>NC_073243.2:73082500-78082500 GCF_029281585.2 Gorilla gorilla gorilla
ATATGTATATATACACATATCTGTATGCATATACACACGTACATATACATATGTATATGTATACATATGTGTCCAGGATTGGTCGGTTCTTGATCTTGCTAACTTCAAGAATGAAGCTGCAGACCCTCGTGGTGAGTGTTACAGCTCCTAAAGATGGTGTGTCTGGAGTTTATTCCTTCAGATGTTCATATGTGTCCGGAGTTTCTTCCTTCTGGTGGGTTCGTGGTCTCGCTGACTTCGGGGGTGAAGCTGCAGACCTTCGCAGTGAGTGTTACAGCTCTTAAAGACAGCGCGTCTGGAGTTGTTTGTTCCTTCTGGTGAGTTTATGGTCTTGTTGGCTTCAGGAGTGAAGCTTCAGATCTTCGCAGTAAGTGTTACAGCTCATAAAGGCAGCATGGACCTAAAGAGTGAGCAGCAGCAAGATTTATTGCGAAGAGCGAAAGAACAAAGCTTCCACAGTATGGAACGGGAGGGAAGCGGAGCGGGTTGCCGCTCCTGGCTTGGTTGGCCTACTTCTATTCCCTTATCTGGCCCCACCCACATCCTGCTGATTGGTCCATTTTACAGGGAGCTCATTGGTCCATTTTACAGAGAGTTGATTGGTCCATTTTACAGAGAGCTTATTGGTGTGTTTACAAACCTTTAGCTAGACACAGAGTGCTGATTGGTGCATTTACAATCTTTTAGCTAGACACAAAAGTTGTCCAAGTCCCCACCAGATTAACTAGACACAGAGCGCTGATTGGTGCATTTATAAACCTTTAGCTAGACACAGAGTGCTGATTGGTGCATTTACAAACCTCTAGCTAGACACAGAGTGCTGATTGGTGTGTTTACAATCCTTTAGCTAGACACAAAAGTTCTCCAAGTCCCCACCTGACCCAGAAGCCCAGCTGGCTTCACCTCTCAATGGCACTCTCCGCGGGACTTTGCAGCACCTAGCCCCGGCACTCCGGCAGCCCAGAGGGAGCTCATCCCCCAATCAAGCCCAGCAGACACTGAGCCCCTGACCACCCGGAACCTGCACTGGCCTGCGAACGCCACGTGCAGCCTCGGCTCCCGCCGGCACCTCTCCCTCCACACCTCCCCAAGAGCAGAGGGAGCTGGTTACAGACTCGGCCAGCCCCAGAGTGGGGCCCCCACAGCACAGCGACAGGCTGAAGGGCTCCTCAAGTGCGGCCAGAGCGGACGCGGAGGCCGAGGAGGTGCCAAGAGCCAGCGAGGGCTGCTAGCACGTTGTTACCTCTCACATATACACGTATATACACGTGTATACATATGCACATGTATATACTCATATATACGTGTATATATGTATATGTATTCATGTGTATATACATGTATATAGGTGTACAGATGTATATAGTATGTATATATACATGCATGTGTACATGTATACATTATATACAGTTTACATGTATGTATATATGTACACATGTATTCCAGTGTGTGTATATATACACATAAATATACATATATGTATGTTCATATATACATATGCATACATATACGTATGTTCATATATACATATGCATACATATACGTATGTACATATGCATACATATATGTATGTTCATATGTACATATGCATACATATATGTTCATATATACATATATGTATGTTCATATATACATATGCATGCATATATGTATGTTCATATATACATATGCATGCATATATGTATGTTCATATATACATATGCATGCATATATGTATGTTCATATATACATATGCATGCATATATGTATGTTCATATATACATATGCATGCATATATGTATGTTCATATATACATATGCATGCATATATGTATGTTCATATATACATATGCATGCATATATGTATGTTCATATATACATATGCATGCATATATGTATGTTCATATATACATATGCATACATATATGTATGTTCATATATACATATGCATACATATATGTATGTTCATATATACATATGCATACATATGTATACATATACATACATATACATACACACAAATTTTCTTTAACCATTTGTCTATTGATGAGCACAGTTTGTTTCTCTATCTTGGCTACTGGGAATAATGCTTCAATGAACATGGCAGTGCAGATATATCTGAGATACTGATTTCATTTCCTTTGGATATATGCACAGAAGTGGGATTGCTAAATCATTCAGTAGTTCTATTTTTAGTTTTTGGAGGAAACTCCATACTGTTTTCCATAATGGTTGTGCCGATTTACAATTGTACCCTTTTCTTCACATCCTCACAAACAATTATTTTTTGATTTTGTGATAATAGCCATCCTAGTAGGTTTGCGGTCTTATCTCATTGTGGTTTTGATTTGCAGTTCCCTGATGACTAGTGATGTTGAGCACCTTTTCATATACCTGTTGGCAATCTGTATGTCTTCTTTGGAAAAATGTCTTTTCAGGTCCTTTGCTCTATTTTTAATCACATTATGAGTTGCATGAGTTCCTTATGCATTTTGGATATTAAGCCCCTATCAGATATATGGTTTGCTGTGCAGGAATTTTTTAGTTTGATGTAGTGCTACTTATTTGTGTTTGACTTTGTTGCCTGTGCTTTTGGTGTCATACCCCCAAAAATTATTGGCAAGCCCAGTGTCAAAAACTTTTCTTCTCTCTTTTCTTCCAGGATTTTTATAGTGTCAGGACTTGTATTTAAGTCTTCAATCCACTTTGAGTTGATTTTTGTATATGGTGTGAAATAAGAGTCCACTTTCATCCTATGGCAAGTAAATATCCAGTTTTCCCAACACCGTTTACTGAAGAGACCATCCTTTCCTCATTGTGTGTTCTTGGTGCCTTTGTTGAAAATGAATGGACTAAATTCATAACTTGGCCTCTGGGCTCTCTATTCTGTCCCATTGGTTTCTTGGTCTCTGTCTCTGTTTTTATGGCAGTCTGTTTTGACTACTATAGCTTTGTAATAAAATTACAAATGCCTTACCATTCCATGTCATTTCCTTCTGCTCTGTCCACACCATTTTGAATAATTTATTCCTTAAACTCCTTTCAGATTACCAAAGTATTTCCTAATAATTGGTTGTATGTGCATTAAATATCTCTAGAAGGAAACAAGTAATCATTTTCTATGAGCTAGGAAACTGGGTGGGGAAAAAAACTTTTCATTGTATACTTTTACAATTCTTATTTTTGAATAATGTGGATGCATTAGCTATATATGTGGATGCATAATATGTATACGAATATACATAAATGTGTATGTAGATATATAAATAAAATGCAGCAATATCTAATATAACTATTTTTCTGTATATTTATTCTAACATGAAAACTTTTTTAATTTAACTTTTATTTTACATTCAGGGGTACATGTGCAGGTTTGTTATAACTAAACTTGTGTCATGGGGGTTTGTTGTACAGATTATTTCATCACCCAGGTTTAAGCCTAGTACCTATTGGTTATTTTTCCTGATCCTCTCCCTCCTCCCACCTTCCATCCTCCCATAGGCCCCAGTGTATGTTGTTCCCCTCTATGTGTCCATGTGTTCTCATCACTGAGCTCCCACCTGTAAGTGAGAACATGCTGTCTTTTTTTGGCAGGGGGGAGGGGCAGTGAGACAGAGTCTCGCTCTGTCACCCAGGCTGAAGTGCAGTGGCATGATCTCAGCTCACTGCATCCTCCGCCTCCTGAGCTCAGATGATCTTCCCACCTCAGCCTCCCGAGTAGCTGGGATTACAGGCATGTGTCACCATGCCTGTCTAATTTTTGTGTTTTTAGTAAAGACAGGGTTTCACCATGTTGGCCAAGCTGAGAACATGCAGTCTTTGGTTTTTGGTTCTTGCACTGGTTTGCTAAGAATAATGGCCTCCAGCTCCATCCATGTTCCTACAGAGAACATGATATCATTCTTTTTTATAGCTGCACAGTATTCCATAACATGAAAACTTTTACTGTGGCACATCTTTAGACTTTTGTACTTTTTATAGGATTACTTCTGTATTTTAGGAGGAGATTTGGAATTCCTCATTAGTATCTACATAATAAAGAATAGTTTTTTTGGGAATAAAGCTATTTAAAACTAGACATCTAAAATTAAATCATGAAGTAAAAGTGAACTCAGCTTTAAAAAATAATTGAAAAGTTAAGTTGCCTTTAAAAAGTAATTCCTCATATTACCTAAATTGATACTTAGCTATATTGTGTGAAGATATTTCTAGACCAAGGACATCTTTAACCTGTGAATTAAAGTCCCTATTCATGGCTTTTTTTTTTTTCTTTAACTATGGAGACCTTAGGAGCTAGAGAGATACAATAAAAGGAAGAAGAGGTTTTTTTTTTAATGACATCTGCTTAAAGAAGGAGAAGTCATTAGATCTACTATCTTCCTACATCATCCAACTATAAAGGTAAAATAAACTATTTTTCAGATAAACAAGATCTCAAAAAATTTACTTACCATGCACCCTTTCTAAGGAAAGTACTGATGGATGGGCTCCACCAGAACAAGGAAGTAAACCAAGAAAGAGTGAAACAAGAGATTCAATGCAAGAAAGATGTAAAGGAAGTCTCCAAATTAATGGGAAAGGAGATTCCAAGAAAACAGTAGGCAATCCTAGGTATCGATCATCCAATTAATGTGGTCCAGAAGGTTCTAGAAGAGACATCTTCCAAAAAGTAAAAGTGATAGTGTACTTAATTTGTTTGAATGTATAAAGAGGAGATTTACAGGGGGAGTGTTTGGAAATTA
Source organism: Gorilla gorilla gorilla (assembly GCF_029281585.2). Lineage (NCBI taxonomy): Eukaryota > Metazoa > Chordata > Mammalia > Primates > Hominidae > Gorilla > Gorilla gorilla. The sequence continues at coordinate 73,087,221 of NC_073243.2, forward strand.
GTGATAAATACATAGAAAACTAAGCAAATGGAAAAACAAGTCAGACATTCACTTTAGGGAAAGAAAATGTAAGGGGGAAAAGCAATCATATTCTATTATATTACTGAGCTTTCTTTGTCATTTATGTATTATCATAATAACATGTTTACTGGGCACCGATTCTAAGTTTACTGGGATGGTGGGTAGATGGGAATTGTTCTCTCTCTCTCTCTCGATCCCTGTATGTGTGTATGTGTAAGAGAGCAATATGTTCAGTTTCCGTAGAGGTAAGTTGATGGTAATGCTAAAACAGAAAAATTTTTAAAAAGTAGCAATATAAACATTTTTTCCAGGGATACGCAAATAATATATCAGAGGAGCTGAAACTAATTGCCTCTGGAAAACTGGTAATGACAGCAAAAAGAAAGGCTGCTCTTTCTCATAAAATCTATAGAGTTATTTGACTCTTGTCATAGGCCGATTCTCTGGAAAGTAGATTCTGAGATGGATCCAAGAGTTTTATTGGGGAGTATTCTTGGGATCAAGGAAGAGACTGGAATGAAGAACAAGGGAGCCTGTTCTTTATAGGTCAGCTCCTTTGGGGAGGTGGCAGGGTGGACGGTGGATCTAAGAGCAAATAGCATATTCATCACATGGAATGTGTTTGTGCTCATGTCATAGAAGTTGGAGAACAGAACCTTCGGCTCTTTTAACTTGGTTTCTTAAAAAATAATATGTTATTGTCATACACATGTCTTAATTCAGTGGTTGTTCTACACTCAAGATGCCTCCCATAGAAACCTCCCTTCCAAAAAAAGGAGGTATGTGGGTAACACAAAAAAGATCTGGGTATTCTTGCATGTCAGAGTTAGGGAAGCACTCTGTTAAATCCATTGTCACTCAGATTTATTTGTCCATAGACCCATTTTCAAATCACATGATGCTATCCTAAGGAATACACTAACAAACTCATTTAATTATTGTTGAGCTTTCTTCAAGAATGCAATCCCCAATGTTGTCATTGTTCTTAGAAGGAAACATAACTGTCTTTAGGAGGAAGATTCCAAGAATTGGTTGGTTGTGGTGAAAACAGAGTCTGCCTATACATGCCTGGGTGAGCATTGAAAAATGGAAACAAAACAAACAAAACACACCTCAGGCAAAAGAGGAGAACCAGGGGAAAGAATAAAAATAGGGGTGAGGAGTGGAGGCTGTTTTAAACCAGGTTTGAAAAATGCAGTAAGCATCAAGGGGAGTCATAAGAGCACAAATGGGAAGCCGGTTTTTTGCTTGTTTTTAGATAAAAGTTTAGAGGAGGGGAAGGCTTTCTCCCCAGGAGGCTGGGTGGAGGAAAAGGATCTTATTAAGGAAGAGGTGGGTTGGATTCCAGGAAAGGCAGGCAACTACACTGAGGTTCAGGTGAATGAGATCATTTAGTTTCAACCTAAACTGGCTGTGTCTGGAGCAGCCAGACGTCAGGAGCCTGGGATCTGCCAGGGACTCTGCAAAAACAGGAGCAAACCAGCCTGGGGGGAAAGGAATGAAACGTGCAGAGCATGACTTAAGTGTTAGGTTTGATCAGTCAAGATCAGTGACTCTCAGTGTGTCTGTGATTGTGTCTGTGATTTTTCCACCTGTGTTTAATCTGTTTGGTAAAACTTCCCCAGGCTGGGCTAGCTTTATTCTCTGAAACGGAGACTGTAATAAATGTCTTCCCCATTGCAGAGGTCTGAGATAAAGAACAGTAAATTAAATTTATTAAGGAGGTAGGATATACCAATGAAAAGATTGGAGATTAAGGAAATAGAAAACAGATATACTATAGAAAGTATCAATATAGTAAAAATTTGATTCTTTGAAAATATGAAAAAAAACCTGACAAACTCCTGGCTGGGGGGAGGTTTGGGAAAACAGAGTGGTCTTTTGATTCTAAGATGACCCTCTAGGGAATAAAAAAAAAAATGTGTGCACATTTTTATCTTTGGTTTTATAAGAGTGGGTGAAGGAAGTGAACTGGGTGAACATGAAATTACTTGTAATTGAATAAGCCTGGGAAAATTTCACTAACAGAACTAATGGTGGATGTGAGGATAATCTTTACAGGTTCTAAGCATTTTTCTCTTCTGAAACTGTGTGTGTGTATGTGTGTGTGTGTGTGTGTGTGTGTGTGTGGTCAGAGGAGGGGAGGGGGGCAGGTGGTTGTTTAAAATATTAAATAGGTACAGCTGGGCGTGGTGGCTCACACCTGTAATCCTAGCACTTGGGAGGCTGAGGCAGGCAGATCACCTGAGGTCAGGAGTTCAAGACCATGCTGGCTAACGTGGTGAAACCCTGTCTCTACTAAAAATACAAAAAATTAGCCAGGCGTGATGGCACATGCCTGTAGTCCCAGCTACTCTGGAGGCTGAGGCAGGAGAATGGCGTGAACCCAGGAGGTGGAGCTTGCAGTGAGTCAAGATCGTGCCACTGTACTCCAGCCTGGGTGACAGAGTGAGTCTCTGTCTCAAAAAAAAAGAAAAAAATTAAATAGATACTAAAAAACATTAAAATATATATGTAGGGTAACAAAATTATTGTGATAAAAGCCAATAAGTGGTTGCCAGGGCTTAGGGCTGGGAGGAGGGTAGGACTCTCAAGAGGAAGGAAATTGTTTCTTAGTGTTAATGGATCAGCTCTGTATTCTGATTGTGATGGCAAGTACAGGAATCTATACATGCAATAAAATGTCAAAGAGCTACATACACACTCTCAAAAATTGTACATGTAAAAACTAGTGAAATCTGAATAAAGCCTGCCATTTAGTTCAATATCAGTTTCCTGGTGGTGTGAATTGAACTGTTCTTATGTAAGATTATATCATTGGAGGAAGCTGGATGAAGGGCTCATAGGAACTCATTGTGTTCAATGAACTCATTGAACTCAAATTTCTATTTGAAATTTCTATATGAGTATGAAATTATTTCAAAATAAAGAGCTTAAAACACTTGCGGGGGGGGGGGGGTGGTGTTAATAAGAATACGACAGACATTCATTACCAACCACCCACTTGAAGAGTGCATTACCATGACTTTAGAAAGCTTTAAAGCACTCTTTCCTAACCTCTTCCCTCTCCCTCTCCCATCAGAGACAACTACTAACTAGATTTTTGTATTCATTATCTCTTTGCTTTTCTCTATAGTTTTAACTTCATGTATTTATATCCTCCTAAATGTATTTAGTTTTGTGTGTTTTGAATGCTACATAGATTGAGTCATTCTGCATATATTCTTCCACCACTTGCTTTTTTACTTAACATTTCCTTTCTAAATCTCATCTGTGTAGCTTTTTTTTTGAGATGGAGTCTCGCTCTGTTGCCCAGGCTGGAGTGTCGCGCAGCACAATCTCAGCTCACTGCAACCTCTGCCTCCCGAGTTCAAGCAATTCTCCCTGCCTCAGCCTCCCAAGTAGCTGGGATTACAGGTGCCCACCAGCATTCCTGGCTAATTTTTGTATTTTTAGTAGAGAGGGGGTTTCACCACGTTGGTCAGGCTGGGCTTGAACTCCTGACCTCAGGTGACCTGTCCGCCTTGGCCTCCCAAAGTGCTGGGATTACAGGCATGGGCCACCACACCCAGCCATCTGTAGCTTTTTCATTTATTCATTGATGTATTCATTGTGAATACACCACAATTTATTCCATTGTTAATCAACATTTGGTCTGTTTTCAGTTTTTTTTTTTCCTCCAATTACAAACAGTGCTGGTATAAACATTCTTTTACATGCCTCCTAGTAAACAGGGCAAGAATTCCTCTAGGGAATATACCTAGGGGTGAAATTTCTGGGTCAGAGAGTTCAGCTACTTTTTGTATTTACTAAATGATGCCAACTTATTTTCCAAAGTGGTGTAACTACTGCTGCACATTCTCACTCACATCGGGTATTGTCAGGATTCTTACTTCTTGTGTGTGTGGTAAATATAAAATGGCATTTGATCATTGCTGTTCTAATTTCTCCCCAATTTCTAGTAAGATTGAGCATTTTCCATGTATTTGTTGCCATTTCTTTCTCTTCTGTGAAACACACATGTAACATTTCTGCTCATTCATCAGTTGGATTGTTCATTTTTTTCTTACAGGTTTATAGAGTTCTTTGTATATTCTGGGGCTTAATTCTCTATGTTATGAGTGCCTTCTCCCCGTTTCTGACACTTATTTTTTTACTTTCATTACAGTGTCTTTTATTTTTATTTTTTTATTTTTTGAGATAGGCTCTCACTCTTGCCCAGGCTGGAGTGCAGTAGCACGATTATGGCTCACTGCAGCCTTGACCTACCAGGCTCAAGCGATCCTCACACCTCAGCCTCCCAGGCAGCTGGGACTACAGGTGTGTACTACCATGCCCAGCTAATTTTTAATTTTTTGTAGAGACGGCATCCTACTGTTTCCCAGGTTGGTCATTACAGTGCATTTTAAGGAATGTAAATTCTTAATTTTAATGTGGTTGATCTCATTTTAGGAATCATTCTATTTATAATATACATATTTAGAAAGTCTTTATAAACTAGGAAGCTATAAAATTATCAATGTGTATTAATTTTTGATAAGTTTTGTAATTTTGCTTTTCAAATTTAAGTCTTTAATACACCAGAAATTGGCTTTTTGTGTGATATAAGAGGTCCAATTTTATTTTTTTAACACATGAGTAATATGTTTTCCCCATAACCACATATTGAAATAATTAATATTTCCTCCAAGTGTCTGCAATGCCAGCTCTAGGGAAAAAAAATTTCTATGCATGTGTGTTATGTTTCTGGATTCTATATTCTGTTGCCCTGGTCCATCTATATGATTTATCCCAATACCACACTATCTTAATTGCTATAGCCCTAGAACAATTGTAATATCTGGAGGGCAAGATCTCCTGTAGGGTTCTTCTTTTTGAGTGTCATGTCTTTTCTTGGTCCTTGGCTCTTTCATATTCATTTTGGGATTAGTTGCCAGGGTTCCTGAGAAGCTCATGGAAATTTCTATTAGGATTATATTAAATACATAAAGTCATGTGCCTCCAAGTGTATGTGCTTATATACCTGATAACATTTTGCAGCCAAGTAGATCATATGTGGAGCATTATAATTCATCAGATCATTGTGGCATATCAGAGGCAGGGGGTTGGTTTGGCATGGAGTTGCATGAAGTTGGTGCTTCTTTCCCAGCTCCAGTACATCAAAATTTAACAACAATATGGAAAGAGAGTTTATGCTCAAATTGCCATGAACAGAGTTTTCACCTACAAAGAGTTGTTCCAAAATCAGAAGATCTCAGGAATTGCTATTACTATTACAGGAGTACAGTGAATTGCTATTGCAATTCCAGTGAGGTTTGTATTTCTGGTGTGCTTAGTACAAAACATTGCAATCAGACCTGAAAGCAAATGCTATAGAATACAGCAGTCAAAAAAGTCTTTGGTCTTTAGTATGGCTATCCATGTCTTCTTATCCATAAAGAATTTGTAATAATTTTTCAGAACAAAAACTCTTGATCGAATTCAGATGAGAATGTGTGATTATACAAATATGGGTGCAGGATGAACATAAAAAATAGGAAGAATGTAGACTACTCTGCTCTCAGATCAAATTAATATTCCTTTTTTTGCAGTTTAATTAGGCATAAATAAAAAGCCACGTGAAGCCTGGAGATACTGGACATAGCAGATTTGTCAAGCCGTTTTTCCCACCACCGGTGCCTGAGCACGACCTCATATATCTTGGTCAATGAAGCTCAAGGAAGCATTGCACTTTGGCTTCCGCTTTAAGTTTTGTATGTTGATATGTATCCCATGTCTTCTAACAATAAAGTGCTATTTCACTGACATTAATCACTGTCAAAGGCTTTCTGGTAAATTCCTTAGGCACTCGCCTTGCGGGAAAAGGCATCGGTTTGCCATATCCTAAGAAATGGGCTGTTCATAATGTGGTGTTGTAACTTGATTCTTGTGAGGCATTGGTTGAATAGAATAATAGACCAGAGTCAATGACGATACACAGTGGCTAGCCCTTCAAAGATGGCTCCAAAAATTAATTCTTGTTTTTATTTGCCTATAGCGTCAGTTCAATTGACTAATAATATGACTCTTGGTCATATTAATATGATTAAGAAAAGGTACCACTTTTCAAATAGTCTAGGTGTTTAGTCTAGGTGTTTAATCTAAAATTACATAACAGTTTCTTGCTGTTTGGGGGTATAGGGTAGCCAGGCAGGATCCTTGCACTTAAGAAATTTAAAATGTAATACATGAAAAAGCAAGTGAACAAAAAAAACCTTGATTATCAATTGGTCAACTGCATTAATTGAGCATCCATTTGAGATAGAGCAGTGGTCTTCAAACTTTTTTGAATGCTTTTCTCCTAAAAGAATTTTTTTTTTATTATTATACTTTAAGCTCTAGGGTACATGTGCACCACATGCAGGTTTGTTACATATGTATACATGTGCCATGTTGGTGTGCTGCACCTCCTAAAAGAATTTTTAAAAGCTGGACACCTGCTCCTATTTCTGCTGCCAATGTGGAGGTATCAAAAAGAAATTGCCATTGGGGGCTGCTACGCAGGCACAATACGCTATGCTAATTAACGAAGACCACTTCAGGTAGGATCAAAAAACATGACTGGTTTATTAGGATGCGAGAAAACTCGGGTTTGTTCCTTTAAATTCTAGTATGATTAAATACTAGTTAACATTTAAATTAAGTGCCTGCATGTGCCAGGTCTTATTGTAAGCACCTTATATGGTTTATGTCATTTAAACGTCACAAAAACCCTATGAATTAGCCTCATTTTATAGAGAACTAAGGTTACTGAAGTTGAAGTAATAGGGAAGCGAGCTCGACCCCAGGCATTTGGCTCCAGAGCCCATATTGACAACCATTGCATTCTCCTAACCCTTTAAAGGCAAAGACTGTCTCTTCTCAGTGCGGTTATCAAAACACTTTTTGCCTGGAACCTAGAGGCATTCTTGAGTCTCTGTTTCCACAAAGATTTGTATGTTGCAGATGGGAAGGGCTGCTCCCATCTGGACGTGGTCTCCAAGGATGTTTTGGGTGTGCTGCATTTTCTTTTCTTTTCTTTTTTTTTTAGAGGGAGTCTCACTCTGTTGCCCAGGCTGCAGTGCAGTGGCACGATCTCGGTTCACTGCAACCTCCGCCTCCCGGGTTCAAGCGATTCTCCTGCCTCAGCCTCCTGAGTAGCTGGGATTACAGGCGCCCGCCACCATGCCCGGCTAATTTTTATATGTTTTTCGTAGAGATGGGGTTTCACCATGTTGGCCAGGTTGGTCTCGAACTCCTGACCTCAGGTGATCCGCCAGCCTCGGCCTCCTAAAGTGCTGGGATTACAGGCGTGAGGCACCGTGCCCGGCCAGGTGTGCTGCATTTTCAGCACGTACACCAAGTGTCTCCTCATGGGGCTAATGTGTGGGAGCAGGGAAGCCACAGTTCACTTTCCAGAACCCAAAAGGGGCAAAGTGACATCATAAAATTGTCAGAATATCCCTTGACACAACCATACTTGTTTGTCTGCAGCACCGTGTCCTTGGTGAGCCCCTCTTCCCTTCTGGACATGAAGACATCGCCCAGAAGTAACTCTTTAACTTAAGATATCTTTAACGTAAGATAGAATCAAGTTCTTTTTGAAGCAAAAACTGCATAGTCACAGCTGTTACTAAAAAAAAAAAAAAAAAAAAAAAAACAAGTTCAGAGAATCAAGCACTTGTCCTCGTAAGTTTTGATTACTATTGCCTTTGGGTCAGATTCTCTCATTAGAGTCAAATAAATGTTTTCCATCATGACCAAAAAATGTTTTATACAAATTCCATTTCCCAGAACTCTGTGAATGAAATGGAAACCCCCTTTTCTGGTTGTGGAAAAAAACCAATCCAAAACAAACCCCACAACCTCCCAGCTCCATCTTTCTTAAGTACCCCCTGGTTTTGCTAGGTGGCGCCATAGGCTAATGCATGGGTCTTCCTCGGCTTCCCGGGCGGCCGCCTTCTGTGAGGCAGGAACAAAGGCTTCTGCGGTTCCCTTGGAGTTTAAGATCAGACCAGCCCACAGGAGATGAGATCCATTTGCCAACACTCGCCTCTGTCATGTTAGGAGCTGCCCCCTCCCCGCTCCTGATTGATCACAGCTGGTAGTGAGGGGATTCTTGGCCATGTGCTTTAACCGTTCTTGAGGGAAATTCTGGGGGATCTTTAACTTGATCCTAAATATTGCGTTTCTCTCTATCTAAGTCTCCTAAAAATTGTTCATGTATTTGGGGAGGAAGGCTCACGCTCATATTGAAGAGTGAAAGGAAGGGGACAATAATTCAAAGGTTTGCAGCAACTCCCTCCCAATCCCCTGCACAAGGTTAATGTGTGGGGAAATCCCTGTCCTTCCTGAGAGCCCTGAAGTTTCCCAGTCTGGCAGGGGCCAGGACAACCTTTCTCCATCCTGCAGGTCACAGAGCCAGCTTGTTGTGGAGGAACAGGAGGCCCTGTTGTAGGAGGGGTGGCACAGGTCCCACAAGCCCTATGGGGTTTGGAGGACACCCAGGCGCCTACTGACTTAGCAAGAGAATCCCCTTTCCCACCCTGCTAGAGGCCTGAAGCTCCAAATTACTGACTTCTTTGCCTTAAAGCATTAGAGACTCCCCGAACACAAATATGACAGAAAAGCTTTACTTGGAAATGTTGGAGGATGAATTGCAAAATGGCACTGCTCGGAGAGATCCCCAGGGAGGAGCTGGTCGTGGACCGGGCAGGGCGGCGAGGGCTGCAGGGAGCAAGAGCAGAACACTGGAGTGGAGGCGACTTCACTGCCTTCGCGCCTCCGGGAGGAACCACGGCTTCCTTCTGCCTGCAGTGTCTGCAGCCTGGGAGTCCCCCAGATCCGTGATGGCCAAGGCCGCATGCCCCGGAGAATCTGGATTTCAAATACTGTCCTGATAGCTGCCTAAACACCCACATAGTATTCCTCCCATGGGTCCTGGTTGGGGTTCAAACACATTCCTACCCCACCCAGCCTTCCCTGAAATCCGCGTCATGCTGAGGGCAGCCCTGACAGTGGCCGCGGGTCCTTGTTGAGGACGCAAGAGGAGGAGGAGCCTCAGCCAGGTGAAAGATCATCCATATATTCCAAGAAGGAAGCTTCATAAACATGCAAACCTGCACAGCACAGGACACACTAGTAGGAATGCTCTTAACATTGCAAGTCAGAGGACAGATTCCAGAAAATAGATAGAAGGCAGAAAATACATAAGTAATATATAAAAGTCAAAACGGGAAGGAGAAGAGCTTTTAAAAATTGGCAAAAAACATATTCATATATAGAGATTATATATTAATGTATATATGAATATATATGACATATATATAGTCACAAGAAGAAAAACACAAAAACTCCAAAATTAGAGCGAGAAGAAGCTGGGAATAAAAACATATATATCTATGGATTTTTCATGACTATATTTTGAGTTCACTTCTGATACTCATCCAAAAGATATTTATTTGAGCAATTGCAGGAATGTGTATGATGCCATGTCCATCTCAGTATCTCTATTTCAACCTTGAGGAATCTATCAGCCCTTCCTGCATTTGTCTCTGTCACAGGAACAATGCTTCTTTTGGCAGTAAACATCAGTATACTTAAGTGCCATGAGTCATATTTTCAATTTTTAATTAAATCATGGTCTAGCTAAGGTTTGATTTATTTTGGCCTGAATTAATTTAGACCCTGGTCCACATAAATTTACATAGTTTATTTAATCCAGCTCATGACTGCATAGATTGTAAAATCCCTTAGATAGCTACAGTGTAGATTGTAAAAATCACCCTCTTATCAAACAAGGAGTGGTAGAATATAATCTCTGGGGGTGGTGGTAACTTCATTCTTAAAACTAGCATCACGAAAGAAATGTGTTGTATTCCTAAATAAAGGCTTTTATGAGATCATCTAAAGATATTGCATCCCATATGTTTTCACTCTAAAAGTTTGAATGATATGGTAAAGCCTCATTAAGTGGTGCTGATGCGTGCTTTTTTCTTTCTTTCCCAGAATGGTTATAGAAGGTCATAAATCTATATAGTAAGCACCCTGCAAAAAGCTCATCTGCCGCACTCAAATATAGTAAATACTGTTTAAACAGCAGAAGTGTGAGTCATACCGGTATCATTTTCCTAGAATTCTGATAAAAAAGCATCATGGCTAATTAATGTTCCCAAGAAAGGGTCACAGCTTACAGGAAATGAATCGGAAGGTGACAGGAAGAAAGGGTGGGGAGCTCAGAACGCTCTGGCTCAGGATTGTTGGCAAGATCCTTGTTCCTGCAGCCAGGAATTGACAGCAATCATGAGGAAGAGAAGAAATCACGCTGCACATTGAAACTCAGAATTTTTTTTTTGACACGGAGTCTCACACTGTCGCCCAAGCTGGAGTGCAGTGACACGATCTCCACTCACTACAACCTCCGCCTCCTGGGTTCAAGCGATTCTCCTGCATCAGCATCCCGAGTAGCTGGGATTACAGGCTCTCGCCACCATGCCCGGCTAATTTTTGTATTTTTATTAGAAATGGGGTTTCACCATGTTGGCCAGGCTGGTCTTGAACTCCTGACCTCGTGATCCACTCGCCTTGGCCTCCCAAAGTGCTGGGATTACAGGTGTGAGCCACCACGCCCAGCTGAAACTCAGATTTAACCAGACTGGAAATGCAGGGACAGAGAGACAGAGAGAAGATGGAGAGGAGGGAAGGATGGTAGGAGACGATGGCCAGAGGGTTGGGGGGTAAAGATTGGGGTTCAGGGGAAAATGGCTGAGAGAGAACAGCATTGAAACCCCCCTCTGCTACTGATTTGGTCTGGGCCCTGCAGTTAAGTTGTTTTTGTGGGTTTGGGGTTTCATGGCACTTCTGAATGTTAAATATGATTGGATGAGCACAGCTGGCAATTCAGCATTCATGACTCAGCTGAACTTGTGACCTACAGCAGGACATCTCGTAACCCTCAGAGGAGAAAGTGAGTCAGACGCATTTTCTGCAAAAATGAAATTTGCCTTGTGGGAAGAAAGAATGCTCCTCATGCATGTGTGTTGAGTGGAGCATAGATGTTTGCCCTGCCTGCCGTCCAGGAGGTGGGGGCTGGGTGGAGGTGGGAGGAGCCGAGACCAGGCCAGCATGGAGGTTCTCAGGCTGCTTTCTTGTCTTCAGCTCATTCTTTACATTGGGTTGCACCCCCTGCGTTTCCAAACAAACCATCAGGACACAAGCTCCATCAAAGGATTCTTTTTTCTCACGAATGGGTTGATGAATAGGATACATTTGCAAAGGTCTGAAAATCAAATTAAATTTTCATTACATGCTTAATGAACTTATTTGTCAGACAGAAATCAGTATTCTTCCAGGAAATCTGGAAAGAGTGGGTATCATGCTTCTAGCAATTCCTGAAAATCCTCATGTATTATTAATTTTCGTGGAGGGAGGGACTATGAGAGCCATTGTTGGCTTGCAACACCAAAAGCTTAGCTTTGTCTCAAGAAGGTGTACTAAAACTTCTTTCTAAAGATGCTGTTTTGATGTGCCTTATTGCGCTTTTGACAGGGGTTTGGGGGTGGGGAGGAGATGACTATTGAATAATCCAATCAAATGTCTGGTATTGCAAATCCCTAAACCTTGGGGCAATTTGGGCTGATCCCAAGGAATTGGGACACATTAGCAGAACTCTCTTCCCTACTCGGTGCCCGGCAAGGGAACCGATGATCCCATTGTGCATGCAGTGAGAAGAAAAGTTGGGTTTCAGTGAGAATCTAAGTACTGTTTGCCAATCCGTCAGCAAACACTGGGAAGTCCCATTTGCATGTGATATTGTTTTTGTAAAAATGATGCCTTCACTGAATGGAAATAAGAAGTCAAGAAAACCTGAGTAATATTTACACTTTATCACAGGAGTCAAGGCTTATGCTCAAAACCCAGCTCCACAACTAACTAGCTGTTTGGGCGTGGACATATCATGTTATTTCTTCGAGTCTCAGTTTCCCAGGGGGACTGGGTTTTTTAATCAGTGCAAGCCTGCTCAGCTCTAAACCATCTTTCAAGCCTTCTAAGTTTCTTTTATTGTATTTTGGATACATCCTGGAAATGCAGGGCACGTAATTGATTTTTCCAGATCTCTCACTATTGTTTTCAGAGTATATACAGTAGATATTTTTTGGACAGAGAAGTTACTATATCACCTACATTTTTATGGTAAAAATGTACTTTTAATGATATGAAAAGGTCTCAACCTTTTTGAATGTACATAGGCCACAGAACCAGCCTTGGCCCTTGCAGGTTCATCTTAAAGAGTAGACATCATCACTGAAGTAGTGTTGCCAGTAATCTGACAGAAAAAACACTAACCTACATCTAACTTAGATCTACACAGAACAAAAAGGAGTTCTGGGAGGTCAAATATGGGTAAGGATAGTTGGAGAAGGGATGGAATTAGGCAAGAAAACCTGACAGGAGCCAGGCCAGACCCTCCCTGAGCTGGGAGGATGTGCTTGGGTAAGCAGGCAGCCCCTTTCCTGCTGAAACCTTACTAGTGACCTCTTCTGCTCTCACTGGGGCATGGAAAATGGGAAGGAATGGCATTTTCTGCCTTGGTAATTGTTTGTGCATAGATGCTTTATGGCCTAGTAATCTACTAAACAGCTGGTACCATGTCCTGTACTGAATAGAGCGAGATAATCTTCTTCTTAAATTTTGTTTGGATCCCAGCCTCTCTCACCTTTCCTGAAGTTAATATTGCAATGCCTAAAAGGGCTCTTTTCCCAAGGATTCTGTAAAGTCTAATAGCATTACAGAGCATGGGAGGGGTGATGAAACCAGGCAGCTTGCTCTATTTTACTGCCATAGGTGCAAACCTCTACACCTGGGGGTGTGTGTGTGTGTGTGTGTGTGTGCACGTGCATATGTATGGGGCAGGGAAGGGAAGGGAGATTATGGGAGAGAGACCTTCCTGGGCATTGGAAAGGTGACTGTGATGGTTAGTTTTATGTGTCAACTTGGAGAGTATTTTTGGATGAATTTAACATTTAATTTGATGAACATTAATAGCAGATTGCCCTCCATAATGAGGGTGGGTCTTAGCCAATTGAAGGCCTGAATAGAACAAAAAGACCAGCCTCCCCGAGCAGGGGAGAATCCTCCTGCAGACCGCCTTTGGACCTCATCTGCACCATCAGCCCTCCTGGGTCCGTAGCCTACCAGTCCACACTATAACAGCCTGCATAACTGTGTGAGCCAATTCCTTATAGTAATTCTCTTTATATATGTACAAGTATCTCCATCCCATCGGTAGATCCCCATCCAATAGGTCTGTTTCTCTGGAGAACTCTGACTACTCCAGTCTTTTGTGAACTTCCCTATTTCCTCACTCTTCTCTTCTCTCTTTACATCCTACAGTTGTTTCCTTTAAGTCTTCATCCCCTCTGTTATTGCAGGTGGGGTTCCCTGGGAAGCAGACTCTGAGACAGAGTTAAGAGCACAGGATGTTTATCAGGCAGTGCCCTTGGGATCAACATCTGGGAAAAGGATGGAGCAGAGTAGGATTGGGTTGAAGGAGAAGTAGAACTTCGAAGTGACCAATAGTAACCTCAGCCAACTGCAAGGGGAGCTCTGAAGCTTACATGGCCTGCCAGACCTGTTCCATGCTGGGCTGAAAGGCAGGCCCCAATGCGCCAACCTCAATCAGCCATTAAGTGTGGGCTGCCTGCGGGACAGCAAGCCCTTGGGCCAGGCATCTCTCTGCAGCTGAGACTGACCTGAAGGGCTGGAGTTGAAGGCTGTCCACCACCTGCACACCTGACAGGTGAGGCAATGGGGCCTTCCTGCATGTGGAAGCTGGGTGGTGCGTCTTTATGTCTACCATACCTTAGTTGGAGACTGTCATCCACCCGTAGACATTTCCCCCATTTTTAAGTACCTGATGATTATCCGGATGCTTAGCTGCCCCCAATAAAGACAACAGTTCTCAACCTCTCTTGGAGCTAGGTGCAGCTCTGTGACTCCTTTTTGGGCAATGGAATATTAGCAGAAATGTGTGTGCAGCTTCCACAGCGTATCCTTAAGTGGAAGAGTAGGTGTTTTTCTTCTCTCCTTTTCCTTCTTACTGACTGGAAGACAGATGTAATAACTTGGGCTCCAGCAGCCACTTGGACCATGAAGTTACCTTGGAAATGAAAAGTGTATGTGGCATAAAGTTAGAGAAGACTCTTCGCCCCGTGGGTTATTTACCAGCCCAGCTCTGGCTGCCTCTAGACCTCTTGAACATGAGAGAGACATAATCTTTCTTATTTAAGTCACTCTCACTCAGGAATTTTCTGTTTCTTACAGCTGAAACCAATTCTGATATATAGATAGTCCCTGACTTATGATGGTTTCACTTACAATCTTTGGATCTTAGGAGGGTGTGAAAGTGATACATATTCAGTAGAAGGCAATAGGATACTCTCTTTCGATGCTGGGTGGTGCCAGTGAACTGCAGCTCCCAGTCAGCCACGTGATCACAAGAGTAAACAACCAATGCTCTGCTGTGTACCGTATTCAGTAAGTTACATGAGATATTTGACACTTCATTATAAAATAGGCTTTGTGTCAGCAGCTTTTGCCCAACTCTAGACTAATGTAAGTGTTCTGAGCACGTTTAACATAAATGAGACTAAGCTATAATGTTCAATAGGTTAGGTGTATCAAATGCATTTTGACTTATGATATTTTCAACTTCATGATGGGTTTATCGGGATGTAACCCCACTATAAAACCAGGATCATCTGTATTATCTCATCGTTCTTCCTCTACTTCTCTTGCTAAGATAAAGCCCACCACTGCATAGAAAAATAATCAAGTCCTACACCATTGGGTTCTTTCTAGTGTCTTGAAACCTCAGTCATCATCTCCAGTGGTCTTTCTCCTTGGCCCATGTCTATTACTCTGGCCTCTGAGACCACTGGCTTGGAGAGGGGGTGGTATACATATAGGACTCAGCTTTGACCAGTGGGAAAGAATGAAGGGGCTTTTACTCTGACCTGTGACTAGTTCTCTCTCTGAATCTCCAAATTTAAAGTCACCTCATATAACAAGGATTAATTTCCTTCTAAATATACCCATTTGATTTGCATGAAAAACTCATATTCCTTCTATTTGCATACATTTGGCTCTATTTCATGCAAACCGGGGCTGAAACCCTTTAATAGTATTGAAGCCTGTTTTTAGTGCTGTAAACCTTTTGGGAGGGACTGGGCTTCTCCTTGCTCTGGGTTACATTGTCATATTGTATTACCCTCACTGACAATGAAGGGTTTCCACCCAAATGGCTTTCCCCATCCTTAGAGTAAGGGCTGGGGATGGAATAAATTTCACTTTCCTTTGCATTCCAAACCTGGGGGCAACCAAGGCGAAGACTGAGAACTGGGGAGAGCGGAGGTAGAAAAAAAAGAGAAAACATTCAGAAGGAGTGGCAGAAAGGCATCCATAACCTATTGTGAAGGACAGTCTCTAAGGTGGCCTCATGATCTTCGCACCGGGATATTCGTGCCCTTATCCCTTCCCTTGAGTGTGGGTGGGCCCTGTGGCTTACTTCTAATCAACAGAATACAGCAAAAGTAATTATATGTAGGTGACCACAATTTATACAATTGTAATTCCTACCTCATGAGGAGACCCCCTCCTCTGCTGCCTTTGAAGAAGAAAGCTGCAGCATCGTGAGCTGCCCATAGAGAGGACGGTGTGGCAAGGAGCTGAGAGTCTGTCTCTGACCAACAGCCAACAAGAAACGGAAGCCCTCAGTCCTATAACTGCAAGGAACTGAATGCTGCCAGCAACCTGAAAGAGCTCAGAACTGGGTCCTTTTACAGTTAAGACTGCCACCCCAACTAACACCTTGATTGCAGCCTTATGAGATCCTAGGTAGAGGATCGCTGACCCATGGAAACTGTGAGATAATAAATGTGTGCTGTTTTAAGCTAGTAAACTTCTGGTAATATTGCTACACGGCAGTAGATAATTAATACATCCATAATAAGGACTTTGGCCTTAGAAAGGGAAAGGAAATGCAAATTTGTTTGATGAAGACTTTTGAGAGCAAAATAACTGTTCTCTGGAAGACTGGGGTGGTGAGAACAACGCTTTGCTGTATGCTGTGCTAACAATCTTTAAGTGAGAAAAGGGAGAGAAAGGGAATAGTTGATCTCTTAGAGTGGGGAGGTTGAAGCAAAACAAAAATCTATATTTTATAAAAATGACCAGCATGGGTTTGAATCATCGCGCTAGAGGAGGTGGGGGCTGTGGTGCTGGTGGTGAGATGTTAGAGAAATTTCTGCCCTCAAATTTGTGGGTGGCAGGTGACAGACACCAGGATGCTTCACAGGCCAGAGCTTCTGAGATGGGTCCCATCTGGTCCCATGGGCTCTGTGTCAGAAGGCCTGTGCTTGAGTCCCAGATCTACTGCACATTAACTGTGTCATCTTGGCCAAATGACTGCATCTCTCCAGATCTTAGTTTCCACATCTGTAAAGCGGGGTTAATTACAGTACAGGTTAACAGGATTATCGTGTTCGGTCAATGAGGTAATGCATGAGAAGTGTCCAGCCTGGCACATAGTGAAGGCCTAACCAATGAGAGCTTTAAAAAATTAACGATTGGATGAGGAGTAAAAAAATAATGTGGACAAGTTGAGGCTTTCCAAGTACTTGTAGTGTTTGGGAAAAAATTGGGAGCAAATTACCTCTTTGCATTGACATTACCCATCAAGGTGTCAGGATTGTTGGAGCCAGTGATTTTCTTCCTTGGCTGAATGTTAAAATTACCTGGGGTGATTTAGAATGTATTGTTGCTTGGGCCCTGCCTCTGTAGATTCTGATTTAATTGGTCTGGGTGTAGCTTGGGCATCAGGACTTTGAAAAATTCCCCAGGTGATGCTAATATGCAATCATGCTTGAGAATCACTGCTTTGGCCCTTTATCTGTTTCTTAATAGTGGCCCCTGATTGTTTCAGGTGTCTTTGTTTTGTTTACCCAGCTAGATGGCAAGTCCTTGTGGGCTCGCCTGTGTGTTATCCTTTGTGGGCTGGCAGAGTAAGAGGCATAGGGAACCAGAGGCCAAAGAGCTTGAGTTCTCCGTCTGGTTTTTCCTAACTGGCTGTGGGGCCCATGGCCAGGGTCATGATCTGATTGAACATGTGCTATGCACTAGACACTTCTCCAAGTACTTTGCTTGCATCAGTTCATTTATTCCATCAGCCCGATAAACTGGTTCTATTATTAGCCTCAGAGCTAATAATAACACAGAGAAGTTAAGTAACTTGCCCAGGGTCACACCACTGTGCTTCTGACTATGAGTGCAGGAAGCCTGAGCTCCCACCAAGACCCATTCCACCCTCGGCCTGACATGAGGCTGGTCTCAACTCTATTCATCTCCAGTGAGAAGCTACATTGTCCTTGAGTCCCTCCCAGCTCTAATGTTTACAGTTCTGCTGCCCCTGCCAGCACCTAGCAGAGACATCACATAGCGGGTGGTCTGGTGCTATGTACTTGGAGACTGATTGTTAAATCAAGGAATTGATTTCAGACTACAATGAGCACAACAGAACAAAGAGGGCAGACAGTTGGAAGCCACGACCTGGGAGGGTGGCTCTGCGTGGAAAGATGACCAGGTGAAAGGGATGACGTAAGAGGAACGTTTGTGCATCCCTTTGTGCTTTTGGCCCTTGGGTTAGCTGAGTGAATGGGCAGAGGGATGTGTCAAAGTCGGCCAAAGGCTACTTTCACAGAGGATGTGGAAAGCTGACTATCCCTGCATAAAATAAGTGTCAGGAATTTGGGCAAATCAAGCCTAAGAGCTAGAGAAAAGATGAAAAAGCCTCTGGAGTGGGTGTGACCCAAAAAGTAAAAAATAATTCTACATGACTGGAATTTTCCGCGGCTGCTGGATGTTAGGCTGGTAATGTCTGACGTTCAATTTTAAGTTGATGCCTGTGCTGTTCTGTGTGGTAATAATCCTTCATTAGCACTAAAATGTCCGTGAAAGTCTGTTGCACACACAGTCTTTTGTTAGTGGTGCTTTGAGGGAATGAAGTAATAGGAATGGTGTTGGTAACGGAGAAAAATAATGAGGAAGACAGATGATGCTTGCAGGAGATAGCACAGAGAGCAGAGACAAAACGTTTAGGAGAAGCAGGAAGAGGTGTCAGTGGAAACATGAGTCCCTCAGGAATCCTCAGATGTGTTGGCTGAACACGAGGCTTAACGGAAGTTAATTGAACATATGAGAGAACAGGAAGATCCTCAAGTCTGAGGCACCTGGGACACCCAGGAGGCCAACATGTGGGTTACTCAAGGTAAAAAAAGAAATTGAGAGAAAAGGTACAAAGTATGATTTCCCCAGTGAAACACAGAGTAATAAAAAGGACACTTCTTAATCTGCGTAGGTTTTAAGAAAAAGAAAAAATCCGAGGTAATGCCTTCGTCCACGCAGGGGTTAGATGACATAGCTCCACCTCAGATGTTCCTTAAGTCCTGTGTATGCCCTAAATAGATCTCCAATTCTGGTGAAAATTGGAATTACGGGGACTTTTCAGAATACTACTCTCTGGTCCCACTGCAGGAAAAGAGGCTGATGTCTTTGGGTCAGCAGCTGGCCTGTGCATGGGACTTTTAAAAGCTCCTCAGGGCTGGGCACAGTGGCTCATGCCTGTTATCTCGGCACTTCGGGAAGCCAAGGTGGGAGGACTGCTTGAGGCCAGGAGTTTGACTTGAGACCAGCCTGGGCAACATAGCAAGACCCTATCTTTTTTTAAAAAAAAAAAAACTAGCTGGGTGTAGTGGCGTGGGACTGTAGTCCTAGCTACTCAGGAGGCTGAGGTAGGAGGATCTCTTAAACCCAGGAGTTTGAGGCTGAAGTGAGGTAGGATTGTGCCACTGCACTCCAGCCTGAGTGAGAGTGAGACCCTGTCTCTAATAAAAAAGCAAACAGAAAATAACAACAACAAAAAGAAATAAAAGCTTCTCAGGAAATTTACTGTGCAGCCAAGGTTGGAACCAACTGCCTAGAGCGCTATGCAACGAACACACACCTGGAGACAGGAGGGCGACAGCAATTCTGTAGAAAGGCTTGAGAAAGGAAAATAAATCTTGGGACCCCAAAATCACTAAGCCAAAGGGAAAAGTCAAGCTGGGAACTGCTTAGGGAAAACTGCCTCCCATTCTATTCCTAAAACAGCTACTAAGATAAAAAAGTTACACACCTCCCTCACACTTTGCCCACAAGGAAGTTAAACTCTAAGTTATCCCCTCTGCTTACGTGAGACAAATGCATATCTGATTGCTTCCTTCGCCCTATTGTTTAATGCAACCATTCGTCTTTTATCTACCTAAGACCTGGACCCTTCCCACTTCGAGGTGTCCTGCCTTTCCGGACCAAACCAATGTACACCTTACATATATATTTTTTGATGTCTCGTGTCTTTCTAAAATGTATAAAACCCAGATGTGCCCCGACCACCTTGGGTACATGTCGTCAGGGCCTCCTGAGGCTATGTCATAGTCATGTCCTTAACCCTGGCAAAATTAACTTCCTAAATTGATTGAGGCTTGTCTCAGATACTTTTTGGTTTACAGGCTTTAAGCTTCAACCAAATGTGTGTTTTCACATTTCTTCGTTTTAAACCTATTTGTTGGTCACATCGTATTAGGTGAGTGTGAGGAAGCTAGTAATAGGAACATTAATATCAGTTATAATATTCATACTGATTCGGGAGTGCCAGGAAGGGAAGAGCGTGGTCCCTTTAAATGATCTGGAAAGGGGGAGGGGAAGTGCCGGGTAGAGGAGGGCGTGGTCTCTGGCTAGGGCTCTACCCCCACGGACCTAGGTGGGGACAGGCACTCCTGCATTCCTGCTCAAATGTTGCATTTTCCAGGACCACCCTGGCCCGCGACACCCCCATCCTGTGCCTATAAAAACCCCGAGACCCTAGCAGGCAGACACAGGTGGCCAGACATTGAGAGGAACACATCAGTGGAAGAAGACACATGAGGCTGGTGGGCGAGAGGACGTCTAGGGGAGCATGCTGGCGGCACACCGACAGGCCATCCACCAGCAGGCCATCCACCGGTGGAATGAGGTGGAGTTTGGCCGGGGCAGTTGGAGGAGAGCCCGGGCCACCGCTGCCCACTCCAGGGGAAAACCAGCTCCCTTCTGGCTCCCCCATCTGCTGCAGGCTACTTCTGCTCGATAAAATCTTGCACTCATTCTCCAAGCCTAGGTGTGATCTGATTCTTCTGGTACACCAAGGCAAGAAACCCCGGGATGCAGAAACCCCTCTGTCCTTGTGATAAGGAAGGGGGTCTAGTTGAGCTAACAAGCTGCCTACAGATAGCTAAACTAAAAGAGCATCCTGTAACACATGCCCACTTGGGCTTCAGGAGCCACACACATTCACCCCTAGACACTGCCGTGGGGTCAGAGCCCCCACAGCCTGCCCTTCTGTATGCTCCCCTAGAGGTTTGAGCGCGGGACACTGAAGAAGCGAGCCACACCCCCATCGCACACCCTGTAAGGGGGACAAAGGAATTTTTCTCGTTTCAGTACTAAGAATTTACCCAGAATAAAGAGTGGGCCTTTTCTTGCATAAAATCCTAGCAAAAACTCCAAGAGAAAAGCGGGGACATTGGATCACAGTCGGTAGAAGGTACCTTAGGATCTCTTGGCATCTGGATGATGAAGGCAGAGAACAACATGATTGGCTCAGAGGTCAGGGGGGGCTCCAACTATCCTCAGATATCCCCCTCTAATATTGGGACTAGAAGTTCATAGCTTTAAAAGCAGGAAAGAGCTTTAGAAATCATCTAGTTAAACTTATGTTGTTAATAGATATTTTTTAAAACTGAGGCTCCATGAAGTAAAGTATCTGACCCGGGAAACCCAGCCATTTAGCTGCAGAACCAGAAGTAGGGTGGAATCTTTGAACAACTGGCCTATTACCTCCCTACCCTTCAGATGCAAGGGTTGATACTAAAGTGCCCTTAGGAGCAGTCACCTGACCTAAATTCACACTCAAGTGTTCATGACTAACATAAAATGTTTTCTTTCCAGGAGGTAATGATAGCTGGGTGGAAGGCCTTAAACTTAGGAACCTTAACAAGGGGAAAGAAAGGAAAATGTCAACACCGATGGAAAAAGTCAAAGAAGGGTAGCTGGGCAGGAGAATGAGGGCAGAGAGATTCCATAGCGTGGGTGAGTACTGGGCCTCCAGAGATGAACATGAGGCCGACCCTCCCGGGACATGGGAAGCAGGAGAATGACTATGTTGAACATGTTTACAAATGGACACATATTAAATTAACAAGTGCCAAAAACCACCCACCCACCCTCAGCTCAGAGGAAGCCCCCAAAGCCTGGCCCCAAATGACTCAACCCCATAACCAATAATCACTTGCATTAAGGCTATTTCTGCTTCATCCAAAAGGTTTTCAGTGATGTTCAGAGTCAACAGGAAATTAATCAGCAAGTAGAATATTGAAAGAAGATCTGCATCTTACTGCAGGAGTCATTAAAATAAAAGCAGATTTGGCAAAATGGCAAGGTGAGTTTTTTTTTAATCTCTCTCTTACCATGTTACTTAATAAGTTGAAGATTCCAAAACTAAAAGTCTAAGGAACAGAGGCTCCTTGGAGAATAGGGTACACACTGTCCTAGGACCTGTACCCCTCTGCTGAGCACGCCAGCCTGGTCGCCACCCAAATAGCTCTCTCTGCTTTCTCAAAAAGCCCCTGGAAACCCGTCCATGCTCTGACACGATCTATTTAAAACTCCCTGGACTCATCTCAGGCCACATCTCTGTCTTGTATTGTTTCATTTGCCTCTCCCTGCTAAGCTCTTGGGGGGAAAAGCTTTTTTTTCTTTTCTTGTTTTGGAATGATTTTATTTATTATTATAAGCCTGGGTGGAGAATGTACTTCCTTGCTTATCATGCAGTTAAGTAGAAATATAAAATAATAATAATACCTGGATGCGGTAGAGAACATAAAACTCTGCCTATCATATAACCTTTGCTCTGCCATCCTGAATATCTGGGGAAACAGCTTCCCTTGGTCTTCCTTATTACGGCAACTAAAAACCCCAAGACCCTAAATTAAAGAACTGATATATGTAATGATGGTGAGAAAAAAATCTTTTTTCTTTTTCACTAGTTTCTGACCTGTTGATCTTAAAAAGGTCCCTTTCTTTTCCTGCCCCAAAGTGTTTGTGAAGAGAATGGATACTGAGTCAATGTACTTAGTATGGGGTCTCAGTTAAGATCACTGGGGTTGCAAACAACAGAAACCAGATCCAGTAGATGTGAGCAAAGCAGGAAATTTATTGGAGAATCATTAGAGTTTCTCACAGAACCCAAAGGCAGCATTCAGGGGCCATGCTTTTCTGTTTTCTCCCTCCCTCTCATTTTTATTTCCTGGGTTTTACTAGATATGAGTTTCATGAATGCAAGGATTTTGTTTGATTTGTTTCCTTCAGGCTTGCCCATGCCTAGCACAGTGCCTGGCACACAGTAGTTGCTCAATCCGCATTTATTACTGTATTTCTCTGCAGAGAAGCTTCCTACATTCCTCTATGGGCATGCCAGAAGGCAGTCCCCCACCGTATCCAAATTTCTGTCTTTGAAGTTCAGGATGATGTCAAATGTCCACCCCCAGTCCCAGTTGGTCACCTCTGGCCAGGGGATGTAGTTTTCTAGCAGACAGCTTGTGGGAAATGGTTTGTGGCAATCCCCAAATAGAACTGTCTTTTGATTAATAGCAAACTAGAAGGAACTCCACCTGTTCCCATGGCATGAAACTTTCTTGCAGCTTTGCAGATGCATTATCAAACAATCTTTCTTTGGACATCTCCAGGGACAAAGAGAGCACTGTTTCTCAAGACCTGCTTGCTCCATTTTTTAAAACACATCTAATTATTAGGAAATCCATACATGCATCTGTCTGAATTTTACCTTCATTAGTCCAAACTCTGCCTTTCAGAGCCATAAAGAGTAAGTTTCTCCCATATGACGACTCAAAAAAATGATTTGAAGAACATGATTATGTTGCTTTGAAGTCTTTTACTTGAGGTCATCAATAAATGCTGTCCATGAATTCATTATATTTAGGATTGCCTCTTTCTGATTTCTTTAAAATGATAGAATCAGTAACTCAGTGGTGGATGGAAGATGGGCCTTGGAGACGTTATACTGCATGATCTTTGTTCCCATCCAAATGAAAGACTTTATGGGGGTGCTCATGGTTTTATCCAGCCTTCCTTTACAGACAGTGGGTGTTGGTCAGTGGTGACATCTGTTTTGAGGAATATATGTTACCTGCTGGAAATAAATGGCTAAAGGAACTAAAACTTACCAACTGGTTCCTCTGGAGCAAGGAAGATCTAATTGGTAACCTCTGGCTATTCTCGAGCCTAATGGTATATTTATTAACTCTATCAGCCCCTTTATATCTTCTTGCTATGGTTTGGCCGCTTCTCCACCCAAATCGCATCTTGAATTGTAGCTCCCATAATTCCCACATGTTGTGGGAGGGACCTGGTGGGAGATAATTGAATCACGAGGGCGGTTTCCTCCATACTGTTCTCGTGGTAATGAATAAGTCTGACAAGATCTCATGGTTTTATAAGGGGAAACCCCTTTTGCTTGGTTCTTTCATTCTCACTTGTTTGCCACCATGTAAGATGTGCCTTTTGCCTTCTACCTCCCTAGCCATGTGGAACTGTGAGTCCATTAAACCTCTTTTTCTTTATAAATTACTCAGTCTCGGGTAAGTCTTTATCCGCAGCATGAAAACGGACTAACACACTTCTCTTTTCAAAACTAAATATACTCAATTTTTAAAAATTTAATTCATATCATTTAACAAACATTTACAGAACACCATTTTTGAGGAATTATACTAGTTGTTGCAATAACAGATAAAGGACACGATTGCTACCTTCAAAGAATTCATAGTGAAATGAAAATAGGAAGCTGAGTAAACATATGATTTTAATTTAGGATAAGTGCTTGACAAAGGCATAGATTAGGACCATCAGCAGTGTGCAGGAGGAGAGGCACTCAACCAGGGTGTGAAGAGGTCTGGGGACAGGGAGCTCAGAGAATGCTGCCTAGACTACCAAAAGTGGTGCCTGAGATGAGTCTCAGAAGATGAGTAGGAATTAGCCAGATGAAGAAGGATGGGTATGGGAGGAGGGAGGATAGACAGGCAGAGGTTTGTGTTTGCAAAGCTGTGGAGGAATTGACATACAGTTTGTTCACAGCATGGCTGGAGCATGGAATATAAGGGCCAGAGTAGCAAGACAAGAGCTGAAGTAGGACAGATATGTGTGGGCTGTAATAATTGGCTTTTTGCTACCTAACAACACACCTTCAAAACCTAGTGCTTCAGACAATAAACCTTTATTATTGTTCACGAGTCAACCAGTCAGCTGCAAAGCTCTGGTGAACTGGCTGGGGCCCATGTGATCACCACTGGGCTCACTCATGTGTCAGGGGTCGAGTGGCAGATTGGGGGCTGGCTGGTCTTGGGTGGCCTCACCTTGCTGGCCGTTGGCTGGGTGAGAAGGCAATGTGTTTCTCGCTGTGTGTCAGGCTAGCCTGAGCTAGTTCACACAGTGCTGCCAGGAAGAGTGGCAACACACAGGCCACTTCAGACCTAGGGTTGGAACTGGCATATCATAACTTCTGCCACATTTTATTGACCATGGCAAGTCACAAGAGCACTTCAGATTCAAAGGACAAGGGCATAGACTACCTCTTGATGGCAGGTGCTACAAAGTCTTATTGCAAAGTCTCTCTATATAGGAAGGGATGAATAATTGTAGCCATTTTGCAATCAATCAAGCATAGGAACCTTACATGATTGGAGTTTATCTTGGCAGGAATGGGGAGGGATCAAAAGGATATTAAATTTCTTAACAGTTAATTTTCATTTACGCATTAACATTAAAACACACTTACATTTTAAAAAAAAAAGTATGTCAAATAAGGTTAAAATCTCCTGCCAGCCATGTTCCTGTTGAATAAGATGAGGCAGATGATGTTTTCTGGACACCACTTTCCAGATCTTGGGCAGGTTGACACATGGACCATTTCCCAGCACCCCTTACCCCTGGCAGTTCAGCTAACTAGAAAGCCACATAAATCTCCTTATCCCTCAGGCCATATTATTTAGTTCCCATGAGGATCTCATGGGAAACATTTTCAACTGCCTCATGAAATCCAGGCCCACTATGTCTACAGCATTCCTTATTGATTCATGGTCAAGTCAATTAAACCTGTGAGGAAAGAGAGTGAGGATGGTCCAATCCAACTTGGCTCTCAAAATCTCCCTTTCCAGGCACTAGCATCTTCTTTAGTAACCCATTCTAGAAGGTTGCTCAAGTTCTATACTGCAGTGACTATTATCTGGGGCATCCACATTGATCCACTTTGTGAAAATTGGTATCCAGTTTTCAGCCATCACCAAAGTTCCTTAAACACAATGAGTTGCTTCATCCAGGGTCCTCTCAGTTCCCAGAGATGAAATTCGATTCACAATGGCCCTCAAGCTTAATATCACTGAGATGGGCCAGATTCACTGGCTAGCTCCTCTCATGGCTGGATCTTCACTTCTCTCAGGCCAGGGAACCTCAGTCTTCTACTTGACAGGGGGAAAAAGAAAAAGAGATGGGGAGAAACGGAGGGAAGAAAAAAGGGAGGCAGAAATAAAGGGAGAGAAAGAGAGGAGAATTAAATATGTTTCTCTTTTGATTCTGCCATCAATTTATATTGCATCACACACCCTGTTTGACTTACCACTAATTTTTTTTGAATCTTATTTAGCACTTAATTAAAAATAAAACTTTGGAATGTTATTCTGTAAGTAATCATAAGAAACTTTTAGTAGTGGTTACATTTGGGAAGAGGAGGGGGGCAGGTTTCATAGAGGCAGGAGATTTCAGATTTTCCTTTGGTGTTTTTCTCTATTGATTGAATTCTCTAAACATGCCAAGGAGATTTATATGGAAAATGGAATTATGGAAAATGTTTCTGGTTTTTCCCCCAATTTCCCTCCCTTTATTAAAAAATATTTTTACAAGTGAAATACTTACTGTTGTTTCTACAGCAGCAACAAATACTATGTATACATAGAGTGCTTACTTTGCACCAGGCGCGATGCTAATGTGCTCTGCTTACATTATCTTTTTGGTTCTACAACAACCCAGTGGAGGAAGACTTCTCACACACAGTTTAAGGATGAGGAAATGAAGGCACAGAGCAGTTATTCGACTTGTCTAAGGCCACACGGCTACTAAGAATCATTGCCAGAATGTACCTCCAGTTTTATAGGTTTTGGCCACCGTGTGACGACTCCTTCCCTCTTTTGATGGATATCCAGAGAGCACCTTGGGCAGCTACCTGATTCTTACGACCACCCCTCCCAGTTTTGGACCATCAGAGCTGTTGTCAGAATGTCTTCATAGGAGTCTCCCAACCTTCTATTTTTCCTTTGAACTTTGAAAATCTACCTCCGAATATTGCAAGCTCATGTCTAACTGAGCTAATGATATTCCTCCATTTTCCCAAAAGTTTAAGCTGCCGCTGTCTTTTAGTTGCTATTTTCTTAACTAACTAGTTTGTCCCGATGGGTCAAAATTAAGGGCTTTTGATAAGGAGAACAGTTATTATATTTTTTCAAACTTCTGGGAGATGAAGCCACATGAAGAATTTATTGCATTTGTTGTTCTTAGCTGACCTTATCCTGATTTTACCACATAATAAAATGCTTTGAGTCCTGCATTCTACTGGTTACTTTGGGTTTTGTTTGTTTGTTCATTGTTAACCACAACTGAACTTTAAGTCTGGGAATAGTTTCCAAGTTTCTGGAAATAGTCAGTAAGTGGCTCTGCCGTCCTTCTGATGTTGCTATAGATCAATTTTGAAGAGAAACCCAACCTCAAAATCTTCTTTGATTCCTCTATCTCACTTGTTTCTCCCTCCTCCATATTCGATTAATGACTCTTCTCTTTGCAAAATATCTCTTACTTCCTACCTTTACAACCATTTTTACCACAGTAAATAAAACAAGTTCAGGCTTTGAAACTGCTTGACCTATAGTATGGCATTAACTCCTAAACTGGACTTATAGCCATACAGATAATCTCCCCAGAACCCATCCCACCCTGAATGGTGAGTCTATACCAGTCTCATGAATCCCACCCCCCTTTCCAGTGACTGACCTAAGAATGGGCAGATGACCCAGTTCTGCCCAAAGAGATGTGAGAGGACGTTTACTATCTGCCTCTAGGGAATGATTTCCTTGCTTCTAAAAAGTAGGCGTCAGGTCCTTTGCCTCCTCTGGATGTGCGGCATCTGGTGTGATAGCAGACTCTCTTGTGTCCCTTCCTCCTGTGCGGCACACAAGCCTGCCCTTCCCCTGCATTCGTTGTTATGTGCAATTGCAACCATTTCCATTTTAAAGTACATAGCATCCCAACAGATACACCAGCCCCTCTGCCTATAAATATCTCACTTTTCATCTTACTCATGCCAGATTAACCACCCCAAACATGAAAACTCTTTATGACTTCAACTTCTCTTCTAGTTACCTTGAGTGAAGGGAATTGAAAATGCACAGTCAGGATTCAAGGTTGTAAGATCTGTACAATGTTGTAACTTTGTTAGTTCCCCATGCTTATTTTTTAAATATCATGCCATGTTTAGTCATTTTCATTCATTCAACAAACACTAATTGAGCACCTATTGTCAGTGTTATGCGATACTCTGGAGGTACAAAAGGAAAATGAGTAAGAATCAGTTCCTGCCATCAAAGAAGTTACAACCTAGTAGCGGAGTACAGCAGGCACAAAGCCTGCCCTCTCAGTAGTTGCCCCCTCCTTTCTTGTTAACAGAACCTCAATTTTGTTTGGACAATAATGTGTCCAGCCAGAAGGGATGCCATGTAATTTGTCTAGCAGTGAGCATGTGAATGAAACCTAAGGGAAAGTCTACTAGGGATTTTGGGGAGGATTCCCCTTCTGATAAAAGATAGGAACCAACTACCTACTTCCTTACTTGTTGGGGCCCTGTTGCATGAGACCATGATGTTTGGAGCTCTGGCAGCCTTCTTGAAATTGAGAGAAAGGCCTGTCATAGAGATGCTCACCAGTGCCATGACATCATTGCCATGATGATCCAACTTTGCAATCGCCTATATCCAGACTTACTTTTTATGAGGTAATCAAATGCCTTTACTGTTGAAGCCACTGTAGGGTTTTCTAACCAAAACAAGGTAGAAAGCCATGAAAATAAGTATTTTAAATACAGTATAATAAATGTGATTATAGAGTTATGCACAGGAAGGCAGTATATTTAGAGGTGTACAAAGATAAATAGTATTCTCTCCCTGACCCTAACAACCACAGTCAAGGAGGAAGCAGACCCAATTAATGCAGGTTTGTTGTACATATAATAAATACAATACTAGAAATATGCACAGAGTAATATGAGAATATCAGAGGAAAGCCTGGCTCAGGTATCTGTAATGTTTGCTTACAATGTGAGTGAGCTGAAGTATTTTTTCAGGAGCATCACAGATGTCATGTGGCATCCCTCTTAGTGCATCACGTCAGTGGAAACATGGTGTCAGTTTGTCCCACTACTGGTAATGTTAAATTAGATTATGAAGCACCAGAGGTATT
Organism: Gorilla gorilla gorilla; assembly: GCF_029281585.2. Taxonomy (NCBI): domain Eukaryota; kingdom Metazoa; phylum Chordata; class Mammalia; order Primates; family Hominidae; genus Gorilla; species Gorilla gorilla. The sequence continues at coordinate 73,115,961 of NC_073243.2, forward strand.
TGCCTGATTCTCCTTGTTAAATTTACCATTTGCTTTTGTCATTAATAAGTATTTTGTGAGAAGATATTTTGAGACTATGGAGATATCTTGTTGCATGTCAAACTTTTGTACACTAGTTTTAGCAACTGTTGATGATTCTTCATGAATCAATCATTGCAAAAATTTTGTAAAGTGATTTTGAAACTCTTTCATTCTTTCTATATTTATTTCATGGCATTCTACAAAGGGAGAAGCTTTTCCTCATCCCTCATTTATTCTTTCATTCATCGACTCATTTAAGTCAGTATGAATTTATGGGTTTCCATTTTCTTTGGTAGGTAATCTGTAAATATTATTTATTCAGATGCTTGAATTATCCCAAGTTTGTCAATGGGAGCCCCTTCAAACATCTTTCTGTGTCTCTATTCTTTGAGAATTTATTTATTTCACAAGATGATATTCCAGGCTGATCTTGAACTTTTCCTGTCCTAGCCATGAAATAAGCTGTATCTTCAAGTGACCCTGCTTTCTTTCAGTGGAGAATAGTGTAGTATTTAGAGACAAAAAAATCTGTGCACTATATGTGCTCATTGCTACTGAACTGTAATTGCTATGAGGCCTTCTCAGGGACGTAAGAAATAGACATATGTGTACACACCTCTATACATACATCTATATCCATGTGGTTGTAGATATAACATGTCTATATACCTGTTAATATATAGATATAGAAGTAAAATAATATCTATTGGTCCTTTGCTTTAGTTAGAAAACCCAAGCATAGGCCAGTCGCGGTGGCTCATGCCTGTAATTCCAGCACTTTGGGAGGCCGAGGCAGGCAGATCATTTGGGGTCGGGAGTTCAAGACCAGCCTGACCAACATGGAGAAACCCCGTCTCTACTAAAAATACAGAATTAGCTGGGCATGGTGGCCCATGCCTGTAATCCCAGCTACTTGGGAGGCTGAGGCCGGAGAATCGCTTGAACCTAGGAGTTGGAGTTTGCGGTGAGCTGAGATTGAGCCATTGCACTCCAGACTGGGCAACAAGAGCGAAACCCTGTCTCAAGAAAAAAAAAAAAAAAAAAGAAAACTCAACCATCTATAAAATAGATAAATATGTATCGATATAAATCGTGAATTTATACTGATACTTCCAGTTCTAATTAACATACTGTTCTTTGACAGTGAGAAATCTGGCCCTGTTATCCTAAATATATTTACCTGTTTAATCCTAGAATATACTGAAAGCAGTTTCATAATTGCTGATCCATACAACAGTGATAAACAACTCAACTAACTAGACTTTAATATTTATTCATCATTCTTATCTTCAGCTTAAGGGTTGTATTAGCCTGTTCTCATGCTGCTATTAAGACATTCCTAAGACTGGGTAATTTATAGAGGAAACAGGTTTAATGGAGTCACAGTTCCACATGGCTGGGAGGCCTCACAATAATGGTGGAAGATGAAAGAAGAGCAAAGGGACATCTTACATGGCAGCAGGCAAGAGAGAGCTTGTGTAGGGGAACTCCTCTTTATAAAATAATCAGATCTCATGAGACTTATTCACTGTCATGAGAACAGCACAGGAAAGACCCACTGCCATGATTCAATTACCTCTCACTGGGTCTCTCCCACAATAGGTGGGAATTATGGGAGCTACAATTCAAGATGAGATTTGGGTGGGGCACAGCCAAACCGTATCATTCCACACCTGGCCCCTCCCAAATTTCATGTCCTCACGTTTCAAAACCAATCATGCCTTCCCAACAATCCCCCAAAGTCTTAACCCATTTCAACATTAACTCAAAAGTCCACAGTCCAAAGTATAATCTGAGACAAGGCAAGTGCCTTCTGTCTGTGAGCCTGTGAAATCGAAAGCAAGTTAGTTACTTCCTAGACAAATGGGGATGCATGCATTGGGTAAATACACCCATTCCATATGGGAGAAACTGGCCAAAACAAAGGGGCTACAGGCCCCATGCAAATCCAAAATCCAACCCAGCAGTCAAATCTTAAAGCTCCAAAATGATCTCATTTGACTCCATGTCTCACATCCAGGTCACGCTGATGCAAGAGATGGGTTCCCATGGTCTTGGGCAGCTCTGACCCTGATGGATTTTCAGGGTATAGCCTCCCTCCCAGCTGCTTTCATGGGCTGGCATTGAGCCTCTGTGGCCTTTTCAGGCACGCAGTGCAAGCTGTTGGTGGATCTACCATTCTTGGGTCTGGAGGATGAAGGCCCTCTTCTCACAGCTCCACTAGGCAGTGCCCCAGTGGGGCCTTACTGTGGAGGCTCCTACCCCACATTTGCCTTCCACACTGCCCTACAGATGTTCTCCATGAGGGTTCCACCCCTGCAGCCAACTTATGCCTGGACATCCAGGCATTTCCATGCATCCTCTGAAATCTAGGCAGGGGTTCCCAAACCTCAGTTCTTGACTTCTGCACACTCACAAGCTCAACACCATGTGGAAGCTGCCAAGGCTTGGGTCTTGCACCCTCTGAAGTCATGGCTTGAGCTGTATCTTGGCCCCTTTTTGCCACAGCTGGAGCACCTGGGAGGCAGGGCCTCAAATCCCTAGGCTGCAGGAGTAGGAGGGCCTTGGGCCTGGCCTATGAAACCATTTTTTTCCTCCTAGGCCTCTGGGCCTGTAATGAGAGGGGCTGCTGTGAAGGTCTTTGATGCCCTGGAGACATTTTCCCCATTGTCTTGGTAAGTAACATTTGGCTCCTTGTTACTTTTGCAAATTTCTACAGCCTGCTTGAATTTCGCCACAGAAAATGGGTTATTCTTTTCTATAGTATTGTCAGGCTGCAAATTTTCTGAACTTTTATGCTCTGCTTCCCTTTTAAACATAAGTTCCCATTCCAAACCATATCTTGGTGAATACATAAAAATGAATGCTTTTAACAGCACACAAGTCACCTCTTGAATGCTTTGCTGCTTAGAAATTTCTTCCACCAGTTGCCCTAAATCATCTCCCTCAAGTTCAAAGTTCCACAAATCTCTAGGGCAGGGTTAGAATACCACCAGTCTCTTTGCTAAATAACAGCAAGAGTCACCTTTGCTCTAGTTCCCAAAAAGTTCCTCATCTTCTTGTGAGACCACCTCAGCCTGGACTTTATTGTCCATATCACTATTAGCATTTTGGTCAAAGTCATTCAACAAGTCACTAGGAGGTTCCAAACTTTCCCACATCTCTCTGTCTTCTGAGCCCTCCAAACTGTTCCAACCTCTGCCTGTTACCGAATTCCAAATCCACTTTCACATTTTTGGATATCTTTACAGAAGCACCCCACTACCTGGTGCCAATTAACTGTATTAGTCTATTCTCATGCTACTAATAGAGACATACCTGAGACATGGTAATTTATAAAGGAAAGAGGTTTAATGGCCTCAAGTTCCATATGGCTGGGGAAGCCTCACAATCATGGTAGAAGGTGAAGAAAACCATCAGAAAACCTTTATAAAACCATCAGATCTTATTCACTATCCCAAGAACAGCATGGGAAAGACCCATCCCCATGATTCAATAATCCCCCACCAGGTCCCTCCCACGACTTGTGGGAATTATGGGAGCTACAATTCAAGATGAGATTTGGGTGGGGACACAGCCAAACCATATCAAAGGTATACCTCTATTATACCACTTTTGACCAATTATTTGTTTAAAAAATGTTTTTCTACTAGAACATAAGTGCATTGAAGGCAGGGACACATTTTTTCTTTTTTAAAAACGTGTCCAAAGCCTAGCAAAGGATCTGAGACATGTAAGGTACTCCATCAATGGTAGTTGAATTAATCAATGAATGACTCAAACACTCAATTATTCCCATTGCCTATAGGAGGAAGTCTATTATTCAAAGCTTCTTACAAATCCTGTGTCTCACATTTCCCTAATAGATCTTCCCGTACATAGAACCAACTACCTATCCAACATATCTTGCATTCCCAGCCCTCTGCCCTCTTATTTATGCTATTCTTTTTGTCATGAATGTTATTTCTCTAGTCTTTCCACTTTAATATCATTTAAATAAATCTTTTAAAAAATATCTCATTTAAATCTCTCTTTTTAAGAACAAAATGCTCATAACATATTGCTCTGAATTCCTTAGTCTGTATATACACTGTTATATATAATATTATATATGTATATATAATCATGCATCATAGATACCTTATGCATATGTTCAAACCTTATGCATTTCAGATTGCCATGCTGTCTGTCATCTTCAAATCCTGTGCAGTGCCTATGGCAGTGCTATGCAAGTAGATGGCAATAAATGAAAACTTGCTAAATCAATGAGTGAGTGGCAGGTGACTGTCAGTTATGTGAGTGCAGGGTTCTTAGGAAGTCCTCTAATGCCATCCCAATCTCTCTAATAAAGTAAGTTAGGCTCGAAATACTACTTTTAAGGATTTATTCCTTTGGCTTCCTCTGAACTTATCCTCTTATTCTCATTCTTAATTTTTATTATTCCAGGATGCTGGCAATGTTTTCCTCTTGATTCTTTAAAAGTAATGGTAGAACCAAATACCCTTCCTATGGTGGACATAAAGGGCTTCAAACATTGAACGAGGTCCTGCAACCAGAGGCCAGATTTCACATCGGTACACAGTGCCTTTTTAGGCACTCTTATAGAGATGACAGTTTTCATCTGTGATAAGAGGAGGAGATAAATATGCGCAACTCTGTCAGTTGGTGCCTGCAGATTGTAAACAACAGTTCTCACAACAAATATCCACAGCTGTCCTATGATTTTTGGCCCCCACTTAATGTTGTATTTACTCCAAAATAATTCTCCTTTGACCTGTTTAGGGCTAGCCTAGCCAAAAGGTACTTTAAACACAAACCAACTATTATTGGCCTTGTGAATGCAAGAGCCAATTCAAGCAAAATTATCAGTTTCCCAGGCTCTTTGGAAATTCCCCTGATGGTGAAGAGTAAACTACATATCACCTATTGGGACTTTTGTAGGTTTTAGCTGAAGTCTCACCTCGAAAGGCCAATCCTGCCCTACCAAAATATTATAAATTCCAGACCCTGGATCGGAAGCCACCATCCTTAGAACACCTTCTAGTGTCTTTACAAACCCAAAGGCAACACCAATTGTCAATTTCCTATGAGGAGAAACATTCCCTTCCTCAAATTGTTTTCTCTTTGAACCTACCAGTTTTCAGTCAATCATCTTTACGTTTAGGCGCACGTGTTTTTTGTAAACTCTTTCCACTTTGGAAAGCAGGCGAATGGCTTGCTCCTCTTCTCCTCAGCTCATCCCTGTATCAGCATAGCTAGCCTGACCCTAAAATCTGCCAACTTTGCAGATCCTTGTAGCAAAGAAGATATCAGAAACTGAAGAATACTGTCCTTCCTAAGCACGGTCACTGTGTAGTGGTGAGCTGGGGATCTTGATCCAGGCAATATCTATTTCAAAGAGAAATATGATTACTGAGTGAGGCTGAATGGGGACAGAGACTAGAAGTACGCATTTGTTGATTCAGCAAAGAAGACTCTGTCCTTCATAGAATATTCTCACCATCCTGGATTCCCTTTGCATCTTGCGAGGCTTACCTTTACCAATCACAGTCCACAGGGCTTTGTTATTCAGTCAGGCCTGTCAGTCTCATCCTGTCCCTGTGGAAAAGCAACTCAGCTGCACCACAAATGATTTTCAGTCCAGCCTCACATCTTACCAAATTTTCCAGCTGGATGGACAACAAGCCTCATGAGATTGAGAGATGTAACCCTGGGTTACAGAGTGAGTCAGTTACTCAGCTATGTTGTAAAATATGGGCCCATTCTGGCTTCCAGTACATCTCTCTAACCAGCAGACCACATAGTCCCTCTTCTGCAATAGGATCAGCTTGTCTGCAGAGAAATAGAATTAAGCTATTAGCAAGTGGTTTCTGCCTTTTGCAGAAGCACCAGCAACAATAGCCACTTCTACATAACGTTTTAAGAGAACTGTTTGTTTTGGCAGTGCTTCACTATATTACACATTCCTGCCACTTAATTGTCCTTGCAAAGATAAACAAAGACCTTCTGAAGCAGAGCTGGAAGCTCTATAACTCAGCCAACCAAATGTTTGTTAAATGGAGGAGGAAAAAAGGGGTTGGCTGTATATATTCAGCTGTACTCTGAAACCACACCATCTTGTCTACACAGTCAGCCATTTCCGGAACTTCTGTATCCCTCCCCTACTGCCTTCAATTCTGAGAGAAAGCTTAAAAATATTTTTTAATTCTTGATCTCATTATTATCAAACTACTTCCTCTGACCTTCAAAGCTGTTTCGCAAGTTCAAAGCTCACACAAGGTTTAGTATCCACATTTTTAATGTTGCTCTTTAAACATAAAACTAATCATAGTGGATGTTGATGAAGATAGTGAACAAACTTTCAAATATCTTAGTTGACATTGGTAAAGGACCCCTATTAACTAAGAGCTTTGTGGGACATAGAACCAAACATGAGCTTCTCTTTTGATAAAGACAAGAAAAAAATTGTTGATACACAGTTTTTCTTCAACTCCTGTGTGCAGTTTCTGGCCCAAGAGCCAGGGCCAGATATGAAGGAAATTGAGTAAGTCAATTCCTGCCCACAATGAGTTAACAATCTAGCAGAATGGTGAAGTCGTGAGTTTTAGAGGTGGCTGATACCTTTTTCATTGAGACAGAAAAATTACCCAGTGGCTTTCCTGGGTCTTTAGAAACATTGAAAATTAAGTCAGTTTCTGAAAGTCATATTTAGGGGTTGGGTGAGAGTAAGTGTGACATTCATTCTGGCTACACTTTATACTTCAGCAGGTATGTTCATGTTTGTTATGCCCCATGTAGTCTATTAATATCAGGAAACTCATCAACTGTGGGGAGGCCACTTTATGAATGTGGGTGTGTGTGAGAAGGAAATGGAAACTAAATCTCCCATCTGCAACTCTCAGCTGCTGGTCTACTGACAGATATAAGAAGAAAATGCAAGGAAACTGGTTACTTTTAAATTACCTTTTATCATTGGATTGTTAGTAAACATGAATAAAATACAGGTGAGTATCCCTCATCCAAAATGTTCAAGACTAGAAGTTATTTCAGACTGTGGCTTTCTTTCAGATTTTGGAATATTTGCCTGTACATAATGAGATATCTTGGGGAAGGAATCCAAGTCTAAACACAAAATTCACCTAAGTTTTTTATACACCTGGTACACATAGCCTGAAGGTAATTTTATATAAAATTTATGTACAATACAAAGTTTGTGTTATTTACATGTGAAATTTTCCACTTGTAGCATCATGTTGATGCTCAAAAAGTTGTGGATTTTGAAGCACTTTGAACTTCAAATTTTCAGATTAGGGACCTGAAAATAGCTAAAGTAGCTTAACCTGTGCTACTAAGCACAGGTTAAGAAGAAAATATGTTATAAGCTTTATGAATTAACTGAAGGAAAAAAGGGTGTCTTGAGGCGCAAAGGACCTGAGAGATGAACTGACCACTGCCTTTGCACGTGCTATTGCCTGTGTCTGGAACACCACCACTCTTTGCCTGGCTCACTGTTACTTTTTGTGTAGGTCTCACTTTAAATGCCACCTCCTCGAGGAAGCCACCCTTAGTCCTTTCAAGTTCATACCCCTCCTGTGTGACCCCATATCCTTTCTCAGTCTCATAACACATAATTTATTGCATTTTGTTTGAAATTACCCTACTCAGCACTGCTCAACATTGACCCAAGCTCTGTCAGAATAAAGACATTGTCTATTTCACATGTTTATGCCCAGAGACTAGCACACAGTAGGCTTATAATCAATATTTTTTTAAATGAAAGAACAAAATTCTCTCTCTTCTTCATGAAAAGAAGGCAACAAGAAGTAGGTTTTAATAGTGCAGCTAGTAGAGGAGGGGCGAATTCACTTCCTATGGCTGGTATAACAAATTACTACAAACTGTGTGGCTTAAAAGATCAGAAATTTATTTTCTCACGGTTCTGGAGTCCAGGAGTCTGAAATCAGTATTCCTGGGTAGAATCAACACCAACACTAGGTGGTGTCTGCAGGGCTTCCCTGCCTCTGGATGCTCTTGGGGAGAATCTGTTTCTTGCCTCTTCCAGCTTCTAGTAGCTGCCAACATTCCTTGGCTTGTGGCCGAATCACTCCAAACTACAAAGTCAGCATCTCCAAATCTCTCTCTGCTCTGTCTTCACATTGCTTTGCCCTGCATGTATGTGTCAAATCTCCCTCTTCCTCTCTTTTAAGGATACATATGATTGTATTTAGGTCCCACTCAGATAAAATAGGATAATCTTCCTGTCTCAAGACCCTGAACTTAAGCAATATGCAAAGACTGCCTTGTAAAATCCCATTCACAAGTTCCAGGAGGCTTAGAAAGAAAAAACATTTTCATGATGATAAAGGAGTTAGCAAGAAGCAGTAATTTGATAAAGAATAATACATTCATGCACTGCATATCAATGTTTCATTAAATGACAGACCACATATACAAGGGTGGTCCTATAAGATTATATTGGAGCTGAAAATTTCCTAATGCCTAGCAATATTATAGGCATCATAATGTCATACCACAATTACTTTCTTTTTCGTGAATTTAGTGAAGGCTAAGTGTATCATGTCTCCAGTAGTGTACAATAATATCCTAAGCCTTTACGTTTATTCATCACTCACTCACTGACTCACCCAGGGCAACTTCCAGTCCTGCAAGCTCCATGCATGTTAAGTGCCCTGTATAGATGTAGCACTCTTTATCTCTTATGCTGTATTTTTACTGTACCTTTCTATATTTAGATACATAAATACTTACCATTATGTTACAGTTGCCTCCAGTATTCTGCACAGCAAGATGCTGTACAGCTTTGTAGCCTAGGAGCAATAGGCTATAACAGGTAGAGTAGGCCTGTGGTAGACTCTACTGTCTAGGTTTGTGTAAGTACACTCCATGATGCTCATACAATATCACCTAACAACGTTTCTCAGAACGTATTCCCTTCAGAAAGTGATGCATAACTGTATAACTGACAGAACGCTCAAAGCCTTTGAAAATGAAAAAGGCTTTGAAAGAGAAAATTAAAAAGAAGCTACGAAAACAGGAACCAAAATATTTCACTTGACAATCTAAAGAGGCAGACTCCATACCCCAATAGTTAAGAGCATAGGCACTGGAATCCAACTCCTGGTTAGAGTCTGGCTTCATCATACTCTGTCTGTGTAACTTAGGGCAAGTTACTTAACTTTTCTGTGCTTCAATGTTTTCATCTTTAAAGTGGGGATAATAATAGTGCTTACTTCAGAGCATTGTGGTAAATGATTAATGACAACATATTAAGAGCTCGTAGAAGTGTTTGCTATTACTATTTTAAGAAAACCAGAAATCTACAAAAGAAGTGTGAATTTTTTAAAAAACAGAAGAAAGAAATAGCTGAAAGATATGTATTGATAAGAAAAAGGACTTTAAAATGATTAGCCAAGAAGAAAGAGTGAAAAAAACACATAAATGATATGAGATATATATTTTAAAAAGCAAATTAAAAACATTTGCAACCACAATTTGAGGGGGAAAGAAGGTAAATATGTTGCATATCAGAAGAAAGACAAAGACTATAATTGAGGACATCAGGAAAACTGTGGAAAGCAGAAAAGAATGTTCCAAGAGTAACAACTGTTATTTCCTCTATATATTTATGTGGTTGGTAGTGTTTTTCTCAGACCTTCTATGTCTGCTGATTTTTTGTCTAGTTATCCAATTAATTGCTGAGAAAAGACTCATAAAATCACCAAGACTGTGGCATTGTCGATTTCTTCCTGTAATTATGTCTGTTTTTACCTCCTGTACTTTGAAATTCTTCTGTGAGTTGCATAAACTTTATGATTGTTATGTCTTCCTAATGAATTGACCCTTTTATTATAATATAATATTATAATACCACTCTTTATTTCTGTTAATTTTTTTGTCTTGTGTATTTGTTTCCTAGGGCTTCTATTAAAAAGTACATAGAGGGTGGTTTAAGTCAAAAGAAATTCTCTTTCAGTCTGGAGGACAGAAATCTGGGTATCAGCAAGGCCATTCTCCCTCCGAAGGCTCTAGGGAAAAATCCTTCCTCGCCTCTTCCGGAATTCAGTTGTTACCTGTAATCCTTGGTGCTCTTTGGCTTGTAGATATATCAATCTAATCTCTGCCTCCATCATTACATAACCTTCCTCACCCTGTGTACCTCTGTGTCTGTGTGTCCATATTTTTCCCTTCTTATAAAGACACCAATCATTGGATTAGGGCCCACCCCAATCCACCATGACCTCAGCAAAATTTGATTACCTCAGTAAAGATCTGATTTCTAAATAAGGTCACATTCATGGTTACCAGGGGTTAGGATATCTTTTTAGGAGACACAATTTTGAGATTTTGAAATCTATTTTGCCTGAGGATAGTATAGCCACATGAACCTTTTCATGCTTTTCATTTGAATAGTATATATATTTTTCATTCATTTACCTAGAGCATATCTGTGTCTTAAGAATTACAGTGTGTCTCTTGTTAGTTTATAAACTGCATTCCGACTATTGCTGCCTTCTGATTGAATTGTTTAATCCATTAATATCTAATGTAATTATTGATATGTTTGGGTAAGTCTACCATTTTATTATTTGTGTTTTACTTGTCTCCTCTGAGTTTTTTTGCAATTTTTTTTAGTTGTGTGTGTGTATGTGGAGAGTATATATTTGTACTATATATATAAGTTGACAAATAATAATTGCATTTATTTATGGTGGTGTTTTTAGCCTATGTTCTTCATTTATTGCCTTTACAAATTATTTGAATATTCTAAATTTCATTTACATTTTCTTATTGGCTTTACAGCTATGCATCTTTGCTTTTTTTTTTTTTTTTTTTCTTTGAGACAGGGTCTTACTCTGTTGCCCAGGCTGGAGTGCAGTGACACAATCTTGGCTCAATGCAACCTTGACCTCGCAGGCTCAGGCGATCCTCCCACCTCAGCCTCCCGAGTAGCTGAGACTACAGGTGCATGTGCCACAATGCTCAGCTAATTTTTGTACTTTTTGTAGAGATAGGGTTTTGCTATGTTGCCCATGCTGGTCTTGAACTACTGGGCTCAAGTAATCCACCTGCCTTGGCCTCCCAAGTGCTAGGATTATAGGCGTGTGCCATCGTACCCAGCACCCACATTTTCTTTTAGTAGCTGAATAGTGATTACAAAATATATCCTTAACTTTTCACATTTAACATAGTAACAGAATAACACTGCTTAAAACATGAAAAATTTGCAAATACACAGGGTCGTCTCCACCCCTTACCCCTCTTTGTGTTATAATTGTTTTATGAATTATATATACCTATATTATAGATTCCTGTCAGGATTTTTGCTTTAAACAGATTTATTTTTAAAATTAAGAGAAACAAGAAAAAATAATCTTTTGCATTCCCCCAGCTACTTTTTTTTCCCATTGCCGATGCTCTTTATTCTTTTCTGAGGGTCCACATTTCTATCTGGATTCTTTTTCTTTCAGCCTGAGGAACTTCCATTGGAATTTCTTATAGTGCAGATCTGCTGGCAACAACTTCTCTTAGTTCTCTTTTGTCTGAAATTGTTTTTTATTTTGCCTTCATCTTTGAAGGATATTTTTTGTTGGATTAGGCAGTCTGGGGTGAGAGGCATTTTTTCCTTCAGCACTTTATAGATGTCATTCTACTGTCTTCTGACTTCCATTGTTTCTGATGAGAATTCAGTTCTTAATCAAATTCTGTTCTTCTATATGTAATGATTCATTTTTCTTTTACTGCTTTCAAGGTTTCTTGTTTATCTCTGGCTCAATAGCTTAACTACGATGTGTTTCAATGTGAGCATCTTCATGTTTCTTCTAATTGGTGTTAACAAAGAATCTTGAACCTGTAAATTTCTGTCTTTCAACAAATTCGGAAAACTTTCCTCCATTATTACTTTAAATTTTTTTCTACCTCTTTCTCCTGTGGCTGCCTGTCTGTTGAACCATTTGTGTTATTTAAGAGGTCCCTTGTTCATTTTTAAAAATCTTTTTTCTTTCCTCTTCATCTCCTTAGATAATTTTATTGATTTATTTCCAAGTTCATTTACTCTTTGTTTTGTTTTGTTTTTTGGACATCTCCGTTTGGTTACTAAGTATATCCAATAATTCTAAAACTTCAGATATTATATTTTTTTTAGTTCTAGAATTTCCTTCTGGTCCTTTTTTGTTTAAATGTCTTTGATGAATTTTCCTATATTTTATTCATCAAGAGCGTATTTTGCTTTACTGTATCAAGGATGGTTAAAAGAACGGCTTTAACATTCTTCTCTGTTGGTTTCAACATCTGGTTCATCTCAGGGTCAGATGTGGTTGGCTTTCTTTTCCCTTGAGAGTTGGCTCCATTTCTTGATACTTCATATGTCAAATTATTTTGGATTGTATCCTGTATATTATGAATGTGAGATTGTGAAGAGTCTGATTTCTGCTATTTTTCTCTAACACGTGTTGTTCCCTTTGCTTTCTCAGGCAATTTTCTTGGCTGGGCTTGAAGTGCAAACTCTGTTTCTGTGAGCAGCAGTTCTGGTCTTGATTCGAATCGTTTGCTTAGCTGAGCTTCTTTATTCTGTCCCAGGCATGCATAGTTCAGAGATCAGCCTAAGATATGGGCAGACAGAATTTAGGGATCGTTTTTTCTATCTCCTTTCTCTTTCCTTCCAGGATTCTTCTACTTGCTTCGGTAGCAGTTTTTCAGTTTTACTTTTCTGATTCTGCTGACCAGAAAGGCTGAAGGTTTTCCATCAGTGCTCTTGCTACTGGGCTGCCAAATGCCTAATAGACCTCATTAGTCTGGCTAAGAGTTGCCGAAATGCAGAACTTCTCCTCACAGTGCTCCTCTTCTTCAAGCATTGACTCCCTGCAAGAGTCAGTCTGCTTCTGTTCACGCTCCAGTCATGTCAGGTGGTTGTTTTCATATTATTATGAATACATCCAGGGTTTGTCATTGTTTCTAGGAGAAGAGGAGGACAGGCATCCTCTGGGAGGGACTCATTCTGTCGCCACCAGAAGCTGGAAGTCCATTTGTCCTGCAGTATTGTTTCTAGGAGTAAAAAGTTAGAAACAACTGAAAATACATCAAGAAAAGTGTGATTAAAGAGACTGTGGGTCATCATTCTCTGAAATACTATGGAACAATTTAAAAGAGTAAAGCCAATCTAACTACTAAAAGAGGTAGATCTCCAGGACATAGACTTAGGTTTAAAAGCAAGTTTCAGAACTGTTTGTATAGCCTGCATCGTGGATTCTGTGATGTGCCTCCTAGGTCTTCCCTTCAGGATCAATGCACATTTCTCCTGCTGCCAGGAGAATTGGCTGCTGAAGGATCACTACAGAGTCCCTCTCTAGGAATTGTCCTCAGCTGAAGGGAGTCATATTTTCTAAATTGTGCATCCTCCTCAGGGCTAGCTCACATTCAATGATTGGTGAATATGAGGATATAATAGTCCAGCCTCCTTGCTTCAATTTGGGTCAACTCTGAAAGCCTATCCTAGTTTTAGTTCCCATGAGATTAGCTGGAACATCCTCTGTATTTTTGTCACAGTTCAACGTGCTCTTCAGCCCAGCTGCTTCCCTCACTCCCCTACAGGTGCTGTTCCATCAATTCATTTCCCCCCATTCAATCTTCTGCATATGTTTCATTGTTCAGCTCCCACTTATAATTGAGAACATGCAGTATTTGGTTTTCTGTTCCTATGTTAGTTTGCCAAGGATAATGGCTTCCAGCTCCATCCCTGTCCCTGCAAAGGACATGATGTCATTCCTTTTTATGGGTGCATAGTATTCCATGGTGTATATGTGCCACATTTTCTTTGTCCAGTCTATCATCGATGGGCAGGGCATTTGGGGGTTATTGGGTTGATATGTGCAGCAAACCACCATGGCACACATTTACCTATGTAACAAACCTGCACATCCTGCACATGTATCCCAGAACTTAAATAAAATAAATTTTATTACAAAACCTTCTGCATACAGGCTAGGCATGGTGGCTCACACCTGTAATCCTAGCACTTTGGGAGGCTGAGGCGGTTGGATCACCTGAGGTCAGGAGTTTGAGACCAGCCTGGCCAACATTACAAGACCCTAAAAATACAAAAATTAGCTGGGCGTGGTGGCAGGTGCCTATAATCCCAGCTACTCTGGAGGCTGAGGCAGGAGAATCCCTTGAACCCCGGGAGGTGGAGGTTGAAGTGAGCCGAGATCGCACCACTTCACTCCAGCCTGGGCGAAAGAACGAAACTCCGTCTCAAAAAGAAAAAAAAAAACCTTCTGCACACAAATTTCAATCTCAGAAGCTATTTACTGGGCAACCTGACTTAAGGCAGCTCAAGGCCTTTCAGGTAAACAAACAAATAACTCACAAACAAAACATGCTTCTGTAGGTACTTCTACATATGTAAAAGCATGGGAAAAGTTCCGGAAGAGTACAGGTGAAAACAGTAGCAGTTACCTTTAGTGAGGAAGTAGGAGGGTGGAGGGTAAGCAAGAGATACATTAATTTATGTTTACTGCTTAAATTTGTTATGACTTAAATATATTTATGTATCTTTGTGGAATTGAAAACAAATACAATTATAAAAAATAAAAGATAACCTTCAATCCATATCTTCATCCCAGATCCTTCAAAGCCTGAGCTCTAGGACCATGTACCCAACTGATTAGTGTACACTCCCACTCGGGTAGCCCTCAGAATTTTCACCCTCAAGCATCTCAACACAAACTCAACATCTCCTGCCTCCAGTTTTTTTCACGTATTTTCTCTCTTAGTGAATGAGAACATCACCCACTTAGCTGATTGCACAAACAAGGAATGTCAGAGTCGTTTTGTACTTTTCTTTTTTTCCTCACTGCTCCACTTCCAACCCATGTTCAAGTCCTGGTTATTCCATCTTCTCATTATCTCTCAGACTCCTTGATTTTTTTTTTTTTAGACGGAGTCTCGCTCTTGTTGCCCAGGCTGGAGTGCAATGGCGCGATCTCAGCTCATTGCAACATCTGCCTCCCAGGTTCAAGTGATTCTCCTGCCTCAGCTTCACAAGTAGCTGGGATTACAGGCAGGCACCACCACATCCAGCTAATTTTTCGTATTTTTAGTACAGAGGGGGCTTCGCCATGTTGGCTAGGCTGGTCTCGAACTCCTGACCTCAGGTGATCCACCTGCCTCGGCCTCCCAGAGTACTGCTATCACAGGCATGAGCCACTGCGCCCAGCCAGACTCCTTGAATTCTTTACATCCTTGGTCGTTATCTTATTTTAGGTTAGCATCCACTTTTGATGGGATTATTGTTCCAGAATCTTGACTTTTCTGCTTGTCTTCGGTCTTGCTCCTCTTTAATCCATTCTTCACATTCCAGCAATGACACTCTTTCCAAATCGTTAAGCTATTCAAAGCACTCCTCTTTGATGGGGACCTGTTGTCTTCAGGAGATTCTAAAGTTCCCAGCATGGCATGTTAAGACCCTATTCAGCCAGCATTTTATGTCCCAGCCACACTGTGCCTCTGACTTACACACTGTTTACTCTTTTACTTGTACACAGCACACTGATTTGTATTTAGGTATTCTCTTAACTCTAGAGCCTTCCTCCATCTGTTCCTTCTGCTGGAATCAATATCTTACCCAACCTATCTATCCATAATTTACCTGGATAACCCTATTAAACCTTTAGGACTCAATTAGGTCTCTTCTTCCCAAGATCAAGGTAGGTGCCCTTCTTCTGTGCAACCAGAGCATCTCGTGCCAATCCCACCAGGCATTCATCACATTGCATTGCTCTTGGCTGGTTGTCTGAGACCCTCCCTGAACTATGAGTTCCTTATTGTTTTACTGTCTCTTTGACCTTTTTATACTCAATATCGAACATGTTGATTTGCCTGACTTAGCAAAGAAAAATACATGACACCCAGTTAAATTTGAATTTCAGATAAACAACAAATAATTTTCTAGAATAAGTATTTCTCATGCAATATTTGGGGGCATACTTACAGTAAAGGTGAATATTTGTTATTTATCTAAAATTCAAATTTAACTGGGTACGTTACATCTTATCTGGCAATCCTGCTAACACAGTGCCTGGCAGAAAGTCGGCATTCAGTAAAATATGTGTGTCCCAAATATATCCAAACACTCCAGTCCTCTGGGCTACACATTCCTTTAAAATCCACATATTCGTATATGATGGAGGGGCACAAATTCCTAATGTTTCCAAGGGTTCCCCAGGATAGATGGGTGACTGGGTTTGTGGCAAGAAAAATAAGTTATGGTTCCTTATAACTTCTTGGTCTGAATTCCTGGTTTCAGGTCAATTTTTCCCTCTTTCTTCCCTCTTGATGCTCGTGTCTTCACTGATTCACTCCAGGCATGAATATTCTTCCTTTCCTTTCCTTCCATCAAAGCTCTGCTGACAAAAGGCCATTGTGCGTAACATACTGTAGTGGAGATTTGGGACCCTGGAAGGTAGCTAGCATAAGGCCACTTCCTGTAGTTGTAGAGATCATTCACCGCTCAATGGCATCCAGCCTAGGGCCCCAATAGGGGTTGAAATCTAGTTGCACTCCCCTTGCCAACCCAGGAGCCATGGCACAGGGCTACTTTTGTTTAGAGGAAGTAGTATCTTTTTTCTAATTTGGCCTAAGGTGCCCTTGAGACTGGAATAATCTTCCGCGGGATGGGATGGGAAGGGTAGGCAATTACAATGAGGAGCAGAAAAGAAATCCAAACTGACTAACAGAGAGGAGTGACCTAGACATTGATCCCCTTTTCCCCAACACAAAACATTTCTTACTGACTACCCCCTAATCAGGTATTGGGATGCCACATATTGCCACTTTTCTTCTCTGTCTTTCTGGAAGCCATTCTCCACCTGCCGTGCCTACCCCTCTCCCTGCCACTGCCACTCCCCTGTCCCTTCTCCTCATCATCCTGACCCTGCCAAACCCTCCGGCTCCACGGCCAGCCCCCTTCACACATCCGCATTTGCCACCAGTCTCTCATAAAGATCCATTTATCTTTTGCTTTTTCCATATGAAATTGCCTGGATTTTATGCTTGATTAACTTAAAAAATCTAATAAAGTATTTTCTCAAACAAAGAGAAGTTTCTACTTAAGATGAATTCTAACATGTTTTAGGGTCATTGCCTTTGAAAGTAACCATTCATTTTCCCAGATATGTTGAATGGAAGAACAGTTTATATATCCACAAATGAGGAAAATGTTAAACCAGACCACATACCAATAAATATGTCTTTATTTTAAGGCTGTACTTTCTTAATAAAGACTTTACCAAGCTACTGCCTCTGGGATTTTTGCTTTGTCTTTGCAGTGGGGCTGCAGTTTGCATGGAATCACTCATGTCCTTCCAGTTGCCATTCAACATGTTATATAAAATTTCCATGCTGGGGCTGAGAGGCAGCCTATAGCTGGGAAAGAAGAACTCAATGCCCCACCTTGGCCTCCGGGACAGAGAGCACCATTTCAGCTAACTAGTCATTTCCAGCAATAGTCTTGCTTTATGTTTCAGTTGAACTCTGTAGATTATGTTGTGTTCATGGACTTACTGGAGGGAGTTCAAAAAGAGAGTAAGCATGATGAAAAGAATGAAAAAAAGATACATGGAGAAAGATTAAAGAAATATATTAAAGGCATGTCTATATTAGAAATATATATATAAGAAATATATAAGGAATGCATGTGCATAAAAGCAACGTATATATGAGCTACATCATATCCTTACATGTAGTTGAAGACTGAGAACTCATTCTGTCTCTAAGTAGAAACTGTCTACAAAGAAAGGGTGGGAAGAGTAAAACTGAACTCAGGCCACTGAAATGGGCTGGCTACACTTAGCATTTGAGATTCTTGATAAAGCAAATCTGTAAAATGTTGTCTAAACAAAAAAGAAAGAAAATTTGATTTTGTTTTGAATGGCAGGATTACAGATGTATCTTGAAAAAAATGTTTTAAATTTACATTAGCATTATTTTGATATTTTTAATGGATTAATACTAATAATAGGCTGGCCACTGTAGCTCACACCTGTAATCCCAGTGCTTCGGAAGGCCTAGGCAGAAGGATCTCTTGAGATCAGGAGTTGAAGATGCTGTCTGTACAAAAAAAATTTTTTTTAATTAGGCAGGTGTAGTGGCGCATGTCTGTGGTCCCAGCTGCTCGGGAGGCTGAGGTTGGAGGATTGCTTGAGCCCAGGAGGTTGAGGCTGCAGTGAGTTATAATGGTGCCACTGCAATCCAGCCTGGGTGACAGAGGTTCTGTCTCCAAAAAATATGATAATAATAACACTAACAGTTTAAAAGATGTTCTTTTTAAAGTGAGCCTATCGACTCCCTTTTTAACTTCATATTATGAAAAATTTTCAAACGTACTCAAAGAGAATAGTACGTAATGAATCCTCATGTACCCATTACCCAGTTTCAACAATTCACCTCTATTCCTCAACCTCAGGACTGTCCCCTGCATGCGGGTTGGTGAGTTATGATCTCAGCTGCAAACCCACCCTTCTCTGCTCTCCCTGCCATGCTGCGGCTGGGGCTCTCCAACGCTCACTTTCGCCTTGCCCACTGGCTCCCTGTTGGACTCTGCAAGACGGAGGCTCTAGGTTCGGAAAGCAAAGGGGACTTGCTTCTTCCTACTGGCTTCCTGTCAACACCACCCAGCGATGCTTCTTTACCAGGTAATTTCCAGTTTGCAGTTTCTTTTTCTTTTTTTTTTTTTTTTTGAGATGGAGTCTCGCGCTGTCGCCCAGGTTGGAGTGCAGTGGCATGATCTCGGCTCACTGTAACCTCCACTTCCCGGGTTCACGCTATTCGGAGTAGCTGAGATTACAGGCAGGCGCCAACATGCCCAGCTAATTTTTGTATTTTTGGTAGACATAGGATTTCACCATGTTGGCCAGGCTGGTCTCGAACTCCTGAGCTCAATTGATCCATCCACCTCCCAAAAGTGATTTGATTGGCCTGCCAAAGTGCTGAGATTACAGGCGTGAGCCACCGCACCCGGCCCAGTTGGCAGCTTTTATAATACTCACATAACCAACTTCATTACCCTCCTCAAAGATACCAGCTGCAGGGAGCTGGAGCACTCTGGGAGTCCCACCCTTTGGTGCCCCATCTGTGAGCTCAGAGACACTAGGGTTCTTCTCACGGGTCTGTGTTTTAGCTGGGTGGGGACCTCTCCTTCAAGCTGCTACATTTTGATAAATACAACCTCTTCTCTTTGTCCCGAACCCTAGGGTTTCCTACAGCTGCTACTTCCATGATATCTTAGTTTTCTTTTTTTGCCTTTTAGTAATCTTGTTAATAATCCCTTTCTATTAAATTATCTATTAAAATAAATGATGTGGTCTCTGTTTCCTGACAGGGCGCTGACTAATATATCCCTTCCCCTCCCCCCCTTTTTTTCTAAAATTTGTTTTGTTTTGTTTTGTTTTGTTTTTGAGACAGAGTCTGGCTCTGTCACCCAGGCTGGAGTGCAATGGCCTGATCTCGGTTCACTGCAGCCTCTGCCTCCCAGGCTCAAGTGATTCTCCTGCCTCAATCTCCCAAGTAGCTGGGATTACAGGCGCCCACCATCATGCCTGGCTAATTTTTGTATTTTTAGTAGAGATGGATTTTCACCATATTGGCCAGGCCGGTCTCTAACTGCTGGCCTCAAGTGATCCTCCCACCTTGGCCTCCCAAAGTGCTGGGATTACAGGCATGAGCCACTGTGCCTGGCCTCTAAAGTATTTTTAAAGCACATTCAGACATTATGACATTTCGCCTAAATGCTTCAGATGCATTGCCCACTTCTTTGAAATTTTTTATAATTTACTTAACCACCATGGCATTAACAAACCTAACAAAATTAACAGTAACTCCTTAATGCCATTTAATAATTTGTTTGCATACAAATTTATTTGCTTTTCCTAATGATTGTGAGATCATCATAAACATTCCCAGATGTTCTTGGGCTGCAGGGAGGAAACAGGAGCAAGGACCATAGGAGGATGGTGACTGCCCCAGGTGAGAATTCCAAAGAGCCAGAAAACCCCTGGGATTTTCACTAGTATTAGGGCTGCACCCGGGGTAAAAAGGAGCCGTGGGAGGAGCCTGGCCCTGGAAGAGTGAGTACAGGGGGTAGCCGGAGGGCCTGTGTATCAAACAGCTGATTTGGAGTGTTGGCCAGAATATTATCGCCTTTCGGCACTGCCTCCTTACCACAACCCTATCTGAAAAACATAAGTGAAGGAAACATCTTGAATTCACATCTTTATCCAGAAAAAAACCTGGAAAAGAGGGTCAGGGACAGGAAGAGCAGTGGAATGCAGAGACAGCTGAATTGGGTCCTTCGTTCAGTTCATTTCAGATAGGAATGGTCTTCCTGGAAGGGTCTGATCAACTCGCTGTTCCCTTCCTCCTGACATAAATCTTCATTGCTTTCCCAGGAGAAATGTCTCCACTGCCAAATGGTGGTTTTCGTAATGAAAGTTTCAGTGATTTATTTATCTTTCCAAGATTCTCCAAACAGGAGAAATTTAATTACACTTGTCTAAATACTGTCAGTCATCCAGAGCCTTGAAGACCTCTTCACTCCATGTTCAGAACATAACTGAAATTAATGACACAATAAAGAAGCCAAAACTCTGGTCTCTGATAGAGGCAAAAGGAAAAGTAATGAAAAATGATTGCACATACTTTGTAGCTGTGCAGCATTGTGTTTCAGTTCCAAGGGAGGAGGTGAAAGTGGACCCACAGAGTAGGACACATGATAGTATTGGCCATTTTCTTATGGACACTTGTGATTTAAGCCCCCAGGCCACCTTCACACTAGACTGGAAAAACTTAAGGTACAAAGAAATTTAATAGTTGGAATTAGCATTTGGTAATAATCAATGCTGAACCACTGACTACAGCACTATATTTGCATACTACCACTTTTTCTAGCATACCAAATTAGCTGTCTCCTGACCCTGAAGTCCCAGGTTATCCCAGATGTGTTTCTTGGTTTTTCTCCATGAATTAGGAGTTGCTCAGTAACTATGAAAGCCCCAGCTTTTAAAGGTCGAGCTGTACTTCAACTTACTGAATTCACCAGAAGACTAGCAGAGAGGACCAGAGTTACATGTTTGCTCTGCTGCTTCCAGAAATCTGATCTGGTTAAATCAAACTCCCCAGACTCTCAGTTGCTCCACTTGTAAGATGGAATTAGGAGTGAACTCTTGCCTTGTTATCATTATAGGGTTGTGGCAAGAATGACATGAGATAAAGGTCCTTTAAATCTGCAAGCAACTATGTTTTAAGGAGGTATCCTCAGCATTATTTAGCAACTTGGGTAAATCTTAAGTAGCTTCTGCTATGACCTTAGAGAAAATTTTCTAACCCTGCCTTGCCATAATTTAGCCCATAAAGTGAAGGTTCTTCAATTGTTTTTCCTAACCCTCTCAGAAGAAAGTCATACAACAGAGATATAAAACGGGAAAGACTTTGTGAATTCCAGATTTCTTTATGAAATTGTCACCAATTATAGCAGTTGAAAAGGTTGATATTAGTCCAAAGTAATTTACATACCATACAAGTAAGCATAGCCCTTTAGCTCCTGACAGCCACCACTATCTGCTGAACCTGGTTCCTTCTCAGTTATCTGTTTGACTTCTTGGATGCACAGCAGAAGCCAACCTGAGTCTGTCTGCTGCTTTAGCATCTAGAGACCCCAAAGCCATACATCACTTGGAGCAGGGTTTCTGCATGCCCCGTCCTTCAAGCACATCTTATCCACTTTGCTTCTCCATATTTCAGCTCTTTATGCAATGTATGGGTTAATGCAAACTGATGTTTTTATGACTTAAATGGGTCTTGTTATTCAAATTTAATGAAGATGATACTCTGGGTCTGATCTTCACATTTTATGTCCAGATCTAAAAACTTCAACTTGACAGCACTTGTTGGCACATTAAGTTCCATGCTGTCTTCTTAAAAGTTATTTTAGATTTTTTGATTTTGCTTTTAATGTCCTTGATAATCAGGACCTTAATGGCTAGTATGTTCTCTAGAAATAGAACTGAGTTACCACTTCTATAAATGTATCATCAGTGGGTGTGGAAAAAGCCATAGTTCCAGGAAGATTGCTCTGTTTCACTTTCCAGATATCAAGTAAGTTCATTGAACCGGGGAAACTTCATTCAAATCCAAACCCTAGCTGCAAGGGAGTCTGAAAACAGAGACTAGAGCTTTTTGATTTTTCCAAGTAGATCTGTTCTCAACTCCCTTGTCATCTCAGCAGCATTTGACATCTTCTTTGAAGTCCCTTCTTCTCTTGGCTTCTGTGATATAGAACTCTCCTGGGTTTCTACCTACCCTTTTGTGGTTTTTCTTCCTCTGCCCTTTCCTAAAATGATGATGTTCCTTGTACTTATGCCCCAGGCCCACTTTCTTTCTCATCCTATATGCTTTTTCTAGGTCATCTCACATGTGTCCAATTATGATCTATTAGCTGTCAACTCCCAAGTCTGCATCTGCAGTACATATGACTCTCCTAAATTGTAAACCTATGTAGCCAACTCCCTACTAAAATTGTGTGTCCCCAAAACAAAGCAGATTCAACATGTTTGGTATGAATCCATCCTATTTTCCCTTAAAACGTTACTTTTCTCTGTTTTCATTATCCATCCAGCAATCCAACCAGAATCTTGAAATATCAGAGGATTCTAATTTTTATCTGGCGGCTGGCTTCCAAGAGGCAGGAAGCAGAAGTTGCCAGATCAGTTAAGAGCTACATCTGTAACTGGTGCATCATCACTTCTGCTGAATTAAGTTGCTCAAACTTAATCAAAAGATTGACTCAGATTCAGGTTACCAAGAGTAGAGAAACTGACTATCTCAGGATGGGTGAGTATCAAGTCCATATTGTGAAAGAGTGTGTGGAATGGGAAATGTCATTGTAAGCATCTTTGTGAAGTGCAATCTGCAACAACATCACAATCAGAAATCAAATTCAGACTCAACTAACTCCCAAGTCAAAACATTTAATCATTGTTATACTGCTTCAAATATTCAGAAAAGCACTTTCCTCACTTCTAGAAAATAGCTGAAATTAAGAAATTTTGGTGCTTCTGAATTATTAGTTAATTGTTTATTCACTTATTCCTCCAATATCTTCAGATACTATAGGTAGCCAGCATCCACAACAAGCCCAGGCATTGTTTGAGTGCACACAATAGTGAATAGAATAGACAAATCATTGGTCTCCTGGAGTGTAGAGTTCATTCTTCCACCATTGCATAAATAGTTTCATTTTAAATGATGGAATCAGAATCAGTTGTTATTAATGGCAAGCAATGGTCAGTTTTTGACCCTAAGGAATGTTGGAATGAAGCTCTTCAGAGAAGCGGAGATCTGCACAGAGTTTAAAACTTAAGCTTGGCCCACAGTGCATAGCATTGTAAAATATTTAGAGTTCTTGGTGGCATGTATACAAGGAAGAATGTAAATTTTAAATATTTACAGTTGATAAGTATAATTTATTATATGATAGTACTTGACACATACCAGCTTACCAAGAAAAATGCTTGAACGTTGAATTCAAGCAAATTAATTTTACATCCTGTCCTGGGGTCAAACTGTGGCTCTGGCTAAATGGCCAACAGTTGGTAGGCCAACTGCCAAAACAATCAGTGGGATCACTGTGCAATCCAATCCCCTCATTAAGACAACTGAAACGCTAACAACCAAATCCAATGGACTCTATAGCAATCGAATCAATTGCTCCACAATCAGATAGAACAGCTCTCCAATCAAATTAATTTAATTGTATTTGGTTTAGTTAAGTGACATGGTGCCTGTTCTCTCCTCATACATAGCATGACATAACGCTAGCTTTTGAAGGGATCCTGAAGAACAACTAGTTCTATGCTTCTCAAATTGGGAAAAAACTATGGGCAGTGTACACAGTCACCAGATAAATGTGGTGTGTCTTTCTGGATTGCTAAATTATCTTAAAATTTGATGGGAAGGGGGAGGATACATTTATATATGTAAACAAGTACACATATGTCATGGATTATGTATACTCTGACAACACTAACAAAAATTTCAATCTCAGTGATTTAAAACAGCAAAGCTTATTTCTTGTTTATGCTACACATCCATCAGGGTCAGCTGGGGGCTGAGTTCCTAGCATTCTTTATTCCATGATTCAGATGAACAGAGCAGCCTTTATCTAGACCTCTATGTATTGCCTTAGTGGAAGAAAAGACTACAGTAGGCCGGGCGAGGTGGCTCACACCTGTAATCCCAGCACTTTGGGAGGCCGAGGTGGGCAGATCATGAGGTCAGGAGATCGAGACCATCCTGGCTAACAGGGTGAAACCCCATCTCTACTAAAAAAAAGTACAAAAAATTAGCCAGGCGTGGTGGCGGCCACCTGTAGTCCCAGCTACATGGGAGACTGAGGCAGGAGAATAGCGTGAACTCGGGAAGTGGAGTTTGCAGTGAACCGAGATTGCACCACTGCACTCTGGCCTGGGGAACAGAGTGATACTCTGTCCCCCCTCTAAAAAAAAAAAGACAACAGTAAATCTAGAGGAAATAATGAGCTAGATCTTAATACTCCCACCTAGGAGTAGAATATGTCACTTCCACACACACTTCATTGGTCAAATCATGTCAAGTTTGACCCATCTATTTTCAAAGCGGGGCAGGGAAGGGCAATCCTACGATGTGTCCAGAAGAACTAGAAATATTTGGTAAACAGTAGAGTCACCTGTCAGCCAAAGATGGCTGCACTCAGATGAGTTGAACAAAAGTTGTAGTGAGCCCTGGCATGTCTGAGGAAGACCTCGACAGGCACTGGAAGCTGGAGGAAGGAGAATATAAGGCTCAAGATGGAAAATCAGGAGCCAGATACCACTTTCAAGGAAAACGTAACAATTTTAGGCATCATAACTAGAAAAATTAACCAGCTTCCAGAAGCAGAAAGGAAACTACTTGAACGTGGATCAATATATGTTGAACTTAATGCTGTTCTCCGTGGCCTAATAGCAAACTGTCTTTTTCTATGCATCTTGAACACGACACAGGCTCATATAGCTGCCGGCTCACCAATGGCAGATATCCCATTTCTGATAGTACATGTATTTTACAGAAGTTTTGTAAATTTACCTTTGAATTGAGGTCATTGGAATTTGAAACCCATACCATAAAATGAGGTGGATTGGTTGGTCTTGTTTTTGGTGGTCTTTTCTTGACTATACCTATGAATGGTGGCTTAGAAGCCAGATATGAATCAACTCTGTTATCAGAGAAAGGAAACATCTTAAGTTACTGGATTAGAATTTCTAAGCCTGACTTTAGAAAGATGTTGTGTATTAGTCAGGGTTCTCTAAAGGGACAGAACTAATAGGATAGATGTATATATGAAGGGGAGTTTATTAAGGAGTGTTGACTCACACAATCACAAGGTGAATCCACGGTAGGCCGTCTGCAAGTTGAGGAGCAAGAAGCCAGTCCGAATCCCAAAACCTCAAAAGTGGGGAAGCCAACAGTGCAGCCTTCAGTCTGTGGCCAAAGGCCCAAGACTCCGTGGCAAACCACTTGTGTAAGTCCAAGAGTCCAAAAGCTGAAGAACTTGGAGTCTGATGTTCGAGTGTAGGAAGCATCCAGCACGGGAGAAAGATGAAGGCTGGAAGACTCAGCAACTCAAGTCCTTCTACACTCTTCTGCCTGCTTTACTATAGCCTCGCTGGCAGCTGATTAGATGGTGCCCACCCAGATTGAGGATGGGTCTGCCTCTCCCAATCCACTGACCCAAATGTTAATTTCCTCTAGCAACACCCTCACAGACACACTCAGGAACAATACTTTGCATCCTTCAATCCAATCAAGTTGATACTCAATATTATCTCTTACATGTTGGTTCCCATTTTGCTCCAGACTGTGTTTGCAGCATTCCTTCGGTATAGACAATATACAGTACTTATAAAAGCCCTTCAGTTACCAGAACCTAGCCTAGAAATTCACCGATTTTAAACAATATGTACACAAATAAAATGGTAATGAGAAAGATTTGGTGAACAGTATTAATGGCTACCACAGAGTAGGGTGCAAAGTTAAAATCTTTAGGGTAAAACATAAAGCTTCAAAGTTTCTTACACACATGTAGCCACTAAAATATTGACTAAATAAGGGAATCGTAGAAAATGACATGTACTTGCCTGAAATGTTTTATCTTAAAAAACATAAATGTATTTTCACCCCCTTGTCTTTTGATGTCTAAGGGGATTTCTATGAGAATGGGTTCATCGATTGTCATTTCCCGTTGTCTTTCTTGCTCATAATAGTTCTAAGTGCATTGTCCATGTGAGAAATTCAAGCCACTAGAAAAGCAAATGGTCTGAAAAGTCCCTGAAAATGTTCTACAATTCTTTAAAAGTCATCTCATCAACACATTACTGGAAGCAATTTTTTAATGACTTGCATTAATCGTAAATTTCCGAGCCATTTAATTTAGTGTTTCCACATTCACTATTCATTTTAAAATATTTTAAACATACAGACAAGAATCTATCCTTGCATATCAACCACCTTGTTAGTTCAGCTTTCATAGAAATACCAGCTCTACTTCTTTTTGTACTCATATTCTGTACATTTAAATAATATTTAATTAAGTCATGGTATGTGAGTACAAAAGACACAAACAGTTTTGGGGATAATATGACTCAAGTAGCAGGAACAGAAATGTAAGGGCGTATCAGTGGCATACGGGCCACTAGCGTGAACCACTCCTGCACATCAGGGACTAGTAAGTAGACAGTACCTGATGATAATCTGGTAAAGTGATTAAATTAAAAGAAATTGGATTAAATTTTGGTGGAAAAGTTGAGGAGCACTGATTCTAGTCCAATATTCTTATATTGCAATTAACGATCCTAAAGCTTAGAGGCTGTAAATTACTTAAATTCATTTATTTACTCATCCATTTACTTAGTGGTACATTCATAGGCAGTAGAGTATAGTGGATAAGAATGTGGTTCTGACACCAGATTGCCTGGGTTTTGATCCCAGTTCTGCTTGTGACCTTCAGCAAGTTTCTTAATGTTTCTTGTTCTCAGTTTCCTCAACTATAAAATGGTGAGAATAGGACCTATCTCACAGGGTTATTGTGAGGGTTAAATAAGATAATGGATGAAAGTGTTATGTAAATGTTAATTTATTATGATAAATTAATTCGTCTGATGAATATTTGTTGAATAAATACCATGTGCCATGTGTTGTCCCTTCCCTCATGGAGTTCATAGTTGAATGTTCAGAGACAGAAAATTGGCAGTAAGCTTCGAAATAATTTGTTACAATTTAGTTGCATTCTGTCAGGAATTACAGGGTGGCATGAAGGAGGCTTTCATCTCTATATCCTCATTTTAGTACAGAGTATGGCACATAGTGCTTATTAAAATATGTCTGGAATTAACAAATAAACATATGACTTGACCAAAAATAATACTTATTTAATAGATAAGATGAACAAAAAGTAAAGTTATCTAATCTAGTGTTTCCAGTTCACTAAAATGCCTTCTTTAAATAGGTTTTTTAAGATTTGAACTTAGGTTAGTAGATCCAGAATTCTAACTTTTACATGATAAGTATTAGTGCATTTATGTTTATAAACTTAGGAAAAATACCAATAGAACATTATTACACATTTGAACCATGACTTCTACGTGCTTCAAAATGAGTTTCTTCATTTGTCGTGTTTTTTTAAATTATATGAATCTTTTGACTAGCAAGGAATGTTTTTGAAAGATAAGTAAACAACGAAAGTTGAAATGTTCTATTGCCCCCAAAACCTAACCAAACAGACCCACCATTTAGCAGATCTCTGGGGCCTTCTCTAACTCTGATGACAAACACATGAAGGAAAACTTGGGCTCTCTGGAGCTCCTGGAGGAAATGGGGGAGGGACATGCAAGTCTAGGTAGCTCAGTTCAAACTGAAGATTTACCCCCATAAACAGTGAAAAAAGATGTAATGATGCCAATAAAACTTTCCCAAGATGCACGATATGTTCTCCTGACTTCTTAAATAGAATGTTCTGAAAATTCAGTGTCCAGTATTAGCATAGTCAATTATAGCTAAAAAATCCTCCCTAACTGGAGTTGTAAAGAAAAGAGTGGCCCTAGTCTACCTCTGTTTGTTCCTATTTCTCCCATGTGTAATAATTTCTGAGATGTGTAAAATGTGACATGACTGACAATGAGCAAACATATTTCTGGTTCCAAACATATACTTACCCCAAATCAAGGCCAAATCAAGATCCCATTATCTGCTAAGTATGCATATTTTTATGAACATTACAGGGCAGAATATTTAATATTTGAGATCTTTGGTGTTTAGGTTTTTTATAGGCACCCCTTGATGCAGATATTTGGCAGCGCTTTGCTATTTGGTTATTATCAAGAATTAACATAGATGATTAAGCCCTCAAAAGTCCATTTTGCTTGTGTTGTAGACTCCTCTGTTGTTCTTTGAAAGTCTGAACTATTAATACATCTCCTCATCTTTACTTATTCCATTTTCCTTCCTCTCTCCCTCTCCGCTCCCTCATCTTTTCTCTATCTCCCTCTCATACTCTTTTTCTCTCCTTCTCCTTCTTCTTCTTCTTCTGCTTGTTCTTCTTCTTCTTCTTCCTCTTCTTATCCCTTTACCTTCTCCCTGTCTCCTTTCACTCTTCATTCTCTTTTCCCATTTTTTCCACCTTCCCTCCCTTTTACCCACACTCACTCGTCTTTCCCCATCAGCAGAAACCTACATAGTAGCTTTGGATCTTTGTCTACAGTTGTCCTGGCATTTTTTGTTTGTTTGTTTTTTATTTTGTTTTTCCATAAGTTATTGGGGTACAGGTGGTATTTGGTTACATAAGTAAGTTCTTTAGTGGTGACTTGTGAGATCCTGGTGCACCCATCACTCAAATACACTGCACCATATTTGTTGTCTCTTATCCCTCACCCCTCTCCCCCTCTTCCCCCAAGTCCCTAAAGTCCATTCTATCATTCTTATGCTTTTGCATCCTCATAGCTTAGCTCCCACATATCAGCGAGAACATACGATGTTTAGTTTTCCATTCCTGAGTAGCTTCACGTAGAATAATAGTCCCCAATCTCATTCAGCTCATTGCAAATGCTGTTAATTCATTCCTTTTTATGGCTGAGTAGTATTCCATCACATATATATGTGATATATATCATATATATGTGATATATATCATATATATGTGATATATATCATATATATGTGATATATATGTCATATATATCATATATATGTGATATATATTATATATATTATATAATATATATAATATATGACATTATATATATGTCATATATATCACATATATATTATATATGTGATATGTATATATGACATACATATCACAGTTTCTTTATCCATTCATTGATTGATGGGGATTTGGGTTGGTTCCACGATTTTGCAATTGTGAATTGTGCTGCTATACATGCGTGTGCAAGTATTTTTTTTTTCATAATGGCTTCTTTTCCTCTGGGTAGATACCCAGTAGCGGGATTGCTGGATCAAATGGTAGTTTAAGTCACCAGATTTCATTGAGGTGTGTCTCCTAAGCCTGCCAACCATTCAGGACTTCAGATCTGGAGATAGAATGATATATATTTAAAGAAGAACTGATAAAAATAAATACAAACTGCTAGTCAACACTTGACAGCTTGCAAAAGAGCTCTCCTAAAGAAAACAGAATTAATGCAGTGCAGTGCAGCAGCGTGAGGAGGTCATAAAATTTCAAACTCACAGCCTGAGCAGCCAGGCAGGAGGAAAGACAATAGAAGCAGCTTGATTTAAACTTAGCAAAGTAAAAACACAACATCGGATCTGGGAAGAGTTGATGATAGCTAAACTAAGAATTAGAAAGTGGGTTCGAAACTTCCTGTGGGATCCCAGGCTTGGCCTGTCTTCCCACTCTGTGGACTCTGTGCCAGCAAACACATCTCCTTTTCATTTGTCAGCATTCTGTTTCTTGTTAGAGACCGGGATTCCCGGCAGTGGGAGAGACCAGCACTGCTTGAAATGCAGGACCTGTATTTCTGCATGGATCTCTGCACGCTTGGATCCTCATGCTGATGCTGCAGGAGATGCTGCGGGTTGTCCCAGCTACCTGGGTGGCATCTGAGAACAAGCCCTTGTCTCTTCCAAGACGCAGCTCCCTCGTGGTGCCTCCCCTCCCTGCACATGCCCAATATTCTTTGCCTTGGACTGTTTTCTTTCATTCTGAACTTGCCTGAGCTACCTCTTCCCTTTGCATGGCCAAAAAGTTAAGCATTAGGGCTCTGTTCTTTTTGTAGGAGAGGAGTGTTGGGGGACTGACTGGGAGGAGACAGGAGGGAGTCACCTGGGATGATGGAAATGTTCCATATCTTGGTTGGAGTGGTGGTTGTATGAGGTGGTATGTGTAGGTAAACATTCATCTGGCTGTATATTTAAGACCATGCACTTCACAGCAGGTAAGTTACCCTTAAAAAAAAAAAAAGAGGGTCTAAAACCAGGAGATCTGGGTTTCAATCCACTTAAGGTTGTTTAACCTCTATATACATGAATAAATGTAGTACCTGCCACACAGGTGTTTGTGTAGATGAAAGGAAACAAAAAGCACTCTGCCACATGTGACATGCTGGGTATAGGGTTTCTACTCAACAACAGATTACAAGTATCATTATTATATTTTGAGAATAGTAATCTCTGAGCATGGTAGTGATTGCAGCTTCTTTGATTTAAAATTCCTCTTAGCATATTGGAGCATCTGGAGACCATGCTTCAGGGCCTTAGCTCAGAGGTATGACTAAGTGGGTGTTTTAGGCACCAGGACAGGTTAACAGGTGAAAATTATTGAGCCAGGGGCCTCTGGGTGCTGTTTAAATTATACCAGCCAGGCAACCCCAGTTGCCTGGCCCTTCCACGCAGGCTGGCCCCACCTGTATCTTACACTCATTACAGCCGTGTTTCTGGAGTCGTGGAGGCAAATTTTTGATGAATTCATTTTTGGCAAAAAAACTCTACTCATAGGCAAAATATAAACTCTTGATCTATCCACTCATATCAGTGCTATGACTAATGGCATTATCTCAATTCAGCAGTGAAAAATTCAAGGCTTTCTGATTCTTTGTTGACCACCATTAACATCTGTTTTACTATGTTGTTTTGATCACTCTCCAGGAAACAAATGGGTCCCTGATATTTATTGCTGACCTCTACTTTGCATGTAACTACCTAGAAACCCATAGAACCACAGAATTTTGGAGCTCTATGAGGTCTTGAAAATTAACTAAGTGAAAACCTCTTGCTTTACAGATGAAGCAGGACAAGAAACTTCCCCAAAGTTCATTCATTTTCAGAAAGTATTTAGCAACTGTGTGCCAGGATTTGTGGTAGACCCTGGATTACATAACCTGGCATGAAGAATTCCTTCCAGTTCTCTTCCAGAGTTCCTCCAAGCCAGACTACTCTTGAATCAGTACTGCCTGGTATGCATAGATATCTGTAATAAGCAACTTGAATAGAACAGTAGCCTAAATGGTGTAGGATGGCTGGAATGCTGAGTTAAGTCATCAAGGGAGAAGCAGGGGCTCAGCCAGCTGGCACTGAAACTATGTGGGCCTTTTGCCCAGGTAAGAACCTAAGGCCCACATGCTGAGCTGGGTGGAGGGAACACAGCCTTCACCACTGCCTTGCCTGTTTTCCTCTTATGATCTCCTCTGCTGCATACAACTCTTTGGGGCATCACCTTTGTTTCCTGATTTCCTGATTTCAAGGCTTCTCTAGACAGTCATTCTGTTCTTAATTCAAGTACTTAAGTGTGCAGGAAAGGGAAATACACAAGTAGATTGGCCCCGGTCTCCAAAGCCCCAAATCAGAGACACTGAGTCCATTTGCTGTAGAGGATTAAAGCACACTTTATCACCCTACGGGCAAGTGACCTAAACAAGTGAAGTGGACCAGGAAAAAGCATCGAAGGCCATTAGAGAGATCTACCCTCCATCAAGGGACAGTAAATATTCAACTCATTGGGTTTTTCCATGAGACACAGTGAACTCCGCATTGCCACATATTCAGATATTTCAGATAGGCTACAAATGTTGATTTTCTTAAGATGATGTTTCCCAGTTTTTAAAAATCACTCTGTGTGTCAAGTATAAAAACATCTGTGGGCTCCTGGGTTGCTGCCCCCCATCAACTACTTCCCTAACGGATGGCTCAGATATGGTGTCTTAGGCCATTCTGGCTGCCACAATGAAGTACCATAGACAGGGTGGCTTGTAAAATAACAGAAATTTATTTCCATTCATTCTGGAGGCTGGAAGTCTGACATCAGGGAGCCAGGGGGGTGGGGTCTGGTGAGGGCCCTCTTCTGGGGTGCAGGCTGCTGACTTCTCCTTGTGTGCTCCCGTGGCAAGCTCCCTCAGGACTCTTATAAAGACACTGATCCAATTCATATGGGCCCTACTCTCATGACCTCATCCAAGTCGAATTATGTCCCGTAGTCCCAACTTCCTTAATGCCATCACATTTGGGGGTAGAGTTTCAGCGTGTGAATTTGGTGGGGATACAACATTCAGTCCATGACAGATAGTATTTCAAATTCAGTCAGCAGAGGGATAGAGAATGAGAATGGGCTGAGAGATGTTTGGATGCTAGAGTCTGTACCTTAGCTCTTGGTTTAGGACAGGCAATGCCGCTATTGGTATTGTGAGAGAGAGCTTTGATCACAAAGAAGCTGAATTTCAGCCACACAACTCACCTCTCCCTTTGGGAAAGTAATTTATGCAATCTGAGCCTCTTCTTCTCTATTGGTGATATGGGCTCATGCCATCTTCTCAGAGATTTGTCATTGAATCAATAAACTCAGAGTTGTTGAGTTACTCCATTCAGTCACTTAGTCATTCAAATATTTACTAAGAATCTAACATGTCACATGCTTGAAATCAGTAATGAGCAGAATAAACACAGCCCTGGGTCTCAAAGAGTACACCATGGAGAGGGGAAGACAGACAATGTAGAAAGCAGTAAGCATGCAGGGTGAAAGAGCGGTGTTGGGGGTGTAGAGTGCCACTGAAGCGACTTGCGATCAGACCCTGGACCCTTGCTGGTCTTGTCTTCTTCCCTTGTCTCATGGCTTATGGTGTTCTCGCCACACTGGACTCCGAGCTACCTCCTGTGCACACCATCCTCTTCATGCCAATCTCTTTTTTGTCTTTGCTGTTTACTCTGCTGAAATAACCTTTCACCAGATATTTTCAGGGCTGCTCCTTTACAATGTCCTCTCAACAGTCCTAGTCTAAAACAGCAGCCCCAAGTCCTTCACTAGTCTTCCCTGTGACTCTGCTTTATATTGTATAGCACTCGCCACCACCTGACATTCTAGAGCGTGTTTGTTTTGTTGTTGTTATTGTTCATTGTCCATCTGCTCCACTGGACTGTAAGCCCCATGAGAGCCTGTACTTTTGTCTACTTTGTTCACTGCCCCAACTCCAGTGCCAGATCAGAGCCTAGATCCTGGGTTTATTCATCAAACATTTGCTGAATGAATGAAGGAAGGAAACACACAGGGGAACCTAATTTAGGTTAAGGGAAA
The DNA here is from genome assembly GCF_029281585.2 of Gorilla gorilla gorilla. Lineage (NCBI taxonomy): Eukaryota > Metazoa > Chordata > Mammalia > Primates > Hominidae > Gorilla > Gorilla gorilla. Next base: position 73,149,643 of record NC_073243.2, read on the forward strand.
GCTTCCTAACAAAGGAGATGTTTAAGCCAACGAATTGGCCAGATAAAGAAGTTATTTAGGCAAAGAAGGGAATACAAAATATTTTGGGCAGAAAACACAGCATGTGGGGAGTCCTGGAGATGAGTAAGAGCTTGTTCACAGCAGCAAAAGAAGTTGAGTGTGGTCGGTGACAAAGCGTGGAAAGAGTGGAGTAAGGGAGAGGGTTGTGAGTGGGGAGCCAGAGGGCTGGAGTAGAGAGCCCTGGAAGACCTGAGAAGGAGTTTGAACTTTATCCCACCAGCAGAGGGATGCAAAATGGTACAACTATGTTGGAAAACATTTCCGCATTTTCTTATCAAGTTAAATCTGTCTTTACTGTACACCTAGAAATGCCACTCCTAGGTGTTTACTTAAGTAAAATGTAAACTTAACATTCCACAAAACATTCTATGAGAATGCTTATAAAATCTCTATTCTTAATCACCAAAAAGAACTGTTCTATATTTTTAATGCTGTGATTACCTGACTGTGTGTTTGTCAAAATTTATGTAATTATGCATTCAAAAGAGTTATTTTCACTGCATGGATATTACTCTTTAAAGAAAAAACATGGGAAATGGATATTACTCTTTAATTTTTAAGAAAAACACATGGGAAGTTATTAAAAGGTTTTCCGTGGAGAAGTAGCTCTGTCAGGTTTGTGTTTCCAAAAGATCACCTTGTCTCAAGGACAACAAGAATGGAAACAGAAAAACCAATGAGAAGTCTATAGCAGTGGAGGAGGCGAGAGATAACGGTGGCTCCCACTCTGCTGGTAAAAGTGGAGATGTAAGGAGCAGAGGACTTGAGAAATATTTAGGAAGTAGAATTGGCAGGACTTGGCAATTAATTAGATGTGGGAAATGAGAAAGAGGGAGGAGTCAAGAATGATGCTGAGGAATTTGGCTTGGGGGCGTCTGGGAAAGTAGTGGTTCCGTGGAGCATGCAGGAGGAGGAGGAGGAAGAGGCTCTGGCAAGCACAAGGTGTGAGGATAAGGTGAGATAACAGCAGCTAGGGACACATCAGAGGTGCGCTTAAGGTTTTCATCTGCTGGATTGGGTTGTTCAGTCTTATTTAGCTAAGTAGTGAAGTAGCACATTGCCTGAGTGCTCACTTCTAAGGGCCTCTTTGCAGCCATAAAATCCACCTGTCTTATTAGTCATCCTTGTAATTTCACCTTCTATACACTCTCACCAGAACACTCTCATCTTCCAAATTCAGTGCTGCTCATGTAGGTGATCAAGCCATGGTGCCAGCTCAATTCGTGCAGGTCCAGCCACATCATTAAGCTAGTTATTAAGTCAGATGGTGGACCATTCCTCAGGTCCATCCCTATTTTCAAGGCATTTTTTTTCTGTATCTGTACAAATGCCATAGTAAAGAGACCTGTCTGTCTACCCTTCCAGAGCCTTTAGCACCTGCACTTGGTGTGGCTTGGGGAGTTTTGACTCCAGAGAGGAACGACGAGCCTCCACGCTCCCCTCTGCTTTGTCAGCTCCTTTTATTCTCTGGCCCAGATAAAGCTGGATTGTGCATCTGCAGCCAAACCACCTTCTACTATTTTCATGTGGCCCCAATTCCTTGTGGTCTAGCCTGGCAAGGAGGAACCCAGACTGAATGAGTGTGGTTCCTGGAGACTGTAGATTTCTTTCAGAACATTTACAATTCCCGACCAATGTCATATTATTGATTCTGAAAATATTTTTGTGAAGTTAATTGGAAACTCTTGCTTATATTTAAGAAAACAGGGCTGGGCACGGTGGCTCACACCTGTAATCCCAGCACTTTGGGAGGCCGAGGTGGGCGGATCATTAGGTCAGGAGATCGAGACCATGCTGGCTAACACGGTGAAACCCCATCTCTACTAAAAATACAAAAATTAGCTGAGCGTGGTGGCAGGCGTCTGTGGTCCCAGCTACTCGGGAGGCTGAGGCAGGAGAATGGCATGAACCCGGGAGGCAGACCTTGCAGTGAGCCGAGAACATGCCACTGCACACTCAAGCCTGGGCGACAGAGCCAGACTCAAAAAAAAAAAAAAAAAAAAAGGGGGGAAACTGAAAATCCAGAGACATTCTGGATAAATCAGCCTAGATTCTAACTGAAGATAATGGCAGAGTGTTCGTTTCTTATCCTTGCCTTAGAGGCATGTGGCAACTTTACTGGCTTTGTAAATGTCAGATTCAATGAAATTGCTTTATAATGGTTACCTCTTGGTGGGTGGGATTGCGGAATGGTTTTGATGCTCTTTATGATTGTGTGTCCTGCTTTTTCCATAGTAAGCATGGGTTACTTTTATAATTGGGAAGAAAATGCAAGAAACTATTAAAAAGCAGCATGCATAGTATGAAACCATTTTTAAGGAAACAAGCACATGTGAGACTATGCATCCAAATGTTTGCAGCAGGCAGTCAGCAGGTCTGTCTGGGAATATGGGTGATTTGTCTTTTCTTCTTCATGCTTTCTGTGTTTTTCCAATTTTCTGTGATAAACGCAAATTACTTCTGTGATCAGAAAAATATAAACTATTCTTTAAAAACTGATGCATAGCATTTCTCTCCTTGATTAAGTCAATAGGACTCGGAGGGTGAGGAAACCTGGCTTCGTCCTGACCCTGAAAGTAACTGGCTCTGTGAGCTGAGGCAGATCCATTCAGAACCATCCATTTCCATGGCTTTAAACAGGGGTAATGATATCAGTGCAATCTACCCCCTCATCAGTGTCAGCCCGGATGAGCTAATGCATGGGAAAGCATTTGGAAGGAAGATATGAAGCTGCATTCCACAACTAGAACTGCTGTCCCATAAATATTCTGTTAAATATTATTAAAGCAACATGTTGCAGTTTGAAAGCACATTATTTTTATTTTAAGGAAACAGACTAAATCGCAGCTATTAAACCAATCTCCTGTACTTTGGCATTTCTTGTGCCAACTGATGTCATGTGAGAGCAGAAGGGAAAAGGGTTTGTCCTTATATTCCTGGGTATCTTGCCGCCATCAGAGGAGGTGGCACTGGGAAGGCCAATGGTCCTTGGGAGCACAGGAAGCCAGGCGCTGCCCACTCTAGCAGGGTTTCTCTGCTTGTCGCGGTTGTGGTCGGGTTTGAACAGGGATTCTGGGAATGCTGCACCCCTGTGCCTCTGAGCCTTGCTGGTAACCATGCCCGAATCTTCCACAAAGGCAGAAAATCAGACCCTCTTGGCTGCACGTTGACAGAAAATCTATGGCTAAGATGGTTCCATCAGGGAACTAAAGCTATTGTTCACTTCCAGTTAAAAGTCATGTAATTATCAATGTTCAGTCATATAATTTTATGGCTATGATGATTCACACAGATTCTCTGTAAGAAGAAAAAAAATGACACAGAGAGAACAGCTTATAGATCTCTCTGATATATAGCTATATGCATCACAGACGGCGAGAGATTTATATTTCTCTGAATTTGAAGTTCCGCTGGGCATTAAACATATATTATTAGGGTGGTGCTGCCCCCTCTTCCCTCCTCAGAGGTAGAAATGGAAATCATTTAGTGTGGGAACTTAACTCATTTCAAGTTTTCTGTGGCTGAACACTAGTTGAGGAGGGGAAGGCTTCTTTCAAATGCTTCTATTCTGATCACACTTTTAAGTTTTTCTATTGTTAAATGACTCGTATTTTGGTGGAGCTGAGGGTGCTTGAATCACTTTTCAGTATTATACCTGGCTTATGTTTTTCCACATGTCTAAAAGAAATAAAAAGTAGTTTCCCCACTTCTTAAGCAATTTAGGAATGATCCTAGGGTTAGAGAAAACAAACAGAGGTTAAGTTTGTGAATTTTAAAAACTCAACGTTGGGGCTGGGCGTGGTGGCTCACGCTTGTGATCCTAGCTCTTTGGGAGGCTAAGATGGGCGGGTCACTTGAGGTCAGGAGTTCGAGACCTGCCTGGGCAACATGACGAAACCCTGTCTCTACTAAAAATACAAAAATTAGCCAGGCGTGGTTGCGTGCACCTGTAATCCCAGCTACTCAGGTGGCTGAGGCATGAGAATTGCTTGAACCCAGGAGGCAGAGGTTGCAGTGAGCCAAGGTGGCACCACCGCACTCCAGCCTGGGTGACAGAGTGAGAATCTGTCACAAAAAAAAAAAAAAAAAAAATCAACAAACAAACAAAAACGAAAACAAACCCCGAATGTTAGAAGAGAGCTTGGGGTAATCTGATGATTCTCAGTGTGTGTAAGCAGGACTGTGTCCAAGCCAGCCTGGAGAGGTCGCTGTCTCTCTTTCTCTGTCACAGGATATTACATAGGATGGGTCCTGGTCTTGATTCAGCCTCCAAAGCTGAGGGCAATAGATATTAGAACATGCGCAGGACTTGCTAAGAGGCTGGAACCACTTTTGTAACTCATAGAGCACCACACACCTTCACCTACATAGAAAGAAGGCAATAACGGGCCGGGTGTGGTGGCTCACACCTGTAATCCCAGCACTTTGGGAGGCCAAGGCGGGTGGATCACCTGAGGTCAGGAGTTCAAGACCAGCCTGGCCAACATGGAGAAACCCCGTCTCTACTAAAAATGCCAAAAAAATTAGCCGGGTGTAGTGGCAAGAGCCTGTAATCCCAGCTACTCAGGAGGCTGAGGCAGGAGAATTGCTTGAACCCGGGAGGTGGAGGTTGCAGTGAGCCGGGATCATGCCATTGCTCTCCAGCCTGAGAAACAAGAGTGAGACTCTGTCTCAAACAAACAAACAAACAAATAAACAAGAAAAAAGAAAGAAAAGAAAATGAAACGAAAAGAAAAAGGTAATAACGATGCTGGAAGGTTAGTGAGGGAGAATTTCTCTGAACACAGAATATTTTCTCCCCTCCTCTTAGTCAATGCAAGTGTATGATGGGAGGGGAGGGGAAGTGAAGGCACTGGTCAGCAGGGGAGAATACCTCTCAATCTTGCCCACCTACTCCAAAGCAAGTTGCTTGCAGACTGCAGAAGCGCAAGGCTGCTATGAGATCAGAGCTAATTCTTAGGAAAGTTCAGCAGATGTTCCCCAGGATTGGGAGGGCATAAAGCCTGCAAAAATCCAAAGGGGGAAGCTGATGGAACAAGCCTCGATGGTGGGTAAGAGAGAGAGCTAAAGGCAAAACAAATAGCATTTTCACCTGAGGTGGGAGGAATGAGTGTCATTCATGGGGGCAGGAAGGACACCTCAAATGACAGCCAGACTCTGGCTGCCTTGAAAGGACCCAGGCCCCACCAGTCCAGTCCCACCTGCAGGGACTGGCCAGCCCAGCAGAAAGAGACTGGTGGGTAAACTGTCATGTAGGAGCTAAGGGGGTTTCGGAGGGATGTCCCTGCAAGGAGGTCTCCAACAAACCAACAAAACTGGGAAGATGAAAGAAAAAGCCAGGGTTTGCCATGTAGGTGGCACCAAGACCGTACTGCAGCAGTACTCCTCAGATAAGACTTTCTGCCTCTTCTCCTCTCTCCATCCCCTTGCCCTGGTTCTGGAGGAGTTCGATGCAGCAGAGGAAGTTGGGGGAGGGTGTCACAGGTGAATAAAGAACAAATCAATACCCTCTGCTCTTCCCTAATGCAAGTATCTGAGTCTGGGTCAGGCCCGAAATGGCAGAGGAGAGGAGCTTTGAAGCACATGAGAAACTGAAGTTTGGGTTTAGAGGAACTAGACTTTGTGATACCTGAAAATAAGACCTGCTTGGGATGTGACAGTAACTAGAAGGGAAAAGGTCTGCCTGAGATACTCTTCAGGTGTGGGGAGGAGAGATCTGATGGAGAAGTCAAACAGAAGTCCACGGATGAGAGAAAAATTAGTTTCAGGAGCTACAAGGCCAGCCCCACATTTCATTTACCTGAGCAAAGATTGCAGGAAGAGAGGTCTTTGTATGCCATGATTTTGTGAAATTTTTTGAGGTGTGCAGTCTTGGGACTTGACCTATAAAAATACTCTTTTAATTTCTATAATACTCACCGTCTCTCTTTTTTGCAAGCCTCTGTCTGTGATAACCCTGCCTCATCTATTAATATTTCTGGGTTTAAAGAACTTTTCTTTCCCACTTACCAGACAGAGAATTTGATGGTAAGAACAGTCTAGATAGTCCAGAATGTAAAACTGAGACTTTTAAAGTTAGTTTTCTGTTGAAATACATATTTAGAATTTGTAAAATATAACCAGGAAGGCTTTCTCAGAAAGGCAGATTCAGTTTTTATGCAATTCATACTATTTGATAACAAACGGAGCAGTGACTAAGACACCAAACTCAGTCTGGTTCTGCCCCTTTTTAATTGTACGACCTTGAAAAAATTACACAACCTCTCCTCACCATATTTCCTCTTTTTTAATAATAGTAATAGGTACTTACCTTATAGTCAGGAGGACTACATGAATGAATACATGGACAGTGGTAAAGACAGTGTCTGGTAACTTGGTAAGGACTTAGGACTGTTAACTACCATTGTAGACACTGTAGGAACCTAAATCATATCTTCTTGGCCTATATCAGAACAGCCTGTGATAATTCCAACGCACATCTATAGCTTTCTGCCTCTTCCTTCTCTTCCTAAGGGTGTTCTCTGGCAGCAGGAGTAAGCTCAGTTCAAGTATGGGCAGCCAGAGTGCTGGGTGTTAACATCCCAGATGAGACTTTTAATGAATGAGGGATAGGATGTGGAAGATAAATGCCCCAGATCCCCTACCTTTCATTGAGTGGATTCTGAGCCATGTTCCACCCAATCTCTCAGGGAATCCCCAGTGCGATGCAGTTCCAGTTGCCCATGGCAGTAACCCGTTCATCATGTGTCCTGTATCCACTTACATCTCCTCAAGGCCTCACGTCCCCACTCCCTTGTCATGTCTCCTGAGATTGCCTCTCAAATAAACAACTTAAACCCAACTTAGTGGGGAACCTTGAGGGAACCAAACCTAAGACAGTCCTTTTTTAGATAAGTCTGCTAAGTTCTTAAAATTCTATTTTATACATTTTTCATATCACCTACAACACATAAGAATTGTGGAATTCACAACTAGAGCTCAAATACTTGTTGATTTTTATTTTTTATTTTTATTTATTTATTTTTTGAGACAGAGTCTCGCTCTGTTGCCTAGGCTGGAGTGCAGTGGTGTAATCTGGGGTCACTACAACCTCCACCTCCTCAGTTCCAGCAATTCTCCTGCCTCAGCCTCCCGAGTAGCTGGGATTACATGTGCCTGCCAACAAGGCCAGCTAATTTTTGTATTTTTAGTAGAGGCAGGTTTTCATCATGTTGGTCAGGCTGGTCTTGACCTCCTGAACTCAAATGATCCACCTGCCTTGGCCTCCTAACGTGCTAGGATTACAGGTGTGAGCCACCGCACCTGGCCACTTGTTGATTTTTAAATCTAGATCTCCGTTATTCAGTATCTCTCCCTGCAGCCCCACAAGCTTGTAATTAGAACTGTACCCTCAGAACTTCAGATGGATGCATAGTTATCCTTTTCTTAAGATTTCTACTCAAAGCACTCCAGGGCTCTTAAAAGGGTTGCGTTTGCTCATCCTGTGCTCCTAGAGCAAAACCCAGTATCTGGCAATACTAATACTCAAAAAAACTCTACTGCCTTACCAACCAAAGCCTTATTCTTTACATTACATTGAAAACTAGCTTGTTACAAATTAAACTCCAAATAATGAGAAAGCATCAGCAAACTTTATATATTCTATATTAACATATATTAAATACATCAGTCTAATAATGGTGTTGAGATGGTCTGGACCTGTGCTGTCCAATAAGGTATTAAACACCCATGGCTACTTAGCACTTGTGATATGCTGCAAAAATAAAGTGTACCCAAGATTTTAAAGACTTAGTACCAAAAAAAGAATGTAAGCTATCTTATTGCTAATTTTTTTATATATTACATGCTGAAATATTTTTGACATATTGGATTAAATAAAATACCTTATTAAAATTTATTTCACTTGTTTATTTTGACTCTTTTTAATGTGACTACTAGAAAATATAAAGTTACCCATGTGGTTACATTGTATTTCTATGGGACAGTGCTGGTCTAGAGAGGTCTCACACCCATCCCTATCAAGGATCCCTCTTCTCAACTGCCTTTCATGCATGGCAGTTTTCTTAGCCTCTAACTGAACATTGCATGGCCCATGGGCCTGTCCCAGAGGCTAGATACCTGAAGGCTTGATACTGCCTGTTGCTTGAGGCTGGGCTAGGGGCAACATGCCATGAGGAAGAGCAAATACAATGAGAGCCTGGGTCCTACCTGTTGGTCTTGTGCACATTTGTCTTGGATCCCAAAGAGGGAGTGAGGTCGTTAAAGCCATAATATATCAGTAACAAATCATAAGAATCCAATACCTGCGTCTTTGTTCAAATGCCTCTGCTTTAATTTGGTTGATTGGCTGATTTCTGGCCTGTGGTGTGCCTAAATAGTATAATTTCCTCCTGACTCAATTGAATAATTTGAGAATTTGGAATCCAGAGACATGTGCTTGAGTGTAGGCCATGCATTTTCTAGCCCTTGAGCAAGTTATTTTACCTTCCTAAACCTTGGTTTCCAACTCTGTAAAACAAGGATAATGATACATGACTGTGTATTGCACAGAATTGCTACAAGGAGCAAATCAGAGAGTGGGCAGCTTAGATTTATGTGGACTAGACTCTAGGATGTGTTCTTAAAATGATAGTAGTTTAAGAAGCTGCAGAAGATTTGATTTCTGAGTAATTGAAATATCCCAGAGAGCATCCAGTGGCTGAAGAACTGTTCTTCTTCCCTTTGCTGACCATCTCAACACAAAGTCTATGGTAAAGTATAGACCAGAATACGTGTTACTGTTGAATGAGCTTAAATAAGTATATATGCGACATATTGGTTAGTAAGAGAACTATCCCTATGGGTTTGTTTGTTTTTATAGCTATGCACACATTTTCATTCTTGAGAACCCCAAGGAACAAAATGTTATTGGCTTCCTCTCCAGAAACAAAGAACAGCTGCATTTGTCTGGGACATTTCCCAAGCTGCTCCTTCTTCTGTGTGTGAAAGATGCTGTTGATCTATCGACCCAACAATGAGGAGAGAGACTGAGTTCCTACCACTCTCCTCCACAAGCACTCGTGCAGAACTGGGTATGCCACATGGATACTCTAGGGTGTCTTATGACCCCATAGCAATGGTGTTCGGTAAAGGGAGCATTACCTGCACTAGCTTTCCCCAAAACACACAGTGGAGACCATAGAGCCCCAGTGGAGGAAAGACCTGGAACATTCCTCCTTCTACCAGCAGTGGTCTCATTCTGACAATTGATGCCATACAGAGTGTGAAGCTGGTAGAGTCTTGAGAGGTGATTCTCAACCCTGGCTGCCCATTAGAATCTTTTGGACAGATTTTGAAAATACCCAGTGTCCAGGCCTTGATCCTGATATTCTGATTTCAGTGAATTGGACAGAGTGTTGGCACTTGGAGCTTTATAAAGCTCTCCAGGGTTGAGAATCACTGGTCTAAAATCAGGACTAGAAGTCCTGTCTCTCAATTTCTCATTCAGATAATTGGTGAAAACATGGGCTTCAGACTCAGATATCCTTGTATTCAGAATTTTGATTCATTTGTTAATTAATTCAGTCCTTGAATGAACTATTGAAATTCTCAGTTTCCGTGTTTCTAAAACGGAATAACACTTATTTCAGAGCATTTTTAGAAAAATTAAGTGTCAATACTTATGTCTATTTATTGTAAGTAACTTGAGGATAGGGACCTTCTGGTAATATAAATAACATTTAATTGAATAACTGTGATGTGTCAGACACTATACTAGACACAGCAAGGGCAACAATTATATTATCTCACTTAAGCCTCACAAGACAACTGTATGTGAAATAAAGAACAATTCCGTGAGATGAAGAAAATAAGATGCAGAGAAGTCCACTGTGGATGCCCAGGATCTCACAGGCTACAGCAGAGCTAGGATTTGGACTTCCATTTTTCTGACTTGAGAGTTCATTATTTTAATTGATGCACTACAATGTCTCCCTAGGCTGTGCTAAATGCTGCATCATTAGCCCCTAGCATGATGCCTGCCACATAAAAGGTACTTAATAACATGCAACAAATGGATACAAATGAAAAGATGTAAATTAATGAATGAAGTACCCAGGTCATGGTAGACAGGTAACATTAGTTCTCTTCTCTATTGATTAAATCTCCTCATTAGTCTATCAGATAAAAAGGGTTTATTTTAATCAGGGGCAACATCCAATAAGGAAAATTATAACATGCCTTATATTATTGCTGTTGCAAAATGAGAAACTAGACTTGCAGCAGATCAATCCCATTCTTTCATATACTATTAGGCGGGATATGATTTTAACTTGGAGTATGTTGATAGCTCCAGATAAGAAAAGCAAATATTGGGCCGGATGCGGTGGCTCATGCCTGTAATCCCAGCACTTTGGGAGGCCGAGGTGGGCGGATCACTTGATGTCAGGAGTTCGAGACCAGCTTGGCTGATATGGTGAAACCCTGTGTCTACTACAAGCACAAAAATTAGCTAAGCATGGTGGCTTATGCTTGTAATTCCAGCTACTCAGGAGGCTGAGGCAGGAGAATTGCTTGAACCTGGAGACGGAGGTTGCAGTGAGACGAGATCATGCCACTGCACTCCAGTCTGGGCGACAGAGCTAGACTCAGTCTCAAAAAAAAAAAAAAAAAAGAAAAGAAAAGAAAAAGAAAAAAAAAAAGAAAAGCAAATATTGGTTCATGCCCAGTTTTAAACTCTTGTTAATCTTCCAAATTACTATTTGGATACTAACCGTCAGAATGTTTTATGTATTTTCTACATGGATTCTGAACACAGCTGTGTTAAAACTCTGTGGGCTTATTTTAACACATTAGAGCAGCTTGGAATAGTTGGAAATACACAATAAGTGGAGTCAGCCAGCCTGAGTTCAGGTTTTGGCCATCCACTTACCAGCTGTGACGCTTTAAGCCCAAGCATCTCAAATGAAGTATTTATGGCCTGGAGGTTTGGGACTTTATGGTGGAAGGTCTCAGAGATTCAGGATAAACCAGATTCATTCATTCATGCATTCACTAAGAAAATATTTATTGAATGTCAGGCATTGTCTTACAAGTGAAATGAATAAGACAGGGAAAATTTCCGTTCTCATGGAGCTTTAGATTCTTCAAAAAGAGACATATAAATAAAATAATTTCAGGTACAGATTAATGTTATTTTTTCAAATGATAATAACATAAGACTATTTTAAAAGCCTGATAACATTGATTAATGAATGCTGATAGTTGACAACCAAAGTACACGTTTTCCTTTCTAATAGTACTTTGTTTTCAATTAGGTATCTACCATTCCTACACTCTACCTATGGAATGGGTCTGGTTGGCTCATACCAAAGATATTCAACTTCTCATTGGTTTAGGGTGGCCATGTAACCTAAATAGTTGAATCAGGGTAAATCTCAGGACTCTGATATTCTGGTGTGTAATGTTGGTATTCAAGTTTTTTGTTGTTGTTGTTCTGCCTTTCCTCTCAGAACCAGAGGATGAGGATGTAAAACAAAAACTTTTGGAGTCATTTTGCCACCAGGATGAAAATAGGATGAAGCTGACATGACAAAGGTGCAGGTAAATGAATTCCATTCAAAAGTAGGCTTTCTCTTAAGCTTGCTTGATCTCTGAACTTAAATTCATAAAAGCAAATACATTTCTTTATCATTTAAGCTAATTTGAACCAGATCTTCTGTTTCTTGCAGCCAAAGAATTCTCTAACTGATACAGAATTTGGTACCAGGAGTAGGATGCAATTAAATATAAACTCTAAAACATAGACTTGTCTGAGCAGAGATAACTAGGTGAAAAGCCTGTTGAGACTCAGGCCATATGTCTGCAAGGTATATCAGGGGAAATGGTAGGAAAAATTCAGGATTTTGGATTACAGTAATGTCCTATAATAAAGAGACAATCTTAAGATGAAGTGGCCTATCTAAAAGCAGAGAAGGAAAAAATATGGCCTTACTTAGGAAGACCCTCTCTGAGTATGAACTGCAATCCAAAATGACTAGAATCTAGTGGTGTTGCAAAGACTAAATACTCCACTCCAAGTTAAGGTTCATACATGTAAAAACAGGAGGTAAGATGGGTGCAACAGACAACACTAACCCTTCAGGCTACTCCCAAATACTTCCTACTGAAAAGTCTCCATCTGACAAAGCAAACAAGTACAGTTGTGATAGAACCTGTATTAGTCTCTTCTGCACTGCTATAAAGGAATACCTGAGGCTGGGTAATTTATAAAGAAAACACATTTATTTTGGCTCACATTTTCTGCAGGCTGTACAGGAAGCATGGTGCCAGCATCTGCCTCTGGTGAGAGTGTCAGGAAGCTCACAGTCATGGCAGAAGGCAAAGGGGAACCAGTGTTTCACATGGTGAGACAGGAAGCAAGCAGGGGGTGGGGGAAAGTGCCACATTCTTTTAAACAACCAGATCTCCCATAAACTCAGAGTGAGAACTCACTCATTACCACGAGGAAGGCACCAAGCCATTCATGAGGAATCCACCCCCATGACCCAAACACCTGCTACTAGGCTCCACCACCAACATTAAGGATCGTATTTTAACATGAAATTTGGAGGGAACAAAACATTCAAACCGTATCAGAACCTGAGGGCAGGGAGCAAATCATTATACTCCAAGTTATTGTCAGAAACTTCCAGAAGAAGAGCCAAGATAAAAGTGGCAATTACACTAAAGCCTGACGGGATGATGATATAACAGAGGCCTGTTTTTAGACAGTGGAAATTCCTGTCTCAAATAGAATGAGCAGAGACAGGCTTTCTGTCTATGGTTTCCAGCCCATGGAAGTGATTTGTCAAATATACTGATGATAATTAAGTTTTGTAAAAAGCTATTGTATTAGTCTGTTTTCACGCTGCTATGAAGACATACCCAAGACTGGGTGATTTATAAAGGAAAGAGTTTTTTGTTTTTTCTTGTTTTTTTTTTTTTTTTTTTTTTTTTTTTTGAGACAGAGTCTCGCTGTGTCGCCCAGGCTGGAGTGCAGTGGCGCAATCTTGGCTCACTGCAAGCCCCACCTCCCAGGTTCATGCCATTCTCCTGCCTCAGCCTCCTGAGTAGCTGGGACTTCAGGCACCCGCCACCACGTCTGGCTAACTTTTTTGTATTTTTAGTAGAGATGGGGTTTCACCGTGTTAGCCAGGATGGTCTCGATCTCCTGACCTCATGATCCACCCGCCTCGGCCTCCCAAAGTGCTGGGATTACAGGCGTGAGCCACCGCCCCTGGCCAAAGGAAAGAGTTTTAATGCACTCACAGTTCCTCATGGGTGGAGGCCTCAGGAAACTTACAATCATGGCAGAAGGGGAGGCAAACGTGTCCTTCTTCACATGGCAGCAGAGAGAAGAAAAATGAGTGCCCAGCAAAGGGGGAAGCCCCTTATAAAACCATTGGAACTCGTGAGAACTAACTCACTGTCACCACAACAGGATGGGGGAACTGCCCCCATTATTCAGTTATCTCCACCTAGTCCCTCCCATAACACATGGGGATTATGGGAACTACAATTCACGATCAGATTTGGGTGGGGACACAGCCAAACTATATCAGCTATATTGCTAAAGAAATCCCAATCCTGGACAACCATAGTCCATGTCTGCTCAAGCCCTAAGGCAATCTCAGGCTCTGTAAAGTTACACACACAGAAAAGGAAAAGGGGATGCTAAAGTTATACAGCCCCTGGGAAGGGAAACTTCTCTAGATATGGCTATCGAGGTCAATGAACAGAGAAGAGTCTCCCAGAGATGAAAACCGGAGGCTGCCAGATTGCTTGACCTCCCCCACTGTCAGAGCATTATCAGACCATAATGCTGAAAGAAAGAAAGAATATCCTCAGTATCAGCATCTCTAAGTCAGAAGCTCAAGATTCACCCTGACTGATTGGATTGTTTAAGTCATGTTCTCATCCCAAGTCACATACCCATCCTAGGGGATTACGTCTTGTATGTACTAATGTCCAGTGTGTGTGTGTGTGTGCGCGCGCACGCGTGCGTGTGCGTGTTTTCTCAATTCTCTTTGTAATTGACATTTTTTATTGAAGTCATTCTTGTTCTTCTCTTTATTGTGTATTGGATGTGTGGGTGATTGATAAATTTGCTATAGCCATAGTTTTGTCTAACCACAAAGAACTACATCCAAAATGAAGTAAGATTTCATATTATCCAGAAGTCCTGGACTTGGAGACAGATGCTGTAACTGGATAATACTTTGGTTGTGTATTTTTAGGAGACACAGTGAGAATGTTTTATTTAGATATGGACATTTTTGAAAATGAATGTATGGAAAGATGAGTGGACTTTCTAAACCACTTCAATGTATCCAAGGATTTAGAAATAATGTACTATTAAAATATTAGGGCCGTGTTTCTGACAGTCAGAGAAAGGAGTTACAAATAAAGGTGGGAAGCTAGAATGAATTCAGTAGTGTTGAATTAGAATTGGAGGTATCAGCATGCACTCATGGCTTTTAATTTATAGATACATATAGAAATATGCATCTATAAATATATGCATGTGTGTTCCCACATGTATTTCCTATTTCTGTCTGCTGAGAGAGCCTAGAAGCAATGACACCCAATACCAATTAACATACCAATTGCCCAGATCTTGGTTTCTTAATACCATTTACCAATAAAAGTTACTAGGTCTCTTGGAGAAAGTGGCTGATTCTAGGTCTGAGACAGGGTAAGTAGAAGATGGGCATGAATTGTCTTATAATGCCAGAAATAAGAAAATACACCCACAAAAAGATTGGGAATATGTCAAAAGAACACAGGAGGCTACTCGAAGAAACTCCCTACAGTCAAATCTGGGACAATTTGAGCAATAAAATAACGCTAGTAATGGATTATAATCCAAGGAATAAAGTAAGAATGCACGAGACTATACTGATACTAACAAACAAATAAATGGGAGAGAAGAAGAAGTACAGTAGAATTCCAACTAATAAATATAAAAGAAATAATGGAGTTAGAAAATCACCATTTGGCAAATACCACCCTAACTGCTTTAGGCAAGGTTCACCAATAAATTTTAAAATTAGTGAACAAAACTATGATGACTAACAAGATATTTACATATGTCAAAATATGTCACCTCCCTCATCTTCTATCTGCTGGGTTTATCCCTATTTGAGCCTCCCTGTATTGGCTAGCTTTCACTTCATAAGTTTTATACTAATTACAAAGGAAACAATAGTGACATTATAGTAGGGAAACATGGCAGGCTCCATGCTAATTTAGTGATCAAAATTTTCATGACCTATAATGGTCCAAATTGGCATCATATGTCTGATTACAATGCACTAAGATGGATACAGCATCACTCTGTAATATTTATTCCAAAAATGTATAACCCAAATTTAAATTGTGAGCAAACATTAGACAAACCCAACTTCAGTACCATTTCGTGAAATAACTGACCAAAATTCTTTGAAAATATTAAGGTTACCAATAACACACACAGAAAAACCTCTTCCAGATTAAAGGAAACATAACAACCAAATGCAATGTGTGATCCTGGATTAGGTCCTGAGCCAGAAAAAAAGATCATTAGGATAATTAATGATATTTGAATAAGGCCTATAGATTAGATAATAGTATTATATCAGAGAAAAATTCCTGATCTTAATCATTGTACGTAGTCTTGTTAGATGTCAACATTTGGAGAATCTTGGTGAAGAATATGGAGAAAGCCTTTGTACAATTTTTTAAGAATGTTTGTCAATAAAATCTTTTCCAAATGAAAAGTTTTTTAAATTTAAAAATTAAATTTAAAGATGTCAAAAAAACTGCTCAGCCTTTAAAATATTTCCATGCTCCTTGCTTCTTCAAATCCTCTCCTGACCCCTCATTTATTGTAATTCTATACTTATGTTTACTTCTCTATTATAATGGTTTCTAGTATGACTCAGAGTTCCATAAACTGGCAGCCTGTGGGCTAAACTGGCCTTCAATTCTTTTCTTTTGGATGGCACAAAGCCTCCTCCCTAAATCTGATTTGTCATAGCTCCCCACTACTCCTTATTGTCTCAGTTATCAGGCTGGCTTACTCATTTAAGATATTTCTTTTTTGTTAGTTTAAGCCTTTCTACCAAAATCTTGAAATCTTGTGTGATAACTTATGCAAAATATATTTCCATAGATAACTTCAGGCTCTGTTCAAATGATCATATTCGCTGATTCACGGGATCTGAGTTAATGTGCACTTGAATTTTATTACGTTACGAAAATAAGTGCTATTTCATTTTTGACTCAGAAATAGCCATTAGTCATCAAGTCCTAACACTGATCTTTGAGGTTAATAGCAGTTTAGATCAATCACAAAATATATGAAAATGAGGAGATTCTGAGAGATTCTGTATTTACTCATTTCTCAGAAACCTGATGGGTCTTGCTCTAGGGATTGCGTCATCTCTTCCAGAGTCTTCTCCTACTCCATAATCCAATCACCTGGGAAGCTTTTTAAATACTCTTTCAAAGCTTTTTTTCAATGCTTAAAAAATACCTAGACCCTACTCTCAGAGATTCAGATTTAATTGCTGTACAGTAGGGTATAGGCATTATTAGTTGCTTCATAAAAGGAGGACCTATGACTTCCTCTTGCCCAAAGCTTTATTTCTGAATCGCTTGGTCTAACCCATTCATTTCTCCCACCACTTGGTCTCTTGTTAATCCCACAGACTTCCAAACTTACTGTTCATGCTTCAGTTTCCATCTTCAATTTTCCCATTGAACTTGACTTCTGGCATTTTCTTTTTTGTGGCTCTCCATCGGCCATACTAGGGTCACCCTCTGTGAACTGCTTTAGGTTTTCTTAGGAAACTGCCCACACAACTGGCTCCAGAGATTTTGCTACCTCAATGTCACCTCCCCCATCTTCCATCTGCTGCTGGATTTATCTATATTTGAGCCTTTCCATATTGGTTAGCTTTCTCCGCCTTAAAAAACCACCTCAAAACTTAATGGTTTAACACAATCAAATGATCCTATGGAATAACTAGTATTTCTTCTAGTTTGAGCCAGTTGGGCTGAAGTGGAACTCACTGACATCTTTGAGACCCTCAGCTGGCCTGGCTGGGACAGCTGGGGCTCTTCTCCACATAGTCTCCCATCCTCTGATTGGTCAACCCGGGCTCATTCATGTAGTGATGGGAGGGCTCCATGGAAGCAGCAAGAGAGGGCAAGCCCTAAGGAGCGAGTGTTTCTCCAGGCCTCTGCATGCATTGCATGTGCTGATGTCCCATTGGCAGCCATAGTCATTCACACGGCCAAGCCCAGAGTCAATGTGGGAAGGGGCTACTTGCAGACTGAGGGCGTGAATCACTGGTGGCCATTACTACAAAAGTAGACAATCACCTTTCCTGTAATTCCAATTATTCACAGTCCTTTCACATGCAAAAATATACTGATTCCCGCCAGGACCCCCATGAATTGCATTCAATTATAGCATCAATTATGGCAAAGTCTAGGATCCTGTGATTTCTGTCAAGTCCAAATGAGGGTTAGGCTTCTCACATGCACTTCCTTGGCTGTGACTTCCCTGGATCCAGAGACCTGTAAATTAAAGAGATAAGTTATATGCTCTGCACACACTCAACAAACAATAGTGAGACAGGGATAGGACAATGGCAGTAAATACGTCCCTTAAAAAGGGGAATTAAAAGAAGACATATAGCAGTCACCAATTCCAATTCATAATCCTGCTGGGCACGTTGCCAGGTCCCCCTATTCTGACAGCAGGATCCACTCCGCTCTAGGGGAGTAGCTCCCAGTCCATTGTTCTCCATTACTCTTGGCTCCTCCACCTGGGCTCTGGGCCTTTCCTCCTGAGACAACCTTCTTTTTCCATAGAAATAGCCCGTGTTGTCAGCTGAATAGCCTTCTGAGCCTACTCCTTACTCAAAAAAATTGTGGGACACAAAGTCATTTTTCAATTTGTGAAATCTCAGAGCCTTTTACTCCGATCTGGCTAAGTTCTGCACCGCCTCCCCCCTCCCCACCCCCCAGTAAAATTCTCTTTAAAATATAGGTCTTCTATTATTTTTACTTAAGTCCACCACATGCTCCAAAGCTACATCCATAATTCTTTTTGTGAGTGGTCTGTCACTGCTTTGGGCCTGTCTGGCTACTGTGGAATACCTGATGATTCTTAAAAGCCTTTTTGTCTACCTGAGATGTTCCACTGGGAATCACTTTGTAAAACACAAAACCCAAAATTCAAGAATAAGTAAGGTTCAAATAAAGAAGAAGGGAATGTTTCTGCAAAGGTAGCAATATAGGGAGAGTCCAGGAATTTGCAATGAACACATCTGGGACACTCGGTTCTCCCTGGATGCTATGTGGATGGGTAAAATGAGATGAAAGGAACAAGGTTGAGTCAACAGCCAAAATTTGACAGCTACCATCCCAATGTATATTTAGCATCCGGGATTTTTTTTTTAATTTAACATTATTTTACAAGTATGTTTGCAAATTATTGCATGGTAGTTATCATATATTATTTGAAATGGCTGGATGGTTCTCCATCAATTCAATATACAATCATTTACCATTCCCCTGTAGTACTACATTTAGGCAGTTTTGGTTTTCTGCTGTTTAAATAACTGCTATGATTATCTTTATACATTTTTACTTTTAAGTCATTGATTACAATGTATTTTCCAGTCTTTCAAGAATTAGATCACTGGGTAACATATTTAAGGCAAGTGACTTAAGTGGCCAGTGTTTTCTAGAAGACTTATACCAACTCTCAACCTTTAATCTACCTGTTAAAGTCCACTTTAACCTACCTGTTTCCCTGAAGCCTTAGCACCATAGAGTTTTATCACTTTTCTTTTTTTTTTTAAGAATTTTAGCAGACACAATGGCATCTCCTGATTTCTATTTGCATTTTTTAAATTTATAAATTGTACAATCATCCTTTTGTTAATTAAAAAAACTAATTTTCCTTGTGTAAAGTTAGCTCTAATCCTAGAGTGTAAAAGATAAAAGGCCCAGCTGCAAAAGATAGAAATGAAAAAAAAAATCCAACAATAAAAATATTAACACTGGCTTTTTTCTTTTTTCTTTCTCACATAAAAGAATTCTGGGGATAGCCCAGGGCTGCCAGGAACTCTGTACTGTCAGCAACTTGTGCTTTATTAATCTCATCACTCTGTTATCCTAGGTGACAGCTTCTACCTTATGATCTGCATTCCAGTCAGTGGGAAGGAGATGGGGTGGGAATGTGATAAACCACTTCCCTTGAAGGACATTTTCCAGAAGGTGAATGCCACTTCTGTTTATATCCCATTGGCCAGCACTTAGATTTATTTCCAAGAAGAAAAAGGAGAACAGATATCATGTTGACCAGCAGTCTCTGCCACAGACAGCTAATCTCCACCTTCCACTAAGGCCGAGAAATTACCAGCATGGGAGGAAAATGTGGTGCAGTTCAGCAGAAGAAGTAAATGTGAGAAGAGAGGCAACACTTAGACTGGCAAAGAGAGGCAGGTGTGCAGAGGTGGGAAAATACCACCTGTGCGAAGTCAGCTTCTCCCTGATTCTAGACTCTTGGCTGCTTCACCCTCAGCCCTCTCCAATAGACCTTCCATCTCCTCCCCGAATTTTAAACAGTTTTTAATGCCCAGCTCAGATCTCAAATCTTCCCTGACCAGAACCGGACCAAACAGTCATTTGAACCTAGACGCCAAGCTAAGTCTTCTTAAATATCATTTCTATAAGTTTAATTGACCCCAAGAGATTACAAATACATTGCAAACAGACATAGTACCTTGCATTTTTCAGTGGCCACCATCCCCTACCAATCTAGCTTTCTGTATTCTCTTATCTCAATTTAGTCATCCCTAGCTCTTCCCAAATATTCTGTTTGTTAGGAATCCAGGATTTTAAAGTTCAGTGAATGTAATTTTCCCAAGAAGGTAGCAGATGTTTATTTACACCATCAGCTTTTGTGGACTTGTAGTTGGTAAACAGACAATACGGCACTAGGATAAGAACACTTGGAACTTAGTAATATGACGTGCTTTTCATTTGGTTGTTTTGTTTTAATTTCCACAGATCTGCTTTTTAGATAACCCACAGTTGCCAAATCATATATTTCTGAAAATCACTGTGTGTGACTTGAAATTATCTATCAGAACACATTATGTATATGGAAAATTGTGAAATGATGCTTGATAATCAAGATGCAATAACCTGTTTCAGGAAAAGGGGGTATTTACTTATTTTTTCACAAATATGTAATATATATTAAGTGTCTGCTACCTACAAGGCACAATGCCAGCTCATGTGGTGTCAGATAATATGGGGGATGCAAAGATGGATCAGGCCAAACCAGGATTCTGCTCTCAAGAAGGTTTTACTCTTCTAGGTGAGAAACACATACATATATGCTAACATATAACCCTTTAATTGTTCCTTTCACTGTTAGAAGATGGAAGAACCCCAGTGGTAGAGGGAAAACCTTGCCATAGGTTGATCAAGCACAAATGGGCAAACTAAGAATGGCTCAAAGCAGACCTTGACTTTAGCCGCTGAGTCACCTCTCTGTCTATAGACTGGGAATTTGGGCCCACTACTTATTTCTCTTCTGTAAAATGAGGATAATAACACCGACATCACACTCAATACCTGTCTTGTTAGTCCGCAGAAGTCATTAAAGATTCTGCTGGGCACAACATGCTGTAATATAGCTAATGGCCTTATTAAGCAGACTATAAACTACAACTTGATACAATTATAAATGAATACTTTTTTTATAGCTACAGAATTGTTCAACAGATCACTCATTCCAGGTCAAATGGGTCAGCTTGCTTCACTTCCAGAAAGTTCTTGGCATTTCTTGAATTGTCAGGCTGAGGCTTGAAGAAGGAGGAACCCCTGAATTCCTGAGTCAATGTAACCACAGGAAACCCAGGTGCTTGGGCATTCCTCTTCCCTGGTTGCCACTAGGGGAGGCCCCCAGACCTAAAAATACCTCTACTGGCAGCCAGGGAAGGGAGTAGGAAAGAAGCCATCTGGAGAGACGGGATGAGAAATTGGGAAAAGAAGGTGAGAGAATGCCACGGAAATCTTGTTTTGCCTAGAGATAGTGTCTAAGGTCAATCCCTTTCCTTCTCCCTTTGTCATGGGAAGTATAGCTGAAGACTGAGGAATTACCACCTTATTCCTTCACTTTTCCATGTCTAGTTCTTTCTGCTCCACTCTGGGAATTCTGATGTGGCAGGAACAATGGGAAGGGAGGGAGCGTAGTGGGGATGGAGGTGAATACCAGTAGGATCCCTTGGTTCTAGCACCTGAGCTGCTCATCTGGACAATCTAGCACCCTCCAATTCTGCACTTTTGTCATGACCACACTTGAGTAACTCTGTTCCTCTTCCTCCATCTCTCTTTCCAGAAACTGGGCTTTAAAGGTGCTTCTGAGCTATGGACCCAGATTAACTACCCAGCAAACTGAAGTTATATTTGGGGTACTTTTCTGGTTGCTGCCTTATTTGTGTATATTGCAGCTTATTGTGTATAGCAACCTTGAGATACTGAAGAGACTGGGGTACATGGGAAAAAAGGCAGAAAGGACACAGTGGGTAAGAGCATAGGAGTGTCCCCAACTACTTCACCAACAAGAGGCAAGGCCTTTAGAAACTGTCTACCTCTCAGTTGCAAATGATATATTTGGATGGACTCAGGTCATTGTGTGACAAATCAGAAACCAGGGTCTGAAGTCCCAAGAATGAGAGTTGTGCCTGGAAGATTGAGGGTGGGGAGAGAGGAAGACTGCTGTAGTGGGGTTGTTGAAATGGGGGCCCTAGATCTTTGGCTTGAAGAAAATGGACATTGGGATAAGTGCAGTCAAAGAACTGATGATTGACAGAGGGTGCCCCAGAGCAGCCCACTGGTAGGGATTACTAAGTCTCAAGGGGCACATGGGCATGGGTAATTTTAAGAGAATTACATTCCGAATCCTAGTTTCCATATATACTCTTTCTCAAAACTGATCATGTTTGGACACCCTTTGGCTGTCATGCTAGTTCTCATACTTGATTCCTTTTGTGCAATGGCCTCAGTGGCACTTTTTAAAAGGAAAGTCTACCTGTCATGCATGCCAAATCTCACTAGGGTGTACTGTCCCCCAGAGGAAAGCCCTGGATGGTGCCGGAGAGGGTCAACCTGAAATACCGATGCCTGTGTCTCACATACATATTTTGCATTGATTTTAAGTAGGAGGAGGTGAAAGATTAACCTTATAGTTTCAAATTAAAGCAAGCTAGATGGACATATTTTCTTAAACATTTACTCAAACTCACGGGTGAACCATTTCTTTCAACTTTTGCCAAAAGATTGTGTACTGTAAATTCATGTTTATTTTTAAATTTGGATACAAGTCTCCTGTTTGCTTCAACTTTTCTGTAGATTTAGTGGCACATTGGCTCCTCTTTTTTTGCTAATAATTTCCACAAAATATCATCTTATTCTAGCAATAAGCAGCATTGATTCATGATACACCAATTTATCTTTTTATTTAAAGACTAATTTCCTTTGTATGTTTAATGGTTATTTTAAAATGTTATATTATAATGGCTTTATTTTACCCAAGTATGTGCTAATATAAATTGTAATGATAAATCAATGCAGAATATTTATTAACAAGCATAGTCTTCTGGTGACAGAAAATTTCAACTAATTTTGTATTAATAATAATAAATAGTCAATCTAGAAAAAATTAAATATGTTAAATTTTAACTTATGAACTTGTTTTGCTGCCAAGAATTATGATGTGGTGCTCAATAAAAGATTATCAAGCTTAAAAGCATCTTATACTAATAAAATTCTGCGGGTAACATAAGATAGAAATGTGAGTCAAGGAGAAAAAAATAAATAATGGAAAATTTCTGACTGTTACAAAAGAGCTTATTCATGTGCTTTTTGAATACAAGGAGGTGGGTATTTAATACATTTAATTGAATGATTTAACAGTTTTAAAAGTCAATGTGCCAGAAATTATATCCTCTTTAATTATTTAAACCTGCAATAAAAATTGTATACGATAATTTAAAAATGTGTGATGGGGATACATAATTTTTCCAAAAATGTTAGGAGGTCCCAGAACAAAGCATCGTGTCCAGCTCTGTCCTAGGAAGAAGGAGATGAATGTGGAAAGGGAACAGGGTGGGGGAGGAGGGACTGCCAACTCTGGAATTTTGCCCAGGGGCAGGGCCCTTACCTGTGTCCCCTAGCCTCTCTGGGGTGCCTCTACCTTGTGGTGAGGGGATCTTGTCTGGCTTTCTAAGAGAATATGAAGCAGGTGAACCTCCAGTGCAGACACTTCATTCTGCATAGTATTTGCTCAAACTGGCATCCCAATGGACTACAGTGGTTATGTCCTTGACTCTGTATAGTACTGTGCAGTTCATCCTGGAGTGGTCAATACCCTACAGGAGAAAGAGCTGGTGGAATGGGATATGGCAAGGGGGCAGCTAATCAGATGTCCTGGAATGCTAAAATCTTGGCAAAGCTGCCAGACAGATGAAAACATGTAGTGTTATAAAACTGCATGATGGAATGGACAAGACACATGGATGACCTTCTTGTCCTTCACTGTCTAGAGCCCTAGGAGGCTGAGCACCAAATTCAGGTTTCTCCATGCCTCAACCTCCCAGGCACAGATGGGCCTCTAACTATCCCTGTTGGTGGTGCCTGCCCAGCCCTCTCCTTGCCCTCATCAACCTTCTGCCAGTGCTGCCTGCTCCATCCACTGCCATCTCGTCTCCCATGGCTCACCAGAGTCTGGCCGCTCGCATAGGATTTTTGCCAGCAAATGCTGACTTGGCAGAAGGTGCACTGGGTTTTCTGGGTTTAAGGAAAAAGCCAGTCCCATCCTATGTCAGTTTTACAGCTGCTCCAGAAGTTATTTCCATGGTGTGCCCAGTTCTCATAAAGTCAGGCTGTGTCCCTGAGTGTTGACTTGGGGTCTGGATTGGCAGGAATGAGGCAGTTGGGGGAGATAGTCGGACCCACTGACACACCCTGTTGGCAACAACAAACAGGACACATGGAAATGAAGGGAGTTCTTAGGCAGCCACAGCCCTGTGGTCCCCGTGGCTCTGAAGGCCAAAGGAAATATGTGAGAGTGTGAGGTGGCTTCTGCATCTTGGAGTTAAAACAATAACCTCTTCAGTCTTCCTTTTTCTTAATGAAACCTAAGCCTTCGTGATGGGCAGGTGTCACTGCACCACAGCCCTTTAGATCAGGGGTCCTCAAGGTGGAGTCTGAAGTCAGCAAGCTGGAAGCTATTTCCACCATGAGGCTAAGATGTTTTTTCATGACCACTCTCCCTCAAGTGGATCATGGGATTTTCAGAGGCTCCATGATATATGGTGACATCTTCACTCTGATGACAAACGGAAGCTGTGCTTGTGTGTTCTTCCGTTTTAAAGATGTCTCAGTTCTAATGTGTACTACAGTAAATATCAATAGGCATAACTCAGTAGATATCACAAAATCTCTTTGGTTGTTTTCAGTAATTTTTAAATGTATGAAAGAGTCGTGAGAACAAAAAGTTTAAGAACTGCTGCCACAGGTCTTATGTTCCAGAATAAGCTTCCAAAAAGAGGATAGAAATTGCTCAAAATAGTACAGAATTTGAGGCAGAGTCAGGAAGAAAACTCTGTACCACACCACACTGCCCAGGTTTGCTTCAACTTTAATTAATGGGATGCCATTAATGTTCATGCCTACCGTGCTCCACTCTGAAGAATGTTAGGTTTCCCTGAACAAAGGCAGGAGCAGGACCCTCTGGGACAGGAGCAGATCTGATGGAAGCCAGCAGGAGAATCACTTTGGGCTGCAAGGTGACCACATGGGAACAGTTAAGGAAAAATTTGCCTCATCTCCTGGATTCCAATTGTAATCTAATCTGTCATGGGTAAGATTCCCTTCTTTCTGTCAGTGGACTGCTCCTGCAGTCTTTCTAGACATTGAGGGATGTAACAGTTGGGGTACACATAAAAGAAGTCTTAGAAGTAACTAGTGCATTTGTCCATTCATTCAATGATGTATGTACAGTACCTGCCATGTGCGTCAGACAGGTGTGGGCCCCAGAAATACAGCAGCCACAAGATAGACACGGGTCTTTCTCTCTACCAGCATGGCCCATCCCCTCCATTTCAGATGCCAGAGGCTGGAGGGATAATGTGACCTGCCCAAAGCCATACAGCAGTTGCAAAAGAAGCATCTACTGTATATATGTCCTCTGGGGGATACAACAGAAATAGGTGGCACATTTATGGCCCCAAATGAGTTTATGGTCTTGTCAGAGAAATGAGATTTATACTCAAAATAATATAAAGACTTGGATGGCAAAGCCTAGGTATTCCACAGTGGGATAATAAAATAGTTGTTTAACTGCTTTAACTGCTTTAAGGGCAGTTTTTTTGGGGGGGAAATCACTCGGGGGGATAGGGCTTTTGACGGTTTTCATTTATTTAATATTCAATTTATCGGCCATGTATGGAGGAATTAAATAAGAAATTATGATGGATATGTACAATCAAGTGGAAAATTGGTGTAGAATTGATTGAGTAGAGACACAGAGTGAAGCTTAGGCTCTTAAGTGTAATCCCAGCACTTTGAGAGGCTGAGGCAAGAGGATTGCGTGAGCCCAGGAGTTCCAGACCAGCCTGGGCAACGTGGAGAAACTCTGTCTCTACAAAAAATGCAAATATTAGCTGGGCAAAGTGGCACTCACTTGTAGTCCGAACTACTCAGGAGGTTGAGATGGGAGGATCACTTGAGGCCAGGAGGTGAAGGCTGTAGTGAGCCGTGAATACACCACTGCACTCCAGCCTGGGCCACAGAATGAGACCATGTTTTTATTTATTTATTTTTATTTATTTTTATTTTTATTTTTTTGAGACGGAGTCTTCTCTGTCGCCCAGGCTGGAGTGCAGTGGCGCGATCTCAGCTCACTGCAAGCTCCGCCTCCCGGGTTCGCACCATTCTCCTGCCTCAGCCTCCAGAGCAGCTGGGACTACAGGCGCCCGCCATGACGTTCGGCTAATTTTTTGTATTTTTAGTAGAGACGGGGTTTCACCGTGTTAGCCAGGATGGTCTCGATCTCCTGACCTCGTGATCCGCCTGCCTTGGGCTCCCAAAGTGCTGGGATTACAGGCGTGAGTCACCGTGCCCGGCCTTTTTTTTTTTTTTTTTAAGAAAAAGATTCAATTTATCAAATTACACATGTGAAACTCAAGCTCCTAATTGTGAGGTTTTAAGTTCTACCTATAAATAGAACAAGATCTGCAAGGCTAGCAAATTTTAAAATTACATTTGAAGTCCTTAAATTAATATTTTGTATCACTTATAAATTCAGTTAAACGCCTTTAAACATTTTAAGCTGCATGTACAAATTTAATATATTTTATTTCCTTTTTAAGGAATTCAATTGCCTGATTTAACAAAATTATCTGATTATCCTGATTACTGAAATAACCTCTTAAAAGTTAACAAGTCACAACCTTGTAAGTATGGTTAAGCTTAAGTTTTTAGTTTTTTGCTTTTTTTATTTTATTTATTTTTATTTATTTATTTTATTTTTTTACTTTTCAATATTAGGTAAAACTTAGTAATATTTTCACTTAAAATTAAAACTCTAAATTAGTTAATTAACATTTTAATTGAAATGTCAAGACTGACCTATTTATAACTCACATGCCTAAAATACCAAATGTGCACAGATTCCTAACGCAAAAGTAGTAATACTGTTGAGTTGATATTCTTAAACATTTCTATATCCAATTCTACCTCTTTCTGAAATAAGACTTAGCTGGGGAATACTCTGGGTCTTTCTGTCAGTTTCTGGGCATCACTTTTTTTTTTTGCATTGCTTTCTCAATT
Organism: Gorilla gorilla gorilla; assembly: GCF_029281585.2. Taxonomy (NCBI): domain Eukaryota; kingdom Metazoa; phylum Chordata; class Mammalia; order Primates; family Hominidae; genus Gorilla; species Gorilla gorilla. The sequence continues at coordinate 73,176,625 of NC_073243.2, forward strand.
TATTGGAAGTTGCACAGCAATCAAAGATATTGGCCTAGATCTTTATTAGATTCTTACTTGCTGCCTCAATCTTGAGAACACTCAAAAGTGATGCCCCTCAGCCATGGCCTTTACGTTCAAGTGACAATAACTCATTCTTTTGCTGCTCAAGCAAAATTTCAACTTCTGCTCAAAATGGTCATTTAATTAGATTTTGCCTTTCTTTGGATCCTAAGATATGTGAAAGTATCTTATGTCAAACATAAAACACCCTTGAATTGAGGAAAGCCTGTATTCTTCTATTCCCCCTATTTTTAGAACTTCATAACTCTTAGGAATGTTAACATGTGGTGTCTGTTGTGCTAAGCGTAGTCTTTTCCATATGTGAGAAATAAACAGTCCTACTTGTACTTTATATTTACATTTTGACCCCTTCCACTGCACTCCCTATAATCACATTTTAAGTTGAGGCCCCGGTCTTCAAGGAATTCAGTTGTGCATTCTTTTCTCTAACTCTACCATAAGCTCCTTAAAGAGTCACATTCACTAAATACATCTCTTGAAGTCCTTCTCAGCACCTAGCACAGGATGCCCAGTATATTTGTTAACTTAACAATGTTTGGTGAATTAAATAAGGTATTATGATAAAAATGTACAATCAAGTGGAAAACTGGTGTCGAATTGATTGAATAGAGGCATAGAGTGAAGCTTAGGCTTTGAAGAAATTTGGCAGCAAAGAGGATGTAAAGATACGTGAGGTCTAAGGAAGAATTCTGTGGGTTGCTGGGAATAAGTGAGTTAGAGAAAGAAAATAACAACGAAGGTACTGAGTGTGTAATTACTACGTGCCAAGCTCAATTTCAAATGTTTTATATGTATTAACTAAGTCATTTAATCCTCCTAACATTTCTGTAGGATAGACACCATTATTATTGCCATTTTACAGAATGAAGAAACTGAGGCACAGAAAGGTTAAGTCATTTACTGCTATACTGTTTGTATGATAATTTACTTTAAAATATTTCAATGTAGGCCGGGCACGGTGGCGCATGTCTGTAATCCCAGCACTTTGGGAGGCCGAGGCGGGTGGATCACCTAAGGTCAGGAGTTCAAGACCAGACAGGCCAACATGGTGAATCCCCGTCTCTACCAAAAACACGAAAATTAGCCAGGCGTATTGGTGGGCATCTGTAATCCCAGCTACTTGGGAGGCTGAGGCAGGCGAAACACTTGAACCTGGGAAGTGGAGGTTGCAGTGAGCCAGATCATGCCACTGCACTGCAGCCTGGGTGACAGAGCAAGACTCCATCTCAAAATAAATAAATAAATTAATTAATTAATTAATTTAACGTAAACTTCAGTGCGACATTTGTATATATAACTTTAGCTCTTGGGGTAGGTAGTTAACATTCGAAGTCTACTAATCAGGAATCTATACCCCAAAGGTGGCTATGTCCCCCAGGCCCCTTCTCCCCAGTCTTGCCTGGCTGGTTGATATGGTTTGGCTTTGTGTCTCCATCCAAATCTTATTTCCAGTTGTAATCCCCACGTGTCAGAGGAGGAGCCTGGTGGGAAGTCATTAGATCATGGGGGTGGCCTTCCCCTTGCTGTTCTCATAATACAGTTCTCATGAGATCTGAAGGTTTAAAAGCAAGGCACTTTCCTTTTCACTCTCCCTCTCTCTCTCTCTCTCGCCGCCATGTAAGACTTAATTGCCTTGCTTCCCCTTTGCCTTCCGCCGTGATTGTAAGTTTCCTGAGGCCTCCCCAGCCATTCGGAACTGTGAGTCAATTAAACCTCTTTTATTTATAAGTTACCCAGTCTCAGGTAGTTCTTTACAGCAGTGTGAACATAGACTAATACACTGGTCCTGCTATCAGAGTATTGTTCCATCTATGTGCAAGGTGCTTGTCAGAGTGCTTGAGGACACAGCAAGCAGAAACCAAGCTTGCAATAACAGATTTGTGGTAGTTTGGTGCCTGCTTGACAATAAATATTTGTACTTTTAGCAGAATTTGACCTCAGACTTGCTGTCATGGTAACATAGGCTTGTTAGAGGTTGTCAAAGACTGCTCTACCTGTGATCACCAGAAGTTGCTAATATCTACTACATTGCTGAAGGCACTCTGCAACTGCCCCAGGTCACACATCTGGCAGGTGGCAGCACTAGCACTCACTCTCAGGCCACCAGCGCCCTAATTAGCATGCCACACTGCCTCTCTGGAAGAGGACTGAACAGAAGCAAGCAGGGCATGAGTGAAGGAGCAGGGTTTTCAGGCAAAGGGAGATGTTCCAGGGCATAGCTAGAGACAGCAATGTTTTAAGAGAAAAGATTTCTTTCAGTCAAGAAGGGAGACAGAGAAAGGTATGAAGACAGTGGGTATCAGTGGGTAAGTTTAGTGGCAGAGGGAGGAAATCAGAGCTTTTGCCTGGTGGATCACATTTCCTTGGAGAAGTAGAATTCAAGGGCTTGGACTGAAAGTAAAGGTGGTGGGGTTGTTGCAGGCTTAAGTTCAGGGGCAATGGGGAGAAAGTCCCTTCTGTGTTTCCCATGTATGTTCTTACGTGAAGAAGGGTTGCCCGGGCCCAGGAGTGTGGAGCTTGTAGGAAGGGAAGCCTGGGAGGCTAAGCATGGCCCCAGGGTCAAGAAGGAGAACGTGTTCCAACCTCCAGTACCTGTCAAGATATCAGGGCCATCCAGTGGGAGGCCTGAGATACAGCCTGTCCTAATGAACAGCGAGAAGAGGAACAAGGCACAGCCCAAAGGCCCCAGTAGCCAGAGACACCCGCTCAGCAGGACTCAACCTTACATCGAAGGGGAAGATGACAAGACCCTTTCCTGTCCCTGTCCAAAGTGCGCTGGAGAGTTCAGGATGCTCACGGTGAATTTTCAGATTTCCTGAGGTCAAAGAGTAGGACAGCCAGTTCTGCAGGAGACAAAATGACTCTGCATTTTGTTTCTCTGCAAGAGCTGATGAATAATTCAAGGCAATGCTAAGTAAATGAGTTCTGCCAGGCAGGCTGGCTCTGAGCAGGGACCTCCCGGCGGGTTGCCATGGGACTGTGTTCTCAAAGAAAAGACCCCCTGTTCGTCTTATATACTGCTTAGTGTCCCTGGCGCTGATCCCACACGGCTCCCAGGGAACTCCTTTTCAGCCAAGGGGATGAATACCTGCTACAGAAAGGCCCTGGAGGAACTTCCAAACTCAGGCGGAAACAAGAATGGTTGGAGAGGCCATGTGACTCTCTCTTGGGTATTTGCATTGTACTGAGAGGACAAATAGAGGGGTCTTGCCAAAGAAAAGAAAAGAAGTAAAGAAAGTGGGCTGCCTGGCTGGGGAATCCCAGGGACCTAACTGGTCCTTACTACTGCCTGCTGTCGGTGAAGCTATGGGGCTTCCTTCCCTGCTCAGGGAGACAATCTCCTTCCCAAGGGCAAAACCCTGTACATAACACAGCCCTGACCCATAGTGTCCCCTTCGGACTAGATTTGTTGATTCTTATTTGAAGGAGGAGATGTCAAGAGCCCTCAAAAACGGTAGATGCCCACCTCCAGCTGGCGATAAACGTAAACGCCAGCAAATCAGATGCCTCAGACCGAAAGATGATAATCATATTGTCTTGACTTTACCTCCAAATTCAGCTGTTCAGTTATTATTATTGTATCCTATTATACTAAGAAAATACCTTCGAGGCACTTTAAGTGAGCAAAACCTCATCTGCTTCCTTAGTAAGGGCAGCTGTGCAAAATCCTGTCACCAAAACCCATTATCACAGAGAACTACCCAATAGAAAAGCCAATCCTGTTCCCAAGTGGCCTCTCTCTTTGCCTCCTCACCATGTGGAAGCCTGACCTAGTCCGTCATTCATGAGGTTAAAAAAAAAAAGATGCTTGTGTCATTAGACTGAACCTTCAGAGTATAATACAGTATAATATTAATGGTATTCATATAGGTTTCAGTATAAAATATTCAGTTTGATAAAAATGTGTTACAGCAACTCTGCCATAAACTCATTTAGGAAATACTGGCAACCAAATCCAGGTCTTGCATGGAACAAGGGAGTGGAGGTTGATCTCAATAAATCTCTCATTCATCTTCAGCAGCATTCCCCAAAACACAGAGTAAGGCAACAGCAGCAGGGGGTGCAAATCCTACTCAGTGAGCCAACCCCCCTCCGCTGACTTAGAGTTAGTCACTCCTTGGAGTCAGTGTGGACTGAGAACTCTCTGGCCACCCAGGGAAAATTAAACATATTATTTTATTACAACAGATGTCCCCACTTTTTTTGTAAAGGGGTGCTCCCTTTTATTTTCCCAAAACCATGTACCTGGGGGTAGGAGGCATGATACCAGGGAAGTCACCGTGTGTGTGTGTGTGTGTGGGGGGGGGGGGGGGCGGTGAAGGTGTTATGTATGTGTGTATTGGTGCAACAGAGTGTGTCCTCCCAAAATTGATATGCTGAAATCCTAACCCCCAGTGTGATGCTATTAGGAGGTGGGCTATGGGAGCTAATGAAGTCATGAGGGCAGAGCCCTCAGGGATGGGATTAGTGCCTTTATGGAAGAGCCCCCAAAGAAATCTCTCATCCTCTTTCTGCCATGTGAGGAGGCAGTGAGAAGATGTCAGTCTGCAATCTAGAAGTGAGTCCTCACCAGATCCTGACCATGCTGGCACCCTAATCGTGGACCTCCAGCCTCCAGAACTGTGAAAAATAAATCTCTGTTTTTTATAAGCTACCCAGTCTATGGTATTTTGTGATAGCAGCCTGAACGGACTAAGACAATTGGGGTGGTAGGGGGAGGGGTCCTTAGGAGGAATTACCACCTATTAAGATGGAGCATTGAGGATCCACTTAATGTAGCAAGTAGAGATCAAGCACTCACAGAATGGCTAGGATTTAGGAAAGAGATAAATGGAGACAATAACAATAATGATAATAGAACACTTTCTGTGACTAAACTCTATTTTGAGTCTATACATTTTGAGAAATGAGTCATCGGGGGAGAAGAGCAACAACATATATCTAATTAACAATAAACTCAGGCTGATGTAATACATAGTATAATTAAGAAAAGAGCTATGAAATTGCAAAGGAGGGAGCTGGAGAACAACATTTTGCAGTTGGAGGAGAGAGACAGGAAAGGCTTCCTGGTGAAGTCCATTTGTGTCACAGCACCTGCCCCGGCCCACCCAGCCTCCACCCAGAGGGACAGTAACAAGGCAGAGGCCCTCACACCTGCCAGCCGTGTGGGAGGCCATGGCACACATTTGGAGGAGCGCCCCCAACCTCCATTTTATCCCCTTTCTATCTGGAACGGTTGGAAAGCTGAAAGCCTTCCAAGGCTGCCTTGGAACTCAAGCTCTACAGGAAAGCTTGGTTTAGCCAGAGAGCTGCCCTTGCCAGAGATATGGAAGGCAGACAGGAGGCAGAGGCCATTCTCCACGGCTGTAGCAGCTGATGAGCGAGCGCCAACAGATGCGGGTGTTTCGACAGCTGACCTCCAGCTTCTGCTTCAAGGGATGAGGTGGCTGAGGCAGCAGCCCTGGTAATTGTGAAAGCAGCAGCAGCCTGTTCTCTGGATGCTACCCATAGTTTGGCCTTGAAACCTACACTTGATCAGCAGCCTCCTGACTTCCGCCCCCGCAGCCCCTCCTGCTTGAAATACCTAATTGTTTCTGTTTTCTGCACTTTACTCTGAGAAACAAAGATGCTTTGGATGACTAATTAACAACTCCTACAGATAAGTAGTAATATAGAGAAAATGACAGCTAATTTGGACCTGGCCACAATCACTGCATCCATTTGTTAGCCTCTTACAAATTGGCCTCTGTTCCACCACCCTAAGAGAAAAACCCTATCTGAGATATCCAGTGACCCCATCCTTGCAGAGAGACCCCTTAGTGACCTCTCTGCTAATTCGTTGCCCCTCCCTTCCTTAATATGGTTTCTTCCTGCATCTGACCTTTCTGTGACTACCTTCTCTTTTTCTCTGAATTATCTTTTTCCCCACCTCTATCATACTGCCTAAGTTCTTGGCCTTCTACACTTCTAACTTTGCATTCTGTCTCTTGGGAAAATACATTCATGCTTTCTTTTGTCATTTCTGATTATCTACTATGTGCTAGGAGCTACAGCCCAGGTGAAGATAAGTTCCAAGATTCTTGTAAGAGAGGAAAGTCAGTTACAGAAAAGGCACTTTCTAGTGCAATGAGCATTCTAGGGAAGGTAGCCATAAAGGGCTTTGAAAATGGACGGTAGGAAATGAAGGAGGCTTCATGAAGAAGACAGCTTGGGAGTTGAACTGGAAAGGACTTTGATAGGTGAAAAGAGGCCTCAGGGAAAGGAAAACATTTTAATAGGTGGAAATAACATGAGAAGAATTGAATGGAAGTAAAAAGGTATAGGGCACGTGGGGAAATCCTACTTGCATCTATAAAGCAATCCAGTATACGGTGTGCATCACTTAATGACGGATATATGCCCTGAGAAATTTGTCCTTAGGCTATTTTGACATTGTGTGAACATCATAGAGTGCACTTACACAAACCTAGATGGTATAGCCTACTACACACCCAGGCTGTATAGGGTAGCCTCTTGCTCCCAGGCTGCAAACCTGTGCAGCAGGTTACTGTACTGAATACTGTAGGCAACTGTAACACAATATAAATATTTGCATGTATATAAACATGTCTAAACATAGAAAAGGTACAGTCCAAATACAGTATTGTAATCTTATGGGGCCACCACTGTATAAGTGATCTGTCATTGACCAAAATGTCATTTTGGGTGCATGACTCTGGTTAGATTGTGAGTTCCGTGGGTGAGGAACCTGTTCACTAGCTGTCTCTCTTCCCAGAATTCAGCATTGCGCCTGGTACATAGTAGGCCCTCACTAAGTACTTGTGAATGAAAGACTAGAGAGACGAGTGGATAAGTCTAGTTCAGAGCCCAACCACTCCGTTCTGCCCACACTGCTGCAGTTATGTCAAGACAGGGAGACAGAGCCCTGAGCGAAGAACTCTAGTCCTCAGCATTTTCCATGAACTCCAGCCAGAGAGCTTCCTCCTTACTTTCCCTTCTACTCCTCTGTAGTTAACCAATCCATTGGGTCAAAGGTACCACTAACCATCAGCTAATGTTGATGGTTCTACCTTTAAAATTTATACAGAATATAACCCAGTTCATATTCTGGATTCTGCTACAATCAAGTTCATTACTTACATTCCACCTTGATCCCTGACAAACACAGCAGCCAGAATGGTCCTTTCAGGAACATCAGTCCCAGCACATTACACCTATGCCCTTCCCAGCCCCACATGTTCTCCAGGGCCTTACATGGTCTCCTCTGTGATATGGTTTAGCTCTGTGTTAACACCCAAATCTCATGTTGAATGTAGTCCCCAGTGTTGGGGGAGGGACCTGGTGGGAGGTTATTGGATCATGGAGGTGGATTTCCCCCTTGCTGCTCTCATGATAGTGAGTGAGCTCTCACAAGATCTTGTTGTTTGAAACTGTGCAGCACTTCCTCATTTACTTGCTCTCTCTCTCCTTCTTTGCCATGTGAAGAAGGTGCTTGCTTCTCCTTCACCTTCCACCATGATTGTAAGTTTCCCGAGGCCTCCCCAGCCATGTCTCTTGTACAGCCTGTGGAACTGTGAGTCAATTAAACCTCTTTTCTTCATAAATTATCCAGTCTCAGGTAGTTCTTGATAGCAGTGTGAGAAGGACTAATATGCTCCACTAACTTCATGACGAGCATGTACACTCACTGCTTCAACTTCAGCTATTTCCATGCTAGCTAATTTCCTTCTCACGCATGGTGAGACATGCATTTCAATTATCTTCCTAGTTTCTTCTAACTCTTGCCTATTTACCTCATTCAAAAAATGTTATTTCCTCTCCTTTCTTGGTCCCTTTTGTGATCCAAGAAATAAGCTGTATTAAGCCTAATGAACCTAGGAATAATTTTAGAGATTTAACTACCCTGGGGTTTGCAATGAAATTAGATTAAACAAAGAACCTAGTTGGCATCCTCTGAAGTTTTTCAGAATCTTACTTCTATAGAGTATATCAGCATCCCCACAGAGGTTTTGATTGCCTCCTTCTGCTCTCCTAATTAAACCTGCTATTCTTTCGAAGGCCAGCCTCTTTCAAATTATGTAATCTTTCCAAAATAACATCTTACTTAGGATTATTGTTTTTATGATTGTTTAAATAGTAATATAGAAACATAGGGTTTTCTTATTTCTTTCCTTTGCAATAAACAATTTTCAACAGTATAAAAGCTTAAATAGGTGATTGTGATGTCACCCTTAGGATATAATCACTGCTTGTCACATCGTTTCTGTAGAAAAACCAATTCACATAGGATGAAATGTGATGGGGTGAAATCATGGCAGTGTGATTTTCAAACACCAACTTGCCTTGGAAGGGAATGTGGGGATGTGCACTGCTGGAAGCCATGTGAGTTTTGAGAGTATGTAAATTCAGATGACTGGAGGGAATATGGTGTGGTAAACAATTATGCAGTGCCTATTTGTGTGTGCATAATTGGTTGCTAGGACTGAGCATTAGTCACCAAATTACAAAAGCATGACTTTTCCTTCAGTGGATGTAGCACTTGCCCAGGATACACAGCTTGGGGACAGTAGCATGGGTTAGAGTTTTGCCCCATTTGCTCACTTGGCAGAGGTCTGTGTGCAGTATACAATTTGCACAACTATATGTGGGCCCCTGCTAAGTTATCCAGAAAAATTGCATTCATATGATGTCCTACAAAATGCCAAAATCTACAAAGCAGTCAACCTGTATAGTCTACAGAGAAAGGAAGGACACGCTTATTCTAGTGACCCAGATTCAAATCATAGCCAAAGAAGCAGTGAGGATAAAAGGTCAGAGAAAAAAGTCACACAATCCTGGACTTGGGAGAGAAAGAATGGGGCATGGATGAGGCAAAGGGAGACAAAGAGGAAACAGATTGGAGAGAGGGAAGAGAAAGGAAGGAAGGAAAAAAGGAAGGAAGGAAGAAAGGAAGGAAGGAGCAAAGAAGATTCATGCATAAAAAATATAAGTTATTTTTGAAACATTCATGAACCTCCTCCCCTTTTGGAGGCATTGTTGTGGGGAGACAGAGATGAGTCCTGATCCTTAAGATCGATCTACTCACATGCAAAAGAAGGAGCAAAGCAATTACACACAAACACACACACACAGACACACACACACACACACGCAATGAGGCAGCCATCCTTATAAATTTCAAACTGGAGCAAGGCACAAGAAGTCCATATTAGTCACTATTAATAGCTATGCCAATGAAAAGTTCTTGCTTCTCAGACCAGCACACCATTCTCAGAAGCCAAAGGAGGAGAAAGCTTCAGAGAGCTAAAGTTAAATCAGTTCAGAAGAGGAAATGCTCCCAGGGATTTCACTGTCTCATTTCACAACACACCTCCTTGTGTTGGTGCTCTGGGCACCTGATAAGCTGTAAACAAGAGACAGATGGGACATTGATTTTGAGTCTGTGTGTCCTTCAGATAATCTGCGCAGGCTAGGTAAGATGAAAATAAAGGGACGGTCTAGGGCCGGGATTTTAGAGCTTGAAAATGTTTTGCTGCCTGGGAGAGTGTCTGTAAGCAGATGATAATAATGACAGTTGGCTGTAGTCCTTGGCAGATGCATTTCCCAAGCATTTTCAGACTTAATGAGACCAGAGAGCATCCCGTGGGGCAGGACAGTCACGTTATTAGCAGATTACGGTAAGGAAATGGGGGATATCTATGGGTTCAAGTGAGTGATGGGGACACCAGAAGTAAGTATCTCAGCCTGAATCTTCACAAACACTTTTGCTTCCAACCTTTCTCCCAGGAGAGGCAGGGGAAAGGGGTGGCTTGAAGTGTGAATGTGATTTCAGGGAAGAGGAGAGTGATTCTCCACGTGTATGTTTAGTCCCTTGTCCTCATGTTTGCACACATGCCCATGATGCTGCCTGAGCTGGCAGAAACCACCCCACTACAATGGGGCCTGTATATATTGTACCACTTGCACAATTATATGTGGGACCCTGCAAAGTTATCCAGAAAAAAATGTACTCATATGAACCCTAGTCATCCAGCTGCCAGCACTTTCTCAGTACCCTTCCCTGGTTTGAAGATTTCCAGATTTATGAATCCCACTTCTCCAGGAAGAAGCCAGAAACTCACTTTCCTAAGTTGTCTGTAGCTGGACACAAGCATGGCCCTGGCCTCCTCAGATAGACCATGCCAGACTTTGATTGTAGGAGAGCCTTGTGGAAGAAAGAGTGCGGAGTGGAGGAATTCTGATGAGGGTGACAGAGAGACACTTAGTTTGCAGAGGCAAAGGTTGTGGTGGTTCCAGTGGTAGTTCCCCTGCTGTGCTGTAACAGCAGAGGCTCTCCTGGAGCAATAATTGAGGTATTCTACCCAGCTCAGTAGCCTCCAAGCCTGATTGTCCAACTCTCCTAGGCACTCTGTGTAAAAGCCAATACAGTTCAGTGACTACAATTGAAGTAGCTACAGTGAATTCTGTTGTTTGCAACCAGAAACTCTTACTAATTGTCTTTGTACTTATAGGCGATGCAAAAACAAAACAAAACAAAACAAAACAAAAAACACCCAAACTTCAGTAATTAAAATGAAATTTTAATGTAATAATTTTAGAAAGGATTTAGGTATTCAAAAATGCTTTTGCAAAAAGTATAAATGTACTTATATTTTATTTTAAAATCAAAGAAACAGAATCCCAGAGAAGCCTAGTCATATATCAAGCTGCTTAGCACATTAAGATTAAAATGAGAATTAGGGGCCGGGTGTGGTGGCTCACGCCTGTAATCCCAGCACTTTGGGAGGCCGAGGTGGGTGGATCACCTGAGGTCAGGAGTTCAAGACCCGCCCGGCCAACATGGGAAATCCTGTCTCTACTAAAAATACAAAAATCAGCTATGCATGGTGGGTGCATGTCTGTAATCTCAGCTACTCAGAAGGCTGAAGCATGAGAATCACTTGAACCCAGGAAGCAGAGGTTGCAGTGAGCCAAGATTGCACCACTGCACTCCAGCCTAGGGGATAGAGTGAGACTCTGTCTCAAAAAAAAAAGAAAAAAGAAAAAAGAAAAAAAAACGAGTTAAATGCAACATTTTATAAATCAAAATTAATGCAAAAATCCATGATGAATGAACAAAATATCAAAATTTTAAATAAAGATCAGTATTACTGATTTTTCCCTTTGTCTCAGACTCTGATATATGGTTACTTATGCTATCTTTAGGGAACTTGCACATGTTATCTTTAAACAAATTAATAGCACAGATTAGACTACTTCGTTGCCTCTTCAAATAATCAAAGTTGAAATCTTCTTCTTCCTGGTATGTGAATCTTCTTCAGCAGAATATATAGTAGCATCTCCGCTAGAAGCATTCCTGAGCCCACAAATTTGGATTAGATCAGAATCTCTGTGTCCAGACCTGTCTGGATCTTGCAGAAATATTAATGCTGGCAGAATCTCTAAAATAACAGAGTAAACTAAACCAAATTAAACACAAGGAGACATAAGTTCAAATTTTAATGAATCTTTGAGCTGCTGGCTACCCAGCACTTCTCAATAGGTGAAGGCCTTAATAAATCACAAGGATGGTAGTAATTAGTGTTCATTTCACACTATATGCCAGAGGCCATGTTAGACACTTGAAACAGTGGATGCTTCTTGTCACAATTCCCATGAGGCAGGAAGTCCTATGACAAAAGTGAAGATGAAGTTCCTAGTTAAGAAGCGGCAGAGCCACATCATAAGCCCAGGGTAACAAACGCCAGGGCTGAAGTCTCCCTGCCACATCATGCTTTATTTTAAGAAAGTGGACTTTTTCTCAAGAAGCCTGAGGACCACAAAGCATCAGGCCTGGACTTCCCCAGCAGGCAAGTGGATATTGTTAGAACGATGGCTTGGGGAAAGCCACAGCTTCTCTTTTATGAGTGAAGGGAGTGGAAGGAGAGACAGCTACAGCCTACAAGCCTGGAATCTCTGTCCAATAACCAGCATCCCTCAATTCTCCCTGCCCCGCTGAGGAGTTTGTCTAGTCCCAAAGAAGCACCTAACATACTTTTATGCTCAATATACAATCCTAGGTGTTCTGATATGAGAAGAACTTCTTCAGAAGGTATCTTAATGCATATGGGGAAACTGAGGCCCAGGTAAGTAAAGTAATTTTCATAGAAAACTGAGACTAGAACCCAAGTCACTCAATCCCCAGTTAAGACTGAGTTCATCACACCATATGGCCATGCAGATTAAGTCCTGAACTCTGTCTACGCAAAAAACTGTGCTTCGTCACTGAGGCTGACAGACCCTCTTCAAAAGGTTTAGTCTGTACATCAAAGGTAAAAAAAAAAACAACTGGCATTTTATAGGCTAAATCTAGTTTGCAGATGTAGTTGGGTTTTTTTTTTCTTGGTTTGTCAAGTGATTTTGAAAAATTTGAACTAGCTGATACAATTTAAAAATCAGGAGTTTTCACATGCAAATCCAGATTTCTGGCTCCCCTTGAAAAAAAATCCAAGATCAGGACACACTGGAACCACTTTCTCACATGGCAGCTATTGGTTAGAGCAGGTGGTGTGCTGAGCCAGATCATACTGGCTCACAAGAGCCAATGATAAAGTATTCAGAAACGTTGTGGGCCACGTGTTAAATGGTAGCTTGAAATCAGCCGTAGGATAATTTACACCAGCCATGTTACCATGGAAACATGGACAATGGAAACATTTGTCCATTGTCCATCTGCTCCTGCCCCCCATTGGTCAAGGATGATGCCACCAGCAGAATTCTCTTGTTCTAGATTGCACATACATGAGTTTCCCTGGAAAATCCCAAGTCAAAGAAGCTGCACTGCAGGAAATCAATATGGTGCAGGCCCCAGGCAAGGCATCACTGACTACACTTGCAAGAAACAAACGCCTGCAAAAATCAGGACAGGATGATTTTGAAGCTGTGCAAAACAGGTGTCTATGTATTGGCTTTTTTGAATAGTGTAGCTATGAACATTCTTGTACATCTCTCTTGTGCACGTGTATATATTTCTGTCAGATACACGCCATAGGACTGGAATTGCTGGAACATAAGGTATTCACATGTTCAACCTTAGGAGAAATGGCCAGTTTTCTAAAGTGCTCTCATTTATTTACATTCCCACCAGCCATAAAGGAGAGTTGCGGTTGCTTCAACATTTAGTGCTGCCATATTCTTTTTCAAACCGTCACTTAAAATATCACTTCCAAAAAAAATAAATAAAATAAAAAATAAAATAAAATAAATAAAATAAAAAATAAAATATCACTTCCTCTTGGCTCAAGATGACTGTCAGTTTGTACCTCTTTGGCTATTTGGTATACTTAGCACCACATCTTATATCAGGCCATTTGTGTTCTGTGTCATGGCCATGGATGTGCTCACACGTATTCCAGGCTGATGGGGTAAGATCAACAACTTCACACTTGACCCAAGTGGCAATCCAAAGTAAACAAGGAGGAAGGAAGAAGTCAATAAAATTCCCAAAAGAAGTCACCATAATTGATTACATTTCATTTATCAGAAAACCATTCCAAGTCTTTGACTAATTTGAGACTCCCTGTTGTGATACAAAATCTCTTCCTCTGTGAGTTATTATAATTCTTGCCAGGAATATCCAGGGACCTGCTTTCCTCTGCTCCAAGTCTCAGAGTACAGGCTGTTTGTAACACATAATCTATGATTGAGAAACAGGAAAAAAGGGAGACCATCTTACAAGGTCTGGTCCCAAACCTCCTTTCTCTTTAATTCCAGCCCCAAATCAACCCTACTTGACTGTTCCCTCATGCCACAAAACAACAGAGTGCTCTCATTCTGAAGTGCTTCCTTGGCTCCCACTGGTCATGATAGAATTCACTTCCCAGTAGTCGTTTTGGCCTGACCTCCAACCAGGATCACCTCCTAGGAGATGCACCAAGTCTGGGAAAATCACCCTCAAGTATCTCTGGCTTCTAAACGTCCATTCCAAAGACTGAGCAGTAAGGATGAATGAATTGCAAGTAGAAGCAGTTTCTATTTAGGAAGCCCAAAGAAGCTCCCTGTGTTCTTCCTCTGCGACCTGCAGCGGACAGCCCACTCTTTGGCCATGATGAGCAGAGGCTCTCCAATCCTGCCTCTACCCTTTGTACTGTTCCAGCCCACCTGGGACAGGCATTCTTAGGTACACTGCTGGTCCATCCTGCCATGCCAGACCATTCATGCCATGCCCACAGGGTGGTGTCCTGGGGGAGAGTCCTCCTCTCGAGAAAGGTGCTCTTTCTTCACCATGGGCAAAGGGAGGTCAAGCTGACCCCAACATTTTGTGTTGGCAAGCATTCAGGAGATGCTTAGTAGCTGTGAATTGTCTCAACACCCCCTCATGTCCCAAGGAAGAAGTCACAAGTCATAGCATTATTCCTTTTTTTTTTTTTGAAATGGAGTCTCTCTCTGTTGCTCAGGCTGGAGTGCAGTGGCACAGTCTTGGCTCACTGCAAGCTCTGCCTCCTGGGTTCACGCCATTCTCCTGCCTCAGCCTCCCGAGTAGCTGGGATTACAGGCGCCCACCGCCACACCCAGCTAATTTTTTGTATTTTTTTTTTTTAGTAGAGACGGGGTTTCACCGTGTTAGTCAGGATGGTCTCGATCTCCTGACCTCGTGATCCGCCCACCTTGGCCTTCCAAAGTGCTGGGATTACAGGCGTGAGCCACCACTCCCGGCCAGCATTATTCCTTTGACGTGTATTCCTTCTCCCACAAGGCAAAGCTGGCTTGCTCACGAGTGGGTCCACATATCACACACTCCAAACATGCCAATTCACCATACTTGTAGGAAGCAGGCAGCAATGAGGGTGACAGAAAGACTTGAGAGCTTCATCCAAAAACTCGTTTACTGAAATAACAGCAAATATTTATTGCTGGGCTCACTATGTATACTTACTAAGCACTTTCCATATATCTCATTTAATTCGCACAGCCCTTTGAGGCAGCTACTAGTATTAGCCCATTTCATATCTGTGTCCATGAATTCACCATTAGGAAGTGGTTAAGGTGAGATTCAAACCCAGGAAGTCGACCTCCCAAGGCCATGCTCCCAGTAGCTATATTGTAGCAGGATTTCTTACCCCGTCACCCAGCCGTGGATCCTCAGCCCCCAGCTACCTGTTTTCATCTACCTTCTTTGTGGTCCCAGCTCCCAGACTATCTTCAAAGTGTCTCCAAGGCTTTTGGTTGGGAGCCAGCCCAACCTCTTGTCTTCTCCCCAAACCCCGAAGAGACTTTCTAAGATCAGAACCCTAGAAGCATTTTGAGCAGCCCAGTAGCAGAGTCCACACCAGTAACCTTCAACTACTAGCAGAGCAGAGTCCACACAACAGACCTGAACTCCTCAGCTTCAAGTCCCAGCACCATCACCCAACAGGAGTGAACATTTAGCAGGTTATCTAAACTCTCCAAGGCTTGGTTTCTATGTCAGCACCACAGTATAATAATAATGCCTGCCTAATACGGCTTTTCATAGGATCCAGTGAGCTGATGAGTGTAAAACACAGTACAGTTAAGGGCACAGTGAGTACTAGCTTTCACTAGTCATAAAACACCTGTTCAGTTTTTAGTTTTTGAAATCTTGAGGTTAGAAAGTGTAAAATGGATTCCCTTTTAATTCTGGCTTTTCTCCAGGTCTTCTTTCCTTTATCTCCATTTTATTCCCTGTTAGAAGTCTCCCTTCTAATGGTGTGAGTACTTAACACAGTGCCTGGCCCTGAGCAGGTGGCAATGCCAGTGTTACTCCTTCCTTCTAGCTTTTATTCTTCCTACGTCATCCTGATACTAACTTATCCTTTCCCTCTTCTCTTGATATTTTTGTTCACCCTTTTCCAGCTACTTGAGGGGACCTGAGAGACCTAGATACCATATTTAGAGTGGCTTAGGCAACATCCACAAGGCCAGAATAGCTCATCTGTCCAGAACTAAAACGAGATCCCTGCTCTACAGACTCTTCACCCAGCCCTTTTATGAGGTATCCAGTGTCTGACTTTGGATCACGATTTTGTCTTACAGAGGGCTGTTATCAATGTCCATTAAAACCACAGAGTAGCTGGGTGCGGTAGCTCATGCCTATAATCCTAGGACTTTGGGAGGCCAAGGCAGGCAGATCACTTGAGCCCAGGAGTTTGAGACCAGCCCAAGCAACATGGCGAGACTCTGTCTCTACAAAAAATACAAATATTATTTGGGTGTGGTGGTGTGTGCCTGTAGTCCCAGCTACTTGGGAGGCTGAGGTGGGAGGATCACCTGAGTCCAGGGAAGTTGAGGTTGCAGTGAACCATGATTGTGCCACTGCTCTCCAGCCTGGGCAACAGAGTGAGACCCCATCTCAAAAAAAAAAAAAGCACAGAGCATTTTATCAAAAAGCATCAGTTCTTACTGATGCCACGAAAATTTGGCTTCTTATCTCAGAAGTGTGGTTCTGTTCATGTCAAATATGCATTTTCGTATCTCTTGTAAGCACATACGATTGAGGTTAAATCTCATACTCACACTACTGCAGTGGCTCTTGATCAGGGAGAGTATCAGAATTACACTTCTGAGATTTCTCAAGATGGCTTTAAAATCACAGAACCAGGGATGTGTGTATTTTGAGTCAGACACTGTTCCCACTTCCAGATCCTGCTTCTACCTTCCCAGTCAACAACCATTATCCTAGTAGCTTTTTAGATGGTGGGCATCCATCCAAATGAACAGCTCTGGAAATGAAAGCTTAAAAAATCAAAATAGGCTGGGCCCAGTGGCTCACACCTGTAGTCCCAGCACTTTGAGGGGCCAGTGTGGGAGGATTGCTTGAGCCCAGGAGATCCCGATCAGCCTGGGCAACATAGTGAGACCCTGTCTCTACAAAAACAATTTTTAAAAATTAGCCCCGAGAGGTGGAGCACACTTGTAGTCCCAGCTACTTGGGAGCAGGAGGCAGGAGGATTGCTAGAGCCTGGGAGGTCCAGGCTGCAGTGAGTGTATATATATATATATATACATATATATATATACACACACATATATATATGTGTGTATATATATATATGTATATATACACACACACACATACACTACACACACACACACACACACACGTATGTATGTATATAGATAGTCTAATTTCTGTCCAAAGATGCTCTGTTTGCTCCTTGATTCTCTGTCCTTTTAAAATAGCCTGTCTTTCCATTTAACACCTAAGGTTCTGACTTACTTTCTTTTCCCCAATAGTTGTCATAGCCTTCTCCAGCATGTGTTCCTTCTATATTTCAGACATGGCATAGGAGACACAGCAATAACTAAGTAAGTACAGCAAATCAAAGGATGGAGCCCCAAATTGAAGCCAAGTCTACTATATCTTATCAATTTACTGAATAACATTGTCTCTCTCTGTAGAGGTTACCCTTTTATGCACATAAATGTGAATTAGAACATCTCTGCCCTGCTCCATTCAGCAATACAGCTCTGCAACGATGCACGCTGCCATCCATTTCACTGGAACATTTGCCGTAAAGTTGCTTTTAAAAGACATTCTCTTACAATACTGTCAATGGCCCTTGCATTAAAAATGAGAAAAAAATGGAAACATGCATTAAAATATTCAGAAATAAATGGCTTTTTTATTACATAAAAGCTCTCATGTGTCTCAAAGGTACTGAGAATAGAATACTTTATCATAAATTAGATTATTATTGCTGGGAAAAGATCTATTTTAATGCCACTTTTCTTGGGGATTAAACCAAACTGTAACAGTCCATTTGGGGGTGTTCATAAATGTGTAAGTCAAATACTGAAAAGCTTTAAGTGGAAAATACATGCTGATGAAGCAATCTTGGAAAAGACAGAACACATTCTGTTTGTTCTCATGTCTGGCAGGAGGCAACTATTGCATCCAGAAAAAAAAAAAATGAAGATGATGACTTCTCTGCAACTAAGATGAAGATGCACTGAACTCTGGGGTTTGAAATGCAACGTTAGAACTTCAGACTCCCGGCACCTAGGTCTCCAGCTGCTGGGTGGTGCCAGCATCAGAGATACACTCTGCAAAACATATACTGTCTTAGGAAAAAGTGACCCTGTTGTCCTTTCAGGCCCATATTCCACAAGAAGACAAATTGAGATGTAAAAGGAAAACTGCAGCTCCGAGTGAAGAGAGAGCAAGTTGTCTTTTCTGATACAGCCAGGAAATAAGATGTTCTGGTTAATATGTGCTAAAGATGTGGTGCTGACTTTCCGACTCAGAATATGATCACATGTTTTTCTCATTAAAACTATATTGAATGTTATTTGACCATTGTTGAGTCAGTCATCTTGATAAATATTATCTTCGTACAGTCCTGAGCAGAGAGTCAGTGACTAGAATGCCACTGAAACCAGCTTTTTATAGGACACGGTTTTCATGGTTTTAGGGCATGGAGAAACTTGCACAGTAATCCACAGTATTTAATTATTTAGGCAGGGTAGGAGAAAAGTGATGAGCATTCATTTTGCTAGCAGTGTAACTTCCGTGGAGAAATGGTATACTGATTGTACTTCACGTTCCCTATACATGATCCAGCACTGTGATCAAAGATGGAAGGAATCTCTTCATAGCTCTCCTTCCTTTTTCTTTTCTCATTTCCTTACCAATTCCCTTTATCCCCGGTCCTTTTACATCTTTATTTTTAGTCAATACCCTGTTACTCTGCTGGAAAGATCTGTGTGTGAAGCTGGATACTAAAAATGTCATGATTGCCACTTATTTGGAGGAGTAGAGTGGAGGATGTGGGCAGCATAGCAGCCCAGGCTGGAAGAGAGGAGCTAGCTGGCAGGGAGGAAGTTTGGCTGAAGGACAGGCCCCCTCAGGACTGATTTCTTGGCAGTCTATCCAAGTCCTCGGGTGTCTGCACTGGAGTTATAATAATAGCCAATATTTATTAAGCATTTTGTCAGTGCCAGGATCTGTGCATTATGTTCTTTAATCCTTACATAACCCTGTGCAGTAGGCACTATTACCATCTCAATTTAAAAGATGCGGGCTAAGACTCAGTAACTTTAGGTGAATGTCCAAGTTCACGCATCAGCTAAGTGGCTGATCCAGCTACGTTTCATTTCAAAGCTTGAACTTAGACCATCCCCCTCCAATTAATTAGCTATGCCTTCCTTCTTACACTTATCACTTTCCTCTCTCTCCTTTTTAAGATTATAAAGACTTTGGCCAGGCACGGTGGCTTATGCCTGCAATCCCAGCACTTTGGGAGGCAGAGGCCGGTGGATTACTTGAGGTCAGGAGTTCGAGACCAGCCTGACCAACATAGTGAAACCCTATCTCTACTAAAAATACAAAAATTAGCCAGGGGTGGCGGTGGGTGCCTATAATCCCACCTGCTTGGGAGGCTGAGGCATGAGAATCGCTTGAACCCAGGAGGCAGAGGTTGCAGTGAGCTGAGATCTTGCCATTGCACTCCAGCCTGGGTAAAAGAGTGAGACTGTCACACACACACACAAACACACACTATAAAGACTTTAGAAAATGTGCTTCTGTGTCCTTTATACACTATTAAAGAGCAAAATGGTAGTTCCTGGACCAAAATTCACAGGACCCAAATCCTTATTTCTATGTAGCCACCAACTCACTGTATTATCGTGACACTGGACCACTGGCATCTTGTAAAATTAGGAAGTTCGACTAGGTGGTATCTGAGGATGACTTGGCCTCTGACATTGGGTGAATCCCCAGCTTCTAGGAGAGGGTGTGGGGCATGACTCACCTGGGCTATTCCTACTTGGGATGTGAGTGGCAAGAAGGCAGCACCTATGATTGTAGTGACTGGATTTCCAAGCCTCCAATCAGAACACCCATTACCTGAATCACTGAGTGATAACAAGTTGTAATGGTAACATCAACCCTACTCCAGAAATTCAGTGATATGGAAGGTGGGTAAATCCAGACCCACTCTCTTGTGGAGGGTGAGGCACTTCATGAACTTCTATATTTCTATCACCTTATCTCTCCTTTGACATCCAGTCCCTGAACTTCTCCTCCAGCAAGCAAAATAAAGCCAAGAGTGGTGTATCTGTCCTATTATAAAATCATACCCAGGATTCTGGACTCCTTAGCTGATTTCACCTTATTCACATGTGTTTGCATATTGCCTTTTGTTAAGTGGTTCCAAATCCAGTTTGTAAAGTATGAGATGGCATCAATGTTCTAGGTAGGGCAAATGCATTCTCATTCAGAGCAAAGGTGACCACCATAGGAAGCAAGTTTTTAAGCCCTTCCCACTTTAGGAGAGAGAGAAAACATAATTAAGCAAATTTGCCATGATGAGAGGCCTGGCTCTCCTTCCATTTAATGGGGATAGAGCACTGTGGAGAGGAAAAGTGCCAAATGGTATGTGATTTTTAAAATCTCCTACGCATTTAATAATTAATGCTTGTTTTTCTTCTATTTTTCCCCACCCCCTCAACTCCTTTCCCCACTCATTACAGCTCTTTGATATCCCCTCAGGAATTATGATATCTCCAGCTGTTTACATAACCAGAGATTAAGTCCAATTGAAGGAGAAATTTAGGCCACCGAAAAATCAGGATAAGAAAGCCAGAAATGTAGTTTGCCTTGGGGTCACATTCTGAGATTCAGTCATAGCAGCCTCAAAGAGCATTGAGCAAAAGTCTTTTGGTGGACTCATGAATTGGAGGTGAGAGTGGTTGACTATTATTTGCAAAGCTGGATTAAGTGAAAGCAAATGGTAACTGACACAGCCTCCTTTCTGGAAGGAATCTGCTGTGCATGAGAGATAAGATAAAGCTCTAATAAAAATACTGGCTTAGTTTCTGCCCTTTTGTGCTTACCTGCTCTGCTCCGTGTTATCTCATTTTTGTAGGCTTGACCCTGCTGCAGTTTGCAAGTTTCTAGATGAATAACTGTTGCATCTTTGTACGTGGTGGGTTTTGTGCATGAAATTATGTTGCCCAATCCACTGCCTCTCCTCCCCCATTGCCCCCACCCTTTCCCTGCTCTGACTTGAGCCGGCCGGATGCTGAGGCAAAATAAGCCATTACTTTAATAAGCCATTATTCACAATGGATTGGAAAGATAAGGAGCCCCACAGTGAGCTGACATCGGCCTTGTATTCCTAATCAGGAAATAACAGATAGGGGATGTGCATGGGACGGCGGGTTTGCAGCAAGAAAATTTTGGGGCACTTCTTGGGTGAAAGGGGAGGTGGGAGGGGCTGGGCAGGCCCAGGCAAGGACAGCTGCTCCAGTGGACAGTCTGAGTCAGTGCCTCTCGACCTCTATCTGGGTGTAAGAGAATCATTTGTGTTGCTTATGAAAATGCAGATTCCTTGGCCTCAGCTCCAGAGATTCTGATTTGGTCCATAGGGAGTGGGTTTCAGATAATTCTAATGCAGGCAGCCTAGGATCAAAAACACTGCCTAAGGGCAATGGGCTACCTGTACCAAGAAGGGTTGAGGAGGAGGAAAAAGAGCAGAGAGTAAAAAAGTGCAAAGGTACCTGAAGGCAGCAAAAAAGTAAGGTCTTTGGAGTCAAACTTAGATTCCAATCTCAGGAGCGTTCCCACTTAATCTTTATGAACATTCTTCCCCACATATAAAATAAGGGGAAATAGCAATGATAATAATAGTTCATATGCAAGGGTTCTTATAGCCCAGGGTTACATGTTTTAGTGGGTTAGCTCATTTATACCTCATCACACTACAAAGAGGACATAGCATTATTCTCATTTTATACCTGAGGAAACCGAGGCACAGAAGGAGTGTTAAACTGGCCTAAAAGGCCACACCGCTAACAAGTGCTGGAGCTGTGATCTGAACCCAGGGAGTGTAAGTTGGAGAAATTGGGGGAGAAAACGTACAGGAAATATCAGGCTGCTGCCTGACACACAGGGCTCAGGTTTGTGTCCTTCCTTCCCAGCGTTGCTGAGAGGTGATCAACTGGCCACATATGTTGATCAGCTGCCTGCTGCAGTTGAACTCTGCCATAATTGCTGGAGGATTGGGGTGGTAGGGGGAGGGAAAGAGCGCTGGATCTGAAGACACAACCTGGAGCCTCAGTTTCCTCATATATATATATATATATATACATATATATATATATATATATACTTTAAGTTCTGGGGTACATGTGCAAAATATGCAGGTTTGTTACATAGGTATTCATGTGCCATGGTGGTTTGCTGCAGCCATCAACCCGTCATCTACAATAGGTATTTCTCCTAATGCTATCCCTCCCCTTGCCCCCGAATCCGACAGGGCCCAGTCTGTGATGTTCCCCTCCTTATGTCCATAAGTTCTCATTGTTCAACTCCCACTTATGAGAGAGAACATGCAGTGTTCGGTTTTCTGTTCCTGTGATAGTTTGCTGAGAATGATGGTTTCCAGCTTCATCCATGTCCCTGCAAAGGACATGAACTCATCCTTTTTTATGGCTGTATAGTATTCCATGGTGTATATGTGCCACATTTTCTTTATCCAGTCTGTCATTGATAGGCATTTGGATTGGTTCCAAGTCTTTGCTACTGTGAATAGTGCTGCAATAAACATACGTGTGCATGTGTCTTTATAGTAGAATGATTTATAATCCTCTGGCTATATACCCAGTAATGGGATTGCTGGGTCAAATGGTATTTCTGGTGCTAGATCCTTAAGGAATCGCCACATTGTCTTTCACAATGGTTGAACTAATTTACACTCCCACCAACAGTGTAAAAGCATTCCTATTTCTCCACATCCTAGCCAGCATCTGTTGTTTCCTGACTTTTTAATGATTGCCATTCCAACTGGTGTGAGATGGTATCTCATTGTGGTTTTGATTTGCATTTCTCTAATGACCAGTGATGATGAGCTTTTTTTCATAGGTTTGTTGGCCGCATAAATGTCTTCTTTTGAGAAGTGCTGTTCATATCCTTTGCCCACTTTTTGATGATCTTGTTTGTTTTGTTCTTGTAAATTTGTTTAAGTTCCTTGTAGATTCTGGATATTAGCCCTTTGTCAGACGGCTACATTGCAAAAATTTTCTCCCATTCTGTAGGTTGCCTGCTCACTCTGATGATAGTTTCTTTTGCTGTGCAGAAGTTCTTTAGTTCAATTGGATTCCACTTGTCAATTTTGGCTTTTGATGCAATTGCTTTTGGGGTTTTAGTCATGAAGTCCTTGCCCATGCCTATGTCCTGAATGGTATTGCCTAGGTTTTCTTCTAGGGTTTTTATGGTTTTAGGTCTTATGTTTAAGTCGTTAATCCACCTTGAGATAATTTTTTTATAAGGTGTAAGGAAGGGTTACAGTTTCAGTTTTCTGCATATGGCTAGCCAGTTTTCCCAACACAATTTATTAATTAGGGAATTCTTTCCCCATTGCTTGTTTTTATCAGGTTTGTCAAAGATCAGATGGTTGTAGATGTGTGGTATTATTTCTGAGGCCTAGTTTTGGTACCAGTAGCATGCTGTTTTGGTTACTGTAGCCTTGTAGTATAGTTTGAAGTCAGGTAGCGTGATGCCTCCAGGTTTGTTCTTTTTGCTTAGGATTGTCTTGGCTATATGGGGTCTTTTTTGGTTCCATATGAAATTTAAACTAGTTTTTTCTAATTATGTGAAAAAAGTCAATGGTAGTTTGCTGGGAATAGCACTGAATCTATAAATTGCTTTGGGTAGTATGGCCATTTTCATGATATTGATTCTTCCTATCCATGAGCATGGAATGTTTTTCCATTTGTGTCCTCTCTTATTTCCTTGAGCAGTGGTTTGCAGTTCCCCTTGAAGAGGTCCTTCACATCCCTCATAAGTTGTATTCCTCTGTATTTCATTCTCTTTGTAGCAATTGTGAGTGGGAGTTCACTCATGACTTGGCTCTCTGTCTATTATTGGTGTATAGGAATGCTTGTGATTTTTGCACATTGATTTTGTTTTCTGAGACTTTGCTGAAGTTGCTTATCAGCTTAAGGAGTTTTGCAGCTGAGACAGCGGGGTTTTCTAAATACACAATCATGTCATCTGCAAACAGAAACAATTTGACTTCCTCTCTTCTGATTTGAAAACCCTTTATTTCTTTCTCTTGACTTACTGCCCTGGCCAGAACTTCCAATACTATGTTGAAAAGGAGTGGTTAAAAGGGGCATCCTTGTCTTGTGCTGGTTTTCAAAGGGAATGCTTCCAGCTTTTGCCCATTCAGTATGATATTGGCTGTGGGTTTGTCATAAATAGCTCTTATTATTTTGAGATATGTTCCATCCATACCTAGTTTATTGAGTGTTTTTAGCATCAAGGGGTGTTGAATTTTGTCAAAGGCCTTTTCTGCATCTATTGAGATAATTGTGTGGTCTTTGTCATTGGTTCTGTTTATGTGATGGATTACGTTTACTGATTTTTGTATGTTGAACCAGCATTGCATCCCAGGGATGAAGCTGATGTGATCGTGGTGGATAAGCTTTTCAGTGTGCTGCTGGATTCAGTTTGCCAGTATTTTATTGAGGATTTTCGCATTGATGTTCATCAGGGATATTAGCCTGAAATTTTCTTTTTTTGTTGTGTCTCTGCCAGGTTTTGCTATCAGGATGATGCTGGCCTCATAAAATGAGTTAGGGAAGAGTCCCCTTTTTTTCTATTGTTTGGAATAGTTTCAGAAGGAATGGTACCAGCTCCTCTTTGTACCTCTGGTAAAATTTGGCTGTGAATCCGCCTGGTCCTGGGCTTTTTTTGGTTGGTAGGCTATTGACTACTGCCTCAATTTCAGAACTTGTTATTGCTCTATTCAGGGATTTGACTTCTTCCTTGTTTAGTCTTGAGAGAATGTATTTGTCCAGGAATTTATCCATTTCTTCTAGATTTTCTAATTTATTTGCATAGAGGTGTTTGTAGTATTCTCTGATGGTAATTTGTATTTCTGTGGGATCAGTGGTGACATCCCCTTTATCACTTTTTATTGCATCTATTTGATTCTTCTCTCTTTTCTTCTTTATTACTCTGGCTAGCAGTCTATCTATTTTGTTAATCTTTTCGAAAAACCAGCTTCTGGATTCATTGATTTTTTGAAGGGTTTTTCATGTCTCTACCTCCTTCAGTTCTGCTCTGATCTTAGTTATTTCTTGTCTTTTGTTAGCTTTTGAATTTGTTTGCTCTTGCTTCTCTAGTTCTTTTAATTGTGTTGTTAGGGTGTTAATTTTAGATCTTTTCTGCTTTCTCATGTGGGCATTTAGTGCTATAAATTTCTCTCTAAACACTGCTTTAGCTGTGTCCCAGAGATTCTGGTACGTTGTGTCTTTATTCTTCAAAGAACTTATTTATTTCTGCCTTAATTTAGTTATTTACCCAGTGGTCATTCAGGAGCAGGTTGATCAGTTTTCATGTAGTTGTGTGGTTTTGAATGAGGTTTTTTTTTTTTTCTTTTTTTGTTTTTTGACAATCTTGCTCTGTCACCAGGCTGGACTGCAGTGGCATGATTTTGGCTCACTGCAACCTCCACCTCCTGGGTTCAAGTGATTTTCCTGCCTCAGCCTCCCAAGTAGCTGGGACTACAGGCGTGTACCACCATGCCCAGCTAACTTTTGTATTTTTAGTACAGAGTTTCACCATGTTAGCCAGCATGGTCTTGATCTCCTGACTTCGTGGTCTACCACCTCAGCTCTCCCAAAGTG
This sequence comes from Gorilla gorilla gorilla, assembly GCF_029281585.2. NCBI lineage: Eukaryota > Metazoa > Chordata > Mammalia > Primates > Hominidae > Gorilla > Gorilla gorilla. The sequence goes on from NC_073243.2 coordinate 73,202,323, forward strand.
CTGGGATTACAGGCGTGAGCCACTGAACCCAGCCAAGTGAGCTTCTTAATCCTGGTTCTAATTTGATTGCACTGTGGTCTGACAGACTGTTTGTTAATGATTTCCATTCTTTTGCATTTGCTGAGGGGTGTTTTATTTCCAATAATGTGGTCAAATTTAGAATAAGTGCTATGTGGTGCTGAGAAGAATGTATATTCTGTTGATTTGGGTTGGAGAGTTCTGTAAATGTCTATTAGGTCCATTTGGTCCAGTGCTGAGTTTAAGTCCTGAATATCCTTGTTAATTTTCTATCTCGTTGATCTGTCTAATATTGACAGTGGGTGTTAAAGTCTCCCACTAGTATTGTGTGGGAATCTAAGTCTTTTTGTAGGTCTCTAAGAACTTGCTTTATGAATCTGGGTGCTCCTGTATTGGGTGCATATGTATTTATGATAATTAGCACTTCTTGTTACATTGATCCCTTTACCATTATGTAATGCCCTTCCTTGTCTTTTTTGATCTGTGTTGGTTTTAACTCTGTTTTATCAGAGACTAGGATTGCAGCCCCTGCTTTTGTTTTGCTTTCCATTTGCTTGGTAAATATTCCTCCATCCCTTTATTTTGAGCCTATGTGTGTCTTTGCATGTGAGATGGGTCTCCTAGATACAGCACACCAATGGGTCTTGACTCTTTATTCAATTTGCCAGTCTGTGTCTTTTAATTGGGGCATTTAGCCCATTTACATTTAAGGTTAATATTGTTATGTGTGAATCTGATTCTGTTATTTTGATGCTAGCTGGTTATTTTGCCCATTCATTGATGCAGTTTCTTCACAGTGTCAATGGTCTTTACAATTTGGTATGTTTTTGCAGTGGCTGGAACCAGTTTTTCCTTAAGTACTTCCTTCAGGAGCTCTTGTAAGGCAGGCCTGGTGGTGACAAAATCTCTCCGCATTTACTTGTCTGTAAAGGATTTTATTTCTCCTTCACTTATGAAGCTTAGTTTGGCTGGATATGAAATTCTGGGTTGAAAATTCTTTCCTTTAAGAATGTTGTATATTGGCCCCCACTCTCTTCTGGCTTGTAGGGTTTCTGCAGAGCAATCCGCTGTTAGTCTGATGGGCTTCGCTTTGTGGGTAATCCAACTTTTCTCCCTGGCTACCCTTAACATTTTTTCCTTCATTTCAACCTTGGTGAATCTGACGATTATGTGTCTTGAAGTTGCTCTTCTCGAGGAGTATCTTTGTAGTGTTCTCTGTATTTCCTGAATTTGAATGTTGGCCTATCTTGTTATATCGGGGAATTTCTCCTGGATAATATCCTGAAGTGTGTTTTCCAACTTGGTTCCATTCTCCCTGTCACTTTCAGGTACACCAATCAGACGTAGATTTGGTCTTTTCACATAGTCCCATGTTTCTTGGAGGCTTTGTTTGTTCCTTTGCATTCCTTTTTCTCTAATCTTGTCTTCATGCTTGATTTCATTAAGTTGATCTTCAATCTCTGATATCCTTTCTTCTGCTTGATCGATTTGGCTATTGATACTTGTGTATGCTTCAAAAAGTTCTTGTGCCGTGTTTTTCAGCTCCATCAGGTCATTTATTTTCTTCTCTAAACTGGTAATTCTGGTTAGCAGTTCCTGTAACCTTTTATCAAGGTTCTTAGCTTCCTTGCATTGGGTTAGAACATGTTCCTTTAGCTTGGAGGAGTTTCTTATTACTTACCTTCTGAAGCCTACTTTTGTCAATTTGTCAAACTCATTCTCCGTCCAGTTTTGTTCCCTTGCTGGCGAGGAGTTGTGATCCTTTGGAGGAGAAGAGGCATTCTGGTTTTTGGAATTTTCAGGCTTTTTGAGCTGGTTTTCCTCAACTTTTGGATTTACCTATATTTAGTCTTTGATGTTGGAGACCTTTGGATGGGGTTTCTGTGTCAGGGCATCCTTTTTGTTGATGTTGATGCTATTGCTTTCTGTTTGTTTTTCTTCTAACAGTCAGGCCCCTCTGCTGCAGGTCTACTGGAGTTTGCAGGAGGTCCACTCCAGACCCTGTTTGCCTGGCTACACCAGCAGAGGCTGCAGAAGAGCAAAGATTGCTGCCTGCTTCTTCCTCTGGGAGCTTCATCCCAGAGGGGCACCCACCAGATGCCAGCTGGAGCTCTCCTGTATGAGGTGTCTGTCAACGCCTGCTGGGAGGTGTCTCCCAGACAGGTGGCACAGGGTTCAGGGACCACTTGAGAAGGCAGTCTGTCCCTTAGCAGAGCTTGAGCACTGTGCTGGGAGATCCGCTGCTCTCTTCAGAGCCAGCAGGCAGGAACATTTAAGTCTGCTGAAGCTGCACCTACAGCCGCTCCTTCCTTTAGGTGCTCTGTCCCAGGGAGATGGGAGTTTTATCTATAAGCCCCTGACTGGGGCTGCTGCCTTTCTTTCAGAGATGCCCTGCCCAGAGAGAAGGACTCTAGAGAGGCAATCTGACTAGAGTGGCTTTGCAGCACTACAGTGGGTTCCGCACCCAGTTTGAACTTCCCGGCAGCTTTGTTTATACTGTGAGGGGAAAGCTGCCTACTCAAGCCTCTGTAATGGCAGATGCCCCTACCCCCACCAAGCTTGAGGATCCCAGGTCAACTTCAGACTGCTGTGCTGGCAGCGAGAATTTCAAGCCAGTTGATCTTAGTTTGTTGGGCTCCATGGGGGTGGGATCTGCTGAGCAAGACCACTTGGCTCCCTGGCTTCAGCCCCCTTCCCAGAGGAGTAAGCAGTTCTGTTTTGCTGGTGTTCCAGGTACCACTGGGGTACAAAAAAAAAAACAACAAAAAACAACAACAACAACAACAAAAAAACTCCTGCAGCTAGCCCGGTGGGAAGACTTATCTTAAGGAAGCTATGAGAATTGCCAGCATGTAGGACATCCTGTAACATTTCAGAATATTCCATGTATGCCAAAAGGTGGAAGAGTTCAACCCACAGGTCAAGACTTGAGATCTCAAAGGAGAGATCACAATCTGATACCCAGCCCTTGTTGCCGTAAACCCAGACCAGTTGGAAAAGCTGATACATCTTTGTGGCATATATACATTTTGCAACATTTTTGACTCAGACATAGTCAATGTTTTATACCTGCCACTGGAGGTTTGGCTGAGCTCTGTTTCTACTGTGGTAATGCTTAAATCAGAGCCTCCTTTTGGGGAGAGTTGACCCAGACTAGCAGATAGGAATGTGACAAGAGCCACAGTTTCTAGACTGGACAACAAAAGCAAACCAGAAAAACAATTACTCCAAGTTGCTGTCTTCTTTTTCTAAGAGCCTCCTCATCATGGTTGTTAGAAAAACCTCAGAGCCACCAAAGTAAAATAATAATAATAATAATAAAGATTTTTTTTGCCCATAATGAGAGTTTGCAAAAAAAAAAAAAAAAAATTGTGGCAAATCAGTACCATTACCCAAGTGGAAGACCTATGCACTTCCTCCTAGAAGAAAGAGAACCATTTTCTGCTGGGCAACATAGAATGTAGACCTGGGAAAAGTTCAGTTTTCTTTTAAAAAAGAAAATTTGTTTCCCAATTTACTTCAGCAATGGGTAAAACTCAGATGAGACCCTCTTAGTTGGTCTTCCCTTAAGGCAGCTCAGAGTTCAGGAAGGGAAGAGTCGAATTCACTTTCAGGAATTCAATTCAGTTTCTTTTTATTCTATTCTATTTCCTTCAATACAGTTTGATAAACACCCAGGGAAGTGCTATGAGTTGGAGAACCATGTAGATGCTGGGAGACAGAATGGGAAGAGGCAGGGTTGTGCTTCTCCTCTTCTGAATCCAGATTGGATATGGGCATCACTTGACTAAGGAATGCTCTTTTGGGCAGGATGGGACCAAAGAAGATAAAAAAGCCATAAAAAAAGCAGGATCACAAAAGATTCAGACTGGTATTTAGGCAGAAGAAACTAAAGCAAGGAGATATGAAGATTTAACTCTAAGCAGACGAACTGAATGTAATCCCCACGCATGTTGTTTTATCAATGAGATAATAGAATTTGAGAGTTTATTATTCTTATGGTTTGAATATGGTTTGTCCCCACCAAAACTTGTATTGAAGCCTGAACCCTAATGTGGTGATGTTAGGATGTCACGCCTTTGAAAGATGATTAGGTCATTAAGATGAATTAATGTCTTTCTCTCCAGGCTGGATTAGTTCTCCTGGGAATGTGTTAGCTCTTGTACAAGTGGATGAGTTCCCTCAAGAGTAGGTTGTTACAAAGTGAGGTTGGTTCTTGTGTTTTGCCCTTTTTTCATATGCACCAAGTTCACTTTCTGTTTCTCTGCCATGTTTTTGATATAGCACAAAGCTCTCACCAGTAGCCACCAAATATGGCTGCCCAATCTTGAACTTCCCAGCCTCCAGAGCTATGAGCGAAATAAAGACCTTTTCTTTATAAATTACCCAGTCTCAGGTATTCTATTGTAGCAACAGAAAACAGATTAGGACAATATGTACTTTCACATACATCGCTCAACTTCATTCTTCAAACAGCCCACATTATCACCTCAATTTTGCAGAAGACACTGAAGCTGAGTCATGGCATGCCCAATATCTTGACATTTCTACAAGGCCAAGACAGGATATTGAACCCATGCCTTCTGTCTCCCAATCTAACATTCTTTCTGTTCTATTATATTCTCTGTCATCTTGCATTCATAGAGTATCTGACTATGCTAAAGGTTCTTTAAATTATGTTGTCCTATGTCTAATTCATTTGTATTTTGCTTAAATCTCATACCTGGAGTAAAGTAGCCTTTGGGAACGGTGGTTTTCATTATTATTTTGTTAATTAGAAATATAAGACAAAGGGTTATCTTCCTCGACTTTAAAAGTTAGAACTGGACTAGGTAATGTCTAGCACTGTTTTAATTCCAGCATTCTGAAATCTGTTATTACATTAGATCAAACTTCATTTTTTTAGTCTTCCAAAAACGCAATAATTACAAGTAATGGTGTTCATGCCAAATTCATTAGAGTTTGAAAACAGAGCTGTATTTCAGCTCTTTGGAGGCCAAAAATGAACTTTGATATTTTTGCAAGTGTGAAAATTCTTTCAGCTGTGCCAAATCAACTCAAAACATCTGAATGGTCTGCCTCCAAGTAACATAAAATTTTCTCTTTTATGCTTTGAATTTTGTTCTAGAGAAACTCTATTCCCCTAAATGTTGTATTAAGAGGCTGAAAAGTTGCAGGGAACCTTGGTGGAGTGATATTTGCTGGGTAGGCTGAAAGCCAAACTATTGTTCTTGTTATTTCTCAATAGAGAAGAGAAAAGTATTTGCTAACTATCCCTGGAATCTCTGTCAATTAGCTTGGAATTTAAGGGATTTTCCTGATGTGCTTTGTGGAGGTCATTGAATGTTTGGATTCCAGGTGAATGTTTGGAACTCTGCAGTAGAAGATAAGTTGGCCCAGAAGACCAGCTTAGTGGAGGATCCTACTTTATTTTAATCAGTGATCTGATGAGTCTTTGTAAGACCACCATCTTCCCCAAGCTCAGCCCTGTCAACCACCATGGATGACACAGAAATTGTTTAAGACCTGTCTACATAAATATCTTGAGAGTAACTTTTTCAAAATGCAGTCCTCCAATCCAGGTTCTTAGGCCTGACTCCAAGGAAGGAACATTTCTGTGAGTGATGGTAGGAATCTATATATTTTAATGACTGTCCTGGTGATCCTTATGTGTGATGTAAACTGACAACCCTAGCCACACAGTTTTCTAAAAACCCGAAATTTATATACACACAGAAAACAGTATTATCACAACATAATTCTATATCTTATGGAGTCACAAATAGCAAAGCAGCAGCCAGATGGCCAGCTTCTGTGGAGTTGCTGGAGAGGTGGCTAGAAGACCTCTTAGGATCCCAATGTCTGCTAGAACCTATGAGACAAGATGCATCAAAGAGGCAAAGAATAATGTGGACAGAAAAGTGAGAGTTAGGTGCTGTTTGGATAGTGGCAGAGAAATTCATGGATGCAACAGAACCCATGCTTGACCTTGAGAGAAGGAGAGAACGTGGAAAGCTAACATTTTGTTGAGAAGATACTCAGCTGTTTTTCAAATGTTAAATATCCTATAGGCTAAGGCAGATATATTGAGACATTCAGTTAAGTAGCTGTTTTCATGGACCTTGGCAGGTGGGGTGGAAAAGGAGGGCAGGGAATTTGGAAACAAATGGTTTTCCCTTATGGTGAAATGTAGGTAATAAACAAGACCCCCAGAAACACCAAGATGATCTCAAGCAAGAGCCAAGTCACTCAGGGTTTCAAGTTCAGAAGTGAGTGAGAACACTGGATAATGAAAAAGTGGGGGAGACCACGGGAAATTGAGCTGAACTTTGAGGAGTAGGAGGAAGGTTCATAAAATAAACAGGAAAGAGAAGGAAATAAGAGGGTTTGCTCTCTAGCAAAGGTCAGGCGAGGAGGGAAGGGTCCTGAGTGGCATGAGATTCTTTTTTCACAGTTAACTCTGAGTTAGAATTCTGAGTTTCTACCATCTTACACACCAAACACCATCTTCCAGAAATCATTGTCCCCTTGCTTTGGGCTCGGTGGGCAGAGCAGTGTTGGGTTCTATGGAGAGTCAAGCCTTGCTGTCTCGGAGGTGATAGCAACCCCAGCTTCAGTTTACAGATCCAGCTTTGGGGATGAGTGGGTCTGACACAGAGCCGCCCATAGCCTGCTTGGAAGCTTCCTTTCCTGACTTCTAATTACCAGTTCATTTATCGTTTATCTCTGGCTCTTAGTTTGCAACAGGGAGCCAAAATGTTAATGAACACAAAAGGTTAAGCCATTGCTTGACCCCTTCATTCTGCAGATGGGGAAAGAGGAGGAAGAAGGTAATGCGATCTCTGCTAGCCTTTGTTTATAGGAAGCGCCTTACACTCACTGAGTTCACAGCCTAACTGTAAAAGATGTGAAGGGTGTGATTATCAAGCTGGCAGTAAATGGGAACACACTGTGGCTTTGTTTGGGCCTGTGGGGAGTTTTTGGTAAATTTTTTGCTTTCAACCCCCCTATAAAAATATTTGGGGATTCAATAATGCTGACTCTACATTTCTCACTTGGAGCCCATACTTTCTCTCCCTTTAATACAGAAGTGGTGGTGTTATTTTTCCTCCTTGGCCACAGACAGTTTCTCAGTAGCCCTTGCTGACCCAGTGGGCCCACTCCTACTAATTTTACACAAACCAGATGGTGTCCAAACAAGTCACCTCTATTTCACGCAGGCTAGGCCTCCCTCCTGAAAATGAAATGAAGTCAGGGAACATTGGTTCCTGGAAGCTCACAGGGATTCCTCTAAGCCAGTAGGACCTGTTTATTTTATTTATTTATGTATTACTAAAAAAGGGATACTGCTCCCATTCAGAGGCTCACAAATTCATTTAAGTCAATAGAGTTAAGCAGGGCTCGAAGTGAGTAGCAGCAAGGCTGGAAGCCTCTGCACATGGTAGGTTGGGGCTGGAGAGGTCACCTCTGTAAATCAGTAGCAACAATCTAGACCAGGCTTACCCTCAGCCTCGGGGTGAAACCAGGGATTACTTCTCTTAAGTTTCTAGTCTCAAGAATTTTTTCCAAGGCAGATATTTAATGTCTCTTATTTAGAATTAGCTAAGACCTGGCTCTGGCTGGCACCGATTTTGATCCTTGTCCCCAAGCTCAAGGCCAGCTTGAGGGAATTACTGCCTTTAGTAGACACAGATTTCCCTCCCTCACCTGTCTCCAGAGCCCAGGCCTGTGGTTTGGACCAACTCATCACCCAGCTCCACATGAAATGCACATTAAGGAAAATGTGTCATTTAGAGCAGATCATGTGAAAAGTCCATGGGCTTGGGAAATGATGGCTTTGAGTTTCCCCTATTGCTGACCCAGCTGGGCTACCATTATTACCTACTAGATAAGTTCACATGCCATTCTGCTCTCTTAATTTTTGTTTGCTTCTTGTCTAAGGTCAATTTGAAAAAAATGTGTAATAAGTGATTATAATATGCAAGATGTTAAATGCTGACTACAATCCCTTAATTTGTATTTCACATAATTTTCAAGGAACTTCACCACCCGTGGTCTCATTTGATTTTCACACCATTGCTGAGCAGGTAGTAATGGACTCATTTTACAATGACCTCCTGGAGGCAGGCGATGGATCTCTGAAGTCACAAAACCAGTAAAAGATTGTGGTCTGGCTGAGAAAGAATTGCTTTATAAAATCATAAAATGCTCATCATGTAAGAAAGAGACCTTAACAGTCAACTAATTCAGGCATCTCAGATCCAGCCCTCTCCTTCGTAGATTGGGAAACCCAAGGTTCAGAGAGGGAAAGCGACTTGCCTGGAGTCACACAGTTACTGTGCTCTGATCATTCAATCCTCTGAATTGTTCTTTCTCCCTTCCTAATTGAAGACCCAGAGTCCCAGTCTTTGGAAATTGGCTGAGGATGCCTGTTGTCCCAGCTTCGGGCTGATTCTGGACCCAGCCCTGAATCCTCGAATGGATTCTGGGGTTCCTCTGGAAGTTAGAACTCTGTTTATCCCTGGAGGATGGATGACATCTCACAGAGGGCAGAGAGTGCTAGATCCTCACCCCCAGTTCTGCTCATGGCTACTAATGTAGCCCTGCATACTCTCAGGGGATCTCGCCAACCAATCACAACTTCCAAAGGCTTCCTGGGTGGTTTTAGAGCTTATGGATATGCCCCAAAACCTCACAAACTGCTGGATCTATGGCTCAAATACTCAAGGCAGGAATAGATATGCAATCCACTCTTTTTTTGCATTGCCAGAGACACCCTCTAGCCCCATAGACACACACATACATACACACACACATGCCTGTTTAAAAAATGGCAAGAGAGGGAATGAATAAAGGCTTATATACTTACACAAATACGAGAGGAAAGATCCATGTTCCATAAGCCTAGCTGGAGTCTGAAAAGTTGATACTAATGACAGTTACCATTAATGTTCATTATGCACTAAATACCACTATTATATCTGCTTTACAGATAAGGAAATTGGGTCTCAGAGATGTTAAATGACTGGCCTGTGATGACACAACTAGAAAGGAGCAGAACATCCCAATGTAGGCTGATGCCTGAACCAGGACACTTAACCTGCATGCTGTCCTCCCTCTGCAGACACAGTGGCAATGAGTGGACCACACCAAATCTACAGTGAATATGCAGCAAGAGACCTGAGCCAAGTAACCCCAGCACAGTCTGAGATGTGCAAGGCAGAAGCAAATTTAAGGAGAATGAAACGGAAAGCAAGGCCCAATTAAAATCCAAATGAACAGGAAGCACGATGCAAAAGCAAACTTGGAAAAAGCCAAGGCGAGAGAGGAACACTCTGGAAGAAGGTGAGACAAAAAGAAAACCGCAGGAGAAATGTCCTCTGCAGCCCAAACTGGCCTCATCCAATAGCTCTTTAACAAGTTTTTATCTTTGTAAGTTATAGCTGGCTGCAGCCAACTATTTGCATAGTGTGTGGATTGAGACGTTTTATTGCTTTATGAATGCAATAAAACAAATGTGATTAAAGGCAATGATAACACTTGCATCCTGGTGAAGAAGATAGGAATGCTGTTGCCAGGGCTTTATCTGGAACAGAGTGTTTTAATCAGAGAAGAGAAACTTGTTTCCCATCCTTGTGTTGGGGAGACAACACAGGAATGGATGGACGATAAAAATTTTTAAAGAGTCAAGATCTAAAAAAGATGGTGAAGGTGTTGGGATGGGGGTGAGAGACAAAAATGGGGAGCTATTAACAGCTCAAAATATAGGCAGGTATGCTTGGCCTCTTAGAGGAAACCGACATGGCATCTGAAGCACATAGGGGAATGAGATGGAAGAAATCTTGACCACACTGTGACGACAATGCTTCCAAAAGGGATTAGAGTAGAATGTTTCTTTGCCAGCAGAGGAAAATTATGGTGCAAGGAAATGTAAAGAATTCAGGAATTCAAAGAAAGATAAGGGCAAGGGCCCACTGTGGGAAGGAGGGGAGAAGAAAGATATTTTTGGGATTTGCATTCACAGATAAGGGGAATCATGAGTTCCAGTAACTGTGCTGGGTGCTTTGGCCTAGAAGAGGGATTGGGCATGGGTAACACTGCAAAAGTGAGTCAGATAAATGTCTTCCATCTTCGTTAAGGATGTTATACTCCAGTGAGGAAGAGAGTGAGAGCAACAGCATTCTTTATTGTAAGATACAGAGTTGCATAAACCTAAAATGTACTCACTAAAATAGGAGTTTGGATTTTATTTTATTTATGTATTTATTTATGTATTTGTTTATTTATTATTATTATTATTATTATTATTTTTGAGACGGAGTCTCACTCTGTCACCCAGGCTAGAGTGCACTGGTGTGATCTCGGCTCACTGCAACCACCGCCTCCCAGGTTCAAGTGATTCTCATGCCTCAGCCTCCAGAGTACCTAGGATTACAGGCATGTACCACCATACCCAACTAATTTTTGTATTTCTAGTAGAGATGGGGTTTCATCATGTTGGCCAAGCTGGTCTCAAACTCCTGACCTTAAGTGATCCACCTGCCTTGGCCTCCCAAAGTGCTGGGATTATAGGCATGAGCCATCGCACCCAGCCTGAGTCTGGATTTTAAATAGAGGAGTGATGGGATTTGTATCATGCTGGGGGAATATGGGGAGTGTCAAGGAAGGTTTCAGAGAGGAGGTGGTTTTTGGCCAGATCTTGAAGGAGGAACTGAGGAAGGAATTCAAGGCTTCCTAAAGTGCCTTCTTAGCAAAGTACATGAATGCAGGACAGCTGGGGGCGTTTTGGTTGAGGTGACAATGTGAAAGTCTGGAATGGCTGCATCTAAGACTATTTGGAAGTTATAAGGGAAACAAAATGATGTGGCATTATAGAAGCCACACTGGGAAATCTGAATTTTATTTTATAGGCTAGCGTTTCTCGACCAATTTTCTGCCTCCGTACCATTGATATGCACAATACAACAGTCTCAGCTCTCAACAGACACAGGCCCTGCTGAGGAGTCTTATCAGAACTGTGGAGTGCTAGATCTTTAGGAGGCAAAAGGATGGGATTAGCGCTAGTAGATAAATTACCAGAATGGAGACTGAAGTCAGGAAAACCAGGGTGGAAGCAATTCAATTTGTCCAGGTAGAGATGATAAAGGACTGAACTCACCATGAATGCGGAGCGGTAGAAATGACTGGGCTTTATTCGTTTTTGCCTTTATTGAACACTCACAGTGGGCCAAGCACTGTGTTTGTTATCGGAGATACAAAAATTTAAGCTCATGACCTACCACCCATGGCTTCCTATAGATGAACCAAGTAAGCCAATACTGATACGGTTTGGATTTGTGTTCTCACCCAAATCTCATGTTGAATTGTAATCCTCAATGTTGGAGGAGGGCCTGATGGGAGGTGATTAGATCATGTGGGCAGACGTTCCCCTTGTGATAGTGAGTTCTCATGAGATCTGATTGTTTAAAAGTGTGTAGCACGAGGCTGGGCGTGGTGGCTCGCGCCTGTAATCCCAGCACTTTGGGAGGCCAAGGCGGGCAGATCACCTGAGGTCGGAAGTTTGAGACAAGCCTGACCAACATGGAGAAACCCCATCTCTACTAAAAAAAAAAAGCAAAATTAGCCAGGTGTGGTGGCACATGCCTGTAACCCCAGCTACTTGGGAGGCTGAGGCAGGAGAATCACTTGAATCCAGGAGGCAGAAGTTGCAGTGAGCCGAGATTGCACCATTGCATTCCAGCCTGGACAACGAGAGCGAATCTCCGTCTCAAAAACAAACAAACAAAAAGTGTGTAGCACCCCCACCCCCTTCCTCCTGCTCCAGCCATGCAAAACGTGCTTACTTCCCCTTCACCTTCTGCCAGGATTATAAGTTTTCTGAGGTCTCCCCAGCCATGCTTGCTGTAGAGCCTGTGGAACCATGAGCCAATTCAACTTCTTTTTATTATAAATTACCCAGTTTCAGGTATTTCTTTATAGCAGTGTGAGGACAAACTAACACGAACACTAAACATAGGGGCCATGACAGCAGCAACAGAGAGACCCTCAGGAGCACCGAGAAGAGATGTTTAACTACATAAGGTTTCAAGGAAATAGGTTAGTTAGGTTGAGGCTTAAAGATAAATAGGCACTACTTAGGTGGAAAGGGGAAGAAAGGGAGTGGAAGGATAGGAGAGGATGTGAAAAGACATAGCAGCATGAAGTGGTATATGAAATAAGAGGAAGAGCAAATCTCCAGGCTGAAAATTGAACATAGCTTCTGTATGTTGAGCCAGGCCCTTTATTAGCAATTTGACATGTGTTGCTGCATAGGATCTTTGGGGCATGCATAGTGTGGACTAGAGACATAGTGGCCAAAGTTTGGATGATGACTGCCCTATCAGGAGGTTGGACTTTATATGGAAAAGCTATGTAACTCAGATACATGATTTTAGAAAGATTATTCTGGCAGCAGTGTAAAGAACGTATGGAAAGGGCACAATTTAGGAAGCAGGAAAATAAGTTAGGCAATAATGAGATAATTATGAGATAATAGACATGGCAAAGGGGGATGTATAAGTCTGTTCTCACACTGCTATAAAGAACTACCTGAGACTGGGAAATTTATAAAGAAAAGGGGTTTAATTGACTCACAGTTCCATGTGCTGTACAGGAGGCATGGCTAGGGAGGCCCCAGGAAACTTACAATTATGGCAGAAGGGTGAAGGGGAAGGAAGCACATCTTCACATGGTGGCAGGAGAGAGAGACAGTTAAAGGGGAGGTGCCACATACTTTGAAACAACCAGATCTCATGAGAACTCACTATCATGAGAACAACAAGAAAGAAATCCACCCCCATGATTCCATCACCTCCCACCAGGTTCCTCCACCAACATTGAGGATTACAATTCAACATGAGATTTGGGTGGGGACACAGAGCCAAATCATATCAGGGAACATGTATGAGAAAGCATGAATAGGAGGCAGTCGGCATGAAAGGTGATTGGTCAGACTTGAAAGAAGAGGAAATAATCCACAAGGAGCCCAGTTTCTGATTTGATGACTGTGGTTGGTAATGATATACTTCACAGAGCTAGAGGATGAGGCAGGGGAGGAAGGCAGAAGGTCAGAAATGAGACGTGATGGGTTCTATTTGTACATATTGAGGAGAAATGGTCTGGGAGTGAATTCTAGTAAACAGTTAGATGCAATATCTTAGAACTAAGAAGAGGAGTCTTGGCTAAAGGTCTGTGATTGGGAGGCATCATCCTATGTTGGTGGTTGAAGCCAAGGGGGTAGATGAGATCACTCAGCATCATGTGAAAGGAGAAGCAGGCCACAGACAAAGACTGGGCAATGGTAATATTTCAAGAATGGGCTGAGGGACAGGTGACCTTGCAGGAGACCAGGAAGTAGTGATTTGTGAGGGAGGAGGGAAACCAGGAGAGGGAGCTGCCTAGAAAATGAAGGGGGCCTCAATAAGGAGGGAGTGGTCAACATTGCCTGGATTGCACCAGAAGCTGGAGACAAACAAAAGAAAGGGCTGAGTCAAGACCTCTAGCCTGTGAAACAGTAGACACCTGAAGCTAAAAGTGAAGCACACACACGTATCATGAATGCTGGGGGCAGGAAAAAATAAAAATAAAAATGAGAAATAAAAAATAAAATAAGAAAGAAAAGAAAGGCAAGTTTACTGGTCTGGAAAATAAGGCTCTATGAGACAGGTAGAGGGAAATTCTGTAAAAACAAGACAATACTCTAAAAGAAATACATAAAATACATATTCCTTTCCTTGGGGAAGTAGGGGTTGGGCAGGAGGTGGAGGAAGGAAGAAAAGGAAGAATGGAGCAAGAGGAACCATCTAATTGTAGAGAAAATGGTACACTAGCATAATTGATGGGAATTTGGAAAGCTGATGCTTAGAAGAAAGAATGTTATATAACCAATGGGAATGAAAATGAGCTAAGACCACATAAACATGGAAATGTTTTTAATAAATATTTTAAAATCCATACAATGCCATCTCAGAAAAAAAAAATGGGTGTATGTAGTTTTTAAGAATGAACAATAGGCTGGATGTGGTGGCTCACACCTGTACTCCCAGCACTTTGGGAGGCTGAAGTGGGAGGATCACTTGAGGTCAGAAGTTGAAGACCAGCCTGGCCAACATGATGAAACCCTGTTGCTACTAAAAATACAAAAATCAGCCTGGGGAAGTGGCACATGCCTGTAATCCCAGCTACTCGGGAGGCTGAGGCACGAGAATTGCTTGAACCCGGGAGGCGGAGGTTGCAGTGAGCCAAGATTGCACCACTGCAATCCAGCCTGGGTGACAGAGTGAGACTCTGTCTCAAAAAATAAATAAATAAAATAAACGGTGGCTACCAACATCACAAAAAGAGAAACAACAATGATGTGCCTCCTGAAGAAAACACACAACACCATCAACACCGTCTACAAAGTATTTACAACAACAACAAAAAATGGAACTGGAATTAGATCATACATACCTCTAGATCCATCTTCAGTTTACAGGAAATAGGAGACAGAGAAACAACTTATACAACATTATGGAAATGAGATTAGCAAAATCCAGACAGTGGGAAATTCTGCAGGATAAATAACACGGTGTCTTCAAGTCATAAATTGAAAAGACAAAAGAAAAGAGGAAGGGAATTATAGATTACTAGACTTGAGGCAGCAACAAAATGGAATGAGTGAAATTTTTGGGTTCTGATTGCAACAAAGTAGCTACGGAAACATTTCATGAAATAATTGGGGAAAATTTGAGCATTACTTGTGTATTTTGTAACATTAAAGAATTGTTTCAAATTTTTTGATGTAATTGTTTAGAATGCTTATCTTTTAAAGATATATACTGAAATATTTGTGGATGAAATGATATAATAGCCGAGATTTGCTTCAAAATAATTCAGTGAGGCTAGGACAGTCAATGAGATTGACTGTGAATGGATAATTGTTGAAACTGGTTGTTAGGTTCATAAGGATTCATGATACTGCTGTATTTTGTGTTTGAAAATCACCATAATTAAAGATTTTTTAAATTCAAAGAATAAATGTGAGCATGCCCATAAAGTCCTTTGAGCGCTGTGAAAGGACTTGTAGAAGCATAAATTGTTAATATTTCAAAATTGTTATTATTTCCTTTTGATGTGGAATCTCTTCTGGTTTTGAATGTTCCTAATTAAAGAGCTTCCACCAATTCTTAAAAGATAAGTATTGGCTGGGCGTGGTGGCTCATGCCTGTAATCCCAGCACTTTGGGAAGCAGAGGCGGGCAGATCATGAGGTCAGGAGTTCGAGACCAGCCTGGCCAATATGGTGAAACCCCATCTCTACTAAAAAATGCAAAAATTAGCCAGGGGTGATGGTGTGTGCCTGTAGTCCCAGCTACTCAGGAGGCTGAGGCAGGAGAATCACTTGAACCTGGGAGGCAGAGGTTCAGTGGGCTAAGATTGGGCCACTGCACTCCAGCCTGGGTGACAGAGTGAGACCATGTCTCAAAAAAAAAAAAGTTAAGTATTGCAGCTGGCTACTGTCACACAATGAAGCATGGTTGGTATGCGCATGAATGTGTGTGTAGTGTGTTGGGGGGACAGGGCAGGGGGAACGTGCTTTAATGTGGTCATTTTTGGCATTGCTTTTGTCCAGTTAATCCAAATGGACTGTGCTGGCCCAGTCTTCCGAGAGACGGCAGAAAGCGGCAGTACAGGAGAAGCCAGCGATGGAGGTCAGATTGACACATGTAGGAAAGGAAGGTTTTGACTGTCTGCATTTCAGCAGAGCCTCAACCTAGAAGACAGCTACTGTAAAGAGCAGTCTGCTATTGACTCTAGAGGGCAGAGGTGAATTCAGAATTGAGGAATTTCTGGAGGATAGGAAGCAGTTCCTATGTAGGCAAATTGGAGTCACCAGCTAGAGGCTCAGAAAATGCTAAAAGCAATACAGTTTCAGAAAGGAAAGTCAAGAGAGTAAACCCACATTACAGCAAAGAACATCCCCAAGATGAGAAGGCGGGTCCCCATAACAGATCCAATAGGCTTGCCACCAACAATTCAGGAGAAGAGATGAAGAGCAATACCTCATCCTGGAGTAGAAGGGGGAAAAGTTCCAAGGCATCACGCAGATTATTTGTTGGGAGGAGAGCCTAGGAGTTTGACATTGTGTAGAAAGCCCCAAATGTCCAAGGGAACATTTTCAAAATTCCCCAAGAGAACAGTGTTTTATGAAAGAATAGAGTCTAGTGATCCGTATAGCCACAGTAAGAAGCTGGGAGGGTTAAAACCAACTTTGAGGAGCCTAGCAAGAATTGCGACACCGATGGGTAAAAACTCGATCTCTCCTCATTCTTCCCTCCTTTCATTTCCCTTCTCCTTGCTGCATCTTCGTGAAACAGCACAGTTATGGCAAAGGAGCTATCCTGTACCAACACGAAGGAGAGAGTGGTAAAGGACCCCACAGAAATGGAGGGAATGATATTGACACAAAAATGGCAACAAGATCTAACTCCAGCGTCAAACTGAAGTAACAGCAGCTGCAGCAACTAAGGTAAGCCACCAGGAGTTGGAGTTGGGATAACCAAAGGTAGCTTACAGCCGGGGAACTTAAAAACCACCATAGAGAATTCAAGAACAATGTTGGCATCCCAAGGGAAAGGAGAGACTTAGGGAACATGGCGGTTAGAACCCCTTATGTGAAAGCAAACAAGAAGAGCTACTGATACTGACTGGTACTTGTTTTCCCTGAATATTCTCTCACAAGCTGCGTGGCCGAGGGGGTTTTGGAGTACATTTTAGTCACTAATTCTTTGATAGAAGGTTATGATTTTGGATCCCATTTTCTAGCCTAAGTTAGAAGATCAAGATTCACCTTTCCTTCTAGGTACTTTGTCCGCAAAGAGGATAGGTAGGCTGCAATCAGGTGAACAGTGGTGTCTTGGACCAATAATCTCTGAATTTGAACCACTAGGCTGGGAGTGGTGGTTCATGCCTGTAATCCTGGCACTTCGGGAGGCTGAGACGGGTAGATCACTTGAGGCCAGGAGTTCGAGACCAACCTTGCCAACAGAGTAAAACCCCATCTCTACTAAAAAATTTTAAAAATTAGGCAGGCTTGCTGGTACATGTTTCTAATCCCAACTACTCAGGAAGCTGAGGCACGAGAATCACTTGAACCCGGGAGATGGAGGTTGCAGTGAGCCGAGATTGCACCACTACACTCCAGCCTAGGCCACAGAGCAAGACTCCATCCCCGCCAAAAAAGAACCACTAGACTTCTCATGAGAACAGTTGGCTTTTTAAAAACTTAAATTAATAAAAAAAAAACAAAACTAGCTAAGAGAAGTTTTTTAAAAAATAGCTAAATAACCATTAAGGCACACTCTGAGGCAATACATAATTGTAAGAGAATTTAATAAATAAGCATCTATTCATGAGTTTAGCTTTTCCAAGGCAAGTTTGTCTGAACAGACACAGGGAGGCCTTGTATTTCTTTTATATACACTATCTCCATTCTCTCAGTACAAAATTTGTTCATCTCCAACTCTGTACATCAAACTGTTTGGTGGTGGTTCTTCCTTGCCATACAGAGCCACTAGCCTTTTGTAAGTTCTGGAGATCCTCACTTTCCTCCACTTCTTCCATAAGTAGTCAATTGAAACTTCTCTGACCTTTCAAAATGTGAGATTTTTTTCCTGTGTTTATCCATTTAATGTTTCTATAACAGAATACCCAAGGCTGGATAATTTATGAAGAAAAGAGGTGTACTTAGCTCCTAGTTCTGCAGGTGGGGAAATACAAGAAGGATGACACCAGTATCTCCTTAACTTCTGGTGAGGGTTTTTGTGTTGGGTCAAAATATGGTGGAAGGCCAAAGGAGAAGCCGACAAATGCCAAGAGGCAAAACCCAAGGGGCACCTTGGCTTTATGACAACCCAATATCTTGGAAACATTCCCACAAGAGCTCATTCAGTCTCACAAGAGGGAGAACTTACTACCACCAGAATGGCTCCAAGCCATTCATGAGGGATCTGCCCCATGACCCAAACACCTCCTACTAGATCTCATCTCCCAGCACCACCATACTGAAGATCAAATTTCAACATGAGTTTCAGTGGAAACAAACTCAAACCATAGCAGTTTCCCATTGGGAGAGCTTGCTCTTTACTTTCTTTTGATGATAGATCAATGGACTGAAATTGCAGAAAAGGTTTTGTTTAGACTTTTTTCAAGACTTCCTGACCCTGAGGTATATGAACTGGGATGCATCGCCAAAAACATTTTGCTGTTCTTTTTGCTTTAAGATATTAAGTGCTTTTTACAATGTAGGTTTATAACATCTTCTCATACATACCCTGCTTGAAGGTTAAAGACAGGGGATGAGTTAGGAAAAAATATTTCTCTTGCTCCTTAGACTGTCTATTCTCTAACATCTACAGTCCATCAGAATGCAATGCTAAATGGCACAGGAGAGCTCAGAGCTGCATAAAGTACAAGGAGCTATCGGCCAGAAGAACAACTGCTGGGAGGACAGCTTTTTGCACTTCTCCTTGTCATCTTTTCTTGAACCCAATGTCAAGATTATTCCAAGTCACTTTAAAAAATATGGACCAAGATTATGGCAGCCTTGGAAGACCTTATTTTGGACTTTAGTCCCCTGACATTTGATTACTCTATTCATCTAGACCAGTCCTAAAGATTTCATGGGCACCTTAGCCAACTTCAGATCTTTACTGCACAGTTCAGTAAGGACCCCTAGGTCCACTCCAGGTAGGGTGGTGGAAAAAAAAAGATCCTATAGTTGCCCCATAGTGACCCAAGTCTTAAGCCAGATCTCGGATGAATATGGACTACAAGACCATGACCACACCTCACAGCTGCCCATCTCAACTGGCCTAAAGGACACGTGTAGGCTTTTATTCTGTAATGTACAGCATTATTTGAATTTATCATCTGGCCAAAATGTAGGCATATACTGAAAATTAATGTGAGCCCTTCATCACAATTGAGCTAGTATCAACACAGTCATGCAGACGAAAAGGAAAGAAAATGCACTCTAAGAAACAGAGGGACTCTGTCCAAAGTTTGGTTCTGCCCCCTCTCAGGTGTGTGATCCTGAGCAGGTTACTCTAAGCAAGAAACCTACCTGCCATGAGGATACATGAGATAATGCAGGTGACACACCTGGTTTGTAGTAGGTATGCTCATCGACTTTAACTATGATTATATCATTGCGCAAAACAAGCCTTACATGGTTTTATAGTACGTGCAAATGAGCTTCCAGGGAGCATGTTTCTCTAAGCCAATTTTTATTTTTTCCCTTCATCATCCAACTCTCCATCCTTTCCCACCCTTTTCTCATTATTACCAATTAGACACAGTTTTCAGCAAAAATTTCTTAGCATGTACTTCCTCCCTTGAATAAAATTACAAATTAAGACCTGCCTAAGGTGACCTCTTTGTCCCTAGTTCATCCTCATAAGATTGTTTCCAAATAGCTCTAAGCTAGACTCTCAGAACAGAGAGCCATCTACAGAGAGAGCAAATATCAGCTTAGCTGTAGATTTCCCCAGGAATGCTGGAGGAGGGGTAGAAGATAGTAGAAGATGTTAAACAGGCAGTGAGGAGACTTGGGGTCCAGAGTCCTAGATCCACACTTAGTAGTTGTGTGACCCTGTGCGCACTCACCTCAGTTAATTCCTTGGTAAATTGGAGCTAACAAAGCCTGCTTTGCTTACCTCCTGTGGCCTCTCTCATGGGCTTATTAAAAGGATCCAACATAACAGACTTGCTCCAAATGTAGTAGGGATAGCAATTTGTATGATGTGAGATGATTTTGCACAATCCAGTTTTTATCTACTTTTTAATTCTATATAAAATGATTTATTTGTTCTTATGTGTATTAGGAAAAAATATAACTAGCACATAAAACTCATGATTTTATAGATATAATTGCTCAAAAAGAGGCGTAAGTAAAAATCATGGAACAGCTATATATGTACGTGTGTTTGTGTGTGTGTGTGTGTTTGTGTATAATGTGCAATTGTGACAAAAAAGGAAGGCAGTGTCCTCATAAAATATGGAACTCTACAGTAACAGAATAAATAAGACAGCTGTCTGAAGACTTTATGGAGCTAAACAAAAGCATCGTTATTACTCTTTTGTAGGCCCTGAGTTTCCTCATCTACAGAATTCAACAAATGGTTAATGACATTTTCTACATACCAGACACGTTTCTGAATTCTGAGGATACAAAAGTAGGCAAGATAGACAAAGTTCTTCCCTCTGGGAGCTTACATTTAGGTAGAGAAGCATTTTTAAACCCACAAAATAATTGCACAGATCCGACCCGACGATGTACAAAGAAAGCTTTTGAAAGTTATCAAGACTGTATCAATGTCTGGTACTGTTGCAGTGAGATGCCAGAGGCAGAAATGAGAACTTGATTTGAGAATATCTAAAAAATGTCTGGCAGAAGGCAGAGAAATGCACTAGTGTGGGCAAATACAAATTGTTTTTGTTTCTGTTGGGTTTTCCTTTGGGATAAATTCCTGGAAATTTTTTCTAAACTTTTGCACAGTAAAAGACTTATTCCAAATAACTCCGTTTGGAGATATGTACTCTTCAGAGGTAATGGGAAATGAGAATTGAATGAGCGTCATATTAGAATCATGCATTATAATCTTCAAATAGTTAATATGGCTTGAATTAATCTAACCATAGAATTACTATTCTAAATCAAATGTTGTTCTGAAATCCAAATATGTGAAGTCCAATTTGTTTTCCTTCATTCCCTAATTTTTAAGTTCTTTCCAAAAGAATTAGCAAATTTCCCTGGACTCACTTTCTCTTTTTAAATCCCCAAAGTCACTTATTTCTTAACTGGTTTTGGTTGCATTATAACTGCATTTGTTGGATTGTTACAGCTCGAAAGTTGGCTATTTGACAACATATAAAGGGCCAGCTAATCCTACTTGGGAAATTACTGCTTCAGTGAACTTACTAAATAACACCCTAGTGAATTGAAAGAGTTAAAACAAGTTTCGAAACAGCTTCATTTCCAATCAGGGAATAGCTTATGTGCTGGGAGCTTGTGTCAAAACATAAAGAGTTATGAATTCCTAACAAAATAACTGTCCAACAAAGAAGCAAACCAGCAGATGATATATGGAGAGAATGTCATGTCCTGGAGCCAAAATGTAAAATGGAAGATGTATTCACCAGGCCTATAGATGAGGCAAGTCTATACAACTTGAGCTTTCAGTCCCTTTGCAAGTGAACAACTGAAGATAATGATCCCGCACCCCTGTGCTGATTCCATCGTGAGCTTGCTTGTGTTCTGATGTTTAGCATTGTTACTGGGAGGATGGTACCACCATTTTGCCAAATAACCCAAGTTTAAATATTCATTTTATGTCATAGGTTCCTGCCAATGTGCATAGCAGGTTTGTAAATTGTACTTTTGTTTATAGGCTTAGTCTCAAAAGCAAAAAAGCTTAAGGTTTTCTATTTTGATTAAAGCAGAAAACACGTGAAGATATTTGCTCAATCTGGCTACCTGGTATGGCATGCAAGGTTTGTACATTTTAAATGTGGCATAGGAACATAAAATGATATTTTAAAAGTAATCTTCTAGAACTTAGAAACCCTAAGGAATTTTGTCTCTTTTCCGCACATTCTCGTTGGGAGGTCATATACTGACTCTAGTTGTCTTGTTGTTCCTCTAAACGTTTGGAACTCCTCTCGCAGAATTGTCTTCAGAGCCTGCAGAGCATTTTTCTGAAAGTCCTACTCTGTGCCAAGTCTTCTTCCTTTGGGATGGGATGGGGGATGGGAGTCAGTGGAAGAGAGTGAATTTAATGATTTCTGGAAAGAGCCAAAAGTCATCCAGAGGCCAAGCTGGTCAATGGCGTGAGTATAACCATTTGGGGTTAAAAAAAAAAAGAAAACAAAAAGACTGTCTATAAAGTGTGGAGCCTGGCCCTGTCGTCCAGCCTGTGAAGTGATGATTTGAAGGCAGTCCTCCAAGAGGCGTTCCCAAGCAGTTTGGCCCATGACTGTCATTCTCTGAATAAATGTATAGAATCTTCAGAAGTGGCTACTTTTGAAGTAGTATTTCAAACACTCATTTTTATATGATCCAGAGTTTGGTTCACAAACCATCATCGTCTTACATAGAGAAGAGTCATCATTTGCTGTGGATCTGGAATCAAGATAAAGACTGTTTGGTAAACACATTTTCTTGATAACACAGAGAAAAGAAAATAATTTTTTGTGAATGTCTTCATTGTTCTTCCCCTGCCCCACCCCAAGCTTGGTTAGGATTCAACCATTGTTTATGCATCTACAGTATATGCCCTAATATAAGGCAATGTCAAATATGAGACACTCCCATTGCCCAAGTAAATGCTCCCCTTCCCCTCACCAAAAATTCTAGGAACATAGCTAAAAATCATGAATCATCTGCTTAAAAATAGTTAATGTATTAATTTAGTTATACACATATTATAAATCATTTTATATATACTTATAAAATTGAAGTGTTAATATCGTTTTATATAAGCATATTAACTTTTTATTTTTTTGAGACAGGGTCTCACTCTGTCACCCAGGCTAAAGTGCAGTGACATGATCATGGCTCACAGTAGCCTGAACCACCCCAGGCTCAGGTGATCCTCCCACCTCACCCTCCCACATAGCTGGGACTATAGGTGCACACCACCATGCTCAGCTAATTTGCATATTTTTTTGTTGAGATGGAGTCTCACCATGTTGCCCAGACTGGTCTCAAACTCCTGGGCTCGAGAGAACTACCCACCTTGGCCTCCCAAAGTGCTGGCATTACAGGCATGAGCCCCCATGCCCAGTCCCATTTTATACATTATCTTATATTTCACATAAAGATATCTGGTAATTGACATATTTTTCCTCCATCATATCTCAATTTTATCCCAAGCCACAGCATAGTATTAGGACAGTTTTCTCTCATTCTTCCTGAAGTTGCATATTCTGAATGTTTACTATGCAATCACTTACTGTTAATACTTCAAAAAAGTGATTCTTAAAAGGCTCACTCACATTAACACCCATTCTTGAAAATGTAAGGCCATTCACCCAAATGAAAGAATAATTAAATATTTATTAAAGTTCACAAATTCTACTTATAGACATCCAAATCTAGCATTAATTCAGGGTGTTTCAGGATAATGTGTCTTCCCTGAAAAGAACTGTGTTATTCAAAATTAAATAGTGAAGAAAACATCCCATGATTGGTGCCAATGAAAATAAAATGGTTCCTTCTTTCCAAGAAGAGATTTTGGGACATCAGTACCTGGTATTTGACTGTAAGTAGAGTTACAGATTTGCTCTGTCACCCTAAAAAAGATTGAACATCTTTTTTTTTTTTTTTTTTTAAGACAGGATCTCACTGTGTCACCCAGGCTGGAGTGCAGTGGCATGATCTCGGCTCATTGCAACCTCCACCTCCCAGGCTCAGGCAATTCTCCCACCAATTGAACATCTTTCTGTATTTTCATTTCTGTTGAAAGCGCTAAAACAGATAGCCAACAGAAGTCAGAGTTCACAGGAAGAATTGTGATTAGAAAGACAGTGCTAGTGCTGAATGGACACTGGTCACTCAGAAAGAGGGAGGGTGGAAAGAGGGCTAGGAATTTAAAAACTACATATTGGGCTGGGAGCGGTGGCTCACGCCTATAATCTCAGCACTTTGGGAGGCCGAGGCAGGTGGATCACGAGGTCAGGAGATCAAAACCATCTTGGCCAACATGGTGAAACCACGTCTCTACTACAAATACAAAAATTAGCTGGGCATGGTGGCGCATGCCTGTAATCGCAGCTACTTAGGAGGCCAAGGCAGGAGAATCGCTTGAATCAGAGAGTCGGAGGTTGCAGTAAGCCAAGATGGCACCACTACACTCCAGCCTGGTGACAGAAAGAGACTCGGTCTAAAAACAAACAAACAAACAAAAAACACTACATATTGGGTACAATGTACAGTATTCAGTTGAGGAGTGCACTAAAGTCTGAGGCTTCATCACTATACAATTCATCCATGTTACCAAAAACCATGTGTACCCCCGAAGGCTATTGAAATAAAAAATATGTGTAAAATAGGTAGGTATAGATAGACAGATAGATAGATATAGATAGATAAGTAGACAGACAGCTAGACAAAGACAGTTCTATAAACAGAGAACAGAATAGGTTTGTTTTCTTTTGGCATACAATAGGGAAAAAAACAAAACATAGTACAATTGTTTGCCCCTAGAGATGGGAATCAACATCTCTATGCACTGGATTACAAAGCAA
This sequence comes from Gorilla gorilla gorilla, assembly GCF_029281585.2. Classification (NCBI taxonomy): domain Eukaryota; kingdom Metazoa; phylum Chordata; class Mammalia; order Primates; family Hominidae; genus Gorilla; species Gorilla gorilla. Next base: position 73,226,667 of record NC_073243.2, read on the forward strand.
GTACCAAAAAGCTCTGCATTTGTGTGTATGGAAAAAATAATAGAAAATAGCTGAAGGAGAGAGGGAGCAGAGAAGTAAGCCAAAAGGACAGGAATCTATTAATATTTAGTTAAATAATAACGCCCCTTGTACCAGGACATCATCGAGATTTTGGCTTAGGGTTTTTAAAAGATTTTCAGCTTTGGGGTTCTTATAAACTGTCCTGTTTTGATGCTAACCCTCATATAAACTGTCACTATCTTTATCATGGCTAAAGCCAATATTCTCATCCTGACTGGGTCGCCAGATATTGTATGGCCTTGGTGGCTGTTGGCTGTTCTCATGTATTCAAAACGGTTCATGGTGTTTACTCCTTTACAGGGACAGCAGTGTTCCATCTCATGTCGGGCTCCCCGCTGTTGGCAGCAGCTTGCTGGCCTCTACATTAGATTTTGCAGACAAAGAAATAGAGGCATTCTTCTGGAGAATGGGTGAAGAGCCTTAGTTATAAATTTCTCTCCTTCACCTGCTTTGCAGGGTCTCAAAATTATGGCCTTCAAAGTGCCATCCATAGCCTGCTGACTGGTTTAGTAAGCTGAATGAATCAGGGTTCTGCAGAGAAAACAGATTCAATAGAACCAATATACAAAGAGATTCACTGGAAGCTATTGGAACAAAATTATGGAGGCTGAAAAATTCCGTGATCTGCTGTCTGCAAGCTGGAGACCTAGGAGAGCCGGTGGTGTAGTACATGTAAACAAAGCTTTCTTTGTTTACATGTAATAATGGCTGCTGGATACTGAGCACCTATCTGAACCAGAGACTTTGTGGGGACCTACAAAGGTCACCCTTTTAATTTACCCATCAGATCTGGAAGGTGAGGGCATTATTTACCAGTAAAGAAACTAAGGCTTAATGAGTTAAGCAACTGTCCTAAGGAAGACACCTTCTCTTTGACTGGATCCTAATGAATAGGCTAATTCATTTCTGAAGAAGTGGAACAGAGGTTTCAGAACAGAGACAGAGATCAGCTGGAAGGGTTTCTCAACACACATTTTGTTTCTTTTCTTTCCTTTGCTTTATCTTTCTTAGCCCTCAGGTGGGCAGAATTGAGTCAACTCTTCTTTTCATGACTCATTATCGACACTCGTCTATGCAAAGCCCCTCATATTATTTTCATATTTTTCCTCTTCATCTCCTGTATCACAACCCTCCTGCTATGTGCATTCACTATAGTGTATTTAATCTATGTCTTTGCAATCCACTTTCCCTGTGTTTATTTAGACAAATATGCCCTTGAAAAATAATGTTATTTAGTGTCAGTGGTTTTGATTTCCATAAATGCTATGAAGCTTCTAATCTCATCCTTTTTTTCTTTTTGCACTCAACACTATATTTTGAGATCCCATCCGTGTGGCTCTGTGTAAATAAATCTTGTTCATTATGTGTGATGAACTCATAGTATTCCATACATCATATCACATATTTTCCTTATTAATTTCCTTCATCAACAGACATGTAGATTGCCTTCAGATCATTGTTACCACAAACAGTCTGGGATGTGCATCTTCTAATATGTCTTTGTACCCACTGATATTCAATTTATTTGAATTGTATGCCCAGGAATTGGATTGTTGGCTCACAGTGTGTATGCAGTCATAATTTCACCAAGTTTTGCCAGGTTGCTTTCTAGAAAAGCTGCACCTCTTTAAGCTTCCCCCAGTCATGTATGAGGGTTACAACTCCCTGTATCCTCACTAGCACTTGTTATGGTCTGACTTTCTAATTTTTACCAATCTCTACATTTTAAATGGTGTATCATTTTTTATTTCATTTGTATTTATCTGATTGCCAGTGAAGTAGAACATTCTTCATATAATTTTTAGCCATGTGGTTTTCTTCCTTTGATTGGCCTAGCCATACCTTTGCCCGTTTTTTTATTCTTGCTGTTTCCTAACTTTGCTGGTTTGCAGAATTATGACTTTCTAATTTGCCTGATTACCTCATAGGGTGAATTTTTCTCCCCAAATTCCTGCTTTGAACTTCACTTTCAATATTGACTTAACTGCATTAACAAACGTTTCTTATATTTTAACTATATATTTTATATAGACATAAATTTTAAAACAATTATTTTTCTGCTGTAGTTGGCAATAGCTTCTTTTAGTCTGCCATTTCTGTTTTATTGATAAAAATTTCCTTCATTTGTAATATATCCTAATATCTAATATATCTTCTTTTTTGGTTTTGCTTTAACTCTTTGAAAATATTTCTTTTTTCCACATAAATTTCAGAATCAGTTTTCCATGTTAAAAATCCTTCTGGGATTTTAATTGTAATTACATTGAATTTAGAGATTAAGAAAAATTAATTACAAGGTTAAAGCAAGCTGTTAATATGGTATTTAGAGTTACATTTATTTAGGTTTTCTGGTATGTGCTTTCATAATTTTAAATTTTTTCTCTGTAAACATCCTGTGTTTTCTTTGGTTAATGTCTACATACTTTATAGTTTTTGTTGCTACTGTGAATGGTATCTTGTATTGTATTTTATATTAAATTATTGTTTTTAATGGGAACACTGAGTTTTGTATATTGTTTTAAAATCTAACAAATTTGCTGAACTCCCTTATTAATTTTAATATTTTACTGATATTCTCAGGTTTCCCATGCATCTGATCTCTATCTGGTATTGTAGCTGTAAATAATAACAATTTGGTTTTCTTCTCTCCTCTTTTTAATGCATTGATCAGGGCTTCCTGTACTTTGTTGGTGTGGCAATGACACCAAGCTATACATGTCTTATTCCTAACTATAAAGGAAATTGCATCTAAAATCTTAAAATTAAATTTGATGATTGTGGTAGATCATTTCTACCACTTAGGATTTTCACCTTCATGGTAAGTGAAAATGATCAATGAACAATTTTTTCTTCTTGTACTGGATTTGGTATCAAGACCGTACAAGCCTCACAAAATGAGGTATACTTTCTCCTTTTTATTTTTAATTAGTGCAACAATTTGTGTAAGACAGGGAGAAGCATTATAAAAACAGCCATTCTCTCTGTTTCCCCCACATGAATAAATGGCAACCAGCTATCAGGCTAAAAACATTGACTCCTCTTTTCCCCATTCATATTCTATTTCTGAGCAAAGCCCACTGTCTCTGCCTTCACAATACTTCTCAAATCCAGCCAAGTACATCTCTCCACCACTACTTCCACCCTCATCTAAGCCACCGTCATATCTGAATGATTCCATGACTTCACACCTAGATTTCCTGTTTTTGGTTTTAGCTCCTCATAGTTCATTCTCAATAGTAAAGCACAAATAGTACATACTAATGTAGTCCCAGTTTAAAGCACGAATCAGGTGACGTGACTCATGTTGCCTCCTATTCATTTCCTTGGTGAGGGAGAGATTCCGGCTTTAGGGTTATGGGCATGGCTAATGGTAAACACATGGCATCCAACACTGGACAGATGAGGTTGACACAATTGATTAGTCATTTCTACTCACAGTCTAGGAGAGGAGAACACTGCATGCCACGCCTGGCCACACAGGGGTTGCACTTGAGAACAGAGTAGACCATCAGGTGCTGTAGAAGGCAGGCTCTGCAGTAGCAAGAGGGTGTAGTGCCCCCTGGTTCCCACACGAGGATGTGATTGGTTGGCTGAATAATTCCATAAGCTAGCAAGGAACTGAAACCCACTTCTCAGAGAGAAGCGGTAACCGCACCTGGTCCATTTGATAAGAGTGTTGTATGCATGGGGAGCACATTTGGGAGGGTAATTTGTAATTAGGCCATCTGAGGCCCTACTTTTCCCAAATGTTGAGGCAGCACATAATACTGGGGCTTAATTTCAAACCTTACACCACAGATTCCCTGGTCAAAACTTTCCAGTGGCAACTACCAGGTTCTTCATGGTCTAAAAACTGGTTACCTCTCTGGCCTGATTTTCTATCCTTCCTATGCCCCAAATACTCCACTCTCCAGTCACAGCAACCTGCTTGTTCTCACTCAAACACATCAAACAGGTTTTCAACTCAGGCCTTAAGCTCTTGCTTTTTCCTCTACCTTGAGCCCTCTTCCCCCAAATATCTCCATGGTGTATTTTCTCACTTTCTGCAGATCTCTCCTCACTCCCTCAAAAGATAATAAATGACATTATTTTGCATCCTTACAAACTTTATTTAAATGGTATATTGCTATACGTTGCTTTTCTTTTTTATTATTATGTTTTTTAAAGTCATCTAGATTGCTACCTTGAGCTGTGTTTCATTCATTTTGTCTACCATGTGTATTCCATTGTATGACTACAACAACATTTATTCATTTCATCCCCTGTGGATGAACATTTACATTGTTTTCAAGTTTCTTCCATTAAAACAATGCTTCAATGAATAGCCTCCCAGGCCTCTTTGTGAATACATAAGAGATTTTTCTCTAGGGTATATAAAAATATGTGGAATTGCTGATCAAAGAGTTCCAGAGACTTGCTGGGAGTTGACCTCCGTGGTGGTGCTGAGAGAGTCCTATGTGGTCTTCCTCCCTCTGTATAACACAGAAAATACTGGAAGATCTGAGAGACCCTGACACCTAAAAGAGATAGGGTCATAAGTAAGTGCAAACAGTTGTCTCCATGATTCACAGGAGGAACTTCTACTCTCTGTGAGAGGAGTCCCTCCTTCTGGTACTATAGCCAAGGGCCACCCTTAGTGAAGCACTGTGGGAATGAACTCTGGCAAGATGCTGCCACTGGCATGAAGCAGCTGCTATAACAGAGTGTGAAGCTGGGAGGTCTTAACTCTTAGATATACTGTATTTTCTCCCTCAGGCTTGCATGAGTCACTGTTTACCTACAGAGAAGAAAGAGCACTGGTCTTTGTCAATAGCCCTCACTGAGTTGAGAGATAACGGTTTCCCCATGGGAATCCTTGGTATGGATTAGATGCCTAGAAACTATGGAAAGAAACTCAAAACAGCTTCAGAGCTCCTGAATTAGAGCCCAGCTTTCAGATTCCTGTGAAGAGTGTGGCCAGGAAAAGACGGCTGTGGGGATGTGTGCATCTATTTACTCTTTCCCTTCTCTTATCTTTATTTTGTATCTTCTCTCCCTTTCTTCCTCCTCTTCTCTCTTTCTTTCTCACTTTCTTGGTCCCCCTTGTGGGGGATTTCACCACCAATTGGATTTCATGACTCCACTTTGCCTCTCTAGTGTTCATGTTTTGAAACCAAAGGAAGTCGGTGGAAGAAATGTTTAACATTTTCCAAAACCATTAAAATTCAGAAGAAATTCACGCACACTGAGCTAACCCCTCCCTAGCTCTTCTTGGCCTTTGGCTCATCTGTGAGAGCCATGTTCTTGGTATAGATCTCTTTCGTGCATTGTAGGAGTCAGTTCCCCTCCAGGATGCTATCATAGAGAACTCTGGGTCCCAAGAACCTCACAGAGACCCAGGAAGATGGCTATCATGGCCTGGTTTTGATCTCAGAAAAAGACTGGCTAAACATTTCTCCATATACAGCACCACAATACATGTACATCGATTTCCTTCAGAAACAGGAGCCTGATGCCTCATGGAGTAAGAGAGAAAATGTTACATTGAAAGTGAGGAGACTTGAGTTCTGGTTCTACCTCTGCCACTATCTAGTTGGTGACTGGGCCAATTACATAGCCCTCTAGGCTTTAATTACCTCATTAAAACATGAGGGCTTTGGTGTAAAAGACCTATTCCAAGCCGGGTGTTGTGGCTCACACCTGTAATCCCAGCCCTTTGGGAGGCTGAGGCAAGCAGACCATGAGGTCAAGAGATCGAGATCATCCTGGCCAACATGATGAAACCCCGTCTCTACTAAAAATACAAAAAAAATTAGCTGGGCATGGTGGCGTGTGCCTGTAGTCCCAGCTACTCGGTAGGCTGAAGTAGGAGAATCGCTTGAACCCGGGAGGCGGAGGTTGCAGTGAGCCAAGATCGCACCATTGCACACCAGCCTGGTGAAAGAGCGAGACTCTGTCACCCCAAAAAAAAAAAAAAAGACCCATTCCCTCAAAACATATTAAGCATCTACTTTCAGCAAGTACTACCCTTCATAGTCAATTTTAGTTCTAAAATGTCTTGATGTTGGAAGGTATTACAAACTGTTTTTCTGTGTCTGAGGTCACTTGAATTATAATCATTTGAGGTCTTTAAGTGAATTTACAGATGCCATGTTACTAAGAGATTGCATGATTTCTCTCCCCTAAACTCATTCCAGGGCTGACTGGAGGATCTCTGCTATTTTCTCATCTTTGCAATTACCACATAGTTGTGGGATGGAACATGTTGTCAGCCTTCTTGGTTGATGTAGCTGCCTGTTCCCTGGCTGTCTTCCCAGGCATGTACCTGTTGGGGACACAACGTCATTGGAGTGAGGGAGTCTTACCATAACCCCTCTATTTCCCAGCCCTCTGCCAGTGACTCATGAGGATCATGTCCCAGGCCCACCATACTGCACCTAGGAGGATAAAATCTACTTCTAAGCTTAACAGTGAGCGGCATTGTTTCAATTAAATATTTCCCACTAAAAAAGGACTACAGTCTCCTCCAGTGGTTTCCCAAAGGGCATTTTCCATGAAATTGGAAGGAACATTCTTTTAAGGAGGCTGGCAAAGGCATTCATCTCATATTAGCCATCGTAAGAACAACTTGCTTGTTGAATGTGGCTGCAATATTTATCTTGCCAAAGCGCCAAGTTTCTCATGTTACTTCCCTATCCAAAAATTGCCATCAACCCCCATAGCCTATAGAATTCAAGATGTTTACCTGCCTCTTTTTTCTTTTTTAAGGAAAACCCTCTATTGTCTGGTCCCATCTTACTTCTTCTTTATTATTTCCCATTGTTCCTGTCTGTATATTTTTTCATCTATTCTCAAATAAACATACCTCTGTCTCTGGGGGAGGGGAGAGGACAAAACTTACCTACTACTGTTGATTACCTACTACTGTTAAGCACTATCACAAATATTTTCACATTTGTTATTTTATAGCTAAAATATTAAGATCCAGAGAGGTTATATACATTGCCCAACTTCTCAGTGGGTAAGTTGGAGCTGTTCTCAAGGTCTGTTTGACTTCAAGATCTTAATCGTTCTGCTTTAACACACTGCCTGTAATCTAGGGATCCTATACTCCAGTCTGCTAACTGCAGGGTTGTTCTGGAAGTCACTCCTGGAAGATGCCCTGGCACCTGCCCCTCCAGCCCTTCCCATTACCTTTGTAAGCACCCCTGCATTAAATTTATTTCTGCTGAAATAACTTGGGAGACTTCTAAATCCTGACTGATACAGTCTATCGTCAGGGAATGTTTTTATATAAACCTTAATATCAAATAATCATAGAGCTTATACTTCTTTCAGCCCTGCCTCTTTATTTTACAAAGGAGTAAACTGAAGCCAGAGAGGTAGAAAAAATTGTCCAACATCACATAACCACTTTGTGACAAAGTTCAAATACCTTTGCCCAGAAAAAAAGGGGCCAAAATGGCAGATTCAATAAGTGTTTTAGAGGCTTCGAGGTATTTAGCCTGGGGCCAAATCCTGACCAAAACTCACTAGCTCTAGCTCCTTGGGGAAATCCGTTCACCTCCCGAATCCTCTGTTTCTTCATTTGTAAAATGATGATGATAATAATCTTTTGCAGCACTGTGGAATACTGGGAGGTTATATATGTAAAATGCCTAGTAGAGCATCTGCCTCATAATATGTACATTATGTATTTAGGTGCATAATATGTGCATTATGTATTTAGGTGCATTATTCTTAATTTCCCAGAATCAACAACGCCAAACTCCTTTGCACTGTGGGCTAACAGGGAAATGTCCAATAAAAACAATGATCCTTTAGTTCTCACTCCTGCCTAGCTCTAAGAGGCTCAACGAATACTATGAAAGCAAATCAGGTGCCCCATGGACAAAGACTAATAATGATACACCATATCTGACTCAAACATTTCATTTATTTTTGCACTCAGCAAAGAGTAAAATGGTTTCTAATCAAGTAAAGAATCCTAAAATTGGATTCATAGCATATAGTGCCGGATTCAAAAGGGGATAAAAACATTACTTTTTAAACATTCTTGCTAAAGAAATGTTCAGCATACTCCATGCTATTCTTCCTCAATTCTTTTTCTTTTCTTTTCTTTTTTTTTTTTTTTTACATGGAGTCTCATTCTAGTCACCCCAGTTGGAGCACAGTGGCATGATCTCGGCTCACTGCAACCTCCGCCTCCCAGGTTCAAGTGATTCTCCTGCCTCAGCCTCCCAAGTAGCTGGGACTACAGGCGCCTGCCACCATGCCTGGCTGATTTTTGTATTTTTAGTAGAGACTGGGTTTCACCATATTGGCCAGGCTGGTCTTGAACTCCTGAACTTGTGATCCGCCCGCCTCAGCCACCCAAAGTACATTAATAACTTTTTAAAACTCTGAATATAATAGGCATTAAAGATGTCTAGAATGCCATGGGTTCTGAGTCATGGGGAGCTGCAAGTGTTTCTAATGCACCGATTCTCACAATGCTGAAATACTCTCCCTACCCATTGACTCAAGGGAGCCAACCAATGAACTACGTCTGTTCATGGAGAGATGCATGTAGGTATCAGAGCATCCCAAAGATGCATTTTTCTAGACAGTACCTGGTCGCTGTACACCAGTTACCAGTGCAGGGAACATGTGAACATAGCCAAGAATTTGGACTGAAATTCAGAAGGCTTTTAATTCACTATTGGTAGTGAATATTTCTGACTCAAGTCTCAACAGAAAACAGAGTGCATTCAGTATGGTACAAAGAACATTAAAGAAAAGACTATCTGTAGAGGACTAAATGGGATCAGAAGGGACTCTGAGGCACCAGGAGACTGATGAAAGTGGGCAGCCATTACCACCCCCAGGTTTGAAGGGTCAAGGAGAGAACTGGCAGGTGCCAGAACCCAGTAAGAGCTGTAATGTGGGAGAGGAGGCCTTTGATGGGAGTTTGCTCATCCGTAGAGGAACAGGACCACCATACCCTAGCAAAGAGGGGAGTCAAAAACACTGACATCTCTCTTTCCCACCTTCTGACCACTTACTAGTGCCTCCCTCTGGCTGAACCAACAGAAGCCCATCGATACAGTCCATATCGGCAGTCTCCTGCAGCTCAAGGCAGAGCTAAAAAAGGTGGAAATGGATTTGGAGGGGCAAATCAAAAATAACCTTACGTGGCAACTCTGTGAGTCCCGGGAAAGGCACAAATACAGTTTTCTTTTTCTTTGTTTTGCCTTGGTTTGTCCTGTGTTGGAATGGCTACATGACGAATTCACATTTATTGATGAGAGAAAGTTATCTACTACATACTTGTACCCAGATTAGATATGGCAATCAGAAGGTCCAGTTAAGTTCTCTAAGCAGCTGAATTTTCTTAACTACCTGGGAGGATATGTCACATTTTAAAGCCATACAAAGATCTTCAAGGCTCTGCATTCCAGACAGTATTCTTTATTTGTTGGGATTTTCGGAAGCCTAATGAGTGACACTCCTGTTCCTTTCAATCTCTCTATATTGGGAGATTGAAAAATCACATTTAATATTTAAAGCTGATATTAGACAGCAAGGTTTGGTAGGAATGCTAAATGAGCTTACTAAAATTGTGCTGCAGAATAAAATGTATCCACTCAGTCACAGGCAAAGCAGGAAAACACAGGTCTTGCCCACAGGGGCAGAGTCTTTACTGCTAACCTCTTGAGCAGATGAAAACACATGCTTTTTGCAAGTGGACAGACCCCTAAAGAGGAGAGGTAGGAGCTGAGGCACCATGCTCAGTTGCTTATCTCATTCAGGGGTTAGGTCTGTCCTTGTTCCGTGGTGGAAGAGTGAGTCACCTGCCAACAACAAGAAGGATATATGCAAACAGACAAAGCAGCAGGTCCCATGGTCCATCCACCCATTATTCCCCTTCTGATAGTAACCCCCGGGGTGTTCTATGGAAGAAGGTGATCCGCTTGTCCCCCAGGATTTTAAGAAATGTATCAGTGCCCATGTCTGACTTCCCAAAGCCCTGGCTTGACCTGTTGACATTGATTTGTACAACTTCTTGGAGAAACCAGTTCCTTGTTTTCCTCCCATGGATCCTCTGTGCCCCCAAAGTGTGGGGGAGATGGCAGGAGACCAGCCTCCACCTCCGCTTCTGTCCTCCAGGTGGCAGGAGCACCATCTGGACTGTTCTACAGCCTCAGACCAAGCCAAAGATAACAGTGTGTTCATGCACAGGAACACGCTGTGCTTCTCCAGATCCCAGGAAAGCAAATCCCAGTGAAGGTCAATAGTGGTACATGGTTTATAACTCAACTTTGGGTAGGAAGAACAAATATTAGGCCTCAGAACTTTCTTTTGTCAAGGACTCATGAGCCTTCTGCTAGGTCCCATCTGATCTTTTGTTAACTAGGTTCTTTCAAGCCCTGTTTATTCAGTGTCAAAAATTCTTAAGCAGCCGAACTCAAGTACCTGGGCTAGAAAGCTGCTATAGTTGCTCTGGAGAGAGTGGCCAGGAGTGGCAAATACCCTCCTGGCCCAGGCCCCACTGACTCTCGTCTCCAGGCCACCTCTCCAACCCCAAAAACTCATCTAAAAGATGGTGCAATACAATACAACAGAGGCTACCTTCTCACCTTAGTGGTCAGAAACTAGAGCCATGTGTACAATTGCCTACTTGATATTTCTTCTTCAATGTCCCAAAGGACCCTGCCCCACTTCTGCCCCAAGCCTGATCCTTCTATAGTGTTTCCATTGTCAGTGAAGACATTCCCATCCAGACAATGTGCAAGCTGGAAACCTAAGAGTCAGGCCTATCTCAACCCACATCGAAGTCATTGCCAAGTCATTTCTATTTGGACCCCAAATCCTCTCTTGAATCCCTCCACTCCCCTCCATCCCCTCCTCTACTACCCTGGTCTGTGCCACAGTCATCTCTTTCCCTACCTATTCTGCCTGAATTCTTTCTCATCCTGCCTCCAATTCAGCCCCATTCTGCAGCTACAACAATTTTTTTTTCCAGAATGCAAATCTCATCATCTTACTTCTTTAAAGCCCTTCAGTAGCCTCCTATTGCTCCTGGGAGAAAAATGAAAAGCCTAAAATAATCCACTAGACCTTCATCCAGCCCTTCATGCATCTGCACCTCTCTTTGGGCGGCACTTCTATTGGCCTCCAACCCTTTGTATTCTGGTCCCGCAGGTACTGTTTTTTCTCCCACCAAAGGGCCAGTGCATGTGCGCTTTCTCTATGTTGCTCCTCTCTGTGGAGGTTGAAGGCTTACATCTCAGCTAGGAGGACTTCCTCAGGGGCCCCTTTCTGACTTTCTGGAAGAGACAAAACCTCCCCCATTACATTTTACCATGACAAACATGGGTTTCCCCCTCTTCAGAGCACGTGCCGTAGTTGTCATTTGTTGTCATTTAGGTGGATTATTTATTAATGCTTATCTCTCCAACTAAAAATGTATCCCCATATAGGCAAGAATGACCTCTATTTTTGCTCAAAATGATTTGTGTTTGCAGAACCTGGCATGAAGATTGGTAGTGTTTCTGTAAACGTGTGTTGAATGAATTGCAAGGTTTTCCTCAAACACGCACAGAGCAGGACATATCCCTGTGGTGTTACTTCCACTCTGGGCTGATCTTTGCCAGCTCAGCCTGTCTCCCTGGTTTAGCCAGCATCCAGCCCTGGGGAAAGTGTGTTCTTCCACTCCACTCTGTGACTACCCTGAAGGGCGAAACCACTAGGGTGGGCTCCAGGGCCAAAAGGGCCAACACAGAAGTACTCCACTAAGACCACACCAAGCTCCCCAGAGCCATACCACAAACTTAAGTACTGTCACTACTATAGGAAGTTCCTGCCGCCAAACTGCCAATGCTGCCTCTGTGTGGGTAATTAGGCTGTGCCAACCAGAGCCCTGCTGGTCTCTTTCTGCTTTAGGCAGGAGGCAGATCTCAGCTGTGTAATGGGTATCAGAAACTCTTAGCGCCCTCTCACTCTGCCCTTCTCTACTTCTCCTCCTCTCCTTTCTCCTCCTTAATTCCTTAACTGACCCCACAGCTTAAACATTTTTCCTGGCCAGGGAAAATGTAAACCAAACCCTCTGCATAGAAACCAGCTGTGAATAACCAGGTCAACATGACAGTGTGGTCCCAGTACATACCCATAGAAGTGGGGGACTTTCTCTAATGCATGTTATTTTGTAGAAAGGTGTCTGCCTGCGCCTTTCAGAATATGTAGTCTCCCATAGTGTGTGTGAGTGTGTGTGTGCGCACTCAAGGTACATGTGCCCATAGTGTGAATGTGCATGAACTGTGTGTATACGTTCATAGCATGTGTGTGTCTAGGGGACCTGGGAGGGGTTCCATCTCTGTGTTCCACAGACAGCCCTCTCACTTCCAAAGCAGCTGCCTGAGATCCCCATAGGACATTCTGAGGCAATTAGTGACCATCTCCTGGAGTAGTCATCGGAATCCACTTCACAAACCATCAACTACAGCGAGCAAAACTGACTCTAGCTGATGCCATCTGAGATTCAGCTCATTGTTTGCACCAAGCTCACACTTTCTCTAAGCTATTCACACCAATGACTCTACTTGGCAGGGATGACAAGGTAGGCTTGCCTGTTCCTGGCTGACATAGGTCTCTTCTGACAGCTGACTTTTACTCAAGGACTGCCTGATGGTCTGAGTGAGTCTTTATAGGCTTCAAGGCCATCTCAGGAGCTTCCATCAATCTTCTTTCCCTGCTAAGCTTGCATTGCAGTCGATGGCTCTCCCAGCCTATTCAGTCCTTGCATGTTTAATCTCATTTTAGGATCTGCTTCTTAGAGGTCCCAAATTAATACAACTTCTTACCCATCTCCTTTGGAGAGCAGCACATCCAATAACAGCAAGACCTTCCAGCCATGCTTTTCTGGGACTTACAGATCTTGCGACAAGAAAGGATGAAAAAAAAACATTCAAACCACCCATATTGGCTGGAGTGGCTGACACCTATAATCCCAGTACTTTGGGAGGCGGAGGTGGGCAAATCTCCTGAGGTCAGGATTTCGAGACCAGCCTGGCCAACATGGTGAAACCTCATTTCTACTAAAAATACAAAAATTAGCTGGGCATGATGGCGGGCACCTATCATCCCACCTACTCGGGAGGCTGAGGCTGGAGAATCGCTTGAACCCAGGAGACAGAGGTTGCAGCGAGTGGAGATGGTGCCGTTGCACTCCAGCCTGGGTGACAAGAGTGAAACTCCATCTCAAAACAAACAACAAACCACCCATATCTAGTGAACGTACATATAAGTGGACCACACACAATACATTTTTTTTTTTTTTTTTTGAGACGGAGTCTTGCTCCGTAGCCAGGTTGGAGTGCAGTGGCATGATCTTGGTTCACTGCAACCTCTGCCTTTCCGGTTCAAGCGATTCTCCTGCCTCAGCCTCCCAAGTAGCTGGGATTTCAGGCGCGCCACCATTCCCAGCTAATTTTTGTATTTTTAGTAGAGACGGGGTTTCACCATGTTGGCCAGGATGGTCTCGATCTCTTGACCTCATGATCCGCCTGCCTCGGCCTCCCAAAGTGCTGGGACTACAGGCGTGAGCCACCACAACATGTTTCCAAAAATGCCCTTCAAAAGTAAGGAAACAACTGAACAACATGCTGGGGTTTGTCAGTCCTTTGTCCTGCTAAATTTCTTTTGGACTTTGAAGGGCATCTTAAATAGTGACAAGTCCTTTGGTTACCTCAGCAAGGCCCAGGTGTTGCATATATAAGGCCAGGGCCACCTCAGCATTTAATTCCAGGCTGCAAATACTCTTGGCTTTGTGGTCTTCTCCTCCTTCACAGGGTCAGAAGCCAAAAAGCAATGTTTCATATTACAAACAGAAGGAAGGAAACTAGCTGAGGGAATGAACAAAGCATCTATTTTGAAGTGGGGTTGCCAAGGCTGTGCCATGGAAGAGGAAGATGAAGTTCATGGCTTCACGAACATTCTTGGATCAAATAGTCCATCAGAAGAATGATCTCATTTGCATATGTATACCATTTATTATCATTTGATATTCATATATGCACATATAAATGAAGTCATTTTAATCTAGGAAATGATTTATCTGTCATTCTAATCAGAGGGTGTTTATTATTATTGAAAATAACTACAGCATTTATTAAATACTTACTTGCTATTACCAAACATTATGTTAAGCACTTCACATACACTTTCATTTAATTTTCAACTTATAGAAGAGGAAATTATGTGCTGTGGTAGGATTCTGCAAACTAAAGACACAATTTTATCCCCTCAGAATTTTTTTCTAACTTGATTTATTTTTGATCATTGAATCAGTTGCCAGACCAACTAATCATAAGGTTCTAAGAAGGGAGCTGCATGTGCCACTTCCAGAATAACCAAGGCAGGGAGAGTGTAAGCCCTTGTTGTAGGTCACACCATGAGCAAGGGCAGAAACAAGATTCAAACTTAAGATTGTTCAGCTCCAAAGATTTCTTTCTGTTCCTTAGAACAACAGTGAGCACTTAACAGTAGAGTTAAATGCTTTAATAACAAAGTCCATGATTAAAGAAATTATTGTGCAAATGAATACAGAAATGGAACTTTGGATTTGAATCTCAGCTCTGGCTCAGTTGTTAAATAACCTTGACAAACTGAACTTTCTCTTGGGAAAAATGAGCCTATCTTCAGGAAGGTACGAAAGGGCTAATGATCCTGAAAAAGCCCTGCCTCTCTCAGAAGCAATAACAGGAATAACAAAGAATAATGAAACACTATATCAATATAGTGTGCAATGGAATTGCTTAAATCATACACAACATTTTATCTTCTTATAGCATTAGGAATCATATTATCACGGTTGAGTTATGTTTTCCTCACTTCCTTGTGGCCGCAGAAATTCCAAGTTGCAAAATGAACTTTAAAAAAAAAATCCTTTACTTCTTTGAAAATTATTCACTCCTTTCCGCCTGTTTGCTCCCTGAGAAATATTTTTGAACAGTGTTTGCTACCCCCTATTTATAGCTTTCCAGTTTTGGCAGGTATGGGAAAGTTTATAAGTGGTTTGTTTTCTTTGCTATATCCAGTGTTGATTTAGGTCCCTTTAGCCACTGAAACAATTGGAAGCACTTTCAAGGAAGGCAAAGTCTGTTGACGACTGATAACATTGTAAAATCCAGATAGTCCGAATCAGGATTTCTTTTGGGGGGCTCAGATCAGTTAGAAAATCTTAGCAGTGCCATGATTTGAATAATTACTTCTTTTTTTGTGTATGGCTGTTGTGGAGGAAGTTTGCCCTTGACATCAGTAGGAAAAGCATCTCCCGAACATTTTCAGAGTCATTGGTGACTCTGGGTTTGATGCTGACTTTGACAACTAGGTAAGAAAACATGCCTGCAGCGCTCTGTATCTGAGCTGTAAAGATCTACCTTATGAACCTATGTCTAACATCTAGTTTTTTACCAATTTTTCATGCTGACCAGAAGCAAATATTTGTGGTTCTTTTGTTTAGGAGAGATACCTGGAATTTCTAGGGTTTGTTTCATAAATGTCTGAACTAAATAAATACCTTTGAAAGCCACGAGAATTATAGGCATCTTTTCCTTCCATCTGGTATGTTTGTATGGGTGGTATGGTTGTTTTTTTTTTTTTTCCTGGATTTTCCCACCCTTTGCCTCCCTATAATTTGTGGGCCTTGAGAAAAGTCACGGTTTGCCCTGTAAATGTAGAGGGGAGCTTGTTAAATTGGGGTCATTCCATTTTTTTCTTGTCACCTAGGTTCTTGTCTGCAGTGCTCCAGGGAGGCGGACCACAAGGAATAAAGAGCTTCAACACAGAGAGATGGATTTCCAGCCTCAAAAGCTGGAAAGATGGCAGTGTTTCTGAGATTAAATGGCTCCTGGAAAGTAAACCTCACTGGGGACAGGAGCAGAATGTGGAGGCTGCCCACCCTCCTGTCATCTGATCCAGTGGCAGCTCAGAGGGAATAAAACCATCAGGTCTCCTAAAGACACTTAGGAGGATAGGAGGCCCTTGAATAACTCCACCCATCCATCCACTGGGACTGCAGAAAAGGCAATTAACTCTCATACACACCTGGGAAGCCAGGCATTTTCCCCCACTTTAAAATGAGTGAGGGACTTTCTCCAAGGTCACTCAGTCAGGTTAGGTCAATTCTGGAAATAGATCTGAGGCAGTACCATACACATGCCCCACCCCCACCCCCACCCCCTGCTCCACCCCTCCCCGACCTGGCTTCTAATTTGCAGGTCAATTCTTTCCTTTTTGCTGTGATCACTGATTTCCTCCTCTCCTCTTTTTTAAATTTAATTTTTCATATTTTCCTCCAGCTTTATTAAGGTATAATTGACAAACTGTATATATTTATGGTGTACGATGTGATGTTTTAATATATGTATACATTGCAAAATATTAAATCAAGCTAATTAACACATCTAACACCTCGCATACTTATCCTCTCCCCTTTTCCTTTTCTTTATTTAAAAATATCTAACTGACAAAGATTGTCTATCCCCCTTTTAAAATGTGACTAGTAGTTTAACAAAGCCTTTAAATTTTTTTAATTATGCAAAAATTCAAATATATACAAAAGTAGAAATGAAGTGGCATCTTGTCTGGGGTAAATGACCGAGGTTCGTCATCTCACGCCAAAGAAATCGAGGGCTCCAAAACACAAGAAGTGAGTTTAAGGGCAGAGGCTTAATAGGCAAGAGGAAAGAGAAAAGAACTCTGTCTCTGGCAGGAGGAGAGAGAGAGAGAGGGACTCCTGGGCGGGTCTTCCGGTTTCATAGTGAAATGCCCGGGATTTTATAGAGGAGCTTGAGGAGGCGGTGTCTGATTTACATAGGGCCCAAACATTGGTTGGACCAGGTGTGTCATTTACATAGCACATGAGGAAGCTGGCCACCCCACCCTGATCTTTTATTATGCAGACAGGTTCTCCATGCTGCCTGCGCCATGTTGCCTGTTCCTTTACTGTAGTCGTGGTTGACAAGGAAAACGGAAGAAGGAACCTCCATGTTGAACATGTCCGGCCCCCAGGTAGTCTTTTCCTGTTGGCACAGCTGCCGGCATTCACCCGTGCAAGCTTCTAGCTTGCTTACCTATGCCTGCAGCTCGATTTTACAGGCTGCTCTTTGTTAGAAAAGAAATGATTTGGGGGCTGCTTTTTGTTAAAAGGGAAA
Source organism: Gorilla gorilla gorilla (assembly GCF_029281585.2). Lineage (NCBI taxonomy): Eukaryota > Metazoa > Chordata > Mammalia > Primates > Hominidae > Gorilla > Gorilla gorilla. The sequence goes on from NC_073243.2 coordinate 73,243,901, forward strand.
CCTTACTGAAGACTCTCTTACCCTAACTGCCTAAATAATTTATGTTTAGCTCCTGTTTTAGCCCAGACCTCAGTCATATCTGGCCTCATACTTCTTGGTAGACATACCTAAGCATTGCAGATATTTTCATGTGTAGCCATATGCCATTTCCCACTCACAAAAATCGTTAATATTATCTCCCACACACTAGTATCTAAATGCCCCTAAAAAAAAGTCAGTTTACCATTGATTTGATTGAACAAGAATCCCATCAGGCTCCTTTCATTACATTTGCGTGTAATATATCTTCTGTCTGTTTTATTTTTCCCCCTCTGTCGCCCACACTGGGTTGCCCAGATTGGAGTGCAGTGGCACGATCTGGGCTCATGGCAACCTCTGCTTCTCGGGTTCAAGCGATTCTCCTGCCTCAGCCTCCCTAGTAGCTGGGACTACAGGCGCATGCCACCATGCCCGCTAATTTTTGTATTTTTAGTAGAGACAGGGTTTTACTACGTTGGCCAGGCTGGTCTCGAACTCCTGACCTCAGATGATCTGCCTGCCTCGGCTTCCGAAAGTGCTGGGATTACAGGCGTGAGCCACCGTTCCTGGCCTCTTCTGTCTGTTTCTATTCTTTTCCTTCCCTGTCAAGTATTTCTTTAAGAAACCAGATCAATTGGGCCGGGTGCGGTGGCTCATGCCTGTAATGCCAGCACTTTGGGAGGCCGAGGCAGGTGGATCATGAGGTCAGGAGACTGAGACCATCCTGGTTAACACGGTGAAACCCCGTCTCTACTAAAAATACAAAGAAATTAGCCGGGCGTGGTGGCGGGCACCTGGGAGGCTGAGGCAAGAGAATGGCGTGAACCCGGGAGGCAGAGCTTGCAATGAGCTGAGATCAGGCCACTGCACTCCAGCCTGGGCAACAGAGCGAGACTCCGTCTCAAAAAAAAAAAAAAAAAAAAAACCGATCAATTGTCCTAGTGCTCATTTATTTTCCCACTGTTACCCACTGTTATTATATGTGTATTATCTGAGGAGGAAGAGCTGGAAAATCTCTTCCACCAAAATCCTAGCAATAAATATAAAGCATTAAGTATTAAGAAATAAGCTATTCTTAATATGTAGATGAGGCATAGGTGATGATGATACATGTAAAAATAAGCGAATGTCTTTAGATTTTAAAATAGATTAGTAAAAAGGGTTATAATATAAACCACTTGTTTTGGTTTAAGTGTAGCACTTTTCTAGAGATACAAAGTGAAGTACCTGGACAATAACTCATTTTTGAGGCACTAAATTGAAACCGAAAAAGAATGTACACTCATAAAATTGTCTGGACTGACCCTGGGAGAAACAATTGGTTGCCTTTTTTTCTCTCCTGGTCAATTCCCCACACCCTGTTATCTATTAATAATTTATTTTTAATTCCTGAATTTGAAAAACAGCTTCTTTATTAAGTTACAATTGACATACAGGAAAATGCATAAAGTTAAGGTATACAATTTGATAGGTTTTGACATTTGAATATACTTATGAAGCGATCACCACAATTAATATAATGAACATATGATTCAACCCCAAAAGTCTTCTCCTGCTTCACTGTAATCTCTCCCTCCTGACTCTACACTTGCTGCCTACCCCAGATAACAATTGATCTGCATTCTGTCACTATACATTAGTTTGCATTTTCAAGAAATTTATATAAATGGAATTATGCGATATATACTCTTGTCTGGCTTCATTGAGCATAATTATTTTGACATTTGTCAATGTTGTACTGAGTATCAATAGTTCATTTCCTTTTTTTGCTGAGTAGTAATTCTTTGCATTCTATTTCTGATTAACTGTGGTAAGGATTTACAAAAAGTCTCTTACCTGGACCATTCTTGAGCCTTTAATGTCTTCAATACTTCTGATGAGCCACTGGTCTTTTAATATACTAGGGCGAATCACACTTCTCTAAAACCCACTCCCAAAGGAATAAATCTTTGCACTGTCATACTCTTTTGAGCTTTCCTGGTCCCAGTTCAGATACATAGGGATCTGAATTCACTATTCTCTTCCAATGCTATAATTATATGAGTAGGTAGATGGTGGGAATGAGTAGCGTCAGGGGAAGAATGACATTCACTTAATAAGTCATAGTAACACCAATTTTTTCTTAAAGGCAACCCCCAAATCCCTTTACCCACCAATCCTCTGAGTGCTTCTAGTGCTATAGAATAGTTGAAGTATCCTATTTCTTTTCTTTCTTTTTGTTTTTCTGAGACAGAGTCTCTCTTTGTCACCCAGCCCAGTCTGGAGTGCAGTGGCACCAGGCTCATTGCACCCTCAAACTCCTGAGCTCAAGAGATTCTCTTGCCTCAACCTCCCAAGTAGCTGGGACTAAAGGCATGCACCGCCATGCTTAGCTAATTTTTCTTATTTTGTATAGAGATGAGGTCTTGTTGTGTTGCCCAGGCTGGTTTCAAACTCCTGGTCTCAAACTATCCTCCCGCCTCAGCCTCCCAAAGTGCTAAGATTACAGGCATGAGTCACCACATCCAGCCAATCCTATTTCTTTAGCTACTGTAAGTTCTTTTACATTTTCAAAAGATTAAAACAATTATGATAGAGAGAATGCTTTTTTTGATATCTTATGCAAAGGATGTTTTGTTTATGACTCAATATTACTTAAGATACATTAAGCATCCTTCAAAGATGGTGTTGATCTGATGATCATGGGACATATCCAGAGACAATAGTTCCAGAAAGAGAAGATGAACATAATCATGGTGAGAAGAGAAAGAATGGGAAACACCGCTTTTCATCTTGCTCTTAATCCAGATTATAGAATGAAAATAATGTTTCCACACTATCTCCCCCATGCCCCACCCTATTGTGATTTAGTACAGTTACAGGATATCTTTTCACGGGAAAAGCTTATCTTCTCAAGAAAGCAGTCCTGATTTGCTTGGCACATACTGGCCATGAGCATTCAGCCTTTTTCCTTAAGGAGTCAAAAGGGGAGAGTGAGGAGGGAGTGGTAGGGGATACAAGGTCATGATGGTCATTTTATTTCTTCCTAGAATATGATATTCTTTGCAGGTTGCCAGCATGCTTATTTTTATGTAGATTTGACCTTCACTGCAACCTTGAACAACTAAAATAGAATAAGATCACTATACGCTACTTCAAAAAGCTTGGCTCTTGAAAGTATATAAAAATATAAGACAAAAGCAGGAAAACTAACCAGCCCACAGCTTCGAGAAAAGAATCATAAGGCTTCTTGGGTCTAGTTAAAATATCAGCTTTGTGCATATTAGATTCCATCCTGTGTTTGATTATTTCTGCAGTGAGTGCTGCCTTTATCGATTGTTAGAGTGAAATGTTCAAGAGCATTATATTACAATCTGTCTCTAAATGGCTTTTCAGAAATTTCCTGTAACTCAGAAGCAGAAATTATGCAGGGAACTGAAAGCAAAGCAACTAGACCGTTGAATTTCACCCAGACTTTTGCATATGGGAAAGTGATAAAGCATGGCCAAAGAGACTTATATTGGTTTTCTTAGTAAAGAGGGTCAGTTTCAGCTTATTATTATCTCATCACCAGAAGCTATGCTGAATACTATATAAAGTCAAAGTGACAGGGGTTGTGGCTTTGAGGGTCACAATACTTTAAAGATGTCTTAGAGTCCAGAGCCTTTTGGCTCATGTTGCTCGCTTGATGATCTCCTTCATCCAGCTACCTCCTACGTGTTCTTGCCTAAATCTCACCTTCTCCATGATGCCTCTCATCCTTTTTAATTGATTTCTTCTTATTTGAAAACTTATTTCTTTTAACCACTGAATGTAATTTATAGATTATTTTCTAATATATATTATATATGTTCTAACATATTATTTTCTAGTAGTTTCACTTGCAACCAAGAGTACATCTTATACACTGTATGTCCTCCAAAGAAAGGTATAATGGATCGTGAATAGATTAAGAGCTCTTTCTGTGTGCGTATGTCATCCCCCCACCCTGCCTGCCAAACACACGCATATTGGCTCTTTTAGTCAAAGACGTGGCTTATCCAAATTAATAATCTTTGGGTTGTATATACCAGAAACTCCAACTCAACTCAGCTTAAACAATAAAAGGAATTACTGACTCAACACAACTGAAAAATCTATTTGTACATGTGGTTTCAAGTGAAGCTCAATCCAGTGGCTCAAAGACCTGATTTCTTTCTGTCTCTCTGCTTTACTTGCCATGAAATTGGCTTAATCTCATAATTCCTTTGGTCACGGATGGCTGCTAGCAGCTCTTGGGACAATACGTGCATTATCATTCACACCTAGACTAAGGGGTATCATTGTCCCAGCATCCCCAGCAAAGGTCCTGAGAATCACTTGCTTGAACTAGTTAAGGTCACACGTTCAGCCATAACCATTCCATAGAAAGAAGTATGGATCAACTGATTAACTCAGTCTAGCTTCTCTGGAACTGTATGGATTCCCAAACCAAAATTGGGAAGGTCCTATGGGCACATGGGAGCTTGACAAGTGAACAACAAATGCTATAAATCTTCAGCCAATTTTATCCACCTCCCATGATCTGCAAAACATTGCATCTCATATATAAGGGATTTGTTTGCTGGCTTTTAGGTATTTTTATTTTAGAGAAAATAAAAGGAACCAATCTATAACTTTGGCATTGGCTGGCCTCCACAGAGTTTGGCAAGCTTTCAGTGGGCCACATCAGTAGAAGTTTTTACAGGGATGGTAGCTCCCTTCTGTTCACTGCCTATCACCACAATTTTCTCTTAAAAAAATGTGAAGAAGGAGAGATGGAAAGAAGAAAGGGAAAGAAGGGAGGGAAGGAATGGGGAAGGAGAGAGGGAGGGAGGGAAGGAAGGAAGGGAGGAAGGGAGGAAGGGAGGAAGGGAGGAAATGAATAAAAGGAAAAAAAAAAGCAGTGCATTTTCCAGGCAAACACAGAAGTGCCTGTGGCTCTGGCTCACTCAAGCTGGGGAGACTCCCTGGACCAGGTCTGTGAATATAGTATTAACAATGTACAATGAAGGGCCGGGTGTGGTGGCTCATGCCTGTAATCCCAGCACTTTGGGAGGCCAAGGCGGGCGGATCACCTGAGGTTGGGAGTTCGAGACCAGCCTGACCAACATGGGGAAACCCCATCTCTACTAAAAATACAAAATTAGCTGGGTGTGGTGGTGCATGCCTGTAATCCCAGCTACTTGGGGGGCTGAGGCAGGAGAATCGCTTGAACCCGGGAGGCGGAGGTTGCGGTGAACCAAGATCATGCTATTAGACTCCAGCCTGGGCAACAAGAGCAAAACTCCACCTCAAAAAAAAAAAAAAAAAAAAGAAAAGAAAAGAAAAAGAAAGAATGTACAATGAAAAGCCACCATCATTTGCTAGATCTTCCTTGTAACTGCTAATTTCTTGTCAAATGAATACTAGATATATTTTTAAGGTGGGGTTGAGTTCCTTGAGGTAACATTCTCCTTAAATATGAACCTTGTTTCTTCTTGGCTTCATTTTAAAACTCTACAGAGGGAAGCCATATCCCATAGATTTCTATTTCTATGTTGCTGTTTCCAACAAGATCTGGGGTGGTTCCTGCTGTCTGCAATAAGCTATAGGTCTATGAAAGGACTAAATGTACTTTCTGTCTGTGTGACTGACAAAGCAAAGCCTGGTTTTCAGGGCTCTGCTCACAAAAGCTAAGAATGGCAGAGAAGGCACACCAGGAAAATGATGATTACTTCACTGATTTTGGAATAATGATCTTGCCTCCTGAAAAGGTCAACCTTCCATTTGAATTGAGTGTGGGAAGAAAGGATGGCAGGTAGGGAAGAAGATAAATGTCTTCTAAGGAGGGTCTGTGTAAAAGACATAAATACCTCCACATCCTTTTGCATAACAGTAATTATCTTTAGTATAAATTGCAGACTTAGGAACATTAAAAATATTTTTCACTTTGCATAGCCCAATATTGGAAAATATGATATACAAAACATCAAAGAAAGAAAGGAAAGGGGATGAGGTAAAAGTAGAAAGAGAAATTCTTCCTTTTACTAAAAGACATCTACAGGGTCATTTAAATGACGAATTCCTTGGCCTTATATGGTAGTTCAACTCTCCCAAATGTTTTTGGAACCCATCTACTTTGTAAAAGGAGGTAAGATTCAATCTTCAATGGCTTGTTTCAGCTTGAATTAAAATGTGACATACCTGCTTCACTTGTTCAGAAGACTTCAGTTTAAAGAGATCTTAAACACATTTTTTAGTGTCTTCTTTAAGCTTCTGCATTGAAAAAGATCTGGAAGATAGGAATAGTGCTTGCTTTTTGGAAGGAATCATACCAGATGAGAAGCACAGACTTAACTAAAACCAAACTGATGTGTAGAGACACAATGTTCCATTTTCAGGAAGGTTTGTCTGGACTGGAAGAAACTGCTGCCTAGTCCTGTCACCTGGAACAAGGGGGGATTTCATTTGCCAATGAGGGGCCCTTTAGGCCCTGCCAGTCTTGGAGTTTGTGTACCTGGGTCAGCCAAGCAAGAATCAAGAAGGGTACAATGCACGCATTCAAAGATCAGTGTGTTCTTCTTGGCAAGTGTGCCTTCTGGGCACTGTTTGTCCCCAGCACAAGGCAATCCCCACATTCTCAACCTTGTGACATTCAAATGTCTGCTAACTGCTTTCTTCATACCAAACACTTATGAAAGGAGCACTCTACAATCACAAAATTAGAAAACTCATTTATATCTAATCTTTAGACAAGATAAACTGGAGGTCATTGTGGTAACTCCTTACCACAAATGGTAAGAATGGTAACTTAAAAGTTTAATAATAAGCAGTTAAGCCAGGCATGGTGGCTCACATCTGTAATCCCAACACTTTAGGAGGCTGAGGCAGGAGGATTGCCTGAGGCCAGGAGCTCAAGACCAGCCTGAGCAACATGGTGAGACCCCCATCTCTGCCAAAAATAAAAAATAATTAGCTAGGTGTAGTGGCACATACCTGTAGTCCCAACTACTTGGGAGGCTGAGGCAGGAGGCTTGCTTGAGCCTGGGAGGTCAAGGCTGCAGTGAGCTGTAATTGCTTCTAAAAGACAATAGTGAGATAGAAGCTTAACAGGTGCTTCTAAGGTGTTTTCAGTTCTTAACAGAATGTTCATGGCCTGATGTTGACCTATAATTGTTGTTAGAGTATCAAGTGCTGCATTCTCTTTGCAAGGTAATTTTCACAGCTATGGTAGAGTAGAAATAGCACCAACGAGATCCTTCCTATAATGTTACGTGTGATTCTGGATATCAAATATTAGTGGGACCCAGAGAGAACTTGCAAAAGGCACAAAGAAGACTAAAAAGTCTGATTAAAAGATTAAAAAATAAGAAAAAAAGGAAGGCGGTATAAAGGTCTTGGACTTATTTAGCTCAGGAAAAAACAAAGGTTGTTCTGAATTGATGATTGCTGGCATCTGTAAGTCTTCACGTGTAGCATGCAGGCTGGATGTGGTAAGAAAATGTGAATGTCAATATCGAGGAGTTTGTTGAAGTCAAAATAGGTTCCCAACAGTGATTGAGGACTGGTCTTTCCAACAAGAGATACTTTATGAAAAACTTTGTCCAGTAGCTAAAGAACAAAAACTCCTTAAAAGCTTCTCACCCTTGTCAATTATTTCTCTCTCCGTGGACCTCATGTTTTTAAATATCCTGTAAATCAATTGCTTATGAATAATCATATATTTACTCTGGTTTTCCTAGGATAGTCTCAATTTATGCATTTTGTCTTGTGTAATTATCAACAGCTTTCCCTTTCAGTATCTGAGTATCCCATTTGAAAAATAAGGCATATGATTATTCTAATAAGAGCTAGCATGATTTGATTTTGGAAATATATATGGATTCGATAGGTTACACTCTGTTTAAAAGTGGCTCAAAAGATTCTATTATTGTGAAATTGGCTTAAGCAGATGATCTTTTAGCCTGCAAATACATGATTCTGTGACACCATTGACATTACCGAAAACAACTATTCATCCCATGAGAATGAAAGGGACAACAACCCCTCCAAGGTCTCTTCAGCCTCATTTGGAACAGGCAGGAATAATAACAAATGTCACACTCTTAGCCATGAGTCTAACGAAAGAGAAAGCATCATTTCACCATCTGAGCTGGGAATTTTGTGGTTTTCAGATGTTCAGGAATCCGGGCCCCTACCCATCCTGATATTCTGGGAATGCATGATTGTGAAAAGAGAATCAGCATGAGACCTCTATATTGAATTACTTAATTAATTCAGAAAATACTTATTGAGCCCCTCCTTCTGCCAGGCACTATTCTAAGTACTGGGATTTTGTTCACAAAAGTGAACAAAAGAGTCCTAATCCCATCTTCTTGGTACTTACAGTTTCATAGAGAGATAGACAGTAGGTCCAAAAAATGAATAGAAAAATGACAAGTAGGTAGCACTGATATATTGTAACAGAGTTTGAAAGAATGTGGGCCATGAACAATAGAATCCACGCCATCAGAAAGAGAGGAGCAGAAGAGCACAGTCTCCAGTCCTGCCTTGGTTGCACACTCTCCAGTCCTGGTTGTCCTGGGGACTGCAAGTTGCACACCCCAGCACACTAACATTGTCCCTTTAATGTAAATAAAATGAAAAAGTGCTGGTGGCAGAAGCCAAGTGATTGTCACTATTTTCCACCATGCCGGGGAGTCAGTCTCCCCACATGAAATAGTAATGGCTGTGGTAGTTTCCTGAGAGCTCAGTGGGAATGGCCCTTGCAACAAGCCCAGGGATTCTGTGTTCTCAGAAATAAAAGCAAGCAAAAGAGACACAGGCTTTGTTTCTGAGAAATAATTGGTTTCGGGGTTTAAGTTTATTATTTTCTTCTCCATTCTCATGCACTGATTTCGTATTTAAGCCTTTCCTCATTTCACTCTTGGGAGCACTGGTCGAAGAGAGCAGTGTCAGCTAGAGGAGGGTTTGAGGTTTGTTTTGTTTTGTTTTTTTTAATAATGGAAGAATTCTAAAAGGAAGAATGATCAAAGTTAAATTTTTAAGAATTATGCCATGACTGTGATCATAATATTTTCCACAAATGAGGCACAAAATGGCATAAAGTTGTTATTTGTGCCCTAAACAAAACTGGAGCATTCAATCTAGATTTTATAATGCAAGATCGTTATAGGCGCATAGATGGTGCTTCAGGAACAGCTGATTGAGTTGAATGGAACTGTCTACTTTGGAAAACAAGAGTTGTACATTAAGAGCCTCTCCAGCGTTTTGCTCTGGATGCATTCCAAAAGTTGTTGTCACTAAAGGTTTAAATATATAAAGATGGTACAATAGACTCTATTTCCATGGAAGTAAACTGGTCTCTAATTAATACACCAGAAGCTGAGTCACTTTGTTTTTACAGGCACGTAGAGAGGAAGTGCCATCTCTCCTCAGTCGTGACACACTGCCGGTTAGCTGATGTATAGTTCTTTTTTTCTTTTTATTAAGGAGTAGAAAAGAAACAGAACTGAAAGTTGAAACAATTCGTACAAGGAAGAAGAAAGCCTGGGAAGTTACCTACATTGCCTAACATCACAGAATCTAAAGGAATCAAACTTTCTCTTTCCTTCTTGTATTTGAAGAAAGGAGACCTCATCTTAAGACAAGAATTTTTCCAGGTTTCCCTGGACAGCTTCTTTCATTCTCCACAGTGTCTGTTTCAAACTTTCCTACCTGTCTCAATGTCTTCAAGCTCATCCACACCTTCCTTGCACACCCAGGGGAGGACTTTAACCCCTACCTTACAGACAACGATGTGAGAGCAAAAGCACCCCCACTGCAGCACCACGCAGCCTGTTCCCTCACCTGCATTCGTTCCCCCTCCCCCTCCCCCTCCCCCAAGCCCGGCGGCTCTCATTGGGCAACGGAAGAGGGGTCCTTCCTCCAGTCTCAGGCAAGGCTCTCCACCCATGCTTTAGATCTCTTCCTTTCCACATCTCTGGAAACTTGCTCCTGTAATCACCCACACTCTTTCCTGTATCTTCCACTCACACAGGAATGTTCTCAAATCTCCATCTTTAAAAAAAGAATGAAAACAAAACCTCTCAAGTACATATTTTCATCTAAAGAGAGACTTTCTTTTCTTCAGAGTCAGGATCTTAGAAAAGGTGGCACTTGCTGTCTCCTCTTCCTCTTCCTCATTTCTTCCTTACCTGCATTTGCCTCTCCTGCTTCACAGAAAGTTTCCCCCCTGAGGCTTTTATTCCTTCCTCGTTGCTCATCCAATGAACACACTTCAATTCTTGCCTTTCTTTTTTTTTTTTTTTTCCTTTTTTTTGAGATGGAGTCTTGCTCTGTTGCCCAGGCTGGAGTGCAGTGGCACGATCTCGGCTCACTGCAACCTCCGCCTCCTGGGTTCAAGCAATTCTCCTGCCTCAGCCTCCCAAGTAGCTGGGATTATAGGCACAAGCCACCAGGCCCGGATAATTTTTGTATTTTTAGTAGAGATGAGGTTTCGCCATGTTGGCCAGGCTGGTCTTGAACTCCTGACTTCAGGTGACCCGCGCCTTGGCCTCCCAAAGTGCTGGGATTACAGGTGTGAGCAACCGCACCCAGCCCAATCCTTTCCTTTCTTGGGCTCTGTGGCCTTGGGCACTCTTGTCTCTTCCTATTTCTTGAATCCATAAAACTACCCTCTCGGGTTTCTTCTTAATTCTGTGGCTTCCCCTTCTAAGTCCTCTTCTTGGCTCTGTTTCCCCATAAATGCAGGAGTTCCCTAGGGATTTATTCTCATCCATTCTTGTCCTTTTTGCGTTTCCAGAGTGTTTTCTGGAGGAGGGAGGGGGGATGGGGGGGCGCACAAATCTAATCATTACACTCTCCATAAGGTTCTCCAGAAGTTCTCAGTTACCTTCAGAGTAAATCTCACCTCTTAAGTAGGGCTTCCTACACCTGTCCTGATCAGACCCATGTCAAGCCCATCTAGCATCCCTTCCCCATAAATTCTTGAAATTCTAGCCATAGTAATTAACTGAACAAATCACGTTCTTTCTGGTTTCTGTGTCTTAGAAAATGCTGCTGCCTTTGCTCAGAACACACTTTCTTCCCCTTGTTTACCTATCGAATTCAAGATTTTCCCCCAAAGCTCAATGCATATTTCTATCATGGGATGTATCAATTTGTATTGTATTTATCTGTTTACCCATCTGTTTGAGTTCCTTAAGACAGGCACCCTGTTTATTTATCCTGTTAAGCTCTGGGTGATTCTTTGTGCCTAACACAGTTCCATCATAAGCAATAAATTTGTTGAATGACTAAGTGGATAAATGGAAGATACCATTCCTTTCAATTCCAAGCTCAGCATGTAAACTAAGTTCAAGTCACGTAGACTTTTCTATCAGACCTGAGTACAATGCTTCTAAAGCAATGTACATACCTCCACATAATAAGGATATTGATTTTCTATCTTCAAAATAAATGTGGCTCATGTTGTTAGAAATGTGTTTGTTCTGACCTTCCTGGTAGTCATGGAAATGAATTACAGCCTTGGGCAAAAGGGCATCCCTCAGTCAAGGGGATGTGGTGTGATCTGGTGGGTAGAGAGGGCGTCATGGAGGCAGCATTCTATTTATAGCTGATGTTGACTCCTCCAGGCCACTAAGGTGACAAGCAGCAAAGACTGGCCCCTCCTCTCCTCTCCTCCAGTCCATCCCTGACATGAAGCTAGCTGAGAGATTCGCTCTTCTATTTTCAAATCGGGTTGCTTTTGCTGAGAGATCGAGGCCAGGAGAGCTTTGCTAAGATTTCATTCCCATGGAAGCTTCCCATTTAGTTGCTACATCTGCGTAGTTCTTTTTTTTTCTTTTTTCTTTTTTTTTTTTTTTGAGACGGAATTACGCTTTTGTTGCCCAGGCTGGAGTGCAATGGCACGGTCTTGGCTCACTGCAACTTCTGCCTGCCGGATTCAAAGTGATTCTCCTGCCTCAGCCTTCTGAGTAGCTGGGATTACAGGTGCCTGCCACCACCCCCAGCTATTTTTTGTGTTTTTAGTAGAGATGGGGTTCCACCATGTTGGCCAGGTTGGTCTCGAACTCCTGATTTCAGGTGATCCACCTGCCTCGGCCTCCCAAAGTACTGGGATTACAGGCATGAGTCACCACACCAAGCCATCTGCATAGTTCTTATGGGCTCACAGTGGATTTGTGCTTTTGCTCTCACAAGATACTAATGTCTTTAAGAGCAAGACCTATGTATTTTTCTTTCTTTGCAGTGCCCTTCAGGCAAAGTTCAGCTGGCTAGCAGAGCTTAATCACTGCTCATAAGTATAATTACCAATCATAAACTTAGATAACTCATCCTGAATAAAAGGGTAAAGTAATCATAAAGATCTCCCAGATGGTGACATGTAAGCTTCTCTATAGAATCCTGGAAAATGTGAGAAATCAGAAAGGTTGCAATTTCATGGTACAAGCTCCTTGAGCACAATGACACGATTTTGCAAACTATTTCTAGAGTAAGAAATAATATCTTTTAAATTTATGGCAAAATCTGCTGTAATGGGAGATTACTGCAGTGATGGACGGCTTTATAGAAACACAGTTATATGTACTTTATTAAACCATGTAGCAGGAAAAAAACATGATGGCACTCAAGAAGTTGAATTTCAGCCGCTTTCAATTTCTGGGTACATATAACCTTTTTGTTAGCACCTCTAAGACACTGAGTTTATTATCAAAATGACAAGAGCATTTGACAAAACGACCTTTGGTTCAAGACTTCTAGATCTGTCAAACATCTTGTGGTAGCCAGTCTCCAAGATGACCCCAGTGGTCTCTGCCTTCCGGTATCCATGTCCTTGTGTAGTCTCTTCCCACAATGAATAGTGCCAACATGCATAAGCAACAGGACATTGTAGAAATGATGGTATGTGGCTCCCAAGGTTGGGTCACAAAAGACATTGTGGCTTCTGCCTTTCTCTCTCTTGGATTATTTGCTTAGGGGTAAACCAGCTACCCTGTTATGAGGACTCTCATCACAGCCCTATGGAAAGATTCATATGACCAGGAATTGGGGTTTCTTGCCAACAGACACCACCAACTTACTAGCAATATGAGTGAGCCATCTTGGAAATGTAGTCTCCAGCTCCAGTCAAGACTTCAGATGACTGCAAACTTGGCCATCATCATGTGTACAATCTTGTGAGAGGCCCGGAGCCAGAACCAAGTGAGGGTGCCATTAGGTAAGCTGGTGAGGGTGCCATTAGGTAACCAGGTGCCATTAGGTAAGCTGCTCCTAAATTCCTGATCTACAAAAAGTGCAAAATAATAAGTGTTTATTATTGTTTCAAGTCACTAAATTTTGGGTAGTTTCTTACACAGCGATAGATAAAACCTGAACCAGAATTGGAAAAAAAAATGATAATATAACATTATAGTGGATACTGTGGTATACTACCTAGATCACTTCTTCAGGGCTGACACAACCATTTCCCAGCTATTGAAAATATTGTTTGTTGACAATACATAGCTATGTCCCTTACTAGAAATTGCCGTCTAAGCTGAAGCTATGTCTTATTCAAGATTATGAGCTCCTGCCTGGGGCAGCCTGGGGCCGATGACTGACATGAGGATAAAGAAGTCAAACCCCATTCAATTTGTCCCCTTTCCAATCCTGCTTCCCTCAGTTCCCTAAAGTTGTATCTCATGAGTGCTATCCAAAATAAACCTCTGCCTACAACTCTCTGTCTCAGAGTCTGGTTTCCATGCTACCCAACCTAAAAGAGTTGGTATGGTCCTTGGAGACAGGGTATGCAGCCAATTACCTGGTTCGCTTGTCAGGGCATGGGAAGAAAACAATTGAAAGACTGAGGACAAGATTGTCTGCAGAGGAGGCACTGGGATGAACCTATGGGGGTGCACACAAATTGTGAAGATTTTGTTAATGCCCACCAGATAGCATATACTGCAGAAGAGGCGCTAAATAACAAACTGACTTGGCTAGTAGACATCAGGCAGCCTCTTTTCTTTTCCACCCCAGTGCTTACACAGTGGATTCATGAGCAGAGTAACCATGATGGCAGAAATGAAGGCTCATGCATAGCCCCAACAGCACACTCACAAAAGCTGATTTAACTATGGATGCTGCTGAGTGTCCATCCAACCTGCCAGCAACAAAGGGTAATGGGCTCCCAATATGGCACCCTCACTCAATGAAAGCAACCAGTCTTTGGTACCAAATCAATCCGTTTGAATCTTTTCAATCCTAGATGGATGAACAATTCATCTTGACTAGGACTGATACTTATCCTAGGCATGGGCTTGCCTTTCCTGCCCATAGGGCCTTGGCTGTGCTGTCTTGTGGCTCTTCCCTGCCTACATTTAGCGTATACATTCAGGTAAAGCAGCCATAGCCTGAAAAGGACCTGGTAAACAGGGCCTTAGATTCCCCAGGGCTGAGAGTCTAGGCACTCCCCTAGACTAGCCACCTAGACCAACGGAAGTGCTGGCTGAGGGTGAGACAAACCCAGAATGAGTGGTAGAGGATAAAGACAATGAGCTTCCATTATGAATGTGAAGGCAGCTGCAGCAGCAAGGCTAGAGCTCATCCCACTGGAGTGTCCAAGTTTTCATAAGAAACAAGACTCACTGGAACCTGAGAGGATCTATGTGGGGTGAGGGGATGCTATGGGGCTCTGTCAGGGTTCTCTCTTAAGAGGCAATGCACTCATGTGTTCCAGCTGCTGGGACTCTCAGCTGCTGACAATTCATGACTACATGGCTCATTGGGAATTGCCCTTGGCTACAGAGAACTCCTTCACTTAAGGTTACACTCTCTCCCAGAGATGGCCAGTGGCCATCTGACTGTGAGGAAACTGACTGATGTGAAGAAACAAAGGCTGGCACATTTGCTTCAGTTAGGACATCTCTGAAAGGCCATCCCAGCTCCCAAGCTTCCCACAGGAAGGGCTGAGACTCCTATTGCAGCTACGTTGTGGATCAGCTTCTGTCTTTGTCCAATCCTGCCTTCCTCAGCTCCTGACATTGTTACTCCCAACACTCGCCCAGTAAACCTTCTGCATGCAACTCTCTGTCTCAAGGTCTGTCTCCAGGAAACCCAACCTACAAAAAGCTTCCATACAAGGATTTTTAACTTTCAATCAGCACAGCGAAAAAATGCTGCCAGAGAAAAGTCTATGCTCTTCATTGTTAATCCAGTAGATGGGAAAACTAGAAATTGCAAGCTTTGGTTGACCTGACAGTGGTTGCGAAGAAAAAGGGAGCACGTCAGGAAAGGAAGTGACTGGGAACTCTATGTCCACTTTATTCATGGATGGAGGTGTTACAAAGAATAGAGTATCAGGGGTAGATGTGCTTCATATACCTCAGCTTTTCTGAGGGAGGTAAGCCACATGGAAAAATATCATAGTAAGGCTCTTTGCTCACTAGGTAGGTGACTTTGGTCATTTCATTGTTGCAATCTTTACTGATATACTCGCCAAACAGTGTTTTGTTTGTTGTAATAACTCTAGTTTATTTATTTGTAAATTTCTCAATATAGTCATAAACAACTGACAGTCTCTTTAAACAAGAAATTGTACAATGGAAATTTGATATTTTGCTGGAGAGACTCTGCAAAAGAAATTAGTAGGAATTAGTAGATTGTATGTTCAGAGGGTGAGGGCTCACTGACATGGTGTATTAGTCTGTTCTTACATTGCTATAAGGACATACCCTAGACTGGGTAATTTATAAAGGAAAGAGGTTTAATTGACTCACAGTTCTGCAGGGATGGTGAGGCCTCAGGAAACTTACAATCATGGCAGAAGGAGAAGCAAACATGTCCTTCTTCACATGACAGCAGCAAAGAGAAGTGCCAAGCAAGTGGGGAAAAGCTCCTTATAAAACCATCAGATCTCATGATAACTCACTCACTATCATGATAACAGCGGCATGGGAATAACTGCCCCCAGGATTCAATTACCTCCCATGGGGCCCCTCCCAAAACACATGGAGATTATGGGAACTACAATTCAAGATGAGATTTGGGTGGGGACACAGCCAAACCATATGGGCATCTAGAGTTTACACTTACCAAGATCAATGTGATCCTTTCATGAAGAACTGATTTTTTTCCTCCTCCAAATTGCTTCTCTTCTGTTTGGTTGATGTGCACTTCATTCTTCTCCATCCTGGGAGGAAGGCTGATCATATGGATTGCCACAGGGGTCCATTCCCTCTAACTCCTGTAGGATTCAGCCCATAGGGAACACAGGCAGATCTGAGGAGTGGGGAGAGTGAGGCTAGGGTATTTTTTCCCCTCTTTCCCCTCTAGTAAGGTGGACCCAGGCTGTCAGCCTCCCTCCATGGCAGACCACACCCCCTGCCAGGCAGTCCCTCCCTGGCCCCTCTTGGCTTAGGGGTGCTAACTATCTTCAGCGACCACTTGCTCCAGGTTACTGCACTATGCCTTAGGGTTTCCCTACACTCTGCCCTGATAGAATGATTCTTCTTTCTGTCTCTTTCACATTTAGGAGACTAAATTCTAGACTCGCTTCTTACAGAAACAAGCGAAGCATCCATGGGCCAATCGCTTCACCAATGTAGGCTAAGAAATTCCTGGGATCTGGCACTCAAAGATTTAGAAGAACTTTGAACTGAATGAAGGAGACAATGTCTCCACCCCATTCCAGTGCTTTATAACCTGTTTCCTTGAGGAAAGTGACAAGGCAGGAGATGTGGGGACAAAAGGATTAAAAATTCAAAGGTGTTCGTGAAGGGAGCGAGTGCACATTAAGACTTGGCATAAGAATGGCAGCAGGCAAAAGCAGGCCCAGGCTGATGGGAGACTGAACAGCAGAACAGAGCAAAGCCAGGAAAAGGGTTTTAAGTAAACTCCTTAAACTCCTGGGAAGCCACAGGACAGATGGACAGTGCAGTGAATGACCATTCTGAGACAGCCAAGTATAAACGGTCCCCAGAGAATCGCATCTCCAATCGGTCTGCGCACTGGGAAAACAGAGTGGAGGCATGGAAATTGACCCCATTTGCAGGAAGGAGGAGCCTGGCCCTCCTGTTCCTGTGTGGTAACCTGGAATTCAATCTGTGAGATGGGGGCCTGTTAAGAGGAACCCCTCTCACTTTGCTAAGAGTCTTTTTCCTTTTCGCCCAATAAATTTCATAACCCCTCACCCTTCGAAGTGTCTGCGTGCCTAACTGGTCATGTGACAAGGACCCAGTTTTTAGCTGAACTGAGGAGAAAGTCCTACAATTCCTACCATTCGCTGCCACTCCTGTTTCAGAACTTCTAGTCATAGCTTCCATTGACTGGGTGCCTCCCATGTCCCAGGCATGATGCGTTATACTCATTGTCTCCTTTCATCCTCACACACAACAACCTTGGCAGGACACAGAAAGGTGGTGTGAGGAGACAAGCCGAGCTACTTGCCCAAGGACCCAGGGCCCCCTAAATGACAGAGCCAGGATGCCAACCCTGGGACTTCCTCACATAGTTAATCTCCCTTTTCTAAAACAGAATTTGGCCTGGCCCTAAGGATACCTGTCCAGGCTGGAGTGAACACTGAGTTTTCACTACTTCCTCTCATCTCTCAGAAATCACTGAAGCAGACCCAAATTCGTGGTTAGTCCAATAACAACCCACTCTATTTGAGCCAAAAATTATAGCAGGCCAGGTCCTGGGTTAGGGAGCTCATTTCCTTCTCTGCCCTCTCTCCACCTTGTCCTTCCTGCCCAGGTGTGAATCTTTCCCCAGAACCAGGCCCACACCAGAATAAGCCCTGGGAAGCAGGAGAGTGGGACATGGCAAGGTATTTGTCTCTGTGTGTGGGATTGCACTGGGAGAGGAGGATGGAGGGAAGGCATTCCTCATGCAGTAAACAGCCCAGACCAATTTGCACCCCAGCCACTGAGCCTTAATCTTTTCATGATGCTTTGCATATTTATAACCAAGATTCCTATTGCTCTGGTACAAACAAGATTGCAATCAGCCTGCCAACAGATTCTCTTTAAACTGTCAGTCTTTATGGAGAAAAAAACAGTCATTGACATTGAATGGCCTTTAAACAAGCCCCCCTTATTCTCCTTAGCTGGAAGACAGTACGCAAGCTTAGTCCTAAGAAGAGAGGGAACTTGTTTCCTTTAAACAGCCCCTGCCCAGGTTTTCTTCAGTTTGGTTAGAGCAGCCTCAACTCCTTTTAAATGCCTTGCTTAGCGGATGCCAGCCTGCTTGAGCTGTGCCTGCAGATGCCAATTTCAGCTGCCACATTTAATTTTCATGTCCTGAGGGCCTCCTGTGCTTTTTCTCATTCCCTTAAATGAATAAAAATAACTAAGGAGCATGGAGCACATGACCCTGATTCAGTGTTCAATCTTTTGCTACAGATATGTTTGCCACGTCCAGTCCTATTTGTTTTAAAGAGAAGATGAAGCAGAAAAAGGGGACCTGTCACATCTCTGTTTCCCAGATCCTTAGAGCCTAAATACAGCTGTGAGTTAGGACAGAAAAAGTTAGTTTCCTTATCTAGAAGCCAGACATGTGTACTAGTGGCAGAAGCATGTTCTACTTTGGTTCTACTGTGAAAAGAACCAATGGAAAGAAAAAACCTAACTAACATGGATGGATTCCTTACTCGACTTGGTGATGTGGACCCTAAGGTCCCACCAGCACACGCTGATGTGACTCAAGGGCTGAAATAAAGGGGACAATGCTTCCTCGTTGTCTTCAATGGAAGGGACATCTGGGATTTTATTTTATTTTTTTTTTGAGATAGAGTCTCACTCTGTCATGCAGGCTGGAGTGCAGTGACGCCATCTCAGCTCACTGCAACCTCTGCCTCCTGGGTTCAAGCGACTCTCCTGCCTCAGCCTCCAAAGTAGCTGGGATTACAGGCGCATGCCACCACACTCGGCTAATTTCATCTGGGATTTTAAACTGGACTGAAAAAAAATCCTGACTTCCAGCAGGTCCTTCTTAGGGCCAAAAGAGTGCTACTTAGAAGTAGGATGGGCCATGAGACTCCCTTTAGTACCCTCAGAAAGACCCCAGAAGAAACCCTCGTGGGTTTCTCACCAGCCCTCACCCCAGGACTAAGACTATGCCAAGCCCAGCCGTGAACATTGTGATCCTTTCTATGGTCCTTTTAGGGACTGTTTTGGGAGAGGCAGAGTCAAAGAGTGCATTGCAGCTGCTATTCTTATTCCTTTACCCAGCCAACCCTTAGTTGCCAGCATTTCTCAAACCATAGTTTAGCTGTGAATGCCCGAGATTTTCTTCCTGTCCTGACCACAGTAGTGCTGGTGGTCATGCTGCTTTCTGGCACAGCCAGGCAGGAGGCCAGCCACCTCAGAGCCTCGGGGAGGAGGGAGGGGAAGGATGCCTTCCCCTGGGGCCCAGAAGGGGCTGTGGGTACCAACTGCCTGGACACTCAGGCTGGAATCAAGCTGAATACACTATAGGGAGGAATTGAAAGATCCGGGCAGGGGAACATACTCCTCAATCCAGACCAATGTTTTCAGAGGCCTCCGTTTTGTGAAGGTGTTGTCATCAAAGCTTGCCTTTCTCTTTATAAATGAACTCATTTGTGGAAAATTCTGGAAATGAAGAAAAGGAGAGAGACAGAGAGAGGGAAAGAAAGACAAAATCATTCTTTTCAATGCCAGCTATTGAATGTACCCTACAGTTTCAGAGCTTTAGTCTCTCACAGAAATTCTTCTATAGTTGTTACCAACATTTTGGTCCCTCACATCTGCTCTTTAAAATGCTAGGATAGCAGTCATGAAACTCCTTGGTCCTCTCAGAGATGTGCAATTGAGGGAAATAAATTCAATTTCAGCCACTGGGTGGTATTTAGTGAGCACGTGATCAGCCTTGTACTGGGAACTCACAAGAATCTTCTCTTTCTTGGAAGAGAGAAGAATCTTCACTCTTTTTGGAAAGCAGAAGATTCTTCTCTCTTTTTGGAAGACAGAAGAATCTTCTCTCTTTTTGCATGTGAAACATTAGAAATGACTTGAAGTTCATATATTAATAAGGCTGGTGGATACAAGATACAGTAAAAAAAATTTACAGTTAGCAAAATAGAATTGTTGGGTGGGGCTTGAGAGAAGAAGGAATTGGAGCAGAGAACTGCATGAAATACAAGGAGAAGTTCAAGATTTTGAGTGAATTGTGTATATCATACTTATTAGCACTTCCTTGTCTTAGAATCTTCTTTGCTCCTTACACACACACACACACACACACACTCTCTCTCTCTCTCCCTCTCCAATGCCCTTTCGTCATTCCTCCCTTTACTGAAAGCTGACTCATGCTTCACAGCTTAGCTTAACCTCTGTCTTCTTCATGTAGACCTTTTCAGCATCTCAGCCCACATTGATTCCCCTTCCTGGAAACTCTCCTTCACTTAGAGTCAATATCACTCAGTTAAGTACTTAGTTGATTTCTATTTGTTTCAAGGTGTGTTTGTCTTTCTTGGTAAAGGATAAGGCTCTTAGGAGAAGGATCATATGTTCCAGTAGGATCAGACATGGGGAGATACAGTGGAGCCACTTTGCAAACACTGGTTTAATGGATGAAAGGTTCGGTTCAGAACCTTGTTTCTCTGGGAACATTATCACCAAGAGTCCTCGTCTGGGCAAGCGTTTCGTTCCTTGGCCATTTCATCAGTGCCACCACACAGGCTGCCTCATACTCTTAAATGGCTCTTCAGTGTTCTGTTTCCAGCAGAGTCGGGGAGATTATGTTAGTTCCTTGCAAAATGTTTGAGAGGAGTTTCATTGTTCTTAGAAGGCAGAGAAGAGCAATTGGCCCACTTTTCTGTACTTTACATATGAAATATTTGTTTAAGCTGTGATAAAAAGCCAAACTTGGAAATTGCTGCTATAAACTCAGAGTGCAAATGAGGGCCAGTCTAAGGGTGATCAATTCAGCTAATATGCAATAGATTCAGCTGCCACCTCCAGAAGAGCCAACATTAGTTAATCAGTATATGGGCAATCCAGGATGTTTGTTCTGGCTGAGGTCCCACCTGTTCTGTCTTTTTAGCATTTTGTGTTTCTAAAATTTCTTCCCCAGGAGGGATGAAGGAGAGGCAAGAGGATTGAGAAAAGAAGACAGTGAACAAAGACGATGTTGTTGGTAACCCAGCCCTGCTAGAGACTTGGTGGAGTGAAGGTGAAAGTCAATGCTCATAACAAAAGTTCTGGGTTTAGGATCACCTCAAGATTTAGATCTATGTCAGCCATGCCCCTACTGACTGGGAAATGCACAGAATGTTAGTCTGAAGGCAAAATGGGCCATGTGCAGTCATTGAAACACGCCTGCTGTGGTATGAATATTTGTCCCCTCCAAACCTCATGTTGAAATTGGATCCCCAATGTTGCAGGTGATTCTCAATGGGAGGTGTTTGGGTCATTCGGGCAGATTTCCCAAGAACAGATTAATACCGTTTGTTTCAGGAAAAACTCTCCGAAACTGCGTTTTTCCTCTGATCTTGTTATGGTAGCTAGCTAGCCAGGCATGAGCAGGCAGAAGAGGGCTCCTCCTGACCCACCAGGAATGTCAGATGACCATCAGGTGATGGTCTGGCAGTTGTCACACTACCTCTCTAAAAATGATAATTGGTTGCAGGTGCAAGGGAGAGGCAATTTCACAACAGATGAAAACATTTGAAATTGGTAACCAGCAGCTCAGGAATTGGGTGAGTAGGCTCAGGCATGCGCATTAAGAGACAAAATGGTGGAGTATGACCTTCTGGGAGCATTCCACTGGAAAAGAGAAGAATGCCACAGTCAAGAATTTGAACAACTCCAGTAAACACGCTGAGCATGCTCACCTCTCAAGTATTAGCAGGCCACTGTGCATGCGGGTGGCCCACCCTAAGGGAATAATCATGGGAAAAAGGACACAAGACCCCGGGAGTATGCCAACCTATAAAACCCCAAGTCAAAAGGTCAAATGTCCCATTTGACCTCCACAGCACCCACTTGAGTCTCTTCCAAGTGTACTTTCCTTTCTTTCCTGCTCTAAAGCTTTTTAATAAACTTCCTCTCCTGCTCTGAAACTTGCCTCAGTCTCTTTCTCTGCCTTATGCCCCTCAGTTGAACTCTTTCTTCTGAGAAGGCAAGAATTGAGGTTGCTGCAGACCTGTACATATTTCCCATCAATAACCCAGATATTCGCCACCCCTAACACTCTCACACCACCACAACAATCAGCACACTGAAGACTTCTGTGACCAAAGGTGTGGGAGTTTCTCCCCACCACAAAGCAGTGAACACCAGTTGGGTGTCAATTCCAACACGATCTACCTGGAGATAGTGTCAGATCCCATATGTTGAGGGCTCAGTCCCCAGGACTGCTGCCCCCTCCACCACACACCAGTCACAAGACCAGGCCTCCACAACTTCTGACTGACTGGCTTCAAGTTGCAATTCCCATTTTGGGTTCAATTAATTGCTAGAGCAGCTCACAGCACTCAGGGAAACACAATTAGTGGTTTATTGTGAACGATATTGCACAGGATACAGACGAAGAGCTCGTAGGGCAAGGTATGCGGGAAGAGGCACAGGCTCCCATGCCCTCCAGAGGTATGCCAGCCTCCAGGAACCTTCACGCGTTCAGCTGTCCGAAAGCTCTCTGAACCCAGTGGTCTTGGGTTTTTAGGGAAGCTTCATGACATCAGCATTTCTTCCCTGTGGGTGTAAGGTGGGACTATCTCAGGGGAGGGTCTTAAGTCCCACAGTCAGAAAGGTGAGGAAGATTAGAGTCCTGTCCTGGGGCAGTGAAAAGAGGGTAAGAGACAGATGCTGTTTCTGAACACACCCAACATTTTAACAAAAGATTGTAAAAAGGGCTATGTGAGTTATGAGCCAGGGACCATGGATGAAAGCCAGTATATATTACATATACCTATATAAATATATATGTATAAAAACACCACAGGCCACACCCTTGGTTTTTGTTTGTTTCTTTAGAGATGGAGTCTGGCTCTGTCACCCAGGTGGGAGTGCAGTGGCATGATCTTGGCTCACTGCAGCCTCCCCTTCCCGGGTTCAAGCAATTCTCCTGCCTCAGCCTCCCAAAGTAGCTGGAATTACAGACATGCACCACCATGCCCAGCTAATTTTTTGTGTTCTTAGTAGAGACAGGGTTTCACCATGTTGGCCAGGCTGATCTGGAACTCCTGACCTCAGGTGATCCACCCACCTCGGCTTCCCAAAGTTCTGGGATTACAGGCGTGAACCACCACGCCCGGCCCACACTCTGATTTTTGACCATGGACCCCTTACATCAAAAAAAATACATAATCATAAATAATTAGTCCAGTCCATCATATGTGAATGTCTCTCAGAGTGAGACCACACAGGTTTGAAGATTTCCTTTCAATCTTGTTAGGTTCCAAAGGCAGGAGTGATCTTGGTAAAACATATACACCCTTTCAGGCATCCCGAATAATTGAGCTAAGAGACAGTGTCATCTCTTGTTCTGGGACTCCTTCGAGTTGTTAATGTAATATTGAATTTCCCTCAATTAATAACCCATTTATTCATTTCTTTACACTCAGCAACATTTCTCCTTCTCTCCAGGAATACCCAAACCTTTTCACCTTGTGAAGGGACATTAGAATCGCCACTGCGCTGGCCTAGATTGCAGGCAGCAATACAAGTCTAGCAAGTACCTCCTCCTCAGTCCACTCCCACTCAGATAGTGTAAGGTTACACAGGTACAGAGCTAGTGAGCTATTTTTACCACCAGGCAATATGGCTGCTTCGCTCTTAACCCCAATGTTGCTAGATGGGAGGAAGGCGCAGCCCACCTCCATCGGGCCCTCAGGAATTCTGAGTTGTAGCCTTGGTCCTAGGACCACTGCATCAGATAGGGGAGAAAAAGAAAAATTTTTTGAGGTGATTTTGGGAAGAAAAAATATATATATAGTTTTATAGTTATAGTTACATAACTATTACCCTGATATAACAACTATCTATCTATCTATCTATCTATCTATCTATCTATCTATCTATCTATCTATCTATCATCTATCTATCTATATAGTTGTTTTAGTAGAGACAGGGTTTCTAATATACATATATATATATATATATATATACACACATAGTTGTTACACAAGGGTACTCCTCCGTTGGCAAGATGGCATAGCCATAGCAGCATCCATCCTCCCTACCTGCTCTTCCCCACATCAATCAGAAAAACAGAAAAAATCTAGTGGGGACACTAGCCCCGTTCATGTTGGAGGTGAGCACACACTCGTGAAGGCTTATCAGCGAGGGCCTTTCCATCAGGAAACCTGTCTCATAGCTATCCACAATTTCCGTCTCTCTTGGTAACAAACAAAGTAATTCTTACTTGCATTATGTGCCAGAGAGGGTGCAAAGGTAGCATGCCTCAATTCAGCCCATCTCTGCACCGCTGCAGTGACCTATGTCCCCATTTCATGGACCCAGGTGGCCACCTCCAGGGAGCACACAGGGATACCTACTTGTTGATTCCAGTCACCTTCCAGACCTGGAAGGGAATTCTTCTGATGGGCATTTGTTCTACTGTAACACACCTTTCAAATTTCCATAGGGCCATACCCCATGTGGGCATTTCTTTAATAGGCCAGGTTTCCATTGCCCTTCTGCCTGACCATGTGGCCAGGCCATTTGTCACCACCCACGAGTCAGTAAAAACCCAAACACAGGGGCTTCCACCACTGTTCAATTCTTCCATCACTGTTAGAAAAACAGCATGCAATTCAGCCCACCAAGCTGATCCATTTTTATCTTCTTTGATTAAAGTAGCTGACTTCCAGGCCGGGCGCGGTGGCTCAAGCCTGTAATCCCAGCACTTTGGGAGGCCGAGGCAGGCGGATCATTAGGTCAGGAGATCGAGACCATGCTGGCTAACACGGTGAAACCCCGTCTCTACTAAAAATACAAAAAATTAGCCGGGCGAGGTGGCGGCCGCCTGTAGTCCCAGCTACTCGGAGGCTGAGGCAGGAGAATGGCGTGAACCCCGGGGGGCGGAGCCTGCAGTTAGCCGAGATCGCGCCACTGCACTCCAGCCTGGGCGACAGCAAGACTGCGTCTCAAAAAAAAAAAAAAAAAAGTAGTTGACTTCCAAACAGGATGTTGTCCATTCACTTTGAAACTGCCATCTGTAAACCAAGCAGCTCCTTTTTGGTCAATCAAGAACTGTTCATAGTGTACTGTCCAAGTGTTGATAGAATCAGCAGCACCTCACACATTTCCAGAGTCAGTACTGGGGGTAAAAAGGCTACCTGCTTGTGAGTATCTCCTTGCATTTCCCAGATAGCATAATCCTGAATAAACCATTTCCATTTTGTTATGGAATTCTTCTGGGCATTACTATCTTCATTAGAGTATTTCCCTGACGTCATCCCAGATAGCATTGGTATTTCAGGTGTCAACATCATTTTATGTCCTTCAGTCATAGGATTAGCTTCAGTTAACTTCCCTTAGCAAGGTAGTAAATGCCCCTCAGCTGGAAATTCTTTAGTCCAAAGTTTTTGTAGTCATTGCAGGAAATGCTCACAGGATTTTGCTATAAGCCCCAGGAAATGCGCCACAGAGTGCTGTCAAACGGAGAATTTATCTTTATCAGGTGCTCTAGCTTCTCCTCTGCACTGTGTGGGCTCGGGCAAGCTTACTGGTTCCCAATTAGTGTGTAAAAGTAATATTCCTTGAAGGGCAGATTTACATGCCTTCTGTTTTACAGTACAAGGTAGGGGAAATATTTCCCAATCAGACACAATGTCATTTCCCAAGATACAATTAGGTAAAAGAGATGCAACAACTTCACATGAAGTGTGTTCAAATAAGTATCAACTTTCATAATCCTATCAGTCCTTACATTTTTATGTTCTAGTTTTAGGAACTTCTCTTCTCCACCCCCACACCATTTTATCCTCTTTTGTGCAAAAGGCTTTGGGTCTCCAGCCAAGGGCTGAGCCAAAGGACCTTTGTCTTTCTTCAATCTTTATTTTGATTAACCTGCCTGTCTATTGTACCAGACAATTTCTCAAAGTCTGATTAGATTTCTCATTAGAATCTCTGCCTTCTGGCTTTTACAATTTCTCTAAACTGGGGGAAATAGAGCAAACTGGGTTGAAGCCCTTTAATATCGGGGGATTAGCAGAGGCTCCCTTTGGTCCACTCAACCTTTGATACTGTTGTATTGACCCCATCAATTTCCTTTGTTTTAACTTCATCGATTTCCATTTTATTCATTCTGTTTTTTAATAACCATCTAAAGATTTCCTTCCTGTTTGGACAAGTCCTATGACTCTCCTTTCTTTTTCTTCTTATTTTCACCCCATCAATATTTTTTTATTCACCTCATTTTTAAATAACCTTTTAAGAATTTCCACCTTCTTGGCTAATGCCTGTAATCCCAGCACTTTGGGAGGCCGAGGCAGGTGGATCATGAGGTCAGGAGATTCAGACCATCCTGGCTAACACAGTGAAACCCCGTCTCTGCTAAAAATACAAAAACAAAATTAGCTGGGCATGGTGGTGGGTGCCTGTAATTCCAGCTACTGGAGCTGCTGAGGCGGGAGAACGATGTGAACCCGGGAGGTGGAGCTTGCAGTGAGCCAAGATTGCGCCACTGCACTCCAGCCTGGGTGACAGAGTGACTCCGTCTCAAAAAAAAAAAAAAAAAAAAAAGAAAAGAAAAAAAAAGAATTTCCACCTTCTTGGGATGAGCCCTTTGATTCTGCTTCTGCTTTTTGTCTTTCCCTGGTCTCATTAGGTTAATTAATAAAAACATTAACTAACCTAATATTTTTATTAGCATCTGTATGACCCATAAGGGAAAGCTGAGACAGCAAATTTGGTACAGCTTCTCAAAACGCTGTTTGATTTTGATGGAGTAATGTCACATGGCGTGCCAATGTAGAAGGGGTCCCCTTAACCATGGCATTTACCATGACCTGGGTTATGGACATATTCATCAGATGAATACTGCTGCCATCATAAAACCAGTCCCACATGGCTTGCATATGAAGCATTTCAGCTTCTTCATCTGGGGTGCTCCACTTGGCATTTACAGGTGGAGTTGGACAGTCTCCCTTCTCAGGGTAAAGCAGTCTTACAGTAGCTTTTATCGGGTCCACCAAGCTGGCTATTACCTCATGAATAACCTCCTGTGTGTCTGGATCATATATACCCATCTGTGATTGTTCAATAGTAAGCTGTGCGTCTTCCATCAACCTGAGCATGCTGTTCTACTCTGCAGCATTTAAAACCAAAGATACTGTGCCCAAATTAGTCACTTTCAGAATCTATTTTAGTAAAGGGTTCTCTGGAAGCTGATGATACTGATCTACAAAATGAAGCAATTCCTTCACTTATTCTCTTTGGTTTCAATAGTTACCTGGTTTTGTCCTTCCTCCACATTGACTACCTTCTTGGTAACCATGGGTCTCAGTGGTACTTTGTATTGTCCCTGCATAAAATTTTCTCCTTTGTTGATGACTTTGAGACTAGTGGGCTGAGCTCAGACAGACCCACATCTGAGCTTGATCCAGCCTCAAAGCCTGACCCAGCACTCTCTTTCACTTTTATTTTGGCTATTATAGGTAACAATAACCAAGGAACTATTTATTTTTTCATATGAGTTTGCATTTCCTTATGCATCCAGTGAACCAACCCCATGGGAGTTAGATCCATCTTTAAATTCCACTGGTAATGTTTACCTTTAGTAACCGATCCCACAGCTTTGGCTTCATACCATAGGTGACCACGTAGCCACCCAGGACTCAAAAACTCTTCATCCCCTGCCCTTTTAACCTTTCTCTTCCCAAACCACATGTTTCTGTTAGTCAGAATGAGTGGTAAATCCCACTTCTGACACCAATTGTCTCAGGAAAAACTCTCTCAAGCCACATTTTCCCTCTGCTCTCACATTACCACAACAATCAGCAACACAGAAGAAGACTTCTATGAACAAAGATGTGGGAGTTTCTCCCCAGTACAATGCAGCAACTCCCTGCATTGTCCTGGGGAGACAATGCAACTCCAACATGATCTACCTGGAGATAGTGTCAGATTCCACAGGTTGAGGGGTCACTCCCCAGGACTGCTCCCTGCCCCCTGACACCAGTCACAAGTCCAGTCTCCAGAACTGCTGATCAACCAGCTTCAAGTTGGGGTTCCCATAAACCCCTCTTTGGGCTCAATTAGTTTGCTGCAGCAGCTCACAGAACTCAGGGAAAAATAATTAGTTGTTTATTATAAAGGATATTGCAAAGAATACAGATGAAGAGCTAGGTGGGCCAAGGTATGTGGCGGGGGGGGGCATAAGCTCCCATCCCTTCCAAGGATGTGCTTCCCTCCAAGGGAATGGAGGTTCCATGTGTTCGGCTATCCAGAAGCTCCCCAAACCTAGTCCTCTTGGATTTTTATAGGAACTTCATGATGTCAGCAATTCTTCCCCTAGGATTTGGGGTGGGACCCTCTCAGAGGAGGGTCGTAAGTCCTACAATCAGAAAGGTGAAGGAATATTAGAGTCCTGTCTTGGGGCAGGGGAAAGGAGGACAAGAGAGAGAAGATTCTGTTTCCAAAGACTTAACACAGCCAACATTATAACAAAAGACTGTAACAAGGACTATGGGAGTTATGAGCCGGGAACCATGGATGAAAATCAATGTGTGTATATATATATATATATATGTGTGTGTGTGTGTGTGTGTGTGTGTGTGTGTATAAAACACCACACCCTCCCTCTGGGATGAGTGAGCTCTCACTGTATTAGTATTCATAGATCTGGTTGTTAAAAAGAGCCTGGCCGATCCAGGCTGTGGAGGAGCCAAGATGGCCGAATTGGAACAGCTCCGGTCTACAGCTCCCAGCGTGAGCGACGTAGAAGACGGGTGATTTCTGCATTTCCATCTGAGGTACCGGGTTCATCTCACTAGGGAGTGCCAGACAGTGGGCACAGGACAGTGGGTGCAGTGCACCGTGCGCCAGCCAAAGCAGGGTGACGCATTGCCTCACTCGGGAAGCGCAAGGGGTCAGGGAGTTCCCTTTCCTGGTCAAGGAAAGGGGTGACAGACAGCACCTGGAAAATCGGGCCACTCCCACCCGAATACTGCGCTTTTCCGACGGGCTTAGGAAACGGCACACCAGGAGATTCTATCCCGCACCTGGCTCAGAGGGTCCTACGCCCACGGAGTCTTCCTGATTGCTAGCACAGCAGTCTGAGATCAAACTGCAAGGCAGCAGCGAGGCTGGGGGAGGGGCGCCCGCCATTGCCCAGGCTCGCTTAGGTAAACAAAGCAGCTGGGAAGCTCAAACTGGGTGGAGCCCACCACAGCTCAAGGAGGCCTGCATGCCTCTGTAGGCTCCACCTCTGGGGGCAGGGCACAGACAAACAAAAAGGCAGCAGTAACCTCTGCAGACTTACATGTCCCTGTCTGACAGCTTTGAGGAGAGCAGTGGTTCTCCCAGTGTGCAGCTGGAGATCTGAGAACGGGCAGACTGCCTCCTCAAGTGGGTCCCTGACCCCTGACCCCCGAGCAGCCTAACTGGGAGGCATCCCCCAGTAGGGGCAGACTGACACCTCACACGGCAGGGTACTCCTCTGAGGCAAAATTTCCAGAGGAACCATCAGACAGCAGCATTCATGGATCACAAAAATCCGCGGTTCTGCAGACACTGCTGCTGATACCCAGACAAACAGGGTCTGGAGTGGACCTCTAGCAAACTCCAACAGACCTGCAGCTGAGGGTCCTGTCTGTTAGAAGGAAAACTAACAAACAGAAAGGACATCCACACCAAAAACCCATCTGTACATCACCATCATCAAAGACCAAAAGTAGATAAAACCACAAAGATGGGGAAAAAACAGAGCAGAAAAACTGGAAACTCTAAAAAGCAGAGCGCCTCTCCTCCTCCAAAGGAACGCAGTTCCTCACCAGCAACGGAACAAAGCTGGACAGAGAATGACTTTGACGGGTTGAGAGAAGAAGGCTTCAGACGATCAAACTACTCCAAACTACAGGAGGAAATTCAAACCAAAGGCAAAGAAGTTGAAAACTTTGAAAAAAATTTAGACGAATGTATAACTAGAATAACCAACACAGAGAAGTGCTTAAAGGAGCTGATGGAACTGAAAGCCAAGGCTCGAGGACTATGTGAAGAATGCAGAAGCCTCAGGAGCCGACGCGATCAACTGAAAGAAAGGGTATCAGTGATGGAAGATGAAATGAATGAAATAAAGCGAGAAGGGAAGTTTAGAGAAAAAAGAATAAAAAGAAACGAACAAAGCCTCCAAGAAATATGGGACTATGTGAAAAGACCAAATCTGCGTCTGATTGGTGTACCTGAAAGTGACAGGGAGAATGGAACCAAGTTGGAAAACACTCTGCAGGATATTATCCAGGAGAACTTCCCCAATCTAGCAAGGCAGCCTAACATTCAGATTCAGGAAATACAGAGAATGCCACAAAGATACTCCTCGAGAAGAGCAACTCCAAGACACATAACTGTCAGATTCACCACAGTTGAAATGAAGGAAAAAATGTTAAGGGCAGCCAGAGAGAAAGGTCAGGTTACCCACAAAGGGAAGCCCATCAGACTAACAGCTGATCTCTCAGCAGAAACTCTACAAGCCAGAAGAGAGTGGGGGCCAGTATTCAACGTTCATAAAGAAAAGAATTTTCAACCTAGAATTTCATATCCAGCCAAACTAAGCTTCATAAGTGAAGGAGAAATAAAATACTTTACAGACAAGCAAATGCTGAGAGATTTTGTCACCACCAGGCCTGCCCTAAAAGAGCTCCTGAAGGAAGCACTAAACATGGAAAGAAACAATCGGTACCAGCTGCTGCAAAATCGTGCCAAAATGTAAAGACCATTGAGACTAGGAAGAAACTGCATCAATTAACGAGCAAAATAACCAGCTAACATCATCATGACAGGATCAAATTCACACATAACAATATTAACTTTAAATGTAAATGGACTAAATGCTCCAATTAAAAGACACAGACTGGCAAATTGGATAGAGTCAAGACCCATCAGTGTGCTGTATTCAGGAAACCCATCTCACGTGCAGAGACACACATAGGCTCAAAATAAAAGGATGGAGGAAGATCTACCAACCTAATGGAAAACAAAAAAAGGCAGGGGTTGCCATCCTAGTCTCTGATAAAACAGACTTTAAACCAACAAAGATCAAAAGAGACAAAGAAGGCCATTTCATAATGGTAAAGGGATCAATCCAACAAGAAGAGCTAACTATCCTAAATATATATGCAGCCAATACAGGAGCACCCAGATTCATAAAGCAAGTCCTGAGTGACCTACAAAGAGACTTAGACTCCCACACATTAATAATGGGAGACTTTAACACCCCACTGTCAACATTAGACAGATCAACAAGACAGAAAGTTAACAAGGATACCCAGGAATTGAACTCAGCTCTGCACCAAGCGGACCTGATAGACATCTACAGAACTCTCCACCCCAAATCAATAGAATATACATTTTTTCAGCACCACACCACACCTATTCCAAAATTGACCACATAATTGGAAGTAAAGCTCTCCTCAGCAAATGTAAAAGAACAGAAATTATAACAAACTGTCTCTCAGACCACAGTGCAATCAAACTAGAACTCAGGATTAAGAAACTCACTGAAAACTGCTCAACTACATGGAAACTGAACAACCTGCTCCTGAATGACTACTGGGTACATAGCAAAATGAAGGCAGAAATAAAGATGTTCTTTGAAACCAGTGAGAACAAAGACACAACATACCACAAACTCTGGGACACATTCAAAGCAGTGTGTAGAGGGAAATTTATAGCACTAAATGCCCACAAGAGAAAGCAGGAAAGATCCAAAATTGACACCCTAACATTACAATTAAAAGAACTAGAAAAGCAAGAGCAAACACATTCAAAACTAGCAGAAGGCAAGAAATAACTAAGATCAGAGCAGAACTGAAGGACATAGAGACACAAAAAACCCTTCAAAAAATTAATGAATCCAGGAGCTGGTTTTTTGAAAGGATCAACAAAATTGATAGACCGCTAGCAAGACTAATAAAGAAAATAAGAGAGAAGAATCAAATAGACGCAATAAAAAATGGTAAAGGGGATATCACCACTGATCCCACAGAAATACAAACTACCATCAGAGAATACTACAAACACCTCTACGCAAATAAACTAGAAAATCTAGAAGAAATGGATAAATTCCTTGACACATACACTCTCCCAAGACTAAACCAGGAAGAAGTTGAATCTCTGAATAGACCAATAACAGCAGCTGAAATTGTGGCAATAATCAATAGCTTACCAACCAAAAAGAGTCCAGGACCAGATGGATTCACAGCCAAATTCTACCAGAGGTACAAGGAGGAACTGGTACCATTCCTTCTGAAACTATTCCAATCAATAGAAAAAGAGGGAATCCTCCCTAACTCATTTTATGAGGCCAGCATCATCCTGATACCAAAGCCGGGCAGAGACACAACCAAAAAAGAGAATTTTAGACCAATATCCTTGATGAACATTGGTGCAAAAATCCTCAATAAAATACTGGCAAACCGAATCCAGCAGCACATCAAAAAGCTTATCCAGCATGATCAAGTGGGCTTCATCCCTGGGATGCAAGGCTGGTTCAATATACACAAATCAATAAATGTAATCCAGCATATAAACAGAACCAAAGACAAAAGCCACATGATTATCTCATAGATACAGAAAAGGCCTTTGACAAAATTCAACAACACTTCATGCTAAAAACTCTCAATAAATTAGGTATTGATGGGACGTATCTCAAAATAGTAAGAGCTATCTATGACAAACCCACAGCCAATATCATACTGAATGGGCAAAAACTGGAAGCATTCCCTTTGAAAACTGGCACAAGACAGGGATGCCCTCTCTCACCACTCCTATTCAACATAGTGTTGGAAGTTCTGGCCAGGGCAATTAGGCAGGAGAAGGAAATAAAGGGTATTCAATTAGGAAAAGAGGAAGTCAAATTGTCCCTGTTTGCAGACGACATGATTGTATATCTAGAAAACCCCATTGTCTCAGCCCAAAATCTCCTTAAGCTGAAAAGCAACTTCAGCAAAGTCTCAGGATACAAAATCAATGTACAAAAATCACAAGCATTCTTATACACCAATAACAGACAAACAGAGAGCCAAATCATGAGTGAACTCCCATTCACAATTGCTTCAAAGAGAATAAAATACCTAGGAATCCAACTTACAAGGGACATGAAGGACCTCTTCAAGGAGAACTACAAACCACTGCTCAATGAAATAAAAGAGGACACAAAGAAATCGAAGAACATTCCATGCTCATGGGTAGGAAGAATCAATATCGTGAAAATGGTCATACTGCCCAAGGTAATTTATAGATTCAATGCCATCCCCATCAAGCTACCAATGACTTTCTTCACAGAATTGGAAAAACTACTTTGAAGTTCATATGGAACCAAAAAAGAGCCCGCATCGCCAAGTCAACCCTAAGCCAAAAGAACAAAGCTGGAGGCATCACACTACCTGACTTCAAACTATCCTACAATGCTACAGTAACCAAAACAGCATGGTACTGGTACCAAAACAGAGATATAGATCAATGGAACAGAACAGAGCCCTCAGAAATAATGCCGCATATCTACAACTATCTGATCTTTGACAAACCTGAGAAAAACAAGCAATGGGGAAAGGATTCCCTATTTAATAAATGGTGCTGGGAAAACTGGCTAGCCATATGTAGAAAGCTGAAACTGGATCCCTTCCTTACACCTTATACAAAAATTAATTCAAGAAGGATTAAAGACTTAAACGTTAGACCTAAAACCATAAAAACCGTAGAAGAAAACCTAGGCATTACCATTCAAGACATAGGCATGGGCAAGGACTTCATGTCTAAAACACCAAAAGCAATGGCAACAAAAGCAAAATTGACAAATGGGATCTAATTAAACTAAAGAGCTTCTGCACAACAAAAGAAACTACCATCAGAGTGAACAGGCAACCTACAAAATGGGAGAAAATTTTCGCAACCTACTCCTCTGACAAAGGGCTAATATCCAGAATCTACAATAAACTCAAACAAATTTACAAGAAAAAAACAAACAACCCCATCAAAAAGTGGGCAAGGGATATGAACAGACACTTCTCAAAAGAAGACATTTATGCAGCCAAAAGACACATGAAAAAATGCTCATCATCACTGGCCATCAGAGAAATGCAAATCAAAACCACAATGAGATACCATCTCACACCAGTTAGGATGGCGATCATTAAAAAGTCAGGAAACAACAGGTGCTGGAGAGGATGTGGCGAAATAGGAACACTTTTACACTGTTGGTGGGACTGTAAACTAGTTCAACCATTGTGGAAGTCAGTGTGGCGATTCCTCAGGGATCTAGAACTAGAAATAGCATTTGACCCAGCCATCCCATTACTGGGTATATACCCAAAGGACTATAAATCATGCTGCTATAAAGACACATGCACACGTATGTTTATTGTGGCACTATTCACAATAGCAAAGACTTGGAACCAACCCAAATGTCCAACAATGATAGACTGGATTAAGAAAATGTGGCACGTATACACCATGGAATACTATGCAGCTGTAAAAAATGATGAGTTCATGTCCTTTGTAGGGACATGGATGAAATTGGAAATCATCATTCTCAGTAATCTATCGCAAGGACAAAAAAACACCGCATGTTCTCACTCATAGATGGGAATTGAACAATGAGATCACATGGACACAGGAAGGGGAACATCACACTCTGGCGACTGTTGTGGTGTGGGGGGAGGGGGGAGGGATAGCATTAGGAGATATACCTAACGCTAAATGACGAGTTAGTGGGTGCAGCACACCAGCATGGCACATGTATACATATGTAACTAACCTGCACATTGTGCACATGTACCCTAAAACTTAAAGTATAATAATAAAAAAAAATATATGCTAAAAAAAAAAAAAAAAGCCTGGCCTTTTCCCTTTCCCCCTTGCTCCCTCTCTGGCCATGGGATCTCTACACACGCTAGCTCCCCTTCACCTTCTGCCATGAGTGGAAGCAGCCTGAGGTCGTCACCAATGCAGATGCTTAATCTTGAACTTTCCAACCATCACAATTGTGGGCCATATAACCCTTTTTTCTTCATAAATTACTCAGCCTCAGGTATTCCTTGATAGCAATACAAGATGGACTAAGTGCCACAAATAGTTTTGCCCTGTTTTTATTTTATTCTAAAGTGTAATCATCAATGCTATCATTTAATGAGTATTAATTAAGTGTCAGGCACTTTATGTGCAGGATTATCTCATCCACATAACAACTTTTCACAGTGGAAATAATCACCTCATTTACACAGATCAGGAAACTGAGGCTCAGAGGAGGTAAGTAAACTTCCTGTGTTTAGCAAATATTGACTGTGAGTCTTTCACGTACTAGGACTTAGAATCAGAAAGTGGTAGAACCAGGGTCCAGGGTTAGATGTGTCTGGATTTTAAGCCTGTGTTCTTTCCACATGGCTGCATTGCTTTCTTAGTAAAGAACTTCTCCAAAGGACCTTCTCTGTCATCCTCATTTCAAAAATAATCCTTTTGAATTCTAGAAGCCTTTTGAGTACAAAGTAAGGAAGACTGTTAACTATGTTTACCAGATGGTAGTAACAATATTGGAATATGTCTGGTTTGTTTGTTGTTGTTTTTAAAAGTAGAGATAGAATTTCTAGACTTATTTAGTGTTTCTTAATTGAGGAGCAGGTCTGGACGAGAATAGACCAGCCGCTGGGCGCGGTGGCTCACGCCTGTAATCCCAGCACTTTGGGAGGCCGAGGCGGGCGGATCACTTGAGGTCAGGAGTTTGAGACCAGCCTGGCCAACATGGTGAAACCCAGTCTCCACTAAAAATACAAAAATTAGCTAGACGTCATGGCAGGTGCCTGTAATCCCAGCTACTTGCGAGGCCGAGGCAGGAGAATTGCTTGAACTCGGGAAGCGGAGGTTGCAGTGAGCCGAGATCATGCCACTGCAACTGCAATCAGAGGGAGACTCCGTCTCAAAAAAAAAAAAAAAAAAAAAGTAGACCAGCCAAGAGGCTCCCAAGTGTGGAAGCCTCTGCAATCTGATTAACTGAGCTAAAGGAATCAGGGGTGGTTTTGTTAAAGGGACTTAGTTTAATACTTAAATTACATTTTATCCCTTATCCTCTAGGCACCTTTTCAGAAAATCTACTCAGTTCCTCAAGCTACATGCCTGGGAATCAATGTGGACTCACTTTATCCTGTCTTGCTGAGGAAATCTACCTCTTCAATATGTCTGCTTCCTCCATGCACGCGGCCATTCACATTCAGACCATGATTTTCTCTTGCCTACATTTTTGCAACTAATTTGATCTCCCTAACTCTGGTCTTTTTCCCCTCAAATGCGTTTCCCACACAGTTGCCAGCATAAATTTTCTGATATATAAATTAAAAATACGTAAATTGGGTCTTGTTTCTTCCACTGTGTCTTCCCATAGCTCTTAAGAAAAAGGTCAAACATTTTAGCATAGTAAATAAAGTCCCTCATAATCTAGCCCAGTACTGTTCAATACAATTTGAGCTTCATATCTGGTCTTAAATTTTCTAGTATCCATATTTAAAAAGTAAAAACAAGCAGGGTAAATTAATTTTAATATATTTTATTTAGCCAAACGTATTCAAAATATTATCATTTCAAGATGCAATCAATATTTTTTAAAAATTTATGAGATATTTTACAGCCTTTTTTTCTTGTACTTCATTATCAAAATCTGGATGCTAAATTTTTATTAGAAATACTGAATCTGTAGATTTCATAAAATTTATAACTGAAAAAATAAATCCAAATTTCTAAACTGTTCCAAACATATTTAAAATTATAGCAATAACTGAATCAAGTATTATTTTTAATTAAAATAAAATAAAACTAAAAATTCAATCATTCAGTCACATTAGCCATACTTGACACATACTTTATAGCTACATGTGCCCAGTGGTACTATACTGGACAGCACAGATCTAACCCTGATTAAATCTCTCAGGAATAACAGCAGCTAATGTCTGTATACATCAGTCATTGGTCTAAGCATTCCCATGTATTAGCTCATTTTAATTTAGTTGTTACAGGACAACAATCCTGTAACATAAATAGTATCTATGAACTATATACTATTTTTCCTCCACTTTATGAGAGCAAAAATCAGGGCACAGAGAGGTTGAGTAATTTGCCCAAGTTCATACAGCTAGAAAGAGCAGAATTGAGGTTTGAACCTAGGCAGTCAGGATCCAGAACTTGGGCTCTTAACCACAGCAATATTGACTGCCTTAAATTCTTGCAATTCCAGGATGCCTCCTCTTGCTTCTAGACTGTTATATCTGCCTCTCCCTGCATCTTCTTCTCTCCTCCGGCCAAGGCCTGAGAATGCACATTGGCCCTTTCTGATTGGGAGTGACATTTCCCACACTGTGGCATTATTTTTCTGGTAATTTTTGAGTTCTTATCTGTATGGACTGTAAAAGCAGTGTATTACTAAGACAAATGTCAGTGTTCATAACAAATTCCAGGGCAGAAAAAAAATATTTAATCAGATATGCTTATCAAAGCTCTTTCCTTGCTTCAGAAATGTCCAAGCTGTTTTTAAGCTGATACTATTCCCCTGCCCTGCCTGAAACATTTGAGGAACCTTCTTGGTTACATAACTTGGTGTGAACGCTCTCGCTCTGTCCATAGGAGATGATGGTTCACAGAGCGCTGACATGAACATTTTCTCTCCTTCCTAACTAATGAAGGACAGCCTTTCCAGGAAACATGTGCTTTGTGAAGTCTGACATTAAGAGTACACTAAGTCAGCCCAAGAATGGGGCGCAGTTAAATATGATTAAAAGTAGAGGATTAAAAATATTATGACAGGAAATGGAAAAAATGAGAATTACGGGCAAGGCAGCTCTTGCTGCACTTTGAGTTCAAAAAGAAGTTACCTAGTTTCACGAGAAGGTAAAGAAATGCTATTACCATAAATCACTATTAAAATTCACATTAATATGATTACATTAAAAATTAGATAAGAAGAGGGAAAGCTAATTGGATTCTGCTACAGTCACTAATCAGTATTCTTTTTACAGCTAAAAGATAGGATTTATACAGAGGCGCCACTGACACATTAATGGCCACTAGTGAACAGTACCAAATGGTTTGATTTAACTACTAGAAATGAATCAGCCTCTTCATTTAACCTCATGCACATGAGCCAAAAAAGATTATCATCTGAGACACTTGTAGCCAGAGTCTGGCCTCAACTCAGCTATAGGTTCTAAGGAAAAGATTTGAGCATCTGTGGGACCTCAAAGCCATGGGCGGCTAACTTACGGCAGAAATCCAATGACAGCATGAAGGAGGATTTTTAGGGAAATCATATCTGGGTGAGGCTGTGAAAATCATGTTCTGAGCTTGGGAAAAAAAACCATAATTATTCTCCTCCTTCCCTAATCTGTGTCCATACACACCAGGGTTCCTCCTTTATCCCTATTCACTATAAAAAAAGGAAAGAATAAACATTTGACATGCTATTTCAGCAATGTTGCTGTTGTCCATTCAAAATATTTTTCTGGAGATCAGACTTCTGCTTCCAGCCAACATGGAGTAACAACGACCAGGATTATTTTCACTCTAGAAACAACCCAATACCTAAGAAATGGTGCTCAAGACGCTGAACATCAAGTGGCAAAAAATAATGATCTTTGCAAGACAGGAAAGAAACAAGGTGAGCCCTATAATTGTCCCAGCTCACCTGCTTTGAGACAAATTACAAGCCATGGTGTAAAAAAGGGAAACCCAGAGGAACCCCTGAGTTGAGGAGATGGAGCTGAGATATGAGGAAGGCCAAGGTGGTTAGACTACTAGAGAGGAGAGATAACCAATGAAAAAAATCTCCAGAAAGAATACCCCTTTGAGTAAATATTCAGCTGATAAGTGCAGACATGTGAGAAACTGCTGGAGGCCAGGGAAAGAACCACCCAAAAAGATAAGAGGTGATAGTGTTCAGCTTTCACACAAGGCCAGAAATAATGCCTATTCTCACAATATAGACTGAAAATCCCCATGATTCATAGGGAATTGGGTAGAATATACAGATAGGTCTTCCCTCAGAACTGGGAAATAATTAGCTCTAATTATTGAACCTTGAATACTGTTGACTTCTAACAAATCTTTTTTTTTTAATTTTATTATTATTGTACTTTAAGTTTTAGGGTACATGTGCACAACGTGCAGGTTTGTTACATATGTATACATGTACCATGTTGGTGTGCTGCACCCATTAACTCATCATTTAGCATTAGGTATATCTCCTAATGCTATCCCTCCCCCCTCCCCCCACCCCACAACAGTCTCCAGTGTGTGATGTTCCCCTTCCTGTGTCCATGTGTTCTTATTGTTCAATTCCCACCTATGAGTGAGAACATGCGGTGTTTGGTTTTTTGTCCTTGTGATAGTTTGCTGAGAATGATGGTTTCCAGTTTCATCCATGTCCCTACAAAGGACATGAACTCATCATTTTTTATGGGTGCATAGTATTCCATGGTGTACATGTGCCACATTTTCTTAATCCAGTCTATCATTGTTGGACATTTAACCTAATACATCTTAAAAGCATATTCAAAAGGATCAAACTCTCTCCAAATAACTTAATTTAGTCCCAGAAAATGTCCTAAAAATTATCTTTATAGGAATACAAAAATACCCAGCATCCAACAAGGTAAAATTCACAATGTCTGTCATCCAATAAAAAAGTACTAAGAATCAGAAAAATATGAGCAGAAAAATCAGTCAAATGACTCAGGATTTTTCAGGCAGAAGAATCAACAGCAAAGGACATTAAAACAGTTATTATAACTTTATTTCATAGGTTCAAAAACTTAAGTAGCAAGATGGAAGCTATAACTGAGACCCAACTTGAACTTTAGAGATGAAAAGTCAAATGTCTGAGATTAATAAAAAATGCACTGGATTGGATTAAAAGATATTTAACTTAGATATTTTAGAAGAAAAGAATTATGAACTTGAAGACATAGCAAGAGAAATTACCCCAAATGAAGTACAAAGAGAAAAGCAATTTTTTTAAAAAAAGGGGAACTTATGATCTGTGGGCTGCGAAAATTTCAAGTGGCCTAATATGTGTGTAATTGCAGTTTGCAAAGAAGGGGTCCCCAAAGTAGTAGGCAGACTCTAAGATTACCTCCTAGTGATCTTGGCCTCCTAGTATTCATATTATTCTTTAGTTCCTGCCTCTTGAGTGCGGGCTGAATTTATTGACTCAATTCTAATGAAGAAAATACGGCAAAGGTGTTGTAATATAACTTGTATTACACAATATATTACAAAAAGACTCTGGTTTCCATCTTGGGGCTTTCTCTCTAATTTTCTTTGAATCCGTTTTTTTGGAGGAAGCTAGATGCCATGTTGTGAGGCAGTCGCATGGAGGGGTCCATGTGGTGAAGAACGGAGGCTGCCAACAAGCATGTGGGTGAGCTTTGAAATGGATCTTCTGAGGTCTGCCAGAAGCTACAAAAGTGAGTTTGTAAATGGATCTTGCCCCATTCAAACCTTGAGATACTACATCTCTGGCCAACACCTAGGCTGTAGCCTCATGAGAGACCCAAAGCCAGAGGCACCCAGCAAAGTTATATTCAGATTTCTGACCCACAGAGAGTGTGAAATAATAGGCCAAGTGCGGTGGCTCATCCCTATAATCCCAGCACTTTGGGAGGCCGAGGTGGGTGGATTACCTGAAGTCAGGAGTTCAAGACCAGACTGGCCAACATGGCGAAGCCCCATCTCTGCTAAAAATACAAAAATTAGCCAGGCGTGGTGGTGTGTACCTGTAATCCCAGCTACTTAGGAGGCTGAGGCAGTAGAATTGCTTGAACCCAGAAGGCAGAGGTTGCAGTGAGCTGAGATTTTGCCGCTATACTCCAGCCTGGGCAACAAAGCAAGAGACTCTGTCAAAAAAAAAAAAAAAAAAAGAGACATAGTACATGTGTATTGTTTTCAGTTGCTAAATTTTGGAATAATTCGTTACACAGCAATAAATCACTAATAAAAATACTGAAGAAAAATGGCCAGAAAGTTTCCAAATTTCATGAAAACTGTAAACCCACAGATCTAAGAAAATCAATGAACTCCAAGCATAATAATAATAATAATAATGAAAACCGCATTAAGACACATCATAATCAATTTACTCTAAACCAATGACGAAAAGAAAATCTTAAAAGCAGACAGTGAAAAAAGACACATTAACAAACATAAGAATGTCAGCATATTTCTTGTTAGAAAAAAATGTAAGCAAGAAGACAGTGGAACAACACCTCAAAGTTCTGAAAGATAAAAAATGTCAATAGCAAAATTATTTTTCTAAAATGAAGGTGAAATGAAGATTTTTTTCAGTCATGGAAAAGTTGAAGAATGCATCAACAGCAGATCAAAATTTGACCCAAGAAGCATCAATAAAAGCCCTTCAGGTAGAAGAAAAATAATACCAGCTGGAAATATGCATTAACATAAGGAGATGAAGAAAACTGCAAATGGTTACTACATAGACAAATATGTAAGTTATTTTTAGTGGTTAAATCATTTTGAAAGATAATTGATGATTTAAACAACAACAACAACAACAACATAACCTAACAGTGTAGTATAAGGTTTGTAACATGCAAAAGTAAAATGTATGACAACAATAGCATGAAGGATGGAAGAGGAGAATTGGACTAATGTAAGATTTCTATACTATTCATGAAGGGGCATTATATCTTTAATGTGGATTGGATAAGTTAAAGATGCAGATTATTAACCCTAAAGTGACCATTAAAATAACAAAGCAAAGAGTTTTGCTAATTGGCCAATGAAGGCAATAAATGCTCATAAAAAATAATCTAAAAGAAGGCAGAACAAGGGGGTGCAGGGGGAGCAAACAAAAAATGGGAAAAATAGAAAACAATAGTAAGATGAATGATTTAAACTTAACCACATTAGTAATGAAATAAAATATAAATGGTATGAACATCTCAATTAAGAGGCAGAAATTGTCAGACTGTATAAAAAAGTAAGATTCAATGATATGTTGCCTAGAAGAAACCCAGTCTAACTAGAAAGACCCAAATTGATTAAAAGTAAAAGAATGGAAAGATATACCATGCTAATACTAAACAAAAGAAAGCTGGACTGGCTATATTAATATAAGACAATGTAGATTTGGAGCAAAGAATATTACGTGGGACAAAGAGGTTTATTTCATAATGATGAAGGGGTCAATTCACCAGGAAGATATAACCATCATAAACTTCTAGGCATCTAATAAGCGAGCTTCAAAACACATGAAGCAAAAATTGCAGAAGCACAAGAAGAAATAGACAATTCCATAAATAGCTAGAGATTTCAGCATCTCTCTCTCTATAATTAATAGAACAAGTAGCCAGAAGACTTTAAGAAGACTTAAAT
Organism: Gorilla gorilla gorilla; assembly: GCF_029281585.2. Lineage (NCBI taxonomy): Eukaryota > Metazoa > Chordata > Mammalia > Primates > Hominidae > Gorilla > Gorilla gorilla. Next base: position 73,286,428 of record NC_073243.2, read on the forward strand.
AACACTATTAACCAATCTGACCTAAACGACATTTATATACATTCGGTCTAACAACAGAAGAATACACATTTTTTCAAGTTCACACAGAATATTTACCTAAGTTAAACTACATTCTGGGTCATCAAACAAGTCTCAATAAATTGTACAGTCTATGACCATAATGAATCAAATTAAAATTAGATATTAATAACAGAACATCTGTTGAAAATTCCCCCAAATTTTTGGATATGATATAACACACATTTATATGACACATAGGTCAAAAAAGAAATCAAAAGTATTGGGAAGTATTTTGAAGTAAATAAGAATATAAAAAGAGCATATCGAATGTGAGACATATTGCTAAAGCAGTACTTAGAGGAATTTTTATAACACAAAAACACCTGTATTGGAAAAGAAGAAAAGTCTCAAATCCATAATCTCAGCTTTCACTTTGAAAAAAACAGAAAAACAAGAGCAAATTAAATTCATAGTCAGACTAACTTTGAAAAAGAACTGTTGGAGAACTAACTGATTTCCAGATGTATTATAAAGCCACAGTAATCAAGACAATGTAATATTGGTGTAAAAGTAGACAAATAGATCAATGGAACAGACTAGAAAATGAACTGAAGAGATGGAACTCCCATACACTGCTCCTAGGAATGAAAAATGGTACCACTTTGGAAAACAATCTGGCAGTTTCTTAAAGAGATAAACATGCACCTACCAGATAATTCAACAGTTCCACCCCTAGTTATTTACCAAAGAGAAGTATAAGCATAGGTCCATACAACAACTTGTACATAAATGCTCATAGCAGCTTTATCTGTCATAGGAAAAAGGTAGAAACAACTCAAATATCCTTCAACCATAGAATGGATAAACAAACTATAGCATATTCATACAATGGAATACTACACAGCAATAAGAAGAAATGACTATTGATAGAGGCAAACATAAATGAATTTCAAAATAATTTGTTGATTGAAAGAAACCAGACAAAATGAGTATGTACTATATTATTTGATTGATTAAATTATAGAAAATGCAAAGTAGTGATAGAAAGTAGATACACAGATGGGAGTTGGTGGGCAGTGGGAAGGGGCAGAGGAAAGGATTACCAAAGACACAAGAAAACTCTTGGGTGTAATGGGTAAATGTTCATTATATTGATTGCAGTGACAGTTTTATGACTATATATCTATATATATATATAGAGAGAGAGAGACACACACACACACACACGTTGCAATTTACCAAATTATATACCTTAAACCAGTAGTTTACTGTATGTTAATTATACCTCAAGATAGCTGTTTAAAAGGAGATCAAATTCAGATGTAGACAAATAGGTCTACATCTTTAAAGAGATAAAATAATATTGTGAACCAAATTAATGCATCTGGATGGCAGGGCAAGTTTAATTCAGATTGTAAATTCTTCTTAGGCATCTTGAAACTGTGGGGAAACTGGGAAGAAGGAAGCCATATCAGGTTTATCACATATGTTACATTTGTGGTGTCTTTGAGATACAACTCTTGCGTATTTTAGTACTGCTAGTGTCAGAAGAATCTATCTATGCTAGGAAGACTTCTGACTCTTTGAGTGTGGACGTTATTAGGGGGAACATTCGTCAGTACATTCCATTTTTAGCTCAATTCTTGGGCTATGAACTGGTGCCAGATACCACATCTGGTTCTTTTAAGAGTTTCATTAGTGTCCCCTATGAGGTGCAGTTAAAACAGAAAAGAATTTTAATGAGATTCAAAATCATATTGGGTTCAGGAGTCTTGGCGTGATATTGAATGTGGCACCACTCCTGGAGGCAGCAAGGGGGGAAGATAAACTACAGGAGATCTGAGGCGCTGAAGAGATCTGAGGATCAGAGCTCCTTGGGTCTCCCTGAGGCCATGGGAGGGGAAATGCTACAAGAAAATAGAACCAACAGGCTATGCCAGCTGGTTCACAGCAGTCAGGCAGAGGAGAGCTACCCATACCCCAATCCCCATAAGCAGGAAATCACATCTCTATGGATAGGGACAGCCCCCATTCTTACTGTGCTGACAGTTCTTTCCCATAGGTAAAAGTCAGTGTAAATGCCTATTACTAAATACTCGGTGCCAGGCTGTGTACTAAATACTTCAACTGTCATAAATTCTTCACGCTGATCTTGTTAGGTAGTATATCAGTTACGGTGGCATTTGGCTGTATGTGGCTTAACTTAATAAGGTTTTCTTTTTTTTTTTTTTTTTTTTTTTTGCTTTTCTCATATAACAAGGAATAGAGGAATGGGCAGGTCATTATGCCTGCAGCTGCTCAAGGAGAAATGTTTCCCAATCCTACCTGCTCCTTTACCCTTTGTATGTGTCTTCATTCCTCAATGACCGCTCCACCATTGGGTACTGAATCACATCCCAGCTAGAGGGACCCTGAAGAGCAAAAACATGTGCCAGTTGAGTCAGTCTCCATGGGAATAGCCCCATCCAATGACACCTGCTTATAGTTCATTTGCCAGAACCGGGTAAAACAGACCCCCTACTGGAGTCTGGGAAATGAGTGTTTCTAACTGGAAATACCACTGAACTGGACAAAATCATTAGAAAGGAAGGAAAATAGCATAGCTACCGGGTAAGAAACTAGCAGCACCTTCAGAGGATATTAACATCCCCATTTTAAAGATAAGAAGACTGATTCAGAGACATTAGCATAATTAGAAAGGAACAGAGATGAGATTTGAACCCAGCCAGCTGGCTCCAGGCTCTGTGCACTTTATCACTAAGCAGGAGTCAGGGACTCTGAGTGTGATGTCCCTGTTGTGTCACTCTTATCAGTAGTGACATTCCACATAAACAGATATGAGAACAATATTCTGACTTCCTCTTCTGCAAGATTACAAAAAAATGGTCTTCTAGTGATTTCTTTCCTCTAAGTAAGTCAGCAAATTGACCTTTATTCTATATATATATATTTTTTAATAAATTGATTTAAGATTTACCAGAATAAGCATTGGGCTTTGTTCACATATTGTGCCATTTGCTTAAGAAATGCAGGGTTTTCCTTACCCCTAGAATTAAGAACAAGATTTTAACTATCTCTTGGTCATAGAGGAAATCAAAGCTCATCAAAGTTACTGATCAGGCTGTGATATAACCTAGACCCCTGGTTTAGAACCAGACCTCTGTGTCCGCTAAGCATCTCATGCATGCTGTTTCCATACTGATGGGGGGCTGTTTCTTTCTTTTCTTTTTCTTTTTGAGCTCAGTCTTTATTTCTTTTTCTTTCTGAGCTCAGTCTTTATTTCCCCACTCCCCTTCCCAGAGGAGTGCTAAGCAGGAAACAGCAGTCACCAGCCTCCAAGAAGCCTGGCCATTCAAAAGCTGGGAATAATTTGCCAAGGGGATAAAGAGGCTGACCAGGTCCCTCTTACCATAGAAGGACCAACTATAGAGCAATATAATTTGCAGGCTTGCTGTCTACTTTTATATAGGGTGGAATGGGTGAAAGAAAAGATGACAGTTTCCCTCTCCTCCCTTCTCAGGAAAGATACCAGAACCATGATCCTATAAACTCTCTTCTCAGTGGGAGCTCTGAGTTTCATGTGCATAGATCAAAGTAGGCACCAAACCCGTTCTGCCGGTTTCAAGGGCCACTGAGTTGGCACAGGCGCATTATGGGCTTAACTCCAGTTCCTTGTCTTGATATAAGATCAGGTCTCCTTAGTGACAATCAATAATGCCAGGTCCGCATGTTCTTTAAAAGTCACATATCTGTCATCTCTAGGATCCAGGAGTGTGCAGGTCCTACTGCCACCCTCTTTCCTAAAACATCGCACAGGTTAAGAACACCTCTATATTGAAGCTCATTTATGAGCATGTGTGGATATGTCAGTACTTAAATAAATAAATTTACTTTTATATCAAAGGATTCTTAATTATGCTTTATAGATGCATGTAAACAAACAAGCATGAGTGAAAAAGATGACAGTGTCCAAGTGACTCTGAAGACGGTTGGCAAAGTATCAAAATATTCCAATCCCTTATTAGATTTATTTTGCCTCGGTTTCTACCCTGGGTGTCCCAGAGCTCAAATTAGCCAGATAAGTGGCAAATCTCCCTTGACTTGGTGTCTACTAGGGAACAACATTAAATTAGCATTTGATTGAGTTTGGTCTTGAATTTCAGGATTTCCTTTCATCTACTGAAGAGGTCATGTGGAAGAGGGCTACAGTTTGGGCTGAGGCGACATTTCTCTTCTCTGGTTTGGTTTGTTTGGATATTTTTGGCAGCGAACACTTGCATTTGTTTGCATGTTTATAGAGAGTCCTTTATTTTACCCTGTGTGAACCTGACATTTCACCTTTAATATAAATAAGTTGCAAATAAAGCAGTAGTCATTTAACCCTGAGCCAACCAGAGTAACTAAATACAAAAGCTGAGCATCTAGAAGCTTCCAAATGTGTCTGCTTTTGTTGGAATGACAACCTCCCTGCAGCAGCACAGGGATAAATGGTTCAAAGAAATAGTAAAAGACAATGGTGTTTTTAATTTCCTATTCACTGCCTCAATTGTCGTTCACAACGGCAATCAAACCATGTTGACATCTTGGCTCTGTTAAATGATCTTAATGACAGACGCCCAAATGTTCCTGGTTCTAACCATTACTTGGGCAATGACTTTGGGTCCCTTCCCTCTCTGTCCTCTTCCTCCTCCACTTCAGTGCACACAAACATACTACCTATGTGTCTTTGTGCAAATAGCTTAACCTTTTTGAGAGTTCTGCTCATCCGTGAAATGTTGATATTTCTCTCCCACGGTTGTTTTGAAAATAACATGAATTGTGAATGTGTTTTTGCACTGTGTCCAGCATATAGTACATGCCCAATAATGTGAGCACCCTTCTCCTAAGTTTTTACTGTCTTCAGGGCTGACTTCACAGATGTGTGACTCAACAGGGTTTCATGCTTCCCAGGGTCCCACTCATGGCTTTATGCTCTGCTGTCATTACCAAAAATTCTTAACATTTTTTCCAACAATAGGTCCACATTTTTATTTTGTAGTGCACCCTCCAAATTATGTAGCTGTTCTGCCTCTCTTTTTTTTACCCTTTCTCCCCTTTTTCAAACTTTTTGGGTCTACCAGATGTTCTCTTGGTTGGCTAGGTCATTCAGCCCGTTGCCCACAAGGTGTTCTGCTGGTCAGAGTGGTGCCCATGGCTAAACTCCATGTTCCTAGCCTTGACCTGGATGTTATCCATGTACTGCCCGGGGTTTCACCATGCTTCTGGTTAAGGTGCATGTGTATTGGTCAAGATGTAGCTTTGAACAATGAAAGCTTTTCTGAAAAGAATATGACTGCCCACTTGACCCAACACAGATATAGTATAGTGATCCCAACAGCAGCCAAAATGCAAACTTAGGGACATCAGGCCATTGGTGGGTTTTGCTTCCATGTTCTATTCCCTAGTTTGCCCCATCAGGAGCAAAACCAGGTTTTGTAAGGCCGGAGCCTATGTAATTTAGAGGCCTTCTTTAGAAGTATAACATTACAAATAAACCATTAACTGAAGTTTTAATGTAATGTGTTACCATAGTTTACTTAAAGGAAGGAAAAAGTCCCAGCTTTATTCTAAACAAATCAGCACTGTTATTTGTGATACTTATCAGGTAGGTATCATTCAGTAGGTATCCAATAAATGTTGATTGATTTTATTAAATATCAACTGGAAATTCTGAATACTTTTATCTGATGTGACTGTTTATATCCCCAACTAAATTATATATATATATATACATATATATATATATATATATATTTTTTTTTTTTTTTTTTTTCTGAGATAGAGTTTCACTCTTATTGCCAACACTGGAGTGCAATGGTACGATCCCGGCTCACTGCAACCTCCACCTCCTGGGTTCAAGCAGTTCTCCTGCCTCAGCCTCCTGAGTAGCTGGGATTACAGGAGGGCACCACCACGCTGGGCTAATTTTGTATTTTTTTAGTAGAGATGGAGTTTCACCATGTTGGTCAGACTGGTCTCGAACTCCTGACCTCAAGTGATCCGCCCACCTCAGACTCCCAAAGTGCTGGGATTACAGGCATGAGCCACCATGCCGGGCCTAAATTATAATTTTTATAGTAAAACCTTAGGGATATACTTGCTAATTCTTTGAATTCTCCGTAGCACTACCTTATTTCTTTAGCAGAGTGCTCAGTAAATGTTAATTTATATATATATCATATACATATTATATATGTTGTTATATATTATATAAACACATATATGTTAATTTATATATACATAACATATATGTTAATTTTTATATATACATATGTGTGTGTGTATATTATATATGTGCATATAAACCATATTTTACATATAACGTGTTCCTACACTATATGCCAGGACAGAAAACCAGGCATTTCATTTGATTGAGGGTTGTCAAACCAATAATCTGCCTTCCTACTAATTCCTAAACATGGAGGGGATCTTATATATCACCTGGTGATGCCTTTACTTTACTGATGAAGAAGCAGCCCAGCAAAGTTAATTGACTTTATAAAGCAGTTCTATGGCCTGAACCAGAACTCAGGCTTCTCACTTGGGGTCCAGTGATTATTTTGCTACAGAATGCTAAGTGTGTGGCTAAAGAATGGGGAAAAAAAAGAGAAATTAGATATAGTTTGCTTAAGTTATAGAGAATTTAACAAGATTCTTTAGCATTAAAAGTATTTTTGTTTTATCAGTTTCATCAGCAAGGTAGGGTAATCATTTCAAGGTTAATGCTAGATTAATTTGCCTTGTAAAAACTTCATTGTATTGAAATGGGGAGGAAATGTACAGAATTAGAGTGGTCATATGTCATGCAGACAACGTTTTTTATTTATGATACTATCCCATTATTTTTCATAAGTCATAATTTATCTCAAAGCTTTAATTTAGAATTATTGTATCTTTCTAAAAGAGGAAAGAATCATTTTTTTCTAAGACAAATAAATAGCTAGCATAGAGTGCTTAATTATGAGGATGGCTTTTAATCTAATTTACCCTCTTTTCCTGATTTTGATAAATATTAAAACTTTTTTATTATTAAAAATAAGCTTCAATTCAAGCCATAGAAAGACTCCAGTGAAGAACATCAAATAATCTGAAATAATCTGTATCTGCCCAGATGACCCATGCTGACCACACAGTTAAATGACTTCCCTCCTACTGGAAGATGAGATGTTTTTTAGCACTAAAAAGATCCTGGAAGAATAATTTCATTCAGTTCTTCGGGGATAGCTGTTCTCTCCCCCGCTGCGTGGGTGACCGGTCCAAGGGGTTATTAGCTCTGGCTGCGTGTCAGTATGATCTAGAGAGTGTTTTGTTTTGTTTGAGACACAGTTTGACTCTGTTGCCCAGGCTAGAGTGCAGTGGCACAATCTTGGCTCACTGCAACCTCCACCTTCCGGGTTCAAGCAATTCTTGTGCCTCAGCCTTCCAAGTAGCTGGGACTAGAAGAACATGCCACCATGCCCGGCTAATTTTTGTATTATTAGGAGAGACAGGGTTTCACCATGGTGGCCAGGTTGGTCTCAAACTCCTGGCCTCTAGTGATCCACCCCACTCAGCCTCCCAAAGGGCAGGGATGACAGGGGTGAGCCACTGTGCCCAGCCCAGAGAGTTTTTAAAAGGTATCACCCAGGCCTCATCACAGGCCAATTCCATTTGAATTCTGAATATTTGTATTTTCAGTATTTTTAAAATGTTAGATGTTATGAATCTGAACTACAGCCAGTGTTGAGAACCTCTGGCGTAAATGGGTTCTTCTGTTCAGACGGAGCCTGTCTGTCCCAGCCTCTGCCCAGATGAGGGAGGACCCACGCCATAAATGAAAAGGCAGGTTCTACAAAATCCCACTTGTTTTCTCTCCAATCCTAAACTGAGAAGTAGGGAAGAGAACAGAGGGTTCTAGCTGTGTGCCTGGAGGACAGATTGTGTTTTGTTTTCTTCTATCTTTGTTTTTTTGCCAAAGGTACAGAAAGAGAATAAAGGCCTCCGCTAACTCCTAGAGCAAGGTTTTCCACCTCAGCACTGTTGACATCTGGGACTGGGTAAGCCTTTGTTATGGAGGTCCTCCTCTGTATTGTAAATTCTTAAGCAGCTTTCTTGCCTTTGATGCACTGGATGCCAGTGGCATTCACCTCCCCAAGTTGTGACAACCAAAAAATGTGTACAGACGTTGCCAAATGTTCCCTGGGACTGAGGGGAGTGGGTAGGAAATGGCCCCTGGGTGAGAACCGTTGTCCTAGAGCTAACAGCAGCAGCTCTGATGAAGAATTTAGTGGTGACTGTTAGGCTGTGGCTTTTGTGAGTATTGGCAACAGGCGGCAAGGATGGTGGTGCTGGTGAAGACATTGGTGGAGAGGGCAGTTTGGGCCCAGGCAGCAAGAGAAACTCTGAAGGTCATGATTGTGACTGTGGCTCAGCAAGCGGGCAGTGGGAGAGACTTTAAGGCTCTGGGTTAAGCAGCAATGCCAGGCAGCCAGGAGGAGAAGAGCAGTTGCAAAGACTTGGAGGAGAGGGAAGATGTTGACTGAACTCTGCTTAGGGCTGCTGGACGTGAACTGACAAGGCAGCACTTAAAAGGGCTGAGAGGGGACTTGAAGGCCACTTTAAAAGGACTCAAATGTCCTATTTGGCCTGGACTGTTGAAGATAGCTAATGAGAAGAAACTGCCCTTCATAGGATGGAACTCCCTAGATATTAAATCAGTGGAAGGAAAAAAGAGCAGGTTTTGCTTTGAAATCATCTCAAGATTTATTTAACACTGCAACTAATGTCTCATTAGTCAAAGGTATTAAAATAGGACCTTAAAAGTCATAATACATTTCCTTCCACTCTCACAAATCCAGAATTATTTACTTATTTCACTCTCCCTCCTTAGATAAAAGAGGAAAGGGAGGTTAAAGAGATAAGAGGGAGCAATTTTGAAAGCCTGTGAGATTAGTCCTGACTCCACAATTTAAGTCACATAATTCTACCACTTAGGTTTGGAAGGAACGCTTGTTACATCTGTGCTTTTCCATGATATTCTCATACAGAAAGACAACTGATTCTGTCTACACTGACAAGGGGACTCATGGCTTTGGTAAAACAATTGACAAGACATATTTTTTTGCATATGTACAGCAGGTTCTTTGAAACAAACAAAACTCAATACGGAAATACTTTCCAGGGTTGGCTCACATAATTCACCACTTTTCCTTTTATCAAGAATTATAAACTTTAAAGCAGAAAGTGAGTAGACATTATCTGGTTCATCAAACATCAACCTTAATAAAAAGTATGGACTATGAGAATGTTCCATTAACTAATTTCCACCTTAAAAATACATATGGCTAAATATAAGGAATATTAAAAGGGGTTTAAGCTTCAAAGTAAGATAAATTCCATAGTTCTCTATTTCCCATTCTGACATGTATAACTACCATTTTATCTCTGCTCTTTCAATAGTTTCGAAAATGTACTGTTAATTCATCATCAAGCATTTCAAAGGAAATAAACCGATTGCCTCTTGGAAAAAATGTTGAATGTGTTTAGAGAACCCTACACCAAGGTTTATCTGGTTGCATTCCAGGTCTCATATCAGGTTGCAAACAGGCTGCTCTTAGACCAGCTCAGTTTGTGTACTTTTTTTTTTAAGGTCATGGAAGCTGAAGATTGGAAAAGCAAATAGAAAAAATAAATTCTTCAGCTTAGAGATAAGCAGGAAACCCAAAGAACATGTTCTTAAGTATAAGACCTCAGTAATAATATTGAATAGAAATTCAACTAAATGGAGCTGACAGAAGCCCAGACAGGCAACCAGGAGATTCTTGTGGTGAGTTCCTGACTCTCTGTCTCTCTCTCTGTCTCTACCTCCTTTTCCCCATCTGTTCATTAGGGATATGAGCAATGATGCTTATATCACTATGAAAGTATGATCTCACGTGTATATATTTTTAAAATGTTTATAAGTGCCTAGATCATTTCTGAAAGAAGCGCCCTCTCAAAAGAAAGAATTAATGGACAATCCTATATTTTAAATAAATGCAGAATCCCAGATTTCACGCATAGTTGAAAAATATTATGCATGTCCTAACCACCTCTAAATTAAATCCAAGTTTCTGACACCTGTTAACTATACTCCTACATATAACCCTATGCACCTGACCTTACTTGTCTTCAGACAATCCTGATTTTACCTCTGGCCTTCACTGAAATTGAGAGAAAGTTCCAGATCCTCTCTGGCCATTGTTTCCCTTGCTGTCAAATGGAGGGGGGAAGTGGGCAATCTCTGGGGCCTCCAGCTGTAACCTTCTCTGGTCAAGATGAGTCAGCTGTAATGCTCTGACCACTGTTCCACTCCTCTTGTGCAAGAGGTTCTGTTCTGCTAGAAGGAGGAATGCATGGTAATTTTCCATAGGGTTCAAGAAAGGAAAGCTTGTGAATGACAGAGAGAGAGAGAGAGAGAGTGCATATGAGAGAGAGTGAGAGAGAGAGCAAACAGAAGGCTGGGAGTGAAGATGGGAGTTTGAGAGCTATGTTGAATATTGAAGGCTTTGTTTTGAAAAAGCCCAGATAGACAAAAAAGATTTTATAATTCTAGCCACAGACCCCTGCTCTGATCTGAGGAGGTATCTGATGCACATAGAATATGATAAGGACCTTTCTTAGATGAAAATGCGAGGCACAATGAGCCCACAGGCTCTGGTTATACATACAGGCTGTGACCCTGAGCTGTAAGTGCCATCAGTAGACTTTCAACCAAAACATCCCAACAAGTATAAGACAATTCTAAGAATGAGTGCTTGGATTTAAAATAGCTTAGATAAATGTTAAATAATCCAAAGAAGATACCAAACAGTGTATAATCTCATTTCTACATACTATTTTTAAAAAATATGTTTACAAATGAACAGATGATTTTTGATGTTCCCTAAGACTTTAGGAACTAGTGGGGATGGAAAAGGTGAAGAAGGAAAGAGACTTGCTATTAATTTTTTTTTTGTTTAAAAACAAATGTTGCATATCAGTTTAACTTTTATAATAAATACTAATTAATTCTGAACACACAGGTTGGATATGATATGAATTGTGTGATGTAAGTGGTTTATGAACCACTTGCCAACAAGTAAGTCATGGGGATGTACTGGGTTGCCTCTAAACCAAACTTTCCCCATGGGGGAAAAAAAAGAAAGTGTCCTTGATGGAAAGGTATTGGGCTTGGCAGTGGGACAGGCATGAATTTGGAACCTGGCTCTGCCACCTAATATGCAACTGTGCGGCACTGAGCATGTTAACCTCTGAGCCTGTTTACTCAATAAAACATGGAAATAATGCCCACCTTCTAGTTAATGTTTAGGATGGAATCAGATGTGAAAGCAGCAGCTCTTATTACTATTTTTAAACAGTAGGTGCCAGCAATATAGATAATTTGTGCTCGCAGGTAATTATCTGACAGAGTTTGAATATTTGACCCCATCCAAATCTCCTGTTGAATTATAATCCCTAATGCTGGAGGTGGGGCCTGGTGGGAGGTGTTTGGGTCATGGCTTGGTGCTGTCTTTGTGATGGGTTCCTAGCTAGATCTGGTAATTTAAAAGTGTGCGGAACCGTCTCTCTGTCTCTCTCTTTCTCACTCTCTCTCTTTCTCTCTGTCCTGCTTTCTCCATGTGATAGGCCTGCCTCTGCTTCATCTTCTGCCATGAGTAAAAGCTCCCTGAGGCCTCCTGAAGCCGAGCAAATGCTGACACTGTTTTCTGTACAGCCTGCAGAGCTATGGTAAGCCAATTAAACCTCTCTTCTTATAAATTCCCATCACAGGCATTTCTTCATAGCAATGCAAGAACGGCCTCACACATTATCCATGGTCTTATTCTAGATCTGCCCCAACATAGCAACTAACATTGATTGAGTGATTTCACAAACACTTGTGAACCCCAACTATCTGAGACAGGTCTCAGTCAATTTAGGAAGTTTATTTTGCCAGAATTAAGGACACATACCCATGACACTTCCTCAGGAGGTCCTGACGCCGAGGTGGTCGGGGCACATCTGGGTTTTATACATTTTAGGAAGACATGAGACATCAATCAATATATGTAACATGTACATTGGTTCTGTCTGGAAAGGCGGGACAACTCCAAGCGAGGAGAGGGATTCCAGGTCATGGGTTGGTAAAAGACAAATGGTTGCAATCTTTGGAATTTCTGATTAGCCTTTCCAAAGGAAACAATCAGCTATGCATTTACCTCCATGAGCAGAGGGATGACTTTGAGTTCTGTCTGTCCTTTATCCACAGGGAATTTCCTTGTGAGGAAGGTATGTAGCTTTTTTTATCTTAGCAGGTATCTTTTTTTAGGAATAGAACGAGAGGCAGGTTTGCTCTAAGCAGTTCCCAGCTTGGCTTTTCCCTTTGGCTTTGTGATTTGGGGGTCCCAAAATTTATTTTCCTTTCACACACTTAAATAGCACTTGCTTCTAAATTCTACATGAATAGCAACTCATTTAATTTTCATAAGAATCCTAGGAGGTAGGGGTACTGTGATTATCACCCCTCCATTTTACAGATGAGAAAACTTAGGCACAGAGAGGTCAAGCAATTTGCCTAGAATCACAAAGCGAGCAAGTAGTGAAGCAAGGATTCCAGTCCGTGCATTGAACACAGTGCTTGCTCTTAGTCTCTATGTGGTGCCTGCCTCTATGCAAAATGGGAAATATAGCCCAGTGTCTGTAAAACTGCAAACCAAAAATAAAACTCACCCCTCAGGGCCCTCTAAAATTTAAGCTGAAAGACGAGACCAGGCCATGATGTAAAGTGGGGGCCAGACATGCCTCATTGTACCCCTCCAGTATTAGTATCAACACAAACCTGAAGTCTGACAAGAAACCTTTATAGTCTATTCTCTTGAAGGCCTGTTACTTGAAGGCTTCATCTGCATGATAAAACCTTGGTCTCCACAACACCTTATCATAACCCAGACATTCCTTTCTACTGATAATACTGAAAGTAACTCTTTCAACCAATCACCAATCAGAATACGCTTAAATTTACCTATGACCTGGAAGCTGCCCCTCTCCCTTTGAGTTGTCTTGCCCTTCCAGATCAAACCAATGTAAATCTTACATGTATTGAGTGATGTCTCCTGTCTCCCTAAAATGTATAAAAGCAAGCTGTACACCGACCACCTTACGCACGTGTTGTCAGCACCTCCTGGGGCTGTGTCATGGGGTGTCCTTCATCTTAGCAAAATAAACTTGTTTTTTTTTTTTTTTTTTTTTTTTTTTGAGACAGAGTCTTGCCCTGTCACCCAGGCTGGAGTGCAACGGCGCAATCTTGGCTCACTGCAACCTCCGCCTCCCAGGTTCAAGCAATTCTCCTGCCTCAGCCTCCTGGGTAGCTGAGATTACAGGTGCCCACCACCAGCTAATTTTTGTATTTTTGGTGGACATGGGGTTTCACTATGTTGGCCAGGCTGGTCTCAAACTCCTGACCTCAGGTGATCCGCCCAACTCAGCTTTCCAAAATGTTGGGGTTACAGGTGTAATCCACCACTCCCAGCCTTGGCAAAATAAACTTTCTAAATTGATTAAGACTTGTCTCAGACACCCTTTGGTTTACAAAACAAATGGCTGTCTCTGGGGGAATGTGCTGGATATCCAAGTCAGATACGCTGCCTTGCCCCTTTCTGCTGCCTTGCCCCTTTCTCCTCTCCACAGGTCTGGGAGTTCAGTAGGACTAGTTAATTTCCTTTCTTCTAGATAGAAGCAGTGAAGAAAAGTTCTGCCCACCTCAGCCTCAGCCACTGCAGAAAATGCTCCACATGAGCTCCAAGTGCCCAAGTTCAGGCTCTGGGTCACCACATTTGCATCTCTGCCACCTCAAGGCAAATAGGAAGAATTAGATTATGCTCGTGTTCACTGCATTTAATAAACATTTGTTGAGTCTCACTATGTGCTTGGGCCTCTTAGAGTCCATGAGATGACAGTATAAATGACCAGTGGCTGCCCTCCGGTATTGTGGCTGGAGATCATTAGGACATAACCAGAAAAATATAAGCAACAATAGGATAATAGATGCTGTTAAGTGAGTTGAAGGATGTGGTTCATCTGTGGAGTAGACCAGTTCAAAGTTGAGTCTGACCACAGGAATGAATAAGAGAAGAAAACATCCTGAAGACTTGACCTTCCTGGGTAATAAAACCCTTGGATAGTTACATTCAATCCTGAAGTTTAGTCCCTGGAGACATTAGAATACTAGGAAGTTTTCTTTCTGAGGGTTAAATTGGCCATTATCTTCTTGTGAGTGATGGAGATCATTTTTTTCCAAAAATGCTTCCAGAACCCCTGGACCCTGGGGCAGCCCCTTCTCTGTTTTCCCACATCACCCTTTGTCTGGGCGCATCTCTACCTTTGCTTCTTGCACATAACGTTGTAAGGATCTGCTTAAGGGTCTTTCCCTGACCTTGGGTTTGGAAGGGACAGAGTTAAACCAGATTAAAGAGGTTTCTGCTGAAAGACTTCTCTGAGCTCACAGGTAATGTGAATATGCAGTTTTTCCAAAATTTATTTGACCACAGATTCTCATTTCAAGAATACCTTTTAAAATAACTCATAGTGTGACTGGTGGAAGGTATCTCAGTTACCAGCATCAAATCCGTACAGGTCTACAGCAACCTCAATTCTTGCCTCTTCAGAAGAAAGAATTCAACTGAGGGGCATAAGGCAAGAAAAGAGACCAAGGCAAGTTTCAAAGTAGAAGTGGAAGTTTATTAAAAATGCTTTAGAAGAGGAAAGAAAGGAAAGAACACGTGGAAGAGATCCAGTGGGTGCCTTGGAGAACAAGTGCAGTGTTTAACCTTGACCCTGGGACTTTATAGGCTGCCATCTTGTGCCCTTTTCCCTTAGGGTGATTCTTTCCTTCGGGTGGGCGGCCCGCATGCACAGTGCCTGCGGTACCCTTGGGAATTGAGCGTGCGCAGTGTGTTTAGGAAGTTGTAAGCATGCACGTCTGAGGCTCTCTTCCCTTCTCCAGTGGTGTGCCCCTGGAAGGTCATACTCCATTTTGTCTTTTAATGCATACTCCCAGGAAGTTGTTTTTCCCAGGTGTCTGCATGCAATTAACACTGTAATATTAACAGCTGTGGATCAGCAGGAGCTTGTCTCTTCCTGAGAGAGTCAGTGTGATAATTGTCGAACCATCATCTGACATTCCTAGTGGGTGGGGGGAGAAGATCCTTTTCCTGCCCCACTCTTGCCTGTCTAACTACCTGTAACAATAAGACTAGCAATCCAAGGAATACAGTTTTAGAAGCATTGTGCTAGCTGCAGAGGGGAGTGAAATCATGAGATAAGGCCCCTGTCCTTGAAGAACTCAGAATTTAGACGGGAAGATAAAAACCTAAACAAGGAATTAGAATTTAGCCCGCTAATGCTGGAAAACAGGTATATACAATGGATGTAAAAGAAGAAGAGCATGGAGAAAAAAAAAGAAAAGTTCAGAGAAGTCCTCAAAGAGAAGATGATGGAGGGACCGGGGCTTGAACGACTTAATCCACCAGAATAAAGGGAAGGGGCATTCCAGGTAGTGAGCACACATGTGCAAGGGTGTGGAATTGTGAAACAGCATGGTCAATTATGGAGACTAACACTATTTGTACCAAAGGTATGACGTACTACTAGGAAAATGTCTGTAAATAAGCCTACATAGAGAAAGAGGAGCATGTGTCAAGAATTGTGTCTAGATTTTATCTGGTAGGAGACAATGAGAAGTCACTGAATTATAGAGTAACATCATCAGCTTCCTACTCTAAAGAAAATTGTATAATGGTATTGGAGGACTGATTGGGAGGTTGTGAAACTGGACACAAGCGACTGGTTGATAAACGACTGGAATATCCAGGTGAAAAATGATAGAGAGTCGCCAAAAAATTGGCAGTGGAGAAGGAAAAGTGTGAATAAATTGACAGATGATTAAGAGGCAAATTGACTCACACATGGAGAAAGGTGGATGAGTCAAGGATGATGCGGTGGTTTCTAGCTTGGATGGACATTGGTGTTATTATCCAGCAGTGAGAACACAGGAGACAGAACAGAGTCAGCTTGGGGAGAAGAGAATAGCTTCAGTTGGGGGTATATTGATTTTTAGGTTCTTATTTAATTTATAGGTAGACTTACAGGTCTGGAGTTTAGGCTAGAGATACATATTTGGGAGTTGTCAGCCTAAAAATAGTATCTCGAGCCATGGGAGTGGATGAGATCACCCAGCAAAGTGAAAAAGGAAATGCAAAGATGTGAGCCAAGTGCAGAACCCTGGAGAACAAAAGTCAAGCGAGCTTGGAGGAAGGAGCCAGGAGGTCCCAGTGGAAGGATCTGGCAAGGCCTCATGGAAATGTGGTCTGGAAATCAGTACATATGTACTGTTCGTGACCCTATAAGTAGTACATAAATCCAGGTAAGAGCTATGCCATGGTGGGAACTCAGGGTCCAGGAGACAAATCCTGAACTGACAGCAGACCCACCTGCACCTGGCATCTCTTTCTCTTCCCATCTTTGCTCCAGTCCTTCAAGTTTGTGTCCTGGCTGACTGTCCCTTGTTGTAGTCAGCTCAGGCTGCTATAACCAGACACCACAGACTGGGTGGCTTAAGCAACAGACATTTTATTTCTTACAGTTCTAGAGGCTGGGAAGGCCAAGATCAAGGTGTCAGCAGATAAGGTGTCTAGAGATGGCTTATTTTCTGGTTCATAGACAGCAGTATTCTCCCTGTGTCCTCACGTGGCAGAAAGAGGAAGCAAGCTCTCTCAGTACTCTCTTTAAGGACACTAATCCCATGCATGAAGGCTCCATCTTGTAACCTCGTCTAATCCTAAATACCTTCCAAAGACCCCACTTTCTACTACCATTACATTAGAGGGGAGCGAAATCATGAGATAGACATATGTTTCAACACATGAATTTTGAGCAGAACACAAACATTCAGTCCATAACACCCCTCTAAGGTCAGTGTTACCCCTGTGTGTCCTGTTCTACCTTTGTCCTTGTGTAGTTTACCAGACTAATGTTTGCTTCCAGTATCAACCCAGGGCTGCTGGCCACGTTGTTAAAAGGTGGACCAGCATTCAGCTTCCTCCCGCAGTTCCAGAGAATCAGGCCCAAAATGATCAGGAAAGACAACAGGGCTTGAGTCATCATCCTAGAAGCCACAGCTGAGACCATGGATAAGACTGTCAAGGTAGAACCTGAAAAAATAGAGGAGAGGGACAAGGAGAAATTTGAACAATAATCTTCTTTTAGGGGACTAAGAGAGGAAAAGGAGCCAGGAAGGGAGGCTGAAAGTAATATTCAGCAAAGAAGTCTGAGAAAGAACCAAGAGAACACAGTGACATGAAAGACAAGGATGGCAACTGTTCAGTGAATGAGAGGAACTAGTAGTGCTAATTGCTACAGAGATTGCGGAAGGTGATTTGAGAATAGGCCAGTAGATTTGGCAATGCAGAAGTTATAGGCAACTTGCTAAAGAGACATTTCAGTCCTGTGATGCTGGCAGAACCCAAATAGTTAAAACTAAAGGAAGTAAAGACAAAAGGAAAGCTGTGGTGACAAAGAGTCAAACTCTGTAGAGTATTTGAAGAGATTTATTCTGAGCCAAATATGAGTGACCAATGGCCCAAGATACAGCCCTCAGAAGATCCTGAGAATATGTGTCCAAGGTGCTTGGGGTACAGCTTGGTTTCATACATTTTAGGGAAGCATGAAACATCAATCAAATACATGTAAGATGTACACTGGTTCAGTCTGGAAAGGTGGGACAACTGGAAGCAGGGGGTTTCCAGGTCATAGGTAGATTAGAAGATTTTCTGATTGGCAATTGGTTGAAAGAGTTAAGTTATTGTCTAAAGACTTAGGAATGTCTGGGTTAAGATAAGGGATTGTGGAGACCAAGGTTTTATCATACAGATGAAGCCCCCAGGTAGCAAGCTTCAGAGAGAATAGATTGTAAAAATGTTTCTTATCAGACTTAAAGAGTCTGTTCTATCAGTATTTCTAAAAGGGAGGAAGGTACAATGAGGCATGTCTGACCCTCTCTTCCCATCATGGCCTGAACTAGTTTTTCAGGTTAACTTTGGAATGCCCTTACTGAGAGGATGGGGCCATTCACATGGTCAGAAGGTTTAGAATTTTATTTTTGGTTTACAGCTATTTCCAGAAGTTTAATGATGGAGGGAAAAGGTTTAATTAATTTGTTAATTAAATTCTTAAGCATCTTTAAAATTTTTTTAAGTACCTAAAGCTGTCCCCAACACCAAGGAGTCTGTAAACTAATGGAGAAGATAAGCTATAGATTAAAAAAGTAACTGAAAATGCAAGACATTGGGAGATTATTTGGCACTTTCCATACTCAGCCGTGTTTCCACTCCACACTTTTATCCCTCTCTAATTTCACTCACTCTCACAGCTTCAAAGACCACCTGTAACATAGGCCCTATGTACTAATGATGACTCCTAAACTGTGCCTTGGGTCCTGACCTTCCCGCTGATCTCCAGGTTCTCAAGGTCTATGCTTCTAACTGCACCCTGAGGACTTCCATCTCAACTATTATCATACCCTGTGGATTCTGTAACTAAGCCAGTGACCCTTTCAGTAATGGTGCCATAAAGTCCAGTTTGGGGTCACTCTATTGAAAATGCATATCTTAGCCCTAGGACTCTAAGGCAATGGGTTTCAAACTGTTTCCTGGAGAGCTAGGTGCTGCCTTTGGTTTATCCTATAGATGTCAGAATAGGAAACACTTGTATTTATAAAACCCTTATCCCTGACTCATTTCTGTCTTTACTCTTCGTTTTTTCTGTGACTCATTTCTAAGTTATGCTCTTTCTACTGGTACCAGCTCCTGGGGGAAGCCTGCTCATTCTCTTTTCTGGCCATAGGTCTAGATAAGGTTTAGGACCCAGAAGAGGGCATAGAAGAAGGTTATACCCATTCCTCAACTGAGAAATCCATGCACTTTTCTACAAGATAAGGATAATCATAGCTATCTCAAAGGAGGTTAAGTGGATGAAAGGAGATAATGAGTGCAAATTATCTTATGGTTTTAACCAATATTTATTGAGGTTTCAGTATGCACCAGGCATTGTGCTAGGCATAGAAGCCTGCCTAACAGTTCCTTATGGACAAGGAAGTAAATTATTATAGCAAAGTGGGAACAATGCTACAATAGGAGTAAGATACATCCTATGCTAGGGGAAGTGCAGAAAAGGGGTAAGCAGCCCAGTGTTGAGGAAGTTAGGGCAGACCTCGTGGAGGAGCTGAGAAGGAGTGGCAGTTAGCCACTTGAGGGGTGTCAGGGGAAGAGGCAGGAGCGGGTGATTCAGGCCTGCAGAGAAAAAGCTCAGTGGGTTGGGAACAGCTATCAGTGATTCACTATGGCTGACACTAGGAATGTGAGGTAGAATGTGGCAGGAGCCAGATTGAAAGTGTGCCTTTTGGGAGGCCGAGGCAGGCAGATCACCTAAGGTCAGGAGTTTAAGACCAGCCTGACCAACATGGTGAAACATCATCTCTACAAAAATACAAAAATTAGCCAGGCGTGGTGGTGCATGCCTGTAATTCCAGCTACTTTGGAGGCTGAGGTGGGAGAAATGCTTCAACTCGGGACGGGGAGGTTGCAGAGCACCGAGATTGCACCATTGTACTCCAGCCTGGGCGACACAGCGAGACTCCCTCTAAAAAAAAAAAAAGAGGTGCCTTAAAATACAAGGATATTTCTATTTTATCCTGAAGGCAATAAGAAACCAGTCATAGCCATGGAGTCACTGCCATAGATTTGTTTCTTAGAAAGATCCCACCACGTGAATCCTGGATGCAGCTGGGGAAAGTGGGTGAATTTCTAGAGTCTAATCAGTGTTTCTCAACCTTTTTTTTCTTATTATCACCTCCTAAGGAACCTTGTTAGACATTATTTTCCCAAGCACCCCACCAATCCCCATGAAACTTTAATACCCCAGAAATGCTGTCTATGTCCTTATGCACTATATGTGCTTTATGCATAAAATAAATAACTTTCTTGCTCTATGCACCCCCACTCAACAACCAACTTTCACCTTCTGAGGACTGCTAATGTGAAGTCTCTCTAGACTAAGCCCATGAAATACTTGCCCCTTCCCTCCCCACCACTGCCACGCTCCGTCTCCAGCTGGTCATCTACCAGCATCCTAGCTGGATTCCCTCTCCGTCACTCCAGCACAGGGGTTCTCAACCTCTGCATTTGGGGCTGGATATTTCTTAGTTGTGCAAGACTGTCCTGTGCATTGTAGGATACTGAGCAGCATCCCTGGCCTCTGCCTTTGGATGCTAGTAGCACTACCTCACCCAGTTGTGACAACCAAAAATGTCTTCAGACATTGCCAGCATCCCCTAATTGAGGCCCACTACTTTGGTGCTTTAGTCCCTAGTTTGTCTACTCCCACAAGCAATATGTGCAATTACAGTGACTAATTTTTCCTCCCCAGAGAGATGGCACCCCTGGGCTAGAGGGATGCTAGGAAGGAAAAGTCCTTGTCCTTTTGGCATCCTCTCACCCCACGAGCTACTTCTGTGTCTTTTCTTTATGTAACACTGAACTCTCAAGCTCAGGCCTCCAGGTCCTAAGTTCATAATCTCATTACAACTAATCCTGTTTATGGCCATTCTCTTGGCAGAACAATCTTGTCTGGACCAAGGCTCTTTCCTCACCACCCAATGTTCTTGTTGCTCCATTGTTCCTGGGGACTGTGGCCTGGCTGAGTATAAGTTTTCATTGATAGGGTTTATCCTGTTTACAGGGAGTCTGCAGAAGGGCCTCATCAAATACTTCCATCCCTTCCTTCAATAAATGGCTCCCTTTGATCTGTGCAAGGCACAACTTTGTTTATCAGAAGCTGGGCTTCCTCTAGCTGATGATGGGGACATCCTGTCCCAGAAAGGCTCCCCAAAATAACACCTTCTGAATTTCAGAATATTTTCAGGTTCCTCTATTTTGGAAGCATATTTTTTTTTCTTGCATGCCATTTCTTATGGCAAGCAAAGAAAGGAGCTGATTTTGCGTTTTGAAGCCCAAGATAACACAAAGTTGAACAGGTCACCGCCAATAATGAGGAAAGGACAGTGTTGATAATAATATAAACATTTGGAACCAGAACAATATACAAGATTAGGGTTGACCAGGTGTGATCGTTTTTCATATTGTCAATTTAAAACTAGAAGTTATCTAACAAGGTGAAAAAGAGGTCATGGGTGTTAGTCATCTATATGACAGGATGGTAGAAGTTAGCTGAATTATGTGGATGAATGGTAAGGGCGATTTTACACTTTCCGTGCCAGGTAAAGAGCTCTATTTACAGCAATGGTTCTCAAAGTGTGGTCTCTAGTCCAGCAGCATGACCTGGAAATGTTTTAGAAATGTAACTTCTCAAGCCCCATCCCAGATAGTGAATTGGAAACTCTGGAGGTGGGGCCCAGGCACCTGTAAGCTCACAAGCCCTTTAAGTGATGTGATTCTCATGCATGCTAAAGTTTGAGAACCTCTGATCTGCCCCAATAATCCTCAAACTTCGGTGTACACAAGAATCACATAAG
Organism: Gorilla gorilla gorilla; assembly: GCF_029281585.2. Classification (NCBI taxonomy): domain Eukaryota; kingdom Metazoa; phylum Chordata; class Mammalia; order Primates; family Hominidae; genus Gorilla; species Gorilla gorilla. The sequence goes on from NC_073243.2 coordinate 73,308,050, forward strand.
AAGCTAAAATGCAGATTCCCAGATCCCATCCCTAACGATGCAGATTCACTTGGTCTAGAGTGGACCCAGGAAAGTTTGCATTGCTAATAAGCATCCCAGGGTGATTTGGGTGCAACTGGTCCATGAATCAAGCTTCGAGGAGCATTGGCTTATATATAAAGGAGTGGTACAAATTGTCCATATTGCTCCAGTCTTATTCTAAAGAGGCTCCCTCCGTGGCTAAGAATGAGCCAGTATCACAATTCATCTTCCCTTCCCAGTCATCTCATGAAGCAGGCTGCTAAGATTACCTATTGTGGACCGGGCGCGGTGGCTCACGCCTGTCATCCCAGCACTTTGGGAGGCCGAGGCAGGTGGATCACGAGGTCAGCAGATCGAGACCATCCTGGCTAACACGGTGAAACCCCGTCTCTACTGAAAAAATGCAAAAAAATTAGCCGGGCGCGGTGGCGGGCGCCTGTAGTTCCAGCTACTCGGGAGGCTGAGGCAGGAGAATGGCAGGAACCCGGGAGGCGGAGCTTGCAGCGAGCCGAGATCGAGCCGCTGCACTCCAGCTTGGGGGACAGAGCGAGACTCTGTTTCAAAAAAAAAAAAAAAAAAAAAAAAAGACCTATTGTGGTTTTCAGGATTACTCTAATACTAGAAGGTTAGATTGGCCCCATGGATTCCTTTCACACTGACATCTGAAACACACTGCTAACTCCTAACCTGGGTTGGACTCATGCTGCTGGCCTGGAGGCAAAAGCTTTTTATCCCATTACTAGTTCCTTGAACCACAATCCAAGACACAATTTGGTTTTCCCAAGAGTTTTGTTTTGCACTGCTGATGCATTCCAGTCATTGTTGTGATGCATTTCCTTCTCCTCTTTCCCTCCAGCCCCTGGGCAATGCCACACATGTATATATAGCCTCCTAGTGTGAACTTACTCAAATCCTAACCCTCTCTCCCAGAACGTGTCTCTGCTGCAAGGCACCGGCCCCTTTCGCTCTGCAGAACTGCACTTGCAAGACCATTATCAATTCCTAATCCCAGCTCAGAAAGGGAGCCTCTGCGACTCATTCATCGCCCTCCAGGTACAGTACTGCTGGGGTTTGCTTCCTTCCTTCCTGGCTTTGTGTCCCATGTCCCCTTAGACCTGTCCCCCCTTTAGATTTCTTTTCACTCTGCTTTAATACCAGTTGTGAGGGTCTCTCAGGGCTCTGACCTTGCCTCTTTGTCCTACAAAAGTGTATTTCTTGTGTGGTTTCCTGTGACCTGTACTTACCCAGACTTTCTCCAGTCAATCCTTGGCATCCTACAGAGATGGTCTTCCTCAGTCTTCAGTCTCTGTAACGATACTAGCCCTTGTTTAGAGACTCAGAGTAGAAATGGTCACTGTATACAGTTGTACAGTTTCTGCACCGCACAGACACCTGAGGAAGAGAGCAAGTGGGTAGGAAAATCCAGCTTGCACGCTGCTCACCAAGATGAGTGCCTGAAGCTGCTCTGTGGAAACCTAGAGGAAGGTACATTGTTTTGCTTTTTTTCCATGTCAGATATTGATAGAATCACATATAACTACATTAGATTATCAGCTAAAACCAGATTAGTGTGTTTTATTGTCATGTCATTGTGTATGTGAACATGAAGACTTTTAGAGTGCCTGAAAATATTTTATGAGAAACAGTTAAATAGGTTCCCTTTTTATTTTTCATTACTACACCTTATTTCTTAGAGCAGTTTTAGGTTTATAAAAAAACCAGAGCACAAAGTACAGAGAGCTTCATATACCCCTGCCCACCCTGTCCACCCCACTCCCAGTCTCCCCTATTAGTAACATCTTATGTTAGTGTGGTACATTTGTTGCAATTGATGAATCAATATTAATAGATTAGTATGAACCAAAGTTCATAGTATACATTACTATGTATACTACGTATACTCTTTGTGTTGTGCATTCTATGCGTTTTGACAAACGTGTGATGACATATATGCACCGTTATAGTATCTTACAATAGCTTCATTGCTATTGCTAAAATTCTGCTGTGCTCCATCTGTTCATCCTTCTTTTCTTCCCTGCCTTCTCCAGGCCCTGACAACCACTGATCTTTTAACCATCTCCATTGTTTTGAGGAAAGTACACTTTTTTCTTTGCACAAAGAACTGTCTACTAGCCAAAACCACAGGATGCTTCTGCCCAGAGGAACACCATTTAAAAAAATATGCGCAAAGGTTTTATCACAGCCAGCCAATGCCTTGAATCCAAGCTCTAACCCAATTCAAGACCTTTCCCTGGATCACGTCCGTGTGTCCTGTCTCTCTTGTTTCCCCTTATCCATCTAGCATATACTTTTCCTGGTAAACATTTCTATCTTTGTCTGTTCAGGCTGCTGTAACAAAAATACGATAGTCTGGGTAGCTTAAACAAAAATCATTTATTTCTCACAGATCTGTAGGCTGGTAATTCCAAGATCAAGGCACCAGGTAGAATCAGAGCCTGGTGAGCACCCACTTTCTCGTTCTTAGAGGACCGTTTTCTTATCATGTCTTCACATAGCAAAAGGGACAAGGGGGCTGTCTGGGGTCCCTTTTATAAGGGCACTAATCTCACTCATGAGGCCTCTACCCTCACAATCTAATCACTTCCCCAAGGCCCCACCTGCTAATGCCATCACATTAAGGGTTAGGATTTTAACATATGAATCTGGGGGAGACATAAACATTCATTCTGTTGCAATTACCTTATGTGCCCCTCTCATCTACCCACTTGTCCATCCCCCTCCTCTTCTCTGATGCATCTTCTATGTCAGCCCTGTCTGAAAGCATTTTCTGCAATGATGAGAATGTTCTACACCTGTGTGGTCCAATATAATAGCCACTAGCTGCATGTGACTATTGAGCACTTGAAATGTGTCTCATGTGACAGAACTGAATTTTTAAGTTACATTTCATTTGAATAATTTAAACTTAACTCCAGGTGGCAAGCAACAATTGTATTAGACAGCATAGGTTTAAGTTTTTACCTATGCCAGATTCCCCATTCTAACAGAATTCATTAACATACCCCCAGTTCCATACTGGATATCTTCCCCTCCCCCGCCTTTTTTATGTTTTTTGTTTGTTTGTTTTGTTTTGTTTTTGGTTTTGAGACAGAGTCTAGCTCTGTCACCCAGGCTGGAGTGCAGTGGCTCGATCTCGGCTCACCGCAACCTCCGCCTCCTGGATTCAAGGGATTCTCCTGCCTCAGCCTCCTGAGTAGCTGGGATTACAGGCGTGCACCACCATGCCTGGCTAATTTTTGTATTTTTAGTAGAGACAGGGTTTGACCATGTTGGTCAGGCTGGTCTTGAACTCCTGGCCTCGTGATCTATCCGCCTCAGTCTCCCAAAGTGCTGGGATTACAGGCGTGAGCCACCACGCCCAGCTGCTCCTTCCCCTTGATTCTTTCCTGGCTAATCAGAAAAGATACAATTCTTCCTGACCCCATTGCTGAAATAGTCAGCTACTATGTCCGTCACATTTATTACCATTAAATTTGCAAATATATGTACAACCGTTATATATCCATACAAACTAAAAATAGTTTTAAAAGTATTAGTTTAATTTAATTAAACTATTTTTTCTAAAAAAATAGAAAAAATGTGTACATATGGTGCCGTCTCACGTAATATTTTTTTTTTTTTTTTTTGAGACGGAGTCTCGCTCTGTCGCCCAGGCTGGAGCGCAGTGGCGCAATCTCAGCTCGCTGCAATCTCCACCTCCCAGGTTCAAGCATTTCTTGTGCCTCAGCCTCCTGAGTAGCTGAGATTACAGGCATGTGCCACCACACCCGGCTAATTTTTTGTTTTTAGTAGAGACAGGGTTTTGTCATGCTGGCCAGGCTGGTCTCAAACTCCTGGCCTCAACTGATCTGCCCACCTCAGGCTCCCAAAGTGCTAGGATTACAGGCGTGAGCCACTGTGCCCAGCCTCACATAATGTACTTAAAATTTCTTTAATTTATGAAGCTAGTTGATGTTGCTTGTCTATACCTTTTAATTCTTTCCTCTTTTTTTTTCTTAAAGAAATTTCCAATTTCTTTAAAATTTTCTGTTTAAAACTCTATACTCCTAGAAAACAGAGTAGAGTTACATAACTAATGCTTTATTTGGCAAAAACTACAAGGCCATAGTTAGTGGGCTAATATATGTCAGTTCAGATGATTGTGGCACCAACTTTAAGGTATGAAAAGGGGAGAAGGGAAGAAATAATAACACCAAAAGAAATTAAGAGTTTAAGTCCAAGAGTCAGCATGGAGTGGAGTTAAGGAACTATGGATTGTGGTTCTTGGGAGGCTGGAGTTAGTGGTAAGCATGTCTGTGCCACCAACCAGTCCAGGGCATTGGTCATATCACTGAATCTCTCAGAGACTCAGCTCTCTGCTTCACAGCATGCAGGTTTTCACTACACCCCCCAATTTAAGGCGTCTTCTAGATCAAAATGCTCTTTGGGTCAAACGCAGTCTTAGGAATCACTAGGAAAGTTGAAACAAACTTTCGTCACACAGACTGTTTCACATCATCCCACCTCCTGTCACCCCCTTCTCCCACCTAGCAATGTTTGTGACGAATACACCAACTTTCCTGAGGACAAGAGCAAAACAATATTTTAAGAAACAACAAAACTCAGTTTAGAGTGAGTCACTGGGCCTGACCATGGTGGCTAAACTGACCACAAAAGTTTGTGAATAGTCTATATGGTGTCCTTCAAACATCTGCGCAAACCTTTTATTTCCAGTGCTTTGAACAGAAATAAACATAGTCATTAAGCCAAATTCTACATTCCACAAAACAGATGAAAAGTTAAAGCATAACGTTAAGTCCAAAACATTAGTGTGGAGTCCTCAGCTGAATACCCCTTGCCAGTATGCCCATGTGAGCAGTCAGTTAAATGCCTGGTGTCTGTTATATGAGCAGTGGGAAATCTTTGCATACAAAAAAGTGTGAGTTGTACTAAAGTAAAATCAGTATTCTGGATCCCTTAATGTGCACATAATTACCACTTAGGCTTCTAAGCGAAATGATTTGCTAATGGCAAGTAAAATGTGACATGGCCCAGAGTGAAAAAATTGATTCATAACTTGGGAAGGTTTGACTAGGTTGCCCTTAGGCAAGTGCCTAGAGGGTTTTCCTGTCTCTCCCTAAACCTTGCTTCTGCTGTTCCAATGTACAAAATAGGGATAGGGTTGTTGTGAAGATTAAATGAAACTAGGGCAGGTCTTCTGGACAGATACTATTACAGTGCTGCAAGCCCTTCCTTCAGAATCCTTGGCACCATTACAGTTCTACATTTATTTATATCATCATTTGACTACTGTCCCTCAGCTGACTGTACATTCCATAAGGACAGGATTTATGTCAACTTTTTCTCAACATTGCTTCACCACCTTCTCATAGAACCTGGCATATAAAAGGGAGTCAACAACAATCTTTTGAATGAAATGTGTAAGTCATTTGCAGTCACTGGTGTCAGATCCCTGGGTTTGAATGCTGTGTGCTTGGACAAGTAATGTTTCTGCCTTTGTCTTAGTTTCTGCTTTCTATAAAGGGGAGATAATAATGGTATCTACTTGACTGAATAGTTGTACAAATTTAGTGGGATAATACTTGCAAAGAGCTTGGAACAGTGTCTGGTACATAGTGAGGACTCAATACATGCTAATGAATTTCGATGATGATGATGGTGGCGGTGGACATGCAATAAGCTCTTCATAAATAATAGCTCTTCTTCTAATTGTTATTCACGGTCATCATTGAAACAGTATTTGCCTTTTGATTATCAGTCATATGGTGGTCCTTAGTTACCTAAAATATCACAGGACCACTGCTTTACCTTTCTATGTTATGCCAGGCACAGAGGACAGAGGCAGTGTCAAAGGAGATACCCAAATGATGTTTACAATGGTACACGGGTCTCTAGGGTCCAAGAAAAAGTTACCAAGTATTTTCCCACCTCCCTACTTTCATCTCCCTCTTACTTCCCAGTCCCTTCCCCCCATGCTTGTATGGTCTTCTGGCTCTTTGACCAGTCCTCCCTGGGGATTTTCAAGTACCCAGCTTGCAAATCAGCCTCCCCAGAGGATCTGTCTCTACTCATCATAGTCAAAGGATGTAATCTGTTCTCATGTGGAAATAATTTGTTCAGAGAATGTAAACGATCAAAGCCTACATTTCTGTATTCAGGAGAGGAAGAGAAAATAATAGAAAAGACTTAAGGCTAACTCTAGGTCCTGCATTTACTAAGTCACTTCTGATAAATTACTTGGTAAATTATGTCTTAGAAAAACCATTGGTTTGGTAGGAATAATCAAAATGGGATCCGTGTCCCGGGTTTGTAAGAATTAAATGAGTTAACTACATAGATGGTTTAGTTCCAATTAGATAAGAGAGTTTCTAAACAGTGAAAAGTAGAAATTTTGCCACACCCTGCCCTCACAATTCTAGCATTTCCAGGTTTCCAAATCTGGGAAATGTAGCTAAGGGCTTTTCCTCTCTCTAGGGACTCCCTTTACAAGTGGTGGAGCTACTTTCTGCTCGAGGACAAAGAAGGAGGGAGGACACACATACACACACACACATTTTCTTCTCTGCCTTCTGACCCTTTGCTACTGCAACTCTAATTTGGGAATTAAATTTTAATAATTCTAAAATCCCATTTCAGTACTTTCCATATACTATTATTTAATGGAATAAGTTTATCAAATCTTATCCTTAACCCTTTTCCCATTTTTTTAAATTTCATGATACTAGATTTGAATTTTATAGCATTTTCAAGAATCACTTGGGATTAATTTGAGATTCAGTTTCACTTGAGAACTAGCTTTTGTAAAGTTGAATTATTTTTAATAAGCAAAATTACTTTCACCCATTTTATTTTTTTAATAGTTAAGGAACATTCACTTTGATATTCATAGTCCTCTAAAGTATAACATAAGCATTACTATTTCTTGTTTAAACATGATCAATAGCTAACTTGTAAAAAAAAATGGGGAAAGGAGTTAGCCCTACACTTAAAGGAGGCAGTATCCCAAAGAATATGATTTTTAAAATGAGATCAATAACATAGAGCTCTTCATCCTGGCTAACACAGTGAAACACCATCTCTACTAAAAATACAAAAAAAAAAAAAAAAAATTAGCTGGGCGTGGTGGCGGGCGCCTGTAGTCCCAGCTAGTTGGGAGGCTGAGGCAGGAGAATGGCATGAACCCAGGAGGCCAAGCTAGCAGTGAGCCAAGATCGCACCACTGCACTTCAGCCTCGGCAACAGAGCAAGACTCCAACTCAAAAAAAAAAAAAAGAAAGAAATAACATAGAGCTCTTCAAAGTAAAAGTACAATAAATACCAATAAACATATGCATAATTGGGTCTACTTTATTTTTATGGGTAAAATGTATAAATGCATTGCTAACCTATAGATAGATGATTTGGGGAAATAATGAAAATCTCAGAGTGTTTCATACACTTTCTAGAGTAATTCCAGTTCTAAAGAAAAATTTCCAGGCAAATTCTCAAGTTCAGATCGTAATGTGCCTTTTACCCTATTAGGGGCTATTTCTTTCCTGAGCATTGTAAGGACAATATCTGAGATGTGCTTGATTAATCCATGGGGATTTAAGGCCTTTTGAAAAAGACACTCAAAGACCTAAGCAAATATACCTTCTGATTTTTGTAAATATTTTATTCTTTACTTATTTGTCTGAGCAAAATTGCATAACTTACTAGCAACTCCAACCACATGTAACGTTTAACTTAAAAAACAAGTAGGGAAGAAAAATGAGGTTTAGTTAAAATTGAAAATTAATTTCTTTTCTCTGTAATACTGACTTCTGTGAGGATTTTTAACGATGAGGTCAATAAAAGTATTTAAAGCCACGGGGAATGATTAGACAGTCTCATCATCCTGCATACAGTGTCCTTCATATGAAAATTCTTCCTCAAGCCCTTTCTTCTCCCCTTCCTTCCTTTTCAGACTGAGCACCTGATCAGAGAAAACCTGCTTGACTGTGTAGCCCTGAGAGTTTGGTTTCCCAGAGGACAGTTCTAGGCCTCTCAACCTAGAACTTTCCACCTGTGTGACCTTGGGCTAGTGGCTTAACCTTCAGAACCTCAGTCTACTCATCTGCAACTGGGTATCCATGTCACATGTTAATGTTGGCATTATATTGAATATTGGGGATTTTGCTAATGAGAGAATGGTTTCCCTCACAACCTCCAATTGCAGCTAACTTATGCTTTGATATAATGTTGCTCTAGGTCAAAAATAAAACAGGCCTTGTGATATGTATTAATGGATAGAGTCAGAAATACAGATTCCAAATTCTACAGTAGCAACTGAGAAGGAACAGAAGGCAGGGCATATCTCCAGGCCAGGGCCTTTGAATCCCTACACCTAATGTAGGCCCAGGCACATGGTAAGCACTAGATAATGTGCTTTTGAAGGGTCTTTTGATGGATTTTGATAAGTTGCCCCGACTAGAATGAAGCTGGTAAAACTAGAAGGCAATAGAGATTTATGGGTTAGGAGCAAAAGGTGGGAATCTAGCCCACTGGGTTCACACTGCAGCGTTAAAGTGACTTTGGGCAATGTCATTTCTCAGATTCTGGGTTTAAATCTGATCATTCTTCTCCCTGTTTGTCCCCCATCCCGTACACTCTTTTAAAACAGTAACAACCACCACCACCACCATCTTTAATGGCTTTTCACTGCCTTTAGGATAAAGTTCCAAATGTGGCCCACAGCATCTTGTCCCTGCCTATCTCACCAGTCTTCTCTTCCTAGTTCTGTTAGCTCAAGCAATAGTGGCCCTTTTTTTTTTTCAGTCCTTCGGAAGTGCTACCTGACTCTTTCTTGTTCCTGGGCCGTCTTGTCCAACAACATCTTGTCTCATCTGCCTGGAGTGATTTTCACCTTCAGCACCAGTAACGCCTCCCTGTTTGCCGGAATAACTCTTAATGTCCAGGCTTAAACATCTTTTTTATCCATGAGGTTTTTCTTCCCATCCCTGTCTAGGTTAGGGCCCCTGGTATATGTTCCTCAGTTTCCCTCTTTCTTGACACTCACTGCATTGGGATGTCTGTTCCCCATTAGACTCCATGGGATGTTTGTGTGTTTGTAGAGGGCTGGGGTGGGGAGGGGTAAGGGGCAGGAGGTCTACTTTTTTCAGTACTGTATTCCCAGGGTGTAGTCCTGTGGCTGTTCATAAAACTCTCCAAATGGATGAGTGAAGGATTTAATATCAAGAGACCAACATCAGTCTACCTTATAGACTGGTGAAGGGTAATGGAGATCAGCGCAATTCTTGGCACATAGTTAGTGTCTCAGTCAATGGTGGCTATTATTAATAACACAAATGCTTAATTGATGGATTTCTTTCATTTCTAAATTCTTTGGTGGACACTTTTCCAAAAAGGAGAGTTAAAGGAAGATATGCAAGCTGCCATTTTGCACCCATTCATCTGAAAACTATTTGAGAGTTTTAAAGCAGAACGAGTTGAAACAATGTGCCAGACCTAAAATTGGAGCCAACGCAGAAAATGGCTTTGACGTGATGGATCTAGTATAATTGTGTGTTTGCAAGGGCCTCGGGTCTGGCTACACTCCAGGTGTAAGCATCCCTAACCCAGTCTATCAATCAGATGTTACCAGTTTGAAGGTTTCTGTTGTTTTTTAAACAGAAATATGAATGGTGCCTATAGGAATCTACATGTTAGCACTTGGAAAATGACTACAGTGAGTATCACATAAAAACACAATTTGCAAAAGATAATTATGGAATCCACATGAAAGTCTTACATCTAAGGCTTCTACATGAATAATGAAAGGTGAACACTGTAACTACAGTTAGAATTCTGAGGTAGGATTTTCATAATGAGGACCATGTTATGTACAGCTTGGTGTAACAGACTTGTATCTTCTTTTATTTAAACATTATAAGTGTGAGACTTCTTTTATTTACAACTGACCAGGTCTCTTAAGTTATAAACTTTGCTGAAGATTTAACATAGGTAGGACAGTTTGTCATAATTCTTAGCACTGGAAGAAACTGTGAGTTAAAGGAACGAGGCCATAATGTTGCTATGTCATGGGTCAGAGCCGATGTTTTAAAATGGGGGCTTTTAATTGACACCCGGGTGACAAGAGTGAAACTCCGTCTCAACAAAAAGAAGGAAAAGAAAAAAGGAAACCAAAAGCTTTTACCAGAACCCCAGGCAAATATCTACTTATGTCTCAGTGGCTGGGGAAGTGGGGAAAAGGGGAAGTGGATACCGGATAAGTAACCAACAGTGATGCTACACTCGGCTTAGTTGCTTCATATTAGCCCAGTTGCAGATGGGAAACAGAAGGGGATTGACTGCTCTGGGTCATCAATCATGCTTTCTTGGTGGGGAGTGGATGAAGAAGAGAAGATGTGATAGGTCATTTCTGGCAACTTCCAAGTCTATAATAGCCTAGCTAGCAAGGGAACTCACTGACGATATTTTGCTATTGACTTATATTTTTTAAAATTATTATGTTATTTAGAGTAAAGTAGATAGCCATGTGAGCTGACCTAGATGCTTTCCTCCATGAAAAAAAAAAATGAGCAACTAGGTTACCATTTGCAATGGTTCATATGTGACTCTGAATGACTGTGTGTCCCTCTGTTTTAGAAATATCTGGACCTTCCTGATGTCCAGGTTGACACACATCCTGTTTTGCCAAGTTGGAAAGAGGTCTGAAAATCCCATTCCATTTTATTTGAAGAAACTACCACAGCATTTCTTCTTCTAACCCTAATGGGAAGCACATGGAGATCACTGAACGTTGGGAGCCCTTCTATGCCCAAATTATGTTTTTTAAGCAAAGAGCTATGATAAAGCGACCTCCAAACATGACCCTGGCAAAAGTCAGTAGCCTTGCTTGTTCTGGCCATGTTCCTGATGTAATCCAAGGTTCTGGGAAGATTCACTTTAATTACAACCCCTTTTGATCTGTTCCTCATGGCCTCTTACATAACATGTATTACAGTTACTAAAACCGAAATTTTCATCTTTGAGCTAATTAAATGGATGTAATTTGTACTTGACTTCTTTTCTTTTAGAAGAGCTGGTTAAGTCAGTGTGTTGTACTGTTTTTCTAAGGCACACAACTTAAATTCTCTTTATTTCTTTAATTTTTGTATTTAAGTAAAACTTTAGCTTTTGTATTCTATTACAAAGATAATAAAAAGACTTATGGCATCATCTAATTTTTCTTTAGCCATCATACAATATCCTATGAAGAATATTTCTTTGGAAAGTATTTTCTTCTTTTTTAAAAAATAAATTTTACTGTGTATATTTGAGGCTTACAACATGATGTGATGAGATGCATGTATTAATAGATAGTAAAACGGTTACTATAATGAAGCAAATTCACGCATCTGTCCTCTCACATAGTCACTTTTGTGTGTGTGTGTGACAAAAGCTGCTGAACTCTACTTATTTAACAAAAATCCCTAATGCAATACAATTTTACTACCTATAGTCCCCATTTTTTACATGAGATCTCTAGATGTGTTCATCCTACTTATCTGCTACTTTTTATCCTTTGACCTACATCTCCCTATTTTCTCCCCACTGACCCATAACCACTGTTTTATTCTCCTTGTCTATTTGATTTTCTGTTTTAAGATTCCACATATAAGTTAGGTCTTGCACTATTTTTTTTTTCTGTGTCTGGCTTACTCACTGAGCATAGTGTCCAGGTCCATTTATGTTGTGGCAAGCATTAGGATCTCTTTCTTTTTTAAGGCTAAATAATATTCCAGTGTGTGTGTTTGTGTTATGTGTGTATATGCATATATACCACATTTTCTTTATCCATTCATTTGTTGACACTTAGGTTGTTTCCATGTCTTGGCTATGGAACAGTACCACAATGAACATGAGAGTGCAGATATCTTTATGAGTGGGTGATTTTATCTTTGTGTGTATACCCAGAAGAGGGATTGCTGGGTCATACGGTAGTTCCATTTTTAAATTTCTTTAGGAGCCTCCATACTGTTTTCCCTCATGGCTGTATCAATCTAAATTCCCACCAACATTGTACAAGGGTTCTCTTTTCTCTACCATCTCACCAATATTTGTTATTTCTTGACTTTTCAATAATAGTTCTATTATCAAAAGGGTGTGAAATGGTATCTAATGAGTATGAGATGGTGTCTCATAGTGGCTTTAATTTGCATCTCCATGGTTGTATTAATCCATTTTCATGCTGCTGATAAAGACATACCCGAGACTGGGTAATTAATTAAAAAAAGAGAGAGAGAGAGAGATTTAATGGACTCACAGTTCCACATGGCTGGGGAGGCCTCACATGGTGAAAGGCAAAAGTTACATCTTACATGGCAGCAGGCAAGACAGAATGAGAGCCAATGGAAAAGGGAAACCCCTTATAAAGCCATCAGATGTCATGAGACTTATTCACTACCATGAGAACAATATGGGGGAAACCACCCCCATGATTCAATTATCTCCCACTGGATCCCTCCCACAACACATAGGAATTATGGGAGTCACAGTTCAAGATGAGATTTGGGTGGGGACACAGTCAAACCATATCAATGGTGTTTAGTGATGTTGAGTACCCTTTTCATATAGCTGTTGATCATTTTATGTCTTCTCTGGAGAAATGTCTGTTCAGCTTCTTTACCCCTTTTTAAATCAGGTTATTTATTTTTCTGCTATTGAGTTATAAATGTTCTTTATAACTTTTGGGTATTAACCCCTTATCGGATATGTGCTTTGCAAGTACTTTTTCCCAGTCTGTAGGTTGCCTTTTCTTTTTGTTGACTGTTTCCTTTGCAGTGCAGAAGCTTTTTAGTTTGTTGTAGTCTCATTTATTTATTTTTGCTTTTTTAGCCTGAACTTTTGGTGTCGGTGTTTTCTTAATACACTAATAAGTTCTCATGAGAATTGGTTCATTTCCAAAAAGCCTTGCATGGTGCTTATATATGAAAGTGAAAATCTACATTACTTAACATAAAGCATATGATTAATACTAGAAACACTCCATTCTCCATGTATCATGAAAATATTAGCATATGTTAGAATGCAAGATCAAAAAAGTGTTATTAAGTTGTACCATATTACTGATCATGAAATTTATAAATCATAATTTTGGCCTTCAGTTCAACAGCAGCTCTATGTAATAAGCAAGCCTCAATTGAACACGTTACGTATGTGCAAGGCACTCTGCTCTGAGTATAGGGAGGAATTAGCATACTGCAGTGCCTGTTCTCATACGACTCTTATTCCATCAAGAGGAAACAGACAAATAAACAAATCATTACAATGCAATGCGATCAAACACAATGATAAAAAGTTACACAGAGACCGGATTTAACTCTGTTGGAGGATGGTGAAGATAGGGCGTCAGAGAGGGTTCAGAAGGAAGGCAATGCCTGATGAATAGCTTCTTGATTGAAGGGTGCTGAGGAAGTGGCAGCAGGGAATTCCCTGGGCAGAAGGAAACCAAGTAAGCGTTGTGATAAAAGTGCAGATTAACAGTGATGAGAACCGAAACTAAGACAGTGCCAGTGAAATGCTGGCAGGGGCTGAATCTGCAGTACTTTGGAGGTAACACTGAAAACCTAGCAATTTGATTTAGTATTGTCCAAAAAGGTTACTAAAGATGAAGCTTACTGGTGGTTCATGGAGATAATTTTGCTGGTCTTGTCTTTTTAATAGATCACTTGATGTGAAGCAAAGTTTTAACAAACACTATATGTGCATAATTTATTTTAATTTGAATATTATATATATATAAATGCCCAAGGCTGTTTGCATAAATAGCATATCTCTAAGGTATTTGTTCTTGCATAGCAACAGACTGAGGGCAAAATAAGAAAACGATGTAAGTATTTAGTGAACATGGAGAAAAAACCAAACTGAGTCTGACTGATCCTTCCATCTCCTTTCTGCCTGATTGAAGGAGTTACTTGGTCACCTACCTCTGCATATTAGTTCCCAATCCTGTCTAATAAATTGCCAAGCAACAAACTGCCTGATTTATTCATTCTGTCAGTATGTTCTGAGATGCTTGGAACTGGCGATAGAGAAATCAAGAAAAGGCTGTAGCCAGGCATGGTGTCACATGCTACTTGGGAGGCTGAGGAGCAGGGATCACTTGAGCCCAGGAGTTCGAGGCTGCAGTGATCTATGATCATGAGACTGCACTTCAGCCTGGGCAACAGAGAGGACCCCATCTCTAAAAAAAAGAAAATTAAAAAAAAGGAAAAAAAAAAGAAGTGGTCATTTGTCCAGTATAATAAGCACATTCTTAGAAGTGAGGCTTGCAAGAATGCAGAGAAGTGAGCTAACTCTACCTGGTGGCAAAAGAAACGCTTCACAAAGGAAGTGATAATGCAGCTTTGAAGGTTTTTTTTTTTTTTTTTTTGAGACGGAGTCTGGCTCTGTCGCCCAGGCTGGAGTGCAGTGGCGCAATCTCAGCTCACTGCAAGCTCCGCCTCCCGGGTTCACGCCATTCTCCTGCCTCAGCCTCCCAAGTAGCTGGGACTACAGGCGCCCGCCACCACGCCCAGCTAATTTTTTGTATTTTTAGTAGAGACGGGGTTTCACCATGTTAGCCAGGATGGTCTCGATCTCCTGACCTCGTGATCCGCCCGCCTCGGCCTCCCAAAGTGCTGGGATTACAGGCGTGAGCCACCGCGCCCGGCCTGAAGGTTTTAAGAATGGGGAAAAGGAGGAATGTGTGGTGGCATTTCAAATATAGGATACTGTGCAAGATTACATTATTGTTTCCAATTACTTGTTCCATCTCCCTGTGACAGGTTTATATTTCCCTACCCCATTTAAGGTCAATTTTGGCCATGTGACTTGCTCAGGTCAATAAAATGTGAACAGAAGTGATTTGTGTCACTTATGAGCAAAATTCATCGTGACATTCCAGTATTACTCTTCTCCCTCTGACATGTGAGAAAACCATTTCCAGAAAGGACCTGCTCATTTCACTTCAGTCCCAGAAAAAAGAAGACTCTTGGAATAAAGCTGAGGCCAACCTGCAGCCAATGTGTAATATAGAAGCAAGAAATAGATCTTGCTGTTGAAAACCTCCAAGACATGGGATGCTGGTTACAGCAGCGTACCTTAGGAAAGCTGATTAACACAAAAATAGTCACTGAAAAGGCACAGGACTATGAAAGGGCATGGAGTGGTTGCGGAATGGTGAGAAGTTCAGATTGGCTGAGAGTGTAGACTCCGCGTTTAGAGAAAGACAGCCAGAAATACTCCAGAAAGGTAGCCTGGGAACAGATTTTCAAAGGGTCTTAAACGTCCTGCTAGGAAAGTTGAGTTTTAGTCTTTAAATAGTAGAAAGCCAGCAGAAGCTAAGGAGTGACCTGATAAGTTTTTTTTTTTTCTTAGGAAGATGATTCTAATAGGAGGGGAATGATGCTAGTACCAGGGAAATCAGCTAAAGCATTGTTATATTCCTAACCACCACTATTTATTGTGCACATACCATGTGTGAGGCATTTTGCACCTATTTACCAAAGTAATACAACCACCCCCTGGGGTGGACATTGTAATGATCCTTTTTTTATAGATGAGGAAACTGAGGCACAGAGAGGTTGAATAACTTGGCTAAATTACTCCAAAGACATTGTAGCATTAGAGTTCCATCCCAAGCAGTCTGGGTGCCAGAATCCATATTCCACTCTCAGAAGCCTAGAAAGTGGTAATAAGCATCTAAAGCACACGGAGATAGAAAAGAACATCTCGAGTCTCATATTTATGGGGCTGCAGAGGCTGAAGGTGGGCATGAGGTGAAGCTTAGGGGTGACAGAGATGCAGGAGCCACAGATAATGCCTCATTCTTTACTGAAGAGGCTCAATTGGTGCTGAAGCAATGAATTGGAACGAGGGAAAAAAAGAGCAGGTTTAGGAAAGGAAAATGATGAGTTTTGCTTGGGATACATTAATTTTGAGGCAGATGTGAGGTCAGGTGGAGATGACCTACTGGCAGTTAGAATACGGGACCGAAGCTAGGAGCAATGTGGGGTGGAGACAGATCTAGGTGGGGCAGAAGGCCAGGTAGCAGATTAATTCATCCTGGCAGATGTAGAAAATGACTTCAAAAGAGTGTCAAGGGAAGAATTTGGAGGAACCCCATGATTTAAGGAGTAGATCTAGGAGGAAGAGCCAGAGAAACTTTGACTGGGAGGCAGTGATAAGGGAAAGGAAGGTGGCAGGGAGAGAAGAGAGGATGGGTTTTCAAAATGATGATCACCACAGTGACTTAAAACTGGAGGAATTAGGAGGCAACCACAGCCACCTCTGTTTGTGGCACACTCCAGCCATTGTGACTTTGAGAAACAAGAACCTCCACTTCCACAGCAGCATAAATCACATTGCACCTTATGAGTATCCCAGTGGAGGAGGTACAAGGATGCATTTGGGTGGAGGTGGAGAAAAAGTAGAAAATGAGCTTCCCTGATGATGACTCTCATAGAATTAAGTACTTTTATACTAATTTATAACTGCAGAACTTATTTATGAACTTCTAAAATGACAGCTTCCCATAAATGGGGAAAAAAGTGCATTGCTTCAATTTCCAGGAATTGCCTAATTCCAAACATAGTAATGAGAAGGATTTAAAATTAAAATCCTTTCTGGAACACTCTTCTACCTGGAAGAGCTAGCTTATTAGAGTCACCTCTTATGTGTTCTCCATTAACACTATTAAATTTCAACCGCCTGTAACTAGTTCAAAGAATATTAAGATATTTGCATAGAATTCCCCAGGTTTTTGGATGACCTAGTAGAATATCACATTTTTAAAAACACACGAATAGCTCAAAGCTACACAGAGTTTATTATGCAACATTCTATTAGGAATAGCTCAAATGAATGCTTTATAATAGAAGAAAGTGTTACAGTATTTTGTCTATAACATAAATGACTTTCTTGGTGAGTATACCTCAAATTATTGAGGTATGTTGAGATGGTGTTTGGAAAATGTTCCATGGAAACAAAGCTTGGAAACTTGAGGTTAAACAATCTTGATTTTATTTTTCTATTGCAGGACTTCTGAGAGCCTTCGGTGTGCTGGTTTACATTGCATAGCTCTAGAGATGGGTATTATGTAGGAGTTCCTAAACTTATCTGACCATACATAGATTCCCCTCTTTTTTTTTTCCAAAAATATTTGACCTACTTTATGAAATGTCCTATATAGCAGATTATATTTCTGTTCAAAATGTTGGCTGCTCCTCCCTGTGGTATCCCTTTTCTGTAGAAATATTATCCTTCTCTACTTCACTGGCCCCAAGTGTGGCCATGTGACCTGTTTTGGCCAATGTAACATGGCTGTGGGTAAGGGTAAGGTGTCTTCTATCAGACACTCGAAGAGCCAGGTGTAGTTCATCTATTCTTTGTATCCTTTGCTACAAGACCAGCTATGTCCCAAAGTTTGTTCTGACATCTTAGAGTTCTGGAGAGTCCTAGAATGGAAATGTAAATGCATAAAAAATAAGTCTTTGAAATTGTAAGCCATTAATATTTTGCATCATTTGTTACCACAGCCAACTGAGCCTAAGGTGACTAATGCCTTCTACTTCTAAGTATTTCTAAATTATCTGAACCTTTACCACTTTTCACAGGTGTACTCATTCTGTATTGATTGTCTAAATGAGGAAGTGTTCTTGGAATTATTCTTTAGGTTAGGACAGTACACTTGAAGGTGAACTAAAAAAATATATATGAAACGTGTCTTAAAGAAATGGTGTCTAGGCTGCGTGTGGTGGCTCACGCCTGTAATCCCAGCACTTTGGGAGGCTGAGGCAGGCAGATCACCAGAGGTCAGGAGTTTGAGACCAGCCTGTCCAACATGGTGAAACCCTGTCTCTACTAAAAATATTTTTAAAAAGTTAGCTGGGTGTGGTGGTGGACACCTGTAATCTCAGCTACTCAGGAGGCTGAGACATGAGAATCACTTGAACCCAGGAGGCAGAGTTTACAGTGAGCCAGGATCGCACCACTACACTACACACTACAGCCTGGGCGACAGAGTGAGACTGTCTAAAAAAAAAAAAAGACATAGTGTCTAGTAGTTACCTGGAATTTTATCAAAAATGAGTATTCTTGGTTGGGCGCGGTGTCTCATGCCTATAATCTGGGCACTTCGGGAGGCCAAGGCAGGCGGGTCACCTGAAGTTGGGAGTTCGAGACCAGCCTGACCAACATGGAGAAACCCCGTCTCTACTAAAAATACAAAATTAGCTGGGTGTGGTGGTCCATGCCTGTAATACCAGCTACTCAGGAGGCTGAGGCAGGGGAATCACTTGAACCCGGGAGGCAGACGTTGCGGTGAGCCGAGATCACACCATTGCACTCCAGCCTGGGCAACAAGAGCAAAACTCTGTCTCAAAAAAAAAAAAAAAAAAAAAAAAAAAAAAAAAAGAAAAAGAAAAAGAAAAGAAAAGAAAAAGGAAAAGAACAGAATATTCTCAGGCTCAATACTCAGAGATTCTGATTTAATGGGCCTTGGATGGGTCCTAGGAATCTGAATTTTAAACTAGATATTACCAATGCAGCTTGTCTGTTAACCACAACTTGGAAAAATGCCACTCTAAAGCCACTGTTTGATTAACAGTCATGTGATAACATGCATTTAAATAAATGTCATTTCAATTTAAGAAGGCACCATGGAGGGTCTTCCTTGGAATTCCTGGAAGCATGTATGAAATCAGTTTTATCACATTTGAGTTTATATTCATTACATTTTAGTGCAAAATATTTTATGCACAAATGATACTTTCATGCTTAAATGCCTATGTTGTTCAAAAAGCCTGATTCTAAGTGACCCTTAGCTCTTTCAAAAAAATAAAACCAAAACCAATCTGCTTTAAAAAGATTAAGTTCTGTTACCAATGAAGATCAAGGGCTATTTCAGTTGCAAGTGACAGAAACTTAATTCAAACTGTCTTAAGCAAAACAAACATTGGTTACAGAGCTAAAACGTCCATGGTTTTTGAGAGGATGAAGTTCTTGGTTGACAGGGCAGGACATGTCAAAACTGGAGAGAAGCACTCTGGGAAGGTGTCTGGGAGGTGGGGATGCTATCAGTCAGTGGGCAGGAAGAGGAGGGTGTGCAGGTTCTTGTGGGAGGAAGACTAGGCAGGCAAGGCACTATCTGGACAGTGTGGGAAAAGGTGAAGGGGCAGTCTAGGCAGATGACTGGCACCGGGGAGATTTGGCCAGGTGTGGTAAGTGGAAGTCCTGAGAGCTGGGTAGGGAATAATCAGAAAGGAAGGAGTAGGTGGGTAGGCAGAGCGAGAGATGTCAGTCAGCTGAAATCAGGGCTCCACTTACAATTAGATCTAGATACTCAAAATGTAGCTTCAAATATCTGTTTCTTTCCATCAATCAGCACTACATCCTCCTCCATTGTTAGCTTCATACTCAGACATTAAGTCAGGATGAGAAGAAAGGAGAGGGAGGAGAATGAGTTGGCTGAATACCATGACCAGATGTTTAGAAACCAAATCATAAAAATCTTTTTAACTGGTGTCTTTGAATGTCTTAAGCTTTTCAAGAAATTCTTATAACCTTCAGTATCTGTTTGTGTCATCAGTGTCAGTTCAAATCGATTCCACTGACAGCTTGATAAATGATTTCCAATTTTATCTCAGACAAATGCAGTGTGGTTCAATCAATGGTTTTGCTTATGTGAGCACTTTAGGATTGTGTCCGATCCATTTCTACTTAAAAATTTAGTTTCAGAGTGTTGCTTGACTAATTTTCACAACTCTGTGCTTTGAATGTGTCTGAATATTGCCCCGAATCCCTCCCTATAACAGGCATGAAGAAAATCTGAGATAGAAATAATACGTACTTGATTACTTGATCCTTTATCACAGGCAACTAACTACTGTAACCAGATGATTCCCTGCTGACACTATTGTGATACCTGCCAAAGAAACTGTCTAATATCACGTTAACACATTAAAAATGACAACCAGCCAGGCCTCCAAGCCTTCTTTCACTCTTGGCATTTGTAGTTGTTTGCTTATCGGATGGTGTCACGTTTCTATGACTCCCAGTGCTGGCTCGCATTATAGTCAAGTGGAACCAAGAAAATGCCGGCAAGTCTGTCATGGAAAGCTAGGCCTATAATGCACAGGACAACCCTCTTTAACCAAAAATTATCTGGCTCTGGATGTCAAGAGTGCCAAGGTTGAGCAAGGTTATGCCTGTTTTAGATAATCATAGGAACTCTGGCTCTTACCTGTAAGAAATTGAAAGGCGTGATCAGGTTTTAAGCAAAAGGAAGAATCATCCAAGTTACATTTTTAAACAGGATTGTTCTGGATATGATGTTGACCACAGATGGCAGTGGAGCAAGCAGGAAGAAGAGAGGACTGTTAGCAGATTATTGCAATAACAGACAAGAGATGATAGTGACTTAGACCAGCAAGGTGGTTTTTGAGGTTCACAACTTTAAATTTGGTTCTTTTATCCCTACCATAGAGATGAGGAAACAGAGGCTCAGGGAGGAATATAACCAGGCCACGTGGCTGATTAAACCACGGCATTAGTATGTGGGCCCAGCAGTCTGATTTCAAAGCCATGGTCTTTCCACAGCATTATGATGCCCTTCCCCCATCACCTTCCTCTGTATCTCTTTCTCAAACAAAATGCAAAACCAGTGACACAGGAATAAATCCTAGAAAGAGCAATCTTCACAAGGTTCCTTTCCAGGCCTACCATTCCAAGTATCTGAGCTAAACCAGCTTGAGCCTGGGTCACCTCAGTTACCGAAATCTGTCTCTTTAAATTTCCTCCTAAGGACAGGATTGGTCCCAGAACCCAGAACAGGGATGAGCCTATAGATGGGGGGCCTCTGGGTCCTACAGAGGATGGAGAAGAGATATGAGAGGTGGGAAACCAGTCCAGCACATTTTCTGGATCAGCGGACTGTGTAATGTGTGTTTGTTAATTTGTGCCCCAAACCGCAGCTGCCCATGGACTCAGCACAGCCGTTAGTGGATTTCTGACAGTCTATGGCAGGCAGCCCTGTGTTCTTCACGTTTGTCACAATTTAGACTTTAAACAATTCAGAGTGGTCTCTTTTCATGTATAGGAAGCTCTCTCTGGGCAAACAGTGGGTAACCAGCACATCAGACAATGGCATCAGATTGCAAACTTGTCTCCGTAAATTGAAGTAATCAGAAACAAACAGATATAAAGTTGTTTTATAAAACCTCTTAAAGTATAATATACATAAATATAAGTGCATATATCATAAATGTATATATTGGTGAATTTTTATAAGCTAAACACTAAGAACGTTATCAGTACCCTGGGGCCCCCACCATCCCCTTCCAATCACTACTCTTCCAAGAGTAGCTGCCATTCCTGACTTTTAATACTGTAAATTAGTTTTGCCAGTTTTTGAACTTTTTCTAAGTGGAATCATATAGAATGTTCTTGACTTATTTCCTCCAACATCACGTTTGTGAGATTCATCTGTGTTGTTAAGTTTAGACCATTTATTTTCGCTGTTATATAACATGACATATGAATACAAAACAGTTGATCTGTTCTGCTTGGATGGGCATGTGGATAGTTTCCAGTTTGGAGTTATTATGAATAGTATGCTGTGACAATTTCAGTGCATGCCTTTTGGTGAAAACATGCACAAGTTCCTGTTGAGTATATACGTAGGTGTGGAATTGCAGGGTTGCAGGGGAACAAAAGATGTCTTGATAGGATGAAATATAACATATTCTAGCTACAGAGGTAAAACAATGTGTATAGATATTACAGGGAAGGTTTGGATAGGCTCAAGAATGAAAGCAAAAGTCCAGAGCTTAGGAAAAGACTGTGACCGTCAGGATGCAAAGTAGAGTATAGTCTAAGCTAAGGAAAATGATGGTGTGTGTAGATAGTTAGGTAACTTGCAGAAACCAAGTGGCAGCAGTGCTGGGTAGTAAAGGGCTTTCGTTGAAAGACCTGAGTTCGAACTTGCTCTCAGTTTGACTGTGTAACTGAGGTGTGTCACTTGACAGCTCAAAGCCTTGACTTTCCCTTACAGAAAATTGTTGAGAAGATTAAATTCATTCATTCAACAATGATTGATTGACTACCTACCCATGTGCTGAAGACTGGGGATCCAGCAGCAAACAAAAAAAGTGTCCTTGTCCTCATTGATTTTACTGGGAAGGAATACCCATGGTAAACAATGGCCATTTCATGACAATTATGAAAACTGCAATCACGGGATCTAACCAGTCCGGGGGGTCTGGGAGGAGTGTCTGAGGCAAGTAGACATGAGCCAGGCCAAGAATTGGGGTGACAAATTTCAGGCAGATGAAATAGCATGAGGGAAGTCCATAGAGGGAAGGAGCCTGGCATGTGTAAGGAAAAGAGACAGTGAGTGTGGCTGACAGGAGTAAGCAGAGGGGAGAGTGAAGACCAGATGCAGTGGCAGGCCGGGCTTTTAAGTGGTTGGCTTACCTTGATTGCTTTTTTTTGTTTTGTTGTGTTTTTTTTGAGATGGAGTCTCACTCTGTTGCCCAGGCTGGAAAGCAGTGGTGCCATCTCGGCTCACTGCAACCTCTGCCTCCCAGGTTCAAGCAATTCTCCTGCCTCAGCCTCCCAAGTAATTTGGGACTACAGGCATATGCCACCATGCTCGACTAATTTTTGTATTTTTAGTAGAGACGGGGTTTCACCATGTTGGCCAGGCTGGTCTTGAGTAATCAGCCAGCCTCAGCCTCAAGTGATCTATACCCCTCAGGCTCCCAAAATGCTGAGATTACAGGTGTGAGCCACCGCGCCCAGCCCCTTGATTGCTTTTTAAGCCTTTTAAACTGAAGGCAAAAAGAGGACTGGGAAATAGGGTGGGAGTGGTGACAAAATCAGGAAAGTGCAAAAATATATGCTGATGTGTAAATTTACATTTCAGTATTAATCCAGTCATTCATTTATATTTATGTGATGAGGGACTACCAAGTGCATCTGATCATGTCTGAAATTATTCGGGTGTCAATAACTACTGAATGGGATGAATGCATGAACAGTAACTTACAAGGTCAACACGCTGGCAAAAGAAATTCTGTTTAAAATTATTTAATTTCATTTGCTGTGATATTAAGTTAGTTCTTTCAGTAGATTTTCATTCTAGGAACAGTCGCTAATATTTGTTGAATGCTTACTATGCATCAACTTCTGTTCTAAGTAATAGGGTAATATGTAACAGGTATGTTTTCTCATTCACTCCTAACCACAACAACGCAGACAGGTAGGATTCATTATTATCCCCTACTTTACTGATGGTGAAGTAGACATTGAAAGGCACACTGACCCACTGGCCTGAGATCACCTAGTTAGTAAGCAGAGAGTCAAGATTCGCACTCAGGCAGTCTGATTCCAGCTCAAAAGCTCCTAATGGCTGCTGCTAGCTTCCAGAAAGAAGTCACAGACAAGCAACACAAATATCTGGTTGGTTTAATTGTTGCATTTCTCATTTTAAATTAGTAAATTGGTATTGTGCATTACACATTAAGCTCTTGTGAGCTGATTAGTGTGACTTGACTCTCTAGGGTTTTGCTCCCTTCTAGTGAACTAATAAGGCTGAATTTCCAAACCTGCAATCCAGCTGTGGATCAATGGTTAGAGCACAGGAGAGTGACAGAAACAAAGATGGGGAAAGTTGCAGCGGCCACATCTTGCAGGTTATATAGACCATGCACACAGTTTGAACTGTTTCTTAGTGTGTAGGGAAGGAGTATGATTGGTTAGGATGTGATCACAACAGTTTGGGTGAGAGATGATGGTGACTTAGATGACTATGATGGTTGTTAAAATGGAGATGAAATAACAGATTCTAAGTAAAAGGCTGCACAAAGTGCTTGGCATGTAGTAAGTGTGCTATTAAGGGGTAGCTATTGTTAACAACCATGGCAAATTCACTTCAATCCAGCAGGTTACATTTCATGGATTGGAAATGACTGCCTGAAGCATAGCGTTGGAAAGATATTCTGACCCCCCTTCAGGCCCGCACAGAAGGAGCACTAGGATAGACTGGAGATGTCTGTCATAAGCTCTGGATAAACAGGTGGTAGCACAAATGTTGAGGGGTGCTTTATAAGGATTTTCAAATCAATAGTTTGGATCTGTGCCCCCACCCAAACCTCATGTTGAATTATAATCCCCAGTGTTGCGGTGGGGCCTGGTGGGATATGAATGAATCATGGGAGTAGGTTTCTCATGAATGATTTAACACCCTCCCCTTGGTGCTGTTCTCATGACAGTGAGTGAGTTCTTGCAAGATCTGGTTGTTTAAAAAGTGTGTAGCACCTTCCCCTCACTCTGTATATCTTGTTCCCGCTCCTGCCATGTAAGACAGCTGCTCCTTCTTTGCCTTCTGCATGTTTGGAAGCTTCCTAAGGTCACCCCAAAAGCAGAAGCTGCTATGCTTCCTGTATAGCCTGCAGAATTGTGAGCCAATTAAGCCTCTTTTCTTTATAAATTACCCAGTCTCAGGTATTTCTTTATAGTAATGTGAGAACAGACTAATATACAAGTAAAGACAAGATTCTTATACAGACGATTTTGAATCATTTTTCTCCATAATAATATTCAAAGATAAAGTGGGCTTAAGCTATAGTAAAAACAATCCTATTTATTAGAAAAAAGCAATACCTAATGGATGATGAACCACAGAAACTTACAAAATTGACCTTCGGCTTGAAAGTACTCATGGGTAATGCCCTCCCGGCAAACAAAAGTTTCCACAGGCAAGTTAGTTTGACTTAGGTCAAATGTTTTAGGCCTCTCTTAGAGGTTCATGATGCATATTAGCATGCTAAAAGTTCAGAAAGGGAAGCACACTAAAAGACACATTTTTAAGGTTGTTTAACCAGAAGTTTCCAAATTCATTGACCATGGGATATTTTTTCACTTTATGCTTAACATCTCATAGAAACATAATGCCTGCATTAATATTGCATTATGACAACAAGACATTGTGCTACAAAATTTGTAATATCATGTCATCTTTTTTCTTCTGGCTTTTGTACAGCTCAATCAGTAGGAGCAAAGGAGAGGAGGAGAAGGAGGCTAGTGCTTTTTTTTTTTGAGCTGGAATGCAGTGGCACAATCTTGCCTCACTGCAACCTCTGCTTCCCGGATTCAGGTGACTCTCCTGCCCCAGCCTCTTAAGTAGCTGGGACTACAGACACCCACCACGACCTCCAACTAATTGTTTTTGTATTTTTAGTAGAGACAGGGTTTCACCATGTTGGCCAGGCTGGTCTCGAACTCCTGACTTCAAGTGATCCGCCCACCTCAGCCTCCCAAAGTGCTGGGCTTACAGGCGTGAGCCACTGTGCCCTGCCGACTAGTGCATATTATTTGTTTGTTTCTAGAGAAAGATGCTCACTTAATGATAACTGGTTGTATATAGCAGCACCTTGGCTCTGAATCTGATCACTGACGTTGTGGCTAACAATATTTAACCTTTGGCTGATGAAGATCGAGTTGCAGCCTACACCCACATTTTGAAGTTGCTTAAATTTGGACTACTCAGGAGACACACAGATTCTACAGATGTGAGCCAGTCACAGAACACTAGGGCTTATTCATTTTCAAAGTTTCCAATTTTTAGTTCAGTGCTTCGTACATAAAAGAGGCTCACAAATGGCTTTTGAGTAGTGAATGAATACACAAATCAATGAATAACTATGGTACCTATTTTTGCTCATGAGAAAAGGTAATTAATTATAAGAAGAGTAAGTATTGTGCCAAATCTAGGATAAATTTTAAATAACACAATAGCCTTAAAATTAAACAAGCGTTCTTTTTTTGTTCTGTGGAGATTTAGCAAGTTAGATCTACTTTTGTCTGAATTATACATGCTGAAAAAATGGCATCTTCAGACAAAAATTGGCTAACGTTATTAAGTAACTTTGTCCTTTAATTAGGCAAGTCACTTAGTCTCTTTGTTTTGTCTCCTGCGATAGGTGAACTCTAAGTTCTAAAGTGTCCATGAATCTATTCACTTATAAATATGATGCTTTGTACTTTTTTTTTTCTTGCAACACCAGGAAAGTGCATAATGTTCATTCTAAAACCCAGTCTAAGTCCAGACCGAAAAAGCCTCAGGAAAGCACAGAATTCCAACATGTTTTGCAAGAAAATCCTCACTCATTAAAGGTATGCTCATAAGAGGAAAACAAGAACTCTATTATATTTTCCTACAGAAGAACTGTATGAAGGCCTCTTCACAGAATCTCAGCAAGAACAGCACTCTCTTCTGGGACAATCTTGATGAACATGGGCTACCTTGGGAACTGGTGACTTGGGCAGGTCCCCTAATAATCTTTAGGTACCATTATAAGCCAACACTTACATGTACTTATTAAATAGCAGCCACTGTTCTAAATGCTTTATTTAGACAAATTCATTTAATCCTAACCATAGCCCTAAGAACTGGGTGGGATTATTATCTTCATTTTACAGATGGGCAAGTTAAGGTATAGCATGCTTAATTATCTAACTGTTATGGACCTATTAAATGGTGAGGAATCAAGATAGTATGGGTCCAGAATCTCTGCTGGTAACCCCTCTGCTATACTGCCACTCAGGATATCATCTAGCTATTGACGAAGGCTGAAACAGACTAAGTCAACTGACACTTATCGGGAGTCCACCATATTAAATGCTGTGAAGAACTGAGGGGGAATAAAATGATGAGGGCCTCATTACTGCACTTAATAAGCAACATACTCTAGGCAGAATGAAATGAATATTAGAATAAAGATTCTTCGGAAAGAGGAGGTAGAATTTGATCTAGCCTTGAAGAATAGGATTTTAATAGATAGAGTGGAAAGACAGTATTCCAGGTTCAAGCAACAGTGCGATTTTAGGGTGTGCCAATTAGGCTTGTCTGCCCAGATTGTAAGACACACAGTAGGGCAGCGGTCCCCAAACTTTCTGGCACCAGGGACCAGTTTCCATGGGAGAAAATGTCTCCATGGACTGGGGTTGTGGGGATGATGGTTTCAGGATGAAACTGTTCCACCTCAGATCACATCGGGCATTAGATTCTCATAAGGAGTATGCAACCTAGATCCCTTACATGTGCAGTTCATAATAGGGTTCACACTGCTATGATAATCTAATGCTGCTGCTGATCTGACAGGAGGTGGAGCTCAGGTGGTAATGCTCGCTTGCCTGCTTCTCACCTCCTCCTGAGCAGCCTCCTGCTTCTCACCTCCTGCTGAGCAGGGTTCCTAACAGGCCACAGTCCAGTGGACCCTGCAGTAGGGGATGACATCTGGCTCTTGAAGAGTCTCAATGCTGTGCTGAGTCTAAATGTCATTGTGTAGGCAATAAAGACTAATTTGACTTTTACTTTGGAGTATAACTCGAGATAGAATGGTGGGCTATAATCTAAGCAGGAAGAATGAGAAATTAAATCAAGGCAGTTTCAGTAACAAGTGTAAAAATGGGTGATGTGGTACCAGGGTGTTGCGATATGGTGCCCAGACTGCCCCTTCAGTAATAATGATCAGATTATCCAAGTCACTGGGAATGCTGCCAAAAGAGGGCCTTCGGCCAAGGTCATGACCTCTTCCTGGGATGGTGGCATCAATGACTGATCATCACTGGGGATATAAAGGCCCCTACCTCTCACCACAGCTCAGGACAGCTCTGAAGGGCCATCTCAGCCTCAGAACTCACCACATTGTAGTTGAACTTCTTTCTCTGCCCAGTTGTGCTTTCTTTCCTTCTCTTTGACAAACTACTGTCTCAAGAGCACTCCCAATAAACCTCTCCCACACTAATCTCTGTCCTAGAGTCTGTATCCTGGGATGCTCAACCTGCTTCTGATGGCTGTAAGGTGCATTATAAAAACAAAACCCCCAGTTGGGCATGTATGCACGAATGTAGCAAATGAAGGAGAAGAAAAAGTCAAAGAAGATGCCAGACCAGCATAGCTAGGAGGGTGGTCTTAGCCAGCATGGTCACTCCCTTGACTAACTATACTCAGCCCCTCAGTGCGGTGTCTCTTCTTGACCCCTATAATCTACTCCTCACACATGCGGCAGAGGGATTCATGCTCCAAATCTTGCCATCATGTGCAGAAGAAATTCAAGAGTCCTTTATCCTGCCTACAACATCCCACCTAATTGGTCCCCCAGATACCTCTCCAACCTCCCCATGCTTCTGGACTCCAGCCATACTGACCTCCTTGCAGTTCTGGAACATGCCAACTATGTGCCTGTTGGTCCCCCAGAAACTCCCATAGGCCCTTGTCTCATTTCATTTAGCCCTCTCTGCTCAAAAATTCCTTCTCAGGAAGGCCTCCTCCAACTACTCCATTTAGCATAGAAACCCCTGTCGTTCTCTATCCCTTTAAACCCACTTAATTTTTTTCCAAAGCACTTATTTCAAGTTGCCATTGGTACATTATTTACCTATGTGTTTATGCATGGTCTCTTTCTCTCTCTAGAATGAGAGCTCCATGAAGGCAAGAACTTTATCATCTTCACTGTTATATCCCTGGTCAGGCACATAATTTGTACATAAGTTAATGAAAATGAGAGTCATGGGAGAAGTGTGTTTTCAGCAGAAAATATCAGTTCAATATTGAATAGGTTGAATCTGAACAGCCTTTACAACAAAGCAGTCAGATCAGATGTTTAGAAGACAGTTACTCATAGTACCCAGTCTCTGTGAGGTGCAGGGAGAGAACGAGCTAGAATGGCAGTTCCTAAGTTGCTCTGGGGGAATATTAACCTCATGGCAGGCTCTTTGAAATACAGAATGGTTGGGCCAGGTGGTGGCTCATGCCTATAATCCCAGCACTTTGGGAGGTTGAGGTGGGCAGATCACCTGTGGTCAGGAGTTCGAGACCAGCCTGGCCAACATGGCAAAACCTCGGCTCTACTAAAAATACAAAAATTAGCTGGGCATGGTGGTGTGCCCCTGTAGTCCCAGCTATTTGGGAGGCTGAGGTAGAAGAATTGCTTGAACCCAAGAGGTGGAGGTTCCAGTGAGCCAGATCATGCCACTGCACTCCAGCCTGGGCAACAGAGTGAGACTCGGTCTTCAAAATAAAAATAAATAAATAAATAAATAAATAAATAAATAAATAAATAAATAAATAAATAAATACAGAATGGTCATATTCCTTCAATGAAATAAAAACCAAACAGGTTTAATAAAAGAAAAATTAATGAATAAATAATGGATAAGAGGGAAATGAAGAGAAACAGAATGAGAGACAGAGAAACGAAGGGGATTTATTGGCTCATGTAACAGCAATGTCCAGAGGTTCAGGCTGGACAAGATCTAAGGACTCCAACAGTGATCCCAGAATTTGGTCTGTCTCCATCTCTCAGCTCTGCTAGTCACTTCTCTGAGGGTCTGCATTCTCAGCCAGGCTCTTTCCAAACAGACCACAATGGAAAGTAGATCACCAGAATTGGTTCCAATTCCTTCCTTTCAATGAACGCAGTGAAAGATGGTGCCTCTTTCACAACAGTTCTTTAAAAAAATCAAAGGAATTGGACCTAAGGAGCTGGTCTGGCTTGAGTCCTGGGCCCAGAGGGATAAATGGTCTGATTCACCTAGACTGGGTCATCTCTGACACTGTGCGCTGCAGGTTCCCAGGAGCTGATGATGTGCCTCTCTTCCCAACTCCGTGTTTAGTGATTTCACCTTGGTAGCTTGAAGTTGGCCATGGTAAAAGTATTTACACCATGGAAAATGTCAAATGCTACAAATCAAGGATTTTCTTCTTTTTTTTTAGAATTGGTTGTTAACACTTACCAATGAATCACTTGTCATATGAACATTTCTAAAGCCAGGAATGGGGGACAGATTCACCAGAACTCAGGGACTAAGAATGAGGAATAGGTTCCCTAAAGGACAATCAAGATATTGTTACCAGGAAAAGGGATGAATGTTGGGAAGCGTCCTCCCGTATATTATATTATTACATTACATTATGTTATAATTGAGGATCCACAATGAACTAAGGGTTCTAAAAAGGCCTGTGACTTATAAAGCTGTTTAACTCAGTGTTATCCAACCTTCTGTGATTAGAAAGTCTCCTTTTTCATAAACTTCTGATTAACTTCTCAATGCCTTTGGAAAATAGTGAACAAGAGTATAGAGATATTAATAGAAAAGAAGGGAACTAACAATTTATATGTAGATCTATTGCTGTGTTAGTGGCTGGGGGAAAAAAGATTCTTAATGTTTTCCTCTCCCTTGAATGGCAAATAGAAAATGCCTAAAATGAAGAAAATATTGATTTTAAACCAACTGATACGTCTGCAAACTTTATTTTAACTTTGAGCCACTAAAAGGGATTTAAAATCAAAGGAACAATATATTTCCTATATCTTTTAGGCTGAATATTATATGTTAATTCTAATATTTTTATGAGCTGTAATTAACCTTCGATCATTGAGAAATCAAATACTCAGGCTTTTAAGCTTATATCTAAAACTTCATCTAGTGCTATGATAGGAAGAAAAAATGAAAGACAGAAAGCAATAAAAATTAATTTTAAAATAGTTTCTTTTTTTCTTTTCTTTTTTGGCAACTCAGGCTAATCAAGGACATTCTGACCATGTTTTGAGAGTCTTACTACGTAAGCTTCATCAGAGTCTTCATAAGACAAAGGGATTTGTCTCACTCACTGTTGTTTCCTTAGCATGCATATGTATTAAGTACTCAATAAATATTTGTTGAACACTGAGTTTTAAAAATCAACAATGGGGCCGGGAGCAGTGGCTCACGCCTGTAATCCCAGCACTCTGGGATGCCGAGGTGGGGAGATCACCTGAGGTCGGGAGTTCGAGACCAGCCTAACATGGAGAAACCCTGTCTCTACTAAAAATACAAAATTAGCCAGGCGTGGTGGTGCATGCCTGAAGTCCCAGCTACTTGGGAGGCTGAGGCAGGAGAATCACTTGAACCTGGGAGGTGGGGGCTGCAGTGAGCCGAGACTGCGCCATTGTACTCCAGCCTGGGCAACAAGAGCGAAACTCCGTCTGAAAAAAAAAAAAAAATCAACAATCATGACAGAGGTATATTTTATCCACTTGATGCTTTCTCATATACATCACCTCATTTCATATGTTTTGTGGACATATGAAGGCACTGTCTGCCCTTCCCACCTTCCTTCATGTAGGAATTTACCTTCCCCCAATAGCTATGTCACCATCCGGGACTTTATATTCTTTTACGTGGCCTTTCTCCCTTCCCTTTTCGCCTAAATTAGTTAGGCAATAGCTATGCTGCCATTTGGGACTTAATATTCTTTCTCATGATCTTTCCCCCTTCCTTGTTTGCCTAAATTAGTGAGGGCTGTATTTCTACCACTTGCAGGAAAGGAATCTTCATTGAACAATTTTCATTGTTATATCTGTTATACTGAAAACTATATTAATGGAATACTGATATGCTTTGTTCTTCAACTGAAAATTTTTATTTTCTAAAGATAAAGTATTAAACATCCAAGGCTCAATACTGAATATAAGTCTAGTATAATTTCAACAAATTCCTTACTAAACTGCTGTGCAAAATAAAGATGAAAGCTCACACCTGTAATCCCAGCACTTTGGGAGGCCAAGGTGGATGGATTGCTTGAGGCCAGGAGTTTGAGATCAGTTGGCCAACGTGGTGACACCCTGTCTCTACTAAAAATACAAAAAATTAGCCAGGCAGGCATTACAGGTGGCAGGCGCCTGTAATCCCAGCTACTCGGCAGGCTGAGGCAGGAGAATCACTTGAACCTAGAAGGTGTAGGTTGCAGTGAGCCGAGATTGCACCACTGCACTCCAGCCTGGGTGACAAGTGAGACTCTGACTCAAAATATATATGTATGTGTGTGTGTGTGTGTATATATATATTGTGTGTATATATATACATATGCATATGTATAACACTCTCTAAATCCAATGGAGACAAAAATAACACTCTCTAAATCCAATGGAAGTGTCTAGGGATGCTCCCGGCTGTTGGTGGTTTTGAATATAACATCACTTTCAGGTTGAAGAAAGGAGTAACCCACCAGAGATGAATAGCAGTATGAGAATCCAGTCATGGGGGACTGGGTGTGGTGGCTCACACCTGTAATCCCAACACTTTGGGAGGCTGAGATGGGAGGATCCTTTGAGCCCAGGAGTTTGAGACAAGCCTGGGCAACATAATGAGACCCTGTCTCTACAAAAAATAAAATTAGCCAGGCATGGTGGTGTGTCTGTAGTCCCAGCTACTTGGGAGGTTGAGGTGGGAGGATCACCTGAACCCAGGAGGTCAAGGCTGCAGTGAGCTGTGATGGTGCCACTGCACTCTAGCCTGGGCAGTAGTCTAAAAAAAAAAAAATCCAATCATGGGGTCTCAAAGCAGAAGAGAGTAGTGTGGGGAAGGGGGATGGGCTGATCCTACAGAGACACAATTCTGCACTCAAACAACACCCGAAGGAAAGAGCAAGTCTCTATCTCAACTAGCAATACAATCTGAAACAGGAATGCAGGAGAGAAAGAGTTAGATTCAACCCAACAGAGACAAAGGACAGGAGCCATTTGGACTAAAGAGAGACAGAATTCAGAGCATGTCCTTTGGGTTGAGAAGAGCCTTTGACAGCACTCAGTCAAAACCCAACTTTGTCAAAGCCTCACTCACAGCGGCACTACGGTGTAGGTGAGATCCTAGTGAAGCTCCTGAAACTAGAAGTGGCAGGAGAAGGTTCAGTGGCCAGCACTGAAGTGGAACATAGCGTTCAGCAATGAGGAGTGTGGGCTTTGGAGCCAGACTGCCATGGTTTGAATCACACTGTTGTCAGTAACCGTGTGGCCTTTGGGAAGTTAGTGAACCTCTTTGCCTGATTTGTAAATGGAGATGACAGCCCTCCCTGTAACTTGCAGGGTTGTAGGGAGGATGGGCTGATTTGGTACACAGTACCTGGCATGCCGTAAGTGCTTAATAAATGGTCAATGTTTTCTAGTGATTATGAATTCTGAGCCCCACTTTTAGCCAACATCTTCTAAATCATTATAAATTATGATGACTTTGGAATTAAACAGACTGGTGCATTCATATCTTTGTTATTTTACTCCTTTGAGCTTTGGTCTCTTCACCTGTAAAGTGAGACTAATATCTACATATATAAAACACAGAGAATGTGCCTAGCATGGGGACTCTTTATGTTAATAACCAATTAATATTAATCTCCCAACCTGAGAGTCACCTGCACAGCTATGTTTCTCTTTTCTAGAGTTAAGAAAAAACCCAGTAAGGTTAGACTAATTGGTATAGTCCAGGTCAAGACTACTTGGGTAGGTAGAATGGAATTCTATGTGAACTCACATTTGAGTGGGATACTACATTGATTAGGGTAGTGGAAAGGTTTCTGTCAGCCCTTCAAGTCTAAGACCCTGGGAACAAAATAGCCTGAAACATAAGATTTCTTGGGCGTGTCACAGAAAAAAAATTCCAAGCTGCAGACTTTCTCTTTGAGAGTGGCGTCCTCAGTTACCTTAAATTCCAGTAGAAACACCATCCACAGAAATGTCCCTGTTTACCAGAGCTGCCATAGTGATAGCCACTTTTGTTTCCCCAATATGAGACCCAGGCAGTGTTCCAGATTAGGTACCCGAAGAAAACCCTGGGGATATTACTGTTATTTAAATTAATTATTTAACTGACTAGTTATGTTTCAGCCACCCAGTGTTTCAGAGACCTTGAATTATGCCTATTGGCAAATGTGTAACCACTGAAAATTCTTCACAGTCAGAAACTGGAAAGAAAAATTCACCCCTGTAGTTTTAGATTTTTTGGTTTTGTACATAATATTGAAGGCGGTGGATTAAGTGCAATATTTAGAATAATATATTCAAGGATTTAAGGAATTTGAGTTCAATTTTGAACCACTCCACCACCCCTGGCTGGACCTCAGCTCAATCCCTTAATCTTTTGGCTTCTTTCTCCATCTGCACAAGATGCCTCTGGCAACGCACTGAGTGCAGTAGCATAGGAATACATTCAATAATGGGCTTAATATCACCACTCAAAAGGGAGTAAATTGCTTTTTTGTGGGATCCATTAGCTTAATTGAGAATATTAGCTCAGTATTCTGGATGTATGATGGGCTATAAGAAAGAAGGTAGCATCAATTTAAATGTTTTGCTTTGCCTCCCTAAATGACTCTGGTCAACAGATAAGAATAAGAATATAAGAATAAGGGGACAGAAAGAAAAGCAGGGACAGAGGAGAATGCTCAGGAAGTCAAAAGGAAGAAGTAAAGGGATGGAGGCTCAATGGTTAAGAAGTGAGGTATACGTGAAGACGGAGGCGGAAAAGAAGATGGGAGAGGCAAGAAGAGAAATAAGAAGATTCCTTAAGGAGAGGAAGAGTAAGAATGTGAAACGAAGATTCCAATCAGATAGAAGTTAATTGGGACCAACCATATGGAGAGGGGGCAGAGCAGAGGGGATGGACAGAGTTCACTCGGGAAAGAGAGGGTTTGGTAGGGCTGTCTCCCTCCCTCCTGTCACTGGCTGTCTTCACATTTGCAGTGCTCCCACGATCCCCAACACTAGGCTTTTGGCTCAGGGAGTTGGCTTTAACAGCTGTGCCATTTAGCCTCCCAAGAGTATAAGAGGTCTCCAAGACCCAGGGAGTTAAGCAAATGTTAGTGTATCGGGGGAAAGTGTTCTTACTTCATGTTCTTCAAATTAAACAATGAAGTGAAGTCATAGAGGACAGGAGGTGATGGTAAACAATACAATGGAACCAAAGGGAAAATGACTGCTTTATGGGTATCTCAGTGATACCAACTTACTCCTCATAATTCTCTAAGCTTTACTTTGCAAGGACAATTGGAGGCTAGAACTGCCTCACCATCACTCCTACTCCCAAAGCTTTGATAGACTTAGGAGTGGTAGTAGAAATCATAATAACGATAACATTCACAGCAAATATTTATTGCTTACTTTGTGTCAGGCACATACGCATGCATCCTTCCAAAAGGGATTTCAGATGGTCTACAATAAGACAACTTCTAAGAGGGGAGGAAAAAATAGATACATATACCTTGGCTGAGGAAAGCTACAGTAAATTTGATACAGCAATAAGTGGTTTGATAGGAATTAACTCATTTTGTCATCTCTACAACCCTACGAGGTAGGTACTTTTAATAAGACCTTTTTATAGAGAAGGAAACTAGGAAAACCAAGACTTGATTTTACATCATTGGCTTCACTTCAAAGGCTAGGGAAAACAAAAACAAAAACGAAACAACCACAGTAAGAGTCTCACTACTTACTTTCAACAATAGCAATGTTCAAGTTAATCACCAGGAAAAAAAATTAGCTCTGTGTGCCACCAAAAGATAGCCAAAATTGTTGTTGTGTAGCGTCCCTCTTAACTTAGATATGTGAGCATCGCTCAGATAAGACAAATTCTTCCCAGAGACTGGGTCAGGAAAGGCTTTCTCCTGATGAAACTGTAGGACTCCTTCCACTTGACAATGAGAGCTATGCAAAACTTCATTTCCCCTATTTCACTGCTACGAGGAAGCCTGGGCTTAGTTTTATGCTCAAATACTATTGTTTGTCTCAGCCAGAATTTCAACTTTTCTTTTTTAAAAAATATTTGTCTTTCATTGTAAATAAACCACCTTAAGTCCCTTTTGGAAGAAGGCACGGTATAAATAAACAAAAGACAGGCTGGGCGTGGTGGCTCATGCATGTAATCCCAACACTTTGGGAGGCCGAGGTGGGTGGATTATGAGGTCAGGAGTTCAAGACCAGCCTGGCCAAGATGGTGAAACCCTGTCTCTACTAAAAATACAAAAAAATTAGCCAGACGTGGTGGCGGACACCTGTAATCCCAGCTACTCAGGAGGCTGAGGCAGATAATTGCTTGCACCTGGGAGGCGGAGGTTGCAGTGAGCCGAGATTGTGCCACTGCACTCCAGCCTGGATGACAGAGCAAGACTCTGCCTAAAAAAAAAAAAAAAAAAAAAAGACAAAATGCAATCCTGTTGGGGCCAAGCTAGAGATATAATTTATCAAATTACTTGACATAGCACCCTGAAATCATTGCATCTAAAAGAGAATATCCTAAACAGAATTTTGAGCAGATACTATTTTTTATGGTCTTTGTCATATTTTTCATGTCTCTCAAATAGCATTCCAAACCACTTTGGGTAAAGAACATAAAATCTAGAGAAAATTAGCTGATTACTCTCAAATGTCTTCATGTTACAGGGATATAATTAAAGTTTTGAATCTTGTCCAACACTGTGCTCAAAAATAAACCAATTTAAGTCTACATTTATCAGTCAGGCTTAAAATGAAAAACAGTTTCACTCATTTCAATTATTCACTGGTTAATAAACTATGCTTAATTTGTAGAATTTTTTTTTTTTTTGCTTCCAAAATTTATTCCAGGAACACAGCCATATCTTCTCCTGCTGACTGATAAACACTATATATATTAGATCACACATAAAGAGAAGCCTGTTTAAGGGTCAAGATGTAGGTGATTTAATGAAGAGACCCCCATCAACTCAAGGTTGCTGTTTCTGTGAGTAATTGATCTGTTCAAAAAACAAAGCGTTTCATTTCCAGAACTTTCATTACAGGTGTGACTATGATTTTTGTTTCATTTAAACATTATTATATAATGATGCATTTCAAATGCAATAGCATTTACAAAAAAGAAAATAAATTATCAGAACAAAAACAGAAAGAAGAGCCAGTAGCTGGGAAGAAGATCACAGACGTTTAGCACAAAATAATTAACTAAGAAGTCAATTCTGCTTATCCAGCAAGTACTTACAGCTCAACATTTTGCTACTTCAGTCCCATTCAATTTTAGCTTGTGACAAAACCTACACTTTTACTTCTAGTTTTGTGACTTACTCTGTTTCATTATTTTATTTATTCAACAAACACTTATGGAGATAAGGCTCGTTGTATTATGCAATATAAGCATCAAACAAAGTACGTTCTTGTTCTGATACTTATTTTGCAACACTTCATGAAATTGCAAAAAGTAAATATTATATAAATTAGAATTTACAACATACACTGGTCTATGACAAAGTAAGTAAAAATAGTCTCAATCCATGAGACTTGAAATTGAGCTGAAATTCCTTCAGGAGTCCATATGGATTAATTCAGATTTTTATACAACAGATAAGGAAAATTTATTCTTGACAGCACAGACACCAGTCAGGTGCCCCAAGCTGGGTTATGGCCTGGTCAAATATTGCTAACATATTTTTAAAGCTCTTGCTTTGTTACAGAAACTCCGTTTTTTCTCATGAAACAGTGCGTATACCGCAACTCTTCAAATTGTACCTCAGTATGGTGTAAGGAATGTGGTGTTCCTTAGAAGCTGTGGCAAATTCCTAAATTTCTTACCTGTAAAATGGGTATACATGGAAGGCAGGTCTTCTGTGAAGCTCACACAGCATAAACTTTCGGGCATCTTCTCCAGGCCTCCATCCCAGGCCTTGGCAGGAGCCTTGGCGATACATTCACCTGGTCATATGTTTATGTACAATTTGCAAAAGCAATATATTGTCACCACAATTAGCTGAGACTGAGGTCTCTTTCCGCTAGGACTTTCCCTCTGCCATTTTCCCTTCTATTGGGTGGTGCTGGGGCAGCCTGGACATGCTGTGTGATAGGGTCAGGCTTTGTGTTCCTACCCAAACCTCATCTTGAATTGTAATCCCCACTTGTTAGGGAGAGAAATGACTTGATTATGGGGACAGTTTTCCCACGTTGTTCTCGTGATAGTAACTGAATTCTCACGAGATCTGATGGTTTTGTGTTTGGCAAGTTCCTCCGCTCACAATTCTTTCCGCTTCCTTGTGAAGAAGGTACTTGCTTCTCCTTCCACCATGATTGTTAAGTTTCCTGAGGTCTCCCCAGCCATGTGGAACTGTGAGTCAATTAAACCTCTTTCCTTTATAAATTACCCAGTCTCGGGCAGTTCTTTATAGCAGTGTGAGAACGGACTAATACACAGTATTTGCTTTTTCTTTAAGAGGACCACCCAAATTGCAAAAATTGCAGGCCCCACAAAACCTGCATTACCCCCTAAGTGTGAGAATAGTACCTATTTCACAGGTGTGCTGTGAGGATTAACAGGTAATGGACACATGGTGTGTATCAGGTGGATGTTAGCCATTATCACTACTCTGAATCTCCATCTTTCTATTATAGCAAGGCCACAGAAATGAGCATTTTATGTAATATTCTTAAAACTAAATTCTTCTCATGGAATGGGATTTTTCAACCCCAGGCAACAAGGCCACATCATGTTTTTCTTGGGCTCTAGGCCTTTTTGCCTTCGTTGAGCCCCTTACTCCATTAAAATATATATACATATACACACACACATATATATATACATTTTAAGATTGTATTAGCACAAAAACAAATATATTAATATATATTAAAATACTTTCTTAAACCTAAATTTTTTTTCTTCTGATTTGAAAAGAAATTAAAATATTTTTTGTGGGCCTCTAAAAATATTGTGGACCTTAGGCACTGTGCCTAATGGAAAAGACAGTGACAGGATTGTGCAATATGAATAATGATAAATTTCCCAAACCATCAAGGACTCAAGAATATGGGTAAACATCTTAAATGGGGTTGGTTTCGAGTACTTATAATAGAAAAATGTTATCCAAACAAGGTCTTAGGGGTAACAGGAGGCGTTTTTAGTGTTCAAAATACGCACATGGATGGAGTTGGCCATTAGGACGCTAATAGCAACCGTATCTAGCTGTGAAATACATATTTTGGTTTTGGGAGTCTACTTTTCAGTAAATGTACTTTTAGGTGTTTTGTTGCCCATTTAATTACATGATCAACAAGGAAGAGTTATTTTACAAAACAAGCTTCATTTTGCCAATTTATAAATTGCTTTGGAATTTCATCGAAAGGTCTTTAAAAAACACGTTGGCCTTGGTGCTGGTGCATCACATAAATCACAGATGAAACAAACAAGCCTGTTTCCTACTCAAGGTGTGTCAGTAGAGTCCTGACTGCGTGCCAGGGGCTCTATCTGGCACATTTCTGAACTTTGCAAAATTAATTGTGCCGAAGAGAACACCATCAAACGCGTCCGGCATACAGCGTAAACATCTTCAGGCCATGATTCTGCGCCATCAAACGCTCTCCAGCTAATTTCATTTGGTGATTACTCTGCTAGAAAACCGAGGCCAAGTGAAACTGCGGAAATGGGAACAATGTACGGAGGAAAAATCTCACCCCATTAAGAGATCCGTTTCTTCTCCGCACAAATAAGCCCACCCCGCCTCGGAGGCAAGACTAGATGGTTCCAGGATACTCTCGGCGCGCCCGCTGGCCCTCTCGGGCAGGGGAGCCCCACAGCCGGCAGGAGGACCAGGACGCGAGCGGCGGCGCCTCGGCCCTGGGCTGTTTAGGTAATTCGCAAAGTCCCAGCGATCATCCCCCTCTCCCAGAAGCTGGTTTTCTTGTGTGCAGTGGTTACAGAGGCGGCGAAAACACGGTTCCCCGCTTTCCTCTCCTCAAGGCACTGTTTGCAGCGGCAGCAGCGGCAGCATTCGGGGAGGCGCGGTCCTCCCCGCAGAGCCGTCGCGCACTCGGCCTTTCTCGAGGATTTGCCTGGGCTCAGCCGCCTCGCTCTCCCCTGCGCTTCCATGACCTTCTGAGAGCGGCCTCACCACCGGAGGCTCGGAGGAAGCACCACCCTCGGCGTCCGGGGCCCGTCGCGCGGCCGCGTTCCTCCTACTCCTTGGAGCACCCGCGCGGGCGCGCGGGCGCGCGGCCGGGGATCGGCGGGGGCGCGCGGGTTGGGGCGGGGCCGGGGCCGGGGGCAGGGGCGGGTCAGGGGCGGGGCCGGGCCCGCTGCGCCCCCAGCCGAGCGGCGTGCAGGCGCCGCCCCCGCGCGCCGCAGTCCCGGCTGGAGCGACTCGGCCGTGGCGGTGGCCGTTACCGTTGCCTCTGGGAGGCTCTGGCGGCGGCGGCGGCCCGCGGGGTTCGCGGAGCGCAGCGGGCCGCCCTTCGCCCGTGGCCGCCTCGAGCAGCCTCGCGCCGACACAGGGGAGGCGAGACGGCGGCTGCGGAGGCGGCGGCGCATTGTGCCCGGCCCCCTCCTTGGCGGCTCCTGCCCCCGGGCGGCTGCGGGATCTGGGCAGCCCCGGGGCGGCGGCCGAGGCTACAGAGCCGGCGGCAGGGGATGGCAAGATAGCGGCGCGGGAGCGTATCGTGAGTCCTGGGGGCGGGTGGGCGCGGCGCGGAGCAGGGGAGCCGCGGAGCCCCGAGCGGGGTCCCCAGGGGCGGCCCGGGCGGGGTGGGGCAGCGCTCCCGGCTCTGCGGAGCGTCCTAGGGGAGTGACCCCGGAGAGCGCCGCTCCGGGTCCCGCCGCTCTCCGCGCGCCCTTGGGTCACCCTCGTGTCCTGGGGGACGCGGACTCCAGCGCCCAGAACTTCTACCCCACGCAGGGCAGTGAGTTCTGAGGCCAGAGGTTACCTGGGGGATGGGAGGGAGCTTGAAATGTTTTTCCTTTGGAGAGGTGACCTGCCAGGTGATTTCGTGCCCTGCTTCAACTCCCCTTTAAACCTGTTCCTCGTCCTTTCTGTATCCGTAGTGCATTTGACTTACCTGTATTTTTATATGCTAACTTCCGAAGGTGGTGTACTGGTTAAACCCAAAGTTAAAGTGTTGGAGGTCAAAGTTAGGCTTTGTGAAAGATGCCATTTCTGTTATGTTGTGTAAAAGCACAAAGCTGGATTCAGGAGTTCTGAGCGACACAAAACTGCACATCACGTGTTCTGAATTTACATGATTAATCTGAATTAACGTGATTTTGCCCCCCACCCCCCACATTCCGCTACCAAAAATACATGAGGTCTTTTATTTGCAGTTGGGTATCTTTGTGTTCCTTTTTGAATGTTTAATGCAGTCAAATATTGTTATAACCTGTATTGTTATTGAGTGGCATTTATATGGAAATCGGTTCTTTGCATTTCTTTTTATGTGTCTTTAAAAGATACATTCTTTCAACAGAAAAGTTTCAGTTTAAAGTTTGTCTTCCGATTCCTGTTCAGTTTCAGATTAGTTTTTAATTTTAAAAAGTATTTGCTTGAAGTAAGATTAATGTGATACAGTAGTATCGTTTAGGCAGGGGTCCAGAAATGGTACAGAAATTAAATTTAAGGCAAACCTTTCCTTTTCACAAGTGGAAAAACCAAGGAGTTTTTTCAGCGCGAATGCTACTTGCCCTCCCCCTTACATGATTATTTTGCCACAGATCTGAAATTACATTTCACTATTACCAGAGAGTTTCTTGTCTAAGCCTGGCAGAGAAAAGGAAGCCTAAGTATAATGTGTTTTTTAAAAACATGAGACCGTTCTTTTACTTGTCTTCTACGTTGACTTTATGCTTTATAGTCGGAGGCAGCTGTTCATTTGGAAACTTCATTAGGGAGTTAGTTGCAAGCTCAATTTAAATATATGATGTGTTCTCAAGGTGATCGGAGCAGCTATTTCCTCTTCAAGAATTGAATTGAGACTTCTTTGCTTTGTAATAGGTGAGTGAGATCACTAGCAAGCCTCTTGATTAGTGGAGACTTGTATTCTCTTCTGGGGAATGAGAGTCAGGGACTCTGCTGTTGAAGGAGCAAAACTTTTGTGATTTTTGAAAAATTTGCTTCTGAATGGTCATCCTTGACAAATATGTTGGTAATAGTGTGCATTATTCTTACATTAATTGTGCAGCAGGTAATCTATTCACACTGGAGAAGATTCAATAGATATAAAAGATACGGAGTAGAGAGTATACCTCTCTCCCATCATGTTCCACAGCTACTGGCTCCTTGTGTATGTCTTTCCAGACATAGCCTATGCTCATGTAAACATTTTGTACGTGTTCTTTTTGTTTGTATTCCTAAAGATGAGGACCCATTGTGTACTCTGCACCAGCTCCCCCTGCCCCGCTTCCCTCCCCAGAGTACTAAATCATGGCAGTCTCCATTGGTATCTAAGAGAGTCTGCCTCATTCTCTAACAGCTGCTGAGTACTCCGTTAGGGATGGACCATAATTTATTTAATCTCTTCATTGTGATATATGTAGGTTGTTTCTGATAATTTGCTATGAAATTGTAAAGCATTAGTTTTTGAGGTTTTTAAGTGGATTTGGTTATTCCCAAAGGCCTAAAGGCAGTAGTCATTTGTTTCTTTATATCACCTTCCAGGAAATAAGTGTGCCTTCTCCCCAGCATACACTGTTTGCTTCTATATAACTTCACAGTAATCCATAAGAG
Organism: Gorilla gorilla gorilla; assembly: GCF_029281585.2. Classification (NCBI taxonomy): domain Eukaryota; kingdom Metazoa; phylum Chordata; class Mammalia; order Primates; family Hominidae; genus Gorilla; species Gorilla gorilla. Next base: position 73,350,414 of record NC_073243.2, read on the forward strand.
TCTTTGGCATCTTTGCTGTGAAGTGGGAGCCATGATGGTCAGAAACTAAAGTCATTATTCCTTGGGTAACAACTTGGCTCTTTGTTTTAACAAAAGAAAAGAAGGAACAGATACACATTTTAAAGAATAATCTGAGGAAAAATTCTTAAGTGTTTAAATATTTTTGAACGTAGAGAGGCAGCTTGTATCTTTGATTAAATTGAAGATGAGGGTAGTTTATGTTTCATAAAATTCGGTTGCCATTAGGCACTCAAATCCCTGCCTTCTGCAGATTATCACCAGTATCTTATATTTTAATGTTAGTATAATATGGTAACAGATTTTACAGTTCATGATGGGATTAATAACTTTTAAGGTGATGGATGCTTTTAAAAAATATTTAGCTCTTGCTTTTCTTTAAAACAAATTGGGGTCTCATCAGCATGCTCTTGAAAAAGAATAAATTGTAAAAGTAATGCTAATGCTAGAAATTGAGCCTAATACATTATAAAGCTTGAACATTAGCCAATGTTGAGCTTCAGTATTTTCATTATGCTTATTTTTGAGGGCTATTTTTTAGGACTAGTGTAAGCTATCATAATCTTTTAAAATATATACATACATATTATATATATATATATATAGTTTAAATGGTCCAAACTCCTCTTAGAATTTAAGGCATTCTCTTGCCTTTTATTTGGTACTGTTGTGATACAAAACTGCTAACGTTGTCTGTATTTGTTCTGAAATAGGTGTTTATTGGGCATCTGTTAATATTTCAGACAACTTTCTAGGGACTAAATTATGGCACTGCACAGGACAGACAGACCCTGCTATAATCTCAGCGAAGGAGATGGATAAGAAGCAAAGATACAATAAGTGATGGTGACTAGATAGTGCTAAGTGCTGTGAAAGAAAGCAAGCAGGGTTGCATGGTAGAATGGGACAGGATGTGGGCTGCTGTTTTACATCAAGTGGCCTGAGAAGCCTCTCTGGGGTGGAGGGGTCTGAGCTGAGAGTTGAATGAGGGGGAAGAAGCCTATGATTTTGGAGATCTGAAAGAAGAGTGGCTTAGGCAGAGGGAAGGGCAAGTGCAAAGGCCCTGGAGCGGGACTGAGCCTTGCATACCTGAGGGACAGAGGACCGCCTCTGTGGCTGGAGTTGGTGAAAGGAAAGGAGAGAGCTGCAGGCAGGAGAAGAGTGGGCTGAGGTTGGTGCCCATATGTGTTGCATGTCAAGAAATGTTTACAGAAGTGGGAAAGATGTGAGTGGTGGAGTTCCTCTATAGGCTGGAAGCTCCAGGGGGCTAGCAACACATCTGCTTGTTACCCATTGCATTTGCAGCACCAGAAACCACCTTCATCACATAGTGGGCTATGAATAGTTATTGAGTAAATGAATAATTAGAGAATTTACGAAATAATCTTACCTGCTTTTGGTCAAAATACTTAGATTTGGGAGTCTTTTAGTTTTCCAGCTTGGCTCTGGCCTTTGACATCAGCCAATTGGTTATACTGTTATCACTTTTCTTTCAAATTATCACTTTTGTCAAACTATTGCTTTAAGTCAATTACACTTGACTGCTCTTCCATGAAATTCAAGTGTAAAACCTTAAAAACAAACCTTTTCAGTAAATTATAGTGATTTGTGAGAGATTTTCAGAAAGGTGAGCATTTTTATCTTTTATTTCCGTGGAATAGCCATTTGTGTAAGTGTAAGAGTTCAAAGATGCCTTTTGTGTGTGGGTGTGTGTATTGAATGTTTTAATTCTTTGGGCCAGATGACAGACTAATGAGTAGATAAAATATATGTAGGTACTTTTATTCTCACAGGAGGAATGTGTGCCTGCCCTATAGGGAATATCAATAATTTGTGGCATTTCCTTTTCCCAACTTCTAATCTGTCATTCTAAATATTAATTGAAAACTTGGGAAATGAGTTTTATGCCAAGCAATTGATATAGATGTCTAATAAGAATCTACATCTTTCTCCTGTGACTTTTGGACTCCTGTTTCATATTAGAAGTGTTGTGATCTTCCAGAATGATGGTTTTTAACTTTTTTATTTCCTATCTTAGTCAATTAATAACTTAGCATAATAAGCAGTTTCTACTTAAGACAATTTTATTTCCAACTGTTTCTCTTAAGTTCTGTGCAAATTATATGTAAAGGAGGGTTCTTTAGGTCCTTAGTCTTCAGTAAAGAAGCCTGTGTCCTTTTGTCCTGATATAGCAAAAGCTCTTCAGTAAAAGAGTAGAAACACCTACCAGTTGGGGTAAATTTAGAGGCTTAGATGCCCGAGTTAAAGCACTTTTACCAATTCCTTTACCTTTCCTTTTGTGAAATATGGGAATTGCAACTTTGTCTTACGTTGTCTAAAATGACAACACATGCATTCTTATAGGATGTTGCTGCTGATACTGCTCAGGTGAGCAAAGCTATGTGTTTGGGAGATACTATTCTGTGCTTTCATGTTGGAAGTTGAGGAAAAACTTCTGGTAGGTGGATTTTTTCTATACTTTTGCACAGAGGTGAAAATCTTGGCTTCCAATCATTCTTCTGGTTTGTAAGGCAGATACAGAGAAAGAATTGGAATCATTGTATATATGCTATATTACTAAGCGGCAGTATCCTTAGAGGCCACAAGGCGGTGATATCACTACCTAAAGTGTATGTGTGGTGCTCTTCCAGAGAATGCCTTCGAATACTGAGGCCTCTTGCAATACCTTCTTTTAACTTCTCCCCACAGTGGGCTTCTCCAAAGACACCCTGAATCCGAGGACTGCTGAATTGTGGAACATCTGGTGGAAAATAGCAAGAGGTGACAGAAATGCTAATGGGGCAGTGAGATGTAGACTTCAGGCAGAATTGTTGTACCTGTCGAGTTGGAGGTAAGGTGAGTGGGAGAGAGATGAGAATCGCCACCAGGACTTTAGGCTGCAGCCCCTGAGGACACCCGAGTGCCACAGTAAGCGCTAAGGCGCCTGCTGCATGGGGACAGGATGCCAACTGTTTCCATGCAACGGGCCTGGAGACCCACAGCCCTGCCATGCTTCATGCCTTAGTGTTTATAATGCAGTACAAAGGTGAAGGAGGCAAGACCATTGCAAAAACATCTCCATAGAAACAGTTAAAGTTAGGAGCATACATTTTCTTCTTGCTGGAACTTCATCCTACATTTATTCCTTGAAGTTGCCTGGATCACCACAATTTTACTGTAAATGTAAAATTGTTCTTTTGGGAGAGTCTGATTTTGTGGAAAAACTATTTAGAGCTTAAAATGCAAAGCTCTTATGAATAATAGAAAATTAAGCACTTAAACAAAAATCAAGTAAAGTAGATAACTTGATTGAAAGCTGGAAGGCCCTTCAGATCCATCTGGTCAGCTTCTTAAGATAAAGAAACTTAGACCCAGAGGTGGTGTTATAATTTGCCGAAGAATCCAGGAGTCCTGATTGGCAGTGTAACCATGATCTTCGGACTCTTAAGTGCAGGGTTCTCAACTCCTCTCTAGAGCCAACAGCTCCTCAAGGGCAGGAACTTTTGCGAGATTTACCACCGTGTCCTTAGCATTAGAACAGTGCCTAGTCCATAGTAGACATTCACATATTTGTTGAATAAGTGATTATCTAAAGGAATTTTAAGAACCTCAGATTGCCATGTTAGCTATAAGACAGTACTTATACAATCTGAAAGAATATACAGTTTTATGAGTTTCTTGTTAGAAAAATAGAGCATGTTGCTATTAAAACCCAAACTCTTAAGCCAGACAGGCAAACGAAGGTGCAGTGTTTTACATCTTAGCTTGGTACCTTTCAAAGTCTGTTATCACTGGATTTTCTAAAGCCATTCTGTTAAGTTCAGCCTACTGGTATCTGGTATCATTAAGTTTTATATTTTGTATTTGAAAACAGATGCTTTAAAATCTAGCATTTATTGTTTGAATTTTTCCCTGTTTTTTTTTTCAGATGTGCTTTATCAGTAGCTCAGCTATTTAAAAAATTTGTGGCCATATGGGGATATGATTGTTTAAAACCAAATCTAGTCAACTGGAGGATTTTGGAAATTGTCACTTTCAAATGCTGTTGGTGGGTGTTTCAATTGTTATAACTTTACAGGAGGGCAATTTTGTATTACTCATCAGAAGCCTCAAAAATGTGCCCCATCCCTTAGTCAGGCATGTTCACCGCTAGCAATGTAAACGAAGGAGAAACGATAAAGCATGTGTACAGAGACCAGTCTTTAGCAGTGCTTATAGTGCGTTTGTGCACCATACTCCTGTCGATACCTTTCTCCTCGCAGTGATTCTTAAGAAGCCTACTTACTGGGATGTACCAAAATCTGGAGGGAGGTCCTCTGAAATTTGGAAAAAACTCACTTCCAGATTCTAGTGACCACCACAAAAATATACATTAAAAAAAACCCTCCTCTAATTTGCAAAAATAATTTTTGTAAGTTTTTTTTGTGAAACGGAGTCTTGCTGTGCTGCCCTGGCTGGCGTGCAGTGGCGCAATCTCAGCTCACTGCACGCTCTGCCTCCTGGGTTCACACCGTTCTCCTGCCTCAGCCTCCCAAGTAGCTGGGATTATGGGCACCCGCCACCACGCCTGGCTAATTTTTTGTATTTTTAGTAGAGATGCGTTTCACCATGTTAGCCAGGATGGTCTCGATCTCCTGACCTCGTGATCCGCCTGCCTCGGCCTCCCAAAGTGCTGGGATTACAGGCGTTAGCCACTGTAACCAGCCTGTAAGTTTGTTTATAATAGTTATAAACTAGAAACACCTTAAATGCTCAATAATAGGGGGACTCATTAAATGAATTGTGGTACATACATGTGATAGAATACCCTTTCTTTAACAGTGATGTAGGGGAATATTTATAGATGTGGAAAGATACTCAATATTTGTAAACTGAAAAAGCAGATTGTAAAACATATGGGTACGTTGATCCTTGTTTTTGCTTATGGAGTGTGTGTGTGTGTGTGTGTGTGTACAATTTTCTACATATTATGTAGTAAAATGCCAGGAAGATTATAGGCCGAATGTTAGGTGATACTGTCTTTCATGTGTGGAAATTACAATTGACTGTTATTCTTTTTACTTTCCTGGATTTCCCACACATAAAGCATGCCGTGTGGTGAAGAGTCTTGGATCAGATCCCATTTCCCATTTGCTACTACTGGTTGTGTGAACTTGGGCAAGTTTTGTATTTCCTTATCTGTGAAATGGGGATAATAATATCCAGCTCATGGTGCCCACATGTAGTATTTAATACATGTTACCTTGATCTCACTGATCTGATATGGTGATTAAAGCCAGTATTCTATTCTTAATACAGAATTTCCAAGCAGAATAATTGTGTTATGTAAGTTTTATCAAACTGTTACGGAAAGCATTTCAGGGCATTCTGACAAACTATTTTGTTGCTTCTGGTCACTGGGAAATATTTTGTCGAGTTTTATTTACTTTAAAACTGAAATGCCTTCCATTGCCAATACATTTTATTTTGAATTGAAGGCATTTTTCTTCTTTTTCTGTTGTTGTCTTGAATAGTCCTGTATAAATTTTTGAAGGTCAGGGTCTGATCTTTCTTTCCTTTTATAGAGGTGTTAGAGTGGGATGTGAGTCATTCACGTCACTGTTGAGTGCCTTTTCTTTAACAGGCACTAGGTAGGCATCAGATTTGCAGCAGTGTCCTGGACACATATGTCTCTGCCCTGTGAATGACATATGGAAGTGACCAGTGTGGTTCAAAGCCAGGAGGCCCACTCATAAATAGATAGTTACTACAGTTAAGTATCAAGTAGTTCTCATTTCCTCTCCTCTGATTTTAAAAGGAATTTTGTTGTGATGTTACATCTTACTGAACACAAACATTGCCTCCTGCTTATTCAACAAACTACTGTATATGAGGAACATACTAGGTTATTTCACTTTGTTGACATTCATGAATGATTTAGTGATGACTTACATTACACAAGTGTGAGAATATCCTAGGTTAATAGGCTTAAAATTGCTACTATATATCTTCTGTGAAGGATAATCTTTCATTATCTTAAGTATGACCTCATGCCTTTCTGAGATTATCTTTTGTAAAATTATTGAAAATGAGCTCCTCCTAGCAAATCTAGGATGCATGGAATTTATGGCTATCCCACTTGAGAAATTCTAGCGCATGATATTACTGAGAGTGGCATTAAAGCATTTACAGTCGTGTACCATGGAAAGATGTTTAGGTCAGTAACAGACCATATATATGATGGTGGTCTCATTAGATTATGATACTATATTTTTACTGTACCTTTTTTATGTTTAGATACCCAAATACTTCTGTTCTGTTACAGTTACCTTCAGTATTCAGTACAGTAACGGTGTACAGATTTATAGCCTTAGGAGCAATAGGCTATTATACCATATAGCCTAGGTGTCTAGTAGACTATGCCATGTAGGTTTGTGTAAGTACACTCTATGATGTTCACGCAACAACAAAATTGCCTAGCACGTCTCTCAGAACTGTATCCTTGTCATTAAGCACACATGACTATATTTAAAAATAATGTTTCCATTTGACAGTGTGTAAAACTACATTAGTTTTGTAATTAGTTTTATGTAGGGAGTTTTTTTTTTAAGTTGGCCACTGTTCTAAATATTTTGATAACATGTGGACCCTCAGTAGTCGTGAAAGATACGTCTTGGAATCTATGACAAATACTGAGCTTGCATTTTATTTTCCTCATACGGCCAAATAAAAGAAAGAAAATTTCTTGAGTCATGTTTTCATGTTCCTGTGTAGAATTCATGGTAGGATAAGTTACATCACAGGTTGTGTAACCAACAGCAAAGTCACCATTTTACTTCTTTTTTTGCTTGAATAAATTAGCCATATTTTGAGAGGTACGTGTAAGTTAGGGGAAGAACAAATTTAGGAGAGTTATGAATCAAGAATCATTTTTGGACACAGTTTAAGATATGTGTGAGACTTGCAGGTGACAAGTTGTGCATATAGATATGTATTCTATCTATCTCGTCACACTGGAGGTGACAAGACTTGCAGGTGACAAGTTGTACATATAGATACTTATTACTTCTATCTCACATTGTTCTACCCCATACCATTGCCTTACATGGACTTTACTCCCCTTGCCCCCACTGGAACTGGCAGTTAGCTTTCTTTTGGGGGTCTTGGGGATTTACTTTTCACAAAGAAACACTGTATGAGCTGCACTGAGTATGTAATGGTGACTGGAGAGCAACCAAGCTGTGTTGACATGTAGACATTGGGTCGCTGGCTAGACTTAGGACTTTGCCAACTCACCCTTTCCTGAAGGCCAGCTTCAATAAAATTACAGATGACTGTTTTGAAACTTTTTCAGCTCACAAATAGTCAAAGCTGTGAGTGCTGAACTCAGTGCATTCCACAGGCTGCATTGCTGGGATCAAAAACTCAGATGCTTACAGGGACAGTGGACATTACATAAATGGCAGAAGTGGGCCTGTCCTGCCTTTTGTCTTTATGCTTTTGATATAGAGACAATCAGAAATATGTCACTTTCTCTTTAACTCTACTGCAAGATAGACAACATTGACAATCTAGATGGTAAATGGCAACTGGAACTTGTCTCAGTTTTGAAGACCAGTAAGGAAAGGTGAGAACTGTGAAAAATTCTAGAACACATGTTCTTAGGAAGGAGTAACTGCTCTTACCTGGAGTTGATTGTTATCCTGTGAGATGTGGAATGAGTATTTCCAGAGCTTCTTAATTTTGATTTTTAAACACTCTATTTTGCAATATTGACAAATAATTCAAGGGGTTTTACATTTTGTTTTTTTTATGTATATGGTTCAAACAAAACACATCTAAAGGCAAAGCCTGCCAGTTTTAAACTGTGGTAGGTAACATTTCTTTGCCCATCTTTTCCTTCACTTTTTTCATATAGTTCAGGTCATACTGGATATTCAGTTTTGTTCCTTATCTTTTCATGTAATGGCGTATATATGTTTCTTCATGTTGCTAAAAATTCTTTAGTATGTATTGATGACTGTGTAACATTTTATTCTCTGGATGAACTATAACTTGAGCATTTACATTGTTTTAAATTTTTCCAGTTTGTAATTAAAGTTACAGTAAATATATTTAAGCATAAAGCTGGATTTTTTCCCTTCTCCAATAAATTTCACATTCTTCCCTTAAAATTGGTTTATTGAGTCAAAACAACTAAATATCTTTAAGACTTTTGATACAGTTGAATTTTCTCCACATTTATTTGAATACTAGGAAATAAAATATTTGTTCATTTTATTAGCTGGTTTTATTTTGTGATTTATCCGTTATTTGATTTTACATTGGATTTTTTTTCTTTTTTTTTTTCTTTTTTTTTTGAGATGGAGTCTCACTCTGTCACCCAGGCTAGAGTGCAGTGGCGTGATCTCGGCTCACTGCAAGGTCCACCTCCCGGGTTCACGCCATTCTCCTGCCTCAGCCTCCCACATAGCTGGGACTACAGGCGCCTGCCACCACGCCCCGCAAATTTTTTGCATTTTTAGTAGACACAGGGTTTCACTGTGTTAGCCAGGATGGTCTTGATTTCCTGACCTCGTGATCCGCCCACCTCGGCTTCCCAAAGTGCTGGGATTACAGGCGTGAGCCACCGTGCCCTGCCCTGGATTGTTATTTTTTTAAACATAAGTAGCTTTTTAAAAATTATAAAAGTAAAAATGCTCATTTTATAAAAATTAAGGAAGCTCAGGGAATATAAGTAAAAATACAAAAAAAAATTTCAGTTTCACCATTCAGAGATAACCCCAGGCAACATTGTTACATATCCTTCTAGATTAATTTCTGTGCATATATATATATGTGTATACACACACATATATTTATGTCTACATCTCCAAATATGTTAAACCGTGGTTGGAATGGTATGTACATACTGTCTTGTAACATGATTTAATTTTTTTTTTTTTTTTTGAGACGGAGTCTTGGTCCGTCACCCAGGCTGGAGTGCAATGGCGTGATCTTGGCTCACTGCAAGCTCCGCCTCCCGGGTTCAAGTGAGTCTCCTGTCTCAGCCTCCTGAGTAGCTGAGACTACAGGCGTCAGCCACCACGCCCGGCTAATTTGTGTATTTTTAGTAGAGATGGGATTTCACCATATTGGCCAGGCTGGCCTTGAACTCCTGACCTCAGGTGATCCACCCGCTTCGGCCTCCCAAAGTGCTGGGATTATAGGCATGAGCCACTGTGCCTGGCCATGATTTAAGTTTTTTAACTTATATTAATAATCTTCCATGGTGCATAACTGCACACTAGATTCAGTTTATTCATCCATTATTCAGTTTACTTAACAAATATTTATTGCACACTTTTTGTGTGCCAGGCAGTTTTTCTAGCTGTTGGGGGCTATAGCGCTGAAGAGGAGTGCTGAACAGGAGCCTGCTTTCTGTCTCTTCCTCCCCACCTATGCTGAACTCTCAGGTCATGCTGGATATTCAGTACTGGATACTCATGGAGCTCAGCATCTAGGTGGGGAGGGAGGGACAATAAGTCAGGAATTATGTATGCATAGATACCTCTAGGTATTGATGTGTACGCTGAAGGATATAAAATAGGATACCACAAGGAAGAGTGAGCAGTGTGTGGTTGTGGTGCGGGATTTGGGGGAGGGAGGCAAGCAGGGAATTGTCCCCCTTTCTAGGTGATGAGGAGAGGCCTTCCTGAGGAAGTGAGTGTTAATTTGAATGATGAGAAGAGTCAGGGGAAGGTGATTCCCCATGATAGGAATGACAAGTGCCAGGGCCCTTGGTGGATCAAGCTTGGTGCATGTGAGGAATGGAAGAAGGCCCTGGAGACTGGAAGCCGGTGACCAAAGGAGAGACGTGTATGTGAAGAGTGTGGAAGGGGATGCAGGACAGAGAGTGGGGTGTGCTTATAATGAGAATCCACTAGACAGTTTTAAACTGGGGAGTGACATGATCTGATGGCTGTTTTTGAAAGGTGCTGCTTTGTGCGCAGTGGATTGGTGGGGAGCAAGACTGGAAACAAGAGGACCACTTCAGAGGCTCTTATAGCAGTTCAGGCAAAAGAGGTTGGTGCGCTTAATTTGGGGGTAGCAATGAGGATGATGGGTGTTTTTTCCTTCGGCACGCATTTGAAGGTGTAGCAGCTGGTAGTACATGGGGAGTGGGTAGAGGCCGATAGGGAAGGAAAGGAATGACTCAAGGATGACTGCTAGGTTTTTTTGCTTGAATAAATTAGCTATATTTTGAGAGAGTGTAGGTTAGGGGAAGAACAAATTTAGGAGGGTTATGAATCAATCAGTTTTGGACATAGTTCAAGACACCTATGAGACTTCCAGGTGACAAGTTGTACGTATATCTGGAGAAAAGTCAGGTAGAAAGTGGCATATAAATCTGGGAGGAAGGAAGGGTAAGATAAATTTCTAAATTACCACATATAGATTTTAATTAACATGATTGAGAAATTATTAAGAGTACAGAAAGAGAGAAGTGGGCTGGAATGCATGAAGAGATGTCATCTTCTTTACTCAATCCCAAAGTGATGAACATTAAGGTTATTTCATTTAAATTATAAGTGCATTTAGTGAACACACCTTTGAAATCTTGTCTGATATCTCCTGAGGAAAATTTCCTAGAAGTAGATTATAAGTTGCATGTGAAGTGCTTGAATGGAGCCTACCACATAGTGAGCTCTTGATAAATATTTGTAGCCTTGGTTTATTATCTTCATCATTCTTACTGTTATTGAGTGAAAGGATTTCAATTGGAAAGACAACATAATGGCTCACAATTCAGACTCTAGAGTCATAATTGCAAGTCTAGGTTCAAATTCTGGCTTCGCTCCTTACGAGCCACAATACTTTGGATAAGTCACTTAATCTATTTCCTCATGCATGCCATGTGAAAAATACCAAACCTCTTTGGAGGGTTGTGAGAGTACAGGTTAAGTGCTCGGGCCTCCCTGGAGCATGTGGCCTGTGGCTTTACACAACTACAGGTTGGGTTCCAATTTCTCCACATTGTCCAGGGTAGTATCTAGTATTATTCTTATTAACCTTTTCCAATCAGTAGAAATATGGTTTCACGTCATTTTCATGTTTATTGCCTATTTATATTTCTTAGTATGTGAGTTGCATATTTTTATTTCTATTGAAGGTATTCATCTTGCTTTAGCATCTTTTTTAGCCATTTGTATATCCTAAGTATAGTGACACTTGTCATATTTGTTGCACTATTTTTTCCCAGGGAAAAAATCTTCATTGTGCTCAGTTTGGTGAGAAAGATGGTTTTATAAATCATTGTTATATAATATTATATGTAGTAATGTAAGCATATGCATTACGCCCTGAGAACACTGGGGAAGGTTGGATTTGGAACAGTGTGCACTGAAATTTGAAGGATGAGTTGATATTTGTTAAAGGGACAAGGAAGAGTGGAGTGGGAAGGACATTCCAGGTAGATGATCTGTCTGTGCAGGAACACTGAGGCACCACAGAGCCTGACATGTTTACACATTTGGTGGAACTTAAGCACAGGGCCACTGTGAGGAGGTGCACAGAGATGGCACTGGGGACTTAGGCTGGCATGAAAAAGCTAGAGCCTCATGCCATGTTCAACTTGGGACCTTTCCCTGTAGGCCAGGGAGAGCCATGGAGGATTCTAGGCATACAAAACTGAATTTGTGCTATGGGAGGATCAGAAGTCCTGAGACCAGTTAGAAGCATTGCATTTGTGCAGGCTGAGGGAAAGAGGCCCCAACTAGGCCCGACTCTGGAGGTTTGTCCTTATTTACCTGGTAAAGTTGAGGGAGTGGCACAAGTGGTAGTCATAACTAGAGGCATCATGCTGCCTCTACCATCTTCTATCATGTCCTTTTTATAAAGCTTCTGATTAAACTTACATAATAAAAAAGGATTTGTTATTTAAAGCTCTCAAACACAGATTTATTGATGCCTTACCCTCAAGTTGCTAAACATTCAAGTGTCCCCACATGTGGGTACTTCTTCTATGAAATAGGTAGTAGCTGACACTTATGGTGAGATGGGATTTACTAGAGTAAGATTTACATTGAGCAAGAATTTATGATGACTTGGGCAGTAATAAAACCAACAATCATAATATATGTTTCATGTTAATACTTTGATATTAGATTATCTACTTATTTTTCAAACTAAAATGAATCCTCCAATTTTAATACCACTGGAGGACACGATTTTAGACATTATGTGTCTGATAAAGTGAGAAGACAAAAAGGTAGTCCTTCTTAATATTTTTATGGCCATCTTACAATATTGGCCCAGCTTATTGACCATTTTTTTGTGGTTTTCCCGTGTGTTGCTGCTAAATCATATCTCCTCCCATCTGTATTTGTTCATTTTCTGTGTGTTATTGTTATCAACATTATCATTTCATTTTGGACCCTGACATCCATGCTGAATTTATTTTATTGGATTTATTTATTAGAATCCTATTATTACACCCTGTATATTTGCTATTTTGCCCATTTTTTTCCATCCACAGATAAGTTGGATATGATTCCTATATCTTCATCCAACTCATTAATGAAGATACCAAGAAAAACAGTTTTTGATATCTGTCTATATCACTTTTGTCCAGGTTGACATCATCCTATGAATTAGCACTCTGAATAAGGTTGATCATGTGATAAAAGCAGCCTCTTCACTCTGTTTACACAGCTTGAATTTCTTTACCTTGCTAATACTCATCTTTCATGTATTAGAAAAGATTTTGTTCAAACAGATACATTTTGTTGTTTCTGATCCTTGCTTTTCCCAGCTTATCAAGTCGAGGCTAAGGATGGGCTGACGTGCATGGGTCTGAGGTCTTCTAGGATTCCTTTCTTAATACTGTTGATCATCTTATCCAGGATCAGTTATCAAGCTCACAGGCCTCTGTGTCTGTAGGATTTTATTTCTTAACAAGAATGCCCCTTTCTGAAATAGCTTTGCCAAATATCAGTTATTTTAGGTGCTGTTATGTTTTTCATACGCTCTTCCACTCTTACATAGAAGATGTTTCACCTGCTTAGATGTTGTAGACCATGGTCTGAAGCCAGAGCTAAAGGCTTTATTTTAGTTGTTGTTTTGAGAAGCATAATCTAAGATGATGCTTAAGATTTTGATATCTGGGGTTAAATAATGTCATAAAGAAAAAAATTTTGAATTATTTTGGAGTGGAAAGCTTCAGATTCTGACCCTAAAGAATGTTAAGAAAGCATTCAGGCACATTTTGGTCAACATCTGTGCATTGAAATCTAGGTCTTAAAACAGTTTATATTTTAAGATTATTTCAGCAGCAAGACAAGAATTTTTTAATGCCAGTACATTTTGTGACAGGTTAACTGGCTCCCTAAGAACTATATTTGGCTTGCAAATGTATTTTGCTTGGCCCACATAGTGTTTTTTTTTTAATTGGAATTAATTGCCAGCATTTAAAAATAAGGATATTTCATAATAATAATAATAATAAAAACGAAAAAATCAACAACCTGAATTTCCTGCCCTTTTGGAAAAACTGGAAGATCTGTGGCTGTACTGGCCGCTCGTCCTCTGTGGTATAATACAGACACAAGGAGCTGGCGAGGGGCTGCCCGCCAGCCTGTGTCATGTGAATGGCTCCAATCATTTCATCTGGCTGGCTCTTGGAGTATGTTTGAGTTTGCACCTGCTGAGTTGAGAGCTTAACCAGTTAAAAGTGTACTTAGAGTTGGAAGGAGAACAGTAAGATGGCAGTTATTTTCCATTTGTTCTCTGAACATAGACTGTCTGATCTTTGTTATAATGTGATTAGTGGAAGTGCTTGGTAGAGCAGGTGGTGTTTCCCCCAGCAACAGTATTCACCGGACAGGTCGGGGGAGAGCTGAATTTCTAATCACATTGTACATCTACCAGTTTGTTCCTGCAGGTGACAAACAAGGTTTTCTGAAAACAAAACAACCGTAAGTTTCTTATGATACTTAAAGTAGGGAAAGCAGGTGCTGGGTCTTAGTTGTGTAATTTGAGAGCTAAGACCTGAGATGTTAGGTGATTTATCTGAGCCCCTACCTGCCACCTATTCAGTGGTAGAATAGGGACTGGAGTCCGGGACTCCTGACTCCAGCTTAGTTGCTCATTTTACAGTTTAGTGTAATGGCCTGGAGCTGAGATTTGCAGTCAGAGTTGGCTACAGATCCCACTTTGCTCCTTACTAGCTGTGTGACCTTTCTGTGCCTCAGTTTTCTTATTATAAAAAGAGGGAAATAATAATACCGACCTTATAGGATTGATACGAAAATTAAATCCAATTTTGCATTGAAAGAACTTAGAAAAGTGGCTGCTCCTTAATAAACAGTATATAAATAATGCATAATATCTGAAATATATGTATAAATTATATTTTACATGGTAGAGTTAGCTAAAACCAGCATGTTACCTAGATAGAATTATTGTGTAATTAGTATTTTCCCCCCTCCTAGAATTTAGAAAGGCCTTTAGGGATAGTTTTACTCTGTGTATTACCCCCCCAAAAAAACCAAAAAAACTTCAATTTGAGCCAGTATTCTTTTTATTAATGAATTTTTGTATAGCAAACAGGTTCATTCAAAAGCATAAAGTTTGTCAGCTTACTCTTCAGAATGTAGACAAATAACTGAATGGTATGAAAATATTTTAAGTCCTCACCGAGGACTCTATTTGAATGGATTTGCTTCAGTCACCAAATAAATCTTGTACCTGTGGTGGATATAAAACACTCCTAGATTACGGATTTTACAAAGATAAGGCTCTGATCTTAGCTTATAGTGGAAAAGAGGGTGGAAGGAAGGGAGAGAATGATTTCCATAATACCTGGTATGATAAGAACAATGCCTAAAGGGGAAATTGATGTCCAGTGGGAGCATAAACAGAGCACTGTGTCTGGTTGGACATAGTGGTCAGCATGAGAACCAAGAGGAAGGCCGGGCGCGGTGGCTCACACCTGTAATCCCAGCACTTTGGGAGGCCGAGGCAGGCGGATCACGAGGTCAGGAGATTGAGACCACGGTGAAACCCCGTCTCTACTAAAAAATACAAAAAATTAGCCAGGCGCGGTGGCAGGCGCCTGTAGTCCCAGGTACTCGGGAGGCTGAGGCAGGAGAATGGCGTGAACCCGGGAGGCAGAGCTTGCAGTGAGCCGAGATCGCGCCACTGCACTCCAGCCTGGGTGACAGAGCGAGACTCCATCTCAAAAAAAAAAGAGAGAACCAAGAGGAAGAGATGCCTCTAGGAAAGGAGTAGAGGAAGTGGAAGAAGATTGCGGAATAGACGTGTGAATTTTAGTGTGGACGGTTGTCTGAGCTGTTGGTGGGCCAGCCTCCTGAT
The DNA here is from genome assembly GCF_029281585.2 of Gorilla gorilla gorilla. NCBI lineage: Eukaryota > Metazoa > Chordata > Mammalia > Primates > Hominidae > Gorilla > Gorilla gorilla. The sequence goes on from NC_073243.2 coordinate 73,365,765, forward strand.
ATTTGGCCTGGAGCTTCAAAGAATGATAGGGTTAGTGATATAGATGCTGTTTAAAGCTTTGCAACTCACTATGGAAGATGGATTGTGTGAGGCCCTTGCCAGAGGGTTGTAAATTACGTATGCCAGAGAGTGAGGAGGGCCTGAGCCTCCAGAGCAGTAGAAATGGACTGGAGGGAGAGGATGGGGAAAGAGTCAAGGCATGTTTTAGGTAAAAGTGGCAAATCAGGTGGGAGGTGTGAGGAAGAAGGAAGAGTCAGGGTTACTCAGAAGACACTGGTGCCATGGGCTAAGACGGGGGTACAAGAGAGCAGGTTTGGAGGGGAAAGTGAGCTTAATTCAGTACATCTGGAGTTTTTGAGGAATCTGAAATATCCAAGGGGATATGAAGCATCAGAATATTTTGTCATGCCTGAAGGAACCTTACTTGAGTGGATTTGTGTAAGTAAGCAAGAAATTGTCTAGTGAATGGTTAATCTGTAACTGGGAAGAGGCCAATCCTGGGAACACGGATTTGGAAGTAATTAGCATACAAGTGATGTTATAGCCACAAGCACAGATAATACTGTTCAGTCAGGAAGTGAAGGATAGAAGGAGCAGTGGGCTAAGGAGTCCCACCAAGGAAGCTAAGTAGGAATAGAATCTGAATGGCATCTCAAGTCAGTGAGAGAAGGAATGGATTACCTAATAAGTGGTGTTGGGATAAGTGGTAACCACTTAGTGGGAAACAGAAAAGGTGGGTCCTTGACTCAACTGTACACTGAAATTAATTTTATATGGCATGAAGCTTAAAATGTGAAACACCTTAAATGTACTTGAAGGCAACATCAGGACAATTTGCATAGTCCCGGCATGAGAAAAACCTTTATGGTTAGAAACCACAAAGGACAAAATAGAGAAATCTGATCTAGTAAGAGTTAAACAAAAGACTCACTGGAAAGTAAAAGCGATTGGGAAATCTATTTGCTATGTATGTAACAGAGTTAATATGCATATTAAGATTTTTTTTCTTAGCAATCATTAAGGAAATGATTAATGCCCAATTAGAAAAAGGGGCAAAAGAGAATAAACAGCTTATAAATAAAGCATTGCAAATTACCAATAAACATATGAAAGGATATTTTAATTACGCAATAAAAAGAAATGCCATTTATGGCCCAACAGAATAATTTTTTTTTTTTTTAAAGACAATCCTTGGTTTTAGTGAGAAGTACTGGAAAATGGAGATGTTCCTGTTTCTTTTTAGAGATAAGTTTCCGTCATGTTTTCCTGCATGTTAAAGATTTCTTGGAAGAATGTTTTTCAGGTTGTTTAATAATAGAGCACTTCATCGTTAAAAGGGAAGAAACAAGTTCATTCGTTTGGTAGACATTTATATTTATTGAAGACTGTTACATACCAGTCACTCTTATAGCGTAGTTGAGGTGGGATATGAGTAGTCAGATGTTACTCTAAAGTATGATAGAGTGAGTCCCGAAAGATGGAAGAATGGGAAATACAGGAGACATTGCAGGGGGCACTCCATTGGAGGCAGTGGTTTTGGGAGAGGCCTTGAGACCAAAGGGAATGTGGAGTGTTTGGGGAGCTGCTGCGGTATGGAGAGGAAGGGGTTCATGGCCGTCTCGAAGGGCTGTGCCCACAGTATGGAACTGGAACTGTGTGTTGAAGCAGTGGAGAGCCTTTGGAGGATTTTAAGCATGGAAGTGATGTATTCAAACTTGTTTTGACATGCTGAGGTTCATAATGGACTGGCTCTTGAATTAACAGGGAAGTCCACACTGCAATGGAGATTACTAAAACTGACATGGAGGATCCTGAAAAACAAAAACTTTGGAAGACAGTCTATTTTTAAAAGTTCCCAGGAAATGCAAAGGAATTAAGAAAAAAAAATTGACAAGATTATTCTATTTGAATAATAGACCAAAAAGTTATTTTGGGGAATGAATATCCTGCATTATGCACAGTGATAGATTTGTCTTTATAATGTAGCAAATGTTAAATTTCAGTATTATTTTCCTACATGCAGAATGCATATTGAAGTATGATACAGTGGAATCCCTAAGCAGCCAAGCTATCCTCTAACTCAGGTCCCCAGACTGTCACAGTTCACAGTGCCCGTCGTGTTTTGTTAATGTTTTTCATGATGCTTGTCGTCAAAAGAATTACCTAACAGTTGTCTTTATGAAATAGCTGGGTCCAAACAATTTAATGAGTATTTATGACCAAGCACTTTAGTAGCAGTTTGAAGAAATAACGTGTATCCACTTAAAAGGAAAAATATAATTGTCCCTCTATCTCTGTGGGGGCACGTTCCAAGACCATCACAGATGTGAAAATCTTTGGATGCCAAGTCCCTAATATAAAATGGTGTGGTATTTGTATATAACCTGTGCTTATCCTCTCATATGCTTTAAATCATCTCTAGATTACTTTAAATCATCCCTAATACAGTGTTAATGCTATGTAAGCAGTTGTTAAACGGTACTGTTTTTATACTTTTTTTTATTGTTGTACTGTTGTCTTTTATTGGTTTTGTTTTCTGAATATTTTCAATCCAAGGTTGGTTGAATCTGTGGTTGCAGAACCCTGGGATATGGAGGGTCTATGGTAGTATTTTTATTTCATTCTTAAAAAGCCTTAATTACTGATGAGATGTGTGAAGCTATTGAGTACTGCATAGCTTCCCAAATCTTGGAAACCAGCACCCTCATTTCCATTTCTACATTGATTTGTTTGGGTAGTACTTGTGTTTTATCCCAGCAATTACTAGTCCCTCCCTCTCTTCACCAAAGATAAAGATACAATGTCACACAAAAAAATGTAGCATGAGCAAATATTGAAACTGTGGACTACCTTGAACTAACGGTTTTCAGAGTGTTGGACAGATGTCACTTTGTTTCCTTCAAAAACTTAGATATTCTGAGATAGCTCTGTCAGTTTGCTTTGGTGTCTTGGGGTGCCTCAGTGCAGTTTGGGAGCCAGAGCTTTAACTTAGGTTCCTAGTGTTGGCAGTACCTGGGTTAGCATGCAGCCTAACAATGAAAGTATACTGTGTGGGCATATAATCATTTGTGCCTTGGTATTCATTCAGCCAGCTGGCTTAGAGTTTTTGGTGTCTGCTTTGTGCCAGGTACTGCTTGGACACTGAGGGTTACAGTGAATTCGGACGTGTTTGCTCTCAAGGATCTGACGGTCTGCAGGGAGAATTATAAGATTAGGAAGTGAAGCAGTAGAGCAGAAGTCAGCAAACTCTTTCTGTAAAGGGCCAGGCAGTAAATATTTTAGGCTTTGTGGACCATTCAATCTCTATCCTAGCCACTCAGCTCTAACATTGTCATGGGAAAGTAGCCATAGGTTATACTTAAACTAATGGGCGTGGCTGTGTTCTAGGAAGATTTACAAAATCAAGAGGCGGGTAAGATTTGGCCTATGGAACATGAATTGTGCAACCCCATGACATAAATATAATTAAAGTGTTGTGGAAGCAGCAGCAGATGGCATCTAACCTGTGGACTCTCAGAGGCGATGACAAACATACCTTCTGCTAGGAGCATCACTGCTGACTTGAGGAGGGTGCAGATGAAATTAGCAAGAAGGGAAAAAGGGTGCTGGCCTAAGGAGTCCTGAAGGGTCCGGCAGCTGTGGAATGGCAGCCATTTTAGTGTGGCCCGGACACACAGCAGAGGCAGTGTGCAAGGCCTCTTTCTAGGTTCCGACTCCAGTTGTATGGATTGTAGATTTTCTCTCTTGTTCTTTTTTGTTTTGTACCTCATTTTGGTCAGTCATGTCCTGTAGTACACGGAAGGTGATATATCTTTTGACATCTTGCATGTCTTTGTAAAATATATGTTATCCACTCAACAGTTTGAGTATAGAATTCAAGTGTGAAAATAATTTTCACTTGTATTTTGGAAGGTGTTCTTTTTAGCTTTTATTGCTAAGAAGTCTGGTGTGTTCCTCCCCTTCTCAAGAATATTTATGGGTCACACACCCAGTGTCTCATGTACACCCGTAACCTGCTCTGGAGGTGGTGCTGTCACCATCCCTGTGTTACAATGGGGGTTTGTCCACACTCACACCGCAAGTCACAGAGGCCTGACTTGAGTAATTTATTCTGATGTTGTTCTTATTCCTGAGCCCTTGTGTATGGCCTCCACTCCCTGGAAACTTGTAACATCTTTGATACAGATATTTTGATATTCTCAGTGATGCATCTTGGTATCAGTCTTTTCAAATTCCTTGTGCTGGGTTATGTGGGCTCTTTGAGGACTAGATTTTTGCTAGGACTAGACCTATATACTGATAAATTTTGCATACATCTTTGTTACTGCAGCTATGTCCTAGTTAATCTCCTTGAAACATCACTTTGTTCCAGCTTCCCTCTTTCTGAAAAGCTATTCATGCCTTCCTGTGCAGTCTAGTCTTCCCAGATAGAACTTCTCAGTCTGGCCAAGTTTATGTTTTTCGTAAGTATTTCTTTCTTTTAACTTGAAGAGCCCCTACACTTCACTTCAATAACACAATGGAGTCTACCAAACTGCAGAGTTTATGATCCTGAAAAGCCTTCTTCACTGGGGGCTAATGCTGGAGGAATTTAAGATCTTGTGGGAGGGAAATGGGATAAGAAAAATTGTTGCTGGTCAAAGTTTTTAAACAACGTTGATGTTTCCTCCTAGGAAACAGTAAAGAAAGGGACACTAGGAAGAATACAAATGAGCAGTGCGGGTACTGTTTACTGCCTGTGTGATTGCACTTGTTTGGCTCAACTCCCAGCATCTCCACTCCTGTGGATGGGTGACCCACTCGTAGGCTTATTTACCTTTACAGTAGTTCAGAGTCTTTTCTCCCTCGAGTGTTCCAGCTTAGCATTTAATTTCTTTTGAGAATTAATGACAAGGGAGTTATCTCATTGTATGGCAAAAAGATAGATTCTTGAGATAAAAGATGCTTTGGGCTGTCTTGATTCCTTTCACCCTGACTGTGCAGGTGTTGCCTGAGGCCTCCTTCTGCACACAAGGCTGGAGGCCTCAGTGCCACCAGGCTGGGTTCGTGCCAGCAGGACATGCTAACTCATTCTGTCACGTTTCCTGCTCTGTCTCTACCTACCTGTCCCCACCACCGCCACCATATTTATGTATATAGAGAGAGGGGTTGGGGGACAGGGGAACAGAGACAAAATAAGCAACAAAATGTGTTGGGACTAGTTTCTGGTATTTAGCTTTACTTTTCTCAACTCTTTTTTTCTAATTTTCTAAAGCAGAAAAGCCCTAAACCTCATGTACACTGGAACCAGAATTCTCAACGTTGAGAAAAATACAAGTCAAAGTACATGTGTGAACACTCATCTTCACAAACAAGGCCTTTAAAAGCTCAGGGGCACGTGTTGACAGGACCGAACTTTGCCATGTGGGGCCCCAGGCTCAAGTTCTGCCTGTGCTTTATGATGGTCTAAGATTGAAGTCAGCATATGTGTAAAGAAATAGAACCAGATATTTTTCTTTCCATTCAACAATCTTACAGATTTATTCTGCGTGATTACTTTTCTTTAGCAGAAGGGTTTATTGACTTTTTAAATCCTTTAAAATAATTAGTATAGGAAACAAACTGGTCACCCTTGGGCAGGAAGGATACTGCCCATGAGCATATTTTGTCTGGCCTTTAGAATGTGTAAAACATATGCATTATTTTCTTACATTTACAGACTTTGGTGTTTCATTTAAAATGCCAGATTTCTACCTCATCTGGAAAAATCAGCATATTTGGCAAAATGAGGCTGGTGGCTGCCACTTTTATGCTAGGCAGAGGGGCTGCAGTTTGCACCTGCTGTGAACACGTTTGTTACTTGCTTTGCCCCTGCATATTTGCATTTGCACCGTGTTGCTGCATCCTAATTTTGAAAGTTAGCTCCTGAAATTGTATAACAATTTGTGCTCCTCTAAGGAATAAGGCATTGACAGGGGAAAAAAGTGAATTCTGACAATGTTTCTATCAGGAGTGAGCAGAGAAAAGCTTCACAAGCATCACTTTTTTTCTGAAAGTACTTCGGAAGGCTCTGTTCGTGTATTGTTCTGGCCCACAGTAAGTCCATTTGAAAGTTTTGCTTGGTGGGGAAGTTTGATGTGTTATAAGCACAGTATTGTATTGCCCAAATAGACTTGCCCAGAATTCTCTGTGTAAATGTATCACACCAGAAAGTCTTCTTTATTATCCTGCTTAAGTTAAGCAGGCTTCAGTGACACTGCCGTTGATCCTTCTGTCCCTGGGCATCGCCTTCCTCCTGCTTACTGACCTCCTCAGCAGAGTCTTTGATCCGTGGCTGTTGCTGGCATAGGCTTTGTGTGAGCTCGCTACTGTCTGCGTGCCTGTTCCCTGTCAGCAGGAATGGAATATTACAGCTTCGCTTTGGGAAGTCTCTTATGTGGATCCTGAATAGAGAGCATGCCTCTCTGCTACAATGGTTGAGGCTGAAGCAGAGAGGGATTAAGTGATTTACCCTCAGCCATACCACTAATTAGTAATGGAGCCAAGATTAGCATCTAAATCTGGAAGCACCTGGTCCAGAGCTCTTTCTCAGCTGCCTCCCTCCACCCCTTCTTGCACTTCTTCCTGGCATGGCTGTAGGGCCTGTGTCTCTTTTTAGAATAATCGAAACTTGCAGTGAGGGACTGTTTCATTTCAAGATAATGTTTAGCCAGTCAGTGAATATGGTTTATGATTATTTAAGTCAGAGTTTGAGTTTTAGGGTCATGTTTGGCTCCATTACTCAGTTATTCTTGTACAGTTGTATAATTCTATAAATTCAGCAACTGGCATTTTAGACATTTTGTGAATACATTTTCATTCTACTAAGTAAACTCAATGACCCTGGAATTGACTAGGAAGTTATTCATTCATCCAGAAAATAATAGAACACTTTTGAAATGTGTGCTCACGCCTTTTGCATGTTTTGGTTATAATTAAGCTATTTGGGATTCATTTCCTGGGTTTTTGACAGTACTTGTCAGTAGCCGAGAAGAGATCTTGCCATCTGCTTTCACTAAGAAAAATATTTTTTCGAATTCTCTCAGTGGGCTCCAGTTATTTAGGTGTTGGATCTCCTTTCCTTTATCGAGTCTTCATTTCTTATCTTTTTTCCCACATTTTCAATTTTTTTTTTTTATTTGTTCTGAAAGATTACTCAATCTTTTTCTTATTTTAATTTTAGTATCAGACAATATGTTTAACTTCTAAGAGCTATTTTTATTTCCTGTTATTCCTTTTTCATTGCATCCTCTTGTTTTTTATAGTTATGTCACGTTTGCTCAGAGGACACTATTTAGAGTTTTTTAGGTTCTTTTTTTTTCTTTTAAGTTTTCTTGTTTCCTATATCATCCCTATTTTCTCTGGAAGTACTTTTTATTTTCCTTTTGGTTATCCTAAATTTCTCTTTAATATTTTAGCCTTTGCTTATATGTTTTGTGATCTTTGGTGCCCTGTGCCAATGTTGTAATAAATGAGGCAATTTTAGGTCTGACACAAGGGTTTTCAGTGTATCATAAGGACCTTGTTGGCTGGCGGTGCCCCTCTAGGAAGAAAGGATGAAGGGTGGATGGGAATTTCATTACTCTGGGGGATCCCTAAATGTCCAATGTGCAACATCTCCATACTGTTACCCTAGTTTTTTCTTTTTAAATTATTAAATTTGTATGAAATAGAAACTTTCCATCACCATGTAAATGGGAGACAAAACTAATATAACTTGTCATAAATGACTAAACACAAGTTAACATACTAATAAAATACATAAAAATATCAATCCAGGTATCACTTAAAATTGTCAAAAATTCAGTCTCATGCACCGCTTTTCTACATTTTAGTCGAGTTGGAGTAGAGTTGATAGCCATGTGCTTATAATTTCGTTGTAATTTTATAATTATAGTTATGATCTTTAACTTGAAGCCCATCATTTGAAAATTGGCCTCGTAGTAGATACCTAAAGCAACAGCTGTGTCCCAATTATTGATGTCTCCACAAGCCAGGGAAGCTTGAGTTTGAGTATCTCCAAAGTCTCTAAATGTACAGTGTTTCAGAATCTGTCAGAATCTATTTGAGTGTTTGTGTGCACAGTATAAGGTGAGCCTTCAGAACAATCTGAACACCATCTGGAATTCCTCTCCTAACCTAGGACTGACTGCATTGCACAGATGATGGATATTTACGTATGTTTGAAACGACCATCCTGGATGGTGGACAATAAAAGAATGAGGACTGCTTCAGATTTCCAGTGGCTGTTATCAACATTTATTCTTCTATATCTAATGAATCAAGTAAATGGCCAGAAAAAGGGTAAGTGCATCAGCCTTCCAGAGAATGAACAGATTGCAGTTTTATTTCCATTTTGATGACGAAGCAATTTTGTTGCTTTATTGACCCCTTTAGGATTTTGTTGGTTAAAATTCATTTTTTTGTCATCTTTTTTCTATGTACTTTTAGTTTCTTTTAAAAAGATCCTTAATGATAGATCAAAATATTATTTTACCATGAAAAATTAAAATATAATTTACATACAATAAAATTTGCCTTTTTAAGATTCAGTTCTGTGAGTTTTGACAATGAATGTAGTTATGTAACCACCAGCACAATCAAGATAGGGAACAGCCCCGGCACTGCAAAAGCTTCCTGGCTCCTCTGTAGTCAGCCCTCCCAGGCCCATCCCCTGCCAGCACTGCCTTGTCTCCATAGACACTGTTTTCTGTCTCTATAATGTTACCTTTTTAGAATGTCATATCAGTGAAATCCAAATATTTTTAATTGTATTATGTTACATCTTAAATATATTAAGAATGTTTATGTAGATATTTTATAGCTTATTTATATAAAGAAATTATCATCCTCCTGCCCCTTGGTTTAGTTTTTATATTATTTCCATATTTAAACAGATCTCTTTTCTCCAAGGTCATTCATTAAATTACTTTATTATTATGATTAGTGCTGCTTTATAATGTGAGTACTTTTAATGTAATATTTGTTTTTCTGTCATATAAATAGCTTTATAATTTATTGCTACAGTGAATATCATACCAACCATGTACAAAAACAAAAACATTTTTCATAAACATTTATAGAATCTGAGATGGACTACCTTTTTTATTCTATAGTTGCCTTTTCCCCTTGTTTCCCTCCTTTCTTCCCTCTTTCCCTCTCTCTTATACCCCCCTTCTTTTCACTCATTTTCTTTTCGGGGTGACTTTTTTCATTGCATAGTGCTTACATATTCCATGATGTAATGTTATTTTATAGATGTGAATAAGTACTAGTAGGATTGTAATCTTCTGAATTGTTACTTTCCAATTGTTTAGGCCCACACCAAAAATATATTTCTCAAATGAACTCATGAGTTTATTACTGTTTAAATTTAATATACTTCATAATAACCTAAAGCTTAGTTATGGGAGTTCTACCAAGGGGGCAGTCTGGTAGCAAGCAATGAAGTGGGGGTGACTAGGAGTTTCAAAGTTTTGTTTAAAGACTTGGAAGGCACATCATTTTTACTTAAGACTTCTTTGTTTTTGTTTTTTGTTTTTTCCTCAAGTGGGGCTATTGAAGATTCAAGAGGTGCTAGAATCCCCTCAAGCCGTCTCTTGGTCCCATTATTGAATCGACATGACTAGCCACTCACTCCCTTAATTTGTCTTAGTTGCTTGGAAGTGGAATTTTTGATAGCAGCCTAACCCCAAAATGGTCTAGTAGCTGGCCCACTTTCATCAGTTTACCTTTTAGTTTTTTTTCTTTAACCAAAGCTGCAAAAAGAAATAGAAAACCAGTCCACTCCCATGACTGCAGGATCATCTCTTTGAAAAAAAAAACATGGGCTCTCTGCAGACACACATGCTTGTGCTTACAACTGAAAATGGTTGACTTTTTAGAGTGCAGTTGACTTATTCAGCATATTCTGTGTTTATGTGTGTGTGTTTATGTGTTTGTGTGTGTGTGTGTGTGTGTGTGTGTCTCCTTCTCCAGGGGCTCCTCATGATTTGAAGTGTGTAACTAACAATTTACAAGTGTGGAACTGTTCTTGGAAAGCACCCTCTGGGACAGGCCGTGGTACTGATTATGAAGTTTGCATTGAAAACAGGTAATTTTAATTTACTTTAATTCACAATGAACTAGGTTGAATTGCAGAAACGACCCTCAGTTCTTACCTTGTTGCTTGTGAAACTAAAGGGTTATTTCCTGTTTGTGTTCTGTGTCCAGCAGAGTCTGCCGTGACCTCTGCCTCATTTTTCTCCTGTAGGACACCAGGCATTATGAGGTGTGATGGCAAGGTGAGAAGAGGGGACAGAGTCTGCAGTGGCTTTCAGTGCAGATCTGGTAGATAAGACTGTCACTCAGATTTCTGCCACCAAATAAAGCCACATGGCCATACCTTGCTTCAGAGAGGCAGGGAAGGACGGTCTTAGTGTGAGTCCAGAAGAGGGAGCCTGAAAAGTTTGCTGAAGAGCACACATGCACACCACAGGCCAAACAGAGAGGAAGTTAGTTCTGGCCCCCTGCTCCCCTGGGAGGTCACAATAAACAAATAGTAGCAAGGCTGTGGTTTTTGTGCAAGGGAGTGGACACTAGGAGTATGCATGTCTAGAAAGGCTGTCAGAGGAGGTGTAATTCTGGAGTAGGCACAGTCAGTTTTCTCAGCAGAAAAGGAATAGGAGGACATTCTACCCTGAAAGAATATTGAGTACAATGTCTTGAATGTATGAGATGGCGTGATTTGGAGAATTCAGGTGTTTTTGCATTGCTGATGCCTAAAGAGGCCTCGACATGTGAGAGGTTTAGAAGAGATGAGCTGGACCCATTCAAGTCCAGAGTCCTAAGCACCCAGCCCTAAGGCTGGGGCTGGGTAGTTGGTGGGGGCAGGAATGCAAGAGGCATGGAAAGTCCTTTCAGTAAAGTAAACATTTTTATAAGAAGTTTGAAATATATATGAACAACAGTATAAGGAATATAAGCATGCTCTGGAGAGATATCAAGGGTTGTGGAACAAGAGAGGAAAATATAATTTTGCCTAAGAGATACCAGGGGAACTGGAAGCATTTTGAAAACAGAACTGAAGAGGAAGTTCTGTTAAGAGTAAACCATGAGCCAAGGCAGAGGAGCAGGGGAGTTGCCAGTTTCATTTCCTTCATCAGCATCCGTTGAACATCATCCTAGCATGATGAGCGCTGTGATGCACTGGTCCCTCAGTGAAGGGGTGGAGTGAGCAGTGGAAGTCAGCCTACAAAGGGAAGGTTGAGGTGGGATTTTGAAAGGCATGCAAAAACTCCAGCTGTTTGGAGTCATCTATGCTTACTCTACTTTTGGTACAATGAGGTTGTTTTTCCTACCCCCACATTGGTAAAGTTACTATCAATCTGTTTTTTCAGTCTTAAAATGCGGTACAACCTATCATGTTTTTGCAACAAAGAGGGCATAAAGTATTTTCCATTGTATTTTGTGTTAACCAAATTTTTATGAAAATTATACTATTAATTTTATTTGCTAATTAAAATTCAATTTCTTCTTATTACAGGTCCCGTTCTTGTTATCAGTTGGAGAAAACCAGTATTAAAATTCCAGCTCTTTCACATGGTGATTATGAAATAACAATAAATTCTCTACATGATTTTGGAAGTTCTACAAGTAAATTCACACTAAATGAACAAAACGTTTGTAAGTATTTGAAAACAAACTCAATTTTAAAGTAAGTCAAGTGTCACTTGTTAGTATTGTGGTGCTTTCTAGTTTTTTGAATTTCATGTGTTATGCTATTACTTTTAATTCACTCAGCAACCTTCCTATGAATTGTAGATGGTAGCCAAGATCAGAAGGAAGCAAACTTTTCTTTTGGCCAGTCAAAATAGCCCAGAATTCAGCCTCCTTCCCTCAGTTCCATACTCTTTCCTTAGCCCCCTTGACTCCTGCGTACCTTCCAGAATTTCTCAGATGCCCCTTGCTCTAGGGTGTAGTCTTATCTGGGAAGCTACTGAAAAATGACGGTATTAGAATCAGAAAGGCAAATCAAGACAGACTGTAGGAGACTCAGTCGATTAATAGTTCATTGTGTTTTACATATCATGTAATGTATTGGTAGCATTATAAATAATAATGGTCCTGATCGTGATTAGAATAACAGTATTGGAATAAGAAAATTGAAAAGCAAATTAGGTGAGTGTAAGGAACGGAGGAGATGGATACATCAGCAAATCTTTGAGCACCTACTGTGTGCAAGAGAAGCTCTGCAATGCATGTATAGCTGTCCTTTAGAGGATCTGGATCTCTTGACAATTTGCTACTAAATAAAAGTATGAAAATTAAGTGTCTGTGGATCTAAAGATGCTTTCTAAATTAAAGCAAACAAGATTTTATATACACACACACACACACACACACACACACACACAAAGTTTGTACTTACCATGTGTAAGCATGAAAAATTCTTCATAAGATTTTTAATTTCTGCATTTCTTAAAATCACCTGAAAATTTGGGTCATTCTGAAGCAGAATGTGGGTCCTGTAAAAAAAAGCTGGGAATACTCTTATCTTCTTATGTCCTAAGGAAGCAGGAGCACGTAGATTATGGGTAAAGCTGAATTAGCATTAGAAGAAAATAAGAAAGATTTTCATTAAATTTCTTCCCTATCTGAGTTTCTAGAAAGCAAGTTAACATTGTCCTCACATGTCTGTTTAGCACAAAGAAATGCAGATGGCAGTTAATGGGAGCTTAGGGGAAACTTCCCTATATGCTATAAAGAAAAGAAAGGGAGCAGTGGCTTTTTAAAATCCTTGTACTTGTAATTATGGCTATTACTGTCTTTAGCTTGAAATGTTGGGTATTACTTGTATTTTTAAGAGTAGCCCACTGCTATTTAAATAAAATGTAAATTATGTGGACTTTTCAGGGAGGGAAGCATTTTAAAGATGAGCGTTGTCTTAGTAAAATACTCCCGTGTTTCATAAATTGTAAGTTACTACATCATGTGACATCCTGAATCATTTGAAAGAATAGCTGTGTTCTTGGAAGCCTCTTGCTCTTTTCTGGTCACACTGGCACCCTGAGCTTTCCCTGTCCTGGCACTAAATCAACTTCTTGCCTCTCGTTTGTCTGCATTTTTCCTTTTCCACAAGCAGCTGCCCACTTAAAACTTCTTTTTAAAGCATCCTCCACTGTCCTTATACAGCTGTGTAACTGTTGACTTTGCTCTGTAGTTTAGACTGTAAATCCACATGTTCTGTGTCCTGTACAGCCCTAAACACTTTACATAAATCCAGTGTCGAACACTGTATTGGGCAAATTTTAGTTAAACCTATTTTTAAGTTCCGAGATTAGTGTGTATTGGTTTGTTCTGCCCTTTTTGTTATTTAGCATATTCAGCTACCCTAGCCCTGCACTGTCCTGCAGTTTTGGGCTTACCATGACTATATGTAATCGGTCCTTGAGCTTCTAGGATAGAAATGAGGCAAGAAAGGGTGAGTTTATGGATTTCTTCTAACTCACCTTTACTTTACTGTTATTTGAGGAGGAAACATGCAAGAAAGTCCAAGTCTCTCTGATTCTCAAACCAGAAAGTCTGCATTTCATAGAATGGAACATGCTCATACCTTCTTTGTTTTCCATTGGTCCAAAATTTTCCATGATTTATCCGCCCTTAGGGAGAGTTAATGATTTTCAAGGATACATTACTCTTCCTGCTACCTTTTTTAGTGTCCTGGATTCTCCCTAGGAGATGCCCAAACCTTTGAGCATGGATTTTTTTCTCTTTACCTTTTGCAATGCAGCTTCAGAGCCCACTGTTCTCCTAAACTTCTTTCTCAGATATTAACAGTAGCCTCGCCAGTGGTTTTTCCACAGTCTTCCTCTATAAACTGTTTTATTTGGCACAGGTAACAACTATTTGTTTTTATTTCAATGATCCTGGATTTTCTCTGGTTTCCTTCCGCTTCTAGGATAGGATTCCCTCTCTGGATTCATGTTGGTGTTTTTGGCTCCTTGAAGGTCTAATTGTCTATTGGCAGCCCCTAAAAGGAGCTTTGGCTGGTTTATGTCTTCGTGTTCATGCTCTTTTCTACCACTACACTCAATGAGTTCCTTTTAAGTCTGCATCCACGGTTCTGACTCCATGGTGTCTTCTTCCCCTGACACTTACTCATCCATAGCCAGGCTTCTGTGTCTCTTCACAGTGGTTCCCGATTCCTTTTGCTCCTCTTGCTGCTTTCTGAGCTAGAAACTTGAGAGAGTATTGGTTGTTTCCCTTTTTCATTAGAACCAACCCTTTATTTCTTGGATGTAGTCATTTCTTTGAAATGTCCATGACATCTTTTCCATAGATGGCATCTTAGTTTATATCCTTGTCACTCTAGCCAGGATTGCTCCAGTGGTCTCCTAATTGGTCACCTTATCACCTGTCTCAATCCCCCGCAGTCTGTGTTGCATACTACTGATAAAGGAACCTTTCTGACACACTTCTTATATCCTGCTACTTCTGCACAGTAACTACTGGCTTCTTAACTCAATGCCTTAGTCACTGAGACAATCCTGCTACTGTTTAATGGTATCTAAAATCAGTAATGCCCATAGCATTTCTCAAGTGGGTGACATCCCCCAGCACGAGAGACTCTTGACACCAGGAGATGCCTGAGACAGCTGCAGAGAAAACAGAGAGAAGCTTTTACCAAAGGAAGCTTTCTATATTTTGTTATTTTCTTAGGGCTGGCCTACAGCCATACAGAGGAAACTCGTTTTCTTCTCTCTGATGTTGCCTACCTGTAGGTTCCTGACTAAATGACACTAGAGTACTGTGGAAACCTAGTTGCTGTTTGTATTAGAAAATGTGCTGTGGATTTGAAACAGCCAGCTAATAAATAATTTTCTTAAATTTGGCTGATGAAGCATTGGGAGCTACCTCTACAAATAAATAATATATATGTTCCCCTTTTTCAGAAATTTGAGAGAATATTGGTCGTTTCCCTTTCTCATTAGAACCAACCCTTCATTTCTTTGATCCAGTCATTTCTTTGAAATATCTATGACATTTTATCTTTTCCATATATGGCATCTCAGTCCATGTCCTTATTACTGGGTTCTAGAGTTTCCTTTTAAATCTTGATTATTGATTTTTTGATCAAGAAGGAATAGAGTTTATAAGTAGTTGATTAGCGGAGTTACAGTATGAAAAATCATTACTTATTTTACTAAGTTTTCTCTTTTGTTTCCTCTTTTTAAAGCCTTAATTCCAGATACTCCAGAGATCTTGAATTTGTCTGCTGATTTCTCAACCTCTACATTATACCTAAAGTGGAACGACAGGGGTTCAGTTTTTCCACACCGCTCAAATATTATCTGGGAAATTAAAGTTCTACGTAAAGAGAGTATGGAGCTCGTAAAATTAGTAAGTTTGAACATAGATTTTCTTCCTATGACATTAAAGAAACTGAATAATTTTTTTTAAGAAGCCTTAAGGTGGTATCAGTGAACTTTTGGATTATTTAGGAAGTAAATCAGATACCTTTCAGGGTTCATTAAAAACATCATGCATGATTTAAAAATCACTTGTTAATTATTAAATGATGTGTAACCATTACAGATAGCATAGGAAATTAGGGGAGAAATAAGCTGTGATTCTACCACTTGAAAATAGTAAGTACTGTTTTTGTGTATTCCTGTCTGGACTTGTTTATATGCATGTTTTTATGTAAATGAAAGTGCACATTTAATTTAGTGTATTATTTTACCTTTGTCTAATGTTTTGAAGCATGTTTAGCCAGAGCTTAGCCATAGAGAATTTTTTTTATAAATCTATAAGCTTGAATTTATCAGTACATGCTTTTTCCCTCTCTTGTTTTTTCAGTACTGTTTATGAATGGCCTCTAAGGAGTAATGAACAACAGTTATGAAAAGTTTGACAGCTATTACCTGGAAATGCTCCCTTTCAGCCTTTTACTCTTTTTCTTGATAGATTTGGAGTTTGCTTAGTTACAGGTTTAAGAATTAGAAGACCATCTCATGATTTTACAGTTTATTTGTTCAAGTTGCTCAAGTACATAGATAAAATAGTAAAGATAATAAAAAAGATTATTCTATATTTCATACTTTCTTATTGTTTCTCTTTGACAACCCATGTATTTCATTCCTAAAATAACAATAGTCAGCTAGCACCTAGCCTATATGGGACAATAGACTATTGCTTCTAGGCCACATACAAACCTGCATGGCATGTTACTGTACTGAATAATGGAAGCAATTGTAATATATTGGTAAGTATTTCTGTATCTGAATATAGAAAAGATATGTAAAAATATGGTATAGAAGACTTTAAATGGAGGAGGGGCTTCAAGATGGCTGACTAGAGGCACCTCGTACTCACCTTCTCTACAAAGAAGAACCAAGATAGGGAATAGTAGATCTTCACACTTCAAATAGATCATCCTAGAGAGAGCATCGGGATTCGAGAGAAGTGACAGGAAGCACCTAAAGCAGGAAAGGAAGAGGAAAATGAGGCAGCCAGCAGAACACCAGCAGTGACTCCACTGCTAAAGTGCATTCCATGTGCCCAGAGTCCCCTGCCTGCAGCTGCTGAAGCACAAGTGGGGCGTGATGTGCCACCACTAAGGCTGAAGCGTGAGTGAAGCGCAGACTACAGCTACTGAGACTAGAATGCAAATTGTGCGTTCCCCACTTGCATGCCTATGGCTACCATTGAAAGCAATCTCTTCCTCCTCAGTAGCAGGGCCGCAGCACAGCCACTGCTGCTGTCCACCTGAGCATTCTGGAGGGAGCATGGGGAACACCGCATGCCTGCCTACCACAGCTAGTGTCTACATGTACTACGAGAGGGCCTGAGGACAAGCCCACCCAGCTTTGTTCCGTTGCCCTGGTGCCAGAACTTACAGCCTATGGACCTAGGAATCACCTAGCCTAGTCTACCACCATCAGCACCTGAGCACCTCTTCTAGGGGCCTGAGATTGGGCCCACACACCCTGCTGCTACCACCACAGCTGGCACCTACTGCACATGCTACCTGCGGGCCTGAAGACTGGCCCACTCAGCACCTTGTATCTACTGCCAGTACCAGAGTGCACTGCTCAAGACCCAGAGGGTTATCCTACCACTGCTACTGCCATCACCCACACCACACCTGCTGGCCAGGGGCCTGAGAACGTACCCAGCCCACCACTCTCAATACCAGCATCCAAGCAAGCCACCTGGACGCTCAAGAATTGGCCCCCTTGGACCCACTAACAATGGGGCCAGTGAATGCCATCCTGGGGTCCAAAGACAGGCATACTCGGCTTACCACTTCCACTGCTGGGACCCAAAGACTGGACCACTTACGCCACTCTTATTCAACAATAGTACTGGAAGTCCTAGCCAGAGCAGTCGGGCAAGAGAGAAAATAAAAGGGATCCAAATTGGGAAAGAGAGAGTCAAATTGTTCCTCTTTTTTTTTTTTCTCTTTGGATAATAGGTGTTATTTTCTTTTTTCTTTTTTTTTTTTTTTAATTGATCATTCTTGGGTGTTTCTCGCAGAGGGGGATTTGGCAGGGTCATAGGACAATAGTGGAGGGAAGGTCAGCAGATAAACAAGTGAACAAAGGTCTCTGGTTTTCCTAGGCAGAGGACCCTGCGGCCTTCCGCAGTGTTTGTGTCCCTGGGTACTTGAGATTAGGGAGTGGTGATGACTCTTAACGAGCATGCTGCCTTCAAGCATCTGTTTAACAAAGCACATCTTGCACCGCCCTTAATCCATTTAACCCTGAGTGGACACAGCACATGTTTCAGAGAGCACAGGGTTGGGGGTGAGGTCACAGATCAACAGGATCCCAAGGCAGAAGAATTTTTCTTAGTACAGAACAAAATGAAAAGTCTCCCATGTCTACTTTCTACACAGACATGGCAACCATCCGACTTCTCAATCTTTTCCCCACCTTTCCCCCCTTTCTATTCCACAAAACCGCCATTGTCCTCATGGCCCGTTCTCAATGAGCTGTTGGGTACACCTCCCAGACGGGGTGGTGGCCGGGCAGAGGGGCTCCTCACTTCCCAGTAGGGGCGGCCAGGCAGAGGCACCCCTCACCTCCCGGACGGGGCGGCTGGCCGGGCGGGGGGCTGACCCCCCCCACCTCCCTCCCGGACGGGGCGGCTGGCCGGGCGGGGGGCTGACCCCCCCACCTCCCTCCCGGACGGGGCGGCTGGCCTGGCGGGGGCTGACCCCCACCTCCCTCCCGGACGGGGTGGCTGCCGGGTGGAGACGCTCCTCACTTCCCAGACGGGGTGGCTGCCGGGCGGAGGGGCTCCTCACTTCTCAGACGGGGCGGCTGCCGGGCGGAGGGGCTCCTCACTTCTCAGACGGGGCGGCTGGGCAGAGACACTCATCACCTCCCAGACGGGGTCGCGGCCGGGCAGAGGTGCTCCTCACATCCCAGATGGGGCGGCGGGGCAGAGGCGCTCCCCACATCTCAGACGATGGGCGGCCGGGCAGAGATGCTCCTCACTTCCTAGATGGGATGGCGGCCAGGAAGAGGCGCTCCTCACTTCCTAGACGGGATGGCGGCCGGGCAGAGACGCTCCTCACTTTCCAGACTGGGCAGCCAGGCAGAGGGGCTCCTCACGTCCCAGACGATGGGCGGCCAGGCAGAGACGCTCCTCACTTCCCAGACGGGGTGGCGGCCAGGCAGAGGCTGCACTCTCGGTACTTTGGGAGGCCAAGGCAGGCAGCTGGGAGGTGGAGGTTGTAGCGAGCCGAGATCACGCCACTGCACTCCAGCCTGGGCACCACTGAGCACTGAGTGAACCAGACTCCGTCTGCAATCCCGGCACCTCGGGAGGCCAAGGCTGGCGGATCACTCGCGGTTAGGAGCTGGAGACCAGCCCGGCCAACACAGCAAAACCCCGTCTCCACCAAAAAAATAACGAAAACCAGTTAGGCGTGGCGGCGCGCGCCTGCAATCGCAGGCATTCGGCAGGCTGAGGCAGGAGAATCAGGCAGGGAGGTTGCAGTGAGCCAAGATGGCAGCAGTACAGTCCCGCTTCGGCTAGGCATCAGAGGGAGACCGTGGAAAGAGAGGGAGAGGGAGACCGTGGGGAGAGGGAGAGGGAGACGGAGACGGAGAGGGACAGCCAAATTGTCCCTCTTTGCTGGTGTTATAATCTTGTATCTAGAAAAGCGTAAAGACTCCCCCAAAAAACTTAGATCTGTAAGTAAAGTTAGTAAAGTTGCAGGAGGTAAAATCAATATAGAAAAATGAGAAGTGTTTCTATATGCTAATAATGAACTGGCTGAAAAAGAAATCAAGAAAGCCATCCCATTTACAATAGCTACAGAAAAATAAAGTACCTAGGAATAAATTTAACCAAGTAGTTGGAAGATCTCTATAAGGAAAACTACAAAACTGATGAAAGAAATTGAAGAGGACACAAAGACATTCCATGCTCACAGATTGGAAGAATTAATATCATTAGCAGGACCAAACTGCTCAAAGCAATCTGCACATTTAGATTCAATGCAGTCCCTACAAAAATGCCAATGTCATTTTCCACAGAAATAGAAAAAACAATCCTAAAATTTGTATGAAGTCAAAAGAAACCCAAATAGCTGAAGCAGTCCTGAGTAAAAGAACAAACTTGGAGACATCACACTACTCAACTTCAAAATATATTAAAAGGTTATCTATAGTAATCAAAACAGCATGTTACTTGTATAAAAACAGATACATAGACCAGTGGAACAGAGTAGAGAATCCAGAAATAACTATGTTTTTATAACAAACTTATCTTTGACAAAGGTACCAAGAACATACATAGTTGGGGAAAGGATATCATCTTCAATAAATGGTACTGGGAAAATTGGGTATTCATATGCAGAAGAATGAAACTGGATCTCTGTCTCTCATATACAAAAATCAACTCAAGATAGATGAAAGACTTAAACATAAGACTGAAACTATAAAACATGGGGAAAATACTACAGGACATTGGTCCAGGGAAAGATTTTATGGCTAAAACTGCAAAAGCACGGACAACAGAAGCAAAAATAGACAGATTATATTAAACTAAAAAGCTTCTGCACAGCAGTGGAAACAGTGGAGTGAAGAGACGGTTGAATGGGAGAAAACATTTCCAAACTATTCATCCAACAAAGGACGAATATCCAGAATCTAACGTGAACTAAAACAACTCAACAATTAAAAAATTAATACTCTCATTGTAATGTGGGCAAAGGACATGAATAGACATTTCTCAAAAGAAGACATATGGACAACAGGTGTATGAAAAAATGCTCAATATCACTACTTACCAGGGAAATACAAATTAAAACCACAATCAAATCAGCTCACCTCTATTAGAATGGCTATTATTAAAAAGACAAAAAAAAACTTATATATTGGTGATGATGTGGAGCATGGGAAGCTCTTACACAATGCGACTGGGAATGTAAATTAGTACAACTGCTATGGAAATCGGTATGGAGATTTCTCAAAAAACTAAAAAGAGAACTCCTATAGGATCCAGCAGTCCCACTTCTGGGTATCTGTGCAAAGGAAAATAAATCAGTATATTAAAGGGTTACCTGAATTCACATGTTTATCATGCCACTATTCACAATAGAAAATATGTGGAATCAACCTAAGTGTCCCTCAGTAGACGAGTGGATAAAGAAAATGTGATATATACACACAATGGAATTCTGTTTGGCCATAAAAAAGAATGAAATCATGTCATCTTCAGCAACCAGGATGGAACTGGAGGCCACTATGCTAAGTGAAATAAGCCAGGCACAGAAAGATAAATATAGTATGTTCTCACTCACTCATGGAGACTAAAAAAGCTGATCTCATGGAGGTAAAGATATTATTAGTAACAGAATGATAGATACTAGAGACTGAGAAGGGTGTGTTGGTGGGACAGGGGCAGGAAGAGAGGTTGGTGAATGGGTACAAATGTACAGTTAGATAGAAGATATAAGTTCTGTGTTAGATAGTCAAGTAGGGTGACTGTAGTTAGCATCCGTGTATTATATATTTCAAAGTAGCTAGAAGACTTGAAATGTTCCCAACACAGAAATGATAATACTCATGAGATAATGGATACCCCAAATACCCTGACTTGATCATTACACATTCTGTGCATGTAACCAATACTCACATGTATCCCATAAATACTATGTATCAGTAAAATGTTTAAAGAGATAAAAAATGGTACACCTGTATAAGGCACTTACCGTGAATGGAGCTTGGAGGACTAAAAGTTTCTCTGGGTGAGTCAGTGAGTGAATTTGAGGGCCTAGGACATGACTATTCACCACTGTAGTCTACAAGGTACAATTAGACCACACTAAACTTATAAAACTTTTTATCTTCCTTTGGCAATAAATTAACCTTAGCTTACTGTAACTTTTTTACTTCAGAACTTTTAATTTTTAAAAAACGTTTTGACTCTTTTGTATTAACACTTAGCCTAAAACAAACCGATAGTACAGCTATACAAAAAAATTTTTATATCCTTACTCTATAAGCTTTTTTGTATTTTTAAAAATTATTTTTCTTTAACTTTGTAAACTTTTTTGTTAAAAACAAGGACAAAAACACACACATTAGCCTAGGCCTACACAGGGCCAGGATCATCAGTATAACAGTCTGCCACCTCCACATCTTGTCCCACTGGAAGGTCTTCGGGGCAGTAACATGCATGGAGCTGTCATCTCCTCTGGTAACAATGCCTTCTGGAATACCTCCTGAAGGACCTGCCTGAGGCTGTTTTACAGTTAACTTTTAAAAACATGTAGAAGGAGTACCCTCTAAAATAATGATAGAAAGTGTAGTACACTAAATACATACACCAGTGACATAGTCACTTATTATTATTATGAAGTATTATGTACAGAGCACAATTATATGTGTTATACTCTTATACCAGCAGCACAGTATGTTTGTTATTCCAGCATCACCACAGACACATGAGTAATACGTTGCACTATGACATTATGTTGGCTATGATGTCACTTGGTAATAGGAATTTTTCAGCTCCATTATAATCTTATAGGATCACCATGGTATATGTGGTCCCACATTGACTGAAGTATTGTTATATAGCACATTACTGTATACCTTGATTCTTTTTATCCTCACAACAGTCCCAGGAGGGTGATACTATTATTATTCCCATTTTACAGATGATACAGAGTCACAGGAAGACTTTAAGTGGTGGAGTCAGGATTCCAACCCAGGCAGCTTGGTTTCAGAGTCTGCTCTTAACTGCTACAATTTATATTTTATAAGAAATATATATATTTTAATTTAAAATGTCCTCCCCTTCTCACGTATCCTACTCAAACTTGCATTTCAAGACCCAGGTCAAATCCTACTCCTTATTTTATTTTATTTTATTCATTTGTTTTTAGAGATAGGGTTCTGCTCTGTCAACTTGGCTGGAGTACAGTGGCATGATCATATAGCTGACTGCAGCCTCAAACTCCTAAGGGATACTTTTGCCTCAGTGTCCTGAGTAGCTGGGGCTACAGGTGCATGCTGCTGTGCCTAGCTGCTTTTTTTTGGTTTTTTTCATAGAGATGGGGTCTCACTTTTTTGCCCTGTCTGCCTACTTCTTATTTTAAAGCCCATCCTTTTTTTTTTCTTTTTTTTGAGACAGTGTCTTGCTCTGTTGCCCATGCTGGAGTGCAGTGGCATGATCTCGGCTCACTGCAACCTCCAAATCCCAGGTTCAAGCTATTCTCTTGCTTCAGCCTCCCCAGTATCTGGGACTACAGGCACATACCACCACGCCCGACTAACTTTTTGTATTTTTAGTGGAGACGGGGTTTCACCGTGTTAGCCAGGATGGTCTCAATCTCTTGACCTTGTGATCTGGCCACCTCGGCCTCCCAAAGTGCTGGGATTACAGGCATGAGCCACCGCGCCCGGCCTTAAAGCCCATCTTAATTCAGCCTGCAGACTCTCACTTTTCTTGATTCTAATGGCAGGTCTTGTCTGTTAATCTAATTTGCAGCTAGCTTTGATACAGTTCTACAGGTGCTGTCTTAAAGGTATTATTTATTTAAATTATATTGCTTAACTTGTCATTATGGCCTAACATTTTGCATTCTGGGTTACCACTTACA
The DNA here is from genome assembly GCF_029281585.2 of Gorilla gorilla gorilla. Classification (NCBI taxonomy): domain Eukaryota; kingdom Metazoa; phylum Chordata; class Mammalia; order Primates; family Hominidae; genus Gorilla; species Gorilla gorilla. Next base: position 73,388,890 of record NC_073243.2, read on the forward strand.
GGCTTAGGATAACTTCTCAAACCTAGTTTGTATCTTTTGTAAAGTGGCAATATTTGCTCTGGGGTCTGCAAAGTAAATAGTATATCCGTAAAGCTGCTAACTAAACAAATATAATTTGTCACTACTCCCTTTAGGGACAAGGCTTTTTTATTTTTTTATTTATTAAATTTTATAATTTTTTATTGCACTTTAAATTCTGGGATACATGTACAAAACTGAAGGTTTGTTACATAGGTGTATACGTGCCATGGTGGTTTGCTGCACCCATCAATCCATCATCTACATTCGGTGTTTCTCCTAATGCTATCCTTTCCCTAGCCCCCCATCCCTGACAGGCCCCAATGTGTGATGTCCCCCTCCCTGTGTCCATGTGTTCTCATTGTTCAACTCCCACTTATAAGTGAGAACATGGGGTGTTTGGTTTTCTGTTCCTGTGTTAGTTTGCTGAGAATGATGGCTTCCAGCTTCATTCATGTCCCTGCAAAGGACGTGAACTCATCCTTTTTTATGGCTGCATAGTACTCCATGGCGTGTATGTGCCACATTTTCTTCATCCAGTCTATCATTGATGGGCGTTTGGGTGGGTTCCAAGTCTTTGCTATTGTGAATAGTGCTGCAGTAAACCTATGTGTGCATGTGTCTTTATAGTAGAATGATTTATAATCCTTTGGGTATATAGCCAGTAATGGGATAGCTGGGTCAAATGGTATTTCTGCTTCTAGATCCTTGAGGAATTGCCACACTGTCCTCCACAGTGGTTGAACTAATTCACACTCTCACCAACAGTGTAAAAGCATTCCTATTTCTCCACATCCTCTCCAGCATCTGTTGTTTCCTGTCTTTTTAATAATCGCCATTCTAACTGGCATGAGATGGTATCTCATTGTGGTTTTGATTTGCATTTCTCTAATGACCAGTGATGATGAGCTTTTTGTTGTTGGCCACATAAATGTCTTCTTTTGAGAAGTGTCTGTGCATATCGTTTGCCCACTTTTTGATGGGGTTGTTTGATTTTTTTCTTGTAAATTTGTTTAAGTTCCTTGTAGATTCTGGATATTAGCCCTTTGTCAGATGGATAGGGACGAGGCTTTTTTCATTTTTAATGTAACTTGAGGAGGAACTAACTAGAGAATACTAGAATTAAAGAGGGACACTCTGAAATATGAGTGAAATCAAACTTAAATGAAGGGACTGTTATGCTAAAACCATATAGCTCATTCCACAACATGCGTAAGTCAACCAATGACAAGGCAGTAATTCCCTACTTTTGGGAAAAAATTTGGGAAAATAATAGCAAGAAGCAATGAGAAAGAACACATTTCTTTAGAACTGTAAAGTAAGGGAAAATGCCTCGTCATTTTTATTAATAGTATGTTATTAATGTCAGTATTTAAGACAAAATTGCTTGTGATCATTTTATGATATAATCCTATTATTTTGCACCAATGCTATTATTTTATAATAATTTAAAAATCAAGAACGCTTTGCATTCATGTTTCATTTGTGAGGCACTTGTCTGTCCGCGGTCTCTGTGTCCAGCAGTGGGAGCTGTGTGCTGCACACACTGGAAAGAGCTCACCAGGCACTGCTCCCCCACACACAAATACTCCTTGACTTTCCCTGGAAACGACCTGTTTCAACTCTTTTAACTGATCTCTTTCATTATTTATCTTCATTTCTCCACATAACATGCTTATGTTGCTATTTCTTGATAGCAACCCCCTCCCTTTCCTCCTCTCCCTCCACCGCCTCATTTCTCTCTGCTCCTCCCTCTCCCTCCTTCTCCCCTCAGCCTGCCATTTTCCTAGCTTTTTCCAATAGCGTCTATGATAATTTTTGGTAGAACAGTATTCATCATTTGTATTATGGTCTATAAAAAAATCCACAATGTTTTGTACACTCCTTATATTGTTTTTTTTTGTTTATTTCTCTGCTTCATTACTTTAATCCTAAATTCTTTGCAGGCTGTGTAGGTCTCCTTGGAATTTTCAAATATACTAAGTACTTTATCAATTTTATCTTTGCGAATAAATCTCTGAGGGCTTTCTGACTGGCTTCCCAACCTTATTCACAGAAGGCTCACATAGACACTGATAATATTTGTATAGCACAGAGTGTGGTAAATAGCCGAGACCACTTGTGGCCAGAGGCATCACAGAGGCTCCAGTAGCCCCAACCCCTACCAAGCAGTTCTAGGTTTGAATGGATTAATACCTAGATATATTTATAACTCACTCAAGATAGACTTCAGTGTCTTTCAGCACATTTCTTAGGAAGCTGTGGTCCAAGGGATCTCCGTCATCTAGGGTATTTCCTACAACTTTGTCTTATGATGGATCTTCTTTTTGCTAAATCTCCAGTCGTTCTCTTATTTCCTCATTTTTGTGGAAGCATTTGCACTTGTCCCTTGGTATCTTTTGGGGGATTGCTTCCAGGACCTCCCTTAGATACCAGAATTCAAAGATGCTTGGTAGTGTTAGCATACAGCCTACGGGCATCCTCCTGTATATTTTAAACCCTCTTTAGATTATTTGTAACACCTAATACAATGTAAGTGTTGTGTAAATAGTTGTTATACTGTATTGTCTAAGGAATAAGGACAAGAAATGTCTGCACATGTTTAGCACAGATGCAAATTTTTTTCCAAGTATTTTTGATCCGTAGTTGGTTGACCTCACAGATGTGGAGCGATGAATAGAGGGAGCCAACTGTCAGTAGTTATTTGCTGTTGTAGATATTCTCTGCTATCTATAATAGCTAGCTTACAAATATAATTTGTTCTTTTAATTTAATTATTTAAAAATTTAAAAGCTTGTCAGTTACTATTACTGAGGAGTTGTAGAGGAACTGGAACTTTCATAGGTTACTGGGCAGAGTGTAAAATGCTTATTACCAAAGGAATACATGGAGATACCACATTTATGAAAATGTCTATTCTGCACTCATGCGTGATTACTAGTTTAACTGGGTATAGAATTACAGGTTGGGAAATTTTGTCAAGATTTTGAAGGTATGATTCCATTGTTTCTTAGTGTGGATCAATCTTTATCTGTTGTGCTGGACACTCATTGGGCCCCTGTCAGTCTAAAAACATATGTGTCTCAGCTTGGGAATTTCTTGTTTTATTTCTTTGATTTGTCCTTCTCTGTCTTCTCCTTTTTTCTTAGAACTTCTGTTCTTCATGAACCTTCCACAACAATCCTCTAATTGTTTTTATCTTTCTTGTTTTCTATGTATTTTCTATTTTCTCAGAAATTTTTTCTAAACTGGATTTTGCATCCTGCTATTGAATTTCTATTCATATGTTTATTAATTTATAGAAGATTCTTTCTTTGAAAGGCTTTATGTTCTTTTTTTAATGTATCCAGTTTTTGTTTCATGATGCAATATCTTATCTCTGAGGATAGTAATGATTTAAATTTTTTTTCTACGTGCCTTGTTTCCTCACATTTTTTCTTTTTCTTTTCTTTTCGATTATTGACTTTCGTATTAGAATTTCTTGTACACTTTCTGGTCATCCTGGTTGCTGCTCACAGTTAAGCGAGGGGATGTTAAAAATTTTTTTTTAATCTAATTGGAACTTTGGTTTCTCTGGATAGGACTTGTTGGTGGGGGCCTTCCCTCTAGAGTGATGAGGATGGGCTATGCAGGTGGCAAACGCCAAATATTTTAGGTATTTCATCTTGACATGTTCATGTGACTCAGAAAAGTTCATTTAGACTATTACCTGGTGAGGATTAGTCTGGCAAACCAGTATCCTGGGAGCTGAGCAGAGGAAGAAGGCATAGGTTAGCAATCCTCCTGTTTTTGGAATGATAGTCCCCATTCTCATCTTTTCCTAAAATTCTTCAATCCAAAGATATTCTGTTTTACTTTTCCAGAACATAAATCTTTATTCTTCTGCCAAGGTAAACGAAAGTAGTCGTTCGGTAGCGTGGAGTGTGGGAAGGGATCTGGGTAGCCAACATATCTTCAAACAACTTTCAAGCAGTCCTGCTGTTTTGAGCTCTTTATTTCCAGGGGAGCCTGGGATAGCCACTCACTGAGCCCTTTGGCATTTCTGTGATAGAAACAAGCTGTTTTCCTGTATTTCCCATTGGATGCTTAAGATTTTGTCTTCTCAGGTCTTCTACATCAGTTACCATTATCCATCTGCTTTCCAGCTTCCAGATTTTAGTGATGTTGCTTTATTTCTATATTTTGTCTTTGTCCATTCACACCTTAAAAAAAAATCTGTTTACTCTTACTTTGGAGTGATTTCAGGAGGTAAGGGAGAAGGAAATAGTTGTTTAATCTATTGTGTTTACCTAGAAGTCCCAAGTTATCTTTTATAGCACCTCAATATTTTATTGAAATCTTGCTGATTTCTCACAATTGGTAATAATTTGTATTAGTATAACTTACATATTTAATCTTATATTTAAAAATAAAAATAAATATATAGAATACTTATATAAAAACAAATCTAGTCTAAAACTATTTTATTGAAATGCTGCCCCTCTCCTTGACTTAAACTTTTGAAAGTACAACCCCATTAATTACTTCTACTCTATGAAAAATTTAGATCATTAGGCAGTGGTATACAGGTTGAACATCCCTAATCTGAAAATCCAAAACTCAAAATGTTTTAAAATTCAAACTTTTTGAGCACCACCATGATGCTCAAAGGAAATGCTCGCTGGAGCATTTCAGACTTGGGATTTTTATTTTATTTATTTATTTTTTGTTGTTTTTAGACAGGATATCATTCTGCCACCTAGGCTGGAGTGCAGTTGCATGATCTCAGCTCACTGCAGCCTTGACTTTCCAGGCTCAATAGACCCTCCCACCTCAGCCTCCTGAGTTGCTGGGACTACAGGCACAAGCCAGCATGCCTGGCTAATTTTATTTTTTTATTTTTTATTTTTTTGTAGAGATGGGGTTTCGCCGTATTGTCCAGGCTGGTCTTGTACTCCTGGGCTCAAGGGATCTGCCTGTCTCAGCCTCCCGAAGTGCTGGGTAAATTACAGGTGTGAGCCACTGTGTCCAGGCAGATTTTAGATTTTTAGATTAGAGATGCTCATCTGAGAAGTATATAATGCAATCTGAAAAGGTGCAAAATCCAACACACTTGTGGTCCCAAGGGATACACAACCTGCATTTTCTTGCATACCAAATTGAATGTTTCAATGAATAGCAACATCTTATATAATACATTAGGGTCTAAAGTTGAAGAAGTAAACAAAAATGAATCATGATTATTGTTACCCTGCTATTATACCTTACACAGAAAACTGAGTTGTATTAAAGGACAAAACATAAACTTAGCTGATGATTGTATGCAATCTATTGTGTCTTTTAACTCTAAAGGAAAGCAAAACATATTGCTACTTGGAAATACAGTTTTGTGTTTGTGTTCATTTTTAGGTGACCCACAACACAACTCTGAATGGCAAAGATACACTTCATCACTGGAGTTGGGCCTCAGATATGCCCTTGGAATGTGCCATTCATTTTGTGGAAATTAGATGCTACATTGACAATCTTCATTTTTCTGGTCGCAAAGAGTGGAGTGACTGGAGCCCTGTGAAGAACATTTCTTGTAAGCTTATATTTAAAGAATGTTTGTTTCAAATGAATTAAATTAGTCTCACTTAAGAGGAAGATTTAGTTTGAGCTTTCACTTCTCATAACCTCATTCAGCTGCATGAGGGTTACCTGGGAGCTTCTAAGCCCACCATCCCTGGAGATTTTGATCAAAAAGTCTGAGATAGGCTTCAGGAATCTGTATTTTGAAAGAACTTTCTGAGTGGTTGGATAAACATCCAGGTTTGAAAATCACTGTCATAGGAATTGAAGAGCATTAAAAATTGTGTGTAGATGATACTGAGATGAAATCTATGTAAAAAAAAAAAAAAAAAAACAGTTCCCAATTTCTGGCTCACAGAGCAGACCCCTAGAGGCTGCATAGTTATTGCCAGGAACACGGGGATCTGCAAGCATACCAAAAAGCATCCGTACATTAAGTAAAACTCATATACAGGGAGAATGTTGGCAGTTTCAAACAGGGGGCCTGGAAAATTGTCGACCATAAAATGAAATCCTGAAAAGGCTGGTAGTCATTGTAGAGATAGATCACTCTATGGATAAAAGGATTAGAGGAAGGAAGGGGACTAGATTAAAGTAAATTGTTTTTTTAGGGTGTGGAGTACTTGGGCATATATTTAGGCCGATGGAAAGTAAGACATATGCCCTAAATACATTGAATAAAAGGAATCGAATTATTTAATTAGTGATTTTTAGGGGGTGTGGATTGTTCACGTGTATATATAAACCCACTGAATTTCAACCCTTAGACTTCTTAGACATAAACCTGTGGCATTAACTTTAGACACTGACCTGTAATCTGCTTCTGCTTCCTCACCGTTATCCCTTCATAAGTAAATAAAACCACATACACTTTTAAAAAATTTATCATATATATCTTGCTCCTACAAGACCTGTGGAACACACCTTATCTTTGGACCATTATCATTACAAAGCACCTAATAGTTTGTAGTGTATATACTGGGCTATTTTAAAAGTCATCTTATGAAAAAAAGGTCTTAAAATGCAGAAAAGTTTGTGTAAAATATTTCTATATAAAATGTTTATAATTCCTCTTTTTCTTTCTAGGGATACCTGATTCTCAGACTAAGGTTTTTCCTCAAGATAAAGTGATACTTGTAGGCTCAGACATAACATTTTGTTGTGTGAGTCAAGAAAAAGTGTTATCAGCACTGATTGGCCATACAAACTGCCCCTTGATCCATCTTGATGGGGAAAATGTTGCAATCAAGATTCGTAATATTTCTGTTTCTGCAAGTAGTGGAACAAATGTAGTTTTTACAACCGAAGATAACATATTTGGAACGGTTATTTTTGCTGGATGTAAGTATATGATTTTAAAGAGAGAATTCCTATTAACCTGTTTTGGTCTTCCTTGAAAACCTTAATTCTTCTGGAGTGGGGGGGTGGGAGGAGTGATTCTGTTTCTTTCTCGTTTCTTTGTTCTTTAATATAAAGGCTATACAAAGGAGGCACTAGAATATTTGCTTGTTTTAAAATGAATTGCAAGCTTGTTTTCCACATACCCTGTATCTGTGTAATTTGTTGGTTTTGTAATCAGATTTGAAACATCTAGCTTCTAATGTTTAGTTTAAATTCTTCGTTAACAGCTTTGTTAAGGATAATATATAATATTTCTTAACCCTGCATTGTTTAGAAATTATGTGAATTCATTTTCCAGTTAAAGTATACCTTTTTTAAAGTATCTAAATTAAAGATATTATAGCAATTTTACACAAAATCTTTCAGTAGCATAATATATCTTCTCCTTCTTTTAACTGTTATATTTGAGGAGAACAGGCTGGCAGGAGGACATGGGTGAGGGGAAACATACTCTCCCACTGCGTTCTATATATGTTGTATGCTCTATCATTCAAGGTGTCTATTAACATGATCACCCCACAGTCTAAAATTCCATGGTATTTCCAAAAGTAGTTTGTTGTGGGCTGCCCTGCCCATGTGGCTTGTGTTGAATGTCCACAGATAAATATGTAGAATTTTTAGGTCTCAATTTTAGTTTTTCTGCCTCCCTCCCTTGTAGCAACTGTAATGTTTTGGTGTCACTGACAGCTTCATCTTTATCAGTGAGTCCCTTCCTCCCTTTATGCTGAATTAGAAGTCTGGGATTTTGGTCTAAAGGTCACCTGAATAATGTCCGTAAGATAGATTGACTAGATTTTATGATATTTCTTTTGATTGCTTAGTGCTTTTTCTTTCTTTCTTTTTATGATTCTCAGCTGTGGTCTAGATCAGCAGCTCTCTCGTTTACTCATACAGTACTTCGTGATGAATTTCATTCAGATACTGATGTATTCCCAAAGGAATAGCCGGGCTTAGGTGCTCGTCTCAGCTTGATGGCTGTAATCTGACTCTCTTTTTGTCTGCTCAGTAATGCATTTGGAATTCAAGTGAAAGTGAGGTTATGTTCAAATTTAAATCCTGGAAATCATATTATCCTTCTTAATGGAATGTTAGGAAATTGCTTGCAACATTTCTCACAAATAGTCCTGGAGTCTAAGTTGAGACCCAGTGGTATATGTAGTGAAGTTGCTTCGTGAGCAATACCAAAAGTGAGCTATTACTTAAAAGTATGAAAGAAGAAATTAAAACTTAAAAAATGAGACTGTGCACTGTTTCCATTTCTGTTATTTCAGACAATGTTGTAATCTTTTATCATAGTAATAGAACAAGCTGATTTAATTTATAATTTAACGTTCATTTATAACGTTTGGAGGTTGAAATATTGTACAGTATTTGTTGAGCAGCAGTAACATCTCCCTTCAGAGAGAACTTTTAGGAAATTTATAAGAGCAGGTTATTTCGTGAGTTAGGTATCAGGATTCATTTATTTCCTTTCTTTATGAATATCCTGTTAAGCCACCATTTACTGAAAAGACTGAAAAGAGATTTAGGCCGGGTGTGGTGGCTCACGCCTGTAATCCCAGCGCTTTGGGAGGCCGAGGTGGGCGGATCACAAGGTCAGGAGATCGAGACCATCCTGGCTAACACGGTGAAACCCTGTCTCTATTAAAAAAAAAAATACAAAAAAATTAGCTGGGCATGGTGGCAGGCGCCTGTGGTCTCAGCTACTCGGGAAGCTGAGGCAGGAGAATGGCATGAACCCAGGAGGCGGAGCTTGCAGTGAGCCGAGATCGCACCACTGCACTCCAGCCTGGGTGACAGAGCGAGACTCCATCTCAAAAAAAAAAAAAAAAAAAAAAAGAAATTTAGAATCGGCTTATTAGTTTTTCCCTACACACACGTCTGCGTGCACACACACCTACCCAATCAAAACCTGCTGGCATTTTGATTGGGATTACGTTAAATGTAATCCCGTGGATCAATTTAGGAGAATTTTCATTCTTACAATATTTGTATCTCCCAAACTATGAACATGGTATATCCCTACATTTACTTGAGTCTTCTTTAATTCATCTTAATATGAGGTCTTTATGTCTTTTGGTAAATTTTTTCCTAGTGCTAGGTGTTTTCTGGTATTATTAAAAATGACTTTGTTTTTTAAATTGCATTTTCTATTGACTGGTATATAAAAATGTAGTTGATGTATACCTAGCTTTTAACCTAGTAGCTTCAGTTGATTATTTTATAAGTTAATTTCTTTGAAAAGAAAATTAGTACATTTCAAATACTGTCCTCTCAAATTTTTCCCCTTCTGTCTGTCCTTCTATTTATCTCTTATTTGCTCTTGTTATTTAGATTTTAATATTTCAACTTAATATCTACCAAATCCTAAAATAACCAGCATTTTAAATATATTCCAAATTTTTGGTATGTGGTTTTAATAGAGTGACTGAATATTTGGCCTTAGATTTAAAACAATTTTCAGAATAAATATGTCAATGTTTGTTTACTTATCTAATTGTTAAACTCTCATATAAACACTCATTAATCCTCTTAATGATACCTGAAATATCATTGAAGGATGTTATCCTTATCTCTGGGGAAGGTATGAAATTTTCTAAGTTTTGGTTGATAAACTAAGGAGTATTTTTTTTTTAATTCAGGTTTGTGAAAAAAAAATTTTACAGAATTTTTAAACAAGTGGTTTTCTTAAAAAAGAACTTTTACCTAAAGTGAAAGATAGTTTGGATAAATATGAGAGAGGAAATACCAGTTTCTATATGTGTATGGTTAAACATGATTACAGAAATATGAATTTCTACAATAAGCAGTGTCAGACTACAGACTTTTCATTTATCACTTTTTTTTTTTGAGACGGAGTATCGCTCTGTCGCCCAGGCCAGATTCCAGTGGCACAATCTGGGTTCAGTGCAACCTCCACCTCTCAGGTTCAAGCAGTTCTCCTGCCTCAGCCTCCCGAATAGCTGAGACTTCAGGCACCCTCCACCACACCCGGCTAATTTTTGTATTTTTAGTGGAGACGGGGTTTCACCGTGTTGGCCAGGCTGGTCTCAAACTCCTGACTTCAGGTGATTTGCCCACCTTGGCCTCCCAGAGTGCTGGGATTACAGATGTGAGCCACTGCACCTGGGCTCATTTATCACTTTGAAGGTCTCGTCTTAAGAAAAAAAAAAAAATTCTTTTAATTTTTCTAGTCCTGCCTTAAAGCTGGGGAGAACAGTTTTGATAAAGAGAAAAACAACAAAAGAGCTGCAGTCAGTTTGAATATACTGAGATGCAGAATTTTACCAAGAGTTTTCTAAACAACAGTACTTATAATGTATTTTAGAACTCTGAAACATGTAACATGACTTACTGATTTTCAATATGATTTGGTATTTCTTTTCAAATCACAATATATTGATGATAGATGATAATACTTTTAACCTGTAGATTTCTCTGACAACATATTAGACACAGGTTTCTTTGAGAGATTTGGTAGCCTCTGAAATAGGATTAAGGGAAAAAAGTGACAACTGATCTTTCAAGTTGCTACAGGGAGTTTCCAGATGAGCTAAGAGTCATTTTTCAGTATATTTTAATCTGTCAATTCTAATGTAATATGAACTCTGACAAGACATGCTACAGAGAGAATAATTCCTGCATTATTCAAAAGTAAAATGTAAATAGTAAATTATTTCATTTTTTAGGAAATTGTGGAAAGCATTGACATTTATAAAATATTATGTTTTCAGGGAAAATATATGTAATCATAAGTACCTGCATTTTTTTTCTGCTAGATCCACCAGATACTCCTCAACAACTGAATTGTGAGACACATGATTTAAAAGAAATTATATGTAGTTGGAATCCAGGAAGGGTGACAGCATTGGTGGGCCCACGTGCTACAAGCTACACTTTAGCTGAAAGGTAATGATAACTGGGAAAAGATGTCAGATGGCAAGGAGTACGTTGGAGGTACATGTTAAATGACATAGGGAACTGCACTAGATCATTTATGTTACAAACAAGATATAAAACCAAATATGCTGTATAAAATTACACTTACAAGTACTGCAGTTCAGCCACATGTACACTCAATTTCATGTCTCCTCTTTTAAGAGCTTAGAATGAAGAACACTTGAACATGAACAGAGACTGTTTCTGGGTAGTAAACTTACGGCTGATTAATTTCTTCTATTTTCTGTATCACATACATTTTCTTCTCTGAGTATGTAATATGCCTCTAATTAGAAATTTAAACTTTTTATACAAATTAAGTATTACAAATTTGCCCATTTTTTCCTGCAATATTTATCTCTTGCCATTTTGAAATTATTTTTCTGTTAATTAACAGTTTTTCAGGAAAATATGTTAGACTTAAAAGAGCTGAAGCACCTACAAACGAAAGCTATCAATTATTATTTCAAATGCTTCCAAATCAAGAAATATATAATTTTACTTTGAATGCTCACAATCCGCTGGGTCGATCACAATCAACAATTTTAGTTAATATAACTGAAAAAGGTAAGCTGTACATAAACTAATGTCTTAAAAATAACTTTAGAAGTGGTGAAATGCTTTGATTAATGAAAAATGCTTATAGGGATTACTTTTTGCTGATTATTTTCTTTATAGTTACTTAATATTAATTTCATAAATTTTATTTATAAAAACTTTAAATGTGTAATTTCAAGTTTTACTATTTTATTGAATTTAAATACTTGAATTAGTAATTTACAAATAAACTGTAAGTAGCTCTTTCTGATAATTTTTGATTTCTGAAATATCTTCTGCCCAATTTTTAAAAACTTTTATTTTGAAGTAATTGTTGACTCACTGGTAGTTGCAATAATAAGAGCCTTGTGAACCTATCCCCTGGCTATTCCCAGTGGTGTCATCTTATATAATTCTAGTACAATATCAGAACCAGGGAATTGACACTCTTAAAACACTGTTAACTAGACTACTGACCTTGCTCAGTTTTTATGTACATTCATTTGTACTCGTGTGTGTGTGTGTGTGTGTGTGTGTGTGTGTGTGTAGTTCTATGCAATTTATAGGTATAGATTCAGGTAACCACCACCACATGCAAGATACAGAACTGCCCTGTCACTACAAAGGAACTTGCTCATGTTGCCCTTCCAGCATCCCCTGTACATACAGTCACATCCCTGTGCCTTGACAACAACGAATCTATTCTTCATCTCTGTTGTTTTATCATTTTGAGATTGTTACATAAGTAAAATCATACAGTATGCAGTTTGGCATTTTTTTTTTTTTAGGATGTCCTAGAGAGCCATCCACGTTGTTGTATGTATTAATAGTTCGTCCCTTTTATTACTGACAATTTCTGCATTTTTACCAATCGTATTAATATATAGCTCCAAATAAAAATAAAGTGTGCTTGGTCTTTTTGGTATTCATTCCCATGGTCCATGTGCATTAACACTCCATGTCAGGCTCACAGCACACTGAGCAACGGCCTAGACCTTCTCTTAGAGACTCAGGCAGGGGAGAAAGGGCCTAAACCGAAGGCATGTATCATACAGTCTCACAACTGATTAGTAGATGATCCTGTTGCCTTACTTGTAAACATAAGTCACTTTTATCAGTTATTCTTTCCTGTCGTCTTTGCGATTTCTGGATTTTTCCTAGTGTCACCATGGCTACATTTTATCCTTGCATGGTAGTATCTGTATGTATTTGTCTGCCCTCTGCCATTTCAGCCTTATTTCCCATGTGATTCTTTCCCGCCACTCAACTGGGCATACACACTATCACCAGTGTAATATGCAGTTTGCTTCGCTGTACCTTCATTATTGGCATCTCTGCCTAAAATGCTTTTCTGCATTTTTTTTTTTTGGCTAATTTTTGTCTGATTCTTCCTGCATAGCTCATCTTAAGTTCCATCTTCACTGTAAGACTTACCTTACCATGCTTACATTTACATAGTGGTTAATATCTGTATCATTCATTTAGAACTTAGCATTTATATTCTTATTAATTATCTTTCTTTCTTTTTTCTTTTCTTTTTTTTTTTTTTTTGGTCATTCCCCAAGTAAATTAGAAGTTCCTTAAAGGTAGATACTGTGATCTGAACTACCTTTGAGTATTCCTGGCACTAATTTAAGAGCTTTGAGCATGATCGATTGTTTAAAAATGTTGGCAAGATGTCAGTAGTAGAAATTAGGTTTGTCAATTCCACAAATACTGGGTAGGATGTTGTTGATCAGCACTAATGATGCCTCCTTGTTTTTTATGTTTCCTTCTCATTTGTCATAGTAGAAGATAGTTTTTCCCTTTAAATAAGTGTTTAAAGTAATCTTTAAAAATTATATTTGCAGTTTATCCCCATACTCCTACTTCATTCAAAGTGAAGGATATTAATTCAACAGCTGTTAAACTTTCTTGGCATTTACCAGGCAACTTTGCAAAGATTAATTTTTTATGTCAAATTGAAATTAAGAAATCTAATTCAGTACAAGAACAGGTAAGATTCTCCTAAAGGCTTCCTTTGTGATTATTTTGGATAAAATAGTTCTCAAAAAGAATTAAGCAAATTGATATGCTTAAGCTCTCAGATTATTTATTATAGAGATTTACTAAGAACCAAGAAAGACATTAGTATCCATGTAATAACAGCATTGTATCATTTGAAAAACAATTGTAAATATGACTTTTACTCCTCACAATGTTCCCCGATGCAGTATAGTACCTGGCACATAGCTGGTGCTCCGTAAATTTGTGAATGAATGAGTAGTTTTTGCTGTAACCTTTAGCATCATTAATGGATGAGTTGACACTAGACAGCAGAAGTGATTTTTTAAAACTGTGAAGTGTGGCAGTGGGAACAAGCTGTAATTGGTACTTAAAAGTCACAACATGACTTTTTAATACATTTTAAATATTTAGGTTGACTTTTATATTATACTATCTTGTAATTTGTGGTAAGTCTGAAATAAATGAGGTGTACTTAACTATTCATTTGGAAATTTACTGATGTCTAGAAAATCAGTCACAACTGTAAAATATAACCTGAAAACCTTCTTTGTAATGTTTTGGGGAGCTCAGAGGCTTTTGTGAAACAGGCAGATATTCAAATTTGTTTAGAAATGTTTCATTTTAACTATATTTACTTAGTTTAAGGAAGTATTTGTTGAATATTTGCTACATGTTTAGCATCGTACTAGAAGTTCTAAGTGTCATATTAACAAAGATGCACAAAAGGTAATGCCTGCCTCCAAGAAACTCCCAAGTATCATCCAAATAATACATTTATTCCTCACAGTCATCTCAAATTATAAATCACGTTAAGGTTTATTGCATCACCATTAGCCCTTTGACTGATTATCAAAATTATATAATCCTTTAGATAATTTAATTGACCATTATTACTTAGAGCCAGTATTTGGATTAAAAAGACAACCCAATTTTTTTATTACTGTTACAGGGCATAATTTCATTGGCTTGGCAGGTATATAAGAATTAAAATATTACAGTGGATAAACTGCTTTGGGTGTTATATATACAAACTCATTGACATTCCGTTGGTTTGTGTTACAAATGTGAAGGCTTTCTTACCAAAAAAAAGTGTATGTATGTGTATGTATATATATATATGTATTCATACACATAATATATACATATATATATATTTATTTGTTTTCCAATAGCGGAATGTCACAATCAAAGGAGTAGAAAATTCAAGTTATCTTGTTGCTCTGGACAAGTTAAATCCATACACTCTATATACTTTTCGGATTCGTTGTTCTACTGAAACTTTCTGGAAATGGAGCAAATGGAGCAATAAAAAACAACATTTAACCACAGAAGCCAGTAAGTTAACTAAGTGGTGTATGGCTAATAATTACTGTGTATCCTGAAGTTTTACGACTTCTTTAAAAAGAAGATGTTGGCTGGGTGCAGTGGGTCACACCTGTAATCCCAGCACTTTGGGAGGCCGAGGTGGGCTGATTACCTGAGGTTGGGAGTTTGAGACCAGCCTGACCAATATGGAGAAACCCCATCTCTACTAAAAATACAAAATTAGCTGGGCATGGTGGTGCATGCCTGTAACCCCAGCTACTCGGGAGGCTGAGGCAGGAGTGAATCATTTGAATCTGGGAGGCGGAGGTTGCAGTGAGCCAAGATTGCGCCATTGCACTCCAGCCTGGGCAACAAGAGTGAAACTCCATCTCTTAAAAAAAAAAAAAAAAATGCTATTAGAGTCCTTAAAAGTGGGGTAATGTTTAGATAAATTATGTAATACCTGCTAATAAAATATCACAGATATTTTAAATGATAGTTTTGAAGTTTTGTCATAGTATAGAAAAATGATTGGCATAAATTATGTGAAAGCCAGGGCTCCTCTATCTATACTATGATTGCCACCATATTACAATAATGCATAGAATGATTTTTCTCCCATTCTTTTCTGCTTGGAATTTTAATTATGCTTTTAACTCATTGGCCTTTTTAAAAAAAAAAAAAACAATTACTAAAAAAGAGAATTTGTTAGTTTTTATTTGTGACCTAGACCTGAGAAATGTTGTGGCTAAAAGGTCTTGAACTTCAGTTTTTGTAGTATACCTAGGTCAAGATAGGTATAAAATCAGGTAACTGGTTTTCTAAATATGATAATTTCCAAAGACAGAATGATATTCCATCTTCAAATAACCAGATGTCAGGTGTAAAAAAAAAAACAAAAAAAAAAACTCATAAATAGGTTTAATTTTTTATTTTTTTGAGACAGAGTCTCACTCTGTCACCTAGGCTGGAGTGCAATGGCGCGATCTCGGCTCACTGCAATGTCCGCCTCCCGGGTTCAAGTGATTCTCCTGCCTCAGCCTCCCAAGTAGGGGCCCCACCACCACGCCCAGCTAATTTTTGTATTTTTAGTAGAGATGGGGTTTCACCATGTTGGTCAGGCTGGTCTCGAACTGCTGACCTTGTGATGTGCCTGCCTTGGCCTCCCAAAGTACTGGGATTACAGGCGTGAGCCACTGTGCCTGGCCGAAATAGGTTTAATTTTTAGGAATCATTTAACAAAAGATAGCAAGAGCTTTATTTATATTATGCAGTATAATACTTCATCCAAA
Source organism: Gorilla gorilla gorilla (assembly GCF_029281585.2). Taxonomy (NCBI): domain Eukaryota; kingdom Metazoa; phylum Chordata; class Mammalia; order Primates; family Hominidae; genus Gorilla; species Gorilla gorilla. The sequence goes on from NC_073243.2 coordinate 73,404,939, forward strand.
AATTTAAGAAATAGCAAAACAAATAAATGATAGATGTTAATCTAGATTTTTGCCTCTCCACATGAAGAGATGTGAAGAATAGAGATGAGGGCATTTTGCGACATGTGTAAGAATTACTTGTATCATCAAAAGTGAAAGCTATGCATGAGTACAGAGAGGGAGTATATGAGTTATCTATTGCTGTGCAACAAATTACCCTAAAATTCAGTGGCTTAACACAGCAGATGTTTATGATCTTCCCATTTCTATGGGTTAAAAATCCAGGAGCAGCTTAGCTGGATCTCTCTGACTTGGAGTCTTTCATGAGGTTGCAGTCAGGAATGTGGGTGGGGACTGCAGGCTTCACTGGGGCTAGAGGATCCACTTTCAAGATGGTTCACTCATGTGGCTAAAGGCAGGAGGCCTCAGTTCCTCACCTTGTGGGCCTCTCTCTAGGCCTGCTTAAGTGTGCTCATGACACGGCAGCCAGTTCCTCCCAGAGCCGGTGACTGAACAGTATCTTTTATGCTCTAAAATCGGAAGTAACATACCATTATGTCTCCTGTACACTGTTGGTCACACAGGCCAACCCTGATGCAATGTGGGAGGGCACCACGCACATGGGGATTATTGGTCATTTTGGAGACTAGCCACTATAGGAGTTTTTGCCTTCAGTTAATGAGCTGTTGTCTCCAAGAGGAAACATCTTATTTGCACCTCATTAAGATGAAGGCATCAATTTACTCAACAAATATTTACTGAGTATGCATTACAGGTTGAACATACGTAATCTGAAAACCTGAAATGCTCCAAGATCCAAAACTTTTTGAGCACCACCAGGATGCCACAAATGGAAAATTCCACACTTAAGTACCTAACACAAATTTGTTTCATGCACAGAATTATTTAAAATATTGTATGAAATTACCTTCAGGCTGTGTGTATAAGGTGTATGTGAAACATAAATGAATTTTATGTGTTCTTGGATCCCATCCTCCAAGATATTTCATTATGTATATGCAGATATTCTACAATTAGAAAAAATCCAAAATCTGAAACACTTTTGCTCCCAAGCATTTCGGATAAGGGATACTCAACCTGTATGTGTCTGGAATTGTTCTAGTTAGCAGTGATAAAGCAGCAGATAAAACAGAGATTTCGGCCTATGGAGTTTGTAGGATCCAGGACTAGAAATTAATTTATATATATACACATCTATATGTATGTATGTACACACACACACACAAAGACACAGACACATCAGTTTATCATCTGGTGACAATTGCCACAGAGGAGAGGAAGTGATAGGAATAGAGGCTGAGGGATAAGGGGGGGTGAAGGGAATTGCAGTTTTAAATAGGGTAGTTAGAAAAGACCTCACTAATAAGGTAATACTCAAGCTGAGATACAAAGATGAGGAAGCATGCCATATTGTTTTTATCTAGGAGAAGAGAGTTGTAGGCAGAGGAAGAGAGGACACAGAAGATGCAGAGAGCCTGAGGCAGTTGTGTCTTTGGCATATCTGAGGGACAGCCAGGAAGCCAGTGTGTGGCCAAGAAAGGAGGGAGTGAGAGTATGTGAGGCAGAGGGGAACCCAGGGAACCAGTACAGCTGGCCTGCAGGTAGATTTTCACCCATTCGAAGGGGCCGTGTGTTTTGCAAAAGTTGTTGAGAGCTTAGATTTTCCATTGCTTGATTTTCTAAGTGGAAGCCACTGAACTGCTTCACATTTTATTGAGAATTCCAAATATCCTAGGAAAAAAATGCCAAGCACCATATACATATAGTATGTGTCTTCAGATATTAACTTTAAAATCTCCTTTTTAGGTCCTTCAAAGGGACCTGATACTTGGAGAGAGTGGAGTTCTGATGGAAAAAATTTAATAATCTATTGGAAGGTAAATATCTAATTTTTCTGTGAACATTTACATTACTTTGCTAAACCACTTAACTTACGCGTGGTACTTGGGTTATCAAGGAGCTGAAACTTCCCAGACTGGCTTTTGTTGCAATATTGGTGAGAATCTAACCTGGTTCCTAAACCCCCCAAATTCCTTGTCACTCCTAACTCCCCACAGTCATTTGAGGATCTCCTGTGTCAGATCTGAGCCTTCTCGAGTTTGATCTTATAAGGCCTGTAAAGGACCTGAAGATTTCATGAATTCCATCTCCCTCACTTCAGTCAAAATCTATAGGTTAGAATCCTAAGTGTTTGTTATATTTTTTTCTATTAATAGGGAAAGTAAATTTTTATATATTTCATGTGTAATTTATTTCCCTTCAATAAATTGCATTATAACATGCCAGTTATAAAGTTTTGTATGATTTTGTGAAGTATTTAGATGAAATATGAATTGCATATTTTACTAATTTTTCTCTGCTGGAACATTTTTTGTTGCTATATTTTTAAGTATTTTATGAATATCAAAAACATGAACAATTGTTTTCTATATTAGATTTTACACAAGCAGTCATAATAGGATTCCTTTAAATAGTGAATTTTGTTATGGAAAGTAAAACATAATTTTATTTAAAAAAACTTTTGACGTCGATACAGCTTTGAGTAAAGTGAAGTGTACATGCAGGTTCAATGTGAGTTCCATTGCTTTGAGATTGTATTTGACTGTTACATCCACTCTTGATTAGAAAATCCCCCGGCTACTCTGAGTTGCCTGTCAGATTTCATGATAATACAGCAACGATTATACAATTTACTTCAATATAGGAAAGTTTGGAATATTGTTCAAACTAGACGAAAACTTAAGACTAAAAACATTGAAATGATTTAGATTCTAACTTCATTGTCTATGCTGATGGTGCCGCCATTTGCCAAGTCAGAGTGTGTTCGGGTAGAAAATTATGTTGTTTTGGTCATAGTGAGTTTTCAAAAGGTATGCCACTGGGATATCATGAGTAGAGTTCAGTAGGCGGTTTGATATATGTAAGGCTCTGGAGCTCAGGGAAGAGGTTGGCACTGAAGACAGCTTTGAGTAGCATTTAAATGGGATCACTTGGAGATGCAAGGTGAAAAGTGGGCCAGGGATGGAGCCCAGGTGACAGCAGCATGCATAGAACCAGCAGAGGAGGAGGAACCAGCAGAGGAGATGGGGAAGGTTTAGAGGGGCAGGAACAACGAAGAAAATAGAATTAGAGAAGCTGGGGGAGGAGGACATTTCAAACAGTGTGTGGTATGGAGTATCCCAAGAAGCCCATAAGTCTTAGGACTAAAGCCTGCCCCTTAGAGCCGGCCATTTGGAGCATCACAGAGACCTCTGCTGGAGCGGAGTGTTTCGCAGTGTTACATCATCCTCAGTCTTGACCAGAGAGCCCCATACATTGGTGTATAAATTAAGGCAGTTGTTGTGAAAAGCAGTTCAGTATAAATGAAGAGGTTTGAATGTTCATTTCTTTTTATACAGTAAGTTCACTTTTAGAAATTCATATTAAAAATTTCTATGAAAAAGAAAAAAAAGTGGCACAAAAAAGTTCACCAAAATATTTGTTTTAGTATTGTGAAAAATTAGGAACAACTTAAATTTCATTTATTTAAAGGATATTCAAGTACACTGGTAAAAATGCTACATGAGACATAAAACCATGAAAATGTATATAACTGTATTATGGACAAGTGTATATTAACATATTATGGAAAAGTAAAAAGTAAAATGGTGTAATATGATTAAAACAATGTTAATAAAAAATCTATACCTAGAAAAACAACTTGAAAGAAATATCAAAATGAAAGAATACTTAAGAGGTGGGAATATGGGAGATTTTTACTTGTTTCAACTTCTGTATATTTTCCAAATTTTCTGTAGTGGGCATGTAATACTTTAAAATGAGAAAACAAATGTTTAGAAAAAAACTTATGGTGCTATTTTTTAAAATGTTTTGTTTGTTGCTAAGTAGAGCAGTGCTTCTGGATAGTTTTAAAAGTTTTGCTCCTGAAAAATGTGGAGATAAATATTGTTTTTTATTCACTTAATTTTTAAATTTTTGTGTACTCTTACTGCTTATAGCAAGTATAGTTTTTCTTCAGTGTCTCTTTCCTGATTTACCCTGCTCCCAGTGGATTTTAAATCTGTGTGTCACACTGTTGAGAGATTCATTTTTGCTGTTGTTGTTGTTGTTGAGACGGAGTCTCGCTCTTTCAACCAGTCTGGAGTGCAGTGACACGATCTCAGCTCACTGTGACCTCCACCTGCCAGGTTCAAGTGATTCTCCTGCCTCAGCCTCCTGAGGCGCCACCATGCCTGGCTAATTTTTGTATTTTTAATAGAGACAGGGTTTCATCATGTTTGTCAGGCTGGTCTTGAACTGCTGACCTCATGATTCGCCTACCTCGGCCTCCCAAAGTGCTGGGATTATAGGCGCACTTGGCCAGCTTCATCTTTTCTGATACTACCTTGTAACTAGTTGTTTTTTGTTTTCGAGATGGAGTCTCGCTCTGTTGCCCAGACTGGAGTACAGTGGCATGATCTTGGCTCACTGCAGCCTTCACCTCCTGGCTTCAAGTGATTGTCCTGCCTCGGCCTCCCAAGTAGCTGGGATTACAGGCGCTCACCACCACACCTGGTTAATTTTAGTATTTTTGGGAGAGACTGGGTTTCACCATGTTGGCCAGGCTGGTCTCGAACTCCTGACTTCAAGTGATCCACCTGCCTCGGCCTCTCTAAGTGCTGGAATTATAAGCGTGAGTCACCACGCCTGGCCAACCTTGTTATTGTTAATATAGCGTCCAGTTTAAACCCAATTACCTTGCCTAGTCACAGTCACGTTTTGCAGGGTTTTATAACAATTTGTCTGTTTTTCATAGCCTTTACCCATTAATGAAGCTAATGGAAAAATACTTTCCTACAATGTATCGTGTTCATCAGATGAGGAAACACAGTCCCTTTCTGAAATCCCTGATCCTCAGCACAAAGCAGAGATACGACTTGATAAGAATGACTACATCATCAGCGTAGTGGCTAAAAATTCTGTGGGCTCATCACCACCTTCCAAAATAGCGAGTATGGAAATTCCAAATGGTGAGTGCTTGAGATGATTTAGTATATAAGAACGGGAAACTAAAGTGAGAAATGTCTGATGTTACTTGCTCTTTTGTCATGTCAGCCTTCTTCTTGTATACCTTGTTGCTGCTGATATAGAAGGCAGAATGAGCAGATTGATGTCTACAGTTCATTGAGAAAGAAGTCATTAGTATTGACTTGAAGCATGTGCACTGATGGATACAATCATTACTGTACTCAGTAACTATAGTGGATAATACTGGAGAGGTACAGTGGTGGATAGTACTTTTAGGAAGAAATATTTTAAGAGTTTATTCAAATGACATGCAGACGCTTCTCCAAGACACTTCCCCAAGACTAGGAAAGTTTATTTTAGGTCAGCTAGGCTGTTTTGCAAATTGTTGGGCAAGAGAAAAAAAATGCTTATTTTAATTAGCACCTTTTTTGATAAGAAATTCCTTACTAATAGAAATTCTTTATTGATTAAAAAAAGTCGTCTTAAGGTATAAATTAGATCTTCAATATAGGCCTTAGAAAAACAACTGGGGTGTAGTTTTTAAAATTTAGTGCCTTTCTTTAAATTTTACAGATGTCCAGTGATTAATACATTCTTCCCAACTTCTACCTTGACAACTTTGAGAGTTATGAGCTTTAAATGGCCACTTCCACCTCTTCTTCCACTGACCTCTGTGCTCCAGTCATTTTCTGCCTACCCACCTTTGCTCTCTTGCCCCGATATGGGAGCACCTTTCTATAACCACAGCTCCTAGAGGAAGAAAAATTGGTCCAGTTAGGGTCCTCTAAGTAGCTTTCCAACTCCAGTTTGAGGCCGTTTCTTATTGTTACTTGACTGCTTCTTTGTTCTCTTTGAGTCAGTCATAGGAGGATTAGGAGGAAGGAAGGGGGAAAACAAAGTGCATTTCAGAGATAGAAACCCCAGGCAGCAGAGCAGTGCTGCTGGAGATGCAAAGGGGTTGTGGCAGGTGCTGGGAGGAGGGGCTTAATAATGGCTTCGTCATTTTGGCCTGGCAAAAATAACAAAATAAAAAATGAAGGAGACAGAGATGTGAACATCCATAAGAAGATAACATACTGATTTAGATTATATGTTTCATTGCTCTCACAACGCTAGGCAATAGCTATGTTGTCTTTTAATTCAGGAAACATAATCCTACCTTTTCTGTGTATCCCTTAGAAAATGGTAATTTACAGAACTAGCAATTCTGTCATCAGCTTCCAGACACTTTCTGAAACCCCAGAACAAATCCTCATTCCTTGAGGATTTCCCGAGTGGAGGGAGGCTCTGCAGCCTCAACTCAGGTTTACACTGTGGCTTTTTAATCACGTTGAGCGAAAAAAGCTGTTATGTCCAAAGTGTTCTCTATTCTAAGCCAAATTGTTGTCTTGCGTTTAGTAGTAGTTGCTTTATGAATGTACATTTTGTTCAAAAAACTTGTCTGTGTTTGTTTTTACTGAACCCTTAAATATAAATCAGTTATAGCTATTAGTTACTTTCTCCTGTTACAGTAGGTAGTGTCTGTGTTGGTTTTACTGAACCCTCTCTGTAGCCTGTGGGTGATTAAGTACTCTGCCATGGCTGCATCCCGTCAAGGGCCGCTCACCTGCAGTTTGCAGGCTCCTGAGCATCTGGCTCCTGCGACAATTACTTGTCTAAAAATTTATTCTTAGAAATAATCAAAAACCTTTCTATGTTTGTTTTTACTGAACCCTTAAATACAAATCAGTTATAAAATCTACTTCTTTTCTCCCGTTACGGTGGGAAATTTTCTTCTCCCTTTTGACCATGCTGCCCTATCTTCCACCCCAATTCTGCACCGCCAGCCCGGGGTTCCACTTCTTACCTAGGCCAAGATCTGGCAAGACAGGGAAACAAAACCTTGCCAGGGCCTCTGCGCCTGTCTTCTGCCCTCAGCCTTTGCCCCTTGCCCCTTGGTATCTCCTAGGACGCTGTGCAGGCTTCTCCTTCTCAGTGTCCACACTGGCCATCCCACCTCATCGCCTCTGGGTGTCTCCACAGCTTTCTCCCTTGCCCCCACCTTACCCGTGGTCAGCCAGACAACCCCTTCAGCCCAGCTCTTGGGCTGCAGTCTTCCTTGAAAGAAAGAGGGGCTAGTTCTTCTGCTGTTTCCACAAGTTTGTTGTGTGCCTACTCTGCACACTGTACTGGGCCCCACTTGTTCTCTGCACGCATTCATAGTGAGTGATGAGAGGAGGGCTTCAGACTGTCCACTGTCCCCTCCCCAGTCTCCCGTCTCCCACCCTGTCCCAGCCAGTGTCCTTAGCTGCGTCCTTCCTGGGCCTTGATCTTGATGTCCTAGCCCCAGTATGTCACTACCTGATCCTAGGCGCTTTTTTAAAACGACTTTCTTTGAGCTGCTGTGTTAATCTATGTATACAGGTAAGTGCTACAGTTGTTAAAATGAAAATAACAGAGCAACACTTCTAATCTTTGCTAAAGGTTTATCTAGTTTGAGCACTATTTTATAATTTCTTCGCAGTGAAGTGATTTTTCTAACTCATGTCCATTTTTATGAGATTTGCCTTATATTATTGTTTTTAATGACAGTAAAATATCCTCCTTTCTTATTGAAGATGATCTCAAAATAGAACAAGTTGTTGGGATGGGAAAGGGGATTCTCCTCACCTGGCATTACGACCCCAACATGACTTGCGACTACGTCATTAAGTGGTGTAACTCGTCTCGGTCGGAACCATGCCTTATGGACTGGAGAAAAGTTCCCTCAAACAGCACTGAAACTGTAATCGAATCTGGTAAGATGAATTAGTGTCTCTCAATTAAGTTCTACAAAATATTTTTAAAAGGCAACACGTAAGACTGGGTGCAGTGAAGTGATTCTCTTTACTGCTGGATGGGTATAAATAGGTTTGATTTTCCTGGGAGGGTAGTTGTGGCAGCATGTGGAAGGATCCAAACCCTTTGATCTGGTAATTACTCGTTTAGAAATTTATTCTTAGAAATAATCAGAGAACAACACAGATTTAATCTAAGAATGTTCATGACAGTATTATTGATAATTGTGAAAAATTAAAAACCCAAATAGCAAATAAGGGAATGAGTAAATGATGGTACACCTATAAAATGGAATGTTAAGTAACATTAAAAATTATGTGGAAAATTAAATAAATGTTCATGAAAAAAAAAAAACTACAGAACTGTAGCCTGGTCTCACACAAGGGCCTTTGCCTTGTTTGCCCAGAGTCCAGGTTACCAAGGTTAGGGAGAGACTGAGCACAAAGACCGTGAACCCCTTACCACTTACCCTGATGCAGGGCAAGGGGGCATCGGCTGGACTGAGTGCAGTGTGGGTGGGAGGCCTTGCATTCCATGAGCCTGATGCTCAGGAGCTTGTGAGCTGCCGGTGAGTGGCCCTCGATGGGATGCAGCTTGAGAAGTTTTTCCACAGAGGAGTGTTTAATAACCTACAGGCTAATCCAGCCTTGTCTTTAGGAATTAGAGCCCTCTCTCCAATATCATCGTTGTTTTCCTGGCACGATGGGAGTGTATCCTGCCTGTCCCCATGGGATTTCTGGACCCTGTAGCCTGTCAGTAGTGATGCTTCGTGATCATTCCTGTCTCCTGCCTCCCTCGTGTGTTAGGGAAGTGCAGAAGAGCCAGCAGCCTGCTTGTTACCTCTCTCTCAGGGAACACTTTCTACTTGCTTACTATTTCTCTCTCAGATGATGAGGATGGGTCCCATTCATTGGATTATCATGTATGAGTTCAGATTATTTTCCAGTTCTACTTGGAATACAGCCAAACTCCTCCACATGTATAATTGGCTGAAGTGGTAATGATCTTCCTGAGTTGTTCCCTTTATCCTTTCTTACAGTGCACTGTGCTTATCAAGGACCCAGCCACATGCTACCCTTCTTTTCCTGCACCTTCCCTTGCATCCCCTCCCATGTTGCTGAATGAGCCTTACACGATTCCAGTCTGTCCTTTCTCACCTGAGCTTTTAGAATAATCAGGATGGACTGGGATAGGCTGGAGTGGATATAAATGGAGTATCTACCCATTTAAGTTTTAGCTGAGACCTGCAGGATATGGGGAAGCTGCCGCACAATGATTGTGGGAAGAGAACTTTCTGTGCCAAGTCAATTGAACAAAGACACAAAGCTTGAGAAAACAAAAACTCAGAGAAGTTAGGTGCCTTTTCCAAGGTCACAAAATTAGTATGTGATAGAACCCAGGTTCAAATTCAGAGTTATTCAGAGCTTCAAGAGGCTGAGAATATCGTCTTTTATTTACTGCTGAGCTTCTGGAACAGCAAGTGGCACATAGTAGGCACACCTTTTATTCCTCTCTCATCCTGTTCTCTACTCATTAAGCTGTCCACTCTCCTTTTTGACCTTAGCACATTCCTAATGCTCGAACCGTCTCAGCCTCTTCTTTTTAAGTGTCAGAGCCCTATAAAATATTGTTAATAAATAATTTTAACATAAAAAGAGGTACAGATTTACAGATGTACATGCAGTATAAAATCATAACCTCAAGCATACCTTTCTCCAAAGAAAAATGTTACAAAACTAAACACAGTTGGCTGAGCTTGAGTTGCATTACTGCATACTTAGGACGTGCCAGCACATAACAAACGTTTAAGGAAAGTGATTACAAGAAAAGTCAATATTTTAGACAAGTTGATTCAGTTTTTCTTGGGTTGTGTGATGTTGGAAGTTGACTACTGTCTCAAATTGGAGCCTGCAGGCCACTGGTGTTTTATAGGCACTTGATAGGAGAGCTAATGCTTTAACCACACCAGAATAATTGCGTTCTGCAAATTAAATGCAATGCCATATGCTGCCAATCCCCCCTGCGTGTCCCCCGGCATTATCTTCTTTCTCGACCACCACTGATGAACATCTAATTGACCTTCAAGGCCTTATTCAGATGGCCCTTATGGTAGCTGTTTCTGATCTTTTTAGACTCATTTGGCCCCTCACTTAAGATTCCATGGCATCTGATACATACCTCTAATATAACACACTGTTATGGTTACCCTTGTTCGTCTGTCTTCCCCACCACTCTGCAAGTGTCTCCATGCTTGACATTTTGTTTTGTGCATGTCTGTGTTGCTCACATTGTACACATTGCATTGTATTCAGGAGACATTTAAAAGCAGCCTTTTGAATTTAAGTTAAGGTACTTCAATTGGAAGTACCTCTGTGTCCTGTGGAGTTAATTCAAAGTATTTCTATATCTTGTGGCGTTAACTCACCCAAGGACACTTAATGGTGATGTTATAAAGAGGAATAAACTCTAAGACCCAGTTCCTTTAACACTGAAGCTTCAAGGCAGAGTGCAAGTTTTAATTCTGCTTCTTGGAACAAGAGGAGAGAGCAGTGGGTTTGTTTTCTTTATCCAACTCAGAAATAACACTAGGTAAGGAAGGGATTTATAGAGGCATGATGTGGACCTCGAATGAATGGCTTAGTGAACTGACCCAGGAAGTTGCTGTAGACTTACATTTTGTTCATTAAAATCAAGCAGTTGCCAGCACTTTGGGAGGCCAAGGTGGGTGGGTCATGAGGTCAGGAGTTTGAGACCAACCTGGCCAAGATGGTGAAACCCTTTCTCTACTAAAAATACAAAAATTAGCCAGGTGCGGTGGCGGGCGCCTGTAATCCCAGCTACTTGGGAGGCTGAGGCAGGAGAATCACTTGAACCCGGGAGGCGGAAGTTGCAGTGAGCTAAGATCATGACCCTGCACTCCAGCCTGGGCAACAAAGCAAGACTCCGTCAAAGAAAAAAAAAAAAAAATCAAGCAATGATGATTTCTTCCTGGAAAAAGGAACAAAATGTAAGCCTTAAATCATCGTTGTTCTCTTCAATGCAATCCCATCTTATATTACTAAACTTTTTGTTAAAATAGAAGTAAATTTAATTTTTGTTTAGTCAATTTTCATTTGAATATTTACTAGTCTTTAAAATATGTATGTATTTTTTAATAAGAAAACATCTTTAAAATTAGCTTTGGAAATTTTAGAGTATGTTATGAACTTGATATTTCTAAAATAGATATTCATGGTAATATATTTATGAAAGTTTGCTGATGTGTTCATCCTATAGATGAGTTTCGACCAGGTGTAAGATATAATTTTTTCCTGTATGGATGCAGAAATCAAGGATATCAATTATTACGCTCCATGATTGGATATATAGAAGAATTGGGTAAGTTAAATGGGTACTTATTTGTAAGAGCTCAAGGCAACATGAAAAATTATAAATTGGCAACAATGGTATGATTGAATTCTAAAAATAAGATGTTTAATTGAAGGAAGGTAAAATAATTTGATAAATTAAAAAGTATTTGATTACTACTTTTTTCTCCTCCTCCTCCTTTTCCTTTTTTTTTTTTTTTTTTTTTTTTTGAGAGAGGGTCTTACTCTGTCACCCAGGCTGGAGTGCAGTGGCGAGATCATGGCTCACTTCAGCCTCAACCTCCTGGGCTCAGGTGATCCTCCCACCTCAGCCTCCTGGGTAGCTGGGACTACAGGTGCATGCCACCATGCTCAGCTAATTTTTTTTTTTTTTTTTTTTTTTTGTAGAGATGAGGTTTCACTATGTTGCCCAGGCTGGTCTCAAATTCCTGGGCTCAAACGATCCTCCCACCTCGGCCTCGTAAAGTGCTGGGATTACAGACATCAGACACTGTACTGGGCCTGCTTACTCTGAAATCATTTGTTGAATGTTTGTATTTCACAATTTTACTCTTGTCCTCAGGAAAATTAAATCTGAACTTGGATGTCAAAAATATTTAATTAGTACTTTTACAAGTTTAAAAAACTATTAACTTCTTCAAGACTATCAATAAAGATGTGAAATACAAATGAAGTCTATCTGAATAGTCACTGAAAGATTTTGCATAGATTGCTTCCCTAGATATGTGTTTGTCTAAAAGGGATATTGTAAGTTCTACCTTTGTTCCTAAAAATATTTTTGTCTATGGTTATTAGTATGTAAGCTTCACAAAAAAGCGTTTGTGATCATCTCTCTCTGAAAGTTTATGATTAAATAAAGTTTTAATTCCAAGTTGAATTATTTTTGAGGCTAGAAAGCTCAGGAAACATTACTGTATTACTCTGTATTCATACACTCCCCTTTAGCAATTGACTTTTTCCTTTTACAGCTCCCATTGTTGCACCAAATTTTACTGTTGAGGATACTTCTGCAGATTCGATATTAGTAAAATGGGAAGAGATTCCTGTGGAAGAACTTAGAGGCTTTTTAAGAGGATATTTGTTTTACTTTGGAAAAGGAGAAAGAGACACATCTAAGATGAGGGTTTTAGAATCAGGTAAGTAAATTGATAGCACAAGGAAAGTGTTTCTTAGAAGTTTCTCATTAACCACAACAGAAAAAAAAAGGAAAAGAAAGTCCTGCTCAGTAGTTTAGTACTGGTTTTCAAAACTATCTGAAAGATAGAGAAATGAAAAGGCAGTAATTCTATGAATATAAGAGTTTTAAGATTTTAGTATGCAATAAATGACATGTATAGTCTTTCAGAAATCATTTAAATCATTTATTCTGAAGCCGTTGATTATAAGCCTCATAGGACAGAAACCATCTCTTATTAGAGCCGTACATAATCCATAACAAGGCATCTCATGAAGTTTACTTCCAAAGAGAAATCTTGTACCTACAACAGTGGAGGAGAAAAACTCAGGAATCCAAAGAGTTAGCTTCAGATCCTCAGTTGTAATTTGACAAAAAACCATTGGCCTATTAGCGTCTTAGCCATGCCCTTGATAAGCTGGAAAACTTAATTGACTTGATTGGGGATGTATTAAAAAGTACAGACAATCCTTGGAAATTGGCAAGTGTACATCCAAAGACTTTAGAGAATTCTCAGATTTACAAATACAAAATTGTACAGATTTCTGGCTTTTCCTTTCATTATATTTCTGCTGAGAATCAGATATTTCTTATTCATAGCTGCATAACACAAGCATATCATCTTTTCAGTTTGAGAGCTTTCATGTCCCTGGATGACCTCGCCTCAGAAAGAAATCATTTTAATTATTTAATGCCTGTCTGAGAAATAGAGAACTCCACCACGGTATGGCAGTGCTGGCCGGGCACTGTCTCAGTCACTCCCCAGAGCACCTGCAGAAAGTGTGTGCCTCCCCTTCGGTCCCCAAGTTCTGCATTTCCTCAACCTTCATGATTGCTGGTGAATGAGGGACATCCTAAATATCAAATTCCACAAACATCCAGAGCCTAGTGTGACTTGCCTCACATGCTTGGAAATTTTACACTTGAACCAGTTAAAATTCTAGCATCTGGATTTCCAGTGAGACATGGTAGATTGGTCACTAAAGTTAGCATAAAGAAGGGGAAAAACCCCCAAACTCTAATAAAGCCACAAGGAGAGAACAGAAGAGGCAAAACAACACCGAAAAAGAAGATTCAGAAATTTGTGGGTGGAAGTGGGGCAAATGACTTAAATGAGTGGAGGATTGTGAAATCTGTGTGGGCAGTCAGGCATTGTCAAGAAGGAACTTCTCCAGTACCTGCCAGACCAGGCCTTGGAGGCTGAGTGGTGAGGATCAATCTGGTCTGAATGGAGGGGTCGATTGAAGAACGTTCCTTAGAACTGAAGGGCCTAACTACAAGCAGATCCCCTTCTCCGTGGTTTCACTTACCATGGTTTTGCGTTCTGCCATTTCAGTTACCCCTGGTGAAAAGCAGTCTGAAAATAGATGAGTTCAGTACAATAAGATACTTTAAGAAAGAGAGAGACCATATTTACATAATTTTTATTACAGTATATTGTTACAATTATTCTCTGAGGAAAATGGGAGGACTACTGTATATAGAGCCAAAGAATTCATTAAATACACAGCAAAATAAATAGAAGAAAGATCTATGCCAAGGTATGTCATTATGAATTTTCCAAGCAGCTAATGTGTAAAGAAATGATCAGAGACAAGCAGGTCATGTGCAAGCAATCAGGAATAATAATGGCAATAGACAGCCCAGCAACACTCCAGATACTAGAAGGTACCACAGAAGTCTCTTCAAAATACTGAATGAAAATTATTTTCAACCTCAAATTCGATACTCCACCAGTCTGTCAACCAACGTGAGAGAGAAATGCAGATATTTTGTACATGCGAGGCTGCAAACATTTACTTTCCCCATGTTGCTTTTCTCAAGAAGCTACTAGAAGAGTGCATCCTAATGAGGAAATGAAGTGAGGCCGATCCAGGAAGCCACAGGGGAGAGAGAGCAGGGAGCTCCAGGAGGGCCTCAGCCCTGAAGGCATCCAGTCTAGTGCAGGAGGCAAGGGATGGGTGGAGGGGAGGGCAGAGATGTGGAGCTGGGATTTTGTTGTGTTTGACCACGTGGAAAATCTGAGTGTACATTGGAGGATATGGGAAGAATTATTGACTGGTATATAGAAAATCAAGCAAATGAGGGAAAAAGCAGTTATAACAATGGGAAAACAAGAAAGGAAACATGATGACACCGAGCAATTTGTCTTAGCAGTAACTCATATTTATATAATCATAGTAATCCAAACACTGAATTCATCAAATGTTCTGATGTTTCTATACGAATGATGTGGTGGGGGAAAGGGTGATGGTAGCGTAAAAGAGCTCTATCTTTATCTGCCCTTATAAAGTAGGTGTAGATAAGGTCTAATAGTTAAAAGTCACATCTCTCTAAGTTTGCTGCTTTGGAATATGGAGATAAATACCCAAAGAAACTTGATTACATGGCTTTTACAGTGGTTGTAGGGGGCGAGGGGAGGAGCTGGTAGAGAACTGTCACTTTGTGTTGGTAACCATTTAGTACTATTTAATTTTTTAACTATTATCCTGCATTATTCTGGTTAAATTTTTAAAAATAAAATAGTAGTTCAAATGATTCCTCACTCTTCCCTTTGAAGTTATAACCCAAAGGATTTCTCATTAGTCTTATTTGAGAGTTCCCATCACACGGATCCTTTTTCTAAGTGGTTTGGAGTCATCTCTATTGATCTGCAGGTTTGCTTCATCCCATCTTTCACTCTCACTCATAGGAAGGCTCAGCCTAAGTGGGTTTTGGTTGTGGTGGTTTTCATGCTTTTAGTAGCAGAAATGGGACTATTATTGATTGCCTGCTGTGTGCCAGGCATTATGCTACAGAATGTGTGTGAAAACTTCAAATAGCTTAAGTCATGATATTCTATTTCATCAGTAGAAAAACTCCACTTGAGAGTGGTTTAAATAACGGGCCCATATGACACAGCTAATGACTGGCGTGGGGGTAGAGCTTGAACAAGGTAGTGGCAGCTCCAGAGTCCTTGGCTGGGATGGCCGCAGCTAGACCCACTTAGAAGGGCAGTTGGTGAGACAGGTGTGGGTAACCATGCATTTGAAACGGGTTAGAGATTAGTGCTAACATACTTCATTTTAAAAATAGGTCGTTCTGACATAAAGGTTAAGAATATTACTGACATATCCCAGAAGACACTGAGAATTGCTGATCTTCAAGGTAAAACAAGTTACCACCTGGTCTTGCGAGCCTATACAGATGGTGGAGTGGGCCCGGAGAAGAGTATGTATGTGGTGACAAAGGAAAATTGTAAGTTTCAGGTTGCTGTTGAGGTGCTTTCCATCCTGCATGCATAGTGTTCTAGTGATTCTTGGTTTATGTAGGAACCCCTCCCTGCCCTTTCTAAAAAACATTCACATTTTGTTGCAGTTTTTGGCTGGTAGAGGGAAGGGTTAAAAAGCTGTAAGATTACTTCATGTTTATTCTTGTCAGTTATTTGAAGTTATTTCCAAATGAGTACCTAAGAAATTAATGAATTTGGGATACATCTGAAGTCTAGAGGTCTAAAGTCATATTGAATTTATCTAACGATCGTTTAAAAATATTTTGCTCCAGCTGTTATGTGATTTCTAACATATCTAGGGAAAAGTGAAGGAGATATTCTTAAAAAAAATTTTTGTAAAGCACAACACTCAAATTTGAGAGAAGAGTGATGGCCTTGACTATCTTTCTGCAGTAAAGAACTTCACTTTAATCATAGGCTTATCATCTACCCCTGAGTTGGAGTTCACACACAGCTCTTAAATAAAGCTCTTAAATAAAGAACCATATCCATGAGGATATGGTTCTATAAAGCAGTGATTCTCAACAGAGAGTGATTTTGTCACCTAGGAGATACTTGGCACTGTCTGGTGTCATTTTTGGTTGTCATAACTGGGGGATACTGCTGGTATCTAGCGGTGAGAGGCCATGGATGCTGTTAAACTTTCAGTAGTGCAAGGACTGTCTCCCCCGATCCTCTAGTGAAGATCTGTCTGGCCTAAAATGTCAAAAGTATCAAGATTGAGAAACCCTACTTGGAAGAGTTTAAGTATTTGTATAAAAATTATCACAATACCTGAAAGTTAGATTTTAATAGTTTTTCAGTGTCCCTGCAGCAGTTAATTTTGTTTTTTTCCTAAATGATTTACCAACCTAAATACCTTCTAACATAAATCTATTCTGTACTTCACACTAAAAATGGTGATTTTAATATTTGCAATACTCTCGTTTCAGCTGTGGGATTAATTATTGCCATTCTCATCCCAGTGGCAGTGGCTGTCATTGTTGGAGTGGTGACAAGTATTCTTTGCTATCGGAAACGAGAATGGTAATGGTTCTGCATTTACTCTTGGTGTTTTCTTCTTAAAGGCATGATTATAAGATTTGTAAGATTAGTTTATGTATTAAATAAGTGTATCTTTTTTGTTGTAATAAGTTAGTTAAAAAATGTTTTAATTAGAATTAATGTTGGATTTAATATTAAGCAAGAACATGACATATTATTTAAAGGTCTTAATAGAGTCAATGTGTAAATTTTTTCTACTATTTTTCCTAATAATTTAAAGTCATAGCAGTTACTATTACAAAAAATATTTATAGGCTGAAATATGGCAATAGCTATCTACAAGATTAAGCATAATTTAATGATTAAGATCTCACCCTGGTGACCTATTTAGAAAATCTGGTCGTTTTGATCATTTGCTCATTTATTCAACAAATATGAGTGACCTCTTCCATATGAAGGGGGATATCATATCGTGGTGCACAAAACAAGCCATGGCTCTTATAGACTTGGAGCACAGTGTGGGAAGAGGGACAGTAAACCATAGGCATCCAGCAAGTGTGTGCTTGCAGAGTGTGAGTGGGTGCTAGGAAGACTGAACCAGGTACCCTGAGGAGACCAGCAGGGGGTACGTCCTGCGAGCTGGTCGGCCATGGCCCGTCACGGCTGGTCTGCGGTAGAATTCCAAAGGGTAAGGAGAGGGAAAAGAATGTTACAGACAGAGAATTATTTCTTTGAGTGCCCTGAAATTGGAAAGAGTCAAACCTTCAGAGAAAGTGGGAGGAGCTGTGTGCCTGGTGAAACAGGAATGAGTGACATGAGGTGAGGTCAGCGGGGGCTCCGTGGGAGAGAGGGCCATGTGCGTGGTCACCGGGCAAGAGCTGTCCTGGCTGGGTATGGAGCCAGTGGCTGCATTCATGCTTAGACCAGTCCTCACCGACCTTAAAAATGCCATCATTTATGACAAGAGAACATATTTTAGCAATCCTGGCTTATAAATCAAAATACTAATAGTTGTAGAACTATAGAATAGTCTATTTTGGTAACCATATTCTCATTACCAAAAGTCACATTTTTAAAACAACTATTAGGCCGGGTGCAGTGGCTCACGCCTGTAATCCCAACACTCTGGGAAGCCAAGGCAGGCAGATCACAAGGTCAGGAGATCGAGACCATCCTGGCCAACATGGTGAAACCCTGTCTCTACTAAAAATACAAAAAATTAGCTGAGCATAGTGGCACGTGCCTGTAATCCCAGCTACTTAGGAGGCTAGGAGGCTGAGGCAGGAGAATCACTTGAACCAGGGAGTCGGAGGTTGCAGTGAGTCAAGATTGCGCCACTGCACCCCAGCCTAGCAACAGTGCAAGACTCTGTCTCAAAAAAACAAAAAAAACCCAACTATTAAAGTACCAAAAAAAGAAAAAAAAAGACAAAATAAGAAGGGAGTTTAGAAGTTACAGCGTTTCAAACTCACATTAACAAAGTTATTTTTTCTGTAGGAATTTCAAGTAATACAGTTCTTTTTAGTAGCTATAAATATAAAAATATGATAGGACACTGAGCAAATCTCATTTTTGGTTGCGTTTAGTTTTCGGTCAAGATTAATAGCCTTTTTTTTAGCACAGCCTGCAGTGTACTCGTGACACGTGGCTATCACCTTTATGACCACCTCGGTAAAGGCAAATCTCATTTTTGGCTGCATTTAGTTTTTGGTCAAGATTAATAGCCTTTTTCTTAGCACAGCCTGCAGTGTACTCATGACATGTAGTTATCACCTTTATGACCACCTTTTTAACCACCTCAGTAAAGCAGTGCCATGGGATCACAGCTGTTCTTACATAGTCCAGATCCTTTGGACTAGATGGCACAGCCACAATTTTAATTACTTGCTTTCCATTTTCATGAGATACATGGGTACTGTAGTTCTAGAAATGGAATTCTGTTTATGGTTTTCAAGTTGGAACCTCTCAGTGCATTGTATAGACAGCTGTAGTGAATGATCACACTAAAGATCTTCCATTTTAATCTCAGATGTGCATTAAAGGATTCATAAATACTTCAAAATAAGCCTAATGATTTATTAACTTATTATCTAATAATCTTAAAACTGTTAAATTTACTGTAATAATTTTTTATTTAAAGGATTAAAGAAACCTTCTACCCTGATATTCCAAATCCAGAAAACTGTAAAGCATTACAGTTTCAAAAGAGTGTCTGTGAGGTAATCTTTTATTTTCTTATATTTATCTTTGATGTGCTGGCTTCTTTTTTTAATCTTTTGTGAAAAGTTTTTAACATGCAAATGTCATTTTAAGTAAAAAGTATTGGGAAAATTGTATACTTTAAAACATCTCAGTTTCTAAAATTATTAATTTTAAATTGTACCATGCTCTTTTTCTCCCACAAATATTAATAACAAGGAAAATACTGATACGGAAGAAAAAAGTGGCTGTGCTGTAGTGTGAAATACAGAGTAGTAGAGACACCTGTTTCCAAGCAGATGGGGGGAAAATGTGTCCCTTTTTATAGGAGGAGCATTGCAATGGCATTTAGTGCTATTTTTAATCACTGTTTTTAAATTTATTTCTAGGGAAGCAGTGCTCTTAAAACATTGGAAATGAATCCTTGTACCCCAAATAATGTTGAGGTTCTGGAAACTCGATCAGCATTTCCTAAAATAGAAGATACAGAAATAATTTCCCCAGTAGCTGAGCGTCCTGAAGATCGCTCTGATGCAGAGCCTGAAAACCATGTGGTTGTGTCCTATTGTCCACCCATCATTGAGGAAGAAATACCAAACCCAGCCGCAGATGAAGCCGGAGGGACTGCACAGGTTATTTACATTGATGTTCAGTCGATGTATCAGCCTCAAGCAAAACCAGAAGAAGAACAAGAAAATGACCCTGTAGGAGGGGCAGGCTATAAGCCACAGATGCACCTCCCCATTAATTCTACTGTGGAAGATATAGCTGCAGAAGAGGACTTAGATAAAACTGCGGGTTACAGACCTCAGGCCAATGTAAATACATGGAATTTAGTGTCTCCAGACTCTCCTAGATCCATAGACAGCAACAGTGAGATTGTCTCATTTGGAAGTCCATGCTCCATTAATTCCCGACAATTTTTGATTCCTCCTAAAGATGAAGACTCTCCTAAATCTAATGGAGGAGGGTGGTCCTTTACAAACTTTTTTCAGAACAAACCAAACGATTAACAGTGTCACCGTGTCACTTCAGTCAGCCATCTCAATAAGCTCTTACTGCTAGTGTTGCTACATCAGCACTGGGCATTCTTGGAGGGATCCTGTGAAGTATTGTTAGGAGGTGAACTTCACTACATGTTAAGTTACACTAAAAGTGTTCATGTGCTTTTAATGTAGTCTAAAAGCCAAAGTATAGTGACTCAGAATCCTCAATCCACAAAACTCAAGATTTGGAGCTCTTTGTGATCAAGCCAAAGAATTCTCATGTACTCTACCTTCAAGAAGCATTTCAAGGCTAATACCTACTTGTACGTACATGTAAAACAAATCCCGCCGCAACTGTTTTCTGTTCTGTTGTTTGTGGTTTTCTCATATGTATACTTGGTGGAATTGCAAGTGGATTTGCAGGCCAGGGAGAAAATGTCCAAGTAACAGGTGATGTTTATTTGCCTGACGTTTACTCCTTTCTAGATGAAAACCAAGCACAGATTTTAAAACTTCTAAGATTATTCTCCTCTATCCACAGCATTCACAAAAATTAATATAATTTTTAATGTAGTGACAGCGATTTAGTGTTTTGTTTGATAAAGTATGCTGATTTCTGTGCCTACTGTATAATGGTTATCAAACAGTTGTCTCAGGGGTACAAACTTTGAAAACAAGTGTGACACTGACCAGCCCAAATCATAATCATGTTTTCTTGCTGTGATAGGTTTTGCAAGCCTTTTCATTATTTTTTAGCTTTTATGCTTGCTTCCATTATTTCAGTTGGTTGCCCTAATATTTAAAATTTACACTTCTAAGACTAGAGACCCACATTTTTTTAAAATCATTTTATTTTGTGATACAGTGACAGCTTTATATGAGCAAATTCAATATTACTCATAAGCATATAATTCCAGTGACTTATTATGTGAGATGACTACTAAGCAATATCTAGCAGCATTAGCTGTCCATATAGTTCTGATTGGATTTCGTTCCTCCTGAGGAGACCATGCCATTGAGCTTGGCTACCCAGGCAGTGGTGATCTTTGACACCTTCTAGTGGATGTTCCTCCCACTCATGAGTCTTTTCATCATGCCAGATTATCTGATCCAGTCCTCACATTTTTAAATATAAAACTAAAGAGAGTGCTTCTTACAGGAACAGTTACCCAAGGGCTGTTTCTTAGTAACTGTCATAAACTGATCTGAGTCCATGGGCATACCTGTGTTGCAGGTGCAGCAATTGCTTGGTGAGCTGTGCAGAATTGATTGCCTTCAGCACAGCATCCTCTGCCCACCCTTGTTTCTCATAAGCGATGTCTGGAGTGATTCTGGTTCTTGGAAAAGCAGAAGGAAAAACTAAAAAGTGTATCTTGTATTTTCCCTGCCCTCAGGTTGCCTATGTATTTTACCTTTTCATATTTAAGGCAAAAGTACTTGAAAATTTTAAGTGTCCGAATAAGATATGTCTTCTTTGTTTGTTTTTTTGGTTGGTTGGTTGTTTTTTATCATCTGAGATTCCGTAATGTATTTGCAAATAATGGATCAATTAATTTTTTTTGAAGCTCATATTGTATCTTTTTAAAAACCATGTTGTGGAAAAAAGCCAGAGTGACAAGGGACAAAATCTATTTAGGTTCTTTGTGTATGAATCCTGATTTTAACTGCTAGGATTCAGCTAAATTTCTGAGCTTTATGATCTGTGGAAATTTGGGATGAAATGCAATTCATTTTGTACATACATAGTATATTAAAACTATATAATAGTTCATAGAAATGTTCAGTAATGAAAAATATATCCAATCAGAGCCATCCCTAAATAGTGTTCTCTTGTCTTCCTTTGTATCCTCTTTGGCTCCTTCCCTTAGCTTCCACCCCAGACATCAGACCTGGGGCTGCTTTCTCTCCCTGCCAAAGCTTGCTGTTAGCATTGTCTGCTTGCCCTCAACTCCTGCCTTGTTCCCTGTTGAAATGTATCAATCCTGTACTTTATCTCTCCAGGACAAGGACAAGTGTGGCTACAGTAAAAGTTTATTGCTCTAAACGACGCTAACCTGAGATAACGAGAAAAGGCCAGAAGAGATTGTTTGATCTCTGCCTGTCAATATATATGCATTTCAACTGTGACCATCTGGATCCAGGGCCCTTTCTAACCTATATAACGACTCATTTGTTTGGTTAATGATGAATATCACTGGGGCTCTTAAGTCCTTTCGTTCTATCCAAGACTTCATTGTTTTTTCTGTATAAAAAAAGTGCAGAGGCCGGGCGCGGTGGCTCACGCCTGTAATCCCAGCACTTTGGGAGGCCGAGGCGGGTGGATCACGAGGTCAGGAGATCGAGACCATCCTGGCTAACATGGTGAAACCCCGTCTCTACTAAAAAAAATACTAAAAATTAGCCGGGCGTGGTGGCGGGCGCCTGTAGTCCCAGCTACTCGGGAGGCTGAGGCAGGAGAATGGCGTGAACCCAGGAGGCGGAGCTTGCAGTGAGCCGAGATCGCGCCACTGCACTCCAGCCTGGGCGACAGAGCGAGACTCCGTCTCAAAAAAAAAAAAAAAAAAAAAAAAGTGCAGAATATCACTCACCTTTTCCCTACTTTTGGATCCCCTACACGAGGATCACTAGCTTAATGAGAAGCAGAGTAACACTATTAAGTCTGGGCAAGCTCCTTATAAGTTGCTGTGTGCTTAAAAGAATGTGGTTTATGTCTGGGGCCAAAGCAGTTTTCCTTCTTTTCCCTCATTGAATTCAAGACAGCTAGATACTTGTGTAGATCCCAGGGTATTACCTCTACTCCCCGCAACCTGTGTGTGTAGGGAGAGTAACAACACGGGAAGAGGGGAGGGAAGTTGGAAGGAGATTGGTCACATATTCAGTTGTCTGAGATACTGGTAAATGTGCGCTGTTTGTCAATGAAGGTTGCATGCGTCCATTTACAAGGTGGTCTCATACTGATTGTGCTCTGTCCAGTTAGATTCGTGGCTTCTCCCTTGGAAGCTACAATTAAGGACTAGTTAGAAGCAGAGGCTAGATGTGTTCTCTCCAGCCCTTACTGACTGGGAAAATAATTGAGAAATCCCTCTTTTCCTCAGTGAAAGCCCAGTCATTGGTTAGAAAAATCTAATTGTCAAACTAGCATTATGTTCCATCATATCTGTGGGATAGTAATTCATGTAAGATACATTTTTACCTCTCTTACAAGTCAATTCACTTACAAGCCAGTTTCAAATCAAGCTTCCCTTGCGAGGAATGGAGATCATTATGGGGCTTATTATGACTACATTTCTTTTATGAGTGACCATTTTAAATAATATTTTATTTAATATTAAATTATTAAAGACTTAGCTAGACTTTTAACATTAGATGAACCTTGTGAATCATATATTGCATAGATTAGCACATGTATGCAATCTAGGTCATCAGTTTGTTGAATTTATACAGCCCTAGATTTGAGATTGTGGCCCTGAGTATCTCGATAGTTGAGTTGTGTGTTTATGTGCTTATGTGATAGAGGTGCTTTGTTCCTGCAGCTTAGAAACAGAAGCAGCCATTCATTGAGAAGCTTAGGAGAGGAAGTATCAACCTCATTTTCCAAACCAGCATTACTTTCACGGCTCATGGATCTGAAACATTACATTTAGAACATTTAGTACTATTACACTCTCAGAAACTGTGGTAAAAAGTCACATTTTCAAAACTTCATGCATATTGTATTCTTGTTGGAAATAAGTCCTGTAGTTTCTTAATTGTCTTCATGCCGTCCATATTTAACAAACATTGCAAGTCCTTTTTGTATTTGGGTAATTATTTGTAATTTAGTGAAGGAGACTAGGGGATGTTTTCTTCCAAAGGGAATTTAAAATCAGTTTTATGGTATTTTGAAAGTAAAATACTCCTTAACATGTCAATATTTTTAAAGTGTTATCTCAAAGTTTTCTATTGCTCAGGTATATAATCTAATAAAATTTTTTGTTTGTTTGCTCTAAGGTTATTTTTGCTATTCTCTATTTTGAATTATGTTAAAATTTGTGTGCATTTTATGAAATGCCTTTTTTCTTATTTTGAAAGTGTAAAATTGGGCATCTCAGAGTAAAATGTGGGATTATTAGCTACAAAGACTAGGCACATCGTGAAAGCTCAGTAACTAATTTTCTTGACTGAGTCCTATCCCAGAGTGTCACAGATTCAACAGAATTTTCCTGAAGGGTGATACACACCAAAATCTAGCTTGTGTGGATCTGAGACTATTGACTCAAAGATTCAAATCTACTTCGGAAGTGACTCCACGGTTTGAGTGAAAACTGAGGAAGGACTCATGCCTGTATATCACTAGATATCTTATTTCTCCATAATTTTAAGTGTTCATAATTTCTTCTTCTTTGATGGGTGTGCAACTGGGGCATGTTTGTACCGGCCAGCGTGTGTTCTGCCCAACAGTGTGTCTGTGTGTGAGGTTAACTGATTCAGAACTCATTCTCTTGATAAACTATTTCTTGAAAGCATTTATTTTAAGTCTTTATTTCCTGCTGAAATGAAGTTTCATGCTGTCATGCCCATCTTATTCTAGAAGAAAATTTCCATAGAAGAAAATGACTTATGGCCAGAGTTACAGAACATTCATCTTTTAGACTTAGCCTTAGAATATCATTGGAAATTACTTGGCTTGAATTTGGTTCATTTTTATCTTTATGGATTATGTACCAGGGCTATTAATAATACTTAAACCCCTTATGTTCCTATGGTGGTTAGATTTTTTTATTCCTTTTCAATTAGTGCTGTTAATTATTACATGGTCGTATTCATGCTTATTACAGATGAACTATTTTTAGTGCCAGTGTAAAGGATTAAGAATAACATTCAATTAGTTGGCTATTTCAGGCTTTATTGTACATGGTAATGTTTCAGGGAGTGTGATTTGGTCTAGAATATATCCAGATCCTTATGATATTGGGTTATGACAGGATTCTATTATTTTTAGCCATGAATGGTGCTTACTTTTCCCTATATTAGGAATGTTAATATTTGGATTATCAGAGTCCATGTTATAAACAGAATTTACCTATGCAAGACAAATTCTAACTGTGCAACATTTTCATGAGAATTAAAAGTTGTGTGTTAAGGGGAAAACCCTCTGAATGTTTTTATGTGTAAGTGCCTAAAGAACCATAGAAACAGTACATCAAAAGCTCTTATAAAAGAAAAACTGATTGAACATTAGCCAGAAACAAAATATGATTTACATTTTTTTTTTTTGGTTGCTGGGACTGAATACCCTAAAAACTAAGAGATGTGAGTGGGGAAAATGTCTAATTGATAAGAAAGTTGATTTATATTATATTTACATGCATCTTCTAAGATTGCCTTTACAGTAGCCAATCAGAACTTTAAAAAAAAAAAAAAGCTAACAACATAGATCCTATGTGTTGCCCTTAAGACTAAAATACTTTGCACACGTGATTGAATGGCTCACTTAAGTTGTTGAATTCCCTTATACATTTAAAGTGTACTTCCGTTTAGAATTATTCCATTTTAAATGGGTAACTTTCAGCTTCTGAACTATTTTCCTAAACATTCCAGTGGTGTGTTATAAAAGATCAAAATATCTCTAGTTGGTAATACAATTTTCATTTATAACGTGGAAAAGTTAACTGTTAGGTTTAACATTAGTATTAGTGTTTTGGCAATTGCTCATAGAAAAGAACACTGAATAATGGTTTTCATACAACTTTTGTAAAACATTCTTCTCCCAGTTTGATTCCAAATGCTTTTCCCCAAATTGTCTAATATATCATAAGCTAGTGTTTCCTTCTATTTAATTTTTCCTTCCAACACAATATTTAGGAAAAATATGAATAACATTGTGAGTAGCGGGAGACAACACGAAAAAGAAACCTTTCATTGTTGTGGAGGGGTAGGTATTATGTGATTGATGCCCTTCCTGGCATTTGTTTTATCCTGTTATTTTCTCAAAAAAGAGCACGGCTTTTTCTTAAATACATTTAAATTCAGAATTGCTTGCAAAAGATTGGCCTGGATAGATAGACATCCTAGATTTAAGATAGTACCACCTTAAAGGTATGTTGAAAGGTAAAATAAATCATTTCAAAATACTTAACTTTCCTAATAAGAATGTTAGGTTTTCTTCTCTTTCATTAGCTGGCCATAAGTCAAGGTCCTTATAACACTAGGAAATTACCTTTACTTTCAAAATTGCATTATAGTGAATTACTGTTTACAAAATACACATACTGTGAACAGATATAAGTTTCTGTCTTTTATAAGGTTTGTAGAATGAATGTTTTTTTAAAGTGAGTATTATATGTTAAATATTTTAAGTTTTTTATAAATACTAGTAACTGTTTACTAATATTTGTTTGGTCAAATGCTTGTAAATGTAGCTGAAAGAAGATAGGGAGAAACTGCGGATCCCAAACTGTTCCCTTTTTCATTTCTTGAAATGTTACCACTACAGACATTTTTTTAAGGTGAATAAACAGTTGTGATGTGCTGTACCTAAAATCATGTTTAATCGTATAAGGAAACATTTCAATACACTTATACAGGAAGAAAACTATAGATGAAGTACATGTGTGTGATTCAGTCTGATTCACAGAATTCTGAGAGTAATATGGAATAAAACAACTCCACTTAGATGATAACTGAAGCATTTCCTGCCTTGTGAAAATTTGGATATTAAATTGCTGTTAGAATGGGAAATTTGGACAACTTTATATCATTGTATAATTTCAGAATTTAGTTTCTGTATCTTTTGGAAAACATGATTATAGCAAAAACATAGAAAATAATCTATTACTAAAACACCATAAATGTAAAACTAGTATGCTTGGCTGTTAACTCTAAAGATGTTACTTATGTCTGTTTTTAAAACATGCATGTATTTAACAATTTTATCACAGTATTGTCATGGAAAAAATAAATATATTTTCTTACATCTTACACTGACAGACTTGGGCATTATTGGGTTTTTCCCCATGTTACACACTTAGGAGAAGTGGCATCTGCTTTGTTGTTGTATTTTTTTGTTCTATCCTGTAAGAAATACAGTGGTGGTAAAGCAATCACATAGCGCTATGGATGTGTTTTTAACATTTGAGTACATTGCTGTGCCATTGGTGTAACATCCATCTGTCCATTAAATCATTATTGTTTACCTGAGAAGTTAGCATCAAAATAATCAAATAGTGGGAATCCAGCATTAGCAAATAAATAATAAATACTGGTCTTTAATGGTTTTTAGTTTATGTCCTCTGAAAATAGCTTAAACATTCCTGAAGATTCTGAGAATGTATCAAAATTTTATTTCAACCTATTAGGAAATACAGTCACAGATTTAGCAAAACCAGTAATTTTAAAGTATAAAGTGATCTTAAATAGATGTTCTTAAATGGAGAAATTAAGTCCTTAGTCATATGTATAGCCTAGACTTAGCCAGATTGAAACATGAATGGGCCTGGATTTAACCAGAAGAAATTGCAGACCAACTCAATTGTGAAAAGCATGTTAGTATTTAAGTGCTAGGAAGTTCATACATATGGCCTGTTCTTTGGGGATTCTCAATGCATAACTTGTTTCCCAGATGGTGAGTTCTTGAGTCAAGATGTATAGCACCCTCAACCCCGGGAACTTATAAAAAGGATCAGAGAAGAATGATGAGATTATTGGGAGAAAAAATAGAGATGTATGAAAAAAATGTTTAAAGGTATTCAATGTCAACTAAAATGTTAGCTTACAAATAAGTTCTTCACAAAAGAACTATAATAATAGCTTGTTATGAGTGACTTATAAATTTGATCTTACTAGCTTTCTCCTGGAGTGATCAAAAATATTCGTTGTGCTGGTCCCAGGGAAGATGAAATAACAAGAGATGCCTTGAACTGATTTGTGCTTAAATTGGAGATGATTTTATCCCTGGGTGATTAGTTTCAGATTAGAGACAAGAAAAGCTTTTGAGGATGACCTTGAGAAAAACTGTTAAGTGATGGCCAGGTGCAGTGGCTCACGCCTGTAATCCTAGCACTTTTGGAGGCCAAGGCGGGTGGATCACGAGGTCAGGAGTTCGAGACCAGCTTGGCCAACGTGGTGAAACCCCATCTCTAAAAATACAAAAAATTAGCCGGACGTGCTGGCGCGTGCGTGTAATCCCAGCTACTCGGGAGGCTGAGGCAGGAGAATCGCTTGAATCCAGGAGGTACAGGTTGCAGTGAGCCGAGATCACACCACTGCACTCCAGTCTGGGCAACAAGAGCACAACTCCATCTCAAAAAAAAAAAAAACAAACTTTTAAGTGGAAACAACATTAAAATGAATGCAATCCCAGTGTATGAACCCCTGTCTCCAAACCTTCCAAAGTTATGAAAGAATGTCAAGCCTCAGCTCAAACAAATCTTTCTTCCCCTTCCTGCCCTCAGCCTGCCGTAACTCTGCTCGAGGCTGAGCCTCTTCCAGCTCTAGAGGCACTTGCATACTCCCCTCACCTACACCATCCTTGGAGTTGATGCGAGCCAGGGACTGAAAGCCTTGAGGAAGCAGAGTGTTGAGAACAGATGGACCCTCCTAGTCCTAAATTGCCCAATTACCAGTGCAGGCAACATGCCACCTTCAGAATGGAACCTAGACTCTAATTTCCTCAATTACCATTGTCGCTCCTTTCCTTTCCTGTGTTGGCTGAGGCTGGGTTCACACCTTTTCCGAGTCAGCCGCTGCCTTGCGGGAGGCTTCACAGGCCTGGCTCCCATCCCAGCTTCACAACTCACTATCAGGATAAGCTTTGGAGAGTTATTCAGCCTCTCCCCGTTTCCTCATCTCTGAAACGTGGCTCTTCATGCCCACCTTTGCAGGACTGGGGAGGATTAGACAGCGTACATCATGTTCCCAGCAGTGGATGTTTGTTACCCATGCCTCTTCAGAAACTACAGGAACACCTAAGGCCTTAAAGGTATAAATGCCTCCGCACTTGTTCAGCTGCTCCTTAGGTCATCTCTCCCATTTACACAGAGAGAAGCTGCACAGCACAGGACCTGCAGGGGAGCCATGGCATCTGTCCCCACAAAGTGAACACAAGGGCTTCACTTAGATGACTTCTTCCATCTGCAGGGCCCAGTTTAGGCCTTGCTGGCTCAGAGAAGCCTTTTCCAGCATCGCCAGGCCCTCAGTCCTGTGCCTTCCCAGGCCTGTGTGTCCCCACGGCACCAAGCACAATCCTAACGCTTGATTTGGGAATGGGAATTGAACAATGTCTCGGGCTCTTACATCCATGAAGCTTAGTGCAGGATCTGCCACATCTCAGGTGCTTGATTAATATTCTTTAAATGCGCCTTGAGAAAAACGTGGTTTAATGTGTTTCCCTGGTTATTAGAAATATGTCATTTTACAGAGGGTGATCCCTTGCGGGATAGTCTCAGACTATGCAAGACAAGGGAACCCTGGTTAAGGACAAGGATGGGAGGCTCCCTGTAGTAGCTCAAAGCAGCTCCTTCCCCAGATTTGGGCCATCTTGCCTTGTAGTAAGTAGATGCTTAAGACGTGTTGAATGCAATTACCTGATTCTCCCCAGACAGAAATTTACTCTTACCTTCTTACCTCTTTGACAACAACAGATGGGAAATAAATGGCCTTTATCTGAAGTGACAACAGGTTAGAGTCCTTCTACACATTGTCTGTCACCTCCGCCCTCTGCCATCTCCTCCCCAATTTGAACCTTGTTTTCATTTTCTGTGGGTCAGGTTCTCCATATCCTTCCAACTTGTATGGACAACTTGCATGACCAAGTGATCCATTCTGGCCCCCGTCCCTCTTCCCCAAACTGCATATCTGCTTCTCTGGAAGATAGTCTTGGCTTTGATATTTCAGGCATCTACTTTGTGGGCAGGTAAGCCCTGGCATGTTCCTCAGGCCACACCACTGTAGTCTCCTATTCCACCCGGAAATAACACGTATCTCCTTACACACAAAACTTTCTTCCCTCAAGAAAGACCTCCTCAAGCAGCTGGGCCCATGGTCCAGGCTCCTCCAAGCTTATGGCCTTGCCATCAGGGGAGTCCTCGCCAGCTCACTGTGAGGACTCTGGCCTGGCTTGTCATGTGCTCATTCCTGGTTCAGTCCTGTAGCTGGACATAGGTTCTATTCAAAGGACATTTTCACAAGAGCTGGAGAAAGATGAGTCCCTCCAAAAGAGGTGATATCCTGAGTAGACAGAACAAAAAATACTCACTGAAGAAAAACTAGAAAATCAATGGAAAAGAAAAAGAAATCACACAATCTTTTTTATTTTCCAAGACAGAGTCTCGCTGTGTCACCCAGGCTGGAGTGCAGTGGTGCGATCTCGGCTCACTGCAACCTCCGCCTCCTGGAGTTCAAGCGATTCTCCTGCCTTGGCCTCCCCAGTAGCTGAGACTACAGGCTGATGCCACCAAAACCGGCTAATTTTTTGTATTTTTAGTAGAGACGGGGTGTCACCACGTTGGCCAGGCTGGTCTCGAACTCCTGACCTCGTGATCTGCCTGCTTCAGCCTCCCAAAGTGCTGGAATTACACGGGTGAGCCACCATGCTGGGCCCACACAATCTTTTTATGCAGCATTAGGTCTTTTCAACATTTTACTTTTTATCCTTTCGGAAATATTTTCCTATGTGAATATGTGTGTGTATATATGTACATGTCTATTCATATATATGTATATGTGTGCATATATAAAAGAATTGTAGATTCTGTTTTGGAACTTGAATTTTTATTTCACATATTTTGAAAATCTTTTCATATATGGTACTCTTTCATGGATATATGAAATCCCAATGTATGGATGAATTATTCTGTATTCTGGACATTTTTCTATATTCATACTTTTCATTAAATAATTGATAACTTTGAAAGTCAAGCAAAAGTGTTTGGCATTAATTTGACATCTGAATTTCATACTAAAAGCCATTGGCACCTTGTACACAAAAACACCCAAACCAACTTTTCTGTGTCATAAAATGCTGTCTTTTATAAGTAACTGGCTACCAAAGATGCTGATGCAGAGTTCCATGGATTCCCTGCTATTTCCTCTAAGTTGTGGGCTGCTTGGGGTCATGCTGAGTGGCCACTGGAAAGGGCAGCTGCCTGACAATTTCCTCAATCCCCCTGGGCACCCACACCATCAACTGTACCCCAGCCTAGGTCCTTAGTCATGGCAAAGGGTCCCTGGACCCCAGGAACACAGGATTTTCAGGAACTATAAATAGGAATTTTTAAGTACGGTTATGCTTTCTGAGAACAGAACTCCCCTTATCCTATGAGTGTTTGACTCATTGTCTAGGGACACAGCTGACCGTGGCATAGCCTTTAGTTGGGATAGCACAGGACAGAGGGTGCATTTTAGGAAAACGAACTTGGTTTTTGGGGAGGTATCATCTGGAGGTGGGAGAGACTGAAAGTTAGAGTTGATCAGGGTTGTGGTAGGCAGGACTCTACGAAGGCCCCCGAGATGCTTGCATGGAACTGTGGAAATGGTGTGTTGTCACTCCCACAATTAGGCTACTTATCAGTTGACTTGGAGTTAATAGACAATGATCCTGGGTGGGCGACCTATTGAGGAGAGCTCTTATGAGAGGGACTGGACCCTGCCTAAAGAAAGTCTCCCCTGGCTTTGAAGAAACAAAGAGCAAGTGAGCCTCAGGTGAGACCACAGCCCAGGCGACACCTTGACAGGGGGAGCTGAGTCCTCTCTATCCTTTATATCCTCACTGGCACTTTGGCCAGGGGCTGGTTTGTGAATAGCTCGTCCTCAGTGAGTGTCAATGAAATGTCAACCGACCTTGTGTGGGCGAGTGCCTGGAGGGGGCAACTACAGTAATCCTTGCGAGGGCCCGCAGGCCATCCGCTCCCCACCCTCCATTCCCCACCCCCAAAGCCTCCCAACCCACTCCCAGGGGCTCCCAGCTTCCAGGCCGGAGGTAGTCACATGGATAAGGCCCCCAGCCTTGGGCACATCCTTTTACCTCTCTAGCCCCGTGTGGAGCTGGAGCAGAGATCGCCCAGGCTTCTTTCATTTCTGAGGTGGTGTGAATGTGACCTGGACAAGCAATCGGCTCGTGTTCCACTTTCCACTGTATTAGACAGGGCCCCCCATTTCATTCCGAACCCCCACAGTTGCTCCCTGAACCCCACGTTCAGTGAGAACATGGAATGCTGCCGGCAGGGCCTGAAGTCACCACGCAGTGAGCCTTGAGACCCCTGCGGCCCCATACCCCTCTCCTCCCACAGCTCTCTCTGCCTCATAGTCCATTTTCTCTGCCTCCGCTTTCTTTTGGCCAATTTCCTAACAGGGCTTTCCTTAGCTAAGCCCCTGGCCTGGTGCCTCTTACTTTTGTTATTAAGTGAGTATAAACGGCAAATTTCTTGAGCCTCCCTGGCCTTCCTTCGAAGAGACATTCCAACTCAAGTCCTCTCCTAGCCAAGTCAGAACTGCAGCCCCTTGGCAGCAGGCTGTTCGGGGAGGCCATAGCCCCGGGCTGGGCCCTGGCTTGGAGGTGAGCAGCTGGGACATCGGGGGAGGCCATGCCACATGCTGGGAAATTTCTATGCCTCTGGACACCATTTGCATCTTGAGCAAAACTGAAAGACAAGATGGATAAATAGAAAAGAAGAGACCTCCTCCCAGGGGCTGAGACATAATGTTCTCTCTCCCGTCTTTCCAGGAAAGGGCAAGTGCTCCTGGGAGCTACGAACTTTCTAGGACAAAGATGCCTCAGCAAGAGCAAGCGGGAAGAAGAGGAGCGGCAGGGGAGGCCTTTCCCAGCTGCCTGCGCTGTTCTTTCAGCTCGTGGCTTGGCTGGGGCAAGGCAGGGGCCCAGGGGAACACGCTGCTGGGCAGAAATAGCTTGCAACCACTCCCCAGGGTTATGGAGGTTATTTGTGGAGATGAAAGCAAAGGAGGGAAGGGAAAAGAATTTAACCCACACCCAGTTGCCCGTAGAGGGGCCTGAATCCCACCCTGCTGGACTAGCTCTTTAGTTTCTGCTTTCAGATTTGCTCAACCCAGAGTCCCTGCAACAGAAGGCCTTTGAAAGAAGGCAGATTCAGGGCTGTGATGAGAAACTGGCATGCGTTGGCAAGCAGACTCTTGGGACCTGGCCTTTGTCCGAATCTCCCTCACTTACACGACTATACTGCAGACGACAGCTAACCCAAGGGAGCCTCAGAATGTCCCTCAACAATGCGGGTGTCCCTGGGCAGACTGCACCTGACCAGAGGTCAGGGTGAGGGCAGAAAAGCTCCACGGGACAGCATCGTGGCTGCGTCTTCGTGATGGGACCATGGGCAAGTCACCCAGTCTTTCTGGCCAGCGTCTGTCTTCCTAAGTCAAATAGGCCATGCCCATCTGCTCCAGCCATCATAGGAGGAGGACTGTTATGAAGATCAAATATGTGAACATTCTCTGACTGTGAGGTTGTGGTGCGGTTACTCACAGGGCCTAGCCCAGAAGCCAGCTGATGCTGTTGCGTTGGATTAGTCATTTTGCTGGCCCGAACATAGCCACCTGTAAGCTGGAACTTACGGTAGCCTGTCACTTCCACAGGACCCACCAGCTTAAATGCCGGTAGCCCTGGGACTTCTGGCCTCACAATGGTTGAGGTAGGGCTGCTTACATTTCCCTTCTCTGTTTAGCGTGTGCCGGATAAGTCCCTAGTTCGGATACCGTCGGACGACGCACATCTCCATGTTGAGAAATAACGTGCGAGTGGGCTAAAGCTGTACGACCCCTGATTTCAGATTCTAATTTTGATTCCATACTGGCAGCTCTCTCCCCACTGCAGGGAGAAAGTGCTGGAGAACGTCGTTCCCGCCTTTGATAAGCTAATCTTACCCCCTTCTCAGCTAAGGGTCTGGGTGGTGGTGGGCACGCCCGGACTGACCCCCAGCTCCAAGGGCAACTACTATGCGTTCCTGGACTGGGCAGGAGCTGGAAGAGGCAGGGAGGAGGTGGGAAGCGGCTCATGCCTTGTCCAGGCTCCTCTCCTAAAGTATTGTCTTTCCACTTGGAGCTGGAATTCTCTGCCTTTATTTTCTTGGAGTTGGGCCTCTGCAGGCTGCCCCTCGGTCATTCCCTCCCAGGAAGAACGGCCTTCTGGGGTGGGGGTTGCTGTCGGAGCTCAGACAGGCTGGGGGCCCCTCCTACTGCCTATTCTTCCTCCTTTGGGAACTCACAGTGCTAAAAACAAGCTTTCTGAGAACCATATTTTTCTGGGTTAAAGGTGAAAAATGCAGCGTTTCCTCCAAGTGGAAAGCCCTGGGCCTGCCAGCTCCAGCTCCGGGCGCTTTTCCGAGCTCCTTCCTCCCACGCAGGGAGGAGGCAGCAGCTCCTGCAGGGCCAGGGGAGGAGGTGGGCAGGGAGGAAGGAGAGGGGGCAGCAGCAGGAAAGCGCCAGTGCCCGTGCCAGCAGGGCAGTCCGTGTGTGGACACCAGCCGGCCTGTTGGTGTTGGAGGGCCGGGAGACGGGAGCGGGACTGGGTCAGGAAGTGAAAGACAAATACCAGGGTGGGAGAGTGGCGCGGCCTTCAGAGCGGCGGGCAGGCCGGGGCAGCTGCCTGGGCAGCCGCAGGAGGGGGACACAGAAGACCCCCACAGACCTTCCTGAGAGAAATCCTGAGGTGGGGCCTCCAGGAACATGCAGGGTTATGGGAGGCCATCTTAATAGGAAAAGCAAGGACATCCTCACCCCACACCCGGTCGCCCTTGCTTCGAACATGTGGGAGGTTCCGGGGAATTTCCTCAGACCCTGATTGTGGGAGAAAAGCTTTTCAGGATCCTGTGCCCCACTCCATCCTTCCTCCCTAGGACAGGGACTGCTGTTAGCCTCTGAGCTTCCTGGCGACACCCCAAACCTTTCTCTTCAGCCAAGAGCCTGGCCAGCCTTCAACATGCTCTCCCCACAGCGGCTACCCAAAAGCCAGGCACAGATCCCATCTTCCAGCCGGTCCAGTCCCTCCTCCTCAGAACAGCAACAGGGCCAGCTGCCAAGTGTCAGGGAGCAGGTGGAAGGAGGGCAAGGGGAAGAGAGGGCACCGCATTGCGATGGGGGAGGGCGGGTGCTGCTCCCATCAGGCCTGGCCTGGCTGGGCACTGAGAACATCATGGACCTTGCCTCCAGCCCCAAGGGTTAAAGAAGGTCGGAGAAGAGCTATGGCCAGGGGGTCACGGCATCCCTACTGCACCCTGCTGTGAATGACATAGGACTTGCTGGGGTAGACCGATTGCATCAGCAGTGATGCTTTTCCACTGCTCCTGAGTCCATGCCCTCCACCAGGCAGCTTGGTAGTTCTCTCATCCTGGAGAAGAGCCCATATGTCACGTGGGGGCCGGCCCGTTTCTTCCTCTCTTGAATCCACAGATGACTGGGGTGTGGCAGTGCCAAGCCGAGGCTGTGAAAGTCCTTCCACCTTTACTCTCGTGCTCGTGCCCTCCCCCATTGTTAGGAGAAGGGCATGCTCAGGCCAGCCCATTAGCCCAGAAGGAGGACAAGAAACACACGGAGCAGACACAAGCCACCTCACCAACCCAGCCAAGGCTGTCCCGAATTAGCAACCCTGACACGTGTGAGCAAGTCCAACGGACACTGGAAGATCCACCTAGTCAAGCCCAACCAAGATTGGCAGAGCTGCCAAGCTGACCACTTAAGGCGCATGAGGAATAAACACTCGTTGCTGTATGCCATTGCAGTTTTGTGATTTTTGTTATGCAGCATTATTGTGGCCATGGCAACAGATACACATAGAGAGACAACAGGACACCCAGGAGCCCACATGGGATACACTGTCTCTTACCCTGTCCTCTGACCCTGAGCCTCCCAGGTCACCAGCTCCTCTTGGGTCCCTCCACTCTGCTGCTCTCTCACCTGTCAGATCCATACTCCCCTGACCCTGTCATCACGTCACTCTTCTCCCCTTAGCCTCATCTGCTTCCCACCCAGAGGCAAGTGGTTCTACTCCCAGGCCTGCATCCCTGGGTCATTGCATTTTTCTCTGGATAACACTTTCATGGAACAACAACTCATTAGCAACAGCTCTTCTAGCTTCAATTCAGCTGAATGGCCTAAGATCACAATGGTATGTATGGCTGGAGGGAATCCATCAAAATGGCCTGTAAAAGCAACTCCATGACATCTTGGGAAGCACTGGCCCCAACAGTATCAAAGGAAGAGGTGTTGAGGCAAGGGTGTCTGGGAGGTGGAGGACCCACTTTCTACCATGTGGCCTTTCTCCGGATTGCACTCATATAAGATTATGTGTCTAGGAGTGGATGATGATGATGATGTTGATGATTACCATGATTCCTCTGGGAGAAAGGATCCTGGCCATCAAAGCTTCCGAAAGACAGGAGATTGGGGCACAAAGTGAACCTCTCTAGTTTATTCATCTTTTAGAATTACATTATGTGCTTAAAACTGTGCCTTGCACAAACCCCAAAAGTCTTTGCTGAATGAATGCTGCACAAACAAATGTAGAGTCAAGACTGGGACTAATTATAGGCTCTTGCATAAGTTAGATCATATGTCCCCCCCTCTTTGGGGGCAGTGTTCATCTCACCTTTCCCTTAGTAAGTCCATCATGGGGATCTGCCAGTGAACCAGCTGTCTCTGGGGTCATGTGCATGCATAGCAAAGGGACACAGCTCATGGTACGGAAGGAAGAAGTCGTGTTTCTCTGGTTCTCACCCAGATGCTCAGACCATCCTGACAGCATGTCCCCCCACCCCTGCACAGCCTTGGGAACACTGACTGTATTAGTGTCCATTGGTATGAACCTGACCTCCGCAAAATCAGTAACACCTCCATAAGTGAATGAATGAATGAATAAGTTCTAGCTTTGTCCCCTTTATTCAAGTTTACTATAGATACTCCCCCCCGCCCTTAAAACAAAAATGACAGTGACCTACCTCGGTAACACATGTTCCTTTTAATCTGCTTATCTTGGAAAGCTTCATATTCATCCTCTTGAGCCGTCAACATTTACCAAAAGAGAATGGTCAGCTCCCCAAGTTGCCCACCCAAGTTAACCTATCCATTCCACTGACACC
The DNA here is from genome assembly GCF_029281585.2 of Gorilla gorilla gorilla. Lineage (NCBI taxonomy): Eukaryota > Metazoa > Chordata > Mammalia > Primates > Hominidae > Gorilla > Gorilla gorilla. The sequence continues at coordinate 73,441,823 of NC_073243.2, forward strand.
ACAAACGGCCCAAACAAGTCTCTCTTGGGAGAAATTTTTAGGAAAGGTGTGCAAGAATTCAGAGTCATCCACCCAAACTTCCAAAAGTATACTGTGTGGACAGTCTGCAGCTATAAAAATATACACATACAAAAGTACAGCTACAAAATCATGGGGGCTCAGCTCCTTAACTCTGCATTATAAAAAGTAGAGATTTCACATTCGAGGTAAGCTCTGGGGAAGGGGGCCGCATTATGATTATGATTCTGTGTTTGATCTCCTTCCATCTTTATTTTTATGGACTAGTCAGAACACAGTGAACCAGCCAGTGAGGAGTGGAAGGGGTTAATCCGAACAATCCACAGGCCAAGGTGGGAAATGTGAAGTTCAAGGTCACACAGTCATTCTGCTGTCAGGAAGAGTGTCATGAGTCAGGGAAGGAGAGAAGTATTTTAATAGTGCCCTGTGGGTTTCTTTCTCTCTCTCTCTCTTTTTAATGTACTATGAATCACAACACAGTCATTGAGCTATAGCAGACAGGCTCTGGAATTTGCATTGATGTGTGATCTCTGGCAGCCGCTACATATTCAGTGGGCAAAGTCCGATGCTTCCTACACAGAGAATTCTGCTGGGTCAGCTCGCGGAGTGTCAGCAGGAAAGGCCACCCAGGGATGCCTGTCTTGGTTCTCAGTTTCTCATCAGTGTGTACTTTCTTCTTGGTGAGAGGAAACACACCTGGTCCCTGGGCCTCTGCATATAGCATCAGGCAGGGTCTGAGGGCCCCTGGGATTCTCAGAATAGAAGGCTCTGTCCCTTGGACAAGGCCAGCTGGTGTTACTTGGCTCCACAAGTGTTGATGTTTTTCCCATCCACGGCATCTTCCACGAGGGAAATGTGGTAATCGGTGGACAGGGTGAAGTGAGAGATACAGCCCACGAGCCCTCTCATATATTGCCTGTTAGTGTGCAGAGCAATTTCCTTCATTCCACCTGCCAGGAAGCAAGAGGGAGATGAGGTGAGCCAAAGGACAGGTGTCAGCAGGGCAAGGTCGGGGTTCCAGTTTGGGGCACTTGAATGGCTGCTGACCAAGGCATCCCTTGATTCATGGGACATGTGAGGGCTGTAGGCCCCTTGAGCTGCTCGGTACCTCACCTCTCTCTATTTTATAATTATCCTTGAAGGAACAGATTGACTTGGATCAGTTTGCACACAATCAAAAGCTATAAATTCATTCCTCATGTGTGATTTCTGGCCCAGCTGACCACCTTGAGACCAAATAGTGTCTAGTAAATTTTGAAGTGTGGTATAATGTCAACAGAATGCAGTGTGTGGTTAGAAGTGATGTCATCTTAAACCAAAACAAATGCACTGATGTCGAATGCTTTCAATAGAAAATATCATATAGATAAAAATAGCTTTTCATTTTTATGTGTCTGCACTAATGAATTAATTATAATAAGCCATTTACAGAAATACTAGTCATTCTATTCTGCAAGGGGAAAGAAAGACAGGTCCTGTTTTGTCAGAGAGAATTCATGGAGCTATATTTAGCAGGTTCCTGTTCTATAAACAAGAAAAGCCTGGTTTTCCTGGTGGATCTGTCCAAAGCATAAAAGCATCGAAGGGAGCCCTTCCTGCCCCCTCAGCCATGAGTCAGCAGTTCAGAAAATGAAAGAATGGAATATCTGGAGGGCTTCCTGATTTACAGGTATTTGATCCAGCAAAGTGCACAGCCTCGGCACAGCAAATGGAAGACTAACAAGAAAAGCACTGGCCTAATTTTGCTTTGGTCGAGGGTCGGTCACTTACCCACATACAGAGCTCCATTGATGTTAAGCTGCCGCATCATGCCTGGGGATTTGCCTGTTCTGGCTCCATAGTCATCCACGGTTATCTTTCCTGACTGGCCATCCCTGCAAAACACCAAAACAAAATAGAACAAAAAGCCTGGCATTTTTGGAGTTCATTCAATCATTCATTCATTTCAATACAAATGTATTAAAGGACACACTATGTGCCAGGTACTGTGCTAAATGACGGGGCTGCAGAAATCAAAGCAAAAAGCAAATGTGTGGCCCTCAGGAGCCTGTGGTCTACTGAGGAAGACAAAAAGTCAAACTGTGAATGACAACACAGTGCCAGCACTCCACGGCGAAGACCACAAGGGTGCTGTGGAATTACACCAGGGGAGCAGCGCCTAAGTTAGACTAGAGAGAGGACAGTTATTAGAGAGATGGTCAGAAAAAGCTGCTCAGAGATTCTGTCCAAAATGAGTCTTGTAGGCTGGGTAGGTAAGTCAAGTGAAGGAGAAGGTTATGCAAACAGAGAAAGCAACAACAGCAAAGAGAAAGAGCAGGGGTTAGCACAGATGGAACTCACAGAACACTGGGGCTGGGAAAGGTGAAGCCCCAAACAAACGGTCAACCGCTTGTAAGGAGTTGAGAGTTTATCCTGAAGGTGACAGCGGGCCAGGGAAGAAATTTCAGGTGAAGCCCAGGGAGGAGAGCTTGTGGCGAGGCATGGGAAGCCATGGGGAGCTGGGATATTCTAAGTACAATGAGAAGCCAATGAAGCAGTTTTTGTAGGTATAAGATCATTCGATGAGAAGACTGGCTCAGAAGTTTCTGTTTTTTATTTTATTTTATTTTATTTTATTTTATTTTATTTTATTTTATTTTATTTTATTTTATATTTTATTTTATTTTATTTTATTTTATTTTATTTTATATTTTATTTTATTTTATTTTATTTTATTTTTTGAGATGGAGTCCCGCTGTCGCCCAGGCTGGAGTGCAGTAGCGCGATCTCGGCTCACTGCGGCCCCGCCCCCCGGGGTTCACGCCATTCTCCTGCCTCAGCCTCCCGAGTAGCTGGGACTACAGGCACCCACCACCTCGCCCGGCTAATTTTTTGTATTTTTTTTAGTAGAGATGGGGTTTCACCACGTTAGCCAGGATGGTCTCCATCTCCTGACCTCGTGATCCGCCCTCCTCGGCCTTCCAAAGTGCTGGGATTACAGGCGTGAGCCACTGCGCCCGGCCAGTGGCTCAGAAGTTTCTAAAGGACCCACAGAGCCCTAAAGTGACTCTGAAGACAGGAAGAGGGAGGTGTTCATTGGTGGCAAGGGCGTTGTAGTTTTCAAAGCTATTTTTCAAACCTATCCAGCCCCATGAGCCTTTTTCAAGCAAATACATTTGCTTCTATAGCACTAGGGGGTGGACTCACTCAGGCTTCATTTCTTGATAGCAACTCTTCTAGAGATTTACAGAGCTTTCTCTTGTTCTGTCCCCATCTTTGAGACCACAAACTTCCCATTTGGGAAGTGCTTTCTCAGAATCCTGTATCTGAATGCTGTGACAGGCAGAACCCGCAACAGCTTGCCTTGCTTGCCCTGCCTTTAAAAAAAAATTACTCTAAAATATTCCATTTTTTTCTACTTACTCTAGTTTATAAAGTCTAAGACTTTTTCATTTTTTATATCTAAAATGAAGATATACCTTATAATCAATGGCATCTTAGATTTGAAAAAATGTGGTATCACCTTCTAGCATAATAACATGCTTCTTTATCATGTTTATTACTTATTGTCTGTTGCTTCCCATTAGACTGCAAGACCATCAAGGCAAGGATGTTAATTTTCTTCAATGAGGTATCTCCTGTGTCTGGAATGATATAAGGCTCATCTCAGATGATGAATGAACAGTGAATCTGTGGAGCTTCAGCATCCTTACCTAAGATGGGAATAGCTATGCCCATCTCCCAAGATTATTGTGGAGATCAGATGTTATGCGTACAAAGCACAGGGCATGATACCCGATACACATCTTGCTCTATAAAGACTTGTAGAGGAGTGTGTTGTTATTGTTATCAATATCATTATCATTTTTATCCATAAAATGAAGATTATAAAACCTAAGTTGCTGTGAATATTGAGACAAAGTATGAAAAGTACCTGGCAACTGGAGATGTTTAATAAACTGGAATTTATTTTCTCTTTTCTGCTGGGATTAATGCCTGCAAGACCATGGTGCCCCAGAGCAAGACACTGTCCAAAGCAAGGCCCCCTGGGCAATCTCCTTTTCATTGACACTCCTATCTCTAACCCTGGAGCCTGCTACAGAGAATTAAGGTATCTGCTCAATCCTTCTTGCCATAATTGATATCCATGGCCTTGACCCAGTTCCCCCTGAGAACTCTTCCCTTCTAGGCCTGTCTGCTCACAACTCACAGTATCTGCTGGAATCCTCCCATTCATCTAGTTCCTGGGCTCGACTCTTTCTGTTCAGCCCTCCTTGCAACCTAAGACCCACCAGGAGAGGTATCCATGATGCCAACAGGAAAAGCCAAGTCTGCTAAGCCATCTGCATGGTGCCCAGCTTGACACTCTGACATGTGAAATTCTTCCTGTAGAACATTCCACTGCCTTATCCCTCCCAAACATCTGAAATCCTAGCTTTGGGTGGGTTTCATCATGGGGTAGGATGGAAAGGGCTTTGAGCTGGGATTCTAATCTTGGCTTTTCCCACAAACAGTTGTATAGTCTAGGGGGAGATCATTTAACATCAGTTTCCTTAGATGTCTAGGAAGTGCCTGGTATCCTCACCAGTGTGTATCTTGATACACATAATCAAACCCCAACAACAACTGGGAAGGCTTAAAAATTATTCCACAATGTGTGAGTATTCTACCAATGATCTCCACCCAAGGAAACTGGGAGAAGGGTGTTGTTCCCTGATGTTCCCAGGGTGGGGATTTGTAGGGATCAAGTGTGGTTAGAGGTAAAGAGCTCAAGCATTTCATATTCCTTTGGATGTCTCTGGCTAAGCCCCTTTAAAGAGGCAGAAATGCAGAAGTTAGAAGCCATAGAGTTTGGAGTATTTTGGAGTTAGGCTGGACTCTGAATTTTTAACTTGTAGTCTAGAAACTATTTGAAATCCAAGCATGTGGATATTCATGATGGGAAAACATTTCTTTTTTCAGAAAGTTAGAGTTGGGACTTCATCAAAATCACCCTCTCTCTCAAGGGCTTTCTAGACCATCTGGGAAGCTGAGAGGCACAGAGCTGCCTCTGTATCCCCATTTCCTCTAGGGTTTCAAAGGCAGGCCCAGCAGCCAGGGGTTGGGGGCCCAGCAGCCAGGGGTTGGGGGCCCAGCAAGGCTCTCCCCATTGCAGCCTATATGGGAGCTGAGTAGGAAAGTAGCCATGGTGGGCGCCCTGTTTCCCAGGCCTCACTCATGACTTTACCCACTGGCTTCCCCAGAAAGGGTTATGATAAATTCTCAGGGAACCCCAACCAGACCTTCATTTCAGCTTATCTTCTCCTGGGACCTTCATCTAACTTGCGAGATTGACATTTCTAAGTTTCAGCCTGCTATTTCGTTTCTGAAAATATGTTGTTAGAAATATGGACAAAGGTATTAATAGTAAAACTATTATATAAAGAAGAGCAAAGGAATGATTCATCCAAAGTTAATCAGAAGTCAGGATGGTGATTACCTCTGTGATAGGGGAGATATGTAATTGGGGCTGAGTGAAATACAGTCAGGTTCTAAGGTTTAGGTAATGTGTAAAAAAAAAAAGTGGCCAGGTGCAGTGGCTCATGCCTGTAATCCCAACATTTTGGGAGGCCAAGGTGGGAGAATCACTTGAGGCCAGGAGGTTGAGACCAGCCCTGGCAACATAGCAAGGCAGACGGTGCACACCTGTGGTCCCAGCTACTCAAGAGGCTGAAGTGGGAGGACTGCCTGAGCCTGGGAGGTCAAGCGAGGCTGCACTGAGCCATGATGACACCACTGTACTCCAGCCTAGGTGACAGAGCGAGAACCTGTCTCAAAACAAAACAAAACAAAAGGCCGGGCGCGGTGGCTCACGCCTGTAATCCCAGCACTTTGGGAGGCCGAGGCGGGTGGATCACGAGGTCAGGAGATCGAGACCATCCTGGCTAACACGGTGAAACCCCGTCTCTACTAAAAATACTAAAAATTAGCCGGGCGTGGTGGCGGGCACCTGTAGTCCCAGCTACTCGGGAGGCTGAGGCAGGAGAATGGCGTGAACCCAGGAGGCGGAGCTTGCAGTGAGCCGAGATCGTGCCACTGCACTCCAGCCTGGGCGACAGAGCGAGACTCCGTCTCAAAAAAAAAAAACAAAAAAAAACAAAAAAAAAACAAAACAAAAAAAGCCAGAGGGAGGGGGGAGGATTGCCTGTACAATGAGATTTGAAAGTCTTTTTTTTTTTTTTTTTTGAGATGGGGTCTCACTCTGTCACCCAGGCTGGAGTGCAATGGCATGATCCTGCTACCTCCACCTCCCAGGCTTAAGCGGTCCTCTCACCTCAGCCTCCCGAGTAGTTGGGATTACAGGCGTGTGCCACCACACCCAGCCAATTTTTGTATTTTTTGTAGAGACAGGGTTTCGCCATGTGACTCAGGCTGGTTTCAAACTCCTGAGCTCAGGTGATCCACCCACCTCGGCCTCCCCAAGTGCTGGTATTGCAGGTGTCAGCCACCATGCCCGGCCCAAACATTCTTTAAAGTCCACATACCCTGAACTCTCAAGGTTCTTCCAGTTCAGCCATCAAAAGGTTTCTTCTCCAGAAGGTTACTGCTTAATGAAGGTTTGGGGGTTCAGTTTCCCTGGCCTGTTAGTGTCAGTGTAGGGCACAGCGGGAGTTGGTAGAATATTCCCTGAATGCCCTGGATCAGGGGTACTAGGATGCCAGGCAAAGTTGGGGAACAGGACAGTGGGACTACAAGGGAACTGGACACCACATCCCACCACTGCTCAGCTCTGGCTCTGCCTCATGCTGCGGGAGGGACTCACCTAACGGCCTTAACTCGGTGCCACCGACCATCGTTGAAGGAGCCATTCACCATGATGGATGCCACACCACTGCCCAGGTTATAGCTAAGGCATTGGAGAAGAAGAAGACAGAGAACAGAATAAAACACTGAGGCATAAGCATACACGGTTCACAGACAATTCTCAGGGCAAAAGTTCTTTGCAACTCAGAGTGCAGTTTCCTTAACAGAAAACAAGAGTGTTATAAAAGTTGCTGGGTTTCCAGGCTGGTTCATGAAATTAAAAATTATTAGACTTTTAAATTGTGGTAAAATATATGTAACATAACCATGGCCATCGTAACCATTTTTAAGCATACAGTGCCGCAGCATTAACTACATATTCATATTGTTGGGCCGGCAATTTCCAAAACTCATCTTACAAAACAAAAGCATTGCATTAAATAATAACCCCTCACTCTTCCCTCCCCCCAGCCCCTGACAACCAGCCTTCTACTTTCTGACTCTATGGATTTGATTCTTCTACATACCTCATATGAGTGGCATCATAGAGTATTGTCTTTTTTGTGACTGTGACTGGCTTACTTCACTTAGCATAATGTTATCAAGGTTGTTTTTTAATGCCCTCATGTAAGGCAACATCAGTACTAAAGTATCAGGAATAACAAGAAGGGCTTTATCATGTGTAATGTTTTATACTATGTTACGATGATGGTCTGCCCCCTCCCTCCACCCGCCAAATTCATGTCTACCCAGAGCCTCAGAATGTTACTTATTTGAAAATAGGGTCTTTGCAGATTCATTAGTTAAAAGGAAGTCATACTGGATTAGGGCAGCCATGGATCCAATATAACTGGTATCTTTATGAGAAGACATTTGGACATGGAGCCAGAGACACACAGAGACAGGGAACACCACGGGAAGCTGGAGGCAGGGACTGGAATGGGGCATCTCCAAGCCAAGGAATGCCAAGGGCTGCCAGCCACCACCAGAACCTGGGGGACAGGCATGGAGCCGATTCTCCCTGAGACCCTCCAGAAGAAGCCAACCCTTGCACTGCATGGTGGATTTCTAGCCTTCAGAACTGTGAGAGAGCCCACTTCTATTGTTTTAAGCCACCTAATTTGTGGTCATGTATTATCAGAGCCCTAAGAAATGAATGCATGTGTTTTCACATTTTTTAAAAAAATGAACATTGCAGAGTAGGGTGAGCCCCAGAGAGATTAAGGGAATTTGCCTAAAATCACAAACCTAATGTAGAACTTGAACTTGATGTATCCTCTGCCCTTATGCCATTTAACTCTGCTATCAGGTTTCTCTAGTGGCTTCCTATTTTCTATTTCAGTTCCCAGATACCCCGATACCATAAGGGTTTCAGAAAACATGAACATGTTGTTACCAGAGAGAAATATCCCCCTTAATCCAGTGTTCATTCAATTATTCTAATTAAATTTAATTCGACAAATATTTAGTGAGTGACTACTCTAGCCTGGGCACTGGGCCAACTGCCCAGACTTTCCCTGGATAATACAATAAAGCCTAGGCCATCAAGCTTTTGAAGGGAAGTATGTTCCACCTGGGATGACTCCCTCCTCATTTTGTAAGAGGACATATCTCTCCTTCACCTCATTGCCCAAGAGAGAGGGATGTCGAGAGAAAATCTGGATGAGTTAGCAAGCACTGGCATGTACTCATTCTGAGAAAACAGCAAGAATAGAAAGTGCTTGGCTTTCTCCAGAGAAAGCACCATAGGTCATTCCTTTAATAATGGAGGCTCAAAGAACTCACACAGCCCATTGACATTTAACCAAGAATAGGACTTGGGGTGACTTGACAAACCCTGGGACAAAGCTGCCACTCTGACCCTGAAAAGTCCACTGTTTTCTAATGAGTTTTCCCACATCAAGTACCTCCTTGTATAAAGCAGCCTGGTGGCGGAATTTTGAGATTTCATGATTTGGTGGCTAAATGCTTCTTGAATGAATAGGAAATAAGGCGAGTTGCTGATGGGCAGAAACTTAGCTGAATTACTATCTATGGCCATTCTGAGAGGCAGCGTGGGGTGATAGAAAGAGCATGGACACTCAGATTCAACGGACCTGCCTTGATCCCCAGACTCGCTAGTTAACAGCTCTGTGGCTTTGGGCAACTTGCTTCATATTCTCATCTGTCAAACGGGGATAATAATCCCTTCCCTGAAGAATCCTAGGGAATGCTAAGTAACATGACATATGTAGGAAGCACTGCACTTCGTAGGAGCCAAATGAATAATCCCACCACTCCAAACAGAGGCAGCACTTAGTGCAGCTTGGATACGGGGTTGACAATGCACCCCAAGGGACTGGTAGGAAGGAGAAAGTTGTCACCAAGGCTTGAATATGTCACACCTCTTCTGGAAGACTAGCCATGTATGAAAGTAAGCCAACAAGCTGTCAATATATAACCAAAGCAGTCCGGAACACCCGGATCTCAGAATCAAGGTGACCTGGCTGTGTAAGTGAAGGGAGGCTGGATTCGAACATGATTGTGGTGCAGTGAATGAAAACCTTTTCAGTTGTCTAAGAGCCCATCTACACAAAGGGTGCCCTTCCTTCTGTTCTGCAGCCCGACAACTCTCCTGTTCAGGCCAAGAGCCAGAATGTGCTCTAGGGAGTCAACCGTGAACCTGGCAGACAGGAATCCAGCCATCACTGTGGGAGGGGGCAACTCAGTTGGCTTCTCCATGGCCTGATTCCCCAACCCTTCAATTCCATCTGATTTCAGACCCTCCAAAGAACCTCCCGCTTCCCCCGACATGCTGATACTCACCCTGGAAAAGCTCCCTCGTGTATATAATCATAAATGACCAAGAAGAGTGGTTACCTTCACTGGGAGAAGAATGAGGGAGCATTTTTGGGTGGTGGACATGTTCTATATCTTGTTCTGGGTGATAGTGATACAGTGTTTACATATTCTAAATGTATCAAGCTCTACACTGAACAGGTGTGCATGGCATGGAAGGTATGCCTCAGTATAAAAACGTAGAAACAAACAGATATAATAATGTATGTCTAACTTCTCTACCCATGTCTTGGGAACCTGGTTGCCATGATGGGTTATTCTGAGCCACTCAGCTTGGTGTGCACTAGAGGCTGTGAGCCAGAGCACCAAGGTGGGCCACCCGGAAATACCTTCAGGTGAGGCCTTTTGGAAACCACTCGGCCACCTTCCTGCTTTCCTGTGGTGGCACTTTTAATCATGCCCCCTTTAAATTGTAGCACAAGGCACTTTGCTAATGTCAAGTCTCTTCCCCCTCTTCGTTGCATGAAGATGTGATGAGGTGAAACTAAGCGGGCAATGTTCACTGTGAACAGTCAAGCAATGTTCACAAACCCCGCCGGTGGTAGGTTTTATGCCCCACATACAATCACAAAACAAAATGAAACAAAACAAAAACAAAACAGAAAACAGAAAAACACACTCATTTTCGCTGAGCACTTTGATTTCCTTATTTTTTCTGCTAAATCTTGCACCAAAACTATAAATATATATACATATATACATTTTTAGAATCCCATTGTTTTTCCCTATTCTCTGGCAGAAAGCCTTTGAGCACTAAATTAGCCAAAGAACCAGCTTTTAGCTAAAGAAAGTCATGAAAGTTGAGACTATATTTTATTATCTTAGGGTTCCTCTTCCATCTGCTTTGAGCCTGGATCAAACACTGAAACCTCAAGAACGATTTGTCTGCTCTGTAGAACAATTCACTCTCCAGACTGCACAGATCTGTGCCCCTTGGGGGCAGGGCCCGTGACTTATTAAAAATAACAATAACAATAATAAAAATAAGAACTACATCTTAATAATAACTACATGTTCTCTCTCTGAGGTAAAGGCTTCTATGACTCAGAAAATGCTTGAGCAAGGATCATAATTTTTCTTATCATTATCATTAATTAGCTACACCAGACCCCACACTGAACCCCTTACACAAATTCATTCATTTAATCTTTACAGCGAACCCTGTCGTTTTGCAAGGAGGGGACAGAGGCTGAGATTTAGGTAACTTGCATGAGCCCACATGGGGGATCAGGCATGTGTCATTCCAAAGCCACTTCAGACCCTGTTTCTCAGGGCATGGGTCCCGGAGACACCCGGGTGCTTGTTTCTAATCGGACCCCGGTGCTCACCACACCGCTGACATCTTCAAACCACTGGCCTACACTGGAATTCCTCTCTGTCCCCAGCCCGCCGGTACGCTTCCCTACATCAGCATCGGGGACATTGATGCGGTGGGATAACAGCCCAGATGGAGGAAGAACAGAGCGGCAGCGATGGGGCGGCTCCAGGACTAGAGCAGGCACAGAAGTCGGCCTCGGCCTGGGTTCAGCAGTGTGTCTTACACAGATCACAATCAGAACTCCAGGATTAGAAGAAAAACAGAGGGCCAATTTTCAGAATCCTGAGAAAGAAATGGTAACAAGAAGTATGTTCAGGATAAAGTAGAGCTCTTTGAAGGATCCTAAGCAGGTGGGAGAGGGGAGGGGGCTCTCCAGGGCTGGGCATGGGAGCTGGTGGGAGCTGTTTCCCTACTGGAGTAGAATGGGTGGTGGATAGATTCAGCTGGCAGTTTAGGGGGAAGCTGGACCATCCCACCCACAGCTGAGCTTCTGTTTCGGTTCTCTTTTCTGGGCACAATCAAGTACTTGAGGCCTTGATGAGGTTAACCACAGGAAAACCATAAGAAAATGGCTTCAAGGCAGCCAGCCTGAAATAGGGTGTGAAGAGCTCCGTGTTCAACCTCTGGGCTAGCAATGGGTGGGAGGCTACGGAGGACGGGAAGGCAGAGATGGTGAGAAGCTGCCTCTCACCTGCCAGCATCCAGCCTCAACTACATATGACTCTCCAAAGTCCCCAACAATCATAAGATGGAGTCACTTAGCATGCTCTGCTATTTAGGGAATAGCATAACATTGGACAAGTGACATTTCCTCTCAAAATGCCTTTTATTCAAACAGAAAGATTTCTGTTATCCTACTTGGGCTGTCAGCAATCTTAGCACAGGATCAACAGAAGCCCCAGAATTAAGTCTTCAACTTCTCCATTGTTTAGTGATCCCTCCTTTGTCTATTTCAATTCAATTACTTTCATATCATTTAGCGAACACTTGAGCTAGTCATCAGAGGGTGAATTAAGAAGTAGAAGTCCAAGAAATGAGTTCCCCCATGGAACTCAAAGCTTTGAGGGTATCAGAATCGTCTGGGGAAGCGGTTACCACACAGATTGCTGGACCCCACCCCTAGAGTGTTTCTGGTTCAGTAGATCAGGTTGGGGCCTGAGAATGTGGATTTCTAACAAGTTCCCAGGTGATGTTGAGGCTGCTGGTCTGGGGATCACACTTGGAAAGCCACTGTCTAGATGAGCGATGTCTAACCTCGTGTGAGGATGTGCCATGACAATCTCTAGAGAAGTGTTTTGATATTACACGAGACAGGCCCTGCCCCTTGGAAGCTCAGCTTTCACCCAATCTGGTAAGAAGAGTGGGGAGAAATCATTCAGGTAATTCTTTAACCACTTCATAGCTACGCATTTGACAAATTTGGAAACAGTCTAAATTCACTTAAAAGAGGGAAGAACTTCTGGCACTGCCTTATCGGTAACACCCAAGAAGTATTTACAAAACTCTCATGTTGGGTGGATCTATTGAGACATGAATCTGTGCTTTGTTCCTCTGGCAGCAGGAGACTTGAAAGCAGGGATTCTCCTTCCCACAGCTACACAGCTAACAGGGAGCAGAGTCAGAATTTAAAGTCAGGGCTCCTGGAGCTTAGGGTTTTAGACCTCCCTGAGCTGCTGAGTCTTAGGCTGAGTACTCACTTCCATGCTTGGCCTTTGTGCTTGGCAGTATCCAAGTCCTCTTTCTGCCCCTTCCTAATTTATGAGTAGGGAACATGCAGCAGTAACACACTAGAACAAGGGCACAGAATTGTTCCTCACAGGGCTAGACGGTCAATTCCTAAGGCTCTGCTATGCAGTTCCTATTGAAGCTACTCAAGTGTGCCATTGTAGCATGAACATGGCCATAGACAATATATAAATGAAAGAGTACAAGCCAGGCACAGTGATTCACGCCTGTAATCCCAGCACTTTGGGAGGCCGAAGCGGGTGGATCACCTGAGGTCAGGGTTTGAGACCAGCCTGGCCAACATGGTGAAACCCCGTCTGTACAAAAAATACAAAAAGCCAGACATGGTGGCACGTGCTGTAATCCCAGCTACTAGGGAGGCAGAGGTAAGAGAATCACTTGAACCCAGAAGGCAGAGGTTGCAGTGAGCCGAGATTGTGCCACTGCACTCTGGCCTGGGCAACAACAGCAAGACCCCGTCTCAAAAAAAAAAAAAAAAAAAAGTCCTGTTGGAATACTGCTGTACTCTTTTTTTTTTTTTTTTTTTTTTTTTTTGAGATGGAGTCTTGCTCTGTCACCCAGGCTGGAGTGCAGTGGCACGATCTCAGCTCACTGCAACATCTGCCTCATGGGTTCAAGCCATTTTCCTGCCTCAGCCTCCCTAGTAGCTGGGATTACAGGTGCCTGCCACCACACCCGGCTAATTTTTGTATTTTTTAGTAGAGACAGGGTTTCTCCATGTTGCTCAGGCTGGTCTCAAACTCCTGATCTTAAATGATCTGCCCGCCTCGGCCTCCCAAAGTGCTAGGATTACAGGCGTGAGCCACTGTGCCCGGCCCCAGCAAGACTTTATTTACAAAAAAGAGTGGTGGGTCAGATTTGGCCTGCAGGCCATAGTTTGCTGACTGCTGCTCTATAAGATGAATGTTGGAAAGAAAGACCAGGAGCTTCCAATAAGCCTTGAAGCTTCAGGCTTCAGCCAATTCCAGCAGACTGTGTTCTGGCTCCCTTCTGAATCACTCTGGCAGGATCTGCAATGTCTGAGAAAATCGCAAGGTGCTGCTGAAGGCAGATGGAGAGGGGGTTACCTGAACACGAGGGCTCCATCCCGAAGGCCCAAGGAAATGAAGTCGCTGTTGGGTCTCATGGGGCTGTCTCCCCTCCACAGCAAAAGGCCATCCTTGGCAGTTGTCTTAAACCTCATGAACACATTTGATCTTGATCCTGACACCCTGGAGGAAATACACAAATAAGTCCACCAAATCAACCACCAACATCTGTTTCCGAGTGATTCCAGTTTTGTCTGCCAGCCCTGAGGAACCAGATGTAAGGATAGTCTGGCACTTTCTGACACTTACTTCATCACCACGAGTCGCACCACGGGTCTAAAGGTCCGGACTGCTCACTCAGCAGCAGTCTCTCTCCCCAAGCACTGTGAACCCCACCAGAGAGCATCTGCTGAGTGACAGATTAGCAAGACTATGGCCAATGTCACAGCTTAGGCTGCACCCCCATACACACCTCATTCTTTTCTCTTTCCTGTTTTACTACTCAGGGGCCCCATTCCCCAACAGAAAGTGTGTTTCCTAATTACCAAGAGGCTCAAATTGGCAGCCACTCTGGGCTAGGACCACGGCTGTGGATGGCCAGCTCTGGCTGGTGACTGTCCTTGGGGACAAGGTCTAGACAGGGAAAATACCCAAGCGATGGTGTCTCAGACAAGGAACATGGCCTGATAGTGAATGGTCTGGAGTGGTGTTGAGGCAGAGCCAGGGTGGAGAAGAACAGGAAGCTTCGAGGAAAGGAGGGGTGCTCAGGCTAGGCCGGCTCCATGCTCTATAGCCACGGCTGGGAATAGGTTCACAGGCTGACGTGCTCTTAGCAATGCTTGGGAATAGACTAGTTCAGAAATTCATTCTTGTTAGTGTGATCAGTGTTTCATCTTGCACAGAGAAAAGAGGAAGGCTGAGGTCCTTGAATCAAGGGTGAGATAGAAGGAAACATAATTTAACATTGCTACTAGCATAATGTCATTGGAAAAGTTTCTTTGTCCATTCTCTAGTCACTTGAGCCATCCCTCTGTCTGTCCCACACACCTGGGTCTGTGTCTGCAGTGTCCTCAATCGTGAACAGTGGAGGGAACTATTGTCTAGGCTTCCCAGAGCCTGAGCTCATCAGGAAGAGACCAAGTTTGCATTTCCCATGCAGGGCCTCAGAGCAGTGAGGGAGGAGCGAGGCCCCCCAAGCCAGGTTCAGCACAATCTAGCACTGACCCATTCCCTAGAGACCTGCTTTGCCCAGATTTTCGCTCAGATTCCTTCCCTCTCCCATTTGCCTTGGGTATATTGATTGGTTACAAGCCAATCAAGAGGTTCCCGTTTCTCTTGCCAGTGATTGGTTTAGGGGCAGGCATGTGGCAGCACAGAAGAGACACAGTCGTATCCCTTTTGTCCAATGAGATACAATTCTGGGAAGAATTCCTTCTCTTTTAAAAAGAGTCATACGAGAAAAAAAGTCTTTTTGACTTCCACTGGATGTAGTCAGAGTCATCTTATGTGCAGCTTATGGGCAGCTGGGGAGTGGCCTCTGGAGAAGACGCTGAGGACAGCAAGCAAGAAATAGGGATGAGATTGGAATATTTGAGGGTACAGCTGCTTCTCTTAATTAATCAACCCAAGATCCAGTGTAAGTCTGGGCTCCTTGTGATATGAAATAGTAAATATCCCTCATGGGTAAGGCATTTGAAGCTGAACTTTCTGTTACTTGGCGCCAAAGATATCTGACTGAAATAGACCCTGAACTTGACTTTTACCTGCAGCCTCACACACATGCATTTGTACTTTCATATACATACACACACACACACACACACACACACACACACACACACACACGCATGCGCACACACACATACACGCACACTATGGCCCTTGAGGTAGCTGTGGTTTTGGGCCTCATGTCTCCTGCTGTCATCAAGCCCCTCTACTCCCCCAAACCACCTAGTGGTCTCTCACTAACCCCCAGAGACTGAAGGCTTGGGCCCCTTTCACACTGTCACTGCTTTCTAGGGACTGAATGACCTTCCATCTTTGGAGAGAAAGGGCTGAAGAAGGAGGACGGTCTGTCTTGGCTGGGAATCCATTTTACCTAAGTCCCCATGCCAAGACAACATAGATAAATACAACCTGGGATTAGAGAAGTGAAGCAGTGTCTGCCTGGTGTGTGTTGGGCGTTACCAGGGACATCCAATGCCCTAGGAGAATTCCTCCCAACCACCTTTTGTTCCCTGAAAAGCCACCAAACTCCACCCTAAGAACTGGATGCCATTCGCTTAAAGATTTGCCCTTGTGTGTTAAGATGCAGTCAATCTGAAGAGGAAGGAAAATCCCAGAATGACTGTGTGGGGAGCAGAAAGGGGAATAGCACACTAGAAACCACAAAGAACTGGGGGAAGGGAAAGAAAGAGATAAGGGGCAAACTGAAAGTGCCAAAGACAAGCTTGACCGAGTTGAGGATTTTGCCATGTCAAAGGCTATTCCAAACCAAGAGCGAGGACTCCACGCCAGGGCTGAGACTTCTGCCACCAGGGGTGAGATGCCATGGCTGTGACTTGGGCATTTCCCTGTATCCACATGAAGAGAGCTGAGAAGCCTCTCACTGAACTGGCCAGAGCCTGAAGAGGACAAGAGACCTTTGCTGATGAAGACGCAGGGTAGGTATGGACTCAGCAGGGAATGGGCTTGGATCTGTCTGTCCTTCCGCTGCTGGCCCAGGTCAGAGCTGCACACTCTGGCCACGGCACAGCATGGAACTGCCCTGCTCACAGAATCATAGTCATCACTCAGGCTTCAGGAACATCACATTCTCACTGCTTCTCGAAGCCTGAATACTGGAAACTCTGGGACCAGTCGTGTCTCTCTCTGCAGTCCCTTTGACCAGAAAGATACTGGATTGTTTGTAACAGGGTTATTTGAAAGGTCAATTTCTCAAGTTTAGTTTGTTTTTTGTTTTATTTTGCTCTAGTTTCTATGTTTATTTCATGTTGTGTGTGTTTTTCCCCTGAGGCCATGGCTGAATGGTCTTCTTTGAGAATTATCTTCTGGCATGAAATATAAAAAAAAGCCCTGAGAAAGATATAGAGAAATTTACCCCCAGAAAGCTGAGGAAGGTGCCTGTTGAAGCTTATTACCTCTTCAAGATATCTGGGTTGTCATACGTCAGGTAGCTGCGGCCGATAAACTGCGGGATCTCAATGGCTTCTATGATCGCTGGGACAGAACAGAAAAAGGAGGTTACATAGTATGTGGTTCTCTTGACCCCTGCACTCACACACATGGCAGGAAAACACCCAGCTCCTGGAAATAGATGTTTAACAATTCATCAGCCCCTTCCCTTCGGCTGCACGCATATTTGGCCAGGTTCACAGTTGCCCAACCCCATGGCCTGGGGTTGGCTTCTCCCCCATTTTTCCCTCCTGGGGAAGTCTTGTCCCTGCCACTGGCCTCAGCGCTGCTGAGAAGGCCTCACAACGTGCTGAAACTTGAACTGTTCCCAATTATTCTTGGAAGCCAAAGAGCAGCTCTTGGGCCATGTGGGGAGCAGCTGGGGATAACCCCAGATGTTCTCCTAGGGAGGCAGAGAAAACAAATCCCTAAATAAGGCCCACTAGGATTCTTGAAAGCTAATTTGCTGCAGAACCTTTTAAGCTAGGACTTCGAGAGACTCTAAAGCACTATGAATGAGGCTTGGACTCCTGCCTTTCCGATCACTTTCCAGTGTATTTCACAAGATCTTTTTTTTTTTTTTGAAACGAAGTTTCACTCTGGTTGCCCATGCTGGAGTGAAATGGTGCGATCTTGGCTCACTGCAACTTCTACCTCCTGAGTTCAAGCAATCCTCCTGTGTCAGCCTCTCAAGTAGCTGGGATTACAGGCACCTGCCACCAAGCCCGGCTAATTTTTGTATTTTTAGTAGAGATGGGGTTTCACCACATTGGCCAGGCTGGTCTCGAACTCCTGACCTTAGGTGATCCACCCGCCTCGGCCTCCTAAAGTGCTGGGATTACAGGCATGAGCCACTGTGCCTGGTCTATTTCACAAGATCTTCACTACAATCTCATGAAGTAGCAGGTAGTATGGGGGAAGGGAAGGGTTGGTTATTCTCATTTTATGGAAGAAGAAAGTGAGGAGCAGAAAGCATGGAGGATTTGCCTGAGATCACGTAGTTAAGAGAGCACTAGGCCTTGAAACTGACCGGCTCTTCTTAATTCTGGCTTCTGGCCCCCCTCTCAACTTTCCAATATTTTAGAAATGCATTTTCTTCCTCCCAAACTCTCATCACTTTGTTTTCCTGAGGAATTACCCTTTTACACATAGTTAGCAAAAGAAGAGTTTAAGTAGCTGTGTGTGATGTCATGAACGGGGGATGAGGCTAGGGGATTTCTGCTAGAGAAATAACAGCAATATCTCTTTCCTCTTTGGAAAGATACAGAAATGGTGGTTTAAAGAAATTAAGGTAGAATAAATCTCAAATTCAAAGAAATGTACAAAATGAGGGAGAATAAGAAGGTTTATAAAACACGTTATAGCTTCACGAAAATACATGGTTGGTGCAAAGAAGACACTGAACGAAGGACTCTCCACCCCAGAGAGGAAATGTAGAATTATTTGATACTATGAAAATTCGTACAGATTAACCTTCAAACATAAAAAAAGAGCGGAAACAGCAAAGCCGATGACAATGGGCCCCCAAGTACAAGTCCCTATGTTGGCAGCTTCCCAGAGCCTTTCATAAAAACTAAAAAAGAAAGGAAGAGAGGAAAGAAAACAAGAAAAGCAAAGGACAAAACAGAAAATTTAAAAGACAATTTTGGAGGTAACTACCCAAGAAATTGGGTTCTCTGAAGCAGCATAGCCCTGGAAGAGGGCCTGAGGCTGCAAGGGCCTAGCAGGGCCGGAGGTGAAGGGCTCTTGTCACTTAGTTTGGGGCTGCACCCCCAGCCACTCCCTTCTGACTAAGGGAGGTAGGAGGAAGAGGAGACGAGGAAGGGAAACAGGGAGGAAAAAAGAGTTGGGGGGCAAAATGGCAAGAGGACGAGAAAGGAGCCGAGTAGGAAAACGGGTGGGATGAATGAGAAAGAAGGGACGCTGCAGCAAGAAGAGGAGGAAAGAAAGTGCCGAGGAAGACAACCGGGAGAGAAGGCAGCCACCGGGCGAGGAAGGACGGGAAACAGAAAAGGAAAGAAGGCGGCGCCGGAAAAGGAGGGGAGGGAATGGACCCAGAGGAATAGACAGAAATGCCAGGGAGAAGGAGGATACAGCGGCAGGTAACAGTGCAAAAATGGAGGAGGTGGAAGGAAGCTCTCAGCCGGGGCAGCGGGCCCCCCGTTTCAGGACACCATGGCTGGGAAGGGAGAAGGAGGAGAGAAGATCGAAGCTGAGCGGTGGGGGAGGCCTTCCCGGAGCTAAACGGAACCAAGGAGTCCCTGGTGGGTTTGGCTCACCCCCACGGGGGAGAGGTACCGCCAGAGCCTGTCCCTGCTCTTGTTGGCCGTGGCCGTGGGCCTGTGGCCAACAGCCATCTTTCCCCGAACTCCTTGCAAGGGTCGGGACGTGCCTGCCACACATCAGCTCTGCACATGAGCTTCCGAGGGGGTCTGTGGGCGCCCCCAGCAGCTGCCGGCTCAGCCCCCAGCTCAGGCGATAAGTGTCCTCTGGCTGGCCGGTGGGGAGGCTTCCCACCACACGTAGGCATGTCCCAGCTTCCACACCACTCACCCCGGGTCCCCCTGCATGCGGTTGGCCTGCCCTGGCAGGCCCTGGCCCCAGCCCAGAGCGCTCTCGCAGTCTCTCTTACTGTACTTACTATTGAGGCAGTAGTTCCCACACTCTGCCCGGTGCCAGCATGAAAGAGAACAGGGACAGTCAGCCTTTCACAGTCCTTGTCAAATCCCAATTACTCTGGTTGCAGATCACTTGAAGCCAGCCTTGTTTCTCTCACAAAGCTCTGCCCGAGGGTCCAGAACGTCCTCTTAGGGAATGTGAATATGAGCCCCGCGGGGAACCACTGGAAATCTCTCCTCAGCATGATTGGCACCCAGCCACCCGCCTCCCCGCCTCTTCTCGGCTTAATGAAGGTGGGGGTGGCGGTGGACCAAGAAGATGTTTAGAATCAGCTGTCTGACACTTCTGAGGCTCCCTCACCTTCAACTGACAATCTACATTTCTTTTAAATCTAGAGAAACAGCTCCTTGCTCAAGTTACTTACCTTGTCAATGATTATTACTTTTCTTGGCTGTAGGCTGCATGTGAAAAAGGAATGATAAGCCAGCTAGCTGCCTCTTCTCTCTCCCTAGTGGAAAATATCGCCCTCATTCCCACCCCACCCCCCCCCCCCCTTGCAAGATTCCAGACCCCTGGTTATTTTCTGATTAACAAAGGCAGAGGCACCCTCGAGAAACAACACCACTGAATAAAAAATAGTCAAACTATGCTTCATTTAAGTGAGTATATATAGGGACAAATAATCACATCCAAAATCATCAGAGCTTGAAGTGACCATTGAGCCCTTTCTGGCTCTTTGTAGTTGCTTTAAATGTTGTAAACATTACTATTATTATTATTTTTTGAGACAGAGTCTTGCTCTGTTGCCCAGGCTGGAGTGCAGTGACACGATCTTGGCTCACTGCAACCTCTGCCTCCAGGGTTCTAGCGATTCTCCTGCCTCAGCCTCCTGAGTAGCTGGGACTACAGGTATGTGCCATCATGCCTGGCTAATTTTTGTATTTTCAGTAGAGTTGGGGTTTCGCCATGTTGGCCAGGCTGGTCTCGACCTCCTGACCTCAGGTGATCCACCCGCCTGGGCCTCCCAAAGCGCCTGGATTACAGGTGTGAGCCACTGTGCCTGGCCAACATGATTATATTTTAACCTAACCCTATACCTAATTTTTTTGCTTTTAATTTATTGAAAAAAATTTAATTGACACATAATAATTTTACATATTTATGGGGTACATAGTGATGTTTTGATACATATATATCGATCAGATCAGGGCAATTAGCATATCCATCCCATCTCAAAATGTATCATTTCTTTGTGCTGGGAACAGTCAATGTCCTCCTGCCAGTTATTTGAAACTATATATTATTGTTAACTATAGTCATCCTATAGTGCTGTGGAACACCAGAACTTATTTCTCCTATCTCCCTGTAATTTTGTATCCTTTAACAAATCTCTTCCTGTTCCCCACTTCTCTCTACCATTTCCAGTATACCTAATTTTTTCTACATTGCCTTTTTTCTGTGGCAATGGCCTCACTGATTAGTTGAAATGTGTTTTTTTCATTTTCTTACATTTATATCTAAAAGCTTGTGCCATCTGGTGACACACACAGAAAAACACCCCAGTGGACAGCAGCCTCCAAGCCAGAAGCCCTGCAGTCCAGGCAAAGCAAATTTTCCATTTGAGGAGCTTGGAATTCCCAATAGACTATAAAGAGTTGGTCAGGTGTGGTGGTTCACACCTGTAATCCCAGCACTTTGGGAGGTCCAGGCGGGTGGATCACCTGAGGTCAGGAGTTCAAGACCAGCCTGGCCAACATGGTGAAACCTTGTCTCTACCAAAAATACAAAAATTAGCCAGGCATGGTAAGGCATGCCTGTAATCTCAGCTACTCATGAGGCTGAGGCAGAAGAATCGTTTGAACCTGGGAGGTGGAGGCTGCAGTGAGCCAAGATCACACCACTGCACTCCAGCCTGGGGTGACAGAGTTAGACTCCATCTCAAAAAAAAAAAAAAAAAGAGTTGAAGGGACCACTGTTTCTTTCCCACGTTCACAGGACCTTAGCAAAGGAAAGGGCCCTGTGGGCATGGAAGGCTAACTTCCCCAACAACCAGGGCTCCTCTCAGCAGCATCCTTGATGGATGCCCATCCTGCCAGAGCAAACACTTCCCACAATGAGCAGCTCACTCTTCCACAAGGTGGCATGCTCCTGTGCTGGACCATTCTACTAGGTACAGAGATCTTTATTATAGGATGCTGACGGTAGCCACAAAGTAAAAACAAACAAAACCTTTCCCTAAACTAGCAGCCCTTCAACTATCTGAAGACCAACATCTACACTAAACACCCCCAGATCTCCCATTCTGGGGATGTTTAATGATATACCATCCACAGGAAAGAAATCCCCTTGAATTTGGCTCTTGTAGTTGGTTTAAATGTTTTCTAAAGGAAGTTATCCTTCGCATTTTAGTGCCTAAGTACATCAAAGCATGACTCTAATCATCTTATATTTTTTATTTTTTGAGATAGAGTCTCGCTCTGTCACCCAGGCTGGAGTGCAGTGGCAGGATCTCGGCTCACTGCAAATTCTGCCTCCCGGGTTCAAGCAATTCTCCTGCCTCAGCCTCCCGAGTAGCTGGGATTACAGGCATGCACCACCACACCTGGCTAATTTTTGTATTTTTAGTAGAGATGGGGTTTCACCATGTTGCCCAGGCTGGTCCCAAACTCCTGACTTGAGGTCATCCGCCCACCTCAGCCTCCCAAAGGGCTGGGATTACAGGCATGAGCCACCGCGCCTGGCCTGACTCTAATCATCTTAAAAGTATATATTGTTATGCGATATCAGGGCGTCTGAATGTTTGGTTGTCCTAGGGTTTGTCTTTGCAGACATTATTAAGCTGCTTCTTTAGCCATAGACATCTTATATGACCATGTGATTGACAAGGAATGTACCTTGCTAGTTTTAAGATGGAGTTGATTTTTTTTTTAATGTTGTCACCCTGGCTCTCCTATGCTCCTGGTTCCCTAACAAAGGTGCAGGAATCTTGGCAACCATCTTAGAATTGTGCTATTACAAGTTCCAATTACTACAGGAGAAAATGACCAGAATGAGGGACTGGGAACAGCCAACATGGTCATTAGCTGAAGGACTGCAGCGAAAAGAGTCTGGGTATTTGTTTAATGTGTATGTTTGCATGTTTCACTCTTTAATTCATCTGTAAGATAAACGCAATTGAAATTTTTTTCCTATATAACAACCGAATTACTTGTGTAACAATCATTAAATAACCTCTCTTTTCCAATTAATTTGAAATGACTTATTTTTAATATATTAAATATACTTTAATATATTAAATTAAATATATTAAAATTAATATATTAAATTTTCATATTTAGTATTAAATATCAACATATTATGTTAATATAATTTAATATTTAAAATCAAATAATATATTGATATTAAATATAAAAATTTAGTATATTAATTTTTAATATAATAAATGATATAACATTTAATATATTAAATTATATTAATGAGAAATTCCCTTTACATTGCATAATTTATGTGTTTTATTAATTTGTGGTTTTATATACAGAGTTTTCTTATATTTACAGAAGCTTTTTTTATGTATATACACTGGGACCTAAAACAAACAAATCACCCAAATCAGACCCTGGAACATGATGTGACTCAAGTAAACACAACATAAATGCCCTAAATGTTGCATGTGTGGTAGGTCAGTATTGATCAGGCAGCATTGGATACTTAAGGACTGTGCGCCCGGGATGAGTACAGGCACTAACCCTAGCTTTGTCTCAACAGCTATTGGCTCTGTCTTATGCGGGGCCACCTGCTACAGAGAAACACCGCCGTCTAGTGGCCTGTGGAATCCTGCACTGTCTGAATTGAAGCTGTTCTAGTAACACAGGGAAGGGAAGCAAGGGCCAAAGCTTAGTTTCCCAGGTGACTTGTCCACTATAGACTGGGAGAACCCAGAGAAAACATCTGTGTCCTGTACTCACCTCTTAGACACTCAGAGCATAGCAAAGGCTCTGAGAAATTCTGCAGAAGAGAGAGAATTGTCTGTTTACTCAGGATTATCCAAATGTATTTCACCATAGAAGCCTCCTCCCATTTCGTGTACGTGAATGCGTGTGTGTGTGTGTGTGTGTGTGTGTGTGTGTACAAAGCAGCGATTCATATTCCTCAGAACTTAGTTTTTTACATGAGCTTTGTGAAATTCTTCTAGAACATTTTAGTAACTTACTTAGATACACAAGCTCTGAGGAACTGGGACACAGGATGGGTCCACTTGGATGCAAGTAAAGAAAAAAGGAAAGAAATCTCTAAGTGTGGAAGTAATTTTTGATGGGGAAGGCCTTGTTGAGAAAAAAGGGGGCCTAGGTATTGGGGTAGTGCATGGGGTGGAGAAGATGCCTGAAACGGAAACCACCAAATGGAAGGCAAGGGGACCCCCAAGGTCAAACCTTATGTTTTTTCTTGGCACCTGAAATCACAGCTGGGAGTAAGAAGAACCTCTGGCTTCTCCTGTCTTGGTGGGTCTTGAAGGTGGGACAGACAGGTTTGAGTTTCTGCAGTGGCCACTGCTACAGGAAGCCTGTGGCATCCCAAGAGCATCTCAGACGCTCAGTGGGAGCTCAGTGCACCCCTTGGTCTGGGTCAGGCTTTCTTGCTCCTGCCCCCAACCCCACAGGGAAAAGCGGGGGCCCTGAAACCACCATGTAGTCCAAGCACCTGGAACTGCTCCAGGATTTGTCTGAGTTTCTGGCCCCTGCTCTCCTGGGTTACCAAGAGGTGGGAACAAGTGTCAAATTGTCCAACTACGGCCCTTGTGGAACTCACTTGTCACACTCTCTGATGAGGCTGAAAAAGACCCAGACTCACTGACGATCCAGAAAACAAAATTCCTCATGAAGAAGGTGCCCTTTGGTATGGATTGGATGAGCGCTGGTGCTGGTTATTTCTATACCATTTTGCTCCATGTAAAAGGACCGGTTTAACTTCTGTAGGAATACTGGGAACAGGCTCTTGTTTTGAAACATGGTTTGATTATGAGGCAGAAAAAAACCCCAACTTTTAAATATATGAGGCTAAAAATCACCTTGCTGGATGAGACAGGATTCTTTCTGACAACCAAGGATGGCTTCTCCCCATTCTTGGTCTTTCAAACCAAGGATTTACGCAAACTTTCTATGTATTCTCTTGCATCTCTATGGAACAACATAATCGCCCATCTCTTTTCCTTTTCTTTCCAATCCTTACAATGGGACTCAATGTTTTCCCCAATATTATAGCAGTCGGCATGGAAACTGCCCACAATTGGTACCTGCTGGAGCTGGAAAAATTGTTGCAGAGCCCCATTAATCCTCTCCAGTCATTATGATGGAAAGGAAATTATGGGATAGGGGCCATACCTCTGATATATGAACCTTCTCAGGATTTGGAAAGTTTGCCATCTTCCCAGAAGCAGTATCTTGATTTCAAAACACAATCCGATACTAATTCAACATGGAGGGTGGCTGCTGGCTCATCTGGGTTCCAATCTTGGTTCTAGACTGCTTTGCAGGAAAAGAGTCCCCAATGTCCTGCAGTTCCCTCTGCCATCATCCATTCCCACAGATCTTGCCAGATCCAGGTGCTCCCTGGGATCTGCCCCAACATTCGGGTAAGATTTGCTTCTCATTGAACCTGAACCTATAGTTACAAAGCTATAAATGTGAGCACTTTATCCCTGTTACGGCTAATGTCCTGCAGCAGGAAATGAGGGCTAACAAGATCACACATTATCCTTTCTTTCTCCCTTTAATTTCCAGTGCTAAATCTTCATCTGAGTCCGGGATTTATATATTGACCATTAAGGTTAGATATAAGGCAAGCACAAATTGGAAGCTCCTGTGGTAAAATTGGAGCCTTAGTAAATTCAAACATTGATGTGTGAAATCCAAACCCAATTTTCTGAATGAATGAGCCACTCTTCAGCTAAATCTCTGTAAGTACAACCTATTAGCTAAACAGCAATTTGCTTGTTAGGATTCTAATCAGGATAATTCACAAATGAATCAATTACTCTCCCTTGTTAAAAATACAAGGAAGATTTGCCATGCAGATTTCAAATTCATTTAAACATAAGAAATACTACTAAGCCTTCCAATTGGCAAATTGGCATCTTTCATATTTTCCAAGACTGCTGCAAAATGACAAAATGACTTCTCCTACCATTCCATATACCAACATAACTACTAGTAATTTATAGTTTTCCTCTAAGCCCTAATTCTGATAAAAATCAAGAACCTGGAAACAAGAAAGACAGTGCACATTCCTTCAGAGGCTCATTGCTTTATTTCTTCCAGGCTTGTTTTTTTTTTTTTTTTTTTTTTAAGTTCCTGGGCAGGTAAGGCCACACTGAGACTGAAAAATGAAGGCCCAACATGATGGATATATGTGGGAAGCCTATTCTAGATACCAGGGCCGTGTCCTCAGCTTCCCATAAGCAGGTACAGAAAGCAAGTCCAGCAGGGTCTCATGGTCTATGACCTGCCTTAGCTTTCAGTCTAGGGCAAGATGGAAACTGAGTAGCCCACAGCACCTGCTAATGGATTTTATTTTTCTCCCCACGAATAATAATGACCAGTATTGGTTGGTTGCTTGAGTACTTACCAGGCCCTCTTCTAAATGTTCTGGATACATTGTCTCATTTAGTCAATACTATAACCCTCTGTGTTAGACACACAATAATACTGCTATTATTATTCCCATTTTACAGTTGAGAAAACTGAGGCACAGCAATTTGATAGCCTAAAAAAACAGCACTATACAGAAGGTTATGCATACTTTAGTTTGGAGCAACTAATGTATAATTTGTGTTTTTGCATATTTGGGCAAGGTTTCTCCTATACAGCACGCACAGACAGGGGTTAAAATATTTATCAGTCTACAAAGCATAGGCTTTCATCTATCAGGATAGGCTCTGGGAGTGGCTCAGATGCAAAAGTCCTGGAAACCCCTACTCTGTTATGGGTTAACTCTTGGGTTGCTAGACTATGAGGTGATTCTCAAGGAAGGAGCCAGGGCAGAGGGTGGGGAACCTATTTACTCACTGTTAGCAGAAGTATTTCAGCATTTAACTCTTATTAAGGAATTATGGTAGTTTATAAATAATCATCTAATAAGTTATTGAAATAATTGATCGAAATAACCAGTATGGTTGTACCACTGTTACAACTCTTCCATTAAGAGTTGTGGTCCCCCAATTGGCTGTCCGTTCCTTCCACTCCCTCCAGGGAGCTGTGCCTCAGACCCCTGAGCGTACCTTTCTGGCAGTGAAGCCCCTCAAAGCCCAAGGGGCAGTCACAGTCATAGCCCTCCTTCCTGGGCCGGCAGCTGCCCCCATGGGCACAAGGGGCTCTCACACAGGGGTGGGCCGCATTCTCCACATTCACTCCCGAGGTGAAGTCATGCTTCACATGGATGGTTCGGTCATTCAGGATGATCTTGAGAGAGAAAAACATAAAGAAATTCAGGAATTGAGAAACATCTTTGTAGTCTTCTAAAGCTTCCCTTGGCACATTAACCTGAGCTACACATAGGGAGATTAAAAAAAAATTTTTTTAAGTCCAGTTTCCACTTTTTTTTTTTTTTTTGGAGATGGAGTCTTTCTCTGTTGCCCAGGCTGGAGTGCAGTAGCGCAATCTTGGTTCACTGCAACTTCTGCCTCCTGGGTTCAAGCAATTCTCCTGCCTCAGCCTCCCAAGTAGCTGGAATTACAGGCACCCGCCACTACGCCCGGCTAATTTTTGTGTTTTTAGTAGAGATGGGGTTTCACCATGTTGGCCAGGCTGGTCTCGAACTCCTGACCTCAGGTGATCCACCCACTTCAGCCTCCCAAAGTGCTGGGATTACAGGTGTGAGCCACCGCGCCAGGCCTAGTTTCTACTTTCATAGTCTTGTCATCTATGCAGGAGCTGAAGTGATCCCAAGTTGATCCACTTGGGAGAATCTGCGAAGCGACGCGCTCCTCTGGTTCCGGAAGACTGGCCACTCGGTTAGGTTGTAAAGAAGTCCCAAGAACTACAAAGTTCGGATTTCAACCCAGCTGCACATTAGAACCACCTGGCGGGCTCTTAAGAAATACTAATGCCCAGACCCGCCCAGACCCATTGAACCAGAATCTCTGAAGGTGAGACCAAGTCGTCAGTAACTTTAAAAAGTTTTTGAGAGTCACCTCAGAAGTTGCAGCCCAGGCTGGGAGACACTGGTATATAAAGCACAGTGGGGAGAGTGCAAAACACAGTGTTACGGAGGCGGAAGTCAAACAGGGCACCCTGGCTCCCGGTGGCTGTGGAATCCAGAGACACTTCCTAGTGTACTCCTTTATGTTTCCAACTAATGTTCTCAAGCAGTCTCCTAAAATTCCATCAGCTGGACCTCCCCGATTGTCCCACTCACTCCTGCTATCCTCCTTCTCTGACGTTCCTGAATCCCCTCCCTCTGCACATTCCCTTCCCCACTTAAGAAACAAAAGTGAAACACAGGTCGCATTCTTTACCCCACTGTGCATGGATTTACTGGTGCTCAAGAGCTCCCTTGCACCTTCTGCCCTGCAATGTGACTCTAGTGAAACTGATAAATTATGAGGAGGGGCTACTGGGTTCCCTAGCCCCAAATAAATGGATCCAACTTTACCAGCCCTTGATTCAGAATATGGATTTACTTTGAACTGTTGCTGGCTTTGCAGAACTTCGAGACAGTAAGAACACCTCCCAGGAGAACCCCCACTGCCCAGGGGTTATAAGAGGTTAGCAATGGCAATTCCTGCCACGAATCTAAGCTTCCAAAGGCTTGCCTGGCCCTTGGAGAGCATTGGGAGAGTTGAGAGAAAACTTTTCCCCAGTCCTGAATCTGAGAAGCTGCTAGAAAGTAGCCAGGATCCTTCTACAATCTCCCCCTTTCAGGCTGCAAGTGAAGGACCATGAAACTACGTAATACGTGCTGAGACAAGCCAAGAATGGCACTGTTCTCTACAGGACATGGCCCAGCCCATGAATCAGGCAAGAGAGGGTGGTCTTTCTAGCAGGAGATAGGGAGAGGGTTGTGTGTGCTGCGTGAAGGGGAGGGCACAGCCTGAGAAGAGTGGGCAGAGGATGGGAAACGTCTTAGCATCCCAGCTTGTTTCCTAGGTGAGAATCTGAAACACCTGGTTAAGCATGGCGAATCCCACTCATGGGGGAGAATGGTCTGAACTGAGGTATCACAGACCTCGAAGTTCAGTAACAAAGGGAGACACGTGACTGTCAGCAAATGTTGACTGGGCCTGACACTGCGATGGGAGATAAAATGGTCACAGTACCAGGGGCCCTTTTCATTGAAAGGAGGGACTTCTTTCATCATTCCTCCTTCACCTTAGCCTCCCTCATGCTCCATCTCAGGTCCAAAAAGGATCCTTTAGCCACCATTGGTCACTAAAGGAAAACAGGATGAAGCTAACACCCAGGAACTAAACATGCTTTTCTTCAGATCCTTGTTCTCCCAGTGTTTGGTGATTCTGCCCACCTGGGCTGGGGAGTCAAGCTGCAGGTCTGCTGCAGACAGAGCATGACTTCATAACCACAGAGATCATGGGCAGCCCCAAGAGAAGGAATAAAAGAGAGCAGGCCAGAAGCAGTGGCTCATGCCTGTAATCTCAGCACTTTGGGAGGCCAAGGTGGGCAGATCACGAGGTCAGGAGTTCAAGACCAGCCTGGCCAACATGGTGAAACCCTGTCTCTACTAAAAATACAAAAATTAGCTGGACGTGGTGGCAGGCGCCTGTAATCCCAGCTATTCGGGAGGCTAAGGCAGGAGAATCGCTTGAACCCAGGAGGTGGAGGTTGCAGTGAGCCGAGATCACGCCACTGCACTACAGCCTGGGCGACAGAGCGAGACTCGGTCTCAAAAAAAAAAAAAAAAAAAAGAGAGAGAGCGGGGAGTCAGTATCTTTCACTGAATGTTTTTTTCCTGAACCTTCTAGGGAAGAACTCTTTAATCTATGCTCTTAAGAGCTTGGTTACATGATCAATGAACACCAACTGCTAAAGTGTAGGGGTGGGGATGAGCACTGGCTCTAATGTTGAGCAAACTGCAAAGTACCGCAAAAGAGAAGCGCAGAGCCAAGGTTGCTATTCACCTCCGTCCACCTCCTTCCCTACTGTGGAAGTATCTGCAGACACATGATGCCATTTCACTCCCTCAGCAGTCCTAATATAGTTTGGTAGATTTGCCATAAAAATTCATCATCACCAAGTAGCATTCATGGAATGTCTGCCGGGCATAGACCCAGGAGCAGATGTTCTAAGAAAGTGAGGTTGGAAAGCCATGCTGTGGGCATTAAAATAGAAATTTTAAAAAATGTTAAAACTTTCTCAAGGTGTCTTTCTTGGGTGCAGCAGATGACACTGATCATAATCCTCACTTTCTTTGTCTACAGTCTGGGTGGCCCAGTAAACATGAGGAAGAGATGCCTGTACCTTCTGGATGCTCCCGCTGAAAGGCTTCAGAACACCCGAGTTCTTCTTCACATCATCATAATTGGGGACTCCGCCAATGAAAATGTCTGTGTTGCACTTAATCTGTGTGAAGCCTCCCTGCCAAAAGATTAAAAACAAAGCATTGTATGACTTTAAAACAGATGTTCAAAATGATCAAATGTGTCTTCGGTTCCCTGTTGGGGAACAAAATGGTAGACAGAGCCTCGAGACCCATCATGACAATCTGTCTACACATGGGCTTCACTTTCACAGTGTTTCTCATTGCTCCTTACCACCTGCCTGAATGTTGGTGAACATCTTAAAGTCTCTGAGACTTCATTTCATTGTCTGCAAAATGGGAGTCATTGTATCTACCTCATAGCTATGTCATGATGACTGTGGCAGACTGCACTACCGTTCACAGGTACCCCTCCCCACAGGAAGATTGCCTCCAACCTGTCGGCTCAGATGAGCTTGTGTGACTTCTTATAGCCAATAAAACATGAGCAGAAGAGAAAAGAATCACTTCTGGGCAGAAGCTTTCAGAGCCAGAGAGTAGTTCACCATGCCCTTTTCTCCTTCCCTCTGTTCCTTCAGCCCAGATCTCAGATTACAGCTGCAGCTAACCATTGGTGGATATGTATCATGAGTGAGAAATCCTTACATTCGAGAGCTCTGGGAATGAACACACTTTAGGTAATGTCAAGTTATTGTTTTCTTTGATTTACAATAAAATAAATACAAATAGTAGCAGCTTTGATCATTTATTTAACAAATATTATTAGGCACATACTACAATATGCCCCAGCCACTATGTTAAGTGCTGGACAAACAGCAGAAAATTAGAAAGACCCAGTCCTGCCCTGCAGGGGTTTATGCAAGCAGGGAATACAGACAAGTAAAAGAGCAGGTGATATCAGCACTGGGAAGAACTGTACAGGTGGCTATGGGTGCACCTGGGTGCCGGACATGGGAGTCTCATATCCTACCCTAGACACAGGGAGTAGGGGAGGTGGTCAAGGAAGAGTTAACATTGTAGAAACTGGAAGACATTGGGGCTTAGAGGGAATGTGAGTATAAGGCACAGGCGAGAGGGGGCCAGAGCATGCAGAGCCTTACACACCACATTACGAGCATGAACTTTACCCAAAAAGCAATGAGATTTAAGCAGGAGAGAGAGGTCTGTGCTTTGGAAGATCATTGGCCAGAGGGAGGAGAATGAATCTGGGGTCATGTCAAGGGTAGAGAAGACAAGACAGGCGAGTCATGGAGGAGGAAGCTCTGTTTATCTTAGGGAGCGCCCCTATGGCTGGGTCCAGCCAGGTAGCCCAGGGAAATTTCAATTAGATTAATAGACCAAAATGCCTTCTGTCAATAGCCTTCTGGCAGCTTTGAGGGTTCTTACTTAACTAGGAGGTTATCAAAGAAGTATAAAGGCTTTCAGGAATTCTTGTGGCCCAGCAGAATACTGAACCAGTCAGGAACTGTCACCACAAACCCACAGGCATCTTTCACTTGTCATTGCTCTTACACAAAAGCTAAAATAAGATGGAAAGAGGAAAGGAGGAAGGATGCAGGGTCAAGGAGGTTTCAGAGCAGCTGGCTGCTAGGAAAAAAAATTGCATTATGGCTGCGTCCAGCAGCGGGGCCTCGTGGAGTGAGGAGCAGTTCCTTTTGGCTGCTCATCAAAATCCTCGTGCAGCACCCTCCTGCTGACAAGTGGAAGGGCTGCAGCTGCCATGCCCAAGGGGGACCGCAGGAGAGAAGAAAACATATCCCACCAAAGCCAGGCCTGCTCTGCAGTGAGGGGTTTTGTGTCTGGATCCTATACTTTGGCTTGGTTGGAAGCAGTCTGCAAAGCTGAGCAAACTTCCAGGCTGGAGTTTCCTGAAAGCCTCAGAAGCACTGCTCTTCCACGCGTCTTGCATAGTCGGACTCAAGCCCAGGCTTCTGCTGTTTCTCAGAGCTGCCAGCTGAGCAGTCTGGTGGTCAGGTTTAGTCTGCACACAGGCTCTTAGGTGCTTAGGTCCTGGGTTAGCCCCTCAAAGTGTACTCTAACCCCTGCCCTACCTGTCTCTGAGCTCTAAGACCACTGCCCTGTCAGCCACACTTCGAACATGATATGGACAGCGGGGGAGCAGAATTCCTTGTGGAAAAGACTTGATGAAGGTTTAGCATATGGAGATCAGACATTGGCCTTCCCACTCCTGGTTCACAGTGGACTCAGCAGAATGTCCCTCCAATGCACACACCAAAGCCACACCTTCCTGTGGGTTCCTTTTTCTTTAAAACTTCAGTCAGCTCCATTCACCCACATGTCGCCAGAGGTAAAAAAGCCAAAAGGCAGAGTGTAGGTGCCACCGTATTGGTTTCATGCTCTTTTGCTGATGTGCAGTGATAGAAACTCTGAGGTGTGGTTTTTACCTATGTGTTGTCTCTTAGATCCTAATAGTAAATACTGTGTCCTGAAGAGTAACTTATTTATAATCATGGACCTTGCCCCTACTGTTGACAAATGTTCCCATCCTCAGCTTTTGTTCCTGTTTCACAGATGTTTGCAACTAAGATCTATAGAGATACAATTGGATTTATATCATTAAGCCAACAGACAGCGAGGTGTATTCTCGTGAGCTTCTAATTCTGTCTTGGACTAAAGTCGGCTGTTAGGATGTTCTGGATTGCACCAGAAGTGACTTTGGTTCTCCATTTAAAATCAATTTCCATTCATCCCCTCCTTTCTTCCTGCCCCCCACCCTTCCTCCCTTCCACAGATATATATAGAGCATTTTCTAGGTGTGAAGGGTGCCCACCTCTTGAAACAGAACCCAATTTGGGATTCCCCTCATTCCCAAAGAGGCCCTTGGTTCCAATTGGTCCTCCCACCACTGCAGTCCCTCAGGCTGGCTTCTGGACACATGTGTCCCTTTTTCTTCTCTCTCCAGTCAAGTACCTCTTTCCCCAGCGAAAGTCTCTTTTCTTTCCTTTTCTTTTTTCTACTAGTCTATTTGCTTATTAGTATACCCAAATTTGTCAATGTCCTTTGCAAATCTTCCTTTACACAGAATGAAAACTGGTGGGAACTAAGATATTGGCAAATCTAAAGTCCCTTCTATTTTTAAGGAACTGTAAATTGTGTGTGTGTTTGCAGAATCCTAGCAGGCTATAGTTTAAAGCAAATCTCCCTGACTTCCTCTTAAAAATGTTATTCTTCTTTGAACATAACCTTGGAATTAAAATCACGGAGGAAAGTTATAAACTTAAGTAGAAATCCTATCCTCTTGAGTCCATAACCATACACTATTCACCACGACCACCACCACCACTACTGTTACTATGTAAAGCTATTTAGTGCTGACCTGGCATCAGGTACTGTTGTGTTTCACATGTACAATTATTTTAATTCTCACAACAACTCTGTGAAGTAGGCACTATTATCATCACCATTATCCCCATTGATAAGAGGATAATGCTGAGACAAGAAAAACAATCTTGGTAGGTCAAGTAACCAGTATGAGCTCACACCACTGGTAAGTAATTGAGCCAGATTTTGAGCCCCAGGAGTCTGGACTTACAGCCTGTTCTTGTCAGGCCTCCCCCATGCACCACAGGCCCTACCCCAGAGTCCATGTTCTTACCTACTACTTGCTGTAGCTGATAAGAACAAAGGCGGAGTTGGGAGGCGAAGAGGTGAAAGGCAATTTTGTAAGTGCTAAACGTATTGGGTATCAACTCACTTAATCCTCACAACTCTATGAGGCCCATACTATTATTATCCCCATTTGTAGCTAAGCAATAGAAAAGTTAAGTAATCTGCCCAGTGGGGAGCTGGGATTTTCACACAGGCACTGAAGTCCATGTAGTTAACCACAACACTCTGCTGCTTTTCTACCAAGACAGGCAGAAAACAGTAACCTGGCTCACACTAACCATCAAGAGAAAAGATGTACTGTTCTTACCTCTGCCATTCCCTCCACTATCTTCTGCTTATCCACCTGTAAGATTCCATTCTTAGCTGTGCGAGATACACGAAGCTCGTGCCAGTTGCCCAGGGTGAGGGGATCTTCACTCCTGTGGAAGGAAGATGTGATATTATTTTTATGTATTGAGTTGATTAGGATAAGGAATGCCCAGATAGCTGGTAGAACATTATTTCTGGGTGTGTCTGTGAGTGTGTTTCTGGTAGAGATGAGCATCTGAATCAGTAAACTTAGTAAAGATCTGCCCTCACCAACCTGGGCAGGCATCATGGAATCTGCAGAGGCTCTGAACTGAACAAAAAGGAAGAGGAGGGGGGAAGTGCTCTCTCTTCTTGAGTTGGGACATCCACCTTCTCTAGCCTTGAACATCAGTGCTCCTGGTTCTTTGGTCTTCAGACTTGGACCAAGACTTACATCATCAGCTTCCTGGTACTTGGGCCTTTGACTTGGACTGGAACGGACATCATGGGCTCTCTGGTTCTCAGGCCTTCAGGCTTGGACTGGAAATACACCACTAAATTTCCTGGGCTGCCAGCTTGCAGACAGCAGGCCATGGGACTTCTCAGCCCCCGTAATCATGCAAGCCAATGCCTCATGATAAATCTCTCTACATGTCTATTTATAGCCTATTGGTTCTGTTTCCCAGGAGAACCCTGACGAACATAGAAGGAAACCAAGCATGGGTTAGCATGTTATGGATCATTTTTGTCAATCTAGCCACGAGGAAACTAATGCTAACCTTAGGCACACCAATCCATTCAGTAAAAAGAAAACACTAATTACTGCTTAGTAACAACAGCAGGATTACCTACTATTTATTGGACGCCTTCATACAGTAGGAGCATTGCATTTATTGTTTTATTTATTCCTTACAATGAGCCTGAAATGGGGTTCAGTGAGTCTGGTGAAATGGGTTTTCTAGATGAGAGGTGGCATGAAGATAAAATATGGTCATAATTGCACACAAGCTTGGAGGAAGAGAAAAATTATAAGAGCTATGATGTAAAAAACAAATTATTTGGCATACCAATGTCTGTAACATACTTTGAAATGCATAAAAAATAAGAAGGACTTTTCTGCTATAGGTCTGAGTGGTTGCTGTTGAAAAGGGCAAGTTCCTGAAACCTGGGAAACTGTTGGTGGTCCTGGCCAGATGCTACTCCGACGCAAAGCTGTCATCGCGAAGAACATTGATGATGGCACCTCAGATCGCCCCTACAGCCACCAGATATCCCCTTGGACAAAACTGTTATCAGTAAAGATGTCTTCAGAGACTGCTCTTAACCACAAGGCCCAATGGGAGGCCAAAGTCAAGTTTGAAGAGAGGAACAGATGGGCAAGAACAAGTGGTTCTTTGAGAAGCTGCAGTTTTAGATACTTTGTTTTGGTCATTAAAATTTTTTTTAAAAATTAAGAAGGATGGATGGACAGATATAATAATGGCTAGATATGTGATGAGGCAAATATAGCAAAATGTTAATTACAGACTATAGGTGCTCGGTATCAGGATGCTTACTGTACAATTCTTCCAATTTTTCTATATGTTTGAAATTTTTCATAATAAAATATTGGGAGGGAAACAGATTCCATGTTTTCTGATATTGTAAAAATGATTAAAATTACATTAAAAGTTCAATTATTCATTCAAAGTGGAAGTGCTTAAAGTTTAATGATATTTATGCAAGTTTTACTCATTACGTTTTATAGTGAGGTGTGCAGAAAGAGACTCGTTATTGCATTTGTATTTCTAGCAATGTCTAGTTCCTGGCCCTCGCTGAACTTCCCAATTATCTTGTGGTCCTGGATCATCTTTAGAAAACCATGAGGAATACCAATGGGCACAATTATTGAAAGGTCACTACCCCCTCACTTGATTTTTGCTTTGGCAAATGCTTTTGTGATCTGTTCTTAGCTATTAGAATTGAATCACCTTGGCTAAATCAATATGCAATAAAGAAATAAGCAGCCCTTTTTAAGTGGTCTAACTCCATAACAGAGCCATTTCATGTTTTTGTACTGCAGAGGTCATTTGCTGTCAACATGCCACCTTCCTCAACATCCTTTTATCGATCACAGCCATCAAGAACTCATTCCAATTGTCGTGATTTTTTAATCAAGTTCATAATGAATTTGCCCATCTTATCCTATTCCCAAAGTTAAAATGATCTGGCCAATTCCACAACTTCCTGTAGTTTGGGTTTTCACTGCATTGTCTTAATTGAGCAAGAAGTCTTTGAAATGGTTTTCAAAATAAACAGCTTCCAATGGGGCATCTGAAACACCAAGAGTAATCACTGTTGTTAGGTTACGCTCAGGAGGGGATAGGATAAGGGGGCAGATGGTGGTTTGTCCCTTAGAACCTCTTGCCTCATTTTCATCACGTAATTCTTAAAAATTCTTTTTCCAGTTGCCTTTGCTGACAGGCAGTGAAACAATAACTTAGTAAATTTACAAAAAAAAATTAAAAGCACCTCGTGTCAAAAATAAGCACAGAGTTATGAAAGAGAGAAATGCTGGACTTCTAAGGGTTCCATGTGCTTGTGACCCCACAGCTGGAGCTGCCACTGCACAGAGGCAGCGTGGAGGGGGTAGTCTGTCCAGGAGGAGGGCTGATGAGCCCGGACCCTCTCCTGGATCTTTCTGGTCATTCCCTATCCAGGAAGAAAACCATTTAAAAGTGCAAGGTGATATTCAAGGTGTCTTCCTTTGTCAACTTGACATACAGTTCTAAGTGAATTGCTTAGGCTATTTTGCATAATCATATGTAAATTGAATCAATTAAATCCCCACCAAAGTTGTCTTGAAATATAGGATGTTTTTGCATAACCAGAGGTACAACAATATTTGTCCGTTCCCCTAGAGGGGAAGGTGTCACTGATGTGCAGGAATTCAGCCACAAGGACAAAAACAAACCATCCTTTTTAAGAACTGTTAAAACCTAATGCAGTGAGCATTTTCTATCAGCCAGGAAAAATGATCAGTAGTTAAGGGCAATGCATGGTTGTAGCATCTCACCCACATACTCTTTTTAAACATGACAGTCTAGCAATATGGATAAAGATTGAAAAGAGTCTGCAATATTCTTTGAAACAACAGACTAACTGATATCCTGTTACAGGGCACCATGGAGCAAAACATCCTAGTGAGTTTCAAAAAAGACGAATTAGACAAATGTAGGAACAAGAAGCATGTCTGCATGCAATTAGTGGCCCCTCTGGCTTGAAGGTTAAAACTACCATCAACACAATAAAAAGATGGGAGACATAAACAAATAAAAGCATCTGCATCTACCAACTACAGGCTCCAAAGAACAATCGACCTGCTAAGTAATTTAATAGTACACAACTAGATAACAGTAGGAAAGTTTTGACTACTTACACCAATTCTGCAAATACCAGCAAGTACTGCAGAAGCACCCATTTCCTGCTATGCTATTGAAACCACTCATCACACATCTTTCTTGAGCATATTGCTTAGGGAATGGGTCTTTGCATTGCTGATGATTCACTATCAATTTCCATTAAAGAAATAGTTCAAGAGGAAAGTGAATATTTAGAGTGAGGTCATCAAGGATATTTTTGTTCAAAAATATTTGTTAATACTTTTTTACTAGTTGACATGTATTTGCTGGGTGCCCATCATGTGATGCTCTGTATGAGATGCTGACTAGTTACAGTTCATCAAGTTTCTGCGGACGACGTGACATAACTTTAGGTGGAAATGGAGGAAGTTTACCTCCACCTGAAGCAAGTCCATTTTCCATAGTTTGAAGCATACAATTGCTACCTGTTGGGTAGTTATTTGAGAAAAGGAAGCCTTGTGGGCAGGAGAGCACTCTCTATAGGAAGCCTGTCATCTGCCTGAAGCAGGACAAGTCAGGACAAGTTTCAGAAGATAAGCATGTAGAGAAGACAGGATGAGTGTGAGCTGTTGAATGGCAATTTGGTTTTATTCTGAAGCAGTTACTATTTGCTTTTTTAAGGGAAAGAGTCCCAGAAGTTTTCAGCCCTCACCTGAGGACACCGGTCCCAGAGCCACAGTCAAAGCGGAACTCCACGTGGTCCCCTGCCAAGTTGATGGACAGGAAGTCTTTGCTGCCTGTGTCATAGCTGTACAGGAGGACACCGTCTCCTGAGTCTGGCCGAAATGTGATCTCAAATTCCATGAAGGAAAGGTAATGCTGGGGCTCCAGTGGCCAGGGAGTTGCAGCGTAAGATCTCAGAGACTCTCTGAATTGAGGAATGGTCAAGGTGAAAGCTGAAAAAACAAGCACGGTGTTAGAAATCCCTCTGTGGCAGAAACTGGCCAGATGTGCACCCATAGCTGTGTTCTTTCCCTCCTGGGTACAGACCTAAACTACAATTCCCAGCAGCCCTGCAGTTAGGTTGGTGGTGTGACTGAATTCTGGCCAGTAGAACATGGGTGGAAGAATCATAGAGCACCCTAAGTCTGGCCCCTAAAACTTCCCTCCATCCTCCATGCTCTTTCTCTCCTCTCACATGCTGGCAGGATGCAAGTATCAGTGGAGGACTCTAAGGCCCTGGAAGAGCCATTAGATGGAAAGAAACTGTGTCCCTGTATAACTCTGTGGAGCAGAACCCCCTGTCTCACCACCATCTTTGACCTGCAGTGATTTTGTAATATGAGCAAGAACCAGCCTTGATTATGTAAGGCTACTGAAATATGAGCTGGTATGTAACAGCATTGGCTTACCCTGACTCACATGCCCTCTTTTAGGTGACATGAGATTTGAGATCACAACAGTTTTCCCCAGTATGGTATCTTAGGTCCAAATCTGAATTAGGGAAGAATTTGACTAGTTTTGTGATCTTAGCCTCAGTTTTATTTTCTTTTTATTTTAATTTCAGAATTCTGCAAAAATGATTTTCCAAAATCACTTTTGGAACCCTCCATGATTTTCCAAAATCTTTGAAATTTTCTGTTATTATTTGCCTGTGTGAGCACACATATGTGTATTTGTGTGCATGTGTGTTTCCATGTTTATATACACATGTGTGTGCATGTATATATATTTACATACTCTCTGTATATACAGTATTAAAATGTGGAATAATTTAGTGGAACAGTACAAAAAAAGGTTACTTTCATCCCATCACATTGTTAATGTTTCTGGGTCTACCTTCCCAATCTTTTTTTTTTTTTTTCCCGAGATGGAGTCTCGCTCTGTCACCCAGATTGGAGTACAGTGGTGCTATCTCGGCTCACTGCAACCTCCGCCTCCTGGGTTCAAGCAATTCTCCTGCCTCAGCCTCCCCAGTAGCTGGGATTACAGCTGTGCACCACCACACCCAGCTAATTTTTGTATTTTTAGTAGAGACGGAGTTTCACCACGTTGGCCTCGTGATCCTCCCACCTCGGCCTCCCAGAGTGCTGGGATTATAGGCGTGAGCCACTGCGCCTGGCCTCATCTTCCCAATCTTTTATCAGAAATTGACAGATATTCTAAAGAGCATGAGCCTGAGCTTTAAATGCTTTGAATTCAGTCTGATACAAACCATACCAATACAGGCTTTTTAAAAGTTATTCAAGGGCCAAGAGGAGCCCACTCATTCTTAGCATCTTGAAATGAACATATGTTTGGCTGAGGGACGGAGGTGCCCTGCAGTAAGAAGTGCTGAAAGGCTCAACATCAGATGAGTGAGTTCTCATTACCAAACAAATTTTGGCACTCAGAGACACTCCAACCTTGTTTAAAAAGTTTCCCCCATCTCTCCCAACAAAGCAATGTTGATCCCATAAAAATGTATGGGGCTTTGTTAGATTTGTTAAAAGTACATTGATGAGGCCTGGCGTGGTGGCTCACGCCTGTAATCCCAGCACTTTGGGAGGCCGAGGCGGGTGGATCACTTGAGGTCAAGAGTTTGAGAGCAGCCTGGGCAACATGGTGAAATCCTATCTCTACTAAAAATACAAAAATTATCTGGGCGCTTGTAGTTCCAGCTACTCGGGAGGCTGAGGCAGAAGAGAATCACTTGAACCCGGGAGGCAGAGGTTGCAGTGAGCCGAGATGCGCCACTGCACTCTGGCCTGGGTAACAGAGGGAGCCTTTGTCTCAAAAACAAACAAACAAGTCAACAAAGAAACTATATTGATGATAAAGTACATCTACACAAATTAACATGCAGCTAGAAACTGCCTTCAACTTGCTTCTTTCTCACCATCTTCACAGTGTCGACCTTTAAACCCAAGGGGACAGAGGCAAATGTAGGAGTCGGCTTTGATTGCTGTGCAGGTGCCACCATTGATGCACGAGGCCTCATCGCAGATTCCACTGCTGCATTCCCCTAAATACAGAATGGGAATTACAAAGCCAATCCTCCATGTGTGCCAGTCCAACACAGTGGCGCTGACCCCACCAGCAGCTCATGGTTCTGAATAAATACAGTTCAGTTCTTACTCCTGTTGA
Organism: Gorilla gorilla gorilla; assembly: GCF_029281585.2. Lineage (NCBI taxonomy): Eukaryota > Metazoa > Chordata > Mammalia > Primates > Hominidae > Gorilla > Gorilla gorilla. The sequence continues at coordinate 73,482,196 of NC_073243.2, forward strand.
TTTGCAGCTCTGCACAACTGCAAATGGGTTTTCAGGATAAGTGGAACCTGCTCTTCATTTTAATTTGATTTTGGTTTGTCCTGTATGAAGAGCCATAGAGACTTTAAAAAACATGATGGACACAATAAATTAAATAATACATTTCTGGGCAATTTTATGACCACTAACTGGGATGACTAAGCTGTTTCTGCTTTAATTCATCTCTCTCTTGCTCCCAACAGAGCATATTTCAATCCCTCCAATGTCAACAGGGTGTTTATGTTAAAAGCATTCTAAATTGCATGACCCCAATTAGCTTAAGTGCTGCTGCCTTGTTGGTTCAAAGTTGAGACAAGCAAGGTAGGCACAGAAGGAGTTACCCAGCCACGTCTAAGCTGATTAACTCACCTGGATTGTCAACTTCTCTCTCTGGGGTAGGGAGCAGGGAGGGAGGGTCCCATAATACATTGGCATATGGGTTTCAGAATCCCTATTTCTACTTCCAAAGTTACATCCTGATAAGGGACAGAAAGGTGGCCTGCAGTAAGAAGGCTGAAAGGTTCAACATCTGATGAGTGAGTTCTCTTCACCAAACAGATCAGAGAGATCCAGAAAGGGTATCCTTTGTCATTTTCAAGTGCAGGTCATCAGAGGAAAACAAATGGACTTTTCATGGGCTGTTTTTCTTCTGCTTCTTTGTGTTTTCTCTTTGTGTGTAAGAAATCAGTTAGACAGATGGACCACCATCTGGCCCAGAACCACATGAGGGAGTACAAAACACTTTTTCTGGGGGTGGAGGTAGAAGAGCGTGCCTCTGGAAGTGAAGGGTCCAGCTGTGCTCTCTCCCAGTCTTCAAGGCTGCCCTCTGCATGAGCTGGTAGCCCACTCTGTGAGGGCAGGAGCCCTCCTTGGCCTGAGTGTGTCATCTCGGCAGGATGAATCTCTCACCCTTCCCTCCTTGAATTGGTCCAGTCTTTTCATAAAGACTCACTGGGAGGAGGGGTAAAGGCCAGGCACCCAGGGTAGACCCAGGAGAGGAGACTGACTTCAGGGACTGCTAACAGAATTTGATTAAAGCCCATGCAGATGGCTTGCCACCACAGCTGGGGGTGGCTAGCCTCTGTGAATTCCAGCTGGTGGCTACTGAATGTTCAGGCAGACATGACCAGTGGTCTCCAGCCACAGCCCTAAGAATGTCACCCCCAGCATTCACAGCCTCCACAGAGATGCTGGCTGACTTTGATCTTAAAGAGTCAAACTCTCAAAGGTCCCTGAGCCCCGCCAATTTCTGTGGGTTGTGATTCCTTCCCAGAGCTTGGCTGGATCCACAGGAAGAAGCGGGATCCTTGTATGTTATTTTAGATGTACAGAAAAGGATTAGATTACAAATCTTATGCATTTTAACCATTTTTTAAGAGGTGGGGGTAGGGGAGGGGAGGTCATGAAAGCCAGATGGAGTTGCTGACTTGGTGAAAGCAGCATTTCAACAAGATGACTCTGGGAATGGCATGCAAAACAGACTGATGAGTGACAGGAGTGGAGGAGAGGAAAAAACTCCTATAGGGAGTGAACAGGATGGCCACAAAGAAAATGGAGAGACTGTGAAGGATCAGACATCCAAGGAAGTAAGAAATGAGAGATTCATTCTAGAGGCTGAAGGGCAAGAACACTCCTCCAGCACAATCTCAAGGTTTGTAGCTTGAAAGACTAAAATAATGGTGCAGGAGGGAAGAAATGAGAGTGGCTGTGAACAGGACCTGGCTTCTGCGAAGCAAAGGGAGAGGTTGCTTTGGTTGGATTTAAGTCTAAGGTGACTGTGGAAATACCCAGTGCTGGTATCAGGCCTTGAAAGAAAGGAGAGAGGTTCCCAGAGTTTCCAAACCAGTGCGGGTACAAGGTCACACAAGGCATGGCACTTGTGTGAGCTGGAGAGAACATGAGCATGGGTGAGTAAGCCACAGCAGGGGTTCTGTGAACCGAGAAGGAAAATATATTGCATCTGTATTTTCCCTAGCCTCCGCCTGGAGCTGGGTATGTATTTCCATCAACTTTCAATACAGGCAAGATACTTCTAGTATTAGTAGTTCTTGTGAGTTGTGACCAATAGACCTCACAGTTGTTGTCACCTTCCATTTATTGCACATTTTTTGAAGTATCATTTATACTTGTTGCTACTTTGAAATCATGGGAGTTATTTCACCCACCATTAAATAATTCTGTTCTTAATATGCTTTATAAAGGAGCACATATATTATTGTAAAAGCAAAACTTTAAAAATATGTGATAGAGCTGGGTTTCAATATAATTGTTTCCCCTTATAATATTACATATATTATTTTTCTCCATTTAAGAACATCATTATGAGAAGAGGTCCGTGGGCTTCCCCAGACCACCAAAGGGGGCTGCAGTGCCAAAAAGGTTAAGAATCCCTGGGCTACTGAGAAGAGAGAACCTGGCGGCAAGGGCCCAGGGCAGCCAGGAAGGGTGAGTGCAGAGTGTAGCTGAATAGGTTCATTTTAGGGGGAAAACTCTCAACTCAAGAGTGATGGGGAGGAGAGGTGGGTGTGGCAAGGTCATGTATACACAGACCTCATCATCAATACGTAAAGTCACTTTCACCAGCGCCTACCATAGGCCAGTTGTTGTGTAGGTTTCTGCTAGATAAGAAAGCGAGAGGTAGAAGAGAAATAAGACTCCTAAGGAGGGGAAAGAATGTGGAACATCATGGGGTGGAGTTCCTTAAAGAGACCATGAACAAGGAGAAACTTCCCTGTCCCCAGCCCCCAGTCCGTAACCGAGGCCCACCTATTTTTCCCCTAATGATCTGTCAGATCCGTCTCTGTTTCTACCACCACCACCACCTGGATCACACCGTTATTTGTCATGTGACCTATTGCAATACACCTCAGCTGGTCTGCATGTATCCCTGAAAGCCCCCTCTAATGAGCTGTCAGAAGATCTTCTCAAATCACAAACTAGATCATGGCACCCATCTCCCCCTTCCTCTTCCCCTGGAACAAGCCCTTCCCTCTGCCTGGAATGTCCTTCTCTCCCTTCTCCACATTTTCACTCCTACTCTTGCTTCATATTAACTTCCTCTTCTGAGAAACTCTTTCCCTGGCCCCCAGACCCTACAACCTCCCTATTAAACATCACCACTGCAGCACCACTTCTCCTCCATAACACTTACCCCAGGTGTAACTTCACCTTCACTGTGTGATTATTATATTAACTTGGTCTCTCCACATGGCAACTATATGAGGACCGAGCTGGATCCTGTCTTGTTCATTACTTGATCTCCAGCACCCAGCACTGCGACAAGCACTAAGCAGGTGCTCAGTGAAGTATTTATTGAGTGAAGTGAGGAAAAGACCTGGTAAGCCATAGTGAGACCCATGGTCACCGCAGACCCCCTGAATCTCAAATACCCTGGGAAGTGGCTCTGTGACTGCTCCAGCAGAGTGGGGATATCCAAGATGGGATTGGCATAAATGAGTGGTGGAAATATAGGTTTGAGAATCTGAATGGAAATATTCAAGAGCTGGACCAGAGAATGCAAAATTTGCTGAGATTTCTGACCAATTTTATTCTAGAATGTGACTTGCAGAGAGCACAGGAGCTGGGAACAGTCTAACGAAAGACAGGAGATGAAGTGGAAGGAACTGAGTAATGCAAGCCCCTCTGGGGGAACGAAAACGGGTTTAGTGGGAAGGCAGAGAAAAAGTCACAGTTGAAGATGGCAATGCCAAGTTAGAGATATCAGATGGGGAACCATGACCTCCCTGGTGAGGCCGCGTTTGACTTACAAAAACTTGAATTTCAGGAGGACTAACCCAAAGGACAGCAAACATGGAAGCTGAGAAAGGATAATCAGCCCCACTCTTATAACCCCGGGGGAAATGAAATGGGAAGAAATGTAAAACACCAACATGGCTGACACGTGCCATTAATATTCACAGAGGGAAGTCTATACAGTAATCCAATAGCTGTATCCAGGGAGCTGGAGCCCACAGGAGAGGTCCTTTTGGTGCCACCTGCTGGAAAAGTGGGTATCGCACCGTGTCAGAATTAACAAAGCTGGCAGAAATCAGTTCTTGCCCAACTTTACAACCTCTGAGCTACCTGTCAGAGGTTGCCATGCCATTTCAGGACTACCAGGTTTATTCAGGGCTGTTCCCCTGAAGAAACAGATTATAGCTGACTTGATGGGAGGGTTAGAATATGAATAACAATATTAATAACAGGAAACATTTACGAAATGTTTGCGATGTGCAAAGCCCTATTCTAAGTGCTTTTTACACACCACAACTCATTTAAACAAAATAATCTTATGAGGTAGATACTATTTCTAGATGGGGAGACTGAGTTGCAAAAATTTTTCAAATCCAGGCAATCTGCCTTCAGAGCCCAGGCTCATAAGCAAGGCATGTGACTCCTGATGGAATGGCTGGTTCTTATGTTCTGAATCATCACAGAAAGAAGATGGATTTTGGAGACATTGTCCTACCATAGTGACAGCTTTAATAATTGTTTCAGTCATTGCTGCTTACTGTTTACTTTGACCAAGTAATCAACAGATGGTAAACTATTTTTGTTAAGTAAACTTCATCTATTATAGTTATAACAATGGCATCACTTATAGGAGTGAACAAGGTGGAGGGAAACAATTTGGTAGCCATTGATGTAGTTGATTTTGGTAAGAGGGTAGTCACTGGTGCCAGAATGGCTGAGGTCACATTAGACTCTACCACTTACTAGCTGTGTGACCTTGGGCAAGTTACTTAACTGTTCTGTACCATTGATTTTTTGTTTTGTTTTGTTTTGTTTTTTTTGTTTTTTAAGACAGTCTCACTCTGTTGTCCAAGGTGGAGTGCAGTGGCACAATCCCGGCTCACTGCAACCTCTGCCTCCCAGGTTCAAGCAATTCTCCTGCCTCAGTCTTCTGGGTAGCTGCGATCACATGGGTGTGCCACTATGCCCGGCTAATTTTTGTATTTTAGTAGAGACGGAGTTTCACCATGTTGGCCAGGCTGGTCTCCAACTCCTGACCTCATGTGATCTGCCTGCCTCAGCCTCCCAAAGTGCTGAGATTACAGGCATGAGCATTGTGCCCAGCCCCACTGGTTCTTATCTGTAAAGTAAGGCTAATGATAGCACCTACTTCACAATAACCTTGGAAAGATCAAAGTAATTTAGAATGGTGCCTACTTAAAGTAGGTGCTCAACTAATAATATTAGCTACAAGAAAAACAAACAAAACAAAAAACTGTTCTAGGAGTCATGAGGATCGAATCCTACCTCTGACTGAGGAATGGAGAAAGGGATGAATTGATATGTGGTCAAGAAAATGCAGCAAAATGTTAACGGTAGAATCTAGGCAGTGAGACTATGGTGTTCACTGTGCATTCTTTCAAAATAGCATCTTAGAGATGGAGGGAAAAGAGATTCAAGGAGGAGACTTGCCATTTCTTGCCAAGGACAAAGTCATGAGGATGTGACGCTTAGAGTAGTGAGTGAAAAGGAGAGTATCATAGAGATATCGACCCAGAGTCCTGATATCATAGAGACCCTGTTATGAACTGAACAGCTTTTCTCCCAAAATTCACAGTTGAAGTCCTAATTCCCTGTATTTGGAGATAGTATCTTTAAGGAGGTATTTAAGGTTAATTGAGGTCATAAGAGTGGGGACCTAATCCAGTCTGATTGGTGTCCTTATAGGATGATATTTGGACATACAGACATCCCAGGGGTGTGCACACTTGGAGGAAAGATCCCACGAGCACACAGCAAGAAGGTGGCCATCTGCAAGCCAAGGAGAGAGGCCTCCCCAGGAACCAAATTGGCTGGCACCTTGATCTGGGACTTCCAGCCTCCAGAACTGTGAGAAAATTAATTTCTGATGTTTAACTTGCCCAGTCTGCAGTATTTTGTTATGGCAGCTCTAGTAGACAGTCCCTGAATTAACCAACCTGGGAATTATCTACCTGCTGCCTTCAGTGATAGAATAAATGTCCTTACTGCTTTAAAAATAAGCCTAGCTCTGCCTGCTACTTTCAATAAGTTATTTAACTTCTGCAAGCCCCAGTTTCCTCATCTATAAAATGGGCATGATAATAACTTCTACCTCTTAGAATTAGTGTGAAAGTAAATGAGAGAGCATATGAGAAGATGTTTGGCACAGCGATCACAAATTAGAATGTGACCACTTCTTTAAGAAACAGAGAGTGTATGAAAGCTCTGCTTACATTACTGTGCTGGTTCTTCCACTGGACTGGATGAGGTAAGGTAAAAGGGCTGGATCGCTTGTTGCTTTGTCCAATAAGACCATGCCATATTTCATGATGAGGCCCAAATTGCTAGCAGGACACAACCAGGGTTTGGTGCACCATACTGTTACCATATCTTGGTGTTCAGATGCGGGATCAGCAGCATGTCTGCAGAGCACCAGCCTCACCCCTGGGGCCCACCTCCCTCCTGATGTTCTGCAGGTACCAGCTTCCCAGGGTAGCACCTAATGTTGCTGCTCCCTCCATGGCCCAAGCCAGAAAGGCAGTCCCATAAGACATAAGTCCCATAAGAGTACCCCAACCCACCAGGCAGCCACTTACCCACATCAGCCCCACTGAGTGCTTTTCCCAGGGGCCAGGGCCTCATGTCAATTCTCCTCCCATTCACAGCGAGCGACTGCACACAGCCTTGAAAGCCTCGGTTTGTCCCAGTTGCTCTAACCAACCAGTAAGCGCTGGGAGCGCCACCAAGATAGAGAGGTGTCCGGAAAGTAATTTTACTGTATTGGCCCTTTAAGAAAGATGACCACTCATGAATACTCTCACTAAACAAAATCAAAAGCCAAAACACACCAGATTTTTATGAGGGACATGGTTAAGACGTCAGTGACAGCCCCAGCATTTTCTTCCATCTGTATTTATCTTTAAGACCTTGCCTTACTGGAAAATTAAACCCATGATTACCGTAGGGAGCTCAGTGAGTTTCTCAGAGGGCTGTGCTTCCAGAAGGGAGGATTTTGGAATGTCTAGAAGGGAAGGGAAGGGAGGTCAGAACCACGCCTCACCCACCAGGCAGTGAACCATGCTAGGCATCCAACAAAAACGTTCTCTTTCCAGTCCTGACACCAGTTGACTGTGTACTTTGGAAGGATCTTAGGGCTATTCTGTGCCTCCAAAGGTGATAATACTAATTTTGTATACAGTGGCTAACAATTACCTTTTCACTGTCCTAGTCACCTTTATACTATATCCTGAGAGAAACATTGTTGGGGTGGGCAGGGGGTGGAGGGGAATTACCAAACTGATTATGATGCAAAGTGTTTTGAAATTTGCTTATGAATATGACTTCTTTTTTTTACAGTGAGGTAGGGAAATTTCCCATCTTAGACCAAACCACAATCTGGATTGCAGTTTTAAAGGTTACAAAATACAGAGCTGAAGATTAGGTGGGACAAAATTAAGTCACCCTTGGCCCTTTTTTTTTGTTTTGAGACAGAGTCTCGCTCTGTCTCCCAGGCTGGAGTGCAAAGGCACCATCTTGGCTCACTGTAACCTCCGCCTCCCAGGTTCAAGCAATTCTCCTGCCTCAGCCTCCTGAGTAGCTGGGATTACAGGCATGTGCCACCACGCCCAGCTAATTTTGTATTTTTAGAAATGAGGTTTCACCACGTTGGTCAGGCTGGTCTCAAACTCCTGACCTCGTGATCCACCTGCCTCAGCCTCCCAAAGTGCTGGGATTACAGGCATGAGCTACCACGCCCAGCCTGGTCATTCTTTTTTTTATGACCAAAATATCTCATTTATCTGAATTACAGGGTAAGGAAGGGTGTCAGGGAAAGGCACGCTGCCAGAACTTATAAAATGTTCAGAGTGTAAGACTCTGAAACATAATCTTGATACTTTAAACTTCTGTTACCAGCAAGTGGAAAATCTAATGATTGTTTTATCTTTTCTGATGAAGAGATAAGAATCATTTGTAAATAGTAGACTCAACACAAGCTAGGAAGTGGGTTCTCAGGGTCAGGTTACACTGTTTGCCAGCCACTGAGCATGCTGCTTTCATTAGATGAGTTAAATGTCCTCTTGGCTTCTTTCACCAAGATTCTCAGAATTCACTTCTTCTGGATCCCATCCTGGCCCTTCCAGTTTTGTTCCATGATCTGGGACCACAGCAGAAGGCCTGACAGCTCAATCCTTTTCTAGAGCATAAAGTGCCTTGTAGGGGTGGGTAGCTATTTTGCTGTGCCCTTCGCAAGATCCCGGGCAACAGTCTTCAAACCTGGCTTTTACATTTCAGATGAGGGTTGCCTTCTGATCCCTGGAGCTTGCTTTGCCTGACTGTACAGACAAATGGAAGTGCCCTGGAATTCACATTCTCCCAGGACAGCCCTTAACAGTTTGGGATGAGTCTGAGGTATAATTTATACTCCAGAGCTCCTCTACTGGATCAGGCGGAAGCCATACCCTGAAAAACTCGGCCTGAGATCTCACTCTTGCTGATATCGTCTTCTTCCCTGTCCGTCTCCTCTCTCTTAGCAGTTTCTCCTGGGAGCACTTTCTTAACACATCACTTGCACAGGACTCCACATCTCAGGTCTGTTGCTGGGGAATCCCACTTCAGATAGAATCAGTGTCTCTCAGGAAAGCTTACTAAACAGCCACATCTGTGGTCCTGCTTTACAACTTGCTTAGCAAGTCTCACTAGTATGGAGGCAATCTACAGCCTGAGTATGCATAAAGCTACACGCTTCTTGCAATTAATTTTTTTTTTTTAAAAAGATGATGATATGGCTTGGCTGTGTCTCCACCCAAATGTCATCTTGAATTGTAGCTCCCATAATCCCCACGTGTCGTGGGAGGGACTCAGTGGGAGGTAATTGAATCATGGGGGTGGTTACCCCCATGCTGCTCTCGTGGTAGTGAGTTCTCATGAGATCTGATAGTTTTATAAGGGGCTTTTCCCCGTTTGCTCAGCACTTCTCCTTGCTGCTGCCACGTAAAGAAGGACGTGTTTGCTTCCCCTTCCACCATGATTGTAAGTTTCCTGAGGCCTTCCCAGCCATGCAGAACTGTAAGTCAATTAAACCTCTTTTCTTCATAAATTACCCAGTCTCAGGTGTTTCTTCATAGCAGTATGAGAACGGACTAATACAAATGGGGTCTGGCTATGTTACCCAGGCTGAAGTGCAGGGCTATTCATAGGCTCAAACATGGCTCACTGCAGGCTTGACCTCCTGGGCTCAAGTGATCCTCCCTCCTCAGCCTCCCAAGTAGCTGGGACTACAGGCATATGCCACCACACCTGGCTAATTTTTCTGTTTTTGGTAGAGATGGGGCTTCACCATGTTGCCTAGGCTAGGCTGAGTTCAAGTGATCCTCCTGCCTCGGCTTCCTAAAGTGTGGGAATTACAGGCGTGAGCCACTGTGCCTGGCAATCAAATTAATTCTTAATTCTTTTCTTTTTTTTTTTGAGATGGAGTCTTGCTCTGCAGCCCAGGATGGAGTGCAGTAGCGCAATCTAAGCTCACTGCAACCTCTGCCTCCCAGGTTCAGGCAATTTTCCTGCCTCAGCCTCCTGAGTAGCTGGGATTACAGGAGCCCACCACCACGCCTGGCTAATTTTTTTATATTTTTAGTAGAGACAAGGTTTCACATGTTGGCCAGGCTGGTCTCAAACTCCTGACCTCAAGTGATCCACCCACTTCAGCCTCCCAAAGTAATGGTATTGGAGGCATGAGCCACTGTGCCTGGCTCAATTAATTCTTATATTCATTAAAATCATAGAATCTTGAGATTAACAAAAAATATAAAAACCCTTATAATTCAAGCTTTCACTGGCTGTTGGATTCCTGGTACAACCCTAACAAGAAGTTTAGATAAGTTACGCCTTGAACACCTCCCAAGGATACCCCCCTCTCCTGAGATAGTCTGTTGCACTTCTGTCCCTTTGTATGATTAGGTGAAGCTAAAATCGACCTCCTGAGGCTCACTCCATTCAGCTCTGGCCTTGAGGGGGCATCCATGGAGTAAATCTTTCTTTCCCAAGACTCTCCCTTTGACTTTATAATGAAAAGCCACCTTGCATGCCTTCATCTTCTCTTCTCCAAACTAAACATTGCTCCTTCAATCAATCATTGAAGGGATTTCAAGTCATCTTCCAATTTGGGTGACTACCCCTGGAACTGCTCCAATTTGTCTGCAGCCTTCTTAGAATGTGATCCAGATGTGAATGTAATCCTCTCAGAGGATTAGAGTCACCATCTGAGTCACTAGAAGCTATCACATAGTCACCAGAATAGAATAAGATCATCACCTCCCTTTTTTAGATGCTATGACTCTGTTAACACAGCCTATAATTCTTTAGCTTATTGTTACCACATGATCCTGTTTGTTAACAGCTATGGAACTTCCCCCACTTTAAATGATTAGACATTTTCACAGGCTTCTATTGTAGCTTCCCTATTCTGTCTTCATGTTAGTATTTTGGACCCAAGCTAGAAGTTTCTTTACTCCTATCAAACTAACTTTTATCATGTTAGGCCTATAGTCCTGGCACTGATGCAGTTCACTGACCCCGTCTTTTTCTTACCTAGCCATCTGAGCATAAACAATCTCCCTGGATTCACATTTACTAAATTTGAATTCTTATTCCTTTGGAACTACTGGGATCCAAATTAATGAGATATTTTCTTCCATATTTTGGAAGGCGGGGTGTCAGCAAGGCATAGCCCTTTATATCAGGGGTCCCCAACCCCTGGGCCATGGACCCATACCAGTCTGTGGCCTGTTAGGAAGCAGGGTGCACAGCAGAAGGTGAGTGGCGGGGTGAGCGAGCATTTCCGCCTGAGCTCCGTTTTCTGTCAGATCAGCTGTGCCATTAGATTCTTACAGGAGCACGAACCCTATTGTGAACTGCGCATGCGAAGGATCCAGGTTACACGCTCCTTCTGAGACTCTAACCATGACTGATGGTCTGAGATGGAACAGTTTATCCCGAAACCATCCCCCAACCTTGGTCCGTGGAAAAATTGACTTCCACAAAACTGGTCCCTGGTGCCAAAAAGGTTGGGGACCACTGCTTTATATAACGTGTCTTGCTGGCAAAGAGTAGAGAGGAGCCCAGGCAGGGAGGAAGCTCTAGACATATAAACAAAGGCTTTCTTGCTACATTTTTCCTTGGAGAATACAGACACCTGCCTGATTATAATTATAGGCTCAGTTCCCTGGCAGGTTGCTAATCCAAACTGTTTATTCTGAACATAGTCCTAAAATTGCCCAGACCATAACAAATATGTGAATACTAGGTGATTTGCTGAGTAGCCCAACAGTCCAACTTTTTTTTTTTAACCATTTCCTACAATTACGGCCCCCCTCAAAGGTAGATGAACAGCTTATTCCTGCATTTTGAACCAAGTGAACCTTTCAAGACTGTCTTCTAAAGCCACAGGATTGCAACACTCCTGCCCTAAAAGCAAGCTTTGTGTTTGACACCAATAATGGCTTCTAGGCTGGGTGTGGTGGCTCATCCCCGTAACCCCAGCACTTTGGGAGGCCTAGGTGGGAGAATCGCTTGCATCCAGGAGTTCATGACCAGCCTGGGCAACACAGTGAAACTCTAACTCTACAAAAAAAAAAAAAAAAAAAAAAATTAGCCAGGCATGGTGGCACATGCCTGTAGTTCCAGCTACTTGGGAGCCTGAGGTGGGATGGTTTGAACCAGGGAGGTAGAGGCTGCAGTGAGCCATGATTATGCCACTGCACTCCAGCCTGGGGGACAGAGTGAGACCCTGCCTCCAAGTAATAATAGTAATAATGGGTTCTATTCTTCTAATATGGGCCTTCTTCTACCACTGGCTTTGATGTACTTAGGGAAAGAGAACATGTCCTTGGGCACAGTCCTGCAGCATGGACCTATGCACCAACAGCAATGATGCTTGCAAGTTTAATTCTTCTCTTTGGTAGATGTGCGGTGGATGTGTGCCCTGAAAGCTCACCTGGAGTGCAAGACCACTCAGGAGCACATCAAAGGTCTGTTGCATGGGTTCACCATGAGAAATAGGCCTTACCAAGCCCATCCAGAACTTGAATCCTGCAGACTCTGCCACGGCTCTCTGCAATAAGCCCTTCTCAGGAGACTTATGGTGGGTGGTATGTGGGGTGGGCAGAGTGTGGGGCTCATACATACCTGAGACTGGCCTGTCACTGGGGTGCCATTGTTCAGCTGCAGCAGCCCATTCAGCCCATCTCTGTAGAGCATAACCGTGTGCCAACCCCCTAGTTTGATTTTGGTCTCACTTACGATGATGGCAACCCCAGTTCCACAATTAAACCTGTTGGGGAGGAAAAGGAAAAGAAGCTTTCTTGACGAACCAGCTCATTATGTTTTCAGATTCCATGGACGTCACTTCCAGGTCAACAGCTCCCTTCAGAGTCAGTCTGTTCAGAGTCATGTTTATGAATATCAAGTGCTGTTGAAATTAATACAGGGAAGAACTAGGCACCTCTTCCTGGGGACGATCTCCGTCTAGTTATCTTTCATCTGCCCATAGGACCTTTCAATGTAGGGCCTTTGTTAACCTAATTTTTTCTGCAACTTAGAAAATCATGGGCATTTGGGTACTGTGCTCGCTACCTGCGTGACGGGATCTGTACCCCAAGCCTCAGCATCATGCACTATTCCCACGTAGCAAATCTGCACATGTACCCCCTGTATTTAAAATACAAGTTGACATTAGGCCAGGCATGGTGATTTACGTCTGTAATCCCAGCACTTTGGAAGGCCAAGGTGGGCGGATCACCTGAGGTTAGGAGTTCGAGACCAGCCTGACCAACATGGTGAAACCCCGTTTCTACTAAAAATACAAAGATTAGCTGGACATGGTGGTGGGTGCCCATAGTCACAGCTACTCCAGAGGCTGAGGCAGCAGAATTGTTTGAACCCAGGAGGTGGAGGTTACAGTGAGCCAAGATCACGCCACTGCCTGGGCAACAGAGTGAAACTCTGTCTCAAAAATAAATAAAAATAAAAATAAAAAATAAAAGTTTAAATTTTAAAAAGCTGGGCACAGTGGCTCACATCTGTAATCCCAGCACTTTGGGAGGCCTAGGCAGGTGGATCACTTGAGCTCAGGAGTTCGATACCAGCCTGGCCAACATGGTGAAACCCTGTCTCTACTAAAAATACAAAAGTTAACTGAGCACGATGGCAGATGCTTGTAATCCCAGCTACTCAGGATGATGAGGCAGGAGAATCACTTGAACCCAGGAGGTGGAGGTTGAAGTGAGCCCAGATTGCACCACTGCACTCCAGCCTTGGCAACAGAGACTCCGTCTCAAAAAAAAAAAAAAAAAGAAAAGAAAAGAAATTAATGAAAGGTAGTAGCTAATCCGCATCCCCTTTTCTTTTCTTTTCTTTTGAGAAAGAGTCTCGCTCTGTTGCCCAGGCTGGAGTCCAGTGGCGTGATCTCTGCTCACTGCAACCTCCACCTCCCGGGTTCAAGTGATTCTCCCACCTCAGCCTCCTGAGTAGCTGGGACTACAGGCGCATGCCACCACACCCGGCTAATTTTTGTATTTTTAGTAGAGACGTGGTTTCACCATGTTGGCCAGGATGGTCTCGATCTCCTGACCTCGTGATCCGCCCACCTCGGCCTCCCAAAGTCCTGGGATTACAGGTGTGAGCCACTGCAACCAGCTCCCATTTTCTTTTGACTGGAAGTACATGATCACTTCTGCTCGGAAGGAATTTAGACTTCTTTGTTTCTGAAGAGGACAGGACCCATAAGAAAAGTAAAGGAAAAATCATAAGAAAGAGAAAAAGAAAAGAAAATGATGGGCAACTAAGGACCTCCTTCTTGTTTTCAGCAATTGCCAAATGCTTACAGTGAATTCAAGCTACAGTGAATAGAATGCAAGTCACTGTGTTTCCAGGGATTTCTCTGGGGACTTTCCCAACTCTCAAATAACAAAGCTCAGTGATATTCATAAAATATAAAAATCCAGGTCTTCAGGCTCATTTTGGCAAGCTGGCCAGCCCTGCCATCTGTGCTTAGCTGTACCTCAATACAGGCGAGGTCCATAGGAGGCTCAGCAGTGAGGTGAGACAGAGGAGGGGTGTCCTCAGATGGCTGCATTCTTGTTTTTATCCCAACCTCCCTATGGCCCAGGAGTGCCCACGATCACTATGCCTAACAGGTGGAATCTTGGACCTTTCTGGTCAACTTCCAAATAGCCACTATGCCTCTTCCACATGGATCCTGAGACTGTCCGTGGGGAAGGAGTCGTGGCCGGCATTTTCCTTACTAGGATTTGCATTAACTGCAGCCACTTCTCAGGCCCTCCCTTTGTCTCGAGATCCTCAGTGAAGTGAGATGCAGTCAAGAGGCACTGCAGGACAGGCTTACCCTGAAGAGGATAGCAGATTCACTCAGCAGGAGTTACATAGTTGGAGAGCTGCTGCCAGCTAACAACTGCCAGTGCTACTGAGAGTCTATCCGATCCTCCAAGTGCTAGAACCCTACAAGGTGAAAACCACCACCCAAGATCCTGGTGGCTAACACCAAACTTCTGTGAATCAAATCATTTAGCAAAGCATGGAGGCCCATTTTCTAGCCCAAGTGGGATGCTCAGAAGCCTTCTTCAACTTAACCAAAAACACTTTTATGCTGAAGGTAATTTAAGAAGACAATAATGGCTGATGCTTATTGAGTACTTGCTCTGGGTCAGACGCTGCTCTAAGCGCTTTTATGAATTAACTCATTTAACCCTCACAACAGCCCCATGAGGAAAGGCAGGCTTGGAGAGGTTGCGCCACATGCTGAAGGTCAGGCAGCAGGGGGTTGGTGCCATTAGGATGTCAGCCAGTGCGCCACGGAGAAGGACAAGGCTGGTGCCCGTTGGTTGTTCACAAAGAGGTGCAGTGCACACCTCCACAAGACTCATTAAAATCTTCACCCTTCCACAAAACTCTGCCCCCCAGAAGACCACACATAAGCTAAAGGTGGCTTCCAAAGTGTGTTGGGGGAGAAACGATGAGGGCAGTGGAGGCGAGCCAAAGAGTTCCCAGCACAGCCCAGAGGAAGATGAGGATGGGGAGCCCATAGGAGGCTGGAGGCTCCTCTCAGTCCACACCTGTCAGCTACATTTGCCAAAGGGAGATGAGAAGACCCCAGCCTTCTTCCCATCACATCCACTAGAGCTCCAGAGAAAAGAAACTGTATTCCTTTGGCTCACTCTGCATCCTCCGGATTGACAGGAGTGCCAGGTACCCTCCTCAAGAAACATTCAGCAGCACCTACAGCACCAGTTACATCCAACAGCACCTCCAGCACCAGGTACATTCAACAGCACCTCCAGAGCCAGGTACATTCAACAGCACCTGCAGTGCCAGGTACATTCAACAGCACCTGCAGCATCAGGTATGTTCAACAGCATCCCCAGGACCAGGTACACTCAACAACACCTCCAGAGCCAGGTACACTGTAGGTGCTGCTGAATGAATGAATGATTTCCAAAACCCAAGTTTTATAGGTTATCCTGCAATCCCAGTACACCAGTATTTGGTAAACTGGTTCATACTCATTTTATACAAACCATTCTTTCATCTACTAGAACCTATCCTGTATATATTTTTTCATACTATAAAAATGCAAATATAATGTAAGATAATGTAACAAAAAAAGAGTGTGAGGCTTTTGGCAGGAATTACCTGAACTGCAGGGAGCGTCGGATGATAGCCAGGGACATGAAATCCCCCCTCCCGTGTTCGTTCTCCCCACAGTAGAGCAGTAAGCCATCCTCTGCCTCCGCCTGTGATTATACAAACAAAAGCCACATGAACAGTAAGCACCTCCCCTTCCTTAAAGCACCATCTGGAAAGACTCACAAATGTGAAACTTGAGCATTTTCTCCTCCACGATCCTATCTACAAAGGGTCAAGCATGTAGGCTCCAATTCACTCCCAGATACCTGGTCCCAGTTCATTTTCAATAAACAAATGGCAGTGATATAAACTGAGGGGTAGCAGTGAGGCGAGAGCAAGGTGACCCCATCTTTGACCCGCTCTTTACTTGTCCTTTGTGGATGCACCTGCAGAGCCTCAGAAAACCAAATGTACAAAGACCACGGTCACAGTGAGGACGTTGCTGGTGTACATCCAATTCTATTTTCACTTTGTTCTTTCTATTTCCCTCCCTCTGGGGAGGCATGCACATTTGCTTCTTTCCTTCTATCAGGAGAACAGGATGGTAAGAATAGCTCAGCCGAAAGCTGTGCTGGTGGTCTTAGACTAAGACAGGTCATTTCTTGAAGACTCAACACTGTGGCCATGACTTCAAATGAGACTTCTTTCCAGACCTCCAGACCTTTTTGTGTCATTGGAAATACCCAAAAGAATCAGTTTAAGCTGAGGTCACTGACTGAATTCTTATCTGCAGTTGATTCAAATCAGAGAACCTCCACTGGGCCCTCACGAAGCAAGGCTTGCATAAAGAAAAGTTTTCTATTTGTTCAGTGACAGCTATCACAATGAAGACAGAGAATTGGGCTCTCTTTTTAAACAATTTTGGAATGGGGAATGCATTGTTTCTTCTCAATCCTGGCCTGGGAGAAATCACTATTGTGAACAACATTGCTCGGACCCCAACATTCTCACTTGCAACCTTCATGCCAGCCACTCTATAGTTCAGTGATATACAAACCCACCATCTCCTCACTGTCACACTTGAATGTTGTGAATGTACTCTTCATTCCTATTGTCTCATGAGCTGGTTTAGAGACAGGCTCTGTGTCATACTGACCTTTCATCGCTCTCCCTGCTGCCCCCCTTCCTCTCCCCCAGCCTTTGAATGTAGCACATTGCTGTGTTAAAGTGTCCAAAAAGCACTCATCAAACAACACATCCCTCTTACCCTAAATTCAAGAGTAATTTGGAATGCCTGATAAGAATTCTTCAGAGGTTCAAATGTTACATAGGAGTGGCCAAAGAACTGAGGATACTGGATAACAATACCTGAAGAAGAAAAAAGACAACACAAAAGAATGCTATTTCCTCACTTCTTCAAAAGCAAAAATCAATATACAACGTTGCCTGAATATCATTAAGTGAGAACCCTCACTAATCTATTCAACTTCACTATCTTCTTTTCTATACTTTTTATACCTACAACTCTCATTCCTGGAGACTTTGAGCTTCTGAAATTCTTAGGAAGAAGCTGCATTTTTGGAGACCGGCACTGGCTTTCCTAAGAAGAAACCAATGGCTTTAGGGCCACTGTCACTTGCCCTCAGCTATACAGGCCTTTGTGTAATATAAGTTGGCCCAGTTGTTATCCTTCTTAACACTCATGCATAAGCTTTAACTGCATATTTTGGTAGAGATGTGATTATGGTAAAACCTACCTCTCTAAGATAGTATCAGGATGATTTATCGATTGCTTTAAAGGGACTACACATTTGGCACACATAGAAATAGGGCTGCTGTCTACTTAGAAGCAATGAAAGTTGCCTCACAATTTGCCTTGTATAGTTAATTTAATGACCAATATATGGAAGAAGGTACTTATCTTAGAGAAGGGACTAGAAGGAACTATGTTTGGACCACAAAACTGCCCTCTGGCTCTCAATGGTGCCAATTCATCACCACATTCTTCCTCTCCCCCAAGGGCCTACCTTCTGAGCAGCTCTCACCACCTTTGCCCAGGGTGCACTGGCATCGCGAGCCCCCCCAGGTGTAGTCATTGACACAGAAGCTGTCAGCAGAGCAGAGAGTTTCGTCACAAGGCATGTCAAAGAGCCTTGACATTATGGCCACACCATTCTTCCCCTTCCTCTGTACGGGAATGGGCTGGGGAGCCACCGTGGTCATAGGGAGAGATGCTGAGGTAGGGGGGATGAGCCTAGAAATGGTCTTTGGGTTAGATATAGACATCTTCTTGCTTTCCACCAAAAATTTCTTATTCCCTCCTTTGGTAGCAGGAAGTGGTTTAACCTAAAGCCAGAGAAGGAAAGGGGTTCAAGATGAACACAGAGCATGGCAATTGGACTGTTTTATTTATAGTTGTTGCCTAGTACTTGAAAACATGGTCACTTCCAAAAACCCTAGGATGGAGATGGGGAAGACAGCACTGACTCTAATTTATGGACAAAGAGCTTGATGGTCAGGGACTTATAGTGCTTTTCCTTGTACTACTCAGAAAATCAGCAGTAAAACTGATATTACATTATTTATTCTTATTACAATATGATGAAGATGCATGACTTTGTCAAGGAATTGTTCATTTCCTTATAATACTTGATTTTCTGAAATTTCCCTTGGTGGGAAATAGAAATATGTTTTTGCCGGACTGTGAAGTCCGCAGGCAGAAGCTGCCTATGGAACATCAGCATGGCTAGTACTTCCCTACTACTGATTTATCAGCACCTGGAGACTGATCATCAGATGAAACAAATCAGTGTTAAAAGCAAATGGGCACATTTAAGTTTTAAGTAAAATGTTTATGGTCCATTGGCTAAATTGCCTTGTTCAGCAAGGAAACACAAACACCCTGGGTTTTAAGAGCAGAGATTATTGTTACCTCCTCAAAGGAAATATCCAAATCTAAGTCGTCTTCAAATCCTTCATCATCCTCACCAGCTCCCATGTCGGTGATATAACGGGGTCCGTAGCGGCCACTTCCCGCCTCCTCAGGGCCTTCAGAAAGAAAAGCAGCACACCCTTCATCAGCACAGGCCTTCTTTGCACTATTGTCTAGCCTAACTCAGCCACAGGCAGAGCTGTACCGAATGGAACGCAGTGTATTGGAAACATAACAACGAATTCAACACAGAAAAGGAAGCGTCAATGACCAAAAGATATAAAAAAAGTTTCCTCTCATAAGTTACTAAGGAATTGCCAACTGAAACCAGAAAGAGCTTCCATTTTATACTGACAAGACTGGCAAAAATGTCAATCAGATAACAAAAATATTACTAAGGACGGGATCAATGAGGACTCATATGGTACTTGTGTAAACTGGTCCAGTCACTTTGTGAAATACTTGGAAATATTTCATAAAGTAGATGTTTGTTCATACCTAGCAATCCCACCCCAACTTACAAAAGCTGGAGAAACTCCTGTACCTGTGTACCAAAAGGCGTGTTCAAAACAGGTTCATAGCATCAGAATTTGTAATAGTAAAAAATACTCCAGATATGCTATTTATAAGAACAAACAACATCCCAAATGTCCACCAACAAAGAATGACTAAATTATTTATAGTATATCTATAGAATGGAGTACCATATAGTAGGGGAAAGGAATGAATCATCATTTAATATATCAACATGGCTTAATCTCACATGATTTCATACAAAAAAATGCAAGTTGCAAAAGAACGCATCTAGTTTGATGACATTAATATAAAAGACAACAGCAAACAAAACAATATATTACTTAGGGATACATATATATGTAATTTAAACTCTTTAAAAAAGCAGGACAATCACATAAATACCCAAGGGAAGATAGAAAAGGGATGTGAATGAGGTGTGATTCACAGGGGCCTTTGAGAGTATTCCATCATATTCTGTTTCTTAAGGTAAGTGCTGGGTACCTGTAAATATTCATATTTTTTTATATGTTGTATATATACATATATATACTTTTGAAGTACAAAGTATTTCACTAAAAGGTCTTTAAAACAAAAAAGGGAGATTATAGTAAACACTCCCACAACCAAAAAAAGGGGGCCCTATAAGGTATCTTGGGGGTCAACCATTTCATCCATCTTAGCAGGACAACGAAATCTTTCAGAACTGAAAGGTGGGTGAGAAAAGCTCTCAGACGTCAATACGGAGCATCGTCTTTTGGGGAACATTCAGTTGGCATTTTTATTCAACTGTCATCCACAGAATCCACTGATCCACAGCGCTCTGATTTAGGCTGCACACAGGAAACACTCCACCAGGAGGTGGCAGCCTTTTAAAGAGCGGCTCCAGGGCACCTGCATGTCCTCACAGTGGATTTGGGCCAGCACAGGTACTAACTTGCTGCCCTCTCTCAACTGAAAAAGCCAGGCACCAGCCTTTAGGGCAGTAACAACTTTGGCAACAGAAACTGGCTTTGGTAGGATGCTGCCGCTCATTAGTTATTAGATATCCAGTGTTTGGATGCCTAGTGAAAAAGAAAAAGGAAAAATAACATAAAAAGCATAAAAAACATAAACTAAACTTAAAGACATTTTGCTTTCAGAATAAGCTAAGTCACGCACCATTCTCAGGAAGACAAACTCACCCTCCTACTTTGTCTGTCCAGGCTGCTACAACAAAAGTACCATAAACTGATGGCTTGTAAACCACAAACATTTATTTTTCACAGTTCTGCAGGCTGTGAAGTCCCAGATCAAAGGGCTGGCAGTATCTGATGAGGGCACAGATGGTGCCTTCTCACTGCATCTTCAACATGGTGGAAAGGGCAAACGAGCCCCTTTGGGCCTCTTTAATAAGGGCACTGATCCCATTCACAAGGACTCCACCCTTATGATCTAAGTACCTCCCAAAGGCCCCACCTTGGGGGTTAGGATTTCAACATATGAATTTCAGGGAGACATAAACATTCCGACCATAGCACTCCTCCAAACCGAATAGCAATCAGATTGAAAATGGAGTGGAAGGAAATGGCAGAAAGTCATTTTTGTCAGGGGGCGTGCTGTTGACCAGAAATCAATCTCCTCCCAGACCAGAAGAGAGAAGTGCAGTCAGCAGATGATGCAGATGACCCAGAGACAGGGTGGAGTGAGCTGTTCTCAGGGGTTCAGGCGCATCTTGGTGGAGGTGGGAT
The DNA here is from genome assembly GCF_029281585.2 of Gorilla gorilla gorilla. Classification (NCBI taxonomy): domain Eukaryota; kingdom Metazoa; phylum Chordata; class Mammalia; order Primates; family Hominidae; genus Gorilla; species Gorilla gorilla. The sequence continues at coordinate 73,502,998 of NC_073243.2, forward strand.
AACAAAGGGGAGGCGGTGTTCTCACCCCTTCCACACCAATTCCCCAGTTTTATTTAAAGTAGTCCACCTGTCAACTGAAAATTCAACCTGTCGATGCCAGATTTATACCTGGATGCATGTTCTCTCAAGCCACCTGCATGCAGCGTATCTGTGTGCCAGATGTCTTCACACAAAAAGCCCTTGAGGACAGCTCCTTCCTCTTGTCTCTATCTTTGTACAGCAAGCAGTCCCCCTTATCTGTATTTTTGCTTTCTGCAATTTCATTTACCCTCGATCAACCACAGTCCAAAAATATTAAATGGGAAATTCCAGAAATAAACAGTTCATAAGTTCTGAGTAGCATGATGAAATAGCACGCTGCCCTGCTCCATCCTGCCTGGGATATGAATCATCCCTCTGTCTGGCATATCCGTGCTCCATATGCTCCCTGCCCCATGGTCTGCAGCCGTCTCAGTTGTCAGATTCACTGTCATGGTATCGAAGTGCTTATGTTCCAGTAACCATTATCTGACTTCATAATGGCCCCACAGTGCAAGAGCAGTGATTCTGGGATTCAGATATGCCAAAGAGAAGCCATGAAGTGCATCTTTTAAATTAAAAGGTGAAAGTTCTCAACTGAATTAAGGAAAGAAAAAAATCATATGCTGAGGTTGCTAAGATCTATGGCAAGAATGAATCTTCTATCTGTGAAACTGTGAAGAAGGAAAATGAAATTTATGCTAGTTCTGCTGCATATATAGGGTTCAGTATTATCTGCAGTTTCAGGTATCCACTGGGGATCTTGGAACACATCCCCCATGGAGAGGGAACTACTGTATCTATCTCTCTCGGCCCCTCTCTCTCTTTCTCTTTCTCCCCTCTGTCCTTTCCCTCACTCTTCATTTCTATCTCTGCCTCTCTCATATATTCAGAATTGTTAGATTCCAGAAGAAGAAATCCATTTGGTAGTAAAAGAATTATACAGCACATACATAAAGCAAGCTGGCTTTTGTCTTCAGTAGTTTGGTCTCTCTCCCTCCAGGCTGTTCTTCCTTGCCCTGTGCATCTTATTAACACATTCTCAACAAGGTTAAGATTCTCTTCATCTTTATCCTATGATTTCCTATCTGAAAAATCACCTTCAGTGACTCTCCACTGCCTACAACATAAATTCTAGGCTTCTTGGTCAAGAATTCAAGGTTCTCAATTAAAACAGCTCCTTTTTTCCTCCTTCTTCCCCCATCACCATGATTTATTGAATTCTACTCCATCTCCTCTTCTTATCAGGTACTATTGGGTGCTTAACATGATATATTTCTAAACTTTTCAATAATCTTACAAGGTAAGTATGACTAATCCCATTTTATAGATAAGAAAACTGAGTTAAGAGTAGTTAAGTAATTTGCCTAAAATTGAAGACTTTATAACTGGCTGAGCTAAACTCAAATCCAAGGTCTGTCCGGTGACTGCTCTCCTAATCGCCTATTGCAGAAGAAGCCACTGTGGAGGTAGAAAGATCCCAGAATTTGAGAAAATTACCATATGTTGATCATTCTTAGTGTGCCAGGAGCTTTTCATACATCGCTTAAGTTAATCCTCACAAAATACTATAAAATTGGTGTTATTACTTCCATGTTACCAAGTGGAGATATAGACACAGAGAGATTAAATAACTTGCTCAAGGCAGACAGATGGGGAATGGCAGGGCTAGATTTTATCCTTGGTCTCTCTTTTGACTACATCATGCTACTTAATCTGAATCCTAATTATGTTTTCAGGTTTTTGTTGTTTTTTAAAAAATACTCTTTAAAAGCTATATAATAGCCAAACTGGCCTGCCAGTTGTCTCCTGAATGCATCTTGTATTTTCTTACCCTAGGATTTTGGTTAATGCTTTTTCCCATTGTCATCTTTTTCCCACTCCTATCTCCTTACACACAGCCTACCTATTCTCCCAGAGGGCATGCATTCTATGGAGACAGAGCTAAATGTGTGCCATCAGAAGACCAAAATCAAGCGACATTTTAAAAAGAAAACAGACTCTTCTGGGAAAAATGGTGACTCCACAAAGTAAGAAGCCACCAAGACTTGTAGGACATTCCTTCATCTTCTCCTGGATGGGGCAACCCAGCCATGGATATATGCCTCCAATCAGCATAAATGCCCATTGCTTGATAAAGTCAACACATGTGTAAGATGGTATGTACATCTTCTGGGCTCCTGGCCTTAGACTCTTGCCCTTGTGTTTACCAACTCGATTGTAAATCCTTTGAGGGCAGAAACCATATTTTAGATTTCTTCATATCCTTTCCCTTCCTCCATGTCACTAACACTTCATGTACTCAACAAAGGTCAATACCTTTGAGAGGAGTGACAGGAGACACTCCCACAGTGCTGAACTATGTCCTGCCCTTGCTCAACATGGTGGGACTCTGCCTCCCAATCCAAAGACCCCCAAAACTGCCACCAATCCTGTCCTTTTCCCCAAATGAAGCTAGAAGTAAGAATGGAAAGAGATCTAAACACCATCCAGCCCAATCTTCTCATTTCACAAGCATGGAAACCGAGGCCACAGAAGAGAATTGACTTAAAATCAAGATCATGCATCTCATTAGAGGAAGCTCTAACTCTAGAATCAGATAATATGACTCTAGTTCAATGCCCATAAGACTCCATTGCACAATTTTTTTTGGCATCAAGTATCTAAAGATAGTTCAGTCAGAAGAACCTGGAACCTAGAGAAGCCAAGGGTTAGAGTGTAGGTGGCTGAGATCTCTTACTGTCCCTCCACCTGCTCTAGGAAATTCTGTTTCTTGAATGGAACTCCTCAGAGAAAAGGACCACAAGCAAATTGCTGCTGCTACGAAATGATACCATAATGAGAATGGAAATAATCCTGGATTCTCTGCTCATTTCGACAAGTAAAATAAGGCACATATTTTTCAATGGATACTGTTCTTTGGTCTTTGTAAAAATTGTTTCCGTTTTGACACTTTTTGTAACCTATTTCTTTGAAACCTGAGTTCACTCAGTTTGGGGAAACATAGGGTATGGAAGAAGAAGGGGAAAAGGAATATGGAATCACAAGGATTTAGAGTCAAAGTAATTTTAACTTTCTTAGAAAGACTGCAGGGATCAGCTAACACAACAAGCCCATTTTACAGAGGAGTCAACTAAGGTTCAAAGAATCCATGAGACTCGCCCAGAGAAGCAGCTCATTAGTGGCAGAGTTGATCTAGAATTCCGGGCTCCTGCTGCTGCAACCCAGTCCTCTTTGCAGCATCCCAAACTCCCTCTCTCATAATAATCCAGGATGATAGTCATTTCCCATTTTTACTAAGAAGGAAATGAGCACAGAGAGAACCAGGCACAGCATGATGGAAGAAACCCGGAACTAAAGCCTCACTACTTCTGTTTCCTGACTGCCCCTCCACCTCAGATCCCAAATTCACAGCTTACAGGAAGTTTTTACCAATGTTATTTCTAAGTGAGCACAGAATGTACGGTCCAAGCCAGTGATAAGAATTCTCCCTGTAGCCTGGGGTTATTGTAATTAAAGTGCATAACTTATCTCTTTCTACTTGGCACTTTGTTAATTAGGAAAAGAGAACATTAAAAAGGAGACATTTATTAGAACCAGAATAATCAAACCACTAGTTCAGGGGTTATTCCACTGTAAAAAAAAAAAAAGTTAATAAACAAAACACAAATTTTTGTTAATAGATAAAAGGGTGACTTTTATTTTATTAAAAAACCTGTGCTTTGTTTTAATAAGGGCATCACAGCTTTTCTATAAATAATGTTTCTCAGCTACATCAACATGATGCAGTTGGAAATATCGGTAGTCATAGAATCCAAATAATTGGGAGAAGGACATAAATGGCTTGGGTGACCTTGAGCAGGCCACTTCATCTCTCTGGGTCTTGTGTTTTCCAATAAAATAAGGAGTAGGATTAGACTTGATGACCTTGAAATCCTTTCCAGCACTAACATTCTGTGATCCTAAAAGTCACCCTTTTAATTTAGACATATTGCAGGCATCTGTCACATCAAGCAAGGTTTGAAGAAGAAACAACTGGAGAATTTTACTCATGTGGATGAAAAAGCAAACAGAAGTTAGCCTAGCATGGAAGTCACATGCTTTGGGGATTGTGTTCTCCTGTAGGAGGTGATCCATTGTCATTTATCGGAATCCATCTTCACTCAAAAGGACCAGGTTGTATTTTGAGTCCCTTCTCTTAATGTCTTTTAGCAACAACAAGGGAGGAACACTTATTACCTACTCTTGAAGTTCCAGTCAAGAGAATAGAGTCTCCCTAAGTACTGCTGGATTCTTGTCCAACCGCTTTCCCTGCCTACAGAGGTGGGCACAGTGACTTGGCTGCTAAGTAGAAGCACTAGGTCCACATTTCTGAAGGAGGGAAGCTAATCTATCAAAGGACCTTGGGGGCCGGGTGCAGTGGCTCACACCTGTAACCCTAGCACTTTGGGAGGCCAAAGTGGGTGGATCGCTTGAGCTCAGCAGTTTGAAACCAGCTTGCACAACATAGCGAAAACCCATATCTAACAAAAATACAAAAATTAGCCAGGCATAGTGGCGTGTGTCTGTGATCCCACCTACTCAGGAGGCTGAGATGACAGGATCGCTTGAGCCTGGGAGGCGGAGGTTGCAGTGAGCTGGGATAGTGCCTCTGCACTCCAGCCTGGGTGACAGAGTGAGACCCCATCTCAAAAAAAAAAAAAAAAAAAAACGAAAACAAAAATAAAAAAGGACCCTGGGGAGGGAGGAGGAATTCGATTTGGAACTAATTAATTCAGTTCTTCCTACCTTCCCTCTCCACCTAGCATAGTGGAAAACAGTAGCCTGGGTAGGTGTGACTCCTGTGCAAACCCAAACTTTCCCTCAAGTGGGCTCTCCCATAGTCTGGACTGGACAGAAGGGAGTTTGCAAGCTCACTTTGGCTCTTAGAGTGAGCTACGTCTTCTGACCCAGCCTTTTTAGAAATAGGAATGGCATTTGATTCATCTGCTTCATCTTCATCCTTATCATCTTCCTCTGCTGACTGTGTTGTTTTACTTTTCAATTGACTTCAAAAGTGGGCAAAAAAAAAGTGCTATTAATTGTGTCTCTTCAAAACCCTAATACCCACCAGAATAAGAATGGTTCTCTCCATGAGGCTGTAAGCCACAGACAGAAACTGGGTCATCTCTTTCAGTGCAAATGTTCAAGAATTGGATGGTTAGATGGAATAATGTCAGGTCAGACCTGTGACTTGAGTCCCTTCAAAGTCTTCCCAAGATCCTACGTGACTTGGCCCTGCAAGCTCGAGCCTCATCTCTCACCAATGTATTCCTTCTCACCGTGCTCCAGCTGTGCTGGCTCTTCTTTCAATGTTTTGGATGAACCATCCTTTCCTCTGACTCAAGGCCTTTGCAGATGCTGTTCTCTATGCTTAGAAATCTTATCCCTCACTGCCCATCCCTTTACCTTTTTAATTCTTTTATATTTCTGTGCAAAATCACTTTCTTAGGGATGTCTTCCCTGTATCCCAGATAAGGTATGTTCTCATAGCTCTCCTCTTCAGTGGCATTATGAGTTTGTAATTTTATGCTTATTTACGTGATGATTTCATAAATGTAATTCTCCCACCAGACTGTAAAATCCTTGAGGAAATCAACACTATCTATTTTGGTTTCTGTTGTACCACCCAAACCTCACTCAGTCCTGACACATTTTAGAAACTTACAGAATGTATGGAAAATAGAAACAGTGAACTTTTGGAGTAGTTTAGGCATAATAAAAATATATGACAGCAGCATTCATCTAGGTTCTTAACAGCAAAAGTTCAGGCCCAAGGGGAGCCACACCTTTTCAGGATCTTAAGGATGTCATTCTGCAGAGTGTTCCTGGAAAACAATCCACACCCAGAGCCCCTCTGGAGTTGATGTTCCCAGTGGCTCTTCTGCATTAAGTCACTTTGGCTTGGGTTATATGCTTTAAGTAAAGTCAGTCCTGCTACCCTGGCCAAAAAAATGACTGAACCAGGATCTATGCCTGATCTTATAATGACCACATTCCGACCAGCCATCTCTGAGGGTCCTTGATGTGACAATCTGTGCTTCACATTGGAAGGTAAGGTAGATATTCCAACCTCAGCTCCCTCCTCTCTCACCTGCTTCTGCTGTAGATATTACAGAAGCTAAATACTGGATTTTTAAGTCCCCTTTGCTCATGGGGTGGGGGTAGGGAGACTCAAATGACAGTTTGGGTCACTAAGATGCATGTGGACACCTGTTGGAACCTCCCAGCTTTCTACATTTGCTTAGGCAGTGAAGGTGCTTGTGATAGCTGGAGCTGCAGCAGCTAATGCATTCCTAATTGAAACATGGTGATCAAACAGCTCAGTTAGACCCCATCTTAGAAAATATTGAATCTGATGCTGGACGTGGTAGCTTACACCTGTGATCCCAGCACTTTGGGAAGTTGAGGTGGGAAGATTGCTTGAGCCCTGGAGTTCAAGACCAGCCTGGGCAACATAGCAACACTTCATCTCTATAAAAATAAAGATAAAAATTTTAATTAAAAAAATATTGCAACTGAGTACTTGCTGTGTGAGTGAGTCACAAGAGTGACTGGGTGACTTACCTGTAGCTGGGTTCTGCATGAAGAAGGCCTGCTCAACACCAGCCAGCACAGGAACTCAGGGACTGCAAAGATGTGGATGGCTTCCCTTGCTCTCCCTTTCCCCCAAATAATCTGCTGGAACCAGTCCCTTCAAATCTGAATGAGTCTAATGAATGCAGCGGTTTGACTGGTGGGGGAAAGTAGCTCTAAGTACTGGCCATAGGCAGATATGTTGTTCTTTTATGCTCAGCACATTTCATGAAACTCTTATTTGACCACAGCCTAAGAATGGCACCTCAGGCACCCAGTGACTTCCAGAGGCCTCACCTCAAAGCTTCTCAGATGCCTTTATCTTTATACACATCCACACAGCAGAAGTGCAAATGGTGCATAACCCCTGTGGGGTGTTGCCTTTTGAAGTACATAAGCCAGTCAACCAAACACATGCCACTGTGTCTTTCTCTCTCGGAGTCTCCCTTTCTAAAGATAACGGGGCCGTGGAAAGTTAAGCAGATGGCCAGAGACCAAGGTGTTAGGCACCTGCTTCTCTGCCACCTGCTGATGGAGGAGATACATAGGCAAAGCATAATGGGAGAAGCGGCTGTGAACACAGCAGGAAAACCCAAGGCCATCTTTCCATCATGGTGTGTGGGAAATTTCAGGCTTGGAGCCTCTGTAAGTTTAGAGAATAATGGATAATAATTTCCTGGCAACCTTCTGTGGCAATACTTCAGGACTGGATGTGGGGTGGGCAGTGTAAAATTCAGACAGGTGATTAAAACATTTCTGAACATCTGAAATGGTGGCTGACATTAGGAATTCAGTGCTATGTACACAGCAGGCACCCAATACGTATTTGTTAGATGAGTGAGTGAGTAAATGAGTGAGTGAATGTTTTCTATACGAGCCAAATCTTGCAGGGTGCTCTGCACATGGTAAATGCAAAATAAATGTTAGTTGAAAGACCCCAGTTATAATCTGACATGATCTATGTATCTAGTCAGTCATTTTCACTGGAAGTTTGGTAGCAATTGTAAACTGACTGTTAATGGGAGAAAACTATTACCCATAGCATCAGGAGGATATGGCTTTTGAAAGGAAGCTTGCACTTTGGTGGGTTCTCTCTCTCTCTCTCTCCTTCTGTGGGATAATCTGGCAGTACATATCACATTTGTTATCATTTACACTTTTTAAAAAGAAATTTAATGGCATGTGATATGTTTATGGGACAACATTATGTTCAGAAAAAATGTGGATCATTGGTGTTTTCATATGAGTAGTTGGGGGTGGGAGCAGGTTGGGATGGGTTGAAGAATGAATAGGAGGCTTTTAAAGAGTGGGTACAGTGAATGTGAACACAACAACTCTAGCTTGAAGGAAAGCAGGGAGATGGAGTGGTAGGTGGTGGGTTGTGAGCATAAGGAGAGGCTTTTCTATGAGTAGAGAACACACGTTTGTGTCCTTATGGGGATGATCCGCTAGAAAAGCAAAGATGAAAAGATAAATCATTTGGAGAGACAGGGTAACTAACCGAAAATTGACATACATAGTATGGTCTCCAATTGGCTCCCTGAAAAAGGGGGCTCAATTCACATCTTGCACTGAGAAATCAGGAGCTAGATCAGGGAGAGTGAGATGGCAAAGACAGCAGATGTAGCTTGTCGGTGGCTCACAGTCCAGTGGGGAGGGAGACTTACACGCCTACAGCTGCACAGCAAGAGGGCTGAAGCTAAGACGTGAGCACCTGAGTCTGTGGAGCTTCTCTGTTCCTTAAAGTGGCTTCACATTTGAGTACCAACCATGGTTCAGTTCTCCTTTAGGTATTCAGATGGGCAAGTTGTTCAAACCAGAGACACTTAGACCCTCTCTTCTCACTCTTCAAAGACAAAGTGCTAGGAGAAAATAATCGTCCAGACAAAATCCTATATCTAGCCTGGGCAAGATGGTAAGACCCTGTCTCTCAGAAAAAAAAATTTTAAAATTAGTCAGGCATAATAGCTCACACTTGTAGTCCCAGCTACTTGGTGGGGGAGCTGAGGCAGGAGAATCCCATTAGCTCAGGAGTTCCAGGCTGTAGTGATCTATGATTGCACCACTGCCCTCCAGCCTGGGTGACAGACCGAGACCCAGTTCCTAAAAAAAAAAAAAAAAAAAAAAAAAAAAGGCCAGGCATGGTGGCTCACCTATGTAATCCCAGCACTTTGGGAGGCCGAGGCGGGCAGATCGCCTAAGGTTGGGAGTTCGAGACCAGCCTGACCAACACGGAAAAGCCCCGCCTCTACTAAATACACAAAATTAGCTGGGTGTGGTGGCACAGACCTGTAATCCCAGCTACTCAGGAGGCTGAGTAGTCAAGTACTCTCCTGAGTAATCAAGCTACTCAGGAGAATCGCTTGAATCCGGGAGGCGAAGGTTGTGGTGAGCCGAGATCGTGCCATTGCACTCCCGCCTGGGCAACAAGAGCAAAACTCCGTCTTAAAAAAATAAAAATAAAAAAACCCCTATATTCAATTAAATGGTTGTTCAACAGTAACAGTGAAACAAAGACATGATCATAAAGCCTGAGACAGTTTATCACTAACAGATCTTTAAACATTTATTCAAAAGTATATTTCAAGAAAAAGAAGGAAAGAGTAAGATGCGAAGAATTGTGGGCACAGAAAGTGGTAAATCTGTAAATAAATCTAAACAAGCATTAGAGCTAAAAAAAAAAAATGTGGGCCGGGCGCGGTGGCTCACGTTTGTAATCCCAGCACTTTGGGAGGCTGAGGAGGGCGGATCACGAGGTCAGGAGATCGAGACCATCCCGGCTAACACGGTGAAACCCCGTCTCTACTAAAAATACAAAATATTAGCCGAGTGTGGTGGCGGGTGCCTGTAGTCCCAGCTACTCTGGAGGCTGAGGCAGGAGAATGGCGTGAACCCGGGAGGTGGAGCTTGCAATGAGCCGAGATGGTGCCACTGCACTCCAGCCTGGGCAACAGAGCGGGACTCCGTCTCAAAAAAAAAAAAAAAAAAAAAAAATGTGGTTACTAAACAAGGTAGAACAAAAATACCAAAAAGTAACATGTAGCACAAGAAGGAATTGATTTGGACTGAAGCTGCTAAGGCCCTATCGATACAGAAGGGCTGGGCTCCTGCCTAAACCCCACCCTTAGGCCTGGAACCACAGCCCTAAGTGAAAACAGCTGACCCCGTTTTTCCAACCAAATGTTGCCTTTTTGGCTTGCCTCACCGCTGTCCTGTGCCCATAAGACTTCAGCTGGCAGAGCAACACGAGTGGCTGAGCAGCGAGGATACAAGCAGCTGAACGGTGAGCAGAGAAGCAACTGAGTGCTGGAGACTACAAATAGATGGATAGATGACTAACTTCAGACGGTGCGGCTTCGGAGATGGGCCTAGCCGGAGATGGCTGGGCTTCAGGGAAAGATCACCTTCCCATCTCCTTTCCAGCCTCCCTTTCCGCTGAAAGCCACCCACCGCTCAATAAAGTCTTCTGTATTCATCACCTTTCAAACAGTTTGTGTGACCTGATTCTTCCTGGACACCGGACAAGAACCCGGGTGCCGAGAGGGCCGGGGCCGCCACCCTGACCCTCTACTAAGCTGGTTGTCTATTGGCTGTCCCTGGATGGCAGAGCTGAAAGAGCATGGTGGTAACATGCTTGGACGCTGCTGCGGGGCCCCTCACAGAGCCTGCTCCGCCAGAGAGGAGCGATCAGCCAGTGCCAGCATTCGTTCGCTCTGGTTCCCCAACTCTTCCTCCCGCGAGGACTGGCCAGCGGTGAGTGAAACCAGCCACTCCAGTTCCAGCCCACGAAGGGGGTCAAGAGAACGAATCTGTCTCATCATTACTGTTTTATTATTGTTTGAGAGGAGGGTAACAGATTGTGATGAACTTTAGACTGTTTAAGCGTGAGAGTTAACAATGTATGGATGGTAAATAAAATAATGTATATTTCATCCTAATACAGAGGAAGAAAGGACTAAGAAAATACAGTCAATCCTATAGAAAATGGAAAAGGGCTGGGTGTGGTGGCTCATGCCTGTAACCCTAACACTTTGGGAGGCTGAGGCAGAAGGATCACTTGAGACCAGGAGTTCAAGGTCAGACTGGACAACATAGTAAGATCCCATCTCTACAAAACAACATTAAAAGAAATTAGCCAGGCATGGTGGCACGTACCTGTAGTCCTAGCTACTTGGGAGGCTGAGGTAAGAGGATCACTTGAGCCTGGGAGGTCAAGGCAGCAGTGAGCTATGATTGTGCCACCACATTCCAGCCTAGGTGACAAAACAAGACTCCATCTCAAAAAAATAAAATAAAAATAAATAATAAAATAGGAAAACAGCAGAAACAAAAATCCTTCTCCAAGAAAAAATGGAAAAAGCAGAATAAATATAATAGCACAAAATAAGACTGTAGAAATAAATAATACATGTCAGCCATTATAACTATAAATGCAATAAACTTGTCATTTAAAAAACAGTGCTTTGAGACCATCCTGGCTAACACGGTGAAAACCCGTCTCTACTAAAAAAAATACAAAAAATTAGCAAGGCGTGGTGGCGGGCGCCTGTAGTCCCGGCTACTCCGGAGGCTGAGGAAGAATGGCATGAACCTGGGAGGCGGAGCTTGCAGTGAGCCGAGATCGCGCCACTGCACTCCAGCCTGGGCGACAGAGCGAGACTCCATCTCAAAATAAATAAAATAAGTAAATAAATAAATAAAAATAAAAAAACAGTGCTTGTCAGATTGGATTTAATACATTTTGCTACATGCTATTTCCAGAAAGTATCTAAAACACAACATACTGAAACATCAGAAGTAAAAGAATGTAATATATATTCCAGGCAATAGATAAGAGAAAGCTAGTGTACCTATATAATTACTGGACAATGTAAATGTTAAGGGGGAAAAAAGAAGTATCATTACTGATAAGATGGTTATTAAATAATGATTAAAAGAATCACCAGGAATATAACATGATTCTAAACTCATATGCAACTAATCTCACAGCCTCACATACATACCAAGAAAAAAACTGAGAGAGGTGTAGGGAGATAGAGTGAGAAACTGTAATGTATCCTCTTAGTAAATGATAGATCAAGCTAACAAAAAATACGTAAGGATAGACAAGATTTGAACGATATTAAAAATCTTGATCAAAAAAGCTTAAACAGACTTCTGAATACAGGAGACTTGGGGATAAATCTAACAAAAGCTATAAAGAACTTCTGGTTCCTGCACTCTTCCTGCCATGAGTAGTGGCCAGTGATGGGCTGAGTGAAACGAACCACTCCAGTTCCCGACCACAAAGGGGGTTGAGGGAACTAACCTGTCTCATCATTATTGTGTTATTATTGTTTGAGAGGAGGGTAATAGATTTGATGAATTTTAGACTGTTCAAGTTTCAGAATTTTCTCCATAATGGAGAAAAATTACTAAAGTACACTAAAAGACTCTGAAGAAAATCTAGATGAGATACAATGTGGTGATTAAATCAATGATTCTATATTATAAAGATGTCAGTTCTTCCAAAATTAGTTTATAAATACAATATAATTTTCATTTTTAAAATTCAATATATTTTCATTTTTAAAATCCAACAGAATTTTTCATGGAATTGAAAAACTGATTCTAAAATTTCTATTGGAAAGCAAAAAATCAAGAAAAGAAAAGGCATTGTGGGCCAGGTGCGGTGGCTCATGCTTGTAATCCCATCACTTCGGGAGGCTGAGGTGGGCAGATCACTTGAGGTCAGGAGTTTGAGACCAGCCTGGCCAACATGGTCTCTACTAAAATACAAAAATTAGCCAGGAATTGAACAATGAGAACACTTGGACACAGGATGGGGAACATCACACACCAGGGCCTGTCATGGGGTAGGGGGAGCGGGGAGGGATAGCACTAAGAGATATACCTAATGTAAATGATGAGTTAATGGGTGCAGCACAGCAACATGGCACATGTATACATATGTAACAAACCTGCATGTTGTGCACATGTACCCTAGAACTTAAAGTATAATTTTTTAAAAAAATGAAGATGATGAACACTAAACCATGATATTAAATCCCAGTGAGAACCCCCCACCCAAAAAAAAAGAACAGATGCTGGTGAGGTTGTGGAGAAAAGGGAACACATACACTGTTGGTGGGAGTGTATATTAGTTCAACCATTCTGGAAATCTTTATGGCACTCCTCAAAGAGCTAAAAGTAGAACTACCATTCAACCCAGCAATCCCATTAGTGGGTATAGACCCAGAGGAATATAAATCATTCTACCATAAAGACACATACATGCGGATGTTCATTGCAGCACTGTTCACAATAGCAAAGAGATGGAATCAACCCGAATGCCCATCAATGACAGATTGGATAAAGAAAATCTGGTACATATACATCATGGAATACTATGCAGTCCTAAAAAAGAATAAGATCATGTCTTTTGCAGAAATGTGGATGGAGCTGGAGGCCATTATCCCTAGCAAACTAATGTAGAAACAGAAAACCAAATACTTCATGTTCTCACTTATAAGTGGAAGCTAAATGATAAGAACTTATGAACACGAAGAAGAAAAACAATAGACACTGGTGTGTACTTCAGGATGGAGGGTGGGAAGAGGGACAGGAGCAGAAAAAATAACTATTGGGTACTGGACTTCATACCTGGGTGATTGAATAATCTGTACAACAAATTCCCATGACATGGGTTTATCTATGTAACAAACCTTCACATGTACCTCTGAACCTAAAATAAAAGTTAAAAAAGAAAAAAAAAATTAGCCGAGTGTGGTGGTAGGCGCCTGTAATCCCAGCTACTCGGGAGGCTGAGGGACAAGAATCACTTGAACCTGGGAGGTAGAGTTTGCAGTGAGCCAAGGTCGCGCCACTGCAGTCCAGCCTGGGCGGCAGAGTAAAACTGTGTCTGCAAAAAAAAGAAAAGGCATTGTGAAGGACAATGAGGACTGAAATCATCTACCAGATATCATGACTTCATAAAGTGGTAGAAATTAAAACACTGTGTAAGGCCGGGCGCAGTGGCTCATGCCTGTAATCCTAGCACTTTGGGAGGCCGAGGTGGGCGGATCACCTGAAGTCGAGTTCGAGACCAGCCTGGCCAACATGGTGAAACCCCATCTCTACTAAAAATATAAAAATCAGCCAGACGTGGTAGTAGGCGCCTGTAATCCCAGCTACTCGGGAGGCTGAGGCAGGAAAATCACTTGAACCCAGGAGGTTCGAGGTTGCAATGAGCCGAGATCAGGCCACTGTACTCCAGCCTGGGTGACAGAGTGAGACTCCATCTCACACACACACACACACACACACACACACAAAGAAAAGAAAAAAGAAATTAAAACACTGTGGTATTAAAGTAGGGATAAAGAAACTGACAGCGTATAGAACTCAGAAACAGATCCAGAAATGTATGAAGACCTGATATACCAGAAAGATGTCATTACGAATTAATAGGGGAAAGGCTGAATGATTTAATACTTGGTGCTGGGGAAACTGGTTATCTATATGGGGAAAAAATTATTAAAGTAGGCTCTCCATATAAAAGTGAATTCTAGGTAGATTAACACCCTAAATATGAAAAGCAAAATTTTTAAACTTTTAGAATAAAATATAAGATATTGCCTAATGACCTTGGAAAAAGGAAGTTGTTTTTAGCCAGAAAGCATAAATCAAAAAGAAAAAACTTAAGATGTTTAACTACATTGAATTAAAACACTTCTTCCTAATGGATACCATAACTGAAATGAAAGATAAGTCACAGACTTACAGGAGATACCTGCAACACATGATTGGCTAAGGATTAGTATTTAAACATATATTTAATATTTACTACATATATAAAATTATATGCTAAATATATAATTGATATACATGGGTATTTATACCAATAAAATGGACAAAGCATATAAACAGTCCATTCATAGGATGACTAATAAGATTATAAAGTTATGCTTAACTTCATTAGAAATGGAGAAGTACAATTCAAAATAATAATGATATATCATTTTACATTCATCAGATTGGTATTTCAAAGTCTGATAATACCAAGTGTTGACAAGGATGTGGAGTAAGAACTTCGAATATACTGTCAGCAGGAGTGAAGATAGCAGTGAAACTGAGGAAGAATTTTATAATAGGTAGTAGAGCTGAAGATATGCATGCACTACAATATAGCAGTTGCACTTCAAAGCACATGCTGAAGAAAGCTCTTGTACACATGCACAAGGAAACATACATAAGACTGTTCATTGTAATATGGTTTGTAATGAAAAAAATTTGAAGCAACTTAAATGTCCAACTACAGTATACTCATATAGTAGAATGTTATACAACACTAACACTGAATCCACTAGAATGTTATAATTCAACTTGCATAAAAGTCAAAAACATAAGATTGTAGAGAAAAATTACTTGCAAAAGGATACTTGCCATGTCATAGCATTTATAAAAAATGCTAAAACGTTCTAAACAGTATCATAAAGTTTGCAAATAAATATATGCATGTTGGTACAAGAATTAAAAGTGATAGGGGGGAATCATAAATACCAGATTCAAGAACCCCTCAGGAAGCGGGAAGGGAATAGTGTTGGGAAGTACTCAGGGGCTGCCCCTGTACCTGTAATTTTTTTCTCTACCACTGAAAAAAATGTGGCACCTATCAAGATTTTATAAAGCTGGGTCATGAATATAGAGTTGTTCCTGATATTTTTCACCACACTTAAAATAACTCACAATACAAAACAATGTAACAAAGCCTAAATTTTATTAGGAGAATAAAAATCCATACCTACAATAGTAAGAAACAAAATCAATATTGTAGAAACTTGAATCAGTGATGTAGGGGATGAACTTGAGAAGTTCTGTCAGAATACTAAGAAAAATGTCAAAGAGATGAAAATAGGAGGGAAAATTATGTGTATGGATGTGGATATAGAAAACAAAATCCAAACTAAGAGATTATGAGTGTTTCTTTGATACTTGCCAGAATAATGGAAACAAAAATATGAATGAAAAACATAAAAATAAAACTTATCCGGGCTGGGGGAACAAAAAACAGCCATAACAAAACCTTGAGAATAGTTTGGAAGGACTAATGTTTCAGCTTAGAGACCTACCCCTACATATAAACTGACAAAATTTTTATAGTATAAAGAAAAAACTTTAGGACTCAACATGGTGATTTCTACATAGACAAGCAATTAGGCAAATAAATGAATACTTGATACTGAAATACAGAATCCAAGAGGTGATTTATCTAGATTGTATCTGACTTAGTCTAGACAAATTAGAAAGGAAAAGGAAGTTTTACTACCTTCAGAGAGAGTGTCTGAACTAAAAATAATTAAGATGCTTTAGAAAAATCACGTTGAACTGTCGTTTAAAAGAAAAACTCTGGTATTCAACAGAAGAATGTATATTAGGTGATGGACTCTAAACTATACATGAGAAGTTTGCTGAATAATTATAAAGGGCATGTAAATCATCAATGCTTCTAATTTTCTAAGGGTTTTCCTTCTGTCAAGTTCGATCATCCCTGTAGAAATGCCATTCACTCAACTACAATTCAAATTAACACCCTTAACTTTTAATGAGGATCAGTAAAAATCTAGCCATGCAAAAAATATTTTCTCATCTACTATAAAACTGCTTTGAAAGTCACTATTCATCATAACACTCAATATTCTTTATACAATGATTCATTTGGTAATTTCTTCTTATGTATCCAGAAAAAAAATTATTTTCACTGAAAAACTCATTTGCATTTTTTTTTTTTTTCTTGAGACAGCGTCTTGCTCTGTCACCCACACTGGAGACCAGGGGCACAACCAGGGCTCATGGCAGCCTCGACCTCCCAGGCTCAAATGATCCTCCTGAGTAGCTGGGACTACAGGTGTGCACCATTGAGCCCAGCTAACTTTTTTTTTTTTTTTTTTTTTTGAGACAGAGTCTCACTCTGTTGCCCAGGCTGGAGGGTAGTGGCCCAATCTCGGCTCTCCGCAACCTCTCCCTCCTGGGTTCAAACAATTCTCCTGCCTCAGACTCCCAAGTAGCTGGGATTACAGGCATGTGCCACCATGCCGGGCTAATTTATATATACATATATGTATATTTTTTTAGTAGAGATGGGCTTTCACCATGTTGGCCAGGCTGGTCTCAAACCCCTGACCTCAAGTGATCCACCTGCCTTGGCCTTCCAAAGTGTAGGATTACAGGCACCAGCTAACTTTTTGTTTTTTGTAGACAGACAGGGTTTCACCACATTGCCCAGGCTGGTCTTGAATTTCCGGGCTCAAGCAATCCTCTCACCTTGGCCTCCCAGCAATGCTGGGATTGCAGGTGTGAGCCACCACACCTGGCCTGGTTTGCATTTTTTGATCGGACATTAAGAGTTCTGTAAGACCTTGATTTCTGGGAAGCTCAAAGTTGAGTGACTTCAAGGGCTTAAGTAACTATCTCATCTCTAGTCTTGATATAATCACGTCTGCTATCTCTATTTAATTTCTGATTATGTTATCATACTTCTTTTAATTAAAAAGGTGTGTCAGGTGGAACTGTCTCAAATCATGTTTGTACATGACTGGAAATGAATATCCATGATTTAAAAATATATTCAAATCTCTTGAGTAAACTCACATTCCAAAAGCCTGGCTCTGGTAGACAGGCTTCATTGTGGGCAGAGAAAATCAGTGGTAACTAAGCTGGGGAGGGTCCCATCAGTGTCCCACAGTAAAGAAAACCTCCCTTACTTTGTATATAAGGTCAGGCAAAGACAGTCAGTCTTAAATCAGGGAAAGAAGCCTGGCTTGAGTCTTCACTGACCCATAACCATTCGCGACATTAGAAGAAAACCTCATAGACAGCCTGTGACAGGAGCAAGACAGCCTCTCTCTAGGTCATACGATTAATCTGTGTCCAAGAAACGTTTTCGAAATAAATACAAGCAAGAGTAACTGGTTCTCATTTTCAAATTGGTATTGGCATATTGACTAAAGCAAGACAAAGAAAGAGGAGGAACCAGGAGCGCAGCTCAGGGCTTCCAGGCATTGAAGCATCGCAAAGTCATTCTCCATCAGAGAGGGAATCATGAAATGCTAAGACTGAGAATTCACTGTCAGAATAACAAACGGAATTGTGTGGTGGATGAGCTCACCATGGGTTGCTTTCCAATGGAAGAGTTTCTGCAGTGATTTGAAACCTACACCTTGAGAAAACACCAACTACCTGGAACTTACTGATCAGAGAAAAGATGAGGAGATGGAATAGCCAAAAAGGCTCCTGGAGACAGTTGGGATAGCTGGTATACCATCTGCTGGCATGGAGGGCTCATGCTATGAAGCCAGGAGCAATAAATCGAGGGGTTGGCAGGGACTGAATTGTGAAAGATGGGGAATGTCAGGCCATCATACGGCCTTTATCCTGAGCAAGGAGGAGCAGGAGAGCAACAAGCCAGTGGAGGTGGTTTTATATTAGCCCGACAGTGAGCTGCAGGATGGGTTTCTACTTTCTGCCTCTATGCCCCTATGCCTTTTGGTGTCTGGACAATATCTGTGGCTATTCTCCAACACCTCCCTCTACACTCAACCCAGAAAACCTTCTGCCCAATTCTCTTGTTTCTCATCGCCTGCCCCTTTGGAGAAATTCCACTTAACTTTTACCAGTCATCCCCAAAGTCACCGTGATGTGAAAACTTGGCCACGCTACCTCCCAGTTCCCTGACCCACAAAACCAGCATTACCCCTCCTCCGTGCTGCAGAGCATTTTCTTGATATCTGTGCGTCACCATATGGGTAACTGTGTATGTGTGGCTATGCACTGGACTGGATTATGACCCCTGGGGGGCAAGGGCTGTCTCAGCTCTTTTCAAAAAGGGTTTGGCAAAAATAAGTATTCGGGCTGGGCACAGTGGCTCACTCCTGTAATCCCAGACCTTTGAGAGGCCGAGGCGGGCAGATCACAAGGTCAAGAGATCCAGACCATCCTGGCCAATATGGTGAAACCCCGTCTCTACTAAAAATACAAAAATTAGCTGGTAGTGGTGGCACGTGCCTGTAGTCCCAGCTACTTGGGAGGCTGAGGCAGGAGAATCACTTGAGCCCAGGAAGCAGAGGTTGCAGTGAGCCAAGACTGTGCCACTGCACTCCAGCCTGGCAACAGAGCGAGACTCCTTCTTAAAAAATAAAAAAAAAAAAAATAAGTATTTGTGGGCTGGGCGCAGTGGCTCACGCCTGTAATCTCAGCACTTTGTGAGGTCAAAGCGGGTGGGTCACATGAGGTCAGGAGTTCGAGACTAGTCTGACCAACATGGTGAAACTCTGTTTCTACTAAAAATACAAAATTAGCCAGGCGTGGTGGTGTGCACCTGTAATCCCAGCTACTTGGGAGAGGCAGGAGACATCGCTTGAACTCGGGAGGTGGAGGTTGCAGTGAGCCAAGATGGCGCCATTGCACTCCAGCCTGGGCAACAACAACAACAACAAAGTATTTGTGAAATGAATGGCTGATCCTTTTGATAACTTGCATACCTAATACACCCTTACTTTATTCAGTATCCTTACATATAGTCATGCATCACATAGTGACATTCTGGTCAATGATGGAACCCATGTACAACGGTAGGCCCGTAAGATTATAATACCATAGTTTGACTGTACCTTTTCCATGTGTAATTGTACAAACACTTACCACTGCTTACATTTGCTTGTGGTATTCAGTACTATAACATTCTGTTCAGGTTTGTAGCCCAGGAGCAATAAGCTATACCATAGAGCCTAGGCGTGCTGTAGGCTATACCATCTAGGTTTGTCTAAGTACAACTCTAGGATGTTCGCACAACAAGGAAATCACCTAATGGTGCATTTCTCAGAATGCACCCCTGTTGTTAAGCAATGCATTACTGTATTCAGTTCAGTATTACAGATTTTAAGCCCATTAGTGAATTATAAAAATAATTCAATGGGACATGACCACACTTTAAAAATTGGAACTGAAGGGTATGAGAAAATACAAAGTCCTGCATTTAGCAATGGTGAGTATTGTGAGTGTCTGTGACACATTTGCACATATGCACATGTACTTCTATACAATTGACCCTCCACATCAGGATCAGCGGGTTCTGCAGCTGCAGATTCAACTAACCCACATCCAAAATATTTGGAAAAAAATACGGATGGTTATGTCTATACTAAACATGTACAGACTTTATTTTATTGCCATTATTCCCTAAACAATACAGTATATAAATGATTTCCATAGCATTTGCATTGTATTAGGTATTATAAGTAATCTAGAGATAAATATTTAAAGGATACAGGAGAGGGTACACAGGTTATATGAAAATACTACTCTATTTTATATAAGAGACTTGAGCATCTTTGGATGTTGGTGTTTGTTGGCGGTGGCGGGGGGGTGGGTGGGAAACAGTCCTTGAATCAATTCTCCATGAATACAGAGAAATGACTGTTTATGTTTGTGTGTACTAGGTTGCAATGTAAATTGCATATACTTATTATAAGTGGTAGTCCAAAAAAGTTTGAGAAATAGTTGTTTTTTTAAATGTCAGTTAATTTCCCAGCTGATTGCCACTTTACTTTGAACAGGGGTTAGGTTTTTAACTTTGATTTTGTTCTACAGCAGGATTCCTCAACTTCAGTACTATTGACATTTAGAGCTAGATAATTCTCCATTGTAGGGGGCTGTTCTGTGCATTGCAAGGTATTCATATTTAGCCACATCCCTAGTCTCTACTGACTAAATGCCAGTAGCACTTTCCCCTCAGTTGTGACAGCCAAAAATGTCTCCAGGCATTGCCAAATATTCTGTGGGGACCGAAATCACCCCCAGTTGAAATCTACCACTCTATTGTGCCCCCAAATACTTTTGAGCATTTGGGGGCACAATAGAGTAGTAACGGACATGAAGCAAAGAGCCTGTGGGAGCCAAGTGCAGTAGAATGAGCCTGGGATACAGATCCCCAAACTTTCTTAACCTCTGTTGGGTTTACAACCAGGTCCCTATGGGCCACTCTGTCACTGCACAGACTGCCTTCAGTCTAACCGCAGGATTTTCACACATGTGGCTGGGACATGCAGCAGGACACAGCAGGTGTTCCCGGTCAGAAAGTGTTCTTGAGACACTAAGAAAGGCAAAGGCATCCCAGTACTTCTGGCTTATATAAGGAAATAGCTCAGGGAACTGATGTAGAAACTCCCCACTTGGGAGCATGGGAGCAACACTCACACTGCTCTCAAGAGGAACCAACAGAAAATGGGTGAGAATGGAGCGGTGTAACCACACATGTAAGTGGGGTCTCTGCAACAGAGAGGAGGACAGGAAGCGCAAGGATCACTGGCTAGAGAGTCCCATAAATCCAACACTCATGATGACTGTAAGACCTTCAGATAGTCACATAATCTGGTGGTGTCAGTTCTTTATCCAAAAATTGTGGAAGTCTGGTTCCTTATCTGAAAATTGTGGAAGTCTGGCTAGGTTCTTCAATGACTCGCCAGTTTCAAAATTCTATGATTTCCATTTGGCACTCTACCTTTTTTTTCTTTTCACGTCTGTTCTCCTTAAAGCAATATAAAATTGCCTCCTTATTCCTTCTCCTTCCTCTCCAGTGAGCTCCACCACTGTAGCCACAGCAATCCTGCTTAAAATATAAGTCAGGCCATGTCATTTTGCTGCTCAAAATTTCAATATCTTGGCCTTTAACTTTGAATAAGATTCAAAGTCTTCATCAGGACCTATAAGATTTGACATGCGCTGACCCCTGGCAAACTTTCTGACCTCACTTCCTATCATTTTTCTCACTCACCACGTTCCCACCACGTGGGCCTCTTTCTGTGAGCTTCCAGTGTCCTGTGGGCTGTCACCCCAGGACCTCTGCATTTGTCACTCCCTCCACGTGGAGGGATTCTGCTCAAATCTCTCTTTGAGAGAAGCCTTCCCTGATAGCCTATCCCAAAGCAGCAGCTCCCACCATCCTCTACACCCTCTTAGCCCTTCACTTTTCCTCTTGACACTTATCATTACTGATGATATTATTTATGTAATATAATGTGATACAGACTTGTTTCACAGACTCTCCCACAGATATACCTCATGAGGGCGGAGACACCATTGATCTTGTTTACTGCTAAAACCCCAGCACCCAGAAATTACCTGGGCATAAACAGATATCAAATATACATTTTGGAAACTGTGTGAATAAGTGCTTAAACAAGCAAAATAATCAATGTAGAGTCAGAAATTAGGTTCTTTACTTTCTTGAACATCACCCAAACAGTTTTCAGGGGTAACGTTAAAAAAAAAAAAAAAGGCCTGACAAATTTGTTTGTAGCCTTTCTCATCACCCACTCCTCTAATTTTCATTGTTGTAATTCTTTCTGAATTTGCCAGCTTTTTATTTCATTTTATTTTGGAAAGAAATGTATGTATCAGTTATTTGCATCATTTTGACACAGCATTGTAAATAAAATGTTATAAACGCCAAAGAACGCTGAAGAAATATCTGTTTTTGTTTGTGGACGTTTGGTTGCACCAGAAAAAAATCTAAAATTAGTTGCCCTCTCCCATGTTGGTTGGGACTTTGAACCATAGAAGGTGCCCTCTATCTGACGCAATCTAATGGAGCTGCTCTCAAGGTCAACCACTTCGGGTGACTCCAGACTGAGTCGCAAGGGCTCTTCCGGCTCTGTAAGTGTGGGAACTACTGCCATCTGCTGGATGACTGTTGATACTTCCTCCTGAGCAGCTGTGGCTGGCATGCCCCTGCACTCCCTAAGGATCCTGTGATCAACATCAGTGATGGGAGATACATTCCACTGGGCCAAAATGGAGACACAATCACATTTTAAAATATGGTAGATGCTGGGATTAGAGTTCAAAAGCAGCACTAATCTATGTTCTAAGACAGGCCTCTTGGCGCCTCATATCAGTGGGAATAAGAAGCTGGTACCACCAAAAATTTCCAGTTGGGGCTCAGATTTAGAGATAGATCCTTACAGCAGCTGACTTATTTTTCCTTTTGAAAAAACATTTTTATCTCAAAAGGTATATATGAATATTATGTGTTAATGAGAGATTAGTGCAACATAGGCTATTGGTTAAATTTGTGAAATAGCAGATAAGAGACTTGGGTTCAGAATACCATCCACTTGCTGATCAGCTGTGCATGTCAGTCTATCCAACTAGAAACTAACGGAGAAATAATGGTGCTGGCCCACTCTGCTTCAAAAAGATACCAGAAGGGAAGATGAACTTGGACAACCAAAAGACAAGTAAGGTTACCATCGAGAGTCCCAGCTTTGTTTACACCAGTGAAGCAATCCAAATGTCCATCAATGAGGAATTAGTTCAATAAATGTGGCACACCTTTATAATGGAATACATTGTTATTAAATTTTGTGATGTATACCTACATTCATTTGTATTTATATATGTATAAAGTATTTTGTTGTACAGAAAAAGTGTATGTACTATGATTTCATCATTGGATTAAAAAAAATTCTGGAAGATATTATCTGCCAAAATATTAATAGTGGCTATACCTAGATGCTGAGGTTAGAGATAATTTTCATTTTGACCTTTTAATATTTTTTATGTTGCCTGAATTTTTTTCACTAACAATAAGCATTATAGAGCACAATATTCTTTTCTATTTGGCGATAACACAAATACTATTTCTGTTTTGCAATTACTGCAATGGTTTCCTTAGTTTCCCTATTTTTGCCCTTACCCCTCTATATTCTAGTAAGAGTAATTTTGTTAAAACCTAAGTAACGTCTTTTCATTCCCCTGATTAAGTGCCCCCAACCCTCCCAGTCTTATCCCTCTCTGAGAAAAAGCCAAGTCTGATGGGTTCCAATGGGCTCCAGGTGCCTAACCAGCATCCACCAACTGTGCCCTCCCTCTCTAACGTCATCTCCTTCGACTTTTCTGCCCCAGAACTCCCTTCTCCAGCTACACTGACCTTCTTGTTCTTCTCTGAACACACTTGAGGAATTGAATCTTTAGACAAAAGGAATCTCACTAATTTTAGGAATCAAGTGGCAGATCCTGGACCAAAACCCAGTTTGGCGATTACCTTTTCAGACTTGATTCCTAAATTCCTCTGTCCTTCTCCACCCTGCCCTGTGCCCTGGGAAGCTGACCTGCCTGGCTTCCACTTGTGTCCTGCCCATTAGGAAGCACCAACAAGAAAGAAGAGAGAGGAAAAAGAGTCAGAGTGTTCCCCTAAATTTTACCCTATGAGGTTATCATGGGACACATGTCTGAAGGTCATAGCTCTTGTTGGATGGCCCTCCCTTTCCATCTGGATACTGGTCCCAATTAGCACATGACTAAACTGTTGCAAACAGTCCCCTCATTAAACTTGCTTCAAATCATCCAAGTACTTATGCCTCTATTTCATGCCAGGAGCCTGATGACTACTGAGATCCCTAGAAAAGTCATCTTTTCTCCCGCAGTTGCTTCTCATTTATATTTGTACATAAGTGTTTCGTATTTGGTTGCATTATCAGATGAGATCCATCAAACTCAGCCAGCATGCACCGCGTCCCTCCTATGTGTCTGTGTTAAGCTGATTTCATAGACCTCCTCTCTTTGTGCTGAACAACAACTGTGGCCCTACTCTCATCAAAGAACTGAAACGATTCAAGAATTTAGATGCTAAGAAATGATCCCAATGAAGAACTATATAAAAGCAAGAAATGCTCCAAAGGAAGGAACAGAAAAGATTAGCCATGACATTATGATGAATGTGAAGGAAAGAGAACAAAATGGATAATTAAGTAAATAAAAGGAAACAAAGTGAAAATGGGTAAGATATTTGTGTGTGGATATGTATGTGGATATCACCTCAATATATTAATGTTTAAAAATCCATTGAGTGGAATAAACAGTATATAGTTGCACATTCTGAGGCCATGAAATATCAGCCGACCGATTGAGCAGACGCTCCAGTTGAAATCAGAGCACCGTGAGTTCCTTTCCTTTGAAAATTTATATTTCCTTATCATTTGCTTTAGTCTCTCTTCTCCACCTAGCCAGAGGGGGTAAAATATCGGTGTCCTGATTATAAGTAAATGTATGATAATGTAAGATGCACAAAGGCCTCAGAAGAGCAATTAATAGGTATTTAAACAGCAAAGTGAATCATTCCCTGTAGAGCCAATAAAGTTGTGCAAATGAATGTTGCTCAGATTTACATGCGTGGAGTCATCAGCAAATCAATAGAGCGATTGCCATGGAGGACACCCTGAATGTAAAATTACATCTGAAGTTATATTCATGCTCAAATGCAAACTGAAAATGCAGGTTTGTCTAGGCTATGAGTGAAACAAATTATTTATCGCTCCTACTGTTCCCTTTTTCATCTCACGTTCTAAAGATTTACAAATCCATGAAGCTCACTGATGTATTGGCCTTTCCCATGCTCCTGGAATAATGCCTAGCAAAGGAACCTCTTCCTCAGTTTGCTTTTTGTCTTTCTCCAATGTCACCAGCACAAACCTGTTCCAAAGCAGTTGGATTGCAGGCTCTCCAGGTCTCTTCTTTAAGAACATGTATGTGAAAATTAAATCACAGAGAGCTCTATCAAGGGAACAAGTTCATTAGTATGTGCTAATTGATTCCTTAAAAGCTTGACAAAATTGCTATCTAAAAGGGGATTTACCAAATTTCCTGACAAATTTCTTGAAAATTTAAGGAAAAATGCCCAAACAGTATAGTACAGAGGTCAGCAAACTATGGCCCATGGGCCAAATCCAGCCTGCTGTAACAATGGTTTTCACATTTTTAGGGGTTGGGGAAAAAGTTTAAGAATAATAATTTCTTGTGACACATAAAACTTAAATTCAAATCTCAGTGTGCATAAATAGTTTTATTGGAATACAGCCATGTATAATTATTTATTGTATGACTGCTTTCCTGCTATGACAACAAAGTTGGCCTAAAAATCCTAAAATATTTACTATCTTGCCCTTTATAGAAAAATTTGCTGACCATTGTCTCAGTAAATGGTTATTTTTGGGAAGACTAAAAGCAAACAAAGCTAGCAGCACAATACTGTAACTCTAGAGCTTTTCTTCTTTTTTTTTTTCCTTTTGCCTGAGTCTAGAATGTGCTTAAGTGGTAAGAGACATGAAATTTTATTGTTATCAGAGCTTGTGACTTGCAGTTTTAATTCTCTGACATCTGATCACTGCAGTCTTTTAAAACTAAGCAGCCAACTGAAGGAGTTCAGGAAATGTCCCCCCAACACAAGCCGCTTTGCTGTGCTGATTGCTTCACACTGAGGGCACCCGGGGAGCAGCACATTCAGGGAGGGGCTTTCTCTGAACTTCTCTTATCTGCCTGAAGACTGATCCTCCAAAAGGAATGCAACTGCCAACGGATCCCCTCCCCGGAATCTCATTACCAGGGAAGATTAACTCCTATCTCAGGGGGGGAGACTGGGGGTTAACACCACACCCAGACAGACTGTCATGGGCTATCTGTCACCTATTCTTTGGAGGCTCCATTCATCATTTACTCTCTCCTGTGTTCTCTGCGTCCTTCCTCCCCTGTCTATAAGCTTCTAGATCCCACTGGGTTTGGGGGTATTCACTTTTTTTCCTTGGATGCCCCCTGTGCATATAAAAAATGTGTGTACCTTTTCTCCTCTTAATCTGCCTGCTGTCCGTTTATTTCATACACTCAGTTATTAACCCCTCGGTGGGTAAAGGGAAAGTCTTCCCTCCCCGACACAACCAAGTCCCATCCTAATGATTCCGTTGGACCTCACTCAGAGGGCTTCCTCCATTCTTCCACTTCCCAGTGAGGAAACTTTTTGTTCTTGTACTTCTGTTTCTGAATTCTGGCATTCTGATGTCTTCCCATTCCCAGAACAGAGCTCAGGGCCTGGAGTCTAATGAAAAAGCTACAGAACCCCCAGTGGCTGCCCCTGTCAGCTACACCATCCTTTAGTAACTATGCATGGAGGGAACATCTATTAACATCTCCTTCATCTTGAAGAGTGGTCAGATACCTTAACCTCTGTTCCACTTGTGTTTTCTTAAAATAACCCTGAGAAGTAGAAAATATCACCTGTCTCAGGATTACTGTACCCATTTTAGAGATGAGGAAGCTGAGACCCAGAGATACTAAGTGTCTTTTCTGAGGAGGTCCCACAGCAAGGTAGTAAGAGGACAGTTTTCCTGGACCTCAGACCCAGACTTGCCGGCCAGATTCTGCTCTGTTCAAAGGTACAGATGCTTGGGGGCAGTGAATAGTGTAAAGGTTGGCAAGAACTTTCATAGGCATGGATTGAAAGAGGCTGCAGCTGTAAGGAAGCGGCTAGACAGTGCTAATAAGTCACAGGGACTTTGGAGCACTTCCTGATTGCTTCGTAGCCATCCCCAGAACATGCCACTACCTTCTGTCTCCACTTGCTTCCTTTCTGCTCACTGCTGCAGCCTATTCAGGGGCATTGCCGCCAAAGAAGAGTCCTCACTTGCGAACAGGGATAAGGGAAATCTATTCTGTGGCTCTACGACAACATGTACCCCGGGATCCTCGCATGCTGTAACTGGTCTCCAGGCAGATGGGCAGTGAAAAACACAGGGGCCCAAATCTCAGAGCAAAACTGGGCAAAAGCCAGACTCACACACAGACACTTATGGGACAACGGGTTTACACAACCAACGACAGCTGTACTAAGCAAGCAGGAAGGTGTAGAGAAGAAAAGAGGGGTGAGATGGGAGGGTGCTGGGGAACAGCATGGAATCAGATTTATTGTAGAAATCTGATTTGAGCCAGAGGGAGTTTGTCTCAGCTCAGTGGAAGAGTATGTTTCTGAAACTGTAGAAGAAAACAGATTATGGGGAGAACAGTATGGCAAAAACCAAACCAAAACAAAACATCTCTCATACTTCTCTATGTAATCCCTGAGGATCTGAGACCATAATTAGCCTTATTAGGAAAAGGAGGAAAAGGTAGTCTAGAAATGTTAATGCTTATTATAATGATCAAGTAAGAACCCAGGGGTGAAATGAGGGCTTGATTTGAAAGAGGGTTAGAAAATGTCTCTCCTTTCATCAACCCCCTATCAGCAAACTGTACTCTTTTTAGCATTAGAATCTCATCCTTACAGCCTTGGATTTAAATTCACTGGGTTTGCTCTCTTCCTTCCTTCTTTCCTTCCTCCCTCTTTTACTCTATTTGTTTACCTTTTCCTTATTTATACCACATTGCAATTCTGGGAGTTCACTTTTGCCTACGAACCTTGCCAATGGGAAATTCACTTTTGGCCTATGTGGGTTTCTAGAACAACTGTTTCCTTTCATCTTGTCTTTGAATTTCCCATACAGTAGCAGTAGGGAGTTATCCAATCACCAAAGTAGTCACAGACTCTTAGCTTGTTAAGTCACATTCACTCATTTACATACTCAATAAATACTTATTGAGTGCAGACCTTGCATAGGGTGTTGAGAACACAACATTTGATGGCTGGGAGTGGTGGCTCACGCCTGTAATCCCAGCACTTTGGGAGGCGGAGGCAGGAGGATCACCTGAGGTCAGGAGCTCCAGACCACCCTGGCCAACATGGTGAAACCTCATCTCTACTAAAAATCAAAATAAAAAAATTAGCAGGGCATGGTGGCAGGTGCTTCTAATCCCAGCTACTCGGGAGGCTGAGGCAGGAGAAGCGCTTGAACCTGGGGGGCGGAGGTTGCAGTGAACTGAGATCGCATGACTGCACTCCAGCCTGGGTGACAGAGCGAGACTCCGTCTCAAAAAAAAAAAGAGAACACAACGTTGAACAAGTTATTCCAGCTCCAATATGGACCTTATCCTAGAGAGGAGATACAGACAGACAATACGATGCATAATATAGATTCAGGCAGTGAAAGTGCTATGGAGAAAATAAAGCAGGGCATTAGGCTGAGACCACAGAAGCCTGGGGTCGAGCACAGTGGCTCAGGACTGTAATCCCAGCACTTTGGGAGCCAAGGCAGGCAGATCGCTTGAGCCCAGGAGTTCGAGACCAGCCTGGGCAACATGGTGAAACCTTGTCTCTACAAAAAATACAAAAATTAGTCAGGCGTGATGGTATGTGCCTATAGTCCCTGCTACTCAGGAGGCTGAGGTGGGAGGATCACTTGAGCCCGGGAAGTGGAGGTTGCAGTGAACTGAGATCACAGCACTGCACTCCAAGACCCTGTCTCAAGAAAACCAGAAGCCTATCTGAGAAAGTGACATTTGAGCTAGGATCTGAAAGGAGAAAGGGAGGAGGCTGGTGGCATGACCATAGAAAGATCTGAGGGAAGAGAGTTCAAAGCCCAGGAAACAGCAGGTGCCAAAGTTCTGAAGCAGAAAAGAGCAAAACGGCTTTTGCTAGGAACAGAAACAGTATCGTCTACTAGGAACTGATCTAAGGACACCAATTCACTTCAGTGAAGAACGTATTTGTTCTTTCTCTGCTCATATCATGAGGATAGTATCCTAGAAATTAAGTGGTTTTGGTGGTTAAGACCAAGTTCTATTCCTAGGGGAAGTTATATAATCCTAGAGTTGATTACACATGTAACTTATTTTTAATTAAATTCCTGTTTTTGGAAAAAAGAAGAAAGGCAAGTGACTTTTTTACTTCTGCCATTTCTATTATTTACCATTCACGTCCTTTTTACTGGCTTTCATTCTACTTGATGAAAGAATGTACTCATTAAGCTTCAAGCTCAGTAGTTGGTGGCCAGTGGATGCAGTGAATACATTTTTTACAAAGCCCCCAGTTCTGCACTCCAACTGCCTGATTTACCAGGTCGAAAGGAAACTATAATGCTGCTGGTGTTTCTTTCTTGCAGGGAAAAAAAAATACAGCAGGATGGGGATAAGGAATGAGAGATCATGATTTGGGTCTTCTTTGAATTTCCTCTTGGAAACAAAACAGGTGCTGATTTGTGTGGAACGCCTCCCAGGAGAAGACAGAAGTACATGTAGATGCACCATTATTATTCAAGGTCACCAAAATGATCCTAGCTCTCATTAGAGGACCTAGACACTAAAGTCATTTTTTTTTTCTTCCTGTTCTACTTATAATGTTGTGGAGCTGGAATTAGATATGGACACTGCACAAACTTCTCAACATTGCAGTGGAACCACCAACACCATCCTCCTTTCTCACTTCAGCTAAGTGCCAGTTAATGATAACAGTGGGCCCTGGCTTTCATTAACTACCAGCACAAAAGCAACTAAGATCTTCCAATTGCCCCATTAAGCAATTAAGTTGCTAATAGTGTCTGGCATTAATAGGCCCAGTGGGAAGTGAAAGCTTCCCCAGTTAGTAGGGCTGAAGCGTTATCTTTTCTTACAAAAGAGTTTAGCCCTAAGATAAACAGGCCACAGAGGACCCCAGGGAGTGGCCTGTGTCCTTGGTGGGATCTCAAGGTTCCCACTGGGCACTTAGCCTCAAGGATCTCCTTGAATACTGTGTTGTGAAGGTGGCTGTTCAACGAGCAAAGTGGGCATTAAATCAAGCCAACATTCATGGAGACAGAGAGGAGTGAGAGGGACGAGAATGGGGTAAGCCCGACATGTGGAAATTCTGACCTCACAAGTGGAGAGTAGTGTTCAAAACATTTCTGTGTCTTGGTTTGGGTCTAACTAATCTAAGGGGCTGCCAGCTGTAAAATACTAGGGCTATACCAAAATATACGGGTTGACTTTCAGTGCACATATGCGTTTTACCCACATTTCTGTATGTGCAACATACCTTATGAGTTTTAAAACCAAAAGCAAATGCAACAAGAACAAAAATAGACAAATGGGACTTAAACTAAAAAGTTTCTGCACAGCCAAAAAAAAAAAAAAAATCAACAGAGTAAACAGACAGTCTACTAAATGGGAGAAATATTTTCAAATCACGCCTCTGAAAAAGAACTAATATCCAGAATCTACAAGGAAGTCAACTCAAGCAAGAAACAACCCCATTAAAAAGTGGGCAAAGGACACTGAAACCACCTATGCAAAAATTATAACAGAGGAAATTATGACAGTGAAAGAGATCAGACTTAACTGACTCCATCTTGCTTTTAACCTTTAAGCTGTCTTTATTCATTCCTGGGCGTAGGCCGAACTAACCTTGGGAAGGAATTCAGTTTATGGTTTGACTCTGAAACAAAACTAACAGCCCTTTCCCAAAAAGATCCCCTTCTTGACTGGGGACCAGTCAGCCTTTGTAGGACTAATAAACTAGCTACAGGATTAAAAATTATGGTTTAGGAATCATGCAGCCTCTGGCTCTAAGAGTCTGAGCCTCCCCAAATTGCTCCTGGGGATAACATCACTATTGTAATACCTAAAATCAGTGCTTGAGATATTTTGCAGACCTTTTACTGGATGGATCGGCTGACACCACCCAGACCAGTAATCTGGCTCAACCAGTTCTGTGATCCCATCCAGGAACAGAAGACAGCAAGAAAACCTCACTTCGACCCCCTAGGAGTCCATCTCCAACCTGACCAATCCGCACTCCACATTTCCCAAGCCCCTGCCCAACAAATTATCTTTAAAAATTCTGATCCCCGAATGCTCAGGGAGACTGATTGAGCAGTAATAAAATCTGATCTCCTGCATAGCTGGCTTTGTGTGAATGATTCTTTCTCCATTGCAATTCCCCTGTCTTGATAAATAGGCTCTGTCTAGGCAGCGGGTAAGGTGAACCGTTGGGTGGTTACAGCATGAACAGACATTTCTCAAAAAATGATATACAAGTGGCCAAAAACTCAAGAAAAAATGGTCAGCATCACTAACCATCAGAGAAATGCAAATTAAAACCACAATGAGATATCTTAGACCAATCAGAAGGACTAGTCAAAAAAACCCTACTCTGAATAAATTTGTGAGGCCAGTATGGTATTTCTACATGCTGGGCTTATCCCATCCTCACTCCTCCCACTTCCCACCATCTACATGAATGTTTACTTGATTTGATGCCAACTTTGCTACCAGATGTCGGCATGACTGTGGAGAAAAGGGTAGGCTTATACGCTGTTCATGGGAATGCAAAATTAGTACAACCTCTATGGAAAACAGTATGGAGACTTCTCAAAGAACTAAAAATATAACTACCACTGAGCCAGCAATCCCACTACTGGGCATCTACCCAAAAGAAAAGAAATCATTATATGAAAAAGACTCTTGCACTCGCATGTTTATAAAGCACTATTCACAATAGCAAAGTCACAGAATCAACCTAAGTATCTATCAAAAGTTGACTGAATAAAGAAAATGTGGTATATATACACTACAGAATATTATGCAGCCATAACAAAGAACAAACTCACGTCTTTTAAGCAACATGAATGAAACTGGAGGTCATTATCCTAAGTGAAATAACTCACAAACAGAAAATCAAATACTGCATGCTCTCACTTACAAGTGGGAACTAAACAATTGGTACATGGGGACATAAAGATGGAAATGAGAGACAATGGGGACTCCAAAAGGCAGCGGGGAGGTTGGGAGGGAGGTGGGGGCTGAAAAATTACTTCTTAGGTACAATGGTCACTGTTTGGGTGATGGGTACACTAGAAGCTACATACATCTCACTCAGGGAAGCAGCTTCACAGTCAGCCAAACCCAAGTTCAAATCCTGCCTTTACAATGATCAACCTTGCCAAAAATACATTACCTTTCAAAAACTCATTTTTTTTAATCTGTAAAAAGGGGACACTATTCCTCCAGCACAGTGTTTCTGTGAGGATTAAATGGGTTTTGTAGGTAAAGTGCCCAGCACATTGCCTGGCTCATAGTACATCTTCCCAATGGTAGCTCTGATACTTCAAATGTATTAATTTGAAGTATTTTGTATTATTTGAAATTTATTAATTTGAAGTAATTTGTTAATTTGTTAAATTAAAATTTAACAGTTTTAATTTAATTCAGATAGTGCTATTTGATAATTAGGTAATTTTATGTATGGGAAAATCATGTTTTGGAAGCAAAATAATAGTCTAAACCAATACCAAAATAAAAAATACAAATGTATCCCAGAATAAAGGGTTTTCCAAAATGTCAGAAGTGATCAAGGAGAAAAACCACGATTGAAATACTAATTATAGCACATGCTTTTGTATTCATGAAACAGGTCATCTAATAAATTTTGTTATTCTGATCTGAGTAACTGTATACCTAGAAGCGTAAAATTACGTCTATTTAAGAATGTTTCATAACTGAGAATTTTCATTGACTTAGCATGGTTTTGTCCACCTTCCCTACCCACAATTACTTTGAAATTTTAAAATTTTACTTCACATAACAGGCCAATTATAATAAAATCTCACAGATCTGTAAAACACTTTCACATAACTTATCCACTCAATCCAGAAAAGCAGGATCCAGCAATGGGGAAATTATAATCAGAAACTCTAAGACCAGATCAGTGTTTCCGTTAAAAAAGAAGCAGTATGAGGCCGGGAGTCATGGCTCATGCCTGCAATCCCAGCACTTTGGGAGGCCAAGGAGGGTGGATCACAAGGTCAGGAGTTCGAGACCATCCTGGCCAAAGAGACCAGCCTGGGCAATGTGGTGAAACCCCGTCTCTACTAAAAATACAAAAATTAGCCAGGCATGGTGGTGGGCACCTGCAATACTAGCTACTTGGAAGGCTGAGGCAGGAGAATTGCTTGAACCTGGGAGGCGGAGGTTGCAGTGAGCCGAGATCGCACCATTGCACTCCAGCCTGGGTGACAGAGCGAGTCTCCGAGTCAAGAAAAAAAAAAAAAAAAGAAGCAGGAGCAGTATGAGAGTTGCCCCAACCCACCCATCCTTCCCTGACTCCAGTCTCTACGCGCACATCTAAATCAGCATGTGCTTGTTGTATCTCATCTTTATTCTACATTCTTGACTCTATGGAGAAGGGAAAGCTAAGGGACAGACTGAAAGAGGTGAGCCTGGAGCAGCTCACGAAATGGGAGCAGGAGTTCCATGGGGAGGGTGGATGGGGACACAGCACCAAGTGGCTGCTCACTTTGTAGTGCAAAAAGACGAACTCAGTGTTTCAAAGTACTGTCGGCCCCTAGCTCCTGCTATTCCACAAAGTTCAGCCAAAGAGTAATCAAACAAGGCCTTCCTTTAAATCGAATCATCAACATTTCTTCTAGGAAGAATGCCGTCAGCCTTTGGAATGTGCCTGGGAAGTTTAAGCTTCTAAATTCTAAAGAAGAAGAGTGAAAACAATTTTTTTTCCTGGGTGATCAATAGTACTTATAGGGTGCATGAGCATGTGCATATGTGTGTGCATGTGTGTGTGTGTATGTGTGTGTGCGCATGTGTGTGTTTTGGAGTATAGCCTCCGTATATAACCCAATAATTTAATTTGACAAAAGGCGACCCGACATTCAAGGTTAGGGTAGGGGTTGTTTTCAAAGGAGCCAAAATTCCTCAGATTTGGGGAACCTCCTGAATCTCTACCCCTGAACACAGCAGTGGCCTTGGATGTCAGCTGTGTGGGTGCTTTGTGAGGACAGGAGATCATTCAGCTCTGCTAACCAATAAAAACAGGGCTTCATGTTGGCTGGTTAAGCCAGTTACCAGTGCTGGTTCCTTTCTGACAGCACCTTTTCTGGGTAAAGAGGACCCAAAGGAGCAGCCGGGCTCTACCAGAGGAATGTATTGGCAACACTGAAAAGATCAGAATCTTCAAACAAAAAAGTGCCAACATTTTCATTCTCAGCTCTCCCTGCTACACAGGGTTCTGAGTTTACGGAAATATACCCTCCACTCCCCAAATACAAAAAACGTCTAAAATGGGCTGGACTTGACAAAGTGTTCTAAGCTTTTGCCAATCCAAGAATGGTTCTTGGCATTGTGGGGGATTTTGTTAAAACCCAGACCAAAAACAGAATCTGACTTTAACAAAACCCCCAGGTGATTTGATGAACACTGGCCCAAGTGTTCCTAGGCACTATGAGAACACACACCATTGGCTACAGCCCCAGCTCCATGTCAGCGCTCAACTTCTTTGATACTCCTCGACCATCATTCAGGCGAGTTGATGTTGCTTGAATATCCTTTATTTTCAGGCGAACACGAACGCTGAAGCCTCCAGGGGCCTTAGTTTTTTCTCCTATGGTTCTAAGATTAACTCATTTTCTCAAAATATGAAAAGGAGGGGGAAGGCTGCATATCATTTTGCCATGTGGTCTGTTGTGTGACTGTGAAAGAAAACTGACCTCAAACTTCCCAAGGATGATGCAAAAATAAATCCTCTGCTGACCTCCAGGACCTAGAAACAGCCCGTGTCCCTGTTGACAGCCTCTAACTTCCAAAGGGCTGGGAAAACCACAGGAGGAAAGCCTGGGGTTAGCCCTTTTCCAGGCTGTCCTTCTGCACGGCATCCAGGTCAAGTGAGTCTTCATGAGGCAAGCCCAGATATGCAGCTCCCTCCATCCCTCAGAAGGGCCCTGGTACTCACAGAGGGTCCGGATGATGTCACTGGGCCAGCTGCGGGGGCTGGGGCCATGGGAATTCATTGCCCTCACGGCAAACTGGTAGCTGGTATCCGGATCGAGGCCCTTGATAACCATGGAGTCCATCTGGATCCGCTCATGGATTGAGGTCCACCTCTTGTCGAAATCTGGCCTTTATTGATTAGAAAAACAGAAGAAGCAGTAGTTCAGAAATACCAGAGGGAAGGGAAGCTAGCTGGCTATGTAAACTAACAGCATTTGAACTCTGGAAGCAATACTTGTAAAAGTAAGTTAACATTTCCTATCTGAAAGTAATCCTGATTTGAAATCACAAGTCATCATTTGCAAGTCCCTGCCGATAAAAACAAGTAGATTATTTTTAGGGTCAGTTGTAAACACTACTTAAAGACCATCCGTTTTTCCTTGCAAGGCCCTCACTATGATGAAAAGATCTTCACATAGGAATTCACTTTCAAGGACTCTGCCTTCCAGATGTTCACAAACAATCCTCCCTTTGGCAGTCCCCATCCCCAGAGGTCAGAAGAACACAGATTCCGTCTATTCACAATCTGTTCACAAAATAAATATAAGTTTTATAGGGTGACTAATTGCATGAATTGTCATGGGAAAACCCAAGAAGAATCTGTTCACGGACATTCTTAGTCTTAACGAATTATACAGCTACGCCAACGTGCTGAATTTTTACATGTCCTTTGGAGGGCCCTTCAGAGAAGGCAGACCTTTGCTTAGAGCTCCCATCTGGGAGGTAATACACAGAAGGCGGGAGGATGAGCTCTGGAGTTCAAATCCTGACTCTCCTACTTACTAGCTGCTACTTAATTCCTTTAAGACTCAGTTTTCCCATCTGTAAAATGAGAATAATAAAAGGACCTACCTGAGAGGACTGCCATAAAGATTAAATAAGATATATATCTCCAGCCTAGTACCTGGCATCAAATTGTAAACACTCAGCAGGTACCAGACATTATTCAAGGGACTTCTTCACAGAACTAGTAACTTATAGCTGCCTGCTTACTCTATACCTGCATGATCCAATATGGTACCACTACCCTATGTGGTAGTCAGTCAGCACTTCAAATGTGTCTGAATTGAGATGTGCTATAGTGTAAAATGTACACTGGATTTTAAAGAAAAATAAAAAAGAATGTGAAATATCTCAATAGTTTTTATATGGGTTGTGTGTTCAAATGAGTATATTTTGGATACAGTGGGTTAAAATATATTACTGAAATTAATTTCATTTCTTTCTTCTTGCCCTTTAAACGCCACTCTTAGAAAACGTAAACTTTCAAATAGGCTTGCATTGTATTTCTACTGGATAGCACTGCTCTATGTGGACATCCTAGCTGGAGGGGAGAAAAAAAGAACATTCCAGGTAATAAGAACTACAAGATAAAAGTTGGAAATAATTGTGCATGGCCTGCGGACAGTGTGAATGGCCCAAGGGGAGGAGAGGCTTTGTGTTAATGGCTAATAACATCAAGGGCTTTCCATCTACCAAGCAGCATTCTAATACCTTAACTCATTTACTTCTCACAAATGCCCTATGCAGTAGGTACTGATATTAAACACTCCACCTTTTTTTTTTTCTTTGACAGAGAAGGGAACTAAGGCACTGAACGGGTAAGTAACTTGCCCAAGGTCACACAGCGGATAAATGGTGAGGCCCGCTTGGATTGGTAGGATGAGCTTAGATTTAGAAGACCTTTAATCCTGGATGAAAAGCTGGAGTGACGGTGGGCAGCAGACGATTCCCCGTCCCTTTGCTTGCTCGCTGGCCACCTCTCAGGTGTTCTGTTGTTAAACACCTCTGCTCACAGATATTTAGAGGAAGGCAGGAAACAAAGAAGTTCTGTTTGTCTTTGAGGAGCAACTTACCAGGCAAGGAAATAGAGACTCATTTTGCTAAAAGAAGATGCCGGGGTGAACAGCGGATTTCCTTAATGTGAGCTCGCCCAGTTTTTCATTAGCAGGAATGATTGAAAGCCAGATGGAGTCCTTATGCCCAGTAAATGATGCTTCCTCAAGCTCACCAAGCTGG
Organism: Gorilla gorilla gorilla; assembly: GCF_029281585.2. NCBI lineage: Eukaryota > Metazoa > Chordata > Mammalia > Primates > Hominidae > Gorilla > Gorilla gorilla. Next base: position 73,540,138 of record NC_073243.2, read on the forward strand.
GGGTAGTGTGTTAACGTGTTTGGAAAAGCACAGTTCACAGGGTATGCCCATGGAGGAAGCAGGGCTGGTTTCTCTTTCCTGATATTCTTTCCCCAAAGATGGAATTCTCACGTAAACTAACTTTATCATCGAAGAGAAAACCTCGGTGAGTGGAAGGAAACACATTTACAAACTCAAATTAGAACAAAATCACTTCGCAGAGGAAAACCATGGGGGATACCTAAAAGTAAAGTCAGAAAAGATGTGATCTTTAGATAAAACTCTCTGCTATCCTTTGCTAAGCTTCCCTTGTGATATTTATAGAGGAAATAACCCATATCTATTCTCACAGTCTGCTGCTATTTACCGAGGACTACCTGCAAAGACCTGCAACAATCTTTATGTAAAAACTACAGCAAAACAAAAAGATGATTTTGTACATGTTGTCCATTTAATGCAGAAAAGAAAAACTCTTATTTCCAGCAAACAAGAGATTAAATCATTAGCATTTATTTTTATTCTATAGAGTGAGAGAGACAAGCTCATGCAGATTGAATGCCAGTTCAAAACCTTTAACATTTTGCCTCTGATTTTGTCATGAGTTTTTTATCTGAGTGTTTTTAGAGTCTCTTCAGGTACAAAGGTACAAAGGTGAGGCTGAGAAAGCGATGACCAGGCAAAAGTATTGTCTTAAATCATCCTCCAAAACACCTTTATCTTTTTTTTGACTGAAGAAAATCACTTTACCCTAACTACAAAGTTGTTGGTCAGATCACCATAGCAACACTACCTTGGCAATGTATTCAACAATGAAAAGGCCAGAGGGTGAGAAGTTGACTGAGAATGGGCTGCCACCCCACAGGAACAGAAGAACATCTGGCCATCTGGTGGGGTGGCTCAAGCCTGTAATCCCAGCACTTTGGAAGGCCGAGGTGGGAGGATAGCTTGAGCCCAGGGGTTCAAGACCAGCCTGGGCAACATAGTAAGACCTTGTCTCTGCAAAAAACTTAAAAAAAAAAAAAAAAAAAAAGTCTGGGGTGGGAGGATTGATTGAGCTTGGGAGGTTGAGGCTGCTGCGAGCTGTGATTGCACCAATGTACTCCAGCCTAGTGACAAAATGAGACCCTGTCTCAAAAACAACAACAACAACAAAAACATGGGCAGCCACCAGCAGGGCATACACTGCAAGCATTTTGCCAAGTAGTGAGATAGGGTTGGGCCAGGCACCCTATACCTCAGGAGATCAGTGGCTCAGCTTTGGAAGGTTGCTGGGCAGGTGAATTCAGGTGGGGAATAGAGAATGCAGCCAGCAGTGGGTACTCAAAACCCAATTAATCAATTCACTTAATCAGGGCTCACTAACTGGTTCATTTTGCCACTTACCATTGGCATTGTTAGAATCCAGCCTGGCTATCAGGGCTGGGTGAAATCTTAGAGATCATTTGGTCCAAGTGTCTGAGGACTCTCAGAAATTGTATGCAGGATTTTATACATGAACACATTTCATTTTTCTAAGTAAAGGGTCCTTCACTTTTATCAGATTCTCAAAGATAAAATAATGATCCCAAAAGCTTTGAGAGTCACTGATCTGATCCAGTCTCTCATTCTACCTACATGGTCACTGAAGGAAAATAATTTACCCAAAGTCACAGAACCACTGGGTGGTATACCTTTCTGCTTTAATTCTTTCTTGTGGTGTTTTGACTACCTTGCCCATTGCCAATCTCAATCTTAGTGAACAATCCCTTTTCTTGATACTATCAAACCCCATAGGTGGCTGCCATGGGCTAGTCCATTGGCAAATGATGAATGATTATCAACCAGGCACCCATCACAAAAGTTATATTCCAGGAGGCTCCACGGAAGTGTAAGCACAGTTCCATTATCAGGGAGTTTATAACCTAATAAGCTGGGGATAAAATACATCTGAGCATCAGTGCAGAAACAGCACCTCTAAGGACCAGTAGGAAGCCAGCGCAAAATAGCACATTTCAAGAACTGTATTTGAATAGGTCACTGTGAACTAGAATCCTGAGGGAAGTCTAAGTCCCAGAATCCATATCCTAGGAAGACATGGTTCTCTACGTTGATCACTGGGCAGAAGTTGCTCTAGACCCATCTCCACTTGATGCAGGATCCAAAGAGTGGGTACTGCTGGCTTAGGTGGAGGAAACTTAGTGAGGATAGGGTGGTGTCTTTACATAAGAGACAGACAAATAAAGATGGTGTGGAAAGCTTCTGTGTTTTCCATGTTGGACTAAGAGGCCCAGTGGTTTCTTACAGAGAAGCCAATGGCAGGAAAACCTTTTGATGTCAATTAGGAATGACAGACAATGAAGCTGACTGCCTTGGAAGGGATGAAATGGGCCTCATTGACTATATTAAAGCAAAACTTGGTGGTCCTCAATCAGGGATCATAATGTAACAAGTGACTTCCTGATCAGGGTGGGAGCTACTTAATTCAGTATCTCTGACCTTGACTCACAGTAAGTAAACATTTTTCCATAGTAAATATACCTATGCACATAAATATGTATATTATATATGAATACAAAGCTGAAAAAAGTTTCAAGAAAAAATACTTAGCTTTACTACCTTATTCATGTTTCTCTTTTCTTTCTCTCCTTTTCCTTTCTTTTCTACTTCTCCTTTTAAAAAACAAAATGCTGGTAAAAGACCGTTAAATTGATCTTGCCACTCACTGAAGTGCTGTGGCCCATAATTTGAAACACACCGCACTGAACTTTTCCCCCTAGAATATCTTAGATGGCATTTCCAATTCTACAATTTCAAAAATAAAGCAGGTGTCATTAGCCCCTGAGAGGAATCTGTTCCTTGAACTTGAATTCAACACCAACATGTGGCAAATGAAGCCTGTTCAACCTCAAATATACTCTGGATTCATCACATATCAGAGCTGTGTTTTTGAATGATCCACAGTAAGATATACACTGGACATTGTGACCCAGTAAACACCACACACACACACACACATACACCTGAAACAAGTTTCACAAAAACGATTCTCCTTTTTACTATGCGTGAGAGCCTATGGTATTCTCTTTTCTATTCTATTTCACCTCTCAGTTTGAGAACTCCTGTTCCAGAAAGATGGAGCTGAGATGAAGAGTGAAGCTCAAGCATGTCATGGACGTTAACTAGGAAATGGCTAAAACTGGTTAAATCCTGCTAGGAAAATACTTTTGAGAGTGGAATTTGTTGGAGCAGCCAACTGTCCTCTAGGGGATACAACAGAATATCCAGAATAGCCTTGACCATAGAGGCCACTCTACTGGCCTTAGAGGGAGGGGACCAGAAGCCTAATTACAGCACAGACAGACACCTGTGGCCTCCTTCTTTCCACATCAAACCTACCAACCCACAGTGGGATGCTTTCTGGAGGACGCTGGGTTACTTGATGGCTCCCTCCCTAAGTATTTTCTCTCACATTATTCCTTCTAAACATCATCTCATAAACAGAATTAAAAAGACTTTCCTCCAGACAATCCCATGCCTTGAATCTGATTCTACTATCACACTGATTAGATCACCTTCCAGTATAATTTTAGACTTCTGTCTTTCCTCCTGGGCTGGGAGCTCATTAAGCATGGTGACTTTGTCGTCTTCATCTACGTGTTCCTTGAGATGTCTGCATGATCTTTCAAAGACAGGAATGCTACCAGTCTCTTTCCTGCTTACACCTTTCCATAGCTCCCTATTCCCTTCAGGATATATATGGGCTCCTTTATAAGGCCTTTTTTTGGTGTGACCCTCACCGACCCATCTCTCACCCCACAGAGCTCCAGGCTTTCTAAGCAATTCCAGGAACATTTCCTTCTTGCCTCCAAGCCATTGCTTAAGTGGCTTCCTCAGTCTAAGCCTTTCATGTTGCTTCCTCCCTCCCCTTTTGCCTGGTAATCTCTGATGTGTCCTTCTTTGCTCCCATAAGAAGCCTTCTTTCCTTCAAAACTAGGTCAGATCAAGCTTATGTTTCTCCAGGTTCCTGATCGCCATGCCTGCCTACAACACTCACTACTCCTCTGAACTCTGTCCATCTGCATTCCCCAGTAGACTGCCCAAGGGTGGAGTCTACAGCTTATTTATTCATCCCTAAATCTCTTGCATGTTTTTCACATGAGATACTCCAAACATACATGTTTGTATAAACATATGCTCATAGGAGGTATCCAATAAAGGGTGATTGAGCTGAATTAAAATATCTTCAGAATTCAACTTAGAAATAGCATGATGCCTTAAATCAGGGTTGGCAAATTTCAGCCAGCTGCCAGTCTTAGTAAATAAAGTTTTACTGGAACACAACGACACCCATTTAGGTACTGTTTAACCTCACCCATTTAGGTACTGTTTAACCACACCCATTTAGGTACTGTTTATGGCTGCTTTCCTACTACAGTGGCAGAGTTGAGCAGTTGAGACAGAGTTCATACAGCTGGCAAAGCACAGAATATTTACTATCTGATCCTGTGAGAAAAAGTTTAGCAACCCCTGATCTAAGACAACAGCATGCTTTAACTTGGCTTGTGCCACTTTGACAGTCCAGTGAAGCCTATGAACCCCTTCTCGGAATGATGTTTTTAAAAGCATCAAATATATAGGTTTACAAAGGAAACCAATTATATAGAAAAGAATGATCAAAATAATAAAAATCATGAAATAATATACTTCTTTATTAATACATTAAATAAAAAACCTAGCAATGGATTTAATAACTATGCTAATTTCGAAGTAGTGATAAACATAACTGGTATTTTGAGATATATGCAACCATTGTAACCAGATAAGAAAATACTTGTGATTCTAATGTTGACAGGGCACAAGAATTGTTAATACCATTGTGATTTGTTGTCTACATTCATTTTTGAAGAAAATGCTAAATTTCCCTTGGTAGAACTAGGGATATAATTTTTTTTCCAATCCAAGTCCAGGGACCCCTTGAATTATATTTCCTGAATTCTATCCAGGAAACCCTTGGGGATCTATGGACTGCCAGTTAAACACCCTGCTCTAAGAGAAGAGATGTGATCCCATACATTACCCAGGGCAAACACAACAGGGGTGAGAGGAAACCTCATGCTCAGAAGAGCCTCCGAATCAGTCAATTTTACATACTGGTTTTATGCAGGATTTGCTCTACACTAAATGAATTGCAGAGAAAGGTCCAAAACCACTCAGTAGTCAAAGATGGAAAAAAAAAAAAAAAAAGATGCATTATTTGACCTTCAGCTTTCAGCCTTCTTTCTTTATTTACAAATTGGTTTAACCTAACCAAATGACAAACAGATGGATACAATGGGGTTATGATAAACTCACCTGGCAATTTGTCCCAGGTGGGGCAATAGGAGAGCACACTTCATTTACTGTTTACAAATGGCTCCCAAAGCTGTTTCATAATTCAATGTATGTCAATTGTCATCAGTCTAAGCAGGAATTATATCAGGAATGTTTAGGGTAGGAGGAATTGAAGCTTTACGGGATCAATTTGCCGAACTACAGGCCGGACTTCTTTAAATCCTTTAGAGTAGCCCTTCCATCAGGGCCTGAGCAAAGGGACTTGACAGCTTCTGGAATTTCTAGGACCAGGTGCCAGTCTAGAAGGTGGCTCTGAGATTTTCAGTTTCAAAACTAAAGGTAAGGAAAAGAATTCTTTGTGAAGCAGCGCTTGTCGCCTGTCATATGAAATCCCAGCTGACATCCAAGCAAGCTCATTCTTGCTTATATCTAACTCTATTGCTGATGGTAATGAAAGCTCATACTTAAATAGCAAAACTTCTAACACTTTTTTTTTAAAAGAAAGGGAGATTAGGGAGGGTTGTTTTTTCCCATTTCCTCCCAAAATTAACTGTATAAGAATAATTCTTTAAATATTTTCAATTCTAACTTTTGGGGGCTAGCAAGCCAACACCAGACTACATCACTGTTAAATATTGCAGTCATATGTCCAAGTTTTGCCATATATTCCAGTAAAATGCTCTGAAGAACGGTGGCAGTTCACTTAGTTACGATGACGAGCTCTAAGACATGAATTTGCATTCCACATGAAATAAAATCACAGTAGGATCTTTCAGGTTAGTCATATCCATTTAGGTATTATTTGAAGCTTTACCACATCTTGAGATTACTTTTATGATGAGAAAACGATAGCAATAAATAAACTTTCAGTTGGGATTGAAGTGGGGCATTTGGGGGGTCGGGGGATGCATATGTGCAGATCCTTGTTGGCTTTTGTATGGTTTTTATTTCTGTAGTGGGTGAGGTCAGATGTTGGTTACTGTTGTGGCCTCTGATATTGGTGGTAAAGGATTCATTGAATTACTTGTGGGTAATGCTTTTTACATTATTTACTCAAAAATAAGTAACCGCTAGTGTGAAAATATATTTGCATGTGGCTCAAGTTAAAAAAAAAAACATCAAAAATCCTCCATGAGCCATTCTTCTAAGTGCTGTACAGACCTGTTCATCTCTGCAACCCTTCTGAGGTAGCCACTATTACCATCCATATTTTACAGCAGAGGAAAGTAAGGCTTAGCAGGACTAAGCAGCTTGCTCAGGGATCCAGCTAGTTGCTGGCATCCTCTAGATCAAGCTTGTCCAACTCACTGTTTGAGGGCCACATGCGGCCTAGGACAGCTTTGAATGTGGCCCAAAATAAGTTTGTAAACTTTCTTCACACACTGTGAGGTGATTTTTTTTTTTTTTTTAAGTTCATCAGCTATCGTTAGTGTGTTTTACGTGTGGCCCAAGACAATTCTTCCTCTTCCAATGTGGCCCAGGGAAGCCAAAAAATTGGACACCCCTGCTCTAGATCAATCCCATGACTGCCTGTGTCCAAATGCTTACCAGCACCTATTTGACATGTGGTGTGTTCACAGTGCTATGTCATATATTCCACACAAAGGAGCAAGGTAGACGTTGCATTCATGTTCCAAGAGGAAGACAGATCTTGAAGAAGTAATTAACTACAAGTGCGCTGAGTATTGCAAGTAAATGTTGGAGGTATAGCTAACCTAATCTGGGAGTAGAGGAACGTAGTCAGGCAGGGCTTCCTGGAGGAAGTGACACTTAAAGAGGAGTCCTGAAGGATGAACAAGAGTAAGCTAAGTAAGGAGGTAGAATAGCTGTCCTGACAGGATAGCAAGCATAAAGACTTGTGGCCAGGGAGGGTGCGGTGGCTCATGCCTACAATCCCAGCACTTTGGGAGGCTGAGGTGGGTAGATCACTTGAGGTCAGGAGTTCGAGACCAGCCTGGCTAACATGGTGAAACCCCGTGTCTACTAAAAATACAAAAAAAAAATTAGCTGGGCGTGGTGGCACATGCCTGTAATCCTAGTTACTTGGGAGGCTGAGGTAGGAGGATTGCTTGAACCTGGGAAGTGGAGGTTGCAGTGAGCCGAGATCACACCACTGCACTCCAGCCTAAGTGACAGAGTGAGACTAGATTCTATCTCAAAAATAAATAAATAAATAAATAAACAAATAATTTCAAAACACACTTGTAGCCAGGAAGAAGTAGGCTATGCAGGAAAGCAGAAAAGACCCATCGAGTAAGCCATGTAGGAATAGTTTGCATTGATTGAGCACTTACTAAGGGCTAGGCGCTGTTCTAGGCATTTTATGTGTGTCAACTCACGTAATTTCATAATAACCCCATGAGGCAAGTAAATTATTATCCCCATTCTGTTGTCTGAGGCCAGAGAAGTTAAATAACCCACCAAAGATCACACAGCTTAGAAGTGGTAGAGACAAGGTTTGCACTAGGGAGTCCAGCCCAGAGCCTGTGTGTTACGCAATCCATCGATACTGCCTCCCCTATGTCTTGATACTAGACGAGCAGAGTCACAGGATTTTAGATGTCATGTATCCAGCATGCCTTAATTTGCAGAGAAAGAAACTGAGGACTGGAATCAAGCAACATCGCCAGGCTTAGAGGCTGGTTCAGAACTGTCTCTCCTGATTCCACATTTGGACACACTTAAACCTCAAGAGATGATACTATGAATCAGGGTATAAGCCTCAATTCTGAATGAGAAATGCCTTTAACCTTCACAGCTTTTGACCTTGACCATGAGTCAAATCACATCATCCCTTAGAACAGTTCAAAGAAAATCCATCCTCTGTTCAGCTTCCATTCTGAATCCCAGACTTGATCTTCATTTCAGTAACAGCCTTTGCAGGGTCACTTCCTGTGAGGAAACTAATTAAGTTCCTTTGTTACTTACAGAATATGGAAGTCTATGATGAGATGGAAGGAGAGATGACTTTTGACAAAAATATCAATTTGCGAGTAATACTTTAAAAAACCCACCCAGGTTGCATGACCTTGAACGTCTCAAATGAAACCAATATGTAGGTACTGCAATCCACCTAGAAGCAGCCCCGTGTGAAGATGAATTCTTCAAGTCTTATTATGGAAGGCATCTGCCAGGGACTAGAGGAATATTTAGGCAGAAAAGTCAGAAAGGAAGAAGAGGGGAAGCTTTGCTCCTTCTCACTTATTAATATAAATATCTTACGTTGAGATTTAGAGAATGTTTCTTGACCCGAGTCCCTAAAACATACACAGACATATTCTGAACTTTCACATGTACCCAAAATAAGCCAATAGTAGACTTTGTGTGTGTGTGTTTGAGAGAGTCTCACTCTGTCGCCCAGACTGGAGCGCAGTGGCATGATCTAGGTTCACTGCAACCTCCACCTCCTGGGTTCAAGTAATTCTTGTGCCTCAACCTCCCAAGTAGCTGGGATTACAGGTGTGTGCCACCACACCCAGCTAATTTTTGTATTTTTAGTAGAGATGGGGTTTCACCATGTTGGCAAGGCTGGTCTCAAACTCCTGGCCTCAAGTTATCTGCCTCTTTGGGACTGGGATTACTAGGATTACAGGCATGAGCCACTGCGCCCGGCCAATGGTGGACTTTTAACTAATAACAGCCATTGCTGAGCTTTAGCCTGCCCTTTCCAGAAGGTGACAATGCAAAGCTCTGAAGCAGTTTTAGCCAATAAGGTGACACCTTTAGAAAAACTGTAGGTAAGTTAAATGAAAACTATTTTTCATGTTTATCCAACTCGATAGACAGCATACGACAGGCACGGCACCCCGACTGGAACTTCAGTGATGAGGAACGTTTTTCCAGGCCTTTGGTTTTCATTGCCACCATACTATATATTATTTGCTTATGAGAAAGGCACTTACCCTGGGGAAATTCTTAGGCAGAAGGAGGAAGGTTTCTCAGATATTTATAGCCAAGATATTTCAAAACATAGGTAGCTATATCTATGCTTGGTTCTTATTTTAATAAACACTAAGAATTGCTGCCCCCAAAGAAATTTTTAGTGTCACTTTAGAAAAGAAATATTCTCCTTCACCTCAAACACATGGCTTTTGTGTTTTAAAAAAGCAAGTAAAAGTGTTTAAAACACTGCAAAATATGTTACAGCCTGAAGGCTTACTCAGAACTTGCCTCTTCAGATCTTTTCTACACTGCTTAGAAAATAAAAATCTATGGCTATAAAGAAAGCTAACAAATAGCCTCCAGACCAACTTTGGGGGAGATCATGAAGATTCCTGCCACCTAAAAGCTTTTATTCTGCCTGGGCCTGAGACCAAGCTCTTCTCTGATACAGTTACTGAGAGCGCCTTCAGAGTGCTCACAGTAGAGGTATCCTCTATTTTGGGGGTAATAGAAGCTGGATGAAGAACAAAAAATTGCTTGGTCCTAAGCCCCTGACTCAAGACATCATCATATTATGCATAACGTCTACTTGAAATATCATCAAAACTAGCAAATAAGTAGTCAGCATACCCTGGTCTCATAATTTTTCAGGTTAATCTTTTTTTTTTTTTTTTTTTTTGAGACGGAGCCTTGCTCTGTCGCCCAGGCTGGAGTGCAGTGGCGTGATCTGGGCTCACTGCAAGCTCCGCCTCCCGGGTTCACACAATTCTTCTGCCTCAGCCTCCCGAGTAGCTGGGACTACAGGCGCCCGCCACCTTGCCCAGCCAATGTTTTTGAATTTTTTAGTAGAGACGGGGTTTCATCGTGTTAGCCAGGATGGTCTTGATCTCCTGACCTTGTGATCCACCTGCCTCGGCCTCCCAAAGTGCTGGGATTACAGGCGTGAGCCACCACGCCCGGCCAGGTTAATCTTTTTTTAACCAGAGGTCTCACTCTGTTGCCTGAGCTGGAATACAGTGGCACAATTATAGCTCACTGTAGCCTAGAACTCTTGGGCTCAAGTGGTCTTCCTGCCTCAGCCTCCTGAGTAGCTGGGATTTCAAATGTGAGCTACCATTCCTGGCTTAGCTGAATATTAAAAAAAAAAAAAAAAAAATTTACTTAACCCGTGAGGCAGAGGTTGCAGTGAGCCAAGATCATGCCACTACACTCCAGCCTGGGTGACAGAGCAAGACTCAATCTCAAAAAAAAAAAAAAAAGAAAATTTGTTAGACTATCTCCTAACAATGCCTTTGAAATCTTTATCTCCACTGAATAGCAAATAAGAAGAGTAAATGATGCAGAAGTGCCCATGAGGACAGAGAGAGAACTGGAACCTTACCTTCCAGTGACAGAATGTAGACAAGAACTTCACATTAAGATATCTGAATCTGAGGATCACTTCTGGGAATAAACCAATTTCTACAATGTCCTAGCCTTGGCCTGCCAGAGTCCTGCCCCTTAGATGTATAACAATAAGGACCTTTTGGCTCACACAGAAACCTGTCACGTGTGCTTCTGTACACAGGAAGTAGAAAAAGGAATTCACTATTAAACATTAAATGGACCTCTCTGGGGAAAATAAAATAACTGAAAACAACCCCCTCCCCCACCCAAAGCCTTTCATCCTTTCTTACTGTGTTAGTCTCTTTGGGCTGTTATAATGAATACCATAAACTAGGTAACTTATAAACAACAAAAATTGATTGCTCATAGTTCTGGAGGCCAGGAAGTCCAAGATCAAAGTGCCAGCAGATTCAGTGTCTGGTGAGGGTCCATTGCCTGGTGAGGGTCTGCCTTCTTTTCTTTATGAGACAGGGTCTCACTGTGATGCCCAGGCTAGAGTGTAGTGACATGATCATGGCTCACTGCAGCCTTGATCTCCCAAGCTCAAGTGATCCTCCTTCCTGCCTCAGCCTCCTGAGCAGCTGGAACTACAGTGTGCAATACCACACCTGGCTAATTTTTTTATGTTGCCCAGGCTGAGGGTCTCCTTTCTGGTTCATAGATGGCATCTTATCACTGTGTTCTGACATGGTGAAAGGGGTGAGACACCTCCCGGGCCTTTTTTATAATGGCACTAATCTTATTCCTGAGGGCTCTGCCCTCATGACCTAACCACGTTCCAAAGACCTCATCCTAATACCATCGCCTTGGGTGTTCGAATTTAATGTATGAGTTTTGTGGAGGACATAAACATTGAGACCATATGTAGCACACACAAACTGCAGTTTCAGCATTAGAGCCCAGGAAAGCTCTCTCTGAATGTACATTCACTCACCTATAATGGGATAGGCTCCGAGATGTTTACAAATGGATTTATTTTGCAGCCAAACATTAAATGCTGTAACAAGCTGTGGAGGCTTTCTTTCAGGAATACATCAAACAGCAGCCTAAGATGAGGTTTCTCATTTCCTCAGCCAGCAGGGCTCTGGGCAGGCTGGGTCTAAGCTTCCATCTCTGAAGGTGGGTCACAAACATGAAAGGACATGGGGATTCATAAAAAGAGCACCGGGCCGGAAGTCAGGAGAATTCGGTTCTAATTTTATTCTGTCCCCAACCAGTCATTTTATCTTGGCAAAGTAACTTATGCAATGGAGTCTCAATTTCTACTTTTGTGAAAGGGAAATGGTGGTACTATAGGATGGAAACAGATACACACTGAGTGTCTACGTGTATAGATACTTTATGAGGAGTATGAGCAAGAGCTCTGCAATGAGGGTTGCATTTGCTCGATATTACAGAAGAGGAAATAGGGGTTCTGAGAAAGGATAACTTGACTGAAGTTACATATTCTGGAAGAGATAGAGGCAGAATTCCTAGCACAGGGGATGTAACAAGTGACTGGGCCTTCCCATATTCCCATGTTCCATTTGGAATTCAACGACTATAAGAATTCTAAATTTGAAACTAAACTTCCAGACACTGTGAAGGTATTTTGTCAAGGTAAAGAGATAAATATATATTAGCAGTTGGTTGGAATGGCATATAATTTTAAAATATACATAAGAAGCCAGGCGCAGTGGCTCATGCCTGTAATCCCAGCACTTTGGGAGGCTGAGGCAGGTGGATCACTTGAGGTCAGGAGTTTGAGACCAGCCTGACCAACACGGTGAAACCCCATCTTTACTAAAAATACATAAATTAGCCAGGCATGGTGGTGGGTGCCTGTAATCCCAGCTACTCAGGAGGCTGAGACAGGAGAATCACTTGAACTTGGGAGGCAGAGGTTGCAGTGAGCTGAGATCATGCTGTTGCACTCCAGCCTGGGCAACAAGAGTGAAACTCTGCCTCAAAATATATACGTATGAATTTGAGACCTTGAGCCCCTTAGATATTAGACAGCTCTAAATGTTAAAACGCATTGTAATTGGAATTATACTTGTACATAATACCCACATATACCTTATACTTTTGTAGGTTTTTAACATCAACACAGCTTTTTCTTACACAAAGCTCTTCTCTTTCCCATATTTTCAAGAATATCACTTGATCCTCCTAACCATACACTATAAGGCTGGAAGAAGTCATCGCCCACGTTTTACAGACAAGGAGATTGTAGCCGATGCCTCTGGGGCCATGTCACCTCCCCTTGTCCCCTGATTTCAGCAGCAGCTGTGGCATGGACAGTTCTTGGAGGGCTCACTCACCTCCTGCAACCAGCATGTGACCTCAGACACATGCTGTGCTCCTGTCACTCCTCACCTCTCTGGACTCCCCCCTTCATCATAAAATGTGGAGGAGTTATACCCTCAGGAGCAATGCTGAAAGGACAGAGGAGGAAGAAGCCAGTGGATCCACGTCTCCTGTCTTTTTCATGGGCAATGTGAGAAGAATTCTGTGGGCTTCAGAGAGATCTCAATGGAATCAAGACCCCAGTGAAGACCCCGTTGCCTACAGCCGTGACTTAACTAACACACCCTTATATATATATCCTCCTTTCCTGTCTCATTCTCCCCACTCTCTCATTCCCACTTCCAAATAAATTATTTGCACCCAAGTCCTTATCTCTGGCTCTCCTTTGAGGGGACCCCACACTATGAGAGGGATCAAGGCTCAGTAGGGGAAGTAACCTGTACTGGGCCACACGGCTGCCAATAGAGAAGGCAGCACTCTCTCCCAGTTCTTCTGTCTGAATCCAGTGACTCTCTTTCATCTTCTACTTTCAGGTGTGCACACAAGGTTAAGAAACTGCCATTTCTACCTTACATAGATATAGAGAAAATTTTAAAATATATGTCTGAACAAAAAATTAATAGTAAATAATGCTTACCTTTGCTCAGGGTTACACAGATTATCTGCCAGGCTACCATAAAAACATAAAAAACTGGGCTTTTTTTTTGGGAGACAGAATCTCACTCTGTCCTCCAGGCTAGAGTGCAGTGGTGTAATCTCGGCTCACTGCAACCTCTGCCTCCCGGGTTCAAGCAATTCTCACGCCTCAGCCTCCTGAGTAGGTGGGATTACAGGTACCCGCCACCAGGCCCAGCTAATTTTGTATACTTTTAGTAGAGATGGGGTTTCACCATGTTGGTCAGGCTGGTCTCGAACTCCTGACCTCAGGTGACCTGTCTGCCTTGACCTCCCAAAGTGCTGGGATTACAGGCGTGAGCCACTGCGCCTGGTCAGAAGTGTGCATTTTGCAAAATTTTAAAGTATTACATCTTGCTTTGCTGGTGTTGTCTAATGTATCTGTGGAAGTAAATTATAAATGTTAAGTTTTGCCCCAAGTTTTACAGATGAGAAAGCTGAAGTTTTAGGATTTTCAGTGTAGCACATTTAACCAGTATTGGAACCAGGATTAGAATCTTTTTTTTTAGGGATATTCCAGGTTTTGCCTACAAAATCTGTTCAATGGCAGAGGCGTAGATTATCTTCAATGCAAAGTATTGTTCTGGGGCTTTGCAGTGGGCATTACAAAAAAAAATTCTTAGACTCTGTTCCCCTCTTTTCCAGTAATTGTACCACAATTTTCCTTTGAGGATCCAATCCTCTTGAATACTCAATCCACATACTCCAGGTTTGAGTGAACAACCAGTTGTTAATTCCAGAGCTTGGAATATGACCAGTGCCTGACCAATCAATGAATTCTCCCACTCGGGTCACAGTGACTTGTGCAAAGGATGGAAAAGGACCTCAGCTTGGCCAATGAGAATAAATATTGAGACTTTGCTGGGTCCATGGAGAAAGCCACTCTCCTTCCTAGGGAGCTAGTCTGGTCACTGTAGGTCTTGACTGCCTGCTGGCCATTTTGCCACCATATGGGAAAAGCCCATCTAAAATGAAGCCACTAAAACAGAGAGGCGCATGGAGTCAGACTGCTGAATTGACACGGATCTAGCCTCCCCTGAATTTAGATTTGCTGCTGGACTTTACAGTTACAGGAGCTGATGCATTACTGCCTCATCTTCGCCTTTCACACTTCTGACACTTGCAATTTACCAAGTCCTGTGTGAAACACTCTGTACTCAAGCATTAAAGAGATTCAGTGCAGTACCTCACCTCTGAAGAAACAAATATCTGCTTTCCATTACTAAGGAATAGGCTAGGAAGTCAAGACACAGAAGAAGAGCTAATCAAATCTTGGGAGAATCCTTTGTCCCAGCTTCAGAGAGCCTTAGGAATGAGGTCCTGAACCAGTCTCTTTATGAATGCAGAAAGCAGCAGGCCTCAGACAAGCCCCATCACCTGTAATGTAGAGAATCCCAACTCCACAAACATTGTTTTCAGACTCACTCACTAGCCACCGCTTCCATTCAAAATCAAACAGCGACTAGAGTCCAGAGGAAATATCTTAGATTGGGAATTCTTTTTGTTGACCTTTGTTTTCCCTTCTCTCTTTCTTTAAAATTACATAGCAGCACTCAATTGAGAATCAATGCTTTAATATCTGTAAAGAATTTCCAATCACTCTCTACCCTCTGCTAAGCTGAATAATAAGAAATGGAGAGGTAGATGAAAGAAAAACATTGAGGCCAAACCAAGACACTTGTCCCAAGGCAACACGGACGTGAAAGAAACAATAGGTTGTCCTTGTTTTTAAAAGATTTTTCCCCTGCTCCTAAGAAACAGCATCATCAAATATTTACTTTCATATATAATATTTCAAAGCCAGGAGGGCAAGGCTCATGCTTGAAATGTAGGCAGGCTTATCAGAAATGGTACCTCAGGAGTTTTCAGAGCCTAGAACAGTCTCTGATTGTGCCAGGGAAATGAGGAAGAGGTATGTGATACAGACAGGTTTACCAGATGACCCACCAACAAAGAGGTGTGGGGATCATTACTGGCTGAAGTATATACACGGGCTTCCAAGCCTCTGTTCGCTCTTAAATATATATGTGGTAGAGACCTGGAGGTGACTCTCCTCATTGTCTTACATCAGGCTTGGAATTCTGACATCTACATATTTGCCTTTTTTTTTTTTTTTTTTTTTTTTTTTTTTGAGATGGAGTCTTGCTCTGTCACCCAGGCTGGAGTGCAATGGCATGATCTCGGCTCACTGCAACCTCCGCCTCCTGGGTTCAAGCATTTCTCCTGCCTCAGCCTCCTGAGTAGCTGAGACTACAGGCACGTGCCATCATGCCCAGCTAATTTTTGTATTTTTAGTAGAGACGGGGTTTCACCATGTTGGTCAGGCTGGTCTCGAACTCCTGACCTTGTGATCTGCCCGCCTCAGCCTCCCAAAGTGCTGGGATTACAGGTGTGAGCCACCGCGCCCAGCACACATTTGGCTTTTGAATGTGACATACAGACTTACCTGATGAATTCCACAGAATAGTACTGAATAGGGGCGCTTCCTTCACTTGCTCCAGGTTTCCAAGACAGGGCCACCTCAGAATCCGAAACCACAATGACATGTGGCTGCTGGGGAGCTGCAGGAGGCAGGCAGGACTCTAGGTGGGATGACAAACACAACTAGACTAGGCTGGTGGTCTCAGCCGTTGGAGACGTTTAATATACTACATAAACAGCTCGAGTGCTTCCTATACCCAAAATATCTCTGTTCAGAACAGCCTCAAAACCCAAACCAAACAAATATAAAAACATAATCACAACTTGATCACCATGTGAGGTTCGAGTCAATGAGAACTGGTCTTCCCTTCTCCCCATTGCACCCCTGAATGCAAATCCAATTAATTATGTCCCAGCCACTGATCCTGGGACACACAGTGGAAAGTTCCCTGGAAAACCTTCTGTCACATTCTCAACTCCTAACAGCATTCCATCTCTGTTTGCATTGTCAGAACTGATATTTACCTTCAAGGAAAATTGAATGCTTAGGATCACTGCCAGTCATTCTTTTCTCTGTGTGTTTTGCCCCTGACAATCAGAATGCATAGTAATGGTAGGTCATTTGGGAAATGCCCTTCTATGTAAAGATACAGGAGTCACCCATGATCCCATCACTTCAAATGACCGCTGTTTCTGATCACCTCCAGGCACACACATCTCCCAGCCTTTGTTCACACTACTCCATCTGCCTGGGAGACCTTTCCTGTCTTTTCTTCCTAGCAAAATCCAATGCATTTTTTGTAACTCGGGCCAAAGGTAGGACTCTTTCTGAAAGCCTCCGAGGCTGGGGCAGAGGAATTGTGCCCTCCTGTGTGCTCCACAGCTTCCGGTGCAGTCCTTAGAAGTGCTGCTGTCACCAGGCGCGGTGGCTCACGCCTGTAATCCCAGTACTTTGGGAGGCAGAGGCGGGTGGATCACGAGGTCAGGAGTTCGAGACCAGCCTGGCCAATATGGTGAAACCCCATCTTTACTAAAAATGCAAAAATTAGCCAGGTGTGGTGGCATGTGCCTGTAGTTCCAGCTACTTGGGAGGCTGAGGCAGAAGAATCACTTGAACCCAGGAGGTGGAGGTTGCAGTGAGCCAAGTTCACGCCACTACACTCCAGCCTGGGTGACAGAGTGAGACTCTGTCTCAAAAAAAAAAAAAAAAAAAGAAGTGCTGCTGTCACTCATTTGTCATTGGCTTCTCCTTCCACAAAAAGCTCCTTGCCAGCAGTGACCAGCATCAACCCAACTTTGTACCCTACTGTCCACTTGGTGCCACCTCAGTAAACATTAGTTGCATTCCCTTTGCCTATAAATCTCTTCTCCCACTCCCCTTCCTCACCTTCTTAATTCCTACTTACCTGTAGGATCTCCACTAGTTGTCATCTCTTCAGGGAATTCTTCCCTTACCCCTGTGTTGTACATTCCTACAGTGCTGGAGCATCTATCACACTCTGTGACTACACACTAATGAGGGAATGTCTAGACTCACCCCAATAAGTTCTGAGAGGGCGGGAGCTGTGCTTGCTTTTGTTCTTTACTGAATTCCCAGAGCCTAGCACAGTGCTTGGCACATAGTAAGTCCCTATTGATATTTGCTGAATGAAGGATGCATGGATAGCAGCCTGCCACCTATTAATGAATTTGAACCTACTTTACCTTGGGACAAAGTGGTGACATGCCGAGGAGAGCTCAGCCGCCCTTTGCCAGCCTGGCTGTAAGCTGCTATGCTCACACGATATTCAGTGTCTGGTTTCAAATCTCCAATCACTTCCTCCTGTCAATGACCAAACAAGAAAGATGCTAACAATCAGTAGATCTGTTTGGGCAAATTGTACAATTTCCATGAGGTTTATATCTCGAGGCCCCTGTGAAACTGCTTGGCACAGAGAATGTTTTGCTTTGTCTAGGACTGGCCCAGTTTTAAACTTTGCCATGTTTTAAAAATAGCCATGACATATTTTCCAAGACTGGAGGATGGCCCTTTATTGAAATCTATCCATGGTCCTAGAACTAGATACATTCACACTAGCAAATGTTACTGTGAACATCAGAATTCTTTGATCAAAGTACTACGTTGCTGGAAGGCAGGTAATGATTCTTTCTAAGGCTGTAATTCCCCAGTTCCTTCTTTCCATTTGCAGATTTCAGATGCTCAGGGAATAGCTGCAGCTGCACACTGAGGTCTTGATTTGTACCTAGAAAGTAGGGACTGGAATTTTAGTTCTCAAATTTTAAACAGCATTAGAACTACCAGGAAGACTTTCTTAAAAGTAAGTCTGTGTGTGTGTGTGTGTGTGTGTGTGTACTTCCCCTGCACAAAGGGCCCTGAGCAGGAAGCCCCAGCTGAAGAAACTGAGGTCTTGATTTGTACCTACAAAGTAGGGACTGAAATTTTAGTTCTCAAATTTTAAACAGTATCAGAATCACCAGGAAGACTTTCTTAAAAGTGTGTGTGTGTGTGTGTGTGTGTGTGTGTGTGTGTGTGTGTGTGTACTTCCCCTGCACAAAGAAAGGGCCCTGAGCAGGAAGCCCCAGCGGAAGAGGGCTTTCTCCACCTTGAGCTTTGGCAAAAGTGGTGTGTCCCCAAAGCTACAGCACTAAATAGTAATTGGGAGCCTGGGTCTGATCGGTGGGAAGCAGCAGCCCATTGTAGTGGAAAGGGCACTGGCATTGTAGTCAACCAGCCCTGGGCTTGAATCCTGATTCTGCCACTTATTGTTAGCTGTGTCGCTGATATTAAATTCATTAAGCCTCAGTTTCTTCCTCTGTAAAATAGGCATGACATATAACCGTCTCGCATGATTGTAACATTTGAGATACTGTGTGTAAAGCAGCCAGTATGGAAGATGTGCACAGCAAATGAGTGGCCATGATTATTGTCTTGGGCATGTGGGAACCTTCCTCTTCTCTGCTTACCTAGGCTCCCTGACTACTCCAAAGGCCAAGCCCTCCCTTTGACACCTTCCCTGAGCATGCAGGTCTGGTGATCTTACCCTAATGAAAATTGTGCCACTACTTTAACACATTTACATTGTATTTATTAAAAACTGTTACTATTTCTCTTACGGGATTATAAGCAACTTGAAAGCAGGGACCATGTCTTATAATTTCTTCACAAGCTCTTTTGCAGATGTTTGAACGTTCATTGTTGCTAAGAAGAATTAAGGGCATCCCTACAATTTTTTAAAGCATTCAACAAATAATTAATGAACACTTATTACAGTAGTTCTCAAACCCTGATTACACATTAGAATCACTCGGTGATCTAAACGACTGAGGCCCGAACTCCACCCCAGACCACTTAAATCAGAATCTACAGGGGACAGAACCAGGAGTCTATTTGTTTAAAGCCCTCCAGGTGATTCTAATGTGCAGCCAGGTTTGTGAACTGCTGTTCCAGGACTTGGCTCATCTCTCAGGCCCTGAACTGCCCCATCTGCTCCCCCTCTTCTCATTGTCCTGATCCCCCTAGATCCAGTATCTACCAGATCCTTCTGTATTTACTATGCTCAAGACTCACACACCTTAAAAACAGTAATTCCCTACCATACCTGCACCCCTAGCTCCTCTCCTTAGAGGCAACCTCCTTGAAGTTCTCTTTGCTGCCTCACCTCCTATTTACTCCTGAACTTATGCCCACCTGGCCACTCTCACTACAAACCTATTGAGATGTTCTTACCAAGACACCGTAACAACTTTGTAGTGAATCCAGTGAGTGCATCTCAGTCTTTAATGACTCGCTGCAGCTTTCAATACCATTGTCCACCCTTGCTTCTTCAATCTCTTGGCTCCGTTGGAAATCATGACTCTGCTCCTCCATGGTCACCTTCTACTTCTCGTGTTGCTCCTTTCCAATACCCTCCATCCACCCCCCTTTCTCTGCTACCTCTAAGGATTGGTCTTTCCCAGGAGTTCACCCTGTCACCATCTTCTCTTCTCCCTCGTAGTCTTGCTTGGGTAAACTCATCTCCCACTCCCTTAGCTTCTGGCACCACCTTCAGGGTGACACCTCGCGACTCTGCACCTCTAGCTCTGGCCTGCCTCCTGGTCTCCAGGCATGGATCTGTGAGTGCCTCTTGAACATCTACCCAGTGACTACCAAGCACCCCAAGTGTAACATAACCAAACCTCAACTAATCATTCCTCCTCCTACTGCCAAAACCAAACCAAAACATAGCTTCACTGCTTGCCTTCTCTCTCTCTATCTCTCTCTCTCTCTCATTACCCAAGGCCAGAATTCTTGATGCTTTCCTCTATGAGTTCACCCTACACCCCTCACCACCATCTAATCAGTTACCCATGCAGCAGATTCCACCTCTTTCATATCACTTGAATGTGTTTCTGTCATTTCATCCTTACAGCCCTTGAAGACCAAGTCCTCATGGTCTGATTCCCCTGCCACCAATGCTGCCCTGCCTGTACCTCCAGTCTGGACTCCACAGTGCTATACTACTTATCTTTCTAAATACGCAATCTGATCATGTACTTCACACTTTAAAACCCCTTAGAAGAGCATGTTTGTGTCCCCCTGTTTATCTTTCCAGCATCATCCCGTACCGTGTCCCCTCCTTACATTCTACATTCCAGTCATACTTAAGAACTTGGCAGGGCTCAAATTTATGCCATTCAATGCCTCTGGGCCTTTGAACCTGCTGCTCCCTCTGCATGAAATGTCCTTCTCCCTACTCCTGCCTGGCTCACCCCTACTCATTCTTCATGACTCAGATCAGCTGAGACGTTACCTCATTTCTCTGGCCCCGCCCCAGTCTGGTTAGGTGCCCCTCCTCTAGGCTGCCCTGGCGTCCTTGGTGCACCTCAATCTGAGCAATGCTCACCTTGTATTTTAATTATCAGTTGATTTGTCACCTTGTCCCCACCCACTTGAAGCCAGTAAGCAAGTTCTTATTCCCCTGGCATCCCAAAGCTTAGCATAGTATTACCAGACATCTAGCAAATGCTCAAGCAATGCTTCTTGATGAATGAATAAATGAACTAATGAATGATTAAAGAAAGAAATCAAGCCAAGATGTCTCATGTAAACAGATGACCTCATCAAGAAGCCAGCTGATACTACTGAGCCCTGCATCTTGACTCACAGCATCAGTACCCCTGCCCCAGGCCTTGGATTAGCACCTCCAGGGACAGGACTGACTCTCCTGCCCACCTCCCTCCAGCCACCCCACCATGCCTTTCAGACCTGTTCCCTCATCCCATTTCCACCTTGGTGCCCAAGTTATGGCCCCTTTGACTCCTTGCCTGGGTCTTCATTCTGCCCCTCCCTCCCTCCCACCGCCACTCCACCCTACATGTGGCTTCACAAGGGGCCTTTGCTGCACATGTGGACCTGCCTTCAGATCCCCTCTCCAGCTCTACTTCCTCACATCTGTGCTCCTGAGCTTCACCTTCTGTCTCCAGGTTTCGAGTCAAGTTTGGTGGTTAAGAGACTGGAGGCAACAGGTGGATCCAACCCTCTGTTCTCACTCCTCTCCCGACTAACACTCCAGGCTTTCCTCAAGGAAGCAGAAACACTTTCAAACCAACACAGCACTCTCCCAGGCTGTTGCTTTAGGATCCTTTACTCCTGGGAAGTCATGATGCTGGATGAAGCATAGATGGTGATGTGGATTCAGACAGTATTGTAGATATCACTTAACACCAAACACAGCTACCATTAATTACCAGTGATGGGTGTTTCCTCTGTTTCATGAACAAAGGGAAAGAAGGCTATGTATAGCTTTATTTAATTCTTCCTTCAGTTCTGTGAGGTAGGTATTACTCTTATTTTCATTTACAGAGGAGAAAACCTAAGCCCTGAAAAGTTCACAATTTGCTCAAGATTTAGTCAGTGGCAAAATAGGGATTTGAGCTTTTCTCCGTTTGACACCAATGCCCAAGTTCTAACTGGCCAGTATATGTACAAAAAATATTAAATAATGTTTAAATCAACAACAAACAATATTTACCATAATCACTGAAAACTAGATTATTATTACTTTATGACCATGGAAGTTAATGTATCAGAAATTTAAATGTTTACCACTGAAAACCAAGCAAAATCATATTTGTAGTTCCATATATAGATCAAAAAATTCCGGAACTCTTTAATGGATATGGAAGATTAGTGCTACCTTCAGCTTGGGTGCATTCTGAGGGGTAGAGGGTGAGCTTCCCTGAAGCTGGCTGTTTCCCGTCTGTCTCTTTTCCTGCACTGACACTCCGGAAAGTGGCATAATGGTAAAAATCAAGGGGACTGAGTGGTCAGGGCCACAGAAACGTGTTGAATTCAGTGATTTCACTTTCACTTCCTCCCCTGACATCTCTCCTCTCAAATGGAATCCTCAATGTATTGTAACTTGTGATAACCCTTGCAATTTGTAGTAAAATACCACACACCATAAATCTTTGTATTTCTATCCTTAAAGGTCTTACCATCACCACTTCAGCCTTGCATCAAACTAGGGCAGATGCTGAACATGCTCTTTTCAAAGTACAGAAACAGTCTTTTGCTTTGTTTTGTTGCCTTGTGGAAGTCTGAAGACAAGTCAAGATGTTTATCTCTCCTGCACTTCATTTCTACACAAGTTAGTGAGAAACAGAGTCGGGGGAATTGCTTTCTTGGAGTAGAGGCCAGAGTGACCTCAACAGTCTCCCCTAGGCCCTTCCCCTACCATTTTTTGGGTGAAGCTGAGTGTTTTGCTGCAAAATACCCCCTACTTGGTGTTTGCCTGGTTCTTTCTGGAATGCAAAACCCCTTTGTCTGCTCAACACCGCTGGTGGCTTTATGCGAGCAGTGAATTCACATCTATAGAAGAGAAAATCAAGGCTGGTCACTAAGCCCAGTGAGAAAGCTCAGGCAACTTTCAGGACTCTTGCCTTCTTCACAGATTGCCAGAAAAATAAACTTTCATCTTACAATTGGTATCATCATTATAGTTTTCATTTATATAGCATTTTGGAATTTATAAAATCTCTGTACGCCATCATTTCCTTTAATCTTCACAACAACTCTAAGAGGTCAGTCCTATTATCTCCATTTTACAGACAATGAGACTGGATTCAGAGAGTTTCTGTAACTGCCCTTGTGGGCAACAGTTGGTCTGATTTCCCTCATGAAACACACCATGACTTTATATGGTTCTAATCATCTGACTCGTAGACACAGCATCACTAACTAGCTCTGAAATGAGCACCTGGTTTTTCAGATGTTCAACTGCCTTTTCCATTCCCTCCATTCACAGTCTGTCACCTGGATGACTCGTCCCTCAGTATCCATTCTCTCCTTTCTCATAATAGAATCCCCATATTTCAGTTGGGCCACTCAAAGACTACATTCTCAGCCTCCTTTCCAAGTGCGGTCCTATGGCTAGATTCTGTCCAATAGGTTGTGAGTGAGAATGCTGAGGCCAGCTTTTGAGATATCCCTTAAAAGGAAGGAGTGTGTTTCCTTTCCTCTTTTCCTCATCTATTGGCTAGAGTGTGGATGTGGCAGCTTAAGCCATTCTGGACCATGGGCAGGAGGACACAAGGGGTTGGCAGAACAATGAGTTGGAAGGAGCCTGGCTCTCTGATCAAGTGAAGCCAACAGAAGGTGACATCCAGACAGTTCCATGGGAGGAATGTAAATGCACATCTCATTAGAAACACTGTTTATTTGAGTTTCTGGCCTGTTAGACTTATACCTATCTAATACATGACACAATATACAAAACCAACCTGGGTTACCATGTAAGAAGAGCCCAAGAAAAGATGAGACTCTTCTTTTTTTTTTTTTTTTTGAGACAGTGTTTCACTCTTGTTGCCCAGGCTGGAGTGCAATGATGCGATCCCAGCTCACTGCAACTGCCTCCCAGGTTCAAGTGATTCTCTTGCCTCAGCCTCCTGAGTAGCTGGGATTACAAGTGTGCACCACCATGCCCGGCTAATTTTTGTATTTTTAGTAGAAATGGGGTTTCACCATATTGGCCAGGCTGGTCTCAAACTCCTGACCTCAGGTGATCTGCCCACCTCAGCCTCCCAAAGTGCTGGGATTACAGGTGTGGGCCACCACGTCCAGCAAGACCATTCTTTACTTTTCACTCTGCATTGACAAAATCATGTTGAATTGTTTTGAACTGAAGTCTCTGACTCTGATTTCAGACCTAGCCTTTACCTCCTTACATGATGCTGTTCTTTCTCCTCCTACTGCTAGAAATACAGATCATTTGGCTTCAGAAATAAGGCTAGAGGCTGTCCTATTCACTAGTTCAGATGAGCACAGCTGAGAGGAGGCATGAATTGAGTAGAGCACTTGACTGCGAGCCAGGAGAGCCAGGTTCTGCTGCTAACCTAGCTGTGTGGTCTTGGGGATGCCACTTAGCTTCTCTGGGCCAAAGATTCAACACTGAAAGTCTGTGATTCTTCTAAAACAACCTTCATTAATAGCTAGTAAACTTGGATTCAACCTCTCACGGTTGACCGCACAAGTCAAGGCTGGGCCTCAGTTGCCTTAGTGGCAGTTGGGACCACCTAGCATTGTCCAGTGGAAGGCACCAGAGAAACAGAAAAGTGCTATCTTCCAAGCATCCTTCCTCCAATGCACTGCGGACGGCTGTGCAAAGCAGGGTGGAGGGAGGAGTTGTAAGGATTTCTATTCCCTGGTCACAGGAAGTTATTTTCCAGAGTTTTGCTACAGGGGCAGCATTGGCTTTGGAGGCTGGACAAATCTTCCTTATGTGGATCTGTCCTGTGTACTGCAGGAAAGTTAGCATACCTGACGCTTGTCTACCAAAATGCCAGGAGGGGACAAAGGTATCCCCAGTTGAGAACCATTGCTAGTCCATCCCCTCATTTTTTTTTTTTTTTGAGACGGAGTTTCACACTTGTTGCCCAGGCTAGAGTGCAATGGCGTGATCTCGGCTCACTGTAACCTCCACCTCCAGGGTTCAAGCAATTCTCCTGCCTTCGACTCCCAAGTAGCTGGGATTACAGGCGCCTACCACCAAACCTGGCTAATTTTTTTGTAGTTTTAGTAGAGATGGGGTTTCACTATGTTGGCCAGGCTGGTCTCGAACTCCTGACCTCAGTTGATCCACCCGCCTCAGCCTCCCAAAGTGCTGGGATTACAGGCATGAGCCACTGTGCCTGGCCCCATCCCTTCATTTTATAGTTGAAGAGAAATTCAGAAAAGATCAGTGACTTCGCCCCTGGTCACCCTTGCTCTGATGAGAGAGCAGGAACACGTCTTCTGATTCCTGTAAGTTTTCTCTCTCTAAGTTCTGGGTCAACCAGTGGACTCTAAAGCAGGGTGGTGGTGCATCACCGGGGACAGCAAGACAATCCACTGAGATGCCAGAAGAAAACACATGAACTCTATTTCTGTTTTATCTCCTCCTTTACAATTCTGTAAGATTTTATAATGTACATAATATATTAGTACAGTAGCATATGTATAATTTATAAATACATAAATATACATATATTGGTGCATGTTCAAATATTTTTTAACTGATGGCATGCATGATCAAAAAGTGTAAAGACCACCACCCTAAATACCCTTTTCTATTTCTAACTCTAAAAAATTTACCAGATTGCCCTGATTTGTTTTACTATTTTGTTTTCCAGGAGGAAACCTGGAGGGTATTATTTTAAGAAAAAGATAAGGTGGGCTTGAAATGCTGCCAAATTGAAAGCTACTATAAGGCAGATTATCAAACAATGCAGCCCAACTCCACATTATCAGCCAGGGTATTTTGGTCATTTTATCAGTTAAATCAGATTAACCATTTGTCAACCCACTCCCCGGTTTAGCATTCAATCCAGAAAACCAAATCTACCTTTTAAGGTAATCGGTCCTATCTTACTGAAAACACAATCTGTAATTGTTGGGGGAAATAAGGGATTGAGAAAAGAGGAGGTAAAAGGAGGGGGAGCTACCTCCACAGAGGTGCTCACTTGTTAAATATTTTCTCTCCTTTTCAATCTGTTTTACCTACTCTTGAACCAGAGCTTAAATTACTTCAACCTTCAGAGAGGTTCCCCTTAACCCTACTCTGCCGTGTGAGATGAAGGAGTACATGCAAGGATAAAAGTGGCTTCCTCTAAATGATTAAAAATTCACCTTGTAGATTCAGCTGTCTGTGCTTACAACTAGGCACTCTCCACTGAGCCTTAATCAGCAAGAGGGAGATGCAGGAAAATCAACATTTTGATGAAAAGAGATCCCCTGAATCCTGGATTGGGACAGGGGTTTAACTTTTCTAAAACATGCTTACAAAAATTGCCTGATGATCAGGTTGTCCCTGGAGAGAGGAAAAAAGAGGCAACATGAAGAGTAAAAAAAAAAAACTTGCATGAGTAAAACAAATCTGTACAGCACCTGCCCTTTTGCCATGCACAGCCAAGGGCAGCAAACACACATCTTTGCAATACGAATCATACTAACCACTTACTAAGCTCTCATTCTCTGCCAGGTATCGTGCTGAAGTTTCTACAATCATTACCTTATAACTCACATCTCCATTTATAGAATGATATGATATAATAACTCACATCTTTATCTATAGAATGATATGATATAGTAGAGTTCCTAAAACTTTCTCTGTTCTTTCCACCCTTAGTGTGTCAGTAATATTTACAGCATCTCTATGCCAAAAGAAATGTCTAACTGTTCCATTTATTAAGTAGTTATATCCAAACAACTTGGTAATAATAGTTGATATGGTTTGGCTCTATGTCTCCACCCAAATCTCACCTTGAATTGTAATAATCCCCACGTGTCAAGGGTGGGACCAGCTGGAGGTAATTGAATCATGGAAGTGGTTTATCCCATGCTGTTCTGGTGATAGTGAGTGAGTTCTCACAAGAGCTGATGATTTTATAAGGGGCTTCCCCCTTCGCTCAGCACTCATTCCCTCTCCTGCTGCCCTGTGAAGAGGTGCCTTCCGCCATGGTTGTATGTCTCCTGAGGCCTCCCCAGCCATGCGGAACTGTGAGTCATTTAAACCTCTTTTCTTTATAAATTACCCAGTGCCAAGTATGCCTTTATTAGCAGCGTGAGAACGGACTAATACAGTAGTTCACACAGATGTTGCTGTTTTCCTAAAAAATGTTAACTATTCTACTGTGCCCATGTGAGCCTGCTGCAGAGCCCTGGAGCACCCTGGCACACAGTTTGGGAATCACAGACACACTATGATATATGTCACTGAGGAAACTGAGACCTAGTAAGGTTAAGCAGCTGTTTTGTTGAAATGCAGAAATCTGAACACAAGTCATCAGAATCCAGGACCTATTCTGCTATATCAGACTCCTCCCATTGCCTTGCTGAATCACTGCCTTTATGTCTAGTCTTGATTTCCTCTTTTCATTCTCTTTATTCTGCAACTCTCCCCACCCCCCCACCCCCCATCCCCCCAAACACACACACACAAACACACACACACACACAGAGATTGAGAGAGAGAGAGGCATGTGTGGACACATTCATGCTCATTCATTCCCTGGGCTCAAACCATTCCAACTGGGATGTCCCTCCCTTGAGTCTGCCTTTCCAGAAAGTTCCTGCTTTGGTCCTCAGTCCCAACTTTCACCTCTTGACCATTTGTTCTCACACTCACCTCTCCCTCTTCAAACCCTGTCTACTAAGCAGCATGTTAATAACGACATCTGATCTTACTTTGCTCCCTAATTGTTTTATCTGTGTGGATGTGGTTTTCAGAAGACTGAAAGCTGCCTCCAAACAGGGACTGTGTGTTGTCTTGTGTTGGGCATAGAGTAGCCCCTATGCAAGTTTGTCAAAATTGGCAAGATGATCAAATGCAGAATTTGATAGCATACTCTAATGCCTAGATGTTGATAATGGAGAGAATATATTTAACAGATAAATCACTGGAAATGATAACTACCATCCACATGGCTTTTATTTGATCCTCACAAGAGAATAATTATTACACCCCTTTCAAGGAAAAAAAGTTGAGGTTTAGACAGGTTAAGTGACTCTGACCAACATTACCCAACCTGTAAATGGAAGAAACAGGCCTAAAAGTCCAGAATGCTGGTCTCCCTCCCAGCCTTGTTTAGGTATATACAGCAGTGACCTTCAGAGAGATGCCAATATTCAGCCCAGGTTCTGTGATAGGCAGGATATCAATTTCAGAGGCACTGTCTAGACTCAAAGGCATGTATCACTCTTGATACCTGGACTGGGTTCCAGGCCAAGCAGTGAGCCCTGCAGGACACCAGGCTGGGGTGGCTGGGGATACTACTAGGGACAATCAGACTCCTTGGTGAGTTCAATGAGCTTACTGAAAATTCCAACCCAACCCATCACCCTTTCTTGAGAGAGTAAACTACAGAGGCTAGGGTTGACAGCTTCTGCGGCCAATGCTGGGTGCTTAAGCAAAAGTCTATTTTGAGCTTAAAAGCATGTCATACAAAATACAAGCAAGCTGGAAATGTGCATCTATTCCTTCTGAGTCATGAGAGCTTTGGTAGAATCAGCAAGGGCAGGGGCTCAGAGGTCAGTCAGCTCTGAGTTTACAGTTGATGCTGTTACCCGCTAATGTATGATTTGAAAAAAGTTACTTCACCTCTCCGAGTCTCAGCATCCTTGTCAGTAAAATGAGGTCATAGGATAGTTGTGAAGATTAAGTGGCAAAGCAAATGTAAAACAGAGGGTGGTGGCTGCCAGGTAACAGATGCTCAATAAGTGATAGTTCCTTATCATGGATGACAAACAGGTTTCTCTCAGGTGCTGCTGCCAGAAGGCAGGAATCAAATAGGAGTCAGCACCACCACCACCATTATAACAGTGTTATGAGCACTGGTGCTAACTCCTTGTAGAGCAATTCAAAAGGCTCTAGTCTGGAGTAGTGGCAGAATTAGGAAGGAGGAGGGGAGTGAAAGAAAAGAAAATTCAAGATGCCTAAGGCCAAAAATTCACTGAAGAGACCTTGATGAGAAACAGAAAAGAAAAGAGATGAGGACCCAACAATCGGTTAGTGGAAGGATGGGGCACTGGGCTTGAAAAAAAAGATAAACAATTTGGACCATTTAAATATACATTTCAAATTACATCTTCTTCTTCTGCATTGTGTCTTCAGGCAGCTGGGAAGATACAAATGCATCACATTTATTTATAAAGCTTTTATTGGGATTAAAAAAAAAACAGAACTGAACTTTATGAAGAAAAGAAGGGGAAAAACCAGCTGTAAGGTGGCAGTTTTCTTGCATGATAAAATGGGGTTGAGTCCAGGATGGAAGGGTTTAGGCCAGGACTCTTTCGTCAGATGCCTGTTTTCCAGAGATGTAGATGGCATGGTTCAGAGGAAATGTACATGAATGACATTTGGAAATCCTAAAGGACTATTACAAGCATTAGTTATTATTATTACATGTACAGTAGCACACACACCAAATCAGCAATCCGCCCGAATAGCGCCCACGTGCTTTTGAGGGGGCTGCCAGGATGGAAAGACTCACCGTGATCGGGATGTCCCGGCTGAGAGGCACGCTGTGCAACTGCTCCTGCAGGGATTTATCTGCGCCAACCTCAGAGTAAAAGACCTTGAAAAGATGCAGACACCCTGGTGAGAGCAGAGCCCGTGCTTGTGTAAGATCAAAGGTTGTAATTGCACTCACAGTGGCAGCAGGCTCTGAGGTGCGTTGCCTAACATCACGTGCACTAGTTCTGCGGGAACACACATCAGACCTACTTGGGTTGGGTGGGGGGTGTTGCAAACTCAGAAGCCTGCGGAGTCCAGGAGGAAGACACATATCAATGAAGTGAAATGCAGAGGTCTGCACGTGGCTCGTGTTATTTTTCCCAAAATGCACGAGCCTCCCGGGTAATCTTTCATTTTCTCACCTTTGATAAGACATGAGCCCAGAGATATATTCCTCTACTTTTAGAAAACAATAGGATGAGGGCCATGATCAACGGCTACTGTCCCTTGGTGAAATGGAGACAGTAGCAGGTGGTGGGATTGGGGTGGTACTGGGGTCTTACATTTCATCTAAAATAAGCAGCTCAGTTCCAGCAGGTGGATAGGAATGTGGACCCAGTGTGGCCAGCTCTCCCCATATCCCAGAGAGTGCACAACTCCAAACATTTATGTGAAATGTCTTGACTTCTCAAAGTTGACTCATTTCTAAAAACACTAATCAAAGAAAACATTTTGGTGAAATGATATCAGCCCAATTTGCAGCCTCCGATAGATAAGAATGCATTCTCTGGTGCTTCCTCCATTTTGCCTCCCCGCCTTCCTACTTTACATTATTTTGTACTTGTTGACAACATTCCACAGTGATTTCCTGTTTCCCGTGTTCATACTTTATTCTCCAGATTTGACTATAGGCAATTGAATAGCAAAAACCATGTCCTTTTAGTTTATATTTTCCCACAGTTGAGCAGAGGAAGGACTGGATAGATCCTAAGTGAGTAATGCAGATGTGATGTGACATTCAGGGCATTTACAAATACCCTCCAAAGCGCGACATTTCTTCTAGCTTTACGGAGGGAGAACGGGGCAGTTATTGATATGGAAGGACAGATATCTAGAAAAAGCAAGGATGAGAAAGACACACAGTCACACGACACACCCACCGAGGAAACTCCCATGCCCGTGTACTCACAGTGTACCCAAGGATGGGACTTCCAGGATGCCTTGGCATTTTCCACTGGATGCTGAAAGCCGTACAGTTCAATGCGCCCAGCTTGATGTCAAGAGGAGGCCCTACCTTGCCTGCCCCCAAACAAAAGAGATTGTGTTAGAGGCTCCACACATCCCACCTTGAGTATACTTACACAAGATTTAAGAGTGCATTATCTGACAGATGAAAAGCATACTTAAAGATAATTCCAGAAATGCAGTCAATTTCTGATACACCACACCTATCTCAGCTGACCTCACTCACTTTGCTATCCCTTCCCAACCTGGCATCAGTAGATAAATCAGTCCAACTATTGCCCTCATTCTCTCGGGTAACTTCTAATAGGTCAGGGACCAGCAAAGGGAGATTCAGGGTAGCATAGACCACAAACACTTCTGACTTGACTCTAAAAGTTTTAAATGTATTAAAGTAAGATGAGAGGCACATTTGTATTTACTCAATAGCATATATGTTTTGTGTATACATTACATAGATGTGTTTGCTTATATAGCTAGGATATTCCTATTGTAGGACATTTAAAAAATATAGTTATGTATAAAATGAAGTTTAAAAATTTCAAATGCTTTACTATCTATCTTAAGTAACTTCATAGTTACAGATGATAAGATTTATAATCATCAAATAATATATACAGGTTGCCACAATTTAGAAAACATGAAAAATTATCTCTAATTCTAACATTCAGAAATGAGTCTTGTTAGCATTGTGGTATATCTCTTGTTGGTCACATGCAATTTAAAAAAAAGTGTGTGTGTGTGTGTACGTGTGCGTGTTTCTATACAGTTGACATCCCTTATCTGAAATTTCAGATTTTTTTGGATTTGGGAATATTTGCAATATACTTAGCTGTTGAGCATCTCAAATCCAAAATGCTTCAATGGGCAGTTCCCTTGAGCGTCATATTGGTGCTCAAAAAGTTGGATTCTGGAGCATTTAGGGTTTCAGATTTTTGGATTTGGGAAGCTGAGCTTTGTGTGTGTCTGTGTGTCTGTGTGTGTGTGTGTGTGTGTGTGTACACGGAGTCTCGCTCTGCCGCCCAGGCTGGAGTACAGTGGCGCCATCTCGGCTCACTGCAAGCCCCGCCTCCCGGGTTCACGCCATTCTCCTGCCTCAGCCTCCGGAGTAGCTGGGACTACAGGAGCTCGCCACCATGCCCGGCTAATCTTTTGTATTTTCTAGTAGAGACGGGGTTTCACTGTGTTAGCCAAGATGGTCTCGATCTCCTGATCTTGTGACCTGCCCGCCTTAGCCTCCCAAAGTGCTGGGATTACAGGCGTGAGCCACCGCACCCAGCCATGTGTATGTAATGTTTAAATTGTTTTGTTATATATAGTGATTATGCATATATACATACATGTTAATAATTTTAAGTCTTATTTCACTTAGTATATATATAGTACAAATAGCATATTTACAATCATTAAAATCATTATTTTTAATGGCTGTAAATTTTTCCATATAACACATGTGCCATAATAAACAGCATTTGTCATCCCGCTATTGCTAGGCAATTTATTCCCAATATTTTGCTATCTTAAGTAATGCTCCATGAGGGCAGGGACCAGGTCTATCTTGTTCAGAGTACAGAAACGAGTAATGGTAAAAGCAAAATAAACATTCCTTAAGTGAATGAACATTCTGCAACTTGATTTTCCACTTACTAATATGTCCTGGTGAGATTTCTTTTTAACTATTGCATGTAATTCTCCAGCGTATCAGTTAGGATACTTTGCAAATCACAGAGATCTAATGTATCTATTTAATGGACTGCTGCTAGGGCTTGTCATCAATGTTTTTAATAACAGAACCCAAAGTTTTTCTAGTGGATCAAGTGATAGAAGCCCAGTGCTGTCAGCAGGAACCATGAGGCCAAAAGTCAGCTCCCCTCTGCCCCATATACACCTACGATTGTCACCACTCAGAGATTTAATTCTTAATGATCTCTCTGACTCTGCCATTAAATCTGTTCCAGATTTAATGTCTCATCTGATTGGCTAGACTTAGGCCATGTGGCTTCCTCTTGCCTCAACCAAGAAGCAGTAGAGGAAGGATCAGTCCTTTCTGGTTTCTAAACTGGGAAATCACAGGATGAGACGAATTCTGGGAATTGTTCTTCCACCAAGCCCATTCACAGTAAAGAAGGAACCCCACAGGAGGATAGGATCATAGAAAAGAGTAGTGGGAAGTTGGATGGCCAAAACTCTGCTTTTCAGAGCACGCATGTACATTAACTATTACTCCATTGATTGACATTGCAGTTATTATCAAAATATCGCTGGTAAAAATAATGCTGAAAAGAACATCTATGTATGTACCTTTTTGCACACATGTGCCAGTGTTTCTAGGATGGATACCTATAAAATTTATGGAGTACATACATTTTCATTTTTACTACTAATGACTTATTGCTCTCCCCAAAAGAGTAAATGCATAAATCTTTAGGTGCATTCAATTATTTATTTGGGTAAATTCTTAAAACAGAGCTCTTGTGTCCAAGATGGTATCTCGACCTTGACACTATTGACATTTGGGGCTGCCTAGTTTTTGTGGGGGCTGCCCTTTTGCATTACAGGATGTTGAGCAGCATCCCTGGTCTCTACCCACTAAATGACAGTAGTACTCCCCAACCCGTCGTGAAAACTAATAACATGTCCACACATTACCAAATGCTCCCCAAGGGGCAAAACTGCTCCCGGTTGAGAACTGTTGATTTAAGGGAATGAATATTTTAAAGATTTCTAATAAATATCATCAAACTTACATTTAGAAAATTAACCAATTTAGAAGTTTATAGTGGTGTACATGAGATGTATAAGTAACAGTATAAAGTAACACAGCCCCACCAGGTCTTACTACTACCACTTTTTAAAGAATTTTTGCTCAGAGAATGAAAAAATTTGTTTAAAAAGCCACAGACTAGGGGAAAATATTTGCAAAAGAAATATCTGATAAAGGTCTGTTATCCAAAATATGCAAATGCTATAGAGAAAACATTTGTGTCCTTCCAAAATTCATATGTTAAACTCTAATTCCTAATGTAATCATATTTGTAGGTGTGGCCTTTGGGAGGTGATTAAGTCATGAGGGTAGAGACCTCATGAACAGGATTAGTTCCCCAAAAGATACCCTAGAGAGCTCCCCCTCCCCTTCTGCTATGTGAAGACACAGCAAGAAGACAGCTGTCTATGAGCCAGAAAGTGAACCTTCACCAGACACCAAATCTGTTGGTGCCTTGGTCTTAGACTTGTCTGCCTCCAGAACTGTGAAAAATAGATTTCTCTTGTTTATAAGCCACCCAATCTATAGTATTTTGATATAGCAGCCAAACAAACTAAGATAACAAAGAACTCTTAAAACTCAACAGGCCGGGCATGGTGGCTCACGCCTGTAATCCCAGCACTTTGGGAGGTCAAGGCAGGTGGATCACCTGAGGTCAGGAGTTCGAGACTAGCCTGGCCAACATGGCAAAACCGCATCTCTACTAAAGATACAAAAATTAGCTGGGCGTGGTGGCAGGAGTCTGTAATCCCAGCTACTTGGGAGGCTGAAGCAGGAGAATCGCTTGAACCCAGGAGGCGGAGGTTGCAATGAGATGAGATCGCACCACTGCATTCCAGCCTAGGCGACAAGAGCAAAACTCCATCTCAAAAAAAAAAAAAAAAAAACCCTCAACAATAAAAATAAACAGACAATGAGTGAAAAGTGGACCAAAAGATTTCATGACAAAGACACCAAAAGCAATCACAACAAAAGCAAAAATTGACAAATGGAATCTCATTAAACTTAAGAGCTTCTGCACAGCAAAAGAAACTATCAACAGAGTAAACAGACAACCTACAGAGTGGGAGAAAATATTTGCAATCTATGCATCTGACAAAGGTCTAACATCCAGCATTTGTAGGGAACTTAAACAAATTTACAAGAGAAAAATAAACAACCCTATTAAAAAGTGGGCAAAGGACATGAACACACACCTCAAAAGAAAACATACATGCGACCAACAAGCATATGAAAAAAAGCTCAACATCACTGATCATTAGAAAAATGCAAATCAAAACCATAATGAGATGCCATCTCACACCAGTCAGAATGGCTATTATTAAGAAGTCAAAAAATAACAGATGCTTTCAAGATTGTGGAGAAAAGGGAACTCTTATACGCTGTTGGTGGGAGTATAAATTAGCTTAATCATTGTGAAAAGCAGTATGGCAATTCCTCAAAGAGCTAAAAGCAGAACTACCATTCGACCCAGCAATCCCATTACTGGATATACACCCAGAGGAATATAAAGCATTCTACCATAAAGACACATGCATGTGAATGTTCATTGCAGCACTGTTTGCAATAGCAAAGACATGGAATCAACCTAAATGCCCATCAATGACAGACTGGATAAAGAAAATGTGGTACCTATACACCATGGAATATTATGCAGCCATAGAAAGAAAGAGATCATGTCTTTTGTGGGAACATGAATGGAGCTGGAGGATATGATCCTGAGCAAACTAATGCAGGAACAGAAAACCAACTACCCTATGTTCTCACTTATAAGTGGGAGCTGAATAATAAGAACTTATGAACACAAAGAAGGAAACAACAGACACTGGGGTGTTGGGAACAGGCCCCCAAATCTGGCCATAAACTGGCCCCAAAACCAGCCATAAACAAAATCTCTGTAGCACTGTGACATGTTCATGATGGCCATGACACGCACACTGAAGGTTGTGGGTTTACCGGAATGAGGGCAAGGAACACCTGGCCCACCCAGGGTGGAAAACCGCTTAAAGGCACTCCTGAACCACAAACAATAGCATGAGTGATCTGTGTCTTAAGGACATGCTCCTGCTGCAGAAAACTAGCCCAACCCATCCCTTTATTTTGGCCCATCCCTTTGTTTCCCTTAAGGAATACTTTCAGTTAATCTATAATCTATAGAAATAATGCTTACCACTGGCTTGCTGTCAGTAAATATGTGGGTAAATCTCTGTTTGGGGCTCTCAGCTCTGAAGGCTGTGAGTCCCCTGATTTCCCACTCCACACACTATACTTCTGTGTGTGTGTATTTAATTCATCTAGCGCTGCTGGGTTAGGGTCTCCCCAGCCAAGCTGGTCTCGGCACTGGGGTCTACTTGATGGGGGAGAGTGGGTGGAGGGAGATGAGTAGAAAATATAACTTTTCTGGGTACTAGGCTTAATACCTGGGTAAGGTAATAATATGTACAACAAACCCCCATGGCATGTATTTACCTATGTAACAAACCTTCACATGTACCCCCAAACCTAAAATAAAAATAAAAAAAGAAAACAAACCAAAAAAGAAAGATGGACCAAGACCTTAACAGACATCTCACCAAAAAAGATACCACAATGGCAAGTAAGCATATGAAAACATGCTCCCACATCATACGTCATCAGGGAAATGCAAATTATAACACCAATGAGATACCATCCCTGTATGCCTATTAGAATGGCCAAAATCCAGAACACTGACAACACAAAATTTTGGCAAGGATGTGGAGCAACAGGACTCTCATTCATCACTGGTGGGAATGCAAAATGGTACAGCCCCTTTGGAAGGCAGTTTGGCAGTTTCTTACAAAATCAAACATGCTCATCATACTACTGGCATGTGCACTCGTTGGTATTTACCCAAAGGAGTCAAAAACTTACATCCACACAAAAAACTGCACATGGATATATACAGCAGCTTTATTCATAACTGCCAAAACTTGGAAGTAAACAAGAAGTTCTATAGTAGGTGAATGGATAAATAAATTGTGGTATTTCCAGACAACAGAGTATTATTCAGTGCTAAAAAGAAATGAGCTATCAAGCCATGAAAAGGAAGCTTTTCCTTTTTCCTTCACTTAGCCTTAGAATAGGCTAAGTGAAGAGGCCTCTTCTAACATAGTCTTAAAGGTGGCTGAAAAGCGGAAATAAAGATAATGGAAATGATATATCAGTCCCTTGTAGAACCATAAAATAACCAGTAAGCACAGCCTCATCCATAGTCTCAATCCTCAAAGTTTCCACATCGAGGAAACTTCAGTGGGTATTCCTAAGTGAAAGAAGCCAATCTGAAGAGGCTACATACTGTATGATTCTAACTCTATGACATTCTGGAAAAGGCAACAGTAAAAAAGACCAGTGGTTGCCAGGTATTAGGAGAGAGCAAGGGATGAATAGGCAGAGTTCAGAGGGTTCTTAGGGCAGTGAAACTATTCTATATGATACCATAATGGTAGATACATGTCATACATTTGTTTAAACCCATAGAATGTACAACAGAAAAAGTGAACCCTAATGTAAACTATGGCCTTTGGGTGAGAATGATGTGTCAATGGAGGTTCACCAACAAATGTACCACTCTGGTAGGGGATGCTGATGAGGGGGGAGTCTATGCATGCATGGGGACAGGAAGTATATGGGAAATCTCTCTACCTTCCTCTCAATTTTACTATGAATTTGAAACTCTAAATAGTCTTTTAAAACCTTGGCAAATTTGATCAAAAAAAGGTTAAATATTTTAGCATCTTTTTCTGGCTATTATTCTTCCTATTTTCAAGTATTTTGTACATATTTAACCGGGTTTTAGTTTTTTTCTCACTGATCTGTAAGTACCCTTAATTTGTGAAAGATCTGAATTATTCACCTATATTTTCTCTAGGTAGTTTTATGTTTGCTTCCCCCTGTGCAATTATCCAGTACTGGCCACATTTATTGCTAAGCAAAGAGGCCTATTATAACATAGTCTTAAAGGTGGCTGAA
Organism: Gorilla gorilla gorilla; assembly: GCF_029281585.2. NCBI lineage: Eukaryota > Metazoa > Chordata > Mammalia > Primates > Hominidae > Gorilla > Gorilla gorilla. The sequence continues at coordinate 73,577,545 of NC_073243.2, forward strand.
AAGTGGGGGAGAAAGATAACGGAAATGATTTATCAGTCCCTTGTAGAACCATAAAATAACCAGTAAGCACAGCCTCACCCATAGTCTTAGGAGTATTTCTTGCTTCCTTTGCTCTGGGAAAAATTGCAATTGATCAAGGCAGGCTCCTTGGGTCACTAACAGGGGAACCAGTTCTTGTATCCCTTGTGTATCTGCAGTGGTTCAGTACAGAAAATAGAAACGCTCTAGGTATTTTAAACAGGAAGATGGGGTTATGGAAATTGGTAGAAAGACTGAAGAAATTAATTCAGGAGTCTCCAATGGCTCTATTAGAGAGAGACAGGGAGAGAGAGAATGAATGAGAGAATGCTATAGTGGTGATTCAGAACCAGGAAGCCTCTGCCCTCACCCTCACTACTGGCATTACTGCTGCCACAACTGCTTCCAGACACCCGCAAGACTGGCAATGGGTCCTGGAATGATGAGTTCTCATGTTTTGATGGCCTTGCTTGGCTGGAGAAATAGCAGCAGGAAAATGGCCTCCACCCCACTCCGGCCTTCTCTGTCTCTCAAGAGTATATCCAATTGGTGAGACCTAATTGACATCCAGAATATTGACATCCAGAATATTAGCTACAGGATGGTCTGGAAAATGTAGTTTTTATTTTTCCAGCCTTTGCATTATAGTAATGGCATCTAGAAGGAGGGTAAAACAGTCACCAGAAGGTGAACAAGCCAATCTAAGGTATCCATGACCTCTTGGCACCCATAAAAAGCATGAATTGTAATGTGCTATCCCCTTTACCTTCATATTCTGTAGGAAAGTATTTAAATCAGACCCTGCTGGGACCTGGTTAGGTATGACTCCTATTTTATTGGCATTTTCACTCATTTATTTGCTCTTTCACACACCTAACATATTGAGCACCCTATACACACCAGGCACTGTCAGTCTCTACGTTAATGATGAAGAGAGACACAGGGACACAAATTAGCAGGATATTACAATTGGGTGTGATAATTAGGGTTGGAAAGTTGGAGTACTTTAGTGGCCCATAGCAAGGACATACCAGGCTCTGTGCAATAGACCCATAGGAACGAGGCAGACAGAGTGGGAATGGGAAGAGGGTCCCAGGCAGAGAGAGCAGCATATACTCTTCCCCAAAGAACTGGGGGACGAACCACGAATATACAACTACTGGGACTCCATGGCTGGGTGGATGTGGGTAGTGAAAGACAGAAAAACAGTGGAAATCAGGTGACTCCAAGGATTCCAGCTTGGGCAACACAGAGAAGGAGGATGCCAGTCACTCAGCTGGAAGTGACTCAGCTTGACCACCCACGAAGTTGGAGGTGTGGTTGCCGGCAGCTGGTGAGTGAGAGGTGGCCCAGTCAGACAGTTGGACCAAATAACAAAAATATTCCAGATGCATCAGTTAAATATGGGATCTCAAATTATAGAAAATAATTGCATTTTAAAAATCAGACTTTTAAAATTTATTTACTTATTTATTTATTTAATTTTGAGATAGGGTCTCCCTCTGTCACCCAGGCTGGAGTGCAGTGGTGTGATCTCAGCTCACTGCAGCTTCCATCTCCCAGGCTCAGTTGATCCTCTCACCTCAGCCAACTGAGTAGCTGGGACTACAGTCACGTGCCACCACATCTAGCTAACTACTTCTCCTTATTATTGTAGAAACAGGGTCTCACTATGTTACCCAGGCTGGTCTTAAACTCCTGGGCTCAATCAATCCTCCCGCCTTGACCCTAAAAGTGTGAGATTATGGCATGAGCCACTGTGCCCGATCTTAAAACCAGACTTAGAGGAAGAACCTTTCTAAGCTTAAAAGAGACTAAAAATATATAAATTTTTAAAAAATAATGGAATCTACATCATAAAACTTTCATCATGCTCTTTGAAAATTATAAAAGAAAAAATTCAAACAATAGATGGAGGGGTAAAAAATTGCAGCAAAATGAGAGGCCAAGGGATATCTTTATTATAAAACTTATGCATATTAATAAGAAAATTCAGACCCTAATAAATAAAATATGAAGAGACAATTTGCAAAAAAAAAAAACAAGTATAGCTACTAAACACACATGGGGAAATATTCAAATTTGCTAGTTACCGAAGAAATACACATTTCAAAAATTAAGATGTTTTCACCTATTAAATTAGCCAAAATATTAAAACGAGAGTAACACTGACAAGGGTACATGAATGCACTACTCTCAAAAAATTGCTTGTGACAGTATAAATGAGTATTCAGACACTGTGGAAGACACTTTCGCGGCAATATGCAATGATATCCAGGGCCATAAATCCGTTCTTATCCTTGGGCCTCCAGAAATCTGATTACAGGCAGCCATAAGGAAGGAATCTTAAAAGAAGAGAAGGCTACTAATATGGTTTGGATCTCTGTCCCCGCATGTGGAATTGTTATCCCCAGTGTTGGAGGAAGGGCCTGGTGGAAGGTGACTGGATCATGGGGAAGGATTTCTCCCTTGTTGTTCTCGTGATAGTGAGAGAGTTCTCGTAAGATCTGGTTCTTTAATAAAAGTGTAAGGCACTTCCCCCTGTGTTCCTCCTGCTCTGGCCACGTAAGACATTGCCTGCTTTCCCCTTTGCCTTCTGCCATGATTGAAATTCCCGAGCCTCCCCAGCCATGCTTCTTGCACAGCCTGCAGAACCATGAGCCAATTAAACCTCTCGTATTTCTAAATTACCCAGTCTCGAGTGTTTCTTTACAGCAGCGCGAGAACGGACTAATACAACTACCCACATGCAGATGTTCTTCATAGTACTACGTGTGATAAGGAAAAACTATAAGCAATCTAAATATTTAGAAAGGGCAGTAGTTAGGCCAAGTATGGTGTATCACCTGAATCTACTGGTATACACACAATAAACACAATATGTACTTGTGGTATCTTGAATTGGACCCTGGAGCAGAAAAAGAACAGTAGTGGGAAAACCAGTAAAATTAAATAAAGTCTGTGGTTCAGTTGACAGCACTGTACTATCACTAGTTAGTACTATCACTAATTCATTGTTTAGATTTGACAAATGTGCCATGGTTATGTAAGATGTTAACATGAGGAGAAATTGGTAAAAGGTGGATAGGCATTCTCTCTAGTGACTACCCAACCCTTCTATAAATCTAAATGTATTTCAAAATAAAAAATCTATTAAAAAAAGAGGCTTGTATGACACTGTGGCAAATTATGATGTAGTATTAAACAGAAAAGCATACTCAATTGCCACCAATACTATTATTACAGTTATTTAATATGTTCATTTGAAAAATAACTTAAAGGCAAGAGAAGAAAGCTAATTGATACATTAGGGTGGCTGAGATGAAGGACAATTTTTCTCCCATATTCTTCTACTTGGCAAGCTTTCCAGAATGTTATATTGTTTTCCCAATTTTAAAAGTTCACTTTCAAAAATATTTTTACATCCAAAGATCAAAAGACATGTGGGTGTGCGTATAACCACACTCCTTGGTTACTAAAGGAAATCTGCAAAATAACACTGCTTCGTGAAGTTTGCACCAGTTGGGTTGGAGCAAATGGTGCTGTCTCATGTTTGCAGTCTGTTTCTCTGCATTTCAGGGTAAGGCTAAAAATAGTTTGTGATGAATGATGCAGATCTTTTAGCTCTCAATAACAAAAGGTAATATACCTGCGTAAAATACCCTTATTGGCCAGGTGCGGTGGCTCACACCTGTAATCCCAACAGTTTGGGAGGCTGAGGTGGGTGGATCACCTGAGGTCAGGGGTTTGAAACCAGCCTGGCCAACATGGTAAAACCCCATCTCTACTAAAAATACAAAATTAGCCAGGCATGGTGTCGCATGCCTGTAATCCCAGCTACTTGGGAGGCTGAGGCAGGAGAATCGCTTGAACCTGGGAGGCGGAGGTTGCTGTGAGCCGAGATTGCGCCATTGAACGCCAGCCTGGGTGACAGAGCAAAACTCTGTCTCAAAAGAAAAAAAAATACCCTTATCGGCCAGGCGCGGTGGCTCACGCCTGTAATCCCAGCACTTTGGGAGGCCAAGTTGGGCAGATCAGGAGGTCAGGAGATCGAGACCATCCTGGCTAACATGGTGAAACCCCATCTCTACTAAAAAATACAAAAAAAAGCCAGGCATGGTGGCAGGTGCCTGTAGTCCCAGATACTCAGGAGGCAGGAGAATGGCGTGAACCTGGGAGGCAGAGCTTGCAGTAAGCTGAGATTGCACCACTGCACTCCACCCTGGGTGACAGAGCGAGACTCCATCTTAAAAAACAAACAAACAAAAAAAACCCTTATCAACAGACACAGCAAAACGAAGGTGCCCAGGAAGGAGGTTGTTAGTGCTGTGAACAAGGACACAGGGAATTGTCAGCGGACAGTGACCAAAGCGCCATCAGGGAGGACCTGATTATAAAGAGCACAGAACAGGCGGCCATTCGCTCCTCTCTACTTCGGTTGCTGCTCATCAGCTAGAACAGGATTTTTCAAAATGTTTTGCTCTCTATGTCCTGGATTCTCGAGGACAGTTCTGATTCTGAATGATGTCTCGCCATCATGTCCCTTTGGGCCCCCATCGTAGCAGTGGAAGCTAGAGGGGCACAACCACTGGCCCTCACAGGAAGGTGGGCCAGGTCTCACAGTGTCTGGGAGAGGGGAGATAGGCCCAAGACCAGGGCTCTTGCACCATGCCCTCATGAAGGTTCTGAGCGGAGCTGTGGGAAGCCCAGTGCTCCCAGCAGGCTGTCTTCACACACACTCACCTGTCACCACAAACTGAGTGGAAGAGTTTTTTCTCTTTCTCAAATAAATATTTGTAATATTTATATAAATAAACATATTAATATATACGTAAACGTAACATTTATGTAGTTCTATAATTATTATAATTTTAATTTTCAGCTATGTTTTAAAAAGAAAATAAAGGTAAATAAAATACAGCTAAAATTTCATACTGCATCTCTTTCCTCTTCCTTCTTCTCTTCCAGAGATAACAACTATTCTGATGTTATTGGATTTTATCCTCATGAAGTGTGTACTTTTATCTGCATGTTTATTTTTGCTGGAATAACCTAACTGCTCATCAGTAAAGAGATGGATAAATTATGGTTTACCAATACAGTGCGCCAGTATCTTTACCACTTGAATTTATTTAAAAAGAGTATTTTGTATTTCTTTAAAAAGAGAAAGATCTATTTGAGAGGACAGAGAGAGGGAGGTGCCTTTGTAAATCTTAAAGCAATGCTCAAACCTTAGTCTACTTCTGATCTTTGCCTCACTCCTGGCCTAGAAATCATCTTTCTTTGGTTTCTAAATCTGTCGCCACTTGTCCATGCACATTTCGGTTTCTCAAATGTTATTGCTGCCATCTTTGTCTGTTTCCTTTGTCCTGCTGGTTACTACTCTTCTCCCCAATTTACAAGCATTTTAGTGGGGACTGAAGGGACCAGTAGTAAGTATGTGTCTTCAACTTACCATGTTTGCCAGAGGTAGTGGAGGAAGATATTATTCCCACTTTACAGATGAAGAAACTGAGGTCTGGAGTCTGTTGAATGAGGATCTTGTCAATGGGACAGTGAGGAGCCAGGTAGAGAATTTCTTCCTCTCCCCTCCCCTTCACATTGATGTTCCTGGTGACTCTGCCCAGACTCCCTGTTCTCAGCTCCCACTATACCCTCTTCCCTGCCAGTCATTGCCACATATATGCTGTGGCTCCCGCACCCATTTCTCCAGCCCAGCCCTTCCCTTCAGAGGAGCAGGCCTATGTACCCAACTGCCAGGTGGACCCAGGTGACACTGGGCCTCTCAAATTCCACATAACAGAACTGAATTCATCATCTTTCTTTTTGACCCGAGCCCCTCCTGTAACCCTGGTAGATGGCATCACCATCCACCATGACTTCCAGAAACCTGCAAGTCACCCTCAGCGTCAAATTGGTCACACTGTCTCCATCCTCGCTTCTTCAGGGAAGCCTCGGAATCCTGCTCAACCCTGGACCTGGAGCAGCACTATTAATTGTTCAGAGCTGTGCATGCAGTGGAACCCACTGCCTTCCCCCCGAGCCTGAGAGATACGGTTTCCCTTTCCACAGCGTCTGCAGCCTCTTTTGGAGAATGTGTGTTTGTAAATGAAACTTTTTTTTTTTTTCTGTAAAGCAGTTGAGTGCAGCACAAAGGTTGGGGCCATTGGATTGGAACCTCTAAAACCTGTGTGGAGAAGGGCTTATAAATGGCAGAGAGAAGGAAGTACCAGAGGCTTTCTCAAGTGACATTTGCATTTTGAGGACAGCATTTTTCTATTTGTGTATTTGTTTGAAGTGTCCTTGAGGGCAGGGCAGGACCCAGTCCAGGCCCATCTGAAGCTGTATTTGCAGAGGAAGCATATTGATTATATAGACATTGTATTATTGGGGTATGTGTGGAGGGGGGCAGGATAAAGGGAGGAGTAAGCCTCCAGTGGGACCGCCTATGGGCTAGAGATAAGTTTTAGGTACAGAAAGGTGGTGAACCCAGAAAGGCCAGAGAAACCATCAGGCAAAGTCACAGCACATGGTCTGGTATCACCATAAGAGACGTGGAGACATTAGGACATAGTCCCAACTGCAATGAGCAGATCAAAGTAATTCTCTAAATCTCTTCCAGCCACCAGAGAGAAACATAAGAGGGAAACCACCCAAGGCTTTCCTCACATCTCTGCAATGTCTGAATGTCTGAATCATCAGGAAAAGCTTTGGCTAGGGCAAGTAAAGCTTTTTTGTTTTTTTTTTTTTGAGATGGAGTTTCATTCTGTCATGCACGCTAGAGTAGTGGCACGATCTCAGTTCACTGCAACCTCCGCCTCCTGGGTTCAAGTGATTCTCCTGCCTCAGGCTCCAGAATAGCTGGGATTACAGGCATGCACCACCACGCCAGCTTAACTTTTTACTAGAGATGACGTTTCACCATATTGGCCAGGCTGGTCTCAAACTCCTGACCTCAAGTGATCTGCCCACCTTGGCCTCCCAAAGTGCTAGGATTACAGACATGAGCCACTGTGCCTGGCCGAAAAAACTCTTAATGAAACATATTTTTTTTTATAATGGTTATAACTCTGAAGTCTTCTGGGATCTTATCTATTACATAGAAACATGCTAGTGCTTCCTCAATATTAAAAAAAATCTAAGTAGTAGGCCACTTACGTGTGAGACAAGTAATATTAAGCAGTTAAATATAAAAATAACACTTGTTTCACCAATAACGGTTACAAATGACGGAAAAATATGGTACATAATAGAAAACTAGTTTTGAAGAAACATAGCATTTGAAACTAAAATAATGCATCTATACAATATGCCCTGAAGCTGTGTTCCTGTAAACTAGAAGCTATACTGCTTAAGAGATAAGTAAATAAAAAGGGTGTTTCTTTGCTATGAGGGAGAGTATGCTTGAGCTTTTTTCTCTGGAGGACTTTCAAAACTGTATTAGGCTGTTGCATTAGAAACTTCTGAATAATTAGGTCAATTTCTTATGGAAATTTTATTTCCTAAAATACTTCAAATTCTGAGCGAAATTCATCTCTGATTCAATTAGTTTTGTAATCCAATTCATAAAAACACTTCAAAATGCAAACAAAAATATCATCTGTGACAGAAATACATTGCTAGCTTTTTAGTTATTTGATTTTCATAGAAAGAACCAAGTTACATTCACTGATGCAGTAAAGAATGCCCGGACTAACTAAAAATAGTCAGAAAATTCCGAACAGGAAAACAAAAACCATATTTCCATCTGTTTGAAACTTGTTCCAACTATTATTATTAAAGCAGCACTATGAATGTGTAACCCCAAAAAAAGTGGCCACTGGAGCTACTTCCAAGGTGATGCCCTCAAGGCAGCAGTGAAAATGTGGGTTTAAGACACAGAACAGTGTTTGTTCTAGTTACCTGTGGATTAAAGAAGTTGCCAGTCACTAAGGAGCAGCAGGAAGAGTTTTCCAGATCCCTGCTGGCTTTTCTCTGTGGAGCAGTTACCCTACACATCACAATCATGTTTCCCTTTGAAATTCATCATGCCAGAGTGCAATTCCAAAGAATAGTTTGCCACTCCAGAGAGTAATCCATCATTCCCGAGTGTAATTCCAGGGAGTAATCCATCATTCCCAAGTGTAATTCCAGGGAGTAGTCTACCTTTGTGGAGTGCTTCGGTTTCCTCATGTCCTAGTCAATGCACTGGATTAGATGATCATAAATTAGAGTTCCTCCCTAAATACTTCATGGGGAAGTAGCTGCAGAGTACTAGCAGTGAGCAGGAAAGAGAGCCACTTGGAACAGCTCCTCAGGGCAGTGCTCCCTCAGACCCAGGCAAACGTGGGCCCTGTTTTAGAAGGACCAGTTTGGATCCTCCTCTAGCCACACCACTCCCCATGAGCGGAGTGTGGAGTCCCAAGCCAAAAGGACATTCCTATGGAAAGCCTGTGCTCCATCCACTCCTTGGGTACTCATGACCCTGGAATTCCCTGCCCAGAGAGTCCCGAGCCCTTTTCCTGGTCCTCAGTGGCCTTGTCCCTGGGCGTGTCCTTCTGAGGGTGAACTGTGCTGCTAGCCTTGTGGGCCCTCAGGCAAAAGGGTGGCCAATGGGTTGCTGTGCTCCAGGACGGGCAGTGGACAGCACTAGCTAGGGTTATGGGCAGGTGTCCATGTGTGTGCATATGAACATCCTTCAGGGAGGGACAGGGTGAGGCCTGGGGCAGACCAGGGTTCGGCGGGGCAGTTCTCTTCAAGTAGAAATAGAAGTTGCCTCCTCTTGAAGTAGATATTCAAGGAGTCTGAGAAATTGGAATTTGAACCTGCTCTTTCTGGTCATTATGAAAGTGTACTATATATTTGTCAGGTTAGAAGGAGAGAAAATATTGTGTCTAATAATTTGTTAGCCTATTTAATGACTTGTAGGTTTTTAAGACAAATGTACGTGGGCTTCTGTGGGAACTCTTGTGCTCCACGCACCAGTGTCAGGGGTAGGTCTGCACCTCTGAGTGTCACGCTGCTTCACAAACTGGGCTCAGCTGGGTTGTAAATGGATCTCACAAAGGATTCTTCTCGCCCAAGTGTTGACTTCCGGCAGAGAGCAATCCATGCTGAAAGCCTCTAGCAGTGGTTCCTGTTTAGACTCAGTTGGAAATCCCAGGGGAGCACAGATGCCACAGATCAAGAGCTGCTGGAGACAGTGGCAGCACCAAAGAGTTGACAACCTACTAGAGTCAGTCAACGCAGTTATGTTAGAGAAGGTAAAGGCACAAAACCACTTCCAAGTACCTACTCTGTGTGGGAGCCTGCACAGTGTGACCTGTTTCTGTCACCAACTCAAGCTCACTTCTTACATCACGGGGCCCCAATCCCCGGGGCCATGGACCAGTACTGTTCTGTGGCCTTTTAGGAACCGGGCAACACACAGCAGGAGTTGAGTGGTGGGTGAGTGAGCCAAGCTTCGTCTGTATTTACAGTCAGTCCCCATCACTAGCATTACTGCCTGAGTTCCACCTCCTGTCAGATCAGCAGCATTAGATTCTCATAGGAGCACGAACCCTAATGTGAACTGTGCATGTGAGGAATCTTGGTTGTGCACTCCTTATGAAAATCTAAGGCCTGATGATCTGTCACTTTCTCCCATCACCCCCAGATGGGACTGTCTAGTTGTAGGAAAACAAACTCAGGGCTCCCACTGATTCTACATTATGGTAAGTTGTATAAGAAATAATTACTTCATTATGTATTACAATGTAATAATAATAGAAATAAAGTACATAATAATTGCAACATGCTTGAATCATCCCACCTCCCACCCTCATCCATGGAAAAAAACTGTCTTCCAGGAAACCAGCCCCTGGTGTCAAAAAGGTTGGGGAACTTTCTAGAAGGGTTGTTGCAGATGTTATAGTCCACAGTCCTTACTAGGAGGAGTTCCTATGTGGTCATGCTCCAGGCCCATGAGATGGTAAGAATTCATATTAGGGGTAAATATCACCTTGGCCTTTCCCCGGTGGTTCCTCCACACCTTCTTTGGAAAGGTGACCTTGTTCCAGAGCCCTGTCTCCTTTAGCAGACCCCAAACTCCCAGAGGGGTCCCAGGTTGGGGACCGCTGTCTTACATCATCTAAGAAGGCAAGCAGGAAAGCTATGCATCTCCACCCACCAACCTCCTATCACCACACATATACACACACACACGTAAGCATATGCACACATGCAGACACACATATACACAGGCATACGCACAACACACACATCCTCCCACCTCAAGAAAAACTGACTTACAATCATTTAACAATTGGAGGAGGACAAAGAAGCACAGACTGTGAAACCTGACAAAAGCATCTGAACAAGATTATGGTGTAGAAGCTTTAATGCTAGCAGGGAGTTTCAAATTCATCTAAGCCAGTGGTTCTCAAACTTCTTTTGGAAGCATCAGAATCACCTGAAAGACTTGCACTAACTGCCTGCTGGACCCCATCCTGTTTCTAATTTCACTAAGTCAGGAAGAGGTCCCAAGAATTTGCATTTCTAAAAAGTTCTGAGGAGATGCTGATACTGCTGCCTCTTGAACCACTGGTGTAGTCTAATATCAGATTTTAATGATGGGAAAATTAAAACTCAGAGAAGCTAGTGTCTTGTGTGAGGCAACAGTAGTTACGGAGAAACTGGAATGAAGACCTTGATTTATTGAGTCCCTAGCCAGGTGCTTTCTACCACCTAGCATGTTCTTCCAAATTTTACACTGCCATGATGGCTTCCAATTTTAACTGGGCCCTGTTCTCCATCCATACAGTAACCCCCAAGTCTTGTTGTTGCTTCAACATAGACAGCCTCTTAGGAGACACCTCAACGGCAGTAATTCCTAATTGGAGAGGATGCCCCTCGGCAGTGTTTCCAATCTCTAAATGTCAGAGTCAAGAGCACTGTTTCATGGAGTTTAAAGAAGCTCCTGAGGTGGCCCTGACATGCCCCTGCTCCTGCCTGAGCCCCACTGTGAGTCCCTTTCTGCCAGGTGATCTCACCCATTTGTATAGTGTTCCCAGGCACCTGCTAAATGTGTCTTTCCAAGTATGCTCTGCATATCTAACTGGATACTTCAGCCTTGATGGCTAACAAACACCCCAAATGCCAAGCGTTCCAGATGGAACCCATCATCTTCCCCATTCAGATCTCCATCTCCTCCCACATTCCCCATACTCCTGAAATCCGGGAGTGTGGTTCACACCTCCTCTCTGTGTTCCAGATAGGACTCTCCAAGTTGCCCCCAATAGCCCGTAGAATGTCAACTCCATGAGGGCAGGGACTTTTGTGTTCGCTCTTTATTCCTGGCACCTACAACAGTTTCCGACCCTGAATAGGCATTCCATAAGTATTTGCTGCCTGATTGACTAAACGGCTGACTGAATAAATCCCTGTCCTCCTTCTAGCCCTACTGCTGTGACTGTATCCAGCCTCCCATCAACCTGTGCTGACATCTCTCAACCTGAATTTTCTCTTCTAGGTACAAAGACCACTAGGGAAAAGAAATCAGGGGGTCAAGCATGGGGTCATCTCTCCACATCAGACCCCTGTCTTGGTTGGGACCAGGCTCAGGTTCCAGTCATCCCCAGTCTGAAGGTCTAAAGAGAATGTCTCACTCCAGAGAACCCTGGGAGTTTGGGGGTCTGCTAAAGGAGACAGGGCACTGGAACAAGGTCACCTTTCCAAAGAAGGTGTGGAGGAACAACTGGGGAAAAGCCAAGGTGATATTTACCCCTAATATGAATTCTCACCATCTCATGAGCCTGGAGCATGACCACATAGGAACGCCTAGTGAGGACTATGGACTATAACATCTCCAACCAGCCTTCTAGAAAGTTCTCTCAGATAACCTCAGGAACCATGGTTTATTCTCTCAGAAAGCAGCCCTCTCTAGAATTCCTCTGGCTCACTGCTAGATGAGTGGCTTTTTTGAATTATTGTGACCACACTGAGGGTCTTTCCTGAGGAAAGAGAGAATCACGTTAAAACACCAGAGGGCAAGTATGGTGGCTCATGCCTGTAATCCTGACACTTTGGGAGGCCGATGCGGGTAGATCACCTGAGGTCAGGAGTTCGAGCCAGCCTGGCCAATATGGTGAAATGCTGTCTTCACTAAAAACACAAAAATTAGCCAGGCATGGTGGGTGCCTGTAATCCCAGCTACTCGGGAGGCTGAGGCAGGTGAATCGCTTGAATCTGGGAGGTGGAGGGGATTACAGGCATGAGCCACTGTACCCAGCCTCTGGTGTTTGAATAGTTTTAGACTTATAGGAGAGTTACTATAGTATAGTATACTAGATAGTATACAGAGTATAGTATACTATCTAGCTAGCTAGTTAGATACTATACTAGTATACTATAGTATATATAGCATATACTATACTATCTAGCTATCTAGTTATATATATAGTATATAACTACACTATATAGTTAGTATAGTATACTATCTACAGTTAGTATACTATAGTCAGATAGTATAATATATTATACTATCTATAGTTAGTATAGTATACTATAGTTAGATAGTATACTATAATATACTATACTATCACCATAACTCTCCTTTAAGTCTAAAATTAATGTCTAAAATTAATCCAAAATAAAACAACTGAAAAAAATGAGGGTCCTCTTTCTTTCATCACCACAATCCCAGCAGGAGACTCTCTTCCATGAGGCAGGGCCCATTTACCCAGGCGAGGGGAGCAGAACAGTCCCAAGTCCTGAAAATCAATAACAGAAACCTGGTATCTTCCCCGAGTGCCCGCTCACAGCCATTGAACAACTGCATTAACTCATGGGTGAGAACACCTTTCCTTCTTTCTCTCATTCTCAGGATCAGGTTTCTCTCCGGTTTCCTCCTGCCAACAGTGGCCTCCAGCACATAAGGCAGCACATCTGGTGAGGAGCTGTCTAATCTACACCTGCCTTAGGAAGCAACTTCCCCATTACCCTCATACTGGGCCAGAATCTGGCCTCTGCAATTCTCCTGATTGAAGCTTGAAACATTTTGCCAAGTCTTCACCTGTGGCTCCTACCTGTAAAGCCATTGGGTTAGAAGAAGATGGGGTTTAATAATTTAATAAGCCACACAACTTTGTATGTAGTACAAAAGGGTTGACATTTCCTGTCTTTCAAAGAATAGAGATTAATAATCATTTTTAAGTGGAAAACAAACCAACCACATCCCTCTTCCCAAAAAGCTGGAAACTTAGACTCATGGTTCTGGGATATGAACTTGCTAGGGATGATAACAGCTATAATTTATTGGCCACCATCTCTAAGCTTGGCATTCTTTGGCATTTTACAAAGACAGTCTGCTGCCCCCAAGCCTACAGGGCACAATTTGGAAAACAGAAAAAAAGATTCCCCTTCCTGGCAGACATAGACTCCAAGGCCAGGCACAAGGCATGGTGAGAGGATGTAACCTGCTTCCAACCCTCCATCCCATCTTCACCCTTTCCCTGCCCTACTCCCTCCTGGGCAGTTTCGGTCTCAACATCTCATGGCTTAACAAGATGATACCCAGCTGAATTGTGGATCTCTGCCTTCTCAGCTGCATGCAACATTATATAAGTTACTCTTTTTAATTCTTTCAAGACCTCTGCAAGGTAGGTATCAGTAAATCCATTTTTCAAATGAGGAAACAGAAAACAGATATTTTTTTGACATGTTCAAGATCATAGAAAGTGATCTTGCTGCATCCATGTGCAAGAAGTCAGGATTTGACCGTGGGTCTCTCTGACTTCACAACAGATGTTTCCAATTACTTCCAGGATCATGTGATAGAATGGACACTGGAACATAGCCGGAAGCAAGCAGACTACCACATTGGGCAGTAATTGCTGGCAGAAGTCACATCAACCACTCATCCTGCTCATTCTGTCCTTGGCCCAAAGCAGCAAGTCTTCTCTTGCTATCATTTTTTCTTGGTAAGAACTTAAAAAAGTGACAGGAAAACTGAGAAATTTTATTTCCTCAGATTTGAGGTTGAGGAGCAGACTGGCCTGGCAAGGTTATTCTCCAGAAGAGAAGTAGTGGAAACAGCTGAGTTGGAACTCGTGTCCCAAGGGTGTTCAGGGTGCACTGAGGGGCATGCTGTGAGCACATGGGCTTTGGAAGGCAGTGGAATGTCATGGAATTGAGCCCATAGTATGGAAGAGATGCAGAATCTTTAAGAAAAATTGCCAAAATCACAAAAATGAGGGAATGAAGAATCATCATAGCTAAAATGTATTCACTAATGTCAGCAGCAGTTCTTGGAGCTTTGGATATGTTAACTCATCAATCCTCACAACAACTCTACTAGGCAGGCACTATTATTGTCCTATTTTAGAAGTGAGGAATCTGAGAAACAGAGAAGTTAAGTAGCTATTCCAAGGTAATCCAGACAGACCATGAGCCAGGACCACTCCAGAGCCTGGGGCCCTTGGGGAGTAACACATGGAGCTTCATGTTTGCATCTGGTTAGGATGGAAATGACACAGTCATGGGGACTGGAGCTGGTGAAGAATCACACTCCAAAGAGGTAAAAGGTTCGATCAGAATCCTAGAGAGAGCCTGGGGTTGCTCTGAGCCCTGAAATAGGGGTCCAAGCAAACCAAGCAAGCAACCAACCAAAGAACAGGAGGCACCCCATGGGCTATACTAGTAATAAAATTAAATAAAAATATCAATAACTGCTTTAAGGACCAGATTCTGTGCTTAGGATTTTTTTTTTTTTTTTTGAGACAGAGTCTTGCTCTGTTGCCCAGGCTGGAGTGCAGTGGCGTGATCTGAGCTCATTGCAACCTCCGCATGCCGAGTTCAAGCAATTATCCTGCCTCAACCTCCTGAGTAGCTGGGATTGCCAGTGCCTACCACCACACCCAGCTAATTTTTTGTATTTTTAGTGGAGACAGAGTTTCACCATGTTGGACACGCTGGTCTCGAACTCCTGACCTCAGGTGGTCCACCTGCCTCGGCTTCCCAAAGTGCTAAAATTACAGACATGAGCCACCATGCCCGGCCTGTGCTTAGGCATTTTAAACATATATTCTCATTTAAACTTCACAAGAAGCCCATTGTACAGATGAGGAAACTGAAGCCGAGAGAGAGATTAAATAACTTCCCCCAGTCACACACCTCATAGGTGACAGCTAGGAATCCAGGTCAGAAACCAGCCTCTCACTCACTGGCTCTTTAGTGCTCTCTCTTGTTGGGGAGGACACCAACTTCCTCTCAAGCTTCTAATTTCAGAACATCTATATAAGGTCTGTTCAGTTGGGAGCAATAAGATCTTATGATGAATTGAGAAAGTATAACAGCAGCATGTCACACATAAACTTTTTAAACACAAAATGCACTTATATATTGTGCGATGAATGGTGGTATAGCTTGTGAAGGGACAGAAGTTTCATAACATGGATGGTGCCTATCAGGACTTATGATATCAATAAGGAGAAAACATATGCATGACTGACACAATAAAGCGTGATGAATTGTCTATTTTCTGGCACAAGCAAATCATGTCACAGGGAGTAGAGAAGAGGGGAACCATAGAGGCTGGAATCACTAGGGACTATAAAATCTAAGTTAGAAAATCAATACCTAGTAAATGAGATTTGAGATATGCAAAGTCACCTTAAAGAGATAGGATAATAAGACTTGAAAAAAGTGCAAAGCTAAATCATCCTGGATGCACCTTCTTGGTGTCCTAGCTGGTATCTATGTTGATTTTAGTCAACGCTCATGTTATACCAACTGTTAAGTATTTTGACTAGCCTCCTGCTATTAGTCAGGATAGCCTAGGTTGGCTATTATAGCAAATGACCCCCAAATATTGTGGCTTATGACAAGGATTTTTTTGTCATGCATTCTAGAAAGTCATCGAAGCTCAGCTGCAGCTCCGCTCCATACTGTCCCCACTGTGGGGCCCATGCTAATGGAATAGCCTCTATCTGGAGCATGGTGAAGCATGTGCTTACTGTTCAAGCTCCTTCCCAGTAGTGACACAAGTGACTACCACTCACCTTTCATTGACCAGAGACAGTCATATGGTCCCACCTGAGTTCAACAAGTCACCATTATGGATTAACAATAGCATTCTGCCAAGGTGTGAAGAAACACCATGTCTTTTGGGTGGGCGGTAAGGCTTCATATGGAATACAGAAAAATCTAAGTCAGAGAGGAAAAATATGTCAGTGCTCACCTAGGCCCTGTCCAGGGGACCCAATGCCTGGGAGCCCTTCTAGGGTCACATGTACATCCCTGAGGATCTCTTTTCAACATAGCAATCACTCTGTGATCTGTTCAGGGTCCAAAGACAGGCAACGAGAACAAAACTATCAGGCATTTGCATACGTCTACTGCCCACATCCTCACATTCACATAATGGTTCTGGCTCTGCCGGACTCTCTCTTGAAATAGTGGACTTAAATACCCTTTAACTGTAATTAAAACACCGTGGTATTGGCATAGGAATGGACAGGAAGATCAACAGAACAGAACAGATAGCCTTGGAATGTATAAAAACTTAATTTATGATAAAAAAGACATCTTGGATAAATGGGGAATGGATGAATTATTCAACAGATAACATTAGGACGGTTGGTTAGCAAATTAGAAGAGAAAATCAATTTCTAGCTTAATTCATACTACACACCAACGTAACTTTAACTCCAAATGGATTAAAGAATTAGAAAAGTATATATTGGTAAAGCCATAAAACAAGAAGATTCTCCTCATTCACACACATTCACCCCAGCATAATTACTTTTAAGTTTTTCTTAATAGAATAAATCATACACAAAACAAACAGATTATACAACAAATTTTTTTAAAACGTTTCTTTCTGTCAAAACAACAACCAAAGTTAAAATGCAGCCTGGGGACAAATATCTACAGACAGACAAAAATTAATATCGTTTAACATATAAAGAATGAATACAAAATACGACAAAAACATTTTATGGTGCATAGAGAAAAATGGACAAAACGCTTACATAGACAAGTTATTAGAAAAGGTAAAATTTAAAAACACAGAAAAACATTCAAATATTTTACATGAGTAATTCAAATATTACATGAGTAATTAAAGAAGTACAACTTATTGCAACCCCGAGGGCCATTGCTAATAAATCGAGACAAGTTTTTTTAAATGATAGAATCCAGTTCTATAAAGGGAGTGTTTTTATATGTTTTGATTAGTTATTTTACTTGGTAAAACTCTTTTAGAAAGTCATGAGGCGATGTATGATGACTCTTTAAAATATACTAATATGCCCTAGTATTAATACTTCTCACAATGTATCCTGAGATAATCTCAGATATGGAAAAAATACTTTATGCATGAGCATGTCCATCTCAATATATTTGTAATACTTAAAATTTAAAACAGCATGAATTCAGGTAAGATGTTAAAGCAAATTATGGTAACATATTTGTACTTGATGGCCTATTACTGAAATGATGCTTGCCAAGAATTTAAGATAACACGTGGAAATGTTTTTGTTATGATGCATGTAAACAAGGCAGTCTATGAAATGAATGCATGTACAACATAAAATTATGTAGAGCCTCCCTTTGTATCTGTCTGAGCTAAAAAAATTATGCAGAGCAAAATCATGAGATTAAAAATCAGAAAAGAATAATTGTGTTTGGCTCAAAATCATTAATTTTTCTGTCTACTTTTCTGTATATTTTATTTACTTATTTTATTTTATTTTTTTTTTTGAGACAGAGTCTTGCTCCATCCATCACCCAGGCTGGCATACAGTGGCACCATCTCAGTTCACTGCAACCTCCACCTCCTGGGTTCAAGCAATTCTCCTGCCTCAGCCTCCCGAGTAGCTGGGATTACAGGTGCACACCACCACGCCTGGCTAATTTTTGTATTTTCACTACAGAGGGGTTTTTACCATGTTGGGCAGGCTGGTCTTGATCTCCTGACCTCAGGTGATCCATCCACCTCCACCTCCCAAAGTGCTGGGATTACAGGTGTGAGCCACTGCACCCAGCCCGCATACTTTAACTTTTCTCTAAAGAGCATGCATTACTTTTATGACAGAAAAATAAGCATCTTCATAATTGATAGTAATAACTGAGTTTTGACTGTGTCAGGTGCCAAGCTTTGGGCACTTTACAAAATCAGGGCAAGTACCTACAACCAAAGGCAGAAGAATAACATCTAACACATTTTAGATGCCAGATATATTCTAACTGATCCCATATATTTATCCTGTAGGTGTTATTATCATCCCTGTTTTACATATAAGAATCTGAGGTGGCCAGGCGCGGTGGCTCATGCCTGTAATCCCAGGACTTTGGGAGGCCGAGGCGGGCGGATCACGAGGTCAGGAGATCAAGACCATCCTGGCTAATATGGTGAAACCCCGTCTCTCTAAAAATACAAAAAGTTAGCCAGGCGTGGTGGCAGGCGCCTGTAGACCCAGCTACTCCGGAGGCTGAGGCAGGAAAATGGCATGAACCTAGGAGGTGGAGCTTGCAGTGAGCCGAGATTGCACCACTGCACTCCAGCCTGGGCGACAGAGCGAGACTCTGTCTCAAAAAAAAAAAAAAAAAAAAAAAAATCTGAGATACAGAGAGATAGAGTAACTTTTGCAAAACCACACAGCTGGTGAGCATGTGATGGAACCACAATTTGAACCAAGACAGATTGGCTCCAAAGCCAGCACTTGTAACCACACTATACAGAGATTATTGCATTTAATCATCACAACACCCCTGGGAATAAAGTAACTATTATTATACCGCATTATAAATGAGAAAACAGGCTTTGAGAATTAAATGACGATGGTTACAGGGCTAGCAAGAATGGACTCAGGCACTTATACCCCAGAATCCCCTCCCCTTCCAAACCACTGGATTAAATTGCCTTGTGAAATAAACAATATATATATATATAAGTCCCATACTTCTCTCTTTTTTCCTCTGCTGCTCCCTTTTTCTTGGTTAAGGGCATAGAGCCTCATTGCTCAGTTTGTCGTTTGTCCAAGGACCTCTTGTAACCATTCCTTCCTTCTGTTTCTTTGCCTTTTTTGCATCCCCTTCTCATTGTCAGCAACTCTAGGATTGCCAACTTCACTTCAAGTTTGTGATTTGTTAAATATCTTGGTAGGGAGGGAAATGTAAGGACTTTTCAATGTTTTATAGATGTCTTTATTTCCATTCTTGCTGTCATTATTGCCAAAAACAGAAGAAATGAAAAAAATGCAAAAAACAGGCAGGTTTGTCCATCAATGGACGAACAAAGAAAATGTACACACACAATGGGATACTATTTAGCCTTTTAAAAAAGAAGGAAGTCTTGTCATTTGCAACAGCATGGATGAAACTGAAGAACACTACATTAAGTGAAATAAGCCAGGCACAGAAAGACAAAGATTGCATGATCTCACTTACATACAGGATCTTAAAAAGTCAAACTCACAGAAACAGAGTAGAATGGCGGTTACCAGGCAGGGGCTGGGGGACTGGGGAGATGCTGGTCAAAGGATACAAAATTTCAGTTAGACAAGAGGAGTAAGTTCAAGAGGTCTATTGTACAACATGATGACTGCAGTTAATAATAATGTATACTTGAAAACTGCTAAGAGAATAGATTTGAAATGTTCTCACCACAAATAAATGATAAGTATGTGTGTTGATAGACTTCCATTAGCCATTCCACAATGGCTGCATATTTCGTAACACCATGTTGTACACCATAAATAAATATAACCTTTGTCAATTTTTAAACATGTGAAAAATAGACAGGTGGCTGCTGTATAGGAAATGCGACCAACCCATGGTTCCAAGTGGGAGAAGGAATGGCAAGGATCCAAGCAGAGGAAGGGTCGTAGGGCAGTGGGAGATTAAGGACGGGGTAGGTGCTGACCCCTGCATCTCTCTAGGACTGTCCCCATCACAAGGCTCTGTGGCATAGCCAAAGTGTCACCCTCAGATGATCATTTTTCAGTAGTTCTCACACGTGAACAACTCTTTGTGATAAGGAAAGAGTTTATTGGCCAAACTGGCTTAAATAGTGGCATGTCAGGTCAAGTGCCTGCGAAACAAGAATCTTTAGAAAGATCTATATTGCTACATCTGCAACCTTGTGTTATGTTCAAAAATCGCCTGCAAATTCAAGCCACAAGGGTACATATGGATAATGGCCTTAATATTTATGTTAAGGCATTAGGGAAAAAAATTGATCTTTTTTTTCTTTTTGGGAGTTAAATTATAACACTCAGTCAGAGAGATTCCTAGAGAAGGAGGTAAAAGAATGAAGAAGGTAGGAGGGAAGAAAGGAAATTATACGGAAGGCATGGGTAGAATAGCTTCATATGAAAATAGCTAAAGAATAATTTTAACAGTTTTTGAGCCCTCTCTGTGTCACACAGGGTCTGACAAGTGCATATGTAGAACTCATTTAATCTTCACAGTCACCTCATGTAGTAGGTTGTTATATTATTCCCAGTACACAGATGAGGAAACTCTGGTACAAAGTGTACAGCTAGTAAGCGAGAGAGCATGGATTTGGACTCCAACTCTCTCACCCTGGAGGCCACAGCTCTCAACCACTTTCCTAATCTGAAGAAAGCAACCTCAGAGCAAAACAGTGGCTTACAATAAATAAATGAAGAGGAGGAAAGATTATACTGTTTGGGGATTTGGAGGGTTACCAGCTAGAAAAACATATGTGAAAGGCCATCCCAATCTGTTTAGCCGCTTTAAAAGATAAGACTTGACTGTTGCTCTAGGGATGAAACAGCATCTAGTGTCAATGCTTCTCTGTGTGTTCCTCAAACACTCGGCAATCCTTGAGGTCCTGAATGGTGCTAGCAACTTGGAATTCCCCATCATGGCCTACTTGAGCCATCGCTGTCATGGCTGATGCCACCATCTGGCATTACACTAGTGGTGGCATTTGGTGTTACTGTGCAATATTGGGTCACTGTCATTTATTAAGGTGTAGGCAAGCTGGATTTTGCCTGTCCCCTAAAGAGCTAAATTTACTGTCCTGAAGTGGACTGGCTGTCCCCTTTGGATGTTGTACCGGAGTGAGAGGGACAATTAAACAAAAGAAGCAAGTGCTAGGCTGAAATACAAGCATTCTCAGACACCAGCCACATGGGGAGCTGCAACCTTCATGTATGCTTTATGGTACAAACACAGTGTTCTTGACTCAAGGCTTTAGGTCACATTGTCCAAGTGTTCCTTTGCTTACAATGAGTACACACAGCTGATGGTTGTGGGCTTCTCAGTATGGGGTACATTGGGCTCAAAAAACAGAAAAGGAGAGAGAGGGCAGAGCAATTCACACCACAGGCTAATGGGGTGGGGCAAAATCTCACTGCCTTTCACTCCCTCAGTTTCTTTTCCCTACTAGTGCTAGTGACGGGCTTAAATATAATCAACATGCAGTGGGCAAGAGAAGAGTGAAATGTTTTCATTACTGTTTGCATGTCTCAACCTTGCCTATACTCAGTGGTGTGCTGGTAAAAGTTTTTCTGAAAGACCCAATTTGTAGTGCATACCAATTTCTGTGGTGTAAATACTCATACCATGGCCAATTTTAAGTTACCATTGTAGTATCAATGAACACGACTTTGGGAAGAGATGTGCAGTAGCACATTATTATGTAGTATGTACTTCCATGGTACAAATACTAGATGTAAATAACTTCAAGAATACAGACAACACAAAAATGTAGTAAAATAATTAGTAAGTGATGAGTTTTGAGCATTTGATGATAAATTCATATAACATAATTTAATTTTTAATAATGACTATGTTGGCAGCTGGTTTGCAAAATCCCTGAAAATTTAACAATTGGCTCTTGTGAGTCTGTAGGAGCTGTCTCTAGTACACCAGTGTTCCTAATCCTATACAGCTACCAACACAACATTTCAGATTCCTAGCTAGTCAGAGCCCACTTATTGTTGTACAGTTGGGCAATGCAGTGCACAACCTGTTCAACTCAACACAGCAACCTTGTAGGTGATATGCAAACCAGGGCGTATCTTGGTTCTTCATTCCGGATTCTTTCTTCTCCCACAGTGCTCTTCTGTCTGCCTACCTTGGTGAGATGGGCCTGATAGAAAGGAGCATTTAAGAACTCTCTGACCTCTGTCTCTTTCCCTAGAGTCAATCATCATCCTCATCTTCATTATTGCTACCTTTTTTTTGAGCATCTATTCTAGTTCTGAGTTCTTAACATAATTTACTTTTAAACCTTGGAGTGACCCTAAAAGTAAGCATTAAATATGCTAGTTTTTGGATGAGGAAACCCAAGAGAGTTTAAGTAACTTGCTTAAGGTCACGCAGCTAGGAAAAAAAATGCCAAAGCCAGGCTTCTGATCCAGATCTGTCTGGTTCCAAAATTGGTGTTCTTCCAATGACACCAAGTTACCAAGCTTCTTTCCCTTGGAACATCCCAGCCTTCAGCATGCGGAGGGTCTCATGAACAGAAGTCACCCAGTCAGAGCTTCACCAAGGGAAAAGAGAAAGAGCAATAAGGACATTGACAAGTGGCCCCATTGGCAGGCAGAGCCCCACAGCCCTGTGAAGGAGGTAATAAAAGGGACAAGAGTAGGCCTGGCTGATTTTAAAATGTTAACAAGAACTCTGTGGCTGTGCCACTTTGGTGTAGTAAAGGCTACCCTTTTGTCTTTTATTTAGCAATTGTGAGAGGGGAGAGGTTTTGAAACGGACTATTTAAAAAGCACGTAGAGGAAGAAGTCTGTTTATTCCTAAGGGGACATCTTTCCAACAACATATTTTTCTGGGAAACTATTCTTTCCCACACAACACTATGGTGATGGAATAACCAGGCCTTCCCCAGAAGCTGAAAAGGAAACAAACTGAAACAAACTGAGATCCAAGAGTCAGAGCATACCAGAGAAACATCAAGACAGCAGTCAAAGCCAAGAAAGCCATGCCCACCCCTCAGGCTGGACTGGGCAGCAAGGCCACAGGTCAGTGTAACTCTGGGGTCAAAAATGTTGGAAAATCCTACCCAGTGAATTTGTAGATCCTTAGGCATATGGTCCCCTGCATGTCTAAGCAGTTTCAAGTATTTCTTTAGTTGGACTGACATGCAAAGAGCACTGGCAAGAGAATAATATGCAAAGAGTAATAGGAAAAACAGCAGCAATTTTTTCAGAGCTGTGTGACAAAGTGGAGCTCAGCAGAGATTTAGGGCTACACCAGGTATGGATTAGTCCATTCTCATGCTTCTATAGAGAACTGCCTGAGACTGGGTAATTTCTAAAGGAAAGAGGTTTAATTGACTCACAGTTCCACAGGCCCGAGAGGCCTCAGGAAACTTACAATCATGGCAGAAGGGGAAGGAAACATGTCCTTCTTCACATGGTGGCAGGAAGAAAAAGGGCTGAGTGAAGGGGAGCCCCCCATAAAACCATCAGATCTTGTGAGAATTCACTCATTATCATGAGAACAGCATGAGGGATACCATCCCCATGATTCAATTCCCTCCCACTGGGTCCCTCCCATGACATATGGGGATTATGGGAACTACAATTCAGGATGAGATTTGGGTGGGGACACAGAACCAAACCATATCAAGATACCAGGTGCAATAGATAGACAAATAAAAATAGGAATATATTATCTGTTACTGAAAAACAACCCCAAAACTTAATGGCTTAAAATAATGATATTATTTATTTATTCACAATTCTTCTATTTGGGCTGAGCTTGGTGAAAACAATTTGTCTCAGCTCCACACAGCATCAGTGGGTTGGCCTGACTATGACTGGAGGATCCACTTCCAAGATGACTTACCCACACTGGGGACTAGGCACTACTGCCATTGGCTAGAAGCTCAGCCAGGGCTAGTGATCCAGGGCCTTGGTTCTTGGTTCTTGCTGCCAGCTGGGTTTATTGATTCTCCTGTGTGAGGACTCTTCATATAGTAGTTACACTGAGCTTCCCCACAGTATAATTCTCTTAGGGTACTTAGATTTCCTATGTGCAGAAACTGTTAGGACTTTGTAAGGCTGAGGCCTGAAATTGACTAAATATCACATCTTCTGCATCCTATTGATTAAAGCAAATCACAGGGCTAGCCGCTGTCCAAGGAGAGGGTACTACAGAAGTGTGTGAATACCCACAGGAGGCATCATACATTGGGGATCACTAATGTAATAGACAAAGAGTGATCTTTCTCACTAGTCTGAGGAAAATTGTATATTCCGCAGTGTAACTACAATGTATATATAAATACTATAAATTAGAGTTACATGAAAGCAAAATGAACATCACTCATAGAATAGCACCAATAGCTGCCACTGCAATTCAGTAAAATGGCCCTGAACATGAGATATCGAACTATAATAGCCATCACGGGGGAGGAACGGTAACTTTCCTGTGAGCCCAGAGGCCAGGCCAGGCCAGGCCACCAGCAACCAGGACTTCAGCCTAGCCACGCAGCCATCTGGTGGAAAACACATGCTTCTTCTGGGGTCCATTGTCTTAGAACAGATACTACCAAGTGATCAAATGTTGAACTTTGATATGTGAGTTGGCTAACAATTTGGTGCCCCTTCAAAGTGATGCTCTCTCTTTTTAAAAAAATCACAGTAATTCAGGTAAGATTTCTATTCATTAGGCCTAGAACTTTTCCACTTTTACAATCAAGGAATCATTTATTAGACTGCTCATCTATTTCAGTCATAAGGACACCATGATGAATTAGCCAACACCAAAGAGCTCTGTAGGTCAGGCCATTCTGATTACTGCTTGGCTCTACTGCCAATTATCATAACCATGGTCGCCCACTCAGTCTCTGGTGATTAAGTGCTACCTCTTGGCTCACATAACCCAGTATCCCATCATCCCCACTGAATTTAGGGAGCCCACTTTGATGCAGCCATTTACACTCTCAATTCTGGCTTACACAGAAGAAGCCTCTACCAAGTTCCTTAAGGATGCCAGGACACACCTAATGAATGTTTGTCCTACTGCCTTGGTGAAGGACAAGTCCTCTGAACATTTCTGGGGTCACAGCGAGAGGGTGACATGCAGAACCTACATAATAAATTCACTCCAGTGTTCTAATCTTCCTAGTTTGGATTCCCTGGAATAATATAAAATTTGTACTTTTGCCAGTCTTTTAAATCTCTTCTCAAGACATTCAGACACATCAGATGTTTTATCAACATTCTTTTGGGGAATAAGTTTCATCCAGAGCCTACTGACCTGTTCCAGTTGGACTGGTTGCCTTTTCTATCTAGTAAATATTTGTCATTCTAGCATCTCCTTCCCACTATTATTCTGGGGACTTCTTATATCCCTCTCCTGGATTGGATCTTCTGTTTCCTGCAGCTTTGGTCCTGCGTCGTGGTTCTGTCCAAGTTTTGGTGAAGGTCATCCTCCAACACCGTCCTGAGAAAAGATGCAAAGGAGGTAAATGTAGTAAGAGTCTTCTATCACCCTTCATTGATAGTTTGGCTGGGTATGGAATTCTAGGTTAGAAATAATTTTCCTTCAGAATTTTGAAGTAATTGCCCTGCAATCTTCTTGTTGCCAGTATTGATGGTAAGTCCGAAGCCATTTTGATTCTTGACTTTTCTTGTTTTTGTTTTTACTTTCTAGAATTTTGTAGCATTTTCTTTTCATTTCCTGGCTTTGGTCTATTTTCATCTTTTTGTATCTCTGAACTATTTTATTGGTAATATCTCCTTGGTTTTTTCTCTTTTCTTCCTTTGTAGAATGCCTGTTATTTGTACAGTTTATGCCCTGAATTGAGGCACTAATTTTCTTTTCTCTCCTTTTTGCCATCTCTTTATTTTTTTGTTCTACTTTCCAAAAGATTTCTCCAAATTTCCTTTTAATCCTTAAGTGAGTTTTCCATTTCTGATATCATATTATTAAAATCCCAAGGCTCTTTTTGCCCTTTTGTTATTATTCATTTACTTTTATATACTATCCTGCTCATGTTTACAGTTGTAGTATTTTATCTGTCTAGGGATCTAAGTGAATACTGTTTTTTTGGTGTGTTTCTGTTACATTTTTCTTCAGGATCTCTATTTCCTCCAAGATATTTCTACTTTCTGGTGTTGGCTTTTATCTTTCATGTTACAGGCACTGTTTAGATGCTTAGGAATCCTTGATTATCTGCTCATATTTAAGTGTTCATGAATAAAAAACTCATTGTAAACTTTGTGTGTGTGAGTGGGGATTCTTGACTGTGAACTTTACTGTAGCTGTTTTGAGAGTTTTCAATATCAATATCATTATGTTTTTCTTCTTAGGCTGGTCACATCCCAGGGAAGATCTTTCAATATCCTACCTAAAGGAACAAGTCTGACCTAAATATGGGAACTGAGCAGGGAAGAAGACTGAGGTCTCCACATCCCATGTATATATACTTTTCAGTATGGTACCCATATCTCCAATTGTGATGGATGCCCCCTGTTCACAGACCTTTTGCTTTTAACTAGTCTTTCGGGAAGAGGGAGGGGATTGCCTGGCTATGCAGACATTGGAAAGAGATATGGAATTCTGACACTTCTCAATCATACTTTCAATCAGTCTTCTTTATCTTCTCTTTTACCTTCTACTTCCAGAAGTACTTGGTACCAAACTCTGAGAATTTAGGGGATTCCAAAGCGTAAATAGGGGATTCCAAAGCATAAATCTGAAGGTTCTCAGTGTTCCTTAATGCTAGCTTTAGATTCTGTTTTCTTTCTTTCTTTGTTTCTTTTTTTTTTTTAGTGGAGTTTTGTTCTTGTTGCCCAGGCCGGAGCGCAATGGCGTGATCTTGGCTCACTACAACCTTCGCCTCCCAGGTTCAAGCGATTCTCCTGCCTCCGCCTCCTGAGTAGCTGGGATTACAGGCCACACCTGGCTAATTTTTTTTACTTTTTAGTAGAGACAATGTTTCACCATATTGGCCAGGCTGGTCTTGAACTCCTGACCTCAGGTGATCCACCTGCCTCAGCCTCCCAAAGTGCTGAGGTTACAGGCATGAGCCACCATGCCAAGGCTATATTCTGTTTTCTTATGTCTGTTAAGTCATTTATCACTTTTCCATCTACCTTCCATTTTGAAATTTTGTGACTGTTAACATTTTTTTGGAAAAAAAGCATTTATAGTAATTTTAGTGGAGCTTTGAGTAGGGGCAACAGTAGCTGTCTGTTTAACCTACACTCGTTGCCTTCAACATTTGAGCAAAAACCCAAAAAAATATTTTTGACATATACAAGCAATACTTATTTAGAAAGCTAGGCTGCTCACTACTTTAGGGAAGACAAAGAAGGGTAAGTGATCCACAGCTTCAGTTTTATTGCCTAGCAATTCAGCTCTGGCCCCAGATTTGCCTAGCTCTCTCAGCAAAACTTAGAAGCCCTATAGATAACTGGACTCATCTCCCCTACACAGCATTTTATAGACTCTTTGTTAACAAGAATTCCCCTTGAAGGTTTTACCCCATTCACTCCATCCCCAAACATCTTCCAGTCATAAATTACTGTCTGTAAGAGGTGTTCTTGTAATTACCATTGTCTTCATCTTATACTTCCAGTGAAATTTTTACTTCCTTGTGATATTTTAGCATTCTTCAGGCGACTGCTCAGCTGCCTCTCCCCTAAATTTTTCACTGATTGAAGAGTGATGAATACTATAGTAGACTTGGGGAGACAACTCAGATTTGGGGAATGTTTTTCTCTTTAATGAAGCCCTTTAAAGAGTGTGCTGGGTAAATCCCAAGGACAATGGGTATATTTCTGCTCTTCCACAACTACTACATGCTTTTCTTCTCTATGAAATGGGAATGGCAACCCTTCCCTATCTTTCCTCACAAGCAGCTGCACAAACTGAGTTAAATGACACCTGCTAAACCCGGTATTCTAAGAATCCAGAATGAGCTCATTATTGAATCTGGGCTGTTAGGGCATGAGGACAGCCAGGAGTAGTGAGGATGGAGGTTTCTCATGAAATCCTCACTCAGACTCTTATGGCCTGTTTGGAAAAAATACTCAGAAGCTGAGATAACTAAGGTTTGTCTCTTACCAGGTACCAGGGAAGCTTTAGAAAAATCTATATGGTCTACTTTACAGCTACTTAAACAAGGGAGAAAAGGCTTGTTTTCCATGTTCTTTTTTTTTTTTTTTTTTTTTTTTTGATTCTCAGACAACTTATAAATAAATCTCTTAAAGAAACAGAGTCTGAAATGTCAAGAGTCTGTGTGCGGAAGTGCTTCTGAACTGTTGGGGGAAAATGAACCCAAGAAATGGAGATAAAGTTAATTATATTTTAGAAAGGAAACCCTTCTCCTCTTGCTAATTTACTGACCATTTGTTTCATGTCAAAATTTATATTTACATTTATTCTATCTTTGAATTCTTATAATGATCTTATGAGGTAGTCATTATTATTGACCCCATAATGCAGTTAAGAAAATGGAGGCTCAGAGACTTGCCCAAGGTCATGGAGCAGGAGGATGGCCCAGCTGAAATGTGAATGCAAGCTTGTCTGATTCCCACGTCTACGCCATGTTTGTCATTATTATCCTCAAGGAACTCTGACTTTAAATAACCAGTCTACATTATAAAATCTATACATGTGATTGAGACTGATTTTTTTTTTTTTTGAGATGGACTTTCACTCTGTTGCCCAGGCCGGAGTGCAATGGCACTATCTCGGCTCACTGCAATCTCTACCTCCTGAGTTCAAATGAATCTCCTGCCTCAACCTCCTGAGTGGCTGAGATTACAGGTGCCCATCACCATGCCCAGCTAATTTTGTATTTAGTAGAGACGGGGTTTCGCTACGTTGGCCAGGCTGGTCTCAAACTCCTGACCTCATGTGATCCACCCACCTTGGCCTCCCAAAGTGCTGGGATTACAGGTGTGAGCCACCGCCCCTGGCCTGATCTCCTCCTGTCACAAGATTAAGCAGGACCTTTGAGGCTGTCAGGGGAGGGAGATATTGGAGATTGATGCCAACTTCATACCAGGCACTGGACAACAAACTTGCCTGACAATAAGATGCTTGGGTTGATTTAGACATTACTGGTAATGAACTCTTCCCAAACTCTCAGAATGTAACAAGTTTCAACCTTAACATAGCTCTTTTTCTTCCCATTATTATTTTCATCTCATTCCCACCCTACCCCCCTTCAAGCTCCATGACCCAAGCATAATTCTTTGGTTTTCTATGTTAACCCTAGCACAGAAAGATGTCATAATGCTATTTAAAGAACCTGAACTATACATCACTTAAACCTGCTATTGTTTTTCCCATCTTAAAAAATTCTCCTGACCCTGTTTCTCCAGGCAACTACCACCCATTTCTTTTATCTTCTTTCCAGCAACCAAGAGTCATCTATACTCACTGTCTCCGATTCCTCCTCTCCCATTTTCCTTTAAACTCCCCTCAGTCAGTTTTCACCCTCACTATGCTGCTAAAATACCTTTCTTCAAAGGCACCAGTGTCCTCTGCCTCTGCTTAAACCCCACGGCCAGTTCTCTGTTCTCACCGTACTTGACCTCTCAACAGCATTTGCAAGGTGATCACTTGCTCCTCCTGACAGTCTTCACTTGGGTTCCAGGTTTCCTTGGGAAACCCTCTCCTGGTTTCCTCCTGGTTTTACTTCATTCCCCCTGAGAATCTCTTGTGGGTTCTTCCTTATCTCTCTGGTTTCTTCATGTTTTAGCACCTGGTGACCTCAACACACTTGGCTTTCAGTACCATTGTTCTGACCACAGTTTCTCCTCTGAACTCCAGACTTGTATATTCAACAGCCGTCCTGACACATGGATGTCTAACAAGCATCTCCCATGTAACAACACCTCCAAGACAGAACTCCTGATCTCCCAACCACCACCAAATCTGCTTCACTCGGTCTCTCTCATCTGACTTGACATAAAGTCCTTCCTTCTAGTTGCTCAGGCTAAAAATCTCAGCATTATTCTCTGCTCTTTCCTCTTTTACCCATAACTCATCCACAGGGTCAGGAAATTCTGTTAGTTTTATCTTCAAAGTATTGCCCCAGTTTAATCACTTCTCACCACCTCTGCTGCTTGCTACAACCCTGAACTGAACCACCATCTTCTTTCTCCTGGATTACCGCAATTACCTCCTAACAGATTTCTCTGTTTCTATTTTTATTCTCAACACAACAGCCAGAGCTTAACTTCAAAATGAAAAATATGGCTGGGCGCGATGGCTCATGCCTGTAATCCCAGCATTTTGGGAAGCCAAGGTGGGTGATCACTTTAGATCAGTAGTTCCAGACCAGCCTGGCCAACATGGTGAAAGCTCGTCTGTACTAAAAGTACAAAAATTAGCCGGGCATGGTGGCATGTGCCTGTAGTCCCAGCTACTCAGGAGGCTGAGGAAGGAGAAGCACTTGAACCCAGAAGGCAAAGGTTGCAGTTAGCCGAGATTGCGTCACTGCACTCCAGCCTGGGCTGAACAGAGTGAGACTCCATCTCAAAAAAAAAAAAAAAAAGAGAGAGAGATAGAGAAGAAGAGAAGAGAAGGGAAGAATACAACAGGGTTATTCCTCTGCTCAAAACCAGCAGTGGCTCCTCATTTGACTCAGTGTAAACGTGCCCCTTGGGACTGTGCATGATTTGACCCCATGATGCAGCCACCCAGGCCTTTATGTTCCTGGAACAGGCCAGCCGCACCCCCACCTCAGGACTTTTCACTGGCTGACTTCATATTGCTGACTACCTCACTTCCTTTAACTGTTTAACCTTCTCAGTGAGACCAATCTGACGACCCCATTTAAAACTGCAACCCCTCTCTTTCTTTGCCTAGCATTCCTTATCCTCCTTACTTGGCAACACTTCTTACTTTTCTATAGCACTACCCATATACATTCATGTATTTATTTTCAGATTGTTTATTTTTTCCGCTTAAGTTCTATGGCAGCAGAAAACAGTCTGTTTTTGTTCATTAAGGCATCCCAAACACCTAAAAACACTGCCCAGCACATAATAGATGCTCAATAAATACATGTCAAGTGAATCCTAACACCTTTCTGGGAGGCTGGCTATCAGAATTTGCAGCTTTCCATGGCAGAAGGCAAATGAAGAACCAGCATATTATCTAGTGAGGGCAGGAGCAAGAGAGAGTGGGGGAGACGTCATGCTCTTTTAAGCAACCAGATCTTGCATGAACTCAGAGTGAGATGACCTCTGGTAAATGATAGAGTATTTAATACCATCTCAAAACCCCAACACAGGAGTTTCTACAAATGATTTAAAGGCCCAGAGATGATCCAACGAATTGGGGCTTGTGGAAGTGTGAGCTCAATAGGACTGAGTGAGGGAGCTATTTGTACAGCACCATGCTCCTAGGGAGAGGCAGAGAAGGTACAAGGAGCTGAGATGTTCTACATCTTTCCTAATCAGAGAACCCTGGAAGACAGTACCTAAAAAATTATCTCTAATGATGACTCTGACATTGCTCAAATTCAGCTGGAATTATAGTCTATTAAAGCCAATGCCTTTAACAATGCCAATTGCTGTACAGGCGGGAAAGAAGACAACGTCAAAGAAAGACTCACTGCTAGTAAATGTTCCCAGCCTTAGCATGTCAGAAAACCATCTCCCCCCTGCTCTGAGCAGACAACAGATCCCCTCTTATCTACATTGTCAAGCTTGGAGATGTTTCCGGAGTCTTCACAAGCCCTTGAAGTCTTCAGTTTTCTCCAAGCCGCTCTTCCCAGGATGTTCTCTACGTGCTGTGTGAATTTTGGCTCAAGGACACTGGATCCTGACTGAAATGCCCTAGAGCAACATTGTCCTTACGACAGTAATGGGGAGTGGATCCCAGCTGCAAGCCATCTCCTCTTTGGCCACTTCTCTTTACAAAATGATTTAGGACCTGTGGGTGCCCAGAAATAGCTCTGAATCTTTGGTGAGAGGTTTTCAGAGCTGAGAAATTACTGGTACAGCTCCTCCTGCTGTAATTTGGATAGTGAGCCCAGGGACAATAAGCATGATCCTTTGGCGCTAATCACACTCACTAAAGAATGACTCTTGCTAGCTTTTTGCCTGAGAAGTGTGACTTTAAAGACCAGGTAATTGCTGCCGAGGACAGGCTCAGGGTCAAGCAAGTTTAGCGTTCTTAAAAGCTTCTTTCCATTTCAGATGTGATTTAGTCTTCATATAACCTAGGCTTTAGAAAAATTCCAAAATCCACAGTGCAGAATCCAAAGTAATAAAATATCCAACTGCCAGTTTAATGCTAAACCAAAATTGTGTGATTTGAAATTCATTGCCAAGAGATTAGATATTTTTAAAATTCTAGGAATATCTATGTTTCTGGATAAGTAAATAACGGAAAACAATGGCCTTTATTTGGTACAAAGATGACTCTCTAAGGATACAATAAGATCCCTGACCTCTCTTAATTTAACTACACCATTATCTTTAATTTTTTAAACTTTTTATTTTGAAATAAGTTTATACTTACAGAAAAGTTGCAAAAATAGTATAGAGTTCCT
Source organism: Gorilla gorilla gorilla (assembly GCF_029281585.2). Lineage (NCBI taxonomy): Eukaryota > Metazoa > Chordata > Mammalia > Primates > Hominidae > Gorilla > Gorilla gorilla. The sequence goes on from NC_073243.2 coordinate 73,610,036, forward strand.
CTATATCCTCACCCAGCTGCCTCTAATGTTAAATCTTACATAACCATAATACAATGCTAAAAATCCAAAAAAATTAACATTCATACAAATTTTGCCAGTTTTCCACTAATGTCCTTTTTCTGTTTCAGGATCCAGTCAGGATCTCATATTACATTTAGCTGTTATGATTCTTAATCTCCCCCGATCTGTAACAATTCCTAAATTTTTCCTTGTCTTTCATGACTTTCACACTTTTTTTTTTTTTTGAAGAGTACTGGTTGGTTGTTTTGTAAAATATCCCTCAATTTGGGTTTGTAATTTTTTTTCACAATTAGATTGCGGTTATAAATTTTGTGCAGGAATACCACAGAAGTGCCTTGCCCTTCTCAGTAAATTATATCAAGGGGTACACAGTGTCAATATGTCTTATTACTGGTGATGTTAATCCTAGTCACTGGAATAAAGTGGTGTCTGCCCACTCCACTGGCAAGTGGAAAATTATATTTACATATATAATTACAAAAATACATACATATGTATGTAAAATACATATATTACAAATATAATTATAAAAATTATATTTTATAATTAATAAATATATTTGGGTGCAGACTACTGTGGTATTATGAATTATCCTATTTCTCTCAAACTTTTGCCCACTAATGTTGTCATCCATTGGTAGATCTTGCCTGCCTCAGTTATTATTGCAGTGCTTGCCTAATGGTGATTTTCTATTTCCCTTATTCCTTTGATGTTTATTAGTTGGAATTCTACTGTAAAGAAAATGCCATTCTCTTTAAGTGAGAGGCAGCTGAGTATACTGTGAAGCAGCTGAATTTAGATGAAACAGCATGGACTTCAGAGTCAAACTGGCTTCTGTGAGAATCCAGACTATTCAACTTACGGGGCTGCATATTCAGTAAGTTGATTCTATCATCATCACCATCATCATCATCAGATTAATGCTTACCTGCTATAAAACAACTCTTTAGCTTGGTTTAGAATAGTTAACAGCAATAAAAGTCAGAAGACTTTCTTTCCGCCTTGGCTCCTCCCACAAAGAGACTGGATGGAGACCACTCTTCTTCCTAACCTGAATCCATCAATACCCTATGGACCCTATTTTCCTTTTCTTTTTCTTTTTCCTGTACATCATTTCTTACCCCCACCCCAAATCCCCATGTTGAACATCCACAACATTTCTAAAACATTTCCTAGCCAGCAGAGTTGGGTGTAACCGGGAATCAACAGACATGGCAACCCGTCCCCCACCCAACCACCAAAGTGCTTCACAATTATTTTGAGGTTTGTCTCTGATTGTGTTTTGCAATTTAAATAGCACTAATCCTAACTATATAACAAGTACTCCCCCACATTTCAGGATTGCAAATTGTACTACTTACACTGTGATATTTGCCTTCACAATATAGAGTTAAGGTCTTTTAACCCACTATCAATTGAAAAAGGAGGTTTGCTTAAACATGAAATACATTCTGCTTTACACAAGCATTTTTTCCTACCACAAGTGTGGAAGGAAGACAGGTTTTACTAGCTGCCTAATAACCATAATCTTACTTTATTGTTATTACATTTTGAGGATAGGGGAAGTTAAAAGGGGTAAATTTCACATCAAGATCTATCTATCCATTCTAGTTTAAAATTTTAAAAGTAAGTCAGACTTCTATTTTTAATCAATTATATTCTAGACTTTCCCATGTAGTAAAATAATGAAATAATGAGAGTCTTCTAACCTACATCTGAAGCAAGGAAAAGGGGTGTTCTGTTTGGTCATTCCCTATTCAGCAGTTTTTCAATCTAAACTTTATTCACAAGCCATATTTTTAAAAACTTCTTAAAATATATTATGTAAAAACATCCATTTATTCAAACGACCTCTCTCTGTCTTGACTACTACTGCAAACATGCTTTCCTTTCCAAGTCAAACTAATAAAAAGTGAATTAAAAAGCCCTGGTCACTGCAATATTCAATAAACTTTGTATTATAGTCAGTTGTTCAGATACAGTGGTTAGCAGGATCTAGCTGTGCTTCTAAGCCATGATGGGTTGCCATCAGCATGAGCTTCATTACAAGCATGTTATTACTAATTGTACCAAAAGTACCAAAGTTTAAGAATGAGTTGCGGCCAGGCGCAGTGACTCATGCCTGTAATCCCAGCACTTTGGGAGGCCGAGGTGGGTAGATCACCTGAGGTCAGGAGTTTGAGACCAGCCTGACCAACATGGAGAAACCCCATCTTTACTAAAAATACAAAATTAGCTAGGCCTCGTGGCATGTATGCCTGTAATCACAGCTACTCGGGAGGCTGAGGCAGGAGAATTGCTTGAACCCAGGAGGCAGAGGTTGTGGTGAGCCGAGACTGCGCCATTGCACTCCAGCCTGGGCAACAAGAGCAAAACATTGTCCCCTCCGCCAAAAAAAAGAATGAGTTGCTTTTTAAAATAAATCAAGGTAGATTTTAAGTTAAACCTTAATTAATATCATTTGGATTCAAATTATTATATACTTTCTGGAAAGGGAGATGAATGGTAAATTTATAGCTAGAACCAAGGTAAACCTGTAAAACCTATAGCCTTTCTGATTTTTTTTTTAACAATGAAAATGATGCTGTATGGGAGCATCACCCTGTGACCATCATTTTCAATGTCATTTCAGTATTGGAGAGGGGTATTGGACCTTCTATGCTTATACTATAAAATTATACAACACCTGTGTATTTACTTATAGAAACTCAACTATATGCACTTGGCTATAGGGGTAGGTTAGATTACTGATAAAAAGTATTTAATCTCCTGCCCCAAAATGGAAGGAGCATACTTCTCAGCCCCTTTCACACTGGGGATGGCCATATTATTTGCTTTGGCTTCATAGTAAGCAAGGTATATATATGTCCCCACTCCTTATGTTTAAATTTAGAGATATTACCTGATTTGACCAATGAGATGTTAGCAGGTTTGATGCTTGAAGTGTTCTTGCACACTTGGGCTTCCCTCTTGTGCCTCTGTCATTGCCATGAGAAACTGCTGCCCCCTTGGCCTGGGTCCCAGAATAGACATATGTGGAATAGACCAGAGTTTAACCTATAACAAGGAGTCCAAGCCCATGAGAACCTGCAGCTTGAAACACCACTGCCTAGTTGAGTCCAGCCTAGATCAGCCTGACCCCCACCAATCTGCAGAGACATGAGTGAGAATAGATGATAACTCTTACAGATCATTGAGTTTTGGTGTGGTTTTCCATAAAGCAATAGCTGGTTAACAGAGTAATTTTTAAAAGAAAGAAACAGTAATATAGAGGGTGCTTAATGAGTGAGCATCTGGAGTGAGTATGAGCCAGGAGTCCTGAATTTACTGTTCCTTAATAGGTCTTAATTCCTATGTGCATCTCCCAGTGTGACATTCAAACCCTGAGTGAGATTTTGGTGTTTAAAGAGACATATTTTTCCTACAAATGGCTCCCAGGCTCCCAACATGAAAGTCATATGTGTAGACACCAAATCACATACGCTATATGAATAATCATAATAAAGATTTTCAAGAGTAATGTTGATTTATTACACAATTTTTATATAATGCAATATATAACCCTATATATAACCCTATAAAACCTGCAACTCCACCATTTGTATCTTGAAGAACCATATACTTTGGGGAACTAGTAAAGGAAAACAGCTAAGGAAAAATATGTTTTCACTTTTTGTGTGTGTGGATAACTGTTTATGATTAAAGTATTTCAGGAATGGAAGACGGCCTTAAAGGAGGAATTCTTGTCAGCCAAGTCTCCATACTGTGCCAGTACAATAATAGCATTGATCATTGTTTTAAAGCCACTTAAAATTTATACAATGCCCATGACTAAATTTAATCCTCACTGTAATTCTGTGGGCAATAAGTATTGTTATCCTTATTTAATTTATTTTACAAACAAGAAAACCAAAGTTCAGAAAGGTTGAAGATTCCATCTTGATGACACAGCTGAGACTGGCATAGGAACTGGAACTCAAACCCATGTTTTCTGATTCAAATCCTATGTTCTTTCATACAAAAACAACTGCTATACAGCCCAGATTAGAAAGTCAAGGGTCTTCATAGTTTGAAGCACCAGATGAATTAAAAGGTTAAAAGTAAAAAGCCTTATTAGACTAGAGTTCTCAGGCAATAGCATTTCAAACTCCTCCAAGTGGAAATGAAAAACATATGGAGTCAGAGTCTCAATGGCAGAAATAAAAGCTGCAACCTAAAAACAAACAAACAGAAAACAGGAAAAGACATTTCCAGTGAAGCTGCTTTTCACCAGGATAACTCTGTTTTATGTTCCATGGGGAAGAAAATAGACAGAGCAGGAAATTTTTTGTGATGATTAATGGTTCCCCATAGAAACTCTGACTTACCTCATCTAGTGTAATAATTATAGTTGTTCACATGGCTCTTTATGCTGTCTTTTCCTTCCAACATTGCCACAGAATTTAACTCCTCCAGAAAGTTCTCCTTGATTAATCACACATGCCACCCAACCCCCAGCCCTGACCAATCTTCTTACAGCTATTTATACAAAATTTTCATGATAGGAACACATACTTTTGCATAATATACTTAAATTGCCTCTATGTGTACAGGTGGGTACTATCCCTTTAGTATCCCTGGAATAGTTGTGCAATTTTGATACAGGAATAATATCAACTCAAGACCTGGGTGTTCAGTTAGCATTCAGCAGCGAACTGGGAAACACATGTGATTAACAAATGGGATGATTTCAAAACCTGGAAGATGAAAGCAAACTTTTAGGTTACCTGTACTTGCAAGAGACCGCCACTGGGCAGCCAACTTTTTCAATGTTTTCCTTTTAAACTTTTCATTTAAGCAGCGGTGACAAACACATGAAACACGACAAAGCCATTCCTCAAACAAACTCTTAGCCATGTAAGAACAAAGGAGTGGACAATGAAATCAGAAAGCAACTCATTTAACACAGATAAAAGAAAATGCTTTTTTTTTTGTCTACTGCATAATTAACTTATAAATTTGCTGTGCAGGAAATTGTTGAAGCAAGTAATGTGATAAGACATTGTTAAGGATTTGATTAGGAATATTCTGTTTCTGCACATCTGGGGGGAAAATGAGAAAGGCCACTTATCTTTGGTTAGAGTGAATCACCATCTGTGGCCAGAAGTTCCTGTCTCGGGCTCAGCATTTCAAACTGAAGGTCAATATTAACAAGCAGGGGTTGGGGTTACCATGTTAGAAAACTTCACAGATTGCAAAACCCAGAAAGTGACTCCATGGACGAGGCCGGGGCCATTGATTGTGCTGTTACTTCTTGACGTAGAGCTCTGCAGTGCAATAGAAATCTAAAAGCCATTCTTCAGAAACATGTAAGCGAGGAAGAGCCAGGTGGAATTTCCCTTTTCAGTCCATGCCATTTTTCTTAGACTATGAAAAGTGCAACTCTGAATACCAGGTGACAGCCCTGAAGAGTTGCTTCCTTTTTCTAGCCCTGAACCAAACAAAGCCAAAGGTTTTTGTCGCCTCCTAATCATTAGCAATCCTTGGCATATGGCTGAGAGTGTCAGGTTTCTGGGCAATTTTCCTTAAGGTTAATTGCATTCTCTTTGTCATGTCATCAGAATTGAGCAAACCATTTTCATTCCACTTCTATTTCTGATGGGAATAATGACAGGTACACATTTCCAGATAAGACACGTGGAGACACGTGGAGAGGAACCTGCTGCAAATTGCTGGAAACCACCCTGCCCTCATTAGTCAGCTCCCTCTTCTGTTCCTACTCAGGAGTGGAAACTGCAAGTGGCCACACAGATGCCAGAGGTTGGGTGAGTAGAGAAGCTGGTAGTGGTGCAGGAAGCAGAGAAACAGAAAACCTTCTCCTCCCCAAATCCAGACTTCAGTGTGACCTTTGGGAAGGTCAGCCAACATGGGCCGAAAATGAAATGAATATGCATATGGATATTGTGTGCACATTTACAGTCATATTTACCTGCCTTATTCCACCAAATATTTGAAGCAACTTAATAAAATACAGTCCATGCCCCCAAGGAGTCTACAGTCTAATCCAGAAAAAGATCTCTAAGTGTATCCCTGGTATGCGAGACACCACAGAGTGAGTGTGGCAGGAGCATAACTGACCCCTGTAGGGTTTTGTTTTGTTTTTTTGGAGACGGAGTCTCGCTCTGTCAGGCTGAAGTGCAGTGGCGCTATCTCGGCTCACTGCAAGCTCCGCCTCCCGGGTTCATGCCATTCTCCTGCCTCAGCCTCCCCGAGTAGCTGGAATTACAGGCGACTGCCGCCACCACGCCCGGCTAATTTTTAAAGTATTTTTAGTAGAGACGGGTTTCACCGCGTTAGCCAGCATGGTCTTGATCTCCTGACCTGGTGATCCACCCGCCTCGGCCTCCCAAAGTGCTGGGATTACAGGCGTGAACCACCGCGCCCGGCCGACCCCTGTAGGGTTTTAAAGGAGAGAGGCAGCAACCCAGAGGGCAAAAAGGGCTTCATTCATGGAGAAAGCAACTGAGCTGGGCAGAGCACAGACGGAATTTGAATTGGAGGCCAGAGGCAAAGGGAACTCCAAGTGGAAGAAGAAATGGCATGAACAAAGGGATTGAGAAGGAAAAGGACAAGATGGTTTGGAGAGAGGTCAGTAAATCCATTTTTTTTTTTTTTTTGGTCAGAGCACAGAGTTATCTCCAGTAGTAGCAAGTAGTAAGAGGTCAGGGTGAACAGATAGTGGGTTTTGGAACAAGACTTGCTCACTGCAAGTTGCTCACTGCACAGTTCTGTAACATGTGCTGTCAATGCTCATATCCTCTCAGGGTTATCGGCACAGTTCCAGAAAACTGAAGCTTCCTCGCCTCTGCTTATGGGTATATCCTGGCTGACAGCTTGTGCTTGGCTTGTGGCAGGGCAGGTGGACTTGCTGGGGAGTTAACATCTCAAGAACAAGTCTCAACCGAGGAGGGATAGGAATCGGTGGAAAACTAGTCCAGCTCCTTAGCCCACAGTGCGGAGCTCTGTTCTACAGGCTCTCAGAGGGTCTGCAGCTGTGCTGAGCCCCAACTGCTCACAGTGGTGACTCACTCATCACATTACTGACCCTCTACCCCGACCCTTCCTTGGGCTTCCTGGCACCCAAGTCTTCATCTCTGTGGTCTGATTTTGGAAAAATCCAAACTAAGACACTCTTTAATGCTCAGTTTGCTCATCTGTCAAATGTGGGTAATAATGTCCACCTGAATAACTGTTGTGAGATAAGATAATGGATATAAAGAACCTAGCAAAGTGCCTGACATAGTAAGTGCTTCACAAATATTGGCTATTCATTAAATGTTAGAGATCCTTACATTCTGGGCTGTTTGATAGTGGGAACTGCCAAAAGACTTTAAGTAATGGAGTGCTTTGAGGAGACTACCGTGGCCTTCCTTAGAGGACCCTGGCCTTCTTTGGAAAAGCTTAGTCTTGAATGTAGGACCCTGGCCTTCCTTGTATATCCCTAGTCTTCATTATAGAATTCTTGCCTTCAGTGTAGGATATCCATTTCTCCATGTGTTCCAAGCCCATGAGAGGTTTACATGTTTCTGCCATGTGACTCGTTCTGGCCAATGGTTGTGAGTGGAAGTTAGTGTCATTTCTTGAACAGAACATTTGTCAGTGTGAGATCCTTCTGTCCACTTTCCTCCTCTATCAGAAACTGACAAAATTCTAAGTAGTGGAGCTTGGGTCACTCAGTAAAGATGCTTCAGAGATCAGTCTCTTATAATCTACCATGGCTGTGTAGCATGAACCACATTTGTTTCAAGCCGTTGAGGTTTGTGGCTGCTTGTTGCTGCAGCATAATCTAGCTTACTCCGACTAATACAGATGGGTATGAATCAGAAAGACTGAAAGTAAGCTAGTTAGGAGCCTATTACAGGTTTCAAGTAAAAAGAATCTGAAATAAGACCTGGAAACTGAAATGTTTGGGGGGAAAAAGAAAGAGTAATTGCCAAGGAAGAAGAATTAGCAGGTAGAGAAGGAGAGGAAAGGAATTAAAGATGACTCCAGGATACAAGCTTAGCAAACGGAAAGGAAGATGGTATCATAAAAGAAAGAGGCAAGAGTAGAGGAAGAGGGGTGTCAGGGAGGCTGGTTTGCTATGAGACCTGAGTTTAAAGAGGTTCTGCTTTGTACCACCAAAGGAAGACTTCCTATTCCCACTCCCCCATAAGGGCAGGAATTGGATTAATAAGGAGATGAGCCACAGAGGGTTTCTCTAAGGTTACCCTCATAAAAGCATGTGGTGATCACAGACCCAGTTATAGGACATAAGGGTGGGGTAGCTTCTACTTGGGGCTTCTACCTTATAACACAGTGCTTTCCCTACCACTCAAAACCACCCCAATATTGAAGAAACAACACATGTCTGGTCTACAGAGCCAGAGAAGCAGTTGCTCAACAATTTGGTTAATTTAATATTGTCTAGACAACTGAAATATGTAACTTGTTAAAGAAAAAACAAATATTTGTAATCTCCTTTCTTATAGTCTGAGAGTCTTTTACCACAAGAAAATTAGCATAGTCTGTCCTAAGCTTCATTATGTAACTGAACAATACCACTTCTCTCCAATAATTGGTAAGAGACCTATATTTTCTCAGCTCGTGAACCAAAGCGTTAGGAGCTCAAAACTCCACTCTCAAATCTTAAATGTGAACTATTCAGTCAAACTCTTGGCTATTATAAAGTTTTATGAAATCATTTAGTTTTTCTAGTTAAAGTACAATTGTGAAAGGAGGGCCTTCTATTTGATCAGATGGCTAGAATAATAATATGCATAATAGATTATATCACAGTGGAGACCCTATCTTTCCTGGCAATATGTTTTTTCCATTTTCCAGTTTTGAAACTGACCATCTTTCTTTCATAACCCCAAAAGTTACAGCTATTTTACTAATTATATTGAAAGTGCTAGAAGATGTCATGAAAATTGGATAATATAATAAAACAGCCTTACCACATATTAAAGCCCTTTTATCTTTAACAGTTTTTTTAAATCTGCAGACCATCTAACCTGTGCAGTGAATTTTCATTTATATAAAACTACATTAATAAAAATCTATATTAAGAAATTACACTGAAAAAGCAGTTCATAATGTACCTTTCAGCTTTATAATTAGTTCTGTAATCTGTAATCAGATGATTTAAATCTAATATAGTTAAATTACAAACTAAGTAATTTCTATTTCCAACAGGAATCAGTATATCTTTGGAATTTTCCAAAGCGTTAATGGGTTTCAGAGAAATTATTATATTTCTCACTCACTATGTTCCCAGAAGTTAGCACAATATCTGGCATATGGTAATTAAATAAACAATTGCTAAATGAATACACAGATATGTAAACATTAATGACTGATTAGCAAAATCACATTGATTTGTCATTGCCCCCACTTAGGGCATAAAAGATACTCATTTCCACATCTCAGCTTAGAACATGGATCAATTTCCTTCTGACTGGTTGGGAGTTCATTCCAACTAGATGATGCCTCTGCCTTACCAGTCATTAAATAGAAATATGCTTGTTTTGGCCAGGAGCAGTGGCTCACACCTGTAATCCCAGCACTTTGGGAGGCCGAGGTGGGCAGATCACTAGAGGCCAGGAATTTGAGACCAGCCTGAGAAACATGGCGAAGCCCAATCTGTACAAAAAATACAAAAATTGGCTAGGCATGGTGGTGCACACCTGTGGTCCCAGCTACTCAGGAGGCTGGGGCAGAAGGACTGCTTGAGTCCAGGAGGCAGAGGTTGCAGTGAGCCAAGATTGTGCCACTGCCCTCCAGGTTGGGCAACAGAGCGAGACCTCATCTCAAAAACAAACGAAAAAAAAGGAGGGCTGCATTGAACCTACTGCCAACTAGGCTCTGTGCTAGGCACATATACGCCTTAACTCATAGTAGCATTATATGCCATAAACCATAAAACCCCAAAAGGTAAATGATTTATCCCCACTTTACACATGAAAGAAAAAAACTGAAGCTCAGAAAGATTATGGAAACTGACCAAGGTCACAAATCTAGGAGGTAGGATTGTAAAGTACATCTACCTGACTTCAAGATCTATTACCTAGGACTAATCACATTGTTAGCAATAGTGATCTTGGGAGACAAGAATTTTGTAAACCAAAGTGCCATACAAATACAAAGCTATTGTTATCATAATCTGTCAATTTCCTGTATTTCTATCATTGCCCTCATAGACTCTCTTGTATGAAGTTAATGAATACCATTTAATATATCAGTCAAGTACTTTATTTTGTCAGGGCCCTGTGGTAGGCTCTGGCCAGGCCTGCTGTATTCAATCCCCTCTCAGTCTGTTTAGATTGGACATGACTGCCTGCGTATATTCACACATTGGTCACCATCTCATAGACGCAAAGTCGCTATTCAGGAGTGATGTCTACTCACTATTTTATAATCTGTGTAAACTATAGCAAGATGGTGCTGATGGCAAAGTATCCCAAACTCAGATATTCAATCCAGAGATATAGCTTCATAATGGCAATATAGCTACAAAAGGTAAATTTACTGGAGTTTCAAAGTGACATGGCTAAGGATGATATAGGCTTGGTAAACTCCTACCTAGGGCTTTCCATGCCCTGACGAAACCTCATTCCTGGCAGGAAGTCCACCATGACCACTAAGTCAAGCATTTTTTTCCTTGAGGAGCTGGATAACTTGGGAAGATGTGCTCACCTCTTACTTCCCCTAGGCTGATACCTCCTGATACATTTTGCTGAGAACCTATCATGTGTGCTCATTGGAATTGACTATAAGATGTAAAAGATTAGTGTGTCAGAGTATTCACTTGGGTCATGTCTCCAACCCTCCTTCTGTAGAGCAACTTCAGCCTGGAAAAGCAGAAATGAGATGCGGCCAAGAAAAAGACTCCAGCCCAGCCTGCCTTGGTTCTAACCCTGACTGTTACTTAACCTCTTTCTGGCTCAGTCAAGAAACTTGAGCACTGCAAGATGATCATGCGGAATACCTACTTCAAACAGATGTTAAGAGGAGTAAAAGTGTTCTTGTTTCTAAGTGCTTGAAATGTAGCTGGCATATAATTAAGCTATGCAAATATTTACTTTTTTTTTTGAAACGCTGAGTTTACTGATCACTCTAATTTTTACATATGTGTGTCATTACAGAAGATTCAGGCTTTAGCGATGACTGGAGGGTCATTCACTGGAAAGAATTTCATCATTTGGAACTAAATCATGGTGAGCAAAACAAAGTCTACCTAAGTGATATGGTTTGGCTCTGTGTCCCCATCCAGATCTCATCTCGAATTGTAATTCCCACAAGTTGTGGGATGGAGGTGACTGGATCATGGGGGCAGGTCCCCCAATGCTGTTCTGGTGATAATGAGTGAGTCCCCAAGAGATCTGATGATTTTATAAGGGGATCTTCCCCCTTCACTTTCTCTTCTTTCTCCTGCTGCCTTGTGAAGCAGGTGCCTGCTTTGCCTTCTGCCATGATTGTGTTTCCTGAGGCCTCCCCAGCCATGCAGAACTGTGAGTCAATTAAAACTCTTTTCTTTATAAATTACTTAGTCTCTGGCAGTTCTTTATAGCAGTGTGAGAATGGACTAATACACTAAGTTACTTCCTGAGTAGACCAATGGCCTCCATTCCCTCTGTCAAACATACGACACTGACCCTGAAGGTAGCTTGGGCTGGCTGGGGATGCACTCTCTGTATGGCCCCAGTGCATCACCTCCCCCACCCACTTCCACCCTCCCTGCTAATGTGGAGTGTGTGTAGAGTGCACAGTTACCATGAGGCCGTTGTGATAGTCCTGGTCACTGTTTTGATCACATGATTTTTTATTTTGTAGATGAATGAAATACAAGTACAACAACAAAAAGTTTCTATAAAAACTAAGGTGATTGCTTTAGAATAACTCCATAAAGGTCATTCTGAAAAACAATTGCTGCAACTCTAAAAGATGGGGAAATCTAGAAGCATTCTGCACTTGGATCATGCACTGGGGCTGCAGTTTGTGCTTGAAGGATTACCAAGAACTCCAATTGGTGGGCTCTCATTTTTTAAAAAAGTTCCCATTGCTATTTTGAAGTGAAAAAATATATAATAAAATCTATGTGAAAATCATCCCCTTAACTTCTACAATCAACTAACAAATCCAAATTGGACTGGACAAGAGAGTTTCTACTGTAATTATATGAAAATAGTTGCTCTTGATAACAATTGAGTCTTGTTTTTTCTTTATAACAGAGCTATTGTCACTACTTTAAAATATGAGCAGAATGGGGTATGGATCAGGTCTATAAAGCTTTCTGTTTATGTATTTTGAATATACATAGTTATTATTGCCTATTATCTACATCAAAATGGAGAGTTTATTTGGTGATGTCTTTATCTTCTCAAGATTATTTACAATTAGAGTGACTCCAGCAACTACTGAAGCTAACTCCACTGCACTTTCTCTAGTGGCAGCATACATTTCAACCATTACAACAACCCAGTCTTTGCTGGTGCTTAAGAATTGAATCAAGCTATTTGCCAGGAAACAAGAGAATTTCAGCAGGAAAAGAGAATGTTCACAATGTCAGTGATGAATGAGGAGACCATAGAGCAGGCAAACAAAAGAAAGCAGCAGGCCTGCTGGAGCTCCCTATCTGAAGGCTTGGGTTTCCAGCACTCTAAAGCAGGGTTCAGCAAACCACAGCCCATGGACCACATTTGGCCCTCACCTTCTATCCATAAATAAAGTTTTATTGAAAAGCAATCACGCACATTTATTCACATATAGCCTGTGGCTGCTTTTGCTCTACAATGGTGGAGCTGAGTAGTTGCAAGAAAGACCCCGTAAATAGAAATAAAAGTGAATAAAATATGTATTGTCTGACCTGTTACAAAAAAAAGTTTGTTAACCCTGGCTCTAAAGGATCCATTCTATACAAGGCAGAGCTCTATTATGAGGTATGACTGTAACTGTGTTTTAAAAAAGTGTTCTGGAACCTTGCCACAGTAGGTTAATTCCTCAAGGTTATCCCCAACAATGAGAGGCAAGCCAAGTGATTAACTAAGCCACTGACACCGTCCTATGACACAAATTTCTCCTCTATCTCCCCTTCAGTAGTGCCTCACTTTGGAGTCGGCTGAGAAGATCATTCCAGACGGGAGTTTTGACACTGTACAAATGCACTGTCTTCACATCTACGCTGACACCCCTGCCTTTCTACCTGCAGGTGTCTGTGGCTTACAAGCTGGTGCCTCCCACAGACCCTGTAGTTTGGAGCTAATGAAGAGCTGAGAAGGTAGGTTTGGCTGTGACTAGAGAGCAGGGACAACCTCTCCACAGGTCATTCCTTTCTCCAGGCATGGAACCGTCTTACAAACCTGGGCTGAGGGTTCATTGCCTCTAAATGTAGAAGCAAAGACTAAATTCAAAAGGCAAGAACTACTTAATGAAAACAGAAACTCCACTACATACGTGTTTCTTCTGCCTACCCCATGGAGTCAGAGAAGTGGTGGATCTAGCAGAGACAGCTGTAGACCAGGGGTCAGAAGACTTGGGTCTTCGTGCTGATTCTACCACTAACTAGCTGCATGACCTCAGACAAGTGACTTGTCTGCCCTAGAGCAGGCAGGGTTGGACAGTTAGCCCCAAAGTCCCTTCTAATGCTAAAATTCTAAGATTGTACCATGCCAGCCTTAGGAGGCTATGCTGTTACTACCAGTGCCTGGCACATAGCAGGCACTATATAAATGTTAATTATCATTATTGTTATGTAAAGGCACAATGCATGCCTTTATATGTAAATGTGGATTCTTCCCCATTATAACAATGAATGATCTAGAAGCAAATTATAACAACAGGGTATAATCATAAGCAATGAAGACTGTAATTCCTACCGGTCTTCTTCTCAGCACAAATGAATAAAGCTTTTCCCCCCTCCCCCTCCAGTAATTGTTGGAGGTGGCTCTTGGATCCAAATCCCAAGCCCTTCCAGAATATCTGCAATTGGAGAACTGGTCATTCAATCAAAAGACTGTAGACTGTACTGTGATGTAAATTTTTTTCTTCCCCACTGAAAATCCCAGGCCAGGCATGGTGGCTAACACCTATAATCCCAGCACTTTGGGAGGCCTAGGTGGGCAGATCGCTTGAGCTCTGGGCAATATAATGAGACGTCATCTCTACAAAAATTCAAAAACAATTAGCCTGGTGTGGTGGCACATGCCTGTAGTCCCAGCTATTCAGGAGGCTGGGGGCTGAGGTGGGAGGATCACTTGAGTCTGAGAGGCCAAGGCTGCAGTGAGCCCTGATTGCACCACTGAACTCCAGCCTGGGTGACAGAAGAAGACCTTGTCTCAGAAAAAAACAAACAAACAAACAAACAAAAAACTCAATGCAGGTTGGGAATGAGAACTGGGATTCAGGATTTGGAGTTTCCTGATATATTTTGCCTTCTTCCCATGATATATACAGTGTATAAACCTAGTATGAGGAAGGAACAGTTGTCTATCAAAATGGTAAATGGCATTCAGTCTTAAGTTTCTAAATAAAGTTAGCAATTATGGGTATAGCCAAAATGTGAGTGCTTGCCATAACCTCTGGGGCCTCACCATTTCCAGCTACCAGGATCTGCAACTTTTTGCCTGAGGGTTTTCTCAGAAGACACAGAAACTGTTCTGCCCATAAGCCTTGAAGTGCCAGGGAATTAACACCTACCTTCCCACAGCCCTCCCCACAGTGACTGATAGCATTGATAACGATACCCCAGCTTCACCCCTCAGGTGGGATAACTGAGTTGCTTGTTCTATACCATGTTCTAGAGTTTCTCCCATGAGTTTAGGTTCTAATCATCCACATGTAAATTGCTTGATAAGAAACCTTCACTGACTCCTTGTCTCAGTTCCCCTCCCCTTATTTGTTTTGTTTGCACCTTTCAAATAAACTATTTTCATTCAAATCTTTGTCTTAAGTTCTGTTTCTGGGAAATCCAAACTAAGACAATGGAGGTGACCTAATTAATTCTAAATTTTTAGTTTGACTAATAATCATTTTCAACTCTACTAATCAGTAAAATAGGAAGTATAAGATACAGCCAAGAAATCGGAAGAGTCTAAAACATATTGAGACCATAAAAATCAGCAAAAAGCTAAACCTAAACAGAAGTGGGAAAGAATCCAAGCTTACAGTGATCTTTCCCTTTAGGTAAAACTCACTAAAGTAATATGAGGTTAGTTTGGGTTCATGATGACTCTCAAGAGATGAAGAATTATCTTCCCTTTATTTCATTTGTGTCCAGAAACCTTTAGATTCTTAGAATTATTTTTCCAGTTAAATGATTTTTATTAGAATAAGTAGAAAAATAAAATAACTTTATCTTCTTTAGCAGCTACAGTGTATCAAGCACAGTCAATTTATTGTTGGCCAATGTTACAGAATCTGCAAGTCTTGTGTAGTAAACCCATTTTATTGGGGGAAGGTGGTAAATCATGTGGAAGGTTAATTTTCTGGCCCCATTTCACCTAGCTAGTAAAGATAGAGTCCAGATTCAAATACCTATCAGTCCCCTTCCAAATGTCATGCTCAATTTCCCCCTGTGCCACTTCCACAAAAGACATATGGCTATTACCATCAGGTACAAGAGGCATTGAGACTGAGAAAACATAATATGACACATTACTATAATTATTATATGATTAGAGTTCCCAGATTTAGCAAACAGAAACACAGAATGTCCAGTTAAATTTGAACTTCAGATAAACAATGATTTCTTTTTTCGTATAAATATGTCCCATGCAATATTTTGGATAGCTCTACATTAAAAATTATTTGTTTGATCCAATGATTTTTTTAATAAAATTATTTGTTGTTTATCTGAAATTCAAATTCAGCTGGGCATCCTGTATTTTATCTGGCAACACTAGATATGATGCTTAGCTTATCTCTTTATTTAGTTCATACTTTAATCAAAACTTAGCATAATAGGTGTAACAGGACTAAGTTTTTAAAAATATTTATGGTAAAAGAACCTAAGAAGATCTGCCCTCTTAACAGATTAAGTGTAAAATACAATGTTGTTGACTCTAGGCACAAGGCTGTATAAGGGATCTCTAGAACTTATTCATAGAATTTCTACTGAGTCCTGGATACCACTGCAATCATTTCTCAACACCACACAGCTATCCCTATGTCAGTTTTAACATCCCCTTATCCAAGTGGTCAGATTTGGGCCCAGGGGTAGCTCATCCTCAAAGATCATGGTTTCTCTTACACTATAGTTACTGCATGAATTTACAGCAGGCATTCTTCAGCTAGATCAGACCTAATTCTCAGAGAGTTCTGAATGCAAACTAAACACAAATCAAAACCTTATGCTTATGCCTAAGGAGGAAAATATAAATAGGCATATATTACAAAGCAGTAGTACCAAAGGTATCAATTAGGATCCCAGCAGGAAGAGGAATTTACCTAATCAAAGAAAGATTTCAATTAGAAAACTACTTACAGAGGTGTGAGCAGCTTTAAGGAACAACTAGGGACACTGATGCACCCAGAGACCAGAACCAATAAGACATTGTTACTACCCAGGGCCAAGAGTGCAACTGGAGAGTAGTGTCACGGAGCCAGCCAGAGTTGGAAGCCATGGTGGGCCAGGGGCTGTATGTAGTTGTAGAGAGACACAGCTGTGGCCAGTGAAGCTGTACTAAAGGAGAGAGGAATCGGGGGGGAAGTGGGGAAAAGAAACAAATTCTCTCCCCTGCTCTCATTTGATCTCCTTTAGGTGCCTCCCACTGGCTAAACCCAAAGAAGCCAGGGGGCAAAGGAGTAGGTGATACAGCTAGTGAGGTCAGGCCCCATAGAACACTGAGCAGGGCAGAGAAGAGCTGACAGTAACTGTGGAGTGAAGAGCAGGACAATCGTAGCAAACCCACCAGTAGGTGAGTGCACGGCAGAACATGCCAGAAACTCACTATGGGTAAAGATTTGTAGTCATTTATGTTTTCAAACTGGTAGTTTCTTTTGTTGGTAGTTCATATTTTTCCATCATCACTTTATTATAAAAATATTCAAGCATACAGAAAAGTAAAAGAATTTTTGAGTGACTATGTGTATATAGTCAGAATCTATACTGGCAGAATCTATACTGGCTTTATTATATATCTATCTAACAATCTGTCCCTCTCTTCATCATCAGTATACCTTGTTTTTTAGCTTCTTTAAAATTTTTGTTAGTTGAAAGATCAAATTGTGTGTATTTATTATGCACAACATGATGTTTTAAAGTATATATACATTGTGGAACGGTTAAGTCTAGCTAGTTAACAAATGCATTACCTCACATAGTTATCACTATGTTAGGCCCACTTAACATCTACCCTTAGCATTTTTCAATAATACAATATATCATCATTAACTATACTCAGCATGCTGTACAATAGATCTCTTGAGCTTATTCCTATCTAATTGTAGTTATGTATCCTTTAGCCAGCATTACCCTAACTCCCTTCCCCACTAACCACCCAGCCTCTGGTTACCACCATTCTAATCTCTAGTGCTATGAGATCAACTTTTTTAGACTCCACATATGAGTGAGACCATGTGGTATTTGTTTTTCTGTGCCAGGCTCATTTCACTTAACATAATGCCTTCCAGGTTCATCCATGTTGTTGCAAATGATATGACTTCCTTCTTTTTATTATGGCGAATAATATATCATTGTGGATATGCGCCACATTTTCTTTATCTGTTCATCTGTTGATGAACTCTTAGGTTGATGCCATATCTTGGCTAGTGAGACTAGTGCTGTAATAAACATGGGAGTGCAGATATCTCTTCAAGGTACTGATTTCATTTCCTTTTGATATATGCCCACTAGTGGGATTGCTGGATCATATGGTAGTTCTATTAATTTTTAGATAAAGCTCCATACTGCTTTCCATAATGGCTATACTAATTTACATTCCCACCAATAGTAAATAAAAATTCCCTTTTCTCCACATCCTCACAAACACTTGTTATCTTTTGCCTTTTTGATAACAGCCATTCTAGCTGGGGTAAGATGATATCTCATTGTAATTTTGATTTGCATTTCTCTGATGATTAGTGATATTATTGAGCATTTTTTCATATTCCTGTTGGCCATTTGTATGTCTTCTTTTGAGAAATGTCTATTCAGATCTTTTGCCTACTTTTTAATTGTGTTATTTGTTTTCTCACTATTGAATTGTTTTAGTTCCTTATATATTTTGGATATTAGCCCCTTATCAGATATATAGTTTGCAAATATTTTCTCCCATTCTGTAGTTTGTCTGTTCACTCTGTTGAATGTTTGTTCCCTTTGATGTGCAGAAACTTTTAGTTTGATGGATCCCATTTGTCTTTTTCCTTTTGTTGCCTGTGCTTTATCCCAAAAATTATATAAAAAAAAAAAAAATCATTGACCAGAGGCCAGGCACAGTGGCTCATGCCTGTAATCCTAGCACTTTGGGAGGCCAAGCCAGGTGGATCATTTTAGGTCAGGAGTTCAAGACCAGCCTAGCCAACATGGTGAAACCCCATCTCTACTAAAAGTACGAAAATTAGCCGGGTGTGGTGGTACGCACCTGTAATCCCAGCTACTCAGGAGGCTGAGGTAGGAGAATTGCTTGAACCCAGGAGGCGGAGGTTGCAGTGAGCTGAGTTTGTGCCACTGCACTCCAGCCTGGGTGACAGAGCAAGACTTGTCTCAGAAAAAAAAAAAAAAAAATCATTGACCAGATCAATGTTATAGAGCTCTTTGCCTATGTTTTCTTCTGGTAATTTAATAGTTTTGGGTCTTAGATTTAAGTCTTTAATCCAGTTTGAGTTGATTTTTGTATATCATAAGAGATAAGGGTTTAATTTCATTCTTCTGCATGTGGATGTCCAGTTTTTTTTCCTGGCATATTTATTGAATACACTATCCTTTCCCTAATGAGTGTTTTTACCACTTGTGTCAAAAATCAGCTGGCTATAATGTGTGGATTTACTTTTGGACTCTCTATTCTGTTCCACTGGTCTATGTGTCTGTTTTTATGCTACTACCATGCTGTTTTCATTACTATAGCTTTTTAGTGTATTTTGAAGTCAGGTAGCATGATGCCTCCAGCTTTGTTCTTTTTTTTCAAGATTGCTTTGGTTATTTGGGGCCTTTTGTGGTTCCATACAAATTTTAGGATTTTTTTTTCTATTTCTGTGAAGAATGTCATTGGTATATTGATAGGGATTGCAGTGAATCTGTAGATTGCTTTGGGTATTATGGACATTTTAACAATATTCTTTCTTCTAATCTGTGCATATTGGATATCTTTCCATTTATTTGTGTCTTCTTCAATTTCTTTCATAAATATTTTATAGTTTTTCAGTGTAGAGATCTGTCACCTCTTTGCTTAAATGTATTCCTCAGTATTTCAATTTTTGTATCTATTATACACAAGATTTTTTTTGACTGTTTTTCAGACAGTTTGCTAGAAATGCTACTGATTTTGCATGTTAATTTTGTATCCTGCAACTTTACTGATTTTTTTTTATCAGTTCTAACAGTTTTTTAGTGGCATCTACGGTCTTCTCTATACATAAGATCATGTCATCTGCAAAGAGGGACAGTTTCACTTCTTCTTTCCAATTTAGAGCTTTTTATTTCTTTATCTTGCCTAATTTCTCTGGCTAGAACTTCTAGTACAATGTTTAATAAGAGTAGGGAAAATGGACATCCTTATCTCATTCCAGATCTTAGAAAAAAAAGCTTTCAACTTTTCCTTGTTCAGTATATTGGCTGTGGGTTTGTCATATACAGCCTTTATTATGTTGAGGTACATTCCATCTATGCCTAATTTGTTGAGACTTTTTATGGTGAAGGAATATTGAATTTCATCAAATGCCTTTTCTGCATTTGTTGAGATGATCATACAGTATTTGTCCTTCATTCTGTTCATGTGAGGTATCACATTTATTGACTTGTATATGTTGAACCATGCTTGCATCCCAGGGATGAATCCTACATGATGACGGTGAATGATTTTTTAATACACTGTTGAATTTGGTTTGTTAATTTTTTGTTGAATATTTCTGTATTCAAGTTTCCTGGGGATATTGGCCTGTAGTTTTCTTTCTTGTTATATCCTTATCTGATTTTTGGTATCAGGGTACTGCTAGCCTTGTAGAATGAGTTTGGAAGTATTCCCTCCTCTTAAATTCTTTTAGAGGAGTTTGAGAAAAATAGGTATTAGTTCTTCTTTAAATGTATGGTAGAATTCACTAGTGACACCATCAGGTTCTGTGCTTTTCTTTGATGGAAGACTTTTGATTACTGACTCAATCTCCTTACTCATTATTGGTATGTTCAGATTTTCTATTTCTTCATAATTTAGTCTTGATAGGTTGTATGTGGCCATTTATCCATTTTTTCTAGATTGTCCAATTTGTTGGTGTATAATTATTTATAGGAGTCTCTTGTGATCTGTTTCTGTGGTATCACAGTAATACATTCTTTTTCATCCTGATTTTTATTTATTACTCTTCTCTTTTTTTTCTAGTGTAGCTAAAAGTTTGTCAATTCTATTTATCTTTTTAAAAAAAACCAACTCTGTTTTGTTGATCTTTTCATTGTTTTCCTGGTTTATATTTCATTTATTTCTGATCTAGTCTTTATTATTCTCTTCTACTAATTTTGACTTTAGTTTATTTTCTTGTTCTTCTAGTTTCTTGAGGTACAATGTTAGGTTATTTAATTGATATCTTTCTTCCTTTTTTATTAGGCATTTATTGCTAAAATATTCCCTATTAGAACTGCTTTTGCTTTATCGTATAGGCTTTGATATGTTGTAATTCTATTTTCATTTTTCTCAAGAAATAGTTCAATTTATCTGATCAGTTTGGCCCTGCATCCCTACCCAAATCTCATCTTGTTGCTCCCATAATTCCCATGTGTTGTGGGAGGGGCCCAGCGGGAGACAATTGAATCATGGGGACAGGTCTTTCCCGTGTTGTTCTCGTGATAGTGAGTAAGTCTCATAAGATCTGATGGTTTTAAAAAGTGGAGTTTCCCTGTACAAGCTCTTTTTGCCTGCTGCCATCCATGTAATACATGACTTGCTCCTCCTTGCCTTCCCCCATGATTATGAGGCTTCCCCAGCCATGTGGAACTGTAAGTCCATTAAATCTTTTTCTTCCCAGTCTCAGGTATGTCTTTATCAGCAGCAAGAAAATGGACTAATAAATTATCTTTTAATTTTTTCATTGACCCATTGGTGGTTCAGGAGCAAGTTGTTTAATTTCCATGTATTTGCGATTTTCCCAATGTTCCTCCTGTTATTTATGTCTAGTTTTATGCCATTGTGGTCTGAAAAGATACTTAACATAATTTCAATGTTCTTAAATTTGTTAAGACTTGTTTTGTGGCCTAATATATAATATATCCTGAAGAATGTTCCATGTGCAGTTAAGAAAATTGTGTATTCTGCAACTGTTAGATAGAATGTTCTATATGTGTTTGTTAGGTTCAGTTGTTCTGGAATGCAGTTTAAGTCCAGTGTTTCTTTGCTGATTTTCTGTCTGCCCATTGATGAAAGCGGGATATTGAAGTCCCTTACTATTCACATTGCTATATTGCAATCTATCTCTCCCTTCAGTTCTATTAATATTTGCTTTATATACTTATGTACTCTGATGTTGGGTATACATATATTTACAACTGTTATATCCGCTTGCTGAACTGACTCCTTTATCATTATATACTGACCTTTTTTGTCTCTTTTTATAATTTTTGACTTAAAGTCTATTTTATCTGATATAAGCATAGTTACTACTGTTCTCTTTTGGTTTCCATTTACACAGAATATCTTTTTACATCCATTCACTTTCAGCCTATATGTGTCTTTACAGGTGAAGTGAGCCTCTTATAAGCAGTGCATAGAGGGGTCTTGTTTTTCAAGCCACTTTATGTCTTTTAATTGGAGAATTTGATCAATTTATATTCAAAGTAATTATTGATAGGTACACACTTATTACCACCATTTTAAAATTGTTTTCTGGTAGATCTTTTCATCTTTTCTTACCATATTTCTTTCTGGTTAAGTAGTTTTCCCTGGTAGTATTTTTGATTCCTTTCCTTTTGTTTTTAGTGTGTATATTATAGGTTTTGCTCTGTGGTTACCATGAGTCTTACAGAAAACATCTTATCGTTATAACAGATTATTTTAAGCTAATAACAACTTAACTTTGATTGGAAAAAAAAATCTCTACACTTTAACTTCACTACCCCTCCACATTTTGAATGTTTGATGTCACAATTTACATTTTTATGTTTCATATCCCTTAACAAATGATTGTAGTTATTATTAAACAGTTGGTCTTTTAACCTTAATACTAAGGATGTAAGTGATTTATACACCACCTTACAGTATTAGAGTATTCTGAATTTGACTGTGTACTCACTTTTACCATTCAGTTTTATACTTTCAGATTTTTTTTATTACTCACTGGCACCCTTTTCTTTCAGCCTGAGGAACTCCCTTTAGCATTTCTTGTAAGACAGGTCTGGTGGTGATAAATTTCCTCAGCTTTTGTTTGTCTGGGAAAGT
This sequence comes from Gorilla gorilla gorilla, assembly GCF_029281585.2. Classification (NCBI taxonomy): domain Eukaryota; kingdom Metazoa; phylum Chordata; class Mammalia; order Primates; family Hominidae; genus Gorilla; species Gorilla gorilla. The sequence goes on from NC_073243.2 coordinate 73,632,652, forward strand.
CTTTATCTATCCTTCATTTCTGAAGGACAGCTTTGCTGGGTACAGTATTCTTGGTTGGCAGTTTTTGTCCTTCAAAACTGAGTATATCATCCCACCCTCTCTTGGCCTGTAAGTGTTTTCCTGAGAAGTCTGCTGTTAGGCATATTGGAAATCCCTTATATGTTATTTGCTCCTTTTCTCTTGCTGCTTTCAGGATCCTCTCTGTTTTTGATCTTTGACAGTTCGATTGTAATATGTCCTGAGACAGCCTTATTTGGATTTAATCTGATTAGAGACCTTTGGCATTCCTATAATTTGATATTTGTATCTTTCTCCTGGTTTGAAAAGTTTTCTGCTATTATTTTTTTAAATAAGCTTTCTACCCCTTTGTCTTTCATCTACTCCCTCTGGAATGCCAATGACTCAAACATTTGCTGTTTTGATGCTATCCCATAAATACTGTAAGCTTTCTTCATTCTTTTTTCATTTTTTCTTTTCAATCCTCGCTGTATATTTTCAAATATCTTCAAGTTCACAGATTGTTTCTTCTGTTTAATAAACTTTGCTGTTGATATATTTTTCATTTTGTTCATTGTATTTTTCAGTTACAATATTTGATTTTTTAATATTTCTCTGTTAAATTTATCATTCTGGTCACTTATTCTTTTCTTCATTTCATTTAACTGTTTCTATGCATTTTATTGAAGTTCATTGAACTTCCTTAAAACAGCTACTTTGAATTTTTTGTCAGGAAGTTCATAGCACTCCATCTCTTCAGGGCTAGTCACTGGCACCTTATTTTGTTCATCTGATGATGTCATGTTTCCCAAATTGTTCTTGATTATTTTGGTCATGTGTCAATGTCTGCACATTGATGAAGCAGATACTTATTCCAGTGTTCACAGTCTAGCTTTGTCTAGGAATTTTCTTCAATAGTAAGCCTATCTAGAGATTTTGGGCAGGTTGTCAGCGTGTGGTCCCCAAGACTGCAGTTACTGCACACATTGCAGTGCATGGGGGCCCTCTAAGCCCAGGTCTGTCACAGCCAGCACAGTGCCAAACTGAAGTCCCATGGCTGCTAAAGCTGTCACAGCATGAGCTAGAATCTCATGGCTGCTAAGGCTGCTGCAGTGCTGATGTGTAATCAAAGCCCATGGCCACTGAAGCTAGTACAGCACTGGGGCATGCCCAAAAGTCACACCTTCTGAGGCCTTCCTGTCACTAGGGATTATGTGGAGTCCAAAGCCTCTGTAGTTGGCCAGCAGCGATGCAGGCCAGAACTTGAGTCCATCTTGCAGGGGCTATGTGTTCCCATCTGGTGTTGGGATAGGTCTAGGGGCTATGTCTGTGGGTATCAGCCTGTCATTGGGCTGTGCAGGACTTCCCAGTGCTGGGTTTTACTGTGGTGAGCCCAGTATTAGAGTGCAAAGCAAAGTCCTTTGCTTATTTCTCTTTCTTTCCCTCAAGTCTATGGTGTGTCTCTCCATGCTGTGCTGCCTATTGCTGGGGAAGGGGTGACATGGGTAATGTATAACTATCCTTCCTACCTTCTTCAATGTGTCTTTTCTTATTGTTATGCTATAACTAGATACAGTGATCTCTAACCTGGTTTCTCTAGCTCTTGTGAAGTATTTTCATGCATGGATAGTTATTCAAATAGATGTTTATGCAGGGGAATGATTGCTGGAGAGTCCTATTCCATCATCTTATACCATCCTCCTCTTCTAAATCTTATTTTTTTAAATGTATTTCAAAGTAAATTTCAGACATTGGTACATGTATCACTAATACTTCACCACTTCAAAACAATTTAGTTTATTTTTAACTGCTATTATAATGCAAGTTACTTTTAGGTTATACACAGACACAGACACAGACACACACACACACACACATACACACACCTCTCAAAAAGTCAACTGATGAATGTTTCAGTCAATTGGTTGCTTTCAATAGGACTTACCAGGAGTATTCATTTTTATCAGGCATGTTGGTTCTTAAAAAACAAAGAATGAAAAATCCTTTGCAAACACTCTAGCTTTTGGCTGCTTTGCTTTCAAGGGAATACAGAATTGATCTTCATAAGCAAGCCAGGGTCAGTACAATAAAATTGAAGAAGAATGTTGAAGAATTGGAGTACTGTTTTACTTATGACCTCACAGTTAGTTCTCATTATGGCAGACTGGACTAGCTTTATTCTTTTTCCGCAACTTGACCTTTTCAATCATACCTCCAATGCCATTCCCACACAAGCCTCTCTTTCCTTTGGTTTTAAAGACAAATGGGGGAAGGAGGATTGTTGAACACTGGACTATTTTAACCCCTCCCCACCTACTACTTTTCAGTGTATGAGTAAATGGTATTGCCTTTGCTTCTTAGCTTCCAAAGACATTATAAAGCAAGTCTGAGGCAGCCCCATGCATTACTTCAAGCTCTACCTGTTCTCTAGGTATTGAACACGACATATTTCACAGCACAGACTCAATTAGAGTCTCCTTAAAACCCCACTATTCCAATAGCCTTTGGCAGCATGTAGGTGGGATTTAAATTATATATTGCTTCAAAGTGACTCCCTGGGGCATTCACTTCTCTGAATCATACTGAAATGTGGGTTTTCAAATGTCTGCATATGTTGTGCAAAAATGTTGGCACATGGAAGTGACACTTTTTCTGTATGAAATGAATTCAGAAGCTTGGAGTAGGATCAAATTAATCACACAATGTGAAAATGTATTTGCCCCAAAGGAAGCCATTGTTTTCCATTCCATAACTGGCTGTGAAGGGCCAACCATGTGTAAGATAATCCATTAGGCAATGCAGGGAGTACAAAAGTAGAGAAGTCATGGTGCTTTTCTTGACCAAGTTACAAATCTAACAGAAGACATGAGTCAGGTAGACAGATAATATAATATAAAGTAGAAAGGGAGAAGGGAGGAATGGCTTCTGGCTGGAAGAGTACACGAAGACTTCATAGAACTGGAGGTAACTGGGACATGCTTTGAAGCTTGTGTTTCCTTGGGTAGAGATAACGGAAGAATATTCCAAGGGGTCAGATCAACATGTGGATAACATTCAGCATTGGGAAAGTGAAGAGGAGGTCTATGGAATAGCAAATAATCTATCCTGGCTGGAATACAGACATGTATTCAGTGAAAAGACAGGAAAGTGAGTTGGGGCTATATTGTGACAGATTTCAGAGGCCCAGCTTTAGAGTTTGGAAAGCAGTAGTGAGCCAGAAAAGAATATTAAATGCAACAGTGATAGGATTAGAACTTCATTTTGGGAAGACTATTCTGGTAGAGAGTATGGTTGAAGCAAAATGAAGATGGAGAACACATCATAGAAATAGCATCTTTTACATTTATTCCCTTAATATCACAGTAAAAAAGTAGCTAAAGAAATTTTGATATTCTAACTGCAAATAATGTCTTTCAAGGTAGGGAGCCATGCAGCTGATGCCTGAAAAATCTATTACTACTATAGTGGCCTGATCCTTTCTTCTTGATTTTGTACAAAGTCCAAAACAAAGGTTGGGTGTTTTTATTAAACTCAAAGCTGACTCCAACTCTTTCATCAATATCAATAACTTTATGACTAATATAAACACCAAAAGTCTTCATTTGAGGAAATAAACTCTAATAATTCATAATATGAAATTAAGGAAATGAAATTGTTTTCATTTCCACTTTCATGGATGCCTAAGCTCACTTATACATTTATGTCAATGTTGTCAATATTTGGGGTTACAATAAATATAGAAAAGTTAACATCTCTACCACTCTATAAACTCTATAGACCACAATGAATCTAATTAATATGCACTAACATTGGAGTGCCCATTATGTACCAAATGTTTAGGTACTTTTGCGGGTATATCTTCCGTCATCATAGTTTCTCATTTATTTATCACACAAAACCTTTGTAGTAGGTATTATGAACCTTAAATTTCAGATGAAATATATAAGGCATAAAGAAACTACTCTATCTGGAATCAGACAGCAATAAATTTTAAAGCTAGAATTCAAACCCAGGTCTGTCTGACTGGAGTCTTACTACAATTCCTTCAAGCTGAAGGGATGTGTATTATGGGTGTAGGTTGTGGCTAAGCTTGTCAATTACTTAAAAACAACTATCAAATGAATGCTTGTTTGTTTTTTTTTTCCAAACTAATGGTTTATTTAACTACACCAATTGGGAATTCCCAGAACATCAAAGAGATGTTTGAGAAACTAACAGAAATCTTGAGACTGGAATGATAAACCTTGAAATATGCCACATTGAAGGTCTAACAAATATCATTTGCTACTAAAAAGGATGGCTAAATTGTGGAGGGATGGAAAGCTTCACAGCCAGGCTGTGTCATCTGGGTGGTCCTTGAGATCCCAAAAGGGTTTTCCATAGAAGACATCTGAAAAGATTTTTGGGATATCCTCCAGCTGCAACAGCTGCTTCTCAGTTGCAAACAGACCTGTAGTCATCCAGCAATTTGTAAAATAAGCCACTTTCCCCACATACCAACCAGTGAGGAGCATGACTGAAAGCTGTCCCAGGTCACTCTACAGAGTGTCCCATGACACGCGTGGAGTCTGTCTAAGTGAAGCCTGGATGAAGAGTGTGTCTTCTTGACAAGGTCCCTCCTGGCTGCAGAGCTAGACTCAAGCACATAGCAATGATCATGCTCTTATCCATTAGCTGCAGAAACACCGCTGGGTTGATGGGAAGCAACAAGGGCTAGAGGCTGGATGACCTAGGTTCATGTCCTGGCTATTTCCTTTTTGTTAAGTCATCTGCCCTGACTTCCTGGTAGGGCAAGGATTGCAAAGATCAAATGAGATCATTTTTAGAAGTGCTTTGAAAAGTGCAGTGGTTCAGGCCAGGCGCAGTGGCTCAGGCCTGTAATCCCAGCACTTTGGGAGGCCGAGGCGGGCGGATCATGAGGTCAGGAGATCGAGACTATCCTGGCTAACATGGTGAAACCCCGTCTCTACTAAAAATATAAAAAATTAGCTGGGCATGGTGGCACGCACCTGTAGTCCCAGCTACTCGGGAGGCTGAGGCAGGAGAATGGCGTGAACCTGCGAGGTGGAGCTTGCAGTGAGCCGAGATTGCACCACTGCACTCCAGCCTGGGCAACAGAGCAAGACTCCATCTAAAAAAAAAAAAAAAAACAAAAGAAAAGAAAAGTGGTTCAACCAACTGTATCAATTTGTTTTTGTTGAGATCAGCCCACAGCATCTTCATCTTCATCAAAGAAGGCTGTGGTGTCTAAAAAAAAGATTTTTTTATAATTTAAGAAGCAACCCTTACTGAATATTCTACCATGACTAGTCAGTCCTTTTCGTTATGGGACACAAACAGAAGGAGTTTCTAGTAAACTAGGGATGGGAGGGACTAGAGTTCTAGTTGATATGCCTTAGAAACTCACTCTATTTAATCCACTGGGCAGTGAATTTTTGGTTGTTTTTGTTGTTGTTGTTGTTGCTGTTGATGCAGGGTCTCACTCCCATCGCCCAGGCTGGAGTGCAGTGGCAGGATCATGTTGCACTGCAGCCTCAACTTCCTGAGCTCAGGTGATCCTCCCACCTCAGCCTCCTGAGTAGCTGGGACTGTAAGTGTGCACATCACCACAACTGGCTAATTTTTTGTATTTTAGTAGAGATGCGGTTTCGCCATGTTGCCCAGGCTGGTCTCAAACTCCTGGGCTGAAGCGATCCACCCACCACCTCAGCCTCCCAATCACAGGTGTGAGACACTGAGCCTGGCCAACTTTTTTTAAAGGGATTAATTTTACCTTTTGTAAAATGTAGGAAATATATATAGTAACATATAGCACATATGCACTTACCCATATACATATTTTTGAACCTTACTGCAAACTGGCCTAAATCAATTTGACTGTTTAGTTTTTAGATTCCTTTTTAAAATTGTGGTGGCCTCCAGCAAGTAAAAGTAGATGGTAACTATTTGCTTTTCAACCAGGTTGTACACTACAACAAAAGCAAATTCCAAGTCAAATTCTGCCACGTATAAAATATCCATGGGAAAGAAGCCACGAAAATTATCATACAACCTGCTGCTGTAAATTTGGTGATGTTTCCTCTTGTCTTTTCAGGAACTCCAAAGCACTGCATCAGAGACAATCTACCACATCTAGTTATTTTTCTTCCTGTGCACACTACTGAACCACATTTCCCAGAAACCTTACAGTTGGGTTGGGGCAACATGACCATATTCTGATTTGGCACAGAAAATCTCTCACAAGACTTCTTTTTCTTTACCTCCCACCCTGGAGGTCCATTTTAAAGATGGTGGTATTATAAGATGGTGCTATTAAAGACAGAAGGACTTGAGTCTTCAAGTCACCCTTTGGAGGAAGACAGCTGAGGCAGGCTTCCTAGAAAGGAACATCCACTTTGGACTTAGACTAAGTCCAAAAAATAAATTTTGTGTCAAGACACCAAGATTTGGATTTATTACAATAGGTAATGCTAATTACCCTAATTAATACAAGCAACTGCTTGTATCTGCTGAGAGAGATACGTCAATATTCTAATGGCAAAATCAGCAAACCATCTTGCCAGGTGGGGCCAGGCAAATGAATCTACTGTTGTGTGAGGGAAACACAGAAATGAATGGAGCTCTAGCTGTATTCAGCCACTCGAAAGTAGCTTGATTTCTGGAGTTGCTGGATTCTTACTCTTTGTCCACGTAAAAATAGAGGGACATGAATAATCTTTCTAGTTAATCACATATTTCACCAATAAAAACATTGCATCTAACATCATTTATGCTAATTAATGAACCCTCTAGCGTGAATATCTGATAACATCATTCTAAGTATTTTTGCTGCCACTTGGAACGTCATAGTAAAGTTCTTCAAATAATCACTAATCAGTCTGGATTCCTGCCTAAGACAGAGGTGAAGTTCCAAATATTTAACCACTAGCATGGCACAATCACCAAGAGATGAAAATAGCTGTAAATTCTTATGCCAGAGCGGTGCCTTCTAGCCTGGATTACTTCAAGTGTTAACTAAGCTCCCCTAGGGTAGAGATTAAAGTAATTCATAGAGTCACTGTTTATATTGAAGTACTTAAAAAATAAATTACAGACAATATAACAGGTGCCTAATTCACAGCCATCACCCATTTTATTTATTTATCTGCTCACTCAAGAATTACGAGCAAAGGATCATGGGATCTATTCCTAACTGAAAGATTAGATCAATCAAATTAGCCATCTGTCTGTGGAAGCCTTTAAACTCAGGTTGTATTTAAGTATTATGTTTCCAAGTGCCCAGATGTTACAGAAAAGTGCCTGCTGATACAACTCGTTTTGCACAATGTAAGCCACTAAATGGCTAATATAAACTTATTGCAGCAAGAAAAATAAATAGCATTAACATTGCATTAAATCTGATTTGGGATTTTGGGTGCCCTGTCAGCAAACACAAGTGTTAAAATTTAAATTGCTCAGGACTTGCAGAGTCAGACAAGAAAGAATTGTCAAGTGTCTTTAGATAAGGGGGATACTGGAAATGAGATCAAAGCACTGGGATGTATATCCTTGCTCGGTGTGGTTGGTGAAAGTAATAATAATTACTATGACTATTGTTAGATCGTATCCTGTCCTTAGGTAGCACTTCAGCTCTTTCAAAGCGCTAGTCTGCTTTGGATAAGTGGGGGCTTTTTCCAGCTGAGGAAACATCAATAGGAAATGGACTGAGTGAGCCCGGTCTATTTTTCCATGTCCCTAGCAGTGATTCCTGATTTACTCCAATCAACTTATCAGTGAGCAAAACCTGGACCATTTCTTAGCTCTCTGGCTTTACAGAGACTTTCACTGACTCCCAGTAACATATCAGTTTGGATAATTCTGTTTTAGAAACAGCTGCTGCCCTACCACATCCTGCAAAACTTCCCCCAAGACAATTACCAGACAAAAATCATCCTCATTTTCCTAACCAAAAATCAAGGCATGTGGTTGACCAGGGAGTCTTTCTAATTTGTTAATTCATTTGTCTGAAAAATGTTACAATTCAGTACAAATTACATCACATGTAACCATACCTTAATACCTATAGAAAGGAATAAAAGTACATAAAATCATAAATGTCTATGTTTATTACTTCTGATGCCTGGAAATATAGAAATTCTTTCAGGTTTTTCTTCCTTGTCCAGATTAAACAATCCCAATTTCTTAAATATTGCCTTCACATGTCAGTCTTTAATCCTTTTTAATGCCCTGCTACATGCATTACAGTATTGGATCTTCCGTGGAACATTTTATGGTAGGGTCTTTCTTTATCCTACTTTTACAGATCAGTAAACTGAGGATTATGGAGCATATATAACTGACCCACTGTCACCATGTAGCTGTAAAGTGTCAGAACTTGAACCCAAATGTGTGGAATATCAAAATATGTGCTCTTACCCAAGCCTTCCTGCTCCACCAGGAGAAACCAGCCTTGAAGGCTGAAAGAATAAGCTTGGGATTGGGGGTGAGGGAGGTAAGGTGGGAAAATGTTGGTTATATAGAGAACAGCGTGGCTTTTTGTTAACGCCATTGCAAGGTTTCCCTCTTTCACCGGTCAACTTAGAGTCTAAGGACAGGGTTGTTCTACTTAAATACAGATGCCTAGAGCAACATGTTGTCGTCAGCAGTCACAGCTGGGCGTGGAGGTATGAAGCAGTGAAGATCAGCATAACACAGAGTACCTGGGTCGAGATACCAGGGAGAGGGAGGCAGTGGGAGAGTCCAAACTCTCTTTTGGCATGTCTCGAAGTGTGCATCAAGTCATCTGAGGTTCTTGTTTAAAAAGGCAGGTGCCTGGATTGCACTCTAAAAATTCAGATCCTCTTAGTGCAGGAATTACTGCTGAGGGCGGAGACCCGCGCAGAGCCAGCTCTGGAATGTGCGCCCTCTGCTGGCAGAAATTTTATTTGACTCATCTAAGCCACTGCATGAGAACCCGTGAGGGGTTCTGCAAGGAAGCAAAAGTACCCCCGCTCATTTCAGGGGGCTGAAGCTACACCCTGGGGTCCTTCCTCGAAGGCGAGGTCCACAATCAGTGAAATCAAAGATGAGTTTGGGGGATTTCCTCTAAAGGCTGCCATATCTCCTCACCTTTTCCCTTTTTCGATAACTGAAATAGCAGGTGCATCTCTAAGATGTGCAGCTTGACATGCAAAAACAAAGGCAAGGCACACGGGCCTTGAGCAACTCAAAAGATTTTCTGCAGCAATCAAGACATCACACCATTCAGTCAGCTGGGAAACACTACAGTCCGGCCTGCCAGGGTGTGAGGCAGGAGAACACGAGGTAGCCACAGGATAGCCCTGGGCAAGCTGGAGTCCCACCTCAGCCTCGGATGCTGAGTTTCAGTCTTCCAGAAATCTAGCCAAAATTACTAGACCACTTTTGGGCTGTAGTGAGCCATAAACAGATGGACTACTATTCCCCAAAGAATGCTAAGGTTATTAAAGCCCTCGGCTCTGGGTAAGAAGAACAAAAAGCACCACTCAGCTCCTTTCTGGTCAAGCCATTCTTCCCTGAGAAAGAATTCGGAAAAACAAGTCTTGCCTCACATTAAACTACACTTACTCCTGACCTTGACTCCTCTGTCTCTTTACCTCTCACAGAGAATTAATGGAAAGAAAGAGTGAGACTAACAAACAGAGATGGAGTCAAAGAGAGAAGTGCTTCCTTATGAGGATTAGATACGATGTTGAAACCAATAGGAGGGGAAGCACGGTGATGGAGTGAAGAATCAGAGGCAAACATTTCTGTCTGCCTGAATTGCGTGGGGCGCTAGGAGTTGGGTGCTGGGGATGTGTGTGCTAGGTCCCTAGCACCTAGCTTCTAGTGCCCCATGGCTTTTGTGAGCTAAAGATTTCCCTAATAAATGAGACAGCCTGAATCAGCACTGGGATATGGAGTACAGTGGACTGGAAAGGGGACAGGAAGGAACATACAGATGAGAGATCTCCCCCAATTGCCATGCTTTGGGAAGAGGGCTTGGATGAGAGCTATAAGCGAGGAACTAACCAGTCTCTTGTGAATTCCAGGTAGATCAAGGTGGCACTGGGGAAGTAGACCAGGATGACCCCTGACCCCTGGCCACTGCCCCTTAGCCATTCAGCCTCACACTAGCAGCAGCAGAATGCCTCTAGAGGTGCGTGTATCTCTACCAGCAACCAACAAGATGTATTGCCCACAAGCTAACCCTTCTCTTCCAGCCTTTTGTTTTTGCTTCCTGATTTTCCTTACATCTTTATTTTAGTTTGATTATACCACTACAGAAATACTGACAAAGTGGAAAGAAAAAGATGAGAGAGCTGCATCGTGCTAAGGATGATTGTGGACACCCAGATACTCCAGGGAAAACCTTGAACTCTGAACGCTGACTTGACCTTCTTCCACTGACCCTGGGACCTCAGGCAAACTGGACAGGCAGGAGGAAAGGCAGGACCCATGTGCAGTTCTCCAGCCCCTCTAGTGCCAGAGAGTTAATAAATGTCAGGAGACTTGTCTAAATAAACAAAGAGCAACCCCAGGCTCTAGGCCTGGGAGCACCGGTCTTTAACCCCAGGAATCCTTCCCAGACATGCCACGGCTGTCAGCCCTAAGTCTGACTTCACTGACAGAACCTTGTAGAGGGACAAAAGATCTATACCCTGTCTACTGCATAGGAATGAGGAGGTCTTAATGGCACAGCCACTGTAGCTTGAGAGCTACAGCAAGCCTTCCGAGCTGGAGATCCCTTTGCCTCTGACGTACCACCTCCCACCACCAAGCATAAGAGTGCTTAGAAAATAAAGCCAAGATACAAAAGCAAATAAACCTTGACTTATATCTCACACCTCATACAAAATTAACTCAAAATGAATTATAGACCTAAATGTAAAACCTAAAAAACTTCTGCAATAAAACATAGGGAAACATCTTTGCAGCCAAGGGTTAAGCTTTCAAAAAAACAGCATGAGCCATTTAAGAAAATGATAAATTAGACTTTATCAAAATGTAAATCTTCTACATTTTGAAAGACACCATTAAGAAAATAAAAAGACAAGCCACATACTAGAAGCTGAGATTTACAAAACACAGATCTCATAAAGGACTTGCATCCAGAACATACAAAAAACACTCAAAATTCAATCATAAGAAAATAAACATCCCAATGTTTTTTCTTTCTTTTTTTTTTTTGAGACAGAGTCTTCCTCTGTCACCCAGGGTGGAGTGCAGTGGTGCGATCTTGGCTCATGGTAACCTCCCTCTCTGAGGGTAAAGTGATTCTCATGCCTCAGCCTCCCAAGTAGCTGAGACTACAGGCACGTGCCACCAAGCCCGGCTAATTTTTGTATTTTTTGTAGAGCTGGGGTTTTGCCATGTTGGCCAGGCTGGTCTCAAACTCCTGGCTTCAAGTGATCTGCCCACCTTGGCCTTCCAAAGTGCTGGGATTACAGGCATGGGCCACCATGCCCGGCAAACATCCCAAGTTTTAAAAATCAGCCAAACATTTAAACAAAGATTTCACCAAAGAAAAGATGGCAAATAAATAAATTTTTTAAATGTTCAATATAATTAGTCATTAGAGAAATGCAAACTAAAACTGTGATGACATACTATTACATGCTTATTATAATAGAATCACTAAAACAAAACCAAAAAAAAATTCTACCAAGTGTTGTAGAGGATTAGGAGCAGCTAGAACATTCATACATTGTATGAATGTAAGATGGTACAGCCACTTTGGAAAACAGTTTGGTGATTTCTTATCCAGCTCAACATACACCTGCCACGTGATGCAGTAATCCCACTCCTTCTGTTTATCAAGAGAAATGGAAACATATATCTTCCAAAGACTTCTATGTGCACGTGTCTAGGAACTTCATTCGTAATAGCCTAAAACTGAAAACAACTTAAAAGTCCACTAACTAGCAAATGGTTAAACAAACTGGAATTCCATGGTCCATCCAACGCACCACTACTCAACAATAAGAAAGGAACAAACTTCCAATATATGCAAAAACATGGATGGATCCTAAAAGCATTATACGACAGAGGGTGGACATAAAATATGACATTCTGGAAGAGGCAAAACTACAGGGATAGAAGTTAGATCAGTGATTACCAGGGGCAGGGAGGGAGTCATTTTTCTACAAAGGGACACAAGGGAATATTTAAGGATGATGGAAATGTTCCATATATTTCTATTCCGGTGGTTATTACATTACTGTGTATGTTTGTTAGGGCTCATCAAACTGTAGACTTGATGAAATTTATTGCATATAAATTATACCTCAATAAATCTGACTTTAAAATGATAATAAGGACAAGAGTTAGCAATATGCCTGCAGGAATTAAGTGACTTGTTGCATGCTGGTTCCCACAGTTGTCTAGATTTCCCCTCCCTTCTTCCTGCCCACAGAAGCACGGCAGTCCTCCTGCACTTTCTGGTGAGACTCAGGTGATGGGACCAGCACTAGGCTAGAGACCACTCAGGAGGGTGGGAGGTCCAGATGCTAGTTCCAGTTCAGCTTCTGATGTTAACTGGGGCAAGTTACTGAGTCACCCTCAACCTCATTGCAAAATGAGGACTTTTCACTTCTTTCCAGGCCTATGATTCTAATTTGTAGTCTGAAAAGGAATGAAGGCTATCCAATGCGTTGTGTTTCCACACCGTGAAGGTCTGGGGAAAGGACAGGGCCCTAAACCCTCCCAATTCTTCAGAGGCCCCTTTTTCTACCCTCAGGTACTCTAGTGGGCCCTCTGACCCTCACCAGCCTTAATCCCCAGGAGTTCAACAAGAGAAGCAAGTGGTTCATCATCACCCCATAAGGCCACACCCTGTGATTCTTATAAATGAGGCCAGTAGACAGTAGCTTCCAAAATTCTTTCAGTATCATACGCACTCTGTTGTCTTAGGAGGCATGGGCAGACCCCATTTACAAATGTTTAAGAGCAACGCAGGATCCCCACACAAAACAGCAGCCTCCACCTAGGCTCCAGTATCTGACCCACGGGAGCTCCACTCTTCAGCCTCCAGGAAGACACCCTACAAGACATGCTACACACCTCTGCAAACACGGTGTTCTGAGCTCAGTTTCTGGTCCTGAGTATCAGAGCCTAAATTTCCATTCCACCGCTTACTAGTTGTGTGACCTTGGGTGAGATATTTAACCTCTCTAAGCCACAATTTCTCCTTCAGTAAAACAGTGATAATAATAGTCCCCATCTCCCAGGGCTATTGGGTTGATTAAATAAATCACTGTGCATCCGGTTCTTAGAACAGTGTAGCAAGCACTTAGTGTTAGTTATTATGATTTAATTTAACTTAATTTGAAAACTGTCATTTCTTGTAAGTCTTGGCAAATGCAGAGGTTTCTTTATTAATGTTCAATGTCAAAAGATGAGCTATCTTGGGCTGAAGAGAAAGGTTGCTTGTGTTGAACCCAAACTAGACTCAGACTTGAAGCTGCTACTCAGTTTTTTCTCACCAGAGGTAGGTGCAGATGGGGAATTTCCAGGTTGATTTTGAATCCAAGACTTCTCCAACAATGCTATACTTATCAAAAGTAGATTTAGGAGTATGAGGAGACAGGGAGGGTCATCCAAATAAAACAGAACCGCTCCAGCATGCCTGCACAGTGGCCACGATACCTTCAAAGTACTGTCTATGAACCAATTTCTGTTGAGGAAACAAGGTACAAAGAAACTCCCATATGGATACTAGCAGGATTTGCTGGTGTCTGGGGAAGATTATAAACTAGCTAGTTGCTGCTCACATCAGAGCCAAGCAGGGCACATTCAGTTTTTTAATCTGGACCAATTTTCCGGATCAAAAACTAGTCTTTCCAAGGGATGTAAATGAGCCCAGGAGGGAAATTTCCCCTGAAGTTATGAAGTAGCTGTCATTTTAATCTGAGAAGCTTTCCAACCTGAAAGCTAGTGTCTGGATAAAATTATAAAGTAATAAAAATAAAACTCTTCTAGGTTGAACCTAGTCTAAACACTTCTATCTCAAGTTTGATGTAATTAATATGCCAAAGTATTTAAGAGGTGGTGTTTCCACTATCAAAACCCTATCTATGCTTCAAATAAAACCAAAGAGGCCAGCATGGCATATTCCTGGCATGAATATCAGAATGAGACCCTGAATGAACCAGGTAGAAAATCTTTTTAGGAGAAGAACTCCAAAAAATAAGAAAGAAAATATGATGACCCACATGAGCAGTTTTATACAACAGGTTTTTATAAAATACTTTTTAAAAATTCCCCTTAAATGGATTAAAATATATCCTTTAAAAAGCATTGCATACACTGTTCATGCTTTAAAACTATAGATATAACTATGCTTTGTTTAAAAATTGTGACAATTAATAGATGATTTCATGTGAATAAATCTGCAAAATGCAATTGATCATGATGTGGTTATCTTAAGGAGGAAAGTTAGAAAGAAGCCCTTCACCGAAATCCTTGAAGGTGTATGTATGTGTGCATGCAGGAAGAGAAACAATTTAACGTGATATTACCTTGGACTGAAGCTATTATCTCCAAAATGAATTGAAGAGCTCATAAATGGAGTGGCTCATAATTTAAATATGGTGTAGATTATGATAATGACCTTAGATTTCAAGGCAGGTAACAAGTGCTGGTAATAACAGACACAGTGCAAAGACTGAGGACGCTTCCAGAGCCGAAATGCAACAAGTCATATTTCCAGATAGAGAGCTCCAATGCGAAAATATTTAAGCATTCACATGGGATCCCGCTAAGACGATTTTCTTTGCCCTCTGATAAATTTTCCTAGCTTTGCCTCTTTCTTACAGAAACGTTTGTGAAGACAAACTGCACTTTCTGTGAGGTTTTGCAGACTGCATTCAAATAAAAGTAATATTGTTTTCCATTGTTCATAAGATATAATTAATCCCATAAGACAACCTCCCTTACAAAGTAAGTTAAGACAAAACAGATTTTTCAGAATTCTAAATATGGTCCCAGCAAAAAATAATAAAAATCGTTATTTGGGAAACAATGTTTAGAACTTCATTGTTCAGAATGTTCTACTTTGAATAATCTCACAACATACGCCAAATCAAAGTAGACCAAAATAAACGAAGACTTTTTACCTATATGCAGCTAGAGGAAACACACGTTATTATGGTTTCAAGTTCTCCCCCAATTCCCAATCCCTTATAAAAGGTTACAACGTACATACCTTTGTTTAAATGGCAAAGCAAAGACAGGAGTTCAAAACACGGTAAAATTAACCCACTGGGTTCTTCCTTCTGAACAAATGGCCCCAGAGTGGAAGAGGATGCTAAGAGCAGAGTCCGCATCCCTGCACAATGCGTGGGCAGGGCCCGAGATGGGCAGAGGGGGCTCCAGGCAACCCTTCAGACACTTAACAGGAAATGGCTGGGCTCTGGACAATATGAATTGAGTAAAATGTTTGGAGACGCAGGAGGGGCTAGTTTGACTCCTCTGCATGGTTGCCATCCTCTGTAATTGAGACAGCACGATCGCTGTCCCAACTGTCAGCTCTCTGCGGTCAAACACGGGGACCACCACCTCTACTGTGTCTGGAAAATTGATCATTCTTTTAATAAATAAATATCCCTAGCGCCGCCCGGGCTCGGGGGAGGGCGAGGTTTGCGTCTTTTCTCAGCTCCTGGCAGAGCTGAAGCGAGTTAAGCCGACGTTGGTCGGGGAGAGGGAGGCGGTGCGCTGCCCGCTCTGTGTCCTCGCCCCGGAGCCCAGCAGGGGTGCTCGGGGCGTGGTGGCTCCGGGCGGAGGAGTGCATTACCTGGTTTTCGGATGGCCGCTCGGAGCGACACCGCGCCGGGTCCGAGGCTGGAAGCCAGGAGCAGGAGCCGGAGCAAGACGCCTCGGATTAAATCCATTTCGCCGCCGGCGCCTGCAAAGTTTCACCAAGTCCCGGGCGCACACGGAAAGGGCGTCTCCGGGGGCGCGTGGGGGACGCGGCCCCAACGGATCCCCGGGCCGGGACGAGGAGATGGGGGGCTGCGAGGGCTGGGCCCGGAACCACGGGCAGTTCCAAGAGGTAGGACTGCAGCCGGGAGGTCGGCGTGCGCGAGTGAAGCCGGCTGCAAGCGGCAGGGCTTTTCGCGGGGGCGGGGGCGACGAAGGAGGCCGACTGGGAGGGAAGGGCTGGCCGCGGGAGGGAGGGAGGCTCGACCGGCCCGGGGATGAAATTACAATCGAGTGGAAGTGAGAGGGGCAGGCCCTGAAACCTTCACTCCTCGCCCACCTCGGAAGCAGACAGCCCGCCCCTCACCCTCTCTAGCGACCCCCAGCGCAGCCCTTCCCCGCTGGTGACCTAGATTGGGGACCTGGGAGGGAACGACTTCAAGCACTGGAGACGCAGGGCAGGAGTTAGGCGACTGCGGGTCCAGGACCCTCCGCGGTCCTCACCCTGAAATCTTGGGGTGCCCCCCACCCCACCTGGGCCCTCCTCCTGCCGCACCCCTCTAGGGTCGCCTCCACCCAGTCTGGCGACTTTTTCTAACACCTCAAAGGTTGCTGTAGTTGGTCCAGCGCACTTGGGGGATGCGAGGGGTAGACGGGGGTCTGTGATTTGCAAGTGGGGTGGGGGTGAGAGGAAGAGAGGCGGGACCGTCCCGGGTCTGAGGCGCTAAGAAGATAAATGGGATTTAAGGCTCGCAGATGGAGAGCTGAGGCCAGGCCGCTCAGACTGGGACGCCGGGTGGAGATTAGGGCCTGGAGCGGGGGAGTGGGGGCCCTTCCCGGCAGAGGAAGGCAACTTGAGACCCTCCTGGGTAGGAGATGAAACTCCAAGTTAAGCCTGGCGTCTTAGGGAGGGACGCGAGCTCGAGCCCCCAGGCGGACCGAGAAAAGCCCTTGGGCGGCGCCCAGCTGGGGCTGGGGCAGGGGGCCGGGGCGGGGTCCTGGCCTCTGATCCCGGGATCGGGCTTCCTGGGTTGTCTCCCTGAATGGAGAAAGACTCTCTCCTCCGCTGAATTTGCTGCCCCAGGACTCAGTAAAATGTACCTTTTGCCAGATTTCGCGGTAGTGCCTGGAGAGGGGAGACCCTGCCTGGGACACACGTCCCGTTGCATACTGGCGTTCTGACCTCCAAACCAGCGAGAAGAGAAAGCAGATACAATAAATAAACCAAGAGGGAATAAACTTAGAGGCAAACGCGGCCCTCGGCAGTTCCTGGGGAAAGATCAAAGGCCGTAGGAAGTGCCCCGCAGAGGAAATCTGCAGTCACCAGCGAGAGGACCGCGCCCGCCCCCTCCCCACCTTGCAGCGCTGCCAGGACTCAGTGGGCGTCCTGGCTCTTCACAGTTAGCTTATGTTTGGGAGCGCGGGAGGAAACAATGTTGACTGATACATTCTTCTCCCCTCCCCAGCCCCCCAAACACACACACACAGGATTTCTACTCCCTCTTTTAAGAATGAAATATCCCCTGGCTGGAGAGTTTGTAATGAGCTCCATCTTGTTAGTTAGCAAAGCTGAGTGTGTTCCCTTATGTGTTGGCATTTTCAAGTGTGCAACTGTCTGTTCACAAATAAATTCAAAGTCCCCTCCAACTTGAGTATTTGGAAGTTTTAGCTGTGACACCAAAGCTTGTCCTCTTACATAGAACTGGAGCAAAGTTCAGACAGAACTATGCTTTTCACGTCCAAGGTGACCATAAAGCCGGCCACTAAGCTAAGCAAAGTGACTGCCCCCAAGGCTGCTAGTCTCAAAGGTCTCAAAATCATAGACTTTTTAGCATTACCAGGAGCCCTAAAGGTCATCTAGGCCATGCCTCCACTCCACACAGGAGTCTGCTTTCAGCATTGGTGTCGGGTCGTGCCACCTCCCTTTGAACTCCACCTGTGTGAGAGAGCTCCTCCAGCGCCAGCTGAGAAGTTGCCGGAGGTCTTTCTTTATGCGAAAGTGATTTCTTATCTCAGACTTAATGTGGCACCCAGAACCAAGCAAGTGTTGCAATGCAGATGCCTCCCATGCAGGCTTTCCTACTTAAAAATGATTCTCTGTGATGCTGAAACTGGAAGTAATAATAATCGTTGATATTATGGCTACCATTTATTTAACGTCTTCTATGTACCAGACCTTCTTTGAAGTGCATTTTAATCCCAGTAACAACCATACCAGGAAGATACTGTTATTACTATTCTCGCCTTTTACAGATGAGGAACCTGAAGCATGGAAAGGTTAAGAAACTTGCCCAAGGTCATGCAGCTCCCATGCAGCGCTTGAATCCAAGGGGTCTGATTCCAGCCTTCAGGCTTTTGAGAGAACAATGTGGAAAGTAAACACAGCAGTGGACTGAGAGGATCAGGAGATGTGGGTGTTTAATCCTAGGCTCTGAGTATAGTGTGCCTTGGTAAAAATGAATGGGCTGGACGAAACAATCAGTAAATTCCAGGTTTTGCTTTCTCTTTAATAGCTGATAAAATAGCATCATCTAATCTAAGCTACCTTTACTCCGAATGTGCCTTTTAAAAGACCCTGTGCAAATTGTCCACTGCAAATTTCGCAAGCCTGGGCAGCCTTATTGCCAATGTCCTCCACATGTGCCCACACCACCTTGGCATCCCTGGCCCTGGGCCTCCCTTCCATTTTTTGCAGATGACCATAGGCGATTTGGGAAATAGGCTTGGTTTCTTCAGAGGCCCCTCTTGTTTTTTCCTTGGGGAAAAACAACATTAGATTATATTGTTGTATTTTTACCTCTGAGGGCCTGCAAACACTCTGGATCATCAGGCCATTGAGATAAGACCTTATTTCACAAAATCTGCTTCAAATCTAGAGCACATGTTACATTAAACTTATTCCCTTCCTTTGCAGTTCAAATCGCATCCTCCAAGGGAACTGGAAGATTCCCTCTCCTTCCAGTTTGACAACCAACTATGGCATTTGTAAATCTGACTAAAGACAAATAGAACACTTGCCTTTCACTCTCTTCCTGCTTTCTGAGAGGAGGGGAACTAAAGAGGGGCCAAGAGGCTTTGAATGTTTCATTAAAAAAAAAAAAAATCTGTTCAAATTCACTGGAGGTCTAAACTCAATTAATAAGGTTGCCAGTAGAAGAGTGACCTGCCTACTGTGCTCATTATCATGGAAGAGGAATCTGACCTTTGCTGCATGGAATAGATTTGGAGGCTGGTAGAAGAAAGTAAAGGCAAACTTATCAATTATAGAATGTTTATTAAGACTCTAAATGAGAGTGACAAAGAGGCAGCAGCCAAGAATCATCTTTTGATTTATTTTTCTAAATTGGTTATATCTACATGTAAAATTTGAAATGCGGATCAGGCAGAGTGTATAGAGAAAAATAAGTTTCCTTTTCTTCCTTCTACCATCACCAGTTTCTTGGATATCCTTCTAGAGATGGTCTATGAATGGACAAGCTAATTATATACACGTATATTTAACACAACCAAGAGCATCTTCTACGTACTTCTTAACCTGATGATCCTTCCAAATCAGCAGATACAGATCTGCCTCCTTCTTACTAACTGCTGAATAATATTCTACATGTGATATGTAATTTATTTGTTCTTTCTTCTGTTGTTTCCAATTATTATAAACAACAGGCATGAATGACACTGAATATGTAATAAGTTGCACATGTTATAGTAGACTGTAGGGTTCATTTCTAGACTAACCATGCTCGGTCAAACAGTAAATGCCTTTTCAATTTTGATAATTTGGCTACATTTCCTCCCAAGGAGGTTGTACTATTTTACTCCCCAATAAGCAGTATATGTGCCTAACTAATTCCGTGAACTCTCACCAACGTAGTGTCTTCTCAAACTAGAAATATAAATATACATATATTTATATGTTACATTTTAATCAAGATGCAACATACAAAAGTATCAAATAGTAAGTGTACCAATTGATGAATTATAGCAAAGTGAGCACACTTGTATAACTTTATTAAGTACTCCCCAGATCAAGGAATAGGATATGACCAGCACCCCCACAAAGCCCTCTTCATGCTTCCTCTCTAGAAGTGTATATTTTTGAAGAAGGGTGAGGGATGAGAATTCTAACCTCCCATTTACCTTTAATTAAAACACACAAATAAAAGTAGATCAGTAAAAATAAGTAAACACTCTCCCTACACCAATGTAAAACAAACATTGAGACTGAATCCCATTATGTGTAAGTCTCTGTGCTAAGAACAGAAATAATATATTAGAGAAAATGCAACAATATTTTTTGCACTCAAGAAGACTACAAATTTGTTGGGAGACGAAGACAGTTGCACTGCCAATTGTTCCGTAAAGCAGAACAAAGGAAGCCCTAAATAAGAGTGCAAATAATGTGCTATTGGGTTGAGTGACAAAGACCCTGTATTACAAATGATAACATACATAATAAGATACTGTATAATGCATAGCCGTCTGCTATACATTATGTCCTCCTTGCTTATACTTGATTATAATTAAGTATGTAATCAGTGGACTGGACTGACAAAGCAAACATGTGTAATAAACCCCCAGATCAAGAAATAAAACAATACCAGCACCCCAAAAGCCTTTCATTCTTCCTACTAACTGTAACCTACCCTACAACCAAATAGGTAACCATTTTCCTGATTTCTAGCACCTAGATTATTTTGGCCTGGTTTTGAACTTTATATAGATGGAATCATGCAGTAATGTAATCACTTATTCCTCTTTTACTCAACATTATGTTTGAAAAAATTCATCCAAGTTGTGTGGTTATTCATGTTCATTGCTGTGTAGTATTCCATTATATAAATGTATCACAATTTGTTTATCCATTTCACTCCTGATAGACATTTGGGTTGTTTCTAGTTTGGAACTACAACCAAAGATGTTGCTGTGATCATTCTTGGATGTGTCTTTGGCAGACATATGTATGTGTATCTGCTGTGTATACCTGTGAGCAGAATTATTAGGTTATATGATAGGCATATGTTTAGGTTTGGAAGGTACTGTCAAACAGTTTTCCAAAGTGGCTATATTCATTTACACTCCCATCAAAGTATATGAGAGTTCTAGTCATTCAAAAATCATACCAACACTTGATGTTGTTTGTCCTTTTCGTTTTAGCCATTTTGTTGCATGTTAATAATACCACATTGTGGTTTTAACTTGTGTTTCCTTGAAAACAAGTCGAGCACCTTTTCACTTCTTTATTGGTTATTGTATATCCTATTTTGTGAAGTGCCTATTCATGTCTTTTGCCCATTTTTCTATTGGGTTTTCTACTTATTTCTCATTGATTTGTGGAAATTCTTCATATATTCTGGATACAATTTAGAGGAGTTTTTCTGTTGTAGTTGAATATATTGGTAATATTTTCTTCACTCTGTCTTGGCTTTTAACTCTCCTGATGACTTTTAATGAACAGAAACCCTAGTTTTAATGTAGTATGATTGATCGATTTTTTTCATTTATAGCTAGCAACTTGCCCCAGGTCACAAAGACATTATTCCATTTTTTCTTTGAAAAGCTTAATTGCTTACCTTCTACATTTAGATCCGCAATAGATTTTTATGTATGATGTGAGGTAGTGCTCACAGCCTTTTTAACTTGATGCTCCCTCCTGATTTTGATATGGGCAGCTGCATCTCCACAGGGAGGAGATGTGGTTTGCAGGATGTGGCTTCTGTGCTGTATGTTCTCTGCCAGCGTCAGCCAAGCTGAGGCTCAGGGCTAAAGCTAGGACTACACATCTCACCTGGGATAAGCCCTCTAGATTGCCACCCTGCATTATGTGTTTTGGATGAAGCTCTATGTGTTTACAACAAAGCCAATCTGCCCCCAAATATCACACTTAATGAAGTATTTTACAAATATCTTCATGAAATTTCTGTCGTTTGAAATACTCCCATGGGTTAAAACTATGACTCATTTATGACTTATAGCCCTTCTATTCCAAAAATCATGGGAGAGAAATGTTTTAAGAACTTTTATCCAGGTGGTCCCTCTTAAAATGGACATATGTTTCCTGAAGGGGAAGGAAGGGCTCATGAATACTGTGCCTGTTAACACAGTGGGGACTCATTTATTAGCTCATTTAGCTGTCACTTAGGACAGCAGCTCCAGGGTCTACAGCAAGTAGAGTAATATATGAGTTTAATAGTAATTTGGGGAGGAAAAATTTTCAGAATCTAGGATATAGATTGTTAGTAATAGCAAACCCCTGAAAGCAATAAAGGTAGCCATCATTGGAGAAGAGACTGGTAAAATAAATTGTGGAATGCAATAGATCACTCTACAGCTGTTTAAAAAAAAAGTGGGCTTTGGCTGGGTGCAGCAGGTGACTTACGCCTGTAATCCCAGCACTTTGGGAGGCCCGGCGGGCAGATCAGTTGAGGTCAGGAATTCGAGACCAGCCTGGCCAACATGTTGAAACTCCATCGCTACTAAAAATACAAAAATTAGTCGGGCATGGTGGCAGGTGCCTGTAGTCCCAGCTATTTGGGAGCCTGAGGCAGGAGAATCACCTGAATCTGGGAGACAGAGGTTGCAGCAAGCCGAAATCATGCCACTGCACTCTAGCCTAGTCAATAGAGCAAAACTCCATCTCAAAAATTAAAAAAAAAAAGGGCTTAGAGCTTCATGTGCTACAAGGAGAAAAGTGAATCCAGCAAATTTGGGCAGTGCAAATGTGTTAATGAGTGTGGGAAGAGGGCTGGAGTGTCTGAGGTGAATGGGGGAAAATTAGCATTTTGTTATTTTTCACTGCTTATGTTTTTAATCATAGGAAAGTCTATTTGGGTTCAAAAGAAAATATGAATGAATTTTAAAAGAATATAGGGGAGTCTAGGTGGAGTGCTTGGTGGGGCAGGAAGAAAGATGGGATCTGAGAAACCAAGAGACGAGATATAGATCCTGAACACCTTAGGAGAAAGAGAGGATGAAGAGCTGGAAACTGGCACTCCCAAGGGGGAGGTGGGCATGAAAAGCAGACCTCACAAGTTATATGGTTCTGTCTAGAGCTGCCAGATTGGATGAGCAAGAAAAATAGACATGCACACGCCAGGGTCTCTCCCTGTATTTTCAGGAATATGGAGAAGCCATCGTCTTCCTGAAAATACAGGGAGACCCCCTGTCGTGTGCATGTCTTGAAGATGTCAGGGATCCTCCAGGGTCCTGTGACCTCCACCTAACCATGAACCACACAGGACACAACAAAATGAGAGGGCCCCAAAGTGGCCAAATGCAACTGCGTACCATGCTAACAGGCATCTCTTTGGAGACTCACACACAATTTCAAACGCAGGGCTAGTTTGTGAAATGACACGGCAGCAAGGAGATCTCCACGGAGTAGAGGTCAGGAGATCTGCACTCTCATTCCATTTCTGTCACTATTGTCAGTGGGACTTTAGCAATTCCATCAACCACTCTATCCCTTATTCTTCTCCTCTGGGAATTGAAGATGTCGGATAAAATGCCACCTCAGTCTGTCCCAGGGCTCACGATCTCCACTCTCATGACAGAGCTGCTTTCCTTTTCCCAGGACAGGCAGATGTCACTTGTTAAACACAAAAGAGTCTTATAAATTTTTTATCAGGAAAAACTTTGAGGTTGGAAAGCAAGTCTCTAGCCAAAAAAGTAAAATGAAAACAAAACAAAATAAAATGCAGCATTTAATACACACACACAACACACACACACACACACACACACAAAGATGGCAGGACAAAAGCAATGCCTTGCCTCTGAGATGGTTGTAGGAAGCTGACTCACAGTTTTCAAGCCAGCCCTATTTAGTCCATCCAGAGAGCGGAAATGGCAGGCATGAGAAGGGAGGGCAGGGAAGACTCCTGTGGGGAGGTGAGCGTAGGAAGCAGAGAAATGCTGGCTTCGTTTCTGGCTTCTTCTGCAATGGTACAAACAAATGCAGATTTTCTGATGCCAAGAAAAAACCTGTAAAAAGAAGCAAAAGGCCAGTTTTTCAGTCTGAGTTTGATATTTTTATGTGTTTTCCTTTAAAAAGAAATTCAGCTTTTATTTTGGATTCAGGGGTACGTGTGCCGGTTTGTTAAATGGGTACTTTGTGTGATGCTAAGGTTTGAGGTACGACTGAGGTATGGATGATTACCCCATTACTGAACATAGTACCCAATAGGTAGTTTTTCAGCCCACACCCTCCTGCCTCCCCGCCCCTTCTAGTAGTTCCCAGTGTCTGTTGTTCCCGTATGTATGTCCATGTGTTTTTCTTAAAGGGGGAAGTAGGACAAAGGGGATGGAAGGATTTGTAAGTACAGTCTGATCAGTGAGTGTCGCCAAGTAGAAGGTGTCAAGAAGGTGACAAGTAGCTGAGTTAGGGTTAGCTATGTTATGGTTAGCTAGCTATGGTTAGGTTGGTACCCAGTCCCAGGGAAGGAAGGGTGTGAGAGAAAAGGGTTCAAGCCAGAGAAGAAGGTGGGTGGCATGTCAGGATGGCAGTGCTCGTGACAGGAAATAAGAACAGAATAATTTCAAAGGAAATTCCTTATCCAAAAAAGTAGGAGGGAATGGCTTAGATTCCTATTTTAAAATTAATTGACAATATGAACAAAGATCAACAGTTAAGAAGGAGGAAACAGCTTTGATTTCCTCCCCCCTGCAATAAAACATAACACCTACTTTAAAGGGTGTGCCCATCAGATAGGATAATCCAAGGCACGGTTCATGCCACACCCTTGAGCGTCACTGAATGTGGTTTGGCTTTATCATTCCATCAGTCACATCTATCACAGAGACAAGCTAAGTCCTCTCCAGAGTTAAACTCCAGAAGCACTAGTAGATTATTACTTGGATGGCACATGAGACTTAAGGCCAAAGATGAAGCTTTGATCCAGACACTTTGTACAGGAACTGGAAATAATGGAAAATCAAGGATTGTATTTTGGAACAATGAAAGATCTCCCCCAAAAGATAATGAACTACCAGAAGGGGATTCTCTGGGATAGGAATCACAGCTGAGCCATCTAAGGAAAGGAAAATGCACACAGGATACACCCACAACGGGTAGGAGTCACCATTAAGTCCTGGCTCCTCCTGGGAACAGCTAGCCCATTCATATTTTCCTTTAGCTTTAGTGCCTCTTAATTTATCCAGTATGCCTGTTTTTCATGTTCCCTGTTTCTAATCTTTATTACTTGTTATATGTCTTTAGATGAGTCACATTGCCTATCTGACATGAGTTTCCTGGGCTTAACTGGTAGAGCACAGGATCCTTCTCAGCTCAGACATCCTTGTGTCTGTGTTTGGGCATGGCAGCTCCAGACACATCCTTCTCAGTTGTGCCCAGGTCCCAACTACTTATCCTTGAGAAATGCTATTAACATTAAAACTCTGATGTCAGAGTTGAAGGAATACACTAACATGATCGCTGAGTCCAGATGAACCCATGAAGAAAACTCAGAATGTGGAGATGTTGGCTTGTATGTAGTAGGCAAGCCTGTAAGTATTTGTTTGATGAACAGAGAAGTATGGCTTTAATCATTCTCTGGTCCTACCCTCTTTCATAATCATGGGGTTTCATTGAAAAAAAAAAAAACAACACAATTCAAGCTATCTACTTTCTTCAGGGTAAAAAGCAGATAGTGGTAAAATAATGACTTTTATTTCTAATGCAAATGAAAGTATTGGTATATGTATGTGTACCCCTGTATATGTACATGTATGTGTGCACCCATGCTAGTATGCTTGTGCACACCTGGGCTTTCCCAAGCGGTATAGGACTATATGGAGGGAAATGAGGACAAGAACTGTCCCTGAAGTCAAGAAAAAGATTAGCAGCACTCCCGACTCACTGGCCCTCCACCCACCAAATTATCCCTAAAAACTCTGATCCCCAAATGCTTGAGGAGGCTGATTTGAGTAATAATAAAATCCAGATCTCCCATTAAAAAATGAAAAAAGAAAACAGATTCGAAGTGGAGAAAGGAATAAAAATGGAAGATGTGGATAGCAGGAAGAACATTGTCGCCTATATTCCAGAAAGTCCACAGAATTAGCTCACCAGTTTGATAGATTGGTCTCAAATTTTAACTGTTTAGTATTTTAATGACAAGTCAAGTAGATAAGCAAAGTTGCCAGTCCAAACTGGTGGCTCCTTCTAGGTGTGCCCTTCTTTAAGAAATCTGATTTTATATAAAAGATTCATTTGGGAAATGATTGGGATTT
The DNA here is from genome assembly GCF_029281585.2 of Gorilla gorilla gorilla. Taxonomy (NCBI): domain Eukaryota; kingdom Metazoa; phylum Chordata; class Mammalia; order Primates; family Hominidae; genus Gorilla; species Gorilla gorilla. The sequence goes on from NC_073243.2 coordinate 73,658,791, forward strand.
TTAAATAATTTTTTTAAAATTTTAGGGAAGTAATCACTACAGGGCAATTTTCCAAGTGTTTTTGACTTGGGAGTAGAATAGACCCTTAAGCTAAAATGTTAGTTTTAATTTCAATTTCTGTATCTTCAAATAGAAAGATAAAGCATTATTGAAATGAAAATATAAGCTGGTAAAAAAAAGTAGAATATATGTACCAAAATTGAGATTTAATTAAAAAGACAAACATTATATTATTGAAAGAAAATGATCATACTTAGAAAAAAAGCCCTCTTAAAATGCTCTTCATCTTCTCACATTTTCTTGGGAAGCCAAGCTGCAGGTTCAGCGATGGAGAGCAGAAATACTCTATGAGCACACCCATGTTCATGGCAGCGCTGCTCACAATAGCCAGGAGGTGGAAGCAGCCTAAACATCCCTCAGCAAATGAGTGGATAAGGAAAATGCGGTATATATGTACATACACTGGAATATTATTAATAATTCAGCCTTAGAAGGGAATCCTGCAGTCTGTGAGACATGGCTAAACCTGGAGGACGCTCTGCTAAATGAAATAAACCAGTCACAGCAGGACAAATACTGCATAATTCCTCTTATATGAGGTATCTAAAATAGCCAACTCTTAGAAGCAGAGAATAGAATGGTGGTTGCCAGGGGATGAGGGGAAGAGGAAATAGAGAGTTGCTAATCAATGAGTATAAAGCTTCAGTTAAGCAAGATAAATACGTTCCAGAGATCTGCTGTGCAATGTTGTGTCTATAAATGACAATACTGTGCTGTACATTTAAAACTCTGTTAAGATCACATGTGTTCTTACTACAATCAGAAAGTTAATGTTTACATAAAAGAAAAAGAAAATAAATATTCTAAGCCTCTTTGCACCTCTTCAGGCACCCAAAACACAATTCCTTCTGTCTACAATACTTGCTTAGTCTAAAGAGTAAAGTTTAATAGCACATTATCTCTAAAAATTACATGTTGGGTAATTTAAAGAACTGATCGTCAACTTTTCAAATCCCTAAAGCGTCTATAAATCTGTCGCATGTATCTGATTCATTCTTAAACAACACTCTAATGTGTTTATCCAGATTTGAAGGTTAGCTAGCAGGAAATGGGAGGCAGAAGATGTGATAGGATTTTATCCTCAAAATCTAAATTAATTAGATTTATTTATTTTGAAAAATTATTTAGTTTGCAAAAACAAATATGTATGAAGGAGAGTTTGTAAGGTATACATTTTCTTTTTTTCTTTTCTTTTTTTTTTTTTTTTTTTTTTTGAGACAGAGTCTTGCTCTGTTGCCCAGGCTGGAGTACAGTGGCGTGATCTCGGTTCACTGCAACCTCTGCCTCCCAGGTTCATGTGATTCTTCTGCCTCAGCCTCCTGAGTAGCTGGGACTACAGGTGTGTGTCACCACACCCGGCTAATTTTTGCATATTTAGTAGAGATGGGGTTTCACCATATTGGCCAGACTGGTCTCAAACTCCTGACCTCAGGATCCGCCCGCCTCAGCCTCCCAAAGTGCTGGGATTATAGTGAGCCACCGCACCCAGTCCCAAGCTATACATTTTCTAAATTTTAATATGTGAGTGACACTCATTAGAATCTAAAATGTTAAACCTTCCAAATTTATGTATTATTGAGGATTTATTTTGTGTTATATTTTTATTAATAGCACATTAATATATAACTATGTACTATTAATTTTCCTTTTAAAATAACACTTTCTCCTTCTCCCTAAATTTTCTGCTGATTATGTGTTTAGTCTCTTCAGAATTACTTGCTAACATTAAGCATATATTCCCAAACAACAATTATTCTAATGCAGCACTACCTAAATAAAGCTAGCTAATTTAAAAGCTAATAATGTGTTCACAAAATTATATTCTTTTAAATCTTGCAAAAAATCCAGATTTCAGTTTGTTAAGCAGTAATGTCACAAACGAAAGGGCTTATTACTCAAGAGGATTATTGAGTTTAGGAAAACAGCCAGTAGCTTTTGTGGCCGGCAAGATCATAACATTAACAAAATTTCTTTTAGATCTATCAGGCCAAGGACTAGACTGGGGACCCCACGCTCAGCTGACAGAGCCCACAACCGCAGCAGCTGTAGAGTGTCTTACCTCCCCACACTTCCCTCACCCCACAGCACCATGAATAAGGAAGCAAGAGAAAGTGCTAGAAACCTGCAGAGGGTTGGCCACAGGAGAGCTTCGGGTTCTTGGCCTGGCTCAGTTCCGTCTTGCCCAAGGTAACTTGATTGACCAAGAACTGGTCACCAGAAGGCATGAAGTCTGCCCCTTAGCAACTGTCTTCACATCCTCCCCTCTCATCTCATTTCCTAACTTCTGGCTTTCCCATCCCAGAATACTGTATCAATTGCCAAGCCTCTAGTATAGGATATTAGAGAGTTAGCAATAAATTATTTATGCTGATAAAAAAAATAAACCCTATTTCCAAGCAAAGTATAAATGGGAGATAACAGTTTTGGCTTTCTGAGGGGATATTTGCATTTTCACAGGAAATCAAAGCAAGGAAAAAAGTAGATAACCTAAGATGCAAATGAATGGCTCTGGATCAGTAGTTCAAAGCTTGGCTGCACATTCGAATCACTTGGGGGAACTTCATAAAATACCAATGCCTTGGTTCCATCTGCAGAGATTCCGGTTATATCAGTCAGGGATGAGGCCTCAGCGCTGGGATTTTTCAAATCTCCCCAAGTGATTTTAATGTGCAATCAAAGTTGGGAACCATTGTTCTAGAATGAGAGGACATCTAGAGTGATGTCCTGAAGCTGGAAGGTGAAGGTTGATGAGCACTTTCGGGTAGCTGGGAGGAGGATGCTGCAGACAAGACTTCTGCCTCAGGTGGGAGGCTGGTCTGGAGCAGCCCTTCTGCAACTTTCATGTACACACTCATCTCTTGTGATCTTGTTAAAATGCAGATTCTGATTCAGCAGTCAGGGTGCTCCTGAGATTCTGCATTGCTAGCAAGCTCCCCGATGATGCCTGTGCTGCTGATCTGAAGACTGCATTTGAGTGGCAAGGGTCTACATGACCTCAAAGATCCTTTCCAATCCTGAGGTTCTATGATTCTCTGAATTGAAAGCATCAGGCTTGGGGACACAGGTTTCCAGAGAGGGAACCTGGAGGCTTGAATTTGCAGTATGATATCTGTCGAGCCCTGACAAGACAATAAACAAGTTTGGCAAGGAGTATAACTCCCTACGTACAGTTGAGGATTCAGATTGATACACACCTAACAGAGAAGCAGATGTTTTAAGGAAACAATTCAGAGCTCAAACGGAAGTTCAGATCAAGGAACCAATGAGCCTATTCAAATGTGCTCCTGCGTAGAGTTGGTGTAAGCTTAGAAATCCAGTCATAAGAGTAAGGTCTAAAAAGGTAGGAAAGAGAAGGGAATGTGTGATATTTAAACATATCAAATGATTTCAAACCCTCTACATTTTATATATTTTAAATTGCGGAACCATATTTGGACAAAAACTTTAAACATAAATGTAGTAAATGCATACACAGGAAAATCATAGTAGCTTGAAGTCAACGTGTTACATTGGGATGATTTATTCTAAAGCAATTTTAAAAATCTTTTAGGGTCTTGATAAAATATGTGTTTTTCCTTTTAATGATCTTCTATATCAAATGGTCTGTCTGGGGGTGGGGTAACACTTTTGGGCTGTTGGTTTTCAGAAGAGACTCTTATCTCCGCTGAGCCCATTGTTATGCACCACTATCAGATGAAGATGGGGCCGGGCACGGTGGCTCATGCCTGTAATCCCAGCACTTTGGGAGGCCAAGGCAGGTGGATCACATGAGGTCGGGAGTTTGAGACCAGCCTGACCAACATGGAGAAACCCCGTTTGTAAAAATACAAAAAATTAGCCGGGCATGGTGGTGTATGCCTGTAATCCCAGCTACTCGGGAGGCTGAGGCAGGAGAATCGCTTGGAGGCAGGAGAATCGCTTGAACTCAGGAGGCGGAGGTTGCGGTGAGCTGAGATCGCGTCATTGCACTCCAGCCTGGGCAACAAGAGCAGAACTCTGTGTCCAAAATAAATAAATAAATAAATAATAAATAAATAAATAAATAAGATGAAGATGAGGGTGTAACTCGCAACTAGAAAAAGGGACAGAATCTAGAGTTAGAATATTCTTACAGAATTTTGCAAGTCAGACATTTTACAAAGCACTAAAGCTTAATTCCACAATGAATGCTACAACTTTCACAATACTCTAGGATTCTTGAGGAATCTAAAGCAGTGGTTCTCAAAGTATGGTCTGGGGACAGTTCGTGGGCCCTCTAAGACCTTTTCAGGGGCTCTGTATGGTTACAGTTTTCTTATAATAATAATAAGATGTCATCTACCTTTTTGGCTCAAATTCTCTCATGATTATACTGTGGAGTTTTCCAGAGACTCCACATCATGCTATACACAAAGGATTGACTGAACAACTATCCTTTTTACGTTAACATGTAATGGGCTTAGTTAACTATTTTAAATAATTTAAAATTTCTTAGTTTTAATTTTTATTACGGTAAATATTGGCAGATGTAACATATGTATGCAAAAGCTTTTTGCCATCCTCAATAATATTTAAGAATGTAAAAAGGTCTTGAGACAAAAGAAAACAAAGCTTTGAACCACTGGTCTAGGGCCTTGCTTCTGAAAGTGTGGTCTGTGGACCAGTAGCATTGTCTGGGAGTCTGTTAAAAAGGCAGAATCTTAGTGCTACCTCAGATATACCGAGTCAGAATCTGCATTTTCACAGGGTCCCCAGGTGATTCCTATGCACAATTAGGTTGACAGGCATTGACCTATAGCTTTTACTTAGTTAATCATACTCTTGATACAGCATAATGATTAAAAATGTGGATGCTGGAGCTAGATTTCTTAGGTTTGAATTCCATCTTAACCACTCCCTAGCTGGGTGAATTTAGGCAAATTACACAGCTTTCTGTGCCTCAGTCTCCTCATTTGTAAAGTAGGGAAAATAATAGCAGCCAGCTCACAGAGTTGTTCTAGAGATAAATGAATTGATATATGAAAAAGTGTAGAATGGTGCCTTGCTTGCAATAAGCACTCACTACTCATTAAGTATTAGATGCTATTTCTACTTTAGGGGACAGAGATCCCAGCAACTTTCATATAATAAATCTGCTAAATGGATTTCCTGGCTGTTCAAAAAGGCCTAGGGAGCCCAGAGGCTACCTAAGGAAGTCAGGGATTTGATTCTGAAACTCCAAGAATGATGAGAGTTTCCAGATGAACTCAGCATGGAGAAGGCATGTCCAGTTGCAGAAACAGCAAGTGCAAAGGCGGAGAAGCCTGGGAGAGTGTGTTATGATGGAGGAAGGACAGTTTTCCTCACCAAAGCCTTTGAGCGTCACAAAAGAGGAAACAGAGACACAGAGAAGTTAAGGAACCGGACCAAGGTTACAGAGGTGCTACCAGGAGTGGTCGGGAGCCAAAGAAAAGCAAGTGGGTTCCTAAGTCTATGAACTTTTCCGCTGTGTGAAACAGCTTCTGTCTGTGATACCAACACTTTGAAATTTGTTGAAATTTGTTTTATGGCTAATAAGTGACCTATGTTTGTAAATCTTCCAGGTTCTCTACTTGGTGGGTACTGGTTTCAATTTGCATCAAATAAACCAAACTTATTATCTGAATTGTGCAAATCTAGATGGGATCAGATAAAGGGCTTATTTGATAAAGGGCTTATTTAAAGGCAAAGGAGTGCAGATTTCATCCTGTAAACAATGGAGAACTGAAGGCTTGTAACAGGGAGAGACATTTGGATTTCAAGATTATAAAGATCAGTCATTTGGATGTTGTAGCAAATTATATTCATGCAAAGTAATACCATGATGAAAAGGTGACAAGAGGCAGGAAACATGTAAATCAAAGAGCATGAAACACGAACAAGATCCTGCTAGGCATGCCTGGCCTCCAAGAAAGGAGGTCTTTGCCTACATGCATAGGTTGGGCATTTTTCTAAAAGGAGAGCTGGACCAAGAACAGATCTTTGTTAAATGCTATTTGGAGATCTGGAATTTAAATTGATCTTTAGCTAATGAGCCCTCTGACAAGCAGGTGTGTATGCTTTTTGTTTGTTTGTTTGTTTGTTTTGAGACAGAGTCTCGCTCTGTCCCCCAGGCTGGAGTGCAGTGGTGCAATCTCTGCTCACTGCAACCTCTGCCTCCTGGGTTCAAGCAATTCTCATGCCTCAGCCTCCGGAGTAGCTGGGATTACAGGTGCGCTCAACCACACCCAGCTAATTTTTTCTAATTTTAGTAGAGATGGGGTTTCACTATGTTGCCCAGGCTGGTCTCAAACTCCTGAGTTTAGGCAATCTGCCCACCTTTGTATTCCTAAGTGCTGGGATTACAGGCCTGAGCCACCGTGCCCGGCCAGGTGTGTATGTTTTAAACAACAGCAAAATCATAGAGTCTAAAACCTTGTTTGATAATGGGTAAAGTAGCCCAAAAGGTCGACCTGATCACACTCTCACCTCCATTCACGTGGAGTTGTGAACTCTGAATAAAATAAACACTCAGCAAATGTTTTCCCCTGCTTGCTACACACCCTGGAGCCCAGCATCCTTCATTCCCCAGTGCTAATTAAACCAGGCTTTCTGGGAAGTAACTGAATTAGTGGTTGACCAGAGGGATGGGGTTTCTCTTCCGCCTCTGTGGGAGTAGGTGCCTTTCCACACAGGAAAAAGGTAAATGAACACATCTGGATAATTAAAGTAAGGGGGAAAAACCATTGTTAAAGGCAATACTATATGGACAGAGAAAAAATCAGTGGTTGATAGAGGGGAGGGGAGGGGAGGAGCTGACTACAAGGGGGTGCAGTAGATTTTGGTGGGGGGATTGAATCATTCTGTAGTTTGACAGTGGTTACCCAGTTGTATGTGTTTGTCAAAATTTATAGAACTATATACTAAATGTAACTTATCTTCAATAAATCTGACTTTAAAAATTGCATATGATATCTTCTCCATTTCTGAAGTAGTTCTCTATTTCCTTAATGTACTTCTATAGCTAATATTTCCTGAGTGCTTAGGATTTGTCAGATGCAATGTTAAATACTTACTTAATATTATGTTGAGCCATTTCATATTAACGTCTTTATAGGTCAAAAGGCAGTCAAATATCAGCCATTCCGGGTGATTTAATCTAACAGTTACCATGACCCTTTGAGGTAGATACTATTATTATCTTCACTTTGAGATGGCAGAATGAGGCTCAGGATGGTTAAGTAATTTTCCCAAGAGCGCAGTGAGGAATGAAATCTGGGTCCAGAAGAATACATGTTCCGTAGAGAAAACTGGTGAAACACACAAAAAATCCAAAAAGGGAGATAAAAGACCCAAGCACAAACCATCACCCAAAGTGATAACATTTTAGTGTATGATCATCAAATATTTTTCTAAGCATTCAATAAAAGTTATTCTGATATTTTTTCATAATAATTGAGAAAACAATTATAGATATCAAATAAATACCATACAGTGGGGCTATAAATGAAGATTTTGGTCATATTTCAGTTTGCCAGGTATTTCGATAATTGAACAACAGTATAATGCTATTTTTTGTAACAAAAGTTTTAATTTTTTGCAGTCCATCTTCTTTTCTTCTTACTCCCTACTCCTTGACACTGGACTCAGCCTCACATATTTAAATGACTATTGAAAATTATCATGAATTTCCAATGCAATGGCAGCAAAAATGCTCTCACTAATCTAAACTTACAGGTGTCCAGGTAACTAATTACCACATTAATTTATCTTGAGAGCCCCCTTATCTTCCCTGTCTTGTGAGTCATTGATAACTTGCTGGCTTCAGATGAATTCACTGTCTCAGAAATAGAGAAAGAGCATTGTAGAGTTAATTCTAGCTGCCAGAGAAACTCGATAAGGCCCCAAGAAGCTTTTGGAAAATCAAAAAAACCTTAAAAAGGTCTTTAAACATAGTTTTTCATGTTTGGCCCAACAGAGCAATAATGCTTCTTTAAAGATAGCAGGAGTGTGAGCCAATCAATACACTATTAAGACACTGACAGCACTGAGATAGGATTACATGGTGAAGAAATTGTGAAACCTTTAACTTTTTCACTTTCAGCAAGAATTGAGGGAAGTGGCTTTTTAAAATTTATTTTTATCTGAATGGCCTTAGGTAATACAATTTTTTCATTTTAGGCTAGGAAGTTCACATAGAACCAAGAGATCAAGTTAACTTTTTATCTTTCTTTGTCACTATCTTTTTTGTGACTTTTCCCCCAAGTCTGGCCTGCTTCCCAGTTTAGGGAAAAAAGACAACTACTTACTCGGTAGAGTAAAGACTCTTTCCAATTATTGCCTTTACAAGAGTTTGAGCAGATTAACTTACAAAGTCACTTGGCTGCACTTACACATTAACCTGAGCTCTGAAACATTTTCTAAATAGAAGTAAGTGGCCTTTGAGAGATTTTTAAGGCTGGAAGGATCGGTGGAAAAAAATATATCCCACCCCTAATTTTACAGATGATAAAACTGAGGCCCAGAGAGGTTAATTGATTTGTTGAAGACCACACAGATAGGGAGATGCTGTTGGAGCTGAAAATCACCCTAAAGTCTGGGCGCTGTGGCTCATGCCTTGTAATCCCAGCACTTTGGGAGACCAAAGCGGGTGCATCACTTGAGGTCAGGAGTTTGAGACCAGCCTGGCTAACATGGTGAAACCTTGTCTCTACCAAAAATACAAAAATTAGCCGGGCGTGGTGGTGGGTGCCTTTAATACCAGCAGATCTGGAGGCTGAGGCAGGAGAATCTCTTGAACCTGGGAGATGGAGGTGGCAGCGAGCCGAGATTGGGCCACTGCACTCTAGCCTGGGCAACAGAGTAAAGCTTCTTCTCAAAAAAATAAAAAATAAATAAATAAATAAAATTTAAAAAAAAAAGAAAGAAAATCACCCTAAAACCCGGACCCTTAGAATAGACTGGTGACTTTCTGCTCTGGTTGTGCACTAGCATCACTTTAGGGAGCTTGAAAAAAATTATGATGTCTAAACTGTACCTCAGACTAATTAAATTACAATCCCTAGAGTGGGACCCAGGCATCGGTGTTTTTTAAGCTTCCCAGGAGATTCCAAAGGTCACTCTCCAATGCACAGAACCGATGGGTAGAGGCTTTTGCTATTTTGATTATTCACTCTAAAAAAGTCAACTTACCAACATTATAGGCAGCATGGGACATGCCTGATTTTGAACATACACCAGAATAAATTTTGTCCTTTCAAATGTAATGACATATGGAAGTCTTCAGCACTATTTTCCAAATATTCCCAGCTCTCTGCTTTCCAGGCACTTGGTAGGATTACATTTCCTAGCCCCTTGTGATTGAGTAGGGGCATGTGACCTGTGCTGGCCAAATGAGTTGTGAACAAATGTTACTTTGGAGCTGGAGCCATCAATTGCTACTTCAAGCTGTTTCAAAGCTCTCGTTCTCTGCCACAGTGATCAACAATGTTCCAGAGAGTGGAAACTCTATAATCCTGGATCCCAGAGTGAGGACAACATTCACAATGGATATGTAATGTAGATAACAAATAGACTGGTTGTTTTAAGCCTCTGAGATTTTGAGGTTGTGTGTTACCACAGGATAATCTAACCCATCCTAAATGACTCACTATAGAACCCTAAAGTTATATTCTGTGAAAAGAAAAGTAAATTATCTTTAAAAGAGGAATAAGTTTTCTCCCCCAAAATTGCATTCAAGAGCTCATTGATCTTTTCTCTTTTATACTAAGGCTAGATCATAAATATTTAATTTTAAACTCAAGCTCTCGAAAGTCTTGTTTTGCTCCCAATATTGATAATGTTATTTTCATGCATCATAAAATGTCAACTAGAAGAATCACATGGAACATTTCCTGATGTTCAGAAATGAGTAGCTACCTTTAACAGACTCAGGTCTTCTCAAGACACGCAGTGGGAGTTCTTCTAACATGACAGCGTTGTAACATCTACCAGTTGACTCACACTTGAACTCATTTTAAGTTGTCTCTTTATGCTGTTGAGTTGTTGCTTTGAGATTGTTTAAAAATTTTTAAAGTCTCCAATAGAGGACTCCATCACTATTAGAATCTGCATGGTTATGACCTGTGATCTAATTCACTGATAGACAATCACTCTGGGATCTGCAGAGATGACCCCTAACTTCCTTCTCAGGCTCATATCCTAACGTTCTTTCTCATGAATATAATATCTTCCCTTTTTCCTTCTTCCTCAGAGGCCCACTGGAGCCTATGGCATATGAAGGGACCATCTTGGAGGAAGGGCTCTTCTATCTCCAAGTCAGAACCTGAAGATGGAAGAAGCAAAATATATCAGCCCCAATTATGGGCTAAAATCTGGCCAAGATAATGCCAAAGGATGAGGAGGAATAGATTGTGGAAAGCTGAGGATCTGAGTCATTGGGAAAAGTGGCTGAGAAGGGACTAGAGACACCACACAGCTCCAATAATCCCTGGCCAATCCACAATAAATGAACTCTTCATATTGAAAGAGACATAGCAGAGAGAACAACCCAGCATTGCAAAGGTCAAGTGGAGTGAACTTGTTGACTTAATAATGACCCACTTCCTCTTCTAACATGTATGATTGATTCTATGACCAGCACTAGAGCCTGTAACACTCTGTTCAAGCTAGACACATCTAAGTCTGCTGATCCTTCAGATACTCCTTTTATTCTGTAATTGATGAAACAGACCCATTTTTAAGCACTTACCTTCATTGTTTTTATTCCTCTGGGAAATTTCTCCCACCTCTAGTAATCAATTTCACTACTTAGTGGTGACTCTTCAACTTTAAGAATAAAAAATGTAAAGAAAGGAGATAAAGTTCCTTTGCAAAATTGTCAAGAAGGCTATAAGAAGGCTATTTTTTTTCTGAAAAGAGAATGATTTCTGTTGATAGAAGTTAAACTCTGCTAAGCTTTGTCAAAAAAAAAAAAAAAACCCCTGATCAATGAGTCATTGTTACTGGGAAGTTACTACCATGTAGAGGAGAGACTCTATCTAGTACTCAGAAAATGAAAAGCTTCAGATTCAAGTCTCACTCTATCACTCACCAGTTCTGCAACTTGAAGATTAGGGATACTTTCAAGCATTAGCTTTTTCTATCTTGCAAAATAAGGATACTAATAAACTTGCTCTATCTTAGCTATTGCATTGAGATCTAATTGGATATTATACTCTTCAAACTCTGGGTTTGATATTGTTACTGATATGAGAGTGCCCAAAAGTTTAACCCTAATCATGAAGGAAAATGGGTTGTGAGAAGCAATAAAGGGAAATGTTATGATGCCTAAAATTGAGTCTTAAAAATATTCAAAATTGTCCAGGTGCAGTGGCTCACACCTGTAATCCCAGCACTTTGGGATGCCGAGGTGGGAGGATTGCTTGAAGTCAGGGCTTCAAGACTGGCCTGAGCAACAGAGTGAGACTCTGTCTCTTTAAAAAAAATCACTTTGGCCTGGTGGTGCATGCCTGTAGTGCTACCTACTTGGGAGGCTGAGATGAGAGGATCACTTGAGCCCAGGAGTTCTAGGTTAGTGAGATGTGATTGTGCCATTGCACCCCAGCTTGGGTGACAGAGAGAAACCCTGTCTCAAAAAAAAATTAAAATAAACAATATTCTATAAATGTGTGTTAGTTTTAATAATACTCTAAGGCTATTATTGTCCTAATAGGACATGTGCATTCCAGGGATGTCATCTGGCATTTAATCAGAAGACAACACTGCAGAGGTAACTACTGTAAGCACTTTGGCTATCTTTATGATCCACACTACAGGTTTTTCTAATTAGCATAATGAATGCTATAAATGGGTTTTCATTGGTGCAAATAATAGTGCTTAATATATGTGGATTAGCTAGTGCAGCAGTTGGCAAACTCTTTCCATAAAGGACCAGATAGTATTTTTGGCTTTGTGAGCCTTAAGGTTTCTATCATGACTACTCACTCTGTCATTGTAGTATAAAATCAGTCATAGATATATGTCAATAAACTGGCATGGCTGTGTTCCAATAAAACTTTATTTACAAAAACAGACACAGGCTATATTTAGCCCATGCACCATAGTTTGCCACTCCTTGGCCTAGAGTAGCCTAGAAACCCTGTCTGTCCTTGAATGAATAGGGTTTAAGAATATAAATCTCTTCACACATGAAGATAGTTCCCAAGGTTGTTGTATTATTTCATTTTCACACTGCTATGAAGAAATACCCAAGGCTGGGTAATTTATAAAGGAAAGATGTTTAATTGACTTACAGTTCCACATGGCTGGGGAGGCCTCAGGAAATTTACAATCATGGTGGAAGTGGAAACACACATGTCCTTCTTCACACGGTGGCAGGAGTGAGATGAGAGCAGAATGAAGGGGGAAACTCCTTGTAAAACCGTCAGATGTCATGAGAACTCATTCACTATCACAAGAACAGTGTGAGCAGCATGAGGGTAACTGCCTCCATGATTAAATTACCTCCAACCAGGTCTCTCCAATGACACGTGGGGACTATAGGAACTACCATTCAAGATGAGATTTGGGTGGGGCACAGCCAAACAATATCATTCCCCCCCAGGCCTCTCCAAAATCTTATGCCCTCACATTTCAAAACATAATCATACCCTTCTAACACTCCCCCAAAGTCTTAACTCATTCCAGCATTAATTCAAAAGTCCAAGTCCAAAGTCTCATCTGAGACAAGACAAGTCCCTTCCACCTATGAGCCTGTAAAATCAAAAGCAAGTTAGTTACTTCCTAGATAGAATGGGAGTACAGGCATTTGGTAAATGCACCTATTCCAAATGAGAGAAATAGGCCAAAACAAAGAGGCTACAGACCCCATGCAAGTCCAAAATCCAACAAGGCAGCAATTAAATCTTAAAGCTCCAAAATAATCTCCTTTGATTCCATGTCTCAGATCCAGGTCACACTGATGCAGGAGGTGAGCTCCCACAGCCTTAGGAAGCTCCACCCCTGTGGCTTTGCAGGGTACAGCCTCCCTCCTGGCTGCTTTCATAGGCTGATGTTGAGTGCCCAAGGCTTTTCCGGGTTCACAGTGCAAGCCGTTGGTGGATCTACTATTCTGGAGTCTGGAGGATGGTGGATCTCTTCTCACAGCTCCACTAGGCAGTGCCCCAGTGGGGACTCTGTCTCGGGGCTTCAACCCCACATTTCCCTCCTGCAGTACACTAGCAGAAGTTCTCCATGAGGGCTCTACCCCTGCAGCAAACTTCTGCCTGGACATCCAGGCATTTCCATACATCCTCTGAAATCTAGGTGGAGGTTCCCAAACCACAATTCTTGATTTCTGTGCACCAGCGGGCCCAATACCAGGTGTAAGCTTCAAAGGCTTGGGGCTTGCACCCTCTGAAGCAACATCTGAGCTGTTTTTTGGCCCCTTTTAGCCACGGTTGGGACACAGGGCACCAAGTTCTGAGACTGCACAAAGCAGTAAGGCACTGGGCCCAGCCCAGGAAACCATTTATTCCTCCTAGGCCTCTAGGCTTGTGATGGGATGGGCTACCATGAAGACTTCTGACATGTCATGGAGACATTTTCCCCATTGTCTTGGTGATTAATATTTGGCTCCTTGTTACTTCTGCAAATTTCTGCAGTGGGCTTGAATTTCTCCCCAGAAAATTGGGTTTTTCTTTTCTATTGCATTGTCAGGCTGCAAATTTTCCAAACTTTCATGCTCTGCTTCCCTTTTAAACATAAGTTCCAATTTCAAACCATATCTTTGTGAATACATAAAACTGATTGTTTCAACAGCACCCAAGTCATATCTTGAATGCTTTGCTGCTTAGAAATTTCTTCCACCAATTACCCTAAATCATCTCTTTCAAGTTCAAAGTTTCACAGATATCTAGGGCAGGGGCAAAATGCCACCAGTCTCTTTGCTAAAGCATAACAAAAGTCACCTTTATTCCAGTTCCCAACAAGTTCCTCATCTCCATCTGAGACCACCTCAGCCTGGACTTCATTGTCCATATCACTATCAGCATTTTGGTCAAACCATTCCACAAGTCTCTAGGAAGTTCCAAACTTTCGCACATCTTCCTGCCTTCTTCTGAGTCCTCCTAACTGTTCCAACTTCTGTCTGTTACTCAGTTCCAAAGTTGCTTCCACATTTTTGGATATTTTTACAGCAGCTTCCCACTACCCAGTACCAATTTACTGTATTAATTTGTTTTCATCTTGCTATGAAGAAATATCAGAAGCTAGGTAACTTATAAATGAAGGAGGTTTAATTGACTTATAGTTCTGCATGGCTGGGGAGGCCCCAGGAAACTTACATTCATGGTGGAAGGGGAAGCAAACATGTCCTTCACATGGAAGCAGGAGTGAGAAGAATGAGAACAGAGTGAAGGGGGAAGCCTCTTACAAAACCATCAGATCTTGTGAGAACTCATTCACTATCATGAGAACAGCATGAACAGCATAAGAGTAACCACCCCATGATTAAATTACCTCCCACCAGGTCCCTCCCATGACACGTGGGGACTATAGGTACTATAATTCAAGATGAGATTTGGGTGGGGACATAGCCAAACCATATCACATGGTTTCCAAAATAGTACTCTACCACTGGTTTGGATAATTCTGCTTACCTGTTGGCAACCATAAGCCTAGCTGAACCCTGCCTCTAGGATACTATTGCATATGCCCCAAATGTGCCATTCAAACAGGGAGTGATCAGAGCATCTAAAAGGGCAAATACCTGGAGCTATTGAGTTGCATACTTTTATGCTTTCTTCTCAATAAATGTGTGGTTGCAGAGTTTTTCTGCATCTTGTTTTTATTGCCTGTAGTGTGGTCATGGGCTTGGAGAGTTATGTTCTTCACCTACCACTGACTATTGGTGTATATCCAATATTAATAAAGGGAACCTAGGAACTCTGTGCTGCTAAATTGCTTAGGCCAGCTCACAATAGAAGTAGAAAAAAAAAAAGAGAAAGAGTGTCACCAATTGAGGATATAACTCATTCTAGATAGGGGAAAAAGCCAAGCAAAGAAGCCCTGTCCCATGAAGTCATAACCACTCAGGCTTCCATGTCACACAGAACTCTGTCCTTCCGAGTCAAAGATGACATTATCTCTGCATGTTTCTGTGCCTGGAAGACCACCCCCAGATTAATAGCCCTTTCAACTCAGTGGAAGACAGTTCTTTGATTTGGGGCAGCAATTATTTTTACAAAGCCAGTTATTGTTGGCAACTTTGCTGCTTTAAACTATGGTATGTGCTTAGAAAGATCACCTCCTTTCCAGCTGCTTGATACCAGACAAAATTTCCAACAATTCTTTTACAGGGATTGTAAGGATTAAGTGAAACAGGTATGTAGAGCCTGCCCCTTGTAAACACTCTATAAATGTGAGGTGTTTGTTATAATCTTCTACACGTAATGTGGCTTCTCTCTTATAAGGATCCAGGTTTGTTTGTTTTTTTAATTAACCCCTGCTCTTCCCATTGTGCTTTTATTCATGAAATTCTACAATTTTAGGGCAGAAAAAGACCTTCAAGATCATCTGACCTAACTTCTCTCATTTAATTCCCTCATCTCTGCCTGATCACTGAGAAAGCTTGAGGACTTATCTTCTTATCTATACATTTCCATATGGAGACAGAAGCAACATTAATACAGCAGACTTTAGAATCATGTAGCCAGTAATAGGCAACTAGAATGCTTTATTCCAACCAAAACATGAGTCAAAAAATTGTTTAAAGCTATAGAAAAATAAAATACAGAACAACTTTGTCAACAGTTCAAATCACTATAATACAAATATTTCAAATACAAATACCCTTTCCCTTTCCTCCTCTAGGGTTTGGGGAGCTTACTCACTTCATGAAATAATTTTGGAAAGCACCTTAAAGAGTTTATTCACTCACATGTTTATCCAATCAACACATTTTAATAAAATACATGATTAGGTTTTCCTCATAATGATTAAGATGATAATTAGAAGCACAGAATTCCCAAAGCTCTATCTCCATCCTTAACCAGCTTCTCTCCTTGCATTTTCATTTCCTTCTCCAGTTTTGCAGAGTTGGTCCAAACTTCACTCTTTTCATAGATATTCATGGGACATCTATTCAATGTCAACTCTTTGCACAGGGGATATAGCAGTAAAGCAGCTAAACATAGCCCTGGCTCTTATGGAGTTGATGTTCTGGTGAACTTTCAGTAGTTAGGATTCCTTTGTACTTACACATGTTGAAAGTTAAATTTATTTAGATTCTACTAACATTTGTCAAGTTCACTTGGGTTACCTGGCATTTTCACGTGCATTGTCTCTTTATTCCTTATGACAACCTTGCAAAGTAAGTATTGCTATCCTAATTCATCCAAGATCACACAGCTGTAGTTAAGTGATGGAGGCAGAATTAGAACGCAGGTTTTCTAATTCCAGGTCCCATGTTCTCTCTCTCTGTCTCTTGCCACAGTTGCACAATGAACTTTTCCAGGTACCACCCCCCTTCTCTTACGTGTGCATTTCCTGGCATTTTCAGCCTGGCTGGTCTTAATTCTCAATTGTTGTTTTCTCATCCCGCCCAACCTCTCTCACTCCTCTCTCACCTCCCTACCCCAAGCCCAAACGCTTCGGTGTCTTACAAATTTGTTTCTGTTCAGCATCTTTAGGTCTAGGCTATTTTATTTACTTAGCCCTTCTGCAGGACCAGGGAGGCCAAACAAATTGCTGGGACCTTGCATCACTGGAATTCTTTGGGAGAATTCCTCCCTAGTGGAGGAGTCCAACATCAGTTGTTGCAAAGAATTTATTATATAATAATAATCCTTTATGATGTCTATCACATTAAAAATGCTTATATCCTGTGCTCATTGGTATTTGGTAATAGATATGCATGCTCATATGTGCAAAATGACATTATTGGGCAAAGCTACTCATTAAAACACTGTTATGGCAAGAGGTTGGAAACAACCTAAATACAGCGCATGGCACATCCATAAACTGGAATACTATATGGAAAAGGGAGGAAGTTCTTTATATATGTGTATGGAAAGATCTTATAGAAGTTATTGTTAAGTTTAAAAAGAAGAGTTCCAGAGAGTATTTATAGTTTAATATATTTGTATAGAAACATGAAATATGTACATGTTTATTTATATATACACAGAATACTTTGAAAAGATATAAAATAAATTGTTAACAGTGGTAGATTCCAGAGTAGAAAACTAGGTTTCTAGAAGTCAAGGGAGAAAGGGGACTTGCTTTTTTATTGGATGTTCTTTTATTTTGTTTGGATATTATATGCATTGTATTATCTAATTATACAAAAAAATTATTTAGAAAATTGAATGATAAGATGCTCTTAAGATATTAAGGCTGCTCAAGAACAAAGCCAATTTTAAGTGATAGATGATTCCTTGAAATTTAAGTGTCGGGAACCTAAGAGTGCTATTTACAGTACTTTGTTTGCCCATACACCTAAGTAAAAAGCTAAAAGTTAAACAATATAGATGCATTAGCTACCAACAGATAGACTGAAGTTAAAAATAAATTGCATGTTATAGATGTGATATTGATTTGAATTTTTATAATCATCAAACCTGATTAGGTTTATAAACCCATTGCTCTATAATAATGTACAAGGGAATACTTAGAACATCATTAGGAGCTCATTAAAATAGAACCATGGGAAAATGTTCTGTTAAATCAGGAAAAGAAAAGGAATGAAAAAGCAATTTCCTTCTAAACTTATAACAAGAGGCACATGCTCAGCCATTGCTAATCACACTCTCCTAACTCATTTAATTACCAAACGTCTTTTTAGTTTTAAAATCAATTGTAAAAATAAATTTGCATGTTTTAGATGTCATGGCTTCTGCATTGAAAGCAACATTAATTTTAAATGGAAAACGCTAGAGTGCTCTTTAGTATGCTCTGGCAGAGCCGGTTAGCTGTCTTTTTATGCAACTGTGGTGTACATAGTCAGATACTACTGCATACCAGTTTTATGAACAATTAAAATCCTGTCCTTGAACCACACCAGCTCGATTGTGTGTCCCTTCTCAAGCTGAACTTTGATGCAGCTGTAAGAGTGCTTGATATAAGGCTGTTGGGGAATAAGTTGCTTTCATTCTGCTGAACCATAAAGGACTCATCACTGAGGACACAAAGGTGAAGGCCCAGCAGCCAAATGTGTGAAAGTTAGAGCTAGAAAACTGAGTTTCAAAACGCTCACATCAACATTCAGAATGTTAACTTCTTCCCTACTCATCTTCCTCTAGGAATGTGTCAGTCATAGACTAACTGCTGGAATAAGCCGTTGCAAATGTCTGGTTATTTCTCACTCATGTCTGAGTTTAATGCAGATTGGTGGGAGAGTGGGAAAGGAAGGGAAAGGAGCCTGCTCTAAGCAGTCATTCAAGGATCCAGGATTCCTCTGTCTTGTGGCCCCACCATATCCAAGACAGGGAGTCAAACTTTTTTGTACTATGGACCTATTTAACAGCCTGATGAAGCTTAAGGACCTCCCTCAGAATAGTATATTGAAGTGTATAACATGAATTACTTGGCACTACAAAACCAATAATATTCAAATGTTGTTATCTAAATATTTAAGAAATTGTGATATAGGTGCTTCCTTATTAGAATAAGATCCAGAGGCAAGTGTAAGTAATAACCACAGTGTCCCAGTAGTGATGATCACACAGCATATTGTGATCTTATCAATAACTGTAATATGATATGAAAGTGCCTGTTATTTCTATTGATGCCAAAGTCTATAGGTGACAGGTACTATTAATTTTTCTGTGGTTTGTTGCTTTCATTTGTAATAGAAAAAAATATACCAGATTTCAGTTTACCAGGGAAAGATGCTTTTTTTTTTTTTTTTTTTTTTTTTTTTGAGACACAGTCTCACTCTTTTGCCCAGGCTGGAGTGCAGTGGCCCAATCTCGGCTCACTGTAAGCTCCGCCTCCCTGATTCAAGTGATTCTCCTGCCTCAACCTCCCCAGCAGCTGGGACCACAGGAGCCCGCCACCACGCTCAGCTAATTTTTTGTATTTTTAGCAGAGATGGGGTTTCACCGTGTTAGCCAAGATGGTCTCGATCTCCTGACCTCGTGATCTGCCTGCCTTGGCCTCCCAAAGTGCTGGGATTACAGGCGTGAGCTACTGTGCCCAGCCGAAAGATGCATTTTTTTCCCCATTCAAAGTCTTAGATCCCTGAATTCTATCCACAGATCTGGGACTCAGGTTTGACCTTCCCTCAGCTCCCTCCCACATTATCCCCTGGCTCCTCTGCTCCCAGCCAGCAACAAAGGAATCCCGAGGACTGCAAAGGAGGTTTTATGGGCCAGGTCTGGTGGCGATCGTGGTGGTGGCAGTGGTGGTGAACATTGTTCCTGCCCACATTCCATTGACCAGAACTCAGTTTTATGGTTGTACCTCCCTGCAAAGGAAGATGGGAAGTGCAGTCTGGTGTGTGTCCAGGAGAAAATGGGAAATGGTTTGGTGAACAATTACACAGTCTCTAACCTAGAAGACTTCATGGCTGAAGACAGTAGTGAAATGGTGCTTACTGAACATTCAGAGAGGAAACATTCCTTTAACAACAACAAGCCTCTTTTCTAGACACTTTGATTGTAGGGAAATAATTTTACATGAATGAACTTTAGGGGGAAAAAAAAAGAAGAATTCACCCTCAATGCAGTCATTTCAATACCAAGAGACCATTTTTAAAATTCTGAGCCCCAGGAGAAAGGTTCAGCCTTGCACTACTCATTCTGGGCTGTTCTTAACTCCCCTTCCCCAGTCCCATCCTCACCCCCACTGCTGCTGAGTCTTCCTTTGATTCTCCTGTCCTGCCCTGCACTTTGGCAGAACCTGATGACCTAAAAGAAATAACACATGATGGGTCACTGGGCAGAGTGGGCCAGGGTGTTGAGCTGTTTCGAAGATGAAACCTGAAGGCTTTCCCTTCATGTTCTCACAGTGAGGGAACACGTGCGCTTTTGGTCATTCAGTCTTTTACATTCTGAATGTTTAGCAATCCCTCTAGGTTAATTCATGGAGACAGCATGATTCTGCTCTCAGGAATATATGTGGATAAAGCAGGGTCATGACCCTAAGAACAGGCATCTGCTCTGGGCATTAGGATTTCAGCCCCCAATTAACTCTGAATCAAAACAACAGAGACATCCTTCTACAGCAAGCACACTGGCTCCATTTCAAACAGCCAGACCCTGTGTCCTGCCCCAACCTTATCCCCCCACTGTCTCCCCTGCACTCATGCGTACCTGAAGACAGGCTTCAGCAAATCGATCCAAACATTCATTTTGCTATTTCCAAAGGTGATGCACCCCCATAACCTGACAAATTATAAAAGAAAAGAATTAGCCAGGTGCAATGGGGTGACAGAGCCCAGCAATGGATGTGGGCTGAGTTCACAGGAATCTTCAGCCTGCAGCCTCACACCAATATTTGAAGCAATTCAAGGTGCCCACTCCTACATTGATGCCTGGCTGAGGGCCGAGTTCTCACCTCCTGTGTGATGAAGAAGGTGACAGAGTGGCCTCTGGGAAAACCACCTCAATCCATTTGCAGACTGAAGAGAAAGGCCAAGCCGTAAATGTATGTGATGGCTGTTGATCTCATTCATTCTCAGAAAGCGTTTAATTCTCCATGCCACATTCTTCTCAAATGGTATCGGCATCTGCCCTGTACTAATGAGCCCTCAGGCGTGTGGTTCCTGCTGGAGAGTAAAAGAAATCACAGCCTTTATATCACAAGCATTGATTGATAGCATTATTTATTCCATTGCAGTAGCATCCAGAACAATACACAAATGAAAGCTCTGTTATTTATTTATTTATTTTTACTAGTTCTTCTGGGAGTTCAAACACCAGTTTATTCAGAATTCAAAGTGGCAAAACAAACCCCAACAAAATGCAAATATATTTCACTTATTAATTATATTATTGCTTGTTTCTAAACTCATAGCCTAAACATCATCCCACGGACACTTTTTCAGAAATTCTAGTAGAAATATTTCCTTAATTCTGCGTCAACTAAGTGTTGTTTGCAGACAAGTAGCCTCATTTTCCCTTTAGTCATTAGAAAGCATGGCAGACCTATATTTTAAACATGTATGAAGCATACACAATGAGCATACCCAGAGTATACTGCACCAAATGCAGAGCAGACTGTTCTGGACCTGGTGGAACTTAGATTTTAAGAAGTCATGGTCAAGTACCCGTGCCTGTGTTTGGTGCTGGGTGAGGGTGTTGGGTGCATCATGCCCGTGTGTACTCTCCACCAGCCAGCTCGCTAACTAGCATGTGGCAACATTGCAGAAGGAGCCAGCTCTCAGTTATTCAGAGGCTGGCTGTTCAGTTTTTGAATCATCCCAAAACTCCATGTTGTTTTCTTTTTCCTCCTCATTAAGATTTACCCTGGGAATGTGATACTGTAATCTGTAATCTTACTTCCTTACACACGTGTTGGTGGGGCAGATATTGGAAATTATTGGGAGTGAGGGAAGAGAAAAACGGTTAGCTGTTTATTGTGATTATTTTAATTGAAACTGATTCATCATTATAACTAGTAATCAAACATTTCTCATATGTGCAAAACATTTCCCAGTCTTCAAAACACTTTTCTTTCTCCATCACTTCTCCCTCCTTCTCCCCCCATCCCTTTCTCTGTCTCCTCCTTCCAAATCAGAAAGGCACTAAAACCTAGCAAATTCATTGTCTCTTTCAATTATAAAGTATGGTGCTCATGTACATTCTCTGATTTGATTCTCACAAGAACGTCAGAATTCGCCTAATTTACTAATAAGGAAATTGAGCATCAGAGAGGCTAAGGAACTTGCACAAAGCTACACAACTAATAAATAACAAAAGTGAGATCCAAACTCAGGTTTTGTGGCTCAGATGCTATTGGCTTCTGTGCATCAAAGATGCTAAAATAAAATATTCTTCAGTGTTGGTTGCTGGTTAATAGTAAGAGGCCAGCTGCAGGTTTATGTTGGGTGAGCACGTTCTGCCATAAAGGTAGTTTGACCTACACACTATTTCCAGTCCATAGCATTCACCATCAGTGAAGAGTCTGGGAAAAATTCAAAGATTCAGAACTGAGACAAAAAGGCAAGGCCGGGGCAATGACTCACGTCTATAATCCCAGAGCTTTGGAAGGCTAAAGCCGGAGGTTCACTTGAGGCCAGGAGCTTGAGACCAGCTTGGGCAACATAGTAAGACCCCGTCTCTACAAATAATGAAAAAACAAATTAACCAGGCATGGTGGTAGTCCCAGCTACCTGTGAGGCTGAAGCAGGAAAATCACTTGAGCCCAGAAGTTTGAGGCTGCCCAGAAGTTTGATCATGGCTCACCCACTGAACTCTAGCTTGGACAACAGATCAAGACCCTGGCTTAAAAAAAAAAAAGCACAAATGCAGAGGGTAAGTATGTTGTTTCATTTGGCTTGAGTGAAGAAGGGACAGTTGTTACAGAAATCAACACAGTGAACACACATACTTTGCACTTGACCAATCCTGCTGTTAAACATCACTGTCCTTTGGCCTTTGCAAGTTTGGAGGGCCACATTATTTCTGACCAGTCTTATTTTATGAAATCATGGACTTTAAAAAAATATCTACAAGTGAAATGAGAATAATTAAATGAGATAATATAGGCTGGGCATGGTGGCTCATGCCTATAAACCTAGCGCTTTGGGAGGCCAAGGTGGGTGGATCACCTGAGGTCAGGAGTTTGAGACCAGCCTGGCCAACATGGCAAAACCTCGTCTCTACTGAAAATATAAAATTAGATGAGTGTAGCAGCGCACACTTGTAGTCTCAGCTACTCGGAAGGCTGAGTCAGGAGAATTGCTTGAACCTGGGAGGCAGAGGTTACAGTGAGCCGAGATCACACTCTTGCACTCCAGCCTGGGCGACAAGAGTGAAACTCTGTCTCAAAATAAATACATAAATGGGATAATATTAATTACCTGACAGTGTACAAAGCATGTAGTAGGTCCTCAATATGAGAGCTACTATTATTGTCATCATTATTATTGTTATTGTTAGAATTATTCTGCTTTTCTCCCTATTATAAAATAGGCAAGTTATATTTTTTTACTTTGCCTCTGATACAACACACATAAATGCTTTATCTGGAATTGTATACCTTATTAATCAAGACAAGTGCAATGACTAGTGGAGACAACCAAACCAACCTTTATACCAAGTCCATTCTGATCTAGAATACATTATAATTACAATGTTTGAATACTCCCACCAGAGTTACCACTAAATATATAAATTGACTCTTAGAGATGTATTATGACATAGCTAGCTAGAGTCAATCAACTATGCTAACATGTCCTGTCCTCCCTTTCTTCCTTCTCCCTCCTCCTTTCTCCTTCTCCTCTCTTTCATGATGGGTCACAGAATGTCAAAGTTAAATCCTTGAAAGATAAAACAGAAGGCATCTGTGCATTGCAATCAGTTTTGTATACAGTAGATTGGTTGATGTTTTGTTTCTTAATCCTGTAAGTCTTTGATGATTTTTTTTATTATACTTTAAGTTGTAGGGTACATGCGCACAACGTGCAGGTTAGTTACATATGTATACATGTGCCATGTTGGTGTGCTGCACCCATTAACTCTTCATTTATCATTAGGTATATCTCTTAATGCTATCCCTCCCTCCTCCCCGCACCCCACAACAGGCCCCGGTGTGTGATGTTCCCCATCCTGTGTCCATGTGTTCTCATTGTTCAATTCCCACCTATGAGTGAGAACATGCGGTGTTTGGTTTTTTGTCCTTGTGATTGTTTGCTGACAATGATGGTTTCCAGCTTCATCCATGTCCCTACGAAGGACATTAACTCATCATTTTTTATGGCTGCATAGTATTCCATGGTGTATATGTGCCACATTTTCTTAATCCAGTCTATCATTGTTGGACATTTGGGTTGGTTCCAAATCTTTGCTATTGTGAATAGTGCCACAATAAACATATGTGTGCATGTGTCTTTATAGCAGCATGTTTTATAATCCCTTGGGTATATACCCAGTAACGGGATTGCTGGGTCAAATGGTATTTCTAGTTCTAGATCCCTGAGGAATCACCACACTGACTTCCACAATGGTTGAATTTGTTTACAGTCCCACCAACAGTGTAAAAGTGTTCCTATTTCTCCACATCCTCTCCAGCACCTGCTGTTTCCTGACTTTTTAAAGATCGCCATTCTAACTGGTGTGAAATGATATCTCATTGTGGTTTTGATTTGCATGTCTCTGATGGCCAGTGATGATGAGCATTTTTTCATGTGTCTTTTGGCTGCATACATGTCTTCTTTTGAGAAGTGTCTGTTCATATGCTTTGCCCACTTTTTGATGGGGTTGTTTGTTTTTTTCTTGTAAATTTGTTTTGAGTTCTTTGTAGATTCTGGATATTAGCCCTTTGTCAGATGAGTAGATGGCAAAAATTTTCTCCCATTCTATAGGTTGCCTGTTCACTGTGATGGTGCTTTCTTTTGTTGTGCAGAAGCTCTTTAGTTTAATTAGATCCCATTTGTCAATTTTGGCTTTTGTTGCCATTGCTTTTGGTGTTTTAGACGTGAAGTCCTTGCCCATGCCTATGTCCTGAATGGTATTGCCTAGGTTTTCTTCTAGGGTTTTTATGGTTTTAGGTCTAACATGTAAGTCTTTAATCCATCTTGAATTAATTTTTGTATAAGGTGTAAGGAAGGGATCCAGATTTAGCTTTCTACATATGGCTAGCCAGTTTTCCCAGCACCATTTATTAAATAGGGAATCCTTTCCCCATTTCTTTTTTTTTTTTGAGGTGGAGTCTCACTCTGTTGCCCAGGCTGGAGCGCAGTGGTGTGATCTTGGCTCACTGCAAGCTCCACCTCCCGGGTTCACGCCATTCTCCTGCCTCAGCCTCCTGAGTAGCTGGGAATACAGGTGCCTGCCACCACACCCAGCTAATTTTCTTTATTTTTAGTAGAGATGGGGTTTCACTGTGTTAGCCAGGATGGTCTCGATCTCCTGACCTCGTGATCCACCTGCCTTGGCCTCCCAAAATGCTGGGATTACAGGTGTGAGCCACTGCGCCCGGCCCACCATTTCTTGTTTTTGTCAGGTTTGTCAAAGATCAGATAGTTGTAGATATGCGGCATTATTTCTGAGGGCTCTGTTCTGTTCCACTGGTCTATATATCTGTTTTGGTACCAGTACCATGCTGTTTTGGTTACTGTAGGCTTGTAGTATAGTTTGAAGTCAGGTAGCGTGATGCCTCCAGCTTTGTTCTTTTGGCTTAGGGTTGACTTGGTAATGCAGGCTCTTTTTTGGTTCCATATGAACTTTAAAGTAGTTTTTCCAATTCTGTGAAGAAAGTCATTGGTAGCTTGATGGGGATGGCATTGAATCTATAAATTACCTTGGGCAGTATGGCCATTTTCGTGATATTGATTCTTCCTACCCATGAGCATGGACTGTTCTTCCATTTGTTTGTATCCTCTTTTATTTCATTGAGCAGTGGTTTGTAGTTCTCCTTGAAGAGGTCCTTCACATCCCTTGTAAGTTGGATTCCTAGGTATTTTATTCTCTTTGAAGCAATTGTGAATGGGAGTTCACTCATGATTTGGCTTTCTGTTTGTCTGTTATTGGTGTATAAGAATGCTTGTGATTTTTGCACATTGACTTCGTATCCTAAGACTTTGCTGAAGTTGCCTATCAGCTTAAGGAGATTTTGGGCTGAGACGATGGGGTTTTCTAGATATACAATCATGTCGTCTGCGAACAGGGACAATTTGAGTTCCTCTTTTCCTAATTGAATACCCTTCATTTCCTTCTCCTGCCTGATTGCCCTGGACAGAACTTCCAACACTATGTTGAATAGGAGTGGTGAGAGAGGGCATCCCTGTCTTGTGCCAGTTTTCAAAGGGAATGCTTCCAGTTTTTGCCCATTCAGTATGATATTGGCTGTGGGTTTGTCATAGATAGCTCTTATTATTTTGAGATATGTCCCATCAATACCCAATTTATTGAGAGTTTTTAGCATGAAGCGTTGTTGAATTTTGTCAAAGGCATTTTCTGCATCTACTGAGATAATCATGTGGTTTTTGTCTTTGGTTCTGTTTATATGCTGGATTACATTTATTGATTTGCATATGTTGAACCAGCCTTGCATCCCAGGGATGAAACCCACTTGATCATGGTGGATAAGCTTTTTGATGTGCTGCTGGATTCGGTTTGCCAGTATGTTATTGAGGATTTTTGCATCAATGTTCGTCAGGGATATTGGCCTAAAATTCTCTTTTTTGTTGTGTCTCTGCCAGGCTTTGGTATTAGGATAATGCTGGCCTCATAAAATGAGTTAGGGAGGATTCCCTTTTTTTCTATTGATTGGAATAGTTTCAGAAGAAATGGTACCAGCTCCTCCTTGTACCTCTGGTAGAATTCGGCTGTGAATCCATCTGGTCCTGGACTTTTTTTGTCTGGTAAGCTGTTAATTATTCCCTCAATTTCAGAGCCTGTTATTGGTCTATTCAGAGATTCAAACTTCTTTCTGGTTTAGTCGTGGGACGGTGTATGTGTCGAGGAATTTATCCATTTCTTCTTGTCCCTACGGGATTGGAAGTTGGAAACCCACTCCCTCCAAATCTTCCCCATGCCTGAATTTCTTCCACTGGGGACTTGCATTAGGAACTGTCTTCTCTTTTACCAGAACTCTCTTTAAAAAGGCAAACAATGCTGGGAAGGGTGACACTTTGTCCTCACAGCTTGGTATAGGGAAGACTTTCTAATTATTTCTTTTTTGACTTGAATTACCAAAGGACATTGAGAACATAGAACAAAGAGATGAGGAGGTGGGAGAGTAGGGGAGGGGGCAATTTTAAAGATAAGCATTATCTATCTTGCCATTTACCCAGTGACAGTCTTAGCTCTGAGTTCCTTAACTCTGCAATCCAGACACACCTTCAATTGTTGCCGAATGGAACTCTCCAAGGACCAGCTGAGTTGATAAACAGGTTTTCCATAAGGACATAAGGACACACAAGTGGGTTTAGAGCAAAGGACTCATCCAAACTCTCTCATCTTCCCATGTCAGGTCTACCAACTGCAGCCTCTACACACGTATGGTTTGTCTCTCCTCTGGTTACACAGATGGTCTTCCGTCCTCTGAAAGATCAGCCCTCCATTTCCACTCTGACTCTTTCCTCCCTCACTTTCTTAAGGACTGTGTTTCTGTGGTTTTTTTCTTTCCTCTGCAGCCTTTCTTCTCTATATTCATTTATTCTTATCAGCATATAAACATGCCAGCTCTCCTGGTTCTGTGACATCAACGATGTCTTTCTTGGCCTCCTTTGCTGGTGTTGGAGTTCAGAGCACTCAGCCCCAAAATATGGCACCTTGGAAACTGAGAAAACAGCAAAAGCAGAAAGATCACTCTCTGCTTTTCTGTGTAACAGCTGGCCATGAAGGAATTCCATGACCTATCGTACCTAAAAATAGGGCATAAGGCCATCATGTGACAGGCATCCTGCCCTATACCTGGAAGCCACAGATCCATCTGAACAGATAAGCCTTGCTGGGTTCTTCCTCAATTTGTTCCCATTAAATCAGACCCTTTTTGTTCAATCATACTTCTACAGGGTGGTCCATTCTTCATCAAATCTAAGCATAAAAATAGAGTTTTCCCTGGGTTTGGGGGTCTTCATTACTCCAGGCTCTTGTGTCATGTAAAACTTGGGTTAAATAAATTTGTTATGCTTTTCTCTTGTTAATCTATCTTTTGTTATAGGAGCGTCAGCCAAGACCCTGGCAATTGGTAAGGAAAATATATTCCTTCTGCTTTAATTCTTTACTTTTACTCCTTTACACCTTCTCTACCAATTCTCCAAGCAGGGATTGTCCAGGGCTTTGCCTCTACCCACTTCTCTTTCCTAACTCCAATTCTATCCTTGATCTCATCCAGTCCCTGGCTTTAAATAGCACCAATATGCTGATGATGCTATATATACATGTCTAGCCTTGACCTATCTCCTCTACTGTAGACTTGTGCACTTTTCCTTGGATTTGATGTATCTGCTTGGATGATGAGTAGGATCTCAAAACAGAACTATTTTCCCAACCCAAAGTTACTCCTTCCTTTATCATAACGACCTCAGTAAATGATTCTGTTTTCCAACCAGGTGATCTAGTCAAAAAGCTAAGAGAATCCTCTTTCTCACCACCTCCTCCCACAACAAATCCACTGGCAAATCCTGTCAACTCTTACTTTAAGGCATATTCCAAATCTATCCACTTATATTTATATCTAATATTACTATAATACTTTTGTCAAAATCTTTACAATTTATTTCCTAAAATAACTCCTGCAGGCCTCCCAGATCCCATGTTTGTCTATACAAGGCATTCTTCACTAACCTGTCAAAGTTATTGTTTAAAAACAAATAATGTCATGCCTTTTCTCTAAAATGTCTCCAGTAACTTCCCATAGGAGAAGCAGGCAGTGGTGGGAGAGATGGAAGCTGTATTCTTTTTGTGACCTAGCCCTGGAGGTCACAAATGATCATTTTCAGTATACTCTGTGGATCAGGGCAGTTACAAGCTCCTGTTCAGATTAAAGGAGTGGGAATATAAAGCCCACCTCTCAGTAAAAGGAATGT
The DNA here is from genome assembly GCF_029281585.2 of Gorilla gorilla gorilla. NCBI lineage: Eukaryota > Metazoa > Chordata > Mammalia > Primates > Hominidae > Gorilla > Gorilla gorilla. Next base: position 73,687,508 of record NC_073243.2, read on the forward strand.
CAGTCACATTATAAGATGGAGATGTGAGATAGGATATACAGGTGGGTATGCCATCTTTGAGAAAGACAATCTGCCATTCAGATAGTCATGGCTGTGATTTTATATTGCATAGCCAAATTTTCTCTCTCTCTCTTTTTTTTTTTTTTTGAGATGGAGTGTCCCTCTGTCACCTAGGCTGGAGTGCAGTGGTGCCATCTCACCTCACTGCAACCTCCACCTCCGGGTTCAAGCGATTCTCCTGCCTCAGCCTCCCAAGTAGCTGGGATTATAGTTGTGTGCCACCACGCTGGCTAATGTTTGTATTTTTAGTAGAGACCGGGTTTCATCATATTGGCCAGGCTGGTCTCAAACTCCTGATCTCATGATCCACCTGCCTCAGCCTCCCAAAGTGCTGGGATTACAGGCGTGAGCCACCACGCCAGGTCCAAAGCTTTATTTCAGTAAAATTGATTCTGATTCATATCCTAGAAGTCAGTAAATGGTTCTATATTCTACAGCATTTCACAAAGACTTCTAGGTACTCTGCTTCCCCAACAGATCTGAGAACCATTGATCTTGTCCATCTGTCTAGTTTTGTAGTTGATGGAGCAAAGGGCTAAAGAGGTGATTGTGATTTGCCTAAAGAAAAGCTATTGCCAAGCTGTCTCTCACTTTGCCTGATCAGGAAGACATTCTAGAGCAGATGGAATTAGAAATTGATTCCAAAGAATGGAAGAGTTGGAGTTGGAATCATTAGGCATGTTGTTGGGTGCTGTTGGCATATGGCATGGACTCTGAGAAAGTTTGAAGCACTTAGGTTTTCCCTTTTTGGACCCTGAAGAGTCCTGTCTGTCAATGGGAATTAAAGGGAGTGCAGGATGAGCAGTAGTAAACAGAGACTGGAAGGGGATGAGGCAAGGCAGCCTTTCTCAAAGTGCCTCTGGTGGGCCAACTACATCAGAGTCAGAATCACCTAGAGCATTGGTCACAAATGCAGGTTCCTGGATCCCACATATTCTTAATCAGAATCTCTGGGAGAAGGGTTTAAGAGTGCCTAATTTAACAGGCTTTCACTGCATACCTATGTACTCCGATATTTGAAAATTACCCAAAGGGACAATGAAACTAACTCTGGTTTGTAAAGTTAGGTCTGGATTAGAAATATGAAACCAGCAGAAGGGTCACAAATATCTGCGTGTCACCTGGACAGAGCTCATCAAATACAGTAGAAAGATACTCTAACAGTGAATGAGAAATGAAGGTCTAAATTTCCCTCCAAATAAGAGCATAATTTAGAAACAACTAATTCAATCTCCAAGACTTCCATTTTTACCCTTGACACACTATTCAGCAATGTATTATAGGCTATGTCATTGTCATTTTCGATAAATGAATCTTACCAAATGAAAAGTCGTAGTTTTACTTCAAAACATCCCTCCATCTAGTGCTTCATATAACTCAATAGAAAAGGGAACACATCTCTTTCTGTGACATTAAGCTGATTTGCACATGCAACCGTCGGGGTGCACACATGCCCATAGAAGCCTAAAGATGAAAAGCCAGAATGCTGTTTCTATTGGGTCCCCTTGATCTGATCCCATTCTGCTTAGCCTCGAATCCATCCATGATTTCCATTAATATCTTCTCTGCCTCATCTCTGAAATTCTTCATCATCAATGGCTTATTGTTAAACTTTCTTCCTTAGCTTCAGGCCCTTTTTACCAGACGCCTCCATATTCCCCTGCCCCCAACCAAAATTCCTTTGTTTTTCCTGACCACTAAAGAATAAGGAGCAACTTGAAGATGAGCAACTATTTCAAGGATGTTAAGACTCTCTGGCCACACCAATGGGACTCCTTTGATCTCACTGGACTGGTGAGATGTCCTTGTCTGTCTAATGGGCACCCCAAAATGTCACAGTGACTCTCAGAGAGCTTCTCTGTGGGCAGCTAAAAACCTCCGTGGCAACAGCCATCCATCTATTAACTTTTCCTGATAAGACAGCTTTCTCTCCCTGAGAAGTGCTGATGCTGGAGTCTATATTATTAGGTCACACTTTGCATTCTTATCCCAAGGATTCTTTTAAAAAAGATATTCTTTAACTTTGTTTCTGAAGACAAAATTTGTGCTTTTGATTTGGATGTCTATGCTTTCCCTTCCATCCCCACCCCCTCTCCTGTGCCCCCCTTATTGGTGGGCTGCTCACTGGCGGGCTATTAAACAACTTTAACACAGTTGCACTTTGTTCGCTGCATATCTATGTTTTTGGCTTTCTGAGAGGAGGTATTGTGCTAGGCAGAACTATTTGATTGGAGAATTGTTTAGACTGTGGCAAGTAGAACAGTTAAATATGGTGTTTTATGGAGCTAAAACTTAGAGGAAGAAAAAGAGGCATCATTAATATACAAAAAAGAAAAAAGGAAAAGTTGGCATGGATAGCAAACTTGGGTCATCATAAAACAAGAGTCAACTCAGATCTTCATCTCAACTTCACCAAATTGGAATTTTCACTTTGAAATGAACTCCAACTGGTGAACATTTCAGTTTCTGAAGAGGTAGAATTGGGAATGAAAAATTTGCTTAGAACTGCTCATGAGCATGAATCAAAGCTTTCATATCAGTGCTTTTTAAAATCCAGTGTCTTAATTTTGTCATAATTGTTGCTCATTTTTTTTTATCAAGTGGGTTTAGCCAGCAGAATGGTGCTTCTTTTTCCAGTGCTCCTTATATCATGTATAGTGATTGGGAGGAAGACTGTTAAGGTTTGTGTCCAGATGGCACCCAAATTCTGATGCTATAATGAAGCACATCTGACTGGAAGACAGAGGTCATATAAAGTCAACCCTTTGCTGGAGAAAGAGCAAGACAATATAGTCTACAGCAAGCTTGTCCAACCCACAGGCTGCATGTGACCGAGGATGGCTTTGAATGCAGCCCAACACAAATTGAGAAACTTTCTTAAAACATTATGAGAGTGCAATTTTTTTTTTAAAGCTCATCGGCTATCATTCGTGTTAGCGTATTTTATATGTGGCCCAAGACAATTCTTCTTCCAATGTGGCCCGGGTAAGTTAAAAGAATGAACACCCAAGGCCTACAGCAACAGACACTTCACTGGGAGATAAGGTACCAGGGTTCTAAGATGGGCTCTTCTGCTGCCTGGGAGATCTTCCGCAAGCCTTTTAATTTATCTAGGTATCAATATTCTCACCTATAAATAAGTTTAATGAATTCAAGTTTTCTTTTAGGTCCAAGTTTAGAAGTTACTACCATTTTAGACCTAATATTTATTTTTGCATTTCTGATTCATCTCGTAGAGGAAACTAAATGTGTTTTCTGAACTCATGGGTACTACAGGAAATCACTTTCCAATAAATTGAAAAATGTTTTGTTCATTTCATTTTCATTTGCTGCTGAGAATTCTGTGTTCCTCATGCCCCAAAATGCTTCACATTGACATAGTACAGCTGTGTACACGACACCATCATCTTACATGACATCTTTCCTATAAACCGTGCCTCTAAGCACTTTACAGAGCTTCTGTAAGTAATACAATTAAGGAATCATAGAAACAGGGGAGAAAGGATGTTGAGAAACATACAAGGAAGAAAAGATAGAAAATGTGAATTTTTTTCACATTTTTCATACGCATATTGGTATAAAGAAATCCTCCTCCCACTAGAGAATAATGTAGGCTAAAAATCCCACCTGCCTAGGGCTTCAGATGTGATGTGACTTCTCTTTGCTATTGAATGTATTTTGAGTTCAAACAACTGAGGCAAAAACCAATTAATTTGAAAGTCCATATTTTCAAATGGATATAGTGGCTGTTCCAAAAATTTTAAGCTTAGAAACACGGATAGCATTTAGGTTTCTAACTCTCAAACCAGAACACATCAAAGTAATACTAGTGGGTCAGGGAAATGAATTTCTGTAATAAAAACCTTGCCTCAAACCAGAGGTGTACTGGATATGAGAATTTTCAATACAGTTAATAATTACTAAGGAATTGGATAAACCAAGCACAGGTGTTAAGATGACATGCCAAAATTTTGGGCACAAGAAGCTCACATGTCTTGATGGTCTGGATGCTGGAAATGTCCTCTGTCCTTAGACATCCATCCAGAGAGAGATGACCAAGTTTATGCTGTTGCTGATGCTCATGAATCCTTAGGACCATGAATAATTAGTGTAAATAAATTATATTAAATTATAATTATAACATAATTGTATGTATGTAATTTATTGTCATTATTGTGACTTAATGTAGATAATAAATAGTAAATTCATGGTGTGTATTTATAGAGTTGCCACCTCTTTCATCAACATGCTTGAGCTAAGTTTGCCAAAAAAGAAATAGATATTATTTTCTTTTATTATTATCAACTGAATATTTGTGCCCTCCCAAAATCCATATAAAAATCCTAACCACCCAATGTGATGGTCTCAGGAGCTGGGTCCTTTCAGAGGTAATTAGGTCATGAGAGTGGAGCCGTCATGAATGGAATTTGTGTCCTTGTAAGAAGGGTCAGGAGAGGATTCTTTTTCTATCCCTGCTCTCCAGCCTCTGGAGAGGCAACAAGAACATGGCCTTCACAAAGAACCCAATCAGGCTGGTGTCCTGCTTTTGGAATTCCAACCTCTAGAACGGTGAGAAATAAGTTTCTATTGTTTAACTCACCCAGTAGTCTATGACAATTTGTTATAGCATTCTGAACTGACTAAGACAGTGATTGTAAAATAAATATATGCTCAAAGTCAAAGAAAATAAAGAAAAGCACACTGGGAGAAATGACATCATTTAGCCCACCTAACCCTCTCTCCTCTAAACTCCTGTGATGTGTAAACGGTGTGTCCCATTCCTTTGGGCACCTGGAAATATACCGTCCTGACTCTTGAGGCTTGTCCCAGGAGGACCGCTTCTCATCAGGCTCTGCCCAACAAAGTAAGGGGTTCTGACACTTTTCAAAGCTCCTTATCCTATTCTAGCACCAGAGCCTTCTTTGGCTCCAATACGCGACATGAGCTCAAAGCCATACTCCATCTCCTGTCACCTATTAGCTTCTTGGGAGTCCCCACATCCCCCTGGCTTGACCTCAGATTTAGCTTTGGAAACTTGGCCCATGCCTTGTAAAACTGAGTCAATCTCCATGGCATCAGAGGTGACATGCTCACAAAAGTTTAGGGACCAAGAAGGCCACCACTTTTTACAACTCCCAGAAGCACATTCATGCTGTATTTATATGAGGAAAGCCCTCGCAGTCACAACAGGAGTGGATGGTACCTTAGGAGCTGGGCAACATGGCAGCCTGGTGGCCAGCATTCTCAGAGAAGGATTGCGTGGGCCTGGCAGAGTGCTCACTCAGGCTTGCTGTTGCTGTTGGTAGCAGGGGCCACACCTCACACAGTCACGTGCCACATTTCCTGCTCAGATGCAGACCCTCTTCCGTGGTGGCTGACACTCAGCTTTGTCTTTGCTGGTCACGCAAAAGGCCACTCATACCTTAGGTTGACCCACAGCTCATCTTAAAACAGACCCTAATTGCCCATTCTGGAACGATGTGAAATAATCTCCAACTTGCAAAATAATTCCAGCCAATGCCTGCATGTAGTGAAAGTGTCAATCTGAGCCAGAGGACCATGTTACACATCAGATGTCCTGCACTTAAATTGAAGCATGCAGTCTGAAAGTATTCTGATGAAAAATGCAAAGGGATAAAAGTACATGGCTTATGTACTCCTCATGCTTATTATTAAAATAATTCCTATTGCCCCTTTATTTGTGCCAAGTTGATTTTTTTACTATTGACTGGACAAAAAATGATGATATGCCCAACCTCTTTCTTTTATTTTTTAAACTAAAAACTCACACCAATCCTAGGTATGACTGACATTTAAAGTTGTGTTAAAGTGATTAACATTTCTTTCTGCTCCCTCCTCATTCTCTTTTCTCTATCAGTCCTCCCTTGACCCTAGGCACCTTGTCTTTATTTTTTTTTAAACTTTTATTTCTGGTTCAGGGGTACATGGGCAGGATGTGCAGGTTTGTTACACAGGTAAACGTGTGTCACACAGGTTTGTTGTACCAATTAGTTCATCACCTAGGTATTAAGCCTAGTATCCATTAGCTACTTTTCCTCATCCTCCTCCCCCTTCCCACCCTACACGCTCTGATAGGCCTCAGTGTGTGTTGTTCCCCTCTATATGTCCATGTATTCTCATTATTTAGCTCCCACTTATAAGAGAGAACATGCAGTATCTGGTTTTCTGTTCTTGCATTAGTTTGCTAAGAATCATGGCCTTCAGCTAAATCCATGTCCCTGCAAAGGACATTATCTCATTCATTTTTATGGCTGCATAGTAGTCCATGGTATGTATGTACCACATTTTCTTTATCCAGTCTATCATTGATGGGCATTTGGGTTGATTCTGTGTATTTGTTTTTGTGAATAGTGCTGCAGTGAACATTTGCGTGCATGTGTCTTTATAACAGAATGATTTATATTACTTTCGGTATACACCCAGTAATGAGATTGCTGGGTTATTTTTTGACTTTTTAATAATAGCCATTCTGACAACTGGTGTGAGATGGTATCTCATTGTGGTTTTGATTTCCATTTCTGTAATGATCAGTGATGTTGAACTTTTTTCATATGCTTTTTGGCCACACGTATGTCTTCTTTTGAAAGGTATTTGCTCATGTCTTTAAATAACCCCTGGAACCTTGAACCCCAGCTGTTTTGGATTCTTCACTTCCAGGAAATCTCAGTCTATGAGACTTTTCCTTTCCAAAATGTATCTTTCTTAGGCCCTATTCATTTACCTTCCAATAAATAATACCTGATGCATTGGTTTTTATTTACGATTACTAATAACTTAATGTACTACCCTTCCTAAAATCATACACCTGCATGCAAGTGCATTCATAGACATTTAAATCAGATCCACTAGAACTTTAACCCAAAAGAATCAGCAGGGATGAAATGTTAAAATAGCCACAAGTGCAGGTATTTGGGAATAAGATTGCCTAAAACTATAACTGAAATAACAACAGGTTGAACTGGATTGTTACTGTCTTCACTTAAAAAAAGCCTTGTCCATCTCCTCACCTCTCCTCTGTATCCTAATTAAATATGCTAGATATGACTAACAGGGTCACCTATCACTTCTTCCTCTGCATATCATGGGGTAAAATCTTCCCATGACAAAAACAAACAGGGTCCCACCTTTGAGGAAGAAGAGGTCTTTGTATACTTAAAACTCTGTATACTTTGTATACTTAAAATTTGAACAGGACCAGAATCTCACTGGATATCTTATTAGTCAGGATAGGCTAGCTGGTGCTTCAGTAACAAATAGCCCCAAATCTTACTGGCTTTTTAAAAAAGGTATGTGTAATGTTTATGCACCATGAGGTTTCAATTGGGAGTTCTGCTCTGCATTGCTCATACTCTGAGACCCAGCTGACAGAGCTCCCACTTTCTGGAACATTTCTGGTTGCCATAGTGGAAGGAAAGATGAGTAAAGAGAATGGGGGATGTGTGCATCCTGGCCATTAAAGTTTGGTCAGAAGTTACATGTATCACTTCCTCTAACACTTTATTCCCCAAAGCAAGCACCATGGCCACATTTACCTACAAGTGGGGTTGGACACAAAATTCAACCACATGCCTGTAAGAACAGAATCAGAATATTTATGAAAAGCCCAAGTAATTATAATTTAGAGTATCTAGAAGATAACCCAACATGAAAACAAAGCAAAACTCTTGTGGTCCTATAGTGAAGGCGGTGGTTTGACTATATCTTTTCACAATCCAGCGGGTTTGTGAATTTAGAGTACCACACACTATTATTTCACAGTAAAATGCCAAGAGCAAAGCCTGGCATTTAACAAGAGTCATTATTACTATTACTATTATAATTATTGCTATTACTACAGAATTATTATTGTGATAAGTGGGAAAAGACATCGAGGGATATGAAATGATTACCTAAGATCACACAGCTAATTAGGAACACAGTGAAGATGAGAACACACATTTATTGAATCCAAGATGGGAGTATTTTTCTCTCAACTCATCCTAATGCACAGGAAAGACATAATCAAACCCATTGGATTGTGAAAAGACATAGTCAAACCACTGCCTTCAATATAGGGCCACAAACATTTTGCTTTGTTTTCATGTTGGGTTATCTTCTAGAGCAGTGTTCAGCAAACTCTTTCTGTAAAGGATCAGATAGTAAATATTTTTGGCTTTGCAGACCATATGGTTTCTGTCACGACTAATCAACTATGCCGTTGCAGCACAAAAACAGCTACAGATAATATCTAAACAAATAGGCACAACTGTGTTCCACTACAACATTCTTTACAAAAACACACAGCAGAATGGATTTGGCCAGCGAGCTGTTTGCCAACCTCTGTTCTCGAGCATCCTTCAGTGGGGAAACACTACTTAAGGGAAAGTCTGAGAAGAAGGGAAACAAAGAAACCTTAGTGTGCCCCGGTTTCCTCTACAGTCAAAAGCCCACCTTGTAGGGTGATGGTGAAGATTGAACAAGCTGATACACGCAATGCACTTAGAAGAGTGCTGGCACCTGGTAAGCCCCCCATTCACCTCCATGAATGGTGATTTCCCCTCACTGAGCGTCAGCCACTGTCCTAGGTGCTGGAGGTTCAATTGCAAACAGAACAAAGCTCCTGCTCTCCTGGAACTGATATACTGATCCAGCAAGTCAGACAAAGAAACAGACATGTAAGCTATCAGGAGGTGATAAGGGCTGAAAAGGAAAATCATGCAGGGTTAAAGGTTGGCTAGGCGAGGTGAGTTTAGGAAGTTTTATGTAGGGTGGGTCAGGGAAGAGATTTTGAGCTGAAGACTTCACGAAGGGAGGAAGACAGTTATGCAGGTGTGGGGAAGCATGTTGCAGCACACGTGCAAAGTCCCTGAGGCCAGAGCCTGCAGGCAGATCCAGGGGTGAGGCGGGTGTGGTCCTAGCAGCGCAGGGTGGAGGAAGGGATTCCTGAGGAAGATAAAGTGGAGACTTGAAAGGAATCTGAAGAGGACAGGGATGTGCCTTGGCAGGGACTTTGGATCTAATTCTGCATGAGTTGAGAAACATTATTAGTATCATTTACTTTAACAATAATTATTATTCTGTGCCATCAGTGCTCTTTTTTCTTTTGCTCACTGATTCTTCACTTTTCCACCTTCCTACTCCTTTCTCACTCCTCCCCCTTTCCTCCTCTCTTTCTACATCTCTGCCTCCTGCTCTGTGCTCCTGCAAGATCCTCTTTTTGCCATTTTGTAATCCTTCTTCTTTTGGGTGACACATAGCTCTGTTGGCAGCACCTGAAACCAAGGACGTCACTGTCCCTGGGAATAATGGAAGGGGAAGCTTGGCCCAGCTCAGGGCTTTCCAGAGGGATTTAACTTAATTCCTCAGACACTGGGCATCAGACAGAAAAGGCTTAGGGAGAACAAGATGAGAATTAAAGCAAAAGTCATCAAGAATATTTTGTTATTACATTTTAAAAAGATCCTAAAACATTTAAAGACATATGCAAGTTGTATTGGGTTGGTGTGAATGTAGTCAGAGAGATATGCATACATAATCAATTCTTTTTACGCTTTTTGCAGTGTGAGTTTGTGAGTGGGTGTAGGTTTATCCCAGGATTCAGAGAATAACAAATTTTTGATGACCAGGACTAATGGATGTGACACAAATATCCCAAGTAGCTGAATATTAAAAAGTGATTTTTGCAGATGTATTTGCAAGATAAGCTGTTGTGTTTTAATTAAACAAATATATGTGTATATGATGGTGAATCTGTGGGTATATATACCATAGAGAGAGGGGGAAATGGAAGGTGGGAGGGAAAGAGAAAGGGAGAAGGAGGGAGAGGGAGAAAGAGGGAGAGGATATGCACAATATGACCTGAAATCCTGCTGTGCTCACCAGTTTGTGGCAGCATTTGTCCATAGGAAAGCACTTTGAAAAAACTGTGATGGTAACACTTAACGTGAGATACATCCTGTTAATAAGCGTGTAAGCATATCATGCATGAGTGTTGATTATAGGTACAATATCATGCAGCAGATCTCTAGAGCATGTTCATCTTGCTTGACTGAAACTTACACCAGTTGTCCCCCTCCCCTCTCCCACAGCCCCACCATTCCATTCTCTGATTCTATAGAACTGACTATTTTAGATACTTCATTGATGTAAATCCAGGAAGCACTTTTTTTAATTTATAGGAAAATCACCTGTGGGCCAGTGGCTCTTGTGTATCTTCTCAAACTCTAATGTGATATGAATCACCAGTGGAATCTTATTTAAGTGTGGATTTTGATCCGGTGGGCCAGGAGCAGATCCTAAAATTCTGTGTTTCTAATAAGCTCCCAGGTTTGGCCTACAATACAGTCCCACGGGCCATAGTTGGGTAGTATAGTGGGATTTTAAATGTAACAGTAAGCTCAAAAGCTTCAGTTACATTAAATATCTATTTTATTGCATTAAATGGCAACATTTGTAATAATATAACTAGGCCAGAGGTGGGCAGATATATCATTTCTGGAAGAGGACCTCTGGAATTTCTAAAATGAAGAGGATTTGGTGGAAGTTTCCAAGGTAAAGTTATTTGATTTGGAAAAATGTGAAATATATGGGGAAAGATTCCAAATGTGGTTCCAGTGTTGGCTGAGGTGTCCAGATGTTTGGAACCCAAATGGACACTGATCAGTTCTGCCAGGTTGGGCCCCCTGGTCTGAGCAAGGTGTGAGGCCTGTTTGCAAACCTATCTGACAAAGCCGTGCTGGGAACTGACTCAGGGCAGGACCCAGTAGCTTGTTAGAGCTTGTTGGCTTTGGGTGCCATCTTGTGGCAAGAAGCAAGAAAAAATTTTTAAAATCCAGAAACAATCAAAGGTTCTCACCTATGCATAATGTTGTGTTAGGTACTGTAATTAAGAACAATAAAAATATTACATATCTAAATTGTATAGTTGAGACCCTTGCTAAATTCAACACACTTTGCTTTAGCCAGCATTGTATATCTACTCTTGTCTGCTGTGTGGCCATGGGCAGATTGCTTGATGTTGCAAGATCTTGAGTACTAAATCCGTAAAATGGGAGTAATTAAACTACCTCATGAAATTGTGGTGAATATCCCACCCGTGGAAGATGCTTAGCCCCAGTGACTGATACGAGCTCAAAAGGAAGGGAGAAAAAGTGGTAGCAATGATTATTAATGGTTGTAGTATAAAAATAACAATTATTAGAAAAAACATAATATTTTATTATTTCCATTTTAAAACAAGGAAAATAAGATCTAGAAGTCAAGTGATTTATCCAAGGTAATAAATCCAGTGTCAGATCTAGATGTCAAATATAGGTCTTTCTACTTGAGACAGTGGAACCTTAATTACAAAGTTGTCTTTATTGTATGCGTTAGTCTGATAAGCTAAAAGGAAAGTTACATAAGTCGGCTTTCACTAGGCTATGCACAGTAACAAGTCACTCCAACACTTCAGTGGCATACACCACACAAAGATTTACTTCTTGCTTGTGTTATATGAACTTCGCAAGTGGTCTGAGCCATGAATGCTCCTGTCAGGTCTTGCTGGGTGAATACAATTTTGGGAGGAAGCGGCAAGGGAAGTATTGATAATAATGTTCTATGGTGTGTATGTCAAAATCTTAAACCCCTTCAAAATCTGAAAGAAATCTTCTGAGGTCATACAGTCAGTCCATTTCCAGTGCGCCCCTTCTACAGGTGGGAAAGGAGGCCAAGGGAGGTATTAATAATAATGTTCTATTGTGTGTATTTCAAAATCTTAAACCCCTTCAAAGTCTGAAAGAAATCTTCTGAGGTCATACAGTCCATTTCCAATGTGTTCCTTCTACAGGTGGGAAAGAGGCTCAAAGTAGACAAGCGGCAGCCTCAAGGTTATGAAAAGAGACAGATCATGCCCTGAGAGGTGCTCCCTTGTGAGAAGTAAAGAGTATTATCTTGGTGCCCCATTACCATGAGCCATTTCCATGCCTGCTTTCCTTTCTACCTCACTGTCTCAGCCTCAAGAAAGGGACCCTTATGCCATCAATTTACTAAAGTGAAGGTTTTTTCCAAGGGTGCTGGCTATTAGTGGCTTTAAATGCAGCAGTTCCTGTCCCAGGACCTGGGGATGTGGCAATTTAAATTTAATGATCCCAATGCTTCATCCTGCCCCATAGTCACATCCTTTGTTAGGTAACTTTGCAGTTTCTCCTACTGGAAGCAAAGTGTACTCCACTCTTTGACTTTGGGCTTGGCCATGTGACTTACTTTGCCCAGTGAAATGTTAGAAGGTGTGATGCAATCAAAGGCCTGAATTGCACCTGCACGGTTCAACTTTTATCCTCTCTATGAGAAGAAGATGCTCCTAGAATCCTACTAATCCAAGGATGAGGGGAGATAGACTCATGGGACAGACCTGGAATCAACCAGCAGCTTAGAGTCCAGCCCAGTCCAGCCAGGATCAGCCACCCCTTGGCTGACCTGCCACTGTGTGGGAAAAAAAAGTTTATTTATGCCACTGAGTTTTGAGGTTATTCGTCATAGAGCATTTTTATGGCAATAGCTTACTATTCAGGGGTATCCTTTCAAAACTCATTATGCTTGCGCTCTTGTCATTTAACTTCCTCCTAAAAATAGAGCACCACAAAAGTTGTAGATAATTGAGGACTCAGTTAATAACTTCTGCTTATCAAAGCTTTGTGATGGCATGTCACCATTTCCAACAAAAAATTCACAAGCCTTGTAAGAAGAGAAAAATTTTGCATGCATGTTCTAACTCTCTGACAAAAAATGTTAGAAGGGAGAGATTAATTGTTACTCAGAGTTTTGGTTTGTCATTTTTATTTTCCATCATACAGTAGCTGTAAAAGACGAATAAGACAAAGAGGAGCAGAAAAGTGAGAGTACGAGGAAAAGGAAGAAATCTAGGGGAAAAAGAAGAGAGAGGAGATGGGGAAGAGGGTGGTTGCTACTGGGAGGGAAAATAAGAAAAGGGTAAAGGAAGCCATGGCAGAAAGGGAAAGAGGCCGAGAGTTCTCATGGAAAATCCAGGGAGTTGGAATGGGGAGAATGATGGTGGGTAGACACTTCTCTCCACTCCATGGACACACACAAGCACACACATGTACATCACCCATACACATATCTGTTAGGCAAACAAGATGCATATATAACATAAAAACTAAATTTCTAAACTGTATTTCACAATTTATGTAGTTAATTTCATGTACTTCTATATGAGGGTTCTTCAAAATGTTTGTAGAAAATGGGATGAAAAGATAAAAATTGAAAAGATAAGCTTTATTTCCCAACATAAGCTCCATCAAGGTCAAGACACTTTTGTAAGCAATGATACTAGCCATTTAGTCCATCCCCAAGAGTCCTTGGGACTGAGAGTCCTTGGGACTTAACCATATCAATGCAATCTTTTTTTATGTTAAAAACTCAAGAAAAATAGGTGGCCTTTAAAGGTTTTTCAGGACTAGGAAACAGAAAGAAGTTAGAAGGAGGTAAATCAGAAATGCAAGGTGGATGCATAAGGATTTCCCATTGAAACTCTTGCAAAGTTGCCCTTATTGACAAGAGGTGAGAGCACGAGCATTGTCATCATGGAGAAGGACTCTCTGGTGAAGTTTTCATAGGTATTTTTCCACTAAAGCTTTGGCTAACTACTTTCTCAAAACACCTTTTTTTTTTTTTTTTTTTTTTTTTTTAGACAAAGTCTTGCTCTGTCACCAGGCTGGAATGCAGTGGCACAATCTCGGCTCACTGCAACCTCCACCTCCTAGGTTCAAGTGATTCCCCTGCCTCAGCATCCCGAGTAGCTGGGACTACAGGCACGCGCCACCATGCCAGACAAATTTTTTGTATTCTAGTAGAGACAGGGATTCATCATGTTGGCCAGATGATCTTGATTTCCTGACCTCGTGATCTGCCCGCCTCGGCCTCCCAAAGTGCTGGGATCAAAACACTCTTATAATAGGCAGATGTTACTTCTCTTTGGCCCTCCAGAAAGTCAACAAGCAAACTGCCTTGAGCATCCCCAAAATCTGTTGGCATGATCTTTGCTCTTTGATGCTTTTTCTTTGACTGGACCCCTTCCACCTGTTGGAATCCACTGCTTTGATTGTGCTTTGTCTTCAGGACCATACTGCTGAAGCTGTGTTTCATCTCCTGTTACAATTCTTCAAAGAAATGCTTCAGGACCTTGATGCCACTCACTTAAGCTTTACATTAAAAGCTCTGCTCTTGTCTGCAGCTGATCTGATCTGGGTATGTGGTTTTGACACCAATCAAGTGGAAAGTTCGCTCAACTTTAATTTTTCAGACAGACTTGTGTAAGCTGAACCAACTGACGTGTCCATGGTGTTGGCTATTGTTTGTGTTGTCAACTCTGCCAGTCCTCTTCAATTAGAGCATAAACACAATGAATTTTTTCCTTGTGAATTGATGTGAATGATCTGGTGCTGTGGGCTTCATCTTCAATATCATCTTGTCCCTTCTTACAGCAAGTTATCCACTTGTGAACTGCTAGTTTCTTTGGAGAATTGTTCCCACAAACTTTTCACAAAGTATCAGTTATTTCATTATTCTTTCACCCAAGTTGCAGCACACGTGTAATGCTTCTTCTTGCTTTATTTTAGCAGGAATCATGTGGCTCTGATAGAGAGTCTTTTCAAATTGGTGTCTTATGCTTCTTAGTACCTCAAACTAGATCCCCTTTAGACATGTTATGACAAGTTACTGGAAGCTTATTTTGGTGCAAAAAAAAATGAAATCCATGCATAATTTTAAATTTTTCCATGAACTTTTTGAAGACCTCTTGTATTTCGTGTTGCAGTACACTTCAAACAGTTATAATTGCCCACCTTGGGATGTTATGTTGGGACTTGGCAGGTTATAACATGAGGAGTATGGGCTCCTACTCACTGCTTCCCCACTGCCAACACTGGTGATACTGAAAAGTGACTACTGAGATGAAAGGTGATGAGAATAGGAACGGTAGGATGGGAGAAGAGGGAAAGTGGAAAGCAGGAGAAAGAGGGGCCAGGGCAGTCACAAGAGAGTTAGGGAATGATGCTGTCCCACCAGCTGCCTTGCTCTCCTAGTTGCCAATCCAGGTTCAGTACACCCCCGACCCAGTGTCCCAGACCCATGGTTGGGCTGGACTTCCTTCTACAGGCAAGTCTGGGAGCTCTCCATGGGTTTACAGAGAGCTGGCTAGATGGCATGACCATCTTTTTCTCTATCATGTCTGAACCGTGTTTGCAAGATCTTGGTTTGCCTATCCTACCTCTGTCCTTTTACTCACTCCTATTTTTCTGTCAAGAAGTCTCCAGCTCTGAAACCCTAGGCATGACTGTACCCACAGACATCCTGTAAGGGCATGGGAAGGTCAGGGTAACAGATTGCCTCAAAGCCCTCTCCATGGGTTTTCCCTTGGAGATGGCCCATTCATGCCACTAGAATAATGCTCATCAAAGTTGTGTGTCCCAGAGACATCACTTTCATCCTTTTAATTTTCAGTATGCTTTCCCAAGTGAAGGAGCAAAGGAGAGATAAACAGGTCAAGGCTGGGAGTCATGCACAAACAAACCTGAGCACACCCTAGGGGGATCACCTACCATATAAATCTGATATGAACAAAAAAAGGGTGAGCACCTTATTTGTAATGTATCTTCTGCCTCTAGGCAAACTAAGTTCAGTACCTTCCAGATACTATGTACCCATGTACCCAACTCTGAAAGTTCCTAGAAGAAAGAGAGCCCATGCTATTCCTCAATGGTACAAGTCTTTAAATTCTTCATTTTGTCTAGACAAATTCAGTTAGATGTTTTTGAGATCAGTCTTATCTTTCAGTCATCACTGGGGTAGGTGGCTGGTTTTGTTGGAATCCTCCTTCCTCCTCTCCCTTCAATTTCTCCACTATTGGTGATCACTGTTGAATATTGGTGTTATCACTGTGTAGCTCTTTGATGTTGGGAAAGTTGCTTTACCTCTCTGATTCCATTTCCTCATCCTTAAAATGAGGCAGAAAATAGTACCTACTTCATAGGATGGTTGCAATAATTAGATAACTAACAAACTAAGGGCCTAGAACAATCTTTAGCATAACATGTGTTCAAGAAATATTAGCCATTATTATTAACTCATTAGGCTAGTAAAACAAATTAAATAACAATAACAACGTAAAACTACCAATGGTTAAGGACTTATTATGCACCAACCAGTATTGTAAGTATTTTGCCCAACATTAAAGAAACAAAATAGGGGAGTGGTTAAGAGTGGTTAAAGTTCTGGAGCCAAAACTGATCAGAAAATTAGATCAGATAAAATTAGATAAGCAAATCAATTGTGATAAACTCAGGAATATGTGATTTAAAAACCAAATGGAAATGAAAAGAAGAATGACTTATTGCTGGTGGAATTTAGACATCAACTGCAGTGCAAGGTAAGTGTTATGGTGCAGGGAATGACATTTATGCCTGGACCTTTCCAGTACCCTTCAAATAACACCTCGTATAGCTGGCCATGGAACAATTCTTTTTTCTACCCAAATGTAAGATGAGCTTGCTGGGGCTATATTTTCAGGTGTTTGGGGTCCAATGCAGAAGAGTGATAGAATAAGGCTCCCCTCTAAACCAGGGCACACATGTCGCTGTTAGTCTCCTAGCCTGGAAGGGACATCTGCTTCTACAACATCAGCCCCTGAGACAAGAACTGACACCAGTGAAAACCAGAATAATAATCAGGTGGAGAAAAGTAATAACTTGAGCCTTGCTGGGGCTGGATTCAATTTATGCCTGCAGCGTTTCAGTTTTGATTCACTAAACCTTGGTCAGAGTCTTGGGAGAAAAAGACAGTACAATTCCGAGAAGCAATCAAAAAGTGACTGCCAAGTTATTGGGAGGTTCCATGGTGCGTTTCTAAACCAACGCTAATCTAATAAATGTACGTGCAATGAACTGTGAAATTGAAAACATGACTGCCCATATTCTCTAAGCCAAGGGAATAAAATGGTCATTTTCCCCTTTATTTCATATGAAAAAGGAATCAGAGATAATCTGTGATTTTGGACTTTTGTACAAAACAGGGAAGTCTGCATGTCTAATGGCATTTATTAGCAGTGAGAAAAGAATTAGTGAATTATAATTCTTGGCTGACCAGAACCCCAGCTTCAAGCAAAAGGTAAGGTGAGTGCTGGACTTTTGAGTTAGAAGGTCTGGGGTAGGAACCCAGCTCTGCCATTTAAGACTGTGTGAAGTGAGGGCATTCATTTCTATTTTACATTCTCAATGTGAGGTTTAAATGAGATAATGTTTGTGAAAATGCTTTATTAAATTGGAAAGCATCATTTTAAGTGGATGAATGAGTGAGTGTGGGAAATAGGATGTGCAAATATTTTCATTGCTGTTTGGGAAATCATTGGATAAAACATTTTCTGCAATTCACCCACAGTTATTTTTGTTTTACTTCTGATTTAATCTACTACAGCATAGAAAACAAACAGAATTTGTGAAAGCTGAAGACATTGTTAAGACTGTGGGTTTCCATTTGAAATGTCAATTCAAATCAACCCACATGTGCTGAGAATATCAACTGAGTTTTTGGGACTGAGCTAGTTGCTGTAGAAAACACAACCATTATGAAAATGCAGTGACTGCTTTCAATGTGTTCATAATGTAACGGAAGTTGGGCAGGACAAAATAAGTGAATTTCATACAAAATGGAGTTACAAATGCCAAAAAACTCTAAAAATGTCAAATAATTGTAAATAGTTAAAAGATTACCTCTAGATGGGAGCTCGGATAAGACTTCATGGAGGAAAAGGCATCAGGGATGTGCTTTAAAGGAAAGGGTCATGCATTGTTCAGGGTTCAATCAAGAGAACAAGCTAAATACCTCTAACATGAAGGATTTAATTCCAGGAATTAGTTACAAAAACAATGACTGGGCAAAGAAAGCAAAACCTGAGGGGCTCCGGGTTGCCTAACCCAGAGATGAGTATCTGAAGGAAGATATTCCCATCCCTACAAATGCAGAAACAAAGATAAGGTGGTTCCATCCACAGCCAGGAGCTCATTCCATGGCACTTCCAGGAATGCCACCCAACTATTTGGGACTGCCAAAGACGGGCTGCCACTGGGGACACTCCTGGAACCACAGAGCACTGTCTTGGAACCGCAGCACTGGAGCACCCCTGATGGGCAGCATTGGATGACAGCACTAGTTTGCCAGGCGGGGCATGGTGTGGCTAGTGCTGGGACCAGGAAGAAGGCTCCATGCTGTATCTGCCAAAGACCAGCACATAGAGTCTACTGATACCTGCTAGTAGAAATGAGAAACAAGGAAAAGAAAGAGAAATTAAGGAGAAGGAAGGAAGGAAGGAAGGAAGGAAGGAAGGAAGGAAGGAAAGAAAGAAAGAGAAAGAGAGAGAAAGAAGAAAAAAGAAGAAAGAGAAAGAAATGAGAAAAATAAAGAGAAAAAGAGGAGAGCATGAGTAGTCTGCATAGACAAGTCATGCTGCAGTGATAAGCAATGGAAGTTTCTTTCTCATTCACTGTTCATGGGACTGTTCACCTCTGCTTCATGACATCTTTACTCTGGGACACAGGTGGATGGAGCAGCCTCTTTCTGGAGCATTGTTGGTCTCATGACAGGAAACCATATGCTGGCTCAAGAGCTGCTGCTTGAAAGTGACACACATTACTTCCACTCACACTTACATTTTATTGGCCAAAGCAAGTCACATGGCCTTCCATGGGCTTAACAGGGCTTGCATGTGTAATCCTCAGGCAAAGAGGGACACTAAAATTGGTGGGGAGCCACCCAATCTACCACAACTAGAGAGTCCCTTGAGCCTCTGTCATTACTTTACTTTCTCCACTGAGAAGTAAGCTCCTTTTGGTCAAAAGTACTATGATGTGGAAGATCATGACTTACTCAGTATGCCCATTGATGGTGACACTGGTAGATGCAAGTTTGTTCAGAATCTATCAAGAGGAGTAAATGCAAATTCAGAAAAGCTTATATTCCAGTGAAGACAATCACTAGCTCCTCCATCTTAGAAAGGGCTTGGTGTAATCTACCTGGACAGACAGAGGGTTGATCCCTTCAGGGAGTCCCTACATAGCCTCCCTGCCTGCTGCCATAGTTACAAGTTCAGGAACTGATTAAACAAGCATTGAGGTGGCGGGGGAAGGACCCACCTTGGCATGAAGTCCTTTTGTGATCATCATCACGGGAGACAAGTACTCTCACATTCCAGGCCCAATTCAGGAGACACATACCCAACCTCATTGTTACCAACCTTCCAACAACATGTCAAGTCTCAATCTGGACAAATTATTAACTGCTGCTTGTGAGTTGGTTTGTCATCATAATTCAAGCTCTCTCTTCTTCCAGGCAAAATGAATGACATGGCTATGTACAGCCTTAAGTTTTGCTCCCAGAAAGATTTTCCTTCCCTATTGTCCTTCAGGGCCACACCAAGTGGGGTTTTAAAGCCACAACAGTCTCTGTGTAACCAGGACCTGCACATCATGTGCACCAGCTCTAAACCAATGGTTCATGTTTCTGTGGTGGCCTGTTCTTAGCAAACTCCCCATGACATCAGAGGTGTGAGCTGAGGGTCATGTAGATTCCAGCAAGCTGGCAGTGTGAGCTGCCCACTTCTGCAAATTCCTTGTGCCTTCAGAAGCTGCTCAGGCCTAGTCCCATATCTACCACTTGCATTTGATGGTGGAACACTGCTGGGTACATCTGACTTTATGGTTAGTTGGATCAAATAACAGTTGATGATAGGCAGCCACGTTACATGGCCACCTGACGTTTCGTGCCCACACTGCTGGGCACAACTGACTTTATGATTAGTTGGATCAAATAACACAGTTAGTTCACGATAAGCAGCCAGGTTACATGGCCACTTGATGTTTTGTCGTCAGGGGTTCACTTTCTACTAAGGCTCCATAGCAAGTCCTCAAAAGAAAATAGTTATTGATTGAAATAGAATAGCTTTGCTCAAAGACTCTCAGGGCCTTTGCTGTGATCTCCTGTTGTGGGTTGCAATAGGCTCCTCACAGAAACTCAAACTGCTGCAAATACTTCAAGATCCACTGGACTCCTGAATCAGAAAGTTGAGTGGTACTGCTAGATCAGATGGAGAACTGTCTCTTGTTTGGGTCTCTTACACTAAGTTAAATTAGCTAAAAGTGATTCAGAGCAGCACAATGCAAACATAACTCACACCCCACTCAAAATCCAAAGAGGCTTGCCTAGCTTTTTGCCTCTTGGTAGGAGGCGTCGGGTACAGGGATGTGCCTTCACCCAGGAGGAGATATATTGACATGCCCTAGACCATTGAATTTCCCAAGCAAATTAAAGTAAAAAGACCTTGTATTTGGGGAGGAGGATTATTCCTCTACCCTCTAGGTCCTGAATCTTATCACACCTAATTAAGCTTAAAATAACCTATAATAATTCTTGAAGATCATTTGTCTTCTGCATATCCCTATGCAGGGTTAAATAGGAGTTACAAGTATAATAATTGCAAAAAGAGTAGCTAGCATTTGTTTTGTGATTATTATTTTCATTGTGCATGTATTAACTCATTTAATCATCACGATAGCTCTATGAGATAAACAATGTTACTATCCTTATTTTGAAGGGTCACCATCCCTCACCTTCCTTTTCTTTTTCTTTTCTTTTCTTTTTTTTTTTTTTTTTTTTTGAGATGGAGTCTCACTCTGTCGCCCAGGCTGGAGTACAGTGGTGCCATCTCAGCTCACTGTAAGCTCCGCCTCCTGGGTTTTCGCCATTCTCCTGCCTCAGCCTCCCGAGTAGCTGGGACTACAGGCGCCCGCCACCATACCCAGCTAATTTTTTTATTTTTAGTAGAGACGGGGTTTCACTGTGTCAGCCAGGATGGTCTCGATCTCCTGATCTCATGATCCGCCTGCCTCGGAATCCGAAAGTGCTGGGATTACAGGCGTGAGCCACCGCGCCTGGCCTGCACCTTCCAATTAGCACTAATCTGCATGGGTACATTCCTCCTTCCTCCCCTTCCCAGAAACGTTTGCTTTCTTTTTTTTCTTTTTTAAAAATATTTTGTTAGAGCCCTCCAGCCATTTTCTTTGGGTCCTTCCTGCCATGAAATATCTTTCTTCACAAGTAAGGATTCTTCTAATTGTTAAATATTGATTTTAACTATATGCCTAGGGACTGGTGAAACAACCAGGTGTGATGGGGATCTCACCAAGCCATATTTGAAGTGGATTTGGGCAAAACGTCGCCAATCTCATGGTCTCCTTAAGCCCCTTCTCCAATCTCTAACAATTTGTTAGCTTAAAGTCAATGTCAAAATAATCTTTCCCTGGTACTCAGTTACCATGGTAAGTGGTCTTCAGTTATCTTTGGAAAACTAGGAGGAAGGACTGTATCTTGTCCTTGAGGTATTATGGCAGTCCTATCTTGGTGGTCCAACTTCTTTATGTACTGCCCAGGGCCCTATCTGTCGTCACTTTCTGCCATAGTGGCTTAGCTTCCATCAGACACATGGTCACATAATCTGGAAGTTATGTGTTTATTTAATATCTCATGGGATGAAGTTACTGATAATTTTCAAATTAGGCATCAGGGCTTCAAAGTGAAGTTTTCCATTTAGTTCTTCAGGTTAGTTTATCAAAATACTTTAAAGTAGGAGATTTTTGTTTTACCACCAGGTTTTCAACAGCATAGACTTTTCCATACTGGTCAGTGTACAGGGACACTTGACCCCAATACAGTATTTTATTTACTACTCTGCTGACAGGAGGGTCATCCATTCTAAACTACCTTTGGATTCCTTTTTCATCAATAGTGAAGAAACCTCTAAGACTGTGGCCTGAATTCTCCAGATACATCACCATAGCACTTTGAGATCTGATGGATAAAATCTGAAAGAAATGAAATTTTCCCCGGGCTCCAGTCCTCTTTGTTTGCGAGGGGCGGGACTTCATACTAAATGGGTAAACTGTGAGTCAGCAAGGCATGGTATCACTTCAGTGTTTAGTGGTCTAAGTTCTCAATTTTGTCACTAAAATTGATTATTTTAGTTGGACACACACATGTAAAATCAAGGAAAAAATAGACATTTTCCACATTAACCATTTAAATTGAGCACTTTAAGTTCTCCATTGATCACAGCTGCTCCTCCTCAGTAATTTGAATTTTGGTTTTGCTGAAGTGCAGGTAGGGTCAAGAATGAACCGATGCCTCTCAGTGTTTAATCATCTGCCCATGTGAAAGTGGCACTGCTATCCACAGTCCTCAAGCCTCTCATTTCCTCATGGAGGTCAGAGATTGAGAGGGTGGTGGCTGCTTTAGTGTTCTTTCTTGGCCATGAGTTTATACTACATAAATTTTGGCAAATCCACAGCCTCTCACCCTGAGAGTTCTTTTTAGCTATGCAAATCCAGTAGGAACTTGATGAATTACTCATATACCCATGGACCTTGAGGATCGCTTAGCTTCTGCCAAAGATCCTTGCTAGCTAAATTATTCCCATTACCGAGTCAACTCTGCTGCCTACCACAGTAAATACACCCCCATTGTCTCTGCTGGATAAGTGCTTCTCCTCTGCCCCCATCACTTCCCAAACAGCTCCCCAACCCCACTGGAAACAGAGAACCTGTTTCAACTGTAGCACCTTCTGCTAGCATAACCAGCCTACCCCAAACAGCCATGAAAGCACTGTTCAAACATGGCAGGTCTCCTCTCCAGTGTTATTGCCAAAGGCCTTAGCAAAGGCCTTTCTGGGTCCT
This sequence comes from Gorilla gorilla gorilla, assembly GCF_029281585.2. Taxonomy (NCBI): domain Eukaryota; kingdom Metazoa; phylum Chordata; class Mammalia; order Primates; family Hominidae; genus Gorilla; species Gorilla gorilla. The sequence continues at coordinate 73,710,343 of NC_073243.2, forward strand.
CTCCAGAAACTCAGAGGGATAGGTCCTGGTCAAACAGGCTACATTCACTCCAGCATTGCCATCTCTCAAGATCTTTTGACTTCTTTTTCTACTTAATGCTAAGAAATTGATCTCATAATATCACTTAGTGACTTCAGTCTATTCACCAAGCCAACAACTGAGATCACTTTCAAATGCTAGAACTAAAGTCACTGGTAGGAGCACCTGCACTGGTAAGTCCAGTCTAGGCTAAAATCATGCCCTTCCCTCCTTGGCCAGGCAACCTGGGAAAACATTCTTTTTGTTTGTTTGTTTGTTTGAGACAGAGTCTCACTCTGTTGCCCAGGCTGGAGTGCAGTGGCGACGAGATCTCGGTTCACTGCAGCCTCCACCTCTCAGGCTCAAGCGATTCTCGTGCCTCAGCTTCTCAAGTAACTGGGATTGCAGGGGTGCGCCACCACACCTGGCTAGTTTTTATATTTTTAGTAGAGACAAGGTTTCATCATTTTAGCCAGGCTGGTCTTGACTCCCGGCCTGAAGTGATCTGCCTTCCGCGGCCTTCCAAAGTGCTGGGATTACAGGCATGAGCCACTGCACTCGGCCTGAGAATACATTCTTATGTGACTCCCTAGATTGTTGCAGATAAAATGAGAAAAGTACCACAATCTTCTGTTTTGTTTTGGTACATAAGCGTTTATCAACATTCATCTTTATAAGTGAACCCCAAGGGCATTGCTAGTCCTGGGACAGAGGAACTTCACCATCTTTTGTTTGTTTTTCTAACCCTGACTATACCTTTGTAAATATTCTCTTCACTGAAGTCTCTTGAGTTAAATACTCTGCGTGTGTCTTCTGATACTGTGTCACTTTCCCAAAACTCAGAATCTTGAGTAGAGTTTTTGACTGGCTGAGCCCGGTTTATTTGCTTACATCCTGGTATCCACCGAGTAAAGAGAAGGACTGTGAGTTTCTGTCTTTCACCAAGACTCACTCATGGAGATTTCTCTGAAACAGAAAAGATGTCCCACAAGGATCGGTAGTTTTTAAAAAGACAAATGTCCATTATGCTGGGATTGACAAGTAATTCTACTTGGACAGAAAGGAGGATATACATAGGGGCAGTGGAAGGAAATTGGGCTACAAAAGCAAATGAGAACTTTATTAATTCAGAAGGGCTTAAATGCCAGCCAAAGAAAGGTATCTCATGAGATGGGAAATGGGCTGCCACTAACAGTCTTGAGTAGAAAAATGACATGTAATCTGTGCTTAAGCAAGATCCATCAGGTACAAGAGTGAAAATAAATCACAGGAAGGAGAGAATGTTACTTTCTCCATTGAATTGTAAGCCTCACAGGGGCAGGGCCTTGTGGACTTGTTTAATGTTTCTCTTCCTGGTGACAAGCCCAGTGCCTGGCAAGTAGTGGATATGCAATCAGTGCTTGTGATGGAGAGCAAAGAGGCAAGGATGAATTAGGAGGCTACTCAAAGTTAGCCTCCGTGAGAAATAATGAAGCCTGAATGAGAGGGTAGAAAAATAACATATATTTAACATTCACCCTATACCAGGCATTTAATCTATATTATCTGATTGATCTCACAATTACTTTTACGAGGTACATATTTGTTTCAATTTTACAGATGAGGCTCGAATAAATTAAGGGAAAAAGTCCACATTCAGGTATGCAATAAATAATGGAGCTGGGATTTGAACCCATGTCTGGCTCTGAAACTCCCCCTTGTCCAGGACATCATGCCAGGAGGGAGTCACGACAGGGGGAGGTCAAGAAGGCACAGAGGTAAGAGAGACTCGCAGCTGGCCAGGTCCATTTGGTGGGACAGAGCATGAGGCAAAGTGGAGGAGTTTGGGACTTTGAGCTGGAATCCCAAGGAGAATTGTGATGACGTTAAAAGAAATAAAGCATTCAAGGGGACTTTCAGGGATGGGATGCTTGGGTCAGATCTGGACATGCTGCGTGCGGGTCCTGGGGGGACATCTAGATGGAGCTACCCATCAGGCAGTTGGAAATGCCAATCCAGATCCCAGGACAGAGGCAGCAGTAAGGAAGCAGACTTGCAAGTGCCCGATGTTGAGGTGATTATTTGAAGCAGTGAGCATAGATGAGAAAAAGTTAGCCAAGGTCGTGATATAAATGTACCTGGTCCAAGCATGGTATGCAGGATATCTGAATATGCACAGATCCTAAGGTATGTCCTGAAAGTAGGTCCACTTTACTGAATCTTCTGATCAGCAGTTTTCTTGAGGTTTTCACATTTACTTAAGTAGAGTGTGTTGGCAGGGGGTGAAAAATACACACAAGAGCCCTGATCAATGAAAGTTTTGCTGTGGGTGTGACCTATGTCCTATAACTTGCTCAAACTTCTCAGGGAGGGAAACTTTAAATATCCAAGTTAAGAACTACGAATGCTGACAATTCTGTGTCTGGGAGCTGAAGATCCAACCTTTAGAGGCCACGACTCCTCAGGTCAAGTACCTGTTACAAGGGGCTTGATATGGTTTGGCTCTGTGTCCCCACCCAAATCTCATCTCAAATTGTAATCCAAGGAGGGACCCAGTAGGAGGTGATTGGATCATGGGGGAGGTTTCCCCCATGGTGTTCTTGTGATCATGAGTGAGTTCTCATGAGATCTGTTTAAAAGTAGCACTTCCCTATTTGCTCTCTTGCCCTCTCCTGCTGCCAGGTAAGACATGCTTTGCTTCCCCTTCACCTCCTGCCATGATTGTAAATTTCCTCTCTCTCTCTCTCCCTCTCCTGCCACCAAGTAAGACGTGACTTTCTTCCCCTTCACCTCCTGCCACGATTGTAAGTTTCCTGAGGCCTTCCCAACCATGTGGAACTCTGAGTCAATTAAACCTTTTTCCTTTATAAATTACCCAATCTCAGGTGTTCTTTATAGCAGTGTGAGAACTAATACTTGGCTTCAGCTGGTTAAATCCCCAGGGACAGCTTTCAGGATTAGATTTTTGTGGCAGTGTTTCCTCTCCCTTCTACTCCCCTCCCCATAAAGATTTAGTGGGCAGGGCTGACTTGTCTGAAGGGGTCCTCTTGGCTGGGGGCCTTCGAAGAAGCCAGATTGTCCCCTTAAGAGTAGTCACTACTATGAACCCAAAAATCTTGGGTCCCTGTAATGTGCTATGTGCTATGTCTCCAGCTGACTTGCACTGCATCCTAGTCAGAGATGGCCACTTTTGTCTTTCTACAGCAAATCAGAAAGTGACACAAAATTTCTATTTGAACATAGATAATTCAAAACAGCAGAACTTTTTTAAAAGAAGAATCTTTTTGCATGCAACGTTCGATAGTGGAAGAATACCCTGATTAATTTAGGAAACTATTTTACCCTAACTTAGTTATGAACGACCAAAAATGTGCCTTTACATCTGTTTAGGATGACATTTTGGACATCTAGTACTACATTACAATCTCCATGACAATAAACACATAGACTTGTTATTTGATAGTTGCATAATTGTGGTTTTCTTCTGCTTGTTCTCAGAGGTGGAGAGCTGCCTGTTCGCTTTTTGTTCCTCTTTTTTTTTTTTCTAGGAGAAAAAAAACAAACGTAAAACACACCAACAAGAGGGAAAGAAATAGTCAATATGCCGCTGCTGCATGTAAGCTGCAAGTTTATTTGCCTGTTTACTCTTTGAAATACCTATGAAGTGCTTTGCCTGCGGGTTCTCGTCCACATACTCTGAGTGGCAATGCTCATTCACGACCAGCAGAGGGCAGGCACGACCTCCTAATACACCTGGAAGGCCATTTTGCCAGCACCAGGAGTAAAGGCGCCCTTGCCATCTGTAACCTCAACCATCTCTCTCAACCACTGTAGACCTAATTGCCATGATAAAAACAGATCTGTATGAGCTTTGTAGTCACACGGTCTTGGTTAAATCGCAGCTCTGCCACGTATTAGCTGTGTGACCTTGAACAACCTACTTAACCTCTCTGAGCGCGTTTCTTCCACATTTCTAAAGTGGGGCTATTAATAATACCTACTTCATAGGCTTCTTGTGAACATTTAATCTGTTAATATATGCAAGGCACTCAGAACAGAGCCTAGCACATGGTAACCTGTTATATTTATTGTTATTACTAATAGTATTACATTAAACTCTTTAATTCTCTCTCTCAGGACCCCAACTAAAGTGTCCAAGGAGAAGGGACACCACTCAAGAGGAAGGAAGAAAAAGGCTTTGGTGAGTCTCAGGCCACGCCAGGACTCTCTGGGTGATGGAGAGGGGAGCTACAGAGATGTCTCTGCTCCAGCAGAAGAACAGAAAGATGGTTCTAACCTGGGGTGAGAGACGCCAAATGAGCTAAGCTTTCCTGTTTCATTCTTTCCCTAAAGGCAGTAAGACTTGAGCTTGGGCGGTGGGAAGGTCCGCAGACATCTGGTACAAGAAGGGCTCCGGGCAAACAAAGAGCTGTTCCTCCCAGTTGCATTCAAGCATGCTGCAATTAGCTGCAGCCTGGGGGGGTCGTCGCGAACCTGGCCACCTGGGCACCTCTCCTCGACATCTGGGTGAAGGACAAAGGGAAGGCACAAGCTCCAAAAAAGAGGCCTTGGAGGTTATTTTATAACCAGAGTGGCAGAGGCTAGGGAAGCAGGTGGGTGATCTAGCTGCTTTTGGCAAAGCCATTAATGTGGTAGCTAGAAGTGATGAGGCCCTGGCCATGTGGTGGGCAGGCAGGGGCAGGGATCCATGGCAGAAAGAAGAGGGTACACTTTCCTGGAGATGTTTCCAAAACCCCTGGGTAGGGATCTTGAGGTGAGCTCTGGTGAGCGTCTTGAGGACAAGGACCACATCTTATCCAGCCTTGTAGAGTAGCAACTGTTCGGGTCATAGGCTGTGAATAAATATTCCAACTCTATCTGCTTCTGACACATGACAGGATGGCACTTCCCTGCTCACTGGAAGTCGATGTGGCCATGTGACTTTCTGTGGCTAATGAAAGGTAAGCAGAAGCTTTCAGAGCCAATGCAGACTCTACCATGTTTTTCTCCTGACCAGGCAGCTAAGGGCTCCTCCAGGAGCCTGTGTCCCTGTGTGACTCTGATGAGCAGAGCGCCCCCTAGGCTGACTTGTGGCTGACATGCAGCCATTGAAATGTCAGGTTATTGTTTGTTTGTTACAGCAGCAGACCCCAGCCTGCCCTGATTGAGACAGCAGCTCACCTTTGTGTAGCCCTCTGTCACATCCAGCATGGCTTTTTCACACTGCATCGCCTCATTTGATCCTCTGGAAAGCATGTGAGGTAGGTCTGTTATCCCAATTTACCAGCTGAAACTGGATCCCTGAAAGCTTAAGTATCCAAGGTTCCAGAACAAAGTGACAGAGCTGGGAATCCAACCCAAGCCCCAGGACGCCAAATCCCATGCTGTTCCTCCCCCACCATGCTCCCTAGTGTGATGACACTCAACAAACAGGTACCGACTGAAATTGAAATGATAATACTGGCCCACACAGCTGCAATCATCATCATCATAGCACTTTCACGAGGGCAATGCTTTTTCTTGGTGTCATGAACACATAATGTAGCATCGCCAGTTTTATAAAGAGTGAAGGTTAGTAAGAAGTGATGTCTACAGTGTCTTACATGAAAGTCAGACATCAGACATTGCCTAGGGAAGGCTCTTACTGGGACGAATGATCTAACATTTATTGTAGTTTTTTTTTTTTTTTTTTTTTTTAGACAGGGTCTTGCTCTGTCAGCAAGGCTGGAGTGCAATGGCACAATCTCGGCTCACTGCAACCTGTGCCTCCCAGGTTCAAGCTATTCTCCTGCCTCAGCCTCCTGAGTAGCTGGGATCACAGGTGCATGCCACCACGCCCGGCTAATTTTTGTATTTTTAGTAGAGACAGGGTTTTGCCATGTTGGTCAGGCTGGCCTTGAACTCCTGGCCTCAAGTGATCTGCCTGCCTCGGCCTCCCAAAGTGCTAGGATTTCAGGTGTGAGCCACTGCGCAAGGCCTATTGTAGTACTTTGAAAATCAGCTTCTGTAATTAACATTCTCCATGGCTCTGGCACTCTCCTCACACCACTCTGCTCCCCACAAAGTCCCTAACCACAGTTCCCCTTACTCTGAGCTTTTGCATTCTTTGTATCTAAACTCTCTGCCAGTCATAGTTACCTGTTCTAGGGCCTCAATCACTCAGGGCCCATTTTTTTTCTCCTGGGAAACCAGCAACCTACTCCAGCTAACTCATGCAAAGGCTGATGGTATGCTATTGCTGCGACTTGTCACACTTGTGTTTTAACCTGGCTCTCCAGTCCAGCAGTGGGATTTCAGAGCAGCTCACAGGCTGCTAGGGGAGCTATCTCAGCACTGGCCGACTTTTGATTACACCTCAAATCACATCCTGTTGTTGGCAGCCAATTCTACTTAGCCTAAGACCGCTTTCTGCATCTATCCATCCTTCACTGCTGACTTTGAAGGGATCAAAAGAGCCCTGTGTATTTTTCTAATCTCCCTAATCCTCATAACTATTCCTGTGAGGATGCAGGTATCATCACTACCATTTTTCAGATGAAACGAAGGCCCAGAAAGTTTTAGTGACAGACCCAAGGTCACCCCTGTGAGCCGGTGGCAGAGATGGGAATGGAACTCAGACCGGCTGGTCTCCCAGGCCATCAGTCTCCATTAGACCCTGCTGTCTCGCTGAATTCCCCCTGCAGTTTTAATTGAATATCATGTTCTTCTTCACTTCCTGCCCTAAACAGGGCAACAGCTGCCGCTCACCCTCCTGAGCCGGCTGGCGGTACTTCAGTGGTGGGTGAAGTTATGCTGGGGTGGAAAGCGGGTGAAGCGTTTCAGGATAAAAGGACCCATCAGATTGGAAGATATTCACGACGGTATAAAAGGGATGCCCTGACTTTCAAATGACATCGTGTTGGGGACCAGGCTAAGAGGGAAACTGCTTGGGAGGGTGAGTATGGGAGTTGGAAGGATGGGACACTGTGGAGGAAAAAAAAAGATGCGTGTGTAATTGGATGAAAACTTTCGGCAAAAAAATAAATAGAACCATGGAGCACTGTTATTGGTGAGAGGCCCAATATGCGTCATGGCTGAACTGTCCTGGGTTCATGTTCTTTTCTTGAGAACAATGCTATAGGGTTTCAAGGGGATTAAAAGCAAGAGGACTAAGATTCGCTTCGTCCCATTCCATCTGCTGCACAGTTTCTACAGCAGCGGTTCTACAGCTTTCGGGTGCAGCAGAAGGACCTGGGACACTCGGTAAAAGTATTGGTTTCTAGCCCTCTCCTGAGAGACTGTGGCTCAAGAGAGTTTGTAATTGTCTTGTAGGGCACACTTAGGGGAAGGCAATCAACGGTCATCCAGCTTCAAGAACTTGTGCCCCTGCCTCTCATATACATTTTGGAAAGGTCTTTTCCTTTGGGAATCAGAGGAGGAGGCCTGCAGGGGAGTGGCTTGTGTCTACAGCTGCTAAAAAAAAAAAAAAAAAACAACCTATAACTCTACTCCGCAAATGTGAGGTTTGGGTAAGCATAGAGCAGCCTGCTGTCTTTGTCATGGTCACCACCATCAAAGCATTTGCAGGAGCCTGTCTGCAGGTGGAGTGAGGCTCCTAATTACACTTCAGGGCTCAAGGACCTGTGAGGAGAGGGGAATCTTGCCCTTGGAAATATGAGCGGTTCGGTCCAGGCCAGGAGGAAATTGAAAAACTTCCCAACCAAAACGTTTACTTCCCGAAGAGATAAAAAGAAGCTCAGGGTCATAAATCCGGGCCAACACCCAGGCCCCAGAGGTCAGACGGGAGGCCCAGAGGCGGATCAACACAACCCAGGGCAAGGAATGCAAGGCGAGAGTCCCCGGCCAGTAGGGAGCCCCAAAAACACAGATCCAGGGGCTCGACAGGCACCCAGCGGACAACCCTCAGAGGCCCAGGGCTCCGGGGGCTCAGGCCACTTGTCTGTGGCTAGGCAGCAGGGCCTTGGAGAAGCCTCCAGCCCAGACCCCCCTGTGCTAGCTGTCTGCCCTCTCTATGTGTTGCAGAGTTACATATTTTCTGGAACCCTCCTTAGACATGCTCACGGAAAAAAAAGCAAATAATCAGGGAAGATGGTATAAAGAACTGGCAGTCTCTGTTTTCTCAGCCAAGAACCTGAGCAGAACCAGGCCAGCTGACCAGGTGCCCAGCTCCAATTCCCTGAGGGGGGCTGTCTGCCCAGCTGTGCCCCGTGCCTGGCAAATGGGTGCCTAAGGAGGCAGCCATCGTTATTCTCAGGAACCTATGAAGGGCTCAGGAAATCGTGAATTATGACTGCCACAGCGAGGACTGAATGATGACTCAGGACACCTTTTGGTGTTAACTTCCATTTGCGGGCGCTTCTCATTTTCAACAAGCAGAAATTCCTCCTCTGGGGACTGTTTCCCATGCTCCCGCTCATCTCAAAGTCTCAGTTACCCCAAAGTTATGAAAATATGCAGAAAGGTGTCAGAGCCAGGGAAATGTGGTCAGAGTAGAACACAGGCTGGTGGGGAGGAGGGCATTTCCAAGGGCAAAAGGTGGGCCCACTGGTATTAAAACTTCTCTATTTCCTACATTTTAATTACTTTCTACAGCTAAAGTGTGAAGCAAATCATTGTCCTGTGACCTGAGGGGCGGGTGGAGAAGCTTTAAATGATTTAAACTTGAAACTTGTTCCCCTCCAAACAAAAATGGCATTGTAATGTTAGATAAGTTCTTTACCCTTTCTAGGTCTCAAATTTTTCTCCCCATAATGTAGCTTCCATTTCATCTGGTAAGCAAATCCTGAATTTCAACTGCCTCAGAAGGACCTTGAGCTCCGTGCTTGAAAGGCAGCAAAAGCCAAGTGCAATATTAATGTATAATTATTTACAATACAACCACGAACTCAATTTAAAAGCCAGTTGAAGTGTAAGGAGCAAACCACAAAGATACAGGTAAACATTTAAAGTGGAGACATCACGGTTCAACAAAGAATTGATTCTCTTCTAGAGCAATCATCTCTAAAGCCCATCTCACATTTCTGAAATGCTGTTACAAATAAAACAGAAATCAGGACAAGAGGAGGTGGCAAGAGGCAGGAAAAAGGCCAATGATCTGGATTTGGCCAACTTCCTGATGGTGGGCATGTCATCCCGTCACTCTGGCCCTTGCTTTCATCGTGTTTTTTTGTCTAAATTGCAGCCAGAAAACACATAAGCTTACCCTCTTAACCATTTTCTAGTGTACAGTATTGTTAACTATATGCTATGCACATTGTTGTATAACAAACAGAGCTCTAGAACGTTCATCCGGCATGACTGAAACCCTATACCTGTTGAATAGCTCCTGGTTCCCTGTGTCCCCAGCCTCTGGCAACCACCATTTGACTTTCTGTTTCTATGAGTTTGATTACTTTAGACACTTCACAGAAGTGGAATCAGGCAATATTTGTCTTTTTTTTGTGATTGGCTTATTTCATTTAACATAATGTCTTTAAGGTATGAACCTTGTTGTAGCATGTACTAGGACTTCCTTCTTTTTAAAAGCTGAATGATATTCCATTTTGCGTATATGCCACATTTTCTTTATCCATTCTTTCTATCGATGGCATTTAGGTTGCTTCCACATCTTGGCAATTATGAAGAATGCTACAATGAATATGAGTGTGCAAATGTCTCTTTGAGATCCTGTTTTCAGTTCTTTTGTAAAAATACTCAGAAGTGGGATTGCTGAATCATATGGTAATTCTATTTTTAATTTTTCAAGTAATCTCTATACTGTTTTCTGTCATGCTGCACCATTTTACAATCCCACCAACAGTGTTTTGTCTTCAGGATTGCACTGGTGAAGCCTGTTTCTTCTCCTGTTACAATTGGAACAAGGGTTCCAATTACTCTACATCCTCATCAACATTTGTTTTCCTGTTTTTTTTTTTATGGTGGCCATCCTAATGGAGGTGAGGTAATATCTCATTCTGGTTCTGCTTTGCATTTTCCTAATGATTAGTGATGCTGAGCATCTGTGAATATGCTGTTGGTCATTTGTTTATTTTCTTTAGATAAATGTCTGCTGAAGTCCTTTGATCTTTTTTTAATTGAGTTATTTGGTTTTTGTTACTGAGTTGTAGGAGTTCTCTATGTATCCATCATTGAGTATGATGTTAGCTGTGGGCTTTTCATATATGACTTTATTATGTTGAAGTAGTTTTCTTCTATTACTAGTGTGTTGAATGTTTTTATCATGAAAGTTGTTAAATTTTGTGAAATGTTTTTTCTGGATTAACTGAGATAATCATGCCATTTTTGTCCTCTGTTCTTTTGATGTGGTGTATTATATTTATACATTTTTTATGTTGAACTATCCTTGCATCCCACAGATAAATCCCACATGATTATAAATGTATAATTCTTTAAATGTGCTATTTTATGCCATTCTCTAGTATTTTCTTGTGAGTTTTTACATCAATACCCATCAGAGATACTGGCCTGTAGTTTTTTTTCTGGTAGTATCCTTGTCTGGCTTTGGTATTAGGGTAATGCTGGCCTCATAACATCAGTTTGGAAGTGTTCCCTCTTCTTCAATATTTTGGACGAGTTTGACAAGGATTGGTGTTAATTCTTCTTTGAATGTTTGGTAGAATTCTCCCATGAATGATGCCCCATGAAGCCATCTTGTTTTGGGCTTTTCTTTGTTGGGAGATTTTTGATTACTGACTCAATTTCCTTACTAATTATAGGTCTGTTCAGATTTTCTACTTCCTCATAATTGAGTCTGGGTATGTTATAAGAATTTAACCTTATATAACCTGTTTCTAAGAATTTATCTGTTGTTTCTAGGTTATATAATTTGCTGGTATATAAGTGTTAATAATAGCCTTTATAATCCTTTGTGTTTCTGTGGCATCAGTTGTACCTCCTCTTTCCCGATTTTAGTTATTTGTCGTTGTGTTTAAAACGAGGTTGTTGAACTAGATGATTTCTAAGGTCTTTGTAGCTCTGAAATTCTTTAATGCCTCAAAATAACATTTTAAAACATATTATAAAATATTTAAGACATACAAAATGATATAAAGAAGAATACAATCAATGCCCACCTAGCTTAAGAAATAGAAGTCATCAGTGCAGTAGATAACTTTCTGTGTATCCTTCCCCAAGTGTGCTCTCTGTTCCAGAAGAACTCACTGTTCTGAATTTTGTGTTTTTTATTCTCATACATATATTTATGCTTTTTATTATATATGTGTGTGCATGTGTAAGAGAAATGATATTTTGTCTACTTTTAAGCTTCATATTAGAAATAAAATACTGTATTTATTAGTCTACAGGTAGATTTTTTTCTAACATTTTGTGAGCTTCATCCTTGTTGATGCACGTAGCAGTTGTTCATTTCCCCTCGCTTTCCCCCCACCCCTGTTGTAACACTTAATTATACGAAGGTGCCGCAGTTTCGGTATGCATTGTTGATGAACATCAGGTTGTTTTCATCGTTTTGTTTTAACAATCTTTCTCCAAATATCCATGTATACATCTCCTTGAGCACTCGTGTGGGATTTGCTCTAATAGAAAACTACCAGGAGGATAGCAAATGCGCATTTGCACCTTGACTAAATAATGCCAAATTTTTCTCTAAAGTAATTGAACCAATGTGTACTCCCACCAGCAGGGCATAAGATCTCCTGTTATTCAATATCCACATCATCACTTGGTAGTATCAGACATGTAATGCCCATTCATATATTTTGGCATAAAATGGTAACCTATTGCAGTTTTCCCTATAATTTCCCTGATAACCACTGTGATTGTTCATTTTGTCATATGTTTAGCAGCTATTTGTGCTTCCTCTTCTGTGAATGGCTTCCTCATTATTTTTTGCCTGCCTCTGATTTTTACCATGGGTGGACTGTATTTACGCTCTATCCCAGGAAAGACATAGATTGCCTGACCAGATCTCACCACTGTGAACCGCATTCTTGAAAAATTTCTAACATAGCTCCCACTTGTGCCACAAGACTGTGTGGGCGAGGATCACCTTTCCTTAGTGCATTCAATGTACCCATGTTTCCTTCATACCAGCCAGTGCAGGTGGCATGAGTGTACATTCCAGGGCAATGTACTGTTTAAAAATGTGAGTCTCCCATCAGAGAGTTGAAATTCAGAGTTCTCACAGCAGTTGCTGCTAAGCCGATGTTGCTTCTATCCAGATGGCCATGTGTACCACCCAATATGGAGAGGCCTAAGCATGTGTTGGAGGGAGGCCATGCCCACTAATCCTCCACATAAAGGGTCATGGAGTTATGGCTCATGCTCTAATACTTAGAATTTCCTGGGTTTTATGGAGAAATGTGCATTCCTGATATTTTTCAAAGTTGCAAAATGCTGATATTTATTTAGAGACGTGTCACAAGTGAAGCCAAAGGAAATATACCCAAGATTGAATTTGAGATTTCTTTAACTACAACTTAGAGCAGAGTGTTCACTGAAGAAGATTGGCAATGAAGAGGCAAAAAGCCTATTGTGTTAATTCTTGCTTAATGTTTTAAATTAAAAACTAAGGAGTTTGTCCACAAGGGATACCAGAGGTGCCTGTGTCCTTTGATACAAGCTCATACATACATGTTAAATTGCTAATAGAAGAGGTGCTTGTATGCCAGGATATAAGAGGTGCTGGGCGTAGGATGAATGGACATCAGTTTGAAAATCTCTCTAGTCCTAATTAGTGTAAGTTGCCACTATTGTCACTATAGGTTGTTGTCCCAGCTACAGTCAGATCGTGTTGGTTTACAAAGTGTAATGCTAGGGTAGACTGGCATGTCCACAGTGGATGCATTCCCACTGCAGAAGATGAAATTCTTGTCAGATCCCAAAGGAAAAATGGGAATTGTGGCTTTGGAATTGAGATACAGTTCATACAATATCCAAGAGGTAGAGGGGAACGGTATTTTTCTCCAACCTAAGAAATATGTATGTATGTACACACACACACACACACACACACACACACACACACATTCAGAAAAGTGTGTCTACCTGCATGCAGCCCTCATTCTGCTGATTTTAGTTTCTTCCACTTCTGCTTCTAAGTAGCAAAGAAAGCCAAAAATTAGAGGATTGAAAAAAAATGGAAAAAGCAAAAACAGATTTTACCTATAAGGCCTGAAATTCACCCAAAAATGAATATGTTTACCAGCAGATTGTGAAGCAAACCAACACTCTGTCAATATATTCGTCAATTAGTGCATTATTATTGAGTGCAAAGTGTGTCTATTCTGTATTAAGAGGCTCCTGTGGCTTCTCCGGTGCCTACTAGAACAGGTTTCCAGGAATACCCCACACTCATATGGCTGTTCCAGTCTTCAATTGGCGTCTTAGACACAGTCTGTAAAGGAAACATAGTAAAAACTGGGGTAAGCAGAGAATAAATAGAAGACTGTGGAAGGACCTGGGCAAAGGGAATCCTTGAAATATATGACCCTTGACTCAATCAATCCATTTGCAAATGTTTATTGAAGGTCTAGTATATGCTGTCAATGTCATTGTCCTACGGGCAGTATAATAGTATCTTTCCCTCTGTACCTTAGTTTTCTCAGCTGTAAATTGGGAATAATAATAGTACCTACCCTGAAGTGTTATTGTGAGTATTAAGTGAAATAACATACTTAAAGCATGTAGAACGGTGTCTGACATATGATCAATATACAATCAATATTAAGGAAAGAGAAAAATCATAAGCACATAGAAACTGGAAAACAATAAAGACATCAAAACAAGAGATGTCACAAGGCACTGTATTATTAATTGCCAAACAAATGCTTCTCACCCCTGAATGTCAAAACGTAGGGCACAGAGCTAAGAGAGAGCCAAAAGAGTCTGGTTTCTCACACTAGCCAAGCACCTGCCTTTTGCACGTGTCTGAGAAGCTGCAAACGGGTCCCTCCAGAGACACCATGGATCACGATGGGCTCTTGGGAGAGGACCCAGATCTGCCCCTATGTACAAGGTGGTGCAGTGTAGTGCTAGCGAGTGCTGCTGTGGTGCCAGACTGCCCATGTTTAAAACCTAGTACTGGCGCTTATTATTTGTAGGCTCTGGACAAGTTATTTAACTCCTCTGAGCCTCAGTTTCTTTCTTGGTAAAATTTGAATGATAACATTGTCTGTTTCATGGGTTTGCATGAGGATGAAATGAGATAGTGCAATATGCTCATAATAGAGTACCTGACATACACACATGTTAAATTGCTCATCTACATGGGATCCTAAACCAGCTGCTTCTTCCATATCTTTAAGGAAAGAAATTCCACAATCTGTCCCAGTGTTCAATGTACCCTTGTGTCAAAACTTCCTCCTGGTAGGAAATCCTCTTTTTTTAAAAGTTCATATAATTTGAGAGGGCCCTTAGCGATTTCGATAACCCAACTCACCATACAGGGGAGGAGAAAAGGCTGGAAAGTTTAAGTGACTAGCCCAAAGTCATGCAGATGGTTAGTGGCAGAGCTAGGACTGGCTCCTGGTTCTCCTGAAACCCAAGTCCATGCTCTTTCTACTAAGGCTGCCGGTATTATTTCCTTTTGCAGGCATCTCATCTTATGCTCATCATGGTAGAGACTTTTTGTGCCACGTGATTCTGGACTCCTGGGCAGAACATTCCAAGCTCTCCATATTCCGGCCTTGATCTACCTGGGGGGCACCCAATATACATGGGCTCTGAATGAATTGCAAAATAAAACAAAGGGTGACAACTGGGCCACAACATCAACTTTATTACAGATCCAGGCTAAATTGGAGAACACAACTTAGAATGAGAGCCAAATGGGCTGGTTACTTGACCCCCTAAATTAGGCAGAGTCACCTGCTGTCCTAGGCATATGGACTGGGGCACCGAGGAGCAGAGGCTTCCGTGTGGCAGATGTTCTCCAGCCCAAGAGAAAGAAGGAGGATGGGGCTGAGCAGAACATGCCCGTCTACTCTTTCCCAGTTTGCCAGGCAGAAGCCACTGTACCTCCTCAAGCGTGGAGAAAATAAAGGGCAGGAAAGTCAGGAGTGTGAGTAGGAAAAATCTCCTTTCTTAGAAACTAAGAGTGGGAAAAGATTTTCTTTTCTAGTTTCACCTCTTTCAGACCACACCCCTGCCTTGCTCCCTACTCATTGGCAGTACAAATGACTGGTAACCCTTTGGCCTCACTCTGTTTCTTTTGTGCTCAAATTATTCCTCTTGAACAGAGTGCCCTTGCCCTCTGGATGCCTTAGTGTTTTTTTTTTTATACTTTAAGTTCTGGGGTACATGTGCAGAATGTGGAGGTTTGTCACATAGGTATACACGTGCCATGGTGGTTTGCTGCACCCATCAACCCGTCATCTACATTACGTATTTCTCCTAATGCTATCCCTCCCCCAGCCCCCCACCCGCAACAGGCCCCAGTGTGTGATGTTCCCCTCCCTGTGTCCATGTGTTCACACTGTTCAGCTCCTACTTATGGGTGAGAACATGATGCTTTGGTGTTAAACGCCCTCTGTCTAAGTCTGTTTGGGCTGCTGTTATAACAGAAATTTATTCCTCAAGGTTCTGAAGGCTGGGAAGTCCAAGATCAAGGTGCCTGCAGGGTTTGGTAAGAATCTGCTTTCTCATAGACTGGGTGGCAACTTCCCACTGCGTCCTTACATGGGGGAAGGGTAAACGGGCCTCTTTTATAAGTGCATTAATTCCATTCATGGGGTCTCTACCCCCATGACTCAGTCACATCCCAAAATGCCTACCATTACATAGGGATTCAGTTTCAACCTATAAGTTTTTGTTGAAAGCTAAACATTTAGACCTAGTACTCTTTCATCTTTCAAGACTCGGTTCATGTGTCACCTTCTGTATGAAGCTCTTCCTTCTTCTCCTCATGTCCACCCCCAACACTTTATGGGGTGAGTTGGCAACCTTTTCTTTGTGTTTAGTATGGACTTTCCTCTTACCTCTTTTAGTCATTTATTCCACTTAATTTTCTGAAGGCAGAGGCACATCTTACTTATCCTATGTTCAAGACCTTACACAGAACTTTTAAATGCAATAGGTCTTCGATAACTTTTTGGTGAATAATGATGTTGAATGTTTTTCCTAGGCATACCAGATGATATTAAGCCAAGTCTCTGCCTTATTTTCAGAATAAAGAATCTCATTATTTCATTTATACATTAAGTACCAGTAGGTGCATGGCAGTGTTAGTTACCGCGAAGTACATAGCTTGTAGTCTTCCTTTCTAGAATCTTAAAATCTACTTGAAAAAGTATGTTCTCAAGAAATAATTGAGTGTATATACATAATTGATACAAATGCTTCTTTGTACCCATAAATCCCTTTATAATTTACAAAGCAAAATCTGCCAGATCTGCCATTCAATCCAATGACTACCCTGTGAGTCAGGGTGGACTCACTAGCCCCATTTGACAGATTAGGAAATTGGGCTTGAGAAGCCTTGGGTGATTTAGCCAAACACACCCAGCTGTGAATGACAGAACTGGAGCTTGAATCCAGGCGTTTGGCTCCTAACCTAGTGTGGTTTTTCATAATCGGCAACTAAATGAAAATAATTAAATGCAGGTGTTTGACTATGCAATGGAGGGAGAGTGACGTCTACATCTACTAGTGTCTCCATCACCTTTGGCTATACTGAGAGGTTCAGAGTGTGTGCTGGCTTCCCAATCCCAACACCCCCATGCTTTATTCAAAATCTGCCTATAGATGAAGCCCCAGGTCTTTCTGCCAAGCTAATGGGGAAAGTTAGAGGGAGAGTAGAGGCTGAGAAAAGTATTACCTAAGGTGGAATGTTAGCTATCCAAGTGTACTTAGCAAACTAGAATTTGAAAGACATGCAGATGTAGGTATATAATTTCATGGTCTTTATGCTAGCTCTGAAGCTTCAAGTCTATTGGGGAATTTTTTTGTATCAGAACTGTCTCTTGAAGACTGAGGGGAATGGTGCTAGAATGAGAAAATTTGAGTGGGAACTAAGTCATTTTCTGGCCAAAAAACAGGATTATAATAAACAAGCCATGAGATGGAAATCATTCAGATCTGAGGGAGTACTGTCTGTTCCTGTCTAAACAAGTGACTGCAATTTCCCATTTTTCTTCAGCTTTCGCTTAAAGATAATGTAGTCCTTTCCAGTCTTCTGCCAGTCTTGTTATAGTGCCTGTAATTTCCCTTCAAATACTTCAGTGTTGATTGTGTGATGTATATATGTGAATGCAAGTTAACTGTAGTCTACATTAGTGAACACTGAAAGACCTTCATTCAGGAATGTATGCCATAGAGGAAGAAATAGAAAATAGTTCAGCTTTCTCAATTCTAAGCCTGTATCTGAAAGTTGGTTAATTAGCATAAAGAATGGTAAAACGTTTTTTTGTTGGTGAAATAAGTGGTGTTCACTCTAAATGACTGGCTAGAAAATTTGTAAAGACACGTCTGTCCTGGCATGAAAGGAGTATAAGAATCTGGTGAGCCCAGCAACCTACTACCTTCAGATAGGTGCTCCAGGCCTGGGAGTTCATTTATTCTTTGTACCTCACGCATGGTGAAGGATGTGGGCACTGACTCTGCTGTCAGAATGTTTGATGCATATGCCTTAGTGTAAATTTTTCATGCACCAGACTTATCAGATTGCCTTAAATGACTGAGAGTAGGACACTCTAAGATTACAGAATCAGCTTGTATTGTTTGGGGACCTGACTGCTGGTCAATGTTAGAATGGGGTAGAATAAGGTAGAATTGGGTCTGAGACTTGCTTTCCTTGTTACCAACAAGTAGCCAGGTTGTGGGGGAAGAAGATATACAGTTCCACCCACCTCTAATTGTTGGGTGCAACTGACATTTATCACTAGATTCCATCAACTGCTAATGGCCAAAGTGGCTTTAGTTCTTTTTGCAACAGTCCTTAACAATTCCTCCTGTTTTTAAACAAGTTCTTCTATTTTTTTCACCTTCTTCCTTTCTTCCTCACCCCTAGGTCTGTCAAATGACACCTGATCAAAGGAGAGGGCATATGAATGTTTATTGAGCTTAATCTATGCCCTTTATATGCAATATTTAATTTCATCCTCATTTAAAATAAAATAGGTATGATTTAGTAAAAGTTGAATCTCAGAGAAGTTAAGAAACCACCCTACCATCACACAGCTAGTAGGTGGTAAAGCGAGATTCTAAAGCCTGGAATTCAGAACTCACATACGTTTTTTAGCAGACAACTCCACACACAATTTTGAAAAGGGCTAATAATTGTTGGCACTTCATGCTCTTCTACCAGATGGGATGTTTTGACAAACCGAAGAATAATCATAATGACCTATGATTACTTTTTCCTATCAAGTGCATTCTCTACTGTAAACAGGGAGAACTCTTGCAGTCTGTAAATAGAGGTTTACTTCCTCTCTGCAATTGCTCTCCAGCCAACCTCACCTATAGTCAGACCATGATGGAGTAACAGTAAACACAAGGAAGGTGATTAATGTGGTGTCAAGAAGCACCTGAGGTCCATATGGATGTGTTTCGTTTGATTTTTTTGAACCACTCTTATCTCTAATGCCAAAGCATGGATGGCTCTCCTATTTCTACAAAGGCCCCCAGCCTGGCCTTTGATGATTTCTTTTCCCTTGGAGGCTTCTTACCTGGAATTTGGCCTGATCTCACCTGGATCAAGAAGTATTGTTTATCACAGGCTGTTTACTGCAGCCCTTACAGACGACCTCAACCCCTACACAGGTTAGGCCCACCCATTAATTGCTTCAAGGAAACTTCTTTGGTGTCTGCCTTTTATCCTCTTATAGATGTTTCCATAAAAGAACATGTGTTGTTAGAAGTCCTGTTTGCTCAGTGCTCTCTGTCCCTAAGACTGGCCTTCAGGACACCTGCTAGAGTCCTCTGCATTCAGTTCTGGGTATCACAGACAGCAATACTGCTAAGGAAAGCTCAGGAGATCAGGCACATGAGGGCAGTTCAAGGACAGTAGGGACAGAGTCAAGACAGAGTTAAGCTTCCATTTTGAGAAAACATAACTATGTTCTGAAAATATAATCATGCTAATTAAAATATAAAAAAGGGAAAAAAGGAAGAGCAGTACATTAAGATGGGGATTTCTGTGCAATAGAAATTTAATAGAAAGGTTCTGAAGTACTATCTTGGGTAAATTAAAAAAAAAAAAAAAAAAGAAAGAAAACAAAGAAAGGGAAAGTAATCCAGAACAAGAAGCCAAATCTTGGAGCAGGAGAGGCAGACTAGAGTTCAGCTTCTAAAGAGTAGTATGGAATTAAAATACATACATAGAATTAAAGAAAACAATATTAGGTAAACACTACATTAGTCATCATCAAAGAGAGAAATTGTGAATTGAAAGACAATTCTAATGAATTTCACAGCTCAGAGAAATAAAGAGAGAAAGATAAAAGCGCTGTTAAGAAAACTGAAAGTTAGGCTGATGATACTTGAAGAAGAGATGGCTAAACATTTTTAAGAACTGAGCCAGGTGTGGTGGCACATGCCTATAGTCCCAGCTACTTAGGAAGCAGAGGCTGGAGGATTGCTTGGGCCCAGGAGTTCAAAGATGCAGTAACCTATGAGTGTACCATGCACTCCAGCCTGGGCGACAGAGCAGGACTCCGTCTCTAAAACATAAAAACAAAATTAAATTAAAAATTTTAAAAGGCTGGGCATGGTGGCTCATGCCTGTAATCCCAGCATTTTGGGAGGCTGAGGCGGGCGGATCACCTGAGCAGCAGTTCAAGACCAGCCTGGCCCACATGGTGAAACCCCATCTCTACTAAAAATATTGTGGTGTGTGCCTGTAATCCCAGCTACTCAGGAGGCTGAGATGAGAATCACTTGAACCCAGGAAGCAGAGGTTGCAGTGAGCCAAGAAGGTGCCACTGCACTCCAGCCTGGGCAACAGAGCAAGACTCTGTCTCAAAAAAAAAAAAAAATTAAATAAAAATTAAAAAAGAGTTTTTAAGACTTCATGACTGAAGAAGGTCATGAATTCTTAGAGTGGAAAGAACGCACATACTGTGTACAGAAGCAGGATTAAAAAGCAGCAAAAAAACAGAATGACAACAAAACCCCTCAATATTTCACAGCAACATTGAAGAACACTAAGAATAAGGATAAAATCATTTTTTATTTAATTTTTTTAATTTTAAATTTTTTTTTTTTTTTAGACAGAGTCTCGCTCTGTTGCCCAGGTTGGAGTGCAGTGGCTTGATCTCAGCTCACTGCAACCTCTGCCTTCTAGGTTCAAGCAATTCTCCTGTCTCAGCCTCCCGAGTAGCTGGATCTACAGGCTCCCACCCCCACACCCAGCTAATTTTTGTATTTTTAGTAGAGATGGGGTTTCACCGTATTGGTCAGGCTGGTCTCGAATTCCTGATCTCAGGTAATCCACCCGCTGTGGCCTCCCAAAGTGCTAGGATTACAGGCATGCGCCACCGCGCTCAGCCAAGAAGAAAAATCTTAAACTGAGTGTGTTGGGGTTTGCGCAGTAGGATAGGGACCGAACCTCAGATACCTGAAAAGCTGTGTCTTGGAAGAGGAGTTAGGGTGCTTCTGAGGACCTCAGAGGGTGACCCAGGACTTAGGAGGAGAAGGCACAGGGAAGCAGATTTTAAGCGGCTTTCAGGAAGAACATTCTAATAACAAGGGCTTTCCTGAATGAACAGCCTGCCTTCTAATAAGGAAGTGAGTTCTCTGTCAATAAAAGATCTGCCTCTACAGAGTCCTCCATTCTAAAGAGCAGGGGAAGGAAAGGAGGCAGGCTTGGGAGCAACTGGATGGCTGGAATCAGAGTGGTGGGACTTGGGTTACTTGGGCAGCTTAAACGCTGTGGAAAACGGGCCATGAAGGATACAGGAAAATGGAGAGAAAAGAACAGTGTCCAGAGGGGAAATGTGATTTTACCTGTGGAATGATTTGTTTGGGTCTGTCCTCTTGCTTGTCATTTTTGAAATGAATTATAAACCTTTCCTCAAATTCTACTCTACAACCTTCCCTAGAGTCAGGCGTCTTCATTGACCTGTTTCTTCTTCCATTTGACACTTTTAGCTGAGTTATTCACCATCTTGAAACTGGCTGGCCCCATTACCCTTTTCAGAAGAGATTAGATGGCTAACATAAAACTTACCCAAAACTTCTGTGTATGGAGGAGTCAGTAGAGATGTCTATTTCTGAGTCTTTGTCCCTTAATTCTCCAATGTAGAAGACAGACTAATTCACCTAAAATCATGACAACTCACATCAGTAGACTGTTTGATGTTTTACAAGGCTCTCTCATGTACACTAACCTCATTTAATTTTCACACACACACAAACACACACACACACACACACACCACACACAAAAAAGGCAAAACAGTCATTATCATCTCCAGGAAATCAAGAACTGGGAAGGTTATGCAACTTGCCCAAGCAATCCAAAAAGCAACACTCAGCAGCAAATTCAACGCCTGAGGCTCTAAATCAAGAAACGGTTCTCATTCCTATAAGAAGGACATCAGTCGGGGGAGGAGCCAAGATGGCCGAATAGGAACAGCTCCGGTCTACAGCTCCCAGCGTGAGTGACGCAGAAGACGGGTGATTTCTGCATTTCCATCTGAGGTACCGGGTTCATCTCACTAGGGAGTGCCAGACAGTGGGCGCAGGCCAGTGGGTGCGCGCACCGTGCGCGAGCCGAAGCAGGGTGAGGCATTGCCTCACTCGGGAAGCGCAAGGGGTCAGGGAGTTCCCTTTCCTAGTCAAAGAAAGGGGTGACGGACGGCACCTGGAAAATCGGGTCACTCCCACCCGAATACTGCGCTTTTCCGACGGACTTAAAAAACCGGCACACCACGAGATTATATCCCGCACCTGGCTTGGAGGGTCCTATGCCCACGGAGTCTCGCTGATTGCTAGCACAGCAGTCTGAGATCAAACCGCAAGGTGGCAGCGAGGCTGGGGGAGGGGAGCCCGCCGTTGCCCAGGCTTGCTTAGGTAAACAAAGCAGCCAGGAAGCTTGAACTGGGTGGAGCCCACCACAGCTCAAGGAGGCCTGCCTGCCTCTGTAGGCTCCAACTCTGGGGGCAGGGCACAGACAAACAAAAAGACAGCAGTAACCTCTGCAGACTTAAATGTCCCTGTCTGACAGCTTTGAAGAGAGCAGTGGTTCTCCCAGTACGCAGCTGGAGATCTGAGAACGGGCAGACTGCCTCCTCAAGAGGGTCCCTGACCCCTGACCCCCGAGCAGCCTAACTGGGAGCAGCACCCCCCAGCAGGGGCAGACTGACACCTCACATGGCAGGGTACTCCAACAGACCTGCAGCTGAGAGTCCTGTCTGTTAGAAGGAAAACTAACAAACAGAAAGGACATCCACACCAAAAACCCATCTGTACATCACCATCATCAAAGACCAAAAGTAGATAAAACCACAAAGATGGGGAAAAAACAGAATAGAAAAACTGGAAACTCTAAAAAGCAGAGCACCTCTCCTCCTCCAAAGGAACGCAGTTCCTCACCAGCAATGGAACAAAGCTGGACAGAGAACGACTTTGACGAGCTGAGAGAAGAAGGCTTCAGACGATCAAATTACTCTGAGCTACGGGAGGACATTCAAACCAAAGGCAAAGAAGTTGAAAACTTTGAAAAAAATTTAGAAGAATGTCTAACTAGAATAACCAATACAGAGAAGCGCTTAAAGGAGCTGATGGAGCTGAAAACCAAGGCTCGAGAACTACGTGAAGAATGCAGAAGCCTCAGGAGCTGATGCGATCGACTGGA
Source organism: Gorilla gorilla gorilla (assembly GCF_029281585.2). Classification (NCBI taxonomy): domain Eukaryota; kingdom Metazoa; phylum Chordata; class Mammalia; order Primates; family Hominidae; genus Gorilla; species Gorilla gorilla. The sequence continues at coordinate 73,733,093 of NC_073243.2, forward strand.
AGAAAGGGTATCAGTGATGGACGATGAAATGAATGAAATGAAGCGAGAAGGGAAGTTTAGAGAAAAAAGAATAAAAAGAAATGAGCAAAGCCTCCAAGAAATATGGGACTATGTGAAAAGACCAAATCTACGTCTGATTGGTGTACCTGAAAGTGATGCGGAGAATGGAACCAAGTTGGAAAACACTCTGCAGGATATTATCCAGGAGAACTTCCCCAATCTAGCAAGGCAGGCCAACGTTCAGATTCAGGAAATACAGAGAACACCACAAAGATACTCCTCGAGAAGAGCAACTCCAAGACACATAATTGTCAGATTCACCAAAGTTGAAATGAAGGAAAAAATGTTAAGGGCAGCCAGAAAGAAAGGTCGGGTTACCCTCAAAGGGAAGCCCATCAGACTAACAGCGGATCTCTCGGCAGAAACCCTACAAGCCAGAAGAGAGTGGGGGCCAATATTCAACATTCTTAAAGAAAAGAATTTTCAACCCAGAATTTCATATCCAGCCAAACTAAGCTTCATAAGTGAAGGAGAAATAAAATACTTTACAGACAAGCAAATGCTGAGAGATTTTGTCACCACCAGGCCTGCCCTAAAAGAGCTCCTGAAGGAAGCGCTAAACATGGAAAGGAACAACCGGTACCAGCCACTGCAAAATCATGCCAAAATGTAAAGACCATCGAGACTAGGAAGAAACTGCATCAACTAATGAGCAAAATCACCAGCTAACATCATCATGACAGGATCAAATTCACACATAACAATATTAACTTTAAATGTAAATGGACTAAATGCTCCAATTAAAAGACACAGACTGGCAAATTGGATAAAGAGTCAAGACCCATCAGTGTGCTGTATTCAGGAAACCCATCTCACATGCAGAGACACACATAGGCTCAAAATAAAAGGATGGAGGAAGATCTACCAAGCAAATGGAAAACAAAAAAAGGCAGGGGTTGCAATCCTAGTCTCTGATAAAACAGACTTTAAACCAATAAAGATCAAAAGAGACAGAGAAGGCCATTACATAATGGTAAAGGGATCAATTCAACAAGAAGAGCTAATTATCCTAAATATATATGCACCCAATACAGGAGCACCCAGATTCATAAAGCAAGTCCTGAGTGACCTACAAAGAGACTTAGACTCCCACACATTAATAATGGGAGACTTTAACACCCCACTGTCAACATTAGACAGATCAACGAGACAGAAAGTCAACAAGGATACCCAGGAATTGAACTCAGCTCTGCACCAAGCGGACCTAATAGACATCTACAGAACTCTCCACCCCAAATCAACAGAATATACATTTTTTTCAGCACCACACCACACCTATTCCAAAATTGACCACATACTTGGCAGTAAAGCTCTCCTCAGCAAATGTAAAAGATCAGAAATTATAACAAACTATCTCTCAGACCACAGTGCAATCAAACTAGAACTCAGGATTAAAAATCTCACTCAAAACTGCTCAACTACATGGAAACTGAACAACCTGCTCCTGAATGACTACTGGGTACATAACGAAATGAAGGCAGAAATAAAGATGTTCTTTGAAACCAACGAGAACAAAGACACAACATACCAGAATCTCTGGGACACATTCAAAGCAGTGTGTAGAGGGAAATTTATAGCACTAAATGCCCACAAGAGAAAGCAGGAAAGATCCAAAATTGACACCCTAACATCACAATTAAAAGAACTAGAAAAGCAAGAGCAAACACATTCAAAAGCTAGCAGAAGGCAAGAAATAATTAAAATCAGAGCAGAACTGAAGGAAATAGAGACACAAAAAACCCTTTAAAAAATTAATGAATCCAGGAGCTGGTTTTTTGAAAGGATCAACAAAATTGATAGACCGCTAGCAAGACTAATAAAGAAAAAAAGAGAGAAGAATCAAATAGACGCAATAAAAAATGATAAAGGGGATATCACCACCGATCCCACAGAAATACAAACTACCATCAGAGAATACTACAAACACCTCTACGCAAATAAACTAGAAAATCTAGAAGAAATGGATACATTCCTCGACACATACACTCTCCCAAGACTAAACCAGGATGAAGTTGAATCTCTGAATAGACCAATAACAGGATCTGAAATTGTGGCAATAATCAATAGCTTACCAACCAAAAAGAGTCCAGGACCAGATGGATTCACAGCCGAATTCTACCAGAGGTACAAGGAGGAACTGGTACCATTCCTTCTGAAACTATTCCAATCAATAGAAAAAGAGGGAATCCTCCCCAACTCATTTTATGAGGCCAGCATCATTCTGATACCAAAGCCTGGCAGAGACACAACCATAAAAGAGAATTTTAGACCAATATCCTTGATGAACATTGGTGCAAAAATCCTCAATAAAATACTGGCAAACCGAATCCAGCAGCACATCAAAAAGCTTATCCACCATGATCAAGTGGGCTTCATCCCTGGGATGCAAGGCTGGTTCAATATACGCAAATCAATAAATGTAATCCAGCATATAAACAGAGCCAAAGACAAAAACCACATGATTATCTCAATAGATGCAGAAAAGGCCTTTGACAAAATTCAACAACCCTTCATGCTAAAAACTCTCAATAAATTAGGTATTGATGGGACGTATTTCAAAATAATAAGAGCTATCTATGACAAACCCACAGCCAATATCATACTGAATGGGCAAAAACTGGAAGCATTCCCTTTGAAAACTGGCACAAGACAGGGATGACCTCTCTCACCACTCCTATTCAACATAGTGTTGGAAGTTCTGGCCAGGGCAATTAGGCAGGAGAAGGAAATAAAGGGTATTCAATTAGGAAAAGAGGAAGTCAAATTGTCCCTGTTTCCAGATGACATGATTGTATATCTAGAAAACCCCATTGTCTCAGCCCAAAATCTCCTTAAGCTGATAAGCAACTTCAGCAAAGTCTCAGGATACAAAATCAATGTACAAAAATCACAAGCATTCTTATACACCAACAACAGACAAACAGAGAGCCAAATCATGAGTGAACTCCCATTCACAATTGCTTCAAAGAGAATAAAATACCTAGGAATCCAACTTACAAGGGATGTGAAGGACCTCTTCAAGGAGAACTACAAACCACTGCTCAAGGAAATAAAAGAGGATACAAACAAACGGAAGAACATTCCATGCTCATGGGTAGGAAGAATCAATATCATGAAAATGGCCATACTGCCCACGGTCATTTACAGATTCAATGCCATCCCCATCAAGCTACCAATGACTTTCTTCACAGAATTGGAAATAACTACTTTAAAGTTCATATGGAACCAAAAAAGAGCCCGCATCGCCAAGTCAATCCTAAGCCAAAAGAACAAAGCTGGAGGCATCACACTACCTGACTTCAAACTATACTACAAGCCTACAGTAACCAAAACAGCATGGTACTGGTACCAAAACAGAGATATAGATCAATGGAACAGAACAGAGCCCTCAGAAATAACACCGCATATCTACAACTATCTGATCTTTGACAAACCTGAGAAAAACAAGCAATGGGGAAAGGATTCCCTATTTAATAAATGGTGCTGGGAAAACTGGCTAGCCATATGTAGAAAGCTGAAACTGGATCTCTTCCTTACACCTTATACAAAAATCAATTCAAGATGGATTAAAGACTTAAACGTTAGACCTAAAACCATAAAAACCCTAGAAGAAAACCCAGGCATTACCATTCAGGACATAGGCATGGGCAAGGACTTCATGTCTAAAACAGCAAAAGCAATGGCAACAAAAGCCAAAATTGACAAATGGGATCTAATTAAACTAAAGAGCTTCTGCACAGCAAAAGAAACTACCATCAGAGTGAACAGGCAACCTGCAAAATGGGAGAAAATTTTTGCAACCTACTCATCTGACAAAGGGCTAATATCCAGAATCTACAATGAACTCAAACAAATTTACAAGAAAAAACAAACAGCCCCATCAAAAAGTGGGCGAAGGACATGAACAGACACTTCTCAAAAGAAGACATTTATGCAGCCAAAAAACACATGAAAAAATGCTCATCATCACTGGCCATCAGAGAAATGCAAATCAAAACCACAATGAGATACCATCTCACACCAGTTAGAATGGCAATCATTAAAAAGTCAGGAAACAACAGGTGCTAGAGAGGATGTGGAGATATAGGAACACTTTTACACTGTTGGTGGGACTGTAAACTGGTTCAACCATTGTGGAAGTCAGTGTGGCGATTCCTCAGGGATCTAGAACTAGAAATACCATTTGACCCAGCCATGCCATTACTGGGTATATACCCAAAGGACTATAAATCATGCTGCTATAAAGACACATGCACATGTATGTTTATTGAGGCACTATTCACAATAGCAAAGACTTGGAACCAACCCAAATGTCCAACAATGATAGACTGGATTAAGAAAATGTGGCACATATACACCATGGAATACTATGCAGCCATAAAAAATGATGAATTCATGTCCTTTGTAGGGACATGAATGAAATTGGAAACCATCATTCTCAGTAAACGATCGCAAGAACAAAAAACCAAACACCGCATATTCTCACTCACAGGTGGGAATTGAACAATGAGATCACATGGACACAGGAAGGGGAACATGACACTCTGGGGACTGTTGTGGGGTGGGGGGAGGGGGGAGGGATAGCACTGGGAGATATAACTAATGCTAGATGACGAGTTAGTGGGTGCAGCACACCAGTGTGGCACATGTATACATATGTAACTAACCTGCACAAGGTGCACATGTACCCTAAAACTTAAAGTATAATAATAAAAGGAAAAAAAAAAGGAAACGGTTCTAATGTCCCAAATTGCCTCTCTAGCTGATACACAGAAGGGATATTCCCATAGAAACATGGTTAAGGGTAGTTGAAAGAATTAGTACCAACACCTAGCACTAATCCCTGTCGTCGTATAGGCGTGCAGTAAATGTTTATGGTTGAATTAGAATTGCAGTTCAGACTTCTTAATGCGCTAAGTAGACTATCAGTGTGCTGGCCAGGGAAACCACCCAGTACTTTCCTCACCCCAGTACTCACTCTGCTTGAACTACTCTGGCTTCTTGCTGTTCTAGAACACACCAAGTTCTCTCTTGTACAATCCCAGCCCTGTCCGACACCTTATTCCGCTTTCCTATTTTATTCCCTTCTATGGCGTTTAGCATTTAGGGTCATCTGACCTGTCATATATTTTACTTGCTTCTTTGTGTGTTGTCTGTCTCCCCTGACCAGGATATAAGCTCCCTGAGGACAAGGGTTTGTATGTGCTTTGTTCCCTGCAGATTTCCCAGCACATAGAATAGTGCAGGGCTTGTAGTAGTGCTCAAGATGTATTTGTTGAAGGAATGAATGAAGGAATTCATTTATAATGCTGTTTCTACAGACTTCTGGATTCAAAGTAAAACACAAGCTAACTTTTGGAACACAAGTCAGTTCATAAATAGAGACTTGATGAATATTTTCTGAGCACTAATAATGAAATATAGAAACTTTACTACGTCATTTAAACCTAGTCTCACATAAGGTCGAACTCTGGGCCATCCACACCTTGAAACAGGTGCAGAGAAGGAGACTCACAGAGCCCAGCTAGTCAGCTTGAAGCTATGTGGGGACAGATTGAGTGGAAGTTGAAGCAGGGAGGTCTGGAATCCAAAAGAGAAAAAGACATCCAGAGGGGGAAAATCAATCCGTCAGCTGTGGATACTGAGAATCTACTTTGAAACTAGGACTCTGCTGGGCACAGCGGGCCAGAAAAATTCTCTAATATGACCCCAAGGAGTTAAAAATTGGCGGTGTGGAGGAAATTGTCGGGGAGACACACAAGACACACACAAGAAGGTTTGAAGCGCTAAACTGTATGTTACAATAAGAACTCCGGAAGGAAGAGGAGATTGGCTGTCTGGGGTTTTCAGAGAAGGCTCTTTGGAGGAGGTGGTCTCTAACCTTCAAAGGCAGGTGAGAGTTCTTGCCCCAGCGGGGAAGGGGAGAAGAAGGGCGTATCCCACCCTGGGCCACCAGAACTGGTGCTGCAGAGGCAGGGACCTGTGCTGCAGGCACAAAGCTCTGCACTAGCAAATCTAAAAATACCCGCCCTGTCTAGTTTGTTCTTTCCCTCTTGGTCTCTTACTTTTCTTCTCACCCGCCTTCCTATTTTCTTCCTTCTCTGATGATCCTTTCTGCCAACCCTGGGACTCACTTGCTCATCTCTGCAGGGAATCTCTGACCAGCTGGAGGGGCCAAAACCTTGCAGGACTCTCCGCGGTTCAGGTACAGGTTGGCAGCAGCTCCCAAGTCCCCCACCCCCCTCGACTCAGTTCTTTTAAATGCCAATTAACAGGTGTCAGAAATGCTGGTCTGGTTAAGAGATCCATGTCTGCATAACAACCCAACTGTTTTGGCTCCCCACCCGTGAGCATAAATATCGTGGTGTTTGAGCCCTTGGGGCCTGTGGAGTTTACAAGTATGCTGTCAAGATCTCTTCATTGGGCTAGCGCTTGAAGTGCTGCCAAAAAGCGAGGGGACTCCTGTGCTTTTATGTGTTCCCAAGCACAGGCCGCCCTGGCTCCAGGAGGAGCCCTCTGGGGACCGAGTGTCGGTGTGAATCTCAAACAGCAAGCTGACATTCCGGTTGGGAGTGTGACAGTGCATGCCTGGGTGATGATGCCAGGGCGGCAGGTGACACGGGTCCACCACAGAGGGGGAGCGTAATTGGAGTGGCTTCTAGTTACATGTCCTCAGAGCTCTGAAGGATGGAATCAGGGTCGGGGGAACAGTTAGAAAATGATGTTACAAAATCCGGATATCCTGATCAAATTGAGACCACTGAGATGGAGCATTCAGAGCACAGATGATACCAGTGTTCCAAAAAAAGGCATCCAACATGGGCTCATCTAGGACTAATGACATTGCAAGCCAGAGATACAGACCACGGTCAACCAGTGAAATACACCCGCACACATTTGCACACGCACACACACACACGTGGGCATCCATGTGATGGGCCCTAGAAGCCCAGAGGAACCCCGCTTTTAGGGCACTCCCCTCCCCCAGGCCTCACCACAGCCACTGAGGACCTGACTCTGGATAAACATCTGAAAACAGCGTGGCTGCCAGGGAGGAGAAAAAAGAGGAGAGGGTGGAATGGGATGGGGCGGGGCATGGCGACAGGAAGAGCTCAAAAGATTCTCAAGTTGGGTGACTACCAAGGTCGGCTTGTCTCAGAGGGCAGCAGGGCCATGGCCTGGCGGGTGGTGGGGCAGCAGGCGTTGGCTGGCTTCTGCCGTGTGGGGCAGCATTTCTCCGCCTTCACCACCCCACCTCGGGCTCTGTTCAGAGGTCAGATCTAGGAGAGATTCTTGGACCATTTGTCGACTTGGTTCCACCCCAACGAGAACCATATCAAAAAGCTGAGCACATTTGACCTCATCAGCTTTGGGGTCTGCACAGCAAGTTGGAAAAATCCCCAGTAAGAGGCCTCATGGGAGGACTACATCACTGTCCCTCTCGGGCCCAGACTGGTTATGCTTCGTAATAATTGTTCTAGAAACCTTGGTGGAAATGAGGAAAGCTTTCCGAATCTCCCCTAACTCTTTTGCCATTTGTCATAGAAGTCCAGAATATTCTAGATTTTATATTTGTGGGGACCAGCACCAGAAAGAGGCAGAGAAGTATACAGGATCACGTACTTCTTTGGTGGCAAACCCCTGCCTCTTGGTCCCTATTACTCTTTCCATTAAATTCCTCCTTGTTCTCTTGGTCTTCCTTGTATCTATTAACTTATGGAGAAGATAATTTTCGATAATTAAATGTGTCCTTAGGAATATTTCCTCGCCCCTGAGTTACATTAGAAATTCTGAGAACAGAGGAAGATGGCCTTTATTTCTTTGCTCCCTGGTCTGATTTAACTTTATGAGTCTCCATGCAGTGCCTACTCCATGAGCTGCTTTCCCGATTTGAGGGGAAAATACAGTCCACACAGACACTATCCTGAGAATCGCCCCACGAGCCTTTCCAGAATCCCAAAGATGACGTACAGTCCTGCCCCTCAAATGTCAGGATTTGGAAGAAGTCGCCTGCCTCCAAGCGAAAGCCAGATGCCTGGAGAGGTGAAATAGGAAGCTCTCACAAGGATGAGATCACATCTCTCTAAAAGAAATCTCGTTGGATGAAGACAGAAAACATAATTTCCCCCAACAGAGGAAAGCTATTTGTTTATCTGTTCCATGGGGGCCAGAGGGCCTGGAGCTGTAAAATCTGAAGGCAGTGTATGTTTTAGAAAGTTGTTGATGGGATTATTTTTATTGTACAGTGCATGGCCCTAAGATGGCCAAAGGGGAGTGTCAGAGCCTCGAATCTTTGCCCTTTTTTGGGAGGCCACTCTGGGCAGACATTTCGCTGATCATAATCACTTTTATATGTAACTGGACCTTAATTCATTTGGTAGTATGAGCTACGGAAGGGCGGCACAGATTAGAGAGCTATGTCTGTAACTGACGAAATCTGCGCCTGGCGTGCATTTGTGGGGAAATTAAAAATAAAATGAAGCTCATCTGAAAAATGCGTGGACTGGAATTAGCCGTCTCCTGACCAGTCACGCATGGAACTTGTCGGAGATGACCAGGACAGAAAAGTGAGACCTGGGCAGCACACTGGGCTGCGCCGGCCGCCAGGATCTGGGGAACCTGTCATAATTTGTAATGGATTATCTTAGGAAATACATGAGGACAGCTTGCGTTCAGGAGCCAGGAAAGACTACTTTAGTTTAAAAAAGGGGGGGGTGCAGAAAACATGTCTCAAAAATGCATGACCCATTGTTGTTTATTCTGCAAGATATTTAGTGTCTGGACTTGGATTGAATTAACTCATCAAATCCTCTGCTATGAACATCGCCACACCAAGTAAATGGCATCCCTTGCCTGTGCTGGTGTTGAGACTCATGTTTGCACCCCTCATTATAAGGTACATATCCAAATGTATTGGAATTTTTATAGTTAACACTTTGAGTTTCAAAGACTGGGGCTTACACAAACACACACACACAGACACACACATACTGGACGGTATCTTCCCATTTTCCCACTATGACTTCTCTTTGATTTTCTTCCAACATTGCCCTTGATGCCCACTTTGATTTCATCAGATGTCACTGTCCTGGACTAACTACTTTTGATTGCATATAAAGGAGAAAGGGAAGTAGCATTTGTTGACTCTTCTCTGGTCGATGTGATAGTGTGTTACATAAGTACGTTGTTAACCTTCACAAAGACACTTTGTGATACTGTCATTCTGCTGATTTTACTGATGAGGCAACTGGCACATGGAGAGATTACAGAACTTGCCAAGGTCTACCATTCAGTAATTGGCCTAGTCAGGCTTTGAACCAAGACCACTGGGGCTTCAAGCCTGCTCTGTACACCCAGTCAAGGTGAAGCCAGAATCCTACTGTAACTGGGCAGGATCTGTAATATCAGAATTTGGATCCAGCAGCAGGCTTTATTTCAATACTTAACTCACCCAACCTAGTCCTCAAATCCAAGCTTCTTTTCCTGAAAAAATTACAAAAAAAAAAATACCATACTTCAAACTTTGAAAGATAATAACAATTAAACAACTTAGTTTCCATTGTCAGTCTGGTTTCTCTGCCTTAGCGGAAAGTCTAATGGGATATTTTACAAGGATGACAAAGACAGATAATGAAAGTCAAAGCAGTACGTAAAGCTTCCTTGAAAGCTTGGTAATTAAAGGCTTTGCATTGTTCTTTAATAACAGTCACCTTTTTACTGCATTGGGATAAAGGCACAAGGTCGGAAATATATTTGCATTTCAGCCACACTCTGAGTGAACACAACCTCTAGCTTTTCATTCAGAGGAACTGCATTTCAACTTCTGCAGAAAGAAAGACCAAGAGGTAGCTGTTTCTTCCAAAATGCTGGCAGTACGCAAACATTTAGTACACTGGAGATTAGATGCTAATCCGTGAATTCATACCTGTGTTTTAGGGGAGGCTTCAGACTTATCAGAAAGGGCAGACAAGAAGCCTCGATGTAAAATATAGCCATGGCCTTCCTACCTGAAATGCCTATGTCCCACGACCGTGGTCCTGGAGCATGTGTGTGTTAATGTGACTCACTGGGGAAAAGTTCAATGTGTTCCTCAACAATGCCTGGTCTATGGAGTAGAAGAAGTAGGAGGCCATGTGCTGTTGAGAAATTTCTGAAACAACATGTCCCAAAGAACTTTTACCCCTGCCTGATGCATGAATTCTGCCATTGAGGTGAGAGGAAAAGGGGGTAAACATTTAATAGGCACCTACTATGTGCCAGGCACTGTGTTAGGCACAGTCTCAAATCTTTTTAATCCTCATCACAACCCTCTGAAGTATTATTCTCTTTTTAGAGATGAGGAAATTGAAGCTAAGACAGGTTAGGTTACTTGCCAAGCATTACATAACCAGAAGGCAGCCTGAGATTTAATTCACATGTATCGGACTCCCAAATTGAACTCTTTGTCCCCTGTTAAAATGTGCCTGTCCCTGGGAAAGGTGGCACATGAAATCCTATCAGTCATTCACACTGTAGTGTAATGAATTTATCCTATCCTTTCTGAGAAAGTTTCGATTAAGAAGGCTAAAGGTCTAGATTCCACAAAGGGGAAGAAAATACAGAAGGGAGGGGGTAATGATGATGAAAACATGTATCAGTCACTTCCCAGTTTTGCCTAGCCCTAAATACCTATGGCTGTCTTGATAGAGCAGGCAAAAGGGGGAAAGGAAGACGTGAAGAACAAAGTCTTTCTTTCACTCTTGTTTTTGAAAAGATAGTTAAGAATAGAGATAGTGCTGTGTTCTAAGAGTGACAACACTGAGAAGGAACAAAGGGAATTACATGTAATTTAGCTCAGCCGGCCAGGCACGATGGCTCGCGCCTGTAATCTCAGCACTTTGGGAAGCCAAGGTAGGCAGATCATGAGGTCAGGAGTTTGAGACCAGCATGGCCAATATGGTGAAACCTTGTCTCTACTAAAAATACAAAAATTAGCCAGGTGTGGTGGTGTGTGCCTGTAATCCCAGCTACTCAGGAGGCTGAGGCAGAAGAATCGCTTGAACCCGGGAGGCAGAGGTTGCAGTGAGCTGAGATTGCACCATTGCACTCCAGCCTGGGCAACAGAGTGAGACTCTGTCTCAAACAATAATAATAATAATAATAATAATAATAATTTAGATTAGCCTAATTCAGGATACAAGACCAGCTGATCTAAGTTGGGTTACAGCACAGACATGGGTCTGCAGAGCCTATGGGCTGAGCAGGTCTGAGACTGAATTATGATTTCTCTTGGCCTCTTTCTCAAACTAATCTGCTCAACACCACAGGCTTGGCCTCTGGGATGCAGTGTCATGAGTAAGAGCTGATGACTGGCACTGGCCGTCTCACTTTCTAGCTATGTGACCTCCAGCTGCTGCTGACTGTCCCTGAGACTTCATTTGTAAAACGAAACTCAGAAAGCTTGCCTCACAAGATCACTGTAAGAATTCAGTAGGGTAACGTTCAGGTAGCACTTAGTGAATGGTAACTAATGATACCATATAATCTACAGGCAGGATACATGGGGAATTTTGATCCAGAAAGCTTTGGGGCCAAGTTGACTTTAGCAATCGACAGAGCTTTCACCTGCTACATGGCGTGAACTTGAGGGATGGTGGGAAGGACGTTCAGCTCCAGAGTATCTCCTTTATCTAAAAGCCATAATATCTGAAATTCCACATTCAGGATATATTCCTTTGGCAACTGTCCCAAACATCCTTTTATTAATTCCTTTGATGGGAAGCACATTACGTCAGTAGCTACTAATGCAAGCTGCCTATTGGAATTGACTTGGGGGTTGGGAGGTAGGGGAAGGCTAAAGAATGCTGATACCCAGCCCTCACCCCAGACCCAAAAAATTAGAACCTCTGGGAGGAGCCCAGGCATTAACAAAAAACAAAAAACAAAAACTTTGCCAAGTGTTTCTACCATGTAGCCAGGGCTGAGAACCCCTGTGTTACAGTATTTGATTCTACTAGAATGGAAGCACCAGGAGGCCAAGAAATACAGCATGGCATTCCCAAGCTTCCCACTGTCACTTGGCACAAAAAATAGTTAACCTACGAATTCATCGTTGGTGTTGTTGAATGACAACAAAGGTGTTAGTGACTCTAAATTCCACCTTAGTGAGAGCCAGAGATGAGATTAAAGACAAGGGACTGGAAGGCACAGAGAGGGAAGTAAGCTCTAGGTCATTAGAGAAGAGCAAGTCTCCCTTCTTAGAAAATTCAGCTGCTTGTTACTCTCATGATGATGCTAACAGGAAAGGGCAGATCTCTTGGAGGAAGGGAAGACGCTACACCAGGACTGAAAAAAAGACGCGCCTTTTCGAGTTTCTAGAAGAAACTGAATACAAAGAGAGAAAATTTCCCACTATGTATTTCAAAAAAATCCATCCGGCAGTTGGAAGAAACAGAAAACAACATGCCCTGAAATCAGAGAGCTCAACCTCCAAATCTCACACCTGCCATTATGAACTACACGACCTCACAGATGGAGGGAGCTTTTTTCCTGTTTGTTTTTGCTTTGAGACAGAGTCTTGCTCTGTTGCCCAGGCTGGAGTGCAGTGGCACAATCTCGGCTCACTGAAACCTCTGCCTCCCTGGTTCATGCCATTCTCCTGCCTCAGCCTCCCGAGTAGCTGGGACTACAGGTACATGCCACCATGCCCAACTTATTTTTGTGTTTTTAGTAGAGATGGGGTTTCACCATGTTGGCCGATGGTCTCGATCTCTTGACCTTGTGATCCACCCGTCTCAGCCTCCCAAAGTGTTGGGATTACAGGCGCGAGCCACCGTGCCCAGCCCCCTGTATTTTTTAAAGCATTTCTGATTCTCAGAGTCTATAAAAGGGGGAGTAATACTGATGATCTCCTAGGGGTGTTGAAGAACACTTGAGAATTGGCTGGCACATATCAGGCGATTGGGGTCTATTAATTCTCTCCTTCTGTCCTCCCTCCTTCCCTCCCTTTCCACCTGACAAACAAAGTTATCAGTTATTCTAGGGATAAATAACTTTTCAAAACTGAGATATCAGACTAGTGATCCCCATATTTCCAAATGCTAATTGTTGTGGGAATTTTAGGGAGAGGTGAAGTGAGCACGTGAATCTTCAAAATAGCAGAAAGGACAGGATTACACAAGAAAGATCAGCTCCGCTAAAAATCAGCCCCATAAGATTGATGGCTGAACCCTGAAATCAACTGTGTGGAAACTGTGCTGACTTTACAGGGAGATTTTCTTCTTTTTCTGAAGTCACAAAGACTGTAAATATTGTTACAATTATCTCTTATTTTAAAATAAGTTCATTAGAAATCAACTATGAAACTGTTTTGTCATGGTAACATTTTAATGGAAAATTTTAATTGCTTTCCTAATATCCTCATGGTAAACTTTCTATACATGTAAGTTTTCATCTTGTTTTGGGTTATTGTGGAAACTTTATATTTTTCTAGAATTCGATCTCAATTTCTCTGCAGACTTTTTAGCTGTACCTGTTTGCATTATTATAGTTTTAAATGGTTTCTCCATGGACTAAGATGCACATTATTAATATTTCATGAGGTCAGGAGTTCGAGACCAGCATGGCCAATATGGTGAAACCTTGTCTCTACTAAAAATACAAAAATTATCTGGGCATGGTGGTGCGTGCCTGTAATCCCAGCTACTCAGGAGGCTGAGGCAGGAGAATTGCTTGAACCCAGAGGCGGAGGTTGCAGTGAGCTGAGATCACGCCATTGCACTCCAACCTGGGCGACAGAGCAAGACTCTGTCTCAGATAATAATAATAATAATAATAATAATAATAATAATTTAGCTCAGCCTAATTCAGGATACAAGATCAGCTGATCTATGTAGGGTTACAGCATAGATATGGGTCTGCACAGCTACTGCAGAGTAACGCCTTAGAGTTACTATTGTACGTTACAACTGTCTATAGGTCAATTTTTTCCCACTCTGTACTTTATGATATATTTGTCATATCTATTTGCCTATCTATGTTATACATCTCACAAGACAATGTTAAAATGTTGTAATTTTTGCTTTAAACAGTCATATGTCTTTTAAAGAAATTAGGAGAAGACAACTTTTTACGTTTACCCAAATATTTACCATTTCTGATGCTCTTCATTCATTCCTAAAGATCCAGGTTTGCCTCTGGTATCATTTCCCTCCTGTCTAATGAGCTCCTTTCCTTCATTTCTGTAGAGCAGATCTGTTGATGACAAATCACCTTTGTTTTCTTTGATCTGAAATTATCTTTATTACACTCATATTCTCAAAGAATATTTCACTGGATATAGATATCTGGCTTGATTGGTGTTGGTTGCAGTGGTTGTTTTTCTTTCAGTACTTTAAAGATTTTTGTCTCATTGTGCTCTTGCCTTCAAGTTTCTGAGAAGAGGGCAGAAAATTTATTCATTCATTATTCATTCAAAGCATTATTTTCTTGTACATAACGTGCCACTTTCCTCTAGTCCTTTTCAAGATTTTCCCTTTATCTTTAACTTCCAGAAGGCTGATGTGCCTAGGCTTAGTTTTCTTTGTGTTTATGCCACTTGAGCTTAGCTGGGTAAATCTGGACACTTTCTACTTTTGTCAAAGTTAGAAACTCTCCAGGCAGTTTTTCTTCAAATATTTTTTTCAGCCATTATCTCTCCACTCTGTGAGACTCTGGTTACACATGTGTTAAATCTTTCGATATTGTTCTTTAGGTTCTCAAGCTTCTTCATTTTCTTATTTTTTCTCTTTTTTCTTCAGATTGGATAGTTTCTATTGATCTGTCTTTCAATTCATGGGTTCTTTCCTCTGTCATCTCCATATGGCTCTGAATTTCCTTCAATAAGTGTTTTATTTCAGATACTGTTGCTTTGATTCCCTTTTATGGTTTCTATTTATCTGCTGAGATATCCTATCTTTTCACTAATTTTGAATATGCTTTTCTTAATATCACATAACATATTTATAGTCATGGCTTTAAACCTTTGTTGGCTAAGTCCAACATCTGAGCTGTCTTAAAATCCCTCTTTCTCTTAAGAATGGGTCACATGCTTGTTTCTTTATGTCAGGTAATTTTGCTTGTATCTTGAACATTGTAGTGTCAAGTTCTAGATACTCTACATTCTGTTGTATTTTCCCCAAAGCTGTAAACTTTTTTGTTTTAGCAGGCAATTAACTTGGTTGGATTCCAGCTGTAAACCCTATCACTTGGCTGGCACCTCAAATCTCAGCTCCATTCCTTTGGCTTTAGAAGGGACTTTTAGAGTCTGTTCTGTGCATTCATAAATCAGATGTTAGCCAGAAATCTGAGCAGAGTTTATACACAGAATTTGTAGCTCTCCCTTTCTGGCTCTCTCCAAGGACATCCTTAATTTCTCATGGCTCTGGTTGCCCTGTCTTCTGGCTCTATAAGCCAATAAGATTGAGGGTTTCTCCATTATTCTCAGCAAACTAACACAGGAACAGAAAACCAAACACTGCATGTTCTCGCTCATAAGTGGAAGTGGAACAGTGAGAACACATGGACACAGGGAGGGGAACATTACACACTGGGGCCTATCGGGGGGTGGATGGCAAGGGGAGGGAGAGCATTAAGACAAGTACTTAAGGCATGTGGGGCTTAAAACCTAGATGACGGCTTGATGGGTGCAGCAAACCACCATGGCACATGTATACCTGTGTAACAAGCCTGCATGTTCTGCACATGTATCCCAGAACTTAAAGTATAATAAATAATAAATAAATATCCAGTAAATCATGCTATTAAAAAAAAAAGATCGAGGGTTTCTTTCTGTTTTTAAAACCCTGTATGCTGTTGCTTTTGGATTGCTTTTTGAAAGCAATCTGTGTTCAGAAAAAGGGGAGAGAAGTCTCCCCACACGGTTTCTTTCTTCTAAATGACAATCCAGAATCTGCCCCCAGAATCTACCTTTCCAGTTCTTTCAAATAGTTATATTTTTATTTTGTTTATAGTTTGAGGTTGGTCTGGTAAGAGCTTACTTATCCCTACTCTGAGCAAAACCAGACCATATATTTGCTTTAGGTTTTCAACTTTGTCACTATAGGGTCATTTTCTCATAATTGCTTTAACTTTTTTTGATATCTATATTGTGCCTCCATTCTCATTCCTAACCGTTTTGCTCTTTTTTTCCTTTAATCAGGCTTACAACTGTTTTTTCTTTTTCTATTTTGTACAACTTTTCAAAGAACTGCTTTTGGAATTTAACTTTTTTTCCCCCTTTTAATTGTTTCCTTATATTACAGCTTGTGTTTTTGTAATTCTGGGAGGAAAACATGAGAAATAATTGTGCATTAACATTTGAGCTGGACCAAGATTTGAAAGGTAAATTTTTCATCTTAATTCATCTATACCAAGGAGACAGAGGGGTGCTTAGGAGTATAGAGAGGCAGCAGGGGAGGAAGAACCCTCCTACCCACTTCCAATGTCTTATTACCATGGACCATTTCATTTGCATCTTAGGACAATTTCCCTGTTGGTTTGAAGTTTGTACACATTTTGCTCTAAAAGGCCTGCTTAATGGCCATGGTTGAAGCATTAACAACAAACTGGAATAATCCAGCCTAACTTTGACATCAAAGAGGAGCAAGGACAAAATCAATGAGACTAGAGGAATGAAACTGTTTCTCCAAGATAACACAACTGGACTAGAACTAAGGCGTTTCCAAGTGGAACCATGCTCAAGGAATGGACATGGAAGTTACACATGTGGCAAAGGTCTCTGCTTAGAATGGAGCTTTCCTGCAAGCTGATACAATACTGTTGCTTGTGACCACTTACAAAACCTGGATATTGTAAAGTGGTAGCAATGAAACCTCAAAAGGGAAGCTTAGCTGCAAGCATCAGTGCTGACCAGCTCTTGAGCACTCCAACTCACCAAACCTGGAGAGGGCAGTACAGCAGGAGGAACAAGAGATTCCTGGTGAGGTCATTCGTGTGCCAACTGCTCCTTATTAACAGACATTTGGGGCCCCTCCTCGTCTTGTTTTAAGGAAGATATGCTCCCTCAGCTCCAGCCAAACCGACTTGCTGATTGTCTCTGGGACACGCCTGAGTGTTCAGGGCACACTGTTCAGGGCAAAGCACAGAAGGGATTCCAAAACATGCTGCAGCCCATGAGCAAAGTGCTTTGCCTTGAGAGCACAAGAAAGTCTAGTCCTTCAAGCAAATGAGGCTAAGTGTACAAACTTTAGCTATTTGTGTATGTGCTTTGTCTCCAAGACTTGAAGCTTCATAGAGTAAGGCTCATGCTTTCTTCTATTTTTTGCTGCCTACAGAACTCAGCATAAAGCATATTTGATAAATATTTCTTGATTGATTTCCATCTTCCATATTTTCCATCTTTTCATCATTCCATATTTCTTTTTATATTTACTCCCATCTTTCATCTCAACTCCACCATCTCTGTTATTCCCACAGACAGAACAACCCAGTCTTTCAGTTGCAAACTTCAGGGAGAAAATAAGGTTTTCTGAGACTGAGACCGGGTTGTCCAAGATCAAACACTAACTGTGACCACTATGACATTTGGAAACACTTTGTGGTGGGCAGAACAGTGACCTCCCAAAGTTACTCACATTCTAATTTCTGGAACCTGTGAATATGTTACCTTACATGGCAAAAGGGACTTTGTGGATGTAAGTTAAGGATCTTGTAGTGGAGAGATTACCCTGGATTGTCCAGATAGGCTCAATGGAATCACGAGTGTCCTTTAAATGTGGAAAAGAGAGGAGAATTAGTGTCAGAGTGATGCACTGTGAGAAATACCTGACTGGCCACTGTTGGCTTTAATATGGAAGGGGGCCATGAGCCAGGAAATACGGGCAAACTCTAGAAGTTGAGAATGGAAGGAAACAGGTTCTTCCCTGGAGCCTCTAGAATAAATGCAGCCTGCCAGCATCTTGATTTAAGCCCATTAAAGCCCATTTCAGACTTCCGACGTCCAGAACTATGAGAAAATATATTTGTGTTGTTTTAAGCTATGAAATCTACAGTAATTTGTTACAGCAGCAATAGGAAATTAATATATAAAATCTAGATGTTTATTTTGTTCCTGAAACTTTTCTGAATTTTCTGAACTGTAAACTCTTGTTGAGATGAATGTTTTGTAAGCCCAAGAACCCTCTGAATATACTACTTAGTTTTCATAACTACATTATTTTCCTCCTTGGTCTGTACATTGGTGCTTAATAACCTGTGGTTGTAAAATCACCTATAGGTGTCATATCTGACACAGGATGTATCAGCATGAAAGCATTAAAGTCAGAGGGTTTCGGTTTCCTTAACAGGCTATTTTTATCTTATTTTATAATTCTTTATATTTATAATTCAGCAATTTGTGCAAGAGTAACAGTCCAACAATTTATTAACTACATGGACCACCACCAGTAAAGAGAATGGGTGCTGTCTGATAGGCTCTACCAGTGCATGCCAGATGAAAGTCAGTCCTAATCGTGAATGTCCTAACAATTATCTTTCTCCTTGCATACAGACAGGGATATGGTCTAATGAATTAATCCTTGCTGATCAAGATAACCTGACAGGCCAACTAGGTTGAAACAATTCGGTTTGATTATACAATGGTGAGAATGCTGATAAAAATAAAAAATTTCAAATTGTACTTTAGTAACTCTATTTCTTTGGACTCTTTGTGTTATTGAATAAATACATTTGCTAATGGCTTCTTGGTGCAACTTTGCCCTATAGTTGTGCAATGCTCATTGGTAGGTAGGTAGGTAGATAGATAATTCAGGTTAATAAAGGTGGATCTACCTAGCAGGCTGGCTGAATTGTCGGGTTTCCCATCATTACTGCAGCCAATAGCAACCCTTAGCTTTTGCAATATCTTCCACATCTCACTCTTCAGTTAGAATCTATCATATATAGCATGGCTTCATAAAAATTCCCTGCCAGAACTTCTACTCAAATATAGTCAAAAGACCTGGGGAAGTGAATTCCAGAAGGCTGGACCTGGTGTCAAGAATCTTTAAAGTACGAAAGAGAGAACTAAGCATTGTTGGCAGAAATACACATGTAATTGAAACTGCCATAATGGGAAACTACCTAGAGAAATAATAATCCCCAAGGGAATTAGGTCTCATCTGTCACATTAGGGTTTCATAAATCAACTCAGACAACGTAAGTAGGAATCTGATGAGTCATTTAGGATGTTAAGAACAAAGGGGAACATTTAGGCAATGGTTGGTGCCAATTCAGGGAATACCAGGGGCTAAAGACACAGTGGTTGGGAACCCAGTCTCCATGGATGAGAAAAAGCCTGTCAGTGCTTGGGAGAAATCTCTGCACTGGGCCAAATGCTGAGCATGGCAAACATTGCTGTTGGACTTCAGTCTAACCCCTGCCCCTACCAGAAACTCCTTGGGAGCCCTAGTGGCCTTACATTGTCTCTTGGATATCCAAGACAGGGAGGTGACTTGTGTGAACCTAAACTTCTCTGACTATGCTACTTTTCCTGAAATGTTTTATCTCTCCTCTAAGTCATTGGAAATAATTAGTAGATACATAACTGCCCTTACCACTGCCAAAGTCTATTATTACCTGCTTCCATTCAATTTATTCCCCCCATCAAAACCAGACAATTTCCCTAATAACAATTCTGATCCAAAGTCACTTTCTTTTTCTAATACCTTTGAAGGATCCTCTCTGTATCTGTAACAAATTCTGAACTCCTTAACCTGGCATCAAGCGCCTCTAAGAGTTGTTTCTCATCTTATCAACCATGGATTGCCATCATTTTGCTCCAAGTAAAGGGGATCTTTCTGTTTCCCCTGCATGCTTCCTGTGCTTCTCCACACCTCCATGGAACCCTTTTGCCTTGATTGTCTTTTTCTGTATCTGCATTTTAGAGTCGTTCACGGCCCACTCTAACACCACCTTCTCCACCATTCTCCTTTCTTCCTCTACATCATTCAGAAGTTATAGTTCCTACCTTTGAACTCCAATGTCAGCCACATCTCGATGGTATCACTTTCCACTATGGTCCTTGTGCACAGAGTTCACTCAAATTGATAGATTGTCAGAATAGAGGGCTATCTTTGAGGTATTCCTGCATCTCCCACCTAGCAGAGTGCCTTGCTCTTAGGCGCTTAAAAGAGAGTTGCTGAAGAAAATATCCTAAAGTGTTTATTTACTATGCTATCCCACTCTAAAATTATAAACATGCATTTTCATAGGTATTTTAATTCCAGATAAAATAATGTAACCCAAAGTCATAATGTGGGACTTTTCAGGAGATGCATTTGTGAGGTATTTTGGGGAAGGTGAGAATGTTCCTCCATCAATCATACCTTATGGCCCCCGTGTCTTCACTTACAAGCAATAGCCACCCTTGCAAAAAGTCACCTCATGACCCCTCAACACACTTCTCACCATTGTAGAAGAAGCTGGCTCCTGGAAATGTAGCTGAAGCAGACACTGTTGGTTTATTGGCCACCAGTCATTTCTCTCTTCCTTTACTTTTTGTTCAGGTCTTCGCCCCTCCTTTACATGACTCAGAGAGCAAATCTTCATTAATCGTAGCTGTTTCATTTCTCATGTCAGTGATTGGTTCAGAAAGAAGCCTGTTTGGGGGGTTCTAAGAAGCTGTCCTTACTTATTAAAAGAGGTACACAGAAAAGGCAGCCTCTCTTCTGTTGGACATCCTCTAGATGTCCCATAGATCATGTAAAGTCCAGATTGTCTATTCCATGGATGTCAACTACTATAAAACTGTCAAACCTCATAACTTTAGACTTTATTAATTTGATATTTTCTGTAAGACTGTGGCTGAACTAAATTTCATCTTTTTTCTCAACTTTTATTTTAGACTTGCGGTATATGTGCAGGTTTGTTAAAGGGTATATTGTGTGATGCTGAGGTTTGGTGTACAATTGAACCCATCACCCAGGTAATGAGCTTACTGAGAGTAAACTTCCCAATAGGAAGTTTTTCAAACCTTGTCCCCCTCCTACCCCCTCCTGTAGTCCCCAGTGTCTGTTTTTCCCATCTTTGTGCCAGTGTGTACCCAGTGTTTAGCTCCCACTTGTAAGTGAGAATAAGCAGTATTTGGTTTTCTGTTTCTATGTTATAAATTTCATCTTTGATTAAAAGAATCTTGTAAAACCAATTCACAGTGTGCATAGCATTTTAGGAAGCATTGTTAAAAAGTGAGTTACTAAGTAGGATGATGAATAAATGGATGGATGAATGACATTATATTTTGTTCATTCATTAATTTAACTATGAATTGATGAGCCCTCTTCAGCTATGATTACCAAGTCCTATCTGTCATCCTGGAGGAATTGTGAAGAATCACTAAGAGTAAATTATGTCAAAATAACCTTGTTGATTTTAATATGCCTTCTCCCAGAATGATGGATGAGAGTAATGCTAAACACAATGAATCTTAATTTTATCAAGGCTGTTGATATATCTTTTAGTGTGAAATTTCTTTCAATAATACTTTTTGTACAAAACAGTCTATAATTCAGTTTTCATTAATTAACAACAAGAACAGTCTCAATCCATGACTGAGATTGGATTTCTTCTCAATAAGTCAAAATTCATGAGATGTAAACTTACCTTTTTGGGTAAGTACAGCATAAATAACTAGACAATGTGACAATGATTGATTCTTATTTCTTAAAGGACTAGAAGGGGACAAAGGAGGTAAAATGTAACTGATGAGTTTTACATGAGTCATCAGATTTGGTCCATATGTCACAGTAGTTCCCTTCCTCTTCCCAGAAATGCTGTTGGTATTAATTTGGACATTATAAAGCAGCTGAGCTTTGGAAAGTCTGTACATCGTAAGAATCAGCAAATGCACAATACAGTAATCATCACATGAGTGCAGCCTATCACAGAGTAGCACTCCTGAAAAAATCAAACAGAGGGAGGGAGAGAGTCATGCTGGTGGGTTCATCCCTTGGACATCCTTCTTGATAGGCAATCAGCTAGTTTTAAAAATCTGGGCTCCACCAACTGGCATCGGTTGGTCAGGAGTGATTTCTTCCAATGCTGCTTCCATGACGCAAGCAAACAGACACCACTTTTGTTCCACTGTATCCCCACGCCCTGAAACTCACAAATGCCTTCTTGATGGGCTGGCTCCTGGAACTGTATAGCCCCCACAGCTGATTTCCTTTCTGGCAAGATGCCTCCTGGTAAACATCACTGGGTGAGCAAGAGGATGTGTGGGTCCAGAGCACTGATATAGGGCTGTGATTCAGATTATGCCTTTGGTCATTGGTCATTGTCTTCAAACTGCATATTATGAACACCAATTGTATTGGGGACTGTTAGGCATGGAGGGGAAGGCTTGTTATTTTCTATTCAGGGAACAGTTATTAGAGTTTACCGTCTTCAGACTTCTATTGCTATATCTTGGGAATGAAAGGAAGAAAGGATGTGGACTGAAATCTTCTGTGCCCGGAAAATAATTAAGAAACTTGATTGTGGCTCAGCTGTATCATCACCCCTGCTCTCTTGGCTGTTGTTTACAGAACTCAAATTGGAAGATAGGCATATTCCTTATCTTAGGGCAGTTTTCTCAGATGCAGATTCTGAAATGAAGGAGAGAAGTAGAGGAAGATGGATGATGGGCAGGGAAGGGGAAAAAGCCAAGCAGGGGACCGTGGTTTATGAGAAATTTCAGAAAGGGGATGTAGGCCTGATCCTGCAGGAAAACTCCAGAGTGCGAATCATGTCTCCGAGTTTTTCCCAAACGAGGCAATGGATCCGAGCTTTCCCTCTCCTTTGCCAGTCATTGGCTAAGGGCTGTGCAGGGAGGATGCAACCCCTTAGGCACTTCTGGTTTTCAGGCTTGCAGACAATGGGGCAGTCCTCTGAGAGAGTCACAAGGGTGAACCTAGAAACAAAATCACAGAGAAGCTAGGGGAAAGGCACACCAACATGGCACAATGGATCTGAGGGAACGTGAGAAGAGCAGAGAAGTGGCCACTACACTACTGGTCAGAGACGCCCATCCTTTAGCCAAAGGTTGTTCTATATAGCTGTCAATGCCTGTCACAGGAACCTTTCAGATTATGGTTTTGTGAGAGTCAATGCTAAAACCTAAATACAGTAGGATTAGTACATACGTAGTGCAAATTATAGTCTATACTTGAAAACCGATGGCCAAAATACTTCAAGGAATCTTGAAAACCATTAGAATTATTGGCATTTGATTTTGTCATTTTCTCTGCATCCCTGACCCACCAAAGTAGTCTCCTTCACTTGTTTTAGCTTGGCCAATCCTTTATATGCATAAATACATCCTCCTCAGAAAGGCCTCCCTAATGCAGTGAGATGGCAGCACTATTACCTGCACTTCTACTATTTAATGGACACTCATATTATTCATTTTTATGTAAATATTAATTTTCCAAACTGACTGCATGATCCTTGAAGACAGGGATTTTGCCTCATCCTTCTTCTTATCCCTACTCCTCCAGCATCCAACAGGGTGCCCTACAGTCCATCATGGCATGTGAATGAACACTTAATGATTGACAAGTAGTCAAAGTGAATGTCCAACTAGTGCTTTGTGATCATCTTCATTTCTTATACTGCTTATGAAAACTGTTGATAAGATACTAATCAAAAACATATTTCATTGAAAAGAGACCATTTGCAATATATGTTACCCTTTCTGTTGAATTTCGGGGACCTTGATGTTACTCAAATTTAGACAAGAATGACCAACTCGTTTCAAGATAGCTATAGATATGGATATGGATATAGATATATACACATATACACATGCACCAGAAAGGCAAGAGGTGGTGCATTAGAACAAACACGGGACTGGAATTTGGGAGATGCCAATCTCATATCAGCACTGCTCCCATCTCCTTGTGAGGCCTTCCTTAGCCATTTCATACCTTTGCACTTCAGCTGAAGGAAATATACTACATGATCTCTAAAGTCTCTTCAACCCCAAAAGTTCTACTAGTTGTGTTTTCTTTATTTATGAAGGAGTAGAATCCAAGAAGACAAATATAACCCTTGCTTCAACTCTTGCTTCCTCACTGTGCTCAATAAATATGTATTCACGATGATGTTATGCCACATGTCTAATCTTGAAGTTGACTTATGGTCCACCCAGAGGGAGGAAATATGTGAAAGGATTATTAAGGGATAAGAGAAGGAGCTAACAACAGAAGACATTGTGGTAAGTTATCTATTCATTCATCAAGCATGTGTTTAGGACCTACTACGTGAGAAATTGGGTTAGATCCAGGAGATCTGAAGGAGGCACAGTCCTTGTTTTTATGGAACTCCTAGATTGATACTTGGAACATTTCATTCAATTGGGAGAAAATAGTGGAGGTGATTTTGCTTTTCATTGAGGTAAACCCTACCAAAAACATTTCATTATTATTAGCTCTTCTTCCATTCATATTTTGTGCATCTGACTTTCTTTCTTTTCTTTCTTTCTTTCTTTCTTTCTTTCTTTCTTTCTTTCTTTCTTTCTTTCTTTCTTTCTTCCTTTCTTTCTTTCTTTCTTTCTTTCTTTTTTTTTTGAGATGGAGTCTCGCTTCTTCGCCCAGGCTGGAATGCTATGGCCCGATCTTGGCTCACTGCAACCTCCACCTCCCAGGTTCAAGCAATTCTCCTGCCTCAGCCTCCCAAGTAGCTGGGATTACAGGCATGTGCCAGCACTCCTGGCTAATTTTTGTATTTTTAGTAGAGACGGGGTTTCACCACGTTGGCTAGGCTGGTCTCAAACTCCTGACCTCAAGTGATCTGCCTGCCTCAGCCTCCCAAAGAGCTGAGATTACAGGTGCGAGCCACCGCACCCAGCTGACTTTCCTTCTTTCTAATATTCTAAAGAGTACTGGACTCTGATCCAGCATCCCTGTTTTCTAGTTTCAGTTCAGCTGCAAACTGTGTGATCTTAGGCAACAAGGCCAACCCCCAATGCTTAGTTACCACATCTCTTCAAAGAGTACCGAACACTTGTTCCTCATGCCTCAAGCAATTTTTATCAGAACGTAAAGGTATTCAGGACAACAAAAAAAGTATATAAGAACTATATTATATAAGATGATTTTATTAACTAGTCAACAATGATGTCATTCACCCATTTGAAGTTGCCTCTTCTCCCTCAAAGGGAAAAATATGAATGTTTAAGTTTTTTTATACAGTAATTTATTTTGCAAGTTGCATTTTTCCTTTAGTATACAGGTTTATTTTCTGCATTTTGAAGAACAATTAATCTAGTTGCTCATCAAATTAATGTACAACTTTATATATCATATTATTTCATTTCCTTATTCCAACTCAGAAAGTATGGAGATCTATTTCTATGGAATGAGGAAGGAGGATATGCTAAGTTTATTTAATAAAGACTCATGAAAATTTATCCAAAAAAATTTCCCTTCTAGGTCACAAAAGTATGATCTCCTGCAAATAGCTGAATCTAAAAGACCCATCAGATGGTCAGAGAGTCACTGAAAATGCTTACTAAACCAACCCTTAATCTAGAAATCAGGAAAAGAAAGAAAACTTGAAGAAGCTCAGATTTGACAATTCTGACATTTGGAAAATCAAGTCAGCAAAGAAAGCTGCTGTCAAAGAATGTGAGCAAGGCCATTTACTATGTAACCATACCTACTCATTCAGCTCTGTATCCATTCACTCTCTCCTTCAACATTCATTGAGCATCAAGCATGTGAAAGTGCTGCACTTGGTACTGAGCAGAACACCAGGCTCTCACTGAATGCTCTCATCACTGGTGGAATGGTCTATTAGCAAAATCGCAGAGCAGTGGAAAATATTAAAGCAAGATAACACTGAATTGAACAAAGCCACCTTTGAAACGCAACCTTTTAATATCAGGTTGAACAGCTCTTCCTATTTGCCCATCTGCTAACCTTTAAAAGATTCCTCTCATTGCTGATACGGCCAGTTGCCCCAGCCTGCCTTCAATAGTGCACAAAGGGCATCTTTGTTTTCCTCCCAGTGAACTCAGAGGCCAACCCAGGGAACAGTGAAATACCCAGGATGGAAATGAGGTGTCTCCGTGACAGCAGACTCCTTCTTTTGCCCCCATTTATCGAGATCAACATGACTGAGTCACCGGTAGATGAAACCAATGATTGTTTTACTCGGCCTTCCCCAGAGTCACCCCCTGAGTCAGTGGGTAAACTGGGGTAAGAACCCAGCCTTGTCCTATGAGGCTGAGCGGGTCTACTATATTTATCCAGGGTCTCATGATTCTTAGTGCTTTTGCTCTGCCCTCTAATTTGCACTGTGCCTGCTATAATATCTAAACGGGAAGTTGCCAGCTAGAATGGTCATTATCCGAGAAATCTATTTAAACATGTTTATAAGGTCAAATGAAGTGGGTGGTGGATAAGCTAGACAGAAAACAACAAAAGCTTTGGCTCAGCATAGCCAGTGAGGCTAAAGCTAAAGAGAGAAGTGTTTTCATGTTGAATTTGCACATGGTAGAAAAAGGCAGTCTAAGCATAATTATATGTAAATGCAGGAATGAGCAGTCAAAATATTAAAACGACCAAATGATTTCTATTTAAGAAGCTGGACAATGGAATTGACTTATGGTAAGTCAAGGGACTGTCTGTTTGAGGCAGCATGCCAGTATAGCAGAGCCCAAGATCAAATTTTGGAAAAGCTCCTAGTGTATCCCAACCAGTGGGAAGAGCTGGGATGATCAAGAAAGATGCCCAGAATCAACCAAAAATGACCTGGGGGAGACTTCACAATGGAATAGTGAATACTATTGAACAAGAGGGAAATAAGGAGATGAGAAAAACACCTAATATCTCTGGGAGCCCAAGCTGGGATTCTTGTATATTTAAGACTTTGAAGAACAGCTCTCTGTACCAAAGAAATCCACATCTTAGAGTTAGGAGTCAACCATTTCATTATGTGACTGACCTCCAGGCTCTGCCAAGCCATTCTTCAACATCAAAGAGGAGGGAAGAGGGGAAAACAAACTATTGTCATACATCACTTAATGGTAGGGATACCTTCCTTCTGAAATGCATCATTTGGCGACTTTGTCCTTGTGTGAACATGATAGTGTACTTACACAAACCTAGATGGTATAGCCTACTATACACCTAGGATATAAGGTTTAGCCTATTGATCCTACCCTACAAACCTGTACAGCATGTTACTGTAATCAATATTGTAGACAATTATAACACAATGGTAAGCATTTTTGAATCTAAACATGGAAAAGATACAGTAAAAATATAGTATAAAACATTAAAACGGGTACCCTTGTATAGGGCACTTACCGTGATTGGAGCTTGCAGGCCTGGAAGATGTTCTGGGTGAGTGAGTGAGTGAGTGGTGAGTGAATGTGAAGGCCTAGGACATTACTGTACACAACCGTAGACTTTATAAACACTGGACACTTAGGCTACACTAAATTTATTTAAAATTTTTTTCTTTCTTCAATAATAAATTACCCTTAGCTTACTGAAACTTTTTTACTTTATAAACTTTTTAATTTTTTTAACTTTTTGACTCTTTTGTAATAACATTTAGCTTAAAACACGAATACATTGTACAGCTGTACAAAAATATTTTCTTTCTTTATATCTTTATAAGCTTTTTTCTATTAAATTTTTTTTCACTTTTTAAACTTTTTTGTTAAAAACTAAGACACAAATGCAAACATTAGCCTAGGCCTACACAGGGTCAGGATCATCAATACCACTGTCTTCCACTTCCACATCTTGTCCCACTGGAAGGTCTTCAGAGGCAGTTACACGCGTGAAGCTGTTGTCTACTATGATAACAATGCCTTCTTCTGGAATACCTCCTAAAGGACCTTCCTGAGGCTGTTTTACAGTTTTTTTTTAAATAAGTAAAAGGAGTACTCTAAAATAGTGATGAAAAGTATGTATAAGTCAGTAACGTTATTATCATTTTTAAGTATTATGTACATGTACAACGCATAATAGTTGTGCTAGACTTTCTTTTTCTTTTTTTTTTTCTTTTTGAGACAGAGTTTTCCTCTGTCACCCAGGCTGGAGTGCAGTGGCACAGTTGTGGCTCATTGTAGCCTCAAACTTCTGAGCTCAAGTGATCCTCCCATGTTAGTCTCCTGAGTAGCTGGGATTACAGGCACATGCCACTGTTCCCTACTGGTTTTTTCATATGAGACCACCGTCCTACATGTGGACCATCACTGGGCAAAGCATCATTATGCAGTGCGTGACTGTATCTCCTTATTCCTGTTTCTGAGAAACAGGGATATGAGTCGGCGAGGCTTTCGGTGGCAAAGAGAAGTGTAGCATCTGAGAATGCTTCCCACACATTCTGCATGAGCTTGGATGCTAGTTTACAAAGATCAAGAAATTAAATAGATTCTATGCCACTGAAAGAAATCTGGTATGGCTACTGTTGGAAAATTTGATACACGTGTGCATAGAGTCATTAAATCATAGAGAATAGTTAGTGTTTCTTATTTTATTATGAATTAAATTAATTTAATGACCTCCTTTCCAAACAAAATTTACTTAGAAATGTTATTTCTTCCTGGAACTTGATTTGGTATGGTTTGGGCTAGAACTACATATTGTTTGCTCCTGTATCTCTTCTATTCTAGCACAAAAGTAAGCTCTTTCTGTTCCTTTCTTTCTGGCTCTACTATCTAGTGAAAAAGTCACTGACATAAGAAAGAAAAGGAGCAAAGAAAGAGTAGGGAGTACTGGGAAAGGAGTTAGGGGAAATGGTGGCAGGTGGAAAGAAGGAAGGAAGGGAGAGGTTACAGAATGGTCAGAGAGAGAGAGGCAGGGCGAAGATGAATGAAAGCAGCCGTGATATGTTGAAGCAATGGATCTTCCTAGGGTGGTTCTGATCAATACAGGAGCCACCAGCCACGTGTGGCTACTGAACACTTGAAATGTAGCTGGTCTAAATTACAGTGTGCTGTGAGTACAACATACACAGCAGATTTTGAAGATTTTGTACCCAAAACATTTACAAAGTATCTCCTTAACATTTTATATTGATTACATGTTAAAATAATATTTTGGCTATACAGGGTTAAATAACTACATTATTAAAATGTATTTCACCCGTATCTTTTTAGGTTCTTAATAGGGCTGCTAGAAGAATGAAGATGAGCCATGTGGCTCACGTTATCTTTCTGTTACACGGATGCTTTTCTTGATCTTATGAGAAATGATAGGATTGCATCCCCTTCTTTCCATCATGCCTACCACACACAACTCCAGAGGTCTCAGCCCAAAAGTCAAGTTCTAACATAATCATAAGCACTTCAATAGCAATGGCAATACCTGGCATCTCTTTTCTGAGGCAGGCAGCATATAGAGCAGCTTCTAGTCCTCAGGATCTAGGGGGACATGTAGGGACGTCAGGAAGCACAGTGCTCAGACACCGCCTTGGGCATTTCTGACTGAGGGCGTGCCCAGCTGTCCCTCCCATCTCTCGACCCCTGCCTCAGGGGCTCTTCGCACCTTGGGAGAGTTTTCCTCCCCATAGCCCCTTGTCACAGCATTCTCCCATCCAGCCTCCAGCTACCCTTTTAAGAAATGACCTTTTATTTTTCCCCCAATCATAGGTACTTTCAGTCTAGTTTTGGGTTAATCACGAACATATTTTACAATTCAGAGAACACAGTACAGTACATCAGAAGAACATCGGCCCAGCCTAGAGTATGTTTAGGTAACTACGAACCTTTGATGATTTTATAGCAAAGCTCAGGATAATGGGAGGCTCTAGGCAGAAAGGAAATAGAGAAAGAGGAAGGAGGTAGAAATGTACAGCAGATGCAACTCAAAGACTTTTGGAAGGAGGTGGGCAACTTTCAACTCATTACTAAGATTTATTGAGTGTGTCCTCCCTCTCGAATGTTCCTATATGCCACAAACAGCTGGAGGCTGTCCCTAGTGGTGCTACTACCACAGATTGCTCTTCCCTGTTTTTATGGTGCCCAGACTCACAGCAGAACTCAAATAGATTTGCAATGTGAATATGAATATTGGAATGGAAGTTCTTCACGGCTACTGGAGAAGTAGCACAAGTCATATGCCTCACCCAGGACAGGGCAGGAGCCCCATATTGTTCTGGAAGAACTACTCATCAGCCAGAATGCCCATCCTTTGCACTGGGCACCTTCTACCCATATGGTGCCTTCCATGTGGAAGCAGTGAAGGCTTGGTTTAAAAAAAAAAAAAACCACTTCATCTCATCCCAAAGTATAGCCAACTCACCCAAGAGTTCAGATGAGCCAACGATTTACGTTGCCACTTGACCATTTCCACTGCAACACAGATAATTCCATATCTGAGCTTAACTTTAGCAAGGCTATATTGCCTCCTGGGGTGGCTGGGCCAAATAGAGGAGGATGACTCTAGATTTCTTAGCTTGCATATCAAGGACATACTCCCCTTGGAGCCCTTTGCTATCTCTAAGAATTGGCTAACCCAGAGAGAGGCAGTCTCTCCCCAGGCAGAAAGGGTTTTTAAGATGCAAAAAACATAATATAGAGAAAATAACATATATAATGTAGATATATACACACTCACACACAGTACACTGGTGCACAGTGGGGCTTGATGGAAGCTTGGTCTACGTGACTGGCCTGAATACATGTATGCGTATGGAGGAATGATGAGTAGGGAAAGGAGGGAGTCTCCAAGTATTAGCAATTCCCACGTTGCTCTTTAGGAGAGAGTGGGGAACACCCAAACAGTGATGTTTAGCAACTGTCTGCCCACTGAGCTCTTCTTTATCTTCTATGGGAAAGGCTAACTTGAAAATAAACACTTTTGAGTTTGTTTGTTTGTTTCTAACATTGTTGACTGTTCCCTCAAAAATGTAGACTGGCTAAAAATATAAATAGATTTAAGCAGGTTTGAGATATATTCAGATGGATCCATCCGTAGCAAGATGTTCATTTCCAGAGGTGTTGAGGATACCGTCCTTGTCTTTAGTTTGCCGTGATATTGGGGCAGACCAGCTGGTCACCTGCCCCTCTTTCTCACAGACTTTAACATTGTTGGGAGGTGTAATGTGTCCCACTAAAAGCCAGCACCTTCTGCAGACAGAGTTTGGACCCACAAAATGTGAGCAGAAGTTTTGTGGGTGGGCCTTACAGAAGGGCAGACCCAGCAGGCCTGCATCATTTCCCTCTTTGCTCTTCCCAGATTTTCCCAGGTACCTTGGCCTTGGTATCTGTAAGCCACTGAGGCAAAACCATTAGCCATTGATCTCTGGACTTTTGGAAAGGTGAGAAAAATAAAAACCCTAATTTGCATAATCCACTGTTTGGGGCTTTTGTTACTTGTAGCTGAACACATTTCCTGATACAGATCAGGAAGATTGTCCGTGCTTTTCATAAACATCTCTGCGGCCATGACTAGTGACAAAATACAGACTTATTTCTCTGGCAATTTGCTGGACCAAATGAAAATTTGACTCTGCATCTTAGAAAAAAAGCAAAATGAACTACCTTGGTCTGTGATTTTCCTTCATGTCTTTAAAGTAACCCATTACACTCTTCTTATTTTGAATGTTACTTACATTGAATTTTATTTAACAGGAATAACATTGCTCATGAAAATCACCCAACAATTTCTTTTTTCTTTTTCTTTTTTTCTTTTTTTTGATTTGGAGTCTTGCTCTGTCACCCAGGCTGGAGTGTAGTGGTGCGATCTCGGCTCACTGCAACCTCTGCCTCCTGAGTTGAAGTGATTCTCCTGCTTCAGCATCCCAAGTAGCTGGGACTACAGGCGCCCACCACCACGACTGGCTAATTTTTTGTATTTTTAATAGAGACAGAGTTTCGCCATGTTGCCCAGGCTGGTTTCGAATTCCCGAGCTCAGGCATCTGCCTGCCTCGGCCTCCCAAAGTACTGGGATTACAGGCATGAGCCACTGCACTCAGCCAACAATTTCTTACATAAATCCAGGCATAAGGAAAACCTTCAGATGTCCTATGGCTTTAGAAAATATAAAGTACCTATCCTTATAAAATCATATAAGTTATTTCAACATCAATTTGGGGCTCAAAATGGGCCACTGCAATGGGCTATTTCAGGAAATATCTCTTGCCAAATTAACTTTCAGAAAGTTTCTAGGCCAAAAGGCTATGCGTAGCTAATGTGGGAACAACAAAGACCACCGTTTATCCCATCAACCAGCTGGACTACTCAGCCTGGATGGTCAGCTGAGGGCAATGAAACCCACCTGTGTCCTTTAGGGCCTCTATAAATCAACCTCAGGTAGAATCACTCCTTAATGCGAAGGTCTCCAATAGAGATCAACTTCTTCCCTCCTCCTGGGCAGTTGAGGTCATTCTTATCAGCATGTTCACAAACAGTTTCAAGGTACTTCTGAAAATGATGTCGTGCAATTTAGAGAGGTATTAAATTCATCTCCCCAGCCACTGAGCAAGATTTGATTCCAGGTCTAACCCTAAAATGAAGGAAAAGAATTTTAACCTTACATTTAGCCATCTACATGGCATCTCAGCAATGGAAATGAATACATTTTCCACTAAAGTTACCACATGTAGAAAATTCAACCACTGCTTCTTTCTATAAACTGTCTTCAAAGACCCAACACCACTTTTCCTCTCCTAATTGCTATTATGAGGCAATAAATCTCTTATATGGAAATAATACAAATATAACTACATGGCATATGTAGGCCACGTGTTCTAGCAAATCCATTAAAAATGTTTCATTTGTGTTTTGATGAAAGGCACAACAGTCTTCCAAGGACACTAATCATTAATTCTGGAAACATAGGATTAATATGTGACTTAGCTCAGTACTGGAATAGTTAGTAAATATCTATCTAAGAAACATTCATTTAACAGCTATTTAGTGAGCAGCTACAATGCTAGAATTTGTATCCTTCCTGGCTAGAGTGGCATTTGTGTGTAATAATGTGAGTGATATCCAAATGGCATTTAAAAAAATGTGTCATAGTTAAGGTTTACTAAAATAAAATACTTAAGAAAAATTATCCTACCAAGAAGGATATTTTATAACAAAAAAAGAACAATCCATTATTTTCCCTTTTACAATGTCTGTGAGATTTTCATTGAGGCTTGTTAAGCTGAAGATAATCAATACCCACCACAACTAGCTTAAGCAAATGTGTGCATCTCAGGCCAGGAAGTTTAACTGCGCCTCACAAAGAATTAGACTAGAAACTGTAAAGCTGTCAGAACCCGTCAGTTTCCCCATCTCTCTAGGAGCTCACAGCTTCTTGTTTCTGCTTTCGCCTGCACATCTGTATCCTATTTTTTCTTTCCTGATTACGCCTCTCTGCTCCTCCAAGCATATGACTACCAAAGGCCCAATTTTGCATTACAGTCTGGCTCAAAACTTCAGCAAGATCTGGCCAATATCTTAGATTCCTGATTCTGCATTCTGAGTCAAAAAGATTTGATTGGTTCAGCCTGGGCTTGATGTCCACCAGAGGTCCAACCAGCTTTGACTGTGAGGGAGAAGTTACACAATAAAGATGGCACAGGAGCCCACCCTAAGGATGAGGAGAGGAGACATTCTCAGAGGATGAGGTGTGCGGGCACCTCCAAGTTTTTTCTTCACTTAAACTGAAGAGAAAACATTTTTAGTTGTGAGCTTTAATATAAAGAGAACAGTCTAGTCCTAAACCTCACTCAACTTTGCAGAAAATCTATCAGTGCAAATGCATTTATCTCTCCTAGTTGGAAGCAAAGCTGCAGTTCATTCTGAGTCCTGCTTGGTCCTCTAAGGCAAACTAGCATCAATGAGCATGACAGGAGTATCTGGCTTTTTCTTTTTAAGGACGTATCGGTCTTAGCTGCATTCAATTTAATTCCATGTGCTTTCTATCTGGAAGTCTCTTTGTGTATTTCTAAAGCTCTTCAGCCTGATTTCGCTCCTAAGACACATCACCCCACATAGTTATGGGTGCCTTTGACACAATTTAGATGATTGCCTTGCCTTGGAAATCTGTCATTGTTGCCATAATATCACAGAATCCTAGAAACATTGTCTCAATTCAAGTCAAAACCAAGCACATCTAAATCTTCCTACCTTCCCCTGTTCGTCAGCAATCTACATCTATTTCCAGTTTTCCAGTATCATTCTTTGAAATCAACTTGCTCATTCTCTCAACACCTTTCCTGTGGCTGATTTAAGAAACTCTCATATTGGTGATGTAGCAACATAATTTCACTTGAAGCCTTCTTCTTCCTATTTAGGAAATCATTTTACCTTTACTTTGAAGGTAAAATCAAACTTTTACCCTCAATACTCCAATCCTTACACACTAATCTAATTTAAAAATTACAAAGCTGATGAATATTTAAAAGATATGTGGACACAGTGTATTAAATATAGCTTCCCTCCTGGACATGAAAAAAAATGATTTAACTCTTCTATTCTCATCAGACAGTATTTTTCAGACTAGGTCAATATGTGTCCACTCTAAAGATGTGACTTCACTTAGGATTTCAGTTTTTCTGAGAGGAGATAATAACCTTCTCAGAATAAAATTGAGTTTGCATGTGTTTATTAAAAATACTATTTCCCTAGACAGTTTTTTCAAAACACACCCACAAAGATTATCTTATTTTATCCTTATAACAATTTTATGAATGAAGCAATACTAAGGGGAAAATGTTATCTATCCCATTTTAAAGACGAGCAAACCAAGATCTGAAATAAATAACTCTGTGACTTGGTCACAACCTTCCAAAGAAGCCTTGCCCTGATCTGTAGGATGCAGGTATCAAACCTTGAGCTCCCTAACATCCCATTCAGCAATAATATTTCATTTTTAATTAATCAAATTAAAATAAAATGTTGTCAGCAAAAGTCACAGTCTGGCAATAAGGCTGAGGCTAAGAAGTTAGACTCTTCTTTCAGGTTCTTCGAAAAGGAGTAGGGAAACATCATGAGATGGAACAAAAATAGGTTGTTACAACTCGAGTATGAAGTTGCTGAATTAGAGGTTCCATGTCTAAGGTTATGACAATACCCAGAGTGAACTATAGAAGACAGTGTAAATAATTCTAAAGGTGAAGCTCAACTTTCATTGGCAGAGTCTTAGCAACAAGTGGAATATTTGAAGCAGAACAAAAAAAAAAAAAGTTT
This sequence comes from Gorilla gorilla gorilla, assembly GCF_029281585.2. Lineage (NCBI taxonomy): Eukaryota > Metazoa > Chordata > Mammalia > Primates > Hominidae > Gorilla > Gorilla gorilla. The sequence continues at coordinate 73,768,291 of NC_073243.2, forward strand.
ATCTTTCAAGCTGTAAAATGATCATGTTGAAAAATTCCATCCATTTTCCAGCCAACTGACCCAAATAAAGTTACAAATGCAGGTGGACAAGGAGCAATTTTTCAAAATGAAAAGGTTTTTATACAAGAAATGTAGTTTTCACAAAGATCCTCTTTGGATCATGGCTTGTTGCCTGTGCCAGATTTAGCTAACATGTCAGAGGCGAAAGTCTCTAAGCTGGGCATGGAACTGTTGAAACTTTGCCCTAAAGTGTATGCTTAAACTACAGAGGGTGCTTACCCTCAGGGACACTGAGGTCCAAGCACTCAGAGACATTGAGCCTCTCAGTACAGGAAACCTGTCACCAGATAACTCACTCTCCTAGACCAGCTGTGAACTCGGCATTGCTTGGCAGGATCTTTAACCACCATTAAATAAAAACCTTGCACCAAGGTTTTAGAGCTGCCCCCAGGAGCGGCTCTACCTCAAATCAACACTTGCAATTTAAAGGATCTGCCCTTGTGATTTTTTTATTTTGGGCTTACAATTGAGATGACTATTTCTTTTCTACCTATGGTGTCTTTTTAAAAAAGTAGCTTTACTTTATTTCATTTAAAGTAATTTTATACATTATAGAATTCACCCATTTAAAGTATAATATAAAATTAAATGTTTTTTTAGTATGTTCAGAGTTACACAGCCATCACCATCATCTATTATTAGAACATTTTCATCACCCCCCAAAGAAATGTACCATTAATAATCACTCTCCATCCCCACCAATCACAGCCCTAAGCAACTACTAATCTACTTTCTGTCTCTATAGATTTGCTTATTCTGGACATTTCATAGAAATAGAACCATAGAACAGAAGGTCTTTTGTGATTGGCTTTTAAAATTAGCATAATGTTTTAAAGGTTTCTCCATCTTGTAGCATAGATCAGTACTTCATTCCTTTTTATTGCCAAATAATATTCCATGGTACAGTATATCACATCTTGTTTATCCATCCATCACTTGGCAGTCATTTGGGTTGTTTCGACTTTAGGGCTAGTATGAATAATGCTGCTATGAATATTCACATACAAGGCTTTGTGTGGACATACCTTTTCATCTATCTTGGGTAGACATCTCGGAGTAGAATTTCTGGGTTATGTGGTAAATCTGCGATTATCATTTTGATGACCTGCCAGGCTGTTTTCCACGCCACCCACACTGTTTTACATTCCCATCAGTGATATATGAAGGCTCCAATTTCTCCACATCCTCAAAAACACTTGTCACTGTCTGTATCGCCCATGAGATGTTAATACAAATGGCAGGTCTTGACCAGTTGCTTCTTCATCACAGTTTCAGTAGAACTGGAAGATGTCCTCTCTTCGGGAGATTTTAAAGTGCCTGTTTTGTACACTCAAGGCAGATAACCCCAAACATACCTTGAAAAAATAGTCTGTCATTTTTGCATGATGTGATAATATATCATTTCATCCATGTAGCCAGGTTTTAACCACTTACTACCTTTTTGGTCTCCTCTCTAGAGTCCCAGGATTCATAGATCCAAGTGCAGAAATAATAGCAGTTCAGCCAAAAGAATTTCAGACTTCTCCAAAGTGGCAATTAACACAGGAACTCAGGATGTCATAACTACTTATCATTTTGATAATAATACTACCTGGTAATTATTTATTTTTAACCAGGATGTAATCCAAAGACTGTAAAGCCTCATTTCTCAAAATGATGTCTATGAGCCACCTGCATCAGAATCACCTGGGTGAGGGAGTGGCTTGCTAATTATCGAGACACCCTGCCCAAGTCAAAGCCACCAAATTGGAACGTCTAGGAATGGAATAAAGGAATATGCATGTATAATGAGGGACAAGGTGAGTGTGCTGTGCTGTGACACATGAGAATCTCTGCTGTCAAGCCTGAAGTATGTGTCTGAGCCTTTTCTGAAGAAAAGAGTGGGAGAGCTCAGCGATATATGCCCCAGAGGTTGCTCACATGCATATCCCAGCTACGGCAGTAAGGGAGGCCAATTAGTGAAACAGCCTAGCAAGGAAGAAACAATAATTTTGTAGAGAATAGGCAGCAGTTCTCCTACTCTCCTAGAGGCAAGAACCCTGAACTTATTTGAAATGGGTCAGGGTATACACACCAGGCCTAGTTTAAGGTGTGAACCTGTTGTGCTCATTACATTGAGCTGAGCCCCTACAAGAGGACTTGAACTGTGGCTCTTTGGGTGAATGAAAATGAAAGATCCACCATGTGACACTGGGACTTGGGTGGAGAAGCCAAGGGGAAGACCGAGATGCTGGTTGATTCTACCCGGCAGGGTTGGGAAGAACCATGAGCGTTGTCCCCCCAGCTTAGCTCCTCTGGGGCCATGGAGGCAAAGGCAGGTACTGCGGTGCTGACCACCTCTGACTTGGTGAACCCCAAGGGATGGTATTAGGTGGCTCCTCCTGGAGAGGGAACTCTGGGAAGGGCTACAGTTGGGGGCAGAAGCCAGCTGGGCAGCTGTTTCCAGGAGGGCAAAGTCTCCAAAGCCCAGAGCCAACAGTGGTGGCAGCAGCAATAGGAGGATGGTTATTTCTCATGTTGAAGAAGGAGCAAATTCCTTTCTCTGAATCCCACCTAAGTGATCAAAATCCCATTCCAGCAGCTGCAGCTGAGGGTGGGTTCTGAGTCCCCAGACGGAAGAGGAGACAGTGAGGCAACTCTGAGCTAAAATCCCACAGATGGACCGCACTGTAGCTCATAAAGGCAAGTCCTCAAAGGATCCTAAATGGACAGAGTCAAGAGTTGGAAGCCTGGATTGAAACAAAGGAAGCAGATCCCGGTGATGACTATGAGCCCTAATCAGTGTGCACCTCCTTCCATCGGCGGGGAGGCGAGGCCGCAGAGTGAGGGCTAAGAGTACAGCCAGGGTGGGGAGATTAAGCCTGGAGGTGCTTCTGGGGCTGGTCCCTGTCAGGGGCTTGCTTGGGAAGACAGACACTCGGGACTGAGTTTTTCCCAGGCTTGGCATTTTCTACCCAAGGTGTGAGTCTGAGCCTTTCCAGTTTTCTCTGGAAGGAGCTGGAAAAGACACCTGAGGGGTAGGAAAGGAGTTCTCAAACTGTTGATCGCTGGGGTTGTGAATCACACAAGAGCCGGCTTGGGTGACTGCCTGCCTTTTGAACGCTCCACTGGGGTTGTGGGTGTAAACCTAGTGAGTTTATTATTTGCAAGATCTTGAACACTCTCAGTACATAATGAACACACACACTCAGACGCCCACCTATAAACACACACCAGTAATCAGATACCACAGACCACATAGATTGCCAAAGCTCCTCTAGAGAGAAGAGTTGATACCGATCCCTTTGAATCAGACCTGAGAGGATCATTTTTCAGCAAGAGACAAAGGGAGGAAGGCTGCATTGTCTCAGCAATGCTGGTGAGGGTTCGGATACCAAAACTATCTGGGCTGGAAACCTCGAGCGATCAGGTTCCCTAACCAAACTCGAAGTATTTCCTGGTCTGAGCTGGCCCTAAAATGCCAGAAGTGCCCTGGAGCTCCTGGCATTTTGGTATTTCCAGCAATTAGTGGTGTTGAAAAATCCGTAGAGGGAAAAGAAAACGTAGGCAGTGATTTCAAGAAAGAAAAAAACAAACAAACAAATGCCTATGCAAAAGTGAGAAGGTAAGCCATATTTTTACTTTAATTTGAGGAAAATGTTCAATTCTACGTTTTATCTGCTCCAGATCGCTTGCTGGTATGTGGGCCAATGACGGAAAGACTGGTGTCTGTCCAGTCAAGTTGTGGATCTAAGTTTTATCCTCTGTCAATTAGGTATTTCAAGTTTTCAGACAGACTTAAAGTCATTAGTTGGGAATCTTAATGCAAGCAGAGGCTTTCAAAGAGGCCTCTTCCTGGTGCTGCTGAGAAGGCTGAGCGAGGACACACTCAGGCGGTGACCAAGTGCTGATAACTGGAGAGGGGTGAATTTATGAAGTGAGCAGCTCATCAAAAACACAAGTCGCTCAGAATTCATCGAAGCAGGTGCGAAATGACCAGGTTTCAACAGCTGAGGTAGGATGATACTTTGTAATAAGAGAAGCCATTTCTGGGACAGGGTCGAGTGAGACCAAGATTAATCAGGGCAGGCTGCGATGAGGCCAGCGTGCCGGAGCTGGGTTAACCCACGCGGAGATGACAAGCCGGCAGCTCAGCAAGGAATGCAGGCAGAGGGCAGCCACGGGAGGCCCACGCGGACCCCAAGGGCCTCGGGAATGGCTAAAACAGAGTCGCACCCCAGCATCAGGAGGCAACGCGTGCAATGTGTAGCACACTGCAGGCTTTCATTGTATTCCATAAATGAAATATTTATATATGATCGATTTATTAAAATATTTATGTTTTCCATCGAAAATACAGTTTTCAACATTTTGCAAACCAAAAATATCAGCAGACACGGAGGAGACTTTACTAATGATTTTCTGCCTCTTTCTTTCAAATGCTTGAAAAGTCAGTAATGATCCTGTTTGTCTCCTGTTTCAAATTTTTGGTTTCCTTAAAAGGCATTCAGAATGAAATGCAGACTCCTCTTCCTCTTCCTCTTCCTCCTCTTCTTCTTCCTCTTCCTTTTCTTCCTCCTCTTCCTCCTCTTCCTCTTCTTCTCCTTCTCCTTCTCCTTCTCCTTCTTCTTCTTCCTTTTTAGAAGTGCACCAACCCAACAAGGCAGGTAAATTTTATTGATTGTACTTTTTGGAGTTGAGTTAGAAAAACAAAAAACATTATCTTAGGGTACACGTTCTCGGGCCAAGAGCTTGGCGAATAGGACAGCCTTTCCCAGGGACTGCCAACACCAGAGCAGCTCGGAAATGTCTGCATCTTTGAAAGAAGGGATGCACGCATGCCACAGCCAGCCCCATGAGAAGGGTACTTGCCCAAGAAGTCCCCCTGCAGAGCCACACTCTAGAGAAACGACATCACTGAGCTGAGTGAATGTCAGTGCCAGCCTCCAGCACTGTTGAGATTGTTTGTGTTGTGTTTTTAATAAAGAGAAATGGTGCGAAATTCTATGGAGGAAAGAAAATTTTCCAGGTTAACTCAACTTGGGTGGTGTTCCTGAAGACCAGACATTCAAAGCAGTGCTATTTTATTCTTCATGTTTTTCTTTGACTCTGCTTTGAGAGGTCAGAGTGTCAGACAATACCAGCTACATAATTTGCAGATCCCAGTGAAAAATGAAAATGCAAGTCTCCTTGTTCAAAAATTATTAAAACTTTTAGCCAGGCGTGGTGGCTTACACCTGTAATCCCAGCACTTTGGCCAAGGCAGGTGGATCACCTGAAGTCAGGAGTTCTAGACCAGCCTGGACAACATGGTGAAACCCTGTCTCTACTAAAACTACAAGAAAACTAGCCAGGTGTGGTGGCACACGCCTGTAATCCCAGCTACTCAGGAGGCTGAGGCAGGAGAATCACTTGAACCCAGGAGTTGCAGGTTGCAGTGGGCTGAGATTGCAGCATTGTACCCCAGCCTAGGCAACAAGAGCAAAACTCCGTCTCAAAAAAAAAAAAAATTATTAAGACTTTTAACATGGCAACAACAGGGCATCTGCCAAGAGTGCGGCTCTTTGGAGCTTCACCTCCTGGCTTCAGGGATGCCTCTACCCTCAAATACAAAGCCTAAAGGCTATGAGGCCCCTACTTCTTCCTCCGACAAGGCAGTTCTGTGCAGGTAACTCTTTGAGCTCTGCCATCTTGCTGGAGGTTTCTCTTTTTAGCCTTTGCCAGACCAGTCAAGGAAACTGTGAGTTCTCACTGCAAAAGCTGCAAGGCTAGGGCAGCTTACTGAGCAGAGGCCATAGAAAAGACCAGGTTTTTTCTATTTTTTTTTGTTTTGTTTTGTTTTGTTTTGAGGGTAGTGGTTTTTTTTTTTTTATTATACTTGAAGCTTTAGGGTACATGTGCACATTGTGCAGGTTAGTTACATATGCATACATGTGCCATGCTGGTGCGCTGCACCCACTAACTCATCATCTAGCATTAGGTATATCTCCCAATGCTATCCCTCCCCCCTCCCCCCACCCCACAACAGTCCCCAGAGTGTGATATTCCCCTTCCTGTGTCCATGTGATCTCATTGTTCAATTCCCACCTATGAGTGAGAATATGCAGTGTTTGGTTTTTTGTTCTTGCGATACTTTACTGAGAATGATGGTTTCCAATTTCATCCATGTCCCTACAAAGGACATGAACTCATCATTTTTTATGGCTGCATAGTATTCCATGGTGTATATGTGCCACATTTTCTTAATCCAGTCTATCATTGTTGGACATTTGGGTTGGTTCCAAGTCTTTGCTATTGTGAATAATGCCACAATAAACATACGTGTGCATGTGTCTTTATAGCAGCATGATTTATAGTCCTTTGGGTATATACCCAGTAATGGGATGGCTGGGTCAAATGCTATTTCTAGTTCTAGATCCCTGAGGAATCGCCACACTGACTTCCACAATGGTTGAACTAGTTTACAGTCCCACCAACAGTGTAAAAGTGTTCCTATTTCTCCACATCCTCTCCAGCACCTGTTGTTTCCTGACTTTTTAATGATTGCCATTCTAACTGGTGTGAGATGATATCTCATAGTGGTTTTGATTTGCATTTCTCTGATGGCCAGTCATGATGAGCATTTTTTCATGTGTTTTTTGGCTGCATAAATGTCTTCGTTTGAGAAGTGTCTGTTCATGTCCTTCGCCCACTTTTTGATGGGGTTGTTTGTTTTTTTCTTGTAAATTTGTTTGAGTTCATTGTAGATTCTGGATATTAGCCCTTTGTCAGATGAGTAGGTTGCGAAAATTTTCTCCCATGTTGTAGGTTGCCTGTTCACTCTGATGGTAGTTTCTTTTGCTGTGCAGAAGCTCTTTAGTTTAATTAGATCCCATTTGTCAATTTTGTCTTTTGTTGCCATTGCTTTTGGTGTTTTGGACATGAAGTCCTTGCCCACGCCTATGTCCTGAATGGTAATGCCTAGGTTTTCTTCTAGGGTATTTATGGTTTTAGGTCTAACGTTTAAATCTTTAATCCATCTTGAATTGATTTTTGTATAAGGTGTAAGGAAGGGATCCAGTTTCAGCTTTCTACATATGGCTAGCCAGTTTTCCCAGCACCATTTATTAAATAGGGAATCCTTTCCCCATTGCTTGTTTTTCTCAGGTTTGTCAAAGATCAGATAGTTGTAGGTATGCGGCGTTATTTCTGAGGGCTCTGTTCTGTTCCATTGATCTATATCTCTGTTTTGGTACCAGTACCATGCTGTTTTGGTTACTGTAGCCTTGTAGTATAGTTTGAAGTCAGGTAGTGTGATGCCTCCAGCTTTGTTCTTTTAGCTTAGGATTGACTTGGCGATGCGGGCTCTTTTTTGGTTCCATATGAACTTTGAAGTAGTTTTTTCCAATTCTGTGAAGAGAGTCATTGGTAGCTTGATGGGGATGGCATTGAATCTGTAAATGACCTTGGGCAGTATGGCCATTTTCACAATATCGATTCTTCCTACCCATGAGCATGGAATGTTCTTCCATTTGTTTGTATCCTCTTTTATTTCCTTGAGCAGTGGTTTGTAGTTCTCCTTGAAGAGGTCCTTCACATCCCTTGTAAGTTGGATTCCTAGGTATTTTATTCTCTTTGAAGCAATTGTGAATGGGAGTTCACTCATGATTTGGCTCTCTGTTTGTCTGTTGTTGGTGTATAAGAATGCTTGTGATTTTTGTACATTGATTTTGTATCCTGAGACTTTGCTGAAGTTGCTTATCAGCTTAAGGAGATTTTGGGCTGAGACAATGGGGTTTTCTAGATAAACAATCATGTCATCTGCAAACAGGGACAATTTGACTTCCTCTTTTCCTAATTGAATACCCTTTATTTCCTTCTCCTGCCTGATTGCCCTGGCCAGAACTTCCAACACTATGTTGAATAGGAGCGGTGAGAGAGGGCATCCCTGTCTTGTGCCAGTTTTCAAAGGGAATGCTTCCAGTTTTTGCCCATTCAGTATGATATTGGCTGTGGGTTTGTCATAGATAGCTCTTATTATTTTGAGATACGTCCCATCAATACCTAATTTATTGAGAGTTTTTAGCATGAAGTGTTGTTGAATTTTGTCAAAGGCTTTTTCTGCATCTATTGAGATAATCATGTGGTTTTTGTCTTTGGCTCTGTTTATATGCTGGATTACATTTATTGATTTGCGTATATTGAACCAGCCTTGCATCCCAGGGATGAAGCCCACTTGATCATGGTGGATAAGCTTTTTGATGTGCTGCTGGATTCGGTTTGCCAGTATTTTATTGAGGATTTTTGCACCAATGTTCATCAAGGATATTGGTCTAAAATTCTCTTTTTTGGTTGTGTCTCTGCCCGGCTTTGGTATCAGAATGATGCTGGCCTCATAAAATGAGTTGGGGAGGATTCCCTCTTTTTCTATTGATTGGAATAGTTTCAGAAGGAATGGTACCAGTTCCTCCTTATACCTCTGGTAGAATTCGGCTGTGAATCCATCTGGTCCTGGACTCTGTTTGGTTGGTAAACTATTGATTATTGCCACAATTTCAGATCCTGTTATTGGTCTATTCAGAGATTCAACTTCATCCTGGTTTAGTCTTGGGAGAGTGTATGTGTCGAGGAATGTATCCATTTCTTCTAGATTTTCTAGTTTATTTGCGTAGAGGTGTTTGTAGTATTCTCTGATGGTAGTTTGTATTTCTGTGGGATCGGTGGTGATATCCCCTTTATCATTTTTTATTGTGTCTATTTGATTCTTCTCTCTTTTTTTCTTTATTAGTCTTGCTAGCGGTCTATCAATTTTGTTGATCCTTTCAAAAAACCAGCTCCTGGATTCATTGATTTTTTGAAGGGTTTTTTGTGTCTCTATTTCCTTCAGTTCTGCTCTGATTTTAGTTATTTCTTGCCTTCTGCTAGCTTTTGAATGTGTTTGCTCTTGCTTTTCTAGTTCTTTTAATTGTGATGTTAGGGTGTCAATTTTGGATCTTTCCTGCTTTCTCTTGTGGGCATTTAGTGCTATAAATTTCCCTCTACACACTGCTTTGAATGCATCCCAGAGATTCTGGTATATTGTGTCTTTGTTCTCGTTGGTTTCAAAGAACATCTTTATTTCTGCCTTCATTTCGTTATATACCCAGTAGTCATTCAGGAGCAGGTTGTTCAGTTTCCATGTAGTTGAGCGGCTTTGAGTGAGATTTTTAATCCTGAGTTCTAGTTTGATTGCACTGTGGTCTGAGAGATAGTTTGTTATAATTTCTGATCTTTTACATTTGCTGAGGAGAACTTTACTTCCAACTATGTGGTCAATTTTGGAATAGTTGTGGTGTGGTGCTGAAAAAAATGTATATTCTGTTGATTTGGGGTGGAGAGTTCTGTAGATGTCTATTAGGTCCGCTTGGTGCAGAGCTGAGTTCAATTCCTGGGTATCCTTGTTGACTTTCTGTCTCGTTGATCTGTCTAATGTTGACAGTGGGGTGTTAAAGTCTCCCATTATTAATGTGTGGGAGTCTAAGTCTCTTTGTAGGTCACTCAGGACTTGCTTTATGAATCTGGGTGCTCCTGTATTGGGTGCATATATATTTAGGATAGTTAGCTCCTCTTGTTGAATTGATCCCTTTACCATTATGTAATGGCCTTCTTTGTCTCTTTTGATCTTTATTGGTTTAAAGTCTGTTTTATCAGAGACTAGGATTGCAACCCCTGCCTTTTTTTGTTTTCCATTTGCTTGGTAGATCTTCCTCCATCCTTTTATTTTGAGCCTATGTGTGTCTCTGCATGTGAGATGGGTTTCCTGAATACAGCTCACTGATGGGTCTTGACTCTTTATCCAACTTGCCAGTCTGTGTCTTTTAATTGGAGAATTTAGTCCATTTACATTTAAAGTTAATATTGTTATGTGTGAATTTGATCCTGTCATGATGATGTTAGCTGGTGATTTTGCTCATTAGTTGATGCAGTTTCTTCCTAGTCTCGATGGTCTTTACATTTTGGCATGATTTTGCAGCGGCTGGTACCGGTTGTTCCTTTCCATGTTTAGCGCTTCCTTCAGGAGCTCTTTTAGGGCAGGCCTGGTGGTGACAAAATCTCTCAGCATTTGCTTGTCTGTAAAGTATTTTATTTCTCCTTCACTTATGAAGCTTAGTTTGGCTGGATATGAAATTCTGGGTTGAAAATTCTTTTCTTTAAGAATGTTGAATATTGGCCCCCACTCTCTTCTGGCTTGTAGGGTTTCTGCCAAGAGATCCGCTGTTAGTCTGATGGGCTTCCCTTTGAGGGTAACACAACCTTTCTCTCTGGCTGCCCTTAACATTTTTTTCTTCATTTCAACTTTGGTGAATCTGACAATTATGTGTCTTGGAGTTGCTCTTCTCGAGGAGTATCTTTGTGGCGTTCTCTGTATTTCCTGAATCTGAACGTTGGCCTGCCTTGCTACATTGGGGAAGTTCTCCTGGATAATATCCTGCAGAGTGTTTTCCAACTTGGTTCCATTCTCCGCATCACTTTCAGGTACACCAATCAGACGTAGATTTGGTCTTTTCACATAGTCCCATATTTCTTGGAGGCTTTGCTCATTTCTTTTTATTCTTTTTTCTCTAAACTTCCCTTCTCGCTTCATTTCATTCATTTCATCTTCCATTGCTGATACCCTTTCTTCCAGTTGATTGCATCGGCTCCTGAGGCTTCTGCATTCTTCACGTAGTTCTCGAGCCTTGGTTTTCAGCTCCATCAGCTCCTTTAAGCACTTCTCTGTATTGGTTATTCTAGTTATACATTTTTCTAAATTTTTTTCAAAGTTTTCAACTTCTTTGCCTTTGGTTTGAATGTCCTCCCGTAGCTCAGAGTAATTTGATCGTCTGAAGCCTTCTTCTCTCAGCTCGTCACAATCATTCTCCATCCAGCTTTGTTCCGTTGCTGGTGAGGAACTGCGTTCCTTTGGAGGAGGAGAGGTGCTCTGCGTTTTAGAGTTTCCAGTTTTTCTGTTCTGTTTTTTCCCCATCTTTGTGGTTTTATCTACTTTTAGTCTTTGATGATGGTGATGTACAGATGGGTTTTCGGTGTGGATGTCCTTTCTGTTTGTTAGTTTTCCTTCTAACAGACAGGACCCTCAGCTGCAGGTCTGTTGGAATACCCTGCCGTGTGAGGTGTCAGTGTGCCCCTGCTGGGGGGTGCCTCCCAGTTAGGCTGCTCGGGGGTCAGGGGTCAGGAACCCACTTGAGGAGGCAGTCTGCCCATTCTCAGATCTCCAGCTGCGTGCTGGGAGAACCACTGCTCTCTTCAAAGCTGTCAGACAGGGACATTTAAGTCTGCAGAGGTTACTGCTGTCTTTTTGTTTGTCTGTGCCCTGCCCCCAGAGGTGGAGCCTACAGAGGCAGGCAAGCCTCCTTGAGCTGTGGTGGGCTCCTCCCAGTTCGAGCTTCCCGGCTGCTTTGTTTACCTAAGCAAGCCTGGGCAATGGCGGGCTCCCCTCCGCCAGCCTCGCTGCCGCCTTGCAGTTTGATCTCAGACTGCTGTGCTAGCAATCAGCGAGATTCCGTGGGCGTAGGACCCTCCGAGCCAGGTGTGGGATATAGTCTCGTGGTGCGCCGTTTTTTAAGCCGGTCTGAAAAGCGCAATATTCGGGTGGGAGTGACCCGATTTTCCAGGTGCCGTCTGTCACCCCTTTCTTTGACTCGGAAAGAGAACTCCCTGACCCGTTGCGCTTCCCAGGTGAGGCAATGCCTCGCCCTGCTTCGGCTCGCGCACGGTGCGCGCACCCACTGGCCTGCGTCCACTGTCTGGCACTCCCTAGTGAGATGAACCCGGTACCTCAGATGGAAATGCAGAAATCACCCGTCTTCTGCGTCGCTCACGCTGGGAGCTGTAGACCGGAGCTGTTCCTATTCGGCCATCTTGGCTCCTCCCCCCCGGTTTTTTCGATTTTATTTCCTAAAAATAACATTCGTCATGGGATCTTTTTCTGACTATAAAAATAATACATGTTTATTGAAGAAATGCAAAAAAAAAAAAAAGCAGAAAGAAAACAAATCACCAATAATTCCACCGCATGGACATAACCACTGGTCACATACTGTTATATATCCTCATTTTTTCTACACATGTTTTATATATATGTGTATACATGTAAATTTTCCAAAATGGGATTATACTATATGATATTGTTTCCAAAACTTTTTCAACTTAATATTTTAATATTTCTCTTTGTCATCAAATATTCTTTAACTGCCTCATTTTTAGGGGTCAGAGAGTGGTCATATGTACATACATACAAATATGGAGAGAGAATGTATTTTTTGCAGTGTATTTAACATACATACATGTGTAATTTATATTAATATTCTCATATATACACATATATGTATATACACAGATGAAAATATATTTACAGTAGATTGTATGAATTTGGTCGTTACTCACAAATACACCATTGTCTATGTCTGGCCACACTAGTCAATGTTTGCTCACTTTGCAGCATTTAAAAATGAGGAGTTGACTTCACATGTACTCCTGAACCTAAAATAAAAGTTAAAAGAAGGAGGAGTTGAACTGATTTTTTTTTTAAATCACAAACCAAGAAAAAAAAAAAAAATCAGGGCATCTCTGTGCTCTGAAACAATTGGCACATTTTGTCCAATAATTAGTTCACTGAGTGCAATCCTGTTGGGTCTAAGCGGTAAATGGCATTTCTTGATTTTCACAGGTGATGATTCATTTGGAATCAACAAATGTTCACGGAGCGGATAACCAGTGATATTCCTGCTCTTCAAACGGGAGCATTTCCTCATTCTGTCACGCAGGCGGGGGTGGCCTCCAGATTAAAAAGAATAATACTAATAACACACCAAAATGTTTCAACGCATGAAGGGGTGTTTCAGAAGTGGCTTTTCAATTCAACATTCTTTCAACAGTTCCGTCAACTTCTTATAAAATTGATAGTAAATACTTTTTAAAGGGGTGTGTGTGTGTGTGTGTGCTGGTATTTTGGTGTGATTTGTATTGTGTTATTGAAATATGCTACCCTGGAAAATGCTCAGCTATAAATGCCATTCCTTATAAACATGAGCTGGGCTGCTGATGCATGGCTTTGCAGTTCTCTTTGAACTGCAGTTTTGCTGCTCTCTACGGCCTTCTTGCCACAGAGCAAATGTCTGGGAATAAGAAATGGAGAGGCAAAAGTCATGAAGTGATAGTGGAAAGAATCGGCATCTCTCCCGGTAGGCAGGACTGGCTGACATGGATCTACACTTCCCTTGTGCCAAGACCTGTGCTCGGTGCTGTCATGCAGCTTCTCTCATTAACCCCCAGCAGCTCTTTCAAGTATGACTAGCCCAGTTGTTAGAAGGAAATGGAGAATCAGACCACTCAAGTGTCTTGTCTAAAGTCACATCACTATTAGATCCCAAAACTTAAATGGGATCAGATCTTCTCATTCTGCAGGCAATATTGCTTTTCCAACTAATCTGCCCTGCCTCCTTGGCGGGACAGGAATAAGGACCTGCCCTGTCCTATTTCTATGGAGTATTCTGAGGGCGGTTCTGGCACATGGCAGTACCTGGTAGCTTTCAGAATGACTTTTCGGTCTCCACACTTGACAGCATTAGCTAGTGACTGGCTCATGTGTATTCCTTTAAAGATCATAACCTTGGTTAGACAACCCCAGAGGAACAAGCCAGCATTTTCCTAGTGATCTTAACAGTGGCCTAAACTTTTGGATCTTCTTTAAGAGTCGAAGAAAGAAAAAGTGTGTTTGTATGTGTGTGCGTGCACTCATGTGTTTGTGTGTGTACAACAGACATGAAGCAGTCGGGGGTAGGAGCTGGGACACAGGAGGAACAAGCACCTCTGGAACTTCACTCAGTAACATAAGAAAGCTGAAGTGGGCCCACCCGGTGCCGTGGACCCTGCCTGACTTCCTTCCATGGCTCCGTCGCCACGTGCATATCCACATTCATCCCACACCTTTCATTCCACACATATGCACCAATGCAAAAATCTCATGATTTTCTGCAGGGCTATCATGGCTACTCTAAGGGGTCTAAAATGCTTTCTGGGTCAGAGTATTTCTAGAGAACAAACTCCTGCTTCCATCAGGCCAGGAGAGGCTGCTAGGTCAGGCAGTGTCTGAGCACAACTCCTCAAGGGAAGGGATTGCTCTCTGATCACCCTCCCTCCGCTACAATACACACACACCCAAATACACAATAGGGTTTCCCCCTTGCAGCCAGGTATATCGTTTCCTCAAAGAGGAAACCATTAGGAACTTATGAGACAAGCTGGGCCAAGGAAATGCTCATGTCACATGGTCCCACGGCAGTGCTAGTGAGGAAAAGACCTGGAAAATACACCAAACGCCTGTCACGGACAAACAGCCATGAACTGTGAGGGGAGCTTATACCCCTTCAGTGACTGTGGGCCTCTACACTCATCCCACCTGACTCTGACCCTCAGAGCTCAGAAATGCTTGTTAAACAACTGAGTGCTCTGACTTATGGGACAGCATCACCTGGGAACTTGTTAGAAATGCAGAACCTCACACCCCACCCCAGATCACTGCATCTGCACTTGAACAAATCCCAGGTGGGCCATGTGAACACAGATGCTCAGCTCTAAACTCCAGAGGAGGGGCTGTCAACCCTGGTTGTCCAGCAGAATCACCTGGAGAGATTCGTAACTGGCCCACCCTTAGTCTGTGATTGAATTTATCTGGGGTGTGGCTCAGGCAGGGGCATGTTTTAACCCCACCCCCACCCATCTAGGGTTGTCAAACATAGCAAATGAAAATACAGAATGCCCAGTTAAATGTGAATTTCAGATAAAATTTTTTTTAGTGTACATATAAATACTGTGCATATTATATACAATATTTGGGACACACATTAAGAAGTTATTTGTGTTTATCTGAAATGTAAGTTTAACTGAGCACTCTGTATTTAATTTGGCAACCCAGTCCCCAGGTGATCCTAATGTACATCCAGGGTTAAGAACCTCTCCTCTAAATCAAGCCTGTTGTTATGCAAATATTTGTCCTGAAATTTCCCAAATGATCCTGATGTTAACTATTGTCTCTCAAGATGGTGGGGGATCATACTTTGGAAGGAAGGCCTTTCTCATAACGGTCTTGAGAAACTACAGGGCCCATGCAAGTCTACTAATGGCCAGTGGATGGAGAAATTGAGTTGCCAGGTGACCCATACATATATGTCCGGTATTTAATAATTTTGTCCTGTGTCGTGTATTCACTTTGTTGGGACTCCCTAAATGTCCTGTACTCCACTACTTTTAAAATAAATTACCAAAATGCAGCAGTTAAAGCTATTTTTCAAGTTTAATTAGGTGTCCTATATTTTTATTTGCTAAGTCTGGCAACTAAATGGAGAAACCACTCGCTAAAATCCTGGGGAATTTATCCGGAGAAATGTGTCCTCCCAGATTCAGTACTTGTCTCGACCTCTGTTAAGTTTTTCACTCCAGATCTCTGAACTTCAGCAGGTCAAGTCTGCTAGAAAAATGTGGCTACTCTACCAGCCAAGAATTTCAGTTCATTCTTTGCTGTTCCTGTTAAGTTGAATTTAATAGTTTGGCATTTATCTCACTCATATTTCACACATGGGATAAATTAATATTGACAGACATTTGTTGCTAATAAAATGATCCCAAACTTCTTGGTACTTTCTTGTATTATTTTGTAAAGGGTAAAATTAAGGCAAGCAGTGGCTATAAAAACAGGGAACGGGGACTCACAGATAAGTCAGAATGCATATGAAATGACTATTCACAGACTGCTGACTCCCACATGGAACCCTGAGTTGCAGATTCTACAGAAAAGACAGGGAGGTTGGTGGCTCTCAAGTGTGCTCAGTCAAATAACACAAACATCTTAAGAAACTCTCTGTGAGAGTCTTGGTTGGGACCCAGTTGGTTGAGGGGAGGTGAGGTTGGGAAGGGGAGTGAGACGATGATGACCTTATGCTAGAGAGAGCCCAAGGGGACAACTGAAGCCCAGGTCAGCCTCCTCTGGGAAAGAACTGTATTTTTGTCATTTTCTCTCCCTCACATTCCCTGTCCTGATTCCTATTCCATCTTTACTGTGGGCCAGGGAACAGCAAAGTATCTGTGTGTGAATGAAGGCTGAACGGATACCAAGTCTTAATTTGCAAGCTGGATGTTCAGGTTGAAGAATTATCCCAGTAGGCATCAAGAAAGAAGGAAGAAAGGAAAAGAATGACAGAAGAGTTAAGAGATATGGAAGACAGACACAGAAGTGCCAACGTTTTCTAATAGCATCCCAGAAGGAAAAATGAGAATAAACGGAGGGAAGGAAATGGTGGTCCAAGCAGACAACAAACAACCACACGTGTGAAAGATTGGAACAGCATGATTAGTGAGGCTAATATATATTAATATAAGTGCTATTATATACAATAAATCATATGTATACATCTCTTCATCCCCAACAAACAAGATTCATATTCTTTTCAAGCTCATAGGGACTTCACAAAAACTGGACATGTGCTTGGTTGCAAAAAGATTAAAAACATTTCAAGGCATTCATGTCATTCAGACTAAATTCTCTGACCATAGTGCAATAAAATTAGAAACCTATAAAATGGTAGTTTTCATAAAATTCCATATGTCTAGGCACCAATAAAGATACCACTGAACAACATTTGATTTCAAGAGAAAATCAGTTAGAAAAGTGATTAAAATATGTAGAGCTTTGTGGCAAGAAAGCATTGCATTTCAAAGTTAGTGGAATGGAGCTAGAGCAGTGCTTCCAGGACTATGGAGAGCTTTAAATACATGGAACAGAAACCAGGAAAGGTGGAAAATGAGCTATTTAACTCAAGAAGGTAAAGAGTAATGAAACCTACATAACGAAACAAGAAGAAAAGAGATAAGGGATGTAAACACTGGGAGAGACAAAGAGAAAGAGAATAATGCATATGAAAAATGAAAGCCAGTCTTCTGGAAAGCCCATATGAATCATTAAAGAATGGGCAGCAAGGATTACAAATAAATGAAATATATAGCAGAAAGAGAATAAAATTATAGCAATACTAGAGTTTTAAAAAGTATTACAGTGTAATACAGTATATATAGTATATAGATGTCCTCTATATAGATATAAGGTATTATTTGCTTGTAAAAGTAATTTATATATAGATAAATAGATGTCCTCTATACATATACAAATTGCTTACATAGACACATACACACACATATATACAAATGTGATCCTGGGACCAGCATCGCCTGGGAACTTCTGGAAAATGCAAATTCTCAGGCTCCTTCCCAGACCTACTCAATCAGAAACTGGGATTAGGGCCAGGAATCTGGGTTTTAACATGCCTCCTCCCACCCGAGGTGATTCTGATACCTGATAGAGTGTGAGGACCTTTGGTATAGGTGATAAATGCTATGGAGAAAAAGCAGGCAAGGTGTACATCATCATGGAGAAGGATGTTTCTTATTTCAAATAGAATAATTAGGAACGATCGCATTGCTATGGGCGACTTTTGAGCAGAGCACCTAAAAGAGATAAGGAAGAGAATGATGCAGATATATGAGTGAAGAGTGTTCCAGGCAGATAGAGTTGCAAGTGCAAAGGGCCTGAGGCTGGACCATGCTTAATGTGTTCAAGTAAAACCAGCTCAATTCTTCCATAGAAGTGAAGCTTGATAAATTTACACCTGTCGTATCTAAGTTCCTTTCTCAGGAAACCTACCATCAGGCCTCCCAGATACTATTCAGGAACTGAGGCTTTTCAGATCCCCACACCTGGGCAATAAGACGCACCTGCTGCCTGTTGACCAGCTCCTCTTTCTCACCCCCTCCTTAATTCCTATTTTCCTGCACATGATTACAATGAGACATCAGATACCAGACCTTTCATCTGACCACCTGCCACCTGCTGAGCAACTCTTCCTTGCAGCTTCTGTGTTTCTTCCCCACTATATAAGCTCCTAACTTTAGTCAGGGCTGGGAAAGGTGAGTTGGAGGCTTGTCTCCCATCTCTCCAGCTGATGTCGCCTGAAATGAAGCCTTCCTTCCCTGGCAATACTCATCTTATGAGAGATTGGCAACCAGACCTAAGCTGAACCCCTGGCATTCGGCAACACAAGGAACAGCAAAGAGGTCAATATAGCTGAGGAAAGTGAAGCAGGAAGAGAGTATTAAATGCAGCTGGAAAGGTGAAGTTGGGGGAAGGGTTATGGGAGCAGATCCCACTGGACCTGTCCCTGAATTGCTCACGAGATGAGAGCATTTCCCTTTACCCTGGGTATACTTTGGTGGATCAGCTGATCTCATTCCTTAAAAACTCCCCAAGTCGCCTATCACAGGGAGAATTTTACACAGGGAAACTGATTACAAAGGGACGGAGGCATGCAGAAGCCAAATATACAGGTTGAACCACATATGGGGCACCTCAGAACCCCCCAAATCTTCCACCCCTGCAGCCTAGTAGCAGGCTTGCCGGCTGCCTGGGGGTCTCCCAGGGCAGTTCTTGCTTGCTCCTGCCATCTGAGCCACTTGGCCCTTGTCTTAAAGGAATGGCAGGAGTTCTCAACATGGGTACTCATTCATTTTGGAGAGCAGGCAAAATTACTTCTACAAGGAGTGGGAAGCTGACCCAGAGGGCAGAATGTTCTTCATATTTCCCTTTTCCCCTCTTCCCTTTCCTTACCCCTTTCCTCCCATCTTCTCCATGGCACTTTGGCTGGAAGGGACTCACATTTCTGTGGCACTCCAGGGCCACAGTCAGCCAGGTGAAAAAACTGCACATCAGGGTCAGCTTTCCTTTCTGTCATCTCACAGAACTTGTACTCTTGCTTTTCTTTGCTAAAAAGCAGCAGACCTCATGGTTAGGAGCACAGACTTGAGAGAGAGACAGATGTGCCTCGAAGCCAGTTCTGACTTCGTCAGTTACAAGCTTGGACAAGCCACTTTGCTAAGCCTCATTCTCCCTGTCTTTAAAACTATTCAATTGTATTGACCTCACTGAGCCTTGTCATGAATTTCAGCTAGGTAACCTGTAAAGAGCCTGCATATTTGCCTCTCACTTATCTCATACTCAGTAATTGCACTTCTGTTGTCATTACTGAATTTATTATTTTTAACAGCCCACCCCAAATCAGATTCCCACATGCCAGTGTTAGTGGGTCCTGTTTTCACTGAATGTAATTCCTGGGCCTATATTGCCTTAGATCCATTCTGTATCCTTCTCTGTTCTGCTTCCCATCACAAATGAGGAGACTGCATCTCCTGGGGCTTCCAGGCAAGTGACTTTGAATGGGTTCACCCAGAGGTAAGGTAGGGGAGAAGCCAGGGCATTTCTTCCCTTCCTGCTCTATCTGGGTGGCATACTTGCAGAGGCTGTATCTTCCCTGGGGCTTTAGCTCCTGCCTTATGGTCCCCAGCTTTCATTGAATGATCCTCATCCTTAGGACTTGGTGAGATGGTTTGGCTGTCTCCCCACTCAAAATCTCATCTTGAATTGTAATCCCCATAATCCCCATATGTCAAGGGTGGGACCAGGTGGAGGTAACTGGATCATGAGGGTGGTTTCCCCCACGCTGTTCTCGTGATAATGAGTGTGTCTCACAAGATCTGATCATTTTATAAGCATCTGGCATTTCCTCTGCTTGCACTCACTCCATCCTTCTACACTGTAAAGAAGGTGCCTGCTTCTCCTTTGCCTTCTGCCATGAGTGTAAGTTTCCTAAGGCCTTCCCAGCAATGCAGAACTGTGAGTCAATTAAACCTCTTTCCTTTATAAATCACCCAGTCTGGGGTATTTTTTCATAGCAGTGTGAGAACAGACTAATACAGTAAATTGGTACTGAAGTAGTGGGGCCACTGCTGTAAACATACTCAAAAATGTGGAAGTGACTTAAGAACTGGGTAACAGGCAGAGGTTGGAACAGTTTGGAAAGCTCAGAAGACAGGAAGATGTGGAAAAGTTTGGAACTTCCTAGAGACTTGAAGAATGGTTTGGACCAAAATGCTGATAGTGA
This sequence comes from Gorilla gorilla gorilla, assembly GCF_029281585.2. Lineage (NCBI taxonomy): Eukaryota > Metazoa > Chordata > Mammalia > Primates > Hominidae > Gorilla > Gorilla gorilla. The sequence continues at coordinate 73,788,330 of NC_073243.2, forward strand.
TTGGACAATCAAGTCCAGGCTGAGGTGGTTTCAGATGCAGATAAGGAACTTCTTGGGGCCTGGAGCAAAGGTGACTCTTGCTATGCTTTAGCAAAGAGATTGACAGCATTTTGCCCCTGCCCTAGAAATCATGGAACTTTGAACTTGAGAGAGAGGATTTAGGGTATCTGGTGGAAGAAATTTCTAAGCAGCAAAGCATCCAAGAGGAAGCAGAGTACAAAAGTTTGAACAACTTGCAGCCTTATGATGCAATAGAAAAGAAAAACCCATTTTCTTTAGAGAAATTCAAGCCAGCTGCAGAAATTTACTTAAGTAAAGAGGAGCTGAATGTTAATCACTAAGACAATGGGGAAAATGTCTCCAGGGCATATCACAGACCTTCACAGTAGCCTCTCTCATCACAGGCCCAGAGGCCCGGCAGGGAAAAATGGGCTGGGCCCTGCTGTATGCAGCCTCAGGACATGATGCCCTGCATTCCAGCTGCTTCAGCTCCAGCAGTGGCTAAAAGGGGCCAAGGTATAGCTCAAGCCATTGTTTTAGAGGGTGCAAGCCCCAAGTCTTGGTGGCTTCCATGTGGTTGAGCCTGTGGGTGCACAGAAGTGCACAGAAGTCAAGAATTGAGGTTTGGGAACCTCTGACTAGATTTCAGAGAATGTATGGAAACACCTGGATAACCAGGCATAAGTTTGCTGAAGGAGTGGAGCCCTCAAGGAGAACCTCTGCTAGGGCAATGCAGAAGGAAAATGTGGAGTTGCAGCCCCATACAGAGTCCCCATGGGAATACTGCCTAGTGGAGCTGTGAAAAGAGGGTCACCATTCTCCAGACCCCAGAATGGTAAATCCACTGACAGCTTGCATCATGCACCTGGAAAAGCCACAGACACTCAACACCAGCCTGTGAAACCAGCCAGGAGGGGGGCTGTACCCTGCAAAGCCAAGGGGCAGAGCTGTGAAGGCTGTGGGAGCCCATTTCTTGGATCAGGATGACTTGAATGTGAGACATGGAATCGAAGGAGATCATTTTGGAACTTTAAGGTTTAATAACTGCCCTATTGGATTTTGGATTTGCATGGGGCCTGTAGCCCCTTTGTTTTGGCCAATTTTTTCTTATTCAGAATGAGTACATTTATGAGTATATTTACCCAATGCCTGTACTCCCATTGTATCTAGGAAGTGTCTAACTTTTTTTTTTTTTTTTTTGAGATGGAGTTTCATTCTTGTCACCCAGCCTGGAGTGCAATGGCACGATCTCAGCTCACTATAACCTCCACCTCCCTGGTTCAAGTGATTCTCCTGCCTCAGCCTCCTGAGTAGCTGGGATTACAGGTGTGTGCCACCAGGCCCAGCAAATTTTTTTGTATTTTTAGTAGAGATGGGGTTTCATCACGTTGGCCAGGCTGGTCTCAAACTTCTGACCTCAGGTGATCCAACCACCTCGGCCTCTCAACTTGCTTTTGATTTTACAGTCTTCTAGGTGGAAGGGACTTGCCTTGTCTCAGATGAAACTTTGGACTTGGACATTTGGATTAATGCTGGAATGAGTTAAGACTTTGGGGGACTGTTAGAAAGGCATGATTGTGCTTTGAAATGTGAGGACATGAGATTTGGGATGGGCCAGGAGTGGAATTATATGATTTGGCTGTGCCCCACCCATAATCTCATCTTAAACTGTAGTCCCCATAATCCCCATGTGTCAAGGGCAGGACCAAGTGGAGGTAATTGGATCATAGGGGCAGTTTCCTCCATGCTGTTTATGTGATGAGTGAGTCTCACAAGATCTGATGGTTTTATAAGTGTCTGGCATTTCCCCTGCTTGCACTCACTCTGTCCTGCTGCCCTGTGAAGAGGTGCCTGCTTTTCCTTTGCCTTCTGCCATGATTGTAAGTTTGCTGAGGCCTCCCCAGCCATGCAGGACTGAGTCAATTAAACATCTTTCCTTTATAAATTACTCAGTCTTGGGTATTTCTTCATAGCAGTGTGAGAATGGGCTAATATACTTGGGAACATTGCTTCTTTCTTTTCCCCATATGGCTTAGGGGGTGGCAGTGGATTTCCAGCTCTTTCTCATCTTTGGGTTAATATTTTCTGTTTCTTTATTCTTCTTCATTTCTCCTTCCCTTTGTAATGTTTTCCTAAATTCAGTTCTCTCTGTGATAATATTAGATGTGGTTTTTATGTTTCTGATTAGGACATGATAGATACTCATGTCTTGCAATGAATATTTGCTCCCTTGTTTAGGACTGGTATGAATCCCCCATTCCTTGACCCTGCCTGGGAAAACAAACAAACAAACAAAAAAACTAGCTCCTATGGAAAGAGTTCAGAGTATTTATTTCAGGCTTTCATTGGTTCTGCCCCTGCCAACTTAAAAATGAAGGGCTTTCTTTGCTAAACTATGACCTAAACTAGAGTCATATTGGAAATGTTGGAATGTAGAATGTTGGAAAAGGGAGAGAAATCCACAAGCTGTCTATACTTGATGCAGGAACAATTTCTAAGGAGTAGAGAAGGCATGACTTTTCAAAATGGAGAAGGTCTTCTTTGCATCTAAAAATCTGTAGATTCTCAATTTTAAAACTACACAGCTACAGTAATCAAAACAGTATGGCACCAGTGTAAGAATAGACATACAGACCAATGGAATAGAACTGGCAGCCCAGAAATAAACCCTCACATCTATGGTCAATTAATTTTCAACTAGGGTGTCAATACTATTTAAGGCAAAAGGATAGTCTTTTTATCAAATGGTGCTGGGAAAATGATCTCTGTGCAATAGAATGAAGTTGAAACCTTGCATCATACCATAGGCAAAAGTTAACTCAAAATAGATCAAAGATCTGAATTTAAGAGCTGAAACTGTTAAACTCTTAGAGGAAACATAGCGGAATATCTTCATGACTTTGGATTCGGTGATGGCTTCTTAAATATAACACCTAAAGCATAGACAACAACCACAAAAATAGGTCAATTGAACTTCATTAAAAATTGAAACTTTTGTATATCAAAGGACACTATTGAGAGTGAAAAAACCCGTAGAAAAGAAAAAAACACTTGCAAATCATATCTCTGATAAGGGATTAATATCCAGAATACATTAAAACTGCAATTCGATAACAAAAAGATAAACAGCCCAATTAAAAAAATGGACCAAGGACTTAAACATTTTCTAAAGAAGATATGTAAATGGCAACAAGCACATGAAAAAGATGTAATATCATTAGTCATTAGGAAAGTGCAAGTCAAAACCACAGTGAGATGCCACTTCACACCCACTAGGATGGCTATAACAGAAAAAGACAAAAACAGAAAATAACAAGTGTTGGTGAGGATGTGGAGAAATGGAAACCTTTGTACATTGTTAGTAGGAAGGTAAAATTGTGCAGTCATGTGGAAAACAGTCTGGTAGTTCCTCAAAAAGTTAAATGTAGAATTACTAGCAATTCCACTCCTAAGTATAGACCTAAAATAATTGAAAAGAAGGGTTCAGACAGATATATGCCAATGTTCATGGAGCATTATTTACAATAACCAAAAGGTAGAAGCCAACTAATTGTCCATCAACAGATGAATGGATAAACAAAGTGTGGTATAGACATGCAATGGAATATTATTCAGTCCTAAAAAGAAACAAAACCCTGATACATGCTGCAACATGGAGGAACCTTGATATCATTAGGCTAAGTGAAAGAAGCCATCCATAAAAAAACAAATAATGTACATTTCTACTTACACAAAATATCTAGAATAAGCAAATTCAGAGAGACAGAAAGTAGATTAGAAGTTACCAAGGGCTGGAGAAAGAAAGAAGCTGGGAGTTGTTGCTTAATGGGTACGGAGTTTCTGTTTGGGGTGATGCTTTGGAAATAGTGGTGATGGTTGCACAGCAGTGTGAATGTAATTCATGCCATTGAATTGGACACATAAAATGGTCAAAATGGAAAATTTTATATTATGTATATTTTACATATATATCCATATATAAGTATTTATGTATATTTTACATATATGTCTATATAGAGATATTTATGTATATTTTACATATATATCTATATAGAGATATTTATGTATATTTTACATATGTATCTATATAGAGATATTTATGTATATTTTACATATGTATCTATATAGACATATTTATGTATATTTTACATATGTATCTATATAGAGATATTTACGTATATTGTACATATATATCTATATAGAGATATTTACGTATATTGTACATACATATCTATATAGAGATATTTACGTATATTTTACATACATATCTATATAGAGATATTTACGTATATTTTACATACATATCTATATAGAGATATTTACGTATATTTTACATACATATCTATATAGAGATATTTACGTATATTTTACATACATATCTATATAGAGATATTTACGTATATTTTACATACATATCTATATAGAGATATTTACGTATATTTTACATATATATCTATATAGAGATATTTACGTATATTTTACATATATATCTATAGATATTTACGTATATTTTACATATATATCTATATAGAGATATCTACGTATATTTTACATATATATCTATATAGAGATATCTACGTATATTTTACATATATATCTATATAGAGATATCTACGTATATTTTACATATATATCTATATAGAGATATCTACGTATATTTTACATATATATCTATATAGAGATATCTACGTATATTTTACATAGATATCTATATAGAGATATCTACGTATATTTTACATAGATATCTATATAGAGATATCTATGTATATTTTACATAGATATCTATATAGAGATATTTACGTATATTTTACATATATATCTATAGATATTTACGTATATTTTACATATATATCTATATAGAGATATTTACGTATATTTTACATATATATCTATATAGAGATATTTATGTATATTTTATATATATATGTATAGATATTTACGTATATTTTACATATATATCTATATAGAGATATCTATGTATATTTTACATATATATCTCTATAGAGATATTTACGTATATTTTACATATATATGTATAGATATTTACGTATATTTTACATATATATCTATATAGAGATATCTATGTATATTTTACATATATATCTCTATAGAGATATCTATGTATATTTTACATATATATCTCTATAGAGATATCTATGTATATTTTACATATATATCTATAGAGATATCTATGTATATTTTACATATATATCTCTATAGAGATATCTATGTATATTTTACATATATATCTATATAGAGATATCTACGTATATTTTACATATATATCTATAGAGATATCTATGTATATTTTACATAGATATCTATATAGAGATATCTACGTATATTTTACATAGATATCTATATAGAGATATCTATGTATATTTTACATAGATATCTATATAGAGATATTTACGTATATTTTACATATATATCTATAGATATTTACGTATATTTTACATATATATCTATATAGAGATATTTACATATATTTTACATATATATCTATACAGAGATATTTATGTATATTTTACATATATATCTATATAGAGATATTTATGTATATTTTATATATATATCTATATAGAGATATTTACATATATTTTACATATATATGTATAGATATTTACATATATTTTACATATATATCTATATAGAGATATCTATGTATATTTTACATATATATCTATATAGAGATATCTATGTATATTTTACATATATATCTATAGAGATATCTATGTATATTTTACATATATATCTATATAGAGATATCTATGTATATTTTACATATATATCTATAGAGATATCTATGTATATTTTACATAGATATCTATATAGAGATATTTATGTATATTTTACATAGATATCTAGAGATATTTATGTATATTTTACATATATATCTATATAGAGATATTTACGTATATTTTACATATATATCTCTCTATAGAGATATTTATGTATATTTTACATATATATCTATATATACAGATATATATGTAATTTTTAAGCCTGTAGATTGCTGGGCCAGACGTGAACAGGGATCAGTATGATTTCTATATGAGTTTCATGGTGACCATCCCACCCTCACCCACTGCAGCCAGCCCCATTATCTTGGCTCCCCATCTCTTCTTTCCTGGGTAGATTTTTTGAGTCCAGTTTCTTCTTGAGGATCTTTGCACACAGAGGGTACAGGCTTCTGGGAGTTATGATGTGTAAGAGCAAGGGGCTGGGGGTCAGCAGGATAGAAACATATTGTTTTGAGGGTAGACAGGGAGAGGTTTCATTCAGCAGCTACTGTGAGGGGGAGCTTTGGGATAAGGGCAAGATGTCTAAAAGGTTATCAGGCATGCATTAAGAAAATCTATTATAAAGATCGATGTAACTCTCCAAGGAAGGCTGCAGCAAGATTGCTGTTTCTCTGAATGCAACACTGTAAAGGCAGAGCTGCAGGGAATGTCTGATTTTGTGCAAGTTACATATTCAATGGATAAATGGTCATTTGTCTCCCAAAGGAGGCAGTCCAGCCCCATCCCCCATTAGTACTGTTTTCCACTAATGACCTGAAGGATGCCTATCTGTAGGCATTACAGGCAAGACCGTGCAACCAAAAACAGCAAAAATGTTCTTCCAGGAAAATTCATATGGTAAAACTCCCTTAGACACCATTTTGCTCTCAGAGATACACTTTTGACCATTAACATTCCACAAACTCTAGCAGCAGCTATCCAAATCTGTACCACACTCAGTTTTCCTCACTGACAGCATCTCCCACCCCCAAACAAAGTTTGCTCTTGTTTCAGCCTCTGCACATGGCCTGCCCCCAGATCCGGAATGTTCTCCTACCTGGAATGTCCTCTCTACTCCTGTCGGCTCATCTAAATGCCACTCGACCAGAAACCCACCTCTTCTTCAGAGCCCATTCCAGTCTCCAATTTGCAATAATGTCTCCCCAGCCTGATCTCCTCTAGTTATTATTTTTTCCGCCTCACATTTTGGGCCTTACTAATGCTCTGATTCCTTTTGTTCTTTCATTGATATGGGGATTGTCTAACCCCTGCCTACAGACTGCAGTTTCCTTGCAATAAGGGTCACATCACACACTCCTAGGGCTTTTCAGTGTGGCACTAGCCTAGCACTATGCCAGACACATAACAGGTAGTTAGTAAAAATCTGTGTATTTGCTTCGAGTTGATGCAGAAGATCTTCTCGTTTCCTAATCTCAGCACCACCCACCAGATACATGTTTTTTGTCTCATTTTTAATTGTGCAACATGATGTCATGCCACATACTGAGTTTACTTTGCAAAGTGATTTACTAGTGGAAGGTGTCATTATAACTACACGAGGACCACCCTCCTCACTGTCTTTGCTAGCTGAGTCCCAGTTTTGTCCAGATAGCAATATGGTTGGCCCTGGGGGATGAATGTGATTATGACAGGCCGCCTGTGAGGCCAGTGGCAGTCAAGTCACCCAGTTGTAAGTCAGGTGACCCTGTGAGATATAAAAGTCAACTGGGGATTTCTCGGAAAGATTTGGGGTTTTTTCTTGTTAAAAAGTAGCCAATCATAGAAGGAAAGTGTTTTGCCCACTTCTCTGCCTTCCTTTTTGGGAAGCTGTCAAGTGAAGAACATGATTTTGGAGCCGTGCAGCCATCTTATGGCCGTGAGGGAAAAGTAGCTCACAAACAGAGGACGGCAGAGAACAAAGACGGAAGGAATATGCATCCTTGACAACATCCTTGAGCCATTAAACTTAACTTGGAGCCTTTTCTTTTTAAGCTTTTTGTGATGTGAGAAAAATAAGTATTTGAATTAATTGCAAATGTCTACTATGTTGCCTTCACCCCACTCTAGACCTTCCAGGGCAACCCAGGTGGGCCAGGCTAGTGAAGGTAAATCCCACATGCAGCTCTCTTTTCTCCCTCTGACCCCATTTCCTCCTCCAGCCTATAAAGCTGGAAGATCCAACCTTGGGATGGGACAGACATGAATTCAAACAGCACCTATCTCTATGATGCCCCTGAGAGGGTCAGCTATTTTACAAGCTCATCACTATTCTAAGAACTGACTAAATCACTGAAAATGTTTCCAGGCCTCAGACTCAACAAACGAGTCCTTTTCTGGACTTATCAAACCTGTGCAAAAAGGACATTTGTGATAAGCACTATGAATGAGAAACATCTGGTCATGTAAACTCACAGAATGGTAAGGGTGGAGGAGAAAGTGGAATGAGCGTCTAAAAGGAGGATATCTTAGTCTTGTTTTCATTGGATCCTTAATGCCTTCTTTTGCTTACACAGTCACAATGAAATAATCACTCATGATTCATGGTGATGTTCTTTTTTTTTTAACAGATTTTTTTTCTCCTGATTAAGGTGATGATCTCTCAAGTTCTAAGGAGCCAAGAAAGCTTAGCCTCAAATGATTTTTCATTAGAGACATAAAACCAAGGACCTCCTGACTTGGCACATCAAGAGTTATTTAATGATAATGAAAAACCCCATAATTCTGATATCTTTCTTGACCTGCCCATTAACAGCTCAGGCCATGCACTCTGATAGCTAGTCTTGGATAGGTTTATTTCTCTGCCGACATGAGGAAAGTATTTTTCTTCTCCAAGTCCCAATCAACCAGCAGCTAGTGAAAGACAGTGTCCCCAACTCCCACACAAGGCAAAGGGATTGTTTTAATACTTTACAAATCAAAAGGCTTTAAATCGTGTTTAATAATGGGAAATTTTAAGGCTTTTATATGAAGCTTTTGCGTTTTTTAAAACATTCTTTTGGAATAAGATCCAAATCTTTGGCACACAGATGAGACACATGAAGTATAAACTGAAACCATTTGCATTATTTGAGGAAACAAATGCTTTCACTGTACTGCAAGGCTATTGCAGAACCTAGTGAGGAGTTTTAATGTGAGAGAGTAGAGAGGATACTTTTGAATAATTCTCATAGCCAGGAACCTTATCTATACATGAGTGACAGAAACCAAGATTCCATTCACAGAAGGGCAAATACAAATATTTGTTCACTATTATGTTCAGACATCTTTGTAATTTAAAAAAGAAAGTAAATTAAAATGAAAAAATATGATAAAGATTTTCACCTATCAAATTTTGAAGGAATTAAATATACATATACATATATTCACACATACAGCAATGCACCACTTAACATTTTGGTCAAAAACAGACTGCATATACGACAGTGGTCCCATAAGAGTATACTGTATTTTTACTTTACCTTTTATATGTTTAGATACCCAAATACTTACCATCGTGTTACAACTGCCTACAGTATTCAATACAGTAACATGCTGTACAGATTTGTAGCCTAGGAGCAATAGGGCATACCGTATAGCCAGGTATACTGTAGGTTTACTCTCTAGGTTTGTGTAAGTAGATTCTGTGATTTTGGCATAATGAAACCACCTAATGATGCATTTCTCAGCACATATCCCCATCATTAAGCAATGCTTGACTATATATGTGCCTGTCTGTGTGTGTGCGTATATATATATATAAACATGCCAGCTATACACAGACTTTGTGGGAGTCTAAATTGGTACATTTTTGGCAAGAAATATGACATTTCTATTGAGAAGAGTTAAAAGATCCATCCCTTTTTAACCCAGGAATTCCATCTTAAGGAACTTTTATATAGTAGACCCAATTAGAGATAGATGCTGTGCTCACAATGCCTCCCAATGGCCTTGTGTGTATGAGAGACTGTTAAGTGTTGATTGAGCCAAGATCTGACTTCAGCCAAGCAAACTCTCAGCAGTGGGAAGACAGGGAAACTAAATGCCTGGAGAACTTCTTGGGCCACCCCTTCCTGATGTGTGATTATCTACCTTGTCTCCTACTCAAAGAGCTACTCCTAGCTCCTTCCAGTCATCTCCATTTTTGCATAACCAGCCAGAGTTGCGCACCTTTGAAATGTTCATATTCCTTGACTCAGTGTTTCCACCTTAGGAATCTGGCCTATGGAATTAATCTGAAATTTGGACACAAAGAATACCAGGATCACTTCTAATATAAAAAGGCAAAAACTCTAAGTTCTCAAGGATTGGGAAACCATTGAGTATCTTATGTTTCAGTCAAACAAATTAAAAATTATGAAGCCATTTAAAATTGTGTTTCCAAAGACATTTTAATGACATAGAGAAATGCTTATGCTATAATGTCAAATGAAAAATAAAACTCTATAAAATTATAAATATAGCCTAATGTCAACTACACATTATATATGTGTGCACTTAAAAATGAATGGAGAGACATAAAACAGTTATGTGCAGTAGTAAGATTTTGAGTATTTTTCTTCTCTCTTTTTTTTTTTTTTTGAGATGGAGTCTCGCTCTGTCGCCCAGGCTGGAGTGCAGTGGCATGATCTCGGCTCACTGCAAGATCCACCTCCCGGGTTCACGCCATTCTCCTGCCTCAGCCTCCCGAGTAGCTGGGACTACAGGTGCCTGCCACCATTGGCTAATTTTTTGTATTTTTAGTAGAGGCAGGGTTTCACCGTGCTAGCCAGGATGGTCTGTATTTTTATTTTCTTTAAATCCTTTTTTCAATTTCAAAATTTTCATCACATTACTTTTATAGGCAAAAAACATATGTTATTTTAAGTAATTAGAATAAGGTAGACTCTGGTTTTACTTGTGTTCACTGTTAGTGAATGAAATGCAGTTCAATCAGATAGTTTGGGGTAGTGGCCTCCACCTGGCTTCACATTAAAGTCGCTTTTATCTGCTTATCTGTCTATTCATTGTTTTTGCCATAATGTTTACTTTACTTTCCTAGAGTCAAAGAAGAGCTAAGTTCAGCATGTGCTCATTAAAAAGCACTAACGTTCCAGCAGTTTCCTGGCACCTTGATCTCATCTCCTCTCACAGCTGCCTCACTTGCCAGCGGCTCAGTCCCACCTCTGTCCTGGGGCCACTCCTGGCTTTAGAAGAAAGGGTTGAACTAGGCTCCATTCAACGTTTAGGGTCTGAGCATTAAGACTTGCTATTGTCCATCTCAGACATCACACAGCTCCAGTAATCTGCCTTGCCCTGCTTAGCCAAACATCTGGCTCTTTCTTTTGCCCTGGGCAAGGTAATGGGCACAAGACCACAGCATCTCTAGATGGGGTTTTGGCATGCCTCTTCCATTTCCTTTTCTCTTTCTGTAACACAAAGGTTATGACCTAGTGATACATTTTCCAGGTGCTGCTTGCCTGTCAGATTGCCTGTTGGGACACGAGGAGCTTTAAAATTGTACCCATGCCCAGGTGATTCTAATTTAATTCATGGGTAGGGAGAGGGGAAGCCTGGAATCAGCATTTTAAAAGCTCCCCTGGGGATTTTAACATACAGCTAGAGTCCAAACCACTGGTCTAGTGTTCCTGTAGATTGAATCTCTGTTATTACAGCCTACTGAGTTCGGTAGGCTTTAACTCGATGATTTAAACTGATGAAAATGACTTCCCTGTCTGTGCAAAAGATTCAGTCATTTCAGACATGTGAACCAGCCCTCATGTGACTTTAACTAGTTTCTCTTCCTCCAAAACTAAAATCATGTCTAGCTCCCCAACTCCAGGCTGTGTTACCAGAAGCCCGCTGGCCATCTACAAGTGTGTTCTCTAGATCTCTCAGCTCCACATACCCTAGACTGTCCCACTGGTCCTCTCTTCCTGGCCTCTTCCTATGCCATGTCATGTCATTAATGTCACTATAATCACACCACATCCAAGTTAGACATTTCTAATTCATTTCCTTTATCCTTACCATCAATTCCACGAAAGAGGACTCATCAATGTATTAGCTTTCAAAAGTCAGGCTTCTGAGAGAAATGTGGGAAGAGTCTGGGTGTGACCTTGGAGAAACACATCAGACACATCAAAACCCATTTGGTCCCAGCACTTTGGGAGGCCGAGGCAGGCGGATCATGAGGTCGGGAGATCGAGACCATCCTGGCTAATGCGGTGAAACCCCGTCTCTACTAAAGGTGCAGAAAATTAACCAGGCGCAGTGGCAGGCGCCAGCAGTCCCAGCTACTCGTAGTCCCAGCTACTCGGGAGGCTGAGCCAGGAGAATGGCATGAACCCGGGAGGCAGAGCTTGCAGTGAGCCGAGATCGCGCCACTGCACTCCAGCCTAGGCGACAGAGCCAGACTCCGTCTCAAAAAACAAACAAACAAACAAACAAAAACACTTTTGGAAGCTCCATTTTTCAAACACTGCAGGGCAAACTGCCAAGGTCAATGCCCTCATTTCTCACCTTTGTATGGAGTCTCCTGCCTTTGTATTTCTCTCTCAACTCCATCTCCTCTCTTTCAGTCTCTGTGGCTGACCTCACCGACCCTTGTTTCTCACCTGAGCTACTGGGACAGCCTGTCTGCCATTTGTTCTCCCCAGTCAACCCATGTCATCAATATTCACACCACTCCTATTTTGGGCACCTTGGAGTACTCAGACCTTAGAATCAGCCAGCCTGGGTTTGATTCCCACCTCCAGCACTTTCTAGCAGAATGATCTTGGACAAGTAACCTTGCCTCTCTGTGCTTCGATTTCCTCATCTGTAGCATAAGAAGAAAAATTATGGTGCTTACTCCATTAAGTTGTTAGAAACACTGAATTAGTTAAGAAACTCCTCAGACCAATTCCTGGTACAAACTAAGCACCATGTCTATTTGCTATTATTATTCGTATCAATAATATTCGGTTATTAAATAGAGTCCAACTCCTTAAAAAGGTCATCCGGGCCTGCCACACTCTGACTCCTTCCTGCCTTCCAGCCTAATCCTTTACTACCCTACTCCCACACACCAGCATTTGCCCGGCTAGATTATTCAGCTGTAATTTCCTGCCTCCTGGCCTTTGCTTACATTTTGTTACCTGGGATGCCCTTATCCTCATTTCTAGCTATGGAAATTCTGTGAATTCTTCAAGTCCAAATCAGAGGCACACTTATTCTTGACCACTTTACTGATGCCCCAACTTGGAACTAGTTTCTCCCTCCTAGGTGACGTATTTGCCCTTACTTTTTACATTTGACAATTGTGCTTTGTATTACAGGAGGCATTTGTGGCCTCCTCTTTCTCCTACCTCCCCAACAACCCCAGATGGTCCAGGAAACTGTGAGTTCCTAAAGGATGGGTTCTTGTCTTGTCCACATTTTAAATACATTTAAGTTTTCCCATTTATACTTTATGACCTTGTGCTTAGCAAAATGCCTGAAGTAAAGGAAGTTTTGCAAAAGTTTGTTGAAGAGAATTATTGAATGTCTATGAACACTCTTATGTCTATTCCAAGCTGAAACAGACACTCAGTAATTATCTGGTGACTATAAATAGGGTGTGAAATTGGACACTCAGAACAAAATAGCCTCTCTGAGATCCAAGTGGTCTGACCTGGGTGTCTACACTGATGAGACTAGTGCTACGAGTCTAAGATATCCATTGCTCTGTGTGTGTCTGTTCATAACTTTTTGGTTGCAAGTAATATAAAACCTGATTCAAACAGATTTAAGCAATGAAGTAGAAAGGTTCAGCAAGGTTGGTTCCCGTGGTTCAACAACGTCACCAAATGCCCAGCTCTATCCTGTATTTCCTATTATCCACATGTTGTGTTGAACCCTAGGCTGGCTTCCCTTATGGCCAGAGGATAGCTGCCAGAAGCTTCTGAAAAAATGCATGCTTCCTCACCCATGTCCACTGGTAGGGCCACCATATTGTGTAACTCTAGGGTATGCAATTCATTGAATTGAATTAAACATAAAGCAAATGGCACCACCTGGATTTGTGCAAGGCAATGGCTTTGTCCACCAGAAAGAGAATATCTTCAAGTGTCATCCATAGAAGAGATAGGAAACTTCTTCACCAGTAGCCCTTAGAAAACATCTTGTGACATATGTGGATCTCACCTTCTCTGCCAGTCAGAGACATAGGGTGGGACCAATTGGACTGATTATGTCAGGCTCCATGTTTGGCAGACCCTGAGTTACTGTCAGAACCAGAAAGATGGGCAGAATGATGAGCTAGCAGAGACCAGGAAGGTAGGGTTTGCTCCCTCAATTGATGATACACACACATGTGCGTGCATGCATGCATGCATGCACGTGATATATGCATACTCATATAAAACTGCAATTTTCATTTATTCAGCAAATATTTGCCTGCTATGTGCCCCATACAATGAATGTTATTCAGTCTCTACCTTCAAGGAGAGTCCTTTCTCTTTTCCTTCTCTCCATTACCAAGTCAAAGCAGCTGAACCTTTCTCTTCTCCTTTGACATGACCTCTTCAGAATCTGTTTCCAGTATGCACCTTTCTTACCCTTCAAGGTGGCTCACTGGATTGTATTTAAGCCATCAGCATGTGTCTACAGATTGAGGTGCTGGTAAGAAATCTACCCTTGCGGCTCTAAAGGTGTTTTTCTAAGGGTGGCTGTGGTCATGCCAGCCACAGCAAAGGGATTGCACAAGTTGACCAGGCACTCCCTTGGGCCCTCCAAGTGGCCCTAAGGGACAGACCTATGTCCACAACTAAATACTCCCAGAGCAATTCCAGTCATCCTACCCACATCACTACCCATCAGGAAGACATAGTTGGCCTCTTTTTAAATAAATGATGTATTTATATTGGATCCCAGACATTTTGAGACATAATGAAAAAAAAATGATTTTCCCATGTGTATATTTTTGACCTCCCAACAAAGTCCATATTTCCAGTTTTACTGGAGCTAAATCTTTCAGATGAGACAGAGGAGACCAAAAGTCTGGGCTCTGTCATTTATTAGTTATTTTGCTCTGAAGTCACTTCATCTCTTTAGAGCCCAACTTTATTACTCAACAACAGGATGTAGAAAATACTTACTGGGTGCCTGTTATGGGCCCGATTCTGTTCTAGATGCTCAGGATAAGAGTTTAAGAGCAATTTCCTGATGTGCAAAATGAACTGGGGGGGCCTAGATAATGCCAACCTTCCTTCTAGCTGTACAGGCTATATGCTTCGGAGATGGAGCCAGCAGGTCCATGTCCTCCAGTCTCTGCAGCAGTTACTCATCAGAAACAGGTCATGAGCACACAGCCCATCCCCATGTGTCATAAGCCCATGATGAGCACACAGCCCATCCCCATGTGTCTCTACTCTTCCACAACCCTGAGAATGCAGGATCAGGGTGCAAACTACATTCTGCCAGGGGCTGCAGACCTCCAGCTTTCAGTAATTCATCATTTAGTTTATAGATTAGTAGGTTATAAATATCTTATCCAAAATAAGTCATATATTCTCTTTTCCTTAAAGTAGATTCCCAGAAGGACAGGTGTGCTTTATCTCCTTTCATATAAACATCAGAGTCTGACCCTGTAAATTCATTTATGAAAAAAAGAATCCAATGGTGGGTGGTAAAAATTCCTTTTGGACTCTCCGGCTGTCCACAGAGTTGTTCTCAGAGTGATCGGTGATCACGTGGATGGCAGGGGGAAATTAATCACGTTGGAGGTTTCTCTGCTGCTGTATAAACCAACCAGAGACAATGGTGCCTGCGGCTGTGAGGCACAGGAAAAGAAGGAATGGCACTGGAGCTGGAGATGCTGAGTTTGTTTAAATCTCAACTCAGCCAACTTACCTGAAGGACCTTGGATGTATCATTAACCTCTTTGGGCCTCAATTTTCTTATCTGAAAAACGGGTCTACCTAGTTCTCAGAGTTGTTATAAAGATTACAAGAGATAATGTATGTGAAATGTATACCGTGGATGTTATCATTCTCTGTATTTCAGGATTTAAAAGGATTTTTTCTTAGAAAAAATGAGAAAGACCCTATAGAGGGCAACTAGGCATCCGTTGCAATCACAGAGCTTTAAACCTTGATAGGACCATGACAACCAGCCAGCTCACTATTTCAAAGAAACAAAGCCCAGAAAGGTTGAGTGACTCACCCAAGAGAGCAGTGTTAGATGCCATAATTAAAAATCAAAAAGACACTAAAAATGGTTTTTAAAATAGGGTTTAATCATCCCACATAGCAAGGAGTCTAGAGAGCAGACTATTCTAGAAACTCGACACTGTTAGGACACAGACCCCTCCCTCGTGTTGGCATGATGGTTGCTCACAGCCCCAACTATCACATTCTCATCTGTCACTATCCAAAGGGAGGAAGAACATGTGTGTGCATATGCATGTGTGCGTGTGTGTGCCTGTGTGTGTGCATGCGTGCGTGTGTGCGTGTGTGTGTTGAGGAAGGTCGGGAGGGGAAATTCCCTTTGCACATCTTTCTTTTTCTAGGAGAGTAATTTCCCAGGGGCCTCCAGTGGACTTTCTCTCAGGTCTCATTAGCCAGAACTGAGTTACATGCTCAACTCTAAGCCAATTACTGACCAAAAAAGACTGAAGATGATTTATAATTTTTGTTCTGGGACTTCCTTCACTGAGCATGTTGCTATCCCATGCCTGAATAAAAATCAGAGTTTCTATTCCTAAGGAAAAAGTGGGAGTGGCTATGCAGTGGGCAGCCAACAGAGTCGTCCATATTTGTCAAAATAGTCTCACTCTTCTTAGCACTTGTTATATGTGATGGTGCATTGGATAACCGGTGGCTCTTGGCATATAAAGAAATGACTCTATGATATCTATTTATCCATAGTTTCTATTTCAAGGTTTGTGATCTTTTGCAATATACATGAATATTTCAGCTTGTTCTTGATTCCTCAAATATAAGGAAATGCCAGATGAAACAAATAAATTCCTGCATAAGAAAGTTAGCTGAATTATTTATTCATTCATTTTAAACATGTTTTGAGTTCCTATTACATACTAAGAACATTCTTGGTGTGATTTATACATGATACTGGGATAAATGTTCAACTATTTGGAAAAGCAAAGTAAATAAATGCCTAATCTATAAGAGTTTTGTTTTTTGGTTTGTTTTTGTTTTTGTTTTTTTTTTGAGATGGAGTCTCGCTCTGTCACCCAGGCTGGAATGTAGTGGCACTATCTCGGCTCACTGCAACCTCTGCCTCCCAGGCTCAAGTGATTCTCCTGCCTCAGCCTCCCAAGTAGCTGGGATTACAGGCACACACCACCACACTTGGCTAATTTTTGTATTTTTTTAGTAGAGATGTGGTTTCACCATGTTGGCCAGGCTGGTCTCAAACTTCTGACATCAAGTGATCCGCCCGCCTCGGCCTCCCAAAGTGCTGGGGTTACAGGCATGAGCTACTGCACCTGGCCCCTAAAAGAGATATTTTTAAAACAATATTGATCGAAACCTGAGGTTAGTAAGGCCTATCATAAAAGAAAAGGAAAAATCACAAAGGAAAATTTTAAATTCCAAAAATGTTTTTAAATTTCTACACATTCAAAAAACAGTGTATCAAATGCTGTTGAACATATTAAAAGAGATATAAAAAATAAAGAACAAACTAGGAAATATTTTGCAAAATGTTTGAGATGATGTGATACTTTAATATATAAAGAGCTTTATAAATTAAGAAAACAGAAAAACCTAAAAAATGGTCAAGGAAAATGAGCATATAAGTCATAAGGTAAGAAATATAAATGGTCAATAAATAGATTTAAAATGTTCAACCTCATTAGTAAAGTGCATAAAATTATATATTTAAACAATATGATACCATTGTAACTTATTTAACTGGCAAATGATATTAATGAGCATTGATAAGAGTGCTTGGGAAATGACCATTCTTGCATATTGCTAGTGTGAGTCTGAACTGGTTCAGATTTGGGGGAATACAGTTTGATGACATGCAATAAAACCTTCACAAGGGGCATAGCTTTTGATCCAGCAATTCTACTTCTAATCATTTATCCTAAGAAATAATCAAAGGTGTATGCAAAGATGTTTTGAATCCATAAACTCACTGTTGTTACTGATCATGGCATTTTAAACACAGGCTATGGATTGATTCTAAGTACAAACATCAAACAATTGTGAATTGAATTTGACTTAATTCTGGGGTTTATAGGGAGTTTATGAATTATGCAAAATAAAGAGCAAAAGAAGCAAGGCATTTGAATTGTTTAGGCCCTGTTTAGTGTTCCTTTAAAGTGAAAGTCTCTTTGATAACCTCTATGATTCTTTTGTGGGCAAGTGCAACCAAAAATATTAAGAAAAATTTCCATCAGCTTCAATTTTTATTTTAAATGATGATTTTTAAATTAGAACATCTAGTGAAAGCTAATCTTAAAAGATGACATTAAAAAATAGTTAACGATGAACTTACAGGTGCTACAAATTTAAGGAAAGTGAGAGGAACAAAGAAAAGACTTTATTAAATGAAAGCCATGAAAGAGTTTAAATGAGAAGAAAAGCAACATTAGAGTCAGAGAACTATTAATATATGTAGCAGGACTTTCTGTTTTAGATTTTTTAATTGTTTTATAGTTATTTTCATTTAACATCTAGTTATTTAATATTTCATTATTATTAAAATTCTGAAATTTTGGATTGCTCATATTTAGAATTGTGGTCTATATGTTACTTAATAATTAACTAGCTAATGAAGATAATTTTTTAAAGAATTCAAATTTTTGTTAAGAGTTTATAAGACATGCTAAGAGTGTAAGTGCCCCCAAATGAGCAGACTTAGTCGTAGCTAGCATTTCTTGAGTGCTTACTGTGTGCCAGGGGTTGCCTTAAGCTCTTTGAATATGGTAACTCATGGAATTCACAGAGCATGTCATGAGGCAGCACCATTATTATACCTGTTCTACAGAGGAGGAAACAGAGGCTCAGGGAGGTAACCTTCCTGGGTACTCACTATTAGTACCTGGCAGAGCAGGGCTTTGACAACACTTCCAAACTAGTTCACCAGATTCCAGAATCAGAATCTCCTGAGGTGGGACCAGGGAACTGCCTTTTTCACAAAATAATAAGCTTAATGAGACCTCATTATTTGTCAGCGTTTACTGTGTGGCAAGCACTGAACTAATTAGCTAACTGCTCGCAGGTCTTGCCTCATTGAATTCTCACACCAGCTCCACATGGCTGATGCTCTTTATAATCTTCTCATTTTAGAGATGAGAAAATGGAGGCTGAGGGAAGTTGGGTTGCATGCCGCAGGTCACACAGCCAGTATGCAGTCGGATCAGGACTTGAACCCAGGTCATTGTGCCTCCAAGCCTTGACCTCTTATGGCTTGGCCGTGATCAAACAACTAGGGAGTGATGTGTAAGGGTAGGGCCTGGGGGAGAAAATGCTGCTTGCTGGCTGCATGAAGGGCCTTCCCAGGCCTCCATAAGGAAGCAGGCTTTTGGGTATGTAGTGCCCACCTAGGCTTCTCCAGGTTGACGGCTGGTGGGTGAGCACTAGAGTAGAGGGCAGATCACACAAGTCAAGTCAGAGTCCAGAGCCCAAAGCCCACGAGCTACGCAAACCCCACGAGAGGGCTGATGTGTACAGAAGGGTGTGGCTGGCCAGAACCAAGCCCCTCTCAGAGTAGAACCTCCCCCATTATGTCCCTGAAATCTGGAACCTTCTCAGATGCTCAGGACCTGATAAGAATAGTAGCTGTTCTATGCAGTGTTACTCCCCCGCAACACTCATGAAATTCAACATAAAAAACAAGACTAGACTATAAATCAAAAGAAACCCAACAAAGCGCCAATTTTTTCTCAACATCATGACTTTGATGTTCTTTTAAAAGATCAAATACCAGTATCTTTTCAGCTGCCCTAAACATGAGCTTTGTCTACACTAGGGGCACCAGCTTTTAATCGTTGCTAGCGTCTCACACTGCTACAGCTTTGTCATCAATTAAAGTTTCTTTTATGGTAAATTATGGCCAATGTGTTTATGTGGGAGGGGGGAAATTTCCTGCCTCAATTTAGACTGAGGTGTCAATATGATAAATATCAGGATAACAAGGCAGATATGAGACAGAGTCCCCCACCACCACACACACACACACACACGGCTCTGAGAACCTAGAGTATAAAACAGGGACCAGAGAATGGAGAGAAGAAAATTTTGTGAGGAAATCTTTGCAAAACAAACAAACAAACAAAAAAATCTGTGCTCTGAATTCTCTCTGTTTTCCAAAGGGGTAGGGGGAATACCTCATTAAGGGTCTTTCCTGGACCCCCTTCCTAGAGCCCAATGCATCCCTGCTGTTGGAGGAGCTGTGGGCCTTGACAGAGAGGGAGCCTGTGGAGAGACATGAAGAAGCAAGGTGGCTTCATGCGAAGGAGCCTGGAAGTGTACTGCCAGCCACCGTGGACCAGCAGCTGCCCGGGACCAGTGAAGGCAGACACAAAGTGATTTAGAATAGAGATGGCACCACTTGGGTCCAGGTTGCTGAGGGAATAAGAAGCCCCACTGGAAGCCACCAAGGGTCCCATAGGCGCACCCATGAGGGAAAGCCTTAGCCATCTGCCAGGCCCCAAGAATTTGATTAGGATCTCTTGTGCCCCTTATCTCTTTCCCCCACCCCACCCTATCTCCATCACTCTGGCAGGGGGAAAGAACAAGTCATTGGTGAGTGGGGTAAGAAGAAAGCAGAGGCCACAGTGACCACAGGACCACCAGGAGGCATTGAAGATGGAGGGGAGATTTGCTGTTAGATCAAGCGTAGAATATTTATTATTACCAGTGTAAGCATTCTGTCTTCTGATTCAAGATTATTTGACTTCAAGGGGGTCAACACTGTCACTTTCCTGGGAAAAAGCATAAAAGTCATGGGCTTGCCTGATTTTTCATCTGGGTCAAGGGAATGTTGCCAGAACAACCCCAGGACAGAGTTCAAAGGCACCATGGGAAGTAAAAATAAAGTTGTCTTAAATACACTACAAGTTGTTCTTGTTCAACATGTTGATCTCACTAACATGTATCTGGCACCTACTTTTGGCCAAGCAGTATGCTAGGAGAGTCACTTTGCTATCTTATTTAAAGTTAAAGCCGTCATTTAATAGGGATAAATCTTACTTTTACAGACAAGAAAAGTGAGACTCAGAGAGGGTAAGAGATCAGTTGAACTGAAATGTGTTGCATCCAGTTCCGTTCAACTCCACTACCAATAACCTTTGTCTTTATACCAGGCCCTGGGATGGTAGTGCCTGCAGATTCCTGTAGAGAGAGTTGTCCACTGGAGGTTTGGGCCAGAGGGCAGGTTGATTTGTTCTGTTCTCGAATTGCAAAAACAAGGGTTGCCACCATGTGAAAAGATAGTGCCCTGCAGACCCTTCTGGGAGATCATCTAAGTTGAATTGCACTTCAGACAATGTGGATGGATGTGCATAGAACCACTCACATTTTCTCCTCCATAGCATGCACTGGCAAGGTGGAATGCAGGCACGTCCCCAACTTCCCATGGTGGCTGATAAAGCAAGTTAATAGAGACCAAACTTGGCCCCATTGCCACCACTGCTGGAATAGATGACACAAGCGACAAATATCCAGAATGACAAAAATATACGACGCAGCTTGTCTAAATCAGCAGACAGACAAGACAAAGGGAGAGAGAGGTTTGGATTTTAGAAAAAGATGTTCAAAACTACCATGAAACATGTTGTGATAGCAGTAGAGTCAGCCATCAGGGTCAGTGTTTGAAACAGAAAAGCCTGTTTTCATCAATCTTTAACCTAGGATTGTCAGGAAACTGGATAGGTGACTTTTTTTTTAACTTTTCATAAAGTCTCAATAAATCAGGCTCGAACTGACTTGTAAATTTCCAGGCAATCCACATATCACTCCCCACTCCCGCCCCTGCCCCCCCAACCCCCCACCTCCGGAAACCACATACACATATCAACAGAAGCAGGTTCCTTTCAAGGACAGGCTGCTGCATTCTTCAGATGACTAAATCTTCATGAAAAGCCACCATTGTCCTGGCAAAGCATTCACGCCACCCAGATTGACCTAGTCTCCTATAGAATCACCCATTTCAGGCCAGAGGGGTCTGCCAGCCTTCCTCAGGGAGGTAATATAGCAGGAGCGCATGGGGGTTGGGTGGGGTGGGGGGCAGGTCACTAATTTATCTTAGTGGGGTGCTAACTTTGAAGCACGCTGAAGGCTACTTAAATGTTAACATTTCAGAGAGGAAAGCACAAACACCCAGCTTTCAAGCCATCAAATTTTTCTTTTAAGAGATAACCACTTCTGACTCAGAAGACAAATATTAAAAATAAAAAATACCCAATCCAAACAAAAACCAGACCAGCTCTTCACCATCCGTACGATCTTGGTGGTCTCCAGGTGAAAGAAAAGTTGTGTGTGTGTGTATGTGTGTGTGTGTGTGTAAGTAAAGCCAGTACAGGTTTTCTGTTTTTAAAAAAATGTCCATTTCTCCACCTTTCAAAGGTTAAGTTATACAAATTTATCTGACCAGAGCAAATCCCATTTATAGGTGATGAAACATGGTCTTATGAAAGATAAATAGAAAGATATTTAATTACTATGAAACACCAAACAAAACAAAGCAAAACAAAACAAAAAAAACACCTAACCTTGGAATCAGTAAGGGAAAAATCGTCTTAAAGAATTTAAACAGCGGGCGCCTGTAGTCCCAGCTACTCGGGAGGCTGAGGCAGGAGAATGACGTGAACCCGGGAGGCGGAGCTTGCAGTGAGTCGAGATCGCGCCACTGCACTCCAGCCTGGGCGACAGAGCGAGACTCCATCTCAAAAAAAAAAAAAAAAAAAAAGAATTTAAACAATGAAGTTTAAGTCATGGCTCTATTGCATGTTTTAGAAGCACTTAGTTTCTCCAGTATTCCTCTCCCCTTAAAAATTGCAGAATGTTACAAAGAAAGAACAAAATTTGGCCAGGCTCACACCTGTAATCCCAGCACTTTGGGAGGCCGAGGTGGGCAGATAACCTGAGGTCAGGAGTTCGAGACCAGCCTGGCCAACATGGAGAAACCCCGTCTCTACTAAAAATACAAAATTAGCCGGGCGTGGTGGCGCATGCCTGTAATTCCAGTTACTCAGGAGGCTGAGGCAGGAGAATCACTTGAGCCCAGGAGACGGAGGTTGTGGTGAGCCAAGATCGTGCCATTGCACTCCAGCCTGGGCAACAAGAGCGAAACTCCGTCTCAAAAAAACAAACAAACAAATAAAAACAAAATTAATGTTCTTTATTTGCATTCAGTTAAGATTTTAGTTGTTAAAGCCAGAGTACAACCTTCAAACAGGAAGTTCCAGGGCCCAGATTTTGACTTTTTCCACCTGCCAAGGTCTTTTCACTGGAAACCACTTCTACCTGTCGTCAATTTGCCTCTTGGCTTTTAGGCAGTGCCTCACTGGTGGAGATGAGCGCTGCAGTTGGCCAGCACTCCTGCAGCAATGCTTTTGCCACCCCCAACGGGGACTACTTTTGGATCACTAGCAAAAAATCAGCTTCATCCTTCTAGCTCTACCAGGATGATGCTTAGAGAAAAGGGAGTAGGACCAAACTGTCACTCCAACTCCCCTTCTACAATTACATCTTCCCAGAGGATTTAGAATGGGATAGAGCTTCAAAGATAGACAAAATGGTGCAAACTTTCTTTTATGAGTGGGTTTATTCGTTTAATTTACCTTCCTGGAGTTTCCGCCACTCTTGCTCACTGGGAAACCGGAAAGGTGGAAGAGGGGATCACTACTGCAGAGGGCCTGATACCATCTCAAAAGGGGCTTTGAGACATAGAGCGGTCCTTATTTTTTCTACACACACGGACATTAGAAAAGGCTCTAACTGCAGTTGACTACGGAACTTTATCATTGTAGGCCCAAAGGAAAACATAAAGTCTGTCTTGGTTTTTCTTGTTCCCCTCTTAATTCACATTCCTGTCCAGACAAAATTTTGCATTTACCTTCTGACTTACCTCCCAGGACCATGTGAGTGAGGAAAAAACCCAACCAATGGTTAAACCGAATTCAGTTTGGCCTAAAGATGACTCCATACATCATTTAGGTTTGGTCTAAAGGTTTCTCCACACATAGTAAACTGCAACCTAATTTATAGGTAAACTGACTGAAAACCAATTTTAGGAGTATGCTTTTGTAACAGAAAGCTGAGTCTCAGCCAATCATAGCAGCCGAGGTTCAGCCAATCACAGGGGCCCAACCACTCAAACTGCGTTAAAATAAGACTGATGCCTGAGCTGTAACCAATGGTAACTGATCAAACTATCTTTGGTCCTCACTTCAGTTTTCTGTAAATCATTTCCTTTTCTCTGACGATAAATATAATCCACAGTTAAAGTAAATTTAACCTAACGCTGCTTCCTTACATATTTTAGGCTTGGCCTAAAGGTTTCTTCGTACACAGTGAACTGTAATCTAACTGGATGTGTAATCAGCCTGTAACCTATTCCTGTGTCATTCATCAAGTTTCAGCCAATCAGAGGCAGCCAACTGTTCAAACCCTGTTCAGATAAGGCAAATGCCAAGCTGTAACCAATCCGGAGGTTTCTGTACCTCACTTCCGTGTTCTGTACATCACTTTCCTTTTTCAGTCCATAAATCTTCTCTGACCGAGAGGCAGTACCAGGGTCTCTCGGAACCCATTCTGGTTCGCGGGCCGTCTGATTCACAAATCATTCTTTACTCAATTGAAGTCCTTTAAATTTAATTTGTCTAAGGTTTTTAACACCACACATGTAGTGGGGCAGGGTATTTGGAATCATTTTTGGTTTGTACTGCTGCCTGATTCTAGAATCACAAAGCCAATTAAGATCTGCAAAACTGAATTTCTTTTTTGTAAGTTTGGATTCATTTGTAATTTTGTCTTTTAACACAACCAATCAGACAAAAACCAACCAACCCTGGGTTTGCTATAGGTTACAAATGCTGAAGACAGAAATAATGGCCTCCACCATAGTTTAACATCTGTTTGCTGCCTTCTTCCTCACCCCCTCCCAGGTGAAACCTCTCTTACTTGTCTTCCTTCTTTGCTGTTTCAGCCAGAGAAATGAAATTGGAGATTTCAGGCCAGTTGTGAGGTATTTAAGTTAACCTTGGAGAACTAGCAAAGATTAATTTCAGAAAAATATAAAATATAATTTGGCAGAACACATTGCAGTAGATGTTTCCCCAGAAACAGGATTAACAAATAAATATAAAAGAAAGTCATGAGAAAACACATGAGTTATATAAAATAAGAGTAAGTTCCAAGTTGGCCCAATTCGTAAAGAATTAAGAAGACAGCAATAACAATGTGAGATATAAGCAATAACAATGTGAGATATAAGTACAGCAATTCTCCTCCCAAAACACACATGCACACACACACACACACACACACTCCATACATGCCTTTCACACACTTTCTAATATTTTTAGGGGGAGGACTTTCTTATCAACTCACAGCCTCATAGTTTCTTGACATCCATAATTTTGGTCTTTGCCCAGGCCAACAACCCAATCCCACATTAGTTCTTATCATCACTCAAAACGTCTCCACTGTCGAAATCCCCACCTCTGGAGTCCTCCTCACAGATGCCACCTCTTTATCTTCCATCTTTCTCATTCCTTGATTCCTACTGAGCCTACCCTTCTCTCACCTAGGTCCCTCCCTACTCTTCTATTCTTATCCTTTTAGTCTCTCAGATTTCATTCCTATTCCTATCCCTATCCAGCCTGAAGTCCAAGTCAATTCTTTCAATAATGTGCTGTCTACTTCTCTAGGCTCTTCCCCAGTCTTGTCCTAATTCCTGACCCTGAGGGACCCCTTGGGTCTCTATTCTGCATTTCCCGTCAAGAGTCACTGAATTTCACTGGAGAAAACCAAATCAATACAGTGGCCGGCTATTCACTCCTCTGGCATCTGCTTTGTGCTGCAGAAACTCTCTTCTTGCAGCATTTTCCAAGGGCATTCATCATTCATCATTTTAATCCATCTATGTGGGACTGTTCTCTTGCAATCCTTAATGCCAGAACCTACATCTTCTTTCTCCACCCATTCATCTAAGTAAGGTGCCTGTCCTGTTGATTTTATCTCCATAATAATTTAAACATTGTTCTCTTCCATTCAGGTTCCATTCCCATTACCAGTGCCCCAGTTCACTCCCACATTATCTCTGCTTACACTCCATCCTGCTTACCTGACACCCAGCCTCCCCTTTCCTATCAGCAAACTCTGCAATCATTTCAGTCCTCAGATGAAGTCTTCAGTGGCTTGTTGGGGGCTACCAATTGAAACACACACTCCACAGCCCAGCACAAATCCTTTGTCAACAAGGACCCAGCCTGCTATCTCTCACCATGCTGCCATTCTCCCACCAAACTGGAAAGACACATTGTTTTAACGCTTGGACACTTTTGATCATTTCCCATCTGTTGCCAGAAAGGGGTCCCATTCCAGACCCCAAGAGAGGGTTCTTGGATCTCACGCAAGAAAGAATTGAGGGCAAGTCCACTGAGTAAAGTGAAAGCAAATTTATTAAGAAAGTAAAGGAATAAAAAATGGCCACTCCATAGGCAGAGCAGCAACATGAGCTTCTCAGCTGCTTATACTTATTGTTACTTCTTGATTATATGCTAAATAAGGGGTGGATTATTCATGAGTTTTTCTGGGAAAGGAGTGGGCAATTCCCAGAACTGAGGGTTCTTCCCCTTTTTTGACCATATAAGGTAACTTCCTGATGTTTCCATGGCATTTGTAAACTGTCAGGGTGCTGGTGGGAGTGTCTCTTAGCATGCTAATGCATTATAATTAGCATATAATGAGCAGTGAGGACAACCAGAGGTCACTCTTGTCAGCATCTTGGTTTTACTGGGTTTTGGCTGGCTTCTTTACTGCATGCTGTTTTATAAGCAAAGTCTTTGTAACCTGTTTCTTGTGCTGACCTTCTATCTCACCCTGTGACTTAGAATGCCTAACCTTGTGGGAATGCACCCTAGTAGGTCTCAGCCTCATTTTACCCAGTCTCTATTCAAGATGGAGTCGCTCTGGTTCAAATGCCTCTGACATGCCCAGCCCTATTTATTTTTCAAAATTCTGCCACATTTTCAGGCTCTTCTCAAAAGCTTTCTATCCCATGAAGTCTCATTGTCCAGCGATCTTTCTTTTAGGCTCCCCAGTAGGTTGTTCAGGTCATGGGGAGTGAGCTCATCTCACCCTGCCTTGGGTAGTTTACTTACATACTGTCTCTATTGGAGGCTTCCTGGGGGGCCTTATTTTTAGCTTTGTATTCCTACAGTGTTAGTAAAGTGCCTTCTATAACAGAGAAGCTGACCAAATATTTGTGGAATGAGAAAGAAAGAAGGGAAGGGAGGAGGGAGGAAAGGAAAGGAAAGAAAAAAGGAAAGAAAGAAAAGAGTGAAACAACCTGCTGGACTTAGCATTTCAATTTTCCACTCCACTCCTGACGGGTGGGATGGTCCAGTAGGTCCCTTCACCTCTCTGGGTCTCGTCCTTTACTTGAAAAAGGAGAGCTTTAAATGTCAAAGTCTCTAAACTAATAGCCTAACTCAAACACAATATATTTTCTCCTGCTAGCTAAATAAATTTTGAAAAATACTGACAAGCTTGGTTCGCCACTTCCAAAAGAAAACTCTCCCTCAAATAGGTAGTTTCAGGAACTGCCAATCATAGCATTGTCACCATCGGGGCCAACCATATATAATTGCATTTAATAGGTAAAGGTCTGGGGAGTGAGGTTGTGATCCCGGTGCTGTCTGACAACTCCTGAACACCCAAATCACCCCCAACATTTTTATGTGCAGATATTTAAATTGCATATTGTTTCCCCAAGACTTAAAATGAATTCCACAGAGTCCTCCTTTCAAAGTCTTATTGGTTCTGGTGAGAAATGATGACGGGATCAGGGCCTGCCATTATTTACTTTTTAATTTAATTTCCTGATTCAGTCTCACTTCTCCCCACTCAAATGGTTCAAGGGTAAGTCGGTGACCACTATTCTGAAAGTGGTGTTTTCTTTATTCATTCATTTATTTATTTTAGTAGCTCCTACCACAAAAGACCCTAATAAAGGCCTGCCATTTTGCTACCTAAAGCAAATATGGTTTTGCTTTTTCCTTTTGGTAAACCACACTTCAACTGATACAGTAAAGGACATTTTTGCCTCCTGGAAATACTATTGAATGTTATGGTATGCTGGTAAGTTTGTAGAATGACTAATACTATATTAAATATTACTGTTGTATATATTACAGACATATTAATGTATTAACCCTAAAACATTCATCTAAAAGAACAGGAAGGAACTAAAAAAAGTAAGACTCTCTGGCAAAATCACTTGACTCCCACGGCCTTTGGTAACAGGCCTTTATTGCCTGGCAGCACTATCACTGATATTGCAAAGTACTTTACTTTCTTTCTTTCTTTTTTTTCTTTCTTTCTTTCTCTTTTTTTTTTTTTTTTTTTGAGATGGAGTCTCACTTTGTTGCCTAGGCTGGAATACAGCAGCGTGATCTCGTCTCACTGGAACCTCCACCTCCTGGGTTCAAGCAATTCTTGTGCCTCAGCCTCCTGAGTAGCTGGGGTTACAGGTGCATACTACCATGCATGGCTAGTTTTTTTGTATTTTTAGTAGAGACGGGGTTTCACCATGTTGGCCAGGTTGGTTTCGAACTCCTGACCTCAGGTGATCAGCCCGCCTCAGCCTCCCAAAGTGCTGGGATTACAGGCGTGAGCCACCACGCCCGGCCTGATATTGCCAAGTACTTTACTTTTAACAAACATGTCCACACACGATCTCATTCAATCCTCGTGACACCCTGATGAAACCAGCAGAGCAGGTCTCCCCCTCCTGCTTGGGTATCACTCTCCCCATTCAAGGTGACAGGACTGAGTCCCAATCGCACACTGTGGAGAGTCAGAGCTGCCAGCCACGGGTCCTGGGTCCTGAGTCCTGGGTCCTGGTTCCACCCTTCTGTCAACAAACTGTTCCACCCCTGAAGGGCAGGCAGGGAGCGTTCATCCCAAAGCCTGCCTATGAGAAATGAGAAAACAAAGGCATAGCCTCACAGCTACTTGGGACAGAGCATAGGTGCGAGACAGGCCTTTTGACTTCTCAACTAGCAGACTGCCTCTGCTCACGAAAAAGAAACAATACGAAAACATTAGTCATGCAAGACAAAAGGCATTATAACGTGTAATAGTCCATGTAAGTGTTTAAACTGAGAAAATAATTTTGATGCCTGAGTAGGCAATAATGCCACTTAACTAATTAAAATAACTAATACTGGCCTGCAAGTATGGTGCTGATCGTGGCATTTCAATCAAATTTACAATAAAGTTAACTTGACAAATTTAGTGATTATATGTGTTTTTATATGTAGTATATGTGATATATTACATAGCATCAAATTGATTATATACATATATAATTATATACAGAATAAATAAATCTAGTGATTATATGATATGAAACTTGTATCTATGTATATTATATATACACACATCTTATTGAGCAGCACAAAAATTAGACAAAAAATGTTAGTAGTATAATTCCAGCATTTTTGGGAAGCTAAGGCAGGAGTATCACTTGAGCCTAGGAGATCAGCCTGGGCCACATAGTGAGACCCCATTTCTACAATTTTAAAAATTAGCTGGGCATGGTGGCACATGTCTATAGTCGTAGCTACCTGGGAGGCTGAAACAGGAGGATCGCTTGAGCCCAGGAGTTCAAGGCTGCAGTGAGCTATGATTATGCCACTGCACTCCAACCTTGGCAACAGAGTGAGACCCTATCTCAATAATTAAGTAAATAAAATTAAATAAAATAATACAATTAAATAGTGGGTCACTTGCATGACTTTAATTGACATTACACAGTCAAACCAAATATGTAGTTTTTCTCCTCTTTGTTAGTCTTCTAGCATCTGTTTTTGGCATCAGTGGCATCAGTTTACTCCAGTATTCTGCTCCCTTTATCTTGAGCTCTCACACTAATTGCCCCTTATTGATTGTAATGGCTGCACTATTGTACTACCTTCTGCCTCACCCCAACACACACATGCATGCACACACGCACACACTCGCCACATGATTCCATGCTGCTGTGCCTTTGCTCTTGCTCGTTCTAGTTAGAATACCCTTCCTACCTCTGTTTGCCTGAGTACACGTGACTTCTCCTGTAAGATGCAAGCTTTATCTCTGAGGGCTTTCCCTGAACTCCTAGTTTGAATAGTGCCCTTCCCTTTTATCTTTCCAAGTCCTGTGCACCCCTCTATCCTAACCTTCAGCACATTTCATTCACGTTACCAGTTTACATCCTCTGTCTAGTGAAGCAGAATGCAGTTGGTTAAGGATTTTCACTAGTCCTTAGTGACAAACAGTCGGTGGTCAGATCATGAGAATATAGGCTATCACTAGTTGTGGTAACTCAGATAAGCAGCATCTCTTTAGAGGACTAAGCTTGGCTAATTGATTCATGTTTTTAAGAACTCTATTCAGCAATCCTCTTCTTTGTCTTGTCTCCATCTTTGTAAGATTTCTACTCCTTGTTTTCACTTTTTCTTCCATTTTCATCATAAATGATGCCACCTCTCCTTGCCCTTGGTAGGATACTCAGACCCATAGTCTGATAATCTATAACAACAGTAAAAATCTTCTCTTTAAAATTTGCAATCAGTTAAGATGTCTTTAATAGCTATTTGGTGAATAAAATCTGTTTTTACTCATGATGAAATTGAAAGTCATGTACTTGACTTGTCATGCGCAATTAATATTTTCTTTGAAAACACTCAATACAGTATTTGTGATGCATTTAATTACCTAAACTACGTATAGAGGTTCAGGTTGTATCTCATTTGAGACAATAATTTCAATAAGTACTTTTTGAAAAAGAATGAATAAAGCAGAAATTGTTAAACGTTTGGTAAACATCTTCAAAGATTCATCATGGTCTTTTCTCTCTCTGTCCCCGAATAAACTTTCACAAACATGTTATACATCATGGACACTTTTCAAATGAATATATATATTTAAACAACTTTTTCTCTTCTACCACTCTGGCTCTGTGGTTGACATCCCTGCCAAGACTGCTAAGCAGTATAAAGGTAACTTGCCACTGTCTCCAGAGCCCAAAGACACATCCCCATCATTGCGCACACTGGTGTCTGCTGAGTTAGGCTGCCTCCACCACCTCCCTATGCACCACGGCCTCTGCTGGAGCTGCTCCCACCACAGGTGCTGCTACCACTCCCACTGGATACTTCTATTTCCACTGATGCTGATGTGCTGAGGTTTAGGAGGTGGCAGGGTTTCTGCTGTGGTGAGGTGGAAACATTGCCTTCCCACACAATATGGCTTTGCCCCTGTGTCTCCCGGAGTTTTGACACCCAGTGTCTTCTCTTCCCAGGACTTAGACGTGATTTCATGGAGCAACTGGCAGATAGCTGCCACTGCTTAAAGAACCAGGCTTCTCCAAGGCCAAGGTTGTGCTATTCTCCCCTTAGACTAAATTGTTTCTTAGAAAGTATCCCCATCCCCCATGCATGTGGGCTCCTGCAAATGCGCTGCTAGAGGCACTGTTCAAAGTATTTGATTCAGGAATTTACCTTAGGCTCAGCCTGGGACAAGAAAGTTTACCCATATTTTTGCCCAATTCAGGTGCAAAATGAATGTGAACATTCAGTCAAGCATTGCAAACACAGTCTTAAATCTATCATGTCACAAGCAGAGTCTCAGAATACATATTTGACTTTTATTATGACCCCTTTTAAAAGGATAGTTTTTGGCAAAATGATTTTTTAAAACCCCATAAAATTACAGTATTTTTTAAACATGGGACATGTGGCTCTGGAGGAAAAACAGAAAAAGCTGTCATGGAAAATCTGAACATGCACAAGATCCAACCCAGATGATTTCAACTATTAAGGGAATTACTTACTGTTCATTCGCATGTCCTTGTTGTTACCCTCCATTCAACTTTGATGTAGCTATACCGGTTTGGTGCCTGTGATTATAGATGAAGCACTATTGGAAAATTGGGAGTTTGGAAAAGAGTAACAGTGGTGACT
Organism: Gorilla gorilla gorilla; assembly: GCF_029281585.2. Taxonomy (NCBI): domain Eukaryota; kingdom Metazoa; phylum Chordata; class Mammalia; order Primates; family Hominidae; genus Gorilla; species Gorilla gorilla. The sequence continues at coordinate 73,820,241 of NC_073243.2, forward strand.
GAGTGAATGGCAACAAAAACTATATAAGGAAACATTTATGGAGATAAATGTCCATGTTTACATGAAATGCATTTAACATAAACTCACATCTGAAATGTGTATATGGAATAGCTACTGATAAGCAAACATTTCACTTCACATATGATATCTATTATGTGTTGTTCTGTGAAAAACTATTCATCAAGGGCTAGAAGGACTGAAACAAACTGCCCAATCATTTGCCTCCATTTAGGCAGGTCCTCTGCACTACGCATGAAATCTTAGATGATGCAGTTAAGTAGTTCTCCAGCTTGGCAAATTGCTGACATAACCACACAACTATCAACTTTCTGCACATTTGCCCTTACCCATTAGCATTTCGTTGGTGCTCTGCAGGTAGGTATAACTGCAACTAGAAATAAACATTTATTAACATTTTATGTGTAAACTATTATATTAGGCATGGTACTGTGGGGATTTTGAAGAAACCAGCAATATCTTAATCTACATTTTATTTACCTATCTATCTATGTATGCGTGCATATGTATATATGCCTGCGTGTGTGTATACATAAATCTACACTTATAAAGCACTTTCACACATGCTATTTCATTTAACATTTACAATAACCTCTTTAAACATGACAAAAATAAATCTCGGAGAGGGTAAGTGACTTGCCCAACCACCCACAGTGGTTAAAACTGAGCTTGAATTCAGCTCTATGGTACTAAGTCCAAGTTTACTGTATTACAACTTTCCTTAAGCATCACAGCTTCCCATAACCTTGCTCCCCCATCTCCACAAGGAATTGACAACTTTGGGGCAAGCTAACACATGTGTGCAATGATTGAAAGGTGATGTGATGAGTAATAAGGAAAAACAGGAGTTCTGAGTGGGGAGGGATCAGTCACTTCTAAAGCAGTTGGTTAGGAAGCGTTCGTGGAGGAGGTAAAATTTGGTCAGGATTTTGAAAAACTGATAAAATTTGGAGAGATAAAGATGGGATAAGGGGAATTCAACAAAGGGTTTTCTACATAAGAATGAACAGGGCATGCTTAACAAGGGGCTGCAGTTGAAATTTAGGGCATGCAGTGGGGCACAGTGGAAAATAAGCCTCAAGTTATAAATTGAGTTCAGGTTATGGAGGTCCTTGAATACCATGAAAAGGTATTAAGTCCCCACGGCAGATTTTAGAGCAAGATGTCTCAGGAGCTATGTGGAGCACTGATTAGAGGAAGAAGAGATTAGAGGAGAGAGACCAGGTAAGGGCTATTACAAAGCTCAAGTGAGAAAAATACAAATTTATTTTAGGGTAATGGCAGTGGAAACAAAGAGAAGGAAAAGTCTACTTGAAAGAATTTATTAACTCATTGGATAAAGGGGGCCAAAAAAGAAAGAATTAAAAAGACTCCAGGCTTCTGTGTCTCAAAGACTGAGAGGTTACAGAAGACAGGGGGAAACTTTGGGTTGAAACAGAACACCATAAGCTTGTTTTTGGATATTTTAAGTTTAAGGTTGTCTTAGGATTGTCATACAGTATAACATCCAGCAAAGTGTCATACAGTATAACATCCAGCAAAAATGAGACCAGCTCATGGAAGATGGGTCAGGGCATAAAATAGCAATTTGGACAATATCAGCCTAGCCATTACTAATGAGCATGGATGTGAATTAGGAGGTTATAAAAGAGTATATTGAAAGAATAGATGGGATGGAAATTTAAATGAAAGAATGAGAAAGAGAAGAAGGGTGTAAAATGATCTTTGAAAATACCTTATTAAGTGGATAACGACAAAGAAGCCAGAAAGGAGACTTGAGAGCAGTGAGAAAGGGAAGTGAGAAGCAGGACAACAGCTTTTAAAGGAAGCCGAGAGGAACAAGGTTGCCCAGGCAGAAGGCAGCCACCTGGGAACAATCTCCTTCTCCCAATACATCATGAAATCACAACAGTGAGATGTTGAAAAAGCATGCCCCCTAAATCCCACAGCAGCCACCAAACCAGAGAAGGGCACCACCCCATGCCATAAACTTCCAAAAAAGTATTGGCTGATGAAAAAGCAAATTCCACAGTGGAGTAGCATAGCTCACCATGGCAAGTCTCCTAGCTCTACCATCCCCAGGAGCCACACAGGTGTCATCAACCAAATCCAGGGATATCTTTTTCATATCTCAAAATTGAGAGAGAACCTTACTGAGATGCTAACACTACAAATAGGGAGTCAGAGAAACTGTCGGAAGACAGTGGAAATGAACAGTGAGTTATATCTTCTCTCATGGCATTGATAATTGAAGAATAGATTCAAAGTTTGAGAGTATTCTCCCATAGGACTTGAATACAATCCCTCAACTCATTAAAGAAAGCCCTCATGCATTGAATAAGCAGTTAATAAACACTTCAGAAATGTCTGCCAAGTCCTGATACTCTACCAAAGTCTGCACAATACCTCAACCTCTGTCCTTCCCTGCCATTCTTTCAGACTATAGGGTAAGTGGAAAGAACATGAAAAAACAAACTCTAAAATTGTGGTTTGTCAGGAAAACAAATGGGTCTCAAATAGCAAGAGAGATGAGAAGACACCTATACAACATTAGGGCAAATAATAGGTCTGTATCAAGAGGACAGTTGAGAAAGATAAAAATTACCACCCTGGCAACCGTGTGTGTGTGTGTGCATGCGCGCGCGCATGCACGTATACACACACACACACACACACACACACACACATGCCCTAGAATGCAAAAGATAAACCAACTTAGGTGCAAAACAACTGAAAATCAGAAGGAAGTTCTTCACAAGTGCCCTGAGCTATGGTAAAAAATTAATTAATTAATTAATTAATAAGATAAATTTAATAACATAAGGGCCCATAGTCAAGATGATTAAATAACAGAAAATAAACAGGAAAGTTACAAACTTGGAAAACAGATGGAAGGAGAAAAATCCGTATATGTCTATGATTAAATTTGAGACTTTAACAAACAGATTAGACTCACCTTTAAACTTACCAATATATAGGAAAGGGAGTACAAATTCAAAAATAATAAAAGAAACACAAAGAGAAAAATGCAGTTATAAAGAGCTAATTAATTTATAGAACAAAGTCAATAATTAGTGTTCTTGAAAGTCAAAATCCCTAATTAGTGTTGCTGAAAGTATTCAACAAATGGAATAACAAAAAGCAACAAATGCTATAATATAAGCAAATTTTACTGGAATGAAAAAAATAATGCAACCACTGGAATGAAAAAAATAATGCAACCACTGGAATGAAAAAAATAATGGAAACCACTTATACTGCTAAGATAATGAATTTCAAGGATAAAGAATGTAATTCTCAGATATCTAGACAGGATAAAAACCAATCACCTCAAGGGTAGAGACAGGAAATATGAAATTCACTGCAGTCTTCTGCACAGCAACATTGATGCCAGAAGATAATTTAAAAATGTCTGCAAGATTCTGAGAAAAACAATAGTGTGTCTCAACAAGATCAGAACTAGGCAAAACCTTGAGTAATAGCCAGACATTTTCAAATGTAAAACAAATTTACAAATATCAAGTTGTATACCGTAAATATATACAATTTTTATTTGTCAATTATATCTTAATACAGATGTTTAAAAAACCATTACAATGGGGCTCTTATGAATTTTCCCTATTTTGATTTTTGAATGTAAAGAATACATGCTCAGAATACATGATTCTGATGTAATCTATACAGAATAGATTGCATTCTAGTCCTATAGGAGAATATCTTCAAACTTTTAATTTATTCCTCAATTTCATGTTCAGTCTTGGAGCCTTCAATGCCATTAGAAAATATATAGCCCATTGATCATTTCCACTGTGTTCCAACAGTTTCTATGACGTCCTATTTGTAGAGTTAACTTCTCAGTAAGATTCGCTCACAATTTGCGGTATTAATAAGATACATTTGTATTCATAAATTTCATAAATTTTAGTGTACTGCTTAATGAATTGTGACCTGTGTAACCATCACCCTGGTCAAGATTAAGACTATTTTGATCACTTAAAAAAGTGTCCTGGCATCCCTTTCCAGTAAATATTCCCATACCCTTTTCTGACCTCTATCACCATAGATTAATTTTGCCTGTTCTAAAAATTCATATAAATGAAATCATATGCTACTACTATTTTATCTAGCTTCATTAGTTCAAAATAATATTTTTGTGTTTTATTCATATTGTGATATGTGTCAGTAGTTCTTTTTTATTGCTCAGTAGTATACTACACCTTTTCCATTTTCGTGTTGATGGACATTTGGGTTGTTTCCAGTTTAGGACTCTTATAAATAAAACTGTTATGAACATTCATATGAGTTATGAGTCTTTTTGTAAGATAGATACATTCCTTTCTTTTGGCAATCAGTTAGGAATGGAAATACTTGGTCACAGGATAGATCTATGTTTAACTTCACTGAAGAGTGAGAAACAGTTTTCCAAAGTGGTTTTATTATTTTATACTCCCACAAGCAATGTATGAGAATTTCAATTTCTCCACACGCACAACAGCAGTCTGTTTAGTTTTAATCATTCTAGCATCTCATCATAGTTGTAGTTGGCATTTCCCTGATGACTAATGATGTTGGGCACCTTTTCATATGTTATTAGGCATTCATGTATCTTCTTTGTGAGGTGCCTGTTCAAGTATCTCCTCATTTTTTATGTCAATTGTCTTTAAAATGTGATTCATAGGAATTCATCTATATCTAGGATATCAGTCCTTTATCAGCTATATGTTTATGAAATATTTTCTTCCAGACTATGGTTTCACTTTTCACTTTCTTAACAATGACTTTTGATGAACATAAGTTTTAATGTTGATGAAGTTTTATTTATTATTATTTTTATATGATTGGTGCTTTACATGTCTTGTGAAATCTTTCTCTGCCACAAGATTGTAAAAATATTTTTTTCCTACATTTTCTTTAGCAAGCTTTATAAATTTAGCTTTCACAGTTGAATTGTCATGCATTATATAAAGTAAGAGTCAAAGTTCATTTTTTTCCATATAGATGTCCAGTTGTTCCATTATCATTTATTGAAAAGACTTTTGTTTCCCCCATTGGCTTTAATTTGCCCTGTTTAAAAAACTAATAAACTTTATATGTGTAGATCTATTTCAGATTCTCTTTTCTATTTCATTAGTTGGTCTACCCTTACACCAGCTATACTGTCTTAATTACTATAGCTTTCAGTAAGTCTTGAACATTGATAGTGTGAATCCTTCCATTTTGTTCTTCCTTTTCAAGGACTATTATAAGTCCTTGCATTTTCAAATACATTTTAGAATCAGCTTGTCAATTTCTCCAGAATGCCTGCTGGGATTTTGATTGAAATTGCATTCAGTCAATAGATCAGTTTAAGGAGAATTAACAACTTAACAATATTGAGTTTTTCAATCCGATATTAGGATTCCAATCATATACCTTTCCAATTATCTTTTAAAATTTCTATCAGCAATGTACTGTCATTTGCAATATACAGGTCTTGCACAAATTTCACTAAATGTATTCCTAGGTATTTATAAACGGTATTTTAAAAAATTTCCAATTATTTATTACAAGTATACGAAGGTGTAAGTGGTTTTTATATATTGACTTTGTATTTCTTGAACTTCATCAATTTGCTTTTTAGTTGCAGTGGTTTTAAATTTTTTGTAGATCACATTGGATTTTCTTTTTTTCTTTTCTTTTGGAGACAGAGTCTCACTCTGTCACCCAGCTGGAGTGCAGTGGCACAGTCTTGGCTCACTGCAACCTCAGCCTCCCGGGTTCAAGCAATTCTCCTGTTCCAGCCTCCCGAGCAGCTGGGACTACAGGCACCCACCACCACGCCTGGCTAATTTTTTTTTTTTTTTTTAATTTTTAGTAAAGACGGGGTTTCACCATGTTGGCCAGGCTGGGCTCAAACTCCTGACCTCTTGATCTGCCCACCTCGGCCTCCCAAAGTGCCGGGATTACAGGCGTGAGCCACTGCGCCTGGCCCACATTGGATTTTTCTGTGTACACCAGTGTGTCATCTGTGAATTAAGATCGTTCTACTCCTTCCTTCTTGTGATTATACTTTATATTTCTTATTCTTGCCTTATTGTGCTGGCTATAACCTCCAGTACAATGTTAAATTGAAGTGATGAGAGGAAACATTTTTGCTTTAAATGGAAATTCTTAATAGTTCTCCACCAGGTCCTAGGTTAGCTCTAGATTTTTTTTGTAAATGCTTTCATCAAGTTGGGGAAGTCCTCTTCTATTCCTAGTTTGCTGAGAGTTTTTACCATGAACAGGTGTTGAGTTTTATCAAATTCTTTTTCTGCATCTATCAATATAACATCATTTTTACTCTTTATTTTTAATGTGTTAAATTACATTGATTGACTTTTGAAGGCTGTACCAAACTTGCATTACCCTACTTGGTCATGATGTTTTATCTTTTTTAGATATTGCTTTTGCTCATAATTGTTAAATTTTTTAAGTTAGTGTTCATGAGGGATATTGGTCTATTGTTCTCTTTTGTGTATTTTCCGTGTTGAGTTTTGGTAGCAGGGTTTTACTGGCCTCATAAAATGCATAAGAAAGCATTTCCTCTTCTTTTATTCTCTGAAAATATTTTAATATTTGTATTATTTCTTACTTCAGTGTTTGGTAATATTTACAAATGAAGTCACTTGGGTCTGGGCTTTCCTTTGTGGGAAGATTTCTAATTATGGATTTGACTTATTTAACAAATACAGGAACATTTACATTTTCAGTTTTTCTTGTGATAACTTTAGAAAGTTGTCTTTTTCAAGAAAATTGTCCATTGTTCTAAGTTGTCAAATATATTAACATAAAATTGATTATAATATCCCTCTTATCCTCTTAATGTCATAGGATGTATATAGATGTCACCTCATTTGTGTTTCTCTGTTTTTTTCATCAGTCTTCCTGTGGGTTTATTAATTTTGTTAATATTTTCTAAAGAACCAGTTGACATTCTCTATTTGTTTGCCTATTTTCTGTTCTGTTGAATTTTGCTCTTATCTTTATTATTTCCTTCCTTCTATTTTTTTGGTTTTGCAAAAACAGTACGTCGATTTCTTTTCAGGAAAGAATGAACAAATGAATGAGCAAAGGAAGGCAAGAGAGATGTTTAATCGTGTCAAATCTTTATACCTGTTAACAAAAAGGATGAAGGTAAAGTCATTAAAATTTGCAAATAGGAGGTTATTGGTGACTTTCAAGAGGCTTCACGGTATAAAGATTTGAGGTCAGACACATTGAGTTATGGTAATGGAATTTGCTATTCTTTTTGACCATCCAGTATATGAAACCAATTTCCCTTATTTGAGAATTCTCACTGCCCCCAATTCCTAACACATACACAAATAAACACATTATGATTCTTGAAGGGAGACAAAACCTATCTCCGACTAGAGACATGGAAACTTCCAGAAACTCATTCTCCGAAGAAATCTTGCAGCTTGGGTGCATGTTCATGACCCTCGTTCTGCCAATCAGACACACCAACCTCATATCAAGGGACCACAAGAACTCTCTGATGGTGGGGAGAGTTGCTGAAATATTAAGTCTTTGGGGGCAGTGATGAGAATAGTGCTGGTGAGGGTATCCAGTGTCCATCTGGTGTGTCAGCAATAAAATCTACAATGTCCAGAGCTTCCAGAAGTGTCCTCACCCATCCACTTCTTGCTGAGGATCACACCTAGCAATACAGCCTTAATCTATTTCTCTAGACTGGCCTGGTGTTCTGTGAACTAACAATATAATCAATTCATTCTCTGCCAAAATCAGCCAGCCTTAATCTCTGCTGCTTGTAACTAGGAGCCCTGACTGTTGAATCCAAGCTCCACACTCAATGGGTGACTGTGACCAGGTCGTACAATGTTCTTCAACATTTTTTTCCTCAACTGTTAAATGAAAGCAATAGTACCCACCTCAGTACAGTTGTGATTATTAAATATGACAGCATATGCAAAGTACCTAAATTGATGTGTGGCTGGTGCTGAAGAAATTTAGTTCTAGGAAAATAAAAATATTATAAGCCCCTAAAACTTCAATTCAGCCTCATTTAAAACCATTGTTGAATCCATATGTCATGGATCACAATGGTTACTAAGAAACCTCTGGGTAGAGGTAAACAGTGTAGCTTGACCTTCAAGATTTCTAGCAGGAAAGGCAGGCGTAAGATGCTAATCCAAGACGGTTGAGATAAGATTTTCTGTCTTTTTAGGAGTTAGAGACCTGAGTTTGTGTGTAAGATAAGAAGTAGGAACTAATAAAGAAAGAGCAATTTGAACAGAAAAAGAATGTTGACAAAAGCACTTTAAAGATATCAAGGTTCTGGATTAGAATTGTCTTTGGTTGTAAAAATAAGAAAGTCAGTCAGAGAATTTAACATACCAGTTACCACCAGGCATAACAAATAAGTATTAGGCAGGTGCGGGAAAGTTCCTGTTTAAGTTAAATCTATACATACTCTGTATCTTGTCTTCATAAAATTGAATTGTTTATTGAAAAAGGCAAGAAGCTCTCCTGTGATTTTTTTTTTTTTTTGCTCTTAACCACAAATGTTTTATAGTTATCTCCCATGGAATGTAAACCTTGACTACAAAGCTATGATCACAGCAAATCTTCCTTTACACGATTGTTGTAAAAATTATATTTGGACACTTTATGTTTATTATAAAAATATTTTTTGCTAGAATATGTTTGTTGTAGTAAATGGGGAATTTACTCTTCTACATTACAATGTATACACCAGTTGTTGAAGGTGACTGACTATGAACTTATGAATTGTGTATTCTAACTCACTACTATCTATGGGACAGAACCTTCTGTCTTACTTTTCTCTTCAAAAACCTATTTTTAAAAATAAATTTATGATCTAACAGATTTACTTCTCAACACATTATGAAGCTCATTTATTTGTTTTCTTGATCTTGCTCCCCTCAAGAGGGCAGTTTTAGCAGAGCAATGGGGATGACAGACTAAAAAGGATTAGGAAGAAAATAGCAATGAGGACATGGAATCAGGTGATGTCGACTCCACTTCAAAATGCTAGGATTCAATGACAGGACCTGGAGAATGGATGCTAACTTAAGAGGGCAATGGGGTTAGAAAAACATTTTTAATGGAGAGGGCTTCCTTTGTTTGTAAGAAACGGGGAATAAGAAAAGGGGAAAAATCTTGGAAAAACTAAGAAAACATGGGATCAAAGGCACATAAGTGTGGGACTGGTGTTTGGAAGGAGGAGGGAAGCTTCTTCCTCTAAGAAAAACAAGAGGAAGCAGATGATGAAAATTTTAGGGCATGGAAGTTTATATTCAGATACCTTTAATATTCCATTGAGACACAAAGGCAGAGATGCTAGTTTGAGGGCTAGAGGAAAATGAAACATGCCTGGAAACTCTTCAGAGGAGAAGGCTATGCAGAAGCATCAAGAGTTGAATAAAATAATTATTATTGAGCAACAGTAAGAATACAAATGAAATACCAGTGGATCCAATTAGCAGAATTCTTAGAACTTCTCTAGCTACATCTGGGTGTAGAGAATCTCTAACAGCCATTGAAATATTAGGGACACTGGTATTTCTGTGAAGCTACAGAATTGTGGAAAGACCCAAGAATACAACAAAAACACAGATAATCAAAATCATAGAGCCAGGGGACAGTGGGGACCACACATCTACCTCCAGACAAGGGGATGACCTGTTGGAAGTACTTGATGGTATGACAAGGTATCCCCTAAGAACTTGAAAAGGAGAGAAATCAAAGTGTCTCTAACATTTTACATTTTGAAATCATTATACAATAGATCAGAACTGAAACATGCTTTGCCACCTTCATGATCAGAGTGGCTCTCAGGTCTACCTGATGAGATGATGTGATCTGACTATGGATATGAATGTAACTAAGGAAAGTGTCAACCAGCCTAAGAAACAGAGAAAAAGAGAGCACTATCCAAGGAGAAGGGCACCTTTCCTATGGACTTTGAGATTTCTGGTCCCATTGGCAAGATCATCCCTGAAATGGAGTGAGGTATGATGGGCCACCTTTGCCTCCTGCTATTCAAGCATTCAATCAGCTGGTTTGGTGCTGACCTAGAGATGTGCTCATCATACCTTGGCTTCCTTGTATTGTAGGTCTTCCTATTGGGAGATAATATGGAAGACCTGCTGATATTAGTATTCTGGTCACCATGACAATTATTTTTCGTTGTAAATATGTTAACTAGTGATCAGTTTTACATGTCAGTCATATGAACTTGGCTAACCTGAGTCCACCTCTGAAAGCCACATCTCTGGGGGGAACTGATTATGGGTATCTGAACCTGCAAGGCTGAGAACACCATATATGAAATTCACCAAAGCAGGTCCCATGGGAGACATCAAGCTGGCCTTCTCCTGGTGAGCATCTACATCTACATAGCTTTTTCCATTTTGAAACCAAAAAAAATGGTATGTAGCAGATTGGAAGAGTCTGGTGTGTTTCACCTCACTTGCCATACGGATGTCCTTTGCATGCCCTCCAGATGGCCCAGGAAGGTAGAGTCTCTTATTGCAAGGGAAAATACCTGTGGTTGGTGGGGCAATTACAATGCCCGAATCAGGACAATATCATTGTGTACAGCATTTGAGAAGCCAGTAGTCTGCAGTTTAATGTTCCTCTCACCTTTTTGTTTCTCTTTTTTGGTAAAACTCTAGCTGATAGCTCTGAGCATTTTTATCTCTTCAAGAGTCCAGTTAGCATTTCACAGGTAATACATAAAAGGGAAGCCATTTCCTCAAAATGCCTACACAAACTGTGTTCCTACAAGTACTTCCAACCACAAGCTATAAATTTATCTTCAGGATCAAGGAAGCTTTTCCTACTTAAAAATAACAACAGTTTGTCAGGCAGGGGAATGTCTTGGAGGAAGGGGTTTAGATTTTAATCCTGAGTGCTGATATCAACGTGCATGACAGTTCTCTCTGAGTCCTTTGCCCTGCAAGAAGATAAACACAGAGTGTTCAGTGTTTTCCAAAAACTTGTATCCATCTGGACATCCTCTCAATTTTTTCCCCCTCCAACTTTCATGCTGGAGTTCTTATGTAAGTTGTGGAGTCAGATGTGGGAAGGAAGGGGGATGGAAGGACTATATTTTTTTAAACACAAAAACAATGCTTGATCTACCCAAGATTTTCTCCAGCTATATAAGAAGAAAAGGGATAAATGAGTACACCAATGGAAATATTTCAGTTGTGGGTGGAAAAAGACAGGGTTGGTCAGAGGGACCCATACAAGGAGTTGGGATTACACAGGTGTATGTGAGGCAGATCAGGGTCTATAACACATGAAAAGCTGGAGGCTGAGAGACTCATTGCTCCCAGGAGAAAGTCAATAAAAATTAGATTCCAGGGAAACAACAATGGAGGCGAGATCAAAAGACCTGACCACACCTGGGAAGAGACAGGTAGACCTCTGAGATGTTGCAGGTCGCATTCCAGACCATTGCAAATATTGAGCAAATATTGAGATAAAGCAAGTCACACAAAATTTTTGATTTCCTAGTGCATATAAAAGTTATGTTTACACTATACTTTAATCTATTAAGTATGCAATAGCATTATGTCTAACAAAATTGATGTATGTAATAGTACGCCGTCATGATAAAAAAGTGTACATACTTTGACTTATAATACTTTATTTTGTAAACATCCTAATAATCATCTGAGCTTTTGGCAAGTGGTGGAGGGTCTTGCCTCAGTGGCAAGGTTTTTTTGCCACTGAGGTGGAGGGTTTTTGCTGGTAGAGGGTCTTGCCTCAGTGTTCATGGCTGCTGACTGATCAGGGTGGTGGTTGCTGATGGCTGGGTGGCTCTGGCAATTTCTAAAAGAAAGACAAAAATGAAGTTTGCCACATCAATTGATTCTCCTTTTCACAAAAGATTTCTCTGTAGAATGCAATGCTGTTTGCCAGCATTTTACCCACAGTAAAACTTCTTTCAAAATTGGAGTCAGTCCTCTCAAACCCTGCCTCTGTTTTATCAACTGAATTTATGTAATATTCTAAATCTTTTGTTGTCATTTCAACCATGTTCACAGCATCTTTACCAGGAGTAGATTCCATCTCACAAAACTGTTTCTTTACTCATCCATAAGTGGCAACTCCTCATCCATTAAATTTTCATCATGGGATTGCAGCAGTTCAGTCACATCTTCAGGCTCCACTTCTAGTTTTAGTTCTTATGTTATTTCCACCACATCTGAAGTGACTTCTGCCACTGGTCTTGAATCCCTCAAAGTCATCCATGAGTGTTGGAATCAACTTCTTCAAATTCCTATTATTGTTAATAATTTGACCTCCTCATCTAAATCATAAATGTTTTAATGGCATCTAGAAATGGTGAATCTTTTCCAGAGGATTTTCAATTTACTTTACCCAGATCCATCAGAGGAATCACTATCTATGGTAACTATAGCCCTATGAAACATATTTCTTAAATAATAAGACTTGAAAGTCGAAATGACTCCTGGATCCATGGGCTACAGAATGAATGCTGTGTTAGCAGGCATGGAAACATGAATCTCTTTGTACATCTCCATCAGAGTTCATGGATTACTGGGTGCATTGTCAATGAGCAGTAAAAATTCTAAAGGAATCTTTTTTTTTTTTCTGAGCAGTGAGTCTTAACAGTGGGCTTAAAATATTCAATAAAACCACGTTATTAACAGATGTGCTGTCATTCAGGCTTTGTTGTTCCGTTTATAAAGCACAGGCAGTGTAGATGTTGCATACTTCTTAAGGGCCCTAGGATATTTGAATGATCATTGAGCACGGGCTTCGACTTTAATTTACCTGCTTCATTAGCTTCTAACAAGAGAGTCAGCCTGTCCTTTGAAGCTTTGAAGTCAGGCATTGACTTCTCCTCTCTAGCTATGAAAGTCCTAGATGGCATCTCCTTCCAATGTAAGCCTCTTCCATCCATGTTGAAAATCTGTTGTTGAGTGGTTGATGAATCGATAATTCATCAATTATCTGAGCTAGGTCTTCTGGATAACTTGCTGCAGCTTCTACATCAGAACCTGCTGTTTTATCATGTGCTTTTATCTTATGGAGATGACCTCTTTCTTTAAACGTCATGAACTAAACTTTGCTAGCTTCCAGCTTTTCTTCTGCAGGTTCCTCCCCTCTCTCATCGTTCAGATAACTGAAAAGAGTTGAGGGCTTGCTTTGGATTTGGCTTTGGTGTAAGGGAATATTGTGGCTGGTTTGATCCTTTACTTAGATTACTGAACTTTCTCCATAACAGCAATAAGTCTGTTTCAGTTTCTTACTTATGTGTTCTGGAGTAGCACTTTTAACTTCCTTCAAGAAATTTTCCTTTGCATTCACCATTTGGCTAACTCTTTGGTGCAAGAGGCCTTCCTTTCAGTCCAGCTCAGTTTTTGATGTGCCTTTCTCATAAGCTTAATCATTTCTAGCTTTTGATTGAAAGAGAGAGTCATGCGACTTTTCCTCTCACTTGAACACTTAGAGGCCATTCTAGGGTTATTAAATGACCAAATTTCAATATTGTTTTGCCTCAGGGAATAGGGAGGCCCAAGGAGAGGGAGAAAGATGGGAAAACAGCTGATGGGTGGAGCAGTCAAAACACACATAACATGTTTCAATTAAGTGCACCATCTTATACAGGTGCAGTTCATGGCACTCCAAGACGATTACAATACTAACATTGAAGATCACTCATCACATATTGCTATAACAGATATGATAATAACGAAAAAGTTTGAAATGTTGTGAGAATTACCAAAATGTGACACGCACAAAGCGAGCACATGCCGTTGGAAAAATGGTGCCAATAGAGTTAACACAGGGTTGCCACAACCCTTCAATTTGTCTGAAACACAGTATCTGCAATGTGCAATAAAATGAAGTGCAATAAACGAGGTATGCCTGTAGAAAATAGCGAGAAAGTCTGACAGAATGCCAGGGGCAGAAATGTCCCTGAGCTTAGCTTTGTAGAGATGGTACAACCAGTAAACATGGGACCCAGGGCCAAGTCTGATATGGGCTCCTCTGTGTATAGAAAGTCTGTCTTTCATAATTCAATGGATCTGTATGATTCAAGATATTTGATTCGTAACAAAAAATTTTGAGATAAAACAAACATTACAAAATATGGCAATTTAATGAATCAAAACAATATGAAGGAAATTTTAAATTTAGAAAGGTTTCTGTTGACATTGGGGATCAGACTCAGAGACAAGGGCAGGGCAGAGTATTAAAGCTGAGTTTGTGGTTTCTCCCGTCACTCTGCTGCTTCTGACTCTTTAGAAAGACATTGTGATCCTCCTGGCTCCTCGCATGAAAGCTTGTGCTCTGGCCTCAGTGGTGCTGTCCATCCAAGAGGCTGAGGATCCTTGCCAGGGACTGTGCCAGCCCACCCCTGGTTTGGATCCAGACTCTACTCCAGTATTTACTAATGCTAAGCCTTGTCAATGCCCACATTCACATTCACTTGGGCATCTAAAGCCCAGGGTTCTCTTAATCTTAACAGTGCTCAATGCTTCTGAGTACAGCATCATGATTACAAACTAGGCTGCCTAGGGTTGGACTAGGTTCCTGCACTGTGTCACTAAGAATAATCAACACATAGTAGCTTACATAGTGAAGAAGTCAGAAGGTAAGGCAGTTCTAGGATTGTTCCCACAGCCGAATAATGTCAGGAAGCTAGGCTCTTTTTAGCTTTTCATTCTGCCATCCCTGATGTGTTAAATTGTTGTTTATAAGCTTGTTGCCTCATGGTCACAAGACAGCTGCTATTGCTCAAGTTTCCCTTTTTAATGATAGCATCCAAAGCAGACAGGGAGGAAAGGGGAAGTCCTCTGTCTCATGGCTCTTTCTTTTCAGAAAGGAAAATGTTTCTCAGAACCATGACCCTCTGGCCCATCACCCCCAACCCTCCACCACATAAAGCTGACTTCCCTGTACATCTGCCAGAACTACATCACCCTAATTGCAAAGAAAGATGGAAAAGTGAACGTATGTCATTTAAACCTCCATCATGGGAAGCCTACTTGGCCTCAAAAAAAGAGAAGAAATGACTGTGGGTAGGCAACTTTCTCTGTTATCTATTGCCACTGTAATGGAGCAGAATATCGCCCCAAAACTCAGTGGCTAAAAACCAACTGATCATTTTTCATTAATCTGTGAATTGGCTGGACAGTTCTACTGATCTGGGCCAGGTTCAGCCAGTCATGGCTGGGCTTGCTTATGCGTCTGCAGTCAGTTGGTTGGTGGGTTGGCTGGGGGCTGGCTGGTCTCGAATGGCCTCAGCTGGTATGGCTCATCTTGGCTCCATGTGACCTATCATCCTCCAGCAGAGCAGCCCAGGCTTGTTCCCATGAAGGAGGCAGGGGCTGGAAAGCAGAAGACATCATGGTCTCCTGAAGCCTAGGCAGCACACACAGTCACTTCCACCACATCTATTAGCCATAGAAAGTCACAAGGCCAGCCCTGACACAAGGGGAGGGGAAATAGACTCCACCCCTCTATAGAAGGAGTGACAGAGTCACATTGCAGGGGGTGTGGACCCAGCTGAGAAAGAACTGAGGCCATTTTCACAATCTATCACATCAACCAATAGAACTTGCTGTAGGCTCTTAAATGTATGACCATGAACAAGTTACTTAACCTCTGAGCCTCAATTTCCCCATCTGAAAAAAATGGAGATAATAATAAAATCTGACTTATAGGGTTGTTAGGATTATCTATGTATTGATCTATGTCAAAGAGTTTACCAGAATGTCTTCATTTGATAAGTTACCATGTATTAATCAATGTTAGCTTTCATGATTATCGACCAATGACCAAATACAGCAGCAATAGTCCTAAATATCTTAACGGCCAGGGTCAGTGGCTCACACCTGTAATCCCAGCACTTTGGGAGGCTACGGTGGGCAGATCACCTGAGGTCAGGAGTTCAAGACCAGCCTGGCCAACATGGCAAAACCTCATCTCTACTAAAAAAAATACAAAAATTAGCTGGGCATGGTGGTGTGTGCCTGTAATCTCAGCTACTGGGGAAGCTGAGGCAGGAGAATCACTTGATCCTGGGAGGCAGAGGTTGCAGTAAGCCAAGATCGTGCCACTGCACTCCAGCCTGGTCAATAGAGTGAGACTCTGTATAAAAAAAAAAAAAAAACTTACGGACCGAGTCATAACTAAGGAATGTTGATGGTTAGGACAGAGTGTGATCTTACCCTCACATTTTCTTAAATTCACTTTGCAATTCACAATACTGCTCACAGATTGGTCTTAATGAAAATGTTATCTTGTGTTCTAATTTAACAAATTCTTCTTGTTAACTAGCATCTCAGTTGTTCCTATCTACTGAAAAACTCATGTGAAGGCTACTAACATTTAAGTCACACAGCCTTTCTAAAAGAAATTATTTCACATTTTTTATACCCTGTAAATTTATGGACTACCCACTCCCCAGGGGTAAGACCTGGTTAGGCTGGCCTAAGTGGCTACACTGCCTTCAGGGTGTGATGAAAGGAGAGAGAAGGACAGAGAAGGAAGAGAATATTCCCTGGGAGTCCAGCTTTGACTGCAGGTTCTCTTCTTTCCTAAAAGTCAGGGCAAAGGCCAGGAGCAGACAGCTGGGGTGGGCTTAGGCCAGTGTAGCTCTCTACTTGGCTCTGTTTCACTAGGGCCAGATAAGCGAGGAAGCAAATTAATCCAGCACCCACGTCAATGTGAGACAAACTCACTGGACTTTGGCCCATAGTTAAAAGTACATTGCTAGGTTTGTAGTGTAGGAGCAACAGGCTATACCACATAGCCTAGGTATGTTGTAGGCTATACCATCTAGGGTTGTGTGAGTACACTCTATGATGTTTGTGCAATGACAAAATTACCTAATGAAACATTTCTCAAAACATATCCCTGTTGTCAAGTGATACCTGACAGTATATGTATGTATATCTAAAAAATTTTCAGTAACCGTTACAGTAAAAGAAACACAATATAGTTTCTAAACCAGAAGCCAATTGTAGAGCAGGTCGTGGTGTAGGCAGAATAGCTAACGCTCTATTAATCCAACAGAAGGCAAGGAAGGAGAAAAAAAGGATTTTTAAAAGAAGCATGAAATGATAAAACACAAAACACGTGAAAATAAGTCCTGATTTAATAAAAAGCAAGTAGCAGAATCTTAAAAGAAAGTACATTGCTTGTGCAGTTTTACAAAACTCAGTACTCACATACAAATGAATACACATATGCATATACATTAGTAAGTATATGCATAAATATGTACATACGTTAAACTGAGGCAAAAATTTCATGAAACAACACACTTTCTTTTTTTTAATTTTATTATTATTATACTTTAAGTTTTAGGGTACATGTGCACATTGTGCAGGTTAGTTACATATGTATACATGTGCCACACTGGTGTGCTGCACCCATTAACTCATCATTTACATTAGGTATATCTCCTAATACTATCCCTCACCCCTCCCCCCACCCCACAACAGACCCCGGTGTGTGATGTTCCCCTTCCTGTGTCCATGTGTTCTCATTGTTCAATTCCCACCTATGAGTGAGAACATGCGGTGTTTGGTTTTTTGTCCTTGCGATAGTTTGCCGAGAATGATGGTTTCCAGTTTCATCCACGTCCCTACAAAGGACATGAACTCATCATTTTTTATGGCTGCATAGTATTCCATGGTGTATATGTGCCACATTTTCTTAATCCAGTCTATTGTTGTTGGACATTTAGGTTGGTTCCAAGTCTTTGCTATTGTGAATAGTGCCGCTATAAACATACGTGTGCATGTGTCTTTATAGCAGCATGATTTATAATCCTTTGGATATATCCCCAGTAATGGGATGGCTGGGTCAAATGGTATTTATAGGTCTAGATCCCTGAGGAATCGCCACACTGACTTCCACAATGGTTGAACTAGTTTACAGTCCCACCAACAGTGTAAAAGTGTTCCTATTTCTCCACATCCTCTCCAGCACCTGAAACAACACATTTTCTATATGCAATGCCCTCTGGTATTTCTTCTTCAATTGCATTGTCTTTTTTACTTCTTATTTCAGATCCTTCATTTTTCATTGTATTGTATTTTCATTGTTTGAAATGCTGCTCATGACCAATTAAGTTGATTTAAAAATATTGTTTGAACAACTGTCTTGAGAAACACTGACTTATGTGGCATAATGTAAGAAGCATTGAGCAAAATCCCTTCTCTTTTCCAGAAGCTTTCCCTACTTCCAGATTTACAGAGGGGGCCATGTGAGAAGACTGTAGCTGAAGTAATCTTGAACAGTGGTGAAGAGCAAGGAATCTGTAGCAAAAAGGCCTGGATTCAAAATCTGGCTCAGCCACTCAGTAACTGTGTGACCCCAGCAGAGTTGTTTAACCCCTGGAGCCTTGGTTTCCTCCTGAAAAATGAGGATGAAAATACCCCTTCCCCACTGTTCTGCAAATGAAGTCAGTAGCACAAAGTAAGCTGGATAAATATCATCTATTACTCTTCCCTTGGGAGATGTCAGTCTTTCATCCCAGGTGGAGCTATTTGGTACAATTTTTCTATTGGAGAGCTAGCTGGCAGGATGGTGCAGGATGAGACACACATAAGTAAGTCTTGGTGCAGAAGGGGTAGCACACCAGGGCAGCCCTAAGTGGAACCAATAGAAGAGGGACTCCAAGGTAGGAGTGGGGGCTGTGGGGTGGGGGAGAAGTTCCACCAGGCTGGAGAAAGCTCTGAAGTAAGAAGTGGGTGGAGGCTGGTGGTTCTTTCATAGATGTGACTAGGTCTTTGGTCTTATGGGTAAATGAAGAAGTTTTTTTTTTATAGATTTCCATGAAGTGGACATAGATGCCCCTCTTTCTACAAGTCACTCTATAGTACATGTAATTGAGTAAGTGCAATACAACCAGCTCCTGGGGCTGACATTGGTGCAAATAAGAAAAAACAACCTCTATGGGCACAGGCAGCTCTGCCCAGGTCACATAGACTAATGAGCAAACTGGGGATAGACCTTAGCCCCATCTAGCAGATGCCCTTGTGTAGTGCACAACTTGCTCAACCATCCTCAGTGGCCCCACTGGATTTATATTAACTCATAGTTAACTCCTTTCATAAGACTTCTTCCAGGCATTTATTCACTATTCCCAACTGTAGCAAATGTTCAAATGTTCAACCTAAATTTGATGTTCAAAGTAGCCAAAATTATTTTGATCCCAGATGTTACCAAATGAAAGTGTACCACACAGATCTCCTGCTGCTAGAGCATAATTAACTGATGGCCACAGCTGCTGCCCACTGGGATCCACCACACTTCCACAATGTGGCTTCCAACCAATGACTGAGCATGGAGGGGTCTGAAGACAGCCTCCTTCCAGCAAGACATAGGATGCAAGGGCTCCTTGGCTGAACATTTCTTGGAACTGTGTTGCAGTCTGAGAGTCATCCCATCCACCCTTCCTTCCTTCCCTCTCTCCTTCCACAGATGCCAGACCTGTGATACAGTCTCTTCTCGCCTTTCTTCCTTCCTGCTTTTCCTTGCACGTCTAATCCCATCTTGGTGTCTGTCTCAGCAGATCTAGACAATAGCACCAGATCTGGTGAAAGAGGGGACTGGTCAATCTAATACATGTTCAAGGCAAAAGCTACAACTGGCTGTAAAATGAATAAGATGAATTTTCTTGTGTAACTGATAAGAAGAGTTCAGTGAATATTGGTTAACTATCAGATGAAATCAAGCACTTTCAACGTGGTATGGCCATAGACAAATATTGGATAACTATCAAATGAGTGAAAATGGTCCTGAAATAAAATAATGCCATCTCCTACAGTGTGGCCTAAATGTCTACTCATTCAGAGGCATAGTCAAAGGCTTCAGGTACACCTCTAAGTGTCCCTGGGAGTCTGCAAAGAGATTCCTCACATGTGGCTCTCTTGTTTGCAATTCACCCTGGCTCCCACTTCTTCACACCTGCCTGGAGGGCCACTGAAGAAGTCTTATGGCTCCCACTGCCCATCCTGAGAACGCCAAAGCCCAACTGTGCCACAGGGGCCACTTGAAGATGCTCCTGATTTTTTAATTCCTCTTGAAGCTGAATGGGGGCCAAGCCATATGGCCAGGGGACATGATGGAGGAGGGTGGTTTCGTCTCCAACTCCATGCGACAGTTTTCACTCACTAATTGGAAGCATCTCTTGTGACTAGATAAGAAAGGTTTCATCTGATTCTGATACTCATCCTTTTTATGCACAAGGAACTTAAAATCAGCCCAGGGGACTGGTAAGGACAGGTGCCTTTTACCCCAGCTAAATGTCTCAGTTTCCAACCTTACTCAAACTCCCTTGGCCTTCTCTAGGTAACAAACCAAAAAAAAAAGTTTAAAGAAGCTGGCTGGGCATGGTGGCTCATGCCTGTAATCTCAGTACTTTGGGAGGCCAAGATGAGAGGATCACTTGAGCCTCAGAGTTCGAGTCCAGCCTGGGCAACATGGCAAAATCCCATCTCAACATTAAAAATTATATATTAAATTTCTATATATATATATATAAGCTATAAATATGAAATAGCATTTTAACTATATTTTAAATTTTTCTGTATTCTTTTCTTATTATTTATATTCTTGGTGCCCCTGGGGCCTTGCTAATCCTGGAGAGACTACTCCTCCCAGGGGTACCTGATTCCTGGAGAAAGCAGATGACTCCCCTGGGAGTGCATCTCTCACACACAAACCAACCAATCCAGAGCCCACACCTACCAACTGCCTCCTTGACTGAGCTCTGGCAGGTTAAGCCTATCCTCTGCCCTAATTACCCCAGGCCAGATACTGGGCAGCTAGTGGCAGGCCCTGTACCTCAGAGCACACAGAAATCATTCAAACTAGCAAATCCTAAACCCACCTAGTCTGCTTACCCTGCCTTGCCCATCCCTTCCAGAAAAAACACGGAAGAGGCTCTGACCCACGCTTTCCCCTGTTCCATCTGCCCCATGTGGCCCTGGGTGATATGGTGTGCCCTCTCCTCTCGGAACTGTAACAAACTATCTTTTCTTTTTTCTTTTTTTGAGATGGAGTCTCACTCTTGTTGCCCAGGCTGGAGTGCAATGGTGTGATCTCGGCTCACTGCAACCTCTGCCTCCTGGGTTCAAGCGATTCTCTTGCCTTAGCTTCTTGAGTAGCTGGAATTACAGGCGCCCACCACCACGCCCAGCTAATTTTTGTATTTTTAGTAGAGATGGGTTCCACCATGTTAGCCAGGCTGGTCTCAAACTCCTGACCTCAGGTGATCTGCCCACCTCAGCCTCCCAAAGTGCCAGGATTACAGGCGTGAGCCACCGCACCTGGCCCCAAATTATCTTTTCAATGGCATTTGTCTCCTGATCTGTTGGCCTCACCATACCTGAATAATAATAAAACCTACATTTTATAACAAGTGAATATTGGAGAGATTTCAATGTGGGGGTATCTGTGCTAGCAATAGCCAACCCAAAACTTTTTGTTGTATTTGAATTGTCCTGTTTTATTTACAAAGTATTTCATATACCCCTTCTCAATTGATTTAATTCTATCTGCAATTGTCTTCATTTTAGAGACAAATCAGAGATAACTGAGCAATGGCAACATTATTGGAAGAAATGTATGCTTTCTATCAGGCTGCATGTAAAGCACTATAGATAGAATACACAGTGCAGGATCTGTAGTGTTGGTTTCAAGGAAGTCTCAAAATACACACCAATAAAAACAGTAATCGCAGCCTCTAATACTTCCTGAGCCAGGCACCAACATAGGTAATTTTCATACATTAATTCATTTAATCCTCATGTCAATGCTGAGGTTGATACCCAAGGTAGTGGTCATTAGTTTCCCTGTTTCACAGACGATCTGAAATTAACGGGCTGAAAATTATCTGTTATACAATATTAGAGCTGCAAATAACTTTAGAGATCAACCCTCCCCCTTTTACAGATGAAGTAAATGTTTATGCGTTCTAGGCCACTTAAAGGTTTTGTTATTTTTGAGCACAATCCCCAAATCAGTCATATATAACCTGATTTTGCTAGTAGTGAGTTCCGATTCCTGTGACCTCTAGCCCAGCTATGTCGTATAAGGGAAGTGACACCTACTATAATAATCTCAAACCCTGTAATCCATCATGCATACTTTGAAAGCACTAAAGGAAAATGTGTTACAATAACCAAACACACCTAGTGTATATCACAAGGCTTGCCTAAATATTTCCCATTTATGCTATTTTGAGAACTGGCGAACTGGCGTCTAGCCCAGTTCCAACAACAGTGTCCAAGATTAAGTGAAAGACCATGTGAGTATGGTAATTGAAAGTACAATTTTCCCCCCAACGGGCTATTAGTTATGAATTTACTCAATCGTGTGTGTGAAATCTCCTTTTGAACAACTATGAAATGTGGATTCTACAGTTGTCTCACTTACTGGAAAAAAATGTGCATCTTATTAGGTTTCTAGAGGACAATGGTACATCAAATCTAATCAGCCTTCCCTTGGAAGATTCTGCAGGAGCTGGGAGCCTCTCCTCAGACTGCCTCTCCCATAGCAACCGTCTTGCTCTTGGCAAAGGCATAGAGACTTTGTTGTGCTCAACCCTGTAACATTAATAAGCTAAGGGCCCTAGACAACAGCAGTTACCACAGAGCCATTTCAAAGCTGGCTTGAGGGGCACCAGGAGCTCAGTTCCTGGACATAATCCCACTGTGTTTTGGTATAACAGCCATCGGTGGCATAGCCTTATCTTTGGGTATAGCCTATCTTGGGACCAAACCCATTGGCCAATGACAACCAGATGCATTCATCTGGCTAAAACATTCTGAGCAGAATGGTACTCAAATTTCGATGATTTGAATGGATTCATCTTCCTTCCCACTCCTGCATGCTTCTGCATTGAGTCTAAAGCTTAAAGCAAAGGAGAATGCTTTGGCTGTGACCTTTTCCCAAGATCTGACAGCTGGCCTAGATCTAGTCAATTGCAGCTTTTAATTAATATACTCTATACTCCCCACATAAATTAAGAAAAATAACAATGTACCAAAGAACTGGAAAGAAGGTTTCTAAGTTCTTTTAAATTGTGCCCAAAGGTTTCTAATACTAATTTCAAAGAAGGAAAGGATCTCGGTCTAAAGTTACTGAGTGTGTATGCCAAACAAATTCACTGGATAGTATTTGTGCTCCGAATTTTTCCAGTTAAAATTATTTACCCTTAATGCTTCAAATAAAGTTATAACTTTGATTTCAATCCACAGCCATTCCATAACTCCATCAGCAGAAGCATAATATCATGTATTGTCATAATTCAATGCACTTTCACAGTTATGGAGTAACTGATTCAACTAGTTGTTCACTTCATTATTTTATCCATTTATGAGTTAAACCAGGAACATAGCAACACCATGTCTATGTTCAGCCCCCTATGTCCTGCCCAAACTTTCACCTGTCTCCATACGGTTAGGGACTAAACAAAGGGGTAAACTTCAAGTAAACACAGACGATATTTATTAAGTTTCTTCCAAGCTGTATGTTCCTAGAGGTTATCACAAAGACTCCTCTGGTGGCAGCTGGCTTGCAGAACTGATCCAGCAACATCTCAACAATTCTTTCCTGAAGCCCAACTGCATACTCAAAGCTCAGATCCACGCTCACTAGGAACAATTTTGGAAAACAAGGAGTTGATCACCATTTTCACTTTGCTTTGCTTTGTTTTTTAAACTGTACAGACATGGCCAGAATTTGAACTTGCACTGCCTGGATCAGAACATGAATAACTAACTGCCTTAACTGGAAAGATTTGCCAGACCCCAAGAGCCTCATCCCCTGTCTGCTTCCACCCCAAGAAAGGCTGTGCTTCCTTCCAATGAACAGCCTAACACAATTTGGCAATGACTTTTCCTGCATTTTTTGGCAGAGAATATGGAAAGGAATATATATGGAAAATAATGTATGTGTGCATGTGTGTGTATGTGTGCGTGTGTGTATTGCATGTGTGTGTGCACGTGTGTATGTGTGCATGTCTGTGCATGTGTGCATGTGTGTGCATGTGTGTATGTGCATGTGTGTGCATGCATGTGTGCATGTGTGTACGCATGTGTGTGCATGTGTGTATGTGTGTGTGCGTGTGTGTGCATGTGTGTGTGTGCGTGCATGTAGTAGTCTTTTTTTCCTCCTGTGATTTTTCTACCTCTAAGCTTTCCAGTATAGAGTAGCATTGAGTAGTACTAACCATTCTGGTGCTATTTATTTGCTAGGTTCTAGGATTTCCCTATAAATTGGGGCTTCAGGGCCTATCTCCAACTAATAAGCTTCTTTTTTTTTTTTAATTATTCTGCCAATGAGGCTTGAAGCAATCAAACAGCATAGGGGCACATTCTTGAAGGAGAAATTTGGGCCTTTCCTCTTAATTCTATAATTGTTCAGAATCAGGGTGTGGTGAACGGACACTACAAGGAAAGTTTGGCCTAAAAATGAGAAGACAGTGGGAAGGAAGTAAATACTGACCTGGAGGTAGATTTAGATGAGGATTAGCAGCTGTCCCTTCTCCTTTGATGAAAGGGCTTAACTAACGGCAAGAGGAATTGAGGATACATCTTGGGGAAAACTTCCTGACTCGCATAAGGCCTGGCAATGTTTCACCAAAGGGGATTGCCCAGTGTACCTCTCTGAGGATTTTTATTTTTTAATGTGATGTTTTTGTAAATTTGCTTTTTGTTGTTGCTGTTGTTATTCATCGTAAATTATAGACGATTTAAACTTTCCTGTTTTTCTTCATTACCCAAGTAATGCATGTTTATTATAGAAAAACATGGAAAATACTGATAAGCAGTGAGGAAAATTATCTGTAATTTCACCACCTGGAGGTGAGTCACGCCAGGGCATGTGTTTTCAGACACTTCTCTGGGAGATTGGTTAAGTAACTGCTGCTCCAGTCATAAGATTTAGCTACTAAGAATGATACATATGTGACACACAGACTTTGGGCCTTGGCCTCTGTGTTTGTCCAAAATCTGCTCTTTGGTTTCATCTCTGGCCTTGGCCTTGGCAAGCATAAGAGCTGAATAGCTGAATGCCAACTTCCTCGCCATCTGGCAACCTTGAACTCGTCCAGTGATTGTGCTGGTGGAACAGATCACCATCACATCCAACCAGCAATAATGTCAGTAATGTGAACAAGACATAATCTGAATACTCATCCAAAAATATACATAAGCATCTAGATGTAATCTGAAGTGAAAATCTCTTTATGTGCTTTTTATATTTAAATTCTAACAGTTTTAGTAGAAATATTCCAAGTATATATATTTGAGAATAAAATGCTACAATAATTTTAAATGATTACCAAAGTTATTAATTTGTACTAAAAAGTTTTAAGCTTTCAAAAGGTTAAATAAAAAGGGAATCATTTACCAGCATTAATTATTAATACTATATTAATAGAGAATGAATTAACTAGATAACTTTGGAAGATCATGATATCTTTTTGAACCAAAATGGACTTATAAAAAAGTTAAATAATAATATAAAACTCATATTTAGTTATTTAATTCTCTTTAACCATGAGTTTTTAAGAAAAAATTCTTTTTTGGGAATTTTTTACCCTTTTTGAGGGTAAATTAAAATTATCATGTAAACTTTACTACCTTAAAATCTCACAAAAGAAAAAATTTACCAAATTATGGATGATTACATTCCTAATAAACCATCTTTTATCCGGAAGTAATGAGAAATATAAAGAGTATAAATCATAGACTGAATTGTTAGATAAAAATGGGCACATGTTACACAATTTGTTTTAACTAATATAATTTCAAAATTACAGACTTCATAAGAACTCTCTACAAAGACAATTCTTTATAGAAGCTATCATTTTAAACTAAAAGCTCATTGAAATTATTGCTATAGCTACCACTCATTTTTGGCAGTCAAAGATAAAGGAATTTTGAGATTTGCTAGAACTATGAATCTTAAGTATGAAGTTCCTTTTAGAAAACACACTGTTGAAACCTTTTTCTGAATCATAGTCTCTTGTGCACAAATGGTTGGTGACATTATTAAATGTGCCAGTTGAAAGTGACCCTCTCTTTAGTATTGAGATGTGCAGAAGAGTGGCTGCAAAAGCTGTCTAGCAGTTGACAGCTCTGAGAAACTACTGTTTTGTTCCAATGTTATAATGACAACATTTTAAAATGTGACTATTAAATACTAACAATGAAACCATAATAATAAACACTTGCATAGAATTTCAGATTTATTCATATACTCCAGCAGTTCTTTCAATGATTGTAATCTCTGGCTATAGCCTCTGCTTCAGCAGAATGCTGAATTTTAATCTTCAGTTTTAATCCTAAGCCATTTGCTTTTTAGCCAGAATTGAATCAGCGTGTTCCCAATGTATATGTATTACATGTCAAGACAGAGAAATGTGTATCTGTTAGGATGCTTTCAATTGCATGAAACAGACATCCCTACCGAAATTGGCCTTTGAAAAGTGGGAAGGAGAAGAGCATTTATTGGTTCATATACTGAAGAGTCTGAGATGGTGCATAATATTTGCTTCAGACAAGGCTTTATGAGGGCTCAACGGTGTAAAGAGGTTTCTCTCTCATTGTTTTCCAGCACTACCACTTAGCACCATTAGCTTCATTCTCAGGCTCTCTTCTTATGAATATGTCTGCCAATGGTTTTGAAACCAACTGCTCCCACATTAACATTCATAAAACAAGCAAGATAATCTTTGTCCCAGCAGTTCCCAGCAAGTCATGAAGTACACCCTGATAGGAGGATTCTCACATGATGTGTCCACCTCTGTATCTATCACTGTGGCCAGGAGGATATTACAGGATTATTTGCCTAAATCAAACAGCTTCTGTCACTGGAGGTGGGTAAATGTCAATTCCACCTAAACCATATGAAGAAGTGGTGATTTCCCAAAGGAGCTGTAAGATGTCATTGCCAAGATGCGGTTGTCCAAAAATAGATGTTCACCATAACATGGAACCATGTTTATCATTGTTAAAGAAAATATGACTACGAAATGAAACATAGAGCATATCCAAATTTTGATGCATAGATTTCAGTGCAAATACCTTTTGATTCATTTATTTAACTATCTCATTTTTACTGTTTTTTTGGTTGTTTGCACCATTCCACTATTAGAAACAATACTTCAACTGGCACAATTGTACATACATTCTTATATGTAAGATGATCCTAGAATAAATTCCTAAAAATTGAATCGCTGAGCTGAAAAAATACACAATTTAAGGTTTTTACACATCTTGCCAAATTGCCCTTGTAAGAAGTTATACTTCAAGCAGCAGTATATAGTAATGTCAGTTTCTCATAACCTATCACACCAATAAATAAGATAATTCACCAGTTCAATGGGCAAAAATAAGTTCTCATTGTTTAAATATATATCTTTTTGAGCACCGGTAAAGGTAAAATTATTCTCACATCAATTATCCACTGATATTTAATTTTTTTTCTTTTTTGAGACAGGGTCTTAGTCTATCGCCCAGGCTGGAGTGCAGTGGCATGATCTCGACTCACTGCAACCTCCACCTCCTGGGCTCATGCAATCCTCCCACCTCAGCCTCTGGAGTAGCTGGGACTACATGTGCACATCACCGCATCCAGCTAATTTTTGTATTTTTTAGTAGAGACAGAGTTTAGCCATATTGCCCAGCTGGTCTTGAACTCTTGGGCTCAAATAATCCATGCACCTCAGTCTCCCAAAGTGCTGGGATTACAAGCCTGAGCCACCATACCCAGCTGATATTTAACTTTTAAATCTATTACTATTTAGTCATCCGTTTCTATCCCTGGCTCATTTCTTAATTGGCTGTACATTTTCACATATTAAAGATAGTAAAATTTTGTTTGTCATGTGTCATCATTTTTTTCTCATTTGTCATTTTCCATTTGCTTTCATTTGTCCTTTAGTTGTTGTTTTTCTATAGAGATATTCTAAATTTTATCAAAATTATAAAGTATTTCTTTTTGGATTGCTATCTTAAATGTTCTTTTTAGAAATAACCTTCCCATCTCAATTATTTCAATTTCAATAGTTTTCTTTTAGTATATTTATTGTTTCATATTTTATTTTTAAATCCTTGAGTTATCTAGAATTTTAAAATAAGATACGAGGTTAGGCTATAACTTTACCTTTTACTAAATGGCTAAGTAAGATGTCTAATATAGATTTCATATATCCTGGTAACTAAGATCCCTCGCACTGGAGCCAGAACTCGTTGATTTTTACCTTTGAAAGTTAGGCCTCTTTTTCATGTCTCATCTAAAAAAATAGGAATGAAAATAAGGGGTACCTACCCTGTAGGGTGGCTTTGAGGGTGAAATGTGTTAAAACACATAAAGAATAAAGCATTCTCCTTGAAAACTGGCACAAGATAAGGACGCAGGAGAAAGAAATAAAGGACATCCACACAGGAAGAGAAGAGGTCAAACTATCCCTGTTTGCAGATGACATGATCCTGTATCTAGAACACCCTATACTCTCAGCCCCAAAATTTCTTAAGCTGATAAACAACTTCAGCAAAGTCTCAGAATACAAAGTGGATGTGCAAAAATCACTAACCTTCTTGTATACCAACAACAGTCAAGCCAAGAGCCAAATCAGGAATGCAATCCCATTCACAATTGCCACAAAAAGCCACAAAAAGAATAAAATACCTAGGAATACAGCTAACCAGGAAGGTGAAGATCTCTACAAGGTGAATTACAAAACACTGCTCAAAGAAATCGGAGATGACACAAATGGAAAACACTCCATGCTCATGGATAGGAAGAATCAATATCATTAAAATAGCCATACAGCCTAAAGCAATTTATAGATTCAGTGCTATTCCTATTAAACTACCATTGACATTCTTCACAGAACTAGAAAAAAACTATTTTAAAGTTCTTATGGAACAATAACAACAAAAAGCCTGAATAGGCAAGACAATCGTAGGCAAAAAGAACAAAGCTGGAGGCATCACAGCTTTGTTAATATACACATACAAAAAAAATTACCTGACTTTGGCTGGGCATGGTGGCTGACACCTGTAATCCCAGTACTTTGGGAGGCCAAGGCAGGTGGATCATGAGGTCAGGAGTTCAAGACCAGCCTGGCCAAAATGGTGAAACACCATCTCTACTAAAAATACAAAAATTAGCCGGGCAGGGTGGCAGGTGCCAGTAATCCCAGCTACTTGGGAGGCTGAGGCAGGAGAATCACTTGAAACCAGGGGGCAGAGGTTGCAGTTAGCCAAGATCACACCACTGCACTCCAGCCTGGCAACAGAGTGAGACTCCTTCTCAAAAAAAAAAAAAAAAAAAAATTACCTGACTTCAAAGTATACTACCTGGCTACAGTAACCAAAACAGCATGGTGTGGTACAGGAACAGACACATAGACCAATGGAACAAAATAGAGAACCCAGAAATAAGGCCACACAGCTACAACTATCTGATCTTCAACAAACTTGACAAAAACGAGGAATGAGGAAAGTATTTCCTATTCAAAAAATGGTGCTGGGATAACTGGCTAGTCATATGTAGAAGACTGAAATTGGACCCCTTCCTTATACCATATACAAAAATTAACTCAAGATGAATTAAAGACTTGAATGTAAAACCCAAAACTAAACACCCTAGAAGACAACCTAGGCAATACCATCCTGCACATAGAAACAGGCAAAGATTTCAAGACAAAGATGCCAAAAGCAATCACAACAAAAGCAAAAATTGACAAATGAGATCTAAATAAACTAAAGCAGTTCTGTACAGCAAAAGAAACTATCAACAGCGTGAATAGACAACCTACAGAACGAGATAAAATTTTTGCAAACTATGCATCTGACAAAGGTCTAATATTCAGCACTATAAGGAATGAAACAAATTTACAGGAAAAAAAAACATTAAAAAGTGGGCAAAGGACATGAACAGACACTTTTCAAAAGAAGACATACATGTGGCCAACAATCATATGAAAAAATGATCAACATCACTGGTCATTAGAGAAATACAAATCAAAACCACAACGAGATACCACCTCACACCAGTCAGAATGGCTATTACTAAAAGTCAAAAATAACAGATGCTGGTGAGTTTATGGAGAAAAAGGAATGCTTTTACACTGTTGGTGGGAGAGTAAATTAGTTCAACCATTGTGGGAGACAGTGTGGTGATTTCTCAAAGACCTAAACACAGAAATACCATTTGACCCAGCAATCTCATTACTGGGTATATACTCAAAGGAACATAAATTGTTCTATTATAAAGACACATCCACACGTATGTCCATTGCAGCATTATTCACAATAGCAAAGACATGAAATCAAGCTAAATACCCATCAATGATAGACTGGATTGTGGTACATACACACCATGAAATACTATGCAGCCACAAAAAAGAATGCAATCATATCCTTTGCAGGAATGTGGATAGAGCTAGAAGCCATTATCCTTGGCAAACTAACACAGTAACAGAAACCCGAATACTGCGTGTTGTCACATATAAGTGGGAGCTAAATGATGAGAACATATGGACACATAGAAGGGAACAACGCACACTGGGCCCTACTTGAGGGTGGAGGGTGGGAGGAGGGAGAGAATCAGGAAAAATAACAAATGGGTACTAGGCTTAATACCTGGGTGACAAAATAATCTGTACAACAAACCCCCACGACACAAGTTTACTTATATAACAAACCTGCACATGTAGCCCTGAACTTAAAAGTTAAAAAAAAATTTTAACAAAATATTGTCCAGAGTATAGCAGATGTTAGGCATTGGTATTACTACTATTTCCTGATTGACCTATCATTTCTCTTCTTGAGATATTACCTTTGTGAAGTATCAAATAAAGATCTATATGTTGGTCTGTTCCCAGAACTTTTGTTTTCTTCTATTGATCAGTCTGTTTACTTTAACCTCTCTGCTTTTTAAGGGGTTCATATAAATATTTCTGGAATAAGCAGAATGAACTTGTGACTTCATAAGATCCCTTGGTTCCTTGCCCTTAAAGGTACTAGGAGTCATTTCTTTCCTATGTATCTCGAGTCAATGTTGCACACATTAGGCCTTATCACCAAGCTCTAGAGATATCATCTGGTGGTTCTTTGGCCTGTCCAGTCTCAGCTCAGCCACTTACTAGGTATAGAACCTTGGGCAAGTTACCTGATCTCTCTGCCTCAGTTGCTTCATTTGTAAAGTGGGAATAATAATAGCTATGTCCTCATAACGCTGCCGTGAGGATTAAATGAGAGAGATATATATATATATATAAAGCACTTACTACAGTGAACATAATCCCAAATAACTGTTGACACTTTATTTTAATTATTACCTTTGGAATATCATAAGGCACAAAAATCTCTCCTTCATTGAGGGGCCTAACCTAAGTAATCAAGACATGAGGGACCCAGAGAAAAGGAGGCCAGTGGTATTTTTCAACAAAAATTATAATTTTTTTCTCCATGTTAATGGATAATTAATAGCACCTAATATAATACCTTGAACATATTAGGTGCTCAAGAAGTTGTTGAACTAGTGAATATTAAGAAATTATATTGTCTTTCTGTCCATGCAGGGCTGAGGATTTCATATGCAGTGAATAAAAACCTCACTAATAATATTCCATAAGAATATAATTAATAAAATAGTATTAAAATTTTGGTTCATGGTTTCTTGAACAAGAAACATGTTCTAGAACACAAATGTTTACACAAATGTAGAAGAGAGAGATGTTAAAAGGAGGGGAAATGCTTGGGAATTAGTAGACCATCAGAAAAATAATTCCATTTTCTTAAGACCTGTGTTCTTTGGAAACACGTTCTAGCACAGAGTAATTATTCTCTTTTACAACATATGTAACATGGATTCATGTGCACACACACACACTTACACAAACCACAAACAGGCATTTCTTGACATTTTAAGCCATTCCAGATTGGCTCAATTCCAGTTAATCATATTAAGATGCCAAGAAAATTAAGTATTAAGGATACAGTCTGGTCTTTCTTGAACTTTCTTACTTGTTCTTAAAAAAAAGAAGAAGAAGAAGAGGAAGATATGGCAGGGTGTAGCTGACCCTTCCTGTCAGCAGACAGTATAATTATGTCTTCCTGCTTTTGCTCAAGCAATACCTTTATCATGAGTAAGAAGAGGGGTCAGCAGAGGATCTCAAACCTATGGTGAGAAGGTGTGGCCACGTGTGCTATCCCTGAGATTTAAAGTGCTAGGACAAGGCCACTGATCGAGACACTTGTGAGTCTCTCAACCCTGAGTCGTCTAGGGGGTGCCAGTAGCATTTGAGATGTTGTGCCAAAGAATTATTAGGAACCAAAATATTAAAATTGATCCCATGTGAGCGTAAAATTCAATCTTCTTAACTTTTGAAGGAGAGATGCTTCTTTTACAATTCTACCATTTTCATTGCCAGTAATTGCACACTGAATCAAGAGACTGATGAGAAATAGAATTGGAAACCTGGAGATAATTTAAGAATAGCTTAGATAACTAGACCCAGTCTTTGAAGAAGAACTGTATCGGAAAGGTCTTTAATAATCTTAAATCCTTGGACACCACCACAGAAAAAGAAAACACCACTTAGGTTTACATGACATCTGAAAAGTCAACTATGTCAGCTTGAATCGATTTTTTTACAGCCATTTTCACAAGTGATTTAAGTTGCTAATTAATTGGCAAATGTTCAATTCCCATTCAGTCCAGTTATCTAGGTCAGGAGAAATAAACATGTCAATGCAACCAGCAGAGAAAGAATTAGAGAAGTCCTTTATTGCTCTATGAAACATATTCCTTTGCTATGGTGAACTAAATAGCATACTTATCACGCTCAACTCTCAGAGTTTAAAAGTAGCCAAATTTCCTACTTAGTATGTAGCCTCATGTGTTAAATCTGATTTAAGACAAACTCCTTAGATAAGATTTAATGTCCAAGAGCCTTCTTCTAAAGATTTTAGAAAATCAAATAAATAAATGGTGATAAAGATACATAGACAGATAGTTAGAATAAATGCATGCATGCCGGAACTATCTAAAGACTAGATCCCAGGTTAAAGAAATGAAATACATTTGTCTTTTTCCAAATTCATTAATTTGTTTATTAAGTCATTCCATACATTTTATTAAATGCTAGTCACTGTTGTAGGCATTTGGAATGAAGTGATGACCCAGAAAACGTAGATTTTTCTGTGCCCTCATTGGAGCTTCTAGTCTCATGGAAGAGACTGCCAATAATTAGATAATCTTATAAATAATACAAAATTCATCACTGGGTCAAGTGACTACAAATGGTATAAAACCAGATAGGAGGATCTGAAATAGCTACGGAGATCAGGAAAGTCTTCTCTAAGAAGTGATGCATAGGTTAGGTTTGAAAAGGAATAGCGCAGGCATTAACTAGGTAAAGAGGAGAAATGATATTCCAGGTAGAGGTAACTGCATGTACAAAGACCATACGGCAAGAGAAAGCAAAGAGTGTAGAGATTAAAAGAAAACTAACGGACCATCATTAACAGGAGCTAGATGCAAGACAGGGCTGGAGAGCACACAATTGTTGAATTTTGTCTGCACCTTATAAGCAATGAGAAGCCACTGAGTTTGTAAGCAGGAGGGTGAAATGATCAGAATTATAGTTTTGTAACCATCAGTCTGGATGTAGTGTGGGGACTGGATTAGGTAGAGCCGAGACGGGTTATGGAGAAACTCACAGTATGTCAGGAATAAGCTACTGCTTTTACTTGGCAATGATGGGAGTTTAGATCAGGATGGTGCCAGTGGAGATGGATCAAAGGAAAAATGATCATGACTTGAACTGGATTTGAAGAAAAGAAGGGTATATGGAATAGGCTTATGCAGTAAAAGTAACTGCTTGTTGGGGCGGGGGGGTTAAAACAACCGCAATACTCCACAAGGCCAAATACTGCTCATGACTCAGGCAACTGGCATTCTAAGTGTAAATAAGTCTAAAGACAGAATTGTGAATATTTTATGTTGCTCTGAGGCCTCACACTTGCCTCCCAGAGCTAATCTAAGACAAAATTCTAAGAAACTATGGAAGTCCTCTTTGTGGTTAAGATACAGAAAGACATAAACATTGTCATTTTCATCATAAAAAAGAAAACATAAGCTAAAAATTATATATTTCTTTAAAGTCATCAAACAGCAATAGACACACACACAAAGTTTAAATAAACGAATTCCAGTAATGAGCATACCCTTCAAAGATGAGCAAAAAGTGGTAACTCTTTTCATACTCAGGGCAAGTTGCCTTGCTTGAGTACGGGCAGGAGGAAGAGCAGCCCTGACATGAGATAAAGTTTGCTGGAATGGGGAGAAATCAGCCAAACTTTCAACAATAGTGTGGGCTAATGTGAAATACTGGAATCTGAAAGACTCCCAAACACAAAAATAAATCTCTCGGAACAACAGTTCTCCCCCGTGGGAATTTTGCAGAATCAGTGGCAGTTGGGGCAGAGCCGGAAAGTAGAGAGAGCTCCCCAACCCTTGTGCTGCTTACATTCCAGAGCGTTTCTGAAGTTGAATCCAGAGATGAAATTAAACTCACTAGCACTATACCTAACACCCTTCTAGTTCTAATCTTGAAAGGACCAAACAGATTAGCCCTGTAGACAGATGTGAAACAAGAAGTTGAGGGGTTACGCTGAAAGGCCAAGAGAAATCTTCATAATCTCACTAGCAAGAAGTAAACTGAAATTAATTAATCTTTTCTCCCAGTCTCAGCTCTGCTAAACTCCATGATAGGATATGGATAAAAATATCTTTCCCAAGCTTTTGCACTGAGGAAAGGGAAGGTTCTCTCTAGGAAAAATAAAACAAAAATAAAGAATCTAGTCCCTATTGGTCTCTCATTTAAAATGTCACACACACACACACACACACACACACACACACACACACACGATGAGACATGTAAAGAAGAATGAAAATATGACCCATAATCAAAAAAAGAAAACAGTCAATAGGGGCAGGCCCACTGATGACTGGATATTGCAGTCAGTAGGTCTCTAAAATAAATATCTTAAATATGTTACAGAATTTAGAAATAAAGTTGGACACAATAGGTGAACAGAGAAGAATTTTATTAGAGAAACTGAAGCTCTAAAGAAGACCCAAAGAGAAATTATAGAATAGAAGAATTTTTCTGAAACAAAGAATGCAGTGAATAAACTTGAGAACAGACTGGAAGCAAAAGAAGGATTAGAAACATGAAGGATCAGGAACTCAATAAAAAATAACCAAAGTTAAGTACAAAAGGAAAAAAGAATTAAAATATTGAACATAGTGTCAAAGACACATGGGTTAATAGCAAAAGAACTAACATAAATAAATATGTAACTGAAACTCTCAGAATATATTTTCCCTTCAAAATGGAATTCAATTAGAAATTAAAAATAAAATGATGACTAGAAAATCCTCAATTATTTAGAAATTAAGTCGTATACTTCTAAATAAGCCTTGGATCAAAGAAGAAATGACAACAAAATTTATAAAATAATTTGTACTGAGTAATAATGAAACCAGAACATATCAAAATTTGTGGGATATAGCTGAAGCAGTACTTAGAGGAAAAGTGATAGCTTTAAATGCATACACCAGGAAAGAAGAATTATGTAAAACCAAGAATAAAAGGTATCAAGATTGATGAGGGAGAAATAAAAGTAGCTTTTTGCAAACAGTATAACTATATATGTTGAAAATCTAAAGGAAACGACAAACTACTGGGACTACCAGGATTACTGAGTGAATTTAGCCAGGTCATGGGATACGATGGCAATATACGAAAATCAACTGGACATTTTTCTGTAGAGATGGGATCTAGCTGTGTTGCCCAGTCTGATCTCAAACTCCTGCCTCAAATGATCCTCCCTCCTCAGCCTCCCAAAGCATGGGAATCACAGGTGTGAACCACCACACCTGCCCCATTGTACTTCTTCTGTACCCTAGCAACAAAAATAAATTGGAAAATGAGAAAGTTTTTAAGTCATTTATAACAGCTCAAAATGATTCAAACATCTAAGAATAAAATTTAAAAAATATATGCAAGTCCTCTATGCTTGTAAACTACAAAATTATTGCTGAGAGAAATTTTAAAAGACCTAAATAAGTGGAGAAATATACCACATGCAAAGATTGAAGAATTCATTATTGATAAGATATTCATATTTCCAAATTACTCTATAGATTATACATAATATCAATCAAACCCCTAGCAGGTTTCTTTGCAGATTTTAAAACTTGTAGTGTTGCATCAATTAAGATAATGTGTTGGCACAAGGAAAAGCAAATAGATCAATGAAAAAAAAATAGCATCCATGAATAGACTCATCTACATATAATCAATTGATTTTCAACAAAATTCAATGTAATTCATCGCATAAATAGCAATAGTGCTATAACAGCAAATGGTGCTGGAACAAATGTACGTCTGTACAGAAAAAAAACTGATGTTAGTATCCTACATTATAGCATGCAAGAAATTATTTTGGGATGATTATAGATCTAAATGCCAAAAATAAGTCTAAAGCTTCTAGAAAAAAACCAAAAGAATATCATTATGACTGGGATAGTCAAAGATTTTTTTTAGTCAGAATACCAAAAGCACTAACAGAGAGAAAAATAATGTTTACTTTCATCAAAATTAAAAGCTTCTGCTCATTAAAGATACCACTAAGAAAGTGAAAAAAACAAGCTGCAGACCATGAGAAAATATTAACCAGATAGATAGATAGATAGCTTCATTTCCAGAATACATAAAGTTTTATAATTAATAAATACATTTAGAAAATATCTCAATTAAAAAGGGACAAAAGATTTGAACAGATTTTTCTCAAGACTAAAGGATTATCCAATAAGCTCATGAAAAGGTGGTTAACATTATAGGTTATCAGGAAGACAGATATAAATTAAAACTATAATGAGATCTGGCTGAAATTAAAGACTGATCATATCAAGTGTTAAGGAGGATGTGGAGCAACTGGAACTGCCAGACATCACTGATGAGAATGTAGAAAGGTATATCACTTTCGAAAATAGTCTAACAGATTTTTATAAAGTTAGAATACCCTCCCTTACAACACAGCAATTCCCTCCTGGGAATATACTTCAGAGGAACGAAAGCATATGCCTACAAAAAGGCTTGTGTACAAATGTTCATAGCAGTTTTATTCATAACAGCCAAAAATTATAAAACCACATGTCCATCAAAAGGATAATGAATACATCAATTGTGATATATTCATATAATGGAATTCTAGTCAGCAATAAAAAAGAACCAGAGATATGTACGACAATGCTGAGAGACAAAAGCTAGACATGAAAGAGTACATACTATATGATTCCATTTACATTAAGGTCAAGGACAAGCAAAACTGATACATGGTGATAGAAATGAGAACAGGGGTTACTCCTGGGGGAATGAGAGAATGTACTAGAAAGTGGCACCAAGGATCTTTCTGGCTAATGGAAATTAATGGCAACACAGAAGTACCTACACATTTGTCAAAACCCATTCAACTGTATACTTAGATCTATGTATTTTGCTATATGTAAATTATACCTTAATAAAGGAAAGAGAAAAAAATCAAAAAATCAAACATACTTAACCACATGAATAAACATACACCATCAGCTGTAGATTCTATTCTCCATGCAGAATAAGGAATTTATTATAAAAACATGACTTTGCAATACAATGGAAGAGTTCAAGTAACCTAAAATTAAGCAAACTATCAAAGTTTTACTTTAAAAACAGACACACACACACACAGAGAACATGACTCCTCCAGAGATAAATCTTTACACAACCTACGAGATTCCCTTTCTAGCAATGGAGTACGTTTGTTGACTGGTAGAACCAACCTAAGCAGAATTTCTTAACATTTTTATCCTAGTGAAAACTGTTTTCAGTGATCTTCCTCAAAGATAATTAGGGGCAGCTTGATGGAAAGAGTCAGGCAAGCTTACATTCTAAGCTATCTGTAATCCTAGCACTTTGGGAGGCCGAGGCAGGAGGATGACTTGAGCCCAGGAATTTGAGACCAGCCTGGGCAACGTAGTGATACCCTGTCTCTATTCCAAAAAAAGAAAAAAAACCGTTTTAAAAAGGCCTATCTGTGCCTGCGAGTTGCTCCTTGACTTGGGCTGTAATCCCTGATTCTACTGGACTCAATTTTCTTATCAGTAAAATGGAGAAAGGATTGTTATAAAACATCAAAGAAGATAACATGTGGGAAGCACTTAGTGCCTGGCACATAAGAAACTCTCGAAAATTAGTTGCTGTAGTTGTTCTTAACGGAGAGGCCACAACCTGAGGGGAAGCAGTGGAAGGAGGCATGAGCTGAGTTGATTAGGAGGCAGACAATCAGCTCCAGGGTCACCTTTGCTAAAAGTTTTAACCTGAGAGGACTTTTTTCTATTAACGAAACCACCATATCCTATTTTACTGGATGGCTTCAGAGGTCTCATTCTAAGATGCCCCTTCATATCCACAACACACACAAACAAGCAAACAACAACTCGGAATCACTACTTGGATTTTCCGTAATCTGGACGTGGTTCAATATGTGGCTTTTTTAAAGGGTAATAGAAACTTTACCACCCAATCCCTTCCTTTTCCATTCCTTCAGAAGAACCATAATGACTGTAACAATGGATATATGGAACTGCTGACCACTTTTCTAAACACTGGTTTAGTACCTCAGGGATTTTCCACATCAAGGTCCTATTTGTATCCTCTGCATACTCTGTTCCGTGTCTAACAGACGTATTTCTTTCCTTTTGTTTGCATTTGATTTGCCTTGAAGTTTGAAGATAATCTCATTAGAGATTACCTTTAATCTGGGCCCCAAATAGGATTTTTCTGGTTTTACACTGTTATCAACATATCACTTCAGAGAATCTCAGAATTGCAAGTGATCTCTCTGGAGATGACAGGATCCTCTCATGCCACCTTCACGACTATATCTACTGAAAATCTGTGCTTAGCTCTGTCACTTCCACTGTCTTGAATCTCACCAAGCCCCTTAACACATAGCTGGTGAATATAAATTGAAAAGCTCTTTCTTATACTGAACTAAAATCTTCTTTTCAAATATCCATTCAATATTCCTTATCTACCTTTTGAAGAAAGCCAGAATTAACACATTTCCCCCTCATGTGACAGGTCTTCCCCAACCTTGAACATTGCCAGCAACTTCCCTGACAACACCATCCAAACAGAGCCGCTCCTCATTATCCTCTACTGAAGCCATTGCTGTTTCCTTCGAAATGCTTACCACAATTTGGAATTGTTTCATGTATGTCTTTTTCATAAAAGAATGTTAATGGTAAGAGGGGCCACGCCGAGTGGTCTTATTTATGCCTGTGGCCTCAGCCCCTGGCACATTCTGGGTACGCAGCAGCCACTGCAGGCCCAATCCAGCCACAGACATGTTCTACAAGTGTGAGGTAGGAAAAGCAAACATTTTCCTGTATATTCCCACCACTCTCAATACTTCACTTCTGACACCAATGCATGGGATTTTTTCCCACACTGACCAATTCTCCGACAGACACCAGCTTCAATTCAATTCAATTCTGATACCATCCGGAGTTACTGCAGATCCTATAGGTTAAAGGCTCAGTCCTGCAAGACTGTGCCCTACTTCAGACACCAGTCACAAGCAGGAAGTCTCTGGGGAACCACAACTCTTTTCCTGTTTGGCTACAAATCAAAAGTTCCCATGATCCCTTTTTCAGGTTTGATAATTTGCTAGAGCGGATCATAGAACCCAGGAAAACTGTTTACTTACTATTGCTGATTTCTTCCAAAGGATGTTTTAAAGGATATAAATCAACAGCCGGATAAAGGAACACATAGAGTGAGGTCTGGAAGGATCCCGAGTGCAGGAGCTTCTACCCCATGGAGTTTGGGTGCACCACCCTCTGGGCCCATGAATGTGTTCACCAAATGGAAGTCCTCTGAACTCCATAGTATTGGGATTTTTATGGAGGCTTCATCACATAAGTATAATTTATTAATTCCATTTCTCCCCTCCCCAGAGGATGGGGGGTGGAGTTGAAGGTTCCAAGCTTCTAACCATGGCTTGGTCTATCTGGTGGTATCCACTGCCCATCCTGAAGCCATCCAGGAGCCCACCAAGAGTCACCTCATTAGAAAAAAAGATGCCTCCATCACCCAGAAAATCCCAAGGAATATAGCTGCTGTATGTCAGGTGCTCCCATCACATGGGAAACTACAAAGGTCTTAGGAGCTCTGTGTCAAGAACCAGCATCAAAGACCAAATATTAGAACAAAAGATTCTCCTGGCATGCCTGTCTACAAGGGTTTTAGGAGCTCTGCGTCCAGAATCGAGTGCAGAGACCAGTCGATATATTTTTAATTATTTCACACTCAACAACCCTAGCGGTTAAAAATGTAACCAATTAATACAGGAGTGCATGCTTTTAGATATTTAAAAATAACCAGTATTCTCTTCTTAGCCTTGTGTGACCTGATTATATATCTTTATTCCTTCTGAGAGTTTCAGACTGTAAAGTCCCAGAGAACAAGCAGATAACAAATCTCTTTGAACTGGGCTGGTACAAAGACAGTCAGCCCTCTGTATCCGCAGGTTCTGCAAATGGATCAAAAATATTCGAAAAATAAAAATGAAAAGTAACAATGCAACAGTTTAAAAAATGCAAATTAAAAGAACACAGTGTAATAACTAATAGCATTTACATTGTATATGTATCCTAGAGATGTAAAGCATAAAGGAGGATGTGCGTAGGTTATATACAAATGCTACACAGTTTATATAAGGGAATTGAGCGTCCTCGGATTTTGGTGTCCTCAGGGGTCCTGGAACTAATCCCTTATGGATATTGAGAAGCAATAGATAGGAAGTAGAAAGGTGTGGAACTGGAGAGAGCAAAGGCTTTGCCCAACGGCACTCAAATTCAGCATGGTTTTGACCATTAGGACTGTTGAACATAACACATGTGGTTGGGTAGGGCCTGAAACCCACCATTTTATAAGCTCTCCCTTGATCCTTCTTCCTTGAACATCATTTCCAGGTCCTCATCCCTCTACCCTGGAAATATTCCAGTTTCTCAATGTCTCTCTTAAAGTCTGCTTAATTGGCCAGCAGTCACAGAACGTGGGGCCCAGACTGCCAGGGACTGTGACCTTCTGGGGTCTGGATATTAAACGGCTCTCCAGGCAGCCCACAGGGCCTGAGGTCTCTCAGCAGATGTCTCTCGTTGTTGGCTCCCATTGAGTTTGTAGTCAATATTTTCTCCCATGAACTGCTGACAAGCCACCTAATGATCATAATATTATGGAACAGCCTAAACAAAGATCTCTGGCCTTGGATGAATTCAGACCATACATTTTTTGAGGGTGTTTTCCTCCAATGCAAGTCTTGACAAGAAAAACAGGGTTCCCCAATTACCTTGATCTCGCCCACAGACAGGTGAGGCCCAAGAAATCAATCCAATCACAAAGGAGTAATCTAATCATTTGCTCTTCCTGACCGAAATAATTAAACTAGACCAATATTTCCTACATCTGGCTGCGTGTCGGAAATAGTGGCCTCATCCCTGGAGATTCTGAGCAAGTCCAGGGCACCAGACATCTGTACCATTAACAAGCTCCCTTGGGGATGTGCTACACCCAAGGACCGGAATTTGGGAACCACTATCTAGATCAGCAGCTTTAGCATGACGCAAATTCTTCCAATCCTGGAAGTAAGGCTCTCTAAGTGACAGAGGAGCCCTAAAGTTTCAGAGCCACTGATGTAGATCAGGGTTGACCAACATTTTATTAGAGTCAGAGAGCAAATATTTGAGGCATTGTGGGTCCAAAGGCAAAACCGAGGATATTGCTTGAGTACTTACATAACTGTTTAAAATGTAGCCATTTGTTGTGGGTTCAGTGGCATCCCTCCCCAGAGAAGAAATGTTAATGTACTAATAATAATCCCCAGTACCTCAGAATGTGGCCTTGTTTGGGAATAGAGTCTGCAGAGGTAATCAAATTCAAAGGAGGTCATTAGAGTGGGCCCTGATCCAATATGATCGATGTCCTTATAAAAGGGGTGATTGGAAACAGAGAGAAACACATAGAGGGAAGACAATGTGAAGACAGGGACGACATCATCAACAAGCTCAGGAATGCCTGAGGTCACCGGAAGCCGGGAGAGAGGCCTGAAAACCTTTCTCCCTCCTACCCCTCGGAGGAACCAACCCTGCTCACACCCAGATTTTGGATTTTTAGCCTCCAGAACTGCGAGGCCATAAATCTGTTGTTTAAGCCATAAAGTCCGTGGTGCTTTATGGCAGCCCTGGGAGAGGAATACATTATTCACAAACGTAAAACCAATTCTCAGCTCAAGGGCCATATAAAAACAGGCAGGCAGAGGGCCAGGCCACGCCTAGACTACACCTGGCCACAGTGGCTCAACATCTTGGCGATCATCATCTCATAGGAGACCCAGTCTTGAGTTGTCAGTCCCACTCACATGTTACCTCTGTAGACAGATTTCCCCTAACCCCTACATAATGCTGACTCTGGACTTTTGTTTTCCTTGTAGCACCTTTCAAAACTTATTTTCTTGTCACGTCATGCTCACTACAATGGCAGGTGCATGAGTTTGGGGTCTTGTCAGCCTTGCTCACTGCTACATCCTCAGAACCACACAGGCCTCGACTGTCAATTATTCAATGAATGAGTGATTTTTGGATGGATAGTCAGGGTTCTTTCGGCTGGAAGAGGGCTTAGATTTCATGAATCTTGGGCCCTTCAGTTTTCAGAGAGGGCAACTTAAAGCCACAGAGATGCAGTGACTGCCCAAAGTCACACAGCAGAAAACCCGGGATTAAAATCTGCACGTCCAGACTCCCAAACTTAGAACCTTTCATTGTGTCACTCTACCTCTTAAAAATGCCTAAGCCTATCTTGAAGCACTGGAACTTACGACACAGTACATTATCCACATTTTTACATAGGGAGGTCTGCAAATCAGAAGGGATGTGCTAGAAACTTAAATGTGGTTAGCACCTTGCCAAGGAGCCAGCCACAGGCAGGGAGGGCAGGTGACACACCAGAACATTTACTGAGGAAATCTTTCCAGCAGACACTTACCAGGGCTACCTTGCACCCATCCCTTTTTGTAATCAAATCCCAAATTAATGTTGGGAAATCAGCTCTGCTGATGTATATCTGTGGCAGGAGGTAATTCTTAGAGCTACTTTCCAGATACAAAAGAAGAGAAAGACCAATCCTCACAGCACCTGCCCACAGGTAAGATCAGGGGACAATATGTGGCCTGCGCTCACACAATGGGACACTGTCTCCCAGACTTTCTATCTCCCAAGTGACACAGTGTTACCCATTGCTGCATAACAATTTACCACACACTTAGTATCTTAAAACCACACACATTTGTTTGCTCCTAGTTGTGTGGGTGAGATTCTGGGATGTGGCAGCTGGATTCTTTGCTCAGGGTCTCACCTGATGTTAGCCGGCAACATTCTTATCTGAGCTCAGGCCCCTCTTCCAAGCTCATTCCCATTATTGGCAGAATTCAGTTTCTTGCAGGTTAAGGACTGAAGTCCCCCTCTTTTTGCTGGCTGTTGTCCAGGGTTACTCTCAGCTCCTTACAACCATTCCCTGGTCTGCGCACACGGCCCCTCCATCTTCAAAGCCAGCAGGAGCATCTAGCATCCTTCAGATGCTCCACCTCTCTTCCTTCCCTTCTGCCTTCTTCTTCTGCTTTTAAAGGGCTCATGCGATTAGATCCGGCCTATCAGATCATCTCTGTATCTTAAGGTCAACTGGCTTTGGTCTTTAATTACATCTGCAAAATCCTTTCACATCAGTACCTAGATCAATGTTTTACTGAATAACCAGGGGACTCGAATCTTGGGCCT
The DNA here is from genome assembly GCF_029281585.2 of Gorilla gorilla gorilla. Lineage (NCBI taxonomy): Eukaryota > Metazoa > Chordata > Mammalia > Primates > Hominidae > Gorilla > Gorilla gorilla. The sequence continues at coordinate 73,864,239 of NC_073243.2, forward strand.
TCTACAGTATTCTGTCTGTCACAGGCAGGGAACACCTGGAGGTCATCTTCACTGCAGAGTGGTGGGGACACCTTAGCCATTCTGTTCCTGCTAGGAGACAGAGACAGTTGCTGCGTTTCCCACTTCCTGCTTCCTGGGCCTATGGTATGTCCTTGGTTCCTCTCATTCCTAAGCTTGGCCCCCCAGCCTCTCATCAAACCTGGTGACTCCTGATATAAATAAATAAAACTCCATTTACCTAATGTTAGCCAGAGCATGATTCTGTTGCTTGCAATCAAGAAACCTGATTGCCTCAAACTCTAATAAATGTCTATCAATTCATCACAAAACAGGGATTCTTGTGGATGCGGCAGAGGGGGTGCTGTGGTAAAGCAGGAAAGATCAGAAGCACCTGGGAAGCTTTGTCAAGCCACATATCCCCATCCCAAAAATTCTAACATGCTGGCTCGAAATACTTCAGTTCAACTTCACCATGAGAAATCAACCATTGTTTTATCTAAACAAAGGTAGTCAGTGTTCTATATGATAAAAATTAACTGGTCAATGTAAATAAAAATGCATTTTAATTTTTTTTATTTCAAACTAATAGACTAGACAGAAGCTAAACAAACACCAGTTTAAAAGCCAAAAAAAAAATCTGTCAAAAAAGTCTTTTGACTTCATATAGTCGTAATACTGTATTTAATTTAATGTTTTCCTAAACCAAACAAATTCTTCCTGCACACTCAGCTAGACTACACATGCCTCAAGTTTCGAATTTTGTATCTAACTTTGCGTACAAGGTCACCTTTCAATACAAAAGCTAACACGGACAGAGTTTCTGCGTTGGCCGTGATAGACACATATACATATCAACATATCCCTTTCTCATCCAAAGCTTCCTCCCAGGAATTCCTTTGTTCTGCAGGGTAGAGAGACTTGGTCATCTCCTTTGAATCTGGTCACAACAGCCCATCTGTCACCTTCCAACTAGGCTTTTCTGACCATAGACAAATCCAGGCTCATCCCTGCCCTGGACTGGACAGAGTGTTGGGCATAGGTTAAGGCGGCTGAGCAGTCCAAAATGCACAGAAAAAGAAAAAGGAAGCAGCCCCCTCTCCCCTGAACCTTGATTTTGTTTATAGATAGCAACCTTTATGTGGAAAGCTGCCTTTGCGCCAGCCTTCTCCAGAGCTGCAGCCACACTTTCCTCCTTTGTTGAACTTAGCTTGGGGAAAGCACTGCTGAGTGAGGAATGGTTGGCACTGGGCAGAACGGGCTGTGTATTTCCACAGTCTGCTCCAGCATAAACAGACCACACTTGCTATTTAGTAAAGAGCCAGGACTCCTCTGCTTGGGGAAGACAAAGGCCACATCCAGGGAAATGGGGAAACATTGAGTACCTACTTGGACCCATCTTCATCCTCTTCCACCCACTCCTCTCCCACTCCCCTGCATACCCAAGGCTCATGCTCCTCTGCATAGTTTCAGGCATCCTAAAATATGATGTTTACGATGCTGCTCTAAGATGGGGTGCTTTGTATCCTTGGTTTTCAGGAGCAGGCAGGGAAAGGTGAAGGAGACATTTCCTCTTAATTAGTGCATGCAAGGGACATTTGAGCAGTATAAAGATGAAGCATTCAAACTTTGGAGGCTGGTGGCCTGGATTTGAATCTAGCTGCATCACTGTATTTGTCAGGGAAAGTGGTATAATTAAAAGCACAAACCTCCAAATCTCAGAGACTAAACATAATACAGGTTTTCTGCTCACTCAGGTCATTGTACAGTGTGTTTGAGGCTGACAGGCTCTGCTCCACAAGGTCATTCAGGAACTCAAGCTCCTCCCATCTCATGGCCCTGTCAACCCCCAAAGACCTGGAGTCAGCAGGACAGGGGAGAGTAAGCATGATTTGGAGGTATGTGTATCACTTTTACCCACTATCCTAGGGACCAGCCCTCAGTTACACAGTCACACCTATCTGCAAGGGAGGCTGGGAAATGTAGTCTAGCTGTATGCCCAAAGCACACGGGGATAAAGGCAAACCGTTTGGTGAAAAACTAACCAGTCTCTTTCTGCCATAGCTGCTTACTTGAAAAAATTACTTACCCAACCTGTATTTTAGCTTCTTCCCCTGTATACTTTTCAGAGTTCTCCCAAGAAACAGAACCAATAGTATCTGTGTGTGTGTGTGTGTGTGTGTGTGTGTGTGTGTGTATGTGTGTGTGTGTGTTTGTGTGTATATATAGAGAGAGAGCTCTTAAGGAATTGGTTCACATAATTATTGAGGTTGGCAAGTTTGAAATCTGCAGTGCAGACCAGAAAACTGGAGACTCAGGGAAGAGTTGATGTTGCAGCTTGGCTCTGAAGGCCGACTTCCTTCCTCCTCGAGTGACTTCAGTTTTTTCTCTTAAGACTGTCAACTGATTGAATGAGGCCTATGCATACTATGGAGGGTAATCTGCTTTACTCGAAGTCTACTGATTTTAATGCTAATCTCATCTAAAAAATACCTTCACAGAACATCTAGACTGGTGTTTTACCGATTGTCTGAGAACTGTGGCCTAGCCAACCTGACACAATAATCGCCACAATGGGTATGATAAATTAGTATTATAAAGCATCGAGGACCATGCCTGACACCTAGAAAGCTCTCTATAAATATTAGTTTATTGTCACTCCTATTGTTATCATCACTACTAGTACTAACTGAGGCCTGGACACAATACCATAGCACTGCAACCATCCACATGTCTGTCATAGCCACCCCATCAAAACATCTAGGGAGTGATTAATGTTTAAAGGGCTTTTCTTACTTTTATTTCTTTTCAAAGCATTTTGCCACCTAGTACCTCACTCAGTCCTCACAACTCTATGAAGTGGGCAGGGCAGAATTATTCCCCCTGTTCTCATTTTAGAGCTGAGGTTCAGAGAGGGTGCCTGCCCTCCCACCCAGCCTTCCAATCCCTACCCTCTCCCATCCTCCGGACTCTGAACTAGGAGAGCTGCCCTGTCCTGTGCAGGAGAAGCCTTTCTTCCAACCTGACTTAAAACTCACTGTATATTATACTCCATAGAAATAATAAATGTGATGAGCATTGGGTAAGATTCACTGAAATACACCTATGGATACTACTGTCTGTGTCTTCCATCAGTTACATAGGTTTTTTGTGGATAGATCTTGGGAAACTTAACTCACCATTTAAAATATTTAAAATATTATTTCTATGAGAAAACAAGTTCCATGATTCAAGAAATAAACATATGAAAGAATTTTGGAATATGCCTCTGTTTATAAGAGGGGATTTCCTGCACAAGTTCTGACACCAGGGCCTGTCTTAGGCACAGCTGGGAGGCAGAGTTTGTCTTTGGTCTCCTTCCCATTCCCCGTGCTCCAGGGCTTGCCCTTCTGTAGCCGATCTGCTTTCTTCATCATTGCTTATACTAAACAAATAGGAAAGAAGTAGAAGCCAATAGTCTGGCATCTGACTTGGTTCTGCCATAACCAGCTGTGTGACCTCAGACAAGCTTTGTTCCTTTGATATCCTTGACTGTAAATCAACGGGTCCAATGAGCTCCTTGTGGGTTGCCTTTCAGCTATAACATTTCTTAGCTATTCTGTGTCACTCTCCACGGGCCTCCTTGTCATCTTCCTAATAACCAAGACTCACAGAGGGGCTTTCTTTCATCCCAAGTATGGGTTCTGAAGTCTTAAAAGAGGAACTATAATGACTCCAAAGCCTTCAGCACACGAAGGAATTCATTGCTAATGGGAGTTCAGGTATAGAGCTACTCCACTGGAGAGATCTTTAAGGAAGATGGGCCCCAGCCATTGCCCCTGAAATCCTATCAATTGGGAAACAGCACAGTCTCCACCCTCTCACCAGCCAGCCTGGCATTATGAACCCAGCCACCCACGGCTAGATAGAGAATGTTTATGCAGGCTGGAATGATTGGGGTAACTGGAGCCTCTCAGAGTTCAGCTGGAGACAGTCATTCAATCGAAGATACTGCCCCTCAAAACTCAAATCCCTGAGAGGGCAAATTATTTCAGCTGCTTGAGCTGGTGCACTTTACAATGCAGTTGGTGCAGAGCCTCCTGCCCAGCGAGAGGCACGATCCCCTCTCCCCAAGGACATTGGTGACCCCTACAGAACCTTTTCTCCCTGACCTGCGTGCTGGCCAATCATGCTCTTCTGAAACTAGATATTGTGAGGCCAGACTAGTGCATAGCAAAGGAGGCCGCCCCAGCTCACTAATCCAAAGAAAGGATAGCTTTACACAGGGCACATAGTGTTCCACTCAGCCCATAATGCCCGCATGTGTCTGGGGGCGGCATTGCTCTTAAATACCCAAGACAAATCTAAGCCTGCTGAGCAGTACACCCACTCTTGTCAACTCCAAGCAAAATAAGTCATACAGTGTAGAATAACACAGGCCTCACAGCCCTGAGGCCTAGTGTTCAGTCCAGTTTCTTACTTAATAGGTAAACCTATTAAGTTTCTCACATACTAGGCGAACTTGGACAAGTCATTTTAATTCTGTGAGACCTCCCGGCTTTAGGTTGCTATCAATAGGACCAACACATTGCCACGGGGTCATGACATTCCTCACTTTCATTATTTCTCTCCAAAAGAAGTTTAAAAGACAAAAAAAACATCAGATACCTTTCATATGCCGGTATAATCATTCAATCCTTCTCCCACTAACCCAAGTGTTATTATCCTCATTTTACAGGTGAGGAAACAAGGTTTCAGAGAGATTTAGTAACTGCTATGAACTGAACTGTCTTCCCCTGCACTGCATATGTTGACTCCCTAACCCCTAGTGTGACTTATTTGGAGATAGGATCTTTAGGAGGTAATTAAGGTCAAATAAGGCTGTAAGGGTGGGGCCCTAATCCAGTAGGAATAGTAACCTTATAAGAAGAGGAAGTGAGTGCTCTCTCTCTCTCTCTCTTTCCCCACATGTGTACAGAAGGAAGGCCATGTGAGGATATAGTGAGAAGGCGACCATCTGCAAACCAAGAAAAGAGGCCTCACCAGAAACCAAACTGGCTGGCACCTTGATCTGGGACTTCTCCAGAACCGTGAGAAATAAATGTCTGTTGTTTAAGCCACCCAGTCTGTGGTACTTTGTTATGGCGGTCCTAGACGATGAAGACAGAAATGAACTCCAAATCACACTGTAGGGCAGATAGAGGTAGATCCAACTGGAACCTATACTGGTTCTGTTATTTATGTTATTCCTGCTTCCTAAGCCAGTCCTTGTATCAAATCACTTCTATCATAATTACCTGGAAGTGCTCCTTAAAAATACAGACTCCCAGACCACACCTCAGACCCTCTCAAAATCAAAATCTCTGTGGATGGGATCTGGAAATTTGCATATTTTTCAGAGGTCGGGAGACCACTGTGTAGGGCCACACAGCCTCCCCACACTAAAACTCCAGCAGTTCCAATAGGGAAACCTTGAAACAAGCTCTTCACAATGAGGCAGTGCCTAGCACAGCACGTGCTCAAGAAATTTCTTTGACGGGTTCATGACTTTCATCTGGACCTACAGAGTGAACTTGAACCTCTGGTCTCTGGGCTTAGGAAGTGTGGAAATCGTTTTTAATCTCCTGTTACTTAAGAAAGATGTCACTCCATACTTCAATTTGAAGAATGACAGTATAAATCATTTAACTAGCACTGAAAAATTACAACTTTCTGAAATGGTTATTTTTTAAATCGTCAATCAATTTGAAGTCTAAACTTTCTCTGATTTTAGTTCCAGGGTGGTACTGCCATTAACACTGAGAAAATGAACAAAAAGCAGACTTCACTGGTTTATAACTTCTATAATCATTCAATTTATTTTTATCACATTCTCCTTTAGTCAGGGTAAATAATAAGTCAGGCTGTGATTTATGTGATAATACACAATGTTTATGTACCTAAGACAAAAATCTCCAAGATTGGCAGGGCTGGGGGAGGGGGGGTGGGAAGGAAAGGTACAAAATGATGTATATGAAAAGTTACCATGTATTAATAAATGGAAAAAACTACACACACGTGTTTGTATTCAGGCACGTATAAATGTATGTATTTGCCTGAATAAGCGTAAAATATCCTTGAAGGATTCACCAAAAAACCGGATAATATTGATTTCTCTAGGAAGAATAACTTAGTGGCTGGGGAGAAGAAGAGGAGAGAAACTTTAAAAAATGTTTTGTGTAGGTTTTTTTTTTTCCTTATTATTTAGTATATTATTGAGGTAAAGTACTCAAGTCTTAAGTGAGCAGCTCAATGAATTTTTACATACACATTCACCCATGTAACCACCACTCTAATAAAAATGCAGAACATTCCCAGAACCCCAGAAGATTACACACTACTCTCACTCAGTCAAGTACCCAAACCCCAAAGATAACCTTCCTTTTAACCTAGATTGCAATAGATTTTTTTTCTGTTCTTTACTTTATATAAATGGATTCACACAGTGTGTAATTTTGCAAGTCTGGCTTCTTTCCCTGGATGTTACATCTATGAGATTCATCCCTGTTATTGCAAATGGCAGTTCTTTTCTATTACCGTGTGGTATTACATTGTATGAATGTACCACAGTTTGTGTACATACCTACTGTTGAAGGACATTGAGTTGTTTTCAGTTTGGGGATGTCATGAATAAAAGCGCAAGGAGTACTCTAGTGGTTTCCCAGAAGAAGTCTTTTGATGGAACTACAAGTAGTCACTTCTGAGAAATTGCTAGATTATAAGGTAAAGATATGTTTAGTTTTAGTAGATATTTCCCAGCGGTTTTTCCAAGTGTTTGTACCAATTTACACTCCCCTCATCTGTGTATGAGAGCTCCAGTTAGTTGCCCAACATCTTTGCTAACATTTGGTATTGTCAAAGGAAGACTTAGCAAGAATCTTTTCACTACATATCCTACTGTATCTTTTGATTTTAAATTGTATACATATATATTGCATATTCATAATCAAATACATAAAATATTATATGAAAACGTAACAAAAATGAAAATCACATGCTGGCATAAGTTATTTCATTTATCTTTCCTGAATATAGATGAATGGCTAGGAGACTCTCCCAATATTGAGTACAGAAAGGGAACCAACATGATGATGTTTCCAAGGCATTTAAACATTTCGCAGTTGTCTTTAAAGAGAGCCATACACTTCCAGAAAGAAGAGATAAAAGAAAGGACTAGTGCAAAGCTTACTAGCAAATCAAATATGCTATGGGAAAGCTTTACACAGAACTCACAATTAAGGGGTCCTAATAACAGAAAATGCTAGTGCATTGTATCCTCAGTAAGTGACATCTCTTCATATAGTTTGGTGAGCTTATTACTTCAGAGCCTCTTTTTCCTCATCCATAAAATGGGGAAGCATTGCTCCTTAATGTACTTATTCAACGTGTTGAACACCTTCTATATGCCTGGTAGACATTGGACACATAAAGTCAAATAAGACACATGCTTAGCTCTCAAGCATCTTGCAACTCTAGTTGGGGAGAAGACAGGTAAATCAATAATTACAGTTGAGTGTGAGGAGTGCCATAATCTATATGTACCCAAAGTGCCTTGGGAGCAATGAAAACACAGCTCACTCAGATATGTGGAGCTGAAAGATTGCCAGAGAAAAGTTGACTGAGCTGAGTTTTGAAAGATGAATGGGAATTAGTTAAACGGAAAAGGAGGAAAGGAATTCCAGGCCTACAGAACAGCACATGCAGAGGCATGGATTCATATAAAAGCAGATACCTTTAGTAAGTTCAGCATTGCCATGTGATTGGAATAAACAGTGTGTTTGTAGGGAAAACTGAAAATAGGGAAGCCTACAGAGATAGGTGGGCAGGGAGGGATCATTAGAGACCTTGCTTCCCAAGTCAAGAAATTTTAATTTTATTCAGAAACCTTTGGAAGTCCATAGACATATTTCAAACAGAGGAGTAATGTGATTTTAATAATGAAAAGATGAAAGGTTTTCTTATGCTGCTTATTTGGATGGAACCAAAAAGAAAAACAAAGTAAGGAAGGGAGAAACCAAAAAAGGGGAGTCAATGGAAAGCAAGAAAAGTAAAGAAAGAAGAGAAGGAAGAGAAGAATAGGATCCTTTTTAAAAAAAAAACTTGCTAAAATATAGGAGATTATTTTCATGATTTTGAAACAGACAAAGATTTTATCAAGAGTACACAAAAACATTAATTATACAATGTTGATAAATTAAACAATACTAAAATTAAAAACACCTTTTCATCAACAGACATCATCAAGGCATCCTATACAACGGTAATGGTACTTGCAATGCATGCATCTAATAAAGGACTCATATTCAGAAAAACTCTTATAAATCAATAAGACAATTACAGACAACCCAACAAAAAGATGTGTAGACAATTCACAAAATAAGCTATCCAAATAACCAAAGAGCATATGAAAAGGCTCTCAACTCTATTAGACATCAGGGAAACACAAGATAAAACCATGTGAAATACTGCTATGCACCTACCAGAATGGCTGAAATGAAAAAGTTCATTTGCACAGTGTACTAAAACTGAATATACGTTCCCTCTGATTCATGAATTCTGCTCCTAGATATACATCCCAGAAGGTACTACAATGTTCATAACAACACTATTTGTAATAGCCAAACACTAGAAACTACCCAAGTACCCTCAATAGTTGAGATGAGGAATAAATTGTGATATACTCTTAAGCAAAGAGAATAAATTATTTATAAAAGCATGAAAAATGTAGCTGAATCTCATAAACGTGATGGTGTGTAGAAGAAGCCAGACACAAAAGAGTACATTTTGTATAATTCCACTTATGTACAGTACAAAATCAGGCAAAATTAATCTATGTTCTTGGAAGTCCGGATGGAGTTTACTCTTAGGAAGGGTAACAGTTTAACTCAAGGAAAGCAGGCAGGATTTATATACAAAATACATTTAAATTCTGAGTCTGACAGAAGATGTTTTTAAAGTTTTATGCAGCATTCAAGTTGCTAGCTGGTAATATTTGGGGAATTAATAAGATGAGCGTTTAAAGAAGATTTAAGGTAGGAACAGGGCCCAAAAAATGGCAGGGAAATATACCTCCTCTTCTCAATTGCCCCAGAATCTAAAATTTCCAATAAGTGGCTCATTCCTTTGGGTTAATAACTTTCCTTTTCTGAACAGAGCAGAAGAAAAGTAGGAGTATGATACCCTGGTGTAATACAGACCTGTTTCCCTTATATGTTTATATAAAGTTATCTGAGTGTGAGGGTTCAGCAGAGACCCGTGACTTACCTTCTGGGGGTGGAGGGTGCTGGGAGTCCCACTGAGTGGTCAGCCTTAAAAAAGAAGCAGAAGCCAACTGAGACATTAAAAACATCAAGATCCTTAAATGACCACTATTCTTGTGAACCTCACTGGTGATAGTAGCCACAGGAAGCCCTGGCTAATGGGAAAAACCACAAGAAGGCTTATGAGATAGTGCCCATAAAACCAAAATCTAAAAGCTTCCCTCTCTGCCACCTACCAAGCTCTATATCACCAAGAAATCCCTTCCAGGAGGCACTGGTATGAACAGCAAACTGGAGGGTCACACAAGGGAAACCCATTACCTGAGATCTCTGACATTATTGCCATGCTGGTTGAATCATCTTCAACATCCAAGAGAGGCTGCAGAGAGATGACAGTTTTTGAATGTGTAATTCCCTGTCGAGGGAGCCCAGCCATTCCTCATCGGGAAATGGGGTGACATTGAGGGTCAGAAACTCTGCACAAAGATTCCAGGCAGCAAGGGACCAACCACCCAACTTCCAGCGGAGAGGGAAACCTGGAAAGACTGAATCAAATCTGTCTTCTTCAAGCTCTTTTGACCATGACCACAAAAAGAGATATATTTTACATCAAAACCCAATGCGCTCATATACCAAATCTAAGTTGCCATGATTGCAAGATATACCATTGTTTTATCACTGACTGAGAAAGAAAAACTACCTATTATAATTATAAGATATCCTGATTTCAAAGATCTATAGTAAAAAAAAGTATGTCTTAGAGTGGATAAAACATGGAGTAAAATTTCAATCAATACTAACCCTTATTATGAATAATCCACTTTGATATTTAGTATTCTATGTTATTCTGCTGACTCTATTCTATTTAATATCATAGGTCCCCCAAACACTGGCCATGACCCATTAAATTGACTGCATAATCTACTAGTGGGTTGCAACCCACAGTCCAAAAAACACTGGGTTAACAGATAAGGTATAAGACTTCTAGATAATTTCACTGAGAATCCAAAATGTTTGACTAACTCTACTGGTAGGACAACTGAACCCAAGTGGTAATTACTGTGCAGTATATCAGTACATATCTGTGGGCTGAATTGCCTAGAAACCTAAGGCTCATCAGCCTGTATTATAGATATTGCTGATATTTAAGCCATTAGTGCTGTAAACGCACTTTGCTATAATTAAGCTATGAGACATATCAACCAGGGCACTTCTGAGAGCTGATTCCTGCATGCCTCCTGTATGCAGTAAGGTATGTATCCAAAATTAGAGTGACCAAGAGCCTCTACAAAAAGTGCAATAATCCTTTCATGCAACAACCCTGCCCAGGGCGTTAGGCAACTATTTATAAACCCGGTTTAAGAGGGAAAATACCCTGACTTTTGTTTTGCAAGTCTCTACAGATCCAAATAGCATAGCCAATCAGAATGCTACATTGGTGCGACAGTTTTCCTCACCTTTTGGAGCTGAATCTGTCATTCACTTGAGAGCCCAGGGAGAAATAAGACGTGTGGCTCTTTAGTTGCACATTCCTTGAGTACTTTGCTATGCATGAAGTGTCTCTCAAGGGAGATGTGAATTGAATCACACAGATCACTGAATGAGTTTATATTGGAATTACAAAGAAGTTGAACATTTTGTCACTGAACATACTGATGAGCTCTTTGATTTTGTGAGTTCCGTATAATGAGGACTGGTCAAGAATTACCCATCAAAACATAGTAATGGAAAATTTGGGGTTTTCTAAAGACTTTCTTAGAAGTGGGCTTTCTCCAGTGGCTCTATACACACTAATAAAACACAAATTGAGTTGTTGTAAGCAGAACAAAGTTTACTCGATATTTTTTCAAGTTAATGTGTGTTTTCAGAAATATTGCCTTGGGGAAATATATTCAGGCCCACTGCCACCCTCTGCTAGAAGCTGAGATCTTCCAAATGTTTGGAACTACAACAGTAAATGGTCAGGGCTGCTATATATTGCTGTACAGGTTGTTCACTGCACAAGGACACCCAGCCAGGAGGATGACTGGAGACTGAGATCCAGCCCACATTCCTCTTGCCCAGTGTGCAGTGTAGTGTGCGGTGGGAAGCAGAGATGCCTTTTGAAGATTGAACCAAGGCATCATACGGGTTAGTGAACAAGGGCCAATTTGAGGTGGTGAGAGAGGGAATGAAATAGTCAATAGCTCTATAATAGTTCAGATAAATTGCAAATCACTCTTAATTCTTCCTACATATCAACTTAACCCATGGAATAAATTCATATTTTAATTCAGAAATCTGAGCCTTAACCTACCTTTACATGAAGTCATGATATATCTGAAATGCAGTTCTAAAGCCCTGCTAAAGCCTGTTGAATTCGTTCAGAGATTCCCCATGAAATTTGAAGATGAGAGCTAGGGGATAAGGGAGTAGATGGAGGGAGAAGGAGTGTCAGAATTGAGCACCTGCAATTCAAGTAATATTTTTCTCGTATCTTAAAGTATGCCCAAACTAGAATTATGGTCATTAAAATAGACTGTGCCTTGTAAGTCCTTCCATAATGCCCAAGTCTGACCTTAAGTCTAAAATGAAACAAAGACATTTCTTCCATCTGGAAGATTCATCTATCACAAAACCAGCAGATTGTTTACTTTGTTAATTAACCAACTGGAACACTGACATAAAAACCAAGCAGCAGAATTTAAAATTCAGCATAGGCATAACTTTGAATCCAGGCCATCTTCTTAGAAGCATCTAACTGGAAACTATACATTGCAACTCCCCAGCCAGCTCAATTCAGCTTCTAGCATGTTCTCCCACTGCTTTCCACGGGATCACACAGAGCAGTCCGGCTAGAACACCTGCTACTCAACCACCCACTCTGCACCTCACTCATGCTGCCCCTGCTCAGTGAAATACCTGCCCAGTAGTCATCTTTCAAGAGTCTGTGGATAAGCTTCCTTCTGCCTTCTCCTTGAAGCCTTCCCTTACTCCCTCAAATGGATCTAGATTCTCAATCCTTTCCATCCTGGGAACATACCTAGCTCTATCCCACTCCAGATTGTCATGCAGGCTCTTCAGTCTAACTCCACCCACATATACCATGGCTGGCTCCTCCTCATCCTCCAAATTCCCCAGGTCGAGATTTCTCCAGAGGGGCCACCTCTGCCACTCTTTTCTCCTTCACAGCTATTTCCATCATAATTCCTATCACGGCTTCTAATAATCGATTTATTCCATCGTTTACTTGTTACTTTTCAATCTCCACTACTAAATTTTAATCTCCAATGAAGACAGGCACCTCATCTGTTTAACTTTCATAGCAGTGTCTGGTACAGAGTAGGTAGAAACTCAATAAATATTTGTTGAATGAATAAATGAATGGATGAACAAACTATAGCATTTAGTTTTTTGCTTCTGTTAGACAGGGAACCATATAGCTTATCATCCAAACCAGGACACTTTTGAGGATGAAATTGAATAACCATTGTTAATTATATTGAGATAAAACAGGCATCAGCCAGGACATATGATCACCATACACCACATCTGCTCCTAAATGTCCCATTTAACAAACAAGTTCACAAGATTCACAGTATCTTTAGATGCCACATGCTGAACCATTTTCGTTTTGCTAAGATCAGACTCCTTCCTTCAAGATCAAATCTTTGACTTGATATTTTTGTAGAACCATGTTGGTCACATCAGACTCCAAGAAGGTGGAGCATTCTTCCTTTAGCACAGCCTCAAGCATGTCTTCATTGATAACAACGGCCTCACTCAATGAACCCAAGGGAAAGGTGATTTCATTTCAAGGGTAGCTAATGCCATCTTGGATAGCCAATCCAAGTTTATTTCAGGACAGGCAGCATTAGTGCCACATTTAACAGCATGCACAGATACCTCTGCAATGATTCTACTCCAGCCCTGGAGGAGACGAAAGGCAGACAGAAAGCCATTGGTGGAAGAACAGCCTCTTGGATTCAAATTCTTCTACACTGTAACTGGGAATAACTGGAAGACTCTCAAAGAAGAGGGTTAGAGAGGGAATACCATAAAAGTCTGAGATAAATACTTATGGTCTGGGCTCCTAGGTCTGCTTTTTTTCAACTGTGTGATTTTGAAAAAGTTACATTTTGAGTCTCATCCCTTATCAGTACATTATAATTCTGTAGAATACGTTATAACTCTGCTTAACCCTGCTACAAATGAGATGATCGATAAAGCACCTATCACAGTGACTGACACACAGTAAGTACTCGATAAATGTTGCATAAAAATAATAATCACTAGTCATTAATAAATGATGTCACTTTCATTAAAGAACTAGTATCTTAGTTCGGATTTTGTTTTGTTTTGTTTTGTTTTGGGTTTTTTGTAGACAGGGTTTCACCTGTTGCCCAGGCTGGAGTGCAGTGGCACAATTACAGCTCACTGCAGCCTCGAACTCCTGAGCTTGAGTGATCCTCCCACCTCAGCCTCCCAAGTAGCTGGTATTATAGCCACACACCACCATATCTGGCTAATTTTGTTGTTACTGTTGTAGAGACCAAGGTCTTACTATGTTGTCCAGGCTGGTCTCGAACTCCTGGCCTCAAGTAATCCCCCTGCCTCAGCCTCCCAAATTACTGATATTACAGGCATGAGCCATCGCCCCTAGCCTATCTTAGTATAACATAGTGATCAAAAGCTCCAGAGCCCTGGGTTCAAATTCTACTGGTGCCATTTAGGACCTGTGTGGCCTTGAGGAAGGTATTTAACTTCTATAGGCTACAGAATTCCCATCCATTAATTGAAGACAGTTATATCTACTTCATAGGATTGTTGTGAAGATTAAATGAGATCATGCATATAAAATGTTTGGCGTAAGGCTTAGCACATAGTATTGTATAATGTTTTTGAAGTAGAATTTGCTAGAAGTGCAGGTATTAAAGTAGAAACAAACAGCAAGGAGTAGAATATTTTGAGAGGTTTGTTAACCAGTCACCAGAGCAGGCTATGCCGGATTGTGGTATCTGGTCCCAAGAAACATCAGGGAGGGGAAATGGCAAGGAAGAGGTTGGGATATATAACACTGTCCATTAAGCGCCATAATTGGGAAGAAGAGAGTAATCAGAAAGTGCACATTCCCTAAATGTTTCTGCATATGGAAGGGAAGAGAGACTGGAGGACAGTAAAGGCATTCCAATCCAGTGGATTCAGTGACCTTTATTTTTCCTTTGGCCCGGCTCTTAAAATAACAGAAAATGGCAGATTCTCATAGGTATTATAGAAGTCATTTTTAAAATATATTTTAACATTTCTCTCATTTTTAATGTTGACATTGTTTTAGTTCATTTTGTGTTGTTCTAAAAGAAGACCTGAGATAGGGTAATTTATTTTTTAAAAAGAGGTTTATCTAGCCCACAGTTCTAGAGGCAGAGAAGTTCAAGATTTGGCAGCTGCATCTGGTGGCTTCTGATGAGGGCCTCATGCTGCCTCAAACATAGCAGAGAAATAGAAGGGGAACCAGGTGAATGGAAAAAAGGGCAAGACACATGTGGCAACCTCAATTTATAACAACGTGCTCTTGAGGGAAGTAATCCATTCCCAAGACAACTAACTCCATCTCCAGAGAAAGACATTAATGCATCTTAAAGACCTAATCACCTCTTTAAGGCACCACCTCCCAACACTGCCACATTGGGAACCAAGCCTCAATATGGTTTTTGGTAGAAACAAATCATATTCAAACCATAGCAACCAAGTTATATAACTCACTTTGGTCTAAAAAGTCCCAAAATTTCCCTCTGGTAGCCATATAAAACATACCCCCAACAGTCCTTGAAAGCTTTCCTAACCCCAGGTTATTAAATGTGGAGTGAAACTAGGAATGTCTTTGTCTTACAAAAGTTGTGTGACTGTTTTTAAAAGAATAGGTAAACTGCTAATTACCTTCCTTGGACATCTGACTCATTCCATTCCCTGAAATTTCAGACATGGAAAAACTCATTTGGAAATTCCAATTTTAATGATTCTCTAATTTACAGACAGACTCTATTCCCTTCATCTTAGCACTGGACAATTGTATATATGCATATACTTTGTAATAAGGTCTTAGAACTCTAGAACTGCTGCATATGGGGGCATTCAATAAAATGGGACAAATGTCACACACACAAGTGCAGACACACATACACAATAATATTTAAGTTTGGGTCTGAAAGACAAAAAAAATTTCCATTTGCTTGTGACAAAAAACATATCTTCAGCTAACTAGAGACCCTCTTGTATGCTTAGAAATGAAGATACTAATTGATGAGAGAGGGGCTTTTCAAAATCAAATGTCTCCAATCTCTAAAGAAACTGAAAAGACCACATTTCAGTGTTAAACAAATAACCTGAAAGACTCCCTTAAAATCTAAACAAACACCATTAAATGGAGAAAAATAAGTGCTTTTATAATAACTCTAGGGTATGCCTGTCTGGTCACCATTATGAATACCTAGACACTCCATTTAAGAACCTGCTTTCGGAAATCCTAAATGGAGTGCAAACAAGGAATTTGTCAAACTTCAATTTAAGTTTACCTTATTTAAAAGTGATTATAATTTCTTTAAGTTTTTTTCCTTTCAAATGAAATTGTTTAATCTCTGACAACTGCATTCCTTAGTTTACAAGTGAATAATCTGAGACTAAGAAGATATCCCGGGGTAGGGTTGCCAGATTGAGCAAATAAAAATACATATTCAAACATTGCATGAGACATATGCATACAAAACAATTATTGATTGTTTATCTAAAATTCAAATTTTTGCTGGGCATCCTGTGTTTTATCTGGACCTACCCCTAGGTCCTCTACCTAATGAATGGGAAAGCTGATGATAGAACCCGGTGCCCTGACTGACAGCCCGGAAGTCTACTAGCAATGAATAGGTTCCTCTTTCTGATGCAAATACATTCACAATTATCCCTTGAAAATTAGATGCTGTGGAAAACCAAACGCTATGTAAGGTGATCCCTCCCCTCAGGAAGCCTAGAGTCTAATGGCAATTTCTAGTGAATCTGGAAGAGAAGAGAGACTGTCTGTAACCATCTCAGCAAACTGCTAACCAAGAAAATGGTTCTCACTCCTGGTCACATATTAAAATCACTTTGGGAGCTTTAAAAATAATCAGTGGCTCACGCCTGTAATCTCATCACTTTGGGAGGCCTAGGCAGGTGGATCACTTGAGGTCAGGAATTCCAGACCAGCCTGGCTAACATGGTGAAACCCCATCTCTACTAAAAATACAAAAAAATCAGCCACACATGGTGGCATGCACCTGTAATCCCAGCTACTCGGGAGGCTGAGGCAAGAGAATCACTTGAACCCAGGAGGTGGAGGTTGCAGTGAGTGGAGATCACACCACTGCACTCCAGCCTGGATGACAGAGTGAGACTCTGTCTCAGAAAAAAAAAAAAAAAAAAAATTATCAGTGCCCTGAAATCCTGAGATTCTGATTGAATTGGTCTGGGATAGGGTCTGGGAAAATGGTCTTTTTTTTTTTTGCCAAAAGATTCCCAGATTATTCTAGTGTGCAGCCTAGTTAGCATAATGAACCAGTGGTCTCAGACTCAGAAATCTCCCCCATGAAATCTGGATTCACAAATGGCTGGGTCTGTGCTAAAGTAGGCTGTGTGCGTGTGTGTGTGTGTGTGTGTGTGTGTGTGTGTGTGTGTGTGTTTTCCCAAAGGCCCATACTTCCTGTATCCCATGGAGGTGTTCCAGTTGGCCACTTGGTCTTTCCAGTAAGACTCACTGAAGGGACAGCATTTTGCTGGAATTCACTTTACCCCCATTCTGCCCTTGGTTCCTAGTCATTTCTTAGCCAATGCATTTTGTAGCCTGAGTCTTGAAAAATTCATTGTAAGTATACAGATCACAACAGACAATAGAGAAGAGATCATTCCATCTAACCCTGCAGTCTGCTCAGGATACCCCAGTTACCTGGGGTCAGACATGCGGCCTCTGGTCCAGAGTCAAATGTGTGGGTTCAGTGTTGTCTGAATATCTTCCCACTGGTAGAACCCACTAAATAAAAGCCCCTTTCAGTCTTACGACTTCCCATGAAGAGATAAATAAAGATGTGCTCTGGGTATTTTTATTATTGTCATTATATTTGTTGTCCTGGTCAGAGAGGGGTCAAAAAGCCACAACATTTTCCTCTGCCCAGCTATTATTGTCTTCCAAAAGACACAGTAGCACATGCTCAAGAGCAGGATTTCTCAACACAATCTAAGAAGACAAGATAAAGAAGCTAAGTCTCCTCTGTCCTGGCCTATGGCCCTCAGCTTCTCATTTCTGACATCATTTAGGAGGAAGGCAAGTTCATTGTCTCGTTTTGCTGCATCTGTTCTCAAATTATGCCATCTTTCAACAACAGCCTAACTTAACATTTTTAAATCATTCTGACCACCATATGCCATCCAAAGTCCAAAGTAAATGGTATCTAACCTCCAGCTCTGAAGACATGTGGCTGTGGCCAAGCCTACTTTCAAAGACTCACTGTTGTATACTATCACGTGCTTAGGCCATTTTTACATCACTGTTAATCCTTTCATTCCAGAATCCATCTGGGATCAATTCAGCCTATGATAAGAACACCGTTCTCTTTTGGGACACTCATCCAAGACTGGTTTTCCTAGCTTAAGACTCAAGAGATTCCACTTCTCCAAAAGTGTTAAGTTGAAAAATCCAGTACAAATAAACAAGATCAAACAGGGCCAATTGTATCTACCTAGAAATAATGAGAAGGCACTTTTTAAAAAATACATAAAAGCACTAAATGAGTGCTCAATACCACTAATACCTGGAAACCTTAGGCTCAAGACAAGTCAAACAAATTCCAAATGCATCTAATGCATGTTAAATATTTCCTGTCTCAGTGACCAACAGGCCATGTTAAAACCAGTCCAACTCCTTTTGAAGGTCTCGTTCTTTTCCCCCACATGAAGGGCAATGTAAGGATTCTGATCAGTGATGCAAGATTGCTAATTCTAATTGGGTAATTTTTCCCCATTAGTCAGAGATCAGCCTTGCCAACTTGGAGGCCTCACATGCTTTGCTGCCATTGGGAGCTAGCTGTCAAACTCCAGAGCTAATGGAAATATATTCTAAAAGCCAAATTCCGCCCTTCACTTGCATGGTGACAGTTCCTAACCAGGTGACAGAGCTTCGACCCCATCCCAGAGTCTGAGAGCTTCAGTCTTTCTTTGTCATCGCCTTCTTCTCATGTCATTGTCAGCAAATCCCCTTTGACAACCCTCTCTCTTCTCCCTTGGAAAATGCCCAAATTCTCCCAAGAGAGGAAGCATTATCTTTCTAAATCTTAATTTAATTGGAAAAGAGAGAGCTGAGATTTTTAAATTCAGGGCAGAGGCAGACTCATTCATTACCACTTCAAGGTCCAGGATTTGGGCTGATGAGCAAATAGATCAATCATATTGGGAGGTGTTCTGTACCTTCCTCTATTATAACTCTAATTCCCATAGTCAAAAATATACATTCAGGAATAAACAGACTGGTTCTCTCCAGTGTCTTCTCAACTGATAGTTCGTAACTGGTATGATAGTTAAATTCACGTGGAGAAGGATGCAGATTCATTTGCCAGACACAACCAAGACAGGGCCAACACCAGCAGGGGCTTCTAGAACTAGAATGAAGTTTTCCTGCTTCAGATCAGAAGAAACTCAATTGGAGGCCCAGTCATGTGTCTTATACAAGTGCCTAACAACATACATAAAATCCCAGAGAGCTGTGTATCTAAGTGAGCCAACACTAGTTCACAAGCAGCAATGCAAAACCCCTTTCTTCCTCTGCCCTGTGGCAAAAAGTAAGTCTGTTCCATTTGTTTACAACCATTGCTGTTACTTTCCAGCATAACCATAATCTTATTTTGTAAATCCTATTCCTGACACACCTCAAACCATCTGCCCATTCTTTCTTGGGTTAGCTTGGGGCTGTTTGGCAAATGTCTGTCATTACCTGTAAGTGGAATATTTTTTAACAGAGTACATGCCCCTTGTAAAGGCATGTTACCATGGCTGCTAGGTGCTCTGAAAAATCTCCTTTGGTTTTTTTCTTGAAATCCAATATGCCTTTAGTAATTTTTAATATGTGTAGAATTAAGAAGAGACAAAGAGGCATAAATACAACCCATTAGGCTTCAGATTCAAAATAAGTTTGTACACGCTCTCAGTCAAATACAAGGAATTGGCTAAAATTTTATTAATAGAAGTATATTTGTCAGTTTGAAGGAAGAGAAGACTTAGCCTATGTTTCAGATTCAGACTTGCAAACAGTTTTGAGGGGAACAAGTGATATAGTCTGAGCCATAGAACTTCCACCATTTCTTGTCCCCATGGAGTGGGACCAGGGTTCTCAGCAAGTCACTACAATCTGTCTTTGCTTCATTATTTTGACACCTTCTCCTTATTTAAACTACAAGGTGCTGAAAAGACCCAGAACCCCAAACTGGATGAAGGATATGTGATAGGCAATTCACAGAGCACAGATACAAATGGACAAAAGTGAGAAAAAATATCTCACCTTATTATTAATCAAGAAAATAATAGAATAAAATAAGAAGGTCACTGTTAGCCTCTAAAACGGCAAAGATTAAAAACAATGAAAATATGTAGTGAGGGTGTGGGGAAATGTTCACTCTTAAGCACTGCTGGAGAAAGCAGAAATTCATACAACTCTCCTGGAGTCACTTTGGTAGTATCTAGCAAAATTTTTCTAGTACCTACCTTTGGCTACACTTCATGTATATATACACACACACACACAGACACACACACAGACACACTCACGTGAATTTAAAAATTATTTATAGTGGCATTACTTGTAAAAGCCAAAAATTAGAATTAGCCTATCAAAAGAGAAATGGTTACATAAACTCTGGTTTATCTACCCAATGGACTATTACACTGCCATTAAAAAGAATGAGACAGTTCAACATCTTCCGATATGAAAAGACTGATATATTGACAATTAAGACAGCAACTTACAGAATATTAATATGTTCCAACTTATGGAAAAACAATGATTTACCTAGGTCTATAACAAAATGTGAAAAGGAGACTCTTTTTCAGCTTTGTCTAAGGCCCCAGAAGACCCAGAACAAAGCAAGAGGCAATTAGTGGTCTCACATTCTAAAATGAGTTTCTAGACCACCTAGACAGGACTTGCAAAGGAGACAACTGCAACCATTAGCCCATCACTCGCCTCAAGGCTGTAAAAGGACTGAAACTGAAAATGCTGAAAGAATTCCTTTGGAATGATTTTTCAGGGTGTGGTGGTATTTCCACCTTTACCTCTTTCTAAGTAAGAGAGGTTTCAAGGAGATCTCCCTGAATGCTGGAGTCTGCCAAGTGTAGACTGGCACTTGATTCAAGACCAAAGATCGTCTACTAGCAAGAGGCTGCAAATTGCAGGCGGAGGCCCAAGCACTGAGAGAGCTGCAGTGCAGCAGACAGGCCCAGGTACTGAGAGAGCTGCAGTGCAGCAGACTGCACATCTCCCAGCAGCAGCAGCCAGAGTGCATCAGTCTTGCCCTTAGGCCATACGCAAGGGAGCCAGCCAGGATGGTCTTGAAAAGGGCCCCACCTGTAGAGAGGTTGACAACACTCCACCCATAACCTTCCTATCTCTTGATCACATTCACACACACACACCTACTGGGTGGAGGGCAAGCTTTTACTCTCCCCAGCCAGCACCTGCATCTGTCAGCGGCTGCCCACAAGCCGCGGGAACCCACTAGATGCACCCAGAGCCAGAGTGCCTGGGGTGATGGGTGGGACTTGAAGGGACTGGAAGAGTTGTTATTCTACATGATTGTCCAAGAGCGTGAGAATGAATCTGCATATTATATTTACAGAGACAGCAAGGGGAAACTGTTTTCTACCTGTACTGTATGGAATCTCATGCTTTCAATATGATGTTAACAATTGTACAGGTAAAACAGAGAAAAGGTCTGGAAATTTACACACAAACCAATTATGATCTCTAGAAAGCAGAGTGTGGTTAGAGGATGAATAAAAAAAAGTATGCATTTTACTCCATACACTTCTATATAGCTTGATTTTTTAAAAAAACAAACATATGTACTCTTTTTTTTGTAAACAAAAACTTAAAATACACACACACATACACACACATACTCACTGTATCAAAATTCAGAAAAGTAAGAAAAAGAAAACAAACAGACCATAAACGTAATTCCACTCCTCCCAGATCTCACCTCTGTTAGTATTTGATGAGTTTTTATTCACATCTTTTTTATGTAATTTGCTTGGAGCAGACAGGGCCTCATTGGGCATCATCAACAGTCAAGTTAAACAAGCAAGAACTTCAAGGATTGTTTACTGCTGCCACTCATATAGTCCATGGGTATTTTGACCATATGAAAATCTGGATATAGGAACAAAGAAAACCAATTTGATACTTATGAGTCTGTCTCCCTTAGCTCCCTTAGCTTAAAATGTTCATAATTAAGATGGAGATAAAAATTATCACTGTGACATTTTATGCACTGGCTCTAGACAGTAGCAAGGTAGAGGACTAGAAGATTAAGATTTACTGATCCCCTTATGAAATCACAAATGAGTACTTTAGTCAAACTTAACAATACTTACCAAGTCTGTCCAGAAAGCTCATTTGAGCCTCAAACAAACAACCTAAATGGAAATTCAAGAGAAGACTTTATCTCCTGTCTGAGATTTACACAAAAATCAAATCTGTTACAGACTCATCTAAAAAACACAAATAACCGACTTGAGACCTTTAGCAAATGGAGTGGCTGCTATACACGTGGAAATTACCTCCTTCTTTGTTTTCAATTTCCTGGGAACCAGGGAGAAGTTCTGGTTTCTAAACCTTGAGGCAACATGAACAATGAACAATTGTTAGCTAGAAATAGCAGATGAAGCCTATTACTACACGATGGAAAGTAGACTGCACTGTCTTAAGGTTGTGTTTATTATACAGGCCTGGTGGGTAAAATGATATGGTAGACAGTGAGTGTCCTGCTCAGTAGAAACCTCTGAGAAACCCTCCACTCCAAGGGAAGCATCCAACTTCTTTCTGTTTCTCCTCTTGTTGAGTATAGGCTTGGATAATTACATGTAATTTCCCAAGTCTGTCTTCATGAATGAAACTTCTTACCAATTTCTACCAAAACCCTCTACCAAATCAAATAAAGATAAGGTCAACAGAAAGCCAATACCATGCAAATACGCAGTAAAGGTCTTCATTTTTTTTTTTCATTTGAGTGGCAAACCAAAAATCTTGAAAAGTTAACAATTCCATGATCCAGCAAAACAGCAACAGAACACACAAGCTTTCCCTTGGGTTAGAATATGAAAACTTTTTTCAAGAGTAAATTCAATTGAGCTGAAATTGTAAAACCTGCAATGGCAAAGTGTATTTTTTAACCAAATTTGTTGGAAGCCAGTCATACACAGAAAATAAACCCAAACTCAAACTAGTACTGAAGTCCAGTTTCCTTTTAGCATTTTTTTTAAAAAGAAGAAAGAAAAATAAACTTTCTAGACTTGAAAATGCAGCCTTTAGAACAAGGTTCCAAGAGTTACTCGGATGTTGGCTGATGCTTACAAACCAATGCTAACAAGTGGAGTGTAAATGAATCAAAACCAGATAGACTCCATTTCCCTTCAAGTAAATGGAGGTTGGAGATGGGGAGGTGGTGGGAATGCTTCCCAAAATGTGAATTTTACCAAAGCCACAGTGTTCTGTATAAAAACTAGAGAAATATCATCTGAGCTTCAACTAGGGCTGGGTTTCAAAGAGGTGACATGAAGAGGGAGAAATGACACCCTGTGCCAGGCCATGAGCTTCAGGAACACTGGTTTCACCCCCACAATAAACGGCACGGCTGGCAGGTGTTCTCCCCCGACTTCAGAGATGAGAAAATGAAACGGGTGTACTCGCGTCCCCTTCTCTAGGTCATTCAGCCAGGAAGTGACCCTGAAGGGCGTCTGCATTAGGAAACAGTGCTCTCTCACCTCCTGTGCTCTTGTTCCATGAGAATCATTGATTACTTCAGCAAGTATGATGTAATGATGCTTTAATGAGGCCATTTTGGAGCGTTCTACCGATGCAATGCTAATCTTGTCAAGGCCAACACTTGTGCTGACTTAGTGCCTATGGGAGAACTAGGTAAGGAGAGGTAGAGAGTCATCATATTTTTTGTTTTTGTTTTTGTTTTTGTTTTGTTTTGTTTTAGAGACAGAGGTCTTGCTTTGTTACCCTGGCTGGAGTGCAGTGGCACAATCATAGCTCACTGCAGCCTCAAAATCCTGAGCTCAAGTGATTCTCCCACCTCAGCCTCCCAAGTAGCTGGGATTACAGGTACACACCATAATGCCTGATTAATTTTTACATTTTTTTTTGTACAGACAGGGTCTCACTATGTTGCCCAGGATGGTCTCAAACTCCTGGCTTCAGACAATCCTCCTGTCTCAGTCTCCCAAAGTGCTGGGTTTACAGGCATGAGCCACTGCGCCCAGCAAGAGTCTTATCTTGATTTAACTTAGGATCACCGTGAATTTATGTCATAAATCCAAGTTACTCAACTGTGGGGCAGGCCTGTGCTTCACCTGCATTACCTAACTCCTTTAATCCTCAAAATGACTATGGGCTTTATAGCATTTTTATCCCTATTTTATGCCTAAGAAAACAGGCTTGGAAAGGCTAAGGAAGAGGCAGAGCCAGGATTCTCACCCAGCCTGCCTGACCCCTCCGAGTCCAGATCATGTGCTCTTACCCCCTTCACAAAACTAAAAGGTTAATAATTCTAGAAATTATGCAGCAGTGGCTTTTCAAGGTATGTGGTTATCACTGATAGCAGCTTCCTACACATGTATTCATTCATCCAACAGGTATTGATTAAGTGATTACAATATATAAGACTGGAGGGTTATAAAGAGATCAAAAAATGTTCAAGTTCTTGTCCTTAGTCTCAAGCCATGTACAGCCCAGACTTACTCAGTTCTGGATTTTCCCCTGGTCTTCTGGCTACTGTCCTTTATCTTTTCAACTCACTTGTTATTACAGCAGTGTCTTTCTTTTGGACATGTCCAAATTTCTGGTTTAGATAAGTCTGTCCCTGAGACAAGTGAACTTCATCAAGAGATAAATGAATGGAGAGACAGCTTTAAACCAAGGGCCTCTGGCATTCATAGAGTATCAGAACTTGAAGGGATCTGACAGATGGAGCCTGTATTGGTCAGAGTAGTCTAACTGCTATAACAAACAAGCCCAAACGTTTACTTCTTGCTCTCACAAAATTCAAGGGGTACGTTTCCGGTTGGGCCTCTGTCACACCTGTGGTGATACGTGGGGATCCAGGCTCCTCCCCTGCTGTGGCTCCCCCATCTCAACAAAGGGTTTCAGGATGCCCCAGACTTCATCCACACAGCAGACAGAAGGCAGAGAGAAACGTCAGAGCAGGCATACTTACTTCTAACTGACTCCTCCCATTCCATCGGCAAGAGCTAGTCACAGTGCCACCTTCACGCCAGGGCCTGGGAGGTCTGTATGCAGGTTACCAGGAAGAATAAGTTAGTTTAGTGAGCATGAGCATTCGGCCCATAAAAGCACCGTGCAGGTGAGGAAACTGCTGCAAAGTACCTACTGCTACAAAGTGCCTACGCGAATCAACCAGTGTCACATAGAAGCAGATTCCATATTCCACTGCAGCACTCTTTGCCTACAACATTGATGCTTCCTAAAAAGACATGTCTTGCTTTTATTTCTTATATCATACTTACTATATAGATTTAAAAAATACAGAAAAACTTAAATAAGTTTGCACTATACTTTTCCAACATAGTCGCTCTTTATATTTTGATGCCCGCTAGCCTCTTCCACGTGTGTATCCTTATTATATATCACACAGACAAATTTTAATTATAAAATGTTCCAAACATACAGAAAGCAGTATAAAAGAAACCTAGGGATGCGCCACTCAGATTTAACAAATGTTAACATTTTACCACATTTGCTCAGTTCTCTCCTTTAGAAATAAAATGGATCCAGCTGAAACTCATCTAATTCTTTCTCATTCCTAAAGGAAATGAAGAAATGCTATCCTAAAGCTGGTGTGTATAGATCCTGTGAATGTTTCCGTACTTTTACTATATATATATAGATAGAAACTTTTTTGTACTTTTACTGTATATATATAGATACGAATATATATACTGTGTATATATATAGATACGAATATATATACTGTGTATATATATAGATACGAATATATATACTGTGTATATATATAGATACGAATATATATACTGTGTATATATATAGATACGAATATATATACTGTGTATATATATAGATACGAATATATATACTGTGTATATATATAGATACGAATATATATACTGTGTATATATATAGATACGAATATATATACTGTGTATATATATAGATACGAATATATATACTGTGTATATAGATACGAATATATATACTGTGTATATAGATACGAATATATATACTGTGTATATATAGATACGAATATATATACTGTATATATATAGATACGAATATATATACTGTATATATATAGATACGAATATATATACTGTATATATATAGATACGAATATATATACTGTATATATATTACAAAAAGTACTGTATATATATATACAGTAAAAGTACAAAAACGTTTCTATATATATATACACAGAGAGAGACAGTCTCATTCTGTTGTATATATACATATATATATACAGTAAAAGTACAAAATTGTTTCTATCTATCTATCTATCTATCTATCTATCTATCTATCTATCTATCTATATATATGGAGAGAGAGAGAGAGAGAGAGAGAGAGAGAGAGTCTCACTCCGTTGCCCAGGCTGGAGTGCAGTGGCGTAATCTTGGCTCACTGCAACCTCCACCTCCTGGGTTCCAGCAATTCTCCTGTCTCAGCCACCTGAGTAGCTGGGCTTACAGCCGTGGGCCACCCTGCCTGGGTAATTTTTTTATATTTTTAGTAGAGATGGGGTTTTGCCATGTTGACCAGGCTGGTCTCAAACTCCTGGCCTCAAGTGATCCGCCCACCTCGGACCCCCAAAGTTCTGGGACTACAGGTGTGAGCCACTGCGCCTGGCCTTTACTATGCAATTAGATTCATAAAATGTATATTACTTTTGTACATTTTAGATTTTTGCATAAGTGATACAATGCCATATATATCCTTTTGTACCTTGTTTTTTCAGTCAGCATTATGTTTTAAAACTTACCCATGTTGATCCATGGAGATTATTTTCATTCAGTTGAACTAGATGTAGTATTCCATTGAATGACTAAGCCACAGTTTATTACTCATTCTTCTCATATACAGTTAGATTGTCTCCATTTTTCCCTTCACAGTAGTTTTAAAAAACAACATTAGCATCAAATTATACATACAGATTTGCTGCCTGCTTTTTCCATGTAACATAACCTAGTTAAGCCTAGTAGTCACATATATTCTTTGAGAATATTATTTTTAACAGCTGTATAGTGCCCTCTCACACGAACATACCAAAATGTATTTAACCAATTCCCTCTAGTGGAACATTCAGGTATTTTCCAATAATGTGCTGTATAAATTATACTTCCACAAACATCATTTTATGTGCACTTTTGGCATATTGACAAACAGAGAAAACTAAGGAGTGCCTGTAGAGAGGGAAAGTGCTACTGCGGCAGCAAAGCAGCACTGTTCTGGCCCCACACTTTCTGGGGCAAATCCTACCAATTCCACTTACTAACCGTGTGACTTTGGACAAACGTAACTTCTCTGTGTTTCTATAAAATGAGATCGATGAGAGTAGTTTCATTAAATCCCATACCAGGTAGAGTTGTAGACTTTCTGCTTTATTATTTCTTTAAATTCCCCTGAAGGCAAGCAAGGGAAATCCTGCACCTGAGGCTCAAACGTGCTTACCTAAAGCAAAGTGCCACTCAGAGGACAAAGAGTCATGAGATTTGAACCACTCCAGAACAGTGCCCGGTGCATGGCAAGTATTTAGGAAGTTAGGTTCAACACACACACACATATATAGTGAATACGCATTTGCACACATGCATACATGCACTCACCCACACACACGCACGTGCACACACACATCTATACCTCTATGATAATTTTGGCTATGTGATACAGTACTATTGTGCTTTTGTTCTATCCCAACTTTTCCTTATTGATAAAGCTAACTAATCTTCTCCCTATGTTTTTTTTAATTCCATCTGGCACATCTTGCTTTTGCTGGCAATCCCTTCTTCGAACCCCCAGCAAACCTTCACTACCCAACACATTATACACTCAGAAAGTGCCACTAAAGCCCATTACTGACATAATGAAATTCTCTGACTCCCTCTTTCCATTTCAACCAAGTGGTCTGTCTATCCAAATATTTTCTCCCCCAGAGTCCTCCTCTCTGTCTTATGAATGGTGTCCCACTTCCCAGCTGACATCAAACCTGTGCAGATTACCTTTTCAAGCAAATGTAAATAAACAATAAAGCACAAAACAAAGAAGCCCACTTGATTTTTTTAGTTCTTCTAGAAATGGCTCAATAAAACTTCACTGGCCACAGGAGACTTCCCCTAATTCAACTAAACAAACACTCTTCCTTCTTCTCTTAAGAATGCCATCGGGCAGCCTAATGGGCTTTGAAAAACTCTTTGGAGCTCTGCACTGGAAAGGAAGATAAAAGGAAGCCACGGATGAGCAGTGAAGCAGTCAGGCTCCGATCCCTGCCCTCACCTCTGAGATCAGCACGTTCCGAAATCTGATGAGATTCATAAATTCACAAGGAAGTACTTACTGCACAATTTGCCATGACAATTTCCAAATGGCTTAGGGTGATCATGACACCTTTAGTCTCAGAATGCCAGGAGAATACTTGAAAGGCCCTGAATTGATGAAAACCATCATGGTTAGAGCTATTTTCATATTATCAAATATGGTTTTAATTAACCTCAAAAAAACAAGAAAGAGGTTTCTAGAAAAGACAACACATACACCCCTCCAACCCCCGCCACACGCCTACTTCTATGTGATAAACCTAGCTGAAAAGGGGATTAGGTCCCATGCCACATTTCATGAAGAAAATTAGCATCTTTCAGTCTCTCTGGAATGTATTTGTTTTCCTTAGACGCGAGCTCAGTTTCACACTTCCAACTCCTTAATATTAATTCCTTTTCTTATTTCAGCCTGACCAGAACAAATTCTGTCCTGAGGCATCTTAGCAATAAAATCCAAATGGGGTTTTGCCCTCTGGCCTATAACAACTGGTGTCACTCCTATGAGACCACGTCTAGACTCTTAAGGAAAGTTAGGAAAGATGTCATGCTAGATTGGCTATTGTGTTTTTTGAATTTCGGGAAGCGAGATTACTCCCCTGCACATTTTTATACCCATGGGAGTCTCAGATCTGGACTCAAAATTGAGGGGATGTAGGAATAAAGTAGATATAAATCTTGTCTACTTCATCATCATGTCATCCAAGCTCATGTTTTCTTCATAAGAATGCCTTTAAGAACTCAGAATGTTATAATCTTAGGTAGATGCCTATTTATATCTTTGCTACATACCTTCTTTTTCCAAGGTTGGGTTTTTTTGTTTGTTTCTTTGTTCATTTAATCTAGGAGATTAGTAAATAGCATTTTATTTGAAGGTGGTTAGCATTGATTGAATCATACTCTATGGCTTTGTCTTGACAATTCACTCTCAACCATTCTTTTATCAAAGAAAGGAAAGATAAGAAGTAGAAGAGATAGAGGAGAAGGAGGGGGAAGGAGAATAGAAAGGAAGAAGGAAAAGAAAAAAGGTAGGAAAGAAGGAAGGAAGGAAGGAGGGAAGGAAGGAAGAAGGAAGGAAGGAAAAGAGGGAGGGAGGGAAGGAAGGAAAGAGGGAGGGAGAAACAAAGGGTGAATGGGCATCATTGGCCATAGTATCTGAAAGAAAATAATGCATTGGGTATAAAGGCTTCAACTTTATCCCAGAAAGGCTTTAAACTCTCAGTACATTCTTTTTAGAAGTATAGACGCACAAAGTTACACCACCCTTCAGGCATGAAACAACCATCCCACTCAAACACAAGGCTTACAGACATGGTAATGAACACAAAGAGCACCACAGAGCTCCTCAGAAGTGTCAGTGTTGCTTAACATTTTATTTATTATTTATTTATTTATTTATTTTTGGGACAGAGTCTGGCTCTGCTGCCCAGGCTGGAGTGCAGCGGCACCATCTAGGCTCACTGCAACCTCTGCCTCCCAGGCTCAAGCGATTCTCCTGCCTCAGCCTCCTGAGAGCTGGGATTACAGGTGTGCACCACCATGCCCAGCTAATTTTTGAATTTTTAGTAGAGACAGGATTTCTCCTTGTTGGCCAGGCTGGTCTCCAACTCCTGACCTCAAGTGATCTGCCTGCCTCGGCCTTCCAAAGTGCTTAACATTTTAAATTAATGCAGACTTACATTTCTAGGCTTTTCTTAATATTGCGAGTTTTGCTGATACCCAAACAAAATGGACTTCCCTCAAGTGGAATTGAATTTGCCTCATGGTAACTGTTGCACAGAGCCTAACTTGTTAGGAGGTAGGATAAAAGAACACTTTTTGTAAAAAAAGAACACAAGCCTGGGAGTCAACTGGGCCCAGTCCTGCCTACAACTGACAGTGTCTACCCTGGACAAGCCATTTAACCCCTTCAGAGCCCATTCCCTCCTCTGTAAAATTACTTATTAAAATGAGTACTCACTTGGGTTAGATCTATGTTGAATATCCTCCTGGTAGTGCAGCCTTGTAAACAGTCCCAGAAGGACCTGTCTTGCCATGTTGTAATTCAGCCTTGCTATACCAGGATGTGGGGATGGATGGGAGTAGGGAGGCAGGGGTTGGATAAAATGAGAGAAATCAAGGAATCTCAGAGCATTTCCACCGTTAGCATCATTCCCACACTCTGACTTCTGGGAACTGCCACATTTTTAGCACCCTGTTATTTGGAGAGACACAAGATAGGAAGGTGCCACAATGAGACATTTTCTTATTCTGAACCCTCATCTAGCTCCCCCAACTGAGCTGGGGGTGGAATGGCAGAGGCAGCAAAGGTCACACTGCTAGGAGTAGACTGAGCATTAGAAAGAGAGGACACATCCAGAAACGCAGCAGGAGCCCATCTTGGTGCATGTCTCCCTCACTTCATGGGAAGCCATGTGCATTCAAACAGCAGCTACACAAAGCACAGTTTTGCAAAATCACTCTTCAGTCATCTATGCAGGAGATGTTAATCCTGCTCCAAGCATCATAAGAAGGTTGCATTAAATGTCTGCTGTTGATTTCCTTTATGAGGTTGGTTTCTGCCCAACAGGTCAAGTAAGGCAGAACCAGCAGAAATTGAGAGCAAAAGAGGAAGGGAGCCCATATTCACAGAGAATGTGCCCCAAAATGCAAATGACTGGCCAGGCACCGTGGCTCACTCCCGTAATCCCAGCACTTTGGGAAGCTGAGGCGGGCAGATCTGACCTGAGGTCAGGAGTTCGTGACCAGCCTGGCCAACATGCTGAAACCCTGTCTCTACTGAAAATACAAAAATTAGCCAGATGTAGGGATGCGTGCCTGTAATCCCAGCTACTAGGGAGGCTGAGGCAGGAGAATCGCTTGAACTCAGGAAGTGGAGGTTGCACTGAGCTGAAACAACCCCATTGCCCTCCAGCCTGGGCAACAAAAGCGAAACTCCATC
Organism: Gorilla gorilla gorilla; assembly: GCF_029281585.2. Lineage (NCBI taxonomy): Eukaryota > Metazoa > Chordata > Mammalia > Primates > Hominidae > Gorilla > Gorilla gorilla. The sequence continues at coordinate 73,895,289 of NC_073243.2, forward strand.
TCAAAAAAAAAATGCAAATGACAAATAGAGGGCTTGGTTCTTAGGACAATGGTTAAAGAACAGCAAAGAATATGCTCAAATAGATTTGAAGGCGGTTGCTAACAAAATCACACAAGGCAGCAGGACATTTGCTGTAGAAACAGTAAATATTGCAGTCAGCCAAGAGACAATATCTGACTCACAGGCAAATAACGATGTATAAAAATTGTCTTTTTTTCTTATTAAAGATTTTTTCAAATTAACACATTGAATCTTTTCTTTTGGTTGACAAAGCCAAAAGGCAACTGACACCCAAAGGGAAGAAACAACCAGGGAAAAAGCCAAGTTTCTAAAAAATTAAGACATTTCTTCCATTTCTCTCCTAGTTAATAACTCAGGCTTCTCTATAAGGAGCAAAACTGCAAATATAAAATTGGCCTTCACTTTGTGTGTTCATAGTCCCACAAGAACTAGCCAAGCCTGCAGAAAGTCTTGTCAGAACATTGTCAGGCTTTAGACCCTAAGGCCTGGAAGGGCCCGCAAAAAGCTTAGTAAATGGAGACATTTGGGCAAGCCCCCAGATCTGGGAAGTCAGGCTTACAAATGGTCAAAACAGTCAACGTTTCCTAGTGCAAGTTCCTAGGTGGTCATTAGTGGTGGAAATCCTGAGTAGTTTGATGTTGTCATCCCTATTTTCCAGATCAAGAGGTGAGGATAGAAGTTGACTGAGGAAGGTATCCAACCACCACCTGCAGCGTCAGGGAGTGCTGGAATCAGGCCTCAGCCTTGTCTCCCACAGCCACATCCACCAGCCTGCTGCCTGTCAAGGCTCCTAGACACTCGCTCAAGATTCCAGAAACTACTCCAGCTTCACTCAATGTAGACTCACCTCCACCGTCTGTCCCTGCTGCTCCCTGCCCCACGCTAGGAGACTCACCAGGAAGGTCTTTTCTACTCCCATCTCCAAGAGAACGCAAGGATTGAAGTGCTTGCAAATCCCCTAAGAGTTCCTTAAATTTTCAAGGTACTATTTTAACCACCTCCTCCATCCCTTAAATCCTGAGGAATTGGACAGGCAGGCAGGGAAGCTGTTTGGCTCAGGGATGGAAGAGTCACTTGGCCGCTTCCTCTTCCTCTTGCCTCCCAAGAAGTAACGGAGTAGTAACACAAGTCTCCCCTCTTTGCCACCCCATCCACCAGGCAGGTATGGCCAAGAACCAGAAAATTCTCCATTCTGGAGACTGTCCCCACCTCTCCCTAGGTGCCAGTGGAACATTTGCTGGGGAAAGAAAAACTGAAGCTGTTTGTTGTCGTTTTTTAATCGTCGAGAAAGATTTATATTCATTTTATGCTTGAATAGAATTTTTTAGGGAAGAAATGATGAGAATTGGGGCTGAAATATTCCATTTATTTGGGAGCTTGTCACTTGGCAAATTAAAGGCACTTGTGTCGGGCTCAGGAACACACACACTCTCCACCACTCCTTTCCTTAGCCTCATGTGGTAGTTTTCACTTTTTACAATAACTCTTCATGGGAGAAGGATGAAAATTGCACTGAGCTTTTCTTACAACTTAATGAAGTTTCAGGAAAGAAATCCGAGCCTTGCTCTGGCGCTCTGATGCTGCATCTTTGTAAACAGTGTGGCAAGGGGCCTTGCAAGATTTATAGAAAATGGCATTGGCAGAGAAAATGTTAGCTCCAGCTCCGGCCCCATAAAGCTATGCTATTGGCTTTGTAAAGCTCTCCAAAAAATGAGATGGAAAACAAACTGAAATCAACACCATTCAGTTCACTGCTAGCCAGGGGCCTCTAAAGTTTATCAACGGGGGTTCACCTGCTTCCCAAAAGAAAAGAGTTTTGTTCCTGAAATAAAAGGCTTGTAAAATCTCTCCCCTACAAGATGGTAGTGACGTGAGGATTTTCAAATCAGGGCAAAATGATAGGAAAGAAACGGTCATTTTCTGCAAGTCAGAAGGTGAATTTGATACCAATGCCTGTTAGGCAGAGACAGCCACACAAGTAAGCATATGCAAGGAAGCTCTTCACATATGGCTTGGGTTACCTAGAACCAAGTCATTAATTGGGGGTGGCCAGACTAATTATGAGATTGGAAAGGGAAGAAATGAGTAGGAGCAACATTCCTTGCCAGTAGGGTTTTGTGTAACAGAATATAAAGTCTTTATTGCAGACTTTATGACAGGGAAGGGAATGATTAATTATCAAACAACATCTCCCCCATCCTGAAATAAAAATTTCCAAATGTCTATCTCACAGGTCTTGCTCCTAGAGCCTCCTTTCTCTTCAGCCCAACATGAAACAGTTTGCAGGTTAACGTGCCCATTAAGCCTCCACCAGGCCAGGCCCTCCTCAGCATTCCCTCCTGTAGGAGTTGTAAATAAGGAGCTGTGCATGGGATTTTGCTGAATAAAAGAGAGTATGTACTTCTAAAGTCACAACCAGCCTTCCCCTCTCCCCATCAACCTCTTTAATTTAAAGTTGACGGCTTGTTTCTTCACCCTGTCAAGTTTCAAATACGTTTCCTTTTCCTCTAACCGTGATAGGGAAATGTCAAGTTCTCTGCAGAGGAGGAAGAAGTGCTTCAATCATGCATCTGAATGTACTTGTACAAAAGAGCCCCAGTGCTGATTTGCCAAACTGCTTTGAGGGGTAAACTTTGGCCCTCACCACCCTGAAGACAAAAGCAGGCACACATAAATGCCACGACAGCTCCTGGCATGGCCCCGGTTGGGCCACGCATTCATGCCGAGAGTGTGGAATTTCACTGTCACATAAAACCACAGCTGGGTCAAGAGGCAGATACACTAATCGAGGAGCAGAGCAGGAGCTTTCAATGTCTCCTCTCCAGCTTCAAAGATAGGGGAGATGAAGCAATCCTTCTGGCAGGCTTCAATGGAATGAAATGTCCAAGCAAAGTAACTTCAGTCCACCAGTGAATCTGCCGGCAGATCCACAAAGCGATAAATAATAAACAAATATGTACTGAATACCTATTCTGTGCAAGGCACTAAGATAAGAACTTGTTAGGAGCATAGAGAAATGGAGCAGAGTTCTGATCTCAATAGGGGTGAAAGCCCAGACACTGCTGATTAGCCATACATGACAGCATATGGATGTCCCGTGAGTGACAGTTGTCTCTCCAATAGCCAATACCCCTTCTCCCGGCTAAGAGAACTTTGATTTTGTTCAAGCACCAAGTGGCTATGCGTTTTCCTAAGGGGCTGAGCTGCTTCACAGCTCTAGGGGATGAATTTATTTATTTTTAATTATTATTTTTTAAGACAGAGTCTCGCTCTGTCACTCAGGCTGGAGTACAATGATGCCATCTCAGCTCACTGCAATCTTCACCTCCCGGATTCAAGCAATTATCGTGCCTCAGCCTCCTGAGTAGCTGGAATTATAGGCGTGTGCCACCACGTCTAGCTAATTTTTGTATTTTTAGTAAAGACGGGGTTTTGCCATGTTGGCCATGCTGGTCTCAAACTCAGACCTCAAGTGATCTGCCTGCCTGGGCCTCCCAAAGTGCTGGGATTACCAGGCGTGAGCCATCACACCCGGCCAGGGATGAATCTTGATTGCTCAAAACCAATGGTTCTTTTTTTTTTTTTTTTTTTTTTGAGACGGAGTATTGCTCTGTCGCCCAGGCTGGAGTACAGTGGAGCGATCTCGGCTCACTGCAAGCTCCGCCTCCGGTTCTAAATTCTGCCTGCACATTATAATCACCTGGAGGGTAGTTTAAAACTTCCATAACTGGGCCCCATCTCTAGACTCTGATTTAGTGGGTCAGACATAAAATCCAAAATCCAATCGTTTTCAAACTTCTGTGGGTGATTGTAATGTACTGCTAATTCTGGGAATCGATGGTCTAAGTCAACATTTCATTCCCTTCTCAGTGATTGGCTTAGGGTCGGTCATGTGATTCAGTTCAGGTCAAAGATATGTGGAGGTGTCGGGAGGCTTCCAGGAACATTTTCTATAGGTTTAAAAAGACGAAAGGAAGGTGTATGTGCTTTTTCCTTTTCCAAGCTTTGGATGCTGTTTTTAAAGGAGGAAGGTTTGAACAGGTGCAAGAAATGTGTGATGGTGAAAGAAAAAGTCAACAAGGGCTAATATCCAGAGGAAGGCAGAAGAGAAAGATGGAAGGAAATGGGTCCATGATGACACTGTTGGACCAATGAAGTGACTAGAACTGCAACCTCCCTGCCTCTAGACCAGTGGACTTAAAACTTGGTTGCATACTGTAAACACCTGGAGTGTTTTTTAAAATATGGATGCATGGATCTCACCCCTAGAGGATCTCATTTCATTGGTAAGTGATGAGGTGTGATCATCAGGATTTTAAAAATACTTCCAGGTGGTTATGTTGTGCAGCCGAGTTTGAGAACCACCGCTCTAGATGTCTTGTTGAGTGAGACAATAAATTTCCCATTGTGTAAGCCAGTGGTTCATAAAGTGTGTTCCCCCTGACCAACAGCATTAGCCTTACCTAGGAACTTGTTCGAAATACAAATTTTTGGGCTTTACCCCTGTGCTGCCTAATCAGAAATTTGGGGAGTTGGGAGCAGCAATTTGTGGTTTCACAAGCCCTCCTCGTATTTTAATGCATGCTACAGCTTAAAAACCACTGGTTGATACTTGGCTTCTTGTGTTCTGTTACTTGCAGTCCAAAGCATCCTAACTGATACAGAAACTCGGAGGGAAAAAGAATGACCTCAGCTGACAGGATTTGGATGGATGAGGTGGAAGGGAGCAAAGCATGCAAACCTCTCATATAGAATAGAATTTTTACAGTATATGTAGGAAGTGAGAGGAGTGGAGGGGGGCAGTGGGGTGCCAATCTAGTGGCAGCAGAAGAAGTTTCTAAAGAGTTGAGAAAACTAAATCTAAAAACACAGATTAGAGCTATATTCATCAGGACCTTGAGTGAGAGGTTAAAGATATTAATAATACATTATCCTGTAAGTAATGGCAAGCCACTAAAGCATTTGGAAGAGAACAGTTTTAAGGGGGAGAAGAGCAAAAGTGATATTTTAGATGATTAAACTGGATGTGTAAATTGGGTAGATTGAGGGGAAAGGAGAAGGAAGGTGCAAGGAGACAAATTTGGAGACTGCACATACATTCTGGTGTCCTTCCTCAGCATCTGAAATATTCTCTGTGATGCTGAAGAATAGGAAGCTTCATCAAGTAGACACTGGGCTAACCCTGCTTGGAAGTGGGACTCAGAAAAGCTGCTTCAACCTCCACTCTCCCAGGTGCCTGAGGTTCCACCCAGTGTCTCTTCACTGGAGTGTTAGTTTCCAGCAATGCAAAGCCTCACCAATTCCCTTATGGTGATGAGGACGAGGTAAGTCATTCTCTAGGAAATAAAGAGAGGAGGAATCAGGTTCGTGGTCCGGGGAGATCCTGCCTGCTCTGAGTGCCGTTTCCCAAGCTGGACCAGAAATAACTACCATAGTGTAGAATTCTCTGCCTGCTCACAGGTTGTGATTTTTGTGCTGGCAGTCACACAGCCTGAAGTGCCAGGCATCACAAAACAAAACTTACAGCTTTTTCTCTTGGCTGATATCACATCAGCGATATGAAATCTCTCCCACTGCCATCATTAGAACCAGCTGGCTGGTTGTCACTCTCAAGAATGGCTTAAAATCATCCCGGTTTTGAGAAATTCCATCTACCAGAAAGACTTCCATGTTGGATGCAAAATTAAAATCATGTAAGATGACATATGTTTGAAATACACTTCAGATAAAGATTTGTCTTTTGAGTTACATTTTCCTCAATATTTTATCATAAAAATTGTCAAACAGAAAAGTTGAAAGAATTGTGCAGTGAACAAGAACATTTTCCTATATTGCTTTACCATATATCTGTCCAAGTACCCAGCTCTATCCACACTGTAGTCCATTTAATTTCTTTGATGTATTCAAAGTTGCAAACATCAGTATACTTCACCCCTAAACACATCAATATGCATATTTAAACTAGAGTTCAATATTGTTCCTTTTTTAGGTTAAATTTACACTGAATAAAATGTGCAAACCTTAAGTGTACCATTCTATGAGTTCCCAGTCACCTTAGGCTTATATTTATATTTTAATAAAACTCACATTAATTAATTGGCATGTCCTAAGTGTGTGTCTCGCCGCAGTGTTTTTATCAGCTGTGTAACAAGAAATAAGCAGACACAGTGGGACGTGTTAAAAACATCTTATCGTTTTCACATAATAAAACATGGATAGTTTTTCATCTGATGTTCATGAGATAATAAATATTGTCTGGTGTTAGAAGCCAATAGCAATTAAAACGTTAATTGAAAATGTCCTCCCATCCTTCTTGTAATGTCTGGAAAGGTTTAGCTGGTGGGTTTCTTGAAATAACAGGATGACCTGTTTAAAAAAGAAAAACTTTATTTGCAAATAGCCTCTGTGTGAATCAGGGTTTTCTTAGGATTGTATAACCTAAACCAAACACATCAGGTGCTGAGGCTGATGTAAGACACCAGCTGCCACCATAACCCCTGATTTCCAATGTTTTGTTTATAAAGAAAGCCTCTTTACACACACTGATTGACTAATCGGTTACCAGGATAAATGTAAACTTTCAAAAGAGAACATTTAAAATAAATGCTTGCCTACCGGTGCTTTAGATAAAATAAGACTTCACTTGAAAAAAAATTCCACGGTTAAAAAAAAAAGTTTGAAAACCACTGAATCTTATCCATCTCCCTCAGCCTATTGGTGAGAAAACTGAAGCATGAGGACCAGAACTCTTGGCTCTTTTGGTTCTAGTCCCTTTCCACTATATACTATAGTGATTAAATTAATCAATAAGGATTTATTGTACATAATTATGTGCCCAGCAGTGTGTTTGATTCTGTGGGATTTAGAAAAGTAGGCTAAAATATGGTGCCCGTCTCATTCCAGACAACTAGCCCCAGAGACGAGTTTCTGATCCTGATGAAGAAGAGAGACATGGGTAAAACAATGCAGGGATGGCATGAGTTCTAAACTGCACAGATTACAGAAGCATGACTTGAATCCAGAGGAGGAGGGAACTGGAATCGCTGGGTAAATTAAGTTTGTGTAAGGAAAGGAGAGGTTGGGAACAGCACTCAACAGGGCAGTCTAGGATGCCTTTTGTGTACCAAGATGTATAGATTCACTTGTACAACACATATTCTACAGTGCCTTTGGGAGTTGTCTAAGCGGATTGCTCATTTCATTCACTGTGGGAAAATTCTAAGTCCTCCACATTTCCATTGACCTGATCTCCAGACCTTGGGATTTGCCTTCTAGTTTGAAGTAATGCCAACTCTAAATAAAGTCAAACCTACAGGGGTCCCATTATCGCTAATCTAGAAAGGATTGCAGATTCTTTCTTTCCTTTCTTCCTTCCTTCCTTCCTTCCTTCCTTCTTTCCTTTCATTTGCAATGGAGAGTATGAGGATAGGAACAAGATAAAAGCAACACAGTATTTTCTAAAAACAAACAAACAAACAAAAAAACTTGCAGCAAAATGGTAAGAAATGAAACCACTACCAAGATCATGTCCAATCCAGACTGAGGAGGGCAGCAGCTGGATTCAATTAACTTTGTGCAAAAGTCCTCCATCAAGACTTCTGCCTCTGAAGTGATAAGCATTACCCATGTTACAAAGATTATTTAATTTTCTAAGATCTTGGTCTTTGGCATTGTTCAGATCTGGTTCCGCTAATACTGGAAGCTCTAAGCCTCCTGGTTCACTGCTTTCAAAATCTAAAACATACGACAAAGAAATTCTAGTGAACTCAACAAGAAATCTTGCTTATTCAAAATTACCAATCAATTCAAATGTCCTGCTGTATAAGTGGAGTGCCACATGTTCAAAGCCTGTAAAATTTAGATGTTGTTTACCCAAGCAGCTTGCTAGGATGGCAGGCCAGGCATGAAAAATGTCGGCACTCATTCCTGTAACTGTACACTGCTCTCACTCCCAACCTGGAACCATCTATTGATATTCAATAGTGCCCCAGGGCCCCAGGAAAGTTCTTAAATAACCCTGCTTGTTGTAAGCACTCAGAACTACCTTTTGGAGACCATTGCCTGTAGCTGTTCAGCCTCAAGAATACTAACTAGGTCATTCACAAAACACAAATGCTCTCAAATAATCTGAGCATTCCCAAAAGTCATCCTGCTGTCCTGAACTTTTACTTTTTTGGGTCAGAAAGTCAGGCTATGCCTGCACTTGTCTGCCCTCTAAAAAGCACCATGCTTATATTACATTTCTTACATCTACCTGCCAAACCAAGTCATTGCCTGATTTTTTATTTCTGCATCTTCTAAATGTCTCTGAGCAATATTTACCCAAACTCAGCATCCTGCAGAGGCAAATATCTAAGTAAATATTATCGTGGGATAATGTATTCATGAAGAGCAAGGGGAGTCTTTTATTGTTGAGAATGGGTAGGTTCATGGGAAATTTACTACCTTTTCTTCCACAATCAAGGAAGACTTAGTAAGGAAGTTAGGTACACAAAAAGAAAATGTGTTTCAATTTGGGGCAAAATGAATCTTAATTCTACATAAGAAAGTAACCATCTTGCAGTGAGCCAAGATCACGCCACTGCACTCCAGCCTGGCAACACAGCGAGACTCCATCTCAAAAAAAGAAAAAAGAAAAAAAAGAAAGTAACCATCAGAGTCAGAGTCAGATATCACTCCTTGGTGGCTTCACCATACAGGGATATCTCAAAAGTCTCCTAGCAGCAAGCAAGGTGTTCCAGGATGGTAGGAAGGTGATTACATGTGAGGTCATAGTTTAGCCAAATTTCTTCAGCACTAAGTTTATTCTTTGCCAGTTCAGAGCAGCCTCCTCCTAATACCACTTTTGGGGCCAATGGATCCTGTTGTACATGCTGCTGAAAGGAAGTAAGAAACTAAAGGCATCAGAATTCAATATAGTTCCTTATGAGTTCTAGAGAGGAGCCTGGGTCCCTAGCATCTGCCTGGCCCGACAAATTGAATTAACCAGCTTCCTGGAAGCAGCAAGTGACCCATTCCATTAAGCAGGTAGACATTTTATTGTCATCTTTGACTGATGAGCTATTCATGGAATTCCTCTTCTCTTTGAGATTTCACTCACTTAAATTCCTATTATGCATCATGTATGCAGCCCACATGAAGATAACATGGCTTGATTCTCCTTGATGGAGCAAGCTAATGCCTCCTGAAATTGATTATATTGGTGTTACGACTTTAAGTGAGGGTTGAGCTTAGGATATCGATCTCAGTTTGCAAAGTGTTTCTTTAATCAGTTGATTGGTTATTCTTTGAGGTATTTAAACTGGCTTCCTGCGCCTAGGCTGAATATCCAGATCCCAGGTTCATTTCTAAGATGATTAGGGCCAGAGGTAGTTAAATTAGTAGCCCAAGGGCTACAGACCCAATCCTCAAAAACAGATCAAGATGCTCTGTAGACATTGTGAGGGGAAAGTGAAAGACGATGAGAAAGAGAACAGACATTGTTGGGCAAATAGCCCTTCATCCACAACAGATGAGATACCTCTTTCCAAAACACTCAGGAGGCATCCTGCCAACAGAGTGTTCAATAGTAAACAGCCACTCCATCAACAAGGAATTAGAGCAGCTTTAGGAGGAGGCAGATCCACAGACAAGGGTATATCCAGAAAGCCCAGGCTTACAGCGGGGAGCCCCCTAGGCCAGGTCCAAGGAGCTGATATGGGACTTGTCCCTGCAGATGGGTCAGGAGAGCAGCACCAGAAAAACCACATCTTTTGGGCTCACAGACCTCTTCATAAGTCATTCCCAACCTCCTGAGGAGCAGCACGCTGGCCAGCTCTGATGGAGTTCACAAGTTCACTCCACTGACAAAGCCTGAACCTCTGAGTCCAGCCCACAGTTATGTTTCACTCAGGCTTTCAAGGAGCTGGTGTTCATTGAACATTTCCACAGCTGAGAAAGGTCACAAGTCCTCAGAGCTGTTGTTGTTGTTTGTGTGTTTAATCTTTCAGGGACTCCAAGAAGAGTAATGTTACAAAGAACTCCAGCTCCAGAGGCAGGAGAAACCTGAGTTCTAATCCCAACTTTGCCACTTATTAGCTGTTTGACCTTGAACAAGTTGCCTCACCTTTTAAAATATCAATTCCTCATCTGCAAAATAGTGCCTACCTTGTGGCCATTGTAAACTTTTGAGCAGTAGATTCGATAATGCTGGCAAAGCCCATGCATGGGAAAGTGCCTGTCACACAGTAAGAGCTCAGGGCACCGTGGTTATTATTGTCCCCTGTAGCCACACAGTTTTCTCAGCACCTAAGTCACACACAGAAACACACACATATACATACACTCAGTCTCCCTCCACTGTCCTCTAACCTCTGTTCTCTGAAAAGTACAAATTCTGGCCAAGCACGGTGGCTCACACATGTAGTCCCAGCACTTTGGGAGGCCGAAGCAGGTGGATCACCTAAGGTCAGGGGTTTGAGACCAGCCTGGCCAACAGGGAAAAACCAGTCTCTACAAAAATACAAAAATTGGTCAGGCGTGGTGGCGGGTGCCTACAGTCCCAGCTGCTCCAAATGCTGAGGCAGAAGAATTGCTTGAACCCAGGAGGCGGAGGTTGCAGTGAGCTAAGTTCGTGCCACTGCACTCCAGCCTGGGCGACAGAATGAGACTCCATCGCACACACAGACACACACACAGACACACACACAAAGTACAAACTCTTGCAATATAAGATATTTTAAACCTAGGAAGGCTCAAAAATATTTAATGAGTGCTCTCTATATGCAACGTACTGAGCTAGACACCATGTCAGGCGCTTTAAAGGTGGATGCAAATTTGTGTTAAAGAATTGGGAAATGGAGGTAGATAGAAAACTTAAGTCACAAAGGCCTCTCTTTTTCTTTTTCCAACAGTTCCTGAAATTCTATCTTCTTTATAGAAATTTTGTTAAATAAGAAGGGGAGGGAGTGCTGTTGGAAATCTTCCATGAGCCATTTCCTTAGTGGAGATACCCAGACTAAGGCATTAGGCCATAAGATGAGTGAGGACAGGAGTGAAAATAGTACCTGAAGCTCCCAACAAAAATGTAGGAACATTGATGGTTATTTGTGATTTAACTGTGCATTGACAAATCTTAATATCACTCTGCCTAATGCCTAACCTAGCCTTATATATGGCATCAGAATTTCCCTCTTTGAAGGCATCACTATCAAGTTCTGGCTTTTTCTGGGGATATGTCATCTCTAGGACCCAGCTGAAGGCCAAGTAGACACAAAGGTGAATAAACCCACAAGGTATTTACACCCTTCCCTTAATCCCAAAGCAATATATATGAATATTATACCTATAAAAACAGACTTTCATATACACCACACAAATATATCATGCCCTTACTCTTGGCAAGCACCCAACTAGCCCCAGCTGCAGCCTTAAGCGAAATCTCTTAGCAGCCACTTGTGGTGGCCATGAAATATGATCAAGCTGGAGTCATATTTCTGATACCTGTTCAACTTTGAAAACGAAGTCTGGAGAAACAACTGAATTTATCCTCAGGTTGCCCATTCAAAAAGTGGGGAAAGCTCAAGGATTTTCTCTGTTGGCAGAGATTTGTAAACTGGTTCAACCAAAGTTAAACTGGGGAGAATATATGTCTCATGGAAGGCAATAAGGGAACTTTAAACACATGACAACCGTGCTTAAGTTGGTGCAGACATTCTACAGAAAAGGACAAGGCAGCCTCTGCCAAGCCCTGAGACTCCTGAAATGATTAGGGGAGCACAGAAAATTCAGCCCAACTGTGGACAGGGTGAATTTCCACAAACCTATAACTCCGTCTGCTTACTCTACTCCACGAAGGCACTGCACTGTTTTCAATTCCAATTCAATGTGTATGTGTTTAGTCACTAATGTGTGTCTAAGGATGGCGTTTGTTTGAAATGTCAGAAGTGGTGAGGGGAGGGCAGGGAAAGACTCCAGAGAAGTGTAAGTCATAACTCCTGCCTCTACTATCTGTAGATACTAAACCGTACACACCTACACCCACACACCCCCAACACACACACACACAGCCAACATACACACACAAAGAGAGGAATCAGAATGGATTAGACAAATCTCCATGGAGAACAGTGATATGGTTTGGCTGTGTCCCCACCCAAATCTCTTCTTGAATTGTAGTTCCCATAATCCCCATGTGTCATGGGAGAGCCCTAATGGGAGGTAACTGAATCATGGGGGCGGTTACCTCCATGCTCTTCTTGTGGTCGTGAGTGAGTTCTCACAAGATCTGACAGTTTTATAAAGGGCTTTTCCCCAACTTCGCTCTGCACTTCTTGCTGCCACCATGAGAAGAAGGACGTGTTTGCTTCCCTCTTTCACCATGATTGTAAGTTTCCTGAGGCCTCCCTAGCCATGCTGAACTGTGAGTCAGTTAAACCTCTTTCTTTTATAAACTACTTAGTCTTGGGTGTGTCCTTATTAGCAGCATGAGAATGCACTAACACAAATGGGGATGTGAACTTGGACTTAGTGTTCATTCATTCATTTACTCGTTCACCAAATAGTCACACCCTATGCACCACAATGTTCCAGGCACTGGAAATGTGGTAAGCAAAACAAGGCACAGTACTTGTTCTCATGGTGCTTTCTAAGAGATGACCAGACTTCCATTACATCTCTTTGTAGAGCCAATAGTGGCAGTTTCCACATCCTTGCTTTCACCCTTCTTGTAGTCCATCCAGTTAGTCATCCATTTCCCTTGTTCCTGGTGCTTCTCCAAGAATCTTCCTAAAGAGTCCCATTTATTGATGGCTTATCATGTGTGAGACACTGCTAGAAACTTTACATGCATTCTTGCATTGAATCCTTGAACCAATTGTTGTTGTTGCAGTTGTTGTTGTTTTTTTTTTGTTTTTTTCAGACGGAGTCTTACTCTGTCACTCGTTTGGAGTGCAGCAGCGCAATCTCGGCTCACTGCAACCTCTGCCTCCCAGGTTCAAGCGATTCTCCTGCCTCAGCCTCCTGGGTGGATGGGACTACAGGTGCACACTACCATGCCCAGCTAATTTTTGTATTTTTAGTAGAAATGGGGTTTCACCATGTTGGCCAGGATGGTCTCGATCTCTTGACCTCATGATTTGCCCACCTCGGTCTCCCGAAGTGCTGGGATTACAGGCATGAGCCACCACGCCTGGTCTGAACCAATGTTATATAGTCAATGTGCTTATCCTCACTTTCAGCTTAGGGTTCAGGCCCAGAGAGGTTTAAATTTGACCCAATTCACACAGTTTAGAAGAATTCAGATGCAAGCCTCTCAGATTCTAAAGCAACCTACTCTATGAAGTATTCCTTAAAGATCTAGTTGTACAGCTTAAGGACCTCATGGAACAAATATGTTGTTATCACCTTCCTCAGAATAAAGAGGAAATGGTGCAGGTGGATATAAGGTTTTAAAAGTTTCGTTTTAACCACAATGCGATACTACCCTACTCCTGCAAGAATGGCCACAATCAAAGCATCAAAAGACCGTAGATGTTGCCATGGATGCAGCGAACAGGGAACACTTCTACACTGCTGGTGGGAATGTAAACTAGTACAGCCACTATGGAAAACAGTGTGGGGATTCCTTAAAGAACTAAAAATAGAACTACCATTTGATCCAGCAATCCCACTGCTAGGTATCTACCCAGAGGAAAAGAAGTCATTATTCGAAAAAGATACTTGCACATGCTGTTTATAGCAGCACAATTCACAATTGCAAAATCATGGAGCCAATCCAAATGCCCATCAATCAATAAAAGGATAAAGAAACTGTGAGAGATATATATATATATATATAAAATGGAATACTACTCAGCCATAAAAAGGAATGAATTAACAGCACTTCCAGTGACCTAGATGAGATTAGAGACTATTATTCTAAGTGAAGTAACTCAGGAATGGAAAACTAAACACCATATGTTCTCACTGATATGTGGGAGCTAAGCTATGAGGATACAAAGGCAAAAGAATGATACAATGGGGCAAGGGATAAAAGGCTAAGGATATAGTGCAGTATATACTGCTCAGGTGATGGGTGCACCAGGATCTCATAAATCACCACTAAAGAACTTACTCATGTAACCAAATACCACCTGTACCCCAATAACTAATGGAAAAATAAAATAAAAAAGCTTCCTTTTGTGGCTATCAAAAAGTAGTTAACCCAGCCAAATGACAATTATACCTTTATTTCTCCTTGGCCAATAAATGAACAACAAATATTTGTTCTTAACACCAAAAATTTAAACAAATAAATTCTTGATTTAACCTTATATCATCTTTTCACTTGTGCTCTGAAACATCAACTTCCTCCTTCCCAAGTCTCCCTGAAAAGGCTGATTTCCAGGTCCTCTTTCTCTTCCTTTCTACTAAATGTTCAACCTCAAGGGCCATCTTCAATAGCATTTGGCAGGCAATGTTCCTGTGAGCCTCAGAAACCCTCCTGCAGAATTGCTGCTCAACCTTCACTCCTCAAGGTGATCCCGCAAAGGAGGGGAGACCTGCCACAGTGCCCTGACATTTTCCATGACTTCTTTTAAGGAACAGCTGGGCCGTAATAGAAGGTTACTCAGGGATACCCATAGGCTTGACAGGACCCCGTATTTTAAACAGGGCGGCTACTAAATCCATCCAACTCTGGAATGTTACTACTCTCTCAGGAACCCAAGAGAAGTTTCTGATGCTGATCTATAAATCTCCCTGGCCTAAAATACCCAAAATTAGTTTCTGCGCTATGGGAACATAAAAATGATATGGCTTTTTTTCTTTGACATGTCAGTTAATAAAGAGTGGGAGGTGGGGCCCGGATGCTGCCTGCCAGGTTTCTGAAGGGTCTATTCATTAAAAATGGGAAGCACTTTAATTACCTGTTTGGTTTTTTGTTATATGTGTTATTTTTTTTTTAAAAAACAGGTCCTATGGACACTCAGGAAATTATATCATTAATTATGCCTGTCAGGATGCTATGTGGCCTAAAGTAAATGAAAATGTCTTACTTAGTGTTTCTTTTTTCTTTTGTTTCATTTTGAGCTTTTAAAATGTTTTAAAAATATTGTTTTTATGTTTCCACAGACTCTCCTATTACACTGTAAGTACTAAATTAACAAAGAGAGTGGATTTATTATTATTATTATTATTTTGGTCATGGATAACTCAACAAAATGACTGTGAAATCTGTGTGTTTGACTTTGGAATTTGTTGTTGGTTTGCTTAACAGAAAATTTACTTTCCCAAAGTACATGTTACTTAACCTAATATTAGTGCTAATTGGCATTCCTAACATACAGTAGCGATAAGAGAAGAGAGAAGATGACACAGGAGCCTAAATGGTATAGGGAGAGAGCCGCTGGGCTGGGATCACAGATCCCCGAAGGCAGCCCCCACTTAACTGGGGAGACAGGATAATACCTATGGAGTGCCAATCCCCTGATGCTAAGACCCACTGGTTTTTGCAGCCAGGAAAAATTGGTGACATAACACAGTTTGGTCAGGTCTAAACTGGTAATCAGTGAGTGGGTAATCCTCCCTGGCCAATGCGGAGAACAACATCTTGGCTTTGGGTTATATCCTGCCTCATTGTCCCAGATCTTAGCTCTCATTTGGGCCCTTTGGATTGGGAAGTTAAGGGTATGATTCTCTTGTCTTTGGGAGATAAACCCTATAATACACTTAGAAGAGAGCCTCCATCATGCCCGCAACCGAGGAAGCCCCCAGGGAAGCAGCCATGCAGGTTCTTAGACAACTCAGAGAGGAGATAATCTGACCTCTGATGGGCTAGGGGAGAAGAAAAACTTAGCCAATATGTCCTAAAGCCACCATGGTCCTTCTAAATGCTCTTCAAGCCTCTCACCTCCTCCATGACTCAGTGGGTAGCATCCATGGTCACTGCCGTGCTTACTGGAGGGCTCGGCAGGGCAAAGATTTACAAATATCCCCATCTGTGAGGCTGTTCATGAATAAAGAGGGTGCCCCCTAACACAGTAATGGCTTCAAAGAATGGATGAGACCCTGAAGTACTCTGCAGGTGGGAGTATAAATTAATGCAACCTTCCTGGAACCCTACTTGGCATAATGTATAAAAATGTTCACTCATACTAAATCAGAAATCTTCCTGCCAGGAATCTACCTTAAGGAAATAATCAGAGATGGGAACGCAGATTTATATTCAGGAATGTTTATTGCCACATTATCATAAAAAAAAAATAAAGGAAACAAACTAAACATTGACAATAGGAGATTGGTTGAATAGATTCTGAGACAGCTGCATCGTAGAATTGGAAAGGGCTGTTAAAAGTCATGTTTCGAAAAATATTTAATGGCATGAAAAAATGTCCATGTTAATAGCGCCTGAGTTATTGGAGTATCATGATTTTTATACAGTCCTGTGTTTTTTCAAGTTTTCCACAATTAGCAAGAATTATTTATATTCAGAGGAAAAAATACATTATTGTAGAACAAAAAGAAAGAAAAAATGCTGTGCCTAATCTTCAACCAAGCAATGATTTGGGCTCCATACTGATCTCAAGGACAGATGGGGGACCCTTTTGTATTTGAATGGAAGGTGATCATTCATTCACTTTGGAGAGCTCCCCTGACACTGATTGGTGCAGTGTTCTAGCCTCTCTTGCACGCAGACAGTCTCTTCTAGAGGAACCCAGGGAGGCATGCTATAGATAGTGAACTTTAGATAGTGAATCCTATAGTGAACTCTAGATAAACACTACAACCAAAGTTTGTGCAGAAACCAGTGCCAAGCTGATAAGGTAGCCAAGCTCAGAAGGGCTGGATTTCCTCTTGAGCTCTTTAAGGGGTGTCTAGCAAAGGTCCCACTAATATTGATGGTGGCCTTAGACTGAAAGGGCAGGACACTAGTCATTAAAACAGAGTCAACTGTCCCACAGCACTTGCCGCCAGTGTAATTGGTGTCTTGCTTTCCCATGCCCTTATTCCAGGAAAACATTATTTGATTGGGTTTGGGGTTTTTGTAAACTTCGGTGACCCTTTTAATGAAGGTCTATATCCTCCATCCCTTTAGTAAACTCAATATGTATTTGTCAGAGGCCATTTTTTCCCTGCCACCCTCTGGGTTTACATTAGGACTATGTCAGTCACATCACAGGGGGGTATGTGGAAGAAGATAAAACTTCCCAAACATAAAAAAGCTCCATCTTTAGCCAAATCCCAGGCACACTTTGCCAAACATTTTCCCCTGAAATTTTCAAGGCCACGTGTTTGAGTGGGAAATTTAATCCACATGTTTCTGATTCATATGTACACTTAATGCATCAAAATATCATCTCTTTGAAGTCCAAATGGCCTTTTTATAGACGTCTTTCTTAGGAATGGAAAGTTGTGCTTGGCCAAGAACTAACAAATTCGAACCCTCCGAAGTCCAAGTTCCTTTCAAAGTTCCCAACTCAGGAGATTGAACAGGCTTTGAAATACACACTACATCCCTCCAGCCACCCCATTGTGACTGTAAATCTTGGGATACTTCATTCCACCATGCCTTTTCGATCTTGATCACCTGCTTCATGGAAGTGTCCAATGAAAGTCAAGTGGTTAAGAGCTACCTGCCGGGGAATTACCACAACATTGCTGTGAGGAAGAGTGGATAGAAAAAGCACTACCCCCAACCCCCTCCACAAACCTGAGAAGGAACTTAAGTGATTGGCCAAGAGTGACAGAGTGATTGGGGGCAGAGCCAGCAGTTCAGCCTCAACTGCAGACAAAGGGTAGGATTCCAGGCTTTCCCTGGGAACCCTCACAGTAAAAGCTCAGAGTTAGAAGATTTGGATTCAGAACTTCCACAATTCTATTCCCAAATGTTACATTGCAGACACTGTTCCAAACCTCGTGCTGAACGGATGGGATTGTAAGCCCATAGAGCCTCTTCAAATCTACTATCTGAAGATTTGAAACATAAATCAAGCTGTCAAAACTAGAAATTGGGGAAGAAAATTAGAAAAGATGGGAGAGAATTACCATCTCATGCAATGTTTCCATTAAGTCAAGTTCCATTCAGTTAAGTCCAGTTCCACCAGATGGGCTTCAAATCACTAATAGTTGGTCGATTGTCTGAGTTAAGTAGAGAGGATCTCCTCTTTGCCTCTGACCTCCGCTCCAGATAGTAGGTGCCCTGAAAGCAGGTCTCCGTCTAATTCATTGTCATACCCTCCACTGTGCGTGAGAGATGGTGGTGGTCAATAAACTTTTATTGAATAAATTGAGTGTGGCTATCTAAATAAAATTTAATGGACTCTCCTATTGTTCTTTTTTTTTTTTTTTTTTTTTTTTTTTGAGACGGAGTCTCGCTCTGTCGCCCAGGCTGGAGTGCAGTGGTGCAATCTCGGCTCACTGCAAGCTCCGCCTCCCGGTTTCACGCCATTCTCCTGCCTCAGCCTCCCGAGTAGCTGGGACTACAGGCGCCCGCCACTGCGCCCGGCTAATTTTTTGTATTTTTAGTAGAGATGGGGTTTCACCGTGGTCTCGATCTCCTGACCTCGTGATCCACCCACCTCGGCCTCCCAAAGTGCTGGGATTACAGGCGTGAGCCACCGCGCCCGGCCCCTATTGTTCTTTTGAACATCTCTTTACCTCTTTTCGCTCACTTGTACTTCCAAAATTTGACTGAAGAAAAACTTTCAGCATCATCTCCCCAGTGTACCAGCCATTAGGCAATATTTAGTAAAAAATAAATCAAATCTGTATCTTAAGCAATTTGCTTGCCTTCTGTCATTAATCATTTCAAGTGGGCGGGTGAATGGTCATTTGCAAATGGGCATAAAACACAGGGAATGTGGGCTGAAAATTCCGTTAAACTTGCCTTCTTAAGATAATAACTGAAAATGTTTATCAACTCAAAGATAATGCATCTAAAAATATCCAGTCATGTCTACATTAGGGAGTAAGGAAAATGAGGGCTTATTATATTTACCCTTTTTAGGCTTTCTAATGAACTTCACCAGTCAAAACCATAATGGTCTACACTCGAGCATATAAAATCAACACAGATTTCAAATTGTTTTTAGTCCTGTCAATCCCCAGGGTTAACATAAAATAAATAAGATGCTCCTTACCTTTCAGCTTTCTTGGCTGAATCTACATCTGTGAGTTTTTAGTAAGGCGAAAACTGAAATAAGCTAGCTAGGCCACCATTTCTTTTTCAAATAGTGTATATTGCTATAACTACCATATGTTTTAGAGAACCCAGTTATGTACTACTTCTGTTATCCAGATGGGAAAAGCAAAACAGGTGGACTATTACATAATATGCCAACAAGCTGAATTTAGAATTTGAAGGTCAGCATCTCCCGCCCATGGCTTAAACCTCTGAGTAGTATCATATCCCAAAAGCTCTTCTTTCCTTTTCGTCTCATGGGACTATGAGGGACCTTGGGTCTGATCTGTTTTTGTGGCTTTTCAAAAAATTCTTAGCTGTCAATTCTTTGTATCCTTTAAAATCTTATGCAAATGCCCAATATGTAAAATCCACATAACTGGGGGGACTCTGGTTGAAGATCAATAGTGGGGTGGTAGGAGCCCTCTGTCCATTTGATCCTGAAAGGACTTAACGGTAAACTAGGACTCCTCCAAGCACAGGTTGAAAACCTGTGAAATCGTTCATTTCTCAAAGCCCAAAAAGGTGAAATGACTTGCCTAGGGTCTCTTAGCTAATGACGGAACCAAGCCTAAACCCCAGGTGTCCTAACTCTGTCGAATGCTTTGCCCATTACATTACACTGAAATCAACTAGCAGGGGAAGATTCATTTTCTAAACCAGCAACCCCATCACTATGTAATGTATGAGTTCATAGTAAAATGGTGAATATATGGAAAAGAGAACCTTCTTGGATCAACATAAAGTCATAAATAGAAGGTAGTATAATAGTTTAGATCAGGAATTGGCAAACCTTTTTCCATAAACAGCCAGAGAGTAAACAGTTTGTGCTTTGCAGGCCATTTGGTCTCTGTCGCCAGTATTTAACTCTCGTTGTAGCCACAGACAAGATATAAACGAATGAGTATGGCTGTGTTCCAATAAAACTTTATTCATGGACTCTGAAATGTGAATTTCATATAGTTTTCACATGTCACAGAGTATTATTCTTTTTTTGATTTTTCCCCTAAACATTTAAAATTTTGATAAACCATTACTAGCTCACAGGCCACAGAAAAACACAGATGGTTGGATTTGGCCCATGGACGGAAGTTTGTCAACCCCAGTTTAAAAGAAAACTTGTTCCACAAAACTTATGCAGAATTGAATAGAATATGCAGGTTCTTTGAGAAATGCTTAGCACATAGTTCTCTGAAGAGCTCAGCCAATGCAGTCACTCCCTGAGCATTAGCATCTGGGTTTCCTTTTATTGAAGTCTTAGAGGGCCAGCAAAACCCCACTGGGGAAAAAAAAATCATGTCTCTGTTAAAGAACCCAACTGAGGGTCTGTGGCTTGCCATGAAGACAAAAAGGTGAGGGTCTGGACCTTAGGGGCAAGATTCCACAGATCTGAAGCTGGTGTCACTTTAAGCAGACCACTGAAAACAGTATCTCATTTCACTTTACATTAGGGGAGATCCTAAGAGTCTGGAAGTCACTTACCTGGTTCTTAAATCAAAATCATTAACTTATTGTCTGGCATACATGTAACCATCATGGTATTACCTAACATGGGCAGATGAGGGAGTGTCCATGTGCTGTATTCCATCTTTGGGAAACTGGATGAGTTTTTCCCATGGAAACAATTTTAAGACTAATTAGTAATGTAACCATTACATTAAACAAGCATAACTCATGGTATTTAGCCATAAAACAATTTGCTCAATGGGGTTTAATTGGTAGATACTCCTGGATGAAAATTTGGGCAGTCCCATGACCTTATGATTACCTTTAGAAAATATGAATGCACTCAATCCATTATCTTCTTTTTTTTCTTTTTTTGTGAAACAGAGTCTCACTCTGTCACCCAGGCTGGAGTGCAGTGGCTCGATCTTGGCTCGCTGCAACCTTTGCTTCCAGGTTCAAACAATTCTCATGCCTCAGCCTCCCAAGTAGCTGGAATTACAGGCATGCACCATCATGCCTGGCTAATTTTTGTATTTTTAGTAGAGATGGGGTTTCACCATATTGGCCAGGCTGGTCTCAAACTCCTGACCTCAAGCAATCCTCCTGTCTCAGCCTCCCAAAGTGCTGGGATTACAGGTGTGAGCCACCGTGCCTGGTTTCAATCCATTATTTCCAATGTCCAATCCCATGTGAACTTCTGTCTTGCTACAAAGTTAAGACTTCTTCCCTCCACCCTTTACCCCTACCTTACCAAGCTAGGACCTGCTATAGTCAAGAAACCTAAGGTTAGGACATGGACTAAAGACAATTTCTTCCCTCTTCCATAGCCCAGTACTTTTCTTCTTCCTTTCTTAGCTTGCTAAATGTGCATCCCAAGCCCTCTGAATTAGAACTCCTGCAGAAGTAAAGGAAGTAGAGCAGGTACATTCTTACTTCATGGATTATTATTGTGATACTTCAGCGCTGTCACTCTATGGGCCGAGTAGATGTCTAAGAAAGACACCTGTCTCATGGGCACTCTTCTGGGTTCTTTGGAGATGCTCTACAAACTACAATTCTGCCACCAGAAGAATGCCTTTCTCTTCCAGCTGGCAGCCTGTTCCCTCTTCAGCCCTGAGAACTCCCACTGTACCTCCAGCTTCCCTCTGCAGGGGTCTTTCTATGAGGCCCTGCCAGATAAGGATACCCAGTGCCATCTATCTCTTGCTGCAACACCAGTCATCCACCTGACAAGCCCTCGAAGTGCCCGATAAGCCTGCCGCCATGGCCATCTCCCCTTCATGCCTCAGCTCAGAGCAACTAGCCAGTCCATCTCTCACCTTTTGGACTTTCCAGGTGAAGTCAGACATGAGTATTGACTGCATCCCCTAAGCTCAAGAGACACACAGCTCCAAAGTAGTGTCCTGGAAGCCCCTCTCTCTTCGCTTGAAGTCAATGAGGAAGAACTCCTCTAGGGGGAGCACCCTTGGGTTGGAATCTACTCTCCCCAAAATGCTCCGCACAAATCCTCCTAGGTTTTCCTCTCCTCAATCCTTTTACACACTCAATATAGGTGAAGGACTAAGGGGTCTAAGTTTTTTTACTACCTGTTTTGTAAATCATGGTGTTATGCTTCAGTTTAGAATGTTATTTCCATTGTCGCTGGGCCTCAATAGAAACTTTCATTTGAACCTCCTGTTACATACAGTCATTCAGGAGGACACTTTACCAAAGTACACATTTGGGGTGAGGAGACAAAGCCACAGCATTAACAGCACCATGCTGCTGAACCTGGCCACTGTGGGCAGAACCGTCCCGATGGAAAAGCCACCATAGTGCCAAGGCCCTGCTTCTCCTGTGTCCCTCCAAGGTATCCCAGCTAACCAGTGGAACATCCATTAGCCCCTAAGCAAACTGCACGCTTTACAGTATTTGCTCATGCTGTTCCTTCAATCTGCAATGCCCTCCCCTTTTCTTTCTCGTCTCAAAATCTCGGTGATATTTATCCTTCAAGGCTTAGCAGACATGCCACTACTTCCAGGAAACCTTTCCTTACAGCCCTCAGCTGAATCCTCTACTTCTGTTGTGCTCCCATAGCACAGAGTTTTTACTTCTTTATGGCCCCAATTTCATTGTCTTTAGGAATTATTTTAGCTAATTGTGTACAATTGTATCTTCACAAGATGGTGAGCCCTACAAATGGCAGGGACTTTACCATACCCCTCTTTCAATACTCAGTGTCCCAGCACCGGGCTTCAAGAGGAGAAAAAGGAGGCAGGGAGAAAGGGATCCCAGGTACCCTGAAGCATGGCAGGAACTGGGCACAGAACAGCCATCCCAACAGCACAGGACATGTGTGCAGTGCAGTAGATGAAGAGTGAAATGGTTCCCGCACTGCAAGAACTCTGCCTAGACTCTGGCCAGAACCCTCAGACCCGGTTTACCAGTTCAGTGTGACCCGCCTTCCTCAGTGTCTTGGTGCTTTTGTGGCTAACACAAGCGCATCACTCTGCCACATGTGCAGAGAGCTGAAAGTGCCAGGCGTTTGCATCCTCTCTTCTCCACCTCATCTCCTGACTGTTAGCCAGTGACTGAGTCAGGAGAGAGCATGAATGCCCAATCCCCTTGCTTCTTGGCAGGACAAATCTAACATGGGATTTCTGCTGCAGAGCTCCCTGTGGGACCAAGATGAATGACTTACCTGGGCCACATGACTCCTAACTGGCTGAGAGGGGATTCAAACCCAGGCACTCTGTATCACTACCATAGACGGCTTGCAATTTAAGCATTACGACTACCATGTTAGGTTCTACGGACAAACGGGGTGACTTCGCATTTATAATAAAGCAAAAAAAGTAGGATGTTTCTGTATTAAGCTATTATATGGAAAATGGGCAGGTTAATTCATCTCCAAATTATTTGCATCACACGAGCATATTTTCCTAGTGAAAAAAAATGAAAAATCAGGAGTTTTGAACCCAGACAGAACTGGCTTTGAATCCCAAGTCTATTAGAAACCAGCTGCAGGACCCCAGGTAAGTTATTTCACTTCTCTTAGCCTCAATTTGTTCATATACAAAATGGGTATAATATACCTAACTTGCATTGGTACAGAAAGGATTAAATATCGTATGTGCAAAGCCTCTATCACAGAGTCTAGCCAATGGCTAACATTCAATGAATGGCCATTGTAGTAATAGTAGTGGTACTAATATAGAACTGGCCTCAGAAAAAAAGGAATTTGTACAACATTGAGGTTTACAAGTATAAGCACAAAACCCCACCATGTATATTGATAATCCTTGAATATAATGGACTATTAGTGGTAAAAATTAGAACTTTGAAGACTGCATCTGGCAGAAAGAATATGTAGACACATATATACTCTGGCTGGCATGTCAGGAAGAATCTGTCTGCCAGTAATCAATAACTGTTGGGAAACGAGAAGAACTATAAACATCATTGTGTGAGAACTAGGGAATGAGCTCTTCCCAAGACAGGTTGCAACTGCACAATTTCAAGCTGACATTTTATTTCACCTAAAAGAAATAATTGTGCTTAATAATGTAGTTATTGCTAGAGGATCAGGATCTGGAAACCAAATTTCTATCATCTAATGCATAACAATTTTAAGCATTGTCTGTTTGGGGTTGAGGAAGTCACAGAGCCCCCAAAACTACTTTTCCAAATTGTGTCATAACCCCGACAAAGAAATTTAGGTACTGATACCTTAAACTCCATTGAAGCCGAATATGAGATTTATTCTTACAATGGATTTCACATACGTTACTTACATTTTTTTCCTTTTCTTTTCATGGTTATAGATCAGGTTTATTCATTTTGTTTGTTTTCGTTTTGGTACACAGATTGTAGGAAACCAGCTCTGGCGAGCCCTCACCTTTCTAGAAGTAGCAGAACAAGTTCCTTCTGTCCTGGTAGATTTGATTCATAAAGGCAACCAAATATAGCCAAAACATTTACTCTGCTTTGTATGATCATTTGGTTATCTAAGAGAAGCAAATTAGCCAAGTAAAAGCTAAATCACCACTTACAGTGCTTAACACTGGCTCAGTCTTTGGTCCAGGCTAACTTGATAGACATGCTTTACTTTTGTCCTTCTGGAAGTCTAAGAATGATTCCAAGTTTGTAAATAAATATAGAAACACAGCCCCACAAGCCCAAGGCCAATCAACATTTTCCCAACCTGAAGTGAGAGGAATAAGCCTAAGGTTCTGGTATTTCTGTAGGCAAGGAAGGATGATGTATAAAGCTGATTTATGGGAAGTAGACTTCCCTTCATTCTTGAGCCTTTGAGTTGGACTTAATTATCTTTAAAGTAGAGAAGGATATGGCCCCGCCCTCATCTTCTACATATGTGTTCCTATCAGGCAGCCATGTGCCATCATAGTAGGTAGAATTGTAATTTGAGAAGTAAATATTTCTGTCCACTCACCTGCTGGGCACCAGGGAAACCAAAAACATCAGTCTCTTGACTGAATTAAACTTGCTTGGATTTTTGTAATTTTTATGGAATTCAGATGCTCTGATCTGTGAATGCTCCAAATTGTTTAGCATAGTGTAAAAAAAAAAAGTGAGTAAGAAAAACCATCCTTCAGCACTGAGTCAGAGATGATTTACATAGATAATCCCCAGCAGGGAAGAGACTACCACACACAATGAGAGGAATTAGAAGATCCTGGATTAGGTGCCTGCCTTGGCTAATAGATGGATCTTGACTCTAGACATGATTTTTCATCTCTTTTATCCTTGTATGTAAACTAAGAGACATAGACTCACTGGATGAAATCTAGAATTGCTTTTAACTATATGACTGATTTAGGGGAGGAGAGGAGGAAAGACAGCCATGTTATACATGTAGTATAATTACAAATTCCATAATAAATGTAGTCTCATTTGTAAATAGAATTGTTACAAAATAACAGTTAATATCTTCCAAAATGCATAATCCTCACTGTAAAACAATAAATTAATAAAACCATTTATATATTAAATTGGTAATGTCTTCAAAAATTCAACTTTTAAACAAATTTGTTCTATTTTTATTTTTAGTTCAACTCATTTGTTTTTATGCTCATTTGGAAAACTCAGATAATAGTCTTTTATTAACATTATGATTTATTCAGTTTTCCATCATGCAAGACAAATCCCCAATTTTTTTAGATAAGGTTTCTGCATATAATAAATAAGATATACATATTAACACAGATCTATTTGTGGATTCACACATCACTCTCTGAATAAGGTGATAAATCCTACCTGCATGCAAAGACACACTTTAATCATTAATTTGGTTTAGGATCCTCATTTGCAAATGATAATAATAATTACATGGCTCTGATTTTAAATACAAGGCGTAAAAAAACCTTGCTAGAACTG
Organism: Gorilla gorilla gorilla; assembly: GCF_029281585.2. Lineage (NCBI taxonomy): Eukaryota > Metazoa > Chordata > Mammalia > Primates > Hominidae > Gorilla > Gorilla gorilla. Next base: position 73,921,270 of record NC_073243.2, read on the forward strand.
GAACTGCTTCTTTTAATTTTCCCAAACTTATCTAACCAAGCTCATAACCTTAAAATTATTCATTGCTTTTTGTCTTATCACAAGGTTCCTGTTGCAGGTTGAATTCCCAAGAAAGCACCCTTAGATTAGCATGAAGAAAGTTTACTAGGAACTGCTGTTGAGATTAGCACCTGATGAAGGAAAGAAACAGAAGCAGGATTGAGAAGAAGTTGAGCTGATGCAGTCTCAGCAAACACCTTAGCCAACCCCAGAGGGGCCTCTGAATCTGGGTTGATCCTTTCAGAGTTGTCCCAACTTGAGATCAAATAGCTGGAGGAATAAATCCCAAAGGGAAACCTGGATAGCTCATCACAGCATCCACTACAGTTCCAAATGGAGCCAGCTCCAAGTATGCTAACAGCTAACCTTCCAGTTGGCTTGTTAGCAACCAATATTTGTTGAGTACATACCATGTGCTAAGTACCATAGAGACCACCAAATTTTATGTATATCCTTACTATCAAGAAACTTACAGTTTAGTTGAGGAGAGCAGATCAAAAACACATTTAAAAACCACAGAACAAAATTTTAAGATAATAGGCAAAGACAATACCAGAAGAAATAAAGGTAATCAGACAATTTATTATTTTAAAATGTAAAGGAGAGAGAGATAACTTAATTCTATGAAGCTTGCAACAGTAAAACTTGAGATGTGTCTTTAAGGTTAAAAAATTGTAATGAGTAGGAGCAGGAGGAAAGCAAAGTAGCAGTAAAAGAAAAAAGGACCAGGTGCAAGGCATCTGGAGGTCATCTTCGTAGAACTGACCATAACTTTTTGAAGAGTAGCATATCAGGACTGAGGGTGGGAGAAGGAAGGAAGTGCACAATAAGAAGTGGAGGCCACTCAGGTGAGTCCAAATGTTTTGATAAGCATGAAGGTGGAGGCATTGGGCTCTTCCAGGACTGGCAACAGCAAAGACAGCTTTTGATTTATCAGTTTCTCATCAGGGCAGAGGCAACCTGCTATGGGGCCCGCTGTGGCAGCAACTTGCCTAGCAGGCCAGTTCTGCAGTGTAAATTTTGGAAGCCAAGCCTAGAGACCATTCTTTCTGCATTTCCAATGATCTATGAGCATGTATCTCTTTCTGCTTAAATTAGCTAAAGCAAATTCTGTTATCTGCAGCTAAGAACCCCAACAGATAACATTCACAATTGCATGAGAAGGCATTATTATCCTCATTTTATAGGTTTAAAATAAATCTAAAACTATGAGGTTAAATAACTTGTCAAAGATGTCCTAGTGTGGAAGAGCCCAGACTTGAGGCTAGAACTATCTCACTCTGAAACCAGTGCAATTTCTACAAGATCATAACAGTTTCCCAAAGACAGAGGTGGAATGGCCCTCCATATTTATCATCTGAACATGTGGATCTGCAAAATGAATAGTTTCCACAACGGGTCATCAAACATCACACTCGAATTCTGAACTGGAGAATGTAACACTGTGTGTGAATTATTCCAATGAGAGAACAACACCGAAAAGTGAAAAGTTCTCTGAAATCCATGCCAGAGGCAAAAAAGGATGAGTTCTTGAAGCCAAGGGGCCAACCTAGCTCTGCCTAACCCTACTTTCTATAATTGTTTACAAATTTAACAACCAACTTCAATAATAATCTCTATGGCCTCATAAATAAATTCAAGTCCGCAACGTAAAGCAAGTTCCCATCCTTCAGCCCATGTTGTTCCACATATCGAATTTCATGATCTCATGAAGGCTAAGTTCTTCCCCAGGCATCATGGAGGCTATTTAACTACCTCCTGCCTTAGCCCTTTCAACTTCAAGATCAGTTTTATTAGATGGACTCACTAGACAATGGCCAAGATTATACATTTCTAAGACCAACTATTCATGGTTAAAAGTATAATCTATGGCAGGATTAGAAAATAAGTGATACAGTATGACCACTAGCCCTTCTTAAGCCCAAGGAAACATGATCACTACTGGACTTTGGCCTAGAATCGTTCTCAAAACAGAGCCCCAGAGAGCCTCTGTCAATCAGTCGGAGTCAGCACTTGAGTTAAAACCAACCTTCAAACCCTGATCTATAGTCTTCACCTGGGTAAACTAGCAGGAAGACTCATGGCCAGTGAGTCTCACTGCAGCCATTTTGTACCTACCACAACTCGTTTTCTGAAAATCTGCCAGAGAATGACTTAGGCTCCAGGGGAAAGAGAGCTTACCCTCCAACCTCCACACTTCAAACCTGACTTCACACCAGTTTAAAACACTTTATGGAGCCCTTCCATTCATAGAGTGCTCTTTTGGATGTTTCTTTTTGTCCTCAATTCCATCTTGAGCCCAGCTGACAAATGCTGCATGGACTCTAAGCTGTCTCCCGAGAGGAGCCCCGTACGTTTTAAGCAGTTTTGCTTTGTGACCTGACCTCCAGGCAGGCTGCATACTTCAGAGCACTGACAGCTCAGTCATGTCTTTTGTCCCAGGCACACAGATACAGCAGGCGAGGGAAAGTTCACACTGAACACTCACATTTCAAAACATAAATAAATGGCTCACACCAGAGGCCCAGTGCACTTAAGTTAGGAAGACAAAACCTCCTGAAGAAAAGAGGGACCCAAGGAGACTTTTCAGAGTCCCCTGCAGGACCCTGTGGCTATGATGACTGCACCTGGAGGGCTGGATGAGGCAGATCTACTGCCAGCAGGAGGCCAGATAGGCTTCTCTGAGTAGGGCATGTGGACATTCCTGCTTTCTGTTCCTTCCTGATCTACCCCCTAAAATATCTTCCTGATATATATTTTCCCCTACTAAGCCTAATTCCTTTCTTGCTTTCTTTCTCTTTCTTTGAGCCCTTTTTTCTCTCTCTAATATGCTTTGTGCTTCTTATTCCTCCTGCCTTTTCTCATATTTCCTGGTTCTGCAGCTCTTATATTTATTCTACTTGGAAACCTTTTATTTTTCTCCCAGTTTTCCAAAGAACTTTCACAGCTGGTCCCATCTGTCTCTTCTAAATGATCCTGTTCCTCTTGAACTAAATTCATTTCCTCTCTGATTCCACCTGCCCTTAGAAGGCTGGACCCTATAATACCACACCCTAAGTCCTATTAACAAATATGGGATTGGAAATGGGGGCAGACGGGGGCCCTGAATTCTACCACTCTTTAAACACCAGCCACAGATAACAGATTCACTAATGTGTTGCCACCCTTTATCCTTTTCCTACAGCTATCTGAGTTTTTTTATTTTACATTTTGATATTTAACTCATTTTAAACTTTCATAATTTTATAATACCGGTAATGCATGCTCATTGTAGCAAAATCGATAACAATAGATAAGTAGAAAGATGAAACTAAAAAGCCTTCTGCAATTTTGCCCTTCAGAGACTACTCCTGTGTTTCATGATTGTCTTGATGAACACTGTTTTAAAGATTTAAAGATGAATGAAAAAGACATTGTCCTTGCTCCTTCAGAGCCTATATCCAGTGGGGAAGAAAATTAAACAAGCAAATACAAGACAGCATATTTAGAAAAGAACAGGAATCTATGGGAAAAGAACAGGAATCCATGGGAGTGAGGGCAAATGAGTCACACTTTGCAAAAGCCTTCTGGAGAACATGTCATCCTGAAAAATGAGCAGAAATTGGCCACGCACGAAATACAGAAAGGGAACAGCCCACGGTAAGTCCGCAAAAGTAAAGTGAGACTGGCACATTCAGAGAACCAAAGGGAGTTCAATATGGCTCAAAGTAAGGGCAATGGCAGTAAACAGGCCTGGACAGGTAAGGAAGAGCCAGAAGGCACATGGCCTTGTAAGCCACAGGAAGATGTCTTCATAAGCGCAATGGGAACATTGAAGGTTATTAAGGAAGGGAATGACATGATCCGATTTACACTTTTAATAGAACTATAAGCCTAAAAGATAGAACTATACTACGGAATAGGTGCCACCCTTATAATCAGAACAGAAAGAAAGAAAAGAAAAGGGAGGGAAGAAGGAAGGAAGGAAGGAAGGAAGGAAGGAAGGAAGGAAGGAAGGAAGATTGGGAGGGAGGGAAGCAAGGGAGGAAAGAAGGAAGGAATGAGGGAGGGAAGGAAGGAAGGAAGGAAGGAAGTTAGTTTGGGAGGGAGAGAAGCAAGGGGGAAGGAAGAGGGGAAGGAAGGAAGGAGTGAGGAAGAGAGGGAAGGAAAGAAGGAAGGAAGGAAGGAAGGAAGAAAGGAAGAAAGGAAGGAAGGAAAAGAAAGACAGCAGGAGAAGGGAAGGGAGGGGAATTCAGGAAACATTGGTAGTAAGTAGTGAGGGCCAGGATATGATCTCAGACAGACAGCTCTACTATAGCCTGTCTTATGATGTCTGTTACATTCTTTATTGAGTCCCAACCATTTCAGGTGATCAATCAGGAAACTTGGACATATATGTTTTGTATGTGATGTATCCATTTTCCTTATTATGAAGGAACTGTCCCTTTGCCTTGGACTTGAGGAGGGGTTGATTTCCCTGGTTGGGGAACTAGGAGAGCTGGAACCGTGCTAAGTGTGAGGAAAGGCTTTTTAAGGCACCCTCCACAAGCATTCTCCATACCCAGGATGGGAAATATCAGCATGAGATTATCCAGGTTGCTGTTTTGATTGTCTCAAAATATCAAATGACTATTTAACCTTATGCTTTCATTTCTTTGTGTAGCTCTTATCACAGCATGTTTTAAAATATTATTAATGTTGAAAGTTGGTCCAGATCCTAAAAGAGCTTATAATTTCCCCACTCTTGACTGTGCCTTTTCTATTACTCACTGACACGAGGACAATTTGCTCATTAAAGCAATACAGTCAATATAATTGTCTGGACTTGAGCCTTAAGATTAGACAAGTATTTTTAAAGCTTTTTTTATGGCAACTCAGAAAAAGGGGTATATTTCTTTCTTTCTTTCTTTTTTAACATTGTTGGGTAACCATTACCCAATCATCCATTTTTTATTCCATACATTTCCAGGACATTTTCCAGGGGAAACTGAAAGGAAGTAGTAAGAGGAAGAAAAGTGTAATACACAGGACACAAAGAAAACTCCTAAAAGGAGTATATTTCATACTAAGATCAACAAACATAAGTATCTATAAATGAAACAAAGGTTTGAAGAAACAACAGTCACCACTACAGCATGTGACATTCCGTTTTCTTTTCCGTTTCATTCAATTCTATTATATTTCTATTTACTCTATCATATTTTACTCTGAATTGATACAATCACTTTGGGAAATTCTTTTCCAGTATCTACTAAAGCTGAACATACCACATCCTATGACCCAGCAATTTCACTCTTAGGTACATACTCAAGAGAAATAAGTGCATGTGTCCACCACTGGACTTTAGAATGTTTATGGAAGCAATATGAACAGAAGCAATGTTCATGAGGCCAAATATTGGAAACTATCCAAAGGCTCATCAACAGTAGAATAGATAAATAAATGTTGGTATGTTCACACAGTGGAGTGCTACAATTGTTTGCAATAATATGGATGAATCCCATGCATCACGTCAGACACAAAGGAGTTCATACTGTATGATTCTATTTATATAAAGTTCAAAAGCAGCCAAAACTAATCTATCCTGTTAGAAGTCAGGCCAGTGAGTTATTTTGGGAGAGATAGTGATTTAAAGGAGTCATGAGGGGGCTTCTAGGGAAGTGGTGTTTCTTGATCTGGATGCTGGTTACAGGGATGTGTTCAATTCATGAAAATGCATCAAATTGCATGTGCACTTTTCTGTATGTATGTTATACTTCAATAAAATGTTAAGAAAAAATATTGGTCACAAGCCACTAAGTTAGATTCTCCTACTTACTAATCACTTGCAACCTGCAATTTGAAATATACTACATTAGATACTAAAAATACCAAAGGAAGACACGCTATGACATATCAAAATATTTTAATTTTATTTACAACAGTAAGATGGAAAGCTCAAGTCTTATTTAGAAGCCATTAGATATTATCAAAATTAAAAGAATCCAGAACAAAAAAAAGTGAAACAGCTAAAAACAAGTATATACTGTCCCTTCTCATTTGATTTTTAATAACTTTACAGCTGCTTTCAATTCAATTTTTATTGGATCTTTCATTTTAATCTATATTTGTTGCCAATCACTTTGTTAAGAAATGCACAGTTTTGAATATGCTTACCCAGCTTTTTCCATAGTATTCAAGCCACTGGTCTCTTCTCATTGGAATAGCCAGGAGCAGCTTACTGGTAAAGAAAATACCCCCTAAAGTTCCCCTTTTACAGCTGTGTTTTTAAAACTGGCCTTTCCCATTAGAACCTGTTTTTCCCCTTGGGGCTTCCATCTATCACAGGTGTTCTCAAAATCTCCAACCTGCTCCAGCCCATGCTGGAAGTGAGAAGACATATCACCCAATCATGGTTAATTGCAATCAACATTCACACATTCATAAATGAGTGCGGTGCTTGGTATTTTAAAGAGACCCGGATGTATTTCTAGTCATAATCATTATCTTTCTCAAGCAAAGTGTAGTTTACAAGCCACACTGCATAGGATTTTTGTTTTTCAAACAGCAGATTGTTGCACACATATATAGGGCTTTTGGCTGACATCTTTATTCCATGATTCCATGAGAGTTTTCTTGAAATTCTACAAAGTGGTCAGATCTCCAAGTGAAGGCAGTCCAGCTATCTTGGGAAAGTGTTTCCCGCTTTAGCTGGCCTTTAAGTATCAATCCACCAGGGGCCACAGATGCCATTGTTTGGCTGGTGTCCTCCCCAGTGCATCACTGTGGAACAGATAAAGGTCTTCGGGGCTTTACAATCTCTTCTGAAACCTAGATTGCATCAGTTCCAAGAATGTCTGACTTTGCCTGGCTGTCCGAAATATCTGCCCAAGTCCCCCTTCCTCTTCATATCTGCCTAAACACAAGGGCAAGAGACACGTTGAGCAAGTGAAGCCAAGAGTCAGTGCAATGCTCTGAGTGCAAACTCAGAATCAACAGTGAAAATGACATGAAACAAACTCAACCTGCTTTCTACAAAAGCATAATTTAAAATTTCTGTCCTCTAAAAGTACATTTGAAAAATGAAATCTTTCCATATGGCTTTATTTTCTTCTATATAAAAGAGTTAGACTAAATTCTGCTTTAAAAAATATAGCTCTATGAACACTGTGCTGACATATACACTAAAGTCATCTGGAAAAAATACAAGCTACTATAACGAATGCCAAATGCCAAAAGTAGCCAGTCTCATTCTATTGAAACAAATAGAATGAAGGGGAAATGTATTTAGTTGACAGAGTGAATAGAGAAAATTGATCTCTTATTGTCAAATATACTGTACCCGACATGAGGGTTGGGAAGTTCTGAAATGTATTTTACACACAAACTTAACTTTGAACCTTCATATGAACCTATTTCAAAAGTGTCTTACAGCCAAGATAAAATTATTCACACTGGACTAAGTGTTTACATTAGACATTCCTCTTTAATTCTTGAGAGAGAAAAAAAGCCGTCTTTTGGTGGAGAAGCAAATTTTTACACAAAGTTTTGAATCTCAAATGGAGAAAATCAGCATATTCCAGAAAGAGAACATTTAGCACCTAATGTTCGAAAGACTGTTTGACCCGTTCTTTATTAGTGCACAATTGTATCAGAGCCCAGGCACTTAAGATTATAGCAAACTTTTAATAGAACCACATTTCCTTTTGGAATACAATACAGCTGCAAACAAAAAAAAGTCATATTTCCTCCAGTTATGTGTCAAACTGCTGTATCCTCACTCCAGTAAGAGAGTCTAGTGGAATCCAGACACCACCAGAAAAGGGAGCAGAGATAGAAGGAAGGTAATCGAACCCTGCTCTTCCATTTACCATAGAACAAATCCAAAAAGGAAGAAAAGGAAAAGGATTTCTAAGACCAAAAGTCATATTTTCAAACATACAAGTTTGTTTCTTTTTTAATGTGTCTTTGTTTTTCTTTTTGGCTAAGAAACAGGGCCTTATTTTTGCCGTGACACAGAAAGCATTTCACAGAGAACCCGAATTGTACATGGTTTTTAAAAAAACACTTCATGGGCTCATGAGAATAATCCTCACCCTCTCAGCTCTTTCAGATAGCAGACTAATTCCATTACCTTCCATTTGCCACCAAATTCTGCCTCTTTCCATTGCCACTATTTTTCTACCTTGTTTTGTCTTTCCCTTCAGTAAACTCAACACCCTGGTAATTCAATCTGCAGTTCAATGTCATGGTTGAATCAAATCACTGTCACTTAAAATAGGGTATGGTTGAGTAATAGGGTCACTCAAAATAGGGTATGGTTGAGTAATCAGGGCAAATATCCCCAAATCTGGAATTTCTGGGTTTTCAGCCACTGAATGACTAAGTGGCTTTAGACTAGATCTTTCCTCCACCTCATGAGAACAGGTCAATCCTGTCTGTGCTGATCGGGACTGGGTAGAGCCAAACACCTCAAGAGAGAACTCTACCTGCAACTGGGCTCTCCATGGGCTCCCTGGAAAATGGGGACAGCAGTACTGACGTCAGAAGATGGAGAAGGGAATTAGCAAATAATGGGAAAGCTTAATACAATGTCACTTTCACACCAGGGTGGAAATTGTAAAAGACCAAAAGGGAGCCCTGTTTAAAGATGTCTTTACTCAAGCAGTATAAATAATCAGGTTTCTCAGAGAAAATCATTTCCATTCTCACCACTAGTTCTACTTAAACAAGTTTGAAGGCCAATAAAAACACAGTGCTGGTTTACAAGGGTTAGGAGAAATGTAAGAAGATGGTGGATCTCGCCTGAGTTCAGAAGTTTAAAGAGAAAATCCTAAGAATGGGAAATGACAAATTGTATTGATACTAATTTTCTTAAATAATTCAAGACACGAACCAGGACCATGCATATTATACAAACGTTATTAGACAAAGTGTAGAAACCATTCTATGGACAGGGGAAACACCTGGAGGAGCAGGCTTGCTTATGAATTGGAAGTTAACAAATATATGAACACACAAAGATTACAGTCAACTAACCTGGGGGACATTTGCTGTGCACTGTGAGAGGAGTGTTGAAAGGAACCCAGAGGAGTCAAAACTGGTGTTGAAAAACCATCTGACAGGATCCAGAGTTGAGACACCCTGATCTGAGATCAGAGACCTTTGCCTCACAAACTCACTCCAAAGGGGACACGGAGCAAGCAGATAGCTCTTAGCTAAGTTCTATCACAAAGTAGGCACTCCATAAATCTTTGTAGAATTGAATTGTTGAAATAAACCATATTCATATGGAAGAACTAGGACTTTTCAAATTAGAAGAGCTGCCTTTATGAGTTACACTGCTCAAACAGAGTGGTTTGGGAAAGAAGGGGCTGTGGAAGTAAACAGTCTCTTTTGCAACTGATAGTAAAATTAGAGGGAAAGCAAATGGCAAGAGAGCAGGCAATCAAAATCAAATGGATGTGGACCATTTAAGTAATTGGGCCAAGGGATAGTAAATGCAGTTCAATTTAAGATAATGTTCAATAAATTGCTTTAAGAAATAACCTAGGGAATACAGGTTAAATGGAACAACCATGTAGGAGATTGATCTGCAAGTCACAATAAAGAAAATCATTGAAGCTAACCACCAGAGCATTACCAACGTCAGTAAAAAGGCCATGGCTACCCTAACAGTAAAAATGCAAATAGACCCACTCAGACCACAGAGCAGCTGTCCTCATTCATGTGCTGCTTTCTGCTCTTCCTGTGCTAGTGAGAACTCAACGATTTTCCAAACAGCTCTCCAAACTTAATCTATTTCAAGATTATTACAGGCTTCCCCTAATTTCTCTCCAAATTTCCTTTCTCGCTTGAAAAAGTTGACAGTTATATTCACAGATAAAATGGACATGTTACAAATGTTACTACCCATTTGTCAGATTCTTTGGTGGACCACCAGGGATTGTACCTGTGGAATCAGTGTTCACAGCTGGAGGGCTTTCCCCTAAAGAAGGCAGGATGTGGCACAAAGACAATGCCAGCCCTACAGGTAAAACTAAAACGTAACTAAACTCACACTACTACCCCAGGAACAGAAACAGTTGGAAATGACTTGATTGGCATTTGTCCATTGAATTTAAAACAGATTCCTTTCGTTATGAACAAAAAACATTGCGATACTAGTTCATTTCCGTGGACATTTACTGAGCCATGTGCCAAGTACTGCACTGAGTTCTGGGAATTTCGCAGGGAATAAGTTCCACTCCCTGCCCTCTGGAAGCCCACAGTTAATGAGAAAGACTACTACAACACAGGGTACAGGGCAAGAACAACTTCTGTTCTGTGTAAGGTGATCACACACGTTCTCTGGATACCTGGTCAGGACATAAATTTGGAACAAGTTTTTAAAACCCCAGAAAATTTTTAAAAACAAAATGTTTTATTAGTGTCTTTAAGTCCCATCTAAAGAAAAGACAGGGTGATGAACTCCAATCATTTTGCTAAACAAAAGTGGTCTGTTCTTGCCAGTAAGACGGCAGCTTAAGCAATAGTATTCCAGCCAACTTCCTTTCTCAGCTCAATCTGTCTCTTTTTGCCCCAGCCTTGGAGAAGTTTACTCATCCAAATTCCTAAATTTACCCACCCTGAATTCCTAAAAGGAACAGGGCTAACCCAACCAAGCTAATGAGGTGTCTGAATTTCAGTGGTTCAAGGACAAACACTTTAAGGAGGGGCAGCATGGTCATTGGAGTTGGGAGATGTGGAAATGTGGGTTTGGATCCTGCTCTGCACTTGATCAGCTGGTACATAGACTCTCTGGCCCTCAACCTCCTCATCCACATAATAGGAATAATAATGCTTGACTGTTGGGTGGTTCGTTATACAAAATTGGGTAATAGATGCAACACAGTGACTCTCATATAATCATCATGAACATTAAGACCCACTCCATGTCACTACTCCTGTCAGATGCTGGGAGAAATTACCTTCCTACATTCCATTCTTCTACTTAGCACGTGTCTGATGTGTGTGACAATGGAAATGGCCTCAGTTTGACACTGAACTCCAAGAGATACCTAAGTTGGTATCTTTTGAGTAAAAACGTGAAGGGTCTAGCTGGGTGTGGTGGTGGGCACCTGTAATTCCAGCTACTTGGGAGGCTGAGGCAGGAGAATTGCTTGAACCCAGTGGGCAGAGGCTGCAGTGAGCCAAGATCACGCCACTGCACTCCAGCCTGGGCAACAAGAGCGAAACTCCGTTCAAACAAACAAACAAACAAAAAAACACAGTAACCAGCAGGGTGTGGTGGCTCACACCTGTAATCCCAGCACTTTGGGAGGCCAAGGCAGGTAGATCATCTGAGGTCAGGAGTTCAAGGCCAGCCTGGCCAACATAGTGAAACCTTGTCCCTACCAAAAATACAAAAATTAGCCAGGCGTGATGGCGGGTGCCTGTAGTCCCAGCTACTCGGGAGGCTGAGGCAGGAGAATTGCTTGAACCCAAGAGGTGAAATTTGCAGTTAGCCACAATCACGCCACCACACACTCCAGCCTGGGCAACAGAGTAAGTCTCCGTCTCAAAAAAAAAAAACTATAAAAGGTCTGTGATGAAGAAGCTACCTCTCCTTCCATTAAATACTTTGAGTCACTCTTCTCAAAACAGTCTTAGAATGGAAACTCTTGGTGTTTTATACTTGGTTTTGTCCAATATGAACGATATCCTAGCCACAGTGATAGAACTGGAAATGGTGGAATTTGGCCACAGGGTAGAAATGAAGCGGGAAAAGGGAAAGGACAATACTATGATCATTCTTATTATACAGAAGGAATTTTACAGGAGAAAGGATGAATAACTAGCCAAAGACATACAGCATTTCAGAAGTAAAGCTGAAGTGTAATGTGCTTCAATTTCCAGCACTGTCTCTATTTTGTCTGAACCGGGCTTACGTTTTTCAACATCAGAGCCTTAACACCTAGTGTCTAGCAACACCCAGGGCCTGCCACTCCCAGCAATACCTAGCAGCACTTAACCATGACAGGTACTCAATAAGTGCTTGTACATGAATAATCTTAAGAAAGGTCAGGAGATCGAGACCACGGTGAAACCCCGTCTCTACTAAAAATACAAAAAATTAGTTGGGCACGGTGGCGGGTGCCTGTAGTCCCAGCTACTCAGGAGGCTGAGGCAGGAGAATGGCGTGAACCCGGGAGGCGGAGCTTGCAGCGAGCCAAGATCGCGCCACTGCACTCCAGCCTGGGCGACAGAGAGAGACTCCGTCTCAAAAAAAAAAAAAAGAAAGAAAGAAAAGTCAAATTAAAATTATGCGGTAGCTCAGAATCCATCCTTTAACCAAAACCTAATAAAATATTTACACCAAAAGGGAGATATCCTGTTTCAAAGTAGGAAAAGATTAGATGTTTTGTTCCAAACTAGTAAGAAACATTCAAGTAAGTTCCTCTACTCCTACCCAAACATTATCTTACAATATTTTTTTCCTGATCATGTTTTTTCCCTGGGACAATTTGCTATCCATTCTCAAAAGCAGCTCTCCAAATAAAATAGATTTCATCATGACTCAAACTTACAACATTTTTTTTAGTAAAAGAACACCAGATAAACACTAGGAGAGCTAATACTTTGTTGCCAAAAAACCAAACAGATGTGATCCCTACCACTTCCTACCTTTCCAAACGACGTGATTAATGGAGAATTATAGGAATATTCTAATTCTTGTTGAAAAGCTTGATTGATTTATCGGTGCTTGCAGCCAAACAATAACCAGGTCCATGTTTCAAATCACTGTAGATGACCAGAATCTGGGGCTCATCATGACTCTATACTTTGCTATAAGACTGGTGCCAAGAAAATTTCTTTCCAGCTCAGTAATCCTTCTTCCTTTCTGGATAAATTCTACATAGCTTTCTCTTTGCTCCTGCCTTGGGGTAAGATTTCTTGCAGCAGCCATGTAAAATGACTTCTGTCTTTGGAAGATTTCTTAGAAAACACATTGTCTCTGATCCCCACCCTTTGAAAATTTCCACTGTTTACCCAAACAATACCTTCCACAGAATTCTCAGCGTAGCATCAATGCCCCCAGGAAGGTCTTGCAGATCCTTTTGTCGCTAGACTAGGTTAGGTTCTCCTGCCCTGTGTTCTTACAGTACTTTGTTTCCCCAGTACAACATCTTCACACTTTATTTTAAATTTCTGTTTAATTGTCTATCTTTCCAACTGGACTATAAGACTATGAGGAAAACAGCAGGCCCTCGGTACCTGGTGATTGTTAAATAAATGATGACTTCCAAATTTTATCAGGCCTTATAGTTCCAATCTCATTCCTTCTCATGAAAGAAAGTGCAGAAGCCGCAGAATATGGCCACACAGCTAGAGATGTTTCCAGCTTCTCTTGCAGCTAGGCTCTGGCCAATTGGATGTGAGTTGAAGACATATTTGCAACTTCCAGGTCGTGTCATTAAAAAGGAAGCTTCTTCTCCACTTGCTGTTTCCCCCTTCCTAAAGGCTGCAAAGTAAACAAAATGGTGAGTCAGCTTCAACAAGGGAGATAAGGACAACAACCTAAGGCGTGGCAGAACCACAAAACAAAAGAAATCTAGTTCCTGGGTAAACTTAGAGAGCAGAGCCACCTCTCCACTCTGGACTGCTCATCTGTCTATAGACTGTTACATCAGAAACAGCTTTGTCACTGGGCACAGTGGCTCACGCCTATAATCCCAGCACTTTGGGAAGCCAAGCCTGGCAGATCACTTGAGCCCAGAAGTTGGAGAAGAGGCTGACTAACATGACAAAACCCTGTCTCTACAAAAAATACAAAAATTTGCTGGGTGTATTGTACGTGCCTGTAGTCCCAGCTACTCAGGAGACTGAGGTGGGAGGATGACTTTAGCCCAGGAAGTGGAGGTTGCAGTGAGCCAAGATGGCATCACTGCACTCCAGCTTTGGTGACAGAATGAGACATGAGACCCTGTCTCAAAAAAAAAGAAAAAACACACATTTGTCTCTCGTTTATGCCTCTGAGTTTGGGGTCCTCTCTCACCTTTTTTTTTAAGATATGAACTTAAACCCTACCTAACAGCTTACATCAATTATAAATTCCTCTAACTTAACTTTGCCTACAGAGGGGACATTTTTAAGTTTCCTATTCAAGTGTCCAAGCATTTATCATTACTACCACAATGTATGTAGGAAACTTACCCTTACAATTCACATAGCTACTATCCAGCAGCAATAATGTAGTAGAATATAACCATGTTTACCAACTGCACTGGAGTAAATGGTTCGTTTTACTTAACTAATGGCTGCTGTTTTAATTTGGAATTGTATAAAAAAATTTGTGCTACATAGTGCAAACTGGCAAAGTGACAAATTGTTCTTCTCAACATTATTTTGGAGCATGAAGAGTCCTTACTGTAAATAGCACATTCAACTAGGTCTAAACATTGTACAATATCAGTTGTCCATCCCTAAGAACTTGTGAGGCTACAACTAGAAGCAGTACAATTTATTTTCATGGGGTACTTACAGCATCAGTCTTGGGCCTTCACACATTTCATACAAGTCACATCTTGTATATTTGAGTGTTTTAGAAAGTCAATATTTTGCTGTTAAAAATAATTAACCTCAGGGGACATTACAGACTTGGTCCTTCTCATTCATTTTCATAGTACTGAAACTCTGAAGCCAGAGAGAATACTCGTAACAGCTGGCAAGGATTGTCTCAGCTTTTAAAGCCACATTTAGCCTGTCATTGGCTATGAATTGGACTCAACCTTTACCATGACTAGTTTTCTGTAGATGCAGTGATTTGTAGAGTTTTCTAGGGTGGCCCAGATGGGCCAGGTGAAAATAAACCAAATTCCCTTCCAAACATAAAAGCTGCTACCTATAAGCCCGTAGAAGAGACAGAGCGCCTCTCCTCTACGAATAAGCTTTTCTTGCTTTTCACCCATTTTATGCATCCAGTTAGACCCAGAATGGATACCATGTTTCCATTAAGACTCACCTACATGAATAACTACATCACTTCGTTTGTGATGACATTCGAAAGCAATTTCATCTTCCCAGTGAGGCCTACTTTGCCCACACTATTTAAAATTCCAAGTCTCCCTGATATTTCCTATTCCTGTAGCATTATCTAATATACTCTACATTTCACTGATTTCTCCTGTCTATTACCTGTCTCCCCTACCAGAATGTAAGTTTCCTGAGGGAAGGGCAATGTGTCTTTTTTGATTAGTGTTATATTCCCAGTGCCTAGAACAGTACCTGACACATGGGGAGGAGAGGATTTCAGGAAATACTTGTTGAGTCAATGAATGAAAGGAGGCCCTTTTTAAAACCTTTACTGAGTACCTTAGCAATACTTATGCTGACTCTGGTGCTTGCTCCCACATTCTGATGATGCCAGCCATGGGAGCTCTCAGCAAAAAAGTACCTCACTTGCTTTGGGTTTTTTTGTTTTGCTTCATTCATAAGCAAAGGTCAAGGAATTGGTATGTAAGATGTCACTGCAGGCAATGGGAAGTCTCAAGCCAAATGCCTTTAAACCAAAAAAAATTTGCTTTCCTATCATGGTTAAACAGTTTTGGCTTCGTGATGGGTTGAAGTTTGTCCCCAAAATACATTTGTTGAAGTCCTAACTTTTAATACTTCATAAGGTGACCTTTTCTGGAAGTGAGGTCTCCATGGAGGTAATCAAGGTAAAATGAAGTCATTAGGGTGGACCCTAATTCAATCTGATTGGTGTCCTTATAAAAAGTGGAAGCATGAGGCCGGGCACGGTGGCTCACTTCTGTAATCCTAACACTTTGGGAGGTCGAGGCAGGTGGATTGCTGAGCTCAGGAGTTCGAGACCAGCCTGGACAACACGGTGAAACCCCGTCTCTAGTAAAATACACAATAAATTAGCTGGGCGTGGTGGCACGCGCCTGTAATCCCAGCTACTCAGGAGGCTGTGGCATGAGAATCACTTGAACCCAGGAGGCAGAGGTTGCAGTGAGCCGAGATCGTGCCACTGCACTCCAGCCTGAGTGACAGAGCAAGACTCTGTCTCTAAAAAAAAAAAAAAAAAAAAAAAAGTGGAAACATGGATACAGAGACAGACAGACACAGAGGGAAGACAACTTGAAGACACACCAGCAGAAGACAGCATATTGATTAGAACGATGCATCTACAAGCCAAGAAACTCCAAGCATCGCCAGCAAGCACCAGAAGCTGGAAGAGGCAGGAAGGTCTCTCCTAGGCCACCAGAGAGAGCATGGTCCTGACAACCCCCCTGCCTCCATAACCGTGAGACAATAAATGCCTATTGTTTTAAGCCACCTAGTGTTGGGTACTGTGTTACAAAAGCCCTGGGAAACAAAGCTCAAATTCTATGATTGGGACCATTTCTGTATCTCCAGTTTTGGCTACGAGTCAGCAGGCTCACGTGGTGCTTCTAATGTGCTTCCAAGATGGCCACTAGCGATTTCCAAGGCTCCATGCATGTTCATATCTAATGGGGAAGACAGAGATGACTTTTGCAAGACCACTTAAAGTCTGGGATTTGAGCGTCCTTCCTGATAGAGACTGATTTGAGTCACATGCCCAAATAACAAATCAGTGGCGGTGTTCAAGGGGATGGACTGAGCTGATTGCTTTAAGCCAATCAAGGTCAGCCCCTTGGGATGGGGGAGGAGTCAAGTACTGCAGCAGTAGCTGCTGGTGCCCACACACATCCTGGCTGCACTCAACTTGCTCACCCAAGCAACATGTTTGGCCCATGCACAGGACAAGCTAGAAGTTCCAGAGCCAACGCCCTCTGAGGCAGCCCTCAACTAATGCTTAACAGGCAGATAAATATCTCAGCAATCTCACTCTTCAGCTGGGATAACTCTGAGGTGTGTTCTACAGAGTATTCCAGAGTTTCCCCAGGGGTTCTGAGTTCCAGTTGCTCATAGAGGTTGGTTAACACACTAAGTCTGTTCAGACTGCTAGATCAAAATATCAAAGACTGGGTGGATTCTAAACAATAGAAATTTATTTTTCAAAGTTCTAGAGTCTGAGAAGACCAAGGCATGGGTGCATCCAGTGTCTGGTGAGGACCTGCTTCCTCATAGATAGCCATCCTCTTGCTGTGTCCTCACATGGTGGAATGAGCAAGAGAGCTCTCTGGGGCCTCTTTTATAAGGGCACTAACCCCATTTGTTAGGACTCCACCATCATGACCTAGTCACCTCCCAAAGGCCTACCTCTTAACACCAACCCCTTGGGAGTTAGGATTTTGATGTATGAATTTTGGAAGTACATAAATATTCAGACCATAGCACACACTCTTTATTGACTTTCTCCTCTCCTTATCTCACTTCCCTAATCCCCACCAGTAATTCTGCCGAATAAACTACTTTTACTTGAATCCATGTGTCAGATTTGCTTCCAGAAGTATCCAGATCAGGACAAGACCTAGTAAGCTACAGGGAAGGAAATTCAGAGTTCTGTTAGGAAAGAGAAAAGGTAAAACTAGAAAGTACTGTAAAGTCAACCAATGAGTGTCCACTACAGTCAATTACTGTTCCCTCTTTCTCAGTTGGATAAGCCAATCATGCTTTTTTCCTATAGCGTTGTTAAACCGACAGGAACACAGAATTGCCTAACGAGCCAGGAAGCGTACACATTGAGTTTCATTTCTGCTGCTCCTTCTCCTACCTGCTGTGTTTCCATTTGCAGGTTATTTATCTTCACCATATCTCAAGTTCCTACTTAAAGAATAATGGGAATGATGACCCTTGTTCCTAAAATGTATGACCGCAGGAGAGCAGAGCATGGCAAAAAGCAAGTCCACCTTAAACTTCTTTCCAAGTGAGACTGTTGCTGAAAGTATCAGAAGGGCGTAACACCATCATTCCCCATCACTTGGTTGCAGAGGACAGCATTAGAGGTTAGGGAAGACTGGAATAAAGATCCAAGTGAGTATTCTCCACTCTCTTGAAAAAAGCTCCTCTTATTTTAATAAACTAACTAAAAAATATAATCTTTAACTATTCTGGAGGAGTTCAGAAATGGTTCCCTTCATGACGTCAGTCTTGCTGAGCCCCCAGCCCAAGTGGCCTATGTTAAGCTTTTTCTGAACATTATGCCATTGTCCTTGGATGGCAGAAAAATAATCCTTGGGAAAATCCACCGTGTATCTCCAGCAAGCAGAGGCAATGCTTTGCAAATGTTGCCGGACGCATCCTTCCATTTCTGCTTTGTTCTCTGAGTATAAGCAGATGTTAGGCATTCTTCTCATTATCTCAGGATACTGTATAATATTATTATGGTGTCAGGCTGTTAGAGGCAGCAAACGCTATACAACAACAGCCTTAATTGAGGCTTAGAGCTGAACTGTAAGTATGTAACCTTACTTCAGGGTGTTTGCAAATGCTTTCTGGAAACAGTTAAAAAAGATGTTTTCAATTGTTCAAACAGCGGCTCGCCCTGCCAAGATCAAGTAAAAGCTTCTTAAGATATGGGCACAATAAACATATTTCTTAAGATTTCAATATTTTTTTCAGCCAGAAGCATAGCAAATCTGTGAGCCAGAAAGCCTCATGCATGCCACTTCCTGGACTATTCCAGGAGAAAACTAATGAAATGCTGCAAAAGTTGCACTCAGATCTACCGTGATCTCACAGCCACAGAATTCCACTCTATCTTTGAAGTTACTTTACTATGATAATAATTATTTGTCCATGAGTCTGGACTTGGCCACTAGCCTATCCCCAAGGATGCGGCTTTGGTTGCATGCAACAACAGCTGATTCTCAGCAAGGAAGCTCCCAACATAGAAGGCTGTCCATCAATCTTAGCAGAGACGTTTGTCACTGTACACATGAAGTTACTGGTCTTGTGTTCCTGCGGTGGATTACAACTCTCAAATGTTTGGTGGAGGCACAGCATGATTCTGATGTACATGATAACAAACAGAAAAACCTGGGTCATTTAAGATTGGTTCCAGGCATGAACTGTTAAATGGCAGTTTGGTTCTCCTTTACTGGATAGAGTAAAAGAAAACAGAAACTGAACACTTTGAAAAAGAACATTCACAACAGAATCCAAAGTGTAGAGGCATGTTATGCGGGCCACTTTTTCCAAAGTCTGCTCCCAAAGAATTAACTTCAGTGGGTTTTGGGGCTTTTTAATGACTCGTTAGCATGTGTGTAAGAAAGCGGGAAGCTTAACGTGTTCATTTTGTTGCTTGTTGGTGACAATGATCAACAGTTGGATGGGAAAATCTGGATTAATGAAGGAATTGTAAAATCTCAGTAAAACAGATCCTAGAATTCAGAATTTAGGATTCATTCTATCATTGTTGTCTTTCCAAGGAACTTAACAATGAAAAAATCTAGAGGCTGTGTTTAAGCAATGTATTACATTATAATTCCATATGCTTTAGCAGGGGAAAAGGAAGAGGTAAAGGCTAAATATAAGTTATTATCTTATATTTGCTCAGTAGGATTTATAAACAACAATTTTTGCCATGGAAATATTCTTTACCTAATAAAACTGCATTTCTTTGAAAAATAAATCCATAACAAATGTTGTAAGTTCAGTTAGGTTTATTCCCCAACTTTATCCTCATACCCAATAATAAGGCTGATTTAATAACATGTTTACTGTATTAAATAAATGAGATTTAGCCATTACGGTTTCCCTTTATCTTCATTTCTCCTGACCAAACTGATGCATATACACAGGATTTTTATGTCAAAGTATCTTTAGCAGGTAACAGGAGATACCTAGGACTTGATGCAGCCCACATTTTTTTTCTCCACTACATCCTCTCCTGCCCTGCTAATATTACCTATATTTCTGAATTTACTTTTTAAAATTTTACTTGAGGCAAAAGCTCAACTTGGGACCAAATCTCCAAAAGAAGGCCAAAATGGCAAAGATGCTATGGCCGTGTAATAGAGTGACTATAAACATGGTCAGCTCTGGATTCATAAACTTGGCTCTGTCACTTACTAACTGTGATATTATGCAAGTTATTTAGCTTCTCTGAGCCTTGGTATTCATATCTACTAAATACGGGTCATATGATCTACTTCACTGAGTTATTGAAGGGCTAGAGAGAGATCACTTGTGTATACACTTGCCACAGAACTGGCAACATAGCATTTTATTTAACGTGCTTACAGTGCTTCCTAGTTGCCAAGCACTATTATTAAGTTAAGTGAGCTCAAAACTGGGATTTGAATCTCAGGTAGTTTGGCTCCAGAGCCTAGAACCTAAACCACTATGCTGAAAAGCTTGAATGCACACTCAAATGGGGAATCACAAGTAGTGAAAGTCACTGTTACAATTGAAGTTCTATCACTTAGCTATTGCTATGTAACAAAACATCCCAAAGCATAGTGGCTTAAAACAACAACAATTTACTATTTCTCATTAGTCTGTGGGTCAGCTGGGTAGTTCTGCTGATGTGGGCCATGCTCAGCTCCATCATGTCTTGGCTCACTTTTGTGTCTGGGGTCAGCTAGCAGGGTGGCTGGAGGCTGACTCTTCTTGGATGGCCTCAAAGAACCTGAATCTTTTCTTTGGGTCTTTCAGAACAGTCTTTTAGCAGCTAGGCTGGTCATGTTTTTTAGGTTATGGCAAAGAAGCAGTGGTGGCAAAAGACTGAATCCAGAGGGCATGATTTGCACCACTTTTGTTAACATCCCACTTAGTGCAGGGAGCCCCTCACCAAAGCTATCTTGTTGTTTAAGAGGACTGATCCAATTCAGTGAATGTCTGAATTAGAAAATACTATTGAAGGAATAATTTTATAGGAATATATACTAAGGTGTAGCAAAATGTGGACCTGATACCTACTTTAAATGTAATTTGTAATTAGTCTATTGTTTATATGCAACAAGATTAAACTGATGTCACTGGAAGAGTCCTTTAAAAGTTTATTCTTTCAAATAATCTCAATGTCTCTCCCTGGGATCCATTTTTATACAGCATTTGCATAGAGTTCTGAGTGTCATGGTTATAGTTTGGTTGTTTGACATTTTTGTCTGTATGTTTTGATAAGAAAGCAAAAGCAAACATAAGCCCAGCTCATGTCTATTATCCTGAATTCCTTTTCAGTGGGATCTGAATTGAAGAGATTTTACCTTAGTAAAAGGTATTTGACAATAATGCAGAGATGTAGTTCTGAATAAAGGAAAAACAAAGACAGTAGTGAGAAGGGAGGAGAAAAGCAGGGAAAAGAAATGGAGAAAGAAAAAGATTAAGTAATTCAATACTGAGTGTTCAGAGCTTTCCACTGGAGTTGAGTCAACCATTCCAGGAAAATAAAACTTCTAACTCCAAATATATAGGAAACATTTTAGTCATTAATTTATATTCAAGTAACATTTATTGAGAACCTAATATTCACCAAGTATTGTGCTAAGCACTGAAACAAAAACCAAGAGCGGGATTATCAGGCCCCTTGCCCTCCAAGAGCCCTCGCCAGTGGGGAATATAAACACATAAAGCAATAATGACAATCTGCAATAAGTCAGGTTACACTGGCTGCTATAACAAACCAACCCCCATCAGATCTCAGTGACTTAATGTAATTAATGTTGATTTCTAGTGTATGTAACAAAATGATGCAGGTGTTTCTGATCAGTTGGTAGGTTTTTGCCAAAAGGTTATCCAACGACCTAGGTTCATCGTGTCTTGTGGCTTCAACATCTTCTGCACTTGGTTTCCAAAGTTACATTAAGAACACAACCAATATCAGGGATGGAAGAAGGATTATTACCACAGATTCTACAAACATCAAAAAACACAAAATGAAGTAAAAATTTTGAATAGCCTTGTAGCTATTAAGTAAATTAAATCTGTTATTTAAACCCTTCTCACAAACAAAACTCCAGGCCCAGAGGGTTTCATTGGTGAATTCTATCAAATATTTATGGAATAAATAATTCCAGTCTCACACAAACTCTTTTAGAAAATAGAGGGGAAGGGAATACTTCCCACCTCATTTTATGAGACCAGCCTAACCTTAATACCAAAACTAAATAAAGACATTATAAAAAAAGAAAATTAAAAAATTTCATCAGGCATTATATCCATTCCAGCCAGCTGGAAGAAAAGTGCATATATAGTTTTATGTGAGAGGTTTTCTTATGGGCCAGGCTGTATGTGGGATACACTACATCCACTCATATTTCTTTCGACAGAACTCTAGCAAAAGAGGTAGGGAAAGTTAGTCTAGCTGTGTGCCCTCAAGAAGAAAAGAAACGAGATCTGGTGAAGCTAACAATATAATGTGATAAACACTGTAAGAATAATGTATACAGAATGCAGCTCTAGCACAAAGAAAAGACTGTGACTGGAGGAATGAATGAATGAATGAATGAATGAATGAATGAATCAGCAGTTAACTACTGATTCAAACCCCCTTAAAATTGCCTCTACCTAGCTCCAGATGAGATAGTAACCATACCAGTAGAAATACTGATTTACAAATTACTAATGGGCTGTTTCAGTGTTAACTTGTGGCTAAAACATTGGGTGTGCATTTGCTTTCTGTAGGACTTGGCAGCCAGCCTGGCCTAGAACTAAATGTCACAGTTCCAGTTCCATGTTCAGTTAGTGGTATTCTTCTGTAGTCATGTTACCTACCAGCCCCCAAATTTGGCTTCCTTTTTGTTTCTTGGAGAGGGTTGGAACAGGAGGAAGTGGGGATCTCCAGAAATACATTCTAGTTGAATTTTATAACAAACACTGTGTGGTCTCCTTGTATATATAAAAAGTTGGTAGAATTTGTCTTAAAAGCTAGGAAACTGTCTCATTTAAATGTATGCCACATGCCTCCCTGCTTATTAATTCTCTTCTATTTTCTGTAAATCTGTTTTCCCTTATTTCCATTCTCTGTGCTACTAATTTTCTTGCCTCAGTTCCTGACCTATCACCATATATTCTGTTGCCCTCTACTGAACAGAAGGGAAGAAATGCCTACTAGCAGTTTCTAAGCATGGCTCAATCCAGATTGTCATTCTCTGAAAATCAGAATTGTTGTTTCCTCCAAACACCAGCAGCATTGTGTCAAAAGAAAGTATATGATCATGGTAAAGAAACCTGGCTATTTAAATAAAATGAGGTACAATGACATCTGCCATGTCCTCACAGCTCCTTTATAATTTCCTCAGTCACCTGATTGCATCTGCAAGCATAATGAGTTAGAAGTTTTACCAGTTTTCCCCCTTTACCACCACTGCCACTTCCACCGTAAACATCTCTCAGTCACAGCTTCCCTGAGATCTTGCAAACATTCCCACGATACAAGCAGAACTAAGCACCTTGAAAGGTCAAGGCTGGTGGCAGAAGAATAACCTTCCAGCTGCCCCTTATGTTTTTACCTGGTGGTGAGTCTACCATGCTTCATGAGAAGCCTTGTGTTGAAAATCAATAGTTTAGTTTTAAACTTGTATTTTGTTGCTCCACGGAGCAAAAGAGGTAGGGAAAGTTAGTCTAGCTGTGTGCCCTCAAGAAGAAAAGACATGAGATCTGGTGAAGCTCCATGCAGCAACAAAATACAAGTTTAAAACTAAACTGTTGATTTTGAACACAGGGCATTCAAATATTAGGTTCTTCTATTCAGCTAAAATGTAAGTTCCTTGGGGACAAGTCATGTCTACTGCTGATTTCACATTTCTATAGCCCTCCTTGCTGCCTTGCACATAATAGGTACTCAATAAATATATGTTGGTTTGACTTAGTTGAAATAAGAATATAGTCACTAGTTATAAGGCAAACATTCCTGAGAAAGAAAATGCTATATACCTTTCACATCATTGAATACCTGCATGTGAATGGTGTTTCTTGTTCTGATGTTTGGATTAGGACTAACAGAGAGAAGACCAAGAAGAAAATTCAATACTGAGAAGGGGTGGTAGGGAAAAAGGGAACCCTTCCCCAAGTGGGGGAAATGGAAAGTTGAAGAAGGTTGGGAGTGTTCTTTGCACTGATTGTAGGACTATCAGAGTTCAGAGAACAAATTGCTCCTTAACAGCTAGAACGGCCAGAAAAGGCTTTGTGGAAGGAGGAAAATGGAAGCTAAACCTTGAGGAAATGTGATCTGATTAGGTGGAAAAGTCAAAGAGAGTTTGCTGTTGTTGTTGTTGTTGTTGGGGGAACAGCATAGCCAAGCAAGACAAGGATGAATGGTGGAGTTCTGATAAATCAAGATCTTGAAGAGAATGGAGTTGGCTTAGGCCAAAAATGTTGAAAAATTTTGGGAAATATGGTGGGACAGAGATCATGAGATCTATTTATGGGGAGCTTTGAAAGCCAGACATGGGAATAGGAAGACATTATAGATTTTCATGTTGCGGAAAGCCCTAATAAAAGTGTTATTTGGGGAATATTCCCAGATGTGAGGAACTGCAACTTCACCTCTAATATTGCTCACATTTTCATATGCAGTT
Organism: Gorilla gorilla gorilla; assembly: GCF_029281585.2. Classification (NCBI taxonomy): domain Eukaryota; kingdom Metazoa; phylum Chordata; class Mammalia; order Primates; family Hominidae; genus Gorilla; species Gorilla gorilla. The sequence continues at coordinate 73,945,701 of NC_073243.2, forward strand.
TTCTTGTGAGAGCAAGTGTAGTTTGATCTGTCAGGGTTCTGATCTTTGTAAGCTCAACCTGAGCCAGAGACCGTATTGACCTTTCTCTCCTCTTGACCTCCAGACTAACCTATTCCACACAGTCCAATGTAATTTTTAGAGCACTCCACAGCTTAACCTACATATTCATTATTTGTGCAGGATTTTTTTTTTCTCACAGTACCTGGGCAAGTAGATGAAGTCCAGGTTAAAAATTCTCATGCAGCTATGAGAAGATTCGTTAGCTATTAACACACTAGTGCTGTCCAAAAAATGTGCCAGCCACTGGGATAAAAGGACAGCTACCCAGAAAAAGGTTAATCACAAAGAAGTGACATCTGGGACTTCAGAAGCTAGATCCTCAGAAGCTTTACCATTCTACCCAGGCCTCTTAGAACATCTGCTCTGGGAACTCACCCACCATGCTCTGAGGAAGCCCAAGTCAAAGGGCCCATTTGGAGAGGAACCTAGGACCGTGAACAGCCCCAGCTGAGCAACAACCTGCCAGCCATGTCAGAGAGCAATTTTGGAAGCATATTCTCCAGTCTCAGTTGGGCCAACCTAGCTGACACTATGTGATGAGCAGAGACAAGCTTTCCTCACCAAGCTCAGCCCAGACAATAGACTTATGAGTAAAAATAAGTGATTGTTGTTTTAAGTCACCAAGTCCTGTGGTAGTTTGATATATAGCAACACATAACCATAATATATGTGTGAAATCAACTTTGTCTACCCTCACACAATTTATACACAAACCACTAACTATCCCGAAATTTCTGCTAATGTGCTTATTCTGGGTGGATGTGCTTACATGCGTGCATGTGTGTGTGTGTGTGTGCATGGTGCCATAGGTTGCCACTGTATATCAGGTAAGATCGGCAAGCCCTTTGCAGACTTCCCTAAAGAGCCCATATGTCGCAGTCCCAAGATTCACTGTATGCCAATTTATTAATAAGATAACAGTCAGTGCCTCAGTGTGACGCCTAAATGTCTTATTCCTGTTAAAAAGCTATGCTTCTTTTAAAAAGTGAAGCCAATGAGAGCTTCAGGCATGATGGCAATCTTTAGAGAAGATATGTTTATTTTACTTGGGAAATCTTAAGTCTCAGGGCATGAACAGCTTTCTTTTGGATCCATACTTAAAGCTGAGTCTAGACCCTGGAGTTTAGACCACATAACCATCACCGGTCAACCGAAAACTGACCTCTTTTATCTTATATACAGGTAAGGGCTGAGATTCCCTCATGGGAGGAGTCAGGGCAGGAATATGGGGCCACAAAGGTGACAGGTAAGTTTGTGGCTATTTCTCCTTTAGACCAGTGCTTTGGGAAATTTAATGTGCATACAAATCACCTGAGAATGTTGTTAAAATACATATTCTTATTCAGTTGGTAGAGACGGAGTCTGAGCTTCTATATTTCTAACCAAATCTTGGGTGGTGGCCAATGCCACTGGTCTGTGGGCAACACTTTAAATAGTAAGATTTTGACCATCACCACTAATAGCAGGCCTTCTGTGCCTCTTACATGTAACTCCCTCTAAAAACTGGGCCTGGAAAATTAGTCTCACCACCCCATCACCACCTTTTCTACCACCATCCTTTCAACTATCACTACCATCCCCATGACTACCACTGTCATTGCCACCTATATCCACACCATCATCAACACCTCTACCACCAACTTCAACACCATCATCAACACCACCAGACCACTACCATCTCTAAACTCAAAATTGTCCATTGTAGACCATCAGAATTACTTAAGCAATAGATTTGTTACTTTTTCAAATAGACTCTTTCTTGGCATTCAAGAGATGATTCAACCAATGGATGTGGACACTGAAATCAAAGACTTTGATCTCCAATCAAACAATAATGATTATAATAACTGAAGGTTGGTAGTTTATCAAGCAGTCATAATACTAGGGAGCACCAGCTCCTTCTGAAATATGGAGGCCCATTTGATCAAAACAGCTGAAGCACAGAATAGGATCCAAGAGCAAGACAAATCCTAATGAAAATACCCAGGCTACCAGGAGACATTTGCCAAAATAGCTGCCTTTACATATGCACATTTGGACCTGAAGAAGAGTTTATATACTTGGAAGCATTAAAAAAAAAAAGTAAGTAGGTGGGCTTAGCTTACAGCTGAAACAGGTAACTCCTCTGTTACCTAAAATTAGAAACAGAAAACTGGAATTTCTTTCTAATCATTCTTTCTTCTCTAAAAAGATCTGTGGGATAAGCTGCCAAATGTGCTTAACCTCTGTGTCCACCAAACTTGAATCCCTGGTGAATATAATTTTTATTCGAGAAACAAGAAATCCACCCAACCAGTAGCAGCATAAAGTTCAAAAACATCTGCACTTCTAGGTAAAGATGATCTGTATATATAATGTGGGCAGCAGTGATTTCCTTTATTAAGCTTCTGAAACGGGAGAGGCTGGGAAGGCAGCATCTCAGCCTGTAGATGTGAACCTTCTGGGGTTTCAGAAGTGATTACAACGAAGTTCTCTAATTGCTTGTGTGTTGTATTAAGTAGATCCCATTTGAGTCTAAAATCACATGCAATGTTTAAATGTTATTTCTGTAAACTATACAAAACTATAATTTTCCAGTGAAGAAAAAAGAGGCTGTCAAATAAGAAGAGATATGAAATGAGATCGTTCCCCTTCTTTGTGAGACAGATGTTATTTTTGGCTCTTCTGTGTAATGCATTCCATATTATAGTCTCTTTTTAACCAAACACTAGGACTAGTACATGCTTGCACACAGTGCACCAAAGCCATTCTCAGGAAAACTTCTTTTTATTAACACTGATAACTTTTTCAATCCCCAGTGCAAAAACCTCAAGTTGTAGGCTACAAACAGTACCCATGATGCCAAGGCAGGATTTTTTTTTTTCATCCAGCAAATATATTCCTGCCATCAAAATAAAGTTGTACATTCTCCCTCAGAACCTGCCCCGAGGTTTGGCAAATGATTCTTTTCTCTTATCTATCTTGTAAAGCTCTTGTCCTTTTATGCTGATAGATTTTTGTAAGATTTGAGTTTTCTTTTCTTTATCAGCCTCTGCAGAAAAATGTAAAAGAGAAGAGAGTAAAGATGGCACAAACACAGAAAAAAAATAGACTCCATCCCACCAACTGGCTATTCAACTTGTATTTATCTCCAAAAAGTTTGATGCTGAGTAAATATCAGCTGTAACTAATTAGCTCCAGGACCAAAAAAAATCCATATTGAACTGGGATGACAAGAATGCAACCAGAAATGAATAAAATGTCCTGGTTGGAAGCAGACGGAAGTTTTGCTAACCAGTATGTGCAGAGGGAGAAACAAACGGTTATTATTAGGCTGATTTAATTTTCAGTTCTTCCTCATGATGGAGAAGCTGATATTCATTTAAATAAATTGACTCAGCTAACTGCTAAAGCTTTCTGGGTTTGCCAAGGTATTTCTTCTATTTTGTATTTTTTGAAGATGGTGTCTTGCCCTTCCATAGCCTGGGGCCATTGCAGGCTAAGATAAAAAGCTAGCAGCTGTTCCTTGAAGAGAGGAAAGCCTGAACACGTGGACTGCATCACTGCTGTCCATAAAGTTTGACACTCTTCACTGTGGCTGACACAAGGTGTGAGGAAGGAGTTACAGTGGCAGCACTTGGGATTTAGTGAAGCCACAGGCGTCCCTGTTTCAAAGAACATGTGAGAGTCAGGAGATTTCTGAGACCACACTTGAATTGCTCTTTACCGCAAAGCACAAGTGGTGGTGGTGAGGACCCAACAGGCAGACATTCTCTCCCAAATCCACTGGGAGCATAATCAGATAGGAATGGGAATGAACTAGCCAAGAGGTTCACTACTATTTCCCTTCAGTCTCCCCCACATTAGGGTCCAATTCCCACCCATCTCAGTACAGGCTGGTTACCACGGAGCAGGGTGGAGTGGGGTGCCAAGCTCCTCCTCATTCCCTCCAGTACAGCCCTGCCAGGAGGGGAGCCCTTGGGCTTGCTATGATCTTGGAAAGGCTCTGCTACTGCAAGCAGGCCAGTCTTTCTCGCTGTGGGTCAGGCCCTGCCTATATTCCTTCAGCCCATTTGAAGGTCATTTGAAGCTTCATTGGACAGTTCCCAGACAGGCCCAAGCCTTCCTTCCTCAAGCCCCTGCATTTCTCTCGGTGTAAGGTTTTTCTCTGGACTCAGGAGCACACTTGGCTTTCACAACCAGTGAGGCATGGAGGCTGGTGAATGAATACCTTGGTGTTCTTATTCCTTGGTGGAAAAACTCAATCCTTGGTGTGTTCCACCCAAACTCTCAGAAGGCCTGCAAGAAGACTAACTGCATAGGTGGTAACGCACCATTAATGTTCCTTTTATTTGCATTTCTCCCTTCTTTGTCTCCTCCCACTCCCTATCCTCTTGGGATCACCTCCCAAATAAACTAATGACACCCAAGTCCTTGTCTCAGAGTTGCTTCACAGGGGAATCTAAAGTAAAACACCTGCTCTAAGCAATTCTCTGTTACATAAAGTTACTCAGGATGAGAATCTGGTATCCAGATCACGCCCAACCACATAGTAAAATGTTCCCAGAGTATCCGCAGTATAGTGGCCTACTGAGGTCTAAGAGATCATCTGTAACCATAGTGCTGATTTTCAAAGATTGGAAACATGTATTTATTAAACAAATATTTATCAAAGGCATTGTAAGTTGGCCTAAACCATTTTGCACACACAACTATTATGTCCTTTTTGGTAGTTCTCAGTAGCAGGCTGTAGTTAGAAGGGGAAGGTTAGTTGTTCCCCCAACTTCTCTGCCTCCAGACTGCTTATTACCTAGCCTTTTAGTGAAGCCTTATTTGGTTAAGCCACTGCATTTGTGCTTCTATTACGTACTAAAATACAATCCCCAATACTGCACTGGGTATCAGTGATTTCCCCCCAGGAGAACAGACCTCCTGAGAAAAGCACTTCGGTATCAGGTTAGGAGCATTCCTACATCCCATTGGTTTATTCACAAACACTACAAAAAATAAAATTATACAAAAGCCTCCTGACTAGTACGACTGTTCCAAAGATGGAGGTGAGAAAGGTCCCTGTTTAAATTTAGTGCAAAGATTTAAAGTAGTTGAGGACAGTGAAATTGATTATTTCTCAGGCTCCTTTAAGACCCAGGAATTCTACATTCAAATCATTTTAGCTAATTAGTTACCAGAACCTTGGAGATACAAGGTCATGAGACTATTAATTCAGATGGGTGAGAAAGTGGTTAGAATTTAAGGTTCCATCCTACATCAGTGGGATCAAAGTGGGAAGTACTAGGTACTTCACTGGTACTAAAAGGGCTGGGAATGTGACCACATATGCAACAGTGACCTTCGCAAATGTTCCTAGGGCCTATTGTTTTGTAGAGCAAAAAGTGGAGGTGAAACACAACATACCTAGGAAAAAAATAAAAGCAAGAGTGCCCACCTCACCTCAGCACGTATGGCCACACTGGCAGGGCCTCTCGGACTGAAGCAATGCACATTCCTCCTTCGGGCCTCCCCCACAAAAGAAATGGGGAACTTTGGGAGGCTGAGGCTGGCAGATCATGAAGTCAGGAGATTGAGACCATCTTGGCTAACACGATAAAACCCCGCCTTTATTAAAAATACAAAAATTAACCAGGTGTGGTGGCACATGCCTGTAGTCCCAGCTACTCAGGAGGCTGAGGCAGGAGAATCGCTTGAACCTGAGAGGTGGAGGTTGCAGTGAGCTGAGATCGTGCCACTGCACTCCAGCCTGGGTGACAGAGCAAGACTCCGTCCCCCCCTCCCAAAAAAAAAAGAAATGGGAAAGTCCATGGAATTCTTCTGTGTTTATAAGTACTGGATTTTTGATAGTAGGTTCAGAAAGGGTCCAGATTGCTGAGATTTGTACACAATCTCTAGTGTGTACAGTTCCACAGGCTGTATTCACATTTCCTAATGTGGCATGTGTAGCGTTTAATAGAATAAACCAATAAATGCCACCTGCTACAAGTATATGAAATACGTTAAGTACAAGAGGCAGGGACTCTGAGCAGAGATGTAAAGGATGTCCACTGGGTTTCAGCATTAGTAACTGAGGTTGATGGGGTGGGGTTGGAAGGAGGAAGGATGGACACAGAGGGAAAGGCCTGGAATACAAACCAGAATGCAAAGGCCTTTGCAAAAAAAAAAAAAAAAAAAAAAAAAACAGCTCTTGGTTTTACAGAGTAATTCCACTGTTACTTATTTTTAAATTTCTGCATTATTAATTCTTGCTTTTATCTTTATTAATTCCATCACCCCACATTCTTTTAGTTTATTTTTCTCAGATGTATTCCAGTGTCTTGATTTCAAAGATTAGTTCATTTATTTTTTGTCATCCTTGTTTTTCCTAATAAATATAATTATGATAATAAATATCTCTCCAAGTACTGTCCTGGCCATATCATTGGTTCTAACATGATGTACTTTCTAAATTGTTTTTTATTTCCTCTTTAACACAAGTATTACAAAAAAGTGATTTTTTTTTAATTTCGAAGAGTATAGTTGACTTTTGTTTTGTTTTTGCTGTTTTTCTTATTTCTAATTTTAATTAATCATGAGCAGTGAATGCTGCCTACATGATTTCTTTTTTTAAAATTTGTTAATATTTTATAATATACGATTGATTGTTTTCTGAATGTTTAATGTGCTTTTGAAAAAAAAATGGATGCTGTTTGTTGACTACGTATGTATGTCAAATTTATCCATTGTGTATTCAAATCCCACACATCTGTATTTATCTTTAGCGTACTTGATTTATTAATTTTTAAAACATGTATGTTAAAGTTCATTGTGATAGTGGAGCAGCCCATTTATCCTTATATTTTCTATTTGGTTTTGCTGTCTATATTTAGAAGCTATGTTGTCAGAGTAATTAAGGCTTGTTTGATTGACATAACCTTCTATCACCCTGAAACATTTTTCTTTGGCCTTCTTAATAATATCTGCCTTGAATTTCCTTTTGTCTGATAATAGCATTGCCAAATTTATTCTATTTTGGTTAGCATTTTCCTTTTATATATTTTTCCATTCCTTTCATTTCAACCTCTGTATGGCTTCAGCCTACTTGGAGACAGCAGGACATGCTGTTCGGGGCAGTGTGACCCCTAGCCTGTCTACTGTGATTTGGGTGAGGAACAGAATGTGCTATTCCTCAAAGCAGGCATTCAGTCAGTCTCCTGATGTTGGGCTCATTGTTTCACCTGGTGTCACAGCCACCAAAGGCCCCATCTAGCCTCTGCTCACTGACTGTTCCTGCCTAAAAGCAGACACATTGGTTGCTGATTGCTGGGCAAGAAAGAAATAGAGGAGAGGGAGGGTGCAGATGGTCAGTGAACCTAGATTCTTCTACTGCAGAACACCAACTAATCACCCAGTCAGTTGCTCCAGGGGACTTCTTGCCAGACCTCTGGGAGCCACAGATCTCTGAACTAGAAGCATCCTTAGAGCCCTGCCCACTTTTGTAGATGTTCTCTCCTGCATGAGTATTGGGTTGTGATTTCCTTCTTCAATCTGATCCCAACTATTTTCCAGCTTTCTGAAATTCATCAAATTTTTGGCCAACTGAGACTCCTTTATTGCTTTCCAACATGATTTTAAACACAGTATTTTCCCAATTTCTAGGGATTTGAGGTGAGAGGGAGAGGTTGTAAGGCTACCTATAATACTTGTTTTGTCTTCTCAATAATTTCTTTAGGCCAGATTACCAAAAATGAGATTCTGGGGCAAAGCATATAAACATTTTCAGAGATCTTGATACATATTGCCATATTCCTTTCTACAGGATTATAATAATTTACACCACTATCAGCAGTTCCCTCATTAGAAATTTTGCTCATTGTTTAGAACTGAAAGAGAAGTTATATTTCAAGTAGACTAATGGTAAAAGGTTTTTTTGAACAGTTTTATAAAGGTATAATTGACATATAACAAACTGCACCTATTTAAAGTATATGACTTGATAAGTTTTGACCTATGTTTACACCTGTGAAATCCTCAGCACAATCAAGAGAGTTAACATATTCAATAATCCTACAAGTTTCCTTACATCCTTTTACAGTTCCTCCCTCCCACCCCTGCCTGCCTCACTCTGTCAATTTCTAGGTAACCATTGATTTAATTTGTGTCACTGTTGAATAATTTGTACTTCCTAGAATTTTATATAAATTAAATAATACAGTATATACACTATTTTTCTGGTCTTTCACTCAGCATGATTGTTTTGAAATTTATCCATGTTGTTGCATGTATCAATTGTTATTCCTGCTTATTGATGAGTAGTATTTTATTGTAAGGATATACCACAGTCTATCTACTAACTCTTCTTTCTCTGACTTAGGTTCATTTCTTTTTTATTTAAAAATTTTTATTGTGGTAAAAAACACATAAAATTCACCATCTTAAACATTTTTAAGTGTACAGCTCAGTATTCTTAAGTATATTTATATTGTTGTGAAATAGATCTCCAGAACTTCATCTTGCAAATGTGAAATTCTAAACCCATTAAACAACAATCTCCCTTTTGTTCCTGACCCTGACCATGATTTTACCTTCTGTTTTTATAATATGACCATTTTAGTGCCTCATATAAGTAGAATCATACAATATTTGTCCTTTTATGACTGGCTTATTTCACTTGGCACAACGTCCTAAAGGTTCATCCATGTTGCAGCATGTGACAGGATTTCCTTCCTTTTTAAGGCTGAGTAATATTCTAATGTATGTGTATGCCACATTCTGTTTATCTATTCATTTATCAATGGCTATTTAGGTTTCTTCATCTCTTGGCTATTGTGAATAATGTTGCTATAAACGTGGCTGTGCAAATATCTCTTCAAGACTCTACTGTCAACTCTTTTGCATATATTCCCAGAAGTGGAATTGATGGATCATACGGTAATTACATTTTTAATTTTTTGAGGAACCTCTATACCATTTTCCATAGTAGTTGCACCATTTTACAATCCCACAAACAAGGCACAAGTGTTCCAATTTCTCCATATCCTCACCAACGCTTGTTAGTTTCTGGTTTTTTTGATAGCAGTCATATTCGGTGTGAGACAATATCTCACTATGGCTTATTTCTCTGATGATTAGCGATGTTGAGCATCTTTTCATATGCTCGTTGGCTATTTGTATCATCTTTTGAGAAATCTCTCTCCAAGTTCTTTGCCCAGAATGGGTAATTTCTTTTTAAGAATTTCAAACTTACAGAAAACTTGCCAGAATGGACAAAAAACACCCATATATCCTTTACTCAGATTGACTTACTATCCACATTTTGCTTGATTTGTTCTGTAATTTGTGAGCTCTCTTTACATATATATTTTCCTTAACTCTCTGAGAGTAAGTTTCATGTACTCTTAAGTTTCAATCTCAAACACTCCAGCAATATCTTCTAAGATCATTCTCCTATGCAACTATTATACAGCCATCATCTTGGATTAATTATTTTTTATGATTCCATTTGATCTTCTTCATTGGATGTTTTAGCTATAAATCTTTGGTTTATTATTTTAGTGGTTGCTTTAGGATATAGTATACTTCTTTATCATAATCTACCTTCAAGTGATATTATACCATCTTAAGTATTGTATAAGAACCTTAACAATGACATACTTCCATGTTTCACTTTTGGCCTTTGAGCTACTGCTGTCACGTTACCTTTACATATTTTACGTGTAATGGCATTATTATTTTTCACAGTCAATTTTCTTTTGAAAAGATTAACAATAAAGGATAAATTCTTCCATATTTATTCATGTAATTACCATTGGTGCTCTTCATTCCTTGGTGTAGATCCATCTGGTATCACTTTCTCTCTGTCTGAAGGACTTTAACATTTCTTGTTGTGAAGTTCTGCTGGTAATGAATGCTTTCAGCTTCTGTCTGAAGATGTCTGTTTGTTTTTATTTTCTGCCGAGACCAGCTCGGTCAGGGAGACCCTAACCCAGTGGCGCTAGAGGAATTAAAGACACACGCACAGAAATATAGAGGTGTGGAGTGGGAAATCAGGGGTCTCAGAACCTTCAGAGCTGAGAGCCTCGAACAGAGATTTACCCACATATTTACTGACAGCAAGCCAGTGATAAGCATTGTTTCTATAGATTATAGATTAACTAAAAGTATTCCTTACGGGAAACAAAGGGATGAGCCTAAATAAAGGGATGGGTTTGGCTAGTTATCTGCAGCAGGAGTATGTCCTTAAGACACAGATTGCTCATGCTATTGTTTGTGGTTTAAGAATGCCTTTAAGTGGTTTTTCTGCCCTGGGTGGGCCAGGTGTTCTTTGCCCTCATTCTGGTAAACCCACAACTTTCCAGTGTGGGCCTCACAGCCATCACGAACATGTCACAGTGCTGCAGAGATTTTGTTTATGGCCAGTTTTGGCGCCAGTTTATGGCCAGATTTTGGAGGCCTATTCCCAACAATCTTCAAAGGGCATTTTTACTAGGTATAGAATTCAAGGTTGACAGCTTTTTTCTCAGTACTTTAAAGATGTTCCACTGTCTTCTCATTTGCATTGTTTCTGACTAGAAAGCAGCTGTTATTCTTCTTTGTTCCTCTGTATTTAAGCCTCTTTTCTCTGGCTGCTTTTATGATTTTTCCTTTATCGATGATTTTTGACAATTCTGATGTGCCTTTGTGTATTTTTTTTCAAATTTATTCTCTCGTAGTTCTGGAGGCTAGAACTACCAACATCAAGGGTGCTGGTGGGGCTAGGCTCCCACTGAAACCTCTAGGGTATGATCCTTCCTTGCCTCATCCAGCTTCTGGTGGCCCTTGGTATTCCTTGACTTTTGGCAGCATAACTCCAACCTCTGCCACACTGCCATTTTCCCATCTGTGTCTGTGATTTCACATGGTATTCTCCTCTCTTTATGTTTCCCTTCTCTCTCATAAGGACACCAGTCATATTGGATTAAGGACTCACTTTATTCCAGGTTGGCCTCATCTTAATTTATGTTAGTTGTATCTGCAAAGACCCTATTTCCAAATAAGGTCACACTCACAAGGGCCACAGGTTAGGGCTTCAACATATCTTTTTGTGAGACACATTTCAACCCATAATATCTAAGAATACATTACTATACATCACAAAAGGGAGTTTTGTGGGTGTGATTAGGTTAAGGATCTTGAGATGGGAAGAGTATCCAGCCTTATATAGTGAACCCAGTGTAATCACAAGGGTCCTTGTAAGAGGGTGGCAAGAGGTCAGAGTCTGAAAAGGACATGTCACAGTGGGAAAAGAAGTTAGAGCAATGCAGACACAAGCCAAGGACTGCACGCAGCCTTGAAAGGCTAGGACAGGCAAAGGACAGATTCTCCTCTAGAGCCTGTAAAAGGAATGTAGCTATGCTGAACTTACATATTGACTTTAGCTTGTAAGAACCATATCAGACTTCTGAACTCCAGAACTATACAATAATAAATTTGTGTTGTTTTAAGCCACTACATTTTTGGTAGAGCAACAGAAGGAAACTAATACATGTGGGTTTATAGTTTGTATCAAATATGGAAATTTTTCAGCCATTATTTCTTCAAATATTTTTTGTTCTTCTCTCTTTTCTCTTCTAATAATACTCCAATTACATATATATGAGGCCTCCAAGTTGTCCCATAGCTCACTGATCCTCTGCTTATTTTTTAAAATTCTTTTTTCTCTGTGTGTTTCATTTTTGGTAGTTTCTATTGCTATGTCTTCAAATTCACTAATCTTTTCTTCTGCAATGTCTAATTTACCATTAATCTCATGTAACATATTTTTCACCTTTGACATTATAGCTTTCACCTCCAGAAGCTTGATGTAAACTTTTTTTCTCTTTTTAATATCTTCCATGTCTCTACTTTATTTTTTGAACATGTGGAATATAGTTATAATGAATGTCCTTGTTTACTAATTCTAATATCTGTATAAATTATAGGTTGACTTTAATTTTTTTTCCTCATTGTGGGTTGTATTTTCCTGCTTTTTTGCATGCCTGGTAATTTTTTATTGGATTGTAGTCATTATAAACTGCACCATGTTTGTTACTGGACATTTTCATATTCCTATAAATATTTTAAGCTTTATTCTGAGATACAATTAAATTACAAAGATACAGTTTGGTCCTTTTTGTTCTTGCTTTCAAGTCTTGTTAGGCAGGACTAGAGCAGTGTTTAGCCTAGGGCTATTTCCCTCCACTGAGACAAGAGTTTTCTAAGTATTTTACCCATTGCTTCACGAATTGTGAGATTTTCCAGTCTGACTGGTGGGAACAGGCACTATTCCAGGCCCAGTGTGAGTACCAGATGTCATTCTTTCTAACTCTTTTGGGTGGTTCTTTCCCTAGCCTCTGTTAGTTTCCTCATGTGCATGGGCTAATGTCCACTGTCTTGAAAACTGTTACAGTCATGAGTACTTAATGATAATGGGAATACCTTCTGAGAAGTGCGTCATCAGGTGATTTCATCATTGTGCAAACATCATAGTGTACTTACACAAACCTAGACAATATAGCCTACTACATCCCTACTCTATGTGGTGTAACCTATTGCTCCTAGGCTACAAACCTGTACAGTATGTCACTGTACTGGATACTGTAGGCAACTGTAACACAATGGTAAGTATTTATGTATCTAAACATATCTAACATAGAAAACGTACTATAAAAATACTTTATAAAAGATAAAAAATGGCAAACCTGTTAGGACACTTACCATGAATGGAAATTGCATGACGAGAAGTTGCTCTGGTTTCGTCAGTGAGTGGTGAGTAAACGTGAAGGCCTCAGACACTACTGTACACTACAATCGACTTTAGAAACACTGTGCACTGAGGCTACACTAAGTTAATTTTTTAAATAGTTTTCATTTTTAATCATAAATTAACCTTGGCTTATTGTAACTTTATTTTATAAACTTTTAAATTTTTTTAACTTCTTTTGTATTAACATGTAGCTTAAAACACAAACATTGTGCCGGGCACGGTGGCTCATGCCTGTAATCCCAGCATTCTGGGAGGTCAAGGTGGGCAGATCACCTGAGTTCGGGAGTTTGAGACCAGCCTGACCAACATGGAGAAATCCCGTCTCCACTAAAAATACAAAATTAGCTGAGCGTGGTGGCGCATGCCTGTAATCCCAGCTACTCAGGAGGCTGAGGCAGGAGAATCACTTGAACCTGGGAGGCAGAGGTTGCAGTGAGCCAAGATCGTGCCATTGTACTCCAGCCTGGGTGATAAGAGTGAAATTGCATCTCAAAACAATAAAAAAGACCACAAACATTGTATAGCTATACCAAAATATTTTCTTTATATTCTTATTTTATAAGCTTTACTTATTTTAAAATTTTTGTATTGCTTTTACTTTTTAAATTTTTTGTTAAAAACTAAGACACAAACACACATTAGCCTAGGCCTACACAGGGTCAGGATTATCAATACAACAGTCTTCAATCTCCACATCTTGTCCCACTGGAAAGTCTTCAAAGACAATTAACATGCATGGAACTGTCATGTCCTATGATAACAATGCCTTCTTCTGGAACACCTTCTGAAGGACCAGCTGTTTTACAGTTAACTTTTTTTTTATAAGTAGGAGTACACTCTAAAACAATGATAATGAGTATACTACAATAAACCAGTAACAGTTTATTATCAAGTATTATGTATTCTACATAATTTTATATGCTAGACTTTTATGCAACTGGTAGTGCAGTAAGTTTGTTTACACCAGCATCAACACAAACCTGTGAGTAATGCATTGCACTATGACATTATGAATGATGTCACCAAGCCATCAGAATTTTTCAGCTCCATTACATTCTATGAGACCACCGTAGTATATGTGGTCCATCATTGACTGAAATGTCATTATGTGGCTCACAACTGTATTTTATATGTTATGTGTTTGTTTTAGGTAGAAGGGTAAATCTAGTCTCTTTTTATACCATCTTGACCGAGTAAAGCTAAACTTTTTTAATGTGAGAGGCTTTTTTTCCAAATAACTCCACTATTTAACACAGATAAAAAGCAAAGCTTCTGTGATTGAGAGTAAGGGAAGGGACTGCTAGCTTGAGGAGACCTGCCTATGTAGCTGTTTCTTTGATGCACTCATTAGTTCCTAAGGGTTCTCCCCTGATCCTTAGAGATTCACAGGGCCCAATTTGAAAACCACTATACCTAGTCAAATCCCTCCTTTTTGATATTTGATGAAACTGAGAACCAGAGTGGTTATGTAACTTGCCCAAGGTCACAGAGCTAACACCTAGATTGTAAGATGAAAGGGAGTAATGACTGCACACAAGTAAAGACCTCAAGAATGGCAGCAATTATTACTAGGTCTGTCCTTGTATTTCAAATTTCCAAAAGTCTGTGATAGTAACAGGAGAAGAGGGAAAGACTGTGTTTTTATAGAAAGGATCTGCAATAAAGGCCTCAGTTACACCTTCCCTTATAAGCCAAGGTCATTTCCTGAGGCCCCATCTCCCGAGGAAGGTCCTCATGTTCCCAGCTCAGTTCCCGGGCCAAACTTATATAAGTGCCTCAGAGCTGAAGACTAGAACCCAGGTCCCTGAATCACAGGCAAGTGTCTAATCCACTACACCCCATCACCTCCCTTCATTGGTAAAATTCAAAAATCCAGTGAAACATTATTCTTTGCTAACCATCAAATATTTTAAAAAGATTCACCAGAACCGTGTGTTTGCAATTTTGGCAAAATTTCCTGGGAGCACAGAAAGAGGTCTCAATCTCTCACTAAAACAGCACAGATTCCACATTGCTTCGAACTTCATGTAGTGGAGTGTGGTGTGGTAGTGTTTAGGAAGCAAGCTAGAAAGAAGAGATTGATCAAATAGGAATCTAGGCTCCCACTGAAAACCACAAAACAGGAAGGACATGGGTGCCAAGAGCATCTAACTCAGATGCTGACATACTGGATGAGTCTGGATTTGCCACTCAAAGAATCTCAAACTCCTTGATTTAAGCAGTATTCATAGAACTTGTTCCTGCTTGCTTTCTAGAGAATCTGAGAGCTATAACCGTATTTAAAAACAATTTGTAAATTACTAAGAGCTCCTTGGAGATAGGATGACATATAAATATATGGTATTACTGTTATGTTAACCACACTTAAGTATGGTTAACCATACTTAAGTATGCTAACCATACTTAAATATTTACAATATTACTTTAAAAGAGATTATCTGCAAAATTCTTAGTGTCTTCTCCAATCAATTTTCCAAACTATGGAGAAGTTAATTACTCTGTGGTCTTGGTATATTTCAATCTACTACAGTCCAAAACTTGGAATACATTTAGAACTCTTTTCATATCAGTGAGAACTGAAAGAATTTCAACATAACATTACTATTCTTACACCATCACATCACAGCATGTCCTCAGAGGCAACACCAATAAGGAGAATTAAGTATATTTCCTGAGGATTCAGTCTTGTCACTTTGCCTAATTCTGGAAAAAAAAATTACCAATTAGTTTGATTCATGTTTTTGATCCAATTGTTTTATATATATATATACATACACACACACACACACACACACACACACGAACATATTTGCAAGTTCAGCCCTCAAAAGATGGTTCATTTTGTCTAAAGCTACCCTTTCCGATTAGGACAGCAAAATGTCATCAGATGGGTGGTAGCTTCGTGATTTGAACTGCAAGGCTGCTGTGCATGGTTGTAGAGGTAGAAATGAGTCCTTGAAAATTGTGCTGTGTACCCCCTGCTCCACAATACATGGTTGCCTTTATTCTACTTCAATACTAGAAGAAAACAATGAATCAGGAAAGGGAATATAGAAATTGAGCACATATGGGAATATAAAGAAGCCAGACAACAGAATGTCTCCAAAATATATGTCTATACAGAAACATATCTGTTATATACTCTAAATTTGTGTATCTACATACCAAATAGATTACATTTACCTATATAAACATATTACATTTACCCATATTAATAATATATATTTAACACATACACATTATAGGGTAAATTTATAGAACCCCTAGTACTAGTCATATAACAGACAATCCATAAATATTTCAAATACGTGAATGAAAATATACATACTCTCATAGCTGCACGTTGTGGCAATTAAACTAAGATGAACTGCTGCTAATTTTCATCAGGATGAACGTGGACTTTTGTTAATTTTCATCCAGTCAGAAATGCCCGGCAGGTTCAGAAGACTCCAGAAGAACCCATAACCTAGAGTCATATGTATAGGTGTGAACAAAGTGCTTTCTAACCAGGACAAATCAACTGAATTCCCTATAACATGTACCTGAAACTATTTAATTCTAAAAAGTCTGTTCCTGAAACTCAAAGACAATTGTCTTGCTTTGTCCCTATTGTTACAGGTAAGGTCACGTTCTAAGAATCGTCATTATGGAATGGAGGAATGAATTATTGGTCTAAGAATCAGAAGGAAGAACTGCTATTCGCACCCAGCTTTGGAACTAACAAGCTGATGACATTTAGTCCTGTCCCTTCTCTGCAGACTTTAACTGCTTAATCTGTAAACTACATAGTTGGATTTAACAATCCACAAGGTCCCTTCAAGCTATGCAGAAATTTATTTACTGTATAATAAATAAAATATTATTATTTATTTAGATTTGACCCTGTCAAATCAGTAAGGTTAATAAAATTAAAAATTATGACCAAAAGAAAATATGTTAAAAATAAGTGCTAACATACTTGCCAATTAAATTTTATATTTAGTTCTGAGCAATCAGGGAAAAGTGAGAAATGTAAGTTTCACTACTTGCATTTTTGGAAAGGGAGAAGCTTTCCTTTTTCTTGACGAATGACCTTCTGTGGTACTAATCCCTGCCCTAATTGAGAAGATAAACTGTGACCTCAGCTTCACAGGATCATTCCCAGGCAAGAAACCCCTTCTCATACTTCTAGGTAAAGACTAAACATTCAGATGGCGCCATTTTTCGTAGGTAGTGAAATGTCATCGTAAGGTCACTGGGTACCACACAATTGAGGAAATCAGAACCCAGAGACATTAAGTAATATTTCAGAGGCCACCCAGGTAGCCATGAACGGCGGAGAGATTAAATACTCAAGAGTTCCTGACCTGGAGGTCAGCGCCTGGTTTTAGGTAACACGCCCCCGGGACAGACGCGGCCCTCTGTGCATGTGCGCAGAGCTGAGTGTCCTTGGAATGTGACACGAGCTGCAGAAAGCGCAAAAGAAGCTGAAAGGCAGCGATGCCCCGGGGTCTTCTGGGGCATGTGGGTGTTCCTTTCACTCCGCCCCGTTCCTTTCACCACAGCTCAGTTTGAATTTGATGAATTAAGTGTGAAGTTTCCTTCCTCTTCAGCGTGGAGCGCTCTTCCCGGTGGGGCGCCCGCGGTCCGGAAGCATCAGCGCGTCTACAAGATGGCGCTGGGTGTTGTGGGAGAGTCGCACTGGAGACGTTGAGCTAAGAAACCACAGCAGGTTAAGGGCTGGGAAAACATCTGGCTCCAATGGAGACAGCGATGGCCTCCCGCGAGCCCAGACACAACACAGGGCTGTCAGCTCCCCTCTGAAGGCATCCTATCGCCCCCAGGAGGAGCCTCCAGGGACTGAGGTCACCAAAACAGTGACTCCAGAGAACAAATATTAAGAATACATTTTGACAGCAATTTGTAGGAACAGGTCCCTCATTTCCTGGTCTGAGCAGTGTCTTGAGGCTCTTTGCTGCAAGAATGAATTCGGGGGCCGTCCCTCTGATGTCCTGAGGGGGAGTGTGGGGAAGTCTGAGAAAGGTGATGGAACACAGCTTCCAGAGAAAATCTGGGAATAGTGCACCACCCTGAAGAGCGATTTTTGTTTTAAAAACACAAAATAACTTGCCAATCAGTGCTCCCTACCCCCACCCAAGTCTTTTCCCCATTCACCAGCATGAACAAGACTTCCAATAAGCATCCAAAAATCATCACTTTACTTCTGCAATATCTGCACAGGGTTTTAGAAATGAAAGAATCCTGAGCTGGGCATGGTAGCTCACGTCTATAATCCCAACTACTCCAAGGCTGAGGTAGGAGTATGGCCTGAACCCAACAGTGCAAGACTAGCCTGGGCAACATAGCAAGACCCTCCCCCATCTCAAAAAAAAAAAGAAAAAAAGAAAAAGAAATCTCAAGAACCATTTATGCACTTTGGGAGCCCAAGGCTGGCAGATCACTTGATATCAGGAGTTCAAGACCAGCCTGGCCAATATGGTGAAACACCGTCTCTACTAAAAATATAAAAATTAGCCAGGTGTGTTGGTGTGCACCCATAATCTCAGCTACTTGGGAGGCTGAGGCAGGAGAATCGCTTGAACCCAGGAGGTGGAGGTTGCAGTGAGCAGAGGCTGTGCCACTGCATTCCAGCCTGGGTGACAGAGCGAGACTCCATTTCAAAATAACAAAGAACCATTTATGGCCAGTAGAGTAGCAAAATGATTCTGCCACAGCTAGTTAGTGGAAACTCTGGGAATAGGCCTTAGCTAACCCAGCTCCTAATTGGG
Organism: Gorilla gorilla gorilla; assembly: GCF_029281585.2. NCBI lineage: Eukaryota > Metazoa > Chordata > Mammalia > Primates > Hominidae > Gorilla > Gorilla gorilla. The sequence goes on from NC_073243.2 coordinate 73,964,283, forward strand.
GCCCTTTCCTTTTATTCATCTTTTTTCAACAAACATTTATTGCGTGCCTACAAAGGCAAGAGAAAACATGGCCAACCATGCACTGGCTCTGAAAACTTTTGGCTCAGAAGTGACGCATATCCTTTCTGCTCACATTTTATTACACAACCAAGCAAGTCATTGTCCATGCCCAATTTCAACAGTCAGGGATAAATTAGCTTCCCATGGAAAAGGTGGAGTATTTGTGAACAGTAAGACAGTCCTCCACAAAAGCCCAGGGTCCAGGACAAGGGTTGGTTTCACCTAGATTAGCTAAGAAGTTAGGAGCTCAGCAGAAGAATCAGCCAATAAAAGGAGGCAACCACAGTTCCTCATTCCTCAACCAAAACTAGGGACATCCGAGAGACATGGACACTGATGAGGAGCATAGGCTAGAAGCACTATTTGGAAGTTCTTTGGCGGAGAGAAGTGTTTTTTCCATCTCTGGGAAGTCAAGGACATGTATTCATGAGCTCCTTTTAACAAATGACCTAAAATTTTCCATATACACACAAATATTTGACCAGATGGGTCTCAGGTCCTGAAGATGAAACACATCACCAAGATGGCGTCTGCTCTTGGCTCCTTCCAGCATTCCAGACCCTGAAACCAGATGATCTTTTTTAAATAAAAATCTGGTTGTGTTTTCCACCCTTCTTCCACCTTCCCATGTACAACTTTCCATTGCTTAAAATGCATCAATGGCTTTCTGCTGTTTTTACTCTGAAGCTTAAAATCCTAACGGCTCCAGCCTCTCTCTGTTCCATGTACACAGTCCTGCTTTTAGTTCTTTAGGATCTCCATGCTTCTCCCTACCCACAGAGCCATTCCGCATGCTATTCCTCCTGTGTAGAATGCTTTTCCCTATCCCCTTCATCCAGGTAATTCCTTATCTCTTTAGATCTTGGCTTATTGCTATTGCCTTAAGAAAGTCTTCCCTGACCTCACTAAGTCAATCCCTCTCGATTATTCATACAACAAGTATTTATTGAACACCTACCAAGTTCCAGGCATTGACCTAGTTGCTAGGAATGTAAAGGCAATGAGACAATTGACATGCCAGGGAGGGACAAAAAATAAACAATAAAAATACCTCTGTCAGGTATGACAGGTGCTATGAACAAGAAATGAACAGAGTAAAGGGTGAAAGGGCCAAGCACTGTTTTAGATAAAGTGGTCAAAGTTAAGTGGTCTCTGAAGCTCCTCTGAAGAGAGGACCACTTAACTGCACCCTAAATGCAGAGAAAAACAAAGCTCTGCTACCTGGAAGAAAAATGATCCTGATAGAGGGAATGACAATTGCCAATGCCCTGAAGACAGGGTGTTGGAAGAATACCCAATGTATTATGACTTATTTCAGTACTTTGTAGCTTACCATAGCACAATCACTATATGATTTAAAAATTCATTTGTATTACTTCATTAGTGTTCATTGCTCCTCTAGACTGTTACTTCAAAAGGCATAAAGGCAGGAGCTGTATCCATTTTTTGCTCATCATTGGACATTGAATCTCCTATGTCGTGCCTGGCATCTAGCACACAGTAGGTCCTTGATAAACATTTGTAGAATGGTGAAGAAATGATGGCTAATGATGAATGATAAAGCATATGCCCAAATGACTACAATCTTAGGTGTTTTCTCTGCCTCACTCATGTACATTCAGAACTGTCCTCTAAATGCCAAGAGCTGTTTTCCTGAAAATCTTGGCCTGAATACTTTTTTTCTGATGAAGATAACATGCCTGGCCAATGAATTCTAGAAAGTCAATGCCCCCAAAAAACAGCCTGCTACCAGTGACAGACAGGGAGTCAGAGGATAAATATACCCCAGCTTCCTTGTCCCTTAAACGGGATAACTCTAAGGCAGTGGTTTCCCAATCCTTCACAAATGATTCCCCCAGGGGACATTTGACAATGTTTAGAGAATTTTTAGATTGTCACAACAGGTGGGAGGAGGGGTGGGGAGGAGATGCGACTTGCATCCAATGGGTACAGTTCAGGATGCTACTAACCATCTAACAGCACAAAGCACAATCCCCTAAACCAAGAATTATCCAGCCCCAGATATCAACAGTGCCGAGTTTGTGAAACCCTGCTCTAAGGTATCTGTTCTACATGGTCTCCCCGAGTACCCTGGCAGAACCAAGGTCCAGTTGCCCATGGTGGTGACTGGTTTGATAACACATCATTTATTGGCTTCCTCCCTCCTCTTCCCTGTCTCACTTCCCAGGTGGTGTTTCCTGGGATCACCTACCAAATAAATGACTTGCCCTGAATTCCTCATTTCAGATTCTGCTTCGAGGGAAATCCAAACCACAAAATATCCCTCAAATCTTATATTTCTCAGCAACTAGTCTCTCCAACTCTTGGCCTGGCTAAGTAATAAAGCCATGGGACTGGCCTAGGAGACCCCAAGGAGTAAGCAGCTAACACTGGCATCTGAAACTGGCACGATGTGAGCTGCAGCTCTTAAGGAAAGGCTGTGCCATCTGACAAAGTGTCCGGTTTGGGGAAAAGAAGCTTACTTCCCACTGGCACCCTCGGAGAGTCATTCAATTTGGAATAGAGATAGGAGAAAGAATGGTGAGGCTGGAAATGGAAAACCTGTTCAAATCCCACCTCTGTTGCTAACTGGATCCTTTTTCCTCGCCAAGTCTCTAATTTGTTGTATACTCCATTTTCCCATATTTCAAATGAGTTTGTTCAGTTAGAAGATCGCTGAGGACTCTTGGAGCCCTATCATTCTAGAATTATAAGAAGAAAACACTCACCTTCCATGTCCCCTCCACCGTAACCCAAGCATTGTCTTCTTTGTTCAGAGGCCTCTTCTCCTGGGGCCACCTGGGACCCCTCCACCCCAAGCTGACGCACCTCCCACCATAGCACTTCATGGCAGATCTTCCTTCTCCGTCTGCCTCTGTTAGCACTTACATGATCCACAAGCTTGCAGCTCAGTTCAACTCTTAAAAATCATCACATCTCTGGGCTTTCATTTCCTAGAGACAAAGGCACGAAGAAGTTGGCTGTCTTTCTCAAGATTGCAAAGTTGCAAAACCCAGCTCCAAGTCCATGACCTTCCCACCACCAAACCCCACACTTGAACAAGTGGACAAATACACCTCAGCAGGCACTGGCTATATACTGGGTATGGATTTCAAGTGCAAAGGAAAAAGAAAAAATTTAACTCTTTATCCTATTTAACAAAAATAATTAAGAAATGGAATGTTCTGATTGAAAATTACCAAGCATATGATGTATGGATGATCAATTTTTGAAGAATTGGAAACAATTAGAAATTAGAAAACAGAAGTCCACATCCTTTGAAACCCATAGTGCAGGTAGGTGAATGCTTTCTTCATGATGCCTAAGACATTTTGGAATGGCAAAGATAACAGGAATGCCTGGCATTGCTTTATCTCCATGTCATTTGCAGTTTCGGTTTATTTCCAAAGGTTCGTGTAGCAATCAAAAGAACTAGGCAATAATTTAAGTGAGGCTGAAACATCAGTCAAGGGTGTGGAATTTGGGAAAATGAATTACTGCTGTGCCTCTTCCTGATAAGAAGATAAGGATGATTGTTTGCCTTTTATTTATTTTTGACAAAACAGAGTTATTTAATAAGTGAAAATATATCAAAGGTAAAAATAGTTTTATAAAGAAGTTCTGAATATTTTATTATTAAAGTAACATAAACTCATTTAGAAATTAAACAGTAAGTAAAACAAATAGCATGAAAATAAAATTATAATTGCCTTTAATTTCACACTTAGAGACCACCATTATTTGTTTCATGTATTTCTAATATTTTCAGACTTTTTTTTTTTTTTTTTTTTGAGACAGAGTCTGGCTCTGTCGCCAGGCTGGAGTTTAGTGGCATGATCTCGGCTCACTGCAACCTCCACCTCCCAGGTTCAAGCAATTCTCCTGCCTCAGCCTCCTAAGCAGTTGGGACTATAGGCACACACCATCACTCCCAGCTAATTTCTGTATTTTCAGTAGAGATAGGGTTTCACCATGTTGGCCAGGATGGTCTCCATCTCTTGACATTGTGATCCACCCATCTCGGCCTCCCAAAGTGCTGGGATTACAAGCATGAGCCACCATGCCCAGCCCAGACATTTTTAACAAAAATAAAATTCATATTGTCTAATATGCGTACAATTCTCATATCTTTCCATTTCACTTTTCACTGTGTCATGAACATTTAAGCATGGGTTCTGATTTTTTAACAATTGTATAATATTACATTTATCTATCAGTCAATGAAAAACAGATTTAACCAAGCCCTCATTGCTGGGTACTTAGGTTGAATCCAATTTCTATCTCCCACAGAAATCGCTGAATCTCCACCAGACTTCAAGAAACAAAATCACTGGGTCAAAGGATATAAACATTATTTAAGGTTTAGAGAAGGTTTTAAAGCAATAAAGGCAAGGAAATATTTAGTACTTTTTTCATTTATTCCTAACTTGCCTAACAAAGGTTAATGACCCCGGCCTTATCCACAGATTTGACCATAATTTTTCATTTTCACCTTGAGATTTTATTTTGGAATTGTTATCTCTTTGGACCCTGGCTCTTTGGGTGGAGTCTAGCATCAAAATTTTTAGAGAAGGATGTTTTCTGGGGTACTGGAAATATTCTACTTCTTTATCTGGATGGGAGTTACATAGATATATTCAGTTTGTGAAGATTCATTGAACTGTACATTTATGATTTATGCACTTTTCTGTATGTTTGTTTCACTTAATAAAAATTATGCTTACAAAAATAGTGCTTCATTAAATCATAAAATGTTAATTTCCTCAAGTGAGCCCTAAACAGCCATGAAATCCTTGTGGTCTTGGAGATCAAATAATATGAGTATTTGAAACCACTCGATGTTTTTAGATACAAATAATTATTATCATCATCACCTGAATGAAGTCATTCTTGCTAAACATATGAATAAGGTAACACTCTCAGAAGGCATTTTTATTTTACAATCCAATTAATTCTGAAATTGGTGAGTTGACAGGTGTGGAGAGGGAGCCTTTGGATAGGCAGTTTTTTCCCATGCATACTCCCTCTGATTCCCTCACCTAGGGAGTAAGGTACATGTAGCAAGGGTAGTCAGGCCACTCAGACTCTAGTTTTAGAATCTAGAATTCCCAATTACAGATTACCCAGGACACACAGTTCAGCAAGTTCATCAATATCCAGGCTCAGTTTCTCATCTAAGAAATGTTGCTTGGTTCTCTCTGGGCAAGGCCAACACATACAGCTGGGAGGGCTGTTCGCTGCACAAGGACACCTGGCTAAGATATCTTAGGGGGATGATGTCCAGGGCTCACCAAGTCATAACATCCTGGCTGGGGATTAATCCACTCAGAAGAAGGGGGGCCTCTTAAAAATATAGACAAAGATGCCAAATGAGCTCCCATGCTCCATCTCTCCCACTTTTAGGCCAAGCCCCGTGGATTCACTAGGCTGATTCGCCATGACAGTGGGCAATTATTCAGGCAAGAAGTCATCATCAGGCAGGGTATGCTCCCACAGCTGCACAACATGGGTTTGACTTTAGTTCTAAAACAGGCCCTGTCAGCCCTGTGCTCTGGATGAAATCCCCAGAAACTCCTGGGCTCCTGACACCTGTGATGGCTCATTCATGTGTTAACTTGGCTGAGCTATGGTGCCCAATTATTTGGACAACCACTAATCTAAATGTTGCTGTGAAGGTATTTGGTGGACATAACTAACATTTACAGTCAATAGACTTTAAATAAAATAGATTACCCTCCATTATGATTGGACCTCATCTAATAAGTTGAAGGACTTAAGAGCAAAGACTCAAGTTTCTCAAAGAAGAAATTCTGACTCAAAACTGCAACATGGAAACCCTGCCTGAGATTCCAGCCTGCTGGCCTGCCCTACAGGTTTCAAACTTGCCAGCCACCACGATATCATGAGCCAATTCCTTAATAAATCTCTTCTGTCTCTCTGTCTCTCTCTCTCTCTCTTTTTTTTTTTTTTTTTTTTTTTTGAGATGGAGGAGTCTCGCTCTTGTCGCCCAGGCTGGAGTGCAGTGGTGTGATCTCGGTTCACTGCAACCTCTACCTTCCAGGTTCAATGATTCTCCTGCGTCAGCCTCCTGAGTAGCTGGGATTACAGGCACCTGCCACCATGCCCAGCTAATTTTTGTACTTTTAGTAGAGACAGGTTTTTGCCATGTTGGCCAGCCTGGTCTCAAACTCTTGACCTCAGGTGATCCGCCTGCCTCGACCTCCCAAAGTGATGGGATTATAGGCATAAGCCACCGTGTCCAGCCTCTCTCCTCTCTCTCTCTCTCTGTGTGTGTAGGTGTACATGGAGAGATACATACATATCCCATTATGTATACATATTATACCCCATAGATGTATATATACATAGATATCTTCTGGATTCTATTCTCTGGAGAACTCTGACAAATGCAGCACCTGAGAACAGCAGCCCCTACAGTAGAACAGAACCTGATGAGAAGCTTCTTGATTCTCATGAGGCCTTGCACTGGAAGAAGCTTCCAGGAACACAGTGGTTCAAGCCAATCCCAAAGAGCAGAAACCTACAAATGCAGAAATCCCATTTAGCCCTCATTTTAGAAGTCTTTGTAAAGCTTCTACTTACAAATACATGCTCATAGCAGACAATTTTAAGAAAATAACTAAACAGGATAAGATTTCAGGTGTCAGGATCTGAAAGTGACTTCAAGACAAGTTTTCATCATTTAGGATGGGCTTTTCCATGCATGATTTCACTTGATCTGGCAGTATCTCTCATGGAATCCAATTCTCATTAAATTCTGGACACATGAAATAAATGGAATAAAACATAGGGAGAAGCATGTTGTGTTCTGCCACTGAAGCCCATATGACTGCAGAGGAGTTTCTTTAGGTCCCTTGGGCATTGTGCTTTTTAAATAAACTATGTTATTCAGCTGATATTAAAAGCAAAGTGAATGTCTAAAAGTAGTTCAAACAAGGACATCTCCCCTGGATTTTCATGAGCAGGCCCCAAGTCTGAAATGGCATATAATGTCTACCAAAAAAAAAAACAAATCTACTTAGAAATTGCAATCAATCATTTTCTTTCCTCCCCTCCCTATTTTCCTTTATCTCTCTTGTAGATTAATCTGAAGAACTTGGCCCAATCGCCTCTTTTCCTGTGTGCACACACCCTTTAGACACCTACAAGCAGATCACTATCACCCTGGGAATGATCAAGGACTGAATGCCATTTTCCCCTTCACCAGCTTTGCACTTTCTCATTTGGAAGCCTCTGGCTGTCAGTCTGTCTACATCTTGCTCGTGTTTTTTGTTTGTTTGTTTGGTTGGTTTTGTTTTGTTTTGTTTTTTGGCACTATTTCCTTTCAGGTCTACCTTTCTTCTATCAGAATTCCTCTGACAAGGACATAGTTACCTTCTAGCTTTTTCCACCTTCAGCAGGTAGTGTTCACTGGAAGGGAAAATTCTTTTTTTCTTTATTATACTTTAAGTTTTAGGGTACATGTGCACAATGTGCAGGTTAGTTACATATGTATACATGTGCCATGTTGGTGTGCTGCACCCAGTAACTCGTCATTTAACAATAGGTATATCTCCTAATGCTATCCCTCCCCCCTCCCCCCACCCCACAACAGGCCACGGTGTGTGATGTTCCCCTTCCTGTGTCCATGTGTTCTCATTGTTCAATTCCCACCTATGAGTGAGAACATGCGGTGTTTGGTTTTTTGTCCTTGCTATAGTTTGCTGAGAATGATGGTTTCCAGCTTCATCCATGTCCCTACAAAGGACATGAACTCATCATTTTTTATGGCTGCATAGTATTCCATGGTGTATATGTGCCACCTTTTCTTAATCCAGTCTATCATTGTTGGACATCTGGCTTGGTTCCAAGTCTTTGCTATTGTGAATAGTGCCGCAATAAACATACGTGTGCATGTGTCTTTATAGCAGCATGATTTATAATCCTTTGGGTATATACCCAGTAATGGGATGGCTGGGTCAAATGGTATTTCTAGTTCTAGATCCCTGAGGAATCGCCACACTGACTTCCACAATGGTTGAACTAGTTTACTGTCCCACCAACAGTGTAAAAGTGTTCCTATTTCTCCACATCCTCTCCAGCACCTGTTGTTTCCTGACTTTTTAATGATCTCCATTCTAACTGGTGTGAGATGGTATCTCACTGTGGTTTTGATTTGCATGTCTCTGATGGCCAGTGATGATGAGCATTTTTTCATGTGTCTTTTGGCTGCATAAATGTCTTCTTTTGAGAAGTGTCTGTTCATATCTGGAAGGGAAAATTCTTAAGAAGTCTTGGTAGAGTAGCCCCCAGTCATCTGCTATGTGTGCCAAGGAAGATGAAAATAAGGGGGATGGGGGGAAGAGAAAGAAGAGGTGGAGAAAGTTGAGATGAAGCAAAGATACTTGCAAATTTCTTGCAGATAGGATCTGAGTCTTGCTCATCTTCAAATCCTTACCTCTTAACACCTATGTGCCTAGTACATAGCAAGTGCTTACTCAATGCCTGGAGAATTAAATAATAGAAAAAGAATGAACAGACATGGAAAAGATCAAAGTCTGTAGGGAGGAAGGCAGAGAGGGAAAGAAAAGAAGGGAAAGGAAGGAAGCGAGGAAGGGAGGAAGGGAGGGAGGGAGGGAGGGAAAGAAGGAAGAAAATAGGTGACGATTTCTGGCAGTATAAGAAAACTAAATAAGGCTGAGCATGGTGGCTCACGCCTGTAATCCCAACACTTTGGGAGGCCAACATGGGTGGATCCCTTGAGCCCAGGGGTTCAAGACCAGCCTGGGCATTATGGTGAAACCCTGTCTCTACAAAAATTAGGTGGGCGTGGTGGCACATGTCTGTAGTCCCAGCTACTCAGGAGGCTGAGGTGGGAAGATAGCTTGAACCTGGAAGGCAAAGGTTGCAGTGAGCCAAGATTGTGCCACTGTACTCCAGCCTGGGCAACAGAGCCAGAACCTGTCTCAAAAAATAATAATAAAATAAAAATAAAATAAAGAAAACTAAATAAAGCACTGTTTCTTGAATGATTGGTGGTTTGAATCTCAATTTTGGAACTCACTAGCTGGGTCACCTTGGGCAAGTTTGTTAAGCTTTCTAAGCCCCAGTTTCCTGATTAGTATAATGAGGATTATTATAGCACCTACCTCATTGGGTTGTCATGAGGATTAAATGTGGTAATACATGTAAATAATACCCCATAAATGTGAATTATTTTACTTTCTTTATCATCATCATATCATCATGGCAGAGTGAGGATACCATCTCGTAATGTTACTACCACCTATTGATCTTTAAACTGGGTCTCTTGTTCTAGAAATATCTTGATTTAGTAACCAGTGAAATATTAAGAAGACTATTTTGAGGATGTTTGTTGGCCGTTACTCAGGAGGTGATTTAACATGTTAATTTTGTGTTCTGACAGTGCTTAAGGACATGGTGGAGTACATTCAGAACTGTTAAATTTTTATATTTTCATCAATGAATTTAACATTTCTTCTGAACGTTCAAAGCATCAGCTAAGAATGTGAAGGAAGTGCATCTTTCATCACTGTATTAATCACACTATAGTGAATTTTCACTCCCTGGGTTAACAGTGGAATGTTCCCTTACATCCCGCAATATTTCCAACAGCCCAAACCCACACAAGTTTGGCAGAAACCCAGGGCCCACAGGTGCTCACTCACCTGACGAGCAATCACACTTCATTTGCAACAAGGAGGAATTCCCTTTCTGATGACAGATGCACTTTAGGGACACACCTGCTGGGCTGGGTACTGTCTCATGACCACTCAGGGGAACTGACCCAACAAGCTTTCCAAACAGGCAGGTAAACATCAATCCCAGCCTATCCATCCACAGCCTCAAGAAAATGAATGCAGAGAACTCAGGGAGTTTTCCAGGGATGACAAGTGATAGGAAAGATTAGAAGGTGTAAGGGTCTATATCTTAATCCCATGTTCATTCACTGTTTCCCCTCCCACTCACCAACAGTAAATTAAATACTTGCTTAAAAAGAATGCGGGCTGAATCACCATCTAGTCATACATTTGTTTTACAAAATTACTACCCTCAGGCTATAATTTTTCATAGGTCTCTGCCCCTCCTCTTGCTTCTCCTATCTCATGGAGCTAATCTAAACATATAACCTTTCACCCAGACCAGATTCAGCCATATGATTATTATTTTCTTTAAAGTAAAAGAAGTGACTACCTGTGTCATGGTACACAAGGTTTACAGATCACAGAAAACACACTGCTATTAGTGTCTGTTTTTAAAAAAAACCTTCTTCCTAAATCTGTGGTTCTCATCATCCAAGAGTCTCTTTCTTTAAAACTCCAGGAATGAAGCTGTGAACGACAGCAGCTCATCTCAGTTGCACATAATAATTAAAATGACAGCATTTATATTTGACAAGTTAAATTCCTAAGCAAGGAACTCTAGTTTCATTTACAAGAGGCTTCTTTTTTTTTTAAGCTACCCAATAAAGAGCACCATAACAAGAGAGAATTGCCCTTGGACGTAGATGGACAAGAAAAGAGCTTAAAGAGAAAGTCAGGTCCTCCAGAGGATATGCTGCTCACCTGAGGCCAAAACTTGGTCATTTAACCAGGAACTCGCCAGCTGGGAGTTCCCCTGAAATGCCCCTTTCATCCAAGCTGGACAAGCTTGGATTCGGAGTCATGGCACTACAGGCCGAGTCCCCAGACCTGTGAGTGCTGGGTGAACCTGAGCAGCTTGTTCAATCTTGCTGTGGCCTTGTTCTCTCTATGAAACAGACAGGCTGCCCACCTCATGGCACTGTTATGGGAACCAAATGATTTCATGTGTGAGAATACCTAGTAAACTGGCAAATAAGATAATTTTCAAGTAGAGCAATCAGAGAAGGCATCATGGCCAGGAGAGGCTTCAGGCCAAAGGGGCAGGGTCTCACTAGGTAAAGAGCAAGAGAACAATGTGGCAGGTAGAGACCATCACAAGAGCAAAGCCAATCAGGTGCAAGAAGTGAATGAGACTGGTGGGGGAAAACTGAAGGGCAGCGTGCTAGAGTCGTGAGAAATCGGCCTTTGGTCCTTCAGTTTGGATATCCACAAGGATCTTGGGATTAACATTTTACAAAGTAGTATTTTTCATAATAGTTTGATAAAGTCTTAAACTATACAAAATGCCAGTTTTCCATAAGACATGCACATTCTTGCCCACTTTTATTGACAAACAATTCTCCCTATAACTATGCACCCTCTAGATGGTCCCTCATATCACTAAGCCAGAGGTCCTCAACATGTGGTCCCTAGACCTGTAGCATCAGTATCACCTGGTGTGACAGGCACAGTAATGACTCTTGCCAAAAGATATCCTCATCCTAATCCTTGGAATTTGTGAATATATGGTTACATGACAAGGAAGAATTAAGTTTGCAGATGAAATTAAGTCTATTAGTCATTTTGCTTTAAAATAAAGGTATTATTCTGTATTATCCAGGTGAGCCCAGTGTAAAGACAAGGATTCTTAAATGAGGAAGAGGGAGGCAGACAATCTGAACCAGAGAGATGGCATCTGAAAAAGACTCCATCAGCCTTTGCTGGCTTTGAAGATGAAAAGGAGCCATGAGCCAAGGAATTCAGGCAGCCTCTAGAAGCCAGCAAATGCAAGGAAATGGATTCTCCCCTAGAGCCTCCAGAAAGGAATTCTGTTCAGCCAACACCTTGATTTTAGCCCAGTGAGACCCATTTTGGACTTCTGCCCTCCTCTGGAACTGTAAAATAATAAATTTGTGCTGTTTTAAACCACAGAGTTTGTGGTAATTTGTTTCAGCAGTAATTGAAAACTAATATACCTGGAAATCTGCTAAAAGTGTAAATTCTCTGGCTGCACCCCAGACCCACTGAATCAGAAAATCTGAGGGTGGAGCCCAGCAGTCTGTCTTGAAACAAGCCCGCGAGGTGATTCTTATGCCTGCAAAAGTTTGAGAACCATTCACTAGACTAAGCAATCACAGTTATTCCCCTGAAGCAAACACATTCAGACAGAGATGGCCAAGAAAACTCAACACTGACAGTTAATGACTTGATTAACCATGATAAAATCTACCAGGCCCATGTCCTGCCTTGACAAGCACACAGTAGGAAACCTATCAAGTCACTGGTGATTCAGACTTCTCTGGGCTTAGGGCCCTCACTGAGAACATCAGTGGTGAGTATGCCCTAGTCCCAAAACCTATTCTGGGAGCTCCTTTTTGAACTCCTATCTGATTCCAGCTAGACTTTTGGCAGTGGGAGTCATTTGCCTCTTTCTCACTAAACTTGAGTAGCAGGAGAAATGTGAGTAGGTGAGAGTCCAAGTAAATCAGAGATTTCTGATGGCCCATTCCAGAAAGGAGAGGCACAGTTGACTTTATAGACTCAGACATTGGAGGGTAAGAGTTCTCATAGACCATAAACTGGTTCCCCTAGCTTGCCTTTGGTTCCTGCTCGCCCCCACCACTGCAGCATTGCCACCAAGTGCTGAGTCAGCCTCAGCTTGAGTTTCTCCAAGAATGAGGACCTCACTACCTCCAGTGGTAAACTGTTCCATTTTGAGAGGGTCCAATTATTAGACCTGAGGTCCCTTCATTGGGCAGCTGGTTTTCTTTGGTGCTCGTGCTTGATTTCCTTCTGGCCTCCGCTGACTTCTCTGAAGTCTCAGGTGCACACTCACATGCAAGACTGAAATACGACAAGGTTGCAGCCTTTACTACCACTACATGCACTCACTTGTTTTCTCAGCACTATTAGCCTCCACTGACCTCAAAGGGAAGCATGTGTATAAGCTGGGCAGGAGGTAGGCATGGGCCGTGTTAAAGGCAAAGTGCTTTAAAAGCCTTTGATGAAAGGCATTAAGGCTTGAAAGGGTTGTTTCTGAAATACTACACCTCCCTTTTAAGAACTCTTAAGATCTGGAGGGTGATACTCTCTCACCCCGGAAGAATTCAAGCATGAATGTTCTTAGAGTGTCCAATTAGGAATCCAATTCCATCTCCCCAGATGCTCATTTCCACCAAAATTACCTAGTTGAATCTGCATTTTTGTTTTTTTCAAGGAACAGACCAAGCTATGCTAAACAATTTCTCAGAGTTAAATAACCATTGGTAGTATTGACAAGTAAGATATAAAGCCCAATAGCTCCACTTAATACACATAGCTATAAGTAGAAAGAAAGCTCCAAGGCACTCTTTTAGTACTCAATAATTTAGTAATCCAATTGTTTTGTGCATCTACTATGTGCCAGGCACTAAGCTAAATACCAGAGAGCATGATGAAGAACTGGAAAGACATAGTAGCTACCCTCCTGGGGCCTACAGATTTCTTTTAAACATCAACTTGCCTGTATTTATAGGGTCTTGTGGCTTCAAACATTTATAAAATAATTTAGGGAAATTTGTTTGTTGGATTGGAATGCACCTGGATCCCTAATTCAGACGGCTAAGTGATGTTATGTGTTTTTAGACAATGAAGCTGGAAATCCAAGATGAAATATTCCCTGGATTTTCAGACATTGCATGTTAAACACATAAAATAATCTTATTCTTATTCATTGATATATTGTTTTTTTTAATGGAAACAACTGAACTGGTGTGCAAGAAGGGATTCTTTAATAGAATGCATGGGGTGGGGGTTATTCTTTCTTACTCTATGTCTTGATGTTTATTTCATCCAGAGTTCAAACTTGGTGGCCAGTGTCACTTGGTTAGCAGCAGTGATTTGTGAGCCCACAGTATTCCCTGTAACCTCCACGAACCATGAGAAACTGGCTCCCTCATTCCACTTATTAGCAAAAAAGCATGAACTACCCACTGCTGTCATAATATGAGCCCTCATCAACACCTGAATAGTTTAGATTTTACCAAAAATTCAAGACCTTTATATATCTTCAACAAGAAAATGAAGAAAAGTTATAACTTGCATCATGTTATACCCTAAAGTGGAATCTAGGCTAAGAGAAATAATGGCTGAACCCCTCAATAAAACTGTCATGTAATGAAGACACTCAATAGCCCCATGGGGAAGCCCACATGGAGAGAGGCCCACATGGAGAGGAAGGAACTTACCAGCTCTTGCCAGCCCCACCTTGCCAGCCATGTGAGTAAGCCACTTTGGCAGCAGATCCTACAGCTTCAGTCAAGCCTTCAGATGAGACCTCAGATATTGTGGAGCAAAGACAAGCAACCCAAATGTCCTTCTCTGAATTCCTGACCCACAGATACTATAAGATAATAAGTGATCATTGTTGTCTTAAGCAACTAAGGTTTAAAGTAATTTGTTAACATCATAATTACTACATACATATTACCACATACATCTATGTGAAAACAACTCTTTTTTAAGAAAAAAATGATGAGATTCCAGATAGTGGTTACCTCCATTGAGGAGGCAAAAGGATAAGATGACACAAGTAATTATTAAGTAATTGGTAAAGATCTATTTTTGGTATGTTCACTAAGATAGATAGATAGACAGACAGACAGACAGATAGACTGACCAACTTTTCATGTTCCACTGATGATAGTGTGTCTAGAGCCAAGGGTTGTATTTAATGTAATTGGATTGTGTTAATCCAATTCTAAGCACATGACATCAAATAAATAGGGAGTTAGTTATTACCTGGTAAAATTTGAACATGTCCCCACTCTTTACCCAGCATGTCTACTCCTAAGTGTAAACCTTAGAGAAGTTACTGCACCAGAAGACAGGTACACTATTACAGAAGTATTTTGTTGGAGTAAAAAACTGGAAATACACCAAATATCCAGCAATTATAAAATGAATAAATGCATTGTGGTTATTCAAACAGTAAAACATTATACAGCAATGCATGCTAATGATTAACATCATGGATAAATCTCCACTGAATGTTACGGACAAATATCTAGAGGTATGCAGCCCAACAGAACTTTCTACAATGATAGAAATGTTCTAGAGTATGAAGTTGACCAAAAGAAGCAAGATAAGAAGCGATTCCGTTTCTGTGAAGTTAAATACAGACAAAACTAAACAACGGATTGATTAGAGATGCAGGCATGGTGTTACAACTATTATGAAAAGCAAATATATATATATGCAAAATTCATACTAGTGGCTAGAGGAGGCAAGAGGATTTAATAGGACCAGGGCACACACAGGGATGTTCAATATTATTGGAAATATTGTCATTCTTCAGCGGGGTGGGGGTAGATACATGGATGTTCATACTTTTATTCTTAAACTGTACACCGATGTTGTCCACACTTTTTAATATGCACAAAAAAGTATAAAACATTATGAGTACAAACCAACAAAAAGAAAACATCACCATTAAATGAAGGAATTTCTTGTCCTCTGAATGTCCCCAGAATCAGGTCTACAAGAAAACTCCCCATCCTAGGTTTCATCTTTCCCTACTCTGTATACAAAAACACATATTGACTAAATATTCCGTAGCTTTACGATAGCAACACCATTCTAAACCTTCACACCAGCAGTTCTCCAACTCAGGCTTGTGGACTGTTTGTCAATTCACTATTTAATACCACATGGTGCCGTGAACACGGTGTTGAATTGAGCAGCATCATCCATGATTCTGGGGGCTGCTGAATCACTCCCTAGGCAAATCATTTCATCCTCTTTTCTCAGCTACTTCAGAAGAACCACTGGGGCTAACCACAGTTGCTCCATTTTTTAATGACTTTATGTTGGACTTTTTCATTTGGTTTCTTTTGAAGCAAAGCTTCCATTGCTTTAAAAAGAAAAAAAAAACACTTCAAAAACCTCTGGGCCAGATCATGACTAAGAATTTTCTTTCTGTAACATTTTAGAATTCTGTGTTTTGTGAAAGCTATGTTGCTGGGCCTGGAATATGATTAGATGGGTCCATTAAAAAGGACTTCAAACTAGATCACAAACTTGGCATCTTATAGGAAAAGTCTGAAAGTTTGTTACCAAGAATAACAGATTATTCTAGAAGTCCTCTAGCAAAACGACTCAGACTTTCCTTCTTTGCTCCTACTTCAGAACCCACCTGGTCCATGACCTACATACTACCCTTACTCTTAGGAATCTGATAATATATCTGGCTAACACATTTAATCACTATTAAAGAGAAATTGTGGGAGAGGGGCTGTGGTCAGGGGCATTTGCTGCAAGGGGCAGAATCAGAAGGTAAGTTTCACAAGAGCTCCTGGTGGCCCACAGCTCCCTACTCTGACCCTGCTAGTCCTCCTGTGTGTCTAACACTCAGGGTAGGGTTGCCCAGACCTCTCGGCCATGCTGTCCCCAGGGTCTTTCTCCTCTGTCCTCCACTCTTCCTGCTTGGGTTTCTCTTGCACTCTGCTTGATCAATTATATGTCAAGTGTTCTAGATCAAACATCATCATGAAATCCCTATCTCCTGAGCATGAAGAATTCTAGGCACCAGGTAGGGTTGCCTGCATGGCACAACATTCTGTCTTTCTGTATATAAAGTCACCCTTGCCTGTGGCCACTGAGCCCATTACACTCAGAACTGCCTGACAGGACAGATTGAGAGATCCATCCTCTGGCCAAGATCTCAATGTTACTGTCTTAAAGAATTAGTCATTCAATCTTCATCACACTTTAGGGCAAAAGAAGCCCCACTTTGGGCTGTGCTCCCTGCCTCAACTCATTCTAATTTTCAAATAAAACATGTCAATTGCTGCTCTGAAGAATAATAGAAGAAAATAGTAATTTTAAAAATATATGTAGGCTTGATCAAACTGATCATACTAATGAGAAACTTAAGATTCAAAATCACGAAGAGTTCTGCAAGGTGCCATTCTGATGTGCACTCATGATGAGTGCACTACTGAAATTAAAGCTGTCATTCTTTTGTATCTTTTCCCTCCCGTACTTCATCTAGGGGATCTGAACTCCCAAGAGAATCACACAGCCACATGTCAATTTCAAGCTATTCATACTGAGTTTGAAATGAGAATATTTTTAAAGTATTGCCAGTAAAGGTAAGTAATATTCTTGGGGGATAAAATCACCAAAGGAGGATGCAAACTGTTTTTGCATCAGCCAGCACAGAAATAAGCAGTTTCTTCAAATCACACAAATAATTTCACTCCATTTATTCCTATTGCAAAAAGCTTCATTTTTTTTTTTTTTTAACGGTATGGCTACTAAACATACTGGCTTGTCCCACCCATTGTCTGGAAAATAATTCTTCCAAATTATTAAAAACTAATTGAGTGGAAGAGGCTCAAAGCAATCCTCTCTCTCTAACAGAAGTTATACTCAGGCCCTAAACTCCAGGATGCATGAACTCAGCGGCCAAAGAATTCAAGCTAATCCATCCCATTCTTGGCAGCTGTGTCTGGTGATCCAGATGCACATGCTCAGATTCGAAGGAAACGGGCACCATCCCATTAGAGAGCTCGGTCTATACAGAGTGGAAGCCTTCCATTTATCATGTTATCTTTTTTAAAAAAGAAAAAAAAGCAACAAGCAGCATTCAAAGGTTCTAATTATATGGAGAACTTCAGCCCGTTCTCCTTCACCCAGCATTTCACACTCTTAAAGCAGACCTTAGACAGCCATCCAGCCTGATCTCCCACTGCCCTCGAGGCATTTTGCCAGGACTAAGCTGTTTTTAACCTCTAACTCCAAGTGCAACTTGTGCACAACGCTGACCCTGAGAACCCTCAGAAATCCTCAAATTTAAGATTACCCAAGATGACTTTATCCATATAAACGCAAAGGGCAGAGAAGAAGAAGAACCATCCCTCCCATCTCCCAATATCTTCAGAATCCAAGGCTAGACCTGTCTTGATTTGCAGATGTTCAATGAGTAGCCCAGTCTTATACATCTCCTTGATGGCTTTCAAATTTGTTGCTTCATATGCCAAACAATGAATAATCTATATCCACTTAATGAGTAGACAATGATTGTTACCTAATTTTTTTCTTTGCTATTTTAATCAGAAGCAGGGATTATTAAAAATGATTTCGGACTTGGATGAGATTCTGAAGATTCAAGTTCTCCAATACCCAGCAACGATATATGCCAAAGACATATCCAAATATATAAAATATAGATGGATATCAATATATTTATCAATAGATATCAATAGAAAGTTGCTATCTCTGTTCTTAGAAAATTACTAATTTTTATATTAAAATAACTTTTCTCTTAATAAAACATTAGTCCTAGGGGATAGTAACCGTCGACTTATTTGACAAAATAAGAAGTTTGGAAGTCCTATATCTGTCTTCAAAATTATTTGAAAATGCACTCACCTATGAAATTCAAAGCCTAGGAACCACTGACTGGAGACGGGAGACCTCACCAACTTCAGCACCGCATGACGTCCTCTCTTACCCTTTCTATTCATTCATTCATACCTTTCTTTTTATAAACCATCATTTATGCAAGCACTAATTCAGTGCCTGGCACTAGGCCAGGGATTGGAATTACAGGCATGGAATACAGTCTTGGTCCTCAGGGAGTCTACAGTCTGGGAAGAGGTAGACAGGCCAATAGTTATATTACAAAAAGTCATTGTTTTTATGTTCTAATCATGATAGATTCTAGAAAAGGAACATCTGCTCCTCCAGAACTCAACCTCTCATCCTTTTAAAGGGCTCTTTCTATATACAAGGCATTTCTCACATTTTTTATATTCTAGAAGCCTAAAAAAAGTAGATTTGGCCTTGGCCTCTCTCCACCTCTGAGAGGTTCTCTTTGGAGGTTCAATAAACAAGTGTTCCGGGCTCATTTTGGCCTTTCAGTTATTTCCTTCAGACCCAGTTAACATTCAAGAAACCAGAACATGTCTTCCTTGGTGTCCCACGATTCACCCTGGCATGTGTTAATTTTAATTGTGGTACATGGCTCCTAAAATATTTATCTTATTATAAAACACATCATCTTTCCAGAAGGAGATTCCAAGCAAGATACAGAGGAAAACAATTACAGGGTTATTTAAACAAGAAATACATGGCAGGTCATAATCACAAATTAAGGTCATAAAAAGAATCATAAAATTTAATGAAGACAAAAGGGAAAAATGATAAAAGCTCTTCTTGTCCACAGAGGAGGTACAAAGTTCTTCCACTTCAATTTCCAACTCACAGCCCACACCCTGTGGCTGGTGAAATTTGTTTGTGACACTTCACTTTGACACTTTATAGCCTGTGAGGAGTAGTGCAGTGACATATTGGTAAGCTCGCTCTCAGAATTAAAAAGAAAGCTCTGATTTGTGGTGTTTACTGATTTCCAAGGGGACAAACATTCTCACAATGAGCAATTTCAAATGACCGACAGTTTAACAACCAACTCACAAAATTTCTGAATATGTAACTACCAGTTCTCATGAGCCCATGGGAGGTAGCTCCTGCACACCAGTGGATGACTGGAATTTGAGAGGCGACCACTCCCATCCTAGATCTCCATTAGGAAGTAAGTAAGGAGCAAGGCTTTTTAATGGGGCTAGGTAACTCCTTGAATTAGATGAAGGAAGCTAGCACATTAGTGGTGGTGTATCTATTCATTATTGTGATGAATCTAGTCAAAGGCTTTGGGGCTAGGGTCAAGGAAAGATTGACGGTTCAAGGAGGAAATGGGGGAGGAGAGGATTGTCCAGACATTGGTGGGTATAGAGGGGCTAATTACAGCAAGTTGAGGGCGCAAAAGGGCATGTGGGGGGGCCTTAGGGAAGAGAGAAGGGGAGGGCCTGAGGGGAGAGCTGAAAGAAAGATGGCACCCAGAGAGGAGGCAAGTACAAAATTGGCCCATTTCCCAACCGTACGTTCAACTGCTACATGTTTGCAGAACTGAGTCCCCTGAAAAGTTCCACTTGATTTCCAAGGAAAATTGCCATAAATATTTTGTTTTCTGTCCTGTGGTTTGTCCCCCCAGGAACGTGATCACGGGAATGTGAACTCAAGTTGATAGCTTCTTGATACACATATGGAACAGCTTTGGGATGGGAAAAGACTTTTTAAAACTGAAAAACAAATCCCTGAAGAGCAACTTGGCTTTTGGTTAATGGATCTGATGATTCAAGGGGAATGAGAAGTGTGGCAAAAGGAGGTTTTTGAAAAACTAAGTGGCTCTTTCTTTAGGGCAGGGCTTTATCATTCTGTAGCCAGAGCACACACCCCGCATCCCCCTTCTTTCCCTAGGCTCCAGGAGCTGGGCTCTGCTTCCCCAAAGGCCCTCTTCAGAAAAAGCTAGACTCCTGATTTCTTCCCAAGTGACTGTGTCCAAAATATGCATACATATCTCTTGTTTTTTTAAAGAGATTTACTGAATAAGAACAGAAGCATTGCTAAAAACAGGCACCGAGAAGGTTGCAGTTACAGAAAATATTTTTTAATTACTGAAATATGATATGAATTTGCTATATATTTATAATTATAGAAATATGATATATATTATATATGAATTTCTGTAATTAAAAATATATAAACAGAAAGAGAGATTTATTTTTTAAAAATTAGCCCTAGGACCCCTCGTGTTTGCTCTTACGGCCTTCAACTGATTAGATGAGGTCCACCCACATTACCAAGAGTAATCTCCTGTATTTAAAGTGAAGTGATTGTATACATTAAGCACATCTACAAAAATACCTTCACAGCAACATCTGGACTGGTGTTTGACCTAACAACTGGAACCGGGCACCATAGCCAGGATGAGACATAAAATTAGCCATTCCAGGTAGAACCCTAGCTCACCCTCTCAGACCCAAGGCTAAAATTTCTTCTCCAACACTTCTCTAGTCTTCCCTTGGGTCCTACCCCAGAGTCTGCAGTTAGTCGTGTGATCATTACCACTTTGGCCCACATCAAGTCTGTTCCCTGTGGCTTCTGGGAACCCACTACTACCCTTGGGTTACCTTCTTTCTGGTGGGTTCTGTTGCATATAATGGCTCTAGCCTCTTTTGAGTCTCAGTCTCTTCCATCTTTTGTCCTGAATTAACATTTGGGTCCACAGGGCCAAATACCATTATATCAAGTCAGCTCCTTGTAAGAACCCACGAGTATATGCTGCCTCCTTCAAAGGAAAGGTGTCTGTTACAGGTCAGTTGTGGACTCTGGTCTGTGTCGTCCTTGCTCTGGGACCCGAAGATGTCTGCCACCTCTGGGACCTTACCAATCACAGCGGCAGAGGGAACATGGGAAGCCCTGTACCAGCTCTTAAAGCGTCCACCTAAGGGTGATGCACTTCCACTCACATTGTACTGGCCAGAACATGCCACATGGCCATACAGACCACAGGGGAGCTGGCAGCCACCATCCGACCGTGTGCCTGGAAGTAGATCTGGAATATTTGGTGACCAGCACTGACTGTCACCACACATTCTCTCAGCTCACCTGCACAGCTGAGGGGCATGCCTCAAGCCCAGTGAGCTGTCAGTCCCTCTCAAATCAGACCCCCAGCCCCCTTTTCCCACCCCCCAGGTCCTTGTGGGTCTCCATCAGGCACACTCACAACCTTCCTTCTCTGTTCCTTTCTGTTTCTTTGCCTTTCCCACCCTGCCCACGCTCAGAAATGACCTTCCAAAATTGATGCTGGAATTTTATCATGGAAACACGCATTGCACAAACAGTGATGATTTTTTTTCTAGATTTTATTTTCTCTAAGTAATAACATTAATCTTTTAATTTAAAATTTAATTTTTTCAATAGACTAAATTTGCTTCAGTCCACTAAAGAGAAAAAGGATGATTTCCACACAAGTTTCCTGATCCATTACCCTGACTCCATGCTGCAAACCCATGCAAGAGCAGGGCCTACCTGCCCTCTACTTACCATGCTCCTGTGTTTCTAAAAATATATAATAACAAGAGAGAATTCTTATGCGGTAACATGTAAACAAAACAATTTCTGTAATACAGAATAATCCCAATTTTTTGAAAAATACATATTCATATGTGCAACTTTTAATGGGTCTAAAACATACTTCAAAATATTAGAAGATTGTTTCTGGAATGTGGAAGGAGAATTGACTGATATTTTCTTATGTTTTCAAAATTGAACTGTATGTATACCTTCTAATTAGGAAAACTTTTTTTTTTTGAGACTTTTTGAGACAGAATCTCACTCTGTCGCCCAGGCTGGAGTGCAGTAGTGCAATCTCAACTCATTGCAACCTCTGCCTTCCGCATTCAAGCAGTTCTTCTGCCTCAGCCTCCTGAGTAGCTGGGATTACAGGCACATGCCACCATGCCCGGCTAAGGAAAACTATTTTTTTAAAGGTTCTAAAGTCCCCATGGATGGAGACTTTTCACTGTCTCATTGCCTTTTAATCAATTTTATAGACAAGAATCTTTCCTTACATGACATTACACTCTTTTTTGTGTTCACATAAATCTGTTTCACCCTTTTAGGGTAACTGAGGGGAGAAAAATGTCGGGGGTTAGGGATGGGCTAAGAAATGCAGAGTGTTCACTTAGATTATGGGAACAAGCCAGGAAAATTAGCCAGGCTCATTGCCTCCATTCCCGTTTCCTCCTTTGGTTGCACAGAATCCACCCAGAGGAAGTTTTCTGCCCTTCTCCTCCCTGGGGGAACATCATCGTGCCTCTCCAAGCTTCGGTGGCACTGGGAGGTGGGGGCAGGCTGGAATGGAATAGACACAGCACAAACAATAAGCCCACCTGAGAGAAGACACCTCCTCAGCGCCCGGGCGCTGTCACAGGTCAGCCACCCAAGGTCCCACCAGGGCTCCTGCATGTTCACAACTCTTGATTTATCCTGTTGGATGCAAGGCCTCAGGCTCAGTGGGGAGTGTGGCTAGTGAGACTGTACAGGGAGAGAACCCATCAGAGGTTTACCAAGGTCAGAAGGTACACTGGATATTAGTATAGCTACTATATGCTCCAGGATATTTTTTTTCTAAACTTAGCTAACAACATAAGCCCTCAGGTTCCTCTCACTTTCTATAGCCCCAGAGAAGGAGAACGAGGAAAAAACAACTAATACAAAAAAATGGAGGACACACCAGCTTATAATGAATAATAAAAGCTAACACTTATTGAGCACTTAGTGTGTGTCAAACCCGTTCTACACATTATCCCAATACATCCCTCAGCAACCCTATGCAGCAAGGGTTATTATAACACGCATTTCTCAGATGAGGAAATGAACATGCTGCAAGCTCAAGTGCAATAGGAAAGTGTAGTGGTTGTGGTTAAGCCATGGACGCAGAAGCCAGGCTGCAGGAAGGAATCTGAATACGGGTTCTGCCATTTATTAGGGTCTGGCTTTTGCATGTTATGTAATCTCCTCTGCCTCAGTTTCTTTTTCAGTAAATGGAGGCAATACTCTACCTTCCTTAGAGTTGATTTTGAGGACTAGACAAGTTGTTCTATGTAAAGGGGTTTGCAAACCTGTCAAGTGTTAGTTCTTATTAAGTCATTTGCCCGAGGTCACAGTCAGGAAGTGGCGGTGCTAAGATTAGAAGGTCCATGGTCTAGCTCCAGAGTCCCCACACACTTCAAATCTACTTTCCTCTGGACGGTGTGGCTGGTCTTGCTCCTGAAGAGCAGTCCCCTTTGGCTGGCCCTTGTTACATGACTCAAAGGCACCCTACTTGGAATGGAAGGGTGCCATTGGGCAGTCATTGAAGCAACAAAATATTTTCAGCAATTCTGCTTTCAAAGTGCAATCTAAAATAGACAGGTAGCAAAGTTTTAAGTCTCTGGTGTATCACCCATGCACAGGAAGATGAGGGAACTGTCCATGCGGGGAAGGAAAGAAACACAGAATCAAACTGTGCTCACCACCTCTCAAGCCAACCACACTCCTTGCCAGAAGCTGACTCCCCACTCCTGGGACCACCCTCTGCTGGGTTTGGCTTGAGTGTCCAGCTACAGGCACACGTCAATGGGTACAGCCTGGCCACCCCCATAACCTTGACATTGGCCTGTCAAGCAGCCTCAAGCAGCTACAAACATGTTACATTCACAGACACCCAAGGTTTCAGGCCTCGCCTTGGATTTTGATGTATGTCCAAATTGGAAGCTTAGCTTAAGAAAAAAAAGTCAACCCTTCCTGCTGACACCCAGCTGAATAAAGGAAGTGCAGAGCCTGTGAGCACTAGCCCAGACATGAACTTCCTTTCCTTTGCTCAGCCTGGTCCTAAACTCAGAGACCTAATTACTGCCATTCATATTCCAAGGGCCTTAACTTCAATGCTGCCTCAAGCAGCAGATGGAGCCAAACTATCTTCTCTGTGTAGTTTAATAAACCCCAAGGTGCAGTGGCGGAATTGGAGATTAAATCCCTAATCCCTCAGCTGCCAGCTGGCTGACTTGGGCAAGGAGGTTCAGTTTTTTCCTCTGTAAAATGGGGATAACAGCCACCTCTTAGTATTGCTGGGAAGAGTAAACCAGGACTTGGTATAGGTGAAAAGCCTCTCAGAATTTTCTAGTCCAGTCTCTATAGAAATAAGTTCTTGAATTAATCATGTTTCTTATTATCTATATTTTGTGATGCTTTGGTATCTTGGGGACCTTGCTAGCTGGGGAGAGACTGCCCCTCCCAGGGTCAGCTAATTCCTACAGATACCAAACAACTTGCCTTTGAGCACATGTTTCTTGTGCAAACCAAGAAATCCAAAGCCCATATTCCCATTCATCTACTTTATCCAACTCTCACACACCAAGCCAATCTTTCACTGCCCTAAATCACCCCAGGGCCAGGTACCAGATAACTGGAGACCACCAAAATTATAGCTCAGAACCAGCCAAACCTAAATACTCTGCCTTGCCTGCCTTGCCTGCAGAAACCATGATAAAGGCTGTGCTCATGCTTTCTGCCTCCTGACCGACCCTAGTGCTTCCCCAGGTGGCTCTGTATGGCAGATTGTGTCCCCTCCTCCTGGAAACTGAAAATAATAAACTCTTCTTTCAATGGCATTGACCCCTCCGTGTGGTCACTCAGTCACCTCTATAAATTAAATTCCCGTACAATTGAAACACCCTTGCTATCTGAACTCTACCAAAACACAGGAAACAACTTTAGAAAATTTGCTGTTCAAACCAGGATCTCAATGATCTAAAAACAAGCAAAGGATTGTTGTATTCATATTCTGATTCCTTAATACCCTCAGGATCAAAGATGCTGTTGGTCACCAACAGCTGTTTCAGCAAAGAAGTGGCACAAACTGGGTCAGACAACAGAGCTAGAAATGTGTGAAGCTCCATGCTAGATGCCTGCCCAAGGTATATAAGCCCCACTTTGTCTTCAAAAAACATATAAACTGCTTGTGCAAATGACATTCAAATTCCCCAAATATGTATATGTGTTATATTAAATATAATAGTACATGAAAAATACCAAATGCATGTTATACACTATTAAAGTTCAGAGTAGAAAGAATGTACAAATAATGCAAATAAAAGTCAATGGAGGGGCAAGAATAACAGTTAAAAGGAAATGAGAATTTTCTAGGGCCAAGCCCAACTCTGATGGTCACATCAACCAGGAAGCAATCCCTTGAGACTCTCTCTCAAAATTTACTCCCTCCACACATGGGAAAACCCTCCATGGGGCAGTTAGTGGCATTCAGCCCCATTGTCTCTCAGGCTGCTATTCCCTCCTTCTTGGGAGTGCTCTCTGGCCTGAGTACCAGCCCCTTAATGGAGGTTTTTCCTTCAATGGGTCACCGTTCTCAAAGCTACAGTTCCATGAGGCTTGGAGTATGTCTTCATTCCACTGTCAGTCTACTGCAATCCATCATCTAATAGCTGCCTGAGGACCTAGCTGACACACTCTTGAGGAAATATGTTCTGAGTATGCCATACCAGGGCTAGAGGCTGGACTGTGTGACCATGCCTTGTCATTGATCATTAGTACATGTTCAGAAATGCCGCCAAGGAAATGGCTCCAGAAGTCAGCCACACCAACCAGAACAGGGCCGAACAGGCAATGCTCTGAAACTGGCTTCTGTACTGGGCCGCAGATGGGATTCTCATTGAACACACAGGGTGTGATTGGCTTTTCCTTAGGAACTGAAAAGTTATCCAAAGGATTCTCCATTTCCCATTAGATCCTAAAAATGTTTCCAATTTTTTTTAATCACTTACTTGACACTTGGATTTGTTTGATGCTTGTTTAGTTGTCCAGTACAAGGTTCAGGACAGGAATGTCTGCATGGATGGGAACCTCCTCACAGACAGCGCATACTTCATCTGTTACTCCCAGGGCAGCATGTAATGGAATGAGTGTGAGCTGAAGAATCAGGACTACTTGGCTGGTGGCTGATTCTGTTTCTCACCAGCGGTGTGACATTGAGAAAGTCACCTCAACACCTCTGAGCTTCTTTCTCTGTCAGTAAAATGGGAATCATGCCTATTTGTTGTTGAGGATTAAATAACATGAGTAAAATCCTTAGTACGGTGCCAGGCACATCACAGGTGTCCGAAAATATTTTTCTATCATTGTACTAACAAACCTTTTAAGTGCCTAATCTAAAAAGAAATGTAATAATATGGCCCTTGACCTCAAAGAAATGGTAAACTGCTATTATTAAGAGATAGGGTAATGACTATGTGGAAGTATGTTTTTCAGGATAGATTGGGTTATACCACAGTAATAAACAATCTCAGCAGCTTAAAACAATAAAGATTTGTTTCTTGCTCATATTATATGTCCATCATGCACAGGTCAGGGATTCTGCTCAACTTCATCCACATTTGGAGACACAGGCTAACGGAGACTCCATTACATAGAATGTAGCTGATTATCTTGCAAGATGGCAGAAGAGATGGAGAATTGCACTCCCACTTGTAAGTATGCTTCAGCACAACAACTCCACTCATATTTTGCTGGCCAGATAGAGCCACATGGCTATACGTAATTTCAAAGAGACAAAAAAGTATAATCTTCCTGCATACCAAAAAGTAGAGTGAAACCAGAGATTGATGAAAGTACTTATGATAAAAGTACTTAAGGAGGTACAAAATGTGTAATAAGATCATAAAGAAGGGAAAGCCTAATGTTGCCTCGAATGTCCAGAAGAACCTCTTTCAGGAAAGTAACTCTTGTGATAAAATTTTAAAAATGAATAGTAACTTGTCAGGCAAAGGAACAGGAAGGTGTCCCAGGCAGAGGGGCTCTCACATGTGCAAAAACTTGCAGCCCTGAGAAATTATAGCACTATCTGTGAACAAGTTATTGAGTGCTAATCAGTGTTAATAAGAAAAGAAAATAGATCAGGTGAGCAGGGAAGAGGTAGAAAATGAGGTTGGACCAGTGCTAGATCATGTCATGATAAAGAGTTCAGCTTTTATTATGCAAGTGATGAGGGAGGGGGAGTAAAAGCATTGAAACTTCCCAAGTAAGAAAGCGACAGGGTCAGATTTATTTGGTCATCTATTTAGTCAACAAACATTTATTGAGGGCCTACTGATATGGTTTGGCTGTGTCACCACCCAAATCTCATCTTGAATTATAATAATCCTCATGTGTCAAGGGTGGGGCCAGGTAGAGATAATTGAATCGTGGGGGCAGTTTCCCCCCATACTTTTCTCATGGTAGTGAATTATTCTCACAAGATTTGATGGCTTTATAAATGGGAGTTCCCCTGCACAAGCTCTCTTGCCTGCCTCCATGTAAGACATAACTTTGCTCCTCATTCACCTTCCACCATGATTGTGAGGTCTCCCTAGCCATGTGGAATTGTGAGTCAATTAAACCTCTCTCCTTTATATATTACCCAGTCTTGGGTTATGTCTTTATTAGCACTGTGAGAACAGGCTAATATACCCACTAAGAGCAAAGCACTGTTTTAGGAGTTGGAGATATATCGGTGAACAAAGACAAAGTTCCTGCCCTCATGGGGTTCAAATACTAGTGTCAGAAAGGCACTGTGGCAAAGTATGGAGAGTGGGTTAGAAGAGATTGGTTGAGAGGAGAAGCAAAGAAATTAGGAAAGAAATTATTGCAATTGTATAGATGAGTAATAATACAGAACTAAACCACACAGTGAGAATGAAGAGGAAGGGACAGATAAAAGAGGCATTTGAAAGAATCAAAAGAACTTGGAGAGAATTCAATATGAGAGTAAAGAAGTAAGAGAAGTTAAGAATGACTCCTTGTTTTTCTGCCAGTCACTGAGACTGAGAACTCAGAAGGAAGAAGAGGTTAGGTAGAAATGATGCATTTTGTCATTGATGTACTGAGTTGGAGGTGGTGTTTTTCCCACAGGAATTTTGATGTATCTGGAATTTAAGAGCTGGTTATACATGGAAAAAATAAACTTGGGAATAAACAGAGGGAACAGAAACCGTGGGAGAGATTCTAGGTTGATGGCAAGTATATGTCTCCTCTCCCTCCCAAGACCACACCAGCATACTATTAGGGTATTTAATAAGATGTGAACACACAACAACAAAAAGCAGATAGCAGTGAACAGCACATTCAGAAGAAAGTGGCTGAGGGAAAACTGATTTTTAAATGAAAAGGCTCAATATAAAGTGCTTGCAGAGGAGCTGACTTGGCCCCCCAAAGAAACACTCAAGAAAGTAAAATGCTCTTAGAACTTAAAAATGATAACTAATAAAACAATCAATAGGAAAGCAGTACAGTGATGTTGAAGAAATCTTCTAGAAAGTGTAGCAAAAGTCAGATGGAAAACAAGAATGGAAAGGTTACAGACTTGGACAATCAATCCTGGAGATCCAACTGCAGGCTAATAGGAATTCTAGAAACAGAACAGGGTAAGAGGATGAAGGAAATTATAAAGAAATAATACCCCCCCCCCCCCAGAATGTCCCAGAATTGCAAAACCAGTTTCCGGATTGAAAAAACCCTCCAAGTATGTACCCAGTGACCAAATCCAGACCTATATCAAAGCATGTAACAGTGAAATTTCAAAACACCTACGTTAGGTTAAACACATAACCACAATCTCTCGGTTGGGGGGGACAATGCACTTCATATACAAAGGAATGAAAATAATAATGATATCAGAAGGTAGATTATAGACCTAAATATAAAAGTAATAAAATAAGGATTCCAGAGGAAAATATACAATATCTTTGTGACCTTGACATAAGCAAAGATTTCTTAAACAGAACACCAAATGCACTCACTATCATAAAAATGAATAAACTGGATTTAGGTAAAATTAAATTCACCACTAACAAAGTGAATAAGCAAACCATAGCCTATGAGAGGATAGTCTCCACACATATATCAAAATGACTTGCGTCCAGAATATATATGAAGAGTTCTTTCAAATTAATAAGAAAAACAAGTCAATTTTTTTAGCGGGCAAAAGACTTGAATAGGCACTTCACAAAAGAGGATAACTTCCCAGCAAACATATAAAAAGTGTTTAACATGATTATGCATTAGGAAAATGCAAATGACAACTTAAACGAGACATCACTACTCACCCACAAGAATGGCTAAAATTAAACAGGCTGGCAATACCACATGTTGGGAGGAAATGGAGCCACTGGAACTCTAACGCGTTGTGAAAAGTGACTCATCTACTTTGAGAAACTGTCCAACTCTCTGATAGTATCTCTGACTCTAGTATTCAGCAATTACACTCCCAAGTGCTTACTTCAGAGAAATTAGTATGTGTGTCTTCCAAGAAACATGTACAAGGATGTTCATAGCTGCTGTATTCATAGTAGCCAAAACCAGGAAACAACCCAAATGTCCATCAACAGAAGAACGGATAAACTCTAGAATTGTACATGGTATAAGAACAAATGAACAGCTAATACACACAATGATATGAATGAATCTCATAGATATGTTATGGAGCAGAAGAAGCCAGGCACAAAAGAGTGTGGTTCCATATTTGAAGTTTAAGAACAGGCAAAGCTAATCTGTAGTGATAGAAGTCAGATAAGTGGTTATCTCTAGGATGGGGGTGGGGTGGTATTGACAGGAAACAGGCACAAAGTAACCCTCTGTGTTGCTGATCTGAAGGGGGTTATATGGGCAAATGCATCTGTAAAAATCCATCAACTTATAATTTAATATTAACTGCTTTACATTTTGACATTTTAAAAAAGATTATGCCTTTTTTGAAAAAGAAAAATAAGAAATAAACAAAGAGCTGCATTAGACTTCTTAGGTTCCACACTGGAACCAAAAGCACCATGAAGGAATGAACTGAAAATTCCAACAAAAAAATGGCTTTGATTCTAGAATTTCAGACCCATCCAAACTTCCAGTCGATTATGAAGGCAAATCATCCTACCCAAAGGGGAGGAAAGTCTCTTTGAAAGCATTTCTCCTAGCCTGCTCAGAGAAGATGCTCATTTTCAGGTGAGCAAGGACTCAAAGAATTTTAACTCCCATGCACCTTTTCTTTAGGAGCTTTCAGACAGTATTCTTCACCAAACATGGGAATACCCTTGCCAGTGGATTCTGAGAACAAGGGATCTGGCCAGAGTAGGAGAAGGGAGGGCTATGGTGAAAGGGACTGAGGAAAAGGAAAGGGGAAGAATTGAAATATAACTATATATGAGCAACCATTTAGAAAAAACTACTGATAGGTTTGTGACAGATACTATGGAGCATTCCAAAAAAAAAGAAATAATAGCTACCTTGAAGAATCCACGAGAATTAGAAGTGATTATTGATGGACTCCAGGAGACATAAAAAAAAACTAGAAAGTAAATATTATCATAGTCCTCTACTTGAATTTAAAGTGAATAGTATGAATATAGTTGTGACATTATAAATGCTGATAGTTGGTTTAACAAAAAATATAAGCATCTTGGGGTATCAGGGAGGGAAGTGCTGGGAGATCCAAGACAGCGAAATCCTCATCTACATTAGAGGAATTTTGTTAATTTCAGAAGTTGTCTGAAATTGATAAATAAAAAACTTGCAGTAGAAATATTATAAAGAGACAAACTATCAAAAGAAACAACCAGAATAATTAAAAAATCATTGTCTCCACTGAGTGAGAATGGACACAGGATAGGAGTAATTGGTGTAGGAGACTGGTTTTCACATTTTAAGTCTTTCAGGACTATTTTTAATAGAATTTTTAAGAAACAGGAAAAAATATTGACAAGATTATACAGGGAGGGGAAGAATGAGAAGAGAAGGGAAGAGAAGGATAATAAGAATTCTGAGGAACATCAACATTTAAAAGGGAAATGAAGAAAAGCCTGAGAAGAAGACCGCAAAGGTAATACCAAAGCGGTAGGAGGAGAAGCAAAGGAGAGCATTGCATGGAAACAAAGCAGGGGGCATTTACTGAGTTCTTGTCTGCAGTGGACTCAAATGTGGGTGGAGACTTTAATTATAATTGAATTATAACACAAGCTTATATCCATTTATCCTTTACACAGGTAGGCCAAGACCTAAAGGTGGTTCTGGAATTATTCGATATTGGATGGCAGGTAATTACACACCTGGCCCTTGGAAAGTGGCTTGAGCCAACAAGGTCTCAGAAATTACTCACTGCATCATCTGTTCACTGACCATCTGCACTACATCTGCCTTGCCTCTCCTACCCTGTAGGCAGTGACCTTGGGCTCCTGTTTCAAGTGTACAATTCTGGGACTCTCCTTCCTGGCTTTCTGTGGCTTCCATTCAGATATCCTAATGCTTACTTCATCCTGAGCCTCTGGCCTTTCTTTGCCTCTTGGAATGGATCTGACATTCTCTAGGTGGTCGTCCAGTTGCCCTCCACCTGGTCCTAGGGTTGCTAAGGTGTACTGCTCCCACCACCTGTCATAAGTGACAGGAATAGTTCACGAAGCATATGTGGCTTCACCTTTCCTGAGAGAATACCAGCCCAACACTTGTAGGGCTTGTCAATGAGCAGTCTCTAATTAAACTGCTTTACAGCTAGTTTAACATGGCCATGGGTATGTTTATAAATACATTAATTGTCTAGTTAGAAATAAAAACCCTTAGTTCTTCAGAATAGGAAGGAAGGTTATGAAAGAGTCCATGACAGTACTCTCAGGCTATTACTGAATGAGCCAGAAAGTTCTGGAAGTACAGAAAGAGTGGTCACTGAAGGAAAATGCCATTACATAGCACTTACAAAATGAAGAACATGACCATATGGATGGTCCAGATGATTTGAACAGACATGTAATTATCTTGGAGAAGCAGATAGTACTGGGAGAGTCATTGATGATTGAGGGAATCTGTTTAAATGTAGCTACATTGGGATAGTATTATAATCATAATATTTGTTGAGTGCTTGCTATGTGTTGGGTTGTAAATCCTTTACCTATATTAGCTTACTTAATCCCTACAAAAACCCTGCAAGATCAGCAGTGCTGTTATTGTTCTTATTTTACAGATGAGGAAACGAGCAAGGAGAGGATTTTGCTCTGAAGTCTAATGGCTAACTGAGCTGAGGTTTGATCCCAGACAATAGTCACCAGAGCTGCACTCACAAACTCAGACTGTAGTGTGAGGAAGGTGGATCACATGCTTTGGAAGTATTTCAGGCTGGGAAGTCTTCCAGTTTCTGGAAGAAACATATGATAAAGCCCATAACAGAGGATATGGGAGCCAACCAAGGAAGTGAACCCATACACATGTTCCCAGCTTCTACAGAGGGCCAAATCCTGATAGGAAATTCTTTACATATGTGTGTGTGTGTGTGTGTGTGTGTGTGTAATTTTAAGTTCTGGGATACATGTGCAGTATGTGCAGTTTTGTTACATAGGTAAACATGTGCCATGGTGGTTTCCTGCACCACTGATAGGAAATTAGGTAGCCACACACACAAGTATAGACGTGGCTACTGAGTAAGACTTATGAAAATCTAGCTCTTAGCACAACTGTAAGCACAGAATGAATTTAGCAAACTTTTCCACATCTCTGCAGACAAAGCCCTGGTTGTTAGTACAGACATCCTGAAAGGTTACTTATCCTGATGTCAGGTGTAGCCTTGAGAAGTCCAGTGATTCAATGTTCAGGAAGAAAATGTGTGAAATGTATCTCAACAAATTGAGCTTGCCATTTAGGAGGCTTTGCATCAATTTTTAAGGAAAATTATTCATAACTACTCAAACCCAAGCATGCAAGTCTGTAGCTAAAGAATTCCAAGGGCAAAGGGTTTTCCAGGTGAAGCCAAATGTAACCTTTAGATAATTGAGAGTAGCAATATCACAGAAAAAGAACTTCAAGCTTTGTTGCTACTGTTTAGTGTCAGCATGAGAGTTTTCATCCTGAATTGCTCTTAAATCCTGATTCATTTGAAAATTAATCCAAATGTCTTCCCACCAGCTCTTCTCCCTTCTAGTAAATTTTAGTAAGCAATAAATTCACATCAAACATTATTTATTGGGAAACATCAGATGAAACCATTCAAATTTTACTATACAGTAGATACACCAAATAAGTCAGCATTCCTCCTTCATATTTTTTCATGAGGAGGGCCACTGAGATCTTTTCTCCTCAAGACATGACTCCTCAGGAAGGGGTCTTGGCACCAATATGCAGGAGGAAGCTTGCAGAGCTGGGACTTTGGCATTTGAAAAGCCACGTGGCTCTAGGCATGCTCCTAGTGTTCCTAGCTCAAATCTTATAGTTAAGTCCAGATTTCACAGCCAAAGGCACTGAGCTGCAAGCTTCCTTGCCAAAGGCCCAAAGCAGTAAGCAGAAGGTGCTTCCTGGCCCTGACTCAACTGGTGCAGAAGGACACCCTATTGATGGTGATGCAGGAGCAGCTCTGAGCCTTCTCTGAGTGCTCCGGAAAGCATTATCCTGCCCAAAGGGGAGGAAAGTCTCTTTGAAAGCATTTCTGCTCAGAGATGAAGACAAAAACCATAATGGGAAGGACCAATATCCCAAACATCACTGACATTACCTGGGTGTTCTGCTTGCAAAAACATTTTGCTAATAAAAAGAAAACGTGATCCCATCACTAACTGTCCCTAAAGCAAGTCATCTGCCTTTTCATGGTCTCAAGGGGCTCATCTGTAAAATGAAAAGTTGAACTAAATGATGGTTGAGGTTCCATACTGTCTAGTAATAAAAACTGTCAAAAGTGGTCACATACTGTCAATTTCATATGGCTTGATGCACACACATGCACACTCACTGTGCGTACACCCTCACAAACATTTATTCATTCGATAAGTATTGCCTACTATAAGCCAAGCATTCCTCTAGGCACTGAAGATATAGCAGCAAACAAAGCAAAGCCCTGCTCACTTGGATCTTACGTTCTAGGAGTGGTAAAAGCAAAAATATAAGCAAATTAACTAGTATATCCAAGGGGGTGGAAGGAGAAAGGGAGAGAGTAAGAGAGAGAGACACCAAGTGGGGAGAGTAGAAGGAGATAGAAAGATCACCAGGGCCTGGCAAAGCCTTGCTTTTACTCTGAGTGAGATGGGAAGGCATTGGAGGGTTCTGAGCAACGTAATAGGACACGCATGCTTAGAAGATGATTCTCACTGCTCTGTGGCAGACAGACTTGTAGGGACAAGAGTAGAAACAGGGAGACCAGTCGGGAGGCCATTGCAATCATCCAGATGAGGGATGATGGTGGTGGACCTGGTGGCAACGGTGGAGCTGAAAGTCTTGGCTGTTCTGTATTCTGAAGGCAAAGTCAATAGGATTTGCTGCTGGACAGCATGTGGAGTGTGAGTGAAAGATGACGCCAAGATTTTTCACTGGAATAAGTGGAATAATGAAGTTCCCATTTACTGACCTGGTAAAGACTACGGAAGGAACATATTTGGAGCTGGGGGGAGATAGGAATCTGGATGTTTAAGTATGAAACGTTTGAACTGACTTTTAGATATCTTATGCAAGTGTGGTGTTAATACCACAGGCATCCAGAATCTTCTTTGGAGAAAAATTTTAAATATAATCCCCGGTAAAAACACTCATATCTTTTATTTGGGAACTCCCCAGAGAGTACCTGTGACATGTGGTATGGTGGTAAACATTTAACAACATGTTCTCCGAGGAGGAAAAAAAAATCCTGAATTAGTAGCATTTGCTGATTTCTGTGCTGTCAATACTCCCACCACGGCTAACTTCAGGCTACTAGTGTGAAGTCACTGAGGGAAGAGGTGCTGTCCCAAACCAGCTTGAGCAGCAGTTCCAGCACACCCCACAGCAACCTCTCCCCAAGGCCCCCACCTTCCCCTCCAAAGACAGAGAAAGAGGGGGAATCAGGAACAATCCTAGAAGACTGGGGGGGGTGGGTGTGACAACCTTAGTTGTTATCCTTTAAACACCTTTGCAGGATTTTGAAAAAACAGGTTGTATGAGAAAGCCTGAGCCGTTTCTATTATAAACAGCTGCCTATTGTAACAACTAGATCCAGGATCTGACATTAATTATTGCCAATATAAAACAATTTACTCTCAAATTTCAGTGGGGGTAGAGCAGGACATGGGAGGACGGGATCTCTAGCCCTCCTGATGGTCCTCCAAGTCACTTCTGAAAAAAAGGAAAACCTCTGTATTTCTGTCGGGTTTCTGAGCCCCATATTCCTTTCTAAATTAGTCAGGGAATATTTGAATCACTTGCAAATTTGGAGTAAGAAAAGCAATGTTTGCTTTAGACTTTAACATGCCCCTGGAGAGAACTATCTTCTCAGGTCAAAGAATGACATTAGGTTTGCATTAGCAAACTCTGTTGTCCAGTCAGCAAATTAAGAATTCTTAGGAAAGGATCTATTTCCTCCTCCACACTGGAACAAGGGTTCTTAATCCTTTCTGCATTTTAGAATTAGATCACAAAGTTCTTTAAGATATTCATACTGGGGCCCCACACCCAGCGACTCAGGTTCTGAAGTGAGACCTGGGCGTGGGTATGTTTGAAATGCTCCCCTGCTGACTCTAATGCGTAGCCAGGGTTGAGAACCACTGCACCAGAAATTCAAATAATGTGGTTAGAATCAACCCAATCACTTTGTGGCTGTTAAAGGAACACTCAAATACACAGCCACACAGTGGCTCAGTGAAGAAGAAATAGCACAGGGCTAAAAATGAATAAGTCCAGGGTTCTAGTCCTACTTCTGCCATGTGGCATACATCGTCAGAAAAGCTATTGAACAATCTGGATGCAAGAGGGTTAGAACAGATGGCCTCTGGGCTCATTCATCCCGCTGACATTCTCTATCCACTAAAATAGGGGAGCTGTGTCATAGGATTTTCACTTTGGCACCCAGTAAGGAGGCTACCTGTAGGG
Source organism: Gorilla gorilla gorilla (assembly GCF_029281585.2). Lineage (NCBI taxonomy): Eukaryota > Metazoa > Chordata > Mammalia > Primates > Hominidae > Gorilla > Gorilla gorilla. Next base: position 74,000,480 of record NC_073243.2, read on the forward strand.
CCTGAGGGTGTGTTTTCATAAGAATGGCAGCATGGCTGTTGTTGCTTGCAACTAACCAAACGGCTGGTAAATATCTTGATAAGGAATGCCTAAGCAAAACAAGACTGGGCCAAATGATTTGCCCAAAATAAAGCCTCTGTGTGGGATGGTCGGGTTGATAGGCAGTGCCAGCCTTTCCCAGCTCTCACACCTGACTTCAGCATCCTGATTTTCTCACCTCACAATAATGCAGCAGAACAAATGTTCTTTAAAACCCTGAAATTTCTCATAGTTCCTGACCAAACAATAAAGCAATCAAAGGTCAATTAAGAAATGTATTCTAAAATCAGCTGGGCGTGGTGGCTCACGCCTGTAATCCCAGCACTTTGGGAGGCTGAGGCAGGTGGATCACTTGAGGTCAGGGTTCCAGGCCAGGCTGACCAACACGATGAAACCCCATCTCTACTAAAAATCCAAAAATTAGCTGAGCGTGATGGTGCATGCCTATAATCCCATCTACTCAGGAGGCTGAGGCACAAGAATCACTTGAACCTGGGAGGCAGAGGTTGCAGTAAGCTGAGATCACGCCACTGTACTCCAGTTTGGGCAACAGAGTGAGACTCTGTCTCAAAAAAAAAAAAAAAAAAGTATTTTAAAATCAAATAATGTTTAACTGCCTGATCTTTTGAGTTATTAACAGTAAGGGTACCTACCAAGAAGACTGACAATTAGTGGTCAGTGGCATCAAAACTCTCATTATAAGTCTATATTTTCTTCCTGTCCTGGCCCTCAATCCTGAACAACCCCCTCCTCTCCCTCTGCCTCCCACCCCACTCCCTACTCACACATTGACACCAGATCAGGGATCCAAAGGAACAGAGAGAACACAATGGAAAACAATGCATCGTGGATGGAGAATGGATGGCGTGGGCTGGTGGTCCAAGGAAAAAAAAAAAAGCCCAGAAAATGTCTGTCCTTCCAAAGAGAACACGTTTACAGAAAAATCTTCCCAAAGAGCAAAGCCCAGACAAGGGTTCATCCTGATGCACCTCAAGGGGCAAGGCCACTAAAGGAGTCAGAACAGGCTCCGGAGGCAATCGCAATCTCCGTGGATTGCACGAGAGACACTTCCAGCCCATCTCCCATCTCCAAGTGTGCCTCTGGGGGAAGCTGGAGAGGAAGAAATGTGGAACTGCCAGTGACAGCAGAGGCTTTTGATTAAGGAAAACAAATGAAGTGGAAGCTTTGTCTTTCAAATTCCCCAAAACAGTTTTCCAAAAGAATAATGTACATTAAAAAAAAAATGGAGTAGAAATGTTCAGTGCTTCGGCCAGATGGGGAAGGCAAATAAATCAATGCTTTCAACAAGAAGGGCAGTGCTGCCAAGCTAGACAGGGAACGGGATTCTCTGTTGTCCTTATCTCTTCTCATCCAATGACACAAGTTACGAACTGTATGGAAATAGATGGTAGAATGAATCAATTACATCCACTTGTTAACCCTTTTCCAAATACGTACCATAGCTGGTTTAGCAAATCTGGTCTCTTGCCTATGCTGGTCCCATCTGATAAGCGCCTTCTTATTCCTCAGGGTCCAGCTCAAATGCCCCCTCCTCCGTGAGGCCTCCCTGGACTCCCCCAGGTAGTGCCTACGGCCCCTTCCCCTTTGTTCCCATGGCCTTCATGCAAACTCTCCAAAGACTTAGTGTCATATTGTCGTCTAGTTATGCATCTGTCTCAAGTAAACTGGAACTCCTGGAAGGTAAAAGCCAGATCTTGCTCATTTTCTCATCTATAGCACCTAAAAAAATGCCTACAAGGAAACAGGTGGATGGACAGATGCACAGATGCCGGGGGAGCCAGAGGGGCCACTGTTCTGAAAACGCATCTTTGTCAACAGGAGAGCTGCCCACCCATGAGACAGACTCCTATAGGCAGAGTCATCCTTTCTGGAAGTTTGGAAGGGCTGTCGGCAAGATCTCTGCCAGTCTCCTCTGTGTCTCTATTTATACCTTGGGGCCAGGAGACAGGAGGAGGCTATCTGAACTCAAGGATAATGGTCAGCAAATAATACCCCCTCCATTTATTCTTGGCAAAGATCCCCAGAGGTTAGGTTTCCTCTAGAAAGTAGCCACTGACAGAGGGAAATTCCACTTTTTAAATTCTGTTATTTTCAAAGGAATTGACAGAAGCTTTAAATATCTTCTTGGTAGTCTTTAAGTCACCAAAACTCACCCATAAGCAAAAAGACTACAGGCACTGCAAAAGCTGCTGACTCAAAAAATTTCAGGAGGTTAATAGAAAGGAAACACCAAAACAAAAAGAAAAACTGAAGGAGTACAAGAGCATGGATTTTTTTTTTTTAATCAGGAGAGAGGATGTAAAATCATCAGCCTATTCAAGTATTTTATTTTTTGCAGGGATTTTGCCCGCTCCTTTTTGTGTTTTTTAAATTTTTAATTTTTGTGGGTATATAGTAGGTGTATATTTTATGGTGTACATGAGATGTTTTGATATAGAACTGCAATGTCTAATAATCACATCATGAAAGATGAGGTATCCATTCCCTTAAGTCTTTATCCTTTGTGTTACAAACAATCCAATTATACTCTTTTATTTTTAAATGTACAATTAAATTTTTGACCAGTCACCCTGTGGTGCTATCTAATACTAGGCCTTATTCATTCAATTTTTTTGTACCTATTAACCATCCTCCCCACCCTCCCAACTACCCTGCCCAGCCTCTGGTAACCATCCTTCTACTCTCTATCTCCATGGGTTCAATTTTGATTTTTAGATGCCACAAATAAGTGAGAACATGCGACATTTGTCTTTCTGTGCCTGGCTTTTTCACTTAATATAATGATCTCCACTTCCATCCATGTTGTTGCAAATGACTGAATATCCTTCTTTTATTATAGCTGAATGTATTCCATTGTGCGTAAGTATATTTTCTTTATCCATTCACCTGTGGATGGACACTTAGGTTGCTTCCAAATCTTGGCTATTATGAACAGTGTTGCAACAAACATGGGAGTGCAAATCTCTCTTCAATATATTGATTTCTTTTGGGTATATAGACAGCAGTAGGTTTGCTGGATCGTATGGTAGCTGTTTTTAGTTTTTTGAGGAATCTCCAAACTGTTCTCCATAATGGTTGTACTAATTCACATTCCTGCCAACAGTGTATGAGAGTTCCCTTCTCTCCACATCCTCACCAGCATTTGTTATTTCCTGCCTTTTGGTAAAAGCCATTTTAAATGGGGTGAGATGATATCTCATTGTAGTTTTTATTGGCATTTCTCTGATGATCAGTGACGTTCAGCACCTTTTCATATGCCTGTTTGCTATTTGCATGTCTTTTGAGAAATGTCTATTCAAATCTTTTGCCAATTTTTAAATCAGATTATTAAGATTTTTTCCTACAGAGTTGTTTGAGCTCCTTATATATGCTGGTTACTAATCCTTGTCTGATGTGTAGTTTGCAAACATTTTCTCCCATTCTGTGGGTTGTCTCCTCACTTTGTTGATTGTTTTCTTTGAAGTGCAGGGTTGTTTTTTTTTTAACATGATATGATCCCTTTTATCCATTTTTGCTTTGGTTCCCTATGCTTTTGGGATATTGCTCAAGAAATCTTTGCCCAGACCAATGTCCTGGTGAGTTTCCCCAATATTTTCTTGTAGTAGTTTCATAGTTTGAGGTCTTAGATTTAATTATTTAATCCATTTTGATTTTTTTGTATATGGTGAGAGATAGGGGTCTAGTTTCATTCTTCTGCATATGGATATTCCATTTTCCTAGCGCTATTTATTGAAGAAATTGTCTTTTCCCCAGTGTATGTTCTTGGCACCTTTGTGAAAAATGAGTTCACTGTAGGTGTGTGGATTTGTTTCAATTTTCTCTATTCTGTTTCTTTGGTCTATGTGTCTCTTTTTATGCCTGTACCATGCTGTTTTGGTTACTATAGCTCTGTTCAAGTATTTTAATTCTGTAATGGGGCAAGTAAAAAAATGTTTAGCAAAATACTTGGACTTATATTTAATGGATCTAAATACACACAAACACACACACACACACACACACACACACAGTATAAAGCAGCTATTAACCTAAATTGCTCAAACCTCAATATGCTCCCTTTTGGGAAAAGAAGCAAAAGCTTCAATAATTAAGAGCACATGTCAGACAGACCTGAATTGATTTGCACTCCACAGCCTACTAACTGTGAGACCTTGAGCAAGTTACTTAGCCTCTCTGAGCTTCAGTTTCTTTAGTGATAAAAGGGGTTGTTGTGAGGCTTACTGAGGTGCTGCATGTAAAATATCTCAGCACAGTGCCAGGCACAGAGAAAACATTTAGTGGTGTCAGTGGTAGAAGTCTTCAAATTCATTATCATCATCAACACCATAACAAGAAAGCAAATGGATATCAGGAATTTAGGAAGAAAGGAAAAAGTCCCAGTTGCATGAAGAATCTTCTTTCTTCTATAGCTTCATCTTCTATTTATCAGAAGGTGTGTGTCAAACCCATTCTACACATTATCCCAATACATCCCTCAGCAACCCTATGCAGCAAGGGTTATTATAACACGCATTTCTCAGATGAGGAAATGAACATGCTGCAAGCTCAAGTGCAATAGGAAAGTGTAGTGGTTGTGGTTAAGCCATGGACGCAGAAGCCAGACTGCAGGAAGGAATCTGAATATGGGTTCTGCCATTTATTAGAGTCCGGCTTTTGCATGTTATGTAATCTCCTCTGCCTCAGTTTCTTTTTCAGTAAATGGAGGCAATACTCTACCTTCCTTAGAGTTGATTTTGAGGACTAGACAAGTTGTTCTATGTAAAGGGGTTTGCAAACCTGTCAAGTGTTAGTTCTTATTAAGTCATTTGCCCGAGGTCACAGTCAGGAAGTGGCAGTGCTAAAATTAGAAGGTCCATGGTCTAGCTCCAGAGTCCCCACACACTTCAAATCTACTTTCCTCTGGACGGTGTGGCTGGTCTTGCTCCTGAAGAGCAGTCTCCTTTGCTCTTTCTATAGGATCCTCAATAATAAAGATCCAAGTATGGTCATGGAATTTACCAGAAAGGGTAACACATTTGATCAAGCTTTTCAACCAAATGGTTGAAACAGGAAAGGTTTCTCTTTCAAGTATCAATTACCAGTAAAAACCCCACACTCTAGTAGGAGCTCAGTTCTGCAAGGTTAAATTGTTCATTGGCTTCAGGAGGCCTGAGGGACTGCCTAATCACAAGTTTCTCTCTGGAAGTCACATCAGAAAGTTCCCACCTGTTATGTCTCCTGCAGTCTGGAGGGACAGAATACACACCCCAAAAGGAGACCTTTTATGGCATTAAAAATGAAGTGCCAGCCTCAATCATAAGCCCCAGTTCATGGACTTAATAGAATCCCTTACAGTACTCTGCCACCAGAGGAAACATCCTCTTCAATTTTGTTATAGGTTTTCAAGGGCTAAAAATCACACATTTAAACAGTGTATTGTGTGTGTGTGTGTGTGTGTGTGTGTGTGTGTGTGTGTGTATGTGTATGCAGACACACACAGCAAAAGTGGGTATGAGGATTATAAGCCATGACCCACACCTGGCTCTGCCTGTCAGGTCAAGGATACTCCCAACTTGCCCAAGTCAGTTCATCTATGCCAGGGAAAAAAACTAACAACAAGAATGAAACCCAGCCAACTTACAAGTATCAGTACCAATCATCAAGAAGATGCAAATAAATCAAATGGCACATTTCTACAACCTTTCTTTTTATCTGACTTTAAAATGAATAATATAGGTTGACATGGGCTCAGATTTTTTTTGTTCTTCCCTCTCACAGTTAATCAATTTTTAGCATTTTGGGGGGTGGGGGGTAAATTACAATTACAATATAATTGCATTTCATAAGCACAGATCAACTGATGATAGCTGAATTATACTTGATAAGAAAAGGAAGCCATTCTCAGGTGAAAAACATGTTGGATAAAAAGATTGGATAATGATAGATAATTGGGAGTTGGCTTCTGTCTCCATATTGCATGTGTGAATGTATATATACATATAAACATGTTTATGTAGTAAAGGAACTCCAATATTATGTGTGGGTGTCTAGGTATAACATTCACGTGTTAATATGAGAGTGGTCTGTAATGTCTATGTACAAGGAGGTTATGTTAGTCTGTGTTGCTACATAAATATCTGAAGCTGGGTAATTCATAAAGGAAAGTAGTTTATTTGGCTCACAGTTCTTCAGGCTGTACAAGCATGGCACTCCTATCTGCTTGGCTTCCGGTAAGGCCTCAGGAAGCTCACAATCATAGAAGCAGCAGAAGGGGAAGCCAGCATATCACATGGCGGGAGAGGGAGGAAGAGAGAGAGGGAGGAGGTGCCAGGCTCTTCTAAACAACCAGATCTCATGTGAACTCAGAGAGCTCACTCATTACCTTGAGGATAGCACCAAGCCATTCATGGGGGATCCTCCCATAACACTCAGACACCTCCCACCAGGCCCCATCTCCAATACTGGAAGTCACATTTCAACATAAGATTTGAAGGGAACAAAACATCCAAACCATATCAGATGTATCCTTGTGGACCTGTGCATGTACGTGGGCATGGAACATGTGTGTGAACAGTACACACATGTACTCCTGGGAAGCTTCATCCTCACAAAAGAATTTGTCTCATGAGCCCTGTGTGCTGACATACAGCCTTGTTTTAAGAAACATGTTTTCCATTTATATGGTTTATTATCCCCTTGTTTCCTTTCTCAAGTAAAGAAATGCTAAACTTTCAGCTCCTTCCCCACTCCCCACCAGATCACCTGCCATTGCTGGGAAAGGCCAGTCCTTCTGATTCTTGCAGGACCATGACTCAAACCATCCTACTATGGAGACATCCAAAGGCACCCCTGCCCTAGGCCTGCATGACTGTCTCTATGGATCCAAGTCCTTTCTCCTGAGGGCCTTTCTCTGCCCTAGTAGAGGGGAGATTTTGGTGGGAAGTCTTATGCAGGCAGCCTCCATGGGACGTGTGACATCTGGATCCAATAATGCCTTATAATAAAGTATCTCCTGCAGCCAGGGATCAAGTCACAGCCCCTGTATTCATGGTGGAGGTCATCTGTCTCCCTACATTACAGAGTCTCTTAAGAGGGTATGGATTTAAGGTCTGACTTTTCTATAAAATGGCCCTGCTGCCCTTGAGAAAATGTGGGGAATTCTGCATCTGGTGAGGGATTTGTGTCCTCTATATGCCCACTCTCCTGAAGCCAGGTGTGCAGTTGGCGTTGCCCTGATTCTCCATCTCTCCTTAGCCTGCTGAAGCTCTCCTGAGCATGGGGCAGAATGTTTTCTCCACCCTCTGCTTCCTTGGTTTATTGAGAGACAAAGGGAAGAATGACTTTCCTATTGACAGCACCACCACCTCTTTCCCAGCCACGCTCTGAGTAAATGTCAGCAGGATACGCTCTAGTCATACCCTAGGTGGTTGTTCTTAAATGTCTCCACTGTTCCAGCTACACTCCTGAATGTCTTCTAGGGCCCTCCCTCACACACTCAATCTCCCAACTTCAGCCCAGAGACACTCCCCATGCTCAGTGGAGCCCCATCATCTCGAATTCTCCTGAAACCTTCTCTACTCTCACCACACACATGCCAGTCTTTTGAGTCCTATGTCCCTAGAGGTGATGGGCAGTGATGTGTGGCTCAGTTAATGTAATTATCACCTGATGTATTTGCTAGCTAAAAGGTTATCCTTTATCAAGAATAAAACCCATACAAGGTAAAATTAGAGGTAAGGTTCTAAGAATTCAGTGTGGACCAAAAAGGAGTCATTATAGGGTACAGTAATATTTTGGTCCTCTTATGCTATCCTGTGCAAATGGTCACCAACTCCCTCCCCAACAAAGCAGGGGGAATAGATGACCACAGGGACATGCTTCTCCGAAAAGGTTAAGTGTTCCTGATCCTCACCCCAACCCCTGACCCTGCTCAAAACCACATGCGGAACCTCTCTAACTCCCACATGGAGGGTGGCCTTCCTCACCCTGTGGTCGGGGAGTCCAGCAGACAAACAGCACTCCAGGGTCCAGCAAGCCTCATGTGCTTCCCCCAGGACACCACCAAGGAGCCGGAGTCCAGGAACTTGGAGGCCAAGCAATCAAAAACACTTTTGGCAGCAATACAAGGGCCATCAGAAAGCTAATTTAGATCTCGCCTGGCTGAATTGGGTCTGGAAGGAACAGAGAACAAGAAAATTTCGTAGCGAATTGTCAGAAGGCAGCAAAGACCTGAAGCCTTGGTCTTAATCATGTTCCATGTAAAGAAGTTCTGGCATGGTGCATGCATGAGACCTGCCAAATCTTGAGTAATGGGAACAACAAGGGAGGAAAGAGAGGGAGGGCTGAAATCAACTGATGGGGAGAGGGAAGTCAGACAGTGTCTAGGTGGTGCCAAACATCTGGGTAAACTGCAAAATATTTAAGCCAATAGCCAGCCATTTTGTCTGTAGAATAGAAAATGTCTAGGTCACATCATTGTGATTTTATTTTGTTCTTCAGTGTTTGTGCAGATGTTTGAACTTTCCTTGAGGGCATAACCAGGTTTGTTTATTTTCAGGTGTCTCCATCTTCCAGCACTTAGTACATCTCGGGTCCCTAGTAGGTACTCTACATATGTTTAAGGAAGGAAGAGAGGGAGGGGGAAAGCCACGTACAGACTATGGCAAACTTTTATATGATGACCAAATAATTTATTGTCTAAACTGAGACAACCTTGAGAGTCAAAGGGAGTGCTAATATTGGCCCAGGAAAACCAGGCCAAATGGTCACCCTTCTTAATGGCCAGTTATGTATGAAGGAAGGAGACATTAGAAAGGAAGGTCCCTTGTTATTTTCTAAACACTGTAAATTAGATAAGCTTAGAGTGCACATGGAACAGCAGGAAGGTCAATGCAGCTGGAGCAGAGAGAAGAAGTTAGAGAGTGGGAAAATGAAGTAGGAAGGGTCAACAGGAACTTGGACTTCATTCTAGGTGTGATGCGCAGCCATTGGGGTGTGGGGGTTACCTGGGTGAGTGACAAATCTGATTTATATTTTAAAAGATCTGTCTGGGCCACGTGTGGTGGCTCACACCTGTAATCCCAGAACTTTGGAAGGCCAAGGCGCATGGATCACCTGAGGTCAGGAGTTCGAGATCAGCCTGACCAACATGAAACCCTGTCTCTACTAAAAACACAAAAAAAATTAGCTGGGCATGGTGGTGCACACCTGTAATCCCAGCTACTGGGGAGGCTGAGGCAGGAGAATCACTTGAACCCAGGAGGCAGAGGTTGCAGTGAGCTGAGATCATCCCATTGCACCCTAGCCTGGGCAACAAGAGTGAAACTCTGTCTCAAAAAAAAAAAAGAAAAATGTCTGGCTGCAGTGTGGAGAATGAGTTGTAGGGACAAGGGTAGCATCAAACCATGTGGTTGTCCAAGTGAGAGAGGATGGTGACTTGGGCTGGTGGGTAGCAGGGAGAGTGTTGCAGAGGAGGTGGAAGGAAGAGGATGGTTTCGCAATAATTGGTCTAGGTTGAGTTGCAGGTCTTTGCTGATGCAATGGACATAGGTGGCAAGATAAAGAGAGGCATTGAGGATGATTCCTAGGTTTAGAGCCTGAGCCACCAGCCGGGTAGAAGGTGGTATCTCTTACCTACCTGGGAAAACCATGGGAGGTTGATAATCTGGGGAGGCCTTTACTGACCTTCCTCTAAAAATGAATTATAGAGTTGTAACACTATCTACAAGAGCTCTGCAGATTCACACCTTGTGCCACGAGTCAATCCATGTCCAAAAGAAAGTCCCTGAAAGCCAGGACAGAGACCAGAGTCACAGCTTGACTCTCATAGCCCAGATATACTGCTTGCTGATGGCTCCACTCTGTTGTTTCTCCAAACCTTGGATCCCAAACCCTGTCTCATGTCTAAAGACTAGGACTCCTCTTTTGCTCCACCTTCCTATATTCTGGACTTTTGGCTGCCAGTCTCTGGCCATACTCTGCCTCTGTCCCTTGCCTGACATGGGCCTTCATCTACTGCAGGCCTATGGAATCAAAGAAACCCAACCTTCACAAGTCTACCAGCTCCTTCCTGTTTACATTTTTCTCCACCTTCCCAATGTGCAGCTTTTAACCTGCCTTAGACCCTCTCTTGACCTTTCTTAGGCTAGTTTGAGTCTAGAATTTTTTCTCATGGAACTCCTGTCCCAAGGTTCTGTTGGAAGTTTGGTGAGCAGTCACACTGGTGACTGTTTTCTCTGCCAAACATATTCTCTTGGTTCCTCTGCTGCTCCTAAAGCTATTATACAGAGACCTAGCCAGGCCCTTTAAATTGTCTTTGCTCAGTTGGGAAAAGAATTAACATACCTGGTAGCAACTTCTAATGCAACTGCTGAATGCACAGACATCCCTTCTGGGTCTGGTCTGAACCATTATCATCTCTCACCTGTACCTGTAACAAGGTCTGGTTATATGTGTCTATAAGAAGAGATAACTGTCCTTACCACCCTACAGTTATTATCCATGGCTAATCCTGTTCAAATAGAAGTCTGATCACATTGCACCTCTGCTCAAAATCCTGCAATTTCCCTTCCGTTTATCTCAAGGTAAAAGCCAAAATCCTTACAATGGACCAGAAGTTCCTTTACAATTAGAGGTTGTTACTTGGTCTGTTCATGCTGATATAACAAAATATCTGAGACTGGGTAATTTATGAACAACAGAAGTGTATTTCTCACAGCTCTGGAGGCTGGGAAGTCCAAGATCAAGACACCGGCAAGTTTGATGTCTGGTGCGGGTCTGGTCTCTCCTTCAGGATGGTGCCTTGAGTGCCGCATCCTCTGGAAGAGACAGATGTTGCATTCACACATGGCAGAAGGGACAGAAAAGTACAGAAAGGGGGCAATCCCACTCCCTCAAGCCATTTTATCAGGCATGAATCCCATTCATGAGAGCAGAGCCTTCATAGCCTAATTACCTCCTAAAGGCCTCACCTCTTAATACTGTTACGTTGGGGATTAAGTTTCAGTATGAATTTTAGAGGAGACACAAGCATTCAAATCATATCAAAGATGTCTCCAATTGTTTCTTTTTTATTTTTTATTTTTTTTGAGACAGGGTCTCACTCTGTTGCCCAGGCTCGAGTGCAGTGGCATGAGCATGGCTCACTGCAGCCTCCAACTCCCAGGCTCAAGTAGCTCCTCAGTCTCCCGAGTAGCTGAGACTACAGCTAATTTTTTATTTTTTGTAGATACAGGAGTCTATGTTACCCTGGCTGGTCTCAAACTCCTGGACTCAAGCAATCTTCCCACCTTGGCCTCCCAAAGCGCTAGGATTACAGGCGTGAGCCACTGTGCCCAGCCCGTTTCTCAAACATGCCAGCCATGCTCCCACCTCAGGGCCTTTCCACTGGCTGTTCTTCTGCCTGAAATAGTCTTCAGATAACATATGGCTCACTTGCTCTACTCCTTCGAATCTGCCCATAAGGCCTATGCAGGCCACTCCATTTACAATTTCAACCTCCATCTAGCCATCCAATCTCCTGAACCTTGCCCTTTCATTTTCAAAATGACATTCTAACTACTATATCATTTACTCATCTAGTATGCTATTTCTTTATTTCTGCCTCCTCCAATAGAATTTAGGTTCCAAGAAAGCAGGAATTTTTGTCGGTCTTGTTTTTTGATGACTCCTCAATGCCCGGAACAGTGTCTGACACATACTGTTATTGAATGGATCAATTAATAAGAAATTCATTAGTAGTTAAGAGTCTAGTCTGTGGTCTTAGTGCTAGGTTTGAATTTCAGCTTCACCTTTTACTAGCTATGTGACTTAGAGCAAGTTTATTAACTTTTTATACCTCATTTTATACCTCATTTCTATCTGTAAAAAGAGAAAAAAAATTGCAACACTTCACAGGATTGTAGATGAGAAAATGCATGGAATGTGCTTAGCACAGTAGTTGGAATACAGAAAGTATTGTGTGGATGGCATCTATTACCTTCAACCTTGGTGGATGAATTAGACTTTGGAATAATCAAAAAGCCACCTGGACCAAAAACTGATAAATAAAGTGGTTGCAATATGAATGGTTCTCTTTTGTGGTTCATAGACCAGCTTTACAAAAACAATTCTGGAAATAAAAAAAAAATAGCTACATTTATGTTTTAATCAATTCCAACATGGCCACCTGGAAAGGCAACACCCACTTGGCTGCCTAAATTGACATATTTGTTAGACCAGTGGAGTCCCAATAGTAGAGATAAAAAGCCCTTGGAAGTCCTCTGCTGGACCTCCTGTTTTACCAACTCACTTTATGTTGTTTTTCTGCCAAGAAGAACCAAGTATTCTCTGAGTATCTGGGTCAAGAGCCTCTGGAGACAGTGCCGAAGAGGCTTTATGGAGAGTATGTCTCAGAAAGTGATACCCTGAACCAGACCATGCAGTAACCTGAGTGTCACGAAGGTCTAGAAACCCAACCTGGGGAGTAGCAATCAGACACGGGACAGCTCATTTGCAGAACAGACTTTCTGGGGCCCAGAGGAGGAGGAAGGGCAGATTCATCCTGGATGGGCTGACCACCAGCTGCTGCATTAGACCTCTGCGGCCTTAATTCCTCTCCCCTCTCCTTTGGCACCTCAGGGAAGAGAGCATGAGCATAAAGGAAGGCCGAGAGTGACACATTCTACCCTACCACCCTGAAAAGATACAAAGCGCAGGATTCTTCCATTCTAGTTGTGCCCACTGTCCTTCTCCAGGGCCAAGCATATTCTTCAAACTGTATTAGAGGATCAAAGAGGGACTTGGAGACTGTCCTTCCTCATTTTAGAGAGGAGGGAGCTGAAGCCCAGAAAGAAGGGCATAGGGTGGCCCACCCATATCCCCTCAACTCACCCAGAGGCCTCCTGCAGACAGTTATACCCACCAACGACCTCCTGCACCTCTCTGCCTGAGGGTGCCCTCTGGCCCCGCAAGCATGTTCAGCCTGCAGGTAGAACAGGCCAGATGTGTCTGGGAGTTCATACCCCAGAAGTGACCCTCAATCTACCAGGGAGATAATTTAAGATCCATTCCACAGAGTTTCTTAGAGGGTCCCCAGCACGACTGAGTCCCAGTTGTCTGCACAAGCAAATCTGCACAGTTACATCCCCTTCATCAGTCTTCCTCCCTTCCCTTGCCCTCCTCCCCACTCCTTTGCCAGTCTATCATTTGGCTATTGCCACAATATGCTATATAACCAGGGGTATGCTGGAGCCAGCAGAGACCACACCCAAGAGTCAATTGTTTAAAAAGCCAATTTTATGAGTCTGTTAAGCACAGCTCATGTTAAAAATTAAATTCTATAACTTACGAATTATAGTTAAAACAGAGATACTCAAACTTATCACATCCTAATTATATTTTTCTGTTGTTTATGCTTTTGATGTTATTTACATGTCTTGTGTTACGTAGGTCAAGCATCCCTAATCTGAAAATCCAAAATCCAAAATGTGCCAAGGTTCAAAACTTTTTGGAACTGGGAAGAGATGCTCCTCAGTAAACAGCGTTTCCATCATATACAACTCCACATTCTGTGACATCACATCGGTAGCCAGAAGTCAGCTATAGTGGGAGTATTATCACCATTTACACCATAGAAATCAGCGTCAGGGCTTGAGTTACTGCCGTGTTAGACTTAAAGTGACGGACACAATATTAGTAACATAGATTAAACTTTGTGTCATGTTTATAGCCCTTACATTATAAATACCACAATGCAATAGGGAAATATTTTTTTCAGTTTGTAAAAACTGTTATCTGATTCTGCAAAGAAGTCACTCATATGATTGACAAATGACTGAAGTTTACAACATATATCTTAGTTGTTTCATTTTCATCATACTTGTTAACAAACATAGCAATGAACATTTATGTCAGCCAGGAGGTTTGGCTGATTTGGGCCAGGCTTGGCTGATCTCTGCTGGACTGGTCATGCATCTGTACTCACCTGGTGGGTCTGTGCCAGCAGGGTCAGCTGGGAGTAAGAACGTCTAGAACGGGCTCGCCCAAGTTGACTGGTTCCCCTCTAGGTGTTCCCCTCTAGGTGGCCTCTCACATCCACTTGTCTCCCATCTCCCTCCATCAGGCCAGCCTGGGCATATTGTCAGGGAACTCTCTAAGTACCAAGAGAGGAATCAAAAACATACAAGTGCCAGCAGCTACTCCCTCCATTTGGTGCAACAAGGAAGTTGTAAAAACAATAAGATAATATCTGCCACTTGTTGAGGACTTACTACATACCAAACATAGTGCTAAGCAGTTTAAACATTTAACAGGAGATTAATTTGGAAATTTTCTGACCTAGTTCAGGCACCAAATTTTAAAATAATAGGGAGAAATACCTTCATATTCCAAAGAGAACTGCTAAACTGGAGGCTGTAATCATTTTTGTTTCCTTGAACCCTTTTGGCAATTTAGTGAAGACTGAGGACCTCTTCTCAGGATAATTATTTTTAATGCACACAACAAAACATATAGGATTATAAAGGACACTAAATATGTTGAAGATAATTATTAAAATAATTTAGAGTAATGTTGCAATATCATAATATGCAGACTTATTGGCACAATAAATAATAAATAAATGAGATCTAAGGAAGAATCTCACAACTACCATAATGTTAAAGTTATGATGAGCATAAATAGTTTCTGCAACAAGTATAAGTGATATGAAAACATGTGTGACTTCTGTTGTTGACAAAGTCACAGGCACTGCTAATACCATGGTTTGTTCCCTACATTCATAATTAAAGGAAATGGTAAGATTCAGTTAGAAGTTAGAAAAAGTAAACATGTAATTTATTTCCCATCCAAGCTCGCAGATCCCCTGAATTTTATTCAAGGGGGTCTGTAAACACCAGACAGATTAAGAACCCTTATGCTAGAATATCGAGATGAGGCTTGCTAACAGGTGACTCAGAACTGGTTCAAGAGATCCTTAGTATTTTCCTTCTCTTCCTAAACAATTCAGTCCTAACATCATTAGCTGGGGTAGAGCAAGTTTAGTTCTGCAGTGGGGATGGAGGAATCCACAGGGCCTCAGGGTGGGGCATCGGAGTTCATGCAGAGTGAAGAAGGTGGCCCTGTAGAAGAGGTGGTGGCACCAGATATATACAAGGGCATTGATGACATCAGTATATTAGGAATAATGGAAGCCAGGTTTCTCACTGTTGGAAAAGAGAATTACAAATACAGAAAGGGGTGATATATCATAATTTGTGATCCTAATGTCTTTTTTTTTTTTTTTGAGATGGAGTTTCGCTCTTGTTGCCCAGGCCGGAGTGCAATGGCACGATCTCAACTCACCACAACCTCTGCCTCTCGGGTTCAAGCAATTCTCCTGCCTCAACCTCCTGAGTAGCTGGGATTACAGGCACGCGCCACCATGCCTGACTAATTTTATTTTTTTAGTAGAGGTAGGGTTTCTCCACGCTGGTCAGGCTGGTCTCAAAATTCTGACCTCAGGTAATCCACCTGCCTTGGCCTCCCAGAGTGCTGGGATTATAGACATAAGCCATACTGCACCTGGTTCCTAATGTCTTAAAATGGAGTCACTCCTGTCAAGTAACATTGAGCTAACAGTAAAGCTGCCCCTCTCAAAGTGATAAACATATATGTAATAGACTGAAGTGATAACACCTGCTGCTGCACAATACCACCCAAGACCTGCAGCAAACAAATAGGAAGTGAAAGGTGGCTGAGATATGAGAACAGACCCATCTGGAAGGATCATAAAAGCAGCCAGGATCCAGCTTTCTTCAAGACACTCTTGGAGGCTCTTCCTGTGAGAACACTGAAGCCTTCTCCCAACTGGAAGCTGCCAACAGAGGCTCTGCGATAGGGGTGATAGGGTAGAGAGAGAGAAAAGTAACAAAACCACACCCATGTCCCTCTCCAACCCCCACCCATCCCACCTTGCTCTCCCCCTACACCGTGACTAGCATCCAAAAGGACCTCCAGACCCACTTGACTTGTCAGTGTGGTGGTCTCCCAAGCCATCGCTTTTCTTCACTACCCCCCTTTTACTACTGCCTGTGTGAATATCAACTACATGATTGATGGGTCTCACAGTGTACCACGAATTTGAGCTATATAATTGGCTACTGTGTCACTGTGAAACTTCACTGGCTTCTATGAGAGTTAACACACCTAAGCAGCACCAACCTAATTAACATAACAGGGAAAAGTCTCAATGAGCCCTGGTGTTGGATTAGAACTGGAGACTTGTGTGAACTCAAGGTTTTCGATACAGAAGTTAACACATGTGTATGTACACATGTACACATGTACACACACACACACACACACACACACATACATCCCCTAGCTCTGACCGTTGAATGAGCCCAAGAGCAGCAACAGCTCACTAGCAACAAGCACACCTAGCACTCAGATATTGGCTCCTAAATACTGTTTTCTACTAAAACAGACCGGGGCTCTTTGAAGAAATGGCTGATTCAAGGGCTGGAGTACAGAAAGTACAGATGAGCTTAGAGCCTCTTATTGTGCCAGAAAGCCAGGAAATGCTCATAAAATAATGGGGTTCATATTCACACGAAAGGAATACAGAAGCCAGCTTGAAAGGGATCCTACTGGCCAAACCAGTGACAAATTTGAGCATCAAAATAATAAGAATTTAAATTCATTCAGTATAATAGGAAAACATGAGTCTGAACAGATAAATAGATAAGTTGAATGTTTGATAAGGAATGAGATGTTTATAGAGTTTCAAAATACCTCCCCATGAAATACATATCAATTACACAGGGAAAGAGTAGCTTTACAGTGAGAAAACCTAGAAGATACCAGCTTAATCAAGTAATCAAAGCTAACACCACCAGCAGTGGCATAAAGAGACATTTGTACCACTTGATAGGATGCAATGAAAAGAACATTACCTAACCTCTGTGATAATCACTGCCAAAAATGCATAATCTGAACATAACCATGAGGAAACATCAGACAAATCTAAACTGAGGGATGTGCTACAAAATAATCGGCCTCTAAACTTCAAAGAGTCAAGGTGCTAAAAATCAAAGAATGTTTCAGACTGAAGGATACCTAACAGACATGACATCTAAATACAGTAGGTGATTCTGGAATATATCCTTTGTGCTCCAAGGATGTTATTAGGACAATTTTGCAAAACTTGAATTGGGTAGTAAGGATGAGATGATAGCAAGGTGTCAATGTTAGTTTCCTGATTTTGATGGTTATATTGTGGTTACATAGGAAATATCCTATACTCCCTACAGTGTTCTAGGGTGATAGAATACAGGTTAGAAATTTACTCTCAGAAGGTACAGGGGGAAACAGTTCTTTGTACTGTTCTTCCATTTTTTTTTTTAAGTTTGGGATTGTTTCAAAGGCTGGTTCTGTGACCTATGGTCTATCACTTAACTTTTAGACAATAAATAAGGGGAAAAAACTTGAGGGAAGATTGGGGAATAAAGATTTCTCCAAAGAGAATTGTGAGCTGGTATTTAGAGAATCCTGCTCATTTCAGTTGAGAGTAGGGACCTAAGTCCCCACCTGCACACACGCCTAGAGAATGGGTGTATCTGCCTGAAAGAGAGAGTGACATTTTGCCCCCAAGCTCGATGCCTGTGAAGGAGCAGAAACTCATAGAACCACTTAGCACTGCAACCAGAGCAGGGCATGTAAAGCTTTGAGCACAGCCTGCCTTCCAGAGTGGGGTGAACAGAGATACAAAATACCTCCAAGAACAGTGGGCACCGTGAAAGGCAGCTATACTTGAGTCACCTTGAAAGGATTCAATCCCAAAGAATTTTCTGGTGGGCAAAGTAACCCCAGCAGCAAAAAGCTTGGGGTGCAGGGTGGGGGGATCAGAAGCAGGGAGAAGAGAATTATAAGTGGTCAGCAGGAGACTACACCCCGCCCGCCCCAGTCAGGGAACAGGGCAGTGGGCAGTGCCTGACATTCCTTTCAGGAAAGGCGATCTTCTAAGAACCTATGAAAGTGCCCCAAGAGAAAGAAAGTCAGCGTTTGGCTGATACCCAGGGGCTACCAGCACCAGAGAACAAATGCTCTAACATCAGACTAAAACCACGGAGAACCAGCGGCAGCAGCACAGTCATGGGCAGAAGAGGAATAAAGGAGCAAGGAAGAGAAAGCTTAGAACAACAAAGCATGCTCTACCCTCACCCATAGCAAGTCCCAAGCCTGGATCAGACCTGGAAGTTTTGAGTTGGAAGAAAACTCCAAATTTTAATTCGTATCAGAGTTTTTTAAAACCTTAAAGCATAACTACAATGGCTGAAAGTCACCAGACACCTGTGGACTACGCCAGGGACAGGAAAAGAGCCTGTTTAAAAAGTCACGGTGAAGAAGAAGAATGTGACTTTCTGCTTCTCCCTACCCGCTCCAGTTCATTTGATGCCCTGGTTGCACATGGATTATCCTGTTTATTCCTCACAACACCCTAGAAATTTGGCCCCCACCATGAGTCTGAATGAAAGAGATCCCAGTGCAAGGCCATCAGTCCCCAGTCACAGCACCCAGGGTGCTGGCCTTCCAGAACAAGGCATTGCTCCTCCCCCAGCTTCACTTGGGTGGTAAGCAAGTGGAGGCCCACAGGAAAGCCACTAGGTGGGCAGCAGAAACCGATAGAAGGTAATGCAAAGCACAGTTGCAGGGAATTTGTTTTGCTTGTGGTGGCTTCATGGGAAAACCACAGCTACAGGGAGGATTAGCAATCAGGGGTGGGTGGTTCTTCCATGCAGAGGCATTGGCAGAGAACACACTGGGAAAGCGAAAAGCCCAACAAAGAAAATGCTCACACCAGGATGTTCAAAAACTAAGATTCTGTTTGTGCACCCATTGCAGTGGTCCTTAACCTTGGCTGCACACACCTAGGACTTTTTAAAAATCCCAATGTGTGGGCCCCAACCTCAGTGATTGCAGGCACAGGGATTTTTTTTTCCAAGTTCCCTAGATGACTCTAAAGTGTAGCCCAGGTAGAGAACCCTAGCTTCATTCAAGGAACTTTGTTCCCTATCAGTTTGGTGACAAACAAACAAACAAACAAACAAAAAAGATAAAAATGTTCTGTCTCAATTACAAATATCAACTCCAGAATAGTTTTGGCTGAGCATGAGCCTCAACCCTGAAAAGTAACTAGTATGAAATTAAAACACACTAATGAATATTCAAGCATAGCCTCATTTGCTAGATACAAGTATAGCCATACAGATAGACATGGATATAGAGGTAATAATATATCCATACACCTTGTGCTAGTGGCAAGATATGTATTTAAAAGTGTTTTTCCTGCAGTGGAGATGATCACCAGTTCTTCTTATCCACACTTACTTACCTGGTCCTCCTTGCAAAGAAACACACACTAGGTATTTAAGAAGTCACAGAAAAGAGCAAAGCCATTCGACTCACCAGAAGATTGAAACAGCAAGGGCGGGGCAGGGGGGCGTGGAGGGGGTTGTTTCATGTAAACTATTCTTGAGCCAAATGAATCCCCACACTAACAGCATTTCCATCCACTCATTGACAATACTGTTTCAATAAATGCAGAAAGCAAGCAAGCAGACAAGGATTCTTCCATTTACAAGACTTTTACATTATGTAACTCCGATGTCACTTTCAACTTTCATCCCTGTTTTCAGATTATTTTTAATATTTTCCCATTACTCACATGAAAAGGAAAAGATCTGATCCCTCTGCTTGGAAGTCAGGGTCCTTCACAATCTGTTTCCATCCTAACTTTCTACCTTTATTTCCCTCTCTCCATCCCTCTCCAGAACAAATTATCTTTCACTAAGCTAGGAAGTCCACTTGCTATCCCAAAACTTTCTAAAGCCACCTTTTTTTCTTCCATATCTTTTTTCTACATCAAAAAGTATTCATTCAGGCTAGGTGCTGTGGCTCACGCCTGTAATCCCAGCACTTTAGGAGGCCGAGGTGGGTGGATCATGGGGTCAAGAGATTGAGACCATCCTGGCCAACATGGTGAAACTCCCTCTCTACTAAAAATACAAAAATTAGCTGGGTGTGGTGGCATGTGCCTGTAGTTCCAGCTACCTGAGGGCTGAGGCAGGAGAATTGATTGAACCCAGGAGGTAGAGGTTGCAGTGAGCCAAGATTATGCCACTGCACTCCAACCTGGTGACAGAGTGACACTCCATCTCAAAAAAAAAAAAAAGTATTCATTCAAGAAGTATTTATTGGCTATTTTTCCTAGTTAAGACAATAATTGGTATTTAGTTCTCAATTAAAACAATAATATATTTAAATAAACACAGATACATATAATTGTCTTTTCTACAAATAAAAAGAAAATGCCACCCATATCATCAAATACTGTGATAGACCGATGACACCAATGGCTCCAATCTTTTATCCCTCTCTGGATCCTCAGGCAGCTTTACCTATCAAAAGGTAGAATATCTGTCCCCATTTTTGACTCTCAGTTTCCAACTTGCTTTGACCAGTGGGCAGGTTCAACAGAAGCCAAAGCTTAAAAGGAAGCATTCTAGTGTTTCTACTTTTGCTCATCTGTGATTGCTGCATGAACATGTCCAAGCTATCCCACTGGAGGATGAGAAACACATGGCCCAGTGACTCTGCCCCACTCAACAGCCTATCAACTGCCAGACTCATTTGAAGCCGGAAGAACCTCCCAGCTGAGTCCGTCCTAATTCAGTCAACCCTGGCAACTATCAGGCATACTAATGGGTCCAACCAAGACCAGAAGAACTTCCTAGACAGGCCAACCTACACTGCCGTCCTGAGACCATGGCCTTAGTAAATACTCATTGCTTTCAGCCACTGTGTTTCTGGGTGGTTTGTTACACAGTATTATTGTGGTAATAGGTAAATGATACAAGTGCTAAAATAACTGTACAGCAATAATTTAGATGAGGTAAAAACAACTGGACAAAGACTAGACTACAAGGTCTAGTAGTAGGACAGAATTATGTTGGGTGATTCACAACTTTGTCCCCTTTGCACAGCACAGGGACAGTCACAGGTGCTCAATAACATATGCTGCTGGATGAAGGAAACATCTGGTCATGACAGATCCTGGGCTGTAAGAGTCCTCGGAATGGATCATGAAATCATTAACTTCCAAACTTTTACAAATATAACTGACTGACTGCTATCATTTACTTATCTTCTTTCTTTTCCAAGTCAAAATCCTTAGCCAGTACACATAAACCACACAAGGAAAAAAATATTTCTGTAAATGGCTTCTCCAAACACTCAGATGGCTCTTTGCCCCCTCACAGAAAGTCATTTCTCTGCAGCTGCCAGACTACTTCTGCAAGAGCTCAAGCCTAGCCAGTTACAGTAGCTGGTGTAAAAGCTGATCTTAGAAAACACACATCATTTCTCCAACCCGGTAATTAAGACCAGAAATCTGTAACTGAGACATTCATAAAACTGGGGTTTCCAAGTGCCAGCTTTCCCTTAGAGTTCTCCAGAATGGGTCAGACTGGGAGAAGCCTGCCCAAAACTATCTGATGGGCAGGAGAATGGGTTCTGGATGGGCAAGGGCCAGTGGGAACAGGCCCAATCCAGTAACTTTCAAAGCCTCCTCTCCTTCTAGATTCATGCCTCAGTACTTCTCTGTCCACCTTTGATCACTATTCAAGTGCCAGAGCTAACCAACTATTAACAAATCTACAATAAAAGAACAAATTTCTATGGGCAAGATTAGTAATGTGTTGGTATTTTGGAGCTCTGCCTTTATTAATGTCTCCACTGGCCAGTTGTAAACAAGAAGCCTTTTAACTTCTCAGAAGGACATTTCTATTTCACCCATTTTATCTTTCACAGAAGGGACCAGTTTCAACCAACTTTTTCCAGTCCTGACACTTGGATTCTAGTCAGAGACAGTTATTAAACTCATTTAGACAGTGCTTATTACTGAGTCCTGATTTATTCAAGTGCTTATTTACCGGGAAGGTACAGCCTCTCCTTTTCAAAATGCAAACTTTACTTCCGACTCCAGGCCTTGCAATTTATCTGGACGAAGTGCTGATATTGGCAGGGTACCTTTAGATACATTTTAGGGGTCTGTTTCTTTGATATAGCCAGGAGGGTAAAACTGCCATATCCACAGATGTCTTCAATTGCTGGGATATTCCCTTCCCACTGTGGAGACTTTTTCAATCTGTTTAATACTAGGGAGGAGTCAGGTTGCTATTTTGGGTTTAACTATGAAATATTTATTGGGCTCTAATTTACCAAGAGTTATTTGAAACTCTGGAGCCTTAGGAATTCAATTTTTTTAAGATAAAAATGAGCCTAGAAACTGCTCAAGTAATGGTAGGAGAAAGAGGAAAGGCCAGTCTGATTTGAAAAGGATTGGCAGACCAAGAGACAGGAAGGACAGGCTTTGAGTGTTGCAAATGCTTCTGTGGGTACAGAATGAGAATGCTACACAATACCTTACAGATCTTGTATTGCAAACTTTGCATTTTATATGAGGAAACTGAGGTCCAGAGAGTGTAAGTGACCTACCTGAGATCACACAGCTAGTCAATAGCAGAATCAGAATTGATTTCTCTTTTCAATCTTTTTAGTTACAGGAAATGACCATGAACGCCATCTGTAATGACAGGGCAGTATAAAGAGCTTGGTGCTATAGCTACACAGACATCAGAGGGAAGGGTCTCAGATCTTCCTGCCTCCACTCTGGGCCCAAGCTCAGCACATTCACATCAGTAACATTTCCCATTGTACATTAGCTTTCAAAAGTGGAGAATCTATTGTTTAGAGAAAGGTTTCCAAACCTCAGAACTATTGATATTTTGGTGCAGGAAGTTCTTTGTTGGGGGATTCTTTTTTCACAGAATTCTTGGTTCCTACCCATTAGGTGCCAGTGGCATCTAGTTGGTTCTCCGGACATTGCCAAATGTCCCCTGGGTTGCAAAATCACCCTAGTTTAGAACCATTGATTTAGGGCAAAGTTCACCTGATATCCACTCAACACTCTACATAAGCACCATTGAGTTGTATGATTATTTGTCATAACGGTGAGAAAGGTGGAAGACCTGGAGATTTAAAGAGAAATAATTGATATCTGTTTAATTCATCATTGTATTCTCTTGCACCTAGCACATTCATTAGTACAAAAAAGTTGCCCTCCATCTTCTCAGAAATTAACATAATTAAAACATCATTTATTACTAATAAGTGTTAATTTATTAATCCATAAAACTTTGAATGCTTTGGGTTTGCAATCAAATAACTTTCCTTCATGTTTATGCTAGTGTACAGTGGGTATTCTTTTCCTAATGATCATTGCGGCTCTTCTTTTAAAAATTCACAGCCTGAAGAGTGCACAAAGGCCACAAATGTAGAATAAAAACAACTCCACCAAATAAAAAAGTTAATTTAAAAAAAAAACCTCATTCACATTTGATGCTTTACCAAATTTAAATTCATCCTGATGAATGTACAAACATCCCAAGGTGGATTCGCCTGGATTAGCACAATCAGATTGCTTTCCTAGCACCCAGCAGTGGCTAGTGGAGAAGAAACTGTTTCAATGGGGTAGACAGGAGCAATAGGCCCTCGACACTCAGCAGTCCCAATTTCATTTCATGGCAAACTCTCATTCTGAAGCAATTCCAAAGGTCTAGGGAATGTAGCAATTTGTAATTTTGTTAAAGTACCAGGTTCCATGGTTCTCTACTCGCTGAAGATGTGTACTAAGTAGCTCTGACAAATGATTTGTTGTTGTTGTTGTTGTTGTCTTTGAGACAGAGTATTGCCCAGGCTAGAGTGCAGTGGTGCTATTTGAGCTCACTGCAACCTCTGCCTCCCAGGTTCAAGTGATTCTCGTGCCTCAAGCCTCCCGAGTAGCTGGGATTACAGGCACGCACCATAATGCCCAGCTAATTTTTGTATTTTTAGTAGAGACAGGGTTTCACCATGTTTGCCAGGCTGGTCTCAAACTCCTGGCCTCAAGTGATCTGCCCACCTTGGCCTCCCAAAGTGCTAGGATTACAGGTGTGAACCACCACGCCTGGCCTGACAAATGATTTTTAAAAATTTGTTTCTGTGTAAAAAATAGCCATCAAATGAGGGATAAAACTTCAGGGGAAGTTGGAAAGGTAGTTAACTGCAGTTAATGAGCAAAGTGAGGGTAAGCACAGAAGCATTCAACTCAGTGGAAATGTGAATTAGGAGGAAACCAAGAACTCATGCATACATTCTCTTATCCTTTATTCCCAAGTCTTGGAGGGGTCAGAAAGATCTGAAGTATAGTCTTCTGGGATGTCAAAGTTCTATTGTAAACTCTTGCTTATCCAGAAACATATCAGGAAGGGGTATGCTGAGTGAGGGTC
Source organism: Gorilla gorilla gorilla (assembly GCF_029281585.2). NCBI lineage: Eukaryota > Metazoa > Chordata > Mammalia > Primates > Hominidae > Gorilla > Gorilla gorilla. The sequence goes on from NC_073243.2 coordinate 74,024,866, forward strand.
TAGAGCAAGGGAATTTTGAGCAGCCTGAGGCTACAGGCTTGGGGAGGAAAGTGGGAAGAGGTGGAAGCCAGGGAGGTTTCAGGGCTGCCTTCCCAGGTGGCTCTTATTTAACTTCAGAGTGGGCTCCTGCCACACTGAGCTCACTTTGGGGTGGTAGGTATAAAAGAGCAGCCTAGGGTCAGGGTTGGACCTCAGGTCCTCTGCCTCCTCTCAGACCTGTCAGAGTACCTTGGCTATAGAAGGATGCTAAAATGTCAGGAAAACAGATCAGGCCTGGAGAGGCGCAGGCAGTGCCCTTCCAGGGGAATGCAGGAGGCTGAAAGATGCCTATTCTCCTGCAGAGTCACTGGCTGGGGGAATGGGTGTGTTTTCCAAGACTCACCAAGCTGCTCTCATTGTCTTCCCTGCTAGAGCCACCATCAACGCCCAAAGAACCCAGACCCAGTAATGCCTTCGGCTATGCAGTTTCCTGTCACATGGCCTTTCCCTAAAACCTGACTGAAAAGACCAGCTGTATATCTTATTTCAAAGGGTGCCTGGGGGGTGGATCGCCTGCTTGGCTGCACTCCCAGCAGCCCCAAATCTCTGACTAACCATGACTCTGACTAGCCAGCAGGAAGGTACTCACACTTGGTTCTACAACCATCCACAAAGCTGGAGAGAATCCTACAACTATCCTTCTTCAGAAAGAGTCATTGTCCCATTATGTGCCAGGTGCTTTACACAGCTTTATTTATACTTTGTAACAACCCTCCTCATAGTAACATAGAAAAGTGCATATTTACAAATGAGGAAACTAGGGTTTGGAGAAGTTAAGTAATTTGCCCAATGTTGCACAATCTGTAAGTGATCTGGCTGGAAGAGAATCCTGTGTTCTCTCTACGACAGCAAGGGATATCCAAAACCCAAGAAAGATACAATATTTAGGCCAAGTCCAAACAAGAGGCTCCTCTCCTGCCTGAGTTGTTACTCCGTCGGACCTGGCAAGCTTTGCCAAGGCTGTATCTCTTCATCCGCCTGCCATATTGACACTCGGGATTCTGTGGCATCCTGAGAGCATCCCTGCAAGTGCCTATGGGCACTCCTGGCCCTGAATCTGAACTTCCTGCTACACCCAGCCTAGGACCTTGAGAGATTCAGTGCAGCCAATCTCTCGAAGAAGTCAGTCCCCACATCCCAACCAAAGACCTCAGGTACAGAGACATCAGGACACTTCTTGGAGTTGGAGACAAATGGTTAGTCTTGGTCTGACTGCAGGTCCAGAGCTTCATTGACTAGTTTCCTGGGGCAATTACAACAAATTCACGAATTTAGTGGCTTACATCAACACAAATGTATCATCTCACAATTCTGTGGGTTAGAAGTCTGACAAGGTTCCTGTTGGGCTAGAATCAAGGGGTCAGCAGGGGGGCGTTCCTTGCTGGAGGCTCTAGTAGAGAATCCATTTCCTTGCCTTTCCAGCTCCTAGAGGCCACCTGCATTCCTTCCTTCTTGGCCCCCTCCCTCCATCTCCAGAGGCAGCCACAGCAGGTTGAACCTTGCAGGCATCGCTCTTTGTCCGTAGTCCCATCTTCCTCCCACTCTCTTCTGCCTCCTTTTCCACTTTTCAGAACCCTTGTGATTTACTGGGGTCCTCGCAGATAATCCAGCACGAACAACCCATCTCAAGGTCCTTAACTTAATCCATCTGCAAAGCTCCTTTTGCCATGACAAGTAACATAATCAGAGGTTCTAGGAATTAAGATGTGAACATCTTTGGAAGGGGTTGGGGTGCACACCCCGTAAGGCCAAAAACTTTCCTCAGATCACTCTCGCACACAGAAACACCGGCATTTTCCAACTCTAGCCTGGAGCTGTCTTGGACTGTGAACAAGCCGAGGACAGGACCGCCCCTGTCTTCTTAACAAGTGTCTGACACATGGCAGGCAGTCAGTGGGAACTGACAAATGAATATGTGGCCAAGAAATGGGCCTCTCCCAACTGCCTTGAACTCAGTGACCTGAGATTACTCACATCTCCCTTCTGCCTGATGGTTTACTCGCAAACATAACCCTCCTGGTCGCTAGTTCCCACTCTTCATACCCACCCTCAGCATAGAGCATGAGCTGACTTTACCTATCACATTGTTCCTCGGCCTTCAGCAGGTGGTGATGAGTTTGCAAATATGGAGCTATTGTCATGGAAGACTCTGGAAAAGCCCTCGGGATGTGACTGTGCTGACCAACCCCCTCATGCCAGGGGTTGAAATCTACAGAAGTATTAGGTTGGTGCAAAAGTAATTGAGGTTTTTGCAATTGAAAGTAGATTTCCTTTGCAAAAACTGCAATTACTCTTGCACCAACCTAATATCTCCCTACTCTGTGAAGCATTTGGGTGACTCTACATGTGGACGCTCTTAGGGTAAAACTCAGACTGTTCAAAATACAAAATAACTCTTGCCAGTGGTTTTGTAAAGGGAGGTATATGATGCCCCTCAACATCTGGCTCCTGCCCACCTCTCTAGCGTCCGCTGCAGCACATGCCCCTGCCGTCTGGTTTTAAAGAACAATGACATCACACCCTCACCTTCAACATTTGGTACAACCCTCTGAGGAGTTTACCCTAATTTTGAGATGAGCAAACTTAGAGTAGATAAAGAACTTGCCCAACATCACAGAGCTCATACACAGGAGAGCCAAGTTTTAACCCAGCCTTTTAAAAATGAAGTACTTTCTGCCTCACTAAGCCTCCCAAACAGTGCAATGACACAGTCCCAGGACCTTACCAGGTCACCAGAAGTGTCTACTAAACACAGGGCTGCCTGGGCCCAGCCAATGGGACGTTAATTCTGGGCAGCCCTTTCCCTCCTATTTCCCATTCTTTCTACAAACTTTTGGATCAAAAACTCTGATGAAAGTTATCATTTCTAAGACAGATGTCCCTCTAGGTTTGCATGTATAGTAGAAGGGATTTAGGTTAGACAATTGGAGAACTTGCCCACACATTAAGGATTTGCTTAAATAATTGGATTAAATTTTCCAAACATAAGAAGAATGAGACACTGAAGCAGGGTTATTGAACTGTCTTTCCTTAGAATGTTTCACAATGCAGGCTGCAGACCCAGTAATTAACTAATGCTATTCACAGCCTTCTCCAGAAATTTAAAAAAAAAAAAAAAAAAAAAAAAAAAAGACAGGGTCTTACTCTGTCGCCCAGGCTGTAGTGCGGTGGTGCCATCACAACTCACTGCAGCTTCCACCTCCCAGACTCAAGCAAACCTCTCGCCTCAGCCTCTCAAGTAGCCGGTAGTACAGGTGTGCACCATCACACCTGGCAATTTTTAATTTATTTTTATTTTTATTTTTTGTAGAGACAGGGTCTTTCCATACTGCCCATGATGGTCTCAGGCTCCTGGGCTCAGACAATCCTCCCGCCTTAACCTCCCAAAGTGCTGGAATGACACACCGTGCCCAGCCAGCCTGTGTCTTTTGCAATGATAGCACCATCACAGCACTTTGCAGACCTGCAAGCCCCAGGTACTTGGAATGGAGGAGAGCAGAGGGAGTTCACAGCTGCCACCTTTCAGAGGGAACTTTCACTCTGGATTTGGCTCTCAAACTTTTATAAGCATCAGAGTCATCAGGAAGGCTGATGAAAACACAGATTGCTGGCCCCAGCCCGAGTTTCTGATCCAGTAGGTCTGGGGTAGGATCTGAGAATTTGCATTTCTAACAAGTTCCCATGTAATGCTGATGCTGCTGGTCTAAACTTCAGTGGCCTCAGTTCCATCTAAACACTAGGATTTAGAAGGGATCTGGGTTTCCTCCCTTCCCATAGCCTGTGAAGTGCCCCCAGGGTTGCAGGACAGCCACGTGTTTTTAGAACATTGTCTCAAGATCTTGCTGGGGCTGTGATCTTTCATAAAAGAGGAGTTAGCCCTCTCTCCCGACCACAGCTGAGATTAGGTCTTTTCTTTTCTCTGAAAAGACACTAATCCTAAGCATTCGCCAAGGATGAGAGCTGTCTGCTTACCGAGCTGCCACTGGCTTGGCACCGATGTTTGCTTAACCTCTGCTCAGCCGTCTTCTGAGGATTTTCTTGTCCCGCCCTTGGTGGGGCTCATGTTTTTCAAGTTCAGTCCTGAGAAGCCTCTTATTTACCAGTGTGAGGAATCTGGGTTTTCTTCCTGCACGTGCTCCTTCTGGATCCCCTACTTTGGCTGTTTGCCATCCCACAGCCTGGCCAGACTAGGGGATGCGGACGGTGCAAACCATCTGCCCCAGGAGGGAGGGGTAGTTTATCACTGACTGTTGGCACATGGTGATAATAAAAAGCAGTTTGTTTTACTTTATTTTATTAGCATTTTTAAATGTAGCGTGCACCTGGGGCAGACAGCTCCTCCCCACCCCTACCTTGGTTTTCCAAGGCCATACAAGGTTGCTATTCTACAGGCTTTTAACTTAAGTACTATTCCCAAAAGGGGCATAGCCACAGGGTCTCCTGGGAGCAGGATTCAGAGTCTAGAAACCACCCCCCAGTTGTTCTAAGAGACTTTGGGCTGCAGAAGGCTTCCTCCCACCACCTGCCCACCGCCTCCCAGTCTCCAAGCCCCAGTATCACTCTCCTGTGTGCTCACTGTTCCCTTCTCCATCCATTAATCAAAACCTGCTCAGCCTCGTGCCTCAGCAGATCAATGATCTGTCAGAATCATTCTCCTTAAGGTCTTCATGGAAGAGCAAGACTTCTCCCAGACCTTGCTGCACCTAAAAAATCAGGGCTCCTAGATTGTCTATTTGCAAAAGATCATATTGCTAGTGGTGGCAATGAAGCCATTTCAGGCCCCAAAAGCGGTCGATTTGGAACAGGTAGCTTCTGACCCCTCAGATCCCCCTGTGTAGGTGAACCCTGAATATTCTATGACATCAGCCTTCTTTTAATAACCAAACAAAATGACCCAAGCCCCTGTATTAGGTCATTCTTGCATTGCTATAAATACCTGAGAGTCAGTAATTTATAAAGAAAAGTTTCAGGTTCACAGTGCTGCAAGCTGTACAGGAAGCATGGTGCCAGCATCTGCTTGGCTTCTAGGGAGCCCTCAGGGAGCTTTTACTCATGGCAGAAGGCAAAGTGGGAGCTTGCACATCACATGGTGAAACCAGGAGCAAGACAGAGAGGGGTGGGGGCAGGTGTCACACACTATTAAATGGCCAGATCTTCTGTGAACTCAGAGCCAGAGCTCACTTATCACCAAGGGGATGGCCCAAGCCATTCATGAGGGATCCACCCCCATGATCCCAACACCTTCCACCAGGCCCCACCTCCAATATTAGGGATTACATTCAACATGAGATTAGGGTGGGGACATCCAAACCATAACAACCCCTATCCCATGGGAGTACAGTGCCCTCCTGGAGACTCCTGAGGGAAGGCAAGAGTGGGGAGACATATGGTCTCCTGGGACAGGGAATCTCTTAAAATTGAGTATTAGTTATCAGTGTTCTTCAAGTTGCTATTGTGGCCTCATCTCTTCCAACCTCTTTCGCTGGCTCTTTCCTTTACTCATCTTCTGTCAGTTCTCCAGCCTCTGAATCTCTGTTTCTCCCTTCCATCCCCAAACTGCTGAGGGAAAATGGAAATCTTCTGTTACTTTATTATACAAAGACGTTTAAGTCTGAACTCTCCTCTCTCCAGAGGCTTCAGGGCCTCTTTTACTCATCTGCTTAATAGGTTTTCCTTAACAAAGAACTAACATCCTTGGCATGAATTCCATGCTTCCAGTGCACAGTGGAACTGCAACAGTCATTTTTGGTTTGAAATAGCAATTTTTCCTCCCTTGCTACCTAGGCAATTTCCTCTTCTGCCTATAAGACTTACTTTGATTCCTAAACCATAAGAAACTTCTCTTAGGGCCAGTTCATTTTTCTCAATTATTTATGCATATATATGTATTTTTTCCATAATGTTGTAAAACCACTTCAAACATTACTGAAAAACAAAAAACATGATTCCATCACTCTAACAACCACTTGCATTTTCAAATGCTCCATTCTAGTCTCTGTCCACCCACACATATATTTTAAGGCATCTATGTTTTCCTCTTCTGCTTTTTGATTTTACATGACACGACAAACAACTTCCCATGTCTTCATTGCTATTGCTTTAATAGCTGTATAACATGCCATTGAATTATTGTCCCATAGTTTAGCTACCCATTCTCCATCAGAAAAGCAGGGATCTTTGTCTCTCTTATTGAGTGATGTACCCCAAACAGTGGGATACAGTGCCTGGCATATAATAGGACTTCAAAAAATATTTGTTAAATTGACTGAATGAATGAGGCACTTAGATTGTTTCGAATTTCTCATTGCTATAGACAAGATGCAATACACATTTTTAAGCATATAACTTTTTTGGCTTTTTTCTCTGATATAAATTCCCAGGACTAGATTAATAAAAACAGCAGCAGCAGCAATGATGGTGATAGCTAACATATATGAGCAGATACAACATGCCAGGCTCTGTGATGAGCACTCTACAACCATTATATCTTTGACTCTTCACAGCATCCCTATGAGAAAAGTACTAATTATCCCCATTTTACAGGTGAAGAAACAAAGAACTGGTTATTTGCCCAAGGTCACACAGTTTGTACAGGGCAGAGATGGCATTTGAATTAAGGCTTATACCAGTCCAGATTCTAAGTTCTTTTTTTTTTTTTTTTTTTTGAGATGGAATCTCGCTCTGTCGCCCAGGCTGGAATGCAATGGCATGATCTCAGCTCACTGCAACCTCTGTCTCCCGGGTTCAAGTGATTCTCCCACCTCAGCCCCCCAAGTAGCTGGGATTACAGGTGCACGCCACCACACCCAGCTAATTTTTTGTATTTTTCATAGAAATGGGGTTTCACCATGTTAGCCAGGATGGTCTCGATCTCCTGACCTTGTGATCCACCCGCCTCAGCCTCCCAAAGTGCTGGGATTACAGGCGTGAGCCACCATGCCTGGCCTCTGGCTCTAAAATATTAATGGCTCCTGTTGTCCTCAAAGGAGCTCAATCTAGTACAAGCAAGCGAATCACTTGATACCCAAATTCTGATGGCCATCAGTGTAGGGACACAACCTGAGCACAGGCTGATGGCAGAGATAGCCTCAAACTCAGCTCCTGCCATAGACAAAGCTCAGCCTGCTTCGTGTTGGCCTCCCAAGCCCCAGAAAGACACTCTTTCTGAGAAACAAAACCAGGCTTCCATGATCTGACCTAAAGTGCTCATCCTTGAAGAGATTACCTTTACGCATGATATAGCAACCATTTGCTTATTCACTGCAATAGAGGGCATCTAAATATTTCTTATTCTTGGCCTTTGATCAATGGTTTTGTATTTATATTTGAGATGATCTCAAAACTTATAAGAATAAAATAAAACCATGTTGCAAAGTGCGGAGCAAAAAAGAGCTTGAAAATAGCCTAAGACCTTCCTCAGTCCTCCTTCCTTCCTCCCTCTCTTCATCCTACAATGAATATATCCAGACTTTGGGGTGGGGTACCAATTGCATAAGACCCCAGGGTATCTGTGCATGCATATCAGAAGTAAAGTACTCCAGGAATTCCTAAAAATTACCTCCCTAGCATCTCATTTGTGACCACGGACAAAAATAATGAGAATGGAAAACATCCTTGGCCAGGGAAGTCAGCTGTTTCTGTTCCCTGATTTTGAATCTGTGAGCAAAGCTTTGCTGTCTCGTCTGGAATCAGAAAGGTCAGTTTAAGGTTAAGCCCAAGTGAACGGTCCATCATGAAGTAAACACAGCACAACCCAGGGCTATGTGCAATGTTATTCTTTCACCTTCTTCCTGGAATTTCAGAGGTTGTACAAATGGAACACTAAAGTGAACAAAATAGTGTAACAGTGCAAAACAATGTCAGTGGAGAAATGTTTACTTGAGGATTCAAAAAAGAAACAAAACATACTTTAACTGTGAATGTGCCTATCTCTCCTCCCAGCTCCCTAAGTCCCTCTTTCCTCAAAAGAAAAAATTATCCTTTCTTTCTTTCTACCAGACTGTGTTGTTTCCAAAACCCTTTCTTTCTCCCTCTCTCTCCTAAGTACAGAAAGAGAAAGAAACAGGACAGTAGAAGTGGATGGGAAAGCTGAAAACTCAGCAAACCCAGTGGTTTTCAAACTTTTTTAAACCAAAAAATATGATTATGGACAAAACTTATTTGTAAGCTGAATTAGACAGCTATAGCTGTGTAACAAAACACAACAGCTTATGGCAGCATGTGTTCTTGTGCTAACAGATCAACAGGTTGACTATAAGCGGATCTAGGCTGGACTCGGCTCTGTTTCAGGCTACAGGTTGGGTTTAGGTCTGTTCTACACCCCTCTTCTTCTCCTTGGACCAGTGGCTCCCTGCAGCATATTCTCACAGCAAACAGAAGAGTACAAGAGGTAAGCCAAACCATGCAAGTACATTTAAAGCCTCTATTCACATCACATCCTCCCACATTTCATTGGCCAAAGTTAGTCACATAGCCAAGCCCCAAGTCAGTAGAACAGGGGAGTTATGGTCTGCTCCAAGAGGAAGAAGGAAGGGAGTGATTTTTATTGCTGACCAATAATCCAATCTCTCATAGAAACCAAATATATAACACAGAATAAGTGGCTTTTTGCTAGTTGAATGAGGGATGAAGGCCCTCTAGACACATGCTCTTCCCCATCCCCAAATTCCCAATGAGTCCTCTGGCAATCCGGCAATCCCCCAGGGCATCAAAGAACACAGCATGAAATGCAAGGCAACCCTCCCATTTTACAGATAAGAAAACTGAGGTGCAGATCATCCTAATAACTCATCTACTATCTGAAAAGTACCAGGTGTGGGGCCACAAGTAAGGAGATCCTTTCTATGTTTTTCCGAATGTGATGACAACTGGTCATTTTCCAGTCTCTAGTCATAGTTACAGGGATTATAATGGATAAAGAGTTTACAGTTTGTGTAAATTGCTTGTAGCTGGAGAAAATGTTCACAAACCAGGTAGCATAGTAAATAAAGAAAAGGAGGAAGTGAAGAATACCATTCTGACTACTGACCGAATCTCAAACTATTCATTTCACAGTAAATAAGTGAGAACTAACTACTTCAGTCCCTGCCACCCAACCATGATTCCATGTAAGTTACAGCAGTGACCGACAAAATAGGAGAGAACACAGTTGAGTTAAATTCTAAGTGTATATCTGATGAGGAAAATTGTCAAATGAAAGAGTAAGGATGGGATTGATTGTATTTCTATCTGTGGATAAATGAAGGCTTTAGAAGCCAGAGAACTGGGAAAAGGGCAGAAACTGTTGCAACGTGGCACTTTGTCAGCACTAGAGGCACTAGGGGAGCTCCCTGGTCTAAGGAGTTCAGCCACCAGGGAGACCTGAGAAGTCCAACTGGATTATGTAGCAGGCAGATGTTAGAAACAGAGAGTAGGGTCAACACCTTGAAAGACAGCCACTTCAAGAGACACTAGAGTGAGACTAGGGAAATACTGGGGTCCCAAAGACGGCTAAATGTTTCAGCCTTACTCAGCCCATGATTCCAAAGTCAAGGATTGGTAGTACGGAGGGTCCCTTTCAGTGGTTAGAGGTTAGAAGGGAGACCAACGCACTCCAGCATCTGGGGATGAGATGAAATGGCGAGGCTATTCCCTGACTTGAGAGTGCCAAGGCCTTCCTTGTCCAGTTCCCTGGCATGGCCCTCAGCTCAGCTCTTGTCCCCCTTGCCTCTCCAGGCTTGAAATGTCAGAGCAAGTAGACTGCACAGGCCACTACAGGTGCTGAAGCTTTTAACCCATCCAATCCACATGGGGACCCCTCGGCAGTGACTTGTGCTGTGCCACCAGAACTAAGCAGGAACCACATTTCCCAAAGTTCCTTCCTCTATGGTTCCAGATTAAAGCTGGCAACAAGAGAAATCTGTGAGAGGACTGGAAGGCAGAAGGGAAGCAGTAGCCATTCCACTCAGGAGGTTTAATTAGGGACCCGGCGCAGCAGCAGCTCACACATATCTCAGACCTGCTGCCTCACCTTGATGGAGCAGGGCTCCAGTACCTCCGGCTCCCTGGGTCTCCCCCAGCCCAGAGTCCTGACCCAGGTGCATGTCTAGGCCTGAGATGAGAGGCATTGGCTTTTCCTGCAGGTCACTGTGTTACCACTGCAGGTGGTGAGAGTCAGAGACATGGTCCAGTTTGTTCTTTCTCTCCCCCTTCCATCCACTTTCTGTCCCATCTGTAAGCCCTGCTGACCCGAAGAAACGTCAAGCCCAACACCAGATACAGAGGCAACAACCTTGCCTAGACTTTTTTACTAGTTTTCATAATGGGTAAGTCTAATCCCTATGATTAATCCCTTATTGCATGTCATACAGAGTAGCTCTGATTTCCTGATCAAATGCTAACTGATACAACCAGCTACTCCCATGGCCTTAGCAAATGCAAAGACCCTCTGTCAATGCTTCCCATGTGGTTCCTCTGATCAGAATACTGATGCTTCCTCCAGCTTTCTGCTTTCTTGACTGAACTTTTACCACTAAACCACTGCCACCATCACCACCACCACCACAACTACCACCACCATCAAATCATTATCATCATTACTAAGACCACCTCCACTGTCATGTTCACCACCATCAAACCACCATTATTAACACCATCATTACCATCATCACTACCATTACTGCTATCACCAGTATCATCAACACCACCATCACAGTCACCATTACAACTACCACCACCATCATCACCACCACCCCTATCACTATAGCCATCACCTGCCACGAAAATCAGCACTACCACCACATCAACACCCTCACTGCAACACCACCATTACCATTATCATCATTCTCGTTATCACCATCACTCCACCACCGTCATTCTCACCAGGCCACCACTACCACACCATCACCCCTCCTTTACCTCTTTTCGTCTTCACAGCAGTCTCATCCAGGTCAGATTATTCCTAGTTTACAAATGAGGAGAGGTTAAGTAACTTGTCAGCAATCAAGGAGAGAGTTAAACCCAGGTCCAACCTCAAATTCCCTATTCTTTCACTACACTACACAGCCTCCAAAACTATGTTTGACAGAGCAAAGGGCAGTCAATGGTTAATGGAAAAAAGGACTTAAAGCAGTAGAATTGTGCTGATCAAGAAAGGAAGGGCAGAGGAATAGTAGCTAGAAGGCATAAGGCAGGCAAAGAAGGGATGGATTCAGACAAGATCCCCCAGAGCAGAGGGGCAGAAGGGGGTTCCACGTGGGTGGCAGTACTGACCCAAAGCCTGTGTCTAGGATTCAGAGAGGAAGTGGCCTTGCTCCGGCAGACCTCAAGGCAAGCCCCAGAGGAAAGCTCACCCACTGCATGAAGGGCAGAAATCAGAGTCCGAGGGGCCAGTGAGTTAAAAGGGGCGAGTCAGAAACGACCCAGGGAAGCACCTACAATGCCATTGAATGCCTTAGCCAGGGTGGTTCTCAGTCCTGGCTGCGCAATAGAAGCAGCTGGGGAGTTAAAAAATGTACTAATACCCAAGCCCCACACTCAACATTTCTATTATTTTTGAAATGCTTCTCAATTCATTCTAATGTGCAGGAAGGGTTGAGAAGCAATGCATTAACCCAACAAAACTCTGGAATCATGCTTTCCTTCCACCTGAGCCCTCAGAATTCCCTCACACTCTAGTACAAACTAGCTGGGCTCTTAAACCAAGTGTCTCCAGGTGCTAGACAGTGGTAAAATAGAAGAGAGAAACGGATCCTTCCTAGGATAGGGAAAAGATGAGTCTAATTTTAGATCAAGGAATCTACCCTTTTATTTTGGGGTCACAAAACTAGGTAATTAATCCATAAGTTGAAACAATAAGAAAAAGAAGGTAAGCTGAAGGAGACCCTCACTGTTTGGTAAGGGGCTATTCCTCTCTCCAGCCTGGAGGTGAATTTGCCTTATTATCTACTGTATTCATATACTTAGTAGAACAAGATAAATTATAAACAACAAGAGCCACTGTTAGCATTTGCTGAACACTTATTGTGTGCCGGGCACTGGGTTAAATCTTTTAATTCTCAAGGTAACCCTATGTGGTGGATGCTAAGATATTCCTCATTACACAGATGAAGAAACAAAAGCCCAGGGAGGCTGAAGAACTTGCCCAAGCTCACATCAGCAGCAGAGCTGGGATATGCACAGGTATATGCCTCCAGGGTCCACACTTCCAACTCCACACCACACAGCATCCCAATCGCCATGGGTTCCGGGATAAGTATTACTGTCCCCATTTTACAGGTGGGGAGACTGAGGCTGCTGCATCTTACTAGCACAGCCTGGATTTGGAACCTCCATAAGTAGAATATACCAGAAGAGCTGAGCAGCAGTTTGACCTACAGGCAGAGAGGTTTCTAAATGCCCAGTTCTTCCCCTACACCACCTCACCCTTTATGCTCAGAGGCTACACAGAAATCACATGGCATGACCTTTCAAAATAACTGCATTTTTAAAAATCAACTCAAGACCCAAACCAGTATTGGTATGTGAGCTGAATCTGAAAATGACACGTAAATAGATGGAAAGGGCAAATCCAACCGCGCTGTACGTTGAGCAAAACATCTCAAATTATTTGTTTCAAATATTTTGCAATTGGCAAGACCCAAACCACACTTTTCCAAGCATTCCCTTCTCCACCCCACCCCACACTACCCAGTTTTACATTGTAAGCCCATGTGTATTTCCCAAAAATGTAATCCATATGTCTCTGAGCCGTTTACACTTAACTCATAAAATTGTTGTTTGCTAAGAGTTGTTTGCTGCCCATGAAGCCTTCTGAGACTGTCTGTGAGGCCTTCAAAAGCCCCTTTCTGCTTCTTTTCTTAGAAACAGGAAGCTACATTTAGCCAAGGGCAAATGAAATTGAACATGTTGGCACTGGGAGGGAAGAGGTTCCAGGGCCAAAAAGTTTGTTCTTGTTCTCAACATGGCAGAATATCAAGGAAGGTCTCTCTGAGGCGGTATTTCAAAGCCCAGAAAACCTGCTCTCGGTGGAATACCAAGCTCAAGATTGAGTTCAATTTTGTTTTCAGCCCTGTTCACCGTCCCTCTATATGCCATGGTCCCTACAATGGTTCAAGAATGTCGCAGGGAGCAAGCAACAAATCCGTGACCTGCTGGTGAGACTGATGATATCAACTGCTGTGGTAGAAGTAATACTGGCTTTCCACCTCAGTAGCTAAAGGTCTTGCAAGTTCTGCTTTTCTATCTGCCTTTTAAAAAAGCATGCACATATATAGACAACAAACCAAACACTTTTCAAAACAAACCATTCCATCTGATACAGTTTAACTCATCCATGTTTTTTGGCTTTAGCAAAAGGTTTTAGTTTAGTTTTATTTTTTTTAATTGCTTAAGTTCAGCTAACTTATATCCCTTGGGAAAACTGATCTATGTGAATGTGATTTAACTAAAGGGGTTTGAGCCACTCACATGTGTTTTACATTTTCTAATCATCCTGAGCTCTGTACGTGGTGAGCAGACTGAAAAATGATGGTGGTCTCATTTCAACATCAATTTTTATCCATTCTATCTCCCAAGAATGCCAAATGATGGCTGGAGAGAATCTCACTTCCTGTTTCCAGACAATCAGAAGCTGGTATTTATGAAAACTTGGAAGTTTGTGAAGTCGATTGCATGGCTAGAAGATCCAAAGGAAGATGGCAATTCTTTAAGATATCTACATTCATTAAATTGGCTAAAACTTTAGAAAAGATTCCTTTTAAATATTATATTTCCCTGATTAAATTAAGTTCAACAAACATTTAAGATGCCTACTGTATTAGGCATTGTTGCATAACAAATTACCACAACCTTACCGGCATAAAATAATATACATTTGTTAACTCAGTTTCCACAAGTCAGGAGTCCAGGCATGGCTGAAGCAGGTCCTCTGCTCAGCTGTTCATATGTTACAGTTAAGGTGTTCGTCTGGAGGCTTGACCATGGAAAAAATCCACTTCCAAGCTCATTTGGATTGTCGGTAGAATTCATTTCCTTGTGGCTATGTGGCTGAAACACCTGTTTTCTTGCTAGCCAGTGGCTGGGAACTGCCACCAACTCCTAGAGGCCACCCTCAGGTCCTTGCCACATGGGCCCCTCCATAGGCCCCCTTAAAACACAGCTGCTTACTGCTTCAAAGCCAGCAGTGGACTGTCCTCCTTCAGGAAGGGCCCAGTCCTCTTTTAAGGGCTTTTCCCTGATTAAGGTAGGGCCATCCAGTATAATCTCCTTTGTGAGTAACTCAATATCAACTCATCTGGGACCTTAATTATATCTGCAGAATTCCTTCACCTTAGCCATATAATGTAATCTAATCAGAGAGTGACAGCCATCATATTCACAGGTACCATTCATATTTGAGAAGAAGAGATTTTCTAGGATATGGATGCCAGAGGGGTTGGGGATCTTGGGAGTGATCTCAGAATTCTGCATACCATAACTTCTATGTGCCAGGACACGGCAATACATTAGTTATGAATCCTACCTACAAGAAACTCCCAGGCTTTAAGTCAGGAGTTGTAATTTGTGCCTGTAGTCCCAGCTACTCCAGAGACTGAGGCAGGAGGATTTCTTGAGCCTGAGAAATCGAGACTGCAGTGAGCTATGATCATACCATTGCACAGCAGCCTGGGTGACAGAGTGACACCCTGTCTCAAATTTTAAAAAAAAGAAAAGAAATGAAAAAGAGAGAAAGAGGGAAGGAGGGAAGGAAGGAAGGAAGGAAGGGAGGGAGGGAGGGAGAGAGGGAGGAAGTAGGGAAGGAAGGAGGGAAGGAAAGAAAAAGAAAGAAAGAAAGCTCACTCACAGCCTAACAAGGGCAGTGGATATGCAATAATAACTATTCCATGAGATATGTTCTATAATAGAGGTACATTTAACGTTCAGAAATAGCACAAAAGTAGTAACATAAACACTGAGCTTTGTAACATAAATAGGAGTTCACCAGGGAGGCAAGCATGAGGAAGATGGAGGGTGGGTTAAGTAGGATTGGCTCAAAACAGGTATAGTGTGATTAACAAATTACTAGTAATTTGATTTTGCTAAGATTTCAGCAAATGTGCTGAGCATTTTTATTTGCTGTATCTTGACTTGTCTTCTTTTTTAAAACAAAGAAAGAAAAGATTTCTAGTTGTCCTAAAGACTGGTCGATGGACCTCACGTATGCGTGTGAAAATGTTGTCCATGACTCATCCCCTTACAACATGATGACAACACTGAGGGGAAAGATGCATAGTCAGTTAATGCTCCAGGCCTATGAGAAAATGTACTCCCAGTTTCCTTCTGAATGTGTGGACCTTTTACAATGAGAAGCTTCCCTTGAAATAATGTTTCATTCCAGAATGGTAGAAATGAGTCCATACCTACAGACATAACAACAGCAAAAGCTACGGCAGTTGCAGAATTCCTGAGCATGAAGAACAGCAACCAAAGTTGGATGAAGACAGGGAAATCACAGTGCCTGTGGTGACACATGCTGAGAGCTGCACCCCACCGGGTGGTGCTTTTGTAACTCGCAACAAGATTCACTTTTGAAGCTTGAAGTCTTCTGACTCTTCTACCACAATATGTAAATACAGGCCAGAAAGAAAATGCCTCTAAAAATTACAGTAGCCTTCATGTCAACTCCAAAATACCTCTTTAGCCATGAGGAAGATGACAACATTGCAAATGAAAATGCAACCATCTTGCATGCGGTTCAGCTCTGAGTGTTCCACTCCCACTGCCAACAGTCTGATGTGGGATTGTTTCTGGTTACTCAGAGTTAGTTAACCTCCCTGTGGCCTTCCTGACAAGCCATATGGATAGGAACTACAAAGTACTTGGGAGACCCGGATTCCAGTCTCAGTTCAATTCGTTCTTTCATTTATCCAGAATTGTTGGAGGACAAGTGAGTTTTCCACTTATTGGATAAATAAGTTTTCCAAACAACTGAAAATTTTGGCTAGCCACAAGATTTTTGCACTTTTATTGTTTAAATAGGGGAAATTCTCCTAAGGGCCCTGGACCCTGGATGCCTGGGTTTGAATCTCAGCTCCAACACGTGCTTGCAGTGTGATATTGGGCAAAGGATTGAACTTCTCTCTGCTTCCGGGGATAACGATAGTCCCTGCTTCAGAAAGTAGAAAGAGTAAATAAATTAACCATACAAAACAGAACAGTACCTAGCACATAAAAATTGTTTCAGTAAGTATTACTGTTATTACTATAAACAGAATGACTAATAGAAAACAGGAGGCTTTTCTTCTCAGAGTCATCATTATAACCACTAAGCAAAATATTGCATGTGTATATATGCATATTGTTTACATATATAATATATATGTACAAATATTTTATGTATTTATGTATACACATACTTTATACAACCACACACTCACGAAATATATACACATACATATATATGTATGCATCTATACATGCATATATATATATATACACACACACACACTCTCTCTCTAGATGTAAATATATAAAATCATGCCCTCATAACCCACTGGAATATATTAGGGAACTACATTTACCTTAAATGACCTCAGAAGTTTTCGCTTCTGGTTTTTCGCACCTTGTGTTTGCCTGCTTTAAACATCCTGGTCTCCTCTTTCATTGGTGGAACTGCTAGCAGCCGTGTCTGGCTATGTCTGACTTCTTCCTCCTCTGAGTTGTTCTTCTATTCTTCCGTGACTGAGAAACCAGATTGCAAAGCTTGTTAGAATTGTGGCTAACATAAGAGCCCAGAGTTCCGAATGAGAATCTCAGAGGCTCCTCTATGAAGAAAACGGATGGGCTTTACTATTTGGACACTGGATCACCTGCTATGGCTAATCTGATCACTGTGTTTAGCTTGCTTTCTGGTTCTTAATCTGTGCTTTTCAGATGTGCTCACAAGACCTTCAGGCTGGGTGAGCAGATTCAAGGGGCTACCGTGGTGTAGAAAGGGGTGGCCAAGGTGGGGTTTAATCTAGGAAGGCTCCAAGCCCTCCATTTTTGCTTCAACCAGAGAAGCTCTGAGATGTTTTATATAATGGGCTTCTGCATAGGATGCCATTTGCAAAAAGGGTTCCGCTACTACATTAATAAATAAAGTTGGCAACTACTGTTCTACAGAGTCATGTTTGCTAGATAAATGACATCTGGACATACACTCTTTTATGTATGTTTGAAATATTTCAAATAAAAAATGAGAGTCACAAGCCAAACCAACCTTAGGGATTAAACATAGCAAAAATTCATATACAATAAATGAGACAGGGCATCCACAGAAAACATTTCCAAATAAACCACCATAACTATGATTTGTAAATTTTGTAATGATGTTAGGTTAACCCCACATCCCACCGCAGAGCCACCATGTTAAAAGTCAATAAATATAAAATAAGTATAATTTTAAGAAGTCTAAAATGTTAATGATGGCTACAAATAGACGGGGCTTGAGTTACATGATTGGGAAAAGGGGAATTTTAAGAATAGTTTCAGGGTTTTTCCAGAACTCATGAAAAGAGATTCTAACAGTTGATACAGGTTTCTAGTCAGAAACATCCATACACTGGAGATGGACATATTAGCATGATGGAAATGATCTTCCAGCAACATTAAGCTCCCTCTTGTTCTAACTAACTCCATCTTACTAACTGTATGAGTTAGAATTGTTTTGTCTGCAAGAAACAAACAAAAACCCCCACAAAAACAGTGTGGTTTAAATAAGATCAAAATTTATTTAGTTAGTTATTTGTTTGTTTGTTTGTTTGTTTGTTTGTTTTTTGAGACAGAGTCTCGCTCTGTATCCCAGGCTGGAGTGCAGTGGCACGGTCTCAGCTTACTGCAACCTCTGCCTCCCGGGTTCAAGCAATTCTCCTACCTCAGCCTCCCAAGTAGCTGGGATTAGAGGCATGTGCCACCACGCCCAGCTAATTTTTGTATTTTTAGTAAAGACAGGGTTTCACCATACTGGCCAGGCTGGTCTTGAACTCCTGACCTTAAGTGATCTACCTGCCTCGACCTCCCAAAGTGCTGGGATTACAGGCGTGAGCCACCACTCCCGGCCAAGATTGAAAGTTATATATTTCTCAGTTGAGAAGCCTGGCAGGAGGTAGTCCAGGTCGGCCATGGCACTCTATGGTATCAGGGGCCCAGGCCTGCTCTACTTTATTGCTCTGTCATGAGTGGCCACCATTCTCAAGGTCTATTCTAGTCCAAAATGGCTGCCAGAGCTCCAGACATTACAGCCACTTTCCAGACAACAGAGAGCAGGAAGAAGAAGAGGAAATCCCTCTTCCTTCAAGGAGACTTGTAAGAAGTTTCACAGACCCCTTCTGCTTACCTCATATTGACCACAACTTAGTCACATGGCCACACAGAACTGCACAGAAGGCTGGGAATTGCAGTCTGTATTCCAGACAGTTCTGTGCCCAGCCAAAACTCAGGTATTCTAGTACTAAGAAAGAAGGAAAAATAGGTATTGGATGACAACAAAAGTCTCTACCATGCCAAATTATCTCCTGATTCTTATTTCCACTTCCTGAGTGAACCCACTCACCAAGAATAGAGTGGTATCCCATTGTCCACTTTTCACCCAATTATATTCTTAAAAATTAATTTTCAAGTCAGTGTAAAGCCACAAACACTTGTTAGGTGCCTATTATGATTTATACAATGGAATACTATTCAGCAATGAAATGTAGCAAACTATTAATATATAGAACTTCAATGAATCTTGAGAAAATTATGCTAAGTGAAAACAGCCAGAAAAACAGAGTACATGTTGTATGATTCCATTTATATAAAATTCCAGAAAACACAAACTCATCTGCAGTGACAGAAAGCAGAATAGTGGTTGTCTGGGAACAATGGGAGGAAGTGGGGGCGGCTTGCAAAGGGACACGAGAAACTTTAGGGTGGATGAATGCGTTTATTATCTTGACTGCAGTGATGGTTTCACGGGTATAGACATATATCAAAACTCATCAAGTGTAAAACTTTAAACACATGCAGTTGATCCGACATCATGTATGCCTTGATAAAGCTGTAAAACACTTTTTTAAAAAGAATGTGTTACATGCCTGGTGCTATGCTAGGCATGAGAGGCACAAGATAAAGGTACAAGGTCCTGTCCTCAAAGGGCTCACAGCCCAGTAAGTCATCCTGATTAATGAATTAGGCTTGTGAGTACAGATGGGGTGAATACATGCTGAGTCCCAACACACTAAGAAGGCACTCAGCCTTCAGACCGAGAGTCAGACTTTGTCCCGTAAGTACCCCCAGCCCCCAAACCCAGCCTGTAACAGGCTTCAGCGTTTGACAATGAGGAGCACCGTGTATACATGCACGGCTCTTTCAACCTATTTCTACTAAAGCTCTGGATACACATGGTGAACAGTATATTAATATCTTAAACATCCCATGGTAAATTGTATATTTTCCACTCTTAGAAATGGAATTCCATGACGTGTTCTCTTCACTTTCTACATCTGTGTTGCAGAACCAGGAAGGATCCATGACAAAGAAGTAGTTGGCACAAATGAATCTTCTGAAAGAACAGTCTGGTGAGACAGCTATTTGGAATCTGCTGTTTCCAGTGACCAATACCACTCATGTTTGACATCTCTTGATATTGCTCCTGTGGTGTGTGCAACATTGCAAGAGTGCAGTGCTAAGCTCTGAAAGCCCCAGATGGCAGCTCGGGGAAAATACTATAGAGCAAATTATTTTCTCTATTTCCTCCTCAATCTTGCCCCTCTAGTTCCTAGGGCTTATGAAGGTCAACAGAATGTATCCTTAGAACTGAAAGCTGTTGCTCCTACCTTTTCCACCTTCAGAAAAAAATCATTAGCTGCAGTGCAGATAGTTTCATCACAAAAAAGTAACAAAATTGATCAACTGAAAATCTTTGTGGAAGAAGAGGTTTTGTTTTTGTCATCTCCCTTAAGCCCTTTCCATGTTGGCCCGTGCAGCCTGAACATCACTGAGTAGGGAATGTCATACAGGGTTGCATTAAGTGCTCCCCACAACCCAAAATACCTCCCCCCTTAGCCTAATAAAACATCTGACACGCTTGCATGAATCCTTTTAGACTAAGACGCTGAGGCTGAATTGTCCTCTGGGAAAAGAAAGCAAAAATCCAACTGGCCTGCATTACTGAGGAGACCTTGAAAGATTGATGTAAGATAGCCCCTGATGGAAGAAAACGGGCAGGGTCCATGGGGGTGGCCTGCAGGATCACTGTGGACCTGCTGGGGGTGTGACAAAGGACAATGTGAGAAGGAGGAGATAGTGACAATAAACTTTGGTTATGCCAAATTTTCTGAAAAGCCAGCACTTCTTACTGTGAAAAACTGATCTGGAGTGAAGTGATGAATTATCCCATCCAAAATTACCAATTCTTTTCAAGAACTCCTTTCACTTTTATTCAATCCCCTAATAAAAGCAGGCTTGTTGTCCTCATTAAGCCCAACGTATTGGCATCTGAAGTGTATTGATGTACTCGCATGTGATTTCCCTAATTACACTGGAACTTGCAATGCCCAAGAACTCTGCTGATGAAAATAATCCTTCTGTAATATTTCCTTTTTGACTGGGCACCTCTGGGCATTAAAAACACACTTTCAGTGAAAACTAGGAAGGGCTTTCTTAGTTCTTATCACATTAATCTTGTCATCTAAACTTTTCTGCTGGAAAGCTAGCTTCTTCTATAAATCCGTTTCTCAAATTATTTTGGAAGTAACGTAAGATACTACATCAATGAGAAGGCCCAGAGCAGACGTGGGAGGAAAGAAAGAGGAATCAATGACAACCTTCAGCATCTATTCTTTAAGGACTAGCAGCTTAAACCCCCTAAAAAGAACACGTGAATAAATCAACTCACTCCTGAAGCTGAAGGGAATAATTCTATCTGAAACAGAAATCCCTCATTATAATGTGGTTTTCATAAGCAGATATTTCCAAAGGGGCAGAGAGGTAGGGGACAGGGAGATGTCAGAATATATTCATCCAAACCCAACATTGAAAAGCCCGCAAAACACATTTAGCTACAAGTTGGAGTCAGTTCTAACTCCCAGTATGTCACACAGGCGTCTCACAGCATTCACCACAACACCCCTGTGACTGTCCAAGCACATCCACACCTTGCCCTTGGACAAGTCACACCTTGTCCCTGAGTCTAATTTCTCACCCATACAAAGGAAAGGTTTGCCTAAGGGACCTCTGCAGTCTGTCAAAACTATCCTATAATGGATATAGGATATATCCTATGGTGGAATTACCCTGATGCTCTCCTACTGGCCCTGCTGTGTCTTAATTTTTTGGTGCCTTAAGTCCTTACAGCATGACTCTTCTCAAGACTACCCAAGGAAGCACACTTTCAGTGTTTTGCAATACCACGTGTTATGGTTTGGCTGTATCCCCACCCAAATCTCATCTTGAATTGTAGCTCCCATAATTCCTACATGTCGTGGGAGGGACCCGGTGGGAGGTGACTGAATCATGGGGGCAGGACTTTCCCATGTTGTTCTCATGATAGTGAATAAGTCTCATGAGATCTGATGATCTTATAAAGGGGAGTTCTCCTGCACAAGCTCTCTTGCCTGCTGCCATGTAAAACCTCTCTTTGCTCTTCCTTCATATTCTGCCATGATCATGAGACCTTCCCAGCCATCTGGAACTGTGAGTCCATTAAACCTCTTTCCTTTATATATTACCCAGTCTCGGGTATGCCTTTATTAGCAGCATGAGAACAGACTAATGTGCCACATCCAAAATGCCAAGAGAGAACTTCTTTGGGTGCATATTCAGAGTGGTTCATGGAAAAGCTACCAGTGCAGGCCTACTGCCTGCTGAATGGACCTTCTAAGCACTATCAGTGCAGAATAGCCCAGAACTAAGGGAGATTTTGCCCCTCAGGAGACATCTGGCAAAATCTGGAGACATTTTTGGTTGTTGCAACTTAGTGGGGAAGGGTTGCTCCTGGCATCTATTGAGTAGAAACCACAGGTGCCGCTAAACATCCTACAATGCACAGGACAGCCACCAATAACCAACAGCCATTCTGCCCAAAATGTCAATAGTGCTGAGGTTGAGAAACCCAGGCCTAGATCCGTAGAACCAGCAGTGTGGGGCAGCCAGCTCTTACCAGTGCATGAGAGTTAAATGTGTGCATCTCTTTCCAGTTCCATGTTCATGATGTCACTCTGGTGAGATGAAATCTGCCATGGTGGGAGGATTTACACCACAGAAATCAGCAAATCAGCTCTACAAGTCAAGGCAATTTTATGTCTGTGAGCGAGTTGTTAAACATTTATCAACACACCGCTAATCCAAACCAGCACCTGAAGTAACTCGGAAGCCCAAAGTTCTTTCAGCAAGAAGGCTATACTGTAGTGAGATGACTTTACCTATGGGCAAGAAGTGGGACTTTCTAACATTACCTAACAACCATGACAAAAAGGAAGGACACAGAATGAGGGACATCGTGGGCAGATATTGGAAGAATCTCCTGTTCTTTGGTTTCATTTGCTTACTTTTATATATGCACTGCCTTCTTCCAAAGAGCACTTGAGGGGACATTTAGGAAATACACAACAGGCTTGTTTACTAAACTGCTCATAGGAAAAGCATAATGGAAAAATAACAATTCAATACCTTTAATTTTGAAAAATTGATGTACAAAAATAAAGATCAACACACAACAGGTGCCAAGCCCGAGGAGCAGGCAAGCTGATCCTTCCGCTCCAGCCCAGCTGCCTGACAGACACATTTCCTAGTGGGTCCTGGATGCTGGCATATCTGGACTCTACCAGACCCCCCCACGAGGAACCGCAGGGCTCCCTCTTGCCTTCCAGAGCTCCACACGGAGGATGGAATGCCCTACAGAAACTCAAGCCACATTGTAGGGAAACCCTTTTCCAGCTTGCTCTTTATTGCTGTCTTGATATTTGCCTCTGGTTGCTATGGCAAAATCTGGCATTGGAATTTTTCTGGGAACAAATAGGAAATAGTTGTGGGGGAGGTTCAAGATCCTACATACATTTAGGTTTGGTTATAAACACTCATAGTAAAATAAAGCATTGACTCATTAAACCCAAAACAAACCAAAAAAGAATTTTTTAAAATCCTCTTTCAAAAACTCTTACTTTGTTCCAAAGGTGACCAGCTAGAAAGTTGTTTGCCCTTATGGACAAGATCACCAGCAAAATGAACTAACAGGGTAGAGGACCCATCAGTTGGGTTACTGGTCACCCCATGCCAAGTCACACTCTGCCTTTAGCATGTTTCATTTCTGGAGCTGGAAGTGCTCACCCTACACAGAAGAAATTTTCCATTTGCAGGAGTGGATTATTTTTTCCAGCCTCACTGAGGAATATGCCAGGACTGCAGCCATTCAAACTCTGGCACCACCTAAGAAAAGCTTAGGAGGACATGCAGGCCTGTGGCACACCTTGAACCCAGAAGGGCCGGGTGTCTCTTTGTTACTACCTAGTAATATAGTTTGGATATTTGTCCCCACCCAGATCTCATGTTGAATCGTAATCCCTAATGCTGGAGGAGGGGCCTGGTGGGAGTGTTTGGATCATGGGGGCAGATCCCTCATGGCTTGGTGCCATCTTCACAATAGTGAGTGAGTTGTTATGAGACCTGCTCATTTAAAAGTCTGTAACACCCCCACCCCATCCCCAATCTCTCTCGCTTGCTCCTGCTTTCAACTTGTGGCATGCCTGTTCCCCCTTCCCCTTCTGCCACGATTAAAAGCTACCTGAGGTTTCACCAGAAGCTGAGCAGATGCCAGCACTATGCCTCCTGTATAGCCTGCAGAACTATGAGCCAATATAACTTCTTTTCTTTATAAATTACCCAGTCTCAGGTATTTCTTTATAGCAATGTAAGAATGGCCTAATACATCTATCTTTCCCTAAGGCCACTATATCTGAAGAGTTCCTGAATCCCCACTTTTCACCTAAGCCCCAGCTGTTCTCTCAGTTCACATCCACAGCTCACATGCCCTGACTTGTCTCCTAGGGCCAGCCATATATGTGGGAAGAAACATTGCCACCCATACACGGTGAATTGAAGAGGGTGAAAGTCCTCTCTGCCCTGTATGGGTTAGCCCGTGTGGCTGGGTGTCCCTAGCATTCAAGGCTGTCATCAAAATACAAAGCCTCCTTAGAGATGTATGGAGAGGTATCACATTGTAGACTTTACCAAAGATTTCAAAGGGGAGATTCTTCAAGTGCCATCTGTCTCCAACCTATCTTTTTTCCATCCTATTTCCTAATGTTCCCCAACAACCTAGCTCGGCTCCAGTCAAGCTCATATCTTACTATCTCTTGCATCTACCATAGACGCATCAGAAATAATGATAAAAATATGTTACTACATACAGCAATCTTTACTTATCAGAGTATCTCTAAAAGACAACATATTTGTTTGGAGTAAATACTTAGGTAAGCCATTTGGGAAGGAGAGGAGAGATCTCAAGGTTGTGTTCAAATAGCAAACAGCGGTCACTGAAGTATTATTTATAAAATAAGGGAGGAAAGAAAAAGCAATAGGTAACAGGAGGCAGGGCCTATGTGGGAGGGGACTAAAGAGGTAATACGTATAAGAACAACTACTTTTCTAGAAGTCACCACCACCTGACACTGTTCCAATTTCTTTATATATATCAACTCATTTAATTCTTACTACAATCCGATGAAGTAGTTAATAATATTATCCCCATTGCACAGGTAGGGAAACAAAGCCCCTGAACCCTTCAGTAACTTGCCCAAGGTTACCTGGCTTGTGAATGGTGGAGATAGTAAGTGATGGTCTGACTCCAGACTGTACTTTGAACCACTTTATCAATGGCCTCAGTGGGGAAGCCTCTGCTTGCAGTTGAGGAAGGACTGCAAAGCAGTAGACTTAAAAGATTTTACCAAATATAAGAAGTCATCAACATAAGACACACCATTGTCTTATGTATTGCTACCAAAGGAAACATGCTGCCAATTATACTATGACACACCAACACAGCAAGACAGAGTCTGGTTTCCAAGATTTCAAATACTCAACTAGGAAAAAGGTATATATTGGAAATGAGGAACACAGTATCAAAGTGGAATATGAATCTGTTGTGGGGGTTACAGTGAAACCTCCATCATCTTCCCTTTGAATCTCCACAGTAAACTCCACATTTCTCACAAATGCTTTCGTGAGCATTGATTATTGAGAGGAGGTGGTAGCAAGGAAGAACTCCCAGAAGTGCCATTTGTGTGTGTGCACGTGTGCACACATGTGTGCAGAGGCAGAGCAAAGACAATTTTAGCAAATTCAAAACGTACTTACCCTACATTTAGTTACGCAAAGAAAATGTACCTTCATTATTTTCTATAATTGATCCAATCTTTCTCCTGAGCTCTTCACTTTACTGAGTAAAGAAGGAAAATTAAATGTCATCTAGTCCAATAATTTTAAATGCCTTCTGGATATTTTGGTATTACAGCACCCCCTGCCCACTACCACTGCTCCACTTTCCCATTTTTCTCCAAGATGACTCCTGGGGGAAGGGTCTGCTTCATGGTGGTAGGAAAGGGGAGGAAGGTCCTTGGCCCACATGATTCATATGTGCAGGTTCCTGGCCTGTCCTCCAGTTCATCTAGTTCCCACCCTGGTAGGCCTTGATGCTGAAGTCTGTGGCTGATCAATGCCTACTGTGTGCTTACTGGGGCCATGCTGACCCAGCTCTACTTAGGTCCTCGCAGGAGCTGCATATCCTTCTGAGGTATGGCTATGTCTCCCATTCCATCTCCACCCTGGGCAGTACCCCCGCTGGCAACCCCCTGATAAGCTCATCAGCTGGGACTACTTACTCATGGCACTCACAGCATGCTTGCTCAATGAGCTTGGGTGTGACTTCCAGTTCCTCCCAATCGCAGCTCCTTGCCAGCCACTACACTGAGGCTGTCGTATTAAAGAAGCTATTTGCCATCCTACATCTACCAGGGATCCCCTGAGAGGCTCACCTGTTGGCAGCTACCTGTGCCCAAGAGATAACAGTCACCTGAAGGGGAAATGCAACATTATACAATGTTGCAATTAGTGTGAATGGAATTAATAAAGATCAAGATCACCTACTGAGCACATTAGCATGCAGATAGCATGTTCTAGTCCTAGTGGATACTCAGTATATTTCCAGCTTAGTCCATGATTTTAGACTGGAGTTCTATGAAGACAGGGACAATGCTTATCTTGCTCATCATTGTATTTACATGCATAACGGGCACTGAATATTTGTCAGATGCATGTTAAGGTTTAAAAAGGGAAGAATAGCAAGTCACTTACATTAAAGGATAATGTTGTCTAGGCCAGTGGTTCTTAAGTGGAGATAACTTTATCCCCCAGAAAACATTCGGCAACATCTGGAGACATTTTTGGTTGTCACAACTGGGGAGGGGAAGCTACTGTCATCCAGAAATGCTGCTCAACATTCTACAATGCAAGTGACACCCCCAAAAAAACAAAGAATTATTTGGCCTAAAATGTCAATAGTGCTAGAACTGAGAAACTCTGATCTAAGGAGTTGAGAGCTACAGATCATGGTGTGCTGGTAAATGCTAACAACAGGCTCTCTGAATAAGGGAGGGATTCCTGATTCATAATGTTTACCAATTTACATGAAATAAATACTACAACCATGGCTGATTTCAAGCTCCAACGAGACATCATGAAACACACAGTTGGGAAAAGGGCATAGCAGAGCACACTGTTATACAATATTTCCACCCTGTAGTTACAATAGACTGAAATAACCCCAACAGCATAGATAATAGTAACATATAGTAAAATAATTTGAAAGTAATGAATTTTGATTATTATTATTACTACCTTTGTTTTTAATGAAATATATTTAAATGTAAGTTTAGGCCATTTCACTTTTATAATGGCTGTATTTAATAAGTGGTTCACAACATTCCTGAAACTTTAACATTGGCCTTTGTGAGTCCGTATGAGTGACCCCCAGCACGTATCCGGCCAGGGATAATGCAAATGGAAAGAGATAAGTTGAAGGGTTGAAGGGAGGCAAGAGGACACGCTGCAAACATCAAACAGTGCCCTTGGCCGGTGTAGCGAGAGGAGGCTGAAGAGCAACTGGGGAGACATCCTGAAGCACAGAGCACCTTGTGAGATATGAACATGGGAGCCACCCAGAGGAGAAAAGGTGTTGGGATGTGTTCCCTAATGGGCGACCCCACTTGCTCTACTTTGAAACATTAAAAATCCAGCTTCCAGCTGGTTGCGGTGGCTCACGCCTGTAATCCCAGCACTTTGAGAGGCTGATGCAGAAAGATCGCTTGAGGCCAGCAGTTTGATATCAGCCTGGGAGGTATAGCAAGACTCCACCCATCTCTACAAAATAAAAATTAAACAAATTAGCCAGTCACAGCGGTGTGTATCTATAGTTCCAACTACTCGGGAGGCTGAGGCTGGAGGATCGTTTGAGCCCAGGAGTTTGAGGCTTGCAGTGAGCTATGATTGTGCCACTGTACTCCAGCCTGGGTGACAGAGGGAGATCCTGTATCAAAATTAAAACCTTAAAAAAATTCCCTCTCATGTATCTATCTATAGACAGATAAGATAGATAGATAGATAGATAGATAGATAGATAGATAGATAGATAGATAGATGGATAGATGGATAGATAGACAGACAGATAGATAGATAGATAATATAGATGGGTAGATAATAGGTAGGTAGGTAGATAGATAGATAGATAGATAGATAGATAGATAGATAGATAGAGATATAGGTGATATAGATATAGATACAAATATATTAATAGATATACCCTACTGGTTCTGAGTAACACCATATTAAAAGTAAAAGCAAATGAAAACAGCATTCCTCAGTACCTCCCCTAACACAAAGAGAGAAGTGAATAGAATTTAAATGGAGGGAAATGTATACATAGTTTCCTATTTTCTTAAGAATTAAACGTCGAGGACTGTCTGCTATAGTGTTCTATCACATTGTGCATGCTTAATAAATAAAGAATTTAAACCAATAAATAAATTAAATTCTTAATAAATAAAGGATTTAAACCTTCCCCAGGGGAGACAGGAAAATGCACACTGGCATGAGCACATACTGCTCAGGTTAGAGGGCTTCTGTCTGCTCCCCCGGGAGAATCTGGCCCAGTAAAGGAAGCACTGCTTTCGTGTGTGCTTTAGGAGTCTATCCAGAGCTGCAGTCCTCATGGCTGGAGAAGTGAACAGGGCGCAGAGCTGATCCTGCTAAACTGCATCCACTTCCCGAGGTTTGGGATGAACCCATCAAGGTCTCAAGACAGAAGGCCGGGGTAGCATAGCTTCTCCCTCTGTAGACTAGGGCTGCTGAATGCAGGGAAGTCCATGTAGCTCCAGAGAGGCCAGCAGGTCTCTCCACAATCCCATTCCTCCACTTCCAGTAACATCTACCATCTTCCCACCTCAATGGACCTGCTCTCTGTTCAACAAGTAGAGTGTTTGAATTCCACATTTTCCTTTATAAAAATCCTCAGATGGCCAAATCTCAAAAAATATCCATATGTGAAAGTGGGATTTGGAAGACAAAATAGAACGGGGAGGAGCACTGTTACTCTTAGGCCCAGGAAAGGGGGACCCATAGTACTCCTCTGGTTGTGCCCTTTCCTATGGAGTGAAGAGTTGAGGGGCACAGAGATGTACCCATCTGGAGCCTGCAGCCTGCATCTCCTCTTTCAGACTATGTCTTGGCTACCAGAGACCCTGAATCCCCTGTCCAAGTGGTCTTAAGTCCACTTCCAGAGCTTTCCCCAGGCCTTTTCTCTCCACGGCAGGTCACACTGCCAGTGCACACAGCCCTAAGCCATGAGGTGCTGTTTGTGGGATACAGCCTGGATGTGTAGGCTAGGATGTCCACACACATATGTGTACCACCCCCTTATGTGGACTGCCAGGGTGGGAAGAGATGAGGGACAGGCCACAGGCCATGGGCTAAATGTCCACACCCTCTGAGCCACCACATTCCTCCATGGTACTCCAAACCCCACAGATGCTCCGTGCACAGCAGCCCTTGTGCACAAGTGTCTTTATCAAGGCAGGAGGATGGAGCATCTTTTATTTAACACTTTGCCAGCTTGATTTATCACTTTTAAATATTTAGGTATGGTATATGAGCCTCTGTTTTTACACTTGCAGGGCCCCACAAAAGTTAGGGAAGGACCTGGGGAAGGAAAAACATTTAAGGGAGGGATGGGGGATCATCAGGATCAAAAAGGACCAAAATTGTTTCTTTGCTATGTGGTGCTTAAAATAGTGCCCA
The DNA here is from genome assembly GCF_029281585.2 of Gorilla gorilla gorilla. NCBI lineage: Eukaryota > Metazoa > Chordata > Mammalia > Primates > Hominidae > Gorilla > Gorilla gorilla. Next base: position 74,054,227 of record NC_073243.2, read on the forward strand.
GCACATAGTAAGTATTCAAATATTTGTTGAAAGGGAAAAGTTGGAGGCGGGAGGGAGAGAGAGAAAGAGCGGGGAAGGAATCTGTGTTAAACTTTTCACACTTTCAGGAGTTTGTGACACGGAGTCAGAGAGGTCAGAATTCAAATCCTGTCTTTACCATTCCACTTGTGCATCCTTGGGCAAGTTTTTCAACATCTCTGATCCTCAATGTCCTCATCTGGAAAAAGGAGAAGCCACGCTTATCACGTAGGAGAACAAATTAGTATTAACTGCTTACACTGTTCTCAAGACCATCACCATTTTCATTAAATGCTCCACTCCCTCAATCCCATTTAATTTATAAGATGTAACGTGAGTATCAATTTGTTTCAAATAACCTCAAGGAGGCTATTTCTACTGACATGGCTAATGCAGAGAGAGAAATATTTCATGATCAGCCCCACCAACATCCTCAAATGCCCCCCTACCACCACAGCAGGTGCTGCTGGTGCCCACCCATACCCCTAGGCACTCATCACTTCAGTACTCAGTAGTCTGACTTCCAGTTGCCAAACCAGCATTTCTTTGCATAAAGGCATCCTCAGACCTCCAGAGTCCACTAAGCCACTTGCATGGCAGGACTGCCTTCAACCAATGATGGGCAGGAGTTGGTAGAAAACCCTGGCTCTCTTACTCCTAGAGTAAGATAACTCTGAGGTGCATGTTCTACACTGAATCCCAGCAGGATCATGTTCTAGTTATCCTTAGTGATAACTTGCTTGATAATAGACACTTTGGTTGCTACACAACAAGTATGCCTGAGTATGGCCATGCCAGTTACTACGGCCAGTATTCCTTCTAATTGCTCAGTGCTTGTGCCTTATCACTTGTCAAATATTTTCCAAATCACCCCTTCACATTTAACCAATAAGTTGTACCCCCAAGTGATTCTTAGGAAACATGAATATTTTATCAGACTAGATCCAATAGCAATTTCACCTAATAAACTACTATTTAATAGTGTCCCCCTTGTTCCTGCAATGTATGGCACTAAAAGGCAATAGTTAAATGAACAAGAAATGGACAATAAAAGATCATTCAGTGCTTCCAGTAAACACCACGGATTTGTTGTTGTTGTTGGAAATCTTCCCATGTGTGAGTGAAGTGCCATGACTACACACAGTGTATCAAATAGGCATCTGCTCCCAAGTGCTTTTGTACTTGGCGGTGACCTCAGGGCTTGACAAACATGTTGTCTCCGTGTTTTTATTTATTATCTCATAATCCTTTGGATGGTGACAAATTCTAAGATTATAACAAATATATTACGATACTAATATGAATATAACGTAACAAAAAGATGACCTAGATCTATCGTAGGTGGACGCCAACCCAAACAGTGGCTAAACTGAGCAGCTGTTCGCAATTAGGTCCAATTAACAAGTTTTAAACACAGCATGACTGGGAACCTCTTTGAAGTGTGTTGTCCCATGAAGGTTTTGCTTGAAAGGGGTTTCCCAGTGAGAACCAGTCAAAACCCACAGCTGAACAGCTTCACTTCCTCTTTAGACTTCAGTGCCATGTAGAGTTCACACTTTTAATTCATCTTCCCCAGTTTTGTATATAAATATTTCAGACATGTAAAGAAATGTCTGGAAAGGCATCTTTGCTGAAAAGGACATTGTGAAACCAGGAAGGAGGAAAGCATGGGGCAGGGCTCCTGGGCTCTAGTTGGCAATCTGTTGAAACGATGATCCCTACAGAAAAGGAAATCTAGGTATTCAATAAGGCATACAAGAGCATCGTCTACTCTGACATAAAAGCTCCATGGGGGCAAGAACTTGGTCTGGCTCATCATTGTATCCCTAGTACCTACTAATTAGACTGGCACACAGAAGACCTACTACAGATATTAGATGAATGAATGAATGAATGGCTATTTACTAAATGAATAAACAAATGCTCAAATGAAGTAATAAAATGAATAAAGTATATACATATACTTGGAAAACACAAGCTAGTTAATAAAATCTAACCCACATGAGTATGTGTGACACAAAAGCGCACAGAGGCACACATACAACACACACACACACAGAAAAAGGCAGAAATTTGTCTCCTAATTATTTTGCTGGTCCTGCCTATTTGGTGATAATTTGGGACTTAAATTTCAGCTTCATTTCTCCTATCTGACAAAAAGATGGGAAATGCAAAGTTGGACAGAATGCACCTAGAGTGGTGCCTGGCACATGGTAAGCACATAATAAATATTTGAGGACTAATGCGTGAAAAAACTACATGGTGCTTGTAGAAAAAACTACATGGTGTTCCACCATTCCTGGCCAGAAGAGGCTCTGATATCTCCATGCTTCAGTCCTTGTGCATTTCCTAAGTCTTGTTCACTGACTTTCCTGCAAGTCCCTCTCATTCGAGGACACCAGGCCCAGCTCCAAAGGAAAGCTTTGGAAGAAGAGACAGGGAGCCATCTTCCTTCCCTCCAGGCCTTGTGGAGAGAGTGGAGTCAGTGGCTTTGTTGTAGGTGAAGTGAGATGCTTATTTAGGAGATGCTCTGCAGACAGTGAGAGATCTGCCAGGAGGCAGGGCTCCAAAACCTGGGTTGCCTGTTACAATGCTGATTCCTGGGTCCCAGCCCTAAAAGGCTCACACTCAGTGGGTCTAGGGTATAACCCAAGAATCTGCACAATAACAACCATCCTGGTGATCCTGATGCAGATGATAAACTACTAGAGCCACTGGACTAGAAGGAAAGCCTTCCGGAAGGAGAAAGATGTTCATCCCAGCGTGCCTACATCTGGTGAGTTAGTGCCATCCTGAGGCATCCTTCAGGGAAGTCCTCAAGCATTCTCTAGACAAGACTTTAACTGACTTTAAAAGAGAAAGAACACACATTCTTTCTTTTCTGTGATGGTAGGGGACACACACAATTCAGCAACCAAAAGTTTTTAGTTCCCCAAAAGTCTAAAAGCGCACTAATAAAGGGCCCTGGAGTGCAACTGGGGAAGACAAGCATGCTTCCCAAGCAAAAGACCCACTTTTCCCTTAAGGGAAAATCCCAGGTTTGAAAATATCACAGAAACAAAAAGAAAGATAACTAGAAAACAGGAGTTGGAAATGTTGATCCTAATGAAAAGCAAGGAAGTGGGGCAGAGACACTGACATCTGAATTAACAATGTGACAAAGTCTCAGGACAGAGGTAGGGCTGACACAGAGCTAGACTCCATTAAAGTGTTAGAATGACAAGTTCCTGCAACATGATAATTTAGAGACTTGTAATATATCTGTCCACACAACAGCTAATTTCAGAGTCAATGATGTACTCCTTGAAGACAATCTGGAAACCTGGAAAATCCAAGACAAATGGTCTGTTAGCATAAAGGATCTCGATGGTTTAAATCCTCCATACATCATGGCTGCATGAAAGGATTCCTCTGTAAACATGGGAGCAAGACCACACTGCCTTATACCAAGATATTTTCAGCTTGTTTAAAAGGGGGCATTATTTTCCACTGGCAAATAGTTTCTTCACAATCTCTCTCTTTCTTTCTCTCTCTCTTTCTTTCTCTCTCTCTCTCTCTCTCTCACACACACACACACACACACAGAGACACACACACACCCTGCCTATCTGTGCACATGGAGGAAAACTCTTTTGATGGTTTTCAAGTTATAAAGGCCTAAGCCTTTTTGTACTACTTTGGGAAGCTTGAAGCTACCGACTAGACCAGCTACAGCCCAGCCTGGTGAGACATCAGTCTCTCTGTGAGCTGGCCAGCATCAGCTACTCCCTGCACCCTGCCTTCCTGTCCTGCAACCAACAGTCTAATTGCTTTTGTACCTTTCTGAATAAACAAAAGTACTTCTTTTTTGTTTAATGTCGTATGTAGTTTATAAAATTAAGTGGTAACTGTAGATAATAAGCATTTTATGTCAGCTATGTAACATATGAGCTTCAAGTCTATTTCTGTTGACTCTCAACCATCAGGCTCATGGCAAAGGCTTTATGACTATAGGATAGATAGGGGTGTGTTAGCCATACATGTTGGAAGGAAGGGAAACAGGAGAAGGAATAACAGTCAGAACAGGTTGGCTTGTACTGGGGTAATAACCATTCCCCAAAATCTCAATGGCAAACAAACAAAAAGGCATCTTTCTCACTCTACTACATGTCCATCTCAGGTCAGTGCAGGGTCGGGGGGTCGGGGGGAGATGGAGGGTGGGACCACTCCTTACTCCTTACTCCAAAACTCAGGCTGAAGAAGTGGCCACCAATTCCTACATTGCTGGGCATATGGGGGAGGGAAAGAAAGCTCTGCACAGCCTTGAACCGGTAATTAAATGTTTGATCTAATGGTGACACACAGCATCTCCACTCATATCTTATTGCCCAGAACTGGTCACATGGCCCAGCCACCAGTCACCCAATGACAAGGGAGCCAGGAAGTGAAATCCTACTCTGTGCCTGAAAGTCAAAGATCCAGAAAGATTTGAAGAACAGCGCTAATGACCACCAAGAAGGGAGGACGGGAGAAGACCTACCAATTGACTGCTGCTGAAAAAGACACACTGAAAAATCCTACTACTGTCAGTGACTGTCCTCAGATCCTGACTCAACAGCATCTACCACTGCCTGTAAAACCTGCAAAGTAGAGGGCAAGTCCCAAAACATAATCCAGCTTTCATCCCAACATCTAAAGAAATAATCATGCATTTCTATTAAGATTGAATTTTGACAGCAGAGAGGTGATAGGTGTTGCTTTGTAATTTTAAAAAATAAAGATTTTGTTAATTATACGATATTTTCAAAATGTTTTCATTTCCCATGAAATAGGCATTCTCATATATTAATTTTAAGAACAAAGTTGGTTGGGCTTTCCTGAAATATTATTGGCTAGGTGGCAAAGAACATTTAAAAGGTTTATCACACTTTGACTCAGAAATTCTACATCTAGAAATCAATCCTAAGAAAATAAGCAGAAATGCAAATAAAGGTTTATGTAAAAGCATATAGTCTTCCTCTTTTTTTTTAAGACAGCGTCTCGCTCTGTAGGCCAAGCTGGAGTGCCGTTGCCTGATCACATCTCGACAGCCTCAACCTCCTAGGGTCAAACATAGCCCACTTCAGCCTCTCAAGTAGCTGGAGCTATGGGTGCCCACCACCACACCTGGCTAATTTTTGTATTTTTTTTTTGTAGAGATGGGGTTTTGCCATGTTGACCCAGGATAGTCCCAAACTCCTGGGCTCCAATAATCCTCCTGCCTCAGCCTCCCAAAGTACAGGGATTACAGGTGTGAGCCACCATCTCCAGCCTAAAGTGTTTTTATGTTTTATAGATGTTTCTGTAGCATTATTATTAATACTACAAACTGAAAGTAACATAAACGTCTAATAAAAGGGAATGGGTCAAATAAATATGGCTACATTCATACAACAGAATATTGCATATTGGTTTGGTGAAATGGCTCAGCAGGCTGGTGTGATAATGCAATGAACTACTCTATTGCCATTAAGAATCACAATTATTAGGGTTATCTAGAAATGTGGAAAGAACTACAGGAAGTAATAATAACAAGACAAAGTAGAAATCAGTAATATACATATTAAAATTCTGTATGATATAAATCAGTTCTACATTAAATTCAGAAAAGATTAGGGCACATATCGATGTTCCAGAAACTTGTGTTTTTCTGATGATTTTTTATGTGTTCAGATGTTTGTTAAACTCTTGTTCAGCTGATGAAAGAAGAACAAGGAAGAAGAAATAAAAAGGGAGGGGAGGAGAAAAAGAAGAGAGAAAACAGGAAGAAGGGGAAAGTAGAAATAGAAAGTAGAAAGGGGACCAGAAAGACAAAAGATTTAGAAAGTTTATTGTAGCAACTACCATAACATCTCCACGCTGTCCATCCCAGGCAAAGTCCTGAGTAGGCTTTTCCTCTGTGAGCTACAAAAGAACAATGTGATTTTAGTCTACCAAAATGTAAGAATTTTTGCTGTTCATTAAATACATGGAAAGTATAGGAAAGATCTTCAATACCTCTACATCACATTCACAGATACATTTGCCACTTAGGAGAACTGAGTTTTGGCCTCTAAGCAGTGGCCTCTAAGCCACCTGGGAGGTTCAATAAATACCTGGTGAACTGGCTGGGTGTTTCTGGGCTATGTGCTACTTGGTCTGGCTAATTCCAATTGGTAGCATAGACCAGGAAGGCTGAGTGACAAGACTGGGTCTGGGCTTAGTCAAACTTCATGCAGCCCTCCTTGAGGGTGAAATGGAGGACCTAGAAGCTAGTATTAGAAATCTTCAAATAAACAAGAAACTTTTTTCAACTCAGTAGGCTACCAACAATGAGATACAATCAAACACCCACCACAGTGGATAAAATTAAAAAGACTGACAATATTAAGCACTGGTGAGTATGTAGAGCAACTGGGCCCCTCATACATTGCTGGTGAGAGTACAGAATGGTACAACCACTTTGGAAAACTGTTTGGCCCCTTTTAATGTAATTCCACTCCTAGGTTAATACTTGAAGAAAATGAATGTATATGTCCACAAAAAAAAGACTTGTTCAAGAATGTTCATGGTGACATCAGTCATAATAGTTCAGATTTGTTCCATGTCTCTTTTCTCTAAGATGAGTGACTTCCCAGGACATGGTTGAGTCCAGGAGCACAAAAGGGCAGAAGAAACTCGCCATGCCTATTGAAGTCTCACTCAGAACTGACACACAGTCACTTCCGTCCTTCCTATTGACCAAAGCAAGACACATGGCAAAGCACTTACTGAGCATTTACTGCAAGCGTGGCTCTTCTCATGCATTTTAGTCTTCACAACAATACAGTGACAGGGGTACAATTATTATCCTCTTTTATAGATGATAAGACTGTAAATAATTTTGTCACAAGACTAGTAAATGGCAGGGATTTGAGTGCAGAGAATTACACTCCAAAGCCCCTTATACTGAACCTAGAGTTAGAAGACCCTAGATCCAGTGTTTACTTATACAGCCATCACAAAAGTCTGTGGAGTGAATTGGGACATAAATTTTTAAGTGACTTGAACAAGTCACTTAAGCTATTTGGCTTTCAATTTCTTCTTGTGTAAAATGAGAGTTATACTAGATTGATTGACCTCTAAGCTCAATTCCACTTATAAATTTAATGCCAAGATTCTGTGAACTCAGTGGAACATTTACCATTAACCTGATAACAAATGCAAATGGATAATTTGCTAATCACTACAAGTGAGCCCCAAACTACCCCGATTTCGATATAAGCAACCATATTCAGGGAAGTCACAATGAGATGATTAAGTCTATGTAGAATAGATACTAATTTAAATCCCATTTTTTAAAAAAAAGAATTTTGCGTTTTGGTTAATCCTAAAAGCACTAGAAAAAAAGTAATTCATTGTCAAATTAAACAAATTCCTTTGTTAATGCAAGATTTTTCTTCATTTTTTTAATGGCAAATTGCAGTTCCCATGGAAGCATGGTTATGCTGCTAGCACCTGAGTCTTATCCTCTACACTCTGCACCCTTCTCATGGGGAAAAAGTAGAGTGAGGTCGATGCCCAGGAGAGCTGCAAATCCCATTCCCATAAGAACGAGAGCAACTGCTGAAATTGCCTCACATCTACTGTTACTTAAAATAACCTCTGAACATTTTCTAAGAATTTTTTTTTTTTACCAGTGTACTTCTCTAGTCTTTCCAAATGGACTTAAAGACTTAGAAGACACAGATGATTTCTACTTGTTTGCATCTCTATGATCACTTGGTACTGTACTGTTTTGTAAAACTAGATGGATGGATGGATGGATGGATGGATGGATGGATGGATGGATGGATGGATGCACAGATGCTTGGATGCATGGATGGACAGACGGACAGATGAGTAGGCTAACACACACACTGTACATCTCTTAGGAATGCTCTTTCCAATTCACTTATACTCTTTCATCTAATTAACTCCTATTCACATGTTGGTTCTCGGCTCAAGCATTGCTTCCTCAGAGAACCTTTCTCTGATCCCCAGTCAAGATCAGGTTCCTTCATTATGTCCTTACATAGTGTAGTGTTCCTTTCTTCAGATCACTAAGCTACATGGGGTTATGTATTCATCAGTATGATTACACACATGTTTAACGTTCATCTCTTCTAGGCCATAAATTCCATGAGAGTGGGACCACATACGAGCTTAAAAAATGAATGAACAAATAAATGAATAGGTGAATGAATGAACTGTGAGCTATGAGCTTGGAACTTGGATATAAAGATAATTCTACCACAATCATAAAGTTGCAGTATTTAAGGAAAACAGAAAACTTCAAGGTCAAATAGCACTTATATAATAAAAGAATCTTAGAGTTTTGAGGGACCTTTGGTTCAATATCCTACATAATGTGGGAATATGTGCATTGAATATTCGACCTGTATGAACAGAGTGTATAATTTGTGTATAACTTGATTTTTGGAATAGGCATTTAATTATTTGGGAAATGTCATTTGCTATGGTACCCTAAAACTCTGAGATGTTTAATTAAGTTCATATTAGTGCACATTTTATTCTAAAGGATTATTTTATTCATGATTTTTCAATTAATCAATTTATAGGTCTACCTAACTCAATACAATGCAATAGGTGTGTGCATGTGTGTGTATACACACACTATATAAACTATGTGGAAATCATATATTCATCAACAAAATCATTTAAAGTGCACCAATCATGTCACTAAACAAATGTTAAGATAAATTATTCCATAAAATGAAGAATAGTTTAAACTTCAGACTATTTGACCTCTAATCTGTGTTTTGCAAGTCTAGATTTTTAATCCGACTTTTCTGAAAACGAGACCCACCTATATAGGCACCTACAGTTCTGGATTTTACAATGACGAGATTCCCCAGAAAAATGACTGTGGAGCATGTTATTATCATGTGGAATATTTGAGGATTAAACTGGTTCTGTCTAGTATGTTCCAGAAGCCACATGCAGATGACCTTCAGATTCCTCCCTTCTTCTGCTTCCTTCTGAGATGGGTACTGGCTGATTGTCGATTCCATCCTGATGCAGCCTCAACTCGCAGCCTGACCCTGCCAGCCGACTACCATGGTCTTTGCCTGTTATGTGCCCATGTGGACAGCTTGTATGGCACCTAGAGTATTCACAGGAAATTAGCTCATCAACTCTTCACCCAACCTGATGCCAGACACACAACTTGTAATAGGTGGAAAAAATAATAATGTGATGACATCATTAGTTTCTCCTCCCTCTTCCTCGCTAGCAGAACCCCGACTGTCCAGGCAGCATTGTGCCCAGTCCCAGAAGCTGATTCATGGTTAGTCTACAAGCCAGGCACATCAATCCTCCTTCCTTTCACCAGTGATTGGTCTAGGACAGGCACGTGAACCAGTTTTGACCAATGGTATGTGAAGGGAAGCCTACTAGGCGGATGCTAGGAAGGATTTTCCTCTCTTGATTAAGAGAGGACTAGGCTGGGCGCGGTGGCTCACGCCTGTAATCCCAGCACTTTGGGAGGCCGAGGCCGGCAGATCACGAGGTCAGGAGACCGAGACCATCCTGGCTAACACGGTGAAACCCTGTCTCTACTAAAAATACAAAAAAAATAGCCGGGCGTGGAGGCCGGTGCCTATAGTCCCAGCTACTCGGGAGGCTGAGGCAGGAGAATGGGGTGAACCCAAGAGGCGGAGCTTGCAGTGAGCGGAGATCGCACCACCGCACTCCAGCCTGGGCGACAGAGCAAGACACCGTCTCAAAAAAAAAAAAAAAAAAAAGAGAAGCCTGGAAGGAGATTTCTTTTCACTCCATTCCCCGCTTCCTTCTTGTCTGGGACATTGTCCTGTAAGCACATGACTCTTGAGAGTTATGACATCCATCTTGCACCATGAAAAGAGGCATCACCAACACAGGGACATCAGCAGCATCAGGTCTTTAATGACATCATCAAGTCACTACACCAACCCTGGGAACTGGTACATCCAGGTAAGTGAACTACAAACGTCTTTATAGCTTAAGCAGTTGTTAATCGAGCTCTGGGCTACTTATACCAAACACATTCCTGACACAAATAATAATATAATCAATATCTTACGTCAGCATGGCACTTCACATTCTTCAAAATACTTTTAAAGCCATTGTTTTATTTAATCCTGCCAACAATCCTGGGAAGAGATAAATGCAACTATTATTATCCATCATTTTTACAAATACAGAAACAGATTTAGAAAGAATGAATCTCATGTAAAAAAAAAAAAATCAAAAGAACCAGACCTAGCGCTGATTCAAGACTCTTTGCTTTAGTCCAGGAGTTGGCAAACTATGGTCCAAATGTGCAACTGGCGAACTAAGAACATTTTTTGCATTTTTTAAATAGCTAAAAAAATTAAAAGAGCACTATTTCATGACACATAAAAATGTGAAATTCAAATTTTAGTGTCCATAAGTAAAGATGCATTGGAATACAGCTATGCTCATTTGTTAACATATTGTCTATGACTACTTTAGTGCTGCAGTTACAGCACTATTTGACCTCTAATCTGTGTTTTGCAAGTCTAGATTTTTAATCCGACCTTTCTGAAAATGTGACCCACCTACATAGGTGCTGCAATTACAGCACTAAAGCAGTCAGTAGTTGTAAACTACTGTATGGCCCACAAAGCCTAAAATACCTACTATTAGGCCCTTTGTGGAAAAAGTTTGCCAACCTCTGCCTTAGTCCTATTACACCCACCCGTAAAAACTTATGCTCCAATAAAAAACATGCAGAGTGGTTAGAACACCGTATTTTACACCCTAGCATGGTGATCTGAGGTTGCTGTTTGTCATTTTTTTCCATTGTCTGACTATAACCTACTGACAGCTTCATAATCCCTAGACTACCCAGATAGGAGCAGGGAAATGGCTTGACTAACTGCTAATTAATCAGTCTGGCTTGAATTCTCCCTTCAGTAAACACTAGAACACATCTGTTTGAAACAATGTTTTGATGAAACAGTCCCTCAATCAAAAAGAAAAAAACTCACATCCCATGTATGCTGTGCTGCAGTTTTTCTTCTCTGAGATTTGCCATCATCTGAATGTAAATGAATCATGCTAAATCTGGTATCAAACCCACAAAAGACACTCTAGGGAGATTATGAGCAACCATGTTACACAAACTAAGATTATGCAAACCATGTAGCAGATATAAAACAAGTCATTTTATTTCTTAATCATTTTCTTGCTTTGATCTTTGTTAACATAATATTTAATGAACACTACATTTCACTAGATAAGAAAATATATATGTGAATATTTAATAGAGTACCTAGTACATATTTTGTGCTTGTTAAAAATTAGTTGAACCTGAAATTCAGTGAACCATGAGGAAGAACATTTTTAAGCCACTTAATTGTAGAAAAGAATAAAGTATGCATCTTTAGCACATAAATTCTAGGAGTCGGCAGTCTACGAAGATTTATCTCAAAATAAATTTTTTCTTGTTCTTGTGGCTTTGGTTTAAACCACTTCATAGAACCCCCAAAACATGCCTTAAAAGATACAATGCCAGCTTTATTCTGGAGCAGGCCAACATGGTTTCACCAGTTTATAAATCTTTGCATTGTTGTAAAACAGAAACAACATGCCAGTCTGCAAAGATTCTTTCACGAGTCTTAAATTCAAGTTATACTCACCCCACTATAGTCATCGAATAGAGAGCCTGGGTTCTCCATGATAGAGGTTCTTTCTAGGGGTTCAGAACTCCTGATCCTTGTCACCTGGAGAGCCCAATGTTTCAAGTTTATCTGCTCCCTCTGCCGCCTCGCTCTGTGGTAATTACCAGGCTCCCAGGGCTGGCCTAACAGCTCATGTGATAGAAGTACACAGGCAAAGAAACAAACAGCTGCATGAATTCCAGCGGCATTCAAACCTTAAACAACCTGAGGAAAGTTGCTGAATCAAAAATGGAATCTAAAAAAGTCAAACTCATAGAAGTTGAATTTCTAGAATGGTGGTTACCAGAGGCCAGGGTAGGAGGAGTGGCAGGGGGAGAGAGGAAAAAGGAGGGAAAGGGGAGACGTTGGTCAAAGCATTCAAAGTTTTGGCTGGAGCTAAGGAGTAGGTTCTGGTGATCTATTACACAGCATGGTGACTACCATTAATAATAATGATGTATTGTAGATTTCAAAATAGCTAAAAGAACTATTTTAAATGCTGTCATCACAAAGAAATGTTAAGTATCTGAGGTGATGGGCGTGTTATTTAGCCTAATTTGATCATTCTACAATGTATACGTGTATCAAAACATCATGTTATACCCCACAGATACATACAATTATCATTTGTCAATTAAAAGTTAAAAAAAATGTTAAAGGAACAAACTTGGGGAAACAGCTTTCAAAACATTCTAGCAAAGAACATAACGGCTACATCCAATTGGTCCAGCCTCCAAAAGAAAACGAATAGTAAAATGTGCAAACTTATAAAAAAGTAATGGCTGAAAATGTTATTTCTTTCCTAGACAATAGCTTTATTTTAATGATTACACATTCTCTGGGAGAATTGATAAGAAACTGGTAATTGTGTTACCAGAGAAATGGATGGCTTGAAGATGGCATGAGAGAAACCATCACTTATCACTGAAAATACCTTTGCACCTTTTGAAAGGTGTAATGTGCATATATAATCTTGTCAAGTAATTGCATTAATTAAGTTTTTAAGATTACATATTACACACCCAATGCATATCATGAGTAGACCAAAGTTACTAAAAGCACACAATGCAAGGTGTGACTTCTAATAAGAGTCTTCATTTTTTCATTCATTTAACAAGTAGTTATATGCCAGATACTAAGGAGGTGAACATTTAAAATGTTGTTCCTTCCCTTACAGAACATTTGGTCTAATGTAGTCATGGCTATGCATACAAGCAATTTCATACAGTAAGTATGAAGTGCAGTAGAACAGAGAAAGGATGCCCAATAAACATTGGGACATTTATTCTCCAAACATATGTTACAGCCTCCTGGTAGTCACCTGGAGACACCAGTCACTTAGTCCAGAAATGTTGTGATTGTTTAGCATTGAGAGTTCCTCTTTTGGAATCAGTTTACAAGCTGTGTGAGTGATCTACTGCCATAATGTTGCTGCATAACAACCACAAAATCCCACGGGTATACAATAAGCCTTCCTTGCTTATTCCAGACTGGTTGAAGAGGCAGCGCTGTTGATCTTTACAGGCTCATTTACATGTCTGGGGATGAAGAGTGGAGAGGAAATCAGTTGGCTCTCAGCTCATCTAAACTGACCTTGCCTGTGACAAATGCAGCAATACTGCTCTGTTCCACACGCCTCTCATCCTCCAGCAGGCTAGCCCAGGCATGTTCTCCTGGCAGTGGCATAGCTTTGAAAGAGGAAGCAGAAACATGTTTACCTTGTGAGTCTTGGCTCAAAACTGGCACTCTCTCACTACCACTGCATTCTACTGCCCAAGACAAGTCACAGTGCCCCTTCAGATTCAGAGAATGGGGAAACAGACACCATCACTTTAGCAAGAGGAACTGCAGAATCACATAGCAAAGAGCATAGATACAGAGAAGGGTGAAGAACTGAGGCCATCGTTGCAATTTGCCACTGAGCCATGAGCAGTCTCTAAATTACCTTCTCTTGGTTTTAACCCTCCTCTTTCACTAGAATTGATTTCAGATGGTTTGATCTTTGCTCAAAATTCAACCCACCCTCAAAACCCAGAGAACTGCCATCCCTGAATACAGAGATGCTGTCTCATGACTTTTTCATTGTCCCTCAGCAACTGCCAACACAGGGCCTTATGAAGGGAGATGGCTAAATGATATTTGTTGGATGGATGACAATTGTGTTTGCAGGTTATAAAAGTGTTTCAAGTGACAGGTGCATATTAGGATGTATAGATAGTCTTCTCAGATGACCACTTTGAAACAGATGCCACATTCTAATATGTTGGTGTCCCTGAGTTTGTATAAAAAATTGACCCATTATATTTAGGTCACATTCCTACTATTCAAGATTGTAAAGTAGATACTTATTACAATTATCTTAACTTTAGCTTTTGTTTTTTACTCAGATTTCTAAAATGTACCTCCCAATCTTTCACCCATTATTTTTCAAATAGTGAAGTCATTCTACAAATAGGTATTGCCTAACCTCATGCTGGGTATATTATCCACTGACTTACCATTGGCTAGAGAATGCCTCTGGAAAGGATAACAATGACCTACCTTACAGGACTTTTCTGGGAAGTTACATGATAGACTGCTCGAAGAAAGGTCTGCAAATTCACCTTGTGTAATATTAATTCTTTACATTTCTAGAGCTGCCTTTCTCTCAAAGAATTCCAAGCACTTCACATATGGTCCGCCAGATCCTCTTAGAGTGTAAATTATGCCCCAGGAGTAAGTTAATTGCTTGCAGGGAGGCATTAACTCTTTCAGGTCACTAGGGTTCCACTTACAGCATTGCAGGAGGGCAGTAATTTACCAAATAATACACCAGTGACCGGAAAGTATTTGTGCAATATAAATTATTCCCGGGGAGTAACTTATGAACTCAGAAAATCTGGTTTATTATCTCATCTATTCACACAGATTCCCAGGGAGGGAGAGAAGGAGCAAGAAGAGAAAAATAGGTAGAAAAATAGGTGAGGCTACAAGTTTCCCAAGCTCCCACGGCTTGTCAGGGGCAGAGCTCCAACTTGAGTTGCCTGATCACTGGCATGCCATCCTCTCAACTTGAGGCTGTGGGACTTGGGGCTGTCAACCTGAAGTTTCTGCTAATCAGGGCCAGGACTAGGATGAGGTGAGAGAGGTGACTCAGTGGCTTCACCTGAGTCCTGGCCCTGCTGCTACATCAGTGAGATATGTATTAGCTTGAAACACTCAAGGGACCATAAAATCCACACTCGCATTCACCGCTTGCTTCTATTAAACCCATAAATAATTGTTGAGGATTCATGAATTGATCGATTAGTGTTCCCATATGGAGGAAAAATGGAGAAGGCAATGGAGGAGGTGGTGTAAGAGTAAAGAGGAGTGGATGTCATGTTGCTCTGTTGCCATTCTTGGAAACAGTCAAACAATTCATGTATTTTAGGTAAGAGCAGAAGAGACTAGATTGAAGTCCGTTTATTACGTAATTAATATATGGCATAGAGGTCTCTTGGAATATTTTGGCTTAAAGATCCAAATACTGGCCAGAGGCAGTGGCTCACATCTGTTATCCCAGCACTTTGGGAGGTGAGGTGGAAAGATAGCTTGAGCCCAGGAGTTCCAGACCAGCCTAGGCAATATAGGGAGATTCCATCTCTATTTTCTTTTTGCTCTTTTTTTTTTTTTTTTTTTTTTGAGACGTAGTCTCACTCTGCTGCCCAGGCTGGAGTGCAGTGGCACGATCTCAGCTCACTGCAACCTCCACCTTCCTGGTTCAAGCAATTCCCCTGCCTCAGCCTCCTGAATAGCTGGGATTACAGCCGCACGCCATCACATGCAGCTAATTTTTTTGTATTTTTAGTAGAGATGGGGTTTCACCATGTTGGCCAGGCTGGTCTCAAACTCTTGACCTCAGGCAATCTGCCTGCCTCAGCCTCCCAAGGTGCTGGGATTACAGGCATGAGCCACCACGCCCAGCCTATTTTCTTTATAAAAATAAATAAATAAATAAATAAATAAATAAATAAATAAATAAAGGTCCAAATACTGAATCCTTGTCAGAGTCAACTGACCACTGTGAATTCCCATTCTTTAGCAAGGTTCCAAAAGTGTGCAACAGGAACTAGGTGGTCCACAAAAGAATTAGGATACTGGTATCTTGACTCCCCACTCAAATCTCTCTCTTCCCCCCAACCCCCACCTATCTCTGTGCCTTTGTGATGGCTGTCTAAAAGCCAATTACAGAAGCATCATGGCCTTTTAAAGGGAAAAAATGTATTTAGTGCTCTGCTCTCTGCCTGGGAGTTTTGCTGTTCCAAAAGGCAGCAATCAACTTCTGTTCAAAGTTCTGCTCCCCATTCAGCCTGACAGTAACCTCTGCCCCCAATAGAGATCCCAGTTGATTTATCTGAATTTTGACTCATTTCTTGCCTCAATAAAATATACTAAATCACAATTTGAAAGGTGACAGAACACTCCCCGTGTGCCCCCTTCCATACACACACACACACACACATATAAAACCAGTGAAATAATTGTATAGCACACTTACTTGGATGGTAAGACTGTCAAAGAGTGGCCTTGGGTAAGTCACTTAACTGCTCTCTGCCTCCATTGTCTCCCCTTGTAAGATGAGGAGCTTGGACTAGAAGTCTCAGGTCCCTTCCAATTCTGGAACTGATAAGTCTCATCAAAGTGATAACTTTAACCTATACTGGAGTCGGCAAATCATAGCCCTTGGGTCAAATCTTGTCCACTGCCTGCTTTTGTATGGTCCATGAGCTAAGAATGGTTTTTACATTTAAAAATCAAGAAAGTATTTCATAACATGGAAAAAATTATATTATCATTTACATATCATCTATGGGTGCTCTTGCAACACAAGGCTAAAGTTGAGAAGTTGCAACAGAGACAGTATGCCTGCAAAGCCTAAAATATTTACTATCTTTACAGAAAATGTTTGCTAACCCCAGACCTAAGCCATCAGACCATTTGCATAGTAAGAAAGTCTGCCGCAACGCTCTCACCTGATTGAAGTTTTATCTCTGGAAAAGAGAAATTTCGTAAAGTAATTTCAAGAGCCAAAAACAAAATTAGTGGACAATGAGACAATTTGATCCTAATGAAGGAAACTGCTGGAAATCACTGATAAATCTCCCTTGCCAATGTCAGGATTGATTTCTTATGAGAAACGATTTACTCCAAAGAATTTGTCACTTCCCACTACTTGCAAAAAGGCCATTACAGTGAATT
This sequence comes from Gorilla gorilla gorilla, assembly GCF_029281585.2. Taxonomy (NCBI): domain Eukaryota; kingdom Metazoa; phylum Chordata; class Mammalia; order Primates; family Hominidae; genus Gorilla; species Gorilla gorilla. Next base: position 74,071,167 of record NC_073243.2, read on the forward strand.
TTTCCCCTTTCTTTTTTTCTTTTCACTTTTTTTTAAGTGGTCTGAAGGCAAATCTATCTTTCCTTCATGAGTAATAGGATCATTCGTGAAAATGGCTGTTAAAAAGCAAGCAAGCATGGAACAAATCGCGGTCCAATAAAGCTGTGACTTTGAAAAGGAAATTGCCCTGCTTAAGTGATGGATTCTGTTTCAGTCCTCACGACCCAACTTATGAGGCAGTCCAGGGACCGGGGTCCTGGCCCTTATAATCAAAGCAGCTGCAAAGCCCCACTGGGAGCTCGCCAAGGATTCTGTGAATGGCCAAAAGCTGACCCACCCACCCCATCACGTCTACAGGCTGCAGCCCTACAGGGCCACAGAGGCTGAGCAAGAATGTGGCAGTACCTAGCATCCAGTCTCCTCCAGGACCCTTTCAGCCAGCCTGGAATGTCCCCTCACCCCCACCTCCTCTCTGCTTACTTACTCCAATCAAGGGCTAGTTTGAGTTCCATAACCTTATAATACCCTGTATTATTTTTCATCATTTTATGGTTGTGTTTTCTCTTCCCAAGGACTGTAAGATCCTTGGGCACAAATTGCACCGATCATTTAGACAACTTTCAGTTAGAGACTCACAAGAAATCCCAGTGAAGAGGACGATAGCGATGAAATAGGAAATTAGCAGGGCTTCGAACCTTTTTTCTCAAAGAGGAGATGGGAGGCTTGAACAATGTTTGTTCTCTCTGATTCTCAGGCAGGGCTTCCTAGATAAAAAGCTGAGATCTGGGGACAATGTGAGAATCCTTAGCAATATGTTGCTGTTGTTGCTTTATCAGAGGATGTTCTGCCTATTGAGAGCAGAGTCGGTGCTGCAAATTCTTCCCTTCTGGACTTCGCTGAGGAACAGCTTCAAATCAAACTGTTCCGTTTCCTTGAGAACAGAGAAGATGGAGCCTCGCAGCTGTGGGGCTCCCTACTTTCAGCTTATGGGGGCGTGAGACTGTGACATCAGGCCATCCCCTTGTTCCCAAGACACCAAATGTTTGCTTCCCATCTTAACTCTGTTGAAGGCAATCACTTCAGAAGGAACTTTTGCTGAATTCATCTGTATGCTGTAGCCATGTAAATAAATGTTCTTTCAAAATTAGAAATATTTGCTTTAATTCTAAATTAAATTTAACATTTTCCTTTATATTACTGTTTTAAGATACTTTGTATTTTGAAGGGAATTTAATGTTTTGGAAGAGTCTTAGTCTTAGAACCTATCAAAATAGGGCTTCTTCATTTTGCTTTCAAAAAGAATCACAAGATGATTGCAACCACTGGGAAAAGATAAAGCCAATTCATTAACCTGGGAGCATCTGAAAAATCAACTCCTGAGCTCCACCCTTCAAGAGATTCTGATTTAATTGCCCTGAACAAGGCCTAGGTCTGGGACTTTTTTTTTTTTTTTTTTTTGAGACAGAGTCCCACTGTGTCACCCAGGCTGCAGTACAGTGGTGCAATCACTACTCACTGTAATCTCCACCTCTCAAGTTCAAGCAATTTTCATGCCTCAACCTCCCAAGTAGCTGGGATTACAGGTGCCCACCACCACAACCAGCTAATTTTTCTATTTTTAGTAGAGACTGGGTTTCACCATGTTGGCCAGGCTGATTTCAAACTCCTGACCCCAAGTGATCCACCCACCTCAGCCTCCCAAAGTGCTGGGATTACGGGTGTGAGCCACCACCACTTCCAGCCTACAGGTCTGGGTATTTTTTGAAATCTCCTCAGTGTTTCACTGGCCATGTGAAAATCAGACTCCAGGACATGAGTCTCATATATACTTCTGTTGGAGTATTTATCACTTTATACCATCAATACTCATGGGCATATCTCCCTCTCTGTAGTGGTAGTTTTTGAACGGCTGGGAGAGGACTGTCAAAACCCAAAGTGCCTACCATTAACCCACCTCCTTCTGAGGGACCATCCGCTGTGGAGGGAATGTGGGGAGGAACTCTAGGAAGTATCTCAAACAAAGGTGGCCAGGCTGTGTACTCTATGATGCCAACAACCTGGACATGAATGATTGGCCCAGGATAGGCACCTGCCCCCAGGTCTGCGGATATACAGGGTGTTTTGCAACCTGTAAGGAGACTGATACAAAGGCTCAGTCCAACTCTCACCCCTGGTGAATCCCTAGCAGGACAAACTAGATCCTTTCACTAAAGGAGTTTAAATGTGAGATCAACTGAGAGCTGAGCAGTTGGTAGCAGGAGCAGAAGCCAAAGGACACCCAGGGGAAAACAGCGAGAGAGGAGCTGAATCACCTTGGCGGCTAAGCCGTTAGTGGGGATCGGCAGTTGCCTGCTGCTGAGGGGGCAGCGAGATAACCCAGTCACAGAGCTGTATCCTGAATGACCTTCCAGTTCCTGAACTTCAATCCAGTTTTCGTGAGGCCTGGCTGGGTGGCCTTTCCGGAAGGCTTTTCGGAGACACGTGGCGGAATGGTGGAGATTCCGGTCAGCCTTCCTTCCACAGTAAATTCCCATTACTTAGGGTAAACCTCAGTGGTATCTGTTCCTTGCAACCCCGGCCCCCCGCCCAAAAAAAAAGCCCAATCAGCACAATGCCCAGGGCCTAGCACTTTGCCTGGCACACAGCAAGTGCTAGATATTTGCAGGTGCTTGGACGGGCTGATCATCCCCAGCAAAAAGCCCTCTAAAAATAAAGAAATCATTCAGAGTAAGAACATTGATGAGGGTCGTCTTCAAATTCCAAAAACAATGCTACATGGCAATAAATATATTAAGCTTATTCTGCCCTCTAATTTCTGAATCTAACTACATTTCTACCATAAATCTATCAAAGAGGGAAATGTCATTTTCTGCAGAACTGCAGAGAGCATCCTAATTTCAGCTAAGGTATGTTTGGATGACTCGATTTTCACTTCGCTTAATCTTAAATCACAGCAACGTTAGTAAGAACAATTTTCCTCCCACACTCGCTTCACTGACAAACCTGCAAAGTAGCTGATCTTTGACTTTTAAGAAGTTTAATAATACATGATCTTCCCCCCACACTGCCACACGCATTTCCCCTGCCTATTGTCTGTATCAGCTACTTGAAGAACACATACTCCCCAACAACCGGATGAGTCATAAAATAAGAGGTACATGGACGTAAACTGAGCCTGTTTACACTTTCCCTGGCCCCAGCTAATAAAATAAAAGAGGTCCCACTGAATTCAGGTCCAATGGCTTCCGGAAAACAGGTTTCTGCTTAGCAAAGACATGCCCTATTTAGTACATTATTTTAGAGGTACAGCCAATTCCATGCCCCATGTGAATGAAATGTATTTATGGTTATAGCCATGCACAGGGTGTGTAAGGACTTGCCCTCCTCCTGTCCTCTACAAAAGAAGGCTCAGGCAGCTTCTGGTGGTGAACTAACCAACAAAAGGAATGCCCAGAAGGTCTCACCTCTCCCATCCACAGAGCTCTGGAATGGGGGCCGGGCCCCTGATCGCTGGAAACTCAGCACCCAAGTGGGCGCTTGCTGAAGTTTCCCATCTGCATTTTCGAAAATCTGGATAAAAGCAGGTTTAGCTCAACCTCCCCTAACCCGTTCCTGATAAAGTGATCTTACGCCTCTGGAATTGGGATTTTGAATGTATGTGCCTACCCCATGTCTGGTATTAGATTACAACAGCATGAAAATGGAGCCTAGGACTGAGGAGCCGGCCAGCCTCAGAAGCCTTCTTCATTGCCTGCCATGTAATACATGATATGCAAAGCCTCTGACTTCAGCCAGCAGATATTTGGAGACCGTGTTGGCCTTAGCATGGGGACTAAACTAATGTGTGTTTAGGTCAGAAAGCGAATCAGAAAAGCCACTGGAGGGCACGTCACGGAGTGAGAGCCCTATAAATTCATCCCCACTCGCAGCGTCCCCTGGCAAATACTCGGCTTCCCTCACCCGGCCGCTCCGCACCTCTCCTTCTCGGTGCTAGAACTCCGGCCGGCAGCTCCTTTTCTCGCCACTGCCTCCTGCCCTGCGGAGAAGCGAGAGGGCGAGACACCCGAGCGGGAAGGCCGGCCTTCGACAGGCGCGAGGAAAGCCCGGCGCTGCCCTGCACCGGCAGAGCGCCACCCTCCCAGTGCGGCGCGCGGGGGCGAAGCCCGGCGCGGGCGCCGCGGTCAAGTTCGGATTGCCCCTTTCGGCTGGCCCGCGCAGAGCGCCGCACATTCCTCCCGATTTTTGATCCACCCGGAGAGGAGAAGGCGCTAGCCCCGCGGCGTCTCCACGCTCTCAGCGCTCTCCCTGCAGCCCAGGGAGGGGCGCCTCGCGTCGCCCACTCGCACCCCGGCCCCCCGCCTCGGGAACTCCAGGGCCTCCTCGCTGCTCTCCTCTCCTCCCCCACCGCCAGGCCCAGCCGACGCCTCCCGACCCCTCCCTCCCGGGGCCCCGCGCCTCCCCTCCCCCACCCAGGCCCCCTGCCCCCGGCCCCCCAGCCCGGGCTCTAGAAGACCAGCCTGCGCTCCTGGCGCCCTCATGTCTTCACGGGACTCCCCGCGCCGGTTGACGTGGTGTCTCGTTCGGATCTCCAGGCAAGACCTCAGCTCCGGCAGCAGCATCAGACAAGCCAGTCTCGTGCTCCCAGGCAGTGCGCCCAGAGGAGGCGCAGAGCGCGGCAGCTGCCGCTGAGCCGCCCGCAGCGCCCCGGGCCCGCGCAGCCCCAGCCAAGAGCGCGGCGCGCGCAGCCCTGTCAGCCCCCCACCCAAAGCAGCGGCGGCTGCTCGGACCTCGGCTTCTGGGGGTGCGGGGGCCCGGCGGGAGAGTTGCCGGCAGCCCTCGCCCTGTTGGCGGCGGCGGCGGCGGGAGCCTTGGCCGCCGCCTCCAGCGCGCCCTTGCTGCCCCGCGCGACCCCAGGATTGCGAGCTCTTGCCCCTGACCTGTTGGGCGGGGCTCCGCGCTCCAGCCATCAGCCCGGATGGGTCTCCTGGCTGGGACTTGGGGCACCTGGAGTTAATGTCCAACCTGGGGTCTGCGGAGACCCGATCCGAGGTAAGTGAGGGAGCGGGCCGGGGAGGAGGGAGCGGGTGGTGCCTGCGTCGCGGGTGGGTGCGGCTGGCTGAAGGGCGCCCTAGTCAGAGAGGTGCGTCTGGACCCCAGAGCAAACGGTGAGAGTAGAAAGTGGAAAGACTAGAGGGAACCTAAGCTATGCGAGGAGAGAGAAAAGTAGAACCGGAGAGAGGCCGGCCTTTCGGAGGGGCATGTTGCCTTTTCCACGTGGGCAAAGATCTGTGGAGCCCCAGATGCGCCTGGACCCGGAATGCCCGAGGGGCAGTTTCCTTCCCCGACTCGGCCAGGCGCTCTTCCGTCAAGTCACAGAACGATTCAGGGCTTGGGTCATCTTCGAACCCACCGCCGTCGAAATGTGTCCTCTCTGGACGTGCAGAGATACTATCATTGCCAAGAGTGCAACTTACTATTGAGCTTGTTTTGATCTGTGCCAAGGAAAAGCGCAGGCCGGGGGAGGGGCTGCTGCAAAGGTGCTGAGAACCTAAAAATGGAGGGCTCACCTCCTCCGGGCGAGGTCTGGCAAAGCTACATTCCTCACCCGGCTGCCTGCACGTTCCTAACTCCCTCCACCCCAACTAACCATCCCCGTCGAGGTTAGGAGAGGGGCTTTCTTGCCAGTCCTGGATTCAAATCTCTGTCTCGAACGTATTCTTGAGACTCCACTAGGCCATTGAGGTTATTATTTTAATGACCCCTTTTTCTCCTGTACTCTGTGCCGCCTTCCAAAAACACCCCACCACCACTGCCACTACTTTACACCACCTCGAGGCTAATTCCGCGCTGGTGGTTTGTTTCCTGCCCCAACGAAGAAAAACGAACCCTCTTCGGGCTGGAAACGGACTTTCGCGGGTTCCCGCCAGCTTCCTGGGGCCCAGCTAGTTTCGGCTTTGGTAGAATCCGCCGCCGGGACCCATGTGCGCGCCCCCGGGGGGCTTACCCATCCCAGAGCTCGCGACCCTTCTGCTCATAGGCGGGGACAAAGGCAACTCTTCCGGCCCCTGCTGCGGAGATGTTAGAACGCGCTCGACTCTTGCTCAGTATTTGGAATATATGCTTAGGTATTTCAAGGAAGAGATGTTTCTTCCAACCTCATTCACGCACCCAGTCCCGCAAAGCCGTCAAAGCCGGCCTCGACCAAACTCGTACTGTTTCGCTGCGCCTACGCTTTGTCAGGGAAGGTGGCGCCTTTTCAACAAGTAACAAGTGTCCGATCTCTGGGAAGTCCGCCGTGTCCCTAGCCCTCTCCCGCTAGCAATTAGGGTGCTCTCGGGCCTGTAACCCGGCCCGGAACCCGGCCCTTTAAACAGTCAGACCCCTTTCCCAGTTTGCCTGCGAGAAGTGTCCCAAATTCTTTTTCCTTCCCTCATCTTGGGCCCTGCAGTTATGGGGGGTTGAGGGGAGAATAAGTCCTCTGTCAGTCAAGGACACGAAGCATAGTTAAGAAAAGCAATAGATCTTCCAGCAATTTCTGTCTCTACCTCCCCCCGCCAAAAAAAAAAAAAATAACCTCGAGTTTATAGCAAACCCGTCTCCCCGCCCCACCGCCTTCTTTTTCTCTCTCTGAGACCTGGATCTTGAAGGCAAAGCCCAAACAAACCTCCCAGCCTGCCAGGCACAAGAAGGTGCGGGGGCACTGACGGCGGGAGCGCTGCCTCCTGCGAAGCTGTCACGGTGACGCGTGGAAGGGGTGGGGGATGGTCTGAAAGCGGGTTGCCAAGAAACCCGCTCAGGTGAAGTGGGGAGAGGAAAACCAGCGAGAATGGAGGGGTGGGAGCCTGAAAAGCAGAGATGCCGGTAAGGACCTCCACAGGTTCCCGGGCTAATGGGATTTCGGGAGGCTCGTAGAGGGAGTGGTGGTTCTCCGGTTTTATAACTAAAGTGATAACACAGCCTCCGGGCCGCGTGGGCGCGACACGGCTCAGACGGTTTCTGGTGCCCCCTGCTGCCGGGAACTCAGAAGTGCCTCGCGGCGAGCGGCTGCTTCTGCGAGCACTTCTGTGGCTTTCCTGGGCGTCCTTGCCTCCCCAGGCCTGGGGACCCACCAGGTGCCGGCGCCCACGGCCTGCTGCTTTTGCCCTGCCGGGGCGTGGTGGTCCCGGACCCAGAAGGGGACCAGCTTGCCAGGCACGAGAAATGGTGCGCGGTCACCTGGCAGAGCAGAGCCCCCGTCACTTGAGGAGCAGAGCTTGGTTCTCGCACGTGGCGGCGCGTGAAGCAGTTTGCACCGCGGGCAAAGGCCCATGGTTGAGGAGAAACGCGTCGGGCAGATGTAGATGTGTTTTGGGAAAGCGATAGAGAGACAAACTGAGAAGCCGAGGGGTGAAGCCCACACGGACTTTAAGAAAAACGTCCTAGTAGACGCTGTGTGTGCCGAGTCCCCCAACCTCCCCCCTTTTCCCCCGCCCAGCAAATACCGAGAACGAAAGAGCCCCTCGGACTGGAGCCGGTCCCGGCGGCGCTCAGAGGGAAGAATGCGCCCTCCCTGTCCCGGGGGAAGAAGGGAGCTCGATCCGGGCGCTGGCGGCGCTCGGCCGAGGGCGGGAACCGCAGCCGGGAGCCTCCTCTGGCGAGGCGGGGAGTTTTCCACTGTGTAGTCTTTTGCCAGCTTCGCCACACTTCTAATTGAGGATCTCCACGTCCAATTTAAAAAGCCCTCCGTCGGCCAAGCAGGAAAAAAGGGAAAACCCTCTTAAGACGGAAGGGAAATCTAGTGCCTCTGTGGCTTCCTGCTGGCGGGCACCGCGATTTGGAATGGCGCATTAACCCCGCGCCTCCATGCTCCTCCGGTCGGACCGCCAGCCATTTCGCACGCACCCGGGAGCTGGCACCGGCGGGGGGCTTGAGGGGGGAAGCTCGCATTCCCCAGGTCCTAGCTGCCAAAGTACCTTTCTGGGCTCATTTTGCATGGCCTGGTGCAGTTTTCCTGTGTCTGCACGTCGCGACCCAGAACCTAGCTTTTTCCCGAGTTTGCAAACCAGCCCGCGAGGCAAGAGGCGCTCGGTGCTGCAGGTCACTAGGAGTTTCTAGTCCCTACACCCTCTCGAGCCCAACAGCTGCATAGCAAACAAACAGACGCTCAGGAGACGGAAAATGCATTCGTCTCTGCAGAGGTGGGAGGTGGCGGCCGAATTAAAGGCTTCCCCGGGTTGCCTGCACCGGGACAGGGAGTGGGGTTCCGGGTAGAGATGAGGACTGGAACCCTGGAATGGAGGCGGGGTGCCTGTGAACTAATGGCTAGGAAAGGCACTGAGGTTTTTGCATTAACCTGGGTTTTGCATTTCCCTCCCGCATGGGAAAAAAAATCGAGTTTTTCCTAAGAATCCGTTTTATGGAGCCGGTCGAGGGGATAGGATAATCGACTGCATGAATCTCGCAGATTCCGCTTGAGGAGATTCTCTCTAGGTCACTAGTGCCCTGGAGACGAACCCTGGGATTAGGAAGGCACTGGATAACACTGCACCCCAAGATGCCTCGGTTCTTCCCCGTCTCCTCATTGGTTGGAACTCGCCCCCAAATTTACAGCCCCTTTTTCTAACCCACCCCCAGCTGCGTGGCCCTCCTTTGTAGGGGTGTGAGGATTGAGAAGCCAAACAGAGCCCACCTCGGGCTGAAAAGAGCTGAACCCCCTACTCTGCGCCATACCACGGTCTAGGCCTTCCAGTGCCAGAGCGCCTCCAAAGTGTCCGAGACTGGGTACAGTCGTCCAGGCGTGACGGGGGCGCGGGGAGCCAGTGACTCCTCTGGGAGAGGAAGGGATTAGGGCCAGAATCTCTCAAAGGTGCAAAAATCCAGTCAAGAGAGGGTTTTCGGGTATACCACGGAGGATTAAAACTTTCAAGACAAATGCAGTCTTTGCCTAACAGCAATGGTGAAGCATTTACTGAGCTCTTACTACATGTTCCGCTAGAGCTTTTCATGCGTGATTTAATGTTCATAACTTTAAGAGGTGGGACGAGTATTTTAAATCGAATCAGTGCTTCGGGAAGTTAAGTAACTTAAACCAGGTATCCCATACAGGCCAAAAGTCTCCAAGTCCCTGCTAACTTCTTGCTCTGGCAACAGAATACCTATTTAGGTGGGAAGAATGAGGTGTGGGCGGCAGGCGGGGTGAGTGGTGCCCCCGAGCCTGCCCTCGACTAGCCAGAAGCCCGGTTGGGACCCGAGGCAGGGGAATGCGCTTGATTTTATTCCCAAAGAGAAACACCGGTCCTTGCTTGGGCCGAGGGCTCGTTCAGGGGCCTATAGGAGCTACCGGGACAAGAAGGGGAGGTCTCTGGTTGGGGTGGAGGACGAAGGGTGGGAACTACCCGATTGCCCCCCAGGAATGGGGGATGTTGCGCACCAGTAGAGGGGACTGGACAGGAATCGTGGTGGTGGGGGTGGGGGGTTAACTGGAGGGGACAGCAGCCCTGCTTGAAACTCTGACCCCTAAGACCGTGTGGTGGAGAAGGGCAGCTGCAACCTGAACCAGGAGTGCGAGCTGCTCCTGGGGCGCACCGAGGAGGGAGAAGCGAACTGGGGACTTGCAAGGAGGGCAGGAGTGCCCGAGGAGCCGCTGGCCTGCAGCGGTGCCGGAGGAGGGCGGTGACGAGGTTGGCGAGGGGCTCAGGGACCCGCGGGGAGCCCAGGCTTAACGTGCATTCTGCGGTTCTCTCCCCCACCTCCCGCCTGCCCGCGCAGGTGCCGCCGCCGGACGGGACTTTAAGATGAAGTTATGGGATGTCGTGGCTGTCTGCCTGGTGCTGCTCCACACCGCGTCCGCCTTCCCGCTGCCCGCCGGTAAGAGGCCTCCCGAGGCGCCCGCCGAAGACCGCTCCCTCGGCCGCCGCCGCGCGCCCTTCGCGCTGAGCAGTGACTGTAAGAACCGTTCCCTCCCCGCGGGGGGGCCGCCGGCGGACCCCCTCGCACCCCCACCCGCAGCCAGCCCCGCACGTACCCCAAGCCAGCCTGATGGCTGTGTGGCCCACCGACCCGTGGGCAAGGGGTGCGGGTGCTGAAGCCCCCAGGGGTGCCTGGCTGCCCACTGCTGCCGGCACGCCTGGCCTGAAAGTGACACGCGCTGGTTTGCCCAGCACAGAGGGGATGGAATTTTTATGCTGCTCCTTTAGCATTCTGATGAACAAATATCCTCCCCACCAGCACCACCACCTCAGAAACACACACACAGCTGTCCCCTTTTCTGTTTCCTCACCTATACACACTCCCAGTTTTTCTTTGCTTCCAAAGCCCTTTATCTGTGTGTCTGTGCCTGGCTGTGCTTAATTCTGAGAACTATTGCACTTTCATCCTAAACTGCGCCTGCAAGGCGAGAGGCCGGCTTTTCACAAAAGCAAGCCAGAGGCAGAGAAAACACAGAAGGGCCTCCATTTCCAGAACAAGCGTCTGGGTAATGTCAAATCTGTTCAGAAAAGTTCCTCTGTTCAGAAAAGTTCCGGTTCTAGAAAGACTTAACCATAAATAGTGCTGGCTGGGACTAGGGACAAAGACTGTAGCTCACTCCACATGTGACAATGCTAACTCTTGAGAAAAAAAACCCAGGTTATTCTTATTAGAAAATAAGTCTGTGATTTACCTCTCAAAAATTAACGTGTTTTAGAAGCAAGTCAATTAGGGCATATCAGCTGTGATGTGATCTCGTTTTCCCTCCACTCCTCAGAAGCTTGTTGCATGAAGTGAGAGAGGCTACATTACATGTAATAGAGGCTGTTGCAGAGGCATAGTGTCAACAAAGGTAGCAATAGAAAATTTCACACAACCCCAAAATAAAGCAGGAATGAGCTGTGTGTAACTAGGATACCACCCTGGCTACTCTTCCCTCCCTAACCCCACCCCCAGAATTATCCCTCTAGTAACTTTGCGCTTGAAACTTACTATGGTCATAGCCACAGTAGTAGTCCTGCAATAGTCAGCTGTGCGCTGAGTCCCCCAAACCCAATGGCCTTGGCTAGGAAACAACCCAGTAAATGCAATATGCTTATTTTATGCTTAATTATAGCAACAAAAGCACCTTCTTCCACAAGTCCCAAGAAAGATAGAAAGTGGATTTTTTATAAGGCAAATTAAGACTTCAAAAGGAAGTTAGGGAACATGGTTAATCCTTTGAAACTAAAGTACCTGTTCCAAGAGTGTCTGTCAATTAACTGTATAAACCTACTTTAAAGGCTTTTATTTCCATCACAAATTTAGTGTATATAAACGTTTCTCCAACAGAAACTTTAAAATGCCCCTTAGTGCTGGGTCTTCCAAAACTGGCTATTCATTCACTCAAACGGTCTAGACAAGAGGGACAGGAACACAGTGGCAGATAATAGTTCTCTAACCCAGACGTTGCCAAGAGAAAAATGACTGTGCCTGATTACAAAGCTGATTAATTCATGGAGGTTTAATTGCCGTATTAGTGCCCTGTTCAACTAGATTCATTTAATTCTGGCTCAGGCTCCTCGCTCTGCTTTCAACTAACTCTGTGACTTTCGGGCAAGTTACTTTAGAGCTCAATGAATAGTCTGTAACTGTACCATAAAGAGAGGCCTTTCTACTCCACAATCCCAGTGGCTATGAGATTTGCCCCTTGGCCTTTATGTTTGTCCTAAAGTCCTTTGGGAAGAATCTCCTAAGAAGAGATTGGAGTCACCTGGGGAACTTTAAAGACTACTGATGCTAGGTCTCACCCCAGGAGATTCTGATTTAGTTGGTTTGGGGTGTGGCCCAGGCATCTGAGTTTTTAGGTGTTCCCCAGATGAGTCTAATGTGCAACCAGACTTGAACCACCATGGCTTAATAATACCCAGGAAGATCTTTGGCTCATATAAGGTACAAATAGTCACAAAGCAAGCGAGTTAACACAGGTTGCAGGGACAAGGGCATGTTGTAGGGAAGAGGGATTGCTTCCCTTTTCCAAAATTGATGCTGTGTCATCAGTGAACAAGATTCTCACTACTCTATTTACATTTGAACAGCAAAACACATCCCATTGTGTTTTGTCTGTGGGAAGACCCAATAGATCCCAGAGGAAACCTGAAAAAGAAACGTTCCCAAAGAGAAACTGAGCTGCATTCTAAGCCAAATTGACTTCTTTCCAGATATGTTTGATTCGGTAGCAAGCTGTCAAGTGCAGAGAAGGCAAAATAATGACAGTATGCAGACTTTGAACACTCAACCAGTGTCAACACGCCTCTGTCACAGTGCTGACATTTATATCCTGCACTGTACACGGTGCAACTGGTTAAGGCTTATGTAGAAAAACATTAAGTCACCACATTTCATTTAAAAATAGAAAGTATCATAAATTCTGATTCCTCTAGTTCCATCCAAATACTTGTAACTTAATGATTGAGCAAAAGAGCTTTCATGCCACATTAACGTCATTCTGTGCTTTTCACAGGAGGACCCGAATATACCCAGTTTGCACACTCACCTTTAAGATTGCGTGTGTTCCGCTGGTTCCAACGTAAATAAAACATCCGGAATTCTATTACTAGTATGCCCTCAGTGTGAGATAACCAGTGGAATTCATAATTGGCCAACGGGCTTGCCTGGAGGCTGGCTGTGAAGTAAATGGCCCAGGGCTGCCTCCTGTAGCAACTTCTAGCCTGTCTAAACTCAAGGACTTGTGTGATTTGACTTTTGGGGTACCCAAGACTTTTCTCTTTGGCTACCTTTGTTTGTTTATTTTGCTTTTTGCCAGTATTTTGCCAGTATTTTGCTTTTTGCCAGTTTCCAAAGGGCAATTAGAGCAGGCATGAGGAATCTGCAAGTTGAAACTTGCAAATGTCATAGCATTTTCGAACTGAAAGGAAACCCCTCTAGTCCTGAAACCTAAAGAGGCAAAGCAACTTGTCTATAATGCACCACAGTTCCATGATCACAGGAGGCAGGTCTGAGGCTGGGACCAGAGTTTCCCCCAAACTACTGAAATGTACTTTATATGGGAAGGGGAGGACACTTTATATGGGAGGAAGGTCTTGAACTAATGATTTAGACCATGGTGCACAAGGTTGTCTGAATTTGTTGAAGGTTAGTTCATCATAGTCATATTCCTTATCTCAACTCTAAGTGTATTTAATAAGTAAAAGCATAAAATGCATGTGGTTTTAAAAATTTGCATCTAAATGCACATATACATTCACCAAATAGTTACATGTATGCATGTCTGTGCCAGGCACTGTCCTAAGTGCTAGGGATACCTTGATACACCTAATAAACAAAAGTCGCTGCCCTCATGGAACATAGCTTCTAGTAAATGCACATGTATGGTGGTATGAAAAAATCAACGTGAAAGAACCTCAGTCCAGTAAGGTGGGCTGAATTTTTTGTGCAACTGGAAACCAACTAAAATGACATTGAGCATCATTGAGTTGTAATTACAAGTAATTCCTAATTTAGTATAATATAATGGGATTATATTCTACCAGTTTGGTAGCAGTTCACAAAATTTCCTATGGAAACAATTTTTTAAATTAAGCTATCAAGTTTTCAGGCTAGCCCACAAAAACCTATGTAAACCACGATATAACTGAACTGTCATTCACAATATTACTAAGTGAGAGTCTCTGCCCTGGGGGGCACATCCCATAATCTGCAAAAGGAGGGCACAGAACAAGAAATCAGGGAGGTTTCAGCAAGCAAGAGCTCAAGGTAACACATTCAGACCAGACTAGGATTTGGACCCCAGCCTTGCCATTTAACTGAGATGTTGAGCTGTTACTTAACATCCCTTAAGCTTCGTTTTTTCTTCCCTGTAAAATAGGCATAAGAGTAAATCTGTCTCATGGGTTGATGTGAGGGTTAACTTAGATATTGCTTTGTAAAGCCTCTGCTCCATAAATAGGGATCATAGTTGTCATTTGCCACCCTCCTGTTTGCAATGGCCCCTCCCTGGGCACCCAGTGAATTCCCTTCTTCCGCTACGACATCTGCCAGGATGCTGCTCTAAATAGTGGGATTTCAGCAACACAACAGAGTACGGGGAGTGAGAGAAATGCAGGCCTTGTGGGCAGGCTATTTTGGGCCCCACTGTTGGTTTGTCAGCACGTAGGCAGGCCAGGCTTGCCTGGGATTCTGCCCCTGGGTGAGCTGCCCCTGGCTCTTCCCAGGTTTCACAGCTCCGTCCCTTCCCCAGTTTCCAAGCCCATATATTTCCAGGGGAATTTTTCTCACCAAACTCCTATGGTTATGTTAGGGAGACCTCTTCCCTCATGGGAAGGAGGGAGCCAAGGCAGGGTAGGATCTTTCTATGTAAGTGACAAGAGGGTTGTGAGTTGGAGGCTACCTGTATGGAGATGGAGCATATCTTTGTAAATGATCCATCCCAGCTGGACATTTAATTTAAGAAGTTTCAGAACCCTAGCAAAAAAACTTAGTAAACTGTGAGACCACCTCTATAGAGCTAAGGAAGCTTCTAGTGCAACAAGCTGGGTAAATGTTAAGCTTTCAAATCTAATGTTATGAAATACAGAATTTAGAATAAACAAACACCATCTATCTGTTGTGTCTTATCGCTTAGGGACTGTATGAATGAACAATACTTTAACAAAGTAACTACCTAAGCTGGAAAGGAGCCCTGCCACTTGGGATGGGTCTCTTGGAATCAAGAAACTGCACATCAGACTCTTGTAGGAGGCACTGATTCTTTACTTGAGATCTGAGACCAGTATTCTCATTCTGGCCCCAGTCTGGAAAACCATTTCAAACTGTTACTGCTTAGAGAAATCTATTTAAGGCTTAAATTGATTTGGCCAGTCAGGACCTTAGGCTGACCCAGGGCGTAAGCAATGTACTCAACAGGTTCTTCTTCAACAGATATAAAAATTAAAGCTCCCTGATATTTTCCCCTCCTAATATCTCTTTGATCTTTGTTTATTTAACACTCATGGACCATAGCACCTTCATTTGATTAAAATACTTGTTTTTTAGTTAATTACTTGAGCTCAATCAGGAAACAAATATTAAATATCTTTCATGTACTGGGTACCATGCGGCCTCAAAAAGGCTAAATTTGTAAATAAAGTTGCTTGTGATCTAGCTGTAAACTATTGCTAGGTGGATGGGCGGATGGCTGGATGGATGAATGGAATGTCAGTCAAATAGATATGTCTATTGTGTAGGGTTTAGGTGAGCTGTACACATGTGTGGTAAAAATTCCTAGCAGTGAGCTCACTGGGATTTGGGTATCATAGCAGGGACGACTTCAGGGAAGAGGGAGGATTTGACCTGGTACTTGGAAGACGGGTGTTTGGAAGGGAAGGGAAAAGGAAAGGGGGACATTCCATACTAGGGAATAGCATGGGAAAATTTGTGACCATGATGTGAGGAAGGGACAGTGGAACAAAGAGGAGGACAGACCAGTCTCCAAGTTCTAGAAAGAGGTGCTAAGAAGTGGTGGGAAATTGAAGATGTCTTGACCGGTGATACCAGATTGTGTGATACTATAAAATTCAGGAAAGGTGTTTTCTCTGTTTTTGATAGCAGTGGGGCACCCATGGAGCAGGCAGGTGACTACAAGGCGGGATCTTGCTTCAAAGCTGTCTTGCAGGAGAAGTTACCTAAATACCCAGACTGCTTTTGAGTGGGGCCTATGCCGTAAGCATGTCTTTTATTTTGAGGTGTTGTGCTTTTATTTTTAAAAATCTTCTAGACATAGGCACAATTGAACCAAACTATTAGCCCCAAGTAAGTGAATATCTGCAAATAAACACTTAATATTAAAGTTAATGACCTAGCACCTTTTAACTATCCACATGATGAACACAGTTCTTGTCCTGAAATCAAGTAAGTTTGAGCTCTACAACAGAAGAGGAAATATTATTATCCCCATTTTACAGGTGAAGAAAGGAGACCTAGAGAGTTGTTCCGGGTCACAAACCTAGTAAGTGGTGAAGCCAGAATTTAAACCTCAGCATGTTGGTCCGAAAGCCAATATTTCTTGACTTTACACAGATTGTGTGTGCATATTAGTGGATTAAGAAAATATAGACTTTGGCTTGCTTAAAAATGCACTCACTAACCCTGAAACACAGATTTCCAGGAAAATTAAGCAAGCAAAGAGAAAAGAGAAGCAGAGACTATCAAATTTCCTTTTGGCCCTTTTAAAATCTCCATTTGGGCTGCGGTAGGCTTAAGTCAGTATTACTAATGACTACTTCAAATTCCAGATCAGGATGTTTTTAAGAAGAGAAACATGAATTTCTCTAAGTATTCCTATAATATTGATGCTTTTTGCAATGAGAGAAGGCTCCCTAACTCTTTGCAACAAAGCAAGGTCTCCTCAAGTGCTTGGTAGGCAGACAGCATTCGGGAGGCCTTGTGGGAGACTCTAGTTCTCAGATCTCTCCCATTCTGCCCAGCGAGGGGTTGGCATCCACATGGGAACCTAGTGTGACTGCACGAGTGCCAGAGCGATGGCCTCAGTGGGAATAGGAATATGCGTAAGCAGACTTGGGTCACCACTGGGAAACAACTGGTTAGCTCAGTAGAGGCAAAACCCACTTTTGCATAACTTTAATAACATAATTGAAGTAGAGAAGCATGGTTTTAAAACAATATGGCCTTCCAATTTTTTTGCCTGCAAACCTGCAAATAAGAATGTTGAAAAACGATTACCTACTTTGAAGCTTTCTAAAATTTTTCATCATAGGCTTAAATAGTTACACCAGATGTCATTTCTAGCCCTTTCAGGAACTGTATATATGCTTTAAATATTCTTTTGGCAAAACTTTGCACCTGCCTATGTAGTTTATTTAGTTCATGGAAAATGATCAAACTAATCGGCCCAAATCAATTGGCTTTTTGGTCAGAAAAGGTCTGACTTCATTTTCAATTCAAATGTACATGTTAATATACACCCCATGACAACTGTCACACTTCTGGATCCCAATTGTAAGGTAAAGAGATGGATAGATGAACAGTCAGATAAGCAAAGAAAGCACTGAGGCTTCCCAAGGGGCCTGGCCAGGAGGAAATGTGGAACAACTTGCTTCAGGATTTCTTGGTTTATTCACAAAGTTATCTCCCTTTGCAAGTGTTTGTAGTACAGTGAACACCCATACATCCTTCACTAAGATTAACCTCTTTTTTAGCATTTTGCCTCGTTTTCTTCTGAACCATTTGAGAATTTGTTGCAAACATCAGAATGTTAAATATTTCAGTATGTACCTTCTAAGAACAAGGACAATGTCTTATATAGCCACAATTCAGTTATCAGTCTCAGGAAATTTAACATGGATATAATACTGTTATCCAATAGATAGTCTGTGTTCATATGTCCCCAGTTGTAGCAATTATGTCCTTTATGTTTTGTTTTTTTTTTTTAAACCCAGGACCATAAATTGCATTTGACTGTCTGGTATCTTTATACTTCCTTAATCTAAAATGATTCCCAAGTCTTTTTTTCCCCCATGACATTGACATTTGTGAAAACTCTGGGCTCTTTTGCTAGCTGTTTCCCAGACTACCCTTCAGTTTGGATCTGTCTGATTATTTCCACATGATTAGATGTAGGGAAACATCCTTGGAATATCATATTCATGGCACTGTGTCCTCACATCAGGAAGCACCCAATATCAGTTTGTTCCAAGGAGCCATTCATGCATGAGTGCCTTTGTATGGCACCTGAAGGTGTTTATCCCCGGGACAGGCCCCACAATAGAATGGCTAGATAGGTGAGAAGCACACCATCTCTCAGTAAGGACAAAGAGGGATTGGAAAAGGGGACATGGGCAAGGAGAACCACAGCAGGAGCATCCGCAGGCAGACCAGACATTTTAGGACATTGCACATGTGGAAATTGAGGAAATGGACATGGATTCCCTTTCAACCACCCATAGGCACTGCAGAAAGTCTTCCTGTGCCCCCAGAGGGCCAGGTGCCTCAGTTTGAAGACACTGCTCTAAGCCATAGTGGACACAAAGATAACCCTCATGGGCTCTGGGGTCTGCTGACATTTGCATGTTTAGTTGTCAGGCATTTTGAGGAACACGGAAGAGCTCACACAGCCTCCCAAGACAGGCCTGTGGCTTCTGCCCACAACCCACCATGCCAGGGGCTCCAGGCCCTGCACAGAGGTCTCTCCTCTGTAGAACATGCTAGACTAAGTAGGGACCAGTGTCTGGATCCCCTTTTGGGCAATCTTGCTTTGTCTAGAGACTGTAGAGTTGGCTTTACACTGCTGCCTTCTGTGCAAATATTGCTGAAGGAGGATCCCAGATGTTATAACCATATTGGCCTACATTAGGCACCATTTGTGAAATACTTTCTGTGGACCAAGAACTGAGCTGAAATCTTTTCTTATGTTATCATATTAATTTTGACCTGAAGGTAAAGGTGTGACTAGCCCCATTTGAAAGATGGGGAAATTGAGGCTTACAGGGTTAGCAGCTTAGCCAGGGTCTGGACACAGGGCAGCCCGAGTTCAGCACTCACACTTGTCACTACTGCACAAGATCACTTCCTGCCAGCCCATGACACTCAAATGTCACTCTTCTGACTGCATCAAAAAGTCATCAAGGAAAAAAAATCAGGGAATGGGTTTGGCAGGTAAAGTTGTTTTAGAATGATAACTGTATCTCATTACCTGAAGAGTCTTTGAGATTCCCGTAAATTCACTCACTGGGGGTAGAAATTCCCTCCTCATATCTGACCACAGGAATCTACCAAACAAATTCAAATGATAAAGAAGATTTCTTTCATCTTCTCTTAGTCCCTCCTTCTTGTTCAAATCACTGAGACCCTTACATGCCTTTTACCTACTGCTCAGTGGGTCCCCTGGGAAAAGCTGAGGGATGCTGAGTGCAGAATCCTGCAGGGTCCTGCAGCCTCTCAGGCTGGGGGCAGGGCTTCGCTGAAAGAAGAAAGGAGAGACTCCACCACCCCCACAACCACCTGCCTCTGATAACACCACACGGATGATTTGCCCTAGTGGCTTTTTGTGCACTTAATTTTACTGGGTAACTTTCTCACCCTTCCCTGTTAAGTTTTTTATAAGGGCAGTAGCAGACCTCCTGGTGTGTGCTCGTTAGCTTGTGGTGTTTATTACAGACTCTGGAGTGCTTTTACCTCACACCAGGTGTTCATGGATTAGCTAACAAATGAACACCCTGTTGGGTGTTTTCCTGACTTAAAAGCTGAAGAATGGACACTTTCCACCCAGGGGGACCGTGCTGTATTACTGTAAAATTATTAGCATAACTGTAATAAAAGCATGGACCACATACATAGAAATCAGAGCAAGATGATCAGAACCTGAGTAACAAAGGAATTAGCTGTCTGTCTCTCCCTGAGTGGGGTTTTCTGGCTGTTTGTATTGATGGAGTAATTTTCAGTCCATTTATTACAAATTTGCTTAGTTGAGTTGTAGGATAACAGTTTAGGATATAGTACAACTAGTATGTGCAATGTCATTCAGAGTGGGTGGAGATGGTAAATAAGATGGCATTTTGATGGGCAAAGTGGCTTTTCAAAGTACACCCATAGCTTCTTTTTCTATATTCTAAAGTGATTTGCATTCTGGTTGGTCTTTTTCCTCTGCCTTGAGAGAATCCAGAAATGCTTTTTTAAAACAACAAAACAGTGGTGTTTTTACAACGCAAATACTTTTCAAATAAATCGATGTCTTGCCTTACTGTCAACAAACCACTGGTCCTGAAGAGAATGCACTGGTAGCTCTGGAAATGGTCACAATGACTTAGTAAATTGCCTCAGCTGGTAATTGTTTTTAGGAAAATAGATGCTGTGGACACTTCTGAAAGTTAACCCAACAGCAGCCTATGATCAGGATGGTCTACCAAACACTAGATGAATTCTGTGTCCAAAATAGGAAAGCACGGAAGGTCATTACATAATGTAAGATGCATCAGCATTCAGTGCTTACTGATCTATGGGCCTTTTTAAAAAAGTAGTTCAAATAAGTGGCAAAGTCATCACTTTGAAATAGGAGCAGATAACAAAACTTTACGGAAGTTTTTCAGAGAACTAGAACATTCTCATAAACTCACATTTAGAGTCCATTCTCATGGACTGCACATTTTAGAGGTTCCTGAAGGTCAAATAAGAACAAGAGTTGACAGCCCAGAGATTGGCTTCAAGGACAAGCTGCTTGGCTCTCCCGATCCATTTTGCACCACTTGCAGTGGGCAATTCTAGCCTTGGAGTCATAAGCTGGGTATGACCTAAGCATACTTGAAGCAGCAAAAACAGAAATGAATAAAATTGAGATTCGAAGAAAATGGTAAATTGAGTGTTTGACTTTTGGGTGATGGAGATTGAAGGAATTGTAGCATGAGGCTGTAGTGTGTCCTCTCAGGGGTCATGGGGCCCATCTCTATTTTTACAGATGGAAACTGATGTTTAAGAATGCCTTACAGTAGAATCTGGATGCTTTCAGATGCAGATACAGGGTCCTTTCTACACATCTTTTACCTCTCTTAAATAGGGCACAGGAAGATGACTTGATGATTTAAGAGAAGATTGATGACGGTCATTTCAAATGTAGCCGAGACATTCAACCAAGAGGTAAACTGAAGAGGTCAAGCACTGCAGAGTTCTAAAATACCTCCTGTGGGGTTTTATGGGGCCCCTGATGGTACTGGCTGAGCTGAATGCTGCTGGGGCGTCAGCCAGAGGTGGTCTACTCCCTTGCAGAGGTGACTGAAAAACCCGTGTCTGGCCACACTTTCCAGCCAAGACTTAGACTCTCCACACTTTAGCATTTTGGAGCTGGAAAAGGCCCCAGAGAGCACTGAGTTGACCTCAGAAGGGTTAAGTGACTACTTCCAAGGTCACGCAGCTGATCAGGGACTGACCCAAGACTGGAATCTGGGCCTCTCTTGTCTCCAACTCTGCAGCAAGAGCCTGGTCATTTGGTGCCAGCATGAGTTGGAGGAGCTTCCGGAGATGGGGCCTCTCTGTCTGGATCTGCTGCTGTGCTGGCTGCGGCTTTTCCGGTTTTAACTGGGAAATCGCCAGAGCTGTCTTAGCATGATATGCAATAACCAGGACACAGGAGAAATGCCCCTGAGTAGCATGGCTTTTCCTTTTTGGGAGACAATTTACTGTATTCTGTGGCCCATGGCAGCCTAACTTTAGGATCTACTTAGCGTACCTGAGTTCGTACTGAATTTTTCAACAGAAAGTATGTTTCTCACCTCCTGTGCTGACTTTGGTAAATGTGTACAGGTGAAACCAGCATGTCTTGCTCTTGTCTCAGAGTAAATTCCCATCTGCCGCAAGACTTGAAGCGCTCAGTGGTAGTAGAGTTTTTACTTTAAAACAAAAAGACAACAAGTTTGAGCTTTGAAACTGAACCACCAGGTCCACATTTATTAGTCCTATGGACTTCACCAAATATTTGTCTTCTCTGAGCCTCAGCTTCCTGAGCTGTAAAATGGAGACAGTATTCAATTTAGCCTTGAAGGGAGGTTGTCAGGTTTAAAGTTAATGTTGTGTGAAAGTAGGCAGTATTCCACCTTTATACTGGCAATGTTTTTTAAGTGCTTCAAGGAAGCTCTTATCTAAGTTATAGCCTGATGAAATTTTGTAATGCAAGAAGTTTTACAGGTTAAACTCAGCCATGTAGTTCTTGTAATGATATTCCAATATTAGTGAAAGAAAATCATGTTTGTATCATATAGAAAGATAAAAATAACTTATTCCAAAACAATGACATTCATTGGGACTCTTCTTGAGAAGTTGTATCAATTTTAAGTTGATCTTTTCTTTTCATATAAGTATGTATATGTGTGTCTCTGTGTGTAGACACATATGTATGCACGCATGTGTATGTGTATGTGTTTTTATAGATCGAGAGAGATCTCTATATTTTTCAGATACTTGGCCTGTAGAGCAATTTGCATTTTACCTGCAATATAGGTAGGCAAAGAATACCAGATTAAATGTCTCCCACCATTAGGGGGTTTTCCATTTTCCTCCTGTCTGAAGACAGCCTTTTATAGGAACCTCTACATGTCAGGATGGATGGCACCGCACCTCGGCAGCTGCAGGTGCAGCATCCTGTGGCCTCATCCTCAGCATCCTGCCCCATCCCAAACTGAGCCCCACCATCTGGCCACTGGTTCCTGATGTATCTCTCACTTGTGTGGCCTTGGCTCAGGCAGCAGCTCACCCCTATGGGTCCCATTAGCCCTCACCCTTCCAGGCACAGAAGTTGGACACTATAGTGAAGTAGCAAGGCTGTTCTCCCCACAGCAAGAAACCCCTGAGCCTTCTCTCTGGGGCCCCTGCATCAGCCAAGCCCGGCTCATGCAGATCTCAAGCCTGGCCTGGAAGACATCTCCTGAACAGGACCACTGTGTGTACTGAGGTCAGGCCCCCTCTCTCCTGGGTCCCTCTGAGCCTCAAAGACCTTCCTTCCACCTTCTGGATAAGGAGTTGTGTCTTCACCACTTTGTCCCTCATAGACAACTTTGTGCCATCTCCCTCTCAGGCCCACAGGTTGGGGACTTAGGATGACTTAGAATGAAAGTTAGCTTAGACTCCCTGCCTGGCCAGGCTGAGGAGGGGACAACCAGCTACAAGTAGAAAAATGACCCTTTGATTAAAATATAGTTAACCTGTACTGTTTTTAGACAAATCTGGCATTTTACGAAAAGACTTTGTCCACTATTGCCAGCTTAACCAATGTAATGTATTGGATTATGTAATTTTGAGTTCAGCTATTACAGGGAGGACTTGGAGCCCTCACCATTGTTCCTATTAAAACTCAGTTGACTTTACAAAATAGTCACTATCTCAGTCCTTTGTTCCTGGGATGACATTACTATTTTTTTTCCCCATAATCGAGAGCAGCAAAGTCTTTGCGGTGAACTGTTTGTTCCCAGAGTTGTGCCCTGGTACAAGGTTTCATTTCTTAAAGTAACACTATTTATACAAAGAACACATCAAAGTTAAAATATTTTCAATAGAATAACACCAAAACATTTGGTTGCACTCTGAAGGATAGCTTAAATGCATTTGAGCATTTCGGATTTCCAAAAACTTTATCTTTTAGATGGACATGTTTTCCAAGATATATCCTCCAAGCAGGTCTGGGAAATGAGCAAAGATATGACCTATTTTTTTTTTTTAATGATGCTCCTCTTTTGTGGTTTGCAAGTATTTCACTATTAAAGTTAATAAATGAGGGTCATTTGCATATCTGACATTCTGCCAAGCCTTTTAAAGGATGAAGACAGAGATGTGCCAGTAAGTCTTAATTTAGGGAACGAATCCAAACCCAGACCCCTCTTCTTTTCCCTCAGCTCAGTGAATTCCTGGAAAATGGAGGCAGCTGTGGGCATCTCAGCTCATCACCAGGAGTTTCTTGTCTGGGCTGGGTGAGAGGCCTCTGCAGAAGAATTAAGGACAGGCTCAGTGAGGCTGCCCAGCATCCTCTGCAGAGGAGTATGGCTCCTAGTGCCCCCAAGTGCCTCGCATCAATAAATTGAGGCTGGCTCTAAGAATGAACTCATTTAGTCGGAACATGCAGGCCTATTTGCCCTGTGGTTTGAAAAATACAATGTTGCCCTTTCCTGGCTTCCAGAATTCATATCCATGTAAATTTTTCAGCAAAAATATTTGTTGTTTCTTCTATTTTTCATGACTATGAAGGAAAAAAAAACCTTCAGCTTAATAAGAGTTGCCTATGGCCTGAACTTGGGGTTTAAATAATATTTCCACATTAGCAACAAAATGTGAAGGAGATTTCCCATCAAAGGAAGGAATTTTCAAAAGCCACATGCCAGGAAGACTTTAAAAAATAATAATAATAATAGACTTTATTTTTTAGAGCAGTTTTAGGTTCACAGCAAAATTGAAAGGAAGGCAGAGAGTTCCCATATACTCCCTACCCCTACACATGCATAGCCTCCTCCATTGTCAACATCCCCCACCAGAATGCTACATTTATTATAGTTGATGAACCTACACTGACACATCATTATCACTCAAAGTCCATAGTTGACATTGGGGTTCACTCTTGGTGCTATACATGCCATGGGTTTGGACAAATTTGCTATGACGTGTATTCACTATTTACCTGAAATTCAAATACAACCAGGCTTTCTGTATTTTACCTGGCAAACAAAGCCTGTGACAAAGCCATGTGGTCAAAATGTCTTAAAAAGGGGAGAAAAATGTTTTTCAAGATCTTCCAAGTATCAAGGGCTAAAAAAGAACACTATAAGTGCTGATTCAAATCCTTATTATTGTAACTCTAGTAATCAAAAGTTATATATCATATAGATTAATGAGTCTCTAAACCAGCATAATTTAAACTTCTGTGACTCTAATGCTTTCCTATTAGCTTATATTAAAATTTTAGTAATGTTTTACCCTCATTTCTGATTAATCTTCAGTTGATTGTTAATTGAACTTAACTTTCTATATGCCCAGGTTCCTAAATTAATGACCTATTTAGAATTCTTGAATAGAGCCTATGATGTGAGTCCTTTTGTAAAACAGTCTCTGTTTTTTAATTTGAAGACTCTTCTGTATTTTGATTAATCACTCCTAATAGATCTGTTTCATAAGTTCCGATTTATATACAAGCATGTTTTTTTTTGAAACTGGGCACATCTGTATTTATTTCCTCTTTAATAGCTTATTATTGAAAGAAATCACCAATAGCTAAAGCAGCTCATTTTTTTTTAAGTCAATTGTTTCTGTCAATCAAAGTGATTTAAAGTTGTTGTTTTGTTTTGAAAGAAAACTGCCTAAAGGAAGTTCAGTGAGAAAGCGGTACAAAGGAAAGGACAAATTAAGAGCACTCTTGGCCAGGCACAGTGGCTCACTCCTGTAATCCCAGCATTTTGGGAGGCTGAGGCGGACGGATCACCTGAGATCAGGAGTTCAAGACCAGCCTGGCCAACATGGTGAAATCCCATCTCTACTAAAAATACAAAAATTAGCCGGGCGTGATGGCGGGCACCTGTAATTGCAGCTACTTGGGAGGCTGAGGCAGGAGAATCACTCGAACCCGGGAATTGGAGGTTGCAGTGAGCCGAGACCATGCCATTGCACTCCAGCCTGGGCGACAAGAGTGAAACTCCGTCTCAAAAACAAAAAAAAATAAAAAGAAAAAGAAAAGAGCACTTTCCTGGGCCCCCTTAAGAAAGCATTACTCAGGGAGCAGAGAGCTTTAGGAGACCCAGGGGAGGTGGGCACTGAGAGTTAATGCTGCTGCAAAGCTGCAGAAAGCTGAGGAGGAAAGGTGGTTTGGAGACAGTCCTTCAGCTCTCTGGTGGGCAATGACTGTGCCACTCAGGGCAGAGTGGCTTTTCTGAGTAATGTGGGCTGTTTATTTTGGAGCATTTCATTTCATAACGATGCAGTTTTCAGCTAAAGTCCCAGAGTCCCCTTGAAAAATTAAGAACTCTCTTTCCCCCTAGTAAAATGACCCGACTCATTCAGCCAGCAGTTACCGTAGGCCTCCACGGCCTACTCAAGCACTTGGAGATCCATCAGTGAACAAGCAGGACAGAGTTCCTGCCTCTTGGAGTTGATAACAACCCTAAGAAATCAGTTAGATGGTGTGTTAGAATGTAGCAAGAATTATGGTGGAGGGGGGAGGCACAGGGCAGGGGTATCTGGATTAGGGGCTGGGGAGGAATCTTGTTTTAAATAGGGAGGTCAGGTGGGACTTGTGGATAGTGACATTTGAGCAAAGACTTGAAGGAGATGTGGGAATAGCCACAGGGTGGGAGACATTTAATCTGGTATTCTTTGCCTACCTATATTGCAGGTAAAATGCAAATTGCTCTATAGGCCAAGGGTCCAGGCAGAGAGGGGACAGCCAGCACCAAGGCCCTGAGTTCTTGACTGTTTAAGCTATAGTTCTCAAGGGATGGTGTTGCCCCTAGGGGACATTTGCAATATCCAGAGATACCTTGATCTGTCATGACTAGGATGGGGGATGCTATGGGCCTTGTATTAGTCTATTTTCTTACTGCTATGAAGAAATACCTGAGACTGGGTAATTTATAAAGGAAAGAGGTTTCATGGACTCACAGTTCCACATGGCTGGAGAGGCCTCACAATCATGGCAGAAGGCAAAGGAGGAGCAAAGTCACATCTTACATGGCAGCAGGCAAGAGGGCATAGGCAGGCAGGGGAACTGCACTTTATAAAATAATCAGGTCTCATGAGACTTATTCATTATTACCAGAATAGCACAGGAAAAACCTGCCCCTGTGATTCAATTACCTCTTACTGGGCCCCCTCCCACAACATGTGGGGATTATGGCAGCTAAAATTCAAGATGATATTTGGGAGGGGACACAGCCATACCATATCAGGCCTCTCCTGGATGGAAGCCAGGGATGCTGCCAAACAGCCTCCCACAATGAAGAATGACCCAGCTGAAAAGGTCAGTGGTGCTGACACTGAGCCCCGTGTTTGAGGAATGGTAAGGAAGCCAGGGTAGCTAGACGGGAGGGAACAAGAGGAGAAACAAGAGAGGAGGTCAGAGGTAATAAAGGCTGGAGGAGAGGGGCAGCCAGGTCAGGTAGGGCCCTTAGGGCCAGTGTGGATTTGGGCTTTTTCTCTAAGAGTAACAGAGAGCCATTGGAAGGTTTTGAGCAGAGGAGGTTATGTTCTGCGTTTAAAGTATCCCTCTGGGTGCTGGGTAGAAAATAGATCGAAGGTGGGTAAGGGTAGAATGAGGAAGCCCAGTTCAGGGGCCACTGTGGTTATCCAGGCAAGAGGTGACAGGGCTTCAGCCAGTGTGGAAACAGCTTTGTGATTTCCGTGCAGCTGATCCTGCCAATGCTAAATTTCAGATAGCAGCTAGGCATTCTAAGGATTCCAATCACCAGTCTTTTCATTATTATATATCATATGTTTTATATATTACACACACACACACACACACACACACACTCTACACACACGTGGTTAAGTTGCTTTTGCTAGATTTTGTTCTATAGGAGGGATACCTGATATATTTTAACAATTAAATAGGTTAGGTTTATGACAAAACAATTTGACATGGGTTAGACATAATGTAATCTTTCTATGCTTTAATACAATCTTGGCAAAAAAACATTTACTCTTGCTGACAACTCTTCTGTGGTTTATTTCTCTAAGCCACTTACAATCCTAAACATACTAAATGACCTGAAAAATGAGGTGAGGGGGGCATAAGAGGCCTAATACCCAAGAAACAGGTGTTTGAATTGTTTTTCCCCCGTTTAGAAATTTATTACATTGTTCCATTAGTTACTTTTCTCTGCTGACTTGATCCGCCAAAGCAAACACTGAAATCCGGCAGAAAGCACTAAGAGACTGCTGATTTATACTTTCACCAAAGGTCTCAGACATCTTAGTGTCCCCGCATCCTTCCTCCATGTGATCTCCCTAATGAGCCTCTTGTCCTGCTTACAGCCAGACAGTGGGAGCCATGTGACAGCCTGCAGCTGAGGCTGGACCTCACCCTTGGGGGCAGGGCTGCTTCTATGCACGAACAGCATCTCATTTCATTTA
Organism: Gorilla gorilla gorilla; assembly: GCF_029281585.2. Classification (NCBI taxonomy): domain Eukaryota; kingdom Metazoa; phylum Chordata; class Mammalia; order Primates; family Hominidae; genus Gorilla; species Gorilla gorilla. The sequence continues at coordinate 74,098,680 of NC_073243.2, forward strand.
TTGCTGTGATGCATAAATGCCATTTTACTCTATCACTGGACTTTTTTGTTAAAGTCATGCTGTTCAAAGGAAGCGGTAAATTAGTCTTTTTGTTAGTAAAATATAAACTGTTTTCCTGTTCCTTTATGATTTTTAAGGAAATTTTAAACTATAGTTGCATTCCTGAGCTCTTCATTTGTTCTGTCGGAATGGTTCTTGTCCCACTCAGCCACACAGAATCAAAGCAAGTTTCAGGGAAGAGCACTCAGTATTCCAGATAAAGGTAGCCATAGTGGAAGGCCTCAGTTTTTTCACCCTCTAAGACGGTGTCTCTCAAAGTTTAGTGCATGGATCTTTGGTGTGTGGATCTTTTACATCAGAATTCCTTGAGGCTTGTTAGAAATGCAGATTCCTTTGTCCCTCCCCAGACCAAATGACTCATTGTCTCCAAGGATAGAGCCAAGAATCTGCATGGTAGTCAATATCCAGGGTATTTTCCTGCATATTCACATTTGAGAACCACTACTCGAGGTTGTGTGACTAGGCAAGAAAAATGCCCCTAGAAGATTGTCCAGCTGACAGCAAGCTGTGCATGGACTTGTTAAAAATGGTGAATGTTATTCAAATGAAAACTACACTTCTAAGGATTTGTTTTCTTTGAGAAAGTATGTCACCACCACATTAGTCTCCTCTTCCAACTAAATCATTTTTCTTCTGTGCATTTTTGCCTCTGTTCTTGGGGATTACAGTGGTCCTATAGCTTAATCGGCTGATAGTTTTGCTGTGGGTCCAATTTTTGCTGACTTTAGGGGGGCACTTTGATCTTGAAGATGGCGTGAAATGATCATTTTGTCTCATGTGCCATTTTCTCTTTTCTTTTTGAACAGCAAATATGCCAGAGGATTATCCTGATCAGTTCGATGATGTCATGGATTTTATTCAAGCCACCATTAAAAGACTGAAAAGGTCACCAGATAAACAAATGGCAGTGCTTCCTAGAAGAGAGCGGAATCGGCAGGCTGCAGCTGCCAACCCAGAGAATTCCAGAGGAAAAGGTCGGAGAGGCCAGAGGGGCAAAAACCGGGGTTGTGTCTTAACTGCAATACATTTAAATGTCACTGACTTGGGTCTGGGCTATGAAACCAAGGAGGAACTGATTTTTAGGTACTGCAGCGGCTCTTGCGATGCAGCTGAGACAACGTACGACAAAATATTGAAAAATTTATCCAGAAATAGAAGGCTGGTGAGTGACAAAGTAGGGCAGGCATGTTGCAGACCCATCGCCTTTGATGATGACCTGTCATTTTTAGATGATAACCTGGTTTACCATATTCTAAGAAAGCATTCCGCTAAAAGGTGTGGATGTATCTGACTCCGGCTCCAGAGACTGCTGTGTATTGCATTCCTGCTACAGTGCAAAGAAAGGGACCAAGGTTCCCAGGAAATGTTTGCCCAGAATGGAAGATGAGGACCAAGGAGGCGGAGGAGGAGGAAGAAGAAGAGGAGGAGGAGGAGGAGGAGGAAGGCAGCCATCATGGGAGCCTGGTAGAGGGAGATCCAGCTACAGACAACTGGACAGGAGAGAGAGAAAACAGCCCTCTGGATTCTCCAGGATGGCAGCCGATGTCACTAGAAGCTCAGGGCTGATGTTCCTGGTTGGCTATTGCCACCATTTCAGCTGATACAGTCCACCATCACTGATTACCGACGCGGTTGCGGCGGATGCACTTGAACCAAACCAGTGTATCTCCTGTGATTTGTTTTCATGTGTCCGAAGACACCAGGGAAACAGAGATCCTGGTGTTGTTCCTTGTTATTACGTTTTACTGCTGAAAGTAAGAGGTTTATTTTTCTGTCACTCAGTGGAGACATACCCTGGAAAGGAGAGGGAAAAAAAAAAAGCAAAGATACAAGAGATAATCACCTTTGCATTTGAAAGTTGAGGCCCGAGGTTTACTACAACCAGCATTTTTGCCAACGGTTGGTGATTGATTTCCATCACGGTGTGTGGGGTGGGAAGAAGTTGGCTAGGAACCAAAAAGGCTGTGCTCATGATTAAACACAAACCTGAAGGTATTTCCTTTATGTTCTTGGAAACAGGAAAGGAGTTGTGGTTTTTGCCAGCATTCTTGTAGGAGAGAATCGGGGAAGGCCCCGAACTGCCCCCGGGCAGGGAGAGCCCCTCAGGCCTGTTGGTTTACAGAGAGACAGATGTTACATACCCGGCTCCGTTGATGCGTGGTCACCAGTGACCAGAGAAGCTACTCGATGCAATGCATCTGTTTCAGATACAGAAATATAGAGAAGATATTTATTGAAATTTAAGTTATTGTTATTTATTACCGTTCACTAATGAATTTCTCTTTTTTCCCTTATTTATTAAAGTTTCTTTTCAAAGGTGCCAAAGTATATGTGCTCGCAAAATGCAAAGAAAGGTGACAAAAGGAAATTTGAATTGGGAACAAGGGTCCATGCTTTTCAAAGTATTAAAAAGTTTTTCGCTAGGCAAAAATCACTTACTTTACCTTTTTAAGAAAATTTGTCATTAATTTTCCCCAGATTTCAGCATTTTTCCCAATTTTTATTTGTGGAGCATCTCAGGCAAGCCCCCTTTCCTGGAGCAGCGTGCAGAGACCACTGGCACTTGACTTTATTTCTTCCTTGCTCCATTGCTGAACAGAAATGTCGTGGGCTCCACTTCCTGTTGTATTTAAGCTCTTAGTCTCCTCCACGTATACCTATCTGTACTATGCATAACCGTATGTAGAAAAGGTTCAGTTCCTTTTAGTAGGTAGTCCTGGATTTAATGCTGACCTAAAAGTAATGTCAACAATGCTGTCAGGTAGCTACCGTTTTACCGACTCCCTCCATCCCTGCCCACCCACCGCCCTCCCGAGAATATGCTGGCTGCCCAGTGCAGTCCGGGAGACACAGGGGCCTTCCAGAGGTAGGGTCTACCAGGTCCTATACAACCCCTGGGCTGTCACTGGGGGTTTGCTCCTATATACCCAAACACCTGGCAGCTCCCTGGGGAGCAGATGGCTGAGAAGGGTGCTGAGGAAGCCATATTTGGACCAGCCACAGCCACACACATGGAGCCTCATACTTAGGAGCGTGCTGCCTTTAAATGAAGGTGGTCGGGGCCAGTGCAGCAGCTCACACCCATAATCCCAACACTTTGGAAAGCCAAGGTGGGAGGATCTCTTGAACCCAAGAGTTTGAGACCAGCTTGGGCAACATAGGGAGACCCTGTCTCTACAGAAACTTTAAAAATTAGGCAGGCATGATGGTGCACACCTGTGGTCCCAGCTACTCAAGAGGCTGAAGAAGGAGGATCACTTGAGTCCAGAAGGCTGCAGTGAGCTGTGATCATGCCACTGCACTCCAGCCTAAGTGACAGTGCGGTACCCTGTCTCAAAAAAAAAAAAAAAAAGAGGTTGGAGCAGGAGGAAGCATAGGGGCGGGAACAGCCACCTCCTCCATGCCCTAGATTGTGAATTTATCAGGCAGCCAACACATGTATGACACACTAGGCCCTGTATTACAGCTTGTTACACATTTCATAAAAGGGATTTTCATTAAGGAGATAATCTATTACTACCTACCTTAGTGGCTACTAGTATAAAACTATGACAGATTTAGCAATTAAATGAAATACTGGCCTCCATCAAATCATCATGTCAGTTTTACAAAGTAACAAGAAGCAGCAGTTACCAGACATCTGATCCCCTTCCCCCAAAATACCCAAATTCTTCATGGTTCTGCCTTTCTCTGTCCTTTCTGCTCCCCTTGCTCGCCTGGGAAATGGAGGAAAGGCCTTCCCTCTCACGCTGTCTTGGGATCTTGCTGAGAATTCAGACTGCTCGAAACAGTGACAAACCCCAGCCATCCAGTCATTCGTGGAGCACAATTTGGATGTGGCCCCAGGGGCATCTGTCCCATTCAGAGAACCCTGGCAGGTGCGATGGCCACTGTTCCCAGGCTTCAACCTCAGTGACCCCCCCTCCAAAAGCTCCCCATGGAGAGTCCCTGCCCAAAAAAGCTGTAGGATCCAATGGGTGTCGATAGCTCGTTCCCGGCATCACCTACACACCACAAGCAGGTTTTAATGGAAGCAAGTTGCTCCACCAAATCCACAAAAGGGTAAAGTTTGTGATTTTTCTTTATCATTGCGATCACCATCTGATACAGTAAGGAGTGCACTTGTTTGGAAGTTCTGACTTCTCTGATCTGTCTTGGTCGTTTGTGTTATACAACCAAAGTTCTCTACAGACTTTATTTTTGTACAATATCGTTTTGTAACTTTTTACAAATAAAAACTCATTTCTATTGCTCTCTGTACTTCTGTACTTCCTTGCATGCACTGGGCCAGGCAGCCATCCGCAAGTATTTATTAGGAATCACCCCCTTCTTACCACACAGCCCACTGGATGGTCAGTGGCCTTGCCTATCAACTCCCAGCAACCAGTCACCACTCAGGAGGGACAAAACTTGCAAAATTGTTCTTATTCATTCAACAAACCCTTATGGTGTGCCTACACTGTGCCAGGCACTGTTCATGGCACCAGGGCTCTAATGGTGACCAAAGCAAAAACCTCTGTCCTCCTGGAGTTATTTGCGGGGAGACAGACAACATTAAAAAAGTAAAATATGTAGTGATCCCTGTGCTGAGAAACGCTAAAAGAATACAAACAGGATCCTATAATATAGACACTAACAGGGGAGCTTGCTTTAATTAGAAATGACTTTAAGACCGAAGTTAAGAAACAATGCCAACAGATCAGGAGCGTCCCAGGCAGAGGAAGCAGCTTGTATGAAACTGAGTCACGTCACAGATTGCCTTGTGACTATCAAAAGGCGGCCTTGCATGGTGCTCTATGGCTCTTCTGCATGGCCCCAGCCTAGGCTGCCCCATGGATGGCATTTGTGCTGCACTAGCCTTTGCCTGAAATGCCCCCTCTTCCCGATGCACGCTGTCCCTGCGTGGAGACTTGGTGGAGTCACGGGTACCAACTTGTGGGTTCAGGCATTCAGAGTCCTTCTGCCAGGACTGGCTGGAAGAGGCTCCAGGGTGGTGCTGAGGCCAGCTGCATTTTCTCCAAGCCAAAATTCCAGTCCAAAGTCACTGACTTGGAGTGGGAACATAAGATGGTAAAACTCCTGCTTACCTCCTCTCCCTTTTTAGAGCTATTTTCCCAAAGTGTGTCCAGGATTACTTACCCAGTGAGATGCTCCTCAAATTTAAAAAAAAAAAAAAAAGGGGGAGGAGGACAGGATGGTTCTCCAATCAAATAACTTTGGAAAATACTGAGTTAAATAGCATCAACCCATGCCTTAAGGTTTAAAATATAATTGTAGAGCTTATCAGAGCATTTATTGGGCCAATGATTGTTTCACAGTCCAGGGGAGGGTGTCGTGTGCAGAATTCCCCATGCAGACGTGACCATGGATCCATGGGTTCATTGTTTTGTCTTCTTTCTCATCACACCTGGTGACGACCCTGGAAACTATTTTGGGCCATCTTGCCTGTTCCTGTGAGCTTCATGGTGAGTCACGAGCTGTACTAGAGATTAATAAGAGGCAGAAACTACTGGGCAGCTCCCTACTGGGAGGGCACCCCTCCCCAAACACACAACACACACACACACACACACACACACACGGTATTTGGACCCTGGTTTCTTGCTCAGCATGAATAACAAAATGATTAACCAGTGGTCAACTTTAGAAACTTCCTTCAACCAAGAAAAGGAGAATGTGCTGAGAGCTGGGAAGTCCCCAGCAGCCTGGGGGCGCCTGCACCGTGCTCCCCCGTCCTTCTTGGGCTGGTGCTTTGCTGGTCTACAGCCCTGAGTGCGCGCCACCCCTCACTGTGATCCCCAGAGGGAAGGCCACGCTCGTTGGCCTCCAGCTCTGAAATCCGCGCTGCAGAGAAGGGTGGAAGAGCACTGGGTAAGGAGCATGGATACTGGTCCCGACCGCCTTATGTGGCTTGTGCCCATGAGATCATCTCAGGCCAACTTTCTGCTGTGTTAAGGAGGCACTCTGGGGGACCGTGAGTGTGGAGTGAAGTAGGTTAAAGTGTACTTTTAAAAGAATCAATCCACTCCCGAGATAGAGGTGGAAAATCAGAATTTCCTGAACCTACGTCTCAAAAACAAAGACCTTCCCTTCGAACACAAGATCCTCCGTTGGCCACAGCCGATGTACTAGCTGACACCAGAATCCCTTGGGAGGGGGAATCCTGTTGCCTCCACTCATAGTCCACCCAAGGAGGGGGCGTGGGTTTTAGCCGAGGGTCTCTGGCTTTTTTCCATCAGGTAATGAAAAAGCCCCAAGGGTCTTCTTGGGACACACGTTTGTTAACAGAAGCGCTGCTGGAATCCCAGGCAATAGTTAACTCATCTTTAATCTCAGCCTCACAACATCCTGAATGAAATGAAAACCAAATGCTGCCAAGTCATCCCTGAAAACAGACAGTTGGGGAAACGAAGGGCAAGCACACATTTACTCATATTTACTCATCTAAGACAAGGAATACACTGTCACGTCCCTGGCCACGGCAGCTGAGTGGGATGAAGATGGGACTGCAGCTGCAGGGAGGAGTCCGTGATACCCTGAAAGCGAGACGTGCAGGGAGAGGTGTGGAGAGAGCGCTAGAATGCCTCAGAGAGAGCCGCAGGTGGGATAAAGAGCCGGAAGGAAAATGAATCAGAAACAGCTACAGATTAGTGTTGCCAGAGAAAATACAGGACACCTAGTTAAATCTGAATTTCAGATAAGCATGCACAGTTTCTTAGTACAAGCATGTCTCATGCAACATGTGGGACATGAGACATGTGGAACATACTCATGCTTGTTATAACAAATAATATATATTTGTAATTTGTCTGAAGTTCAAATCCAAGTGGGCATGCTGTATTTTAATTTGCTAAATTTGGCGAAAGTTACATTGGAGCTGGACCTTGCATGTGAGTAGGAATCTGTCACGTGGGCCAGGTCCACGCAGGCTGGGATGGACAACAGACACTCCAAGCAGGAGGAACAGTGCGACCCAAAGTGTCAAAAGGGCAGGGTGGTGGGCTCAGAGTGAGATGGAAAAACAACCCTTCTTTCCATTCTTCAAGTTAGATTGTTTTCTCAAGATATTTGCATTTACTTTCTACTTAGGGAAGCATAAACTTAAGGCCATGCCATTGATATTCCAATGCTCATTCATGATTTCTGAGAAGCGACAATATGAGTCAGTGGCCCAAGGGCATGGCAACAGAGGGAAGAGCACGTCAGATGGAAAGTGGATGGGGTGGGCAGACCGTGAGAGGGATGGAGAGAAGATTTCAGCCTCCAGGAAACCAGAGAACCATAGAGCTGAGCAATGGTGAAGAAGGATGAGGTTTCGGAACATGTGGAATCGATTGTTTTAACTTGGGAAACTCTTTAAAGTGGTACATGTAGGGGATTTTAACACACTCCCTGCTCACCTGCTCCGGGTCTGGGTCTCATTCATTCAATTAATTTCTGAGAAGCTATCTCCTGCCAGGAGAGAATGTAAAGATACAGAGACAATGCTGCAGGGGGCTCCCAGATTAGAGGGACAGAAATGGAGCCTGAGAACATGGGGAGGGGCAGCGATGAAGACGTGCAGTGAAGGGTGTCATGGAGCTCCCGGGAGGGACAAGGAATCCTGCTGACCCTGGGGAGCAGGGGAGGCGGGTGGGGAGGTCGGGGCAGGGTGATGCTATCAGGGACCACCTCCTGGAAGTGGCTGCCTAAACTATTAAAGGATGAGTAGGAATTTCCCAGAGAGGGCTTGAGGGAGGGGAAGGCATTCCAGGTTGAAGGGACACTGAGAGCTCAGCCGTGACACCCAGACACAGCCTGGGGTGCTGTTGGCTTGGGAAGGTGGAGATGGGGAGAGGACAGAGCTCTGGATGGCAGGGAGGCTAAGCTTCACTGGGAGGAATGAGAGGGGAGAGAGGCCTCTCGTGGAGAAAGGCAGCCGTGAGGGGGGAAAGAGGGAGCTCTGCTCTGCCAGGCTCCAGGCTCCTTGGGAAAAGGATCACTTTGGATCTTCACATCCACCCCTCCCTTTCAGACCCACCGCCTCTGCAGCCCCTCTCGAGCCCATGCTTTCAAGGCCTTGTCTGCACTGATCTCATTCTCCTACAGACTCACCTCCCAGGAACATTTGCTTCCGACAGGAAACTCAGTAGGACTGCAAGGCTGTTTCCCAAGCTGCCCAGTGGAACCCTAGGAAGCATCCGTGTAGGCTGGAATTCCTTGATCTTAAACATGGGAGAAATGTCACATACTTCAGTCCCCTCTCACGGAGCAGCAACGACATCACACATTCCATATGAAGCAAGGATCTGAGAAGGCCTGTGGAGGGAAGCCCTGTTTAATCTTGTCTAACCCAGCATCTCCCAATCTTATTTGACCAAGGAGCACCTGTTGGCATCTAACAGAAGTGTTCTGCTGGACAAAATGTGGAAAATGCTATTCTAGAGCCAAAGGAATGAATCTGTAACGGAAGAATTACACACATCAGAATTCTTTCTGGCCAGGGGGATCTTCCGAACCCACCATTTGTGGAAAGGCACACTTGGCCAGAAGGACTCGACAAATGGCCACCAAGTTCTCTTTCACACATCATTTCTTTCACACATCGCACATCAGACTGGGCCAGTGAGCGTTAAACCCAGGCATGTTCACATTTCTTCTTTTTTTTCAAACATTTTTTAATTCTTAATTTTTGTGGGTATATAGTAAGTGTATATATTTATAAGGTACATGAGATTCTTTGATACAGGCACACAATGTGTAACAATCACATCATAGGGTATCCATCCCCTCAAGCATTTATCCTTTGTGTTACAAACATTCTAATTACACTCTTTCAGTTATTTTTAAATGTACAATTAAATTATTATTGACTATAATCACCCTATTGTGCTATCAAATACTAGGTCTTATTCATTCTTTCTAACTACTTTTCATACCCATTAACCATCTCCACATCTCTCCCACCATGTTCTCATTTCCCCCTGAGCTTGAGCTGAGATGACCAACCCTCCTCCCTCAGCCTCACTCTCCACCATCCTCTACCCTCACTCCACCTGGCTGACCCTGCCATGGCGCAGTTGTGGTCATCATTAGTGCAGTTCACTTCACAATTACAGATCCTGTCCATTTCTCGGCACATAGTAAGATTGTATGTTTCAGTTCCCTTGTAGTTGACTGAGGCCAATGTTTGGCCAAAGAGCATGAGCAGAAGTGACCAGTGAAATGTGACATTCTGAGCCTTGTGTTTAGTGGACATTATGAGACCCGCCAAAGCCTCTTTCTTTTCCTCTGAGACAGCAGCTGGCAATATTCAAGATGGCGGCAGTTCTGTCTACTTCAAGTGCTGATGGTAAACAGAGCCCCTCTGCCAACCCACAACAGGCACAGCACAACGTGGTAATTGAGGAATAACCTTTGTTATTTTGAGCCACTGAGATTTGGAGGTTGTTTGTCACTGCAGCCTATATTAGCCTATTCTGACAGGCACAAGCTTCTATTGTGAAGAGGTGCATTATGGGCCATGAAGAGAGCAGTCCCATAGAGACGGGGAAAAAAGCAAGCAGAGAGGCCCAAAGTGATGGGGGAGTGGGAAGAAATAAAGCTGAAAAGGCAGCCAAGATCACGTAGAGTCTTTCGGGCCATGGTAGCAATTTAGGATTTCATTCTGAATCGGACAGGAAGCCATCAGAAGGTTTTAAGACAAAGGGAGACAGGATCTGGGTGTGTTTTTAAAGGATTATTCTAGCTGCTTTGTTGAGGACAGACTGTACAGGGGCAAAAGCAGAAGCATGGAGACTAGCTAGGAGGCCCAAGTGAGAATCCACGTGGGTGATAACGGTAACTTGGACTGGGGTGTAGCGATAGCAATGCTGACACAGTGTGCCCAAAGATCAGGCATAAGGAGGACAGGAGAGAAGAAGAGCAAATGCATCATCAGAACAGCACCGAGGCTGACGCCAGTGCAGTGATATCTCTACGAGGTGAAATAGGGAGGGTTGGTGTCTCATTCTGGATGTTTTCTGCTGGGAAGGTAAGAAAACAGACCGTCTCTCCTGACATCCTAACTCAGGGTAAGGCAGGAACCAGTGCAGGGCGAGGATCTGAGGGAGCCTGCCAGCCCGAGGTCTGGAATGCCATTTAAAGTGCATGCCCGGTGCGTTGGCTCACATTCCGGGATGAATCTGCCACCGCTCCCTCTGACAATGTTTAGCATGAAATAAAAAGTATGGCTTTCAAATGATACCACGAGGAAGATTCTTGAGCAAATATGGCCAAAGTTTCTCTGCAGAATGTTCTCGGAGGCTGGGATTCCAACCACCTCCAGCCTTCTTTTTCCACCCAGTCCTTCCCAGTCCTGCAGTAAGGTTTGACCAGACCACGGCACTGGCCTCCTCACAGGGTTACCTGATCTTGCTGCCAATCTAATCACTCAGACTGCCAATCGGAACCTCCACAATCTGCTCCAAACAAAACTTTTCTCTAGTTCTTGTTTGATTTTTGTCCCCGAAATCTTCCTTTTACACCAAAACTCAACCCTTCAGTCACTGTGGATGTCCTACAGAACTTCAAAATACATGTTGAGCTTGTGGCAATTTCTCAGTGTTGTACCCTTGCCCCAGCCATTTTCTCTGCTGGAAATACTGTCCCTCACATCTTCAATGCTCCAAATACTCCCATGGCGGTATTTATCACTCACTTAACTGTGATTCTATAGCCAAAGTGCTTTATGTGTGGGTCAGGCTGATGACATGAGAACTTTTTCTTTTAGATTTTTTTTGTAGATATGTAAATAAGTTATGCACCGATCTTATGATCTCTGCTAAGTTGAGGGGCTCCTTGAGTGCAGGAGCAGGAGCCATGTCTGGCTCACCTTTAAATCCTGAAGAGCCCTGAGCACCTGCCTCCTCATTTGACCAAGGAGCACCTGTTGGCATCTAACGGAAGTGTCCTGCTGGACAAAATGTGGAAAATGCTATTCTAGAGCCAAAGGAATGAATCTCTAATGGAAGAATTAGGTAGCAGATGCTCAGAAAGCATCTGTATTTGTCAGGACTTTGGCTTACAGCAGCAGTCTCCAAACTTTTTAGCACCAGGGACTGGTTTCATGGAAGACAATTTTTCCATGGACCAGTACTGGTCTGTGGCCTGACCACTGGGAATCCCTGGTTTACAGGTAACAGAAACTCAACTCAAAGTGCCTGAGACAATGAAAGGAAATTGATTGGTTTGTGTAATGGAAAAGTCCTGGGGTGGATCTGGCTTCAGAAAAAGCTAGATGCCAATTACCAGTTGATGTTATGAAGAACAGCCACCTCTTCCTTGCTCCCACTTTCCTGTTTGCCTCTGTTGTTGGCTTCATTCTCAGATTGTCTTTCCCCACATGGTAGCAAAGATGTGCAGTGGAAGCTACAGGCTTAGAACCCACTCTCAAGAAGAACTGAGTTCCTTACTTGACAATTCCAGCAAAAATCTTTTGGGAACTCTGATTGGTCAACTAAAGCCAAATGCCAATTTCTTGACCAATCACTATGGTGTAGGGGATGGATAATTCTGTCCTAGGCACATGCCCACCTCTGGTGCCAGCAGGTGGAATGACCTCATCCAAACTGCATGGACTAAGAACATGAAAGGTGAGATACTGAAAAGGAAATTTAGGTGCTGTGACCTAAAGAAGGGATGAGGGATGCCAGGCAAGCAAGAACAACAGATGTCCCTAACAGAGTCCTTTTTCTGTGACAGCACACTACAGCAAAACAAATTGGCACCTCTTTTTAGAGGTCAACCTTCACAACCATCTGCTCAAAGAAATTAATGTTCCCATCTTGGCTGACTTATTTGGCCATAACAGCAAGTTCACATAACAATTCAAACAGAGCAGTAGGGAGTAGGTAGCATGGTTAGGCATAATTGGGAGAAATATGAATATTGGCACCTCAGTTTCATTTTACAAAGAAAAGAAGCATTGGATGAATGGGTGGATGGATGTCTGGATGGATGATTGGAGAGATGGATGAATGAAGCAGTGTTCTATTTATTTAATTTTGCCATTATATTTAGATTAAAATCCTGTTGCAATGGACTGCACTATAAAGACAGTTCAAAGAAGGCTCAATTAATAGGAAATCCTCCTGCAGTGGCCTAATGAGGGTTTACTTTTTTACATAAATAAACATTTACTAACATACACCTGTTATATGTCACAGAAATAATTTTTGCAGGTAGATCTACCTGGGTGTTAAAATTAGTGGGCAAATATTTAAGGAGAAGAGGATATTTGCATAATCTCAAAATAGCTCCCCTAAGATACTTATTAATCACAAAGGGAAAAATAATAACTTTATTGTGGAGAAACCCAACAGGCACCACCTTAACCAAGTGATCATTGCTAAGATCACCAGTAATAAGATATGTTGATATCATGTTCCCTGATATAATGATGCACTGAGAAGGGCATAACATCACTCCTGTGTTATGTTTACCCAAAATGCAAAACCTCAAACTAGTCTTGAGAAAACATCAGACAAACTCAAATTGAGAGACATTCTGCAAAATAACTGACCAGCACTGAAGTATATAAGAGAGAAGACAAGACAAGAGAAATGTTCCTAGATTGGGGGAAACTACAGAAACACGACAATTAAATCAATGTGGGATCTTGGATTGGATCCCGGAGGAGGAAAATAACATGCATTAATCCTTGGGCTACTCTAGCAAAATACACTAGGTGGCTTATAAACAACAAAAATGTATTTCTCACAGTTCTGGAGGCTGGGAAGTCTAAGATCATGGCACTGGAAGATTCAGTGTCCAGTGAGGACTCACTTTTTGGTTCACAGAATAGAATGGTGCCTTTTCATTATGTCCTCACTTGATGGAAGGGGCAAGGCAGCTCCCTGGGGTCTCTTTTATAAGGGCACTAATCCCATTCATGAGGACTCTACCCTCATGATCTAACCACCTCCCAAAAGGGCTCCCTTATAATACCATCAATTTGGGGGCTAGGATTTTAACATATGAATTTGGGAGGACACAAACATTCAGACCATAGCAAACATTAGTGGAAAAATGGTGAAATCTCTCTCTCTCTTTTTTTTAGTTTGAGATAGAGTCTTGCTCTGCAGCCCAGGCTGGAGTGCAGTGGCGCAATCTCTGCTCACTGCAACCTCCGCCTCCCAGATTCAAGTGATTCTCCTGTCTCAGCCTCTTGAGTAGCTGGGATTACCACCACCCTGCCTGGCTAATTTTTTTGTATTTTTACTAGAGACAGGGTTTCACCATTTTGGCCAGGCTGGTCTCAAACTCCTGTCCTCAAGTGATCCACCTACCTCGGCTCCCAAAGTGCTAGGATTACAGGCGTGAGTCGCCGTGCCTGGCCAAAAAATGGTAAAATTGTAATTAAGTCTGTAGTTTAGTTAATAGCATTGATCCAAAGTTAATTTCCTGGTTGTATTCATTGTACCATCATTATGAAAGATGTTAACAGAGGAAGCTGTGTGAAAGGTGTATGGAAACTCTTCTCATTAATTTTACAACTTTTCTGTCAGTCTAAAATTATTTCAAAATTAAAACTTAAAAACTAAAACCATTATGTAGGTCCTTAGTTAGTTATGAACCATAATTGTACTGCCACCACAAATCAAAGGTTCCTAGGATTTAGTGCCTGGATCATAGGTGCAGACAAATGTTTTTGGAATTTAGAGGAAGAAGGGAGTGGTGTGGCCTTGGTACCTTTGATGTCTCTGGGAAGAAGTTCAGGCCAAGTGATGTGGCTACAGCTAGAACTTCAGCTAGTTCCCTACTCCATAGGGGACCCCAACTGAGCAAAGATACAGAAATGTGAATGACTGATCATGGCATGTTCTGAAAGTTGTCCAAACTTCTTTCCCAGTCAGTAAGAAGGACTCTGGGCTCTGAGCTGGTCTAGAATTCTGGAATTTCAGACTTGGTGTGGAAGTAGAAAAGGCAAGGGATTGGCTGTAGGACATGAAATATGGGGAAATAAAGGCAGCATCTCAGAAGAAATAGGTTATGGAAGAATAAGTACTAGATAAATATTTGTGTTCAGAAAGACACAAAAATATGAATGAAGTCTGAAACTAAAAGCCAGAGCACACACATTAGGAGACAGCTTTTAAGGGCACCAAGCTTATGTAGACCATAATACCCTGGAGTGAATATTAATTTGGAGGTGTAATGAGTCATATAGGGTCAGCTAAGAAGTTGTGCTTTTCTCAGTTGATAATGCCAGGCAGACCTCCTTCAACTTCAGTGTGCATACAAAGCACCCAGGGAACTTGTTAAAATGCAGATTCTGTTTCAGCAAGTCTGAGATGGAGCCTCAGATTCTGCATTTCTAACAAGTTCCCAGATGATGCTTGTGCTGCTGGTCCTTAAACCATGATTTGGGTAGTAAGGATGCAGTCCATTGGAGATGTTTGAACAGAGGGAAGACAGTGAAAGCAATAGAAGAACCCTCATCCAGATACATGTTTAATAAGGTGGCACTGGTTCCAAATACCTTCCTGGCCTGAGCACGAGGCTAAATAGTCAAGCACAGAGTCAACACTGAAGGCTAAATACTTTGTATGCAAAGCCCTATTGGGCAAGTAAAACTGGTTAGAAGAGCAGACAATAGCTGCCCTCTGGGAATAGATAATCCAGAGGTGACACTGCCTTGTGTCTGTAACACTGCCAAGTAAGGGTTCCCTGATCACAATCTCACCGCCAAAAATGCCTTTGGCCTGGCCCATTTACACTGCAAGTTCATGCAAGCTGAGCTCTTCCCTTGCTGTTATCACATAGCAGGTCTCCTTTATTTCTAACTCAAATATACCTGTTATTCAAGAAAAGATCTTCCAAGCTTCACACCAAGATACATCAAAATGCCAAAAAATACTCACATCAAAATGTGTGCAAAATGCAGGAGCTAAAGGGAAAGAAAAAATGAGAAGACCCTTTGACCTCTGTTAGTGACTAAGTCCCTCCTCCTCTAGAAGACGGATGTTAGTTCTTCTTTCTTTCTCCACTAGAAAAGTCAGGAATGCCATTTCTAGAAATCCACTGGGAAGATATTCTCATTTTCTGTGGTATCTGGAAGGCAGGCCTTTTCCCTACATGATCAGATTTTATTCTCCCAAATGAGCAGAGTGGATTCTTCCTGCCTGTACCACGTGATGACCAAGACACAGCCTTTGCCCTCAAGATGCGAAGAATGCATGGCTGATTATTCAAATACAAGGTAAAACTGAAGCAGATACCAAAGACTGAAGGAACCCCAAGGAGATAATGTCCTGCGGACTCCATCAACATTTCCAGTTAGAATCCTTTGGGAGTAGGAGTTGGAGTAGAAGTTGGAGAGATTCATCCTGAATAAGGGAGTCTGGCAGCCCCCTCCTCAGCCCAGCATCTGGTATAACACACCCTTAGCATCTGCCATCTCCCTATGGGCTGGCACACCATGGCTGGTGGAGCTCCCCCACTTTTAGGTGGAAACTCTATACTGGATCCTACAGACCAATTCATTTCGGTGTCATAGGGCACACTGTCTTGTGGTTGGTTCCCCATGGTTGGTGCCTTTTTCTTACAACTGACTATTTCTAAATCATGGCTGTAAAATCCTCCAAACCCATGTTTTTTCTCCTGAGGCCCTTTGCTCTGAATCTTACTGTTCACTCCCTACCCTGGCTTCAGGGCCATCCCTTGATCATGGATCACACACTCTGGCAGCCACAGAACCTTGTCCACTCCTCTTCCTTCCTCTCCACTCTACCCCTTTCTGAGCAAGGAAGACAAGAATCCCCCCATTCCCACCCCACCTGCCATCTCCATCTTCATGGTATTTGCTTCACCTTCTGCTCATACTGAGTATTGCTTGGGAACATTTTTCCCCTTTCCTATCCAAATCCTAGTATTTCAGGCCCGTGTTCACTGACATAGCTTTGGAGATAAACTGTTAGAAGATTGTTTTCTACAAGCCCAAACTCATCCCTAGGTTTCTGATAGAGGTGCCAGCATCAAGACACAGACAAAATCCTAAGGTGACAAATGCAAATCAGCTATCAGGGCTGTGTTCAGGGCTGTTAGAAAATTTTTCAACATACTAAATTTAGCAGAGTTTATTTGAGCAAAGAAAGATTCATGAATTGGGCAACACTCAGAACGAGGAGAGGTTTAGACAGCTCTGCTCTGCAAAGTGGGCAGTGAGTATTTATAGACAGAAACTGGAAGTAAAGTACAAAAACAGCTTTATTGGTTACAGGACTGCAATTGCTTTATGTGGACATGGTCTGATCAGTTGGCTGGCTGTGATTGGCTGAGACTCCACTGTTTGTTATACTCCCAAGCTAGGTTTTCAGTTTGTTTACGTACTAAGTTATGTTGCAGTTCCTTACACAGGAACTCAAAGTATAGAGACAACCTCAAGCCAGTGCCCTCCTGCTGTATTAATTTAACAGGGGCTTCCTCTGCCTCCCTCCCCTATCACCATGACCAGCTACATAATTTGCAGAGCCCAGTGCAAAATGAAAATGCAGGACCCCTTGTTCAAAAACACATTCAGGATTTCTGTAGCAGCAGAATATTAAATCAAGTATGGGATGCTGTGAGTGTAGAAGCCCAGGGCACACTGTCTCTTCCTTGACTGAGCTGAGTGTGCTCCTGCCTCAGGACCTGGGCATTCACCACGGACTCCACCTGGAATTCTGTCCCTTGAGTTCCACATGGCTCTCTCCCTCACTTCCTTCTTTCTCTGCCCAAATGTCACCTCATTAAAGGGGCTTCCTTTGACCCTGCTAACTAAAACCCCCCTTAGCCCATCACTCCCTATCCTGTTACCCTGCTTTATTTTTCTTTCCTAATCTGAGCAATCTGAGCACTAGCTAAAATAATGTATACATTTCTTTATTGCTCTTTTCTCACCTCAATGTAAACTCCCTGAGAGCAGAAACTTTGATTCTGCAGTGCCCATAATAATCATTGCATACATATATACAGGGTAAGTCAATAAATCATTGGACTTTTTATTCAATTCAATAACTTACTTTTGGGAAAATGTAATAATAAAGAAATTCAAACAAATTCTAAAGAGACAAAATTTGAGCTTTGTTACATTCTCTCAAATTCTCATCTCCTTTTATTGTTTTTTTAAATTGTGGTGAAATTCATATAACATACAATTATCCATTTTAAAGTGTGAGATTTAACAGCATCTAGCACAATCACAATGTTGTGCAACCACCACTTCTCTCTAGTTTTAAAACTCTTTCATCGTTGCAGAAAAATACCCCTAATCCAGTAAGTAATTATTCCCTCTAGTCCCTCTGCCCTCCATCTTCTGTTAAAAACAAATCTGCAGCTGGGCACAGTGGCTCAAGCCTGTAATCCCAACACTTTGGGAGGTTGAGGTGGGTGGATCATGAGGTCAGGATTTTGAGACCAGCCTGACCAACATGGTGAAACCCCATCTCTACTGAAAATTTAAAAATTAGCTGGGCATGGTGGTGCATGCCTGTAATCCCAGCTACTTGGGAGGCTGAGGCAGGAGAATCACTTGAATCCAGGAGGCGTAGGTTGCAGTGAGCCGAGATGGTGCCACTGCACTCCAGCCTGGGCAACAGAGTGAGACTCTGTCTCAAAAAAAAAAAAATCTGCTTTCTGTCTCTACAGATTTGCCTATTCTGATGTTTCATATAAAAAGAATCATACATGTGACTTTTTGTGTCTGGCTTCTTTCACTTAATATAATGTTTTTGAGGTTCATCCATATTGTAGCATGTATCAAGACTTTGTTTCTTTTTATGGCCAAGTAACATTCCTTTGTATAGATATACCACAATTTGTTTATTCATTCATCTATTGATGGACATGTTGCTTGTTTCCATTTTTGGCTATTACAAATAATACTACTGCAAACAGTTGTGTACAAGTTTCTGTGTGGACATATGTTTTCATTTCTCCTGGTAAATATCTTGGAGTAGAATTAAATTTCTTTGTCACCAATTTTCCAATCATGCTTCTTCCAAGTCCCTGACCATCCAGCCAAACCATTGGCTATAGCCCCTGAATCAGTATATAATCGCACATCTGGTCATTTCTCTTTCCATGCGAAGTGCACAACCAGGTGCACTGCTTGAAGTTCTGCCCACTGGAAAGATTTCTCTTTCCCTTCACCACTATCCTTCAGGGATATCCTAGAAAGGGGCTGTAGTGCTGCAGCTGTCCACTTTCACGTGGTGCCTGCATATCATGCAGACCATCTGTGAACCAGACCCTAGTCTCCTCTTCCCCTGTCAACTGATCATAGGCAACTCCCCATGAGGCCCTTGGTGCAGGCTGGGGGCGAGAAGGCAAGGTGGCAGGAGTGGAGACCACGGGCATTTGGGCCATTTCCTCATGTAACTTACTTGTGCCTTCAAGACCTGCTCAAGCCTTATCATGTATATACCTCTTCCATTTGATGATGGAATGCTGCTGTGCATGACCAACTTTATGGCTAGATAGGTCAGAAAGCACCCAGTTCATGATAAGCAGTTCAGGTTGCATGGTAACTTGATGACCCATAGTCAAACGTTCAGTTTCCACCAAACCTAGTAACATTCCAAAAGCTGTCTCTCAAAAGGTGAGTAGTTATCTGCAGAAGATGGCAGGGCCTTGCTCCAAAATCCAAGGTCTCCACTGTTATTCACTTATGGGGGCCTGCCAAAGGCTCCAAACAGCATCCCTATCTGCCACTGACACCTAAAGCACTATTGGATCTGCTGGGTCATATGGCCCAAGTGGCAGAGTAGCTTGCACAGCAATCTGGACCTGTTGCAGAGCCTTTTCCTGTTCTGGTCCCCATTCAAAACTGGCAGCCTTTTGGGGAACTTAATTAATGGGCCAGAGTGACACACCCAGATGAGGAGTGTGTTGCCTCCAAAATCCAAATAGGCCCACTAGGCATTGTGCCTCTTTCTTGGTTGTAGGAGGGGCCAAATGCAGCAATTTATCCTTCACCTTAGAAGGAATATCTCAACAGGCCCCACACTACTGGACCCCTAGAAATTTTACCGAGGTAGAAGGTCCCTGAATTTTAGTCAGATTTATTTTCCATCCTCTGGCACACAAGTGTCTCACCAATAAGTCCAGTGTGTTTGCTACTTCTTCCTCACTGGATCCAATCAGCATAACATCATCAATGTAATGGACCAGTGTGATATCTTACCAAAGTGAATGGCTATCAAAATCTCTACAAATAAGATTATGACACAAAGCTGGAGAGCTAATATACCCCTGAGGTAGGACAGTGAAGGTATATTGCTGGACTTGCCTGCTGAAGGCAAATTGCTCCTGGAGAAAAAGGCATCTGCCAAGTCAATGGCTGCATCCCAGGTACCAGGAGACATGTTAATTTGCTCAAGCAATGAAACCACATCTGTTTCAGCAGTTGCAATTGGAGTCACCACTTGATTAAGCTTATGATAATCCACTGTCATTCTCCAAGATCTATCTGTCTTCTGCACAGGCCAAATAGGAGAGTTGAATGGGGATGTGGTAGGAATCTCCACCCCTGGGTCTTTCAAGTCCTTGATGGTAGCACTAATCTCTGCAATCCTTCCAGGAATGTGATATTGTTTTTTATTTACTATTTTTCTAGGTAAAGGCAGCTCTGACGGCTTCCATTTGGCCTTTCTCATCATAGTAGCCTTCACCCTACCAGTCAGGGAGCCAGCCAATGTGAGGGTTCTGCCAGCGGCTAAGTACATCTATGCCAATTATGCATTCTGGCACTGGGGAAATGACCATGAGATGAGTCCAGGGACCCACTGGACCCACTGTAAGTTGAACCTGAGCTAAAACTCCATTAATTATCTGACCTCCATGACCCCCTACTTTAACTAGAGGACCACTATGATGTTTTGGGTCCCCTGGAATCAATGTCAGCTCAGAGCCAGTATCCAGTATTCCCCCGAATGTCTGACCATTTTCCTTTCCCCAGTGCACAGTTACCCTGATAAAAGGCCAGGGGTCTCCTTGGGGAAGGATGGGAGAAAGATTCACTGCATAAATTTTCAGTAGTGTAATGGGATCCTTCCTCAAGGGGACCTGGTGTCTCCTTCATTCATTTCTGGGTCTGTAAACTGGCTCAAGTCTGGAATTTGATTGAGGGGCCATAATTCTCTGCTTTTATAATTCAAATTAGTCTTTTGCCCATTCGACCTAGAAGTTATCTGCTTATATAAATTAACAAAAAATTCAGTAGGCTTCCTGTCAATTTCATTCAAAGAACACTGTGATTAATTAGCCAATGCCACAGCTCTACACGAGTCAGATTATTCTCATTTCTGCTTTGTCTCTGCTGTCCGTTATGGTAGCTATGCCCACCTTGCCTTTGATGGTTGAGTGCCACCACTTGGCCCATGCCACCACTTGGACCCTGCCACCTTGGGATTCAATTATTCCCATTGTATTTAAATTTTGTAGTTGAGTGACTGTGGTTCCCACTGTTAGATCTGACATACAGAGAAGAACAATTACAGTGCCTTTTTTTTTTTTTTTGAGATGTAGTTGCTCTGTCACCCAGGCTGGAGTGCAGTGGTGCAATCTCTGCTCACTGCAACCTCCACCTCCTGGATTCAAGTGATTCTCCTGCCTCAGCCTCCCAAGTAGCTGGGATTACAGTTGTGTGCCACCATGCCTGGCTAATTTTTTGTATTTTTAGTAGAGACAGGGTTTCACCGTGTTAGCCAGGATGGTCTCGATCTCCTGACCTTGTGATCTGCCTGCCTCGGCCTCCCAAAGTGCTGGGATTATAGGCATGAGCCACTGCATCTGGCCTACAGGGCCCTTCAAAGATGCAGATGCTACCCTCACAAACCTATTTCATGAGGCATTGGTCAAGGGTATATCTTCTGGACCCTCCCAGCTGGGATGAGTAGGTCTAAAGTCACTAATCCACTCCACCATCACAATCTCCCTAAGCCTTTGGATCCTTCCCTCTACGTTAAACCAAGGGAGATCATTTTAGCTCACCCACAGTGGGCAATCTTTCAATCCATATTTCAGCTAACCAAGCAAATAAACCATGAGAACCTTTTTCAACTCTCCAAGCTGCAACATTAAATGCAGAGTCCCTATTTAGTGGGCTCAAATCAGTAAGTTCAGCCTGATTCAACTCTATGTTCCTTCCACCATTATCCCACAACCTTAATATCCATTCCCATGCCTGCTCTCTAGATTTCTGCTTATATAAATTAGAAAACTCAAGCAGTTCTTTTTGAGTGTAGCACACCTTCTTGTGGGTCCCACTCTCAACTTCACCTCCAGGGGCCCACCAGGACTTCAGTCTAGTTATAGGTCAAGAAGCAAACAGGGCTGTTGGGGGTAGCTCCTGAGGAGAATCAACGTTATCTTGCCTGGCAACTGCCTCAGGGCAGGCCATCACTTTTGCCTCAGGTAGTGCAGGGTTTATCTCCTCAGACAAAGGTGGAAAGGCTGATGGCAGCAAGGGTCGGGGAGTGGTTGTTGCCACTACTGGGGATGGGGAAGCTGTTTCTTCTGGCAAAAAAGTTTCATCAGAGTTTACAAACTCAGTGTTCCCAGCTTTGTCAGGGTCCTCCCACACATCCCCATTCCAAGTCACAGTGTCCCATTCTTTTCCAATCAATGGCCTCACTTTAACAGTAGACACCTGGTGAGGCTGTGCAGGCACCTTTCATTGCAGGTCAGCCACTCACATGATCAGAGCTTGTCTCTGTTTTCCCACAATTTCAGCTCTCTCTCTACAGGAGATAAAACTCTCACTCAGGACAATCTTAGTAGATTTGAGGCTCAGTATCTGCTTCTGAAGTCAGGAGTTAGAATCCCTGAATTCATCATTTTCTTTCATCACTTTGTCCATTGAACTTAGGAGCAACCAACCAGCTTCATTATGTTCCTTGGTTCTCCACATATGGTCAAAGGTGTTATGTATAGAGTCACTAAACTCCTTGCCTCTCAGGAGTGGTGAATCAGGAGTGTCAAATGCATTTACTTTGTATAACTCTAAACAATTCATGCCAAGGACTATCAAGTGTTCTCCACACTATTAGAAGCAGAGTCCTTAGCATTTTGGGGTCTAATCATATTAAGCAGCCAACTCCAGAAATCCCAAATCCAACAAAAGAACTCTATCCATAATATTCTGTTCCTCTAGAACCACTCCTGGTACCAAAATCTGTATTAGGGTTCTCTAGAACTAATAGAATATATATAGGGGAGTTTATTAAGTATTAACTCACATGATTACAAGGTCCCACAATAGGCTGTCTGCAAGCTGAGGAGCAAGAAGAGCCAGTCCTAGTCCCAAAACTTAAGAACTTGGAGTCTGATGTTCAAGGGCAGGAAGCATCCAGCATGGGAGAAAGATGTAGGCTGGGAGGCTAGGCCAGTCTAGCCTTTTCAGGCTTTTCTGCATGCTTTATATTCTAGCTGCACTGGTAGCTGATTAGATGGTGCCTGCTTAGATTGAGGGTGAGTCTGCCTTTCCCAGCCCAGTGACTCAAATGTTAATCTCTTTTGGCAACACCCTCACAGACAGGATCAATATGTTGCATCCTTCAATCCAATCAAGTTGATACTCAGTATTAACCATCACAAGATCTGAACCAAGGCAAAAATAGTTGGGGTGGGAAGCAGAGGAGAAGACCAGTACAATAAATGTACAGAAGTAATCCACCAAATTAGGCAATAGGTTAGACTTGAGGGCAGAAGGAGAAGGGGGAGTTGTGACTCATCCCCAGATTTATGCATGGATAATAGCATCAATGGAGTGGCCAGCCACTCATGGGCCCAGCAGGTGCTGCTGCTCACTGATGCATTCTTCATGGTGAATGTGGCTCATTCAAGCTACCCCAGGGACATGAAGGTGAAAATGGACAGCAGACAGTCCAGTCCCAAGTCCAGGAGAGAAGGGAGGGTGACAGAGAATTCAGGGTCACCAGCACCCGAGTGATCACAGACATAAGAGTGAATGAGATTCCAGAGATGTCAGGAGAAGGAGAACAGGGGCCTGGAGACAGAGGCTGGGAAAGTGGAATCCTGACCGGCACTATGCCTTTCACAATCCACTAAGACACTTACTGCTTGGTTCCCTTTTCTCAACAACTGACCTCACCAAAGCTAGTCAGAATTTAATGTGCCAGGTCAGAGGCCATCTTCCTCCCTCTCCACCCCCACACATGGTAACATCATCATTTGCTTTATTTTCCTTTACACACACAAGACATTTTAAGGAATATGTAAATGCCTCCATTTCTTTGCCATCCCGAATATCTGGTTTATTACCTTGAATTCATTATTTTCAATCTTTGGGGAATCTATGACTTCACAGAGAAAGCTTTGTCTTCTCCTTAGAAAGAAGGTTCCCCTCCAAATGGGGCTGGCTGGCAATGAGAAGAGAGAGAGTTCTCATAGATGCAGGTCCGGACAGTGGCCTCCTGTATTAGTCTGTTCTCACACTGCTATAAAGACATACCTGGGAGGCCAAGGTAGGTGGATCACCTGAGGTCAGGAATTTGAGACCAGCCTGGCCAACATGGTGAAACCCATCTCTACTAAAAATACAAAAATTTGCCAGGCATGGTGGCAAATGCCTGTAATCCCAGCTACCTCAGAGGCTGAGGTGGGAGAATCTCTTGAACCCGGGAGATGGAGGTTGCAGTGAACCAAGATCATGCCACTGAACTCCAGCCTGGGCAACAGAGTGAGACCCTGTCTCAAAAAAAAAAAAAAAAAAAGACATACTGAGACTGGATAATTCTTCTAGAGAGGCTTCAGGAAACTTACAATCATGGCAGAAGGAAGAAAGGGAAGTAAGCACATCTTCACATGGCAGCAGGAGAGAGAGAGCAAAAGGGGAGATGCTACATACTTTCAAACAACCAGATCTCATGAGAACTCACTATCACAAGAACACCAAGTGGGAAATCTGCCCCAATGATCCAATCACCTCCCACCAGATCCCTCCCCCAACACTGGGGATTACAATTCAACATGAGATTTGGATGGGGACAGAGAGTCAAACCATATCACTTACCAAGGAACCAGAGCCTTGGCTTGGGGACTTCCTGCCTTTGGGCCCCAAGGGCATGGTCTACTCTGATGCTCTCCTCTAACCCTTCCCCCAACCCACCATTAGACATTGGAGATTCCTCTAAGATGGCTCAATGTACAGAGAAAAAAAGCTTGCTATGCTAATATGAGATTCCAGACCTTGCCATGGTGATTTTGATTTCTCACTGAAAATGAACTGATCTAACTCCTGCTTTCATCTCAGTCTTGGGAAGTTGAAGAGGATGGGTCTGCCCCTGGACCTGCTTTTGATCTGTAGGCAAAATGCAATGACAGAGCCTGCAGGCTGAGGCACAGCACGTGGACCTGGTAAATCCCCCAGGGCATGACTTCCATCTGCCTGAGAAGCTGGCTGGCTCTGGCTTTCTTTATGTTCTTCAGGAATGACTTGGGCTCTTCTTTTTTTCAACTGGTTCATTCTACTTTGATCACCTGCCACCTCTTTCTGCAACCCCTCCTCCTTTCTTCAGA
The DNA here is from genome assembly GCF_029281585.2 of Gorilla gorilla gorilla. Lineage (NCBI taxonomy): Eukaryota > Metazoa > Chordata > Mammalia > Primates > Hominidae > Gorilla > Gorilla gorilla. Next base: position 74,123,280 of record NC_073243.2, read on the forward strand.
GTCTGCCATGAAATTGTAATTTAAATATCAGTAACAAAAAATCATTCTAAATTAATATTTTCTAGTTTAACATTTAGGGACGGTGTTTTCAGACTTTGACTTCTAGATTGTGGAAAGGGTGCTCATAAAATGATAGTATTCACAGCCCATTTGTGTGAGTTCCTTAAAGGACCCTTTCTGGGTAAATGTTGCAGAGTCACAGCTTAGAAAAACAAAACCTTCCAAATGGCTTTGGGAATGAAACCATTTTCAGATTGGCAATAAAATTAATTTATAAACATTTTCTCACTTTTTTCACCTTTCCCATTCAAATACGGAACTGGGATATGTAATATGTGTAGAAATGTGCTGATGCTGCTGGGGGTTGGGGAGCTGTTGGGAGGTTGCCTGGTCCCTGCTCCCAGCCACTCCATGAGTAAGTGTGCACACATGCACAAGCACGTATACGCACGCAAACGAACGCACGTGCACCCGAATGAATGCAATGGGCAGAACAGATGGGGTCATAAATTTGAAATTAGGAGACAGCCAATAAGACCTGCAGCTAAAGGAAAATCCACATCAGTTTCAAGCCTGCTCCCCTTTAGGTGTACCCCTGGGGTTCACTTTGCCCTTCTGACAAATCCCTGTACTTTTTCTACCCAATGGATGGCCTTTCCTGACATCTTCCCAACTGGGTTGCTCCATGCTGCTGTTGTCAAGATAATGTTTATGGTGCCTTCTGTTTTCTCTGTGTCTCATAAGCACTACCCCCATTTAATACTGAACAAACCTAGGGGAAGGCAATTAGTCCCCACATTTTACAAAGAGAAGCCCAAGGCTCAGCAAGGCAACAAAGAGAGACCTTGTCTCACTCTGGATAAATTATCAGGTCTCAGGTGTGACTTTTTTCTTTTCTTTTCTTTTCTTTTTTGAGACAGGGCCTCACTCTGTGTCCCATTTCTATGACCTATCTGGGGTCACCCAGCTGTAAGTGACACAGCCAGGATTTAAACTCTAGGAAGCCTGACTCCAAGGTGCCTATACTCTCTTCCCACCACATCTCTGTGACTCGAGGCTGCTTCATTTAACAGATGGCAGGACAGGTTACAGAAGTCACAGCCATAAATAAGCAAAGAAGGGAATGAAGCAGAACATATTTTTGCTCACAGCTATGGCTCCCTGGCCAAGTATTTCTTACCGGAAGTGGAGTTGCCCAAGTATTTATTTGTAAGAGGTGCAGAGCAGTTTTGTGGGGAAAACAGTCACCCAGCAACCAGAAACGCAGGGACTCAGGCTTTGGAACTTCTTAGTTGAGTTGACTCCATTTGTTACCCATGTTCTCTGTTATTTCTCATCTATAAAACGAGGATAAACAATGCCTTTTTCTCAAGGCTGCTATGGAGGTCGATGAAGCAATAGAAATGAAAATTACAAAATTTGGCCGGGTGTGGTGGCTCATGCCTGTAATCCCAGCATTTTGGGAGGCCAAAGCAGTCAGATCGCTTGAGGTCAGGAATTCGAGACCAGCCTGGCCAACATGGTGAAACCCCATCTCTACAAAAAATACAAAAATTAGCCAGGTGTGGTGCTGGGCACCTGTAATCCCAGTTACTCAGGAGGCTGAGGCAGGATAATCACTTGAGCCAGGGAGGCGGAGGTTGCAGTGAGCTGAGATAGTGTCACTGCACTCCAGCCTGGGCAACAGAGTGAGACTTTGTCTCAGAAAAAGAAAATTACAAAATTGTCCAGAAATCATGTTATGTATAAATATATATTTTTCTATGTATCCCTGCTAAAATAATATTTCATTCATTGAAGTTATTTCTTACTTCTGCTTTTTGACATAATGTTTGATTTCTCTTGGCCCCAGCTTCCCCATCTGTAAGATGTGGCCACAGGTCTCATGGACTCCTATGCTTCTTTCCAGCTCTGCCATTCAGTAGATCAATGACCCTTCCTGACTCCTACTGTGCTTTCCAGCCAGGCCTTGGTGGCTAAGAAAGCCCAGGGATGGAGTTCCCTCACACAGAGCCACGGCTCTTCTCAACCAAGAGGAGGTTGAAGATCAAAGAGCAAAGGTGTCCCTCAAGGATGTTCAAATGCAAAACATGACAGAATTAAGCTCACAGAGGAATAGTAACTTTATTCCTTCTACTATGTGTATTGACGAAGCCACAAGGTGTGCTGGGAATAAGACAAGATTCAAGAAACAGTTCAGAGGAGGAGACAGATTTTAAAGAAATCTTTATCCAGGTAATTATTTCACTGGAGTTGTGATATGTTCTATGAAAGAATAAGACTGTTTACTGGGAGTTTATACAATGGCAGAGGGGTGGTCCTTATGAGAATTTCCCAAGGAAAGGACACTTCAAGCTTGTTCTTGAAGGCTGATCTAGATTTGCAGGGCATGCAAGGGGGCTGAGGAGAGGATGAAGAAGGTTCTAGGTGGAAGGAACATCCAGTGCAAAAGTCTTTAAAAAGGAGAGTTTCTTTATGTATTTCAGTTGCTAAAAATAAGCTGCTTCACCTGGAATGCTGGTAGTGAGGGGAATAGTAGCAAGACATGAGTTTCTACATATAAATGGGGACAAATCATACAGGGGCGTACAGGTCAAGATTAGGAATTTGACTCATAAGAGCACAGCATCAGGTAGCAGTACAGCTGAAAATTTCCAGAGATGCCACTGGAGGGGTTTAAGCTAGAGAACATGTCCCATGTGATCACCCAGAAAGACAATCATGGAAGAAGCCAGTCTGTTAGAGGCTGCAGGGGCAGGTGCAGTGAGCCCTGCCTAAGGCTGGGAACAGAGAAGTGGCCATGCAGCCAGAGAAAAGTGGGGAGAGTTGAGAGATGCTTAAGATGGGGCATGCTCAGGATGCGGCATTGATTGGTTGTGGAGGGGAAATACAGGGAGGTAATTCACACATTATATATCATAACCACGGCATTGATTGGGTGTGGAGGGGAAGAAGAAGGAAGTAATTAACACTTTATACTTCATAACCATGGCATTGATTGGGTGTGGAGGGGAAGAAGAGGGAGGTAATTCACACATTATATATTATAACCACCAGGGTTGCTGGTGCCTTGAACCCCAATTTCCAGATGAACAAGATCTCTGAAAGGCTGAGTGACTTGTCCAGGTTGAACAGCTGAAAAGAGGGATTCCCAGAACTCCTGACACTTAGGCCATAATTATTCCAGGTATGTCCCAAGTGATTCATCCTAAGTGCTACCATTACTTCACAGAAAACTCAATGAAGGTCTTATTTCACATGTATTGAATTCAACCACACCACATCCACAGTCATATGATGAGAGGGGACCAGAGTGAGTGAGCGACATCATGATCCAAACAGAGTCACTATTCAAACGTGCACTGTGGACTCCTTACACAATCACCTAATTATAGTTCCTGAGGAAGCGCCATAGAATAATACGCTGTACAGAAGCCAATGAATAATTGTCAGTGGGCCAGACGATCCTTTTAATTGGAGTTGATATTTGGAAAATAATGTGTAGCAAGCTCCATGAGGTTTTTGTGGTGGGGCTTTTGGCTGAACAGGTCATACGTTATTCATTTCCAGCTTATTCCTTGGACAGGCTCTTCCAAACTCCAGAACTAACACAATTAAAAGTACACTTTAGCACTTTCTCTCCCCAGGTCCCGAAGAAAGGGTACAAGGAGGTCACAAAGTTCACATAAATATGTGTGTATCTGATAGGAAACAAGACATTCATGCACCAGTGCTCCTCTGAATGCACTAAGCCACCATGATTTGCCAAGATGAACATAGATTTCTTTCCAAATATTCTGGTTCCAATGACGTTAGTTGAGTAATTTCTCTAAAGTCCCATAATTATAAGAGTCAAAGTTTGGAAACTGAGTCTCCCCAAGCTCTGGGCCAGGCTCTTCCACAGTTCCATGCTGCCTGACAGCCAGTCTGAGCCTCAGGTTCCTCATCTGCACAATGAGAACAGCCTGCCTCACAGGGCTGCTCTGGTGGTCACTACAGTGTCTCAAGATGGTTCTCGCATGCAGTTTGGCTCATGGTGAGAGTTCAACATGTGGCCAATGCAATGGCATTTGTGAAAACTTCCAACTTGAATTAAAATGAATATAAGATGTTATAAATAGTATATTCTGATTTATTCAGAATGACTGAGACACATTTGAGGGTCACATATACATTTGAACTATAATTTAACATAAAGCAATAGCCAATTTCCAAAGCTCTTAAACAATTCAATGACTGAAATTTTACTAGTCATACTTGCTTCACTCTGCTCTCCCTGTATGACTCATTCTTTGTTCATGATTCCCCAAGTACTTCAAGATCTTGCTATGCTTTGGGTCCTTGAAAGCAGTGTCATTGTGGAAAATGCCAGCAATCATGCCAAGGCTGTATTGATGAAAAAAAGTCAAACTCTGTAAAATATTTTAAAAGGTTTATTCTGAGCCAAATATAAGTGGCCAATGGCTCATGGCATAGGCCCAGGAGATCCTGAGAATATGTGCCCGAGGTGGTTGGGCTATAGCTTGGTTTTATGGGTTTTAGGAAGACAGAAGACATCAATCAATACATATGAGGTATACATTGGTTTGGTAAGGAAAAGCAGGACAAATGGAAGAGGAAGTTTTGAGTTACCTAATTCGCAATTGGTTGAAAGAGTTAAGTTATTATCTAGAGACCTGGAATCAATAGAAAGAGTGTCTGGGTTAAGATAAGCAGTTGTGCAAACTAAGGCTGTTATTATGTAGATTAAGTCTCTTGGGTGGTCCCCCTGGAGAATATAGATGGCAAATGTTTCCACCTTTAAAAGGTGCTAGATTCTCAGTTAATCTTTTCTGGATTCAAAGAGCCTGGAAAAGTAAGATCTAGTTATGTTAACAGAGATTCTTTACAGATGTAAATTTTCCCCACACAGTTTTCCCCCATAAAATTGCAGGGACATTTCAAAATATGGCAAAGAAACATATTTTGGGGTAAAATATTTTGATTTCCTTCTTTATCTGTCATGTGATATTTACTAGAGTCAGAGAGTCAGGATGGAATTTGGTAACTTATTGCTAAAAAGACTGTCTCATCAGTCTTAAGATCCCTGTTTTAGTGTCATTGCTGGTTAGCTGTGCCTGAACTCCTTAAGAGAGTGGGTGTAAAGACACATGTCTGACCACTCCTTTCCTGTTATGACCTTAAGGGAGTAGACCACCCCTCATATTGTCTTATGCCCAATTTCTGCCTCCAAAGAAAGAAGTAAAAACTAAAAGGCAGAAATGAAATCCACAGGCAGACAGCCCGGTGCTGCACCCTGGGCCTGGTTAAAGATCAACCCCTGATCTAACCAGTTATGTTATCTATAGATTCCAGACATTGTATGGAAAAGCACTGTGAAAATCCCTGTCCTGTTCTGTTCTGTTCTGATTACCAGTGCATGCAGCCCCCATTCATGTATCCCCTGCTTGCTCAATCGATCACAACTCTCTCATATGGACACCCTTAGAGTTGTAAGCCCTTAAAAGAGACAGGAGTTGCTCACTCAGGGAGCTCGGTTGTTGGAGACGTGAGTCTCGCCGAAGCTCCTGGCTGAATAAAGCCCTTCCTTCTTTAACTCGGTGTCTGAGGGGTTTTTTGTGTGGCTTGTCCTGCTACATTTCTTGGTTCCCTGACTGGGAAGCGAGGTGATTAACAGACGGTCGAGGCAGCCCCTTAGGTGGCTTAGGCCTGCCCTGTGGTGCATCCCTACAGGGGACTCTGGCCAGCTTGAGCAATGCAGATCCTGAGAGCACTCCCAGGTAGGCAATTGCCCCAGTGGAATGCCTCACCAGAGCAGCACGTGGCAGGCCCCCGTGGAGGATCAACTCAGTGGCTGAACACTGGGAAGGAACTGCCATGTAGAGTCTGGACATCTGAAACTTGGTAAGACAAGTCATTGGAACTTGCCCATTGCATTTGAGTGGAAGCGTGGCCTGATCACCCACAGCGTGACTGTACTGGCACTTTGGTTTTTGTTTTTGACTTGACTTGGATTGCTTGATACTTTGGTTTTGGCTTTGACCTGGCTTGGATTTCTGGACACTCTGATTTTGGTTTTGATTCTGGTTTGGTGTAAACTGTAAAACTGTGTGTGTGCCCTTTTTACCCGTTCTTTGTTTTGTGGTGTGCATGTGGTGTGAGTGTAGTGTTTTGTCTTGAAGAAGCATGGGTCAGGCACAAAGTAAGCCTACCCCACTAGGAACTATGATGAAAAATTTCAAGAAAGGATTTAAGGGAGATTACAGTGTTACTATGACATCAGGAAAACTTAGAACTTTGTGTGAAATAGACTGGTCAGCATTAGAGGTGGGTTGGCCATCAGAAGGAAGCCTGGACAGGTCCCTTGTTTCAAAGGTATGGCACAAGGTAACCTGTAAGCCAGTGCACCCAGGCCAGTTCCCATACATAGACACTTGGTTACAGCTGGTTTTAGACACCCCCCAACAGTGGTTGAGAGAAGAGCAGCATAAGCGGCTGGCAGAGGCAAGGAAAGACCAGCAGAGAGAGAGAGAGGAAAGAGACAGAGAGAAAAAGAGGCAAAGAGACAGAGGAAAAGACAGAGAGGAAGAGACAGAGAGACAAAGAGGGAGTCAAGAAGAGAAAGACAGAGAAAGACAGAGGCAGAGAGAGAGAAAGAGACAGAGGCAAAAGGAAAGTCAAAGAGAAAAAGCGACAGAAAATCAAAGAGAGAAAGAAAGAAAAAGATATATAAGTAGTTAAGAAAAAAAACAGTGTACCCTATTCCTTTAAAAACCAGTGCCTATAGTCCCAGCTACTCAGGAGGCTGAGGCAGGAGAATGGCCTGAACCCAGGAGGCGGAGCTTGCAGTGAGCCGAGATCATGCCACTGCACTCCAGCCTGGGCAACAGAGTGAGACTCCAACTCAAAAGAAAAAAAAAGGCCAAGGTAAATTTAAAACCTATAATTGATAATTAAAGGTATTCTCCATAACCCTATAACACTCTAATACCACTTTGTTGTCAGTGTAAACAAGTGCGTATCCTGAAAGCACTGAGACCTTCCTATCAAAAATCCTTAACCCAGTAACCCGCGGATGGCCCAGATACATTCAATCTGTAGCAGCAACTGCTTTGCTAACAGAAGAAAGTAAAAACAAAAAATAATTTTTAGAGGAAACCTCATTGTGAGTACACCTCACCAGTTCAGAAGTATCCTAAAAAAAAAAAAAAAAAAAAAAAAAAAAAAAAAGGATGATTTAACATTAACCACTGAAAATTCCCGCAACCCAGTAGTTTCCTAACAGGGGATCTAAATCTTAATCACCATACAAAGGTCTGATCAGACCTAGGAGGAACTCCCTTCAGGAGAGGACAATCTATGGTTCCTCCTGGGTAATTGAAGGGGGAAAAAAAAAGCCATCTATACCAAATTCTAAGTTAATTTGGACTAAACAAGGTCTTATTAATAGCAAAGGATAACTGAAATCCCGAACTTACAAGGTTTTCAACAAACGTAAAGTTTGCTAAAAGTTAGCAGTGTAACATGTATTATAGTAACTTCTAATCTTGTGGCCTTAGACAGTCTAGTCCACAGACATAAAGGAAGTTCACTTTGGAAAAGAATGGTTATCTTCAAAAAGAAAAAAGAGAGAAAAAAAGGGGGACAGAATTTATGTAAAAAGAATGTTGCATGGTAAATTCTTGTCCTGAAATAAATTAACTGGCTGTTTAAATAAAGAAATGTCTGTAAAAAGTCTGAAAGTTGAAGCAGGTCAAAGAATTGTCTGTGAAAGCCATGAAAGAGAAAACAAAGTTATAAAAAAGGAATTTATGCAAGAAATGTTTTATAATTTAAAAGTAACTAGGCCTCCTGAATGTAAAACTATTAAAAAAACAGTTTATGTGCAAGGTGTATAAGGAAAGTAAAATATACCTTTGGTAAAAGGATTATAAGGAGGCATAAGACTGTAAATTTTTACCTACATTAAAAGGTTAAATATATATATATATTGTTTTGAAGGTTTAAGCAAGTTTTAAAATGTTAATTGTAAAGAAAATTCTGTGTATAAACATATTAGCTAAAGTTAAAGGGGTGTCATCCAGTTTTTCTGTGAACTGGACATTAAAGTAAAAACACAACGGGTTTTTCTTAAAGCACTAACCTACTCTTTAACAAAAATTATAAAAGGTTAAAAAGAGTCTATGAAAATCTTATCTTATGGTCCAATATTAAAAATTGGATAAATATGTCTACCAGGTTTTATTAAAATTAAGTTTAACATTAACAACACACTAATATAATGGTGAAATTTAGCTTATCTGATATAAAAATTATACAAGAAGAATTATTAAATATAAAATGGTGTTTGGCTTTCTTTGGTCTAAAAACTAATAAAAATAGGTGCTAAAGGAAATTTCTCAGTAAGAAGGCACCAAAGAGTATAAAGTCCACTGTTGATGTCCCCACCTTTAAAACAAAAAGTCAATTTCTTAGAAATTACATACTTGGTTTATCTTCCACTTTCCTTTCCCTCAAAACTGAAAGTCTTTTAGCACAGGTACCACCCCTGGAATTTCCAGTAAACCAGCACCAGCCTGAAGATCACCTTCTTATCAAAGGGTGGAAAGAAGAAAAACTCAAGCCAGCCTAGGAAGGACCCTACCTTGTGCTGCTAACCACTGAGACTGCCATTCGTACAGTGGAAAAAGGATGGACTCATCACACCCGAGTCAAAGTGCCACCCCCTCCAGAGTCGTGGGCCATAGTCCCAGGTGAAAACCCTACCAAACTAAAGCTAAGAAAAATTTAACTCTTTCATCTATTCTATTACTCTTTCTTCTTTCCTCGCTCTATTGCTGACCATCTAGTTATTAACATAACCAAGTCAATTTTGCCTCAAACTATTGCATTTAATGCTTGCCTTGTTATACACTATGAGGACTTGCTAAGTCAAAGACAGATCTCTACGTCAGAAAATTACCTCCGTCCCTCCTGACTCTCCTCATACTGGGCATTAGTAAATTAGGACCATTTAATCCAGGGAGATTTCAATAAAGACTCCAGTGTTAACCAGGATTCTTGCCCCTCAATGTAGAGCTTTTATGCCATAGTTGGTCCAACGTTCTGTGTACCACTAAAGAGCAAGGATGGACTGCCCCAACCATTTTTTGTAATTTCCTAAAATCATACATTCATTTTACTAGAGGATCATAAAAGTTAAAGTCTTAAAACAAACTTTAGCAATTAAGACAGGATACCAAGATGCAAATGCCTGTTTAAAATGGATCAAATATTCCACCTGCACGTTAAACAAAAGCAATTGTTATGCTTGTGCACATGGCAGGCCAGAGGCCCAGACTGTCCCCTTTCCACTAAGGTGGTCCTCCAATTGACCAGGCGTGGGCTGCATGGTAGCTCTTTTCCAGGATTCTACAGCCTGGAGTAATAAGTTGTGCCAAGCTCTCTCTACTATATACCAAAGCCCGGCACCCTGCAGGTCAGCCCCCAACGGCCATCCAGCTTCCGTCTCCCAACACTAAGTTCACTTTGTATCTCTCATGACTAGGAGGAAACTTAGTGTTCATTGGAGACCTGAAGGGATGCAGTGAGCTTAAGAATTTTCAAGAGCTTATCAATCAGTCAGCCCTTGTTCATCCCTGCGCGGATGTGTGGTGGTATTGTGGTGGACCTTTACTGGGCACTCTGCCAAATAACTGGAGTGGCACTTGTACTTTAGTCAAATTGGCTATCCCTTTCACCCTGGCATTTTATCTACCAGAAGGAGGGAAAATAAGACATTGTAAAGAGAGAGAAGTCCCTTATGGGTCTTTCGACTCTCACATTTATTTAGACGCAGTTGGAGTCCCATGGGGAATACCAGATCAATTTAAAGCTTGAAATCAAATAGCTGCAGGATTTAAGTCAATATTTTGGTGTGTGACAGTTAATAAAAATGTAAATTGGATAAACTACATCTATTGCAACCAACAGCAACGAGATTTTCATAAGTTAAAAGAAAAACTCATGTCAGCCCCAGCCCTTGGGCCACCTGACCTCACAAAACCCTTTACACTTTATGTGTCAGAAAGAAAAAAAAAAATGGCAGTTGGAGTTTTAACCCAGACTGTGAGGCCCTGGCCAAGGCCAGTGGCCTATCTCTCAAAACCACTACATGGGGTTTCCAAAGCCTGGCCCCCATGTCTAAGGGCCCTGGCAGCAATGGCCCTGTTAGCACAAGAAACAGATAAACTAACCCTTGGGAAAAACCTGAATATAAAGGCTCCCCATGCTGTGGTAATTTTGATGAATACCAAAGGACATCATTGGCTAACAAATGCTAGATTAACCAAGTACCAAAGCTTGCTATGTGAAAATCCCCGCATAACCATTGAAGTTTGCAACACCCTAAACCCCGCCGCCTTGCTCCTGGTATCAGAGAGCCCAGTTGAACATAACTGTGTAGAGGTATTGGACTCAGTTTATTCTAGTGGGGCCGGCCTCCAAGACCATCCTTGAACATCAGTAGACTAGGAGCTGTACGTGGATGGCAGCAGCTTTGCCAACCCCTGCAAAGTGACTCTGAAAGAGACAACAAGCCCTGCTCCAGTCACACCCGGAAGCTGACTGGTCCACGCACAGCCGAAGCATGAGAAAACTCATCACAGGATTCATTTTCCTTAAAATTTGGACTTGTACAGTAAGGACTTCAACTGACCTTCCTCAGACTGAGGACTGTTCCCAGTGTATACATCAAGTCACTGAGGTAGGACAAAAGGTTGCTACAGTCCTATTATTTTATGGTTATTATAAGTGTACCGAGACTCTAAAAAGAACTTGTTTATATAATGTTATTCTATACAAGGTATGTAGCCCAGGACATGACCAACCTGATGTGTGTTATGACCCATCTGAGCCTCCCATGACCACAGTTTTTGGAACAATATTAAGGACTGAGGACTGGTGGGGGCTCATAAACTATATGAGTAAAGTGTTAGCCAAAACAAAAGAAAAAGGGGTGCCCAAACAAGTCGTTTTGAAGTTTGATGCCTGTGCTGTCACTAATAATAATAAGTTAGGAATAGGATGTGGTTCTCTTAATTAGGAAAGAGGCTATATGGCAGAAAATAAGTACATTTGTCATGAATTAGGACTGTGTGGAAATAAATATGGATACTGGTCTTGTGTCATTTAGCTACTTGGATAAAAAAATGAAAAGGATCCTGTCCACCTTCAGAAAGGGAAAAGTGGCCCTTCCTGTACCAGTGGTCAGTGTAATCCCTTAGAACTAGTAATAACCAACTCCCTTGATCCTCACTAGAAAAAAAGGGGAGCTTGTAACCCGAGGAATTGATAGGGCCGGACTGGATCCTCAAGTAAATGTTGTGGTTTGAGGAGAAGTTTATAAACGCTCTCCTGAGCCAGTATTTCAAACCTTCTATGATGAACTGAATGTGCCAGTACCAGAAATTCCAGGAAAAACAAGAAATTTGTTTTTGCAATTGGCTGAGCATGTAGCCCAGTCTCTCAATGTCACTTCATGTTATATATGTGGAGGAACTGTAATAGGAGATCAATGGCCATGGGAAGCCCGAGAATTAATACCTACAGACCCAGTTCCTGATAAATTCCCGATTCAAAAGAATCACCCTGATAACTTCTAGGTCCTAAAAGCCTTAATTGTTAGACAATACTGTATAGCAAGAGTGGGGGAGGACTTCACCCTTCCTGTGTGAAGACTCAGCTGCCTTGAGCAAAAACTGTATAATAGTACTACAAAAACAGCCACCTAGTGGAGTTCAAACCATACTAAGAAAAATCCATTTAGTAAATTCCCAAAGTTGCAAACCACGTAGACCCACCTGGAGTCCCACCGGGACTGGACAGCCCCCACTGGACTATACTGTATATGTGGGCATAGACCTTATGCCAAATTACCCGACCAGTGGGCAGATAGTTTTGTTATTGGCACTATTAAACCATCTTTCTTCCTACTGCCCATAAAGACAGGTGAACTCCTGGGCTTCCCGCAAAAAGAGAAGCATAGCTATAGGAAATTGGAAAGATGATGAATGGTCCCCTGAGAGAATCATACAATATTATAGGCCTGGTACGTGGGCACAAAACAGCTTGTGGGGATACCGGACCCCCATTTACATGCTCAACCAAATCATACGGTTACAAGCTGTCTTAGAAATAATCACTAATAAGACCGGCAGAGCCTTGACTATTCTGGCCTGGCAAGAAACTCAGATGAGAAATGCTATCTATCAAAATAGATTGGCTCTCGACTACTTGCTAGCAGCTGAAGGAGGGGTCTGTAGAAAATTTAACCTTACTAATTGCTGTCTACACATAGATGATCAAGGGCAAGTAGTTGAAGACATAGTTGGAAATATGACAAAACTGGCACATGAATTTGTTATGTGCCAAATGTGCAAGTGTGCCATGGATTTGATCCTAGGACCATGTTTGGAAAATGGTTCCCAGTGCCAAAAGATTTAAAACTCTTATAATAGGAGTCATAATAGCAATAGAAACCTGCTTACTGCTCCCTTGTTTGCTACCTGTACTTCTTCAAATGATAAAAAGCTTCATCACTACCTTAGTTCACCAAAATGCTTTAGCACACATGTACTATACGAATCACTATCGATATGTCTTGCAAGAAGACATGGGTAGTGAGAATGAAAGTGAGAACTCCCACTATTGAGTGAGATTCTCAAAGGAGGGGAATAAGAGAGGAGACCACCCCTCATATTGTCTTATGCCCGATTTCTGCCTTCAAAGAAAGAAGTAAAAACTAAAAGGCAGAAATGAAATCCAGAGGCAGACAGCCCGGTGCCACACCCCAGGCCTGGTTAAAGATCGACCCCTGACCTAACCAATTATGTTATCTATAGATTCCAGACATTGTATGGAAAAGCATTGTGAAAATCCCTGTCCTGTTCTGTTCCGTTCTCATTACCGGTGCATGCAGCCCCCAGTCGTGTACTCCCTGCTTGCTCAATTGATCACAACCCTCTCACATGGACCCCCTTAGAGTTGTAAGCCCTTAAAAGGGACAGGAATTGCTCACTCGGGGAGCTCGGTTGTTGGAGATGTGAGTCTTGCCGAAGCTCCCGGCCAAATAAAGCCCTTCCTTCTTTAACCTGGTGTCTGAGGGGCTTTTTCTGCGGCTTGTCCTGCTACAACCTGAACTGTTTTTTTCAGCTTTCTTTGAAATCCCCTTGGCCAGGAGGCGGACTTAAAATCTTATTTTGGCTTGTAGCAATTTCAGACCTCTCCTGGCTTTTGCTACATTTATTTGTGCCAGACACCGCAAGGCTCTTGTGTCGATTCAAACCCCGAGAGCACGCCAACAAACAACATAAGGTAGTGTGGAGCAACACACTGTTTTAATGAGTGCCTGGGTGCAGGCGGGCTGAGGCCTAAAATGGCATCAGCACCAAATGAGGATGGGGCAGGGTTTTTATAGTCTCCTGTAAACAGGAAGTGTCTCAGTCTGATGTAACTGCTATGCGGTACCCAGACGGCCGCTCTCTCCGTCTTCAGGGGGTATGTGTCTTCCGGCCAGCTCTCTTCCTGCTTCTGCTATCTTGCTGACGCACGCTGCTGGCGCAAGAGGCCTTGCGCCTTGGGACTGGGCCTCAGGAGGGAAGAGTTATTCATTCCCTTAAGCTTTCAAGCCCTGGGGAGAATCTTTCAGACATTGCACTGGATGCTCAACAAAAAAATGGAGGGTGTGGTCATTCCCATCGCAGGGTTCACATTTCAGTGGGAGAGAGAGGCCTGTAAGCCCCGCTTAGGAGTCAAGGCATTAAGAGCTGTACAAACAGAAAATTCCAGCTGTGAAGGAAAAGACAGAGGGAGCTCCCGCCTTGACTTCAGAAGAAAAGCCTGCCTCTCCCTCAACTCCATCATCTGAGGAAGACCCATAGGTTAACGCTCCAGCCAGTGTGGCTAGAAGCGGGTTTGTCCAGGTAAGCATGAGGAGAATGAGCTGCAGAGCAGTAGAAAGAGCTCCGAATGAGCCCCGCAAGCATTGGGTCATATTCCATTCTGTGTCAGATGGACACAGGGCAGAGGCAGGGCCAACCTCCTGGAGCTGACACACACCAGCCCAGCCCCTCTCCTTGCCTCACGCCACTCTCCTCACTGTGTCACTTTTTCACCCTATCCTTAGCTCCTGCCGCCCAGAAACTTTTCTCCAGATGGGAGGACTGGCAATCATCTCCTCTCCCTTGTGTAATCAAATATCTCACCCTGAAGATATGCTCAGACTCCCTGGCCTTCACTCAGCCCTCCCTGTTCACAGCGCGCGGCACAGCCAGCCAGCCAGCCAGCCCACAGCCCCACCAGTTTCTAATTAAAACCCAACAAGTGTTTCTCTAGACACAGAACGAGTTCTTGGAGGAGAAACAACGGGTTCCTCTAAGGTTGGCCTGCCGGTCTCACATAGATAAGCTGTCCATGAAGGACATACAGGCATACAGGCTGGTTGCTGGTTTCCAAAAGTACAAATATATTTTATTATAATTATTAATTATTACTATTATCATTTTAGCTGTCCTGCTACCTGAGGCTGACCACAAAGAAATTAAATTTGCCTCTGGAATGGCATTCAGTAGATGAAAAAAGAAATCCCATTATTTTAATGTGTTGGAGCTGCAAAAAATAAAAAAATAATTTCCTGTCTCCCTTAGGTTGTAAAAATTTACATAATCCTCTCCACATTGATGCATTCAGCAGCATGCTATGGAAATGTAAACATTTCTGAAAATAAAACAGCTTTTATAATTAAAAGTTTGTAAAAACAAAACAAAACAAAAACCCCAACCCCAAAGCCATCTGTGATTGAACACATCCCCTGCCTTGGGGTCTATCCTGTATTTTCCTTCCCCTGAAGACAAGAATCGTCCAGTCCAGAGGTCACATGCAGACTTCATCCCTAAAGGTGAGGGTGGTATTCAAAATATTGAACAATCCTTTTGGCCCAGGACAAGGTCTAATCAGAAAATGGATGTTGGATCTAGCACTACAGCAAGGAGCCGGGAGGCCCTACAGTGCCAAATGCAACCTTTTTATAGCCAGTTTGTAAGGAACTGCATTGGGGAGATGCTATTGCGGAATGGCCTCCAGCATAGGAGACACTAAGGGAGCTCAGGGAAACTAGTCACCAATCAGAACAGACATATTTCACCCCAGTACACACCCACTAAATATTGGCCCTGCTGAAAGGGACCAGATAAGAACCAAAGTGAGAGAAACAAGCTGGCTGAAGAACTGATGGTCTGCTAAGAGGGCAGCCATGATTTGGTTTTAATCAATTGCTGCTAGACCTTCTGATTTCTCATGAGAAGTTAAAAATCTGTATTTTATTTGGCAAATAATGCACATTAAAAAAAATACCATATGAGCCAAAGGTTTGCCCATGGCCATGTTACAAACTGGGGCATAGTGCAAGATCAGTGATCAAGGGGGTCAGGGCCATCTACATCCATGGCCACCACAAAAATATGAACCCATCAAGGTGTTCCAAAAGCCCAAATTTCTTTTTTTTTTTTTTTTTTTTTTTTTTTTTTTGAGACGGAGTCTTGCTCTGTCACCCAGGCTAGAGTGCAGTGGTGTGATCTTGGCTCACTGCAACCTCCGCCTCCCAGGTTCAAGTGATTATCCTGGCTCAGCCTCCCAAGTAGCTGGGACTAGAGGCACGTGCCACCACGCCTGGCTAATTTTTCACATTTTTAGTAGAGACGGGGTTTCACGGTGTTAGCCAGGATGGTCTCGATCTCCTGACCTTGTGATCCACCCGCCTCGGCCTCCCAAAGTGCTGGGGATTACAGGCGTGAGCCACCACGCCCAGCCCCAAAACCCCAAATTTCTTTCCACCCTCACAGCTCCTGCCATGGTTCAACTCACCTCATGCTTCACCTGATTTGCTGCAGTAGACTCTAAACAAGTGCTCCCACAGCATCATGGATATACTGTTCTTTTAAACATACCCCTCCTATCGTAATAATTTGTCTACCTCACTCAGAGGCTTGTCTTGCTTATTGCCGTATCTGCAGGGCCTAGCATAGAGCTTGGCACCCAGTAGGCACAAAAACAGAAAGAAGGGAGAAAAGTTTTATTCAGTTACTTTCAGTCCCTTTACTATCCTGTCAAACAGTGGCACCTAATGGTGGTATGTGGTACTGCAACCCAGCTTTATTTGACTTGAAACATGCTGACTTAACCAAAGGGGAAATAAATAAAAATGTAAAATCTACAGATTTTATATCATAGGAGAAAGCCCCACATTGGAAGATGTAGCAAAGGCATCTGTAGTAGTCATGGCCACCATATTAACTCTTTCTTTTCAACTCAAACTACTGAATGGGGTTTTTAAAAATTATAAGAACATAGCTCTAATTCTTTAATAATTTTTTAGAAAATAGAATTTAAATTTTAGAAAGCAGGTCTGTAGGCAATATCTCCTATAACATTTTACTTCTGAAAATCTGTGTATTTTTTAGGTCTCAGGAGTAGCTCTTAAAAAGATATGGCCCTTGGCTGGGTGTAGTGGCTCATGCCTGTAATCCCAGCACTTTGGGAGGCTGAGGCGGGTGGATCACCTGAGGTTGGGAGTTCGAGACCAGCCTGACCAACACTGAGAAACCCCATCTCTATGAAAAAATACAAAATTAGCCAGGCGTGATGGTGCATGCCTGTAATCCCAGCTACACAGGAGTCCGAGGCAGGATAATCACTTGAACCCAGGAGGCAGAGGTTGCAGTGAGCCAAGATCATGCCATTGCACTCCAGCCTGGGCAACAAGAGTGAAACTCTGTCTCAAAAAATAAATATATATGGCCTTTGTTTCACAATAATATGAGTGGTGTATCTACTACTGCCAAACTATATATGCTTTAAAATATTACGATGGCAAATTTTATGTGTTTTTTAACACAATAGAAAATTGTGTTATATATTATATATATTAAAATTATACATTATGTAAATTATATATTATATAAATAAAATTAATATATAATTATATACATTAAAATATATACTTAAAACAGAGAAATGGTCCTCAGCCACCCTTTGTCTTCAGAGCTCCTTATAGCCTGTAATAAAGAAAGCTGGCACCAAAACAAGATAAAGTAGAACAAAAAAAAATTGAAATGAGACCCACATCCTTGGTCCTGGAATTCCATGGTCTAGTCTTGATAACAGCTTTGGGAATAATTTGTTTCTCTCTAGTTTTATGATCTCATTCTGCAGGCATGTTCATTTATTCAGTAGGTATTGATTGAATGCCTACTCCTGAGGCTCTGAAGATATCATTAAAATATAATACCTGTCCTTGACTTACTCTAAATCCAGATTCTAGTAAATATACTTCCAATATACTTGGAGTTCGAAGCAGAGTAGGTGCCTGCTAAGGCCCAGGCTCTCTATAATTCATCAGTCCTTAGCAACAGTCTTATGCCTGGTCATGAGATCATGAACAGGCCACATGGGAACCCCAAGACTGCTTGTAGCTAGACATGCCCATCCTTTCTTACTCACTTCCAGGCACTAAAGCACCCAGTGTCACCATATTAGCTTTTTCCTTGCCATGCCTTGCTGTGATTGCAAGAGGTTCTGGGCTTTCTTCAGGTAGCAAAACAAAAGCTGAAAGCGAAATGAATGGTGGAGGCAGTGGGCATCTGTATATGCCAAATGGGTAAGAAATAAACATAACCCACTCCCAATATTTTTTTACAAGCCATGAGGCCTGTAGTTTCTCTACCCCTGGAAATGTCTCATCCCCAGATGACTGGATCCTAGAGAAGGCATTCATTCATATATCCCTAGCATTCCCAGTGGCTTCGTAGGAGTTAGATTGAATGATATTAGACCCAGAAAGCGCAGAGTAAGATTATTCATGTTATAGATGAGGAAACTGAGACTCCAAGAGATTAGTACAATCTCACAAGCTCACAGCAAATTATTGGCCAAGCCTGGACCAGAACTCAGGTCTCCTGACTCCTACCGTAATCTATGCCACACATGAGATACCCTCATTAAGAGAAGGAAGGCAGACTATCCAGCTATAGCTGGTCCAATTGAGGAAGGGGACTCTGGTCACATAAAAGTCTTAAAAGTTTTTCTTGGTGATTTTAATGTCATTTTGGTAAATCTCTGGATTAAGATAATAGTACAACCCCTATATCCACTAATCAGCACCAGCAGCCACATGGTACTCTATGGATTTTATACAGAAAGGCAGGACAGCCTGCCAGGAAGACTGCCAACCTGGTGATTGGATGGTGTTCCAGTTCCAGTTCTAGTACTGTAAGAGCTTGGACAGAGAAGAGAGCCAAAAAAGGAAAATGTCAGGACCAAGTTCAAGAGACCCCTCATAACTAAAGACCACAACAAAACTCCTTGGTGAGGCCTTCAAGCACCCTTCTCCAATGGCCAGTTTAAAGACCAGGACCCCAAACTTAAGTTCAGCTGTCCAGTCAGTGGGATAATGTTGTTGCTGTTGGCTCCGGAACATATCTCTGTGCCTCAGTTTCTTCATGAATGAAATGATTTACTGTGAAATTATATTGAGGTTATTGTGAAAATCAAAAGTGAAAGTGAAAGCTATTGTTAAATTATATCTAAGTTTAAGATAGCACACTTTTTAAAATCAACATTACGTCTATTATCACACTGTATATTTTCCCTTAAAACTGAAAGCATGGGGGTGTTTCATCTTATAGGCAGAAAACCAGAGGATCAAGAGGTCGCAGTGGGGCCAACAGTGTTTCAGTCTTCCTAGATCAGCCACATCGCCATCAAGGTCTGGAGGGCACCTGAGGCACCAAGGGTCCCAAATGCATTGAAGCTCAGAATCAGAAGAAACACGAATACTCTGTATTGTCTTGAGCAGTATTTCACAGAGCAGCATCCATGACCTCCTGTTTCAGAGTCACCCAGGACAATTGTTGCAAACACAGATCCAGGAACTCTCTGAAAGACTGGGGATGGGGCCCCGGATTCCATATTTCTAATCATTCCCCCCAGATGACCGATGCAAGCTAACATTTTAGAATCTGCTTTGCCTCATATCTGATCGCCCTTTTATGTAGAGACTCTACACTGGAAGACTGAATCCATAGCGTGTCTTTATCCAGAGAGCTTCCCTCCAGGCAACATTCTTTCAGCAACTTGTAAGACACCACAAGCCATCAGAATGGGCTGAATGGAGAAGGATATCACTGATGGCATTTTGGATTTCAGAAGGGGGAAGGGTCCAACTCCCATTTCCCAAAGAAAGACTGCTTCAACAAATGACTGAGTGAGAGGTTAGTAATGTAGCGCATGACCACAACTATGTTCCACCCAGACAGATGCTGCCCCTGTGCATGACTTACGCCCCAGTCATGGCTTTGCCTTTTGCAGGGTCTCTGGCCTGCATTCTTCCAAGACCAGATCACTTTCCCTGATCCTGTATTTGAGGGTTAACAAGATATTTATGAACAATGCCCATAAAACACTGCCTTGGGAGTACAGAAACTCTTGGCTTCAGGGTCAGCTTAGCTGCACCTGCTAGTTTAAGCCCCAGTGCCTCGGTTTCTTTAGAAACAAAACAGAAACTCTCTGGCTGTCCTGTCTGAAAGGAGTGGCCAGGATAAGAGGCAGGATTTGTAGAAAGCTAAGTGGTGCAGAGGAGAAATCTCAACCCACATCAGATGCCCTTGTGCGAATTATGCAATCTGGGATTTAGGTGAAAATCAACATGCATTCTGCCTGCCGAGGCACTCCCAGAGAACAGAACTGACAGGGAGCCAGCTGCCCCTTCTAAACCAACACAAGAACTTCCAGCATTTCAGCACTTGGACTTGCATGCTCTACTCCCTCAGCACAGCCCCATGTCCCTGCACAGTCAGTACCTTTAGTCTGGGATGGCCACTGCCAACACTATACAGCAGGAGAGCATGGGGGAAGGAAGTGGCTTCAGCAATCACTGTTGGGACACACCAGATTTTCTATGCTGCCACCTAGGTGTTGGGGGCAAGCCCCTTCTCCTGCCTTCTGCACTTCCCTCTCAGGCGGTCCTGGGAGATTTCTTCATTTGATGTTTACTCTTTGCAAAGCAGTCTTGAAATTGTTGGCAGTTTAAAAAGAGAAGAGAGAGAGTACATTCAAGAGTGATCTCTCTCTACTCAAAATCCTTAAAAATCTGAACTCTTTAGTAAGGCCTCTAAACATTTGCATTCTCCAATGTCTATTTTTAAAAGAACAATCTGAATCTTAAATAGATGTCTCAGCTTAATGGAAAGACTCCAATATGACTAACTATAGCTGGAAAAGTTATCAAGATAAAATGAAGACACTGATTTCAGTTTCCCTGGACTGTCTTTGAAAAACCTATGGGTAGACAATCCAGGTCTACCTTCAAGAGTCATTCAAACATCAGCAGAAGGCAAACCAAACTGAGAGGACTAGGGGCTTAGTCTAGAACTGCTGGCAAATTCATTGTAATGAGGTCAAATTTATGTTACAGTGGAGTGATTTATGTATATTTTATTGGCCCTTTGCATAACCATAGTAACTGTCACTTGCTGAGCATTTACTGTGTCTTGGCCATTGGTTACGGGTTTTTTTTTTAGATGAATTATCTCATTTAACCTGGACAACAGCCCCCAAGAGTTAAATATTCGTATCTCAGCTTTATAGATGGGGACTGTATTGGTCAGCTCAGGCTGCCATGACAAAATACCACAGACTGGGGGGCTTAAACAACAGAAATTAATTTCCTCACAGTTCTGGAGACTAGAAATCCAAGATCAAGGTATCAGCAGGTCTGGTTTCTCCTGAGGCCTCTCTCCTTGTCTTGTGGACGGCCACGTTCCTACCGTGTCTTTACGTGGTCTTTCCTCTATGTGCATACCCACACCTGGTGTCTTTTCTTGTGTCCAAATTTCCTCTTCTCATAAAGACACCGGTCAGATTAGATGAGGGGCCACTAACAGTCTCATTTTAACAAAATCACCTCTTTAAAGGCTCTATCTCCAAATATAGTCACATTCTGAGGTATTGGGGTTAGGGCTTCAACATGTAAAATTGAAGGGGACACAATTCAGCCCTTTACAGGAACACTGAGGCTCAGAGCAGTGGAACAACTTGCCCAAGGTCACACAATACAGGGCAGAGCTGGGATCCCAGCCTAGGCCTGTCTCTTTCCCAATCAGTGATCATAGGACACTGACCCCAAGTACAGCAGAGTTAACGGAGCATTGGGCCAGTGTCAATGACCTTGGTTATGGTCCCAACTCTACTATTAACTAACAGTGCATCCTGGCACAAGTGGCTGACCCTCAGGGCCCCCATTTTCTCATCTGTAAAACACAGGACTCAGACTAGTTGATCTTCTGCATGCTCTCCATGTCTAACAGTCTCTAATTATAGCTTTGTTCTTTCACATAATTCCACTGCTTTCTCTATATTTCATGATACATGCTTGGTCATAGCTATGACTTACAGGATGCTTAGTTCTTGACTTCCTTGGCATCCCATTTGCAACATTGTTCCTATAGGTAAAATAGAATCTGCTTGACAAGTGTCTTATTTGACACAGCACACTTTATGACATAGTTTCCAAGGCATGTGGAGACAAAGGGGAGAGACTTCTTGTCAGACATCTCCAGAGATAAAAGGAATAACATTTGCTTTTTGTGCTGTTTTGTCTTCTCATTATTTACAGCTCTGTGATCCTCAGTAAAGGAGAACTGAAAGCTGACTGCACATGAATTAAAGGAATAACGTTGATTGTTGTTGACCGTTTACAATAAAAAACATCTTGGAAGATGCAAGGAAATTCAGTCACAGCTAGTTGGGACCTCACATCTGGCCCTGAAGCAGATTCACAAGTCTCACCTCCAGGTCACACTGGCAGGGGAAAGAGATAGTCAATATGTGTGATCCTCGTGAGGTTCAGCCAGCCTGGAGCTGGATAAAAGAAAGGACATGGTACCTGGGGTAGACCAGCAGGAGAAAGGCTCAGGGCATAGGCTACAGGGCACAGGCTTCCAGGAGGAGCTGTAATTGTTGGTGGACACTGAGCAGATAGGGTTGCAAATTTTTAAAGTGAATAAATAGATCTGCAACATGTTCTTCAGGACTCAGGTGTTTCAGATCAATCACACATTATGCTACAATGTAGCATTTCTAAGAAATATCCTGAACAGGCCAGGCACAGTGGCTCACACCTGTAATTCCAGCACTTTGGGAGGCCGAGGCAGGTGGATCACCTGAGGTCAGGAGTTCGAGGCCAGCCTGGCCAATATGGTGAAACCCCGTCTCTACTAAAAATACAAAAATTAGCAGGGCACGGTGATGTGCGCCTGTAATCCCAGTTACTCGGGAGGCTGAGGCAGAAGAATTGCTTGAACCTGGGAGGCAGAGGTTGCAGTGAGCTGAGATTGCAACACTGTACTCCAGCCTGGGTGACAAAGTAAGACTCCATCTCAAAAAAAAAAAAAAAGAAAGAAAGAAAGAAATATCCTGAACCAGAATTTCTGAAATGCCTGCCTACTACTGCATTTGCACAGTCCTCTGAAAAGACATGAAGTCATAAGAACATTTATTTTATTGCTCACAAGGTGCTTTTACACTGTGATCCTCATAGCAATCCCCGTAACTTGCCCAACCTGGAATTTGAACCCAGGTCTCCTGACTCCAGAGTTTTTCTCTATACTATGTATCTCTGAATAACAAGACTAGTTTCCCCAAAGGAAAAAAAGCTTTCTCATTTTTCAAACAAAATAAGGGGAAGAAAACAGTCTCTGTACTTGGGAGGCAAGATTACTGCTGGTCATTTGTCATGGTTGACTTGCTATTTTTATAAACAAGAGGCAATCGAGTCAAAGGGAAAGACCATTTGGTACCCAACAAAGTGAACACAATACGTTATAATACTGGGGAGAAACAAGGACAAAGAAGAAAAAAATATATCAAAATAGCCTATGAGAAATACAGAAGACAACTTTCCCATTGTTCTAAATTTGGAAAGATTTCAGATGCTGTCACAGTCAGCACCATAAGGACCATTGTGTTGAACATGATGGCCAACAGTGAGGCCAACAGCAGCAACAGCAGGGTCCCAGTTGGCTTCATGAGAAGCTGAATCAACCAGGACCAGAGCCCCCCACCCAAGACAACCTTAGCCAAGTCTTGGATAACCTACCTCCACATTGGATGGCAACCTCTCAAACGCACAAAACCAAATTCTCCCTATTGGAGCATCTTCTCTGCTTCCACAATGATTCTCAATAATAGGGCCGATGCAGACTTGAGCTTGTTTTCTAAGAATGTGCCCTTCACGTACATTCATTGAAATAGTAATAAATAATCTCAGGGGGCAACAACTATGCTAACATATAGTTGTTTCATGGTTTGCTAAGTCCTTTCACATATACACTCTCTTATTTGAAACATAAAACACCCTTCTGGACGTAGGCTGATTAGTATGTTAACACTGCCCTCATTACACAGATAAAGAAACTGAGGTTCAGGGTTCGTGTGACTTTACCCACAAAATTACCAAATATCAATGCAGAAACATGAACCCAAAACTTCTGACTTCATATTTCATGCTACTTCCAAGATATCAGCCATACACTGAGTAAGACTTCTTGGTTAATGTAGCAAATATTACTCCCTCATCTGTTTCTTTTTTGCCTGATGAACTTGACAGATCTGAGGAGCAGCACCAGATATCTGGTCACATCAGTACTGTCAGGCAGATATGAGGAGAGAGGCCAGTTGTTGTCAGCCACCCACGCTTCAAAGTTACTTTATAAAAGCAAAACTGTCATCAGTTATTCAGCCATAGACACCTCAGAGTTAAAAAAAAAAAAAAAAAAAGCTGTGAGGAAGACTTACAGGCTTGTAGCCTCATGGAGACTTTGAATTAGAAAGCTACAATACTGGACGTCTGTCTGTCCTGAGGATGTGGGGTGGGCAGATTAGACTAAGTTTGGAAGCCACAGCAGCCTGGGTAACCACTGCCAGGCGGGTTGACCAAGGGGAGGCGGGCAGCAACTCTTCTGACTCAACAGAACCAAAGGAAAGAATATTAACTTTTTCCTGTAGCTATAATCTCTGGTTGACCCAAGTAGTTCATGACAGTCTTCCCATCCTACAGAATAAAATCCGTCCTCTCACCCCTAATCCATCAAAAAAAACAAAGTGAACACATGGCCTTAAGACAAGTTCTTAATCGGTTTATCCTCAGAAGATGGAATAGAAAGACACTGGACACTCAAAGTGTAAAATGAATTAGCTGCATTAGAAATTGTATTAGTTTTCTATTGCTGTGTAGCAAATTACTCCAGAACGTAGTGGCTTACAACAGCAATCATAACTCAAGTCCATACCGAGGGAGAGAGGGGAGAATTGTAGACTTTGATGTTGAAACTTGAGGATCTTCTTGTGATTTTCTCTTTTTCTCAGCCCTTCGTCAACTGTGGGGATATGCCACCTTAAAAAGCTCCATCTGGATTCAAGTGTTCCTCGCATCTTTTGTTAGATGTGTTAGTTTCCTAGGGCTTCCTTAACAAATTACAAGGAACTGGGTGGCTTAAAACAGTAGCAGTTTATTCTCTCGGAGTTCTGGAGGCTAGAAGTCTGAAATCAAGGTGCTGGAAAAGCTAAGCTCCCTCCAGAAACTCTGGGAAAGAAGAATCCTTCCTTGATTCTCCCTAGCTTCCAGTGGTTGTAGGCAATTCTTGGAGCCCTTGACCTGCAGCAATATCACTCCAATTTCTGCCTTTATCTTTATATGGTCTTTTCCCCTCTGTGTGTGTTTCTCTCTGTGTCTCAGTGTCTTCACCTGGCCTTCTTATAAGGATCCCAGCCATTGGATTCAGGACCCACCTTAATCTAGTATAACCTCATCTTAATTTAACTAATTGTATCTGCAAAGACCTTGTTTCCAAATAAGGTCACATTCTGAGGCTCTGGGTGGTGTCAAATCAAGTTTAGCCTAAAGCTCCATCCCTAACATATATTAAGTTCAGCCTAAAGGTTTCTCTGTGCATTGTGAACCATAATTTAAAGGGAGTTGTAAACAGACTGCAGTCTACTCTTGTGCCAATCACCACGTTTTGGCCAATCAAAGGTGGCCAACTGTTCAAACCGTGTACAATTAAGGCAAATGCTGAGCTGTAACCAATCTGGCTGTTTCTGTACCTCACTTCTGTTCTGTGTGTCACTTTCTTTTTTCTGTCCATAAATCTTCCACCACGTGGCTGATCTGGGGTCTCTGAGCCTACTATGGCTTGGGAGGCTGCCCGATTTGTGAATCGTTCTTTGCTCAATTAAGCTCTTTCAAATTTAATTCAGCCAAAGTTTTCCTTTTAACAGATGGCATAAGAAGTGGGATCCGAAGTAGAGCTTCCAGTGACTCCTGGGAGTGCTGGGTGACCAAGAGAGGTACCCGCCAGGCACATTGTGTCCATTGCCCTCTTGCAGCAACTGAGGATGGTGGTAAATTCTGTCTCGGATTCCGAAGCTCCACAGATTTGTGTTTTGAGCTCTCTGAATTTCTTTGAGCAAATTTCTGATCCAAACTGGGTTTGGGAAGTAGCAACAGAAACTGGACTGGATCCAGGATCGGATGGGATCTAATAATTAACTGGCTTGGATCAAATTAGAGGCTTCCTCCATCTGACTGGGTCAGAAATAAATGGCAATATTGCAGGAGGTATAAAATTAGGCTTTTGGAAATTTGCAGGGATTTTTGTGTTCTACCCCTTTGTTTCAGTTTTCTTGCGTGCTTAGGTAAGGAAAAAGTCATTGGCTAAGTTGATCAAGGGAACCTGAAAGCCAAAGCCAATATTTGAGGTAAAAATGGAATCCTTAATTTATGAAAAATTGAGTTCCTTCTGGCTTATATATGCTTAAGTATTAGGCCCCACAAGCAGCAAAGTCTTACAGAAATGGTGAAATCTTACTAAAGATAAGTTACAGTGGAACATTCCAAATGAACAACACTGCACTGAAGTGCATTTGAAAATGAGGGCTTCCAAATTAGTCTTATGTAGGAATGCCTATTAATATGCAGAGGCTCCTAAAAAGATATCAGTGTTTTTATTTAAAGACTTTATAAAAAGCTTAAGTGATAATTGATTTAAAAAATTAAATCTGCTAACCTTTTGGCTTCGTTACTATCCCACCCCAAAGGTGGAAAGAAAGCTATCCTACATAGGGTGTTTGTAAAAGGTAGACCCCCTCTGGTAAAATAGGCTTGCTTCCTTTTCAGACCTATCCATGCTGAATCCACCCATACTGGATTGGCCATATTCCTTAATGGGCTCCACCTGTTACCCTGAACTAAGTCATTTTAGCTAAAAAAAACAGTAGCTACGTTAAAAAGAACACCCTATGAAACTAAAATACATCTTTCTGGAATTTAATTGGCTATCTTGAAACTCTTTTATTTATTTATTTATTTTTTTGAGACAGTCTCACTCTGTCACCCAGGCTGGAGTGCAGTGGTATGATCTCAGCTCACTGCAACCTCCACCTTCCGTGTTCAAGCGATTCTCCTGTCTCAACCCCCCAAGTAGCTGAGATTACAGGTGTGCACCACGACATCTGGCTAAATTTTGTATTTTTGGTAAAGATGGGGTTTCCCCATGTTGGTCAGGCTGGTCTTGAACTCCTGGCCTCAGGTGAGCCACCCACCTCTGCCTCCCAAAGTGCTGGGATTACAGGCATGAGCCACCATGCCTGGCCTTGAAACTCTTTTGTAAAATAAACTTATAAACAAAAATCTCCATTTTTAAGGATGTCTGCCTATGTACATTACAAACTCTTACCATTCTTTTAAATTTACATAAGAAATGGAGAAACCCCGTCTCTACTAAAAATACAAAATTAGCCAGGCGTGGTGGCGCATGCCTGTAATCCCAGTTACTCAGGAGGCTGAGGCAGGAGAATTGCTTGAACCTGGGAGGCAGAGATTGCAGTGAGCCAAGATGGCGCCATTGCACTCAAGCCTGGGCGACAAGAGCGAAACTCCGTCTCAAAAAAGAAAAAAAAAATCATACCTTTGTTTAAGGTGCTTTTCTGCTTTTCACATCTTAAGTGAACTTTTACTTCAGCAGGTTTTTTCTCCCCTTGGTTTAAATGATGATAAAATATTTAGGCCTAAAATCTTAGGTCTGCGCTTATGAATTATAATTTTTTGTTCCACCTAAGAGTTGTACCTATAGAAATGCAAATTTATTGCCTAGTTAACAATTCCTTAGGGCAATGAAACTGGTTATTGGAAGACTGATAGATCATATAAGGAAAATAAAAACTATTTAAAAGCCAGCAAATGAAAATCCTTTACGAGAGCTATAAGATCTTCTTCTATGTGTTTCTATGTCTATATGTGTTATGTATATGTGATATTTGGTAAATGAAACTAGTTTTTAAATTGTTGGCAAAATATAAATGGTTTCAAAATTATCAGTTAAATATAATTTGATACTTGCTTGATTTGACCGTGAGCTTATGTCTTTGGTGTAGAGTCTCTGAATTCAGGGGTCTGGATAGGTGGCCATGATGAGGTCTGGAGATATGTTCTTAGAGCCTAGACCAGCAGCCACACGCCAGAATCAGGCCCAATATGGCCCCTTCTTCCTCTGCTTTTCCTATTTTGCCTCCTGGCTATTTTGGGAGGGATTGGGTTGTCCAGGTAAAGTCTTCACAGCTCTGTCTTCTGTCCTGATGGACTCAGACAGGCCCTGATCTTCAGAGTCCTCCTGGGTGCCACGTGGCTACTTGGGACCTAGAATGGCTGGGTGAAGACATTAGGGAAGCTACCTGTGTCAAAATTCTTTTCAGTAATTTAAAATCTTAGAGTCATGTTATGTTAAATTAAGTAATATATAATCATATGTCTGAATCATCTGTAAGTTAAGATACTGAAATGTTATTAAACATGAGTTATATACCTTGATAGGTTATTTTTATATGGTATAGAAAAGCTAAATATACTTAGATATATTAATAAACAATAATTAGAAGATTTTTTTTTTGAGATAGTTTTGCTCTTGTTGCCCAGGCTGGAGTACAATGGCACGATCTCAGCTCACCGCAACCTCTGCCTCCTGGGTTCAAGTGATTCTCCTGCCTTAGCCTCCTGAGTAGCTGGGATTACAGGCATTTGCCACCATGCCCAGATCATTTTGTATTTTTAGTAGAGACGGGGTTTCTCCATGTTGGTCAGGCTGGTCTTGAACTCCTGACCTCAGGTGATCCGCCCACCTCAGCCTCCCAAAGTGCTGAGATTACAGGCATGAGCCACTGCGTCCGGCCTCGAAGAACTACTTTTCTACAAAATTTTAAAATTTTTTTATCTACAAATACTGATATAAAACAGCTCAAAATTACTTTCTAGGGTTTTCACTAGAAATTACAGCTACTAAGAGTTAAAAACTACTAGGTATGAGAGAAACAATTCTGTATACAGAGTATGTAAGCAAAAGCAAAATATGCATTTCGTGAGGAAAGTTATAAAGGCATAAAAATGTATGTTAAAAAAATTGCCTGGTTTAAAACTAAAGTTTTCAAATTGAAGGAGTAAAAAAAGGATAAAACAAGATAGTACAGCAAGTTGGGGGAAATGTAAAATGGAAAGGTTTATGGAAACCTTGTGGTTAAAAGATGACGGATTTGATAAATTTATTTATGAGGTTTTATTCAAATTAGTTTTAGTATTACTATACTAAAACAAAATTTGGTGTTCTCTTTTAAACAAAAATTTTGTGTAGTATTAATAAGACACAGCAATATATTTTCATTCACCTTTTGAGTAAACTGCAAAAAGGAAAAACAAGGAGACAGTAAAGAAGAAGAAATGGATTCTGTCTCATGCTGTCTTAGGTCTTTTGCTTGTTTAGAAAACTGAGTCTCCTTTATCAAAGAGTACAAGTTTTTGTTTTTAAAAATCTTTTAATTATGACTTTGGTTAAGTGAATGATATTGTTCTACGATGATCTGTGATCCTATTTTGGTCAAGTATTTTAAACTTTTGACATATTTGTCAAGCTTCCCAAAACCAAACTTTGGCCTCAAAATTAAGTATTTTTTTGATCTCTAACTTTGGTCCCTGAGGCATCCAAAAGAGAGGTAAACAGGATTATTTGACATGTTAAGTTACATGGGAAGCACTGTCAAATAAGAAATAATGATTAGCCTTCTTCAGGTTATATTTTAATGAATGTTATAAATATATGTTCCAAAATTGTATGGGATTTCTAAAATTCTAATATGTCTGAGTATATGCTATAGATCATAACATGGTTAAGCTATTATAGGCCACAGAAATAGTCAAATTTCTTTGTCAATTTTTTTTAACTGACTGAAGTCATTTCCACAGTTAATTGCTTAATTTTGATGCAGTTTCTAAAAACTTCACAAGCATGCAAAATCCTAGAATATGATGTATTTAAGGAGGTTCATGAAAGGACGGAAAGGACCCTGAAAAGCACTCTTGAAAACAAGCTTTGATAACTTTAGAATGATATCTTTTGGACTGGGTAAGAATTCCTAGAACTTCAATGAAAAGACTGACTGGTTTATAAAACTGCAACCCAAGCAGAACAAAAATTAATTGAATACCAAGGAAATACTTTACCAGATTTTCATGCTAAATCAGCCAATACTGAAAATGTTTAGATATACATTTTGAATGAACTCCATGGTCTAAGTCAAATTACTCATGATAACCCATTGGTTATCAGTGCTATGCACCTAAATTGGAGAAACAACTGGTATTCAAGAAGACATAAGTCCAATGTTAAGGATGGACTCATGGAGAACCAGGATGACTGCCTTATCCTTCCTGAGTCCTTAAAGCTTTTGTCATTAAAAATTCTGCATTCCATGACTCATCATGGAAAAGATAAAGTAATTCAAATTAAATATATGTATCGGTGTGATGATTTCTAAATTGTCAAAATAGTTTATGACCAGTGTTTGGTTTGTCAAACCCACATTCCTGGGAAGACAATCAAAACTTCAGATATATTTTGCTACCTGATTGTCAACCCCATATTCCTAGGGAGACATTCAAAACTTCAGGTACATTCTGCTCCCTGATGGGCCATTTAAACATTTATAGAGGGATTTCATTCAATTATCATTTTCAATGCATGTTTTCTGGTTGTATAAAAGCTTTCCCATGCAAGAGGGTTGATGTTATACACTAGCTCATTATGCAAACAGTGTATTTTCACCAGGTAAAGAAATCTTTTCATGCTTCACTGACTGAAGACAATCAACACCTTCACAATCTAGAATCCAAAGATTGGATCTCCTGAGAACATCAGAGAAAGACTGCCCTTGCCATCCACACAGTAGCAAAACTTCAGGACCTTGAACCTTGGGTTCACAATCTCACAAGTCAGAGGGGTCCCTCTACACTCTTGGAACTATACATCCACTGGAATCCTTAAAGTAAAGCTAACCAGGGAAGTTTCTCCCCCGAAGAAGATGGCATCCTTTATGTAGACAGCTTTTCCCCAAGATCACAGATCAAGATTTCTCTACTATCATGAGACTCTTATCTTTCCGTTTTTCCCTCTTGCTTAGGCCTCTGCAAACAATAGAAGTGAAAAGGGGGTCTGTTGTGTGCACTCGTGGGGCATAATTTTTCTTGGGAAGGATTTTGCAGCCAGCCTTCTATATGGATAACCTTATGTCTAGATAGATGGAAGGTCCAATGTAGGTGGGAAATTTTAAGGGTACATACATTGCCTCATAATCAGTCAGAAACAGAACATTGGTCCACTCCTCTTAACCTACATCATAGGTTAAAGAGAACATTGCCAGGAGGTCTTCACTGCTCTAGAAGTTGTTAGGTGGTTTTTTCATGGTTTGGAGTAAATGGGGCAATAACTAGAAATTTAGCCCTCATGATAGGCTCTATGCTAGATTCTACTGTAAAGGCTGTGGTTACACAATGGACTTTAAGTTATCTTGTGAAAGTTATGCTAAATAATATAATTGCTCTACATTACTTATTGGCTAAACAGAGAAATATCTGTGCAGCTGCTGGCACTTCTTGTTGCCCATGGAGAAACACATCACATCAGGTATTATAGAAGTTCAGTTGTAGGGGATTAACAAAGAGACTGCTTAAAGTGAGTAGATTATTTATCTAGCTCCTTCTTTAATCTATTTGATTTTAGGTGGTTTGCTTTATGGGGACACTGGCTAAGGCGCATACTGCAAACTCTTGGTATTGTCCTCCTCATAGTCATAATAGTCTCCCTGGTGTGCTGTATTCTCTCAACAGTTCTAAATGTTTGCATGCAGACATCTTTAGATTGTCAAATGATCTTTCTTCAACTGGATAAGAGCTAAAAGAAATGTGTGACCATGAGGACATCATAAACTATGAATTACGTGCTGAGACAGGAAACCCAAAATGATGGTACAATAACTGAGAGTGGGCCGGGCGCAGTGACTCACAACTGTAATCCCAGCACTTTGGGAGGCTGAGGCGGGTGGATCATGAGGTCAGGAGTTCAAGACCAGCCTGGCCAAGATGGTGAAACCCCATCGCTACTAAAAATACAAAAATTAGCTAGGCATGGTGGCAGGCACCTGTAATCCCAGCTACATGGGAGACTGAGGCAGGGAATTGCTTGAACCCGGGAGGCGGAGGTTGCAGTGAGCCAAGATCATGCCACTGCACTCCAGCCTGGGTGACAGAGTGAGACTTCATCTCAAAAAATAATTTTTTTTTTCTTTTGAGATGGAGTTTCACTCTTGTTGCCCAGGCTGGAGTGCAGTGGTGCGATCTCGGCAGCTCACCGCACCTTCTGCCTCCCGGGTTCAAGCAATTCTCCTGCCTCAGCCTCCCAGGCAGCTGCGACTACAGGCGCCTGCCACACGCCTGACTAATTTTTAGTAGAGACAAGGTTTCACTATGTTGGCCAGGCTGCTGGTCTCGAACTCCTGACCTCGTGATCCGCCCGCCTCGGCCTCCCAAAGTGCTGGGATTACAGGCGTGAGCCACCACGCCCAGCCTAAAAAAAAAAAAAATTAAAAAAAATAACTGAGAGTGACATTAAGGCCTTAAATTTGGGTCACACTCTTATATGAGAACCTGACCAGAAGGGGGTAATTTTTAAACAAAGTTATGGGAGGCCATTGTTTTGGACTGAGCTCATGCTCTAAGCCCCAACAGACCAGACCAAACTAAAATGGAGTCACTCATGCCAAATGTGACATAATCAAACTAAGACTTCAGGAAACACATAGATCCTAGAACAGGTGGGTTTTGTTTTTCTCCTGTAAACAGAGAATTCCAGCATAAGGAGGTACCCTCTACTTTAACCCTTACAAAAAAAAATAATAATAACCTCAGGTCTTTGTTTTCGCCTTACACAACCTACTGTTGTGCTATTTCTCAGTGGGTTTCAAGACCAAATAAGTACATTTACAATGGTGATAGGGACATCAATGACTAAAGTTTTGGTGAATCTCTCAAAATTGAGAGGGTTACCAAATGGAGGGAATGGTTAAATCCAGTTTAGCCTAAAGCTGCCTCCTTACGTATTTTAAGTTCAGCCTAAAGATTTCTCTGTACATCATGAACTATAACCTATATGGAGTTGTATACAGACTGTAGCCTACTCTTGTACAAATCACCAAGTTTTGGCCAAAGATGTCCAACTCTTCAACCCGTGTTCAAATAGGGCATTCGCCAAGCTATAACCAATCCGGCTGTTTCTGTACATTTCCATTTTCTGTGCATTACTTTCCTTTTCCTGTCTATAAATCTTCTACCACATGGCTGTGCTGGAGTTCCTGAGCCTACTCTGGCTTGGGAGGCTGCACGATTAATGAATCATTCTTTGCTCAATTAAACTCTTTTAATTCAGCTAAACTTTTTAACAGTGGACATGAATTTAAGGGAACACTGTTCAACCCAGTAAACTAGAAATATTTCCCAGAATCATCTTTGTCCTCTCCAATTGGGCACCTACTGATAATCAGGATTGCAATGGCCCTATCTAACAAATGAGTCATACTTTTTGACCCCGCATAATTCCATTTTGGGTTACTTACCAATTCTAAGAAAAGAATTCAACATAAACTATCCAAAGCAGCATTGCTTATAATAGCAAATTTGAAAATAATCTGTATTTCCAATAGGATAATAGTTTAGAAAATATATGTATATAATGAGCCACTATGTAGCTACTAAGATTATATATGAGGTTTATAATATGGAAAATTTGCATGCTTATTTTATAAGTGAAAAATACACATTGTTCATAAATATAATAATTCTATTTTTAAGGAGAAGAGAAAATAAATCTGAAAACTATATAAAAAAGAAAAAAATTGAAGGTAATTCATCAAAATATTAGCACTGTTTGTGCTAATATTTGAATTAGCACAAATTGAGGTTGAATAATTTTATCTTTTAAGTTGTTCCAGTTACACATTTCTGTATAATAAACAATCCCACAACTTAGTAGCTTCAAATGACAATAATCATTTATTTTGTTCATTAATCCACAGTTTGGGCAGGGCACTGTTGGGATTGGCTCATCTCTGCTTCATGTGACAAGAGCTGATGTGACTCAACTGTAACTGAAGGATCTGTTTTCCAAGATGGCTCAATAACATGTTGCTTCCAGCTGACAGCTGTGGGAGCTCTTTTGGGGTTGTTGGCTAGGGGCCTTAATTCCTCTCCAAGTGGGCCTCTCCATGGGGCTGCCTGGGCTTCCTCATAGCATGGCAGCCAGGATTCAAGAACAAGTGTCCCAAGAGAAAGAAAGGAGGTGCAATTCTCTTAAGGTCTGGGCCTGGTGACTTGAAAAACATCATTTCTGCCATGTTCTGTTGGTCTAGATGTCACCAAGCCTGCTCAGATTTAAGGGGAGAGAAGTGTCAATGAACTTGTGGCTATT
The DNA here is from genome assembly GCF_029281585.2 of Gorilla gorilla gorilla. Lineage (NCBI taxonomy): Eukaryota > Metazoa > Chordata > Mammalia > Primates > Hominidae > Gorilla > Gorilla gorilla. Next base: position 74,157,209 of record NC_073243.2, read on the forward strand.
TTTAATCTACCATTAAAAATAAGCATTTCCAGAAGTTTCATTAGAGTATTATTACTACTGGGGGCAGGTGAAGTATCTTTTAAAATGCTTTTATTAAAAAATGTGAAGACAGTAGTATAAACTGATAATTCAGAAAACTACTTAGAATAGCAATTTCTCCACTCTTTGCCCTGAAAATTCCTTCTGCAGCTACATACTTCAACACACGCACACCCCACACACAAAGATCTCCTGTCTTCAGGCACTTCTCCCATGGCCTGGTCCTCCTCTCTCTTCTTTGGTGAGGGTATTAATCAAAAATTAAAGTTCCATGTGCCTTATTCCAGAAAGATGGTTTTCAAAATGTGTCTGTAAACAACCCTCTCCAACTTCTTGACCTCTTCACAGTAAGTCTCACAAATGAATGAGGCATATCACCTCTGGGGGGCTACTGACCCAGGCTCTTTGTGTACCTGTACACCTTGCCTTTCTCCTACCCCACCTGACTCACTGATTATTAAACACTATCTCATGCCTGAGATAGTCATGTTGATTCTTTAAAGCTTGTCTCAAGTTGGCTCAAGTCTCATATTTGTTCTTAGATCACATTAAGAAAAATGCTCACACTTTTTTTTCTGCCTTCATATGGCTGTGAAGCTGACCTCTTGTTTTTTTAATGGGACAGAAAGCCATAATCTTTCAAAGAACAAATACTAAGGTCTGACTACAAAGCAATATGACTGATTGCCTAAGATTAAATGGCAGACAGTGTATGAAAGGTTTTAGTTGGGTTGGTTTTATTTGGTACTGTGTGTGTGTGAATGTGTGAGTTATGTCCTGGTTTTCAAGTATGAATGGCCCAATTTTAGACAGTTATCCTGGGAGATGAAGGAATTACTAGCTGTACCCAGTGTCCTCGAATTGAGTCTAATTTATGGATTCTCTCCACAGAAAAATGTACGAGTATAAGCAAAGCATGCTGCATAAAATTTGAGGGAGTTCACAGACATCCCGCCTAGGTTAAGAATCCCCATGCTAGAGATCTCTCAGATCTTTGGTAAGTCAGGGTCACATGACCTTCCCAGTATCAAGTCCAACAGGACAGGAGGCAAGTACCTGAGGATGTCATGGTGGCTTAGAACTTGCTGTGCCCTGCCAGGAATAGCACAGATAATCCTGCCTCCTCCTTGAGCCATCACAGTTAGCTGTGAATAAATCCCCACAGAGAAGAGGTAAAGCAGCCTGGATGCAGACCAACCTTCAGTACTAACGATCCTCCTTTCCATCTGCGAGCCAGAAGCACTTCTCACACCTCATTCTTTTCCCATCCATTCTTCATCCTTGCCTGTTTCATTCCCTCCCTCTGCCAAAGATTGAATACGCCTCTTTTTAAACCCTTTCTAGGGGCTAGGGTCTAGGAATACAAATGTGAATAGAACATGGCTCCTCTAATTTATTAAACAAACTTACTGAATATTTACTGAACCCAATGCTCTTTAGTTTTTACAATCTACACCCTAGTGAGGAAACATGCATGTACACACATGGGCACACACCACTGGCCCACAAGCCATTCATGTGTATACAATCATAACGCAACATAAAAGGAGGCTATAATTGAGAGATATGTAAGCAACTGTCGAAGCGGAGACTGTCTGCTTGGGAAGGTGAAATTGATTCCTGTTTCCAAAATCAAATAGGAATTTTCCAAGCAGACAAGGGTGGAAGAGGGGACAACATGTGCAAAGCCATTCAGGTGCCAAAGAACATAGTAGTGGCTGAGCCACAGAAGCATGTGCCAGATCAGCAGGAGTTACAGCATGAAACACAGGGAAAGGCCGAATCCTGGATGTCCTCAATTGCCACATAAACGCATGAGTACTGACATAGAGCTTCTGGAAGGCTCTAGGCAAAAGAATGAAATGACAGATTTTGACTTTAGAAGGCCAACTCTGATGACAGAATGAAAGATGGGTTAGATGAGGACCTAATGAAACACAGGAAGATCATTTGGGCAGGAGGCTCCTGAGTGGTGCTGGTGAAGGCTAGAAGAGGGTCTAAATTCTAGAGGGGTGGTAGGGAAAGAGAGGAAGGGCAAATATGAGAGATTCAGAAGACAGCATGGGAAGAAACTGGCAAATAATGAAATGGGTGGGAGTGGGGGGTGAGGGAGGAGTCATTAGGATGACTGCCAGTTCCTTCGAGCAACTAGAAATGAAGGCGACCAAATACAAAGTTGCATGGGGGAAGATAATGAGGCCTGAGGGACATGGGGAGTGTGAAGGACTGTAAGATAAATAACTGTTGATGCCCACTCTGGTGACAGGACTGCAGGTCAAATGAACACACACTATTAGTCCAGTCCTGGTTCTAAACTCCTCCCTTACCGAATTTGAAATTGAAATCCGTATGTGCATGTTGCCAATCTTCTGTGGAAAAAATAATTCTTTATAAAACTCTCTACAGTGAGACAGATCCTCTCAAATATGAAAAGGCCCACTTGTGTTGCGGGTAACGATGAGAAAATCATCTTCGTGCGAAATTTGCCTTTCTCTTCCCTTACGTCATAGCTGACTCCGCCAAGACCACTATGATCAAGTTTTTATTCCTCCTCCAACCCTCCACTGCAACTTTTGGCTGTACAAGACGAATACTTCCATATGGTGCAATGTTTATGTTAAGATGGGGGAAAATGTGAGATGCTTTCAGTAAATTTTATTCAAGAAGTAATAAATTTATACATTCTAAGCAGCTGGAACAAAATATTGGTCTGTAATTGATTCTGAATGAAGTGTTTTTCAAAAGGAACAGAAAACTTGGGGCCATTTGTTAATTACTGATGTTTAGAGATCTTGGGTGCTGTCATGCAGCCCTCTCTGGCTGTGACCTCAGACATATGATTTGACATGTTGAATCTCTTTTGCCTCATCTAGAAAATGGGTTTAGCCATTCTACCTACTCATAGGGTTTTTGTGAGGATTAAATCAGCTAACACAAGTAAAGGGCTTGGGATAGTACTCATTATGTAGCAGACACTCAGCAAATGTTAGTTCTTTTCTTTTTACCTATTACCTATAGTCTGAGTCACAAGAGAAGGGGAATAGGATGAGGATGGGGGTAGGAAGGAAGGACTGAGAAAGTGTATGAGAATGAAGTTTTTAAGGATTTATCTATAAAAGAATGCCCACTGCCACCTCAGAATCTGCAGAGACAAGGGAGCTGTGTGAGTACAAGTGATTTTTTTAAAATATTTTTTGGGAAGCAGGTGTGGGTACGTGAAGCCTGTAAAACCGGGAGTTTTCTGATATACTTTTGGGATCATCATGCATTTTTATAATTACTGAAATCACTAGAACAAATGAGAGCAGGAGGGGAGAAGGCAAGTCCTAAAAAACCTGTCTAGACGGGACTATTTAACATGCAAAAACTACCCCATGCCTGTGTGAAACCAATGCACAGAATTTATTCTATTGATGCATTATTATTTTGGACAAACTGCCAACTTTTGTTTTAGTTTTTTAGTCACTAAAGCACATTGATTTTTTAGAATAATTTTTAATGTCTTCTGTTTAGTCTTTACATTTACAAAGCAATTCTATACCTTTCTAATTTAATACTGATAAAAACCAAGCAAAGTAAATATTAGCCCTATTTTAAAATAGCAAATATTTGGTATACATTTACTGTGTTCCAGGTACTGTACTAAATGCTCTGTGAGGCATGTCCCATTTAATTCTTCTGACGAACCTGCAAAGTAGGTACTATTTCATCATCTGAGGCTAGAAAAGAAAAGTTAAATAACTCTCTTAAGATGACCCAGAAGTAAAGAGCAAAGCCAGGACTTGAATCCACATGAGTCTGACTTCAAAGCCCACTCCTAACTCTTAACCACTGTATTCTGCTGTTGAAGGATAATGAGATACATGTTCTTTCCCAGTATGGCAATGTATTTGGTTTGAACTCAGCCTAATTATTTACAGTCATGTAAACAACTGTTGTGAAATTATACAGAAACATTAAACTTTTTGATCTCTATTTCTATCTTATGTTCCTAGAATTGCTAGAGACAGATGCATATCTTAATGTACATTTTCCTCTCTAAGGTTATGAGAATCTGGACAAGACCAATACTTGTTGAATAAAGTTTCCAAATACCTAAAGTACTTGGTAATAGACTAAGAATCTGTTTCTTGTTTATCTGTAATCAGTTTAATAGTTGCAGGTAAGAAAATTTAAGCACAATTTTAGTGAAGCCTAGCCACCAAACTTTTGACCAGTTCAATAATGCAAAGGACAAAACCTGTTCATAAAAATGAATTTTTAATTTCATGAGCATAAAAAAAAAAACCCAAAACCTGTCCCATACCCCTCCCACTCATGCAAACAGCTCTCAAATGAGATTCTTCAAATTTTACGTTTTTTCCATTCTGGCTCATTCTTTGCTTCCTCATCATCAGATTCAACTTGGGCAAACATGGTTTTGGGCTGAGTCCTAAAAGAAAGGTTAAAGAAGAGAAGGAAAAATTTAGTCAGAAAGTATTTGTTACATTAGATTTTGCTTCCTTCATCAAGTGGGAGAAAATGTGGGGAATAAATTACAACTCAATTATTAAATATAAATCATTAAACTTCTGGCAAAGAAAAAGATAATGGAAATTTAATTATGTTCAGGAAAAGAGCAAAAGATTCTTTTAAAGATTTACCCTCTGTGGCAGACTGTACATACACACTGTTCTTTCCTTAAATAAAATGAAAATGCATCAAATTCAGTGGAACTTCACCCATCCTAACCACCCTCCACCTGCAACTCTGAGTAACTGCGACCGTATGGAAGAACAAACTACAGTCACCAAGCAAGAATCTACATGATCTTTATTAAGACCATTTATTAAGCTCTCTGGGTTGTGCCTAGGCTTCAGTAGTGTAAATATGTGTTTATAGTACACATAAATGGGAAAATATGAGTTAGTTTTCTTATCTAATGAATTTGAGCCTGCAAAAATAAAAACCAAAGAAAACGAATATCCCCTGCATTCCTACACTCAGCCCAATGCATGGAAATGCCAAGCGTTTTAGGATACATCACTGATACATGGCTGTAATACTGCCACACACCTCAAGCAATCTGCACAAAGACTTTCTGTGCTTTGTAAACATACCTGGTTCAATGACATCCCTTTTCACACTACTCACATAAGAAATATCTCCAAGAAAATGTCAAGTGGTTATAATGTCTGCCCCTTTTGGTCATGCTACTCTGATTTTATTTTAAAAAACAGCTCTATCGCATTATGAAGAAACATTAAAGCACATCTGCAGGTTATATATTTTGGCTTGTATTTTCATTTAGAATCATTATATCCACGTAATTCCAGAATGGTAAAAATAATGACAACTATAATTCCTTTTATTTGGCAAGAAAACCAGGATAAACTTTATATTACCTCTTGCTGCTTTTTTATTATCCTGGGGAAAAAGCATAAACCATCCACAACTCATGCTGATGTTGTCTGACATGAGTCATGTACTAGAATTGCTCGTGAGTAAGTTGATCATTATTCCTGTCTCTCCAGTTACCTCACACACCTACCTAGAGCCTAAGCTGTCCCCATACACAACCCAGTTGGTTAAACTTCTTGTTGTCACTTTAAGACACTGTTATGATATCTATAAACAGGTCACAGCTCTTAAATTTCGAAAAGCAGCTACAGGTTTTGATAGGCCATAAGTTGCTGAATTCCTAACTGGCTTTCTAACATGCTACAACAAGGCAATTGGTGCTTGTTACATATTTCATCTTCTGGCAAAGATGCTGACCAGTTAGGTATGGATAAACCTGTTCAAGAACAAATTTGTCCAGGTTAAAAAATCCTTTGAATTAGATATTTAACTTCTCAGGGGGAAAAAAAGGAACAAGGTCTTCCAAGGATATCTGACAATGCTTCGTAGGACACCAGCTCATCAATGTTAGTTGTAATGAGATTTAAGTACTAAGAAATTGCAATGCTAGTTTCTTGTATATAAAAAAGGAAATTAAATGGCAAATTACAGGAAGAAATGTAGAGTCCAAAAAGGCTATTTCATTTAAGGGGTTATTCTCTGTATTAGACTGTTCTCACGCTGCTAATAAAGACATATCTGAGACTAGGTAATTTATAAAAGAGGTCTAATGGACTCACAGTTACACCTGCCTGGGGAGGCCTAACAACCATGGTATAAGGCAAATGAGGAGCAAAGTTATGTCTTACATGGCAGCAGACAAGAGTGTGTGTGCAGGGGAACTGCCCTTTGTAAAACCATCAGATCTTGTGAGATTCAGTATCACAACAACAGCATGGGAAATTACTTCCCACTAGGTCCTTCCCATGATGTGACAATTATGGGAGCTACAATTCAAGATGAGATTTGGGTGGGGACACAGCCAAACCATATCACTCTTTTTTTAGAGACAGGGTCTTTCTCTGTCACCTAGGCTAGAGTGCAGTGGCACAATCATAGCTCACTGTAACTGAACTTCCGGGCTCAAGTGATCCTCCTGCCTCAGCCTCCCCAGTAGCTAGGACTGCAGATGTGCACCACCATGTCTGATTAATTTTTTTATTTTTTTGCAGAGACATGGTCTTGCTCATGCTGCCCAGGCTGGTCTCAAGTGCCTGGCCTCAAGCAATCTGCCCATCCTGGCCTCCCAAAGTGCTGGGATTACAGGCATGAGTCACCACGCCCAGCCAAGATATTAGTCTTTTTAATATTCCACCTTCCAAAAGTATCTGTAGGATACTTCCAAAAGTATCCGTAGGAGGTTGATGGCTAACATCAAAGGGCACAGAATCAACGAAACTACATAACAACAGCTAGAAAGAGGCATGAGAGGATGTTTTGGTGGGATGGAAATGTTCTATAATCTTGACTGAAATGGTGATTAACAGGTGTATGCATTTGTCAAAACGTGAAATGGGTACATTTTGTATTTTATTGTATGTAAATTGTACCTCAATAAAGTTGATTTGTAAAGAAACTAAAAACAAAACAAATTGGTAGAAAATAAAGAACCAAGGAATGAAAGGGTAATTGAGCATTAAACTTAGCACTGAATTTCCTAGCAGCCATGAGAAAAGAAAAAGGACAAATATTTGTTTTTCAAAGGAGATACTGTGTTTTTGTTTTTTTTTTTTCATCTAGTATTGAACTCAGTTAATTCATTGAGTAAATGTTTGCATCAGGGTCACTTCAACTGTCATTTCTAATCACTAGATCACAACAGTTTCCTTGGTCCCCACTAGGAATTAAAATGTAGGGAATATTAAGTTGTTTGGAAGGTAAGACAGTTAAACATCATAGTCCTTTTTGCAAAACTCCATGACATTTAATTTCTACTTTTGAACTAATCATAATGTTGCCAGCAAAATGGCCACATTATACGTATGCATAATATTTTTTTTCTTCTTAAAAAAAACAGGATACATGTGCAGAACGTGCAGGTTCGTTACATCGGTATACATGTGCCATGGTGGTTTGCTGCATGACCTGTCCTCTAAGTTCCTTTTCCTCACACCCCAACCTCCAAAAGGCCCTGGTGTGTGGTGTTCCCCTCTCTGTGTTCATGTGTTCTCAATGTTCAACTCCCACTTATGAGTGAGAACATGAGGCGTTTGGTTTTCTGTTCCTGTGTAGTTTGCTGAGGATGATGGCTTCCAGCTTCATCCATGTCCCTGCAAAGGACAGATCTCATTCCTTTTTATGACTGTATAGTATTCCACATGGAATACTATACTTCTTTATCCAGTCTATCACTGACGGGCATTTGGGTTAGTTCCGTGTCTTTGCTACTGTAAACAGTGCTGCAATAAACATACGTGTGCATGTGTCTTTAGAGCAGGATGATTTATATGCCTTTGGGTATATACCCAGTAATGGGATTGCTGGGTCAAACGGTATTTCTGGTTCTAGATCCTTGAGGAATCACCATACTGTCTACCTCAATGGTTGAACTAATTTACATTCCCACCAACAGTGTAAAAGTGTTCCTATTTCTCCACAGCCTTGCCAGCATCTATTGTTTCCTGACTTTTTAATAATCGCCATTCTCACTGGCATGAGGTGGTATCTCATTGTGGTTTTGATTTGCATTTCTCTGGTGATCAGTGATGTTGAGCTTTTTTTCATGTTTCTTGGCCGCATAAACGACTTCTTTTTAGAAGTGTCTGTTCATATCCTTTGCCCACTTTTTGATGGGTTTTCTTCTTGTAAATATGTTTAAGTTCCTTGTAAATTCTGGATATTAGACCTTTGTCAGATTGGTAGATTGCAAACATTTTCTCCCATTCGGTAGGTTGCCTGTTAACTCTGATCATAGTTTCTTTTGCTGTGCAGAAGCTCTCTAAGTTTAATTAGATCCCATTTGTCAATTTTGGCTTTTGTTACAATAGCTCTTGGCATTTTTGTCATGAAGTCTTTGCCCATGCCTATATCCTAGGAATGGTCTTGCCTGGGTTTTCTTCTAGGGTTTTTATGGTTTGGAATTTTACATTTAAGTCTTTAATCCATCTTGAGTTAATTCTTGTATAAGGTATAAGGAAGGGGTCCAGTTTCAGCTTTCTACATATGGCTAGCCAGTTTTCCCAGCACCACTTACTGAATAGGAGATCCTTTCCCCATTGCTTGTCTTTGTCAGGTTTGTCGAAGATCAGATGGTTGTAGATGTGTAGGTTTCTGAGGACTCTGTTCTGCTTCATTGGTCTATATGTCTGTTTTGGTACCAGCACCACGCTGTTTTGGTTACTGTAACCTTGTAGTATGTTTAAAGTCAGGTAACGTGATGCCTCTAGCTTTGTTCTTTTTGCTTAGGATTGTCTTGGCTATACGGGGTTCTTCTTTGATTCCATATGAAATTTAAAATAGTTTTTTCTAATTCTGTGAAGAATGTCAACAGTAGTTTGACAGCAATAGCACTGTATCTATAAATTACTTTGGGTAGTATGGCCATTTTCACCATATTGATTCTTCCTACTCATGAGGATTGAATGTTTTTCCATTTGTTTGTGTCCTCTCTTATCTCCTCGAGCAGTGGTTTGTAGTTCTCCTTGAAGAGGTTCTTCACATCCCTTGTTAGCTGTATTCCTAGGTATTTTATTCTCTTTGTAGCGACTGTGAATGGGAGTTCATTCATGATTTGACTCTCTGCTTGTCTACTGTTGGTGTAAAGGAATACTTGTGATTTTTGCACAATGATTTTGTATCTTGAGACTTTGCTGAAGTTGCTTATCAGTTCAAAAAGTTTTTAGGTTCAGATGATGAGGTTTTCTAAATATAAAATCATGTCATCTGCAAACAGAGACAACTTGACTTCCTCTCTTCCTATCTGAATACCTCTTGCCTGATTGCCCCAGCCAGAATTTCCAATACTACGTTGAATAGGAGTGGTGAGAGAGGGCATCCTTGTCTTGTATCAGTTTTCAAAGGGAATGCTTTCAGCTTTTGCCCATTCAATGTAATATTGGCTGTGGGTTTGTCATAAATAGCTCTTATTATTTTGAGATATGTTCCATCAATACCTAGCTTATTGACAGTTTTTAAAATGAAGGGGTGTTGAATTTTATCTAAGGCCTTTTCTGCATCTATTGAGATAATCAAAGTGTTCCTATTTTTCCACAGCCTCCCAGCATTTATTCTTCCTGACTTTTTAATAATCATCATTCTGACTGGCGTGAGATGGTATCTCGTGGTTTTATTTGCATTTCTCTGATGATCAGTGATGTTGAGCTTCTTTTCATACGTTTGTTGGCCACGTAAATGTCTTCTTTTGAGAAGTGTCTGTTGATATGTTTTGCCCACTTTTTGATGGGGTTGTTTTTTTCTTGTAAATATGTTTTTGGTTTTTGTCTTTGGATCTGTTTATGTGATGGATTATGTTCATTGATTTACGTATGTTGAACCAGCCTTGCATCCCAGGGATGAAGCTGACTTGATGACATGGATTAAGTTTTTTTGATGTGCTGCTGGGTTCGGTTTGGCAGTATTTTATTGAGGATTTTTGCATCAATGTTCATCAGGGACATTGGCCTGAAGTTTTCTTTTTTGTGTGTGTTTCTCTTCCTGGTTTTGGTATCAAGATGATGCTGGCTTCATAAAATGAGTTAGGGAGGAGTCCCTCCTTTTCAATTGTTTGGAATAGTTTCAGAAGGAATGGTACCAGCTTCTCTTTGTACTTCCGGTAGAATTTGGCTGTGAATCATCTTGTTGTGGGCTTTTTCTAGTTGATAGGCTATTAATTACTGCCTCAATTTCAGAACTTGTTATTGGTCTATTCAGGGATTTGACTTTTTCCTGGGTTAGTCTTGGGAGGGTGTATTTGTCCAGGAATTTGTCCATTTCTTCTAGATTTTCTAGTTTATTTGCTTAGAGGTGTTCATAGTATTCTCTGATGGTAGTTTGTATTTCTGTGGGGTCAGTGGTGATATCCCTTTTATTATATTTTATTGCATCTATTTGATTCTTCTCTCTCTTCTTATTAGTCTAGCTAGCAGTTTATCTATTTTGTTAATGTTTTCAAAACACCAGCTCCTGGATTTGTTGATTTTTTGGAGGGTTTTTCACGTCTCTATCTCCTTCAATTCTTCTCTTAGTTATTTCTTGTCTTCTGCTAGCTTTTGGATTAGTCTGCTCTTGCCGCTCTAGCTCTTTTAATTGTGATGTTAGGGTGTCGTTTTGAGATCTTTCTAGCTTTCTAATGTGGGCATTTAGTGCTAGAAATTTCCCTCTTAATACTGCTTTAGCTATATCCCAGAAATTCTGGAACATTGTCTCTTTGTTCTCATTGGTTTCAAAGAACTTCTTTATTTCTGCCTTAATTTCACTATCTATCCAGGAGTCAATAAGGAGCAGGTTATTCAATTTCCATGAAATTGTGTGGTTTTTGAGTGAGTTTCTTAATTGTGAGTTCTAATTTGACCGCACTGAGGTCTGAGAGGCTGTTTGTTATTATTTCAGTTCTTTTGCATTTGCTGAGGAGCGTTTTACTTCCAATTATGTGGTCGATTTTAGAATAAGTGCCATGTGGAAATGAGAAGAATGTATATTCTGCTGATTTGGGGTAGAGAGTTCTGTAGACGTCTACTAGGTCCATTTGATCGAGAGCTGAGTTCAAGTCCTGAATTTCCTTGTTAATTTTCTGTCTCGTTGATCTAACACTGACAGTGGAGTGTTAAAGTCTCCCACTATTAATGTGTGGGAGTCTAAGTCTCTTTGTAGGTCCCTAAGAACTTGTTTTATGAATCTGGGTGCTCCTGTATTGGATACATATATATTCAGAATAGTTAGCTCTTCTTGTTGAATTGTTCCCTTTACGATTATGCAATGCCCTTCTTTGCCTTTTTTGATCTTTGTTGGTTTAAAGTCTGTTTTGTCAGAGACTAGAATTGCAACTCCCGTTTTTTTTTTGCTTTCCATTTACTTGGTAGATTTTCCTCCATCCCTTTATTTTGAGCCTGTGTGTGTCTTTGCACGTAAGATGGGGCTCCTGAATACAGCACACCAATGGGTCTTAACTCCTTATCCAATTTGTCAGTCTGTGTCTATCTTTTAATTGGGACATTTAGCCCATTTACATTTAAGGTTAGTATTGTTATGTGTGAATTCAATCCTGTTGTCATGATGCTATTTGGTTACTTTGCACACTAGATGCAGTTTCTTCGTAGTGTCAGTGGTTTTTATATTTTGGTGTGTTTTTGCAGTGGCTGGTATTGGTTTTTCCTTTCCATATTTAGTGCTTCTTTCAGGAGCTCTTGCAGTGCAGGCCTCATGGTAACAAAATCCCTCAGCATTTGCTTGTCTGGAAAGGATTTTACTTCTCCTTCGCTTATGAAGCTTATTAGTTTGCCTGGATATGAAATTCTGGGTTGAAAATTCTTTCCTTTAAGAATGTTGGATATTGGCCCGCAATCTCTTCTGGCTTGTAGAGGTTCTGCTGAGAAGTCTGCTGTTGGTCTGATGGGCTTCCCTTTGTAGGTGACCTGGCCTTTCTCTCTGGCTGCCCTTAACAGTTCAACCTTGGAGAATCCAATGATTAAGTGTCTTGGGGTTGATCTTCTCTTGGAATACCTTAGTGGTGTTCTCTGTATTTCCTGAATTTGCATGTTGGCCTGTCTTGCTAGGTTGGGGAAGTTATCCTGGAAAATATCCTGAAGTGTGTTTTCCAGCTTGTTTCCATTCTCCCCATCTTCTTCTGGTACTCCAATCAATCATAGGTTCATTTTTTAATGAAGTCCCATATTTCTTGGAGGCTTTGCTCATAGCTTTTCATTCTTTTTTCTCTATTCTTGTCTGCATGTCTTATTTCAGTAAGGTGGGCTTCAAACTCTGATATCCTTTCTTCTGCTTGGTTGATTTGGCTGTTGATACTTGTGTATGCTTCACAAAGTTCTTGTGCTGTGTTTTTCAGCTCCATCGGGTCATTTATGTTCCTCTCTAAACTGGTTATTCTAGTTTAGCAATTCCTCCTCCAACATTTTATCAAGCTTCTTAGCTTCTTTGCATTGGGTAAGGACATGCTCCTTTAGCTCATCATAGCTTTTTATTACCCATTTTCTGAAGCCTACCTCTGTCAATTTGTCCCTCTGATCCTCCATCCAGTTCTGTGCCCTTAATGGAGAGATGATGCAATCATTTGGAGGAGAAGAGGCACTCTGGCCTTGTGGGTTTTCAGCATTTTTTTGTTGACTCTTTTTCATCTTCATGAGTTTGTCTAGTTTTGGTCTTTGAGGCTACTGACCCTTGGATGGGGTTTTTGTGGGGCCTTTTTGTTGTTGTTGATGCTGTTGTTGTTACTTTCTGCTTGTTTTTCTTTCAATAATCAGGGCTACTCTTCTCTAGAGCTGCTGCAGTTTGCTGGGGGTTCACTTCAGGCCCCATTCATCTGATTCGCTCCCATGCCTGGAGATGTCACTCAAGGAGGCTGGAGGGCAGCCAAGGTGGGTGCCTCCTCCTTCTTCTGGGACCTCTAACCTCGAGGGGCACCAACCTGATGCCAGTAGAATTGCTCTTGTATAGGGTGTCTGACAATCTCTGTTGGAGGGTCTCACCCAGTTGGGTGGCACGGGGAGCAGGACCCATTTAACGAAGCACTTTGTCCCTTGGTGGAGAGGGTGTGTTTCGCTGGGGGGAAACCCACTCGTCTGGGCTGCCCGGATTCCTCAGAACTACCAGGAGAAAAGGCAAAGTCTGTTGGTCTGCAAAGACTAAGGCCACCCCTCCTGCTAGAAGCTCAGGCCCAGGGAGATCCCAATTCTGTCCCTGAGCCTCTGGCTGGAGTTATTGGAGATCATGCAGGGAAGCCATGACCACTGAGGAAGAATAGGTCAGGGTTAGACCTGAAGAGGCACTCTGGCCACAGACTGCCACAGCCGGTGTGTTGGGCTGTGCGGACAAGTCTTGGGACCAAGCCGTCCAGCCTTCCTGGCTCCAGCAGGGGAAAAATGCAGCCTGGAGTTATAGAAATGGGTGCTGCCCTTCCCCTACCCAGAGAGCTTAGCATGTTAGGCAGTTGCTAGTCCCAGTGCTAGCTGCTGCCCCTCCCCCAAGGAGCCAAATAGCAGGCAGCCATAGCCAGTGCTGGTCACCCCTTCCCTCGGGAATTCGGTAGGCTTAAGCAGATTCCAGCTGAGAGGCTGTAAGAATCTGCACATCTGCACATTCCGGGGTTAGGATGCTAGGCCCCAGCGGCCTGGGTCTGCAAGTGGGATCTTCTGATCCGTGGGTTGCACAGTTCCATGGGAAAAGCAGTTTCCCCAGCTGGATAGCGTGTTCACTCACCGCCTCCCTTAGCTGGGGGGAGGGGGGTTCCCCTTCCCCGTGTGGCTCTCAAGTGGGTTGCTGCACCACATTGCCCTTCCTTCTGTGGGACATACCAGCCTTCTAGTCAATTTTGATGAGAGAACCTGGATGCCTTGGCTGCTGGTGAAGGATTCACATGCTTATTATGTTTTTTTCCAATGGGAGCCTCTGAACACCGCTGCTTTGAATTGGCCATCTTGGCCCTGCCCGTAATATTTCATGTGATATTTCAAGGCATGACATCTAACTTGAAAGTTGTAATGGTCCCCTTTCCCCAAATTGGAAAAACCAAGGCAATAAACTCTAGATTTTCCTGGCAATTTTCCCAATGCTTGTTTACCACCTGTTTTTTCATTCTGTTGGTCAGGTAGGGGAATAATTGAGAATAAGAACTCGGCTCCCATCAACACCTGGTGTTGGCAAAAGTGTATATCCACATACAACAAAGTTAGAACCTCAACTTATACCATACACAAAAATTACCTCAAAATGGATCAAAGACCTAACCATAAGAGATAAACTATACAACTCATAGAAGAAAACACAGACATTAGATTTGGCAATGATTTCTTGGATATGATTCCAAAAGCACAGACAACAGAAGAATAAAGTAGGTAAACTGGACTACATCAAAATTAAAAACTTCTGTGCTTCAAAGGACACAACTGACAGAGTGAAAAGGCAGAATGGGAGAAAATATTTGCAAATCATATACCTGACAAAGGATTAATATCCAGAATATATAAAGAACTCCTACAACAACAACAATAAAAAAATTTTTTAAATGGGCAAAGAACTTGAATAGGCACTTCTCCAAAGATATACAAATAGCCAGAAAGTGCATGAAAAGATGCTCAATAACATTAATAATTAGGGAAGTACAGACCTAAACCACAATGAGATACCACCTCACCACAAGAATGGCTACTGTTGAAAAAAAACAACAACAACAGATAATAACAAGTATTGGCCAGGATGCAGAGAAACTGGAACCCTTGCATGCTATAGATAGTAATGTAAAATGGCACAGACACTACGGAAAACAGTGTAGTGGTTCCTCAAAAAATTAAAAATAGAACTGCCATGTGATCCAGCAATTCCATTTCTGGGTATATACTCGCCAAAACTGAAAACATAAAAGAGATATTTGCTCATGGCAGCATTATTCACAAGAGCCAAAGAGTAGAAGCAACTCAACTATACATTGATAGCTAAGCAAGATATGGTATATACATAAATGGAATATTATTCATCCTGAAAAAGGAAGGAAATTCTGATAACATGCTGTAATACAGATGAACCCTGAAGACAGTATGCTAAGTGAAATTGGCCAGTCACAGAAAGACAAAAACTGTTTGATTCCACTTATATGAGGTACCTACAGTAGTCAAATCCATAGAGTTAAAAAGTAGAATGGTGCTTACGAGAAACTGGGTGGAGGGTGAAATGGAGAGTTGTTTAATGCAGGGGTCCCCAACCCCCAGACTGCTATTGGTCCATGGCCTGTTAGGAACCGGGCTGCCTAGCATGAGATGAGCAGTGGGCGAGTGAGCATTACCACCTGAGCTCCACCTCCTGTAAGATCAGTGACAGTATTAGATTCTCAAAGAAGCACAAACCCTATTGTGAACTGCACATGTGACAGATCTAGGTTGTGAGCTCCTTATGAGAATCTAATGCCTGATGATCTGAGGTGGAACAGTTTCATCCCAAAACCATATCCCACCACTCCCATTCCATGGAAAAATTGTCTTCCACGTAACTAGTCCCTGGTGCCAAAAAGGTTGGAGACAGCTGGTTTCATAGAGTTTTAGCTTGGCAAGATGAAGAGTTCTGGAGAGTTTGCACAACAATGTGAATGTACTTAACACTAATGAACTATATACTTATAAATGGTTAAGACAGTAAGTTTTATCTCATGTTTATTCTACCAAAATTAGACCTTTTTAAATTAAAAAAAAAAAAAAAAGAACTAGGCTCTTGGGCTTGGGAGTAAGGAAGAACAAATCCCCTTCCTGGGACAAAAAGGAGGCGCCTTGGAGAGGGTCTTAGCCTCCAATCTAGAGCAGTGCCTAGGGTACTGCTTCTCAAACCATCTGTGATGGAGGGCCAGTCTTTGTTTTCTAATTTCCAGGACTCTGCAGACAAATATTTTATTTCTAGAAACATAAAATTTAAAGACTACAAAATACAAATCTAGGTTTTTATTAGATTCAACAGATACATCAAATTGCTATAAAATGTCCAAAGTGTTACTCTGAATTCTACATTTACCTCATCAGCACTGGCTGGTGGACCAGAGTGAGCAGTACCTCTTGAAAGCTCCATCCCTCCCCTAGCTTGGCAAAGAAGGGAGAAAAACAGGGCTTTGAAACAAGGCTGTGGAGTACGAATTTGTATTTTTAACAAACTTTTACACATGATGAGCTTCCTCCAACTATGGGAAAATATTTCTCATATATGGAAAAATTGGCCCTGTATGATGCTACTGAAGAGTGGGTGAAAGAATAAAATTTGGGGTTACACTCTCAGGCCCATCCTTAAAGGAGTGGTCTTTGATTTTGGGGAGTTAGGCATGGGGAAGTGAAGCAAAGTATGGCCCACGGAAGGAATTTTCTCTCATTCCAATCCATCCTGCCCTCAAAACCAACATTCTTACAGCATAATTCAGAACCTTTAATAACAGCTGTGTGTTGTTTGCTGAATAAAGACTAGGTTCTTCAAAAAAAGATTATTCAACTTTAGCACACTGAACATCTCTACCAAGCCTAAGGAACACCAGTGTTTTGTAGGAGCATAGTGAGAGAATCATAGCTTTAAACATTGTAGCTATTCTTTCTTTTTGGCAATTTTTATCTTTGAATTTATTTCCAGCAGTTATTCTTTTGAAAACGTTTAGAAATCCACATATGAGAAATATTTTAAAAACTCAATTCAGAGCTATCTAGGACATTTTAAATGGATTTCTTTAGTCACCACTTTATCAAAACAATGAGGAACAGATGATTAGGCAACCTCTAACCATGTTAGGACTAGAACCAGGAGATTTCTTCCCTGGGGGATGGCCTAATTTGCCCTTGGCACAGAAAACTACTATAAAAATAAATCAACAACATCAAGCAAAAGTAAAACAACAGATACAAAGAGATAAAATGTTAATGGATTTGAAAACACTTAAAAGCTGGTCCACAAATTCCCACTTTTAAAGCTAACAGGAAACAAATAAAAACAATAACAACCAACAAACCCTCTATTTTACATCGTCACTGGCCACAAAAATGGTTTCCTTTCTGGGCTGCTTGAAGAAATGGAATTTGTACACTGATGTTAAGAAATATTCTGTTGGAATGAGAACACATGGACACAGGGAGGGGAACATCACACACCGGGGCCAGTCGGGGTATGGGGGGCTGGGGGAGGGATAGCATTAGGAGAAATACCTATTGTAGATGACAGGGTGATGGGTACAGCAAACCACCATGGCACATGTATACCTATGTAACAAACCTGTATGTTCTGCACATGTATCCCAGAACTTAAAGTATATATATATATAAAAGAAATATTCTGTTGGGTGCTTCCACAAGGAAGAGTAGAACCCAACAAATCAAACACACACTAAAAACATGACAGCAACATAAGAAATACACAAATAAATTGCAAGAAATATATTCCACCACTTCCAGAAAGCAATTCTGTCACCTACCCATTCTGTGTCTTCTAGCTAACAATTCTTTCAGAATTTTATACCTCATTTCTCAAGAGACAAGAAATTATCAACTCAAGCTTACTGCCTCATGGCAGATTATCTCCCTTGCCCAAAACAAAAGCAAAAGCCTATAAAGGGATTGACTCGAAGGAAAAGTAGGTAAGGGGAACATTCCATTCAGCCAAATATATAATTACTGTGGGTGTACACCAGGTTAATGGGGATCTAGCAAGCCTCACTGGAGAATGAGTGAAGTATCTACCTTAACGAAGTCAGCTTTAACCAGACTATTCCATATACTGGTTTATGGCCCACACTTACCCATGTTTCTGACGACTAATTTAAAAACCTAAACTTACAGAGGGCTGATGTGAACCTTGCATTTTCCAGTTTGAGTAACTCATCTGGGGAAGAGTAAACATTTTCCACTTGATTATAAATGTCAACTTGTTTACTAGAGTTACCAAGAAAAGGAGAGCAGATTAGACATCAACGTGGTCATTGCTGCCAATCATTAAATAAGCAATCAAGGGAAGGCTAAAAGGTTTTTTGTTTTATTTTGCTTTAGCTTCAGTAACTCTGCATTTGCTAATAGTTAATATGATTTCATAAAGCAAACAGAAAAGCTTAAGCAAATGTCTTTCTCAAATCTATAAATTCTGGATAGCTGATACTTTGTGCTGATTAAATTTCCCCTTGATACTTTTTGGAAAACCGATTCTCAAGATTATTTTTACAAAGTGAGTCTTTTCCAGCAACTGTATGCTACAGAAAAATAACAGAAACTCAACAGAAAGCAAGTCCCACCTTCAGTGCTTCCATCCAGAGGAATTTTGTGTAGAGCAGCCAGTAATGAATAAAGAGTCCCTCTGCAATCTTCTAAAAGGGCATTTTTGGGGTGCATTGTTTGTGTGAGAGATTCAAAGTATTAGCAGGACTGTCCTTTCTCTTCTGATTAAGCTTTGACCTATGTCTTCTACACGGCCCTTCTCTAGCACTCAGGCCAGAGTGAAGTCGTCAAAATGTTTTCAGCTGCAGTGGAAAGTCCACAGGTCAAATTCTTTTTAATTATGGATGTTCCTCTGATATGATTCATTCAAAAAGCATAAAGTGAGCTCCAGGGTAACAGAGCAAGTATGAGGCGAAATCACTTGCATTACTTAGTCATCAGGACATGAGTATAAACCACAAGCTTTTTTGGCTCAGGGCCCATTGTTTATTATGAAGGAAAACCTCAAAGCCAAAGTCAATTATAGCCATGACTTTCAATCTGACACACTTGTTAACCCTGTTAGAATGAATATGGCCCAGATGAACTCTGACACAGTCATCACAATTGCAGAATTATTAAGATTAAATAAAAGCCTTGACCAAAAAATTCCACTTGAAATGATTCCTTTTTTTGGAGAAGAGCTAATCGAAGTTGTTGTTTTTTTGTTTGTTTGTTTGTTTTTTTAAATATTAGGCACACTAGGCAACAAGATGTTTCTAGATAAAGAATTTTCTATTTTCTTCAGGAAATGAACATATAATATTTTAGAAAATAAACACATCTCAGGCTCATAAATAGGGTATACTGACTCATTATGCTATGTGTGAGAGTTCAAAGACTGTGAAGATGGAAAAAAGAAGATACATGAGACCTACGGAAACTGTGAAAATAGGAAACAAAGAAAGAGACAGGAAAAGAGAAACAAAATTCTACAAAATTGCCATTAGCTACCTTATCACCAAATGGATAAACAAGTTACAAAGATAAAATCTTTGAAGAACACACAGGCTTGAGACAGCCCAGGTATCACCAAAGCACTCTCTTAATAAGTTCCCATTTATAAGATATATAACTGTGTGCCACAATTTCTATTAAAAAACATGCACGAAAGCTTGGCATTGGTGTAGCCCTGCCCAACTTCATGGATCAGGAAAACAGCCTCAGTGAAGGTAACTCGCCAGGGGGTGGCGGAGCTGAAGCTAAATCTCAGGACTTCTGATTCTTAGTCCAGTGTTCCCTCTGTTACACCATGCTGGCTCACACAATGATCTTTTAGCTTCACTATTACTCAAGTTTTCTAATAACTACTACCAGTTGCTTTATGATGAAAAGCAGTACACTGTACTTAGTTACAGTTATAGGCTTGATTCTGAAGCCAGAATGCTTGCATTCAAATCCCAGTTTTGCCACCTGCTACCTCTGTGGCTTTGGTCAAATTATAAGCCTCAATCTCCTTATCTGTAAAATGGGGACAATAATAACACTTGCCTCACAGGGCTGCTGTGAGGATTAAATTAATAATATATATAAAGTTTTAAAACAAGCCTGGCATAGTATAAGTAAAATAAAAGTATCATTATTATTATATACCTTGCTTTGGATATCAGGTGTTCCTCACTTCATATAATAGATGTATTTCCCAAAAGCAGTATGTAGAATATATTTGGTAAATTAATTTATATGTTAAACACAATATAGCAGCTTGCTACTTTTTAAAGGAAATAATTTTATTAAGCAAATAATATTTCTTCACTACGAATTTCTATAATTGAAATAATCTAGTCAGTAAATTTGAATTTTATTAAGGGAGAATAATTTGTTGCTTGTTTTCATAATTACTTTTGTACTATTAAAGAATAATTTGTTGCTTGTTTTCATAATTACTTTTGTACTATTACAGAATAATTTGTTGCTTGTTTTCCATAATTACTTTTTACTATTATCAAACATAAGTGTGCAAAACAATCACCCAGGGCACCTCTTAATATTCAGATTCCCACCCCTAATCCCACAAAGCCCCCTTGAGTTGGTTTAGGATGGAGTCCAGAAATCTGCATTTTTAAACACCCCCCACCCTGCAAAAAAAAAGAAAAAAAAAAACTACATACACCGCTCTGATGCAGGCAGTTCACAAAACCACTTTCAGAAACATTGGCTTCTACACAGGAATACAGTGGAGAGTGACAATTAGTCACCTAAATATAACTCTGGAAAAAATATATTTTCTCTCTGTGCATTTATGATTCTTCCTGACACAAATAACACATAAACCTTCACTTGCTCACAGAGTGGCTTCTTTAAATACTGCCTACAACTCAACATGACTTTAAATGGATGCTTTATAGGTGGGAATGATATTTTAACACATACATACACACATATTCATATATCCAATATCAGACAAGATATGCACACTGAAAATTAAGTTGACTGAACCAGCAAATAATGGCAGCCTATCTGGCAAGAAAAGTGACGTGGTTGACAGAGCTGTCATTCTGTCAGGCTGCTGGCCAAGGTCCAGGCTCCCACACACATCTATCCTTGTCTGATGTGTAAGCTAATAGCATTCTGGATCTACATCCTGCCCATTCCCCAGCCAGCTCCTTTTCTCTCCCTCCAGCAGCATCTTCTTACAAGAAACTGAAACTGAATCTGCCTATGTGTAGCTGAACAAGAGTCCTCTGTGATCCTGCTGTGTTTGAAAATTTTCATGGCTGTTACATTGCTAGGGCCAGGAATGAAACTTAAATAATCTATAAATGTAAACTCTTTAAAGACTCTTTGTTATCATCACCAGTGGATATTGATGAGTGTATGTCATGTGTAGGCAGGCACATTTGTGGAATGTCTAATTGTGCTTTTCTGTGATAAAGCGAGATATGGTAAATAAATCTTCATTTCATCACTGACAGAAGTCAATTGCAGTGAAGAAAAAAAACCAACCAGACACGCATTCTCAATTACAGTGACCTTTACGAAAAGATCCTTTTAAATATTAGCTTCCTTTCAAATACTTTGCTACTTGGCAGTAAACAGTATACTCTAGCAGGTGAACACAGGAGAAATAGCACTGCAATCCTAGCTAACAAATTACATGCCACAGACAGACAGTGCCATGAACTTAGTATGCAACAAATGCAAGGTGATGAAATTGGGTGGAAGCAAAGAGATGATAGCAAAATGCAGCAGCAGAAAGGTGTGTATCAGGAAGAGAGGGCAGTCCTCTGGAAAGCTCATTAAGTTAGGGATCAAGAGAACTAATGTGTAGTTCTAGTTTCAGTCATTGTTAATTGCAGATCTCTAAGCTACAGCCTCCTCACAAGTAAAGTGAGGATATGACAATGCCTGATCTACCTACCTTGCAAGAGCTGCTATTATGCTAGCATGAATTCATTTGTAAACATAACTGAATCACCTCTAATGCAGAAAAATATCTTTAGATATTTTGAAAGCAAACAAAAACACTTTCAGCTGCAATTAATTATTATTTAAAGAAAGTTGAAAATCTGAATGAATGACTGTCCAAGAAAATATTAATTACCAAGCAGCCTCAGAAGAGTCAGAAAACTCGGAATAGACTATTTGCCAGGAGGGGATGGAAAAGAGAGAAAAATTAAGGAATTACTACTCACCCTCCACTCCACAAAAGCTTTCACATTTTACAGGTGAATTCTATCAAACCTTTATAAAATGGATAAGTTCAAATGTATTCAAAACAGTTTGAGGGTACATATAGAAAAGAAAAATATACAAAATTTTTAGGAAGCCAGTCTAACACCTTAGAAAGAATAAACTACAATCATATAACGGTCGTATCAAAGATGCCAGGACGGCTCAGTGTTAGGAAATCTAGTAATATAATTCATCCCATTCATAGATCGAAGTAGAAAAATTCCATGATCACTTTCATAGAGATGAAGGAATTCAGTAAAGGCCTCTTGTGTTCGCTGCATGGGATGCTCTTCCCCTAGGTATTTGCATGGCTCACTCCCTCATTTCACTCAGGTCAAAGGTAACTTTTGTAGACGTTCTTCCCTGACCACTGTATCTAAAATAGCGCCTTTTCTCCGCCTGATTACTCTATGTCCCCCTTTTATCCCTCTTTTATCTATGTCCCCCTTTTATCTTTTTATAAAAGGGATATATCCCTTTTTTAGTTTTCTTCTTGGCATTATTACCACCTAATATTTATATATTTATTTAGTGTCTGTCTCTACTAGCATATAAGCTCCATAAAATGGCTGTACCCCTACAACTTAGAACAGTATCTAACACATAGTTGGTGTTCAGTAAATCTCTGTTGCATGAATAAATAAAGAATTGGATTCTTAACATCTTTTTGTGTTTTCAAACATTATCACATTTTATGTGGAAATACCATTAGATTGAATAATATAAAACTGCTAATATTTGATTTTTTCACCTACAAAAAGGAAAATTTTGTAAGGTTTAACGTAATAGAATCATTCCTTTTAAAGTTCAAATTGAAAAAAGGATGTGCACTATCACTGATGGTTATTTTAAATTGTTCTGGCAGCAGTCAATGCAATCAGATAAAAAGAAATGGTAGGTATAAAAATTGGAAAGGAGGAGGTAAACTTACTACTTGCATATAATTTTATACCTATACACCCCAAGCTAAGTGCATAAAAAATTATTTAAAACATATATAAGAAAATAAACAGCTGGATACAAAACTAATATATATAAATAACACACATATATGTAGCTGCACAGTATCTCCATACACAAGTAAGTTATAAATTTAGTGTAAGAAAAGACTCTACTTACAACAGCACAAAAAGATAAAGTAAGTAAAAATAAACTTAAAAGGAAATATGACAGGTCTATGTGAAGAAAACTTAAAAGTACTACTGAGGGATATAGTGATGTTGACTAGAAAGACAACTCTGTTCTCGGTTTGAAAGAACTAATATTATAAATTCTATCTAAATTAATATATACATATAACTCAAGTCTGCATCATTAATTTTTGAGGGGGAGGTTACTAGATAACTTAATAAAGTCATGGAGACCTGCAAGAATAGATAGACACATTCTCATAAGAATAATGAGAACAGGCAGCCCTACAACAATGAAGACTGTTTGGTATTGATACTTGCAGAGCCAGACCAATTGACAGAACGGAACAGAGAACCCAGAAATTGATTAAAATTCATAAGTACATTAGGTATAATAAAGGTATCATTTCAATTTAATGAGGAAAATTAAATTATACAATAAAAAGTGCTACAGCAACTGGTTAAACCAACTTGAAATAAGTAAATTAGAACTCTACTATGGTAGGTTGAAAAATGGTTCTCTCAAAAATATCCACTTTCGATCCTTGGAACCTGTGAATGTTCTCTCATTTGGAAAAAGGGTATCTTGAGATGAGGAGATACTCCTGGATTATCTTGGGTTGGCTCTAAATGCTACTCTAAGTATCCTTACAAGAGAGTAAAGGAGAAGACAAAGGAGAAGGCAATGTGAAGACTAGGCAACATTAAAGGGATGTGGCTATGAACCAAGGCATCAGGCAACCTCTAGAAGCTAGAAGAGGCATAGAATGAATTTTCCCCTGGAGTCTCTGTAGAAAGTACAATCCTGCCAACACCTTGATTTCAGACTTCTGGCCTCCAGAACTGTGACAGAATCAATTTCTACTTTTTAAGACATCAAATTTGTAGTAATTAATATAACAATTTCACTAAAATAATTCCAGGTGAATTGAAGACTTAACTCTAAAAAAAAATCCATAAAAGTATTGAGTGGGAATATGAGAGAATTTCAAGACTAATATTGGACGGGAGATGCCTTCCTAAATAAAACCCCAAAAGTGCACCCCTCACCCCATTTCTAAATCTCACATTAAAATAAATTTTTTACGTGAGAAAAACGCCATAAACAAAGTAAAATAAAAAACGATTAACTGGGAGAAATATTTGCCATACATGATATACAAGGGGTTAACCTCCTTAATATAAATAACTCTTACAAATCAGTAAGAAAAAACTAAATAGGCAAATGGGCAAAAGACATAAATAGTTCACAAGAAACAGGGTTTTAGGGGCTTTAAGAAAGCCCCTTTTAGCATCTTTTCTCGAGAACAAATGCTAAAAAATTATAAAAATGCAGGTGAAAACCACAAATTATACATTTTCACCTATCAGATTGGCAAAGATAAAAATTTCTAGAAGTTTTGCACGTGTGGGCAAATACCTACATCCAAAGATACTAATTCCAGTATTGTTTATGAAAGAAAAAGGCTGAAAACGACATAACTGTCATTCAAGAGGGTATAGTTTTTTATAAAAGTATAATATAGCTATACAATTGAATAGGTACATAATGTAAAAATAATGAGCTAAATATGTCTGGATGGATCTGGCCCAATCTTCCAATGTATACTAAGTAAAAAACAAAACCACAAATCAGCTTGTAAAACATGCTATATACCTGTATTTTTAAACAATGAATGTATCTACACATATCTCTCTCTCAGAGGATATATAATAAATTGAGGCAGCTGGTATCTCTAAGTAGTAGAATGAAGGAACTGGGGGTTAAGTGAAAGAGAGGCTTTCAAATTTCCATTGTCTACTTTTAGTACCACTGGATTTCTTTTGCTTGTTTTTACTGTGTGTATGTACTACTTTAAATCTCAGACATGAAAACCACATACTAAATTGAAGTTACTCCTTTATCAAAATAACTCGTTATTAGATGTCAGAACAATAACCTGGAAATTCTAAGGCCAGGCTCCTGGTCTGGAATCTAGAAATGACTTGTTATCCAGCAGGTTTTAAAAGTTATCTTCTGGATGTTTCATTTTCTCCAGTGATAAGTTAGGTCTCTGACACCTTCTAATTATACCCTGCTAATACTGCTATATTATACATTGCTAATATCAATGAATAATCAGCAAAGAGTATTTATATCAATATTTTTGAAGACATCTCAGTGATTTGTGTGTAAACATAGACACACATATTTGGAGCAGTTAGCCATTAAAATAACATGCACCATGTTTAACAAAATTTAAACTATGACTGTTTTCTTGACAAATCTTTAGTATGTTTCTAAACAAGGTTTCTGAAGTATAAAAAAATCCCTAATAATAATGCAAAATACTCCATTAAAAACAGAAGTGTCAACACAGGCATAATCTATAAGTTTATCTGACTGCCAATGATGTGTTGACATGGATTAGTTTATACACACATAAATACTATTCAAATGAAGGCTAAAGCATGCTATTTCGCTGGCCAGCCTTGATATGACCTCTTAGTTGTTGCGATATTATCCAATTCACTGTTCAGAGATGTTCCATCTGTATTGTTTATTAATATAAATTGTGAACAACCACATTGACATTACATAGTCTGTTCTGCTACAGTACATACAGCAGAGGACACAGTGCTTCCCCTCGATTGCCTCAAATCCTTTTAGCATTACTGGGCAATGTGCTTTTACTCACGGCAGGAGCACCTACCTCTAAAATGCTGGAGAGCTGACAGTGCCTGAAGTGTCTTTCCCAACCCTACCTCCAACCATCACCAATGACCAACAAATAAGGGAGTATAAATACTCTAGTTGCCATGGCCCTGACCAGGACAACTCTGACCACAGTCTCCAGGGTTACCCTGCAGGATTAAGCCAAAGTGACCCTCCCTGGGACTTGGCTTGATACTGCACACTTGATGGCTTCATGACACATCTCTACTCCCCTACTGATTTTCTCTGGGAACATACCCTAATAATTCACCTTTATGTAAATCTTTACCTCAGGGCCTGCTTCTAAGGAATGCATGCTAAGATGATGTGTTTTTATTTGAGGCAAATAGCTCCTAATAATGAGTAGATAGAGGACTGGTAGCAGTATAAAGATTGAGTTGGTTAATAAAAGGCTTTTTCCAGCATATTAATGTTTTAAAAAGTAATCAGCATCCAGTTTTCCCACAATTAAAGAGAAAACTTTAGGAATACATAAAGACATCAAGAAAAAAACTTGAATATACCTCCAGTAATACAAAAATACACGTCTCTAAGTCTATTCACTAAAGCATTGTTAGTACTTACAAAATACTGAAACAACCTAAATATCCTTACATAGAAGAATGGTTGAATTAACTATGATAAATTCGTACAACGGAGTACTATGCAACTATGAAAATCAATGACAGTGAGCTCCAAAAACTGATGTAGAGTGATTTCTAGGGCATAGTTCTACGTGAAAAAGAAGCAGCAAAGCCAAAAAAAAGCAAATCAATATGACTTAATTTATATCAAGTTATACACCAAAATATATACAAATCTTAAAATCAATCATACCTCAATAAAGATGGGGGATGAAAAGAAGCTAAAATCCTAAACTGATCAATTCAAATTTCAAAAATAGCATAACAAAAAAAGTTGCTGACATATTTATAAATAGTATTCCCAAAGTTCATTTACAGTTAAATTTCATACTAAAATGTTAATGAAGAAACATTTAGATAACCAACTACTTTGTGGATAATCACAGATTAGCAATAATTTTGTGATAAAAGTTGGTTGTGGTTAGTATCTGTATATTAAAAACGGTGACATTTTACTCTATACATGTGTTCATATGTTGTAATTACACTTCACCAAAGATTTTCAAGTGGAACTTAGACCAAAAAAGAAAAAAAGATGATTTACATTATGCTACCCTTCATGTAGGAAATAAGGGGATGTAAGAAGATACTTACCTATCTGCTCAAGAAATACACGAAAGATACACCAGGAACTAAAGAGATTATTTAGCTACAAGGGGTGGATAGGAAAGGGACTGAAAAAAAGGGGGACAGGGAATAGGAAAAGGGAGCAGGAATGAAGAGGAAGAGACAGTTCTCTAAGAAAATCTCTTTTAAAGCTCTGACTCCTAGAACCATAGTAATATTTCACACACTCCAAAAGATAAACAGAACGTGAAGAAAACCCAAAAAAGGGAAATACACACTAAAAAATGAACCTAACTGCATTTCAAATGGCTAACACAGCCACAATCACTGGGGTGGTGAAGAAAGTATACTTTAAGGCTAAAGACAAGAAGAACTGTAAACAAACTATGCCATGCAGATAGGAAAAGTGATTCTTACAGGGATATGAGTTAGCAATTCTAAAACTAGTTAATGTATATGCCAGAACTGAACAAATAAGAGCTGGGTTTCTCATTAATGGAGAAAGAAGTTATAAATACAGAAAGGAGAAAAGTTAGGGAACCTGTGGTACAGGACTGAAATCAGAAACATCAATTCAAACTCATGGTTTTACAAATATAACTACAGATTGATACATTCAGAAACACAGATGTGTGTAGATGGGTAGCTTAGTATGCATACATGTATTTCCTAGCTTTGTCAGCAGAGAGGACCTAGAAGCAATGGCACCGCAGTAGCAAGGAGCACATCCAGCACACAGCCTTTCGTTTCTAATCACCATTCTCCAACAAAAGGAGCCACGGCTCTTTGGAGAAGTGGTCGATTCCAGAATGGGGGTAAGAAAAACCAAGATGAGTCTGTAACATCTTGTGGTGCCAGAAAGTAAGGAAGTACTAAAAAAATATATAGGCGCTTGAGAAAGATGCCAGGACCCATTCTGAAGCCATTCCAGCTTCTATTCGCCAAAGCTGGAACAATGTGAGCAACAAACTAAATGATAGTATTGGAATTTATCTCACAGAATAAAGTAAGAGACCATACCAATATTTTAAAAATACTTGAAAAATAAATAAATGTGGGAGAAGGAACAACTTTTCCTCTAGGTAGAATTCCAATTAATAAACACAGAAGAAAAGAGGGAAACAGAAAATCACCCTTAGGCAAACACCATAGTAATAATTGTTATAGGCAAATTCATTCACGGATGATAAAATTAGACAGCAAAATTGAGGAGAAACAGGATTTGCATAGTCTTAAAATATCACTCCCAAGAAGTTTATCAACTGAAAATAGAATGAAAGCAACTTTACAGTGGAGAAACTTGGCAGATATAACCTTAAGCAAGTGGCCAAGGTTAGCATCACCAGTAATAAGACATCCACTGAGAAGGACACAACATCTCTCTTGTGTTATTTGTGCCAAACATGCATGGTCTCATTCCAAATATAAGAAAATATCAAGCAAACCCCAACTGAGGGAAAGTGTACACAATAACTGACCAGTATTCATTAAAAGCATCAAAATCATGAAACATAGGAAAGGTACTGTTATGATGGGAGGAGACTAAGTACAATGTGGGATCCTGGAACAGAGAAAGAACATGAGTGAAAAACTGGCAAAAACTAACTAAGGTCTATAGTTTTAGTTTTTTTTTTGGTTTGTTTTTTTTTTTTTTTTGGAGGCAGGGTCTTACTCTGTCACCTAGGCTAGAGTGCAGTGGTGTGATCCTGGCTCACTGCAACCTCCACCTCCCGGGTTCAAGCAATTCTCCTGCCTCAGCCTCCTTAGTAGCTGGGATTACAGGCGCATGCCACCACACCTGGCTAATTTTTGTGTTTTGAGTACAGATGGGCTTTCACCATGTTGGCCAGGCTGGTCTTGAACTCCTGATCTCAAGTGACCTGCCTGCCTCGGCCTCCCAAAGTGTCGGGATTATAAGCATGAGCTAATGCACCTGGCCTACTTAATAGTATTATACTAATGTTAGTTTTATAGTTTTGATAATTAATTGTACTAAGATTATGTAAAGTGTTAAATTAGGAGGAAGTTGGGTGAGTAGTATATATGTACTCTCTGTACTATTTCTGCAACTTTCCTAAAAATCTAAAATTAAATTTAAAAAGTTTAAAAATTTAGAAACTGAAAATTCTGGCCAGGTGGAGTGGCTCATGCCTGTAATCCGAGCACTTTGGGAGTCTGAGGTGGGAGGACTTCTTGAGACCAGAAGTTCAAGACCAGCCTGGGCAAGAGTGTGAGACACTGTCTCTACAAAAAATTAAAACATTAGTTGGGTGTGGCAGTGCATGCTTGTCATGCTAGCTACCCAGGAGGCTGAGGAAGGAGAATCCTTTGAGCCCAGGAGTTTGAGGTTACGGTGAGCTATGATCATGCCACTGTACTCCAGCATGGGCAACAGATCAAGATCCTGACTCTAAATAAATAAATAAAAATAAAAACGGAAAATTCTATAGTAGTACCTATCTTTAATGTAAATGTAGCTGGTTTGATAGCTTTAGGAACCACTCCCTATTCATCCATGCTAAGCTGTCTGAGGGAACACGAGCAGGCAGGATCTACTCTGCAGTGTTACTTACATATACAGCTCTATAAATAAAAGTGAGTTCATAATAACAGACCTACAAACTGCTTCATTTGCTTTTAACCCTCGTCAACTAAGATAACGCACATAAGCAGTGATTTGTTTGTTGTTTGTTTTAATCATAGGCAGGATGGGCTTCACATAATGGTTTACACTATGCTACAACTCTGATGGAATGGGCCTAGTTTTAAAATTCATGATTTTAGAGTCTTATGATACATACAAATGCCTAGGTTTAAAGACCATGAGTACCTGGCCTATTTTTCATATCTAAGTATGAAATAAGAAATAGAGAAGTTAGAACTCAAAAACAACATTGTTATGTTCTCCCCAATTCATTAAACATAACAATTTTCCTGTTTTAAAAAGCTATATTCTCACTTGGAATATGCTGGAGAAACCCAATATGGGCTGTCTTCTGCTGCTTTGGCATGACGCAAAATGGCTTCCCGAGGATTACTGTCATCGGTCTTGTCCAAAGCAATGTTCTTCACAATATAGGAAGAGAGAGTGCCCCCGTGGGTTCCAACTCGGCCACCACGACCTATTGCAAAAGAAAAAAAATCAAATTAGAAACTGAATGAGCATGAGGATACATAGGTATATCTGTGTACACTGTACTTATCTGAGCACAAATCTCAAGAGTACCTGAGTTTCATCCTTTCAGCTTAGATTTATGACAATCAGAACCAAAGAGATCACCAAACTTCAACTTCCCGATAGCACTTTTAAGTAGGAAGAGATTTTTTTGTTATGTCTCAGTTGCTTAACTTACAGAATGATACCAACACAGAAAAAATTAGAGATAGTTTGCCATCTATATGCTTTAAAAAGTTCCTCTGGCATCAACATTTAGAATTCAATTAATAAAAATAAACAATATTCATTAGATGCTATTTAAATAAACATATCTTAGGGCTTGGCATCTTCCAAGTCCCTTACAGGTACTTTGCTGAGTATTATAAGAGAAAACAAATAAGCTAAACATACTGATTCATGTTGCTCTGCTGTACTATAATCTCCCTATGAAATAGGAACCTCTTTAAGGGCAGGGATTTGTTCCCCACTAGATCTCTAGCAGCTAGTATAGTGACTGGTACTCAGAAAGATGTAGGACTTCTTAGGAAGATAAAATAAACATATGAAAAGCCAAATAACACTAAAAGATTAATTTCATAAATCAAAATAAGAAGAAACTAAATAAGGCAGGAAATAATTAACTGTGAGATAATTTGTATGGCCAGTAACTATTATGGCACTTAGAGGAAGATAGCACTTCAGGCTCAGGTGGTTGAACAGGTCTTTATGAAAGAGATGGATCCAATTTGTGAAAGCTTAGGAGGTAAAGAAGGTTATTTTCAATAAGCAGAATGGGTTAAGTACAAAAATGCAGAAAGAAGAAAGTTCAATGGGTATTTGGGGACAGGACTAAACCAACAGTAATCTCAAAAGATCAGAGCAGGAAAGAAGTAAGGTGTAAAGCTACAGGGGTAGATTTTATTTGGACTATACAGAACCTTGAATCTCTGGAAAGACAATTGGACAGTGGGAAGCTTATGAAGGTTTGGAGGCTGTAGCAACATGAAAAGCTAATGGAGTTAGGGATTAAAGCTGTGTATAAGACAAATAGAAGTGAGGTGGGAGAAAGGGAGTGACTTGAGACTAAGGTGCATGGTTAGAAGGGTTCACAATAATCCAAGAAAGAATCTTTTTTGGAAACTTTAGTTAGGACGGTGTTAGAAAAAAATGAAAAAAAAATAATTAAGATAGATATGCAAAATGTTTTCTATGCTGAAGGAGCAGACCAAATAGAAACTACACAGACGATAACAGAAAATGAAATTCTAGTAAAGGTACGTGCTATACTATTAGCCAGTGCTGCTTGGCTTTCTTCTGGTACCTACTTCTCAAAAACTCTAAAGACTTTTATTCATCTTCTAGTGATATCAACACAAATCTAAATGATGGCCACATTCTGCCTTGTGTGAAACCTAATCCAGCCTGGATTCTGGTCAAAGTGCCCAGTGTTGTACATTAAGCCAATATTGAGAGCAGTGGTTTTAACACTGGGTTCCAAGGTCCACTGAGCCCCTGAGTTCCCCTGAGGCCAGCTAGGAAAACTCTAGTTGGAGACCAAGCAGAAAGGGCCCCAGTATTCCTCCCTATTTCAGTATAGAAGCTCAATTTTTATCAGCTTTATACATCTGGATTCTGCATCAGCTTTTCTGTTACTAAAAAGAAAACATTTTTAAAACACTAGTAAAATCTCTCTGAAGACAAAGAAGCATCCAGGCCCAAAAGACCTTCCCAATTTTATATCAATTACCCCACCCTGCCTCTGAACCCCCTCTGCAGGTCACTAGCTGGATCACAGTCACCTGGGCCTGCTACAGGAGGTTCAGGTTTATGCGACTTCAGGGGATCCAGTCTGTCCTTCTCCAGCTGTTTCCTTGTACTCCGTTGGCGGGGCTCACGGAACATAGGCAAGGCATGAGCTACAAGAAGTCACATTTGAAAAATTTCATTATAACAATAACCTTTCCATCCAAAAACATAGTTAAAGCATGACTAACTGAAAGATGAAATGGAAGTCATAATGACAGTCTTGATCTGATAATAAAAGACAGTCTTACTGTAACCAATTAGCCAATTTTGCTTGAGACCAGACTCACTGCTCACCTCTCCTGGCAGCTAACAGCACTCAGGAAATACTGTCAAATATTGTCATGGAAACATCGGTGAGGCTCCCCATCTCCCAAACCATGGGTAGCAGTTAAAACTTAATTACCGTGGTTTTGAAAAGAAACACATATTGGGACTGCCTCTTATTTTTTCATACAGGACCCAAATGTGAATAATGCCAACAGCTTGCTGTCAGCCCTGAAGTTTCCTCAGATGTCTCATAAACACTGGAATCACTTCACACGTTTCTGAAATGTGACCACCTCTCAGGAGGAGTTGACAACACTGAGTAACCGGAAGGGAGGAACACTTATCCCACTGAAACTGGGATAAAGGTTGCCATGAATGCAAGGGGTGCCTAAATCTCTTGGCATGGGGACTTAAGGGGGCCTTATCCCTCCTGCTATATGGTAGCAAAATAAGAAAATAAAAACCAAAGTAATATGCGTTCAATTGCTGTTACTGTTTACTCAATGTCAAAATTAAATTTCAGAATATAAAAGATTATAAGAATTTAAAAAAGGAAAACAGTATAATATTCTAGGGGAAAAGGAAAGAGTTATTAGGGGAAGTATTAAATAACTCTCTTTTTTTGCCCCAGAAAAGTACCAGCAGTTTCTTTTGACTCTTACGTGCAGATTAAACCCCCTTTAAAAGAAACTTTTCCCAGGGGACCAGGGGAAGGAAGGGAAAGGTTAAAGGGAATTTATAATATCAATAAAATGTCTATAACACCTCAAAAACTCTTCCAGTATCCCCTCCTACCTTCTACCTATACTGCCAACTGAGGCCAGACCATATCACTCACCATGCCTGCCTTGAGTCAGGGGAGCTGAGAAACATAGCCACCCGTCACTCAGTTGGGCAACACAACACAACACAACAGTATTTTTAGGAGGGGGAAAATAGCTTTTCACTTCAAACGACTGGAGGAATTTAAGTAGGCCGCATGTAATTACATGAGCTAGATTAGTTATGACACTGACTTTAACACTTCTACTCTTGCAAAAAGTGTCATGGGATCTCTTTACTGGTCATAAGCTCCAAGGGACTCGGTCTCATATGAGACCCACCACCAGCGAGAAAACCCAGCAGTACAGCGCCCCCTGGGCTCCAGACTGAGTCACTGATAAAGTCCACAGGGCCATCCGCTAATAATAATCGCTGTAGCATCCATTATTTCTTTCCTAGCTGTCACCTGTTGCAGGTTTGAGATTGTGGCTCTGGGAACACACATCTGCCAGATTAATGAGGTTGTGTGACATACGTGAGAGAAACCACTCTGCCATAGTAAGCTTTCTACTCATACCCCAGGTAGTTAATTTTATATACAAATTCCTGTGGATCAGTCTAGCACATGGTCATAGAATTTCAGAGAAAGCTGGAAGAGACCCTTCCTCTGGTCGCCACACTTCCCTGATTAAAAGTTAAGTTGTTCAACATCACATTGCCAGTCAGTGATGGAACTGGACAAACCCAGGCCTCCTGATTCCAACACCAGCACTCTTTCTTGTTCACACTTGGAACAGACTGTTACTCTTGAAAAAACTGCTATAAAATAATGTATTGGACTCGAACAGGCTTTTCCCTTTTGGGTTGAAAACTGCATGAAATAACCCTGTCCCTGTGATGAGTCACAGAAGCCACAGAGGTTAGCTGTTACATGACTCGTGGTGCTATCCACATGAATGGGCAATTTTGTAATATATGCCTGAGTTCTGAGGGCTTTCTCTGTCTCTAAAGCTATGCAATCAAAACCACATGAGAGTAGAAGAGAGATGCATGATTGAGAGGCATGTTAACGACTTACGGGTGATGATGTAGTCCTGAGTTAGAGTCTCAGCTTGTTTTGCCTTCCGCTGGGTTTTAACCACACATAATTTTGCTCCCCTAAGGGGTGTAAAAGCAAATTATTTTCTTTACTTGGTCTTAGAAACAGAAAATTTCATGTTGAAAACATGAGATACTTTCAGGAACATACTCTGTGCATGCACTCCATCTACACAAGTACTTAACTTTCTGAGGGATGGCAACAGATGGGCTCTCAGTGATAAAAGCTTAAACTTATGGAAAAGCAAGTCTGTCAGTCAGTGGTTATTAACAAGCAAGAGGGTTGGAGAGGTAACAGGGCAACAGGACACAAGTTTACAAAACCTATAGGAATAATGTGAAATTTTAAGATCTTAAATAATAAAATTACCCAACCTTTTCACTCTAAAGGTCACAGGGTAAAAATTTTAGTTTATGTCTCAGACTAAAGCAACCTGGGTGGTCTATACCCCAAATGGCATATGTCCACTTTTCAAATACAAGAGTACAAGTGTCTGGAACTGAGTTGGCTTGGCAGTGTTGCCGAGGGGCTGTGGCCCAACAATGTGTGGGATTAACCAAAAATGTGCTTAGAACATTGCACTTCTCCTTAGTAGTACAGAGTTATCCTTTTCAAGAGAAGCAAATACAAATAAGTAAATTTCTTAAAGCAAAGCTTCCACAGAAAGTGCCTTCTAAATGGGTGCTATCAAATGAGGCTCATCATTTTCTCAAGTGAAACAGACTCCCATCCTAAGTACATTAGCATTTTTAATTTCTTTTTTAAAAAACAAATAAAATCCTATTTGTTTTCAAATACCATAAATATACTTTATTGTATAAGGCCAGGATTCCAACTCTAGTCCAGGAAGCTCTGAAGGAAGATGGGGCTGTCTGCTTCTATTCAGAGCAAAATTATGGCCAATGAATATTCATTAATAGAGGCTGGCTTTCCTTTCCTCAAAGGATGTGGGACCTTAAAACAGGTTTATATGGGACCCCAGTAAATTTCACATGTGAATTTTAATGCTAGTTAACCAAGTCTTACTCTAAAGAAAGAGCTTATCAGTCACTGTACTTTTAAGAGAGAGAAACAAAACCATCTTTTCTGGGTGATGACACATATCCATCTTTGTGCCTAAGCAAAACGGAAATAACTGAGGAAATGACTGAACCTCTAGTTACGTTTTCAGACTTTTGAAATACAGTGGTATGCTTAAGTTTGAAACTTGGGTGGGCATGGGGGTAGAGGGGAAACATATCTGTGCTGTCCCTTTCTGCGGACAGAGAATAATCTTGCCAAACATCCAAACCAGTAACTGCTAGAAGCCAAAAAAGAAAGAAGCAAAATGGACAAGCTGATTCCATTTCCTGTAAGTGGTTAGTTCCCTGCTTTGTTAAATCTCTTACATGTATCACTGCTAATGCCTCTGTCCAGGGTGGTATGCAAAGTGGGCAGAACGTTTTTCCCCCTTGCACTCAACATTTCAGCTAAACAACTGCAAATTCCCAGGAAACTTTCGCTTTGAATTCAGTGTGGATCAAGGGCAATATTCAAATCCTTTTTAAAGCACAATATCAGGAGTTTGAGGCTTTACTTTGTGCCAGCTGCATTTTCTAAATGGGTGGATCTCCATCAAAGTGGGAAATAAATAAAAGCGGGGGGGGGTGGGAGGGAAATCCCTCCCCCCAGTTGTTGTCATCCATCTAAAACAGGCAATACTTATGAAATACCTCTGACTCTTGTTGGGGTCGTAATAGACTTTAGCCAATCCATTTCCCGTTCCAACCATGATCTGGTTCAGCTTTGGATGCCACAGGCAGCGAACAACACTCTGCAAAGGAAAAGCGCGGTGGTTGACTAAAGAGGCCAGATAAAAATGGAAACAATCCTGCTGGTACTTTGATGGCTAGTCTACTATATCAAATATCATCCTGATGGTTTACCTCTAACTTTCAGACATTTTCTTTTAAACCATAAAGTTGTGTTCCTGAAGTAAAATTCCATTCCATCACTTATTATCTGGGTGATACTCCATAAAAATAAAAAAGATGTTCTCTTCCTGACATTATCTCCCTTTCTGGACAGCCTTGAAACCACAAAATTAGGTTTCCCAGGTCCATTACCACGTGAGGCTGGCATCATGGAACGCTAAATCCACATAACTCAGTTACACTTACCACTGAAGCGAATTTCATGCTCTTACACACATACAATATGTCCCTCTGGACAGCAGATTGAGACCAGGTGGTTATTGTTTTTAGTTCACAAAGATCCAAATCTCATAAAGTTTTTTCAGAAACAATACACATTTGTAGGCATTTAATAATGTCTCCCTATCTATGAGATAAGACAGCAGGACAACAGCAGAAGTAAAACAGAGATACAGAATACAAAGATTTGACATTAACCTGAATGAAAAGCTGTTTAAGAGAAGGTTCACTGGAAGTTATGATCCTGTGAATTCATTACTGGTAAGGAAAATAAGTGGTGCTCTGGGGCTGAAAAGAACCACAAGTTCTCAGTGAGAACTATAACCTGTTTTTAATTTTTGTCTGTGGTAAGAGGGCAGAGGTGGGAGGGATAGCGTGGATAGAATTAAAGGGAAAAAAGATGAAGCTAATGTTAGTAAACAGAAACCCCATGTACTAGGTTCTATAGAACTCACTCAGATAGAACAAGATATGAGTGGAAGCATTAATTCAATGTTTATTAATAATCTATCACTTGTCAAACTATATATAGGGACTAAAGGGGAAAAGGGTATGATTAGATATTAGCATTTTATAGTTCTAGTGGTAAAATGAAAATCATGACTACGTCTCCTAAATCTACTTTGGGCTGAATTTCTTTGATTCCTTGTCTCTATTCATTCCACTCTTTTGTTAAGACAGAATATCTTGAAATCTCTCAGATCCTTTTTGATAGAACATTGACTCCCAGCTGGGCATGGTGGCACGCGCCTGTAGTCCGAGCTACTCAGGAGGCTGAGGCAGGAAGATTGCTTGAGCCTAGGAGTTTGAGGCTTCAGTGAGCTATGATTATGCCACTGCATTCCAGCCTGGGTGACAGAGTGAGACTCTGTCTCTAAAAAGAAAGAAAGAAAAAAACAAAGAAATAAAAATTCTGACTCCCATGTGAATGGCAAAACAATAGGCCAAAAAAAATAGGTAAATGGCTGCAAACCCTTACCTGAGATTCCAGAGGAACTAAGGAGAAAGCTGAAAAGAGTCTACAAGACTTTTATTTAATTCATACCTGATTTAACAGACTTACTCTAGAAGAGTGGTTCTTAACCTATGTACCACTGAAGAGGATTGGGATACTGTACAGAGAAAATCAAATCAGAATGGCTGTGTTTTCCCCATCAGCTGGGGGGAAAATTAAGTTAAAGGAGCAGGTTTTCACAACTTTAGGCTTGTTTTCCACAATTTTTCTCAAATCTATGGTGCCTGCTACCCAGGCTAGCAAGTTCTAAAAGATGATAAAACAAATATAATAGTGAGTAAATATTAACAAAAAACTTGAAAAAATAAGATATATTTAATTTGATAGTTTGGGTATTTTTTGGGGGGGGGGGGGTTGTTGTTGCTTTGTACCTATGCTTGTAAAACCTAGTTTATAATACATACATATAAAAGTCACATTTTCTCCTAATAAAATTGCTCCTGGTTGGGAAGACGTAATTAAGTATATCAATAGCTCATGGTCTACAAAGTGCAGCTTCTAGGTGCTCCACCACTGCGACTAATTTGAGATAGACCACTGGAAATTCCCAGATGGTCACAGCCAGGTATATGGAAACATGAGGAGAGTCACAAACATAACTTCATGAAGTTATGTTTATGAAACCCTATGTAGAAGAAATCCATCTGAGCCAAGACTCATCTCTTTTAGTCTTTGCTTAAATGTCATTGCTATTCAAACCACCCAATTTAAAACTGTGCCCCAGAACTCCCCTTAGTCTGCTTTTCTTTTTTTAATAGCATGTATCATCTTTTAATATAATATATAACTTATTTATTAATGATGCTGATTGTCTGCCTTCCCCACTAGAACACATATTTCATGGGCAAAGATCTCAGTCAGTTTTGTTTGGCAACATATCCCAAGTGCCTAGATCAGTGTCTGGTGCTCAAAAAATGTTCACCAAAGGAATGAATTAAAAGCTACAGTTCACCCATGCCTAAATGGATTGCTTTGCTAGGTAGAGCTGGAGACAATTTTCAAATTAAAATCATTACTCCATGAGGAATAATCCGATTTCCTCATATCATCATTATACTCAGGTATCCTACAAATGTAGCAGGGTTAGATTCCTCCTAATGTGGTCCTAGAGAGAGAGAATGTACATGAATCACAGAATAATGAAAGCGGCTGTCAAAGGCTTTCAGAAATCTCAGCCACCCATAAATGGCCCAGGACAATATTAAGTATTAGAGTTATTTCTCTTTCTTGGTTCTCTAGAGGTCTGGCTCAGCAGTCTAAGATTACTAGTTCTCAAATATGTTTTCAAGTGAGCAGGGTGCAGAATTGGAAAAGATCCACAATGTAGGCCGATAAATTCCAAGACATCCAGCCAAACACGCAGTTTCCAGGGGCAGCAGGTTACTGTTACTCTCTCCCTCTTCACTGAGGGTGTAAATGTTAGAGAGAAGCAACTGCCCAAGCCAACAGACCAAGGTCCTATTGCTTTCCAGGGAGTCCAAGGACACCTCACCTCTATTCCTGTTCACATCCTGTACCCTCCAGAGCCTTTACACACACATATAGCTGATTAGTATATGTTCTTACTGAGAAGCATATTTACCCTCCTTTCATGCCGAAACAGGGAGAGGCAAATAAGACCCCTTAAACTAAACAGTCATTCCAGAGCCCCATGCACTGTGGCAATGAGTCACTAAAGCAGCAAATGAGAGGCCAGTGAGCAATCTGACTTAGGCAGAGGATACTTAAGGCTCAATTACCCTAAGACTAGTTATTAATCAAATACTACAAGGATTCTAAAACACGAAATGAAGAAACAAAATTTAAAGCCAAAGGTGGGTGGGCCTTTTTTGTTTATTAATATTTATTGTGTGTGTTTAGCTAACCTTTGTAAACTTTGCAGCTAATGCGGCTCCACATTTTATCCTGTCAAGGAAATGCATCTTATAGCAGAGAGCTGGCTACCTGCCAAACCAAACAATCCCTGAGACTGCGGCAGGGCTGGGAAGCAAGCTGAGCTGCCACGCTGCTAACTTGTCAAACATACATACCGGCTTTGCTTAACAACAATGCGACACGTGCCTGCTAGAAGCCTAAGGAACCAACATCAGAAGACAGATGAGCTATAAATACTTAGAAAGAGTACAATCCCTTGATCAACCAACCACCCCAAACTTTCTTCATCCTGTTCTTGAAAAAGTGCTTCTTTACTGGGAGTGTGACACATTCTGACCTACGGATTCACTGAGAAATGCAGCAAATAAAGCATAGAGAGCACATTTGAATAAAAGGACCAGAGAACCAGGAAGGAACATCAAGACATGACATCTACAGAATCAAAGAGAAAGCCCTCACATTATATCATGAGATTCCAATGGCAGAAGGCCACTGCAGTGCAAAGAACTAGGTTCTGAAATTAGTCTGCATATTTTAATAAACTTATTTGCTTAATTAAATTGACAAAGTGTTTTATTCTTACACTAATCTACTTCATTTCCTAAAACATGTTGGTTCACTAATGGCTTCCTCTAGCTGCCAAAGCTGAACTTTACATTTCAGCACAAAATGAAGCTTATTCTTTTAAACCAAAGCCCATTTTCATTTTAACCCTTTAATTTGGTAGTGGAGGGTAACCACAAATTTGCCCAAAAATAAGAGACAAGAACTGGAATAGGAGACCATAAGCATGACTAGAAGGAGTTACAAGACCTTAATGTGCTCAACAGAGAGATTTTTTTCTTCTCTGCAGAGACCAAAGAAAAAAGAGAGGGGCAGGCCGGGGAGAAAGAGAGCATGATGTCGAGCTAGCAGTGTCAAAATTCCGAAATAGGAATTTTGGAATTACCCCTTAGCAAAAGTGAAAAGACCACAAAAATTTCCAAATAATTTATTTCTGTGGTTATTTTGTTTACTTTTAGAGGAACCAGGGAAGCAAATAAGGGGAGGAGGAGAAGGAAACCAAAGAGAGAAATGATTTACATTTTAGGACATGGTAGAAAGGGAATTATTAGGTACTGGAACTTTACATTATTTAATATAATTGAGTCCTCACAACTACTACAAAATTAATAATCTCATCCCATCTCACAGATGAAGAAACTGAGGCTGTAGAGAGTGGTAACTTTCCCAAGGTCACATAATAACTCGCACATAGAGGAGCTGGGTCAATAAGCAGGTTTCTCCAACTCCACTGTTCATTCCCTTACTACTTAACCATGCAAAGCCCTATTTGGAAAGATGGGGCAGAAAGAAGGTAGCTGACATTTAATCATATCCAAACCCACCTAACCCAGTAGAAACCTTAGCAAGTTTGTATTAAAAAGGAGTTAGTACTAAAATCATTTTTTTAAAAAGCCCACTAGTTCCCAGTTCACAAATGTTACTATAAAAGAAATCAATGCCTGCGTAACATCTTAGGGATCTGCAATGCACATATCTAAACACCGCCCTTATTCTACATGCTAAAAGAAAGCCAACAGCCTTCATAACTTTATACCTTAAACATGATTATGTTGAAACTCCATTTCCGGATCCTCCACAGCTGCTGACCCATACTGTAAACCAAAATCCATCTGGTTTTTTCACGTTTGGTTTTTGTCATATAGTACAAGAATGGATAAGCTAATGCAGTGATTCCCTGAACAAGCATTTTTCACAATTTTCAAATGAAAAGCCTGACACCTGTCCATGAAGGAGTCTGTTACACAATTTTGCAGACTTGTATAGAGGCAGTCTTAGAGTTACAGACATCCTCGGGACTATCCAACACATTTGAATGGTTGTGTGTGTGTGCGTGTGTGTGTGTTTGTGTGTGCAGATTCCAGACACTAAGAAAGAAGATCAAGATGTGAACCCAAAACAAATAAAAAGAAAACAGATAAAAACAAAAAAAAATACTGGAGAAAGAACTTTCTTCAGACTTCCACAAGCCCAAGATATTCTTCACAGAGAAAGAAAAACTGTTTTCTATATTAAAATATTGGGCCAGGGAAGTATGAGAGTAAAATGGGAATTGTTTCAACTTTTCCAGGCTATTTGTCCTGTCTTTGTTCCCTCCACTCTCTCCCAAAGCCTTGCTTTTCTCAAACTTGGGATGGCCTTGCCACAGGCATGGGCCACAAGACTTGGCTTCATCCCTCTGAAGTTCAGGAAGCAAACATGGTGAGTAAGCCCCAGTCTCCAATAACTAAGACTCATCACCACCTCCTGATCTCTACAGATATCCCCTCAATGGAAAAGTTTAAAGGCAGACATTTTCTCTACACATCTTGCTAAGTGAGCATATGCCTCTCCTTTTCCCCTCCTCCACATTCCTCCAGTTCCAAGGAAATTCTACCATGGGCCAGACTTGTGGCAACTGTCTTTTTTTTTTTTTTTGCCAGAAATCTTCTCAATCTTCTCCCTTCCCTATCCTGAAAAATTCTCTAATAGGCCAGATAGGAGTGCAATGGTGAAAAGAAAAAATGCCATAGTACTTTCATAAATGTGGGGGCTGCTGCAGAAAAACCAAGTAAGGGAAAGTGTTGCTTTGCACCTGTCATACACATTTGATACAGATGCATATATTATGCATTTTAAAAACTGGCATCTAATTATCAAATTAATTCCCAGAAAACTCATGGAAAATGCTTTTACTAAAATAACTCATTTACAGTCTGTGCTATAAAATAAAGGTAACCACTAAAGCAGCAAAAATCTGGAACCTGGTAGTCATCCTTGGCACTAAATGAATCCCATCTGTATCTGATAATAAACCTGCTTAAAGAATTTCATCATGAGAAAAAGTTCTCAGAGAAAATGGAAGGTCTCTTGGGAAGTAAAATTAAATACAATTTTGTTCATCTAATTCAAAACAGTAAAAGTTTGCTCCAACCCTGTTACTTGAGAAGAATTTGTGAAGGCAAAGAAGGCATAAGTAACGACTGAAGAAAGTCTGGTAATTATTCTTATTAATGATAGTCTGTGAGCAGGAAACAAACAGGAGACTGGGAACAGGAGTCCACAGGGTGAGTGACCCAGGTGGGTGGTCGTCCTACAAGGCAAATGACCCCAGAGGTCCCACCTCATGGGATCCACTTAGATGCAGCAGAGCTTCCCACTGGTGGGCACAGAATGGGATACCAAGATATGGTAGGTGTGTCAAGATATGGAGCCCCTCATGCCTAAGAGGAGCCTGGGGCACTGGGGCCTCAGGCTAGTCATTTCTAGAGAAGAGGAGCCTTATCTGTTTATATGACATATTATCATTTATTATGGAGACCAGGTTGTGAGAAGGCATGGGAAGCACTATATGGCTATTTCTCTTCATTTAAGATCCACAGTGTAAACCAAACTCCACCTGGTTTTTCTATGTTTGGTCTACACAGACCTGGGCTCCTTTACATTTCTTCATTTATCAACAGAGATAGGCATAAAGATAATGACCATCAATCCTATGTTTATATAAATAAAACAGTAATGCATGAAACTTTTTAAATCTCTAACTGCTAGATAAGAAATATATGTAATCAGATCTTGGAAATCATTAAGTATGTAAAACCAAGAAAACACAGGAAAAGCTGAATCTTCCTGTATACACGAACTACGCAGGATATGTAAAGTATTATTTATCTTGCTATAGTACCGGTAAAGATGTTTTAAATATCATACTCTTTTATGATATTTAAAAATCCTTTGGGGGTCTCACAACCCATCCTCATACAAGACCACTATCTATCATTTCCAAAAAGGAAAAATACTATCCCGGGATACATTTTAATTATAGAACTTGTTCTTCCCCACACTATATATAATTGTGAAAGTTTGGCCAGAATTCTGATAGAACAGCTGGAAAACTTGTTACCAAAGATCATTCATCAGATTCAGGCTGAGGGAGAAAAACTGTCAGAAAATCCTACAAGACATCAAGTCCTTCACTTGGTCCATCAGTGGGATGTGATACGGTGCTAGGGTTAGACAATGGAGCTCTAGTCATTACTGTATTATTTGTTTACACATTATGAAAAGAATAGTATCATTCTGAACATTTTTAAACATCTACAAATCAAGTTCTCTTTTTTTATATTTTATAGAGGAAGTATGTTTCTCCCTAGTGAATAAGTATTACCTAATAATAATAAGTAAATATAACAATATAATAATAAAATTAAGTGTTACCTAGTGGCTGATTCCTTATCTAGCTTTGCCATTCATGGCAATCATGTCTACAGAAGTTTAAATACCTATTAAATAAATTTAAATACT
Source organism: Gorilla gorilla gorilla (assembly GCF_029281585.2). Classification (NCBI taxonomy): domain Eukaryota; kingdom Metazoa; phylum Chordata; class Mammalia; order Primates; family Hominidae; genus Gorilla; species Gorilla gorilla. The sequence goes on from NC_073243.2 coordinate 74,200,724, forward strand.
TATTAAATAAAATATCAAACTTTTGTATAGAGAAGGGGAAAAAAGTTCCTGTTTAATCAAAAGGGATACACTGACTATTTCTATTGTTTCAAAGGACGAGAAATAGAAGCAGAAAAATCTTCATTTGCAAATGCTGGCACTACTAAGGAGTGGATGTTTTTTAATATAGCTTGTAATGGGGTTAAATGATACTAGGAAATGGATAAACTATTAAACTGGATAAGCCCTCCTTTTGGTCCTCATTCTTTTGCTTGCGAAGTCTAAGGCAGCACGTGATTGGCCCTTCATCTCACACTGTAACTTCCCAAATGAGATCACTGTTAAACAGGTGGTCATAGGAAAAGACACTTCACTGCAGGGTTTGAATCTGGATTCCTATAGTAAACGTTATTTCAAAGAAGAGAACATAGAATAGAGAATCTAAAAAACTGCATCTGAATCAAGAATCTGCTAGTTACAAAAAATTTATAAAGTTATTATTTTAAGAGAGAATGAGGCCAGGCGCGATGGCTCACTCATCGCCTTGGGAGACTGAGCTGGGTAGATCACCTGAGATTGGGGGTTCGAGACCAGCCTGGCCAATGTGGTGAAACCCTGTTTCTACTAAGAAAAAAAAATTAGCTGGGCATGGTAGTGCACGCTTGTAATCCCAGCTATTAGAGAGGCTGAGGCACAAGAATCACTCGAACCCAGGAGGTGGAGGTTGCAGTGAGCTGAGATCACACCACTGCACTCCAGCCTAGGCAACAGAGAAAGACTATGTTTCAAAAAATAAAAATAAAATTAAAAAGATTTTTTTAAAAGAGATAATAAAGATGAGAAAAACAAAGTGATAAGTACTATATCATATCAGTATTTGTCCCCTATTCTAATGAAGGGTAATGATTAGACTTCTGATAAAATAAAGTGTCAAATTCAAACAAATAACTTTTGCTTCAAAGCACAGAGTATATTTTACAAAATAGATCCAGGAAACATATCATATTCATTAATAGTGTAACAACCAAAACAAACTATATTCACTAGAGTTTAAATTACCAGTATTTTAAGCATCTGCAGTAAATCTGTGTTTCCTCTAATGAACCCAAAACCTGGCTATTTGCAATGAATCTGAAAAAAGGATCATCTAAAGTTTTAAAGAAGTAGACAATTAAAATAAATGTATACTTCTTTTATCAATCCTAAAAGAAAATGTGGCCGGGTGCGGTGGCTCTCGCCTGTAATCCCAACACTTTGGGAGGCCGAGGTGGGTGGATCACAAGGTCAGGAGTTCAAGACCAGCCTGGCCAACATGGTGAAACTCCGTCTCTACTAAAACTACAAAAATTAGCCAGGCGCGGTGGCAGGTGCCTGTGATCCTAGCTACTCGGAAGGCTGAGGCAGGAGAATCGCTTGAATCCAGGCGGCAGAGGTTGCAGTGAGCCAAGATCGTGCCACTGCACTCCAGCCTGTGTGACCGAGTGAGACTCCATCTCAAGAAAAAAAAAAAAAAAAAAGAAAGAAAATATATGCACTGAAATTCCAAATAGATTTTTAAAAACTATTAACCAAAAAATAAAAACTTGAGAAGGTGGTAAGGAACAGGCCATTACAGTTAGTCCCAACAAGAATAGAATAGAGTAAAATGTAATAAAAGGTAAAGCAAAATTAATAAATACATTTTCACCAAGCATCTACTATGTGCCATGTATTACGTTAATAAACATTAGTAATATGATGATGCCCTTACCACCCACATGACACCATCAGCCCTGAGGAGACCCTTACTCCAATTTGGTCACTGGAGAGTTTAGAAATGGCTGAGAAGAGAGTATCAAAGACAACAGAGGTGTGGAGAAAACAAGATCCACAAGGAAATGTTAACAAACAAAAAGAACAAAAGACTAAGTTTGGTTCCCTCAGACAAAGACAAGACTGAACAGTAACTTTATAATCTTCAAGGAAACAGAGGATGTTAACCAGCTGTTCTCCAACTCCATGAGGACCAGAGCAAAGGATGTAGGCTCTAAACATGAGAATGTGAGGCTAAAAATAAAGAAAAAAATGATCTGACGGTAAGGGATTTCATACACAGAAATGAACTCTTTAGGGAAGTTGTAAAATCTGTTAAGTCTAATTTTTATACAGGAGAGTTACGTCATAGTGTGCAGGTAGGCAAGAGGAATGAGCTCTGGAAAATAATATTGAGAAACTGGGCCAAGTATGCTTAATACCAATGGCAGCTAATTAAGCAAAAGCCAGTAGCTCTGCCTTGTGGCACAGTTATGTCAAGGGAACATACTGCCCAAGTAAGAGGGGTGACTCATTCTAGGATCAATGACATTATTTTATTTCCTACCATATGAATGTCCCTCCAAATGTGCAGCTAACTTAGAAGCTTCCTCCTAAGCACATTTGCTATAATCTGTACTGTTTCATTTTGTTTTTTCCATCACCATTGTAGACAGTAGAAACATACTCCATTCAGTCTCTCCCTCTGAATGTTGTTTAAAAACCAGGACAGAAGGCATAGGGTTTTTCAGAGACCTACATACTTTTCAGAGACCTATCTGAGGACTCTGAAAAGTAAACAGTAGTAAGTGGATTTGAGAAGAAGTCCATAATTCAAAGTATCAGTCAAGCAGAAGTGAGTTACCATTTCCCCAACTCTAGCCTCCACCAATAATAATAATAATAAATAAATAAAAACAAAAAATCTATGGCAAACAAAACATCAACATTTTAAATAAAGACAGGATCAGTCCAACTGAGTTTTCCTTTTGCCTTAGGCTGTAATACAGCTTGGCACAGCACTGCTACTGATCCCATTTTTATTTTAAAATTTGGTATTTTATTCACTATAGATTTTTTGCATTTTTTATATTGTTGCATTAAAATGTTACTTATCTTGATTACTAAGTGTCTTAGTGTCCCTGTAAACTTTGTGATTGAGGAAAGCATCTCACTTGCCTCACCCTAATTAATCCTGGCCCTGTCTGTGGAAATATTGTCTTCCACGAAACCAGTCCCTGGTGCCAAAAAAGTTGGGGACCGCTGATTTATATGACATTCTTGAAACCACAACACAATAATTATGGAGAACACATCAGTGAATGCCAGGGCTTAGGAGTTGCGGGTGGAAGAGGGGGTGTGTGTGTGACTATAGAGGGATAGAAAAAAGGAGTTTTTAGGGGGTACTGTTCTGTATACTGATTGTGTTGATAGTGATTACATGAATCTATACATGTGTTAAAAATCACAGAACTGTATGCTTTCTTAAAAAGATCAATTTTACAGTATAATTTTTTAAAATAATAAAAAGGAATCAGCACTAAACTAGTTCCTGTCATCTTCCCTACCTAAAAACATGTTAAGATTTGATATCGTAGATATTAACAGTTAAACCACCAAGAAATCTGAGGTATCTTTTCTCTTTACTCTCATGTGCCTACAGATAAACATTCAACTGTATTCTTCAAATCTGAAGAACAACTGCTCTGGAACCTTCATAATATGATACCTCTAGGTGAATGAGAACCAAGAAGTAATTTAATCAAGTCTTATTGATGCTGGCTTAGTAGGTGAGCCCAGCTGAATTCAAATTCCCATTTAAATTATATGTGTATGCTGCTTGCTTTAGGAAATTCCCCAAAAATGTTTAAGTTTTTCAAGGTGGTCTTGTAGTCCAAATTATGAAGGCAGCAAAAATGCAACATTGTTTTTCACCATATTCCACTGGCATCTCTTTTCTTCAGTGATTAAAGAAAATACTCGTAGAGATAGTAGTACTGAGTGACCACTGCACTTCTTGACAGTAAAACATTGTCCTAATAAGCCATGCTAGAAGTTGGCTCTTGACCCTGGAAAAAAGATAGGACCAGAGAAAGAAACATGTACTGGCAAATTTACATAAAACTCCATCATTTTCTACTTGCTCCCAGTTTTCCTATCAAATATTCATACATCTTGGAAGACCAAGAAACAACCAGTGCTCTGAAACTCCACCTTTCTGTTCTCAGTGAGCAAGTGCTCCACACACCTATGTTAGGTATACCGTCCTATCACTTGGCTGTGGGCAAATATAATATTTTTATTAAATACAAATATGTTACTCAGGCTCCCTCTAGGATATGCATTGTTTAATCCTCCTTAAAAAAGTGAATTACAGTAAAATTTCATTAAGCTGATATCACGTTATTCAAAATAATACATAATTCAAAGCAAATGCTATTCCCTAGTCAACCAGCTGCCTGATTGCTCCATAATAAAAATCAGATAATGGAAAGCTGGTTAATTCAAAGCCCATTTTTTCCATCTCCTGTGTTTCACATTAAGGAGGTTTCACTATATTTTAGCAGGCAGATAAATGCCAAATGTAGTCTTTCAAGTTTATTTTCAGTTAGCATTTGCAGTGCCGTAGCTCAAGTTCTCCCTGTGTAATGCTACTCTTTGTATGACTCTGGGCAGAGACAATGCTTGACTCCTTTATTTCTAGAAACTTAGAAGGAGGTGCCATTCTGCCTGAGTTGGGACTTTATATCAGTAAAACAGATGATTACTCTATTCCCAGTATGAAATGAAAGAACAGATGAGTTCCTCAACTCCTTCAGAGTCAAACTTTCACAGGCATAGTATCATTAATTTGTTTGAAGTGAATTCCCAGATCGGCTATATCTACATTCAAATGTAAGAACAAAGATACATTCCAAAGCCAATTCTGAGGACTTCTGGAATATCCATTAATTTGAATTACCTTTCTGCTTCCCTCCCTAAGTACAAATAATGGAGGCTGACTATAGTCTGAATGGCCGTATGTCCCTTACACATTATAAATTAAGATAAATAGCTAGGTTCATAAAGGGTCTATTATTTCATGGCCCTTTTTATCCATTTAGTCTTCCTCTTCAATCTCTCTGAATTAAAACATCAATATTCTCTCTTAATAAGAACACAAAAACTTTTTTTGTGAAATGAAAAGTGCTAACACATTCATTTCCAGAATATACACTTTTTAAATTTATGTTATGCATAATTATGTTACATGTGTAACGTGTAATTATACATAACATACAAAATGTTATGTATAATTTTATATGTTATGTATAACATTTATACCACGCCAGGCCTTTTCAATCAACTTGAAAATGTTAGCACTTTCATTTCCACAATATATACTTTCTCAAACTATAGAGTTAGCCTCTTGAAAACAATGATCATCATAATACTTCAAACTGACAGAAGACACCAGATACTTAATATTTTCAGTTTTCTTTTTTAGAGAACATGAATGAGGTATGCATATTATACATTTCATTTCTCACAGGAAAGGGATATTCTGAAAAACAAGCCATGATAGAAGGAAGTAAAAATATAAGATAATCCTTGTTCTTTACTATTTAAAAAACGTCCCAAAGAAAATCAAATATTATCTAGAAATCAAAAATGAGGTTTTTTCTTCCTTAAAATACCTTTACTATCATATTTCTTATGTTAATTTTAGGATTTTCAATCAACTATATATATATATATATATATATATATATATTTTTTTTTTTTTTTTTTTTTTGAGACAGAGTCTCACCCTGTCGCCCAGGCTGGAGTGCAGTCGTGCCATCTCAGCTCACCGCAACCTCCGCCTCCCAGGTTCAAGCTATTCTCCTGCCTCAGCCTATGGAGTAGCTGGGATTACAGGCTCCTACCACCACACCTGGCTGATTTTTGTAGTTTTAGTAGAGACAAGGTTCATCATGTTGGACAGGCTGGTCTTGAACTCCTGAACTCAGGTGATCCACCTGCCTTGGCCTCCCAAAGTGCTGGGATTACAGGCATGAGCTGCCATACGAGGCCTTTTCAATCAACTTTAAAATGTCCAAGGCATACTAGTTGAAAATATCAAAGCATATTTCCTTTTCTGTCGCTTCAGAGGCTATATGCTAGGTTATACTAGATGTTATAGCAGTGTTTTCAAAAATAAAGGTTTAGTTTTTTAAATCTTTCTTATCCTCATTTTGTTCAGCCAGTATTTACAAAACTAGAGGTCTCTCACCAAAGTACCTAAGCAAACAAATAAATTAGAAAAGAAGTTAGGCTCAGGTGTAAAATTTCTGGCTTTTTTCCTTTCCTCCTTTTCCCTCTTTACCCATGGGAATGCCTGCTATCTCTGAAATTATTGCCAAAAGTGAATGAGGTACAGAGACCATGAAACAATATCAGGTTAAAACAACCTGATTAACCATGCTTAAGTTAAAAAATATAAATGGTAATATACTGGTACAATTGCATAAACCATGTCCCTTGGTTCATACTAGTTAAAAAGAAAATTCTATTAGTCATTTCACAATAAATTATCATTTGATGAAAAACTACCAAGCTAATAATATTGTTATTTCAGAACATTTCCCTAAATACTGGCTCTTAAGAAAAGCTTAAAATTTAATAATTTCATCAAATAAAATTAACTTTAAAAATTGACATGTCATCACCAAGTTGTATTTTATCCATTCTTTCTTTCCTGTGCTTTTATTGTATAAAACAGAGTAATGGAAGCCCTTTACATAATACATAAAAAGCATAAGGTGCTGTCTTACAAAAAAAAAACAAAAGTGAATTTGTAAACTCAAGATTCAAGTTATATTCTGGAATTCATCTTAGAAAAGAGGCCAAGCATACTATTCAAATCACAAAGAATTAGATAACAAATGAGGGGAGAGAGAGAGAGTGTGTGAGTGTGAGTCTGTGTGTGTGAGTGTGTGTGTGTGTGTGTGTGTATTAGTCTGTTCTCGCACTGCTAATAAACATATACCCTAGACTGAGTAACTTATAAAGGAAAGAGGTTTAATTGACTCTCAGTTCCACATGGCTGGGGAGGCCTTACAATCATGGTGGAAGGTGAAGGAGGGGCAAAGGCACATCTTACATGGTGGCAGGCAAGAGAGCAGGTGCAGGGGAACTCCCAGTTATAAAACCATCAGATCTCATGAGACTTATTCACTATCACAAGAACAGCACGGAAAAGACCCGCCCCCATGATTCAAATACATCCCACCAGGTCCTTCCCACAACATATGAGGAGCTACAATTCAAGAGGAGATTTGGGTGGGGACATAAACAAATCATTTCAGTGTATAATTTGAGGAAATGCAATTAGACTACAAGGGAATGTCTAAAAATTTTAGCAGAATTGTAAAATGTGTGCAAACATCGTATGATGAAATAGCAAATGTTAAAGAAACATACACCATCTCCTAGCAAACAGACTTGAGAATCTCTACAATGAACAGAGAAAGGAAATTTTTCAAAGAATATGACAATGCAGAGAACAGAATTAAAACAAGTTTTGGGTTTTTAAAAAACTTTGTTTCAAAAATAATTATAGAAAATGCCCTTGCTATATTTTTAAGAAGCTATGTTTTTGTGAAGATAGTTTTTAGTTAAAAGGAATAACTGCATAGATTGTTAACATCTTCTGACTGAAAACAGTGTTTGGCTCCACATATGTATAGCCTGGTGTCCTAGAATATAAGCATGTAGGGGTTTATTCTGTTTTAGAAGAGGGCGTGGGAAGAGCGTAACCAATTATATGTGTCCAGTAAATGAACACATCTAGGATACACATAATGCCATGACTGTCTGTGCCTTAGTCAAACAAGTACACTACTAACTGCTGATATTAAGAATCTGAGATGCTGCCTTTTATGCAAATTAAAACTCAACACAGTTAAGTTCCTTACTACCTTGGAGTGTGGTATTTCCAACACAAAATTATAAAAGAGGGGTCTTTTGGCTCTTCTAGCAAAGTGTCCACCTTTTATTCATTCCAAGAAATGTATTTATTTTTTTACATTCCAAGAAGACGTAAAACTTGGGACAATAGGTCAAACGGACTGTTAAAAGCCCCTTTATTTAACATAGCATTCTAATATATCAACAGAAAAATGATGCTGTTTGATGTTAACAATAACAATAAGCCCTCACCCTCACTAAATCAACAATTTAATAGGACTCTTTGGGGTGTGTGGTTTTGTTCCTATTTGAAGTTCTCTCTTCATCCATCTATTAAAATGGATCTCATAATTTGTCTTCCAACTTTTCTCAGATGATTCAATATTGTATGCCCTATTTATTTAATGAAATTTCTCCTTTCTTAGCTTCTTTTCATTTGCTCGTCTCTTAAATGATGACATTTCTTAGGGCTCATTTTTCTATCCTTTATTCCCTTACCTTAATCAAAGTCATCAGCAATCAACATTTCAACTATGCACTATAAATGTTTTTACCAAAACTGTCTCTTCTTTCTCTTATGCACCAAACTTATTAAACCATCTGCATACTGAGTATCTCTCTCTACACAGAAGTCCTATAGGTATTTCAAGCTCAACATATCAAGAACAGAATTCACTGTCTTTCTTCCAAAATCTGCTTTATCTCTATGTATTTTTACATCAATGAACATTCACCCAGTCTCCCAAATTATAAATTTCTGGCTTCATCTACACAGACTCACCAAATCTTATAAAACTAAACCTTGTATTTCAACAAGAATTAACCATTTCAAAACTTAGATCTGAATGTGTCCTCCTCTGCTTTAAAAAAAAAAAGACACAAGATAGTCATCTTCTAATTGTATACAAGACCAGTTTTACCTTTCTAACTCTAGATATCTCTCTCCTGCCTCACTCTCCAAAGACACACCTAACCGAAGATTTACACATGATCTACAATATGCCTTATTTGCACTTCCCAAGTATATCTCTCACTCATTCAATTAATATTAAGAGCTATTTATGTGCCAGGCACTATTGAAAGCATCAAAGATACTGCAGTGAACAAAAAGTTTCCGCCCTGTGTGACTTACATCCTGGTAGAAGAAGACAGACAAAACCAAACAAATATACAATATATGAGGCAGTGGTAAGTACCACGGAGAAAAAGATCTACCTATAAAAGTAACACAGAGAACAAAAATGTATCACATTATGAGACACTGATTTTTCCAGCAAACAGTATGTTCTTCCTATAAACTACAGAAGCCCAGCATGTCTTTAAAAGTGCAATCATATGTCTACATCCCTTAATTTATTTACAGTTCAACTTAAGCTACAATTTAAAAATACATCAAGTGTGATACTGAAATGTATAGTCATTTAGAGGCATAGTAGAACACAGCTTATTTCTGGAACAACCAATTACAATAATTTTACTTTCTGAGATGAAAGTTGATCGATTCAATTGTTTTCTTTGATTCTAGTGTTTTAGTTGGCTCCTAATGCACCCAGAAAAAGCATTGTGAGTGCTGGCACATTTCAAATTACGTCATGAGATTAGAATCTACTAAACATAAGTACTCATCTAGAATTAATCTCATTGTTATTTCACTTTTCCTATAATACTCTATACCATGGTTTTACATTCAGAACCCGCAAATTAAGACTTCATAGTAATACTAGAACATTAGAGACAGGAGTTTTTTGCTGGTAATTTAAAAACAGTTGTTCAATTGTCTGAGTCACGTAAGTGCATAATATGTCTCAACTGTTTACAAAGAGCTGAAACAACTGGAAAAACCTACAAAAGAGCACTGTTTAAGATATAGGATATTACTAAAAGATTTGACAATGAGCCAAAGAAAATTTACACAGACATTAATTGGCCTGTTTCATACTCAGAAAATTATAATGATTTGCTTTACCATGTAAATAATAATATACAGCTTAAAGGAATTCAAATTTTCCTCTGGGAATTTTCATTCTTATTGTATTACATGTGGCTCCAGTCTCAGTCTCAGGACATGAACAAATGAATGAATGAACGAGTGAATGCTGGTGTTTTAGTGTTCATATAAATCTGTAAAGAAAACTAATGTTTTTTTTTAAGGTGTCGAAGTTAAATCTGAAATGTTTTAAACTTCCAAATAACTAAATAGCAATTAAGTTCAGCACAAGCTGAGCCTGACTTTAATGACTACAACCCACACAAGCAGAGTTCTGTCAAAGTTTTCATGGTTTCGGGAACAATGTTAAACTTCGTCACTTATTAATCTTTCATTTCTGTCGACAATCCCTAGATCCTCACAAACATGCCCATTGTGGGATGCTCCTTTCTGTATCCTACATGATGATCATCTTCTTCACTCCTCAATTTGGTTGGCAGAGAGGGAAACCCAGCTGAAATTCCACCTAAAGTGTAGGTCCATAGGAAATATTGGGTTGTGGAAAGGGATAGGGCAGCTCAGCCGTCCACAAAATACTGATAACTCCTAAGCTAGAGTGAAAAGCAGCTATCACTGTGCTCTCAGGGCCAGGGCTTATATTCTACCTAACAAACAAAACCAAAAGATGGGTAAGAGGAAAACTTTATGTATTCTCAAGGCTGAGGAGAAAAGAATATACGTACCGCATCTGTGATGTCTATTTCATATACCCTTTGGAAAGTCCTACGCTCAAAGAAAACAAGTTTGCCGCTGCCACATCCTCTTTGAATAGATGTACCAGTGACTATGAGCTTATCATCTGGACTGAAACAGCAGTCAGTCCTACAGAAAAAAAGAGTTTATGAGTATAAGCTTATGACCTCCACAACAGTCCAGCAATCATTAGTGAATTAAATAAAATATAAACATCTCTGTAACTCCTATATAGGGCTTATGAGTCAAGCACTTATATTAATTTGTTTAATCGTCACAATAATCCTATGTGGTAGTTATTATCCACATTTTACTGATGAGGGAAGTGAAGAAAATAATTTAATTACACCTTGCACACGGCAACAAAAGTAAGTAGCAGAGCTGGGATTCAAACTTCGGCAGTCAGACTCCAGAATCTGTGCTTTTTAACTTCTACATTGTAATTTTTTTAATGTAAAGGAAGTATAAAAAAACTCAATATAGACATTAAGAGTGTCTACGGACAGATATATATATGACTAATGTCTAAGTAATGATTATTTTGGCCATTTTAAAAACTATTTTCACTAACACCACTACCATCACCCCCAAATAATTTGAGTTATATCAAGTTGAGCACCATGAAATGAGCCACAGGTTGCATTGCTGGAACCTAATTGATGGCTATGATTCCAAGGCTTTTGTTGTTAGCAGTCTGGCCATCTGATTGTGACTAATCTAAGACATGACCCAAATAAGTTATATAGTTAGCATTACTTGCAGCAGGTATAATAGCTCAAAAAATTACCATCAGAAGTTATATAGTTAGCATTACTTGTAGCAGGTATAATAGCTCAAAAAATTATCATCAGCTATAAACTCATGTTTGTTTGTTTTAACATAAAATGCCATGGGCAGCAGACATGTTAGAGTTAGTACTGCATTATCATACAGTTTTCATACAGCTTCCTTCCCTTGACACTTCCATTATCTTCATGCTCTTCTCTGTTGATCATTATTTCATTTCTACCAAAATAGAACAATTTGCCTAGGCACCAACTATAGGACTTAGAGGTCAAGTTTTGCCTCAGCTGCTTCAAAAAAACCTTTAAAAGCTTCAGGTGCCAATTTAGTAGATTGGAGATAACAGCGTTCAGCTACCCACAGCAAGACAGTCTGAACAAGTGAAGGATGCTGAATTATTGATTTGAATGATTTAAAAAATGAGAAAATAAGCTGTACTATAAATGCTCAGTAATATTAAAAACTGCCTTGAAGGTATTAGAGCTCAATTTTTTTTTTTTTTTTTTTTTGAGATGGAGTCTGGCTCTGTCCCCCAAGGCTGGAGTGCAGTGGCGCAATCTTGGCTCACCGCAAGCTCCGCCTCCCAGGTTCACACCATTCTCCTGCCTCAGCCTCCCGAGTAGCTGGGACTACAGGCACCCGCCACCACGGCTAATTTTTTGTATTTTTAGTAGAGACAGGGTTTCACCGTTGTTAGCCAGGATGGTCTTAATCTCCTGACCTCGTGATCTGCCCGCCTCGGCCTCCCAAAGTGCTGGGATTACAGGCATGAGCCACCATGCCTGGCTGACTAGAGCTCAAATTTTTAAAAACCACAAATTTTAAAAGGCCTACCTTGTCATTTATACAATATTAAAAGAACAATTGAATCTCTTAAAATATATTTTACTACTCCAAGACTTGTGCGTGCATACAATACACACAAACACATGAATAAATCAAATACATAATTTTAACTTCAAAAAAGTTTTTGAAGTCTGAGGAATGTGAAAAATAAAAAAATACATATTTTTTCAAAAAACAGATTTTGATCACTCTCTCAAGTCTCTTTTCCAGAAGATCTAAAAGACGTATGATATAAATTAACATTAAAGTAAAAGTACTTCTTTTCCATTCTTCTATGCTGATCAAATATTTAAAATATGCTACTTACATTGGGAACATGGTGGGAAGACCCGAGGCTGAAAAAAGTGGTTTATTAAATTGTCGGATGTCCCATAATTTTAATGAATCGTCACCTGACAGAGGAATGAGGGGAAAAAAAGACAGAAAAGTGAATTGTGCAAAAAGAACTTGCTCCCAGTTTAGAGTCCGCTAAACTTAATGTATAACTGTAAAGAAGAAAGGGAAGGGGAAGGGGAGAAAGAGAGAAGAAAGAAAGGAAGAAAGAAGCTAGATTCACACAAGCATGTTTTACTTTTTTAACTGTTCAGAGAGCTTAAAAGCGGTAGTCGCAAGAACAGTTGAAAGCTACTTGATAATGAATTGGGCTTCTAGAAATTACTTTCCAGATAGATGTAGCATCTGCAAGCTAGAAAGAACCTTGGAAAATCTACTCTAAAGTATGATATTAGAGCAGATGGTAGTTCCCCTGTGGTGTATTTGAGCATACGTTACTTCTTGAGAGAGTTTAATTTAACAACTATCAGGACTGAAAATAGTTTAATTCACAACAGATTCCTTTTCCCACTGGTGTATGGGTAAAGCTATCCATTAACATTAATAAGGATGAGCCATGTAATTCCCTTCTCTCCGGTGTAATTCTACCTATAGCTATCATTCTTCACTTTGCTGGGGAGTACAGCTTTGCCAAGCTATTTAAAGAATAATGAGTATTTTTAAGGAATCACTTTTTGTGTTCGCTTTGGCAGCACATATACTAAGACTGGAACGATACAGAGAAGATTAGCATAGCCCCTGCACAAGCATGACATGCAAATTTGTGAAGTATTCCATATGTATCTTAAAAATAAATTTTTAAAAATCCCTTTTTAATATTTCTATAGGACGAATTCCTGAACAGAACAAAAGCCAAACTTATATACATAATGTTTTCGCTGTTCTTTCTCCCCAGTGCCCACAGCTGAGACCTGCCTCAACCCCTTGGGTCCAATAAGGAATGAGAATCAGGTGCAAGTGAGGAGAGTAAAGAGTTCAGTAAAAATCCCCATTTTTACAGCGAAGCTTCCTCTGAAACCCAACTTTTGGCAGGTGCACTAATCCACAATTGGCTGGACTCAGGACCTGCTTGTACTGGGAGAACTTTGTAAGGCTCACCTTTGGAATGTTACTTTATTGCTTTTAGTCTGGTTTTTTTTGTTTGTTTTTTTTGTTTTGTTTTTTGTTTTTTGTTTTTTTTTTTTGAGACAGAGTCTTGCTCTGTCACTCAGGCTGGAGTGCAGTGGCATGATCTCAGCTCACTGTAACCTCAGCCTCCAGGTTCAAGTAATTCTCCTGCCTCAGCCTCCCGAGTAGCTGGGACTACAGACATGCGCCACTACATCCAGCTAATTTTTGTTATTTTTAGTAGAGACAGGGTTTCATCATGTTTTCCAGGCTGGTCTCAAACTCCTGGCCTCAAGTGATCCACCTGCCTCGGCCTCCCAAAGTGCTGGGATTACAGGTGTGGGCCACTGCACCTGGTCTGCTTTTAGTCTTTAAAAAAAGGTTACATATCTCCACAATCTTCAAACAATAAGAAAACATTAACCTGTATTAATTCCATCTAATCCAGTGGGTTATGCAGCTAGCAGAAGCACCTTGTAACACCCTGGGGACTCTTTGCTGAATAGACTTCCATCTGCCATATTGTATACATCCAGGAAGGAAAACGATGGAATACAGCATACATGTGGTATTGACCAATTAAGTTATCCAAAAGCTAGTGTGTGTGTGTGTGTGTGTGTGTGTGTGTGTGTGTGTGTGTGTGTGTGTGTGTATGATGGAAAGGAAAGTAAGAATTATCACCAAAATGGCTTTGACTGAAATAGAGTTAGTTTTATACTTCTAAGGGAGCAAATATCAACTGGGTAATTACTCAGTTGAGTAATTATGGGCTCACCTATTTCATCACCTGTGAAGAATTTTCAAGCTACACGCTCCCTTTTTCCCCTCTTCTCCCCTAACTCCACCTCAGAGACTTGGATATATCATCCCAAAGATGCAAGAGTGGATGTAAGAATTCCTAAGTGGAGCAATTATCATTTGAAAACTTTCCCAGGGGATTCAGATACACTACTGGGATGAGAACCATTGTTTTAAATAAAGAATATATAGAATTTTAATTGGGAATCATCTCTGAACTCAAGTAGCAGGTTAGAATTGATGGACCAAAATACATATTTTACACATATCCACATTTGCCATGTGTATCATAAATAGAGAATTACACGTACATGTGCTTTGATTTTTTAAAGTTATGCAAATGAGAGTAGTTTAGATACAACAGTAAAGTTTCCTTAAAGAGAATCTGAATGAGTTCCCCAGGGTAAAAGGACAGGCACTAGTTAAATTGAGGGGAAAGCTGTGCCACTTCTCTTGCCTCTCTCTTCATTTCCACTATCCTATACACTGGGTTGTAAAGTCTTTCAGGAAAAGGATTCTGTCTATGATGTTTACAGTTTACACCCAGCACCTAGCATGTTAGCTCATAGTAGATGCTCAATATACAGTAGTCGAGTGACTGAATGAATAGCTAAATATAGCACTGTTAGATTCACCTGCCTAAAGTGTTAGCTCCTCCTTTGGCCTACAGAATAAAGGCTATATAAGGCCCTCTGTAGCACAGTTCCCATCTACTTAACCATGCTATTAGTATTTCTTTTCCTTATGTGATATTTAAGACCCTCTGTAACATGGCTCCAAACTACTTACCATGCTATTTCTTTTCTCTCCCCACAAATAGGTCTGTAGGAAAATCTTCAGCTATGTCCCATACTCTCCCATAATGCTGCCTTCACTATTCTCCATCTCCTTCTATCAATACACAACCTATCTATGTGATAAAGATTTAGCAAAAAAATTAGGAAGCTATATCCAACTATACAAATGTGGATAAGTAAACTTACAATATGATCATATAGAACTGTTTTTAAAAATCTCATCTAGATATAGACTTTTTTAAAAAAACTAAATTGGGTTAGTATTTGAACTGGGGGGGAAAAAAAAGCAATGGTCAAGCAACAAATAGAAGACTTTGAAGTACCAGACACAGAATTATAAAATGGTATAGAAAGAATATAGGTGATCATCTATACACTTCCCAAGGCAGAAGCAAGGATCATTTGTGGAGGCTTCAAACTCTTATGGAATTTGAATCTAAATGAAAAACTTAGGCCAAAAAAAAGTAAATATTTAAACATTTTACTTGGTAATTTTTAATACAAACAATGTTGCAAAGTTAGAAATGTATTTTAATGAAGAAATCAGACTGGCAAAGGTGCATTAACAAAAATCAAAGCAAGCTTTACTAAGCACTAGGATATTATTGTCATATTTGTTAAAGATGATTATTTTATATAGAGAAATACATCAAAAAGAAAGCTTTTAACCTACCTCCACGAGAGGCAAGGACATTACCATCATAGGAAAAAGTCACGCAAGAAGTGTCTGTGCCCGAGTCATGAGCCTGTTTATAGTGGAACTTAGGATGAACCTATTCACAAAGACAAACAAAGTGTTAATATCTCACCTCAATTCAGAAGAGAACAGTTTTGTGGCAAGAACATTTCACTTTATCATGATGAAAATAATACACACCTATAAGCAAAGTACTAATTTCACATGATTATAATTTGCTTTCTAAAAAAAAGAAAAACCAAATGGCTTTTAAAAATATCCATTTGCTTTAATAAAGAACAGAGAAGGTAAGTCCTAGCAGGAGACATTTTTCCAGATTGCCCTAGCAAGCTCTGAGCAAGACAAGACTACAATAACTTCTTCTTATTTACTTCTTCATATTATGCTTATAAAGTTATTGGGGCAATTTCCAGTATTTATCTGAAAGAGCAAATATAAATCAAAATTACAAATGAGCACATTATTTATTTACCCCAAAATATTTATTGTATTCCTAGGATATGCCATACACTCTGCACATGGTTGGAGGTCTTAATGTGCCTGTGGAATGAATAATGATAATAATAACAGCAGCTAACCCTTATACAACGCTTATCATATCCTAGGCACTATATGCTTTCCTATCTTGCCTATTTAGTCCTCACAATCACTCTGTAAGTTAGGTTCCATTATTATCATCTCCATTTTATAGTTTGAGAAACTGAGGTAAAGAAACTTAAGGACCTTGTCCAAGGCCACACAGTTTGTAAGTAGTAGAGCTGGGGGTTTGAAACCAAAAAGACTATTCTTAAATACTTCATTATAATCCTTCTCTTACTGATTTATCTTAATAGTATTTATACTTCTAATGTTGTTTCTACACAGTTAAAGACTTGTAATTCTACACCAATCTTGCCACTCAGTTATGACTCAGTAACTGGCACAAGGTACTAGGAAGTCAATTACCTCAAAAAGTGTGGTCTATATGAACAAAGACATTTGGTCCATTAAAAACTTTCTCCCCTACATAGCTGTCATTAATAGAGTAACCTCTGTAATAGGTGTGTGTGTGTGTGTGCGCGTGTGTATGTGTACCTGTGTACGCACACACACAGGCCATGCTGGCTAATTACACAGTGGTTCTGGGCCATTACCAACTTTCCTAGGGTAATTCCATAGCGAAAGACAGGGGCACTGCTGGTAATGACAGCATGTGAGTCCCTCCTGGGAGCCACAGGTATGGTAATGCAAGTGAGCTCATCTCCATTGCTCTTGTAGCAACCCTTATGAAGAATGAGTCACAAAACAGAGCTCATGTACTTTGCCCCCCAAATAATATCGCTGACACTCAATCCCTGGGCTTACACCTAAAAAAATCCGGTAATGAGGAGTACACCACCTTACAAAAGCAGGCCAGTTCATTTAAAAAATAATAATAATCTGTATATATTGAGTGAAAACTGGCTTCTCAGTTCTCCCTCTGGGTAACAGTCTTGGAATTTTATATTAGTTATCATGCTTCCATCTTTCATGGATATAAAGAATTCATTGATTCAACGGTTTTTTTATTGGATATCAACTGTATGTATGGCAGACACTCAGTTAAGCAGAGAAAGCACAAATGTGCCCAGATAAACATAGCTTCTAAAAGACTTGGCAGTCCCCAGAAAGGATACAGATCAGCACACAGAGTGAAAAGTGCTACAATGGGGAAATACAGAGTAATATGTGAGCACTGAGAAGGTCCTAACCCAAACTTGACAATGAGGGAGAAAAGAGGGGCAAAAATAAATCAGAGACCTAACAGATAAAGTAGAAGTTAGCAGCTGCAGGAGCAGGAGGTGAGGGCAAGAAAGAGTATTTCAGTCAGAGGGTACTGCACTGTGGTAAGCCGAATTTTTACCCTTGTGACCTCTGCCCCCTATTGTGATGTCCATGAATACCTTATATGGTCAAAGGAACTTGGCAGGTGTAATTATGGTTACTAGTCAGCTGACCTTAAAATAGGGAGATTATCTTGGATTGCAGGTGGGGCTGAAGCAGTTGCATGAGCTACAGTGCCGACAAGAAAGTCACAGAAATGTGAGGGAAGAGGAACTCAGAGAAATTTGAGATATGAAAAGTGTTTCACATGTCACTATCGACTTAAAGATGAAGGAGGCCACATGTCAAGGAAACAGGGATCTGAGTCCTGCCAACAACCAATGAGCTTGAAAGAGGACCCTGAGCACATACCAAGGCAATACTCTGATTTTAGCCTGGTGAAACCCTGAGAAGAGAATCCAGCCACACTGTGCCAGACTTCTTACCTACAGAAAATGTGAGAAACCAAAGGCATGGTGGGGAAATGATATGAACAGGCCCCAGATATCAAGGCTGTATAAGCCATGGGATATGGTTTGGATCTGTGTCCCCACCCAAATCTCATGTCAAATTCTAATTCACAATGTTGGAGGTGGGACTTGGTGGGAGGTGACTAGATCACAGAGGTGGCTTCTTATGAATGGTTTAGCACCAGTCCCTTTGGTAGTGTCCTCATGATAGTGGGTGAGTTCTCATGAGATTTAAGTGTGTGGCACCTCCCTCCCCCTTCTCTTACTCCTGCTCCTGCCATGTGAGATATCTCACTCCCCCTTTGCCTTCTACCAAGACTGTAAGTTTCCTGAGGCATCCCCACAAGCCAATCAGATGCCAGCATCATGCTTCCTGTATAGCCTGCAGAACCATGAGCCAAATAAACCTCTTTTCTTTATAGATTATGCAGCCTCAAGTATTTCTTTCTAGCAATGGGAGAACTGACCAATATACCATGTTAAGGAGCTAGATTTTATCCTGAAGGCAAAAGGGAGTTGCTAAAGGAGTTTAGGCAGAGGAGTAGCATGACTAAACTTGCTTTATTATTATTATTATTATTATTATACTTTAAGTTATAGGGTACATGTGCACAATATGCAGGTTTGATACATAGGTATACATGTGCCATGGTGGTTTGCTGCACCCATCAACTCATCATTTACATTAGGTATTTCTCCTAATGCTATCCCTCCCCCAGTCCCACACCCCCCAACAGGCCCCAGTGTGTGATGTACCCCGCCCTGTGTCTACATGTTCTCATTGTTCAATTCCCACCTATGAGTGAGAACATGCAGTGTTTGGTTTTCTGTGCTTGTCATAGTTTGCTGAGAATGATGGTTTCCAACTTCATCCATGTTCATGAAAGACATGAACTCATCCTTTTTTATGGCTGCACAGTATTCCATGGTGTATATGTGCCACATTTTCTTAATCCAGTCTACCAATGATGGACATTTGGCTTGGTTCCAAGTCTTTGCTATTGTGAATAGTGCCGCAATAAACATACGTGAGCACGTGTCTCTATAGGAGCATAATATCTGATCCTTTGCATATATACCCAGTAATGGGATGGCTGGGTCAAATGGTATTTCTAGTTCTAGGCCCTTGAGGAATCGCCACACTGTCTACCACAATGGTTAAACTAATTTAAACTCTCACCAACAGTGCAAAAGTGTTCCTATTTCTCCACATCCTCTCCAGCATGTTGTTTCCTGACTTTTTAATGATCACCATTCTAACTGGTGTGAGATGGTATCTCATTGTGGTTTTGATTTGCATTTCTCTGATAACCAGTGGCAATGAGCATTTTTTCATGTGTCTGATTGCTGCATAAATGTCTTCTTTTGAGGAGTGTCTGTTCATATCCATTGCTCTTTTGATGGGGTTATTTTTATCTTGTAAATTTGTTTGAGTTCTTTGTAGATTCTGGATATCAGCCCTTTGTCAGATAGGTAGACAGCAAAAATTTTCTCCCATTTTGTAGGTTGCCTGTTCACTCTGATGGTAGTTTCTTTTGCTGTGCAGAAGCTCTTTAGTTTAATTAGATACATTGTGTATTTTGGCTTTTGTTGCCATTGCTTTTGGTGTTTTAGTCATGAAGTACTTTCCCATGCCTATGTCCTGAATGGTATTGCCTAGGTTTTCTTCTAGGGTTTTTATGGTTTTAAGTCTAACATTTAAGTCTTTAATCCATTTTGAATTAATTTTTGTATAAGGTGTAAGGAAGGAATCCAGTTTCAGCTTTCTACAGATGGCTAGCCAGTTTTCCCAGCACCACTTATTAAATAGGGAATCTTTTCCCCATTTCTTGTTTTTGTCAGGTTTGTCAAAAGTCAGATGGTTGTAGATGTGTTATTTCTGAGGCCTCTGTTCTGTTCCATTGGGCTATATATCTGTTTTGGTACCAGTACCATGCTGTTTTGGTTACTGTAACCTTGTACTATAGTTTGAAGTCAGGTAGCGTGATGCCTCCAGCTTTGTTCTTTTTGCTTAGGATTGTGTTGGCAATGCGGGCTCTTTTTTGGTTCCATATGAACTTTAAAGTAGTTTTTTCCAATTCTGTGAAGAAAGTCATTGGTAGCTTGATGGGGATGGCATTGAATCTATAAATTACCTTGGGCAGTATGGCCATTTTCATGATATTGATTCTTCCTATCCATGAGCATGGAATGTTCTTCTATTTGTTTGTGTCCTTTTATTTTGTTGAGCAGTGGTTTGTAGTTCTCCTTGAAGAGGTCATTCACATCCCTTGTAAGTTGGATTCCCAGGTATTTTATTCTCTTTGTAGCAATTGTGAATGGGAGTTCACTCATGATTTGGCTCTCTGTTTGTCTGTTATTGGTGTATAGGAATGCTTGTGATTTTTTTCACATTGATTTTGTGTCCTGAGAGTTTGCTGAAGTTGCTTATCAGCTTAAGGAGATTTTGGGATGAGACAATGGGGTTTTCTAAATATACAATCATGTCATCTGCAAACAGGGACAATCCGATTTCCTCTTTTCCTAACTGAATACCCTTTATTTCTTTCTCTTGCCTGATTGCCCTGGCCCAGAACTTCCAATACTATATTGAATAGGGGTGGTGAGAGAGGGCATCCCTGTCTTGTGCCAGTTTTCAAAGGGAATGCTTCCAGTTTTTGCCCATTCAGTATGATATTGGCTGTGGATTTGTCATAAATAGCTCTTATTATTTTGAGACATGTTCCATCGATACCAAGTTTATTGAGAGTTTTTCTCATGAAGGGCTGCTGAATTTTGTTGAAAACCTTTTCTGCATCTATTGAGATAATCATGTGGTGTTTTTCATTGGTTCTGTTTATGTGAGGGATTACATTTATTGATTTATGTATGTTAAACCATCCTTGCATCCCAAGGATGAAGCTGACTTGATCATGGTGGATAAGCTTTTTGATGTGCTGCTGGATTCAGTTTGCCAGTATTTTCCTGAGGATTTTTGCATCAACGTTCATCAGGAATATTGGTCTAAAATTCTTTTTTTGTTGTGTCTCTGCCAGCCTTTGGTATTAGGATGATGCTGGCCTCATAAAATGAGTTAGGGAGGATTCCCTCTTTTTCCATTGATTGTAATAGTTCCAGAAGGAATGGTACCAGCTCCTCTTTGTATCTCTGGTAGAATTCAGCTGTGAATCCATCTGGTCCTGCACTTTTTATGGTTGGTAGGCTAATAATTATTGCCTCAATTTCAGAGCCTGTTATTGGTCTGTTCAGAAAATCAACTTATTCCTCATTTAGTCTTGCGGGGGATGGGGGGTGGTGTATGTGTCCAGGAATTTATCCATTTCTTCTAGATTTTCTATTTTATTTGTGCAGAGGTGTTTATAGTATTCTTTGATGGTAGTTTGTATTTCTGTGGGATCGGTGGAGATATCCCCTTTATCATTTTTTATTGTGTCTATTTGATTCTTCTCTCTTTTCTTCTTTGTTAGTCTTGCTAGCGGTCTATCAATTTTGTTGATCTTTTCAAAAAACCAGCTCCTGGATTCATTGCGTTTTTGAAGGGTTTTTTGTGTCTCTATTTCCTTCAGTTCTGCTCTGATCTTAGTTATTTCTTGCCTTCTGCTAGCTTTTGAAAAGCTTTTGCTTTTCTAGTTCTTTTAATTGTGATGTTAGGGTGTCAATTTTAGATCTTTCCTGCTTTCTCTTGTGGGCATTTAGTGCTATAAATTTCCCTCTACACACTGCTTTAAATGTGACCCAGAGATTCTGGTACATTGTGTCTTTGTTCTCACTGGTTTCAAAGAACATCTTTATTTCTGCCTTCATTTCGTTATGTACCCAGTAGTCATTCAGGAGCAGGTTGTTCAGTTTCCATGTAGTTGTGCAGTTTTGAGTGAGTTTCTTAATCCTGAGTTCTAATTTGATTGCACTGTAGTCTGAGAGACAGTTTGTTGTGATTTCTGTTCTTTTACATTTGCTGAGGAGTGCTTTATTTCCAACTATGTGGTCAATTTTGGAATAAGTTTGATGTGGTGCTGAGAAGAATGTATACTCTGTTGATTCAGGATGGAGAGTTCTGTACATGTCTACTAGGTCCGCTTGGTGCAGAGCTGAGTTCAAGTCCTGGATATCCTTGTTAACCTTCTGTCTCGTTGATCTAACATTGCCAGTGGGGTGTTAAAGTCTCCCATTATTAATGTGTGGGAGTCTAAGTATCTGTAGGTCTCTAAGGACTTGCTTTATGAATCTGGGTGCTCCTGTATTGGGTGCATATAATTTAGGATAGTTAGCTCTTCTTGAATTGATCTCTTTACCATTATGCAATGGCTTTGTCTCTTTTGATCTTTGCTGGTTTAAAGTCTGTTTTATTGGAGACTAGGATTGCAACCCCTGCTTTTTTTTGTTTTCCATTTGCTTGGTAGATCCCCCTCCATCCCTTTATTTTGAGCCTATGTGTGTCTCTGCACGTGAGATGGGTCTCCTGAATACAGCACACTGATGGGTCTTCACTCTCTATCCAATTTGCCAGTCTGTGTCTTTTAATTGGAGCATTTAGCCCATTTACCTTTAAGGTTAATAATGTTATGTGTGAATTTGGTCCTGTCATTATTGATCCTGTCATTATGATGTTAGCTGGTTATTCTGTCCATTAATTGATGCAGTTTCTTCATAGCATCGATGGTCTTTACAATTTGGCATGTTTTTGCAATGGCTGGTACTGGTTGTTTCTTTTCATGTTTAGTACTTCCTTCAGGAGCTCTTTTAAGGCAGGCCTGGTGCTGACAAAACCTCTCAGCATTTGCTTGTCTTTAAAGGATTTTAGTTCTCCTTCACTTATGAAGCTTAGTTGGGCTGGATATGAAATTCTGAGTTGAAAATACTTTTCTTTAAGAATGTTGAATATCGGCCCCCACTCTCTTCTGACTTGTAGAGTTTCTGCTGAGAGACCCGCTGTTAGTCTGATGGGCTTCCCTTTGTGGTTAACCCGATCTTTCTTTCTTGCTGCCCTTAACATTTTTTCCTTCATTTCAACTTTGGTGAATCTGACAATTATGTGTCTTGGAGTTGCTCTTCTCGAGGAGTATCTTTGTGGTGTTCTCTATATTTCCTGAATTTGAATGTTGGCCTGCCTTGCTAGGTTGGGGAAGTTCTGGATAATATCCTGAAGACAGTTTTCCAACTTGGTTCCATTCTCCCCATCACTTTCAGGTACACCAATCAAACATAGATTTGGTCTTTTCACATAGTCCCATATTTCTTGGAGGATCTGTTCATTTCTTTTTACTCTTTTTTCTCTAACCTTGTCTTCTCATTTTATTTCATTAATGCGATCTTCCATCACTGATACCCTTTCTTCCACTTGATCGAATCGACTATTGAAGCTTGTGCATGTGTCACGAACTTCTCGTGCCATGGTTTTCAGCTCCATCATGTCATTTAAGGTCTTCTCTACACTGTTTATTCTAGTTAGCCATTCGTCTAACCTTTTTTTGAGGTTTTTAGCTTCCTTGCGATGGGTTCAGACATGGTCCTTTAGCTCGGAGAAGTTTGTTATCACCGACCTTCTGAAGCCTACTTCTGTCAGCTCGTCAAAGTCATTCTCTGTCCAGCTTTGTTCCATTGGTGGCAAGGAGCTGCAATCTTTGGAGGAGAAGAGGCGCTCTGGTTTTTAGAATTTTCAGCTTTTCTGCTCTGGTTTCTCCTCATCTTTGTGGTTTTATCTACCTTTGGTCTTTGATGTTGGTGACCTACAGATGGGGTTTTGGTGTAGACGTCCTTTTTGTTTATGTTGATGCTATTCCTTTCTGTTTGTTAGTTTTCCTTCTAACAATCAGGTCCCTCAGCTGCAGGTCTGTTGGAGTTTGCTGGAGGTCCACTCCAGACCCTGTTTGCCTGAGTATCACCAGCAGAGGCTGCAGAACAGCAAATGTTGCAGAACAGCAAATACTGCAGCCTGATCCTTCCTCTGGAAGCTTCGTCCCAGAGGGGCACCCGCCTATATGAGGTGTCTGTCGGCCCCTACTGGGAGGTGTCTCCCAGTTAGGCTACACAGGGGTTAGGAACCAACTTGAGGAGGCAGTCTGTCCGTTCTCAGAGCTCAAACACCATGCTGGGAGAACCACTGCTCTCTTCAGAGCTCTCAGACAGGGACATTTAAGTCTGCAGAAGTTGTCTGCTGCCTTTTCAGCTATGCCCTGCCCACAGAGGTGGAGTCTATAGAGGCAGTAGGCCTTGCTTAGCTGCAGTGGGCTCCACCCAGTTCAAGCTTCCTAGCTGCTTTGTTTACCTACTCAAGCCTCAGCAATGGCGGATGCCCCTCCCCCAGCCAGGCTGCCGCCTTGAAGTTCGATCTCAGACTGCTGTGCTAGCAGTAAGCAAGGCTCTGTGGGCGTGGGACCCGCCGAGCCAGGCACAGGAGAGAATCTACTTATCTGCCGGTTGCTAAGACCTTGGGAAAAGTGCAGTATTTGGGCAGCAGTGTCTCGTTTTTCCAGGTACAGTCTGTCACGGCTTCCCTCGGCTAGGAAAGGGAATTCCCCCAACCCCTTGTGCTTCCCAGGTGAGGCGATGCCCCACTCTGCTTTGGCTTGCCCTCCATGGGCTGCACCCACTGTCCAACCAGTCCCAATGAGATGAACCAGGTGCCGCAGCTGGAAATGCAGAAATCACTCATCATCTGCGTCGATCACACTGGGAGCTGCAGACCAGAGCTGTTCCTATTTGGCCATCTTGGAAACCTAAATTTGCTTATTTTTAAACGATCATTCTGAACACATGTGAACAGACTGGGAATATTCTGTTCCCAGGACAAACAAAACTCTGCTACCAACCTCAATAAGGAAAATTTGCCACTTCCTTATATCCTTATATCCTTATATTGGAAGATCTTATAAACAGTGGTAGCAGTTTACCCAAAAGTCCTGTACTTCATTTGGCCTAAATGAATTTAGTTTTTTATTTGTTTGTTTTAAAAGTTTTGTTTGTTTTTAATGTTAAGCAATACGTATAGATATCCAAATAGAAGAATGACCTATCATTTCATGAGTGATAAGACAGTTTAGTACAGTAAAAACGGGACTGGGCCAGGAACCAGGAGGCACAAAATCTAGATTCAGTTCAAGCAAAAGCTAGCATTGTGACCTGGGACAAATTACTTAGCTTGTCTGGTTCACACTTCTGTCTTATGTAAAATAAAGAGATTCAAGTAAATGATTTCCAGGGTCATTTACAGCTCTATGACCCTTAGGGAAAAGACAAAACAGGCAAATGCATAATACTTTATCATTCAATTAACTGATCAATATATACTTTATTAAGATAAAATCTTGAATGTCGATATTTGAAAATATAAGTAAACACATGCATATAGATGTGTATGCATATATATACCAGTAAACAAAGTGAGATAAAGAACATAAAAAATTATAGAATCCAGTGGATTCACATCACACAAACTTCATTGTGAGCCCAGAGCATGCAGACAGTTCCATATGACAGTCTTAACTTGTTGCTCCAGAGAAGAAAAGAGATGGTATTGTGAATCTGATGCTCCCTAAATTGGTCTTCCTTCTCTGTGCTTTTCACTACCCTGAGTGGGATTCTAAGGTAGAAAGACATATAGCCTTCCAGTGCTCAAGTAAAGAAAAAGTAATCCGTTTCTGAAATTAAAAAAAAAAAATTCTGCTAGATCTAACAGGTGATAGTGTAGATACAATATAATGAACGGAATGAGAATATGGGATTTTGACTACAGGTGATTTTGTCTTGCTGTAGTATGAGGAGACTTCACCAAATATTCATCTGCTACATGTTTATGTCTCCTCATTTAGGATTCCCTTTAAAGGAACATTATATTGGAGGTGTAATGTTTTGAAACTTTTAGAATTCATTATTTATAATGCAGAAAGAGTGAATATATGTTACAAAACAAGCCCCATCCAGTCTTTCTGACCTCCAACATATTCCATTGCAACACCTCTTTAAAGTAATAAATGGCTGGATATTAATAATTAAAATCCCACAGGAGAGGGAGAGATGCACTCAAAATGATCTAATTCATTTTGTCTTTTAAAGGACCTAATAAAACAAAGAGGCACAATGTCTTTAGTTGATTGAGATGAAGACCTCCCAAATTTTATATCAAAAAGTGCTCTTTAATTATTAACTTTACCTTAACCAGAAACAAAAGTATATTCCAATGAGGAAAAAGAGACAAAGGTGACCTAAAATTTGCATCAAACATCAACACTTGGACAGTCCATTATGACAAATATCCTCACACTTTGAAAACAATGTCAACCTAACTGAAGAACACTTCGGGCATAATATCGGGAATCTAAAACTGCAACTTGTCCTTCAACTGCTGTTATAATCATCCTAAGCAAACAATATCGTTCTTTAGGAAGCTGAGATTGATAATTAACTACCTTATATAGGCTTATTATTTTTGTTTGTTTCTTTTTTTTGAGTCAGAGTTTTGCTCTTGTTGCCTAGGCTGGAGTGCAATGGCACAATCTCGTAGGCCTCTTATTCTTAGGTGTGCCTTACACTATGATTTGGAGAATATCAAGACTCAAATATTCACCAAGATGGAAAATGCAAGCACAAAATCCCAGAGTTTTGAAGGCCCTGTCTGGGATCACACAATACAAACTTCCAATTGGAAAAATTGTCTCTATACCTCTTTTCTCAGCAGATGGTCATGGAGCCTCTGGAAGTTCAAAATGCATTACATTATAAGGAATATCAGTCAATTTCTGGAGCAATCCTCCTGCCTCAGCCTCCCAAGTACTGGGACTACAGGCACAAGCCACCATGCCTGGCTGGTTTTTATACTTTTAATTTTGTAGAGCGGGGGGTGGTGGTCTCAGTTTGTTGCCCAGCTGGTCATGAACTCCTGGGCTCAAGCGATCTACCTGCCTAGGCTCTAACTGGCAACAACTTTTAAGCTGGGTCCAAGACTCACTTCTAACAACTACTCATGGGTCCTGGTTGTCTTCTGTGGCTATGCTGACTAAATCTAGTTTTTCTTCTCTGACAGTCTGACAAATTATCAACAGAAAACTCTGTCTTCCATAAAGTCTTTTTTTTTTCCCCCTTTCTGAGACAGGGTGTCCTTCTGTCACCCAGGTTGGAGTGCAGTGACATAATCATGGCTCACTCCAGCCTCAACCTCCCAGGCTCAAGCAATCTTCCTGCCTCAGCCTCCCAAGTACTGTGACTACAAGCACAAGCCACCATGCCTGGCTGGTTTTTATACTTTTATTTTGTAGAGCTGGGGCGGGTGGTGGTCTCACTTTGTCGCCCAGCTGGTCATGAACTCCTGGGCTCAAGCGATCTTCCCGCCTAGGCTTCACAGTGTTGGGGGAGATTTGGGCAAGACAGCTGACTACATGCAGGCGGGTGGAACAGCTGCCACCAAGGAACCAGGATGACTGGCACGCTCCTAGCAGATCTTCAGAGGGAAGACACTGCGAGTAGACAGAAGACACAGAAGCTGGGCTGAAGGGGGAGGAAGCTGGGAACTTGTGTGGGGTTAGAGCACACTGGACTCATTTCTGGCCCCCAGTGACTCCTGGGGAGCAGGTGAAGTGAAATGGCAAGGAGCAACCCACTCTCGCCACAGGCCTTTAGAATCCCAGGAGGAGGAGACTCTTCAACCACCATGGACACTTAGTTGGCAGGGAGAGCTGCTTAGAAAAGTAGTAGGGGCAGCGTGCCAGCCAATAGAGTTTGGTGTGGGAGCATCTGTGGTAGAGCACCAGCAGGGATGCCCATACCCCTAGGATTGACTTGCTTCCATAGAAGACTTTGGCTATAGGGAAACTGTTTGACATGAACACTGTAGGGGCAGTCTTGCCCATCAGATGGGGCTGGTCTGACCTGAGTACCCCTAAGTCAGCTGGCCTCTCCCTGGGTCCCAGCCTGGCTAGGTCTGCTTGCAGTGCAGCCTTGGCAACCCTGGAGGCCTATATCATAGCTCCTGCACTGGCAGACCATGCCTGACCAGTGGAGAGCTCCAGTGGGGCAGCCCCCTGTGGCCATGCACCAGCCTGCCCACTCCCTCCCCTCACTGCAGCTTCCCCCAGGCCCACGGCAACCACCTACATCACTCTGCTGGTGTGTGTCTGCATGAGTGGATTTTGCCTTCCCTGCCCAACCAGTGTTTGCCTGTTACCTGTCCTAACACTGTTACCGGTAAGAGCGCACACCACCTCCTCACCCCCACTGTACCACCATTGCAGTCAGTGCCTTGGTGGGCACAGAGCCCATCAGCCCCACCCCCACCAGCACCCCATCCCAGTGCCAACACTGCTGCCAGAGTGAAAACAGAGATGGAGAGCACTGGACCCTCCCCAACCCTGAGCAGCCAACCCCTGGCTGCATGAACATACACAGAGGGCACACACAGACCTGTGCTTGCCAGCTTCCTAACCCCATGCTAATACCACCACCAGCATGACCACATACACACTCACCAGTGTGGGCCCTCATGCCCCTGAGCTGTGCTTCCTCCACTGCTGCTGGGAATGCCTGCGCAGAGGCAGGCACCCCAGTACCTGCTAGCACTGCAGCCAGTGAGCATGCAACCCTTCACCCCTCCAGCCCCCTGCACTGCTGCTACTGTTGCTGTTAGCACATGTGAACAAGGATGGATCCTGCTGCCACCACCCTACAAAATGCTTTTGCTGACACCACCCATCCAAGTGTAATGATCAGAAGTCGGGGGGCATCTCAGCCCCCACCCCAGCACAATGGGTTCCTAACCTCAAGGAGCCGGAAAACAAAGTCAGGTTGCGATACAAGTTCCCCAGAGTTAGAGCATGCAGTCCAGGAGTCGGGAGCGGGAGCGGAGCCTTAGCCCCCTAAAATCTTCCAGAAATGAAGCTAGTTGACTGAACCCACATTACACCAAAATCAAATCCTCAAGTCATCAAATAGGATAAAAGAAAAAGAAATCCCAAGGACAGCAACTTCAAAGACTTGAAGGAACATCAGCCCACAAAAATGAGAAAGATCCAGTGCAAGAACTCTGACAACTCAAAAAGCCAGAGTGCCTTCTTTCCTCCAAACGACTGAACTATCTTTCCAGCAAGGATTCTGAACCAGGCTGAGACGGCTGAAATGACAGAAATAGAATTCAGAATATAGATAGGAACAAAGATCACTGAGGTGCAGAAATACATTGAAATCCAATCCAAATAAACTAAGAATCACAACAAAATGATACAGGAACTGACAGACAAAATACTACAAGAATTTCATAATGTAATCACAAGTATTAATAGCAGAATAGACCAAAATGAAGAAAGAATCTCAGAGCTTGAAGACTGGCTTTCTGAAATAAGCCAGTCAGGCAAGAATAGAGAAAAAAGAATGAAAAGGAGCATCTAAAACCTCTGAGAAATATAAGATTATGTAAAGAGACCAAATCTACGACTAATTGGCGTCCCTGAAAGAGATGGGGAGAATGGAAACAACTTGGGAAACATATTTCAGGACATCATCCATGAGAACTTTGCCAAACTAGCTAGAGAGGCCAACATTCACATTCAGGAAATGCAGACCCCCAGTAAGATACTTCATGAGAAGATCATTCCAAGATACATAATAATCAGATTCTCCAAGGTTGAAATTAAAGAAAAAATGTTAAAGGCAGCTAGAGAGAAAAATCAGGTCACCTACAAAGGGAAGCCCATTAAACTAAGAGTGGACCTCTCAGCAGAAACCCTACAAGCCAGAAGAGACTGGGAGCCAATATTCAACACTCTTAGAGAAAAGAAATTCCAACCCAGAATTTCATATCCAGCCAAACTAGGCCTCATTAGTGAAGAAGAAATAAGATCCTTTTCAAACAAGCAAATACTGAGGGAATTCATTACCACCAGCCCTGCCTTATAAGCAGTCCTGAAGAAGTACTAAATATGGAAAGGAAAGACCATTAAGAGCCACTACAAAAACACACTTAAGTACAAAGACCACTGACACTGTAAAGCAACCACACAAACAAGTCTGCATAATGGCCAGCTAACATCATGATGACAGGATCAAATCCTAACTTTGACACTAATCTTGAATGTAAATACTAACCTTGAATGTAAACAGGCAAAATGCCCCAATTAAAAGACACAGAGTGGCAAGCTGGATAAAGAACCAAGACCAAATGGTATGTTGTCTTCAAGAGACTCATGACAGCCACAGGTTCAAGATAAAGGGATGGAGAAAAATCTACCAAGCAAATGGAAAACAGAAAAAAGCAGGAGTTGCAATCCTAATTTCAGACAAAATGGATTTTAAAACAACAAAGATCAAAAAAGACAAGGAAGTACATTACATAACGGTAACAGGTTTATTTCAACAAGAAGACCTAGCTATCCTAAATACATATGCACCCAACACAGGGGCACCCAGATTCACAAAGCAAGTTCTTAGAGACCTTCAAAGAGACTTGGACTCCCACATATTAGTAATGGAAGACTTCAACAACTCACTGACAGTACTAGACAGATTATAAAGGCAGAAAATTAACAAAGATATTCAGGACATCAATACAGCACTGGCTCAAATGGACCTGATAGACATCTACAGAACTCTCCACCCAAAACAACAGAACATACATTCTTCTCATCACCACATGGCACATACTCCAAAATTGACCACGTAATTGGATATAGAACACTCCTCAGCAAAAGCAAAATAACTGAAATCATAACAACCACTCTCTTGGACCACTGAATAAAATTAGGAATCAAGACCAAGAAAACCACTCAAAAAGCCATACAATTATATGGAAACTGAATAATCTGTTCATGAATGACTTTTGGATAAATAATAACATTAAGGCAGAAATCAAGAAGTTCTTTGAAACTAACGAGATACAACATACCAGAATCTCTGGGACACAGCTAAGGCAGTGTTAAGAAGGAAATTTATACCGCTAAACACCCACATTAAAAAGTTAGTTAGAAAGATCTCAACTTAACAACCTAACATTACAACTAAAAGAACTAGAGAAGCAAAAGCAAAGCAACCCCAAAGCTAGCAGAAGACAAAAAATAACCAAAATCAGTGCTGAAAAGAAGGAGATTGAGGCACACAAAAAAACCATTCAAAAGATCAATGAATCCAAGAGTTGGTTTTTTGAAAAAAATTAATAGACCACTAGCTAGACTTAATAAAGAAGAAAAGAGCTAAGACCCAAATAAATACAATTAGAAACAACAAAGGGGTTATTATCACTGACTCCACAGAAATACAAAGAACCCTCAGAGAATATTATGAATACTTCCATGCACAAAAACTAGAAAATCTAGAAGAAATGGATAAATTCCTGGACACATACAACCTACCAAGACTAAACCAGGAAGAAATTGAATCCCTAAACAGACCAATAACAAGCTCTGAAATAAATCAGTAATAAATAGCCTACCAGACAAACCAAGCTCAGGACCAGAAGGATTCACAGCTGAATTTTTCCAGATGTACAAGAAGAGTTAGTACCATTCCTACTAAACATACTCAAAAACAATTGAGGAGGAGGGACTCTTCCCTAACTCATTGTATGAGGCCAGCATCATCTTTATACCAAAATCTGGCACAGACACAACAAAAAAAAGAAAACTTGAGGCCGATATCCTTGATGAACATCAATGCAAAAATCCACAACAAAATATTGGTAAACCAAAACCAGGAGTATATCAAAAAGCTTACCCACCACAATCGAGCAGGCCTCATCCCCTAGATGCCAAGTTGATTTACCAAATGCAAATCAACAAATGTCATTCATGACATAAACAGAACTAAACACAAAACAACATGATTATCTCAATAGATGCAAAAAAGGCTTTTGATAAAATTCAACATCCCTTCATGTTAAAAACTCTTAATAAACTAGGTATTAAAGAAACATACCTCAAAATAATAAGAGCCATCTATGACAAACCCACAGCCAACATCATAATGAATGGGTGAAAGCTGGATGAATTGATCTTGAAACCAGAAACAAGACAAGAATGCCATTTCTCATTACTCCTATTCAACATAGTATTGGAAGTCCTGGCCAGAGGAATCAGGCAAGAGAAAGAAATAAAGGGCATCCAAATAGGAAGAGAAGAAGTCAATTTATCCCTGTTTGCAGACAACACGATTCTATATCTAGAAAACCTCACAGTCTCAGCCCAAAAGCTCCTTAACCTAATAAACAACTTCAGCAAAACCTCAGGATACAAAACCAACATACAAAAATCACTAGCATTCCTACACACAAAAAACAGCCAAGCAAAGATGCAATCCCACTCACAATATCCACAAAAAGAATCAAATACTGAAATCGAGGGGAGAAGCCAAGATGGCCGAATAGGAACAGCTCTGGTCTACAGCTCCCAGCCTGAGCGACGCAGAAGATGGGTGATTTCTGCATTTCCATCTGAGGTACCGGGTTCATCTCACTAGGGAGTGCCAGACAGTGGGCACAGGTCAGTGGGTGCGCGCACCATGCACCATCCGAAGCAGGGCGAGGCATTGCCTCACTCGGGAAGCGCAAGGGGTCACGGAGTTCCCTTTCCTAATCAAAGAAAGGGGTGATGGACGGCACCTGGAAAATCGGGTCACTCCCACCCGAATACTGCGCTTTTCCGACGGGCTTAAAAAACGGCGCACCACGAGATTATATCCCCCACCTGGCTCAGAGGGTCCTACCCCACAGAGTCTCGCTGATTGCTAGCACAGCAGTCTGAGATCAAACTGCAAGGCAGCAGCGAGGCTGGGGGAGGGGCGCACACCATTGCCCAGGCTTGCTTAGGTAAACAAAGCAGCCTGGAAGCTCCAACTGGGTGGAGCCCACCACAGCTCAAGGAGGCCTGCCTACCTCTGTAGGCTCCACCTCTGGGGGCAGGGCACAGACAAACAAAAAGACAGCAGTAACCTCTGCAGACTTAAATGTCCCTGTCTGACAGCTTTGAAGAGAGCAGTGGTTCTCCCAGTACGCAGCTGGAGATCTGAGAACGGGCAGACTGCCTCCTCAAGTGGGTCCCTGACCCCTGACCCCCGAGCAGCCTAACTGGGAGGCACCCCCCAGCAGGGGCAAACTGACACCTCACACTGCAGGGTATTCCAACACACCTGCAGCTGAGGGTCCTGTCTGTTAGAAGGAAAACTAACAAACAGAAAGGACATCCACACCAAAAACCCATCTGTACATCACCATCATCAAAGACCAAAAGTAGATAAAACCACAAAGATGGGGAAAAAACAGAACAGAAAAACTGGAAACTCTAAAAATCAGAGCACCTCTCCTCCTCCAAAGGAACGCAGCTCCTCAGCAGCAACAGAACAAAGCTGGACGGAGAACGACTTTGACGAGCTGAGAGAAGAAGGCTTCAGACGATCAAATTACTCTGAGCTACGGGAGGAAATTCAAACCAAAGGCAAAGAAGTTGAAAACGTTGAAAAAAATTTAGAAGAATGTGTAACTAGAATAACCAATACAGAGAAGTGCTTAAAGGAGCTGATGGAGCTGAAAACCAAGGCTCGAGAACTACATGAAGAATGCAGAAGCCTCAGGAGCCGATGTGATCAACTGGAAGAAAGGGTATCAGCAATGGAAGATGAAATGAATGAAACGAAGTGAGAAGGAAAGTTTAGAGAAAAAAGTATAAAAAGAAACGAGCAAAGCCTCCAATAAATATGGGACTATGTGAAAAGACCAAATCTACGTCTGATTGGTGTACCTGAAAGTGATGGGGAGAATGGAACCAAGTTGGAAAACACTCTGCAGGATACTATCCAGGAGAACTTCCCCAATCTAGCAAGGCAGGCCAACGTTCAGATTCAGGAAATACAGAGAACACCACAAAGATACTCCTCGAGAAGAGCAACTCCAAGACACATAATTGTCAGATTCACCAAAGTTGAAATGAAGGAAAAAATGTTAAGGGCAGCCAGAGAGAAAGGTCGGGTTACCCTCAAAGGGAAGCCCATCAGACTAACAGCGGATCTCTCGGCAGAAACCCTACAAGCCAGAAGAGAGTGGGGGCCAATATTCAACATTCGTAAAGAAAAGAATTTTCAACCCAGAATTTCATATCCAGCCCAACTAAGCTTCATAAGTGAAGGAGAAATAAAATCCTTTACAGACAAGCAAATGCTGAGAGATTTTGTCACCACCAGGCCTGCCCTAAAAGAGCTCCTGAAGGAAGTGCTAAACATGGAAAGGAACAACTGGTACCAGCCACTGCAAAATCATGCCAAATTGTAAAGACCATCGAGACTAGGAAGAAACTGCATCAACTAACGAGCAAAATAACCAGCTAACATCACAATGAAAGGATCAAATTCACACATAACACTATTAACTTCAAATGTAAATGGGCTAAATGCTCCAATTAAAAGACACAGACTGGCAAATTGGATAAAGAGTCAAGACCCATCAGTGTGCTGTATTCAGGAAACCCATCTCACGTGCAGAGACACACATAGGCTCAAAATAAAAGGATGGGGGAAGATCTACCAAGCAAATGGAAAACAAAAAAAGGCAGGGGTTGCAATCCTAGTCTCTGACAAAACAGATTTTAAACCAACAAAGATCAAGAGAGACAAAGAAGGCCATTACATAATGGCAAAGGGATCAATTCAACAAGAAGAGCTAACTATCCTAAATATATATGCACCCAATACAGGAGCACCCAGATTCATAAAGCAAGTCCTGAGTGACCTACAAAGAGACTTAGACTCCCACACAATAATAATGGGACACTTTAACACCACACTGTCAACATTAGACAGATCAACGAGACAGAAAGTTAACAAGGATACCCAGGAATTGAACTCAGCTCTGCACCAAGCAGACCTAATAGACATCTACAGAACTCTCCACCCCAAATCAAAAGAATATACATTTTTTTCAGCACCACACCACACCTATTCCAAAATTGACCACATAGTTGGAAGTAAAGCTCTCCTCAGCAAATGTAAAACAACAGAAATTATAACAAACTATCTCTCAGACCACAGTGCAATCAAACTAGAACGCAGGATTAAGGATCTCACTCAAAACCGCTCAACTACATGGAAACTGAACAACCTGCTCCTGAATGACTACTGGGTATATAACGAAATGAAGGCAGAAATAAAGATGTTCTTTGAAACCAACGAGAACAAAGACACAACATACCAGAATCTCTGGGATGCATTCAAAGCAGTGTGTAGATGGAAATTTATAGCACTAAATGCCCACAAGAGAAAGCAGGAAAGATCCAAAATTGACACCCTAACATCACAATGAAAAGAACTAGAAAAGCAAGAGCAAACACATTCAAAAGCTAGCAGAAGGCAAGCAATAACTAAGATCAGAGCAGAACTGAAGGAAATGGAGACACAAAAAACCCTTCAAAAAATTAATGAATCCAGGAGCTGGTTTTTTTAAAGGATCAACAAAATTGATAGACCGCTAGCAAGACTAATAAAGAAAAAAAGAGAGAAGAATCAAATAGACGCAATAAAAAATGATAAAGGGGATATCACCACCGATCCCACAGAAATACAAACTACCATCAGAGAATACTACAAACACCTCTATGCAAATAAACTAGAAAATCTAGAAGAAATGGATAAATTCCTCGACACATACACCCTCCGAAGACTAAACCAGGAAGAAGCTGAATCTCTGAATAGACCAATAACAGGATCTGAATTTGTGGCAATAATCAATAGCTTACCAACCAAAAAGAGTCCAAGACCAGATGGATTCACAGCCGAATTCTACCAGAGGTAGAAGGAGGAACGGGTACCATTCCTTCTGAAACTATTCCAATCAATAGAAAAAGAGGGAATCCTCCCTAACTCATTTTATGAGGCCAGCATCATCCTGATACCTAAGCCGCACAGAGACACAACCAAAAAAGAGAATTTTAGACCAATATCCTTGATGAACACTGATGCAAAAATCCTCAATAAAATACTGGTAAACCGAATCCAGCAGCACATCAAAAAGCTTATCCACCATGATCAAGTGGGCTTCATCTCTGGGATGCAAGGCTGGTTCAGTATACGCAAATCAATAAATGTAATCCAGCATATAAACAGAACCAAAGACAAAAACCACACAATTACCTCAATAGATGCAGAAAAGGCCTTTGACAAAATTCAACAATCTTCATGCTAAAAACTCTCAATAAATTAGGTATTGATGGGACATATTTCAAAATAATAAGAGCTATCTATGACAAACCCACAGCCAATATCATCCTGAATGGACAAAAACTGGAAGCATTCCCTTTGAAAACTGGCACAAGACAGGGATGCCCTCTCTCACCACTCCTATTCAACATAGTGTTGGAAGTTCTGGCCAGGGCAATTAGGCAGGAGAAGGAAATAAAGGGTATTCAATTAGGAAAAGAGGATGTCAAATTGTCCCTGTTTGCAGATGACATGATTGTATATCTAGAAAACCCCATTGTCTCAGCCCAAAATCTCCTTAAGCTGATAAGCAACTTCAGCAAACTCTCAGGATACAAAATTAATGTGAAAAAATCACAAGCATTCTTATACATCAACAACAGACAAACAGAGAGCCAAATCATGAGTGAACTCCCATTCACAATTGCCTCAAAGAGAATAAAATACCTAGGAATCCAACTTACAAGGGATGTGAAGGACCTCTTCAAGGAGAACTACAAACCACTGCTCAAGGAAATAAAAGAGGATACAAACAAATGGAAGAACATTCCATGTTCATGGGTAGGAAGAATCAATATTGTGAAAATGGCCATACTGCCCAAGGTCATTTACAGATTCAGTGCCATCCCCATCAAGCCACCAATGACTTTCTTCACAGAATTGGAAAAAACTACTTTAAAGTTCATATGGAACCAAAAAAGAGCCCGCATCGCCAAGTCAATCCTAAGCCAAAAGAACAAAGCTGGAGGCATCACACTACCTGACTTCAAACTATAGTACAAGGCTACAGTAACCAAAACAGCATGGTACTGGTACCAAAACAGAGATATAGATCAATGGAACAGAACAGAGCCCTCAGAAATAATGCTGCGTATCTACAACTATCTGATCTTTGACAAACCTGACAAAAACAAGCAATGGGGAAAGGATTCCTTATTTAATAAATGGTGCTGGGAAAACTGGCTAGCCATATGTAGAAAGCTGAAACTGGATCCCTTCCTTACACCTTACACAAAAATCAATTCAAGATGGATTAAAGACTTAAACGTTAGACCTAAAACCATAAAAACCCTAGAAGAAAACCTAGGCATTACCATTCAGGACATAGGCATGGGTAAGGACTTCATGTCTAAAACACCAAAAGCAATGGCAACAAAAGCAAAAATTGACAAATGGGATCTAATTAAAGTAAAGACCTTCTGCACAGCAAAAGAAACTACCATCAGAGTGAACAGGCAACCTACAACATGGGAGAAAATTTTCACAACCTACTCCTCTGACAAAGGGCTAATATCCAGAATCTACAATGAACTCAAATAAATTTACAAGAAAAAGCAAACAACCCCATCAAAAAGTGGGCGAAGGACATGAACAGACACTTCTCAAAAGAAGACATTTATGCAGCCAAAAAACACATGAAAAAATGCTCACCATCACTGGCCATCAGAGAAATGCAAATCAAAACCACAATGAGATACCATCTCACACCAGTTAGAATGGCAATCATTAAAAAGTCAGGAAACAACAGGTGCTGGAGAGGATGTAGAGAAATAGGAACACTTTTACACTGTTGGTGGGACTGTAAACTAGTTCAACTATTGTGGAAGTCAGTGTGGCGATTCCTCAGGGATCTAGAACTAGAAATAGCATTTGACCCAGCCATCCCATTACTGGGTATATACCCAAAGGACTATAAATCATGCTGCTATAAAGACACATGCACACGTATGTTTATTTTGGCATTATTCACAATAGCAAAGACTTGGAACCAACCCAAATGTCCAACGATGATAGACTAGATTAAGAAAATGTGGCACATATACACCATGGAATACTAAGCAGCCATAAAAAATGATGAGTTCATGTCCTTTGTAGGGACATGGATGAAATTGGAAACCATCATTCTCAGTAAACTATTGCAAGAACAAAAAACCAAACACCACATATTCTCACTCATAGGTGGGAATTGAACAATGAGATCACATGGACACAGGAAGGGGAACATCACACTCTGGGGACTGTTGTGGGTGGGGGCAGGGGGGAGGGATAGCATTAGGAGATATACCTAATGCTAGATGACAAGTTAGTGGGTGCAGCACACCAGCATGGCACATGTATACGTATGTAACTAACCTGCACAATGTGCACATGTACCCTAAAACTTAAAGTATAATAATTAAAAAAATTTATACAATATTGTCAAAAGCAAAAAAAAAAAAAAAAGAATCAAATACCTAGGAATACAGCTAAGCAGTGAGGTGAAAGATCTCTACAACGAAAACTACAAAAAAAACTGCTCAAAGAAATCAGAGATGACACAAAGAAATGGAAAAACATTCCATGCTCATGGATAGGAAGAGTCAGTATCAAGAAAATGGCCGTACTGCCCAAAGCCACTTATAGATTCAATGCTATTCCTATCAAACTACTAACGATATTCTTCTCAGAAGTAGAAAAAACTATTTTAAAACTATTTCTATTTTAACATTATTTAAAGCCACTTAAAACTACTCACATGGAACCAAAAAAGAGCACGAATAGCCAAGGCAATCCTAAGCAAAAAGAACAAAGCTGGATACATCACACTACCCAACTCACACTATACTACAGGGTAACAGTAACCAAAATAGCATGGTACTGGTACAAGGACAGACACATAGACCAATGGAACACAATAGAGAACCCAGAAATAAGGCCACACTCCTACAACCATCTGATCTTCAACAAACTTGACAAAAACAAGCAATGGGTAAAGAATTCCCTATTTAATAAATAGCGCTAGGAGAACTGGCTAGCCATATGCAGAAAACTGAAACTGGACCTGTTCCTTACACCATGTACAAAAATCAACACAAGATGGATTGAAGACTTAAATGTAAAACCCAAAACTATAAAAATCCTAGAAGAAAACCTAGGCAACATGATTCAGGATATAGGCACAGGCAAAGATTTCATGATGAACATGCCAAAAGCAATCGCGACAGAAGCAAAAATTGACAAATGGGATCTAATTAAACTAAAGAGCTCCTGCACTGCAACAGAAACTATCATCAGAGTAAACAGACAACCTACAAAATGGGAGAAAAGTTTTGCAATCTATGCATCTGACAAAGGTCTAATATCTAGCATCTATAAGAAACTTAAACAAATTTTCAAGAAAAAAACAATGCCATTAAAAAGTATGCAAAGGACATGAACAGAAACCTCTCAAAAGAAGACATACATGCAGCCAACAAACATATGAAGAAAAAAAAAAAAAGCTCAACATCACTGATGGTTAGACAAATGCAAATCAAAACCACAATGACATACCATGTCTTGTCAGTCAGAATGGCTATAATTAAAAAGTCAAAAAACAGCCGATGCTGGCAAGGTTGTGGAGAAAAAGAAATGCTTTTACATTGTTGGTGAAAATAGAAATTAGTCGCAGTCTGAGATCAAACTGCAAGGCGGCAGCGAGGCTGGGGGAAGGGCACCTGCCATTGCCCAGGCTTGCTTAGGTAAACAAAGCAGCCTGGAAGCTCCAACTGGGTGGAGCCCATCACAGCTCAAGGAGGCCTACCTGCCTCTGTAGGCTCCACTTCTGGGAGCAGGGCACAGACAAACAAAAAGACAGCAGTAACCTCTGCAGACTTAAATGTCCCGGTCTGACAGCTCTGTAGAGAGCAGTGGTTCTCCCAGCACGCAGCTGGAGATCTGAGAACGGGCAGACTGCCTCCTCAAGTGGGTCGCTGATCCCTGACCCCCGAGCAGCCTAACTGGGAGGCCCCCCCCCAGTAGGGGCAGACTGACACCTCACATGGCTGGGTACTCCTCTGAGACAAAACTTCCAGAGGAACGATCAGACAGCAGCATTCGCGGTTCATGAAAATCCGCTGCTATGCACCCACCACTGCTGATACCCAGGCAAACAGGGTCTGGAGTGGACCTCTAGCAAACTCCAACAGACCTGTAGCTGAGGGTCCTGTCTGTTAGAAGGAAAACTAACAAACAGAAAGGACATCCACACCAAAAACCCATCTGTACATCACCATCATCAAAGACCAAAAGTAGATAAAACCACAAAGATGGGGAAAAAACAGAGCAGAAAAACTGGAAACTCTAAAAAGCAGAGTGCCTCTCCTCCTCCAAAGGAATGCAGTTCCTCACCAGCAACAGAACAAAGCTGGACGGAGAATGACTTTGACGAGTTGAGAGAAGAAGGCTTCAGACGATCAAACTACTCCGAGCTACAGGAGGACATTCAAACCAAAGGCAAAGAAGTTAAAAACTTTGAAAAAAATTTAGATGAACGTATAACTAGAATAACAAATACAGAGAAGTGCTTAAAGGAGCTGATGGAGCTGAAAACCAAGGCTCGAGAACTACATGAAGAATGCAGAAGCCTCAGGAGCCGATGCGATCAAGTGGAAGAAAGGGTATCAGTGATGGAAGACGAAATGAATGAAATGAAGCAAGAAGGAAAGTTTAGAGAAAAAAGAATAAAAAGAAATGAACAAAGCCTCCAAGAAATATGGGACTATGTGAAAAGACCAAATCTACATCTGATTGGTGTACCTGAAAGTTACGGGGAGAATGGAACCAAGTTGGAAAACACTCTGCAGGATATTATCCAGGAGAACTTCCCCAATCCAGCACGGCAGGCCAACATTCAGATTCAGGAAATACAGAGAACGCCACAAACATACTCCTCGAGAAGAGCAACTCCAAGATACATAATTGTCAGATTCACCAAAGTTGAAATGAAGGAAAAAATGTTAAGGGCAGCCAGAGAGAAAGGTCGGGTTAACCACAAAGGGAAGCCCATCAGACTAACAGCGGATCTCTCGGCAGAAACACTACAAGCCAGAAGAGAGTGGGGGCCAATATTCAACATTCGTAAAGAAAAGAATTTTCAACCCAGAATTTCATATCCAGCCCAACTAAGCTTCATAAGTGAAGGAGAAATAAAATCCTTTACAGACAAGCAAATGCTGACAGATTTTGTCACCACCAGGCCTGCCCTAAAAGAGCTCCTGAAGGAAGTGCTAAACATGGAAAGGAACAACTGGTACCAGCCACTGCAAAATCATGCCAAATTGTAAAGACCATCGAGACCAGGAAGAAACTGCATCAACTAACGAGCAAAATAACCAGCTAACATCATGATGACA
This sequence comes from Gorilla gorilla gorilla, assembly GCF_029281585.2. Lineage (NCBI taxonomy): Eukaryota > Metazoa > Chordata > Mammalia > Primates > Hominidae > Gorilla > Gorilla gorilla. The sequence goes on from NC_073243.2 coordinate 74,242,084, forward strand.
GGATCAAATTCACACATAACAATATTAACTTTAAATGTAAATGGGCTAAATGCTCCAATTAAAAGACACAGACTGGCAAATTGGATAAAGAGTCAAGACCCATCAGTGTGCTGTATTCAGGAAACCCATCTCACATGCAGAGACACACATAGGCTCAAAATAAAAGGATGGAGGAAGATCTACCAAGCAAATGGAAAACAAAAAAAGGCAGGGGTTGCAATCCTAGTCTCTGATAAAACAGACTTTAAACCAACAAAGATCAAAAGAGACAAAGAAGGCCATTACATAATGGTAAAGGGATCAATTCAACAAGAAGAGCTACTATCCTAAATATATATGCACCCAATACAGGAGCACCCAGATTCATAAAGCAAGTCCTGAGTGACCTACAAAGAGACTTAGACTCCCACACAATAATAATGGGACACTTTAACACCACACTGTCAACATTAGACAGATCAACGAGACAGAAAGTTAACAAGGATATCCAGGAATTGAACTCAGCTCTGCACCAAGCGGACCTAATAGACATCTACAGAACTTTCCACCCCAAATCAAAAGAATATACATTTTTTTCAGCACCACACCACACCTATTCCAAAATTGACCACATAGTTGGAAGTAAAGCTCTCCTCAGCAAATGTAAAAGAACAGAAATTATAACAAACTGTCTCTCAGAACACAGTGCAATCAAACTAGAACTCAGGATTAAGAAACTCACTCAAAACCGCTCAACTACATGGAAACTGAACAACCTGCTCCTGAATGACTACTGGGTATATAACGAAATGAAGGCAGAAATAAAGATGATCTTTGAAACCAATGAGAACAAAGAGACAACATACCAGAATCTCTGGGACACATTCAAAGCTGTATGGAGAGGGAAATTTATAGCACTAAATGCCCACAAGAGAAAGCAGGAAAGATCCAAAATTGACACCCTAACATCACAATGAAAAGAACTAGAAAAGCAAGAGCAAACACATTCAAAAGCTAGCAGAAGGCAAGCAATAACTAAGATCAGAGCAGAACTGAAGGAAATAGAGACACAAAAAACCCTTCAAAAAATTAATGAATCCAGGAGCTGATTTTTTGAAAGGATCAACAAAATTGATAGACCACTAGCAAGACTAGTAAAGAATAAAAGAGAGAAGAATCAAATAGACGCAATAAAAAATGATAAAGGGGATATCACCACCAATCCCACAGAAATACAAACTACCATCAGAGAATACTGCAAACACCTCTATGCAGATAAACTAGAAAATCTAGAAGAAATGGATAAATTCCTCGACACATACACCCTCCGAAGACTAAACCAGGAAGAAGCTGAATCTCTGAATAGACCAATAACAGGATCTGAATTTGTGGCAATAATCAATAGCTTACCAACCAAAAAGAGTCCAAGACCAGATGGATTCACAGCCGAATTCTACCAGAGGTAGAAGGAGGAATGGGTACCATTCCTTCTGAAACTATTCCAATCAATAGAAAAAGAGGGAATCCTCCCTAACTCATTTTATGAGGCCAGCATCATCCTGATACCTAAGCCGCACAGAGACACAACCAAAAAAGAGAATTTTAGACCAATATCCTTGATGAACATTGATGCAAAAATCCTCAATAAAATACTGGTAAACCGAATCCAGCAGCACATCAAAAAGCTTATCCACCATGATCAAGTGGGCTTCATCCCTGGGATGCAAGGCTGGCTCAGTATACGCAAATCAATAAATGTAATCCAGCATATAAACAGAACCAAAGACAAAAACCACATGATTATCTCAATAGGTGCAGAAAAGGCCTTTGACAAAATTCAACAACCCTTCATGCTAAAAACTCTCAATAAATTAGGTATTGATGGGACATATTTCAAAATAATAAGAGCTATCTATGACAAACCCACAGCCAATATCATCCTGAATGGACAAAAACTGGAAGCATTCCCTTTGAAAACTGGCACAAGACAGGGATGCCCTCTCTCACCACTCCTATTCAACATAGTGTTGGAAGTTCTGGCCAGGGCAATTAGGCAGGAGAAGGAAATAAAGGGTATTCAATTAGGAAAAGAGGATGTCAAATTGTCCCTGTTTGCAGATGACATGATTGTATATCTAGAAAACCCCATTGTCTCAGCCCAAAATCTCCTTAAGCTGATAAGCAACTTCAGCAAACTCTCAGGATACAAAATCAATGTGAAAAAATCACAAGCATTCTTATACACCAACAACAGACAAACAGCCAAATCATGAGTGAACTCCCATTCACAATTGCTACAAAGAGAATAAAATACCTAGGAATCCAACTTACAAGGGATGTGAAGGACCTCTTCAAGGAGAACTACAAACCACTGCTCAAGGAAATAAAAGAGGATACAAACAAATGGAAGAACATTCCATGCTCATGGGTAGGAAGAATCAATATTGTGAAAATGGCCATACTGCCCAAGGTAATTTATAGATTCAATGCCATCCCCATCAAGCCACCAATGACTTTCTTCACAGAATTGGAAAAAACTACTTTGAAGTTCATATGGAATCAAAAAAGAGCCCGCATCGCCAAGTCAATCCTAAGCCAAAAGAACAAAGCTGGAGGCATCACGCTACCTGACTTCAAACTATAGTACAAGGCTACAGTAACCAAAACAGCATGGTACTGGTACCAAAACAGAGATATAGATCAATGGAACAGAACAGAGCCCTCAGAAATAACGCTGCGTATCTACAACTATCTGATCTTTGACAAACCTGACAAAAACAAGCAATGGGGAAAGGATTCCCTACTTAAGAAATGGTGCTGGGAAAACTGGCTAGCCATATGTAGAAAGCTGAAACTGGATCCCTTCCTTACACCTTATACAAAAATTAATTCAAGATGGATTAAAGACTTAAACGTTAGACCTAAAACCATAAAAACCCTAGAAGAAAACCTAGGCATTACCATTCAGGACATAGGCATGGGTAAGGACTTCATGTCTAAAACACCAAAAGCAATGGCAACAAAAGCAAAAATTGACAAATGGGATCTAATTAAAGTAAAGACCTTCTGCACAGCAAAAGAAACTACCATCAGAGTGAACAGGCAACCTACAACATGGGAGAAAATTTTCACAACCTACTCCTCTGACAAAGGGCTAATATCCAGAATCTACAATGAACTCAAACAAATTTACAAGAAAAAAACAAACAACCCCATCAAAAAGTGGGCAAAGGACATGAACAGACACTTCTCAAAAGAAGACATTTATGCAGCCAAAAAACACATGAAAAAATGCTCACCATCACTGGCCATCAGAGAAATGCAAATCAAAACCACAATGAGATACCATCTCACACCAGTTAGAATGGCAATCATTAAAAAGTCAGGAAACAACAGGTGCTGGAGAGGATGTAGAGAAATAGGAACACTTTTACACTGTTGGTGGGACTGTAAACTAGTTCAACCATTGTGGAAGTCAGTGTGGCGATTCCTCAGGGATCTAGAACTAGAAATAGCATTTGACCCAGCCATCCCATTACTGGGTATATACCCAAAGGACTATAAATCATGCTGCTATAAAGACACATGCACACGTATGTTTATTTTGGCATTATTCACAATAGCAAAGACTTGGAACCAACCCAAATGTCCAACAATGATAGACTGGATTAAGAAAATGTGGCACATATACACCATGGAATACTATGCAGCCACAAAAAAGCGTGAGTTCATGTCCTTTGTAGGGACATGGATGAAATTGGAAATCATCATTCTCAATAAACTATCACAAGGACAAAAAATGAAACACCGCATGTTCTCACTCATAGGTGGGAATTGAACAATGAGAACACATGGACACAGGAAGGGGAACATCACACTCTGGGGACTGTTGTGGGGTTGGGGGTGGGGGGAGGGATAGCATTAGGAGATATACCTAATGCTAAATGACGAGTTAATGGGTGCAGCACACCAGCATGGCACATGTATACATATGTAACTAACCTGCACATTGTGCACATGTACCCTAAAACTTAAAGTATAATAATAATAAAATAAAAAAAAAGAAAATGGAAATTAGTTCAACCATTGTGGAAGACAGTGTGGCAATTCCTCGAAGACTTACAGGAAGAAATACCATTTGACCCATCAATCCCATTACTGGGTACATATCCAAAGGAATACTAATCGTTCTATTATAAAGACACATGCATGCATATGCTCATTCCAGCACTATTCACAATAGCAAGGACATGGAATCAACCTAAATGCCCATCAATGATAGACTGGATAAAGAAAACGTGGTACATACACACCATGGAATACTGTGTAGCCATAAAAATGAAGAAGATAATGTCCTTTTGCAAGGACATGGATGGAGGTGGAGGCCATTATCCTTGGCAAACTAACGCAGGAACAGAAAACCAAATAATGCATGTTCTCACAAGTGGGAGCTAAATGATGAGAACACATGGACACATGGGGACGGGGAAACAACACACACTGGGGCCTGTTGTTGGGGGGCATGGGTGAAGGCAGAGAATCAGGAAGAATAGCTAATGAACACTGGACTTAGTATCTGTGTGTTGGGATGATCTGTGCAGCCAATAACCATGGCACATATTTACCTATGTAACAAACCTGCACATCCTGCACATGTACCCCTGAACTTCAAATAAAAGTTGGAAAGAAAAAAAAAGGGTGGGGGGTAAGAAAAGTCAAAAAATAGCAGGCGCTCATGAAGTTGCAGAGAAAAAGGAATGCTTATACACTGTTGGTGGGAGTGTAAATTAGTTCTACCACTGTGGAAAGCCGTGGCTGATTCTTCAAAGGGCTAAAAACAGAACCACCATTTGACCCAGCAATCCCATTACTGGGTATATGCCCAAAGGAATAGACATGGTTCTATTATAAAAACACATGCATATGTATGTTCACTGCAACACTGTTCACAATAGCAAAGACATGGAATAAGCCTAAAAGCTCATCAATAGTAGACTGGATAAAGAAAATGTGGTACATACACACCATGGAATACTACAAAAGCTTAAAAAAGAATGAGATCACATCCTTTGCAGGAACATGGATGGAGATGGAGGCCATTATGCTTAGCAAACTAACACAGGAACAGAAAACCAAATACTGCATGTTCTCACTTATAAGTGGGAGCTAAATGATGAGAACACATGGACACGCAGATGGGAACAACACACACTGGGGCCTACGGGAGGGTGGAGGGTGGGAGGAGAGAGAGGATCAGGAAAAATAACTAATAGGTACTAGGCTTAATACCTGGGTGAAAAAATAATCTGTACAACAAACCCCCCCCCCCCCCCATGATACAAGTTTACCTATATAACAAACCTGCACATGTAGCCCTGAACCTGAAGTAAAAGTCAGAAGATAAAGGGGTGGCCTGCCCCTCCACATCTGTGGGTATTTCCCATCAGGTGGGATGAGAGACTGAGAAAAGAAATAAGACACAGAGACAAAGTATAGAGCAAGAACAGTGGGCCCAGGAGACCAGCGCTCAGCATATGGAGGACCTGCACCAGCACTGGTCTCTGAGTTTCCTCAGTATTTATTGATTACTATTTTCACTATCTTGGCAAGGGGAATGTGGCAGGAGAACAGGGTAAGAGTGGGGAGAAGGTCAGCAGGAAAATATGTGAGCAAAGGAATCTGTGTCACAAATAAGTTCAAGGGAAGGTACTATGCCTGGATGTGCACATAGGCCAGATTTATGTTTCTCTCCACCCAAACATCTCAGTGTAGCAAAGAGTAACAGAGCAACATTGCCGCCAGCATATCTCGCCTCCAGCTACAGGGTGGTTTTCTCCTATCTCAGAATAGAACGAATGTACGATCGGGTTTTACACCTAGACATTCGTTCCCAGGGACATGCAGGAGATGGAGGCCTTCCTCTTATCTCAACCACAAGAGGCCTTCCTCTTTTACTAATCCTCCTCAGCACAGACGCTTCACGGATGTCAGGCTGGGGGACGGTCAGGTCTTTCCCTTCTCACGAGGCCATATCTCAGGCTGTCTCAGTGTGGGGAAACCTTGGACAATACCCAGGCTTTCTTGGGCAGAGGTCCCTGCGGCTTTCCACAGTGCATTGTGACCCTGGTTAATTGAGAATGGAGAATGGCAATGACTTTTACCAAGCATACTGCTTGTAAACATATCGTTAACAAGGCACATCCTGCACAGCCCTAGATCCCTTAAACCTTGATTCCATACAGCACATGCTTCTGTGAGCACAGGGTTGGGGCTAAAGTTACAGATTAACAGCATCTCAAGGCAAAACAATTGTTCAAATACAGATCAAAATGGAATTTCTTATGTCTTCCTTTTCTACATAGACACAGTAACAGTCTGATCTCTTTTTCCCTACAGGAAAAATCCCCCCCAAAAAAACCAGCAAAGTATTGCGATTATAGGTGTGAGCCACCACGCCTGTTCCGCAAAGCCCTAAATATGCCACCTCTGGAAATTGTCAATAATCTTAACATTTTACAGTGGTACCAAAAGTCAGTCAGTTTATATCCAGTAGCTGCCTAGATACCAATGTCTGTCTATTACTCTAGTGTATCTATCAATGCAGGAGAAAGACAGTCTTCAAAATGGTCAAAATGCCTCTCATAAGAAATAGAAACAGTGGAAAAAACTATTTCAAAGGTAAGAATTTAAATGAATTACTGTCTGAAAATAGAGAAAATATTAATAGAAAGATTACTAGTCCTAGGGCTAGGACTACTTGACCTAAAATTTTAGCTTACTACATTTAAGTTTGATCCTGGCCAAGCTGCTAGACTTTTCCAGTTTTCAATTTATTAATCTTTAAAATAATATGACTTGCAACCTCCCACCCCTGCCCTTCTCCCCCACTCACAAAAAGACTGAGTTACAGTTAATCTGCTATTTCCCTGTCTTATGTCAATACTACAGGTTTATTAAGTCTATCATGCGTATCTCTTCTCAGAAAGGTCCTAAAATGCAACTATGCTGCAAAACACAAATTCCAATAATAAGATGAGCCAAACGCTAGGCTACCTAACAAACTGGGTGTACCAACATTTGACTGTCGTCTCATACCTATCCCTATGACCTCTCAATAGAATTGTTTTTTTTTTCTCATTGGGAATCTATTTTCAAGCTTAGTGGTAACCAAACAATTCCAATAATTCTATGTTTTCGATCACATGTTAGGGTTACTTACTATACCAGGATTTAAAGTACTCCAATATGCCAAGATTTAAAAAATAAAATAAATCCAGTTCTAGACTGAATATAACTTTCTCCTGTTTCTCTGATTTTAGAGACCTGTCGGAAGGATAATGCGGATACAAGTATAGAATTGTCATATAAAGGTGCTTTGCAAATCCATATAAATTCAACTAATATTTACATGCCAAATATTGTCCCAGCCACTGGCGATATAGCAGTGAACAAAATAAAGACCCCATTCCGTGAAGGTTTCATTTCAGTGAGGGAAAATGGATAATAAAATATCTCTAATAGATTTTGTGACATTCAAATTAATATACTATATGAAAGTATGGTATAATGATGAAGAGCACAGACTATAGAGCCAGACTGCTGAGATCAAATCTTGGCTCTTCCACTTACAAGTAATCACAATTACTTGTGATTCCAAGGTCACATATATATGATCTTGGGCTAATCTTCCTATGCCTGTTTCTTCAACTATTAAATCAGAATAGTAATAGTACCCACTTCATAAGCTGCTGGGAAAATTTAATGAGTTACTGAAAATGTGGCACACCCCTTTACAATATAATTTTGCTGTTCTTTTTATCAAGATGTGGCATCTGTTTCTCTATACTTTGTATCTTGGTATGGACACGCGACTTGCTTTGGCTTATGAGAAATGTAGCCTCTCACACCTCCCATCGTGGAAAGCATAAATGACTGACACTCTCGCTGCCTCTGTCACTGAGTATGCTTTGCAAGGCCTGAGTGTGGAGGATAAATGGAATTCCAGTTAGCTTGGCCAAAACTTTCTTAGCATCATGCAGTAGTCCAAGATCCTTTCAGCACATCCTCCCCCCTTTTTTCTTTTCTTTCAATATAAGATTTTTATTGAGACATAAGTCACATACCATGCACTTTGCTCACTTAAACTATGTAGTTCAACGTTTTCAGTATATTCCAAGAGTTGTGCAGCCACCAGTACAATCAATTTTAGAACCTCGCACTACCCCAAAAGGAAACCCCATACACATGAGCAATCACAATCACTCCCTTTTTTTCTTAATATTTCAGTCCTAAGCAACCACTAATTTAGTTTCTGTGTAGATTTGTCTAAACTGAACACTTCATATAAATGAAATCATAAAACATGCTGCCTTTTGTGACAGCTTCTTTCATTTAGCATAATGTTTTTGAGGTTCGTCCATATTGCAGTATGTATCGGCACTTCATTTCTTTTTATTGCCAAATAATATTTCACTGTATGGATGTACCACATTTTATTTATCCATTCATCAGTTGATGGATATTCAATATTCCATTCTTTCCTCTCTCCTTCACAAACGCATGGTCTACGTCATGGTCTGACTCTCTCCAGACTTCTCTGGCTCCCTCCCCAATTTCCCTTCTAGGTACTCCCCAGTAAATCTATTATACATTTAATCCTGTCTTGGTGTCTGCTTCTCAGAGGACCCAGACTAACACAAGTGGTACCAGCAGTGGTCTGACAACACAAGTGGTAAAAGGAGAATCTGGGACTGCCTCACTCATTGCCCAGGAGGATAGCTTCAGTCCAGGAGTTCGAGGCTGTAGTGAGCCATTACTGCACCACTGCACTCCAGCCTGGGCTACAGAGCAAGACCCCTGACTCTAAAGAAAACAAAATGTTTTTTTTTTTTTTAAAAAAAAAGATAATTATGTTCCAGGTCAAGATGTTTTCCCCCTTCCCTCTCTCCTTCCTTCCTTTCTTTTAAAGAAATAATTTAAAAACAAAAGACAGTGGGATCTGACAAAGGTTTCTGAAAAGTCCATTCAGCATCCCCATAATGTAAAAGTGAAATAAGGAAGTTTTTGGAATCTACATTTACAATGTCAACAACATTTACTGATAACCTGTTATACACACAACACTGAGATATATAAATAAAAAGAAAATATAGAATTTTCTTGAAATAATTTGCAAGTTGGGAAAGGGGGAAAACATGTATGACCTCATATTCTTTCATAAAACATTTATTGCACCAACTATAAACCAGGCATTTTGGAGGGCACCAAAATGGCTAAGAATGCTCTATGCCATTAATGAGGAAGCTCACAAATGAGAAAGAGAGTGTGCATTTACAACCAGGGTGGAATCTTCCAGGAGGGTTCTCTAATCTCAGTCCAGGTTCACTATTGCAACCACTGGGATTTCAGAAAACAGCTATGACTTAGCATTTATTTTTTATCTGTGTTTGGCAAAGAGATAACCCAGCCTTCATTCATAACTGGCCTATGTTGTAATTATATGCCTGTTTGGTCATCTCAAACCAGGTGACCACAGTGTGTGACTACCTAGGACTCTAACTGATGACCAGCTGGAAGCTGCAGCTGCGGGAGAAAGCTCAACCACTTAGATGTGTGAGTCACAGGCAGAATATGATGCCACTGCTCTGGAATCTTCTGGCTCCCTGTGTGCTTGCAACTTGAAATTGAAGGTGTTTACTTTAGTCTATAAAACAAACCCCTTATGGCTAATGCACAAGTTACCTTCACATTAATCTCTCTTCTTATAAACCCTAGCTGAGACCAGTTGGTATATCACTTAGGTACTCTAAATTTATGCTTCAGAAATCTGAATGCAAAAAAACATTTTAAGTCCTACAGAAGACCCATGCTTTTAGAATTTCAAGAAGGCATGAAATGAAACATCCTGTCTTTCTTGGACTTTGAGACCCTAATTTATAATCTTCAGACATCATACAGAATCATTCAAAAAGGCAGATATTATCTGATTAGACGACTTAAATATCTGGTATATTTTACTGTTCTGATGCTAAGCAAAATATAATTTTTACTGGGAAAAAAATGATACAACTAACACAGAATTTCATATGATATTCTGTAGGTCTCCAAATGAGGATATCACCTAAATCACCAAGATGAATGATTTAAAAAGAAAGTCCTTCCAGAGAGAAAGCCCAAGAGCAAGGGTTCCTAGAGAATTGTTTTTTTGTTTTGTTTTGTTTTGCTTTGTTTGTTTGTTTTTGTAACATCATCATATTAGGGGACTACAGCCAAGTAAGCCTGGGAAACTAGAGTTTATTTGCACAGCATGGCCTTGTCTTGAAGATTCACAATAAACATCAGTATATTAAAAGCCAAAGTCTTTTAAGTAGTAGTCCTAGAATAAATCAACCTCCTTAACATTTCTAAAGCTTATTTGACTATAGAACCTTTTTTTTTTTCAGATCGTACAGACTAGCATGGATTGAACTAACATTCTCTGGACCTTACTGGAGAAACATATACCTAGAGCAAGGGCTAGCAAACTTTTTCTAGAAAGGGGCTTATAATACATATTTTAGGCTTTGAGGACCATACAGACTCTGCTGCAACTGTTCACTTCTCCTGTTGTAGCATGAAAGCAGCCATAGCTAATACATAAACCAATGGATAAGGCTATGCAATCCAGTAAAACTTTATTTATAAAAAAGAGGACAGGCTGAATTTGGCCCACAATTAGCTCACTTTTATCTGGAAAAAACTAAAACCTTAGGAAAAAGACCTCTATTTGTCAAATCACTGTTAGCTAAGTTAAAGGCCTCCTGTGATTCAGTAAGAATTTTAAATGGCAACATTAATGGTGGTGGAAATAATAATAATGATAATAACAACAGCAACAGCTACAGTTACTGAACATGTTGCTAGTCAGTGCAGTAAAACATACATTTTCTAATTTCATCATTAAAAGAAAGCCTCCTGGGGTATGTGTAATTATTATCTCATTTTACAAACAAGAAAACTGAGGTTGAGTGAAATAATTTACCCAAAGAAATACGAATAGAAATTGTCAGAGCAAAATTTCAAACACTGATTCTAACTATAGAACCGGTATTCTTCACCAAAACACCCCTTTAAAATAAGCTGCCATACCTCTTCTTTTGGATGTGTATGGTAGGTTATAGTAATGGCCCTCAATGAATGACACCTCCTTGTATCCCCAGGGATGAGAGTGCAAGGAGTGAGATGGACAGCATAAAATAACTTTTTTTCTCCTTCAAATTATATAATGCATTCTTTTTGCATTATTTTAGATTTCTCAAAAAAGCCTAGTATAAATTCAATCTAAGGCAGAAGCTAGTAGTGTTTCATCCACAAACAGGCAATAAAAATCACCTACCAGTCACTTGTTACCTCCCTCTAGATCCAGTCATGGGGGCTGGTACACAGTAATAGCAAAAACATGTATTGGACACTCACTATGGGCTAGATATTGTCCTAAGTGCATGGAATCTAATAACCCTTTGAATCTTCTCAACTGTCATAAGAGATAAGTACTATTATTATCCCCACTTTCCAGGGAGAGTATGGGGTGCAGAAAGGTAAGGTTAGTTACCCTAGACATGTGACCAGTAAGGGGCAGAGCCAGGATTTGAACCCAAGCAGTCTGTCCCAGGACCTGCACACTTAACGACCACTATACATGGTACATAGTACTCATGGTTCCTCTGATTTCAGGCTACCTCTGCTCTGACCCTCATTTGCAACTAAAGTGAGCCTAGACTCTGTTTGTGCAGCACCCTTGTTCTTCCCTTGCTAGGCCAGTCCTGTCACCAACCACCAACGGAATCTGAATGTGAAAAGTAGGGAAGTAAAACAAGAGTTAGGTGTAGAATAGTGGGTTCTATTAGCACTACCCCAGTTTCTGAAAACAGATAAAATTATCATCCATTGCTAGACCCAATCTCAGGCCATAGCTAAACTGAGTCCATAAGCACAAGCTGATTGGCCTTTATTCAAGATCACACCAAGAGTCCCTAAAGTAATTTAAAACTTGGCAAATAGCACAGTTACTAACTGGCAATAAGGAAAATACACTCGCTGCTGTAGATCTCCTTAGTTGCCCTTTATATGATATCACCTTTTCTTCTTTATCTTTAACTCCTAAGTTTGGGGTAACAGGGGTTGGGGATCTTAGGCTGTCTATGTCACATAAGAAACACAAGTGTGAACACAAGTGCAGATCCCAATTCAGCTTTTAATTGAAGAGGAACTTGAAAGCCACCATGCCAACACCGGAAGCACAGCGCCGTGGAATGACCTGCCTAGACGGGAGGGAAAGCCCGGCGGTGCCCCCCTTTGAAGTCCAGCTGCCTGAGATTCACTGGCAGCCGACCTTCAAAGAGAGCCGATGCTTCCTTCCCTCAGCCTGGCTGCCAAGCTTCCCGGGCAGCTGGGCAGATTTAGCCACTCTCTGCCCAGCTGTCTGTGAACCCTGGCAGCCAGTTCAAGTGAGGGATAGAGAGGTGGTAAGGAAGGGAGGGTGAGGAAGCAGAGGAGAGGGTGGCGGGCCCAGTGGCGCCAGGGAAAAGAGGATGCTGGGTTTCCTTGGAGCTGACCTTATCAAAGTCAGTCAAAAAGACAAAGCTTCCAAAGGGAGTACAATCCAACTATACTACAAAGCAACTTTCCAGAGACCAGGGAGATTTCAAATACACTTTCCTTCAAAAGCTGAGTGAATCTGAAATGTACTCATCTAAAGATAACCCAATTGCTGCAGAAAATAGTCCTATCTCTACATAGGGATGTGAGAAACAAAGTCAAGGTCAAGCATCAAAATGTACAAATTTTTGACTGATTTTTATTTTCCAGCAGCATGAGTTCACACTTCTTAGAGACTTTTGGGGGTTGTTTGCTGACTTTGCTGTGGCAACCCTTCTGTTCCCCTGGCAGCCAATTGCTGAAACAACTTATCTGTTTCTGCGCCTGTGCAGCAGATGCTTGGACAAGACTGGCTTATTTAACATAAACATTACCAATGTGCTGTTATGTTTATCCTGTTGAACCCACATGCTTGGAGTAGGGAATAGTGAGTGTTATCAGCTGCAGGTACAAAGGGGATGCAGAGCAGTTCTGTAAGTGACAACAAACTCTCAAAAGAAGTCTACTCAATAGCAAGACTTCGAATTTGGTAAAGTAGGAGACAAAGTGACAAGAATATAGGTGAATGGAAAGAAGAACTGAAGACGTATAAAGAGAAAAGTAAGTCATCAGATTTTCATTGTATATGAAGTCCTCTGGCAGCTATATGGCAATGAAGGAAAGACAGATTAGAAGCCAAGAAGAAAAAGGATCATACATCTCAGGAAATCTTTTCTCTGTTTAGTACAATTTGACTAAAAAAGGAATGCATGGATGAGCTGGTACACTTGACAATATGAACAAAAGACCTATATATTCGTACAGACCATCTTATTAAGTCACTAGCTACAAATTTATCTTCCCTATTCTTTAGATTGCCTTGAAACTGTATGACACAGCATCCAGCACTAAGTTCAGTGATACTAAAGACATCCAATCCAAAACTTATTATCTAAATTTAAAAGTATAATGCTGATCTTATGGAAGAACAACCAATTAATATTTGCTAAAATTCACTCATTCTACAAACATTTAGGAGCCCTTGTTATGTGCAAGGCACTATGCCAGGTGTGGCAGATGTCAAGATCGGTTAAATGGCTCCTTACCCAACAATGAGATCTGTCTAGAAAGGGAGGCAAACATTCAAAACAAATATCTACAATAAATTGTACAAAAAAATGGCAATATCCATAAACTGTATAGTAAAAACACCAAGAAAAGGTCAACTTTATCATGGTAGTATAATATTAATAGGTTCAGAAGGAATAGAAGATGGGAAAAGAAGTCAGGTAAAGCCTGGTGAGGATGCTGGATCACAGTCTTTGAAAGTTAAGGAGGAGATCTCTAGGGATACAAGGAAATACTACTCCACTAGAGGACACTGAATAGAAAAGTCTTAGAAGTGTGAAATAGCACCTTACTTTTGGATCTATAGGCAGGACTCAATAACAGACCAGGAGCAGATAAAACTGGAGAGCCAGAGATCAAACCATTAGTGGCTTCATATGCCCTTCTATGGAGTTTAAATTTTCAACTTGTGAGTAATGTTGATTTTCTGAAGGGATTTAAGGACAGAGGAGTAATATTGTCATAAGAGTATTTTAAAAGATCACCCTGCAGTGGTGGGAAAGATGAATTGGAAAAAGGAAGACTGAAGGCAGGGAGGATGAGTCAAGAAACATCTGCAGTGTTCTAGGTGAGGGCTTGAGCTGTGTCATTAATGGAGGAGTAGGTAAGACAGCAATTTAAATTGTAGTCGGTGGCTTTGGTATGGGCAGTTCCAGCTAATTTGTGAAGTGGATGTTGCAAATAGTCTACTCTGGGTAGAAACTTGGCAATAAAAAAAGTTAGGGTTGGAGAAAGCTTTTGTTAAATAAAATAAATAAAAAGCAGAAACTTGAGCATATTTTCTAGGAGCCAGTAGGGATGAAAAGGATAAAAATACAGGAAAGGGAGTAACTGATAGAATTAGGGCTCAAAGGAAGCAGGAAGGACATAATCAGGCACACAGGTGGAAGGATTAGTGGGGAACTACAAGAGAAAGACCTCTTCCTTGGAGACTGCAGGGAAGGAGGCTGAGAGACCACAGCAGTATGCGCACAGAGATACATACAAGGGCACAAAGTCTACCAGAAGTCCGGCCTATTGTCCCTATTTTTCCAAGTAAATGAGAGGAGATAATAGAGTAGGAAATGGGGGTTGTAACGTAAACCAGAGAAGAGTTGGGGAAGTTTGAAAACACCCAGTGAGATGAATGACAAGAATTAACTGGACATAGAAAAAAAGAGACTGCCAAGGCCAGGAAGGCCCAAAAGAAAATAAAAATCATAAATCTGGAATGGCACTACCCTGCAAAACTGTGGGCTTTTTTTCAGGTCGGACTTAAGAGCCAGAGCAAGGAAGCAAGGAAATCATATTACTGGGATAGTAGAGTAGAAAACAGAAAATAAAGCACAGTTTAAAATCTTGGTAAAATATGTATTACAGAAATCAAATAATCCTTTGCCTTTTCTCCGAGTACTATGTTCTGGAGTTAACTGGTTTAAATTTGCATTTTTGGCTCAAAAGTCAAAACCGCAGTCAGTATAATGCAACTTTAACTTTTGTAATGCTCTATTACAAAACTAAAACCATTTTCCCTTTTTAAAATCACTTTGTTAAAGAAAATGCCCTCATAATAACAAAAAATGAGTATAAATATTTTGTTTATTATGAGGACTGTATTGTTTCAAAAAAGCAGGAGTTCCAATTTACTCACTTGAGAAAATCAATTTGAAGCAAATGTTTATTGGTTGCTTTCTGGGTCCCTGGCATTGTGCTGTGCTTGTGGGAACAGATGTAAAACATAATCTCTGCCTTCAAGAAGATTACACTGTAATTCATAGTCTCAGTATTTTAATAACACTTTTTCCTTGTTAAAAACCTCTCAGATTTGATGATCCTACTGACGTAGCCCTTTCAACTAAAACCATAAAAACAATCATTAACCAAGTAGTAACTGTCAGAGAAAAACAAGAAATAAAACTGTATTTTCATTTATCTTTTTTAACACTCCCAACTATACTTAGGATCATTTATTTTTAATTTGAGTAAGAGAGACGGTGGAAGAAATGAACAGGAATTTACAACAATTTACAGGCATTCAAAAAATTAGTGATTTCCAGCTTTTCCTAATAAACAAAAAGATCTAACACCCCTTATTTCCACATTGCAACAACAGGCTGATGGAGGAAAGAGACTGCCTTAAGGTAACATGACAAAACAAACTGTCTTAATCTGAAGTAAAAAAGATGTTGTAACTCATTTATTAGTAAATCATTAAATACAAGCACAGGGATGCACTGAACCCATTTTAATTAAGGCAGGCCAGGTCGTTTTCCCCTTTGGGCAGACAAATGTGTTTTGGGGATGAACACAAATCAGTCTTTCTTAAGTTGAAATCTAAAAAAAAAAAAATCTCTTTGAAGTATTTAGTATTACCTTTATCCTGGAAAACATTTTCTTATCTGTAAAACTGTGCTACTTCCACAAGCTCAGAATCTTCTCTTAAACTCTCCTGTTCACCTGAGTTTTAAAGGAAAAACACTGAAGCTTTGCTGTTTACCAGTATGTCATGTTCTGAAAGGCTATTCATAAGTGCACTTTGTTCCTAATGAAACCACCTTTGCAAAAATTATAACCTAGGAAATTATGGCAGTGAAAGAGATCAGAATTAACTGACTTCTTGCTTTTAACCTTTAAGTTGTCCTTGCTCATTCATGAGCGTGAACTAATCTTGGGAAGGAATTCAGTTTATGGTTTGACTCTGAAACAAAATAGATAATAGCCTTTTCCAGAAAAGAGCCCTTCTTGCCTGGGGACCATTCTGCCTTTGCAGTACTAACAAATTAGTTAAAAGATTAGAAATTACAGTTTAAGGGTCATGCAACCTCTGGCTGCAAGAGTCTGAACCTCCCCAAATTGCTCCTGGGGATAAAATCACTATTAATTACTATGAATAACATCACTATTGCAAAACCTAAGATCGGTGCTTGAGATATTTTGCAGACCCTGCACTTGATGGATCAGCTAACATGACCCAGACTGGTAATCTGGCTCAACCAGTTCTGTGATCCTACCCAGGAACATAAGACAACAAGAAAACCTCACTTCCATCCTCTATGATTCTATCTCCAACCTGACCAATCAGCACTCCCCACTTATATTTATCTTATGTTTAAAAACTCTGATCCCCGAATGCTTGAAGAGACTAATTTGAGTAATAATAAAACTCCAGTCTCCCACACAGCTGGCTCTGCATGAATTACTCTTTCTCCATTGCAATTCTTCTGTCTTGATAAATCGGCTCTGTCTAGGCAGTTCTTCACACTATCCACTGGTGGCAGGCACTGCTTTGGCCCAGGGCCACAGGCCAGATACTACATTTCGATATAGGGCAAAAACTATCTGCCACTGACATAGGGTCAGGAAGCCCTTCTATACCCTATCCCTTCACAGAGAAAAAGAAAGCGTTTGCTCTGACCCAAGACCCCCCTATAGACACAAAGCAGCATTCAGCTGCCATCAAGACAAGGGGCAGTAAACCCTCCTATGTTCTAGAGCCATACTGTCCAATGTTGTAGCCACTTGCCACATATATTGAGATCATTAAAAATGGCTACTGCGATTAAGAAACTAAATTTTAATTTTAACTAAGTTACATTTAAATACAGTTGTCCCTTGCTATCTGTGGGGATTGGCTACAGGACTTCCTGCGGATAACAAAATCTGAGGATGCACAAGTCCCATATATAAAATGGTGTAGTATTTGCATGAAACCTATGTACATCCTACTACACACTTTAAATCATCTCCAGATTATTTATAATCCTAATACAATGTAAATGCTACATAAATGGTTGTTACACTGTATTTTTAAGTTTGTGGGCTTTTTTTTATTGTTGTATTATAATTTTTTCTGAATATTTTCAATCTGTGGTTGGTTGAATCTGCTGATGCAGAACCTGAATATATGTTGGGCCAACTGTAGTCACATATATGGGACAGCACAGATCTACATGCTTCAATTAAAAAGCAAAAGTTGTTATATGAGATTTTAAAAAGCAAGAGTCAACCACAGACATCTATAAAAAACTTACTGAAGATTAGCCTAAAAATAAAAGAACAGAAAAAGATTTACCAGGCAAATACAAATCAAAAGTAACCTGCAGAAGCTATATATCAGACAAAGTAGAGGCTCTAAAGAATAAGAAATGTTACCAGGAGTCAAGGTATGTAACATAATGATGAAAGGGTCAATTCAGCAAAAAAATATAATGCTAAATGTGTATGTACCCAATAAGAGAGACTTAAAATACAGAAAAAAAAAAACTGAAAGGAGAAATAGACACATCCACAACTATAGATGAGATTTCAATATTCCTCTCTCAGTAATTGATAAAATAAGTAAGACATAAAATCAATAGATATAGGCTGACATGATCAACACTATCAACCAACTTGACCTAATTGATATTTATAGGATACTCTATCCCCAAACAGAATACATATTCTTGCTAAGTATAAATGAAATATTTATTGAGATAAACTATATTCTGGATCAAAAAACAAATCATTATAAATTTAAAAGTTTAAAATCATAGGAATTATATTCCAGACTACAATGGGATTAAAATAGAACTCAATTAGCAATTGATTTCTATCAATTAACAGATTAACAATCAACAGATTAATATTAGAAACCCAAAATATTTGGAAATTATACTACACACTTCTAAATATTCCATAGTTCAAAAATAAATCACAAAAGTAGAAAATATTTTGACATAAATATTTACTCACTGAAAACATAAACATAAAATATCAAGCTTTTGGAAGCTGTTATGAACTGAATGCTTGTGCCACCCAAAATTCATATGTTGAAGTTCCAACACCCAATGTTTTAGCATTGGAGGTGAGGCCTTTTGGAGGTAATTAGGTTTAGATGAGTTTATGAGGATGGGCCGCTATGATGGAATTAGTGTCCATATAAGAAGAGGAAGACAGAGCCTATCCCTCCCTACTCCACTCCATCTCTTTCAGTCACATGAGGATGCAGACAGGAAGCCCTCTGCAAGCTAGAAGGAGGCCTCTACTAGGAACCAAATCTGGGGGCACCTGGATCTTGAACTTCCCAGTCTCCAGAATTGTGAAAAATAAATATCTGTTATGTACCCAGTCTAAAGTATTTTGTTATGGCAGCCTGAGCTAAGACACAAAGCAGTGTTTAGAGAAGAATTTAAGGCATTTAATGTATATATTCAAAAAGATATTTCAAATAAAATTCCTATGCTTCCACTTTAAGAAATTAGAAGACAATGAGCAAATAAGAAGGAAGACAATAACAAACAGTAGAAATAAAAAAAAAAAAGAAAAACAGGAACAAAATCTATTGGAAACTGAAATTAAAAATACTATTTTCAAGAATATCAAAAACATGGAATTAAATAAAAATCTGTATCAAATTATGACTTCCATAGTTAATAACAAAGAAGTTAAAACAAAAATGTCATTGCTACTACTTCATTGCAGTATGTTGCTAGGAAGTATTAATCCATTTTCTGACTGTAGAAGTATCTATCTTAAAATCTGTATATAGTATATGCCACTGGGGAATTAGAACATGTTTTCTTTTTCCCTGAATAAATGAAATAATAACATTCTTGCAAATCATTTTCTAAGACTGGTTGAAGGGAAAACAATAGAATGAATTGTGTACAGATTATTGAGACTACTCCTACAGATAGAAAATATGATTAGTACTAAAGAGAACCTTCTAGTATGGAGATCGGGGATTAATTAGCCCAAATGCAAACTGCCTAGACCCCTTCTTCAGGCCCTCCCTTTAATTAAATGGTCTTCTAGTAGGACCTAGGAAGACAAACATTGAAAATAAAACTTCAAATGTTTAATTTTGTATTAAAATAATACAAAACAGAAACCACAACTGGCAAATGGTTAGGTAAGGGAAGGATGTTAGCCCATCATTCTTGTCAAAAATCTGGACTTTTGACCATTTTGGGGTTTCTGTATTATTCATTAACTCATTCATTCTCTAAACGGTTGGAGCACCTAGCACTTCTGAAGCTGGGGCTAAACAGATGGCACCTATTTAGGGGACTTCACAACGGAGTACAGGAGTACTATATGGGCTTTCATACAGGCAGATTGGGAGGAGGAAGTGACTAATTCTGCCTAGGGGACAGGAATGTCCTTACAGAGGTGATGATATTTAAGGGGGGTTTTGAAAGATAACTAGAAGGTTGCCAGGCAAGGAAAGAGGCAACGCATATTCTAGGCAGAGGGAACATTATTTTCTAAGGCAAGGAGTGGGAAACTGCATACTATGTTTAGAAATGGCAACCAATTGCTTGGTAGCCTAATACTCATGCTGCTGTTTCTCAGCATTATATATGACTAGAGGGTTGTCAATAAAGGAATTTCCACTAAAAAGGTATCTTTTGTGAATATGTGTCTTTTTTAACTAGCATCTACAGCTGACCTTTGAACAGCACAGGTTTGAACTGCAGGGTCTACTTATAAGCAGACTTTGCCCTGCCTGTGCTACCCCCGAGACAGCAAGACCAACTTCTCTCCTCTTCCTCCTCCTCAACCTACTAAATGTGAAGATGATGAGGAAGAAGACCTTTATAGTGATCCACTTCCACTTAATTAATATGTTTTTTCTTCCTTATTATTTTCTTAATGACAGTAACATTTAGCTTACTTTACTTTACTTACTTTACTTCTTTAGCTTACTTTACTGTAAGAAGACAGTACATATTACATACAAATTATGTGATAATTGACTTTATTTATTGGTAAGGCATCTGGTTAACAATAGGTTACTAGAGGTTAATTTCTGCGAGTCAAAAGTTAAACGTGTATTTTTTATTATGTAGGAGTCAAAAGTATGGAGGAAGGAAAGTACACGGTATGTTTTGGAAACATTATACAGACTTGTTTGGTTAGAATATAGAAATGTAGAAGGTAAGGCAAAGAAGACTTACTGGAGTCAGATTATCAAGGGTCTTAATGACAGGGCACAACTTGTACAATCCTACCAGATGGTCCTGATTCAGTGACAAAGACTAAGGGATTTGAACTCCAATATACATCTGATGCCCAGGGTGACATCGGCTAAATGGTTCTCAACCTTTTTCATCATCAAGACAAGTTTAGTGCCAGACTCTCCAAATCATCATGTACAAATGAAGTGGAGAGGGAACTATCCAGAGATAAAAGACCCTCTCATTACCCTTTTGAAATTCATAGTAAGTAGCAAGTTCACTCTTTTAATACTATGCCTCTATAAAAATGAAGCCCGGGGTGGCTGGCAAGGTGGCTGAATAGGAATAGCTCAGGTCTGCAGCTCCCAGAGAGATCAATGCAGAAGGTGGGTAATTTCTGCATTTCCAACTGGGGTACCTGGCTTATCTCATTGGGACTGGTTAGACAGTGGGTACAGCCCACGAGGGCGAGCAGGAGCAGGGTGTCATCTCACCCGGGAAGCACAAGGGATCAGGAAACTACCTCCCCTGGCCAAGGGAAACCATGAGGGACCCTGCCGTGAGGAATGGTACACTCCAGCCCAGATACTATGCTTTTCCCACAGTCTTCACAACACACAGACCAGAAGATTCCCTCAGATGCCTACAACACCAGGGCCCTAAGTTTCAAGCACAAAACTGGGCGGCCATTTGGGCAGACACCAAGCTAGCTGCAGGAGTTTCTTTTCATGCCCTGGTGGCACCTGGAATGCCAGCGAGACAGAACCGTTCACTCCCTGGGAAAGGGGGCTGAAGCCAGGGAGCAAAGTGGTCTAGCTCAGCAGATCCCGCCCCCATGGAACTCAGCAAGCTAAGATCCACTGGCTTGAAATTTTCCCACCCACATGGAGATCAGTAAGCTAAGATCCGCTGGCTTGAAATTCTCACTGCCAGCACAGCAGTCTGAAGTTGACCTAGGACACTCCAGCTTGACTGGGGGAGAGGCATCCTCCATTATTGAGGCTTGAGGAGGCAGTTTTCCCCTCACACTTTAAACAAAGCCACTGGGAAGTTTGAACTGGGCAGAGCCCACCACAGCTCAGCAAAGCAGCTGTAGCCAGTCTGCCTCTCTAGATTTCTCCTCTCTGGGCAGGGCATCTCTGAAAGAAAGGCAGCAGCCCCAGTCAGGGGCTTATAAGATAAAAGTGCCATCTCCCTGGGACAGAGCACCTGGGGGAAGAGGCAGCTGTGGGCGCAGCTTCAGCAGACTTAAAAGTTCCTGCCTGCCAGCTCTGAAGAGAGCAGTGGATCTCCCAGCACAGCGCTTGAGCTCTGCTAAGGGACAGATTGCCTCCTCAAGTGGGTCCCTGACCCCCATGTCTCCTGACTGGGAGACACCTCCCAGTAGGGGTCGACAGACACCTCATACAGGAGAGCTCCAGCTGGCATCTGGCAAGTGCGCCTCCCCAGGACGAAGCTTCCAGAGGAAGGAACAGGCAGCAATCTTTGCTGTTTTGCAGCCTCCGCTGGTGATACCCAGGCAAACAGGGTCTGGAGTGGACCTCCAGCAAACTCCAGCAGACCTGCAGAAGAGGGGCCTGACTATTAAAAGGAAAACTAACAAACAGACAGGAAGAGCATCAACATCAACAAAAAGGATGTCCACACAAAAACCCCATCCAAAGGGCATCAGCATCAAAGACCAAAGGTAGATAAATCCTCACAGATGAAAAAAAAACCAGGGCAAAAAGGCTGAAAATTCCAAAAACCAGAACGTCTCTTCTCTTCTAAAGGATCACAACTCCTTGCCAGCAAGGGAACAGAACTGGATGGAGAATAAGTTTGACAAGTTGACAAAAGTAGGCTTCAGAAGGTGGGTAGTAATGAACTCCTCTGAGCTAAACGAGCATGTTCTAACCCAATGCAAGGAAACTAAGAACCTTGAAAAAAGGTTAGAGGAATTGCTAACAAGAATAACTAGTTTAGAGAAGAACACAAATGATCTGATGGAGCTGAAAAACACAGCACAAAAACTTCGTGAAGCATACACAAGTATCAATAGCTGAATAGATCAAGCAGAAGAAAGGATATCAGAGATTGAAAATCAACTTAATGAAATAAAGCGTGAAAACAAGATTAGAGAAAAAAGAATGAAAAGCAATGAATAAAGCCTCCAAGAAATATGGGACTATATGAAAAAACCAAATCTACGTTTGACGGGTGTACCTGAAAGTGATGGGGAGAATGGAACCAAATTGGAAGACACTCTTCAGGATGTTATCCAGGAGAACTTTCCCATCCTGGCAAGAGAGGCCATCATTCACATTCAGGAAATACAGAGAACATCACAAAGATAGTCCTCCAGAAGAGCAACCCCAACACACATAATCGTTAGATTCACCAAGGTTGAAATGAAGGCAAAAATGTTAAGGGCAGCAAGAGAAGAAAGGTTGGGTTACCCACAGAAGGAAGCCCATCAGATTAACAGCACATCTCTCTGCAGAAACACTACAAGCCAAAAGAAAGCAGGGGCCAATATTCAACATTCTTAAAGAATTTCCAACCCAGAATTTCATAACCAGCCCAACTAAGCTTCATAAGTGAAGGAGAAATAAAATCCTTTACAGACAAGCAAAAGCTGAGAGATTCTGTCACCAACAGGCCTGCCTTACAAGAGATCCTGAAGGAAGAATAAATACAGAAAGGAAAAACCAGTACCAGCCACTGCAAAAACATACCAAATTGTAAAGACCATCAAAACCATGAAGAAACTGTATCAATTAACGGGCAAAATAACTAGCTAGCATCATAATGACACGATCAAATTCACACATAACAATATTAACCTTAAATGTAAACAGGCTAATGCCCCAATTAAAAGACACAGACTGGCAAATTGGATAAAGAGTCAGGACACATCAGTGTGCTGTATTCAGGAAACCCATCTCACGTGCAAAGACACACATAGGCTCAAAATAAAGGGATGGAGAAATATTTACCAAGCAAATGGAAAGCCAAAAAAAGCAGGGGCTGCAATCCTAGTCTCTGATAAAACAGACTTTAAACCAGCAAAGATCAAAAGAGACAAAGAAGGCCATTACATAATGGTAAAGGGATCGATCAATGCAACAAGAAGAGCTAACTATTCTAAATATACATGCGCCCAATACAGGAGCACCCAGATTCATAAAGCAAGTTCTTAGAGACCTACAAAGAGACTTAGACTCTCACACAATAACAGTGGGAGACATTAACACCCCACTATCAGTATTACACAGATCAATGAGACAGAAAATTAACAAGGATATCCAGGACTTCAACTCAGCTCTGGACCAAGCAGACCTAACAGACATCTACAGAACTCTCCACCCCAGATCAACAGAACATACATTCTTCTCAGCACCACATCGCACTTATTCTAAAATTGACCACATAACTGGAGTAAAACACTCCTCAGCAAATGCAAAAGAACAGAAATCATGACAAACAGTCTCTCAAACCACAGTGCAATCAAATTAGAACTCAGGATTAAGAAAATCACTCAAAACCATGCAACTACATGGTAACTGAACAAACTGTGCCTGAATGACTGCTGGGTGAATAATGAAATGAAAGCAGAAATAAATAAGTTCTTTGAAACCAATGAAAACAAAGACTCAACATACCAGAATCTCTGGGACACAACTAAAGCAGCATTTAGAGGCAAATTTATAGCACTAAAATGCCCACAAGAGAAAGCGGGAAACATCTAAAATCGACACCCTAACGTCACAATTAAAAGAACTAGAGAAGCAAGAGCAAACAAACTCAAAAGCTACCAGAAGACCAGAAATAACTAAGATCAGAGCAAAACTGAAGGAGAGAGAGACATGAAAAACCCTTCAAGAAAAAAATCAATGAATCCAGGAGCTGGTTTTTTAAAAACATTAACAAAATAGACCACTAGCTAGACTAATAAAGAAGAAAAGAGACAAGAATCAAATAGATGCAATAAAAAATGATAAAGGGGATATCACCACTGATCCCACAGAAATACAAACTACCAACAGAGAATACTATAAACACCTCTATGCAAATAAACTAGAAAATCTAGAAGAAATAGACAAATTCTTGGACACATACACCCTCCCATGACTAAACCAGGAAGAAGTCAAATTCCTGAATAGACCAATAACAAGTTCTGAAATCGAGGTAGTAATTAATAGCCTACTAACCAAAAAAAGCCCAGGACCAGATGGATTCACAGCAGAATTCTACCAGAGGTACAAAGAGGAGCTGGTACCATTCCTTCTGAAACTATCCCAAACAATAGGAAAAGAGAGACTCCTCCCTAACTCATTTTATGAGGCCAGCACCATCCTGATACCAAAACCTGGCAGAGAAACAACAAAAAAAGAAAATTTCAGGCCAAATCCCTGATGAACATCAAAGCAAAAACCCTTAATAAAATACTGGCAAACTGAATCCAGCAGCACATCAAAAAGCTTATCCACCATGATCAAGTCGGCTTCATCCCTGGGATGCAAGGCTGGTTCAACATATGTAAATCAATAAATGTAATCCATCACACGAACAGAACCAATGACAAAAAACACATGATTATCTCAGTAGATGCAGAAAAAGCCTTCAACAAAATTCAATACCCCTTCATGCTAAAAACTCTCAAGAAACTAGGTATTGATGAAATGTATCTCAAAATAATAAGAGCTATTTATGACAAACTCACAGCCAGTATCACACTGAACGGGAAAAAGCTGGAAGCATTCCCTTTGAAAACCGGCAAAAGACAAGGATGCCCCCCCTCCCACCATTCCTATTCAACATATTATTGGAAGTTCTGGCCACAGCAATCAGGCAAGAGACATAAATAAAGGGTACTGAAATAGGAAGAGAGGAAATCAAATTGTCTCTGTTTGCAGATGACAGATTGTATATTTAAAAAACCCCATCATCTCAGCCCAAAATCTCCTTAAGCTGATAAGCAACTTTAGCAAAGTCTCAGGATACAAAATTGATGTGCAAAAATCACAAGCATTCCTATACACCAATAAAGGACAAACAGAGAGCCAAATCATGAGTGAACTCCCATTCACAATTGCTTCAAAGATAATAAAATACCTAGGAATCCAACTTACAAGGGATGTGAAGGACCTCTTCAAGGAGAACTACAAACCACTGCTCAAGGAAATAAGAGAGGACATAAACAAATGGAAAAGCATTCCATGCTCATGGACAGGAAGAATCAATGTCGTGAAAATGGCCATACTGCCCAAGGTAATTTATAGATTCAATGCTATCCCCATCAAGCTACCATTGACTTTCTTCACATAATTAGAGAAAACTACTTTACATTTCATATGGAACCAAAAAAAGAGCTTGCATAGCCAAGGCAATCCTAAGCAAAAAGAACAAAGCTGGGGCATCACGCTATCTGACTTCAAACTATACTACAAGACTACAGTAACCAAAAGAGTATGGTGCTGGTACCAAAACAGATATATAGATCAATGGCACTGAACAGAGGCCTCAGAGATAATGCCACACATCTACAACCATCTGATCTTTGACAAGCCTGACAGAAACAAGCAATGGGGAAAGGATTCCCTATTTAATAAATGGTGTTGGGAAAACTGGCTAGCCATATGCAGAAAACTGAAACTGGACTCCTTCTTTACACTTTGTACAAAAATTATCCCAAGATGGATTAAAGACTTGTAAGACCTAAAACCATAAAAACTCCAGAAGAAAACTTAAGCAATACCATTCAGGACACTGGCATGGGCAAAGACTTCATGACTAAAACACCAAAAGCCAAAATTCATAAATGGGATCTAATTAAACTAAAGAGCTTCTGCACAGCAAAAGAAACATCATCAGAGTGAACAGGCAATCTACAGAATGGGAGAAAATTTTTGCAATCTATCCATCTGACAAAGGGCTAATATCCAGAATCTACAAGGAACTTAAACAAATTTACAAGAAAAAAACAAACAACCCCATCAAAAAGTGGGCAAAGGATATGAACAGACACTTCTCAAAAGAAGACATTTATGTGGCCAACAAACATATGAAAAAAACCTCATCATCACTGGTCATTAGAGAAATGCAAATCAAAACCACGGTGAGATACCATCTCATGCCAGTCAGAATGGTGATCCTTAAAAAGGAAACAACAGATGCTGGAGAGGATGTGGAGAAATAGGAACACTTTTACACTGTTGGGAGTGTAAATTAGTCCAACCACTGTGGAAGACAGGGTGGCAATTCCTCAAGGATCTAGAACCAAAAATACCATTTGACCCAGCAATCCCATTACTGGGTATTTACCCAAAGGATTATAAATCATTCTACTATAAAGACACATGCACATGTATGTTTATTGCAGCACTATTCACAATAGCAAAGACTTGGAACCAGCCCAAATGCCCATCATTGATAGATTGAATAAAGAAAATGTGGCACATATATATATCACAGAATACTATGCAGCCATAAAAAAGGATGAGTTCATGTCCTTTGCATGGACATGGATGAAGCTGGAAACCATCATTCTCAGCAAAGTAACACAGGAACAGAAAACCAAACACCGCATGTTCTCACTCATAAGTGGGAGGTGAACAATGAGAACACATGGACAGAGGGAGGGGAACATCATACACTGGGGCTTGTTGGGGGATGGAGGGCTAGGGGAGGGATAGCATTAGGAGAAATACCTAATGTAGACGACGGGTTGATGAGTGCAGCAAACCATCATGGCATGTGTACACTTATGTAACAAACCTGCACATTCTGCACATGTATCCCAGAACTTAAAGTATTTAAAAAAAAAAAAAATGAAGCCCATTCTGTAGATTGAAGTTCTGAAAGGAAGTTTTGTTGAAGGAAATGTTGCATTTCAAGGCAGAATTTTAAAAACGAGTGGGTGGATGGGTAGTAGTTATAAAGGACAGTTTCTTTTCCTCCTCAAAACAGGGACCAGAGCACAGGACGGAGAGTATGTAAAGGAGCAAATATATGCATGGTTTTCCCGTCTGCTCTCCCCTCCATACCCATTGCCCCAAGAGCTCAAGAATGCAAAGGGCTTCAATTACCTACCATGCAAATAATCCCTAAATTAAAATCTCATTCTATTCCATACCTTGCTCTCAAAGCCTTTTATGTTAATGATACTGAATATCTCCACTTACATGTACTATATCTCCTCCAACCAATATTCCTAGAGCTAAATGCATACATTTTTACTTCCAAAGCATCTCCCAGTCTTGACTTCCTATTTTTTCATTAATCTACAATACTCTTCTCAGTCACTAAGCATCATCTCTGACTCTTTACCAAGTAGTCCTTGATATCATCTGTCTCTTACATCCAATACTTTCTTTTTCTTTCTCTTTCTTTTTTTTTGACAGACTCTCATTCTGTCGCCCAGGCTGGAGTGCAGTAGCGTGATCTCGGCTAACTGCAAGCTCCGCCTCCTGGGTTCACACCATCCTCCCCCCTCAGCCTCCCGAGTAGCTGGGACTACAGGCACCCACCACCACACCCAGCTAATTTTGTTTTTGTATTTTTAGTAGAGACAGGGTTTCACTGTGTTAGCCAGGATGGTCTCAATCTCCTGACCTCGTGATCCACCCACCTTGGCCTCCCAAAGTGCTGGGATTACAGGTGTGAGCCACTGCGCCCGGCCCAATACTTTCTTTCAGTAACTAGTAACAATGTTCTACAACCCCTGATCTGCCAATAAATGATGATAATAATAAGTAATAACATTGTGAATGTATATGAGCTTCACAGTTTACAAAGTGCTTACATATGTACTATAACTTTTCATGCTTACGACAACCCAGTGAGACAATCAGAAAAGATACTTGTATCACATCTATAGTCCAGAGACAAACCACAAAAGATCAGAAAGCTTAACTGACCTGCCCAGATCACAAGTCCCACTTCCCATGATGCTTCCCCCTCCCTTCATCTCAATTTTTATGATAATCCGAATTAAGGAAGAAGCAATCCCCTTGCTCTCATCCCACCATCTTGTATGCCTCACCAAATTAATATTCCTAAAACTTTTTGTTGAACATGTTACTTCCATATGTACAGACCTTCAGGAAAATAAGTAAGTAAATAAATAAAAACAGGCACAATGATACTCATACTCTTCCATAGTCTGGTCCCAACCTATATTTCTGGTCTTAATTCCTACTCTCCCAGTGAAAATCCTTTGGTCTAGATACAGCTGAATGGTCACTATCTCTTGGAAAGACTTCCATCTTCCACTTTATATCTTTACCTAAGCTATCCTTTACTTTGAGAACCTTCCTCTCTCCTCTCTGCCTGCCTTATACATCTTAGTCCAGGCACCTTTTCCTACATGAATCTTTTCTAGTGTACACACAGCACCCTTTTTAATATCTTATTTTGGTTTGATTTTACAAAGTTGGGCACAGAAAGATGCCATTATGTGGCTTATGATTCAGAATTAACACTTTTTAGCTTTACATCATTCCTAAACAATTTCTAAAGATCATTTTGAAAATCAGTGAGTCCATTGACAATGTTATTAATAAAAAATTAATGTGTTAAACTAATAAGAAGCAAAATTCAATAGGATCAATGAATGTTAAAAGAGACGAAAGTAAAAAAATGGTAGAGAAAATTCTTGCTCCAAATGAACATTTTTATAAATGGAATAAATCTTCACATTTGAAAACTCAATTTACTTTTCCTTCCTTAAAGAAGACAAACTTATTTTAGCCATAATTCAAAATCCTATGAACAACAAACTACAAAGAAGTGGGAAGTACTCAACTTGACAGTGTTGTTTTATCTAAAGCCAAAGATATGTCCCCAACCACAATTTTTATCCATAAATTCCAGATGGCACAAGATTGGTAAAAACCATGTTTGTTGGTGTTATTTTACAGTGACTTCTAACAACTGAACTACCAAGAGATTACCACTAAAAGAATAGTTCTCTGTCTCTGGAAAATAAAACTATTTTTTAAAAGTTACTAAGTAGTTCAAGTCAATATTGAGATAATCATAGTGATCATCACTCTTTATAGTGGACTGGCTTCATAAAATTAGATGAAAACAGTAGGATATTTGGCATAAAAACAGCCTGAAAGACATGGTATGGTGTCTTTCAGGAACAGAACCCAAGAGCTTAGACCTGGAGATAGAGCCCAGCCAAAACAGGTAAAAATCTCTGCTTTCATAGAGCTCAGAGGCTATCTTGAAGCATCCCATAATTTGGAAGTAAAATACATTAAAATACCTTGCAAGTTTATCTGCATTATCTTTACATTAGATTTAACATATACAAAATGGCTGAGTCTCACCCTATATAAGACTTCTTCCCAACACAGATAAAGAACATGCCTACAAAATAATAATAAAATACCATATAACACCTAATATGGCTTGGCTCTGTGTCCACACCCAAATCTCATCTCAAATTGTAATCCCCAAGTGTCAAGGGAGGAAAGTGATTGGATTATGGGGGTAGTTTCCCCCAAGCTGTTCTCATGATAGCGATTTCTCATGAGATCTGATGGTTTTATAAACGGTAATTTTTCCTGCGCCCTCACACTCTCTCTCTTGCCTGCTGCCATGTAAAACACTCAATGCTGTACTGGCTTCAGGTCTGACCAAGCACAGTCCCAGTGGTGGTGGCTACAAGCATCCTGTGCCATTCCTCCTCTAACTTCAGGCAGCTCAGCACAGGGAGACTCTTGTTTGTTTAGGAGAAACAAACAGAGTAAGTTTGGGAGTAAGGAAAGAGAACAAAAGTCTCTGCCTGATAATCCAGAGAATTCCTTCAGATCTTATCCAAGATCACCAAGGTGGTACTTCTATGAGTGTGCGAGAGCCACCACATTACAGGGTTTGGGGTGCCCCCTAATGAAAATATGACTACAGTGACCAAAAACAGAGATAACAATACCCAAGTCCCTTCAAATGCCTGAAAAGCCTTCCTAAGAATGGTGGGTAAAAACAAGCCAAAACTACAAGACTACAATAAATACCCAACTCTTCAATTCCCAGACACCAAAAAAAATCCCCAAGCATCAAAACCACCCAGGAAAACATTGCCTTACCAAATAAACTAAGTAAGGCACCAGGGAACAATGCTGGAGACAGAGATATGTACCCTTTCAGATGGAGAATTCAAAATAGCTGTTTTGAGGAAACTCAAATAAACTCAAGATAACACAGAGAAGGAATTCAGAATTAAATCACATAAATTTAACAATCAGATTGAAATAATTTAAAATAATTACATAGAAATTCTGCAGTTGAAAAATGCAACTGACATGCTTTATAAAGAATGCATCAGGGTCTCTTAACAGCAGAACTGATCAAGGAGAAGAAATAATTAGTGAGCTTGAAGACAGGCTATTTGAAAATATTCAGTCAGAGGAAAAAAAGGAATAAAAAAGAATGAAGCATACCTATAAGATCTAGAAAACAGCCTCAAAAGGGCAAATCTAAGAGTTATTGGCCTTAAAGAGGAGGTTAAAAAATAATAGAGATGGGAGTAAAAACTTTATTCAAAGGGGTAATTACAGAGAACGTCTCAACCCAAGAGAAATATATTAGTATTCAAGTATAAGAAGGTTATATAACAACAAGCAGATTTAACCTAAAAAAAGAGCAGAAGACACTTAATAATCAAACTCCCAAAGGTCACGGATAAAGAGAGGATCCTAAAAGGAGCAAGAGAAAAGAAATAAATAATATACAACAGGGCTCCAATATGCCTGGCAGCAGACTTTTCAGTGGAAACTCTACAGGCCAGGAGAGAGTGGCATGACATTTAAAGAGCTGAAAGAAGAACACTTTTACCCTAGAATAGTATGGACAGTGAAAATATCCTTCAAACATGAAAGAAAAATAAAGAAATTCCTAGACAAACAACGCTGAGGAATTTCATCATCAACACTAGACCTGTCCTACATGAAATGCTAAAGGATTATTCAATTTAAAAGAAAAGGATATTAATAGGCAAAAAAGAAATCATCAAAAGGTACAAAATCATCTAAAGGTACTGGTAATAGTAAGTACACAAAAAACATACAATATTAAAACACTGCAACTGTGGTATGTAAAGTACCAAAAGATGAGCCAATCAAAAATAACAAAAACAATTCTTCAAGACATGGTACAAAAAATATAAATAGTAAAAACAAAAAGCTAAAAAGTGGAGGGATGAAGTTAAATTGTAGAGTTTATTGGTCTTCTCTTTGTTTGTTTTTTAGTTTATTTATGAGATCAGTGTTAAGTTGCCACCAGTTTAAATAATGGGTTATAAATGTCACAGTATTTGCAAGCCTCATGGTAACCTTAAATCAAAAAACATACAATGGATACACAAAAAATAAAAAGCAAAAAATTAAAACATATCACACCAGAGAAAATCACCTTCACTAAAAGAAAGAAAGAAGGAAAGAAGGAAGAGACGACCACAAAAAAATTTTTTTAAATTAAAAATGGCAGGAGTAATTCCTTACTTATCAATAATATTGAATGTAAATGGACTAAACTCTCCAATCAAAAGATACAAACTGGCTGAATGGATGAAAAAACAAGACCCAATGACCTGTTGCTTACAAGAAACACACTTCATCCACAAAGACACACATAGACTGAAAACAAAGGATGGAAAAAGATATTCCACGCCATTAGAAACCAAAAAGGAGCAAGAACAGATATGTTTATAACAGACAAAATCGATTTCATGACAAAAAACTGTAAGAGACAAAGAAAGTCACTACATAATGATAAAGGGGTCAATTCAGCAGGAGGATATAACAATTATAAATATATATGCACCCAACATTGGAGCACCCAGATGTATATAGCAAACATTACTGGAGCTAAAGAGAGAGAAACCCAACACAATAATAGTTGGAAACTTCAAAACCCCACTTTCAGCACTGGTCAGAACTTCCAGACAGATTTTCAATAAAGAAACATCTGACTTAATCTGCACTATAGACCAAAAGGACCTAACAGGTATCTACAGAACATTTTGTCCAACGGCTGCAGAACAGATACGCTTTTTGTTAGCTCATGAATAGACCATAAGTTAGGTCACAAAACAAGTCTTAAAACATTCAAAAATTGAAATAATATCGTACATCTTCTCTGACCACAATGGAATAAACCTAGAAATCAACAACAAGGGGAATTTGGAAATGATACAAATACATGGAAATCGAAATGAAACAACATAACATGCTACTGAATGATCAGTGAGTCAATGAAGGGATTAAGAAGGAAACTGAAAAATTTCTTGAAAAAAAAATTGGTACTGGAAATATAACATGCCAAATCCTATGGGATACAGCAAAAGCAGTACCAAGAGGAACGTTTATAGCTATAAGCACTTACATCAAAAAAGAAAACTTCAAATAAATGACCTAATGATACACCTTAAAGAACAAGAAAAGCAAGAGCAAACCAAATCCAAAACTAGTAGAAAAGAAATAATAAAGATCAGAGCAGAAATAAATAAAACTGAAATGAAGAATACAAAAGATCAATGAAATGAAAAGTTGATTTTTAAACAGATAAACAAAATTGACCAACCTTTAGCCGGACTAATTAACAAAAAAATTAACAAAAAAAGACAGAAGACCCAAATTAATAAAATTAGAAATAAAAAAGGAGCTATTACAACTACAGAAATTCAAAAGATCATTAGCAGCTATTATGAGCAATTATATAATAAATTAGAAAATCTAGAAGAAATGGATAAATTCCTAAATACATAATCCTTACCAAGACTGCACCAAGAAGAAATCCCAAATCTGAACAGAACAATAACAAATAATAGGATGAAGCCATAATAAAGTTTCCCAGCAAAGAAAAGTCTGGGACCCGCTGGCTTCACTGCTGAATTCTACCAAACAATTAAAGAGCTACTAATACCAATCCTACTCAAACAATTCCAAATAATAGAGAAGAGAATACTTCCAAACTCATTCTACAATGCTAATATTACCCTGATACCAAAACTAAACAAAGACACATGAAAAGAAGAAAATGATGGGCCAATATCACTGATGAATGTTGATGCAAAAACCCTCCAGAAAATACCAGCAAATGAATTCAACAACACACTAAAAAGATCATTCATCAAGACCAAGTGGGATTTATCCCAGTGATGCAAGGATAGTTTAACATATGCAAATCAAAGTGACACATCATACCAACAGAATGGAGGACAAAAAACATATGATCATTTCAATTGGTGCTGAAAAAGCATTTGATAAAATTCAACATCCCCTCATGATATGAACCCTCCAAAAAACTGGGTATAGAAGGAATATACCTCAACACAATAAAAGCCATATAGACAGACCCACAGCTAGTATCATACTGATTGGGGGAAAACTGAAAGCCTTTCCTCTAAGATCTAGAACACAACAAGGATGTTCACTTTCACCACTGTTATTCAATGTAATACTGGAAGTCTAACTAGAGCAATTAGACAAGTGAAAAAATAAAAAAACATCCAAATTGGAAAGGAAGAAGTCAAATTATCCTTGTTTGCAGATGATATAATCTTATATTTGGAAAAACCTAAAGACTCCATCAAAAACCTATTAGAGCTGATAAACAAATTCAGTAAACTTGCAAGATACAAAATCAACATACAAAAGTCAGTAGCATTACTATATGCTACCATCAAACAATCTGAAAAAGAAATCTACAAAGTAATTTCATTTACAAGAGCTACGAATAAAAACTAAATACCTAGGAATTAACCAAAGAAGTGAAAGATTCCTCTAATGAAAACTATAAAACACTGATGAAAGAAATTGAAGAAGACAACAATAAATGGAAAGATATTCTATGTTCATGAATTGGAAGAATCAATATTGCTAAAATGCCCATACTATTCAAAGCAATATACAGATTCAATGCAATCCCTATCAAATACCAATGACATTCTTCACAGAAACAGAAAAAAAAACTATACTAAAATTTATATGGAACCACAAAAAACTCAGAATAGCCAAAGCTATCCTAAACAAAAAGAAGAAAACCGGAGAAATCACATTATCTGATGTCAAATTACACTACAAAGGTACAGTAACCGAAATAGCAAGGTACTGGCATAAAAATAGACACATAGACCAATGAAGTGGAATAGTGAACCCCAAAATAAATCCACACACCTACAGTGAACTCATTTCTGACAAAGGTGCCAAGAGTATACACTTGGGAAAGGATAGTCTCTTCAATAAATGGTGCTGGAAAAAACAGACATCCATACACAGAAGAATGAAACTAGACCCCATCTCTCCGCATATACAACAACCAAATAAAAAATTAAAGACTTAAGTCTAAGATCTCAAATTATAAAACTACTACAAGAAAACACTAGGGAAACTCTCCAGGACATTGGTCTGGGCAAAGGTTTCTTGAGCAATACCCCACAAGCATAGGTAATCAAAGCAAAAATAGATAAATGAGATCTTATGAAGGTAAAAATCTTCTGCAAAGCAAAGAAAACAATCAACAAAGTGAAGAGACAACCCACAGAATGGGAGAAAATATTTGCAAACTACCCATCTGACAAGGGATTAATAACCAGAATAGGTAAGAAGCGCAAACAATTGTATTGGAAAAAAACTAATAATCTAATTTTAAAATGGGCAAAATACTTGAATAGACATTTCTCAAAAGAAGACATACAAATGAAAACAAATAGATGAAAAGGTGTTGAACATCACTGATCATCAGAGAAATGCAAAACTACAATGTGAAATTATCTCACTCCAGTTAAAATGGCTTTTACCCAAAAGACAGAAAATAAATGCTGGTGAGGATGTGGAGAAAAGAGAACACTCATATACTGTTGGTGGGAATGTAAATCAGTACAACCACTATGTAGAACAGTTTGGAGCTTTTGCCAAACTGACTTGTTTGTAACATGAAGAAAGGATACATGTTTGAGGTGACGGATATCCCATTTACCCTGATGTGATTATTACGCATTATATGCCTGTATCAAAGTATCTCATGTAGTCCATAAATATACACCTACTATGTACCCATGAAAATTAAAAACATTTTAAAAATATGTAATGTCAAATATAAATATTCTTATTTTCAAACTTAAAGAATTTAAATTACTATCTTCAGTCAATAAGAAGATGAAGAGATGGAAGAAGAAAGGAAGGGAAGAACAAACTTACTAAGCATTTGGAAAGAAAAAATAGAGTTAATATAGAAGGGAGCAGAAGAGGAGACAGGGTATTATGGGTGAGGGTGAGGGTGAGTGATGGTACTAGAGGGCTAAGAGAACTAAAATGTGAAATGAATCATCACCAGTTAGCTGATCTCAAAAGAAACACTTGTTAAACTTGCGTAAGTGTACGAAGTTTATACAGTTAAAGGATACCCACTGTAAGTAAACAGGTACCACACTTATAGCAATCATCCTTTCAAAATTCCTATAGGTGTATATAAATCAAATCCTGTATTATTTGTTAAAGTTACTACATCTAAAACTTTTAAAGTAACATTTAATTACAACCCCAAACCCATCAACTCTCTTTGGCCACAGAATAGACCTTTCTAAAATAGTTGGTATATAAAATATGCTACTACAGAAAAATAATCAGTATGCAAAAGTAAGTGTTTCAGTCACCAGTACCTATAGCAGAGAAATGAGCCTAATGTTTATACTTACAGGAACTAGGAAGTATTAGGCCAGGATAGGCTGGAGGAGAAAATCTAAGTATAAGAAAGCATGTGAGGCCAGGTGCGGTGACTCATGCTTGTAATCCCAGCACTTTGGGAGGCCGAGGCAAACATATCACTTAAGGTCAGGCGTTCAAGACCAGCCTGGTCAACATGGAGAAACCCTATCTCTACTAAAAATACAAACATTAGCAGGGCATGGTGGCACATGTCTGTAATCCCAGCTACTCGAGAGGCTGAGGCAGGATAATCACTTGAACCCATGAAGCACAGGTTGCAGTGAGCCAAGATCACACCATTGCACTCCAGCCTGGGTGACAGAGGGAGAGTCTGTCTTAAAAAAAAAAAAGGAAGTGGACAGGTGTGGTGGCCCATGCCTGTAATCCCAGCACTTGGGGAGGTTGAGGTGGGCAGATCACCTGAGGTCAGGAGTTCAAGACCAGCCTCGCCAACATGGCAGAACCCTGTCTACTAAAAATTAGCTGGGCATGGTGGCATAGGCCTATAATCCCAGCTACTCAGGAGGCTGAGGCATGAGAATCGTTTGAACCCAGAAGGGGTGGGTTGCAGTTGCAGTGAGCCAAGATCGTGCCACTGCACTCCAGCCTGGGTGACAGAGTGAAATTGTGTCAGGGGGAAAAAAGCATGCTGTGAATAAGGGAAATAAAAGAGAAAAGGCTAAAGGTCATTGGTTTGTAGTGATCACAGAGCTGAGGAAAAATAGTTCCAAAGACCCACAGCAGTTTTCTTGTAATGAATAGAGTACTGGGAAGCAAGTGAATTGACGATTATGCTAACTCAGTGAGGCAGGCTGTAACCTACAGACATTCTCTTTTTCCACCATCGTCTGGTTAACCTATAGAGAATTTAAGGATGCTACCCAAACCTCAATTTTATTCAAGTGAAGATGAACTTCTGTATTTTTTTAACTGTCTCATATTTCTAGCTTAGATCACTGATAGAAAGAAAAGTTCCAATTCTTCAAGAAGACAGAACAGAAAAGTGCCAAACTTGTTTCTTCAATTTTCTCCTTCAAATGACTGGTGATTTTTCATTTCATACAGAATTTCCAAATTTGGAAGGACAATTAAAAATTTACTGAAGTTAAGAATAAATGCTGCTTTAAGATCAAAAGGTAAGCTAACATAGAGAGCAAGTATCTGTTCAGAGTTTAAACCCAAAGTATGACCTACTTTTAAGACTTTATAGCCTAGAGGAGAAAGTCTTTAGATCTAAATGTCAGCATGCTCTTTTAAAATTATTATTGTGATTATTTTTAACTCCATCATTCTCTCAATGAAAAAAACCACACACAATATAGCCTATTTATTAAAAACTAGTGAACACCACATCAGAAAGAGTAACACATATCTATAGAAGAATTATCATGGAAATAAAAAATGTATCAGCACTGACAGCAACCGTCAGGAATGTTTGCTCCCACAGTCCAAATAGCATTAAAAATTGAAACAACAGGTTTTCAGTGTTAGATACGTGGAACAGGTATTTGAGGAATTTTTAAAGAATTTTTTGCTCTTCATAAAGATAAATCAGTGAAACGCTCATTTTTCAAGGCTATACTATTACAATCATGGTAATTCTCTGTAAGCTGTGTATAAAAAAAATTTAAAATATAGACTTCAGAGACATAAAAGAATCACTTGCAAATGTCCATAGGGGCTCAAAGAAAACTATGATACAGTGGTTGAAAGCAATGTCTTTGAAATCAGACACACCTGGGTTTCTTGGCTGTAATATTTCTAGTTGTAAAATAGGCAAGTTACTTAACCTCTTTAAGCCTTAGTTTTCTCACCTGCGAAGTGAGAATAATAGTAACACCAATTTCAGTGAGCTGTGGTGAAAATTAAATGAAATAATAAATTTAAAGTGCTCAAACCACTTCTGGCAATGATCAACAAATAACAGCTATTGTTTTATTTTAATATGATATAGACAATTTAAAAGTAAATGACTATTGAGAAACAGCTGCCATACTATTAATTCTCAGAATATGCTAACCAGAAATCAAAGATATATTTTAAATCAATGGAACAAACCACTTAGTCATTATGATCACCATCAAAGAGTGTTATAGAAATCAAGCCAAAAGAGTCACTGCCCTCAATGAGCTTATTATCCAAAACAGATGACACTGGCACCAACTAACATGTAAAAGGTCAGTGCCATTGGCAGAAGTGTACAACAAACTTAGACCAGAAAGAGCTTAAGAGCAAAACAACAACAACAACAACAACAAAGGAATTAAGATATAAAAACATTCATGCATAAGTAAGGTTCACAGATCAGAGTTCCTGGATCAACAAATGAGACAGGAAAAGTATTTAGAGAGTAATTTTTAAACTTCTTCCTGTCTTACCAGCATTTTCAGCGTGAATTGTGTCTTTCCTTTTATAGACTGCTGACTACAATAAAACTTTGAGGTAAGTTTTGACGAGTCTTCAGAGATGGATAATGATTTCCATATCCACCAGGAAAGAATCAAAAACTGCTTCACTGAGTCTTAATCACATGATCAGAATGTGTAAAATTGTCAGGAAATTTCTCAGGTTTTTCCATCATATTGTTATAATTCTTAAAGGAATAATACTCAAATAAGCAACTAGGGAAAGAATTTCAAAGCTCTGACACAATGATGCTACTGTTCATTATTTAAATAAATACTCACTCTGGGTTTGTTTTTATGTTCTGCATTTCTTCTAACTGTTCTGATTTACTCATCCCTTGGGCAGCCAGTGAATAGTCTAATTTTGCTCCTCAGGCTTAAAAAATCTATTTAATCAAGTTAGATACATTTTTGTTTCCTTTTAAGTACCATGGTATATTAAATTATTCTAGAAATACCTAAAGATAATTGAAGCTAATATTGTAGTCTTGCTTTTGAAAACAATAAGCCTTTCTCCTTCTGAAGTCTGAGGTGTCAGTTATTACTTTTCCTTCTAAGCAAATCAGCCAAAAACTCAGATGGTGTACAGATCCCAGTAACTGTCAATAACAGAGTTAATTCAGTAATATACCAATTAACAAAATCTGATCTCTGATCTCAGATCAATGTGAACTTTCTTCTATAAAATACATACTAGAGAGGTTCACCAAAAGAAATGGTATTGCTAACATGAAGGGAGTTTGAGAACTTGACATATTAACATCAACCAGAAAACAAACATATAAACTTCTAAGCTGATATGAGATTCAAAATAATAACTGCTAATACTGAGACACAAAACTTACTACCTTGCCAAGTAAGGTATGTGCTCTTTATGTGTATGTGCGCGCTGTGCATGCGTGTATGCATTTGGTCCTCCTGACAAGTCCGGAGGTAGGTACTGCTATTACCCCCATTTTATAACCATAAAAACTCAATCAGCTAATAAGCAGCAGAGACTGAATTTGAATCCAGGCGTACTTCCAAAGTCCACACTATTAACCACTGCACTATAATGACTTAACTAAATTCATTAACTCAATATAATACATATAAAAGCAAATTAAAACTTGAAGTGCTGAAAAATATACATAATAACTCTTACAACATAAATTCATTTTAATGGAATAATATCTAAACTTTTTGTATAGGGATACAGATCAGATGGCATTCTCAACTGCAGTATAAAGTGAAATTAGGCAAAGAATGGAAAGTAGATCCCGAAATTGCTGGAGAGGCTATATAATCAGGCTCAGAAAATATATGAGAATACAGAATTCTTGGCACATCCCGGATCCCAGCCAGATTCCAGACTCAGAACCAGGCTGGAGGACACCACTGACACTCCAGAATCCTGGATGTGACACCGTCAGTGGCATTGCTACCCCTGAAAACTGGATGTTGCCACTACTCCTGCTGCCACAAAGGAATATATTCTCTCCTTTCACTAGCTC
This sequence comes from Gorilla gorilla gorilla, assembly GCF_029281585.2. Lineage (NCBI taxonomy): Eukaryota > Metazoa > Chordata > Mammalia > Primates > Hominidae > Gorilla > Gorilla gorilla. The sequence continues at coordinate 74,282,322 of NC_073243.2, forward strand.
CTGAATCAAAGCCCAGAGTACATGGAATTGATTGGCCAAATCTAGGTTGCATACCTGCATTCTCATAATACAAAGAGGCCAGGAAAGTGAGCATTTGCCATTCTTGGCTTTTGGAGTGAGAACTGTGCTCCACTTCCAAGAATTATGTGCTCTACAATCCATTTAGTGGCATCGGGAGACGTGATTGTCTTCCAGGTGGTGACTCTCAAAAGCTGAGTCATTTATACGTACATATGCTCCCTGTGCATGTTCTTAAGCTTTTAGTAATCCTCAGGAATGTTAAAGACCAAAAGTTTACCCCTTCATTTATTAAACAGACCTTCTTGATGTCCAAATTGTCTCTTTCAAAATTTTCAAAATCTATTAATTTTGCCATTTTCAGGTTAGCATGTGGGTGTGTGAGATGAGGGCTTAAGTGAGCTGACTTAACCCTGCTATGTTGACACCAACAAGGGTATTTCAAAAACATGTTTAAGATTAAAATACTATTTATAAATCTTTTGTTTATTTATTTATTTATTTATTTATTTATTTATTTATTTATTTAATTTATTTTTTGAGACAGAGTCTCACTCTGTAGCCCAGGCGATCTTGGCTCACTGCAAACTTCGCCTCTCAGGTTCAAGCGATTCTCCTGCCTCAGCCTCCCAGTAGCTGGGATTACAGGTGCCTGTCATCATGCCTGGCTAATTTTTGTATTTTTAGTAGAGAAAGGGTTTCACCATTTTGGCCAGGCTGGTCTCAAACTCCTGAACTCAAGTGATATGCCCACTTCGGCCTCCCAAAGTGGTGGGATTACAGACTTGAGCTACCACGCCTGGCCTAAAATTCTTCATTTTAAAACAATTTTAGACTTACCAAAAAGTTGTTAAAAATGTTAGAGAGGTCCATATCACAGCTTCCCCTAATGTTAACATCTACCATGATTATATAATTATCAAAAAAAAAAACAGAAGAGTAACACTGATAGAATTCTATTAGCTAATCTACAGAAGAGTAACACTGATAGAATTCTATTAGCTAATCTACAGACCTCATTCCAATTTCACCAGTTTTCCTACTAATGTGCTTTTTTTTCTAGTCCACATCAAATACAGGATCTCACATTGCATTTAGTTGTCATATTTCCTTAGTCGCCTCCAATCTAGGATAGCTCATGACATGTGAAAACTAGTGGCCAGTTATTTTACAGACTCTCTCTCAAGTTGGGTTTGTCTGGTGTTTTCTCATTATTAGGTTAAGGCTACACATTTTTGTAAGAATCTAACAGAAGTGTTGTTATGCCTTCATATGCATCATATCAAGATTTATATGATGTCAATATGTCTTATTACAGATGATGTTATCTTTAATGTCTCTGTTAAGGTGGTATCTGGCAGGTTTCTTCAGTGTAAAGTTATTAATTCTCCCTTTGTAGCTGATAAATATCTAGTGAGGAAATACCTTGAAACTATGTAAATATTCTGCTTCTCATCAGAGCTTTGCTCAACTAATTTTAGCATCCATTAATGATTCCTGATTACAATAAGTGTTACTATGGTATCTGCCTCATGGTGATTTTCTATTATTCGTTCTACATTTATTAATTGGAATTATACTGTAAGGAAGAGTTGTTTCTCATCTACTTATTATTTCTATCAGTATGGATTCATGATATTTAACTTATTCTATGGGTTATAGTTCACAGACTTGCCCCTGATTCGGTCATAGGGAGCTCCTCCCAGTTAGCTCCTGTGTCCTTCTGACATGCCCCCATTGTTTTGTTAAACAAATTATCCCAACTTGACTAATATCATTGTATTAGTCCATTCTCGTGTGGCTAATAAAGACATACCAGAGACTGGATAATTTATAAAGGAAAGAGGTTTAATTGACTTACAGTTCCACAGGGCTAGGGAGGCCTCAGGAAATTTACAATCATGGCAGAAGGAAGAAGAAGCAAATACAACCTTCCTGCATGGCAGCAGCAAGAAGTGCAGTGTGAAGAGGGGGGAAAGCCCCTTATAAAACCATCAGATCTCGTGAAAATTCACTCACTATCACAGGAACAGCATGAGGATAACTGCGCGCATGATTAAATTACCTCCCACCCTCCCATGACACATGGGGATCATGTGAACTACAATTCAAGATGAGATTTGGGTGGGGACACAGCCAAACCATATCAATCACTGCGAAAATATATTCCAGAGTGAGCTCAATCAGGGTAACTTAATTCCCTTGTCAATTATCTTTACTACACAAATGAACCATTTCCAATTTTTTTCCTTTTCAGTTTAATTTTACTGAAATTTTTCTCACTGAGATTCAGTTGTCCATTTAACTTCTACACCAAATATTTATCTATTTTTAAAAATTCACTGGGAATTTTCTTTTGTGACCACAATTCTATCAAACCCAATTCTGCAGAGTCAAATACTGCAGATGTAAATTTTAAAAAGGATTTTTGAAGTAGGAGGGAGAATTTTAGAGGTCCTTTAGCCCAATCTACTCATTTTACAGAACAGAAAACTGAGGCAAGGAGAGGTCAAGCACTTTACCTTAAACAGCTAGTTTTGAAGCAGCAGTGGCACAAAAGTTAGTACAGTGCTCTTCCACACCGCAGTGCAGGATCCTCTCCTAACCCTTATCAAAATTAGTCCACACACATACTGAGAAATGCATCTCTACTGAGGATAACTGTACCATTTCAGTAAGGATATGCATCCAGAAGGAAGTTTGATCCAAAGTTGAGTAAGGCAGGAAGAAAGCTAGTTAAACATGGGCCAGAGGTCCTAAGCAAAGTAGTAATATAGGTAAAAGAGGCACAGGGTCAAGGCATGAAAAGACAAGGGAACTGTAGAGGAAAAAAATCAGACCTCAGTGAGGTTCTGCAAACAGAAATCCAGCCTCAAGTCAAAAAAATTTGGGCCTATTTTTAGCTAGGATCTAGGGAAAGAGGGTAATAGGCATGGATACAAGCCCCCAAAATTAGTAAATTAACTCATTGACTTTTAAACTGAGTTGGTTATGGACCTGAGAATTTTGTGACTCAACACATCCAAAACAATTCATTACAGGCTTCCCTGTCCCCCGACTTCCATGGGCAAATCTCCCTACCTTGACAGGTAGCCTCGGTCTCCAGTTACTTATTCTCATAAACAACTCATCCTAAATTCCTTATATACAAACATTTACCAAGTTGTGTATGTGTCCTACATCCTAATATCACTTTAGTACACTCCGTTCTCCATTCTCACTCCACATACTTGGTTGAGGTTCTCATCATCTCACTTAAGACTGGACTCACCCAATATCTCTGAACTGACCTCCTGCCTATTGCTTTATTTCCTCCAATCTGTCTTCCTTATAGAACGAAGTCATTTCTAAAAAATGTAAGTCTGATCATAGACTTCCCTCTCCATATCACACCACTCCAATGCCACCAAAAGAGGTAAGGTTAGAGATGCATTTGAAAAAGTATATTCAATCTATCCACTGTTTTTGTAACATACAGAGTACAGCAAGCAAAGCTTAATAAAGTCTTAGATAATTAGGAAACACAAAATATGCACTAGTTTTTTTTTTTCTTTTTTTTTTTTTTCTTTTTTGAGACGGGGTCTCACACTGTCACCCAGGCTGGAGTGCAGTGATGCAATCTCAGCTCACTACAAGCTCCGCCACCTGGGTTCACACCATTCTCCTAGCTCAGCCTTCCGAGTAGCTGGGATTACAGGCACCTGCCACCACGTCCAGCTAATTTTTTGTATTTTTAGTAGAGATGGGGTTTCACCGTGTTAGCCAGGATGGTCTCCATCTCCTGACCTCGTGATGCGCTCACCAAGACCTCCCAAAGTGCTGGGATTACAGGTGTGAGCCACCACACCTGGCCACATGTACTAGTTTTTAAAATATTGAAAAATACTCTCCTGTAGAATAAGATAGAATCACTTGGTCCAAGTCTATCTTTATAAATGGGGAACTCCACACAAACTGGCGATCACTATCAAACTTGAACATACACACAGCCCTATATGTTTCAGGTTTATATAAGAGGACTACTGTGTAAGCATGTAGATTTAGGAATATAGTAGGGAATGCTTTGTTTTTGGCTTACTATATCTTGTTTAACCAAAGTATTCTTAATTTATCAATATAAAAATAATGCCTATCATGTATTTTGCTGTTAACTTCAAACTACTATTCAGTGAAATGTCTAAAATATATTTTCCTCTTTGCGACACATATTTCATGTGTGGGAAGACATTCAAGCTCCATTCAAGTATCTTTAGAATCTCCATATGTTTTAACTCACAGCATTTAGAAAGCTTCCTCTGCTAATAAATGGTTTATAGGCAAACCTCCTAAGTTTAAAAATTAAAATAGTAAGATGTCATCTGGCTACTAGATCTAGTGAATGACAAAAAAATTCCATTTAAGTTATGGCCATTTAAACTCAGCAAAATGTTTTAATTTTACACCATTTCTATAATCTTGATTCACTATCTCGGTAATAAAATATATAATACATAAATATAGTATAGAATAAATTATTTCCTTCAATGTACATGGGCTTGACATATTATTTTCCTTAAGGGAAACAGATATAAAATTCTGAAGTACTTCTAATCTAGTCAATTTAAGAGATAGCATTTGGAAATACAGTGAAGGGGGAAAAACTCTGGTAGTCACTCCTTGCCTAATTACAGTCATGGGTCACTAAACAATGAGAATAAGTTCTGAGAAATGTGTTCGTTAGATGATTTCCTCATTATGTGAACATCACAGAGTGTACTTATACAAACAGATGGTAAGACTTATATGGAATAGCCTATTGCTCCTAGGCTACAAACCTGTACAGAATATTACTATACTGAGTACTACAGGCAACTGTAACACTATGGTCAATATTTGTGTATCTAAACATATCTACACACAGAAAAGGTATAGTAAAGACATGGTATAAAAAGTAAAAAATGGTATCCCTGTATAGGGCACTTACCATGAATGGTGCTTGCTGGACTAGAAGTTGCTGTGGGTGAATTAGTGACTGAGTAGTTAGTGAATGTGAAGGTCTAGGACATTACTGTACACTATTGTACACTTTATAAATGCAGTAAGCTTAGGCTATACTAAAATTATTAAAAGTGTTTTTTCTTTCTTCAATAATAAATTAACTGTAGCTTACTGTAACTTTTTGAGTATATCAACTTTTAATTTTTTAAAACTTTTATAACACATAGAACACACATTGTATAGCTATACAAAATATTTTCTTTCTTTATATCCTTACTCTATAAACTTTTGTCTATTAAAAATTTTTAACTTTTAAAACTTTTTTGTTAAAAACTAAGACACAAACACACATGTTAGCCTAGACCTACACACGGTCAGGATCATCAATATCAGTGTCTTCCACCATTATATATCAACCCACTGAAAGGTGTTCAGAGGTAATAACACACATGGAACTGTCATCTCCTATGATAAAAATGCCTTCTTCTGGAATATTTCCTGAAGAACCTGAGGATGTTTTACAGTCAACTGCTTTTTTAAATAAGTAGAAGTAGACTCTAAAATACACTAAAAGTATAGTATAGTATATACATAAACCAGTAAGTCATTTATTATTAAGTATTTTGTACTATACATAACTGTATCTGCTCTACTTTTATACTACTGGCAGCATAATAGGTTTGTTTATACCAGCATCACTACAAACACGAGTAACACAGTGTGCTGTAATGTTAAGATGGCTATGACATCACCAGGTAATATAAATTTTTCAGCTACATACTAATCTTATGGGAGCACCACCGCATACACAGACTGTAATTAACTGAAATGTTAGGTGGTGCATGACTGTACTTGAGTCTAAACTGACCTCTCCAACTTGTATTCCGTTTTGATCCTTATTAACTGTAATAGAGGGGACCAGGAGATTATCTTTGCAGTATGTCCCCTCTGCCTCTCCTGGCTCTCCTCCCCACTCACCCGGCTCTGCTGGTACTCTGCGGGTGCACAGATAAGTAGTAGGATTTTTCTATATGAGACAGATCCTCCAACAGACAATTTCGCCCGTGATAATATACATTCCCTGGCTTTGAAACAACCTGTAGAGGAAAATGAGCCCTCTAGAGTCACTACCTTTCAGATGGCCCTTCACTTAGGCTGGATGAATGGGATCCCACACACTGAGAGGCCCTAGAGATGTTGGTTAAAAGTACAGACCCTGGAGCCAGACTGCCTAGAGTCAAATCCCAGATCTACCTGCCTCTTACTGTATGTCCTTAGGTAAATTACTGAATATTAGTTAACTCATCCTTAAAACAGGGATAAAAATACTAACCTCACATAACTATAAAATGAGCTAGTACATTGAAAAGCATTAATAACAATTCCTGGTACACAGTGGGTACACAATGTTAGCAGTTATTAAAATAATTATTATTACTACTATCACTAATATTGTTATCACCACTATTGTTACTAACAGTGAGGTAAATAGCAGCGAGAAGGAGATGAATTATCTGGTCAAGCTCTATATATCAAATTACAATAAAGCTAACTGCCTTCATTGGGCAAACTCTGTTGATTTAGTTCTATAACATATTTACAAGACTATGAAGGTAGGCAAGAAGGCTAACTAGAGATGCCTGGCATTTGTCCCCCCAGACTAAAAAGGACCAAGGCTACAAATAAACAACTAAGATTTGATTTGAGTGTTGAAGATAGAGTGCTGCAGTGTGGCAAGGGAGTGAAGATGCATCTGTAATGACAGGAGGGCAGCATGGAAGCACATAGCCTCTATAACCCCATCTCCCCGACCTGGATCAGATCTGCCTGGTGTCGGAGGGAACTTTCCATCACAGGAAAAAGGTAAGCGGAATATCACCACCAACCCTCATTGCCACCACAAATGCCTACAGTCCTTCAAACAGAAGAATCCCATGGTCCTTACAAGCTCTCAGCTCCATCTGGAGAAATGCCAGGAATTCATGCAGTTTCACTGCTCCAGATTAGGAGCACAAGGTGCACCCTCTCCCCTGTGAGACAAGCTACTGCAGCAGAGTGCTGTCTTGTTACCTGAGGCACCTCTGGAATGCTCCTTGCTCAGGGAGCCAGTAGCCCTACTGCACTTCTCCAGCACTGGGGTTTCATATTGATTATGCCAAGCCCATACATTATATATGAATGTCACAATCCCAGCTGTGCAGAGTATGGGCCCAGGATTGGCTGTGACTATGGTCCTACACAGCAGGTAACCAACTCCTGGGGCCACACTCCCAACTGCACTAAAAGCCTACCAGTCCTGCCTAGGACAAATCCATCCTCGGGCTAGCCAAACCACTGCATGCCCTCTGCCATGCGGGAGAGGCCTACAAGTCTGCAAGCAGCTGACATAGCCCTGGGCCAGTGGAGTGGCTAAGTGCCCACACTCAGGGATTCAGAAACACAGTGCCCTCTTCCTTCTCAAGACATGTCCTGCCCAACCCCCTCACATCCTCAACAAGGGTCTGAGAAACAATGCTGTAGGCCACCCCTGGTGGAAACATTGCAGACTGTTGAAGCAGCCATGAGCCTAAATACATGGCTGAGAAACAGCCCTATGAGCCATCCCCAGCAGACATGCCTTAGTCTAGCCAAGCAACTACAAGCATGCCTGTGCTCCTGGCTAGAGTAACATCCCTGTGGCTACAACCCCAGTGAGCCAGACTCCAAGCTGCCTGACCCACTGTGTGCATGAACAAATGCCCAACCTAAGAGATAGCCCAGTTAGCCCAAGCCTGGCAAAGCTGCACTACTGTCACCACAAACTCTCTCAGCCTAGGCCACTGAGAAACTCTCAAATGCCCCCAGTATGGATTACGGTTGAAGAAATTTTATGACAACTACACTACTGTGTCCACCTAGATCCAAAGCCAATGCACTCCATCAAATCAACAACCCAAGATCCATTTATATGAGTAAGTCTTTCCTTGTGACACCTAGTGAATAAAATTGGAAGAGGCGACCACCAGATTCATAGAAATTAATACAGAGACACAGAATAATGAAAAAGCGAGGAAGCATGTCACTTCCAAAGGGAAACATAATTCTCTAGTAACAGACCACAATCATAAGGAAATACATGAAATGCCAGAAAAAGAATTCAAAATAATAATCTTAAGGAAACTGAGTGAGATACAAGAGAATACAGATAAACAATTCAACAAAATCAGGAAAACAACTTATGATATAAATAATAAATTCAACAAAGAGGTAGATTATCGTAAAAAAGAACCAAAAAGAAATCCTAGAGCTGAGAATTAAATGAACGAAATAGAAAATATAATTGAGAGCTTCAACAACAGACTATACCAAATGGAGGAAAAAATTTCTGAACTTGAAGATAGATCTTTTGAAATAACACAAGCAGTGGCAAAAATGAATTAAAAAGAATAAGGAAAGCCTAAAGGATTTATGAGACATCATTAAGCAGCAAATATTCACACTATGAGCATTCCAGATGGAAAAAAGAAGGGTAAAGGTGAGGAAATCATATTTAATGAAATAATAGCAGAAAATTTCCTGAGTCTTGGGAGAGAGATGAGCATTTAGGTCCAGGGAGCTCAAAGAACCCCAAACAGATTCAACCCAAACAGGTCCTCTCTGGAACCCAACACAGTCAAATTGTAATAAGTAAAAGACAAAGAATTCCAAAAGCATTCAAGAGAAAAGAGTCAAGTCATAAATCAGGGAATCTCCATTAGGCTAACAGCAGATATCTCAGCAGAAAGCTTACAGGCCAGGAGAGAATGGGATGATATATTCAAAGTACTGAAAGCAGGGGTGGGGAAACCCTGCTAGCTAAAAATATTATACCCTGCAAAGCTATCCTTCAGAAATGAAGGAGAAATAAAATCTCCCAATAGAGAAGCAAAAACTAAAGGAATTTATCACCACTAGAACAGTCTTACAAGACATGCTCAAGGGAGTCTTACATCTGGAAGTGAAAAGACAATAACTACCATCATGAAAACATGTATAACTATAAAACTCACTGGTAGAGCTGATACAAAAGTAAGAAGAGAAAATAATCAATCCTTACCACTAGAGAAAACCACCTAACCATAAAAATGATAAGTAAGGGAATAAGGAACAAAGGATATGCAAAATAACCAGAAAATCAATAAAATGAAAGGAGTAAGTCCTCACCTATCAATAATCTTGAATGTAAGTGGATTAAATTCCCCCATTTAAAACATATACACTATTTGAATGAATGAAAAAACAAGACCCAAACATATTCTGCCTACAAGAATCTCACCTCAGCTATAAAGACACACTTAAACTGAAAGTATTACACGCACATGAAAATCAAGTGAGCAGGAGTAGCTATGCTTATGTCAGACAAAATAGACTTCAAGTTAAAAGCTATAAAGTGACAAAAAAGTACATTATATAATAATAAAAGGATCAATTCAGCAAGAGAATATAACAATTGTAAATATATTTGCATCCAACACAGGAGCACCCAGATATATAAAGCAAAGATTATTAGATCTAAAGGGAGAAATGGGCTTCAATACATAGTGGGGAACACTTCAATACGTAGTAGGGAATTTCACCCCACTCTCAGCACTGGAAAGGTCATGTAGGCAGAAAATCAACAAAGGAACATAGATTTAAACTGCACCACAGGCCAGAAATGGAGGCTTATGCCTGTAAACCCAACACTTTGAGAGGCCAAGGCAGAGGATCACTTGAGGCCAGGAATTTGAGACAACCCTGGGCAACGTAGTGAAACTCTGTCTCTACAAAAAATAAAAAATAAGCTGGCTGTGATGTCATGTGCCTATAGTCCTAGCTACTAAGGAGGCTGAGGAAGGAGTATCGTTTGAGCCCAGGAATTCAAGGCTGCAGTGAACTATGATCACACCACTGCACTCCAGCCAAGGTGACAGAGTGAGACCTTGTTTCTACACAAACTGTACCACAGACCTAAAAGACATTTACAGAATATGTCACCTAACAACTTCATTCTTTTCAGCAGCACATGGAACACTCTCCAGGACTGACCATATGTTAGGGCACAAAACAAGTCTCAATAAATTTTTAAAAATTGAGATATGATGCATCTTATCTTGCCACAATGAAATAAAACTAGACATAACAAGAGGAACATTCAAAACTATACAAATACATGGAAACTAAACAAAATGCTTCTAAACAACCAACAGGTTAAACTCAAAATTAAGAATGAAATTTTAAAATTTCTTGAAACAAATGGAAATAGAAACACAATGTACCAAAGCTTATGGCACACAGCAAAAGCAGTATTAAGAGGCAAGTTTATAGTAATACATGCCTATGCCAAAAAATAAAAAGATTTCAAATAAAAAACCTAACAATGCACCTCAAAGAACTAGAAAATGAAGAAAAAAAAAACAAACCCCAAATTAGTAAAAGAAATAAAAAGAATCAGAGCATAAATAAACAAAATTGAGACTGAGGCCTGGCGTGGTAGCTCATGCCTGTAATCCCAGCATTTTGGGAGGCCAAGGCAGGAGGATCATTTCAGCCCACACGTTTGAGAACTATGGAAATGTTCTCAAGTTTCCTGGGAAACACGGTGAAACTTCATCTCTACAGAAAAATACAGAAATTAGCCAGGCATGGTGGCACATACCTGTAGTCCCAGCTACTCAGGTGGCAGAGGTAGGATGATCACCTGAGCTCAGGAAGCTGAGGCTGCAATAAGCCAAGATCAAGCCACTGCACTCCAGCCTGGGCAACAGAGTGAGACCCTAAAGAAAAAGACTAAAAAATACACAAAAGATCAAACAGAAAGTTAGTTCTTTGAGAAGATAAACAAAATCAACAAACCATTAGTGAAACTCAGAAAAAAAGAAAAAAAGAGACTCAAATTTGAAAAAATCATAAACGGAAGAGGATATGTCACAATGGACACCATAGAAATACAAAGGATCATTAGAGAGTACTACGAACAACAATATGCCAATAAATTTGAAAATTTAAAGGAAATGAATAAATTCCTGGACACATACAACCTATAAAGATTGAACCCAGAAGGAAAAGAAAACACAAATAGACCAATTACAAGTCATGAGAGAGAATCAGTAGTAAAAGGTCTTTCAACAACAAAAAAGTCCAAAACCACACGGCTTTACTGCTGAATTCTACCAAACCTTTAAAGAAGAATTAATACCAATTCCTTCCAAACTATCCCAGAAAATAAAAGAGGAGGGAATTCTTCCTAATTCATTCTACAAGGCCAGCATAACCCTGATACCAAAACTAGATAAGGATACAACAACGACAACAAGCGGAAAACTACAGCCAGTATCCCTGATGAACACTGTTGCAAAAATCTTCACCAAAATACTAACAAGCTGAGTTCTAACAACACATCAGTAAGAGGATACATCATAATCAAGTGGGATTTATCTCAGGAATGCAAGGATGTCTCAACATATACAAATCAATAAACATCACACACATCAACAGAAAGAAGGATGAAAACCACAAGATGATCTCAATAGATGTAGAAATAGCTTTTGATAAAATTCAACATCCTTTCATGATAAAAACTCTTAATAAATTAAGTATAGAAGGAATATACCTAAACATAATAATGGCAAACCCACAAATGACATCTTATGAACAAGAAAAAGCTTTCAGCTAAGAACTAGAACAAGACAAAGACTCTCAATCTCAGTATTCTTATTCAACATACTAATGGAAGTCCTAACCAGAGCAATTAGGCAACAGATATATAAAAGGCATCCAAATCGGAAAGGGAGAAGTCAAAATGTCCCTGTTTGCAGATGACATGATCTTATATATGGAAAAACATACAGACTTTACTACAAAAAAAAAAAAAAAAACTCTCTTAGAACTGGTAACAGAATTCAGTAAATTTGTAGGGTACAAAATTTACAAAAATCAGTAGCCTTTTTATACATGAATAATGAACTACTCATCCAATAGGGGATTAATATCCAGAATATACAAAGAACTCAACAGAAAAACAAACAAAAACAAATCCAATTAAAATATGGGCAGGCTGGGAGAGGTGGCTCACGCCTGTAATTCTAGCACTTTGGGAGGCTGAGGCGGGCAGATCACTTGAGGTCAGGAGTTCGAGACCAGCCTGGCCAACACAGTGAAACCACATGTCTACTAAAAATACAAAAAAAATTAGCTACGCATGGTGGCGGGCACCTGTAATCCCAACTACTCAGGAGGCTGAGGCAGGAGAATTGCTTGAACCCGGGAGGTGGAGGTTGTAGTGAGCTGAGATCACACCACTGCACTCCAGCCTAAGTGACAGAGTGACACTCTGCCTCAAAAAATAATAAAAATAAAAACAACAAAAAATATGGGCAAATGATCTGAACAGATAGAAGACGACATACATATGGTCAACATGTATAAGACAAAATACTCATGAACACCACTAATCATCAGGGAAGTGCAAATCAAAACTATAACTAGATAACATCTCATTCCAGTTAGAATAACTATTATCAAAAAGAAAAAAATAATAACAAATAACAAGGATGTGGAGAAAAGGGAACTCACACACTATTGGTGGGAATGTAAATTTGTATAGCCATTATGGAGAACAGTTCCTCAAAAAACTACAAATGGAACTACCACATGATCCAGCAAGGCTACTACTAAGTATACATTTTTTAGGGCTCAGAAAACAATATCCCAAAATGAAAGCCTCAGAAGCAGCCTCTGAAGCAAACATTTTTCTCTTTCTCCTGCTCTCCTGTCTCTCTGTCCCATTCTCCCCAGAGGCTAGCCATAGAAACTAGAAGCCCTGGTCCCCAAGGTGGTTCGTAGAAACCAGAACCCCTATTCCTCAAAGCTAGTCATAAATCCTATAAATATTATTCTAATTTTCCCTCTGGCTTTCAGTGTAAAAACTGACCACAAAGGAATTATCTGACCTACATTGTTTGTCTGTAGGTTATAACAGTCCCACTCTAGAGAGGGTCTTGTCCCATACCCAGAAGGAAGGAATGCATACTCAGAGAACCCAAAAAGAATCTAAACAGATGACCCTCCTGAGTTTCCCCAGTCTATTAGTATTAGATCACCCCTTTTTGTCCAATCATATTTCTACATGACTGTCCATACTTTGTTGAACCTCAGCATAAAAATGGACAATTTCCCCTGTATCTTTTGATCTTCATTCCGAAGGCTCCCATATATACATGATAAATAAATCTGTATGCCTTTTCTCTAATTAATCTGCCTTTTATGAGTTGATTTTTCAGCAAAACATCAGGGGACCAAGGGAAAGCACTCCCTTATCCCCTACGGTATCCAAAGGAAAGAAAATCAGTGTGTCAAAAAGATACCTGTATTTCCATGTGTACTGCTGCCCTATTCACAACAGCCAAGATATGGAATCAACCTAGGTATCCAATAATAAATAGATAAATTAAATGTGATATATATATGCACTACGGAATACTACTCAGTCATAAAAGAAAACGAAATCCTGCCATTCACAGTAACATGGATTGAAGTGGAAGGTAAGTGAAATAAGCTGCGAACAGAAAGTTAAACACCACATGTTCTCACTCATGTGAGAGAAAAATAGTTGATCTCATAGAAGTAAAAAGTAAAACAGAGAATACTAGAGGCTGAGAAGGGTAGAGGGAAGGGAGGGTTAGAAAGAGATTTGTTAACAGATAAACAAAATTATAGCTAGACAGCAGAAATAAGTTCTAGTGTTCTGTACCACAGCAGAATGACTATAGTTAACAATAAATATTATGTACTTTCAAATAGCTGGAATGAGGATATTGAAAATTCCCAACACAAAGAAATAATAAATGTTTGAGATGATGAATGTTACTTACCCTGATTTGATCACTATACATTATATGTATCAAATATAATGTAACAGTGAAGTGAAGGAAAGGATCAATTCATCACTATGTATGCCATGGATATGTATAATTATTACTTGTCAATTAAAAAATTTTAAAATGGCTACAAATATGAGTAACTGAATAAATAAATGTATACTTTATTGACCTTCAACAAAGTACCAGGGACTGTGCTGTGTACTTACACAGGTTATCTTATTTGAACTTTATAACTAGGTAGAGATGAAGTTTATTGTTCAGATGAGGAAACTGAAGTTTGTGATGCAAAGTACTATTTTTATCATACCAGAACCACCCCTGGAGAACTTAAAGAAGATCATAAGAAGATAAGCCATATTGTGCTAATCTGGAATATTCATAATAGCTGGTATTAACTTGAGCTCTATGAAATAGTATAAAAGTTCCAAATAATTTAAACCCGATAACTTTTAGAATAAAATCTACTTGTCTATTTACTATTATCAGTTTTATATTCTAAGTGTTAATTGTGCATAAATTGATTTTCACAACAAAGATTTATATTATTTGGAAGTAGTATCTGTATCTTTTCTTTAAAACTCTGAAAGCATCTAGTTTACTACTTGGTGAATAATGGATTTCATATGTTTGAGGATAATAATGAAAACTGCAATCACCAATATTTAGAACACACTCCCTGAATTCCAGGAATTCAGTTATAAAGGACTCTGGGAATAATATACAACCCCTTTAATAGTAAAGTGAAGGAAAGGATGAATTCAGCTGTATCAAGACAAATTTTAGATGGTAAAGGAAATAACACTAAATAGCAGTGAATCTCATAACGAGAAAGGTGTATTTTTGAAATGTCCTTCAATTCTTTCAGTTATACCAAGCAGAAAGTCTTGATTTAGCATTGATTGGTCTTTAATACCTCCATAACTTTTGCCTATATCCCTTTTTAACATGGAAGAATCTAAGACACAGAGACTTGGTAGATAACAGTATCTAGCTAGTATCTGGCTAATGATTGTTTTATTTTATTTTCAGAATTTGCTATATTCTATTTAGAATCACACTGGTTTTTTACATTTTTGACAGTGTTAGAATGTTTCTTTTTTTATTACTATACATTAACTTTTAGGGTACATGTGCACAACGTGCAGGTTAGTTACATATGTATACATGTGCCATGTTGGTGTGCTGCACCCAGTAACTCGTCATTTAACATTAGGTATATCTCCTAATGCTATCCCTTCCCCCTCCCCCCACCAACAACAGGCCCTAGTGTGTGATGTTCCCCTTCCTGTGTCCATGTGTTCTCACTGTTCAATTCCCACCTATGAGTGAGAACATACGGTGTTTGGTTTTTTGTCCTTGCAATAGTTTGCTGAGAATGATGATTTCCAGCTTCATCCATGTCCCTACAAAGGACATGAACTCACCCTTTTTTAAGGCTGCATAGTATTCCATGGTGTATATGTGCCACATTTTCTTAATCCAGTCTATCGTTGTTGGACATTTGGCTTGGTTCCAAGTCTTTGCTATTGTGAATAGTGCCACAATAAACATACGTGTGCATGTGTCTTTATAGCAGCATGATTTATAATCCTTTGGGTATATACCCAGTAATGGGATGGCTGGGTCAAATGCTATTTCTAGTTCTAGATCCCTGAGGAATCGCCACACTGACTTCCACAATGGTTGGACTAGTTTACAGTCCCACCAACAGTGTAAAAGTGTTCCTATTTCTCCACATCCTCTCCAGCACCTGTTGTTTCCTGACTTTTTAATGATCGCCATTCTAACTGGTGTGAGATGGTATCTCATTGTGGTTTTGATTTGCATTTCTCTGATGGCCAGTGATGACGAGCCGCTGTTTTGGCTACAGTAACCAAAACAGCATGGTACTGGTACCAAAACAGAGATATAGACCAATGGAACAGAACAGAGCCCGCAGAAATAATGCCGCATATCTACAACCATCTGATCTTTGACAAACCTGACAAAAACAAGAAATGGGGAAACTATTCCCTATTTAATAAATGGTGCTGGGAAAACTGGCTAGCCATATGTAGAAAGCTGAAACTGGATCCCTTCCTTACACCTTATACAAAAATTAATTCAAGATAGATTAAAGACTTAAGTGTTAGAACTAAAACCATAAAAACCCTAGAAGAAAACCTAGGCAATACCATTCAGGACATAGGCATGGGCAAGGACTTCATGTCTAAAACACCAAAAGCAATGGCAACAAAAGCCAAAATTGACAAACGGGATCTAAATTAAACTAAAGAGCTTCTGCACAGCAAAAGAAACTACCATCAGAGTGAACAGGCAACCTACAGAATGGGAGAAAATTTTTGCAATCTACTCATCTAACAAAGGGCTAATATCCAGAATCTACAATGAACTCAAACAAATTTACAAGAAAAAAAAAACAACCCCATCAAAAAGTGGGTGAAGGATATGAACAGACACTTCTCAAAAGATGACATTTATGCAGCCAAATGACACATAAGAATGTTTCTTTTATAAATGGGAGAATGAGGAATGATCACTTAATAGGTATGGGGTGTCTTTATCAGGTGATGAAACACTTTTGAAACTAGAGAATTGGTGGTTGCAACACTGTGAATACACTAAACATCAACGATTGTATGCTTTAAATGATTAATGTTACGTTGTCTGAAGTTAATCTCAAATTTTTTAATTATTTGGAATATTTAAATAAAATCATTTCTAACAATTTAAAAAACAATATGGTGATGTATACATATGACAAGAATTATAAAAGTAGTATGCAAATAAGTGAATTTTGGGAAACAGACTTACCTCTAGAAATTGGACTGGATTGGTATAGATGAGATTTCTAGAGGCAGACTGCAAGAAGCTGATGGGTATAGCCTTGCAAACTAATTTTGGTAGCTTTTCAAGATACCAACAATCTGGTAAATTTTAGCTTCAGGTGATTTCTAGTGGCATACCAGATGTCTTCAAGGGCTTAGGCAAAAATCCTGAGGCAAACAAAATATCTTGTACATCCATCTGCTTCCTGTTCTAAATCTCTGAAGCCCCTCTTCCTCTCCATCACCATTCAAGTGTACACTGTGTTCATGATGACCTCTGCTCATTCAACACCCCAAACCATTTTTTCTGTTTCATTTCTTTAGTCCAACTTCTGTTTTCAAAGTATAGGCTTTAGCTATGTTTGAAAAGGGTTAATATTAGCCTTGCCTATCTCACAAGGCCTCTGAAAAGATCAAATTATATTTGAGGCATGCTTTAGAAGTGTTTTTTCAAACTCTGGATTCTAACTCATTAGTGGGTCATAAAAGCAATTTAATAGGTTATGATCAGTACTTTAAACATGGAACAAATCGGGATACAAAAAAAAAAATGCAGTGCACACTGCAATAGGAATTGCTATGGTTAACTCCTTTTTCAGTTTCATATATACCTGTGTGTCCGTGCAAAGATATGTGTATAGTCAGTCACAATATAAAATGTAATTTTCTGTGATTAAAAAATACAGCTTTACAAGACAAGTATAATAGGTCTTTTCTGCTATATTTTCAAATAGAGAGCATATAAAAACTGTTTTTCAGAATAAAACAGGGTTACTACCTGAAAAATGGAGTGATTTGCTCTTTAGCACCCTGCCCCATGAGCATCAATGCAGCATCAGTGTTTACCACCCAGGTCAAAACCTTGATGGCAAAAAACAACAAAGCGGCAAAAAACAAAACAAACAAAAAACAGATTCCTCAGTGAAAACACCACTCAATGAGAATAGTTCTTTCTGTAATTAACTATAAAAAATTGAGGAAGTATCTTTAAAATTATATCTGAATTAAGATTTGATCCTTGCATTACTTTGTTGGCTAAAGCTAAGAACCATAAAAAATGATAAAGAACAAAACTGGTAAATATTGTGTTCACGGCAGCACATATACTAAAATTGGAATGACACAGAGAAGATTACCATGGCCCCTGTGCAAGAACGACATGCAAATTTGTGAAGCATTCCACATTTTTAAGGCAGTTTTGTATCATTTTGCTATTACCGGTTTGAATCTGTGCCAAAAAAAAAAAAACCTGGTAAATATTTAAAAATATTATAAAAGGATGACGTTTAACAGAATCTTGCAAAGCTCTTTATTTTGGATCTAACATATTATAATAAACATTTCTGAAAAGTTTTAAGAAATTTGATAAATTACTATGGCTTGGGTAATTAGTAGAAGAAAAAAACAAAACAAAACAAAACAAAAAAAAAACGAAACAGGGAGGACTCACTGCAGCACCAAGAGCTTTGGAGTGCAAATCATCACTGGTTGCATCACTTCTCCAGTTGCAATGAATCAAAGAGTAGGTTAAAAGAGAATGCACACAGACCAGAGAACTGTTTCACATTTTTGGCTCAGACTTTACTTTGTGTATATAAAAAGCCCTACTAGAGGCTCTACTAAGTGAACATTTAACATTTACTATTTTGTTTATAATAGTTAAAACAGTAATGTTTGGCCTTGTCCACTTACAAAATAAATCATAGCTGTCCTGATGCTGAGAAACATGGCTCAGGAAATATCTCTACTAGAGAGAGGCATCCCTTATATAGGCTTTTTAGAGACTATAGTCATCCTGCAGAGAGTCTGAACATTTTAGATGACATAGCCCTATCTAGATAACCACAGAGGACTAATTGTGCTTTGTAATATGTCAGAAGTTTTTTTTTTTTTAAGAATTAGGGAGCATTTACTCCATATTGCCAATTGATACCAGATAATAATAAAATTAACTGATCAAAATTGGCTAGAATAACACAAATTCAAAATATGCTTCCCCTATTTCATGCAACCCAAATTCTTCACTCTCAAAGAGCCCATTAACCATTAAAAAATAAGGCACCATGACACGGAATGAGCAAATATGTTTTATAAAATCATTTTCCAAATTAAATTATCTATTTTATATCATTGCCTGACTCTTTTTTTAAAAGGCATAATTTAAAATACTGTAAAAAATAAGCCTTACATTATCCATTTGTTAGCTCTGGCTTCAAAAAATCTTCAGAATCCAAACATTACCTTCACCACTAAAACCCTTGTCCAGGAATTTACCTTTATGTCTAAAATAGCCCCTAACCAGTCACCCTGCTTCCACCTTTCTCTTCTTGTAGTTATTCTCCATGCAGAACAGCCAGAATGATTCTTTTAAAAATGTAACTTGAATAATGCCAATCCTCTCCTCTCCTAAAATCCATGTAATGGTTTCTCATTACCCTCAGAAGAGTATCCAAACTCTACATAGCCAAAACAGCCCTATTTGATGTGATATATCCACCCACCTCAACCTTTTCCCACTTCCTCCTTCACTTTTCCCTATGTGAAGGCTAAAGCTGGTGGATCACTTGAGGTCAGGAGTTTGAGACCAGCCTGGCCAACATGATGAAACCCCATCTCTACTAAAAATATGAAAATTAGCCAGGCGTGGTGATGGGCACCTGGTAATCCCAGCTCCTTGGGAGGCTGAGGCAGGAGAATCACTTGAACCCCAGAGGCGGAGGTTGCAGTGAACCGAAACTGAGCCACTGCACTCCAGCCTGGGCAACAGAGCAGGTCTCTGCCTCAAAAGAAACAAACAAATAAAATCTTACTGTTTTTAATAAATATGTCATTTTGACCTTTATATTTTGACTAAATTCAAGTCACTAAATAGTGACAAAGTGAAATTACATCCTTCTATTGAATCTGCTTATTCAATATAATGAAAATATAAGATTATATTAACTGCTTGCTTATATTTATACATTTGACTCTATAACAGCATCTCTTATGGATATATTTTAAACTGAAGTTTTTGGTTCATGATTGGTTTCCATTTTTTCTGTCCTAAATATCAATACACATCCATAAATATTTATATGTTTTCTATTTCTGCCATGTTTAGCAGAAAATTTTAATTCTTCCAACTTTGTGAGTTTCAATGTTTTCAGAATACCTTTAAAAATCTTTATAAGTAAATACTTATGTGAACTCAATTTTTCTTCTGGCTTCCTCAAGCACCTTTGATCAATATGCAATCATATTAATCTACAAAGTTTTGTACACAGTGTCTTCACCAGCTACATTTTTCCCTTCTATATGTTAATATCTATGCATCTAGGCAGTGTATATGTTTTACCTTTTAAGTATACTGCACAAGGGCTATATTTTAAAATTAGACTATGAAAGCTAGGATTTCTGGGGATACAATTTAAGTATCTACAGTGCAGGTAAATAAAGCCCTTGAGATTTAATTCAACAAATACTTATCAAGTCCCTGCTATGCATGGTTTACATACCAACAGATCCAAAGGTAAGGAAGAAAAAATTCTCACCCCCAAAGAGTTCGTAACAGTGACATATAAACTTTTCTGTCCTTAGCCAACTTAGGCAAGGCATAGATTACCTACTTCACCCACTCCCATATTCCAGTGGCAAGAGAACTCAGGTCTAAAAGTTCCACTGCACATGAAATATTGAAAAACATCATAATCCATTTTAATAAGAACATAGATCACCCACTTTTTAAAGATCTTTATCAAATTATAATTTAAGACCATAAAATTCACTCATTTTAAGTGTGCAATTCAATGATTTTTAGTTAATTTACAGAGTTGTACAACCATCACCACAATCTTGTTTTAGAATATTCCCAACAGGGTCATTTATTTTTGAACCATATAGCAGTGAAATTTTGGAGTGCATATTCTAGAGTCAGAGTTCCTGGCTCCAAAACTTACTAGATGCATGGCCTTGGGTGAGTTGTTAAACCCTTCACTGCTGTACTTCAGTTTTCTCATCTAAAACATGTAGTTAATGGTAGTACTTAATTCACAGTATTGTTCTGAGGGTTAAATGAATTAAAATATATAAAAAGCACTTGAAATGGTCCCTGGAACAAAGTAAGTGTTCATTAAATATCACTTGTTAATACTATATGCTTTAAAATCTAGTTATTGGAAAAGAATAGGCTAAAAATACTACTGATGCAAATAGGCATCACTACATACCGAAGGCTAAAGCAAACAAACAACTTATAAAACACAATTATTTGATAGTAAGTTTAAGGAACAATGATTTAAAATTTAAAAACAACAATAAAGCAATTGAAAACCAAACCCATTTAAGATAAAACCTATAATGCTCTGATAGCATTCATTCATTTATTCAACAAATATTTATTAATATGTCATGCTCATCTTGGGCACAGAGAAACAGCAAATAAGACAAAAAGTCCCTGACCATATTAATCTTAAAGGGAAACAAAATAAACAACCAGGCAAACTAAAAATAAAACAAAATATTTTCAGGGTTTATATCCCTAGATACATAATCTTCTAGTTCATAACAGAGCATCATGGAGGGAATGGCATGTGATTGGGCCTTCTTCAATGGATGTTTGATAGTGGATGGTGGCTATTTCTACCAGCAGCGGGGGGCTTGTGGGAGAGGCATATAGGGTGGAGTGTTTAGTATAGGAAAAGGCACCAAGGCAGTAAATCAGAGGATAATCATAAGGGAACAAAGTATAATCTAGTCTGACTAAAAAGTTTTTTGATTTAGGCTGGGTGCAGTGGCTGCCATCTGTAATCCCAGCGCTTTGGGAAGCCGAGGCGGGTGGATCACTTGAGGTCAGGAGTTTGAGACCAGCCTGGCCAACATGGCGAAAACCCATCTCTACAAAAATTAGCCGGGCATGGTGGCGCGCGACTGTAGTCCCGGCTACTCGGAAGGCTAAGGTGGGAGAATCACTTGAATCTGGGAGGCAGAGGCTGCAGTAAGCCAAGACCGCACCACTGCACTCCAGCCTGGGTGAGTGAGACCCTGTGTCAAAAAAAAAAGTGTTTTGATTATGGAGAAAGTTATGGAAGATACTCAAAGGTTGGAAAAAAGTATAAACCGAAAGACTGGAAGTGTCAGTCTGAGAAAATCTGAACTTTATTCAGCATATGACAAGTACTGAAGTAGTAAGTATTGCGTTTAACGTGATTTAAACTGGGGCTAGGTTTATCAGAACATGGAGAGAGAAGGGTGAGGATAGCCAGCATCACAAGTTAAAGGTGATGAGGGTATGAAGTAGAATGAAAGCGAGAGACGAAATTGAGGGAGTGAATGTGAGAAACACTAAAGCACAGAACTGATAAGACTGACACTGGTTACAGGAGGCAAAGAATATTCTAAAGTTCTAAATGGAAAAATAATAAAAATAGCAAAGTCAAAAGGAAGAATGAGTTCTACAAGAGACAGGTTGTGTTTTGGGTATATTGAGCGTAAGTTCTGGCATATAATCCTGGTGGGTTGTTTCACATGTAGCTGAATGTATGTCTGGAATAAATAATGCTTAGGACAGAGTTAAGAAGATTTGGTGAGCAGTCACTAAAAGTAATGATTACTGAACTTAAAATATTTCATCACCTCAACAGAAGACTGAGAAAGATGACTTCCCTTTGCACTAATACAGAATCCCTGGTCTTACATTTGAGCAACTGTCTTACCAACATCCCAAATTACATGGTCCTATTATTCTTGTGTCACATGTTTCCTATTGTATTCCCTGTGAGTAAAATCTTCTCTATATTCCTGGTGTCCTGAAATTTCATGACGCATGGCTTGGTGTGCGTCTTTTTCATTCTTTCCAGATGAGTCCTTCCTCTCTGGAAAATCACGTTTTTTCAGTTCTGAGACCTCTTTATTTTTAGTAACTCTTTCTTACCTAATTCCAACCTCCCTCTCCTGTATTTTCATTAGAACTTTCTAGTCAAATACTAGACCCTGAATTGACACTGTAAGTCTCCTATCTTTTTTCTATCACTGTCTTTTATTCTACTTCCTAGGCTTCCTCAACTATATTTACATATACTTTCCAGGAGATTTTAATACTCCTAGGGGTTCCTTCCCTTATCCCTCAATCACATATTTATTTTGCAAGAGATCTTTCTTAATCTCTTAACATTCAAATTTTTTGGTAGTAATCTGCTTTAGTTTCTTGGTTGTACTAGTCTCTATTTTCCTCTAAGAGTATCAATTATACTCTTAGAGAGAATAATTTTTTCCTTGAAAATTTCTTCAGTTTTCTACATTATCTCTCTCTCCTCTGACTTACTTATTCTTTTTAGTATAAGTTTCTGTATTTCATGTTAGAGGATTTCCCCAAATGTCTAGTGACCCATGTCTACCATTAATATCGAAGAGAAAAGTCCTAAAATCCAAATTAGAAACTATATGACAGGGGTCAAAATCTTTTTCTATAAGGGGCCATATAGTAAGTATCTTAGGCTTTGAGGACCATATACTCTGTTGCAACTACTCAATTCTGCTAATATGATACAAAAGCAGTCACAGATAATATACAAATGAATGAGCAAGGCTGTTATAATAAAATTTATGGACACTGAAATTTGAATTTCATATAATTTTCATGTGTCACAAAATATTTTTATTTTGATTTTCTGAATCCATTACGATAGGCTGAGTAATACTCCCAAAGATTTCCACATTTGAGTCCCTGGAACCTGTTAATATATTACCTTATGAGGCAAAGGGAAATTAAGGTTTCAGATTGATTTAATGTTGCTAATCAGCTGACCTTAAAATAGGGGGATTATCCTAGATTATCTGAGTAGGCTAGATGTAATCACAGGGGTCTTTAAAAAGTGGCAGAGGGAAGCAGAACAGAAGGTCGCAGTGTTATGACATAAGAAGGACTCAACAACGTTGCTGGCCTTGATGATGAAGGAAGTGTGCCAGGAGCCAAGATAAAAGGGCGGCCTCTAGAAACTGGAAAAGGCAAGGAAACAGATTCTCCCTGGAGCCTCCAGAAAGGAACAATGCCCTGCTAACACCTTGATTTTAGCCCAAAGAGACTTTAGCCTATAGAATTGTAAGATAATACATTTCTGTTATTTTAAGCCACTAAATTTGTGGTAGTTTGTTGCAGCAGCCATAGAAAAATAATACAACCATCTAAAAATGTAAAAACCATTCTTAGCTTGCCATACAAAAACAGGTAGTGGGCTAGATTTGGTACATGGCCATAGTTTTTCTGACTCTCAGTATAGACTCTTGAGCCAGAATGCCTGGGATTGAACCTCAGTTATGCTACATACTAACTGTAGTTTTTAGTAGGCAAGTCAATTTCTTTGTTTCTGGATTTTTTTTTAAATCAGTAAAACAATAATGACAGCATTTATATCATACAGTTGCTGTGTGGATTAAATAAAATATTACAAGTGCTTAAAATATTGTCTGGCTCACAGTAAGTACTTAGTAAGTGCAATAATAATAACAAAAACAACAATAATAACAACAACAGATGAGGAGAGGACAAACAACTCTACATGAAGATTTTCTTTGCCTGGAATATAGGGTCTCTTTATTAGGCCCCTTTAAAAGTAATTATTTTGTCTTCTGTGATGGTAAAGGGAGAGCAGTGATTTGGCTGCATAGAGCAGAGGAGGGAATTATAAGACAAATCAGTTTGTCTTTTACAGGCTTCTCCTACCATGGCTAAGGTTTCAGCTTTCTCTAGGTGGCTAAGTCAGTTACCATTTATGCATCTGGCTTCCAGCTTCCAAATGAATCTTGATACCTCTTTTCTGCTATCATCTCCTCTCTAATTCTCTTCATCCATTTGGGTTTATGCTTTAAAAAGAGCCTTTCCTGTCACTTCAGTGAGGTTTCAGGAGGAAGCATGGTTGAACAAATGTGTTTAACCTGCCATGTTTTAACTGGAAGTCTTAAATTATTATATTATTCATAGTCTTAAAAAACAAGGACAATAATCATCCATATTTTTAAAAAACCTTTTACCCTAACTTTTTCAAAAGTCAGTATTTTTTCATTTAGTGAATGTTGCTTCTAACAGCATGTGTGACAAAAGCATTTGCAGGAGCATTTTATAAGAGCATTATTTACAAGAGCATTATTATTAAAACTTATATAACTCTACGAAAATAATTGACAAATTAGAATTTAAGTTTAGTGCCTGCAAGTAATTTGCAGTTATGATGGTTTTGTGTTTTGAATCAATGATATACTTTTTTGGAAATGTAACCATTGAAAATAGGCATGTTAAAGCACTATAGAATAGTTCATATGTCATGTGTTCTGTTGAATATTTGTAAAAACATCATTATAATTGATGTATCTACTCAGGCATAACTAAAACATGGGTCCACAGCACTGTTACTTATTGATGGTGGTTACATTTGCATACAATGAATGACTGGCTGGAGCAAGGCACCTATACTCTTTATCCTCCTAAACCAAACCTTTAGTCGCCTAGAAATCTCTCAGACTTGGATGCGTAAGATGTTCACAGCCAGAGTTAAATAGTATCTTGAGGTCTAACTTTACCATTCTACAAAAACTGTAAGTAGCCTAGGAGTTAAAAAGAAAAAAGACGAAGACCAGCAGTTATTAAGAACCTGTTATGTGCACGTCCTATCTGAATGCTTTATATATATTACCTAATATAATCCTCATAACAACATGACATGGGGGGATCATGCCCTCATTTTGTAAATAAAGAAAATGAGAAGAACAGAGCTTAGGAAAGTCAGGACTCACAGACATGAAATCTGAAGTAAAATATAATGTAATTGTATATCTCAGATGTCATCTATAAAACATGCTGTAGGACTATGCAGTAGACATTTAGCTGTCAATATATACATATATATTCTTCTACATTCCCAGAATTAGGTCTATTGAAGAGATAAAACTTTGAATTTCTAGCATTGCTCTTTATATTTCACACAGATGATCTTTTTTCTCAAAGATACCAGAAACATTCTCTAAATCATTTGGTATTAAAAAATTGTTTAAAAATCAAATAGAGTTCTTTTTGTCTACAACTACTCCCTCTCCTTATAGTGAATACCGTGCTACTTTAACTTGAACACCTATTATTAGGTAAAAGTTGTGAATTATTGTTAAATGATTAGTCTTTGCAGAAAGAAAGGAGAAGACACCTAGATGAGGTCATTAGTCTGGGCTGCAAGCACAGTCTTAACCATTGGAGGTCATGTTTAACTTATACAAGTCTTTGATGATATCACTATCAGGAAAATAAAGGATACTTATCGACTATAGAGTAATCAGAATTTAAAAATCTCTCCATACATTATTCCAAAGATTAATAGCTAAAATGGTATGTCAAAGAAGTTTTTTTTTTAAAAAAACAAAAAGGCTGAAATCAAAATAATCTCAAAGGAAAATTTTGAAATGAAACATGAGTTCTTCACGCATCTTCACAGTTGCAGACGGCAGTAAATAATGAATAACTATGTAATAAAATGTTTTCAAAATCAAAGTCATATGACTTTAAAATTATATAACAGATGACAAATTTATCACAAACAAGACTGGAAACAAGGATAAAACATTATATGCTAAAAATATATCAATGCATTATTTTTTTAAAAATCTCCAAAATCTTGAATACCAACAGCTTAACACTCAATTTAGGGAGTTTAGATTGCTCTAATAGATATAAATGAAAAATATAAAGAAAATATTAAGAGCACGCTATCATAAAATTATTCCTTCTTGCTAACAATCTAGCTTAGTACACATACATAGGGAACCTCCATAAAAGTAAATACTGCTTTCATTTTTAGTGGCTATGACAGCTTTATAAGAATATCCCAAAAGCAACAAAAAGATGCAATTACCAGCCATTAAAAAAAAATCACTACAGAAAGTAGTTAACAAATAGTATGAGAATTTGTCTTAAATTAGTGTACTTGAGGTGTGAGAGAAAAATGTTCAAAGCTGCATTACGAAAATTTAACAAAAAAACCCACTAAAAGCAAATTTTTTAATTGTGAAAATTATTGTTAATGTAAGGCACAGCAGATGGTGTCCAACAGTGAGAAGTGACTTCTAAGAGACTTTAAGTAACTTGAGGGCACCCAGGGACTCAAGTGCCACCTCTCCCACAAAACATTATCTTTATTCTGCTTTACTTTTCCTTCATTATATCAAATTAGCTTGCTGGTGATTCTAAAAGAGAAGATTCAAGACTGTTTTGGGAAGTAAGAATCTCAAAAGATCCTTTAGTATCATGTTTATATGCAGAATAGCTCATTATTTCTGCTTTGTTTAGTAAACTATGAACATTATTACTCTGTAATCCCTATTAATCCTGTTGCTCATCCAAACTGTGCACCTTTCAGAGGCCCTATGACTCCCCACCTGACCTCTGCCTTCCCTAACTCTTCCATATGATGGGCATTATACAAAGTAGCACCTGGTCATAAATTACCTTACAGATCATTCCCTGAATTTTTTACAAACTACTTATAGGTTTAAATTTCTTTTGTCTTATTCTCAGTGAGGTGAGAGCTCCTCAAAAATACCAGTTGAAATGTTCCAGATGTGAACAGATACAGATATACAGATATGGAGAAAACCACAAAAGGATACCTATCAGGTAATTTACAAGCATTAAGGGATAGAGATGGGACAATGACAGAGGAGAGGAGTGGCATAGAATAAAATAATAATAAACCAAAAAACCAACATTTTTTTTGAAAAGCACATATTTCATGTAGGTAAAATTACAGGATCCTATTTAAATAAAGACATTTTGAAAAAAAGCAAAGAAATCAAGCTATATCTACTATTTTATGCTTTCAAATTAAAAAAACAAGCTTCAAATTCTCTCTATATAAAAACAATTTTTTTTTTTTTTTGAGATGGAGTCTTGCTCTGTTGCCCAGGCTGGAGTGCAGTGGCGCAATCTCGGCTCACTGCAACCTCCGCCTCCCAGATTCAAGCGATTCTCCTGCACCAGCCTCCCAAGTAGATGGGACTACAGGTGCCTGCCACCATGCCCAGCTAATTTTGTATTTTTAGTAGAGACAGGAGTCTTGAACTCCTGACCTTGTAATCTGCCCACCTTGGTTTCCCAAAGTGCTGGGATTGCAGGCATGGGCCACCGTGCCCAATCTATATATCTGTGAATACATGTATTAATAAGAAGAAGGATGCAGAAAGACATAAAGTAATCTTTTAACATGGGTTATCTGACAGCAACTGGAGACATTTAAAGATTTGCTGTGTGCTGGATATTTCTTTTTTCTTCATATTTGTTGTCTTACTTGCCAGAAGCTGATTTCCTGATATGATTACTGCCTCAGATTCCTCCGTTCCACTTTCTGGCATGGCTGAAAATGGGGGCACTGAACAGCCAACCAAGCTGGGGAAATCTTGCGGCTTTCTTGGTAAGGCATTGTGCTGTGTGGTGATTTTCCCAAAAGGAACAGCCCAAGAATCTGGGCAAGGGCTTGCAGGCCAAAAGGGCAATAGAAGGCAGTCAGATAGAGGAGGGGTCAAGTTGCTAGTGGTGCCTACTGCAAAATCAAACAACCTCAAATATTATTCCCTCCCATCACCTGTGTCTAGGGAGAACAAAACTCCATGAATAAGATGAATCCCAATTTTCCTGACAAAAACTTAGCCTACAAACAGTAATTGCAAGATAAGAAAACACAGTATGTTCTTTTAGTCAAGAGTCTAGTATATTGTAGATTCCTGATAGATATTAAAGAACAGCAACAGTGCTTTGTGCAAAGTCAAAGAATAAATCTGATAGGTGTTTTGATATGAAGAGAAGTTATTAGGTATTCATAAGACTATACATGCTGAATTATTTGAAAGCCCAGAATTATAAAGAGACATGAACATAGTTTTTTAAAAATTTGCCTGTTATTAGCAAATCCAAAATCAGTCACATATACAGATTAATATATTTATATTTTATTAAGAATATACCAAAAACTACCCCAATACCTCTCTCCTCTCCCTCTACCCCAAAACTCGTACACATACCCAACTCTATCTCATTGTGTATTCACATAACTAGGATAGTTTTTTTATGCTACTATTCTTTAAATGTATTCTTAGAACTAAACTGACCATCTCATTTTATGTTACTATTTTAGAATACATACACATCCATTTATTCATTCAACAAATAGTTACTGAAGGTCTGCTATATACTAGGCACTGTCTTTGCTCTGGGAATACAGCAGGGAGTAGAACAGACAGCAATCCTTTCCCTCATGCAGCCAATATCCTACTAGAAGGAAACAGCCAATAAAGAGGGCCAGGTGCAGTGGCTCACGCCTGTCATACCAGCACTTGGGGAGGCCGAGGTGGGGAGACTGCTTAAGTCCAGGAGTTCAAGACCAGCCTGGGTTACATAGTGAGCCCTCCATCTCTATAAAAAATAAGAAAATTAGCTGGGCATGGTGGTGCATGCCCGTGGTCTCAGCTACTCGAGAGGCCGAAGCAGAAGGATCAACTGAGCCTAGGAGGTCAAGGCCACACAGTGAGTTGTGATCATGCCACTGGACTCTAGCCTGAGTGACAGAGTGAGAACTTGTCTCAAAAGTTAAACAAACAAAAAAAAATAGTGAAACATACAGTACAGCAGGTCAGACAGCAATCAGCACTATGGAAGAAAATAAGAGGGGTAGAGAGTACCACTGGCAGGGAGAAGGCTGCAATTTAAATATAGTGTGGTCAGGGAAGGTCTTGCTGAGAAGAAGAAATTTCAGTCCTCTGAACTGAAAGAGATGAGAGAAAAAGCCATATGAATAGCTATAAGAGTGCTGCAGAATGGCCAGGCGTGGTGGCTCACGCCTGTAATCCCAGCACTTTGGGAAGCCAAGGCGGGCGGATCACGAGGTCAGGAGTTTGAGACCAACGTGGCCAATATGGTGAAACCCCCTCTCTACTAAAAATACAAAAATTAACCAGGTGTGGTAGCGCATGCCTGTAGTCCCAGCTACTCTGGAGGCTGAGGCAGAAGAACCACTTGAATCCGGGAGGTGGAGGTAGCAGTGAGCCAAGATTGTGCCACTGCACTCCAGCCTGGGCGACAGAGCAAGACTCCGTCTCAAAAAAAAAAAAGAGTGTTGCAGACTGTCAGGCTCAACATGTGCAAAATCAGGGTGCATGCTTTTACTGCTCCAGTGTCATCTCCCACTATTCTGTCCCCCTCTCTCACATCATGCCAACAAGGCAATAGATGCCTTGCTGTTGCTCAAATTATGCTGGTGAATGGGAAGTAGAGAATCAAGGAGGCAGTGCAGATCCACAGAAGCTTCTCTGAAGAGGCCTTCTTCTCAAATGAAAGGCTGACCATCATCATATGAATAAAAGGAACCTTGGGCAAACAACCACTCCTCTTGAGGAGCAATGTCCAGTGAACTTTCTGCAATGATGAAAATGGTCTATATTGTCCATTAAGTAGCCACTGGTCACATGATGCTACCGGGTACCTAAAAAGTGGCCAGTGTGATTGAGAAACTGAAATTCTAATTGTATTTTATTTTAATTAAAATTAAAATAGTCAAATGTGGCTAGTGGCTAGCATATTGACCAATATAACTCTAGAGTAAACGTAGGTCTTGAGAACACAGAAATATATCATTAATGGAGATACCTTACTTCTAAAAAATACGTTTTGTTTAATTTACTGAAGTTCAAGTTGATCTAATGAAAATTCTAGGATTACATGTGGCAATTATGAATGTTTTACTTAATCATCACAAAATACAGATTAACCATTATCCATCATATAATTATTTAACTACTGTTTGGAAAAACTATTGTTACTGGGCATTCTCATTTCAGCTTTAGTGTTTCCCTGTGGATGGTTATTTTTCTTGCTGAAAAAAAAGTTAAGAAATTTTTTAAAAATCCAGGCCAGGCACAGTGGCTCACATCTGTAATCCCAGCATTTTGGGAGGCCAAGGTGGGTGGATCCCTGAGGCCAGGAGTTTGAGACCAGCCTGGACAACATGGTGGAACCCCGTCTCTACCAAAAATACAAAAACCAGCTGGGTGTGGTGGTACACACCTGTATGTAATCCCAACTACTCAGGAGGCTGAGGCATAAGAATTGCCTGAACCCGAGAGGCAGAGGTTGCAGTGAACTGAGATCATTCCACTGCACTCCAGCCTAGGTGACAGAGAAAGACTCTGTCAAAAAAGAAAGGGGAGGGGAGGGGAGGGGAGGGGAGGGGAGGGGAGGGGAGGGGAGGGGAGGGGAGGGGGGAGAAAGGAATTTTTTAAAAATCTGTTTTCAAATCAAGCTGTGTTTCCTGCTGGCAAGTTTTTCTTTTCAACTTGATTTGTTTCCAGTTGACACACATTTGTATCCAAATGTAAAAATATGAATAAAATATAACAAATGAGATATGGTATAATAAACTTACATTCATTTATTAAATACATTCTAACAAAACAATCAAAGACTGTAATTAGCTGAATGGCTTTAAGAGATACTTGTTAGAAAGTGGCATTCCAATGGCTTTCTTTCTACAAAACTGAAAATAGGAGATACTCCTTATTTCAAGATACAAAAGACAAATCTTTAAAAACTATATTCAACTTTATAAAAATGTATGGGTTCTAAGAGAAAGTCACATACATATACACTATACAAAAAACACTACTATTAAAGCTACACAAGAAAACTGCATGTTTTATAATTTCTGTGTTTAAGTCAACAGCACCCAGAGATGATGAAAACCAGTTACTAAAAAATTTACTGCTTGGTTAAAACTCAGTTTACAATTCAAAGAAGTTTTTAAGATCTCTATGCTGTTATGAAGCTTTATGAGGTTTACAGTAGAGATGAAAACAGAAATAAAAAGATCTGACAAACAGAAAATGCCAAAGATATTTTCAGCATTATCAGTATAGATTCTTTTCCCGTCTATCAACACTTTTTAACCTTCTTCCAACACATCTGCCTGAAAAAACAATTGTGTTTCCTGGGATCCCCTTCAAAATGTAAATATTTGATAGACAAAGGTGGAATATATGCATATATATTTGACTAGAATGAAAATTCCATGAGGACAGGAATTTTTGATAAGTATTATCAGTGCCTAGAATAGTGCCTAGTTTATAGTATGTACTAAACATTTACTGAATTAATAATATGGCCAGAAACTTTTATAAAATAAGGATATCCAAAATGTGTTTGTGTAGAATTTTATTTTAACACTGGTGTCTAGACTCATTCCATTTAACAAACATCTTTGTTTTACCATCCATACATAAAACAAGAAGCTTTTTACAGCTTATTGGTAATTGACAGAATTAGCCAAGGGCTTTTGTATTCATTATTTATATGGATTCTATCATTCCTTCCAATTCCAAACTTTATTTATTCTACTAATAGCCTGAAACTGTAAAGAAAAAACCTGAAACCTATCTAAATGACATGTCATAGAATATTAAAATATTACTTAAATTACTAGAAAAATAACTACAAAACAACTGATGGCTCATCTTGGACTTTTCATGTTTTTCTTAAATCTTTTAAAGGGTATTCTAGTTCTCTGCTTAGTGTTGTTTTATATTACTATTAAACACTTCACTTTCAAAATGAAATAAACTGAGATGCCATATAATAAGCTGCACTATGGTCTTTAAATTTTATACCAAAAGAGTAAATTTATTTTAAAAACAAAATATAATATGTACTGAAAAATACAGAGTTGAAATGTCTGCTGAAATGCTGTATACTAGAAAAGTCTCAACGTTTGATCACCTAACACTGAAGTTTAAATTAGGTCTAAATTCAGGAAATTCACCTTCATAATATTTTAACACATTTGTCTTTGTAAGGTGGCCATCTTCTAAGGAAAGATTTAAGGTGGCCATGTTCTAAGAAAAGATTTAACTTACAGTCAAATTTCGGTCCCAGATCTGTATGCTTCCATTCTGGCAGGCAGCTGCTATGAGGTTTCCATCTCTACTATATGTGCACGTAGTGGGAATGACTTTTTTGCCTTGCATCGTCCGTGGTTTAAACACACTTTTTTGCTTCTTTGGATTTTCAACTTCCCACGTCCTCACAGTCCTAAAAATGATCAGGAGATTTTTCATTTATTTAAAAAAAAAAAGGAGAGGGGAGGTTAAAATAGGGAAGAGTCCATAAAGACTGCTTCGCCATTTTGGCACATAAATCTAATAATTATTTTAAAATAAAATAAGACATGCACTGTAAAAGATTCTCTATTTATAAATGAGGTTACTCATGGAAATAAAGTAAACCATCTGAATCATGTTGTCATCAAATTGAAGAGAAAGAGGCAAATTCTACTTCCAATCAATCAGAGTTATTAATTCTGTCCCTCTCTAAGTGGCCTCCAAATTATTCTGACTTTACCCCTGATCAGCCAAACTGCTGAATGCCTGCCCCCTATATAGGCAGGTATTTGTAAATCACTTACATGTGTTAATGCACTGTTTTTAACATACACCAGAAAACACACTGAAAAATAAGTCATTAAAAGAATAACATCCCACTCTAGAGCCCAAGCAAAGATCTCGTTCCCCTAGGGGAGAAGTAGAAATACACCTGTCTGTTTCTGAGCTTTTGCCAAGCAACAAGCAACAACAGCTTAGTCCTGGAGCAGAGGTGTAACACCCTTGTACTCACAGTCCTAAGCGAAGGAGCACTGTCAGTAAGGGAGGGTAGAACAAACACCACAAGACCCAGAGGGAGAATTTCAAAAGCTTAAAATACAGAAAAACAAAGATGAGGTAAGCAGCTTCTTGCCAGAAACTATGGAAGCCTAACCACTATGGAACAACATCCTTAAAGTTCTAAAAGAAAAAACTAATTGTCAATCTAATATTCTATAGCCCAGTCAAAATATATTTTAAAAATAAGGTGAACTCAAGACTTTTTCAAATGGACAAAAGCTGAGGTAATTCACTACCATCAGACATCTACTAAAATAAGCGTTAAAAGACATAGGTAGAATAAATATGACAAAAGTGGAAATCTGAATCTACACAAAGAAACGAAGAATACTACAAATGTAAAAATGAAAGTAAATGTAAAATGCATTTTAAAAAATGTTTAGATCTCTTTAAAAAATAAATTGATGTAAAGCAAAAATGGTAAAAAACAATGCACTAATGTACTTTTTTATAACCAGGTCCAAGTAAAATGTATGACAATAATTGTAAAGGTTAGGAGGAAGAAGGAAAATATGTTGTTTTATACTATATTTGAAATAGCACAGTATTATTTGATGAGAGAATTTGATACGTTAAAGATGTATCTTACAAACTCTAAAGCAATTGCTATCATATTTTTTATAATCAATACATAATAATGAAGATACGATGAAAACAAATTCTATCAAAAACGAGATAAGAAATCAAAGCAATGTGATAAGTATAAAACAAAAAGCAATATGGCAGATGTAAATTCAACCTCATCGATAATAAAATTAATTAGAAATGGTCTAAAAATTCTAATTGAAAGACAAAGATTAGAAGCTTTTTAGTTTCAATGCAATCGCTTTTGCCCATTTTTGCTTTTATTGCCTGTGCCTTTGGATCACATACAAAAAATCTAAGCCCAGACGAATGTCAGGAAGGTTTTTCCCTGTTTTCTTCTAGTCATTTTACAGTTTCAGGTCTTACATTTAAGTCTTTAATCCATCTTGAGTTGATTTTTGTATATGGTATGAAATAAGGGTCTAATTTCATTCTTCTGCATGTGGATATCCAGTTTCTTCAACATCATTTACTGAAGAGACTGTGTGTTCTTGGCATCTTTGTTGAAAATCAATTGGCTGTAAGTACCTGGGTTTATTTCTAGACTATATCATGTTCCAGTAGTTGATGTGTCTGTTGATTACAATAGCTTTTATTTTGAAATCAGGGAGTGTGATGTGATGTCCCCAGCTTTTTGCCTTTTGCTTATCACTGCCTTGGTGATTTGGGATCTTTCGTGGTTTCATATGAATTTTAGGGTTTTTTTTTCTATTTCTATGGAAAATGACATTGGAATTTTGAAAGGGATTGCACTGAATTTGTAGATCACTTTGGATGGTTTAGACACGTCAGCAATATTAATTTTTCTAATCCATGGACATGGAATATCTTTCCATTTATTTGTGTCTTTTTATGTTTTTTATTTTTTTTTAAGACAGTCTCGCCCTATCGCCCAGGCTGGAGTGCCGTGGCGCAATCTCGGCTCACTGCAACCTCCACCTGCTGGATTCAAGCAATTCTCCTGCCTCAGCCTCCTGAGTAGCTGGCATTACAGGCGCACGCCACCACGCCTGGCTAATTTTTGTATTTTTAGTAGAGACGGGGTTTCACCATGTTGGTCAGGCTCGTCTCAAACTCCTGACCTTGTGATCCACCCGCTTCGGCCTCTCAAGGTGCTGGGATTACAGCCATGAGCCACCGCACCCGGCCTATTTGTGTCTTTTTCAATTTCTTTCATCAATGTTTGATAGTTTTCTTTTTCTTTTTTCTTTTTTTTTGAGACAGAGTCTCACTCTGTAACCCAAGCTGGAGTGTAGTGGCACAATCTCCACTGACTGCAGCCTCCGCCTCCCAGGTTCAAGTGATTCTCTCACGTTTAAGTGATTTTCCCGCCTCAGCTTCCCAAGTAGCTGGGATTACAGGCGCCCGCCACCATGCCTGGCTAATTTTTATATTTTTAGTAGAGACAGGGTTTCACCATGTTGCAGGCTGGTCTCAAACTTCTGGCCTCAAGCGATCTGCCTGCCTTGGCCTCCCAAAGTGCTGGGATTACAGGCGTGAGCCACCACACCTGGCCAATAGTTTTCAGTGTACTGATCTTTTAACTCCTTGGTTAAAGTTATTCCCTAAGTATTTTTTTAATGTTATTGTAAATAAAATTATTTTCTTAATTTCTTTTTATATATATATACTTTAAGTTCTGGGGTACATGTGCAGAATGTACAGTTTTGTTACATAGGTATACATGCGCCATGGTGGTTTGCTGCACCCATCATCCCGTCACCTACATTAGGTATTTCTCCTAACGTTATCTCTCCCCTAGCCTCCCACCCCCCCGACAGGCCCCGGTGTGTGATGTTCCCCTCCCTATATCCATGTGTTCTCATTGTTCAACTCCCACTTATGAGTGAGAACATGTGGTGTTTGGTTTTCTGTTCCTGTGTTACTTTGCTGAGAATGATAGTTTCCAGCTTCATCCATGTCCCTGCAAAGGACATGAATTCATCCTTTTTTATGGCTGCATATATTCCATTGTGTATATGTGCCACATTTTCTTTATCCAGTCTGTTACTGATGGACATTTGGGTTGGTTCCAAGTCTCTGCTGTTATGAATAGTGCCACAATAAACATGCGTGTGCATGTGTCTTTCTCATATAGATTGTTGGCAGTGTGGAAGTAGAAAATCTGACCAGACCAATAACAAGTAAGGAGAATGAATCAGTAATAAGAGTTCACCATCAAAAAAAAAACCAGGACCTGATGACTTCACTGATAAATTCTACCAAAGAGTTAAAGAAGAATTAATACCAATTCTTCTCAAACTCTTCCAAAAAAGTTGAAGAGAAAGGGAATAATTCTAACCCCATTTTACAAGGCTAGCATTGCCCTGATACCAAGCCAGACAAGGATACTATAAAAAAGAAAGCTACAGAACAATATCCCTAGTGAACATAGATGCAAAAATCATCACAAAAATGTTAGCAAAGCAAATCTAACAGCTTATGAAGAAGATAATTCACCACGATCAAGTGGGATTTATCCCAGGTATGCAAGGATGGTTCAATATATGTAAACCAATAAATGTGATTACCACAGTAACAAAATTAAGAACAGAAACCACATGACATCTCAATAGATGCAGAAAAAACATTTGATAAAATTCAACATTGTTCATGATAAAAAACTCACAACAAAATAGGTGTAGCAGGAATGCATGTCAACATTATTAAAGGCCATATATGATAAGCCCACAGCTAACATCATACTCAACAGTGCAGAGTTGATAGCTTTTTCTCTAAAACCAAGATCAAGAAAAGGATACCCACTTTGACAATTTCTACTCAACACAGTACTGGAGTCAATTAGGAACAAAAAAGAAATAAGTTATCCAAATAGGAAAGAAGTGAAATTGTCTCTGTTTTTTGTTAACATTATCTTACATACAGAAAACTCTAAAGACTCTACCAAAAAAAAAAAAAGCAAAAACAAAAACAAAAACAAAAAAACTGTTAGAGCAGGGAAACAAATTCAGGAAAGTTGTCAGTTACAAAATGTTTGCTATTTTATGGAACTTTCCAACTGCTTTCCAGAGTGGCTGTACCCTTTTACATTTGTACCTGTAATATGTGAGTTTTAGTTTCTTTGCCTCCTCATCAACAGTTTTAATTGTCTTTTTTATTATAACCATTCTAGTGGGTGTGGAAAATGCCATTGTGATTTTTATTTGCATTTTCTTAATAACTAAGGATGGCAAGCATCTTTTCATGTGCTTATTGGGCATTTGCATATCTTTCTTTAGTGAAATATGTACTCAAATCTTTTGCCCATTTAAAAAATTAGGTTGTCATTTTATTGAATTCTAGGTGTTCTTTTTTTTTTTTTTTTTTTGAGACGGAGTCTTGCTCTGTCACCCAGGCTGGAGTGCAGTAGCTCAATCTCGGCTCACTGCAAGCTCCGCCTTGCGGGTTCATGCCATTCTCCTGCCTTAGCCTCCCGAGTAGCTGGGACTACAGGCGCCCATCACCACGGCTGGCTAATTTTTTGTATTTTTAATAGAGACGGGGTTTCACCGTGTTAGCCAGGATGGTCTCGATCTCCTGACATCATGATCCACCCGCATCAGCCTCCCAAAGTGCTGGGATTACAGGAGTGAGCCACGGCACCCAGCCTAATTCTAGATGTTCTTTAAATATTCTGGATGTCAGTACCTTATCAGATACATTATTTGCAAATATTTTCCCCAAGTCTTTGGCTTATCTTTCTTTTCACTTTTTTGATGGTATCTTTTGAAGTGCATAAACTTTTAATTTTGATGAAGTCCAACTTATCTTTTTTTCCCTCTTTCATCATTTGTGCTTTTGGTGTTGCATCTAAGAACTCACTGCCTAATCCAAGGTTAAAAATATTTTCTCCTATGTTTTCTTTAGGACTTTCTTTACACTTAAATCTATGACTTAGTTTGAGTTAATTTTTATATGGTAAAGTAAGGCTCCAAATACACCTTTTTTTTTTTTCTTTTTTGAGATGGAGTCTTGCTTGGTGGCCCAGGCTAGAGTACAGTAGGATGATCTCGGCTCACTGCGAACTCTGCCTCCCCGGTTCAAGCAATTCTCCTGTGTCAGCCCCTTGAGTAGCTAGGAGTACAGGCACGCGCCACCACGCCTGGCAAATTTTTTGTATTTTTAGTAGAGATGGGGTTTCGCCATGCTGGCCAGGCTGGTCTCAAACTCCTGACCTCAGGTGATCCACCCACCTCAGCCTTCAAAAGTGCTGAGATTACAGGCATGAGCCACCATGCCCGGCCCCAAATTCACCTTTTTACATACGGATAACCAGTTATCCCAGCATCATTTGTTGAAAGGACTACTCTTTTTACATTGAATTGTTTTGGCATCTTTGTGGAAAAATCAATTGGCCATAAATGTAAGGGTGTAAGTGGTTATTTATTGCAGCATTCATTCCTAAGTCTAGATATCATAAGACCTTTTTATTTTTCCAAACCCTTTGATTGAATGAATATTCTGAGTATGTTCCAGAGCCATATAACTTAAATAACTGTAAGTAGAAAACATGAGCACCAAATAAATTTCTCCTAAATGCAACTGTATTCTTAGTGCAATTACTGTGTATATGTATAAAAATTGTGTCCAAAGTGTTTATAAACATTACTCTGGGTTTTATATAGAAGTTAGAACATTTTCCCATTTCTGTGAACTTTAATATCTTAATATTTGGGCATTTTTTAAAAGAAGGTCTTCCTTGTTAGATTCATTCTGCCAAGCAAGCCTGCAAGTTTTAGACTTTTATATCACTCAAGTTGCTTATGTAGTCCTTCAAGAAAAATTAAACCAAGATCTCTAAAGTGATTTCCATGCAAAATTAATGCTTCCCTTTACCTCTGCCAAACTCTGTGATACATTTATGCGGCAGATGCCAGAAAGTTCAGAACTTGTCACTGGAAAGAATTCAAAATTTTAAGACAGAAAGCATTTGCGCCTGGGGCAATGTAATGATCCCACCTGTGTCGTTTTCTTGTCTTCTGGATGTTTTCATTGTGTGTCCAGAAAGGCCCAGGCAGATCCTTCTTCTATTTTTAAATCTTTTTTATGAAACACAGTTTTAATTTTACAAGACCAGATCTCACTCCAAGTTTCAAAATATGTGTTCTTCAGCATAAAATGTTTTGACAGATATCTAATGGCCTAGCACTTTAGCATCCATTTTTTAGGCATAGACTCAGAGAACTGGAGCCATAAAATCATAGTGTAATTGGTCACTATCAGATGCTGGATAAATTTGTACTTCTAGGTGAACTGCTTTCTTTCCCTTTCCCTTATTGTGAAAACTGTCTCAATCTGTTAATATACCACTGAAATAAATGGAAATATCTGTTGGACTTACTAGCTTTGATATTTTATTTATGGTCTATGAAGAAGAGCAGAAAAGACCTGGTATTTATTGAGTGCCTACTATGTTCTCCAAGTACTATCCTAGATATGTTTATATCCCTAATCTCATTTAATCCTCACAAACCCTTATTGTTGGTATTATGATCCCATTTTTAGAAAGGAAGAACTTTAAATAAGCCAAATAATGACACTTTATGCCTGTGTGTGGCCTTTCATATCATAATTCTAAAGTATCATCTGGTATTTGTGATGTTCAGTT
Organism: Gorilla gorilla gorilla; assembly: GCF_029281585.2. Taxonomy (NCBI): domain Eukaryota; kingdom Metazoa; phylum Chordata; class Mammalia; order Primates; family Hominidae; genus Gorilla; species Gorilla gorilla. The sequence continues at coordinate 74,321,933 of NC_073243.2, forward strand.
ATTTAAAAAACTATCATAATTTATATCTACTGTTGCAAAGTTGAGGGTAGAACGAAGAGACAAATGTGGTATTCAACTTTTTGTACTTATTATTTTTGGGAAACATAGCAAACAGACATAAGAGCTAAGTAAGTGATACAGAATACATTCAATAGGGGGAAGGCTGTATAATTCTCAGATACAAATAGTGCTGGAACAACTTGATATCCCTATGCAAAAAAAAATCAACTTTGAGTCATACCTCATACTACATACATATAAAAGCTAATTTAAATAGTTCATAGATGTAGTTGTAAAACTTAAAATAGTGAAGGACAATGTCTACCACCTTGGGTAAGGCAAAGATTTCTTAAATACAATCCCTAAATATACTGGTAAATTAGACCGTCTTAGTCATTTTGTGTTGCTATAACAAATATCTGTGGCTGGGTAATTTGTAAAGAAAATAGGTTTATTTAGCTCATAGTTCTGCAGGCTAGGAAGTACAAAAAGCATGGTGCCAGCATCTGCTTGGCTCCTGGTGAAGACCTCATGCCTGCATAGTGAAAAGCAGAAAAGGAGCAGGCAAGTGCAAAGAGATCACATGGTGAAAGCAGCAGCAAGGGAGAGAAACCAAGAAAGCCGGACTCTTTTTAAAAACCCACGCTTGTGTTAACTTGTATCCATAATATCTAAAAAGCTCTGAAAATTCAACAATAAGAAAAATAAATCAATATTTTAAATGGGAAAAGATTTTTACAGACACTTCATCAAGTTAGAAAAACAGATGATAAATAGTATATGGAAAGATCCTTAACATAACTAGTCATTTCAGAAATGCAAATTAAAAATCACAATACACTATTACTACAAACCTATAAGAATGGCTTAAAAAAAAAAGCTAACGATACCTAGTGCTGATGAGGATATGGAGCAATTGGAATGTGCATACATTGATTGTGGGAATGCAAAATGGAACTGCAACTCTGGAAAACAGTTTCTTATAAAGTTAAATATATACTTCCCATATCACAAGCAACGTCATTTCTAAGTGTTATTTAAGATAAATGAAAATTTATTTTTTAAAAAACAATAAAAAGCTGTAGATGAATAATTACAGCAGCTTTGTTCACAATTGCCCCAAACTGGAAACAACCCCAAATCTTCATTCTGTTAATGCACTAAAAAAAGTAGTACATCCATAGAGTGAAATTTTATTCAGTAATAAAAAGTAATAGAGTACTGACATATAAAACAAATACATTCTGCTTAAAGAAGCCACACTCAAAAGACTACACACAATATAATTCAGTTATATTAACATTCTGAACAAGTCATAACTATAGGGATAAAAAATAGGCCAACAGTTGCCAAAGGTAAAAGGTGGGAATGGAGGGGTTTCTATAAAGAGGCATCACAAGGGAAGTTTTTGGAGAGACACAACCATTCATTTGTCAAATCACACAGACCTACACATGTAAAAAGGCAAATTTTAAGTATGTTAGACTCCAATAAACGTAACATAATTATATATGCAATATACATATATATGTGATAAATATCAATAAATCTACTTCTCTCTCATTAAGAGAAATCTAGATTTAGTTACTCCAGAGCTGGTTTGGTGGTTCCAGAGTCAAGGACCAGGGTACCTTCTATTCTCTTGCTCTGACAAAATGCTGTTTGTGCACAGCCATCATATCCACATTACTGGCAGAGGAAAGAGTAAAAAGGAAGGGGTGAAAAGGGTCTGTAACCTTCTTTCGGAGACTTTTTCAAAGTTTCACACTACCCTTTCATTACACCTCATTGGTCAAAACATAGTTGCCACATTTAATCACATCTAACTGCAAGAGAAGCTAGAAAATACAGAATTTGAGAAGAAAAGAAATGTATATTGGAGTATGCAGCTAGTAATATCTGTTATAATTCTGTTGGTTTATAGATGCCAAGATGTCTTATAACACTGGGGTTCTGTCCCCTTGCTCTTCACTAGGATGCTTTATATCGGAGTTACAAAGTGCCTCTCTATTATTCCTGTGTACTGTTTCCCTAGCCCTTTTTTGAGCCTACATTTTGGTAGTTACTAGCTTGTAAAATTTGGTTAGCGCAATCTTAACATTATGTCAGGCACTGGGTTTGACAGCTCTGAAAACTGACTTTCAGTAATGTTAAGCAATTAAGTTCCCAAATAAAGTGGAGAAGAAAGCTTGCAAAAGTAATTTATAAACAAAACCCCCAAAATTTCCTTTGGAATATATCATAAATATTTGACAGCTTCAAAGAAAGCGCTGGCTATTCAAAATCTGCACATTTAACATTCAATTGCACCTCACTGTATATAGATTAGACCTCAAAGTTGATTCCTAAAATGCTTGGATAAAAAGTGAAATTATTTCTTTCATTCATGCAACATTTATTGAGGACCTAGTATTTATGTTCCTTCTATATTCAAGAAAAGGTAAAGGCCCTAGGCATACACAGACTAAACAAAACAAAACAAAAACAAAATCCTTGCTCTCAAGGAGCTCTTCTTGTAAAAGAAATAAATGTTAACATGTGTAATTACAATTTATGTGACCTGAGTAAAGTAAGTTCTCTAGTTTTGTACTTTTCAAAATTGTTTAGGCTATTCCAAGTTGTTTACATTTCCAGATGAATTTTAGAACCAGCTTATCCAATTTCTATCTCCAAACATTCAACTGGAATTTAATTGAGATTACATTAAATCTAAACATCAATTTGGGAAGAACTGAAATGTTAATACTAATGACTCTTCTGATCCATGAATACAGTACATCTTCTCATTTATATAGATCTTTTAGTTCTCTCAGAAATGTATTATGGTTTTCAATGTATAAATACTACACACACACAGACAGATTTCCATATGTATTATGCTGTTAATCACTGGTATTATTTTCACAATTTTAATAACAATTGTTTGTTGCTAGTCAACAGAGATAAAATTGACTCATAATTACTGACTTTGTATCCTGTGACCTTGCTAAACTCACTTAGTAGTTCTAATAGCATTTTTGTAGATTCACAAGGATGCCCTCTCTCACCACTCCTATTCAACATAGTGTTGGAAGTTCTGGCCAGGGCAATCAGGCAAGAGAAAGAAATAAAGGGTATTCAGTTAGGAAAAGAGGAAGTCAAATTGTCCCTGTTCGCAGATGACATGATTGTATATTTAGAAAACCCCATTGTCTCATCCCAAAATCTCCTTAAGCTGATAAGCAACTTCAGCAAAGTCTCAGGATAAAAAATCAATGTGCAAAAATCACAAGCATTCCTATACACAAATAAAAGACAAACATAGAGCCAAATCATGAGTGAACTCCCATTCACAATTGCTTCAAAGAGAATAAAATACCTAGGAATCCAACTTACAAGGGATGTGAAGGACCTCTTCAAGGAGAAGTACAAACCACTGCTCAACAAAATATAAAGAGGACACAAACAAATGGAAGAAGATTCCAGGCTCATGGATAGGAATAATCAGCATTGTGAAAATGGCCATACTGCCCAAGGTAATTTACAGATTCAATGCCATCCCCATCAAGCTACCAGTGACTTTCTTCACAGAATTGGAAAAAACTAAAGTTTATATTGGAACCAAAAAAGAGCCCGCATTGCCAACACAATCCTAAGCAAAAAGAACAAACCTGGAGGCATCACACTACCTGACTTCAAACTATACTACAAGGCTACAGTAACCAAAACAGCATGGTACTGGTACCAAAACAGAGATATAGACCAATGGAACAGAACAGAGGCCCTAGAAATAACACCACACATCTACAACCATCTGATCTTTGACAAACCTGACAAAAACAAGAAATGGGGAAAGGATTCCCTTTTTAATAAATGGTGCTGGGAAAACTGGCTAGTCATATGTAGAAAGCTGAAACTGGATCCCTTCCTTACATCTTATAAAAAAATTAATTCAAGATGGATTAAAGACTTAAATGTTAGACCTAAAACCATAAAAACCCTAGAAGAAAACCTAGGCAATACCATTCAGGACATAGGCATGGACAAGGACTTCATGACTAAAACACCAAAAGCAATGGCAACAAAAGCCAAAATTGACAAATGGGATCTAATTAAAGAGCTTCCATACGGCAAAAGAAACTACCATCAGAGTGAACAGGCAACCTACAGAATGGGAGAAAAATTTTGCAATGTACTCCTCTGACAAAGGGCTAATATCCAGAATCTACAAATAACTTAAACAAATTTACAAGAAAAAAACAACCCCATCAAAAAGTGGGTGAAGGATATGAACACAGACACTTCTCAAAAGAAGACATTTATGCAGCCAACAGACACATGAAAAAATGCTCATCATCACTGGTCATCAGAGAACTGCAGATCAAACCCACAGTGAGATACCATCTTACGCCAGTTAGAATGGCAATCATTAAAAAGCCAGGAAACAACAGATGCTGGAGAGGATGTAGAGAAATGGGAACACTTTTACACTGTTGGTGGGACCGTAAACTAGTTCAACCATTGTGGAAGACAGTGTGGCGATTCCTCAAGGATCTAGAACTAGAAATACCATTTGACCCAGTGATCCCATTACTGGGTATATACCCAAAGGATTATAAATCTTGCTACTATAAAGACACATGCACACATATGTTTATTGTGGCACTATTCACAATAGCAAAGACTTGGAACCAACCCAAATGTCCATCAATGATAGACTGGATTAAGAAAATGTGGCACATATATGTCATGGAATACTATGCAGCCATAAAAAAGGATGAGTTCATGTCCTTTGCAGGGGCATGGATGCAGCTGGAAACCATCATTCTGAGCAAACTGTCACAAGGACAGAGAATCAAACACCGCATGTTCTCACTCATAGGTGGGAATTGAACAGTGAGAACACAGGGCAGGGAACATCACATCCTGGGGCCTGTTGAGGGGTGGGGAGCAGGGGGAGGGATAGCATTAGGAGAAATACGTAATGTAAATGACGTGTTCATGGGTGCAGAAAACCAACATGGCACATGTATACCTATGTAACAAACCTGCACGTTGTGCACGTGTACCCTAGAACTTCAAAGTATTAAAAAAAGAGAGAGAGAGAGAGAGACAGAGTCTTGCTCTATTGTCCAGGCTGGAGTACAGTGGTGTGATCACAGCTCACCATAACTTGAACTTCTAGGTTCAAGCAATTCTCCTGCCTCATCCATCCAAGTAGCTAGGGCTATGGGCACATGGCAACATGCCTGGCTAATTTTTATTTTTTGTAGAGATAAGGTCTCACTATATGTTACCCAGACTGGTCTGGAACTCTTTGCCTCAAGCAATCCTCCTGCCTTGGTCTGCCAAAGCACTGGAATTACAGGGGCAAGCCACCGTTACTGGCCGAAATTTTCTATATAGACAATTATGTGGTCTCTTTAATAGAGACAATTTTATTTCTTCCTTCCAATCAGTAAGCCTTTCATTTATTTGTCTTATTGCACTGGCTGGCAATTCCAGCATATAGAAATAATGAGAGTTAACATCATTGCTTTTTTCTCAAGCACAGGGGGAAAGTATTCAGCCTTTTTCCATTAAGTGTATTTCAGATTGAACATCCCTAATCCAAATATCCAAAATCCAAAGTGCTCCATAATTTGATACCTGATTTCATGTGATGGATCGCAATCAAAATGCATGTACACAACACACAGTTCATTCAGTCTGCCACTGTTTGTTGTTGCTACTGTGTAACAATTGATACACGTATTCTGGTGATGCTACTGTGCTGCGCAGTTAACCTGAACACATTACTTTTTTTTACTGTATTAATGATATGTCATATTTTTCAGTTAAGTACTTATATATGAATAAGTGTAAGAAAATGCTTATCAGTGACATATAAATTCAGATTCAGGAATGATGATGATGCCAAAACTCTATAGTTCTCCACATGTGTAACTGAGACAATGACATTTTTGCCTTCTCTTCTAATGGTTCAATGTACACACAGTTTGATGCAAAAAATTTTTTTAAATATTATATAAAATTACCTTCAGGCTATGTGTATAATGTATTATGAAACATAAATGAATTTTGTACTCAGACTTGGGTCCCATCTCAAGACATCTCATTACATATATGCAAATATTCCACAATTTGAATCCCAAACCCAGAACACTTCTGAGCCCAGACATTTTGGATAATAGATATTTAACCTGAACCTGTAGGTTTTTCATAGATGCCCTTTATCAGAACTAAGAAATTCCATTCTATTCCTAGTTTGCTGAGAAATTTTATCATGAATGAATGCTGGATTTTTTCAAATGCTTATTTTACATCAATTGAGATGATGATACATCTTTTCTCTTTTTTAAGTCTGTGCATTATATTGTCTGATTTTCAATCCTTTCAATCCTCCTTTGCACTCTTGGTTTAAATATGACTTAATCATGATGTATTATCCTTTCAATAAACTGTTAGCTTGAACTTGCTGATGTTTCGTTAAGGATTTTTCTTTCAGTTCATTGGGGATATCAGTCTATGGTTTCCTTTTACTGAAGTGACTTTGCGTTAGGCATCAGGGTAATGTTGGCCTTATAAAATAAGTTGGAGTGTGTTTCTTCTTTTAGTTTCTGGAAGAGTTTGTACAGAATTGGAATTTTTTCTTTCTTAAAGTAGAATTCAACAGTGAAGCCATCTAGAGTTTTCATAGTGGAAAGGTTTTTAATTACACATCCAGTCTTTTACACAGGACAGGAATATCTCAATTATTTGTGTCTTATGAATGATCTTTCATAATTTGTGTCTTTCAAGGAAATTTTTCCATTTCGTCTAAGTTATCAAATATGTTTGTACAAAATTGTCATAAAATTTCCAATTATCTTTCAATGTCATTAAGTTCTACAGTGATGTCACCTCCTTCATTCAAGATATCGGTGTCTGATATTGCCTGCAATTCTTTTTGAGATCGAGCAGGTTAGAGTGCAGTGGTGTGATCTCGGCTCACTGCAACCTCCACCTCCCAGGTTCGAGAGATTCTCCTGCCTTGGCCTCCCAAGTAGCTGGGATTACAGGCACGAGCCACTATGCCTGGCTAACTTTTGTATTTTTAGAAGAGATAGGGTTTCACCATATTGGCCAGGCTGATCTCAAACTCCTGAGCTCAAGTGATCCACCCACCTCGGCCTCCCAGAGTGCAATTACAGGGGTGAGCCATCACACCTGGTCTCCTTTTTTAATCATCAATACAGCTAGGGATTTATCAATTTGATTTGTCTTCTCAAATTGGTTATTTTTCTTTGTTTTTTAATTTCAATTTTATTCATCTGCTCTTTCCTTTTTATTATTTTCTTCCTTCTGCCTACTAGGTTAATTCTTTCTCTCTCTGATTTTTGTTCTGTTTTGGTTTTTTGGGTCTACAGTTTCTTAAGGTTGAATCTTGGATACCTGATTTGGGGCCCTTATGTTTTTCCGGAAGTCTGAAATCAAGGTATCTGCAGGGCCACACTTCCTCTAGAGGAACTGGGTAGAATCCCTCGTAGCCTTTTCAAGCTTCTAGTGGCTGGCACCATTCCTTGGCCTCCTTGGCTTATGATCACATCACTCTGATCTCTGCCTTCATCTTTATGTTGCTTTTCCCCCTTTGTGTCTTCTCATCTTCTGTCCTTTAATGAGGGCACTTGTCGGATTTAAGGCCTATCTGGATAATCCAGGATGATCTCATCTCAAGATCCCTAACAATTAAATTTGCAAAGACTTTTTTCAAAAAAGGAAACATTCACAGGTTCCAGGAATTTGATGTGAAAATAGCTTTTTGGGGGGCCACCATTGAACCCACTGTACACAACATAGATGAACCTCAAAACACACTCTCCCAACTAAAAGAAGCTAGACACAAGAGATGACATACTACATGATTCTATTGATTTGAAACATACATAAAAGGCAAATATATAGATGGCAGATCAGTACTTGCACAGGGCTGGTGGTAAAAATAGGGAATAATTAAACATTGTCTCTTTTTGGGGTGACAGAAATGCTATAAATTAAATGGTCACAATGGTTATACAAGTCTGTAAATATATTAAAAATCATTAAATTGCCCCATCCTTTTCTATTTTCAGCTGTAATCAGTATAGCTGAAAATTCCATTAAATTCCTAGAAAAGACCATCAGTAATTAAACATTTCTGAAGGAAACTTCAGCAAACCTCAGATAAGGAAGTTGATCAAATGGAATTGGAAGAGATTCCTAATTTAAAACATATGCCAATATTCTTCTCAGCCAAAATTTACACTCTGCTCTTATAAACCAAATACCTCTAAAGCTCTTTATGAAGCACTTGTAAAATATTTTATTTCATTAAATCAAGCAGCAAGAAGTTAGTCACAGTGGCTCGTATCTGTAATCCCTGCACTCTGTAAGACCAAGGCAGGCGGATCACTCGAGTCCAGGTATTCAAGACCAACCTGGGCAACATGGCGAAACCCTGTCTCTATACAAATACAAAAATTAGCTGGGTATGGTGGCCAGCTAATTCTTGTACTTTTGCAGAGACCTGTAATCCCAGCTACTCGGGAGGCTGAGGAAGAAGAATCACTTGAACCCAGGAGGCAGAGGCTGCAGTGACCTGAGATGGGCACCACTGCACTCCAGCCTGGGCAACAGAAAGAGACCCTGCCTCCGAAAATAAAAAATAAAAATAAATAAGCAGCAAGAAAAATCAGTTTGGTAGCTGATTAAGAAGGGAAAGAATGCTACATTTCATGGAGAGTTCTAGTCCAAGTGACCTCCTCAACCACTGCAGGTGAAACAGTACTCAACAGCTTTCAACCAACATTAAATTAAAATCCTGTACCAGATGTCAAACGTTCACCAACTTAAAAGCTGGTATACAAATAGGATATACAGAGATACATAAACATATATATTATGCATACATACTTATATACCTATTACATTGTGTTCATATATTTATATATATTAAATATATCGTGTGTGTGTGTGTGTGTGTATGTGTGTAGGTATATATGTATGTATGTATTCACCTCTATATCTCAATCAATGATCTAGCTGGGCACAGTGGTTCACACCTATAAACCCAACTACTTGTGAGGCTGAGGCAGGAGCATCACTTGAGGCCAGGAGTTCTAGACCAGCCTGAACAATATAGCAAGACACTATCTTAAAAAATAATAATAGGCCAGGCACAGTGGCTCATGCCTGTAATCCCAGCACTATGGGAAGCCAAGGTGGGTGAATCACAAGGTCAGGAGTTCGAGACTAGCCTGGCCAACATGGTGAAACCCCGTCTCCACTAAAAATACAAAAATTAGCCAAACATGGTGGCGGGCGCCTGTAATCCCAGCTACTAGGGAGGCTGAGGCAAGAGAATTGCTTGAACCTGGGAGGCAGAGGGTTGCAATGAACTGAGATTGCGCCACTGCACTCTAACCTGAGTGACAGAACAAGACTCCGTCTCAAAATAAATGAATAAATAAATAAAAATAAAAATAAAAATTAGCCAGGTGTGGTAATGCATGCCTGTAGTCCCAGCTACTTGGGAGGCCGAGGTGGGAGGATCACTTGAGCCCAGGAGTTCAAGACTGCAGTGAGCTATGATGGCACTGCTGCACTCCAGCGTGGGTGACAGAGTGACTCCCATCTCTAAAAATAAAAATAAAAAATAAGTGACCTTAAATATAGTATGGAGAGTGGGGGAAAAAAGAAAGTTAAGGGGGAGGGAGCAAGGAAGATGAGCGAAGGGGAGGGCAGGGAAGGGAACTCAGATATACGTTCTATTATGTTGAGGTGATGGGGTTCCTTTTTTCCCTCTAACCTCTTTTAATTTAGCCTATCATGAAGTTCACAAAAAATATAGTACCGTGTTCTAAGATAACACCCTCGGGTGTAGATGCTAAGCACTATTCTGCTCAGAGTTATGGCAAAGATGCTTCATATTTCTTTCAAAATAATCTATAGAGAACTTCATATACCTTCCAAATGCCAAATTAACATCTTCCAGTTACCCATTCTGACTTCCTTTCTTTTCTTAATATCTAGCATAGTTTTGTACAAATAATAGGCTTTGACAAATTAAAATTCTATACCAGATGTATATTATATATGTCTTAGTAACTATCTATTGATCTTTAATACTACCCTATTCTTAAGTTCTCCTGAAATGTTCCTCAAAATAATGTTTCAATTAACTTTGGTTAAGTCATAAACACTGTTCCTGGCCCTGAAGAAACCAGGATGAATAGAACAGGACTTTTGCCAACATGGTGAAACCCTGTCTCTACTTTTAGTAGAGACAATTAGCTGGCGTGGTGGTGTGCACCTGTAATCCCAGCTACTCGGGAGACTGAGGCACGAGAATCACTTGAACCTGGGAGGTGGAGGTTACAGTGAGCTGAGATCACGCCACTGCACTCCAGCCTGGGCGATAGAGTGAGACTCTGTCTCAAAAAAAAAAAAAAAAAGAATAGGGCTTTTGCCTTCACAGAAATCACAGACTGGCTGATGAAAATGTTTTATAAGTATAAGCCATAGGACTACAATTCAACAAATATAAATTAAATACTTTCCACAAACCAGGTACCTTGGTGGATACATGGAGATACAAAAGTGTCTTTTCTCCAAAAATGCATAACCTAATGGGGAAGAGGGGAAAACATGCCATCGCCTCATGAGGCAGTCACCCAGAAAAAGAGGTATTTCATTGGGAAAGATCTAGGAAGGATTCTATAGAGGTGTGACTTTTGGGGAGAGCTGAGATTCTGTGGCTGAAATTTACAGACTAGAGATGGGGATGAAAATGGAAAGGGGTGTCGGGGTGGGGAGTGCATCCTCGAAATTGGTGTAAAAGACGCAAAGAGGAGGGGGCTTAAAATGCACAGTCTACATAGGGAAAAAAAAGTAGTTTGCTCTGACAAGAGGATGAAGTACATAGTGGGCACAAGTAGAAGACGAGATTGTAAAAATATTGGCAAGTACCAGATTGTAAAGGGTATCCTGTGAGATGTGTTGAGATTACAGGCTTTATACTCTAGGAGACTGTGAAGCCACTAAATAGAAGAGTGACTTAGGTTACACAATCAGACTTGTGTTTTAGAAAATCACTTGGATGGCAGTAGGGAAGACCAGAGGGGACAAGTCTGTAGGTTGGACAGTCCAAGTGAAAGATGATAAAGGCCTGTTCTAAGGCAATGGAACAGGGAAAGTGAGGAGAAAACATTACTTTGAGGTGGCTAGAGTCATGGTACTATTCAGTGAAGCAGAGCTGTGGAAGATATGGTATAAGATAGAAGGTAATAATTTTGGTAGAAGTGGCAATAGCAGGTTAAGAGTCAGAGAGCTGTGTGACATTCCGGTGGAGAATCTTGTTGTATAGGGTCTGGATGAAAGAAATACAATTAGGAATTATTAGAATGTAGACAGAGATATGAAACCATGGGGACTGCAAAAGGCAGACCCTCATGGAACAGACACTGAGAGAATAGACAGCAAAAAGGAAAAGGAGCTAGGCAGGCCATAAGAAAGGGATACGAGGAGAGGGAAGTGTTAGGAAGCCAAAAGAGAATGCTTTTAAAAAGAAGGTGTGTACATGTTCTCACTCATAAGCGGGAGTTGAACAATGAGAACACATGGATACAGGGAGGGGAACATCACACACTGGGGCCTGCCGGTGGGTGGGGGGCTAGGGGAGGGAGAGCATTAGGAGAAATACCTAATGTAGGTGACGGGTTGATGGGTGCAGCAAACCACCATGGCACGTATATACCTATGTAACAAAACTGCACATTCTGCACATGTATCCCAGAACTTAAAGTATAATAATAAAAAAAGGTGTGATCATGAGTATTAAATTCCAAAGAGATGTTAAGTAAAAAGAGGACTGAAAGGCCTTCACAGGATTTAATAGACAAGAGCTCACAGATGACTTCTGCAAGAGCAATGTCAGTAGAATGATAAGGGTAGAAATCAGAAAGCTATGGCATTAGGAGTGGAAAACAATGAGGGAGAGATAAAGCAGGCAAAGAGTATTCAAGCATAAAATGCTATTTAAGTACAGAAGGGAATCAATAAAACCTGGCCAAGACAAGGAGGAATGGAATTGAGGATGCCAGGCTGGGAAGAGAAGGTAACATTCGATTTGGCTCCTAAATGATATGAAGGGTTGTAAGGTAGATTTGAAGGAAGGAGTTTATGCAAAAGGAAAACCAAGAGCAAAAGGCCTTGAAAGGGGTCTTGAAAGGAATGGTAAATGATCTGATATCTGATATAGTTACAACTCGAGGGGTAGAAGTGGGAGGAGGTGCACACATATCTGGAGATGATGACAGAAATAGGCTAGTACTAGATTGGGAAAGACCTTGCAAGCCATTAGGGATTATGCACAGTACTCTGTAAACCTTGGAAAGGCAACAGATAACACTAGTAAGGGGGCTGAGATTATGACAGGCAGGGCAGGAACCCAAGCAACGTGCCCCAAAGTCAGCCTAGACTGATGCTCCAGTAACAGAGCCTGACCCATGGCTACACAGTATGGGGCTAAAAAGGAATGAAGACAGTGTCCCAGACAAAGGTACTGGATCAAGAGCAGAATGATGGTATTTTTCACATAAATGGAGAATTGGAGAAGACAGAAAGACACTAAAAAATGAAATGAGAATAGTAAAGATCTAGTGCATCTAATAGTACAAATTTCTGACCAATTGGAAATGAAAAGGAAGAAGTCACTGATAGAACCCTACTCTTCTCAAGAGGGCACTGAGAACAAAGAGAAGAATTCTGTAACTCTCCAACTGCATTTCTATGTTGTACATGACTGAGGAGTGGGAAACTCACAATGAATCCATCTGGGGACATAAAACAAGTCACTCAGCTCTATTCCACTAATTACTCTCAAAACATGTATCAAGATAAAAAATTGTATGTGGATTTGGCCTTAAAAAGTGGACAAGGAGGCTGGGCACGGTAGCTCACGCCTGTAATCCCAGCACTTTGGGAGGCTGAGGTGGGAGGATCACGAGGTCAGGAGTTTGAGACCAGCCTGGCCAACATAATGAAACCCTGTCTCTACTAAAAATGCAAAAAATTAGCCAGGCGTGGTGGTGTGCACCTGTAATCCCAGCTATTTAGGAGGTTGAGGCAGGAGAATCACTTGAACCTGGGAGGCAGAGGTTGCAGTGAGCCGATATCGTGCCACTGCACTCCAGCCTAGGCAACAGAGTGAAACTCCATCTCCAAAAAAAAAAGTGGACAAAGATCTAGTATGTCTGTAACTACAGATGACTGTTTTTTATTTATGTTAAGAAGTAATGCCACGTTACTACCTTCTGACAGAAGCAAAGCAGAGGTGGAGGTGGAATATGGGATATTTGGGAACAGAGGAAAGAGATTATGGTGGTCAGCATAGGACCAAGTGGATAGAACAAATCTTACAGAAATCTGCTTCTATCCACCCCTTTACTGTCAGTGCTGCCAGGGCTCACTATGGCTTCTGGAACAACTTCTTCTTGGGTATCTGCAGGTGCTTATGGTTTCTCAACAAACTGCTACAGTTTAACATAATTATGGCTATTATTCTTTATTTTTAATGCCTCTGAAGTATAATACATATACAAATTTTTCACTCGACCAACCAAGTTTAAAAGCACCAGACTCTACATCTGCAAAACAGATTTGAAAGATAAAATTTTATATGCCAAAGAGTGATTCAGTGCAAGTTTGAAAAGGAGATAAATATTCATCTTTTGAAAGGGAATTGATGATTTTTCCTGACTGAAAATTTAAACAATGCTTAATCAAGTCATAGAGTTAAGTAATGAAGTCAATATTACTTTAGAAGTTTCCACTAAAAAAATGAACCTTTTCGGTATCTCTAACAAATTAATCTACAACAGAACTCTTGTACGTGGAGAATTATTCGAAGAAATCGTGAAATGTCAAAATGTGTTTGATAATGAATTCAGAATACCAGACTAAGAATCTGAATAAGATTCCTGTAAGACTCATAATCATGATCACTAACATTTAAGTACACATAATGAAGTATGCACTATTCTAAAAGCACTTTACCATTTAATCCTCACAACTCTCTGAAGAAGGTACTACTATTATTTCTATTTTGTAGAGACAAAAAGTATAAAAGGATTAAGTAATAATTAACGTAAACATTCAGTTAAGTGAAATAATCAACTAACAGACCTAATGTGCTGTCATGGCACATTACTGTCTACTTCACATTTCATAGTCCTGTCTATATGAATCCATGAAAACAAGTAAGGTCCTAACAATTTTGGATTTGTATGCTATCAATATTGTTGGTTCAGCAGTACATTCACTTGAGGAAGAATACTGCAAATTTTCCATATCTATAAAAGTAATTCAAAATAAAGTTAATATTATTTGTATTTTGTACCTTTTAGGGATAATTACTCTGAAAGTCTTGCTAATGTGATGTATGTTAAAGAAATGAAGTCCTTTCTCTTTAACAAAATGAATATCAACTTTTCTCCCAATTAACATAATCAATGAGAAAACACTTTCAAAGGACACAAGTATAAGGGATCCCACCTACTATGACTGCTTGTCATAGTCAATCACCCTTTCAAAGGACACAGGTGTAAGGGATCCCACCTACTATGACTGCTTGTCATAGCCAATCATCCCTTATGCTTTCTCCTCCCATATCTGTGACACATTTGTTCATAAGCCAGGCATGTTTCCCTCAATAAGCTCTGCTCTATTCCTTTTTTTTTTTTTTTTGAGACAGAGTCTTGCTCTGTCACCCAGGCTGGAGTGCAGTGGCACCATCTCGGCTCACTGCAAGCTCTGCCTCCTGGGTTCACGCCATTCTCCTGGCTCAGCCTCCAGAGTAGCTGGGACTAGCCCGCCACCACGCCTGGCTAACTTTTTGTATTTTTAGTAGAGAAGGGGTTTCACGGTGTTAGCCGGGATGGTCTCAGTCTCCTCACCTCGTGATCCACCTGCTTTGGCCTCCCAAAGTGCTGGGATTACAGGCATGAGCCACCGCACCCAGCCTCTATTCTCTTAAATAACTCTAGGGGGATACATTTTCTATGTGTACAGGAGGAAGAACCGCATGTAGGAGAAAAAATCACCAACAGCTAAGGCACAGAGTTCAAATGAGAAAATAAACAAAGTAGATCCAGAAAAGCTTTTAAAACTTTGCACAGAGGCTATGAACTACTAGGATCAACAGAGCAAGTGGAACCACCTAAGCAGCATTTTACCATCAGAAACAGGCTATTTGATAAAAAGTACTGGTGGCGACATCCTAAAGAAGTGCTACGCACAAGGACAGCCCATGCTGAAACAAGATGAAACTTGGCATACTCTCCATATGTTTTCCAGTTACTTAAGACCTTTAGGATTACACCAACAATCACAGAGATGCTCGTTGCTTACAGCTCCACCATTAGGTACAATAATATGAATCAAAGCTAAACATGTGTTAAGTCTGTATTATACCAGCACTATGTTAAGGGCTTTACACATGTTATCTCATCTAAGCTCAGCATTTTACCATGGTTACCTTTATCATCCCCATTTGAGAGATGATGTGAGAAGTTATATAATCTGCCCATGGTGACACAGTTAGTAGTAGCAGAGTTAGGATTCTAATCCAGGTCAACCTGGTTGCAAAGCATACCCTTTTACTTTAACATCTAAAAGATAACTGTGTGTGAATCTATGGTTGTATAATCATTATATAAAATTGGGTCAGACACTGCTAAGCAAGCAGAGCATTCTTATGTTATATTGCTGATATAGGGAAATCTGATATAGGGACTTCGAAAAGTATTCCTACAGTATTGTTAGTCCAGTTTCCAGAGGCTGTAATCAATACACGTTTTCCTGAAATATTAAAAGGCTTGCTTTCATAGTTTGGTTTTCACCTATCCCTATAGTTAACTAGTCTAAATGCAATGGACAGCACAACACTTAAATTTACTCCAGAAATGAGGACCAGAATGCAACAGTAAAAATGACCCATTCTAAAAATGACCCATTCTATAACTTAAAATGACCCTTACTATACCTAGTAACTATTAGTTACTAACTAATACTGTAACAAATAAAAACTATAAGTCGTGAGACCATCAAATGTCAAACATCCTAGTAAGACAGGTACTACTAAAGATTTTTTTTTTTTAAGTTTTCAAACATTTCCCTCAATCCCAGGAAATGTCTGAAGCACTATGAGAGCTAGGATTTGGAATTTAGTGAAATCTCTTCTAACTTAGGCCTTATGAAGGGACATGCCCCCTAATATTCAGCAGCCAGTCAAAGCAACACAGCTGTCCCCATGTAAAACAATTGGGATTTATCAGACGAAATTCTGATAGCTTTGTCTCTCTGCTGTCCACCTCTAGATCTGTGTATAGTTTTGTGCACTAGGGGTTAGGGTAAGAAGGGTCTGTGAGGTACCTAAAATCGTATATATGTGTACTTTTTACAGAGAAGTTCTATAGTTTCCCCTTAGATCATCAGAGAAATCTAACAAACATTAAAACATAGCTCTAAACTTTACCCCTACCCAGAGAGCTGATTTTATATTTAGACTGCATTGCTTTGATCTCCTCTTAGGATGGCTTTTCTTCATTTTTAGGTTCTGCTTGGACTTGTGTTAAAGAGTGCAACAAAAAATAACGACATGAATAACAGTATAGAAAAATGATTGAGGGTGAGGACAATGAAGTCATTTTGCCTGTTTTTAACTCCTCTCTCCTAACTGGTGATATTGAACAAGTCACTTGACCTCTCAGAGCCTCAGTTTCCTAATGGGAAATACTTTATAGTTATTTTAAAGAATTGGATGAGAAATATACACAAAGCACTTAATACAGTCTCTTGCCCATAGTAAATGCCCAACTGTGTTTATTGTTCAGGATACTGTCTACATTCACCAGTGTTCCCTATATGAGGGTCCTGGGAAAAGTTTGATTGATTGGGTTTTTTGTTTAGGATACTGTCTACATCCACCAGTGTTCCCTATATGAAGGTCCCTGGGGAAAAGTGTTTCTTTCTCACTCTGTTGAAAAGAAAGGTCTATTTTCTCCTCTTGGAGATCCTGAGGCTTAACTGAATATGTCTCCATTTTTGTCGTAGTCACTGGACAGTTTGGAGATGAATCTATAACCTAACTTATCACACTGAGCAGCAAGACCTTCTCTTAATAATTCTTTGTGAACTAACTTTATTCCTTCACCGTAACCTTCCCATGGCCCTGAATGTTTCATATAATGTTGTATTACATTTATTGTTTTACATTTCTTCAAAATCATTTTTGGAATGAGGTAAGGTGTGTGAAAACAAGCAATCAAATTAACAAATCAAAAGAAAAAATAAATAGTGCTGTTTTGAACTGATAATAATTTGTGTTGAAAAAAATAAAGTTACTTTCCTAATTCATGGATGTATTGGCTACACAGGGGAAACACTTAACTCTCTGGACTTCTAAAAATAAGATCTTCCCTAGACCAGTTTAGTCTCTCAAAGGAAATCCGAGTCAAGAGACATCAGTCAAAAAACAAAACAAATCTGGTATGATCATGAGAACTTAACCTGAAGAGTGATGAAGTAAACAGAGAATATAGCAACATGCTATTCCTTTGAGGTGGGTGCTTATATGTTCTGAAAGTTAAGTAACATCTAGAATTCAATTAGGGGCATTTCACAGTAATGGGTTTAATTGCATCTATTCCTGGGAAAAACAAAGTTTCCATCTTTCACTGTATCAGACCCAGAGCAATGATAGGTAATATCCAGGCTGATTTGAAGCCCTCTTTATTTTCTGACCCAGATAAATGGAAATATGCCATAGCTGTCGTGTGTTAAGCAGATGGGACACCAAAGGGGTTGAGCTGTTGGCCAAAGACAAAGGAAAAAAATTTCAAAATGTAAGCCAAAGCTTTCCATGGCTGCTTGGCAATATGGCTTCCAAATAAACTATCTTAATTTGATTCACATGCAAAGCGTAGAAAATTAAAAACAGAACAGTGAATAAAAATTAAGTGAATTCATTAAATACATAGAATTATAAAGCAACATATATTGATATCAGGAATATTTGAGTTTCTATGGACAGTATAATTCCATATTTATACTAAGTTATATATTGTCTTGGGCATACAACAGATAAGATATAAATTTTTGAGAAACAAATGTTTTTCCAAGAAGAGTATGACCTCTAATGAATCAATAAGATAGAATAGAACCCAATAATTTTTAAGTATATTAATCTAAAAGTCCTAGGGCAGCAAAATTAAAACGGAGTGTTAAGGAAATACAAAAGAGAAGAAATTGAAGAGAAGGTGGAAATGATCTAAAGAAAAACATAATATAAAATGTTTGGGGATGTCTTGTTTATAAAAGTTGCTTATCAGAACAATTCCATTGTGGGTGCCCAGTCTACTGAAAACTGTAAGAAAGAAAATACCGTGTTGGATTATTCACAATAACAGATTTTTAAAAATACACTGAGATTCAATTTTTTTTCAAACAATAATTAAATCTCTATTTTAAATGTCTAATTGTTCATTGTCAGAATTGGAATTTTTTTTTTTTTTTTTTTTTTTTTTGAGACAGAGTCTCACTCTGTTGCCAGGCTGGAGTGCAATGACGCAATCTCGGCTCACTGCAACCTCTGCCTCCCGAGTTCAAGTGATTCTCCTGCCTCAGCCTCCCAAGTAGCTGGGACTACAGGCACCCACCACCACGCCCAGCTAATCTTTGTATTTTTAGTAGAGACAGGGTTTCACCATGTTGGCCGGGATGGTCTCAATCTCTTGACCTCGTGATCCACCCGCCTCAGCCTCCCAAAGTGCTGGGATTACAGGCATGAGCCACCGCACCGGGCTAGAATTGGATTTTGTGTCTTTTTCCTTTTCATTACTCTTCCAGAAGTGAATACATTAAAAATGTCCTTTCTTCCTTCTCTCCCTACGTCTTCCTTCCATTCAGTCAAAAAGTATTTACAGACCCAGTGGTATCCCAAGAACTGCTCTAAGTGCTGGAGATAAGGTGCTAAACAAAACAGACAAAAATCCACAACCTTCTGAAGTGATTAGTCTGGTTACATGCCTTGATTCATTCGCTTGCTCCTTCATTCCAGTATTTCTCTTAATTCTGTGCCTTCAAGGAACAGACAGTTTGAAGACACACTTACCACAGGAATTAGAGAAACAGAATAGCAACATTAAGATTAAAATTACACAGGAAAATTAAAATCTCAAAAAAGTTATTTAAATGAGAACACAACATGTGGAAGAGATATGGGTCAGGTTCAGGTAGTGCCCACCTGCGGAAATGTATCTAGGCTAAATGTATAACTTTTCTGTGTTTCTGTATGTTTGAGTGTATTACACTCCCTTTCTATAAAACTTGTCATATCACATTATATTTTACACTGTACATTTTTCTCTCCCACGTTACACTGTGAACTCTTTGAGAACAGAGTCTAATTAGTTGTGCCTTACAAATAAGCTCAAATAATTTTATTGAATTGATGGCATTTAATTATAGGAAGAAAATTACCCAAAATATTGTGCCTTAATCATTAAATAAGAAAAATGACACAAATTTGCCTCGATTTTCAATAAAACTGAGAAACACTAGGTACACAGCCAAGAAATCAGTGAAGTGTGTTATTAAAATTTCATAAATAGGGAGCAATTCCAGCTGAATGGTCAACTACCGAACAAAAAGACAGCGTCCACATGTTGATCACACTGCTACTCTGCAACTTTCCGACATCCACTACTAGTGGGTTTGTTACACTTAGAGCTATAAAATAAAATGGCAATGCCCTAGTACAGAGTCCAAAAAAAGGCAAAGAAAAATTCCTAAAAATGTTGACCTATTTATAGTTATTCAACTCATTAACTTCATTCTTCCTCTCCACTCTGCCTATATTCATGCACCATCCTTAATGAAACAGCCATTATTTCCACCTCTCCACACTTCTTCCCTTCTCTACCAAAACTTCTTTCACATTTTCTATGCAGCCTTATTTTCTGTCTCTGCCACTTTACTGAAACTAAATTCTGAGAGAGACCACAATGACTGCCTGGCTGCCAAATACAACAGTTATGCACATCCTTCACCTATCTATTCCTTGAAGCCTTTTCCTCCTCTGATGCTCAGTTTTCCTGTCCCTTCTACATCTGACTTTTGTCTTTAAAAAGCTAGTTTGTGTTCCTCAGTGTTCTGAGGTAAATGTACCAATCCCTCTGACTTCAACACCACCTATACAATGTCTCTCAGGTCTAAGTTTTACTATCCATGTATCTATCCATCACCTGGGCTGCAATTCTACATTTCCAACTATCAGCCAGACATGTGGTTTTCCTGCAGGCAGCTAAAACTTAACATGCCAAAAACAGAATGTAATATCTTTCCCCTCATACCGGCTCTCCTCCTACCTTCCCTGTATCACTTGGGGAGAGTCAGCATTAACACAACTGTTCAAGGAAGTGGTCTCATTCATCCTTGACTCCTTCTTCTCCATCCCTACAATGCACATGTAGCCTTCTGTCTAGAATATAATTTTGCCTCACATGTGTATCTCTCTCCTCCTCCATTCTCAACTAAAACATTATCTCCCCGGGAAAGTCTTCCCTGACCTCTTCTCTCGAATTATTATTTTATATGTATATATGTACGATTTAATTATTTTTTTGATTGATTGGCTGGCAAGGTATCACTTGTCACCCAAGCTGGAGTGCATTTAATCAGCTCACTACAACCTCAAACTCCTAGGCTCAAGCAATCCTCCCACCTCAGCCTCTTGAGTAGCTAGGACTGCAGGCATGTGCCACCACGCCTGGTTTATTCTTTTTTTATTTTTTGTAGAGAAGATGTCTCACTCTGTTGCCTAGGCTGCTCTCAAACTCCTGGCCTCAAGCAATATTATTATTTTATCATTATCATCATCATCCTATAAGTTTTATCCTGTCAGCTTCAAATGACTGCCTGTAAACTATAATTATACTTCATTAGTATTTTTCTCCCTGACTAGATTGGGAGCTATCCTGCTCACTAGCATCTCTTAGAACCTAGTTCAGGATATAACACAGAGTAAGTGCCAATAACTCATGACTGAATGAATATCTGATCAGATGATAAGGTCTGATGAATCCCATTTTGAAGCATGCCACACACTTGTCCCTTCTTTTCCACCAACTTGGCACGAGTGTCCTGGATTGGACCTTTATTCCTGTTGTGTAGACTCTAGAACTAATCTTGTGACTGAGCTGAACTCCCTGTCTTTAGCCTAGCTCTTCTTTACCCTGTCATAAAAATGATCTTTTTATTACAAAAAATAAAAATAAATTTGATGATGTCACTCTCCTGAGGAAGTCTCTGAGGGTTTAGAAGACCACAGGGAAAAAAAAAAAAAAAGACTACCAAATATTTACGGTACAGCACCTAAGGACCTTCCTAAAATGATCATAAATCACTCAATTTTCTAGGATCTGGTCTAGCTACTTTAGGTTCTTCATTTTAGATACACTGGAGGGTAAGAAAGCGTTCTTTGATAGATAGGACTGGAAGGAAGCGCTATCAATTAATTAAAAATTAAAAAGAGCCTAGTTGTTCTAATGTCCTAAGTGAAAATAAAGTTTAGAGACTAAATAGCTTGAAAAATTAACTGGTTCTTCTAATTATTCATTTTTTTATTGCTAAATAAAATACAAGTATATAACAAAATCAGAGGAAAGGTCCCAAATTACATACAATGGACAAGAAAAATAAGTATCTCTGAGGCCATGACATTCTGGAATTTGACCTGAATGATAAGGAGCAATTATTATCTTGCCTTAGAACACACCAGGAAGTAGAACAAACAAGTGAAACCTCCTAATCCGGGAAAGAGCTCAGTGTGAGAAATGGAGGTAAGCTGTGGCTGGAGTACAGTGTAACATGAGATAAGGTCAGTGAGGTAGGAAGGAGCCAGACGGAGGAGAATCTTGCAATCTGGATTCTATTCTAAATGGATAAACCACTGGATTTTAGGGAGGGAGGGAGGGGGGAAGGAGGGTGGAGGGAGGGGGGGAAGGAGGGTGGAGGGAGGGAGGGAAGGAAGCGGGGAGGGAGGGAAGGACGGAAGGAAGGAAGTTAGGAAGGAAGGAAGGAAGGAAGGAAAGAAGGAAGGAAATCTGCTTTTTATACTCGTAATACTTCTGACACAAAATGTGTGTGTTTTTCCATACCAACAATAAATTATCCAGCAGATACCAACTGGGCATCCTACAATTCAATTTCATTCTGACACTGTCTAACTGGAGTTAACGTCAGACCCAAGTTTAGGACTCAGTCTCACAAGACAGCCCCCATTTCAGATGCCAATCACAAGTTTGGTTTGCTGGTATTTCTAATCAACTTGGCTACAACCCCCTTCTCAGGTTTGGTAATTTGCTATAAGGGCTCACAGAACTCAGGGAAACCCTTGACTTACATTTACCAATTTATTATAAAGGATACAGATGAACACTCGGATTGAAGAGCGGTATATAGGGTAAGGTCTGGAAGTTCCTGAGTGCAAGAGCTTCCGTCTCTATGGAGTTGGGTAGGCTCCTGGCATGTGGTTGTATTTACCAAACTGGAAGCTCTCATAGTTTTGAGATTTTTTTTATGGAGACTTCATCACACAGACATAATAAATTATTAACTCAATTTCCATCTTCACTCCTCTCCCTGGAGGATGGGGGTAGAGCTTAAAGTTCCAAATGTCTAATCATGGCTTGGTTTTTCTGGTGACCAGCCCCATGTTGAAGCCATCCAGAAGTCAACCAAGAGTCACCTCATTAGCACAAAACATGCTTCTATCACCCAGAAAATTCCAAGGATTTAGGAGCTCTGTAGAAGGTGCGCCATCATCCCATCACCCAGAAAAATTACAAGGGTTTTAGGAGCTCAGTGTCAGAAACTGGGGACTGAGACCAAATACGTATTTTTGTATTATGTCACAGCAAGAAAGAGCATAATCTGATTTATGTTATAAATTCCAACTAAAGAAGTGATTCATTCAATCTTTATACACATGACAAATATTTAATGAGTATCCACTCTGTACCAGATAGTGTTCTGGGCACTGTGGACACAGAGATGAGTAAGACAGTTAAAGCCCTTGCCCTCACAGAGCTTTCATTCTAGGGGATTCTGGGAAGGCAAAAAGAAAGCAAACAGTCCAGTTAAGATACTACTGCAGAGTCCACATGAGGGATCATAATGGTTTCTAATGTACTGGACAACATGGGTCATTGTGGAGAAGGAGAAAAATGGACAAGTAAGTGTTATATTTTAGATGTACAACAGATAGACTTGCTAAGGGATTTAACATGAAAGGTAAAGAAAAATCAAGAATGACTCTCACATCTCTGGTCTAGTCAATTATTAATACATGGATGGGTGCAGTGTTGTTTATAGAAATAAGGAAAAATAGGAGAGCTACCGGTTTGGAGAAGAAAACCAAGAGTTTTATTTTGGTCATATAGCTTAAAGTGTCTGGTTAGACATCCAAAGAGGAGTTAACCAGCAGGCTATTAGATCTGTAAGTCTGGAGGTCAGTGGAGTGGGCAGAACTAGAGATGTAAAGGATTGAGGCACAGAAATGGGATTTAAACCACAGGACTTAGGAAGAAAGTACAAACAAGGGCAGAGTCCAGAAACAAATCCTGACATATGCTAACTTTCAAAGGTTGACAACAAGAGGATGACTAAGGTAAGGAAAAGACAAAGAAATGTGCATCACTGTAGCAAGCCATGGAGGGGGGTATGCTGCTAGGATGTCCTTTCAAGAAACAACTTGCCATTCAGCTGTAAAGAGTACAGTTAACTGACAACCTTCACATGTTAACACCTTAGGATCTGCTTTGCTTTTGTGTCAAGGACAAATACTTCCCTAGCCAATAAGAGAGCACATTGTGGGTAGTATGACCTGGCCAAGTCTACCTAACATGGGTTTCCTCTAATAAGCAACCTTTGCTCCAGAGGTCCCAGTGGGTTGTCAAATACTTTGTCAGATCTGCATTACGGTCTTCCCTACCCAATCCTGCTTCCACCCCTCTCAACTTCCATAGGTGTTAGATCTTGGTCTGAAGGCTTGACCAATCTTGCTTTGCTCCTCTTGTATCTTTCACGGGCAATCCCCTCCCCTCAATAAAAATCTTGCCAGCCTACCTCCATCTCAGCTCTTGCAGCCTGGGAGATCACATCAGTCACAAAAGCCAAGAAGAAAGAATGTTCCAAGGAGGAAATGGTCCAGCGTGCTGAGGGTTGCTGAGAAGCCAGGAAAGGAGAGAGAACTAACCAGCGGATTTGGTAAAATGAAGGTCACTGAGAACCCTGAAGAGGGTAATTTCAGTGGAACGGTGTGGATCAAAGCTTAACTGAAATGGACTCTGAGGTGAATGACAGACAAGAAATGAGACAGAGACTACAGACAACTAACTTACTTTGGAACTTTTGCTGTGGGAGAACAACAACAAAAAAGAGGCACTATCGCAAGGACAAAAAACCAAACACCGCATGTTCTCATTCATAGGTGGGAATTGAACAACGAGAACACATGGACACAGGGTGGGGAACATCACACACTGGGGCCTGTTGTGGGGTGGGGAGAGGGGGGAGGGATAGCATTAGGAGATATACCTAATGTTAAATGACGAGTTAATGGGTGCAGCACACCAACATGGCACATGTATACATATGTAACAAACCTGCACGTTGTGCACATGTACCCTAAAACGTAAAGTATCATAAGAAAAAAAAAGAGGCAGTAACTGAGGGAGAATTAGGGTGAACAGGGGCCTTTTGTTATTCTTACTGTTTAATGAGAGCTACTGACGGATATTAATAAGTTGATTGAAATGAGCCAGTAAAGAAGAATGATGATTTGGGGAACAGGGAGAACTGTAGGAGTAAAGCCTTTAAGGCAAGACGGGAAACCTGAACTTTCAAAGCAGAAGAAAAAAATCACAGGAGAAAAAAACCCACAGGTTAGCTTACATAACTTCCAGCTTTAACAAGTGCTGTTAAAGAACAGTACAAGAATTTCAAAAAGTGTAACAGAGAAACTTCACTTAGACTGAGGATCCCTGAGGGAGTAAAGTTTGTCAGAAGAGTGAAAATAAGAGCATTCCAGGAAGAAGAAAGAGCAGGTGCTAAAGCTAAGAGATGGAAAAGAGTTTAAATTATTGGAGGACAAGAAAATCAGTTGCTGTGATGAATTAAAAAGAGTTAGAACAAGATTATGCAAGATCATGTGGGAAGTAATAAACATTTCGGATTTTAGCCCAAAGCCTAGAGGTTTTAAGTTGGGGAGTTACATGACTTGATTTGTGATTTTTAGAAAATATCACTATGTTTGCAGTGGGAGGAAAACAAGTGAAAGATCTGTTGAGAACTGATGGTGATTTGAACTCAGGCAGTTGAATGCATTTATTCCCTCATTCAAATAATATTTAACAGTGAGTAAGGTGCACTGATTCAATATGTATTTTTAGAGGTAGAATCTACAGAACTGGTGCAAGTGGGGTTAAAAGAAAGGAAGTTTAGGGTGGGAAGGGGTGGATGACAGGAGGTTGCTTGGTGGGTACAATGTATGTTTCTCCTCTGACAGATACACTGAAGGCCCTGACTTCACCATAATACAATACATCAATGCAGCAAAATTGCACTTGTACCCCATCAATGCATACAAATAAAAAGAAGGAGTTATCAAGGATAACTTCTAGGACTCTGGCTCAATCAACTAAGCAGAACTGCTTATAATAGTCAGCAGAAGTACACCAACTTCCCAGGGGCCCCACAGACCATATAGATCCAGCAGCCTCTTTTCTTGGTGGTATACCAAGGCTTTCCCAGTCCCACCACAACAGTCACAACATCAAATGAATTGCACAACAAAGGCTTACACAGTGTATTTCTCCTACAATGTTCAACTACCTCGTTTTGTGCCTGAGGGAAGGGATTGCCTACTGAAGTTGGAATCTGGCCATGTGTATTAATGCTGCTCTCTTGCCCTTTATATATAATTTTACACATTTCAGTAACAGAACATAATTCCTCAGCTCAGCAATTTATTTATGGGCAGTTTCTGAAGCTGTTATCACTGGCTTCTCCTTCTGGCCTTCATGGGAATTAGAAATCCTTACTTATTGCAGCAGGTCCTTGCTCCTGTTATCTAAGACAATCATTCACCTCCATAAACCAGATCTTAATACCCCTCAGCTTTTTGTTTTTCGGACTCCAGATGACTCCAGACATCATTCTTTTTGCTCCTGTAATTAGAAATATCCTTTACATAGAGGCACAACAAATAATCAAGCCCCTAAAATCCCTGCAATAAAATGTCAGAACAGGTGTAGAAAAGAATTTGAGTAAATTAAGCACACTTAAATTACCAAGAGGATGGGAGAAGGGATGTTGCCAATTTTCAAAGTTACAACCAAAAATATAAGGCATCTATCTATCTATCTATCTATTTTTTCATTCAACATCAAGAAGTGTTGCATGCTAAATCAAAGGTAATCTTTATCCCTAATACACTCCAGTGGATTTTAAGAGTAACTCTCTTCCAATGTAAACCCTTGGGGTAAATTAATTATTCAGTAGGAAGTGGCTTAATATACTTAACTTAAACAAATGAATACATGGACTTAAAATAATCCTCCATAAGTTATCAAATTTATTCCAACATTTAGGCAACAACAGACTGTTTGACTGACTGTTACATATTGTGGCACTTTCCTGAAAGATCATTTTGGATCCAAACACTTACTAAAGAGTACAAGACTAGTCTATTCTTGGCCAATTATAGATTATTACCTATCTACCTCCTTCTCCTATGTTCAATAGCAATGCATCTTTTGGAATAGATTGCAATTTGTATTTGAATGTTGTTAGAGAAAAGAGTATATGATAAAGTTCATCCAATAGGCAGCGCTACTTAGAAATTTTGGTTTTGAAGTGACTTTTAATATGCAATTTGAAATGCTGCTTTTTGCCTAAGGCCATATTCAAAATCAAGCTTTCAAATCCACAAACATTTTCAAGCACTACCTACTTGCCAGCCACTGTGTGGAACATTAAGAATAAAAAGATGAGTAACACAAGATGCCAGTCCTAAAAAAAAAATCATACAAACTTGGTGAACTCAGGAATTCAATATCTTGTCAGAGCACAGAGATGTACACAAAACCATCTATGAGAACCTTATATGTGTTACTATAGCTATCAAACTAGGGCAAGAAAATAATTTTGCTGGGGAAGGCTTCATAGAGGAGGGACTATTTGAGAAACATCTGGAAGGAAGACTAGGTGTTCAGCCAGTACAAAAATGGGTAAAGAACATTCTAAGTGGGAGGAACAAGTGGTGCTTAGAAACAAAGGGTACGAACATGTTACTAAAACCAAAAGACATTTCTTCAGACATCACTTTACTTGGCCTCATAGCAGCCATTGATCTTGATAACTATTCTCAGATCTTTGACACATTCTCTTAGTTCTGTGACAGTACTCTCAGTTTTCCTCCTATTTCTTGGTTGATCTTAGCACTCTGTGGACTCTTCTTTGTCTCTTAAATATCGTCATTTCCTCAGGATTCAATCTTGGGTCCTTTTCTCAAAAGTGAAAAGCTCCCTGCCTGGTTGATCTCATCCCCTTCCCCTGATTTCAATTATCAAATACTTATGACTCTCAAAGCTATCAGAACAGATATTTTCTGAGTTTCAGAGGCAAAAAACTAGCTATCTTCTGGCACTTTTTAAAAGTTTCTCATGTACTTCAAATTTGACACTTTGAAAATTACATTGTCTTCCTCCTAAAGCCCCCTCCTGCTGTGACACCCCTCCACCTCAGTGAATCATCCAGCCAGCTGTCCAAGCCAAAAACCTGAACACCATCCTTGATTCCTCTATCTCCATTATACTCACCATTGAGTCAGACCCTATGTCCTGTCAATTTTGCCTTTCACTAGAATTCATCTACTTCTCTTTATCCCAACTGCTAGTGCCCTAATCTATGGTCCCATCGCCTCTAGTATAAATTACTGCAATGCCCTCCTAATTGGCCTCCCTGCCTCTAGTGTTGCTTCCTTTCAGTCTGCCCTCCACAATAGTATGTCTTATAGCATCTTGCATAACCTGGTTTCTAATCATACTCTGAACTCATCTCTTGCTATTAGTCCCTACTTCTTCTGTATTTCCAGCCATAATTACACAGTTATCTTGCCTTTAGGTCTTTCTACATACATTTTTCATGCATAAAGTGCTATTTCTGCCCCTTTTCTACAATTCCCACTCCATCCTTTAGGCCTAAAATTATATATCACTTCTTCAGGGGAACACTGATCCCTCAATTGCTTCCTCTTATGTGTTCCTATCATTAGAATTTCTATTCCACTGTATTTTACCTTGCTGTTTACTAGCCAGTATCTTCCTAGACTGTAAGCTCACAAAAGCCCTAGGCAAGGTGCCTATGCATATTTTGAATGGTCAAAAGCAATTTGTGGTATGACTAAACAAATGAGGAAATAAGTCTTAACACACTTCATCAAAACATTGAGCATGCAAGAATGAAAAAGGAGTACAAGATGACAAGGCACGTCCTGTGGTTTCCCCTTTTAATAAGATCAATAGAACAAATAATATATGAAATGCTATTATCAAAGGACATTAAAACAACAACAAAAACGATTATTTGCAAGAGGGCAATTTAATTCAACAAACACTTGAGGGTAGCAAACAACCATAGAAATAAATTATTTTTGTGTTTGATTCACTAATTTTGCAAAAATATCATTCAGGACAATTTTCTGAGAAAGCAGCAAGTGACTTCCCACCCCTTCCAAGGACACACATTCTAAGACCAATCATTATGTAGAAGTTAGACACTGATGCATTAATAAACTACCCCAAACCTAGTAGCTTAAAACAATAAACATTTCTTGCTCTTAACTCTACAAGTCAGCTAGAACTTTCATTTTGGCTATGCTTTCTCATAATTCTGCAATAGCCTGACAGGTTGACATAATTCTCATAATTATGCTTTGTCATAATTCTGAAATAGCCTGACAGATTGGCTAAGACTGGCTTATCCACAATGGCCTCCCTCATGTATATATTGTGGCTGGCTAGCTCTTGGATGGGGTGACTGGTGAGAACATATCCAGCAGGCTAGCTCAACCTATTCTCATGTAGGTTAGGCAGGGTGCTCCATGAGCAGAGATGCACACAGCTCTTAGGGCTTAGTTTCATAATTGACATACCATCACTTCTGCCACTTCTATCAGCCAAAGCAAGTTATAAGGCCAGTCCAGATTCAAGAAGTAAGGAAACAGACTCTACCTCTACAGAGTTATATTGCAAGGGGCATAGATACAGGGGGGAAATAATCAAAGTCATTTTTACAATCAATATCCCACTCACTGCTTAGTACCTACCTGACCCTACACAGTCATCTATCTTGAGCAGTACAATTCCATATAAGATACTCACAATGATGATTCTCATACAGCAGAAAGTTCAGTAACACTCAGTGTATTATAAAGAGAGAAGAATATTGTAAAAAGCATGCCATGATCAGAACAAAGGTTAAGATTTACACTTGATAAATAACTTTATTGTGGTGCCTTGCCCCACTGATTTCAGAGAACAGTGATTGTAATACAGTGCATTCTTGTTTATTCACTGTGAGTGCTCTCAACAAGACCTGAGAAAGTTAATAAGACAATCCACTGAATTACTGGTGAAAGGATTCAATTAAAATAAACAAGGGCTAAACCAATGTTAGCTCTTTTAAATATGTATTTTTTAACCTGCATTTATAAAACTTAAGGTAAGGACCAGGTCATAGACCTTCTCAACAGCTGCCACTTCCCAAACACCACACCTGCCAAACACTTCCCACACACCTGCTACAGAGATAAAATTCTCCTAAAAAATTCACAGAATCACTCACTACACCCCTGTACCACAAGAAGGAGCCAGGTGAGTGGATGGGTGGGTAGGGCTAAATGAGGAGGTCCTATGGCAAATACACATAAACCTGGCAACCTACTGAAAGGAAAATTAGATGAAAACTTTTATTTATGCAAACTGATATCAGTGAGGTATTTTTCAGCAACCACAAAAACTGTGCTGGACTTGAATAGGTAAATAGAAACCAGACCAAATAACAGATAAGCTTAAAAGCATGCAGATCTTCAAATCCAAGTGATATTACTGGGTGTACTTGATCCTTAGACTATGTGGCCTAGTTTTGCTGGATGACCCTCTAATTTCTGAAAAGTGCTACAGGATCCTCCTGACAACGACCTCTCCTAACTCCAGCACGGGAACTCTTAGCATTTCCGATGTGGATTTTAGAGACAAAGATAGAACACTGCGATCCGCCAAGGCTGAAAAGGGTATCACTTTCAAAGGTTAAAAAAATCTCCCCCCTCCCCTTTTTTTTATGATGACTACCCAATTACACAAGCCAGGCATGATAACTGGGAGCAGTAAAAGAAGTCTTCTGTAGCCATGCTCAAAACTCATGTCCAAACTCAGTGAAAAAGCCCATGAGACACAACAATACAATGCATCTTTGGGGGTTGCTCATGGAGTTATCTAGCATGGAAAAAAAGAGTTAACATAAGAACAAAAAACTCAAAACCAGATTATATTGTTAGCACTTCTTATCAGAAGCTATTTTGTTATTTTTAAATCGTTTAGTTTTTCATTTCTTTTAATTTTACATAAGAGCATCAAGTTATACAAGAGATTTATTCTTAAAATTCTGTGGGCAGAACAAAATTTTGTAAAGTGAAACCCATTCTTCCTCTGAGAGCTATTATAAAATCCAGCATGTGTATCTATATATAAGCATGCTCCTGAGACCATGGATTTAGATTATATTTTTGTGTACCACAATAAAAGTTGTGGTGTGATGACTATGTGTGTGATGATACTCATTTTCCATGAGCCCAGTTGATCCAGACTCCAGGTATCTTTTATCAATATCCAGCAAGGGCACTGTTTCAGCACTCATTTATTTACAAATAAAAACTAATATCTTGATTTCTATGTCTGGGGAGAAAATTGAGAAAACAGCTTATTAGGAATAGTCACAGTAACAACTACCGTACTATTATTAATTTTGGAGACCCCAGGTTCTGACATCACTTCCCAAAATGAGTCAGAGAAGCCTTATAGTGATTTTCCTTAGACATGTCTTTCTCCCAGAAATCTAATAACAATCTTAGGATGATTCTGACAGTTCTCCTCTGAACTAAATCCCTGGTGAACTATACAGCATATCTCCTCACTAACAGAATCTTTGGTCCAAGTGCAAATGTCAAAAAATATTCCCTTTACCTCCTTACTCTCAACCCTTGGATTAAACAAGGCAAAACCAGGCCTTATGTATTAGCCTTGCAGCTTTCTAATTGCTAATTCACTAGTCATTCAAACAATCAAGTAGCACAGCTACCAAGGATCTTGAGAGTTTGTTCCAGGAAATAAATAAGCATGATCTGTAAAATGCCAATTACTTGTGTGCAAAAATGGGGTGTTTCTAAGACTGAGAAAAATTGCAAAGTTTATTTTAAAAGTAAACATTATTTCTATTATAATTACTATATAAATAGTTGTTTGTACCATGAAGGAAAAGTATTCTAAGCAAAGAAAAAATACGATTAAGTTCATTGTATTTGTCCCGATTTGGGGGTTAAAGAAAAAAAAATTATCTCAAATTTTCAAAACAAAAACAAAAACAAAAAAGAGGTAGATTCAACAAGCTCTTAATAAATAATACTGGGTAATTAATGATATACTATCCTACCTAATTAAAGTATACAGTGATGATAAGCTATTACTTATCACAGGAGGAAAATAAAACTTTAGTAACATACTACTAACAAGTATTTAATGCATATAGCATTTAATTACATAATTTCGTTAACAGGAAGAATCAGTGTACTAAATTATTATTTGTTTCACCTTTAATGCATCATTTTAAAATTCAGAGTAAATTAGTGGTTGCTACAGACTGGAGTAAAGGGAAAATGGCGTGTGACTGCTAAGGAATACAGGGTTTCATTTTGGATAGATGAAACTATTCTAAAAACTAGATGATGGTTGCACAACTCTGTGAGTATACTAAAAAACACTGAATTGTATACTTGAAAGGGTAAATGTTATGGTATGTGAATTGTATCTCAATAAAGTTGTTGTAAAAGCAAGTAATACTAATATTTTTCTTAATTACATGAATTCCTAAAAAGCAAGTAAGTACTGATTCCATATCTAATATGCTGAACATATTCAAATCTTCTATTTATAAACTGCCTTCCCTATTATTTTCTAAAATATTATCCCCTGAAGGGTTACTCTAGTAATCTAAATATCCACAGGCTTCTAACAACTTTTCAAAACATAGAAATAACACTAAACAATTGAAGATTTTGACATCTTGATGAACCCATTTAAAAAAAATGTTTAAATTCCAGTGGACTACATAATATAAAGACACCTGTTTTCCTGGGAATTAACAGTTGTAAATACAGACAACATAAGGAATTTCACACATCAAGTTGATGTGTAATAAAATAAATCTACTCAAGGTTCTTCTTTCATCAAGATAACAGACTCTAACGATAAATGACTACAGCTCATCTTGTTAAGATCAAAAGGGAATGACTTTTGCAGCAAAATATGTCTACCAGCTAAACTATTTCACCAGCTCAGTTACTAATGACACAAAAGCAGTCTTACATTAAGCAGCAAAAAAGAAGAGAAGAAAAAAGGGATTTTTAAAAGACCTTAAAAGGAGTTTGTCAAGATTGTCAAATGCTTTGTAACGTTTATTTAGACTTTAGAATTTTACATATCCAGAAGAACATCTCTGAATTGTGCTGACAACACAATAAATTTTTGATTAACTGTAAGCTCTGTAGAGAGCTTACAGTATTTCAAACCCACAAAAACTACAGCAATATTAACAGTTCCTTCTTATTCCCACCTTATAATACTAAAGTGAATTTGCCACTATTGAAACACTCAGAAAGAACAAGATCTGCAAGATCTTCATCTTTTGTTGTTATATAAAATGTCATGTAAAGTGGTTAAGTTTATTATAATGGTATTTCTAAAAGGCTCTGTAATAATTTATTTTGTATTTGAATCTTAGCTACGTAAGTAACTACAAATGTTTATGCGTAAAAATATGAGCTGTACTTAAGGTGCCTTTGAAATAAAATAACTAGAAAAGTATCAATTAACATAAATAGAAAAACTCTTTTTAAAACTGTAATCCAGAAGTACTCAAATGAAAAAAGGTTTTTTTAAAAAAAGGCTGTAAGTGAAAACTGCAACTAACAGTATAAATGGATAACTTCATTCTTTTTGATATCATGAATTTTATTGGATCCTATATAATTGTCATACCAAGGGGAGTCTCACAATCTCATCTTAGGAAAGGAAGTAAAAATTTTTTTCTATCTGCAGTCTTAAGAGCTAATTTTCCTGTAAAAAGATCTAACTTGTCCACATTTGATGGATAAAAGAATTAAGCCTCAAAGCCATTAATTAACTTGCAGGATCTAAGTTTTCTGATTTTTCTAGGATGTCATTTTACTTTTTTTTTCTTTTGAGACACACAGTCTCACTCTGTCAGCCAGGCTGGAGCACAGTGGTGTTATCTTGGCTCACAGCAACCTCTGCCTCCCGGTTCAAGCAATTTTTGCGCCTTAGCCTCCCAAGTAGCTGGGATTACAGGCATGTGCCACCACACCCAGCTAATTTTTATATTTTAATAGAGACGGGGTTTCACCATGTTGACCAGGCTGGTCTCGAACACCTGGCCTCAAGTGATCCACCTGCCTTGGCCTCCCAAAGTGCTGAGATAACAGGCATGAGCCACCGCGCCCAGCCTAGTATGTCATTTTAAAAGACAAAGAAAAATGTTCACTTAATGACATAAAATTTTAACACGCATTTGGTGTCACCTCCTCATATGTAGACCCCAGGACCATGAGACAGCATCATGGAATACCTCAAATGCCTCTTTTTTCCTTGCCACTATTTCCTTCAGCCTTAATTCTCTAAATCCACAAGTTCTTTCTTCCTTTTCCACAATAACACATGAAACAATATTTACATAAATAGCAAAACTGCTTACAATTTCAGATGCTATCTTTATGTTAAATCAACAGAGAACCTTTCTAATTTACTACTAAAAAGCAGTAAGTCGCAATATGAACTATAATAAAAGGGATTCTACCCACCAGAGGATTAAGCTTTGCCAATACAATGAGACCTATTTTATAAAAATAACCCTCATAACGACATGGCCTGTTGCTGAGACCCTCCTACAGCAGATCCTGTCCTTGTTGGGGATAAAACAAGCTTTAGCACCATGCCAACAAAACAGCTGCCACAAATGAATTCTTCCTGATTCTAGAGAACTATCACTCCATTTCCCCACCAAGGTGGCTAACCTTATTTGTTGTTAGCATGTGTTTTGGCTATATAGCTTAACTAAATATTTTATGCAATTTAAATTAAACAGCTGTTTTAGCATAGTGTATACCATCTCTGTGATATCGATGAGGAAGACTTTATTTCTAAAAGAATTCAAAAATATGGATTTATAGATTGACCAAAATAATCTTATCCCTCAGTTTTCTATATTAGTTAGATCGATCCATTTTTCTAGCACTTTGAGAGAGAGGATAGAGGATACCAAGAAGTACAAATTGTCCCGTCTTCGTGGCACTTAAAGTATTATTTAAAGAAATTTCTTTTTTCCTGTAATACCAGTGAAACGAGACATGGCAAGTCTGTAATAGCCAATCACAGTCATCTTCTTAGTAGATTTCCCCTGACAGTATGTATAATAGACTGCTTTTCATGGAATTAAGAAAAGAATGCAGTTGACTCGGTAATAATGACATATACATGAACCTGCCAGTCATAGGTGTACTACATGGCCGGCTCAGCCAAGCTTTGACTTGTATTTTTTTCTTCAAGATTGGCTTCTTGGTGGTCTGCGCCTATAGTCCTAGCTTCTCAAGAGGCTGGAGAAGGAGGACAGCTTGAACCCAGGAGTTCAAGGCTGCAGTGGGCTATTATTGCACTAGTGCAATCTGTCTGGGTGACAGAGCAAGACTCTGTCTCTTAAAAAAAAAAAAAAATCTGCTTCTGCAAGCCCTGTTCATGTAATAAAATAAATGACGAATAGCTAATAGGATGTCCAGGGAAGGCCCAGTGAAGGCCCAGTGATTCCAAATGTCACAAAGCTTCTAGCTGCTAACAAAGAGGCCTAGTCTCTTTTTTATAAAGAACTATTGAAGCATATTAGATAGGCTCATTTATAATTTGGAATATGCAGTTGCATAACTTGAAGAAATTATGGTAGGAATTAGCAATAACTAATAAAGTTTAATTTATGTTTGGTCAGCAAAGTGTATATAATTTAAATATTTGAAACAGCAGAAAAATAAGAAGGAAAAGTGTCAACTATAGACATATAGCTTACCAGGTAGACTCTCATATTTGACTTTAAACTGAGAGTTCTGGAAAGGAGTGCCCTGTAGCTCATAAGATACATCCTAACAGAAGGAGCTGAACTAGATGAAGAGAAAACATATGGACCAACAGGTCAGAGAAATAACTTTAAATAAAGTAAAAAAAACAATTCATTGAAAGTGCAAAATCTGTAACGATTTTGAAAAATATCTGGCCCTGATCTGCTTCTCCAAACAATACAACATTAGCAATTTATAATATTTACATTAAAAAAAGTAGTGTCTATCTCTCTCTCTTGAATTATAGAAACTCATAATTCAGGCTAAATGGAAACAATTATTCACTTTTCTTGGTTTTAAGTACTCTATCACTAGCTTGCTTAAGTTGGCTAACTAAAATATCAAAAGTTTATTCTGCTATCAAAAAGAAATTATTCTAAAAAACATTAAAAATCTGAAAGTTATTAGCATAATCAATAAATACAATAACACAAAGCTCATGAGTCAAAACAAGAAACTAAAACAGGTGACATTTTTAAATATAAGAAAAACAATGAGTTTATGTTATTAAGGGACAGTAAGAGTCAATTCATAATTTCCTAAGGCTTTCAAAACTTTTTTTTTTTTTTTGATACTGAGTTTTGCTCTTGTTGGCCAGGCTGGAGTGCAACGGCGTGATCTCAGCTCACCACAACCTCTGCCTCCTGGGTTCAAGTGATTCTCTTTCCTCAGCCTCCCAAGTAGCTGGGATTACAGGTGTGTGCCACCACCCCCAGCTAATTTTTGTATTTTTAGTAGAGACGGGGCTTCACCATGTTGGCCAGGCTGGTCTTGAACTCCTGACCTCAGGTGATCCACCCACCTAGTCCTCCCGAAGTGCTAGGATTACAGGCGTGAGCCACTGCGCCCGGCCTCAAAAAGCTTTATACTCCTACTGACTAACACATTTCTGGCAATCAACACCCAAATAAATCAATATTTCTATAAAACTTTACAGGAATATGCTCTGGATTAATATTTGTGTTAAGTGAGATGAAGGAGGAGGAGAATGGGTAAAGGAAAAAGCATGAGAGAGGAAAAGTGGGGGAGGAAGACAGAAAGGAGGTAGAAGAGAGAGAGTGGAAGAGTAGACAAGGGCTAAGAATAAATTCGATATGATAAATTATGCCAGGCCAAATTACAAGAAAAGTTCAATACATCTTGCTTAGTGATGAGGATAGTGTAGCATAAGAATACACAGAATTGGCTGGGCATGGTGGCTGACGCCTGTAATCCCAGTACTTAGGGAGGCCAAGGAGGGTAGATTACAAGGTCAGGAGTTTGAGACCAGCCTGGCCAACACAATGAAACCCTGTCTCTATTACAAATACAAAAATTAACTGGGCATGGTGGCGGGCACCGGTAATCCCAGCTCCTCGGGAGGCTGAGGCAGGAGAATCGCTTGAACCTGAGAGGCAGAGGTTACAGTGAGCCAAGAGCACGCCACCACACTCTCCAGCCCAGGCGATGGAGCTAGATTCCATCTCAAAAACAGAAAAAAAAAAAAAAAAAAGAATACACCAAATTATGACAGTAAGTATCAGGGGAAGATAAATTAATAATCCAGCTATGGGAAAGAGGTAAGGATGGGAATAAGTAAGAAAAGGACAACAAAACTAGGCTTACTAACTTGAAAATGATATCGCTGTGGAGCCACCCACCTGCTTTCCCTATAGAGGAATTAAAATGTATCTATATAAATAATACAGATGGCTGACAGATAACGCAGAACAGAGAAATAAACTTTTGTCAAGAAGTGGGTATTTAGGAATCAAAGAAAAAAAATTGTTTTAAAGAATCAACGTGGCTGGGTGCAGTGGCTCATGCCTCTAGTCCCAGCACTTTAGGAGGCTGAGGCGGGTGGATTGTTTGAGCCGAGGAGTTCGAGACCAGCGTGGGCAACATGGCAAAACCCCATCTCTAAAAAAAAAAATTTTTTTTTTAATTAACCAGGAAGGTGGTGTGCACCTATAGTCCAGCTACCTGAGAGGCCCAAGTGGGAGAATCACTTGAGCTTGGGATGTCGAGGCTGCAGTGAACTGTAATTCTGCCACTGCATTCCAGACTGGGCAACCAGAGCAAAATTCTTTCTCAAAAAAAAAAAATCAAAGCTAAATACACTGTGTTCAAAACAAAACATTTAGGACAAACTACATGCAATTCAGGATCTTCAAAACATAAATATCAAACTATGTCAGAAAATCTAGACAGATTATATCATATCAGTATTCCTAAACAAATGGCTGATATTTCTGTTGAAGGTACATTCAGAAGGGCTTTCCTTGCATCTAAAAACAAATGAAATTCTTATAGAATTTCAACTACTACTGAAACCTGAATAGCCAAGGCGGTTGGCATATTTAGAGTAAAAGAGTGGTCATGCTAGTTCTTACAGGAAGTGTAATAAACCGATATTAGTTTCACAATACATTCCTTTCAAATACCTTTCATCATACATAATAAATATACATAATACTCTTCAAAATAAATCTGAAGAGGAAAACTAAATTAGATGCTCATACAATACAAAATATAAATAATTTATTATTATATAGTCAACTCTGGCAAGGTGGATTACCTGATGTATGGATTAGCCATGAAATGTATGTTGATTTAATAAGATATTTAGAATTACCATGAACCACAGTTAAATGTCCTTATTAGAAGATACCTAACACTTGAAACTAGTTACCAAAAACTCAGCACTGACTCTGCTACAATGTTTAACTCCTCTTACCACTAAGTCTATAGTACCTCCCACCCCTTGCCAACAGTGTGTCCCAAAATAATTACTTGAGATTCCCACACAAAAAGCAAGTGAGGAAGAGAAGAAAAAAGGAAGGCTCTTGCAATTGCTGATCTTGTGAGAGAGTCATATGAGTTAATACAAAGTGCTTATAAGAGTTCACCTGGCACATAGCAAGTGGTTGGTAACACTGGCTACTACCCTCATACAAAAACAGTGTCTCAAGTCCTGGTCTCCACAAAGTCTCTAGTAAAAATAAATAGTCCATATTTGGCAAACTTATGGTTGATCTATTCAGGGTTCCTGTCTCGCCAATGGTCTTCAGAACCCATCAGCATTAATTACAATAACTACTTGGCTGGTCATTAACATCAGTGATTTTGCTAACCTTTTTTTTTTTTATTTTTTTAAAGGAACTTCACAGATTTCAAGCACTAACTTTGCTGTTTTGAAACAACAGGTAACCATGCTGGCTGGCCATAGATTTCATTCCATATTCAAGTACCACCAGATAGAGTTAATTCAATTCACCAGATCTTTTATTTTAGCAGTTACACAGGTCTAAAATCAAAATCTCAATGATTTCATCTCTAACATACAATTGCATTTTTAAAAGGAAAACAAAATATTAAGCCCAGTGAAACCCCTCCATATTACTCCTTCTTCCTTAATGCTAATTTGGATAAAACACGACTGGCAGTTGGCTCCCAACCTCCACAACAGGCTCAACCTAGTTATTTAATCAATTTTATTACATAACCCTATGTTTAATGTCATCTCATATTTTACACAACTGAATATTTGGGGCTCCTTTTATAGCGTTATAGAAGGGTTTTGCTGTATCTCTAATTGACACATGACATTCCTATGTTTAAATTCTGCATTGTTCCTGCTCTCCAAGACTGACCAGCCCACCCTTCCCTATTTTCCTCTAATTGCTACTGCAATTTCCCACAGTCCCAAGGCATCTGTCTGGTTAAAATGAATGTTAACAGCTGCATAAAATTATAAGATGAATTAAAAAATCATTAAAAAGAGATAGTACTCTATTGAAAAATGTGGAGATGAATAAAGCATTTGGTATTTCAAACATCATTAGTAAGTTTGCTCAAGATCAAGGACTTCTAAAAGAAAATGACTTGAGTGAAGATAACATGTTTATTATAGAAATTAAATATTTCAATTATCAGAGCTAGAAGAGAAACCGAGTAATTTTAAAACTTTTCAAAATCAATAAATTAGCTTTTTCAAACAGAATTTCATGTCTAAAACAGGTAAGTTAAGGGACTTGCTAGTCTACCCAATCCCTTGATATTAGAAGATAAAAACTAGATGATAGTAGCTACCACGGAATTGGTCAAATCATACAATTCAGTCAAGCAAGAATTAGTACACAAAAATAAATTCTTTGGAAAGTGGGACTATTTTTTCTCAAATACTTCTCTGCATCTAAATACAGACGATAATCATATGCTTTTTGAAAAAAAAAAGAGGAAGAAAATCCAAAATATGGAACTAGTTGCATATGTAAGGTATTTAACAGTATTATTTATAATAGAGAAAAGTGAGTAACAATGGCTTGGTTAATTATAGTACTTAAAACTGAACATTGGCTGGGTGCAATAGCTCACACCTGTAATCCCAGCACTTTGGGAAGCTGAGGCTGGTGGATCACCTGAGGTCAGGAGTTGGAGACCAGCCTGGCCAACATAGTGAAACTCCATCTCTACTAAAAACATAAAAATTAGTCAGGCATGTTGGCATGTGCCTGTAGTCCCAGCTACTCGGGATGCTGAGGCAGGAGAATTGCTTGAACCCAGGAGGTGGAGGTTGCAGTGAGCCAAGATCACGCTACTGCACTACAGCCTGGGCAACAGAGCAAGACTCCATCTCAAAAACAAAACAAAACAAAACAAAAAAAACTGAACATTATACCACAAGTAAGAACTATATCACAGCAGGGAAAGGGGCTTCTGGCATAAGGTTAAGGGGGAAAAGGTGAAGTTTTAGGTAAACTATACTTATAGCATGCTCAAGTACATCTAAAAACATTCTAAGATATTTCCTCCTCTCAAAACATTACTAGTTCTGAACTATTAGAGCATGGGAATCAGGGGTGAGATCTTGCCTAACTAAACTGCCCAAGATTTCTGCAATGTTGTTATACTGCTTTTAGATATAAGGAAATACAAAGGGCACCAGAAAAAAAATCATAGACTTATTACCTCATAACCTTAAGAAATTCATTCATCAATCTAAGCATTTGAGAACTTCATCTCTTTTAATGTTTATGAGAATGTTGTGTTGGAAGTGGGGATAAGATAGAATTCATTTAATGCTTATAAATCATAAATAATAAACATCATTAATAAGTGTTTTAAGAGTCTAGGAAAAAAGACTGCCTCATATCACTGCATTATACTAATTATGCTGTGAACTGGTTGGGCTTTTCCTGTCAATTTTTTCTGTGAATTTTCCAATGCATTTGTTGCCTACAATTCTAGCAGCTGCCATTAGGTGGTGCCTTCTCATGGGAGCTAAGGCCTAAATAAAGGAAGAGGTAAGGTACACAACACAATTCTATAAACAGTAGAACATGTTATCAATAATCATAATAAAATGTAGCTAACTATTTACTCTAAGAGATGGCTGGCTACATAAGAAACATAATTTAAGGAAATGTAAATAATTCCCTAATACATATTTAAACCATATATTTAACCTTTATTTCCTCCATTAAGTTCCTGTAAAAATCTGTAACTAAGACACAGAGGCACATAACTGTAGTCCCAATACTCGAGAGACTGAGGCAGGAGGGTCATGTGAGCCCAGGAGTTTGAGGCTGTAGTGCACTATGATTACACCTGTGAATAACCACTGCGCTCCAGCCTGGGTAACATAGCAATACCCTGTCTATTTAAAATATGTGTGTGTGTGTGTGTGTGTGTGTGTGTGTGTGTGTGTGTGTGTGCAGGTGCATGCGTGTGTGCGTGTGTATGTGTGTGTGTGTGTCTGTTAGCCTAAAAGGTAATAGCCTACAGTTTATTCTGTTCACTGCTTCTGCTTATTTCTGCCTTGCTTTAAGCACTTTAAGGCTTCTGGGATTTACAGCTGGGTATGAAATCTTACTGGTGCCTGGAATTATTTTCATTTAGCTACTTTCCTGGACTTCCATTCATCTTTCAACCTCAATCTAAAACATTATTTCCATTGTGAAGCCTCCCCTGATCATCCAAGCAACATCTTCCTCCAAATCTCACAGAACTTGAGTCAAGCAGACCTAAGTATAATGCTTATTTAGCCCTCTGTAAGACAGTAGGCCAGCACATACACATATATTTTATGAGCCAGCAATGCTGGCCTATGACCAAGATTACATCAGCCTATAAAGCCAGCCAGTTCTTTATAGGCCAAGACTTAGCAGAGACAGGCTCACAATTTTCCACAATAGCTCTTAACAGATACATGACTTAGTAGCTGTCTTTGGTAATACTGGCTAAGTACAAACAACCTGAGCGTACTTAAAAAAAAAAAAAAAAAAAAAAGGAGTATTGCATTAAATCAATGGCAAAGTTTGCAACAAATTAATTAACCAAATGGATCAACTGTCTCTGTGGAAGGCTGTTGTTAAAACAATATGTCCATAATCCCTCTAAGACAGATGTTTATAAACCTTTCAATAATACTAACAATAATAATAGCAACTAACTTTTATGGAGTGCTACCATGCGATGACACTATTCTTAGCACTTTAAGTACATGAACTCAATTAATGCTTGCACAATCCCATTTTACAGAAGACAAAATAGAGGCATGGAGACATTAAAAAACTTGCCAAAAGTCACACACTTAGTAAATGGCAGAGCCTGGATTCAAACCTAGATATTCTGGCTCCAGAGCCTGTCCTCAGAACTACTATATTATATTTCCTTGCAGCTAAAAGAAATATAGAATGTTTTCAAAATCTGGAGAAAAGACACAATAATGAACTTGTGACTGTGTACCACACTCAATAAAGGTGGTGATTTGCACATAGAAGATACATTTTACACAGCCTCAGCACATGCACAAGCACACACGCGCACGCACAGACACATACACACCTGAAACAAAAACTTCAGGAAACAGTACTGCTTGCGACACACACTGACAATTTCTACTCTATTTTATTTTGTAGAAAATGTTGGTCATGATGCCAAAAAAATCTTAACATTCAGTTTGAAAAAGCACTGCACTACCACAGGATCAGCTTTAGTACACAACTATCCATTCTGAACAGGATACAGATGGTTGTGGGCTTAAGATAAGAAGGCCAGAGAAGGAATGTGGTATAATGGAGCCAGATGTGAGTTCCAATCCCTAACTCCACCCCTAAATAAATGTGTAACATAGCAAGTCACTTCCTTCTTTCAACCAATGCCTTGAAGATTAAGTTAGGGTATATAAAGCTCCCGGATCACAACACTCATAAAGAAAGGGCTATTTTCTTCCCCCACACCAACTATCAAGTTTACTCTGTTGGCTTAAAGTCCTTTTTATTAAAGCAGGGGCTGAGGTTATTTTGAAGTAAGAAAAGATCCAGAAATTGTCTGGATCTCTTGACAATTAGGGATTCTTGTTACTCTGAAGAAACAATCCAGAATGAGCC
Source organism: Gorilla gorilla gorilla (assembly GCF_029281585.2). Taxonomy (NCBI): domain Eukaryota; kingdom Metazoa; phylum Chordata; class Mammalia; order Primates; family Hominidae; genus Gorilla; species Gorilla gorilla. The sequence continues at coordinate 74,364,878 of NC_073243.2, forward strand.
ACTTCCATCCCATTGCTGTAACTTAGCATTATGAGTGTCAATGATCACAGGAGACAGGAAAGCACCCTGGAGAGTAAGGACCATGTTGTTTTTATCTCTGTGCATTCAGCTCAAGGCTGGTGCCAAATGTAGCAAATGACCCAAAATAGTAGATATTTTTAAAAAATGTTTGTGGAGTTTAACTGAAGAAAAATTTTCAGCTCTGGCAAATGGAGAAAGGGCACTCTAAATGCAAACCTGTATCTATCATCTTATCATCTGTTTCACTTCTGTGGGACCCCTTTTTTGCCTCTTCTTCCTGCACTCAAACAGAAGGTAACCATTCTTGGTAACTACTTTTACGCTACCCACTGCTTTCACTCCTCTTGCTAATCAAAGTCTTTCCTAATAAAAATTTACCACTGGCTTGCTTCTTTGTAGTTTAAAAATTCTTCTTAACATAGATAACTGGTATTTCTTTAAAGGTCAGGATTAAATTAATGTAGTCTAAGTCTTATTTTACAGATAAAGACACTGGTTCAGAAAGGACAAATACGTTGCCTAAGCTTAGACAAGGAGTAGACGATAGATATTGAATTTATGTTTCAAGCTTTGCGCGATAGTAATAGCAAACTTGGCCTTTTGTATTTAAAATGCATCTGGTTGAAGGAAACAAAAAACAGAATAAATGGAAGTAAATATATTAAGTATCTACTATGTGCTAAGTACTGTGCCCTCTATACATCATCACATTTAAAGCTTGCAACAAACCTACAAAGTTGTACAAATATTTATCTTATAAATTATCTGGTTGACATAAAAAAAATACGGAGCTCGGCTGGGTGCAGTAGCTCATGCCTGTAATACCAGCACTTTGGGAGGTCGAAGCAGCTGGAATGCCTGAGGTCAGGAATTTGAAACCAGCCTGGCCAACATGGTGAAATCCCATCTCTACCGAAAATACAAAAATTAGCCGGGCATGGTGGTGGGCGCCTGTAATCCCAACTACTCAGGAGGCTGAGGCAGGTGAATCACTTGAACCTGGGAGGCAGAGTTTGCAGTGAGCCGAGATTGCACCACTGCACTGTAGCCTGGGCGACAGAGTGAGACTCCGTCTCAAAAAAAAAAAAAAAAAAAAAAAAATTTTTTTTTTTTTTTTTTGGATAAAGAGTCTCACTCTGTCACCCAGGCTGGAGTGCAATGGCACAGTCTCAGCTCACTGCAACCTCCGTCTCCCGGGTTCGAGCGATTCTCCTGCCTCAGCCTCCCAAGTAGCTAGGACTAAGGCATGTGCCACCACACCCAGCTAATTTTTTGTATTTTTAGTAGAGACAGGGTTTCACCATGTTGGCAAGGCTGGTCTTGAACTCCTGACCTCGTGATCCACCTGCCTCGGCCTCCCAAAGTGCTGGGATTAGAGGTGTGAGCCACCACGCCCAGCCAAAATAATAAATTTTTCAAGACATAGACAGCACAATAAGACATAAATAGTAATAACAAAAAGTTAAAAAGCTAGGGGACTATGTTAAGGCACAGTCTTCACTAGTTTTTTTTGTTGTTGTAATTTTTTTTGGCGGGGGGGGGGCGGGGTGGGGGACAAAGTTTTACTCCTGTTGCCCAGGCTGGAGTGCAATGGTGTAATCTCCGCTCACCGCAACCTCTGCCTCCCGGGTTCAAGTGATTCTCCTGCCTCGGCCTCCCGAGCAGCTGGGACTACAGGCATGTGCCACCATGCCTGGCTAATTTTTTGTATTTTTAGTAGAGATGGGGTTTCTCCATGTTGGTCAGGCTGGTCTTGAACTCCCGATCTCAGGTGATCCACCTGCCTCGGCCTCCCAAAGTGCTGGGATTACAGGCGTGAGCCACTGCGCCCAGCCAGTCTTCACTAGTTTTCTTTTGCTTGTTTGTTGATTTGTTTATGCAAATAACGTTAAGCTGCTATCATCTTAAAATAATGGGTTACAAAATAGTATCTGCAAGCCTCATAGTAACCTCAAACCAAAAAAACATACAACAGATACACAAAAAATAAAAAGCTAAATCAATCACCTTCACTAAGAAACAGACAGGAAGGAAAGAAAGGAAGGAAGAGAAGACCAAAAAATAACCAGAAAACAAATAACAAAATGGCAGGAACAAGTCCTTACTTATCAATAATAACACTGTATGTAAGTGGACTACACTCTCCAATCAAAAGACATGGAGTGGTTCAACAGATAAAAGAACAAGACTCACTGATCTGCTGACTACAGGAAACACACCTCCCCTATAAAGACACACAGACTGAAAATAAAGGGGTGCAAAAAGATATTCCATGCCAATGGAAACCAAAAAAGAGCAGGAGTAGCTATACTTTGTTGACAGAAAACCAGCAAAGAAACATCAGACCTAATCTGCACTGCAGACCAAATGGATCTAATAGACATTTACAGAACATTTCATCCAACAGCTATAGAATATACATTCTTTTCCTCAGCATATGCATCATTCTCAAGAACAGATCATATGTTAGGTCACAAAACAAGTCTTAAAACATTCAAAAAAACTGAAATAGTACCAACTATCTTCTCTGCCCACAATGAAGTAAAACTAGAAATTAATAACAAGAATAATTTTGGAAACTATACAAATACGTGGAAATTGATACATTATATCAACAGAATGAAGGACTAAAACCGTATGATCATTTCAATTCGTGCTGAAAAACCATCAATTTGCTAAAATTCAACATCTCTGCCCAGGCACAGTGGTTCACGCCTGTAATCCCAGGGCTCTGGGAGGCCATGGCAGATGGATGCCTTGAGGTGAGGAGTTCAAGACCAGCCTGTTCAACATGGCAAAACCCCATCTCCACTAAAAAAAAATGCAAATATTAGCTGGGCATTGTGACACACGCCTGTAAATCCAGCTACTTGGGAAGTTGAGGCACCAGAATCACTTGAACCCGGGAGGTGGAGGTTGCAGTGAGCCAAGATGGTGCCACTGCACTCTCCCTGCATGACAGGGTGAGGCTCTGTCTCAAAAAAAAAAAAAGCAAAAAAAAATTCAACATCCCTTCTTGATAAAAACCCTAAAATAACTAAGGATAGAAGGAACATACCTCAACATAATAAAAGCCATGTATGACAGACCCACAGCTAGTATCATACTGAATAGGAGAAAGCTGAAAGCCTTTTCCTTCAAAATCTAGAACACAGCAAGGATGTCCACTTTCACCACTGTCATTCAACACAGTGCTGGAAGTCCTAGCTAGAGTGATCAGATAAAAGAAACATATAAAAGGCATCCAAATTGTAAATAAAGAAGTAAAATTATCCTTGTTTGCAGATGATGATATAATCTTATGTTTGGAAAAGTCTAAAGACTCTACCAAAAAACTATGAGAACTGATAAACAACTTCAGTAAAGTTGCAGAATACAAAATCAACATAAAAAAATCAGTAGCATTTCTATATGCCAACAATGACCAATCTGAAAAAGAAATTTTTAAAAATCTCATTTACAGTAGCCACACATAAAATTAAATACCTAGGAATTAATTTAACCAAAGAAGTAAAAGATCTCTACAATGAAAACTATAAAAAACTGATGAAAGAAATTGAAGAGGACACCAAAAAATGGAAAAATATTCTATGTTCATGGATTAGAAGAATCAATATTGTTAAAACGTCCATACTACCCAGAGCAATCTACAGATTCAATGCAATCCCTATCGAAATACCAATGACATTCTTCACAGAAATAAACTATCCTAAAATTTACATGGAACCACAAAAGACTCAGAATAGTCAAAGCTATCCTAAGCAAAAAGAAGAATACTGGAGGAATCACATTACCTGACTTCAAATTATAACCAGAGTGACAGTAACCAAAACAGCACAGTACTGGCCTAAAAACAGATACACAGGCCGATAAAACAGAATAGGGGATCCAGAAACAAATCCACACACCTGTAGTGAACTAATTTTTTACAAAGGTGCCAAGAACATACACTGAGGAAAAGACAGTCTCTTCAATAAATGGACTGGGAAAACTGGATATCCATATGCAGAAGAACAAAACTAGACCCCATCTCTTGCCATATACAAGAATCAAATCAAAATGGATTAAAGAATTAAATCTAACAGCTCAAACTATGAAAATACTACGAGAAAACATTAGGGAAACTCTCCAGGACATCGGTCTGGGCAAAGATTTCTTGAGTAATACCCCACAAGCACAGGAAACCAAATCAAAAATGAAGAAATGGAATCATATCAAGTTAAAAAGCTTCTGCACAGCAAAGGAAACAATCAACAAAGTGAAGAGACAACCCACAGAATGGAAGAAAATACTTGCAAACTATCCATCTGGCAAGAGATTAATAACAAAAATATATAAGAAGCTGAAACAACTCTATAGGAAAAAAATCTCTAATAATCTGATTTAAAAATGGGCAAAAGATCTGAGTAGACATTTCTCAAAAGAAGAAATACAAATTGCAAACAGACATATGAAAATGTGCTCAGCATCACTGATCACCAGACAAATGAAAATAAAAACAATGAGATATCATCTCACCCCAGTTAAAATGGTTTTTATCCAAAAGGCAATAACAAATGCTGGCAAGGATATGGAGAAAAAGGAACCCTCATACTAATGTTGGGAATGTAAATTCATAAAAACACTATGGAGAACAGTTTGGAGGTTCCTCAGAAAGCTTAAAATAGAGATACCATATAATTCAGCAATCCCACTGCTGGGTACATACCCAAAAGAAAGGAAATCAGAATATCAAAGAGCTTTCTGCACTCCCATGTTTGTTGCAGCTCTGTTCACAATAACCAAAATTTGAACCCAAACTAAGTGTCCATCAACAGATGAATGGATAAAGAAAATATGGTACTCATACACAATGGAGTACTATTCAGCCATAAGAAAGAATGAGATTCAGTCATTTGTAACAACATGGATGGAACTGGAGTTAATTATGTTAAATTAAATAATCCAGGCAAAGAAAGACAAATTTTACATGTTCTCACTTATTTGTGAGATCCAAAAATCAAAATAATTGAGCCCATGGAGATAGAGTAGAAGGATAGTTACTAGAGGTTAGGAAGAGTAGTTGGGGGATTAGGGAGGAGGTAGGGATGATTAATGGGTACCAAAAAAATTGAATGAATAAATGAATAAGGCCTAATATTTTTGATAGCACAACAGGGTTACTATAGTCAATAATAATTTAATCGTACATTTAAGAAAACTAAAAAAGTATAACTGGATTGTTTGTAACACAAAGGATAAATGCTTGAGGTGACAGATATCCCATGTTCCATGATGTGATTATTACAGATTGTATATCTGTATCAAAACATCTCATGTACCCCATAAATATATACACTTACTATGTACCCACAAAAAATAAACTTTAAAAATAAAAACATAACAGAAAAGAAGGGATTTAGAAATAGTATACAAATAAATTTGCCATGTAGTAAGTCACAGAAACTTAGAAATTTAAAGGACAGTTTTAAAAAGAAAACCCACTTATTATAATATGCAAGTCTTTGCAGAAAAGTCAAAGTCAAAACAAAGAGATATTTTAACTTTATGAACTTCAAGAACTGCAAAGTCCACAATATGGAAATATCTTTATTTCCATCCCTGCAACTAAATTCAATTCATGAATTTTCATAGGAACAGCATTCTCCTTCATATACTACTATTTGATAAATGGCCAACAGGGTCACCACACACAAGAATACTGGTGCATCATACATACACAGATTTATTTAATCATGTGTGAATTTAAACATGCAGTGGATTGGCTATCCTTGATGCTACCTTGCCTGACCTAGAAATCCCTAGAAGAAATTCAACCTAACCTCTATCAAATCCTCTGTTAATATAGGGAAACCTGTAAACAAGTATACTCTCCAACTCTTTGGAGACTTCTACATTCTTCTTTAAAAATAAATACATACATAATTTTTTTTTTTTTTTGAGACAGAGTCTCACTCTGTCGCCCAGGCTGGAGTGCAGTGGCATGGTCTCAGCTCACTGCAACTCTGCCTCCCAGGTTCAGGCAATTCTCCTGCCTCAGCCTCCTGAGGAACTGAGACTACAGAGTGTGCCACCACGCCTGGCTAATTTTTGTATTTTTAGTAGAGACGGGGTTTCACTATGTTGGCCAGGCTGGTCTTGAACTCCTGACCCGAGGTGATCCGCCCGCCTCAGCCTCCCAAAGTCCTGGGATTACAGGCGTGAGCCACCGCATCTGGTCTAAATTCATAAATAAATATTTTTAAATCAAATTGACTTAACACTTCAAGATGTACTAATGATAATATTAACAATATTTTTCATATTGATTTCAGGATAAAAAAGAAAATACTGATTTGCATCTTCTACAGTATATAATCCCTATATAGGAATTATTGTTCAGCATTTATGTTCATGTAGCCAAAATAAATTACTGACTAAAAGTGGTGAAAAGTGTATAATATAGTAAAACATAACAAACTTGAACTTTATCAAACTTTCCTCCAACATTTTTGAAGATGTAGACATCTTATACTTGTTACATATGGCAATACAGAACACGTGAGCAACATTCTGCGTAAACATTACATAAAACTTACAGCAAGGTTAATGTGACATTAAATGTTTTTTCATTCCTAGACATATGAGGTCAAGTTTTATATATTAAACGTATGATAAAAATATGTCTAAGTAAGCTGAAAGTACTAGAAAAATGTAAATTAAACAAAGGCCATCCAAACATAACATGAGCAAACATGTACATAAAATTTAAAGGCTTAATTATAAATAACTCTTCCCTGATCAATACATTTAACTCCTCCAGTAATATTTTATTATCTTATATTGGATATAAAATAAAAATCACAGTAATAATTCTGCATCTATTTTATTAATAATGCTGAAAAATCACATTATACTTTTTTGAGATATTATAAATCAGGCTTTTTAGTGGGCTTAATTATGTCACCAGTAAACACAATAATGCAAATAAAGTCAAAGCTATTAACTTTTTAAGTGTTGGTAACTATTTAAACAGATAATTACTAAAAAACACCCTTGGCTGGGCGTGGTGGCTCACAGCTGTAATGCCAGCACTTTGCGAGGCCAAGGCAGGTGGATCACCTGAGGTCAGGAGTTCTAGAACAGCCTGGCCAACATGGTGAAACCCTGTCTCTACTAAAAATACAAAAAAATTAGCTGGGCATGGTGGTGCATACCTGTAATCCCAGCTACTCAGGAGAAAATTGCTTGAAGCCGGGAGACGGAGGTTGCAGGGAGCTGAGATCAGCCACTGCACTCCAGCCTGGGTGACAGAGTGAGACTCTGTCTCAAAAAAAAACAAAAACAAAAACAAAATTAAATAAATAAAAATAAAAAGCACACTTATGGCTTTAAAATGAAGAATTATGAGATTATGTTAAAGAATAACTTAAATTAAAAAAATCAAATAATTAAATTAGTTACAAGCTATATCAGACATTGCAGGAACATAATCTAAACCGTATATTTTCCATTTCTATGAGGGTATCAAAAAATCACACACTATGCCAATTGCTTATGCCTTCTTCTGCACCAATTCTAAAAAGCTAGGACCAACACTACCCTATCTCCACTGTATTAGAAGCAGAAAACTGAAGGAAAGACTGAGGTATTTCTACAGAATTGTCATACCAACAGCTGCAAGATATAACAATTTAAAAGACAGAAATCCAAAAAATAAAAATAGCAGTCAATAACTCAAAAGCTATAAATAGGTCTACATTGTCAAGACATATTATACCACAATGAAATAAATTATAAATTACAGAGATGTTAAATTATATTCAAAACACTCATGAATAATGTAGGAAACTAGTATACTTTTTGTTCCCCCCCCCAAATACTTAAAATACAGAAGAAGAAACTTTCAGTTACAGAAAAGTTTACTTTTCTGAGATTCATTTATGTGAATCATTGTTCCTTATAGAATTTTATAATTATATTGACATTATAAAAATCAAATGATATCTGCCTAGCAGCCTTCCAGCAAAAGCTTATGAGATCCAACATGACCCACACCTGCTCTATATAACAGATGCTCATCAAGATATAAGAGAAACCCTCACATCCAGATGAATCCAAGGCTAGTTTTAAATATGAACGCCAACTATACTCAAGGCTTTACACATTTAATTCAGGTTAGAATCTTGGGAATCAAGTATTATCCCATTTTATAGGAATCTAAAACTTAGTAGTGAATTCCTTAGTCAAAAAGCTACTGGTGGAGCACTCAAGTTCCTCTGGTTCTCACTACAAAGTACACACTCTTTCCATTATGCCATGCCATAATTTATCAAAAACTTTAATTTTATAATTCATCTTTAGAAGCTATAACCAAATTTTAAAATATTTATAATTTACTGAAGCCTATCATCAAAAGCATTTACTAGTGACAATCTTCATTTCTCCAAGTGTATTCCTAAGAACACTATACCCCAAGTATAACATATGTTATTGACTGTGGGAAGAGAGGATAATTTGTATCAATATGTCTGGAAAATGCTGGTTTCTTTTGTTAATATAGCTCTCAGGATGTTTAATGTACTTACTCTTTGGCACTGTGCCTCTCCAAGTGGAAGACTAAAGAACTCTTTCTCCATGGATATCCTATAGTTACAAGCAGTCTGAGGCATGGACTTAGGAAATCCTGTTATGTATAATCCAATGCAGACAATCCCTGACCACTGGGCTCTCATAATCTAAACCAGCACTAATAGGCAGAAACTTAAAATACACTGAAAAGATATCCCCCAAAAACCTGATTAAGACCAGGTGTGGTGGCTCACTCCTGTAATCCCAGCACTTTTGGGAGGCTGAGGCAGGTGGATCCCTTGAGGTCAGGAGTTCGAGACCAGACTGGCCAACATGGTGAAACCCCGTCTCCATTAAAAATACAAAAAAGATTAGCCAGGTGTGGCAGCGGGCACCTGTAATCCCAGCTACTCAGGAGGCTGAGGTGGCAGAATCGCCTGAACCCAGGAGGCGGAGGTTGTAGTGAGCTGAGATCATGCCACTGCACTCCAGCCCGGGCGACAGAGTGAGACTCCATCTCCAAATAAACAAACTTGATTACGTAGAGTGCAACAAACTATAATCTTTATGACCCTTTTTTTCTCTATCTCAAATTCAGCTTTTAAAGGAAAAAAAAGGTGAGGTTGGGGAGATGACATCCAAATAAGCCAATATTAAGAAATGCTCCAAACATTTTATTTTGAAAAGATTCAAAGCTACAAAAAAGTTTAAATAGTATGATAAATATGTCCTTTTCAACAAACACAATATAACAGTTCATCATATCTGTATTCTCAATCTCTCTCTCTCCATATATATATATATATATATATATATATATATATGCACACACACAAGACCACACACACTTTATTTTTGCTATACCATTTAAAAGAAAGTTGCATATTTCGTAATATTTCACACCTATTCATCAGCTGGTATCTTCTAAGAACAAAAAAAATTTTTCTTCATAAACAGGATTCTACATAACATGATTCAGTAATATCGCTGTATCAGTTTACAAATGATACATAACCAACCATTCCCAAAATTCAACAGCTTAACCATCATATATCATTGCTTACACGTCAACCAGCCAGCTAGGTAGTTCTGTCCTAGCTGGGTTAACTCATATGTCTGTGGTGAATTTTGCTGATCTAGGCTAAGCTCTCTGACAAGTTTGGGGGTTGGCTGGATATAAGATGGTCTAGGATGGCCTGAGCTGAGACAACTGACCTTTCTTCTACCAACTCTTTCACCCTCCAGGATAGCCAGGGCTAGATCGGACAGCAAATGTCATAGTTACCGGGAGTATAAGCATGCAAGAACTTGTGCCTGTGCTCCAAATGGACACACCATAACTTCTGCCACTTTTTGTTGACAAGCTCAGATTCGTGGGGTGAATAAATAGAGATGGCCCCTTAATGGGAGTAGCTCCAAAGTCACATTGCAAAGGGCATGGATATAAGCAAAGATGAAGAATTGTGGTCATATTTGCAATTAATTAGTCATATCACCTAATAATAAAAATTTCCCCAACTGTCCCAAAAATGTATCTTTATTGCTGTGTTCTGGTCTTTTCTTCCTATCTTTCCTTCTTTTCTTGGGAGAAAATAAGATGAGATCAAGGTTCACAAATTACATGATTTGTGTAATGCCTGCCATGATTCCTTAAGCAGTTCCTTACCTCTCTTTCTTTCATGATATTGACATTTCATGACACTCAGTTGCTCAAAAGAAACTAAAGTGGGCCGGGCCACATTGGCTCGCGCCTGGAATCCCAGCACTTTGAGAGGCTGAGGTGGGCGGATCACGAGGTCAGGAGTCTGAGGCCAGCCTGACCAACATGTGGTGAAACCCCGTCTCTACTAAAAATACAAAAAATTAGCCGGGCATGGTGGTGCATGCCTGTAATCCCAGCTACTCAGGAGGCTGAGGCAGGAGAACTGCTTGAACCCGGGAGGTGGAGGTTGCAGTGAGCCAAGATCGCACCACTGCACTCCAGCCTGGGTGACAGAGCAGGACTCTTTGTCTCAAAAAAAAAAAAAAAAAAAAGAAGAAGAAGAAAAAACTAAAGCGACTAGATTTAATGTCTGTAAATATTTATTTCACAGTATATAAAACAAGTCTAAATATGAAATTATGTCTTTTACTTATAGGTAAAATCATCTAATCATGGTTGACCATGTATTTTTTCATGCTCTAGATGGTATATCACTGAGAGCCTAAATTAGTATTTCTCTATATTCTTCAGTAAGTCCATCTCCTCTCTAATTCCCTACTTTTTCATAAAAAGAATTTACACCAATACACATATTTCAAATGCCCATGTGACACTTTCCCTAATTCTCCCAAGCAGTAATGTTAGCAACCCTTCCTCTATGCTCCCAGTATCTATGTGTTGCCATTGCCAGTGAAAGTTTTTAATACGGCATGTTCAGCCTAACTTTCCTCACCATTGCATCCTGGAGTAAAAGTTATATTCAATTTGATTTTTTTTAAAAGTCTCTGGTTCTTACTTCTACCAACTATTGGGAATTCTAACCCTCAAAGACTTATTCAGTACTTGGGGGTCATTTTTTACAAATGCTTGCAAATGGATCCTACGGCTATTGTGTGACATCTGCCAGTTCCTCTTCTTTTATTTCACCCTTGATCCACTTTCGCCATGCCCACCTTTTTAAAAAAGAATTAGAATGGGCCTGCCACTGCCTCACTATTCTTCCATATTTCTTCTCTCTTCTGACTATGGAAAAAAAACATTATTTTTCTGCTTTTTACTCCTTGTTAACCTATTAAATGCACAGATAAACATTTCACAATGAGTTACTATGAAAAATAGGATTAGATAAAAATAGCAAACACTGAGGAGGTAAAACTTCACAGAAGTACTTTTTTAAGTATTAGCAAGTTATTCAAAACATTTTCTAAAATGCAAATCGTTGAAACTTTTCTTCAAAGTGCCTCCCTGTCTCTGCCAAAAACACAATTCCCCACAGATGAAAGTTTTACTGATTATTCATCAGTTAATAGAAAAAAAAATCATTCATTAAGTCCTTAACTTTACTGGTTTACTTTTCCTTTCATTTCAAAAGTAATCAATTCTTCCATTAGGACTACACAAAGTGGAAGGCACAGTGAAAATGGGTTAAGTCACTCACAGTGAAGGGACTATTCTGCCACAAAGAAGGTGGACAAACAAGCACTTCAGTTTCCCTTTTTGAAAAGTGAGGCAATTAACTCTGTGGTAGTTAAGACTCTTTTTTAAAATTTCTGTGTTTCTTACTTACACATAGAAGGTGTTTGATAATAATCTGCTGAATTAAAGATTATATTACTACACCAATAGATGGGGAAAGCATTTGAATGCTGAGTTTTATAACCCTTATTCAACATTTGGTCTCTAATAAATTCTTAATAAAGTATTAAGTAGATTTAAAAAAAAAATATCAAAACATACAACAAGTAGATTCACAAAGAGTGAGAAAATCATGACAAAAGGCATCATGAAACACATTTCGACTCCAAGTTCTAGACAGCAGAAACTGTTTTTGAAAATGCAACGTAAAATCATGTAAAAGAATACATTTTAAAATTATGGGAAATAAGTCAATTCTAACTACTTTAGATGTTATAAAAGAAGGACGTTAGGCCAGGGGCAATGGCTCACGCCTGTTTTCCCAGCATTTTGGGAGACCGAGGCAGGTGGATCACGAGGTCAAGAGATCAAGACCATGCTGGCCAACATGGTGAAATCCCATCTCTGCCAAAAATACAAAAATTAGCTGGGCATGGTAGTGTGAGCCTGTAATCCCAGCTACTCAGGAGGCTGAGGCAGGAGAATGGCTTGAACCTGGGAGGCGGAGATTGCAGTGAGCCGAGATTGTGCCACTGCACTCCAGCCTGGCAAACAGAGTGAGACTCCATCTCAAAAAACAAACAAAAAAAGAACAATGTTAGTAGAAAATGAATTACATATAACAGCAGGATAGGTCTAACTTTTAAGATTTGTGAGAAGGCAGATATTTTTAACTGTGGAAAGGCAAGGAAATTCATAGCTTTGCAGCCAAACATCAAGCATTCTTACAGTCATTCAACAAACGTATTTGTTCTGGGTCCTGAGTGTTTAAAATATTTTACTGTATTTTATCCCGAGGCTGTAGATTATAATAAACTGTCAGTTATTTGTCAATTACAAATCTCAACAGTACTCCACGTAGGCTTAAATTTTAAATGGCAAAAAGAAAATAAGAATCATTCTAAATTCTGGTAACAACTTAATATAAAGCAGTCAATTGTTGCTACTATTCATTTTACATAATCAAACACTGAGTAGATCAAAAATCACAAACTTTTTTCAACTGAAATATCCAAGAATGCCACAGAAATGTGTAGGTGAATCTGCCTTCCATTTAATGTGATCACTAAAAGACAGAATTTTGGGACTTCAGGACAAACATAATATGGTGAAGGGGCGTAATTCTAGATGCCTATTATTCCTGTGCTGTAATATTTATCCTTATTGGGGAAAAAATGGACAAGTTTAGTGATGTACTAATGTCTCTCAGCAGTAGGCAGACTCGCCAAAGGCATACAAAGTAGAATGGTAAGACGCCTCAAACAACAAGGGACCCTGAACATTCCATTACTGGGCACATTCCTGTGCACAGGTTTGTACATGTGTGCAAGTCTTAAGTTCCTCTAACACTTCCCCCTCTGTGTTAGTTTGCTAGGGCCACCACAACAAAGTGCCACAGACTGGGTAGCTTAAACAACAGAAATTTTATTGTCTCACAGTTTTGGGGGCTAGAAGTCCAAGTTCAAGATGTCATCAGGTTTGATTTCTGAAGCCTTTTTCCTTGTTTTGCTGATAGATGGACACTTTCTCACTATGTCCTCACATGGTCTTTTCTGTGTGGCTGTGCATCCCTGGTGTCTTTGTCTTCTTATAAGGATACCAGTCATATTGGATTAGGGCCCACATTCATAGCCTCATACTCTTTAAAGACCTTAACCCTAAATACAGCCAATTCAGCCCATAACACCCTCTCCTCCCCAAAATGTTATGGTAACAACTCATAAAAATCACAGTGTATAACAATAGTGGGAAAATTAGAAGTGGCAGAAGTATCAAAAATCTTATTACATCAAAGATGTAAATACTTCATCATTAATTTTCATTCTGGTAAACTTAAGAGAACCAAAAAGACTGCCATCTTGCCCTCTTCCTCTTCATTTCATTCCTACATTGGCCTCATCTCAGGTTTATGTTTTATACTGAAACTCCTGGAATTAAAAAGTTAAGGCACTAGCATCTCCAACTCACACTCAGAAAAGATGTCCACAATTTAACTTAGTATACATGAGGCCAGAACAAAACAATGAGTGCTAGCTTGGCCTTCACTGGAATAGTTTCTCACAATTGCCATCTGACTCCTCCCTCCAACTGCATCTAAACCAATTCTTACGTGCTGTTTACATGAATGTCTCACATTGACCTAGTCAGAGCTCTCCAGCCACTACAATACTAGCAACAGCTATAACCGTGAAAACATTCATCGTGTGTATTAAGCAGTAAGCGCATAACGCTGTGATAATACAGGAGGTGTTGAGATGAATAAACTTTTATCCAGAGGCTATCTACACCATGGTCATAGTATTCAAAATATGTAGCTTCCAGTTGCCCAAAATGAGAGGCAGGAGGAGAGGAGAGATAGAAAGCAAGAATGAGAAAAAGAAGAAGACACTACCATTATGAATACAACAGAGCCTGCTAATTGATCCTAATTTAAAACCTAAATAGTCCTCAATAAAGTTTTCCAAGGGAGTGAGGAGTTTATAAAACATGCAGTTGATGTTTCTCTCTGCCATGCTAACCAACGTAGAAGAGAATAAGATAAAGCAATGAAAAGCAGAGTGGCACTCTGATATATAAGATTCTCTAAGAAATATAGAGTGAATTTTGCCCAAAGGCCCTCACTGAACTAATTCCTGAACCAAAACAGTATTTCTTCATCCAAAACTTTACAGTATTAGACCTACGAATTCTGATGATGCCTGATCAGATGCTAGTTGTTCTTAACAATCCATGCAGTTTTCCAGTATGAAGGAAAGTAACAAATATACCATGGTTATTCGTATTTCTTTCTGAAAAATATCTAGGATACTTTATAGTGTCATGTGGTAAAATATTCATTTGACAATCACAATGAAGTATAATCAGAAGTATTAGCAATTTTACTTTGTTTATCCTGTTAATCCAGAGTTTGCTCAACAATAAAATTAAGCCATTTAATAAAACCAATAATAAAATTAAAAGCTTTTTACCCTAATGTCTTAGGATAAAAAAACAGAACCATGATTCTGGGTGCTAATTGCCCATTTTAAACAATGGAAGCTTTTGATCTCCAAGGATAATATATGTACTCCTCCTAACCTTGTGGAGTAGTAGTGGTCATTATTTTTAAATATTGATAGCTCAATTCAAGTCATATTCTCTCTTGGACTGAGAAAGACTTGCAAGTACATTTTAATCAAACTACTATTCATCAGATTATATTTACAAGCCCACAGATCCCATTCCTATGCTCCTTTGCCTCTCCTTCCCACTTCCTATGTTTACATGTCCAGGTCCACTCACCTTTCCTTTATGGGAGCATTCAACCCAGATGCAATATGAGTACACTTTCTTATATCATGGATATTTTCCCAAAATTTTTGTCATATACAGTATTTTCTTCCCAACTGCTTCCGCTTACTGCTAAAATTTCTTCTAGATTTATTAAACATACCTTTTCCAAAAAATATCTGAGAAACTAAACTTAAAAACAAAGCAAACTTTGAAAAACAATTCTGTATTCCCGGAGTTTGGATTTTAATTCAAATTGTTAGATGACCTTAGAGGTTCCATAAGGTTTTTATTTATGGCTATGGTTATAAAATCCACCTTCTGGAGAAATGGGGAACTTGGACATGGGGCCAGATAACAGAAAATGAGGGAAATATTCTTCATTTTAAGAGGCCAGTATCTCTGTTCCAAAGTCCAATAAAGGTATTACAAAAAGAATTTAAAAGTCCTCTAGAGAGGAAAAAAAAATTTTCTTGTCAACATAAAATTGAAATTGTAAATAAAATACAAAATTCCTAAATAGAGCAGAATTTTTTTTAAGTGAAAAACTATGGTTTACTACAGGAATGTAAGACTAGTTTAACATCAGAAAATATATTAATAAACTTCTGCACAATAAAAGACCAAAAGAAAAACAACAGCAAGATTACATCAAATATTAGGAAAAACCATTTGATGAAGTTCAACATCTATGATAAAATTAGAAATACAGGTTTGAGTATCCCTAATCCAAAAATCCAAAATCCTCCAAAATCTGTAACTTTCTGAGTGCTTTTTGAGGCATTATTTATTGCAGATTTTCAGTTTAGGGATACTCAACCAGTAATACAAATATTCCAAAATCTAAAAAAAATCTGAAATCCAAAATACTTCTGGTCCCCAGCATTTCAGGTAACATTTACTCAACCTGTAGAATAACATTTCTTTATTTTAATAATGTTATGTGCCAAATCCAACATACTTTAAGAAAAAAATATTTTAAAACAAAAGCCATATATTAGGATTGGAAGAGAAGTAATGAAACTGCTTTTATTTGGTGGCTATTTTCAATTTTATCTGCTGTCTTCAGCAAGAAGGAATATACATATATCTTATCTAAAAGAAATATCAGATTGCTAAGAAACTATGGGAATACAATGAAACCCAGTCTACTTATACTGATGAGATCTTGGAGATGAGTAAGATAATCCTCATCACAGTCAGACAATGTGGTAGCACCACCACTGTAGTGCCCTACAAGAGAAATTCAATGCAAAGGAAATTTGTCCTTCCAAAGGGGAGAATACTGCAACATGTTTCTAAAAAGTAAGTTCTTGTATCCATTACTTATATAAAAGAGATTTGCGTCTTCTGCCTATATCTGTAAATCAATCATCATCACCTTTGTGACAACCATTCATTAAGTGTACAAACCACTCAGTGGGTTCACATTCTGGCTCATATTATCCAAGCAACACTTAGAATTATGTGTCCTTGGGAAAAATATAATCAGTTTCTTCATTTAGAATATGTAATAACATTACCACCTATCCGACTGCTGTGAAGAAAACATAATATAAAGTGCTTCAGACATATAATATGTATTGCCCAGTGCTGGCACATATTAAGTTCTCAATAAATGTTAACTACTATGAGCTAGTATCCCAATGTTACCTCACTGGAAAATGTTAACAACCTGTGAAGAGACCATTTCTATTGACTTTGACTTTCCAATAATATTATGGTACTTCCAGAGAGGAGCAAGAGTCAATTTTTTAAATTTTAATTTAATTTCAAAAATACAGTACAGATTTAGTACTCTTCAATGGCTTGGCTTGTCATTACTTTAAAATTTTAGCACTTTATATTTTAGCCCACAACATCTTATTTCAGTGGCCCTGTCCTCTTTTCCAAAGTCATTTCCTATCACTCTCACTTTTCCTACCAATCTATGAAATGTCAACTACTAGTCTTTTCTTTCCCTCAAATATGCCATATTGCATTCACATTTCAAGGCCATTAAATATAATACCATTTTGTCCAGGAAAAGTTCTTTCCCTGTGGCTGCCTCCTTTGCATAATTTAAGCCTCAACTTAAAAAAAAAAAAAGTCAATTCCAAGGCTTTCTCTGACTACTCTACGTGCAGTAGACCCCTCTCTCCTACTCTTTATTGTTTTGCTTTAACTTTACTCTTAACACTTACTACTAGAGAAACTATTTTATTTATTTATTACTAGCTGTACCTTATCTGTCTCCCAGCACTCATCTACACTAGAATATAAGCCCTATGAAGGCAGAAACTTAGATCACATAGTGAGCAAACAATATTTGCTGAGCGAAACAGGCAACTGGGCTGATATTCCACAGCTTAACTTATAACTAATTACTACCCTCTGAGGTGAGAAAAAAAAAAAATCAACCAAACAGCAAACCATCTGAATTTATTACTGGCAGATTTCTCTAAAAGGTTGTAAAGAATATATATAATGGGAGTCTACAATTAAAGATTCCTGATCCTCACACAGAACTATGGCTGAAGAAAGCCTGACTTGTGGCCAGGCGCAATGGCTCATGCCTGTAATCCCAGAACTTTGGGAGGCTGAGGCGGGCGGATCACCTGAGGTCAGGAGTTCGAGACCAGCCTAGACTCTACTAAAAATACAAAAATTAGCCAGGCGTGGTGGTGGGAGCCTGTAATCCCAGCTACTCAGGAGGCTGAGGCAGGATAATCACTTGAACCCAGGAGGCGGAGGTTGCAGTGAGCCCAAATTGTGCCTCTGCACTCCAGCCTGGGCGACAGGGCAAGACTTTTGTCACAAAAAAAAAAAAAAAAAAAAAAAAAAGCCTGATTTGTACAATATGGGGGGGAAAAAACTGATATGCATTTTCAAACGTACAATATACTACGAAATCAATGATTTGGACAGGGAACTAAAGAATTATCTTTTAAAGGAATGGGATAAACTACATTTTATACCCAGTAAAAGATGTCACACCTGTGGAACTTTATCTAAACTGTTGTTTAGAGAATTAATACAGTTAAATAGATTTCCTTATACCCCATTCAAAACCTTTTAAATGGACCTTTAAGATGGCGAATAGGAGGCAGGACTAGCTTGCAGCTCCCGCTCAGACAGGCAGAGCAGTGTGTAGAGACTCACATCATGAACAGTGTTCATGAACAGTATTGAGCAGAGCTTCAGGCTGGTACTAGGGTGTGTCCGCAAAGAGTCCTGTGATATGATTCATCTTCAGGTCTTGCAGCCCTGGATAGCAGCACCAAGAATTTCCACAGGAACATACCAGGAAAGCTGAGAGAATCCATAGACCCTTTGAGGTAACTGGATCACCACTGCAGGCTCCCTGAGTCACCGAAAAACTGTAAGTCTGCTTGCTTTCTCAACAGGGAGGTTCATGGTCTGGGGCAAGTTCTCAGCCCTGGTCACCAGCTGCCTGGAAATAGACTCGATGCAGTTGAGGGGGCATGGCAGGAATGAGACTGGCCTTTAGGACTGGGGACTGCGTGGGAGTGGAGAGAGGTCTGTGACTGCAGCCTTTCCCCCATTTCCCTGGTAACCTGTGTAACTCAGCAGAGGCAGCCACAATCTCCCTGGGAATATAACTCCATTGGACTAGGAACCACACCCCCATCCCCCACAGCAGCCAAAGCAAGCCCCATGCCCAAGGAGGGACTAAGCACAGACACACCTACCCCTTCCCCCACCTGGTGGTCTTTCTCTACTTGCTCAGGTAACCAAAGACAAAGGTCAAAATCTCTTGAAAGCTCTATGGCCCCGCCCACTGCCTGAAAAACCTGAATACTTAACCAGGTATCCCTAGAACGTGGTGGTGGTGGTGGTGGTGGTGGTGATTGTTTTGTTGTTTTGTTGTTGTTTTAAATAGAGACAGGGATTCACCATGTTGGTCAGGATAGTGTCGAACTCCTGACCTCAAGTGATACGCCCATCCCAGCCAAAGTGCTGGGATTACAGGAATAAGCCACTGTGCCCAGCCCTTAGGGCAAGTCCACATCCTCCCTATAGGACCACAGCTGATGTACTCTTGAAAGCACCACCTCCTGGCTGGAGGCCAACCAACACAAAATGAGCACACTAAACAAAAACACAACCAAGGATGCTCACAGAGTCCACTTCATTCCCCTGCTACCTCTACTGGTTCAGGTGCTGCTATCCAGGGCTGCAAGACCTGAAGATGAATCATATCACAGGACTCTTTGCGGACACACCCCAGTACCAGCCTGAAGCTCAGTAGCTCCACTGGACGGCTAGCCTCAGAAGAACAAAAACAATCACTCCAGTTCGGCTCTCAGGGAGCCTCATTCCTAGGGGAAAGGGGAGAACAACACATCAAGGGAGCACCCCATGGGACAAAAGAATCTGAACAGCCACCCTTGAATCCCAGATCTTCCCTCTGACATAATTTACCCAAATGAGAAGGAACCAGAAAAACAACTCTGGCAATATGACAAAGCAAGGGTCTTTAACACCCCCAGAAGATCATACTAGCTCACCAGCAATGGATCTAAATGAAAATGAAATATCTCAATTGCCAGAAAAAGAATTTAGAAGGTCGATTATTAAGTGAATCACGGAGTCAACAGAGAAAGGTGAACTTCAACTTGGAGAAATCAAAAAACATGATACAGGATAGGAAAGGAAAATTCTTCAGTGAAATAGATAGCATAAGCAAAAAACAATCACAACTTCTGGAAGTCAAGGACACACTCAGAGAAACGCAAAATGCACTGGAAAGTCTCGGCAATAGAATTGAACAAGCAGAAGAAAGAACTTCAGGGCTCGAAGACAAGGCTTTTGAATTAACCCAATCCATCAAGGACAAAGAAGAAAGAATTTTTAAAAATGAACAAAGCCCCAAGAACTCTGGGATTATGTTAAACGAACAAACCTAAAAATAATTGGTGTTCCTAAGGAAGAAGAGAAATCTAAAACTTTGGAAAACATATTTGAGGGAATAATTAAGGAGAACTTCCCTGGCCTTCCTAGAGATCTAGATATCCAAATACAAGAAGCTCAAAGAACACCTGGGAAACTCATCACAAAAAGATCATTGCCTAGGCACACAGTCATCAGGTTATCAAAAGTCAAGACAATAAAAAGAATCTTCAAAGCTGTGAGACAAAAGCACCAGGTAACCTATAAAGGAAAACCTATTGGATTAACAGCAGATTTCTCAGCAGAAATCCCTCAAGTAGGAGAGACTAGGGTCCTGTTTTTAGCCTACTTAAACAAAAAAATTTTCAGCTAAGAATTTTGTATCCAGTGAAACTAAGCTTCATAAATGAAGGAAAGGTACAGTCTTTTCTAGATAAAAAAATGCTGAGAGAATTCGCCACTACCAGGCCAACACTACAAGAATTGCTAAAAGGAGCTCTAAATTTTGAAACGAATCCTCAGAATACACCAAAATAGAGCCTCCTTAAAGCATAAATCTCACAGGACCTGTACAACAATAGCACAATGAAAAAAAAAGGTATTCAGGCAACAAATAGCACAATGAATAGAATAGTACCTCACATCTCAATAATAACATTGAATGTAAATGGCCTAACTGCTCCACTTAAAGATACAGAATGGCAGAATGGATAAGAATTCAACAATCAAGTTTCTGCTGTCTTCTGAAAAGCCATTCCACGGAAATGGACGCCAAAAGCAAGCAAGAGTAGCTAGTCTTATATCAGACAAAAAAAGAAAAACTTTAAAGCAACAGCACCTTAAAAATACAAAGAATGATATCATATAATGATAAAAAGGACTAATCCAACAGAGAAATACCACAATTCTAAATATATATATATATATCTAACACTGCAGCTCCCAAATTTATAAAACAATTCTACTAGGCCTAAGAAATGAGATAGATGGCAACACAATAATAGAGGGGGACTTCAATACTTCACTGACACTAGTCATCAAGGCAGAAAGGCAACAAAGAAATAATGGACTTAAACTACACAACAAATGGATTTAGATATTTACAGAACATTCTACCCAACAACTGCAGAATGTATTCTATTCATCAGTACATGGAACATTCTCCAAGACAGACCATATGATATGCCACAAAACAAGTCTCAGTAAATTTAAGAAAATCAAAATTATATCGAGTACTCTCTCATACCACAGTGGAATAAAATTGGAAATCAATTCCAAAAGGAACCTCAAAACCATGCAAATACATGAAAATTAATAATCTACTCCTGAATGATCTCTGGGTCAACAATGAAATCAAGATGGAAATTCAAAAATTCTTTGAACTGAACGACAGTGACACAACCTATCAAAACCTCTGGGATACAGCAACAGCGGTGCTAAGAGGAAAGTTCATAGCATTAAATGCCTACATCAGAAAGTCTGAAAGAGCACAAACAGACAATCTAAGGTCACGCCTCATGGAACTGGAGAAATAAGAACAATCCAAACCCAGCAGAAGAAAAGAAATAATGAAGATCAGAGCATAACTCAATGAAACTGAAATGAAAAAAAAAAAACAAAAGATAAATGAAACAAAAAGCTAGTTTATTGAAAAGATAAATAAAATTGACAGACCATTAGCAAGATTAACCAAGGAAGAGAGAAAATCCAAATAAGCACAATTAGAAATAAAATGGGAGATATTACTACTGACACCACAAAAATACAAAAGATCATTCAAGGCTACTATGAACACCTTTATGCACATAAACTAGAAAAACTAGAGGAGATGAATAAATTCCTCCAAATATATAACCCTCCCAGATTAAAGCAGAAAGACAAAGAAATTCTGAACAGACCAATAATAAGCAGCGAGACTGAAGTGGTAATAAAAAAAATTGCCAACGAAAAAAAATCTAGGACAGAAGAATTCACAGCTAAATTCTATCAGAGATTCAAAGAACTGGTAGCAATACTATTGACACTGTTCCACAGGACAGAGAAAGAGGGAATCTTCCCTAAATCACTCTATGAAGCAGGTATCACTCTAATACCCAAAACAGGGAAGGACATAACAAAAAAAGAAAACTGCAGACCAATATCCCTGACATCTAAAAACCCTAAACAAAATACTAGTGAACCAAATTCAACAGCATATCAAAAATACAATCCGCCATGATCAAGTGGGTTTCATACCAGGGATGGTTTAACATCCGCAAGTCAATAAATGTGATACATCACATAAACAGAATTAAAAACAAAAATCACATGATCGTCTGAAGAGATGCAGAAAAAGCATTTGACAAAATCCAACATCGTTTTATGATTAAAACCCTCAGCAAAACTGACATAGAAGGGACATACCTTAACATAATAAAAGCCATCTATGACAATCCCACAGCTAACAGTATACTGAATGGTGAAAAGTTGAAAGCATTCCTGCAAGAACTGAAGACAAGGATGCCCACTTTCCCCACTTCTATTCAACATAGTACTAGAAGTCCTAACCAGTGCAATCAGACAAGAGAAAGAAATCAAGGCATCCAAATTGGTAAAGAGGAAGTCAAATGAACACTGTTTGCTGATGATATCATCACATAATAGAAAACACTAAAGACTCATCCAAAAAGCTCCTAGAACTGGTAAATAAATTCAGTAAAGTTTCAGGATACAAAATTAATGTACACAAATCAGTAGCTCTGCTATACACCAATAGCAACCACACTCAGAATCAAACCAAGAACTCAACCACTTTCACAATAGCTGCAAAAAAAAAATAAATAAATACTTAGGAATTTACCTAACCAAGGACATGAAAAACCTCTACAAGGAAAATTACAAAACACTACTGAAAAAATCTTAGATGACACAAACAAATTGAAACACACCCCATGCTCACGGATGAGTAGAATCAATATTGTGAAAATGACCATACTGCCAAAAGCAATCTATAAATTGAATGCAATTTCCATCAAAATACCACCATGATTCTGCACAGAACTAGAAAAAACAACCTCAAAATTCATAGGGAACCAAAAAAGAGCCCACATAGCCAAAGCAAGACTAAGCAAAAACAACAAATCTGGAGGCATCACATTATCTGACTTCAAACTATAAGGCCATAGCCACCAAAACAGTGTGATACTGGTATAAAAATAGGCACACAGACCATGGAACAGAATACAGAACCCAGAAATAAAATCAAATACTTACAGCCAACTGATCTTTGACAAAGCAAACAAAAACATAGAGTGAGGAAAAGACACTCTATTCAATAAATGGTGCTTGGATAATTGGCAAGCCACACACAGAAGAATGCAACTGGATCCTCATCTCTCATCTTATACAAAAATCAACTCAAAATGGATCAAATATTTAAATGTAAGACCTGAAACCATAAAGATTCTACAAGATAACATCAAAAAAAAAAAAAAAACCCTTCTAGACATTGGCTTAGGCAAAGACTTCATGACCAAGAACCCAAAAGGAAATGCAACAAACACAAAGATAAATAAATGGGACTCAATTAAACTAAAAACCTTCTGCACAGCAAAAGAAATAATCAGCAGAGTTAACAGACAACCCACAGAGTGGGAGAAATCTTTACAATCTCTGCATCCGAAAAAGGACTAATACCTAGAATCTACAAGGAAATCAAATAAGAAAAACAAAATTCCATCAAAAAGTGGCCTAAAAACATTAATAGTTTTATTATACTTTAAGTTCTAGGGTACATGTGTACAACGTGCAGGTTTGTTACATATGTTTACATGCGCCACGTTGGTGTGCTGCACCCATTAACTCGTCATTTACATTAGGTATATCTCCTAATGCTCTCCCTCACCCCTCCCCCTACCCCACAACAGGCCCCGGTGTGTGATGTTCCCCTTCCTGTGTCCAAGGGTTCTCATTGTTCAGTTGCCACCTATGAGTAAGAACATGGGGTGTTTGGTTTTTTGTCCTTGTGATAGTTTGCTGACAATAATGGTTTCCAGCTTCATCCATGTCCATACAATGGACAAGAACTCATCATTTTTTATGGCTGCATAGTATTCCATGGTGTATATGTGCCACATTTTCTTAATCCAGTCTATCATTGATGGACATTTGGGTTGGTTCCAAGTCTTTGCTATTGTGAATAGTGCCGCAATTAACATACATGTGCATGTGTCTTTACAGCAGCATGATTTATAATCCTTTGGGTATATACCCAGTAATGGGATGGCTGGGTCAAATGCTATTTCTAGTTATAGATCCTTGAGGAATCACCACACTGTTTTCCAAAATGGTTGAACTAGTTTACAGTCCCACCAACAGTGTAAAAGTGTTCCTATTTCTCCACATCCTCTCCAGCACCCATTGTTTCCTGACTTTTTAATGATCGCCATTCTAACTGGTGAGAGATGGTATCTCATTGTGGTTTTGATTTGAATTTCTCTCATGGCCAGTGATGAAGAGCATTTTTTCATGTGTCTGTTGGCTGCATAAATGACTTCTTTTGAGAAGTGTCTGTTCATATCCTTTGCCCACTTTTTGATGAGATTGTTTTTTTCTTGTAAGTTTGAGTTCTTTCTAGATTCTGGATATTAGCCCTTTGTCAGATGAGTAGATTGCAAAAATTTTCTCCCATTTTGTAGGTTGCCTGTTCACTCTGATGATAGTTTCTTTTGCTGTGCAGAAGCTCTTTAGTTTATTTAGACCCCATTTGTTAATTTTGGCTTTCGTTGCCATTGCTTTTGTTGTTTTAGACATAAGTCCTTGCCCATGCCTATGTCCTGAATTGTATTGCCTAGGTTTTCTTCTAGGGTTTATATATATGGTTTTAGGTCTAAAATTTAAGTCTTTAATCCATCTTGAATTAATTTTTGTATAAGGTATAAGGAAGGGATCCAGTTTCAGCTTTCTACATATGACTAGCCAGTTTTCACAGCATCATTTATTAAATAGGGAATCCTGTCCCCATTTCTTGTTTTTGTCAGGTTTGTCAAAGATCAGATGGTTGTAGATGTGTGGTATTCTTTCTGAGGGCTCTGATTTGTTCCATTGGTCTATATCTCTGTTTTGGTACGAGTACCATGCTGATTTGATTACTGTGGCCTTGTAGTATAGTTTGAAGTCAGGTGACGTGATGCCTCCAGCTTTGTACTTTTGGCTTAGGATTATCTTGGGAATGCGGGCTCTTTTTTGGTTCTATCATATAAACTTTTAAGCAGTTTTTTCCAATTCTGTGAAGAAAGTCATTGGTAGCTTGATGGGGATGGCATTGAATCCATAAATTACCTTGGGTAGTATGGCCATTTTCATGATATTGATTCTTCCTATCCATGAGCATGGAATGTTCTTCCATTTCTTTGTGTCCTCTTTCATTTCATTGAGCAGTGGTTTGTAGTTCTCCTTGAAGAGGTCCTTCACATCCCTTGTAAGTTGCATTCCTAGGTATTTTATTCTCTTTGAAGCAATTGTGAATGGGAGTTCACTCATAATTTGGCTGTTTGTCTGTTATTGCTGTATAAGAATGCTTGTGATTTTTGCACATTGATTTTTGGATCCTGAGACTTTGCTGAAGTTGCTTATCAGCTTAAGGAGATTTGGGGCTGAGACCATGGGGTTTTCTAAATACACAATCATGTCATCTGCAAACAGGGACAATTTGACTTCCTCTTTTTCTAATTGAAT
Source organism: Gorilla gorilla gorilla (assembly GCF_029281585.2). NCBI lineage: Eukaryota > Metazoa > Chordata > Mammalia > Primates > Hominidae > Gorilla > Gorilla gorilla. The sequence continues at coordinate 74,390,664 of NC_073243.2, forward strand.
ACCCTGTATTTCTTTCTCCTGCCTGATTGCCCTGGCCAGAACTTCCAACACTATGTTGAATAGGAGTGGTGAGAGAGGGCATCCCTGTCTTGTGCCAGTTTTCAAAGGCAATGCTTTCAGTTTTTGCCCATTCAGTATGATACTGGCTGTGGGTTTGTCATAAATAGCTCTTATTATTTAGAGCTATGTCCCATCAATGCCTAATTTATTGAGAGTTTTTAGCATGAAGGGCTATTGAATTTTGTCAAAGGCCTTTTCTGCATCTATTGAGATAATCATGTGGTTTTTTCTTTGGTTCTGTTTATATGATGGATTGCGTTTATTGATGTTCATATGTTGAACCAGCCTTGCATCCCTGGGATGAAACCCACTTGATCATGGTGGATAAGCTTTTTGATGTGCTGCTGGATTCGGTTTGTCAGTATTTTATTGAGGATTTTTGCATCGATGTTCATCAGGGATATTGGTCTAAAATTCTCTTTTTTTGTTGTGTCTCTGCCAGGCTTTGCTATCAAGATGATGCTGGCCTCATAAAATGAGTTAGGGAGGATTCCCTCTTTTTCCATTGATTCGAACAGTTTCAGAAGGAATGGTACCAGCTCCTCCTTGTACCTCTGGTAGAATTCAGCTGTAAATCCATCTGGTCCTGGACTTTTTTTGGTTGGTAGGCTATTAATTATTTCCTCAATTTCAGAGCCTGTTATTGCTCTATTTGTGGATTCAAATTCTTCCTGGTTTAGTCTTGGGAGGGTGTATGTGTCCAGGAATTTATCCATTTCTTCTAGATTTTCTAGTTTATTTGCATAGAGGTGTTTATAGTATTCTCTTATGGTAGTTTGTATTTCTGTGGGATCGGTGGCGATATCCCCTTTATCATTTTTGTATTGCATCTATTTGATTCTTTTCTCTTTTCTTCTTTTATTAGTCTTGCTAGCAGTCTATCAATTTTATTGATCTTTTCAAAAAACCAGCTCCTGGATTCACTGATTTTTTGAAGGGTTTTTTGTGTCTCTATTTCCTTCATTTCTGCTCTGATCTTAGTTATTTCTTACCTTCTGCTAGCTTTTGAATGTGTTTGCTCTTGCTTCTCTAGCTCTTTTAATTGTAATGTTAGGGTGTCAATTTTAGATCTTTCCTGCTTTCTCTTGTGGGCATGTAGTGCTATAAATTTCCCTCTATACACTGCTTTAAATGTGTCCCAGAGATTCTGGTATGTTGTGTCTTTGTTCTCACTGGTTTCAAAGAACATCTTTATTTCTGCCTTCATTTCGTTATGTACCCAGAAGTCATTCAGGAGCAGGTTGTTCAGTTTCCATGTAGTTGAGCGGTTTTGAGTGAGTTTCTTAATCCTGAGTTCTAGTTTGATTGCACTGTGGTCTGAGAGACAGTTTGTTATAATTTCTGTTCTTTTACATTTGCTGAGGAGTGCTTTACTTCCAACTATGTGGTCACTTTTGGAATAAGTGCAATGTGGTGCTGAGAAGAATGTATATTCTGTTGATTTGGGGTGGAGAGTTCTGTAGATGTCTATAAGGTCTGCTTGGTGCAGAGCTGAGTTCAATTCCTGGATATCCTTTTTAACTTGCTGTCTCGTTGATCTGTCTAATATTGACAGTGGGGTGTTAAAGTCTCCCATTATTATTGTGCGGGAGTCTAAGTCCCTTTGTAGGTCTCTAAAGACTTGCTTTATGAATCTGGGTGCTCCTGTATTGGGTGCATATATATTTAGGATAGTTAGCTCTCCTTGTTGAATTGATCCCTTTACCATTATGTAATGGCCTTCTTTTCTCTTTTGATCTTTGTTGGTTTAATGCCTGTTTTATCAGAGACTAGGATTCCAACCCCTACCTTTTTGTTTTCCATTTACTTGGTAGATCTTCCTCCATCCTTTTATTTTGAGCCTATGTGTGTCTCTGCACGTGAGATGGGTCTCCTGAATACAGCACACTGATGGGCCTTGACTCTTTATCCAATTTGCCAGTCTGTGTCTTTTAATTGGAGCATTTAGCCCATTTATATTTAAGGTTAATATTGCTATGTGTGAATTTGATCCTGTCATTATGATGTTAGCTGGTTATTTTGCTCGTTAGTTGATGCAGTTTCTTCCTAGTCTCGATGGTCTTTACAATTTGGCATTTTTTTTGCAGTGGCTGGTAGCGGTTGTTCGTTTCCATGTTTAGTGCTTCCTTCAGGAGCTCTTGTAGAGCAGGCCTGGTGGTGACAAAATCTCTCAGCATTTGCTTGTCTGTAAAGGATTTTATTTCTCCTTCACTTATGAAGCTTAGTTGGGCTGGATATGAAATTCTGGGTTGAAAATTCTTTTCTTTAAGAATGTTGAATATTGGCCCCCACTCTCTTCTGGCTTGTAGAGCTTCTGCCGAGAAATCAGCTGTTATTCTGATGGGCTTCCCTTTGTGAGTAACCCGACCTTTCTCTCTGGCTGCCCTTAACATTTTTTCCTTCATTTCAACTTTGGTGAATCTGACAATTATGTGTCTTGGAGTTGCTCTTCTCGAGGAGTATCTTTGTGGTGTTCTCTGTATTTCCTGAATTTGAATGTTGGCCTGCCTTCCTAGATTGGGGAAGTTCTCCTGGATAATATCCTGCAGAGTGTTTTCCAACTTGGTTCCATTCTCCCTGTCACTTTCAGGTACACCAATCAGACATAGATTTGGTCTTTTCACATAGTCCCATATTTCTTAGAGGCTTTGTTCATTTCTTTTTACTCTTTTTTCTCTAAACGTCTCTTCTCACTTCATTTCATTTATTTGATCTTCAATCACTGATACCCTTTCTTCCAGTTGATTGAATCAGCTACTGAAGCTTGTGCATGCGTCACATAGTTCTCGTGCCATGGTTTTCAGCTCCATCAGGTCATTTAAGGACTTCTCTATGCTGGTTATTCTAGTTAGCCATTCGTCTAATCTTTTTTTCAAGCTTTTTAGCTTCTTTGCGGTGAATTCGAACTTCCTCCTTTAGCTTGGAGAAGTTTGATAGTCTGAAGCCTTCTTCTCTCAACTCGTCTAAGTCATTCTCCATCCACCTTTGTTCCGTTGCTGGTGAGGAGCTGCATTCCTTTGGAGGGGGAGAGGCGCTCTGATTTTTAGAATTTTCAGCTTTTCTGCTCTATTTTTTCCCCATCTTTGTGGTTTTATCTACCTTTGGTCTTTGATGATGGTGACATACAGATGGGGTTTTGGTGTGGATGTCCTTTCTGTTTGTTAGTTTTCCCTCTAACAGTCAGCACCCTCAGCTGCAGGTCTATTGGAGTTTACTGGAGGTCCACTCCAGACCCTGTTTGCCTGGGTATCAGCAGCAGAGGCTGCAGAACAGCGAATATTGCTGAACAGCAAATGTTGCTGCCTGATCATTCCTCTGGAAGCTTCGTCTCAGAGTGGTACCCAGCCATGTGGGTTGTCAGTCTGCCCCTATTGGGGGGATGCATCCCAGTTAGGCTACTCAGGGGTCAGGGACCTCTTGAGGAGGCAGTCTGTTCATTCTCAGATCTCAAACTCCATGCTAGGAGAACCACTACTCTCTTCAAAGCTGTCAGACAGGGACAATTAAGCCTGCAGAGGTTTCTGCTGCCTTTTGTTCGGGTATGCCCTGCCCCCAGAGGGGGAGTCTACAGAGGCAGGCAGGCCTCCTTGAGCTGCGGTGGGCTCCACCCAGTTTAAGCTTCTCGGCTGCTTTGTTTACCTACTCAAGCCTCAGCATTGGCGGGTGCCCCTTCCCCAGCCTCGCTGCCACCTTGCAGTTCCATCTCAGACTGCTGTGCTAGCAATGAGCGAGGTTCCGTGGGCACGGGACCCTCTGAGCCATGCGCAGAATATAATCTCCTGGTGTGCCGTTTGCTAAGACCGTTGGAAAAGCACAGTATTTGGGTGGGAGTGACCTGATTTTCCATGTGCCATCTGTCACAGCTTCCCTTGGATAGGAAAGGGAATTCCCTGACCCCTCTTGCTTCCCAGGTGAGGTGATGCCTCGCCCTGCTTTGGCTCATGTTCGGTGGGCTGCACCCACTGTCCTGCACCCACTGTCCGACAAGCCCCAGTGAGATGAACCTGGTACCTCAGTTGGAAATGCAGAAATCACCCATCTTCTGCGTCACTCACACTGGGAGCTGTAAACTGGAGCTGTTCCTATTGGGCCATCTTGGAACTGCCACCTTTTTTTTTTTTTTTTTTTTTTTTTTTTGAGACAGAGTCTCACTCCATCGCCCAGGCTGGAATGCAGTGTCGTGATCTTGGCTCACTGCAACCTCCACCTCCTGGGTTCAAGTGATTCTTCTGCCTCAGCCTCACAGGTAGCTGGGACTATAGGCGCATGCCACCATGCCCAGCTAATTTTTTGTGTTTTTCATAGAGACAGGGTTTCCCCGTGTTAACTAGGATGGTCTCATCTCCTGACCTCATGATCCGCCCGCCTCAGCCTCCCAAAATGCTGGGATTACAGCCATGAGCCACCATGCCCAGCCAAAATAGACAATTCTTAAAAGAAGATATACAAATGGCCAAAAAGCATATGGAAAAATGCTCACCATCACTAATGATCAGGGAAATGCAAATAAAAACCACAATGCGATACCACCTTCACTCCTGCAATAATGGCCATAATAAAAAAATCAAAAAATAATAGATGTTGTTGGGGATGCATTGAAAATGCAACACTTACAATCTTCACACTGTTTGCGGGAATGTAAACTACCACAACCAAAGTATGAAGATTAAAGAACTAAAAGTAGATGTACTGTTTGATCCAGCAATCCCACTGGATCTACAGGTGTCTATCCAGAGGAAAAGAAGTCATTATGCAAAAAAGATACTTGAACACACATGTTTATAGGGTCACAATTTGCAATTGCAAAAACATGGAACCAGCCCAAATGCCCCATCAATCAACAAGTTGATAAAGAACATGTGGGGCGTGTGTGTGTGTGTGTGTGTGTGTGTGTGTGTGTGTGTGTGTGTATATATACATGGACTACTACTCAGCCACAAAAAGGAACAAAATAATTGCATTCATAGCAACCTGGATGGAATTGGAGACTATTATTCTAAGTGAAGTAACTCAGGAATGGAAAACCAAACATCGCATGTTCTCACTCACATGTGGGAGCTAAGCAATGAGAACACAAAGGCATAAGAATGATACACTGGACTTCAGGGAACTGGGGGAAACGGTGGCGAGTGGCGAGAGATAAAAGACTACCCAATGGGTACAGTGTAATCTGGTCAGATGATGGGTGCACCAAAATCTTAGAAATCATCACTGCAGAACTTATTCATGTAATCAAATACCACTTGTCCTCCAAAAACCTACTGAAATAAAAAAGTTGTTAAAAATCATTTTTAAAAACTTTTAAATGTTTATTGTGTATCACTGGTCTTGGAATATAACATTCAAAGCTTCTCAAATTTATTTGACCACAGAATGCCTTTTGTCAATCTTCTAATTTACATAGCCTGGAAATCAATTTGGGAAAGGCTGCTGTAGTGCTCATAAAAGTTAAAACATTATCAACTATGAGAGCCCACCATTCACACTGATCCAGCAGTTTTGAGAATAAAGTTTTTTTCCCAACTGCTCTATTCAACTTAAGTTTTAACCAGAATAGCCCAGGTCCTCTGTGGTTAAGTTTTAACCAGAATAGCCCAAGTCCTCTGTGGTCCAATAGTGTATTTGTTTTCTTCTAACATTAGTATCAATTATTCATTTTCTTAAGACACTGCATAAAGTCTCTCCTGCATAAGTCTCAAAGTAGTTATGGGCCTGTCTTGTTTCCTATTTAAACGCAAGTAGCTTCAGTACTCCAATATTTAATACAATATTTACTTTAAATTTTAGTAACTAATTTTTATCAGATTTAGGTAATTTCTTCCTATCTGTATTTTACTTAGAACTTTTACTGGGAAAGACTAAATTCTATCAAATGTCCACTTTATCATATAATAAAATCACATGATTTTAACCTTTCATTCATCCAGCAATGAAGCATACTGAAATATCCTGGTGGTAAAATATCCTTACATCCTAGAATAAACCTTACCTAGTCATGCTATATTATTAATTTAGATTGCTGATAAAGTTCATTCCCTAATGCTGAAATAAGAAACATAACTTTAAACAAACATACCTTAACTATTTGGAAAAGTAATTATGCAGCTACAAAGACTAAGATAGGAAAAGAAATTAACACTACATAATCTGATTTCCCAGAAATTTTACTAAAATATATTTATTTTATTTTAGTCACATTCTTATTTGTATAGATTGACAAACTTCAGTTTCTTTTAGATCAAATTAATTTTTTAAATTCCTCTATGAAAGTGAAATTATGTCATTTGTCTTCTAAAGATATATTCAGAAAACATAAAGTATCTAAGAATATGAACAGCAACTGTGAATGTTAACAAGGCAAATTTAAGTATCAGAAAGTTGAAAGATGAAAGACAAAATAACCTAAGAATAAAAAAGTTCTTATTTAACTAATGATTCACCTAAATAATACCACCTATTTTTTTAACTTACAAGATTTTTTATTGTAATTTTCTCTGTAATCATATGAAGTGCATTCCTGTGAACTACTTTTAATACTAAAATGAATCATATAATATAACAATAGAGGGAAAAGCTGCTCAAATATTCTATAACATTCTTGAGTCATGGATGAGCAGATACAAATGCAAAAGAATCTTAACCATTTAATCACTGGCAAGGATGTGGAGAAAAAGGGACCCTCATACACTGTTGGTGAAAATGTAAATTAGTAAAACCATTATGAAGAACAGTTTGGAGGGTCCTCAAAAACCTAAAAATAGAGCTACCATATGATTTAGCGAACTCACTGCTGGGTATATATCCAAAACAAAGGAAATCAGTACATCGAAAAGATATCTGTGCTCTCTCTGCCTAGCCACCCCGTCTGGGAGGTGAGGAGCGCCTCTGCCCGGCCGCCCATCATCTGGGAAGTGAGGAGCGCCTCCGCCCAGCCGCCCCATCTGGGAGGTGAGGAGCACCTCCGCCCGGCCGCCCCATCTGGGAGGTGAGGAGGGCCTCCGCCCGGCCACCCAGTCTGGGATGTGAGGAGCGCCTCCACCCGGCAGCCCATCGTCTGGGAAGTGGGGAGCGACTCCGCCCGGCCACCCCGTCTGGGAAGTGAGGAGCGCCTCTGCCCGGCCGCCCCGTCTGGGAAGTTAGGAGCGCCTCTGCCCGGCCGCCCCGTCTGGGAAGTGAGGAGCGCCTCTGCCCGGCCGCCCCGTCTGGGAAGTGAGGAGCGCCTCTGCCCGGCCGTCCCGTCTGGGAAGTGAGGAGCGCCTCTGCCCGGCCGCCCCGTCTGGGAAGTGAGGAGCGCCTCTGCCCGGCCGCCCCGTCTGGGAAGTGTGGAGCGCCTCTGCCCGACCGCCCCGTCTGGGAAGTGAGGAGCGCCTCTGCCCGGCCGCCCCGTCTGGGAAGTGAGGAGCATCTCTGCCCACCCGCCCATTGTCTGGGAAGTGAGGAGCGCCTCTGCCCGGCCGCCCCGTCTGGGAAGTGAGGAGCATCTCTGCCCACCCGCCCATTGTCTGGGAAGTGAGGAGCGCCTCTGCCCAGCCACCCATCATCTGGGATGTGAGGAGTGCCTCTGCCCGGCCACCCCGTCTGGGAAGTGGGGAGCGCCTCTGCCCGGCCGCCCCATCTGGGAGGTGTACCCAACAGCTCCGAAGAGACAGCGAACATCGAGAACGGGCCATGATGACGATGGCAGTTTTGTCAAAAAGGGGGAAATGTGGGGAAAAGAAAGAGAGATCAGATTGTTACTGTGTCTGTGTAGAAAGAAGTAGACATAGGAGACTCCATTTTGTTCTGTACTAAGAAAAATTCTTCTGCCTTGGGATGCTGTTAATCTATAACCTTACCCCCAACCCCGTGCTCTCTGAAACATGTGCTGTGTCCACTCAGGGTTAAATGGATTAAGGGTGGTGCAAGATGTGCTTTGTTAAACAGATGCTTGAAGGCAGCATGCTCGTTAAGAGTCATCACCACTCCCTAATCTCAAGTACCCAGGGACACAAACACTGCCGGAAGGCCGCAGGGACCTCTGCCTAGGAAAACCAGAGACCTTTGTTCACGTGTGTATCTGCTGACCTTCTCTCCACTATTATCCTATGACCCTGCCACATCCCCCTCTCCAAGAAACACCCAAGAATGATCAATAAATACTAAAAAAAAAAAAAAAAAAAAGATATCTGTGCTCCCACGTTGGTTGCAGCACTGTTTGCAATAGCCAAAATTCAGAAGCAAACTAAGCATCCATCAACAGATGAATGGATAAAGAAAATGTGGTACATATATACAATGGAGTACTATTCGGCCATGAAAAAAGAATGAGATCCAGCAACTTATAACAACATTAATGGAGCTGGAGATCATTACATTAAATGAAATAAGCCAGACACACAGACAACCATTGCATGTTCTCACTTATTTGTGAGATCCAAAAATCAAAACAACGGAACTCATGAACACAGAGAGAAGAACGATGGTTACCAGATGCTGAAGAGGGTAGCGGAGTATGGGAATGAGTTAAGGATGGTTAATGGGTTAAAAAAAAAAAATAGAAAGAATGAATAAGGCCTAATATTTGATAGCACAACAGAGTGACTATAGTCAATAATAATATAACTGTACATTTTAAAATAACTAAAAGAGGCTGGGCGCAGTGGCTCATGTCTATAATCCCAGCACTTTGGGAGGCCAAAGTGGGTGGATCACCTGAGTTCAGGAGTTCGTGACCAGCCTATGCAACATGATAAAACCCCATCTCTACTAAAAATATAAAAATTAGCTGGGCATGGTGGCAAGCACCTGTAATCCCAGCTATTTGGGAAGCCAAGGCAGGAGAATCACTTGAACCTGGGAGTTGGAGGGTGCAGTGAGCCGAGATCGTGACACTGCACTCCAGCCAGGGTGACAAGAGTGGAATTCCATCTCAAAAAAATAAATAATATAATAAATAAAATAAATAATATAATAAATAATATATAATATAATTAATAATATAATAAAAAATAATATAATAAATAAAAATAAAATAACTAAAAGAGTTTAATTGGATTGTCTGTAACACAAAGGGAGGAGATGGATACCCATTTTACATGTGATTATTATGCATTGCATGGCTGTATCAAAATATCTCACATACCCCATAAATATATATACCTACTGTGTACTCACAAAAATTAAAATAAAAAAATTTTAGGGTCTGGTGCCATAGCTCATGCCTATAATCCCAGCACTTTGGGAGGCCGAGGCAGGTGGATCACCTGAGGTCAGGAGTTCGAGACCAGCCTGGCCAACATGGTGAAACCCCGTCTCTACTAAAAATACAAAATTAGCCAGGTGTGATGATGCATGCCTGTAATTCCAGCTACTTGGGAGGCTGAAGTAGGAGAATCATTTGAACCTAGGAGGTGGAGGCTGCAGTGAGCTGAGATCGTGCCATTGCACTCCAGCCTAGGCAACCAGAGCGAAACTCCATCTCAAAAAAAAAAATAATTTAATAACCAAGGAAATTTAATTAATTTGCTTCAATGTGATGCTGGTATGTATGAACTGACATACACACCAAATTTAATCAATTTCCTCAGTTATTCCTTTCAAAATCAATCTTAGCCAATAAGCTTATGTTAGCTATTAGACTCAGATGGAAATAAGCCTTTATTATACAAAGTAATAATTAGTCACAACTTCAAAGTCCTTTGAGTCCACTTAATAGCATCAATCTGATCCAACCTTAATAAACGCTACAGGAATTTATACCACTCTCGTTTTCATAGTGTCTATTTTTGTTTAATCAAATACTACACTATCAGATAAAATCAAAGTAAAGAATAAGAATATATAGGCTGGGCACAGTGGTTCACACCTGTAGTCTCAGCACTTTGGGAGGCTGAGGCACGCAGATCATTTGAGGTCAGGAGTTCGAGACCAACCTGACCAACATGATGAAACCCCGTCTCTACTAAAATACAAAAATTAGCCGGGTGTGGTGGTGGGGCATCTGTAATCTCAGCTACCTGGGAGGCTGAGGCAGGAGAATCACTTGAACCCAGGAGCTGGAGGTTTCAGTGAGCCAAGATCGTACCACTGCACTCCAGCCTGGGCAACAGAGCAAGACTCCCCCTTAAAAAAAAAAAAAAAAAAAAAAAAAATATATATATATATATATATATATATAAAATCAGAATTCCTAATATTCCACTTACTACATTACTGCCAAGATTGTAACAATCCAAACGTTAAATAAAATACCTAAAGATATGAATGTATTAGATGAATTATCAACAATACTCACGCATCATTTGAGCAAGTCATAAATTCTCCCTTTATTTTGGGATGCCATGAGCCAGTATGAAGCATTGCTGTATGACCCTTAAAAATAAAGACAAAGGGGAAAAAAAGATGTTTTAAAAAGGTAAAAAAAAAGAAACTGACTAGAAACTGACATGTCATTTTTAAACGTAAAAATGTTTAGTTCCCCCAAAAGGGCACCATTTTAATTATAAACCTATATTATTTTATCCCAATTTTCTCTCATAACATGCTTCATTTATTTTGCTTTAACTCTTTGTGTACCACCCTGTGCCCACCTCAGGAATTAACTCAGTGCTTGTATGTAACAGGTGCTTAGTAAGGTGGGAAATGGAGAGGAAAATGACATCCTTTCTTTAGAAGAAAAAAAGAAAGGTAAAGCCAAAATAAGAAAGACAGGTCCTTCTTCAAAGATCATAACTCCTTTCTTCAATGGAAGAGAATCAAGAATAGAAAGCATTTACAAATAAGCAAGGTGAAAGCAAGAGATTGGAAGGGAAATCCATATTTCCTAAAAATGTGTCAACAACCTTGATTCTACAATGCCTCTGTAAAAATAAGTATGAGAGAAAAGGAAGAATATATTTTAAATGACTGAGGAAAATTAGCTCCACTAAGTATAGAGAATATAAAAACACTATAATTAAAACAATGTGATGCTGATATATGTAAACTGACATATACACCAAATCAACTAGAGTACATAGCAAACATAAACACACACATATACACAAATGCATAATTCCCTCTTAGGCAGTAAAGTCAGCTAGAGTGGTCTCATACAGCAAGTCAGATTTACGTGGGATAGAAAAGAGCCTGGTCTTTTTTAGTATAATAACTGCAGTATCTCTTACTCTGACACAGTTCAAAATAAAACTATGATTAAAGAAGTAAAATGTACATATTTAAGTGACTTACAAGAAAAATAACAGTAACTCTCTGGAAAGATACATAGGCCTGGAGATCATCTTCAGCCAAAGTTGTCTACAATGCCTCAAGTAGTATCTGGCCAAGGCCTGACATTCTGTTCATGTTTACGGAATACAAATGAGGGGAGGTGGAGACTCTCAGCCATGTGGGAGGCATGAATTGAACCAATACCTGGAAGGACTAGACGGCAAGTCTGAGATCTCATTTTCCACCCCTGAACTCAAGGCTTGCACATCCAACTATCTACTTGACATTTCTATCTGCATATCATAGGCATCTCGAACACAACAGGTACAGGGAAAATCTTGATTCTTTCTGCCCACTTTATTTTCAATCAGTTTCTTTCCTAGTAGCTCAAGCTAAAAACGTGAGAGTTGTTCTTAAATATTCCCATAACCATAGTCCTAAAACCTTCTATCTACACAGATTCAATCCACCAGCTATTCTTGACAATTCTATCCAAAATACATTCTATTTCTATTCACTTTCTAAAAGCTATTCACTTTTCTCTTTTTCATCACTATCACTTATTCTCTCACAACATTCTCTCATGCTTCTATATCAGTTAATATGTACTGTAACAGGTTTGTTATTAGTCTGTCTGCTTTTTCTTTTTTTTTTTTTTCTTGAGACAGGGGTCTCAGTCACCTAGGCTGGGGTACAGTGGCATGTTCACAGCTTACTGTAGCCTTGGCCTCCCAGGCTCAAGTGATCCTCCTGCCTCAGCCTCCCAAGTGACTGGGATTACAGGCATGAGCCACCATGCCTGGCTAATTTTTGTATTTTTTGTAGAGACGGGGTCTCACCATGTTGCCCAGGCTGGTTTTGAACTCCTGGGATCAAGTGATCCGCTCGCCTCGCCTCCCAAAGTGCTGGGATTACAGGAGTGAGCCACTGCGCCCACCACTGCTTTCATTTTACCTCATGTGCTCTACATAGCAAACAGTATAATCCCTTACAAATATACTTCTAACGTAGGAACAGAAAACCAAACACTGCACGTTCTCACTTATAAGTGGGAGCTGAAAGATAAGAACACACGGACACACTGTCAGGGGAACAGCACGAACTGTGGCCTCTCGGGGGTGCGGGGTGGAAGGAAGGAGAACATCAGGAAGAATAGCTAATGGATGCTGGGCTTAATACCTAGGTGACGGGTTGATCTGTGCAGCAAATCACCATGACACACATTTACCTATATAACAAACCTGTATATCCTGCACATGCACCCTAGAACTTAAAAGTTAATGGAAAAAAAATACATAAACATACATACATATATATATATATGTAGTTCTAAATATGCCATAATGTCGGCACAGTGGCTCACAACTATAATCCCAGCACTTCTGGGAGGCTGAGGCAGAACAATCACTTAAGGTCCGCAGTTTGAGATCAGCCTGGGCAACAGAGTGAGATCCTGTCTCTACAAAAACTAAAAATAAAAACTTAGCTGAGTATGGGATAGACATCTATAGTTCCAGCTACTTAGAAGACTAAAGTGGGAGGATCCCTTGAACCCAGGAGTTGGAGGTTACAGTGAGCTACAACTGCACCAGTATACTCCAGCCTAGGTGACAGGGTCAGACACCATCTCAAAATAAATAAACTGATCAATTTAATTAAATTAAAATGCCACTTAACCTTTTACTGGCTTTATAACCTCTTATACAGTGTGATGGTTAATAATGAGTGTCAACTTGATTGGATTGAAGGATACAAAGTATTGATCCTGGGTGTGTCTGTGGGGGTGTTGCCAAAGGAGATTAACATTTGAGTCAGTGGGCTGGGAAAGGCAGACCCACCCTTACTCTGGGTGGGCACAATCTGATCAGCTGCCAGCTCGGCTAGAATATAAGCAGGCAGAAAAATGTGAGATGAGAGACTGGCCTAGCCTTCCAGCCTACGTTTTTCTCCCATGCTGGATGTTTCCTGCCCTCAAACATCGGACTCCAAGTTCTTCAGTTTTGGTGCACAGACTACCTTCCTTGCTCCTCAGCTTGCATACGGCCTATTGTAGGACCTTGTGATCATGTGAGTTAATACTTGATCAACTCTCCTGTATGTATATTCCATTAGTTCTGTCCCTCTAGGGAACCCTAATATACACAGTCCACAACGAATTTTATTTTCTGGCTCCATGTTCCTTCTGTCTTCACTTATTTTGTGTTCCCTCATGCCCAACACATACCAGCCACTTCCTTCCTTTCAGTTCCTCCAATATGCTCAGCTCTGCTCCATATCAGGGCCTTCTTATATGCTTTCCCTATGCTGGAAAGCTCTTTTTTCCACTTTCTCATGACTGGCTCCTTCTCATTATTTCAATCTCAGTTTACATGCCACTTGCTCAAATAAGTATTCCCTGGTCCTCTATGTAAGAAAACATGGCCCACCACATTGTTCTTTACCTTAGTACCTGTGCATTTCCTTAATAATAGCCATCATAGTTTGTGATTCTTTATTCATTTTTTGACTTTTGGAACAGTGTTAACATTTTACATATGGAACAGTGTTAACATTTTACATATTCACACAAAAAAATAAGGATGGGACAACCAAAAATTGAATATAAACAGGAACAAATCAACCTTACATTTCAAATTAGTAACACATATACTGAAAGAATAAACAGAAGGGAATACCCCAGATAACTATCTACCCTGTAAGTGGGTTGATGGCCCCCAAAAAGATATGTCCATATTCTAATCCCAAGAACATGTAAACATGACCTTATTTTGGGAAAGGTTATTTGCAGATATAATTAAGAATCTCGGCTGGGTGGGGTGCCACATGCCAGTAATCCCAGCTCTTTGGGAGGCCAAGATAGGCGGATCGCTTGAGCTCAGGAGTTCGAGACCAGCCTGGGCAACATGGCAAAACACCATCTCTACAAAAAAAAGAAAAAAAATTATCCAGGCATGGTGGCACACAACGGTAGTCACAGCTACTCGGAAGGCTGAGATGGGAGGTTCTCTTGGGCCCAAGAGGTCGAGGCTGCAGTGAGCCATTATTACACCACTGCACTTCAGCATGGGCAAGAGAGCAAGACCCTGTCTAAAAAAAAAAAAAAAATCAAGATGCAATTCTGTGCAGGCTCTAAATCCAATAGCAAATGTCCTTATAAGAGATAGAAGAGGGCTGGGCATGGTGGCTCACACCTGTAATCTCAACACTTTGGGAGGCCAAGGAAGGCAGATCACTTGAGCTCAGTTAGAGACCAGCCTAGGCAAGATGGCTAAACCCCATCTCTACAAAAAATACAAAAATTAGCCACGTGTGGTGAAAGGTGCCTGTAGTCCCAGTTATTTGGGAGGCTGAGGTGGAGGATGGCTTGAGCCCAGGAGATGGAGACTGCAGTGAACTGAGATCACACCACTACACTCCAGCCTGGGCAACATTATGAGACCCTGTTTCAAGAAAAACAAAATTTTTTTTAAAGAAAAAAAGAGAAGAGAAAAAGACAAAAAGAGAAGGCTATGTAAAGACAGAGGCAGAGAATGGAGTTATATAGCCACAAGCCAAGGAATACCCCGAGTCACCAGAAGCTGAAAAAGGCAAGAAAGGGCATTCTTGCCTAGAGCCAACATTCTTGCCAACACCTTGATTTCAGCCTTCTGGCCTCTGTAATAGTAAAAGAATAAATTTCTGTTGTTTTCAGCCACCAAGTTTGTAGTAATTAGTTAAAATAGCCCAGGAACCTAGTACATATTCTCAGTCTAAGACCAAAAGAACTGTAAATAAATATTGAATTCTAATTAATACATTTGTGTCTTTTTTGCAGTGGTATACATTAGCAATTCTGAAACTGCCTTCAATATAATGAAGAACTAAGCCAAGGAGGAAATGTGCTGGGGATAACTGGAGTAAGGTTTAGCCCTGTTGGAGAAGATAGTTACAAAAGTGAAAAGGCAGAAGACTAGAATGAACTCTCTGATGTTAAATAAAAATTAAGGGTATCAATGTGAACTCATGATTTTTAATAGGTAGATAAAATTGTTGTATATGTATATATGTGTTAGTTATTCTCTAATTCTGTATGTTAAGAATGTCTAGAAGTAATATATTCCAGCAAAACTAACACAGAGATCCTGGTCTCTAACAATCACCTCCCCTTAAAAGGAACCAGGGCTTCTTGCAAAAATTATTGATTATAGAGATGGGGTAGGAAAGGAGCAAGATGAACGTGGAATATTTTGTTGTATTAAAAAAAAAAGTACTACAAAGATGATGGAGACATGTTAAAAGGATAAAGCACATGTTGAAGAGCCTTCTGCTGGCTAAATCTGGAATAGTTAGGGCATCAAGATTAATAATGATAGTAACGAATTATAAACCATTCACTAAAACAAGGACCACTGAGTGTATACTAATATAATAAATATACAAACAAACAAAGCTCTTCCTTTTAGTAGAATGCTACTGATAAACATAAAATGAATGATGGAGTTAAAAGATCATCATTTTGCAATCATCACAGTAATAACTGATTCAGAAAAGAATCATCAATAGATGCTAAAATTGCGGAGAAAAGTTTAAAAATGAATATTTACAAAGTCTCAAAATCTCCCTGCAAATTACTTAGTAATTGCAATGAGAAGACAGTAACTTTATAGTGGAAAAACCTGGTAGACACCACCTTAAACAAGTGACCTAGGTTAACATCACCAATGCAAGGACAAACTGAAACTGACATCACATACTTCCTGGTATGATGAAGAAAGGAGGACACCATATCATTTCTGTGATAGTCCTTCTAAAAATGCATAACCTAATTCAAACTATGAGGTAAAATCAAATTCTATATTTTATCAAATCACTGACCTGCAGTCCTCAAAAAATGTCAAGGAAAAATAAAGACCAAATAATGCAGAGAAGCCATTCCCAATTAAAGGAGACAACAGATATGATGACTATACACAATGTGTGATCTTGATCAGAGCCTGGAACTGGTGAAAAAATCATTATAGAGATTGTTGAGATAATCAGTGAAACATGAATGTGGAATGTGATTTAGATAATAATACGTTATCAATATTAAATTCATGGTTATCCACCAGGCATGGTAACTTGTGCCTGGTAGTCCCAGCTACTAGGGAGGCTGAGGCAGAAGGATTGCTTGAGCCCAGGGATTCTAATCCAGCCTGGGCATCAAAGCAAGACCCTGTCTCTTAAAAAAGAAAATTATGATTATGTATGAAAATGCATTGTTATGAGGAACACCTCACTGAAGAATTTAGGAGTAAAAGAGCATGACGTTTACAACTTACTTTCAAAAGCTGAAAACTAAACACACATATATGTAATTTATATGCATATGCATATATATATGAGTGTGTATATACAGGTGGGATAGGAAGGTGGGTTAGTTTGTGTTAGTTGAGGGAGGAATGGAGGAGGGAAAAGGAAGGAAGGGGTAAGGTGAAAATAAAGCAATGAGACAAAATGTTAGCAATTGGTAAATCTGAAAAAGAAGTATAAAGAAGCTTTACACCCCTTTTAACTTACAGCTATTCTTTAAGTTTAAAATTATACCAAAATAAATAATTTTATTAAGTTTTTTTTTTGGGGGGGGAGTGTTTGTTTACAGATGAGGGTCTCACTCTGTTGCTGAGGCTCAAGTGCAATGGTGCGACCACCACAGCTCACTGCAGCCTCAATCTCCTGAATTCAAGAGATCCTCCCACCTCACCCTCCCAAGTAGTTGGGACTACAAGGCAAGCACCACTACACCCAGCTGATTTTCTATTTGTTATAGAGATGTGGTTTCTGCTATACTGCACAGGCTAGAAACTAAATACTTTTTAAAAAATATTCTGGTTGCCCAGTGAAGGAAAGTCTGTTTAAAAAAAAAAAAAAAAAAGAATCTATAGGGCTGCTCAGTGAAGGAAAGTCTGTTGAAAAACGAGAAAAAAAAAGAATTTATAGGTCCAACTGGGAAGATGTTAATGTGAGTCATGCGAAGATCGACAGTGGCTTTGACTAGAGAGCAGCACTAAGTGTTGACAAGTGAGTACACATTCCTTACAAGTGCACACAGAAAATTCACTAAAATCATATTCTAAGTAACAAAACACACTTCATCAGATATTTTAAAAATTAAAATTATTCAAAGTATGTTTCCAAGGGCTGGGTGTGATGGCTCATGCCTACAATCCCAGTACTTTGGGAGGCTGAGGTGGGAGGATCACTTGAGGCCAGAATTTTTTTTTTTTAAAGTATGTTTCTAGATCATAAGAGAATTAAATTAGAAGCCAATAAGAAAAAAGTCTCAAATACTTGTATATTTAAACACCACACTAATAACCCATGGGTCAAAAAGGTAATCCCAAGTGAACTGAATAAAAATGAAAATATAACATCTGAAAGTTGTGGGACACAGTTAAAGAAATGCTTAGAGCATTTCTATTAGAAAATAAGAAAAGTCTCAAATTAATAATTAAAGCATCCATCTTAAAATATTAGAAAAAGAAGGCAAGTAGCAGAAAATAAATCAATAAAGTTGATAAACTTTTAGCCAGAACAAGAAAAGGAGAGAAAGAGAGAGAAGACACAAATTACCACCAATTCAGGGAAAATGAGGAGATATATCAGTACTGATCCCAAAGAAATATTACTATTATAATAATCTTATGCACATAAATTTGGTAACTTAAAGGAAGGAAGAACTCGAATAGTCCTATATCCACTAAATATACTGAATTCATAGTTAAAAGCTTTCAAAAACAGAAAAGAAAACCCCAGCCCAGTTGGCTATACTGGCAAACTCTACCAAACATTTGAGGAAGACGTAACATTACTTTTTCACAACAGTTTCCCCAAAACTGAATTGGATAGTACACTTCCAAATTCATCTTATGAAGCTACCATCACCCTGATACCAAAATCAAGTACAATATGACATAAGAAAGCTACAAAACAACATCCCTCATCAACATAAAAGCTAAGATCTTTGAAAAAATATTAAACTAGTATCTAAAAGGAATAGTACATTCAACCAAGAAGGCTTTGTTCCAAGAATACAAGTCTGGTTTAACAATCAAAAATCAATGTAATTAACCACATTAACATAATAAGATAAAAAATTCAGAAAAGGCATTCGACAAAACTCAATAGCCATTCATGATAAAAAACTCTCAGCCAATCAGTGACAGAAAACAACTTACTCAACTTGATAAAGCATATTGTCTCAGTCAGCTAGGGCTGCTATAACAAAAGACCATAGACTGGGCAGCTTAACCACCATACATTTATTTCTCATAATTCTGGAAGTTGGTAAGGGATCTCTTCCTGGCTTGCAGATGGGCCACCTTCTCCTGTATCTTCATATGGTCAGGAGACAGAAGGCTCTGGTATCTATTCCTTTTTTTCAGAAGGGCACTAATCGCATCATAGAGAATCCACCCTCATGACCTCACCTAAACCTAATTACCTCCCAAAGGCCCCCACCTCCTAATACTATAACATTGGAGGTGATGGCTTCAATATATATATTTGGGGGGGACACAAACATTCAGTCCATAATAGGTACGTACAAAAAACCTACAGTTAACGACGTATTTAATGGTAAAAGACCAAATATTTTCTCTAAATGTCAGGTTTTAAGCAAAGATACCTGACCCCACCACATTCACATTCAATGTCAATCTGGAAGTCCTAGTTAAGTACAATAAGGCAAGAAAAAAAATAAAAGGCATCCGGATTATAAAAGGAGAAATAAAACATTCATTCCAAGACACAATGACCATTTATGTAGAAAATCCCAAGGAATCTATAAAAAAACAACATTCAAAAAAATCAATAAAATTTCTATGCACTACCAATGACAGTTAGAAACCAAAAAATATTTTAAAGTCCTATTTGTAATAACTCAAAAAAAAATGCTTAGGTACGAATCTAATATAATCAGGATCCCTATGTTGATATACTATAAAATGTACACGAAAGAAACAGAAGGCCTAAATAAGTGGGGAGATATACTGTACTGATGAATCAGAAACCTCAATATAGTGAAAACATCAATTCTCCAAATTGATCTTTAGACTCAATATAATTCCAAAGAAAATCCCAACAGGGTGATCTTGTGGAAGTAGAGACTTAGAATGATAGTTACCAGTGTCTAAGAAGTGCAGGGGAGGGGGGAAGATAAAGAGATATCAGTTGATAGGTTCAAACATACAGTTAGAAGGAATAAGTTCTCATGTTTGACAGCACAGTAGGGTGACTACAATTAATAACAATGTCTCACATATTCTAAAATAGCTAGAAGGCAGAACTAGAAATCTTCCCAGCACATAGAAACAATAAATGTTCAAGGTGATGGATACCTCAAATACCTGAACTTGATTACATATTCTCTGCATACAACAAAATATCACATGTACCCCATAAATATGTACAAAAAGAATGTATCCACAAAATAATTCTAACGATTATTTGTAGATATAGACAGGGTGCTTCTAAAATTTACATGAAAAAGTAAAGAAATTAGAATAGTCAAAGCCATTTTTAAAAAGAAAAAAAAAAGTTGGAAAGCATCCTACCAAATTTAAGTTTAAGTTTGTTAATATGTAAGAAATATTTAAAAGCTGTAGTAGTAGGAAGACCGGCCGAGCCCTGGGTGTGGGACAGAGTGCCTGTGTGTGTGTGTCCCCAAGGGCAGGAAGGTGGCAAAGGGAGGTGAATCCAAGTGGGTGGAGGGAAGGGAAAGGTGGGAAGAGAAAAAGGTGGGAGGAGGACCAAGTGGGAGGGTGGTGGCTCACTCAGGACCCACCGGGGGCAGCGCAATGAGGCCGGTGGCCCTGTTCCTGAACAGCAGCCCCAAGAACAGAAAGGTAGTTGCTGCATATGGAACTTTATCTGATTTGCTTTCTGTGACCAGCAGTAAACTCAGCATAAAAGCCACCAGTGTGTATAATGAGAAAGGTGGACTGACTGATGATATTGCTTTGATCAGGGATGATGACGTTTTATTTGTGGGTGAGGGAGAGCCATTTATTGATCTTCAGACAGATTCTAAGCCTCCTGAAGGACTGTTAGGATCCCACACAGAATGGCTAACATTAAATGTTGGAGGGAGGTACTTTACAACTACATGGAGCACTTTAGCGAATAAAGAACCTGACAGTATGCTGGCCCACATGCTTAAGAACAGAGGTGTCTAGGGAAATAAGCAAGATCATAGAGGAGCTTTCTTAATTGACCAAAGTCCTGAGTACTTTGAACCCACTTTGAACTACTTGTGTCATGGACAGCTCATTGTAAATGATGGCATTAATTTATTGGGTGTGTTAGAAGAAGCAAGATTTTTTGGTATTGACTCACTGATTGAACACCTAGAAGTGGCAATAAAGAATTCTCAATCACCAGAGGATCATTCACCAATATCTCGAAAGGAATTTGTCCGATTTTTGGTAGCAACTCCAACCAAGTCAGAACTGTGATGCCAGAGTTTGAACTTCAGTGGTGCTGATGTTTCTCGTTAGGACCTTCGATACATTAACTTCAAAATGGCCAATTTAAGCCGCTGCAATCTTGTACATGCAAATCTTTACTGTGCAAATCTTGAATGAGGTGATCTCTCTGGATCAGTGCTTGACTGTGCAAATCTCCAGGGAGTCAAGATGCTCTGTTCTAATGCAGAAGGAGCATCCCTGAAACTGTGTAATTTTGAGGATCTTTCTGGTCTTAAAGCCAATTTAGAAGGTGCTAATCTGAAAGGTGTGGATATGGAAGGAAGTCAGATGACAGGAATTAACCTGAGACTGGCTACCTTAAAAAATGCAAAGTTGAAGAATTGTAACCTCAGAGGAGCAACTCTGGCAGGAACCGATTTAGAGAACTGTGATCTGTCTGGGTGTGATCTTCAAGAAGCCAACTTGAGAGGGTCCAACATGAAGGGAGCTATATTTGAAGAGATGCTGACACCACTATACACGTCACAAAATGTCAGATGAGAATTTTAGGGGCTAGAGGAAGATGTACAAGATGAAAACATTTTCCTTATCACTTTTCTTTCTCCACCCACTCAGTTGTCTAGAAGAAGTAACACTGTAAGGAAATTTTTAAAAAACATTGAGAGAATTATGCTTGCTCTTAGCGGTGCATAAGGGAAAAAATTGACTTTTTTTCCATATTCTGATTCTTAACAGAAAAGCACTCATTAATAGGTATACGGAAACTAGATATTGCTGCCTTTTGAATGGGGTAGGGGGGTTCCACTCAATACCAGAGGCAAGTTCCACTCAATATCAGACCAAGCAATTCTATCTATTTACACTATTAGCCTAGTCTTCCCATACGATCGGCACAAGCATAGGAAGATACTTCAAAACCAAAAAACCAAGGTACATCATTAATATTCATTTAATTCAAATACCAAATAATTTACATAAGGCCAGCTTAGAAATCGATATTAAATCCACATCTACTGCAATCAAAGCTTATACAATATGAATGCATATGGCAGAGTTGCCTGATAAAAGACAATGTAATATATTGAAGCTAGAACCCTACAGTGGGTAATGAGGAATTTTAAACAGACATTTGATTACAGCCACCAGTAAATATATATAAAGTAAAAATAAAGGCATTTGGCTGATCTAAAATGTAATACCAATCAGTCAGCACCTGTGATTCTTTTACTTATATCTTTTGGGTTTTTTTAAAACAAATTTCAGCCCAATTTTCTTGAGTCATTATCTCTCTGCAGCAGCAGAGTAAGGGCCTGTACCTGCCTACCAATGACCTGGTGTCCTTATATCTACCCCAAGAGCAGGGATACTAGCTGTGTCCAAATGGGTTCTGAATTCTACAGACTCATCAACATGAGGCAAGGAATCACTGAAAACCACTTCTGTCTCCTTTAGGAGAATGACATATCTTTAGTATTTTTGTGCTTATTCTTCTATATCTACATATGCAAAGCTTTCCTTAATAGTAACGGGTACATATGCATAGTGGGAAGAGATCAGAACTTTACAAGTGAAGGAGAGCAACTTCAGAAATGAATTATTTTCTTTGCTTTATTACTTTTACCAAGACAGAAAGTATTGTATTGAGAGATAATCTATTTCCATAATCAGTATGTCTCTAAATTATATTTAAATCATTTCATTCTGTACTATATTTTCAGAAATTAGAGAATATGTTATTCTTTCACTTGAAGGCACCTCTGTAGAAATAACCTAAAACTGCAGAAGGATCTGTAAAAGCTAAACACGGTGTGCTTAGAAACTGCAGATTTTAGATCTAATATATACTGCATTAATAAACGATATAAAGCATTGAAAAGGGAAAAAAAAGCTACAGTAATCAAGACAGAATAGTACTGTATCAGAAAAAGATAAACACATACCCATAAAACACAAGGGAAAGCCCCAAAATAAACTCACTCAAATATCATCAACTATTGATATTCAATATTTGACAAAGATGCAAAGGAAATTTAATAAAGAAAGGTCAGTTTTTCCAACTAATAATGCTGAAATAACTAATCAATCATATGACAAAAAAAGATAATCTCAACCTATTATTCATACTGTATACAAAAGTTAATGCAAAATGGATGACAGCCCTGAATCCAGAATCCAAAACAGTAAAACTCTAAGAAAAACTACAGAAAATCTGTGTTTGGTAAAAAGCTCTCATGTACAACACTGAAAACAGAACCCAGAAGACATTACAACTGACACCAAAGAAATACAAAAGATCATTTGAGATTACTATGAACACCTCTATGCACACAAACTAGAAAATCTAGAGGAAATGGTTGAATTCCTAGGAGCATACAACCCCCAGAGCTTGCATCAGGAATGGAAATCCTGAACAAACCAATAGCAAGCAGTGAGAACGCATCAGTAATTTAAAAAATAGCCAACCAAGAAAAAAAAAAAAAAAAAAAACTCAGGACCAGGTGGATTCATAGCAGAATTCTACCACACCTTCTAAGAAGAAGCGGTGCCAATCCTACTGAAACTATTCCAAAAGATTGAGAAAGAGAATGTGGTATATCTACACCATGGAATATTATGCAGCCACAAGAAAGAATGAGATTATGTCCTTTGCAGGGATGTGGATGGAGCTGGAGGCCATTATCCTTAGAAAACTAACACAGAAACAAAAGACCAAATACCGCCTGTTCTCACTTAAAAGCAGGAGCTAAATGATGAGAACACACAGAGATATAAAAGGGAAGAACACAAACTGGGGCCTATCAGAGGGTGGAGGGTGGGAGAAGGGAAAAAAGCAGTAAATACAACTAGTGGGTACTAGGCTTACTACCTGAGTGATGAAATAATTTGTACAACCAACCCCCATAACACACGTTTACCTATGTAACAAACCTGCACATCCTGTACATGTACCCCTGAACTTACAGTTAAAAAAAAAAAAAAGATAAGAAAAGATTGAGAAAAAGGAGGGAATCCTCTCTAACTCATTCTATGAAGCCTGTATATCATCCTGATACCAAACTTAGGAAAAAATGTAACCAAAAAAAGAAAACTACAGACCAATATCCCTGATGAACATGCACGCAAAAATCAACAAAACACTAACAAACGTAATCCAGCAGCCCATCAAAAAGATAACTGACCATGATAAAGTGGGTTTCATCCAAGGGATGAAGGAATGGTTCAATATAAATGATATAGTTTGTGTATTTGTCCCCAGCCAAATCTCCTGTTGAATTGTAATCCTCAGTGCTGATGGTGGGGCCTAGTGAGAGGTGTTTGGATCATGGGGGTGAATCCTTTATGGATTAATGCTGTCTTTGTGATAGTGAGTTCTCGCAAGATCTGGTCATTTAAAAGTGTGTAACAAGTCCCTGCTCACTCTTTCTCTCACTTCTGCTTCCACCATGTGAAGTATCTGCTCCTGCTTCACCTTCTGCCACGAGTAAAAGCTTCCCCAGGCCTCCCCAAAAGCAGATGCTGGTGCCATGCTTCCTGTACAGCATGCAGAACCATAAGCCAGTTAAACTTCTTTTCTTATAAACTACCCAGTCTCAGGTATTTCTTTTCAGCAATGCAAGAGTGGCCTAATATGCAAGTCAATAAATGCAAATTCACCACATAAACAGAATTTAAAACAAAAACCATATGATTACCTCAATGGATGCATAAAAAACATCCGATAAAATACAGCATCCCTTTATGATAAAAACAAGCAACAAACTAAGCAGAGAAGGAATACACTTCAAAATAATAAAAGCCATATACGACAAATCCACAGCCAACATCATACTAAACGGGGAAAAGTTGAAAAGAATCCCCACCTCTCCCAAGAATTGGAACAAGACCAAGTTGCCCACTTTTACCACACTTCTATTCATCATAATACTGCGAGTCCTAGGTAGAGCAATCAGGCAAGAGAAAAAAAATAAAGGGCAACCAAACTGGAAAATCAAATTAAGATCTGATTCTCAAATCAATCCCTTTTACAATAGCCGCAAAAAAAAAAAAAAAAGAAAAGAAACCTAGCAGTATACTTAACCAAGGAGGTAAAAGATCTCTACAAGGAGAACTACAAAACACTACTGAAAGAAATCACAAATGACACAAACAAATGTAAATATGTCCCATGCTCATCAATTGCAAGAATCAATATCATGAAAATGATCATACTGCCCAAAGCAATCTACAGATTAAATGCAATTCCTATCAAAATACCAACATCATTTTTCACAGAATCAATCCTAAAATTCATATGGAACTAAAAAAGAGCCTGAATAGCCAAAGCAATTCTAAGAAAAAGAACAAATCAAGAGGTATCACATTACCTAACTCCAAATTATACTGACAAGGCTACAGCAACCAAAACAGCATAGTACTGGTATAAAAGTAGATATGCAGACCAATAGAACAGAATAGAGAACCCAGGAATAAAGCCAAATGCTTACAACCAACTGATCTTTGACAAAGCACACCAAAACATAAACTGGAGAAAGAACATCCTATTCAATAAACGGTGCTGGGAAAACTGGACAGCCACAAGCAGAAGAATAAAACTGTATGCCTACAAAAATGAACTCAGCATGGATTAAAGCAAACTTGTCCAACCCACGGCCTGGAATGGCTTTGAATGTGGCCCAACACAAATGTGTAAACTTTCTTAAAATACTACAAGATCTTTTTGCAATTTTTTTTTAAGCTCATCAGCTACCATGTTAATATATTTTATGTGTGTCCCAAGACAATTCTTTATTTTCCAATGTGGCCCAAGGAAGCCAAAAGACTGGACATCCCTGTATTAAAGAGGTAAATCTGAGACCTGAACCCATAAAAATTCTACAAGAAATCCTAGGAAAAACTTTTCTGGAAACTGGCCAAGAATTTATGACTAAGACTCCAAAAGCAAATAAAACAAAAATAAATAAATGGGAACTAATTAAACTTAAAAGCTTCTGTACAACAAAAGAAATAATCATCAGAGTAAAGAGACAACCCACAGAATGGGAAAAAATATTTGCAAACTATGCGCCCAACAAAGAAAGCACGAATATCCAGAATCTATGAGGAACTCAAACAAATCAGCAAGAAAAAAAAAAATCCCATCAAAAAGTGGACAAATGACATGAAGACACTTCTCAAAAGAAGATATAAAAATGGCCTAGGCCAGGTATGGTGGCTCACGCCTGTAATCCCAGCACTTTGGGAGGCCAAGGCGGGCTGATCACCTGAGGTCGGGAGTTCAAGACCAGCCTGGCCAACATAGTTAAACCTTGTCTCTACTAAAAGTACAAAAAATTAGCCAGGTGTGGTGGCGCACACCTGTAATCCCAGCTACTCGGGAGGCTGAGGCAGGAGAATAGCGTGAACCCGGGAGGCAGAGGCTGCGGTGAGCCGAGATTGCGCCATTGCACTCCAGCCTGGGCAACAAGGGTGAAACTCTGTCTCAAAAAAAAAAAAAAAAAAAAAAAAAGCCAACAGATATATGATAAAATGCTCAACATCACTAATCACTGGGGGAATGCACATTAAAACCAAAATGAGATGCCACCTTAGTCCAGCCAGAATGGCCATTAAAAAGTGAAAAAACAATAAATGTTGGTGTGCATGTGGTGAAAAGGGAACACTTATACACTGCTAGTGGGAATGTAAACTAGTACAACCTCTATGGAAAACAATATGGAGACTTCTCAAAGAAGTAAATCTACCGTTCAATCCAACAACCCCACTACTGCATATCTACCCAAAGGAAAAGAAGTCATTATATCAAAAAGACACCTGCACACTTATGTTTATTGCAACACAGTTCACAATTGCAAAGGTATGTAACCAACCAAAATGCCCATCAATTGATGAGTAAATAAAGAATATATGGTATGTATACACCATGAAAAAATACCCAGCCATAAAAAAGAACGAAATAATGTCTTTTGCATCAACTTGGATGGAGCTGGAGACCATTATTCTAAGTGAGGTAACTCAGGAATGGAAAACTAAATACTGTATATCCTCACCTGTAAGTGGGAGCTAAGCTATGGGTACACAAAGGTATACACAGTGGTACACTGGAAACTCAGAAGGGCCTAAGGAGTGGAATGAGGGATAAAAAAAACTACATATTGAATACAATGTACACTACTCAGATTACGGGTGCACTAAAATCTCACACTTCACCACTGTACAATTCATTCATGTAACTAAAAACCATTTGTACCCCAAAAGCTATTGAAATTTTTAAAAATATTTTTAAAAACCCAATCTATAAAGAAAAAAATTGATAAATTAGAATTTGTTAAAATTTTAAAAACTTCTGCTTTACAAGGTGAATGAACAGAAAAGCCACAGACTGACTCACGCCTGTAATCCCAGCACTCTGGGAGGCCAAGACGGGTGGATCGCTTGAGCCCAGGAGTTCAAGACCAGCCTGAGCAAAATGCCAAAACCCCGTATCTATAAAAAATACAAAACTTTAGCCAGGAGTGGTGGTGTGCACCTATAATCCCAGCTGAGATGGGAGGATCGTTTGAGCCCAGGCTGGCGAGGCTGGAGTGAACCGAGATTGCACCACTGCGCTCCACCATGGGTGACAGAGTAAGACAAAGAGAGACGAGAGAGAGGGAGAGGGAGAGAGAGAGAGAGAGAGAGAGAGAGACGAGAGACACAGAGAGAGAGAGAGAGAGAGAGAGAGAAAGAAAGAAAAAAAATATTTCCAAATCACATATTTAAAAAAGGACTTAAGTTGAGAATATATATATACATATTTTAAAAAACTGAAAAACAAACATTAACAAAATGAACACTTCTCTCTTCCCCAATCTGAGCAGAAAAAAATTGAATATAGACACTTCATTAAAAAAAGATATGAGAAAGACAAACACAGGCCGGGTGTGGTGGCCCATACCTGTAATCCCAGCACTTTGGGAGGCGAAAGTGGGCAGATCACTTGAGGTCAGGAGTTCGAGACCAGCCTGGCCAACATGGTGAAACCCCATCTCTACTAAAAATACAAAAATTAGCCAGGCATGGTGGTGGACACCTGTAATCCCAGCTACTTGGGAGGCTGAGGCAGGAGAATCACGTGAACCTGGGGAGTGGAGGTTGCAGTGAGCCAAGACTGCACCACTGTACTCCAGCCTGGGTGAGACAGCAAGACTTCATCTCAAAAAAAAAAAAAAGAATGACAAACATGAAAAGATGCTCAACATCATTCATCATGGGGGAATGCAAATTAAAACAACAATGAGATCCCACTAAACACCTATTTGAATGGCTAAACTACCAAAAACTAACAATACCAATTGCTAGTGAGGCTACAGAGCAACGGAAACTCTCATTCATTTCTGGTGGGAATGTAAAATGGTCTAGCCACTTTGGAAGACAGTTTCACAGTGTCTTATAAAGCTAAATACAGTCTAACGACACGATCAGCAATCACACCCCTAGGTATTACTGATTTGAAAACATGTTCACACGAAACCTACACACAAATGTTTGTAACAGCTTTCTTCATAAAGTATTGTTGGTAAGACATATTTTGCCAGTGGTACAGATGTGGGGTGTGAGGGAAAAGGGAGAAGTCAAGTTTAACTTACAGGTTTTTGGCTTCCTCAACTGGTGAATGGCAATGCCATTTACTGAGAAATAAAGACAACCAACTGCAGAAGGAATAGGTCTAGGAAGAAAAGTCACAATTTCCTTTTTTTGACATGTTAAGGTGAGATACATCTAAATTTGTCAAGTAGGTAGTTGGTAATACTGGGCAGGTGAGAAAATAGAGCAAAATCTATAAATTTGTATGTAATTAGTGTCTATACATGATATTTAAACTCATGTATCCAGAGGCAGAAGCATAATACAAAAGAGGGCTCAACACCGAGCCCTGGGATATTCCAATATTTAGAGGTTGAATAGAAAAGGAGGAGTGAAAAAACAAGAGTGAAAGGGAACATACAGTGAGGTAAGAAGAAAACCAAGAGAGCACAGTAAATTCAAAGTCAAGTAAAGAAGCTGTTTCAAGGAAGTGACTGTAATCAGCTGTGTCAACTGCTACTGAGAGTTACAGTATTACCAGAGCTGAGAACTGACCATCAGAGTGCCATGAAATTATTTTCATAAGCAAATGAATAGAGTGCCATGAATAGAGAAGTAAAATTCATCTCAATTTTGTGCAACCAGCCGGGTGCAGTGGCTCACGCCTGTAATCCCAGGACTTTCGGAGGCTGAGACTGGCAGATCACTGGAGACCACGAGTTCAAGACCAGCCTGGATAACATGGCGAAATCCCACTTCTACTAAAAATACAAAAATTAGATAGGTTTAGTGGAGCACGCTTATAATCCCAGCTACTCGGCGGGAAGACGGAAGGGAAGGGAAGAGGGAAGGGAAGGGAAGGGAAGAGGGAAGGGAAGGGAAGGGGAGGGAAGGGGATGGGAGGGAAGGGGAGGGAAGGGAAGAGGGAAGGGAAGAGAAGGGAAGAGGGAAGGGAAACGAAGGGAAGGGAAGGACAGGGAAGGGAAGGGAAAAGGGAGGGAGGGAGGGAAAGGGAGGGAGGAAGGGACGAAGGGAAAAGGGAGGGAGGAGGGAGGAGGACGGAGGGAGGACGGAGGCAGGGAGTGAGGGGGGAAGGGAGGGAAGGAGGGAGGGAGGGAAGGAAGGGGAGTGAAAGAAAAGAAAGAAAATAATTTCTAGTGACTAGCAGTTAACAAGGATCTGGTCTGATTTTTGCCCCATTAGATATCTGCCTCTGAGCAAGGAAAACAGTTCATGATTTGCAATAAAAGAAACATTCCAATAATCCAAGACATGCCCAGCCTTTGAGGACTTAGATCCTAAACTACCTTGTCTTCCCCAATCCTGTACACTACACCACACTCTCATTCTCCTCCTCTGCTTAACTAAGCTCCATCTCCACTGACATCTCTGCCTAGTCTCTTAATCCAATGCATACCCTGCTTATCTCCCAGTCAGTTCCTAGTTTACCAGCTTCCTCTCCTCATTCCCAGACTCAGGAATTCTACAGATGGCTGCTACTCAATTCCATCCTTAGAACCATACTTCTTGTACTTTGTCTAAACAGCAAGCCAACAACTCACTCAACCCATGCAGGTCTTAAAGGCAGACCCCAGAAAGCAGATCCTTTACTGATATTTATTGATTAGAGTTGAAATGTCATCTTGAAATAGAAAGGATATTTTTTAATAAAAGAAAACTACCCCTATTGCAGAAGACATTAGTGAGTCCGGAATTGGTTCCTTCTGGTGGGTTCTTGGTCTCGCTGACTTCAAACATGAAGCCATGGACCCTCGCAGTGAGTGTTACAGTTCTTAAAGATGGTGTGTCCGGAGTTTGTTCCTTCAGATGTTCAGACGTTGTCTGGAGTTTCTTCCTTCCGGTGGGTTGGTGGTCTGGCTGACTTCAGGAGTGAAGCCACAGACCTTCACAGTGAGTGTTTACAGCTCATAAAGGTAGTGCGGACCCACAGTGAGCAGCAGCAAGATTTATCGTGAAGAGTGAAACAGCAAAGCTTCCACAAGGTGGAAGGGGACCCTAGCAGGTGGCCACAGCTGGCTGGGGTGGCCAGCTTTTATTCCCTTATTTGGCCCTGCCCACATCCTGCTGATTGGTCCATTTTACAGAGCACTGATTGGTCCATTTTTACAGAGTGCTGATCGGTGCATTTAAAAACCTTTAGTTAGACACACAGCGCTGATTGGTGTTTACAATCCTTTAGCTAGACAGAAAAGTTCTCCAAGTCCCCACCCGACCCAGAAAGTCCAGCTGGCTTCACCTCTCATTAGGATAAAAGGACATGCGGTCACCTTTACTGTTAAGTACCCAGAATAAGAACACAGATAGTAGGTTAAACAGAAAAAACCTACAAGACTGTGAATGTTGTTTCTTATTTGTAAAGACAGGAGCATGACAAAGGCAATGGGAATGTTAAGTGCCCTTGTGTTAAAACAGTGACCAAAATTAGTCATAACAAAATGAAGTTCAACTAAGGATTCTTAAATGGGTCTAAACAGATTCAGTACCATGGCTAACATTAGTGGAACAATTTTTAAAGAGACACCTATTAAAGAACAGTTAGTGACTAAACACTTTTTCACCAAATAAACTACTTTTTCTCTCTTCTTCTCTTATCTAAACATAGGCACTCCTGAAAAATATCTCTTCCTTTATTTAACAGCCTTAACTGGAAATAGCCTAGAAGAAAGAATTAAGCAACTATTTATTTCTCATAATATGCTATACTTTGAGAGAGGACATTAATTATCCATGACCAACACTGGTTTCCTCAAAACACACACACACACACACACACACACACACAGAGAGAGAGAAAGAGAGAGAGATTGCTGACAATCTGTCTGTACTCTTGTGGCTACCCCAATGACAAGAGTTATAAAAACAGCTCCCTTTGTAACAGTGCCACCTGTAGTTACTGAATGATAGTACCCATGTCTTTGGCATGTTGAGCTAACAAAGCCTACCCCCAAGAAGAGACGAAATGCAGCAGAAAATAGTAGGGAATATACTGGGAACTCAGATCCAAAAGTTCTTCTTAACTAGAGTCCATTCACCACCTTTCAGGAATTATCAAATCTCCTGAAATGGTCAACAAAATTTTGTGTGAATACATTTTGCTGGGGAGAATACTCACAGCTTAAATTCAGGAATTTGCACACATTTTTTCTAAAGGGTCAGATCACATTTTAGGCTTTGTGGGCCACATGCTCTCTGCTATAACTGCTCAACTCTACCACTGCAATTCAAAGGGAGTCACAGAGAATAGTAAATTAATGGATGTGTCTATGTTCCAATAAAACTTTTATTTACAAAAACAGGGTGGTAGCTGGATTTGCCCCAAGGCCATGGTTTGCCAACCCTAACACACTCTTAGTCATTTGCTTGCATAAATCAAGGATTCTAAAGTCCAAGTCTAATTCCTGAGTAATTTCAATATCCATTTGAATACCTCAAAAACAAATTCAATCTTCCTTGGCCTACTCAATTCTGATGACTTGTTACAAGATATTTCAGCAATGCCAACTATGGCTAATTCTGCCACTACCATGACTGGTCATAATATGCTTCTAAAATCCTGAACTCTCAATATTTACTGATTTCACAAATATTTATCACCAAATATGTTTTAGGCTCTAGATATCACACTTACTGGCCACACAACCTCCTATCTTGCAGTTTTTTGAATTCTTAAATTTTCAATATCCTAAACTTGAACCACTCTCTCAGCATAATCCTGAGTGTCCTTTTGTTGAATCTACAATGAAGTGCTTTTATTCCAAAATAACCTCCCCCATTCTCCCCCACAGTCACCGTAGTCCATCCAAATACCTAGGCTCCTGAATAAGACTCAATAATAGGATATGAACATGCAGAATGATTGTTTCTACAAATTTACATTTTGTAGCCCATAATACTTCCATAATTCTTCCAGTAATGTTACTCTCACAACCATCAACAGCTGTTCTATGTCTTTACAATTCTACTGAAGGCCCTATCCCAATATCTCCCAATACAAAACTAGGAAATGACTCTGCTAATAGATGGAGGCATTATTCATTTCCTATCTAAAGCTACCACTTGTAAATATAGCTGCATATGAGCTCATTCTTACCCCTTCCATTCCCAGTGCAAAAGTACTCCAGCCGGACGCGGTGGCTCACACCTGTAATCCCAGCACTTTGGGAGGCCAAGGTGGGTGGATCATTTGAGGTCAGGAGTTTGAGACCAGCCTGGCCAACATGATGAAACCTCGTCTCTAATAAAAATACAAAAATCAGCCAGGCATGGTGGTGGGCGCCTGTAATCCCAGCTACTTGGAAGGCTGAGGCAGGAGAATTGCTAGAACCGAGGAGACAGAGGTTGCAGTGAGCAGAGATCACGCCACTGCGTGACAGAGTGAGACTCCATCTCAACAAAAAAAAAAAAAAAAAAAAAGTATTCCCTCCTCCTACCCAAAAGCTAACTCCTGCTCTTTGTTTGATCACAATCCCTAACAACTCCTCAAGGACTTTCATCATTACTTAATATGTTTGGTTTTTACAGAACTGCATTAGTTTTCTATTGCTCTGTAACAAATTACCAAAAACCTAGGGACTTAGTACACCCCCGATTTATTACCTAACAGCTGCGTAGGTCAGAAGTCTGGCACAACGTAGCTAGATTCTCCGCTCAGGATCTCACAGACTGAAATCAGGATGTTAGTAGGACTGTACTATTTTCTAGAGGTTCTGGGAAATAATCTGCTTCTAAGTTTATTCTGGTTGCTAGCACAATACAAGTTCCTTGTGGTTGTAGAACTGTGTTCCCTATTTGCTTGCTGCCTGTCAGCTGGGGCTACTCTTAGCTTTCTAGACACTATGTGCAATCTCCATTAGATGCAACATGAGAAAGATTCTCCCTTGCTGACCCTGAAGATGGAGGGATCTATGTGGCAAGGAATGCATTAGGAATGCTGACCTAGTAGCGTGCAGTCTTACTGATACCCTGATTTCAGTCTGTAAGACCCTCAGCAGAGAAATGTAGCCACATTGTGACAGACTTCTGACCTAAACAGCTGTTAGGTAATAAATTGGGGGTGTCCTAAGTCCCTGGTTTTTTGGTAATTTGTTACAGAGCAATAGAAAATTAATGCAGTTCTGTAAAAAACAAACATATTAAGTAATGATGAAAGCCAAACCCACAAATCTTTGCAAAACAACCTGTTCTTTATCTATAGCTGTTGTTTAACTTGTTAAGGAGCAATACTCTTAAGTTTCCTAGAGATCACCTGGTTTGGTTAAGAAGATCTGTGAGGCACACCCTTAATTTCTTGGAAGAGTCCAGTGTGACTGAATACTCTCATCTTTTGATCTTTCTGAAGTTATTATACAGCCACATCCCTGGCTTTCTCCATACCATGCTTTCAGAAGTTATTGCTATATGTTAGCATCCTTTGTCATCTCGATAGGCTAAAAATTAACTAAATCATCTAGTCTTGGTTCCCTTTTAACAAAACTTCCCTTGGTTTTCTCATATTTTACTATAAGGAGCAAGAAGAAACCAGGCAGCACCTTCAACATTTTGCTTAGAAATCTCCTTGCCTATATATTCAAATTCATCATTCACAAGTTCTGGTTTCATCTTCAAAAGCAGCAGCAGAGAATCTCCCTGACATCAAGTCCCTCCTACACTTAGAATACCTTTTGCCAGGAAGAGCCCAACTGCTTTTAAGTGCTCACCTGATGAGGCTGGATCCACTGAAGACAATCTTTCTTTCTTAAAGTCCATTGTGTCACACAATGTAATCATAGGAGTGACTAGCCCATTATACTTATAGTTCAAAACTATAAGGAGCCATCTTAGAATTCACCCTACAACAAGAGCTTTGGGTGTAGCAATTCTGAAACTACTTTCCATGTACTGTAACACTGAACAAATGAGGAAATATAATTATAATGTTAAAAGCCACATTCTTCACTGTTGGAGAAGTGAATTACGAATATGGAACGGGAAAAGGCTAGAAAGTTGGATTAGAATTAGATGTATCCAAATGAACTCATAATTTTTTACTTATTTTAATTTTTGGATTGGTTTATCTCCCTCCTAGCTTTGTCTTTTGAGGCTAGAAGCAATGACACCCAACAGCAATGAATATATCCAGAGTACCAAATCTTAATTTCTAAATTGACTTCCCTGTTGAATGAAGCCATGGATCACTAGAAAAGTAGGTAGGATCAAATTAGGGAAAGTACAAGATGACCCTGGAACATCTTGTTGTGCCAAAATGTAAGAAAGTACTCCAAAAATGATGGGGACATGTCAAAAGGGCAGAAACCAATGTTAAGAAGTTTCTATTAAAGTTTCTGTAAATATTTAGAAAATGGAAAGAAATAAAATGTACTTCAAATCATTCAATTTTTTAGTTATATCTATTATTAAAACCTTAAGTTAACAGTTTTCTTTTGCTCAAGAAAACAAAAATAAACCCAGAACAGTTATTTTAATAAAAATTAAATATTTTAAGTTCTTAAGAGAAAGTATTCACCAGTAAAAAGACATGACTAATATATTTCATCTCCAAATAATAAGTGCCATTTTTTTGGAATAGCTGGGTATCAGAATGACTACACGTACTATTCAAAAATAAATAAAACATCTGAAAACTCTTCTAATTTCCATGACCAAGATCCGCTAATGGAGATATCTCCCACTAAAATGTCCAAGCATTCTGAGGTATCCTGAACCTGCTTTCTCCACCTTAGTCATGTAATTTAAAAATAAATGGCAGAGAATTGCTTTCATGTTGAAAAGAAAAA
Source organism: Gorilla gorilla gorilla (assembly GCF_029281585.2). Lineage (NCBI taxonomy): Eukaryota > Metazoa > Chordata > Mammalia > Primates > Hominidae > Gorilla > Gorilla gorilla. Next base: position 74,425,714 of record NC_073243.2, read on the forward strand.
GAGTTGAAGACAATCCTGGAGAAAGGCACTTAACAATATCAGCTCTAGATGAACTGATAAAAGAAAGCTTATGGGGGACTTCAAGATGGCTAACTAGAAGCACCAGACACTCACCTCCTCTACAAAGAAAAGCTTAATGAGTAGATAATCACACTTCAAATACGGCATCAAAGAGAGAATGTTGGAATTCAGCAGAGAAGTGACAGGCACTGAAGAAGAAAGCAAGGCACAGAGCCCAGCCAGGACCAGCTGGGAGCCCTAAGAGGCTCCTCAGTGTGGGGAAAAGGTGAGTAAAAGATTCCCAGCATCCAGATTCTCCCTGTAGATACCTGCAATCCTAGCCATAGCACAGTCCCTTAACCCTGACAAGCTGAGACTGGTATAAACAAGCTTCTAAAGAGGAAGCTCACAATAGGTTCTACATACACCTGGAAACCTAAGCACCTGCAGCATGGCACGAATTTGAGAGCCCAGACCCCACCAGTCTGTTTTCTTTCTGGGGCCAAACAGTACCAGCATCTCCACATCCCTGGAGGCCCCATGACATCCCCTCATACCCACTGAGAGGGTTGTAGCACATGACACCAGTTGGACCCAGCAGAGCAGCAATATCCCCAGCACTCTGGATCACACAGCATCCAGTACACTGAAGAAAGGACAATGCAGAGCTCTGTGGTTGCTGCCTCTAGGACAAAGGGAGCCAAAGCCCAGACCCACCTGCCTCAGGTCACTGCCACTGAGAGTAACCTTGCCCACCCACCCCTGGCAGCAAAGCCCCAGCACACCCGCACATGCTCTGAGGGCAGGCTCTCCCTGCCTGCTGCTGCAGCCAGGGACCAGAGCCTAAGAATCACCTGCCTGGGGCAGGTACCACAGACAGCAACCCTGCTACCCACAACAGCAGGACTGTGGTACATGTGCCTTGAGGACAGGCTCACCCTAGCCAATGCAGCCAATGCCACAGGGAATAGGGGAAGTGGAGACAAAGCATGTGCTCTCCAGAGACTGAGATGTATCTGCCTGGGATGGCTACCACTGGCATCAATCTCCCTCACCACCACCCCCACCACCTCTGTCATTGAGCCTTCCCCTTAGCAGAGCTGTTCATTTCCACATGCCCTGAGGATAGACTCTCCCTGCCTACTACTGCTGCTGCAACCACCACCCAAGGACACTACCCAGGACATGGGGATCACCCTGCCCAACACAGCCTGCATTTGTGCACAACATCAGAGGCCTTAAGGACAAGCTCACAAGGCCTGGCACCAGCAACCCCAGTGCTCTCTATCACACTGCCCAGGGGCCTATGGATTCCCCTGCACCATCAGTCACCTCAGGCACATGCACATAAAGAGACCAAACAGCCCCAGAATGCCTGCCGCACCCTAGCACGCCATCTGAAGGCCTAGGAATTGCCCCCGTCCCACCTACCACAGCCTATACCCATTTGGACCATCAGGGGGACCTGATGACAGCCCCAAAATGCCTGACACTGGGGGGAAGGGGGAGGGATAGCATTGGGAGATATACCTAATGCTAGATGACGAGTTAGTGGGTGCAGCACACCAGCATGGCACATGTATACATATATAACTAACCTGCACATTGTGCACATGTACCCAAAAACTTAAAGTATAATAAAAAAAAAAATGCCTGACATTGTCACCCCCTGAGTGCCCTACCACACCACCCTAGACCTGACAATGTCACCCCAACCAAGTGCCCTACCACACCACCCTACCATATAGCCTAGGATTGCTGTGCCCCACTGGTCACTCCAAGCAGGAGTGTGTACTACCAGATGGCATAATAACAGGCCAGAAAACCTACTGCCAGTGCCTAAGCATGCCATCTAAAGGCCTGGGGGTTCACCCTGCCCAGTCTACCACTGCTTATATCTATCTACACCCCCTAGGGGCTGGAGGACAAGGTTGCTCAGCCTGCCACCACCACCAAACCTGGCACCCAGCTATGTGTACCACCTGGGGGTCTGAAGACCAGGCTGCCCAGTCTGTCACAGCCACCACTAACATCAGTGTGTGCTACCTGGAAGCCCAGGTGTTGCCCTGCCACTATACTGCCATCACCAACACCATGCACAATGCTCGGGGGCCCAAGGACTGGCACACCCACTCAACTCACCACTGCCACTACTGGCACCTCAAAAAGCCACCTGGAGGCCCAAATATCAGCCTGTCTGAACCTACTAACACCAGTGCTCATATACTGTGCGCAAGGGCCGAAGAACAGGGACATTCAGCCCAACATTGCCACCATTGGGGCCAGAAGACTGGCCCACCTGGCATTGCCACACCTAATTAAACCTCACCACAGCCTCCACTAACAAATTCACCTAAGCCTCTGAGGAAAACACAGATACCACTGACAGGGTTTAAAGCCAAAGAAGTCATATGGAGACTACACTACTACACACATCCAGAATCAATGCTGAAGTGCCCTACCTAACCAACACCATAGATACATCTACAGGAAAAAGTATTCCTCTATGAAAGCCAATCCAAAAAACTGGAAGAAGTAACTGTTACAAGAGTTGCACAGATAACAATGTAAGAACACATGAAACACAAAAAAGCAAGGAAAAGTGACACCTCCAAGGGAACACAATAATTCTCCACCAACAGATTCCAGTGAAAAGAAAATATGAAATGTCTGAAAAAAATTCGAAATCGTAGTCTAAAAGAAGCTCAGTGATGTACAAGAGAACACAGATAAACAATACAAAGGAACCAGAAAAACAATTCGGGATATGAATGAGAATTCACCAAAGATAAATAAATTATAAAAAAAAAATCTTAGAATAATTCAATAAACGAAATAAAAAATACAACTGAAAGCTTCAACAAGAGACTAGATCAAGTACAAGAAAGAATTTCAGAACTTGAAGACAGGTCTTTCCAAACAGTCCAGTTAGACAAAAAAAAAAAAAAAAAAAGTAAAGAACAAAAAAGAATAAAGAAAGCCTACATAATGTATGGGACACCATAAAGCAACCAAATATCTGAATTTTGGGTGTTCCAGGAAGTGAAGAGATCAATGGCATAGAAAACCTATTTAATAAAATAATCGTTGAAAACTTTTCAAGTCTAACAGGAGACTTAGACATACAGATAAAAGAAGGTAGGAGATTCCCATATAGATACAACCCAAAACGGTCTTTTTAGTGGCACATTATAGTCAGATTGTCAAAAGTCAAAGACAAAGAGGAAATTCTAATAACAGCAAAAAAAAAAGTCTAGTCACATATAAGACCACACCCATCAGACTTAACAGTGGATTCCTCAACACAAACCTTATAGGCCAGAAGAGAATGAAATGATATTGTCAAAGTGCTGAAAGGAAAAAAAAAAAAAAAAGCCACCCAAGACTAGTACACTCAGCAGTTATAATGAAGAAGAAATAAAGTCTTTTTCAGGCAAACAAAAGCAGGAAATTCATCACCACTAGGCCAGGCCTACAAGAAATGTTTAAAGGAGTCCTATACCTGGAGGCAAAAGAATAACAACTATGGGCTGGATGCGGTGGCTCATGCCTGTAATCCCAGCACTTTGGGAGGCCTAGGCAGGCAGATCACGAGGTCAGGAGTTCAAGACCAGACTGGCCAACATGGTGAAATCCCGTCTCTACTAAAAATACAAAAATTAGCCGGGTGTGGTGGTACGTACTTGTAGTCCCAGCTACTCGGGAGGCTGAGGCAGGGGAATCACTTGTACCCGGGAGGAGGAGATTGCAGTGAGCTGAGATCGCACCACTGCACTCTAGCCTGGTGAGAGAAACAGACACCCTCTCAAAAAAAAAAAAATATATATATATATACATACCCATATATAAAATGATATAAAGAATAGAGATACAAATTTAAAAATATAACAATTTAACAATACAATTAGGAGGGCCTGCTTACATATGAAGTATATAATATTTTATCATGATAGATTAGATATATTATTAATAAATTGCTTCCTTTAACACCCTATTCATTGAATTTTCCAGTAAACCACAATTACTAATTACTCCTGAAATCAGAAAAGAGGTTAAAAAGATTTTATAACAGTATCCTATGAAATCTAAGTACTAAGTAATAGTAGTTGAATTACCAAAACCCATCACTCAAGCCAATGACTACAATTAAGATATCAGTAACATTTCCTAGATAAAGTCAATTAATTATATTTGCATCTGGGAAATGGAGAAAGTACATATAAGCCATGATTTTGAAGTCAAAAGAGAGAGAATATTTGGCAAGGAGGGGTGAGTTATAGTATGTAATTATAACATATAGTAGTTTTTTGTATGCCGGTAACTAATTTTAATTTCCTACACTTTTATGTAGATTTCTGCTACTCTTGTCCTACTTTCCTAATCATCTTTCTATATGGATGACTACATAAGCCTGAGAATACCAAAAGAGACAGACACAGAACCAATCGGATTCCTTTCTTGAAGCTTCTGCACAGCAAAAGAAACTCTCAACAGAGTGAACAGACAACCTACAGAATGGGAGAAAATTTTTGCAACAATGCATGTGACAAAGATCTAATGTCCAACACTGATAAGGAACTTAAACAAATTTACAAGAACAAAAAATCTCATTAGAAAGCGGGCAAAGAACATAAACAGACACTTCAAAAGAAGACACATGCGGCCAACAAGCATATGAAAAAAAGCTCAATATCACTGATCATTAGAGAAATGCAAATCAAAACCACAATGGCATACCATCTCACACCAGTCAGAATGGTTATTAATAAAAAGTCAAGGCCAGGCATGGTGGCTCACGCCTATAATCCCAGCACTTTAGGAGGCCAAGGCAGGCGGATCACATGAGATCAGGAGTTCAAGACCAGCCTGGAAAACCTGGCGAAACCCCGTCTCTACTAAAAATACAAAAATTAGCCCAGTGTGGTGGCGGGCGCCTGTAATCCCAGCTACTCAGGATGCTGAGGCAGGAGAATCGCTTGAACCCGGGAGGCAGAGGTTGTAGTGAGCCGAGATCATGCCACTGCACTCTACAGCTTAGGTGACAGAGCGAGACTCTGTCTCAAAAAAAAAAAAAATTATATTTGAATTTTGTTTAAATCGCTAACACATACTGGGCATTTAATAACAAAAAAAAGGACATGAGATTGTGATCCTTATGAGGGTTTGAGAGGCATTTCACTAGGGTTCAACATAGAGCAGTCTGAAACATACTGTAATAATTTAATCCAATGGCTCATCTACAGCACCTAAAAAGATTACAGCAGATTCTCATTATTCAGTGTAGTTACGGTCTAGAAAGTTCCATGAACAAATAAAAAGTTAGGTTTCAGCAAGCTACTGGTCACATTTTTGTAAGCTTACCAACACCTACTTTTGTTGTATGTGTGCTTACTTAATATATATTGTTGGCCAGGCACAGTGGCTAACGCCTGTAATCCCAGCACTTTGGGAAGCCAAGGCAGGCAGATCACTTGAGGTCTGGAGTTCGAGACCAGCCTGGCCAACATGGTGAAACCCCGTCTCTACTAAAACTACAAAAAAAAAAAAAAAAAAAAAAAAAAAAATTAGCCAGGCATGGTGGCGCATGCCTCTAGTCTTAGCTACTCGGGAGGCTAAGGCAGGGGAATCGCTTGAACCCAGGAGGCAGAGGTTGCAGTGAGCCAAGACTACACCACTGCACTCCAGCCTGAGCAACAGAGTAAGATTCTATCTCAAAAAAAATAATAATAATAATTAATTAAATGAATGAATAAATAATATATATTGTTCATTCATTAACACTGAACTCACAGCCAGTGGCACTACAGCACTCATGCCTGAATGAAGTTTATTTAATGCATCTATTTTCTCTGTAAGGCACATCACAGACTTCTTGGACTTGTGAATGCTAAGCAGCACTTCAGCACTATGCTTCGGGGTTAATTTAAATGGCAAAACAACCAACAAACAGTACAAAAATAGGAAAAGCATGGCATTAAATACACCACAAAAAGGATACCTGACTATTGTATGAGAGCTGAAAAAGAAGGCAGAATATCACCTTGTTCAAACTCAAATTCTTTGACACTCTATGCAAACACATGACTATGAAAGTGCTGTTGAGTACTGATTTTGGGGTTACAAAAAATAGTAGGTGAGTTGACAAATACAAAAGCTGAAAACAAGGAGGATCGACTGTGTTTTCGTAGACAATCTAATCTCATAGAAGATTTCAATTCAGACTAAAATCATGAGAACTACTGTATTACAAAAGGGCACTAGATGGGGGAAAAGAGTAAAAATCAGAATTAAAACAAAGGTTCAAAATTCTGCATCAACCATATCCAGTTACACTTTAATATGTTTGTGGCAGACTACATTATTGTTCCCAACTCATCACCCCTCCCTACATCTACAACCTTTCCCCAAGACAATGCAGTTCCTCCTGCTAGAGATCAGGTATGTTTATCTATACTATCAATGTTAGCCACAGACAAGGTATGTGCTTTGGCTGACTGAATGTTAGTGGACATGATAGAAGCAATGGCATAAAATGTACTTCCAGAACTGGAGTTTCCTTGTGATTCTATCACTGTGACAAAAACACATCCTCAGGTAGTCCACTGATCCAAGGGGGAACAAACACACAGAAAACATACCTAGACTCTATCTGCAGCTTGCAGCCTCACCAAGCCAAGAACAGTCAACTCACAGATACATTAGCAAAAATAAATGTTTTTCATACCTTAAGTTTTATATAATTACTGACCTGTAGTTAACTGATATATAATATACTTTAAAATTTTAAAATATCATTATCCCATTAAAAATATTTACATTAAAAACTGAGACCTCTCCCTCTCCCTCTCCCTCTCCCCACGGTCTCCCTCTCCCTCTCTCTCCACGGTCTCCCTCTGATGCCAAGAGGAAGCTGGACTGTACTGCTGCCATGATTCTCCTGCCCCTCTGCCTGATTCTCCTGCCTCAGCCTGCCAAGTGCCTGCGATTGCACGCCTGACTGGTTTTCGTATTTTTTTGGTGGAGACGGGGTTTCGCTGTGTTGGCTGGGCTGGTCTCCAGCTCCTAACCGCGAGTGATCCGCCAGCCTCGGCCTCCCGAGGTGCCGGGATTGCAGACTGAGTCTCGTTCACTCAGTGCTCAATGGTGCCCAGGCTGGAGTGCAGTGGCGTGATCTCGGCTAGCTACAACCTCCACCTCCCAGCCGCCTACCTTGGCCTCCCAAAGTGCCGAGATTACAGCCTCTGCCGGGCTGCCACCCCGTCTGGGAAGTGAGGAGCGTCTCCAACTGGCCACCCATCGTCTGGGATGTGAGGAGCCCCTCTGCCCGGCTGCCCAGTCTGGGAAGTGAGGAGCGCCTCTTCCCGGCCGCCATCCCGTCTAGGAAGTGAGGAGCGTCTCTGCCCTGCTGCCCATCGTCTGAGATGTGAGGAGTGCCTCTGCCCCGCCGCCCCGTCTGGGATGTGAGGAGCGCCTCTGCCTGGCCGCGACCCCATCTGTGAGGTGAGGGGCGTCTCTGCCCGGCCGCCCCGTCTGAGAAGTGAGGAGCCCCTCCGCCCGGCAGCCGCCCAGTCTGAGAAGTGAGGAGCCCCTCCGACCGGCAGCCGCCCCATCTGGGAAGTGAGGAGCGTCTCCGCCTGGCAGCCGCCCCATCTGGGAAGTGAGGAGCGTCTCCGCCGGGCAGCCGCCCCGTCCGGGAGGGAGGCGGGGGGTCAACCCCTGCCCGGCCAGCCGCCCCATCCGGGAGGGAGGTGGGGGGTTAGCCCCCGCCCGGCCAGCCGCCCCGTCCGGGAGGGAGGTGGGGGGTCAGCCCCCGCCCGGCCAGCCGCCCCGTCCGGGAGGGAGGTGGGGGGGTCAGCCCCCACGCGGCCTGCCATCCTGTCCGGGAGGGAGGTGGGGGGCACCTCCTCCCGGCTGCCGCCCTGTCTGGGAGGTGGGGGATGCCTCTGCCCGGCCGCCCCTTCTGGGAAGTGAGGAGCCCCTCTGCCCGGCCACCACCCCGTCTGGGAGGTGTACCCAACAGCTCATTGAGAACGGGCCATGATGACGATGGCGGTTTTGTGGAATAGAAAAGGGGGAAAGGTGGGGGAAAGATAGAGAAATCAGATTGTTGCTGTGTCTGTGTAGAAAGAAGTAGACATGGGAGACTTCATTTTGTTCTGTACTAAGAAAAATTCTTCTGCTTTGGGATGCTTTTGATCTATGACCTTACCCCCAACCCTGTGCTCTCTGAAACAGGTGCTGTGTCCACTCAGGGTTAAATGGATTAAGGGCAGTGCAAGACGTGCTTTGTTAAACAGATGCTTGAAGGCAGCATGCTCGTTAAGAGTCATCACCACTCCCTAATCTCAAGTACCCAGGGACACAAACACTGCAGAAGGCCGCAGGGTCCTCTGCCTAGGAAAACCAGAGACCTTTGTTCACTTGTTTATCTGCTGACCTTCCCTCCACTATTGTCCTATGACCCTGCCAAATCCCCCTCTGCAAGAAACACCCAAGAATGATCAATTAAAAAAAAAAACAAAAAACTGAGACCACTTTCTTTCCTTTTTTTTTTTTTTTTTTTTAAATTAAGAGACAGGGTGTCTCAATGTTGCCCAAGCTGGAGTTCAGTGGCTAGTGGCTATTCACAAGCACGATCATCGCACACTACCTCAAACTCCTGGGATCAAGCAATCCTCCTGCCTCAGCTTTCCAAGTAGCTGGGACTATAAGTGTGTACCACAGCATGTCAGCTCTCTCTCTCCTTGACCTAAAGCCTAGCATAAAATTAGCTAAGTAGAATGTTTCCAAAGATGCCTGCATCAGTATCTCCCATCCCACATAATTTCTGTTTGATTTTGCCATTCACCCATATAATGGTGGGATCTACCTCCCCTCCTTGCAAATTTGAGCTGGCCCTCTGATCCTGTCTAAGATCTGAAGCCAGATATTAAGGTACTTCATTAATTTCCATGTTTGTCCTCCATGCAACCTAGCAATCAAGCAAGAAGTCAAAACCTACTGATATAGTTTGGATGTGTCCCCACCCAAATCTCACCTTGCATTGTAATAATTCCCACATGTCAAGGGTGGGGCCAGGTGCAGATAACTGAATCATGGGGATGGTTCCCCCCATACTGTTCTCATGGTACTGAATAAGTCTCATGAGATTTGATGGTTTTATAAATGGGAGTTCCCCTGCACATGCTCTCTCCTGCCTGCCACTATGTGAGACATGCTTTTGCACCTCCTTGCCTTCCACCATGATTGTTAGGCCCCCCCCCCGCCATGCAGAACTGTGAGTCAATTCAACCTCTTTCCTTTATAAATTACCCAGTCTCAGGTATGTCTTTATTTGCAGTGTGAGAACAGACTAATACAATAAGTTGATACCAGTAGAGTGGGGTGCTGCTGTAAAGATACCCGAAAATGTGGAAGCAACTTTGGAAATGGGTAACAGGGAGAGGCTGGAACACTTTGGAAGGCTCAGAAGAGGATAGGAAAATGTGGGAAAGTTTGGAACTTCCTAGAGACTTGTTGAATGGCTTTGACCAAAATGTTAATAGTGATATGGACAATACGGTCCAGGCAGAGGTGGTCTCAGAGGGAGATGAGGAATTTGTTGGGAAATGGAGTAAAGTCACTCTTACTATGCAAAGACACTGCAGGCATTGTGCACCTGTATTAGAAACGGGCATGAGATAGGCGGGAAAGAGTGAAATAAGAATTTTTTTCTACAGTTCCCTAGAGATCTGTGGAACTTTGAACTTGAGAGAGATGATTTAAGGTATCTGCCAGAAGAAATTTCTAAGCAGCAAAGCATTCGAGAAGAAGCAGAGCATAAAAGTTCAGAAAATTTGTAGCCTGATGATGCAACAGAAAAGAAAAATCTATTTTCTCAGGAGACTGGGTTGTAGAAATTTGCATAAGCAATGAGGAGCCAAATGTTAATCACCAAGACAATGGGGCAAACGTCTCCAGGGCATGTTAGAGACCCTCACAGCAGACCCTCCCATCACAGGCCTGGAGGCTTAGAAGGAAAAAATGGTTTTGTGGCCCCAGAACCCCCTGCTGTGTGCAGCCTAGGAACTTGGTGCCCTGCATCCCAGCTGCTCCTGCCATAGGTAAAAGGGACCAAGATACACCTCAGGCCATGGCTTCAGAGGGTGCAAGTCCCAAACCTTTCAGGTTCTAGGTGGTGTTAAGCCTGCAGATGCACAGAAGTCAAGAATTAAGGTTCATGATCCTCCGCCTAGATTTCAGAAGATGTATGAAAATGCCCGGAAATCCAGGCAAAAGTTTGCTGCAGGGAGGAGGGGGGCCCTTATGGATAACCTCTGGTAGGGCAGTGTCAAAGGGAAATATGGGGTTGGAGCCCCCACACAGAGTCCCCACTGGGGTACTGCCAAGCAGAGCTGTGAGAAAAGGGCCACCATCCTCCAGACCCCAGAATGGTAGATCCACTGACTGCTTGCACTGTGTGCCTGGAAAAGCTGCCGACACTCAATGCATCCAGAGGGGGGGCTGTACCCTGCAAAGCCACAGGGGCGGGGCTGCCCAAGACCCTGGGAACCCACTTCTTGCATCACCTGGATGTGACACATGGAGTCAAAGGAGGTCATTTTGGAGCTTTAAGATTTGCCTGCTGGGTTTTGGACTTGCATGGGGCCTGTAGCTCTTTCGCTTTGGCCAATTTCTCTCATTTGAAACAAGTGTATTTACCCAAAGCCTGTATCCCTGTGTATCTAGAAAGTAACTAACTTGCTTTTAATTTTACAGGCTCATAGGTGGAAGGGACTTGCCTTGTCTCAGATGAGACTTTGGACTACGGAATTTTGAGTTAATGCTGAAATAAGAGTTTGGGGGACTTTGGGGAAGGCATGATTGGTTTTGAAATGTGAGGACATGAGATTTCGGAGGGGCCGAGGCAGAATTATATGGTTTGGCTGTGTCCCCACCCAGATCTCATCTTGAATTGTAACAATTCCCATGTGTCAAGGGTGGGGCCAGGTGGAGATAATTGAATTATGGAGGCAGTTTCCCCCATGCTGTTCTCATGGTAGTGAATAAGTCTCATGAGATCTGATGGTTTTATAAATGGGAGTTCCCCTGCACATGCTCTCTCCTGCCTGCCGCCATGTAACACACGACTTTGCACCTCCTTGCCTTCCACCATGATTGTGAGGCCTCTCCAGCCGTGCAGAACTGTGAAACAATTAACCTCTTTCCTTTATAAATTATCCAGTCTCAAATAGGTCATTATTAGCAGCATGAGAACAGACTAATACACCTAAGACTACCACACTGTGAAAAGACCCAAACTAGACATGTGGCAAGAGAAAAAGACAGAGAGACAGAGAGCCAGCAAGAAGGGAAGGGGTGGGGTAGAAGTAAGGAAGAGGCAAAGACACAGAGAGATGCCATGGAGCAGGACACTGACTGCAAACCATCTGGGCCCCTTTTGTATCTTACAGTGATCCTAGTGCTCCAGCTGATACTGTATGAAGCAGAACCACCCAATCAATCCACATAATTGTGAGAACAAATAAATTGCTATTGTTTTATGACACTAACTTTTGGGGAAAATTATTACATGATAACTCAAATAGTTGTTAATAAATGTGTGCTGAATTAATTCATTAAAATATTCTGTTTAATGCTTACCTTGGTGTTGGCCATGTCCACAATATACTGGTCTCCTTTTATACATTCCATTACTTCAAAACCATCTCTGTCAATCACCTTGGCCTGAGAGCTTCCAGATACAACAAGAATCATGTCTCCTGTGTTACTATACTGTAATGACTTGATCTGATGGCTGTACAAAAAGAAAAGGAAAGTTGGTAAGATACTAAGCACAATGTTTATAATTTTACTACATTAAGTATTGCCAGAAAAAAAAAGGTTACACAAATGGACAAATTGATAATTCCACAAAATCAGGAACATCAACCTCAAATGGGTTCTAAATACCCACTGGCAGCTGGGCAAGGTAGCTCATGCCTATAATCCCAACACTTTGGGAGGCCAACGCAGATGGATCACCTGAGGTCAGGAGTTCAAAATCAGCCTGACCAACATGGTGAAACCCCATCTCTAATAAAAATACAAAAAATTAGCCAGGCATGGTGATGGGCACCTGTAATCTCAGCTACTTGGGAGGCTAAGGCAGGAGAATTGCTTGAACCTGGGAGGCAGAAGTTGCAGTGAGCCAAGATCACGTCATTGCACTCCAGCCTGGGCAACAAGAGCAAAACTCTGTCACCAGAAAAAAAAACAAAAACAAAAAAAAACAAAACAAAACCAAAAAAAAAAACCACAACAACAACCAACCAACCAACCACTGGCTATTCTGGTAGTTCTCTCTTCCCACTCTCCACTGCAATCTATTAAAACTCTCTCTAATTACCTTATATCTCCAACCCAACCAACTCTCCCTCTTTCAGCTGTTAAATCTTCTGGCTCTTTCTCAGAAAACAAGAACTGCCTCAACTTCCTCTCATTATTGTTATAAACTTATCTTTACCTGAACTTTCTTCCTCCTCCTCTTTCATTACAATGGTAGAAATGAACCTCTTCCAGCCCATGGCAAATCATACTTATATCCTGGATCTCATCTCTCCCAGTCTCCTCAGGAACTTCTACTATCTTCTCTCTCTCATCCCCTTCACAGCTAAGCTGTTTGAACAGGTTTTCAAGCCTCCTCATCTCCTCCTTTAGTTCTTTAGCACTACAATACCTTTCCACCCTCACCATTCCACTAAAACTGATCTTGATCTTGCCATTGTGGCTGTAGTGAACACAGTGGTGTGCTACCCAGAACTCCCCCTTCAGAAGTGAAGTGCTCATTCTCCCAGCTTCTGGGATTTTGCCTACTGATGGCTAATAACTGAACCCTCAGGAATTTCCCTGAGTTGCAACTCCCTCACCAAAGGTTATGCTATTATACCACCCCAAAACAGCCCACATTCAATGACTGGTCAATATGCAGTAAAATAGTCCATTCCTGAAATATCTCAGAGGGGTTATTTTAGCTTCAGATCTCCCTGTGGAACAGTTGTTGCTGCTATGGCAACTACATGGCAATTCAATTTCCCCATCTTCCCAATGCTGTTTCCCTTGTACCCTCTCTCACAGGGATTGACCCCAAAACACTCCCCAATATAAACTTCTGACATGCAAATACAGACATTTCAAAGTGTGTTTTTGGGAAACCTGACCTGGGAGAGTTGATACCAAAAGTGGTCCTATGAAGTTTTGACTCCAAATGAGAATCTGATGCTGTATCAACCACAAACTGGCTAGCAATGAGAAACCCATTACTGGTGGCACACAGTCCCTAACATGCCACAGTAGGGCAACCACAATTGCTGAAACTTTTGTTGGTGAAAGAGAAGCCATGGCAGGTGCAATATTTCAGGCATTTGTGAAGTACAGAGAAGTAATTAAAAGGACTAGGAATTCGATAGCTGTTGCTAAGAGCAGTCGCTGCAACGGAGAAAAACAACAAAAGGCTGAGAGTGACAAATCACCAATTAAAGACTACAGCGTGAAAGCCAGATAGTCTCTTTGGCAGCATATAAAGACTGGGTTATTGGTCTTGATCAGATAAGTGGTATGCAGTCATTGATCTCATGAAGCATGTTTTTCTGCCCCTATTAAGGAGGACTATAAGCAGCTGACAGTCACATCCAACTAACAATAGCATACATTTAAATGCCTGAATCAAGGCTATTATTAATTTTCCAGCCTTTAGAGTCCCAGGGGATATGGGCAATCCAAAGAAATTCACGTTGATCCATGGTCTAAATATCACATTAACTCAATCAGGTGAGCAAGAAGTAGCACATACACTGGTAAGATACAACCTTTCCAGAAAATAAGAGATAAACCCTATAAAAGAACAGGAGATTGAGACAAGGAGATGAGGAGAAGATCTCCTTGTCTTATGTAGATAGACATATGAAAGGGGACAAGTATGAAGCTTTTGGTGTCACAAGTTAATCCCAGAAAGCATCAACCTCAAAAGAGGCAATGAATAACCATGCAAAGTGACTTGGCCAGTTTGGCTGTGACTGTTAACACAATAGGCTTGTAAATGAAATAGTCATGGTGGCATGAATAGAAGTTGTAGATGAGCCCAACAGCAACTCTTAACTTGACCTAACTGTTGTTGCTGCTGAAGAGCCAACCTGCCAACTATGGTAAGCCCTTCCTCCCAAAATCAATACTAAGCTAATAAATAAGTAAAATATATTATATGAAAAAATGGTAATAAGTATGTGGGGGAAATAAAGCTAGGAAGGTAAGAGGACAGGGATAAATATTTTAAATAGGGAGGTCAAGAAATAAGTGAGTAGCTAGAATTACAGAATCACTTAAAGTAAAGGCAAAATAAAGATGTTTTCAGAAAAACTAAAACTAACAGAATTTGTCAACAGCCGACTTGCTTTAAAAGAGATACTACACAGAATTCTCCAGGTAGAAAGAAAATGATCCCTAATAAAAGCACAGAGTATGGCATGAAGAATAACAGAAAGGGAGAATATACAAGTAAATGAATGAATAAGTTATGAATACTGACTGCATAAAATAACAATACCACCTGAATGGTTTAAAATGCATATACCAATATGTAAAAGTACAGAGGACCCTTGAACAACAAAGGTTTGAACTGCACGGGTCCACTTTTACACTGATTTTTCTCAACCACATGCAGATCAAAAATACAGTATTCTGCCAGGGACAGTGGCTCGTACTCATAATCCCAGCTATGCAATGAGCTATGATCACGTCACTACACTCCAGCCTATGTGACAGAGCAAGACCCAATCTCTTAAAAAAAGAAGAAAAGGCCAGGCACAGTGGCTCACGCCACAGTTTGGGAGGCCAAGGCAGGTGGATCACGAGGTTGAGATCGAGACCATCCCAGCTAACATGGTGAAACCCCGTCTCTACTAAAAATACAAAAAATTAGCCAGGTGTGGTGACATGCACCTGTAGTCCCAGCTACTTGGCAGGCTGAGGCAGGAGAACCACTTGATCTCAGGAGGCGGAAGTTGCAGTGAGTCAAGATTGCTCCACTGCACTCCAGCCTAGGTGACAGAGCGAGACTCCGTCTCAGAAAAAAAAAAAAAGAAGAAGAAAAAAGAAACAATGAAACATTGTAGACAGTATTCACAATAGTATTCACAGGATGCAAAACTTGCATACACAAAAGGCTGGCTTTTCCCATAGGTGGATTTCTCAGGACCAACTGCAGGACTTGAGTATGCACAAATTTGAATATAGACAGGGATTCTTGCCTATAACAAGGGGACAACTATACGTGAAAACAGCTGCAAAATGGCAGGAGGGAGTAAATGCAGTTACGTGTAGTTAATGATCCAAAGTCTTTGTGTTGACTGGGAAGTAGTAAAAGTACTAATTTATAATAGACTTTGTTAAGTTGTAAGCTTTAGACTAACGACTAAAAGAATAGTAAAAGACAATAAACTAACAAGCTAACAGAGAAGATAAAACATAATATTAAAAATTAATGCAGATCAGGCACGGTGGCTCATGCTATAATCCCAGCACTTTGGGAGGCCGAGGTGGGAGGATCACCTGAGGTTGGGAATTTGAGACCAGCCTGACAAACATGCAGAAACCCCATCTCTACTAAAAATGCAAAAAAAAAATAGCTGGGCATGGTGGTGCATGCCTTTAATCCCAGCTACTCAGGAGGCTGAGGCAGGAGAATTGCTTGAACCCGGGAGGTGGAGGTTGCAGTGAGCCGAGATCACGCCATTGCACTCCAGCCTGGGCAACAAGAGCAAAACGCCATCTCCAAAAAAAAAAATGTAATGCAAAAGACAAGACAGCAAAGAGGAAATAAAACAGAATAGACAAATAAAAACAGTGAATAAGATGGATGGTTTACATCCAAATTTATAAGTAATTAAATATAACTAACTTAAAGGTTATAATTAAAAGACAAAGTTTGAAAGGATGGATAGAAAACTTCTGCATAAAAAAGACAGTTTATTTCTATGGAGAGTGTGAATTAAAAGAATGTAAAAACATATTTCACAAAGACTTACTAAAATAAAGCTTACGAATATCAGGCAGAGTGGCCTTGAGAATCAAGGAATGAGGGCCAGGCGTGGTGGCTCACGCCCATAATTCCAGCACTTTGGGAGGCCAAGGCAGCCGGATCACCTGAGATAGGGAGTTCAAGACCAGCCTGACCAACATGGAGAAACCCCGTCTCTACTAAAAATACAAAAAAAATTAGCTGGGCATGGTGGTGCATGCCTGTAATCCCAGCTACTTGGGAGGCTGAGGCAGGAGAATTGCTTGAACCTGGGAGGCGGAGGTTGTGGTGAGTCAGATTGCGCCACTGCACTCCAGCCTGGGCAACAAAAGCGAAACTCCATTTAAAAAACAAACAAACAAAAAAATCAAGGAACAAGGATGGGTACCGTGGCTCACACCTATAATCCCAGCATTTTGGGAGGCCAAGGCAGGTGGATCACTTGAGGCCAGGAGTTCAAGACCAGCCTGGCCAATATAGCGAAACCCCATCTCTACTAAAAATACAAAAAATTAGCCAGGCGTGGTAGCGCACGCTTGTAATCCCAGCTACTCGGGAGGCTCAGGCATGAAAATCACTGGAATCTGAGAGGTGCAGATTGCGGTGAGCTGAGATCATGCCACTGCACTCCAGCCTGGGCAATAGAGCAAGACTCTGTCCCAAAAAATAAAAATAAAAAAATAAATAAAATAAAGGAACATTACTGGAGATAAAAAGGAAATTTCACCATTATCCTCAGCAAACTAATGCAGAAACAGAAAACCAAATGCTGCATGTTCTCACTTATAAGTGGGAGCTGAATGATGGGAACACATGGATACATGTGGGGGAACAACACACCTAGGGGAACAACACACATTGGGGCCTGGGTGGCAGGGGGAGAGCATCTGGAAGAATAGCTAATGGATGCTGGGCTTAATACCTAGGTGATGGGTTAATCGGTGCAGCAAACCACTATGGCACACGTTTACCTATGTAACAAACCTGCACATCCTGCACATGTAGCCCCGGAACTTAAAATAAAAGTTGAAGATTAAAAAAAAGAATAATAACAAATGGGGAAATCTACCAGGCAGATACAATAATTCTAAGTGTGCTCATGCCTAGTGACATTCCTCCAAATACATAAAGCAAAAAATTACAAAACTAAAAGGAGAAACAGGCAAATCTACAATCACACTCGGAGATTTCAACATCTCTTTTCCAGTAACTGATACTACCAGCCAATTTTTGAAGAGCAATAAGGATAGAGAAGATTAGAACAACAAAATTAATAAACTAATTTACCTGTTGGATCCACAACAAAAAATGCAGTCAAGTATACAAATAATGTTTAAAATATTGACATATGCAAATCTGTAAATCAAGTCTCAATAAATGTCAAAAACCTAAAATCATATAGCATATGTTCTCTAATCCTAGTGGAACTGTTACAAATAAATTCTCAAAAATAATCTGAAAACCACTGAATGTTTGAAAATAAAGCAAGATACCTATAAGTAATCCTTAGATCAAAGAAAAAAACACAATACAAATTAGAAAATGTTAACTGAATGATAATGAAAATATAATGAATTAGAACTTGTGACATGTAGCTAAAGTAGAAAATTAAGTATTTAGTAGAAAATTTACGGAGTTAAATGCATATATTACAAAAAAATGTTTTAATCAATGATCTAAACATATGTTTCCAAAAGCTGGAAACAGCAAACTATATCTATCTCTCATGAACACAGATACAAAATGTTCCAAACAAAATATAGCAGATGGAATCCAGCAATATATATATAAAAGGAAAAGATATCACAATCATGTAAAATGTACTCCAGGAAGGCAAGACAGGTTTAATATTCAAGTCAATTCATGTGACTTTCTAAAAATCCAGCATAAAGGAAGAAAAGTAATTCAGGTATCTGATAAAACATATCAAAAGACAACATTAAGAATATAAGGCCAGGCGCGGTGGCTCAAGCCTGTAATCCCAGCACGTTGGAAGGCAGAGGCGGGCAGATCACCTGAGCTCAGGAGCTTGAGACCAGCCTGGCTAACATGGTGAAACCCTGTTTCTACTAAAAATACAAAAAATTAGCTGGGCATGATGGCACACACCTGTAATCCAGCTACTCAGGAGGCTGAGGCAGGAGAATCGCTTGAACCCAGGAGGCAGAGGGTACAGCGAGCCGAGATCGTGCCATTGCACTCCAGCTTGGGCAACAAGAGCGAAACTCAGTCTCAAAAAAAAAAAAAAAAAGAATATGAATACACCAAGCTAGAGAGTAGGAGAAAATATTTGTAATACAAAGGATTACTGCTGTGTGTGTACGTGTATCTCCTAAAATACACTGATTAAAAAAAAAAGAATAAAAAGACCAACAACCCACTAAAAGTGTAAAAAGATAGATACTTAACAAAATATATTCAAGCGCTCTATAAAAACATTAAAAGGTGCTTCACATCATTAATCATTTATGAAATGCAAAGACAAAAAAACACAAGGTATCATTTTATACCCACCCACTAAAATGGTTAAATCAAAGATACTGACCATATCAAATATGGTCAAGAATGTGGAGCAATTAGAATTCTCATACACAGCTGGTAAAGTGTAAGATAAAAAAATATGTTGGAGAACTGTTTGGCAGTTTCATATAAAGGTAAACATGTACCTATCCTACGACTCAGCAGTTCTATTCTTAGGTATGTTCATAGCACACAAAAAGGCTCATACAAAAACGTTCAAAGCAGCTTTATTCATTATGTCCAAAAGCTGAAAACAATAATCTAAATTGTACACTTGGCCAGGCACAGTGGCTCATGCCTGTAATCCCAGCACTGTGGGAGGCTGAGGTGGGCAGATCACTTGAGGCCAGGAGTTTGAGATTAACCTGGCCAAAATGGCAAAACCCCATCTCTACTAAAAGTACAAAAAAATTAACAGGGCATGGAGGCGAGTGTCTGTTAAATCACAGCTACTAGGGAGGCTGAGGCAAGAGAATTTCTTGAACCCGGGAGGCGGAGGTTGCAGTGAGCCAAGATCGTGCCACTGCACTCCAGCCTGGGCAACAGAACAAGACTCCATCTCAAGTAATCAATCAATTGTACACTTTACACGTTGTATATATAATTTGTACATTTGGTATATTCATGCAATGAAATACATGGATAAATGTCATAAACATTTTATTGAGTAAAACAAAAAAGAAACATACTATATATTATATAATCCCAATTACATAAAGTCAAAAAAATAGGAAAATATTATGGCAATAAAAATTTAAAAGTACTTGCCTCTATGGGAAGGAGGGACATAGAATGAAAAAGAATCAAGAGAACTTTCTGAGGAGATGGGTATATTTGTTTTCAGTGATACTTATGCAAGTGTATGCAAATATCAAAGGATTCAAGTCAAGGCTTTAAGAATGGCAAAATCTTGCATACAAATTGTACTTCAACAAAATTTGTATTTAAACTTGGGATATTCACTAATAATTTCATAAAACCTCCTGGCAAATTAGGAAGTAAAGGGAAAGTTCTTAATTTGATAAAGGGTATCATTTAAAAAAAAACTATAACAAATATCTTCCTTAATGCTGACATGTTAAAAACCTTCCCTCTGACATTAGGAGCAAGATAAGAAAGCCTATTTTCAACACTTCTATTCAACATACAATAGAGGTCCTTGACCATGCAATATGACAAGAAAAAGACCACCTGATTTATGACAAAAGTGATGAAAGCAGTCTTTTCAATGAATGATGCTGAGTCAATTTGACATTGTAAATAATAAATCTTTGTCCTTATTTTACAACACACATAAAAATCAATTCCAGGTACAGTGTAGGCATTAATTAGTAACTTTTAAAAGTAATATATCTAAACTTCTGGAAGATAAAATTGACAACATGGGGTTAAAGAAAAATTTTCTTAAACAGAAAACAAAAAAATTATAACCATAAAAAAAAGAATGCAAATGTTACCTTCATCAAAATTAGTAACTTCTATTCACCAAAAGACATCACAAACAGTGAAAAAACAAGCCAAAAATTGCAAGTGAATATGTGCCTCCTATTTAACCAACAAAAGTCCCCAGATCCACCATATTTTTAAAATCTATTAAATGGTATTTAAAAAAAACAGGCAACCACCAGAAAAATGGCCAAAAGATTTAACCATTTGAGAAAGGATATCCAAATATCCAATAATGTTATGAGAAGTTGTCTAATCTCATCATGCATCACAAAAATTCAAAATAAAGCCACAATGAAATACTACTATATATCCACCAAATGACTAAAATTTAAAAGGTTGACAACACAAAGTGTTGGCAAAGATGTAAGGTAACTTTTGTGGACTATGGGTAGGAGGGTAGATTGGTACAATGATTTTCAAAGTCTATTAGAAATACCTGCTAATGGGCTGGTGCAGTGGCTCACACCTGTAATCCCAGCACTTTGGGAGGCCGAGGCGGGTGAATCACTTGAGTTCATGAGTTTGAGACCAGCCTGGCCAACATGGCAAAACCCTAAAACCTAAAAATTCAAAAATTAGCCATGTGTGGTGGCTCATGCCTGTAGTCCCAGCTACTCAGAAGGCTGAGGCAAAAGAATTGAACCCAGGAGACAGAGGTTGAAGTGAGCTGAGATTGTGCCACTGCACTCCAGCCTGGGCAACAGAGTGAGACTCGGTCTCAAAAAAAAAAAAAAAAAAGAAGTACTGGCTAATGCAAAATGTATGCATAATCAATGACCTAGCAATTCCACTACCAAGTATATACCCAACAGAAAAGCAAATATATGTTCCAAATGACATCTACAAGAATGTTCACAGAAAAACTACTCATAATAGCCCCAAACCGGAAATAAGTCAAATGTCCACAGGCAGAAAATAGCTAAGTAGATATATATTCATACAGTAGCACACTGTACAGCAATTGAAATGTACAAATTTCTGCTATAAACAATATGGATATATTTTACAAATATAATCAAGTGAAAGAAGCCAGACAAAAAACAATATATGCTGTATTTACCCATTTAAGTAATATTCAAATATAGGCAAAAGTAATCTATGGTGCAAGTAGTCAGGATGAGAAGGTTGAGGGTAATATCTGGCAAACAAGTTTCTGGTGCTGGTAACACTCTACTTCTTCTATCTGAGTAGTAATTACAGGGATGTATTCATTTTATGATTAGTCCTAAAGCTACAGCCTTAGAAGTATTGTAATTTTCTAAATATTATATTTTAATTTAAACATTATAAAAATTAGAGACATCTGAAGCAATTTTATATTAAGGCCCTTAATTCACCAGTAAAGACATCAAATGGGTACACTACCACACTTTACAGTGTAATTTAATCCTTGAAGGCTAGAAAATTCTCAGAATAAACTAGTAAGTATACATAAAATGTTTTGTGGTTGAAATTGTTTGAGGGGTTTGAGTTTATTTTTGTGGGTTTTTTTTTTTTTTTTTTGCTTACATGGGCATCCTTCAGTTTTTAATAATGTGAAAAATTCTATTTACCCATTGCCAATGTGTATAAATTAATCTGAGGCAATTTTATACAATAAAAGGTGAACTTTTATGTATGAAACAATAATTTAACAAAAAATGTACAGGAAGAAGAATGTTCATTACAAATATAGGAAACATAAATATTACCCAATATTGGCAAGCACTAAAATGTTCAGAAATATAAGTCTATTACAGTTATAGCTCTCTCAAGCAAAAAAATAGCAGAGAAAAACTTAGTTTACCTTAGGGGCTATTTATTTACTTAGAGATTTGTTAAAAGGTCAAATGGGGTCACACAGAATACTAAGAAGAGCTGTTCACCCAGGTCTCACTGAGAACTCTTCTTCATTCAGTAGCTATATAGTAATATGACAACTGCTCCTACAACCCAAAGAGGAACTACAGCAACTACTCTTTAGCATCTGTTGCTCCCAACTCTGCTTTGCAATTATATGACTCAAGCATTCTGGCTCCGTTAACTACTTCTGTTACTCCCAATTAAATTCCCTCTAACCCTCCCACTCTGCCTGTTTAAGCTTTCTGCTGCCTCATGACTTCAATTCCATCAGAGTTATGCATTGTTTCCTCTGTACATCTTTGCTCTGCTTCCATTGCTAATTCCCTAGTAAAGTGTTGTATATTCAAAGTTCCAAAGAAACAGAATATCCAAGACATCACCAATCGTCCAAAACACAGTGTAGGAGGCCACAGTTAAGAGAAGCAAGACCATTAGCTCTTTTTATAGGCTCGAGAACAACAGGATCCTTTGGTCCTGTATCAGCAGGATGCTTTTTGGGTAGATCCTACTGCCACCCTACTATCGGGTAGATCCTACTGCCACCCTAGCTATGGGCACATGTCAGAGTCCCATGTAATAAAGGAGACAAAAGGAAACCACCACGAGTATAAACTAAGTACTCCAAGGTTTCTAAGAATGGAGCTGTAGAACTCACTTTGCCCCATTTGTTACTTCTCCACGGTACTTACCACCACCTATTATACATATTTTGTTTATAGTCAGTCTTCCCTCATTAGAATCAAAGTTCCGTGAGGATAGGACTAAACAGTCAGCCCTCAGTATCCATGGGGGACTAGTTCCAGGATCTCCTGAGGATAACAAAGGATACTCAAGTCCCTGATATAAAATGACACAGTATTTGCACATCACCTTTGCACATCCTCCCATATACTTCATATCAACTCTAGATCACTCAATATCCAATGTAAATGTCATGCAGATAGTTATTGTACTATATTGTGTAAGGAATAAGGACAAGAAAAAAGTCTGTACATGTTCAGTACAGATGCAATTTTTTTTTCCCAATATTTCCAATCCTTGGATGGTTTAATAAACAGATGTAGAACCCAGGAATAAGTTCTGGTGTCTTAATGCATAGTAGGATGAGTATAGTTAACAATAATGTATTATATATTTGAAAATAGCCAGAAGAGTAGATTTTGAATTTTCTCCCTACAAAAAAATAATTACGCAAATTACCCTGATTTGATCATTACACATTGAGTACACGTATTAAAACATCACATTGTACCCCATATATATGTACAATTATTATGTGTCAATAAAAATTTAATGTCAATATGTGAAATAAAATGAAAAAAATAAAATTTTTTAAAGCTGTAATTATCTCCATGTGGTAGGAATATATATAATCTGAATTAAAAAATATATTTGTAATTGTTAGGACAAAATAGATTATAGATTATTTTAAGTTTGGAAATTATAAATTATAAAATTCTCACAGAACCTGAAACATTATTGGTATTGTTATATATTTAAACATCTGTCCTTGGAGAGAAAGAAACCTATCAGATTTACCTCAACAAGTGCAATATATCAGCCTACTACCATCTGCTACAGACTGCATGTTTGTGTTCCCTCAAAATTCATATGATAGGCCGGGCGCGGTGGCTCATGCCTGTAATCCTAGCACTTTGGGAGGCCGAGGCGGGCGGATCACAAGGTCAGGGGATCGAGACCATCCTGGCTAACATGGTAAAACCCCGTCTCTACTAAAAATACAAAAAATTAGGCCAGGCACGGTGGCTCACTCCTGTAATCCCAGCACTTTGGGAGGCCGAGGCGGGCGGATCACGAGGTCAGGAGATCGAGACCATCTTGGCTAACACGGTGAAACCCCGTCTCTACTAAAAATACAAAAAATTAGCCGGGCACGGTGGCGGGCGCCTGTAATCCCAGCTACTCGGGAGGCTGAGGCAGGAATGACGTGAACCCGGGAGGCGGATTTGTATTTTATTTTATTTTATTTTTTTTAAGAGATGGAGTCTCACTCTGTCCCCCAGGCTGGAGTGCAGTGGCGCCATCTCGGCTCACTGCAAACTCTGCCTCCCAGGTTCACGCCATTCTCCTGCCTCAGCCTCCTGAGTAGCTGGGACTACAGGCGCCCGCCACCATGCCCGGCTAATTTTTGTATTTTTAATAGAGATGGGGTTTCACCGTCTTAGTAAGGATGGTCTCGATCTCCTGACCTCATGATCTGCCCGCCTCGGCCTCCCAAAGTGCTGGGATTACAGGTGTGAGCCACCACGCCCAGCCAATTTTTATTTTATCTAATTTAAATAACCACATGTGGCTAGTGGCTAATGTATTGAACACTACAGCTGTAGACAATATGAAATAAATATAAAGCAGTCTCAACTTTGGAAAAACAGAAGACTCTTACTGCCTCATAATATAGATGAAAAATGAAATACTAAGTTAAGTAAAATGTTCTTTAAAGAACAAAAACAAAAGAAAACCAAATGAAAGCTATAAAAGTCCATTGGATAATAATGCTACCAGTACTAAGGAAGTACAGCCCCTAAAAGTGACTTGCAGTCACAAATATAAAAATGACTATTCAAGTGAACTCCTAAGGTAAAAATTTGTTATTCACCACGCTCCAAAATGGTCTGTAATATTCTTCAGAGATGGCATGGTAAAGTACGATACAAGGGTAATATTAACAGTATGCTGTCACAGGTGCCATTCTCTTAAAAAAGAAATCCCAAAATAAATATAAATGGAAAGCAAATAATTAAACACATTAAATAGAGATTATTACAAAAATCCATAAGGAATTCTGGTGGAGAAACAACTTAATAATCAAAATCCCAAATATAAAATTTATCTATCAAAAATGAAAATGCTGACATACAGTTTCTTGCAAAAAAAAAAGTTTAGAAATTTTTTTAATATAAATAAGAACATCTTTTTAAACAAAATCTTAGGCTGTTGAGTCCCATTTATTTTCTACACCTCTAATTCCAAAGCTGAGAAACAAATGGATACTTCAGGAAAAAAAAAAAAAAAACTCATGACAATTTGTCTTTTGGACACAGAATATAAAGGAAAAATAAAATTTATGTCTCTCTGGCCAGACCTCAGTAGAATTTTTCATCCTAGCTGGTTCCTAAATCCAAATCAGATACTTATCAATAAAACTGTTTTTCTGCACAGCTACTACTAGCTAGAAACTGCTTCTCCAAATTTATACTGACCATTTCTTCTAAAATGTTGAAATTCTAGCTGATAGTTTTTAAAAAACCATTCTTAATGTACTGATTCCAGAGTACTAATTTCAATGGCCAAGAAAATTCAAAAAGATTTGGAGTGGTCTCTGAGATTAGAATGTGTGACAATGTGAAGCATTTCACTACAATGTCCAAGATTAAAGTGTCAAAGCAGATGAGGAAACGAAGCTCCCAAAACAGATGCCCATGAGAAAGGAGCCCAGAAAAGCAAAAGGGGCCACAGCCCAGGACCTTACAATAAAGAAAAGTGGCTCTGGCCCCACGGTATCCTTCCTGAAACACTGGGAAAGAATGAAGTGCTTAGCAAAATTCTGACCAGGATCCCAAATTTAAATGTAAGCTTGTAAGGAAAACACCTATGGACTTGTGTTTAAATTTGTCCATCTAAGATATAAAATTACAAGTTTGACCAAATGTGCCAGTTGTCCACTTATTGTCTCTCAGCTCCGAATTCATCCTTTCCTGTCTACTCTGCAGAAATGAACTTGGACCCTTTAAACATTTTTCCTTTGCTAGCTGGCATGATGTTAGATCGACATTGTAAGAGGAGATTTTCCTCTTCTTTCCAAGAGTCTTGTGTGCTCCTCTTGGCAGGCTTCTGTACTGCTACACAGCTTCTCCAGTGTCCAGATCCAGCACCCGTGCAGTTTGCTCCATTGTCAGGCTCCTGAAGTGCACAGCAGTCAGCAGCACCCAGTATCTTCCAGCAGCACCTCCACAAGGCAGTATTATAGCAGAGTGATTCTGATGAGACAGATTTCTACCACAGCAACTTCTCTTCATTCAGTGAGTCACAGCCATGCCCCCTCAAACAGGGTCTGGATCTTAATCCCAGAGGCCCTGGATGTTGTATCTCAACCCCAGGGGTTGATGCTCCTTTTATCTGTTATTCTTATATTCCTTAGAGTTCTCTTTACTTTTTATTAGCCAATCCTCATTGCTCCAAAACCCTGTTATAGCTAGCAATTCTTCGTATTGATCTTTCCTTGTTCAAATTACATGTGATTTCTCTATTCTAATCAAACACTGACTGACAGATCAAATTTCAGGCAATTAATCAAACTGAGAAAATTATAGGGCATTATGTCTAATTTGTTATTTTATATATTAGCAAACACATAAGATCTGATAATCAGAAAGTTCAGAGCGCTAAACCAAAGTCTCTAAAGAAAGAATGGAATGAATCAGTTCACAGGATATATGCTTGTTAATGCTACTCCCTTTTGGGGGAAGTGTAATTTTCTCAAGTAACCATGAAAAATAAGAGATCACTTTGTTTCTTCTGATGATTTATTTTTATTTTAAAACGGAAATGAAAATCTAAAAAATATAAAAGTTTAAGAAGACAAAGTAGAAACAGTCAATGGCTCCATTTCTCTGGCAAACTAATCAACCAAACTGTTCTATCTACATTTGGCGGGAAACCCAAAATTTCAGTGATCCCACACTAATATTCACATTGTTTTTCTGCTATATAGGAACACTTTTAACATTTTCCCTCTGTCTCACTGTTTGTCACGTACTCTCTGTAGACTACTTTGCCAACATTAAAATGAAATGTTCAGCATCAAGCTCATCATTCCTGTCTCACTTCACTCTTAAATCTGCTAGCCACAGAGTTAAAAGGACAGGATTAAGAGTCATTAGACACAGTACTAAGGAGAATTAAAGGGCCTGTTCAAGGGGCATAACATCTGCTCCTCAAATTCCTGCCTAAACAACGAAGATTCCGATCAAAGAGAAGAGAGGGAAAGCCAATCTAACCAGTAAACCGGAGTCATGAGGAAGTGAATGCTCTCTCACAGAGTAACTCTGACACCAGAGGAAGGCTTAGTGACATTGCACAATTGTTTCTGTGAAGTTATTCATGGGGCAAGTGGAGTATATGAGTAGAAGTGGAAGGGAGTGGGAAGGTGAAGACTGAGGATCCTTTTAAGTAGTTTTTGCTCAGCTAGCAAAACAAGCTGGGACATGCAAGACAGATAAACACAGCTGTTTGCGGCTGTCACTTGGGGCTCAGGAGCCAAGGTGTCCTGCTGTAGTGAAAAGTGCACTGGAATGTGAGTCAGGAGTTCAGGGATCCAAGTCCTCATTCTGCTGCTAACTAGCTGCGTGATGATGAGCAAGTCTACTGGCTTCACTAGACTCAGTCTCTTTTTTTTTTTTTCGATACAGAGTCTCACTGTGTCACCCAGGCTGGAGTGCAGTGGCACGATCTCAGCTCACTGCAACCACCACCTCCTGGGTTCAAGCAATTCTCCTGCTTCAGCCTCCTAAGTAGCTGGGATTACAGGTGTGTGCCACCACGCTGGGCTAATTTTTGTATTTTTAGTAGAGACGGGGTTTCGCCATGTTGGTCAGGCTGGTCTCAAACTCCTGACCTCGTGTTCTGCCCACCTTGGCCTCCCAAAGTGCTGGGATTATAGGCATGAGCCACCACGCCTGGCCTCAGTCTCCTTATTTCATGGAAAATGAGGAGACAAGACTACATGGCAACACTATACAGAGATGCTCCTGAACCCAGAGTTCACGTACTAGTTAATATAACTTTGCTGAGTCCTGGTTTCCTCCACTGAAAAAAACATGAGAAATAATACTTTTTATAAAATTGGGTGAGGATTAAAAATAATATACATAAAGACACGTACTACAGTAACTGAAACAAGTAATTATTATTATTACTACTTTATTTCCAACGCTAAGATTATTTGAGGGGTATAAAATCTTGGTAGCCAAATGCAATGTTATTTCAAATGCACTACAAGTTAGTATATGTTTAGTACATGTCTTAATTATTGCTGACCAAAATACTCAAGACTTACAAATTAAGGACTTGGGCCGGGCGCGGTGGCTCACGCCTGTAATCCTAACACTTTGGGAGGCCGAGGCGGGCAGATCACAAGGTCAGGCGATCGAGACCATCCTAACTAACACGGTGAAACCCCGTCTCTACTGAAAATACAAAAAATTAGCCAGGTATCATGGCAGGCACCCGTAGTCCCAGCTTCTTAGGAGGCTAAGGCAGGAGAATGGCATGAATCCGGGAGGTGGAGCTTGCAGTGAGCCAGGATCACGCCACCACACTACAGCCTGGGCGAATGAGCGAGACTCTGTCTCAAAAAATAAATTAATTAATTAATAAATTAATTAATTAAGGACTTGCAAATGTCACCCAAAAATGTAAAAATATATTTTGTCAATATAAGGTTGATTCTCCAGAGGGTGCAAAAAAAGAATATAAATAAGAAATCCTTAAGAATTTGGAAATAGGAAATACAGAAGACTTCTAAGGAAAAAGAGCTGAGGACTTCATCAGACTTCCCCACTCCAAATGCCAAAAGAAATAACCTAGAAAAATATTAAATCAGGATAAATGAAAGGACTACTGAAAACTGGAAATTATCCAGAAATTTCTAGTAGGAAAAGATCAGAATGATTAGGAAAGCACCTCCCAGAAAGAGTGCAACAGCCTCATATGAAACTACCCAGAAACCATGAAGCCCATGGGTGGCTCGTTCTCAAAGCAGCAAGGATGCCCTTATGGAAGCAGTTGTCACAAAAATTAGGCAGCAGGCACAAAAAACAATGTGGAAGAGACAATATAGGGTTAATGAAACAAAGATATATAGTCAAAAACCTACTATCTTTCCTAAAAATACAGCATACAGGCCGGGAGCAGTGGCTCACGCCTGTAATCCTAGCACTTTGGGAGGCCGAGGTGGGCAGATCATGAGGTCAGAAGATCAAGACCATCCTGGCTAACACCGTGAAACCCCGTCTCTACTAAAAATACAAAAAATTAGCGGGGTGTGGTGGTGGGCACCTGTAGTCCCCGCTCCTCGGGTGGCTGAGGCAGGAGAATGGCGTGAACCCAGGAGGCAGAGCTTGCAGTGAGCGGAGATGGCGCCACTGCACTCCAGCCTGGGCAACAGAGTGAGACTCTGTCTCACTCTGCTGCACAGTTTACAACAACAAAACTATAGCATCCATCACATAGAGGAGAGACTCCCGAACACACACACAAGGATTACTCTCAGCCCCAGCTCCCTCAAACTTCCTAAGATCACAGACACATTCCACTGGCCACAAGCAGTGAGGTTAAGAAGGTAAGGAGATACAAGAAGAATCTTTTCAGCCTGTGTCTCACCAGGCAGAGAGCGTAAATAAGAAGAGCAAAATAATAAGTGGTTGTGAAGAGCTTTTACAGTAGGGTCAGCAAACTTTATGTGAAGGACCAGATAAATATTTGAAGCTTTCCAAGCCATATATGATCTCTGTATCATATTCTTCTTCATTATTCTGGGGTTTGTTTCACAACCCTTTAAAACTGTAAAAATCATTCTTAGTTCAAGTGTCGTACAAAAACAAGCCATGGACTAGAGTTCAGCCACTGGTCACAGTCTGTACTGTTCTAAGATATAAAAGACAAAGAATATAGCTGTGGAATTTTTTTAAAGGAAAAAGAACATATTACCAGACTCTTATTTTGTGCTGAAAAAAAATTCAAGAAAACGTGTCATCATCACATATAATGCTATAATAAATAAACTTGTTCCTGATCATTTCCACATATGTGGATATATCTGTCAGAGGAACTCCTAAAAGTGGATTATTTGGTCTGAGGGTATATGCATTTGTAATTTGGAAGAGAATGCCAAATTGCCCTCTACAAGACAGTGCCAATTTACACTCCCACCATGCCTGATAGTATTTGTTTCTCCAAATCTTGCCACCATAGTTTACAGTTTACATAAGAATAAGATATACTGGCTGGGTGCGGTGGCTCACACCTGTAATCCCAGCACTTTGGGAGGCCAAGGCGGGTGGATCACTTGAGGTCAGGAGTTGGAGACCAGCCTGGCCAACATGGTGAAACCCTATCTCTACTAAAAATCCAAATATTAGCCAGGCATGGTGGTGCATGCCTGAATTCCCAGCTACTTGGGAGGTTGAGGCATGAGAATTGCTTGAACCCAGGAGGTGGAGGTTGTAGTGAGCCAAGATTGCGCCACCGCACTCCAGCCCAGGCGACAGAGCAAGACCCTGTCTCAAAAAAAAAGACATTATCAAAGTGTTATGCGGAAAAAAAAGTCTGGTCATTTACACCCCCACCTTAGCCTTCTCACATTGGATAGTATATGTTCTCTTCACTTTTGCCAGTCTTACAGGTAATACATAGTAACTGACTGGCACTTTAATTTTTCCTTCTTTATTAATGAAGCTGAATATCTTTATGTTTATTAACTATTTGTATTTCTTCTGCTGTTACCTATGAATTCATTTCCTTTGGCTAGTTTTAGTTTTCAAATATCCCTTTCTTTATTTACAGAAACTGTATTATGGATAGTAGCCCATTGCTTTCAATCTGTGTTACAATGTTTTGTTTATAATTTGTCTTTTAATTTTGGTTTTGATGTCCTTTGTTTTCTGAAGTGTAAAATATCTTTGTAAGTTGTAAAAGTAATTCATGCTGTTTTGTTATGTCATATAAAAATATAAAATGAAAGTTCTCCAATACCCCCAACATAATACACTTCCATTTCTAGGACATAACCTCTCAAACTTTCCCTAGTAACTAAAAAACACAAATACATAAATTATATATTACAAAAGTGGAATTTTTTTGGAAACTACTTTTTCTATTTAAAAAATATTTATGGAACTCATTCTATCTAAGGAACAGACTGGAATATTTGTGACACACATATCTTATAAAGAACTTTATCAACCAATCCAAGAAAAGAACCCAGTTCTTAAAATGGGCAAAAGTTTTTGAACAGTTGCTTCATCAAAGAAGACATATAAGCTCCATATCACTAATCATCAGGGAAATTCAAATTAAAACCCAATAACATATCACTACATACACAACTGAATGGCTAAAATTTAACATATTGACAATACCAAGTGTAGGTAAGGATATGAAGTAACTACAACTCTTACACATTGCCGCTAAGAAAGCAAAATGATACAGCATTTTTAAAAAGTTGGGCAGTTTCCTATAAAGTTAATACTCACATATCATCTGACAAAGCAATTCACACTTAGGTATTGACCCAGGGAAATAAAAACACCTGTCTATAAAAATGACCTCTACAGTACGGAGTATTTATAGAAGCTTTATTCCTTATACCTAAAAACCGGAAATAAGCCAAATGTCTATCAACTGGTAAAGAGATAAACAAACTGTATGTAATATAGTCATACAAAAGAGTACTACACAGCAATAAAAGGGAAAAAAACTACTGACAGAGGCAAAATCACATCAGTGGTTACCTGGGGGTCAGAAGGAGGGACTGACTGCAAAGGGGCTAAAGGGAACTTTGGAGGATAATCATAGTGTATGACTATGACTGCATGCATTTCTCAAAATTCATAGAACTGTACAAATAAAAAGAATAAATTTTACTAAATGTAAATGATACCTGAATAAATGTGACTTTTAATAAGTTCATTAAAAGAGTAGAAAATTAGTAAAGTGAATTGGCTTAAGAAGTTTTCACAAATTGTGGCAAAAAAAAAAAAAAGATAAAGAGAACTGGACCCGAGAGAGAAAAAGGGAAATGGAGAACAGATAACAGAGAGCCAAAGCTAAATAGCCTATACTCCTAAAAAACAAATCAGGGTCAGGCACGATGGCTCACGCCTGTAATCTCAACACTTTGGGATGCCAAGGCAGGAGGATCACCTGAGGTCAGGAGTTCAAGACCAGCCTGGCCAACATGGTGAAACCCCGTCTCTACTAAAAATACAAAAATTAGCCGGGCATGGTGGCGTGCCTTAATCCCAGCTCCTCAGCAGGCTGAGGCAGGAGAATCGCTTGAACCTGGGAGGCAGAGGTTGCAGTGAACCAAGATCGTGCTACTGCACTCCAGCCTGGGCAACAGAGCTAGACTCTATCTCAAAAAAAAAAAAGAAAGAAAGAAATCAGGACAGGTGATAGTCTTAAATAGTAGTCTGATTTTTCAGAGGTAAAATCCAATGTTACAATACTAAAAACTCAGAAATGGGAAGTAATACTTGAAAGACATGAGAGATATCAACTTAAGAATCTGTGCACTGAGATTCCTTCATATTAAACAAATACTAGGTGAGTTATTATCTACCGAATGCTTTACTAGGTGCCAGGCACTGTGCCATGCACTTTATGATATATACGTTATTTCATTTAATCATCAATCAGAACACCAAAAAACTGGTAGTATTAATTCTATTTTACAGGCAAGGAAACTAAGGGTCAAAGTGATTAAATGACATGCCTAAAGTCATATAGCAAATGAACAAGCCAAGACATAATTCAAATTCAGATCTTTATGAGTCAGAATCCATGCTCACATTCCATTATGCACATTAAGTCTATAGTTATACTTAGTTGTAGAATTAAATTTTACATCAATTAATATTCAATAAAAAAGAAAGAGGAGGAAAAATACTTCAGTGAAAATCTAGGACAGTAATCTCCCCGTCATCCCACTAAAACTGATAGTTATGGCACAAGCTCAGCTAAATTAGCAGAGAAGACAGTGTATAACACTTTATGACTACAGCATTGACTCACTCATTCTGATTTCCAGTAACAGAAATTTTTAAATTTCAGAATCTAGGATTGACTCAGAAACGCAAAACAGTAGGTATCTGTTTTTTCTTTTTTTATTTATTTGAACTCTGAAACTCTTTAATCAAGTAACTGTTCATACATAGCAAGAACTACAAATACCATTTGAATAGATGGAAATTTCTCAGTGGCAATCACTTTTAATATAAAATGAATGGAAATCATAAGATGCAATAAAACTCACTATTCAATTATCTTCAGAATACATACCATATTTTTATTTTTTTTAAAAAAAGCTAAACATATCAGCCTTAAGCCTGTAGCTCAAGGTGTCACTTACAGTGCAGAGCCAGTGATTTCAAAAACTGTTCCTTACTTGCCCTGAACTGATAGGGTTTAAGCCAAGGATTTCAGATCTTCCAGAAAAAGAAATCCTTATGCTTCCTTTCTTTTCCAAAAGGTGGGTACACCTTGCTGAAAATAGTCTTCTGCTCTATTTCTCAACAGAAAACTACTGAAAAAAAAATACGAAACACTACTATTGTATGACTTATTTAATGAATAATAAGTTACAAGTATATCCCAAACACTGTTTTAGGTGCTGGAATAGAAGTAAACAAATGTGAAAAACACATCATTTCTGATCGTTGTAAGTGCTATAAAAGAAATAAATCAGGGTAATGGGTAGAGTGGGTGGCAGTGGAGAGGTGGGAGAGGAGCTACTTTTGACAGTATGGTGAGGAAAGGTCTCTCTGAGAAGCTGACATCTGAGCTGAAACACGACTCAAAAGAAGGTCACTGGATCTTAATAAGATAAAATTTTAAAATTATGTAACTTGATGACAGTTACAGAGGGAAGCAAAAACCAGGAAATTAAGTAAAAGGCTATTACAGATAGTTTACATAATTTTACCATGAAAATGTCAAAGAGAAGGTGTTGGGAACAGGCCCCCCAAAATCTGGCCATAAACTGGCCCCAAAACTGGCCATAAACAAATCTCTGCAGCACTGTGACATGTTCCTGATGGCCATAATGCCCACGCTGGAAGGTTGTGGGTTTACCGGAATGAGGGCAAGGAACACCTGGCCCGCCCAGGGCGGAAAACTGCTTAAAGGCACTCTTAAACCACAAAGAATAGCATCAGCGAGCTGTGCCTTAAGGACATCCTCCTGCTGCAGATAACTAGCCCAACCCATCCCTTTATTTCAGCCCATCCCTTCGTTTCCCATAAGGGATACTTTTAGAAACAATGCTAATGACTGGCTTGCTGTTAATAAATATGTGGGTAAATCTCTGTTCGGGGCTCTCAGCTCTGAAGGCTGTGAGACCCCTGATTTCCCACTTCACACCTCTATATTTCTGTGTGTGTGTCTTTAATTCCTTTAGTGCCACTGGGTTAGGGTCTCCCTGACAGAGCTGGTCTCGGCAAGAAAGAAAAATATATTCAGGTAAATAATGTATATCAAATAATAAACAGTGCTTAACAACAAAAGAAAAGCATTTTTTAAAATTCAATTTTCATACTGGTAGACCAAGTAAAAAACACCTAATGTCAGTCTTTTTAAAGTGTGCTAGGTGAGTGAGAATGAAGCTAAGAATACTACAGCACCAAAGAGCTCTTCTGGAGAAATTCGTCAGAGATGCCCAAAATCCAGAATACTTTATTTACCTCAGCTTCACTCCTAGACTTGGACTTCTATCTCCCTTCCTGAATAGCTATGGGGGCGTTCTTTGAGTGTGACTGCCTCTTTGATATCCACTTACTCACCATGATGCTGCCTCTTGGATCTCAGACAAATTCTGATGTTTGCTATTCCAGGTGAGGAGATGGTTTGAAAACATCATACTATGTTTCCATATCTTCAAGACAGTCAACAACCTCCCTCAAGTTATCTTTGTGGATAATATAGGAATAATACAGATCAGTGGCAAAGATGTGGGGGAATTTAGCTGAGTTATAGGCATGTGTGGATTCTCACTTGGGTGAAAAACGTAATTTAAAAGGTTAACAGACCAATGTCGGGTGGGGGCATGGTGGCTCACGCCTGTAATCTCAGCACTTTGAGAGGCCAAGGCAGGCAGATCACCTGAGGTCAAGAGTTCAGGACCAGCCTGGCCAACATGGTGAAACCACGTCTCTACTAAAAATACAAAAATTAGCCGGGCATGGTGGCATGCACCTGTAATCCCAGTTCCTCAGGAGGCTGAGACAGGAGAATCGCTTGAACCTGGAAGGTGGAGGTTGCAGTGAGCCAAGATCATGCCACTGCACTCCAGCCTGGGCAACATGAGACAGACTCCATCTCAAAAAAAAAAAAAAAATCAGTCTCAAAATAAAGAAAGGCTTCTAATGGCATATGAGAGTTTGACTCTCCCATATTCAACAGGTATCAGCTGAATGAGAATTTACTGTACATTCACCAAATTTGCAATTGGCAAAACACAAGCAGCGATCATTAACATACACATTGGGTGTTACAATCAGAAACTAGAACAATGATTCAACAAAATAAAGAGAATGAAATTGGAGGGGAAAATAAATATTAAAATACATATGTTTCACTTTTTTCTTTGTTGTTGTTGTTGTTGTTGTTGTTGTTGTTGTTGTTGTTGAGATGGAGTCTCACTCTGTTGCCAGGCTGGAGTGTAGTGGCGCCATCTGAGCTCACTGCAACCTCTGCCTTGCAGGTTCAAGCAATTCTCCTCCCTCAACCTCCCTAGTAGCTGGGACAACAGGCAGGTGTCACCACACCCAGCTAATTTCTGTATTTTTAGTAGAGATGGGGTTTCATCATGTTGGCCAGAATGGTCTTAATCTCTTCACCTCGTGATGCGCCTGCCTCGGCCTCCCAAAGTGCGGGGATTACAGCCGTGAGCCACCACACCTGGCCTCACTTTTTCTTCATTTAAAAATCTGCATTAAACTTTAGTGACTTTTTGGTAGTGGCATTCCTGTTTTTGAACTTAAGTCACATATTTTTATGTCTAGAGGTACCTTGTTATCTGTTGTGGTAGTTTGT
Source organism: Gorilla gorilla gorilla (assembly GCF_029281585.2). Classification (NCBI taxonomy): domain Eukaryota; kingdom Metazoa; phylum Chordata; class Mammalia; order Primates; family Hominidae; genus Gorilla; species Gorilla gorilla. Next base: position 74,461,409 of record NC_073243.2, read on the forward strand.
GTGTACTGGATTTGGCCACTTAAAGGGAGGCTCAAGATATGCACTATCCAATACAGCAGCTACCTAGCCACGTGTAGTTATTTACATTTTAATTAAAATTCGATTTTAAGAAATTTCAGTTCCTTAGAATTACTAAACACATTTCAAGTATTCAGTAACCCCATGTGACGAGTGACTACCATACTGGATGATACAGATACATAATATCTCCATTACCACTGAAAGTTATATTGGACAGCACTCTTAAACTACTGGAATCATCAAGTGATGACCCTAGGAATACTCAATCAAACAGAAATTACAGCTAGAAAATGATTTTATTTTCTTTCTTAACCAAAGATCCAAGGCATCAAGTCAGATTTTACTGTCTTTTCTTGAAAAAAGTAGGCCAGAGGCAATGGCTCACGTCTGTAATCCCAGCACTTTGGGAGACCAAGACGGGCAGATCACCTGAGGTCGGGAGTTCGAGACCAGCCTGACCAACATGGAGAAACCCCGACTCTATTAAAAATACAAAATTAGCCAGGCGTGGTGGCACATGCCTGTAATCCCAGCTACTCAGGAGGCTGAGGCAGAAGAATCGCTTCAACCCAGGAGGTGGAGGTTGCGGTGAGCCGAGAGCACGCCATTGCACTCCAGCCTGGGCAACAAGAGCGAAACTCCATCTCAAAAAAAAAAAACAAAAAGAAAAAGAAAATGTATACACTCACACAAACACACACATAGACACAGACACACACACACACATAAATATATACACACACAGATAAATTTAACAAAGACCATTTGTGACCTGTAAAGCCTAAAATGCTACCTGGCCCTTTATAAAAAAACTTTGCCAACCCCTTGACCAATAAGTGTTTTCTTATAAATGACTTCTATCTTTTAATTTGAATATCAAATTAAAAGACATTAAGAAAAATTCTGTAATGCTAAATTTAAATTGGAACACAGGTACAATTAACAATTCTTAAATTGCTTTACATGTATACTGAGGCTGAATAAGTAAATGGATAGTGGAAGCTAGGTTTCTCACCATTGGAAAGTGATGATACAGAAAAGCACGAAGGTTAGAATAAATCAACATAGTACTGGATTAGAGTTAGAACATCAGTATGAACTGGTGTTCAAGTTAACGTGGATGTAGAGAGATACAAAACACTATATACTATATACATAGGTTAGTATAATATACATGCATGTATTTCCTAGCTTTGTCAGCTGAGTCAACCTAAGAGCAGTGACATCCCAGGAGCAATGAGCATATTAAGAACCTAGATCTTCTAGAGCTAGAAATACCATCCGACCCAGCAATCCCATTACTAGGTATATACCCAAAGGATTATAAATCATTCTACTATAAAGACACATGCACACATATGTTTATTGCAGCACTGTTCACAATAGCAAAGACTTGGAACCGACCCAAATGCCCATCGATGATAGACTGGATAAAGAAAATGTGGCACATATAAACCATGGAATACTATGCATCCATAAAAAAAGATGAGTTCATATCCTTTGCAGGGATATGGATGAAGCTGGAAACCATCATTCTCAGCAAACTAACACAAGAACAGAAAACCAAACACCACATGTTCTCACTCATAAGTGGGAGTTGAACAATGAGAACAAATGGACACAAGGAGGGGAATATGACACACCAGGGCCTGTCAGGGGGTGGGGGGCTATGGGAGGGACAGCATTAGGAGAAATAGCTATGTAGATGATGCGTTAATGGGTACAGCAAACCATCATGGCACGTGTATACCTATGTAACAAACCTGCACGTTCTGCACATGTATCCCAGAACTTAAAAGTATAGTAAAAATAATAATAATAATAAAGAACCTAGATCTTATTTGCTAATATACTTCTCCTGGGGAAAAGAACTGGTTCTAGAACTGGGGCAGGGAAAATACAAGCATCTATAGCCTGGAGCATTTTATTTTATTTATTTATTTTTTTTTTTTTGAGACAAAATTTCACTCGTTGCCCAGGCTGGAGTGCAATGGCACGATCTCAGCTCACTGCAACCTCCACCTTCTGGGTTCAAGTGATTCTCTTGCCTCAGCCTCTGAAGTAACCAGGATTACAGGCACCCACCAACATGCCTGGCTAATTTTTGTATTTTTAGTACAGACGGGGTTTCACCATGTTGGCCAGGCTGGTCTTGAACTCCTGACCTCAGGTGATCTGCCCGCCTCAGCCTCCCAAAGTGCTGGGATTACAGGCGTGAGCCACTGCGCCCGGCCTGGAGCTTCCTGCAGTATCAAAAATTAAGGGAGTATTTCCAAAAACGAAAGAAAGGAGGCATGTCAAAGCGACAAAAGACCAAACTAAAAGAGCTCCCAATCACCACAGTTGAAACAAGCTGAGCAACAAAATAAATACACAAGAAAACCAAAAAGTTTATTTAAATACTACTCACTCCAGGAAGTGGAGCCGAATTTTTCCACTGCCTCTAGTTTGAGCAGTACTCAGTGGCTTGCAGCCAAAGAATGGCATATGGAAAGGAAAGGAAAAAGTAACTTTACCATGAAGAACCTAAAAAAATATGATAGAAGTACCCCGATATGATGTAATAAGAAAGCCACTTCACCTCTGTGATATTCTTCCCAAGGACTCATAATCTCAATCTAACCATGAGAAAAGCATCAGACAAAAGCAAATTGAGAGACATTCGACAAAATACCCGACCAATACCCCTCAAAACTGTCATGGTCATGAAAAACAATGAAAGACTGAGAAACAGTCAGGGACTAAACAAATACAAGGACCAAAGGTAATGTGGTATCTTGGAGGAATCATTAGTGAAAAAAAAAAAACAGTGAAATCCAAATAAAGTTTGGAGATTAATCAATAGTAACTGACTGTTAGTTTCTTAATTGTGACAAATGGACCATAAGATGTTAATCATAAGAAAAACTGGGTGAAGTGTATGCATAAACTCTGTACTATCTTTGTAGCTTATCTATAAATTTAAAAATATTCTGAAATTTAAAAGTTTACTAAATATTTTGAAATTGAAATAGAAATATCAAAGTGACCTTGTAATTTAAACATAGACACATATATGCATGAATACATACGCGTCTATATTTTCTACCTCTTTCCATCAAAAGGTCAAAAACAATGACATCCCAATATCAACGAGCATGCCTAGCAACCAGATTTCGTCTCTAAATACCATTCCCACAAAAAGAAAGACGGGCTACTCGGGGAAGTACTGATTCCAGGACTTGGAAAGGAATGTAACAGGAAGCCTACATCATGTTGTGCCAGAAACCAAGTCAGTTTTAAAGACTAATAAGGTCATGTCAAAATTATACAGCAATCAAGGACTCCTACTAGACAAATCTAGGACAATTTAAACATCGAAAAGAATAATGACTGCAATTGACTGAAACATGAAAATTTAAAAATCGTAAATACTGATACTCAAAAAAGAAAAAGAAATCATCACCAATAACAGAAACAACTCATTTATCACCACCAGCCCTTAAGCTTAAAATGGGCAATTAAAGAAAGATAACTAAGCTTTTATCCTGCCTCTTCAGTAGTAACTATATTTCAGGGTAACCAAATAACATCAGTTAATGAGGAAAAGTTTTTCTTTTTTTCTTTTTTAATTATACTTTAAGTTCTAGGGTACATGTGCACAATGTGCAGGTTTGTTACATATGTATACATGTGCCATGTTGGTGTGCTGCACCCATTAACTCGTCATTTACATTAGGTATATCTCCTAATGCTCTCCCTCCCTCCTCCCCACATCCCATGACAGGCCCTGGTGTGTGATGTTCCCCTTCCTGTGACCATGTGTTCTCATTGTTCAATTCCCACCTATGAGTCAGAACATGCGGTGTTTGGTTTTCTGTCCTTGCAATAGTTGGTTGAGAATGATGGTTTCCAGCTTCATCCATGTCCCTACAAACGACATGAACTCATCATTTTTTATGGCTGCATAGTATTCCATGGTGTATATGTGCCACATTTTCTTAATCTAGTCTATCATTGATGGACATTTGAGTTGGTTCCAAGTCTTTGCTATTGCGAATAGTGCCACAACAAACATACATGTGCATTTGTCTTTTTGGCAGCATGATTTATATAATCCTTTGGGTATATAACCAGTAATGGGATGGCTGGGTCAAATGCTATTTCTAGTTCTAGATCCCTGAGGAATCGCCACACTGACTTCCACAATGGTTGAACTAGTTTACAGTCCCACCAATAGTGTACAAGTGTTCCTATTTCTCTACATCCTCTCCAGCACTTGTTGTTTCCTGACTTTGTAATGATCGCCATTCTAACTGGTGTGAGATGGTATCTCATTGTGGTTTTGATTTGCATTTCTCTAATGGCCAATGATGATGAGCATTTTTTCATGTGCCTGTTGGCTGCACAAATGTCTTCTTTTGAGAAGTGTCTGTTCATAACCTTCACCCACTTTTTGATGGGGTTGTTTTTTTCTTGTAAATTTGTTTGAGTTCTTTGTAGGTTTTGGATATTAGCCCTTTGTCAGATGGGTAGGTTGCCAAAATTTCCTCCCATTCTGTAGGCTGCCTGTTCACTCTGATGATAGTTTCTTTTGCTGTGCAGAAGCTCTTTAGTTTAATTAGATCCCATTTGTCAATTTTGGCTTTTGTTGCCATTGCTTTTGGTGTTTTAGACATGAAGTCCTTGCCCATGCCTATGTCCTGAATGGTATTGCTTAGGTTTTCTTCTAGGGTTTTTATGGTTTTAGGTCTAACACTTAAGTCTTTGATCCTTCTTGAATTAATTTTTGTGTAAGGTATAAGGAAGGGATCCAGTTTCAGCTTTCAACATATGGCTAGCCAGTTTTCACAGCATCATTTATTAAATAGGGAATCCTTTCCCCATTTCTTGTTTTTGTCAGATTTGTCAAAGATCAGATGGTTGTAGATGTGTGGTATTATTTCTGAGGGCTCTGTTCTGTTCCATTGGTCTATATCTCTGTTTTGGTACCAGTACCATGCCGTTTTGGTTCCTGTAGCCTTGTAGTATAGTTTGAAGTCAGGTAGCGTGACGTCTCCAGCTTTGTTCTTTTGGCTTAGGATTGTCTTGGTGATGCGGGCTCTCTTTTGGTTCCATATGAACTTTAAAGTAGTTTTTTTCAATTCTGTGAAGAAAGTCATTGGTAGCTTGATGGGGATGGCATTGAATCTATAAATTACATTGGGTAGTATGGCCATTTTCATGATATTGATTCTTCCTATCCATGAGCATGGAATGTTCTTCCATTTCTTTGTGTCCTCTTTCATTTTGTTGAGCAGTGGTTTGTAGTTCTCCTTGAAGAGGTCCTTCACATCCCTTGTAAGTTGCATTCCTAGGTATTTCATTCTCTTTGAAGCAATTGTGAATGGGAGTTCACTCATGATTTGGTTCTCTGTTTGTCTGTTATTGGTGTATAAGAATGCTTGTGATTTTTGCACATTGATTTTTTATCCTGAGACTTTGCTGAAGTTGCTTATCAGCTTAAAGAGTTTTGGGGCTGAGACAATGGGATTTTCTAAATATACAACCATGTCATCTGCACACAGGGACAATTTCAATTCCTCTTTTTCTAACTGAATACCCTTTATTTCTTTCTCCTGCCGGATTGCCTGGCCAGAACTTCCGACACTATGTTGAATAGGAGTGGTGAGAGAGGGCATCCCTGTCTTGTGCCAGTTTTCAAAGGGAATGCTTCCAGTTATTGCCCATTCAGTATGATATTGGCTGTGGGTTTCTCATAAATAGCTCTTATTATTTTGAGATATGTCCCATCAATACCTAATTTATTGAGAGTTTTTAGCATGAAGGGCTGTTGAATTTTGTCAAAGGCCTTTTCTGCATCTACTGAGATAATCAAGTGGTTTTTGTCTTTGGTTCTGTTTATATGCTGGACTACATTTATTGATTTACGTATGTTGAGCCAGCCTTGCATCCCAGGGATGAAGCCCACTTGATCATGGTGGATAAGCTTTTTGATGTGCTGCTGGATTCGGTTTGCCAGTATTTTATTGAGGATTTTGGCAGAGACACAACAAAAAAAGAGAATTTTAGACCAATATCCCTAATGAACATCAATGGAAAAGTTTTTCTTTAAGAAGATGCCAGGAAATAAATGCAGATGAAATAACAGAATAGGAAAATCACCAATTTGTAGCCCTCGGTGACATAACCAATTCAGGAAGAAATCATCAATGGACACTAAGCTCATTAAGTGAAAGAATGATGAGTATCTGGATAGTTACATAGTACCAAACTATCTCTCTACGAAGTTCTTGCCTATCTCAAGTATAAAATATTAACTTTACAATGAAGGAATCAGATGTCACTACCTTAATCCAGGGATTTACCTTAATTTCTAGTCACTAACAGTGAAACAACTAGACAATACATGCCATCTGAAGTGATACAATATAATTATGATAAAGCCTTTGATATTCCACAGGAAATACTGGAGAGGAGATAAAGAAACAAGTTAAGTCAGGAGTCCCCAAAGCCCAGGCCATGGACTGGTATCAGTCCATGGCCTGTTAGGAACCAGGTGCACGGCAGGTGTTGGGAGGGTGAGCAAGCATTACCATCTGAGCTCAGGCTCCTGTCAGATCAACAATAGCATTCGATTCTCATAGGAGTACAAACCCTATTGTTAAATGCGCATGCGAGGGATCTCTAGGTTGCACAATCCATATTAGAATCTAATGCCTGATGATCTGAGATAGAACAGTTTCATGCAGAAACCATCCCACCACCCCGACCTCCACGCTACCCCTAGTCCATGGAAAAATTGTCTTCCACAAAACCAGGCACTGGTGCAAAAAAGATTGGGGACCGCTGAGTTAAATGATACCATAAGAAAGCAATATGCCAAAAGATCAGATATGGTCAAAAACACAAAAGAGAGTGGCTTACGGGCCAGGCATGGTGGCTCATGCCTGTAATCCCAGAACTTTGGGAAGACGAGGCAGTTGGATTACTTGAGATCAGGAGTTTGAGACCACCCTGGACTACAGGGTGAAACCCCATCTCTACCAAAAAAATACAAAAATTAACCAGGCATGGTGGTGCACACCCATATAGTCCCAGCTATTTGGGAGGCTGAGGTGGGAGGATGTCTTGAGCCCAGGAAGCAGAGGTTGCAGTGAGCCAAGATCTCGCCACTGCACTCCAGCCTGGGCAACACAGCCAGACCCTGTCTCAAAAAATAAAAAAAAAAGAGAAAGGCTGGCTCATTGTAGCAACATGGAAGGCCCTTTCAAACATAATGCTAGCCGACCATACCTAAACAGTACAAAATGGATTGGTACCTGGTTAATGGCTTAACATATGTTAATTTCTCATTTCTCAGAATTAATTGGAATGTTTTAAAACAAAGTTGTTTTTTTTTTTAATTTTTTTGTTTTGAGTTGGAGTCTTGCTCTGTCGCCCAGGATGGAGTGCAGTGGCACAACCTTGGCTCACTGCAGCCTCCACCTCCCGGGTTCAAGCGATTCTCCTGTCTCAGCCTCCGAAGTAGCTGGGATTACAGGCATGAGCCACCATGCCTGGCTTGTTTTTATATTTTTAGTAGAGATGGAGTTTTACCATGTTAGACAGGCTGGTCTCGAACTCCTGACCTCAGGTGATCCACCCACCTTGGCCTCCCAAAGTGCTGGGACTACAGGCATGCGCCACTGTGCCTAGCCTTTTGTAATTTTTTTTGAGACGGAGTCTCTCTCTGTTGCTGGGCTGGAGTGCAGTGGCACAATCTCAGCTCACTGCAACCTCCACCTCTCAGGCTAAAGCAATTCTCCTGCCTCAGCCTCCCGAGTAGCTGGATTACAGGCATGCGCCACCACGCCCAGCTAATTTTTGTAATTTTAGTAGAGACGGGCTTTTGCCATGTTGTCCATTCTGGTCTCAAACTCCAGGCCTCAGGTGATCCGCCTGCCTCGGCTTTCTAAAGTTCTGGAATTACAAGTGTGAGCCACCACGCCCAGCCTAAAATATAAGTTTATGAAACAAAAGAAATGTAAGGCTCATTTTACTTCATTTAAATTATGAAGGCAGTATACAGTCATATAAACGTAATGTATTTTGATACAAATCATTGTAGATGGGATTCCAAAGCCAACAGCACTGTCTTCCAATGTGAAGATATTAAGTCAAATATGAAGATATTAAGTAAGTGAATACATACCACTCACAGGGCTGAAGGGATCGAAATGCCTTAAAAGAAGCATCCATTCCAGCAAAATCCCAAAACTTAACATCATAGTCATATCCTCCTGTCACCAAACGGGCACCTGAGGGATCCAGACCCAAAGCAGACACCTGGTTTTAAAAAAATAAAATAAAATGACAGGAGCAAAATGACATATGGTCAATTATAACCTCCCATTTCTGTTCTTTAATCCCAGCCCCTATGTTATAGGACTTGGAAGCACAAACCACCAACTATTGTTACTTCTGAAAAGCAGGAATGGATGGTTGCCTTCCATATTATTAGACTTTGTTACTATATTAATTCTTTTGCAATAAAGAAAAATACTTTAAATCTATTTGACAATTTTGTCCCAAATCATCAACCATGTACTCAGAATAGCTATCACTGCAATTCCATAAGATAAACTAAGTTGCTTTAGTGTACAAGTAAAAATCTTACAAATAATTACAATAATTCAGCATTTTCAATACACAATCTGAGGAAAACTTTTAAGATAATCATAACTGAATGAAAACCATATGAATCTCAAATTACCAAAATGAGTAACACCAAGGGAGCTTTAAGAAATCTATTTAACAAAGTAGAACAAAGCAGAATTATCTGTCCCTTATGGTCAAATGGCTCGGTATATTCACCTTAAACAATTATTTTTAAAGCTGAATTTTTAAGTGACTAATCACATTATAATAGTACTTATATTGGTTCCATAAAATATTTGCTTTCGGCCGGGCACGGTGGCTCATGCCTGTAATCCCAGCACTTTGGGAGGCCAAGGCAGGGAGATCACTTGAGGTCAGGAGTTTGAGAACAGCCTGGCCAGCATGCAGAAACCCCATCTTTACTAAAAATACAAAAATTAACTGGGTGTGGAGGCATGCACCTGTAGTGCTGAGGCACAAAAATTGCTTGAACTTGGGAGGCGGAGGTTGCAGTGAGCCAAGATCGTGCCACTGCATTCCACCCTGGGTGACAGAGCGAGACTCTGTCTTAAAAAAAAAAAAAATTGCAGGCCAGGCACCGTAGCTCATGCCTGTAATCCCAGCGCTTTGGGAGGCTAAGGCGGGCGGATCACCTGAGGTTGGGAGTTTGAGATCAGCCTGACCAACATGGAGAAACCCCATCTCTACTAAAAATACAAAATTAGCCAGGCATGGTGGCACATGCCTGTAATCCCAGCTATTTGAGAGGCTGAGGCAGGAGAATTGCTTGAACTCGGGAGGCAGAGGTTGCAATGAGCTGAGATCGCGACTCTGCACTCCAACTGGGCAACAAGGTGAAACCCTGTCTCAAAAAAAAAAAAAAAAAATTGCTTTCCCTGTGAACTTTCCTAGGTCCAATTCACACGTCAATATCCAATGTGTAACTCATTGTTCCTAAGCTGTATGTAGCTTTCTCTCAAAGCAGAAAGTCCCTAGATCTACTGCCCTCTAAGAAGAAAAGAACTGCATTAGGAATATTTAATGCGATTACCATACATTGGACACAGTAAAAGAATCAAAGGTTTTTTTTGTTTTGTTTTTTTTGAGACAGAGTCTCACTCTGTCACCCAAGCTGGAGTGCAGTGGTGCAATCTCGGCTCACTGCAACTTCTGCCTGCTGGGATCAAGTGATTCTCCTGCCGCAGCCTCCTAAGTAGCTGGAATGACAGGCGCATAGCACCGCGCCCAGCTTATTTTTGTACTTTTTAGTAGAGAAGGGGTTTCACTTGTTGACCAGGCTGGTCTCAAACTCCTGATCTCAGGTGATTTGCCCGCCTCAGACTCACAAAGCTGGGATTAGAAGTGTGAGCCACGGCACCTGGCCAGAGTCAACGTTTTACATAAAGGAAGTTTCTATAAATCAGTTCTCCTAATAAATAGACTTGAAATGTAATGAATATAATTATAATTAAATAAGTCAGATACTGACAAAATAACATATTCATTTCAATTAGCACTTGCAAATACTGATTTCATAATATAAGGGAATCATACATAAATAATAATACTTATGTTAAAATTAGACATGAACTCTAAAGATGTCAAGGAAAATATACAAGTGAAAACAAAGTCATTTTTTATGCCCGAACAATAATGTCTTAAAAAACAATCAAAAACAAAAATAAATGAATAGTAGTTTTAAAAATCTAGAAGTAACTTCTGCTACCACCACCTACAAACTCACTTGCCTCTACGTTCATTATGCTATCCTTCTTCCCTCCTGTTACAATTTAAAAGTTATTTCTCCTCCTAATAAGGCTAACCCCACCAGTGTTCATCTCACTACAACACAATATAAAATTACAACTTCATTTGCGGTTCCTCTATTCTGTATCTGTCCTTCCCTCAAGAGTATAAGCACCATATGGACAGAGACCTTGTCTGTGCCCAGCACTGAACCTGGCACAAAATACAAACTCTACTAAATATTTGTTTAAAAGAAAGGAGAACTAAAAATTGTTAAATCTTATGTAAAACAAACATGCAGTCTGACAAATATGAGACAAATTCCTTTTTATCAAGGAAGAACAGAATAAATTGCAAACTTGACTGTTCTCCTAAGAAGAAAGATGACAAATTAAAAAGCAAAATTACAAAATGAAGCTTTCAATGCTACCATTCACTAAAGTATCAGGATCTCTACTGCTGACTGTATATATGATTCATCATTTACCAAAAGGATATGAAGGAGGTAATTAGAAAAATAGAAAACAGAGCTCAGAGGCTGGGTGCAGTGGCTCACACCTGTAATCCCAGCACTTTGGGAGGCCGAGGTAGGCGGATCACCTGAGGTCAGGAGTTCAAGACCAGCCTGGCCAACATGGCAAAACCCCATCTCTACTAAAAATACAAAAATTACCCGGTGTTGTGGCGAGCGCCAGTAATCCCAGCTACTCGGGAGGCTGAGGCAGGAGAATCGCTTACCCCTGGGAGGTGGAGGCTGCAGTGAGCCGAGATGCAGAGATGGCACCACTGCACTCCAGCCTGAGTGACAGAGCAAGACTCTGTCTCAAAAAAAAAAAGTGTCTTGTTCCAACTTGAGAATGAGCAAATTTTCAGTTTTAACATTTATATTAAAAGAATTAATGTGTATCACCCTCTCCTCCTTTCAAAAAGCTTTAGACTTTATCATCACATTCAGTGGGAAGGGTTCAGTTGACTATTATGCCATAGTAAGTATATTCACTAAATATTCACTAAAAGGAGAAAAAGCACAAAATCTCATAGAGATATAAAAAATAAACATGATGATAATTCTCCTAAGAGTACATCAGACATCATTAAGAGACTGATTTGAACAAACTGACTCTAAAAAGATGTATGAGAAAACTGGGGAAATTTGAACACTAATGAGATATTAGATTAATTAATTACTGAAAAAATAGATATATAAAGATGGTATTATGTAGGAAAGAGTGTATGTGTGCACATTCAGAAAGAGTGTACGTGTGCACATTCAGAAACAGCCCAATATTATCTCTTAGAGATTCACACTGAAATATTCACAGATGAAATCATATGAAGTCAGGTATTTGCTTTTAAATAATCCTGTAAGGTGGGGACGGGGGGACAAAAATGTAAAGTATATAGGAAAGAAATAAGATTGGCCTTATGGACCTTTTTAAAATAACTTGTTTAAAAGAAAAAAAGATCAGATAGAAAAGTCACCTTCTAATCCAACATTTATTTAAAAATAAATTTATTTGCATGTAGAACAAAGGCAGGATTGCAAAAAAAAAAAAAAGAGTTAAGCCAAGAGTATAATTAGACACTCTAATTGATTTTCAATGTGTAAAACATACTGGAGTATTTTTTAAGTTATGTTTCTCTATAAGATAAAACTTGATTTACGAAAAAAGGAATATTTAAATCAAACTTGTGAAACTCATGACCCATCTCTCAGTTGTAAAATTCTCCAGACTAGATGACAGAAAAGCTTCCTGTTAAATACTCAGTCTACAATTTTTCCTTATTTACTTAAAAACACAAAAAGTAGAATTCCATCATAATTTCAGAACAAAAATATAAAAAACCTGATTTAAGAAAAAATGAATATATTAAGAATTAGATGGAAATGATATCTTAAGGCAGCAATTCCCACATAGTTTCATTTCAAGACTCTTCACTCTTAAAATCTACTGAGGACTCCAGGCCGGGCGCGGTGGCTCACACCTGTAATCCCAGCACTTTGGGAGGCCGAGGCAGGCAGATCATGAGGTCAGGAGATCGAGACCATCCTGGCTAACACGGTGAAACCCCATCTCTACCAAAAATACAAAAAAATTAGCCAGGTGTGGTGGTGGGCACCTGTAGTCCCAGCTACTCAGGAGGCTGAGGCAGGAGAATGGCATGAACCCGGGAGTTGGAGCTTGCAGTGAGCCAAGATCACACCACTGCACTCCAGCCTGGGTGACAGAGTGAGACTCTGTCTCAAAAAAAAAAAAAAAAAAAAAAAGAATGAGGACTCCAAAGAGGTTTTGTTTATGTGAGTTATATGTATCACTATTTCCACTAGAAATTAAAACTAAGAGATTTTTACATCTTTTCCATTTCATTTAAAATAACAATAAACCCATTATATTTAACATAAATATTTTTATGAAAACAATATTTTCAAAAGAAAAACTGTAAGAATGACCCTGTTTATATCATTTCTGGGTCTACCTCTATTGATTGATATTTCCCTCTTATTATGGGATGTATTCTCTTACTTCTTTACATGTCAATTAGAAAAAAGTAGTTTCACTGAAACGGGAAAGATAATTTTTTTCATTTCATATGAATGTTTCACTCATTTAACTACTACTTTTTAGTGGCTTTGCAATAAGATACAATGATTTCACCTTACATCTCAAATATTTTATATTATTCATCTTTAAATAGTTTAGATTACTCAAACATAAGTAAATATAACAATATAAACATGCGATCTGTAAACTAAGTATTAATAACTACTTAGACCCATACAGTAACTACTTAAAGTTCATTTCTTATCTCAACATTCATCTGAAAAATGAACAAATTCATGCCTTTTACTGATACAGAAGTAAAGCTAAAGGTAGTAAGAAATTTTCCCACACCATAAAAAGCAAAATTGTGTTTGAGTTTCATTTCTTTCTTCCACTTATAATGTTCCTATATTAAAAAATAAGAGATTTTTAAAGCCAACAATAACAGTGACAATAAGTGTTCCTATTTTAACTAAAAGGAAATGGCTATTTTGACTGAACATAAAAGTAATCTATTTTTCCTTAATGTCTGTAGCTTTTATGTCATCAGTTGATTGTATAATTAGCCTTAATACAAATATATCTTATCAGTTCACTTTTCCATGACAGCCCTGTAATTTGAGAGAGGAAAAAACTAGATTTTTAAACTTACTGTTTTAGTGCCATGCTTCAGCGTTATCTCATGCGAGTCAGGAATCTTGTGAACAGGATTCTGAAACAAGAAAACCCCATGACATTAACGGTAAAATAACATATTTGTGGGGAACTATACAACGCATTTCATAGGAAATACAATTTTTTAAAATTGTATCATTGGTTTTTAAACACAAAGCTTAAAAAAAACAGCAAAAAAGTGTGAGAGTATCTTTTTCCTACACTTCTACATACACTACAATGGGTCTCTGATGATAAACTGATTTTAAATCTCTAAAAGGATAAACCTAAGAAACTCATTAGCTTCTATAAAATTATCTCTTATTGTCAACATAAATTGAAATTTTAATTTAATCCAAATGTAAAAATAAGTCAGTAGTTGTTAATAGTATAATTCATAAAGAAAAACTAGAAATTTATTTTTCCTTTAAATCAGTTTATCAAGAGGAGCAAAAAGGTTGATATCTGCTTACCATGCTTTAATATCAAAAATTATTTTTAAGCATATTGTAACCTATGTATAAAATAATAATTACAGATTTTCCTAAAAAATAACCAACAAGGTCCTTTCAACATCAAAAATTTTTAAAGGTCTCTATTTATCTATTCTGGGGCATACCTTAAAGTGTTAAGTACTTAATTTCTAACAAACAACAAAACCTTCACAGGTTAACTATATACCTTTTAACCCTTCAAAGTTAAAAAGAAAATTGTTCAAAAATGGTAAAAATAAGAAACTCCAAATCATTCACTGATTCACTGGTTCAATAAGCATTTACTGAAGTGGGATTATACCAGTTGTTAGGTGGCAGCAGACACGGTCTCTTCTCATCCCTCCCACACAAGAAGCATATGGTCTAACAGGGAGATATCAATGGCTCTACTTCAGTATAATGAATGCTATGATAGACAGGAGTATGGGCAAAACAACTGAGGGACAGTAAAGAGGAATGCATAAATCAGACATAAGAGGTAACAGTGATCATTTAAATCAGAGTTTTCATTATTTATTCAAGTCTCATTACTCAAGAGCAGGCTAATCCTACTAATATTATATGTCTATTACAAATTCAAGAATCATCTCACCATCTACTTAATTAAACATGTGACCTAACAGCTTTTTCTATCTTCAATCTTTCCCCTGCTATGGCTCTTTCTCTTCAGCATATAAACAAAGTATTAATACTTACCATAGTAAAAAAACAAAAACTAAGACTACTGACTTCCCCTAAAATTTATTGCTCAATCGTTATCTTTTCTTCTGCAATCCCACTTTTTCAAACTATGGCTTCACTCAGTGTCCCCACTTTCTTTCACCCTCTACCTCAATTTTGGCATTTATCATTTTATTCCTAATTCTTAGCACAGTTCTTGGCACATAAGACACTCTCAGTAAATAGTTCTAAATGAACAAACAAGTCACTATAAATCCCTCTGCACACTTTACAGAACTTAATCTACATACACGAACTTTCAACAGCATGGTAACTATTTATCTCCTCCATCTTGAAACTGTCCTTTGCTGGGAGGAAATAGCCTGCAGAAAAAGCCAGAAATGCTAGAGTTTTTTAAACTAGCAATGCCATTAATTAACCATGTGATGACTTCAGCGAAGTTATGACTCTCAGTTTCATTTGCAAACTATGAATAATAGCACCTGCCCCACAGGTTACAGTGAAGTGGTTTCAAACTCCTAACAGAGTTTGGCACATGGTAGAGCTCAATAAATGATAGCCACCATTTATTCCAAGGCTTACCTCCTATATTGGTCACATCATCTTAGAGTGTTTTTCCAGGCTTCTTTTCCTCTTTACCTGGCTAATTTTTATTCATCCCTCAAAACTCAATTCAGATGTGACCAGCTGCTCAAAGCACTTCTCAACATTTCAAACACTGGGTTAAATGACCCTCTTATGCATTTCTATGGCATTTCCTTATCTCAGTCACAGAACTTATGATAATACATTGTGATTTTTTACCTATCTCCCCCACCACCACCCCCTTATCAAACTGCAAAATATAAGCTTCTCAAAGACTATATCTATTTATCATCTCTGGATCCCCTATGCACAAAAAAGCTGGTATATGGCAGACATACATACACACACAGAGAGGTTTTAGAAATGAATAAATGGCCCACTGTCTACCTTGTTCATCACACTAGATTGTAATTTTTAATTAACTCTCAAATTTTAGAGTAATGATTATGTCCATAAAGAAAAGCAGGTGCTATCACATCAGGCCAGCCTGGTAAGTGAGAGGCAAGAGATAACTAAGATTTTCAAAAGCTGAAAACCTTTTAAGACCAAATTATTATATCCCAGACTAAAAGCAGATTGAAGATTGCAACAATACAGAAATAAAGGTAGTTTTGTTTTAGATTGTAAAGAAACAGTTGGGGAATTTGCAGTTTTTTTCAAGACAAAGACATCACTGTTTTGTTTACTATACTGTGGAAAGTGCTGCACATACCTCTTTCAGAGATATCAATATTCAAACACAAATTCCAAAACAATTTAAAGGTCAAATTCTGGACTATTCCTACACTGAATAATCTGAGTCACTACTCTCTTTGCAGCTGACCACATTTGAACATAATGAAAACTCATTTGTAAGTGCTAAATATTCTTGCAAGAACCAAGATAATACTTGAAATGTTCTACTTACAGAAGAATCTATCATAGTTTGTACCTCATTTCATAACTACTTTTTCATCACTCAGCAAATAGAAATACTGTCACCAAAAAGATAGGATGAAAATTATTTCATTTATTTCAATGCAGAATGTGCCTATATATAGACAATTTCTAACACTTAAAAAAATTTACAAGGACATACAACTTAGTATTTATATTAGGAGTGAATTAACCATTTAAATAAATGTTTACATTTAAAATCAAAGTTTTACTGGAAGTCATGCATGGCATAACTCATAAAAATCCCATATAATTGGCACAGCTAAATCATCTAAAATAGTAGCAATCCATCTTTTGGTAGCACATCACTTGATGGTGACTGTTCTTTTTCCAGAACTTTTACTAATGACTTTTTGAAATATAGCTTAGTGTGAAATTTGCTATAACAGTAAAATATTTTCAAGATTTTCCTGCCAAGGAACATCATAAACTATTTGACTTCGATGAAGTAATTTATTACCAGAATTCATAACAAGAGCTACAGTCCTAATGCAAGAGAGGAAAATATACCATTTTTTGTTTTGGCTTAATTTTGAAAACCAACCAAAGGATTATTTCCCAGGCTCTGTGGTCTACCCCCAATAACAACAATGATGGTAAATATATCTAAAATAATATGAGCAATTCTATCTGATGAACATCCTTACAGAGATTTCAAATGACTTACAAATCAGAAACAACCCTTCTAGGCTAAGGTCACATACAACTATAAGCCATAATAAAACCTCTACCCAATAACAAAGATCTGCTACAAAGTTGCTGGGTGCTGGGGGAAGACACTAAGGACTGCCAAAAAGAAGCTTGAAAATGAGTGCTATTTTCTCCCAGAAATCACTGAAGTACAGTTACCAGTGCAGGCAACCAGAATTAAAGTCTATTCTAGTGCAACTACGGAGATCTAATAACACTAACTTAACATTAATTCATTTCTTCATTGATATGGTTCGGCTGTGACCCCACCCAAAATCTCATCTTGAATTGTAATCCCCACATTCCCAGGACCAGGTGGAGGTAACTGGATCATGGGGGCAGTTTCCTCATGCTGTTCTCCTGAGAGTGAGTCTCACAAGATCTGATGGTTTTATAAGCATTTGACATTTCCCCTGCTTGCATGTCGCACTCTGTCTTGCCACCCTATGAAGAAGGTGTTTCTCCTTTGCCTTCTGCCGTGATTGTAAGTGTCCTGAGGCCTCCCCAGAAATGTGAAACTGTGAGTCAATTAAACCTCTTTCCTTTATAAATTATCCAGTCTTGTGTATTTCTTCATAGCAGTGTGAGAATGAACTAATACCTTCATTTACTCACTAAACATTCACTTAACAAACATTTATTATTTAATTACATACCACAAACTGGGTTAGATTAATGATAAAAGAACTATTAACAAAGACTCTGCTTACACAGAACTGTCAGTCCAGAAAAGCAAAATAAGACAGGTAAACAAATGGGCAAATGAAAATGTTTCAGTTGCTGTAACAGAAGTATACACAGGATTCAGTGCTCAATTCCATTCTGCCTAAGAAAGTAGGTGGTTAGAAAAGAGATTTCTGGTATCTTTCAAAAAATAGAGGTTATCTAGATGAATATGATGAACATTCAGGAGAGAATACTATAAATCTTGACACTTTCTGAACTTCAAGTATTTTTCCCTTACTAGAGTTTGAATTGCTAGGCAGAAAATAGAGCAAGGGTGTATGTGTTATACATATACAGCACTATGCCATTTTATATAAGGGACTTCAGCATCCTTGCATTTGGGGATCAGCAGGAGAGTCCTGGAGCCAATTCCTCTCAAAGGGCCAACTGTATACATAAAAGCCAGACAGAGAGTTCCAAATCAGGCTGTATACGATTCCAAAAAACAGAAGTTTAAGCTCTGAGTCATAGAAAGTAATTTGATAAAGTCTGAGATTTTAGGCCAGGCACGGTGGCTCACGCCTGTAATCCCAGTACTTTGGAATGCCAAGGTAGGCGGATCACTTGAGGCCAGGAGTTTGAGACCAGCCTGACCAACATGGTGAAACCCCATCTCTACTAAAAATACAAAAATTAGCCAGGTGTGGTAGCACACGCCTGTAATTCTAACTACTTGGGAGGCTGAGGCACATGAATTGCTTGAACCTAGGAGGTGAGGGTTGCAATGAGCCGAGATCGTGCCACTGTGCTCCAGCCCAGGTGACTGAGACTCTGTTCAACAACAACAAAAAAAAATCTGAGATTTTAAAATATCGCCAAGGTGTTCTGGGCATCAAAAGAGATAATCAATACAGTAAAAAGACAATCTACAGAGAAATGGGAGAAAATTTGCGCAAATCATATATATAAGGGATTAAAATCCAGATTATATATGTTTTTTAATTTCTACAGCTCAACACAGAAAAAAACAAACCACCTCATTTTAAAATGAGCAAAAGGCCGGGTGCGGTGGCTCATGCCTATAATCCCAGCACTTTCAGAGGCCAAGGCAGGCAGATCACGAGGAAGGTCAGGAGATCAAGACCACCCTGGCCAACATGGCAAAATCCCGTCTCTACTAAAATACAAAAAGTTAGCCAGAAAGGCCGGGCGCGGTGGCTCAAAGGCCGGGCGCGGTGGTTCAAATGCTGGGCGCGGTGGCTCATGCCTGTAATCCCAGCACTTTGGGAGGCTGAGGTGGGCAGATCACAAGGTCAGGAGATCGAGACCATCCTGGCTAACACGGTGAAACCCCATCTCTAGTAAAAAAAAAAAAAAAAATACAAAAATTAGCCGGGCGTGGTGGCACACGCCTGTAGTCCCAGCTACTCAGGAGGCTGAGGCAGGAGAATCGCTTGAACTCGGGAGGTGGAGGTTGCAGTGAGCCGAGATCACGCCACTGCACTCCAGCCTGGGCCACAGGGCGAGACTACGTCTCAAAGATAAAAATAAAATGAGCAAAAGACTTGAATAGGCATTTCTCCAAAGAAGGTAAACAAATGGCCAATAAGCACATGAAAAGATGCTCAGCATCACTAATAATTAAGGAAATGCAAATTAAAAGCACAATGAAATATCACTTCACACTAGGATCAAAAAACTTTTACTATCAAATAAACAGAAAATAACAAGTGTTGGTAAGGAGGTAAAGAAACTGGAATCCTTGTGCAATGTTGGTAGGAATGTAAAATGGTATAGCTACTATGGAAAACAGCTTGGTAGTTCCTCAGAAAATTAAAAATATAATTACTGTATGATCCAGCAATTCCAATTCTGGGTATATACCCAAAAGAATTGAAAGCAGAATCTTGAAGAGCTATTTGTACATCCACGTTCACAGTAGTATTCACAACAACCAAGAGGTGAAAAGCAACCCAAGTATCCACTGATGGATGAATTAATCAACAAAACGTGACATAAACATAAAACAGAATATTTTTCCATCTTAAAAAGAAAGAAAATTCTGACACATGCTACAACACAGATGAACCTTGAAGACATTATGTTAAGTAAAATACATCGGTTACAAAAAGACAAATACTATATGGTTCCACTTATATGTGCTAGAGCAGCCCGATTAATAGAGATAGAAAGCAGAATGGTTGCTGCCAGGGGCTGGGGGCAGGAGGAAACTGGGAGTTGCTATTTAATGGATACAGAGTTTCAGTTAGCAAAATGAAAAAGTTCTGGGGATTGATTGTACAATAATGTGAATATATGTAACAATACTGAATTGTACACTTAAAAATGGTTAAGATGGTAAACTTTATGTTATGTGTTTTTAGCACAATAAAATTAATAATTAAAAAATCATCAAGGCTGTGGTGTGGAGGCTGAACTAGGAAATTACCAGTATAAGGTAAATGCCAGTGTAAGCACAGGGAAGCCTATTAAAATATTCTTGCAATAATCCAGAGAGGACCTGAATTGACATAATACAGTGGGAATGGAAAAAAGAAAAAAAAAGAGGAATTATATAAGAGATCTTAAGGACTTAAGATGTGAAGAAATAAAGATAGCTCTGTTACTCTCCACCCAAAGCCCTGATGTCACTCTTATAATTAACTACTCAATAAATATTTATTGAGTACTGACTATGCCTAGCACTGATGATATTCTGGTTTTAAAGAAAGAAGGTTCCTGCCTTCATGAATCTTGCAATCCAATGACAGTCAGAACTTTAAATATATATGGCCAGGCACAGGGGCTCATGCCTGCAATCCCAACACTTTGGGAGGCCAAGGCAGCCTGATCACCTAAGGTCAGGAGTTCCAGACCAGCCTAGCCAACATAGTGAAACCCCATCACTAGTAAAAATACAAAAATTAGCCAGACATGGTGGCACAAGCCTGTAGTCCCAGCTACCCAGGAGGTTGAGGAAGGAGGATGGCCTGAACCCGGGAGGCAGAGGTTGCAGTCAGCCAAGATTGCGCCACTGCACTCCAACCTGGACGATAGAAGGAAAAAAAAACTGTATACATACACATGCTGGGCACGGTGGCTTGCATCTGTAATCCCAGCAGTTGGGAGGCCGAGGCAGGTGGATCACTTGAGGTCAGGAATTTGAGACCAGCCTGGCCAACATGGTGAAACCCCGTCACTACTAAAGATACAAAAATTAGCTGGGTGTGGTGGCGCAGGCTTGTAATCTCAGCTACTTGGGAGCCTGAGGTGGGAGAATCAGTTAAACCCAGGAACTGGAGGTTGCAGTGAGCTGAGATCATGCCACTGCACTCCAGCCTGGGCAACAGAGCGAGACTCCATATCAAAAAAAAGAAAAAAAGAAAAGAAAAAAATCTATACACAAAGTATTAATTAATTACAACAGTAAAAACTTCATTATTACAGGGTGATTTTAATCAATGTGGAAAACGCATTCAATACACTAGTCTTTCATTTTCTTTACCATTATTCAGCCATTTACCCTCATGTCCAATTCTAGAATTAATTGACACCCAGTGCTGCTTTGATTCTAAAACCACAAACCAAGATATCCAAATCTTTAACTACAACAGTTCTCTCTTCAGATCACACTCAGTCACACTGTTTTCTACCTTATTAGTAGACCACTTCACTTTCATCTTATCACTCCCTTTCTCTCACCTTACATCCCAATAAAGATATTTTATAAAAAGGTGTATTGGAACTAGGTTTACCTCTAAGAGATATATTAGTTATGACATTGGAAAGTTCACAAATAAAACTTCAAAACAGGCTGGGTGCAGTGGTTCACGCCATTTAAGATAATAACAAAAAACATTAAAACTTAGAAATAATTTTTTAAAATATGTGCAAGACCTGTACACTTAACACTATGTTACTGAGAAAAATTAAGGAGAACTTAAAATAAATAGAAAGATATATAGTGTTTATGGATTGGAAAACTTAATATTGTTAGGAAAGTAAGGCTCTCAAAACTAATCTACAGATTCAATACAATCTCAACCAAAATCTCAGCAGGCAGTTCTCTACAAATTTACAAGCTAATTCTAAAATGTATATGTAAATTTGAAGACTCAGAGTAACCAAATCAGTTTTCAAAACAAACAAGTCAGAGAACTGTACACTACATGATTTCATGTATAGAGCTATAGTAACTAAGACAGTAACTGAGCTACAGTAACTGAGACATTGTGATAGTAGAGTAAGAATGGCCAGGCATATCAATGAAATAAACAAATCAGAAATTAACCCACACATATATAAATTTGTTTTCAAGAAAAATGCCAAGATAATCCAAATGAGAAGACCTTTTAAACAAACAATACTCAAACAATTGGGTATCAATTTGGAAAAAATAAAAAAGGAACTCCAATCCTTTCCTTACACCATACATAAAAATTAACTTGAAACAGATAATAAACGTAAAAACTAAACCTATAAAACAATGAGAAAGTATAGGAAAATTTTTTGCAATCATTGGTAAGGAAAGATTTCTTAGAATACAAAAAATACACACCAAAAAGAAAAAAAAACTGACATATTTTATCAAAATTTAAAATTTCTATCCTCAACAGACATGATCAGGAAAATAAAAGGCAGACTCAGACTGGACAAAGATATTTACAATACATTTATGTGACAAAATACCTCTATCCAAAATATTTAAGCTCAAAATAAACTCTAAACTCTAAAACTCAATAGAAAGGCAACCGAATTTTTCAAATGGACAAAAAATTTGAACAGACACTTCACAAATGATGTACACATTAGCCAGGCATAGCGATGCACATTGCAGTCCCAGCCACTCAGGAGCCTAAGGCAGAAGGGATTGCTTGAGCCCAGGTGTTTGAGTCCAGCCTAGGCAACACAGTGAGACCTCATCACAAGAAAAGAGGTTTAATGTCAGTCAACAAGCAAATGCAAACTAAAGCCACAATTAAACAGCACTACACACTTACTGGAATAGCTAACATTAAAATTATCAACAATACCAAGTGTAGGCAAGGATATGGAGGAGGCAGAATTCTCCAATTTTGCAGGTGAGAGTGTAAAATGGCAATAATCACTCTAAAAAACAGTTTGCTAGTTTCTTATAAATATACACTTACCACGTGATCTAGCAATTTTGCTTCCAAGAGAAATAAAAACGTATATCTACAAAAAGACCTGTACAAGAATGATCACAGTAGCTTTATACAGAATAGCCAAAAACCGAGAACAAGCTATTTGTCTATCAAAAGATGAATAATCTATGGTAGATTCATAAACATACTACTACTTAGCAATAAAAATGAACAAAGCACTAACACGAGACAAGATGGGCAAGTCTCAAAAGCATTATGCTGTGCAAAGTAAGTCAAACACAGAAGAGTTTGTACAGTGTTTCCATTTATATAAAATTCTAGAATGGGCTAAATTAACCTATAGTGACATAAAACAGATTTGCCTGGGTTTAGGGGTAAATGGAGGGAAAAATGGATTGACAGCAAGGTGGCTTGAAAGAAACATTTTTGGAAATGTTCTAAATCTTGATTGTAGTAGTGATTACTCAGATGCTTACATTTTTAAAATTTCACAAACTATACTCATAAATTGGTTGCATTTTACTGTGTGTAAACTATACCTCGATAAAACTAATTTTTACTTTTTTTGCTGATATCTGCAGAAAAGCAAAACTGGTATTTTTTTTAATGAAAAAACAAAAAAAACAACAACAACAAAACAAAAGCCTGATAGAATTAGTTTTGGCTGTAACAAAAACCCAAAATAAAGTCAGGACTGACATATGTCTAAGACAATCAGGACCACAGCTTGTTGCCCTCATAAATTCAACAAGTCTAGGTGATGGTCCAAAAGGCTGCTGTGGTTTCCAGACAGCAGGGGGGGAAAAAAAAAAAAGGAGGATACATCTCTTCCCATTAATTTTCCTCTCAAAAGTTGTCCATATTCTTGCACTTACATTTCACTGTCCAGAACTAAGCCACAGAGCCACCATACCTAGCAACAGGAAAAGCTCGGAAATGTATCTTTTTCTTTTATGAGACGGAGTTTCACTCTTGTTGCCCAGACTGGAGTGCAGTGGCACGATCTCAGCTCACTGAAACCTCCACCTCCCAGGTTCAAGCGACTCTCCTGCCTCAGTCTCCTGAGTAGCTGGGATTACAGGCGCGTGCCACCACGCCCAGCTATTTTTTGTATTTTTAGCAGAGACGGAGTTTCATCAGGTTGGCCAGGCTGGTCTCGAACTCCTGACCTCAGGTGATCCTCAGGCGATCCACTCACCTCGCCCTCCCAAAGTGCATGGATTACTGGTGTGAGCCACCATGCCCAGTTGGGAAATGTATCTTTTATCCTGAACAGTTACATACTGAGAATCCTATTAGGAATAAAAAGAGAAATGTATGTGTGCATGCATGTGTGCATGTGTTTATGCATGTGTGTGTACATGTACATGTATGTACATATACACATCTATGTGTGCATGTGTATATGAATCAATGAAATGACGTGTTTCTTTTTTTTTTATTTTTTATTTTTGAGATGGAGTCTCGCTCTTTCGCCCAGGCCGGACTGCAGTGGAGCTATCTCCGCTCCGCCTCCCGGGTTCATGCCATTCTCCTCCCTCAGCCTCCTGAGTAGCTAGGATTACAGGCGCCCGCCACCACGCCCAGCTAATTTTTTGTATTTTTAGTAGAGACGGGGTTTCACCGTGTTAGCCAAGATGGTCTCGATCTCCTGACCTCGTGATCCACCCGCCTCAGCCTCCCAAAGTGTTGGGATTACAGGCGTGAGCCACCGCGCCCAGCCAACGTGTTTCTTTTTAAAGAGTTCAAAAATCTAGATAAAGCTGAGCGTGGTAGCTCATGCCTGTAATTCTAAAACTTTCAGAGACCAAGGCACGAATATCACTTGAGCCCATGAGTTTGAGACCAACCTGGGCAATACAGCGAAACCCCATCTCTAAAAAAATTTAAAAATTAGCTGGGCATGGTTGTGCACACCCGTATTCCCAGCTACTCGGGAGACTGAGGTGGGATCATTTGAGCCTGGAAGGTCAAGGCTACAGTGAGCCGTGACTGTATTCCAGTCTGGCAAGAGAGACCCCATCTCAAAAAAAAAAAAAAAAGAACCTAGATTAGGCTTTAAGGCAACTACTTTTAGGTGGATATGTTAATTAGTCTCCAAAAATGGCCTCAAGAAATCACATCTCTCAATATTCACACCCTTGTTGTCTTCTTCCATGCAGAATCATCAAGTAAGAAGTCTGGATACACTGTTGGAAAGACTAGAGAAAGGGAAGGTGCTTTCCCCAAGTTTCAACGGAGCCAGCCTTCCAGCTGTCCCACCAAGGCACCAGCTATGTAAGTAAGGCCATGGTGAACATGCTATATGCTAACTGCAGCTACACGAGAGATTCAAAGTAAGACCAGAAGAAGCAGCTAACCTCCAGTCAACTTATAGTCATGAGAAAAATTATACTGGCTATTCTTTTAAATCACTAAGTTTAAGGTGGTTTGTTACATAGAAGTAGATAACTAAAACAGTAAAGATGTTTTGATTTGGCAAAAAAACAAACTGTGACGTAATCTCATATAATCTGAATTACTGCTTAATGTTAAAATAATTACACTTTGTCATTAAATATAATAAAGATGCTTCTCATTTTACTTCATCTAATTCTGACACAATTGACCACACATTTTTTTTCCTATCACAATCTTCCTTTTGGTTTCCATGACACTTATTACCCTGATTTACCTTCTACCTCCTTCTTGGCCACCTGTGCATGATCTTCCTTCTCTATCTGTCCCTCGGGGTTCTGTCCTAGGCTTTCTGCTCATCTTGTTCATTCTCAGAGTTTCAATAGCCAAACATATGCTGATGACTCTAAAATCTATAATCTCAGGCTAGATGTCTCTCAACAACAAACCTATATTTCTAGCAGTCATCAGGATGCTTTGCCTGGATGTCTCAGAAATACCTCAACTTAATTGTCCAAAATTGAATTTACAATCTTCCCTATCACTCAGCCTCCAAATTCTGCTCATCCTGCTTTCTATCTCAGCAACTACTGCCACTATCTACCAGCTACAAAACTAATAATCTTGATGAGTCCCTCTCACCACACTTATATAATCAATTACCAAGTCATTTCCATTCTTCCTAAAAAGCATCTTTCAAATTATGCCATTACTCAAAAATCATGCTCAAAATCATTATAATTACAGACAAACTAAGGCTTAGGGGGAAAAAAGAAAAAAAAACAGCATAAAAGGAAAAGCCTTTACAATTGCCTACAGGTCCTCCTGTTAGTGTTCTGATGTCAGTCATCTCCTCCTTCTCTCCCTCTTGTTCATTCTGTTCCAGCCATACTCGCCTAAGAGCTTTTTTCATGAACGTGCCAGGCACATTACTGCCTTAGGGCCTTTACGCTAGCTGTTCCTTATGCCTGCACCGTTCTCCCAGATATCTACATGGTCAACTTCCTAATCTCTTTCAAGTCTTCTCAAAGGTCATCTTCTGAAGGAGGCCTAACTTGACCGCCCTAGTTTAAATTACAACCTGTCTCCCAGTTAGCACTTCTGATCCATGTTATCGTGCTCTACATGTTCCCTTTCCCTATAGCACTTACAGCTTTCTATTGTTTATATTTATCTTTTTTGTTGTTTTTTTGAGACAGGGTCTCACTCTGTCACCCAAGCTGGAGTGCAGAGGCACAATCATGGCTCACTCACTGCAGTCTCAACTGCCCCAGACTTAGATGATCCTTCCACCTTAGCCGCCTGAGTAGCTGGGACCACAGGCTTGCATGACCACGCACAGCTAATTTTTCTATTTTTTGTAGAAACAGGGTTTTGCCATGTTGCACAGGCTATTCTTGAACTCCTGGGCTCAAGTGAGCCCCACCCACCTTGGCCTCCCAAAGTGCTGGGATTACAGGCGTGAGCCACCGCACCCAGCCTTTATTATCTATTTCTCCCTATTAGAATGCAAGTTCCATAAAAGCAAGATTTTTTTTGTCTGTTTTGTTCTCTGATGTATCTAGGTATCTAGAACAATGTTCAGCTTATAGTAGGCACATATAAAAAAATACTTTTTTAACAAAAAGCTGGAAAAAATTACAAATTAAATATAACTATAAAACAAATAAAATGTTAATTCACATCAACGCAAAGTTAATTTGATGAGTGATATTCTGTTGAAACTACACTGTTGGTTGGGCATGGTGACTCATGCCTGTAATCCCAGTACTTTGGGAGGTGAGGCAGAAGGACTGCTCGAGTCCAGGAGTACAAGTCCAGCTTGGGCAACAGAGCAAGACTCCGTCTCTACAAAAACGAAAATAAAAAAATTAGCCGGGCATGGTGGTGCGCACTTGTAGTTTCAGCTACTCAGCAAGCAGAGGTGGGAGGATCACTTAAGCCTGGGAGCTTGAGGCTACAGTGAGCCGTGATCACGCCACTGTACTCCAGCCTGGGCAACAGAGCAAGACCCTGTCCCTTAAAAAAAAAAAAAATGGGAAAAAAATTAAATTGTCACTTGCAAAGTGCAGTACTGATGCCTCCATTTGGCATGTCTTTTGGTCAATAAGATCCATCTAGTAGCCTTTATAATTATATTTAGTATTACTGCATGCTACCTAGGCAATTCTAAGAACTGCTAACCACACAGAGACATCTGTAAGAACACTTTAATTCCAAAAACAGACAAGCAGCAATATATTTATAAATAGATAATTTTTTTGTCTTTTTTTTTTTTTTTTTTTTTTTTTTGAGATGGAGTCTCCCTCTGCCGCCATGGCTGGAATGCAGTGGCGTGATCTCGGCTCACTGCAACCTCCACTTCTCGTGTTCAAGCGATTCTCCTGCCTCAGCCTCCCGAGTAGACAGGATTACAAGCATGCACCACCTTGCCCAGCTAATTTTTGTATTTTTAGTAGAGGCAGGGTTTCACCATGTTGGCCAGGCTGGTCTTGAACTCCTGACCTCAGGTGATCTGCCCGCCTCGGCCTCCCAAAGTGCTGGGATTATAGGCATGAGCCACCGGGAGTTCAAGAATAGGCTGGGTGTGGTGGTTTACACCCGTAATCCCAGCATTTTGGGAGGCCGAGGCGGGCAGACCACGAGGTCAGGAGTTTGAGAACAGCCTGGCCAACAGTGAAACCCCATCTCTACTAAAAATACACAAAAATTAGCCAGGTGTGGTGGCGGCTGCCTGTAATTCTAGCTACCTGGGAGGCTGAGGCAGGCAAATAGCTTGAACCTAAGAGGCAGAAGTTGCAATGAGCCGAGACAGCGCCACTGCACAACAGCCCGGGAGACAGCGCAAGACACCATCTCAAAAAAAAAAAAAAAAAAAAACAAAGACAAAAAAAAAAAAACATTTAAACAACCTAAGCAGCAGCAAATCAAATTAATGTTTCAATTTATAATTTTGTCATGATTTTAAAAAAGCAATGATTAT
The DNA here is from genome assembly GCF_029281585.2 of Gorilla gorilla gorilla. Classification (NCBI taxonomy): domain Eukaryota; kingdom Metazoa; phylum Chordata; class Mammalia; order Primates; family Hominidae; genus Gorilla; species Gorilla gorilla. The sequence continues at coordinate 74,489,550 of NC_073243.2, forward strand.
TGCCAATGAAACTATGGTAGTTGAAAATCATACAAGAAATCCTATATTAGCAACTCTTGTTCTTCCTTTTTCTTCCCTTGTTTTTTCTTTTTCTTCTTTTTTTTTTTAATGTTTTTGTTTATTATATTGGCCATGAACACTCCACCACAGTAACTCTCCTTCTTATTTGCTTCCTAAGTCAGAAATCCTGGAATCTAGACAGGAATCTATATTTAACTCCACTTGTAACCTTCAGTAAGTTGTTTAACCACACCAAACCTCAGCTTTGTCAATTATAAAAGTGAAAGAGGTTAGTTACCATGAATTATATGACATAATTTACTTTGAATTTATTCACATCTGGAACTGTGAACACTACCTTGTCACTGACAAGGCCCCCCCTCACTTCCATCCTCTTCACTTCTTTCCACACTGCTCTCTACAATACTATTCTTCATAGGTCATTTTTCATCAAAAACCTTCAATGGCTCTCCACCACCTTTGAAGCAATCAAAAACTTTTCACAACATTCGCGCATTTTGTTTTAGAAAATTTTCTACATTTGGCCAGGTGCAGTGGCTCACACGTATAAACTCAGCAGTTTGGGAGGCTGAGGCGGGCAGATCGATTTGAGCTCAGGAGTTCGAGACCAGCCTGAGCAACATGGCAAAACCCCGTGTCTACAAAAAATACAAAAAAAAATTTAGCTGAGGGCTGGGCGCAGTGGCTCCCGCCAATAATCCCAACACTGAGAGGCTGAGGAGGCAGGCGGATCACCTGAGGTCGGGAGTTCAAGACAAGCCTGGCCAACATGATGAAACTCTGTCTCTACTAAAAATACAAAAATTAGCTGGGTGTGGTGGCATGCACCTGTAATCCCAGCTGCTCAGGAGGCTGACGCATGAGAATCACTTGAACCCAGGAGGTGGAGGTTGCAGGGAGCAGAGATCGCGCCAGTGCACTCCAGCCTGGGTGACAGAGTGAGACTCTGTCTAAAAAAAATATATAAATAAATAAAATAAAACAAAAAAATTAGCCAGGCATAGAGGTTCATGCCTATAGTCCCAGCTACTCTGGAGGCTGAGGCTGGAGAATCACTTGAGTCCGGGAAGTGGAGATTGCAGTAAGTCGATATTGCACCACTGCACTAACTACTCCGGCCTGGGTGACAGAGTGAGACTCTGTCTCAAAAAAAAAAAAAGAAAAAAGGAAAGTTTTCTACAACATCTGACTACTGTTTCAGGTAAAGTTAAACAAAATTAACATTTCAGAAGTTTCTTACATAATTATAAAGCAAATACTTGTATTTTGTTATAAGATACTAATCTCTAAAGAGCCTATCATTTGCAGTGGTATTTTTCATTTATTACTTATTAACATTTGTATTAATAATCCATCCTTATCCTTTACCCTCAGTATTAACCATTCCAGGTAGGAATGAAAGAAGAGAGAAGCTGAGCTTGCCAGGGAGAAGGATGGCCTGTAACAGAACTAAGAAGTAGTGACCTGGCTTCCTGGGACCCTGTAATGAAACTCCTCCCTCCCACACTCTCACTCCCACCCCAAGGAGAAGACTTTCTTTTACAACCACCAAGAGAGAGGGAGAATTTCACCTGCTGAGCTGGGTCTGAGTTGCACCATTTTTCCTATTCCTGAAAAAGTCCCTCATCTAGGATGTCAGTGGCAATACCAACCTCATGTATACCCCATTCTCATGCACACAAATTAACAACCTGAACCGTCTTCTCAAAGCCTCAAATCCTTAGCCTTCTCTCTACAAAGAATATTTGTTGATTGATTCATTTAGGAAACAAAGCATTTTTTAGAAGTAGAATAAAGATTAATACACACTTCACCCTGATATCTCCACAGTTCTGTTACTAAAAATGTAAGACAGCAATACAACAAATCAGAGGTAGCACAAAAGAGAAGGTATTCAACACCACTTTTGTGAGTCAGTGAAGATTTTCACAAGGAGAAAATGCTCTGTTTTCACAGGGAAAAATAATTCTGAAAAATGAAAAAGGTCTTCCTTGATGAAAGAGATAGGTCTGTCACAAAGTACCTTACAAGGGTCACAGCTTACGTAGAATGCCACTGAACAGAGGTGTACTAAGTATTGATCAGCATCCAGAGAGAAGAAAAAGTATTCTGGAATGCATGAAACAGAACCAAAGACTGTTCACAGTTTATACAGATAGGGCATGAGGCAAATGTAGGAGAGAGTCCAGATGACCCTGAGAAGCAGAACAGGTCACAACCAGTAGTGTAGTAGGGCATAATGGTTAAGCACATGGATTCTGGAGTAGCTTCCCTAAATTTGAAACCTGACTCCGCCATTTACCACTGCATGGCCTTAGAGAACTTAGCACTTCCGAATACTAGTTTCCTCACCTGTCGAAAGGGGATGGATAACTGTACCTCCACTTCACTGGAGCAGTAGGAGGATTATATGAGTTAATTCATCTTAATTGTTTAGAAAATTGCACAAAAGAAGGATCTGCTAACTGTTGAACTGTATCATAATTCTTTTATTTATTTTTTGTTTTTGAGACAGAGTCTTACTCTGTTGCCCAGGCTGAAGTGGTGGCGTGATCTCGGCTCACTGCAACCTCCGCCTCCTGGGTTCAAGTGATTCTCCTGCCTTAGCCTCCCGAGTAGCTGGGACTACAGGCACGTATCAGCACACTTGGCTAATTTTTTTGTATTTTTAGTACAGACGGGGTTTCACCATGTTGGCCAGGCTGGTCTCAAACTCTCAACCTCATGTCATCCTCCCAAAGTGAGAGGATCATTTAAAGCCATGAGTTCGGGAACAGCCTGAGGAACATATGAAGACCCCATCTCTACAAAAAATAGCTGGGCATGGTGGCATGCACCTTTGTTCCTAGCTGCTCAGGAGGCTAGAGCAGAAAGATCACTTAAGCCCAGGAGTTCGAGGTTGCAGTGAGTTATGATCATACCACTATATTCTAGCCTGGGCAACAGAGCAAGAATCTGTGTCTAAAAAAGAAAAAAGAAAAAAACAAATCTTTTTCAAGATTGGCACAGGCAAATCTACTTGTATACACGTCAACAAAAGGTGAAAGATCAAGGAAACTATTTTACTTTCAAACACTGTGTTACAACTACTAACGTGCAAATTGATACGTCTGTTCCTCTGGCTGTCTTCATTAATATTTAGAGGAGTCACAAAATAATTACCTGATTCTTGCTTCTAAGAATACTTACTTTTTTCTCTTTTTAGTTATTTATTAATTTATTTTGTAGAGACTGGGTCTGTGTTGCCCAGGCTGGTCTTGAACTCCCAGCCTCAAGTAATCCTCCCACCTCGGCCTCCCAAAGCACTGGGATTAGAGATGAGAGCCACTGTGGCCGACCAAGAATACTTTCTTTAGCTGTTAAGGTAGAAAACAAAATATGGGCCAGGCATGGTGGCTCACGCCTGTAATCCCAGCACTTTGGAAGGCTGAGGGGGGCAGATCACTTGACCCCAGGAATTCAAGACTGGCCTGGGCAACACAGTGAGACCCCATCTCAAAAAAAAATGTAATCAATAAATAAAGTAGCCCAAAATAAATTTAATAAATAGTAAACTGAGAGAAACAAACAAAGCGAAAAATATAATTGCACTAAATTCAGTTTTTGTTTTTGAGACAGAGTCTTGTTCTGTCACCCAGACTGGAGTGCAATGGCGCTGCTCACTGTAACCTCCACCTCCCAGGTTCAAGCAATTCTCCTGCCTCAGCCTCCCAAGTAGCAGGGATTACAGGCACCTGCCACCGCACCCGGTTAATTTTTTGTATTTTTAGTAGAGATGGAGTTTCACCATGTTGGCCTGGCTGGTCTCGAACTTCTGATTTCAGGTGATCCACCCACCTTGGCCTCCCAAAGTGCTGTGATTACAGGCATGAGCCACCATGCCCAGCCTAAATTCAGTTTTTAAAAAAAGAAAAGCAGCTGGGCGCGGTGACTCACACCTGTAATCCCAGCACTTTGGGAGGCTAAGGCAGGTGGATCACAAGGTCAGGAGTTCAAGACCAGCCTGGCCAAGATGGTGAAACCCCGTCTCTACTAAAAATACAAAAATTAGCTGGGCACGGTGGCAGGCGCCTATAAACCCAGCTACTCAGGAGGCTGAGGCAGGAGAATCGCTTGAACCCCAGGACGGAAGTTGCAGAGAGCCAAGATTGCGCCACTGCACTCCAGCCTGGAAGACAGAGTGAGATTCTGTCTCAACAAAAAAAAGAAACGCTTTAACGTAAAATGAAACATGAGTTAAACAGCAAAGAGGTGGGGGCTTATACAGGAAGACATAAGGAAGTAAAATAGGAAAAGAGAAATGAAAGTGAAAGATTTTTAAAAATGAGCATTCCATTACTTCACAGAAATTACTGGGCCCAACATGGTGGCTCACACCTGTAATCCCAGCACTTTGGGAGGCCAAGGCGGGCAGATCCCTTGAGGCCAGAAGTCCGAGACGAGCCTGGCCAACATGGTGAAACCCTGTCTCTACCAAAAGTACAAATATTAGCCAGGCGAGTTGGCAGGTGCCTGTAATCCCAGCTACCCAGGAGGCTGAGGCAGGAGAATTGCTTGAACCTAGGAGGCGGAGGTTGCAGTGAGCAGAGCCAAGATCACACCACTGCACTCCAGCCTGAGTGAGAAAGAGACTCCATTTCAAAAGGAAAAAAAAGAAGAAGAAAAATTACTGATGATAGTAAATATCCTTGGGTAACAGAAAAAAAGTTTTTAGAAAGTACTAGATATGCCAAGAGATTTTTGAAAACTGAACAAGAGTTCTGTGAATATAGAAGAAGGTATATGGCTATAAGAAATGAAAAATGATACAAAGGAGAACATCCCAACTTTTTTCATGATTATAAGAGAAGTAGTCAACTAAAAAGGAGAAAAGGAGATTACCATCCTGGCTAACACGGTGAAACCCCATCTCTACTAAAAAATAGAAAAAATTAGCCAGGCGTGGTGGCGGTTGCCTCTAGTCCCAGCTACTCAGGAGGCTAAGGCAGGAGAATGGCATGAACCCGGGAGGCGGAGCTTGCAGTGAGCCGAGATCACGCCACTGCACTCCAGCCTGGGTGACAGAGCGAGACTCCATCTCAAAAAAACAGGAGATTCAAATTTTCACTGAAGAGGGGGTATAAAAAGATTACACTAAAATATCTTAAAATAAAATTAAAATTTTTAGGTCAAGGTTTATTTAATCCTGAATAAAATAAAATAAAATAAAATTCATAATTCAAAATTTAAGTCATAACAAATCTCATAGTAAATGTTAGAATCCACAAAGAATGAATCAAGTATTATTTTATAGAAACTTCTTCAATTTTTTCAAAATCCTATGATATTCAAATCACGTATCATTCTTGTCAATTTTCTCTTTTCCAATCAGGAACTAACTGCTCTAGTTCAACCAGTTCCTCACTTTCCAATGCTTTGGGTGGAGTGGAGAACTTCTTTAACATCATTTCCACTTACTTAATGGCGCACTTACTTAAATCTGCAAGTTTTGCAATTTGCTATGTATACACTAAATTGACAGATGTTTACCAGAGTTTAATGCTGAATACCTGGACATTAAAATAACTTGTGTTGGGCACAGTGGTTCATGTCTATAATCCCAGGACTTTGCGAGGCCAAGGCAAGAGGATCACTTGAGCCAAGGAGCTCAAGACCAGCTTGGGCAACATAGCAAGACTCCACCTCTACAAAGAATAAAGTAATAAAATAATTAGCTCGGCATGGTGGTGCTACTCAGAAGGCTGAGACAGGAGAATCACTTAAGCCCAGGAATTTGAGGTCACAGTGAGCTATGATTGTGCCACTGCACTCCAGGCTGGGCAACAGAGCAATACGCTGTCTCTTAAAAAAAAAAAAAAAAACGTCGGTGGGGGTGGTGGCCGGGTGCAGTGACTCATACTTGTAATCCTAGCACTTTGGGAGGCTGAGACAGGCAGATCGCCTGAGCCCAGGAGTTCGAGACCAGCCTGGGCAATATGAGGAAACCCCATCTCTAGAAAACACAGAAAAATTAGCCGGGCATGGTGGCGCCCACTGTAGTTCCAGCTACTAGGGAGGCTGAGATGGGATGATTGCTTGAGCCTGGAAGATCAAAGCTGCAGTTGAGTAGTGAGCGTGCCACTGCACTCTAGTCTGAGTGACAGAGCAAGACCCTGTCTCAAAAAAAGAAAAAAACAAAAACTTGTAAGTAAAGAGACTATAATCAAAGTCAGATAAAAAGTACCCCCATATTTGTCACTGCACTTAAAGTATGCTTTGGATTATCTGCATAACTTAGTCCATCTTCCTTAAAGTATCCTCATTTTGATCCATACTAGCAGTGTCCATTCACATAGCAGACGCACAAAATATTTGTTGAGCAAAATAAAAACCACTGCTCAGAGGCAGAAACAACCCTTGAGAGGATACAAAAGCTTACCTGGAAAGGGAGCTTTAAAAAGACTGCACACTTTTGACATAACTGTGGAGGACTAGCCTAGAAATGTGTAAGTGGAATATTAGCTTCTCAGCTTCTAAAGAGTAACTGTGGCTGGGCACGGTGGCTAACGCCTGTAATCCCAGCACTTTAGGAGGCCAAGGCTGGCAGATCACTTGAGGAGTTTGAGACCAGCCTGGCCAAGATGGCAAAACCCTGACTCTACTAAAATTACAAAAATTAGCCAGGCATGGTGGCACATGCCTGTAATCTCAGTTACTCAGGGGGCTGAGGCATGAAAATCGCTTGAGCCTGGGAGGTGGGGCTTGCAGTGAGCTGATATCACCCCATTGTACTCCAGCCTGGGTGACACAGGGAAACTATCTCAAAAAAAAAAAAAAGAATAATTGTGACCAGATCAGAAGCTAACTTTGATTCAATGAAATGTTTAGGAAGAAAGTAGCCATGCCCACAGGCAAGGATGGCCATTCCATTCATTCAACTAATATTTCTTGAGTACCTACTATGTGCTAGGTATCTGTCAAGCCACTGAGGATACAGCAGTAAAAAAAAAAAACAAAAAAACAAAAAAACAAAAAAAAACAACAGACTGTCCTCATAGAACTTACATTCTTATGTGAAGAAAGACAATAAACCAATACACAAAAATGTCAGATAATGATAAGTACCATAAAGCAGTGATAGGAAAAGAGGTAGGATGGGGAGCAGGGGGGACCTATATAAGATGGACAGAGAAGGTAACACTTGAGCACAGATCCAAGCAAAATAAGGGAGCCATGTGAAGTTCTGGGTATTATTCCATGTGGAAGAAAGAGTAAATAGAAAGTTTCCATGTGGGAATAAGAATAGAGGTCTCCAAAGAAAACCAGAAAGATCAATGTGGCTAGAGAGGAGTGAGCAAGCCAGGGGGTAGAAGGGGATAAAGTCAGTGTGATTTGCAGAGGCCAAGGCAAAGAACCTGAAGTGATAGGAAGAAACCGGAGGTTTGGAGCAGAGAAGTGACAAGATCTGATATATATTTTCTTTTTTTTTTTTTTTTTTTTTTTTTGAGACAGAGTTTTGCTCCTGTTGCCCAGGCTGGAGTGCAATGCGCAATCAAGGCTCACCGCAACCTCCGCCTCCTGAGTTCAAGTGATTCTCCTGCCTCAGCCTCCCAAATAGCTGGGATTACAAGCATGCACTACCACGCCTGGCTAATTTTGTATTTTTAGTAGAGACAGGGTTTCTCCATGTTGGTCAGGCTGGTCTCGAACTACCAACCTCAGGTGATCCATCTGCCTTAGCCTCCCAAAGTGCTGGGATTACAGATGTGAGCCACTGTGCCCGGCAAGATCTGATATATATTTTCAAAAGTTTGGATTAGACTAATGATCACAGAAATAAACCTTATTCAACTTTATAGACTTCAATATTAAAGTATGAGGAAGCTATCCTTAAAATTCCCACATAGGCATCTTTTTTTTTTTTTTTTTTTTGAGACAGAGTCTCGCTCTGTCGCCAGGCTGGAGTGCAGTGGTGCGATCTCGGCTCACTGCAACCTCCGCCTCCCTGGTTCAAAATGATTCTCCTGCCTCAGCCTCCCAAGTAGCTGGGATCACAGGCACACGCCACCATGCCCAGGTAATTTTTCTATTTTTAGTAGAGACAGGGATTCACCATATTCGCCAGGATGGTCTCCATCTCCTGACCTCATGATCTGCCCACCTCAGCCTCCCAAAGTGCTGGGATTACAGGTGTGAGCCACGGCACCCAATCAGGAATCTCTGTTACTTATCTAAAAAGCTCAAGATAAAATTTTAAATATATTTGAGAGAATTTTTCTGCATTCTTCTTCAGAGAATAAAAAGTAATTATTCCAACACTAATCTCAATCTCAAACTCACTTGTTCCAGTCTGTAGAAGACATTATTTATAAAAGATTCTTTTTTTTCCTTCCACTATAGACAGGCAAAGGGAAAAACTGGATGCTTGCCAAAGAGCTTCTATTGCCCCCTAGTGCCCATTTTCACACATTAGCAGTTTCAAAATCCTAAGGAACATAGTCACTGGGTTTTGGAACACAGCTTCTAGCATCCTCTGCCGACATAACCTTGCAGGTGTAATTAAATTACTCTGTTTTAAAGGACATTAATTCTACTTGGAAGTTAAAATACTTAAGTTTTCTCATACCAATTTTTTAAAACTTTTCTTCAATTGAAGTCAACTTCAGTTAAATTTAAATTGGTTATTGATCAAATATTGGTATTGATGATGAAAACAACGATAAAACCCAGCAATTCTGAGTGCCTAGTATGAGTCCTATGTTGCGTGTTTACATGAATCATCTTATTCTTACACCAACTCCTGAGAACTAGAAGATAGTTTTCTCCCGCTTTGAATTCTTCAGCCTCTCCCCACGTATCAGGGAAAGAGACTGACTGATACAGGTGGCTGGCAATGATCAAGGCCAAGGGGATGAGATGCCTCAGACCAGAAGACAAAGCAACACAGTGGTGGCCCAAACTTGGACTCCCCACCACAGAACGTGCCAGCCAGGGAGTCAGACAGAGTTCATGGAGAACAGGTGCTCACAACTAGAAAGCTGCTGTTACATCCAGCCCTTAGTTACAGTCATAAAAATCCAACTTTCTATTTTCTGTAGTAATGGGAAACAGGATAGCAAAGATAATGAAAATCCTCAGTAATCCTAAAGTTTCCATTTAATTATGAGTTAGAACCTCCTTCATCCCTAAAAAAAAAAAAAAAAATCAGAATCATGAACAAGTAATAGAAATGGTTAAAAGATGTTTTGTTTTGTTTTGCTTTGAGATGGAGTCTCACTCTTGTCACCCAGGCTGGAGTGCAAGGGCAAGATCTCGGCTCACTGCAACCTCCACCTCCCGGGTTCAAGCAATTCTCCTGCCTCAGCTTCCCGAGTAGCTGGGATTATAGGCATGCTCCACCACGCCCAGACAATTTTTGTATTTTTAGTAGAGAAAGAGTTTCACCATGTTGGCCAGGCTGGTCTCGAACTCCTGACCTCAGATCCGCCTGCCTCAGCCTCCCAAAGTGCTGGGATTACAGACATGTGCCATAGCATCCAGCCAAAAGATGATTTTTCACCTGTTTTCTCTGATACTTCCCACTTGAATTTTTTTTTTACTTAGTTCTAAGAAAAATAATCATAATCCTTCAAATTCTACTGGAAAGAACAATTTTATTACCATTATAGATAAACAAAATGGAATAAAATAAGTAAAAAAAAGTTTATCAAAAAGAAATTATAATATAATTAATATTTTAAATATAGTGCCTTTAGCAGTAAAACTAAATCCAACTACTAACTAGTAACTGAAGTAAAATACATATAAGAAACAAAAAAATTAATCACAGTTGGGACAGTGTGGTTTATAACGTACCTACTAGTAAGTACTCTGGTAATTTTGCTTCCAATTTTAGAGCTATCAAAAAATCTTTTTTGTTTTTTTCAAATCAAGACGGAGTCTCATTCTGTAGCCCAGGCAGGAGTACGGTGGCATGATATCAGCTCACTACAACCTCCACCTCCCAGGTTCAAGCGATTCTCATGTCTCAGCCTCCCGAGTAGCTGGAATTACAGGTGCGTGCCAACACACCCGGATAATTTTTGTATTTTTAGTAGAGACGGGGTTTGGCCATGTTGGCCATGTTGGTCTTGAACTCATGACCTCAACTGATCCACCCGCCCTGGCCTCCCAAAGTGCTGGAATTACAGGTGTGAGCCACTGCATCTGGCCAAGAAAAAAAAAAATCATTTTTAAACAGTATTGTAACTAGGAGGGGCACAAGGAACTATAGAGATGACAGAAATGTTCTGTACCTTATTTGGGATGGTGGTTACACATAATATATACAACTGTCAAAACTCACCAAACTGAACCTTTAAGATCTGTGCACATTATTATATTAAATAACACCTTAAAAGCAAGGTATGGTGGCTCACACCTGTTATCCAGCACTTTGGGAGGCCGAGACAGGAAAGCTGCTTGAGGCCAGGAGTTCGAGACCAACCTGGGCAACACAGCAAGACCTTATTTCCACAAAATAAAAATAAAAAACAAAAAAACAAATAGTTACACCTTAATAAAAACAATCACACTTTTTAGAAAGTATTGTGTGACTGTTTAAAGGAAAGAAAACTACAACTTTTTCTGATTCATTTGCCAGGTAGGTTCATAAGTTATCAAAATAAAGCGAGAATAAAGTTTTAATCTATAAATTTAATTAACTAAGTCATCTCTATCTTGAGGCAGCTCTTACAATTATTAACCTATAATGTATCTAAATTGTAAGGTTAGGGCAAGGCATGTATAATGGTTCTTATGGAAATAGATGTTTATTTACAATTCTATGCTCACATTTCCTTTGTTCACACTTCCATACCTACTTCCATTTTCCATATAGAAACTAAGGGCTATGTGTCATAAAGAAAAAACACATTTGAATGTCACAAGCTTTTCATTTATAAAAACCAAAAACGTTCAATTCCATTTAACAAATATGTACTCTGTACATACCATTTATAAGGTATTGCATTAGAAGACACAGGACTTTTAAAAAACTACCATACCTTTCATACAAAAGTTCCTGTACTTGAGGTCTTAATATATGATTGGAAAAGAAAGGTAAGGGAGTCAGGACAAGCACACAAATAATGATTTAACAACAAGAAGCCAGAAACCAATCCTGGGAAGTAGCAAATGCAGCTAGCATCTGGAGAGGTTGCTTAGATGAAATTATATTTCAAATGGTCCCTAAAGGGTACACAGAATTTTAACAAGCAGAAACCGGAGGAATGAGAAAGTAGCATTAAAGTTTTCATCAGTACTCAAGTCAAAACTAGCAGACTCAGGCCAGGCACAGTGGCTGACAACTATAATCCCAGCACTTTGGGAGGCCATGGCAGGCAGATTTCTTGAGCCCAGGAGTTCGAGACCAGCCTTGGCAACATGGGAAGACCTTGTCTCTAAAAAAGAAAAAAAAAGAAAAAAAAAAAAACTAACAAACTCCAAGCTGGGTGGACTCACATTCGCCTGTAGTCCTAGCTACTCAGGAGGCTTAGGCAGAAGCACTGCTTGAGCCCAAGAGTTTTAGACCAGCCTGTGCATCATAGCAAAACCCTATCCCTTAAAAAAAAAAAAAAACACTAGTGGACCCCTTTCTCAGAGAAAATGAATGGGCAAAATAGAGATTGGTGAAGTCTGAAACATTTATGCATCAGGTCTTCTATATATTTGCCTATTGTGATGAAAGATTTGACATGTCTTTGAAAAAATATTCTGAATTACTGATAAAGCCACTGCTAACTGACGAATGAATTATAATACTTGTGAAAAATAACGGGAAAGAGTGAATAACTAAAACATTCTCTTAAAAAAAGCCAGTTTCTCGGCCAGGCATGGTGGCTCACGCCTGTAATCCCAGCACTTTGGGAGGCCGAGGTGGGTGGATCACCTGATGTTCAGGAGTTCGTGACCAGCCTGGCCAGCATGGTGAAAACCCGTCTCTACTAAAAATACAAAAATCAGCCGGGCATCCTGGCACACACCTGTAATCCCAGTTACTCGGGAAGCTGAGGCGGGAGAATCGCTTGAACCCAGAAGTCAGAGGTTGCAGGGGGACAAGATCGCACCACTGCACTCCAGCCTGGGCAACAAGAGCAAAACTCCATCTCCAAAAAAAAAAAAAAGTAAGGCCAGTTTCTCACATTTGTTAGTGGGAGCAAGGAAAAAGGCAGTTTCTATACCTTCATTTCCCTTATGAGTGCTTCAGTGATCCTCAGTATAAACAAACCTGACAGATACAGAGTCAAGCTTGACAAAAATCTCGGCTGAGGCTAGTTTTTTGGAATCTTCCCTTAATAAAATAAACCAAAAAGATTACATCTCATTTCCGAAGAGAAACAGTAGAATAACTACACAGCAGAACCAGACACAAAAGAATTCAAATGAAATTCGGCCAGGCATGGTGGCTCATGCCTGTAATCCCAGCACTTTAGGAGGCCGAGGCGGGTGGATCACCTGAGGTCAGGAGTTCGAGACCAGCCTGACCAACATGGTGAAACCCCATCTCTACTAAAAATACAAAAATTAGCTGGGCATGGTGGCAGGTGCCTGTAATCCCAGCTACTCGGGAGGCTCAGGCAGGAGAATCACTTGAACCCAGGAGGCGGAGGTTGCAGTGAGCCAAGATCACACCATTGCACTCCAGCCTGGGCAACAAGATGAAACTCCATCTAAAAAAAAATAAAAATGAAATTCATGCATGTTAATACTCTGACCAAATCTTAAGAGTTTAAAGATTGCATTAGTACCAATAAACTTTACACTTTTTATTCCTTTGGAGAAAGGTAGCTAATGTTCACAAGTATGAAATAAAATCAAATAAGCACACATGCTATATATATTATATATAATACACACACACACACACAAACACACACACATAATATTAAAGAACTATTCACAATGGCTAAAAAGACCCAAAAAAAATCCAAAGTAAATAAATAACTTGTCATTGCTATAACTGAAAGCAACAAATATTGAATATAGATACTCACTGCTTAGTTGCTAGTTGCCCCTTATCATCCATTCTTTGTATTGGAAGCATTAAATTTTAGGTAGACTCCTGGCCTCCAAAAAAGAGAAACTATTACACTTCTCAAGTTAAACAAAGATACAAAGTTCAAAATGAGGAGGCTTCTTTATCCTTATCCCTCTACCTTCTTTTTTCAATTTTTTGAGCCAAGTGTCTCGCTCTGTCTCCCAAGCTGGAGTGCAGTGGTGCGATCTCAGTTCACTGGAACCTCCACCTCCCAGGTTCAAGTGATTCTCCTGCCTCAGTCTCCTGAGTAGCTGGGATTACAGGCGTGTGCCACGACACCTGGCTAATTTTTTAATATTTTTAGTAGAGATGGGGTTTCACTATGTTGGCCAGGCTGGTCTCAAACTCCTGACCTTAGGTGATCCACCCACCTCAGGCTTCCAAAGTGCTGGGATTACAGGCATGAGCCACTGCGCTTGACCTTGTCCCTCTACCTTCTTACTGACAAAAATGCAAAATTAATGGCTACAGCTACAGCATCTAACTTGAAGCCTCTATACTAAAGATGGCAGAAAAAAAGACAGACGCAGACGAGATCTGAGATATCCTGGACCTGCAAACTAGTTCTATTCCATTTAACTCCTTATTCATTAATGTGAGGGAGAGAAAAGACTTCTATCTTGTTTAAGCCACTGTTGTTTTGCATTTTCTGTCACTGGCAGCCAAATTAATAATACACTAACTAATATACACTTAAAACAGGCTCCACACTCAATTCCACAGGCTTCTAAGTATGGGAGGCAGCATCATACTGTAAAAGCATGGTTAGGCTAGGCACGGTGGCTCACCTGCCTGTGGCTCACACCTTTAATCTTAGCACTTGGGGAGGCCAAGGCAGGAGGATCTCGTAAGGCCAGAAGTTTGAAACCAGCCTAGGCAACATGGCGAGACCCCATTTCTACAAAAACAGACAAAAAGCGTAAAAGGAAAAAAAAAAAGCACAGATAGCCTACGTGTGCATAACAACTCTGTCACTTAATAGCTAAAGTAGGCAAATAAATAAATTGGACTAATTATTGAACCTCTGTGGGAAAAATTTGAGAAATATTTACCAATTATTTAGTGGTTCTGACTTATTTCAATTTTTTTTAAGATGGAATCTCACTGTCACCCAGCCTGGAGTACAGTGGTACGATTTTTAGCTCATTGCAACCTCTGCCTCCCAGGCTCAGGTGATCCTCCTGCCTTAGCCTCCTGAGTAACTGGGACCACAGGTGCTCACCACTACACCCGGCTAATTATTTTTTGTATTTTTGGTAAAGATGGGGTTTCGCCATGTTGATCAGGCTGTTCTTGAACTCCTGAGCTCAGGTGATCCAGCCCCCCTTGACCTCCCCAAGTGCTGGGATTACAGGTGTAAGCACTACACCGGCCTGACTTACTTAAATGTTATGTCTTGAAAAGCTTTATACTATTCTTTATATTCAGGCCCATCTCTCCCTAACTTTATTACTTTTGAGACAGTCTCACTCTGTCCCCAGGCTGGAGTACAGTGGCAAGATCATGGCTGGCTCACTGCAATCTCAAACTCCTGGACTACACCTAATTATTTGTTGTTATTCCTATTGTGAAAAAGTTATCTTTCACATTTAACACTTTAAACTGAACATTATTAAATGAATCTAACAGTTTTGGTTAGTTCCTTTTGTTTCAGGTAGAGTCATATAAACTACACCAATATTCCCACCTCTTCCTTATAATGCAGTCTTGATCATTTTAGTTTAACTGGCAAAAATGTCTAGGATAATATTAAATAATAATATGATTGTTACCTCTGTTGCTCCTTAATTATGTACAACACTGACTGTTGGTATGATGCATGAGTGAATTCCTTCAAATGATATGAAAGTTTCCTTTTAGTTTAAGTTTTTTATTAGATATCATGTTAAATTTGTTTTTCAATTCCTCTTTTGCTATCCTACTGAAATAAATGACCTTAATGATAATAGCTAACACTGAACACTTTAAATACTAGATACTATTCTAAGGGTTCTTTATACATTCATTCACTCATTTAATCCATCCACATAATCTGAGTGGAGAATTTTATCAGTCCCATTTTATAGAGGAGGAAAGACAGACACAAAGAGGTTAAATAATGTGCCCAAAATCACACAGCTTTAAAGTGAAGGAGCCCTATCTGGCTCCAGAACTCACTCTCTTAATCACGATTCTATATTGCATCCCTGTATCTATATTTTGCTCCTTTTTCTACTATAGTAGTCAAGAATGGAATGGAAGCTGGGAGACTTTAGTGGCTACTAACACTGAAGTCATATAGGATTAGACTAAAGTGGTAGTAATGGAGACAGAGAATTGGAGAGATCTGGTAATATGCCTTCAAGACAGAGCTAGTAAGACTTAATGGATTGGAGATTGGATGTGAGGTATGAGGGAAAGAGAGGAATGATGGCAACTAGGTTTTTTGGCCTACCCATAGCCTAATATTTAAGACTCTGTCTCTCATGTTTTATATTAATTAACTTAATTTGTTTTCCTTAGTTTTCCAGTTTCCCTTCTTTCTTCCTAATCTATGCATTTCACTTCATTAAATCCTTTTTTGTTTTTGAGACAGAGTCTCACTCTGTCACTCAGGCTGGAGTACAGTGGTGCAACCATGGCTCACTCCAACTTTGACTTCCCAGGCTCAAGTGATCCTCCCACCTCATTCTCCTGAGTAGCTGGAATTACAGGTGCACACCACCACACTTGGCTTTTTTATTTTTTGTGGAGATGGGGGTCTCACTACATTGGCAAGGATGGTCTCGAACTCCCGGGCTCAAGTGATCCTCTTGCCTGAAGCTCCTAAAGTGCTGAGATTACAGGCGTGAGCAACTGCGACCAGTCCATTAAATCCTTTTTGAGACGAGGTAAAATAAAAATAAGCTTATTTACTAGTACTTAAGACTTATTCTATATTCATGTTCAATATTGTTTCCTTTGGGTCTTTTTAATCTGTTCTAGATTTTTGAATTGAGGTCATAATTGCTTTATAATGAGGGACAATTAACTGTTTATAGCACCAATAATTGTTTCTGATTATGGGCACAGCTATGGTCAATGTGGAAACTGGAAACATATAAAAAAGTATGAGTCAGGGCCAGGCACAGCGGCTCACACCTGTAATCCCAGCTACTCAGGAGGCTGAGGCAGGACAATCGCTTGAACCTGGGAGGCGGAGGTTGCAGTGAGCCAAAATCGCGCCATTGCACTCCAGCCTGGGCAACAAGAGTGAGGGTCTGTCTCAAAAAAAAAAAAAAGTATAAGGCAAAAAAATATATATTATCCTCATTCCCACAATCTAGAAGCAAGCAATGGGAGTACTTTGTTCCACACATATCTATTGTTTAAATTACTAAAATCATACTGTCTATTCAGTTTTACATCCTTTCCTAGTGCTACTAAAAACCCTTATTAAACATGTTTAGTGACTTCATAACATTCTACATGACCACAACACAATTTACTTCTCCTTCTCCCTATTACTAGGTATTTATATTCTTCCTAATTATTCTAATATTTTACATACGTTGGTATTTTCAAACATTTTCAGACTTGGAACTCTTTCATCAAGAGAAAGCTCTGAGGAAGCCTAACATAAAAATAGAGCTGACCTGGCCAAAAACTGATAGGAGGGACCCCATCTCACCATACCACACCCCCAGCAGTAATCCCAAAACATTCAGAAAACCACAATTATAACTACTAATGTGATAATTATTTTTGTGCATAAAGCTTTGTCCAAATCTTTCATTACTTCCTCTGGATAGAATCCTTAAAAGGCTATTGAGTGTAAAGGAAATGAACATTTTCAAGGCTCCTGATACTAAATAATAAAGTTTCAATAATAAAAGCAATAACTTACAGAAGGAACAGGATTGAAAAATAAATTAATTAAATTTGATTTAAAAAAAAAACTGTCAGAGCTACAGGCTCAGTTTCCAGAATATCTACATGTTCATGGCCCTTCTGAGAATATGATTATGATTTAACAGGTGTAGTTAATTCAGGCACTACAAGGATATAAAAATGAACGAGATTCAAAAAACCAGGAGCTTATGGCCTCTGCCATGCCATCTTCAAAAGAAATTAAACACTAATGCTTCAGAGACATTAACATGCACATATTATAGAAAAAAATATTTTTTCATAAAATACTGATCAAAATATATTAACTCTGAGCTATATGAAAGGGTATATGAAACCTTTAAAGTGGCTTCACTATCATAAAAAAAGCAATAATTTCATTCCCTTTTTTTAATAAGATATTTTATAAGCAATATCCCATATCCTTAGGTATCCATGAGACATGATACAGATCATAATCTGCAGAGGTACCCTAAGTTACCCTATGACCCCAACTGTGATTAAGTAAACAGCACAACTAGACTGTGAAGAAATCCATTAGAATTACCTGTGGAGCCTTTTATTATAAATAATACAAATTGCAGGAGTTAAGGCAAGTTCCACTACAGTTATACTGAATCAATCTCCAGAGTACAGGACCTAAGCATGCATACTTTTTAATTGCACCAAAGCTGATTCTTACATTCAGATTAAGAAACACTAGGTTAGCTGGGTGCAGAGGTTCACATCTGTAATCCCAACACTTTGGGAGGCTGAAGTGGAAGGATCACTTGAGGCCAAGAGTTCAAGGCCACACAGACAAGAGAGCAAGACCCCACTCTACAAAAAATATAAGAAGTAGCCAGATGTGGTTGTATGCACCTGTAGTCCTAGTTACTCAGGAGGCTGAGGCAAGAGGATCACTTGAGCCCAAGAGGCTGAAGCTGCAGTGAGCTATGATTACACCACTTGAATGAGAGTCAAAAAAATTCACTGCACTCCAGCCTGTTTGAAACAAGACCCCATCTTTAAAAAAAAAAAATTAATTTTTTTAAAAAAGTTAACACTAGGTTAAAGAAAGGTTCTTTTTTAAAATATTACCCCATTAATTTCAACAATATTTGCTAAAATATCTAGCCACTCCACTATGTGAAATTGGTTGCTTTCCTATTAAATATACTGTCAAAAATGCCACAGTGATTATGAACAATAAAAAACTCAAATTGGATTCAGAAATCACCAGGTGGAGTCCTGCCCTGCTGTGGTGGTGTTTTCCCTCATTCAGGGAATTAGTACTATTAGTTGCAATGTGACTTGTGTTACAGATAGTTTAATCTTGCTGCAGTGGGGAAAGGGGATTAAAACAGAAGATCCTTGAGGCAAAGAGACCAGCTAAGTGGCTACAGCAAAAGTTCAAGTGTGACAAAATAAAAGCCTAAGTTTTATCTTAGATGTGTTGAATTTACAATATGGTTGGAGTTTACATATGAACATAATTCATGAGTGGTTAGAAAGATAGATTGGGGACCGGGCACAGTGGCTCATGCCTGTAATCCCAGCACTTTGGGAGGCAGAAGCAGGCAGATCACTTGAGGCCAGGAGTTCAAGACCAGCCTGGCCAACATAGCGAAACCCCATCTCTACTAAAAATACAAAAAATTAGCCAGGCGTGGTGGTGCACACCTGTAATCCCAGCTACTCAGGAGGCTGACGCATGAGAATGGCTTGAGGCCAGGAGGCAGACATTGGAGTGAGTCAAGATCGTGCCAGTGCACTCCAGGCTGGGTGGCAGAGCAAGACTTTGACTCAAAAAAAAAAAAAAAAAAAAAACGGAGGGAGGGAGGGAAGGAGGGAAAGAGGGAAGGAAGGAAGGAAGGATGGATTTTACATGCTCTTACCTGTAGAAGCTACAAAAGTGGATCTCATAAAGAGAGATTAGTGACTACTAGAGGCTGGGAAGGTTCGGGGGCTGGGAAAGATGAAGAGAGGCTGATTAACAGGTACCAATATATGGTCAGATAGAGAGAATAAGACCTAGTATTCAAAACATCAGTAGGGTGACCACAGTTAACAATAATCTTATTGTATATTTTAAAACAGCTAGAAGAGAATAATTTGAATGTTCCTAGCATAAGGAAGAGACAAATATTTAAGGTGATGGATATCCTGGATATCCCAATTACCCTGTTTTAATCTGTACACATTTTACGAATTTATCAAATTGTCATATATAACCCAAAAATATACATATTATTTATCAATTTTTTAGAAACTAAAACTGTCATAATCCAGCAATCCCACTAATGAGTATATATCCAAAGGAAAGGAAATTCACATTTTGATACCTGCACTCCCCTTTTCACTGCAGCACTATTCACAATGACCAAGATATGGAATCAACCTACGTGTCCATCAATAGATGAATGGATTTAAAAATTTAATACACACATACACACACACACACACACACACACACACACACACACACACACACAAATACTATCTGGCTAAATTTAGAAAGTATAAAATCATGTCACATGCAGTAACAAACATCAGTTTACAGGACATTGTGTTAAGTGAAATAAGCCAGGCACAGAAAGATAAATACCACATGTTCTCATTCAGATGAAGCTAAATAAACTGATCTCATAAAAGCGGAGAGAATAGTAGAAACAGAAACGAAAGGGTGAAAAGGGTAGGAAAAAGAGGGGTATAAAGAGAGTTTGGTTAACAGATACAAAATTACAGCTAGACAGAAAGAATAAGTTCTAATGTTCTATAGCATTGTAAAGTAACTATAGTTAACAACTATTTACTCCATATTTTCAAAGAGCTAGAAGTGAGAATTTTGAATATTGCCAACACAAAGAGATGATCAATGTTTTAGGCAATGGATATGCTAATCACCCTGATTTGATCATTACACTCTGTATACAGGTGTGGAGGATCACACTCTACCCCGGAAATATGTACAATTATGTCAATTAAAAATAATCTGTCAATTAAAAAAAATCCTTAAAAATATAATCTTGGCCAGGCACAATGACTCATGTCTGTAATACCAACACTTTGGAAAGTCAAGTTGGCAGGATGGCTTGAGCCCAGGTGAGACCAGCATGGCCAAGATGGTGAGACCCCCACCTCTACAAAAATTTTAAAAATAAAAAATTTGGCCTGGGTGAGGTACAATTTCATGACCATAGCTGTACTTATACACATTTGGGCCTTCGCTATAGCAATTTTTTTCTGGCTTGCAATATGCTTCTTTCTTCCCTTCTGTTTATCAGCCATTAGTCAGCCTTGCAAACCTGTATTAGCTCACACAACCGTAAACAAAATACCACAGACTGGGTGACTTAAAACAATAGAGATGTATTTGCTGACAGGTCTGGAGGCTAGAGGTCCACAATCAAAGTATGGACAAATGTGGTTTCTGGTGAGACCTCTCTTCCTGGCTTGTAGACGACCACTTTCTGCTATGTCCTCAAAAAGCCATTCTTCCTTTCCCATGGGAGAGGAGAGGAGTTAGTGCACGCTTTCTGGTGACTCTTTATTATAAAGACACTAATTCTATCAGATCAGTGGAAGTAACGTAGACAATAAGAGAGTACACTTTTCTGTAGAGAACTTAAAAACAATGATAAAATCAAGCAAAGATAAGCCTGCTTTTTATTATCACCTGGTGATGGCAATTATAAACAATGTTAGTTTAGACACTACTTCATGTTCTTTTTGCTATGGTTCCTATCAAGTTTTAATAACATATATGTGAACTTCAATTAACATATTTGTATTACTTATCTTTTAATAAACACTGTATTCTGGCCAGGTGCAGTGGCTCACACCTGTAATCCCAGCACTTTGGGAGGCTGAGGCAGGTGGATCACCTGAGGTTAGGAATGCAAGACCAGCTGGGTCAACATGGTGAAACCCCATCACTACTAAAAATACAAAAAATTAGCCAGGCGTGGTGGCAGATGCCTGTAATCCCAGCTACTAAGGAAGCTGAGGCAGGAGAATCACTTGAACCCAGGAGACGGAGGTTGCAGTGAGCTGAGATCACGCCACTGCACTCCAGCCTGGGCAACAGAGTGAGACTCCATCTCAAAAATAAATAAATAAATAAATAATAAAAATAAATAACCACTGTATTCTACACAAAGTTAATCTGGAGAACTCCCAGTTATCTGCACCACACACATGCACAAACACACTCACCTACTCGGGTCCCTACATACTGTTTTTCATGGTTCAGAATCATTCAAGCTCATTTCAAGGGTAATTTCATATCTCCAATCCCTGTTGTACTACGTGTCTGCATTTAAATACTAGATTCAAAATAAACAAAGATTAGAAAGACAAAGAAACAAAATGCTAAGCAAATCCAATGCTGTTTTCTATGAATGCCAAAAGAAAAAACAAAAGACATGGTTGGCAAAAGAATTTAAAATGGTAAATGTTTGAATACCTCCATTGTTTTCACCAAAAGCATTCTAAAGCAATGGATCATTTAATGGCAATGTTTGACATCATTTAGCCATTTTCTCTGATTTTCAGAGAAAAAAATTTAGAAGTTTTTACCAAATATAAAATGAATTTTCTGTAAAAACACTTCCATGAAAAAAAATTTTTTTTGAGACAGTCTTGCTCTGTTGCCAGGCTAGAGTGCAGTGGTGCAATCTCGACTCACTGCAGAGTCGGCCTTGCGGGTTCAAGCAATTCCCCTGCCTCAGCCTCCTGTCACCATGCCTGGCTAATTTTTTTTTTTTTTGTGTGTGTGAGATGGAGTCTCGCTCTGTCACCCAGACTGGAGTGCAGTGGCGCCATCTCGGCTCACTGCAAGCTCCGCCTCCCAGGTTCACGCCATTCTCCTGCCCCAGCCTC
Source organism: Gorilla gorilla gorilla (assembly GCF_029281585.2). Classification (NCBI taxonomy): domain Eukaryota; kingdom Metazoa; phylum Chordata; class Mammalia; order Primates; family Hominidae; genus Gorilla; species Gorilla gorilla. Next base: position 74,511,358 of record NC_073243.2, read on the forward strand.
CCGAGTAGCTGGGACTACAGGCGCCCACCACCATGCCTGGCTAATTTTTTGTATTTTTAGTAGAGATGGGTTTTCACCGTGTTAGCCAGGATGGTCTCGACCTCCTGACCTCGTGATCCGCCCATCTCGGCCTCCCAGAGTGCTGGGATTACAGGCGTGAGCCACTACGCCCAGCCTATTTTTGTATTTTCTTAGTAGAGTCAAGGTTTCACCATGTTGGCCAGGCTAGTCTCAAACTCCTGACCTCAAGTGATCAGCACTCCTCAGCCTCCCAAAGTACTGGGATTACAGGCGTGCGCCACAGTGCCCAGTCAAAATATTTCAACCTACAGATATTTAAAAGCCACTAGAACTGATAAAAGAAAAAATATACAATCAACATTGCAATTTCTGGAACTTACTGTAAAACAAAAATTTTAATGAAACTGCCAAATTTATTCTTATTTTATTCTTGTTTATTTTCTTAATTTTACATATGCACACACATGAATGCATGTGCATGTGTGTGTATATATACTATAGATCTGTTGTTTCATGTGAAAGAAAAATGTACAAAATTGAAATTAGAAGCTTTATTTGATCAACTACAGACAGACGCAAATTGACAAATTTGCTGTACTATGTACTGAGAAGGAATACGCAAAGAATACCGATTTTGACAGTCATTGACAGATTTACAAAAGCTGTTGCTTTTCTGATTACTTTTCATTTCATTTCATAATTATTACTAAACATAATTCATCACATAAAGAAGGGAGGTGTTAAAAAATTATCTACCCCAAGTGCGGCCGGGCACAGTGGCTCACGCCTGTCCCAGCACTTTGGGAGGTCGAGGCGGGCAGATCACGAGGTCAGGAGATCGAGACCATCCTGGCTAACACGGTGAAACCTCATCTCTACTAAAAATACAAAAAATTAGCTGGGCGTGGTGGCAGGTGCCTGTAGTCCCAGCTACTCGGGAGGCTGAGGCAGAAGAATGGTGTGAACCCAGGAGGCGAAGCTTGCAGTGAGCGGAGATGGCGCCACCACATTCCAGCCTGGGTGACAGAGTGAGACTCCGTCTCAAAAAAAAAAAAAAAAAAAAAATTATCTACCCCAAGTGTCAAATACAAATGTAGACCATTTCCTTTAGCATTCTTTCCTTTTAGTATTTTGGAGATTATATCTTTTTTTTTTTTTTTTTCTGACACCGAATCTGTCACACAGGCTGGAGAGCAGTGGCGCATCTCGGCTCACTGCAACCTCTGTCTCCCGGGTTCAAGTGATTCTCCTGCTTCAGCCTCCCGAGTAGCTGCGACTACAGGCGTGTGCCACGATTACGCCTGGCTAATTTTTGTATTTTTAGTAGAGACGGGGTTTCACCATGTTGGCCAGGATGGTCTCAATCTCTTGACCTCATGACCCGCCCACCTCAGCCTCCCAAAGTGCTGGGATTACAGATGTGAGCCACTATGCCCTGCCGGGCAATTACTCTTAAAACTGTAAACTTATATACTTGGCTTAAACTAATCTAAGGTTAACCGGTATCTCTGGCCTCCTCCCAAATAACATTTACAAAGTAATGAACTCTGATTTCACTCTCCCATCTTCTACTTCATTGTTGACAATAATTTTAGATCCAGTTTGCTCTTAAATCCTCCCAAATTTACCCATCATCATTATTATTTGCAGACAATGCATACGTAGATTTTTTTTTTTTTTTGAAACAGAGTTTTGCTCTTGTTGCCCAGGCTGGCGTGCAATGGCACAATCTCAGCTCGCTGCAACCTCCGCCTCCCAGGTTCAAGCAATTCTCCTGCCTCAGCTTCCCAAAGTGCTGGGATTACAGGTGTGAGCCACCACACCCGGCCGCATACGTAGATTTAACAAAATGTTTTATCCATTGATTTCTTTTTAACACATTGCTTTCTGCTCTCCATTTATTATTTTTTAGTTGTTTTCTTCCTCCTGAAGTTCTTTCAATACAGACTGTCAGTAATAAACTCCACAGTCATTTTCCTCAGGTTTTTTGCGGGGGGTTGGGGGGGCGGTTTGAGACAGGGTCTCACTCTGTCGCCCAGGCTGGAGTGCCATCTGTCGACCTCACTGCAACCTCTGTCTCCTGGGCCCAAATTATCCTCCCACCTCAGCCTCCTGAGTAGCTGGGACCACAGGTGCGCACCATAACACCCGTCTAATTTTTGCATTTTTGTAGAAACAGAGTTTCGCCATGTTGCCCAAGCTGGTTTTCAATTCCTGAGCTCAAGCGATCCGTCCACCTCGGCCTCCCAAAGTGCTGGGATTACGGGTGTGAGCCACTGTACTGGCCTTTTTCCTCGGTTTGGTTTTTTGTTTGTTTTTTGGAGATGGAGTCTGGCTGTCTACAGGCTGGAGTGCAGTGGCACAATCTTGGCTCATTGCAACCTCTGCCTCCCAGGTTCAAGCGATTCTCCTGCCTCAGCCTTCCAAGTAACTGGGATTACAGGTGTTAAGCCATCATGCCCGGCCTTTCCTCAGTTTTTAAATTGGCTCTTACTCATGAAAAACAGTTTAGCAGAACTGATCTCTACAGTACTTTAAAGATATTACTCCACTGAATTCTTAAATTACCACTGAAATACTTACTTCCTCTTCCTCCTCTTCCTCTTCTTCTTCCTCTGCTTCTTCTTCTTCTTCATTAAGAGGTGGAGGTAAAGGACCGAGGATATCTTCCTCCATAAAATTAACTGGTTTTCCTACCATTTTAGGGGGTAAAGGAGGGCCAATTAACTCATCATCAGAAGAGTCAGAACTCTGTTCACTTTCACTGCTGCTCGTATCCCTGAAAATACAGAAACAGAAACTCTTTGCCTCTGCTGCAATGAAGAGCACACTTTGGAAATAGTATTCATTTCTCAGGATACTTTTCCTCTCCTATTAACAATTGGGTATTTTTTAATTTTTTTAAATTTGTAGTTCAAACATTAAATGTTTAATGCCAAATATTTTATCTTAAGAAAGTTAAAAAAAAAAGCTATCTGTCTTACGCAGTCAAAAATAAAGGGTCACAGCAATTACATGTTAGACAGCCATTAGACCATTAGCACGCATAAAGAGACAGGTGAGACTGAGTGCAATGGCTCACACCTGTAACGCCAGCACTTTCAGGGACCAAGGCAGGTGGACTGCTTGTGCCCAAGAGTTTGAGACTAGCCTGGGAAACATCGCGAGACCCTGTTTCTACAAAAAAATAAAAATTAGCCAGGTGTGGTGGCATGTGCTTGTGGTATCAGCTACTCAGGAGACTGAGGTGGTAGGATCACTTGAGTCCAGGAGGTCAAGGCTACAGTGAGCCATGACTGCGTCACTGTACTCCAGCCTGAACAACAGTGAGACCCTGTCTCAAAATACAGATATATAATAAAAATTTAATTTAAAAATTTTAAAAAGAGGTGAACAAGGAAATACAGAAGAAAAACTACAAAATAGTAATGGACAAAAACCACTGAGATATCCAGTGCCTCAATTAACTATATTTGAATCCAATCCCTGATTGCCACAGTAGCAAATAATGCCAGTCATGTAAGGAGGTTAATATTACTCCCAAAATGTTTCAATATAATTTCCGAAATACAAGTTATTTCTAACGGCTAATCCAAGTTTCCTACATTGCCAAAACATTAAATGTAGCATTCTTGCATTCTAAAAACACCATACTCTAACCAGGGGTGTCCAAGGGAGAGAATACAGTCATGGGTTCTTATTTTGTTTCTGGTTGTCCAGTGAAGCCATTTCCTCATCCCTCTTTTCTACTTATCACTAGAGACAGAAACTAAAAACCACGGCTTCAGGATGCTAAAAGTCTAAAAGAAAACAACAACAATATAACGCAGGTTGGACAGGCTTGAGAGTCTAGGGCATATCATACTGATTCCCAAGTGGTTTCCTATCCACCACACCCGAGGACTATTATACACTCTCACTAAGGTCTCTAGCAAACACCTGTAAGCATAGCCCTCACCATCCACCACCCCTCCACGTGCCCCCAGAGTTGAGAATTCAGCATTCTTAATTGTATCAATTAATCTTTCAAATATTTGATAAGATTAAAAGTGTCACTGCCTTCTAATGAAGTATCTCTGGTATGTAAGCTCCAGGAAAGCATGAATTTCTGTTTTGTTCTAGCATCTAACATATTTCTAGTATCTAAAAAATGCTTCACCTATAACAGGCACTCAATATTTACTGACGGAAAAACATAAGATTTTTCTTTTTGTTTTCATCTAGGTTAAAAATCGAAAAGAATATATTCTCACATTTAGGTTACCCTTAAACAGAGGTATATGAACTAGCAAACCTCCATAAAAATCTGAGTTTCTACATTTGAGCCACTGCGTAGCTCAAATCTCCACTCCAAGGCCTTCTTTCTAATTGAACAGGTTAAGTTTGGTTCACAACAAGGTCTTTGCTCTTGTAGTTCTGTCGGCTGACTTACCCTTCCCATAGATTGTTACACGGCCTCTTTCTCATCTTTGGAGTTTCCTCAAATGTCTCCTCCTCAAAGAAGTCTAAGGGCACACTCCTTCTAAACTTTCAGGCACACCACCACTTCCCATTACCTTAAGTACCTTTGTTTATCTTCATTACATGCCTGCTAAGTTATTTTATTTGGTTATTTAGTTGTCTGTTATCTATCCCTTCAAATACTCCCACAACAACGTGAGCTCGGTGAGAACAAAGGTCTCAACTGACTTGCTAATTGCTATATCTCAGTGCCCAAAACACTGTGTAATCCACAGTAGATGCTCAGTACGTAATAGTTGAACGACTAAACAAATTTATATTAAGCTATTCATACTCCAAAATTTTCCCCCTTATGATTAATGCACAAGTTTCCAGCTGCACTGGTTTAAAACAGATTTTTTTTTGTTTTGTTTTGAGACAGAGTCTCACTGTAGAGTCCCAGTGCATGATCTTGGCTCACTCCCTGTCCTGGGTTCAAGTGATTCTCTTGCCTCAGCCTCCCAAGTAGCTGGAATTACAGGCATGAGCCACCACGCCCAGCTAATTTTTGTATTTTTAGTACAGACAGGGTTTCATCATGTTGGCCAGGCTGGTCTCGAACTCCTGACCTCGTGATCCACCCAGCTCGGCCTCCCAAAGTGCTGGGATTACAGGCATGAGCCACCTCACGCAGCCCTCAAGTATCTTTTTTAACCACAACAAAATAAAACCAAAATCAGGCCAGGCGCAGTGGTTCACGCCTGTAATCCCAGCACTTTTCGAGGTAGAGGTGAGCAGATTGCTTGAGCTAAGGAGTTCAAGACTAGCCTGGGCAACACTGTGAACACCTGTCTCTACAAAAAAATACAAAAATTAGCCAGGCATGGTGGCACACACCTGTAGTACCAGCTACTTAAGGGGCTGAGGTGGGAGGATCACTTGAGTCTGGGAGGCGAAGGTCGCAGTGAGTTAAGAATGTGCCACTGCACTCCAGCCTGGGTGACCGAGTGAAACCCTGTCTCAAAAAAAATTAAAAAATCAATAACAAGAGGAACCTTGGAAATTGTACAAATACATGAAAATAAAACAACAGGCTTCCAAATGACCAAAGGGTCAATAAAAAAAATTTTTTTTTAATTTCTTGAAACAAAAGAAAATGGAAACAAAACATCTCAGAACCTACGGAAAACAAAGAAAACAGTACTAAGAAGGACATTTACAACAATAAACACCTACATAAAAAGTAGAAATACATCAAATAAACAACCTAATGATGTACCTCAAGGAACTAGGCAAAGAATAAAGCAAACCAAAAATTATTAGAGGAAATAAAAAAAATCAGAGCAGAACTACAAATGACATTGACACTAAAAAAAGAATAATAACGCCGGGCGCGGTGACTCACACCTGTAATCCCAGCACTTTGGGAGGCCGAGGCGGGTGGATCACAAGGTCAGGAGTTCAAAACCAGCCTGGCCAACATGGTGAGACCCAGTCTCTACTAAAAATACAAAAATTAGCTGGGCATGGTGGTGGGCACCTGTAACCTCAGCTATTCAGGAGGCTGAGGCAGAGAACTGCTTGAACCCGGGAGGTGGAGGTTGCAGTGAGCTGAGATGGTGCCACTGCACTCCAGCCTGGGCAACAGAGTGAGACTCCAACCCAAACAACAAAAAAAAGAATAACAAAACATCACTGAAACAAACGTTGATTTTCTGACAAGATAAACAACATCAATGTGTTAGGCCATTGTTGCATTGCCAAAAAGAAGTAACTGGGATGCCAGGCACAGTGGCTCACACCTATAATCCCAGCACTTTCGGAGGCCAAGGCAAGCAGATCACGAGGTCAGGAGTTGAAGACCAGCCTGACCAACATGGTGAAACCCCATCTCTACTAAAATACAAAAAAAATTAGCAGGGCATGGTGGCCTACACCTGTAATCCCAGCTACTTGGGAGGCTAAGGCAGGAAAATCACTTGAACCCAGGAAGCAGAGGTTGCAGTGAGCACAGATCAAGCCACTGCACTCCAGCCTGGGCGAAAGAGCGAGATTCCATCTCAAAAAAAGTAATAACTGGAGGCCAGGCCCAGTAGCTGACACCTGTTATCCCAGGACTTTGGGAGAATGAGGCAGACAGATCATGTCAGGAGTTTGAGACCAGCCTGGCCAACATGGTAAAACCTGTCTCTACTAAAAATACAAGAATTAGCCGGCCGTGGTAGTGCACGTCTGTAGTCCCACCTACTCAGGATGCTCACGCCTATAATCCCAGCACTTTGGGAGGCTGAGGCGGGCAGATCACCCGAGGTCGGGAGTTCGAGACCACCCTGGCCGATATGGTGAAACCACATCTCTACTAAAAATACAAAAATTAGCCAGGGGTGGTAGCGCATGCCTGTAATGCCAGCTACTTGGGAGGCTGAGGCAGGAGAATCATCTGAACCCAGGAGGTGGAGGTTACAGTCAGCCAAGATCACGCCACTGCACTGCAAAGGGCGATAGAGCAAGACTCCGTCTCAAAAAAATTAAAAAAAAAAAAACTCTATAAACACCTAGAAACTGATAGTTTAATAGAAGTCCTTCTGAAAATCAGGCACCTGGAAGATGATTTGGAGCAATCTCTGACCACATTTGATCTTGAGGATGTTGGCTCAATATCTTCATTTTGTCTTCTTAATTCTTTCTCTCTGTTCATTTCTTCCTCTTTTTCTCTTGCTTCTGAAAAGATTAAAAAAAGATTAACAAAAAAATTCCAACAGTTACAATTCAAAATATGTTAGTATTAGAAAGGCTAAAAATTAACATAGTCACAAAGATATAACTTAGAGTGTTAGCAGTAACAGCAAAAAATTATCAACCACAGCCACTGGAAAACAGTATGGTGGTTCCTCAAAAAGTTAAACATAGAATTATCACGTGATCCAGCAATTCCACTTCTGGTACATATCCAAAGAAACTGAAAGCACAGTCCAAAAAAGATACTTGTATACCCATGTTCATAAGAACATCATTCACAACAGCTAAAATGTAGAAGCAACCAAAGTATCCATCTGTAGATAACTGCATTAGCAAAATGTGGTATATCCACATAATGAAATACTGTTCACCCAAAAAGGAAGGAGATTCTGCAATATGCTACAACTTGGATAAACCTTGAGGACACTATGCTAAGTGAGATAGACCACTCACAGAAAAACAAAAAGACAAATATTGTATAATGCCACTTACATGAGGTAATCTAGAGTAGTCAAAGTCAGAGACAAAAAGTAGAATGGTGGTTACCAGAGGCTAGAGGGAGGGGGAATGAAGAATTGTTTAATATGTATAGAGTTTCAGTATTACAAGATGAACAGTGTTATAGAGATGGATGGTGGTGATGGCTGCACAACACTATGCACTTAAATATTAAGATGGCACATTTTATGTGTATTTTATAACAATTTTTAAAATTAGAAAAAAAATTTATCAACCTAAATGGCCAATGTGGTAAAAGAATTGAACGAAATTACTGCATAGCAATATAATATTAACTGCAGATAATAAAAATAGTGATAGAAAACAGAAATCTGGGAAAATATTAACAGATATGCTAAGCAAAATTAGCATAATGTAGATGGTGATATATTTTTTAAAAAGTATTCAAAGGTGAGATTTTAGGTAATTAACTTTCTAACGTTTTAAAACATAAATTTAGCACTTCTTGGCCAGGCGCAGTGGCTCATGCTTGTAATCCCAGCACTTTGGGAGGCCAAGGTGGGCAGATCACCGGAGGTCAGGAGTTCGAGACCAGCCTGACCAACATGGAGAAACCTCATCCCTACTAAAAATAAAAAATTAGCCAGGTGTGGTAGCGCATGCCTTTAATCCCAGCTACTCGGGAGGCTGAGGCAGTAGAATCGCTTGAACCCGAGAGGTGGAGGTTGTGGTGAGCCGAGATTGCGCCATTGCAGTCCAGCCTGGGCAGCAAGAGCAAAACATCATCTCAAAAAAAAAAAAAAAATAACAGCACTTTTTTTCTGAATTTCCTACACTAGAATTTTGGTCAGAGACTAGCTATCAAAATCATAATAAAATTTATACTACCCAGGTGTGGTGGCTCACGCCTGTAATCCCAGCACTTTGGGAGGCCGAGATAGGCGGATCACGAGGTCAGGAGATCGAGACCATCCTGGCTAACACAGTGAAACCCCGTCTCTACTAAAAATACAAAAAAATTAGCCAGGCATAGTGGTGGGCGCCTGTAGTCCCAGCTACACAGGAGGCTAAGGCAAGAGAATGGCGTGAACCCGGGAGGCAGAGCTTGCAGTGAGCCAAGATCGTGCCACTGCCTTCTAGCCTGGGCGACTGAGTGAGACTCGGTCTCCAAAAAAAAAAAACCAATTTATATTATAGGCTGCTCTGTCTATAAAGTAGCCATTCTTTTATTCCTCTACTTTCCTAATAAACTTGCTTTCACTATATTTAAAAAAAAAATACATTAATTTTCTAGAGTTGTTTACTCTAGAAAGACAAAAAAATATTTAAAATATTAACTTTTTTCCCTCTGATAATCTCACTCTACAATTGTGGGGGCACTAGGAAGAAAAAGGATTATGTATGAATAGTTTGGTTCTCAATTGCCACCATCCTCAATAACCTGAGATAATCTTTAACATTTTTTTCCTTCACTTAATAATGAAATACAATACAATCCAAGTTGAGCAGCAGCAAAGGACACTTATCAAGTGGAATGTTGTATTCTTTAGGGTCTTTAGTTGCTGGGACATGGAGGATGAGGAAGAAGCTTACCCAGCAAACATCAACAAGGAACTACATAGTCTTTCATGTCAAATATGGAAGACAAAACCCTCCAGGAAGAGGTAAGGCAAATATTACGGTGCTAGATCATGTTGACTTTTTTGTGTCTTCTGGGCTGGGGCGGGTCAAGAGTCAACAATTCTGCACTCTGATGCTAGAAACTGGAAAAAAATTAAAAAGAAGCATAGTGTCCAGATTTAAGAATGGGCCTGTCGGGCACGGTGGCTCACGCCTGTAATCCCAGCACTTTGGGAGGCCCAGGCAGGCGGATCACGAGGTCAGGAGATTGAGACCATCTTGGCGAACACGGGGAAATCCCGTCTCTACTAAAAATACAAAAAAATTAGCCAGGCGTGGTGGCAGCCGCCTGTAGTCCCAGCTTACTCTGGAGGCTGAGGCAGGAGAATGGCGTGAACCCGGGAGGCAGAGCTTGCACTGAGCGGAGATGGCACCACTGCACTCCAGACTGGGCAACAGAGCAAGACTCCGTCTCAAAAAAAATAAATAAATAAAAAAGAATGGGCCTGAAGCCGGGCGTGATGGTTCACACCTGTAATCCTTGCACTTTGAGAGGCCGAGGCGGGTGGCTTGCATGAGCTCAGGAGTTCGAGACCAGCCTGGGCAATATGGTGAAACCCTGTCTCTACTAAAATACAAAAAATTAGCCAGGCGTGGCGGTGTGCACCTGTAGTCCCAGCTACTCGGGACACTGAGGCAGAAGAATCGCTTGAACCCGGGAGGCGGAGGTTGCAGTAAGCCGAGATAGTACCACCACACTCCAGCCTGGGCCACAGAGTGAGACTCCATCTCCACGGAAAAAAAAAAAAAAAAAAGAATGGGCCTGCTTAGCTCCTAGTTCACCCTGTTTTTTCAGCCAATCCCTCCAGACCTCGGGGGGTGGCAGCAGCAGCATTTGTACTCTAGGCTCATCTTCTCCCTCAGGTCTTACAGTCAATTATATTACTAATCAGGAAAAGATATTGAGGCTGCCTACTCAGCTGCCATTTCCCCCTTTTTTACTATTATTTTTTTAATAGAGATGGGGTCTCACCATGTTGCCCAGGCTGGTCTTGAACTCCTGGGCTCAAGCAATCCTCCTGCCTCAAGATTTACAAATGTGAGCCACCACACCATGCCAGTCCTCCCTCTTTTTCCCCTTAGTTTTTCTTTTTGTTTTTGTTTTGAGACGGAGTCTCACTCTGTCACCAGGCGTCAGTGCAGTGGCACAATCTCAGCTCACTGCAACCTTCACCTCCTAGGTTCAAGCAATTCTCCTGCCTAAGCCTCCCGAGCAGCTGGGATTATAGACGCCAGTCACCATGCCCACCTAATTTTTGTATTTTTAGTAGAGACGGGGTTTCACCATGTTGGCCAGGCTGGTCACGAACTCCTGACCTTAGGTGATTCACCCGCCTCAGCCTCCCAAAGTGCTGGGATTACAGGCATGAGCCACTATACCTGGCCCATTGTTGGTCTTAAAATGATAAATTGGGCCGGGTGTGGTGGCTCACACCTGTAATCCCAGCACTTTAGGAGGCAGGCAGATCACAAGATCAAGAGATCAAGACCATCCTGGCCAACATGGTGAAACCCCATCTCTACTAAAAATGCAAAAATTAGCTGGGCGTGGTGGCGTACACCTGTAGTCCCAGCTACTTGGGGGGCTGAGGTAGGAAAATTGCTTGAACTGGGGAGGTAGAAGTTGCAGTGAGCTAAGATCGCACCCCTGCACTCCAGCCCAGCAATAAAGCGAGACTCCATCTCAAAAAAAACAAAAAAACAAAAACAAAACAAAAAAAAAAAGTGGGGCACGGTGGTTCACGTCGGTAATCCCAGCACTTTGGGAGGCCAAGGTAGGTGGATCACAAGGTCAGGAGTTCGAAACTAGCCTGGCCAACACAGTGAAACCCCATCTCTACTAAAAATACAAAAAATTAGCCGGGCGTGGTGGCATGTGCCTGTAGTCCCAGCTACTCGGGAGGCAGAGGCAGGAGAATCGCTTGAACCGGGGAGGTGGAGGCTGCAGTGAGCCGAGATCATGCCATTGCACTCCAGCCTGGGCAACAGGGCGAGACTCCATCTCAAAAAAAAAAAAAAAAAAACCAACAGTGACAAGTAGCATAACAACATTCTTTTCTTTCTCTGTTCTCTGAGATGGAATTTCACTCTTGTCCCCCAAGCTGGAGTGCAATGGGGGGATATCAGCTCACTGCAACCTCCGCCTCCCAACTTCAACCGAAGCCACTGCCTCAGCCTCACGACTAGCTGGGATTACAGGCCCCTGCACCACGCCCAGCTAATTATTGTATTTTTAGTTGAGATGGGGTTTCACCATGTTGGCCAGGCTGGTCTCAAACTTCTGACCTCAGGTGATCTGCCCGCCTTGGCCTCCCTAAGTGCTGGGATTACAGGCATGAGCCACCGCGCCCAGCCAACATTCTTTTCTCTTTTTTAATATACTTGCATGAGGTATACATAGTACTTAAACCAATAAAAGGACAAATATCTGAACTTCTTACCCAGTGTTTTGCGACTTCTTTCCACAGCTGTCCTTCGAGTTTGTTCAAACATTGCTTCCAAGTCAAATGTGCGAGCTTTTTTACCTAAAACATGAACAAATGGGAGACTGTGATTGTCTTGCAGTAAGTTGGCCAAACTTTAGGTGATCAATACTGATCAATAAACACTTTGTCTAGTTTATAGCATGGCTCCAATATAACCATAATATATCACAGAAGAAGGAGTTTGAGTCACAGAAAACTTCTGATGACAATCCCTTCACTAAGTACTATTAACCAGGCAACTTTCCCATCCTCCTCTAGATCCCTACCCTATGAAACAACAACACTAATGTGGGGAAGCAGAATGGAGAATGTCCCAAAAGTTACCCTTTGCAAATGTAATTAAGGTTATGGACTTTTAAATAGGGAAACTATCCTATTTGGCCCTTAAAGGCAAAGATGCAGAACAGCTATGGCAGAAGAAGTCAGAGAGATCCAATGTCTGAGAAGAGTTTGAGGCATTATAGTTGGCTTGAAGACGAAAGGGGCAACATGAGAAGTAATGCAGGTACTTTAAGGAGCTAAGAGGGAAACAGAAATCTCAGCCCTATAACAAGGAACTGGATGAGCATGGAAACATTCTCCTCCTCCCCCAGTAACTTTATCAAAACTCTTAAAATTTTCCCCTATTTGGCACAAACATATGGACACCTTTCTCACTGCTGAGTAAAGGAATGATGTACTAAAATGAAGGATTTATACCGGGTGGGGTGGCTCATGCCTATAATCACTTTGAGTGGCTCAGGTGGGCGGACTGCTTGAGCTCAGGAGATTGATCAGCCTGGGCAACATGGTGAAACCTCGTCTCTACCAAAAGTATAAAAAATTAGCCAGGTGTGGTGGCACACATCTGTGGTCCCAGCTACTCAGGAGACTAAGGTGGGAGGATGGCTTAAGCCTGGGAGGAGGAGGCTGCAATGAGCCAAGATCGCACTAGTACACTCCAGCCTGGGTGACAGAGCGAGACTCCATCTCAAAAAATAAAAAAGGGATAGAAAAGGCTGGGCACGGTGGCTCACGCCTGTAATCCCAGCACTTTCGGAGGCCGAGACGGGTGGATCACGAGGTCAGGAGATCGAGATCATCCTGGCTAACACGGTGAAACCCTGTCTCTACTAAAAATACAAAAAAAATCAGCCGGGCGAGGTGGCGGACGCCTGTAGTCCCAGCTACTCGGGAGGCTGAGGCCGGAGAATGGCGTGAATCCGGGAGGCAGAGATTGCAGTGAGCCGAGATCTTGCCACTGCACTCCAGCCTGGGCGACTGAGCGAGACTCCGTCTCCAAAAAAAAAAGAATGAATAGAAAAACTACAGAACTAGTATGTGTGAACACAACCCAAGGCCAATATGTGTAAGTCTACTGTTTAATTACTACCATAGAATTAATACACGCTGCTCAAAAGAGAACAAGAAGACCTTGAGAAAAGGTTCAGAGAAGTTAGAATCCCAATGTTTGGATGAACAGCATTTATAATTTTAAAATGGAAAATAAAGAGAAATCATTTTTCATGTATCAGTCTACTAAGTTTTGTTTTCATTTTTTAAATAATTTTCTCTTTAAATAATAATACCTACTCTGTGTTGGTAGGGATATGGTAAAAATGGCATTCTTAATTCTGTTAACTTTGGTATAACCTGAAACAAGTTTTTTGATGGGTATTACGGCAGTAAGCACCAAGAAGCTTTAAAAGGCACATACCCAATTTTTCAGCTTTTTAAGTATTTATATTTCTGAATAAACTACGCTCTCTTTTAGAAATCTACCCTACCGAATTACGTATTTTTAAAAATCCTCGTACAAATGCTGTTATTTACAAAAATGTTCATTTTAGCATTATTGGTGACTTAAAATTAGAAAAATCCTTTCTCTTCCTCTCTCTCCAGGACTCTCATAACTGTCACCTCAGTTGGTTCCAACGGATACGCAGAATAGAAGACAAATGGGAGAAGAATATTGACAAACTGCAAGGTATGCACCCGAGCTACAGTAATTCCGAGTTGACAGCTCGATCTCCCCTCCAACTCTGCGGCTCTTCAAACCTCTGCAAAAGGAAGAGGGTCTCTGCCTGGGGCAGTTACTCACCGAACCCCGTGAAGCCCATGGTGACCGCAAGCTGCGGGTCCGGTCCCGATGCGTCTGAGCCTGTCACTGGAGCAAGAGGAAAAGAGAGGCGGCCTAGTTAGTGCGGCGCCCCAGCTCCCCCGACACGGCCCACCCCGCCCGGACTCGCTTCATGAAACCCACCTTCGCTGGGCCCAGAGCGCTCCATGGCTGGCCGCACACCACAGAACCAGCCACAGCGACAGCCCAAACGACTGCAGGTGAACTTGCCAATAACTCGCGGCAAATGCTGGAGGAAGTACCGCCTCCAAGCTACAGCGGCGCCGCCGAAGCCAAGAGCGGCGCCTTCCGCAGAGGGATTGCGGCTTTCTGCGCGGCGCCCCCTACCGGACAGGCGGGAAAGCGCCGCGCAACTCAGACCACTGGAGGGTAGTAGTATCTTGAGTTTCTGTAACATCCTTTCCCTTTTTTTTTTTTTTTTAAGCCAGAGTCTCTGTCGCCCAGGCTGCAGTACAGTGGCGTAATCTCAGCTCACTGCAACCTCTGCCTCCCGGGATCAAGCGATTCTCCTTCTTCAGCCTCCCAAGTAGCTGGGATTACAGGTGCCCGCCGGCTAATTTTTTGGTTTTTTTGGTTTTTTTTGTTTTTGTCTTTGTTTTGAAACGGAGTCTCTGTCGCCCAGGCTGGAGTGCAACGGCGTGATCTCGGCTCACTGCAACCTCCGCCTCCCGGGTTCAAGCGATTCTTCTGTCTCGGCCTCCCAAGTAGCTGGGATTACAGGCGTCCACCACCACGCGCAGCTAATTTTTTGTATTTTTAGTAGACACGAGGTTTTGCCATGTTGGCCAGGCTGGTTTCGAACTCCTGGCCTCAAGTGATCCGCCTGCCGCAGCCTCCCAAAGTGCTGGGATTACAGGCGACACCCTTTGCTTTTTTTTTTTTTTTTTTTTTTTTTTTTGAGGCGGAGTATCACTCTGTTGCCCAGGCTGGAGTGCAATGGCGTGATCTCGGCTCACTGCAACCTCTGCCTCCCAGGTTCAAGAGATTCTTCTGCCTCAGCCTCCCAAGTAGCTGGCACTGCAGACACGCACCACCACACCCAGGTAATTTTTTGTATTTTTAGTAGAGACAGAGTTTAACCATATTGACCAGGCTGGTCTCAAACTCCTGACCTCCTGATTCACTCATCTCGGCCTCCCAAAGTGCTGGGATCACAAGCGTGAGCCATCGCAAATACAAATATTCATTAAACGTATAGGCTGTCTACTTACTCTATGACCTTTCTACCTAGACTAAAGCCAAAAAACTCTGACACCCTAAAAGATTCATAAATTATTTACTACATAAGGTTTAGATGTATCATTACCAATATTGCACATAGAAATTTAATGTTGTTAGTTGAGCAAACAGATGCCATGACTATTTCTTCTCTTTATAAATCTTGGTGGCTTATGGCAGCAGAAGCCTACTCCACTATTTAGGCTCCTATGACAGCTACTTTTCCCCTATTGAGCAAGTTTCACCTTAAGTTACTACCAAAAAAATTATACAATTAACATATTTTGTAACTCCTGAAAATAATTGTTTATATTATCATCTCAAGTAAAATAAAATATTTTCATAGAGAGATGGAGAGATGTGTAGGCAATTTATCAAATATTAACCTCTTCCTAAACATGGGGTTGAACTCCTCCAGTAACACTGTAACATTGTTAGAATTATGTGAAAGGGGGCTTTGTCTCAACTATCCTGCTAGTCATTCATTCAACAGCAATCTATTTATGTTGTATGTTTCCCTAAATGTTTCCATTTTTGCCTCCAAACACTGCTAATTTGGTTTGGTTGCTATTTATTTTATACTGTCTTATAAATCCCCTGGAAAGTGTATTGCCCCATGCCTGCACACACTGCAGTACAAGAGTGTACTGAAGTACATAATGGAAGAGTTGGTTTTTTCTGCCACTCCATCGCTTGAGTTTAAATAATAAGGAAACACAGAAATCTAAAACATTTTGAACAGTTAAGAATTATTAAAAGAAAGTAGAATGACAAACAGGAAAATTATCTATCCACATCTATATATGTATATCTTTCTAGAAATGTCCAAAAGGATAAAAGAGGAAAAAATGAAGGGAAAATTATGAACCCTTGAATATGAGTCCTTCCGAGCAAAACTCTGTTCTTAGCATTTCTCCACTATTATCAAGTTTCTAGTATCCTCCAAGAAAATACCATATTATCATCCTGGAATTTTGGTAGTATATACCTGTCCTTTCTATCCCTATCTACAGTGACCTGTCTGATTTAGATTCTAAACTGACCTTCCTCATTTTTTTTTTTTGTTTGAGACAATATTGCTCTGTTGCCTATGGTGGAGTTTAGTGGTGTAATCTAGCCTCACTGCAACCTTTGCCTCCAGGATTCAAGTAATTCTCATGCCTCAGCCACCTGAGTAGGTGGAATTAGAAGTGTTCCTCATTTTTAAAACTCTAGAACACAGAAATTTTATTTGTCTCCCAAAGTCCAAAAATTTAAGAATAAAAGAAAAATTAAGAGTCAGCTTTGATATCCTGACATACAGTCTTCTTTGAGATATTAATACCTTTTATAATAAAAATGAATGGGTATTTTTATGAGTTTTTAGTAAGAAAATAGTGAACCAAACCTGCTTGCACACATTTATATTTACATAATTCTCAAAGACAAATATTTAATTATAGAAACGGTATATATACATATGTACACACATACATGCATTAGTGACTCATATTCAAGGGTTCATAGTTTTCCCATATATATATATATATATATATACACACACACACGTATATACACATATAAAATACTAAAAAATGTTTAAAAGTTAACTTGTAAATCTTACATTCAGATATTCTGATTTACCGTGTCTATATCAAGACTCAATATGGTTTTGTAAAAGTAAACACTCCAAGTAGTTTTGATGCAAGTCATCTAAATCACTCATTAAAAAAATTGTGGCTCATAAGTGTTCATTAACAAACAAATGGATAAAGAAAATATGGTATATATACACAAAGGAATACTACAGAGCCATAAAAAGAATCAAATCATGTTATTTGCAGAAACATGAATGAAACAATAGGTCCTTATGTTAAGTGAAACAAGCCAAGCACAGAAAGACAAATATTGCATATTCTCACTCATTTGTGGGAGCTAAAAAGTCTGATCTCAGGAAGGTAGAGAGTAGAATGATGATTAACAGAGGCTGGGAAGGAGGCAGGATGAAGACAGATATTGGTTAATGGGTGCACATATAGAGTTATATAGAAGCGATAAGTTCTAGTGTTCAACAGCACACAAGAGTGATTATACTTAGCAATAATTTATTGCCTATTTCAAAATATTCAGAAGAAAAGACTTAAAATGTCCTCCCAGGTTAAGGACCTCCCTTGTTTATGTACTTATGGCCTCATTTTGTTCTCCACAACACAAAGGAAAATTATATCAAATAATCTAATTACTTATCTAGTATTTGTATCCCAGGAGAATATGGAATTTCCCTAACTCTGGAGAAGCCTCCATCTTATTGGGAGTTACTTTTTCAACTTTACATAGTAGAAATATTTTCTAGTTTGTCATTTGTTTTCTATCCTTATTTGCTGATATCTGTTAAAACATTTTAAATGCATACATACTAAACTTTCCTTTTTCTGTTTTTATTATGTTCAGAATGAAATGCAAAACACAAATCAAAAGAAGTAGTTTTCTGTATTTTTCAACCTGAAGAAATTATATTACCATTGCATGCATCAAGTCTTTCCTTTTCAACATTAAATGCATTGTTACTGTTTGCAAACTTCCTATACAAAATAGGTGCTAAGAAAAATTTGGGGTGATAGAACATATATAACCTGCAAAAGTACCACCCACAAATCCTATAGTCCTATATAGGCTGTTTATTTTTATTGACTTTTTAATGGAAATCCAGTCAAAGGAGAAAGCAGTTGAGATGGGTGTGGCAGAATGTGAGTGAAAGGTGTGATCTCACCAGTCCCAGCAAAAGGAAAACATCAGACCAGAGCCCTTCAGGTGCATTTGGGAGGCTTCAAAGTTGGATGCCTGAGGAGAGCTCCTCAGTGTAAAAGAAGGTGAGTTTTAATTCTTGCATTATTTCTATGTTTTATTAGAAGTCACTTCAATGAGGGATACATGTTTATTATGGGGAACTTTTTTTTTCTTTTAAAGTCTAAGTAGACAGACTAGGAAGTATAGGAACTGTCTCACATCATTTTTTTAAATGAAATTCCTCTGCCCCCTAAACCTTGAAAAATTTTTGGATAAAACATTACTAAGGATTCTGGGGAGTTGTCCTTAAAAATATAAATGCTTGTATCACATCATGGAACTATTTAATGTTATGTCAATATTATTTGTTGGACCTAGACTAAAATGGAAAATCATAGAAACATGGACCATAGTTTATAGAGCTTAAAAATCTTATAAGGCACTCAGGTGTTAGGCAAAAATGACACTAAAGAATAGTATAATTATAAGTAGATGTGGTTAATTAAATTAAAACAAGACTGGCCCCTTTCTAAAGCAGTTATTTATAGGTATGAATCATATTTCACTTGTAATCTCTTGCTAGCATTTTAAAAAAATTTCCCCCAGAGGAGGATGCACCATTTTGGAAGTACTGCAATACCAAGATGATGTGTGGAGTGGACAGAGGAAGTTGCTATTCTATCTCCTACTTCCAAAAGTCCATTTAATATATTGTTCCTTGGATACAGGATATATCAGATATTAAATTGATAAGAACAAACATTACACTTGATGTTAGCCAAAAGGCCGAGAAGCAATTTCTGTTATATTTAACTCCTAATTTTGGCCTAAGTACTGTCAAAGTCAAAATAAAATATAGAGATGAATCTCTAAACATTTTATTTGGGAATCACAAAATTGCAATTTGAGACATATGCACAGACTGGGGTGGTCCTCGGTATGTCTGAAGAACAGAGAAAGTTGGAGATTTTACTAGAAAGAGAAACGTTATATATTGTTTTGAAAGAAAGCTAATTGGCACTAGAGAAGCTCTTGGGAGCTGGCAAGCTCTGACCTGCAAGTGACAGTAGTAAGTAAAATGTCTTAGAGTCACCAAAAGTCATTTCAGCAGCTACTAGGTAAAACTAGTCTTAGGAATAAAGCAAGCCATTTCAGCAGCTGAGCTTATGGAAAAGGTAAGAACCACATGAATGATGATAGAGATCCCTTTACTGAATTCCATTAGCAGGGACAAAAGAGGTCTTTACCAGGAAAAACTGTCTGGAATGGTAGAGCAGAAAAATTACCATTAAGAAGAAGAAAATTTATGCTTTTATGCTGACCCACAGCATCATATTTCCACATCTGGCTGCATGTTGGTTCTTTTAAATAGGTAGTGGAGGTCTTCTACCAGTTCACAAGTGTAGGTATGCTGGTCAAGTGTGCTCAGCTAATAACTCCATGAAGTTTAACATTCCAAAGGATTCGTTAACAGCACCTAATAAGAACCTTTTTAAAACAGCTAGAAGTGGTGATACTAGGAGCTGCAAGATTTTACAACCTTGTGATTTTTATAGTTTTAATAAACCCCAGCAATAAGCCAATGTCTTAAACTAGGATTTGATTCTGTTCACATTTGTCAGAAAGAGTTAAGACACCCAAAATATTTTGTTGATACAGAACCACAGGTCATTGTAACCGATAGTTACTTATTTAACCAAAATGATCATCAAAAGACTTTAAAGGCAATACAGAAAGTTACACAGATGTAAAAACCTTAATCCTTGTAAATTTCAGTTTTTGTTAAGCAATCACAAACCTAATAAAGACAACACAGGAACTATCTTGATAATATTTAAAACCAGGCTTCTCAGCCGGGCACGGTGGCTCACGCCTGTAATCCCAGCACTTTGAGATGCCGAGGTGGGCGGATCACGAGGTCAGGAGATTGAGTCCATCCTGGCTAACATGGTGAAACCCCATCTCTACTAAAAATACAAAAAATTAGCTGGGCATGGTGGCAGGTGCCTGTAGTCCCAGCTACTCGGGAGGCTGAGGCAGGAGAATGGCATGAACCCAGGAGGCAGAGCTTGCAGTGAGCAGAGATTGTGCCACTGCACTCCAGCCTGGGCGACAGAGCAAGACTCTGACTCAAAAAAAAAAAACAAAAAACCAGGCTTCTCAAAGGGACAAAAAGCTAAAAGCACTTCTGAGATATGAATCTGAGTTTTCAAAAAAAAAAAAGCTATAGAATTGAAAAGCAAAATTTTTAGTAATTTCACTAAGAACAAATCAATACCTTAAGAAAACCTTGGTTTTTTTTGTTTGTTTTTTGGTTTTTGGTTTTTTAGTTTTTTTGAGATGGAGTCTCGCTCTGTCACTCAGGCTGGAGTGCAGTGATGCAATCTCGGCTCACTGCGGCCTCTGCCTCCTGGGTTCAAGTGATTCTCCTGCCTCAGCCTCCTGAGCAGCTGGGACTAGAGGCATGCACCACCATGCCCTGCTAATTTTTGTATTTTTAGTAGAGATGGGGTTTCACCATATTGGCCAGGCTGGTCTCAAACTCCTGACCTCGTGATCCACCTGCCTTGGCCTCCCAAAGTGCTGGGATTACAGGTGCAACCCACCGTGCCTGGCCAGAAAACCTTGTTTTAAAAGAGGGGACCATTCTTTAGAAAGACTATTATAAACAGTTCCCTTTTAATTATTCCTAAGAATCATATACAAAATTCCTTTTGTATATTCCCCTTCACAAACCTTGTCACAACCTACAAAGACCATCTGTGATATGCTTGGACTTTCTGACTTGTCCTATACTACCTCTTCCTTAAATACCTAGTTATTTGACTCTAGAACAAGAGTTTACCATATAAGATTTTCTTTTCATACTGCAATAGTCCTCTCATATTGATTTTTTAAAATTGAAGGTCCTTTTTCATATACAGTTATGCTCTTTTCTTTATAACCTTCCTTTATACAATTATTCTTTATGATCTTCCTTACCAAAAATACATCTCCACATCCATAACTTTCTTCACATCTCTCTCCTACTTATAGATTCCTTATTTCATAACCTTTTGTAATCCATAATTTGAATCAACCTTTAGATAGTTTCTGAATTTGAGAAAATTATTATCTCAATAAGAACACATTTTAACTAAATATTTTTATTTGCCACTTCAAAAGTTACCTAAGGCTCTTCCATGGAGATGGTAAGGTGTCCAGTGGGAGCTGTGGGGGACCTTGGGCCCCGTCGGTCTTGTTTTCTTGGCCATTATGGGTTTGGGTAGCCTAAGCTCCCTTTGAAGCTTGGAACAGTCCCTTTTTCAATAGCCCTCTTGCTTACAGAAAGCACAGTGATATTGGCCCTGGGGCCAGCAAGTTCGGGGCTCTCATCTGGGCATCTGAGATGCTGATCTCAAATCTCCTCAGGCTGGCTAACCCTGAGGTGGGAGAGGGTGCTTAAAGTAGTCACTAACAATTGCATTTTGGATATTATTTCTTTTGGTTCTCTCTGCCTGTTTTGACCTGTGCCTATTGTTGTAAACTGGAAAGGCCATATTTAAAAATTGGCTTATAGGAGTTTGCATTTCCCCTTTCTGCCTGTTATAGCTTCCTCCTAACATCAAGGACAGACTGAGTGATAAAAGAGTTTGCCTTTCTGGGGAGTCTGTCCTGCAATATTTCCTGAGTGCCTCAACCAAACAGTCCTGACTAGAATAAGATTTTTATCCTCCCCTTCAGTTACTTCTCTAACCTTGTCATAATTAACTGGATTAAGCACACTTTCATATCTTCTATTAAACAAGTTACCTATGATTTCTACATTTGAGATCTCAGGAACCCCTCTGGTAATCCCACTGGGTGTCCAAATCTGGAAGTACACTCCCACATACAATAAATGGCATGATCCTGGTTACAAGCAGCCATTCCATCAACATATGCCCAGGCAGTATTCAAAAATCCCTTGTTTCTCCTCTACAGCACAGCAGGTGGACACTATTTGCAAGTCATGCCAAGTTACATCAAACTATAAACTTCCCTGGATCCTCTGATACCAGCCAATGTTTCCCTTGCATAAAGCTAAATCAGACATGGAAAAAGGCACAAGTACTGTTCCCGCCGTTAGCAATGTCTCAACCTCTCACAATAGATTTAAGTTTGATTTTAAGGGCTGATAAGACTTTATCACTCCTGATTAGACTGGTTGGACTTATTTCCTCAGGCAGTATGGCGTATAGGCTGGAGCTAGTTGGTTAAAGCAGAGGGGTGCCTGATGAACTTGGGATGGAATCCTATAGTGGAGAACTGGCAGGACCCCATTCCTCATATTAAGGCTCCAAGGAGGCTCCAGGGAGAGTGAACCATTTTTAGGCCAAATTTCTTGGGAAATTAATTTGTACTAAACAGTGTTATAATAGAAGGTGAGTTTTTAAGACATCAAATTTGAATTTGCTTTAGTTGCCTAAAAGGCACCCTAGCAGCAAGTGTTTCAGGACGCTCACTGTTGTTATGTCTACCAGAGATACCTACTAAACCCAGAAATTCTTCTAAGTCCAGAGAGTCCAGTTACTTTTCCTTTCAAATTTCCACCTCCCTTTTTTTCAAGAGCAGTAGGGCAATTACCACTGACTCCTGCCAAAAGAACATGGGTATCAAGAAGTAGGTGCCATAAAAGTGAAAGATGAGTGGGCAGTGGGCTGGCAACTACCATCACTAGCTAATGGAATGTTACAAAGAAGGCACTTTAAGTATGGAAGTAAAAAAACGCTGACCAAATTAAGAACCCTTAGTGGAAATTTAAACCCCAATCTTAGAAAGGTGACCAAAAAACAAAGCCCCTAGGGCAGGACTCTCAATTCTAATGCCACGTAGAGTGGGACTGACAATAACCGAATAAATTCTCCCTAGAGTGGGACTATAACCCAATCCTAGAAGGAACATGGCTCTGGCATACAACCATGCATTTAGGAACTGAATGGTAATATCAAGTAGCCAGTCATTCAAGATTTAATAGACAATGGTCAAAAATGGGGCAATGGGGACATAATCTGAACATGGGACTAGCTGGAGGCCCCACTTTCATTTCCTGGTTTACCCAGAAAGGTCAATATGACAGGGAAATCACAGAAACCACATGGTGCCAATTGGCCATTAATTTGGGTCCAGGCAAAGGTTTCCAAAGCTTCAGTGTACAACCAGTTAGTCACCAAGAAAACATGGCTCTGAAAAGAGCCTTTGGCTAGTATATAGCATTACAGTATCACAACTCCAAACTTTATCTTGATGGTCAACCCCCTCATCTTGATGCTCCCTTCATGGTCTCTTCATTTTGATGGTTCCTTCCTTCAGGGTCACCAGGCTGACACAGGTGAACCCCAAAATTGGGACTTAACCCTGGAGGGCTTTTGGCTTCAGAATTAATTTAAAAACACTTCCTAGACCAATAGTGTATAGCAAACTGCTCCATAAACAAAGGGCAACCTGCGTGCTAACCCATAGGCAGCACAGCCTGGAGTAGTAGTATACAGCAAAGTGGGCGCTCCACACAGCACAAGCTAATGCACAGGCAGAGCAGCCCAGAGTAGCAGCATGCAGCATAATAGGTGCTCCACAGAGCAAGGCTCACCCATAGGCAGAGCATCCCAGAGTAGCAGCATAGTACAGCAAAGTGGGTGCTCCACAAATCAAGGCTAACCCGTAGGCAGAGAAGCCTACAGCAACTGTGTACAGCAAGGTGGATGCTGCAGAAAGCACAACTAACCCACAGGCAGAACAGCCCAGAATAGCAGTGTACAGCAAAGTGGATGCTCCACCAGTAGAACAGACAGGAAGGGCAGGAGCAGTGTTCAGCAACAGGAGCGGTCCAGAGCAGGAGTCAGAGCAGGAGCCAGAACTGAAGAAAGAGCCACAGTAAAGCACACAGGCTAGCTATATTTATACCCACTATTAATTATATGCTAATTAAGTAGTGTGTTATTCAGAATTTTCTAGAAAAGGGGTGGGGGGAGCTCCCAGAACCCTATAGGGTAACTTCTGAGTCATGTCCATGGCATTTGTAAACTGTCATGGCGCCGATGGGAGTGTCTTTATTCTAATGAGCTGTGAGGGCAACTAGAGGTTGCTTTGTCACCATCTGCTGGTTTCAGCCAGCTGTTTTGTTTTGTTTGAGACTGAGTCTGGCTCTATTGCCCAGGCTGGAGTGCAGTGGCTCGATCTTGACTCACTGCAACCTCCACCTCCCAGGTTCAAGCCATTCTCATGCCTCAGCCTCCCTAGTAGCTGGTATTACAGGTGCATGCCACCATGCCCAGCTAATTTTTGTATTTTTAGTAGAGATGGGGTTTCACCATATTGGCCAGGCTGGTCTCGAACTCCTGACCTTAGGTGATCTGCCCACATCAGCGTCCTGAAGTGTTGTGATTACAGGTGTGAGCCACTGCGCCTAGCCAGGGTTTTTTGTTTTTGAGACAGGGTCTTGCTCTGTCGCCCCAGCTGGAGTGCAGTGGCACAATCGTAGCTCACTGCTGCCTTGATCTCCCAGGCTCAAGCAATCCTCCCACCTCAGCCCCCCAAGCAGCTGAGACTACATGTGTAGGCCACCATGTCTAGCTAATTTTCTTTTAACTTACATTTTTAGGGATGGAGTTCTCACTATGTTGCCCAGCTGATATCGAACTTCTAGGCTCAGGGGATCCTCCCACCTCAGCCTCCCAAAGCACTGGGATTATAGGTGTGAGCCACCACTCTGCTGAGGGTTTTGTTTTTTTTTTACTGCGTCCTGTTTTTGATCAGCATGGTCATTACTGGTGCTTGGAAAAGAAGTCCTGCTGATCTCCTACCTCATTTTGGAAAATTCTTTTCAAGATTAAGTATATGACTATTTATAAAGAACTTAGTACAGTGAGACCAATGATCAATTATTTAAAGTTGTTTTACTCGTTAGTGTCATTATTAAATTTTTTAATTCTTTTCATTATTCTGTATCCCATGTTGTTGTATTTTCACAGTGAATATGAGTCTGCATCCAGTTATGGCCAATAACTTCATATTCTTTTGTGATCTATGGAGTTTCAGATGTGAGTACATTCAGACAAGACAAGACCACCACAAACCACTGAGATATATTCATCTCTGCTGCTTGTGACCTGGGGTCCTCCTGCTTCCCCTCTGACTGCCACTATTGGGAGGCAGAAGTAGGAAGAACAACAGAATGGGCTGTGGGTGTAATTTTGTTTTATCTTTTTTTTTAGAATTACTATTTTTTTTTTACATTTTTGCTTTTAAAAATAGTTTTGCTAAAGTATAATTGGCATATGATAAACTTCACATAAAGTATACATGTTAATGAGTGTGACATAAGTATTCATATGAACCCGTTACCCTAATCAAGACACTGAACTTGCTGGGCACAGTGGTTCACGCCTGTAATCCCAGCACTTCAGGAGGCCGAGGCGGGCGAATCACCTGAGGTCAGGAGTTCGAGACCAGCCTGACTAACATGGTGAAACCCCATCTCTACTAAAAATACAAAAATTAGCCGGGCATGGTGGCATATGCCTGTAATCCCAACTACTCAGGAGGCTGAAGCAGGAGAATCACTTGAACCCGGGAGGCAGAGATCGCAGGGAGCCAAGATCACACCATTGCACTCCAGCCTGGGCAACAGAGCAACACTCTGTCTCAAAAAAAAAAAAAAAAAAAAAAGGCAGTGAACTTATCCATCACCTCTAAAATGTACTTGTCCCCCTTTGTAATACCTTTCTCCTATCTCACTTTGTCCCCCAACTCAAAGGAACCACTGATCTAACCTTTGTCACTGTAGATTAGTTTGTATTTTCTAGTTTTGTAAAAATAGAATCCAGTATGTACTGTATTTTGATCAGTTTCTTTTACTCAGCATAATTATTTACTCAGCAGTCCTTGCTGGTTTCATGATGTAAGTGGTCGTGTGGGGAAAGTCCACATGGCCAGGAGCTTCAAGCTCCTCTAGGAAGTGCGGGCAGCCTCTCAGAATTAAAGGCATCTTCCAGCCAGCAACCAGCAAGAAGCGGGTGTCCTCATACCTCAAGCTGCAAGGAAATGAATTCCGCCAACAACCTGAGTGAGCTTGGACATGGGTTCTTCCCCAGTCAAGTGTCTAGATGAGAACGCATCCTGGTGGGACACTTCGATTAGTCTTGTGAGACCCTAAGCAAAAGATCTAACTAAGTCATGCCCAGACTCCTGATCATTTATTATCCTGAGATAATAAACGTATGTTGTTTTGAGACCCTGAAGTTTGTGCTAATGTATTTTGCAGCAACAAAAAACTAACATATTTTAGGCTGGGCACAGTGGCTAACACTGTAATCCCAGTGCTTTGGGAGGCCTAGGTGGAAGGATCACTTGAGACCAGGAGTTCAAGACCAGCCTGGGCGATAGTGAGAAACTGCACCACCCCCCGACAACCCCTCGTCTCCACAAAAAAATTTCTAAAAATTAGCTGGGTGTGGTGGCACACACTTATAGTCCCAGCTACTCAGGAGGCTGAGTCAGGAGGATGGTTTGAACCCAGGAGTTCAAGGCTACAGCGAGCTATGATTGCACCACTGTGCCCCAGCCTGGGTGACAAAGTGAGACTCCATCTCAAACAAAAAGAAAAAGAAGAGTAACATATTTTGAATCAACAGTTTGTTTCTTTTGTTGCTTAATAGTATTTCTTTGCAGGGATATACCACAATATTTTAGCCATTCATCTATTGATGAACATTTGGATTATTTCCAGATTTAACTAATACAAATAAAGCTGCTATGAGTATTTTTGTACAAATCTTTATATGGACACATATTTCCTTTTCTCTTGAGTAGATACCTAGAAGTGCCATGGCTGAATCATATGGTAGTACGATTAACAACATTAGTTGTATGATTAACTTTTTAAGAACCTGTCAAAATGTTTTCCATAGTATTTACATGCATAAGACAAATTTATAAGAGTTCCAGTTCTGCTATGTCCTTTCCAATACTTCACCCTCAGTCTTTTAAATTTTAGGCATTCTAATAGATGTGTAGTGGTATTTGATTGTGATTTTAGTTTGCATTTCCCAAATGACTGAATATTCAAAGTATTTTCCTGTGCTTATTTGCTAACAATATGTTTTCTTTGAAGTGTCTGTTCATATCTTTTGCCCACTTATTTAATTGGGTTGTTTATCCTCTTAGTGTTGAGTGTTGAGAGTACTATATTAAGTATTGTTCATTCTGGATACCAGTCCTTTATCAGGTAAGTGCATTTATAAGTATTTCCCCGAGTTTGTGGCCTGATTTTTCATTTTCTTAACACTGACATTCAAAGAGCTATTTTTAACTTTGAAGAAATCCAATGCATCAGTTTGTTCTTTTATGAATTCTGCTGTCACATCTAAGAAATCTTTGCCTAATCCAGTGTCACAAAAATTTCTTACATTTTCTTGTAGAGATCTTGTAGTTTTAGGTTTTATGTTTAAATGTATGAACTGTTTTAATTTTTGCAAGGTATAGACACAAGTTCATATATATATATATTACATATTATATATATATATATATATATTTTGCATGTGGATATTCAATTTTTCTAACACTACTTTTTGAAAAGACTATCCTTTTTCCACCAGGATGCCTTTGGGCCTCTTTCAAACATCAGTTGTTTATATACATGTTGGTTTGTTTCTGGATTCTCTATTGTGTTCCATTGACCTACTTGCCTATCTTACAACCATACCATGCTGTCTGGCTTCCTGAAGCTTTATAATAATTCTGTGAAATGAGGTAGTTGATAGCCATCCAGGTTTGTTCTTCTTTTTCAGAGTTGTTTTGGCAACTGTAGATCCTTTTCATTTCCATATTAATTTTGGAATCAGATTGCCAATTTCTGCAAAGAAACCTCCTGGGTTTTGACTGGGTTAGTGTTGAATTTGTGTATTCGTTTGAGAATAATTGTTATCTTAACAATACTGAGTTTTCTGGCCTATAAGCAAGTTTTATCTCTCCAAGCATTAAAGTCTTCTTCAATTTCTCAGAAATATTTTGTAGTTTTCAGTGTATAGATATTTCACATCTTTTCTCAAACTTATCCCTAAGTATTTCATATTTTAGTTTTATTATAACTTTTTAAACATTTTATTTCTGATTGTTACTAGTATATACAAATGCAGTTTTTAATATTGATCTTGCATCCTACAGCCTTTCTGAACTCAAGCATTAACTCTAGTAGCTTTTTGTACATTCTGATTTTCTACATGAAATGGCCATGTCATTTGAGAATAATGATAAGTGCTATCTTCACAATTTAGATGATTCTTCTTTCCTTCCATTGTTCCTTCTTTTCTTTCCTCTTTCTTTTTTCCCCTAATTTCACTAGCTAGAATTTCCAATACAACATTGAATAGAAGTGGTGAAAGCAAACATGACTATCTTGTTTACGACCTTAGGGGGAAAACATTCAGTCTTTAAGTATAATCTTAGTTGTAGATTTTTTGTAAATACACTTTATCACATGAGGAAGTTCTCCTCTATTTCTAGTTTACTGAGAGTTTTCATCAGTAATGAATGTTGAATTATGTCAAATGCTTTTTCTGCCTTATAGTGTGACAGTCCTCCACCAGCTTGCTTAAGGGTGATATCTGCTACTTGAATCCTGAAGGCTGGGTGATAAGCCAAGGCCATGGTACCCAGCTGAGGAGCAGGTATCCCTGAGAACCCAAACACCCCAGAGAGTATCTGATCAAGGAAAACGGTCTCCTTGCCTAAACACAGTAGGCAAAGACCAGAACATTAGCTTAAAAGCAGCTTAGAGATGGTGGCAACACAGCTCTCTAGAGCTGTCTTGCTGCCGTCCAGGAATGCCCTGTATATAAGTCCTAATAAACTCATCTACTTATCAAGCTGAACTTGTCCAAGTCATACTTTGGTCTCTTGGTTCCTTCTGAGTTTGGGAGAAATGTTACAGTCCCACGTTTTTCTTGTAACATTCGTCTGTTGAGATTTCTTAGTTTGTTAATATGGTATATTATGTTGATTGATTTTTCTAATGTTTAACCAACTCTACATTTTTTGGAAAAGCCAGGAATACTTGATCATGATGTATTATTCTTTTTACGTATTACTGAATTTGATTTTCTAAAATTTTGTTTAGAACCTTTGTATCTCTGTTCATGAAGGATATTCATCAGTAAGTTTCTTTGTTTATAATATATTTGTCCAGTTCTAGTATCAAGATGATGTTGCCCTGTGGAACGAATTAAGATAAAAGTTAACCAATATTTTAAGAAACCAGATAGTAAACAATTTAGGCTGTGCAGACAATAAGGTCTCTGTCACCACGACTCAACTTTGCTGTTCTGGTGGGAAAGT
Source organism: Gorilla gorilla gorilla (assembly GCF_029281585.2). NCBI lineage: Eukaryota > Metazoa > Chordata > Mammalia > Primates > Hominidae > Gorilla > Gorilla gorilla. The sequence goes on from NC_073243.2 coordinate 74,540,641, forward strand.
AGACATAGATAATACACAAATAAGTGAATGTGGTTGGGTTCCAATAACACTTTTTTTGAAAATCAGGTGGTGGGTCATATTTGGTCTGTGGGCCATAGTTTGTTGACCTCTGAGTTAGGAAGTATTTCTTACTGATTCTAACACTTCTATGAAAATGAAAAGCCAATTATAAAGAAGAACACAGTTGGAGAACTTACACTGTAAGTTGCCAACCCCTATCTTAAACTATGGTAATGAGAATGATTGCTATTGAGCCAGAAACATGTGTGTAGTCACCTGATTCATGAGAAAGGTAACACTGCAGTGCAAGGGTTGTCTTTTCAACAAATTATGTTAGGTCAATGATATGTCCATATGGAAAAGTCCATATGGAAAAGATTGTTTCAAATCGATAAGTACAAATAATTTAAAAATGGGCAAAGACATGAACATTCTCTTCCACTAAATGACATTCAATGTATATGAAGCATATGAATAGGTACACAATATTATGACTCATCAGGAAACTGAAAATGAAAGCAACAGTGAGATATCACTAACACATCCTATTCAGAAAGGCAAAACTTAAAGCCTAACAAGATAAAGGCAAAAATTTGAAGCAATTAAAATCATCTTATATTATAGGAGTTTGAATTGGTTTATACATTTTAGAAAAATATTTGTCAGTGTTTACTAAACCTAAATATATGGTTACCTTAAAAACTGTTAATTCCATTCCTATTATATGCTCAAAAGAAATGAGCACAAGCTGGGCGCAGTAGCTTATGCCTGTAATCCCAGCATTTTGGGAGGCCAAGGCGGGTGGATCATAAGGTCAGGAGATCAAGACAATTCTGGCTAACATAGTGAAACCCTATCTCTACTAAAAATACAAAAAATTAACCGGGCATGGTGGCACCCACCTGTAGTCCCAGCTACTCGGGAGGCTGAGGCAGGAGAATCACTTGAACCTGTGAGGCGGAGGTTGCAGTGAGCCGAGATTGTGCCACTGCACTCCAGCCTGGATGACAAACTGAGAATCTGTCTCAACAAAAGAAATGAGTGCATATGTACACCAAAAAACATACACAAAAATATTCATAAAACTTATATTCATAATAGGGAAAAAGATAAGCTAAAAGCAACTGAAAAGTAACCAAGGCCATTACATTTTAAATTATTAACATTTGCTGAAATTGTCTTCTAAAACAATGTCTTCTTTTAATTCTTAAAAGTACAGATGAACACTTTAGTCCTAATGACATCATCATTTACAGAACATGGTGAGTTAACCAAATATTTTACCATGTATGTATAAATCTCAATAAAACAAAGAAGTTTTAGAATTCAAATCTATAAACTTTAAAGTATTGACTTTGTAACATGATTAATTTAAAAGTAAATTAAAATATATGAGTTTGTGCCTGGCATGGTGGCTCACGTCTATATTCCCAGCATTTGGGAGGCTGAGATGGGCAGATCACCTGAGTTTGAGTTCGAAACCAGCCTCAACAACATGGAAAAAACCCTGTCTTTACCAAAAAAAAAAAAAAGAAAAAAAATTGGCCAGGTATAGTCCCAGATTGCAATCTCAACCGCACCACTTACTAAATGTGTGACCTTGGCCAATATTTATACTATCCAATTTACAGCTACTCCAACTGTTGTCAAAACAAAACCAGTATAGATAATGCTCCCTATCTGCTAAAACCACTGTGAAGGTTAAATCAGATAATCCCTGACCAATGACAGACTGATAATAATCCCCGACCGCTGACAGACAGACTAAGAGAGAGGGAGCGAAAGAGAGAAAGAAAGAATGCTATGTGAAACAAAATCTGCAATACTAGCAACAGAAAAAAAAAACCTTTTATATTGGGAAAAAAAGAAAGAATAAGAATTTCAGAAAAATACTGCTTATTTTTCTTAATAAGAGTCTCATAGTTTGGATTTTCTAGAAGTAGAATTTAACAGTGATTCATATGCATACATTTTATTGGGCATACTTCTGTCAGACAAGGCCAATTCTTTGGAGTGAGCTGACATCACTTGGCAGCTGGAGATCGCTCACTGACCCAGTAAAGAATATCTAGGTAGGGCACTGTCCAACCCTTGCAAGCCTCAGATGAATATGGCTCTCACATTAAGTTCACCATATCCATGGTTACAAAACGCTGTGCACTCATAGCTCAATGTGAGCAACTGTGCAATTGGTATTATGCTTCAGAGTCGAACTTTATGAAATACATTTTATGTAGCCAAACCTTCCACTAGGAGCTTTAAAAAAACATAAAAATAAAAAGGTTTAAGAGGAAATTTTAATAAACTAATGGGCCACTTAGAGAATATTTCAGTGTTCAAATGCAAATTCTTAGCATGGTATGGTTTTTCAATTGTTAAAAAAATTGAATTCAAAAACTGTACATATAAAATGTTACATTTTTCTCTAAATTAAGAGTCTCAAACTCCAGTGAAATTAATTTTAAAATTCTTAATATCAAATACGTATATTAGCAGTTTTTTAAGATTAAACATAGTCTATTTATTTATGAAGCTGTTTGGACATTTTACTATTTTTCAGGTGAACTATCTGGATTCTGCTTACCTAGACAATGTCCATTGGACTTTTGACAGGAATTATCACATTCTTTATCTTTCGTGGTGAAATAGTTCTTATTACATTAGACTACTGGTTTAAATTTTAAAAATATTGTAAATGTATGAAACAACAACATATATGGAGAGTTTTATAAATTATATACAATGACAAAGCTTGGGAGATAATTATTGACAATGTTACTGATGCTATACATTAGTTGAATTGCTAATTAAAAATAAATGTCATGGTCAGTGAGGTTTCCCACTTAAACCATGCATTGTGTCTCCTTTGGGTACAACCATTTGATTTTTTAAACAATTTTTTTCTCTAATCCATGCATCCATTTTCGTTAATTTGATTTCTTCCTTTTATCCTTCATTACATAAAGTTAGTTTTACCCTGAACTGATTCTCTCTACACTGGATAGTGAAAGGTAGTCTGAGAGATTAATCTTGTATTCATTTTTTCATATTGCACATTAGGGACTTAGTTCATTTTATACTCATAACAGACTCTCACAGACTTGTTAATTTATAATGAACCATGGTTCATGGTTCTGGAGACTGGAAATTCACATGCATAGCAACGGCATCTGGTGAGTGCCTACATTCTCTGTCATCCCATGGCAGAAAGCAGAAGGTCAAGAGTAGGCAAAAGCAAGCTAGCAAGAATGGGCCAAACTTGTCTTTATAACAAACCCATTCTCATAATAACTAACCCACTCCAAGGAAAATGATATTAGTCCATTCATGAGGGCAGAACTCTCATAATTTAATCACCTCTTATTAGGCCCTAACTCCCAACACCATTACATTGAGAATTAGGTTTCCAACACATAAACTTTGGGGGACACATTCAAACCATAGCAGGTATATAATTAAATAAATGGTTTTTTCTAGCTCTGAATTACTAGATATGGCAGAAAATCATTTCTACAGTTGAGATTTTAAATGCAGGGCATCTTGAATTCCTCTATTGTTTTTATATGCAAGTTCTCTTTATGTATCAGTGAAGAGGGGCTAAAATATTACAGAAAATTGCTTCAGATTGATGATTAGTAAATTGCAAAGCTTGTATTGGTTTATCTGAGCAGGGTAAGCTATTCTAAGCTCACTACCTCTTATTAAATAATGTGGAGAGTTCAACAAAACAGAATTTTAATCAAATTACAAATACTTATGGGTAGTTGGCTTTCTCCCCTTAGTATTCATTTGGATTTTAAAATTGTTTTAATTGAGAAAAACTGACATTGCCCTGACTTGCCTACCCTTTTCTTTGCAGCTGAAATTTCAATGCTACAGAGAAGAGAGAACAAGATAAACATGTTTCTTCATCTTAATGTACCTCTGTATAAGTTCTTGCATTCAATTACACATAATCAATATATAGAATGTTCCTCATACAATGGGCATTCCACCTTGTATGTGCACACATGGATTAAAAATATGACTTCTGTACAAATTATATTGACAGCTTCTGTGTCTTACCTTTAAAGACATGCACATGCTTGCATTTCCATTTTTGGAGAATGGACATTTAATTACAATTTTAGATTTATGGTCCACCATAAGGGAAATAATATAGCTAAAAATGAAAGAAAAAGATTCTGAGCTTAATTTCTGGGTGATGTAATGTTATGTACAACAACCCCCCCATGACATGTGTTTATCTATATAACAAACCTTCGCATGTACCCGTAAACCTAAAATATAAACTTTTTAAAAAGATTGATTCCAACATTAGGAAGTCAATGTTTCTTCTTTAAATTGCAATCTAGAGAAAGATGCTACTATAGTTTTGCTTTATTATTATATTTGTATTTTAATATTTTACTATAAAATGTATTTTATTATGATTATGATTTTATTTTAATTAAAAATCTCAATAACAAAGTCCTCACAATTTCATATATGTCCGTGATATACTAAAGTTTCTGCAAGTATTGAAAAGTGCTTAAAATGAGAAGCAACATATATGTTGTTGATTATCATCCAAAGGCTATGGGTAAAAAAGCAAGGAGTGCTCTAGAAGGGCAAAAAAACAGACTGGACATAGAAAGACTCTCACCACATTGACAAAAGGTCCCTATTATATTTTTAAATTAAAAATAACAATAATTATTATATGCATTCATTCTTAAATACTACCTAGTAAACACACATTTTTAATCAGTGATTGGATTCCATCATTCTCAACCCTTCTGTAACCTTTAAAAACTTAAGACATGTTTATCTTGCCTATCCAAACAACGAGATGGTATCAATGGAGCATACAGAATACTTTGGTTTGTGTTGATACGTTAAAAACAAGAAAACAAACAAAAAACCAATTGATTTTTATTTTAGGACAGACAGTGGAACAAAGATATAAAATAATATATGCCATAAACCTTTGCACAGCAGTGCTGACGTGATCTTAACATCTGCCTATATTACAAAAGGAGAGTTAAGCTTGAATATGAAATGTGAAAAAAATAGCCTATTCAATTAAAAAGACTGATTTGGGAGGTGAACATTAAACACTAAGCAAATGCCCTTAGTGAGTTGTCGGGTGGTTAAAGAAATTACAGCAAAACGGTGGACTCCAGAGTCCTGAAGGGGTAATCAGCCCAGTGCCTGAGATGAAATGGTTAGGAAGCAGACTGTGATGTCTATTGCCAGAAAAATGATCAGTGGTACGAGATATTTTGCACTCGAATTAGACAATACTGTGGTTCTTCCTACTAAAGCAGTAGAATGAAACACCATCTTTCACCTCAGCTCCTGGAGAAGATGATAATGTTTTTAGCAGAGTTCAAAAGGAATAGTGACTCAGGTTTTAGAGAGAGCTGCCAGGTGAAGCAAACAAGCAAAACAATTGCATGTTTAAAAAATTAAACAAGTAGCCAACATTTGGAAAATTATATTATGGAAAAGAAAAACCTTTCCAAATTTGCAGGATAAAGTCTCTGAAAGTGTCGAAAGGGACTTAAAATGAGAAGCTACAAATATGTTCATTATCGAACAATGGCCATGGGTAAAAAAGCAAGGAGTGCTCAAGAAGGGAAGAAAAACAAAATGGAAGAGACAGACTAACACCACATGGATAAAGAGACTTTATTATATTTTAAAATTATATACAGTAATTATTATTATATACATTCATTCATAAATTCTATATAAGTAAATATACATTCTAATCACAGTGTTTGAATTCCATTTTTCTCAAAACACACACACACACACACACACACACACACACGAAAAGCCTGTAATCTTTGAAAGCCTAAAATGTAGGACTTCCTCCAGGTACTCACTTCATAGTTCAGATGGATCTTACCAGATTATTAGCAACAAGAATTCAGTGCCTATATCACAGTTAAAATTATAGTTAAAATATTTAACAGAGGGACACCCACCCTCAATGCGGGTGGGCACCATCCAATTGGTCAGGGGTATGGATAAAACAAAAATGCATAGGAAAGCTCACTCTCTCCTGGACCTAAGACACCCTCCTTCTGATGCTTTTGGACATCCAAACTCCAGGCTCTCTGGCCTTGGGATTCCAGGAGTTGCAAAGTGGCTGTCTGAGTTCTCAGGCCATTGGCCTCTGACTGAGAGTTATACCAACAGTTTCCCTAGTTCTGAAGGTTCAGGACTTGGAGAAAGCTACTCTACTCTCTTCCCTGGTTCTCCAGCTTGCAGACAACCTATCCTGGAACTTCTCAGCCCCCATAATCGCATGATCCAATTCCTCTAATAAATGTAGAGATCTCTCTCTCTCTCTCTCTTTCTCTCTCTCTGTATGTGTATGTATATGCATGTGTGTATATATATATATATATATGTATACGTGTAGGTTCTGTCTGAGAGAACCCAGCCTAATACATCATGCAGCATATTATCAGAATAAAATTTGATAATGTATGTACAATGCTGAACACAGCATCTGGTATTTAAAAACATATTCAGCATCGAGTTACTGTAACTGCTGTCATTGATGCCTCTTCTTCTAAAATGAGATGCCATCACTTGTAAAATTATTTTTAAAAGATATATTTTTAAATGAAGAAGCCTTTTTATATGTCAAATAATTTACTTTAGATGTTTAAAATAGTATAGCTCACAAAAAATGTTGGCTCATAACAACTTCTACTGAGTATGTAAGAAAATGGTTTTGAAGTTCAATCTTTTTTTAAAAAAAAGATGTATGAATGTATTCAAAATTTACATGAACACTCAGCTATGCATACTATAAATACTTTCCAAACTCCATGAGCTGATTAATTAAAACAGATCCTCTAGCCAGGAAGACAAGCATATGAATACAACAGTCTTTCTTTCATCAATTCTCCTGAAATATCTAGTGTAGCACATAATAATTTTTATATATGGGTGAAGGTGGTTTCTATGTCCAATTAGCAATAACTGTGCCTCAGGTCATCTTCATTGACTATGATACTGCCACTCTGAAAAGCTGTCTACATCCAAATATTAATTTAATTTGGCAAAAAAACAGGCAGGCTTAGAAAGTGTTTTAGAACAGGACAATTAAATAATATAATATTTTCTATAATATTTCATTTTCTTATTTCTTCTCAAGATCCCACGACAATGGATATAGTTGCTTTTTTATCTCAAGAAGTATAAATTTTACAAACATAAAAGGTATGTCTCCCTTCAATATTTCCTCTTAATGCTGAGTGCAAAATTGGTTCAGAAAGAAAATTGCTGACATTAAGCTAGGATGTGACTTGGCAACTGATTGCAACATATTTCTATAGGATGCTGTGGGATGTACTGAAAAAAGGATGTTTTAGACCCAGAGAGACTGTTGCTCTGTTCCCAGGGAAATGGAAAAAAAAACAAAAAACAAAAAACTTAATCTTGAGCTCTAGTTTTTGACTTATATAGAACATGGAATAAAGAAAAAGTTTTCTGTTCATCTCTATACTTCAGTAAGTGGAGCAATATTATTGGCTTTGCATCATTTCATCAATTAAGGGAGGTCTTATAATAGCATACTTCAACTCTTTTAAATATTAGACAATGGGTTTATTCACAAAGTATTTTTTATAAACATATGTTTTAGGCATAAAGTTTATTCATCCAAAATAAAGATTCCCATATTTCCATCTACTACGATTTTTCAATCATACTTAGTATTAACCAATAATAATTTATACTCCACTACTGATACTTGCTAATTGAATTACACTTCTGATGATCATTTTTTTTCAAATGACATAGTGAGAGTTATGATCGGTTATTTGGGTTGTAAGGATTGAAAACATACCTAGATCATATAAATTTGTGAAGGTTTTGCCATCACAAGCATTATAGGGAATAATGAACATCAACTATCCTACAGCTAAACCTAATGAAGACCAAATTGCCTCCAAGGTCAAAACAATAGTTCTTTGTGCTCAAAAGTGGTTCATATAATTGATGCTGCATTGACGCTGTCTATAGAGATTCTAGTTTTCTCCACATTTTCTCTATTTTTCAATTTCCTTTCTTTTCACTGGGGTCTATTGTTCTTTAACAGAAGTAATGGCCTTTTGTAAATATATAATTTTCACGTTGTAAGCATTCTTTCCAAGCTAGCTGCCCATCATCACGTTTTGGCTAGTCCCAGTCTCTGCTCATAGAACACTTGTCCACACTCTAAATTCTCTGTTCTCCATAGCCCCCACTCATCTAATTCCTATAGTCTTTTAACTCAAAGCCTTCAACTTATGTACAGCTTTCTCTGCCTCACGTTTCAAGCTTAATGCATCATCTTAATTCATCTTTCGACATCTATTTCTACTACATGCTGCTCTCTTTCTCTATCTTATATCTCCCAGAATATGTTTTATTTCAACAAATAGCTAATCTGTGCCAGGCATTGTTATTAGCAAGATGATAAGCCCTGCATGTAGCAAAGTTCCTGCCTTCACTGCAGATGCATTAATAGCTCTGATTAGTCCACTTAAAAACCATTGTTCCTGTCATGCAGAACTCCATTGCCAAGCCACACAACACCCAGCCAGTAGGTTAGCAGCTCCGTGGAGCAAGGTAAACATGTTGATTCAATTGACTTTGGGCAGAAGGGTAAGATTTTGCCTTCAGCTTTTCTCATGAGGAACATATACAACCCAAATGGAAAAACCCTGTATCCTCCTGCCCAAGCAAATAATTCGATAATAAATAATAGCTTCCACTAAAACATAATGAAGTGGTTACTTTGATAGGTAATAAAGTATGTGTTGTTTTCGTTTAGTTTTCTTTTAAAAGTGTATGTTAACCTTGCCTCAGTTTGGTTTTCCAGAGTATCCTGCATAAATGGACACAAACCACATTCACTTTGCTATGTGGATGGGGGAGATGCAAAAGGTGTCTTCAGTGCATGCCCAGATATTCCCACATGTTCAACCTTCCACTTAGCTCCCAATAAAACATGTTTCTTTTTTCACAACTAGGAGAGCTCTCCTTTTCACACCTCTGCAGTGACATGACGGCATACTAAATAGAGAAGTAAAAGGTTCATATGAAAGTGTAATGTAAATATTATTCACATATTGAAATTCTGTAAACAGTATTAATATTTTTCCTGTGATGCTTTTAAATTTTAATATTCTGTAAAGTATATTTTAAGCATTCACAATTTGGATTTATTCGTGATAAGAGTATATTTTACCTATAATAGATTGGGAAATATATACATATGTGTGTGTGTGTGCATGCGTGTGTGTGTGTGTGTGTGTGTATTAATATATTTTCCTTGAGATTAGTAGTGAAGGCAAAGTTCTGAAACTGAATTTGCCAAAATGGGATTAGATGTGTGAGGGATTTATTTGGATAAACACTTTTGCAAGGTGAGGTGGAGGAAGCAGGAATAGACACAGCCTTCAGCCACAATACTTGTAAACCTTATGAAGAGGGAAAGAAAATAAAAAAGGTTAGGTAAAATGAGTTTCAGATAGTAGCACAATACTTAACATATTTTGGCAGGCCAATGGAGAGTTATCAAGCCAAAGTTTTCCTCCATATTGAGCAGGAACAGCACCTCACTATGCTTTGTCATTGGCTGACAACAGCTGTGAGATGGGGATTTTGGACTAAAGGTAGTGATGGATACAAAGATGAACCCCAGGAGCTGTCAGTCAACTGTGATAGTCACTAGGGGAGATATACATGAAGCAGTCTCATGACAGTTACAAGCCTTGACCTTTTATTTTATACTAAAGTAAAATATAACTTTATTATGAAGACCATCGGGCCACCTAGTTACTATATATCCGTTGCTATGGTTTGAATGTGTCCCTCAAAATTCATGTGTTGGAAAATTAATCCACAATGCAACAGTGGGAGGAGGTGAAATCCTTCGGGAAATGATTATGTCATGATGGTGGCGTCCTCATAAATGAATTAATGTCACTACAAAAAGGCTTGAAAGAGGGAGTTTGGTCCCTATTCCCACCTTCGGTTCCTTCCTTCATGAGAAGATACAGTATTTCTTCCCTCTGGCGGGTGCAGCAACAAAGTGCTCTCTTCGACGCAGACACTGAACTACAGGTGACTTCATCTTGGATTTCCAGCCTGCAGAACTGTGAAAAATCAATTTCTGTTCTTTATAAATGACCAGGTAGTAAATATTTTGTAATAGTAGCACAAACGAATTAACACAATTGTGAGGAAATTATTTCTGTAACATTTTACATAACAAAATTCAGCATTTTATAGGTTAGTCTGTGAAGCAGAGTTATTTATTTATTTACTTGAAAGTTCTACTAATCTGCATGTCCCTGATAATTAAAGACGTTGAGCATATTTTTTAATGTACCTGTTGACCATCTGCATATCTTCTTTGAAGAAATGTCTGTTCAAATCCTTTGCCCATTTTAAAATCAGATTATGCATGTTTTGCTATTAAATTGTAGGAATTTCTTATATATTTTGAAAATTAATCAATTATGAGGTAGTTAATGTACTTATTCTTACTTTTTTTTTTTTCTTGAGATGGAGTCTCGCTCTGTTGCCCAGGCTGGAGTGCAGTGGCGTGATCTCCACTTACTGCAAGCTCTGCCTCCCGAGTAGCTGGGACCACAGGCGCCCGCCACCACACCCAGCTAATTTTATTTTATTTTATAATTTTTTTTTTATTTTTAGTAGAGACGGGATTTCACCTTGTTAGCCAGGATGGTCTTGATCTCCTGACCTCGTGATCCACCCGCCTCAGCCTCCCAAAGTGCTAGGATCTTACATTTTATGTGAAATAGTACAAAGTTAACAAAGTACACTACGTAAACTGTGGAAATATAAGGATGTATAATTCTAGAGTGACCATTAAAAACATAATGCAAAGTCACAGATTAAAAAGCTCATCTATGTTTTAAGATGTAATTGTAAAAAAATCCCAGAAAAATCCAACTTCATGCAATGACATGGATGAATGTCAAGACATGCTGAGCAAACACAATAGTAAACACTCCATGATTCTACTCACATGATATTCTACAACGGACGAACTAACAAACTGGATCTTCAGCAAGAAGAAACTGTTGGCTTTTTAGGCGGGACAGCAGAGAGACATGATGGATGACTAATTGAAAAGGGGAGCAAGGGATTTTTTTGGAGGAGATGAAAATTTCCAGTATCTATTTTGTATAATGGCTACACATTTGTCAAAACTCATCAGATTGAACACTTAAGATCTGTACACTTTACTTTATGTAACTACACCTCAATTAAAAATTAAGTTGAAAATATATTGACACCAGGCAGGCCTGATGAAAATGTAAGATTGCTAAGTGAGTTAATGAGAGACTGCCCTAGTTAAATAAATAATTTGTAATAAAATATTAATCTAATCTATAACCTATGATCAGGCAAAAGCAAATCATTTGTTGTTAAAACAGCCAGTCTCCTGCACTTTAAAAAAATGCCTGTTTCGATGCTATTCTTCCTGCTTGAGGAACTCTCTCTCCCTAGCATACTTCACTTCTGCCAAAATCCTACTCATCTTGAGGTCCTGTATCAGTGGGTATATATTCCAAGCAACTTTCTCTTTTTTCTTAACCTTTAACCTTATAGGACAGTGTGGCTCCCTTATTCTAATTATATGCTGTATTTTAAAAATTTCATATATATTATTTCTTCTAAGATTAATTTTTCACTAGTATCTTTCTCAAGTAGTTCCACAGTATTGGCAATTTCTCTCTCTCTGTGTGTGTGTGTGTGTGTGTGTGTGTGTGTGTTTTGAGACGGATTCTCGCTCTGTTGCCCAGGCTGGAGTGCAGTGGCGCCATCTTGGCTCACTGCAAGCTCCCACCTCCTGGGTTCACGCCATTCTCTTGCCTCAGTCTCCCGAGTAGCTGGGACTACAGGCGTGCGCCACCACGCCCAGATAATTTTTGTCTTTTTAGTAGAGACGGGGTTTCACCATGTTGTCCAGGATGGTCTTGATCTCTTGACTTCGTGATCCACCCGCCTCAGCCTCCCAAAGACCTGGGATTACAGGCCTGAGCCACTGCGCCTGGCTGGCAATTTCTGTTTTAAAAGCAGCAGTCATTACTGCCAGTCTTCCATCATGCCTCATCAATAAGCATTTCTCTCCTGGCATTTTTATCTAGGTTAATGGGATTATTAAAAAACAGCTGACTCTAGCAAGAAACCACTGAAGACGCGGTTCTTGACTCTCCTGCTTCCTCACATTCCTGGACATTTCTCTTTACCTACATTGGTTTATACTCCTCTTTCAATATAGCAAGTTCCTCCCTAGACTGTAAATTCTCTCTAAACAAAAGGTTATGTTTGTTCATACCTATATAGCCAATGCGACACAATGCTGACTCATAAATTATTAGTTCATTTTAAAAGTTATCTTATTTTTTTTTTTATTTTCTGTCTACTAACTTGGTCTCTCTAACGTATCCAAAACACATAACTTTATTTTTGCTTTGGTGCTTTTGCAATTTTTGGTTCCCTCTGCCTAGAACGTTTCATCAGAGGAAAAATATTCAAACAGCTCCCTCACTTATTTCTTGTTTCCTCCACAATGTGACATTTTAAAATATGTTCCTGAGAATGGGGTGTGAGGTGCTGGTGTGGATATATTCCAGGTAGTAAGTAAGCTCTGTAATGCTTGGGACTTCGTTTATTTTTCAACACTGTAACTCCAAGTTTTAAAAATGCAGCCGGGCAAGGGTCTCATGCCTGTAATCGCAGCACTTTGGGAGGCCGGGGCAGGCGGATCACCTGAGGTCAGGAGTTCCAGACCAGCCTGGCACATGGCGAAACCCCGCCTCTACTAAAAATACAAAAATTAGCCAGGCCTGGTGGCAGGCGCCTATAATCTCAGCTACTCCGGAGGCTGAGGCAGGAGAATTGCTTGAACTCAGGAGGCTGAGGCAGGAGAATTGCTTGAACTCAGGAGGTTGCATTAAGCTGAGATCACGGCACTGCATTCAAGCCTTGGTGACAAAGCAAGACTCTGTCTCAAATAAATAAATAGAATTTTAAAATAAAATAAAATACACACGGTATAATGTAGGTGCTCAATTAATTTCTTAAATGAATAAATGATCTTTTAAATAATTAGCTGATTAATTAAGAATTCCCCATTCAATTACTTCAGTATCTCAGGCACCTTTTAATTCTTCCTTATGTTTTATGAGGAATAATAGAAAAGGCTCCTAATTTGTATATCCGTGAGCCAAATTCTGCTGCTTAATGCAATTTTTGCAGTCCACATCATCTTCCATAGGGTTGGAAGTTTGATTTTTATAAATATTAAATCAAATTATAATAATCTTCTATTTTAACATTTTTTTAAGTTTTCTAACATCAATGAGATCATCCAGGTATTTTTCTGGGGGGAATAGATTGTCCTTCAAAACATATTCTCAGCCTCATTCTCCAGCTATGATAATCACATGAATATTCTATGACAAAGCCCCATTGGACGTCTTGCTATCCTGAATATATGGTTTTATTTATGCTTAGGAACTTTCCCACCGGTTGCGATTTATATCTGGAAGCACCATTATCTTCTTGCTATAGATTTTCTTATATCTATAACGTAATTTCCTTGATTCTGTGATGGTATGTCAAATACAATGCAGATACTAATTAAGAATACAGTTGCATCATACATTTAAGCAAAACTTAAGGCCATAAGAGGGTATCAGAGGCCTTAGTAGTCAAGATTAGAAAGGATCATAAATGCAGAAATTAGAAAGTTTAAACAATGGCAACATAATTTTAAAATAAGCTGATACTAAAGTAATGATGTTTTTAAAATTCTTGTTTTTATTTTTATTTCTTTTTAGTAGCTCTGAATGTCTCATGGTTCATAAGGATAGTCAAAAAATCAATTTTATCCAGAAATAAAGCCAAAGTTTGTTTTATATACCTTGATATTTATTGAATACATAATAGTTTAAAGTTTTCATAGAAATCCTTACAGGGATATTTAAATCACATAAAATAACTTTTAATTAAGTAACAAAATATTTATTATATGATGTTAAGCAAAATTGGAGAGAGATTTTCAATTGAAAAATAATGATTGCCATAGACTGGAGTTCTAATGATCAATTTACATCCAAATTATGCATAGTTTGTATTCTTTTTATTAAAAGTTCTATAAAAAGTCAGCATGTATATGAAAGAGAAAATAGAACCTTACTATTGCAAAAAATATCAGTTTAGTGGCCTTAATCTGCCATCTTGTGGTATAATAGCTTCATCTCACATTTTACAAATATTCTCTGGGCATTTCAAAGTATTTTCTTGAATATATAGAGTAAGTGTAAAGGATGGCTTTATTTTTCTACATTTGATTTTTTAAAATACTTGAATATATCAATTTTATTGTTTCTCTATGCACACATTTACTTGCTACTGAAGATGGAAAAAAAATAACACACGGAAGTCTTCTTTTACTGCAATTCAAATTTTTGAAAGCCAGAAAATCAAATTATTATGCTCTTGCCAAACTACCAAATGTTTTCTTTCCCCAAGTTACTTTGTTACAGATTCTTGACCTTGGGTTACATCTCACTGACTTCAGGCTTCTAAGACACATGGGAACACTTAGGACCTATTGATGCTTCTTTGGTCAAATCAAACAGTAGAGCTAAAGTATATTGAAGTTATTCAAATACATTCAAACTATACAGATCCCTTATAAATTACTGGTATCATGGTAGAAAGGAAAAGATATATGAAGAAAAATACGTAACAGAACTCATTATCAAAATTATTGTTATACAGTCTGTAATAGTATAGAGTAGCTTTCTTAACTGCTGAATAATATTACCAGCAAGAATAAAAAGTACAAGAATAAAATCGATGGCTGAATCTGCTCAGTGTCATAATTCCCTATTCTAGCATTCTCAGAAGGATCCCTCCTAGTGCATGCAGAAAGTGCAGCCAGATCTGAATGGTTCCCTTCTCAATTCAATCTGAACTCTTTTAAGCCCCGTGTCTGTTAGTTCTCTTTGAAGCTGAGAAAATCTGTTTACTAACAGGTATCTCAATTTTACCACCCTTTCTTTCTGCACAGATAACTGTGTTCTTACTCCTTTCCCCCTGTAAGGCCAGCCATCTCTGATACCCTGGAAAATCATTTCTATTCTACCGTGTTCTTGAGGTAAACCTTCTAACAGATGAAGACAAGTTGGGAATTTGGTACCAGAATTGACAGTTAAGTTACTAAGGTTCTTTATCGACATCCTGGAGCAGAAGTTACGAGAGGCCTCTGAATCATCCTGAGAATTTTCTTCAGTAAGCATTCATAAAGATTCTGGGATCAAGGGTGGGTTAAGCTTTTGTGATGGTTTCATAGGTGGTCTACTCCCAGCGCTAAGCTTCTTCTGGATCTTTGGATCCCAACACAAAGTGATACTAGACTCTCAAATTGCTACAGGGTAGTCTGGAAAGAACTGTATAGCCCAGAAATAACTTGAAAACCCAAAGTGTAACAAATGTTGGTGAAAGAATCAAACTGATTTTTTTTAAACATAACTTCTTTGGGGGTGAATTTTTTTAAATACCGTCATGTAGATTCCTTTGTCTTGATAATGATGTTTGTTACAATGCTGTTGGCCCAGTTGCTCTTTGATTGGTATTTGGGAGTTAAATATAAAAGTAAATACAAAATAACTCTTAGATGGAAAAATCACATTAAAAGCATACTGGGAAATAAGAGTTAATGTCACATGGCCAGGAGTTAAAGTATGTTTTTATGTTTTCTTTAAAATTGTAAATGCACATTTTTACCGCTAAGACATACTAATTGTTACTTCCATAAGCCCCAACAGAAAAAACAACTGTTTCATATTTTATATGGGAATAAATGTATTTTGGCTTCAAATCATGCCCTCAATAATCTAAAATATAGAAATCTGAAGTAAATCAACATTTCACTGTGATCAAAAAGTTTAGCCTTTAAGTAATTATTGCAAAAAAACAAATTTACTCATTTATTTTACCTTTATTTGTTAAACTCTTATTATAAACATTAGCTAAGAATGCAATTACAGAGTGAACATAAACATAGCTCTTTTATAATTTTAAAGTTCTGCTGAAATATGTTAGCAATAATATAATCATATGAGCAAATAAAGATCCATACGTCATTTCTAGGAAGAAGGACTGATTGAATATTTTTTAAATGCCCACTTTGGGGAGTGGCACCAGGGAAATAGTGGAGTGGGAAGCTCTGAATTCCTGTGTTTCATCAGAAATATAATAAAAATGTCAGAAACATTGAGAACTCTGTCTTAAGTTTGTAAAACAGTCAAAGTCTTAGAGCAATAATTGAATGCTGAGTCAATAAAAGTCAGGTAAAAATTCCCCTGTAATGCAAGGAAATCTTAGCCAAAACAAAGTAAGCCTAGAATAATCAAAATAGCAAATCCTGGGGAAAGAGAATATCTCATTGCCAGAGTTAGTCCATTAAAATTTAGAAATGTCCAATTTTCAACCAAAAATCATAAAGCCATACAAAGAAATGAGAAAGGATTGGACACTCAAAGGAAAAAATAATTCACAGAAGTAGGCCCTGAAGACGCACAAACATTGGACTTTCTATACAAAGACTTTAAATCAAATGTTTTAAAACTGCTCAAAGTGCTAAAGGAAATTATAGACAAGAACTAAAGGAAACCAGCCAAATAATATATGTGATAACAATATCAAAATAAAGATATAAAATATATAAAGGAACCAAATAGAATTTCTAGTGCAGACAAGAAAAGTATAATATACTTCTCTTTAGAGATGTATAATAAGTGAAACACAAACTTCGCAAGAGAGTTTCAACAGTAGAATGAGCAATCAGGAGAAATAATCAGTGAACTTAAAGATAGACAATAGTATTTATGCAGTGTGAGAAACAGAAAGAAAAACGATTTTTTAAAAAAATGAACTGATCATAAGAGACCTGTGGAACATTACATAGAAGGCCAATGTGTTCATTATGGGAGTCCCAGAAGGAAGACTATGAGAAAATAAGTTGGAAAGACTATTTTAAGAAATAATGGCTGACAATTTCCCAAATTTAATGAAAGGCACAAAACTGCACATTAAAAATGTTCAGCAAATTTCAGGCAAAATATAGTCAAATCATTAAAAGCTAAACACAGAAAAAACTTAAAAACAACATGAGAAAAGTAAGATACAAAATATTTTTGATATAATTAGCAGCTGATTTATTATTGGAAACAATGGAGGACAGAGGCAGTGGGTTGATATAAAGTACTGTAAATAGTCCAGGGTTTGGGTCACAAAGCTGTCAACCCAGAATTCTACATACAGCAAAATTGTCCTTCAAGTATTAAAAAAAAATAGCTAAGGGAACTTGTTACTAATAGACTTATCTTACAAGAAATGCTAAAGGAAATTCATCCAGTTGAAATAAAAGAACCCTAGACAGTGGTTTGAAGCTGTATGAGGAAATTAAGAACATTGGTGTAGGTAGCTATGTAGGTAAGTAAAAAAGCCAACCTCATTGTACTTTTGTTTGTAACTCTTCATAGTTTTCCTATATGATTTAAAAGACACATGCATAAAATGATAACTGTAAATATATATAATACACATACAATTCAAAAAGAGGTAATTTTTATAAGATTGTTAAGAGAGTGGCAGAATGTATGAAAAAGAAAACATTATTCATTTATATGCTGTGTATAAAAGAATCACTTTAGATGCAAAGACACAATGAAATTTAAAGTAAAATAATGAAAAAATATATTCTATATTAACAGTTATCACAAAAGACTTGGAATGACTATATTCATATCAGATAAAATAGATTTCCAATAAAAAATGTTTCCAAAAGAAAAAACTACATTATATATTGTTGAAAGTTTCAATATAAAATAATTTTAAAGGTATACATACCAAACAATAGAGGCAAAATATATAAAGCAAAAATTGAAAGAATTAAAAAGGAAAATAAATAATTCTACAATAGTAGTTGGAGACCTCAATACATGACTTTACCATTCAATGTGGAAAGTACAGTCTGTTCCGCAAAATGGTGCTGGTAAAATGGGATATTTTCATGCAAATGATTGAAGTCAATCCCTTACCTTATTCCACATTTAAAAAGTTAAGTCAAAACAGATAAAACATCTAAATTTAAGTGTCACTATTACAAACTTCTTTAAAAAATTAGGACAAATCTGCATGGTGGTGGATTTGGCAATAATTTTTAAGTATGCTAAAAATATAAGCAACAAAAGATAAAATTGGCGTATTCGACTTCATTAAATTAAAAAAAAAACTTGTGCACCAAGGACACTATAAAGAAAGTAAAAACAACCCACAGATTGGGAGAGAATATTTGTAAACTAAATATGTGACAAGAGGTTAATATTCAGAATTTGTGAGTAGTTTCTACAACTCAACAAGACAAAGAACCTAATCAACAAAACGGACAAAAGACTTCTATTGACATTTCTCCATATAAGATTGATTAATGGGCCGAGCGAGGTGGCTCATGTCTGTAATCCCAGTGCTTTGGGAGGCTGAAGTGGACAAATCACGAGGTGAGGAGTTCGAGACCAGCCTGGCCAACATGGTGAAACCCCATCTCTACTAAAAATACGAAAAATTAGCCAGGCATGGTGGCAGGTGCCTGTAATCCCAGCTACTTGGGAGGCTGAGGCAGGAGAATCACTTGAACCTGGGAGGCAGAAGTTGCAGTGAGCCGAGACGGCACCACAGCACTCCAGCCTGGGCAATAGAGTAAGACTCCATCTCAAAAAAAAAAAAAGATTGATTAATGGTCAATGGGCACATGAAAAAAATGCTCAAGAAATAGAAAATGGAAAACATGTAAACCAAAATAACACCACTTCAAAAATTCTGTGATAGCTATAATCAGGAAGATGAAAAATAACAAGTGTTAGCAAGGATGCAGAGAAATTGGAACTCTTGTACATTGTAGGTGGAAATGTGAAATGATGTAGCTGCCGTAGAAATGTTTGGTGATTTCTCCAAAAATTAGACATAGAATTACTATATGACCAGCAATTTCCCTCCTAGGTGTATATCTGAAAAAATTAAAATTAGGGACTGAAACAAATATATGCATACCAATATTTTAGCAGTATTATTCACAAAGGTAGCAATAATACAAGCATCTATAAACAGAAGAATAAATAAAAGGGGTATATATCACAATGGAATATTATTCAATCATCAGAAGGAATGAAGCATTGATATATGCTACAACATGATTGAACCTTGAAAACGATATATTAAGTGAAATCAACCAGACATAAAGAAACATATATTTTAGAAGAGTGAACATGTATATGAGATATCTAGAATAGGAAAATTCATAGAGACATAATATAGACTAGAAGTTATCAAGGGCTGGGGTTAAAGCGAATTGGGAAGTTGTTGCCTAATGAGTACAGTAGAGGGTTTGGGTTGATAACAAATTTTGGAACTAGATAGTGGTGATGGTTGTACAACATTATGAATGTAATTTGTGGCAGTAAATTGTACAAATAAAAAATATTAAAATAACAAATGTTATGCTATATGTATTTTACCACAATAAAAATATAGTTTAAAAAAGAAAATGTCTGCTTTTAGGACTGATTTAATGATTATTAACATCGAGAAGAAAGGTAGGAAAACCTTGCCATTGATTTCTGTCACTCTTTTCTTTCAGTTTTTCTGCTCCCTCACTTGATAGTTTTATTCACTGTCCAATTTCCCTCAAAGTAAAAATAATGACAGTCATGACCCCAAATTGAGTCCTTATACTTGTCTAGCCACTACTTATTTTTCCTTTTTAATATTGAAGATAATTTGTTGTGTATCTACTAATAACTCCCCAATATTTACCTCTGACTTTGATCATTCTTCTAGATTCCAGATGTAAGTTTCCAGTTGATTGGTACAGAATTTAACCTTGTATTTTTATGAAAATTTCTAAATTGTCATCTCTGTTCTTTACTTTTAAATCTTCTGATGACACTCTTTGATTAGTCAGCTAATAGTGGAACAAATAATATAACTTACATATTATCCCAAGTACTGCTAATTTTCCACCTCTTTTTGCTATATTGGCCTATGTACAAACAGAATTTTTCTAACTATAAGTTTTTCTCCATTGACTGAATAAGACTCTCACTTTACCTTTAATTCCCATTCAATCTTGAACAACACATATTTCCAACCACGCCAAACTTCACATACTCTTGCTAAATATTCTCATATATTCTTTTGCTCTTCTTGTTTTGTGGCCCTCTAATAATTCAGCCTCTCCAATTTTTATTACAGTTTAATTCATGCTAAACCCCTTTTATAAATTTAAAATTCTCTTTGTAGTTCTCCCTGAAATTTCTCAAAAACTATATTTTACTTTTATTTTCCAATTATGTTATTGTGTCATTAGTCCTGTTAGTCGGGATTTTTGTCGTTGCTCTTTTTGTTTTCTTGCATGAATATCACCCATTTGATTCAGGAAGCAAATGCTAGTAAAGGCCAGACACTATATAAAAGTAGGTAAAATATTCTATGTTTTTCCGTGTGTTTTTCTATATTATTTTTATAAGAGTTATCTAGACATAATCTGGTCTTTAAAAGACAAAAATGTACAGAGAACTATGGGAAGAGAAAAGTCAGTGTTTCTAGGGAGCAAAATATCATGATTGTTATAACGCCTTGTATTAACAAGGAGGGTATAGTTGTAAATTAAATGTAAAGCACAAAAGACACTTACTTTCATTCTGACCAAAGTCTCCTTATGTCGTAATTATCTCTGATTTTTTTGGAGGATTTCTTGTTTCCACACTTACTTTCAGTTGTCATAAAATAGAAACTTCTTTGAATTTCATTTACTTTGGTAGTAATTTTAAATATCACCAGTAGATGCCATCTTTTGATACGAAATGAAAAAACTATATGTTTCATAACTTGAAAGTATTAGAAGATGATAGGTATTTAGAAGGGTAGATAAATAGATAGATACCAGATAAATGATGGATGGAAGGAGGATAGATGGAACAATAGATAATTGCAAGAATTGATATTTACATATACATACCCACATATGTATATGATATTTACATATACATACCCACATGTTGGGTCCTTAAGAAATACGTGTTGAGTGAATGAGTAACTTAATTAATGATCTTAGGGATTGACAGATTAGATGGAAACTAGACAAGCAGGCCAGCAGGCCTCAGAAATGGTCAGAAAATAAGGTAGTTTTAGGGGATCAGGTAAAAGGAAAAACAGGGCATTAACAAATTAGAATTAATAGTTGGATCAGACTATGTTTGCAACAACTCCAGAATACCTGCCATTATGCAGAAGCTCACAGTGGTGGTTAAAATTGGTTGAAGGGGTTTTGAAAAGCCCTTTCATCTTATTCAGGAAGATAAGTCGTTGCCTGAATGTAGTCATAGTATCTGACATGCAGTTTCAGAATATACGAGGAACAAGAATCTTAGTCTACATCTCTGGAGAAATTGTACCCAAATGGGAAGTGGTTTAAATATATGTGACAAGAATCTAAAGACAGAGTGAGTAGAATTACCTAGCAATGCCCAGAGCATCGGAAGTATTCTTTTTCACAGTTGTGTAACACATTTACACTAAGAGATTATTCTACTGCCCAGCTGTATTAATATTCACTTATATTCTATCACTGGATGCCAAACCACACATGGTTCTACTGTAGTTTTATTAATTTTAGTATTTATTTTTACCTTACACATAGAGATTACCACTTTAATCTAGGCTGGGTGTTCAAAATAAGTGAATAGTTGCCAGTGTTATAACACTTCATAGAAGAATCAAATTATTAATTAGCATTTTCTTCCCATCGGACCACTGGACTTAAAGGTCAATTCTAAGACATTAATTTTTAGGAGTTGAATTAGTTAGATGTGATATTTACACTGCTTAGCATGGGCATTATTGTGTACATATCTTATTTACATTTTAGGCAGGTGTTAGAGGGTCTGCTTGCCCATACCACCTGAGAGTGTCATATCAGGAATTTCACTTGAGCGACAGCAACACATCCTTGTCATTGCCTCTGTGATTTACTTCAACATCCATTATTTTAAGTGAATGGGAATTGTTGTCTTTATAAATTCTCACATAGTAATGAAAATATTTTTAGGGAAGAAAGTGGGTACTATTGTGATGTGTATATTTCTATTAGCACATACTGGAACATCACATTGAGTTGTTCCTTATTTTTGTTTTTAAATATTAACTCTGATAACAAATTCTTTATTCTAATAACCGAGTGAATGACTCTGTAATACCTCATGCTAAAAACAATTTAAAGATTTAACAAAACTATAATACAAATGACAAATAATTTAAAATTTAAAAAAAGATCCCTTAAAAGACATTTTTAAGAGCCAAAAATGTTCAAAAATATTTATTAAAATTTTGCTTCGATAAATGTATTATGGGTTGTATTTAAAAATATTAAATAATTAAAATTGTTATTCTATTATATAATATCAACTTACATTCTTAACTCTCAAGGCTGAGCCAATATTACTGCTGAAAATACAGAAAATGCAAGGTAGGTATCCAATGACTTGGAAAAATGGTGTTGAAATACATGTGCCATGAACTACCTGAAATTTTTCAAACTCAACCTCAATCAATCACATATAGATTGACAAAGATTATTGCAATAGCTGTAGAGGGTCACTATAAATTTTTTTTTTTTTTGAGACGGAGTCTCGCTCTGTCGCCCGGCCTGGAATGCAGTGGCAAGATCTCGGCTCACTGCAAGCTCCGCCTCCCGGGTTCACGGCATTCTCCCATCTCAGCCTCCCGAGTAGCTGGGACTACAGGCGCCTGCCACCACTACTGGCTAATTTTTTGTGTTTTTTTTAGTAGAGCCGGGGTTTCACCGTGTTAGCCAGTATAGTCTCAATCTCCTGACCTTGTGAGCCGCCTGCCTTGGCCTCCCAAAGTGCTGGGATTACAGGCGTCAGCCACCGCGCCTGGCCACTATAAAATATTTAAAACCAACTTTAAGTGCCAGTACCTTCCTCAGAGGCATTAGAAATATATTATGACCACTTTTTTCCTTAAAATGCACATTCATATGTCAATGTTTTATATGATTTTTAGATTCATTTAAAGTGAGATTATAAACCTAAGGAAGTATAATTGATCAACCTATCTGTAGGTTTACTAAGTTTCATGTAATTTTGTTTGGCTGAAATATGTGCTAATATAATTTTAATTATATCTCAATCTATGAGTTTTTGTAGATCACAGTAGTTTACAGAAGTCACCTTTCTTATATTTAAGGATGGAACTGTGATAATTATAATTTTTGTGTAATTTTTAAATTTTAGATTTATATTATATAACTGCTTTCAGTACAGCCCCTCAGGGTTTTAAAATACAGATCTTTGGTACTGTAGTTCACCTACCAACTTTGCAGTATTACATTTGCATATTAACTTTAAACATAGAACATGACACTTGACACATTACAGATAATTTGTATCATTAAATAAATAAATAATGGAAATAATTTTTATGTTGAAAAAATTGAATAATCTAAGTGTAACAAAGTCTGGGCACTTTGTAACATTAGGTCAATATGCTGCATTCTGGGATTTTATAAAGGTCAGACATGTCATGAGTGGACAACGACATATATTGGAACAATTCCACATAAAGAGATATGCAAATCCAGTGTAAGAAGCACAAAATGCTATTGTAGTATGGCAAAAAGAAATTACTATCTATTTCATCTGCACTAGAATCTCATTTGATTAGCGATATTTCCATCAGCCCAAGACAATCCGGCCCCTAAATACCCAAAAAGATTGGAACTGTATTTTTAGGAGGATTTTTCAGGGTCGCGCTGAGTATAACTGTTCTTACCTTCATTTAGTCTTTGTGATGGCTAATTTTATGTATTATCTTGGCCAAACTTTGGTGTCCAGTTGATTTGGTAAGTCTCATGCAATCCCTTGAAAGCTTTCGGAATAAAGACAGAAGTTTCCTGAAGCAGGACTGTAACATACAAACTCTTCCTGAGATTCTAGACTGCCTGGCCTGCTTTGTGAATTTTTCTCTCAAGACTGCAATATCAGCTCTAACCTGAATTTCTAGTCTGCTGGTCTTCCCTATGGAATTTAGACTTGCTAGTCCCGGGTTCCTTAAAATCTTTCCTTTTCTTTTCTCTTTCTCTCTCTCCTCTCTCATATATGTAGATATAGATATAGATATATAGATATAGATACACACACACATATACATATATACACACATATATACACACATATATATGTGTGTATACATGTATTTTTTGTGTCAGATATATATAAAAATGTATAGATCTGTACAACATGTATAAATATGTGGAGTATAAACATATACATAACACATAATATAGTCTAGATCCCTCTTAATGAACATTACTCCTAATGAAGATTAATTCTTCCTATTGTGGCCTTCAAATACCATTATTGTAAGAAAACTTTAGTACTACAGTTACACTGTAATGTTATAACACTGAGACTTTGTTTTAATGAGGCTCTTCAAATAAAGAGCACCTTCTGTTGCAGTAGGAATGTTCTAATCAATTGCCAATTGGTCTGTACGAAAGCTGCTTTCCAGGTGAAGGCTGTTCATTACCATATTACTACAGCATATACTTTATAGAGGCTATCTTCGTGGTAGCCCCATCTCACATGATGTGTCTAATATACTCATAATTTCAGATACATGAACACAAAAGCATATTTGTGCATCCTGGTTTTGTTTATGGCAATTCTTTGGACACTCTCATTTTGTTTCCACTTTTTCTGTTTTCTTTTTTGAGATGGTGTCTCACCTGTTGCCCCAGCTGGAGTGCAGCGTCATGATTATGACTCACTGCAGCCTTAAACTCCTGGGCTCAAGGAATCCTCCTGTCTCGGCCTCCTGAGTACCTGAGAATTTAGGTGCCTGCCACCCTCTCTGGCTATTTTTAAAAATTTCTTAGAGATGGGGCCTCATTATGCTGCTCAGGCTGGTCTGTAACTCTAGGGTTCCACCTGCCTCAACCTCCTGAGTAGTTGGGGTGACAGTCATAAGCCACTTTTGTAGTGTCTTTTCCCCATCCTTATGTGTTATTCAGGTGTCTAGATTTTTGACGCTACTGACTTGTCACAGTGTCTTGTTAAACAAGCCAGTACTTTGGACTTGGTAACTGAATGTGGCTTTTCCTACCTTGCTTTTAAATGAATTATTTTTCATCTGGCTATGTAAGGTAAATTACCCATCTAAACAATGTCGAATCCTACATCAGCCACAGATTGCAATCAAATTAAATAAAAGACAGTGAGATATAAATGCCATCATATTTAAAAATTTTATGTAAATTGAATATTATGAAACCCCAAATGGAAATGTGGCATGTGTAGATTACTATATGCAAACAAACCTCCACAACGAATTTAATTTTTTTATTATCAAATTTTTCTTAAGTAATAAACTTACTCAAGAAATATTTGTTGATGACCACGCACTGTTCCTCATGCCTGTAATCCCAACACTTTGGGAGGCTGAGGTGGGTGGATCACTTGAGATCAGGAGTTTGAGACCAGCCTGACCAACATGGTGAAATCCTGTCTTTACTAAATATACAAAAATTATCTGGGCATGGTGATGCTTGCCTGTAATCCCAGCTACTTGGGAGGCTGAGGCAGGAGAATCACTTGAACCTAGGAGGCAGAGGTTGCAGTGAGCTGGGATGGTGCCACCGCACTCCAGCCTGGGAGACAGAGTGAGTGAGACTGTTTCGAAAAAAGAAAAGAAAAATAAATATTTATTGAATCGCTATAACTTCCAAATTCTACCAGCTTTTCATATATATATGAATAATTATATATATATATATACACATACTCACAGACATATATGACCTCCATTTCTGACCTTTTATTGATTCTATTGTGTGCCGGTTTCTTCAGGTTCCTGAGATCTGCTCCTTTCTGTTAGCATGGACTTGGACATCTTCGCCATTCAAACTATTGGCAAAGACAAAAACATCTATTTAAATTTAACTTATTCCTTTTCTTTACTTTTACATTTCTTCAAATTAAGTGAATATAAAGTCATTTTTACCAACAGAACAAATAAAATGGTACATTCTTTTGTACCAGGATTGTCACTTTTAGTATTAAATATGGGATAGTCATCCAAATCACATTTTTCTATTTTCTTCTCCTTAGTAAGTATAGAATGGAAGTCCCTTTTAATCAAGGCATTAGAACAGATACATATGTGTGTATTATATATACATATATATACACATATATATAATACACACATATTTATATGTATATATGTATATATACACACATATATGATATATATGATAACATTTCTTACTTTACTTTTATAGGGAGTATACTAGATTATGCAGTAAAAAATAACTACCTTTGTTAGGTTGAATGTTGTCAGTTTACCTAAATTAAATAACTTTTTGTTCATTCCAATACACAAATTATCAACAAGTAGATATATCATTTATAACCAATTTAGAATTTTAAAATATCATGGCATTATTATTATTTTTAAACAATACTGAATATGAACTCCTTATAAACATTCAGAACTCACACAATACATGTCATTTATAAAAGATGATTCATGGTTGGGCACGGTGTCTCACGCCTGTAATCCCAGCTCTTTGGGAGGCCGAGGTGGCTGGATCCTCTGAGGTCAGGAGTTTGAGACCAGCCTGGCCAACATGGGGAAACCCCATCTCTGCTAAAAATAAAAAAATTAGCTGAGTGTGGTGGCTGGCGCCTGTAATCCCGCCTACTCTGGAGGCTGAGGCAGGAGAATTCCTTGAACCTGGGGTGGTGGAGGTTGCAGTGAGCCAAGATTGTGTCACCTCATGCCTGCCTGGGCAACAGAGTGACACTTCATCTCAAAAAAAAAAAAAAAAAAAAGAAAGAAAAAGAAAGAGATGATTCATTAATAATTTGTTTGAGATTAAAGGTGAACATTATTGTTTCTCAGATAATATGTGCAGTGGAAATAAGTCTGAATACATAATACTTTATGCAAAGCAAGATCTATTTAAGTCCTCCTTCTTCTTAATAGTAAAAAGTTAATGCTAATACATTTGGATCTCCTCCATCACGCTGCTGAGGTTGAGTCTAAGTTCTTGGGGATGCGTAATGTAAAGAACTTAAGGACTAGTTATATGGCCTTCGATGTCTCTTCCAAGCTATGATAGCATCTCTGGAGACATTTTGAGTTGTTCTAATATCTTACCCTAGGTGTATGCAAGTCACTGTCGTATTTTCCCACATTCTTACCTTTTTTCTAATCTGGCTTAAAATTAACTGCTTTCAGTGTTCTCTATGGTTCCCAAGTTTTATCTTTCTATTTTTGAAAAAGCACATCATATTCTGTGGCATTGTTTAAGATACTTTAGGATTTGTGTGCTACTATTTAAGATGCCCTGGCAACATGTTAATTCTCCAGGGCATGCTCAGGGGAGTCTGATTTCATCACAGATACAAGATATGATATGCCCTTTACACTCTAGGGCCTTGCCGCCACTTCATACTCTATTTAGGAGTAATATTTCCCTCATATTCAAAATTCCTACATCTATCTATCTCTCTATCTCTCTATCTATCTATCATCTACCTGTCTATCTGTCTGTCTATCTATCTATCTCTCTACCTATCCATTTATCTCCCCTAGACTCTTTTCTCAAGGACTCATCAGTATTACTTGCCCCTCGTCCTACTCATTACTAACCTGCAACACAGAAAAGCCATCAGGTAACCTGAGGGTTTGATAATTTAAATAACACCATGTTTTCTTCTAGCTCTGATATCTTCATCAGAACTTACTCCCTTTTCACAGGGCTTACATTTTCTAAGTTCCAACTATAAAAGTTTATATTTTCTATATTATCAATTGAATTACTCCTTTTCTGAGGAATGAATAAAGCCAGTTCCAATGTAGAAAAGTGAGAAAAATCAAGAGTAATAGAAAATCGAGTGTGAAGAAGAATTGGTTAATATTTCAAAAACAGAATCTCACCATTCTATAAATTATTTTCCTAATGTTGCATATAACTATCAGATTTAGTCTAATGAACTGTCAGAAAGGTGATTAAAGAGAAAATGCTCTCACGCATAGATCGCAAATCTAAAATTTATGTTTATCTTTAAAATTACTACTCTTCTTGGGTCTCAAAAATATTTTCTGAATTCTTAAAATAGTGATTTTAGAATTCAGAAAACTCTCATGGTATTGCTAAGCCATTTAGTATGACTTTACTTTCCCAATCAAAAGAACTTCTGTTTTATATGAATATTGATTCAGGTCTAAGTCCTGTAGATAAGATTCTAACAACCTACATACACTTTATGGGTAAAAAATGGCAAGATCCATTTTAAGGCCCATAGTTAAATTGCTAATTTGAGAATTTAGCAGTCTTGAATATGCTAGGTTTTCAGCGACTGTGGGAATTTTTAATTTTAAACACTGATTGAAATGTTCTTAACAAGTGAGATAAGATACATTCTTTATTCCTTTTTCTGCTTTTTTTTTTTTTACTTTTACTTGTTCTGATATATAGAAATTGTTTTCTCAAAAGCATTTCATATGGTTTGTATGTTTTCTCCCCTCCAAATCTCATGTTGAGATGTGACCTTCAGTGCTGGAGGTGGGTCTAGTGAAAGGTGTTTGGTCATGGGGGTGGATCCCTCATGAATAGCTTGGTGCTGTCCTTGTGGTAATAAATGAGCTCTCTCACTGTTTGTGTTCAAGTGAGATCTGGTTGTTTAAAGCAGCCTGTCACCTCCTACCTCTCTCTCTTGTTCCTACTCTTGCTACTTGATGCACTATCTCTCCATTCACCTTCCACCATAATTCCAAGCTTCCCGAGGGCCTCAGCAGAAGCTCAACAGATGTGGGTGCCATGCTTTTAGAGCCTGGAGAAGCATGAGCCAAATAAACCTCTTTTCTTTATAAATTACCCAGCCTCAGGTATTTTTTTATAGCACTACAAGCAAGCTAATATAGAAAATTGGTACCAAGGAGTAGGGAATTTCTATAAAAATATCTGAAGACGTGGAAGTATCTTTGGTAGTGGGGAACAGGCAGAGTTTGGAGGTCTCAGAGAAGACAACAGGGAATGAGAAAAAGTACAGAACTTCATGAGACTTGTTAAATGGTTGTGACCAAAATACTAATGAAAATACGTCCAGTGAAGACCAGGCTGATGAGGTCTCAGATGGAAATGAGAAAGTTATTGGGAATTAGGGCAAAGGTCACATTTGTTACACTTTAGCAAAGAACTTGGCTGAATTGTGCCCGTGCCCCAGGGCTCTGTGGAAGTTTGAACTTAAACAGTGATGACCTAACGTATCTAGCAGAAGAAATATCTAAGCAGCAAAATTTTCAGGGAAGCAGAGTATAGAACTTTGGAAAAGTCACAACTTGACCATGTGATAGAGAAGGAAAAATCATTTTCAGGATAGAAATTCAAGTGGCATGTGGTGCAACCACTTTCTATAGAGATTAGCGTAACTCTGTAGAGCCAAATGCTAATAGCTGAGATAATGGGAAAAAAGCCTCAAAGACATTTTAGAAATCAGTGAGGTGGTCCCTTTCACCATAGGCCCAGAAGCCTAGAAGAAAAGAATAGGTTTTAGGGACAGGCCTAGGGCCCTACTGCCCTGTGTGACCTCAGGACCCTGCTCCCTGCATCCCTGCTACTCCAGTTCCAGCTGTGGCTCAAAGTACCTACAGCTCAGGCCACTCTTTCAGGGGGTGCAAGCCATAAGTCTTGGTGGCTTCTGTGTGATGTTAAGCCTGCCGGTGTGCAGAATGCAAGAGTTAAGGGAGCTTGTCAACTTTCACCTAAATTTCAGAGGAGATATCAGAAAGCCTGGGTGCCAAGGCAGAAACCCACTGCAGGAGCAGAGTCCCCACAGAGAGACTCTACTAAGGTCAGATCTAGTTGTTTAGAAGGTTCTGGTATCTCCTCCCTCTTTCTCTTGCCATGTGATGCACTGGCTCCCCCTTCATCTTCTACGATGATTGTAAAGCTTTCTAAGGCACTCAACAGAAGTTGAACAGATGCAGGTGTCATGCTTGTATAGCGTGTAGAATCATGAGTCAAATAAATCTCATTCCTTTACATATTACCCAGCTTCAGGTATATCTCAACAGTAATGCAAACAGGCTAACACAGTGATCAAAGGGGAGTTAGGGAGAAGTGAGGCTTATGTATATTATTCTATCATTTTTGCTAAAAATTTTATAGCACATTCAATTAGTTATAGGATTGATCTTTTATGAGAAGAATAATCAAATGGAAATATAATAATCATGTAAGTTATAGATAATTCATCAGAATTTTCTTCTTATTCTGTTATACCAATTGTGGCTTTTAATTCCCGGGTTTTCTCAAGAGGAAAGTATTTCAAATGCTCACCTGAAAACTGCAGAAAGAAAAAGAAAATCTCCTCATGTCACTGAAAAACTATCCAATGTTGTCTAATATAATCTGACTCTGTATGTAGATAAACTAGAAACATGTGAAGAATTGCTTCAATGAGAGTGCTCCAGATACCTATTGTGTTAACAGATCCTTTTCCTGTGTGAGCAGTGAAATAAATCTTCTCATCTTGAGGAATTACCAACAAATTATTACTCAAATTCCTACTAGCAGAATGTAACCAAACAATAGAAATAACAAAGGAAAGTATTACCTCAAGAGAGGAAGCATTGTTACCTTATTCATGAATTTCAAAAACAGCACTTTGCTTTTGTTCATTACATGTTCTCAAAAAATTGCTTTTTAAGTAAAAGCAAAGATTTAGTGAATGAAAATAAAATGACATGTTCCCAAAAGCCTGTTCAGTGTGAAACTTTTCCTAAGACTTCTAAATTTCCCATTTTTATAAATCTTCAGTTCTAAAATATAATTACTGTTATTAACTATATATAGAATATAACTATTGCTGAAGAGAGAGATTTGATCATTGAAAAGTTCACAACTTATTTCATTTATTGTTGCAACTGATGCTGCCTTGAGTATTTCAATGTATTTTTAAAAAAATCCATATAATGCAAGATTGCTGATATAGGAATTTGAATAGTATTCAGTGTAGTTTTATAGAGAAACAGTCTCGATCTGGAAAAAGAACTTTTGAATGTCACATTTACATATGTGCTTGAAATTCAATATTGGCAAACAAAGCATGAGAATCAATATTTACTTTGAACAGTCTTTGTCTTATCCACTAATATTTCCACAAAAATTTAGAGATTTTATTAAGAAGTTGAAAAAATTCTTATCACAATTTAGCTGAAATGTTAACATAAAAATGATTTTTTAGAGTATGAATGAGATAAATACTTTTCTCATGCATTTCAATGCCATCTGTATTCTTCCAAAGTAGGGTTCTATTGAGCCAGAGAATAATGTAACAGCTGTCAGAGTTACTTTGTCTTCTTAATGCTCATATACTAACAACATGTCATTGACCGTTGCCTTCTCCATTGTGTCTGCTCTTCCAGAAGCACTCAAATAGTGAAATAGCCTCTAAATTGCATCATCTCATGCTATTCACCATGGAAAACACAGAGAATATAACTTTGTTTTAAATAGAAGTATCTAAGGCTATTCATCAAATATTAGGTAAAGCAAACAAACTCTGAAGACATTCCAAACTCTGAGTTTCAATGATTGTAGGAAAGTGTTAGATAACTTTGTGATTTAGCAGGTTTTATTAGAAAATGAGTAGTATGTGTGTTTGTATTGGATAATTTTGCCTTTATGATTTCTATATTGCTACTTTGGACTAGATAAAATAAAAATTACCTCAGTTTGGAATCTTCCAAGTGTTTTCTGGATCTTGCAAGTTTTCTTTTAAAAATTTTACTTCATCCATGAGCTTTTTATTAAAACTGGATTCATCCTTGAAAGCAGTGTGCTTGACATTTTCAAAAAAACTTGACATATAATAACATTATAATATAATGTAATATTTAAAAGGTGGGAATTCAGAATCAAATTCTTTTGTCCAGTTACAGAGCCTCTCTAAGACCAAATTTTTCCTGTTTTAGACACTCAGGAGGTAGTCCTACCTTGTAGAATTACTGTGAAGGGTAAATTACACAGCGAAAGCAAAGCACTTAGCAGAGTGCTTTACAAAATTTGAGTATTATTATCACTTACTATAGATAGCAATAGCTCATAAATTTTATGTAAGAGAAATGGCTCCAAACCACCTTTGGCTTTCTACTTATGTCAAGTCTAAATATATCACTTGAACAATAAAGCTCAACTTTAGACAAATTTAAACTCATAGCATGAAAATAACTTTTTTTGTGTAACAGATTGCAACACTCTACATTTATTTTGAATGCTCATTAATGAGTTTTCATTTTAAATGATTTGAAAAAGGATATCGTTAAACTACTTTAGTTTATATAGCTCCAAACTTGAAATGAATGCTTGAATGTAATGTTTTTTTTTTTTTGTAGACAAATAAATCCAATGTTTCAAGGGCAGAGAGATGTTGAGTGTTCTTTCTTTCTTTCTTTCTTTCTTTCTTTCTTTCTTTCTTTCTTTCTTTTTTACCTTATTTTAGCACAAGATGGGCTCTATGATGGACTGAATCACTTATTCACAATGATTTGTTTCTTCTCACTTTAGCTATGTTTTCCTGAAGGTGATGGATAAGTCCTTAGTTCTTACGAATTACTAATAGAAGTGTGTGGTATGCATGAATGTCATAAATGCAACAGTATTAAGTTTAAGAACTATTCATTATTTACTACATATTATATTTTTCTATTTATTAACAAGGTCATATGAGTCTAGTCTGATACACTGCCCAACTTTATTGATATACTATTCAAAATTATTATAACTTTTTAGTTGAAATTACTCAGTTACATAGCAGACATAACTATGTTATATATGTAAATGTAAAATATGTAAGTTTATTAATGTGAAGTTATCTAACACTTTCCTACAATCATTGAAACTCAGAGTTTGGAATGTCCTCAGAGTTTATTTGCTTTACCTGATATTTGATGAATAGCCTTAGGTACATCTATTTAAAACAAAGTTATATTCTCTTGGTGGGTTCTTTTCAGAGGCTGTTAATTTTAAAAGAATGTTCCTTTGAAAAAAAACCTTCTTTAAAAATTAAATAAGAAAAAATGTATTACCTATAATAGAATTGCTATAGGTTATTGTTTTCTGAAATTTTCTAATTTTGTTAGTTCTAGCCATATGATTCAATAATTATCAATTTATTAACTAATTAGTATACTTAACTAGTATTATTTTAATTGTTCCAATGTTTATGACTTACATGCACAGAGAGAGAGAGAAGCTTTTTTCAGCTGGGAAGACATTTTATACAATTTCTTTTGTATTTCTAGTTCTCTAACATGTTCTGTGCAGTCTTTGCTTTCCTGCTTGTCAGATGAAATGCCTAATTACACGCATACTTCTACACTTGTGCACTGGTGAACTGCTTATTATGGAGAGTTAACTGTGAAGTTTGTAATTTTCTTTAATAATGTTCGTGTATATTTATGATATTTATGTTTATGCGCGACTTTTTTCTGGATTGTAGAGATTCTTTCTCTTTCTTTTCTTTCTCTCTTTTCTTTCTCTCTTTTCTTTCTTTCTTTCTCTTCTTTCTTTCATTCCTTACATCATTCCTTCCATTTTGCTTTCATTTTATTTACTTTTTTTTGTATTAATGATACTATACTGCTTTTTAGAGAATTAATGCCAGTCATTTTAAGCATTAATTACTTCCTGTAATACCAAGTGTCCATAATATCATGTTCTATGCCAGTTTTTGTTTGTTGGTTTGCATTTGCTTGTTTTGAGGATAATTTCCTAATATATTAGAGAAGCAAATATAAAATCTGTCAGCTAAAGGTGGAAAAAAAATAACTTTTAGTAAAAAAAAAAAAGAAAAATCAACTTATTTTTCTAAGCCCTTCTTACATGATGTTGATAAGTCATGATTTCTACAAGGCTACTTAGCCTTCTCAAAAACGGTATCACAGCTATTTGAGGCAATCAATTATACTCACGTGGCGCTATAGAAAGAACGTGCTGAGTCCATCCATTTTGCCCCCTTCTTGAAAGCTAAAGTAGCACATATGCTAGGGACTTATCCAGAGCCTTCTTAAATCAACCTCAGCAATTGTTTCCTTGAGAAAGTTCTACAGTCTGAAGATGTTTTCCCTGGTTTCACTTTCTCACAAGAGAAAGTAGACAGCAACTCAAGAAACCATGAGTTGAGACCAACTAAATATGCCTCTGTATCCCCAGGCCGAAAATAAATTCTAAGGATCTGGAGATATTATTCCTTCTTTGCAAGCCATTGTGTTTATCTTTTCCAATCTACCATCACTTATTTCTGATAACAATATAACTTTTCTCTAAGTTATAAATGGCTCACTGGGTCTATAAATGAAGTAAATATACATAGAGTTACTAGGAAGTTATTTACATTTGAAATAGCTAATACATTTTTCATATCTGTAAAACCTACAAGTTATTTTGCCCTCTATAAATTTAGTACTATTTCTGCTCATTCCAGTCATTTCTTTACATTTTTAAATTATATTTTATGGCTTTTTGGATAGAGGAATTATGCAGATAAATACCCTGTGTAACAAAATGTTAATTTTGTTGTAGCTATGAGCTACACGATTTTGGTCATGAAAAGAGCAAGCAAACTAGATTTGGCAGAAATTAAAGTAGTCCCGATTCAGCAGTAACCTTACACAAAACCTAGATTCTCTTGTAATCAAATCAGACAAACTAGATTTGTATATAATTAGATCAGCATAATTAAATTCCCCATCTCTTAGGGAACATCAAAATGCACATGCGTAGGATTCATTATTTTTTCCCTTTGTCCCTAGTTGCAGTAATGAAAATCTACACCCAAGAACTCAGGTGGGCCTGCCACTTAAGAAGAGAAGTTTTTTTCCATTGATACTCCTTAAAATTAACTTTGCTGAAAAACTAATTGTATTTTTTAGAAAAACAATGTTGCAATATTTTCCATTAAGTTTAATTTGATTCCATTGTTCATCCACAATTTTAAATAATAAAGTTCTTTTTAAGACAATTAACAATCAGGGATTAAGAATGCAAAAGTGCATTCTTTTGTCATAATGAATTTTTTAAATAATCAAAAGACTTGTGTTGATCAACATCAATACAAATTTTGTTTTCACACTTTAGCTCTGCCATTAAAAATAAAAAAAATTATTAGGAAATATAATTAATATTTATTGATTTTTGTTTGATATATAGATTTTCTATGATTTTTACAATCTTCACATGAATTGCCATTATCATTTTTCTTAATATAAACATGTTATCTAAAAAGCTATACATGGTTGGTTTAAAGTTTACTATAAGATATGCACATTATCAAATTATAAATTAAGATAAAAAATAATGTTGGCCAAAATATGCTACCCAAACCCAGCATGAAAAATAAGCAATTTCAAAAAAAATTTATTTAAAAAAAAAAGCAGGTATAAAGAATACAAGGTGTAAAATACTTCCTTATTTCCTCATCTCTAAATATAGGTGTTACTACTGGAACAAGGATGAGGATTATGTTAAATGAATGAAGTCAATCTTCTTCAATATACACCTTTCTAAATGCACTATCCTTACCCCAAGGACTAGATGAATTTTCTAGTATAATTCAAAGAAAACCAGTGCAGAGTTTAATCAAGCATGATTTTTAATTTTACTCCCACACCCATAACCTCTTGAGAGACTATTCTAGCAAAGTCTTTCTTCAGCAGAGAATGATTTATGTTTCCATATTCCAGAGACAAATACTTTTTTCTTATACTCTGTAAAACACACCTCTCCTTGTTATTATCTTCCAAGGTGTCGTTTAAGGCATAGCGTAAAATATGCTTATTTGTGACTCCAAAAATAAGGCTTACAATAACTAAGGAAAAAAAGATAATGGGCTGTGAGCCTGATCAGTGTTAAATTCAGAATCCAGAGACAAAAATAATAATAAGCAGCTGTCAATGTTTCCATCAAAACTCCTTTAGAGGTATAATATTTAGGGAGATGCTTTGACATACACTCCTTTTCTGTTCAGAAACTTCCTCATTCCATGATTCCCAAACTCAATAATTTAGTTCATTTATATTTGTCCTTAGTATTTTAGGTGATATTTCTTCATGAAACTTCAGCTCACAATTATGCAAAAATATCAGATAGCTATATGCTTCCATATATCTTGTGCTTCATATTTACTGCACTTAACAGAATTTTAAATATTTTGTTCTATTATCACTTTTTAAATTATCTATGGCAAAAATCAGCCTCCCCAGTCCCAACAGTTTGATAATAACACACAGTTTACCCCACACGTGGAGTATCATGCAAATTTAACAGCACCTCAGCTTTTAATGAAATCAGTCCACTCATCACATACTTGGCTACAGAGACAATATCACATTGCTCTAAGATTTTCTTCTCAATTTCTGTACTTATTTCAGCACAGACTGGTAACAATTTATGCATGACCATTCATTTATTACACATATTGTAAGTGTTACAAGCTGTGCAATTGAATATGTAATTTAGGTGTTACCTGCTGGAAAGAAGATAACAGGAGCAAGAATCTGTTGGTCATATTTCCTGCTGTACTCTTAGTAATGAGCACAGTGACTTTGTGCATAAGAGGTAAGGTCTTTTACCAAAACTTACTACAGAAATTATATCTAGGAATTACATATTATCTAATTTGGTTGAAGATTCTTCAGCGTGAATATTCAAAATATCAATTATCCATTTTGATACAACTCTTTTTAAAAAGTATCCACAATAGAAAACATAAATATTCTTAAGAATCTAATGAAAAGACCAGTATGATGTCTGTGTGGCATATTTATATGGGAATTGTGAGAGGTAGGCTACAAGTACAGGGCAAGACTAAATCATGAATATTTTGGAATTAGTGAAGACTCTGAATTTATTTTACAAGCAATATGGTAGCAAGGAAGTTTTCTGAGAAGATGGCCATATAGTCAGAGGTAGTTTTTAGAAAATTTAGTAAGTCAGTGATTTGCAACATGTCTTGGTGAGGGTGATGACAGAAAGAAGAAATGGCAGTTCATTAGATAAATTGCATGCAGAATATTAATTGGATTGGAAATGTTCAGAAAACTGTCATATAATTTCTAACTTGCTTATCACTTTTATGGTAATAAATTTTATTCTATTTTTAATTAATTTTGCTTAATTTTTCATCCCATGAACAGCACATTTTTTACTAAATTGATAATGCAAAATTTATCAAACCTGGTGATATGGTTTGGCTTTGTGTCCCCACCAAATCTCATCTTGAATTGTAATTTCAAAATCCCCATGTGTCCTGGGAGGAGCACAGTGGGAGCTAATTCAACCAGGGTGGCAGTTCTCCCATGCTGTCCTCATGATAGTGAGTGAGTTTTCTTGAGATCTGATGATTTTATGAGGGGCTTTTTATCCCTTCACTTTGCATTTCTCTCTCTCCTGTTGCCATGTGAAGAAGGACATGTTTGCTTCCCCTTACACCATGATTGTAAGTTTTCTGAGGGCTCCCCAGCCTTGTGGAATGGTGAGTCAATTAAAACTTTTTCCTTTATAAATTTTCCAGTTTTGAGCAGCTCTTTATGGCAGCATGAGAATGGACTAATACACCTGGTAGACAAAAAGTAGGACTACCTAAAGATACCTTACCGTTACCTTTAGTACCTTACCTTTAGTAAGAGGCATAAATACTAGAATACAGAACTAATCTCCATAGATATTCTAGATATTGACATTTCTGTGATGGAGTACAATACTCTTTGTGATGTAAAGACATTTCCTCCAAACACAATTCCAGGAAACAGGAAAAATGTTTGATAGCATCGCTGGATTCTGGAGCCAAAATTTGATGCAATTAGTTACCATGTATTTAGTACAACCCAAATCAGAAGATTCATGAAAATGTTCAGTCTTGAACCCTTAAATATTCTCCATGATCAGTTAGTATTGGATCCATCAAGGCTTAAATCTCAATATACGAAGCTACACTCCATAATGAAGTGAAAGGGACAAATATGCAGTAAGACCTATTCAAATCCAAAAGACCAAGTAGGTTACACATGGTAGTTTCTTGTTTTTCTATGATAGCAGCATTGCTTCCTCTCTCTACTCTTCCTATAAACGTATGTGGATTTCCATTAAAAAGTTAAAAGTAAAAGGAAAGAGGTAAGCTTGATTTACATATAGATACTCTGCTTAAATGGACCTTCTAAAATAAACTGAGGTAGCAATGCAGTGTTTCTTAGGTATAGCTGTAAAACACAGGGCAAAAGTACGTTTCCATGTGGCAGATCTTTCATCAGTACATTCGACTGTCCATTTTTCCCGAATAGAAGAGATTCCAGAGTTACAGATTTATACAAGGGTTTCACAATGTCAACATTATTAACATTTGTGCCAGAAAAATCCTTGTCGTGGAGGGCTGTCCATGTGCATTGCTGGATGCTTCAGAGCACCCTTTGGCTCTACCCACTAAAATGCCAGTAGCATAGTGAAAACAACAAAAAAGTCTCCAACATTGTTCCCTCTCACATTGAGAACAATTAATTTATAATAATTATTGGGCTATTGTTAACTGTTTAGCTGGATGATTGGGTACTTGGAAGAGGTGAGACTGAGAAGGGGTAGCAAGTAATTCCGGGAAAGCAGTATGTTCAATGTACCTCACAGAATATGCACAGGCTGTGAGCATGTTTGTGTCCCATGCTCACCAAAGTACATGCACTCTAGAAGATCCCTGAGTAACTCAGTAGAAAAGATAGATGCTCAATTTTCCTAAGCAACCACCTCAAAGTTTGCTCAATGGACTAATGAACAATCACATTTATATGGTAGTGAGATGAAGGTTTTATATGTATTTTATCTCTCAATAAGCTTTATGTGGAATAAGTATCCAACCGTTGAAGAACAAATACCAAAAAAGTTACTGATAAATCACAATTCCCTGGGGACAGTAACCAGCCAACCAGTGGTGGGAAAAAAACTGGGCCCTTCTGATAATACATGAAGTTGTTATTTGTCCTGGAATAGACACATAATCTGGATATAGATGTGCTTTACCTTTCTCTCTCCCTCCCCCTACACTTTCTTTACTATTGTTTCTTGAGCTATACTGTACCTCACTGTCCATCTAATAATGTTCCAATTTGTTCATTGTTACGTAGAACATGATTTATTGCAGTTGTTCAGGCAGATGTTTATGGAATTAACTGAACTCACCGTGTGTCTATGATTCAGAAGTTGTTGTCCCTATAGAACATTGTGATATCTATTAACGTACCTTTTATAACATAACTTGAGTTTCAGTAATGTCACAAAAAAATACGATATATGCTCTGATCCAGGGGAAATTTCATGTCATCATTTTTGTCTTAGCTAGACAAAGAAAGAGTGGGTATATAAATGGTATACATATTTTGTTAGATTTTTACCAAAGTACTTCATGTTATTTAGTGCTGTTATAAACGGTATTGTATTTTTTTGTTTCAAATTCCAGTTGTCTATCAAAGGTATATAGAACAGCAACAACCTTTTGTACATCAAACTAGTATGTTACAACATTGCTGCAACAGCTTATTCATGGCTGAATTTTCTTTTGGTCAATTTTTGGGGATTTTTTTACATAGACAATGATGTTATCTATGAACATAGATAGTTTTATTTCTTCCATCTCAAACTGTGTAACTTTCATTTTCTTTTTTGTCTTGTTGCATTAGTCAGGATTTTAGCAAAATGTTGAATAGGAGACATGAGAGGTGACATCCTAGCCTTGTTCCCAATCATAGGATGATAGAATCTAGCTTCTCTCTACTAGATATCATGTTAGCTCTACTTTTCAAAAATATATTCTTTATTGATTTGAATAAATCCTCCACTATTTCTAATATGCTAAGAATCTTTTTTCTTGAAAAAAAGTGTTGGATCCTGTCAAACACTTTTTCTGCATAGATGGATATCATCGCATGGTTTTTTTTTGTTAGCCTGTTGATGTGGTAAATTACATTATTTTATAATATTTTCAAGTATTGACACAGCCTTGAAAAACTGAAATACATCTTGTGTAGTTGTGGTATACATTATATATAATTCTTTATATAACTTCTTAGATTTGCTGTAATAATAATTACTTGACAATGTTTACATCTATCTTTCTCTGCTTTTAATTTGTTTTATTTAGACCATGCATCAAGTGATTGTTGATATAGTTAGATTAATATCTACCATATTTTACTCCTTACTAAAGTTGCACTTGTTTGGTTCTTTTCTTATCTTCCTCTCTTTACTTGCCTTTTGTGGTATGAATTGAGTACATTATGTGATTTCATTTTATCTTCTCTTAGGATATCAATAATATTTTCTTTATAAATTTTATAGTGATTATTCTTAAATGTTTTTTGTTTAATTTATTTTTAAATTTCAACCAGTTATACTTGATTCTCTGTGGAGAAAGTCCACAGGACTCCTCATATTGTTACCCCTAAAGTACTGCTGTTCTGCTCAGGTGTTGATTTGATTTAATTTGTTGAAATTGAAACTGAACTTTTACATCAACTTAGGAAGAATTGACTGCCTAACTAAATTAACTCTTTGAATCAATGAGCATTAAATACCTTCCTGATTATTTATATGATTTTCCTTTTGTAATGTTTCTTAACTTTCCTTATACAGGTTTTTAAAATTTCATTAGCTATATTTTGAAGGATTTTATTTTTTATTCCATTATAAATGGAATAAAGCAACACTATAGAATATGTTATGGTGAACAAAATGTTCTTAGTGTTAATGGGAGATGGGTTACATGAGAAAATGAATTTATCAAAACTAAACAATGTAATCAAGATCTGTATATTTTAGCTTATTTAATGTACTGGTTCTTAGTCAGAGGTTATTTTGTCCTACCCTCAAGGAATATTTAGCGTGGTGTGAAATCATTCTTGTTTTTAACACCAGTGTGGAGGTGATAATGGCTCGATGAGTAAAATCCATGGATGCTGCTGGACATTCTAAAACTCCTAAAACAGGTCCCATGTAACAAATAATTATCCAGCCTAAAAGAGCAATAATGCTGCTGTTTAGAAACTCTTACACAAAGTGCATGTGACCTTTAAAAATTACATTTGTAAAATTAAAACAAATTAGACAATTTAGTATCTAAGAGTAAGTTAGGGTATTAATACAAATGTTAGTATACTTTGAAAATACCAATGTACAAATTTTCTGAGAAGAGGTATATTTCACTGAACTCAAAATAAAATGTTTATTATGTAAAGGTAAACATGAAAATTTCAACAAATATTATAAATTGAGAAGGGATGCAAAAGCGATCTCTATCACTTTGAAACAATAGCATGCTGTTCCACAAAAGCTACTCCACTATTAAATCGGATATGTGATTTTATTAAAGAAAAATCTAATAGGTGTGACCAGTTTATATTAATAAGGGACACATTTTTGGTAACTGGGAGAAGTTTCACCTTCCATCAAATAGTTGAAATTTTCACCAGATTTATTTGCATATGTGTTTTTTCTTGAAATCTCTTTTATGCTGACATTGTCACTTCACCATGAGCATGTGAAACCAATAGTTGATCATTATAAAGAACAGTCAAAGCATGATTGTTCATATAGCCTGAAGAGGGAAATGTAGTTTTACACACAGGAAAAGCTAGAAGGAATCAAACATGATTTCCTGCACACCCCACATTAGGATAGAGTTATATCCAAACCATCTTAAAGGCAGGCAGAATTAAAATATAAATAATCTCTATAGATGGTGTCTTCATTTTTATTGAAAATTCTACTTAATTTTGCTGAATATACTTTATCAGAAGGATATTACTTTTGGTTGATTTATCTATAAATTAATTAAGGCATTTAGCTTCTATTTTCACTTTCAGTCATACGAAATTATTTCTTCACTCAAAATAATTAATCAAGTCAGGTTCTACCCTGAAACCTCCCTCTACACTTTTTCTTCTTTTACTTTTAATCATTCCAAAATCTCATTACATCTCTTTCACTTAATATCTAGGTTGCTTCCAAAATTACTCATATCTATCCATATATCTGCAGTATCGCTCCTGCACATACAGCAACAATGTATTTTTTTCATTTTCTATAAGATTATCATATTTACTATTTTCCATTATAAAAATAATGAATGTTTTTATTTATTTAAACCAGTTGATTTTCCTGAAGACAACTGTATAAGAAACAGAGGAATCTGATTTTTTAAAATCATAGGAATATTCCTATAGCATATTGATTTTTATTAATTTCTAATTATAATACATGTAGGGGCTTTTCTTTAATACATTAATGTTAGTGTTTTTAAAAACTAATTATTTTTATCAATAAAATGCAAAATATTCTTCTGTATATAATTGCATCTAGTAGGGTATTCGCACTAGTGTGGCATCCCCGAAATATTTTTTTGGATATAAAAGACTAAAACAAGACTTGGTCAAGAAATTACGTATTTAGTCAAACCTTCTCAAGGGTATTTTTCATTCGGACAATGAATCAGACAAAAGAATTTAAA
Organism: Gorilla gorilla gorilla; assembly: GCF_029281585.2. Lineage (NCBI taxonomy): Eukaryota > Metazoa > Chordata > Mammalia > Primates > Hominidae > Gorilla > Gorilla gorilla. The sequence continues at coordinate 74,583,378 of NC_073243.2, forward strand.
AACAGTTTGAGAAAATAAATTAGAGATTTTTAATTCTCAAGACCTCTGAAGAGACATTTCATTACTATAAAACAATATGAATAAAATATTTTGGTGTTCTTCACAGGCCATTAGCACAAGCTCTGCCTTGAGTAGGTGTTGAAGAGAGACAAAGCATGAAGTATGCTTTTGCCCCAAGTACATTACAATTTTTAAAGAAAGACCTAGAAAGAGAATTTTCTCACATAGAAATAAGAATTATCTATGCACTGTATAAGCAACAAGTGGCATACAGTTTATGTATTGAAGAGATGAGAGTAATTGAATTAAGCTTATTGAAAAATACATTTTAATACAATATATAATGTGGTTTTCCCAGACAGTGATATAACCAATGAATGTTTTCTCAATATGTGTAAATAAACGTTACAGTTTTACCCGTCTCCCTTTCATATTTCCACTACAAATTAATAGTGATCAGACCTTTCTAAAGAATATTTATATTATACTATTTTATAACTAAATATAATTTCATACAGTTATGAAGTAAACGTTTATTTTGTGATGTTTAAATGATAGTGACAACAATTCATTGAGTTATTACTACATTATTTACTACATGTTGTTTTCCAAACTAAGCACATTATGTATGTTTCCTCAATAAACCTTAACACACCTCTTTTGATTGAAGACTCTGAGTCTCAGATTACATAATTTATCCTAGGTCAAGAGATGATAGGTTGCTGAAACAGAGTTTGAATTCAGGTTTGTATAACTGCAACATCTTGTCCTTAAAATGATGCTATAATTCATTCACATATATAATGGCATTTTCTATGTGAAACTGTGTCATTACTGGAGGGCTACAATATACTTGAAAGCATATGTTAAAATAGGAAAATGGTATTTTAAAAATCTCTACATTAAATCAGGAACTGTACCAAAAAATGAAAATAAAATATTACTACATTCCTTCCATGTTACTTCCTAAGGATATTATGTGTAACAATGCTAGACAGGATTGTAAATCATATACAGAGATTAACTAAGGCTTACCAATCATTCAATGTCATAGAGCATTCACTTGACTGTAGATAAGATCTTCTAAGTAACAAGACTTACTGTGTTATTATATAGATATATAAAGTTCCACGTTACTATACAGAGTAAGGCAGACAGCAGCTGTTCCCAGTTATACATGGTGACATTAACATGACAAAATTCACATCAGCCCCGAAACTCATCTAAAATTCCATTACCTCATTATTGATTAATTGCTCCAACTTTAAATGTACTTGGGATGAAGCTGACTTATATGTCTACTTTGTCTATTTAGTCCAGAATGTTCTGCCTGTCAAAATGAAGGAATCCGATGATTTTCTTTCAAAAAAGAGAATAGGTATACTGACTGGCACGGTTGCCCTTGATAAAAAACAACACATATGCACAGTGGCCTTATTCATCCTAACAAAGACAAATTACACATGTAACAATTATGCATGTAATTAGTTCCCCATGACTAAAATAATGGAAATACTTTAAATTTTACCAAGGTGTTTTGTACCCTTTTTCTATTTTTCTTTTTATAGTTTTGATCCAAACAGAATAACTATAAGGAGGAAACACCACTGTGTCTTAAATGTTATATATAAGTGTTTTGAAGATTCCTAAGGGGAAAAATTGAAGTACCCCTGAGGTATTGTTTTATTTGTTTGTTTTTGAAGACGGTATGGTAAGTGAAGTGTTGAAGATGGTATGGTGACACTTGTTGGACTTCTTTTCATTTCTAACTTGAGATAATACAACTGTACATACTTTTCCCTGATCACAAAACTATTAGATTGACCCATAGGAATACAGACATGTGTCCTGTATTATATTGGGCATACATCTATTACTGCATTTTTCAAAACAATTTATTCTCATAAGTTAAAGAATAATCAAACGCTATATGATTGAAGAAGACTGTTGGGGAAGGGGTTTATTAATAAGAAGATACTCTTTTTTATTGACAGATGGAGTAAGCTTCAAAAGTCATAAGAAATATTAAATGCACGTTGAAAGGCATACATTAATCAGATAGTTGAAAATGAGGAACTAGAATGTCTCAGCAAGGTGAATTACTCATTTAAAGCGTGTTGTTCAGAAAAGAATAAATCATATTCAACAGAAGGTGCATGATTCATTGTTACCATAGCAAAGAATTTTGCTTGGTATGAGTGGGCCTATTCCATAGAATTCAAAGCTGGAACAAGTAATTTAAGTTGGTCGTTGTGGAGACAAAATAGTATGGTCGGCCATCATTTATTGTGTGCTCACTTGGGTATGGCACATTTCTAATTCTTTCAATGTTTTAGCTAATTTAATTCTTCTAAGCATCCTAGGAGGCACATAACCCTATTTCACAAAAGAGGTGGTAGAGAAAACCAACACCAGTGCTATTATTGTCTCCACTATAACCTTACGTCCAGTACTACCACCACTATCACCCTGGCCTCCTACTACCCTATCCACTGTCATTACTACTATGACCACATCCACAACTACACTGCTCAATACTACTGCCATGATGACTAGCACTTCCACCCTAGCCCACTCCAACACCAACACCAGTATGACTTAAGCCATCATCAACTCTTCTTTGGGTACAACAGCTTTGCCCTAATTGGTCCTCCACCTGCTATTAACACTCTTTCAAGTTATTTTCTACATAGAAACCAAAGAAATCTTCTAAAATGTAAAACTGATCATATAAATGTCTTCTTATTTAAAAATCTAGTGACTTCCTATACTATTTAACAATAAATTCAAATTCCCCACCATGCTCTACAAAACCCTATACGATCTAGCTTTTGGCCACTTCTCCAAATTATATCTGGCCATCCTCACCTTCCTTTACTTTATCAAATAAGTTGTCTTTTCCACTTGGTCTCAAATACACAAAGCTCACCTTACCTCAAGAACTTTCAAACTCATATTGCTCTGCCTGGAGTAATTTCTTCCCAACTTTTCCATGATTCTCTTTCTCACTTTATCCAGGGGTCTGCTAAAGATTTATGTCTGACAGAATTCTTCCCTAAACAAGTACAAAAATGATGCCCTTGTCCCTGACCACATGGCCTTCCTTTCCTCTTAATCCATGACCCTTTTAAATTTTCTATATAGCATTATAATACTATTATTTGAATAACTACATTGTGAGCTATTACAGTGGGCTAGGCCGTGGAGGTATGGCAATGAACAAATGAAAATAAAAGAAAAAAGATGCAAATTCTACCTTCACAAAGAATATATTCTAATCTCTAGAGAGAAAACAAGAACCAAAAATAATATTTAAAAATTCATGATGTGTTGGAAAGGAAAACAATTTCTATATGGCATTGCAATTTATAAGAAATACTTCAAGTTTTCTTGGACCTATTGGATCACTGGGGCAAGATCATAGAACTATTTGTGTTATGTATTTTAATTTGACTGACTTCTTTTTCTTTGGAGTTCACTCAAAAATGAAAGAGTTTGGGGTCACTAAGGAAATGAATCTGAGCAGCACATTCCAGTGTGGTATTTGTTGTTTCCAAAGGCCAAACATTGCTCCCCACTTTTAAAAATTAGTGCTACAGGATGTAAGAACCAATAAATTATCTTTTATCTGGAGTGGAATTCCTAAAACATTCCAACAACTGAACACCCAGAAATTCAAAAATGTAATGTATCTGTCAGTCTCTGTCTTCTGTAGGTTTCACCAAAATACATAGGGCACCAACTACTTGTTAACCTCATTTTATAATTAGCATGATACAATCACAGTAATAGGTGATCATGGTACTCCATAGAAATTTCTATGGTACTCCATAAATATATATATATATATATGTATTTCTATGGAGTACCATGATCACCTATTACTGTTATATATATATGTGTGTGTGTGTGTGTGTGTGTGTGTGTATATGTATATATATATATATATATGTACATATAACTCCTTACAGGCAAAACTGACATCTTACCTTATAATTTACAATTTCTGTGATTATATGGCAAAAAAACAAGGTCTCGTCATCTAAAAACTTTTTAAAATACTTTGACTGTAGAAAAATAAATTCCTAGATAAATATCTGCATACCAAGTGCCATATATATTTACTCAAACACACTGAAACATAGCCAAAAACATATGGAGGAGGAGCTAAATATGTTTAAGAGGATCAAATAACAAAGTGTAATTCTGTCTTTTGTAAGGGCAAAAGAAAAATAACAATAAATGATACACACTTTGCACATGTTTGATAGTGGCACTATTGGCTACAGTTTTCTCAGACATTTAGGAGGAGTTTTCATTTACTATTTTCGTAGAAAAAGAGAGATTCCAGAGCTTCCACTTGATTCTCTCTAACCATGAATTAGAAAGGGAATGTGTAGCTTCTGGAAGTTGCTGAGCAAAATAATTCTAGCTCTATATTCAGTAACTGAGTACATAAGCACAATGTTCAGGATCAAGTGGTTGCACCTTGAATTGGACTTGATTAAAAGTTACATTAATTGCCAGAACCCTGTTAAACATCTCTATGGGCTGATTGACCATGATACACCAGCTTCTCACATATTTATGTTAGCTAGGGAGAGTTTCCAGTAATAATTGATTTTTCTAAGTAGTTCTCAATCTCGCTTGTGTAATTACTATGACAATCGACCTTAGATACCTTTAAAGGCCAGAAGGAGTATTTACAGCAGATCTCTCATGTTCTCACATGGTTCTTCTTAATGATAATATCCTTAAGTTTCATTCAGGAAGCTTTAGGACTACATAATAGTTGAAGTCTAAGAACTGGGTGAGACACCATGGTGATAGTTCAAGTCTGGAATATCTTCACAGTGTAACTGTATATAAAGCCCCTTCCTCAATTATACATTTGATGCGTAGTAGGGCCTTTGAAGTTAGCCTGGTAGTTTTTAAAAATCTGTAATCTATTCTTCCCAAAGTCTCTGAATGTCTTCTCAAGGAATACTTGTTATTTCAAACTTATTTAGCTTTTGTTTGCTCTGGGATAGGGCTTTCAATTAACCACACAGTAAATATAATTACTAGTGATGTATGAGCAACCATAGGGGTCAGCAAACTACAATCTGAAGGTCAAACTCAGCCCACTACCTGTTTTTATAAATAAAGTTTTATTGGACCATAGGGCTAGCCATTTATGTATTATCTATAACTCTTTTCTGGCTCCAATGGCAATGTTGAATAGTTATGACAGGAATCATTTGGTCTCTAAAGCTTAAATATTTACTATCTGGCCTTTTGCAGAGAAGATTTATCCACCCCTTAAGTAGTGCATCAAATTCAGAATGTCCAGTATAAATATGCATATCTCTTCTCATGCTATTTGGTGTCCTTAAGACTCTAAAATCCCCAGGATTTCTTCCCTTAGACATTATTGACATTTTTAGTAATATCATCTAGCAAAATCTTGCAATTCTTTTGCCATGAGACATAATAATTCATATGTCTGCTCCACTTCAACCACTTCCAAGCAAACAGAAGCTAATTTGAGCCTAAAACTGGGGGCCATTAAATGAGGCCACGGTGAGGGCTGAAGAATAAGGACATGCCCAACAAGTCCCTTCCCAAGGTGGGTTATTGTAGAGCATTTAAGCAACATTGAAGCAGACACTTGGGAGAGTGGGAGAGGAATAACTATTGGTGGCAACAGAAATTCAATGAGGTTTGGGGGTGGGCTCTACTGTGAATGGTCTACCTCCTATATCACTCCATTCCTATTCTCCAGGTCACACACTTTTACTATAATTCCCTGAGTTTCAAATAAAAGGGTTGGTGAAGCTGACAATTCAAATAGCATTATAATTCAGCCGTCTTTGTACCTGATTTGGGGCTACTTACAGCACAGCTATGGACAACTCCTACTTATCTGATCATCCCAAGAGTTGAGAAATTAAGGAAGGCAGTCATTATCTTTCTCTAAGGCTGAGTACAATTAGAAGAAATCGTCGTATCCCACAGAGCTTGTATTCCTTATGCCAATGTCATAACTCTAGAAATTGTAAGTATAGATGTATTACATCAGTGACCATAGTTGAAAATTTAAATAATCCTTTCATTGCTGTCTGCCAGGGACAGCAAGAATCACATCCTTTCAATACAAGATGAATTCTTTCGCCCTGGCAATATAATCAGACCAGATAACTAGACCTGGCTTTTCATTTCCTTGAGGCTCCATTGCCTGTAATTATGTTTGGCACCAATTTTTAACATGATGAGGATTCTTTAAAAAACAAAAACAAAACAAAACAGGGTCTCACTCTGTTGCCCAGGCTGGAGTGCAGTGGCAAGATCTGGGCTCACTGCAAACTCTGCCTCCCCAGTTCAAGTGATTATCCTGCCTCAGCCTCCTGAGTAGCTGGGATTACACGTGTGCGCCACCACACCCAGCTAATTTTTGTATTTTTGTAAAGATGGGATTTTGCCATGTTGCCCAGGCTGGTCTCTAACTCCTGACCTCAAAGTCATCCACCCTCCTGGGCATCCCAAAGTGCTAGGATTATAGGCATGAGCCACCGTACCCAGACTACCACAAAATTTCTTTAACAAAATTTTTAAAAGTAATGAAAAAAAGAGGAAACTAATTGAAGTAAAAATGGAGTCTACTAAAAGACATTTGGATCTTTGGGTGGGCCATGAAGTCAGTCACAAATGGCCACAAATCCCAACATGGGAATATTCTAGTGAGGATCCTACAACTGGCAAGGCTACAATTGGAATCACCACAGCTCACCCTCATGATGCTAGCACTGGAGGTCAAAACGTTTTTCATGTCTGGCCTTGAAGTCCAGGTCATTCTGCCATCACTCTTATGAAAAAAGATGAATATGTAAGGAATTTGCCTCCTATATTGTTCTTTTCTGGATGAGAGTCCCATATTTAGAATTTGAAAGACAAGATCACTGCAAAATATTTTAGCTATTAAAGAAAAAGGCCACAAAAGCAAATTTCTGACTTCTGCTTCAGTGAAAAATGTCACAACATGAGAATTTTTTCAAACATAAATAAGAAGTGTTCAAAACTTGCTGTGTAACTAAAGGCATGACAAATTTTTCCCACGCCTTTTGTAAAAAGAATGGAGCAATAAAACAGAATTTTGACAACTTTATAATTGTTTTAGTGTATTTACTCTAGAAACAATAATGTGTTTGCTACTCTTGGGTGAATCATAAAACTCCACATCTGTTCCTTAAAGAATTTGACATGATCTGGTTCAGTAATTTTTACATAGTGATTGTTGTTCTTCTTTAAAACATCAGTGAACATATTGAAATGCAAAAGGCACCGACTCTCTTTCTATGTTACAGAGTCACTTTGGTTTCACATTTATTAGAAATAAGTGCCATATTTCTAATTTCTGTATCAGGTTGTATTTACATCCATATGGTTTAAGTACTAATTAAGAAGCTTTTATGTAAATCCAAGGCAAACCTGCTTAACTTACAGTTAATTCTGTACTTATATTCACAAATATATATATGTGTATGTACATATTTTTCTTTCTTTAAACATAATGACCAGCTAAAATGTGTGTTATTGATCAAAAACTTTTAGCTTTAATCAATTTTAATAGCAGACACAATTATCATATAAAATAATTGGAGTTGAGGAGAGTGGACAATTCAGAATGAGTACATTATTTTCTTCTCAAAGAATGCTCTTTCTGTAATGGGCTTGTTGGAAATAGAAACCTAAAAAAAAAAATAAGCCATGTCTGACTAATTCTTGGTTGCTATTTATTCCTCTTCTTACCAATTTAATGTGCACTGCAGTACCTAGTCCTTGAATTCTTAGAGTAATTAACTTGTTCATATGTAGTGATATTTTGCTAATGGAACAAAGCAATTCACCTTAAAAATCAAAAATTGTTTTCTGTTGTAATTGTAGATGTGTATGTTTATTAACTTAGCTATGAGCCTCAGCTTAGAATATCAGCTCTGACCTATGAGTTGATCAGGACAGGTATATATGGCTTTTGTTTCTTAGTAACTATTTCTCTATTGAATATATTCCTTTCTTTCATGTTTGTATTTTTTGCCTGAGAAAAAACAATTGGCTGATAATGTACCTGGTACTAGTTATAGGGCAAGAATAATTAGTTAAACCTGAAATTCAATGTTAAAAATGTTTATCATTAGCACAGTTCTTAACAGACCATTAGATTTCAAGGTAGAATATATATGCATATATGTGCATGTATTGTATATAGTAAAAAGACCCACTCCTGTCCACTCCTATCACATACATCTGCATCTGGATCTTTAAATTAACATCTCCTTTAAGTTGAACCATATGAAATGACTGATTTTTCATGTTTTTAACATATATAAAAATCAATTTCTTGTGGTTTGATGTAATAAATCTAAAGCCATAATCATTACATAGTCATATCATGGTCATCACCTCAAATCAAAAGTGATGTCTTTTTCTACTCAAGTTTTGGCTGCTATAACTGCAGCATTTAGTAACAATTAAAATGTATGTTTTATAAAATGGAAAACTTAAAAATGTCTCTTTGAAAACACTTTCCATCTATTTACTGTCTATTCCACATATTCATTTTTATTGAAAAAGACACATTTCTGTCATTCACCTGATCATCACCTCCTTCATTTGCTGTGAGTAAATAAAATGTACTAAGGACATCCTTTGTGTTGGAGTTAGCTCCCAAGTAAATAATATCCCTGGAAGGCAGTACAATTTTAGGAGAAATGTGCTTGCAAAAGAAGTAGAAGGAAAACAAGGGAAGTGTAAAATTGAGATTAGTCTAACTTGGATAGTACTTCCTTTCTAGCATGAAACATGAGAAAATAAATTTAGGGTAAGTCCCAACAAATAGCTTACACTTAATTCAATCTAGGGACAATTTTCTGTATGGCTGCATTTCAAATATTGCATTTTCTTCCCAGTAGTTTATTCCATTTATATAATTGGTTCAACTATGTCAAAATAATGTTTTCTAACGGGTCTCACTATTTGTTTCTCTTTTACCCATGGAAAAAAAGTGAGATATTACGCATACTTATTCTGGTTATTAATGTAGAAAATAGTTTGAGAGCAGCTGTCATGATACTCTGAAATCTACATCCCTTTTTCTCCCCTCATCTGTTACCAACTAAAAGACTGTTTTCTTGCTCTTACTACTGGCCCTTTTTTGCTCACTCAGGACCTTTGCTTACATGTTGACTGAACATCTTCTTACATGGTTTTGTGTTTTTGTCCTCTGCTTTGTGGTGGGATGAACTGGTCATCATTGATTATAGAGCATCCCATTAAGAACCTAGCCATGGCGCTGGCCAGTGTGAATAATTCTTCTTCTCATTGCTGTACTCCCACTCATGCTGGCCTAATCACAGGGAATCAACTTTTAAAAGCATAGTGAAGTATGTGTAAGAAGCTTCCCAGAAAGTGGCCTTAGACATGATTAATTCCAAATATTTCCATTACTTGTATAATTTTCTGTGTACATGAATGATGTTACTGATAATGATTACTTTTTTTTATAATTACCATGATTTAGTTTGCACATGAAAATGACAGTACTGTGATATCGGTCTGTTTATACTGTATATTTTGGACATTATACCATGTATATGAGTTATCTTACTATTTTATAATTCCAAGAATGTGATGCATACCAAAGCCCCCAATGTCTTGTTAAGAAGCTGTTTCACAATGGAAATGGTATGCATACTTTCTCCATTTTCACTGTAACTTATTTTATCCCAAGGAGGGAAACTAGCTATTTACAGAAGAATTGTAATAATTTCAAGTCATCAGATTATTGTATGCCTGTTAAGATAATTTCATATACGAAAAAAAAAAGACATTCAGAAACTACTAAGAGATATGCATTAAAGCAGAGGTCAATACAACCATATTAAAAGAAGTAAACCTTGGCTGAGTGCAGGGGCCCACGCCTGTAATCCCAACACTTGTGGAGGCCAAGGCGGGAGGATCACTTGAGCTCAAGAGTTTAAGGCCAGCCTGGGCAACAGAGATTTTGTCTCTAAAAAAAAATTAAAATTAAAAAATTAACCAAGCATGATGGTGCACACCTGTAGTCCCAACTACTGAGGAGGTTGAGGCAGGAGGATTGCTTGAGTCCAGGGGGTGAAGGTTTCACTGAATGGAGATGGTGCCTAGGCACTCCAGCCTCGGTGAAAGAATGAGACCCTGTCTCAAAAACAACAACAACAACCAAACAACAACAAAAAAAGAAAGTAAACCCATTTCATCAAATTGGCAGAGTTCATTGCAGTGTAATCAAAAAACTATTTTCTCAGTTGCCAACACCTTCAAACACAGTATATTGTTGTCCTATAGATATCTGGTTACTTTAAGTATCTTTTTTTTAAGAGTATATATATATATGTGTGTGTGTGTGTGTGTGTGTATATATATATGTATATATGTATATATACTCTTAAATATATATTAAATAAATATAAATTACATATATTTATTATGGTAAATAAATATATATATAACAAAACAGCAAAACCCTACTCTAGTTTAATTCAACTATATATATACTATAAGTATATATACTATAAGTATATATATACTATTACTATATATACTATAAGTATATATACTATAAGTATATATATACTATTACTATATATACTATAAGTATACTATATATACGTATATATATACGTATATATGTATATATATACGTATATATGTATATATACGTATATATATATACTATAAGTATATACTATAAGTATATATATATAGTTGAATTAAACTGGAGTAGGGTTTTGCTGTTTTGTTATATATATTTATTTAATATTTATTTAATTTTTATTTATTTAATATATATTTAAGAGTATTAATATAAAGTAATATATATTAAAGAGTATATATAAGAGTATATACTCTATATTATATTTAATATATACTCTTAAATATATATTAAATAAATATAAATTAAATGATATTAAATATATATATATATAGAGAGAGAGAGAAACAGCAAAACCCTACTCCAGTTTAATTCAACAACCTCACATTCAATTTCAAGTTTTTTAAGCCCTTGTGATATGGGAGCTGGGAAGGTAAGGGCGTGGTCTCTGGCTGGGGCTCCATCCCTGGGCCTATGCCTACCGACCCAGGTAAGGACAGGCATTTCTGTGTTCCTGCCCAAATGTTGCATTTCCCAAGACCACCCTGGCCTGCCATGCCACCATCCTGTGCCAGGAGGTCATGGATTGGTGGAATGACTCAGAGTTTGGCCAGGGCGGTCAGAGGAGAGCCCGGCTGTTGAGCAGCCCGACTCCAGGGGAAAACCACCTGCCCACTCCATCTCCCCTCTGGCTCCCCAATCTGCTGAGAGCTACTTCCACTCAATAAAATCTTGCACTCATTATCCAAGCCCACGTGTGACCCGATTCTTCCAGTACAACAAGACAAGAAACTGCGGGATACAGAAAGCCCTCTGTCCTTGCGATAAGGCAGGGGGTCTAATTGAGCTGACGAACACAAGCCATCTATGGAAGACTAAACTAAAAGATCACCCTGAAACACACTCCCACTGGGGCTTCAGGAGCTGTAAACATTTACCCCTAGACACTGCCATGGGGTCAGAGCCCCACAACCTGCCCATCTGCATGCTCCCCCTAGGGGTTTGAGCAGGCGGGCACTGAAGAAGAGAGCCACTTCCCCATTGCACGTGTCCTGTGAGGGGGATAAGGGAACTTTTCCTGTTTCACTTGGTTCCTGTTTACTCTTGGGTTGGAGACCTTAAGTCAAGCAGTGCTATGTGTGGCTTTAGCTTGCACTTTGTCCCTGTTTATTTCATTCCTCCACTCTTCCTGTAGCTATCTCCTCCAGGACAATGGATTGGAGGAAATGGAATTAGAGAAAATCATGCAAATTCTGAAATCACTGGTGCTGCTGTGGTCTGAACATATGTACTATCCCATTTTATTTTATGTATTTTTTTTAGGGTAGGCAGGGAAGCGTTGTCTCTTTTTCTGTCTCACCCCTTCATAAAATTGAACTTTACTACCATTTCTGTTTATTCCCTCCAGCTTCTTCTTTTTTTTTTCTTCTTTTTTTGACAGTCTCACTTTGTTGCCCAGGCTGGAGTGCAGTGGTGCGATCCCAGCTCACTGCAACCTCTGCTTCCCGAGTTCAAGCGATTCTCCTGCCTCAGCCTCCCGAGTAGCTGGGAATATGGGCACGTGCCACCATACCCGGCTAACTTTTTGCATTTTTAGTAAAGGCGGGGTTTCAACCTGTTAGCCAGGATGGTCTTGATCTCCTGACCTCATGATCTGCCCTCCCCTGCCTCCCAAAGTGCTGGGATTACAAGCATGAGCAACCGTGCCTGGCCTCCAGCTTTTCTTTTCTCTTTCTTCACCAGAGCAGTCATTCTCTGGGCAAAAGTTGCCAAGATGACTTTTCATGTATGAATCTAAGTGATGTCCACACAAGGCACAAAAATAGCATCATGACTCTTTGCACATTAAATAATAGAAATGAGACCTAACTTATCTCTGTCCTTCCTCCTTTCCCTGAAATCACGAGTAGATTCCTGATATTGCTAAAGATTTTCTTTTTTTCCTTCAAAAGGCAACTATTTTAATTATGATTATAGTTGATAGTCATAAAGAACATTTGGACTCCATGATCTATACACCCCTTGATGTTCTCAGCTCACTGTACAATAAGATACCTGCATTCTCATAAACTTTTACTCTTATATTACCTTAGGTACTAGGAGAACACTAAGGAAAAGAATCTAAATTTAAAAAAAATTCAGGGAAGGACTCTTAGGGGTGATTATCATTAAGTTGTGTTCAGAAAATAAACAAGATCAACCAGGTTAAAAAAAAAAACAAACTAGTAGAAACAAATAAAGGAAACTATATCCTGAGTTCTAGTCTAAGAATTTCAAGTCATTCTTTACTGCACTTTCTTAATTGTCAAAATAACTGTAATATCTACTCAGCCTGCCATTTTATAGGCGATAAGCAACTACCTTAAGCCATGTGACTTTCTGGAAATTTGCCAGCGATGCTATTCTATTTTAAAGAAAAATTACACACAAATTGCCTATATATTAAATACAAATAAAATATTTTGCATATCAGTATCAATTATATTGAAGGACAGTAACATTCAGTTCAATTGATAACTCTTCTGCCTGGAGCTTTATAATAGTAGATTTAACAATTTTTCTTTTCCTTTAAGAGCATAGAAAAGAGAGTTAATAATTCAATTTTAACTACAAATAAACAAATAACTCACACGTGTTTTTAAAAAATAAGATCCTGTAAAATGCTCAGAAAATTTTATTTAATCTCTTAATAAGTGGTTCATGAGGTAGTTACTAGAATACAAAGCTACCTTATGTATCAGTCAATCTGACAGATACATTTAACATTAATCTAGTGTTCACTCAGGTATACAGAAGGATTTTCTTCATAAAATGTGTAAATCATAATTAGAAGTTTTAGACATTTAGACTAAAAAATAATTTGGCTACTCTGTGGTATAAATCATTCATGTATGATAAACATATACGTATATTGCCACATTACTATAATATCAAGCCATCATTATCCACAAGGCAAGATAAAAACATATCCTGAATTCTGAGCATTTGATAACAGTCACAATTTCCTAGAAAATAAAAACTGTTAAAAGCAAAATAACAGCTGTTTACACTCATGTCCTTATAAATCAAAATTCATTTATTTGCTTTGAGTGAGACCATAGGAAAGAACCTGTTTTAAAAACAGGTTGTCTTATACATTGGATTTTAATGCATGCTTTCAATTTTGGTGAGGACTTATGAATTAAAAATAGTTTTAAGAGATCAAAAAGAAAAAATAAACAGTAATTTGAAGTCTTAAGCAATACCAATATAATTGCCTATTTCATAACAAGTTGCTGTGAAAAATTGATTTGAATTAACTACCTGAAACATTCAATATGAATTAAACTCTAGAAAAATAAAAATGTTCAAATTTGTCCTTTATGTCTATAATGTACTTTTTAATGTTGGGTTCATGATTCTAACATAAAGCACTAGCTATGAATAGGCCACTTATAGGTCATGTAGAAATATTCTCATTCACCGTACACAATTAATTTTCTCCCTTATTTTCCAGACTCTCAAGTAGAGAGATTAATAACATAACAAAGTTAATAACATACAAAAGCACAGTTCTTTATTGCATATCTTTTCTAACTAAAAGCAAATATATGTAAAACTTGTGGAGGTTTTTTTTTTTTTTGCAAAATGATACATAAATTTGTTGTAGTGTTTTCAATTCTAGATACACAGATAGTTTTTGTTCTGTATTTCATCTTTAAAGAAGATAAATGCCTATATTGTAAGAAGAGACATGTATTGCGAGCTTTTTCTTTTATCTATAGCGAATAATAAAAAACTAATAATAATATAAAAGGTGACCGTAAATAAGTATAATCTGAGAATGCATTAATATACAGGTATGTGTACATATATAGTACATACATACTGTGTATATATAGATTAGACATTTCATGGTAGATATCCTAAAATATTTATTGTAAAGTGGTGGAATTTTGTTGTTTCTTGCCCAGGAATATTTACTTTTGTATGAATGTTTTCATGTTATTAGATGATTGATAACAGCATATTGGGTACCTATTTTGAATAAGAAATTCATTGTGTTTAAATGTGAGGTGATAACTTAGATACAAGGTAGAATGTTGTATTAGTCACGGTTCTCTTGAGGGACAGAACTAATGGAACATATATGTTACATATATAATATATATAATATATTGATCATAATATGATCAATATTCATAAATATTCAATAAAATCAATAAATCTTATGTCACATGATAAAGGAGAAAGGACATAAAATGAAGCTTTTTCTTAGTATAAGTGTATATATGCACTAACATGTTTATAACAAAAGGTGGAAATACTCATGACAGTTACAATCCTCGTTTCTGCAGCTGGTCACATGGGCGTAGCTGGTATTGGTGACTACCTTCTTCTACTACTCATTCTGTATTCCCTTTGCTTTCAGCAAGCACCTCAGCAGGTCATGGTTTTTTTCTTGGTGGAGTGACTCAAACCTTCATTTATGGTACTGGTAAGAGATGCCCTAAGGGATCTCCTATATTCCAAGTATACTCTTCCTTACCTCCATTGTGGAGTAGTAGACTGATTTCATCTTGATAGTCAGGGTCAATCACCCTAGCCAACACTGTAACTCCCTTTTCAATCTGTTGATTTAAAGGTAAGAAGAGCCCAAAGTGTCCAGGTGGCAATTCTAACTTCTAGTTTAATGGAATTGTTGTTGTGTTTCCTGGTGGCAACCTTCCTCCCTCTGGAACTAAGACCTCTAAGCCAGCAGAATGTAATGTTATAGGAAGAGGAAGCAAAAATCTTGCTAGTGGAGCATTAGAGGTGTTGGTGAGTGGTGTCACTTCGACTTCCACCCCTTGATTCCCGGACCCCTGAATCCTGGCCATGAGAGAAACAGTAGCATATATTGGATTCTGATTCAGAACATACATGGCCTTCTGGAGAATCTTGCCCCAGACCTGCAAAATGTTGTCACCTAGATGACATTGTAATTGTGACTTCCAAAGGCCATTCCATCTTTCTATCAATCCAGCTGGTTCAGGATTATGGGGAACATGGTAGACTATTGAATTCCATGAGCATGAGCCCACTGCCACACTTCTTTAGCCATAAAGTAAGTGCCTTGGTCAGAGGCAATGCTGTGGGGAATACCATGACAGTGGATAAGGCATTCTATGAGTCCACGGATGGTAGTCTTGGCAAAAGTATTGCCATTCTCCAAGATCCATCTGTCTTCTGCAGGGGCCAAATGAGAGAGTTAAATGGGGATGTGGTGGGAATCATGACTCCTGTGTCTTTCAAGTCTTTGATTGTGGCATTAATTTCTGCAATCCCTCCAGGGATGCGATATTGTGTTTGACTTACTATTTTTCTAGGTAAAGGCAGCTCTAATGGCTTCCATTTGCCTTTCCTACCATAATAACCCTCACCCTACCAGTCAGGGAGCCAATGTGGGGATTCTGCCAGCTGTTGGGTATGTCTATTTCTGGCAGTGGGGAAATCAGCATAGGATGAGTCCGGGGACCCACTGGCACCACTGTAAGTCAAACCTAAGCTAAAACTCCATTAATTACCTGACCTCCATAAGCCGCTAATTTAACTGGGGGACCGCAATTACGTTTTGGGTCCCCTGGAACCAATGTCAGCTCAGAGCCAGTGTCCAGCAGTCCCTGAAATATCCGATCATTGCCCTTTCCCCAATGCACAGTTACCCTGGTAAAAGGCCAGAGGTCTCCTTGGGAAAGGATGGGAGAAAGATTCACTGAATAAATTATCAGGAACGTAGTGGAGTCCTTGCTCAAGTGGAAACAGCCTCCCCTTCATTCAAGGGGTTCTGGGTCTGTACACTAGCTCAAGTCTGGAAACTGATTGAGGGGCCGTGATTCTCTGTTTTTATAGTTCAAATTAGCCTTTTTTCCATTCAACCTAGAAGTTTTCTGTTTATATAAATTAAGTAGGAATGCAGTAGACTTTCTATCAATTTCACTTCTAGGAACCCCATGATTAATTGGCCAATGCCAGAGCTCTACAAGAGTCAGACTATTCTGATTGCTGCTTTGACTCTGCTGTCCATTATGGTAGCTATGCTCACCTTGCCTTTCATGGTTGAGTGCTGCCACTTGGCCCCTGCCACGTTGGGATCCAATTATTCCCATTGTATTTAAATTTTGTAGTTGAGTGACTGCAGTTCCCACTGTTAGATCTGACACACAGAGAAAAGTAATTACAGGACTCTTCAAAGGTGCAGGTGCTGCCCTCACAAATCTATTTCACAAGGCATTGGTCAATGGTATATTTTCTGGACCCTCCCAGTAGGTCTAAAGTGACCAATCCACTCCACCATCCCAATATTCCTAAGCCTTTGGATTCCTTCCTCTTCATTAAATTAAGGGAGATCAGGCATTTTCAGCTCACTCACAGTGGACCATGTTTTAATCCATGTTTCAACTAACCAAGCAAATAAACTATTAAAACCTTTTTTTTAACTCTCTGAACTTCACATTAAGTGCAGAGTCCCTACTTAGTGGGCCCAAATCAATAAATTCAGTCTGATCCAACTCTATGTTCCTTTTACCATGATTCTGCACCCTTAATATCCATTCCCAGGCCTGTTCTCCAGATTTCTGTATAAATCAGAAAACTCAAGCAGTTCTTTTAGAGTGTAGTGCACCTCCTCATGGGTCGTGCTCTCAACCTCACCTCTAGGGGCCGGCCGGGACTTTAGTTATAGGTCTAGTAGCAAACAGGGATGTTGGCGGTAGCTCCTGTTTGCTACCTGAGGAGAATCTCCTGAGGAGAATCACCATTATCTTGCCTGAACTGCCTCAAGGGAAGCCATCAGTGTTGCCTCAGGCAGCTCAGGGTTTATCTCCTCAGACAAAGGTAGAAAGGCTGATGGCACCATGGGTTGGGGAGCGGGTTGTTGCAACTAATGGGGATGGGGAAGCTATTTCTTCTGGCAAAAAAGGTTCATCAGAGTTTACAAACTCTGTGTCCTCAGCTTCATCCAGTCCTCCTCTACGTCGCCATTCCAAGTAGCAGGGTCCCATTCTTTTCCCATGAATACCCTCACTTTAACAGTAGACACATGGCAAGGCTGTGCAGGCACCTTTCGTTACAAGTCAGCCACTCTTATAATAAGAGTTTGGGTCTGTTTTTTCCAGAATTTCAGCTCTTTCTCTGTAGCAGATAAGACTCTCACTCAGGGCAATCTTAGCAGATTTGAGTCTCAGTATCTGCTTCTGAAGCCAGGAGATAGAATCCCTGAATTCATCATTGTCTTTCATCACTTTGTCCACTGAAATTGGGAGAAACCAACCAGCTTCATTATGTTCCTTGGTTCTCCACATATGGTCAAAGGTATTAAGTATAGAGTCACTAAACTTCTTGCCTCTCATGAGCAATCAATCAGGAGTGTCAAATACATTTATTTTGTATAACTTTCTAAATAGTTCATGCCAAAGACTATCAGTGTTCTCTGTACTATTGGCAGTAGAGTCCTTAGCATTTTTAAGTCTAATCATATTAAGCGGCAACTCCAGAAACCCCAAAACCAATGATAAACTCCATCCTTAATATTCTGTTCCTCTAGAACCACTCCTGATACCAAAATCTGTATTAGTCAGGGTTCTCTAGAGGGACAGAACTAATGGAATATGTATATACACACACACACACACACACCCACCCACACACACATATATATATATGGGAGTTTATTAAGTATTAACTCACATGATCACAAGGTCCCACAATATGTGGTCTGCAGGCTGAGGAGCAAGGAATGCCTGTCTGAGTTCCAAAACTGAAGAACTTGGAGTATGACGTTCAAGGGCAGGGGCCTTCTAGCTGGGAGAAAGATGTAGGCGTCTCTCTTTTCACATTTTTCTGCCTGCGTTTTGTTCTAGCCAAGCTAGCAGCTGATTAGATTGTGCTCACCCAGATTAAGGGTAGGTCTGCCTTTCCCATCCCACTGACTCAAATGTTAATCTCCTTTGGCAACACCCTCACAGACACACCCAGGATCAATAATTTGTATCCTTCAATCCTATCAAGCTGACACTCAGTATTAACATCATAGACGTTAAGTTTGTGGAAAAATGATGTGAAGAATAGCAATTGACAACTTTATTCTGCAAAGGAGATTAAAACCTGTTGTATGACATAGTTTATTTACACTTCATTGGCTCTTTTTTATTGAATTTGGTTCATTTTCCTTTGTATTTCTCTTATTATTTCACCTGCTTGACATTTCTATTTGTTGTTATCCGTAAAAAATATGATTCATTAAATACATCAAAGCATTTTCAGGTATAGAGTTGAAATGAGACTGTGTTCCTTTTTCAGCTTTTTCATAGTAAATTATCTTTCATCTTAATTCTTTTGGATCTCAGTAGTGTATGCATTATTTCAACTCAACTTTGTGGAATAATATATCTGACATATAAACTATACTGAAATTTATAGCAAGCAAAAGCAGAGTTCATTTTACTCAAGAAAGCCACAGCATTTCAACTTAAAGGTACCTAATTGAATCTTAATGTAACTGTGCTTTAATTTAATTTCTGTTTTAGACTATCTTTAATCAAAATCCAGTTGAAACTGTACTTGGGAAGAATTTTTGTTGTGAGTCATTTTATATAAATATTTGAGACATCACATCATTTTTCCTGAATAATTCATTGCTTTATATTAGTAAATATAAATTTGATATAAAACTGAAACATGAACTTTCATTGGGCAGTAAAATTATAAAGCTATTTACTTAAAAGTATTGACTAGCAATACATTACGAATGCATTATATAACATTTAGGAAAATAATTTTTAAAGTAATTGTATCTCAATTCATGTATGCCTATTATTTATAAATTTTTAAATATACATCATAAATAAACATGTCATTTAAAATATAAATTATTCATACTGATGAAATGACAACATTGGTAAAATAACACACCATGCTCCTAATCAAGTGAATGAGCAAAATTAGGCCCTTTGTTGTCCAGAAGTAGTGGGCATGGCATATAAATTTCTTGAAAAATGTCTATGGGATATTCTTTCTTTTATTATTTTTAAAAACATCCTCATTAACATTCTGTGACTTGTGTCTTTCCCTTGTTCTCTTGTTTAAGGATGTAATCTATTTGAAAAATAAAAACCCTTTCATGCTTGCAAAATTACTTTAAATCATTTCTAACTCTTTATTATAACAATTAGTAAATCTTGAAAAATCATTAATAGCAATTTTTTTACCTATGTCAATTTTTATTGATATTGCCAGCATGATGGCTGAAAAACTTTTAATCGGAATGTAACTGCATTATTGCAATAGGTATGTAACTAGTCATTTGGTTTCCATGTCTGCAAATTAAATAGGTTTATACTTTGTTTACAAGAAAAAGTTCAAGGCCTTGACATGGCATTCCAGGTGTCAGAAATATACCATTCGGGCCGTGGACTGTGGTTCATGCCTGTAATCCCAGCACTTTGAGAGGCCGAGGTGAGTGGATCACTTGAGATCAGGAGTTCGAGACCAACCTGACCAACATGGTGAAACCCCTTCTGTACTAAAAATACGGGCTATGTGGTGGGCGCCTGTAATCCCAGCTATTCCAGAGGCTGAGGCAGGAAAATCGCTTGAACCTGGGAGGCTGAGATTGCAGTGAGCTGAGACTGCACCATTGCATTCCAGCCTGGACAACAAGAGCAAAACTCCGTCTCCGAAAAGAAATATACCATTCAAATCATTGTTATTCTTCCTCATAAGTGCTCTAGTATTCTGCAAGTTTCATTGTACTAAGTGCAGTTCAGTCTCACTTCCACAACTCTACTTATTTTCTCCATTGTAAAAACTCAGACATGTTTATCCCTCTGTGTGTATGTGTGTGTGTGTGTGTGTGTGTGTGTGTAGTATTCATCTATCTAGAACCTCGACCTACATTTTCATTATAATCAAAATGCTATCCTAAAGCATCAAGAATTCCTGACTACAGCCCTTTTCCTGCAGCTTATTAGGTTATGAATGTGCCTAACATCTCCCAACAATTTAATTCTTCTCTCCACTCTCTAGATGTTATCTTTACTCATCTTTCTTAACATCTTGCTCCATCAATTTTTCTCTTATAACTCTTGTACACTCAGTGTTGCTATTCTTTTGTACTATATCTCTTAAACAATAAATATGGTCCAGCCAATGACATACTTAAAATAACAACAGTAATAAGGAAAACAATAAAACAATAACAATTCTAAAACTTCATATTGTCCGTGGGTCCGTATCTCTCTGTGCTTATGCAGCCATATTGTCAAAAAAAATATGCTATCTGTCTCTAATTTATGCATCATATATTTTTTAAATTATCGTAGTTAATTTTGTACCTAAGAAGTAAACCTAATCGTTAAGTTTAAAAGACAACAGCAAAGGAGATCTTGTAAATATTCATTTTACTGGAACTTTATTGATCATTTGACATTTTTGCAGATTTCCTCCTTGAAATCCTTTTGTTTAAATGATATTAATTATTGTCTTCTTTTTGATTCCTTTTTAATGACTTTAGATTATATTCTTAAGAATTTTTATTCTCCTTCCGCCATATGGAATCTACGGTCTTACATAGAATAACATCAAAACCCCAACTGTTTCACTCTAAACGTTCTAGATAAGTGACCTTTTCTAGACTTCAGACTTCACTGGCTAATTACACAGCTTTCATTAAAATCTTAATTGCCTGGCCGGGCGCGGTGGCTCAGGCCTGTAATCCCAGCACTTTGGGAGGCCGAGGCGGGTGGATCACAAGGTCAGGAGATAGAGACCTTCCTGGCTAACATGGTGAAACCCCGTCTCTGCTAAAAATACAAAAAATTAGCCGGGCGTGGTGGCGGGCGCCTGTGGTCCCAGCTACGCGGGAGGCTGAGGCAGGAGAATGGCGTGAACCCGGGAGGCGGAGCTTGCAGTGAGCCGAGATCGCGCCACTGCACTCCAGCCTGAGCGAAAGAGCGACACTCTGTCTCAAAAAAAAAATAAATAAATAAATAAAATAAAATAAAATAAAAATCTTAATTGCGTGCTTAATTTTATTCTAATTCTAACCATATTTCCCTATTTAGATTTTTTAAAAGTTGCGTTTAACTCATAACGTACAAAGTCTGAATTTACTAACTTTCCTGCCAACCTTGTCCCCTATGTATTCCTAATATGACCATCATAAGTACAAATAGAAAACTATTAAACATCATAGACTTTATTATCTTTTTTGCACGCATTTGAAGGGTCCCCTTTTCATCTAGAAACCTTCCACTATTTTCCGATCTATTCCTTCTGCCTAAATGAGAAGTTATCATTTCTCATCTTTTACAATATCCTCCTAGTTTTTCACTGTCACTCAATCCCAACTCTTGTCTGAAGTAAATATCCATATCCTTCACTCTACCCAGACTGATTCCTATTGGTTTCCTACGAGTTGGCAATAAAGCTGACATTTCTACATCACACAAGCCCCCTCTAGGTTTGCATTATTTCCACCTTTCCCAACCCAATCCTTCTGATTTTCCACACTCACCCTTCATACTTGGTTACAGAAATATTTGCAGCCTACCCGACCGAATTTGCACATGCTGGACTTGCCCTTTCTTCTCCTTGATTTAATAAATATACTCATCCTTTAAAAGTCAGTTCAAATGCCAACCTCCATAGGGAGCTTCCACTGCACTTTCAAGCAAAAGAGTCTTTTTCCTGTACTCCCAAGGCACCTTATTTGTCTCTATTAGAGCAATTTTAGGTCACATTTATCGAGCAATGACTCTGGAGTGGAAATTAGGCCCCAAAGAAAGGTCAAATAACTAGTAACTTTTGGGACAGTTTTCAGTTTGGATCCCTGACCAAAACACCACTCCCACCCAAAACCACACACAAATACAATCACCACTAAGGCATTCTGATGCTTACTTATTGCATTTGCTATACATTTTTTACTTGTCTGGGCTTTAATGATCTGAAATATTGGGACTGGATTATAACCATCCTTGTCCTATCAGCACCTACCACAGTTACTGAAGCCTAAGGGAAGAATATTAAATGTTTCATCACTGATTGAAGAATGGATGGATGAATGCATATGTTCATGGTATATGCTAAACTAGACTATTTTGATGACTAAAATATTGATATTCACTGAATGAATGAGTGCACTAATAAGCAAATGATCCAGTGAAGGGAATGAAATCAATGAGAGAATGTACTTTGATGTCTTTCTCATTTGTCTTTTTGCAGTATTTATAGTCTGTCATCACTTAGTCCTGGGTAAGGCCTTGTATGGGCATTTAAGTACTGTAAATGGGTAGATGTTTCTGTCTAACTAGGTAACAGCCTTGACAAAGGCTGAAATAGTGAATTATACAATTCTGTCCACAATGCTTAGAAAAAGGTTACATACATTAATGCCTATTGAATGACTGACATATAATCAAATACCTGTTATGTATTAGTGTTCATTGAATCTGATGAATTTGAAAAATCTATAGCATTTCATGTTTCCTTGGGTGAGGTAAATTGTCATTACAGTAAGTTATAACCACATAGGAACCAGAAGAATGACAAAGCATAATTTGTTTTCTTATTGGATTGTTGACATCTGTTCTCAGTCATTGGTCTATACTGTTTTGCTTTATTTTCCTCCGCAGGGAGGAATATACCAGTGTAATTTATTAAAGCAGTCAAATAATCTTAATATGCCCTTAGTGCATTTGATGTATCATACATGGGTGATGCTTTAAATAGCACCAGAGAGTTAATCATATGTTTCAGATTTATAAAGGGAAAAATTAAGAAGATAATGAACTGATAAATCAGTAATAGACCTCTTATGAAGACTGAGACATTTCACTCTCTTCATTAAGATTTGTATCTCCTTAAAATAAAATTATTTCTTAAAGTGGAATCATCGGATATTTGATGTGACCTATTCCCCAAACGACATTTAAATGACACATAAGTGGGTATGGAAACTATAGAAAAAGAGAAAACTAAAATATTTCTTCTTCATCTTATAAGACATTGTACAAAATATAAAAAAAATTATTGATTACTCTCTTTAAAGTGTCCATGTCAGTATACATATATTTAAATCATTAAAAGTTAAAAGAAACACTGTGCTTTCTAAAACCACATTATATACCTGATCAAAATAAAGTGACTCTTTCTTTTATTAAAAATATATAAAAAGAAATCAAGATTTACCTGATCAAAATGAAGTGACTCTTTTATTAAAAATATATAAAAAGAAACCAATATTTAATCTATACACATGATGAAGTAATTTCAATTATCTTCTTGACGTTTAATTATGCTAAAATCAGAACATCTTATGAATTGCTATTTTGATATATTGACATTTCTTAAAAAATAGCAAAAAGTAAAGAGGATAATTTTATGTAGTTTTTAATTTGATTACAAAGAAATACCTAAAAGATAGTTCAGAATACACAGAATTCTGAGCAGTCAAGAAAGATAATTTTTAAAGTAATAAATTTATGTCCTAAGATTTCAGCAAATATATTCCAAAAGTAATTCACAAGCATTGATTGCAAATGTTCATATGAGCAAGACTTAAAGAAAAAAAAGAGATTTTAATATTAATCTGAAAAGCAAATGAAATTCAGTGAAAAAACATAAACCGTAAAAAATAAGCTTACAGAAATAAAACTGAAATTAATTGAATATTTTAAAGGAAATATAACCAATAAAATTATTCAGTTATACACTCATTAATACTAATATTAATAAGTTATAAACCTAGTCGCCACGAGGGTTAAAACCTGTCAATGGTTTTGGACAGTGGAAAAATGTTGAGAACAACAAAAATTATTCTCCGCTTTGTCTAGAGAAAAGACATGAAGGGGAAGGATTGACCTATTACTTGGGAAAATGTTATGACACTGACGAATCAGTAGGTTGAGCTACTCCTATCATTAGTTTATGCGTTCTATGAAAAAGAGTAGACAGGCAATCTTTCGTGAGTCAATTTCATAATGATTGCCCTGGATATTACAATTAGCATCTTAATTTAAAACTACCTGGTTTTGATTAATTTTAACACAAACTTTACTCCACTATTTCCTACCTCTTCCTTTGTACTATTGTTGCTGTAAAAATTTCATATTTATACAATTGAAAACTATTAAGATATTATAATTATTTCTTTAAGGCCTTTTTTAATCACATAAGAGAAGAAAAGAGTTATAAGTAAAATACATTCATTGTGTTTTCTTATTTGCTGATGTAATTACATTTACCTGTGTTCTTTATTTACAGAAATGGCAATGAGTTACTATCTAGTGTCTTTCATTCAACCTTAAAAATTCATTTTGTATTTCTTGCAGTGCTGTTTGGGTAGTAATAAATAGTTTGTTTCTGGTTTGTTTAAAGTTGTCCTACTTTCTGCTTCATTGTTGAAGGGCAGTTTTACCAGATATAAAATTTTAGGTTGTCAATGATTTTTATTGTTTTATATATTTAATATGACACCTTATTGCCTTCTGGCTTCCATGATTTCTTATAAAAAGCGACTGTTAACCCTTCAGAATACCTCGTGCTTGATGAGTCTTTTTTCTCATACTATTTTCAAGATCCACTCTGTTCTTGGTTTTCAAGAGTTTGACTATAATGGATCTAGGTGTGCATCTCTTTATCTTACTTACAGATCACTGAGATTCTTGGATATGCAGATTAATGGGGTTTTAAAAATGAAATTTGGAAAGTTTTCAGTAATTATTTCTTAAATGGATTTTCTGCCCTGTGCTGTCTCTCCCATCGAACTATTTGTTGCTATGCTTGATAGTGTCCTACACGTCTGAGACTCTTTTTTTTCCTTCATTCTTTTTTTTGTTGTTGTTCCTCAGATTGAATAGTCTTCATTTACCTATCTATAAGTTTACTTATCCCTTCTTCTGCCAGAATAAATCTGTTGTTGAGATCCTATAGTAAATTTTTAATTCAATTATTTTATTTTCCAACTCTAAAATTACTGTTTGAGTCTCATTTCTCGTATTTTTTCTCTTTATTGAAATTCTTTATTTGATGAGATATTATTGCTAGACTTCCATTTAGTTATTTATACATGGTTGCCTGTAGTTTTTGAAACATATTTTTGATAGCTGATTCAAAATATTTGTTTGGGCTGGTTTCTGTGGCTTACGTCTATAATCCCAGCACTTTGGGAGGCTGAGGCGGGTGGATCACTTGAGGTCTGGAGTTCCATACCAGCTCGCCAACGTGGTGAAACCCCATCTCTACTAAAAACACAAAAATTAGCTGGGCATGGAGGTGTGCGCCTGTAGTCCCAGCTACTCAGGAGACTGAGGCAGGAGAATCACTTGAACCCAGTAGCTGGATGTTACAGTGAGCTGAGATCACACCACCACACTCCAGCTTAAGTGAC
Organism: Gorilla gorilla gorilla; assembly: GCF_029281585.2. Taxonomy (NCBI): domain Eukaryota; kingdom Metazoa; phylum Chordata; class Mammalia; order Primates; family Hominidae; genus Gorilla; species Gorilla gorilla. The sequence continues at coordinate 74,609,456 of NC_073243.2, forward strand.
ACAGTGAGACTCTGTCTCGGAAAAAAAAAAAAGTTTGGTACATTCATCATCTGGCCTGCTCAGGGTTACTTTCTGTTGGCATTTTTTTTTTTTTTTTTTTTTTTTTTGCTATGAGCTATACTTTCCTGATTCATTACATATATCATACTATTTTTTTGAAAAACTGAACATTGGCCAGGTGCAGTGGCTCACATCTGTAACCCTAGCACTTTGGGAGGCTGAGGCAGAAGGATTGCTTGAACTCAGGAGTTCAAGACCGGCGTGGACAACATAGAAAGACCTCATCTCTACAAAGGTTAATAAAATTAGCTGGGCTAGGTGATGTGCACCTGTAGTCTTGGCTACTCTGGTGGCTGAGGTGGGAAGATCACTTAAGCACAGTATGTGAAAGGTGATCATGCCACTGCACTCCAACCTGGGTAACAGAGTGAGACCCTGTCTCACAAAAACAAATAAATAAATAAACAAATAAAAGGAAAAGAAAATTGAACATTATAAATAATATAATGTGGGTACTCTGGAAATCAATCTCATTACCCAGATTTGTTGATTCTGTGTTTTTTGTTGTAGTTCTTGCTGCTACTACCATTTGTTTGTTTTTTACCTTAAGTTCTGGGACACTTGTGCAGAATGTGTAGGTTTGTTACATAGGTATACATGTGTCATGGTGGTTTGCTGCACCTATTGACCTGTCCTCTAAGTTTCTTCCCCTCGCCCCTGCCACCCCACTCCCAGACAGGCCCCAGTGTGTGATGTTCCCCTCCCTGTGTCCATGTGTTCTCATTGTTCAACTCCCACTTATGAGTGAGAACATGTGGTGTTTCTGTTCCTGTGTTAGTTTGCTGAGGATGATAGCTTCCAGTTTCATCCATGTCTCTGCAAAGGACATTGATCTCATTCCTTTTTATGGCTGCATAGTATTCCATGGTGTACATGTACCACATTTTCTGTATGCAGTCTACCACTGATGGGCATTGGGTTGGTTCCATGACTCAGCTATTGTAAATAGTGCTGCAATAAACATATGTGTGCATGTGTCTTTAGAGTAGAATGATTTATATTTCTTTGGGTATATACCCAGTAATAGGATTGCTGCGTCAAATGGTATTTCTTGTTCTAGATCTTTGAGGAATCGCCATACTGTCTTCCACAATGGTTGAACTAATTTTCATTCTCACCAATAGTGTAAAAGTGGTCTTATTTCTCCACAGCCTTACCAGCATCCATTGCTTCTTGACTTTTTAATAATTGCCATTCTGACTGCAGTGAGACTGTATCTTATTGTTGTTTTGATTTGCATTTGTCTAATGATCAGTGATATTGAAGTTTTTTTCCTATGTTTGTTGGCTGCATAAATGTCTTCTTTTGAGAAGTGTCTGTTTATTTCCTTTGCCCACTTTCTGATGTTTATTTTTCTTGTAAATCTTTTTAAGTTCATTTTAACCTCTGCATATTAGACCTTTGTCAGATGGATAGATTGCAAACATTTTCTCCTATTCTGTAGGTTGCCTGTTCACTTCGATGACAGTTTCTTTTGTTGTGCAAAAGCCATTTAGTTTAATTAGATCCCGTTTGTCAATTTTGGTTTTTGTTGCAATTGCTTTTGGTGTTTTAGTCATGAAGCCTTTGCCCATGCCTGTGTCCTGACTAGTATTGCCTTGGTTTTCTTCTAGGGTTTTTATGGTTCTAGGTTTTACATTTAAGTCTCCAATCCACCTTGAGTTAATTTTTGTATAACACGTAAGGAAGGGGTCCAGTTTCAGTTTTCTGTGTGTGGCTGTTCAGTTTTCCCAGCCCCATTTGTTAAATAGGAGATTCTTTCTCCATTGCTTGTTTTTGTCAAGTTTGTCAAAGATCAGATGGTTGTAGATGTGTGGTGTTATTTCTGAGGTCTCTATTCTGTTCCATTGGTCTATATTTCTGTTTTGGTACCAGTACCATGCACCCTAACTTATTTTATGAGTAAACTGGTAAGAGATACAACAATAAAAGAAAACTTCAGGCAAATATCCCTGAAGAACACTGATGCAAAAATCCTTAATAAAATACTGGTAAACCATATCCAGCAACACATCAAAAAGCTCATTCACCACAATCAAGTTAGCTTCATCCCTGGGATGCAAGGCTGGTTCAACACATGCAAATCAGTAAATGTAATCCATCACATAAACAGAACCAAAGACAAAAACCACATAGTTATCTAAATAGATGCAGAAAAGGCCTTTGATAAAATTCAACAACCCTTCATGTTAAAAACTCTCAATAAAATAAGTGTTGATGGAACATACCTCAAAATAATAAGAACCATTTATGACAAATCCACAGCCAATATCATGCTGACTGGGCAAAAGCTGGAAACATTGCCCTTGAAATCTGGCACAAGACAAGGATGTCCTCTCACACCACTCCTATTCAACATAATATTGGAATTTCTGGTCATGGCAGTCAGGCTAGAGAAAGAAAGCATATTCAAATAGGAAGAGAGGAAGTTAAATTGTCTCTATTTGCAGATGACATGATTTTATATTTAGAAAACCCCATCATTCTCAGCCCCAAAACTCCTTAAACTGATACGCAATTTCAACAAAGTCTTAAGATACAAAATCAATGTGCAAAAGTCACAAGCATTGCTTGCCAGCAACAATAGCCAAGCAGAGAGCCCAATCGTAATGAACTCCTTTTCACAATTTCTGCAAAAAGAATAAAATACCTAGGAATGCAGCCAAAGAGGGATGCAAAGGACCTTTTCAAGGAGAACTACAAACCACTGCTAAAGGAAATAAGAGAGGACACAAACAAATGGAAAAACATTCTATCTTCCTGGATAGGAAGAATAAATATCATGAAAATGGCCATACAGCCCAAAGTAATTTATAGATTCAATGCTATTCCTATCAAATTACCATTGACATTTTTCATAGAATTATTTAAAAAAAACTTTAAATTTCATATGAAATAAAAGAAGACCCCATATAGCCAAGACAATCCTAAGGAAAAAGAACAAAGCTGGAGGCATCACACTACCTGACTTCAAACTATACTACAAAGCCACAGTAAACAAAACAGCATGGTACTGGTACCAAAATAGTGACTATCTTTGACTGATAGTTTAAGTCTGTATTTTTTGTATCTTCTTGGGTTGTATGCAACCCAAGAAGCCTCTGTCCATCTAGCTTTGTTGTCAGCTAATAACAAAAAGGCATAGTCCTTAATGCCTTGAGCCAATAACCATCTCATCATTTGCCAAAAGCTTCATATTTATATCGACGTAGATATTCAAAGCTTCACATGTGTACCATAATCCAGGTGTGGTACCATAATCCAGGTGTGGTACCATAATCTCTATTTCTTTTACACTCTCACTTATATTTCCTTTGTGTGTGTCCCACATTTTATTTTGTAGAATTACAAAGTATAGGTGAAAGGTAGTCATCTGGACCTTACCAGTGTGGGGGAGTAGATTTCTAGTGACAGATTTACTCTAGCATTCCAATCTCCCTAAGATTGGAATTTCTTCCTTACATTAAACCAGTAAAGATCTATCATCTTCAATTTACCAACAGGGGGTAGTATGTTTATATGTGTTTCACCCAACCAATCAACTAAGCTGCTAGCACCTTTTCTAATTCACTGACCTGCAACATTAAATGGAGAGTTTCTATTTAGTGGATTTATACCAATATATTTAGCTTAATCCAATTTTATGTTTCTTGCATCATTCAATCCTATATTTATAATATCTATTCCCACATGTTTTCTGGATTTCTGTTTTTATAATTAGAAAACTCAAGTAGTACATTTGGAGTACAATGCAGTTGCTCATGGGTCACACTTTATACCTCACCTTTAGAGGCCTGCTGGGACTTGAGTCTATTTATGAGTCTAGAAGCAAAGAAAGTTGGTGGGCATGAATCCTAAAGATAATCAGTATTGTCCTGCTTAGCACCTGCCTCAGGGGAGACCATTATTGTTTCCTTAGGCAATTCTGGGTTAATTCCTCAGACAGAGATGAAGATTGTTAACACTGTGGGTAGAGAGACCACTACCAATGGGAATGGAGTAAACCCTGCCACTGGGGGTGGTGAAGCCACCTCCGCTGGCAAAAAAAAGTTTCATCAGAATTTAGAAACTCAATGTTATAGTTTAATTAGGGTCTTCTCACACATCTACATCTCAAATTATAGGATTCCATCCTTTTCCAACCAATGCCCTCACTTCAATAGTATATACCTTGCAAAGCTGAGAGTTCAACTTTTGTTTTAACTTAGCATATATCATTAAGAGAATTTGTGTTTGATTTTCAGAAATTTCAACCCTGTGGCTACAGGAGAGAAGATTTCCTCTCAGGGCAGACATGGAAGATTTTGGACTATTCTTGTTAATCCAGAGACAAGAATTGTCTTATCCTTTTCTTTCATCATTTTTTCCAGCAACATTAGAGCCAACCAACCAATATCATTATACTCTTTACTTTTCCATAAATGTTTGAAAATATTGTTTACAGATTCACTAACTTCCTTGCCTTGAACAAGTGCTTGATTAGAAGTATCATATCCAGTGCAGATATTTTGCATATCCCTCTAAACAGATCAAGACATGAATGACCAATGTTTTGTCTACCATTGAAAGTAGAGGCTTTAACATTTTTAGGTCTAATCGGATTAGAGAGCCAATTCCAGAAACGTAGAAACCAATTAAGAAAGCTCATCCTTAAATATTTCCTACTCTAGAATCCACCCTGATACCAAAATTTGTGTTAGTCATGGCTCTCCAGAGACAGAACCAACAGATGATAGTACGATCGATTGATTGATCGATCGATCGATCGATAGATAGATAGATAGATGAATGAGGGGATCTACTAGGGAAATTAAATCACACAATTATGGAGGCAAAGAAATACCATGATAGGCTTTCTGCAAGCTAGAGAACCAGGGATGCTAGTAACATGGCTTAGTCCATCTAAAAATTATCAGAACCAGAGAAGCCAATGGTGTAAATCTCAGTCCAAGGCTGAAGGTTTAACAACCCAGGAGGCCACTGGTGCAAGTCTTCGATTCCAAAGGCCTGAAGTTCTGATGTCCAAGAGCAGGAGAAGACGAGTGTCTCAGCTTTAAAAATAAAAGAAATTCAACTTTCCTCTAAATTTTGTTCTATCTGCACTCTTAGCCATTTGAACGGTGCCCATCCACATTAAGGACAATCTTCCTTACTCAGTTCAGTGATTCAAGCACTGATCTCTTCGGGAAAGACCCTCACAGATATGCCTAGAAATAATGCTTTACCAGCAGTCTGTTTATCCCTTAATTAGTCAAGTTGACATAAGAAATTAGCCATCCTAGGAGATGTTTGGACCCATTTTTCATTTTTTAAATAATTAAAATACAAGTTCAGTAAACCTCTGTGATCAAAATGGCTTCTAGCCATGGTATGATATTCCCTCATTATCTATTTAGTTAATCTATGTCTTTAAAATATTTTAAATATTTTTAGCAAATTGATCTAGTGTTACTGGTTTATAGTGAGAAAGTTGGTTTTATTAGGTCACATACCATTATTGGAAATTGGGAGCTCTTATTTTACTGCTTCTTTGCTGATCTTTCTCTACTCTTAAATTATAAATCCTTCTATGACAGACAAGATACACTCCAAACTCTAAAAAGGATTTATTCTAGTTTTATTTCTCATTTATGTATTCATAACATGTTCTCATCATTGAGATCTTAGATATTCCACAGTACACCAAGGGACCTAATTTCTCTCTTGTAGAAGTTTGTCTATCAAATGTAATACACATTGGGGGAGTTGTGGCATCAGGTGAGAAGTCAGCATTGGCAGTCAGGGCAAGATATATAATCTAACTTCTGTCAAGTAGCAGAACTAGATTTTTCTGCAAACATAACTCCTCTAATTCTGCTTATTCATTTAAAGTTCCATCACTTTGAGCTTTTTTTGTGCTCTGGCTCATACTAATTGTAGATCAACCTCGGATCATATATGCTCACTTTATGTAATTTCTTGAAATCATTCCTAATGACTTCAATATTCATCTTAATTCTTTCAGAATTAACAACCTTTAATTTTATTGCTATCATCACTCTGCATTGGCTTCTTATTAATATTGTTCTGTACTAGACAATATTATGGCAGGGTATTTTTTTTCTCTTTCCACCAAACAAGAAATTCAGTATGATAAAGTTATAATACTAAACTACGATTCTAACACTCTTTCCTTAAAAAATGAAACTCTTCAGTCTTCTAATTTCCAAAATTAATAAGTTTATTTTAAGTATTCCATCTATTATTATTTTCAATACATTTTATGTCTTTAATTAATATTTCTATCTCAACAAACTATCACTTTGTCTTAATTTAAAAACCGGTCTTCTTTATATCCTTTGTACTTAAAACATTGACATGTACCAGATGTTATGTAAAGTATTTTTTATGCTGTTAGTACTTTTTATTCTCTACACATATGAAGAATGTGTGTGTCCTGGCTATTCGGTAGGTGCTGCTTTTTAATAATTTTCTATGTCTGTATGAAGTCGTCTGAATAAAGTGTTTAGGAAATGTACATGCTCACAGTGCATACTATTAGGTGCCGAGTCCAGCCTTAGATATTATGGGTTGATTTTGGTTTGCGTGGTTTTTGTTTGCTTTGGGGGTTATTTATGCACTGATGTCTGCTAGTAATTTATGAAGAAATTGGTAACTAGGTGGAAGATCATGTTGACCTTTTAGTATGTGATTCTTATTGTTATTAAGGAAACATACTTATGTTATTTATCGGGTAAAGATACATTCAATTTCACATAAGTCAACAACTTGATGAAATATTAAAAAGCCATAATTCATCAAGCTACAATTCCATATAGAATATAATATTACATGTGAGAAAACACTATTCATTTTATGCATATAGCAGGTAAAGGGTTTATTGAATAATGCAGGTTAAATAATAATACTGAGTTTTATTTGACCATTGCCTCACAATCTTCATACCCTGTTATAGGTTATGAAGTTCCCAAGTGAAATTCAAATTGAATGCCAATAATAAAATTTGAATTTGAGAGGAAGGCAAGGGATTTTTTACTTCTCTCCTTTTTGCTCTTTCTGATATGAAAAATAGCTTATGCATGCTAGGCTTAATACTTAGGTGATGGGTTGGCAGGTGCATCAAACCACAATGGCACACGTTTACCTATGTAACAAACCTGCACATCCTGCACATGTATCCCAGAACTTAACATAATAATATATGTATTCAAAACATATCTACATATTTAGAGCAAACCGACTGTTCTAGATGTAGCAATCATCCATTTCTGACTGGGACACCTTTAGAGAATATTATTAGGTAGCCTGGTTTTTTATATTGCAATAGTAATGAGACATATTTTTGATAAGTTAGAAGTGAACCAAAAGACTAAAATAAATTAGATCAACTGAGGCAATTTGAAATTCTATAATAAACAATAATAATTATAGAAAATTTACAATATATTTATCTATTTTGCATGGTATTTCTAAAATAACCTCTGAAAAGCACAAGAAATTTATCTGTAGAAATGAGCAGTTGTATACACCCTAAACTAATATACAAAATAGTGCTATATATTTATATTTATTTTTTATATTAATGTATTTATAATAACTTTCTCCTAATCCATAAAAGATAAGAAAAATAAAGAAGTACCACTATATTTTCATGTCATATTGGTTTATCCCCTTCAAAATATTGCATACTATTATGTCATATTAAAATGATATATTACATGAATCCTACCCTGAAAGTCATTTTAAACTTATTGAATAAGAACAATTCTTTAAAGAAAGAGAAACAATATGAAATGTGATAACAAAAGTAACAATTTATTATACACATTTTGAATTATTTGGTGTATCTAAGCCCGGCCAAGTTATAAGATATTTAAAGGTTTTTAAAGTGATTCTGAACTTCCTCCACTAAGTAATTTAAGATTCTAGTAGAAGATGGATATAGATGCTACATTCCTATGTTATGGTTATGGGTCACTGAAATAATCTGGTGCTTCTGAGGAACTTAGGGCAGCCCATGACTATGTGGAAATCATAGATTCCTCAGCCCTTCTTTATTCTACTTATTTTATTGCCCCATCCCTGTACTTATTCTCAAATTTAAACTTATTCACTCAAATTTAAATTTTTTTACTCAAATTTAAATTTTTTTCACTTGTGACATATAATTATATATTTGTCATATATATAATTTTCTAGGTCATATAAAACAATAATTCAGATGTAGTAATTTGTTCATATCCAGGGTACTATTGATAAATATTATCAGATGGCCTTGTTACTGTACTACGTGAAGAAAATCAATAGTTCTAGTAAAGTTGCTCAGTTACCTGAAAAACTGCATAAAAACACAATTACAACCACTATAAATGAATCACCTTTTAATCAAAACTCAACCAAACCTTCAATGTGCATGTGCATAGGAATTAGAAATATCTTGGATTTCTAAGGATAATCATTTAAAATGAATATTCAGCCACACAATCAAGTAACACAAGTTACACTAATACTATCACCATTCTTGACCAGTGAAAATGTGGATATGCTGGGTTCCAAGATGGCCGAATAGGAACAGCTCCAGTCTACAGCTCCCACCATGAGTAACACAGAAGATGGGTGATTTCTGCATTTCCAACTGAGGTACCAGGTTCATCTCACTGGGGCTTGTTGGACACTGGGGGCAGGACAGTGGGTGCAGCCCACCAAGCATGTGCTGAAGCAGACCCGGGAAGCACAAAGGGTCAGAGAATTCCCTTTCCTAGCTAAGGGAAGCTGTGACAGATGGTACCTGGAAAATCACTCCCATCCTAATACTGTGCTTTTCCAATGGTCTTAGCAAAGAGCACACCAGGAGATTATATCCCACACATGGCTCAGAGGGTCCCACGCCCATAGAGCCTCGCTCATTACTAGCACAGCAGTCTGAGATCGAACTGCAAGGTGGCAGTGAGGCTGGGGAAGGGGCGCCCACCATTGCTGAGGCTTGAGTAGGTAAACAAAGTGGCTGGGAAACAAGGACTGGGTGGAGCCCGCTGCAGCTCGAAGATGCCTCCCTGCCTCTGTAGACTCCCCCTCTAGGGGCAGAGCATAGCCAAACAAAGGGCAGCAGAAACCTCTGCAGACTTAAATGTCCCCGTCTGACAGCTTTGAAGAGAGTAGTGATTCTCCCAACACACAGTTTGAGATCTGAGAATGGACAGACTGCCTCCTCAAGTGGGCCCCTGACCTCTGAGTACCCTAACAGGGGAGGCACTCCCCAGTAGGGGAAGACTGACACCCCACATGGCTGGGTACCCCTCTGAGATGAAGCTTCCAGAAGAATGATCAGGCAGCAACATTTGCTGTTCAGCAATATTCAATGTTCTGCAGCCTCTGCTGCTGATACCCAGGCAAACAGGGTCTGGAGTGGACATCCAGCAAACTCCAACAGACCTGCTGCTGAGGGTCCTGACTGTTAGAAGGAAATCTAACAAACAGAAAGGACATCCACACCAAAACCCCATCTGTATGTCACCATAATCAAAGACCAAAGGTAGATAAAACCACAAAGATGGGGAAAAAACAGAGGAGAAAAGCTGAAAACTGTAAAAGTCAGAGCGCCTCTCCACCTCCAAAGGAACGCAGCTCCTCACCAGCAGTGGAACAAAGCTGGATGGAGAATGACTTTGACGAGTTGAGAGAAGAAGGCTTCAGATGATCAAACTTCTCTGAGCTAAAGGAGGAAGTTCGAACCCAATGCAAAGAAGCTAAAAACCTTGAAAAAAGATTAGACGAATGGCTAACTAGAATAACCAGTGTAGTGAAGTCCTTAAATGACCTGATGGAGCTGAAAACCATGGCACGAGAACTACATGACAAACGCAGAAGCTTCAGCAGCCGATTTGATCAACTGGAAGAAAGTGTATCAGTGATGGACGATCAAATGAATGAAATGAAGCGAGAAGAGAAGCATAGAGAAAAAAGAATAAAAAGAAACGAACAAAGCCTCTAAGAAATATGGGACTATGTGAAAAGACCAAATCTACGTCTGATTAGCGTACCTGAAAGTGACGGGGAGAATGGAACCAAGTTGGAAAACACTCTGCAGGATATTATCCAGGAGAACTTCCCCAACCTAGCAAGGCAGGCCAACATTCAAATTCAGGAAATACAGAGAATGCCTCAAAGATACTCCTCGAGAAGAGCAACTCCAAGACACAAACTTGCCAGATTCACCAAAGATGAAATGAAGGAAAAAATGTTAGGGGCAGAGAGATAGATCAGGTTACCCACAAAGGGAAGCCCATCAGACTAACAGTGGATCTCTCGGCAGAAACTCTACAAGCCAGAAGAAAGTGGGGGCCTACATTCAACATTCTTAAAGAAAAGAATTTTCAACCTAGAATTTCATATCCAGCCAAACTAAACTTCTTAAGTGAAGGAGAAATGAAATCCTTTACTGACAAACAAATGCTGAGAGATTTTGTCACCACCAGGCCTGCCTTACAAGAGCAAGGAAGCTCTAAACATGGAAAGGAACAACCTGTCCAGTCACTGCAAAAACATGCCAAATTTTAAAGACCATCAATGCTAGGAAGAAACTGCATCAACTAACGAGCAAAATAACCAGCTAACATCATAATGACAGGATCAAATTCACACATAATAATATTAACCTTAAATGTAAATGGGCTAAATGCTCCAATTAAAAGACACAGACTGGCAGATTGGCTAAAGAGTCAAAACCCATCAGTGTGCTGTATTCAACAGACCCATCTCATGTCCAGAGACACACATAGGCTCAAAATAAAGGGATAGAGGAAGATCTACCAAGCAAATGGAAAACAAAAAAAAGGCAGGGGTTGCAATCCTAGTCTTTGATGAAACAGACTTTCAACTAACAAAGATCAAAAGAGACAAAGAAGGCCGTTACATAAAGACAAAGAGATCAATTCAACAAGAAGAGCTAACTATCCTGAATATATATGCACCCAATACAGGAGCACCCAGATTCATAAAGCAAGTCCTTAGAGACCTACAAAGAGGCTTAGACTCCCACACAATAATAATGGGAGACTTTAAGACCCCACTGTCAACATTAGACAGATCAACGAGACAGAAAGTTAACAAGGATATCCAGGAATTGAACTCAGCTCTGCACCAAGCAGACCTAATAGACATCTACAGAACTCTCCACCCCAAATCAACAGAATATACATTCTTCTCAGCACCACTCCACACTTATTCCCAAATTGACCACATAGTTGGAAGTAAAGCTCTCCTCAGCAAATGTAAAAGAACAGAAATTATAACAAACTCTCTCTCAGACCACAGTGCAATCAAACTAGAACTCAGGATTAAGAAACTCACTCAAAACCGCTCAACTACATGGAAACTGAACAACCTGCTCCTGAATGACTACTGGGTACATAACGAAATGAAGGCAGAAATAAAGATGTTCTTTGAAACCAATGAGAACAAAGACACAACATACCAGAATCTCTGGGACACATTTAAACCAGTGTGTAAGGGGAAATTTATAGCACTAAAAGCCCACAAGAGAAAGCAGGAAAGATCTAAAATTGACACCCTAACATCACAAGTAAAGGAACTGTAGTAGCAAGAGCAAACATGTTCAAAAGCTAGCAGAAGGCCAGAAATAACTAAGATCAGAGCAGAACTGAAGGAGATACAGACACAAAAAACCCTTCAAAAAATCAGTGAATCCAGGAGCTGGTTTTTTGAAAAGATCAACAAAATCGATAGACCGCTAGCAAGACTAATAAAGAAGAAAAGAGAGAAGAATCAAATAGATGCAATAAAAAATGATAAAGGGGAGATCACCACTGATACCACAGAAATACAAGCTACCATCAGACAATAGTATAAACACCTCTATGCAAATAAACTAGAAAATCTAGAAGAAATGGATAAATTCCTCCACACATACACCCTCCCAAGACTAAACAGGAAGAAGTTGAATCTCTGAATAGACCAATAACAGGCTCTGAAATTGAGGCAATGATTAATAGCTTACCAACCAGAAAAAGTCAAGGACCAGACGGATTCACAACCGAATTCTGCCAGAGGTACAAGGAGGAGCTGGTACCATTCCTTCTGAAACTATTCCAATCAATAGAAAAAGAGGGAATCCTCCCTAACTAATTTTACGACGCCAGCATCATCCTGATACCAAAGCCTGGCAAAGACACAACAAAAAAAGGGAATTTTAGACCAATATCCCTGATGGACATTGATGCAAAAATCCTCAATAAAATACTGGCAAACCAAATCCAGCAGCACATCAAAAAGCTTATCCATCATAATCAAGTGGGCTTCATCCCTGGGATGCAAGACTGGTTCAACATATGCAAATCAATAAATGTAATCCAGCATATAAACAGAACCAAAGACAAAACCACATGATTATCTCAATAGATGCAGAAAAGGCCTTTGATAAAATTCAACAGCCCTTCATGCTAAAAACTCTCAATAAATTAGGTATTGATGGGACGTATCTCAAAATAATAAGAGCTATTTATGACAAACCCACAGCCAATATCATACTGAATGGGCAAAAACTGGAAGCATTCCCTTTGAAAACTGGGAGAAGACAGGGATGCTCTCTCACCACTTCTATTCAACATAGTGTTGGAAGTTCTGGCCAGGGTAATCAGGCAGGAGAAAGAAATAAAGGGTATTCAATTAGGAAAAGAGGAAGTCAAATTGTCCCTGTTTGAAGATGATGTGATTGTATATCTAGAAAACCCCGTCTCAATCCAAAATCTCCTTAAGCTGATAAGCAACTTCAGCAAAGTCTCAGGATACAAAATCAATGTGCAAAAATCACAAGCATTCTTATACACCAATAACAGACAAACAGCCAAATCATAAGTGAACTCCCATTCACTATTGCTTCACAGAGAATAAAATACCTAGGAATCCAACTTACGAAGGATGTGAAGGACCTCTTTAAGGAGAACTACAAACCACTGCTCAAGGAAGTAAAAGAGGACACAAATAAATGCAATAACATTCCATGCTCATGGATAGGAAGAATCAATATTGTGAAAATGGCCATACTGCTCAAGGTAATTTATAGATTCAAAGTCATCCCCATCAAGCTACCAATGACTTTCTTCACAGAATTGGAAAAACCTACTTTAAAGTTCATGTGGAACCAAAAAAGAGCCCACATTGCCAATACAATTCTAATCCACAAGAAAAAAGCTGGAGGCATCATGTTACCTGACTTCAAGCTATACTACAAGTCTACAGTAACCAAAACAGCATGGTACTGGTACCAAAGCAGAGATATATACCAATGGAACAGAACAGAGCCCTCAGAAATAATACCACACGTCTACAACCATCTGATCTTTGACAAACCCTACAAAAACAAGAAATGGGGAAAGGATTCCCTAGATAATAAATGGTGCTGGGAAAACTGGCTAGCCATATGTAGAAAGCTGAAACTGGATCCCTTCCTTACACCTTATATAAAAATTAATTCAAGATGGATTAAAGACTTAAATATTAGACCTGAAACCATAAAAACCCTAGAAGAAAACCTAGGCAATATAGTTCAGGACATAGGCATGGGCAAGGACTTCATGTCTAAAACACCAAAAGCAATAGCAAGGAAAGCCAAAATTGACAAATGGGATCTAATTAAACTAAAGACCTTCTGCACAGCAAAAGAAACTACCATCAGAATGAACAGGCAACCTACAGAATGGAAGAAAATTTTTGCAATCTACTCATCTGACAAAGGGCTAATATCCAGAATCTACAAAGAACTCAAACTTACAAGAAGAAAACAAAGAAACCCATCAAAAAGTGGGCGAAAGATATGAACAGACACTTCTCAAAAGAAGACATTTATGCAGCCTAAAGACAAATGAAAAAATGCTCATCATCACTGGCCATCAAGGAAATGCAAATCAAAACCACAAAGAGATATCATCTCACACCAGTTAGAATGGTGATCATTAAAAAGTCAGGAAACAACAGGTGCTGGAGAGGGTGTGGAGAAATAGGAACACTTTTACACTGTTGGTGGGACTGTAAACTAGTTCAACCATTGTGGAAGACAGTGTGGCGATTCCTCAGGGATCTGGAACTAGAAATACCATTTGACCCAGCCATCTCATTACTGGGTATACACCCAAAGGATTATAAATCATGCTGCTATAAAGACACATGCACACGTATGTTTATTGCAGCACTATTTACAATAGCAAAGACTTGGAACCAACCCAAATGTCCATCAATGATAGATTGGATTAAGAAAATGTGGCACATATACACCATGGAATACTATGCAGCCATAAAAAAGGATGAGTTCATATCCTTTGTAGGGACATGGATGAAGCTGGAAATCATCCTTCTCAGCAAACTATTCCAAGGACAGAAAACCAAACACCACATGTTCTCACTCATAGGTGGGAACTGAACAATGAGAACACTTGGACACAGGAAGGGGAATATCACACAGTGGGGCCTGCTGTGGGGTGGCGGTAGTGGGCGGGATAGCATTAGGAGATATACCTAATGTAAATGAAGAGTTAATGGGTGCAACACACCAACATGGCACATGTATACATATGTAACAAACCTGCATGTTGTGCACATGTACCCTAGAACTTAAATAATAATAATAATAATATAATAAAAGAAAATGTGGATATTTGATTCCCCTGAATTATCAAAATGTAAACACTGATTAGAAGTATGCTTACTCTGAATAAAAACAAACATACTGGTATCAATGATTTACTCTAATCTTTTCAGCTCTTCCCTAATTTCCCATTTTTCTAAAACATCCACTTTTAATTGCAGTCTTGCAATTAACAATCATAAATTGAGCTTATTGATTATCAGCACGAATTAAAAACCAAAATTAGTCACCTAGTCACCGGAGTCTGGATGAACATAGAGCTATCTCCTAATACCCTAGTGGATATACTGGTGAATTCTGACAGCTAGAAAAATCATCATTAAACTATTTCTATGTCATATCATTTTTACTCTGGGGAAAAAACTACTTTTTAAATTACACCTGTAGTTGTATCAGTCTTTTCTCATCATGACAGATTAACTTCAAAGTATATTGCAGAACAGTTCTCTGGGTGGTCTTGACCTGACCCAGTTCCCCTCCCACCTGTTTTGCTTATAGTTCTGAAGAATAACTGTGGAATGTGCTAGTAATGCAATTTGATAAAAAATCTTTGAAAATGGGGAAGAAGTGGTTGGAACAATCCAAGTTTTGTTCCATCCTCCACTAGAAACACGATATCCTTCAATTCTTTCTCCCAGTAGTTCATAAAACTTCAAGGGGTACTTCAGCTATGGTGCAAGTGAGGGTTACATAGATGAGACCTGTACCTCATGGGCAGCTTTTTTGAGCATGGGGTTAGAGGGTCACAGTGAATTCTAGGCTTCTGTTGTCCCTTGCTGCCTGTCCATGAGTAATAAACCTGCTTCACGTAACTATTTCACTGGACTCAGACAGGTTGGTAACCAGCACATGATGAATCTTTTTCACATATATCATGTGGAGAGTCTTTTAGACCTAGAATATAAGGAGGGCTTTTAAGACTTAGAATGTAAGAGGCTCATGCTTCCACCACATATAGGTATCACCATATCTGGAGTTGGATGTTGATTGCAAAAATTATTTCATAAAAATGCTATCTAACAGTAGAAATAAAGCCACTTAATTTTCCAGAGAGGATGGATTCACAGTTTTTGCAGGCTTATTATTCATTGTATTTCAAAGCCAGAGTTCCCAATCAGTTTACTTAGCACAGAAAGTTCATCAATTTTTAAGTAATTAATAGTTTTACTCCACTTGATGGTCTCTCCCTTCGCTGTACATGCTCATTATTATGGTTGTCAATTATCTTCTTAACCGATGATTTTAATAAAGGTAGCTCTACTATTAGCAAATTGCTCAGAAGCTGCTAATAGCTCTCCAGAGAGCACTTGTCTCACCCTATATCTCCCACCTTATCAAAAGGTCGCATTAATTATATCACCCTTACGGAGAGGAAATCAACATGTCAGTCAGACGGGCTCACAGTTGTGCTGCAGGTAGAACATGAGGATTAAATCAGGTTTATTTAGTGTCCCAAAGTAGCCCATTTACATTTAGCTCTTGTAAATGCAATTAACACAAATGAAACAATAAATCACACTTAGATTTACGAGTTTACTTTTTGGCAAAAGGCTAATTTTCTATTCTTTTATGTTTACAGTTACTAGTAAAATATTATAAGTCATCAGATGTTGGTTAAGAATGGTTTTTAAAAATCTTCGTAAAATGGCTCCAGAAGAGTAAGGCTTTCATTGTGCTTGTGGAGATCTTTCATTTATCATTTCAATTTTTTACTAATTATGAACATAAATCGATTTTTGATAAGCTTCTCTCACTCTTATATACTCTACATTCTTGGAATCACAGCTTAAGAACTAATTATGAGAAAAGCTAGGACACAGGCCAGGGAAACTGTATGAATTTGAATATTTCTAATTAACATTAATATGTATTACTTGGATAAGTAAATATTTTCCATCAACTTTTTTTAATCAAGTGAGTTCTGTGTGCCTGGGAGCCAATTTCTTATTCAATGTTCTTCTGCCATTAATACATTATCTTTCACACAAGAAACAATTTTCCATTTGTTCATTTCACAAAGTACAGTCTTTAAATACTTACTGGTGATTTAAATTGAGAATAATGCCACAATTTATAATTATCTTTTCATTACTTTGGGCAAATTGTTGACTGTGTACTTAAGTCATGGTCCCAGCAAAACAGATGGCACACACATTTTAGGATAATTTAAGGAGTTTTTAAAAAAACTATCATTTATACAATTAGAAGTAGATATAGGAAAATAATAAAAGATAATACAGTGGTAACAGGTTTTGGGTATCTTAGCCCCTAAAGATGATAGGGGTGGAATAGGGCAAAAAGTAGTTTCAGAATGGAAAGTAGAGTCAATAGAAAGTCTCCCTTAAGAGGACCTGTGACTATCGGCTGGAACACAACCAATCCCAGTAACTCGGCCAGGAGAGAGTCAAGGGGTAAACGTCTTCATCTCACTCTCCTCTTTCCTGCCAATGTTGGATTCCTTTGTGGCAACACTTCTTAGAAGCAGAAGTGAAAGCAGACCATTGATGTAATACACATAGATCAGCTTCCTGGGGTAAATAACAGGTTAGAGGATGGTTGATAATTAATCTGAAGAGTTAAAATGAAGATGGTGATTTTACAGACTGAATTCATCAATTTCTAATTGTCAGCTGGGATGAAATAGGACATAAAACTGGAAAAATCTGATATGTGCCAAGTGTGGAAATAGGCAAAGGTACATGCATTCTTAAAAAAAAAAAAAAAGAAAAGGAGTGAAAACCTAAGAAAGCTACAATATAAGAAGGAGTTTTAGACTCCCAAAAGATTGATATGTTTGGGAGAGAAGCAGTTTGGAAGCTCTGAGTAAGCAAGAGTAACATGTAATATCAAGCCCACCAACTTGGAATCAGGGCTGCTAAGGCAAATCTCTCTCAAGAGCATCAGTCCTATGCTCTACTACTGGGGAAACCTGTCAAGTTACTAAACAGCTCTGAGCCTATTTATTTTCCTGATGTATAAATTAGTATCTAACAGGGTAAAGCCACAATTAGGACTGAGACATAAGAAGATGCAAATGAGAATGCTGAATTTAATCTTGATATATATATTTAATTTTAAGTTTATATTTCTTTTCTATACACCGGTCTAGACTGTGATCTTCCAATATCCATTGTAAATTTTAAAATCATAATTATTATTTATCTCAAAATCTAATAATTACAGGGCATAGCTACCCTAATTTTCACTTCTTTGTGATTAACAATTATATCCTAGATTAAAAGATATATAATTAGTTTCTGATTTATTAGAGATAATCTTCTCTATATGATATCTTGAACCCAATTATAACTGCTTTTTTATTCATAGTAAAATAATTTAATAATGTCTTTATCACTACAGTGAGCCATTCAACTTAAAGTACTCATTTCTCCCTTAGCTGCATGGAAAATCTGTTAGGTTAATTCCTGTAAATACTTGTTTAACTAAATTAAATTTTAAATATTTTATTTTTGATGAGATATACAAGCAGAGGAACTGAAAAATAATTCCTGGACAAAAGTGGCTTTTCCACCAGGATCCCACTGAACCTGAAATAATTACCACTAGAATAATTCCTAGGGGTTAAATTACTATCTCTTAGAGAAATTTTAACCTCAATATGTGTTATTGAAGAATAGGTGCTCCAGTTAGACACATTAATGCTAAATTGATAATGATGTGTCAATACCATTACCTAGTAGTTCTTTCAATGCCATTACAAATGTCTTCTATTTTTGGACATGGAAAATATATGTCCAGTTTGAGGGATGTTAATAGGAATTGATGTTTCACAGATTGGCGGCAACTGATAATACACAAACTTTTTATAAATAAGGGCTCAGAATGAATAAACCATATCAAAGCATATATAGTCACAATGTATTCTGTTTATCAGAAAAATATTATGTAATGTATTGGCCATGAAGAGAGCATGTGTCATGAAAGCTGATTTTTGATAAGGGGCCTGGATTTTAACTGGTGCTTTTGCCTACACACTCAATATAACAATAATAACATTCAGACAAAAAAGCGGTACCACGTTTTTCAAAGAGGAATTACACGCTGAGAGATGAACCAATACTCATTGACTCCTGTTATTTGCAAAATACATTCTTGGATTTTACTGGTAAGGGAATACTTGGAAGCTCAGTACAGTCTTTAAGAGAAAGTATTTTTAATATACAATATTTTGTTTCCAGCAGCAAACTCACTATTAGCTTTGACCTTGGGTCCTAATTTTTCAGATTTTTGTGGAGAGGATGGTGATAGTATACTTATGTTATTACTATATGAAATAAATGAATATACATTCTACTAGTAATAATAGCTATAACACTCACTGCTTCAGTCAAGCCCTTTAAATAAATATATATTTAAATATATATTATATATATATTTTTTTAGAGACTGAATTTATCAATTTCAGTCTCTGTTAGCACTCATTGTTCTAATTAAGGAATAATTAGTATATAAAGAATAATCCAAATAATAATAGCTAATATCTAGAAATAACTCATCTACAAGAACTAAAAATAATAATCCGAGTCCCAATACCCCACTTCGGGTTTTCTGTTTAAAATGACATTCTCCTGGTAGCACAAGCCAGGAAACTTCTGCGAGACCTAGTGCTCCACTCTGGTTCTTGGTAGCCAGGTCCGGGCACTTCAATTAACTTCCAGAAGATGGCAGACCCTCCAGGAATGCCAGAGCAAGAAACTGATGTCTGACAACACAGTGAGAGTTCAAAGATTCTTTGTAGCAGACACTGAATGAAGAACTTGAGGTTGCTAAGAGACTAAAAGCAAAATAAATTGTTTTAATTAAAAGCCCAGATCTTAGCTGGAGGAAGAGGAAAGGGTGTCTTCAATTGTGGTTTGAAAGGAGGTGTTCACTTAACAAAAGAACCTAAAGTTGTGGGACAGCTGGCTAAACAGATGATTGGGTATGTTTGGGGCAAAAAACCAAACTCTAAAAGAAGATGTGAAAGTCAACCAGCTGATGGTTACTGAAACCTTGGACATTTCCAGAAAAACTTACCTGGTGATTCTGTTGGACAGGTCCTGCAATGGCCCCATGCTAGTGGGCAGGCCCCAGGGAGCACTGACATGGAAGAGGTGGCTGCTACAAATTCAGAATTTATTTTTAAGGAGCAAATTTTTCAAGGGATAAAGGACAGCCAAGTTCAGAGTTCAGCAGATGTCAGAAAATCTAGGCTTCCTTGGGTCTTTGAAAATCCAGGTTGCAGATCAAATTAAGAAACTGTATAATCTCTTCCTAAAAACTGATGCTACTCAGGTGATAGTGAATCCTTTTGGTGAAACTTGAGAAAGACAAGTTGTCTGTTTTAATGCCAAGGTAAACTTTCATGACAATGCAGAATTCTGACAACAGGACCTATCTGCTATGGATGACAAATCGGAGAATGAGCCTGATATGGTTTGGTTCTGTGACTTCACTCAAATCTTATCTCAAATTGTAACCCCCACGTGTCAAGGAAGGGACTCGGTGGGAGGTGATTAGATCATGGGGGTGGTTGCCGCATGCTGTTCTTGTGATAGTGAGTGAGTTCTCACGAGATCTGATGGTTTAAAAGTGTGGCACTTTCCCCTTCTTTCTCTCCTGCCACCATATAAAAAATGCCTTGCTTCCCCTTCACCTACTCACATGATTGTAAGTTTCCTGAGGCCTTCGCAGCCATGGAGAACTATAAGTCAATTAAACCTCTTTCCTTTATAAATTACCGAGGTAATATACAGCAGTGTGAAAATGCACAAATACAGAGCTCATTGAATATGAAGTTGCCAGACAAGATATAAAATACATACGACTGGATGGGAACATTACCTGCTTTGTGAATGGTGCTGGATTAGCCATGGCTACTTGTGATACCATTTTCCTTAGTAGTGGGAAGCCAGTCAACTTCTTGGAATCGTGGAGGTGTTGTAAAGGAAGCTCAAGTGTATCAAGCATTCACATTGCTCACAGTTGATCCTAAGGTCGAAGCCATCCTTGTCAATATTTTTGGTGGTAGCATCCACTGTGCTATCATTGCCAATGGGATCACCAAAGCCTTCCAGGCATTAGAATTGAAGGTGCTCTGGAATGAACCAATGTTCAAGAGGCCCAGAACATACTCAACAATAGTCTAACGGTGGACTCCCCATTATATCAGCCCAAGAAGGCTGCGGCCAGCATGGCCAATAAGTGATGTCTTTGTCCTGATCAGTTGAAGAAATAAAGCCATTTTTTCCATAAAGAAAGGGATTTCTCTAATCATTGTGAAGGAAATTATCTCATTGGGAAATGAAGGAGAAAAGTATGAGCAAGAATCACTATCTGAAAAATCTGTTTTTTTGAGACAGAGTCTCGCTCTGTTGCCCAGGCTGGAGTGCAGTCACGTGATCTTGGCTCACTGCAACCTCTGCCTCCCAAATTCAAACAATTCTTCTGTCTCAGCCTCCTAACTAGCTGGCTCTACAGGCACATGCCAACACACCTGGCTAATTTTTGTATTTTTAAAGTAGAGATGGACTTTCACCATATTGGTCAGGTTGGTCTAGAACGTCTGACCTCGTGATCCACCTGCCTCAGCCTCCCAAAGTGGTGGGATTACAGGTGTGAGCCACTGCACCTGGCCTGTCTGAAAAATCTTAAACCTGTATTTCCTAGAATAAGATATCTAGACAGTCTAAATCTGATTTTACTTATAGTCTTTATAAAAATAACATCCTGCATTCTCATACTTTTCTGTTATGGTAAGCCTACTCAATAGGCAGTGTTTTGCTGACTTTGGGGAGCAGTATATATAGACAAATATTGTGTGCATATTCAGAATTTGAAATAAGGTCCTGGTTCACTTACAAGAATTTTGGTGGACATCTAATTCTACATAATAAAAAAAAAATCACAGGCCACAAAAAAACGCAGACAAGATTACATTTAATGTGTAAACTACCAAAAAGGCACAGCTAAGACATCCAAACGAAAAGCTATTAAACACTACAGCAGCTTTTACAAGTTTCTAATTCCAACACATGTTTGTAAAATCTGTGAGTATTCCAAAGTATATTTTACCGTGGAATGTCTCCACTAATATACCATATGTGTATTTCATCATTTTCCTTAATATTGAATATACTGTTTAGCTCACACTAAAAAGAAAGCCAGGAGACTTATTTGTGATTTTAGAGTAGTTTCCATTTTAGTATCAAAACTGAAGAGTGCTGATTCTTGTGGAAATCTCTATAATTAAGTCATTTCACGGTGAGACAATGCTAAAGATCAAATTGTGTTGAATATCAGAATCTTCTCTCCTCTCTCATCTCCCACCCCACACCACCCCTGCCCCCCAGAATCTACCAGCTTGTGGTAGAAAGATGGGAACATGTAATCCAAGGAAATGTGACTTCTTTTCCATGATGTCCATTTTACTTGTGGGAAAAAAATTGAGATAAGGTTTCTGTTCAACTTTTGGAAAATGTTTGTCTGTATACATATTTAAATGAAATTCTGTTTGTAAACTCTATAATAAAAATACTAATCCAAATACTAATAGCTAATATAGATATTAACTATTTTTTTAGATTATTACAAATATTATCAGTTTTCCTCTGTAAATATACTTGAGAGTCAGAAAGAAGGCAGAGTAAAACTGCAGTAGGTGCTGTATTTACACATTTCTTTCCGCTTTGGGAGTAAATTATCTTTTTTTTTCCCTTCCATAATTCTGTCTCATTACTTTGCTCTGAGTAATATTTTTGTTAGGCAATTGGTTTCTTAGTCGGGGAGGTAGGTACTATTCCGTTGGCTAAAAGGAGGCTTAGGATATACCTTTTAAAAAGTCTTTTTGCTTTGATAAATATTGACTCTAAATATATTGCATGTTGATTATTATGGATCCAAAACAGTATAGGATAACGTTATAATTTAAATTCTCATTTTAACAAATCTAATCATCTTCCAATGTCAAACAAAACAAATTAAAAAGTGAAAATAAAGCCATCAGCATACAAATTATTAGAAATATGGTGGTACTCTATCAATGCCATCTGGAAAAATTGTTTATGTGAAATGGTATTTTTCCCTATTGGTGAGAGATTTTAGAAGTACACCCTATGAGCCACTTGTTATGGATGGAAAAATTATCTGTGGCAAAGATGTACATAACTCCATGTTTTAGTTAGACAATCATGGGCGAAAAAGAAAAAAAAGTGAATATAAGATGCAAGGAGCTCTGGGAAGTAGGCACAGTGTGAGAAGATTTTACTGACCGTTTATGGCCACCAGAGGTCATCCCCTGTAGAACATGCACAGTCGTCCAGTTACCAGAGTAACCATGGTAATGGAAATGGATGTACGCGTAACATGCCATTGTTTTCCCCAAAGCTTCTCTAGCTATTTAATCTGCTGAATGTTTGACCCATCAACAACAGGAAACAGCTGTGAATATAACTTTTTCTACATGAATGCCAATCAGTTACTTAAGGACAAGTTGATTGCATCATTCATCTTTCTCCTTGAAGGAGGCACGAGCTTGCCTTCGCTGTGATTGATACATATCCTTATATGGCCTGACCTTCTCTGACCACACCATCTCAGCCAGAACCACTATCTGAAGACTCACAGAGTGTCTAATTTATCAAACGTAGTGTCTCCCATTATATTATCTTGGCCCAAAGAACCTACTGCATAGTGAAGGATCATATCAATGGGCACATGACTGCAGGAACCACTAGTCTTAATGTACATCACATCCTTAGGAAGCTGCTGACCTAATGAAATATTGAGATGGCTACTTAAAGGCATAACTAACACAGCAGGCAGGGATTGATTTCTGGCCTTATTAGAATGATTTCCTAGTTTCAGTGTGTAAACTCATGGCCTTCTGGGGCACCGTATCTTGGATAGAAAATATAGGTTCAGGAACAAGAGGATAGAAGTAGGAGAGATATCATGCCATTCTCACAATGTTTTGGTCTGGAAAGATTGGATAAACTATTTCTGGTAGCATGGTGGTCATGAGAGTACTTGTAACAGAGGAAAAAATAAAGTTCCTCCTGAAGTTATATCTGCTACCTGATTATTTTGGACTTCTCCTACTAAGAGACCAGAAGTGTGTGTTTATGGATTTCATACTGAAAAACTGGAAGTTACCAATATAAAAACAGCAGTAATAGTTGTGTGTGGTAGAAAATATCAACCAAATAAAAAAGTAAAAACTTAATGAAACCATTGTTACTTTTATTTCAAAGGGCTAATCTTTCTGAAATAGAATGTGTATTATGTACATATTGTAATGCATTATAAAATATTTATATATTGTAATAATATATTCTTTATTACATATTGTATATACATTATACTGTGTATATATACATTATGTTTATAATGTATATAAATATATATGTAAAATTCAAAATAAAATGGAGAAAATACTGGAAGAGATGGTTCCCCATAATGCAAACCAAATGGGAGTGATTCCTCCTATATAAACACTTAAAATCACATGGGAAGTCTTCCTCCTAGAACTACAAATTCAAAATTCACTGGCTCCCTATTTCTCATCTATAATATTGAAACTAACATAAAAATCTGACACCACACTTTGTTACTAAATCTGAAAGTAACAAGCATTCTTATCTATTGCTCATGGAAGTGGAAAAACATACAATCCTACAGAAGATTTGCCAAACAAATGATTGATGCCTTTAGTCTTTAACAAAGTATTCACATCACTGGAACTGTACCTTCAACATACTTCTGCACAAATATAAAACTTCACACTCATTGTGTCATTGTTGATATTAGCAAAATATTAAACAACAAAAAGTCTCTAGAGATAAAATTTATTAAATAAATTACAGTTCATGCATTCAACTCAGGAGCAAGTGGTCATTAAAAATGAAGAGGATGTCTCTAGAATTATAGGGAATGATCTCTAGAATATATTGTCTGGTGAAAAAAACAAGATGCATAAGAGTGTATATGATTATATAATATGTACACTCAAAAACACAGATTTGTCTATTATTGCCAAAAGAATATTGAAAAAAGTATCCACAAACTATAAAAGTTGGTTTCATATAAGCAGAGAAAATTGTTAAGAGAATAGGAAAAGTTGTGGTACTTTTCTGAGTACAGCAATATAATGTAGTCTTGCTTCTGCATATGTAAATGTTTACACACTGAAAATAAATTTAAATAGAAAGAATGAACAGTCTCAAAACTGCAAACAATTTACAATGAATAAATTTAACTCTATTTAAATTAGTACTATAACTGCCCACAATTAGTACTATAACTGCCTGGAGAAAAATATTTCATATTATTAAAGGATAAAACAAATATATAATGCTAGTGTTATTAAGAAATCACACTTTTAAAGCAAAAGGAAAAAAAGATGCAAATATAAAAGTCAAATAAATTACACATAGCCTCTGAAGATTACATCTGAATTTGAAGTATAAATTGATGCATTATTTTTAAAATGTATTTTTTTGCCCTGGTGGCTGAAAGATTCAGTGTAATTCTGCAACTTGATGCAATGAGACTCCAGTTGGGTCGCACTCCAAGAGCTCATATGCTTATTTCTAAATGTTATTTCTACTAAAAGAAACTGAGAACCTTGGTAAATGATTGGTTTTACTACTGGAAAAGGGAAAATATAAAGTATGCCTGCCACATGTAAATAGGCAGAGAATATTGGAAGCATGTGAAAAAAAAGAATACAGAAGCTAGGTTGACAATATTCCCACTGACCACATTTGTGGCAATTTTGACAATTTGTGACAATTCTTCTAGCAATACAATAAATGCCTACTATTAACTGTAAAGTGTTAGTTAAATTGAATCGGTGAGTCCATAGAGATGTGTGTGTGTGCTTGTGTGTGCGAGAGAAAGAGAGACTTAAATACCACCACCAGAAGTGAACCCATTTCCTCACTTTGAAAATTGACAGTTGTAAATGAAATAATTAATCAGGAGGACTTCCTATTTTATTAAGAATTCAAATTCAATTACAGTTGAGAAAATAGAGTATATCAGCCAATAAAATGTAAAAAATAATAAAATGTAGAAAATAAATTTGCAAGTACAAAAAAGTAATTGATTCAAGTGATAATCACTAATAATATGCTAAAAACACTCAATAAAACGTTGTCAGCTAAGAAGATATTTGAAAGATCACAAAGTATTAGCAAACATTATTTACCAATTGCAAGAGGAAATCATATCTTCGTAATGAAGGGATCTGGGAGAAACCAAACTGACAAAGTGTTCAACATTCTTTATACTTAAACACTGGCTAAGGGGACATTATATAACCTGCTGAGGTGATGTGATATGAACCACATCGCATCACCTCCAAAAGATTCTTGACAAAATGTTTAATCTAGACATAATCTAGCATTTAGACCAGACTTCCAGTTTAAGAAATAATACAAATTGTGGGAGACTTGATAAAGGCTGGCTATCCAATCATGATGATGAAAAAACGAATGGAAACTCTAATTAAATTAGAATAAAATAAATACCATAATAATAACATGCAACGTGTGTAGATAGATGGCTAAGACACATACCAAAAGGATAACTGTTGCTAAGTCTTAATGCTTAGGATATCAGGGTAATGTTCTATTATTTCCAATTTGAACTATGTTATGAATTTTATTTATAAAAGTTGAAAAATTATAATTTCAAAACTCTTAAAACTGCTACAGATGAACTATATTTTTAAGCAAACTATTGCACTTTAATATTTTTAAATTAAGGTTTA
Source organism: Gorilla gorilla gorilla (assembly GCF_029281585.2). Lineage (NCBI taxonomy): Eukaryota > Metazoa > Chordata > Mammalia > Primates > Hominidae > Gorilla > Gorilla gorilla. The sequence continues at coordinate 74,635,948 of NC_073243.2, forward strand.
ATTCACATACAATTCACTCTTTTTGGCATATAGTCCTGCTAATTTTGACAAATGCGTACAGTCACATAATTAACACCACAATCAAAAAGTAGACTTGTTCTCCAAAATTCCCTATTGTTCCTTGTTAGTCCCCTTCCCTACATCCAAATACTGGCAACTATTGATCTTTTTTTCAGAAACTGTAGTTTTGTTTTGCAAGAATATCAAATAAATGGAAACATACAACAGGTACCTTCTGAATTTTTCTTTAATAAAAGATCATGTCCAAATCAAGTTATCTCTTTATCAAATCTTTCTCATTTATTATTTGTTATTATTTATTTTTTTCTGGTCTTTTATTTCTAGCTAAATGACTTACAATAACTCTAACATCAGAAATGATTTAGTATAGCACTCACAATGTACAAAACGTGTTCAGCTGACATTAAAGAGTGATAATATAGTACTTTCAGTGTAGAAATTATTGATCAGGATTTTCATATTGTGTGTCATGTAAAATTCGGGGGATACTGAAGCTCACTGTGGAACTGCATAGCATGCAAGTCTCCGACTGAAATAAATGAAATATTACATAACAGGAAAACAGACATAAGTTAATCATTTGTTAATTTAATCATTTTATAGCTTAGAGTTGAAATTTGTTTTCTCAAAAATTCAAATCAACAAGAGGCATTGTCTAGAGAAAAAAAATTACTTTAAATCAAAAATTTCACCTTAAAATGAACCTATGCACGTATTTGCAACCACAATTAAAAATATATTATTGAAAATAAAAACTAAGAACACGATAGAATTTAATAGCTTTTAGGTAAAATATGGGTGGTTTAACATCTTCAACTTTTCTAAACTTCATGTTTTAATTCCAGTTATAACTAAAACTAGTGTTCCGTAGCATCAAAATATTCACGAGTTTCTCTCAATTCTCTGAGATTTTTTAGACATTTTAGTCAGGAGATCAAAGGAGACCCAAATAATTTTTATGAAATATGGACACTATTCTCAGAATCTCTCTGTTTCCTATTTTTTTCCTCCTTATCTAGAAAGCCTAAATTTTTCATCACTTGGTTTATTTTCTCCAATTGTCCAGCATTGTTTTCTAAACTGAAGTTATTGATTATGTGTATACCTTCAAGTTGATGGAACACTAGGACAGTGATCCAACGACTGAAACGTCAATAAATGGAGCTTAGTGATTCCGGAGTCACAGAAAGCACATTATAACCTAATTTGTGGAATGAGACTGTAAAAATGTTTAAGTTTGGCCACACAAGGTGATAGGATTCCAGTCATGTTTCCAGAGAATTAATTTATTGAATACAGAAGGTGATGATTGGGGCAGCTGTGAAGGAAGAGAGAAGGAACAGAGGAAGGAGAAAAGAAAGAAAAGAAGGTCGACTTCCTATATAGCAGTAACTATAAGAAATTTGAATTGTTTATTCAACAAAATCCTCACAGTAATTTTTCTTTTTTTTTTTTTTTGGGGGGGGACAAGCGTCTCACTCTGCCGCCCAGGCTGAAGTGCAGTGGAACGGCTCAATCTCAGTTCACTGCAGCCTCTGTCTCTCAGGTTCAAGTGATTCTACTGCCTCAGCCTCCCCAGTAGGTGAGATTACAGGCCTGCACAACCATGTCCAGCTAATTTTTTTTAATTTTTAGTAGAGACAGGGGTTTCACCATGTTGGCCAGGCTGGTCTCGAACTCCTGACCTCAAGTGATCTGCACGTCTTGGCCTCCCAAAGTGCTGGGATTATAGGCGCGATTCACTGCACACAGCCTTCACAATAATCTTATGAAAGCATAACCAACTGATTAAAAGCTTGGCCTCTGAACATTACTGCCTTGTTTTAGTGCCTGACTTCATTGTTTTGCTGTGTTAATTTGGGAAATTTACTTAACCTCCCTGGGATAGTCTCCTCACCCATTTAGTGAGGATACATTTAATAGCTTTTAGATAAATTATTGATGATTTTATAATTGTTTATCTCAATTCCAAAATCCAAACAAATCTGAACACTAAATCCTTTAGCTACAATTCCAAGCAAACCTGAAACAAATAAGCCTCAAACTCAAGAACCTTTCACAACTCACTTGGCAGCAAAATGAGACATAATCTGAATTCATTTGGTGGCAAGACCTGACCTGAATTAACATGAGACGCTTTAGAATCTTAATTTATGCCACTCAGTGTGACAACCTATGTTTCACTGAAGAAATATTAGTATAATTGCTAGTATTTGTTCCAAGTTTAAAGACACAGAAATGAATTAAATCACTTATGCTAATTTCCAAGGATTGAGATTTATTTAAAATAGTCTTTCCTCTTAGAGATTCATAAAAATTTATGTAATTTAAGCATTATTCAAAAATGAAATGTGGAATAAAATTACCATAGAGGCTATGGTTGGTTTGGAAAGTAGTATGTGAAACTAAATGGCATTAATGTTGCTTGATTTTATTTACTTTGTTGTTCTTATTTACTTATGTACTTATTTTTATTAAGTAATAAATAAATACATGTGTACTTAATGTGTGTGTGTGTGAGTGTGTGTGTGTGTAGTTTAATGTTAATTTTCCTGAGTGTGTTTGTGTGTGTATTTATTTACGTGTTTGGTCATTTTTATATCTGGAAAGTGAACAGGCTACATTTAAGGAGATAAATCTGTAGAAGATGTATCAAGGAAATTCTAATTCAGAGATTTAATGTGATAACTATTAAAAGATGTACAATTTCAATTTACCTATTTTTGAACATTATATTAAACTATCTATTATTAATTATTTTCCCACAAGGTAGTGTTTTATGTGTTTTTGACACAAGGCTTTTTCATAAAATAACTTATTTGACTGAACAAGAACATTCAATTTAATGAGTTTTCACACTGCATTTAGTAGGATATTAGAGGTCTAAGTGAAGGTTTTTTAAAAAACATAACAAGTTGTATTTTTCTACTAAAAAATAAACATATGACATTATTTTGTTGATATTTTCATTATGACGCTGCTTTGTCTGGTTACTAGGTACTAGTTTCTTTGCAAATCACATGTATGGAGCTAAAGCCAGGTAAATGGCTTAAAACCACCTGCATTTTTATGTGAGAAAATTATTGACATATTAAAATAGAAATCCTTAATTCCAACAGTAGTGCAATATAAACGTTTTGTATCCAAATGCTTCCATCGTGAAAAGTTCCCCATACTGAAACAGAAGTATTATTTTTAATTTAATACAGATAACTGGATTTTGGATACCTTCTTTAATTTTAGATTTATTCTTTGTCTCCAACTTCCAGTGTTTCCGCATCACTCCCTATCAGAAAATATGACTCAGGATTTTTTGCAATCGATTTTTTATTTATACAGCACAGTTAAAATATGTATGTACACTTTTGAAAACTTTTAAAACAAAATATTGTTCTTATATTTTTGTTGATTTTTTAATAAGCTGTCAAATGATTTTGAATTTTAGAATGTGCTAATGAAATAATTAACTATTCCCAGAATCGTAATATCAAGTGGTGGTTTTGTTTTTGAATGGGATATACAAATATATATGTCATGAATTCTGCACAAAATAGGTAATAAATGTATAAATCCAGATGTTAATTCAATAGAAAAATAGCAAGAATACAATGTAATGTATTGTACCATGTAACGTATAATGTAATGTAATATAAAGTATCCACTGCCTCATTCTAATTTCAGACTTTTAACCATAGTTTCTAAGTACCGGTAATATCTTTATGAGACTAGTATTTTAGTGTAAAAACAATGTAATAAAAATATTGTTTTGTGATATTTATCTTCAATTCATACTAAATGTAAGGTGGTTTCCTGCTTTGTTTTCTATACATTTCAGTAGTAATTAAGCCTGAAGAGTCTGCTAGTATTCCTCTTAAAATAAGATGAATATTAAGTCCCTAATTGATTTAAAAAAAAAAGCTTCAAAGGAAAGCATTGAGTAAACCTTTTAAAAACATTTATTCAGAAAAAAGAAGAACTCAATATTTATAGTACAAAATTCCACACAGATTTAAAAAGAAATTTTCTTAGGCCAGAAGTTCGAGGTCATTTAACTTTGCCAAGGTCTGGAATTTTCTCAAACATACTTGAAACTAACTCGGATAAGTTTGAGTGTCCATCAAATTTTTACAAGAGACATGAGTTGAAATTACCTGTCATAATAATGGGTATTTATCAAAATGAATTTGGATAGCTTCTTTAATTTTAGATTTATTCTTTGTCTCCAACTTCCAGTGTTTTTGCATCACTCCCTATCAGATTTCTCTCACTTCTATTTTTGAGAGCATATAGTTTTGTCATCGTCCAAAGTGAGAGTATTATTAGTCTCCTTAGAATATTTTTTTCCTCTGGAAAATTATGACATGTAAAAAAATTACCAGATTTCAATATCTCTCTAATAATAGGAATTCTAAAATAGGAACTAGGAATTGCAGTACCTACTCTCTTGATGTGCTGGATATTTTCTTTCTGCCCTTCCAGACCTCCTCTTTACCCTTTTTCATCCAGCCTGTGACCTGAGCCTCAAGATGAGCCAAGATGTCATTAAGCTTTCTGCTTTCTTATTCTCACTAAATTCAGTCCACCACAAGAACCAAGAGGAGACCAGAAATGGGAAGACAGTGAAGCCAGGACATTAATACTAGGACTTTTCCCTACCTTTTGCCATGAGTTATCCATGTCCCTCTATGGGAGGTGATATTGCTTGTGAGATAGCCTCTTCAGGTTATGTGACCACTCCCTTTATCTCCCTCTGCTCCCTGGTATTGCAAAGGCTAAGTACTTTGCTGCTGTTTGTCAGTTTTCCCTTTCCTTACGCACAACTTTGGAAATAGTCCATTTATCCAACTTTCTTTTAGCAATTACCCCACTTACATATGCAAACTTTTCCAGATGAAACTTTACTATTGCAACTACTTAACCTGTGACGGGTTGTTGAAAACAAAGCTACAAAACCAGCTACAAAAACAAGCTAAGTTCATATCCACAAGAGTTAATCTTACATTCCAAACTAAAAATATTTAAAAATATATACATAATCTTAATATTTTAGGTTGAGAAATAATTCCAGGCTATAAATATAAATCTTCAAAAGTAGATCTAGCTTTGTTTTCTTTCAGAGCAAGTTGCCCTGTCTTAGCATGTGTGTTGAATATTCTGTTTTGCTCCCCAAATCCAATCACATTTCTTTATCTTTCTGTGTGTCCTGTGCCTGATGTTGTCCCAGTGTTCCATTTGAGTTCTCTTGCTCTCTGCTTCTAGCTGATGTTGGTCAATGGCTAGCATCAACAGCTGATAAGAAAGAAGTAAAAAGATACATAGGGATATTTATTCTGGATGCTCCTTCCCTGTAATTTTTCAGTCCTAAGGAGGGTTAAAAGTTTCCCAGTATTGTGAGATGCTGGATGCTTCAGCACCCTTTGATGTTGCCCTTAGCCCTACCCACACTTTAGTAACCATCTTTTCCATAAATGCTATTCAGTTACCAGCTGGTGTTTGCCATCACTTTCCTCCCAGGATTTTGAACAAGTTAGCATCTGATTCATTTACAAATGGATTTTTTAAAAATATGATGTTTGCCTCATAAAATAATGTAGTGGCTTTCCTTTTATATGGTATGGGAGTAGAAATTTTTAAACTTATAAATGGACACTTTTTGTATTCCACAGTCATAAAAACAACCTAAAAATTTTATTTTTACCCCCAAATTGCCTTAAATCTAAAATGCAACACACAATATTTCAAAAACAACAATTAAAAAATAAGCCAACATGAACACAAACAGAGGATTCCTATCAAGGGAGTTGAGAGCTAGGATGATTGTATGTCCAGATGTTTCATTTTACACAGTATCAAGACTAAATTCACAACAGTTTCCCTGTTCACTGTATAATATATCCCACTAAGACAGTTAGTTTTATGGTCACTGTAGTCATATTACAGTATTATTTTAATATATTAGAAAACATGATATATATTGTGTATTATTTAGATCATTTTTAGGCTAAGGTAATTGCTGAAGTCACAAGTTGGATTCATTTTTCTTTCAAAGCTATCAAGAAAGTTGTTTTAGATTACATATAAGTTCTCCCCCAGCATGGGTGAGTCTGTAATTCAGGGTGAATGATCTGCAAAGATATAAGGCAATATACTTATTATGTTAATTTTCTTTTTTTGAAAAACAATTACGTACCCTTTTGTGGCATGTAATAAATTATGATGAATGCTAAAGTTTATTTCAAAAAGATGTAGATTTTAATGAAAAATGGATGTGTCTGCAATAAAACTTCTGAGGGTACACTAAATTTGGCATATGTTTAATAAATATGATAATATTGGGTTTGATATGATTCTAATTTAAAACATCAAATGATTTAAAAACCTAGACCAGCTTAAAAAATTATCATGAACTTCAACACTCCTATATATGAACCTTTAACTTATATTTTATATAAACCCAAAACATAAAAATTAAAAAGCACCCTACCTATATAAATGTTTGTCAGTTTCTTCTCCCCTTGTAGAGATGATTTGTTAGTCATCCTGCTTAGAGAAATATTTTGAATTCCCAACAATTATTTTAGTAGCCTTTGGGAATCTAATGTGATTGGAGGAGATTCAGCATTCCTGGTGTAATTTAAGAATAATTGTGACAAGTACCCTTTGACACATTATATTTAGTAAATGCCTTAAAATGTTTGAAGGGTGTCAAAATATATCAATCTTTTCAAATATAAAACTCTGTCAAAGACTAAGAAGGTAACAATTAAGGTGATGTAGTTCTTGAAGTTATATAACAAATGGCTTTCACGTGTTCATTTTTAAAATCAGTAGGAGTGTATCTTCAGATGCAATTCATTAATACATTCTTAAAATTAAACGCCACCATTGTCCTATGTGAAAAAGATATTCCATTTCATTTCTTGTAAGTTTTTTCTCCCCCTCTCTTTAGATGCATGAAATTAGTAATGACTTTTATAATGCATTAAAAAGCTTTGGTCTTTAGAAAGAACCATATCCATTCTATGTTAAAGCAAAATAGTTCAAAATTAGATGAAAGCATCTAATTTCATTCTTTATATGGAGAAGTGTGCTGGTTTTCTATTTGTTGCTTCTAAGCTCCAAATTTATTCATTTTACCTACTCTGTTAAAAAGAAAAGTGCCTTTTTTTTTTCTTTGCCAGCTGACAATGAAACTGTGTCAGTGGAGGGTGCTAGTGAGATATTAAAGCCTATTAAAAAAAGAAAAAGAACTCTGCTTCCTGGTTCTGCTGTACTCACTTGGCAAGTTCCTGAGGCATATATGGCTTCCCCCCACACGTGGTTCCTGCTATTCCCACAGCTTATCCAGGGAACTTGGCTCCTGCAACACATTGTGGCCATCAATACCCAGTGGCCACCAGCTCCCCTTGGCATCCAAATTTGGGCAATTTTATAGCAGAGCACCTCCAGAGAAGCTTCTCATGAACAGCCTTCCCTGGCATACTTGAGGGCAGACTTCCAGCCAGCTCCATTAACATGGCACCACAGCAACTTCTTTGCCATCCAAGAGCCACAGGCACATCCTCGATCTTATCCTCAGAGACACAGCTTTTCCTTGGAATAGTGGTTGCTTCTCATATCTGCTGTTCCTGTATTCTTCACAGTTCGCGTTACCTCTTAAGAAGCAATTCCCACATTACTTAAATCTTCTATGTTAAAAACTGTGTAATTTTCCTGTTCAAATTACTGTGCGGCTTCTCTTTTTCCCTTGGGCGGAGACTGAGTCAATAAGTAATTTGGCAGCATGATTCATTAATTGTCATTTATTTCTACACTTATCTGAATGCTTATTTATACTAAAAGATCGGGGAAAGAATGTTCATCGTAGCCCTATTCATAAATATCCAGACAAACAAAAAGGAAACAACACAAATGTCTATCAAGTTAGAATGAATAAGTGAATTTCATGCCAATTACAATGTCACATGTTATAAAGGACAGTTTACCAACTGTTTTCCCAGCAATTGAATAATACTCTGTTTCTCTTGAAGGAGGGCAATATGTCTTGAAATGTATAGATAGTAGGCGAGGTTAGTTATAACTTCGACACACACTCTAACAAATAGATCTTGGCCGTTGACCTAGGTATATATATCCAACCATTTGCCTACATGCGAGTCTGTGAATGTTGAGGTAATAATGAAAAGTCTTCTCATTTAGAATTTATTCCAAAAGCGTCCTGAAAATCTCCAGTAGCAACAGCACTGCATAGGACATCGTAAGCAGCTCATTCAGAGTCTGAGACACATAGGATTCACTGGGGTACAACTGGGTGCTTCCAAATAAGGTGACAAAAATCAACCCGCTAAAGGGCTAGTCAAAGGTGAGAGTTACGGTTTATTAAGAAAGGAAATAAATTATAATTACAGGCTTGGAAGTAGTTCCTACACAGGGATTCTAGCTTGTGGACCTAACCTTCATTTTCACATCATTTTTAGAGATTATGGGTAGAGATCACATTAGGGCCTCCATAACAGAGAGGATCAATCAATGTAGCGTGAGCACATTTGAATGTTAAAAAGGGTAGACAATCAGCACTGTCTCAGCCTCCTCTGAGTGCGGTTGAAGCCACATATTCCACGAATTCTGAGCTTTCTACCTCCAATACATGTGTCTCTCCACTCCTGCTTATCAGATTCAGCACTTCCTACAGCACCAAGAGAGCTAGCCAGGTCCCCTAGTTTTAGTCCTAGAATGCTTGGAATTTAATGTTGCCAGAGTCAATATTCAACTAGTGAGAGGCAAAAAAAAAAAAAGCAGAGGCTGGATATTTTAATCTTCTCATCTTTCCTTACAACATTGCTGAGGTATACAGTTTCTCTGACATTCCTGGGAAGATTGAGCTTCAGTTGCCCACCTCATTAAACCACTCACAAAATTACCCTTTATTGGTAATTCTTCTCTCTGTTACTTTATTCTACTCTCTCACTTATACTTCCTGGATCACTTACCAAAAATATACCTATGTGTAGTCTTTGTTTCAGAATTACTTCTGGGTAAAACTAAACTAAGATGACTCTAGTTGTGCTGCAAATATAACAATAAACTTACATTAAATATTAATTTGGGTTCTAAAACTACATACCTATATATTGGTGCATCAACTTCTTTTCAGCACATAGTTTTTTTGCTTTCTTCTTTGCAATTTCAATGTCTCATGTCAGACCTCCCCATATTGTGCAAAGTGAAATATTCAAAATCCCATGTAGCCACATTTAGGATTTGTCTCTAACAGGTATAGTTATATCATTATAACATTTCATCTTTTAATATAAAAGTAGTAATTCCTCTTGTTTTGGGGACATAATGTTAAAATTGCTGCTTTTAACTTTTAGTTTATTTTTGAAAAAGGGATCGAAAATCACGTACTAAGACCAGGAACTAATCTCTCAAAAACCGAACAAATTTAAAGGAAAGTCCATTGCTGTCAATAACCATCCCATTAAGAATGCATGAATGGGTAAAATCAGGTTATTAATGATGGTTCTCAATGTAAATATTAGCGTGTTCTACTAATACGTTATTTTGTAATCAGAGACATGATAATAGCTTAATCGGGAGTTTATAGAAATCTAATTTTGATAGAAAATTATATTAAAGTTATGAATGAAAACTCTGTTATGAGTCTATATATGTACACTGACTATAACTACATAAGACAGATGAGAGTAATTTTTTTTTCAGAAAACCTAGGGTAACCTGGAATTTATATACAGTTAAATGTAAACAAAATATGTGAAACTGTATTAAGTGACAGACAATTTTAATTATCTTTTAACTATCTAGGAAAAGCAAAGTTCTGGAAATAAATACTTCAACAAATTAATATTGACTATTTTCATTAGTGGGACTTTGGAGATTATTTCATTGTAGATGTCTATATTTTCTGAATTTTCTTAATAAACTTCAGAGTATGTAACATGTTTTTTAACAGTTTTAGGGTAGACATGATTAAATAACTATTTAATTTATAAATATGTATTTGACTATCTAGCAACCATTTTTCTCTTCTGCAACTAAAATGCATTCTGTATTAATTTCTGAATGTGGCTCTCTTTTTCCATCTTGTATCTCTTATAATATTGGTGTCCAATAACACTTTCTGCAATGATGGAAATATTCTCATTTCTGTTCTGTTCAGTAGAGTGGTTACCAGCCAGTTATCATGAGCCCTTGAAGTGTGGCTGGTGTGACTGAGCACTAAATTTTAAATATTTTAATAAATTGAACTTTAAATTTAAATAACTATAGGTAGCTAGCTGCTACCATATTGGACAGTACGTTTTTCTGTGACTAAAAAACACGTGCAAATAATAACTTTGAATTACAATGAGAATTGAGGTTCGAAAAGTAGAGGTTTATCTGTTATTAAATATGAAAACATCCTGAGCCCAGAAAATACAAAGTCCGTTTAACTGACACAATTCAGGTTTCATTATTTTTCTGGTGTATTTCGTCAGCAGATTTGAATACTAAGGAATTACTTAATGGCTATTAAATATGCACTGTATGCCTGCGGATTTTACTTTTATGTTTTGTGGTTTGGAAGTGCAAGTGGGGTTTGAATTCACAGTAAAACTTAATGTACCTTTGTGAATGAATGCAGCTGTGTTTCTAATTGAACACATTAAGATATTGAACTATTTTATTGAACTAATAAAAACTCTAATATTAAGTTAAGCAATATGTCATTGTATGCTTACAGGAACTGAATAAATAGTTTAATTTAATATTGAATACTTTAAAATAAGAACACATGTATTACAATTAAAAATGGTTATTATTGCTGGTTCAAACGAGCTAGTAAGTTTTACACCTATGTGAGCAGATTGAATTCTCTAGAAAATGTTCAGTATAAGAGTTTTTCTTTCTATATCTACATCATGTATAGATATAATTTTAGTATATATAATATGCAATTTTTGCATATATAATATGTAATTAATTATATAGTTATTTCACTAAGGTATCACTGTAAAATAACATTTCCTATTATATATGCAAATTACATGGGTGCACCTTATCATATTCATCACAGAAATGAAGGAATTCACTTAGTGGGCAAATATTATTTTTACTCTCCATGATATAGTATTAGGAGAACAGCATACTGAGAATTTTATATTTCTTATTTTTGTAATATTAAGTAAATCACTGTAGCATTCCTGAAAAGTGCTTGGAAAATGTTAATTAATTAGATAATTTTGTGTTAATCTAAGATTTCAAAGGGGATAATGAATTAAATTTTAGTATAAATAATAATCCTATATTTTATGTATCTGTATATGTATAAGGAAGGTTTAATTTTAAGAAAAGTATGGAGTATGTATATCTTTGGAATATTATAGTAGTACATTTATTTACTTTATATGCATCAATTTGGTTCCTTTGCTTTAGTGTAATGTTATGCTTCAGGATAAATTAAATTTCTTTAGAAAAGCTAATAAATGAAAAAACCTGGTAACTATGGGTGCTTCTTAGACCTTTAGCAGCATCTACTTCCCAGACACGTTTGTCATAAGTGATCAGAATACATTTTTTGATGTTTTACTGCTAACATGTTTCAGTCTTCATCCTGCTCTCTTTCCCTTCCACCTCACATCTGGGAAAGCTAAGAAAGCCTGGATGTTCCTTTCTTTGGCACTAGTGGGGGTTCAAACAGTATAAGTGCCTGCCCATATGGGAATCCCCACTCTGGCCCTATCTTCTGACCATGAGAGAAAACTCCAAACCAGTCCTCTTTCCCTGCTTTCTCAAGCCATTTCCGGAACTGCCTGTGAGCCACCATGCTCTCTCCAGAAAGCCTCTGTTTGTGAGTAATACACCTTTTCATACTCTTAGTGTGTGTGTGTGGCATCATCCACTTCTACAACTCAACCAAATTTTTGAGTTGTGGTATATCCTATACATTAATAGTGGTGGCAACAATCGGCACAATTATCTGGGTAGCTAGTGATGACTACCGCCACTGGTGAGCCTTCTTCCCTTGTTTGGCTTGCCAACTGGCTTGGCTGCCTGCTGGCGAGCCTGCAGTTGGAGCTGTTTCTTGCTGGCAAGCTTGCACTCTGAACTGTGCTACTTTGCGCTGAAAGTATTTTTTTGCTGAATTCTACCCAGCCTCTGTTACAGATTTAAAACTCCAAAGTCATAAATTTTGATAACTTCTATTTAGGAACAGAAGGATGGAATTGAATCTCTTCTTACAGTGCCCCTCGGTCATATGTCTTAGCCTGGACCTATTTGTGATTCTTAGATGCAATTTTTCATCTCAATTCCAGCTTAAGCCTTGTCTGACATTAGACTCAGGCGAATGACCCTTACCCTATGACCACAGCTTTTGTGTCTCAACCTGGAGCCGGCTCCATTTAATAGAGGGTTCAGGTGAAAGACTTACACTATGTGTGATATATGGTCCCATCAGATGGTTGGTTGTGTAGAGGGGAGGCAGAAGAGTCAGTATTTAGATTTCTGAGTTCCACTTTCTTAAAAGCAGAAGGATCACTAGAATTCTATGAAATAAATTTTATTGTTTCTGCTGCTACCTATGTCTCTATCAGAAAAAGATCTTGAGTTTCAGGATTATAAGAAAGCATCTATGGTACCCCTGTGATGCAGCTAAGAGTTTAATTCAGCCATTTTTATTAGGGAGGTGTTTAACCTTGGTGATATTGATTCCAGCCTATTTGAAGGAAGAAATATAAATATGAGCTGGGTAACAGTAATTATAAAAAGTAAAGAAAATAATAAGAAAATTCTACCTAAATAGAAATCCAAGATTTGCTACAATAATGTATGTAGCTAACTGATAAAAAGCCACAGATCGGCTTTTGTACTTCTAAGACAGAGGTTCTAATTTAACTAGCATCTGCCGAAATGCACAACTGAAAAGGCTTCATGGCCTTAATTAACATTGAGGCTCAATTTACATTTGTGCCTCGGGATTCCTCTAATTTTAAATAAGGTATCCCTCTAATCTTAGGGGATTATGGAACACAAAATAGGGAGCAAATAGATATTCCTCACCTTAACTATTATATTGCCTTGCCTAAATCCTTCACGGTTATGGTACCCATTGCCCTAAAATGTTCTTGAGTATGGCTAAAGACACTTTGATCAAATGAGTAATGAATTAAAATTAAAATAAGTCTTTGGCACTTGCAAATTGGCTTGAAAAAAAATGAGACCCCGTTGTTCTTCCACTACGTTAAAATAGTTAACATGGTGCAATGTAAAGTCAATCAAGGACTGAAATCAATCATAATAGGCCTATTCAGAGAAAGGGTGATTCATTTCATTACTTCCACATTTATAGCCCAAGCTAGGCTCTTCTTAAACAGTTGATTACCACAAGCTTAACACCACTTAATGCTGTGAACCAACATCCTCTCAGATGAAGAAACGAAATATGCTTTTACCTGTGTACCCATGGGATACTTCAGCAGCTTCGATGTTGTATACAGTCTTTACTGCCAGGATCTTAAACATGCCCAACTTTCTCCAGGAGCACGGGTGTAACCTTACTGATAACATCCTCCTCCAGAGGAGATTCATTTGACACGCCCATTCAGTACATAAAGATACTCGAAAAGGAGTTAAAAAATAAAAAATAATAAAATGAGGAATTGCCCCATACATAGCAGAAAGCCCACTATCCTGTTCAGAGTTCTGAAAATTATTTGGTAAACTGAGGGACGCTCCATCCCTGACACTATCAAAAAAACACTATTGACCTTTTTATCACCCACAATGTTAAAACAAGCCAAACATCTTTTAGGCATTTTTTTGTGCTCTGGAGGCAAAATATTTATCATTTACAAATTTTGCTTAAGATTACTTATGTTGTCATTCATCATTACTTGCAAATCAGCCTAGCTTGCAAACAACCCCCTCCAACAAAGGGTGCTAAACATCTGTAAAAATCACAATAAAACAGCCACTCGATTTGTGTCCCCAGAGACTCCTTCACTACAGCGTCTTTATAAACCTTCTCTCATGGTTCCCAGAGGCTTTGTTCTATAAGTTTATCACAATATTTTGTGTATGAGTTTCTTATGCAATAAATTGTGCTATCTGGCCTCACAGTATAGGTCATTAGAGAGGCAATTCCTGGTCACATACTGTACTCTCTTGAAAACAGAGGCCCTTCCAGACCCGAGATCCTTGACCCTTCATACCCAGCTACCTACTCTGCCTTAGGTCGCGGAAGAAGCAGCCCAAAAGCTTAGCACAGCTATTGAACTCCCTCGCTATTGAAGCTCTGTTTGCTCAAAGATGGAGCAAAATGTGATCCTTCTTTCACATCTCACCTGCAATAGGAGGTAGCCTCCACTTTCTTTGACAGATATTATGTTGCTGCAGGAGGTCATCCTCAGTCCTCTTGGCTACCTAGGGAGCCCCCTGGGATCAACTGAGTTAATAACAAATGGAATTACTGTAATGTTCAGATGGCATCTGGAGGAAACCAAATATTTCATCCCAAAATATATTTCTTTGAGTTATGTTGAGATGGCTGTTCTGAGGGCCTGCAAACAGTAGTAGCCCTGCAAAACTGTCTTTTGTCGGGGAGATTTGCATCTGTGGAGAAAATAGGCATTATGCAACCAGGCTTTCTCTGAAGGCCCTCCCTTGTCCAGATCTAGGAAAGATTAACTGAAGGTCTGATAGCTTTGAAGACCTAAAAGAAACATTTACCATATTTTCTCCCTGAGGGTTAATACCTGTGAGAGATTTCATCGGCTGTACAAGACCATATTTGCTAGACAGGCATCCTCTTGTCTTCCGTCCCACAACCTGTTTTGCTGCCGTAACCTGTATTGTCTTGCTCCAAGGCCCCCATTTTTTTTTCTGTAACTCCTGTACATGTTAATACATTTGTAAGCTTTTTCCTTTTAATCTGCCTTTTGTCAGGTGACTTTTGAAAAATCTTTCAGAAAGCAAAGGGAAGCCTTGGCACCTACACATTGCCATCATCACATGTGATGGAGCTCATGGAGAATTACTGCTTTCCATCCTTTAACTAGGACATCCTAATAAAGATGGGACCCAAGGTCAGCACAATTAAGGTGATTTTTGATAGATGATCAAAAACTAACAGTGGCATATTGATATAACTATATAATATACCTATATGTATATATGTCATTGCTAAGCAAAAACAAAATTACAACAAAACAGAAACACAGCAACAAAAATCTCTATTACATGCAGCAACATGAATGACTCAAAAATATGCTGACCAATAGAAAATACACAAAACAATATGTACGTGAAAGCTCATTTTTGTTTTTTAATATGATAACAGCACTATTTTCTGTAGAAAATATTCTCATATGTAGGAAATATATACTTTGCAGTTTCATAATACATGCAACGTGCAGAAAATATAAAATGGTTCAGCCATGTCATTAAATAAATGAATAAATAAATGATACACTGATAGATGTAGATGTATAGAGGCAAATATAACACAATAATTAATAATTTTATAACCTATCTACTTTTCTTTTTTTTTCTTTTGAGACGGAGTTTCACTTTTGTTGCCCAGGCTGGAGTGCAATGGCGCGATCTCGGCTCACTGCAACCTCCGCCTCCTGGATTCAGGTGATTCTCCTGCCTCAGCCTTCCTGAGTAGCTGGGATTACAGGCACGCACCACCATGCCTGGCTAATTTTGTATTTTTAGTAGAGATGGAGTTTCTCCATGTTGGTCAGGCTGGTCTCGAACTTTCGACCTCAGATGATCCGCCCACCTCAGCCTCCCAAAGTGCTGTGATTACAGGCGTGAGCCACCACGCCCAGCCTAACCTAACTACTTTTTTTAACTTTTCTGACTTTATTAATATTTAAAGTACAATTGGATGGAGTGTAAGAGGAAAAGTAACCAATTTCAATTAATTTGTGAAAGTGAGAACTCAGATAATATAAAAAACCAATAGATCTGAATAATTTTATATTAAACTATACACTGAATATTTAGAATAAAAAGGCTTTGTTTTTTATACTTTGGGGTTTTTTTGCTTACTCTTAAATTGTGTAAGTCCATTCAGACGAAGATTTTATTTATATTTATATTTATTTATTTATTTATTTTTTTGAGATGGAGTCTTACTCTGTCACTCAGGCTGGAGTGTAATGGTACGATCTCGGCTCACTGCAACCTCTGCCTCCTAGGTTCAAGCGATTCTTCTGCCTCAGACTCTCGAATAGCTGGGATTACAGGCATGTGCCACCACACCTGGCTAATTTTTATATTTTTAGTAGAGACAGGGTTTCACCACATTGGCCAGGCTGGTCTCAAACTCCTGACATCATATGATCCTCCTGCCTCAGCCTCCCAAAGTGCTGGGATTACAGGCTTGAGCCACCGCGCCCTGCCTGCCCATACAGAGATTTTTATACATAATAGTTATATTGGTTTTTTTAATTTCATGTCTTCTATACCATATATTTAACTTTCCTCCATTTTCTTCTATATATAAAGTTATCATCTTCTGAGATTTCTTTATTCTGTTCAAAGAAATTCACTTCATTTCTGCTTTGACCACAAGATGTCTCCTGCCGCATTGACTTCAGTAAATGGTAATTTAAACTGCTAGTAACACCATATTTAATAACATTTTATTTTAAAAATTATATATATCTTAGTGGTGATTCTCTACAGAGCCTAGAGAGAATTCCTTTTGAAATAAATTGATTAGAAAAAACTTACCCTTTTTCACTTAACATAAAAAAACTACATGTCCTCACTCATATGTGGAATGTAAAAACTGCATCTCGTGGAAGTAGAGCGTAGAATAGTGGTTACTAGAGGATGCAGAGAGGATGGACCGACAGTGAGACATTGGTCAATGGATTCAAAGCCACAGTTAGACAGGAGAAATGAGTTCTGCTGGCCTATTGCATAATGAGATGACTAGTTACCAATAGTGTGTTGTATATTTTTAAATAGTTAAAAGAGAGGTTTTTGAATGTTCTCATCACAAATAAATGGTAAATGTGTTTAAGATGACAGATACGCTTCTTACCCTATTTTGATCATTATACAATTTATATACATATGGCAACATCACATTGTACCCCATAAATATGCACAATCATTGTCAATTATATTTTTTCTTTCCTTTTTTTTCTTTCTTTTTTCTTTTCTTTTCTTTTTTTTTTTTTTGAGATGGGGTCTCACTCTGTCACCCAGGCTGGAGTGCAGTGGTGCCATCTCAGCTCACTGCAACTTCCACCACCCTGGTTCAAACAATTCCCCTGCCTCAGCCTCCTGCCTCCTGAGTAGAGTAGCTGGGAATAAAGCCACATGCCAGCCCGCCTGGCTAAATTTTTGTATTTTTAGTAGAGACGGGGTTTCACCATGTTGGCCAGACTGCTCTCAAACTCCTGACCTCAGGCAATCCACCCGCTTTGGCCTCCCAAAGTGCTGGGATTACAGGCCTGAGCCACCGTGCCTGGCCAATTACATTTTTTTAAAAAATTTCAATGCCTATAAAATCTTAAAAACACCACGCACTTAGGAATTAATATAATCACAGTTGTATAGAATGTGCCTCCCGGAAACTCATACTCTTTAGAGAAATTTTAAAACACCTAAATAAATGGAAAGACAAAAAATGAAAAAAAACAGATACTACTACAATACAAACAAGCAAACAAAACACACTTTCAATTTCCTTATGGCTTAGTATCCATGAATTCAAAATGAGAAGTTTTACTCGGTGTCAATTTCATGGCAAGCCCTGCGATGACTATTAGAACCAGGAAAGTGTACTTTCAGGCAAGGCAGATATGACTATGTGGCACATCTTTTTTCCAAGATGGAGTCTTGCTGTTTCGTCCAGGCTGGAGTGCAGTAACGCGATCTCTGCTCACTGCAACCTCCACCTCCCAGGTTCAAGCAATTCTCCTGCCCCAGTGTCCTGAGTAGCTGGGACTATAGGTGCTCACCACCACACCCGGCTAATTTTTTGAATTTTTAGTAGAGACAGGTTTTCACCATGGTGATGAGGCTGGTCTTGAACTCCTGACATCGTGACCCACCCACCTCGGCCTCCCAAGGTGCTGGGATTACAGGCATGAGTCACCACACACAGTCTTATGACACCATTCTCTTTGTTTTATGCTATTCTATACACCTGAAAGATACAAAGATTTCTCAGAGGCATTCTCATCAGCTAATCATTTAATATGTTAACAAATTCTTTAGTGCAAAAAATAAAATTGGAGTCATAAGAAATCAAGAATGTATTCAAATAATATAGTAATTTTGAGATATTTTCTCTCAAAGCCTAACCTTCTCTACTTATTTTGTGCTGCTGTTGCAAGGACTTGGCCAAAACATTTCTCTTTTGCCAGCTTGATATCAGTTTAGCTCTTCCCGTAGGAATCTCCACAGGGGAAGCTGGTGTCTGGAAGGAGGAGTAATAGACCACTTGCTTCTTTGTGTTTTCTTGCTTGATCATGTGGACATCCCTTCAGCAATTTCTTCATCAGTGTATTTCAGTTAGACATCTTTCCACTGTATTATAAACAGTCCCATTGAACTTACCTAGAAGCATCCAAAATTATTTGGCAGGTGGCTCTATGCCAAGCTTTGAATTCTGGCCACCAGTGGGTCTAACTGGTTTGCATAGCACTATAGAAGGACCATCATCACAAGCAGTCACAAAAGACCTTGAGGTAGAGTGGTTTCAGTGAAAGTGTGCATGAAAAGTAACTACTGCAGCTCAACCAGATTCAACTGACCAAGAATAAATGGGCAGTGCTCCTATTTGACTTGTGGCTACCCCTTGTACCATGCAAATCTGCCTATGCTCTATACTAGTCTACTCTGTTATGGATGCTTTGAAGTAACAGCTGATCATAATGTCTAAAAATGATGTGATACCAGAAGTCTAGTGGAATAAGCTACAGCTCCTCCTGCAGCAATTACTCCCAAGACCTTAGTTAATATTCACCTTTCTTAACCAATCTTAGAATGTCAGCTGGTTGGTTTACTTGTCCAGTAGAGTGGCGTAGACATAGATTCTCAAAACTTTTGGTCATCTAGTTACCTTGCCTTGTCAGGCCATGGTCACGGCAGCTGCCAGGTGACTACTGTCACCAAGTTTGGAAGTACCCAAGGCAGCTCATTGAATTAATCGAATTCCATACTTACTCTTTCCTCTCCTCATCATGTTGCAGCATTCCTGGTACTTCATAACATTCTAGAAAATTTGCCCACTAGTAGAATAATGTCTTTCTTTGCCTGATGATCTAGCATCAGTAAAGTCTAAAGTGACATGATAGCATCCATAGCATTAGTTCACAGAAAGGATTCCTTCCCCCCACCCTATAGGTGTTATCAGCTATAAACCCTCATAGACAAAAAAGATTGAGGAGCACAGATTTTGCAATTGGTAATTGAAAGCGATGGTAATAAAAAGCAATTCTGCCACCACACAGTGATTCCTAGATGCAAGTCTTCTACCCATTGAATCTCAGCAAGATATAACAAACATTGGTTCAATATGTGTACCATATCATGTCCAATAAAATACTCCAGTAACATATTTCAGCACCTACTTGGTGATTTCATGGAAATTTTAAAAGAACACTGCAATGCTCTACTGGACACTGTTATCAGCATCAGTTTGGCAGTGTCTTCTCTCTGGATCTCAGTTCTTCTGGGTCTTTCACCTAATTTATGCAACCTAATAATCCCAACTTCATCAATTGCTCCTCCCAATGTAACAGAGTGACTGTAACTCTCTAATATCTTGGTGTCCATCTCATTTATTTTGTTCTTTGCAATCTCCATTACCAGTTCCAATAATTCTTTATGGCATCTTACCTGTGTTAGAATAACTAGTATACTTTCTGTATTCTTGATTAGCACCAGAGAACCAGAGAAACTTTGAGCCACACATGGCCTTTTATTTAATGTGGTATAACATTCTGAAAGTAGAGAATGGGGAGGGGAATTGTAAAGAAGAAATTAGTGTCAAACCCACTACAGAGATACTGTGGCCATGGTTACAATTGAAGTCCAAGTAACCAAATGTTTTTTTAAGTCATAAGAAAGTGGTACCTTGTGGAATGTTGTCATTAGAGGATAAGCCATAGCAGCAGGAATAGGGAGAAACACCAAAGAGAAACTCGACTCTTGAAAATGTCATCACTTTCTTTATAAATGAAGGGCAAAAAAATAGAAACCGCTTTGGTACTTAACACTATTAAAAGATTTCTAAGCTAGATAACATAGTCCAGAATATATTCATATTATATAGAAATGCAAACAATGTCTTTACCAGGATTTGTACAAACCATGTGCAATTGTAGTTAGAAAACAGAGTGGTCCCATGAGTGGGAGTTGACACTGTAATTTAGTGACCAAAAACCAGAAGTGTCATACCTCCTACAATGCATGGGCCTTTACAGGACAATG
The DNA here is from genome assembly GCF_029281585.2 of Gorilla gorilla gorilla. Taxonomy (NCBI): domain Eukaryota; kingdom Metazoa; phylum Chordata; class Mammalia; order Primates; family Hominidae; genus Gorilla; species Gorilla gorilla. The sequence goes on from NC_073243.2 coordinate 74,656,435, forward strand.
AAAGACTCCCTCCCCCAGTACCAGCAACATTCTCATTGAGAAACATCATCTCAGATGCTAGTTCTAAAATGTTTTCTAATGACATATTTTCTAAAATCACTTCCTTGCATTTTACCTTACATACCATCTGGCTCATGCAATACTTTAGTAAAGAAAACATTTAACTAATGAATCTAAAAACGTTAACTGAATAAATCTTAAGCACAAGATTCTTGAGTTTTGTAATATACAGCCTTCGGAATTACATAAGTACTTTCTATTAATCTTATTCAATTTGGAAAGGCACAAATATTCTCAGGATTTCAAAGCTGTTTATGTCAAAACAGTGATAAATATTTGCACATTTTTCTCAGTAGAATCAAACGGTTTTGCAAATGTTTTGCTTTTAAAATAGCGTAAAACTTTGACTTCATTTTTTTCACAAATTTCCCGCTCATAATTCTTTTCTTTGTAAATATTTATATGAAGTAGTCAGGATATAAACCTTGAAAGCTGAAAAAAATGTAGATTATCTGTGGAAGGAAAAAAAGTTTTGCTGGAATCACTGCTAGTGGTTGGCAATGTGAGAATGAAAATATTCAATGGTTTATATCTGGTGCAGTTGTAAATGTGAAAACTTTGCAAATGGATTTGAACTAAGTAAATGGCATATACAGAGAAAATTCAGAAAAAATAATATCTAATTGTGAAGTATGTTTTTGTATACAATGCAGCCTAGGGCCTATTAAAAATCTCTCATCTCAGATTTTGTCCAGGATAATGTTTTTCTGATATACTTTATAACTTTCTCAGGAGAACAATAATATTGCTATTAAAGCGTTCTAGGGATTTTTCTGACTTTAAAGAGATTAAGAATTCATTCTAAAAAAAATTAGAAATAAACATTCGGTGGAAAGGCCATTCTTACAATCTTTAAACAGCTATTTCTTTAATCTATCACATGTTGTTGTTGTTTGTTTGTATGTTGTTTTTTGTATATAAATGCCTCTATGAAGAATAAACAATAAAATGACTTTTTAAGGCATTTCTTCCCTCTTTTCTTTGGCAATTTGCAATAAAACTTTGATGTATCTTACAATGAAGTTGTCTGAAAGGTTGCTAGAGGAATGCAGGTGGTTTACTGAGTTCATTATTGAATGAAAACTATTAAAATTTCAGGAATAGAAACTGATTATTGGTTATTATTGAATTATTACGAATATATGGTTATGTTCATTACAGACTATAATTTGTAATTATTAATAAAAACTGATCATTAGATTCTTAATAATATAAAAGTTGTGATCTGATTAATATCCATGAATACAATTATGAGCACAAATAACTTTTTCATGTTGAAATACTAATACATTTCAAGAATTGAGCGTAGCTGACTTCTAAGCAGCCCCACTAAAAATGCCCTTCCAGGCTGCTTTACAATGAGAAAGAGCTTCTCACCCTCGAGTTATGGGGATGGCTGAACCCATGACATCTGACCCTGGGCAGATGAAATCGGCAGCAGTTTATTAGACACAAATACTCACACACCAGGGGAGGACGACACAGCATGCTATTCAAGGTCACACAGGGATTGTACTTGGGAATAGATTGAAGAAACAGGAACTGTGGGAGGCAGGTTTTGTAGTAGCAAAAGTGTGGGGTAAACCCTGGTCCCCAAAGAAGGATGTGATTGGCTTTTTGGAGTAATTTCACTGGATGGCAAGGAAATGAAATCTGCTACTAAGGGGTAAGCAGGAATTGTACCTGCTCTGCATGGAAAGGAGGAGACTTTATCCACGGGAGCAGTTGGGAAGAAGAGCTTGTAGTATAACAATGTGAAGACTTGCTGGGTTTTCCTAGATGTCAAGGCAACATATAGTACTGAAGACTTCTACCACACCTTTCTTCTATTGACTTTCACAATTATTTTAAGCTATTACCTTAAGAAACGGACCAAAAATGTGCCAGTCGTATAAAATATTTTATTTCTGTGGCTAATGTTTATCATAATCATTTGAATCTATGTTTAAGAGTGGGTTTGTGGTGTAAGGGAGTGAGGACTGAGAAATTCTTGTGGGGCACAATGTTTAATATTTAGATGATGGGCACACTAGAAGGTCAACCTCACCATTATGCAACATACCCATGTAACAAACTTGCACATATGCCCCCTGAATCTATAAAAATATAATAAATACTAACTAGAGAAAATTACAAAAAAGAAGGTAAACATTATCTCACTAATTTCAAAAGTCCTTTAAAAAAGAATGGATCCAGTCACTCATTCTTAACATTTATAGAAAGATAAATCTCTATGAAATCTATCATAAATTCATGAATGCATGGAAATTAGAAAGTGTACAGGGCATGTGCATTAGTCCATCTTCACATGGTTATAAAGGACTACCTGAGAGTGAGTAATTTATAGAGAAAAGAGGTTTAATGGAATCACAGTTCTGCAGGCTGTACAGGAAGCATGGCTGAGAGGCCTCAGGAAACTTACAATCATGGTGGAAAGCAGAGGGAATGCAAGCACATCTTTATACTGCAGGAAAGAGAGAGAGAGTAAAGGGGGAGGTGCTACACACTTTTGAAACATCAGATCTCAGGAGAACTGGCTCACTATTACAAGAATAGCAAGGGGGAAATCCACCTCGATGATTCAATCACCTCCCACCAGGTCTCTCCCTCAACATTAGGAATTACAATTCAACATAAGATTTGAGTGGGGGCAAAAACCAAGCCATATCATTCCGCTCCTAGACCCTCCCGAATCTCATGTCCTTCTCACATTTCAAAACACTATCATGCCTTCCCAACAGTCCCCGAAGTCTTAACTCATTCCAGCATTAACTCAAAATTCTACAGTCCAAAGTCTCATCTGAGAAAAGGCAAGTCCCTTCTGCCTATTAGCCTGTAAAATAAAAATACTAATAATAAAAGTTAGTTACCTCCAAGATACAGTGGGGGTACAGGCATTGGGTAAATGATCCTGTTCCAAGTGGGAGAAATTGGTCAGAATAAAGGGGTTACAGGCCCCATGCAAGCTCAAAACCCAGCAGGGCAGTCATTAAATCTTAAAGCTTCAAAATAATCTCCTTTGACTCCATGTCTTACATCCAGGACATGGGGATGCAAGAGGTAGGCTCCTAAGGCCTTGGCCAGCTCCATTCCCATGGAGGGTACAGCACCTGCAGCTGCATTCATGGGCTGGTGTTGAGTGCCTATGACTTTTCCAGGCTCAGGGTGCAAGCTGTCAGTGGATTTACCATTCTGGAATCTGGAAGACGGCGGACCTCGTCTCACAACTCCACCATACAGCGACCCAGTGAGGACTCTTTGTGAGGGCTCCAATCTCACGTTTTCCCTCCACACTGCCCTAGTAGAGTTTTTCCATGAGGGATCTACACCTGCAGCAGACTTCTGCCTGGACATCCAGGTGTTTTCATACATCCTCTGAAATCTAGGTAGAGGCTCCCAAACCTCAGTTCTTGCCTTCTGTGCACCTGCAGGCCCAACACCATGTAGAAGGCACAAAAGCCTGAGGCTTGAACCACCTGAAGCAGTGGCCTAAGCTGTACCTTGGCCCTTTTTAGTGACAAATGGAGGTAGAGTGGCTAGGATGCAGGGTGCCATGTCCCGGGGCTGCACAGAGCATCAGGGCCCTGGGTTTGGCTCATAAAACCATTCTTTTCCTCCTAGGCCTCTAAGCCTGTGATATAAGGGGCTGCCATGAAGCTATCTGAAATGTCCTGAAGTCATATTCCCCATTGTCTTGGCTATTAACATTCAACTCTTTATTTACTTGTGCAAATTTCTGCAGCCTTGAATTCTTCCTCCAGAAAATTGCTTTTCCTTTTATACTGCATGGTTGGGCTGCAAAATTTTCCAAATGTTTATGCCCTGCATCCCTTTTAAATAGAAGTTCTAGTTTCAAATTTTCTCTCTGTTTATGCAAATGAGCATAGGCTTTCAGAAGCAGCCAGGCCATGTCTTGCACACTTTGCTTCTTAGAATTTTTTTCTGCCAGATACTCTAAATCATCTCTCTCAAGTTCAAAGTTTTACAGATCTCCAAAGCATGGACACAAGGCTGCCACTCTTTTTGCTAAAGCATAAGAAAAGTGACCTTTAGTCCAGTTCCAAGTAAGTTCCTCATCTCCATCTGAGACCATCTCAGCCTGTACTTCACTGTCCATATTACTATCAGCATTTCGGTCACAACCATTAAACAAGTCACTAGGAAGTTCCAAACTTTCCCTTATCTTTCTATGTTCTCCAGGGCCCTCCAAACTATTCCAACCTCTGCCCATTAACCAGTTCCAAAGTCACTCCCACATTTTCAGGTATATTTATAGCAAAACTCCCCTTCTCTTGTACCAATTTTCTGTATTAGTTTGTTTTCTCGCTGCTATAAAGAATTACCTGAGGCTGGGTAATTTATGAAAAAATAGATTTAATTGACTTACAGTTCTGTAGACTGCACAGGAGTCATTCCTGGGAGGCCTCAGAAAACTTACAATCATGGTGGAAGGTGAAGTGGAAGCAAGCATATCTTCACATGACAGCACGAGCGAGTGAGAGGGAAGGGGAAAGTCCCTCACACTTTTAAAGCATCAGAACTTGTGAGAACACACTCAGCAGAACAGCAAGGGGAAACCCTCCCTTGTGATCCAATAACCTCCCACCAGCCCCCACAAAACACTGGAAATTACAATTCAAAATGAGGTGGGGACATGAAGCCAAACCATATCAATATGGCAATCATTTTTCAAAACATTATTATACTTCAATTTCTTTATTTGTATATATAAATGTTTATCTTGTCAGAGGATTGTGTTTTGCTCTGAAAATTTCTACTGAAGAGAAAAAAAGATGCATCTAGTGGTATGTATTGACAACCAGGTTCTAAAAGTGTGGATTAACTCAAAAGTCCACAGTCCAAAGTCTCATCTGAGAAAAGACAAGTCCCTTATGCCTATAAGCCTGTAAAATAGAAAAAAAAAAAGTTAGCTACTTCCAAGATACAATGGGGGTACAGGCATTGGGTAAATGGTCCTGTTCCAAATGGGAGAAATTGGTTCAAACAAAGGGGTTAAATATCAAGATATTGAGTTGCTTAATCAAAACAGTTATATTAAACAAAGTGGTTTATTGTAGGCTCACATTATCTTTTTTCTTTGTTTTGTATATTAATTAATGGATTTTCTTATCAAAAATTATTAAAGATCGTCATTATTAAAGATTCTCAGAGTACTTAAAATGGGCTACATAATTGAAATAATGCAAAGGTATTAAAAACACCATCTTAGTTATTAAAAAGAGCTCAAGAAAGGGGTGAAAATGGAAATTTATGTTTTGAAGCATCACATTAAGTGTTATGATCATGATAAATGGAAGAAACACCTAACTGGAACATTCAGTACAAGTAAGTGTTATGGATTATGAGAGGAAACGAAACCACCCTGATTCTTCTAACACAACAAAGAGAAAGAGTTGGGGTGGTGTGATATATTCAAAGGAGCTGTCAATGCAGGACTATATAAAGAAGAATTTGTGAAAATAGAAATAGTGTTCTGCAAAACCTAGGCCCTCCCTTCCATTTCAATCTCTTTTCCTACCAGTTTTCTTTTGATTATGTCTCTGACTTACTGTTTCTGCTTCTTGAACAAATCTAGTTTACCCATGCTTCCGAGACTTTGAAACTTATCTTCCCTTTGCCTGAGAGGATCTTTATCTTTGCATGGTTGGCTATTTCAGTTCATGTCTTAGCTCAGATGTCTCTCTTTCCAGAAAGCTTTTTCAGGCTGTCCCTCCTTTTTAGACTTCATTACCTTCAAACTGCCTCATTTAATTATTTTTTAAGATTGGTATCACTTTTCAAAATTATCTTTTCTATCTGATTTTGTTTTCATTGTATTTTTTTTCTACTAGCCCAACAGTCACATAAGAACAAGAACCATGGTCCTGGCTAATGCTATATCCCCAGGCATATAATAGTGTATGACAGAAAACCAGCAGTTCATAAATATGAATGGATAGATGAATGATATATTAATAGAATGAGACAAGAAAATTCAGTGTGTGCCAGATCACCAATATATGCCAGATTTACCTTTGATGAATGGCTTTGAATTTGAAGGATATTAGGATTTATTGAAGAATTTGAAGAGAGTAACATGATCTATTTGTGTTTTTAGAAAACTGAGGAAAATGTGTCCCAAAGGATGAGAGCAGGCAAAGAGCAAGATGGAATAAATAGAATTGAATTCTAAACTAAGTCGTATGTGAGACGCACAGAAGAAAAAAACTATTTGCCAAACACCAAGGAAGTAAAAATCAACCAGATCTAATAAAAAATGAATATTGAAGATAAAGTACAGGGTGGAGAAAATGATATTAAGTATGCTACAAATTTCTGTGCTTATTATCTTACTTACAAGGCACCGGAAGATTTAATGTTTTGCTTTGGTTTATATTTCCACAGAAATGGTTAAGTACTTATTCAGCATAATAGCATCTCTACCACAAAACAGCTCTGAGAGCATGAATACATATAAAGAGTTTAAAATACTTTTTAGGAGTTATGTAACTGTGCACATTATAACAGTTTATATTTCCATCTTCACATTTCTGAAAACATTTGTGAAAGGCTGGAAATACTTTCTCCTAAACACGCAATCTTTATCTGAACTACTTAAAATGCATATAATTGCTATTTAGTATTGAAGATTAATCATTACTTTAAAACTAACATTTTAAATGAGCTGTTCTTCTATAATTTGATTATCAATTTTTTTATTAACTGCTACATGATTGTAGCAGTCATATCTGGGATTAAAACACATTTAGATTGTACTTTAATATCACTTATAATTATCCAAAAGTTATTTTGGGCAAAGAAGTTTTGGATGGCTTATTACTCAGATATTTCATTTATAAAGGGGCAAAAATTATTCTATAAGGATATAACTCGGTCCAAGAGAGGCCCAGGTCATTTTCTCTTTTCAAACCTTCTTGAGTAAGCAGGAACCCTAGCGCAAGCCCCATGCCTCGTGGGCCCCTAAGCTTGAGTGTCTTTCTAAAAATATTGAAGTTCCTCTCCAGCATTTGAGATTAGCCAAAGCCAGCAGGGATATCCACGCGGGGCAGTGCAAGCCCAGACCTGGATCCATAATAGAGCTCTCTGACACTGTGTCTCCATATATAGGATCCAACAGATTTCCCAACACAGTCCCAGAATTATGTTTTTGGGGTTGTCCCAGTCAAAGTCCCAACACCAGGCCCAGTTCCAGAAGGGAAACCCGGTAAAATGATTGTTTGCATTCCACAGCCAGAACAGAACGTCTTTCATGAAGCTGCAGAAAACTAGCTGCATAAATAGTGCCGAAATAATGAATTTAGATGACTTTTACTCACGTCAGACACAAGACAAGATGAGGATTCTGGACTACCTAAAGACCACCTCTGACTTGTGGTCTCAAGTCATGTGTATGGGTCCTTTCACTGGGTTTTCCTGGTCCATGTTCCCACTGAGGTGCTGCCTCTGGTCTATAGCTCCTGAAAGCAGCAAGAGCAGGGAAATACTTTATTTACCTTGTACACACTCCCTATCCACTACTGACATCCGGTATGGTCATTCAATCCCCTCTAGTATCAGGCGGTCTTCTGTGGTTGGTCACATCAATCACATCTGCAATTTGACAGAATCAAAGAACCATTCTGATTCGTGTTTTTCTCCAATCAGGGCTATCTTTATGAATTTGCAACCTGTGCAATATCTCAGAGCACTTCTTTGTGAGGGTCTCATTCTTGATTTAATTCTCTGCTATTGCTGCCTTACAGTTTAGTGTAATTGTTTTAACCATAGTCCTTCATTTTTGTTTTTCACTGGATCCTGCATGTAATACAGCCTATCCTTCCTCTGACTAAGAAGGTAACAACATGATCTCCCAAGCAGGTCTTAAGCTTTCCTGGACGTGTGGCAAGCATTCTAGCACAAATTAGAATGTTCTTTTCACCTAGTCCATGCACTCCTAGTTTGTTCTGCATGCAGATAGAAACATGTGGAAGGCAATGATGTGGTCAATATTGAAAGAGATCACATTCTAGAAGCGTAATGATCGTGGCCTAAGAGTTCTCCTAGTCAATGCATTTGGAATACATGTAGCTCTACATTTCTGTTATAAAATTTCAAATGCTAAATATAACAAGACCAGAAAGTGAATATGGTTCAAATGTTTCATTTTCTTTCACACTCTTGGTAAGACTAGCATCTTTCATCATCATTAACCCATCTTTCAGAGAGTAATTGGAAGCCAATATTTAGGAGTGGGTTGGTAGATGATGTAGGGTCCTGAACAAGGATGCAACCAACATAAAATACACAGCCTTAAGAAAATTCAGAGACAATTAGTACTAAATAGTTTCAATACAAAGAAATCTGTGGAGCCGTACAGTTATGAGTCATATAGAATTGCTACATATTCCACTGGGATGAGAGAGAGGAATTTTTCCAGTAACAGCACACTTAACAGTGAAAAACTTGATGAGATGGTGTCTAGATCTAAACAGAAAAACAGCGTGCTTTGATACTACAAATGATCTTCTGAAATATATAACAAATTCTTCTCTTCCTATTTTTCTAAATCTTCATTGATAAATCACTGTATCCCACATGGGCCCATATACTTTGTAAGCATTTTTTAATCAAATAGTTTGTATAGACAAGGGCTACACAAAAATATATTCTCTTTGTATACCGCACACTCTAGTGGTAGTCCTGGACTCTGATATGTTAAATTTTAGAAATGTCAAAATTAAATATAAATTAAAGCTAAAATGTAACCAATTATATTGCATATAAACAAACACGAGTGCACACATAACCCCATTTAGCTATAAAACCAAAAGTTAAATCTATGTCCACTGTGAACAATTTAATAACCAATTTTTCCTATTTCACCGCCTCATGCCTACCCCTAAAATGCATGTAACCACAAATCTCTCTGCCAATATGTATTTCTTGCTTAAGTCACAGAACTTCTAGGAATAATATAAATAAAAAGATTTAAAGATGTTCAGAACTAGAAACTAGCTGTTGTAATTTTTTTCTGTTCAGTAAATGTGTCAAAAGGAATATTAAATTATATTCAAACTATCTGTATAGAAAATTGTATTTAATATAATTTTATATGAAATGTAATCCAGGATCTATCGGTTTGAAATATACAGCAAAAACACAGAAAATAAAAAATATTATAGTGTCATACCCAGTAATTAAAATAAATACAGTAATGCATCATTTAATGACAGGGATATGTTTTGAGAAAAGCATTCTTAAGTAATTTTGTCATTGTTGGAACATCATAGAGTATATTTACCCAAAACTAGATGCTGGAGCCTGCTACACACCTCAGCTGTATGATATAGTTTATTGTGCCTAGGCTACTGACCTGCACCATATGTTACTGTACTGAATGCTGTAGGCAATTGTAACACAATGATAAGTATTTTTATATCTAAACACAGAAAAGTTACAGTAAAAGTACAATGTAAAGAATTTAAAATGGTACATCTTTACAGGGTACTTACCATCAGTGGAGTTTATAGGACTGGAAATTGATCTGAATGAGTCAGTGAGTGAGTGGTAACTGACTGTAAAAGGCTAGGACCTCACAGTGTGCTGCTGTAGACTTTATAACACTGGAAAATTAGGCATCACTAAATTCATTTTAAATTCTTATCTTAAAATTTTATTTCTTCAATAAAAAATTAACCTTAGCTTACTGTAATTTTCTACTTTGTAAACTTTTAACTTTTTTAACTTTCTTGACTTTTTGTAACAACACTTAATTTAAAACACACATTGTACAGCTGTACAAACATTTTCTTCCATTTATTCTCATTCTATAGTTTTTTTAAATTTTTATTTATTTTTTAAATTTCTTTTTAAAAACTAAGACATAAACACATACATTAGCCTAGGCCTACCTATATGGTCAGGATCATCAATAGAACTATCTTCCATCTCTATGTCTTGTCCCAGTGGAGGGTTTTCAGAGGTAGTAACACCCGAGGAGTTTTCATCCTTGATAACAATGCCTTCTCCTGGAATACCTCCTGAAGGACTTGCCTGAGGTTGTCTTACAGTTACCTTTTTTTTAAGTAGAAGGAGTATACTCTAAAATAATAAAAAAAAGTGGTAAGATGTATAAACTAGTAACGTTGTTTTATCATTATAAAGTATTATGTAATGTAAATAATTGTATATGCTACACTTATATGCAACTGGCAGGACAGTACGTTTGTTTACACAAAAAACACAAGTACTGCATTGCACTAGGCAATAGGAATTTTTCAGCTCAGTTATAATCTCATGGGACTGCCACCATATATGCGGCACATGACTGTATCGAAATTTGTGCCTAATCTAGTATTCTTAAGTTTGTATTTTTTTTAAGTGTGCTTCTAAAATTATACAAACTTCAAGCCCTATAAAACCTAGATCATACATGGCTGGTGGTATGTCAGTTGACTCCAAGATTCAAAGGGGCCCACCAACTTTTTCCTTCTTTCTTCAAGGTGGGTAGTTTTAGGAGAACAATTTGTCTCTTACTTAAAAATGGAGTTAATGGGTGCAGCAGACCAACATGGCACATGTATACATATGTAACAAACCCGCACGTTGTGCACATGTACCCTAAAACTAAAGTATAATAAAATAAAATAAAATAAAATAAAATAAAAATAAAAAGATATGATTTAAAAAAAATAAAAAATAATAAAAAATAAATAAAAATGGATGCCCAGATTACTAGATTTCTAGAAAGCTTACCAATGTTCTAGGTCTCAATTTTCATGAGGTATACCTACTATCTTTTGGCATGTATCTGAATTACTTAGTCATCTACAATTCTTACTACTCCAGGCTTACCATGGAATAATTATCATTATTTTATCAATATAATGAACTAGCATGACATTCTTTGGGCTATTAAAATAGATCATTTAGCATTATTTGTGCTATATCATTACCAAGAGCATCACAGTTGGCCTAGCCCTAGGACAAGAAAACAAATGTTGTGCTGTTTCTGCCATAAGAATGCAAACTACTTCTGAAAATATCCCGTGTTACATGCAATGTATTTGAACCTGTGTTGAATTGCTTCAATAAGGATATGAAGCAACATCAGCAATTATCAATACCACCTGGTTAATTTTGTGATAAATCATTTTCTCAAAGAATTGGCACCTGTCAAACAGGAACATTAAACAGGGATGTTATAGGCATCAACATGATATTCTTTCAAACTGTTGTTGGTAAAAATATTGGTAATTCTCCTGGACAAGTAGTATCATATTTACTCTTAGTTCTGCCTACCGTAATAATCTACATATTATAGTACCTATGCACAGATTCTACCTGTCATGAGGCATACTATTCCACTGTGTTAGAAATATGTGAGAAAAGAAAAAAAATAAAAATAAAAACAGGAGAGGTCCACAGTTCCACTAGACTTATTGTCAGACAGACTTGAGCCAAGATTCTCTCTACTACCTGAAGTTCAGAGTTCTTACTTTGTTCAATGTTCTTCAAATTAACTACTATATAACCCTTTCTGAATTCTACTGTATGAATTAATGAGGGCTTGGCCTTCAGTGTATAGACTATACCTTTATGGTCTAAGCTGTAAACACTTCTGGCTCAAGACATATTGGAATTCAACTTAATTTGGGCCTGTAAGCAATGACATGGGAAGTGGAGAGGAGGTCCTGGAGGATATCTAGTTTCAGATTTTGCTAATGCAGTTTTTGAAAATATTTTATGCAATATATAGAGGACTGGTTCCCTCAGATTTAATGGAGTGGGTCTGTTTTCTCAGCCAAAGATGTTTTCAGAAATTTCAAGATTCAGAATTCTCAGTGTCATTCATGTCTACCCGAATATCACTCCCCCGTGATACAAAGTTTCTATCTCTTCTTAAAAGTATCTGTTTTTGGGTACTGAGGCACTCAAAAGGTTTACTTCTCTCTGCTATTAAAAGCTGATATCAGCCGGTCGCAGTGGCCCCTGCCTGCAATCCCAGTACTTTGGGAGGCTGAGGTGGGAGTTCAGGAGTTCAAGACCAGCCTGGCCTACATGGTGAAACCCCATTTCTACTAAAAATACAAAAATTAGCTGGACGTTGTGGCGTGCCTATAGTCTCAGCTGCTAGGGAGTCTGAGGCAGAAGAACCTGGGAGGTGGAGGTTGCACTCAGCCAAGATCACGCCACTGCACTCCAGCCTAGGTGACAGAGTGAGACTGTCTCAAAAAAAAAAAAAAAACAAAACAAAACCAGCTGATATCTCAGTGGTATCTATTACCAATTATTTACACTTCAATTTTTAGGGTTTTTGAGCTGCAGGTTGAAAGATATTAAATGGGGAAATAAAAACAATTTAATAAGTTTACAAGATATATTTTTATAAAAACAAATAGAGTTGATCAAAATGAGAATATAAGAGAATGTATCATATATAATAAAGTACAATAAGTCCTCCCTTAACATCATCAATGGGCTCTTAAAACTGTAACTTTAAGTGAAAAGACATGTAATGAAGTCAATTTTCCAAGAGGCTAATTCATATAAACAAGAGTTAAGTATTTATGGCAAATTTTTGGTGATAAAATATTAAGATCACTACACATCTAAGTAAATACCAAAATACCTCTAATATTAAACATTAAAATAAATATAAGCTACACATACATTTAAGACAAATTAAGACAAAAAAGCTAATTGTTTACCCAATTATTCTAGCTCAGGGTCATGGGTGTCCAAAGCCTCTACTGGCAACTAAAGGCACAAGATGGGAATCAGCCCTGGACAGGATGCCATCCCATCACAGGCCTCACCCACACTCATTCAGACCGGGATGTTGCAGAAATGCCATTTAACCTAATATGCACATCTTTGGAATGTAGGAGGAAACAGGAGTCCTTGGAGAAAATTCATGCAGACATGAGGAGAATAGGCAAACTCCACACATCGCTGGCCCTGGCTGGAAATAGATTTTATTTTCCTCATAAACATTGTAACAAAACAACATTAAACAAAAAGCCATTAATCTAGGATCTGCTGTACTGCTTTGTTATGTTTTAATATCACACACACACACACACACACATACACAGAGCAGTAAATTTAGCTTTGCCCTAGATATTCATCAGAAGTCAACTATTTAGCTTTTTCTTTCAGGTGAGGATTTTGAAAACTGAATAACCTCCTGTTACAATTTTAATGTTATTTCTAGTATCCTTGAATTTGTGGCATGATCAATGATCATTTGATTGTTTGGAACACCATCACTTCTAATAAACATAATTAGAGACAATTCATTCAATTTAATAAGGTCTAAGTATTCAGTTTTATTGAATGTTTATTCTGAATATCTTAGTTATATTTAGTATGGTTTGTAAAAAACTGATTTATGTTTTGAAATCGTATGTATGAATAGCTTATAGATTATAGGTATTATCGGAAGAATGCAATAATAAATCGTGATATTTAATACATCTAATTAGAAACTAATAATGAAATAGTTTTATGTAGGTAAATAATTAGGAAAATGTATTTCATGTTATGTAAATAAGAGGGTATGTTAGATAGATATAGTGAATAAGAACAACTGAATGAATAACATTATATAATTTTAAGCCAGAACTATTTATAAACATTTAAATAATATTATAAAGCTAAATAAGATCAATTATATAGCATCAGAACTTTAGTTATCACAGAATTACTTGGTATACTAGTATTCACAAAGTTAACTAAAATAGCCAAGATCCAAAATTACTTTTAAAATTTAGCTATTTAATTCCATTTAGAACATGGGATTTAGAGAAAATTGAAAACTTGTTAAAAAATAACTCAAAATTAACTTCATAGAAAAATAATTAAAATTATATTATTGTTAAAAGAAAAACTTTAGGCAATTAAATTAAACAGAGTTCATTTGAGCAAATAACAGTTTATGAATCAGGCAGCACTCAGAACCGGAAGAGGTTCAGAAAGCTACACCCAGCAGCATGAGCAGCAAATGGAGAAGCAGAGAAATTACCTGATTAGACACAGCTAGATGTCTGCCTTATTTCTGCACAATGTGATGAGGCATTTACCTTACTTGGGCACGTTCTGATGGGAGGTTTCTAGTTGTATAATGAATTGGCTGGTTGATTGGTGGTGACTCGCTGAGGCCCCCTTTTTCTTTTCTTAGTTACAGAAATGTTTTTTAAGTGAAGTCCTGGTTTTGCTAATATGAGAGCTTCTGCTACAGAGACAATCTCTGTATGTAATGGCCTCCTTCTTATTTACTTTAACACTACCTTGAAACTCACATGGAGGAAAACTTCCAAAGTCATGTTCAATCACATCCATGAAAAATCATCTTCCATCTAGCTGTATTAAAGGTTACAAAACATTTGAGGAAGAGAAATATAAGATATTGAGAGAAATATAAGATAGCTAATACACAATGAACCTTAAAAAAAAGATTTTACAAGAGTTCTGTTACAGGATAATTTATAATTTTTATTCTATGGTAACTAACATTTAAATACATTATTGTCAAAATGACTACTTATTATATCAATGAAAAGAAAGAAATTTGGAGCTATGTCAAGAAATGCCCTGTATTTTTCAATTTGCCTGTAACAAGTTCATCAATACTATCCACAAACTCAAACACAATAGTTTATCTCAGAGCTTCTTTTCTTCAACTAATTGTAAGTATTACATATAGTTGATTATTTCTCCTTGATATTCTTTTCTGACTTGATTTTTGGGATCACACATACATTACATTTTTTCTTTTCTTTACTGGTCTCTATTTCTGAAGGTCCTTTGTTTAATCTTAGTTTGTCTCTTACTAAGACAACATATATAATTCATTGGTAAATTCTTAAACTTAAAAAAAAATCTTTTAAACTTTATACCATCAGCTTTATGCCCCACACTAGCCAAATCTACCATTATCTTTTGCCTGTGCTGCAATAAACTACAATGAGTACCTCTTCAACTCTTGCCTCCATCACATTTCCCAAGCATTAACGTGTTTTAAGCAGAAAGAAAAAAGTAAAATACACTTTAAGCAGTAAAGAAAAATACACTTTACTTAAAAGTAAAATACACTTTAAGCAGAAAGAAAAAAGTAAAATAGTATTAAGCTCCCTGTTGTGGAAGTCCGAATTGAGACAAATTTGGGGGAGGGAAACAAGATGGAGAACAATTTACATAGGCAGGCGAAAGCTGATAAAGATTAAAATTAATATCCATGAAAAGAGACAGGCAGAAAAGAGAGGATGTTGCTGTAGTCTGAAAGATTGTGTCCTCCCAAAGTTTATATTTTAAAACCTGATCCTCAATGTGGTAGTATTAAGGGGTGGGGCTTTGTGGAGGTGATTAGGTCATGAAGGCTGAGCTCCGTAAATGGGATTAGTTATTTTACAAAAGAAGCTCAGAGGGCTCTTATTCTTCCGTTTGCTGCATGTGGATGCCACAGAAGGTGCTGTCTATGAGGAAGAGAACCCTCACCAAATAGCAAATCTGTTGATGACTTGAACTTGCACGTCCTAGTCTCCAGAACTGTGAGAAATAATTTTGTTTCTCGTAAGGTACCCAGTTTATGACATTTTTGTTAAAGCAACCTGAACAGATTAAGACAAACGGTGATGATAAAATATAATCAACATATCTTGATAAATAAATAATTGGTTATAAACCCTCAGGGTGAAGAAAGTAATATAACGCATTTCTATTTTATGTAAATGTATTGATGATAGTATAAGAGAGGTATTGCAGGATATACAAGTTTGTTGAAATAGATAATAATATGAATATAGGTAACTGCAACATATTGAAAAGATATTTGAAAGTAAGGAAATAAAATCAGTAAATAAAGAATGACATTCAGTGAATTTTGTAGTGCTGGGCATTTACACCATATTCTATTTATCTTAAACTGGAAGAGATTTGAACTTGACTTTAGTTTGAGGAAAATTTGTAAACAGAAAAACTGAAAGATGCAGAAAGAAGAAGTTTGGAGAAAAAACAGGAAATAGAGGTTTGAACACAGATAACGGGATTAACCTCTAAAAAGAGAGGGATTCTCTTCCTCAGAGATATAAGACAATGATCTGAAGTTGGCTTCATATGATGGAGATAAGATTAAAACGATCAGGCCAGGAATTCCAGGGGTTTCCTATAAGAAAACCTCAATTTTCTCTGAAAATACTGCTTCATAGGGTAAGGATATTTTTAAAAATTAGTCTTTTTAAAAACAGCAAGACTTAAAAGTAATTTTAATTTCTTAGATACGGTATGAAACAGTGGTAAATGAGAATCTACCTGGCATTCCAAAATCAAATATTTACCCTAAAATCTACATTTCACATAGACAAAAAGCAATGGAGAAAAAATTGCTTATTATCAGTTATTTGAAGAGTGTATGTATGTAGATGAAAGCAGAAAAATAGCAACTCGAGCATCTGGAGTTATATTTTGCATCTTACATCTTCAAAAATTCTATAATTATTCTAACTCCATTGAAAGCATCTAATTAATTGTGCATCATGAAAATGTTGATATTGTAAAAAGCAATAAAATCTACGAAAAGCATTAATGTCAATGATCACTTTACCTACATTTCCCTGTAATAATAAATTGGTTTAATTACTGAATAAACACAGATAGTTTATACCTCAGTTTTTAAAAGTCACTTTTACTTCAGAAGATACATTGCTAACTAGTATTCGTGACACAGAAACAAGGCTTTTATTCACCGTTCTTCTTTACAAATATTTTTGCTGCTGTATTTACTAAACAGATGGGTAAAATTATTTGCTTTTTAAAAACTACTCATCTTACCAATATCTTTTGTTTAGTTTTTTAAGGACGGGTGTTAAGAATGTGCTTGTAAAATTTTTGTTCAAAATCTTACTTTTAAAAAATGTTTGCCTTCGTGAATACTAAACATAATTTAGGCTATATGGGAGGCTGTTCCTTTTTTAAAAATTAAAATATATGAGGACATACTTTTTTTTTTTTTTTTTTTTTTGAGACGGAGTCTCGCTCTGTCGCCCAGGCTGGAGTTCAGTGGCGTGATCTTGGCTCACTGCAAGCTCCGCCTCCCGGGTTCACGCCATTCTCCTGCCTCAGCCTCCCGCGTAGCTGGGACTACAGGCGCCCGCCACCACGCCCGGCTAATTTTTTGTATTTTTTAGTAGAGACGGGGTTTCACTGTGTTAGCCAGGATGGTCTCGATCTCCTGACCTCGTGATCCGCCCGCCTCGGCCTCCCAAAGTGTTGGGATTACAGGCGTGAGCCACCGCGCCCGGCCGAGGACATACTTTTAAGATGTGTGGCAATAAAATCTAGCAGCTAAATATGTCTTTGTTACAGACTTTCTACTGATGTTTAAACTAACTAAAAGTACTTTAGAAGTTTGTTTTCTCTCTGTCAGAAACATTAAGGTGTATCGTTGTGTCCCCAACTTATCTTTGTTATTTTCTCAGTGTAGCATAAGGAGATATAGAGTATCTTATAATTGAATATTTTCTTGATATAGCAAGCATGTTATTTAACCAGGTCGTAGTATCATCACTAACCAGTGAAAAGTAACTCTTACATATAAGGAGTATATTCAAGGACAAGGTTGTATTTTAAATCTTATTTGAACAATGAGAAGACATGGACATAGGGAGGGAACATCATCACACAGCGGGGCCTGTCGGGGAGTTGGGGGCAAGCAGAGGGAGAGCACTAGGACAAATATCTAATGCATGCTGGGCTTAAAACCCAGATGATGGTTGATAGGTGCAGCTAACCACCATGGCACATGTATACCTATGTAACAAACCTGCACGTTCTGCACATGTATTCCAGAACTTAAAGTAAAATTAAAAAAAAAATACAGAAATCTTTTGCTAAGAATATACTTTTTCTGCAAGTGTCCTTCCTAACTTCCTTCTTAGAAAGAGAGAAGCAGAAATATTCCTTGGTGATAAAATCAAATAATTAAAGTATTCTCAATGAAGGGATATATGCTTTAAATTTGTAGGAATTAAAATGAAATATCAGATATGGCCCTTGATCTAAAGGAGATGAAAATCTAGGTGAAACAATCTGTTTTATTTACACATCAAATAACAAGATGATTATTATAATTGATGTACCCAAGTAGTTTCCACTAACAGAATGTAAGATAGTTGTCCTTGGCTTTGAGGAACTCGGGATCATTCCAGAAGCAGACAGTAGATACACTCCAGGGAGGGAAACAAGCAAACAAACAAACAAACAAACAAACAAACACCACAACCACTCTTTTACCAAATGCAATTTTTTTTCTAGTGTTATACAGAAGGTAATGGATTAATACGGGGATGTCCGGGAGTGCCACAATTCCTTGTCACCTTTACCCTTGGTAAGCCAAAAATATTCTGTTCTCCCATGACGCATCACAGACACGGTGCAGCTTTTGGTGGAGGGATTTTACCATGTCAGAGTGGCTTCTGACTGCACTCAAACGCTCAGAACAGGGTTCTGTAGGATCAACATCCTCCCTGCTTTTAAACCACAGCCTATTAATTGCATACAGTCAAAGAGCCTAAAAATTGGATGATTCAGGAATCTGTTTTTATCCTAATAAAGTTGACGATGGAGGTGGATGGGGTGGCCGACACTGTACATGGATCTTGAGCTGAGTAAACTGGCTTATGTTATGCTCCACAGTTAGTGTTTGAAGATATGTTCTGGTGGCCAGACACAATTATCCTCTGACCTCAACCTTTCCAGAGTCCAATTAGCTTTTATTATATATATTAGTCCGCTAAGATTACCATAACAAAATATTACAGACTGGATGACCTATTCAACAGAAATCTATTTTCTCACAGTTCTGGAGGCCAAAAGTTCAAGATCGAGGTGTTGGCAAGTTTGGTTTCTACTGAGACCTGGTGCATTGGCTTGCAGATGGCTGCCTTCTTGCTGTGTTCTCACATGACATTTTCTCTGTGTGCATCCACATCCCTGATGTCTCTTCCTCTTCTTATAAGTACATCAGTTCTATTGGGTTAGGGCCCACCCTTATGACATCATTTAATGTGGATTACCTCTTTAAACGCCCTATCTCTAAATGAAGTTACAGAAGGGGGTTAGGACTTCAACATAAGATCCTTGGGGTGGACAAAATTTCATCTATAATGGTATATTTACATGATTCATCACAAGAACCAGTAACTTGCTTCGAGTTGCCTTATTACCAAAAAAGCAACTTAAAATCCAGTATATTTTCAGTAAAAAATTGCTGGTATTTTTTTCTGCTAAAACACAAACTTAAAATCTAAACCGTAGCAACAGAAAGTTCATTTATTTGCCTAAAATATATAACAATTGCTCTCTTTTCCCATTTTGCAGGTAAAGGGAATCACACATATGTCTTTGTTAGGTAGCCGCTATGTATAATACTAGGTTTTATATAATAGCATATATTACTCTCAAATGAAGTGACCTGGACAATTATTATTCCTGAACTCCAAAAAAATAGGCGAGATTTGTTTACTACTGTGGACTAGAATTTCCAGAGCTGGCATTGCAGGCTGAATCACAAGCAGAAACCCAGTGTGAGTGATCTGTGATTCCTTCTGGTCTTTCAGTATTAGTAACGAGGATGTTCTTACTGTCACATCTACAGATTGAGAGAAACTCTCTGTGTACTTGTTTGTCTGGATACATTAAAATATAGAGCACAAAGGAGATTAGCTGAGATAATCACATGAAGCTAAAGTCATTTTCAGCCCTCATAATTTTAAGAACGGAAAATGGCATGCTATGTCAGGATATATGAAAACAACACACAAAAAAACACAAATGTTTGTTATGGCACCAAAACTTCAGAAAAGACAGAACACTTACATAAAGATAAGCCATGAATCATACAAGTTTTTACAGAGATATTATTAGGCAAATCACAATATGTATGACTATGAGAGATAATAAGTAGGTAATAGTTTTATCCAGCTTTTTTCTATTGTATTCCTAGTCATGAAATATTTTCAACTTCAGTGAATACTTAAAGTATAGATCAAAGTAGTTTATTTATCATATTATATGATCAAAATATGATTAGTAAAATCTTAGTTTTTATGGACAAATTTAAAATGTACCAATCTCATGATATGTTGTAAAGCATTGTCCTGTGTAAATATTTTTATTATAGAAAGACTTTGGGTATAATGTAAACATAATTTCATACAGAATCTTAGGGCATTGCATACAACAGTACTACTCTTCCAGACTAGTAGGTAGATACATTGTTTCTCTCATACCTCTAGTGTCACAAGTCATAAAAGCCATTCACTCTGTCACCAATGCACAATTTTTTCATAAGAATTTTAATGTTGTTCATCTCTACTTCTTGAATATACAAAATAATATAGCCAGGGGAATAGCTTTTGGATAGTGTAATTCAAACTCCACTGCCTTAATTCTTCCTTGTTCTCCTCTCTTTGACAATGTAAATAATTTACTTTGTTTACTTATATTGTTACATGGAAAGATTTAAGGTATTCATTTATTATAATTTATTTATTATAATTTATTAAAATTCTGTCTCCCACATATATCTATATCTATATAGATATAGATATATAAACATATCCTCAAGCTCAGAGATGCTTTACTCAAACCAATTTCTTACTGCTATAATTTTTTTTGAATTTCTTATATACTGTTCTACCTCCTTTGTGATCCTTATTCTATAACATTAGATTGTCATACACAATAAATTATAAGGCAAATTGAAGTACTGCAACAGTCTAATTCAATGTGCAGCTGCACTTGAGTACATCTCTACTAACTTTTTTGACAATGAAAATTTATTGGCTCTTTCAAAGATAGTTTCAGTTTCAGTAAGTAAAGACTGAGACTAATATTAAACTAAGAGTATGATTAACTGAACTTTCATGTAAAAATAAGATCATATTCAATTCATTACTTCTTGAATACGTTTTTAGATAAGAAAAACACAAAGGTTTTGGTTTGTATTTTTCACAAATTATCTATCTTTTTAAAGGTTAAAAAATAAAACTAATTCCATTCTTTTCTGTCATGGTGGTGCATATGATAATAGCATGTATGGAAAATAATCTCTTGTATAGCTATGCCTACCTCTCATATACTATATATTAAGTAATGTAATTAACACCATATTTTGAATATTTTACAATTGTAATTTGAATTACTTCTGAATTCATTAAATAGATGTTTTTATTTATTTTTTAAATCTGTCCAGTTAATCAGTTTTGTTTATAACGGTGTTCTTTATTTTATTGTATTGCATTTAGAGAATGTGGTCTTTACCATTACTGTCTTTGAGAATTAATTCAAATTAATTTATCTAAACTCAGAGACATGTGCTCTCTGAAGTAGGTAACCACATTTTAAAATTATTATTTTCTACTATTATATGTATGAATAAAGTGTCCGTATATATATGATATATATCATCTCTCTAATATATGGGTACTTATCTGGTAAATCTTAAGCTAATGTATCCCTCTTAAGATAAAAGTTTATCAAGTTTGCCTTGCTCAGTTCTACCTTTTTAATGCAGAAGATTAATTGTACTTATTGTTTATTAGTATCTAGCTACAATGAAAATGTGAATACATGCTGCCTAGTGTAGGTTCACTGGTCATGAAAAGAACTTTTTTCCTCTAATATTTCGAAGTTAGAATTTGATGATATGTCTTAATAAATACTGTTGAAAATATCATTAGGATATTATGCTGGATGTGACTCATCAATATCTATTTGAGGTTTCCCACAAATTGGTAGGACCTAAACAAAAATAGAGATTCCCATTGACACACCAAAACATATCCCCTATACCTAATAACTTGGTAGACTTAAGAAGTCAGGCTCACTGAACTACTCCTCACTGTTGCTAGTATCTAAAGCTGAGGCTATATTCTCTTTGCTTATCACAGTAAACTAGAATTTCTACAAGATTTATGCGGTAGGGTACTAGATTCTGCCAAGGTACAAGGCCGTCTTGGGAGGAACTCTTTTATTTTTAATTTGTTGTATATTTCCGATAAGTGAACAATAGCTAAATAATGGAACAGGTATTAGTATTGATATGTGCTAATGTTATAGGGAGAACAATCCTACCAAATGTATTAATACATAAAACAAATTATCAAAATTCATGGCCCACAGCTAAATTCCTCCATGCTTCTTCCTCTCCCCAATTCCTTCCCTCTATGTGAGGACCTTAGCCCATCACACAAACACCTTGGCTAAGCATCTCCTTGTAACAGTAATTCTTAGGGAGACATCAAAATTTTCTAGCACCGTAAAATATTTTCAGTTCTTAAAAAAAGGGAAGTGTGTGTCTAGAGAGAACTTAACAACTGACAGAGTGTTTTATGAAGAACAACTTGTTGAGAAGAAAAGGATGACTGCTGGTTTGTGATTTCTTTAAAGTTTACTCACATTTGTAGAGCCTGAAGGGGACTGTGTAAAGAAGATAAAATAAAAGCTTGGATGCCACACAAGATTAACTTGGCAATCGAGATAAGAGCATTTAATCAATGGCAAACCAGCTTCACGGGAACAGATCAGATCACAGTGACTGGAGGGAACTGCACAAAACCCATGAATGATTGCTATTTACCTTTCGAGAACAATGACAGTCATATTTTGCATTTTGATAGCTACTTTGATTGTAAGTTTCCCAACTCTTAGCATATTTTAAGATATTAAACCTTCTAAGATAGATATGACTTCAATCAGAATTTTATAAAGGATAGGCTGCATGGATTTCTGTTGGAGAGAATGCAAGATGAGTCGAGATTAGAGATACTTTTGAAAACATCCCACAGCTCAACCCTTGTGGAGTACAGGCTTATATTTTATGTAAAAGCCAAGAGAGTTTCAAGATAATCAGAATCCTTACTAGACATTAATGATACTTCCACACAGACACAGATATTGAAGTTTTATTGTATGTGGGATGCTGTGTATTAATCGCTATAAATATATCATAAGTCTTAAGGCAATAAATATCAATAGTAGTAGCATAGCAGTAAAAAATTGCAGGCGTAACTGCAAACGTCATTCTTTTGTATACCATAAGTCACTATATGCATATATTATGATAAATTAGGCATTGGTATGTGTAGTAATTATATACTAGTAGTTATTAGTTGTGATAAATAGTTAATACAGGTATATGAGTAAAGATTTATTAATATCTCCTTCTTAAAAAATATTTCGCACATACCCATAATTGCAAATAAATAAATTGTTCCTCATTATAAATATATGACATGCACCAAGGCATTTAAAGTATATAAGAAAAACAATTATTCTTAATAAGGCCTTAAACTGGGTTAAAAAGGAAAAAGCATGGTATGGTGGGAAAAAAATGTTTTAGTTTAGTTTTTCTACTAAATGGCTAAAAAGTTATAGATGAGTAGATAGAAAGAGATATATTTCCTCCTTTCTAATAACTTCAATTAGGGACAGAGTTTATATGCACTGTTTTTCATTTCAGGCTATGTATGAAGGAAACCAAAAATATGCTCAAAATGTACTTCCTTGACATATTTCAAGATGGTCGTTCAGAGAAGCTAAAAACACAGGAATAGCTGAAAAGCTGTCCCTCGTAGAAGAGATTTGCCTGCAGAAGAAATCAACAACAGATACATACAGGCCTTCTCTGAAGTCCCTCTTTGGTCTAGGAAAGATTATCTCATAGAAAAAGAAGACAAAAGGTTTGACTGAGAAACTGTTACCACAGACTGCCATATTTCCTTTCTGAGAGCTGCTACATGTGACCTTTTCTGTCCATAACAAGACCACCTTTGCTCCATGCCTTTCCTCCACTTCTCCATCCTGTAACTTCTCTTGTCATTCTTCAAGTCCATACTTATTCTGTAAACTCTGGATGATAAAAAAAAAAAAAAAAAAGTTAGGTCATCTGGTCCTTTCTTTGAGTTTTCCTATTTTGTATGACTGTTATGGACATGAGTGGATGTAATCAATGTGGGTTCCTTTTTTCCCCATTGATCTATTATCAGTTTGTTTTATAGGCTCAAAGTATCAAACTTTCAGAAGTGGGGAAAATTCCCTTTGCCTCTACAGTTCGGCATAGTCGGCAGGATGAAAAATTTGAAGACCACAATTGGGATCCTTGGACAACTGACTACAGGCTTGCAAAAAGCGCAAGATTTCTTTCCAAAAGTCAGCTCCCCAGATCTCTCCCTGTAGCACTTGGTCTAACGAGAGTAGTACAAGTCTTTGTCTTTTTCCCTTTCCAAAATTGGATTAATAAGAAAAAAAGTATGTGAACCAAGTTTGCTTATAAAATAAATTGGCTACGTTTAAAATAATACTTTTTAGAGAGCTCTCATCTTAAATAGCTACCTGATTGACACCTGTAAAAGATACAATAGAAACTCTATTGGCAAGATTAGGGGAAAACAGTGTAAATCAAATTTAAAACAAAATTAAAATATTTTGTATGCTCAAAATGCCTGATTTGAATCCCCTGAAGGGCTCATAAAAGGAAATGCCATACATAGTCTAGTGGTTAAGATTCCATTCCTTTACTATTGTGGCCAGTGTTTGATTCTTGGTCAGGGAACTAGTTCTCTGGTGGAAGAAAAAATAAGGCCTTTATAAGACTAATTTTATAGAACAAATTATCAAAACTTCGGAAGGATGGGAAAGGAAATTCTCTTTACTTCTATATGTATAATACATTTAATTTCCCTTAGCTAATCTCTGGGGAAATGGATCTTTACTCTGCCCTGATTTGCCTTGAGAACAGCATTTTTGTACAAATGTGCGTCCAAAAATAGTACTATTTACCTCCAGTTATTAGAACATGTGCTTTGGCTTTATGAATTATTTTGACTGATAGATGTATCCCATTCTTTTATCATTTCATCTTTCTTATGATGAAAAAATAATGTTTTTTAAGAGTTTTATAGAATGAGGAGGATAATGAATTAGTTAAATGATCTACTGCACACCTAAACTCTTAAGTCTCATCAATGACCTGAGTACAAAGGTAACTTAGCAGTAACTTGTAGACAAATACAACTGTAGTCATTATCATGGCAAATTATTTTGGAGAAAAAATGTTTATGGAATTTTTGAAAATATGGCGGAAAGGGAACCAAAACTGAGGAGGCTGACTCCAATATACTTTAAGCAACCTGTAAAAACAGAAATGCATCCAATGTTTAAGGAGTAAGCAGTGCTTAACAATGATGTGCTGACTGCATGTTTCCATACATTCCACACATTCTTCATGTATGCCAAGGTCAAAGACTTCCGAGAGGACAAGGCATGGTGCATTCTGTAATGTAATATAAACTAAAGAATGCCAGATAAATTCTGAGAAAGAAGCAAGAAGATAGTAATACTAAAGAATTCCTATTTTGTCCTTGCACATATGGTAGATACTGCTAATACCTACCTGGCATTTGTACCCTCCTTACATTTATTAACAGAACCTGACTTTTATTCATGTAATTTGTTTCAGGAGCTCCTCCCCAGGTACAAAAAAATCATCATTATTTATAAAGTAGGGTACAGAACAAGAAGGGAACAGATCGAGTTTATGCATGCTATGACATCAATTCTGAGACCATTTACCTTCTATATTTACACTCTTGGATATCAGTGCTTGCTCTACAGCATTGCCCTCTGTTTGTTATCCTATGTCAAGTCCTGACATGAAAGTGACTAATGCCATACATAAGAAGAAAAAGATTAAGACCCATGAGTGTATCTGAATTTTAAATATTTTTCTTTATACCATCCATCTTCACCCTGTACAAGAATAAATGAGAATTTATAATACACTTGCCATTATGTAACAAGTTTAAAATATGTCAATTTAAGTATAGATTTTTTAAAACATATTATAAGCATGTTAAATATTAAATATGTGGGTTCAAATAGTGGCAAAATAAATTGTAAAATTAGTCAGCATTTGTAAATTTATAATATTCTTATTTATTTTATCAATTAATAAACAGTTGCATATGATACAGATTTATTTTGGGCTTTAATTATGAATATATACACACATTTATGATTACATGATTGAATAAAATATATGTTTAATAGTATTCTTTGGAAAGATTGACAATAGATTATTAATTTTTTTGTTTTTCTGTAATATATTTCCCAGTCTTTCTGAGGTAACGTCACACAGGATTTTTTTAAAAAGGAAAAGCTAACCATTTTTTAAAAAACAGATAAAATGTATACTTGTATATTGAAAATTTTACCTAGTGCTAATGTCGAAATTTTCAGAAACATTAGGAGGCATTCTTAAAGAATAACTTCCTATAATTTTTTCAGATAATAGTGCCTTAAATCATTTTCAATATCACAGAAAACACAAAGATAAGTTTATGGGTGTAATTATATTGCCACACACTTTATAATTACGTATCTCTAATTGATGCTTTTAACCACCCACTGTGTTGTGCTACACCTGTGAAAAGGTTACACTCCAACATTAACTGGAAGCTATTTCGATTTGCAGAACTGAGTGTTGCATTGATAGAATAGGTAGAAATTTTATGAAAATCATCTTAAAGTTTTAGAGCTACAACTGAAAGTATGTTTGCAATACAATCCCCATAATCCCTAAGCCCAGCAAATGAAAGAGGGGATGATTTAGAACTTTTTAAAAGACTGTATACACATCATCTAATTGATCAAATATTTTACTTGTTCTAACAATACAACTAGCTTTCTCTTTTAAATATTTCTTTAAGAGAATGTAATCAGAATGCCTGCTGGGCTACTTTATTTGACTCCTTAAATAACGATTGCTTAAAAGTGATGTTATTATTGTAGTTTTAATTTCACTAATACATACTCCAAATTGGTGCTAGTAAAAAACTTTCTTTTTATTATTATTATTGTACTTTAAGTTTTAGGGTACATGTGCACAATGTGCAGGTTTGTTACATATGTATACATGTGCCATGTTGGTGTGCTGCACCCATTGACTCTTCATTTAGCATTAGGTATATCTCCTAATGCTATCCCTCCCCCCTACCCCCACCCCACAACAGTCCCCGGTGTGTGATGTTCCCCTTCCTGTATCCATGTGTTCTCATTATTCAATTCCCACATATGAGTGAGAACATGTGGTGTTTGTTTTTCTGTCCTTGCGATAGTTTGCTGAGAATGATGGTTTCCAGCTTCATCCATGTCCCTACAAAGGACATGAACTCATCATTTTTTATGGCTGCATAGTATTCCATGGTGTATATGTGCCACATTTTCTTAATCCAGTCTATCATTGTTGGACATTTGGGTTGGTTCCAAGTCTTTGCTATTGTGAATAGTGCCGCGATAAACATACGTGTGCATGTGAATTTAGAGAAGCATGATTTATAATCCTTTGGGTATATACCCAGTAATAGGATTGCTGGGTCAAATGGTATTTCTAGTTCTAGATCCCTGAGGAATCGCCACATCGACTTCCACAATGGCTGAACTAGTTTACAGTCCCACCAACAGTGTAAAAGTGTTCCTATTTCTCCACATCCTCTCCAACACCTGTTGTTTCCTGACTTTTTAATGATCGCCATTCTAACTGGTGTGAGATGGTATCTCATTGTGGTTTTGATTTGCATTTCTCTGATGGCCAGTGATGATGAACATTTTTTCATGTGTTTTTTGGCTGCATAAATGTTTTCTTTTGAGAAGTGTCCGTTCATATCCTTTGCCCACTTGTTGATGGGGTTGTTTCTTTCTTGTAAATTTGTTTCAGTTCATTGTAGATTCTGGATATTAGCCCTTTGTCAGATGAGTAGATTGCAAAAATTTTCTCCCATTCTGTAGGTTGCCTGTTCACTCTGATGGTGGTTTCTTTTGCTGTGCAGAAGCTCTTTAGTTTAATTAGATCCCATTTGTCAATTTTGGCTTTTGTTGCCATTGCTTTTTCTGTTTTAGACATGAAGTCCTTGCCCATGCCTATGTCCTGAATGGTGTTGCTTAGGTTTTCTTCTAGGGTTTTTATGGTTTTAGGTCTAACATGTAAGTCTTTAATCCATCTTGAATTAATTTTTATACAAGGTGTAAGGACGGGATCCAGTTTCAGCTTTCTATGTATGGCTAGCCAGTTTTCCCAGCACCATTTATTAAATAGGGAATCCTTTCCCCATTGCTTCTTTTTGTCAGGTTTGTCAAAGATCAGATAGTTGTAGATATGTGGCATTATTTCTGAGGGCTCTGTTCTGTTCCATTCGTCTCTATCTCTGTTTTGGTACCAGCACCATGTTGTTTTGGTTACTGTAGCCTTGTAGTATAGTTTGAAGTCAGGTAGCGTGATGCCTCCAGCTTTGTTCTTTTAGCTTAGGATTGACTTGGCAACGTGGGCTCTGAAGCC
Source organism: Gorilla gorilla gorilla (assembly GCF_029281585.2). Classification (NCBI taxonomy): domain Eukaryota; kingdom Metazoa; phylum Chordata; class Mammalia; order Primates; family Hominidae; genus Gorilla; species Gorilla gorilla. Next base: position 74,684,888 of record NC_073243.2, read on the forward strand.
AGCATCATGCTGATACCAATGCCTGGCAGAGACACAACAAAAAAGAGAATTTTAGACCAATATCCTTGATGAACATTGATGCAAAAATCCTCAATAAAATACTGGCAAACCGAATCCAGCAACACATCAAAAAGCTTATCCACCATGATCAAGTGGGCTTCATCCCGGGGATGCAAGGCTGGTTCAACATACGAAAATCAATAAACGTAATCCAGCATATAAACAGAACCAAAGACAAAAACCACATGATTATCTCAATAGATGCAGAAACAGAACTGACAGGATGTGTGTGTGTGTGTGTGTGTGTGTGTGTGTGTGTGTAAAGACAGAGACTTATTTAAGGAATTGGCTCACTTAATTATGGATGGAGGCCAGAAAGTCCAGAATCTGTAAGTTTCCAGGATAGACCTATAGGCTAGAAACACAGGAATGAGTAAATGCTTCCATTTGAGTCCAAAGACAGACTTGAGGCTGAATTTCTTCTGTAAATCTGTGTCCAAATGTCTTCTTTTCATAGGGAAATGTTTCATAAATGACCTAATTTTTACTTCATTACATCTTTAAAGACCATATCTCCAAACACAGACACATTCTGAGGTACTGGGGATTATGACTTCAATATGAACATTTTGTGGGATAAAGCTCAGCCTATAACAGATAGACATAGATACATAGTACTATAAAGAGATAAACAGATATAAATTGAAATTTAAATTTATATATCTAATGTTTTGAATATATATAACCAAATACATATTGAGATATATTGAAAATTTAAATGAGATGAAAATAGTTTTTAAAATATTATGTTTCTGTATAGAAATGTTGCTTACTGCATATATTTTAGACAGTAGTTTTAATAGGTCAGATTTAAGATAAGATTAGGATTCAAGAATAATCTATGCTAAAGACTGACTCTAGACTCAAATTAAGAAAGGTGAAAGTTTGTGGGGAACCAGATTTCTTGTATCATATATGGTTTTTAAATCTCTATAATATCTTGCTTTTCACGAAAATGTTAAGACAAATGTTTTTCCGAGAGAAAAATGCTATGGTGACCCACCCAATTTGTTATCAGCCAGTAATAGTTCCTCTGTCACAACCAAATTTATATTGTTGTTCTTACTCTCTTCTTGCATTCAAAGTCCAGTAAACTGTTCTGGGAATGGTTATATCAAATTATGTCATTAAGAGAGAAAGATAGACTGTTTAATGGAAGAAAAACACGAGCAACAGCAAATGCATGTTCTTACTATCCAGGAGCTATCAGTAAAACTACAAACTCCAAGTTTAAAATTATTTAGCTCAATCTTAATATATGTACTATTTAATTATGTTAACATTTTAATCATAATTTCATTACATATTTAGCAAGCATCTATAAATTATATAATTCTCAGTGAACAAATTCTGGATAAAATAAAAACAAGCCACTCCCCTACTAGTCTTTTCATTTTGGGCACTCTGAAAAATGTTATCATCTCTTGGATTTTTCTTTTTTAAGTTTAACTATCCAGCTGTTATCTTAATTAAGTCTGCCACAGGCAAGGATCTGGTTTTCCACACCTGTGGAGAAGACTGTCATGGCATTTTAATGACTTAATAGAGCTTGCAGAAATGGAGGCTAGTGTGAATGTTAGCAATGATTAGTTCAAATTAGTGCCAAAGCTGTCAATTTCCAATTAGGAGATGTGTTTGTTCTTCAACAATGTACTACCACAAATTGGGTGTTTTGACACTGTTAATTCATCTTTTGCCACCTGATAGAAATAACTCAAATGGCTCCCAGTAATCTCTTCTACAACAGAGTTATTAAAGTTAGACCCAGCTGGATATCAAGTTTAAAACCAAAGAAAATACATTATTCTCAGGAATAAAAATATATGGGATAAAAGGATAATTATTTTTGGCAATACTCCCAATTTACGGTTTAACTGCATGTGAAGGATGTTAGAGTACATAGTTGAAAGCACTGAATGCTCTGTTTGATAGGGAATTCTGGTGTGGTTGATGTGATTAGATGAAAAGGAAAAAATAGGAAAATTACAGTGCCCAGTGCAACTGAAAAACAAGTAAATACAAAATTTATCTTTCAATAAAGTATCAAACTATTTATTAATTTTTACACAGATAGTGTGCAGAAAATTGGATGCAAGTTCAGAGAAAATATGAAAAAGAGGGATTGATAATAAAAAAATTTTAATTTATAATGTCTATCCCTAAAGAAGATTATATCTGCTCTATTTCATAATATTAAGTACTACTTAATACCTTGCTTTATTGGATTTCACTTTATTGTCCTTCAAGGATACTGAGGGTTTTTTGTTTTTTTTGTTTGTTTGTTTTTAACAAATTAAACGTTTGTGGCAACTCTGACGGCTCCATTTTTCCAACAGCATGTGCTCACTTTGCGTCTTTCTGTCACATTTTGATAACTCAAACTATTTTAAACTTTTTCATTATTATTATCTATTATGGTGATTTGTGACAAGTGATCTTTAATGTTACTAAGATAATTGTTTGGGGCATCACAAACCACACCCATGTAAAACAGGAAATTTAATCTATAAATGTCGTTTGTGTTCCCAGTTTGCCACACACCAGCCTCTCCTCTGTCTCTCTTGCCTCAGGCCTTCCTATTCCCTGACACATGACATTATTGATATTAAGCCATTTAGTGACCCTACAATAGCCTGTAAGTGTTCAAGTGAAAGAAAGAGTCACATATCTCTCACTTTAAATCCAAAGCTTTGTGAAGAATGCCTGTCAAAAGCCAAGATAGAGGCCGGGCACAGTGGCTTACACCTGTAATTCCAGCACTTTGGAAGGCTGAGATGGGCACATCACTTGAAGCCAAGAGTTTGAGATGAGCCTGGCCAATATAGTGAAATCCCCTCTCTACTACAAATATAAAAATTAACTGGGTGTGGTGGCTCACCCCTGTAATCCCAGCTACTTGGGAGGCTGAAGCACAAGAATCGCTTGAAACTTGGAGGTGGAGATTGCAGTGAGCTGAGGGTGACACTCCAGCCTGGGTGACAGAAAGAGATTCTGTCTCAAGGGAAAAAAAAAAAAAAAAAAAAAAAAAGCCAAGACAGGCCAAAAACTAGATCCCTGGCAATAAACAGTGAGCCCAGTTGGGAATTTAAGAAAAAGATTTTGAAGGAAATTAAGATAAGCAAAAAAGTCTCATTGCTGATGCTGAGAAATTTTGAATGGGCTGGTTGGAAGATCAAATCCACCACAACATTCCCTTAAGTCAAAACCTAATCCACAGCAAGGTCCTAACTCTCTTCAATTCTATGAAGGCTTAGAGAGATGAGGAAGGTACAGAAGAAAAGTTTGAACTTAGCAAGATTGGTTCATGAAGTACATGGAAAGAAGCAGTCTCCATAAGACAAAAGTCTTAGATGAAGTAGCAAGTGCTGATGTAGAAGCTGCAGGAAGTTATCCAGAAGACTTAGATATTTGATAAAGGTAGCTATACTAAACAAAAGATTTTCAGTCTAGATTATACAGCCTTCTAATGGAAGGAGATGACCATCTTCTCAGAGCCAGCGAGGAGAAGTCAATGTCTGCCTTCAAAGCTTCAAAGAACAAGCTGACTATCTTGCTAGAAGCTAATGCAGCTAGTGACTTGAAGCAGAAGCCACTGCTCATTTACCTGTCAGGAAATCCTAGGGCTTTAAGAATTATGCTAAACCTATTCTGCCTGTACTCTGTAAACAGAAGAATAAGGCCTGGATCACAGAACATCTGTTTACAACATGGTTTACCGAAAATTTTAAGCCCACTGTAAAGATCTACTGCTCAGGAAAAAAAAAAAAAAAAAAAAAAAGCCCTTTTTAAAATATTACTGTTTGCTGACAATGCTCTTGACACCCAATCACTCCAATATCCAAGGATATTAACATTGTTTACATGCCTGCTAACACAACATTCATTCCTAATGGATCAAAGAGTAATTCTGAATTTCAAGTCTTATTATTTAACAAATACATTTTATAAGGCTATAGCTGCCACACATAGGGATTCCTCTAACAGATCTGGGCAAAGTACATTGAGCATTTTCTGGAAAGAGATCACCATTCTAGATCCATTAAGAACATTTGTGATTTAAGGGAGGAGGTCAAAATATCAACATTAATGGTAGTTTGAAATAAGTTGATCCCAACTATCATGGATAAGTTTGAGGGGTTTAAGACTTCAATGGAGGATGTAACTGCATATGTGGTGGAAATAGCAACATAATTTGAATTAGAAGTGAAGCCTGAAGATGGGACAGAATTGCTGCATTCTCATAATAAAACTTGAATGGATGAAGAGTTGCTTCTTTTGGATGAACAAAGAAAGTATCTTCCTGAGATGGAATCTAGTCTTGCCGAAGATGCGGTGAACATTATTGAAATGACAACAGAAGACATAGTTGGGGAAGCAGCAGCAGGGTTTGAAAGGATTGATTCCAATTTTGAAAGAAGTTCCACTGTGAGTAAAATGCTATCAAACAGGGCATGCTGTAGAGAAATAGTTCATGAAAGATTCAATTGCTGTGGCAAACCCTACTGTTGTCGTATTTTAAGAAATTATCACAGCCAATCCCAAACTTCAATAACCGCCACCCTCATCAGTCAACAGCCATCAACACTGAGGCAAGAACCTGTACCAGCCAAAAGATTATGAACTCACTGAAGGCTAAGATAAATGTTAGCAATTTTTAGTAATAAAGTATTTTTAATCAAATTATGTATATTGTTTTTAGACACAATAATATTACACACTTAGTTGTTTTAGACACAATGCTACTGTATATTTAATAAGCTAATAAGCTACAGTTTAGTGTTAATATAACTAGTATGTTCACTGGGAAACAAAAAGGTTTGTGTGACTTTGTGAATGGCAGAAGGGATCCGAGTTACTGGTGGTGAATCTGTATGGATCTGCAGCGACCTCAGTTCTTGTCTCCTCAGAAGAAAGAGTTTGACTGAAGGATGTAAGGCAGAAAAAAGAGACCGAGGCAAGTTTCAGAGCAGGAGTGGAAGTATATTAAAAATCTTTAGAGCAGTAAAGAAAGGAAAGTACACTTGGAGGAGACCCAAGTGGGCACTGAGAAGGTCAAATGCAGCATTTTACCTTGATCCTAGGACTTTATAGAGCAGCCCACCTCTGGCGTCTTGTGCCCCTTTCCCATGAATCTTCCCTTAAGTTGGGCTGCCCACAAATGCAGTGCCCTCCTTACACTTGGGAAGTGAGCATGTGCAGTGTGCTCAGGAAGTTCTACACATGTCCATCTGAGGCTTTCTTCCCTTTTTTTTTTCCAGTGGAGTGCCCCTGAAAGGTCATACTCCTCCATTTTGTCTTTTAATGTTCATGCCCTGGGAGTTACTTCTTCCTGGTATCTTCATTCAATTAACACTTTCTGGTATCTTCATTCAATTAACACTTTAACGTGACAGCTGTGGACCATCAGGAGATTGTCGCTCCCTGGCAGTGACAGCCAAATTATCATTTTTAGAGAGGCAACATGATAACTGTCAAACCATCATCCAATAATCACCTTAGGGTCCTGGTGGGTTGGGGAGACAGCCCTCTCCTCCCCTACTCATGGCCTGTCTAACTCTCTGCAACAAGTTGCTTTATTGCAATATTTGTTTTATTGTGTTGGTCTGGAACTGAACCTGCAGTATCTTTGAGGGTTGCCTACATTAAAGAATTTCTATGGTATGGAACTGAGAAAACCTATAAAGAGAAGGGAATATATTTAACACTCAAAAGTTACATTTTCTGGAGGTAATAACAGACCAATAATACTAATAGCAATTATTTATGAACTTTTATCTATCTAAGATTGACATTGGTTTACTTTCACATATATTGTTCCACTTAATAGCTACAATTTCCATGCAAGTTAATTTTAGTAGTATTATTTTTCATTTTACAGATGAAGGAAATCAAACTTAAAAAGTTATGTGAATGGTTTAAGAAAGCAAACTTCAGAAGAGCCCATGACCTTTAATAGAAATATCTATGTTCATTTATTTAAAAACTATTCATAGTTGCTTAAGGTATTGTTTATCTTTAATAATACACATCAATTCATTTTCACAGGCTATATTCTACATTTAACAATAACATTATTAGTTATTTATTGCAATATAACAAACTCATCCTAAAACTTAATGGCTTAGGGTTTTATGGGTTGGACTGAACTTAGCGAGACTAGTTCATTTGTGCTACTTAGCCTCACCTAGCATAGCTTGATTTGGGCTGGAAATTATACTTTCATAAAGGCTCACTCACTTAAATGGCAAGTGATGATAATTGTTAGTTGGGAGCTCAGCTGTGGCAATTGACCACAAGTCTCTGTTTTCTGCAGGTGATATCTCTTGATGTGATAGCTCTATTTTTCTTATAATATGGCAGTTGAATTCCAAAGAAAAAAAACAGTTTCACAGGACAATACCTCAAGTAAGGTCTCTTATTTTCTCCTGTGACGCTCTCTAATGTCCCATTGACCAAAGCCAGTCATATGAACAAGCTCACTGTGAAAGTGTGACAGGACTGCCCCAAGCATGAAATCTGGGAGACATGGATCATAGTGAGCATAAAAATAACATCAATCTGAAAATATTTCTACAATTTTGGTGGGAAAGTGTAAGAAAAGATATTTATTATTTATTCATGGATGAACATTCAAGAGTAGTAAGAAACAAAGTGCTTCCTTTCATTATAATGCAAAATAGGCATTTAATAAGTACATTTAAAATGTTACTAATATGGAGTAAAGATTATGCTAGAGCCATATGTCTAAAAATAGTATTTTTAAAATGTGTAAGTATAGTTTTTAAACATATGAGGTTTCTTATCAGCAAGCAGACTAAGTAGCTTTATTGAGGATCTTACTGGGAAAACAAGAGAAAAATATCAAAAATGTACAATTAAACATTTTGAAAAAATGTTCTTAATGGAATTAATTAAATACTGATATAGTTAGAAATATTTAAATACCAAAACTAAGTGAAAATAAAAATTCTATATCTGGCTTTTTCGTTAAGAATATTTGCAATTAGGGTAAATTTGAGTTTCAATTACCTTGACCTTGAGGCAGAAGCCAAAATTTCTTCCCCTGGAGTTATTAAATCCAAACTCAAAAAATCACACACACACACACACACGCACACACACACACACACACACACACGCAACAAAACGTCTGGACTGTGAGAAATGTATTTCTGCTCATTATAAATTACTCAGTCTCAGGTTTTCTGTTATAGCAGCATTTTGGTAATAACTAATAATAAAACAATACACTCTTGAGAATTCATAGCTATGTGATATAAGTGTATTATTTATAAGAACCAGTTTACATCTAAGACTTAATTCACTCTGTGAAATCAGAAAAAAGTATTAATGCCTAATTATTGGGAGTTATGACTGCATATTGTAACAATTTTGAACTGCTTGAGTTCAGTAAAAGAAGTCTTCATGGAAGTAAAGTAACTAACATCAAATTAGAGAAAATAATTCAGAAGCAAAACAATAACAAGTAACAGTGAACCTTCAGTACACTTCTCTGCATTAAAAATTATTTGTATATTTTAAAGACATAATTTAGAACTTCCTGACACTGCTGTAAAACATAATCTACTGATCAGAAATATAAGTTTTCCACACATAATGCTTATCTTACTTGAAGAAAAATGTTTCAAGCAAAGATGTCTTTTATAACAAGAGACAGCCACCTAAGAAAAAGTAGAACACTTCTGTGGTTTGAATATGATCTTCAAAAAGCATGTGCTGGAGACTTAATTCCTAATACAGCAGTATTGGGAGGTAGATCCTAATGAAGGGTGATTAGACTGTGAGGGCAGAGTGAATCAATCAGTGTCATTATTGCAGGAGTAGGTTAGTTATAAGATGGGAAGTTCTGCAATCTCTCTCTCTCTCTCTCTCTCTCTCCTCTTCCCCTCTCTTTCCCTCTCTTTGCCCTTTCATGATCTGATACCTCCAATGTGTTATGAGGCAGCAATAAATTATTCACCAATGCCAGCCCCTCAATTCTGGAATTCTCAGTCTCCAGGACTGTGAGAAATGGATTTCTGCTCATTATAAATTGCTCAGTCTTAGGTTTTCTGTTATAGCAGCATAAAATGGACTAAAACAGACACTATCTTGATTTATAGCTCTTTGCAATTATGTTTAATTATTTTGGAAATTTTGTTGCATTCACTGGTTTACCCTAGTGTATTAGTCCATTCTCACAATGCTATGAAACATTGAACTGCCTGAGACTCCGTAATTTATAAAGAAAAGAGGTTAAATTGAATCACAGCTCTGTAGGGCTGGGGAGGCCTCGGGAAACTTACAATCATGGCAGAAGGGGAAGCAAACATGTTATTTTTCACATGGCAGCAGGAAGGAGAAATGCCAAACAAAGAGGGAAAAGCCCCTTATAAAACCATCAGATCTCCTGAGAACTCACTCACTATCATAATAACAGCAGCATGGGAGTAACTGCCCCAATGATTCAATTATCTTCCACTGAGTCCCTCCCAGGACACGTGGGAATTACAGGAACCTCAGTTCAAGATGAGATTTCAGTCGGGACACAGTGAAACCATACCATTCTGCCCCTGGCCCCTCCTAAATCTCATGTCCTCACATTTCAAAACACAATCATGCCTTCCCAAGAGTCTCCCAAAGTCTTAATTCATTTCAGCATTAACTAAAAAGTTCATAGTCCAAAGTCCATTCTGAGACAAGGCAAGTCCCTTCTGCCAATGAGCCTGTAAAATTGAAAGCAAGTTAATTATTTCCTAGATACAATAGGGGTACAGGCATTGGGTAAATACAGCCATTTCAAATGGGAGTGATTGGTCAAAACAAAGGGGCTACAAGCCCCAAGCAAATCTGACATCTAGTAGGCACTCAAATCTTAAAGCTCCAAAATGACCTCCTTTGACTCTATGTCTCATATCCTGCTCACACTGATGCAAGAGGTGGGCTCCCATGACCTTGGACAGCTCCACCTCTGTGGCTTTGCAAGGTACAACGCCCTTCCTGGCTGCTTTCACAGACTGGCATTGAGTGTGTGCTGATTTTCCAGGTGTACGGTGCAAGCCATCGGTGGATCTCCCATGCTGGGGTCTGAAGGATGGTGACCCTCTTATCACAGCTCTGCTAGGCAGTGCCCCAGTGAGGACTCTGTGTGGGGACTCTGACCCTACATTTTCCTTCTGCACTGCCCTAGCAGAGATTCTTCATGAGGTTTCTGCCCCTGCAGCTAACTTCTGGCTTGATATCCAGGAATTTCCATAGATCCTCTGAAATCTAGGTGGAGGTTCCCAAACCTCAATTCTTGCCTTGTGTGCACCCACAGGTCTAACCCCACATGTAAGCCACCAAGGATTGAGGCTTGCACCCTTTGAAGCAACAGCCTGACCTGTATATTGTCCCCTTTTAGCCATGGCTGGAGCTGAAGCAGCTGGGATGCAGGGCACAATATCTCTAAGCTGCATAGAGCAGGGGGCCCTGGGCCTGGCCCACACAACCATTTTTTTCTTCTAGGCCTCTGGGCCTGTGATGGTAGGGGCTGCCATGAAGGTCTCTGACATGCCCTGGAGTTGATTAACTGGTGTTAACTGGTGATTAACATTCAGTTCCTCATTACGTATGCCAATTTCTGCAGAGGGCCTGAATTTCTCCCTAGAAAAATGGATTTTTCTTTTCTATCACATTATAAGCCTGCAAATTTTCAAACTTTTATGCTCTGATTCCTCTTGAACACTTTGCTGCTTAGAAATTTCTTCCACCAGATACCTTAAATCATCTCTTTTTAGTTCTAAGTTCTACAGATCTCTAGGGCCGTGGCAAAATGCCACCAGTCTCTTTGCATAGCAACAGTGATCTTTACTCCGGTTTCAAACACGTTCCTCTTCTCCATCGGAGACCACCTCAAGCCTGGAATTCTTTGTCCTTATCACTATCAGCATTTTGGTCCAAGTCATTCAACAAGTCTCTAGGCAGTTTCAAAGTTTCAAACATCTTCCGGTCTTTTGAGTCCTCCAAATTGCTAGGAAGTTCCAAACTTTTTCACATTTTTCCATCTTCTTGTGAGCCCTCCAAACTGACCTCCGCCTGTTACCCACTCCCAAAGTCACTTCCACATTTTTGGGTGTCTTTACAGCAGTGCTCCACTGCCTCAGTACCAATTTACTGTATTAGTCTGTTCTCGCACTGCTATAAAGCACTGCCTGAGACTGGGTAATTTATAAAGGAAAGAGGTTTAATTGACTCACAGTTCTTCAGAGCTGGGAAAGCCTCAGGAAACTTACAATCAAGGCAAACGGGGAAGCAAACATGTCCTTCTTCACATGGTGGCAGGAAGAAGTGCCAAACAAAGAGGAAAAAGCCCGTTATAAAACCATCAGATCTAGCGAGAACTCACTATCACAAGTACTACAGCATGGGAATAACAGCTTCATGACTCAGTTACCTCTCACTGGGTCCCTCCCATGACATGTGGGGATTATGGGAACTACAATTCAAGATGAGATTTTGGTGGGGACACAGCCAAACCATGTCACCTAGATTACCTCTTAGCTAACCCTTGGCTTTGCCCACACCTCTCACCAGAAGCTTTTTAAATCCAAGTCTTGGTTAGAAATGTTTCATGCAATTAATGATGCTTATAATTATATAATAATCTAAGTAAATAAATATTTAGTGTGTTCAAGGGAAATGCACTTTCCCAGCTTTTAATTTCTATGAAATATTTCCTGAGTCTTAGATGAGCTTCACATTCTCTTGGGAATATGTACACATGACTTATTCATACATTTGCAAATGTAGAAATTGGCTTACCTGCAATCAGTATGAGTTCCGTCTCACCCTTCCATTCTTCAAGACTGTCTACATGAGGAGGTTGTCTAAATAAGGTTTTATCTAGGAATAGTACACATCTGACAATTCTGTAGTCCACTTAGCAAACGCTTTTGGTTTCCACACTAAACTATGATCTCCAAAATTGATATGTGGGCTTCCATGTACTATGTATAGTATTAGCTTTCTCAATTACCTAAAACATAGGTGCAGAAGAGGGATTCTATTAATTGGAGGACACCTCAAAATCTCCAATAACATTGTAAATAGCATTAAAATAAAATTAAAGAGGTGGTAAAATAAATTTATTATGCCAGTGTTTTATAGCATAAGACAGATTATTCATCACATTGTCAATATGCATACTGAAAATTGTTTAATAAACAGTTTCTAAACTTGTGCTATTCATTTAGTAGGCATATTGAGATTATCATTTAAGTGACTCATACCAATACTTTTTATTACCAGCTAAAGAAAATTTCAGTTTAAATATTTCATATAATAAATTCATGTAATAAAACTCAGTGTGTTGACCTTTTCAACTTAACTCCTCTACCAACAACAGCAATATGTTGGGGTGAGGAAAAAAACTTCCCCTTTGCCTTCTGAAGGCTCACTGAAAAATCAATGGGTGAGAAGCATACAAGCAAAGGCATATACATATATGAATGTACACAACCAGAATCACGGGTTAATTACCCCCAACCTCAATGGGGTGCAGAAACTTATATACATTTTCCCATAGGGGAGGGAGGAGATGGAAAATGTAGAGGATTCCGTTGAGGTGCAGGAAATAATTATTAGGGAGAATTAATAGATGAGAGAGATAGAAACTAACTTGTAAATAATTGGAATGACCCCAAGAGGCAGATATTATCTTGTGAAAAAAAGTTCCATCCAGGTGTGGTTGCATTCTTTACTCTTCTTTAGTGAAATAATGAGATTTCAAAGAGGGGATAGAAGAAAATTGTGTTTCCCTTGGTAAAAGACTTCTTGGTCAAATAAAGACATTCCAGAAAAAGTGTCCCTCCTTGAGCTTGTGGGGGAAGAGAGGGAAACAAGTCAAAGTTAGAGGGATCCTGAGATTTATTTCTCAGGCCTTTTGATGTTCAAAAGAGCTCAACATGCCCAAGTGCCATATTTTGAGTAATCATTTTATGGACTCCAACAGAAGCTATTTAGTGGAAATCTGATTATTCAATATCGTATTGGAAGATAACCTCTCAGAGATAAGTGATAATAGCTATAACATTTCCTACTCTCTGTGGAGTTTTGATTTTTTGTTGTTATTGCTTCTGTTGATTTAGTTCTTCATAAAGCATATATTACTACTAGGTCAGAAAGCACTGATCAGAAAAAATAAAAGAAGATAAGAAACTTATTCTGTCAGCTACACACCACATAGAAAACCTCAATCAACAGGTCTTTTGAAAATAAGCACAGCCTATTGGAAGCAGGGGCTTTGCTGTTAGAATCTTTTTGAAGGAGATGAGGCACAAGATATAATTGTAAAGAGCTTACTTGAGCCAAAGTAAGGACAGCTGCCTGGGAAACACTTGTATGTTGACTTGGAAAGTGTTTTGTTAATCCTTTGTTAAAGCACGTTTTTAAAGGTAAAAGAATAAGGAGTGAGTTGATACAAAGTTGTTTGATAAGAATTTTTATTAATTTACAGAAATAACGTTGACTAGTGATTGGCTATACATTGTTGAACTATAAGGTTATTTATGTATTTTTATGAAATAACATTGATTAGTGATTGGACATACATTGTTGAATCTCAAGGTTATGAGTTCTGGTGTCCAGCATATGGCATTTTATGGCTACCTAGTGTTCGTTAATCTAGTGCCCACATAGTGAGTGGTTTCAAAAGGTTCTAGCTCAAGGGAGTGAGGTATGACTGCTGTCACATGCTATCACATTTTAATGCCTCTCTGTGCCTGATAATTAAAGAATGCTTGCATTACTCAGATAAAAATTCTTTTCTTTCTCAATTTCAATTTCATCTTATTCTGTTTCCTTATCTGTGAAATGAGTAATAATTCTTAACTAATAGGAATGACAATGACCAAAGGTGCAGGACTAAAACTGTTAGGGAATTTCATATTTAAATATAATAGGCTGGGCACAGTGGCTTATATCTATAATCCCAGCACTTTGGGAGGCTGAGGCAGGTGGATCACTTGAAGCCAGTAGTTGAAGTTCAGCCTGGCCTACACGGCAAAACCCCATCTCTACTAGAGATTAAAAAAAGTTAGCCAGAAATGGGATACCTATAATCCCAGCTACCCAGGCATGATAGGTGAGGCATCTGAGGTATCACCGTTCAGACGTGATGATCTGGTAAGTTTCAGTTCCTTGATACTACATGGGAGGTATGATGGTTGGTTTCTTGAGAAAGGAACTCAGATAAGACAAAAGTAATTTTCTCAACTTTTAAGATTTGGAGGGTCAATTTCTATCTTTGTTCAAAAGATACCATAAACATCAGTTCTGTGAAATGATTTGGCTAGTTTCAAAATACAAAAGTTAAAAAAATGGAAAAAAAATGAGATTTATTGAGTCGACATATTCTGAAAAATAATGCATTTTTAATCTGCAAAGTATTTTTCTAAATTTTTTACTATAGAATATAGATAACTCAAAATACAGCATACAAGAAATGCTCTCATTCTAACTTGGATGTGAAGAAACTTTCTAACAGGAAGTAGAAATTTACATAAATATTAATAGAAGAACAGTTAAGGTATCAGATATCTAAACTCTCTTTTTGTTAATGGTTTAAAAGATTCCGTGATGGTTAGAAAATTAATTAAACAACTCCAACACAGGGAAATTTCATGTTTGTTTGTATATTTTGTTTTGGTATAGATACAAGTGATTGTTTTCTGGTGAAAATAATAAGCCCCCCAAATTTATCACCCTCAGGTATATTAATCACTTTTCCACTAAGCAAGCGATCTTAACTTTTTTAATTAAATTGTTGATTAACATGTAACTCCACAAATGCTATAGAACACGTATTTTGATGTTAGAAATAGAGGGTAAAAAGAAACTTCCATCTATTGTATTCAAAAAGCCAAAAGACAGAGTAGGATAAACAGAAATTCCAAAAACAAACCTTCACTGTATAAAAATATATTAAGCTTTATTTGAAACAAATTGATTTATTTTGTGAAAAGAACAAAGGAGAGAATTGACTAAATCAAAAAGATTAAATGTTAATTCACTTGGTACTTAAAAGGGAATTCTACACACCACATTTCTCTTGTGGTCTTATTAACACTACTGCAGGCCAAATACAATATCCATGTATCATCAAAGAATTTACAAGCATATTCAGTTCTCTCTGATTTATCAACCACATTTCTCACTGAATAATCATTTTTTCATTACACATATGAATTAGTTGCAAGTTAAAGTTGATTTTGTTAGTCTTTTATTCCATCTAGTTTCTTGATAATTGTTACTTTGACTGCACTTGGCACATCTTCTCTGAAAAATTATGTACAACTCACGATTTTTATATAGCTATGCTGATGTTATTCTCTGTACTTTCTGATTAGAATTATTATAATAATTCAATTTATCAAAGTTATGCTTCCATGTAATTTAAAGAGACAAATATTTTATAAGGTTTATCAAAAAAATAAAGCAGGCTATAGGCATCTTCAGTTTTTCATTTCTTATTTTCTCTTCCTCAGTTAACTGTTTTCAAATCTACTAGCTTAGTTCTTGTGATTTACTTCCATGTCTCCAGAGGACATGCATATTGGTCTTTCAGGCATTATCTACTGACTTTTCACCATAGAAGTTGAAGATTTAACTTTCTTTCTTTCCCACAGCCCCAGTACACAGACATAAATTGTCCACCTATGATCCTCCATAAGTGAACATATAATTATATTGGTGAGGCTAATATTGACTATCGAGATTAAAAGGTAGTAACTTCTATTCACAAAACAGCCACACAGTAGATAGGCTTACTTGGTCATATCTGCATATGTTTAATTTCCCTTGCATTTAATACATGTTTTATAGCTTCTTTTGCTTAACTTTCTGTGTATCAATACTCCTGTCACAAATTATTTACTATTCACTAAATCTTATATTTAGGTGTTCATTTACATCAGCTAATTAACAACTTTCTTCTTGAAGAAGTCTTTCCTAAAGTCTTTTGATCTGCTGCAATGCCCTCTACACTTGTTATCCATGTGCATATCTGGACATCATCGCCTTTCTCTCTTCCTGGGGTGTTGGTCTACCTCACTTCTCTGCTAGATTTTTCATTTTCTGTAGGCTGCATCATATCAGCCAGATTTCTCAAGAGAAATAGAAACAGTAGGGTGTGTTTGTGGTGTGTGTGTGGGAGTTCAGTCAGGCTGGTGGGAAAATTTTTAAGATGAAGTTATAGGATATAGAGACAAATCGTCTTGGAAGGCTGGAAGGTTTTGTAAAAATGTGAAGATAGGGTTATGGCTGAAAGCAGCCTAATCCTACCTTGAGTAAACAGCTTAAAGTAGGTACAAAGGAATGTAAAGTAGTTTATCTAAATAGCTCATTTACTCATGTGGTCCTAAGACCAACATTTGATAAACTGCAGGTGCATAATTGCTCTCTACTTGGGGGATGGGCAACCAGGTCAATTCCCCTCTAGTGGTGTTTACTCAAGACCTTTGTCATTTAATCTATACTGAATAAATAAGAGCTTCACTGGCTGAACACGGTGGTGGCTGCTACTCTTTACAGCACCTTCCTTGATGTCTGTGAGGGGCCCGGACCCTAAGCTGAACTGACAGGCGGAATATCTGTGTCAGTGTACGTCATTCATTCATTGTGGGGTCAGGGTCTGCAGAATGAACTCCACAGCTGTAATGTGTGTGTGTGTATGCGTATGCATATGTGTGTGTGTGTGTATGTGTGTGTTTAGAGAGAATGAGATCCATCTATCTTCTGTCATGATTTATTTTAAGGAATTTGTTCATGCAGTTATAAAGGCTGAAAAGTCCCAGAATCTGCTATCTGCAAGCTAGAAACTCATGAAAGCCAGTGGTTTAATTTAGTCCCCATCTAAGCACTGAGAACTAGTGTCACGGGATCATTAAGGCATCTTTTCACCAGCTAGAAACCTCTGTGGCCTGTGGCACCTCTGCTTGGATTTCACCTGTGTCCACTGGGCTAGTTCTGCCCACCTGGCCTTGCAGGCTACTGTCAGCTCACACTATCAACTTAGATCCCGTGTCTGCCAAGGGTGAGCCAGGCACAGAGTGATGAGGGGTGTGTGAGCAAGCGAGCATGGGGTCCAGCCACTGTGCACAGCCAAGTGCACCGGCTGTGGTGGGGTTGGCAGCTCCAGGCCCCAGCACAGGCACTGGCTCCAATGTGAGGTTGTGGCTGGACCAGACATATTGCAAGTGGCTTCTGCTGCTGGCACAAGCATCTGGACAAGGGGAATGTGATGGCACCCAAAAGCTCAGAGATACCAGGATCTGCAGAGTTCCAAAGAGGGTGTTACAGTGTGTCACAGCCTTGGCTTAGGAAGCCCTGAGGTCTGGGCTCCCAGAAGGGCCACAATTCTCCTCTCCTTCTTGTTGCCCATAACATGGAAAGTGGTGGTGGTGGGGTGGTGTTTTAGCTCTGTTTGTGTTACAGCTCTTTTAATACCACCATTTGGTGGGTCCCAAGTTTTTATCCTGTGACCAGGAAGAATGAAGTAAGCAGAAAACTGGAGGGTGAGCAAGATGAAGAGAAGCTTCACCAAGCAACAGACAGCTCTCAAAGAGGGCAGCTCCATTCTGTGGGCAGGTGATCCTAGCAAGAGTATAAGTGTGGCTGAGTCTGGGGTTTTTATGTTTCCAAAATGGAGGAAGTGTGTGGTGATGCGTCCATGGGCAGCCAGCAGCAGATCTGATTGGCTGATTGGTCATCAATGAAGTTCTCATTCTGAGCCATGGACTTCACCCAGGACTGGAAGCCTGGCCCCTAGGCTTCAGGCCCTCATTGGCCTGAAGTCGAGGTTTCACCAGGGACCCACTCCTTCCCACCTAGGAACCTGTCTTCTTTAACATGCCATCCATGGTGCCCAGGCTGTCCACACAGAGAGGAGCCTACAGGCCTGTTGCTGAGCCACCCTCAGCCCCTTTGGCCCCACTCCTGTGCTCTTCAGTGCTCAAAGTCCAGAGGGAGTTAAGGTGACAGGGCCTGGTATGTCAGCACTGCCCTAAGCTCATGCACACCTGGCCAGGTTTTGACAGCACTCTGACTTGGCCACAACTTTGCTCTGCCCCACAGCAGGCACTGGGAATGGGGAGAGGCCAGGGAGAGGGAGCAGGCACTTTCAAGCCTGCAGAGGCAGGGGACTTCCTGGGCCTCTGAGAGGACAGGGATAGCTGGGTCTGGAACTGCAGCTGGGTGGCTGTAGCTGCACCCAGGAGCATGGGGCCCCACCCCGCCAACTCAGTAGTTGAGGGGGTTCCCACCTAGTCCTAGACCTGATTGCACCTCCCCTGCTGCAGCTGGTGTCCACACAGCAGCTGCTCCAGACGGGCTGCTGCTGCCATCACTAGGAGAACTAATTATATAAATTTCAGTCAAAGGTTTGGAAAATATGAGATGAGATATCCCAGCTCAGTCAGGAAGCAGGGGGAAAAGGGGTGAATTCCTCCTTCCTTCACATTTTGTGAAAGTGGTTGATGCCCAACCACTTTGGGGAGGGCACTCTATTTTACTAAGGCCACCAACTCAAATGCTAATATCATCCAGAACCTACTGTCACAGACATACCCAGAAACAGTACATAATCTGGGTACTCTCTGGCTTACTTAACACACAAAGTTTATTGCAGCACTATTCACAATAGCCGAGAAATGAAACCAATCTAAGTACTCATCAATGGAAGAATGGATAAAGAAAATGTGGTGTATATATACACAATAGAATACTATTCAGCCATAAAAACAATGAAGTCCTGTTATGTTCAACAACATGAATGGAACTAGAGGTAACTGTATTAAGTAGAATAAATGAGGTGGAGAAAGACAAATGTTACATGTTCTCACTTCATATGTGAGAGATATAAAAGTTGATATCATTCAGGTAGAGAGTAGAATTATGGTTACCAGAAGCTGAGAGGGGTGGGGTGAAGAGTGGCTGGTTAATGGGTATAAACATACAGTCACATAGAAGAAGTAAGTCCTGGTATTTGATAGCACAGTAGATTGAATATAGTTAATAATAATTTATTGTACATGTCAAAGTAGGTTGAAGAGATTTGAAATGTTCACAACACAAATGAATGATAAATATTTAAGGTAATGAATATCCTAATTATCTTGATTTAATCATTATGTATTGTATGCATGTATCAATATATCATATGTACTTCATACATTTGTACAGTTATTATGTATTAATTTAAAAAATAGTTAACAATCACAATAATATTCTCAATATATTCTCTCCTCAAAAAAGGATACGTGGAATGACAAATGTTTGATATATCGAAACCTGAAAATACTTTCATTTTATGCTAATACATGATTACTAGTTTAGATGACTGTAATATTTAGATGGAAAATAATTTATCTTCAAAATAGTAAAGGCATTAATTCTTTATTGTTAATTACTTTTGGCTTTCTATTTTGTTGTTCAGAAATATAAGGTTATTTTTATTTATCTTTTTATATGATCCATATTTTCTCTCCCTCTCTCCCTCTGTCTGTACTTCCCTCCTTCATTCTCTCAAATTGCAGGTTATTCTTTTTCTCTCCAGTGTGCTAAAACTTTCTTTACATCCTGCCCTAGAAAAAGTCTATATTCTTGCCCAGGTTTAGGGCCTCAGTGGACCCTGAATTAGGAAATGTTCTTTAGTCCTGACCTATTTTCATGATCTCATTAAGGGTTTTCTACACTGTTTTCTTTTTGGAAACAATCTATATGTTTATGCTTAATCTGTTCAGTTGCTCCTCCCTTTGCCTTCTATTCTCCATGTCTCTGACTCTCTAAGTTATGTCTACAACTTTGTCTTCCAAACATTAAAAATTTATATATATATATCACAATCATGTTTTTAATTTCTATTTTTTCTTTAAATATCCCTTTTTATAGTATCCTGCTTTATATCATAGAGTCAATATTTTCATTAACTTTCTGTTTTCTGTTATTGTTTCCAAAGAGCAAAAGTTGATAGGAATGGTGCATTAAGGAGGGGCCTCACTGACAGTCTCTTCAGTATTTCATTTTGGGCTGGTCAGTTTCTCTGGGAACTACTACCGAAAGGTCTTTGTTTGATAGTAGAGGGCAGGGTGAAAATAAAGATGGGCATCGGCTTTCAGTTTGCATGCATAATGAAGATTTCTGCTTTTGGTCTGTTACCTCTGCCTACAAAAGTGTCTGAATTCCCCTCAATAATAAGTCCTATTCTTTATCATCTCCAGAGAACAAATTGGCATTCTTCTGTCTGTTTGAGGGACTGTTAGACGTGTGGCTGAATGCAGTGGAGGAAGAAACTCAGGAAGCTGCTCATTCTTGAATAGGTTTTAAGTGACTATCCTAATTTTGTGACCCCTGGGTTATCACTACTTTCAGAGGTATCAGATGCTTTTAATTCATGAATGTTGTAAGTATTCTATATTATAAATATATACACTTGATTATTAATCTTCCCCACTGCCAATTTAGAATTTCCATTTTATAGCTTCTTATTTCACTACTAATTTATTTACTGCTCATTGTTCAACATTTCATTACTTTTTAAACAATCATTCCTTGAAGATAAGAAATTTGTCTTAAAGATCAACGTTTATTTTACTCTCAAAAGCAACTCTAGTTTTGTGATACGCTAAGATTATACAGTTTGTGGAGGAGGTCCATTTTAAAAAAGAATAGATTGGAAATGCCTCATAGAGTAACTCTGTGGTTTTATTTTACCCACAGGACTATGGTTAAATATGTGGGAAAGAACTAGAAGACAGTTGTTAAAAGTATGAAAAAGACAGTTGCTAGATGTATGAAAGACCTTTTTTTACCTTAAGTATTGGCATATTCCACACGTCTGTACTACTCTTGAGTGAGATCGCTTAAGAATGAATATGACTTGAACTCATTCATGTTTAATTAAAGAGGATGTCAAATTGAGAACCAGGTGTATCTACCGACATTAAAAATGACTCTAAAGTAAATTGGTTGAAGAAATTAGATCTCAAAGATTCTTGGTGAATTTGTAAGTCTTCATCCGTATATCCATATTCAAAGGAGATGACAGAAGCCAAAATAAAAGAATTATGGGCTGACAGGACAACTGGAATAAAATAAGTATCAGTTTCATTAAAAAGGGCTAACTTGAAGATAAATCTTTTGAAGATAAATTTCAACTCCAGCTCTTTAGAGGATCTAAAGTGACCTTAATGTACAGTGGAAGAATCACAACATAGAATTCCTTGAATGAGAATTTATTGACTTTAAATATAAATAAATAAATAAATAAATAAATAAAATAGAAATAAAATAGGAAATTTCATACAGAATCTTGAAAGCAGTTCATGCAATTTATATGCCCTAAAGTTTAAGATTAACTAGCTTCATGATAAACGTATTTCTGATTCTAGTGTCAATTGTTTTGGGAGGACGATGAATTAGATGCTTATTTTCAGCTTGCCCTCATTATTCAGAAGTCTGATTTGAATCACTTTGTAAGTGTGCTTACTCAAAAATATCATGTTTTGAAACCATTCATTTTTTGTATTATTTTTGTGGTTATTGGATATTAACATATAACTAGAATATAATTTTAATGGCCTTAGGCCTTTACATAACACCTAAAATAAATTTAGCCTCATTTCCTCTATCATATATGCAAACTACTTTCAGCATGGTAAAACTTATTGTCTCACAGAATACAAGTAAGTATCAAGCCCATACAATTACACAAATATACATAATATATGAGTGTATAAATGCCAAAGAGAAAAAAATATGAAAATGAGGAAAAGGAAAAACTTGCAGAGAAGGTATAATTTTAAAGGGATCCAATACATCTAAAAAATGTGGTATTTAACAATCAGTCAATTGGTTTCTAGACATAAGCAATTCCATGAGAAACAATAGTAAGTGTAAAGGCCCTAAGGCAGGAGCTATTTAATGTATTCCAGAGACAATGAGGAAGTCAATGTAGATGAAGAGCAGTAGCAAAGGTGTCTCAAATTAGAGAAGGCAAGATCAGAGTTGTAAGAACAGGGGCGGAAGGGCAAATATGTGGCATCATCTATGTAGCGTAAGTGTAGGCTATTCTATGGATTTTGGCTTTGAGACATACTGTTAACTATTTAAGGGTTTGTTCATAGATTAAACATTTAATTTGAGATATTTGTCATGAATAATTCCAAGATTTTTTGAAGAAATGTGTCCAAAGTCATGCAAAGGAAGACAGAATATGTGTGTATAGATGAGAAAATGAATTTTAAAAATTAGAAAAGAAAATTAAGTGACATATTTGGAACAATTAGTAAAATGACTAGCACAGAAAGAAGCAAAACTATTATACTTGTGGCATAAATAAAAATGAACATAAACATAAATATGAATAAAATTGCTTAGCTCCATAAAAAAGTAACAAATTTAAATAAGCGCAAAATATGTCATTTTCAAATAAGACAAAATATTATATATCTCCACATAAAGTTATGTGGACTCATCTTGAAATCTTTTATCTTTTCATCTTTATTTGAAATTTAGAAATTCTAATTCTAATTCTTACATGTATTTCTTCTTTAGAAAAAGCTTACCGATTTCTGTAGGTTAATAGGAACGCTCTCTCTCTCTGTCTCTCTTTCTTTTTCTATAAACACATATAAAATACACACAAATATTTTATTTGTATATGCATGTACCAATAAATTATATGGTTTCATCTTAAAGTGTCAAAAAAGCTGCAGTGAATTTTAATAAAATTAGATGTTTACTATTTACTTTATTTTAAATTGACAATAGTTGTATGTATTTATGGGGCACAATGTGTTGATTTGATACATGTAAGTATGGTGAAATAATCTAATCAGGCTAACTAACATGTACATCACTTCACATAGTTATCATTAATTTGTAGTCAGGGCATTAAAAACCCACTTTAATTATTTTGAAATACACTATAATATATTCAGTAACTATAAATATAATTTAGTATTATAGTATAGCTAACTATAATTTAACTAAAATTATTAACTATAGTCACTATGCTGTGCAATACATAAACAGAACTTATTTCTCCATGGACAATAATGCAAGTTTGTGAAACAATTTTTGCTGAAACACCCCCCAAAACCAAAAACAAATATTTAACTACATGGATATTGGGAGTACCAACAAACTCATATAATGTAGAAGACCATAGAATAATTTGTACAAATTGAAAGATGATACGGGAACTTGACAATGACATTGCCTTTAATGTTAAACATGATGCAGAATTCAAAAAAGATTATGGAAAGGTTGTATTAATTTCAGCAGAGATGGAAGGATTTGGACATATTGTTTGGTACTGTCATATGAGATACAAAGTCAGAAGAGGGAAAATAATAAAGACCAATGAAATTTAGAACATTATACACTTTTTGAATTTTAGGAAAAAAAATACTGCCAACATAAATCAGAAAAAGAGCATTAAAAAACCTATTTATATTATTATTTCACAATTACAAAATGGAATAGGACTATCTGTGCATAAAAATATGTCAAGAAAGTGATTCAATCTATAAAAAGAAAACATGCTAACTTTATATAATTTTTCAGAAAAGTGGCATACTAAAGACAATAGAATTGTATACTTTGAAAAAACATATTCAAGAAAAAAGAAAGAAGACATTATTACTTTCAAGCAAACCGAAACAATTCCTGGAGGTATTATGGATGAAACAAAGCTTCGTGTTGTGTTCTAGATTTAGAAACTGACAGAAGCACTTTGAATTTGACTCAGTTTTATAATATACTGCAGCTGAAAAACACTGAGTTGTCACAAATGTAAAAATTTGTACTGAATTTTTATTGTATATAATAAAAAAGTTTGGTTGGGAGAAATAAAAAAAAAACTCAACAAGTTAAATATAAATTTAGCCAGATCCGAAATTATCAGAAAAGTTAAAATTTGTGCAACATTATTATTCATGTTTTTTGACTTCCCATAATTATCTTAAATATGTTAAGAAATGTTGACATCTACACAAGATATAAGTTAATATTTCATATTGGTAAAGACGGTATATGTCAAAAAATTATTTGACGTGGTCCAGACAATAGTACATTTGATAACACAAGGCAACAAAATTTATATCACTCATGATAAAGGAAATGATATGGTGGTAGATAATTTTCTTGAATATTTTACTTCACCCTAAATGTTTTAAAAATAGGATTTTTGTTTAGTTCTCTGAAACATATTACATAGCTTTTATTTAATCGGCGTAGAGAACAAATTTAAGACACAGTACCTAATTAGGTGAATTAATTTTAATTCCACATGAATCCTTTAATTTCTTTTTTAATGAAAACTCTACCATAAAGAAAAACATAATTATTTAGTTATACTTTGCTCTAAAATTGGTCTATTATTATTTGGTTTTCTTACAATGAAACCAGAAATATATATAATAAAATACATGAGGCCGGGCGCGGTGGCTCACGCCTGTAATCCCAGCACTTTGGGAGGTCGAGGCAGGCAGATAACCTTGGGTTAAGAGTTTGAGAACAGCCTGGCCAACATGGTGAAAACCCGTCTCCACTAAAAATACAAAAATTTTCCGGGCTTGGTAGCGGGCGCCTGTAATCCCAGCTACTAGGGAGGCTGAGGCAGGAGAATTGCTTAAACCCGGGGGGCGGACGTTGCAGTGATCTGAGAAGCTGAGATTGTGCCACTGCACTCCAGCCTGGGTGGCAAAAGTGAAACTCGGTCTTGGAAAAAAACAAACAAACAAAAAAAGCATGAATGATGAGGAAAAAGTGATCAGTACAGTGAATGAAAGAACTGAGGAAAAAATAAAGGGACACATCTGTAGCTTGAATAATCAATTTTCAGGGGAAAAATGCTCCTTTATTAGATTGATCATAAGACCTAGCCTTGTGAAGCTATATTGAATATCAAATATAAACAAATAGTAGCATTCAGGCAAAGAAAATAAAATTTTCCTCAAAGTCTTTTTTTTAGTAGTTTTAGGTGTCAGAAAAGCAGAAAAAAAAATTTCCTAAATCAAATAAACAACTACTAGAACCGAGTAAATTTAAACTTTACATAATACAAAGTTAATGTACAAAATTTAATTGAATTTTTATATCCTGGAAATAAATCAAATATGTAAACATCTGATAAGGGGATTTATAATGACAGTAGTTTTGAGATTCAATAAACATTGCCCCAGAATATTATACCTGAGACAAAAGGTCAGTAGAGCCAATAGCCAAGATCTTAAACCAAATTATATTAAACTGCATTTGCAACATACACCTATTATAGGTTATATATTTCTCTGTAACTAGAAAACCAAAATGTGTGTATGCTCAGGCTAAGTATAACATTGTTTTCTAAAGAACAGAGCTAGCTTTGCCCAGTCATAAATTCACTTCCTTCCCAGAGCATCAAAATATTAAAATAAGCAAGAATTATCAACTTGGCCTTAAAGATCTCTATTAGAATGTTTCTGAAATCAAAATCCTAGAAAATCCAGCCACCAAATTATAGTAAGCTTCACAAAGTTTGGTATTATGGATACCCACACAAAATTGTGCCCTATTTTTCTTGCCCAATCCCCGCTAAGTTTGCTGGCCAGTGTCCCAGAATATCTTCTGTGCATATCTCAGATGCTGGTACAATTCTGGCTTCAGGTTGTAGCTATGGATGACCATAAGTTCCAAAAACCAAGAATAATAGCATCTTGGAGATGAGTTTTAGCATCCAGACTCGGATGTCTCTTGGAGTATATGTCATTTAGGATGCTTTATATCATGTAACAAGAAATAAAAAATGACAAGAAGTGTTTTAAAATAAGGTAAATTTATTATTTCAATTAACAGGAAGATTTAAGAAGGGAGCAATTTTATGGCTACTTAACTAAAACTTCATAAAGATCATCAAGAAATCATCAACATCCTCAAGGAAGGGTGATATGGTTTGGCAGTGTCCCCACCCAAATGTCATCTTGAATTGTAATCCCCATAATCTCCAAGTGTCTAGGGAGAGACCTGGTGGGAGGTGATTGGACCATGGAGCGATTTTCCCCTATCCTGTTCTTCTGATAGTGAGTGAGTTCTCATGAAATCTGATGGTTTTATAAGGGGCTCTTCACCCTTCGCTCTTCACTCCTCTCTCCTGCCACCATGTTAAAAAGTCCTTGCTTTCCCATTGCCTTCCTCCATGATTAAAGTTTTCTGAGGCCTCCCCAGTTATGCAGAACTGTGAGTCAATTAAACCTCTTTCCTTTATAAATTACCCATCTCAGGTAGTATTTTTATAGCAGTGTGAGAATGGGCTACTACAGATAGATTATATCAATTATTCTCCTCTGCCATTCTTCACATGTTGGCTCTTGTTTAAGTTTGGCCTCTTATGTTTACAAAATGAAAAAAGCAATTTTAATAATTCATTCTTCATATGGGAAAATCTAAAGCCATAGGAGAAGAGAACATATTCTTTCCACATGTCTTTTTTTTAGAGAAAAGAAAACTTTTTTAAGTCTCTCACACCCCAGCAGATTATTTCAACTATTAACAATACCTGTCAAAAATCTACAGAGATACACAAAATGCCTGTGGGTTATCAATAAATTGAGAGCATAAGGAATATATGTATAATATGCTTTTAAATTTGGAAAATAGTAATTTTTCATCCATTGAGATATTTTTAAATACCAAAAGATTGAATGTACTCAAAACAATATTTTAGGCCTTTTGTTATATTGACAAGAGCAAAGAAATTCATTCTTTGCAGTTGACATTTCTAACTCCTGTTATGAATTCTTGTTTTATAATGGTATTTTAAAAGGATGTCAGTTTTAAGTTATCCTTTGTTGATTTAATTCAAACTGCTAGGCACTTCAATTTTGTATTTATTTTTCTCTTCTTTTTGTATAACACTTTATGGTGCTATAGATATTATGTTTGGTGTACCCAAAATGAAAAAAAAAAGTTGGTGAATCACTTAGTATAGATATTCCATCTTTCAAAATTAGACTGCATATTAAAGCTTTTTAAATGAACTTATGTAATGCTGAATTGCTCATTCAAATGTAGTATTCAATTTTATGAATCATATATGTTTGGCTAACATCTGGAAAACTGCTCCAGCCTAGCAGCCCTCAGTGTGAAATTTAAGTGGTTGGTACTATCTACCAATTCACAAGCTTCTTCTCTTAATATTTAAGTACTTCTAAAACTACAGATTTTTAACTGTATTATTTAAGAAGAATCAAGAATCTTGCTTAATATTAAGATTTAATATTAAGATTATCTCAAGCAATAATAGATGATAATAGCAAATATTATAAGATATTACATGCTTACAAGGTAACCTATGTTGTTTTAAATGCTGTGGGTGTCATCTCAAATCATCTTCCCCAAATGTAAGTGCAATGGGTTTATATTTTTATGTTACATTTTGATTTTATTTTATAAATTTTACTTATATAGATGGTATTACAGATTTCCCCAGAGTCATATAAGGTGTTTCTGCTCACTGGAAGGCTTTCCCTTCATCAGTGTCCTTCAGGGATATCCCAGAAAGGGGCTGTAGTGCTTCAGCTGTACACTTTCAGGAGTGCCAGCATGTCACATAGGACCAAGTGTAAACCAGGCTCAAGTCTCCTCTTCCTTTGTCAACTGGTCATAGGAAATTCCTAATGAAGCAATAGGTATGGGCTGGAAGAGAAAACAATGCAAGAGAGGTAGGGGACATGGGTGAATTTTCTACTTGTACATGCATCCTACTTCTTCCTGCAGGGCCAGCTTGGGCCCTACCTCATGTATATCACTTTGATTTGATAATGCTGTGTTGCTGTGCATGCTCATATTTATGGCTTGACTCACCAGACCACACCCTATTCATGATGAGCAACTCAGGCTTCCATCTCCACTGAGGCCCAGCAGCAAGCCAAAAACCGTTTCTCAAATGGAGAGCAGCTTTCTGCATAAGATGACAAGACTTTTCCCCCAAATTATAAGGTCCTTCATGGTGATTCAACTATTGTGGACTACCAGAAGCTCTAAACAGTATTAGTGTCTTCCACTAACATTTCAAGTATCACTGGATCTGCTGGATCTTACAACCCAAGTTTTAAAGCATTTTTAATGACAGCCTGAGCCTTTTGCAGAGCCGTCTCTTTGTCTACGCCTCACTCAAAGTTTGCTTTTAGGGGTTATGCAATAAATGGAGCAGAGTAAAACATTCAAATGAGGAATATATTGTCTCTAGAGTTCAAAGGGAATTACTAGGCATTTTTTCCCTCGTGTGTGTGTGTGTGTGTGTGAGAGAGAGAGAGTGTATGTGTGTGTGTGTATTAGGAGGGACCAGAGGCAACAACCTATCATTTGCATTAAAAGGAATATCGCAACATTGTCCCCACTACTGAACCCCAACAAATTTTGGTGAGGTAAAATTCCCCTCAATTTTTGTAGGATTTATTTCTCACCTTCTGACATACAAGCTTCATACAAATATGTCTAGAGGTAGTTGCTATTTTCTGCTTACCAAGTCCAATCAGTATAATACCATCAATGAAAAGGATCCATATTAAGTCTTCTGGAAGGGAAAAATGATCAAGGTCTCTGCAGACTAAATTATTACAAAGGGCTGTAGAGTTTATATCCCCTGGGGGGGTTGGTCTTGCCACCTTAAAAAACAAACAAACAAGCAACAACAACAACCAAAAAAAAAAAAAAAAACACAGCGTCTTGTGGTATTTACCAAGAGATAGAAAGAAAAGAAAAGCATTTGCAAGATGAATAGTTGTATGTCAGTAACTGGGGACATGTTGTCCAAACAACAAATTCTACATCTGGAACAGAAGCTGCACTTAGAGTCACCTGAGTAAATTCACAATAATTCACTGTCATTCTCCAGGATCAATTTCTTTTCTGCACAGGCCAAATAGGCAAGTTAAATAGGTAAGTTGAAAATATTGTGGGAATAACCACCTCTGCATCTTTCAAGTCCTTAATGCACTAGTTTCTATAATCCATTCAGAATGTGGTGTTGCTTTTCACTTACTGTTTTTTTTTTTTTTTTTTTTTTTAGGCAGAGATAATTCTGGGAGTTCCCACACAACATTTCCCACCATAGTAGCCCTCCGTACAAGTCCGGGAATGAAAGTGGTGCTTCTGCCAGTTGCTGAGTATGTTTATTTCAATTATGCATTCTGACACTGGGAAAATAATCATGTGATGGGTTTGGGGACCTAATCTAAAACTCCATTAATCACCTGACTTTCATAAGCCTTTATTCTGAATACTGAACCATAGTAATGTCTCCAGGAATTAGTTATCAGTTGAGAACTAGTGTTCAGTAATCAATGAAAAGTCTGATCATTTCCCTTTCCCCAGCGCACAGTCACCCCACTCAAAGGCTGTGAGTTAATTTGGAGAGGCTGGGAGAGATTACCACTCTAAATTTGTTTTGAGGACTCAAATCAGTCTTTTGTTCACTAGACCTAGAATTCGGATTATGCAAACTAGTGAACGATTCATTATAGTATCTGTCTATTTTCTAGGAACAGTAACATCAAACAACCATTGCTACAGGTCTCTTTATGGGTCAAACGATCCTGATTACTCTTTTGGTTCTGATGTCCATCATGGTAACAGCACCCACTACATCGTTGGTGATTAAGTACCACCATTTGATGCTAACACCCTGCGATTCTATTATTCCCATTACAGCTGGGGATTTTAGCTCAGTGGAAACCCAGCAATTCTCACTGTAACTTCCCACTTACAAAGGAGATTAGAAACAGAATACTTCAAAAAATTTGGGAGCTTCTCTCATGAATTTAGTACTGACTGCCTTGGTGAAAAGTATGTCCTGGGGACTCCTCCAAAGAGAAGCAAGTCTTAATTGATATATCCGTTGTAACATTTCATTTCCCTAAGCCTTTGGTTACATTCTTTTACAGAATACAAAGGCAATTTTAATTTTTTAACTTAGAGTTGACCATTTTCTTTGTGTTGCTAGAAAGGGATACCTGTGGCTGAGGCTGGGTAATTTATAAAGAAAATAGACTTATTTGGCACAAAGTTCTGTGGGCTGTACAAGAAGCATAGTGTCAGCATCTGCTTTGGGTGAGGGTTTCTAGAAGCTTCCCCTCCTGGTGGAAG
The DNA here is from genome assembly GCF_029281585.2 of Gorilla gorilla gorilla. Taxonomy (NCBI): domain Eukaryota; kingdom Metazoa; phylum Chordata; class Mammalia; order Primates; family Hominidae; genus Gorilla; species Gorilla gorilla. The sequence goes on from NC_073243.2 coordinate 74,714,114, forward strand.
GTGAAGGAGTGGCGGCATCACAGGACCCTATGGTGATAAAAGAAGGAAAAGAGAGAGGAGGGAGGTGGCAAGCTATATTCAACAACCAGCTTTCGTGGGGGTGGGGACACTTGCATTAGTTAATAGAGCAAGAATTCACTCATTACCTTGAGGATGGCACCGAGCCATTCATGAGGAATTCGCTTCCATGACTGAAATTCCTCACTTTAGGTCCCACCTCCAACATTGGGGATCAAATTTTAACATCAGATATGGAAGGGATTAAATATCCGAACAATATCACTCACCTTGTGCCCATGTAACAGACAACAACCCAAATGGTTAGAGCCCTTCTAATTCTTCAACTTACAAAATTTATTAATATGGGGTCCATTATTGGGAACCCATATTAATAAATTTAGGTTGAATCTACTTTAAATTCGGTCCACTTTAATCCCCCATTCTTAAAATCTATTTCTAGATATATTCTCCAGATTCTGTCTGCATAATTTAGCAAAATCATGTAATCCTGTCAGTGTGTAGTCTACCTTGTTCTTTGGAGACTGCCTAGACTTGAGGGTAGTTATAGGTCTCCAAGCAAAGAGGTATGATGGAGTGTGATATGGTTTGCCTCTGTGTCCACATCCAAATCTCATATTGAATTGGAATCCCCATGTGTCTAGGGAGGGAACTGGTGGGAGGTGACTGGATCATGGGGGTGGATTCCCCTCCCCTGCACCATCTTCTTATAGTGAGTGAATTCTCATGAGATCTGATGGTTTCTAAGTGTGACACTTTCCCCTTCGCTCTCTCTGTCCTGTCGCCATGTAAAACGTGGCTGGCTTTTCCTTCGTCTTCCACCATGATTGTAAATTTCCTGAGGCCTCCCTAGTCATGCAGAACTGTGAGTCAATTAAACCTTTTTTCTTTATAACTCACCCAGTCTCAGGTAGTTCTTTATAGCAGTTCGAAAACAGACTAACACAGGGTGGGTGCTGAGGAGAATCAGCAGTGCCTTCTAAGGCAACTACCTCAGAAAAGGCCATTAGAGATTTATCAGGCAATCAAGGACTAACTTCCCCTGGCAAGGGTGGAGGGGTTGCATCTGTAGGCAAAAAAGACTTATCAGAATATGAAGCTGCAATAACCCAGGCTCATTAGGACCTGCCCCTATGTTTCAATTCCAATTTGTGATATCCTATCCTTCTCAATCAATACACTTGCTTTAACAGAAGACGCCCTGCCATGTTGAAAATAGAAATTATATTGTGATTCAGCCGCTAGAGAATTAGATTCTAGGTTTAGTTTTCAGAAATCTTAGCCCTCTGGTTATAGGATATGAGTTTCTGTCAGGGCCGAAATAGCTTCTGTGTCATATATGTGGGGGTTGAGCTAGGAATTTTAGTACCTCAGCTCCTTGTTTTCTTTTTCAGCTTTGTCCAGCTCAATTAGGAACAACCAGTCAGGCTGGATGTGATGACTCATGCCTGTAATCCTAACATTTTGGGAGGCTGAGGCAGGCAGATCACTTAAGCCCAGGAGGTCAAGACCAAGACCAGCCTGGGCAACATGGTAAAACTCTGTCTCAACAAAAATATAAACAATTATCCAGTCATGGCGTTGCATGCCTATAGTCCCAGCCACCTAGGTGGCTGAGGTCAGAGGATCGCTTGAGCCTGGGAGGTGGAGGCTGCAGTGAGTTGCGATTGCACCACTGCACTCCACCCTTCCAGCCTGGGTGACAGAGTGAGACGTTGTCAAATTAAAAAAAAAAAAAAAAAAAAAAAAAAAGCAGTCTACTATACTCACTAGTTTCACTAGTTTGACAAAAATTTTCTTAAGGCACCAAATATGGGGCCACCCATCACCTCATAAGTATTTGGCTAAGTGTAGCCAGTGGATACTTTTAAGAATATTTTGGGTATTGCTGTTGCCACAAAACACCATACAAACTTTCTCTTTCCCATTAAAATCAGGATCATTAGTGCCTTCAAATCTAATCAGAAAAACCAGTTCTCACACAGAGCCAATTCAAACCTCATCCTTAACATTTTCTTCATTTAGAACAACCCTTGGCCGGGTGCAGTGGCTCACGCCTGTAATCCCAGCACTTTGGGAGGCTGAGGTGGGCAGATCATGAGGTCAGGAGATCGAGACCATCCTGGCCCACATGGTGAAATCCTGTCTCTACTAAAAATACAGAAAAAAAAAAAAAAAAATTAGCCCGGCGTGATGGCGGGCGCCTGTTATCCCAGCTGTTCTGGAGGCTGAGGCAGTATAATCACTTGAACCCAGAAGGCAGAGGTTGCAGTGAGCAGAGACTGCACCACTGCACTCCAGCCTGGCAACAGAGGGAGACTCCGTCTCAAAAAACAAACAAACAAACAACACTCACACACACACACACACACAAAACTACTGTCAGTACCAAAGTCTGTGTCTGTCAAGTTTCTCTAGGTCTATCAAGAGAAGTATACTAAGGTATTTATTGCAAGAAATGATTACATAATTGTGGGAGCTGGGTAGGTGAGTCTAAAATCAATAGACAGGCCATGAGGAAGAGCTTGCTTGATCTTCTGGAAATAGGTCAAAGCTGTTGCCCATAGGCAGAATTTCCTCTTCACTAGGGACGTCCTAACTCTCCTTTTAAGACCTTTTCACTGACTGAATCAGGTTCATCCAGATTATCTAGGATACTATTTCTTAAATAAACAGATAATGATTATCTGATTATGGAATGTAATCACATGTACAAAATATACCTTCAAAGCAACACCTAAATTAGTATTAGATTGAATAACTGAGAATTTTAGCCTAGACAAGTTGATGCATCAAAATGACTATTACATTAACCAAGAGGAATTGCATGTAATTTGTATTCAGAGGTAATTTTCTTCAGAAAATAAATAACATATATTCTCTGCTGAGAAGTTCAGGTTGTATCCTGTGAAAGATGAAGAGATGATAAAAAATTTTAGGCAAGAAAATTGCCAAGATTTGAGATCATCTTGTAATGATAACTCTGAGCCCTTTGTAGTTAATGTCAAGAGGCTTCTCTAATAAAAAGCCTAAAATATAAATGTTAGAACCATCAGAATAGAAGTTGTAGGAGGTGTAAACCATGGGAATGGGTAATAATCACTCATGAAACACATTTTAATTAAGATTATATTTAAAATCACTTCTTGAGTTCTTAGAATATGTTTAAAACTATGCTAGGATTTAAAAATGCTAACTTGATAAAAATCCTGTTCTTGACTATAGAAGCTGACAGTGCAGTGGCACTAAACTTGGAAAGAGGAAACTGCGAATACAAAAAACTGAATATAAAGTGATTGAGATATGCATGGAGTAATGTAAGTACAGCAAAGGGATGTTGGTGTGCAGGGGACAAGGCAAGTTCCAGAAGCAAGACTAATACATTGAATAAGATAAGAGGGCCTGGGGCAGGAACACTCTTTTTAACAAAATAGACAAAGTCAAAGAAATTGAAATTCAATATTTAGCTTGAATGCCAGGGGAACTGAGAAAAACCTGGTAGGGAATAATGTTACAGAAACTAAGAAAGGCCATTTTGAAGAATAAATTAATGGACCACAGATTTAATAGTGCAGCAAGGTCAAGTGAGACAAGAACTGAAAGGAATTTATTATATTTTAAAAATAAGAGGAAATGGCCAGGCACGGTGGCTCACGCCTGTAATCCTAGCACTTTGGGAGGCTGAGGAGGGCGGATCACAAGGTTAGGAGTTCGAAACCAGCCTGGCCAATATGGTGAAATTTCATCTCTACTAAAAATACAAAAATTAGCTGGGTGTAGTGTGCCCGTGCCTGTAATCCCAGCTACTCAGGAGGGCGAAGCAGGAGAATTGCTGGAACCCAGGAGGCAGAGGTTGCCGTGAGCTGAGATTGTACTACTGCACTCCAGCCTGGGCAACAGAGTGAGACTCCATCTCAAAAAATGAATAAATAAATAAATAAATAAATAAATAAATAAATAAATAAATGGTAATTTGTTAACTGGGAAAACAGTTTTATTGGAAAGGTACAGGGTAGAAGTTCTACTATAGTAGGTTGAGGAGTTAATGGAAGATCAGAAAAATGACTAACATTTGCAGACTCTAGAAACTTGGCTTTAAAACAAATTTATATTAGATGGTTAGAGGAGAATGGAGACATGGGTTGTTTTTGTTTTGTTTATGGATGGTAATAGAGCACATTTTAGGCTGGGGAAAATTAATCTAGTGGTTTGGAAGACATTAACAGAGCAATAAATGATCTGTTTTCCAGAACATAAGAGCCAAAAGGAAAAAGATTTTCTATTTGTTTGGTTTGCTGTTGTGTCACATGCATAGTAGTTATTCAAAAATATTTGCAGAATGGATTAAACACATCCTTAAAAATAAGAGGGCTTCTAAGCTCAAAAGTGACTAATGGGGGAGAATTTTCATAATCATATGAGAAGAGCATGATCATCCATGTAAGAGAATGGACAAAAATAATATTTGTAGTATTTATCCATTTGCTATATTCTGACTTACTTCTAATTTAATTTGACCCTATAAAATTATTTTATTTAAATATTATTTTCCAACAATCATGAAACCTAAAACAGGTTCAGAGAATTTAACAAACTGGAGAATCCAGAAATTTTAATCAAGGTTGCTCTGATTTTATAATCTTTGTGCTAGATGATACATATAATCTATCTGGTATGCTCTCTAATATTTTTTCTTTATTCTTTTAGGTGAAAAAACATATAAAATATATAACTGTTGTTATCAAAGTAAAATCAAATCATAATTGTGTCCACATCTTCTCTGGTTTTAAAGATATATAATTACTCAGGTGTATATATATTAAATAATATTGAGTATCATGCTTCAGATGTTGCTTCATCTGTCACCTCCTCAAAGGAGCTTTCTCTGATTTTCACACTAGACTAGGTAATTCTCTTACATGTTCCATAGCACAATTTTGTCTATGAATTGTCTTAGATGAGAAACTAAGCTTCTCTGCCCTTGTGTCTTAAATCCAGTTTCCTTGAAAATTAAGCCAAGGCAAGGCTTAAGTGTAACTGATTTCTTCAGTAGGGCATTTGCAGAACACAGACAATGAGGGAGGCAGAGACTGAGGTGGGGAAAGATGGAACTCAAATGCACTTGCTAGGGCTTCATTGTAATTTGTGGAGAGTTTTAGCTAGTTGCTGCACAAGAGTGCTCTGTCTACCATGTAGATGTCTTCCAAGAGGCTATACAAAAATACTGTGTCTCTGAATTGTCCACTGTAGGAAATAGAGAGAAAAAAAATCTGGTATTTCCCTTCCTGATCCTGTTGGTGGAGTTTCTCCAGGAGGAGTTCAACACCACCCCAACCATGCCAAAACATACCAGAGAGCATTACCTGGTCACTTTTGCAGCTTGTGGAGAAGCCAGATTTCATGTACTAAGTGTGCAGGTATTTTAAGTATTTTAACCAAAGTCCACACTCAATTCTTTATGGCCTTGGATGATGTAATTAGGTGTACTTGCACAGTGACCTTCATTGCTTTTTCAGTGAAGAGACAGACAGACAGAGAGAGAGAGAACGCAGGAGATAAATGAGGTCCAGTGAAACCAAGGAAAGGAAGAACATATGCAGAAGGCAATTTGCATCACTTGTTTCACAGGCACCTCTACTGTGTACTTCTCTGGGCAGAGGAAATAGGAGGGAGGGGGTGGATGAACAGACATATTCTTTTTGCTGCAAAAGGAAGTATGCTACCAGCTTCCAGAAAACAAAAGCAATTAGCAGATACAAATATGGGAGGTATTATTTATAAATTTAGTGATAACTTGTTTCATGTTTGCTCATTAAAAAATAAGAAATGGATGTGAGGGGATGTAAAGATTATAAAAAACACTTTATTCTAAAATAATTTTCCTTCACAGAAACATTATTCTAAATTATGAGAAGACTAGAGGGAGAGAACAAATCAAAATTGTCTCTTTTGATGATGATCTGAGTTCTAACCTATCTTCTTCAACGTTCTCTGGACAAAAACCTTAGAAAGCAGTGCAGCTGAGTCATAATTCATGAGTGAATATTAGTTATGTATTTGCCCTCAAGCATATTTACCTCGAAGGTGAGAATCCTGAGACTATAAGAACATTTTGTCCTGTTAATGGAATGAAAGAATCAGCATAATAAAAAATGAATATCATATCTTTACTTTTAATTGCACTAAATTAGGCTTTCTAAAGTTTCTGCTCTTGTTCTATATAAATAAACCTTAAAACAACACATTTTCATGCTTCTAGCCAACTTAAGAATTACCTGCATAAGATGGCTCTCCACACTTTTCTCATGTAGCAGACTCTATGCTTTCTGATTTGAGGGAAGAGTTATGGGAAACAGAGACATGACAGCTGTCAGGTCCTTTGTCCAAATTTAATCAGGAATCAGCCAGAGAGGAATGTCCTAATCCATCAACACCTGCTTGGGATAAGCAGTAAACCCACCAGAGACAGAGCCAAATATAGTGATTTAATTAATTGAAAGGTGTTGGCAATTCATCAACATGCGGTGCTTCTGAGCAATTTCCAGTACCAACTAATGTAGAGCAGAATTTGTGCATGAGTATCTTAAAGATTTTTAATTTGTTATAATTTTTTAAATATCAGTTAATTTGAAAATATTTCAGAATACCAAGAAAAGATACAAAAGAACATCATCTTGACTTTTTTTTGTTTTAAATTGATATTTGCTATTTTTTAATAAACTTTTAGATGGTAAAATTGTATAAACATTCACAATCTGATGCAGAGTTATACTTCTATATGAGTGACATTTTTACACAGCTAACATGGTGCTGATTCAACTGATGTGTGGGGGTCCTAAGACAAGGCTATATTTATCACTCTTGTTCTGAAATGGGTATGTAATAGCCTAAAGACAATTATTTCACAATTAAATTACAAATCAAAGTCATCATTTAGTCTTCCTTATTTTTTTCTTGTATACTAATTTGGCCTGAGTCATGTTAGATCAATCCACAATATTTCTCTCCTCTCTTCCCTTGTTTCTATACCCAGCAGCTATTCAAATCATTATTTAATGATTTCTTTCTCATACAAACCAACTTATTAATCTCCCTCCTTTTCCCTGACCCTTGATTATTCTACACTCAGTCTAGCCAGTCTAGATTTTGTTAATTGGTTACTTTTTTCCAAATATGCCTCCCGTAGTTTCAACAGATTAAAAATATGTACCTTAATTCCACATCTTTTTTTTTTTTTTTTGAGACGGAGTTTTGCTCTTGTTGCCCAGGCTAGAGTGCAATGACCCGATTTCGGCTCACCACAACCTCCACCTCCCAGATTCAAGCAATTCTCCTGCCTCAGCCTCCCGAGTAGCTGGGATTACAGGCATGTGCCACCACCCCCAGATAATTTGCATTTTTAGTAGAGACTGGGTTTCTCCATGTTGTTCAGGCTGGTCTCGAACTCCCGACCTCAGGTGATTTGCCTGCCTTGGCCTCCCAAAGTGCTGGGATTACAGGTGTGAGCCACTGCACCCAGCCTCCAATTCCATATCTTTTTAAAGACTATTCATATTTAAAAATTAATTTAAAATACTTTCTTCTCCAAAAATGCTTTCTTAATCCAACCAAACAGAATTGGCTGTCTTTGTTTTTTTTTTTTTTTTTTTGAATTCCACATGGCAATATGATCTTCCCTTGTGGTTTGTAGTTACAATTTTTGTTTGTTTCATATATTTGCGTTTTCTATTGAAGGGGTGTGTGTGGACTTTAAATATATGTGCTTAATTGCATGACTTTCCATTACAAAGTCCTTTAAGACAAAGATCGTTTTGCTCTTTTAGCCTTTTGTTCTTATTTTTTTTTCTTTTTTGCTTCTCAGCTTTAATTTTCTACAGCCTAGCACTATCCATTGAACTATTTTATTAAATTATAAAACTCTTTGGGGCATATGCTTGCAAATTCAATTTAGTTAAATTAACACAGTCTTTAAAATCTCTAAATATTGATCTCCAGGTTTGAAAACTTTCTCTAAATAATATTTATGCCAGAATTTTGGGCAGCCAATTCATAGTCATGATATCTTCAAATATCCTAACCTTATCAGCAAAATCTTTTGTTCTTCCAAATTTAGCTACTTATTTAAAAACTACATAAAGTCTTTTTTTTTTCCTTTTTCTGTGTAAGTTTACATAATGTCTTTTTTTCCTTTTTCTACATAGATTTTTACCTATTTAAAAGCTCTGATTTTGGCCAGGTGCGGTGGCTTATGCTTGTTATCCCAGCACTTTGGGAGGGTGAGGCGGGCGGATCATGAGGTCAGGAGTTCGAGGTCAGCCTGACCAGCATGGTGAAACCCTGTCTCTACTAAAAATACACAAATTAGCTGGGCTTGGTGGCACATGCCTGTAACCACAGCTACTCAGGAGGCTAAGGCAGGACAATCTCATGAACCTGGGAATTGGAGGTTGCAGTGAGCCGAGATCAAACCACTCTACTCCAGCCTGGGTGACACAGTGAGACTCCCTCTAAAAATAAAAATAAAAATAATAAAAAAAGCTCTGATTTACCCCCAACCCAGTCAGAAGTCCTCACACACATCAATAAAAAGAAATGACTAGAGTGAACATTTTATGTATATCCAGTACATTTTTACACTTCTCTCTCGGAGTCCACATGACTCCTTTATTTCTTTGAAGAATAGACTTTTATCCTTGCCAAATTCAGTTATTGTTTACCTCATTTTCTTATCTCTGCCTTCCCTACCATCTCTTCCAGTGGCTTGCTTTCTTGAATATTCTCTGCTTTTCCTTCCCTATTGTCAGACTTTCCACACTCATTAACTCATTCCTGTAAATGTAAAAATACACTCATTTTTTTCTAATAAATTATTATTTTTAGAAAAAATTTAAGATTTACAGAAAAACTGAGAAGATAGTAAAGAGGGTCCCATACACCTGGCACCCAGTGTCTTTTGTTTTTAACATAGCTTGTTAGTATGGCAGGTTTGTTACTGTTAATAAATCAATGTTGGTAAATTAGTATTAATAAAAGTTTATAGTTTATTCAAATTTTCTTAATTTGTATGTAAAACACTTTTTCAGTTCCAAGATCCTACTCAGGATATCATGTTACATTTCAGCATGAGGTCTCCTTAGGCGTCACTTGTCTGTGACATTTTCTCAGACTTTTATTATTTTGATGATTCTGACCGAGAAACAAGGGTAAATTAGTTTATCAACTGCAGCTAGATTATAATTTGTCTTTTTTTCTCATTATTAAACCAGAGTTATAGATTATAGGGAGAAAGACAACAAAAATAAAGTGCCATATCCATTATAGAATATCAAGGGTATACACCGTCAACATGAATTACAACTGTTGATGTTGACCTGATACCTAGCTGAAGTAATGGTTGTCAGCTTTCTCCTCTGAAAAGTTACTTGCCCTCTTTCTCTACCTTTTTTGTGAGTCCAAAATCTATGTGAATATTTGTAATTATTCTGTACATATTTTTCTCCTCCCCCAAGAGCTCCCCCATTTATTTATATCAGGATGGACCAATAGATATTTATTTTATACTTTGAGTTCTAATCTGATACTACTTTATTTATTTTGATGTTCAAATTTTCCGTCATTGCTTATCGAGAGGCCTTTCAGGTCCTGTCTCCCTTTGCTGTCCATAACCCATCAATGTGCCATTGTCATTACCTCCTTCTTCCTCTTTGTTCTTTACCTCCTCCCTGTGCTCCTTCTACTTCCTCTTTCCCTCAGCATTTTCTTACGTTGGCCATAAGATCTTCCATGCTCATCTTGTGTATTTCCTACCCTAATTCTAGAATCAGTCATTTCTCTAAGAAGCTTTGCTTCTGTTTATTGGAGAATGGTATGATAAACCAAGATATGGGCACTGGGTGCGCTAGTTACTAGTGAGGTGTCATTGATTCTGAAATATCTCAGCTGACAGAGAAGGAACACATATGTGTCTAGGCTAACCACATATCTATAAATATGTCTGTGGGCAGCTATGTACATCCCTGTTAAGCTAAGTAGGAGTTCATATGGATGTCTTTAACCCTACCTCATGACCACAAGGGCAATTCTAGACTCCTTCTCTTGCTTATCTGTAAATTCCCACTGCAGCTGGCTGGCTCCAGACGTTCATGATATATTTACTAAATTGTTGAATTCCAGTATACACGTATTGTAGTATCAGAATTTGTAATCCAGATCCTTGCAGGAAATACCTTTTATTAACTAGAGTACAGTGATTATGAACAGTTTTATTTTTTACCTTTACTTTTATAGATCCATCACATTTTTACTGATTTTGGTGAGCATTTTTTCCTCCCTAAGCCCCTTTAGTGAAGTTGCTTCATACATTCCTAATTAGGTTAAATTGTTTTGTCATATTGTGCATTTCATCCTGGAATTCCACTCTCCTACAAAATGACCCCATACAATTTACATATTTGAAGGTTCACTCTTCTATGCCTTTGGAGAAATGTACAGTGTCATGCATCCACAATTAAAGTATCATGCAGAATAGTTTTATATCTCCCCCCAAATCCCTATTCTTTATATATGAAACCCTCCCTTTTCTTCACAAAACACTGCAAAACACTAATCTTTTGCTGTCTGCATGGTCTGCTATTTTCTTTCTTTCCCTTTCTTTCTTTCTTTCTTTCTTTCTTTCGTTCTTTCGTTCTTTCGTTCTTTCGTTCTTTCGTTCTTTCTTTCTTTCTTTCTTTCTTTTTTTTGAGAAGGAGTCTCGCTCTGTTGCCCAGGCTGGAGTGCAGTGGCCTGGTCTCGACTCACTGCAGCCTCCGCCTCAAATGATTCTCCTGCCTTAGCCTCCAGAATAGTTGGGATTACAGGCACCCGCTGGGCTAATTTTTGTATTTTTAGTAGAGACGGGGTTTCACCATGTTGGCCAGGATGATCTTGATCTCCTGACCTGTGATCCCCCCGCCACGGCCTCCCAATGTGCTGGGGTCGCAGGCTGGAGCCACTGCACCCGGCCGGTTTGCCATTTTCAAAAAGTCTTTTTTTTTTCTTTTTGAGATAGAGTCTCATTCTGTCGCCCAGGCTGGAGTGCAGTGGCGCTATCTCGGCTCACTGCAGGCTCTGCCCCCCGGGTTCACACCATTCTGCTGCCTCAGCTTCCCGAGTAGCTGGGACTACAGGCGCCTGCCACCACGCCTGGCTAATTTTTTTGTATTTTTAGTAGAGACGGGGTTTCACCGTGTTAGCCAGGATGGTCTCGATCTCCTGACCTCGTGATCCGCCCGCTTTGGCCTCCCAAAGCGCTGGGATTACAGGCGTGAGCCACCGCTCCTGGCCTAATGTCTTTTATTAGAACCATACGTCATAGAGCATTTCAGACTACCTTCTTCACTAAGCAATGTTTAAGATTCATCTATGTCTTTCTGTGACTTTATAGCTCTTTACTTTTTATGGTTGAATTACATTCCCTGGTATGGATGTACCACAGTTTGTTTATGCATACACATATTGAAGGACATCTTGGCTGTTTCTCATTTGGGACAGTTATTAATAAACTTTTCCTAAACATCACTGCTCAGGTTTCTCTGTGAACCTAAGTTTTCCAAACAGTTTGATAAATACCTACAAGTGCAATTACTTGTTGTAAATAAGATTATATTTTGCTTTGTAAGACATTGACCAACTGTCTTCCAAGTGGTTGTATGATTTTTGTATTCTTACCAGCAAGAAATGAGAATTTATATTGTTCTTCAGTAATTGGCATTGGCAGTTTTTTGAAACTTATTTATTCTAATAGGTTGTAATGGTATCTAATTGTGGTTTAACTTTAAATTGCCTAATGACAGATGACGTTAAACATCTTTTTATATTTTTATTTGCCATTTGTATAAGTTATTTGGTAATGTCTCGAGATATTTTGTCTACTTTATTGAGTTATTTGTTTCCTAATTATTAAGTATAGGAGTTTTCTGTCTATTTTGGATACAAACTGCTTATCAGTTATTTGATTTGTAAAGAGTTTCTCTCAGCCCGAGGCTTGGGTTTCCAACTCTAAACATTCCTTTTGCAAAGTAGAAGTTTTTACTTTTATTAAAATTCAACTTACCAATTTTTCTTTTCTGGATATTTTTGCTATTGTGTCTAAAAATTCATCATTAAATCCAAGCTCACTTAGATTGAGGGAGAAGACCACCCCTCATATTGTCATATGCCCAACTTCTGCCTCCAAAGAAAGAAGGAGTAAAAACTAAAAGGCAGAAATGGAATCCACAGGCAGATAGCCCAGCACCGCACCCTGGGCCTGGTAGTTAAAAATCAACCCCTGACCTAACTGCTTGTGTTATCTACAGATTTTAGACACTGTATGGAAAAGCATCGTGAAAATCCCTGTCCTGTTCTGTTCCGATCTAATTACAGGTCCATGCAGCCCCCAGTCATGTACCCCCTGCTTGCTCAATTGATCACGACCCTTTCGCGTGGACCACCTTAGAGTTGTAAGCCTTAAAAGGGACAGGAATTGCTCACTCGGGGAGCATGGTTTTTGGAGACGTGAGTCTGCCGATACTCCCAGCTGAATAAAGCCCTTTCCTTCTACAACTCGGTGTCTCAGGGGTTCTTGTCTGCGGCTCATCCTGCTACATTTTGCTCCTATGTTTTCTTCTAGAAGCTTTAAGGTGTCATGTGTTACCTTCAGATCTAAGATCCATTTTGAGTTAGTTTTTTTATCATATGATTGCCTGTGTATAGGAAAATAATTTACATTAGTATATCAACCTTGTATCCTGCTACCTTGATTTACTTATTCCAAATGTTTTATTTTCCTTTTTTACTTATTATATTGACTATCACATTGTCTTTGAACAAAGACAGCTTTATTGCTTCCTTTACAATCTGTCTACTATTTATTTCCTTTTCTTATTATATTGTACAAGTTCAGTTGTCTAGCACAACATTGAATAGAAAGGGTGAAATAAAACACCCTTGCCTTTTTCCCAGTCCTAGATAAAAAGCATTTCTACTATTCAGTATAATATTAGCTGTAGGTTCTTTCTAAAGTTGAGGAAGCTACCCTGTATTGCTAATTTATGAGGGCTTTTATCATGAATGGGTACTAGGTTATGCAAAAGGCTTTTTCTGCATCTATTGATATGATAATATTTTTATTCTTCTTAGGCTCTTGATATGGTGAATTATATTAACGGATTTTTGAATAAGGAATCAGCCTTACATACCTGGGACAAATCCCACTTGATTGTGGTGCATAATTATTTCTATACATTTTTAAAATTCAATTTGCTAACATTTTGTTGAGCAACTGTGGATCTGTATTCCTGAGAATTATCAGTCTGAAATTTTCTTCGCTTACAATGTCTTTATCTGATTTTGGTAGTTGATTCATTGTGACCTCTAAAATGACTTAGAAAATATGACTTATTCTTCTATAATCTAGGATAAATTGTTAGAAAATGTTGTAATTTTTTTCTTAAATTGTTCATAGAATTCACCAGTGAAGCCATTCGAACCTGGTGCTTTTATTATTTTTTGAAATGTTATTAGTTGTAGATTAAATATCTTGAGTGAACATATTTATTCAGATTATCTGTTTCTCCTTGTGGGAGTTTTGGGAGTTTGTGCTTTTCAAATAATTGGTATATTTAATATATAAAATTTGTGAGCATAGAATTATTCATAGTGCTCATTTATTATACTTTTAATGTCATTTGTGAGGTGTACATTGAAGGAGTCTGTTTCCTTTACAATATTGGTAATTTGTAGCTGCTCTCTCTCTCTTTTATCCTTTGTCAGACTGGTTAAAGGTTTATCAATTTTGTCTACCTTTTCATAGAACTTGCCTTTAGTTGTGTTAATTTTTTTGTCATTGTTTTTAATTTATTGTTCTCTGCTCTAATTTGTATCATTTCTTTCTTTCTGTTTGCTATAAGCTTAAATTGTTATGTTTTCACTAGCGTTTTGAAAGTGAAATAAATTGCTAGATTATTGAGTTAAGAAATTTTTTTCTAATATAGGCATTTAATGAAATGGATTTCTCTCCAGGCACTGTTTTCTCTGCATCCCACAAAGTTCAATAAGTTAGATTTGTATTCTTACTTAGTTCCAACTTTAAAATATTTCTTGTGAGACTTTTTCCTGGACTTCTGCATTACTTAGAAGTATGATGCTTGGTCTCCAATTATTTGTGGATTTTCCTGCTATATTTATATTATTGATTCCCAGTTTAATTCATTATGGTCTGTGTACATTGTTTGTATAATTTTATAGTTTAAATTTGTTAAGGTGTGCTTAATGGCCCAGAATGTGATCCGTCTTGGTGAATGTTTTATGTTAGCTTGAGAAGAATATGTATTCTGTTGTTGTTCAATGAAGTATTCTATAAATGCCAATACAATTACGTTAGTTGATAATCAATACTCATTTTCTGCCCACTTGTTCTATTAATTACTGAAAAAGAGATGTTGAAATCTCTAACTACACAGGTCAATTAGTCCATGTTTTTCTTGCACTTTTTTTTCAAATTATGTCCATCACTTCTATCAGTTGATGCCCTGTTGTTAGATGCATATATTGTAGATTGCTAGGTCTTCATGGAAAATTGATCACATTATGATTATGTCACTATTTCTTTATTCCTGATGACTGTTCTTGAACTGAGGTCCACTTTGTCTGAAATTAATGGAGCAACTACTCCTTTTTAAATTAGTCATCATATTATGATATCTTTTACCCCTTTTCTCCTTTCCTAAAAAAATCCTTATAGTTAAAGTGGGTTTTACAGACAACATATAATTAAGTCTAAATTTCATCCGCTCTGGGAATCTTTCTAATTAGTTTCTTTAACTTATTTATACTTAATGTACTTAAATAAATATGAGATACATAGCTAGGTATGTGTACAGAAATAGAGATAGATATGAATAGATAGATAGATAGATCAACTATATTCGTAAGGTTACATATAATTCTATTTTTCTTCTCTCTTA
This sequence comes from Gorilla gorilla gorilla, assembly GCF_029281585.2. Classification (NCBI taxonomy): domain Eukaryota; kingdom Metazoa; phylum Chordata; class Mammalia; order Primates; family Hominidae; genus Gorilla; species Gorilla gorilla. The sequence goes on from NC_073243.2 coordinate 74,729,116, forward strand.
GCATATTAAGTATATTGCTTTATAAAGATAATTTCAGGAATTTCAGTATTTTAAACTATTCTGTATTCCTTTAAATAACACTCTACTGCTTTACTTATAGTACATATAACACAGTGTTACATCTATGTAACAGAGTATGTCCATTTTCTATTTCCCATCCTTTGTGACATTGCTGTCATTCACTTACTGTGCTATAATCATCCAAAATATCATTGTTATTATTATTAGTTTAAATATTTATCTTTTAGTCAGTTAACAATAATTTTAAATATTTTTAAAATGTATTCCTCCTCTGATGTTCTTTCTTTACATAGATACTAGATTTTACTAATATCAAATCTTTTCCGGCTGAGGAAAATTCTTTAATAGTTCTTGCAGCACAGGTCTTCTGCTGATGAATTCCCCCAATTTCAGTTTTCTGAGAAAGTTTTTATTTCTACTTCACTTTTGAATAATAATTTTAGTAGTTAGATAATTCTAGGTTAACTTTTAAAAAATGTTTAACATATTAAATATTGTAGTTTTCTTTTTTCTAGCTTGCAAATTTTCTGTCATGAAGCCAGAGATTTCAAATTCCTCTAGTGTCTTTTTGTTTCCACTCTTAACTTCTCAAAGTTTTCCTTTCAAGAGTTTGCGTCTTGAGGCCCTTTCATCTATAATCCACTATTATTACACTAGAGCCTTGTTAGTGTCGTGCTAATGTATGATGAATGGTGAAAGAACATGCCTGTTAAATCTGTCTTTCAATGGGTTTATGCTTCTTGTCTATAACCTTCACAAGTGCTTCTTCTTGTAACTTTCTCTTCATTCCCACCTCAGATGAGGCAAAAAGGATATATATCTCCTACGTACAGATAGCACCATGTTAAATTTTAGTATAGTACATTGGAACTTATGATTCTAACTTTTGAAAGTAGAGTGTTACTATCTATAGTTGCAGTCAAATGGTAGTTGGGGTAGAAGTCACCTTAAAGATTTCTTTAATGTTATGCCTGACTACGAATTATGGTAATAAGCTGGGTCCTCAGTAGAGACCATTGGTTAAATTATGTAAATGTGACCTCTACCTATAACCAGGAATTTCTTGTAGTGTGACGACCTGGTTTGAAAGTCAAGGATATCACATTTTCTTACCTGGTCTTAGAAGTTATGGAGCATCCCTTCAACCACATTATGTTTCTAATAATTGGGTGACTAACTCAATCCTATATTTAGTAGGAAGGAAATTAGATTCTAACTCTTAAAAGAAGTATCAAATAATTTATGTATTTATTTTAAACACTTCATACATACTTTACACTCCATTTTGTGTATATATTAGCTTAGAACATCTAAATTAATCCAATAATGTCTTCTAGAATCTTCTATTTCCTATCTATTGCACAATGCTATCAATGTTCCCCAAATTCTTTTATGTTCCCTCATGCTCTGTTGTAACATAAAATGGATCACTGATTATTCATACACTTAATATGAATAGTTCACATTTGTTTATAGATTTCCTCTCCGTTTGTTAATGACCTTTTTTGTTTGTGCTTATATCTAAGGGCAAATACAGATTTTCAGTACTTCTGTATTCCCAAAGAATTGCTGATTTAATGTAATTTTATTTTAATACTTCACTTCATTCTCTCTTGGCTGCTTAGCTTTCTTTTCTACTTCAAATTTCAGTTCTGTATTCACCGGGATATTCCTCAAAAGAAAACTGTAAATCAGGGTCACACTACTTGTCACTTAATAGGACACACACACACATACATACACACATGCTCACCTGACTGTTTTGTTTTATATGGTCTTCTTCCTTGACATTGTAATACATATAGACATTATCGTCTTGTAATTATTTTAATACTTATCTATAGTATTTCATATCTGCCATAGTGTTGAATATATATAATGAGATATTCTCAAGAAAAATTACCTGTCATATATGAATAACAAAAACAAAATGGCACAAATATTCTGTAGGATGGTAATACATGTTTTTATTGTATAAAATTTTAATGACTTTAATGAGAAATAATTTTCATAATATATAATTTACCTAATTAAAATGTTCAATTAAGTGGTTGTTAGTATATTCACAGAATTGAGCAACCATCACCCACAATAAATTTTAGAACACTTTAACTACCTCCAAAAGAAACTCCTTACCCATTAGTTGTTATTCAAAAATTACCCAAACTTCCTAGTCTTGAGCAAACATGAATCTTCCTGTTTCTATAGATTTGCCTATTCTGCATTTTTTTATTTTGAGGGGGAGTCTCGCTGTGTAGCTTAGCCTGGAGTGTAGTGGCACAATCTTGGCTCACTGCAACCTCCGCCTCTCAGGTTCAAGCGATTCTCCCACCTCAGCCTCCCAAGTAGCTGAGATTACAGGTGTGTGCTACCAGGCCTGGCCAATTTTTGTATTTTTAGTAGAAACGGGGTTTCACCATATTGGCCAGGCTGGTCTCAAACTCCTGACCTCAGGTGATCCACCTACCTCGGCCTCCCAAAGTGCTGTGTTTATAGGGCGTGAGCCACCATGCCCGGCCTGAATATTTTATATAAGTAAAATTTTACAGTATGTGGTCTTTGGAGGTCTGACTTCCTTCATTTAGCATACTGTTTTCAAAATTCATCTCTGTTGTAGCATGTGTCAGTGTTTCATTTTCATGTCTCGATAATATTAAATTCCTAGTAACTTTTATAAACAATTTAAAGTCTATTTTTGACTGAAATTATTATAGTAACTCAGTCTTCCTTATTGTTGCATGATAAAGCTTGCTCCATCCTTTTACCTTTAACCTAATTGTATTTTTTTTGTTTAAAGTGTTTCCATTAGAAAGCAGAGCTGGATCTTGTTTTTATTGCCAAGTGTATTAATCTCTGTCTTTTATAATTATCAAATGACCTTAGCCATTTTCTTTACTTTCTGTATGTATTTGAATTACTGTTTTGAGTCACTTGATTTCAACCTGAAGAATATCCTTTACTATTTCTTCTAAAGCCAATCTAATAGCAGCAAAAGCTCTTTGTTTTTTTGTTTTGTTTTGTTTTGTTTGAGACAGAGTCTCACTCTGTCACCCAGGCTGGAGTGCAATGGTGTGCTCACTGCAAACTCTGCCTCCCGGTTTCAAGTGATTCTCCTGCCTCAGCCTCCTGAGTAGCTGGGATTACAGGTGCCGCCACCACACCTCGCTAATTTTTGTATTTTTAGTAGAGATGGGGGTTTCACCATATTGGCCAGGCTGGTCTCGAACTGCTGACCTTGTGATACGCCCAGCTTGGCCTCCCGAAGTGCTGGGATTATAGGTATGAGCCACCGCGCCTGCCAAAATCTGTTTGTTATAATTTTTCTAGTGATGTCCTTTTTGTCTTTATTTTTGAAAGATAGTTTTCTGCAGATAAGATACTTGATAGCCTTAACTTTCTTTGCTATAAATGTATTCCCAATGATTTCTAGACTCCATTGTTTTTCCTGCTAAGAAGTTAGGTGTTATTTTATTAGGGTTTCCTTATACCTGAAGAGTGATTTTTCTGTGTTGTTTTCGGGACATTGTCTTTAGCTTTCTATATTTTTACTATGCTGTGTCTGGGCGAGACAACCCTTCAGCTTTTCCCACTTAGCATTTTTTAAATCCTCTTTGGTATATAAATTAATGTCTGCATCATAATTTTGTAAGTTTTGCCCTATAATTCTTCAAATTTTTTTTCTGCTTTTTATCTCCCTCTTGTCCTTTGTGCTTCTATGATGTGTATGTTGGTGTATTTCTCTGGAACTCTCTTCACTTATCTTCATTCTTTTCTCCTGTCTTCTTTAGATTGCATAACCTACATTGATCGATTTATGCCTTTTGCTTAATCTTTTATTTTATTTTATTTTATTTTTTGAGACATAGTCTCGCTCTGTTCCCAGGCTGGAGTACAGTTGCACTATCTCGGCTCACTGCAACCTCCACCTCCTGGGTTCAAACGATTCTCCTGCCTCAGCCTCCCAAGTAGCTGGAACTACAGGCGCACACCACCATACCCAGCTAATTTTTGTATTTTCAATAGAGACAGGGTTTCACCATGTTGGCCAGGATGGTCTCGATCTCTTGACCTCGTGGTCTGCCAGCCGTGGCCTCCCAAAGTACTGGGATTACAGGCATGAGCCACTGCCCCCGGCCAATCTTTTATTTTTTTATCGTATGGTCAAATCTGCCAGTTGAGCCCCTCTAGCTAATTGTTAGCTACTATGCTTTTTAATTCCAGAATTTCTATTCATTCCTTTTTGTAATTTCAATTTTTCTAATTGATATAATGTATTTGACAAGGTATTGTCATCATATCTTTCTTTTTCTTTTAAGCATGGTGTCATTTAGTTCTTTGAAAATTTACAATAGCTATTTTGCTTTTGTCTGCTGAGTTGAGATTCGGGCCCCATTAATGACAGATTTTACTTTATTTCATAGGTATACATTGCTCTTTCTTGTTTATTTGCATTTCTCATAATTTGTCATTAGAGATTTAATATTTTAGATAACATATTACAGTAATTGCAGATTCTATTACCACTTCCCATCTTGCTCCTCATCTAGGGCTTGTTGTGGTTGCTATTACCTACTTCATTTGTTTAGTGACTTGGGTGGAAAATTTTAGTTAAGCATATTTCCCAAGCAGTGTGCCCACTCTGATGCCATCTTCAGAGGTCATAGCCTTGGACTTGCACACAGCCACTTTGGGATAATGTTGGGGTTCACAGGTCTGCTTTTGAAAGTATACTGTGATATTTCTGTAAATCTACCTACCTCTGTTGGTAACACATGCAGCTATAGTTTTCATTACTTCCCAACTGGCTTCTCTCTTGTTTTTCACAATGTCCTCAGATAGAAATTGTTCCACAGTCTGATCAAAATTTTGGTGCCTCTTCGTGGGTCTTCCGTCATGCTACTCTTTGAGGTTTGTTCTGACTCAATGAGGAACTGTTATTAGCAATCTCTTTCTCCAGTTCTCAGTTCTCTCTGGTAAACCTTTAATTTATATCAAGTTTAGCTTGTTACCTTATGGAGTTATCAGTCTATTCTCAACTTTTTTTTACCACCATTGTGTTCTAGAGTGTAATTGGGCTTATTTTTCCCCAACTCTGTCCCAAATAACATCAGTTCTTTGGGGTTCTCCCTGCGCAAACACTCTTTGCCACTTTTCCAGATCAAGACATAGATACAGCGACCCGCTTCTCTTGGCGTGACACTTCTTATAAGTGGGATCCTAGTAAAGGCCCTAGCTTATGGTCTTTAGGGCTTACATCTCCAAGCCTGTAACCTCAATCCTACTATGAGCTACAGGAGATCTATTTGTGTCTTCATATACTCAGCCTGCCATGTCTAAGATGAAACTTCCACCCTACAGATGGGGCTAGGTGGAAGAAGAGAGTCCAAGACTTTTCAGCTGTTCTTGCCTTAATGAGAACTTCTGCCAAATGAAGTGATGGTAAATAAAAAAGGCTGATGGTTTGTTTCTTGGGGGAGATCTTTACCTCATGACTCATTGCTGGGAGAACAGGAAGTCCTGTGTTCTTGGATACACCTGCAAAAGTGGAAAATTCTGCATGCTGAGCTTGAGAGCAGGAAGAGTGGGTCATGGCTCAAATGCCATAGATTCACTATTCTTAGCAAGATTTGATCGACTTGCTTGAATAAATGCTCTTTTTATATTTGCTGTATTCCATTAGGGTAATTTCTAGAGATTTATAAACGGCAAGCTTATAAATTTACCATTTTCACTAGTTATGCTGTTTCATTAGAGAATGTGTCTGCATTGATATATATGCCACCATTCTAGAAGTTATAAAGCTCTCATAGAAATGTGTTGAAATAGTTTACTTGTAAGGGCATCTGTTGATTTCCAAACACAATGTAAGACTAGATTTTCCACTTTTCTTTTATTTCTGCATCCATACATGGACAGCTGGTACTCTCAATTCTGCACCAGATGGAATGAAGCCTACTGTATGACTCTCTGGATAATGGTACCTATATTCCTGTGTTGACTCTTTCAACTTTCCTCTTTAGTACTTTGTGAAAAGAAAACTGTAATTTTAAAGAACCTTTCATTCCCCTAGGATAAAGGATGTAAATGGCCCCCAATGAATATAAAGAATAAGTATATGATGATAGTTTAGTTTCTGAAAAATGAAGAAAAGAATACTATTTCAGTGAGTGAGTCCTTTTATCAAAATATCAAATAATTGACTTTCTGGCACTATCTTCATTCTTTCTAGTATCCTCAAAGTAAATCTACAAAAAATGATGTCTATTTAGTTTACTGAATCCTATGTATAAAATGTAATGACTAACTCTTTGTATCTCCAGCAGAGTTGAATCATAGGGTGAAATTTTGTGCTGTATAAACCTAGAAGACATAAATCTAGTCATTTTACTGCACAGATTGGTAAACTGAGGTTCACGAAGACTGACTATTTTGCCCGTGGTGACATAAATGGTTACTAACTGAAAATATGAGCTCATGAATCTGGGTTATGTTTTCTTCCCGCTACATCACTCTGCTTTACCAAAAATGTAGAACCACTTCTCTTTCCAAAAAACAAAATAATTCTGTTATTGTTGTCTTTTAGAAAATATATAGATGACACTTGGTGTAATTTATACGCTCCAGGTGGTTATCCATCAGTGAGCAAAAAGAACAATACAGCTTCATGTGATTACACACAGAGTGATCAATAGCTACTGGTTACTTTTTTTTTTTCACTTTTATTGGCTTGAGTATTACTGAAGAAGTCAAAATGTTATAATTTATTAGAAGCAGAGAAGGGACACTTTATTCTGCATCTCTTGGTAGTTTCTGATATTATACTATATTACTCTGATAGGTGAGTTTGGGGGAAGTTTTAGAGGGAGCAAAATTAAGTGCCTATATGACACTAATATTCTTTTTAGGGAACCCGGAGGTAAGAACTTGCCTATAGCTATATTTTTCTCATAGGTTTATCTGAAGAGGCAGGGAGGCATAGCAGCGACTGTCCTAAAATAAGTAAGTTATATAATTTATTAAATTATTTATTGAAATCTATAATTCAGTAAATTTCCACCCTCTGTTTCCTTCTTTCTTCATTCTTAAAGAGTAAATCCTAATTTTTTGTCAAAATTAATCTCTTAAAAATAATCAATTCCACATCACTGTTGCAAACTTAAGTCGTTCTCATATATCTATTTAGACTTTTATCCTTCTAGTAGCTCAACTTTCAACATTTCTTCTACTTTTTTTCAGATCAATTATGTATTCCTAGCCTGCAATTAACCTTACAAATAATTTCCATTACTCTATAATGTATTTATTGAATAATATCCTTTTTGTAATAAGATGAGTACAGTGCATACAAATATTCCTGGAAGTCAGTACTGAATGTGAACCACATAAACATATAGCATGAAAGCCAAACTCAAAGTGTCCTTCAGCCAAAGTCCCCTTATATGCATACATAAATTCTTGTGGCCATTCTAGCATCATCTGATATAAGAGAAATGTGATTGTGAGAAAAAGGTGGACAGAAAGAAATAGTAATGTTAGCTAATTGCAGATAAATAGGTTATTTTGCAAAATTTATAAAAAATACACGCTCACGTGAGTACATTATTAATGCCCCCTCATGGGCCCATGTAAGAGAGTGGTCTTGAAGGTCAATCTGTTTTAGTTTTCTGATAAAGATTCTTCTGCTTTTATTCACTCCCAACACTTTGGGAGAAGCATCTGTACTCATGTAACTCTTGAGAAACATCTCTACTTATTTGAACTCTTCCTGTGAAGGATGAGATTACATTTACTCTGGGACTTTAGCTTCTTAAATTATCTCTAATGTTACCGCATTATTCTCTTTATTTATAGGAATTAATCCTATTTATAAAATACAAATATAGTATTGTATCACATTCTTCATTTATTTAGAATGTATCACATTCTTCATTTATTGTATCACGTTATTCATTTATTTACTTCCAATGCCTTCTATTGTTATTTAAATAAATCTGAAGTCCTTATCATCGTTTACAAAGCCCTGTCTTATCACTACAACCAAATCTCCTGTCCCTCACATCTGTTATTAAATATCCCAATCACACTACATTTATTTATGGTTCTTGAGAAACCTAGACCTGTTATAATCTCCTGGGTTTTTATCTATTTTTAATCTAACGTTCTTGGAAAGATTCCCCAGTTCTTCACAAATCTTCTACGTGCAGTGGATACCTATTTCTAAATGTTCTCCTAGACAGTTTCCGATGAGCACCCCAACATCATTAATCTCTCTGCGGTTATTTTAAACAGTATTTGCCACAATTTGAAATTAACTACATTATATGTATAATAGATCTTTATAATTTTTTTTTTCTGTGAGAGCAAGGCATTCTCTCTTATTAATCACTATTTCCTCAGTGCCTACACCAGTGGCTAAAATTCTAGTGATGTTGGATGAATAAATGAGTTAATAGCTACGGATATTTAGAAGATGGAGAGAAGTTATCACCTGAAGAAAATGTGCAGGGTAAGTTGAGAGACATTGCAAAGAGAAGGAAACAAAAGACTACAAATTCTAAGTAGTTTACATTGTGAAACAGGCGTGTCAAATTTACCTTTTTTCCACAGTTCACACATACTTTGGAGATACTGTAGGTTTGGTTTCAGACTGTCACAATAAGTAAGTCATACAACTTTTTAGATTTTCGAGTGCATATAAAACTATGTTTATACTTTATTGTCTATGAAGCATGTGGTAGAATTATATCTTTAAAAAGTATGTATCTTAATTTAAAAACAATTAATTGCTTAAAAAATACTATTATCTTAGCCTTTAGCACCTTGCAATATTTTTGCTGTTGCAGGGTCTTACCTCGATGTTGATTCCTGGCAAATGATCAGTGTGTTTGTTGCTGAAGGCCGTGGTGGCTTTGGCAATTTTTTACCATCAGACAATGAAGTTGCTGCACCACTGACAATTCCTTTCACAAGAGGTTGCCCTGTAGTACCTAGTGCTGGTTGATAGTATTTTACCCACAGTAGAACTTCTTTTAAAGTTGGAATCAATCCTCTCAAACCCTGCTATTGCTCTATTATAGTCTATGTAACATTATAAATCTTTTGCTGTCATTTCAACAATATTCACAGCATCTTCATCAGAAGTAGATTCCATCTCAAGAAGCCTTTACTCATCCAGAAGAAGCAACTCCTCATCCATTCAAATATTATGATAAGATTGCTGCAATTCAGTCACGTCTTCAGACTTCACTTTTAATTTTAGTTCTCTTGCTATTTCCACCACATCTGCAGTTACTTCATCCACTGAGGTGTTGAACCCTTCAAAGTCATCCATGAGGATTCAAATAAATTTCTTCCAAATTCCTGTTAATATTGATATGTTAGCCTACTCCTATGAACCTTGAATGCTCTTAATGAATGTAGAATGGTGAACTATTTCCAAGAGATTTTTCATTTACTTTGCCAATATTTATTGGATAAATTCCTGTCTATGGTAGACATAGCCTTATGAAATATATTTCTTAATGATAAGACTTGAAAGTCAAAATTACTCCTTGATCCTTGGGCTGCAAAATGGATGTTGTATGAGCAGGCATAAAAATAGCATTAATCTCATTGCACATGTCCATCAGAGCTTCTGGAAAAATAGGCGCATTGTCAATGAGCAGTAATATTTTGAAAGAAATATTTTTCTGTACAACAGGTCTCAAAAGTGGGCTTAAAATATTCAGTAAACCATGCTGTAAACAGATGGGTTGCCATCTAAACTTTGTTCTTCCATTTATGGAGCACAAGAAGAGTAGACTTAGCACCATTCTGAAAGGCTCTATGATTTTCAGAATGTTCAGAATGATAAATGAGTGTTGGCTTTAGTCACCAACTGTATATTGCCCCTAATAAGAGAGTCAGCTTGTTGTTTAAAACTCTCTTTCTTCTTGAATCTAAAATGCTGACTTTTTTCTGGATGTAACACTCCTGGCAGCCAAATATGTCTTGTTATAAAGAGAAGATTTTGGGGCCAGTTCTTGTGGGTCTGGAGACAGAAACATTGGATAAAGTCATCAAGATCGTAAATAACAACCCATATGGAAATGCAACTGACATCCTCACCACCAATAGAGCTACAACTTGGAAATATTCCCACTCTCGTGGTGGAAGTCAGAGAAGTTTGTGGACAAACTTTCAGAAGATTCTTAAGGCCATTCACCATCTCTTCAGTGGAGATAGTAAACAATGATCAGCACTGCATTTTATTTAAAGATTGTCCCTCTAATCTTTCACAATGCTCCATTTCTGACTCAGTAATAAAAGGTCGGGGTGGAAAATTGGGTAGAAGGTGGGTATTTAAAAAAGGTCTCTGATGCTATTGTAGTTCCACATGATGTGCTTCTGTCTTTGAGTCCTTTGCTTAATATTTGACGTGGATTTTTTCTGCTGTGAGCGGAAGTGAATGCCACTAATCCAGTGCCTTTGCAAATGTTCTCATTTACCAGCTTCTGATCTTCCCTCATGGGAGACACTAATTTCTGTGGCAAACAGGTAACTTCTGAGTTAACTTTCTTTCCTTTAAGATACTTTCTTGAACATAATCTGAAGTAAGACTTCTGCAAGGAAATGCCTGCCCACAGCTTCTGTGGAGTTACATGCTGTTCATCTGTGGTTCTCAGAAGGTCCCTGGGTCAGACACTTGTAATTTTTTCTTTCCAAAATATTGGGAAACATCATTTCACCAAAAGAGTCTGATAGTGGAATTTGCCAGGTGATGAAAGTTGGATCTTGAAGCTTACTTTCATTCCTCAATTTTTTTTTTTTCTCCACCGTCAGAGACAACACAGCCTGGAACTAGAGGCCTAGAAATCTGACTAAATTTCCTACAAACAAAACTGTTTATTTTTGCAAAGAGAAATTTCATTACTTTCTCATTCTGCTCCCAGATCAAATCTCCAATATTCATATTTCCTTCAATACTTGTCTATTTCTGTCTCTGTAAGAGCCCGTTTCACTATTGATGCTGTGCTCTCTGTCATCAATTGTTCTGATTTGGGGATATTCCATTCTTCCTGTAAGTGCTGATCTCATTTGTAATTGAAAGCCCCTTGTGCTTTCAATTTAAATGCTTCCTGATAAATAGGATCTGTTATTTCACTTGGTTTAGGGCATTTAAAAAAGAATTGTCCAATGCTGTTCTCTCACCTAGCATGTTCTGGGCCAGCTTCTTCACTCAATTCATTTTTCTTTTGTTCACCTGACTTTGCTACTGCTTGTCAGTTTATACGTAACCTGATTGGTTCTCTATCATTGCTGTTGCTACAGTTTTAACACTTCAGTCTCAAACTCTGGTCCTATAACTTAGAGCAGTCTCCAACCTTACTACCTTCTGAAGTGTTTGGATTTGTGTTTTCTACTGGGTAAACTGCATAATCTTTTCCTTAACCAAGAGCTCATTAATCTCCTTTTGATGTAAAAGGATTTGATTCTATTGCAACTTCTGGGAGCGTTTTTGTAGAGCATAAACTTCTTTCAGGTGGTATGCAAGAGCATTCTGGAGATAACTACTCTCTTTAAACACATTTTTTCCATCATTGTTCAATTGCACGGCAACTTCATGATGGGATCTCATCGCCAGCATTGTCTTTTTTCAGCCTTTTGTTCTAGTCGATGATTTTCTTCAAAAACCATGCCTTCCCAGGTCCTAACAGTCTCCTTATGTTTCTATTAATTGTTCTTTAAATTCTTCTTTAGAACATCTTATTCTTTCTTGTTTATTGTTTTCAGCTCTGTCTGAATAAGGCTAATTCCTTCGGATTTTTTAATGGAACTATTCCTCCAGTTCATGTATTTGCACAGTGTGCTTTTGTTTCAGTTTTCCTTTCTCCTCCTGGGATTTTTCCTTTATTTCAGTCAGTTGCTTTTTCAGATTTTCAGTTTTTTCTGGTCCTTGCCTCTGCTCTTGCTTTTCCTTTTCCTTTTGTCCTTTCCCTTTGACAGCTATCTTGGCGTCTCCAGTGGCCTCACTGTTGTCCTTGACCAGCCACTGACACTCACACTCAGGCTGGCTTTTTCTCTAAGAAAGGCTGCATTTAAAGTGAGTAAATATTCCCTCTGGGTCATTCCCATGCATAAAGAGTGCCTCTGCACTTGACATGGCTGGGCCACAGGGGTAAGGTAGATCACACCAGTGCAATGTATGTGCAGTGAGTATGCAAGTGGTACAGGTGCCTGAGCCTGCCCAGGATAGGTCACACTGGGTGGGCAGTCCTGCTTATCCTTTGAGCTTTGAAACCAGACATTGACTTCTCCTCTCTAGCTATTTAAGTCCTAGATGGCATCGTCTTTCAATAGAAGGCTATTTCATCTCCGTTGAAAATCTGTTGTTTATTGTAGCCACCTTCTTCAATGATCTCAGCTAGATCTCTGGATAACATGTTGCAGCTTCTACATCAGCACTTACTGCTTCTTCTTGCACTTTTATCTTATGAAAACACCTTTTTTCTTTAAACCTCAAGAACTAATCTCTGCTAGCTGCAAAGGTCTCCAGATTCCTCATCTCTCTCAGCCTTTCAATAATTGAAGAGAGTTCAAGCTCTGTATCAAGCTTTGGGTTAAGGGAATATTAAGGACGGTTTGATATTCTATCCACACTACTAAACCTTTCTCCATGTCAGCAATAAGGTTGTTTTGCTCTCTTAACATGTGTGTCTTCACTGAAGGAGAACTTTCCTTCAAAAACTGTTTCTTCTCATTCAAAATTTGGTTAACTATTTGGTGCAAGAGGCCTAGTTTTCAGCCTATGTCAGCTTTCTTTTTTTAATAATTGCAATTTTTATTTTAGATATGAGGGTACCTGTGCTTGTTTGTTACATGGGTATGTTATGTGATGCTGAGGTTTAGATGTCAAGTTCTTGAATGCATGGATCATGATGTTTTTAATCTTTGTCAACCCAGTGTTCATCATAGTGCATGATATATGATAGGTATTCAATAAATCTTGGTTAAATTAATGGGATTTTATTTTATTTTATTATTATTTCAACAGTTTTGAGGGAACAGGCAGTGTTTGGTTACATGGATAAGTTCTTTAGGTGTGATTTCTGAGATTTCAGTGCATCTATTACCCAAGCAGTGTACACTGCACCGAATGCATAGTCTTTTATCCCTCACCACACTCCCAACCTTACCCTCAAGTTCTCGGAGTCCATATATCCTTCTTATGCCTTTGCATCCAAATATCTTAGCTCCCACTTCCAAGTGAGAACAAATAATGTTTGGTTCTCAATTGCTGAGTTACTTTACTTAGAAAAATGGTCTCCAACTCCATCCAGGTTGCACGAATGTCATTATTTTATTTCTTTTTTTTGGTTGAGTAGTATTTTATGGTATTTATATATCACAATTTCTTTATCCACTCATTGGTTGATGGGCATTTAGGCTGGTTCCATATTTTTGCAATTGTGAATTGTACTGCTATAAACGTGTGTGCAAGTGTCTTTTTTATATACTGACATCTTTTCCTCTAGGTAGATATTCACTAGTGGGATTGCTGGATCAACTGGTAGTTCTACTTTTAATTCTTTAAGGAATCTCCACACTCTTTTCCATAGCAGTTATACAAGCCTACATTTCCACCAATGGTGTAAGAATGTTTCCATTTCACCACATCCATGCCAACATCTATTACTCTTCGATTTTTAAATTATAGCCATTCTTGCAGGAGTAAGGTGGTATCGCATTGTGGTTTTGATTTTCACTTTTCTTGATAATGATGTTGAACATTTTTTCATGTTTGTTCACCATTTGTATATCTTCTTTTGAGAATTGTTATTCATGTCTTTAACCCACTTTTTGATGAGATTTTTTTTTCTGATTTGTTTGAGTTCCTTGTAAATTCTAGACATTAATCTATGTATTAATGCAAATACATAATTTGCAAATATTTTATCTCACTCTGTGGGTTGTCTGTTTACTCTGCTGATTATTTCTTTTGCTGTGCATCAGCTTTTCAGTTTAATTAAGTCCCAACTATTTATCTTTGTTTTTGTTAAATTTGCTTTTGGATTCTTGGTCATAACCTCTTCGCCTAAGCCAATGTCTAGCAGAGTTTTTCAGATGTTATCTTCTATCTTCTATAAGGTGAAAGATGAGGATCCAGTTTCATTATTCTACGTGTGACTTGCCAATTATCCCAGCACCATTTGTTGAATAGGGTGTCTTTTCTGCACTTTATATTATTGTTTGCTTTGTTGAAGATCAGTTGGCTGTAAGTATTTGGCTTTATTTCTGGGCTCTCTATCTGGTTCCATTGATCTACCTGCTTACTTTTATACCAATACCATGCTGTTTTGGTAACTATAGACTTGTAGTATAGTTCGAAGTTGGGTAATGTGATGCCTTCATATTTGTTCTTTTTGCTTAGTCTTGCTTTGGCTATCTGGGGTCTTTTTTGGTTCCATATAAATTGTAGGATTGTTTATTTCTAGTTCTGTGAAAAATGATAATGGGATTTTGATGGGAGTTGAATTTATAGATTGCTTTGGCAGTATGGTCATTTTCACAGTATTGATTCTACCCATCCATGAGCATGAGAAGTGTTTCTTTTTGTTTGTGTCATCTATGATTACTTTCAGCAACGTTTTATAGCTTTCCTTGTAGATCTTTCACCTCTTGAGTTAGATATATTCCTGAATATTTTATGTTTTTTTTTGCAGGTGTTATAAAAGTGTTTGAGTTCTTGATTTGATTCTCAGCTTTGTCGCTCCTAGTGTATAGCAGTGCTACCAATTTGTGTACATTGACTTTATATCCTAAAGCTTAACTGAATGCATTTATCAGATCTAGAAGCTTTTTGGATGAGCTTTTAGGGTTCTCTAAGTATAGGATCATATCATTGATGAACAGCCACAGTTTGACTTCCTCTTTACTGATTTGGATGCCCTTCATTTTTTTTCTCTTTTCTGATTGCTCTGGCTAGGGCATCCAGTTCTGTGTTAAACAGAAATGGTGAAAATGGGCATCCTGTCTTCTTCCAGTTCTCAGGGAAAATGGTGTCAACTTTTCCTCATTCAATATAATGTTGGTTGTTTGTTTGTCGTAGATGGCTTTTATTACCTTAAAGCAAGCCCTTTCTATGATGATTTTGCTGAGGATTTTAATCATAAAGGGATGCTGAATTTCATCAAATTTTTTTTCTGCATCTACTGAGATGCAGATGATCATATAATTTTTGTTTTTACCTTTGTTCCTGTGGTATATCACATTTATTGACTTGTGTATGTTAAATCAACCCTGCATTCCTGGTATGAAACCCACTTGATCATGGTGTATTATCTTTTTGATATGCTGTTGGATTTGGTTAGCTATTTTTCTGAAGATTTTCATCAGAGATATTGGTTTGTAATATTCGTTTTTTGTTATGTCCTTTCCTAGTTTTGATATTAGGGTGATACTGACTTCATAGAATGATTTAGGGAGGTTCCCCTCTTTCTCTATCTTTTGGAATAGTTTCAGTAGGATGGTACAAATTTTTCGTTGAGTGTCTTATAGAATTTAGCTGTGAATCTACCTGGTCCTGGATTTTTATTTGTTGACAATTTATTTTATTACTGTTTCAATCTTCCTACTTTTTATTTGGTCTATACAGAGTTTCTGTTTCTTCCTGATTTAATCTAGGAGGATTGCACATTTCTAGGAATTTATCCATCTCCTCTAGCTTTTCTACTTTTGCGTGTAAAAGTGTTCATAGTATCCTTGAATGGTCTTTTGCATTTCTATTGGTTGTAATATCTCCAATTTTGTTTCTAATTGAGTGTATTTGGATTTTTGTCTTCTTTTCTTGGTTAATTTCATTAATGGTCTGTTGATTTTGTTTATGTTTTCAAAGAACCAGCTTTTCATATCACCTATCATTTGATTTTTGTTGTTGTTGTTTCAATTTTATTTCATCCTACTCTGATCTTTGTTATTTATTTTCTTCTGCTGGCTTTTGATTTGGTTTGTTCTTGTTTCTCTAGTTCTTTGAGGTGTGAACTTAGGTTGGCTATTTGTGCTCCTTCAGACCTTTTGATGTAGGCATTTATTGATGTGAGATTTTCTCTAACACTGCTTTTGCTGTGTTCCAGAGGTTTTGAAAAATTGCACCACTATTATCATTAACTTCAAATAATTTTAAAATTTCCATTATGATTTCATCATTCACCCAAAGATCACTCAGGAGGATATTATTTATTTTCTATATATTTGTATAGTTTTGAGGGTTCCTTTTGGAATTAATTTTCAATTTTATTCCATTGTCGTCTGAGAGAGTACTTGATATAATTTCAATTTTCTTAAATTTATTGAGACTTTTCTTGTGGCCTATCACATGATCTATCTTGGAGAATGTTCCATGTGCTGATTAAAAGAATGCAATAGTTGGACAGAATATTCTGTAAATATCTGTTAAGTCCATTTATTCTAGGATATAGTTTAAGTACATTGTTACTTTGTTGACTTTGTGTCTTGATGACCTGTCTAATACTGTCAGCAGAGTATTGAAGTCCCCCACTATTTTTGTGTTGCTGTCTGCCTTATTTCTTAGCTCTAGTAGTAATTATTTTATAAATTTAAGAGCTCCAGTATTAGGCACATAGATACTTAGGATTGTGATGTTTTTCTGTTGGACTGGTCCTTGTATCATTATATAATGTCCCTTTTGTCTTTTTAGACTGTTGTTGCTTTAACATCTGCTTTGTCTGGTGTAAGAATAGCTACTCCTGCTTGCTTTTGGTGTCCATTTGCATGGAATATCTTTTTTCACCCCTTTACCTTAAGTTTATGTGAGTCCTTCTGTGTTAGGTGAGTCTCTTGAAGATAGCAGATACTTGATTGGTGAATTTTTATCCATTCTGCCATTCTGTATCTTTAAAGTGGAGCATTTAAGCCATTTACATTCAATATTAGTGTGGGGATATGAGGTACTGTTCTATTCATCATGCTAGTTGTTGCCTGAATACCTTGATATTTTTTTCATTGTGTTACTGTTTTTTTTATAGGTCCTGTGAGATTTATGTTTTAACAGGGTTTCATTTTGGAGTATTTTGAGGTTTTGCTTCAAGAGTTAGAACTCCTTTTAGCATTACTGGTAGTGCTGGTTTGGCAGTGGTGAATTCTCTCATCATTTCTTTGTCTGAAAAAAAATTTTATCTCCCAATGTATAAAGCTTAGTTTCACTGGATACAAAATTCTTGTCTGATGATTATTTTGTTTAAGGAGGCTAAAGATAGGACCCAAATCCCTTCTGGCTTGCAAGGTTTCTGCTGAGAAATCTGCTTTTAATATGATAGGTTTTTCTTTATAGGTTACCTGGTGCTTTTTTTTTCCTCACAGCTCTTAAGATTCCTTCCTTTATCTTGACTTTAGATAACCTGATGACTATGTGCCATGGTGATGATGTTTTAACAATGAATTTCATAGTAACTCTTTGAGCTTCTTGTATTTCAACGTCTAGATCTCTAGCAAGACCAGAGAAGTTTTTCTCAATTATTTCCTCAAGTAAGTTTTTCAAACTTTTAGAATTCTCTTATTCTTTGGGAACATCTATTATTTTTATGTTTGCTTATTTAATATAATCCCAAATTTACTGGAGGCTTTGTTCATTTAATTTTTTTTCTTTTTCTTTGTTGGATTGGGTTAATTTGAAAGACTTGTCAAGCCCTGAAATTCTTTCTTCTACTTGTTCGATTCTATTGAAACTTTCCAGTGTATTTTGCATTTCTTTAAGTATGTCTCTCTTTTACAGAAGTTGTGTCTGTCTTTTCTTTATAATATCTATTTTTCTGGAGACTTTTGCATCCAAATCCTGTATTGTTTTTAAAATTTCTTAAGTTGTTTTTCACCTTTTTCTGGTGCCTCCTTGAGTAGCTTAATAATCAACCTTCCAAATTCTTTATCTGACAATTTAGAGATGTCTTCTTGGTTT
Organism: Gorilla gorilla gorilla; assembly: GCF_029281585.2. Classification (NCBI taxonomy): domain Eukaryota; kingdom Metazoa; phylum Chordata; class Mammalia; order Primates; family Hominidae; genus Gorilla; species Gorilla gorilla. The sequence goes on from NC_073243.2 coordinate 74,747,087, forward strand.
TAATCTATTACTGGAGAGCTGGTGTGATCTTTTGGGAGTCCTTGTTTTGTCATTTTACCAGAATTACTTTTCTGGTTCCTTCTAATTTGGGTAGACTGTTTCAGGGGAAAGATCTGGAACTCAAGGACTGCTGTTCAGATTCTTTTGTCACACAGGGTGATCCCTTGATATGGTGCTCTCCCCCTTCCCTTAGTGATGGGGCTTCCTGAGAGCCAGACACCAGTAATTGTGTATTAGTCTATTTTCACACTGCTGATAAAGACAAACCCAAGACTGGGCAATTTACAAAAGAATGAGATTTAACTGGACTCATAGCTCCAAGTGGCTGGAGAGGCCTTACAATCATGGCAGAAGGCAAGGAGGAGCAAGTCACATCTTACCTGGATGGTGGCAGGCAAAGATACAGCTTGTGCAGAGAAACTCCCATTTTTTAAAACCATAAGCTCTCCTGAGACTCATTCACTATCACAAGAACAATGCAGGAAAGACCCACACACATAATTCAATCACCTCCCACTGGGTTCCTCCCACAACATGTGGGAATTGTGGGAGTTACAATTCAAGATGAGATTTGCATAGGGACACAGCCAAACCATATCAGATTGTTATTGTTCTTCTGGGTCTAGCCACCCAGCTGGACTACTGAGCTCCAGGGTGGTTCTAGGGAATGTCATTAAAGATTCCGGGGATGTGATCCATCTTCAGGTCTCCAAGCTATGGATACCAGCACCTACTGTGGTGGAGGTGGCAGGGGAGTGAAGTGAATTCTGTGGGAGTCCTTGGTTATAATTTTGTTTAGTGTGCTGGTTTCCCCAAATACTGATTATACTAGCAATGAATTTGTCAAATGGACAGACTTGGGACCCCTGGTTAGCTAGAGTGTTGCAGGTGGTGGAAGTAGCTGTTGTTTTCTTCTTCTTGGAACAGGGCTGCTCTGTTATGAGTTGCTGTTATGGTTTGAGTTGGTTGGTCTCCAGCCAGGAACTTGTGCTTTCAAGACAGCATAAGTTGCAGTAGTAGAAGGGGGATATAATCTTGCCCTACATTGGCCAGGATAAGTTTTCAGGTTACTCAGGCAATGGCCAGGGCCATAGAACTCCCAAGAATTTATGTCTTTTGTCTTTGGCTGCCAGAGATGGTAAAGAAAAACCATTAGGTGCAGGTAGGGTGAGGTGAATCTGAGCTCAGACTCTTCTTGGGCAGGACTTGCTGCAGGCCCTGTGAGGGATGGGGGTGTGGTGGTCAGGCCAATGGAGTTATGTCCCCAGGGGGATTATGGTTGCCTCTGCTGAGTCATATCAGTTACTTGGGAAACTGGGGAAAGCTGGCAGTGACAGGCCTCACCCAGCTCCCAGGCAGCCAGCAAGTCCAGTCTCACTCCTGCTGTGCACCCCCAACCACACTGAGTTTATATCCAGGCAGCCAGGGAGCAGGGTAGAAATCTTGCCCAAAGCTACAAGCCTCCCTACTGAGAAAGCAAGCAGGGCTGCAGCTTTGTCTCTCTCCCTGCCTCCCTGCACCTTCAGCTGTGGCTTCTATGCTCCTATCTGCACTTCCTTTTCACCCTTCTAGATTCTGTTCAGGAAACTTCATGCTCAATTGACATTACTGCAAAGTTCAGCTAGGAGCTTCCTTCACCCTGTGGCCCCTCTCCAATTTTCCTGGCTGCCTTCCATTCCCCAAGGACCTCTGTAAAATAAGGCCGGGAATGGCTTCCCTGGGTTCTAGCTGGGGACTGGGAGTGCCCACAAGGTTCTTCCCACTGCTTGTTCTACTTTTATATTTCACTTGGCTCCCTAAATCCATTTCAGCTCTAGGTAAGTTTAAACCCTTCTCCTTTGATGTGGATTTTCAGGTTCCCCAGTGGGGATGTGTTTTCAGAGGCTAACTTTTCCCCCTCTCACACTTTGAAAACTCACAGTTTTTTGGCTGTCTTGTGGCACTTGCAGCAGCAAACTGTTTCTTTCAAAGCGTTTGTGAATTCTTTCAGTTTTCCTGGTATGTTCCTGCAGTGGTTCTTAGAGCAAAAGTTCACAATGTGAGTCTCCAGATGTTGCTCTGTCCATCCAAGTGGGAGCTGCACATTAGTGCTGTCTCCCATCTGCCATTTTATCCAGATCATCCTGTGTCAGCTTTCAGTATGCCTTCTTGAAAAAGTTTAATTATGTCTAGCTTTTGATTTAAAGTGAGAGACATGAAATTTTTTTTTCACTTGAAGATTCAGAAGTCACTGTAGAGTTATTGGCCTAATTTCAATATTATTGTGTCTCAGGGACTAGGAGGTGCCCGAGAAGAGGGAGAGAGATGGAACAATGGCCAGTGGGTGGAGCAGTAAGAACACACACATTTACCTATTAAGTTTGCCATCTTATATGGGGGTGATTTGTGGTGCTTCAAAATCATCACAATAGTAACATCAAAGATCACTGATCACAGATCACCATGAAGATATAATAATAAAGAAAAAGTTTGAAATATTGAAAGAATTACAAAAATTTGACACAGAAGCAAAAAGTGATCATACATTGTTGGAAAAATGGCACTGATATACTGGCTCAAGGCGGGGTTGCCAGAAACTTTCAATTTGAAAATTGGCTTTGGATTTTTTATGTGAAGCAGAATAAAGCAAAGCACAGTAAAATGAGGTAAGCCTGTACTAAAACTTTTCTTGCAAGTTCAGAATAAACTAAGTAAATCCATCAGCAAAATATAAAAATTAATTTGTGTTTCTTTGTTGTTAAATTTTAAACCATATGCATAAAATTAAAAGGGACATAATAGAAAGTGAGGTTAAAAACTCTGAAATAAATTCAACGAGTTTAAACTTTAAATACCCATATGTTATTGACTTAATTGTGATCACCCCTAAGGTTTTTATGTTGAAGGTCTTAACTCCTGGTACCTCAGAATGTGACTGGTTTTGGAGACAGGGCCTTTAAAGAGTGTGGCTATTAGCATAAGGCTTTAATCTAGCAAGGCTGGTATCCTTTGAAGAAGAGGAAGAGACACCAGGGATTTGAGTGCACATAAGATAGACCATATGAGGACACAGAAAAAAGGTGATTGCTTGCCATCTGCAAGCAAAGGAGAGAGAGAGAAACCTTAAAAGACACCAAACCCACCAGCACCTTGAACTTGGATTTCCAGCCTTCAAAACTATTAGCAAATAAGTGTTGTTGCTTAAGCCAGCCAGTCTATAGTATTACAGCAACCTTAGCAAATTAATACTTCATATGAAGTTTTAAGATAATGTGAATTAATATTACAGAACCCTATTGCATTTGCTCTCTTTGAAATGGATAAAATAACATCATTAGAATTTGTTAAAATTCTATTTTATTTTGCTAAAATAAAAGAGAGATTTAATTTAAAAATTATTTTTAAAGAAGTTTTATATACTTGAACTTTGTAAAGACAATAACACATGCAGTCAGGAAAGGAAAAAAAGTCTGAGAAGAATGATTACATGATATTAAAATGTATGTTATTTTAAGAGTTATTATGAATTCAGCTAAGTGCAATTTGAAATAAGCAAAAAGTTAAGTTTGTAAAGATTAAGACTTTAAAAATTTGTGGTTAGTGGTGTTGGTTGCTTGTTTGTTTTTCACCAGGTATAAAGTTTTTATTATATTCAGTGTTTTCCTTATACAAAAAAATTGACCAATTATTACATTATGTCTATGATGTCTTATTTAATATTTCCTGTGACCATCAAAAAACTGATGATGAAAAAACATCATTTTTGCCTTCCACAGATTAAAAATTATAAATTTAGAGAAAGTGAAAGAAACCCCCTACATACACAATTATTATCCAGTAATCTTTTTATTGCACTTTGAAATACCAGGTGGGAATATCAACTTAGTATAATATTAAATTGTCACAATATTAAAATGGTGCTCTTCTTATACTTCTCATTTATAAAAGTCAATCTTTTTTCAGGTTAATCTGCAAATTCTCACATATAATAACGCAACTGTATGTGCAGATCTTTTATGGGTTTATTATTTTCCTTTAGTTCTATATAAATTTGAAAAAGAATTTTTATATAGCAATTTTACATAAATTTTAAAAATTGTCAGTTCATGTAAGCACATGTCACAGAAAAAATGGTATTGACTGAATTGTGCTAAATCTGTATATCAACTTGGAGAAAAGTCATTTATGTAGTATTTCAACCCATTAATATGAAAATGTATATTTACATCTACATTTATCATTTATTTTGTTTTTGATGTGTGATAAAATTTATAATTTACCTACACACATATATGGCCTTTCATAGATTTTGTTAGATTTATTCATAGAGACTTGATATTTTTGAAAAAAATATATAAATGGAGTGACCCTATATGAGGGCCCTATGCAGATGATATGAATGGCTTAGCTTCAGGGATGCTCTTTCCAATACCTTTCTGAAAGGTGGACATGGGAGATTTGCAGAACAATGACTCTGAAAAAAAATGTTATTTTGTTAAAAATATGTCTACATGTTTACTGCTGGTTTATAGAAATGCACTTGATTTTTAATAATGTTGCTAAAATATATGTAATATATAATTTAAAATCTTAACTTTTTTAAGTGTATAGTTCAGTTGTGTTAAGTACATCTATACACTGTGAAACCAATCATCAGAATTATTATATTTTCATCTTGCAATACTGAAACTCTACACCCATTAAACAACAACTCTACTTCATAACCTATTCCCTTAGCACCTAGCAACCTCTAGTCTACTGTCTGTCTCTATAAATTTGACTGCTTTAGTTATTTCATATAAATGAAATTATTAAATATTTGTATTTTCACAACTGGATTATTTTACTTAACATAATGTCCACCAAGTTTATCTATGTAAACCCTAATCCTAACCCTAGCATAGTATGCAGTTTTCTTCTTTTTATTTTATTTATTTATTTGTTTGTTTGTTTTGAGATGGAGTCTTGCTCTGTCGCCCAGGCTGGAGTGCAGTGGCACCATCTTGGCTCACTGCAACCTCTGCCTCCCAGATTTAAGCAATTCTCCTGCCTCAGCCTCCTGAGTAGCTGGAACTACAGGCACCCACCACCACCCACCGGGCTAATTTTTGTATTTTTTAGTAGAGACGGGATTTCGCCATGTTGACCAGACTGGTCTTGAACTCCTGACCTCAGGTGATCTGCCTGCCTTGGCCTCCCAAAGTGCTCAGATTACAGGTGTGCACCACTGCACCCAGCCAATTTCCTTCTTTTTAAAAGCTGAATAATATTCCATTGTATGTCTATACCACATTTTGTTTATGCTTCTACCTTTTGACTGTTGTGAATAATGCTGCTGTGTCCATGAGTGTACACATATCTCTTTGAGATACTGCCATCAATCCTTTTGGATATATACCCAAAAATTGAATTACTGAGTTTTGTTAATTTGTACTTGATTTTTCATTTTTCATTTTTAATTTGTATCCAACAAATTGCTGAATTATCCTATAAATTATAATAATTTGATATAGAAAATTCTTTTGAATATTATTGTTATACACTTATATCATTTGAAAGTAAAATTGTTTTATCCTACTTTCCCATTAACATAGTTTTATTTCACACATTAATAAGCTGGCTAAGACATCTAGTGCAATGTTCAATAAAAGTCAGTTTCTAGAACATCTTTTTTGGTTTTCAACATCTGCAAGAAAACTTTCCAAGTAGTAACATAGTGTTTTTGTACATATCTTTGCTAGCTTAAGAAAGTTAACTTCTAATCTTAAATTTGCTGACTTTTCTGTAAAGGGAATTCATTTTTATTAAAAGCTATTTTTCTACATCTAGTATAATAAGTATATGATGTGTTCCTTTAATTTGAAAATATGACAAATTTTAGTAATTTACTTTTGTATTTTAAGCCAAACTTGCATTTTTATAAAAACTGAAATTGGAAGTGATATACCTTTGATTCTGTGTACATAAGTCAGATTGGCCACTAATTGCCTTTAACTTCTATTTTCTTTGTTGAAATTATCAAACTTCTGTGCTACGCTTAATAAAAACAAGTAATATGAGTTTTTATTTCTTTCCAATGAGTATCTTCTCCTGCCCCACACTCTTCTCTCTCCCGCTTTTTGTTTGGCTAATATTTCAGTACAATACTGAATAGGAGTAATAAGAGAGGCCATCTTTGCCTTGTTTGTGATCTTATGGTGAACATTTACAGTTATTCATTGTTAAGCATTATGTTAGCAATTGATTTTGCATGAATTCCCTCTCTAGTCAAGTATATTCCATTTTAATTATTGTTTAGTCAGATTTTTTCTCATGAAAAGCTATTATTATTTGTAATATGCTAAATTCCTTTTCTGCATCAATCGATATAATCTTTTTTCTTCTTTAGATTTAGCATATGACAAAATAAACTGATTGATTTTCAATTATTGAACCAGACTTACATCCTCAGAATAAACTACAATTGGACATGGTGTATTATGTATTTTATATATTTTTGCATTATATTTGCTAATATATTGTAAAATTTTGCTTATATGTTCATAAGTTCAGTAAAGTAGCAGGATATGAAATCAACATACAAAAATCAGTTGCATTTCTATACACCAATAACAATATATTCTTCAAACATAACAAATATTGAGGAATAAAAGGAACTTAAATACTTGTACACTGAAAACTATGAAATGTTGATAAAAAAATTAAGGAAGACACAAAAAATAGAAAGATATTTTGTGTTCATGGATTGGATGGTTTAATATTGTTGAAATGTTCATTCTACCCAAAGCACTTTACATAGTCAATGAAATTTTTATTAAAATTCCAATGGCCTTTTCACATAAACAGAAAAAAAATAAAATTTTATATGGAAGTTCAATAGAACCCAACTAGGGAAAGCAATCTTGAGAAAAAAACAAACTCATCACACTTCCTGATTTCAAATTATATTACACAGTTATAATTAAAACATTATGGTACTTTAATTAAATAGATGCATAGACCAATGGAACAGAATAGAGATCCCAGAAATAAATCCAAGCATGTGTGGTCAACTAATGTTCAACAGGGCCACCAAAAGACAGAACTGGATATCAACATGCAAAAGAATGAAACTGGAGTTGTTTCTTATACCATATACAAACATTAACTTAAAGTTGATTAAATACCTTCATTTAAAGATTTAAAACTGTAAAATTCTCAAAGAAAAAACAGAAGAAAAGATCATTGCCATGGGCTTTGGTAATAATTTTTTTGATGTGTCACCAAAAGCTCAAATAACAAAAGCAAATACAATTAAGTGGAACAACATTAAACTAAAAAGGTTCTGCACAACAAAGAAAACAATGAACAGAAGGAAGGGCAGTGTATGGATTGGGGGAAACTATTTGAAAACCATATGTCTGATGAGGGGTTAATATGCAAAATATATAACGAACTCAAACAATTTAATAGTAGTTAAGAAAAAAAACCTAACTACAAGTGGACAAAAATCTTGAACAGACATTTTTCCAAAGAAGACATAAAAAGGGTCAACAGGTATATGAAAAAGTACTAAATATTGCTAATCATCAAGGAAATATAAATCAAAACCACAGTGAGATATCACCCTATACCTGTTAGGATGAATACAATACAACAGACAAGAGATAACAAGTGCTGTTTAAGAATGTGGAGAAGGAAAACTCTTGTACGCTGTCGGTAGGAAGATAAATTGGTACAGCCATTATGGAAAAGAGTATAGAGGTTCCTAAAAGATTAAAAATAGAACTATCACATCATCCAAAAATCTCACTATTGGACAAATACACAAAGAGAATAAAATCAGCACCTTGTAGAGACGTCTGCATATCTGTGTTCATTGCAGCATTATTCACAATAGCCAAGGTATAGAAACAATCTAAGTACCCATCAATGAATAAATGGTTTAAAAACTATAGTATGTATACATAATGGAATACTATTCAGCCTTAAAAAGAAGATACTGTCTTTTATTTAAAAAAAAAAAAACAGGATGAATTTAGAGGCCATTATTATGCTCAGTGAAATAAGCCAGAAACAGAATGAAAAATTCTGTACAGTTTCACTTATATGTAGAATCGATACAAAGGTTGAATACATAGAAATGAAGAGTGGAATATTGGTAACCAGGGGTGGGGAGGGGCAGGAAATTAGGAGAAATGCGTCAGTGGATACAAATTTTCAGTTACTTACAATGAATAAATCTAAAGATCTAAAGTATAGCATGATGACTACAGTTAATAATACTGTATTATATTGTACTGTGTCCTGAAAATTTGCCACGAGTAGATTTTAGCTGCTCTTATTTCTCTTCCCCACCTCACAAAGATGCATAAAATAAGTCTGGGCTTGGTGAGGTTGGGAGAGAAAGATCAAGAAAGGATCAAGAAAAGTGGGAGATAGGTTGGAAAGTATTTATATGAATATTGATATAAATTGTCATCAGATTTTTAAATAAAAGGAATTATGCAAATAATCACAGTGATAAATTTAAACTATCCTCAAAAGTAGAAAAGTACAAACTCAATTAGAAAATCTAATTAATATACGGTGAAAGAGCCTTTGAAAGCAGGATGTTCTTCCTACTTCATAGATGACAAGAATAAAAATTTTAAAAAAAGGAAAGAAAAAATAACTGTAGAAAGGTGAGCAGCTGCATGGGACTGAAAATGGATAACGCTTCATCCCACAGATAATTGACTCTTTAAAAAGTGTTTTTAAAAAACTTAGTCACTAGGATAGACAAATGCTTCAGAGATTTACTAAAGAAAACAAAAATATTTTGATGTGACCTAGACATGAATCCATAAATAAAAATAGCTTATTTTACTACAGCAAAAAATAATGAAATACAATAATATCTAACTATACCACTAAAACTATGAATTTCAAAAATCACTAGAAGCTCTGATAATCATCTTTAGGAAAAAAAGAAAGATGATAAAGGCATAGTAGGAATGAATCTGTGTATTTAGACTGTTCCTGTAAACAATAACAATAGCAATATAACACAGCAAATAGCAGCAACAATGACAAGGTCACCATTAATAAAACCCAAAATGTTGTACAATCATTCAGATTTTCAAAGAGAAACTATGCTCCAATATGTAGAAAGTTTACTACTCATATTAATTTTCTGAAAAATATTTTCAAACTGTACCCTGGCCAAATGAGAGATGAATAAAAATAATCGCAAATGGGAACATTTAGATATAAAAGGCAGTGAGCAATGATGGCACGCTTCTAAGTTAGGCTTCAAGAGTCATTTGCACAGGATTTAGTAATCAGAATGAATCACAGAAAGTTGATACAACATCAGGTGCTGCTGCAGCTCGAGCGCATTGTCACACCTTGGCTGGTTCACCCTGTTGGCAACTAGTGGCTTCAGAACACTCAGCTCCTCTAAACCCTGCTGATCTCCCTGTGCAGCATTTGGGCTTTAATCCTTTCAGCTTCCACCACATTCCTTTGTTTATTTTCCTCAATTCCTAGGCATGGTTCATATGTATGTCTGTGGCAAATTGTGCCAGTTCTTCTGCAGGTTGCTGGCATCAATGAAGTTGGAGAATAGAAGTGGTCATTGAAAAACATTGATTCCTGTTCATTTAATGAATTCCATTTCACCCTTGAGGGGTCCACTTTGCCTGGATACTCCTTTTTTGAAATACAGGCCTCAAATGATCCTCCCACCTTGGCCTGTCAATGTGCTGGGATTACAGGGCTGAGCTTCCGTGCCCAAACCATATACCCCCTTTTCATGTTTGTCTTTGCTCCCTGCCAGCCAGACTAGCTGACGTCAAGACTAGAACATTTGGTTACATTTGGTTACAGGATAACAAATTACATAGCTTGCTTAAGCCAGTCTCAAAATTGTGTAAGATCCTATCACCATAATAAATCCATTTGTATCACTCATAATGATTCTATTCTTCTTCAATACAAAGAATTTAGTAATGATTTATGTAATAACAATAAATTCTATCCTAATTTCCAGAATAAACCATGAGAAAGCATAGAATGGGAGAGAGTACAGTAGAAAGAGCTAATCTGTGCTGATATCCTCAATTTGTGCATGGGAAAAGGATGGTAAGTAAATAAGGACATTAAAAATAATTTTCTAAACCACCAACCACATAATGTCTCTGAGGAAGTATATTCTACTTTGCAAGAGAAAACATAGAGAAGTTTTTATGGAGGTTGGACTAGATTTTAAGCGAACAAAGGGAACCTTTCAGTAAGGTGATGTGCATGAGGGAAAGAGACATTCTGGTTGATTAAGAATGTTATTTTGTTATTTTTTAAGGGAGAAATAAGGTCCTCTGGTTTACAATGATGGTGCATCTGGCAGACAGACAGATTTGTTGTGATGCAGCCATGCTTTTCGTTGGTAACAATGCCCCCACGTCTGATTGACAAAGAAATCTCTGAGATGCCAGTACATGTATGAGGAAATACATCAACCCATTAAGCAGAATACTCTGAAAATTTTAACACGATTTGCTGTGAAATTTTATAAACAGCCTTCCTGTAGTAGAAATGTAATATGCTCAATAGAGTAAGAAGGATAAATTTTGCTATTATATCAGCTGTGACTTCTGTGACTTCTTTTTTAAATTTATTTTTTAATTAACACATACAATTTTATGTATTCATTGTGTACATGATGTTCTTCAGTACATATACATTGTGAAATGCTCAAATCTAGCTAAGTAACAAATGTATTACCTTACACAGTTACCATTTTTGTGATGAGAAATTTGAACATCTACCCTCTTAGCAGTTTTCAAGAATACAATATACCGTCATTAACTAGAGTCACCATGTTGTACAACAGAGCTCTTGAACTTATTCCTTCTATCTAACTCTAATATGAATGCTTTGATCAGTATCTCTACAATTGCCCCTCCCTGTGGAACCACCCCAGCCTCTGGTAACCACTATGCTGCTCTCTAATTCAGTGAGATCAACTTTCTTAAGTTCCACATAGGAGTGAAATCATGCAGTATTTGTCTTTCTGCACCTGGCTTATTTCACTTAGCATACCAGACTTCAGGAACATCCATATTGTTGCAAATGTGTCTTTTGACTTTAAAGACAGTGAATGCTTCACAGTGCAAATGACATCATTTCCTGACACTGATTCCTCAACCCGAGTACAATTTGCATATGTATTCTCTGATTTGTTTATACTTTTTCAATGGAATAAGTTTCAGGAAATATACTCTGCTTACTGTACTTTGTAAATGAGATGAAATATTTAAATCTTAAATTTTCATTTATCACTGGCTTTGAGTTAAATGTGTGTGTGTAATTTCAATAAGAAATGTGATGAGGAATATTTTGGCTCCTGACTGATAAAAGAAGCTCATGCTTAAATCCTTCTTATAAACTAAGTTGAATTTTAAGAATAGAAAGAGGACAGACACACTTGACAACAGATTTCTATGGGCAAACTAACATAGGACAGAGGAGATTGGAAGAAAGTAATTCCAATTAGAGAGCATAAAGCACCAAGCCAGAAGGATGGGATAAAATGAGTTAAGGGTTTATACACTTACAAAAGGAAATAAAGACACACCAATGACTCTTAAAATGATCTGACTCTTAAAATGATTATTGAGCGTGTTAAGTCTACAGCTATCCTGTTTTGAGATCAAAGAGGAGTTTCAGAAAATTCAACATTAATTTGCACTATTTTTGTCAGCTGTGAAATCATATGGGAATCAAAGCTTAGCTAAAACAGTTCTTTTTTTATTGTTTTGGTCAATCACAGAAAGTTAGACATTTTTAAAGTTGCAATGGGCTTTTTGATTTAACAGCTTCAATTATGGCCACTGAATATATAAAATTTAACTCAGTAATAAAACATAGAAAATATCTGGGGAAATGGACTACATTTTATACTGTCAAAATATAATTTTTAAAAAGCTAACAGCATGACTCATACAAATATGACATGAAAATGTGTCAAAAATGTATTAATTCACTAATGAGGAAAACAGTAAAAAGATAAAACTAACAAAGAGCATTTAGAAAAACTGGGCATTGAAAGTCATTTTGACAAAAATATTAAAGGATTTTAAAATAATGTGTCCCAGTTAACTACAAAACAAGTAAATGTCTTATGGGGCAATAAAATTTTGAACCCCATTATTTTCTTCTCTGTGGGACAGAAATCTTCATACTAACATGTACATCACATAGTCTGGGCTCAAATGAAATAATGGTAACACAAACACATTCCCTGAGATAATTAAATAATTGTAATGTGGGCTTGTTAAACAATAGCTCATATGGCATTGCAATTATACTGTACATATTTTCTTTTGCTTATTTTCAAATTTTGGGTACTTTTTCTCTACAGTTCATTTACAACAGAAGAAACTGGCAGGTCATGTTTATCCTTGTAATAAATATAATATACATATTTCAGTTTATGATTAAGGATGTACTTATGTAAACTAATGATGATACTGTATATGTAAAGTTAGATTCTAAAATATTAAAACCTAACAATTCCATCTTCATATAAATAAAAAGTAATGCATACTTGATCTCAATTGATAATTGTGGCTGTTCCATTCCATATGTTATTTACTTACAGAAATATGGTTGGTAGTATTTTAAAAAATAAGTTCCATTGCTGGCTATGCAATATATCTATGCACCAAAACTACAATTTACCCCCAAGCATGTAAAAAAATTTTTAAAGAAAAATAAAAACAAGAAAAAATAATTAGAAAGTAAGTGCATACGAACTTTGTCAATGGCCACAGCTTTTATCACTGTTGCTTTTCACTATCATTTTAATTCCCACATTTAAATATTCATTTTTAGGTAATATTTTTTTTTGGTAACTAGATCTTTAAAATTAACCCATCATTTATATTATCAAGAAAAAGGATAGTGATGACTAGAAATAAGTCAAAAAGTGACAGAGGCAGAAGAATGGGAATGGTCCTATGGAAAATAAACTTTTAAGTCTGTAATAATTGGTATGGAAAGATGCCAAATGCATACTAACCTGCTTTTGAACTTGCAGCTACAGTGGTCAATTATTTTACATGCCAATTTTAGACATTTAGCAAAGCTTCACTTAAGCCAATTTTGTCGGTTTATGCTCAATATAAAGTTAATTTTTAAAGGGTTGATTTGGGCAGCTAAGCAAATTCAGCTGTAGCATCTGACATCTGCTGCTTAGCAAATAATAACATTAGTAAAAGAAGAAGAATTTCCACAAGTGGAGTACATGGTTTAGTAAATCACTGGAAAACTTTAATCATAACTCTTTTCTCATATTGTGTCCAGAATTGGTGGGGTCCTGGTCTCACTGACTTCAAGAATGTAGCAGCCGCGGACCCTCGCGGTGAGTGTTACAGCTCTTAAGGCAGCGCGTCTGGAGTTGTTCATTCCTCCCGGTGGGCTCGTGGGCTCGCTGGCTTCAGGAGTGAAGCTGCAGATCTTCGCGGTGAGTGTTACAGCTCATAAAAGCACTGTGGACCCCAAGAGTGAGCAGTAGCAAGACTTACCGCAAAGAGCAAAAGAACAAGGCTTCCACAGTGTCGAAGGGGAGCTGAGCGGGTTGCCACTGCTTGTTCCGGCAGCCTGCTTTTATTCTCTTATCTAACCCCACCCACATCCTGCTGATTGGTGGATCGGAGTGGCCTGTTTTGACAGGGCGCTGATTGGTGCATTTACAATCCCTGAGCTAGATACAAAGGTTCTCCATGTCCCCATCAGATTAGTTAGATACACAGTATGGACACACAGGTTCTCCAAGGCCCCACCAGAGCAGCTAGATACAGAGTGTGGATTGGTGCACTCACAAACCCTGAGCTAGACACAGGGTGCTGATTGGCGTGTTTACAAACCTTGAGCTACAGAGTGCCGATTGGTGTATTCACAATCCCTGAGCTTGACATAAAGGTTCTCTAAGGCCCCACCAGAGCAGCTAGATACAGAGTGTCGATTGGTGCACACTCACAAACCTTGAGCTAAACACAGGGTGCTGATTGGTGTGTTTACAAACCTTGAGCTAGATACAGAGTGCCCATTGGTGTATTTACAATTCCTGAGCTTGACATAAAGGTTCTCTAAGGCCCCACCAGAGCAGTTAGATACAGTGTTGATTGGTGCACTCACAAACCCTGAGCTAGACACAGGGTGCTAATTGGTGTGTTTACAAACCTTGAGCTAGATACAGAGTGCTGATTGGTGTATTTACAATCCCTGAGCTAGACATAAAGGTTCTCCACCTCTCCACCAGACTCAGGAGCCCAGCTGGCTTCACCCAGTGGATTCCGCACTGGGGCTACAGGTAGAGCTGCCTGCCAGTCCCGCACCGCCGTGCACTGCACTCCTCAGCCCTTGGGTGGTCGAGGTGACTAGGCACCGTGGAGCTTGCGGCGGCACTCATCGGGGAGGCTCCGGTGGCACAGGAGCCCACGGAAGGGGTGGGAGGCTCAGGCATGGTGGGCTGCAGGTCCAGAGCAGCTGCCTTCCCCGTGGGAAGGCAGCTAAGGCCCGGCGAGAAATCGAGTGCAGCGCCGGTGGGCTGGCACTGCTGGGGGACCCAGTACACCCTCCGCAGCCGCTGGCCCGGGTGCTAAGCCCCTCATTGCCTGGGGCCGGCAGGGCTGGCCGGCTGCTCCGAGTGCGGGGCCTGCCAAGCCCATACCCACCCGGAACTCCAGCTGGCCCGCAATTGCCACACTCGGCCCCGGTTCCTGCTGGCGCCTCTCCCTCCACAGCTCCCTGCAAGCTGAGGGAGTGGGCTTTGGCCTTGGCCAGTCCAGAAAGGGGCTCCCACAGTGCATCGGTGGGCTGAAGGGCTCCTCAAGTGCTGCCAAAGTGGGAGCCCAGGCAGAGGAGGTGCCGAGAGCGAGCGAGGGCTGTGAGGACTGCCAGCATACTGTCACCTCTCAATATTACAAAAAAAAGAAAGGAGGCCGGGCACGGTGGTTCACGCCTGTAATCCCAGCACTTTGGGAGGCCGAGGTGGGCGTATCATGAGGTCAGGAGATGGAGACCATCCTGGCTAACACGTGAAACCCCGTCTCTACTAAAAATACAAAAAAAATTAGCCGGGCGTGGTGGTGGGTGCCTGTAGTCCCAGCTACTCTAGAGGCTAAGGCAGGAGAATGGCATGAACCCGGGAGGCGGAGCTTGCGGTGAGCCAAGATGGCGCCACCGCACTCCAGCCTGGGCACCAGAGTGAGACTCTGTCTCAAAAAAAAAAAAAAAAAAAGAAAGGAAAAGAAAACAAACAGGAAGAGTTCTGCAGGACAGTGAGACTTCCAAATGAAGTAC
The DNA here is from genome assembly GCF_029281585.2 of Gorilla gorilla gorilla. Lineage (NCBI taxonomy): Eukaryota > Metazoa > Chordata > Mammalia > Primates > Hominidae > Gorilla > Gorilla gorilla. Next base: position 74,762,393 of record NC_073243.2, read on the forward strand.
ATTTTACTATCTGGATAGAAGACAAATTTTTATTTATCGGGGAAAACTACTCACACTTAAATAATAGACTTCAGTTTATTTTCTGTTCTTTGTAGCGAAATATGATTTTGTCTCTGTAAGTTGATATCCAAGGCTAAGGGTAAGCGTCTGCATTCTTTCCTTTCTTTTAAATTTTATTTCTGTCAGCTTATAGGGAATGCATATCATAGCAACACCAATGTTTAGGCAAGGGAAAAGTCGTGGTTTCTGTAAGTAATATTAGTTTACCAGGAAGGAGACAAAACTATTTTGAGACCAGAGAGGAAACACACCAAAAAGCAACAGAACCAATGTGAGTAAAAAGCATCTGCCCATACCCATTCTTTCTGTGTGGGGAATCTTAGTAATTTAAATCTGGAACCATAAGGTTGATACATTTTTAGCAACCTTTATAACACGGCCTCCATGCTATGAAATATTGTGCTAAAGGACTTGCATTATTGTTTTCAGTGCTACTTAAATCCTTGTGTATGTTAAATTTATAGTTGAAGTCAAGATAGATGCCTCAGTCAGTCCAGGTTGCTATAGTAAAATACAATATATGTGGTGGCTTAAACAATAAACATTTATTTCTCATAACTGGAGGTTAAGTCCAAGATCAAGGTGTCACCAGATCCAATATCTGATGAAGGCACTCCTTCTCGTTTGTAATGGATTTTTTTTTTTTCCTATATACTTATATGGTGGACAGAGAGAGGGAGAAAACAAACTCTCTTATGTATCTTCTTATAAGGGCACTAACTCCTTTCATGAGGCCTCCACCCTAATGACCTAAATAACTCCCAAAGTCCCCATTTCCATTACACTGGAGGTTAGCATTTCATTATATAAATGTTGAATGGACAACAACTTCAATCCATAACAATATATTAATAAGCATTAAACATCTACGATACATTCAAAATCATCAAAGTGATGTTATGAGATAACAATGATGTTAAAAAAACAAAAAACAAAACAGGCTTTCCTGGTGTGAGTAAATAGACTTGAACTTTCAGGTTCATGGTTTTCAATTAAAATGTTATTCAAAGGGACCAAACTGTCTACTTCAATAGAAACATGGAAAAAAATGAATCACCATGGCAAATAAAGTATTTTATTATCCTTGAAGAAAAATATGTCTTTTATTTTTCTTTCTTTTTTTTTTTTTTTTGAGATGGAGTTTCGCTCCAGTTGCCCAGGCTTGAGTGCAATGGCATGATCTCAGCTCATCACTATCTCTACCTCCTGGGTTCAAGCAATTGTTGTGCCTCAGCCTCCCGAGTAGCTGGGATTACAGGCGTGCACCACTATCTCTGGCTAATTTTTGTATTATTAGTGGAGACAGGGTTTCTCCATGTTGGTCAGGCTGGTCTGGAACTTCTGACCTCAGGTTATTTACCGGCCTCGGCTTCCCAAACTGCTGGGATTACAGGTGTGAGCCACGATGCCCAGCCTATTTCTAAGGAATCTTAACAATATGTCACTTTACATGAATAAAATAAAAAGTTAATAGATCTGCTTTTGTAGAACCATGTATAGAATAGCAAATACTTTGTTATGTATTATAGTTCATGATTGCTCTCTGAATATCAATAATATTTTAAAATGTATTATAAAAACAATAATTAAAATAATTATCTGAAATTTAAAAATCATCCCTGCATTAAAAATGCAAATAATTTGTGATAGATGCAATTTTAAAATAAGTGTGTTTGCCTTTGTAATTATTTTCTTCCACCTTTATACAAAATGCCCTTATGTGGTCAAATGAAATTATAATTTTCTTTCAAATAAAACCCATGAGCAGCTATTTAATCTATTTTCTAGATAATTGGCTAATTATGTGTTTCTCTCTCCATCTCATTTTTCTCTCCATTTATTATGGCAGAATGGTTAAATAGCGTATAGGTGGTCCCAGAGAATTCACTTCTATCACACGTGAATCTCCATTTCTCTACAAAATTCACATGGATTATCCTTTCTAACTCACCCCTCAGTCCTTATCACTTTGAATGAGCCTCTTTCATGGAACACTTCTTTACATCTGGGCCTACTGTAAAATGTTCTTATAGTTGAATATACATACAGTGATGCAGTTGAAAGACAAACAGTATAGTATAATTATGTCAGGAAGCATGAAACTTTCCAAAGTTCATGAGACTATAAATGTCTAAACATAATGAAATTTCAGAATCTCATCCTTTTTTTACATGCTTCTTTAAAACTTATTTTTTTCAGGAATTCATCTGCTAATCCTTTCTTGCCTACCCTTTCGCAATTGTCCTCTCATATATCTCTCACATATTTGAAGTCTTACCATAGAACAGTAACCTGGGAGTAAAAATTTCTGGCATAACAAAGGGACATTTCAAAATACAGTACTTAACTGATGAAATCTCTCTTATCAAAATAAGAGCTATATAGGCCAAGCAAGCACAGGAAAAAAAAAATGTTCAACATCACTAATCATTAGAGAAATGCAAATCAAAACCACAACGAGATATCGTCTCACACCAGTCAGAATGGCTATGATTAAAAAGTCAAAAATTAACAAAAGCTAGCAAGGTTGCAGAGAAAAGGGAACACTTGTACACTCCTGGTGGAACTGTAAATGAGTTCAGCCACTGTGGAAAGCAGTGTGGCAATTCCTCTAAGAACCTGAAACAGAATTACCATTTGAGCCAACAATCCCACTACGGGTTATACACTCAAAAGAATATAAATTGCCCTACCATAAAGACGCACACACCTCCATGTTCATTGCAGCACTCTTGACAATAGCAATGACATGGAATCAACCTCAATGCCCATCAGTGGTAGACTAGATAGAGAAAATGTGGTACACATACATCATAGAATCATACACAGCCATAAAGAAGAATGAGATCATGTCCTTTGCAGCAACGTGAATGGAGCTGGAGTCTATTATTCTTAGCAAACTAACAGAGACACAGAGAAACAAATCCTGCCTGTTCTCACTTATAAGTGGTAGCTAAACAACATGAACACATGGACACAAAGAGGGAAACAACTGACACTGGGGCCCACTTTTGGGTGGAGGTAGGAGGAGGAACAGGATCAGAAAAAAATACCTATTAGGCATTACGCTTATTACCTGGGTGACAAAATAATCTGTACACCAAACTCCAGTGACACACAGTTTACCTATATACAAACCTGCACATGTAACTTTGAACCTAAAATGAAAGTTATAATAAAAAAGTTATATAGACCATAAAATTTTGTTTTTAATACGCATCAAAATTTATATACAGTTTTTAGATAATACTGTACTGATAATTTTATTTAAAATGTAAACTGAGAAGCATCTATTTAAAACTTAATCACTCAAAAATCAGAAAATTACCAGTACTCTTTTTGTCTCTTTCCTGTCACTAACTCCACCTACAAAAATGTAAGCCCTATCTTGATTTTCAAAACCAAAGATTACCCACCAAATTTCTAGACATCAGCCAAGGGCCAATCTGACCAGCAGACTAGAAGGACTCACAGCACCCAAAAGTTGTTACCCTCAAAGTTATGGTTTATCATAGCAAAATTATACATATCAAAATTAGCAGAAGGAAAGTGCACTGAACAAGATCTGGAGGAAACAAAGTACATGAATCCAAGAGTTGCTTACGATAAAAGTCTGAGCCAACAGTGTAAACTCATTTTTTTTTCCACAGGTGTACACTAAAGTTAAGATTGATTACTTGGCCACTTGGAGAGCATAAGATTTTTTTTAGCAAAGCATTAGAATTTGTTTGCTGGACTTGTACTCCTTATGTAACCTGCAGATAATAGGACGTATTCAAATAGAGATATGAATATATAATATTCAAATGATGTGTTGTACAAAATATCTTGTCTGTCTAGAGTCTGGGTTTTTATTTGAGTCATCAACTTTGAAATTTTTCTTCTAACTTTCTTTGTGTAGTGTGAATTGATGAGGTGATTTTATGGGGAACAGATCTACTGTATTGCCAAGGCATAGTGTCTTAACAACCAAGCAATGAATGTGTAAAATATATTTTTGCCTTTTTGCCTTCTCTGCCCTGAGTGGTTTGTAGTTTGTATCTGTAGTTGTCTTCATATATAATCTAATTCTTTTGGATAGCCTTTGCCTAAAAAGCTACTATTTCTACATCTACAGTTACAGATATTTATATATTTATATTAGTTCCCATATACTTTAGTTTGTCTTTTTTAATAAGAAATCAATTAATAAACATTTTGAAACAAACCTTGCACAATACAAAAATAGAGTTTAGTTAACTTACATCTATGTGTCTGGTAAGTATCGTCAGTATGCTTTCAAGGTTAACACTTTTCCATTTGAAGGTTATAGTTTTAAAATTTAATTACCTTTAGATATGGGAAGAATCAAGTTATTTTTGTTGAAGCATAGTTATAATTCTTTTAATGAATAGGAGCTTGAATATATATGCAAAGAATGGCACATTTATTAAAGTAATTATACTTTGAATACTTAGCTACAAATTTTATACCTCCTGGCTGAGGAGTAAAATTGAAATAGAAAACATGCTATAATGCAATTTACAATGTAATTAGTTGTCAGTGGCATTATGTATTTCATGTAACTCCATTATTAAAACATTTACAATTTACATAATCAAACAAATAATTTAATGAGTTTGAGATAGAAGAGTTTTTATCGTGCTTAAAATAAAAGGCTATTTACAAGCAGAAGTAATGGCCAGTTTTAGATACAGGGACAGATTAAGCAACATAAACCAGTTTGAGATGTTTAACCTGAATAAAATGGAAAATTGTATTTTTATTTTATTTTTTGACTGTTTTTGAAACAGAGTCTCACTCTGTCACCCAGGCTGGAGTGCAGTACCGTGATCTCGCCTCATTGCCACCTTCGTCTCCCCAGTTCAAGCAATTCTCCCAACTCAGCCTCACAAGTAGCTGGGACCACAGGCATTCGCCACCACCCCTGGCTAAATTTATGTATTTTTAGTAGAAACGAGGTTTCACCATGCCTGGAGAACTTTATAAAGTTCCCATTGCCTGGAGAACTTTATAATTTAGTGTAATCTCAAAAAGAGTTAACTGTGAGTGGGTTTTGGGGTTAGGATTACAGAAGGAAACACAATTTCCATGCACACAAGTGGTAAATAAGGGAACTATAATGGTGCGTTTTTTGTTAAAAGAGCAACTGAAATACCCCAAGCTTCTCACAGAAACAATTCTGTAATACTTTACAGGGCTCTGAGGTCTTTGTAAAGAGGAGCCAGTAATAAAGGGGACTATTTCAGTTAATTTGTTATCATCATTATTGTGTCTTGAAATGGCTACTCTGTGCCTCCAGTTACTGGTGTGAAATTGTTGTCAATTTAGAATGATAATCTTCCATTCCTCCCTGGTGCAGCTACGTTTGATGGCAAGGCTGATTTAGCACTGGGTGAAACTCAAGATATTTTTTGTACCACCTCTGTCTTTTCTTGGAAAAAAATCAGATTAAAATTAAGGAATGCCTTCAATAACAAGAAAATCTAGAAGTTGTGTAGGTTTTTAGTTTTTATTTTAGGCCTTTTGCACCCAACAGAGTACTTTGCACATCTCTTCTTGTAAGTATTATTTAATCACCTGTTTTATCTACAAAATTGTTACCTAGAATGGGCATCTACATACTATGGCCTATACACCACATTCACTCCACAGCATGTTTTTTATTTTTTTTAATTAATTCATTTTTTGTTTACCCACTAACCAAGTATTGCTTACCATTTTTTAAACGGCTTGTTAAAGAAGAAGTAGAGGGAGGAGAAGGAGAAAAGAGACTGCATATAGGCTGCAGAACCTGAAATATTTATTTCTTGACTCTTTACAAAAAGTAAAAATAAAAATGGTTGATTTTTGCTGCAGAGCAGCACTTTCAATATTACTTTCAGCAATGATGGAAATATTTTACATCACAGATATCCAAGACAATATTCACTCTTACAGGAGTAATTATTTAACACTTAAATTATGGGGAGTATTACAGAAGAAATGAATTTTCTTGCTGTTTCATTTAAAATAAGTTACATTTAAGTGTAAATGCCACACATGACTGGTGGCTACCATACAGTGCAGTAGAACAGAATGTAAGCTACTAAAAGGTAGAGTCCATTGGATATTCTTAAGCATTGAGTATTAAATTTTAATGTGCATATAAACCACCCGGGATCTTTGAAAAACAAGGATTTCGGTTTGGTAGATCTCAAATGAGGTCTGAGATTCTATGTTTTTTAGAAGTTTTCAGGTAATGTTGTTAAATGATGGTGTTCAGATCATACTTTAAGAAGAAAGGCAGAATATCTTGAGAACAGCAGGTAACAAATTGTTGAATAAACGAATTTTACAATGTCATTTTCAGGAATTCTTATAAGACGAATAAAAAATTCATGAAAATAGGTGATTTATAACTACATATGTAAACTTAAGTCTGTCTTAGCACTAGCTCCTAAGCTATCTGTCACCTCACCAAGGGGTGCTGTCAGAAGGTAAGACATCTGAGAGTGTATTAGACCCCAAGTTATTTTCTTTCTATTTTTTTTTTTTTTTTTTTTTGAGACAGAGTCTCACTCTGTCACCCAGGCTGGAGTACAATGGAGCGGTCTTGGCGTACTGCAACCTCCGCCTCCTGGGTTCAAGCGATTCTCCTGCCTCAGCCTCCCGAGTAGCTGAGACTACAGGTGCATGCCACCACACCCAGCTAATTTTTGTATTTTTAATAGAGACAGGGTTTCACTATGTTGGCCAGGCTGGTCTGGAACTCCTGACCTGGTAATCCGCCCACCTGGGCCTCCCAACATGCTGGGATTACAGGCATGAGCCACCACGCCGGACCTCGTTATTTTCCAGGAATTGTTATTCTGGGTATGTGTTTGTGCACATGTTTGTGGTTGGAAATGTTAAAACTGGTCACTAATTGAGAACTATTATAATGAACAATTATGATAGACTATGCCATGTAACATGAGCTCTAAAAGAAATCTAACTTAATACAGCCTGCATTTGTAAGGACTAAGGATACTTAAAATAATGAATTCTAAGAGATGGTGATTAACAGCATGAACTTTAGAACCAAATTGCCTGGACTCCAACGCAGGCACTACCACTAACAAACTTTGTAAATTTGGATATATTACTTACCCTGTCTGTGCTGCAGTGTCACTTTTTGAAAGGAGGAGAAATATATATATATATATATATTTTTTAAAAGGTTGTAATAGGAATTACGAGTTAAAAAAGCACAAAGATTTGTGCCAATCAGTATTTGTTAGTTATTATTGGGCAATAAATATTTATGTTACCTAAGTATATAAATTATCCAAAGTGATTAGAGTATAATAAAAAAAGAAGTAAAAAAAAAAGAATAAATGTTTAGGAATACAAGTAACATGCATGTATGTGACCGAAATATGTGAATGTAATATCAAATAGAATTGGAAAGATTGTATTAATATAATGGTATTAGATTGAATTAGAATTATATTTCAATGTACAGAAAAAGGTGACTTTAAAAGCATTATATGTTAGTTTTTAATAATTGCAAAGGTTAGAAATGTCTTTTCCATTATCTATTTGATACTTGGTTTCATGGATGACAATCTTAGGAATGTAGGCATTTTCTTATCTCATGCCATTCTTAGAAGTATACTGTAGATAGCAACGCTTTTACAACCCAGGAGCCATAGTTGCATCAACAATATTTTATTACAAGATTGGAGACTTCTGAGATTCAAAATTATACCTATGTAGACAATTACAGACAGTAATGAAGGAGACTTATTATTCACAGTTTAGGACACAAGTGTTAAAGAAAGTTACATCTGAAAACCTTTCTCTTTCTTTTCCTTCCTTCCTTCCTTCCTTCCTTCCTTCCTTCCTTCCTTCCTTCCTCCCTCCCTTCCTTCCTCCCTCCCTTCCTTCCTTCCTTCTGTTTCCTTTCTTTCCTTTCTTTCCTTCCTTCCATTTATTGGCAATGATTCTAAAAGATGCATTTACAAAAAATAAAGAAAAGTAGAGTATGGCTAATGGATATAAATTACTGTACTAAGGAAGAGTTGAAATTGTCAGTTTATAAACAAATTACTGTTTTTCTTAGAGAAAGAAGCCATGTGAAAGCAATGGTAGTTCGATTTTAACATAAGAAATTAAGCCCTGGTTTCTTTTTCCTAAGAAAAATTGGGGTGAAAATACCTACCCAAATAAATTTTTATGAAAATCAAATGGTAAAATTTGTACAAAACATTTAGAAGGTATAAATAAATTTTTGTTGTGAGAAAACCATCATACCTGAATTTGTATTCTTTAATTGTTTCTAATAAAGAAAAAAGTAATAGGTTCATATTCAGTGGCTCTCAAATTAAGGATAAACTTGCTTGAGTGAAAATATTAAGAGGAAAATTCCAGGTTTTGTACAAGAGAACATTTTCTGAATTTAGATATAGACAAAGTTGAAGGAGCCTTATTGAGAAATAGCTACTTCCAGTTTAGAAGTATTGAAACAGAGGCCAGATAGCAAGTTGTCGGTGATGAAGTTTAGACTTTTACGGATACCAAGATCTCTTCTAATTCTTCTGTTCACTAAGTCTATGTGGAATTAATTGGCTCTGTCTTAACATTCAAAATGGATTCCATGAAAATAAATCTTCACTAAAAGCAAAACCTTTTAGCCTCTTAAAAAACACTGGGTAAGTTTCCAGAAAAAAAAAAAAATACAAAAATGCCAGTCATATAAATTACCAGAAAAATCAAGAGCTTCCATAGATAACCTGAGTATATTGCACTCCAAGTAACGGCAAAGAAAGATTCTATCTTTCTCTATTTATGATATAATACAGATAAAATTATTACTCCCCTACACCCAGACAATGAGAAAGAGCGAGAGAAAGAGCGAGAGACCAGTCTACAGTATCAAAGTGGTGTTTGTTGATTGTTTTCAGTGTCTTTTATATAATTAAATATGGTCAAGACTCTCAGTGATCAGTTGAAAACTTGTTTTGAAAATTTTTGAAAGGCAAAACTCTTTCAAGCACATTAGGAGTTTAAGAAAATCAAATAATATAATAGTAACAAGAGAAAAAGATGTAATTGAAGTAGCATAATCACACCTAATGAGAACACTCTAGAGTAGCCAGGACCATTAGCTGTAATATCTTTTACACACAAAAGCAAAATTGTATTACTCCATGGATTCTTTCTCTTTAAAATTGTGTCTTATAATTATGTGGAAAAATAGGAGGGAAATGTTTCTTTACTCAGTAACTCTGAAATTGGACATCTTTGTGTTAGCAGTAAACGCAAGAAAATAGGGGAAGAAGAAATTATCTTTGGTGAAATTAGAGCTTTCAAAAGACAATGCACAGCAAAATGGGGAGACTGAAGTTTAACTTTAGCAGCCAGTTCCCATAATGAACTTATTAAATATTTCTTATTAAATATGTCTCTGTACAAGATATTTTGAATGGTGCTCATGTGGATATAAACAACATAGCACAGTACTTTCTGCTGATATGTTTACAGTAAAATTGGAAATAAGTAAATATACCTACTCTGATAGGTACATTTTTTAAAGTTAATTCTAATTAAATCTCATAAAGCAGGGATTATTAATTCTGTATTACAAATGAAAAAAAAACTGAGGTGTAGAACTTGTTCTTCACCTAGATCCTCAGTTAGTAACTGCTAGAATTAGTTCTCAAACTTATATATATACATCTCACACTAAATTCAGAATTTTTAACCATTGAACCATTTAAAAGTTCCACAGGAAGGAAATAATGAGTGCTACATGAGTGTGGTAAATATTACTGGAATATAGAAAACAGATAACTGAATTTTGATGAGCCAGAAAGCTTTCATGTTGAATAGAGGGCATTATCGCCTTTTTAAAAGATGAGAACTACTTAGGTCTTAGGTAAGCTGAGATGAGGAGAGGGAAGATTTTAAAGAATTTGTAAAACGTACTGAAACACAAATCTACGTTAAAACAATTATCTGCCAGTTATGTGACAACATTGATATAAACATAAAAGATGATTGGAAAATATCAAATGTTTTATCAACTATCAGACAACACTATTTAAATGGCCTCCACCTCCATGTTTAACAAAACTACCTGCATCTTTCATACATAGATAGAAATTAAATATCTTTAATATTTTGTTTTTGCCCTTAGGCCTTTATTGTACCTGAAAATAATTCCAGTATGTTATAAGATAAAATTACAAATTTATTTTTCCAATATCATGACATTGAAAATAATTAGGGATAATGAAGGTAATTATGACATATTAATACATATCATGTTTACTAGGTGTCAGCTATTCATCTCAAAATTTTAATATATTAACTCAATTAATCCCTAAAAGAAACCTCTGATATAGGCATGCTATTGTTATGCTCACTTTCTGGACAGAGAAAATGAAGCACATTGATGTCAACTGGAAAAGCTGCATTATAGTAGATTGAATCATTCAGCATCATTTATTTTAAAAATCTATCCTTTGCTCACTGATTTGTGATAAAATCTCAATTAAATATCGTGTCCATAAAATGAGTCTATTTCTGATCTCTCTTTTCTGTGTTGTTGCTATGTTTCCATATGCCTGCAGTGATATTAATATAATTCTGTCTGAATTACTGTACCTTGATGACAAATCTCATGATTAAGAAAAGTTCATTAGCTCTGTTATTCTTCTCTAATGGTATCTTCACTATTCTTGGTTCTTTGTATTTTCAGATATATTTTTTAAAATTTTGTTCAGGACTGTCAACAAAGTAAATTTCTGGAATTAGGATTTTGATTGATATGGCTTTAAATCTATACCCCAATTTAGAGATAACTGACATCTTTACAGTTTTAAGTCTTATTTTATATGATCACAGGAAGTCTGTTCATCCGTTTGGATTTTCTTTTTTGACTATGTCATTTTCCCATGACAATTATTCATGAAATCATTTGGGGTAAATGATTTCAGAAATTATATGTATTTGCTTATCTTAGACATTTAGGAAAACCATCTTTTGGATTAAAATATTATGTGATCTTGGCTTTCAAATCTATGTTAAGATTTTCTTTTGATTATACAATCTCAAGGAAATCCTTACTAGACCTCCTGCTCTAAGATCAGTAACTTTTATTGTAATCTTCTTGTGATGAGGAAGTTGGAAGGGTTTTAGACTTGCTTCTCACTTTCACAAAAATTATAACTTTGTGTGACTGTAGATATTTAATTTTTTTAACTTTTATTTTAGGTTCAGGGTTACATGTATAGGTCTGTTATGTAAGTAAACTCATGTCATCGGGGTTAGATAGCAGAAAAAATAACTACTGGGTACTAGACTTAGTACCTGGGTGATTAAATAATCTGATAGTAGATTTATATCAAAAGGTTATTGAAATCAACTGGGGAAGGTGTTTGGGACTGTGTTCTCATCTCTTGGTGTATACTGTGTCAAGGAGAACCAAAATTTGTCAAGTTCATAATTTTTGTGATAATGTCTCCAGGACAAAACTGTCTCTGATTCTGGGTCCCCATGTTCCCTTAAATATTCTATCTAGCTCCTTCTTTAATGAATTTAAGAACTTTCATAAAGAGTTCACGTACTCCTAACTGCAGCCTTTTTGTTTTCAGGACATCTAGTCACCTACTTTAACAAACATAACTCAAATTTATTTACGTAAATATTTTATAGTTATTATTACCTGCCCTTGTTGAATATCTGTACTGTTGTAATATAAGAAGAAATATCTATTTGTTTTTTTCCTTCAGTTCTTGACATACGGCTCCTGAAACTTTTATAGATAGGGGTACTAAGAGAATCTTCTGTTCCAATATTTGGACTTAGACCTCAGTTCCTGACACGGATCTCCTAAATCCTTGGCAATTTCCTGGATGATAGGATCATCTTTTGTTCTAATGAAGCAACTTTTGGTGGGCTCACAGAGTCTCAAGACAGGAGCTGGTTGCCAAGGAAAGCAACCATGCAATAAGAGGATTAGAATATTCAGCCCCACCCCATGACTTCCAGAGAGAGAGGAAAGGCTGAAGGTTGAGTTGATTACCAGTAGCTCACGATATAATCATTCATGCTTACATAACACAGCTTTCATAAGAACCCAATAGGACAGGGTTCAAGGAGCCTCTAAAGAATGCCACACCTATAGAGGTATGGAAACTCTTTGCCACTTTCATCTGACTATTGATCTATATCCTTTGTAATGCCTCTTATAAGAAATGGGCAGATGTAAGTAAAGCGTTTCTCTGAGCTCTATGAGCTGCTGTAGCAAATTAACCAAAACGCAGGAGGCTGTCTTGGAAACCTCCCATTTACAGTTGGTCAGTCAAAAGTATAGGTGATAACCTAGTTCTCAAGATTGGTGTCTGAAGTTGGGTCAGTCTTGTGGGACTGAGCCTTCAGTCTGTGAGATCTGATGCTGTCCCCAGGTTGGCAGTGTCAGAATTGAGTTAAATTACAAAACACTAGTTTGGTTTCCACTGGAGAATCTGGAATCAGAAATATTCTTTTGAATGTCCATGTAAAAGAGTAGAGAGAAAAAAAGTATGCTTTTGTCTTTACAATATCCTATTGCAAATTTTTCTAACTTTTACCAACCACATATGCTTATGTGATTGTATTTATATACAACATATTTATTATTCCTTTATTTGTACTTTCTAGGAACAAACTTTAATTATTAAAAATTACTAATATTACTGTTTAATATTAAAGGTTGTGATTTCTCACATATCATAAAGATATAAGGGACTATAAAGATGAACTGATTTTATCAATAGAAAAAATTCATATGGTGTAAAATATATCAAAAGAAAGTCTAAAGCTGGAAACACGGTAATTAGTCATTCAGTGTTATGTATTGAGCGGTACAGTTTAAAAACTTTATTGTAAAAACAAACAAATAAACAAAAAAGAAGCCTCTCATACTTTTAATATTTTCAAGGATAAAGATCAGTTGAATTACCCATATTTAAAATTTAAATATGAGAACTTAATGTACCAGTTGATAATTAAAGACCAAGCCACCTAATTTCTTACCATTTAGAAAGAAACTGTGGAGATTCCAGAGTTGGAAAATGAAGAAAATATTCTGGGCTTTAGGAATGTGGACAAAGTTACAGATCTTTCAAATCATGTGCTAAAAACTTAATAAAAATATATTTTTGCCAGCTGTTTGCAGATTTTGTAAATTACAGTAAATGAGTTTTAAAAGCCATGTGCCAGATGGAGAAAGGCTCATATTTCCTAAAGTGTTAATGAAATTTAGTTATAGCAAGAGAGACACAGGGAAAAAATAATATTAGTATAAGACTGATAATGATTTTGTCAAGCCACAGCTGTCACAATGAACTACTCATCTGTCCGTATTTGGGCATGCTTCCCATATTTGTTACCACATTTATCATATAATAAAATACTGAAACTGTTTGTTTTTGATGCAAGTCAAGTTTAGTGGAGGTCATTTATTTTATAGATAACAGTTCTAATATAATGTGATATTGTATAACTACAATAATTCTAAGAAAACATGAATGGTTTTATGGGTAATTTTAAAATTCACATTAATTATAAAGGGTCACCATTTGAAAATATTTCAGGAATTAATATGAAAGAACATATACAAATAATTCTATTCATTTTGTGATTTCAATGTATTTTTAAATGCATTAACAATAATTTGAGAAATCAAAGCTTTTACTACACAAAAGTAGAAAATTAGCCATCAATAATACTGATAAATCCTGCAGCTCAAATTACTTCTCATTTTAGTATTACAAAAAGTTGCCTTCACAAACACAGTATCTTTTTGTGTTAGAAATCAATAGGTAAAAATGTCTTCCTGAAACATGAAATAGTGTCCGGTAAAATCTGGCACCCTCTTAAATTTCATATGTTGTATCAATCAAATAGAGAAAATAATTTTGCAATGGTGAGAATGTTCTAGGATGAGCAAGGAAGTTATCAAATCCTGACACATTTACCAGAATATATTGTTTAAATGTATGCGATATTTAAATGGGTATTCTTCCTTCTCTCAAATATTAAGGGAACGGATATTGTCCAAATTGGCTCCATATCTTCTTTTAGTTAGGCATGCTAAATGAGAGCTTTAGAATTATTTAAATCCACTGACATGCTTAATTTGAAACAGTGTTGTTTGTTTGGGGGACATCCAGAAATTTCAGTTTTAAATAATGATATATTAGCTGCAGGTGTAACAGTACCTATGCATTTATTGCTTCACAGTCTAGCAGTGTTTGTGAGAAAAACTGGTGGATCCTGCAGTTTAACTATGGACAGCCAAATATTGAGTAAAGTGATGTCTACAACAGCATCAGCTATGCCTGATATGGTGTTAATTCACATTGTGAAGGTAAATTGGTATTTTGTGATGGAAAACCCAGGGCCAATTTTCATTAATGTGAGATGAAACAAAATACACATTTATTGTTCTCCTAGAAGGACATTTAAATTTGTGTATGTGTTGACACCACTCAGTAAGAAGAAACAATTTTGATTTAATTGAAAGCTATTGTTATTATGTTGATGATATAATGCTGATATATATTTTAACCTGAAGATTAAGCTAAAAATGAATGAAAAGTAATGGTTATTTATATAAATACCCAGGGAAGAGTTACATTACTGATTATATGGATTAATTTGAATGAAGTACAGGACTAATAGTAAAATTCATGTTTATTACTTGGGCCAGAGTAACTAAAGACATTCCTCAATCAACCAAAAATAAATTATTGTGCTTTTCCAGTTCCAAAATCAGAAGATGATACAGAAAGATTGCTCTGGTTGTCTGGTTTCTGAAGAAATCGTGTACCCTGTCTGGATAGTGTCTTGCTTCCTATCCACAAAGTTGTGAAATAATCTGGAATTAAATGGCAACCTAAACAACCCTAGAGTTGCCTGAACACAGAGCCATTGCTGTGTTGATCATTATAGCAGACAGATTTTAATTTGGCCCCTAGTATTCTTCACCTCTTAGTATTTTCACTCTTATGCAATCTCTCTTATTTGAGTATAGGCTGGTTTAGTGACTTGCTCCTTATCAACAGAATACAGCAAAGGAGATGAGATGTCACTTTCTTAATTAGTTTATACAAAATATGAGTTCTGCCTTGCTATCTTGTTGGCGTCAATAAAGGGAAGACCCATATATTTGAGGTCCACATGGACAAGGAAATGAGAAATTCCCTGAACAACAGCTAGCAAAGAACTAAGACTCTCATTCTAACACCTCACAAGGAAATGAATCTTGCTAACAACCACATGAGCATAAAAGCAGATTCATTCTTAGTCTAGAGTTCAGTTGAGACCCCAGCCTTGGCTAATACCTGTATTACAGTCTTGTGATAGACAGAAACAGAGAAGCCAGCTAAGGCATACAGAGATTCCTGATCCACAGAAATTATGAGAAAACAAATGTGTGTTGTTTTAAGCACCTACATTTGTGAAAATTTGTTACATAGCAATAGATCAATAACATAAGACCATGTGTGACCCTTGTGCTTAAAAGATATTAGAAGTGTCAGCTATGACACTTATGCTGGATGGAGCCTTTGGCAAAGGCCTGCAAGTATCACCTGGTGGTAGTCACTAGAAAATAATCTGAGGCTGCCTTCATGTCTACTCTCCTTGAAAGGCAAATGATGGCCTTTTATTGGGGTTTAATGGAAACTGAAACATTCTATTAGGATTTATATAAGAACAATATTCCAATACAAAGAAAAAGGCACAGAGAAACCCCCTCATCAAATGAAAATGGTTTATTTAAGAATATGCATCAGAATTGACCACAGGCAGTATTGATCATATCTATGAACAGGTAGCTCATAAGTCTTTAGGTCCTGTGTTAAATTCAATTTTAGATGTTAACTAACCCCATAATTTTAAAAAGCGTAGAAGTTCTCTTGTATAATCAGTTATTAGAGGACTTCCTAACAGGCAGCATTGCTCAGGATGGAGATTCCACATTCAGTCCTGAAGGCATCTATATTGTGTCCTGTGATCGCTGCATTTTACTGAAGAAGAAAAACATGTATCTTCTAAATGAGCAGAATTATGAGGGTGTTTCCATTGCCTTAGAAAAAATACACAATAACAATAATAGCAAGGTTAAGGGTTTATACAGTTTCTTAGGTAGTAACTGAGAGACTGACAATATGGTAAGGAAAGGAGCCTTGGATGACTGGAGGATAAAAGAAACCCTACTGTGATGGTTAAGTTGAGGTGTCAACCTTGCTGGACTAAGGGGTACACAAATAACTAGTAAAGCATTGTTTCTGGGTATATCTGTGGGAGTTTCCAGAACAGACTGCCATTTGAAATCAGTGGACTGAGTAAGGAAGATTCACCCTCAATGTGGGAGGTAGCATCCAATCAGCTGAAGACCAAGTAAAATAAAAAGGTAGGAGAAAGGCGAATTCAGTCTCACCTGAATTTGGGACATACTTCTGCCCTTGGACATCGAATCCTCAGGCTCTCTGGCCTTTGGACTCTGGGACTTGCACCCACAGCCCTCTGGGATCTCAGGCCTCTGGCCTCCAACTGAAAGTTATACCATCAGCTTGCCTGCTTCTGAGGCTTTTGGATTTGGACTGAACCAACCTACTAATATCCCTGGATCTGCAAATTCAGACAGCCTATCATGAGACTTCTCAGCTTCCATAATCCCATAAGCCAATTTTCCTGATAAATTCCCTTTCTTCTATCTATGTATCTATGCATCTATGTTTATCTATCTATCTATCTATCTATCTATCTATCTACCATCTATCTGTCTTACTGGGTTTTTTTTTTCTTTTTTTATTATACTTTAAGTTTTAGGGTTCGTATGCACAACGTGCAGGTTAGTTACATATGTATACATGTGCCATGTTGGTGTGCTGCACCCAGTAACTCGTCATTTAACATTAGGTATATCTCCTAATGCTATCCCTTCCCCCTCCCCCCACTCCACAACAGGCCCCAGTGTGTGATGTTCCCCTTCCTGTGTCCATGTGTTCTCATTGTTCTATTCCCACCTATGAGTGAGAACATTCGGTGTTTGGTTTTTATCTCTCTGCAGAAACCTAACTAATACTCATACTTTGGGCAATGTGTTAAGAAGAGGAAATTTCAAAGTAGACATATCAGTATCAATGAAAACAAAACACTTACAAATTCAGTGGCAGCCAGAAACAAACAAGGGGATGCCCCTTATTCACTAAGTGGAAGTGGCCACTTGGCTAAATGAGATACACGGTTATGGAGGAATTCAAACAATGCAAAAGAGAGAAAAAGAGGAATCTCTTTGTTGGCCTCACTATCAAGCATGCACTTTTTCTTGTTGCTGTCTCTGGAACGATTGCTGAACTATTGAAAACTGCACACCAAGGGTAAAAGCTGGTGCTTAATTCCCCCTAAATATATCTACCCTCTTCTTTTTTAAAGATGTATTTCAATTAAAATTAGTGTTCTCTCCATTTTAACAGGCATACTTTTGGATTTTTAATTTGTAATTTAAATAACCCTGCATAGTTTAGATGAGAAAAGTGTGTGAGAAGTCCTACTGATATCACTTTTGCTACTACTACTATTACCATTAGCTTAATTAAATATTTGCTGAGTCTGGTTTTATTTAATCATTTTCTTGAAATTTTTTTAGTAAAATTTAACAATTTTTCTTAGCGAGTATTATTAATATCCTCATGGCAAGTGAATTACTTTCCTGAGGCACACAGTTGGTAAGTGAATAATGAATAAATATTTTAACCCAGGCAGGCTCCCTTCAGAAAAGACATTCCAAAGCACTTTGTTACACTGGATTTAACAATATCTTAACATAATTCCTCAGCAGGTGGGTCATAGATAATGAAATGTACACTAATGTAAGCTGTTCAAGTATATGAGCTATGATTTTACTTCTAATTTGTTCTGTAGGCAAATGTAGAAATCATTCTCTTTAGAATTTCCTGGCCTCTGTGGTCATTCCTGAGTACATCCCCTCTCCCCTCAGACACACACAGTCTTCACTAATGATTAAGAATACATTTTCTGATTAAGAATACATTTTCTGTTTCTGATACCTGCTGTGGTATTGAACTCTGGGAGAAAATACTCTATTTTCTTATTTTTTTTCCATATACTAGAATGTACCCAAAAATATTTCCACAGAACAATTCTAGCATTATCAGCAGGTAGTAACCAGTCAACTTTTCTGTGATGTTTGAATGGCTTATTATGAGAGCGAGAGCATTGATTTTGTTTCTCAGTTTTTATAATAGAATGTGACCTGCACTACAGAAATCATTTTTAACTCATTTTTGGTTATGATTGAACAGTTGTGTGATAAAGAGTTTGGCCTTTGTCCCCAGTTTCTGGGAGCTAACCTCTAAATACTGGGAATCTCTTCAGTGATAGAAGTGTCTTTGTTATTCATGGTGGACTCTTTAGACCACATCTGATGGTTTATGTAGAGGTGATTCAGGGTGTACCTTTAGATAATTTGTGCTAAAGACGTGATTTAAGATGGGGACTGGTCATGCCAGAAAGATCAACCTTGTAAAGCTTAGAGCTTTGAGCCACATTACATCAGCCAGACATCTGGAGAGGGGAAGGAAGCTGGAGGATGAGCTCAATAGCATGCACAGTGATTTAGTCTATCATTCTTAGGTAATGAAAATCCAACAAAAACTCTAGACATGGAAGCTTGAGTGAGCTTCCTTGGTTGACAGTGCCGTATATTGTCATACATCGTGGTTCTAAGAGGGTAATGTGTCCTGACTCTGCAGGGAGGAAACAATGAAAGGCCTGTAGTTAGAATCTTCCCAGAATTTGCCCTACATGTCTCTTCCCTTGGCTGATTTTGATCTGTATGATTTTGCTATAATAATAAAACTGTAATCATAACTCTTTCTGAGTTCTGTGAATTGTTGTAGCAAATTATCAAACCTGAGCAGGTAGTGAGAGCCCCAGAATTTATAGCAGCTGATCAGAATTGAGGGTGGCCTTGGAGCATGTAGCTGGTGTCTGCAGTGAGGGTGCTCTTGTGGAGAACCACTTCTTCCTTAGGTGTGGACACGTGAAGTTACGTGGATGTCTGTTTTCCTCAAATCCGTATATGGTTTGGTTTGACTGTCACTCTGAATAGAGTCAGGTGTACCCCAAGGAAGAGGCCCTGGGGTTGGCAAAATACCTCTTTATGAATATTCACGTACCTTGGCACTTCAAAAGGCTTGAAAAAAAAAAGTGCTTCAGTGTTTGCAGGATGCTAGAATCACTTGCTGTAAAAATATTTACAGCTGTGCTTCAGTTTCCAGGTCTTTGAAAAGATGTTTCAGTAGTGTGGGTGCTGAGTAGCTTGTGTAAAATTTTTATTGTGAGCACCACCTTTTCTGGGCACTGACTCCATTTCCAAGCGTATCATTCCCCACTGTGAGCCAAGTTTACAGCCAAACCAAGGCAGAAAAACACCCTGGAATTCACATGCAGTTTTCATCCACAGATCCCAACTCAGGAGTCTGCCTGAACTACAATCCCCAGAATCACCCACTCCTTACCTGACCTCTAGAACTACTTACTGTTCTTCCACTTGCAGGCATCTCAGTGTCATTAACACTCATCCCCTTGCCTTTTGCGTTCCAGTTGACACTGACCTCCTCCATCAGCAGAATGAGATCTGTTATTTGGGATACGCATTCTGTCCATTATGCATAAATGTAATTTAGGTCCTTGCTGCCCAGGTTGAGTCTTAAGTCTTTCATGCAGTGAATGCACAGAAAATAGAATAAGCTGAAACCTGTTTGCTCCATTCTAAACAAAAATGTTTATGAGAAAAATAGTAAAGTGGTTTCACCAGTTTTCCTCAAGTAACAGTAATAATTTAAAAGTATTAAATATTACCAACTTCTGTTAGTGAATAAATTATTCTGTTAGTGAATAAATTAAGGTAATTTATTTTAATTACCTTAACACATAAGGTATACATAGTAGTCTAAGATTTAAAGGTATTAAACTTTTTTTTTTTGAGTTTAAACGGTATATAATCTCAGGACCTAACCTTGTTGTCTATAGTCATGTTTTTAATTATTTAAAAAATGTATCGGGTAAGTTATGTAAGGTTAAGTTGTATGAGGTTTAACTTTAAGTGATCACTTTTACTTTCAGTAAAATTTCATAAATATATTAATCAGAAAGGAAAGTAAAACTTAGAAGTATGCTAATTGTCTTGTGCTTTGCGAAATAGATGGAATGAGACCACTTAGAATAGAATGAGGCTTTGTTCTTAATTGCTGTCAGGTGAACGATGTTACAATTTTGCACATAAAACAGAAATAACTTCACAGATTTCAAAGAAAAAAATATATTCTAAGGTTCAGAAAAATAAGGAGTTGGTTGTCTTTCCTCTGTTCCCAATATAGAGAAATAACAGCCATTGATGCAATGAAATTTTGCTGATGCAGTTCTCCTGCAAGTCAAGAAGCATAAATGATTCAAGGAGTTCCAGAATATGAAATTCATTTATTCTTCCAAAATTATTTTATATATTTCTATTACCTAGAACTTTTTTTGGATTTGAAATAATAGAAAATGAATGTTGTCAGATTAAGCACAATGGATACAGGGTCTCCTCCCAAGCTAGAGACAGAAGAATTAGTGTGCAGGAAGGCCTCAAGCATGCCTGAGAAGCTGGTCTTTAACGTGTCTCCTTCTCTTATTTTGCCGGTCACCTGCTCCATTATTCTTCCTCTGGATGGGCAACTGAATTTATACGGCAAAAGAGCCTATTCAGATTTCATGAGTTTACAAGTTAAACATCCAAAGGACGTGGGAAAAGTGATTCTAACATCAGTTGAAAATTCTGTGGGGAGAAGTTCTGACTGTTGTAATTTAGAATAGGTACCCACTCCTTGTCCAGTTAGGTGCAACTGTCGGATTGAGTAGAATCTCTCTGCAAATAAAATGTTCTGACCCTACCACTATACGAATGTTAGAAGCTGAACTCATACTCACTCTTTGAGGGAACTTCTGATAATTATGCCTGAGTATTGTATTATTATATGTATATAATTAGTAAATAAGTAACTATTATTTCATTGTAAGTAGAGTCAAGTGATTAATTAAATTTTCACTTTTCATATTTTAGCTATGTTGCCTCCAACCATCAATAAGTGATAACAAACAAAGGGGATTTGCAGTTAATTTTGTATAATCGTAGATTCCTATGGGGAAGCCAGAGTTCTTGCATGTTCTTTCTGTAATATGATTTCATTGAACCCTTTCTTCCTTGTAGCTCATTCTCTTCACATAATTTCCATCTGTGTCATCAGCTTATTTTCTTTCTCTTAGGATTAAAAATTGTTTTAATAATAGGCTCCCAATTCCTCACAGCAACACAAATAAAATAAAGAGAAAAGAGGAGGTGAAGCAATCCCTAATGAAACAAAACATATATTTATGTTTACCTTTTTAGCACAATGTGTTGACAGGCTGGATGAATTAAAGTGTGCATTGGGGGAGGGGAAAGCTGCATTTTAGGCATTTTTCTAGATATTAACATTTAACATTTAGTTTCACTTCATTCTTTAAATATGTATAATTCCCATGCATATAAATACATTGGATTTCATTTCATAGGTTTTCATTAGGAGGCCAATTTGTAAATGTAACCAATAAGCATTGAAATGATTGCTGAGACACTGAATTTTTTTAATTACTCATGTATGTTGAGGAATTCTGATTTTTTTCTGTAGTTAGAATAGCTCTCCACAATATTAACTAACTAACTAAATAAATAAATAAAACAACCATTCAGTGGCTTAACAAAACAAATTTATTTCTCATCCATTTAGCTGATATATGTAAGCATTCCTATCTAACGTGGGATTGTTTGCTTTCTATGCTGATTCAGGAACCAAGTTGCTTCCAGAGTAAAGTTCTCCAATCCACTCGATATTTATAATTCTCTGCCCTCAGTCCTCAGTAGGAAAAAGATGCCTCCCTGGTCAACCTTCCTGGAAAGTATGCATATCATTACTGCTTAGATTTTGTTGGAGAGAAATCACACTACCATCAAAGACAATGGGTCAAAAAGAATGCCGTCCTAAGCTGAGAAGCCATCTTCCTAACAACAGCCATGTAATATGAAAGGGAAAAACACACTGTTATTGACGAACTTATCAGCTATGTCACAACTTCCACACAAATACTCAGGAAAGTTAAAAGAAAATTTTACCTCGGACACAGTTGATGTACCTCAGTCTTGTACAAAACTTAGAACTCACTAAGTCTGAAATAAGACTTTAAACTCTCTCTGAGGTGAAGTTGTAATACAGTGAGAATGATAATATATAGTACATTAGGATTTACTTACTCCTGTGTTGTTCTGGACTATAGACTGCCACACCTATCAGATGCACATGACTGACATGTATATCTTCATTTTGCTATTATTTGTGGTGAACTAATACAGGATTTGCTGTAAAAGTATAATAATGCAGTAGCAATATACTAATAAATCAATGCAGTTAATATACAAGTGCTGCTTACAAGTTACTGTGTATTCATCAAAGCCACAGAATTTGCAAATGAAATAATCTGTTACATAGTCTACAGCTTGTGAAACTAAAATTGTTTAAATTTAAGTGCAAATTCATTAAAACTTCATTTAAACAAGCACTATTTCATATATAATAACATAGAGATCTTCTTTGCTCAATTCTATATGAACACATTTCTACTCTGACTTCATAATTTTAATGTTCTGATGTTTTTATATTTATATTTTTATATATTTATTCTTATATCTTGCCTTGTTATGTTTACTATTGTTGAATTTACTAAATCTTTGACTGGGCTTATTTCAGTAGAAATACTTTTAGTTAACTGCAACCCACTAAGATTTTGGCTTCCAAACTACAGTATGGAAAATGGTAAATAGAATGCTAGGGAGTGACATAGTAAAAACTCATTAAAAACGCTAATTAGCAAGCTGAATCGTTCTGACATAACCACTTTACTAATCCACTAGCTAAATACATCATAAAAATGAGACTGTATTGCAAGTGAGCAAATATCCAAAGGAAGGCCTTTTTGAGTTTCCAGATTACTTTCAATTATCTGAATGCTGAATAGTCTACAGTATGATATGCTGTGTTATCAGAATTTTAATAGAAGTCCCTAAATGAGTCTTAGAGTCTAATCATACTATTTCCTTAACTTATTTAGAGCATTCTTGATGAATCCTATGTTCACTCTCACTCTTCCCCTTCCGCTCTTCAACCACTTAACCATTTTTACAGATTTTGGTACATTTATAACAACATTTTTCACATTTCATCTTTCATTATATTTGTATACAAATATTATCAGTTTTACTAGATAGAAAGCTCTGTGAAGTCAAGGATTAAATTCTGTCTTCTTAGTTACCTATTAATGCCCTGTTTAGTTTGAATTTGTATAGATACAGTACTATAGTATCTATACTGTGAGTGTTGAGTTTGTATAGATATTGTACTAGGCCTTGGAAAAGTAGTTCTGGAAGTTGGAGATGGTATCTGACTAACAGTCAAGTTAAACACAACTCTTTCCTTTTATTTTCATTACTTCTGTATGTATGAATGTGTGTGTGTGTGTAATTATATTCTTTTAAAATACAATAAGATTTCTTTATATTCAGTTAAAAACATTGACACAAAGTGGGGATTACGTGTTCCTTAAAGTCTAGTTTTGATAAGCCTCAAGGACTCACTGATCGTCATTTCTTTTTATGTGTGATGCTTTAAATTACCAGTGCATATTTTAAAGACTGATTTTGGATACTTTCTAGTTCCTCCTTAAATGGAAATTCCAATTTTTTATTTTTTCAGAGACACGAAATTCTCTTAGGTTTTCACCACATTAACATAGTTTCAAGGAGTTCTCTACTGAATATTCTGACCTGTACTCTGCACTTTAATGATCCTTGTATACACATTTGCTTACATAAGTTTCTTATTTCCAACTTTGTTGATTTGTCACTTCTGCCTTCCCTTTAATTTCTTGATTAGTTAGAACTTATAAGAAGCTTTTCTACGTTGTTGGTTTTTCCTCCCAAAACTTCAGTTTCAGCTTGCTTGTTTATTCTTCTCTCTCTCACTACCTCTCTCTCTTCTCCTCTGCTTCATATTCTTATATATTTATTTTTCTTTACATTTTCTTTTAGTTTATGTTGTCATTTGACTAATAATTTTTATATACTTATTTCTAAATAAATACTTTAAAGCCTAGGACATTGTACTGAATATGTTTTTGTTTGCTACATGCCACAGTTCTGATTTCGGATTACTGCATTTGGAGTCTAAATATCTTATAGTTCTAATTTGTTAGAGGGCTAACATTTCTTCTGTATTTAAGGTTCCACAGGAAATATCTTTCATGATAAGAAAAATTCATAAAATTTTCTCTTCACTTTCCTTACTCATCTCTCCCTTGGAGGCTGAGTGTGTTCACTGATTGCTCTCCGATATCTACTGGTCCAGTATTCCTGATAGTAACGTATTAATCTCTAAGAAGCCTGAAGGCTTGTCGCGGTGGCTCACGCCTGTAATCCCAGCACTTTGGGAGGCCAAGGTGGGTGGATCACGAGGTCAGGAGATCGAGACCATCCTGGCCAACATGGTGAAACCCCATCTCTACAAACAATACAAAAATTAGCTGGGCGTGGTGGCAAGTGCCTGTAATCCCAGCTACTTGGGAGGCTGAGGCAGGAGAATTGCTTGAACCAGGGAATCGGAGGTTGTGGTGAGCCGAGATCGCACCACTGCACTCCAGCCTGTTGATAAGAGCAAGACTCTGTCTCAAAAAACAAAAAAAGAAGAAGCCTGAAAGTACCAGAGGTTCTCCTTGTTTTGTTGACTCTTTCCTAAATTGATATGAAGCAATAATCCTAGTTAGGTAAGAATGTGCTACTCTCCTCAATATTTTCCAGGTTGAGAATCTCATTGTTTAGGCTGGAAAGATGGCAATTCATAGATCATTAGTCTTTTGGCTATAAATGTAAATCCATATTATATAAATGCATTTGTCAGTATTAAAGCATGCATCATAGTTTTAATGATCTGTCCCCCGATTTATTTTTTAATTTGCTTATATTCTAGCAGGTGTCTTAGAAGGCTCCTGCTGCTATAACAAAATACCTGAGCAATTTATCAACAACAGAAATCCATTTTCTCAAAGTTGTAGAGATTGGGAAGTAAAAATTCAAAGTGCTGGCAGATTCAGTGTCTGGTGAAGTTTTGATCTTTGCTTCCAAGATGGAACTTTGTTGTTGTGCTCTCAGATGTCGAAAAGTGGAAGGGGCGGAAGGGTCTGGCCTGTTCCCTCGAGCCCTGATAATAATCACCACCTAAAAGCTCCAAGTCTTAATACTGTTACATTGAGTCTGAGACTCCAACATATGAATTGTGAGCAGACACATACATTCAAACCATAGCAGGAGGGGAAAAAGTATATAACAGAATAGCACCTTAAAATTTTAACTTTTTAGTGAATTGGTCTGAAACCTTGAAGAAGAAAAATAAACAATGGACATGGAGCAATCTAAAGTCGTCCAAGTGGGTGGCTTCAAATTTTAATTTTAGTAAATACAGTCCAGGCAAGGTTTTGACAGCAGCAGTTCACTGAAGATTACTCTTGTTTTATCTCAATCACAGAGTTTATTTAGTAGGGAGAAGACTGACGTTTAATAGGTCACTGGCAAGCCTGGTAACTAAAACTATGATATCCTTTGCAACTGACCATTATCATTTATGTAAGTTTATTTTGATTAAGCTGGCATGGCAGAAGCAAGGATATATAGAGAAGAAAAGAGTCTTTTAGAATGCTGGTATTTTATATATTGAGGACTAGAAGTATGCATTGAAAATTTAGCCTAATTGTTTAAGGTCTGAAGACTTAAATTTACTCTGAAAAGAACTAAGTTCCAAATGGACTGCAGGACACGCTGTGTGCACTTTTTCCTGTGCAGTATTTAATGACATGCCTTAAACTTCCTTCCATTGAGTTTTGTTCTGTTTTCAGATCATGAGGGAAATTGTAGAAGGTTGTATCACTACTCTTTATGTAAACTACCCCTGGACATAATTGCACATTGGAACCTAATTAAAAGAAGTCCCAACATTGTTACACTATGCTAATTACAGAATCTCTGTGTACAACCACCCATTGTTCTGACCACCTTTCTCTGACTCTCACCCAACTCAAGTCCTTTAATCTTGTTTACTCTGCCTTAATTCATGTTTTATCATAATAATTAATCTGCAGACATGCTCAATTCCTTTCCTCTTCCTTGCTGTTTTATCTGCTTACCAGGAGCAAAACCCTACTTAAATACAATTCTTTACATTTTCATGCAACTGAAGAAACTGGAAAAAAAAAATGCTTTTCTGACTGCTCTCATGAAATTCTTGACCATGTACCTCAGGTAGGATTTTACTGAACAAAAATCATACAGCATTATTCAATTCTAAATAACCATTTCATATTTTTTCTTATCTTCTCAAATATCTAATACATTCTCCAATTGTACTATTTACTGTTGCACTGAACACTTTAAAGCAATCAGAAGAAAATTTCCACAATGAATTTTTGTGTGGTCACTGTGAGTACTAAAATATACCACTTTAAGGTTTCACAATCTATCATCAAACACAGTCTAATGCTTAACCAATCTATCTTCAAACATATTCTAATGCTTAACCAACAGATAAAAATGTTACAAGGGAAAACCTTTAATACATTTTCTCTTTTCTGGCATACTTCTAAAGTCATTTATTTGATTTCTGTATATATAATATAAATCCCAGATCACATCAAAAATTATTCTTAAAATATCTTTTATTTTGCATATATGTCATCATTACTCTTTTCCCCCAGTTTTTGTAATAGCCTGTTTCTATCAGATACCATTTCTCTGGTTTAAAAGAAAAAATATTAAAAAGCATGTTTTTATATTTTATTTCCTCTACAGCAGATCTGAAGAAAAATTTTTCAGCTTGCCTAAAGATGTATTTGTTTTGACTTTGTTTATGAAAGACATTTTCACTAAAATTCTAGGCTGACTCTTTATTTTTCATAATTGTTATTATATCATGCCATTGTTTTCTGAGCTCTATTGTTCATTTGCTGCAGTGCAGAGATCTGTTATTTTCATTGCATTTCTCCTTATACTGTTTTATTTTCTTCATCTAATGGCTTTTACATGTTATATTTTTTTTCAATTTGAATAGAGTGTGCATAGGTGTGCTTTTTTCTGCACATATTCTGGTTGGAATGTGCTGAACTCTTTGAATATCTGGGTTGATATCATTAATCAATTAAAAATACTATAAGACATCATTTCTCAAATATTTTTAACACCAATTCATTATATTTTATATTTCATCTGGGGCTCCAATAATACGTATATTAGACTGTGTGATATTGTCTCACAAATTTCAGATTATTCATCATTTTCTTCTTTATATATTCTCTTTTTCCCTTTTGTAATTCAAACTGTGTATTTTCTACCTGTTTTCAACATTATTTATTATTATCTCTGCTAATGAGTCAACAAACAATGTATCTATAACACTTTTAGTTTTTGGGGGTTTTTTTTCTTTTTTTTTTTTTTTTTGAGACCGAGTCTCTCTCTGTCGCCCAGTCTCTCTCTGTCGCCCAGTGGCGCAATCTGGGCTCACTGCAACCTCCGCCTCCTGGGTTCAAGTAACTCTCCTGTTTCAGCCTCCTGAGTAGCTGGGACTATAGGCACATGCCACCACATCCGGCTAATTTTTTGTATTTTTTGTAGAGACAGGGTTTCACCTTGTTAGCCAGGATGGTCTTGATCTCCTGACCTCGTGATGTAGCCGCCTCAGCCTCCCAAAGTGCTGGGATTACAGGCATGAGCCATCACACCCAGCCAACACTTTTAGTTTTGATAATTTTCATTTTGCTTTTATTAATTTTTAAATTTCACTTTTTCCCCTGTATGTAACGAATATTAATTCCCTTTATTGAATAGGTTTCTTAATGTATTTATCTTAAGTCTATCTGTAGTAATTTTAGAATTTGTTATCTCTCACTCTTGTTCTATTGACAGTTTCCTTTCTTGATGATGTACCGTATAGTGCCTTGTTCCTTTGTGCTTTGTAATCTTTTGCTTCATTGGATGCCAGACATTTTGATCATATAGTCTTACAAATGAAAGTAGGTTACATTTGTCCACAGAAAATTGTAGGCTTTCTCTTCTGTCAAGTTGAATACTTTTGAGGTAATCAAGTCTGCATTTAAACAGTTTTGTTTATTATTATTTTGCTTTTGTGGGGTTCAATTAATTGCATACTTCAGGTTTTTTTGTGTTCAGGACCAGAAGCTTCTGTTTTTCAAAAAGTCATATTTCAATTAGCTCTTTCGGCTTTTAGCCTTCAGCTAGCCTGAGGCAACTGCAACCCTGGAGAGATCTCTGCCAACTTTCTTGCCCCTCATCCAGATGCAGGTATCCAGTGTTTAATACTCACTGTAAGACTAGGAGAGACTTTTTCACAGTCATTAGTGAGCCACAGACTTTGTCAGCTCTCCTGTGTGTATTGAGCACAGACTTATCCACTATTTCCCCAACTGCAAAGGGTGGCTGCCTTGGACACAGTTAAAGCCTGAGGTGCTTATAGTGTTCATCTCTGTTTTCCAAACTTGCCCTAATATTTCTGCAGGTCTGATACATCTATACCACACAGGGTAGTATCTCCAGGTGTTTTGCTTTGCCTACAATCTGTCTGTGAATATATCCTGTCTTTAAATCTATGCCTGTGGAGAGTGCTCCTTCTTATGCTAGCCATCATTTTGCCTTTAAAGGAGTCATAAAAAGAATTCTCATTTTCTGTCTTCTTACCCAGGTCTGTTCTTTTTACATCTATTGCTCTATAAGGATAAAGGCAACTATGAGCCTCTTTGTGGGCAAGAGGTATTTATCAAATTGTACTTTAGTTCATTGGGTATTTTTGTGACATGAGTTCTTATATGCTTTTAAAAATTTGTTGGTTTTCTACTTACTTATTATTGTTAGAGAGGATTCATAATTATCTTCCACATGATAGGTAGAAGCAGCTTTTCTCTTTGCTTAAATTGCAATAAAATCCTTGGAATTATGTTGGAATGCACTAATTTGTGTCTACTTGATGTTTCAAATCCTTAATAGTATGTATTATTTAGATCTTATCCAAGATTTCTAATTTGTAAAATTTTTAAAATACTTAGAACTGACTCGTAATAGCTGTATTTTTGTTTCATATTTTTTGTCTATATATTTTAAAATAAAGATCTTGATTTTATTCCTGTATATATCTTGAATATTCTTAGTATATTTCACGTTGTTAAGTAACATTTTTTCTGTTGTGAATTTGTATTTTAATTATAAAATGTATTGGTTATCTTTCTTAGGTTTATCACCTAATTTTAGATTTGTTTTTGTTATTTTGGACTTCTCTCTCTTTTGCATACTCTTGGGTGCTCTCTCTCTCATCCCTGCTTTTCCCTCCTTTCTTCCTATGATTCTCTCTCTTAAATTTGACCTGTGAGGCTTGATCCAGGTTCTCATCTAGGTATGGAATGGGTTTAGTCCATGTTTTGTTGCAGGAGTCAAATTTTTGCCATCTGCCTATGGAACTAAAACTCCTTTAGACAATAGGATAAGTATGTTCGCTTATTTTTTTTATTGTTGCTCTCTTTTCATGTTGATTTATTGGTGGCGGTTTTAATTTTAGTTGTAGATGTGTATTCATTTTATAAGCCCAGTTTTGTAGCTTTTGTTTTGCCTACTGTCCATTGATGTATTTGCAGCAAATGTGATTGTTGATGTGTAAATTCACTGTACCACCTTGGCTGTACAAACCACCCCTCTATTTTTAACTATTTTTTTTTCAAGAAGCTCAACACAGATTTCCTAGCACAATTTGTTATCAATAGTGTTAAAAATACATATATATGATAATCATAGAGCCCAAACCTAATGCTATAATGTTGTAGAAAGGCCAAGGCTCATGGAAAAGCAGAGTAAATGAATGCTGATTACACAATGTGTTTGCTCTTCTCTTTGCCTTTCTCTTCACTGTGGCAGTAAGCAAGAGAATGTGAAAAAAAAAATACTAGTTAACCTCTTTAACTTCTATTAGCCTTTTCGCCTTCATGTTACTACTTAGTGTCTCCTGGATAATTTAGAAAACTTCTGCTTAATAACTATAGTGAAATTGGCTTTATAATTTCCTGAGGCTTCCATTAGGTGGAGGCAGCAATTTAGAAACTCTCATGGATAACATAAAACAGCCAAGTGCTGGTGCAAGACATTAAAACACAAAAGGCTTAAGCTGAAAAAAAGGGCTTTAAACTAAAGCTTATAAGATATTGGTGGGCTTTTCAAGTTTATATTCAAATAGTTAATGGCAGGGACTGTATTCTCACTTCCATCAAATTTTGTTTCAAATTTCCCTTAATGTGTAGTCCTTCAGTAGCCTGAAATTCAAGCCAAAAGCCCTTTACTATTTGAGTACAATTTCCTAATCTTTGTAATTTAACTGTTTGAATAATTTTATATGTCCTTTAGACTCCAAAAAGAGATTGCAAGCCACAGGACATGCTTTGTTTTAAACCAGCAGCTTAGTCTTTCTGGCTCTCTGAGACACAATGGGCACTGATATTGCAAGCTGGCTTAATGAATGAAGCCTTTGAATGAATGTCCAGAAGAAGCTAGGAAGTTTTTGTTAAAGTATCTGCTTTTGCTTTTTGAATCCCATTTTGCTGCTGTTTTGGCTGTTTAATATTTCTGAGATCTGTGTGACAATGATCCTGACTTTCTTGAACCAGTAAAAGAAATTCATTTCTTATAATGAGAATATTTGTTTCTACCTAGGATTGCTAAAGTCCTATTGCATGCTTTAAGATGCTTTGCGTTTGGTGAATTGAAGCCTGATATGTCAACATATTCTCTGTAAACACAGCAGCACAGAGGGCAAAGAAACACTTATCCAGCACCACAGCTAGGACAAAAGGAATTATTTTGACAGTAAATGGACTTGCAGCTTAAGTTAAGTGCATTAATATTGGGATGGTATTAACTATACAAAATTGTTTCTAAGCAAAGGTGACCAGATGTCCTAATTTGACTGACTAATTTGTTTGCTTAGTTAAATACCCTTGTAACTTGATTGTTTATAGATGTTTGCCTACTCTTATTTTTATCAATCTGCTAAGTGCTATGCATAGAAAAGTATATATTTGAAATTAACTATTTTTCATCACAATATTCTAGCTTATGTGCTTATTTTTCATAAACTATTTATCTAGTAATCACCATGAAATCAAATGGTTATTTGTAGTGGGATGGTTCTAAAAATATTAATGTGATATTTTATTTCTGATAGTATTTAATAAGACAAGTCCTAAATTTAAAACCATGTATTTCTTTATAGACAAATCTTTCTCTTTACTCACCAACTCTTTCTACTCTTTTGTAGTAGAACTTTTTGTCACCATTTTATTAGCTCATATTGTGAGCAAAGACACATTAAAATGGATAGAGAAGTTGATGTTGCAATTGCTAAACTGATTAAAATAACTGAATAATGATTTTAATTTACTCATTTTGGTTAAACCAAAAATACTTGTCTCTACCATCAAGAAATTGCAAAAGTGCATGTTTTGGAGCATGTTAATGAAATATATAATTTTTAAAATGAACAACATCAACAGTTGTCAAAACTTAAAGCAATAAAAATATAGATTTCATCTCTTGGCAGGGTAAAGTTTTCATGTTAGTTGAATAGTAAATGTTACTCTTTCAAATTAAGATGTCTCTACCAAATGGGGCATTTAATGAGAACTGACAATTTGGATCCATAGTTATTGTTCTGTGACCATATTAAATTGAGAAATACAGAGGTGTACACATATTAAAAATGTACACCATATGATTCCCAATTTAAGAAAAACTAAAGACAAACTATAAAATACATAGATCAACCACATGTTTTATTCATATTACTTAGCATACTTCCAATGAAGTTTCAAAATTCTACATTATTTGTGTCATGTTAATAAACCATACTATCTTGAATAATCATGAAATAAAATCAATTGAAATAATTCAATTAGTAAGTTAAGTGTGTATTTAATTAAGTCAATTGCAAGCATAATAAAGAAAAACAATAAAAAATCACAATTTTTATTCAGTTAGAGGTTGTAGTATTTGTCCCCAAAGGAAAATTAATCTATTCATAGTTGCCTTAATATTGGGGATAGTATTCTCAAACATTTTTAGGTGTACAAACTATGCCTTTTTGTTTATCTAATTTAAAGTTATCAAATTTACAGCAAATGTACTTTGGAATATAAACTCTCCTTCAATAATCCAATCCAAAAAACAAAGACTTATTTCTGAAATATACTATTAGAAATAAGGCATATTGGCAGGGCACGGTGGCTCACGCCTTAATCCCAGCACTTTGGGAGGCCGAGGCCGGCAGATCACAAGGTCAGGAGATTGAGACCATCCTAAGTAACACGGTGAAACCCCGTCTGTACAAAAAATACAAAAAATTCGCCGGGTGTGGTGGCATGCGCCTATAGTCCCAGCTACTCGGGAGGCTGAAGCAAGAGAATCACTTGAACCTGGTAGGCGAAGGTTGGAGTGAGCCGAGATCGCGCCCCTGCACTCCAGCCTGGGAGAGACCGAGAGAGACTCCCAGTCTTAAAAAAAAAAAAAAAAAGTCGTATTTTAAAAAAAAGAAGTAAGTGAAAAAGTAACTATATAACTAATATATTACTCTCTGAACTATGTAACAAAAATATTTCTCTACAAAATGCTATTATTCCTATAATCCATTTATTTCTATATACCATGTTTGTGTCACTATAGGTTGGTATGTACCCAGTTGTGACTAAACCAAAAGAAACAAATCTGGAAACTGAAGTACCAATACGTGAAAAGCGTTCTTTTGGTATTGGGAGTGCCGGGTATTTTTGCCATTGTATTTTACTTAGTAGTAATAGCTGGCTTTTTCTATTGAGAACGTGCTACTATAGAAATTTAAAGGGGTTATTTCTAATTTGGGAGAAAAATAGAACAAACAGCTTTTAATCTTATAAATAATCTGCTCATTGAAATGTCTTATTTAATCCAGATCTGTGCAAAATGAACTTAAAACTAATTTTTAAAGCAGTTCGAAAGCATCATTTAACAAAAGAGGTATCTGTCATAAATTTAGGTCTATTTGTGCACATTTTCTAAATTTTAAAATATAAATCAAATCTTTACAAATTAAATCATGTTTCGTTCTTGATTTATGTTACCATTTTAGAGTTGCTTTCCCTTGACTTATTGGTATAAAGTTGGAGATAGATATTAACATCTTGACTGTGTCTCTCGCAGTTGTCTTTGTTTCATGAACTACTTCTCCGTAATAGCATGCAGCCATCTTCAAGAGGTGAGAATTTCACTTAGCGGCTTAAACAGAAGTGTTATCTCAAGATAATATAATATCTGGAGGCATGTGGCTGCTACTGTTTGGTGAGTAATTCAGAGTAAAAGGGACACCATTGCTTGAGATTTCTGTGGCCTTTTCTATAAGATCTATCCTGTAACTTCAGTCATCGTAATCATATTCAACAAAGAAGAGAGAAAAAGATGGCAGAAAAATCACTCCCTTGGAAAGGAGAGTAAAAGTTTTCATTGAGGCCGGGCGCGGTGGCTCACGCCTGTAAACCCAGCACTTTGGGAGGCCTAGGCGGGCGGATCACGAGGTCAGGAGATCCAGACCATTCTGGCTAACATAGTGAAACCCTTTTTCTACTAAAAATACAAAAAAATTAGCCGGGCGTGGTGGCGGGCGCCTGTAGTCCCAGCTACTCCAGAGGCTGAGGCAGGAGAATGGCGTGAACCCGGGAGGGGGAGCTTGCAGTGAGCCGAGATCGCGCCACTGCACTCGAGCCTGGGCAACAGAGCTAGACTCCATCTCAAAAAAAAAAAAAAAAAAAAAAAAAGTTTTGGTTGGAGATTCCCAGCGGAGTTCTTCTCTAGTCTTCTCTAATATAAATTATTTCAGTGGTCATTTCTAGCAACACTGGAGAGTAGGCACAGGTATTTGGCTTCTCCAATTTCTGGAGTGAAGTTGATAAGGGAGGAATTATTTGGGAATGGGTGTTGGGTTAGCCAACTATTTTTCTGTCTCTGAAATTTTGCTTGACTCTGGCTTTTGTTCATCACTTCTCATGTGATACAACATTCACGTTGATACACACTCATCTACCTAAATGTTACCTTTTCCCAAAACTCTATCTATACTTCATCTCTAAGTTCCATATTCATACTCACATGCAGTACCAACCTGCTTCTCCCTCCTGGTATATATTAAATATATTAGACAACTCAATGTGCACCGTTTTGAAAGCCTGCCAAAAATCAAGCATCCCCTGACTCCCAGCAGACATATAACACAGCAATAACAACAACCCACCCAGGCATTAAACCCAACTCACGTGAATTTTTAAGGGACATCAATGCTAGAAATTCAGGCCGTGGCATTAACCTTCCCTCACCCCTTTTCTCTATCATGATCTGCTTAGAAAATCTCTAGAGCTATTAGAATTTGCTCAAATGCAAACAACTTGAAGGCAGTAAATCTTGTTTCTCTCTGAATCTTTGCAGCCTAGAGGTTTACATAGCCTGCAATAGACACTTTACAGAATGTTTGCTGAACATCAAGAGATTTATTATTGGTATACATTCAATGGTCTCATTTTGCACAATAGAAAAGACCTATATATTATAACAGACCTGATAATTTCCAAAGCTTTATAAGCCATTATTTGCTTTCTTAGAAAACAAATGACATTGAAAATTTTTGACTTAAATTTGGCTTATTGAAAAAACAATACATTGCTTTTGAGTTTCCTGTGAGGAATTACTTCTGAAATTGTGACAGCTTGCAGCATAATATTGCCACCAAATTAATTTTTAAAATCTACTACTTAAACCATTTTATTGTATCAATGGTTTTAACAATGACAAATAATTTATGCCCTACTCAATGTTCTAATAAAAATCAGAAGTTTACTCTGCACTTCATCGAAGCAGTCATCAAAATGTGCTCAAAATAATCTGTGGTCTTCCCCAGCCCCGTGCCTGAAAGTATGTGTGTTGTGGGTAAGGAAATATTTTAAGAGTTTAAATGAATATTGGCAATATCTTAAGATTGATAACTCTTATTTTGTATATTGAATAAAGACTCTCAGATTGATATGCCTCTTGGCATAATATTGCAGAAAAAAATTTTGCCTTGGAACTTAAACTTTCAATATTAGGTTAGTTCAAAGAAGCAAGTCACCTCTGACTTTGAAAGGAATACAAAATGTAAGACTTGCATTTGCCAAATGAAAACCACTTTATTATTTGTGTGTGGTCATTGACTCTGTGGTCATACTGTCAAACTTTCAGGTAGCTATTTGAGATGTCACATAATTGTTTTCATTTATGAGGTCTGTAAACAGGATCCAAATTTTTGTGGTTCAATATGTTACGTAAGTATGAAATTAGATATATTTTAGGTGATTTTCATTTCCTAAATGAAAGACATCAATCCCATTTAGATTGTTGATCTTGATGTTTTACTAGTGTTTTGGACTGAATAATTTCTCTCAAAAATGCATCTGTGGATGCCCTAATGCTCAATGTGAAAATATGTGGAGACAGGGCCCTTAAGGAGGTAATTAATGTTAAATTATGTGAAAAAGGTGGCTCAGCACTTTGGGAGGCCAAGGCAGGCGGATCACCTCAGTTCAACAGTTCAAGGCCAGCCTCGCCAACATGGTGAAACTCTGTCTCTACTAAAAATACGAGAACTAGCTAGGCGTGGTGGCACACTCCTGTAATCCCAGCTACTCAGGAGGCTGAGGTAGGAGGATGGCTTAAACCTGGGTGTCGGAGGTTGCAGTGAGCCAAGATTGAGCCACTGCACTCCAGCTTGGGTGATAGAGTGAGACTCTGTCTCAAAATAACAAAAGAAAAAATTGGGGCCCTAATCCAATGTGACTGATGTCCTTTTAAAATGAGGGAGAGGCACCAGAGCTCACTCTTTCTGCTGCAGCACAGAGGAAAGAAAGGCCATATAAACACACAGGGAGAAGGCCACCATCTGCGAGCAGAGGAGTGGGGCCTCACCAGAAACCAACCCTGCTGGCACCTTGATCCGGGAATTCCAGCCTCAGAACTCGGATAAAATAAATTTCTGTGATTTATTCCACCAAGTTTGTGTGATTTTGTTATGGCAGTCTGAGCAGACTAATACAACTTGTGAATCAATTTTCCATTAACCTTACCTGATAAATGGTATGTTGTGCTTTTCTATGAGACAGCAGAAGACCTAAGAATTGAGCGCACACCGTTAATTGACGTAAAGAAATTAGCATTGAAACTGCAATTTATGTGGCAGGTTTTTTTTTTTTTTTTTTTTAGATGGAGTTTCGCTCTGTCACCCAGGCTACAGTCCAGAGTTGCAATCTCAGCTCACTGCAAGCTCCACCTCCCAGGTTCACGCCATTCTCCTGCCTCAGCCTCCAGAGTAGCTGGGACTACAGGCGCCCGCCACCACGCCTGGCTAATTTTGTATTTTTACTAGAGATGGGATTTCTCCATGTGGGTCAGGCTGGTCTCAAACTCCCGACCTCAGTTGATCCACCCGCCTCGGTTCCCAAAGTGCTGGGATTACAGGAGTGAGCCACTGCGCCTGACCTTATGTGGCAGTTTTAATGGATTGCCAGATTATGGGGTAAAAATTACTGGATCTGAATATTTTAATTCATGATTATAGTTCGAATCTACATCAGGAGACAGTAGTGTAAATTTAATTCCCAGCATCAAATTTTATTTTTAATTTGTTTACTGCAAGTTCATTTTCATACAAAGAATGCAGAAAGACTAAATATATCAGTCATTTTTTTCATAGTTGAAGGGCTTTTCTTTTATGAAATAGAGATTGATAATGTTTGTTATATAATTTTAATGTAAATTTTAATAGACTTGATTAAATTACTAGTTTGTACAATCATAAACCTACAGTTAATCTCTATATAAAATGAATTTAAAAGAAATAATTTGGATATCTTTATTGACTTTTCCCCTCATTTATAGAATAGTATATTTTAATTATATTGATTAACAAAAACAAAGACACATAAGTAGAACAACTTAAAAATCCCCAGCATATCTACATAGTAGGACAACAGTGGACTTAAAAAGATTCCACTGAGAAAAGAATATTAAGAATTTGCAACATTTTTATCTATGTGGGAAGTTACTTTAGGTGCCTTTTTATGGTTATTATTATTGCTTGAAAATAAAAAGACTTAAAGAAATATGACAATTATGGTAGGTGCTGGAATTTTAGTAAATTTTCTGGCACTGACTCCAGGCTCTACTTTGTTTATGGCTTTGGGAAATGTATTTAACCTCTCTGAGCTTCAGTTTCTTCCACTGAAAAAAAGAAAATAATTATGGCACTCACTTTCTAAGGTTGGTTTAAAAATTGAATGAGATAATATACAAAAAAATGCTTTGCATAGTGGATGGCACTTAATAGACACTGAGTGAACATTGGCTATATAATCATGTAAGAAGATATTTATAATCCATTTTTCTTTGATATTCAAAATGAACTTTAACATGTTTATGTCAGGCAAGTAGAATTATACCA
This sequence comes from Gorilla gorilla gorilla, assembly GCF_029281585.2. Taxonomy (NCBI): domain Eukaryota; kingdom Metazoa; phylum Chordata; class Mammalia; order Primates; family Hominidae; genus Gorilla; species Gorilla gorilla. The sequence goes on from NC_073243.2 coordinate 74,800,210, forward strand.
ATTTCACATAATATACATTTCAGAGATAAGTCTAGCTCACTCACCCACTTATAATCATCTGAGAATTTGAAATTTTGGCCCTAACAAAAAGCATTTTACCTATAAAAATAAGAATTTACAACACCTTTCTGATACGTGTAGAGGAAAGAGTTTGCTTATGTTCTACCAATATGATAAATGCTTCCAAGATGCAGTTTCTGCATAATACAGAATCATTGAAATAATCAAAGTAAGCAGTCAATTATCAGGTTATCTTGATACCAATTTGTTTTCTCTCTCTCATGTTCCCTCTCTCTCTCGTTCTCTTTCTCTCTGTCTCAGCTAAAACAGCATCCCCAGGATAAACAGGTGAGGAATCACAGAGCAATTTAAAAAGTATTACAAGATACATAAAATCATATATTATGAAAGGAAACACTCAAGTGAAAATGCCATTTATACTCTAATAATGTAGTCTTACTTTGTATCTTGATACACACAAACACTTTCTCATTTGACAGAATAATATACCTTTGTTCAGCTGAGGGTGTTTTGGAATTAATAATAAAGAATGAGGTGGTTTATGGAATACTATGCAAGGAAACTTCTAACTTTTAAAAAAATATTACATGAGGGATTTAGTCAAGAGCTAAAAAAAAAAAAAAAAGGCAAGCATAGTGGTGAGGAAAAGATATTATCATTAATTACTTTTCAAGGTTGTCTGCTGCCTGCAGATTTGTTAGCTCCATCATGGAATATGTCACAAGGGAGTTACTTCTGAAGGAGTAACAGAAGTGTGTGAAAAATCTCAATATGATGCATGAGTGTAATCTCCTCTTTGCAGATGTTAATTCCCTGCTTGCTGCAACTAGGAAGCAAGTGCCAACATATTTGGGAATGCTCCTTCCTGCTGGACAGCACAAGCAGACAAGTTGGAAAGGAATCCTATAACAAGCTAGCTGCCATGCATATGGAATGAAGCTTAGTTAAAAAGTCTTTCCAAGTGCTTGAGTATTTTTAGATGATATTTAGCCCCCTTTAAATTGAAAGACGAAATGCAGCAATTGAAACTGAGTATGTACTCTGATCTTGGTGGGGAGGTAATTCCCCATAAGATGTTGTGTCTCTGATGAACTCTCAACAAATTCAAAATATAGGATGTTACCAAACTTGCCCTTTTTCACAGAGCACTTTCTTAAAAAAAATCATGATAGTAAAAGAAAAACTAAAGAAACATTTTCAATTTTCAAGGTCACATAGGATAACTTTGAAAGTCTAAGTTCATAAAAACAACAACAAAAAAATATAAAGAAAAGTAAAAACAAGGATCAGGAAAAGATCATAAAAAGATTGACCATCTAAACAACAAACATTGGCTTTCTAAAAGAAAAACATATATTTATTTGGGAATAGAGCATTGCAATGAGAATACTCATGCCATATTAAACCATGTGGATATTTAGAGATGTAAAGAAAAACTGTGGTTTCTAAAGGAAAAAGAATGAGGAGAATTACATAATTGTTTTGAAAGCATTATCCCTGGCTACAAAGATCACAAGGGTGATGCCAGTCTGAGTTTGGACAGGCAATTGCAGGGCAGATATCTTTGCAGAAGTATTTTGCGTAAGGTTGTGATGGTCTTTGTACAAGGGTGTGGTTTTTGCAGAGGTTACTGTGATACTTTTTGTTATTACGCATACAAGCATGAGGACTTTCTCCTCACTGCCTTTCCTGGCTCTATTTGTGGGGGATTTTTTTTTTAACATTAGTAATTCCATTTTGATTCTGACAATTTTCACAAGATTATAAAGTTTATATTTTTCCCATGGAAAAAATTAAATATATAACTTAAAATATAGAACAAAAAGTGGAGGATTTTTTAAAAATAGAAATGTTTTCGGTATTAATATAAACTTCTAACTGGTCACACATGATAATCCAACAGATGGCCTTAACTATCTAATAAAACAGTCATTCTATATGAACAAATGCAGAAGAAAATTTGTTTTCTAAGTGTTTTATTCAGTTCTAATTGTCCTAATAATAGCTTAAACACATTGTCCATGTACTGAGAACTTTTATTAACATCCCTTGGGATTATGAATATAAGAAGTAGAGAGCTAATATTGACTTTTTTAGTATTTGCAATCCACAATTTTATAAACTTCAAATGTGTAAAATAATTTAATTTCTAGATAACTCTAAAATACTCTTATTTTCTTAATTTGACACACGAGGAAACCGAAGAACAGCACAATCATTTTGCATTCCCTAGTAGTTAATTTTTGTCAGATCTGGGATTTGAACCACTGTTATGTATTGCCAAAATGGTCTCCTAAACCTTTTTGTAATCAGATAAATTCCAAGGATGGAAGAATTAAGAGTTTTTCTCTAGAAAAAAACAATGTATGTACCTATTATTTATAAATGAAATGAGAAAAAGAACAAGAAGAAGCAGGAGAGAAGCAATAGAGAGATAAAGAATTAGTTAATTAATTAAGAATTAATTAACTAAATTAATTTAAGAATTAATTAAATAATTAAGCCTGAATACCTACAGATAAAAATAAGCCAGCATTTCTCGAAAGTTCAAAGGTGTGTCTGTGTTGGGGGATGGGGGGGCAGGGGCAAAGATGGCATTTCTGTTAACAGTTATTTTGATATAAGCTTAATTATTTTCATTCTAGGCAAATCTAATCTGATTTTAAGATAGCAATATTGAAAAATGGGACAGAATGGCTTAAAAGTCACCATTGTACAATAATGAGGTGAACGCATCTCATTCATCTCATAAAACAGTGAAGTGTTAAAGCCAAATTCAGCTGTAATTTTCATTTGTTTTCTGTCTCTCAAGGAATACTACACTCTTCCTTAAATAACAAAAACTGCGGCTGGGCGCGGTGGCTCACACCTGTAATCCCAGCACTTTGGGAGGCCAACGTGGGCGGATCACGAGGTCAGGAGATGGAGACCATCTTGGCTAACACGGTGAAACCCCGTCTCTACTAAAAATACAAAAAATTACACAGGCGTGGTGGCGGGTGCCTATAGTCCCAGCTACTCGGGAGGCTGAGGCGGGAGAATGGCGTGAACCTGGGAGGCGGAGCTTGCAGTGAGCCAAGATCGCGCCACTGCACTCCAGCCTGGGCGACAGAGCAAAACTCCGTCTCAAAAAAAAAAAAAAAAAAAAAAAAAACTGGAAAATTTGTTCTAAATAGCTTAATGGGAAGAGATAATGAGCTATGCAGCTCAACATAATTCAACAAATATTTGTTGAGTATCTACTCTATACTAGAACCTGTTCCAGATGTTTGAAATACTTCAGTGAACATACCATTTTTTATAAAAAAAGAAAAGAAAAAAGACCACTTCCTTTACCTTTGTGGAGCTTGCATTCTATCAGTGGGAGACATACACTACACCATTGTTACACTAAGTAAGTATAATATTTAGCAAATTCTTATAAATTGTATGTTACCTCAGCATCCATTTTGAAAATAGGTTTAACTTGCACATACCAGAAGCTTGGCTTAGTGACCCTCAAAGGAGTTTTCACTTCCTCCAAAGTCCTATATGTGGTCGCCTCCCATATCTGCCTTATACAACTGTCTCCTGGTGACCACCTCCCTATGAGACAGCAGATACAACCTACCCCTCTGGCCTTCTCACCTCTCATGGACTGTGTAGATGCTGCAGTGGCCCCTGCTCAGTTACAGTGTGACTACTGGACTTGTTCCTGCTTGCTATAAGCCCACGGTATTAGTCCATTCTCACGCTGCTAATAAAAACGTACCTGAAACTGCGTAATTTATACAGAAAAGAGGTTTAATTGACTCACAGTTTTGCATGGCTGGGGAGGCCTCGGGAAACTTACAATCATGGCGGAAGGGGAAGCAAACACATCCGTCTTTACATGGTGGGAGGAGAGAGAAGAATGAGAACTGAGTGAAGAAGGAGGCCCCTTAAAACCATCAGATCTCCTGAGAACTCACTCACCATCAGGGGAATAGCATGGGGGGGAAAGGCTGCCATGATTCAGTTACCTCTCACTGGGTCCCTCCCACTATGTGTGAGGATTAGGGGAACTACAATTCAAGATGATATTTGTAAGGCCGAGCATGGTGGCTCACAGCTGTAACCCCAGTACTTTGAAAGGCCAAGGCAGGCGGATCTTCTGAGGTCAGGAGTTCAAGACCAGCCTGGCCAACATGGCAAAAACCCATCTCTACTAAAAATACAAAAATTAGCCAGGTTTGGTGGTGGACGCTTGTAATTCCAGCTACTTGGGCGGCTGAGGCAGGAGAATCGCTTGAATCCGGGAGGGAGAAGTTGCAGTGAGCCAAATGGTGCCACTGTACTCCAGCCTGGGTGACAGAGCAAGACTCCATCTAAAAAAAAATGAAAAAAAAGAAAAAATGATATTTGGGTAGGGACAGTGACAAACTATATCACCCACCAATTAAAACTTCCCTTGGAAACCTGCTTAGATAATGCCCTCAACCCCCAAAAAAGGCTTCAACTCACAGGTCTTTCTGCCTTTCTTACTCTCTACCTGATGGTTGAATGTGTGTGCTATATCGCTTCCCATTTCCTATTGTCCCTGCAAGACTTGCCCTTTTTTCTCTGGATCTGTAAGCAGTAAACTGCTTCTGTTATTTCATGTGTTTTCTTGAGTTGCCTCCTCTGTGGCTCACCTGAGCAACACACCAAAACCTATCTTCTTTCCTAGTCAGAGTGCTCCTAGAGAGTGGCTATGGTAGAAATAAACTGGACACAAGTCAGACAAGAACCACGAAAATGTCTGCCCATATAAATGAGTTTCCTGTGAAAGGGACCAGTGATCACAAATTGGATACCTAAATATTAGAATGTATACAGGGATAAAGAAGCATTCTGTGAAAGGCACATTGTCATATGTACAACCAAATACAAATCCTCTGGAGCCCCATCAGGGCATGGGCAGAGTTGATAGCTAATCTCCTAAAAGAGATCTTGAGACACACACAGGAAAAAAGCACTTTGGCAAAATACAATCATAGCAAGATTATGTTATGTATAGGCATCGGAAGTATGGATTATGATTTTAAAAGTGAGACTGTGGTAGGCCTCAGTAAGAAGAGCACATGTGAGCTAGTGAGTAGAGGTAAAAGCATTTGTTATAAAGATATCTGGGGAGACAACCAGTACAAATGCCGTAAAGTGAAAGTGTGGCTGGCATGTTCCAGGAATTTCAAGAAATACTCCTCCTTCCGTGCCCTCTGTGATATGAAGGCCATGAGTTATCGGGAGAGCAGAAGATGAGGTTAGAGAAGAATCAGAGGCCCAACCACACAGAGGGACTTGTACCAATGTAAGGATATTGTGTTGTTACTTTTAGTTACATGGAAACCTATAAGCAGGATTTTGAGCAGATAAGTGACATGATTTCACATATCATTAAAGAATCACTCCAGCTGCTCTGCTACAAATAGACAGCATGGGGGCGAAGATAGAGCACAGAGACAGTGAGGAAGCCACTGCAGAAGTCTAGACTAGTAATGATAGAGGCTTGGGTTAGAATGATGAGCAGTGAGATATCAATGAGATAGTTAGAAGTAGTCAGAGTCTGTTTACATTTTAAAGGCAGAGCCAGAAATGTTTCTGAGTGCCTGATGTGAAGGAAAAATATACTTAAGTATAACATCACATGCCATTTGTGTCTGAAGGCATGAAAAGCTGAAATTGTCATCAACTGAATTGGAAAAGGTGGTAGGTGAAGTAGATTTTGGGAGAGATAGGAAGGATTCAGTATTAGATATGTGGAATTTGAAATGTCTATAAGACACCCTAGTTGAGAAGTTGAGTAAGTAGTTTGACTAATCTGTATTTTCAAGAGAGAGGTCCGTATTGGACATGGTATTTGGAACTCATTGGCACATAAGCCATTTGATTGAATGAGATAACCAATGAGATAACCACTGCAGTGGAGAAGTAGAGGAGAGATTTGAGGATTGGGTCTTGGAAGTCAATATTATTGTGTAAGATATAAAAGAAGGAAAAGAAAGAAGACAAGAGTTAGGAAAGCAAACAAGAAGAGTAATATCCTGGAGGCAAAATGAGAAAAGTGTATCAAGAAGGAGATAAAGGTGGGCTGCATTAGAAAGGTGGGCAATATAAAATCAAATATTAGATTTAGCAAGGTAGAGGTCAATGATTACACCAAGAACACTTTTGCTAGAATGGGGATAAACGTATGATCAGTGTAGCTTCATGATAGGATATGTAAAGGAAATTTGGGAATAGTGTATCTACACAACTCTTTCAGGGAGGTTTACTGAAAAGGGAAACAGAGAAGTAGATTGGTACTTAGTAAAGGAAATAGGATCAGGTCAAGATAAATTACATTTTTAAATGAGAGAAATTTCAGTTCATTATTATGCTGATGACAATGACCTGATGGGATTGTTAATTTTATGTATCAACTTGGTGAGTGTATTGTCCACAGTTGCTTGGTCAAATACCAGTCTAGAGGCTGTTGTTAAGGTATGTTTTAGACATGGTTAATATTTAAATCAGTAAATTTGTATTAAAGCAGATTACCCTCTGTAAGTTGGGTGGACCTTCTCCAATCAGCTGAAGGCCTTAAGAGAAAAAATCACTGAGGTTCCACTAAGGGAAAAGAATTCTGACTTTAGATTGGCCTTCAGACTCAAGACTCCAGCATCAACTCTCCCCTGATCTCCAGCCTGCTGCTCTTCAGCATTCACACTTGCCAGTCCCCACAATGGTGGGAGCCAATCTGGGGGATACTGGCATTCAGTTTAACACCCTGCTCTACAGTGATTAAGGAGCAGTTAGAGGATGTGGTATAGATACCATACATGCATAGATTTGGTGACTGGAATCTGTAAGTTTGCTTTCGGTGGTGGAAGCCACAATTTCATCAGCTGCAACTTAGGAATAGGAAGCATGGAGGTTTGGAGAGAGGAAAGGACGTCTAATAATTAAGATTTAATGTGCTAAGGATATTTAGTATGGTTGCTAAAATGCATTAAGTTTCCACTTGAAGTTCACGTCAAAAATCTTCAGTGAGACCTGTCAATCTGGTTGTGTATTTTTCTCCATTCATGTCAAACTCCATGGGTGCAGATAAAAAACAGCTGGAGAGTTAGATTTAATCAGAGTGTGGTTTTGTCATTCAAGCAAAAAGAAACAAGAGAGACCATGGGAATCAAGTGTGTGACCATGGATTTCAACTGGGTAAAAAAGGGGGCAAAGACTTTAGAGGATAAAGAACAGTGAAATAACAGAATTAAAGGATTTATGATTCTTGGGGTCTGGGTTAGATAGTGAACAGTAAATACAGGAAACCAGATAATGTTATGTCTTTTCACAAAGGGACTGTATTTTTTAAAAACAGAGTGTTCTTTTAAACCAGTACTCCGCATGAAATAATGGAAAAGAAAGTCTTAAAAAGAAATTTCTACAAAAAAAAATTCTATAGTGATACAAGGATTGCCACCATGTCCAGTTGTAGGCCCTAGAAAACTAGTCTGAACCATATAAATAGTATTTTTTATTTGTACTACAATGTAAGTAATTCTGGTCCAGGTGTCCCAATCATGCAGACGGGCCAGAGGCACTGGATCACGGAAATATGTGCCCACATGTTTAGAGCAAATTGCTTTGTTACTTGGCAGGAATCAATAAAGAAAGCTGGAATATTCTTTTTTCTCACAGCTATGTCATTTCTATATTGCCTGACCTAAAGGAAAAGAAAAAAAGGGCCAATGTCCTCATTACAAGATAGACTCCTGAGAATGCTTATTCCAGCAAAGAAGAAGAAGATCTTCCTAAAAAGCAAGGTCTAACCAATGTTTTTAATATCATTATTTTTTTTTGGCTTGGTTGTGGAGTGAAATAAAAAGTCTTGCTCTCTCCTCGTTGTATATTGGGCAATGGGAGATTAAAGAAGGAGAGAAGATTAAAGAAGGATAGGATAAAGAGAATGGGAGATTAAAGGATAGGCACCAAGTCTTCTCACAGGCCTATGAATAGATATAAGGCAGGGTATATATAAGAATATTTTGGACCCTATGTACAATATCTGTAAATTATCAGAATTTCAAAACAATGTCTTTTAAGAAACTTTAAAGACATGCAGTTTACACAGTATCAAACCAGTAACAGAATATAAAAATGGTTTGATAAACATTTATAATTCCATAGAACTGTACTGTATCCAAGCAAGGGAATGTGTTGTATGTCAGCCAATGCCAACGAAAGCTAGGGTAAACCTTTGAAACACAGGCAATTCTCTGTGGGACAGTTCAATAATAATTGAACTATTGCATCTTTTCCATCGTGTTTGTAGATGTTTTTAGCTAAATTTGGATCTCAGGTTTAGCTTTGTGTGGTTTAAAGTAGCAGTAAATGTAAATGTCTTGAACCTCTAGGAGTATGGTGAAGATCAAATTACACAACATATATGAACAAAGTAAAACTTAAAAATTGTTAATATCCAAATAAAATATAAGTTTATTAGAACAAGTTATATATATATATACACATATATATGTACACACACACACACACACACACACACACACAGGTTTCCTCAGTTAAACATTGCCTACAATAAGTCAGTAACACAAAATGAAAATCAATATCAATGTCAAATAACTTTTTAAAAATATACCTATTATTTCATCAAATAAAATGCTACCTGCTGCCTGCTTTATAAAGTTAACCATTTTTATGTCAATTGACAATTTCAGTGAATTGGATAATCAACACATTTATTTTATCAAAATGTTTAATACGTCACTATTAAAATACATTTATGGATATAGGTATTTAAAATTAAATTGGCTATTGTGAACTTATTCTTTCAATATCATAGACAAGCCTCTACTCACTGTTTGCATACCCTTTTCGCCTTCCTTGCCTCGCCTTGAGAAAGAAGTGAAATATAATATAGTTTGGACAACAGGAATCGAAATAGTGCAATGGGCTAAGGATAACCCTTTTTTATTGTCTGGAGCAAGTGGAAAGAAAATGATGAGATGAAATGTTAGCACTGTATGTAAATGGGATAAAACAAAATATGGAAGAGATTCTCTTTTAGCAAACTTTCACAAGTGTTCAGAGCTTAGGGAAAACACTAATATGCTTAGCTCCTGAGTTTTGGTGTCAGTGAAATACAGGCATGCATTTTTCTTTCTAAAGTAAAATAAATCTTATTCTCGAGAAAGTTCATGCTGTTAAATAGGCAGATTCAGATGCAAGATAGGCACGGGGAGAGATTTTCTTCAAAATTAAAGTTCTATCCTTTATTAAAAACACAGTCTTAGTGAAAGAAACATGTTCCAGAAATGTGCTTAGTTATAATTTGAATGGAATTATTTGCACAATTCAAAATTATAAAGCTTTAGTTTATCGTAAAGATCATTTATATGTCTAAGGAATTATCTGGAAATATTTCCCATAAAAATACATATTAAAGTAACAGAAAATTATGGTTTATTAGGAAAATTATCTTTTATTATATGAATAGGTGACATTCTTAATGTGTAGGCAGATAATGAAATGTCCTTCAAAACATTGTAAGACAGATGCATTTATTTTTCAGTGATGATAACATGTTTACTATAGTCTTTTATTCATTAATTCAAAACATTTATATTTAATATTTTCTATCTGTTATGTTCTGTATGCAAAGTTTTAAAAAACATAATATACAGAACATAACATATAGGTGAGAAATAATGTATAGAAATTATTACAAACAAATTAGAATATTATGAATTCTGAAGAAAATAAAATGTGGAAAAAAACTCAGTTCAGAGTTAGCCAAAAAAGGAAAACCCCTGTCTTCAAGAGTTTAAATCCTGCAGTTCATTTATTTCCAAGTGTATAATGATATTGAAATGTATGTCACATACGATGTAAGAAATGGAGGTTAAAATAATAAATAAATCAGTTACAATTCTTATGTTACAGTTCTTTTGAAGACATTATAAATAGATACATGTATGTGTGTATTTTATTAAATGAATGTGTGTGTATTTAGATGACAAGTGATGCAATTACTATGGTGAAAAAAGTACAAACTGCTGAATATAAGGCTGAATGGATAATTTAGTCATTATGTGTCATAAGCAGATTATAAGTCACAGTCTGTAAGAAAAGAAAAAGTAAAACAAGATAGACTTCTGAGAACACTAATTCCAGCAAAGAAGAAGAAGATCTTCCTAAAAAACAAGGTAAAAAACAAGGGGATAAAAAGAAACAAATATATAATTCAGTTTTTGAAAAGGTACGTTGGAGAGCTTTGTGAGACCTCAAAGATATATTAGGAAACAAGAAATGTCTCTTGTCAAACATCAAGAGACAAGGTTGGGATAAAGTGCTGGAAGGAAGTTGCTATTCTTTCCATAGTGTTACTCTTTGAAACCAGAGTTAAAAAGTAAAATTGTCTATTTAAAAACTAAATTTTATGACTGGGAGCTGTGTCTCATGCCTGTAATCCCAATGCTTTGAGAGGCCAAGACAGGAGAATCGCTTGAAGCCAGGAGTTCGAGACCAGCTTGGACAACAAAGCAAACCCTGTCTCTACTAACAATAAAAAATAAAAATAAAGTAGCCAGGCACGGTGGTGTGCACCTGTAGTCCCAGTTATTTGGGAGGCTGAGGCAGGAGGGATATGTGAGCCCAGGAGTTTGAGGCTTCAGTGAGCTATAATCATGCAACTGCACTCCAGCCCAGGGAAGTGAGACCTCATTTCTAAAAATAAAAAATAATAATAATAAAGAATGAAAACACTATATATTTCACACACACGTATATTACATTTCATAACTATCAAGCACTTGAAATTTAATTACAGAACTGCATTGTGCAACTATGGAAAGACTGGGAGCAAAAAGGGCTCCAGCTTGAGTCCTAAGTTACTCCAAAGCTACATGACTATTAAAGAGGGAGCAAGTGGAAAAGGACACCAAGAAAGAAGAAACAAGAAGGGGGAGGGGTAGAGAGAGAGAGAGAAGAAAGAATTGGCAGGAGGAGAAAAGAGAAAGTGCATGAGGAGCTATATCATAGAAGAAATAGAAAAGATATCACTAACTGAAAGAAATAAATGCTGCCATGAAATCTAGTAAAGTATGGTACAGTGAAATATGTAAAAGTTGCCCTTCACTTTGGTGTGGAAATTGATGGTGACTGTAGGAGAAATTTTGGTTGAGTGATAGTAGCAGATCCCAAGTAAGAAGGTGTGTAACAAAATGGACTGGAGTGTAGCAAAATACTGGCTTTATATGAAAACAACTCTTAGAGTCCTATGGCTATGAAGATGGTAGAGTATAAGGCAGTAGCTGTAGGCATTATTTGTAATTAAAGGACATAACAGGTGTGGTATTCTGAACTCCCACTGAATTCACCAACAATAGACCTGATCAAAACAACATACTGCTTTTAAAATAAAAGCGCCACACATTTTAGAATGCATTTATGGAAATATGTTATCTTTTAAAACTGTATTTGAATATGCATTAATATTTTGTCTTTATTAAGACACAATAACTATTGTGAATTATTTCATTGATATAGAATTATGTAAGATAAATTTTAATGCAATTAAATTCTTTTTCTATATAACATGAAGAACTTTCGAATCTTAAAATCTTCCATTCAATATACTCTTTTAATTTATTGAGCAAAATGTAAAAACACAGGAATAGCTTTGCATACTACAGTCATTTTATTCTTCAAAAGATTTAGCAAAGGTTATAAGAGAAATGGAAATTCTAAATATAAGTTAATGTAATATAGTCTGAAGATACACTTTTCTAAATTATCAATAAAAGTGAAATCACACAACAAATATTTATGTTGCATTTAAACAAACAAAAAGTAGGACAGTTCTATATTTAGAAACATTGAGAATTGTTAAGAATATTAATTATTAAAGATAAGTAACATTAACCAATTGTGGGTTTTTTAGCACATGTATATCTTTTCTGTAGATCTGAGTAATGATTTGAAAAGTAAAGTTTAATACATACAATATAATAGTAATTTTCACCAAATCTATAATATTCTATGTGAGCAAGTGATTAGAATATCCCCAAGCAGCTACAAACGTTCATTTTAAGATGTAATTTAAAATCAATTACTTGAATAAAAGTCAAGTTATGGAACATAATTCCCATTTTACAGGGATACGTTTAAAGAAGCTAGATTGAGTCCCCATATGGCTATTTTTTAACTTCTGATTCATAATTTTTAATAGTCTGTCTTCATAGAATTTCCAGTAAAATAGGTGATCTGTGAATATATGACGCAATGTGAAAATGGGAAAACCAAAAGGTCTTTCAGTAAATGAAAGCCAGTGTGTCCAAATGTGTTTTGAAATTTTAAAATGCTATTGTGACCAACTGCAATTCTGAAAATGTCGTAAAACAGATTTATATTAGAAAGGAAAAAGATATAAATTACATACCACTTGAAATAAAATGGTCTTTTTAAACATACTGGGTCATTAGAGAGCAAGCCCCACCCCACCACTTCCACAGTGGTCCCAAGCTTCTCTCTATCCTGTGACTCAAAACTTCATGATATAATAAAGTGAGGAAGTATTCTCCATTCTTTCCAGGATTATCCATCTCCCTTATTCATATTGACTCATGAAAAAATTAATAGGACCACCAAAGCTTTCAAATCAGCTTCATTGTACTAAGAGTTGTGACATATTATCATACTTGCTTTTTGCAAGACCCCACTTTGTTTTACATTTTCTCATTTAAAGACATTTTTCACTTTCCTTCACCTCCACCTACTTCAACATAGGCTTGACATGTGCTATATGTGGATATGTGTGTATTATGTTATATTATGCAGATTGTTCTGGCCATACATTTGATTGCATAAGCGCTATGTATTACAGATCCCATTCCATTGTTAAATTTTTAAAATTTGACGTTGTCCTTAATTTCTACCCATATTGTTTTTAACTGTTCCATAATATTCCACAGTACAAGACTACATTATATGTACCTATTGGCAGAATAATGAACACATAGAGTGGCCTCTAAATTTTGACTACAATCCTTAACATATGCATGTGTTTCCTTTTTAGACATATATAAAGAAATTTCTGAGATATATTCATAGAAATGTAACCAAAGAATGATAGGGTATAAAATACTTAGTTTAATTAAGTTCTTTAAAATTTCTTGCCATAATGCTTATATCACTTTATACTATTCTTGGTACATAAAGCTTTCCATTATACCGTAATTTCACCAATGCTAGATATTATCTACCTTTATAAACTTTGACAAGCTCTTATAAAATAGTATATAAATTTTAATTGAGTATTTCTCTAGTTACTCAAAAGTATGATCATCCTTTCCTGTATTTGTTGGATTTTCAGATTTCTCAAACTGCCTACTTTGTTCTTAGTGAACTGTCTTTTCGGTGTACTTTCTATAGTTTTTTGTTTGTTTTGAAGATCAATATTTTTCTTTCAGAATTAAATATCTGATCATTGTTCTGTCTTTACTTCAAGAGGGAAATTATATCCATAAGAACAATTTTCCCCTTCCAGTGATAAAGGGCAATTTATTAAAAAATGACTTTTTAAGTATAGTAATCCCTTCTAAATATATATAAGGCCTAACACATGTGTTATTTGTTTGTTTGTTTTGTCATCTTGGGATTATGAAAGCTATAAAATGACTTTAGTGGTTGAATGCAAATCCTTGAAATGTGTTTACTACATATTTATGGCAATATCAAAATATAAGTAGATATGTTACTATAGAGTTTGCAATTAGGAATAGGGGATTTTAAAAGTTAATCAGTTCCAAAGAATTACATATCAACAAAGACATAAAAAGTGGTTAAATTAAAAATGATTTGTGGTGAAACTTTGGAAATAATAAAATTGTAAACAAGTACAAATAAGATAAAAATTATGGAAAATTACAACAAACAAAACAACTCTAGGTATCTATTGATTCCTGAAAACACCTGTTCTTTAAATTCTCATTGTATCAACACTAACCTTATTTTGAAGACCTCATTTTATAGCAAAAAATAGGATGCATATAATAATAATGAATACTATCTTTTCTTTTCTAGGATTACTCAAAGTTATTGAGAAGAAATACAGGTAGATGCATCATTACTTGTTTCTCCCTTGACATAGCCAGAATTCCATGCTAGTGAGTTTCTGGTGTAGAGAAGTCAGATCTTTTGTCATAGTAGAGAATATTGATTTAATTATTTTAGCTGTTGCATGATTATCTCTAGTAAGGAAGCACAAGTTTCTTAGAATTCATTTGTGCAATGCCAAAATTCATACAGTGTTAGAATTCAATAGAAAATAGACATCCTGTGAATACTGATTAACTAATGCATTCACTAAATATGTACAAATTTGACTGTATCTCTTTAGAAACTTACATTCTAGCAAGAATAAGTTAATTAGAATGAAAAGCTGAGGTAATTCAAAAAATATATGAAGACCCTAGGCTTTGGGGGCACAAAACTGTGAGGTACCTAATTTTGTTTAGATGAGGTCTCAGGAATAATTAAAAATATTTTCTGAAAGAAGCTGTAACTGAGATTAATTTTAGATGACTAGTAGTAATTAGGTCAGAGAAGGGATTGGAAAGGACATTTTAATATAAAGGGAACTTCATATATGTATTAATCTGTTCTGACACTGCTAATAAAGACATACTGTGAGACTGGATAATCTATAAAGAAAAGAGGTTTAATGGACTCAGTTTCACATGGCTGGGGAGGCCTCACAATCATGGCAAAAGATAAAAAAAGAGCAAAGGAATGTCCTACATGGCGGCAGGCAAGAGAGAGTATGTGCAGGGGAACTCCTCTTTATAAAACCATCAGATCTCATGAGACTTATCCACTAACACAAGAACAGCATGGGAAAGACTTGTTGCTCTGATTCAATTACCTTCCACTGGGTCCCTCCCAGGACATGTGGGAATTAGGGGAGCTACAATTTAAGATGAGATTTGGTGGGGGACACAGCTAAATCATATCAATGTAGAAGGCAGAAAGGACAAATTATTGGAACTTAGGCTGTGAAGCAGAAAGAATTGTGACGTGAGTTTAGAAAAAGGATTCAAGTAGTAGAATATATATAGCCCTATACACCATCTTGAAATTTCTTGTGACTTGCTTTATGGGCCAGCATATTGATCAATTCTGGGAAATGTTCTCTGTGTACTTTAAAATATTGTATTAAATATGATTATATTAGTGCATCAGGCTATTTTCATTATATTGTTTTAAATTTTATCAGTTGCTTCTGGGTGTTTTACTTTTTTTTTTGTACTCTCTTAGTATATTCAAACTACTGTAACAAAATATCTTAGAGTAACTTAAGAACAACAGATATTTATTGCTCACAATTCTGGAGGCTGGAAAGTCCAAGATCACGGCACTGCAGATACAGTGTTTGGTAAAGGATCTGTCTGCTTCACACATGGTGACTTCTTGTTGTGTTCTTGCATGATGGAAGGGAAAAATAAACTCGCTTTCACTTATTTTATAAAGGCACTAATCTTATTCAAAAAGGTTCCACCCTCATGACCTAATAAACTCCTAAATATGCCACCCCTTAATACTATTGTTTTGGGGTTTGGGCTTCAACACATGAATTTGAGTGGGATACAAACATTCAAACCATAGCATGCACTTTACTATAATGTACTTAAGTATGCTTTAAAAATATGAATTGTCTATCCATGGGGTAATTAAAAATTTTTTAGTTTATGGCTTGATGTTTTTCATAATCTTGGAAAATATAGAGAGCTTGTATAACTTCTAATATTAATTCTATTCCTTAAAACTCTACTCTCTCTGGTCATTCAATGACATGCATTTTACACATTTTCACTTTGTACCATATGTCTCTTACATTTTTAAGAGGTTTTCTTTCTTCGTCGCTCTCTCCCTCCCTTTCGCCCTTCATACTGTTCTTTCTTTCTTTCTTTTCTTCTCTCTTCTGTCCCTTCTCCTTTTTTAACCATATGTAATCAACAGTCTGAGTATTGTCTAGTGTTCTATTTTCCAGTTCATTAACCTGATATTCTCCTTTGTCTAATATATAGATAAGTTATCTATTGAGTATGCCATATTGCTAGTGCTTTATTTTACTCATTATACTCTTCATTTTTAAAATACAAATTTATTTTTTCTAGATTTATTATGAGTAGAAATAATCAACTTTTTTTTTACATATTACAGCTTTTAAAGTTTATGTTGTTTACTTTTGACACTGACATTGTTAGTTTTGTTTCTGCCGATTTTCAGATATTTGGTCTTATCTTTTGTCATACTTGGTGCTTGTTTATTCACTTATTTGCTATTCATTTGAATACTGGCCATCTAGAAATGTCAATTTCTTGATAACAATTTGTTTTTTCTTCAAGTGACGTTTACTGTCTCTTTTGTTAGATAGTTACATAAAGTCACATTATCTTAATCTAAACAGAGCCAGAGTATTCAAGGCTGGGATTAAGGCTTTGTAAGGGATGGCCTATTGCTGATTCACTTGCTTCTAGAGCATAGCACTTCCTGGGTCATAACTGCAATGTAGATTTTATGCTTCTTTCTTGGCAGCCCATGAACTCCAATGTTTGTCTCCAATATAAGACAACAAATATTCTGCTTGGCTTTTTGGTTTCTTAGTTTCCATTCCTTAGCCTTTCATATGAGCTGCTTATAGACTGGGAAATACCTCAAGACACAAATCATTGTTGCATGTGCTTTAGCTCACCTCATGGAACTGGCCTTCTGTCTGAGATTTTGCCCACTAAACCTGGTTGACTTGACAGCTTTCCAGTGACTTCAAATATAAACTGTATTCTTCTTTCTTAGGTATTTCTAATCTTTTTCTTTGGATCTGTTAGTCTATGATAAAGTAATCATCAACAGGAGATATATTGTATTTATTTCTGACTCATTCAGTTTCAGTAATTCAAATATAAAGCAATGTATCCTAATAAAACCCCAAACCTTTTAATATATATTACATCAACAGAAATAAACACACCAGAAAATACACAAGTCACACACAAATACACACATACACAAGATGGTTTATCCTTTTTCTTTCTTTACCGTAATTTTAGCTCTTAATCAAAACATAGCAAAAAAGACAAAAACATACAGATAATACATCAGTATATATGTAGGCATTAGTTACTAATAGAAAGCCAAATATTTGTTATTTTTCGATTCATAAATAATGATTTTAAGGAATACTCTAGTTTAGTATTGTCCATTGAAACATACGGGCAATATATGAGATATTTTAATTTTCTAGTAGTTACATTAAAAAAGTAAACAGAGGTTAAATGTATTTTAATTATATATTTTATTTAAACCTGTGTCTCTAAAGCATTACATCAACATATAATCAATATTTGAAAAGAATTAACGGGATGTACTACATGCTTTTTTGTCCAAACTGTCTTCAGAATTCAGTGTATATTTTTCAGTGTATTTGGTGTATTCAGTGCTTATAGCACATCTCATTTCAGACTACCCATATTCCAACTTCTCATTAGTCACATGTGGTTAACAGCCATCATATTGAAAAGTAGAATTCTAGTTTCATTTTAATATTATCTTTATAATTAACAAGTGAGTCTGAAAATCAGGAAGGTAGATATATCTCTTGAATTTTATCTAGATAATCTTTGTAATATAATTGATGAGAAAAAAACAAATACAAATCAAGAGAGGGGAACTTCAATTAATGTCAAGATATACTATATATAACTGTTTAATCTATTCTCTTCCGTATTACTTATCTTTATTAGAATTAAGATGTATTGGTAGTTTTCGCTGAGTTCATCCTATTTATAAATATAGATTTCCTTGCAGTTCAGTTTTCCTGTTAAACTGTGTTTATTTTATTAAATTAATTATCCTGTAAAATAATAGAGAATTATAATTACAATGTAATTGAATGTTAGTGGTTTAAATAAAGCCCCTTATTAATTTTGCCAAGGAGATAAGTTTCTACACCTCATAATTCTAAAAATTATTGTAAAACTTAGAGGAACATGGGACCCTATATATTTCAAAGTCAGAATATTGGTATAGGGAGAGTAGATTATTCACTTATTTCATTTATAAAAATGAAAAGATTTATTTTCTCAAGTTATCTCTGTGAAATATTTTTGTTAGTATGTTCCAGAAAAATTTGTTTGTTTATTTATTTATTAATTTTTTCTGAGTAGGTTCTGGTGGACAATTTCCAGTCTGGTGTCTGCATTTGGAGAGATTCTACAGCACATGCATGAATGGTAATTATATTTTATTACAAAGTGGTTTCCAAAATGATCAGAGAAAGCAATAAAATTCTAATTTCATTCCAAAAATATCATTTGTTTTGGTACATTTGAATCATATAATCTATGCTTTACTTTATGCAGTGCCAGCAACAGCTTCTGCTAAACTACATAATCAATTTTTTCCAAGACATTCAGCTCTTCCAAACCAGTAAATTTTTATGAAAGGTGGGGTTTGGGGAGAAGTAGAATAGAAGGGTTTGAAAAATATTAAAGCATGTAATCCTTTAATTTATGTTGCCATTAATGACAGCCAAGGGTCAGAGTGCTAGGTTTATTACCTTTTAAGCACAAATTAATAGTTGATAAAAGTAGGAACGTGTTATGGAACATACAAGTGATTGTAACACCTACAAACATTGAAATACCAGAGCTAAAGCTGTTCTTGCTTGTGGGTTCCTATGTTTATTAAATCATAGAAAATGAGTTTTATGAACAATCATCCAGATGGCAAAATGTTCACATGTCACACAACATTTCACATATTTATGTGAAAAGCAATCTGTAACCACGTGTATATTAGAAATGAGAAAATGAATCTTCAAATATGCAGGGGATGCCATTAGGTACACAGCTGTATGAATTTGATGTTTTCCTGCCAGTGGATTTACCTGCTGCCACATAACTTTTGGGAAGTCAGGGTGTGTCAACCTACATAACAGAAAAAGTCTCTTTAAAACAAAAAGGTAGTTGTTTGGGACTAGAGCATTGACATGAGAATACATGTGCCGCAGTAAATTTATGTGCATATTCAGAAAGGTAAAAGAAGAAAAAGGTTTTTAAAGAAAAAAACAAGGATAATTACATAATTGTTTTGAGATAATTATCCATGGCTGCAAAGATAAATAACAAGAATGATTCCAGTTCCAGTTTGAACAGGCAGTTGCTGGGCAGATGTCCTTGCAGAAGAATTTTGTGTGTAAGTTCGTGATGGTCTTTGTGCAAAGCTGTGGTTTTTGCAGAGGCCATTGTGATAGGTTTTGTTATCAGGCATACAGGCATGAGAACTTTCTCTTCATGGCCTTCCCTGCCTTTATTTGGCAGGGAACTTTGTTTTTTTTTTTTTTTTTTTTAACAGTAGTGACTCCATTTTGATTCTGACAACTTTCACAGTAGTGATTAATCTTTACAAGAAATTAAATTCCTAGGCATAAAGTGCTTTTCTTTGAAATCCACAACATTTAAGACTAACCTACACATTTATAGTTTAACAAAAAAAGAAACTAATTTTTACATTACGCATGATTCTCATATCCAGAAATACAAAGATGTCACAGAATCGCATATTTAACTTCTCCTCTCCCTTTTCCCTTTATCTTACCATCTCTCTGTCCCCTTTTCCTCCCACCCCTTCTCATCTCCCTTTTTCTGTTCCTCCCCTTTCAGAATTTAATGAACACCCAATTGATTCACTTACGTGATTAATTGCCAGATGCAAAAATGTATAAGAGATAGCAAACAAATTTACTTTCTTGTTTTATTTTACAGTGAGAGAAAATTCTGATAGAATATATATATGCATGTTTTATATACTTATTTACACGTTTGTATAATTTTAACTGCTTAACTCTTGAATTTCTTAAGATCAGAGTTTCTTCTTTGACTTAGTGCCCATAGGACTTGGAATTCTTCCTGGACTATAATAAACTTTTAAAAAACTACTCAAATAAAATTGAACCCACTAAGTCCAATTGAATTCTACTACAGATCTTTAGAAAATCAATTACCTTTAAAGTATAAAATGTATTATTTGCTCATGGACTGCCTTTCATAGTTTCCCCATAGAAATTATATTCCATTAATGCAAAATTGTACACATGACATTATATCACAATATGTTATAATAATTTCTGAGTAAATCTTGAAACGAATTGTCTAGCATTACTTTTAATATCTTTTACATTTTGAATTCTCAGGATCATTCTGAGCTACTTTACAATATTGCTAAATTTATTTATAATCACACAGATAATCCACCCTCCTTTCTTAGCCTTTTTATAAAAATTAAAGCACTAAATATTTCCCTGCTTGGTGGCCCCATTCAACTAATTCCTGAACAAAACAAAATCCCATCAGGATATTCTTTTTAGCCCATAAACTGAACATTATAAAGTTTGAAGTGTGGTAGCTGTAACAAGATGGTATGTTTGAAACTTGAATTTGAATTTGTGTAATAAGTTGCCAATTATGAAATGAAGAAAAGTTATTTTGGCAAAAATTGCAGAATACAAATCATTGCAATGACTAGAAATGGTTTAGCTAACATTCTTTGTAACCCTGCTAGCTTACTGACAATGTAAATCTTTACATGTAATTGATATTCACTCATCTACTGTCTCCATACAGAATAATATGATAGATATTTAATATGTCATTTTACATATTTCCAACATGCGCTGATTCATTTATTAAAAATAGAAGAAGAAAGATTATTTAGCACAGGATGAATTAGAAATATTACTGACTTAGGAGTTATTGTTCAGTTCTTTATATTCTTCTATATCTGAATTCTGCTACTGAGCCCTAACTGCCTTTTATCTTGTTTCTTCTCCACAAGTAACTAGAGGCTAACAGACTTACCTGTTGCCTTTTCCAAATTCTGATGTTTTCTGTTTCTCACTTGCCTTTTCCATATTCTTATGTCTGTGTTTCTCCCCAAAATTGATTATACTGTCTCACCATGTCTGATAACGTTTTATGCCATACTTAACTAGACATACTGATATCACACTATAGAAATAGCTTTCATTCATTTTGGGAGGCTGAGGCAGGCGGATCACCTGAGGTCGTGAGTTTGAGACCAACCTGACCAACATGGAGAAACACCATTTCTTCTAAAAATACAAAATTAGCCGGACGTGGTGGTGTATGCCTGTAATCCCAGCTACTTGGGAGGCTGAGGCAGGAGAATCACTTGAACCTGGGAGGCAGAGGTTGCTGTGAGCTGAGATGGCACCATTGCACTCCAGCCTGGGCAACAAGGGCAAAACTCCATCTCAAAAATGAGAAGAAATAAAAAAAAGAAGAAGAAAAAGAAATAGACTTCATTCTTTTGAGAACCAGATGACCCTAGTTTTGTGTTATAAATTTACCACTCACTGGAAAATGTTATTTAATTTGTCCGTGTCTCAGTTTCCAAAGATGTAAAATGATAGTATATTTTTAGAGGTGGTTGAAAATCAGGTTCTGATATAAAAGACAGGACAACATTTAGGCTAGAAAACTTGTTGCAATCCTTCTTTGAGAATTCATTTCATCTCTCTTCTTTAACCCTTCTGAGAGATCTGTTTTGTGGCAGGCTGGACCAGGACCTCCATAATCATATGGCCTATTTAGCTATAAATTGATGATTGTGATAATTGAAGATAATGTTTATACTTTTCCCAAATCTAGCCTCAAAATAAAAAAAAAGGAGAGTATTTTTTACATTTTATAAGCTGTTAGCATGTTAAAGAAAATTACAGTGACAAATTAGCAATTTTAGCTCATTCAGTCTAACTGGAACACAGCACCATCTAAATAAGTAAGAATTATATTTGTATGTTACATTAACATATTTCACTATTTAATTTAAAAATGTATATTTCCATGAATTTGCTAGTAATATTTTGGCAAATAGAGCTTTACAAAGGAATATATGACATATATTAATAAACCACTTACATATAATTTGATATTTCTAAATGCAACTTTTCTGATGTATTTTAAGCATACTTGTTGCAATTCTAGTTTAAAAGTCTTATTTGTTTTATTATTTTTCATACTAGAGAGCAAAGCTGGATTTTACATTTTGTTCAAATAATATTTATTTTAAATGAAACTAGTCTAAATGATTTTTTTCTGTAGTATCCCCAAAACATTGCTTATTTAAACATTTCAAAATGCAAAAATAAAATTAACATCTATTAAGTTACTTAACCATCTCAATATGAAAGTGAGCCATACTGGGAATTATTATCATATCCAAAAATCTTTCATTGCTATTCTTGATCAAACACAACCTACAAACTTTCCTGAGCCCAAGGTTACAAATAATGTGGTTATAAATAATGCTGCTACCCTGTTGGAAGAATAGTCCCGTGTATTTTCACATAGCCTTTGCTTTCCTTAGAATAATGAGAATAGAAAATATAAAATACTTTTATTAAATTTTATAATTTGCTGATGCTATTTGATTCTTACACAGTCACACATAATTAAAGAAACAAATTTTTCATGCTCATTAATACAAAAAGAAACTAATACACTTACCCATAGGGACTGCATCCCTACGAGATGCATCTGTCCCAAAGCTTATTTTGTGCTACCAGAAAAAAATCTGAATACCTTAAATAGCTATGATTTGACATGGCTATGTAGTTCATTTTGTCATTTACCACCTTTGGCATATATTGTTTCTCTAGTGCTACTTTAATATCATTAACGGAGGGAAAAAGAGATACCTACTAAGTGTCATAACATTGACATAAATATTTACCTTATATATCCCTGCATATACTCTGTAGTGTTCAGAGGTTTATTGCATTCATTTTTGAATTGCACACTGTCATTACCAGACACATTTTCTCTAGATACAACTCGAACTGCTTTGTTTTTGTCTTTTGGGATATTAAATCATGACTGACACCTATTCTACATTATTTTTCTCCCTTTTCTGTAGTAAAAGACTAAATCCTTAGTCACAGAGTAGTGTTACATATGACTCAGGCCAAATCAATTCTGTTTGCCATTCTTGCTCACAGAGATTGTTCAAGGAATAAATATGTAGTTCTTAAGCCAGAGCAATAAGAAACTGTTTTCATATATTTTGCTTCTATGTTTGTTCTGTTTTCTATGAAGAGCAGATAAGGAAAACCTCTTTTTTCTCTCTAGGACACTCTTAGAAACAGAAGCACATATTTGTTTGCAACCATAGCTTAAGTTATGTAAAGAAAACTGGTCTGAGAAAATGAAGTAAAAACACAAGGAAATCAGAGAGGAGATATGGAAAGAGATGAGACCAGAAGAGATTGTGATCAGTTTTGTAATTCTAATCATCTATTTATGTTATACACATTTCTAACGGGCTTATAGATCTTTTATAAAGTCGTTGAATTCCACGTGTTTTTACCTAAGCTAGTCTGCTGAGTAAGTGCTAGCTACTGCAATGCTTAACTAACAGTATTATGACATATACTAGGGTTACATATTTAGATCATTTTCAGATGCCCCCCCAAATTAATACCAGCCCCCCTGAAAGTTCTGAACTAAATGAAGGAAAAAACAAAAGCAGATAGAGAAATAACTATTGTTGCTGTGGTTGATATTAGAAAATATTAGCTTGGGTGTTTGGCAACAGGGCTTTGATACCACACTCTATAATTGGATAGACTTATCCTCTTGATCAGGGCTGTACTAGACCTTTACCTCTTTCTGCAGTAGAGCCTGTCTGTGTAAAAGCTACAATGTAGACTAAGGAAGAAAAACATGTGTCCCAGAGAGTAGCCTAACTGCAGATAGACATAAAGTTTAGGTTTAAACCTAGATCTAGCTGCATAGATTTAGCAAGAGACTTGCCAATTTCTCTTCCAAATACTCCATTAAGGCAGTTAATTTCTTCTGCCAGAGAAAGAGGGTGAAGGTGAAAAGAAGACCTAAGTGTTACCTTGATGGATGCTGCTCTGCATGGAAGAAAGCATTAGGACTGGTAAAGAGGCTCTCCTCCTAACACACATAAATACAGCTACATGAAATTTTTAATTAAAAAATATATTTTGTGTTACTATATACAGCATTTTAGAAAAAGAAAATCTAAAATGGAAGGCAATATGCTTAAAAGAAAGCTTGCTGTCATGTCAAACATGACATTTTCTTTTTTATAAAATACTGCTTTGTAGCCACTATGTTCAGTATAACTGGCTTCATAAGAATGTTTTTGCATCCTAATTTTAAAATAATTGAAACATGAATTTCGGATGGAAAGGAACAAATTTCAATAGAAAAACCAATATATGCCTTTTATAATCTAATCGGTAGGTTGTGAACAAATACTACCTCAGCAATATTGGGACTCTAGCCTTTCAATTTCTGGTAATCTTCAGTCATACAGCCTCTTCTCCACTACAAAGAAGTCACATTTCCATTTTATATTCCATAATTTTTCTCTTTGCTCACATATACTTAGAATTACAGAATTAATCTAAATGAGGATAAGAAAGATTTTATTGCTGTGAATCCAGTTTTATAAGACACTGCTAATATAAGACAGTGTCTTAGATTCCCAGGACTCAAAAGGATGGTCACTGTTGCATTTTCAATGGCAAATAGGAGGAATGTATTCACTTTGTCCTTTTGTATTTGCCCCATTAGTTTTTCTAATGAATAATTAGTAATCCATTGTATTAATTATTCAACATGAATACATTCAATACAATCTGAAGTTTTGTGAGAGCTGGCAAGTGCAAAACTGAGTCAGCAAGGTAAAATAATTCCCATAAATTTCTCCTACATCTAACAACCTTTAGGTAACATTTATTAGACATATAATCTCATAGATTCTGAAGAATATGTCTACATTACAATTTAAGAAACAGTACATTAAAAATTATATTCTTTCACTTTTGATGATCACTCAGCAGCAAAACAATGGAAAACACACATAGATATGACCAAAGTGTCAAGGTAGTAAGAAGTTAAAGCTATGCACAAATCACCTGTGGAGTATTTGTGAAATATGGGATCAAATAAATAGATATTTTAACTATGATGTGGGTGCTAAAATTTTAAGCAAATAATTCCTAAGTGGGTAACTAACATAGACAAGGTACCTAAGCTGATGAGACAGTTTAAAGAAAACATTTCCTTATCTTCATATTGGTCCTGAATGTTGCAGTATTTAAAATTACGTTCCCAAGACAGAACCTCTGTCTGAATTATAAGTAAAAGTCACCAATGAAAAGTCTTCAGATGAATTTTCCATGTGATTGTCTCCATCCTTACTTGCTACATATGTCGAATATATTGTTGATAATTGTATATTTCAGTCACCTCTATTTACTGGACATATGATGAGAAAAGATATACAGCAAATTCACTGTAAATCTTAACTCTTTGACTGAATAAAGATTTCTTTTAAGGAACAATTGAACCCTCAAATTAAACAGCTTACCAAAAATAAAAACAAATATTTAAATGTGATTTTAATGCAACAGCTTGATATAGCCTACTTTTAAATTACCATTACTCTTTGAAATATCAACCAGTGTAGTCCAATGATATTTATAGAAATAAGATATAAGAGTAGCTTAAAAGATTTAGAGAATCACAATTCAGAAATTAGGCATGGTTAAGACATAGTCTATGACCACTAAGTAGCTCAGATAGCGATATTTACTGAAACTTTCCAAGATTTTTCTTACAATGAAGTATTTTCTAAAATCTTCATACTTCTTTCTAAAAAATGAAATAAACAAACATGAGCCATTTTTTGTTATATGAACTCTTAAAGAGTAATTCCATCTACTATTTACTGTCTCATTCAAAAGCTATTCTCTTATGAAGTGCTTGAAATCTTTTGTCATTTAAAAACACTAAGCTAATATATTTGCCTTCTGTTATGACAAGGATGGCTAGGAGCAACAACAATCATTTCATATAAGAAACAACAACAATCACAATAAACACACACACATATACATATATAGGCACATATCCATATAATTTCTCCATCACAAAGGGTTATGTATATTGTTTTAACTTTCCTTAAGAAGTAATCATTTTAGATTTCAGCTAGTGCCTTTACTGAATGTCAGATTAGGTATTACCCTGATTTGCTCTTCACTATATTATAAATTTATTACTAAGACAAGTTCAAGAAATGATATTTCTCATCAAGCTTTAAAATATTAGTTTCCATTTTGCCTCAGAATAAGATGTTTTATTCATTGGCAAAATTCCCAGTCCAATAATATAAAGGGAATAAATTATGTACATTTGGATGGCATTTTAGTGGATTCTTAATTAAGAAATGGTAACCATCATCTAAGGGGACACATTTTATTTAGCAAGTAAAAGAACAGATCCATTAACCCCCATACATTCCAAGATTTAGCACTAGGGATGAATATTAAATTACTATTAAGTTTTTTTCACTGTGTAAAAAATGTAACCTTAGGATAGTGATTAAAAATAGGGAATAAATGAATTCTCATAGCTGTATAGGTTTAACAAACATTTTGAATATTTAAATATAAAACATGGTGTGAACACAATGATTATGTAGCATATTTTTTACTAAGGAAATAGCTAACTTTGAAGCAGTTTAAAGCAGCTTTTTCATATTGCAATTTTTGGCAGAGATAGCTTTTGAAAAGGCAAAAATTTCTTTAAGGACACCTACATCTTTGTAATCATAGGCCAGCTATTTGATTGGATATGCTCTGTTGATGAGGAAACCCCTTAAAATCAGCAGTGTATATTAAAAATTTACTCAACAAAAATTTTATAATATAGCTGTAGGTATGTTTCTGAACAGAGAGAAAACAGAGAAGCAAGAAGGTACAGTCTTGAATGGGAAAGGAAGGAATAAATTAATAAAACATTTTATATATGTTATGTATCAATATGACATTAAACTAGGGTAGAAACTGATATTTTGCTAAAATAGTATCAAGTTAAAATATCTATGTGTTGAAACACATATGTATAAAAGCTAACAAATAATAGCAAGCATTTTTGAAAATTTTAGAAGAAATTGCTCCTTACAAGTAATATTTTCAAATTAAAAGCAATTGAGTGTTCTAGCCAACATGTTAAATATTTATTGATTTGTGTAATTCTGCTACAAGTTCTTTGCTCGTACTTGCAATGGAGTTCATTAGCTTCTCAATCTGTTTTCAAAGGTGTGCTGCCTATTCATTTAAGAAACTGATGGTTTTACGACTAGTAGCATGGTGTATTTAACAAACACTGGCCTAGGACTCATAAGCAGAGATGACTACAGGTTGATGATCTAATAAATATTCTAGTCATCACTGCCTGGGCTAAAGGTAAGAAACTGTCAGTAAAAATCTATTGTATGTGACTTTCTTTCCTTATCAATAAAAGATAATATTGACTTTAGACACAAAATGTACTTTAAAAAAAAAAAAAAAGCCAGAGATACTTTTATAGTAATTCCTTGATATTTGTAACGAATTGATTCCAGGATATTCACAGATATCAAAATCCACAAATACTCAAGTCACCTATATAAAATGACATAGTATTTGCATATAATCTTGTACATCCTCCCATATACTTCAAATCATCTCTAGATGACTTACAATGCCTAATACGATGCCTACACATTGCTTCATTTATATGAATTCGATGTAGTCTTCTGCGTGGGCAAATTCAAGATTTGCTTTTGAGAATTTGAAGAATTTTTTTCCCAAATACTTTTGATTTCATGGGTGATTAAATCCATGAATGCAAAACCCAAGAATTCTCAGGCCAATTGTATCCTTCAGTCAATTTCAATAAATTATATTTATCTCATGGCATATATATTTGATGGTTGTAATAGTTGGAAAGAAGGGGATTGGTTCAAATTAAGCACCTTTGTTTTTATATTTGCTATATAATAATTTCTTTATCTCTCAGAAATAATTTTGACTCTTAAACAGTATTTGAATGTCATATGTTCAAACCACATCTTCCCAATTATTTTGAAAAATATTACTCACTTAATCTTAAAGTTAAATTTTAAAAATAACTGGAGTATCAATATAAATATTTTATAAAATACTAAAAAGGTAATGCATATTTCCACTTTATGTAAATGTATACTTTTACATTGTAACACTTTCTTATGTTAATAGCTGATTAGTATATTATATTACGGTGATACAGTTATACACACACAAATATGCCTAAATTTGAAAATTGATAGAAATGGCAGAAATGAATGTATGTATAATTAATTTATTTCCAACCACAGAATGTATCTTTAAATTTTATACTAATAAAATGAAATTATTGAACCAGATATGTATGTTGATTATCAGAATCTTGATATATCTTGCCAAATTATTTTCGGGTGAAAAACTCACTTTTAGAAAAAAAGTAAAATAGTCTCAAGTTATAGCCCTGTCAGCATTCTTTTAGATATTTACTATAATGTACTGATCTCTAATTTTATTATGACTTTAAATTATTTTTATCAATTTAATTGGCACAGAAATCTCATTACAATGCAATTATTCATATTTCTAGGCTTCTTTTAAAAACAAAAATAAATTTAAAATATATAACTAACAATTAGACACCTGGTTTCAATCAACTTTGATATTGTGGGCAAGAATCTTATTTTCACTTTTTAAATCACAAAGATGAGCTATAATGATTATAGACAATATTTGAACAGGTAACCCAGGATATTTTAGTAATATTTATAATGGGCATTTTTATTATTATTTTATGCTTTTTGTTTGCAATTCTTGAAAGGAAATTCAATGTTAGTAAAATATGGTCTCTGTATTATTGGAATATTCTCATTTCACTGACAGCCTTGAATAAGAGTTTAACCTATGATAGACTTGTAAAAAGATAGTCCTTTTTATTTAATTTCTTGAAGTCTTCATTCCATCTTATTTCCCTTCTTGTATTGCTGAGAGGAAGGACCTCGATCTCAATGCCATTCTTTCGTAGCTATCCTTTGAGATTTTCTCTTTATAGCTGATATTTTCGTTTCATTAGGTTTTGTTTGGGGTGGATTTATTTTATTTATCCTGTTCAACAGTTTGTGTCAACTTTTAAGATAAAGATGCATGTCTTTTTTTTTAAATTAGAACAAATTTTCATTATTTTTTAGCTCAATTTTTCCACCATTTTTAAATTATATTTGAAATAATAATTAAGAACATAGCGATGGCTCTTAATACTGGACACATGTTTTTTAACAGCTTTTTTATAGTTTTCGTCTTCCTGACTCTGTGAAGTTCTCATGGAGTTAGTAGTTCTAAATTCTAATTGATTAAAATGTCCTAAGAATCTGTACAGTCTATAGTGTGTAACACCTAGTTTGTTTTTACTTCAATCATTACGTATTTTATCTTAAGTACGTTAAATAGCTTTTTATAATTTACTTCATCTTTCATTTTTCTCTTATATACTTTGATAACTTAATGAAAGTTATGTGGATGCTATCATATTTTTATGTCTGAAGTAACTAAGCATACTTAGTGTATTTATTTATCTACAGGAAATGAATCCCCTTTCTGAGTTTCTTGGGCTACAAGTTATTATTATATTTTAGAGTAATACTAGTTGTTTTAGTAAATATACCTTCATTTATAACATTTCAGAAACACCTTTTTGTTCATATAACAGTACAAAATGGCTGCTTTGTAGGTAGATGACCTGACTTCTTTCCGTCCTAAGTACTAGCTCCTAATATAAAAACCTCATCATTTTCTATATCCAGAAGACAGAAGGGGAAAGAGACGTGTGGAGAAAGTAGATTCACAACTTAGAATCTTTAATTTGTAAAGATTTATCTTCACATTGCAATTGGGAAAATAAGTCATATGGTCACAAATAGATGTACAGGAACCTGGGAAGGGGGACCCTGGTTCAGTCGCTGCTTTCAACACACAGTCATGGGGACTCAATCTTGGAAAGGAAAGTAAGCACTTACAGGAGGGCTAGCTGTTTCTGGCAATACACAGGTTTTTTTCTTCATGTACTTTGGTTTCCAGTTTGTCAGCACACCCTTGTTCTCTCTCTCTCTCCTTTCATCTGACCATCCCCCACCTCTATTTATTCCCCTCTTCAGTTGGTTTTGTGGTTGTTTTACTTAGATACTCAAGATCTCTGATCAAAAATACTTTCTATATTCACAACTCAGATATTCACAGCTCAGTCATCCTTCATGATGTTGACTTTGGGGGCAGTGTACCGATCTAGCTGGTGGTTTGAGTATGATATAGGCTATGAAACTGTGTGTGCTTCTAAATCCCCAACAGTAAAATTTTAGCATAAACTATGGCCCAGATAGAGTGTACAGGTAGGATTGCCTTGTCCCACCTCAATTTTTAAAAGTGAGACTGGTTTTAGTTCCCAACTTAGGCCAGTGATACTGTCCACTGTTACTCTACAGACTTCTCATTCCTCAACCAGAATCCAGGTTGCTAGCAATATCAACCTCTTTTTACTTTGAATATTTGTTTGATTTCTGGTTAATAGAAACATCATTTTTTGTTTTTGCTTTTGTTTTAAGAGGAGGAGGTGGTGTCCCAAGGGCATTTATATCTTTGCTGTCTATTTGGAGGAGAATGGAGAGTTCCAAATGATCAGAGCTTGCACGTTACTAGATCCCCTTTCTATAAGTATTTTTTTTATATATTTTGTGAGTTATATTTGTTCATATACCTCATCACTCACCAATTGTAAATATTCTTCTATCTTGCCTTGTGTCATCTTCTAGTTTCTCTACATGTTAAGGTATTAAAATGTATTCATACTTAGTGTGACCAGTTGATTAGGCACCTCCACTTACTTCTGATGTTTATGTGGAAGAGTAAGCCAATAAAAGCACACCGTTACCAATCTGCATCTTTCTAGGATTCTTTTTATGCAAACTCTCTATACTCTTATCTTTTCATTTTATTTTGCTATGTATGTATACAGCCAATATTCCCCACACTGTATACAACCTGAAAGTTCTTACAGGGATGGAAATAAGGGAGCTATCAAACCTTTAGAACAGCCACAGGAAGAATGACCCAGAAAAAAAAAATTACATGATTATTACAGTTGTAACCTCCAGATATTTGGGAGTGAAGCAGAATTTGTCTTTTAAAAACAAAGTTAAAGCAATCTGAAGCTTTTCCTGAGAGTCTAGGAGACTTTGCACCATAGTTAGTAAATTCATCCGTGGTTCCTTTGCTTCTCAGGGCCAGAGAAGTCACAGAGCTTACTCTTGCCTTAGGGATAAATTTGTGCTCATTTGCCTCGATCCTAAAACACAGTGAGTGATAAGGATAGATATTGCTCCCATGTCTCCCTCTAAAATGTCTTTAAGGTACACTTCAAGAAAAAAAAATACCTTTTCTGATTCTGATTTAAACTTTAGTGTCATCCAACGATTCTAAGTCAGTCATGAAATTTAAGCAGTTTCAATTTTCTGAAGTTCAAAGTTAAAATTGTAAGATAATAAAAGTAGTACTTAAGAAAATAAGGCCATCTAAATGGCTCTGGTCTAAAAAAATCATCTTTTATTTTACATATTTTTTTCGCATATTTGCATTACTACACTTTTTTACTAACTCATATTAAAAGAGTACCGTGAAAAGGCTACTACTCATCACAAACATTGTAATATAGGTTAAGTCCATATTCTAAGATCCCATTTTCTATCAACATGTTTTATGCCATGAAGGCTTTCAGGTTTATAGTTCCATTTGTGTTTGCATGTAGCTATCTTTTCAGTCAAAATGACTCAGATTCTCATTGAATACTTCACTTTGTATAAACTTAAAGTCAAATATTTACTGCTGAGACAGGTATACATCTAAGAAGGCTTTCGTTTTCTAACTTACAAAATTCTTTAAATTTCCAGAGGGAAAACACTGCGATCAATTGAAGTTGTCATCCTCATGAAGCTCATACTGTTTTGCCTGAAAAATAAATGTAAATGCACATTCTTGGTCTTAAAATACATAGAAACAATACTTTTTTCCCTGCTACTAGCTTTGTAAGATAAATAGGGTTCATGTTTAACATATATACTCAATACTTGGGCAATTTGTCTTCATCTAATGAATTATTCTTTACCATTTTTAAATTATCTGCTCAGATTACAAGATTCTTTTTAACAATAACCAAATTTTAATTAGTAAAACTTTTGGTCACTTTGTATTTTCTGATGTGCATATTACAATAAAATATTATTTTGCTGATTGAATGAATATTGCTTATTTATTTAATAGATAAATATATATACAAATATTTATATATATTCACATTTTATTTTATGTATATACTAGGACAATATTATATTTATTGATATAATTTAAAAGAACAGTTATTGATAGGATTACTGAAAATTACTTTTGACTTCGTAGCGTCTAATTCCTGATTTATTTTAAAATTTTGTTTGTTTCCCTTAGTTGTATCTAAAAGAAGGTTTAATTCTGCCTTCTCTCCCATTAAATTAACTGGAACTTTATTGGGGTATTGATCTAAATTTGGTGTAGAAGAGCAAACATTTATTGCCAATGGTTACATATTATATAAAGATGATGCACAGAGGTTTTTAAGATAATTTGTTAATTATTAAATGATACACAATAATGAGAGAAAACTGTCAACTACAAATAGGTCTAAAAATAAGAGAACCTATAATTCAATTACAGACAATAAGCATGTTTATGCTTCCCTCTAGGTTATTTTATATTTACATATGAATATATATATAAAATGCAATTATAAACTTTCTGTATACTTGTATAACCTGTATTTTCACTTATTTTGATAACTTGCATATTATTCCAATATATTGAGCCTCACAAATTTATTTGAGTAATCTCTTATTGTTTCTAAATTGCAGTTTTGGGATACAACTTTGGAAATTACTGGTTTCCAAATTATTGAGTCCTTAGATAGAATAAACTTCAAGATGTTGATGAACTCAAAATAGATATTTTATGTACTTTCAAAATATATGTCAAGTTATAATATCAGAAATTTTGTATAAATTTATACTTTAAAAATATAAATCAGAACCAACTACTGTTATTTTATTAACACAGTTTTTAAAAATACAAAATATGTCACATAATATTTGCATTTGCATGTTTTTCATCAGTCATAAGAATGGTGACAGAAAAACAAGACGAAAATTTTCTCACATATCATCCATTTTAGAGAAGCAGGCAGAAAGGATTTAGGTATCATAAGGAGAGACACCAAATAACCCTGTAAGACCAAAAAATCTTTCCAAGCTGTAATGAATGTCTTGATGTTCTGTTTCCTCACTTCCTCTTCTACACTCTGGCCTGGAAGATTCATTCTCCTAGTTGCTGAAAGTGTGGGCAGACAATAGCTCCCAACTGAGTCACTCCTAGCACTTGCCATGGGCTGAGGAGAGCTGCTTGCTCAATATCATTACCTTCTTCTTGGAGTAACCCATGTCAAGTGACCAGCTGAGTTGGGAATATAAATGCCTAGAACCCTCATTCCAATTCAGTACAATTTTGAAGAGTCATTGCAGCTCCAGTGCCCCTGTTAAGATTGACTGAGATCTTTGGTATAGTTCAATTTCTTCTGCTACCCAGCCTTATGTTTTTTTCCCTTAGTGTTGTTGATTCTGAGTGTACTGATGGATAAAATTCCTGCAAGTAAATCTCCATCTATAGTCTTCTGAGAGAAACCAACCTGAATACAATACACATTGTAATCCTGACACACCAATGAAAGAAAACAAAGCAATATTTTTTTCATCTAGGTGCTTGTTGAGAAAGAGACTGATTAATCCTGAAACAACCTTATTCTTCAATAATAAAAGTACTACTAGAAAAGGAAAAGTTAAACAGGAAATAATATAGAAAAAGAAAATTGAGTTGGTCAGCAGCTCCGGGGTAGAGAAACATAGACCTTGTGTGTACATTGAAATTTTCCACTTTTGCAGTAGGTTAGCAATTCCAAGGGTGACACTTGAAAATTTAACAATATGTTTCTCCGTTTTTCTAGAATGGAGTATCTGCTGAGGAGACTGGAATGAGGAAGGAATTCATTAAGTCTGATTGTCTCTGAACAGCAAAGTTCCTGAGGTCAGTCTGAAGTGAAATAAACTATTCAAAAGCTTAAAATATCCTGAATAAGAATAAAACATGCCAGTAATTAAAATGATTTGAGGATTTTATTCTAAATACATTTTAAAGATCAAAGACTAAATCTACCAACAGGCAAAGCATGAAGACTAGAGTTCTGTGAATTTAGCCTTTAGACTTAATCTCTGAGGAAAAGAAAACCAATCTCAGACAAAGACATACGAAGCCAGGGAGAATTGTAGATATATTATCTCTAATTCCAGTGGGGCTATCCATGTTAAAAATTAGTAAGAGGGAAAAAAGTACATGGTAAAAACTGCAGAAGAAATAAAGAAAAAAAAAGCATAAGCAGTATTATTTGCTAACATTGAAAGACACACAAACTCTTAAAATTAGAAACTGTAATATCAATACGAATAAATTTTACATGTAAAATACCCGAATAAAATAGATAATGCAGAACTAATCAAGCTGAGAAAAGAAGCACAATTACTGTAGAACCAATACATGAGTAAGAAAAAGTATGTAAGAGTAGAATTCACTTATGTTGATACCTAAATAAATCAACTGGAAGGGAGGATTGGATAATCATGAGAGAAGTCACAGGAAATTTAGAGAATATCATTATCAGTAGATAACTTTATCTCTCACCTTCCTGTTTAAAACTTCAACCCTTCTATCCACCCTGTACACTCAGCAGAAAACTTTTCCCAATATTTCATTTAAAAAATGGCAACAATCAGAAGAGAGCACCTCTCCTTCCACTCTTAAGTGTACCAGTGCCCCTTTATGTGACCACCTATGTTCAGACATTACTCACAATACAATAAAGAAATGTCCCTGTTTTTGTCTAAGACCTTTCATTTATGATCTAGATGACTTGCCCTTCCATTAGATCAATGATTTGAACACTGAAATTGTCCTCGCTCATCCTGCATCATTAGAAGTTCTCTCTTGTTTCTATCATGTATGGAGTTATAGAAGAAAACACATGTTAAAAAAATTTTCCTTAAACAAGCATCTCTCTCCAATAACTTCCTAATTCTCCCCAGTCCATTGGAAAAGTAGTAAGCTAAGAGAGTCGCATATTTTACTGTTCCTGACTACTTCTCCACTCACACACTTTTCAAGTCATTCCATATGGACTTTTATTCCCACTTAGTTAAAGAAAGAGAAATAACAAAGAACTTAGTAGGGTTGATGGATGTTATTATAACATACATTTATACAACTAATACTTAGAAGGTATTTATGTATTGGACTATGTCATGAGAATTTTTAGTAAGCTTGCTACTTAATAACACTCAATTGGAAAATAGAGAGAGCCAGATTCTTAAGAGTACAAATGAGAAATGAAAATCTGTAATGGATATCTCTACTTGTAATCTTTATAGATATAAAAAAAGGAGTCACACAGCATTCAGAGTATTCGTAACCAGATGCTTATGAATAGAGTTTAATTTATTGGTGCACCTTTCCCCTACCATTCTTTGTAAGTACAATTAAGCAGGTAGAATTGAGGGAGTTTCTATTTCCACTCAAACATTTGAAAAAGATGAAGTAAAGACCATATGTTCAATAGGCTGAGAAACCTATGGCGATACTAGCTAAAATAAGAGTATAAGTTATTAGCAGTTACTGATTTTGATGTTGCATATATTTGTTTGATATTATAACACATAAAAAGGTAACTTTTAAAAAGAGTCTTCTGACATCTATATTTGAAGTCTGAACCTTTTATTCATTTAAAACAGAATAAAAATCTATTAATTATGTTTTGGCACTGAAAAGTATTTATTTTCTAATTTTTGACCAATACTTGTTCTATATTAATAATTTTAAATAATCACAAGAATATATATTGAAAACACTTCTGAAAATCTCTTTAAAAGCCAGCAATAAATGGTTGACTTTGTACATATATGTGTATGTATGAAGCTTATGAATATTTGTATATATGATGTATATATATTTTTAAAGCAAAAACTATTCAATGATACTTGTTAAAGCAATGTGAGGAAGAATTTATTCAGGATCATGGTGACATGTATAGAAACAACTGCAACAGGGACTTGCAATGGAGGAAAAAGATTGAATTTAACTCCAATACGAGATAAGCAAGTACGAATTCATAGCCAAGAAGCTGGGTGGGGAGTCAGTAGATGGCAAGTGATATAAAAGGAAACATCAATGGTAAGGGGGATTCTGGTTGAACCAATGTAACAGGATTTTTGCTGAAGGCAGACCAGGGAGATAGGATATTCTGTGGGGGGATAATGGAGAATGCGAAATTCAATAAGATAGGGAGAATGATTAGATATCAAGATTTGGGGTTGTTAAAATTTCTGAGAAGCCATTGTTTTGGATTAGATTCCTGCACTAAGCCCCAGAAGACTGAAACAAACCAAACTGCTAAACGTCACTTCATCATGCTAAACGTCACGTAATCAAATGGAAATTTTAAAGAAACAGGTAAATCCCAAGATAGACTAGTTTTTTCCTGAAAACAGGAGACTTCAGCTCATCTGTTTTAGTTTAATAAGAAAGCCCCGTCTGCTTTAAGCCTTGCAAGAATAGTAATCTGAAATAACTTGACTTTAACAAATCAGTTCGGATTTTTTCTCTCCTGTTTTTTTTTTCCCAACTTACAAAACCTACTGTCCTGCCATTGCCCAGTGGGAACTCTGTCATGAGACTTTGTAGAATGAAAGGTGCCCTGATTCATTACTCACAAATAAAGCCAATGAGATCTTTAAACTAAGTTTGTTGTAATTTTGTCTTTTGACAGGGTTCTTGTTAAATCAATTTAGCAGAGTTTTTTGCTTTAAAACCAGATTTTACAGGTAAATACAAATGGGCCTAGGAGAAAGTTTAGAAGCTTAGAAGCTTCACTAAATTTTTGTCAGACAGTCTTTGTTTATATATATGTGTATATATATACATAAACATGTATTATTTATACATAATTTTATTATATGCGAAGATACTAAAATATATATTTAAATTGTTCAGATAGTTAATGTAGAATTATCTCTCCTGCAAACGAGTCCTGCC
This sequence comes from Gorilla gorilla gorilla, assembly GCF_029281585.2. NCBI lineage: Eukaryota > Metazoa > Chordata > Mammalia > Primates > Hominidae > Gorilla > Gorilla gorilla. Next base: position 74,837,408 of record NC_073243.2, read on the forward strand.
CCAATAACTTTCACAGACAAATTGTTTCCAATATAATAAGGAATAAATAATTCTGATTTAAATGATTATAAAATACAATTAAGAGGCAAATTTTTCTAATACTATTTTTTTGAGAAGCTAGGGAAATACTGACTGAAAAGAAAACTGACAAAGATAGTGTCAATAAAGGAAACTATAGACCAATTACAATTTTGAACATCTATATGTTATTTAAATATAATATTCACAAATAGAACTCGGTAGCACAATAAGGAATAATAATGACTGTAGTTCATCCTTGAAGTATGACATTATTCAATACTATATATGCCCTGGGTCTTCTTGACCACTTCCCAGATAGAGTCAATTTATTAAGACAGGGGAATTGCAATACAGAAAGAGTTTAGTACATTGAGAGTCAGCTAAACAGGAGACTGGAGTTTTATCTTTATTCAAATCAGCTTCCCCCAAAATTTTGGGACTAGAGTTTTTCAAAGATAGTTTGATGGGCAGGGAGCTAGGCAATGGATGCTGCTGACTGATTGGGGATGCAATCATAGGGATGTGGAAAATAGTCCTCATGCTGAGTTCACTTCTTAGTGGGGGCCAGAGGACCATTTGAGTCAAGAATCACCAGGGTGGGTGGGGCCAGATAGTGATCAGAATTGCAAAAAGCTGAAAAGACATTTCAAAGGCCAATCTTAGGTTCTACAATAGTGATGTTATTTACAGGAGTAACTGGGTAAGTTGCAAATCTTGTGACCTCTGGAAAAAAGGCTGGTAATCATTTAACTATGCCTACATCTTAGCAGAATTCAGACCTTACTTATCCTCTTAACCTGGTAACCTTTCAGTATTTTTACAAAGGCAGTTTAGTTTTGGTGAAGGACTATTATCATTTAAACTATAAACTAAATTTCTTCAAAAGTTAGCTTGGCCCACGCCCAGGGGTGACCAAGGGTAGTTTGGAGGCTAAAGGTGAGATCTCTTTAACTGTCATAATTTTCTCACTGTTATAATTTTTGCAAATATTTTTATTTGCAAAATAAAATAATTTTATTAAAAAATTATTTTATTTTCCAGGATATAAGTATAACCCTTTCCAAACATTACCAAAAAAAAAAAATAATAATAACTTCTTTTAGAACCTATAAAGTTGTTTAACCTTCTTTCACTTTCTCAATGTGTCTGTCCTGGCCACTTTATCTAAATTTGCAACCCTCCTTTCTCTTCACTTCACACTCCCATACCCTGATATATTTTTGTCCTTAGCAGTAAACACATGCCACCATGATGTATATCTTAACAGTTTAGTTTTTCTCATATTCTTGATTCTCTCACCTTAGTAGAATGTAAGGTCCATGAAGGCAAGGAGTTTTGCCCACTTTTTTGTTGTTGTTCCTCCCTGCCCCCCACCAGGATGTAACATTAGTGCCTGAGTGGTATTTAGTAGGTCTTCACTATACATTGGTTGAATAAATGAATACATGAATTATCCTAATATATATATTTTTAAAATTAACAACTATTCTTCATATAAAAACTTCAGCAAATATAATTATATTGTAAATGAATATCCTATTTTTTAAAAATTATGTTTTTTTCATTTCCTTTCCTTTTACATTTTTTCTTTTTCCCCTTGTGTGATTACTTAGCTCTGTAGAAATGCAAATGTAACCTTTACCCTCCTTTCTTTCCAACACACCCTCCCCTGCAAACACTACTGGCTCTTCTAGTTATACGTTCGTTCGCTTATAAGTTCCGAGGACCAAATCTTGAAACAAACTAGGCACCTTCCAGAATTCTCCCCAACCAGGAGATTGCCTCAAGACAGTGGTTAATTTATAACACTTTTGTACCTGCAATGGTGGTGGACTGGTCGCCAAAAGGCCCATTACTCAAGATAAAATCTTTGGAGCAAGTCAAACAGATCCTGTACCTCCATACCTCTTTGGCCCCTGGATACCAAAATTTCTATTCACAAGCCCCCACTTTCTGCCCAGAAATCTGAAGTGGTTTCTTTAGATGTGAATTCGGGGGCTTCCCTACTGCTAAGCTCTGGAATAAATTTGTTTTATTTTTATCACATCTGGTCCTTGCCTTTTTGCTTTGCAAGCAGTAAGCAGCCAAGCCTGCATTAGGTTACATTGTCACTTGACATGAAAAACACATAATGAACTACTAAAAAAAAAAGTGTCTGTGTGTGTATGTGCACATATACGAGAGAGAGAGAGACGATAGATATTAAACAATAATACAATGTGAGAAGTGTTTTTCTCCTAGTCTTACATTTGAAGGAAAAGCTGTTAGTAATTCTCATTTTTTTTTTTTTTTTTTTGAGATGGAGTCTCATTCTGTCACCCAGCTGGAGTGTAGTGATGTGATCTTGGCTCATTGCAACCTCCACCTCCCTGGTTCAAGCACTCCTCCCACCTCAGCCTCCTGAGTAGCTGGGATTACAAGTGTGCACCACCATACCCGGCCAATTTTTAGTGGAGATAGGGTTTCACCATGTTGGCCAGGCTGGTCTCGAACTCCTGACCTCAAGAAATCCTCCTGCCCCTGACCTCCCAAAGTGCTGGGATCAGGCGTAAGCCACTGTGCCCAGCCAGTAATTCTCTTTTCTTTATCATTTCTATATAGGGAAACGAGGTCGTTGTGAGAAAAGGGTAAAATGTGGAAATTGATCAGATGATGCTAAAAGGTAGATTTTATTATTGGCACTAGGTTTTTGCCCCATCAGGCATCCATGCTTCCTGGCAGGAAATTCTTTGGTCCCTCTCACTAATGGCCAATGAACATATTTGATCCTTAACTTTGGGCTTGACCAAAAACCTGTTTTGATCAGTGGCGTGTGAATGAAAGTGACAGTGTGCTGATTTTCAGCTTAGGCCTAGAGAGACCTCACATGATTCTGTTTGCCCTCCTGAAGCTCCTAACTCTATGGAAAGAATATTCCCCACTTAGGTTTATGAGCCTTCCTTTTCTAGGAAGAAAGTGAGATCTAACACAACATAAATCAGCTGGCTCCCAGGGGACTGGTGGAGTCATGAGTAAGTCTGCCCAAGTTAAACAGACTGCTCAGGGGAGCCCAGTGTAGATCAGCTGATATCAAGGCAACCTACAGAAGCAAGAGCAATAATATATTATTGTTATTTAAAGCCACTGACTTTCACGGTGGATTCTGTGCAGCAATAGAATGTAGGTAGATTATAAATATAGTGATTGGACTGAACTCTCTGATAGCCCAGGAGGTCTAAAGATAGAAGAAATCACCATTGGAGAATAGAATGCACATCTAATAAAGTATGGGAAAGGTTATTCAACAATAAACCTTAGAAGATTGACTTTGCCTTGGTGTGTCAATCAAATGTATGTAGCATATGTACAGCCTTCTGAGATGCATTTACCTCAAGCTTGGAAAAAAAAAAAAGGGGCGAAGTAAAATACCAAGCCCTTTATTTGTGCAGTCTCCTAGAAGAAGACAAACTGTTCTTAAACTGTCTGAGAAATATGCAAGGAAATTTATTCACATGCTTACTCCAATATTTGTATAGGAACAATATCATACCTGGAACATTATTTTTTTTCCTCTATTTTTCTTTGAGTTGTTGAGAATTCATGAAATAGTCAGAAATACAAGAACCAGCGTGAAGGTATTTTCTTCCACCCAAGTAGTTCCACCACCAGCCTTGTTACAGCGTTTAAGTAACAAATGCTTTACAATTTTGACAAGGAGTAAAGAAGATAATATTACTTAACTGCCTGACCACCAGATCTCCAAATAGTTCTCTGTTGCTACAATTTTTATTTAATATAATTCAAATGGCATATGGGCTAGATTAAGGATGAGGAGAGAAACTAATATTTTGTTGACTATTATATGCTTATATTGATCTTTGCTAAGTCATGAGTTGAATCTATAAACAGATGTTCTGATGAGTCTAGAACTATGCATCTTCCGAATGCATTAAGTGGCTATGCTGAGGTGAAATCCTTCAATGATTCAAACATTACTACAAATAATTAGCATTTGGGCCGGGATGTTGTATTAAATGATGGTATGGAGAAGACATATTTGAGACACATACATTTGGCAATGGTTTTTCTGGAGGTTTATAATGCCGTATATCACCTGGATGAAATCGATTTCTCTCCCAACCACGTCTTTTCTGTCTCCTGACAATTATTTAATACAAGTCTGAAATTCACGTCTCTACACATCACTCAGTCAACTCCTAACTACACTAAATTTTCTTATTCTCACAGAGCAAATTTTAAAATTAAGGAAATCAAGATGACAACATAAAATACTTCAAACTCATGAAGAATTCTTAGTTTTTAAAATTATACTTAAAGACTTTTACATATATGGTTGACTCTTGAATAACACAGGTTTGACCTGCACAAGTCCACATATATTTGGATTTTCTTCTACCTCTGCTATCCTTTAAATAGGAAGACTAACCCCTGCTCTTCCTCTTCCTCCTCAGCCTACTCAATATGAAGATAATGAGAATGAAGATCTTGATGAATTAGTCACTTTCACTTAATGAATAGTAAATATAGTTTATCTTTCTTATGATTTTCTTAATAACATTTTATTTTCTCTAGCTTACTTTATTGTAAGAATACTGTATATAATACATGTACAAAAGATGTATTAATCAACCATGTAAGTTATCAATAAGGCTTCTGATCAGTAAGAGTCTATTAGTAGTTAAGATTTGAGGGAGTCAAAAGTTATGTAGATTTTTGACTATATGAGAGATCAGCACCCTAATCCCAAGATTGTTCAAGGGTCAACTCTATTCTGTTTTCATCCATATTTTTCAACTTTCACACAAATTTAAACACTAAAAATCCTGAATGTGACCCACATGGGACAAAAATAATACCAAATTTGACTGTCTCAAAGCTATCAACATATGTAGCATAGTGAGCAAGGAAAGAAATATACATAGAAATATATATATTTTGTTGCTCTATAGTCCTGTTGCCATGCTTATAGTTTTATGGCATTTGATCACTGAAAGGCCTTCAATCAACTCATGAAGAAAATATTCCAACATTTAAAAGTTTTTTTTCTTTTTCAGAACAAATAAACTAAGTGCTTTTTAAAACTGTAACCTGTAAGTAGATGAAGGAGTATTATAACCAGCTGTTCTTCATTTCCACTGAGAGAAGACATGGAAATATGTTTAATTCACAGCAGGAGTGGTTTAGATTGGACAACAGGAAGACAAACTTGAGAGGAATTCATACTAGACCCTAAAAGATATTACCAAGGGGAATTTGTAGATTTTTTTTTTTCTATTCAGGTCTTTGCAAATAAATTAGATTCTATGGCTACTGCGAGGACCTTGAATTCTTGCAAGTAGGTCAAGGAGGTGGACAAAGGGATACTAAAGTAACAGTCTTTTATTACTCTATACTGGAATGGTAGGCGTTGACCTGTCTTGCTCATTCTCTCTTTCTCAATATAATACTTGCTTCCCCTCCCTCCCTTACCTAATATGAATCAATAATGAATAAGTTCAAAGTATACCAGCCATTTCTTCGTTCCACCTTGGTGCTTTGTTTTGAGCAATAAACTCTTATACCACAACGAAAGACGTAGAAGGAGATTAAGTGATGCCATTTTTTAATTGAATTAATGTATCTCATATGTCTTTCTTAATACTACAATGTGCCTGCCACATGTTTTCTCTTCTGAATGTTTTATTTTATTAAAATTGTTTTTTAATGCCTTAATAGTGCCTTTTTTCTTTATTTGAACTGAGAATATAATATGAATTAAAAGATCCTTTGCATTCAGAAAACAGTTTTTTTTGAAAATATATTTGAGTGAGTTGCGATTAAGATGCTACTATGAAAAAGCAGAAAGAGTCAAAAAGGTACCCTTCCTTTGCTGCTATGTCCATCAACTAGGATATGCTTTCCCAACTAGTATTGTATGCCTAATAGGAAAGGAAAGCTTTTTTTTGTGGCTAAATTAATGATGAGATTCGCTATGTTCTGCCCTAAAACATGACTATACAAGTCCAGGATGCATCACCCTAACATATTCTTCTTTGGCAGGTTGATGCTTTTGAGGTGGTTATTTTAAGGAACTGCAGACACAGGAATAGCTCTTAAAAGTTGGTCTTTTATGTCTATTAAATAATTTTCCATTTGTAAGAGTGTCTCCTTATCTGTACCAGGGAAAAAAGAATTAAATCACTAGAGACTTCTAATCAATGAAGAAGGTGTAGACTTAAATCTGTGCGACAAATCTTGTCTTTGTTTTAAGGTGCTTTTCCTGGTCGTCTCATCTTAATCTGGCTTGTCTCCTCACCCTCTCATAACTTGCTTTTAGTATCACCTAGAGGCCCCAAGCTCTTATTTCTCCATGTAATTTCCTATTTCAAGAGGAAACACAGTGTAAGCCTCAATCTTCTGGCCAATTCTTTGAGCCCTGTATTTTTGTGGGACTCCTATGTGTATGTACATAATTGATATAGTTTTTCTCTTGTTAATCTCTCTTATGTCAATTAAATTCATAGACAAGCCAAAGAACCTAAGAGGGTAGAAGGAAGCATTTTTCCTCCCCTGTATTACTTATTTGTATTATTTTTGTGTTAGGTATTGAGGTTGATTTGGGGGAGGCAGGGGGAATGGCCTCAATAACTCCTTCTAACCCTATGTGTATGCTCTTGTGTAATATCTTTGTTATTCCTTCAATCAAGAAAGAGAATCCATTTTCTCATCTCTTGAATCTGGGCTGGACATATGATTTCCCTTGACCAACAGAATGATGCACATGTGACATTTTGAGAGTTCAGGAGATGGCTCCTCAAGAAGCCCAGCAACTTTTCTTTTCCTCTTGAAACATTGTCATGATCCCCCTAAATAAAGAAATGAAGTCACTGGAAGATAATAAACCACGTTCAAAAGAAGTCAAAAGCCACAGTCCACATGTAGCATCCAGCAGCTTCACATGTGAGCAAAGACATCTGGGATCATTCCATCTCTGTCAAGGCATCTCATGACTACAGCTCGAGAGCACCCCAGATGGAACCCCCGAGAAAAGCTACTCATTTGACCACAGTTCACATTTCTGACCCACAGTATCATGAACAAATAAAATGGTGTTGTTTTAAGCCATTGTTTTGGTGTGGTCTGTGGAGCGGCAACAGTCAGTTCATAATGATAACATAAACACATTACATTGTCAATTTATGGTTTACGGACCAAAAATTTTTAACATGCAATATGCTTTTTACTCATGAAAATTATATTCTATACCAGATAATATAGTAAAAGAAGACATTAAAAGTATCATAAGATGATAAAAAGGAGAAAAAAGACAAATTCAAAGGAGAGAAAATAGAGATGAAAAAGAAAAATAGAACGATGCAATCAATTTGATTAGGGTCTCAAAGGGGCATGGATTATTTTATATATGGCAACTGGATGACTAGGTAGATGATGATTTTATTAATAATGTTCACATAGGTTCTTATTCTAGTTTTTTTCATGCTTTCCCCATGTCCTTATCATACTATTTTAATAGTCTTTTCTAAGCCACCTTCATTAGTCCTTGTTTCCTTGCCAAATCTATCAAAGGTATAAAATGATCTTCTTCAATAGGATACAATGGTGTCAGGAATGCAAATTAACCAAAAGTGGCAGAGTGGTGCTGCATGGAAGCCCAAGTCCTGAAGCAGTGAGCATGGTGAAATATCAAGTAGCAATAGTGGCACCAATGCTAGTTTAACCTTATTTTTTCTGCCGAAGGATCTTGGCTGTGCCTTGTCTTCCTTAATTCTTGCCCAAGTTTGGCGCTTCTGCATACCCATTCATTTTTTTATAAACTCTTTAATACATTTGTCTTGCATAACCAAAAGTGATTTCTACTGCTTGCAACCAATATCTAACGGTGTAACAGTACTTGAACTACCTGAAAGGAGCAGATCTGCAAAAAAAAAATTGGGAAACCAGAGATTGTACAGCTACACCTGTCAGCACTGAAATGGTGAGATGGGTAGCTGGCTATGCATTCCCTAGAGGAAAAGCTAAGCACATTCTTGTCTCTCACCTTTTGGAAAGTAGTTTTCAGGGAAAGTATGCTTTTGGGTGAAAAAGTGACCACTTCTATGAAGGACATGAGAGATTTAGTATGTTGGTTTTATTTTAATGACATCCGATACTTTTTTATAACATGAAAATTTAAATGCAAAAACATTTAAAGCTGTTGTGTATTTTAGTCCATCTTAATGATAACTTGCTGCTAAATAAGTTACCACACTGATATTATTTCTATCCACCTGGCATGGCACTTGAAAATCACAACTAAGTCTTTGTCCACTTTATACTTGCTCTCATGGAGGTGGAGAATAGAATCATAGATACCAGAGACTGGGAAGGGTGGATGAGTGGGACGGGGGAAATGCAGAGAAGATGGTCAAGCATTATAAGCAAAGAATTAAACAGAAGAAATAAGTTCTAATGTTTGATAACAGACTAGGGTGACTATACTTAGCAACATTATTTTGTATATTTCAAAGTAACTGAAAGAGAGTACTTGAAATGATACCAACACATGAAAATAATCAATACATAAGGTGAGGGATACTCCAAATGCCCTGGCTTTATTATTACAAGCCATGCATGTAATAAACACTCACATACACCCCATAAATATATAAAATAGTATGTATCAATGGAAGAAAAAAATGATAATTTTGATTTTTGTCTGCAGACTCCCTAAGGAAATTTCCATGTAAATGTAAATTGACTAACCATCTAGGTGAGTTTATGGTGAGTTTTGTAAGATCTTCACAGCTTTGGTTTCCAATAATATTGAATGATAACAAAATACATGCTGTTTTTTTAACCAATAATGTGTATTTAGTGAAAATCCAGAGAAGCTCAGTTTTTAAATATTTGTTATTTAACGGAAGGTAAAAGAGCAATCGAGAGAAGTGACAATCACGACAGTCTTAAGTGGAATAACTATTATTTATTGCTTAAACTGGAACAATTATGAAAATTAAATAGGTCATTATTAATTATTATACTTGGACAATGGACATAGATTGGCCCACTTCAGCAAACTGGGATGTACAGTCTACCTTCCTTAAACCATATTGAGGATGCAGTCTTCTGACTTTTCTTAATTCAACTCGAAGTATTCCTCTCTTTGGTAACATTCAGCACACTTGAAAATAATTTTTTAAAATTTGGATTCCCCACAAGAATGCAAGCTTCAAAAGGAAAATAACCTTCTGTATCTTATTCAGCATCTAGCACAGTGCATGGTATGTTATTCTAAATCTTTAATAAATAAATTATTCAATGCTAAATTTCTGGCTAGCATTCAGTCTAGAAATAATACAAAAATCCATGTATATATTTTTTTCGTTAATGTTGTATATTCATGACATAGAAGGCATTGCCTATGATGGTATTTATGGACCTTTATGTTACTAAAACTCATTTTATGTTTCTGGAAAATAATACTAGAAAAATTGCATTAACTGAAGAACTGAGATACTGCCTCCTATAAACAATGAATGTGATGCAACTCTCACAATTCTGAGTACGGAGGCAAAACTACAGAAAGATCATAAATAAATTGAAACATTAATATTAGTAATTATTTGATTAGCTATTTTGGAAATATTTTAATTTCAAATTACATTTTTGGTTATCTTTGTTAATTTTATGCATTCTATGTGTGCACAATTGTGAAATACGTATAATTTCACTTAATTACAAATTTTAAATTGCCTGATATTACTGATTGAATATGGATGGATAAGATTGCTAAAATTGCCAACTGGTATTTGTGTTTCACTCACTGTACTCCTTCAAAATATTTAATTCACATTTGTAATTAGCATCTCAAATATTGCATGTGATATAGTCTGTCTCTCGAAGCAGAATTATTACTGACAGCTGTTAGTAGTAGATGTCTGACTTTTTTCCACAAAATGATAGAAGATAAATGTGTTCGTCCTTGCTTTTCATTTTCATATTTTCACTTCTAAGACTCATCAGTAAATTATTCCTTATAGGTTTTTTTTAAAAACAAAACAAAACAAAACAGTTTGGAACCATGAAATAGAATCTTTAAGAAAAATAAAATGCAAATACATCTTGAATTATTACTTGAAACTTTTATATGGAAATCCTTTATGTGAAATTCAAAGAGATGCTTAAGATGCCGTTGATGTCATTTTTTTCTGCCTTCCTATTTTAAAACACACAGGCATATACACACTTTCATATTGTAAAGTCTTCCCATATTTTAAACATTTTTTATTATTTGGAAAGATAAATTCAAATAAATAGTTTTTATAGTAGTATGTGTTTTGTATTTGGAAATGAGTAACTGTGGTAGAGCCATGTTACTGATAATAATTATTTCTCATATTAGAAATTAAAATAATATAAAAAAATTTACTTTTCATTGTGGTATCAGTTTCTGTGGTATGGCATGTTCATTCTCACTTTATTGTATTACTTTTGAAAGTAGTTATTCATCTTACTCAAAACACTATTTTCGAATTCTCAGTTGTTTTGCTTCATCAAATTTGGGAAACACAAATATAATTATCAATTTTGAGGCCTCAGTTTTATCAAATATAGAAAATAAATACATTTTCTAATATAAATTCTGCTTTCAGCTACACAAATCTTTGACAGCATGATTGAATAGTTTTTTTTATTCATCCCATACCTTGAAAAATAACCTTTAAAAAAAAAAAGTAAAGAAAAATAACCTGTATAATCTTCATCAGTTTTAAGATAACAAAATCTTCCTGCAAAACAGACACTGAGGAAATAATCACAGTGGCTCAGTCTGCCTTGTTCACTCCGTTTTATCAGCTCTCTGCTCTTTCTGTCCTTGCTGACCTCCAGAGTTGAGGCTGAAGAGCATCTTAAGGCTTTTTGTCAGCATTGATTTAAAAGTAAGCAAAAGATCAGCACAAAAATTAAAGCCTGAATCACTTTTTCATATATATAGCATACTTATTAATTGAATTTGATAACAACTATGAATACAATTATAGGCAATTTACTTGATATTTGTGTCCTTGGAACATTTGAAATTGCAGAACGAAAGTCAACAGAGGAAGGAATGCTATCCAGAATTAAGAAATAGAGGTGGCTATGAAGTGCACTTGATCATTTATAGAATGTACACATTTTAAATTTTAATAGACTCTACCAGATGAGGCCTTTAAAAAATAATAAGCATATTACATAGGGGTCTTATGAATTTGTGTCTCAAAATGTGTTATGCTGTTTAGGAATTCATTTTTAAAAAATTCTAAGACTTGATAATTTTGCAATCACTCAACAAGTAAGAATGAGGGTGAAAGGAAATTAGATATACATGTTTAATTAAACATAAATATTTAATTTATCAATAAATCTTTTCAAAGGGATAACGCAATTGCGAATCTTAAAGATACTCAATGTAGAATGAAATACAAGAATGGACCCAATAGACATCTGACAAACATGTGTATATATTTATGTATGTTATAAATATATGTGAATTCTTAATATATTTTCATTAATAACTACTGAAACCGATAAACTAAAAAAAGTTGTAGTCTTCAACTTAAAACAACAGTTTTGTTATTCAAATAAAAGACACACTTTTGACAACATTTTTAAAATTAAAATAACTCTTAAGATATGTTAATGATAATGCAGATAAAAGATAGGAAATAAATTATAATTCAGAAACATCTTATATGAAATTCTGAGAATAATGACAGTAACACAAATAAATCTACCAAGTCAACTCCTTTGCTGCCTTTATTTCAGTTAAAGTCTAATTCTTTTTTTATTACTTAGGGCAGAATCTAAGTGTCCTCTCTTTCTGTCATTTTCTTACGCTCATTAGGAGGAAATACAGTCTGTCTTGCCTCCAATATCCAACTTCTAATCTCTTTTAACCACCACCAATATTGCTACCCTGATTCACAAATAATTGCAAACAGGGCCAGCTTCAAGTGTCTGCAACCTATTTTCTGGTGTCCAGTCTTCCAGATCTTTGTGTTTAGAAGGGCTCTGTTCTTAATGTTTTGCTCTTGGCATCTTGATATCTGAATAATTATTTTAATAGAAGTTGAACATTTTCATTTCACATTGGGATCCCAAAATTATATAGCCAGGCCTGATTGCAAACATTTTCTATACGCTCTCTTTGCTTTTGCTGTTGTTCCCACTAGACTCAACAGAACAGCCAGTGAGATAGTAAAAACTTGTTAGACAATGCCATTCATTTGCTTAAAATACCCTGATGATGTCGAAGTCCATATTTTAATCTGTAACTTCTTAAATGATCTCCCTACTCTCTTAGCTCTTTTATTCTCTTACTATTCTCTCACTAGTTATCGTTGACTCAGACACTAACCTTCTTGCTGTTCCTAGATATCCACATACTACCAAATAATTATGTCTAAATCTTTGCCTTTGTTCTTATCTAAGTCTAGGATATGCATTCTCAATTTGGTCTATATCATTCCCAAGAGAGCAAAAGTTGATTCTTAGAGGCCAAAAAAAACCAAGATCTTAGCTATTACAGCTATTAGTAGTTATCCAATGTTAAACCCAACCCATCAAAATCTTATTTCTTAGGATTTAATTTTATTTGTGTGTACTGGGGTAGATACAGTTAATGAATGCCTTAAAAGGCTCCTAAGACGATAGTTAATGAATATTGAAAAACATTGGTTTAGAATATCCTCCAACAGATATTTTAAAATATTACCTCACTTCCTTTGGGGTTTTTTGGAGTGCATTGGCGTGATCTCGGCTCACTGCAACCTCTGCCTCCAGAGTTCAAGGATTCTCCTGCCTCAGCCTCCCAAGTAGCTGGGATTACAGGCACCTGCCACCATGCCCAGCTAATTATTTTTTATTTTTAGTAGAGATGGGGTTTCACCATGTTGGCCAGACTGGTCTCGAACTCCTGACCTCGTGATTTGCTCACCTCGGCCTCCCAAAGTGCTGGGATTATAGGCGTGAGCCACCATGCCCGGCTTCCTTTGTTTTTTTTACTTAGAAGTCACCTTCTCAATGGAGCCTTCCCTGGCCACACAATCTGAAGTTTCAAAACTTGCTCTTCGTTCCACCTACCAGTTGCCAACAATTAAATTCCCCTTTCTCTGATTTTTTTATCCTTAATATTTATCACAGTGTAATCTACTTTATATTTTATTTATTTGTTTACTGTTGGTCTCTTCAATTAGAATATATTTTCCACTGGAGGTAAGCTGTTGCCTGCTTCAATTACTACTGTATCCCCAGTGCCTACAGCAGTCTTTTATACGACAGGTACCTAGGGTGTATCTATGAATGACTGATTTAAACAACTAGACAGAAATAAAACATGTCTAATATGTAGTGAGTTTACTGAAAATAGCTAAAATACTAATAGCATCAATAAATTGAATCAGGGGTCCTTTCACTAATAAAAATATGAGCAATATATTGCAAACAAAAAGAAAGTTTTTTCTTAATTGGTAAAATAGTCACATTAAAGACTTTATTTCATTTAAGCCTTGATTTCACATAAACTACAAGAAACCAAAATATTTGTGTAAAGAAATAAGGGAAGCATCCTTATTTTGACCTTATCATCTTCATTTGTAAGCATGTATGTATACTTATATATGTAGATATAAAACATGTATTAATATGCAAAGTCAAATGCATAATTATAGAACTTAAATTTTCCATTTTAAATGAAAGTGATTATTAGATGCATAAGACTTTCCTGATGGACTCATAGAGACACAATCGGTTCATAGGCAATTGTTTAGCTTGGCTTTCACCACATTCTGAAATTCACAATATCATGCATCAAAAACGTATTGAAACATCGAAGAATTGGCAATACCAGGCACTCATTGTTATAAAGCAGCAATAGCATGAAGCTGAATAGCTGCTGCAACATTTGGAAGAATTTTATGTTCCCCAGTTTGCTGCAGTATGTGTAATCTGCAGGCTCTTTCCCTTCTGGACAACTGCTTAAATGCTCTCTCTTTTTGTTTCTCCCCATGATTCTCTCATCACCAGGTTGTGTTTTCATTACTTCCTCTTATCAAGTATCCTTCTGTCACCCTTGTACTTCATTTTGTTTTTATTTTTATTTTTTGGCACATCTTGCTACTCCAGTAGACCAATCTATTTGGTCACAGCCCTTGTAGCCAGATCTTCTGCTCTAAATTTTTGCCTCTAAAATGATTCCTGGCTATCATTTATTTCTTATTTATTTATTTATTATTTATTTCAATAGAGATGAACTCTTCCTATGTTGCCCAGGCTGTCTCAAATTCCAGGGCTCAAACGATCCACTTGCCTCGACCTCCCAAAGTGCTGGGATTATAGGTGTGAACCATGGTACCCCTAGCTGTGATTTATAATCAAGAGCTTGTTTCAAGCATGGCATGTTCCACCATTTATTATTACAATTTTTCTGTCAATTATGCTGCATCAAGCAAGCCCTATATTACAAAAATGATGCCAAATCAACAATGTCCCCAATAGCAATTATGTCTGAAGTACTGATTTTTCATTGAGGATACCCTTGTATCAATTTTACATTGAGGATACTGTATCTTATCACCCTGACTAGATAAAACTCTTTAAGTAAAAGACTTCTATTTTATGTATTTGGGACAATAAAGATATGAGCAGAAATTTAAAAAATAATAAGTTAAAAAATAAAATTTGCCAAATCCCAAGATTATTCCAGAATAAACTAAAAAGTAGATGCATTTCTTGAAAAACTCACTTAAAAACACGAAAGAATAAAGTTCAAAAGGCTAGTCCAAAAAAACCAATATTAAGATGGAAAGTGGGGCCTATAAGATATATAAAATAATCATAACAGAATTCTGCAAGTCTAGACTATTTTGGGAAAGAAATGTACATTTTTCTATTATCAAAACATAGAAGCTCCATCATCTACTCCCGTGTGAAAATAAACATTCATTGGATTTTCAGATTTTATTTTAAAGTTTGCAATATATATATAAAATCATAGTGCCAATCCTTTATAAACCCATACCCAACATAAAATATGTGAGTTGCTGATTTGGTAGTTCATTTTTCCCTGGGTATAACAAATGTTTCTTGCAAAAAATAGTTAATATTTGCTGACCTAAAAGCAAACCTTATGATTTGTTTTGCATTTTACAAGTTTTAGCTCACCTAGAATTGTCTAGATTTCTCGGGAGCTTGTTTTGTGTTCGGCAAATCTTCTCAGGGAGGGTCAATCACACCCATTCTTCTAAACCTTTACAATCTGATTAGATTATCTTCCCTCTCTCTTGTAAAGATTTAAGTAAATGCCCTTTTAAGCTCAATCATTAAAGTAGAAATAGTTGAAATTACACATGGTCACAATACCAACCACAGATAAGAAGAGTTTCAGGAGAGATTCAAAATAATACAACAAAATATCAGGAGTTTAATTCTTAGGGAAATTATCAGAAAAGCTTATCTTCTCTCACCTGAACTGATAATATAATACTGATTACACTGATTTAAAGATGTAAGGAATGATGATAGAATATTAACTACACATAAAATAGAAGAAGTGTGTATTTGATTTGGTTTTTAATCGAGTCTGGTTCTTCAACACTTCTGTAAATAAAACAGGTTGGAATAAAAGGTTAATTGTTATTTATAAAATATTTTAAAATTTTCTTGTGTATTTGCTATGCTATTAAGGGAGAAATTTTAAATAAACACTTAATCATCATATTAATCTGAAAATATTACATATTTGTTGCTACTTTAGAAGGAAAACATTCTTATCTGCAATTTAAAAATGAAAAAGGACTTTTGAGATAAATATTTATTGGCAGACTTTAAAATATTCAAGCAGAATTCAATTTTCTGCTTTGCACTTTCCACTTACATAACCTTGGTTTCCTAAATTATGTAATTTTTCTAAGCCTCAATTCCTACATATAAAGAATCTATGATAAGCCCAGTGTCTGACCTAGAGCAAGTATTCCATAAAGGGTAGATTTTTGTTTCCAAAAGTTTTAGAATAATGTGTTTAATGGTGTCCAGCAACCAAAGAAGAACATTGCATTAGTTTTCTTTCTCTTTATAAAATTAGTATTAATTTTGAGACAGCGTTTAGCTCTGTTGCCAAGGCTGAAGTACAGTGGCGTGAACACTGCTAACTGCAGCCTCGAACTTCTGAGCGGGCTTGACCATCTGGGCTGAAGCCATCCTCCTGCCTCCACTTCCTAAGTAGCTGAGACCACAGGTGCCTGCCACTGTGCCCATTTTTTAATTGTTTTGTAGAGACACCATCTTGCCATGTTGCTCACTCTGGCCTCAAACTCCTGGGCACAAGCAGTTGTCTCACTTTGGCCTCTCAAAGTGCTGGGATTAGAGGTGTGAGCTACCACACCTGGCCTGAATTTGAATATCTGCAACATCTCTGTATCATTTACAATTGTGTTGAGGTGCATGTAACTGGTATCTGACAACAGTAGTGTAAAGTAATTAGGGGCTCATTTCCCCCATGTGATTATAAGTTTGTTTCCCAGGATTGGTGCGGCCACTGAAGGAAGTATTCAAAGAATGCAATTCAGTGATAGTGACAGAAGATGCAAGAAAGAACAATTTACCCTGTATCTTGAACTGTATGTCCCCGCATGTCCTCCATCATTGACCTTATAGAAAAAAAAAATCTCTATTTAGTAAGTCCTTTAATTTTTATGACATTTAACTTCCACCTTCTTGAATGTACGTATCTTAGTAGGAAAACTATATTGTTTTGCTTTCCTATTCAATTGGTGCAATTAAAATGGTGCCACCAGTTACAAATATAGTTACCATGAGTATGAGCAGAAGGTCAAAATAATAAATGTCACTGGATTGTATGTTGTGACAGACGACCAGAGAGTCAACACTGGGAAGAGTGAAGGCAATAAATCTGTGTTGCAATCGTTGCTAAGCAATTTGAAACTGCTTTTCACCCTACCAACTAAGAGAAATAAAGAAGAACACGGACTAAATCGGTAGATACTTACCAAATGCCAGGACTAGTGTTGATGTGTTCCTGCAAAAATACAAAAATGACATTTAACTGTGATTGGGACTACCCCATGCTTGAGTTTGTGCTATTCCACTATCATCTGCCATGATCGCCCTCTTTGTGCATAGGACATACTGCTGACTGGAGATATGATCGTGGCCACTCTGCTTCCTTCTTCGAATCTTTACTGGGTGTAATAATTTCTGCAATTCCTCATGACATAGGGCATTACACCTGATTAGTGACTTGGCTGGAAGGACAATTTAGGGGCTTTTGCTTGACTTTTCCTACCATAAGAGCCCTTAATTCCCAAGTTAGCAGAATCAACATAAATTTTATTTCAGGTGCTGAATATACCATTGCAGTTATATATTTATAACTGCAGTGAACGAGGAAAATAACCAAGCAGTTGTTTCAGGAGTCCATGAGACTCATTAGGAGATTAATTTTAATCCCAGCTCTATTTATCACCTGAACTTCATGAACCCTGGTTCTAACGAGAGGCTCCTGATGGCTCCTTGAGTTCCATGGTTTCAATTGCAGCTGAGATGTACGGCTCATTATATGAAAGGCAACCTGTAACACCCAAAGGTTCCCACCTCTTGATACATACATTTTGTGCAATCTCTTATCTTAAGTCTCCTTTCTTAAGCCTCTTAAATGAGCCTCTTTACTCATTTCTCATGAACAGAATACGGCAAAAGTGATGTGATTAACTTTTGAGATTAGGTAGCAAAGAATTTGTGGCTTACATCTTAGATGCCTGCTCATACCCTCTTGCTTGGTCACTATAAAGTAATTAAGTTACCATATTTTTTAGTTGCCCTATGTAAAGGCCTGCATAAAAAGAACTTAGGTAAGTTTCTGAAACAGTCAGCAAGGAACTGAATTCCACAGTACAAAAGCCCACACAACATAAAATCCTGTCAACAACTACGGGAGAAATGGTTGTGTATTTCTCTGACTGCTTGCACGGTGTTTCATTAAATATTTAACGACCAGAATTGTGCACATAGTTACAGAATGAATCATAGTTGATATTTTTATTTATATTTTGGTTATACTAACAAGTAAGACAAAAATAAAACAACAAAGATACATGTGATATCTTCTTGCACTCATTACTAGCATTTTTGCTAAGTTTGACAATAGTTTTAAAATATTCAAATAGTTCCTCAAGTATTTTTGTGCTCTTTACAATTTAAAAAATAACAAGATACTTTAAAAATTTAATCTACATTAACATTTTTTATCACTTAAATATAGACATAAGTATAGACAGTCAACATAATAACAAATCGAGAAGTGATTTGTACCATTTGTGGTGTTCTCTCACTCTGGCTGATTTCAAGCTACCAATTTCACTGATCACAAAGTTGAAAAGTTATATTTAGTACCACAATACTTTTTAGTATTTCTGCATCACCTGAACAATAGAGATATCAATAATCTCTAAAGCTTAGATAATATCAAAATGTAATAAATTGTTAGAAAGTATAGGTTTTGAATATTTGTTTTTTGAGGTTAATATTATTTTGATGTAGGTTTATATAATTAAACTTTTAATATTGCTTTAGTTTTACCATTGTCTCACGTAATTTCTGAAATTTTATGTTGCTGTCAGTCCACAGAAGCAAGTGAACCTTCAGCCAAAATTTAGTTCCGATGTCAAGACTGATGATGTCATACATACCAAGAGGGTATGAAAAAGTTCATTATACACATAATGAGGCTTTCTGGGAAGAGTAGGGCAGATTCCCAAGCAGGCATAAAACAAGCTTAAGAGAACAGGGAAAGAAGATTGGTTTGGCTGGCTTTTTTGTTGTTACAGGCTTGGGGTAGAGTGAGAATTGCCTTACACAGTCCAAGGATTACATTGCTTGAATTTCTTTTCAGTGCCAATGAAGAGAGCATCCAAAACTTTTTCTCAGCTTACCCAGATGTGGCACAGAAAAGGGTAGCTGGTGAGGCCTGAAAGCTGTCAGCAATGACACATCAAAATAATGTAGACTCTTGAAAATCAGTTTTCATGGTCTATTATGAGCCAGCTCCAGGACACCACAGCTTGTGTATGAATTGGCAAGATTACGCAGATTGTCCAAAATCAAAGATATGTTTTGAATCTGTCCAATTATCATTAAAACTTTTGCTCTACAGGCTGAATTTCAAACTAATTATTCAACTACCTAAGGTTCAATTAATTTTATTCCTTTTTTGCAACCAAAATTTCACAGTTTTTTTTTAAGAGCCTAAGTTTTCTATAAATACCTCAAAAATATAAAGTAGCTTTTGTGTTCTGGGGTAAGAAAATATTCTAGCAGTGTCAGCATAATGATTCAACAAAAGTTTTCAGATTCATATGGTTATTTCCATAAGCTTAGACTAGCATTTAAAAAATTAAACAACTTCTTTGTTTGCCTTCAAAGCTATCAATTTATTTAATTGTTTTAAGCATGGAAGTTGGTTCATGTATAGTAAGTTAAAATGTGAATTAAACTTGAACCTGAAAATACAAATATTAAACTTCTTATGCGAGATTTATTTTTAAATCATATGTTGTTGATCAAGTTCAACTTACATAAATATTATTCAAATATATTTTCCATTATATATTGATTATGGCCAACTTATTTTAACTTGATTTGCATGATACAGAAATAATATATTTAGTCAACCAAATAGTTTATTAGAGTACAGGTTGGATTAATATTATTTTTTAAAGGGCAATACATCATATTAAATACAAAAGCTTTGGATTATGGTAATTAAATTATGACAGCTACATTAATTGCAACTTATATTAATATGACATTTATTATACAGAAAAATAAAGAACAAGGAGCCACAATAAAGTAATTCACAGAAGTTGTATTTTAATTAAGACAATATGTATTGAAATTCTAGAGAAACATAAAAAAACGGAATTTAGAGTAGTTAAAAACATGAAAGGATTTTTTCCTAGAGACCAATGTTTTAGCATGCCGTGTTTAACATCTATCTTCCCAAATTAAATTAATATAATCTTTTTGTGTGTGTGTAAGAAGGAATCTTACTCTCACACAGGCTGGAGTGCAGTGGCATGATCTCAGCTCACTGCAATCTCTGCCTCCCAGGTTCAAGCGATCCTACCGCCTCACCTTCCTTATTAGCTGGGACTACAAGCATGTGCCACCAAGTCCGGCTAATTTTTGTATTTTCAGTAGAAACAGGGTTTCACCATGTTGGCCAGGCTGGTCTTGAACTCCTGACCTAAGGTGATCTTCCCGCTTTGGCCTCCCAAAGTATTGGGATTACAGAGGTGAGCCAACGTGCCCAGCCCAGTCATTGTCTTCTAAGGTTAAGCTCAGAAAATACTTAGAGACATGGGAGATGAGAGATTTGGGGATAAGTGAAAGCACATAAACATTCCCAATATTTAATAAATATAAAAAAATTTTTATTCTTAATTTCAGAAATGCATTTTTCTATCTTCTTCCCCTACCTCTAAAACATATGCTTATTTGACTGTTAGTAACAATATTTCCAAAAGTGTTAGCTTATTTGTTTATTTCTCTATTAAGAAATTATCTCAAACGTTGCCTTAAAAATAATATCTATATTCTTAATCAACTGTATTCTAGGGTATCCTCGACATGTACTTAAATCCACTTGCTAATTGCAATCATGTTTACTTTCCCTTTGTAAATTATATTTAGATTAATTTTTTTCTATCATTGTTAACTATGAACTAATAATATTCTGCAAGTTAATTAAAGTCATTTTATTGGTTGAATGTCATTGCAGGCCATAAATTACCAGAAATGTAATTTATATATATATGTATCTCTCTTAAAAACAGTAGTGTTTATATGATACTACTTACATTCACAATAGCAATAATGCATATTTACGATATATCTGCTGATCATTAGTAAACAATTGGATTCATGGTCAGAAAACTAACAATTTACTTTTCATATTACTTTTCGGTATAATGCCAGAAAAAATTACACAATATTAACTAAAAGTATGCATCATTATGCATGAATTCCATACATAGATAATAAATACGGAAGATTTAAGCCTTATCAAATTTGGCAACTTAATTTTTTTTTGCTTTTTATGGACATTAGAGTACTTGAATACTTTTATGAAAATACACGAAACATATAAAAATATTACTTTAGCAAATAGGCCCATAAATTATAATATATATAACAATTTCATGTAACATAACCTCCAAGGATCTATAAACCAATGATATTTACTTGGAAATAATTGAGAATTATAACAATTTAAATAAATTCTGTCACTGTTCCAAGGTTTATGCAAGAAGGGAAATCTTTATTTCTGTGGCAAATTATCTTCCTTGCTGCCAATAAAATTATCAAGTGTGAAGAGTAACTAGATTATATTTGAATATAAAAATATTCAGATAGACAAAATTAAATCGTATATTTGCATATGTCTAAATTATTGTTAAGAAATTCAGTATATAAATTCCAAAGAGTGAGAAAGTTTCGCCTGGGAGACAGAAAAAAAAAAAATACTCTTTTGAAATTTACCTCATTTAAATTCCACTAGATTAAAGGATGGTTTTAAATCAAACATGTATAAATATGTAATCAACTCTCTTTTAACTCCCCATGTTCCTCACATATTTTCAAGTGATTTAATCAATACTTGGCTAGATGACAGATGTTAGCATCAGTGAACCATATGGTGTTATTAGTATCTGCAAATAGACAACAGAATAATAAAAATTCCATACTGAGTACCAATTTCTTAAATTCTAACTTTATAGTTGCTAACTTTGAAGAGGAGTTATTAAAGGTAACATTTTGTTTTAAAACTCACTATACAAAATGATTTTTTAAAATACAGCATTCATATTTTTAAAAATGAAAATGTTTATAAGCAGTCATGATACAAAATATGGAGGATTTAATTATTCATGGGTGTAATCATATTGGTACTAAAATAATGTACCCCAACAATCTGAAATCTAATATAAATATATCATGAATGCCTTGGCACTTCCTTAAAGTACCTAGGAAAAAGCTTCAACATGATAAACATTTTTTAGAGCTGTGTGTTGGAAATAGAGGATCCGATGTTAGCATAGTACCTTGGTTAGGAAAGTAACAACCCTGAGTATATTATTAGGGCATAAGTATATGTAAAGAGTTTATTCTCTCACTTACTGTTCCTGCCGAAACAGGCACTGGAACCCAAATAGAAAAATATTTTTTGGAAAAGATTTTCTTGTGTATGTGTCCTAATTTGTAAGTATGAACTGTTCAATAAAGGACAGTATGTGATTTATTTTTCCCCTTAAGCAAACTGTCCCTTAAATTTTTATAAATCTCAAATTTCCACAAATGTAAGTTCATGTCTGAGAGCACAATCATCATTCTAAACATTGTCACAAATCAAATTTAATAAATCACATTTTTCTTTCCTACCCAGTTGGAAGAATTGAAGACATGAAAAACTTGATTTTCTTTCCAGTGAACTTTGAAAGTGAAGTGGAGAGGAAAAAAAATGTTCTTGGCTCTTTTTCTGGAGTTGAAATATCTCCTATGCACAGCTTATACTCCGTCTCTCCACATGAATCTTATATTCCATCTAAACTCTTCTCTTGAAAAGTAATTTGCAACTATTTTGTCCTTAAGACACTATAATGGGTATGGAATGTTTTAAGATTTATAGTGTCTACGTGAAAGACTTAACACATCCAGAGAGTCAATATTGCCAGATACAAAGAATACTTGAGACCCAAGGACCTGACCTAACCCAACATGATCCATGGGAAAATGGAATTATTTCGTTAAACAGCCAGATATAATCACTTTAACATTTGGAGATAGTAATTTCTAGTACTTAAAAAATTAACTATTATTTTACTTTAAAACAATAGACTTTTATTTAATTAGATTTCTCAATATCCCTTGAAGAGAGATTTTTTTGTTTTCCTCTATTCAAATACTAAGGAATACACAATCACAGTGAGTTTGTTCTTATCAAAACTTAATTCACTTGCCTTTATGAAAGAATAATCTCACCATGTCCCTTTCTTGTAATGGGGTTTAGGACATGCTACCCCCAAAATAACACTTTGGCTTTTAGGAAAACAGCAGAAGCAGGAAGGTCATGCTCTGACCTTCTCTTGCCCTTCTCTCCTGAAGAAAGTCATAAAAGAATTCTAGGCCCTTTCCCCAGAGTAGGTCATTAAGACTTTCATTCTAGATGTACTCTTTCTATACATGGGGAGAAAGAACATCCTTATTCTCGAAGACACTATGATGCCTGTCTCTATGTCCTTCTATGCCCTCATTAAAATGACATAACTAGGCCAGGTGTGGTGGCTCACACCTGTAATCCCAGTACTTAGGGAGGCCAAGGCGAGTGGATCACAAGATCAGGAGATGGAGACCACCCCGGCCAACATGGTGAAACCCAATCTCTACTAAAAATACAAAAATTAACTGGTCATGGTGGTGCACTCCTGTAATCCCAGCTACTTGGGAGACTGAGGCAGGAGAATCACTTGAACCCAGGAGGCAGAGGTTGCATGAGTGGAGATCATGCCACTGCACTCCAGCCTGGGTGACAAGAGCAAACCTCCATCTCAAAAAAATATATATATATAAATATATATACATATATATAAAAATATATATACATACAAATAAATATATATACATATATATATAAATATATACATATATAAATATATATACATATATATATATATATATCAGAACTAAATCCTTTACTGGTTAAGAAGGTTTAACCGATTTCTTGGAGAGAGAAAGATAAAATGTCTTTCTGTTGATGGTTAAAAGAGAAGCAAGTCAGCAGCAGCAAAGAATATGTATGTGGGGTTTGCAACTTACAAAAAAGCATGTTAGCAATCCAGGCAAATTCTAAACTCACAGGCAGGAACGATATGGGATCAGAATAGTGGAGTTAAATGAAAGTTCATATACACAGCAATTGCATCCCTCATTGTCCCAAATGCTCTCCCCTAACGAATCCTAATCCTTACTCAGAGTGAATTAGAGTGCACAACTCATATCGCCAGAATTAAAGAAAAAATTAAAACAAGACTATTCTCTAAAGAAAGTAAAATAAGTGACTCTGTGAAACTTAGAATTTCAGGGTACAATATATTATATCATCAGACTGTTATTTCTTTCCTGTCATTCCCTCAAAATGGGTTTATTCCCTCAAAACGGATTTATTGGTCTTTCCCGAAAGGTTATAAACCTTTTCAAATAACAATTTTATATGTTTTGTTATTTTTTCTAAGCTCAAAACCTTTTCTTCTGTTTTATTTTCAAATTTTCTTCTGTTTTTTATTATTAATCTTGTTCATTTGCTTTCTGATATATATATTAAGCATGCATCATTTTCTAACATCAATTCTACATAGTCTAAATACTTTATCTCTATATCCTTATTTTCTCAATGTAGAATTGCTTCTCAGATTTACCCTTTACATTGCTACATTTTCTAGTGTTGCCAATTTTCTTCTATATTGTTTTTAGCATTATTTTAGTTTGGCCTTTTCTTTTGCTTTTATGCAATTTGTTGTCTTCTTATTCATTTCTACTTTATCTTCTTTTGTTTCCTTTTTATTTCAACATATCCTATATTCCTTAATTTTTACTAATATTTCATGGAAATCTTCTTTACAAACTTTTCTGGCCCTGGGTTTTACAAAGTACATTTTTGAGGTTCAAATTTTCTGAATCTTGTAATACTTTATGAAATTTATCTACAATATTCGAATACTTTTTCCCTCCTTTCTTTTATACCCCTTCATCCCTTCAATCCTTGCTTCCTTTTTTTCCCCTCATTTTCTTCCTTTCTTCCCTCCTTCCTTTTTACTTTAATTTGCCCTAACATGAAAATGCTCTGTATTGATCAAGGTGTTAAGGAAAAAAGGAGTGCAGGTTATTCTTGGTCCTTAGTAGTAGATCAATTACTTCCTTGATTCCTGTAGCAAGAGATCAGTGATTGCACCACATTTTGTCAAATTTGTATGCGATATATTCACATATGATCACATCTTGAGATGTGCTTGAGATGAAGCACATACGGGTTAGTACCCCCAAAGCCCTCTGCTAACAGGACCATTTACGTCAATATCCAGAGCTTATGGGCATTACATATCTCAGGATGTAGCCTCAACTATCAAAAACCTTTTACTCTCTGCCCAGTGGTTTTCTGAAAACCTTAATAATAGCATGAATTATTTGTTGGTAAAGACACTGGCTGAATGAGAAAAAGTAAAGCAAGGTATTAGTCTTTTCTCCTGTTGCTATAAAGAATTACCTGAGACCGGATAATCTATAAAGAAAAGAGGTTTAATTGGCTCACAGTTCCACACGACCTACAGGAAGCATGGCTGGGGAAGCCTCAGGAAACTTTCAATCATGGAGGAAGGTGAAGGGGAAGCAAGAACATCTTAGATGGCAAGAGCAGGAGGAAGAGACAGAAGGGGAAGGTGCTACACACTTTTAAACAACCAGATCTCATGATAACTCACGCACTCTCAGGAGAACAGCAAGGGGACCTCCCACCAGGCCCCTTCTCTAACTTTGGAGATTACAATTCAACATGAGATTGGGGTGGGGACACAGATCCAAACCATATCAAGCATGATGAAGGATAAATGGTCTACCTCTCTACAGGCAGATGATCAAGAATAGACCAATAGTCATGTTTATTAATTTCATCAGTTTGTGCAGGTCTTAACATTTCATGTGAGTTTAAACATTTGCTGTTAGAATGTTTTAATAGTTTGCATGAGTATTTTCTTGTAAGATGTAAACAAATCTATACCAAGAATTTGTTGTTAAGTGCTATTTTAAAACAGATTCTTTGAATATAATTTTAATTGGGAAATGCATTTGCCAAAATAATCAAATATTTAAACCCTTTAGCTAACACATTATCTTCTTAAGCTAATGTATGTTGCAATCTAAACAAAAATTTAGAACATTGCTTAATGGTGAGAATTTTGTAACTCTTGACACATTATTCCCTCCAAACCCATACGATAAGAGACTTGAACAAACTTCAGCGCAGTTTCTAACAGCTTAAAGTCATATACTCAAGATTACCTTAGTCCCCTTTTAAATGCTTGCCTAATACAGTGTTGTGTTGCCAAGATAATTTACTTTTTGTTTCAGCCAAAACCTGGTGATAGGCAGATAGGTTCCCAAACTCCTCTTCAGAGTAGTGTCTTTAGTAACTTTGCAATTATAAGTCCTTTGCCTTTTAAGATGCAAATCGACCACCCAGAACTGCTTCCTCCATGGCCTGTGAACTTATTTGAAATGCAAACATTTAGAGAGAAAACTCTCCTTCTCCAGCTCCTGTGGGAGAATAGGGTCTAACTTCAGTGGGGTCCATGCTCACTTTTGCACCACGGCCTCATGGGATAAAAACAGAGAAGTTTGTTCTTCCTCTGACAAGCACCATTTAGCAAACCCAAAGGACCTATTCACATGTCCAACAAACCCCCCTGGTATCTCTAGTTCTTTTCCCCAAGTACACTCCAACCTTTAAAAATTATCCTGCCTATAGTTATGGTAAATTTGAATTCACTTCATTCTGGATTCCCTTTCTTATTAGAATGGGTATCACTAAATAAAATCTGTCCCTAAGGATTTAACTACTGTCCAGCTTTGTTTATCATTGACAGTGAACACAAATTTAATTATAACCAAGTAAGTTTTCTTGGTAAAGTGACTCACTTATAGGTACGTATCTGTATATAGCTCATGAAAAAAGGTCAAGAGGCAGGAGGACTGATATTTTGTCTGTTTCTCCTTTACTTAAGAACTATATTAATGACTTTCCTTACCCAAAACTTTTCCTTATATATGTTAATGTTTGCTCGTCTCAGTTTCAGAAATGCAAATAAAGCTTAACTTCTTATTAGGGGACACAAACCAAAATATCTTCTTCACCCGAGAACCATGAATTTATAATTTAGTACTTAGGTTGAAAAATTAAAGATAGATTGACTCACTTTCTTGTGATTTACTTAATTCAATTATCAGAGTTCTAAGTTATACCAGTATGTTCTCTTTGATTCACTATTAGTGATTTGAACATCTGAATGATAGAAGTTGAAATATTAAGTGTAATTTACCTTGTTTCTTCTTTATCCTTAATACAGCCAAAAAACTGTGTTGCACAACTTTATACATTTGTCAACCTAAAGGAAGAAACTGAGGCAAAATTAACACAAGTATAGAGTTTATTTGGGACATGCTTGAGGAATGTTACCTGGGAGAATAGATTCAAATTGCCCAGAATATAATGATACACTCCAATTAGCAACAGTTACAAGTAGATTTTTTTCTTTTTCTTTTTCTTTCTCTTTCTTTCTTTTCTTTCTTCTTTTTCTTTCTTTCTTTCTTTCTTTCTTTCTTTCTTTCTTTCTTTCTTTCTTTCTTTTTCTTTCTTTCTCTTTCTCTCTCTCTCTTTTCTTTTTCTTTTTTGAAACAAGGTCACATTCTGTCATCCAGGCTGGAGTGCAGTGGTACAATCATAGCTCACTGCAGCCTTGAACTCCTGGGATCAGGCAATTCTCCCACATCAGCCTCCCAAGTAGCTGAGATTATAGGTGTGCAACACAACACTCAGCTAATTAAAAAAAAAAAAAATTAAAAACAGATTCTTGTTATGTTGAACAAGCTTGTCTTGAACTCCTAGGATCTGGCAATCCTTCCAGGCAGGTTTTTAAGT
This sequence comes from Gorilla gorilla gorilla, assembly GCF_029281585.2. NCBI lineage: Eukaryota > Metazoa > Chordata > Mammalia > Primates > Hominidae > Gorilla > Gorilla gorilla. The sequence goes on from NC_073243.2 coordinate 74,865,207, forward strand.
GAAAGAAGAGGCAGTTTGTAAGTTGTTATATTAAACTAACATAACCTATTGATTGGCTATACATTGTTCTTTGTATTACACATTCCAGGAGTTTGAAGTTAATGGGTGAGGCAGCTAGTCAGTAACAAAATGATTTAAACTGTAGCAGGACGAGCCGCAGACAAAACCTCTCAGACACCGAGTTGTAGAAGGAAGGGCTTTATTCAGCTGGAAGCATCAGCAAGCTACTGCCTTAAAATCTGAGCTCCCTGAGTGCACAATTTCTGTCCCTTTTAAGGGCTCACAACACTAAAGATTTCACATGAAAGGGTCGTGATTGATTTGAGTAAGCAGGGGGTACGTGACAGGGGCTGCATGCACTGGTGGTCAGAGAGAAACAGAACAGGGCAGGGAGTTTCACAAAGTTCTTCTATACAATGTCTGGAATCTATAAATAACATCGGTTTATAAGTTATGAGTTGATTTTTAACTACTGGGTTTAGGCCAGGCAGGCCCAGGCCTGGTTTCGGGCCTGGCGCCGGGCTGCCTGTCTTTGGTTTTACTTCCTTGTTGTTTTTTGTTAAAACAGGTACTGAATATAAAACAATATAAAGTAACATGAGAGGGTCTTTCTCTTCCTTCAAAACAATTGCCCTAGACGTGGGTGCAGGAGGAGTGTGGCATGACTGAAGTCCCGTGCTTATCTTTCTGGGCCTGCATGCTTCAAAGAGGTCAGAATGCTTGTGATACAGTTTTTCTTTCTCATTTCCCCCCTGTTGATCAAAAATCTTCCCATGAAAACATTGATGATCCATTTCTGCATAGTCCTACATTCCTTGGCACTTGGAAGGCTCATTCTAAGATAACTGTCAGTAAAGTCACTGATGTATGTAACTGCTGTCACTTGTTGAATCATCACTTATCTTCAGAATTTCATGCTTTTCATTTTCTCAGAGCGAAAACAATGAGGGATATATTGCATCTATTACACTAGAGATTTAGTCAAGATTTTAGCAAAATAATAAAAACTCAAAAACAACGGTCAGGGCTGGAAATCTAATAATAGATGCTATAATTTTCTTCTGAAACAATTTTTCTCTCTCCAGTTCCCCATTTCTACCAAAGATAAACCTTAGTAGCACGAATTACTTGCAAAATAAGTTTTAGTAACATACTTGGCCTGATTATTCATATGACGTTCAACAGGAATTTTTACTGACCATATAGGCTCTTTTAAGTTGGCTTTGATGGAATTTTCATATGGAATTTTGGATTAGAATTTTAAAAGCCTCAAGGCTGGTAAGTGACAGTCACTATTAGACTGTACCTATGATACTTGAACAAATTGGGTGAATTCTTCTTTTCTCAATCTCCCCCAAATATTTTAGGTTCGTTTGCCTGTCCAAAAGTAATGTTCTTTACTTCCTACAAGGTCACAAACCTTGAAAGGGATGTGTACAGACAAGATACCAGGCGAGTCTTTCCAAGAGACTTTTTATTTGCTCTATAAAGTCAACCTCAATCCCTCAAAGCAGGCTGCTCATATTGGAAAATTTGTCATTCAAGTCAAAGCCTTGGTAAAATAGCCAGTGTTTCCAATTGTGTCCTGTTATAGAAAACTGATTCTTATAGAAAACTCATGTTTGCCATAAAATAAGATACTCATGAATAGTTTCCAAATTTTGGAGAAATCAGAGAGAAACACAAATATTTTAATTTTGCTCACATGGGTATATTTTACACAATTTCTATACGCTATAAAGAGCTCAAAAAGTTTTCTTTAGAAAACAAAATGTTCAAAGAATCAGTAATGTTTCAAACAAAAAGTCAAAAATATTATTTCAGTTGTTTATCATTTCAGTTTGATGTAATTAATTGTTGTTTTGCTTGATGATAGGTTAGCAATCTTCATGAACACATAAAGTTTAGTAGAGTTTGGAAAGTTTTGACTTAGTCCGATAATGTAACCTCCAAAGTCATCAGAAACCTCTATTCAAGAGTACTTGTCGTCTGGGAGCGGTGGCTCACGCCTGTAATCCCAGCACTTTGGGAGGCCAAGGTGGGTGAATCACATGAGGTCAGTAGTTTGAGACCAGCCTGACTAACATGGAGAAACCTCGTCTCTACTAAAAATAAAAAATTAGCTGGGCGTAGTGGCACATGCCTGTAATCGCAGCCTGTAATCCCAGCTACTCAGGATGCTGAGGCAGGAGAATTGTTTGAACCTGGGAGGTGGAGGTTGCAGTGAGATAAGATCACACCATTGCACTCCAGCCTGGGCGATAGAGTGAGACTCCATCTAAAAAATAAAAAAAAAAAAGAGTAATTACTTCTCAGGATACTTTCCCATGAATATCCTTGAAGTAAAAGCAAATTTTGGACTGTAGCCAATTATAAACCAATTTTTTGAGAAGTCTCAAAGTAAAACAATAATTATCTGTGAAATAGAAGGCTTGGGGGCAATGTTAAAAATGCAAATGACAAGAAAATTTGGTTATTTCTATATTCATAAAACAGCCAAAAATAATAATCATAATTATTACTGATAAGTCATATTAAGACATATGAGAATTTTAGGAATCTGATGCTATTTTGGAATCCATATTAATAACACATTTATACAAATATAACTCAAAAAAGTTAAACACCATTTCTTTTTTTTTTTTTAATTATTATACTTTAAGTTTTAGGGTACATGTGCACAATGTGCAGGTTAGTTACCTATGTATACATGTGACATGCTGGTGCGCTGCACCCACTAACTCGTCATCTGGCATTAGGTATATCTCCCAATGCTATCCCTCCCCCCTCCCCCTACCCCACAACAGTCCCGAGAGTGTGATGTTCCCCCTCCTGTGTCCATGTGTTCCCATTGTTCAATTCCCACCTATGAGTGAGAATATGCGGTGTTTAAACACCATTTCTTCTTTGATGATAAGCTCCTCTATGTTTTTAACATAACAAACAAGGAAAGTATCTCAAATGTTATATTAAAGTTTCTTTTTTTCCTTTTTCCTATTTCTTTCTCTTTTTTTTTTTTTTTAATTGTAGTTGAGTTCTCCCTCTGTTGCCCAGGCTAGTCTCAAACTCTTGAGCTCAAGCAATCATCCCACCTCAGCCTCTTAAAGTATTGGAATTACAGGTGTGTGTCACTGTGCCCAGACCAAATTTTAAAGTTTTAAAATACTTAATCAATATAGTATTACATACTACTGTAAAATAATCATCAATGATTCAGACAAAATGATAATTTAAAGATTTCAGAAAGCAAATCTTTTACTCTTTGGTAGAGAGGAAAGTCAGCTATCCATGTAATCAAACAACCTAATAAAGGCAACATGAGACTAACAGAATCTGTCTTCCCTCTTTTATTTTTATTTTTTGCAGATTACTCAAAAGGTGAACTCAAGTCTTTTAATATGTCTTATTAACATGATATGAAAATCTTGTTTAAAAGAGAAAACCAAAATTAATATTTTCATCAGTATATTGTTAATGATAAAGCTAATTTGAATAAAACCTTACAAACAAATCAATCTAATCTCAAACAGTTTTGACCACAGACGATAAGATTTCCATAAGTTTTTCAAAATCTCTAACATTTTCTATTAAAGAACAGATCAATGCTTTTAGAAAATTCTGTGATTCCTACACAGGGACCCAGACTCTGGACTGGCATCAGTGTCCGTTGATATTGATGCTCAATTTTAGAGAAACTAATCTCATTTTACCCAACTTGATCACACACAAGATTTCCTTCACACGATTAATCTTCCACAAACCTTCTTCAACTTACTCAGACCTTTAGTTTTGTCCTATAATCCTTTTTTTATATTGGCACTCTACCTTAGGGCAAAAATTTAGTTTCTTTTCCTCCTTATCCTTTTGACAACACAAAGTTCCTTGTCATGCAAAAGAAAAAAAAATTGCTCTCTTTTCACCTTTCTTTAGATCTTACTTTCTTTATAGCTCTGCATATAACATTATTTCTCTTATACTGGTTTTTATTACATACATTAACTACAACTTTAACTCTTAGTAACCCTAATTTTTAGTGAAAAAAACTAGGAAGTAAGTGATTTTGAATGGTTTTATACCAGTATTTATAGGTAAAAAATTGCATAATTTTTAGAAATATATTTTCTCAATTTTTGTTTATGAACAGATCTAAATTTTCATCTAGCTTTTTTATACCATATACAACATGTCTCAATATATTTAAAAAATCACAATTTTATCAAGCATCTTCTTAGACTGCAGCAGAATAAAATTAGAAATAAATACTGACAAGAACTGGTGAAACTCCACAAGCACATGGATACTAAACAGCCTTATTTTAAATGATTCTTGGGTAAACAACAAAATCAAGGGAGAAAAAGTATAATAATAATAAAAAAAAACTTTTTAAGCAATTTAATGTGAAACATAACATACCAAAATCTGGGGGATACAGCAAAAGCAATGCTAAGAGGGAAGTTATAGCATTAAATGCCTACATTGAAAAAGGAGAAAGATCACAAATTAACAACCTAATGTTGCACCTCAAGGAAATATAAACAAAAGAACTAGGAAAAAAAAAAAAAAGAATAAACCACACCCAAAGCTAGCAGAAGAAAAGAAATAGCAAAAATCAGAGCAGAATTTGATGAGACTGAGACCAAAAAAAAAGATACAAAGAATCAATGAAATAAAAACGTGCTTTGTGGAAAAGATAAACAAAACTGATAGACTCCTACCTAGTTTAACCAAGAAAAAAGAGAGACAATTCAAATAAGCACAATCAGCAATGATAAAGGTGACATTATAGCTGATACCACAGAAAGACAAAAGATCCTCATAAGTTACTATGACCATCTCTATGTGCACAAACTAGAAAATGTAGAGAAAATGGTTAAGTTCTTAGAAACATACAACTTTCAAGATTGAAACAGGAAGAAATAGAAAATCCTGAGCAGACCAATCATAAGTAATGAAAGTAAATCAATAACAGAAAATCTTTCAGCAAAATAAGTCCAAGACAAGAGAGATTCACAATTGAATTTTATCAAACCTACAGATTAAAGCTGGTACCAATCTTATTGACATTATTGGAAGAAATTGAGAAGGACTGATTTCTCCCTAACTCATTGTATGAAGCCGCTATCACCCTGATATCAAAATCAGGCAAGGACACAACAACAACAACAGGTTGGGCCTGTATTGCTAATGAACTAAGATGCAAAAATCCTCAGCAAAATGCTAGCAAACTAAATCCAACTTTGCATCCCAAAGATAATTTGCCATGATCAATGGACTTTATTCTAGGCATGCAAAGAATGGTTGAACATTTAAAATCAATAACTATAATTCAATATATAAGAAGAATTAAAAATGAAAAAATATCATTTTAATAGATCCAAAAAGAGCACTTGATAAAATCCAACATCCCTTTATGATAAAACTCTCAAAAAAATAGGCATCAAAGGACCATAACTGAAAATAATGAGAACCATGTAAGAAAAACCCATAGCCAATATTGTACAGAATGGTAAAAAGTTGAAAGCATCCCCTCTAAGAACTGGGACAAAACAGGGACGTCTACTGTCACCATTCCTATTCAACATAATACTGGAAGTCCTAGGAGAGCAATCAGGCAAGAGAAATAAAGGGCATCCAAATAGAAAAAGAAGAAATCAAAATATCTATCTTTGCTGACAATCCTAAAGACTCTGCCAAAAGGCTCCTAGAATTAATAAATGACTTCAGCAAAATTTTAGGATACAAAATCAATGTACAAAAGTCAGTAGCATTTTTAGACATCAACAAAATTCAGGCTGATAGTGAAATCAAGAACACAATCCCACTCACAATAGCCAATTTTTTTTTTTTTTAAATACCTGGGAATACATTTAACCAAGGAGATGAAATGTCTTTAGGAAGAAAACTACAAAACACTGGTGAAAGAAAGTATGGGTGACAGAAACAAATAGAAAAACTGTCCATGTTCATAGACTGGAAGAATGAATATCATTCAAGTGACCATACTCCACAAAGCAACCTCAAGATTCAACAAAATTCCTATCAAATCACTAATATCATTTATCACAGAATTAGAAAAAAACACTACTAAAGATCATATGGAATCAAAAAAGAGCCCGAATAGCCAAAGCAATCCCAAGCAAAAAGACAAAGTAGAAGGCACCACATTACCTGACTTCAGATTATACTACAAGACTACTGTGGCTAAAACAACATGGTGCTAATACAAAAATAGACACACAGAATAATGGAACAGAATAGAGAATCTAGAAATAAAGTCACATACCTACCACCAACCAATCATTAGCAAAGTCAACAAAATTTAACAATGGGAAAGAACACCCTATTTAATAAACAGTGCTGGATAATTAGCTAGCCATAGGCAGAAGAATGAAACTGGACCCCTATCTCTCCCCACATACAAAAATTAACTCAAGACTGATTAAATAAAATATAATATCTGAAACTATAAAGTCTTAGATAAAAACCTAGTAAAAGCTCTTCTGGACATTGGCTAAGGCAAGTAATTTATGACTAACACTCCCAAAACCAATACAACAAAACCAAAAATAGACAAATGACACTTAATTAGACTGAAAGACTCTACACAGCTAAAGAAAAAAACAGAGTAAAGATACAATCTACAGAATGGGAGAAGATTATGCCAATTGTGTGTCCAAAAAAAAGACTAATATCTAGAATCTACAAAGAACTGAAACAAAACTCAACAAGAAAAAATCGGATAACTCCATTAAAAAGTAGGCAAAGGACATGAAAAGATATTTCTCAAAAGAAAACAAACAGGGGGAGGAGCCAAGATGGCCGAATAGGAACAGCTCCGGTCTACAGCTCCCAGCGTGAGTGACGCAGAAGACGGGTGATTTCTGCATTTCCATCTGAGGTACCGGGTTCATCTCACTAGGGAGTGCCAGACAGTGGGCGCAGGCCAGTGGGTGCGCGCACCGGGCGCGAGCCGAAGCAGGGCGAGGCATTGCCTCACCTGGGAAGCGCAAGGGGTCAGGGAGTTCCCTTTCCGAGTCAAAGAAAGGGGTGACGGATGCACCTAGAAAATCGGGTCACTCCCACCCGAATATTGCGCTTTTCAGACTGGCTTAAAAAATGGCGCACCACGAGACTATATCCCACACCTGACTCGGAGGGTCCTACGCCCACGGAATCTCGCTGATTGCTAGCACAGCAGTCTGAGATCAAACTGCAAGGTGGCAGCGAGGCTGGGGGAGGGGCACCCGCCATTGCCCAGGCTTGCTTAGGTAAACAAAGCTGCCGGGAAGCTCGAACTGGGTGGAGCCCACCACAGCTCAAGGAGGCTTGCCTGCCTCTGTAGGCTCCACCTCTGGGGGCAGGGCACAGACAAACAAAAAGACAGCAGTAACCTCTGCAGACTTAAATGTCCCTGTCTGACAGCTTTGAAGAGAGCAGTGGTTCTCCCAGCACGCAGCTGGAGATCTGAGAACGGGCAGACTGCCTCCTCAAGTGGGTCCCTGACCCCTGACCCCCGAGCAGCCTAACTGGGAGGCACCCCCCAGCAGGGGCACACTGACACCTCACACGGCAGGGTATTCCAACAGACCTGCAGCTGAGGGTCCTGTCTGTTAGAAGGAAAACTAACAAACAGAAAGGACATCCACACCGAAAACCCATCTGTACATCACCATCATCAAAGACCAAAAGTAGATAAAACCACAAAGATGGGGAAAAAACAGAACAGAAAAACTGGAAACTCTAAAACGCAGAGCACCTCTCCTCCTCTAAAGGAACGCAGTTCCTCACCAGCAACGGAACAAAGCTGGATGGAGAATGATTTTGACGAGCTGAGAGAAGAAGGCTTCAGACGATCAAATTACTCTGAGCTACGGGAGGACATTCAAACCAAAGGCAAAGAAGTTGAAAACTTTGAAAAAAATTTAGACGAATGTATAACTAGAATAACCAATACAGAGAAGTGCTTAAAGGAGCTGATGGAGCTGAAAACCAAGGCTTGAGAACTACGTGAAGAATGCAGAAGCCTCAGGAGCCAATGCGATCAACTGGAAGAAAGGGTATCAGCAATGGAAGATGAAATGAATGAAATGAAGCGAGAAGGGAAGTCTAGAGAAAAAAGAATAAAAAGAAATGAGCAAACCCTCCAAGAAATATGGGACTATGTGAAAAGACCAAATCTACGTCTCATTGGTGTACCTGAAAGTGATGCGGAGAATGGAACCAAGTTGGAAAACACTCTGCAGGATATTATCCAGGAGAACTTCCCCAATCTAGCAAGGCAGGCCAACATTCAGATTCAGGAAATACAGAGAACGCCACAAAGATACTCCTCGAGAAGAGCAACTCCAAGACACATAACTGTCAGATTCACCACAGTTGAAATGAAGGAAAAAATGTTAAGGGCAGCCAGAGAGAAAGGTCGGGTTACCCTCAAAGGGAAGCCCATCAGACTAACAGCGGATTTCTCGGCAGAAACCCTACAAGCCAGAAGAGAGTGGGGGCCAATATTCAACATTCTTAAAGAAAAGAATTTTCAACCCAGAATTTCATATCCAGCCAAACTAAGCTTCATAAGTGAAGGAGAAATAAAATACTTTACAGACAAGCAAATGCTGAGAGATTTTGTCACCACCAGGCCTGCCCTAAAAGAGCTCCTGAAGGAAGTGCTAAACATGGAAAGGAACAACCGGTACCAGCCGCTGCAAAATCATGCCAAAATGTAAAGACCATCGAGACTAGGAAGAAACTGCATCAACTAATGAGCAAAATCACCAGCTAACATCATAATGATAGGATCAAATTCACACATCACAATATTGACTTTAAATGTAAATGGACTAAATTCTCCAATTAAAAGACACAGACTGGCAAATTGGATAAAGAGTCAAGACCCATCAGTGTGCTGTATTCAGGAAACCCATCTCACATGCAGAGACACACATAGGCTCAAAATAAAAGGATGGGGGAAGATCTACCAAGCAAATGGAAAACAAAAAAAGGCAGGGGTTGCAATCCTAGTCTCTGATAAAACAGACTTTAAACCAACAAAGATCAAAAGAGACAAAGAAGGCCATTACATAATGGTAAAGGGATCAATTCAACAAGAGGAGCTAACTATCCTAAATATATATGCACCCAATACAGGAGCACCCAGATTCATAAACCAAGTCCTGAGTGACTTACAAAGAGACTTAGACTCCCACACATTAATAATGGGAGACTTTAACACCCCACTGTCAACATTAGACAGATCAACGAGACAGAAAGTCAACAAGGATACCCAGGAATTGAACTCAGCTCTGCACCAAGCAGACCTAATAGACATCTACAGAACTCTCCACCCCAAATCAACAGAATATACATTTTTTTCAGCACCACACCACACCTATTCCAAAATTGACCACATAGTTGGAAGTAAAGCTCTCCTCAGCAAATGTAAAAGAACAGAAATTATAACAAACTATCTCTCAGACCACAGTGCAATCAAACTAGAACTCAGGATTAAAAATCTCACTCAAAGCCGCTCAACTACATGGAAACAGAACAACCTGCTCCTGAAAGACTACTGGGTACATAACGAAATGAAGGCAGAAATAAAGATGTTCTTTGAAACCAACGAGAACAAAGACACAACATACCAGAATCTCTGGGATGCATTCAAAGCAGTGTGTAGAGGGAAATTTATAGCACTAAATGCCCACAAGAGAAAGCAGGAAAGATCCAAAATTGACACCCTAACATCACAATTAAAAGAACTAGAAAAGCAAGAGCAAACACATTCAAAAGCTAGCAGAAGGCAAGAAATAACTAAAATCAGAGCAGAACTGAAGGAAATAGAGACACAAAAAACCCTTCAAAAAATCAATGAATCCAGGAGCTGGTTTTTTGAAAGGATCAACAAAATTGATAGACCGCTAGCAAGACTAATAAAGAAAAAAAGAGAGAAGAATCAAATAGACACAATAAAAAATGATAAAGGGGATATCACCACCGATCCCACAGAAATACAAACTACCATCAGAGAATACTACAAACACCTCTACGCAAATAAACTAGAAAATCTAGAAGAAATGGATACATTCCTCGACACATACACTCTCCCAAGACTAAACCAGGATGAAGTTGAATCTCTGAATAGACCAATAACAGGAGCTGAAATTGTGGCAATAATCAATAGTTTACCAACCAAAAAGAGTCCAGGACCAGATGGATTCACAGCCGAATTCTACCAGAGGTACAAGGAGGAACTGGTACCATTGCTTCTGAAACTATTCCACTCAATAGAAAAAGAGGGAATCCTCCCTAACTCATTTTATGAGGCCAGCATCATTCTGATACCAAAGCTGGGCAGAGACACAACCAAAAAAGAGAATTTTAGACCAATATCCTTGATGAACATTGATGCAAAAATCCTCAATAAAATACTGGCAAACCGAATCCAGCAGCACATCAAAAAGCTTATCCACCATGATCAAGTGGGCTTCATCCCTGGGATGCAAGGCTGGTTCAATATACGCAAATCAATAAATGTAATCCAGCATATAAACAGAGCCAAAGACAAAAACCACATGATTATCTCAATAGATGCAGAAAAAGCCTTTGACGAAATTCAACAACCCTTCATGCTAAAAACTCTCACTAAATTAGGTATTGATGGGACGTATTTCAAAATAATAAGAGCTATCTATGACAAACCCACAGCCAATATCATACTGAATGGGCAAAAACTGGAAGCATTCCCTTTGAAAACTGGCACAAGACAGGGATGCCCTCTCTCACCACTCCTATTCAACATAGTGTTGGAAGTTCTGGCCCGGGCAATCAGGCAGGAGAAGGAAATAAAGGGTATTCAATTAGGAAAAGAGGAAGTCAAATTGTCCCTGTTTGCAGACGACATGATTGTTTATCTAGAAAACCCCACTGTCTCAGCCCAAAATCTCCTTAAGCTGATAAGCAACTTCAGCAAAGTCTCAGGATACAAAATCAATGTACAAAAATCACAAGCACTCTTATACACCAACAACAGACAAACAGAGAGCCAAATCATGAGTGAACTCCCATTCACAATTGCTTCAAAGAGAATAAAATACCTAGGAATCCAACTTACAAGGGATGTGAAGGACCTCTTCAAGGAGAACTACAAACCACTGCTCAAGGAAATAAAAGAGGATACAAACAAATGGAAGAACATTCCATGCTCATGGGTAGGAAGAATCAATATCGTGAAAATGGCCATACTGCCCAAGGTCATTTACAGATTCAATGCCATCCCCATCAAGCTACCAATGACTTTCTTCACAGAATTGGAAAAAACTACTTTAAAGTTCATATGGAATCAAAAAAGAGCCCGCATTGCCAAGTCAATCCTAAGCCAAAAGAACAAAGCTGGAGGCATCACACTACCTGACTTCAAACTATACTACAAGGCTACAGTAACAAAAACAGCATGGTACTGGTACCAAAACAGAGATATAGATCAATGGAACAGAACAGAGCCCTCAGAAATAACGCCGCATACCTACAACTATCTGATCTTTGACAAACCTGAGAAAAACAAGCAATGGGGAAAGGATTCCCTATTTAATAAATGGTGCTGGGAAAACTGGCTAGCCATATGTAGAAAGCTGAAACTGGATCCCTTCCTTACACCTTATACAAAAATCAATTCAAGATGGATTAAAGATTTAAATTTTAGACCTAAAACCATAAAAACCCTAGAAGAACACCTAGGCATTACCATTCAGGACATAGGCGTGGGCAAGGACTTCATGTCCAAAACACCAAAAGCAATGGCAACAAAAGACAAAATTGACAAATGGGATCTAATTAAACTAAAGAGCTTCTGCACAGCAAAAGAAACTACCATCAGAGTGAACAGGCAACCTACAAAATGGGAGAAAATTTTCGCAACCTACTCATCTGACAAAGGGCTAATATCCAGAATCTACAATGAACTCAAACAAATTTACAAGAAAAAAACAAACAACCCCATCAAAAAGTGGGCGAAGGATATGAACAGACACTTCTCAAAAGAAGACATTTATGCAGCCAAAAAACACATGAAAAAATGCTCATCATCACTGGCCATCAGAGAAATGCAAATCAAAACCACTATGAGATACCATCTCACACCAGTTAGAATGGCAATCATTAAAAAGTCAGGAAACAACAGGTGCTGGAGAGGATGTGGAGAAATAGGAACACTTTTACACTGTTGGTGGGACTGTAAACTAGTTCAACCATTGTGGAAGTCAGTGTGGCGATTCCTCAGGGATCTAGAACTAGAAATACCATTTGACCCAGCCATCCCATTACTGGGTATATACCCAAAGGAGTATAAATCATGCTGCTATAAAGACACATGCACACGTATGTTTATTGCGGCATTATTCACAATAGCAAAGACTTGGAACCAACCCAAATGTCCAACAATGATAGGCTGGATTAAGAAAATGTGGCACATATACACCATGGAATACTATGCAGCCATAAAAAATGATGAGTTCATGTCCTTTGTAGGGACATGGATGAAATTGGAAACCATCATTCTCAGTAAACTATCGCAAGAACAAAAAACCAAACACCGCATATTCTCACTCATAGGTGGGAATTGAACAATGAGATCACATGGACACAGGAAGGGGAATATCACACTCTGGGGACTGTTGTGGGGTGGGGGGAGGGGGGAGGGATAGCATTGGGAGATATACCTAATGCTAGATGACGAGTTAGTAGGTGCAGCGCACCAGCATGGCACATGTATACATATGTAACTAACCTGCACAATGTGCACATGTACCCTAAAACTTAAAGTATAATAAAAAAAAAAAAAGAAAAAGAAAACATAAGAGATGAGTGACAAAAAAAAACCAAAAAAACAAATTAATTAATTATTTGGTAGTGTGTGGCTACTATCAAAATAGAAACCCTTTGTTAAAGATCTAGTTATCTTTCTAGTATTGATTTCTTGTTTAATTCCACTGTGGTCACATAACATGCTCTACATGATTTCAGTCTGTTAAAATTTGTTGAAACTTAGTGTATGGTAAAGTAGAAGATCTCTGTATGTCTTGGAGCATCGCAGAGTATTGGTGAATAGTCAATTTGGTAAATGGTCCGCATCGGCAAATGTCACACGTGTACTTATAAAGAATGTGTATTGGGTAAATGTTGAATATAAGGTTCTGGATATGGAAATTTGTCCAACTTTGTGTTTAAATATTTTGTACCCTTACTGATCTTTTACTTACTTGTTTATATCGTTATGAGTGTAATGTATGAAAATATCCACCTGTGACATTGAACTTATCTATTTCTGTTTAAAAAAAAAAAAAAGAAATATAACATCACCAATACTGTTCAAAAAAAAAAAAAACAAACAAACAAATGACCAACAAACATGAAAAACTGTTCAAAATCACTAATCGCCAGAGAAATGAAAATTAAAAACCACAAGGAGATATCATTCTATACCAGTTAGAATGACTACCATCAAAAAGTCAAAAACAACAATGTTGGCATGGAATTCGAAAAAAAGGAATTCTTATACATTCTTCTTGGGACTGTAAATTAGTAAAAACTGTATGGAAACCAGTATAGATATTCCTCAAAAAACTAAAAATGGAGCTGCCATTCAACCTAGCAATCTCACTACTGGGCATCTACCCAAAGGAAAGGATATCATTATATTAAAAAGATATCTGCACTCATATGTTTATTACAGCACTATTCACAATAGCAAAATCATGGAATCAACCTCAGTGTTCATCACCTGTGGACTGAATAAAGAAAATGTGGTATATAACCACCATGGAATACAATGTGCCCGCAAAAAGAATGAAATTATGTCCTCTGCAGTAACATGAATGGAGCTGTAAGTCTTTATCATAGGTGAAATAATTCAGAAACAGGAAGTCAAATACCACATGTTTTTACCAATAAGTGGGAGATAAACATAAACAATGGGTACACATGGACTTAAGGATGGAAATAATAGACACTGGGGACTTGAAAAGGAAGCAGGTTGGGAGGGAGGGTGAGTGTTTAAAAATTAACTATTGGTTACCATGTTCACTATTTAGGTGATGGGTATACTAGAAGCTCTAATCTCACCATTACACAATTTATCTATATGAGATATCTGCATATGCACCTCCTAAATCTAAAATTTTTAAACAAAGGAAAAGAAAATAAAACAAGAGAAGAGCTGCACACCCCATACTTCCCAAAAAAAGACCTGTAAAGGGGACCTAGGGCATGGGGGAGGGAGTGTTACCTGAGAAACACTTTCTGCAATGTCAAACGAGGAAAATTAGAAACCTGAAAGAAAGGTTCTGGAAGCAGCATGTGCCATGAACAGGAAACCCCACCCTTTGCCTTTTCAATTTTCTGAGTTCTTTTCAAGTGATTGGTAATTCATCCATTATTAGAACATTGTGCAAGCTCAGAGAAACATCTTTGTGAAGAACTTCTAATGGTGTCAAAAAATAGTAAATGCAGTATGAAGCAAAAAAAGAAAGCTCAGAAGAGGCATTTTCTAAATTGTTTACCAAGAATTTACATTAAAGTAACAAATTATTAACTTGCTAAACATTTGTTTCTTTTATCATAAATTCTAGGAACATGGAGATAATTGATGAGGCTGCTGGTCAGGAACAAAACGACATTAAACAATTGCCCTCAGGCATGAAGGGGGATGAATGACGTCTCATACTCGTGTGTCTCTGGGCCTGCATATCTCACAGAGCTCAGACTTCTAGGAGTTATTTTTCTTGTCAACAAAAACAATGGAAAAGCTGTCTGCCTCAAAATCAATTGATCAGACACATGCACACACACATACACAAACATACACACAAAACTTTTCTTTTCCTCCTCTTTTTTATTGTATGTCAAGTTTATTAAAATGTTACTGTTTGAAAGGTATTTCCTTAGTTATTACAGGTATTCATCTTAAAAATATAATGCTTGTATTAAAAAGAACTCATCTAATGCAAGAGCTAAATGTGGGAAAAGCATTTGTGAAATAGAAAGGTAATCAGAAATAGAAAAAAGGTATATAACAAAATGTGATGAAAACGAGTTTTCACTTTTTCTTAGGGTGGGATACAGAGATAGAGGATGGGAAGAAATTGTATCTTCTCATATAAATCTCAACTATTATTAAAATAATTGCTATGTTGTTATAACAAGAAATGTTACATAGCCTAAAAGGTATTAAACAAAGAAATGGGCAAGTTCTCTATTGATTCTATATCTTAAATTGCAATAAAAATGTTCAAAGAAACTATCTTTTAAGTCACAATTTTAATGTTTGTAAAGAACACACCCATAAATATAAAAATTATATTCTGTTACCAGTAAATGGGAAACATTTTATCACCATTTTTAGGAAATGGCTTTTTTTGAATTATATACGAACTATATTTGCATCTAGTACCAGGTATATGAGAAAAGGATATGGAGAAAAATTATTACTATACTTTTTTACTGTTATTTTATATTCTTTATTAGATGAGTTTATAGAAATCTACTTGGGAATTACCTAACTTCTCCAGTTGAGAGTAGCTGAAAATTCTAATTTTTGAAGTTTTATAAGCCATTAAATAAAGAAATCAGATATAATACTACAGTAATAATTCAAATAAATCACAGCTTCATTTAGAATTTTATTCCTTTTAGTTTTTTAATGGTTTTATTACAATATTTTGAACATGTACAGGTGATAATTTTCCTTCTGTTCCTTATAATTAATAGTAAATAATGGAGAAACTCATAATCTTTCATGTTTACTCACTTTGGTCAACTTTATTAGCATATTTGGTATTTTCATCATTTTATTGTGTGTTATAAAAATGTATTAATAAATTATATGAATTGGTTTCCAGTAAGAAATCTGTATATTAATAATAACAAAGAAGTATATAATAACAGCAAAGATAAACAAAAATAACATACATTTGTATTTTAAAAATGTATACCTATGCTAAAACAACTCTTTTTTTCATTCTTTCTAACACACACTCCAACAAAAAACCTGAGTGCTTAATGCTATGTGTATTCATGAAATTTTTTTTTAAAGTTACTTTCAAGAGTATCTTTTGCCCACCATGTTTTTCAACTGGCTTAAGTCACTACTCAACAAATATAGACTGCTCGGGAAAAGATACACATAATGGGTAACAGTCATGATTGGAGTCTTGCTATTGTAGGAATGATAAGTCTGTGGAAGGAAGCTATATCTAGGGGCTAAAGCTATAAACAAGGACCAAGTATTATTTTTGTCTTTAGAGGCGAGTTTCTGTTCTAGCACAGCCTGTGGAAATGTAGTATTAGGAGTTAAAACCGAACTCTGAAATATTATGCTGGCTCAAGTCATAAAAGTTATTTTAGCATAGCTTATGTAATTAGGTCTCAGTTTAAATTAATTTCAATGGAGAAAAAGAAAAAAAATAGCTACATTTATTTCAACCTCACCTAAATGATTCAGAGGAATTTAACCTTCAAAATGATTGATTGTGACCTAGTTTTAAAGAAGAGTGGATGGCTGAAGATGCTTTTTAAGTAAAATTATCTAGTCTAAAGCTCTCCAATGTAGCTGCAAGCTGCAATGGAGAAAGCTAGGTAAATCTCTGGAGAGGATGGATTAAAATGTTTTTAAAACTTAAAAATCTTGCATTTTACGAATAATACCAAAAGAAGCTGCCATTTGTGGGGTCAGGCGGGTGAGTGTCATGACTCAGTTTGATGTTCAGCATCTAGAGAAGACTTTAAGCATGTCGACGTGTCTTCCACTAGAGGAAACCACACTGGAAATATAAATATCACTGAGTAAAGTCAATTTGCTTAGACCCTCTCTGGATGGCTCCTGAAAATTATTGTTTTTTAGGGCAAAGTCCCTTGGCATCCTTTTGGTCTTTCCATTTTATATGGTGAAGAATACATGGGATTTAGAATTTAACTTTTATCATTGCCTAGTATGGCATTTTTTCTTTCTCAGAGGACACAACAGTCCCTTAAAAAAGGTGAGTGAAATAAGATTTGCTGTGGTTTTTATATGGTCTGATTGTTCCCAGTACAAGCCATGTTGAAATTCCATCCCCCATGTGGCAATGCTGGGAGGTGAGGCCTAGAGGAAGGTGTTTGGGTCATAGGGGTGGATCCCTCATGAATGGCTTGGTGCTGATCCTGTGGAGCAAGTGAGTCCCAAATCTCACAAGAAAAGACTGGTTCTCACAAAAATGGATTATTTCATTTGACAGCAGGTTGTTATAAAATGAGGTTACTCCTGTTCTGTTTGGTTATCTCACCTCACACTGGTCAGCTTCCCCTTTGACCTTTCTTGCTATGTTATGACACAGCAGGAGAGCCTTCTCCAGAAGCCAGAGCCATGCTCTTGATCTTTTCAACCAGCAGAACGATAGGCTAAAAATCCTTTTTTCTTTATAAATTACCTAGTTGCAGGTTTTCTGCTGTAGCAACACAAAACAGACTAAGACAATAAGAAAATGTACTCTTTTTTTTCTCTCTCTCTCTCTGCTTTAGAAAATAATACAACATTTCAGCCAAGCACAGTGGCTCACGCCTGTAATCCCAGCACTTTGGGAGGCTGAGGCGGGTGGATCATGAGGTCAGGAGATCGAGACCATCCTGGCCAACATGTGAAACTCGTCTCTACTAAAAACACACACAAAAAAATTAGCCGGGCGTGGTGGCTTGCGCCTGTAGTCCCAGCTACTCAGGAGGCTAAGGCTGGAGAATCACTTCAACCCGGAAGGCAGAGGTTGCAGTGAGCCGAGATCTCGCCATTGCACTCCAACCTAGGCAACAGAGTGAGACTCTGTCTCAAAAAAAAAAAAAAAAAGAAAGAAAGAAAAAAAAAAGAAAATAATACAACATTTTTACTGTCTTCATGAAAGCAGAAAATCATCAAAGGATTGCAAAGAGGATGGCAGGTATGTTGCATGTGAAATAAAGAATTGGATGAGGTGGCTAGATTAGACTAGAACCCCAAAGAGACTAAGTCTTTTCTCCTGCCTGACTCTCAGGCTTTAAATCCAAGATTCAGAAGAAAGAATGTTACTCAGGAAACATAAGCTGTCAGGAAAGTTTGAGACCTGCTGCTGTCTATCTTGACGCTTTTACTATAGAGCCAGCCTCAGCCACAATATATCCTCCAGTGGCCATTCATCTTAGCTCAGGGCACCCCTTCCTCCATCACCAAAGGACCTGATTCAGAACAGATCCCCTGTCTATGCTTTGCAAATTAAAAGAACACATTGTTTGTTCCAATATTTTCAAAGCTCTTGGTTAGCAGATATTGTCTGTGACCTTTTAAGACTTTGATATTCCTCTCAGAGGTATAAATTTATTTTCTCTGAGCTGTAAATTTATTTTCAGATGTTGCAAAACAACAACAATATATCAAAACAATACCTGTCTGTAAAATAAAAAAAAATAGGACAGACAGAAGTGAACAAAATAAAACAAAACAAACACATTAAAAATCCCCACAAAATCCACCAGTTCTTGAAGACAGATCCATTGTCTACATAAAATTGATCATAGACTTAAGTCGTTTTCCTGATAATTGGAACAGATGTACCCATGATCAGTCTAAAAGGAGGTTCAGAAAGACCTGGACCAAGAGGTACAGGATGTACGAGTGCAATTCTATTATCATCCCTCCTCTCTTGTGCCTCCTTCACATTTTATCAAATTTTCTTACAGTTCGATGATTGCCCTTCTGTTAAATAAACTTGAAATAGAGTTTAGCCTTTATAGGTATTTAAAATTCATCTTGATTTTATTTCATGATAAGTTAAGGTTAACTTATACCTTAAAATGGAAATCAATAATGACAGCAATAGTAAGATTTTAAACAAAGGTCACACATAACTATACAGTTAAAATTATGACTATATCAACTGGTTTTGAGTTTGCATAAATCATTAATACCACAGAATTAACCACGTATGTATGGAAGAGCGTGTTTTATGAAAACACCTAATTATTTAATGTTTTAAATAAAACACTGTTTCATTGTCACATTTTACAGATCCTAAATCTGACTGCCATTATTGCAGTTTGCAGATAATAGCAGTAACTGACAAAGTCAAAAATCAGAAGTCAGCTGTCATAGACTAATTTGATGACAATGAAGAGAAAAATATGCTCAGATGGAATGTAGATCAATGTACATAAATATGATTTTGTACACAAAATAAAGTGTTTTGAAGATTATCTTTGTGTATATATTAGTGTTCCTATATAATCAAACATATTTAGTGTACTAGAAAGTACATACAGCAAGTCTTAAGTCTTAAGGATTAGTAGAGAAAAAGAAAAGTACACCTTGGTATTAATTTTTTTTTTTCTCTTGAGACAGAGTTTCACTCTGTTGCCTAGGCTGGAGTGCAGTGGTGTGATCTAGGCTCACTGCATCCTCCGCCTCCTGGTTTTAAGCGACTCTCCTGCCTCCCCTCTGGAGTAGCTGGAACTACAGGTGTGCATCACCATGCCTGGCTAATTTTTGTCTTTTTGGTAGACATGGGGTTTCACTATACTGGCCAGGTACAATTTTTTACTATATAAATTTTGTGAGTTCAAACTACCATTTTAACAGTGTTTTCAAGACTTCAGTGAAAATTGAAAGAAAAGTTTTTATATTTCAAGATGAATTTAATTATAAAATTGAGTTACTTCCATACAACCTTTAATTGGAAGTGATTTCCAATGTAACGACATGATAAAAAGCCAATATTAGAACAACAACCTAATAGAAGTCTATAAATATGCTCAATTAAAAGCATATGCTTCTTGATTGATACCAACATTTGACAGTAGTTATCTCTATGAGGAGAGATTTTCATAGAAAAAAAAAAGAAAAAATCTCATCACAGATCACTTCCAATAGATTTTGATGATATGGAACACAAATTTTGAGTTTCAATGAAGCAAAAAGAAAGACAGAATGTACTAAGCCATTCTTGCATTGCTATAAGTATATCTCTGAGACTGAGTAATTTATAAAGAAAAGATATTTAATTGGCTCCCAGTTCTTCAGGCTGTCTAGGAAGCATGATGCTGGCATCTTCTTGGCTTCTAGGGAGGCCTCAGGGAACTTATACTCATGGCAGAAGGCAATTCTGTGGGGACAAGCACTTCACTTGGTGAAAGCAGGGGCAAGAGAGACAGAGAAAGTGCCAAACCCTTTTAAACCACCAGATCTTGCAAGAACTCACTCACTATCGTGAGGACAGCACCAAGAGGATGGTGTTAAACTACTCATGAGAAATCTGCCCCCATGATCCAATTACCTCCCACCAGACTCCACCTTCAACACTTGGAATTACATTTTAATGTGAGATTTGGGCGGAGACACATAGCCAAACTATATCAGAAAGGAAGGAAGAAGGAAGAAAAGAATCTCATTATTCTCATCAGTAGGTATGTATTACAAAAAAAATTTATTCAATAGTTCATAGGAACTCATTTTCTCTCTTATATAAAAGGGTGTACATGAAATCTTCAAATTTTTTCTCTTGGTCTTCAAAATCTAAACTACTATCTTGTCTTTCGTAGAAAACAGTTCTGATTCTAATTTCTGTACAATTAAAATATAATTTATATTTTTTCTAAAGAATCAAAATATTACAGTTCACAATTATAACAATTTATTTTTCTGGAAACTAATAAAGATACTGTTTTATAGTACAGATAAATATTCCAAAAAATCTGTCAGGAACATTAACAACTTTGTCTTATATCAAGTTCTAATATATGCTTGTCTGCCTCTGTTCTCCCTAATCTGTCTCCATTTTTATGTCTTTATATACATATATATAACATATATAGTATTATAAATATTACATAATTAATTTCTTAGATATAAAGCAGTCATACATATATGTACATAGGCATGAATATATATGTATATATATCATACATACTAATAAAGATATAGGCAGGTGAGAAATAAGCATATGACTACATATGAATGTATGTCTGGGTGTATATATATGTATCTTTTCATATATATGTTTATATATACACAAATATATGAAGAGAAAGAGAGAGATTACTTTTAATTCTGGTTTTAATTTTCTAATTTTTATTTTTAAGATAGATTTTGGCATCCATGTTTTATGCTTACTTGTGAAGTTGACATAAAATTATATTTCCTTTTCCTATCTATATTTAATGTTGATACATAAGTAAAATTATATTTTTAATACATTCTTGTGAGAATTCTACCTTTCTCAATTTTCTGGAAGAGATTGTTTGATGTAGGAATGAACAATTTCATAAATATTATGTAGGAATCCTATGTAAAATTCTCTAAGCTTGATATTCTTTTTGTAATTAAGTACAAAAGAAAATAGAGTTCTATTAAAGATTGACCTTCACATCAGATATTCTCTTTATGCTTTTAAAATGTTTTTTATAAATAAAAATTGCACAAATCATTAATGTACACCTCAGTGAATTTGTGAGAAGTGAACATTTATAAAACAGCCATACCCAAGCCATGAATCAGTACCTTGAAACTCTTTGTACTCCCTCTCAATCATTACACTTCTTATTATTTCCAAAGGTCTTATTTGTGCTGCTGTCCCAAAATACTTGAAACCTGGTAATTTATAAACAACAGAAAATTATTTCTCACAGTTCTTGGGACTAGAATGTCCCAGATTAAGGTGCTGGCTGGTGAGGAGCCAGTCTCTCTGCTTCCAGAAGATGCCTTTTTGCTGCATCCTGCACAGGGCAGGAAAGCTGTGTCCTCACATGGCAGAAGGGTTTGAAAGGCAAGAGACAGCTCCCTTCAATCTCAAGCACTTCCATAAGAGTTTTAATCCCATTCATGAGAGCAGAGCCCTCAAGATTTAGTCACCTCCCAAGGGCCACATCTCTTAATGTAGCATTGGGGATTAAGTTTCAATTATAATTTTGGAGGGGACATAATTATTCAAACTATACCAGTACCACATTGACTGCTAATATATAGTTAAGTTTTGCCTGTCTTTAAATGTATAGATAAATGGGAAAAAATTGGTGTATATCACTTTGTGTCTTGTTCCTTTCATCAAATGTATTAATCCATTCTGGTAATAGAGGGTAAAAATTTAAGCATCAGGTTTGTGATCTGTTCTCTTCCTTTCCCTGCAAAACAAAGAGGACAGTTGTCCCAGTCTAATCACCTTGTAAACATAATACTGTCAGACCTCCTGGTAAAAAAGAATTTGTTGTTGTTGTTGTTTGTTCTTCCTGTCAAGAGATTTCTTATCTATGAAACACTTCTGGCCAATTGTGGCTGGTTGTCTAGGGTTCCTTATTGTTAACACATCTGGGATCTATGGATTTATAGGACATGGCTCCCTTAAAATGTGACATAAGGAATGTAATTATCTGAGTATAAACTGTGGATATTTCATTACCTAAATGACTGCTTTTGCATAGGTGAGCTGACCTTTTACTTCACCTAGAAACTACATCTGTTATCCAAAGCCTGAGTATGTCCAATAATACAAAAAAGGACCTAGGAAACCTTGCAAGAGTTCCTGGACCTCTGCCTTCTTTTCATGTGAATTTTAATCATATAATTTGAAATTGTTATATAATTACAAAGTGTGTAAGAACTCTAATTGAAAGCAGGTTACCTTCACAATCTGATCCTCTGTGTTATTCAATAGACATTCAGATTGTTCTTAATTGTAAGCGTACTATGAGTCGGGTAGTGTAGAAACAGCCTCTAAACTGAGGATCTGCACATAGATTCATACTGTGAGCATAACAACACCTATATAAAAGCGTGAGGATGTAGGACTGGGCAGAGGTAGAATTTTACCTGCAAGAAAACTGCAACAGAAGTTTCAGGAGATTTTGTACAGAGCTTGGAAGCTGAGATAGGCTTCCGGAAATCTTTCAAACTGAGGCAAGAGAGCTGGAAAATTGTACCACCCTATTGACTAGTCAATGCAGGAGGTATTTTCCCAGGATAGGGCTTACACTTGATGAATTATTGCCTCTGCTTGAGACAGCATTAAAAGAAGAGGGGACAGTCTAGTCCCCCATCTGTTTTATCTACAGCCATTGCTTGATAATTATCAGATGGAAACCGTGGGCTAGAACTTCCCATTTGTACCATACTTATAAATCAACTGAACCATGGTATTTTTGATGTAAACACTCAAATGCAATTGTAAGATACCCGCCAAGATTCAGACCCATGTTTCTTTGAGGAATAATGAGTGAATGGGATAACACAAATGCACAAGAAAAATATCAGAACTAATTTTTCTTCATCTGTACCTCTGGGGGAAAAATTGTATTTTTTTAAGTCTATCCAAGGGACAATATCGAGCACCATTCTTATTCTCAATCTTTAGAATAATTATGATCATCCAAGGGTATATGTCCATACTTTTGAAAGTGTGGTCTCAACTATTTTAGTACCTTGAAGAAAAGGTATAATTAAATGGATATAATGTACAAGAATCTATCACTTTCTATTGATGACAAAGTTACTTTTCAAGTAATAAAATATTATTTGAAGAAACTAACGGTGTAATTGTGATAATTAACTCACAGTGATTCTTTGTTAAGCCTACCCCGTTTAAGAAGCGTAACCAGCAACCAATCAACATATAAGCTCTTGTTTTCAAAGGTCAGTAATTCAGGTTATGCTGAATAGCTTTAGCATACTTTTTAAGCAATATTTTAAGAAAGCTGGCCGGGCGCGGTGGCTCAAGCCTATAATCCCAGCACTGTGGGAGGCCGAGGCGGACGGATCACAAGGTCAGGAGATGAAGACCATCTTGGCTAATACGGTGAAACCCTATCTCTACAAAAAATTAGCTGGGCGTGGTGGCGGGCGCCTGTTGTCCCAGCTACTCTGGAGGCCGAGGCAGGAGAATGGCGTGAACCCGGGAGGCAGAGCTTGCAGTGAGCCGAGATTGCGCCACTGCACTCCAGCCTGGGCGACAGAGCGAGACTCCGTCTCAAAAAAAAAAAAAAAAAAAAAAAAGAAGAAGAAGAAAGCTATGAACCAAGCATTTCATGTGAACAACCAGGGATTAGACGACATTAATTAAATTCATTCTATGAAATAAGCCATACATACTTTAGAACTGGATTTTTAAACATGTATTCTTAAATCCAACAATTAAAACCATGCTAGCCTAAGTAGAAACTTGTTTTGTATTGAACTTATAATCCTTGTTAATAGGCCATTGGTGAAGATCTTAACCATGAACCCTCTCTTCTTTTTGGTCATCATGGTTTTGCGTCTCATAAATAAATTTTATTTATAACTCTAAATTGCTGTCTTCATCTCATGGTGGATCATTTGTGGCTATAATAGATTAATGTTGTCATTCAATTTTACAGGTTTTCTCCCTCACCTTCTTGGAACTCATTCAATGAATACATTTGGGTTTTATTTTGTTTTTGTTTTTTTCTGCTTCACCTTTCAAAACACAAATACTTACTCAAGGATTCTGTTTTACAGATTGCTAAGCTCTTTAGAGAAGCCCTTCTTCCTGAAGACAATTACTTTCCATTGCTGAGTAACAATAATAGATCTTGGAGATTCCAGAGGGCTGTGCAGAGCTTAGAAATCTGCTCTTTTCCTATCAACCAATGTACACACTTCATCACTGTTAGACATTGTGTATAATATGTATGCCTCCACAACAAGCAGTTTCTTGCTTTTAATATGTTATAGTTCTTTTTCTTTCTATAGAACTAGTAAAATAACCAAGTTTTTAATACTTTCTAAATGTTTTTTTCTCTATTCTGAAAACTAAGCTATTTATACAATAGTAAGGAAAATATAATAAGCCAATTTTCTTCTTTGTCTCCTGATATATATATATATATATATATACACACATACACACACACACATATATACACACATATATATATACACACACACAGACATATATACATATATATATATATATATATGGAAAACACCTTTATAGTTACTTTAGTTTCCCCAAGAGATTTACTGAAAGTTAGTTCTTACTCTTAAATACTGTTCCCATTGGTATTGGCATTGGCATTGCATTTGGGAATTGTTAAATTGGAAAAAAAAAGGAGGTGGGGTGGTTGTTAAATTGGGGAATTGACATTGCAAAAGAAATTGCCAGCCTGGGCAATGTGGTGAAACTCTCTACAAAAAATACATAATATTAGTCAGCCATGGTGGTGTGTGCCTGTAGTCCCAGCTACGTGGGGAACTGAGGTAGGAGGATTGCTGGAGTCCAGAAGATAGAAGTTAGAGGCCACAATGAGCCGTGATCACACCACTGCACTCCAGCCTGGGCGACAGAGTGAGACTGTCTCAAAAATAAATTATGTTCAGTTTTACAACATGAAGGAGTCTGGATCCCTGATCTACGGACATTCATTCCAATGAGGCACATAGGTTAGGTCTATATGGCATTTGGGGGTTTATCTGTGATACTGAGTAGAATTAAATTGTATTCAATTAAGAGACTGAAACATGACTAGAGTCTATCTGTAGAGCGTTGCAGCGTGTGCAATGTGCAATGACTCAGGGAAGGATATCTTCTGCTCCTTGCCAGAGCAGAATGGCTCATGCAGGTTTCTGTGGTACTCTGGGTTACAGAAGGCCAGAGCATTAAAGAAGAAATGCGTAGTGTAACATATGCAACTGGGGACAAGGAGGAGGAGACTTCAAATATAAGATCAGAGTTGGATATGATCTTTGGAGAAAAAAGTCAATTAGACTCTGGTTTTGCCAGGGTGAGTGAAAATTTTCTGGGCATAAGTATTTTTTCAGGAGCCTTGACAATGGTTTTATGATTTGTCCTCATGATTTGCTATTTCACGAATTAAAAAGAATATTTGAAACTGAATATATGCTAATGTGAATATACATTAAATTTTATTACTATGCTCGCATTTCATGAAATCTAGCAATGTGATCTCTCAAACCACATTGTTTGTTACATGATGTTTTAATAAAAGTAACCATATAATTTGACCATTAAAACACTTTTAGCACTTTTTTAGTATTTGTAGTGATAAACACCATAATCTGTTTTACAATTAATACATATTCTCATTTCAGTTAGATTTCATATAAAGGATTATTTCACAAAGAAGATGAAACTAGTTTGTATAAAATACATTTTATAGTATATATTTCATCATAGCTGTGGAAGTTTATCTATTTAAAGTGGTTAAAAACAAATCATAGCATACAATACAAAGTAAGTATTTGTTAGTCATTCAATTGTTTTGATGACCAAGAAGAATCAATGGCTTAATCAAGGTTAAAAAATGGTATTTGGCCTCTATTATTTCACTTTTCTGTTAAGATGAGGTTATACTGGGTTAGAGTGGGCCCCAAATTCAATGACCTATGTCCTTGTAAGAAGGCCATATAAAGACACAGGCACAGAAAGGGGGGCCTCAGAATATGAAAGCAGAGATTGAAGTGATGAATTTACAAGCCAAGGAATGTCAAAACACTAGGAGAGATGCATGGAATAGATCATCCCTAGATCCTTTGGATGGAACGTGACACTGTCAGCATGTCAATACTAGACTCCTAGTCTCCAGAACTGTGAGAGAATATGTTTTTGTTTGTTTGTTTGTTTTAGACTTTTGTGGTATTTTCTATGTTGCCAAAAGAAACTAATACATAGGCACTATGTTAGTTGTCACTGGAAATTTTATAGAAATAAGATTTGCATTCTAAAATTTATTAGGAGAGACAGACAAGTAAGCAGATTATTGTAATAAAATGTGATATGTGTTACAATAAGGCATTTTAGAGTATCAAATCAGACATCAAACTTAGGTTTCCTGAAGAGAAGTGGCTCTAAATAGAGATTTTGAAGATAAGTAGGTGTTAGAGAGGACGGGAGAGGAGAAGAATTCCTGTGCAGTAAAGAGTAAAGGCAGAGTGGTGGCTGTGGCAAGAATGATTTTAGCACATTTGGAGCACAGGTGAGTTGGTAGAGGAAGTAAAGAAACTTTCATAAGAGATTTAAACAGCAGGGAAGATAACCAAGGTTGTATCAGCCATTTAAAACATTTACATGCATACTGAGGGCAAGACTGCTTTGTTCTACAGCTGAAAAACATACTGAGGAATGGTATCAACTTTATTGCTAGTGAAATGCATTGGAGTACCTAATATGCAAATGAACTTAAAGTGGTTTTTGAGTCCTTGTTTAATGGATTTAATTTGTCCACTCAATCAAAGACAGAATAGTTTACTAATTTCAAGCTACCACCTGCAGAGGCAGACATTTCATCAGTAGGTTTGTTTGGCTAGTATTGATAAAATGCATTTTCTCTTCTTCCTGATCAATGAGTTGGAATATATTTTCCAACTTTCGCAGTTGGAAATGGCCATATAACTGGATTTTGGCCGCCAATGACATGTGAATTGAAGTAAAATGCAATCCATTAGATTTAGCCCATTTAAACTTTCCAAATGTATTCCTCCATACTTGATCCCCTATTTTGGTGACCTTAGCTGCCATGTATTGAAGGTAGCAGCACCATAAAATAGAATAATCTGGTTCCTTGATCTATGGACAATCACCTCAATTAGAACATAGGTTTAAGTCTATATAGCATTTTTAAAAATTTATCTGTTACAGCAAATACTAGAATTACTCTAAAAAATAATATAGGCAGAACAACAGAGAAAAATGCAGGCAATAATGGGGAAAGCATTTGAGAGAGAGAGAGGGAGAAGAAGAAGGAGAAGGAGAAGAAGAGGAGAAGAAGAAGATGGGGAGAGGAGGAAAAGGAAAATTATATTGATAGTTGATGTTAGAAAAGCATTTGAAAGATAGTAATAGTCAAGTTAAACGTATGACGTTTATAGTGCAGATGGAGAGAACATGTGATAATTCAAAATATATGTAGAAGGCGGGATTCAAAGCAAATGGTAACTGGATTTTTATAAATATTGGACTAAGAGAATCAATCACAAATATTAAATGTATGAAAAAAGTATATGGGGGTGGGTTATGGAGTTTTGTAAGTGGTTTCATCAGTTTGTATGATGTTGTGCCTCAGTTGTTTATGGGACTTCAAAGAGAAAATGCCTTGTAGAATTTGTGTGTGAGAGTATGTGTGTCTATAATGGAAGCACTTGTTTGTAGAGACAGAGAGTATATACAAAGAAAAGAATAAAAAAATAAATAAAATCCTAGGTAAATTTGAGATGCAGAAGAAGAACTACTTCTGGATACTAGAAGACCTCAGTGCTTTCAGGCTGATCTATATGACTGGAATAAACATAACCCTCTCTCCTGATCTTTTTTTCTATCATTTCAACATGACTCTTAGGCATACTTCAGAAATTAGCTTAAAAGTTATTTCACAACATGTATTTGCCACCTATCCTATCTCAGCCTCCTCCAGGCTGTGATAGTATATTGCACATGTAATTGAAGGAGAAAGTCATTTTGGAGAAACAGGGACAGATGTAAATTTGTTTCCTTCATTTGAGTTTTAGCTCAGTAGAATTTGTTTTACTTGAATTAATTTAAATGTTAAGATGCTATATTTGATCCGTTGCAAACATATCTAAAGTCTGACATTAGGCTACTAAACAGTCTCTGCCCTTCTCCATATAGATCAGTGGTACTCTGTACTTATCAGGTAATAAGTACTATCAGGTAATAGGTACTTATCAGGTAATAAGACCAATGCCAGAAGCAAGATTACATTGCATACCCTGATAAGGGTATAGTCAGTGCAAATTGAAGACAGCATACCTATCACTACAATATGCCCTTCAAGTTTAACATTCTAAGAATAATTCACATTTGAGCAGAAAACTTCAGTGTGCAATACAGAATATATCAAGTTAGGAAGGAAATATTCGGTAAAGATTGTTGTGTATAAACATGTCTTAATGTGGAAACTAGGTTTAACCTTTCTTTCTAGTTTTATTTATATATATATATATTTATTATACTTTAAGTTCTAGGATACATGTGCACAACGTGCAGGTTTGTTACATATGTATACATGTGACATGTTGGTGTGCTAAAAGTTGGTTTATATTAGTTGAAGAAAAAGGCCAGATCCCTAACTCTATTGTGAGAGTCTGTTTCTTATTGTATGTCACCTTTTACACCAACATGCTTTCCAGTTCCACCTTGCTACAGAGATGATACCTACTAAAACCGAGGGGATGAGGGTGATTTACCTATCGTGCTACAACACAGTGTAGCTTAGAATAAGCTGCATTCTATAACATATTCCCAGAAAATAAAGATAGATTCAAGAGCCAAATTAATAGAATAAGCTTTTATATGCTGCTTTCTTTTGTCTTTCAGCTTTAGTGAATATGCTGCACTGTATTTTTATGCTTTCAACCTTTTTATAGTATCCTGAATGGCATCACATGAGAGGCCATAAACAAGGCAATGTTTCTGGAATATTATAAATGTGATGAAGTGAACTGAAATGGGCATTTCAAATTACACTGTCTAGAGATAAGTGAAAGTCCCTTTCTACATAGCTCTAATGGTAATTGGATCACTAACCCCTGGGAAAATGCATGTTCTAAATCTCCCTCTGATATTATTTTCTGTTCTTCATACGGTTTGAGTCTAAATCACCACTCACACATCTGTGTTTTTAAGAGTCTGTTGAGAGGTCATTAAGCCTTTCTGTACCATGTAGTAGTCCTCAGAGCTTTGTTTTCTTT
Source organism: Gorilla gorilla gorilla (assembly GCF_029281585.2). NCBI lineage: Eukaryota > Metazoa > Chordata > Mammalia > Primates > Hominidae > Gorilla > Gorilla gorilla. Next base: position 74,894,923 of record NC_073243.2, read on the forward strand.
GTGTGTATTATTTAGAGTTTGTATGAGTGCTGAACAACCTAAATAACTTGAATCTGCAGTAAATATATTTTTTGGTGGCCACCTAGGTATGGGGCAATCCCTTGACCTCTCTTCTCTTTCTCTGACGCAAATCAAAGTGTATTTCAAATAGTACTGCCTTGAGTCATTCTCAGGGTAAAGTTACATCATAAAAGTAGTTCACCCTGAATGCCTTAAGCTAGTGCTTCTACTCTTGACTGGAAAGATTAAATTAAAAAAAGAAAGAAAGAAATGCTGTGGATGGCAGTATTCTTTAATAATGTCTAAAGTCTTTGCTGAGATAGCTTGTCTGATTTCATGTACATGGAGCGACAACTTGCAAGACGTGAAATTGAGATAACAGCAAAATAACTCCAGAAGATATCATACTCTGAGATTTTGAAAATTTAGTGTTATTTCTGGACATGGCTAATCAGGAATTGCTTAAGTACAGAAAGTATCAGATCTAAAAAAACATTATCTAGAAAACACACGAGAGGTGGAATTTTCTCTCAAGCCATTTTGTTGTATCTGTAGTTTCACCAGGGAATCTTTGATATAAACTCACTTTACTATAGATTTCAATTGAAATAAGGACTGAAGTTGCCGATTTCCCTGGTCATATTGATAATAAAAACCATAACTAAGCTGACTGAAAATGAGTTAAGTTCCTAAGATCCAGCAAAAGATTGGCGTGTAGTGTATAGATAGTGTCTTCGTTACTTGTTTTACTAAAGCCTTAATACTTATCCTGTAAATACAATTTTAAGTTCTGTTAAACTGTTACAGTGAGATAAACAAGTTTATCTGTTAATAATTTAAATAAAGTATTAATTTTAATTCACAGCAGAAATACTATATTTGTCAAATCACACTATAATTATTACTAAATTTTTAATCTTTCATTCATAATTTCCAATATTTGCTTCAGTACATTATACATTTCTTAAAAAACTATGAAATGTAAGGCTTAAGATAGAAATTCTTACACAGTATGTCCAGTTAAAATTATCCAACTACAAAACAAATACTAAAACTGTTTCCAATCATATTCCTGAAAACTAAAACTTATCCACTTAAGTCACTATCAAAATTTTAATTAAAGAATCTAGTTAATTACATGTTAAAATATTTTTCCTTATATTTAAAAAGAAATTTCAATATATTTACAATGCAGATTGCCAGAAACTAATGTTGTCACTGAGCACCCTAGTGACCTGATTGCTCAGCCTTCCCTGGGTTCATGCCATTGGCAGGCAACTTTGCAGTTCCTTCCAGTAAAGGGTGGGAGTGTGGAAGGACTACATATATTCCACTCCTTGGATGTGGGTTTTGCCTTGTAATTTGCTTAGGTCAGTTGAATAACATGAATGTGTGTGTTAACAGGCTGCTTCTGAGCCAAGTTTAGGAGGTAGTGTATTTTTTCTGTATGTTCTTTTTCACCTCTGCCGCCACCATGAAAGGAATATCTCCATATTATCTCTCTGATCCAATTGAGAAGATTTAGAGACAAATGAAGCAGAGCCACACCAGAACAGCTGAATCACAGAGGCCAGCCTAGGCCAGCCAAGCACCTGCCAACTCATAGATGATGAGTGAGTCCGGCCTATATGAAGCAGTCCTGAGTGAATCTAGACCAGGCACAAAGATGACCTAAAGAAACCCTAATTGCTGTATGTCAATAAGGTTTTAGCATGGCTTGGTATGTTGCATTACTGTGATTATAGCTATATAATACATATAGCCTACATTTCAGAAATTTGAGAAAGATAGACATACGATGGAAACAATAAATACAGTCTTGAAAAAATGGTTCAATATAATAATTCAACAATAATTAATATTTTATTTATTTTTGTAGATCACAAATGCTATTGAATATTATAAAAAGATCACCTCTGAAAAATATAAGCACATTCAATGCAAATTTGACATACACAGTACCCACGAAGTTTTATTATTGACCACTTCAGAATCATTGGAAAACCTACATTTATAACAAATTAGGAAGTATCAGTATATTTTTATCTTGTGTATATTCTAGCAATGCAGTTATCTTTGCTTTAATTTCTTTCAAGGGCACTCATCTACATAGAACCTTATAAAGTACAAGAATAAGCTCTAAAAAATAAAGTAAATCTTATAGGATACCCTATACAGAGGTACTTGTAAGTTTATATATCATTTTAAAGAAACTGTGAAAGGAAATACAAGAATTTCATGTTATACTTTTAGAAGCAGTACCAAAATCTATGGCAATTTCCGGCATCATGCCTAACTCTGAAGAAATTAAGAAGTTATAGCTGACAATAATAGTAGTGAAATGTAGGATGAAAATACTATACAGAAGAAAATTGAATAATAATATTATAAAAAATTGATGACTTAGAAAATAAGCATCATTCATCTAATATACACTATTGGAATCCTAGAAAGAGAGGTTTTATACAAGGTAAAACTTTTTCTGAGTTACCTCTGGGTAATATTTGATGAATAGTCTCCTCATTATTTCTCAGTAGGAAGACTATTCAAAAAATTGCCAAGCTACTTCTTTTCAGGTGTAGATTCACCTGCCACATATTGGAGATAAATATTGAGACTGAGGATAAGAAAAAATGTTATAGAATTCTATTTAATTGATTGAATGGAAGTGTTCCAAATAGAAGTTTTCAAATAATACACAGTTAGCGCTTTGATGTTTGCAGGGGATTGGTTTCAGGACCTCCTGCTGAGAGAAAAATCTGAGGATGCACAAGTCTATTATATAAAATGGTGTCGCATAATCCACCCTCTGCATCCACAGGATCCAAATCTGTGTATTCCACCAACCACAGATGGAAAATACCTACAGTGCCCCTACCTATCCACTGTTTTCCAACCTTGGTTGTTTGAATCAACAGATGTGAAACTCATGGATACGGAAGGCCAACTGTATCTATAACTGCAGGTCTTAGTCCTTCTGGGAATGCTATAATGAAATACCTCAGACTGGGCTGCTTATACAAAATTGAAATTTCTTACTCACCAGTTATGGAGGCTCAAAAGTCCAACATCGAGGCACCAGCAAATTTGGTGTTTGGGGAATGCTCACGTTCTGTTTCATAAATGACACCTTCTTGCTGTGTCCTTGGGTGGTAAAAAGGGCAAACAAACTTCCTCAGGCATCGATTATAAAGGCATAATACTCTTCACCAAGGCTCTGCCCTCATGATGTAATCATGTCCGATAGGCTCCCTCGCCTAATTACATAATGGTGATTAGGTTTCAACATATGAATTTGGGAGGGACATACCATAGCATTTACCAATAATTTATTTGCATTTCTAAGTGTGTAATATTTTAGTATGTATAAACAATGTGGAAACTGAATTTCAGCTAAACAAATTTATGAAAATTATATTTAAACAAACCATGCACATTCATCTACAGAATATTTTTAAAGCTATCTCATATCACATATTCTCATTATTATATACATACTTTTCAGATTCGATCACCTATATGAAACTTTTCAGAAACAACCTAATTGTATTATGTGTTCACTTTTTCCATTACAGGCATCTTGAGAATAGTTCATGTGTCTTTTACATTTTTGTATCTTTAATGTCTGCCAAATATACAGCTATTCCCAATGTGTATTTATGAAAATTGAAAATAATGAAATTATCAGTAGAGCAAGGACTCAATAATATTTGGGGTTTTAAATTCCAAATTGAAAAGCAAGTGATATCACATAGTATTCAAAGTGTGTTGAGAAAATTCTATGGGTTTCCTTTTAGTTGCTTTAAAATTATTTACTTTATTATTTATACTATCTTCCAGAGCACCAGTGTTTCTTACTATATGCTTCTTCACCTTTCCCCAGTAGTATTCACGGTTTCCAAAAGATACCAAATAGCACTTCCTATCTGTATTAGTCCATTCTCACGCTGCTAATAAAGATATAACCGAGACTGGGTAATTTGTAAAGAAAAGAGGTTAAATGGATTCACAGTTCCACATAGCTGGGAAGGCCTCACAATCATGGCAGAAGGCACAGGAGAAGCAAAGGTACATCTTACATGCAACAGGTACGAGAGATTGTGCAGGGAAACTCCCATTTATAAAACCATTCAAACTCTGTTGTTGTTGTTTTTTTTTTTGTTTGTTTTTTTTGAGACAGAGTCTCACTCTGTTGCCCAGGCTGGAGTGCAGTAGTGTGATCTCTGCTCACTGCCAGCTCCACCTCCCGGGTTCACGCCATTCTCATGCCTCAGCCTCCGGAGTAGCTGGGACTACAGGCACCCGCCACAATGTCTGGCTAATTTTTTGTATTTTTTAGTAGAGATGGGGTTTCACTGTGTTAGCCAGGATGATCTTGATCTCCTGACCTTGTGATCCACCTGCCTCGGCCTCCCAAAGTGCTGGGATTACAGGCGTGAGCCACCACGCCTGGCCCAGAACTCTTAAGACTTGTTCCCTGCCACAGGAACAGTATGAGGGAAGCTGTCCCCACGATTTAATTATCTACTCCTGGACCCACCCTTGACACATGGGGATTATTACGATTCAAGATGAGATTTGAGTTCACAGCCAAACCATATTACTATTCAAATATAGCCCCTCAATGAACCACAGCTCCTGGCATTCATACTATTATGTGGTTCCCACTTCATTTAATCTTAGCTGGACTCCCGTAACCAAAATAATATGGAGAAAATTGATAGTAAAATAATTTCGAGCTGTTATGTACTAATGGAAAGTTGATAACATTGTCACCTGCACTAATATTAAAAAAAGAAGAAGGTGAAAATGAATCAATGGATTTTGATACAGATATTCTTAGGCAGAATGTCAAAAGTGCCAACTACATATAAAAATAATGTAAGATATGTAATGTGTAATGCATAAAGCAATATTAAAAATATAAAATATATCATACTTTATTGTATCATCTATTCATATATATGTATACATATGTATATACTTACAAGAAATATGTATATACAAACCCAGAAAGTAATGATATAGTTTTGAACATCTAGTTATCAGAAATATGTGTTCATTTGCATAACCTTTTGTTAGGTTTTCTGTTACATGCAGCTAAGTTCATTCCTACATGTTAAAATTGCAAAAGGATATAACCAAATTCCTTGATGTGATAAATGAGAGCTTTCATAAGTTTACTACTCCCTATATCTCCAGCCTTGGGTTTCACAGCTATCCAACTGACTCCCTTTGCTGTAGCCAATCCACTCTTCAGTTGTATAACAATAGGAAATCAGGATGCTGTTTGAAACATTATCCTCTTGAAATTCAGAATAGGTACTGGTTTGTAGGTCCTGTGACATCCTCAGTAAAGATGTCTGATTGAATGCTTGGAGCTTAATGTTTTCCAAATGATTCTGATCACATAACTATTCAACTAGCACCTTGTAACAATACTCAGTCTAAGCATTCTATGAGAAATGCATTGTGAAATGCTGTCTAGGCACATGAAATTCTTGCAGTGTTCCAAACATGCCTTTTCACTTCCAGGCTTTGTTGAAAGTGTTGCTGTAGATCCATCTAAATGACAATTTTTACTTTTCTTTACCTGGAGTGCTGCTCCTCACGACATGCAACTCCTGACTTGTATAGGAAACACACAACTGATTCTGTCTTCAAAAGCCAAGCCTAATTTTACAAATAATCTTGGAATTGTCTCAGGAATGGATCCCTTTTCAGGAAATTACATAAAGTACATAAATGTTGCTTGCAATTCAAAATCCCCAAACCACGTAAGACTAAGGGAAAAACTGAATTTTTACCTAAATGGTATTACTTACATTATAAATCTCCCATGAGAATAAGGCATATATATATATATATATATATATATATGCCTTATATATACATAATAATATAATGATATTATTATGATTCAAGATGAGATTTGAGTTCACAGCCATGTAAGCATATATATATGTGTGTGTGTGTGTGTGTGTGTTTTATATATATAAAACATTTACATCAATCATTTAATTTAAATGTTTTTCCTTCAACCAATTCATGCCCAATGAACTAGACAGATATTTTCTAATGCAGAAGTCTGGGCATCCTTGTTATTGGGCCAATTAGAGCACACAAATTCCACTTTCGGCTGAACACTGACCTCAGATTAAGTGGTAATGCCTTCAGTACTCCTTGGTAATAAAATGCTCTCTCTTTTTTTTAATCATAGAAAATATATATTATTCTCACATTCTTGATTTTCCACTTAGGCTGTTCATACAATTAAAAACACTACAGGCTTTTTAAGCAGAAAACTTCTTATTGAAATGCAGTTACCAATACAGAAAACATCGTACAGTCTTCACACTACATTACATTACTGCTAAGTGTGAGGAATAAGATAAATCTCATAATTAAAGATCAGAAACTACACTTACTTTAGATGAGGAATCAGGGGATCAGGTGGAAGTTACTTCTTTGAACACCCCAGACGACTGACATTGCCAGGACCCTCAATTTACTTGCTGTTGGAAAATGGAAGAAGGACCTCCTTCTGGCCTTTCCTGCTTTAGGTGTTGACTTTTCCACCCTATGCTTCTTGATATCACAGAAGTGAAAGCTTTACTGATTTTTCAGTTATTTCATTAAACTTCCTATAAATTTCCTTGCATTTTCATATTTATCCAACAAAGACACTTGGAGAGTTTTGCTCATTTGTTTTATAGACAATCCTCTGACATACATTGGTCAAAGTTCACTTAATAATTTCTTTCTTTCTTTCTTTTTTGAGATGGAGTCTAACTCTGTTGCCCAGGCTGGAGTGCAGTGGCATGATCTCTGCTCACTGCAAGCTCAGGTTCATGCCATTCTCCTGCCACAGCCTCCCGAGTAGCTGGGACTACAGGTGCCCACCACCAAGCCCAGCTAATTTTTTGTATTTTTAATAGAGAAGGAGTTTCACCGTGTTAGGCAGGATGGTCTCCATCTCCTGACCTCGTGATCCACCAGCCTCGGCCTCCCAAAGTGCTGGGATTACAGGAGTGAACCACTGAGCCCAGCCCACTTAATAATTTCTTTTCATCTGTTGAGCATATGTTCATCTTGCCACAGTAGGTTCACAGCATGAAACACACAAACACACACACACACACTTCAAAGCAGGGGGTTTCTGGACCAGATGGCTGAATAGGAACAGCTCCGGTCTGCAGCTCCCAGGGAGACCAACACAGAAGGTGAATGATTTCTGCATTTCCAACTGAGGTACCTGATTCATCTCATTGAGACTGGTTAGACAGTGAGTCCAGCTCACGGAGGGCTAGCAGAAGCAAGGTGGGGCGTCACCTCACCATCTCACTGGGAAATACAAGGCGGTCAGGGGATTCCCCCCCACCCCCAGCCAAGGGAAACTGAGTGGGGGATGGTGCTATCCAGCCCAGATACTACGCTTTTTCCCACTGTCTTTGCAACCCACAGGAGATTCCCTCAGGTGTTTACATCACCAGGGCCCTGGGTTTCAAGTGCAATACTGGGCGGCTGTTTGGGTAGACACCAAACTAGCTGCAGGAGTTTTTTTATACCCCAGTGGCACCTGGAACGCCAACGAAACATAACTGTTCACTTCCCTGGAAAGGGGGTTGAAGCCAGGGAGCTAAGTGGTCTAGCTCAGCAGATCCCAGCCCCACAGAGCCCAGCAAGCTAAGATCCACTGGCTTGAAATTCTCGCTGCCAGCACAACAGTCTGAAGTGGACCTGGGATGCTCCAGCTTGGTGGAGGGACGGACATCCATCATTACTGAGGGAGGCTTGAGTAGGTGGTTTTCCCCTCACAGTGTAAACAAAGCCACAGGGAAGTTTGGAATGGGTGGAGCCCACCGCAGTGCCGCAAAGCCTCTGTAGCCAGACTGCCTCTCTAGATTCCTCCTCTCTGGGCAGGGCATCTCTGAAAGAAAGGCAGCAGCCCCAGTCAGAGGCTTATAGATAAAACTCCCATCTCCCTGGGACAGAGCACCTGAGGGAAGGGGCAGCTGTGGGTGCAGCTTCAGCAGACTTAAACGTTTCTGCATGCGGGCTCCGAAGAGAGCAGCAGATCTCCCAGCACAGTGCTTGAGCTCTGCTAAGGGACAGACTGCCTCCTCAAGTGGGTCTGTGACCCCCATGCCTCCTATGGGGAGACACCTTCCAGCAGGGGTCAACAGACACCTCATACAGGAGAGCTCCGGCTGGCAATTGGTGGGTGGCCCTCTGTGATGAAGCTTCCAGAGGAAGGAGCAGCCAGGAATCATTGCTGTTCTGCAGCATCCGCTGGTGATACCCAGGCAAACAGTGTTTGGAGTGGACCTCCAGCAAACTCCAGCAGACCTGCACAAGTGGGGTCTGACTGTTAGAAGGAAAACCAACAAACAGAAAGCGATAGCATCAACATCAGCAAAAAGGATGACTACGCAAAAACCCCATCTGAAGGTCACCAACATCAAAGAACAAAGGTAGATAAATCCATGAAGATGAGAAAAAAGAAGCTCAAAAAGGCTGAAAATTCCCAAAACTACAATGACTTTTCTCCTCCAAAGGATTACAACTCCACGCCAGCAAGGGAACAAAACTGGACGGAGAATGAGTTTGACGAATTGACAGAAGTAGGCTTCAGAAGGTGGGTAATAACAAACTCCTCCAGCTAAAGGAGCATGTTCGAACCCAATGCAAGGAAGCTAAGAACCTTGATAAAAGGTTACAGGTACTGCTAACTGGAATAACCAGTTTAGAGAAGAATGTAAATGACCTGATGGAGCTGAAAAATACAGCAAAAGAACTTCATGAAGCATACAAGTTTTATCAATAGTCAAATTGATCAAGTGGAAGAAAGGGTGAAGATCAACTTAATGAAATCAAGTGTGAAGACATGATTAGAGAAAAAAGAATAAAAAGGAATGAACAACGCCTCCAAGAAATACGGGACTATGTGAAAAGACCAAACCTACATTTAATTGGTGTACCTGAAAGTGATGGGGAGAATGGAACCAAATTGGAAAGCACACTTCAGGATATTATCCAGGAGAACTTCCCCAACTTAGCAAGACAGGTCAATATTCAAATTTAAGAAATACAGAGAACACCACAAAGATATTCCTTGAGAAGAGCAACCCCAAGACATATAATCATCAGATTCACCAAGGTTGAAATGAAGGAAAAAATGGTAAGGGAAGCCAGAGAGAAGGGTTGGGTTACCCACAAAGGGAAGCCCACCAGACTAACAGCAGATCTCTCTCCAGAAACCCTGCAAGCCAGAAGGGAGTGGGGGCCAACATTTAACATTCTTAAAGTAAAGAATTTTCAACCTAGAATTTCATATCCAGCCAAACTATGCTTCATAACTAGAGGAGAAACAAACTCCTTTACAGACAAGTAAATGCTGAGAAATTTTGCACCACCATGCCTGCCTTACAAGAGCTTCTGAAGGAAGCACTAAATATGGAAAGGAAAAACTGGTATCAGCCACTACAAAAACATACCAAAATGTAAAGAACATCGATACTATGAAGAAACTGCATCAACTAATGGGCAAAATAACCAGCTAGAATCATGACAGGATCAAATTCACACATAACAATATTAACCTTAAATGTAAATGAGCTAAATGCCCCATTTAAAAGACACAGACTGGCAAATTGGATAAAAAGTCAAGACCTATTGGTGTGCTGTATTCAGGAGACCCATCTCACATGCAAAGACTCACATGGGCTCAAAATAAAGGGATGGAGGAAGATTTACCAAGCAAATGGAAAGTAAAAAAAAGCAGGGATTGCAATCTTAGACTCTAATAAAACAGACTTTAAACCAAAAAAAGATTTAAAAAGACAAAGAAGGGTATTACATAATGGTAAAGGGATCAATGCAATGAGAAGAACTAACTATCCTAAATGTATATGCACCCAATACAGGAGCACCCAGATTAATAAAGCAAGTTCTTGGAGATCTACAAAGAGACTTAGACTCCCATACAAAAATAGTGAGAGATTTTAACACCTCACTATCAGTATTAGACAGATCAAAGAGACAGAAAATTAGCAAGGATATTCAGGACTTGAACTTAGTTCTGGACCAAGCAGACCTAATAGACATCTACAGAACTCCCCACCCCAAATCAACAGAATATGCATTCTTCTCAGTACCACATCACACTTATTTTAAGATTGACCACATAATTGGAAGTAAAACACTTCAGCAAATGTGAGAGAACAGAAATCATAACAGTCTCTCAGACCACAGTGCAATCAAATTAGAACTCAGCATTAAGAAACTGACTCAAAACCACACAACTACATGGAAACGAAGCAACCTGCTCCTGAACGACTACTGTGTAAATAACGAAATTAAGGCAGAAACAAAGACACAGCATACCAGAATCCCTGGGACACAGCTAAAGCAATGTTTAGAGGGAAATTTATGGCACTAAATGGCAAAGGAGAAAGCAGGAAAGATCTACAATCAACACCCTAACATCACAATTAAAAAAACAAGAGAAGCAAGAGCAAACAAATTCAAAAGCTTGCAGAAGACAAGAAATACCTAAGATCAGAGCAGAACTGAAGGAGATAGAGACATGAAAAACCCTTCAAAAAATCAGTGAATCCAGGAGTTGTTTTTTTTGAAAAAATTAACAAAATAGACCGCTAGCCAGAATAATAAAGAAGAAAAGAGAGAGGAATCAAAGAGACATGATAAAAAATGAAAAAGGGGATATCAGGATATCACCACTGATCCCACAGAAATACAAACTACCATCAGAGAATACTATAAATACCTCTATGCAAATTAACTAGAAAATCTGTAAGAAATGGATAACATACACCCTCCCAAGACTAAACCAGGGAGAAGTCAAAACCCTGACTAGACCAATAACAAGTTCTGAAATCGAGGCAGCAATTAATTGCCTACCAAGCAAAAAAAAGCCCGGGATCATATGCATTCACAGCCTACTTCTACCAGAGGTAAAATAGAAGCTGGTGCCATTCCTTCTGAAATTATTCCAAGCAATAGAAAAAGAGGGACCCCTCCTGAACTCATTTTATGAAGTCAACATCATCCTAATACCAAAGTCTGGCAGAGCCACAACAACAACAACAAAAATTTCAGGCCAATATCCTTGACGAATGTTGATACAAAAATCTTTAATAAAATACTGGCAAACCGAATCCAGCAGCACATCAAAAAGCTTATCCATCATGATCAAGTCGGCTTCATCCCTGGGATGCAAGGCTGTTTCGACCTACGCAAAGCAATAAATGTAATCCATTCACTTAAACAGAACCAATGACAAAAACCACATGATTATCTCCATAGATGCAGAAAAGGCCTTCGATAAAATTCAACACCCCTTCATGCTAAAAACACTCAATAAACTAGGTATTAATGGAATATGTCTCAAAATAGTAAGAGCTATTTATGACAAACCCACAGCCAATATTATACTGAATGGGCAAAAGCTGGAAGCATTCCCTTTGAAAACTGCCACAAGACAAGGATGCCCTTTCTCACCACTTCTATTCAACATAGTATTGGAAGTTCTGCCCAGAACAATCAGGCAAGAGAAAGAAATAAAGGGCATTCAAACAGGAAGGGAGAAAATTGTATTATCTCTGTTTGCAGATAACATGATTGTATATGTAGAAAACCCTATCATCATCCCCAAAACTCCTTAAGCTGATAAGCAACTTCAGCAAAGTCTCAGGATAAAAATCAATGTGCAAAAATCACAAGCATTCTTATACAACAATAATAGACAAACAGAGAGCCAAATCATGAGTGAACTCCCATTCATAATAGCTACAAAGAGAATAAAATACCTAGGAATACAGCTTACAAGGACTGTGAAGGGCCTCTTCAAGGTGAACTACAAACCACTGCACAAGGAAATAAGAGAGGACACAAACAAATGGAAAAACATTCCATGCTCATGGATAGGTACCATCAATATCATGAAAATGGCCATATTGCCCAAAGTAATTTATAGACTCAGTCTATCCCCACCAAGCTACCATTGACTTTCTTCAAAGTATTAGAAAATATTACTTTAAATTTTATATGGAGCCGAAAAAGAGCCCATATAGCCAAGATAATCCTAAGCAAAAGAATGAAGCTGGAGGTATCATACTACCTGACTTCAAACTATACTACAAGGCTACAGTAATCAAAACAGCATGGTACTGGTAGCAAAACAGATTTATAGACCAATGGAACAGAACAGAAGCCTCATAAATAACACCACACATCTAAAACCATCTGATCTTTGACAAACCTGACAAAAACAAAGGGGAAAGGATTCTGTATTTAATAAATGGTGTGGGGAAAACTGGCTAGCCATATGCAGAAAACTTAAACTGGATGCGTTACTTACACCTTATTCAAAAATTAACTCAACTTGGTTTAAAGACTTAAACGTGAGACCTAAAACCATAAAAACCCTAGAAGAAAACCTAGGCAATACCATTGAGGACACAGGCGTGGGCAAAGATTTCACGACTAAAACATCAAAAGCAATGGCAACAAAAGCCAAAATTGACAAATGGGATCTAATTAAACTAAAGAGCTTCTGCACAGCAAAAGTAACTATGATCAGGGTGAAGAGACAACCTACAGAATGGGAGAAAATTTTTGCAATCTATCCATCTGACTAAGGGTTAATATCCAGATTCTACAAGGAACTCAAACAAATTTACTAGAAAAAAACAACCCCAACAAAAGTGGGCGAAGGATATGAACAGACACTTCTCAAAAGAAGACATTTATGTGGCTGATAAACATATGAAAAAAAAGCTCATCATCATTGGTCATCAGAGAAATGCAAATCAAAACCACAATGAGATACCATCTCATGCCAGTTAGAATGGCGACCATTAAAAAGTCAGGAAACAACAGATGCTGGAGAGGATGTGGAGAAATAGGAATGCTTTTGCACTGTTGGTGGGAGTGTCAATTAGTTCAACCATTGTGGAAGACAGTGTGGTGACTCCTCAAGAATCTAGAACCAGAAATACCATTTGACCCAGAAATCCCATTACTGGGTATATACCCAAAGGATTATAAATCATTCTACTATAAAGACACATGCACACATATGTTTACTGTAGCACTGTTCACAGTAGCAAAGACTGAACCAACCCAAATGCCCATCAATGATAGACTGGATAAAGAAAATGTGGCACATATATACACCATGGAATACTATGCCGCCATAAAAAAGGATGAGTTGATGTCCTTTGCAGGGACAAGGATGAAGGTGGAAACCATCATTCTCAGCAAGCTAATACAGGTACAGAAAACCAAACACAGCATGTTCTCACCCATACGTGGGAGTCGAACAATGAGAACATATGGGCACAGAGAGGGGAACATCATACACTGAGGCCAGCTGGAGAGTGGGGGACAAGGGGAGGGATAGCATTAGGAGAAATACCTAATGTAGATGACGGGTTGATGGATGCAGCAAACCACCATGGCACATGTAACAAACATGCACATTCTGTACATGTATCCCAGAACTTAAGGTGTAATTAAAAAATAAATAAATAAAATAAAAGCAGGGGGATCATATGAGACCTGATCAGTTAAAAATGTTTTATTCAACTATAAATAAAGAACAATGTGTACTTAGAATCAGGTATGAGACATTCCTACTTGTCTTATCTAATCTTTGACTCATGCTGAATAGTACATTTCTTGTGGATTTGTGTGTTCCTAGTTTTCTAACCTTTTCCGATTACTTTGTCTTTCCAATTTATTTGCTGCTCTTTTTATTTCTCTTTCAGTTTAACTCTTGCTGTCATTTTCCTGTTTTTGTTCCTTCATCTTCTGCTCCTTTCCTTCCTATTCTCTGTTTTTCTTGGATTTATAGTTTAACATTTACATTTTCATGTGAATATCTACTTCTCAACATGGACAATTTAATGTACACTTCGGACACCACTGTAACCAGTCATGACATAAAGAATCACAACACGACCCTAGAGATTGTGGTTTTTTGTCTCACTTCTCATATCAACATATGCACCTAGCAAAGCAGGTTACGTAACTAATAGTTAAAGCAGAATTGTAGATCTTTCCTCCAGTCCAAAATCCAGAAAAATCCTGGGGAACATAAAGCCTGGAGGTGAACACAAATGTAAAAATCAACAAACTGAAGTGGGGAAGGGGAGGTAGAGAATCAGCAAGGAAGGAAAAGAGACTTTATTCCTCAGAAAATCTGAGTACTGGTGAATTAATGGCCAGTGCAGACAAAAACTCAATGTGGGGCACCTAATGTCTGGATCATTTCTATTCAATAGGCAAATTCTTCAAGGTTTCCAAATACATTACAGCCTACTCCAAATGCTGGACAAACCACTTATCACCATTGATCAAAGCTGACTTTGAGGGCGTCCTTCAGGTGCCTCTGAGAGCGATTTGAAACAAGAGCCACTTCCTGTTCCCTTGTGTTTCTTATGGCTGCTAGTGAACATCAGTAATATGAATTCCATTTTAATTTTTCTGTAAGGGATATTATTTATAGGGCAATTTCCAGTGCAGTGTCTTGTCTCTATGAAATGATTGCCAACTCAGGCAGCCGTTAAAGTTTACTGCTTAGGCTTTCCTTCAAGGTACAATATGGATATTACTTTCAAAAGTAATTTGGAATACAGAGTGAGAAGAGGATGTTAACTCTTTGCAAACATCCTATCTCAGACAAGGAAATTCTTGCCTTTTGAATTGCTGTGGTTCTGCGCTTCTCTAAGGTAACATAAGATGCAGTATTCAGACTTACTTTTTTACTGCTCTTATTTATAAATTAATGATGTCTCACTTTCAAGTGAGCATTACCTCACAGAATTTCAGTTATTAATTGAAGGAAATGATCATTTTATTTCAGCTTTCATGCCAGTACCGTCACCCTCACCCACACACTGTGATAAACTACACAAGCTGTCACATTTTTATGTGCTCTTTCTTCTTGGGCAGAGGCTTATATCCACTCAGCAGCCTGTCTCCAAACTCCTACGCAGAATTAAATAATGAGATTCCTTAGCTGTAACCTTGTTAGCAAAAGGTTCTACTCAGAATGGAAACCAATCTTTCACAGTTCATACCTGTTCATCTAATAGCTGTGGGGAATATCTGACCATATAAAAATATTTTGTAAACCACAAGCACAATTTTCCACTGCTGGTTACATTGCGGCCTACCCATTTCTCTTTGTTCTTATTGTAAGCATGTGACTGACAGAAATAAAATTGTTTGTTAGAGTGGATGAAGAAGTCTAGCTTGGCCCATTTCTAGATGCAGAAAGGACTTCTCTCATCACTCTGAAAAGGGAGGGCGCTTCACTGGGAGACCAATTTCACTATGGGCTCGTAATGATAGTTTTCCAATCATTGTTATATTAAACTGAATCCCTGCTCCTGCTGACTTTGCATTCTGTAGTGCTGCTTATGACCTTTCAAGGTGCAAAGACTGTATGCAATCTTCATTTCATATCATAGTCCTTAAAAATATGCCTGAGCTATAACAAAATCTCTTAATTGTCTCTGGACCAGGTGTCTCATTTGCTCAACCATTTCTCCTGTGGCATTCAGACTACTCTCAATGTGTTTGCTCTCCTTTAGATATTTTATTTAGTTAAATATTTATTCTGAAACACATTGCCCTTATTCTGGGGTCAAGTCATAGCTATTTCAGATTATGCTAATATCAATGTCTTACATAAAAGTTTTTAAAGCAAAGACTCTATTTACCCTTTAAAATATTTTTTACTCAACAATATAGGTTTAAGTTGAACCTATGATATTCTGAAACTGCGTTTCTTTTTTTATTCACCTGTTAAATTTAATCTCATCAGAGTCAAAAAAATCTTCTCTCTTTGATGCCAATTTGACTATTTTGTATTATTTATTATATTTAAATTAATTCTAGTTAGCTGTCATCTACATGTTTGGTAGTATTTTTTAAATCTATTTTCAAGGAATTGAAAGTAATTTAGAAAATATTAACGCAAGATCTTCACAAGTCAGCCAGAATCACTTAAGATGCTAAGAGAGTGAGTACAGGCTGAAACTTCAAATAACTCCTTAGTTATTCAGTTCTCAGTTCTTCATCTTATCTACAAGTATAATGTATTTAATTCAAATTATTGGTGAATCATTTGGAAATTCTATGTATCAATGTTAATATATAGAAAAAAATTTCCAAATTGTGAATATTTATATTATTTTCAGAATTCTATATACCATTTTTACTTTCCCAAGACATAAACAATATAGAACAGGAAAAATTGGTATAACTTCATATGGAACTGTGAGAAATTAGCTTCTCTGACTGTACTAACAGTAATTTTTATCAGTTTTTTGGGGGCATGAGGGGAATAGACATGGTGTCTAGACTTACTGAGTTAGTCAAATATTTTTATTGACTATCTACTCTGTATCAGATACCATATAGTAAAGGTGGCTACATCAATAAGCATGAGAGAGAGTTGCTTCTTCATTGGTACTTTGAAGAGCATAAAATAAGATAGAACTGACCATTGATACTCTTTTTAGCAAGAGTAAGTGAAGAAGGCATGCCTCTGCAATGAATGTGTAGTCTTGCATTGATTGATATTATAAGAAGGAAGAAGCCAAGCAAAGGACTCTGAGGAATGAATTTTCCAGAAAAAAAGAAGGTCCTCTGATAAATTTTTCTCTTCTAAAAAATGAATAAGAATTACAAAGGATCACATAAACCAATAGTGTAGAAGAGCACAGAGTTGGAAGTAAATCAGAGCAGAGAACAAAACAGGGAATAGATCATGTAAGAATTTGCAGACATGGTAAGAAGTTAGGTTTTCTGCTTGCAATGGAGGACTTTAAACATGACAATAACTTGATGTTATTTGAGTCATGAAAGATTATTTTGGCTGCTGTGGAGTAGACAGACTGTAGGGTAGCAAGAATGGAGGCATTGAGACCTAACAGGAGATTGTATCCAAATGTCAGTGGCTTGGACATTGGAGTCCAAATGTCAGTGGCTTGAAGATGGTTTCTAGTGGTACAAGTAATGAGGTTTAGATCTCCTTTTGGGATATACTCAATAAGCCTTTCTGATAAATTGAATATGAAATGTAATGGTAGGATGCATCACAAAGTCCTAAGATATTTAAGATATTTGGCTTCGGTAAGTGGATAGATTGTGATTCTACTTACTGATAAGCATACTTTTGTGAGAGGGATAGTTTATTCATAATAACAAGATGTGCATGATATCATTATTATTCTGGCTATTGGGCATTAAAAACATTTTAATGTTTGGGTCTTAGGCAATGCAATATAAACCTCCTATTATAAAATATAAAACTGACTATCAATATACTTTCTTAGTTTTCTTTAACCAATAGCATGAGTACTGAACTTATGTTGTTGCAATTAGGGCCACATACTAAGTTTTTTAATTCAAAAGTATTGGCAGCAATGGCAGATTATCCTTTCTAGCAACAGTGGCAGCTGTATTGAATTTAAGCATTTTTAGGCAAGAGAAAGTGTTAGTAGTAGCTTCCAGGGTCAAGAGTTAATTCATCAGTAGGACATTTACAGTAAAACCGGCTGCAATATCTAGAGCTCTAACAAGGTGGCTGTGGTTTCTTTACTAAGACAATTTTGTGGAAAGATTTTTGTCGTAGACCCAAGCTATGTATCTTTCCAGAATAATTCTCTAGCTATCCCATTAGTTTTGTAAGCCAATCAGTATTCTTTTTTTTAAAATCCTTCTAATCAGGAGAGGTAACTTCTGTGCTTACAACCAAGAACAACTTATATAAAATGGGTATCAGTGGAAAAATGACTCAAGACAAGTGAGAGGAATTTACAATTTGTTATCTGCTCACACTTGTACTGAAGGGAGTGATAATCAGCTACTATATAAAGGGATATTCGTGTGTAGTATACTAGAACACTAACTTCTTCAGCAGACCCTTAATGAATCTACATATCGAATTGGTCCAGCTATTAATAGAATTGCAGAATCAAGAATTTTTAAGGTTGTTCTTAGCTCTGTAACTGTGACAGATAAGGACTTTTTAGTGAAGTCATAGGAAGTATCTGATTGTATAGTTTGTGCCTTGGTGCAAATAGAAAGATAGATAGATAGACGACAGATAACAGAGAGATAAATAGATAGATGATAGATAATAGAGATAAACAGATATAGATATATAGATGATATATATCAGATGTAGATGATATATCTATGTAAATAATATATGTCTGTACATATATATCAGAATCATTACTGATCCAGGTTCTCATCCTTTAATTACTTATCTCACTACATTTTGTGAGTAGCCACTTACTTCCAACATTATGCTTCACAGGACATTTCATTTTTGATGTTTACATTTGAAAGTTGAGTAACTACACACTGAAGAAAAAGTGGGACTTGAGAAATGAAATAAGAATCTATAAGTAGGGAAGCTTTAATACTTAATACAAAATGAGTCTTCCTTAACAGTAAGTGTAAGTTATCCTCCTATGTCTCATGATGATTTTCTTACGTTGTTTTAAAAAAAATCTGAAATGACTTTGCATGAGGAAATATTTTCAATGAGAAATCAATGCTTCTAATGCATTTATCTCCAAATATACTAACGTGAACGTTAAGTCTCAAGTAAAAATTGGTCATTGGAAAATTAAACAAGGAGTCTTTACAACAAAAGATTGATTTATGTGCCTATCTTTCATATGTGTCTATTATCTATCTGTCATCTCTCTTCCACTTTGTTTCTGTAGTTTTTAATGGAGCCACCAAGATTGAGAGTCACAGTCCATAGGCCAATTCCCTGACTTGAGTTCTTTAAAAGTTTAGACTCTGTGAATGAAAGAAAGTTAATTATTTGAGGAAGGGCCCTGCAATAATACAACAAACAATATAATTCCTACTTGTATTTGTCTGCTGGGCTATCATAAAAAGTACCATAGACTGAGTGATTTAAACAACAAAGATATATTTTCTCACAGTTCTGGAATCTAGAAGCCTGAGATCAAGGTGTTCCCAGAGTTTTGGTTTCTTCTGAGGCTTCTCTCCTTCACATGTAGATAGGCATCTTCTCTCTTTATTTTCATATAGTCTTCTCTCTGCATACGTGTGTCCTAATCTCCTTTTCTTAAAAAAAAAAAAAAAACCAAACAAACAAACAAACAAAAAAACACCAGTCATATTGGACTAAGGCCCATACTTACAGTCCCATTTTAACTTAATTACCTCTTTGAAGATTCTGTCTCCAGATCCAGTAATGTTCTGCGGTTTAGAGGTTAGAACGTCCACGTATGAATTTTGAGAGAACACAATTCAGACCATAACACCACCCTGAGGTGCTTATAGCCATTTAATAGGCTCACTATGTATTGAGGGAATAAAACAAATAGAATTAACTAGAGATTATCGGACACTGGCTCTGAGGATGCAGAATTCCATTGCATTTCACATTTCTAAATGAGGCCCAATGAGGGGTATGACAATATATTCAGCTCTGATGTGAATTCTCTTTATGGAGCCCCCTACGAGACAAAGATTTGCACCGTGATTACCTCAAGATACATTTGCAATCATCCTAAAAGCTTTTATAACATCCATATTAGCTCTTTGGCCTATGCTGTACTAGTATTTGAGACAGGAAGAATGAATTAGAAGCCACCAGAGTGGCTTCTTATAAAATGATAAAAATGATGCAATAATGAATCTATGGTGAATACTATATCTAAACATTAAGAACTTAAAATATGTTTAATGGAATTTCTATCACACCCTCTTCCTCTTTTTATGATAGGTTTTATTTTTAGAACACTTTAGGCAAATTTTTGAAACAAAATTAAGCAGATGGTACAGATATTTTTCATATTCTCCCTTCCCCCACACATGTATAGCCTCCACCATTATCAACATCCCCCACAAGAGTGGTGTATTTCTTACTATTGATGAACCAATGTTGACACATCATTATCACCCAAAGTCCACTGTGTTCATTAGAATTCATTGCTGGTGTCGTACATTCTGTGGGTTGGGACAAATATATAATGACATGTATCCGCCATTGTAGTATCTAATAAAAGAGTTTCACTGCCTTAAAATTTCTCCATGCTCTACCTTTCGCACCTCCAACCACTGCCAACCAAACAGTCTTTTACTCATAGTTTTGCCTTTTGTCTAACGCCTTATATTCTAAGTCATATAGCATGTAGCCTATTCAGACTGGCTTCTTTCACTTAATAACACTGAAGTTTTTCCATTCTTTATTATGGCTTAAGAGATTTTTTTTTAGTGCTGAATAATATTCTATTGTTTGACTGTGCCACTGTGTATCTATTCACATACTAAAGGACATCTTGGTTATTTCCAAGTTTTGGCATTTATAAATAAAATTGTTATAAATGCCTTTGCAGGTTTTGTGTAGACATATGTTTTCAACCCCTTTAGGTAAATACCAAAAGGAAAATTGGCAGAATCATATGGTAGGAGTGTGTTTAGTTTTGTAAGAAACTGTCAAACTGACTTCTAAAATGGTGAACCATGTAGAATTTCCAAAAGCAATGAATTACAGTTCCTGTTGCTCCACATTCTCACCAGAATTTGGTGGTGTCAGTGTTCTAAAATTTGGTCAATAAGTGTGTAGTGGTAATTCATTGTTTTAGTTCATCGTCTCTGATGACATATGATGTGTAGCACCTTCTTATATGTTAATTTTCCACCTCTGTATCTTCTTTGGTGAGGTTTCATTAGGGTATTTGGCCCATTTCTTAATGAGAGTTTTGTTTTCTGTTTTGTTTTGTTTTGTTTGTTTGTTTTTCCCTATCGTTGAGTTCACAGAGTTCTTTGCGTATTTTGATTGGAGAAGTCTTTTGCAAATATGTTTTCTCATTCTTTGGCTTCTTTATTCTCTTGACAGTGTCTTTTATAGAGTAGAAACTTTAAATTTTCATGAAGTATAGTTTATCAATTCTTTCTTTCATAGATTGTGCCTTAGGTGTGGTATCTAAAGTCATTGCCAAACTCAAGGACATTTTTTAGATTTTCTGGATTTTATTTCATGGATTTTCTATGTTATCTTCTAAGATTTTTTAGTTTTGTATTTTACATTTAGGTCTGTGATGAATTTTGAGTTAATTTTCATGAAAGATGTAAGGTCTTGGTAAAGATTCTTGTGTGTGTGTGTGTGTGTGTGTGTTTTATTTTGTATGTCGATATATAACTATTGCAGCACACCCCCTTTTAATATACTTGTTTGGCCAGTGCAAAAGGCAGTTGGAGTTTGGTTAAGGGTAATGTAATATTCTGAGTCAAATGTTGGCAAACTATGGCCAGTGGTTCAAATCCAGTCTTTTGATTTTCATTTATAAATAAGGCCTATTGAAATATAGCAATTATTATTAGTTTATATATTGTTTCTGACTGCTTTCACACTACAGTAGTAGAGATGTGTAGTTGTGATAAATTTTTGTATGACCTGCAAAGTCTAAATTACTATCTGATATCATGTAGAAAAAGTTAGCCAGACTCTAAGATAAATAAAGTGAGGACTCTAATTCCAAAGATATTTATTAACAGCAACACTCATTATGTTGATTTATGGCTTTTCATGATGATCAGGACTTGTGGGGAATGTCTGGAGAAATTAAGATGAAAATATTAGAGAAATGTGATGAAGATGATCTCCTTAAAGTGGGTGAAAATTATATGAATATGCCCATCCTATGATACATTAAAAGCTCAGTGACAGTTCCTACTTGATTATTGGAATAGAACCCAATAATTAAGCAGACGATATCAACTGCATTGTAAATATCAGACAGGCTCATTCTAGCTATCTAGCACTTGTTCTGTTGTTGTTCCTTTTTCAAGAAATAGCAGTAAGATCTTCTTTATTGAAGTTGACATAGATACTATAAGGGCCATCTAACCTCCCAAAAGTACTTTTCTCTGTTGATAATCTGAAAAAGTGCTATACTCTGGAGGGACCCAGTCAACTATGCATTAGTAGATTACATTAAACTTATTAAGTAAATTACATTAAACTTCTCTCATGGTTTTGGCAATACACACTAATTTATGGTTTGTATTTGATTTCACCGTAGTTATTGCTTTTCTCAGTTCTCTCTTCACTTGATTTATCGAATTATTTAATCACTGCTATTTTATAAAACACAATGTTTTATCTGACCAAAAATTTGACTTTATATCAAATGCAGGAGGCAATGGGTTAATTTTTATAGTTATGTATATTCCATAACTCAGAAGTTACTAGGATGATACACAATTGAACCTAGTTATGACAAGAGATAAGAACTTCTGAGTCTGCAATTTCATCCATATTAATGTCTTTTTTATTGACAGAATATATGTTTTGAGAACCTAAGCAAGAAAGAGGAATGGTGTCTACTCAACATTGCACCAAATTAATTTATTGTAAAAAATTTTTTTGAGAATCACATAGCTTTCCCTAGGGGGAAAGCTACCATGTGCTGACTTATCAAGGGTTATATTGAACTAGAAGCTGAAGCTGAATTACTGGCTAGTTTTTTGTTTCTTTTTTTTTTCTTTGTCTTTTTTTCTCTCTCTGTCTTTTTTTTGGCAAATAAGAGCAAGGAAAAAAGGAAGATGATCTTTGCAGAAATAACCCATTCTCACTTTCAATAAAAAATGTGTTTTTTACTGCAGAAGAAAGATAATAGTATAAAGACATAGCCTCTGTATACCTTAGTACTGCCTGTCTAGTAATAAAAGTTAATGAAAAAGGGAAGTGCGTCTTTATAGGAAAATTGAAACAGAAGGTTTAGACCCCTCAAAAGCAAAGTTTCAATCATATTACTTGATAAAGAATAATGACTAGTTAATGATAAAACTAAAGTTTAAGGATACTATGAAATAAAAAGTGGAGGAAGGCAATCATAGACTGTAACTTCCTTGCCAGGTGATGACATTAGGATTAATAGGTCTTTTTTTTTCTTTGTTGAGTTAAAAAATATTGTTTATATTAAAGAATATTTTTCCCATTTATCATCTATCAATTTTATACATATTATATTAGAGATAATTACATAATAATGTAATCCATACATTACAGAATATTAAGATGGGCTCTGAACACCCTAGAGAAACAATAGTCATCTTTAGTATAGCCTACATTTTGAGTTTAGTTCAATAAATGAGTCATATCTTTGCATATTCTTCCTTCTGGAGAGCTAGAGAAAATATAACCAATATTATGAATCATATATGAATTATTCGAGATATGACCCATTTTTATATGTAAATATTAAAAGATATGTTTCCTTTTTTGTTGGAAAGTGGGGATTATAGTATTTTTTTCCCTTTTACTTTCTTTCTTTGTTCTTTTTAATGCCCAATTGCAATGCCTGGAAAATCTCTTCTAATTAAAGTAACTGATCACAACTACTTCTGTGAAGTAGAGGCTTCTTCCCACAATGGAACAGATTAAGTCCAGATAGACACGTTTCCAGAACCACTTGAGGAATGAGCATGGACACCAGGCCTAGTAAAGCTGACAAGCAGGTGATCTTAGTTTGTGCTTCAAATAAACTTGTGGCACAAAGATTTTGGAACAACATAAATTCCATTCTCACAACAATGGCAGTTCCAGCAAGATTCTATTCTTAGGATGCAGTGTCAGCGATGCTACAGTGGCAACAAGAAATGTTTTCCCATTGTTGTCTCTGGCCAGGGTGCAGCATTAATGCTATGGTTAGTAAAAGCAATTTCTTCAAGGAGATATTCTGATGAGACATTTTGATTGTTGTTTGAAGCCATGTATCAAAACCCCTTAGCAGTTATTATGTGAACTATCAAAGACTTCTATTTTTTTTTTTTTTTTTGAGACGGAGTCTGTCTCTGTTGTCCAGGCTGGAGTGCAGTGGCGTGATCTCAGCTCACTGCAACCTCTGCCTCCCAGGTTCAAGGGATTATCCTGCCTCAGCCTCCTGAGTAGCTGGGATTACAGGTACCCACCACCATGCCCAGCTAATTTTTGTATTTTTAGTAGAGAAGGGGTTTCACCATGCTGGCCAAGCTGGTCTTGAACTCCTGACCTCATGATCTGCCCACCTCCGCCTCCGAAAGTGCTGGGATTACAGGTGTGAGCCACCAAGCCCAGCCCCAAAGACTTCTTAATAAACTATTTGTCTGCTCATTTTAGCCAGATGTGGTTTCTCTCATTTTCAGGAAACAATTTTTACTGATACATACAAATGTAGACAGAAATTAGATTTTTAGCATTAGTCATGATTATAACAATAACCTAGGTAGTCTCTGTGAATATGAGAGACATTTGGAATGGGTGAAGAAAAGAATGAAAATTATGGAAATAGAAAGGATAACTATAGATAAATATTTCAGTTACTATGAAAGGGAGCATAAACATGAAGCAAAACTGGAATGGAATCAATAGAGGATGATGTTTTGTCATCTTTGTCTAGGACAATAATGGAAATAAAGTTGGGCAAAGTACTGATGGAATAAAAAGGACTACTTGCAGTTGTGAAGTGTTTTAAATGGTTAAAAGAAGATGCAGAGCAAAAATGAACATAGTAACTGCAGAAAGAAGTACAGGCAATTTTTACTGTAATGTAAGAAAGACAGAAGATACAGTAATACGATTAAAGAAGTTAGTGAGAATTATGGGAAAATGAAATAGTTTTCTTCTGATTTCATGCATTTTCTCTGTGAAGTATTTAACATGGTTGTTTGCTAAAATGGAAGAACTTGAATATTAATGGTCAGATTAGTGATATGAGAAAAGTCGGAATATATCTTAAATAATAGAAAATTAGTTTAAGGAAGCTAACTGGAATTCATTTTTATGTTTATTCTTTTAAGTCGCATTTTGATTTTTCTTCAAATAAATGAATCCACCATTTTATATAGTTGTATTCAATTATCTTGAGAAAATTCCTTGGAATGGAATTATTTTTTCCTTCTGACTTAAAAAGTGAGTAAATTTGTATCAAATTATTCTTGCTATATTATCTCACACTTAATGAAATATTTATTGAACCAATGTGGAACCACTGTACAAAGCAACATGAGAGATATAAAAATAAAGAAACAGATTAGGTATATTGGAGAGATACACAACATTTAGAAACATGAGGTTACCTATGTATATTAGTCCGTTCTCATACTGCTGATAAAGACAACCCAAGACTGGGTAATTTATAAAGAAAAAGAGGTTTAACGGACTCACAGTTCCACATGGCTGGGGTGGCCTCACAATCGTGGTGGAAGGTGAAGGTGGAGAAAAGGCAAATCTTAAATGGTGGCAAAGAAGAGAGAACGTGTACAGGGGAACTGCCCTTTATAAAACTGTCAGATCACGAGACTCATTTACTATCAGAACAGAGTGGGAAAAATACGCCCCATGATTCAATTACTTCCCACCAGTTCCCTCCCAGGATACATGGGGATTACGGGAACTACAATTCAAGATGAGATTTGGGTGGGGACACAGCCAAACCATACCACTATATGATTCTAAAACTTCACTTTTTGGAAACATATGTTTTGAATAAGAGAGCACAGGGAAATAGAGGGGCTGTAAATGATTTTTGATTGTCTTGAATGGTGTACTTTTCCTATCTTTTCCCATCATTTGTCAAGGCCTAATAAATTTTTACTATAATTTTTACAACAAAGAGTTAAAAAAACAAATTAATTGAATGTATGCAGGTACCTTAACTGTAAAAATGAACTAGTATATTGATTAATATATCAATCCCTAAAAGACAATCCTTACATTTCATTATTTTAATAAAACTCACTTTCCTCAAGTTTTAAAAATACATATAAAAGTGTTCAGCATATTCTGGGTGAGTGATTTAGTGTAAAGGACTGTTTCCTCACAGTACATTTTTGTGCTGAAATTGTTTTCCATGTGCTAGGGAGTAGAATTTATCAGCAACCCTCATTCTCACTCCCCTAATGATGATATAAGGAGAAAAAGAACCATCTTGTATCAAATCATCATGACTGTATAGAATAGCTTCTGAAAATTGTTGACTGGCCAGAGTAAAGCACTTTCACCTTTTTCAAAAGTCGTGCTGTTTCCTCTTTGGGAAATGAAATAGCATAAAATTGAATAGTATATGCATAACCTAAACTTGAGGAGGCACTTGAAACTTCTGAAGATCTTGTCATCTGCAAATTATTTCTAACAGTTCTGTTCAGCTTTTTGATCAATGTAAGAATACAACAAATTTGGATAATTTTTAATACAAACACATTTTTTTTAGAATCAGAATAACTTAGAATAAAAAAGATAAAAACATATTGCAAAGGAAGTTTGACCTGGGTACACTAAAGATATCTTCAATTGCATTCATTTTGATCAAAAAATGAACACGATACAGTAACATATACTAAAAAATATGCAGCAACAATAGGTCACCATTTAAGCAAATGGGGAAGATCCCTGCTATGTTCAAAGTCTGCATAATAATTCAGATGTATTTTGAAAAAAGCAAAGGATAAAGCAGTAAACCCAGTGGCTGTGTGGTTAGAGTAAACAAATTATTTTCATAAAGAGAGAGTTTTAATTAACTTAGAGTAGCAAATATAATTAGCTAGGTTAGACAGACAACAAAACAATGGAATACCCTCAAGCTTTCAACTTTTAAAATCGAAGGCTATGTCAGTAGGACGATCTTAAAAACTTTTCAAAGTAATAGGTGACAATAAATTAAATAAGGAAAATAACATATATATACATATTTGAGTACATCTTTTAACAATATAACCGTATATTTCCTGAAAATAAAATTATTATGCTTTATTATAATTTGATTGAAAAATATATGTTATATATATTACACAGAATTTTTAATTCAATAATGTATTTAATAAATATTTATGCTATTATTAAACTGTCTTCAAAATAGAAATGTGTAGCCAGTATTCTTAATTTAATCTATTGATAATTTCTAACATTTTTAAATTTTGGAATTCTTTTCATTTTGTTTTCACATCTCAGTATTTTCTTACTGTTTCCTATTACATGCACAAAACAGATTTTATTCCGCATTCTAAAAAGTAAAAAAGAGTTTTCAACTCTCATTTGTTTCTGTTAATATCTCATTCCCTGGTTTCATCTTAAATTAGAAAGAATTATTTCTATTTTTCTATCTTTCATC
Organism: Gorilla gorilla gorilla; assembly: GCF_029281585.2. NCBI lineage: Eukaryota > Metazoa > Chordata > Mammalia > Primates > Hominidae > Gorilla > Gorilla gorilla. The sequence continues at coordinate 74,922,105 of NC_073243.2, forward strand.
TCAAAAATCTCTCCTATTTGCTTTGAATGCCCATTTTGAATGGGCATTTTTTTCACCATTTTTTTTCAAAATGTTAAATCAGCTTCATTAAGTAAATGTCCTGTTCATGACACCCAACATAGTTCTTCTCTGAAAACTGTTTTCCACCTGACTGCACGTCTTCACACTCCCCTGGATTTCTGACCACCTCAATCACTGTTTCTTACTAGGTCTCCTTGCTGATCCTCGAATAGAAATATGGTAATTATTTATATTTTTCATAGTTTGAATGTTAAACAGCTTTGTTGAACATTTTATCAAACTTTGTTTTTTCTTATCTCCCCAATAATTAATTATTCAGATAATTATCTGAAACAAGGGTATTATTTTTTAAAACTTTTGCCCACACCACCCGAAGCTGATTATGTTTTTGTTTTCTTTTATGTATGTAACTGAAACATTAATTGGTGAAATTTCCAGTATACGTAAATGATATCACGTTACTAATATTTTTGTAATGTGGCTTTTTCTTGATCTCTTCATGATCTATGCATTTTAAGCAAATAATATTATGTCAATTTAGTGCTTTAAAAATTTAATAATATCAATACTTTATGTGTAATGATAACCTACATTTCCCTAAATATTATTTGGGCAAAGAAAACATATCTAATTTCACTACTGATGTTAAAAAAAGAATCAATGCGATTTTAACCCTCAAATCTCCATGTTTTTCAACTAGTGGATGTTTGTATCAATGCATTTTAAATCACTGTTGTTATAAATTTTGTGTTAGAGGACTTTTTTTTTTTACAAGATAGCAATAGCTTGGGAGGATTTTTCTGTTTGTTTTTTTTTTACTTTCTTTAAGAAAGTTCACATCATCATATTTTTATAATTACATTGAATTAAATATATTCTTGGCAACTTCTCAGAGATAGTATAAAGTTTAATTAATTAATTATTGTATTTTAAGAAAGCCACTTTTTCCCCTAAGTTTCTGAAAAAAAAAAAACACTTCGAACTTATATGGTGCCATATGGTGCCAGATAATTAAAGATGATCATGTCTATCTTTATTGTGATTCTGTTAAGAGCAAAACAAAACAAACAGCAATATCAACAACACCACTATATTGAGCTTTGAAAAACAGGTCTAAAAATGTCTTCTCCATTATTTGTAGTCTCAATTAAGCAATACTCTTCAATGATCTTAAGTCCATGGACATACTAATCAAAAAAAGAAAAAAGAAAAAAAAAGTATGGTCTCCACATTTGGAAATCTACAGTCTTAGGGAAGCTTCTCTGCACCTACTCTTCTCTTCAGAGGTAGTTTCCAAATATAACCCCTAAGGACTCATGCTCCTTGTATTTATTCCCTCATGTAATCTCTTCCAATTGACTCCGGTCTGGTCATATGGCTCACACTTGATCAATAGAATGGAATACAGGTGACTCAGTCTGATATCTGAGGCTGGGTTACATAGATGGAGGACTCAAATGTTTTTATTTAAATATTTTCTACAAAGCTTCAGCAATCAAGATTATGTGGTCCTGGCATAAGAATAGACATATAGATCAATAACACAGAATTCAGAGCTCATGAATAAGCCCATATTTATGCTCAGTTGTGGTTTGAAAAGGGTGTCAAGAAAACTCAATGGGGAAAGAACAGTTGTTCTCACATATGGTGCTGGGACAACAGGGTATCTACATGTAAAAGTATGAAGTTAAAACTCTACCTCACACCATATACAAAAGTTAAACCCAAATGGATCACATGCCCAAGTGTAAGCTTTAAAACTATAAAACTCTTAGAAAAAAACCATACATATTTATAATCATTAATTTGGCAGCAGTTTGTTAGATATGATATTTAGCATGAGCAACAAAAAGAAAAATTTGACTTCATCAAAACAAACAAAAAACTTGTGCTTCAAAGGACTACCAAGAAGGTGAAAAGAAAAGCTACAGAATGGGAGAAAATACTTACAAATAATATATTTAATGAAAGTCTAGTATCCAGAATATTTGAAGAATTCTTACAGCTCAACAGTAAAAAGGTAACCCAATTTAAATGATCAACCAATTCAAGTGTGTATTTCCACTATTTGGAGAAATATCCAATTGGAGAAATATCTATCTATCTACATACACACACACACACACACATATACACACCCATATATACGTATATATGGGTGTATATATATACACCCATATATATATACACATATATATACACCCATATATACGTATATATGGGTGTCTATATATATACACCCATATATATGCACCATTTTTTATATTCTCATTAGTGATGAGGGTTCCAATTTCTCCACCACATTATTTTCTAGCTTTATGATTATAGTTATTCTGGTGGTAGTATCTCATTGTGGCTTTGATTTGCTTTTTCCTCATTACGAATGAATGATGTTGAGTATCTTTTCATGTATTTATGGGACAGTCCATATATATACAAACATATATATGGGTGTGTATGTATACATATATATGTATATATATGGGTGTGTGTGTGTATATATACATATATATGGGTGTGTGTGTGTGTATATATACATATATATGGGTGTGTGTGTGTGTATATATACACACCCATATATATGTTTGTATATATATGGACTGTCCCATAAATACATGAAAAGATACTCAACATCTTTCATTCATTATGAGGAAAAAGCAAATCAAAGCCACAATGAGATACTACCACCAGAATAACTATAATCATAAAGCTAGAAAATTATGTGGTGGAGAAATTGGAACCCTCATAACATCACTAATGAGAATACAAAAAATGGTGCAGCCACGTTGAAATACAGTTTAGCAGTTTCTCAAAAAGTTAAACACAGAATTATGTCTATGACCCAGCAAGAGAATTCAAAACATACATTTTCACAAAAACTTTCACATTAATATTCATAGTAGCATTATTTATAATTGTCAAAAAGTGAAAACAGCCCAAATGTCCAACACCTGTTGAATGCATAAACAAGATTTGAAATATCTATACAATGAAACATTATTTAGTTGTAAAAGATAATGAAGTGTAGTTACATGCTACAAGCTACAACACAGATGAACCTATGCTCAGAGAAAGACTCCAGACACAAAAGGCCACATATTGTATATTTTCATTTATAGAAAATTTCCATAATAGACAAATCCATAGAGAAGATAGATTAGTGGTTTCCAAAGGATAAAAAAATGAGGGAGGAAATGGTTACTGCTAGTGGGCAAGGGGTTTATTTCTGGGTTACGGAAAATGATACGGTATTAGATAGTGATGATTGCACAACCTTGTGAATATGATAACTACTTCATTGTACACTGAAAAAATAACCTAATTCCCTACTGATAAATTATATACTCCTCAAAAAAAGCATCAAACAATAAAATATATGAAAATATGATTATCCAAAAATGTTATAACACTTAAGAAAAAATATAAAAGCACCAAAAATAATAAAGTTTTGCCTTAAGTTACACCTGTGTTTCTTAGAGAAATAACTTTATCAGTGCTTTTCTGTATCCTACAGCGTGGATGTAAAAATATGTAAAAATATGATGCCTGCTGCATCAAATCTGCATCTCTATAATGACTAATAAATTTTTCAAAAATAATTTTTGTTCCTTTTGCTAAGGATAATGATAATAAAATATTCTGCAATAATTATTTTTCAATAGGAGGTAAATCATATCTATTCGCTGATTAGGCTCCACTTTCTCCCTTTCCTTTACATGTTTTACCATTTTACAAAATATTTGCTCAATTAAGTTTAAATAAAGCATGGGTCATAGTTATGAGTAAAATAAAAATAAATTCCTGCAGTATCTGCCTAGACCTTTCATCTTGGCACGCATGTTTTTGTGCCACAACCTCCCAGAACACAGCTACTGTGCTCAGACAAGCTCAAAGTAAATGCAGAGGTCAGATGTGGGTGCCCTAGTAGACATCCCAACTGAGGTCCCAGGTAACAGCCCCTACCAGCTATGTGTGTTAGTTAATTATGTGCGAAACTCTAGGCAAGAACGGTTCAGCGGAGTTCAGTCAACCCTAAGGACAGTGAAGATGATAATACATTTGCTTTTAAGCCACTTAAGTTTTGCAAAATTTTGTTACAAAACAATAGGTGATTACAACCACTATCTTACAATTCAAAATTCGATCCTTCTCAAATTCTCATCTACATATCTTATTTTATTCCCATTACTAACCTCGAAATCCCTAAAATCCAATCCTTTCCCTCCAGGGTGAAGGTATATTAGGAACAAAATCATATGTTAAAATTACAAAGTAAGTTTATTCTTCCCGGAATTATAGTAGAGAAATAAGTAGTTTTATTTTATGCACTTATTTTCTCATGCAGAACTAAACAAGATACTAGTTTTTTTTATATTATTACTAGCAATATATTTACAGAATATACTAAGATTTTGTTCAGGAATGAGCTTGTTTTGGTTCTCACAACTAGCCTATTCATGAGTATTTTTAAGTTTGGATATGTCATTTATACAGCTAGAATATGTATTTGCCATTTCATATCGGATATTGTATATTACATTCACATACGAATAACATATTTGTGGCATATAAAATTGAGTCATAAAATTGGCTCCTCAAATATCCATTGATAAACTTCTATTACGCCTAAGCAACGAAGCTCTAGTTCATCCTAATGTTTACCCATAAATAATACAATTGGATTTATCTTCTTTTCTTTCTACTCTCCATCTGATTGCTGTTGGGTTTCTATTTATTTGACAAGTAGAAATTCTATATGTTTATGTTGCAGAACCTGATGTTTGATGTATTCTTTTTTTAATAGGTCCATATACGAACACTAATTGTTCTAAGAAGCTATAGTCAACAGCAAACTGTTTTGCGGTGTCAAGGCAAAAATTGTACCAGACAAAACTAAACAAGTCAGGGAGAATTTGTTGAAGGATATTGCAATAGGACAGAGGCCAGCATGCATTCTCAATTCAACTGTTTATAAATAAAGGGCAGGAGATTTGAAGAGATAAAGTGGAAGGTGTTACAAGCCATCTGTGTTTGCTAATTGGCCTTACCCAAAAGAAACATCAAATTTCTTATAACTTCCCAACAGCAGGTAGTTTTGCAATTTGGAGTAATGCACCTACCACAGTCAGTCTCCTTTCTTTTCCCAGAGGTGATTGTAACTCACTTGATTGTTTTTCAGAGGAATGGCTCCCAGGTTCTGAAGAAAGGCAGCCTTGGCTTGTAAAGCAGGAAAGCGATAATAAAAATATGTACATCTCAAAAGAGCAGAAAAAGAATTTGCAATTACAAGTTTTCTAAAGGAAATACTGTAAGAGGGAGAAGAGGGACCTCTGTGGTCATTTGGATTCTGTCTAGACCAAGTAAAAGGGAGGTCAGGGTGTGTCCAGAATTGGTGGGTTCTTGGTCTCACTGACTTCAAGAATGAAACCGCGGACCCTCGCGGTGTTACAGTTCCTAAAGGCGGTGTGCCCGGAGTTTGTTCCTTCTGATGTTCGGATGTGGTCGTGGTTTCACTGGCTCAGAAGTGAAGCTGCAGACCTTTGCGGTGAGTGGTGAGTGTTACAGCTTTTAAGTCCATAAGTCTGCAGTTGTTCGTTCCTCCTGGTGGGTTCCTGGTCTCGCTGGCTTCAGGAGTGAAGCTGCAGACCTTCTCGGTGAGTGTTACAGCTCATAAATGCAGTGTAGACCTAAAGAGTGAGCAACAGCAAGATTTACTGCAAACAGCAAAAGAACATACCTTCCACACTATGGAAGTGGACCCCACGGTTGCCACTGCTGGCTCAAGCAGCCTGCGTTTATTCTCTTATCTGGCCCCACCCACATCCTGCTGATTGGTCCATTTTACAGAGAGCCAATTGGTCTGTTTTACAGAGAGCTGATTGGTCTGTTTTGACAGGGTGCTGATTGGTGCCTTTACAATCCCTGAGCTAGGCACAAAAGTTCTCCAAGTCCCCACTAGATTAGCTAGATACAGAGCATTGATTGGTGTATTTACAAACCCTGAGCTAGACACAGAGTGCTGATTGGTGCATTTACAAACCTTGAGCTAGATACAGAGTGGCAATTGGTGCATTCACAATCCCTTAGCTACACATAAAGATTCTCCAAGTCCCCACCAGATTAACTAGATACAGAGTGCTGAATGGTGCATTCAGAAACCCTGAGCTAGAAACAAGGTGCTGATTGGTGTGTTTACAAACCTTGAGCTAGATACAGAGTGCTGATTGGTGTATTTACAATCCCTTAGCTAGACATAAAGATTCTCCAAGTCCCCACCAGACTCGGGAGCCCAGCTGGCTTCACCCAGTGGATCCCACACTGGGGCCGCAGGTGGAGCTGCCTGCCAGTCCCATGCCATGCGCCGCACTCCTCAGCCCTTGGGCTGTGGATGGGACTGGGCACCGAGGAGCAGGGGGCGGCACTCGTCGGGGAGGCTCTGGCGGTGCATGAGTCCATGACGGCAGGATGCTCAGGCATGGCAGGCTACAGGTCCCAAGCCCTGCGCCTCGGGGAGGCAGCTAAGGCCCAGCGAGAAATCGACTACAGCAGCTGCTGGCCCAGGTGTTAAGCCCCTCACTGCCCTGGCGGCGGGGCCAGCTGCTTGGAGTGCAGGGCCGCCAAGCCCACGCCCATCCGGAACTCTAGCTGGCCCGCAAGTGCGTGCGCAGCCCCGGTTCCCGCCTGTGCCTCTCCCTACACACCTCCTGGCAAGCTGAGGGAGCCGGCTCCCGCCTCAACCAGCGCAGAGAGGGGCCCCCACAGCGCAGTGGCGGGCTGAAAGGCTCCTGGAGCATAGCCAGAGCAGACCCGGAGGCCGAGGAGGCGCCAAGAGTGAGTGAGGCCTGTGAGAGCTGCCAGCACGCTGTCACCTCTCAGGGGGACTAGAAGGAGAAAGAAGCCTGTGTAAAGTTTAGTCAAACCGAGGGAAGTGTGAAGACCTCCTTGGTCAGAAGTCTTCGATTAGGCTGGATCTAATGTTCTGAAGAGAACATCTCTGAGACTATGTTTGGTACTCAGAATGAGTAGTTAAGGGCATGCCTGGAGACTTGGATGAAAACCCAGTATGCTTTTTTCAGAAGCAAAGAATGGAATGATCCTACCTTCATTAAGCTGCTCTGTCACCACTCTTCAAGGCTCAGCATATTTACACTGCAAATTTTCATGCTTGAATTTAAAATACTGCTTTCATAAGAATGTTTATTTCTATCACCTTGCATTTTATGCATTGAAGTGACAGAAATTTAGGTTTCTTTTGTATTTATAATTGCTGAATTATTCTAGTTGGCTGAAATTTTACTAGGAGTGAAATATTTCCCCCATCCCCATGAGCACACAAAAGCTTCTATCTCTGACAAAGGAGTACGTAGCAAAAATGAATGGACATATTTAGGTGACACTACTGTGAGTTTCAAGGATATCTTCTATCCTATGAAGTTATACATTCTTCATTTGGCTTGCATATCATTGATAAGTAATCCATAATTTCAGGGCTTTGTGTTTGGGTTTACTTAAATCTTGCACTGAGAACATGGGAAGAGCCAAACGGAGAATTGTTAGATTTGTATCATTGTGATATCTAACTTGGTGGTTAAACCTTAAGAGTAATTACTCGGGACAAGATAGCTCCTAAGTATGCAACACTTCATGGTAACTTATCGAATTATATATATATATGTATATATATATATACATATATATATATGAAATGAAGATGAAGATTGGCTAAGAATCATGGAAAAAAATGAAAGGTACAGAATCCAAATTTAATAATGCCAAAGATTGCCAACCAACAATTTTTCAACACCGTTGTTCATTTACAAGGCTAGAGTATGTGCAGAGACAAGAGCAAGGCAATGTACTTAAATATTAAAATCTATGAGACATTAGTAAGAACATCTCTATTGTGCAGATCTGGGAGAATTAACAAACTTTAAGTTTTTCAATTCTAAGAATAGTGCTTTCCTTGAATAACTAGCTTGAAAAGGAGACTGACACAGTTGCTGAAATCTATCTTAAAAAGTACCATTGGAGCAAGGTATCATATGGGTATAGAAGTTGTGGTATGGTATAGTTCAAACAAGATAGATGCAAATCACATTGCATAGTAATTCATCTATCTCTTCAGTTATAATAGTGAATCACAGGAAAACGTATGTCTTTGTTTCAGTTTTCCATGTAGGCTCTCCAAACAATATAGGAATTTATGATAGTTACATATTCGATTCTACATTTGTCAATTGGTATGTGCTATAGAAGTGACAATGTCTTGAGGCACCAATAAGAGATGATTGCATAGCTCATGTGATAGACCGTGGTAAATTTTCCAAAATAACAAATGTCTCCAAACAATACCCTTAGAGATCCTCTGCCTATTCCAGGAGACAGGCACGAACTCCTGCATATCCATACTTATAATCACAAAGATTTACACAATCACACTCTTTTACTTCTATTACATGGCTTCTTATGAATGTTAGAAGCATATGCCACGATTCATGACTCCATTGCATCCCTTCTGTGTAAATTACCTTTTACTGAAATTTGTACAACATAAATATTAATATAATTATCCTGAGATAAAGAATATAGGTAATATAAATGACAATTATGAATAAGGCATATCATTTTTAAAATAACACTTCAGGTAACCTGAATATAAATGATCATATAAAACAAATGTAGAAATTAACCTTTCTGTGTATTTTAAACAAGACATTGGTGATAGAGATGGGGTCATAAGGAGGTTCATTTATTATCCTTTTATTGCATTTCAGACAGTGCATTTTAAAAATTCACTTAGTTTTAGCTTTAATTAAAATGCTTCGCATACATTTTCAACAGAGTAAAACATAAAATGAATGTATTAGTACATGATTTTGAAGAATGCCTTTAAGATCATCAAGGTGAAACAAACAACAGAAAGAAGCAACATAATTAACAGTAAAAGAATGCAGATAACCATTTAAGCTGAAATACGTTAATTATAATACATCAATTTAATTAATTTTAATTTGAATAAATTAATATATTTGGGATCTAGGCTTATTCATTAGTTTACACGTTTTTATTCAAAAGGAGACATTGAACTTTTCTTTCCATTATTTATCCTTAATTCATATTCCACTGGCCCAGTAAAGTTTATCCATGACAAGTTTGCATGGATGTAGTATGTCTATCAGGATAAAACTTAACAAATAAGAGGCATCCCTATCCAAATTGTCCATAATTAGAATTTCTGAAACATTGAGAAAAAGTAGGAGAACTAATGTTCCAGAATCTTCCAGTGTTTGTTGACAGGTTTTAGTGATCTCGCTAATGTTTTCCCCACAGTAGTGTGTTCTTTTTATTGATTGACTGACTGATTGATTGATTTTTTTGAGACGAAGTCTCTCTCTGTCGCCCAGGCTGGAGTGCAGTGGCGCGATCTCGGCTCACTGCAAGCTCCACCTCCCGGGTTCATGCCATTGTCCTACCTCAGCCTCCCGAATATCTGGGACTACAGGCGCCCGCCACCAAGCCCAGCTAATTTTTTTGTATTTTTTTTAATAGAGACGGGGTTTTACCATGTTAGCCAGCATGGTCTCGATCTCCTGACCTCGTGATCCGCCCGCCTCGGCCTCCCAAAGTGCTGGGATTACAGGCGTGAGCCACTGCCCTTGGCCCTGTTCTTATTTTTTAACATCATTAGTATAAGGCATTCCACATTGTTTAAAAATACATAACCTTCATAGTTTGGATTGGATTATAATTCCCATATGTTTGAAACTGGGTTTTGTATTAGAATTCCACTATTACATTTCTAACTTAGTCATGAGAGAAACACAAACGTGTAGATAAGTTTGTGTTTATAATAGTATCAGATCTCTACTACCAAATAACAAATCATCCCAAACATGACGGCTTAAAACTAGAAAAATTTATTATTTCTTAAAGTTCTTATGTTAGGCTGATTATTGTGTTGCTGTAAAGAAATACCTGCAGCTGGGTAATTTATAAGAAAAGAGTTTTAATGGGCTCATGGTTATCCAGTCTGTACAAGAAGCATAGTGCTAGCATCTGCTTCTGGCGAGGGCCTCAAAAAGCTTACAATCATGGCACAAGGCAAAGTGAGAGCAGGTGTTTCACGTGGCAAGAGCAGGAGCAAGAGAGAGTGAGGGGGAAGATGCCACACACTTTTAAACAGCCCAGATCCTGCAAGAACTCACTATGATGAGGACAGCACTACCAGGATGGCGCTAAATCATTCATGACAAATACGCCTCCATGATCCCATCACCTCCTACCAGGCCCCACATCCAATATTGGAGGTTACAATTCAACATGAAATTTGGTGAGGACATATATTTAAACTACATTGGTTCTATCGGTTGGCCTCTGCTGGTTTAGCTTGACTAGCTCAAATAGTTGCACTAAGCAGAATGTTGGATGTACTGCAATATATAAGATGGCCTCATTCACATATCTGGCTATCACTTGGGATACCTTGGGTATTCTCTTCTGTCAGTGGGCTAGAATGGCTTTCTTGTTATGGCAATGTCAAAATTGCACTTCAAAAGGCAAAGGTTTTTTAAAGTCTAGGCTGTAGAAAATAGCATCGCTTACGCCACTTTTTATCAGCCAAGCATAGTGGTAAAGTCAGCCCAGATACACAAAGTGTGAAACGAGATTCCACATCTTAATGGGCTGACTTGCCAAGCCACATTACAAAGAGTTGTGAGCAGAGGAGCACAAGGAAGTGATGTAACCTTTGCAGACAATTTATCACAGTAGACTTGCCATGTAAAGGCTACAAAATCCCTAAAAAATTCAAATAAATCAGAAAATTGCCTCTAGTATTTTAATTATTTATTTTTTCATTTCATTAGATTTTTTAATTTCAGAATTTAAACAAACTTACAATTAGTTTTTTTTTTTTTTTTTTTTTGAGACGGAATCTTGCTCTGTCACCCAGGCTGGAGTGCAGTGGTGAGATCTCGGCTCACTGCAAGCTCCGCCTCCCGGGTTCACACCATTCTCCTGCCTCAGCCTCCTGAGTAGCTGCAACTACAGGCGCCCACCACACCACCGTGCCTGGCTAATTTTTTTTTTGTATTTTTTTAGTAGAGATGGGGTTTCACCGTGGTCTCGATCTCCTGACCTCGTGATCTGCCCGCCTTGGCCTCCCAAAGTGCTGGGATTACAGGCGTGAGCCACCGCTCCTGGCCTGATTAGTCTTCTTTATGATTTAACTTTTGGTAATTCTTTATGAAAAACTAGCATATTCTTACTCATGTCCTCTTACAGTAGGCTAATTTTCATTACAGTTTAGAGTGCTATGTTTCATTTTCCAAGCATCTCACAATATTTAGACTAATGAGTATTATTTCAGCAGTGGGCCTGTTCTTCACTTTCCTTTCTAGAGAAACACTTTAATGGAAGTCATCTTAGTTCATTTGTACTGCTATAATGAAATACTACAGACTGGGTAATATATTAGAAAAAAAAAAAATTGGCACACAGTTCTGAGGGCTGGGAAGTCCAAGAATAATACATCTATATTTGGTAAGAGATTCCTTCTGTGTCATCACATGGCCAGAAGCTCTTTCTGGCTTCCATTCATGAAGACAGAGTCCTCAAGACCTAAACACCTCTCAATGAACCTCATCTCCTAACACTGTCACATTGGGGATTAAGTTTCCAACACATAAATTCTGGGGGGATATATTCAAATCACAGCGGAAGTCAACATATGTCAAAACACTGGTTCTCAAAATTTGGCATATATTAGGTTTATCTGGGGAGTTGTTAAAGGACAGACTACTGGACTTTATCCAAGTTTGTTTTGTTTGTTTGTTTCTTTGTTTTGGTTTCAGCTTTGGTCCCAGGTATTCTTGGATAAAGCCTAAGATTTAGGATTTATTAAAACAAAAGTGCATATGGGATTGATTCTGTTGATGCATTTCTCAATTTCTTAACAGAGAGAACTACTTTCAGATGAAGGAACACCAGTCTCTGGCAAAGAATTGAAAAGCTCCTATTATCAAGACATAAAGACAATAACTATTCAAATAATATGTTAGCTATTAAAATATGTTAGAAAGTTAGTCATATGATCAAAATTACTAATCAATGTAGATTTTATAGAATTTCTGATACAAGATACATGTAATATGTTTTGAGTAGATAGTGTGAGCCAGTAAGAGGAGCTGTTAAAAAAAAAAAAAAAGGATAATATCATTTCACAACAGAGCATTGAAATCCAGAGAGATGAAAAGAAGAAACTTAATAGAAATATCTCCCATCAACAAATTATTGACATTTATTTTGTTCCAATAAATCTCTTCCTTCAGTTAAAATGCAGCTATAGTGTAAGGTACAATTACTACTATTGGGTGATCAAAAGAAAATATGGGTGTTATATTGAGTGACAAAAACAACGTATTTGGTAATATACTCCTGTATGTTTAACATTTATACATTTTTTTTGCTTTTTAACAAAAGCTTAAGTTTTTGCTGCCTAACCGAAGGATGTTCATGTAAAAATATTTTCAAATAAGAAAGGGCTACAATATCAAGGATCTCTTTTAAAATAACAAGGGAATTTTCAGGAAGTTTGTTCAATTCATTATTAACGGAAGACTAAATTAAGTAGAACAACTTATACCTTTCAAATGGAACATAGGAATAATTAAATACAAAAATATTTTTAGTTGTATAACATAAAACTTTCCTCAAGTGAAGAGACATCCTTAGCATCCGAGAAATTTTCCCAGCTTGTGTATATACAATTGAATGCATTCGTCTGTCTTTTTCTGTTATATATTTGAAAAAAGGTAGATGCTATTACCAATAAAATTGTGATTTCTTATTTTATATTTAAAAAGAACAGAATTTAGATAAGTTATGCAGAAATTAAAAATGCAATATCACATTTCTCTCTATGTATGAGGTATATATAGAGAGTGAGATTCTCCCCTTGTTTCAAAAAGAAAATAGAACTTAAGCTCTATGAAAGCAGATTTAAAAAATTAAAATGACAAAGCAATCCACATATATATAATTTACGTTCTTGTATATGGAACATTAAAATAGGAACTTTAATAGTACATATAGTATAAAATCCTAATACATTATTAAATAGAAAATGTATATATTAAGAAAGCACATTCAGGCCACTGTATATGCTGGTGTATATATTAATTAACCCTCTTATAACTAAATGAAAATAACCAAATATTACTTCATTTAAGTTATTATTAACATATTTATTTTAAAATTCAGAGGTGGATCTTGGAAATTAATTTTATTTCTAGTATGAGTAAATTTTTAAAATTTGACCATATTTTAATATAGAAAATAGGAAGCACTAATATAAAACAACAGAATAATTTTGGTCCTCAAGAAATGTAATAAAATTAAATGCTAAGCTCTTACACTTTTATGTAAATTGAGAATAATGCTCCCATACCACACATTTTTCTAGACATAGATTGGAAAGTTCATACAAACTAGTCCAATTATATTTTTAGTGTAAGATAAGTTATTGGCATCTCTTCATCTAAATATGGTTTTATACAACTTTAGTCTTTCTTTGGCCATAATAATCTCCAGAAACTACAAATTCCTAGAAGATTTTAAGATTTTCAGCTATGGTATTTACTACATTTGTTGAGCATTTGACAAAGTATGGTTTGATTACCAAAATCAGAATCATATGAGGAACTTGTCAAAACTGATGTTTTCAGGATACCTTTTTGTCCTGCTCTTTTGGAATCTCTGAAGGCAGGATTTGGCCATCTATATTTTTATCAAAACCCTCTATGAATTCTTAGTTCTACTAAGTTTGATAACAAAAATTCTTGATTAAAAATATAAAAGACTGTCTATGTTTAAACTTTTTAGAAAGTAATAAAGTTATTTTCTATTTTTGAATTCCCAAAGCACAAGGTATATTTAGTTTTGACTGATTTTAGTTGAGCATAAACTCTAGCAATATAAAGTCACAAATCAAGATCAATTGAAGCAATAATTTTTGTTTTAAGACCATAGAATTTATATATACCCATTCAAGTTAACAGAAAATTATTAATACTAAAAAGAAGTGATCTATGAGTCATGATTTTATTGTTTTCTTTAAAGTACCTTTCCAAAAATCATTATAATAAATATTATTAATTTGTGAGTAAAGATTAATGTACATTATACATCTTATTTTTATTTTAAAAGGCCTTATGGGCCTACATAAAATAAAGAAAAAGACAACATTAAACATTGATTAGCACCTGCCACTCTGAAGGAATAATAATTTGAAACTAGTTGTAATATTAATGTAAGTGTCTTTATTGAAAAAAGGGCTGTTTATAATGGCCATTCAATAAATTAGTACTTGCTGATAAATGCAAACATTCCAACTTTGTACACAGTTATAGTGATGTTTCGTTTACTCTTTCCTTATTAAGCTGATGAAAATCCATGAATAGAATTATTCATTGAATCCGTGTCATTATGACAACAATCACTTAGGCAAGCTTTTCCACTGGTTACTGCATGTTTCTGAAAAAGAGACACATGATGAAAGGTGGTGAATATTGGTTGATTCATTCAAAACATATTTGTTGAGAACATCCTTAGTCCCTGTCCAATGGAGGTGTCATAAGTTATGTTATATTTGTTAGTCAGATTTATGTTAAACCTGTAAACGACAAACCAGACTGAGGTTTGAAGGTATTGAGCATATTGTGTATAGAGATGGAGTCAGGTTTCCACTGTATCTTTGTATTTGGCTTAGTGCCTCTTATTAGAGGACCTTATCAAGGGCACTTAGTCATTTTTGTTAGTAGAATGAATAAATGAAGTAAAATTCAATACAGTTTATTTTCCAGAGGAATTTATTATAACTAATTGCTTGATAGAACTTTTGTGCAAGTTGTAAATCATGGTACCATTTTACATGTAAATTTTTTCACTTACTAACCTATTTTCCTCTGACCATATACTCTTTCTCCTCCTGTGTGTTATCAGAGTGAGCAGCTAACAATTTCATGCTTCATTTTGCACCATCAAAATCTATGTTGAGTTCGTTGTGATGTGCAACACACCTGTAGCTTAACACAATTGGTGCAGAAAGACTGGTTAGCCTGAATGCTACATCACTACTATGAAAGGTATTTGCATTTAAGAGGTTTTTTTTGCTACTTTCCCCAGCTTTTTAAATGTATGATTAGTAAAAATAAATAAATAAATAACGTATATATTTAATGTGAACAATATGTGTTTTTTTATTTTTTCTTTTCTTTTTTAGAAGGAGTTGCAATCTTGTTGCCCAGGCTGAAGTGCAATGGTGCGATCTCAGCAAACTCCACCTCCTGGGTTCAAGCAATTGTCCTGCCTCAGCCTCCTGAGTAGCTGGGATTACAGGCATGCACCATCCCGCCTAGCTAATTTTGTATTTTTAGTAGAGACGGGGTTTCACCCTGCTTGTCAGGCTGGTCTCAAACTTCCGACCTCAGGTGATCCACTCGTCTTGGCCTCCCAAAGTGCTGGGATTATAGGCGTGAGCCACCGCGTCCAGCCAACATGATGTTTTGATACATATATACATTGTGAAATGAATACCACAATCAAACTCCTAACGTATTTATCATTTAACCTCGTTACGATTGGTTTGTTGTTGCTGTTGTTTTGTGTGTGTGTGTGTGTGTGTGTGTGTGTGTGTGTGGTGAGAACCTGATATCTACCCTCCTGGAATATTTGAAGTGTACAGTGCTTTGGTATTATCTATAGTCACTATGCTTTATATTTAGGCTCCAGAACTCATTTATCTTATAACTGAAATTTTTACTCTTTGACCAAAATCTCTCCTTTTCCTTAACACCCAGCCCCTGGTAACCATTATTCTACTCTTTCGCGTGAGTTCAGTTACACATTGTTTGTTTGTTGGTTTTAGATAACACATAAGTGAGTTCATGCAATATTTGTCTTTCTGTGCCTGGCTTATTTCTCTTAGCATAATACCCTTAAGATTCATCAGAGGGGAGAACTTACTGACTAATTTTCCAACATTTGCTGATTGTTAGAAAGAATCTGGGTTTCACATTTAAATTTCATGTTCCCAAACTCTTTCTTTAAATTTCTAATTCCTAATGCCTGAAATATAAATAAGTAGATAACCACCTAGGTAATTCTTAGATGACAGGTTTAAAAATATGGTCTTAAATTACTCAATAATTTATTATAGCAAAAACTTGTTATGAGATATATTATCAATATTAATATCTGACATGTACAGAACAACAACAAGAAAAAAAAAACTTCAGGGAATGAGCAAAAAGTGGATAACATTCCAGGATATATCACTGAAATACTCACTTGGAGAAAGCTACTTTTTTTCCTTATTTAGAAAAGCTAATGTTTTTTAGTGTACGGTTTTAAAAGGACTTTATAAAATTTCTGAATTTTGCATTACATTGTACATCTTGAAAAATGTAGTTTGATTTGAGGTACTTTTGAAAAGGAATGTGTGAAATGTATTATCTTTAGTTATCACACTCCTTTCTTTTCAGTATGGCACTGTAGTATCTTGCTAGACTTAACATTTAACTTTAAACCTGAGAAACAAAATTAACAGGTAAACCACCAAAATGCCTGGTCTACAAAATATAGTCAAAAACTGCAAGAATCGATTATTGTGCCAAATTGATTGATTTGAAAGACTATTAAAATATTCTATCTTTTAAATACAAGTTTGGATTCTTGGAGATTTTACATTCAGTAATAATTTCAGGAAAAAATAAAGACCTAAAATTTATGACTGTCACCTAGCTGAGAAAGTCCCTAGTAAAGAAAATAATTAGCAGATTTCATTTGGCATGAATGGATGCAGTCTCTTATGTTTCAACTTATAAACAAAAGTCAAGTTCTTTAAAATAGATAAGACACAATTGAATGAAAATTTCAACATAATTTCTTGATTGCCAGAATAAATGAGAAAACATAGCACCAAGGAAAATTGTTATTGGATATGTACATGCAAAGGAATGAAACTGGACTTCTGCTTCAAAGCATATACAAAAATTAACTCAAAATGCATCAAAGACATAAATGTAAGAGCTAAAATTATAAAACTCTTAGGAAGAGACATAAATCTTAATGATCTCTATTTATACAATAATTTCTTAGATATGATACCAAAAAGACAAGAGATATAATCTAAAACATAGATTAAACTTAATCAAAATGTAAAAACTTTTGTGAGCAAAGGACATCATTAGTAAAACAAAAATGCAATGCATAGAATGGGATAAAATATTTAAAAATCATATCTGATAAAAGGCTTTTATAGAGACTATATAAAGGATTCTTACAACTTAACAATAAGATGACAAATAACCCAATTAAAAATGGGCAACAGATTGAATAGATATTTGTCAAATGAAGAGTTACAAATGAATGACGTGCACATACACAGTCATTAGTTATTAAGGAAACATCATTAGTCATTGGAGAAATGTAAATAAAAAACACTAGGAGAAACTCTTTCATATTCCTTAGGATTAAAACCCCAAAAAATAGGAAGTCTTGGCAAGGATGTGGAGAAATTGGAGCACACATATACTGCTGATTAGAATGTAAAATAGTGCAGTTACTTTGGAAAATAGTCTGGCAGTTTCTCAAAAGTTTAAAAATAGATTGTACCATATGGACCAGCAACTCCAAGATATATAAAAACTTGCACACAAATGTTTATAACAATATTACTTATAATAATCAAGAAGTAGGAAAAAACTCAAGTTGATTCATGTCTGTCAACTGATGAATAGGTAAATATCCATAGAGCTTATGTCCATACAATGAAATCTTATTTGGTAATAAAAAAAAAGAATGATATACTGACACATGCTAGAACATGAAACTTAATATATACTATGTGAAAAGCTAGTGACAAGAGACCATGTATCACACTAATTCATTTATAGTGAATCCAGAATAGGAAGATATCTAGAGACAGAAGGTAGATTAGTGGTTGTCTATATCTGGGACATGGTTAGAATGGTGAACAGAGGGAGTGATATCTAAAACATACAAGGTTTCTTTTGGGGTGATGAAAGTCATCTAATATTGATCATCATGATGTATTATTCCACTCTCACACAGCTATGAAGACATACCCGAGATTGGGTAATTTATAAAGAAAAGAAGTTTAATTGACTCACAGTTCCGTGTGGCTGGGGAGGGCTCAGGAATCATAGTGGAAGGCACCTCTTCACAGGGCGGCAGGAGAGAGAATAGGTGCCAGCAGGGGAAATGCCAGACATTTATAAAACCATCAGATCTTATGAGGATTCACTCACTAGCATAAGAACAGCCTGGGGGAATATGCCCCCATGATTCAACTGTCTCCTACCGGGTCCTTCTCATGACACATAAGGATTATGGGGATTACGATTCAAGATGAGATTTGGGTACACAGCCAATCTATAGCCAGTGATGTTTGCACAACTCTGTGACGGTACTGAAAATAATGAATTTTATACTTAACGATCTAATTTATATGGTAGATTAATTATAATAATCAAGTTGTTTTTATAAATGAAAAATAGGTATTAACTTCTTTATTTACCAAAATGAGCTGATTACAAATCATTTGAGAATGGAAGACAAATTTGGATAATTTTAATAACAAGCACATAATGGCAAAATTGAAGATTCTAAGAGATTAATAGCAAGCTCCCAAATGAAGAAATTAAATAGTAAGGAGGTATAACTGAAATATATAATGTGTACATATAAATTATTAATTGACAATAGATCATAACAACAAAATTAATTCTATACCACTTGACTAGTCTAAGCTACCATTATTTATTGCCAGGTCTATTTAAATTGCCCTTTATTTGCTTTCCTTTATGCTTTGCTATTTATACTACAGTCACATCTCTATACATGGAGTCTTCTTTATTACAGAAACAACTATTAGTTTGATGCAAAAGTAATGGTGGGTTACTGGCAAAACCCATGATTACTTTTGCATCAACCTAATAATTTCAGTTTTTGGGATTTTGAAATCATTATATTTGAAAATACAAACTTGTAAGTCATCAATTCCATCTTTTCTGATAGGATAATAGGCATTCCATCCATCATCATTCTGTTTCACATCATGTGGTTTCCTCTAGCTAGGATCATAGATAGTGGAAAGCTAAATGGCATGATTCCTTGGTATTTGCTTAGCGTTTACATTTTTATTTCCACTCTATAGATCTGTGGTGTCAGGATTTCCATAAGTATTGATAATTTATATTTATTTGTGTTTGTTGTTGTTTTGTTTAATTCAAACATATCCTGATTAAGAAAATTGCTTTGTTTGCAATTTCAGGGATTTTAGCCAAATCTGTCCTGTGCTTGAGGTTGAAATGTGTGTTTGTGTGTGTGTGTGTATGTTCTATTTCATCCTATAAATACTTTTTGGGGTATGTCCCATTTATTTCATTCTGAAATATGGTAATTTTGTTGTGATTTTGTTTGTGTGTTTTGTCTTGTGGGTGTTTTTTTCTTTGTTTTTATTTTCTTTTTGTGTTTTTTCCTTATATATGGGGAGTCAAATATGGAGACATATCAATGATTCTACCTTGAGGTCTTTAAGAAAGTCCAAATCTCTTTTTTATAAATGATGTTTACTATATTAACATAAACATCCTGAAGGAGTAAAATCAGGTATTTTTATTTTTAAAGGGCTGCAATTATTTTCCTGATGACACCCAACTATGTGATAGAATTGTGAGTAGAATATGGTTATTTTGAATCATAGAAAGGGAAGTTCCGTAGTCAAGAAATAAAGATAAAAGTATGTAAACTTAGACTATTTGATTAGAAAATTTTATAGATAAGAACAAAATGTTCGGTTGGTTAGACATACTGAAAATAGGCCTTCGATATTTTCAGGCTCCCTGTATTGTGATATTTGTGCTGGGTATTTGGATTTAAAGAATTTAAGACAGTAGAAAAATACCCTCATATCTCCTAACCTGTATACCACATACACTTTTTATAACATTCATTATTAAATAGATTATGCAATCAAAAAATAAGGGATAACACGTAATTCAGATTTCTAGTAGACATCGCCATAAACCTGGAAACAACTGTGGAAATTTCTCTCCATCGTGAATGTTTATCCTTTGCTTTTCACTATGACATACATCTCCAAATCTTCCACTCCATTCCACTGTTCCTATGCCCAGTTGGTCTCCTGCAATTTTTAAAGTCTCTACAGAGTATTAATAACCTTTTAAACATGGTCATCAATTTGTAATTCTCCTCCATAAAACCTTCCCATGTCTTCTCATTTCAGTCAGAATAAATTTCAAATTTTATTATTTTCAAAATTATATGTATTATTTGCCACCTGCCTCTTCTTTGCCTTTGGTTTCTTGAACATGCCAAGCTCTTTTTCCTCTCTTCAGGTCTCATTTTACAATTTTATTTTTCTGAAATGCTAATTATATAGCTGCCTTCCTCAAATAATTTAGGTCTCAGCTCAGATGTCATTTCTGCAGAGAGACTTCATTAGTTTTTCCTTATAATACTGCACTCTACCCTCACCCACTCTTTCTCAAAAAAAATCATTACTTTTTTATCACTTACCATAATCTAAATTCATTTCATATAGTTATTGGTTTCCCTATTTATTGCCTCACAAAAGAATTCAATGATTTTTATTGAATGTATGAGTGGGCAGGTAAAAGAATAGAATTATGGAATTACTCTTTATCTAAAGTGTAAAACTGGCTTATCTAAAATTGGCAGTTTTACTCATGCCCACATTCAGTCATATGTATTTATGCAGATGTGTCTTATGCAATCCATTAGTAGTTACGGCAACTGGTTAATGCCAATGATAATTAGAAAGAAAACTAGACTTTCATAAGAAATCTGCATTAGCTGGTGACCATTCTGAAAAGCATCAGATATTCAGATATAGTTAATTTTTCTATAGTCAAACCAAACAACTTAGAAAAAGTAGAAATGGTAGGATTCATCTATGGTCATGCCACAACCAATCGTGACATGAGTAAGGTTAGTTTGCATTCTCTCTATCTTCTCATTCACTTTCTCCCATGGATTTGCACCCTTCTTACTTTAGGTGTCTTCAAGTGTCATTTTGAAGTTCTAGCTGAGTTTTCCTCCACTTTCTCAGTTTTTGCTCCTCAAATGATAAATAAAATGTACCCATCAGTGGTCATTCTACTGGTGGCTTTGTCATCTCTAGAAAAACAACTTAGTTACAGCACTTTGATATTTGAAAATTACATCTCCAAACCAAGAAATGAGGCATGTAGAAAATCTTAATGGAGAGTACATGTTTTGCTCCTTTTAATGCCATAAGGATTCTAGTCTGTTCTCTTTTCTGCAATTCTAGATATTTTTCACTCCAGAATCAAGACAACTTGAGTTGTGTTCCACTCCAGAACCAAGAAGGTGCATTAGGACACACACACAGCTTGTTAGGAAAGAGTGCTGTTATTAACCAAATGATTGAAGTAAAGTAAAACTAAACACTAATTACTTTAACCAAAGAAAAGGCTTAATGAGGTGAACTGTCAGAGTGATTTTTAAAAATTAATTTACTGACGTATTTGTAAATTTATTTAAAATATTTGATTTGGGTTTTTAGAAACTAAAACTGTATAAGTATATTGAATTATTCACACTATATACCCAAATTAGAAATCATAAATAATTTAAGTAGATACTCATATACATGTTTTTAGGAAGTAAGGAAATTTCCATCAATATGAGGGAATATTTTTTCTCTTTGGGGTATATTGCCTGTTTCAATTCCTTCACTTATTAAACCTATAGCTCATATTATCTCATATGTTGCAGAAACAAAAAAAAAACACATTTTGGCCGTGTAATTTCTCTGGGATGTACTTTTGTCAACTGGAGAAAAATAAGATAAATAGAAAATGACAAATAATTTGAAGAGCTATCCATTTCTACAAGCCAGGCTTCAATTTTGTAGTGCTTCAGGCCAACTACTAAGTCCTCAACGCTTATCATGATAGTATGGAACCATCTCAAACAACATCCACACAAAGTGATTAAAATAAAGATAAGGACCAATGAGACCAGGAGGAATAAGAAAGCTTGGAAAGGATGCTTTGAAGTTTAGCTCTCCTCATTTCTTCCTTTCTTTGTTTTTTGAAAACCAAGTGATAAGCAAAGGAGCTAATAGAAGACATGGTGAAATAAAAAGCTGTTTGATGGGCAAAAAAGACCCTTGTAAAATATCATGAATTTTATATTTGTTATCACGACAATAAATTAAATTTTTCTTTTGCTTTAATCTGCACAATATTTTACTTTAATTAAACATCTAGGAGGATTAGCAAGATGCTGACTTTAAAATCTTTGACCCCCTAGGAAGGAAACACAATAAAAGAAGTAGCTTTGATGCATAATAAAATAACTAGCTTGCATTGTGATTACGAGTAATATTCCTGTGAGCAATTGCTTTCAACATTTTCATTTAAAAATAACTTTGCCCTATTAACCTTGAAAAGAGGATTAAAATAAAATGAATATTTCTTAATCATTATAAAATTTAACTAAAACTTTAATTAGATAGGCTCTAATAGTTCACAACCAATGGATTTAGAAATCTTTCTCAAATATTAAGTTTGGTTTTCTTCAATATAATATTCTGTACATAGGTTCAGGTAATTTCTGGTCCCAAAGCACTGAAATAGGCAGCCTAACTGCTGTGACCAAACATATAAGTTTTTTTTTTGTTTATAATTAAAACAAAGTCACAGTTAAAACCAAAAAGAATAAAAATTACAGTATCTCACTGAAAAGCAAACTATGATGGTAAGGTAACACATTAAGAACTTTAAGATGTTTAGATAAAAATTGAAGTGTTGATATGTTTGTTTATAAATTGGGACAGTATGTCAATCTCTATAATAACAGGTAGCAGATATAAGCAAAATGAGTGGCCTTAATAGTTCAAACAGCTGCAGAGCTGCCTTTGATAAGTGGACTGGTAATATTTGAATTATAATATTAGTAAGATTAATAATGAAATACACATACATATACACAATATATGCATATAGAGAGAGATTAAAATGTAGATATAGATGTGTAGTCAGAGATATTTAGATCTAAACTGACTCGATCAAAACTATCATTTTATACTTCAAAATCGGGACATTTTTGTTTTTCACATTAGCTGTTTATAAAATTCAAGTTAGAAGTCTTGAAAACCTGCATATACAGTAGGAAAAATTATCCTTTTAAAGAGAAATTTTAATTAAACTGGAACACATCCATAATTAGAAGTAAGAAATATATTCAAAATGTTGAGATGGAAAATTCTTGCCCACAATGTATTCAATAATATATCAGTCTATAGACCATATGCAAGTGGCACTAAGAATAAAGGAACATGCACTACTGATTAGGTTAATTTTTGGTTGATAAATATCTAGATAGGTGTTCATTTAAATAATACACTTAAATAATATCTATTTGCATACATAAATGTTTCATTAAAAATCATTTGTATGTATTTCTATGTATGTCTATGCAATGCCTCTATTTGTCTACTGAAAAATAAATATATAATATGCTCTTATCTTCCTACATGCATCTGATAATAAGATAGAAAATATCACTTGTGTGAGGTAGGTGTAAATTTCCAGTAAGTATACTCAAACAATAATATCCTGAATATCAGGGGCATCATTACAGGATGGTCTGCATAAATGTGATATTGTTCAAAATTAAAATTATATAAACTTTGATTTCATTAATAGTTATGGTTATTTGCGAAATATCACAGGGTCACTATGAGTATATAAAGTAGTATCAGGAAAAAATATCCAATACCCTTCTCAGATATATTTAAAAGTCTAGAAATAAAGGCCTAGGTATTAGTATTTTATTCATTTCCAGCATTAGTCACTCATTGTCTGAATTATATTTCAAATATCCAAATTGCCAATTAGGAATGAGATAAAAGAGTGATCTAACTTAGTTATTACAGAAAAGTTTAAAGGACTTTGATTTGGTGACAGGATTGGAATAGAATATCATATAATTTTGGTAGGAACCAAAATTAGCTCTACATAAGTAAGGGCATTTAGCAAAAATATGTGAAGAATAAGTTGAATCTTGTTAAAACAGACCGACATTGAAAATATAGGACATGTAGTCTAGAAACAGATTAGTAGTTCTTGTTCCAAAATGGTCTTAATATAGAAAGCTATGGATTTTACAGTGTGAAACTGAAAATCATGCCAAAGGCACATGACAGAAATAGGTAAATGAAAGAAGTTGAAAAATAATTACTATTTATGTTCAGTCTTTGATAATTCGTAAATACAAAGCATACACAAACACACACACACACAGAATGATTTCATTATTGAATATGATCATCAAAGTAGATAGTGCCATGCAAGGGCAATTATTCCATGCCATGCTATAGAAATGGCAGTTAAAGTTCTGGGAAGTTGACTATTGTCAGAGTTATGATGGCCAAACATTTTTTTTTCAAAACTATATTAAATGCTTCTGTTCATTCTAGGTAATATTGTGTAGGTTATGCATAAACTTTATTATACTGACCATAATATAAGAAGAAATGATGTCTAAAATTTCAAAAACTATATTTAAATCCCTTATGTAAGAGATGCAATAAAGTTGATTATCATAAAAAGTGGGAGAAAGACACAATTCATTTTTCAGAGGTATTAACTTTTTTGGAAGGGTGATATAAAAATTAAACATATAATAAAACAGGTATCCTATAGACATTGCTTAGCAAGCATACATTTCTATGAGATAAAATTAATAATAATCCTTTTGGTAATTTTATTTTTAGGCCATCATAATGTATTCAAAAATAGGGTGATGGTATATATTATCGCCTCTCATGCACAAGCCCAGAAACACTGATTTGGATGCGACTTTGAGATTTTCCAGTTATTATTTTTTTCAATTTTATTATTATTATACTTTAAATTTTAGGGTAAATGTGCACAACGTGCAAGTTTGTTACATATGTATACATGTGCCATGTTGGTGTGTGGCACCCATTAACTCGTCATTTACATTAGGTGTATCTCCTAATGCTATCCCTCCCCCCACCCCCCACCCCACAACAGTCCCAGGTGTGTGATGTTCCCCTTCCTGTGTCCATGTGTTCTCGTTGTTCAATTCCCACCTATGAGTGAGAACATGCAGTGTTTGGTTTTTTGTCCTTGCAATAGTTTGCTGAGAATGATGGTTTCCAGCTTCATCCATGGCCCTACAAAGGACATGAATTCATCCTTTTTTTGTGGCTGCATAGTATTCCATGGTGTGTATGTGCCACATTTTCTTAATCCAGTCTATCATTGTTGGACATTTGGGTTGGTTCCAAGTCTTTGCTATTGTGAATAGTGCCGCAGTAAACATATGTGTGCACATGTCTTTATAGCAGCATGATTTATAATCCTTTAGGCATATACCCAGTAATGGGATGGCTGGGTCAAATGGTATTTCTAGTTCTAGATAACTGAGGAATCGCCACACTGACTTCCACAATGGTTGAACTAGTTTACAGTCCCACCAACAGTGTAAAAGTGTTCCTATTTCTCCACATCCTCTCCAGCACCTGTTGTTTCCTGACTTTTTAATGATCGCCTTTCTAACTGGTGTGAGATGGTATCTCACTGTGGTTTTGATTTGTATTTCTCTGATGGCCAGTGATGATGAGCATTTTTTCACGTGTTTTTTGGCTGCATAAATGTCTTCTTTTGAGAAGTGTCTGTTCATATCCTTTGCCCACTTTTTGATGGGGTTGTTTGTTTTTTTCTTATGAATTTGTTTGAGTTCATTGTAGATTCTGGATATTAGCCCTTTGTCAGATGAGTAGGTTGCCAAAATTTTCTCCCATTCTGTAGGTTGCCTGTTCACTCTGATGGTAGTTTCTTTTGCTGTGCAGAAGCTCTTTAGTTTAATTAGATCCCATGTGTCAATTTTGGCTTTTGTTGTCATTGCTTTTGGTGTTTTAGACATGAAGACCTTGCCCATGCCTATGTCCTGAATGGTATTGCCTAGGTTTTCTTCTAGGGTTTTTATGGTTTTAGGTTTAACATCTAAGTCTTTAATCCATCTTGAATTAATTTTTGTATAAGGTGTAAGGATGGGATCCAGTTTCAGCTTTCTACATATGGCTAGCCAGTTTTCCCAGCACCATTTATTAAATAGGGAATCCTTTCCCCATTGCTTGTTTTTGTCAGGTTTGTCAAAGATCAGATGGTTGTTGACATGGGGCATTATTTCTGAGGGCTCTGTTCTGTTCCATTGGTCTATATCTCTGTTTTGGTACCAGTACCATGCTGTTTTGGTTACTGTAGCCTTGTAGTATAGTTTGAAGTCAGGTAGCATGATGCCTCCAGCTTTGTTCTTTTGGCTTAGGATTGACTTGGCAATGCAGGCTCTTTTTTGATTCCATATGAACTTTAAAGTAGTTTTTTCCAATTCTGTGAAGAAAGCCATTGGTAGCTTGATTAGGATGGCATTGAATCTATAAATTACATTGGGCAGTATGGCCATTTTCACGATATTGAGTCTTCCCACCCGTGAGCATGGAATGTTCTTCCATTTGTTTGTATCCTCTTTTATTTCATTGAGCAGTGGTTTGTAGTTCTCCTTGAAGAGGTCCTTCACATCCCTTGTAAGTTGGATTCCTAGGTATTTTATTCTCTTTGAAGCAATTGTGAATGGAGTTCACTCGTGATTTGGCTCTCTGTTTGTCTGTTATTGGTGTTTAAGAATGCTTGTGATTTTTGCACATTGATTTTGTATCCTGAGACTTTGCTGAAGTTGCTTATCAGCTTAAGGAGATTTTGGGCTGAGACAATGGGGTTTTCTAGATATACAATCATGTCATCTGCAAACAGGGACAATTTGACTTCCTCTTTTCCTAATTGAATGCCCTTTTTTTCCTTCTCCTGCCTAATTGCCCTGGCCAGAACTTCCAACACTATGTTGAATAGGAGTGGTGAGAGAGGGCACCCTTGTCTTGTGCCAGTTTTCAAAGGGAATGCTTCCAGTTTTTGTCCATTCAGTATGATATTTGCTGTGGGTTTGTCGTAGATAGCTCTTATTATTTTGAGATATGTCCCATCAATACCTAATTTATTGAGAGTTTTTAGCATGAAGGCTTGTTGAATTTTGTCAAAGGCTTTTTCTGCATCTATTGAGATAATCATGTGGTTTTTGTCTTTGGTTCTGTTTATATGCTGGATTATGTTTGTTGATTGAACCAGCCTTGCATAGTTTTCCTTCCATAATATATACCTTTTCATTTTTCTTTTTAATTATTCCAGTTCATTTTACCATAGGTTTGAAAGAAGAATAGAATGTCCTCTATGATGAACATCTGTTATACTATTGGCATTTATAAGAAAGGAACTAATATGTTACTCAATCTACAATATTAGATTGTTTTCTAAAAATAACTGGATTTTTTATAAAAATAACTGGATTTTTTATATAAAAATAACTGGATTTTTATATAAAAATAACTGGATTTTTAGAAAACAATCTAATATTGTAGATTGAGTAACATATTAGTTCCTTTCTTATAAATGCCAATAGTATAACAGATGTTCATCATAGAGGACATTCTATTCTTCTTTCAAACCTATGGTGAAATGAACTGGAATAATTAAAAAGAAAAATGAGAAGGTATCTATTATGGAAGGAAAACTATGTAAAATGTTATAAGATGATATTTTTTCTTTAGATGTGCCCTTTCAAAGTATAGATAAAAAATGAGTATTTCATGAGCAGAAAAAGTTTTTTAAAATATAAAGGGTCATCATGTTAAGCAAAATTGATGAAAAAGATAACAAGCATCTGGATAATAATACCAGAAAGGTTCCTGAATAAAAAACATCAGAAATTTGTCAAATATCAAATGGGAATTATAATTATGAACATAGGACTTGATAAATGAGATGTTAAGGTAAATAATAACTATATAAATAATGAGCAAAAGGCAATTTAATAAAAAACTCAAATTTCATGATAAATTATATATAATTAATAATTATTTGGATATGCTTTTAAATATTTCTAAATTGATATGAAATATAAGTAAATACATTTTGGCCATTGCATGTGCCAAGAATTCTTAGCTTCATAAACAAGATTTTTTAAAGTCATGAAAAGGTTAAAGTATTTGGCCACATTGAATATAGGTATATTTTTCTCATACATGTGTCCTTGGTTTTCCTCAGATACTCAAATGCAAGTCTGTAACCTCCAAATTTCTAGACTCACTAATTTTAGATTATACTTTCTTATGAGAGTTAATAAGGCACGTTTTAATTACACCAAAATGCCTGCTATCACCAAAATAGAGTAGATATTTTATAGTAAAGTTGCATGTAAAGTGTAGTTAAAATCATGTACTAAATATCACTTTTCCTACATAATAATGCATATTTGATGACTAAATAATCTTATTTTTTTAATATAATCTCTATAATTTTATGTTTGTCTGTATCTTTGCATTATAGATTTATCTATCCTTAAAAACATTCTCAGTAAAAACCAAACAGTACAGAGAAAGGAGTTATTCTGAAAATTGTTTATACTTAATATTTAATATTTTCCATTGGTGCATTTAATGTCGTTTTCTATAAATTCTTGGAAAATTGGGAATATTTTGAAAATTAAACTTTAATTTTATTTCCAGTAATAATACCCTAGTTATAATAGCTGTACATATATTCATTAACCAAAGATTTGGACAGTGAATTGTGAATGTGTGAAATGAGTATCTTTTAAGAAGGATTAGGTAAAAAATTTGATTAACCAAACTTCAGTGACTAATTATAAGACTGATGCTTGTGCTCAGTTACATTTAAAATAGCGGTAGAATTGTTTCTTTTGTACTCATAAGCTAAAGACCATTTCCCCCTCTTAGTTGTGATGGTTATTGTATTTGTCAAATTGACTGGGTTAAGGAATGCCCAGAGAGCTAATAAAGCCTTATTTCTGGATATATCTGTGAAGTTTGAACCAATAGATTGAGTAAAGAAGATTGTGCTTGTCGTTTAGTGTGAGCATCAGCCCATCCATTGAGGGTCCAAATAGAACAACAACAACAACAACAAATAGAAGAAAAGGAAATTTACTCTGCGCTTGAGGTGGGACATCATCTTCTCTTGCCCTAGGACACTGGAGCTCTTGGGTCTCAGGGCTTAGGACATGGACCAGGTTCTACACCCCCGAGCCTCCAGTTCTTGGACCTTCCCTCCAACATGTACTGGAACTTATTACCCCATTGGGTGCCTTGGTTCTCAGGCCTTCCAATTTGGACTGGAACTTCACCAGCAGCTTTCCTGGGTCTCCAGCTTGCAAAAGACAGATCGTGAAATTTTTCGGCCTCCATAATCACATGTGCCAATTTCTCATAATATCTATCTATCTATCTATAGATATCTATCTATAGATTATCTATCTATAGATATCTATCTATAGATTATCTATCTATCTATCTATCTATCTATCTATCTATCCATCTAGTTAGCATCTATCATGTGTCTATCTATCTATCTATCTATCTATTTATCATCTACCTATCATCTGTCTATCATCTATCTATCTATCTCTCATCTATCTATCTCTCATCCATCTCTCCTATTGGTTCTCTTCTCTGGAGCATCCTGACTAATATACTAGTCTACACAGTAATTTTAAATGAGATGAAAATTATTGGTCTAAGTACAAGATACAGATACAGATATCTTTGGGGAGGGTTCGTTGAAGGATCAGTTTTTTAGCTCATGGAGAATTGAAATGGACGTACCAGGAAAATAAGAATAATGAGTTGTTATGACAACTGACACAGAAAAAGCACAGAGTGGCTGATATAAAGAGAACTTCCTTCCATAGAGGCTAAAAATAAGATGGAAGTTTTCTGAGAAGTTGAATAACCCTGACATATCCTATCCTGGATGTCATTAATTATCACATGCTCGACACTGGTAAACATTTCCGGACATGGAGTAAAGACGTATCTGGACAACCTGAATAGGAAAAAGGTCATAAAATAAACTAATCTATTGATCAAATTAAACTGAATCAAGCAGAGAGGGAATTAACTATTATCTATTATACTATTATACTGTCAAGCAGAGAGGGCTTCCATGAATGGGAAGGAGAAAACTCACCATCTCTGTTAATCCTATGACTTACAGCATACCTAGACAGGATTGTTTAAGATAGCAACTAGTAAATCTGGTGATCAAAATTTTGACTGCAAATGTCTGTCATAAATCCACACATTCATGTATTGTCTATTATATATTTAGATATAAATGCCTGTATATGCATATATAGTAGGCATGTGTACATTTATAAATATACCAATATACACATATATATATGTGTCTGTGTGTGTGTGTATATATATATATAAATATATATAACATGTATATGTACATAGAGAAAGAAAGAGACAGGCATGAATTGCTTAATGGTAGGGATACATTCTGAGAAATGCATCCTTATGTGATTTTGTCATTGTACAAACATCACTGAATGTTCTTACACAAACCTAGATAGTACAGCCTATTATACCCCTAGGCTATGTGGTATAGCCTATTGTTTTTAGGCTACAAACCTGTATACTATGTTACTGTAGGCAATTTTAACACAATGGTAGATATTTGTGTATCTAACCATATGTAAACATAGAAAGGTATAGTAAATATAGAGTAAAATATTTTTTAAAAATGGTGCACCTGTATAAGGCACTTACCATGAGTGGAGCTTGCAGGATTGGAAGTTGCTCAGAGTCAGTGAGTGAGTGGTGAATAAATGTGAAGGCCTAAGGACATTCTGATTCACTGCTGAAGACTTTAGAAGCACTGCACACTTAGGCTACATTAAATTACTTTTTAAAATTTAGTAATTGTGCTACAAGATTACAACGGGTAAGACATAACTAGGCAATGGGAAATTCCCAGCTCCATTATAATCTTATAGAACCACTTTCATATATGTGATCTATTGTTGACTGAAAGAAACATCGCTATGAAGTGCATGATTGTGTATGTGAGTGTGTGTGCCTATGTGTGTGTATATATGTGTATATATGTGTGTGTGTGTATATATATATATTCAAACAAGAACCACAGCATTTTTTAGATTTTGAAAAATAAAACTGTTAAAGCTAAATATTAATTCCACATTACAAAATGAAAACAATATTATATTTATAAAATAAGAAGCCTAAGCACAGATCAACTTGGTATACCCTAAATGCAACTGCCTGTTTTAGCTACTAATTAAAAATTCTTCTTCATACTATTCTTCAATAGTAAAACTATTGAAACCGTTAAGCAAATGTTGCCAGTGATAATTTCTGGACTCTCTTCTTTCAATAGCCATAATCTAGAGCTGTGGTCTTTTTGGTCTGAGCTATATTAGTCACATGTTAATATGTAACAGAATAGTCTTATGCCTGTATCATGGCTTTTAATATGTGTGACTGATAATTCTCAGTCTGTCCACAGCAATTGCTTGAAGCTGATACTTTGTTATAGTCAGATGCAGAAAATGAATTGAAATTAATTATAAGAATGTCAAAAGAGATTTCTTCTAATACAGATCTTTACTTTTCAATGTTCAATCTTTAACTACATGAAGTTGAGAGAAGTTTTGCAAGCTGTTTCTACTACTATTTGTAATTTTTAGCATTACACTTTTTATATGTTAACAAACTTTTAACAATGTATCTTCTTAAACATCATAATTATGTAAACATTTTTAACATCATCGTTAAGCTGCAAGATAATTTATCAAATTTATGCTATCAAACTCGTATTTAGCTTTGATCCTTCCATTAGGTACACATATTTAGAATTGAATGTTCTAGAATCATTTCTACTTGTTTTTATTATACACAAATTCCAGTTAGTGGGCACTCATTTGCTATTTTTTAGTCTCTGGAATTTTGCCTTATATTGTATAATTCATAATGCCAAGTAATTAAAAGTGGCAGAAGAATGTATAAATCAATAAATAGATTTTTACAGCCATTTAAATATCAAACATAAATGGAATATTATGAGAAACATTATCTTAGTGTCTGTAGGAGAATGAACTTGTTTTTGCTAGGTTGTGATTTGCTAAATAATTCTCAATTGACTTCTAACAAGTCATTAACATATTCTAAATATTATAGCTCATGATCCCAATGATTTTTTGAAGGGTTGTACATTTTGGTGTTTATAGATTTTGACATTTTGCTAATGCATGACCACCTTGAACAATTAAGTTTATATGAATTGTACAAATTTACTCTTCAATACTACCAATTACCCTTAACATATTTATTAACATAATTATTTTTAAACTTAGAAATAGAATCATACATTGCTTAAAAATGGGGATATATCTTGAGAAATGCATCCTTAGGTGATTCTTTGTAGTTGTGCAAACATCATAGAGTGTACTTAAACAAACTTAGATGGTATAGCTTAAGACACACTTACGCTATATGATATGGCCTATTGCTCCTAGGATGCAAACCTGTGTACTGTGTTACTGTACTGAATACTTTAGGCAATTATAACACAGTGGTATTTGTGTATCTAAATATGTATAACAGGAAAGGTAGAGTAAAAATATGGTATCATAATCTTATGGGACCACCATCATATATGTAGTCTGTCAATGACCAAAATGCCATTATGTGGCACATGACTGTAAAGAGATAGTATATAGATATTACCACTCATTTAAATGTTGAAATCAAAGTCTACAATTCTTGACTCGCGATTCCAAAACTGTGAATCTATGTGAACTTGAAGCTAAAGCATATTCTGTGGGAAATTTCACATAAATTGGAAGAAAATTATTTTTAATATTTATTTCAGTTAGTGTGAATATTCACATATTTCACTAGAAAAATTGTGTTGTTTTTGATTGAATGTGCTTCCACAGATCCCAGCATATGTTACCCATTATAAGTATATACAGTCTTCCAAAACCCCAAAATTCTGAAGCCCAAAGCAAACTTGTCCATAAAGATCAGATATTATGTACTTAAATCAAAATTAAATAGTAAATCAAGTTTATATACTATATTAGTTAAAGCAATGCATGATTCTATAACAAATAACTTCTTAATTTCAGTAGTTTAAAAAATAAGAAATGTATTTCTTATGCTCATAACGTTTTAAGAGCTCTGAATCTATGCAAGCACCTTTCTGTCATATTATGCTTGTGGATTTCATACACCTTGCTGTGGATTTGTCAAGCTCTAAGTCCCCTTGTTACCAGTTGATGGAATGATGTAGTGTATGAGAAAGAAATATTAATTCCTAATACCTTTTTTCTGGAAGTAATGTTCATTAATGTGCCTTGTGTTCTATGGCTGAGAACTAACTACACAGCCACACTACATGCATCAGAGAATCACAAAGTTGCCTATGGTTGTACAGACCCTTTGGAGACACGTGTCTCTGTTCTGAAAGAGTGAACATAGATTTTTGGTGGATACCAAAAAGTCTGTGCCACAGTGTTTGTTGTTAAATTATGCAGCCAACTCCGAATATTTAACATTCACAACCAGAATTACATTCCACTAGCTATAATTTAAGAATATTCTTTGTTATTTTGATGTTTTTGGCTGCTTAAGCTAAAAGGAAAAGTGACTTTTGTCTTCCTATTTTATTTAGAGAAGATTCAAGTTATAGATAAGATCTTTGTTTCTTTCTTTCTCAAATATGTAACTAATACATATTATTATATATAATACACTTCATATATATAATATTCCCCTAATTGAATATTCTGATGAAATTTGTAGATCTATCTGTACAGGGTCCCAGGAAATCCCACTTTGGGTGTAGATACTGGAAACTGTACCAGGTTACCTAGGGAAGTAGTATGCACATGAAAACTTGAACATTGTATGTGGATTTATCAATATCGACTGCATGCTCACCAATAGAAAGTGGTATCTGTCTTCTGAAAGATGGTGTTTCTTACAATTTGTATTTCTTGATGGTTTTAGATTTATGTTTTTTTTTAAATTTTCCTGTTTATTTTATTTTTATTTATTGTCATCAAAGAATATAATCATCCTCTACATTCCTTGATGGATTATAAACAACACATGCACAGTAACCATTTCTTCCCTTCCCTCCTCCAGGTATAATCTAAACAGAAGTTTAGCAGCAAATAAGCTAGGAAGCAGTGAGCAAGAAGAGCGATGAAAGCAGAATAATCAGGCTCTGTTTATTCATTGCAGGCTTCCAGCCTGAAGCAACATGACAAAAATTTGCATATATAAAATTTAGTTTAAAAACTTACAAATGAGTATGTTACATATGATTTTATTTATGTAAAATTTGTAAAAAGACAAAACAAATTCATGGTCTTGGAAACTGATATAGTGATTGCAGTGAGGTGAATGGTGGCCCCCACAAAAGATATGGCCATGTCCTAATTCCTGGGACTGTTCAATGCAATCTTAATTTGAAAGAGGGTCTTTTCAGTTCTAGTTAATTTAGGGCACTAAAAATGAGATTATTTTCAATTATAGTGTGAAGCCAAAAATTCAATGACAAGTACCTGAATAAAAGATGCACAGAGGAAAATAACATGCAAAGATGGAAGCAGAGATGGGAGTGATGCGGCTACAAGCAAAGGAATTCCTGGGGCCATCGAGCTGGAAGAGGCAAACAATAATTCTCTCCTGGTCTTCTGAGGAAGTGTGGCCCTGCCACCATCTTGATTTCAGATTTCTGGGTTCCAGATATTTTCAATGTATGACAATTCACTGACTTACACACTTACGAGTGATAAACTTTTCTATTGCTATACTTTTAATCATTTTTATTACAAAAAGCCAATTGTTTTGGTAATAAAGGGCAGACGAATTAGATTAGACGAGGAAAGCTCATTGTCCCCTTAAATACTCATCTACATTTTCAACAGAGCTGATGATAGCATATTGGATCCTATTACAGGAAGTTTTAAAATTAATACAGTGATATATATGGAGTAAATTAAAATTGTAGTAATAGAGAGTAGAGGAAATATACATTTTTCTCTTTTCTGGTATCTAATATTTTTATTACAATTCATTCTCCAGTATCAGCTTGTAAGAGCTATCTTCTTTAAGGTTTTGATTTTAAAAGATTAGAAAAAAAGTGGGTTCCATCAATTCAGTTTTCCAATAAAAATCACTAAGCTCATTCAAATCCAAACTGAGGTATCTAGCTTTGCTCAATTAATATATTATGGTATCAACTTCTGATTATGTTACTATAAATTTCACTTGAAAACTCAGGGCAAGGACTGACATTTCACATAAAGCACTCGTGCTTTAATACTTGTGGTGAGTGTGATCAATCTTAAAATGGATTGCATTTACACATTAATACAAACAAGAATGGGACAATTTTGGATTTTTAAAGACAACATTTCCTCTTTTCTTTCTCACAGAATAGACCACATGTAGAATATTCTTGAATTTGAGGCTATATAAAAGCTTGAGGTTTGATATCCTAAAGCATCTTTAATTTTGTGTGTTTAGCATATGTTATGCAATGTACTTGTTTCACAAGATTTTCTTTTTAAAACTAGCCTATGCTAAGTCATAAAGAAATGGTGATGATAATGATGATAACAAAAACTCTGAATTTCTTGTGAATCATGAAAACTATTTCCCTTTTTCCTTTGCAATCTGGGAAAATTCTCCAAATTAGTATATATATTGTATAGATTTGAAAGAACAGAAAATATTCTTATTGTGTGAAAGGAGGAACTATTTTATTGAATGGCCTTTTCTCCTCCTCATCTGGCCTTCTATACATTCAGTAACACAGAACACTTCAAGATCCTCAGGAGCAGAGCTTGTTCCTAGTAGATAGTAAGTAGTAATTTTGATTCCTATTACTGTCATATTTACATTACAGGCAATTAATATTTATTGATTTATTAGCTAAATTACTTAACTCAGAAAGTGTCTGTAGATGTGGAATTAGATAATTGAATTACAGTTAACTGTATGTCTTAAAGTGTAGAGCTGCTAGATGAACAAACAATTCTACTCCTGATTATATGCCTAAGAGTAAAGAAAAAATATATATCCACACAAAAAAATCCTTGAAATATGTTCATGGAAGCTTTATTCATAATAGCTAAAAAAATGGATCAACCCAGATGGCTATCAACTAACGAAGGAATAAACAATTGTATGACTATGTGATATAGCCATAAAATGGAACATTGTTCAGCCATAAAGGAAAATAAAGTACTGATACTGCTACAACATGGATGTTCCTTGAAAATGTTGCATTAAGTGAAATAAGTTTGACACAGAATGTCACATATTGTATAATCTAATTTACATAAAATGTCTAGAATAGAAAAAAATCATAAAGTCAGAAAGTATGTGAATGTCTTTGAAGGGTTTGGGTGGAAGTGAATATCAAGAGTTACATAATAGGCATGAGTGTTTTGGGAAGGCTCAGGAAAATGTTATGGAATTGACAACCATAGATGCATAACCCGTTGAGTATATTAAAAACTACTAAATTGTACACTTTAAAAAGATAAAATTTATGTTATGTGAATATCAATTAAACGATAATTTAAAAATAACTTTATATACAATTCTTGAAAGTTCTTGGAGGAAAATTTATTGTCTTATTTCTTTCCTATTTCACAAACTGGTATATAATGTTTTGGTTTTCATATGGCAAACGCTAAGAATTTAAAAATATGTGAAGAAATATCCCTCACGGAGAGAAATTTGTAGCTTTTGGATACAAGAAGGAATACTTTTTGGTGTACAATTCTTATGCCTGTGTGCATCGTGGATTTTCTTGTTTTACTCTTCCGACATCATTAACATCACTGTAACGGTCTTCGGCATCATAAGTCCAACATGTTAAACCATTGCTAGCTTTCACAGACGTTTGCAAAACTCTCAGTATGAATTATCCACTTTATTCCTGAGAATCTCCTTTTGAGGTAGATGCCTTAAAAATATGAACATTTTAAATAAAAAAGTTGTAGCTTTGAGTGGATAAGTAAGCCACACGAGGTAATTCAGATGATAGAAGGGCCAATAGTAAAATTCAGATGAATCTGACACTAGAATATATTCTAAATCCTCTTCCTATATTGTCTGCAGGGTAAATTAAATAACATGAGACGTGGAAGGCATACAAGCACAGACCTCTATATAGTCTATGCTTTTTTCAATATTTAATTTGAAATTTAATTTTTTATTTGAATACACTTTTATTCTTCAGAAATACAATGTTAGCTATCTTCCTAGGTTATCATTTGGCCACTTACACTGAATACACTTTCAGAAATCATTATCAGTAAAACATGTTCGTTTCTACAAGTATTGGATTGCTTAAACAGCATATTTCCAACTTTTCAGCCAATTTAAATCTACCGTTATATTGTAAGTTAGAATCATAGACAAGTGTTTCTGATTTATAGAAATAAATGACTGTTATTCTTTCTGGTTTTAATCAACAGTGTCAGTGTCAGTGTTAAAAACGCAACTTCTAATTTAGTAAAACCTTATCACTAGATACCGTGCAGGCAGCAAATGGCAGAAAAAGTAATTAGAGACTTCTAAAAATAGTTTTCAAACGATTCCTCTAATTCATTTCAGTATAACAAGAATTACACTTAACATTCTTTTTTACCTCATTTTAGAAATATATTTTAATAAAGAGCATAGTTTGAAAAGTCAAGAAGTGTTTGCTCCCTGTGAATAACAAGTCAATTTTTACAGGGTTCTTTTGGCATGTGGAATAGTTGTCTTCTCCAATTTAATATCCAGTAAAGAATTATATCTAAAGTATGTAATACATAGAAATTAATGTCAGAAATACCAAAGTTTGTTGATTTTCTTGGCAGTCAAAGAAGAAAGACAGGATCATTTTTTCAACTTAGAATAATTTCTTTTGAGTATATTCAAATACAGCAAGCTGAGCAGCTTGGAGAGTGGGCCATGACTCAGATTTATAATATTAAAGCATATTTGATATCTATGACACCTACTTGCTATAGTGTGTGATTAATATTGCATATTTGCCTTTCAAATTAAATAATTATTTAATTTAATTAATCCTGTTTTTATATTATTGTAATGTGCTCATTGACATTTCTGCCCATATCTGTTTAGATAGGGCAAACTTCTAAAGCAAGGAAGTGCAAAATTGCTGAATTAAATAATTAAATAATATGAAACATTATATAATAAAAATTGCTCAATTGTTCTAAAAATCAGTACTAATTTATATTCTATTCTGCCATGTGAGAGAATCGCTATTTCATTACAATATTGCTAAAATTTATATTAATGTTAGCCAATTTGATAAATGACAAATATACTTTATTATTACCTCCATAGCTATTTATATAAGTTTCAAGGGATTAGGACTTTTGTTTACCTTTGGTGAACTTGGACTAAAAGTTTTCTTTTTATGAGAATTACTTCTATAATTTCATTCATAAATTTGATATTTCATTGTTTCTATTTTTTAGCAGTATGCTTTAATGTAAGAGCATGTACTTTTCTGCTGAAGAGTTATTGGTTCAAATCCTAGCTCGGTTAATTAATAGGTGTCTTTCTTCATCAAACATGATATCTCATGCCAGTAAAATATCCAATAACCCCATGAGATAATAGGAATGATAGGTACAAAATAAGGATACTAGTAGAAATCCAAAAAGTCTTGTATGTCAGAAGCCATAGATGTCTATTTGTATGTTTTACACATACAAATATATGTTAGCCTTTATTAACAAGCAAGAGAGCTTATATGTATGTATGTATTTAACACTAGGAGACAAGAAGTGCTTTGGGGTGGATCTGGATGAAGATAAGAGAAGAATGGAGGGTCTTCACCTACAAATTCCCTTAGACTGATGGGAAGTACCTAAAGTTAGAGGAACTAGTCAGTCACGACAGAACAATTTCAG
Organism: Gorilla gorilla gorilla; assembly: GCF_029281585.2. Taxonomy (NCBI): domain Eukaryota; kingdom Metazoa; phylum Chordata; class Mammalia; order Primates; family Hominidae; genus Gorilla; species Gorilla gorilla. The sequence goes on from NC_073243.2 coordinate 74,961,147, forward strand.
AAATTCTTTGCAAAACTCAGTATAAGTAGAAATGCTTTGGAGAATTAGTGATGTGTGGATAATTGTGTGTGGGGATTGCTTTTCCATGACTCTGCATGCAACCTAGCAACTTACTAGGTTCCAAAGAAATTTGGGCTCAATCAGAAATCTCAAGTATGGAACAAATGCTAGATTCTCAAAATGGGCTTTAGCATATACAAAATGCATCTAGTGAGTGGCAGAAAGTACACATGGATAAATAGCTATGAATCGATAAACGCAGTTTGTAGAGTGCAGTTTTGACCCCTTGGAGACACTCATGAAAAACCATAAAATGGAGTAAAGTCCTGCTCTTTGTGTAGGAGGAACTACAGAGCTGGCAGGCATTTAGGTTAACAAAGGTTTATTTTTTTAATGAATTTATTTTTATATTTATTTATTTATTTATTTATTTTATTTTATTTTATTTTATTTTATTTTGTTTGAGATGGAGACTCACTCTGTCACCCAGCCATCTTGGCTCACTGCAACTTCCACCTCCCAGGTTCAAGCGATTCTCCTGCTTCAGCCCCTCAAGTAGCTGGGACTACAGGTACATGCCACTATGCTGGGCTAATTCTTGCATTTGTAGTAGAGATGGTGTTTCACCATGTTGGCTGGGTGGTCTCAAACTCCTGACCTCGAGTGATCCACCCACCTTGGCCAGGTCTCAAGCTCCTGACCTCAGGTGATCCACCCACCTTGGCCTGGTCTCAAACTCCTGACCTCAGGTGATCCACCCACCTTGGCTTCCCTCCCAATTAAATGAAATTTTATAGGCATTGTTACCTATTCTTTTGATTACATGTTGTTATACTCTCCCTCTTCAAATCTAATAGAAATATTAAATTGCATTTTCTTTCACCACTTCTGTAGCTTTATTCATGCATGATATTTAATTCATTTGTTTTTTTAATTCTAAAAAGAGAAAACATAAACTGCAGTTTAAATAACAGGCAGACAATAAATTCAAAATGAAGAGCTCTTCACCGTTATTCAGAAGTAGGATCTAATGTCAGTAGGAGGTGGATCAACGTAAAAAGGCAAGATACTTAGCAGTGGGACCAAGCAGATACGGCAGTGTCCTGGGTGGCTGGTGATATCTTGAAGAGAACAAGAAGAGTCATTTAAAAAAGATTATCTATAGTAGCATCCCATTTCCGGTCCTGCCCATGTACATTTAACAAAGACAACATGGTCTACTCATCTAGGCAGTGAACTTACACCTGTAATTAAGGCATCAATCATAAAAACTATTTATGGAGCAGCAGTTAGGACAAGCCGATATCTATTTGTCAAAGCTGTTACCTCTCCTAGTGTTTCTTATCTCAGTCAAGGAGTACCTTATGTTTGATTCCTCTCATTTTTTCAAGTTCTACTTTCAATCTATCAGCAAATACTGTTGGTTCTTTATTCAAAATAGATAAACACCTGAACACTTCTCACCACATCCACAGGTACCACCTTGTCCAAGCTGTTGTAGTAATCTTCCTCAGGTCTCCCTTTTAGGCCTTTGCCTCCTGACATTCTGCTCAACACTAACAATTAGTCATCTGGTCATGATGCTCCAGCCTTCCATTGCTTTTCTGTCTTACAGATAATTAAATCTAAATTATCTAAACAACCTAGGAATGCCTCCAGGATCTGACCTGCAGTGGCCTTTCAAAGTCCCCATTTTGATTCCTGTCCCACCCCTCTCCCTCTTCTAGCTGCACTAGCCTTCTTGCTGTCCCCACTATCACTAGGTACGTTCCAGCCTAATGGCCTCTGCTCTTGCCAGTCCAGGAACTTAGAAAGCTCTTTCCTCAGAGACCTTGATAGCTCGGCGGCTATCTCTAAGATCCTGACCAAATTTCACCTTCTCCATGAAACCATCCCTTTCTATACAATGTAAAGCTGAATGTCCATCTTTAGTCTCCAGACTACCTAGTCCTTCGACTTGCTTCATTTTGTTCCATAATACTTTTATTTAATTCATTTCTTCTGAATCATCTGCCTGATTCCAGTAGAGTATAAGTTGCTTAAGTACAAAGATTTTGCCCATCTTTTGTCTGTGCTCACTTATAATTAATAAATATTTTAAATGAATGAAATATTTTGGATTCTAAGTTTTAATTAAAGTGTAACGTCTCATATATGAAGTTATAAATCACCTTTCATGTCATAAATATAAATGAGTCCTTGTTTCATAAGTGTAAAAGTATATCATTTAATCTTTAGTTCTGACATAAGTGCTTTGTTATAACTCTTCACTATAGGAATGTTATATTTCAGTATAAGATATATTTCAAAGTAAGTGAAAGGAGTGAGTAATATTATAACACACTTTCTTCTGCTTTGATTGCAAAGGTAACAAAGATTAAAATGTGATAATGTGTGTTCCTCACTTATTTATGAGTAAAAAAGTCAGAAATCATTTAAAAAATAATAAAATAACGCATTAGATGAATCAAATGGAAATTGTCAAGATAAGCTAAGTTATGTCGTAGCAAAAAACACATGGCATAACTTAGTTACCTAAAACAATAATATTATGGTTCTCATTTTTGTTCCATGCTCATTACTATCCTTGAGAGAGGCATATGCAGATGAAGCAAGCACTGCCTAAGCCATTGACAGTCACCATGGCCAAGGGCAGCAAAAGCTGGAGGAGGATGGACTTCCTCTCATTAGATTAGATTAGATTAGATTAGGCTAGATTGGATTAGATTAGATTGAATTGATAAAAAACAGATTGATATATAAAGATATGAAATATTTATATTATTTATTAAAATTTATGCACAAAAGATAGCCTATCATATCATATTTATTAAATTTTGATATCATATTTTGCAACATTACTTGACAGAATTAATGGGGTACTTTCAATACTACTTTTGTTTGAAAATTAAGACTATATTTAAGTTTTATATATTATCTAAATAACTTTTTTTCTTTTGGGGTGGGTTTTTTTAGTTCCTTTGGGTTCTTTCATTATGAGGAAGATGACAGAAGCTACTAAGCTTGTTAATGGAAGAAACTTCATTTTGTTTGTAGTTGAAATTATATTAGAGTAGTTCAAATTTGATATATTTTGATTTATTTTTTACAGTGCATATTTTTCTGCTCTGATTTTCTACATATATCACAAATGTCATATTGATTAATAAATACTTATGCAGAAGAAATATATGGCATCTGATGAGAGCCTATTTAAATATTAATCTATATTTTAAAATTGGATAGGACATTTTATTAGTGACAATTTTATTTTTTAAAAGAATGAAGCACTGAGGATAGTGAGTAAGGAAAGAAATGGTAAGCAATTGACTGTACTGAAAACTATATACCATATTATGGAGGAACTCAATGCACTACATAGGAATAGAGAAAATGAGAGAGGCTGGGGCAGTGCCAGTACTACCTGACTTAGGGCTGTGGGGATCAGGGAATGACAGGGGGAGCAACTGATGGACTGGAATTTAAATAATTGTGAAAGAACATCACAGGTAAAAAGAGAAGTATGTGCAAATGAGTGAGGTTGTAGAAAACCATTGCTATTTTATTATTTATTAAAAATATTAAGTTCAGGGATACATGGGCAGGATGTGCAGGTTTGTTATATAGATAAATGTTTGCCATGGTGGTTTGCTGCACAGACCATCCCATTACCTAGGTATTAAGCCCAGCATCCATTAGCTGTTCTTCCTGATGCTCTCCTTCCTCCCCCTCCACCCTCCGACAGGCTCCAGTGTGTCTTGTTCCCAGCTATAGGTCCATGTGTCCTTGTCATTCAGCTCTCTCTTGTAAGTGTGAACATATTCTATTTGGTTTGCTGTTCCTGCATTAGTTTGCTGAGAATAATGGCCTCCAGGTCCATTCATGTACCTGCAAAAGATATGATCTCATTCTTTTTTATGGCTGCATAGTATTCCATGATGTATATCTACCACATTTTCTTTATCTGATCTAGCATTGATGGGCATTTAGGTTGATTCCATGTCTTTGTTATTGTAAACAGTGTTGTATTGAACATATGCATGCACGTATGTTTGTAATAGAATGATTTATATTCCTTTTGGTATATACCAGTAATGGGATTGCTGGGTCAAATGGTATTTCTGTTTCTAGGTCTTTAAGGAATTGCCACACTGTCTTCCACAAAGGTTGAACTAATTTACATTCCCACCAATAGTGTAAAAGCATTTATTTGTCTCCACAACCTCACCAGCATCTGTTGTTTTTGACTTTTTCATAGTAGACATTCTCACTAATGTGAGATGGTGTCTTCTTGTGGTTTTGATTTGCATTTCTATAATGATCAATGATGCTAAGCTAGTTCTCAAATGTTTGTTGGCAGCATGTATGTCTTCTTTTGAAAAATGTCTGTTAATATCTTTGCCCACTTTTTAATGGTGTTGTTTTTTTCTTGTAAATTTGTTTAAATTCCTTGTAGATGCTGCATATTAGATCTTTTTCAGATCTATAGGTTATAAAAATTTTCTCCCGTTCTACAGGTTGTCTGTTCACTTTGATGATAATTTCTTTTGCTATGCAGAAGCTCTTTAGTTTAATAAGATCCATTTGTTAATTTCAACTTTTGTTGCAATTGCTTTTGGTGTCTTTGCCATGAAATCTTTGCCGGTGACTATGTCTTGAATGGTATTGCCTAGGATTTCTTCTAGGGTTTTGTAGTTCGGGTTTTCCACTTTAGTCTTTAATCCATCATTAGATAATTTTTGTATATGGTGTAAGGAACCAGTCAATTTCAATTTTCTGCATATGGTTAGCCAGTTCTCCCAGCACCATTTATTAAATAGGAAGTCCTTTCCCATTGCTTATTTTTGTCAGGTATGTCAAAGATCAGATGACTGTAGTTTTGCAGCCTTTTATCTGGGTTCCCTATTCTGTTCCATTGGTCTATGTGTCTGTTTTTGTATCAGTACCATGCTGTTTTTGTTACTATAGGAGTGCAGTATAGTTTGAAGTCATGTAATGTGATGCCTCCAGCTTTGTTCTTTTTGATTAGGATTGTCTTCACTATTCATGCTCTTTTTTGGTTCCATATGAATTTTAAAATAGTTTTTTCTAATTATGTGAATAATGTTGATGGTAGATTAATGGGAATCTATACATTGCTTTGGGCGGTATGACCCTTTTCACAATATTGATTCTTTCTATCCATGACTCAGGTAAATAATGAAATCAAAGCAAAACTTGAGACGTTCATTGAAACTAATGGGAACAAAGAGAAAACATACCAGGATCTCTGGGACTCAGCTAAAGCATATTTAAAAGGGAAATTTCTAGCACTGCATGCCCACATCAAAAAGCTAGAATGATCTCCAGCTAACGACCTAACATCATAACTAAAATAACTAGAGAACCAAGAGCAAACACACCACAAAACTAGCAGAATATAAGAAATAACCAAGATCTGACCTGAACTAAAGGAGATAGAGGGATGAAAAACCCTTCAAAAATTCAAGGAATCCAGGAGTTGCTTTTTTTTAAAAAAAACAATAAAATATACTGCTAGCTAGTGTGATAAAGAAGAAAACATAGAAGATTCAAATAAATACAACCAGAAATGATAAGGGGAATATCACCACTGACCCCACAAAAAAACAAACAAAAAAAAATTAGAGGCTGCTATGAATACCTCTGTGTACACAAACTACAAAATTTAGAAGAAATGGATAAATTCCTGGACACATATGCCCTCCCAAGACTGAACTAGGAAGAAACTGAAACCCTGAATAGGCCAATAACAATTTCTGAAATTGAGGCAGCAATAAATAGCCTACCAAGCAAAAAAAGGCTAGGAGCAGATGGATTCAGAGCTGAATTTTACCAGAGGTATGAAGAAGAGCTGGCAGGATTTCTACTGAAACTATTCCAAAAAATTGAATAGGAGGGACTTGTCCCTAACTTATTCCATAAGGCCATTATCATTCTGATACCAAAAGCTGGTAGAGATACAACAGAAAAAGAAATCTTCAGGCCAATATCCTTGATGAACATTAATGCAAAAATCCTCAACAAAATACTGGCAAATAGAATCCAGCAGCAGATCAAAAAGTTTATACATCTTGACCAAATAGGTGTCATCCATGGGATGCAAGGTTGGTTCAAGATATGCAAATCAATAAATGTGATTAATCACGTAAACAGGTCTAAAGACAATAACCACACGATTATCTCAATAGATACAGAAAATGTGTTCCATAAAATTCTTCATTCCTTCATGTTAAAACCTGTCAATAACTAGGTTTTGAAGGAACATACCTCAAAATAATAAGAGCCATATATGACAAACCCACAGCCAATTTCATGCTGAATGGGCAAAAAATGGAAGCATTCCCCCTGAAAACTGGCACAAGACAACTGTGCCCTCTCTCACCACTTCTATTCAAAATAGTTCTAGAAGTTCTGGTGAGGGCAATCAGGCAAGAGAAAGAAGTAAAGGTATTCAAGTAGGAAGAAAGGAAGTCAAACTGTCTATTTTTGCAGGTGACATGACTCTATAACTAGAAAACCCCATCATCTCTCCCCAAAAACTTCTTAAGCAGATAAGCAACTTCAGAAAAAGTCTCAGGATACAAAATCAGTGTGCAAAAATTGCTAGCATTCCTATACACCAACAACAGGCAAGTCAAGAGCCAAATCACAAACAAACTCCCATTCACAATTGCCACAAAAATAAAAAATACCTAGGAACACAGCTAACAAGAGAAGGCCAGGACCTCTTCAAGGATAACTACAAGCCACTGCTCAAAGAAATCAGAGATTACACAAATGGAAAAAACAAACAAACAAACAAAAAACATGGTTACTTTAACTTCTAATGTAAAGGGAAAAAGAATTTCAAAGCCCTAGTGGGGAATCCTACCAGAAAGTCTGTTCATCTCATGAATATCAGTAAGCTTTGGTGGTATCTGCTCAGCTCAGGAGCAGTCTCCTATTTCTGAGGACCGACTCGGGTTTATACCTGTGGTTTCTGCAGTAGCTGGGTTTGCACCTCCCTAGCCCTTGGTTTAGTTGAGGGAATTAGAAGTGTTTGGTGTATTCAAGCTAAGATGTTCACATTCTCTCTTTACTAGGGATTAGAATTGGGGGAAATATACTAAATCAGTCCAGTCTCTGAGATCATTCCTCCTGTTTATTAGAATTCAGAAATTTAAAAAACCCCACATGTTATAAAAGATCAGATAAAGGAAAAAAAAAGACTGGGAAAGGAGAGATGGTGCATTCTCAAAGATTTTTAGTACCTAATCATTATCCCTTCCCTGAGATCCACTCCGTACTGGACCAGTTTACTCAAGATGGTTTCTTTTAAAAATACAACTTAAAAGTTGTAATAAATCACATAACAACAAATTTTATCCTAAAAATTAGAAGGAAATCCTGATAAATTTTATGATCTGCATATAAACTAGGGAAAAGTCTTACATTATCCCAAAATGTATATCTATTTCTGAGGGAAGCATTATTTTTAATTATGTCTGCAAATTAATATGTCTGCATTCAACTGCCATGAAAGATTTATGATTTTTCTCCTGAATTAATTTCATTTAATTCAAAGAGCTAACCTTTCCTAATTTATTTCCTGCTTTTCATATTCTAAAACATTAATGTAAAAAGTTAAACTGCATTTAAACTATTGATAGATAAAATAAGTTACTTGTGTAAGATAGAGAAAAAAAAATCTAACTGTAAAAAAATATGGATTTTTCTAAATACCCAATATCAGAGTTTAGGAAAGAATGACCTGGCTTTTAAAAGAGGAGATAAGATTATATATAATTATTTCCTCTTTTCCATGAAAATAATGTATAGTCATATAATGATATACATCACTATATATATAATGATGTAACACACTATGCATTCATGCCTCCAATTTAAAAAAAATTATTACATCATAGACTATTATGAAACACAAAAGAGATGAATTTGTATCCTAAAATGTATATATTAAATATTTAGAAATTAAAACCAGTAGGTATAACCAGAAGGAAACAACAGCAACAACGACAACAACAACAACAAAACCAAAATTTAAAGCAATAATGAAAAATAATAAAATTCTCCTTGGAGTCGAATATTTTTGGTTTAAAAATGCTTATGTCATAATTTTAATATATTTCAATACCTTACTTGGCTAATTTTCCAAGTGGGTTCCGTTATGCTATTCTTTTGAAGAATAAAGCAATAACATTTCTATTTCCTCTAACTGCGATTTATAGATAATAATTTCTCAGCCCAATATTCTCCTTTCTACAAAATAACTCATTAACCCAAGGTATTCAGGCTATCAATTTCTCTGAGATTAAAAACCGTAAGTCATTTAGATTTCAATTTTCCATTTTATATATGCAATTTGAATTTCACCTTTAGCCATGCAGGAATCCCTTCTATTTTTCAAATATATTGCATATCTCTCACTACCAAGCCTTTCCACGATCTCTTCTCCTAGCTTCTTTTTAGCTCAAACCTCACTTTCTGCCCATCATTCATGTACTGGTGCCCCTGAGGTTTGCGGAGAACTTCTTCTACTTTTCCTACTCATCATCTTTGGATGACTCCATCAAGTCACTTAACTGTAATAACTGTATGATGTGAAATCTCAACCCCATGTTTGTGCCAACTCTCTTGTGAAATCCAATTCGCAGTATCACAGTTTGAATTGTCACTTGAATGTTTTCCAAATACCTCCAACTCAACATGTTCAAATCTCAGCTTATCATCTCCCCACCTAAATCTGTATTTCTTCTTGTTTTCCATATCCTGGTTTATGTTACAACAACCTTCCTGCGTTTCATCTTTTAATACTACTTTAGTATTTTCCAATTTCCTCCAAACCAATTATCAAGCTCTACTGTTTTGATTTTTTCTTATCTCTCTTTTCATATCTCACGCTGTATGTCCTCTCTTACCATTTCTATTTACATTACACTCCTCAAAATTAGCAAATTTTCAGATAAGTAATTTCTTATTACTTATTACTTTCTTAATTTCTTACATGCCTTAATTTAAGAAAGGTTATAAAGGTAACTTAAAAGACACAGGTAGTGTTTTACACTGTTTATATCCTGCTATGAAGATTAGTGTTAGACTACAAAGTATTCACTATTATCTTTAATTTTGCCTCTTAGTTTTGGTTATTGATATCATTTTTATATTATCACAGATTATAACACTAATTACATTATACAACTCTTTGGGCATACTTCTAAAATTGATTCAACATGAGTATTCAGTCTATTTGAAGGTAGAAGTAAACTTTCAAATCAAATTTTGTTCTGGTCCTATGTTGGATAGTTCAGCGATTCCCTTCTTCCCCTCAAAATATGATTCAGACGTAATAATATTAAGTTCATGAATATTTGAGAGTCTATCTATAGTCTTTATGCCCCTCAGAATGTTGAAAAAACTGTTTCTTTTTATTACTTTTGTTGAGAAATCTGAGTGATATTTGGTCATAATATATATTTTTAAGAATTTTGAAGTTCAATAACTTCAATATAATGAATCTTAGTATGGATAATTCTGTTTTCCTTTTTTTTAACTCTTTGGTATCATGTAGAATTAGTTTATTTCTTATTTTAGAAATACTTCTGCTATTTCATTATCTGGTTTTCATTCTCATGAGTTTACTGGGATCTATTCCAACACAGTTGTTTTTATGCTATGTCTTCTCTGACTCTGAGCTGTAATTTTCACTTTAATAACTATATTATTTTTAAACTTTATATCTGTATAACTTTATTAAACCTGTCCACCATAATCCTGATTATATTTTCTACGACTATTTATAGAAAATTATCTGTTTTTAATATGAATTTCTTCTTTGTAAGAATAGGATGAAAACAGTAGAACACCAACATTTAAGAGCCTTCTAGACAAAGAGAAGTACACTGACGTGAGTAAAAATAATTGAGGGAAAACTAAACAAATATGGTGTCGATAAAACCGAGAATGGGGAAAATTTCAAGAAAAAGGGAGTGGTCAACACTTTTAAATATGGCTTGTTAATTGTAGGGCCTGAAGGCCAGTGAAGGAGAAAGTGATCAATACCAATTGCTTTATTTAGAAAAAGTCTAGTTAGGAAATTAAAGGCCAAGAAAAAAAAATGACATGCAATATGAAACTATAACTATTTTTACTGATTTTGGTGATCAGTGGTGCACACAGATTACACTTTATGTTACTTAAAAATTCCATAATTAAATTACTCTTTGCAATTCTGGTTACTTAATAAAAATTGCTCTTGGTTAGTCACTTTCACTTGATTAAAAGTAAATATATTTCCTTATGGTTTTTTACATAACATTTTCTTTTCCCTAGCTTACTTTATTGTAAGAATACAACATATAATACACATACGATACACAATATGCGTTAAACAACTATTTATGTTACCAGTTTTGGGAGTCAAAACTTAACCTGCAGATTTTCAACTGTGTAAGGAGTCAGTACCACCAATCCCTACGTTGTTCAAAGGGTCAATTATACTTTGTTCTTGGACCTCCATGTGCTATGTATGGGAGACACAGCCTGGGTGCCCATCTGGACAATATCGGATGCCCTTCTACTACAGGAATGAACCATACTAAATTGATTTTTGGTTAGCATAAACTGATTGATAGATAATGTAAATTCTATGTATATATGATACTTTGATTTCCACTCAATATCTTACAGAATTAAATACTGAATATTTCTGAATAACATGCAAAATACAATCTAGGTATATTTATTTTAACATACAACTGATACCTGAAGCAGCAGAATTGGTATCTTGGTTTTTAAGAGAGTTTCTACTCGTGGCCACACAGTCCTGAATCATGTGCTGACATAACTCTGACATAGATTAAGCATAGAAAGCATCTCCATAAAATGTGCAGTATAACAAATGCTAATGCATTTAACTTACTTGGCATTGATCAAATAAGAATTACAATATTAATGCAGGCAGGTTGATACAATAGTATCAAACAAAAAAAATACAAGTAAATAGTTATTAAGAACACTGATACAATAAGTCAGATAAAAGTTTTGGCAAGAACCTGGATAAATCTGATCCCTTACACACCACTGGTGGGAATGCTAAATGATGCAGTCAAATTGGAAAATGACCTAGCAGTTCTTCAAACAATTAAACTCTATCATAATAGAGTTTTTGTATGATCCAGCATTTCTATTTCTCAGTATACATAGAAAAGAAATAAAAGCATATGTATATCTATACAAAACCTTGTGCGTGAACGTTTATGTAAGAACAACATTCATAAGAGACAAAGGTGGAACAACCCAAATGATCACCAGTTGATGAATGGATAAATAAATTATGTTATATCCACAAAACGTAATATTATTCAGCCATAAAAGTGATTAAATACAGATATATGCTACAAAATAGATAAAACCTGAAAACGTTACGCTAAGCAAAAGAATCTTGACACAAAAGATCACATATGGTATGTTTCCATTTATTTGAAACGTGTAGAACAGGGAAATCTATGCAGGCCAAAAGTAGCTTAGTAGTTGCTTATTGAGATGTGACAGATAGGAGATGGGGGTGATACCTAAAGGTTAAGAGGATTCTTTCTGGTATAATTAAGATGTTCTAAAATTGACAGTGGTGATGGTTGTAAAAAGCTCCATTCAGTTGCTTAACATCAAAACTACTGCTTCTTCTTTCTCATCCATCATCTTTCTTGAAGGCCATTGAATTGTACACTTTAAAATAAGTATGTTGTATAACATGTGAATCATTTCTCACAAAAGCTGTATACGTGGGTGTGTGAGTTGTATGAATATTACACACAATTTAGAGTGTATATATGCATAATACATACAAATTTATACATATATGTGCATAAGTATAAATTTTCAAAGGAAAACATTTTTTTCCAGAGCTTATGCGACTACATATAGGGAAATTACCCAATTCTAGTTTACTCTAGACTTTCTGTCTCACCTAAGAGGAGAGGGTAAAAAATCTAAGAAGCACCTCTGAAGGTCACATACATGTACGTGTGTGTTCATAGTTTAGGACAGTAAAGCCTCCAGAATAAATATATAATAATAAATAATAACAATAAATAATAAATTAACCAGCTTACCAGAAAAATAAATCAAAAGATAGAACTATAGATTTATATTTGAATTTAACATTTATATAGCTAATGCATAATTTAGAAAATAGTGAAAGGAAGAAAATACAATTATGATTTCTACCACCTCACAGCTAGACCAAGTTGATATTAAAGTCTTAAATTTAGAATAAAATGTCTAGAATGTTTGTTCTCCTTTCCCTAAACAGTGAACTTTGTGAAAGACACAACCGAAGATCTCACTGATAGCAATTGATTTGTTTCCCTCATCCATCCTAATAGTGAAGTTTTAAATTAAGTTGACCATATCACATACATTGTCTCAGGTAATTCTATTTCTCCTGTTTCTTGGATACTTAGCATTTTTAAAGTCATACCTTTATTCTCTGCTCCATTTAGTTGCTTAACATCAAAACTACTGCTTCTTCTTTCTTAACCATCATCTTTCTTGAAGTTTATGCTTGACTACTTAATTCAAGGACACAAGTCTTCACTTTCTGAACTTCCTAAGTGTTCACTTGACTCACCCAGCCTCCTGCCAATTCAGATAAACGTTCCACCCTCTTGCTCTCCTACCTTCTCAGTAGTTTTTACTTGTCTGATTCGTTGACAGCAGTAAATATAGTGGCATAATGTATAATAATGTGATCTCACCTCAAAATAAATTAACAATATAAAAATGCTGTTTAAAAATTAGTTGATTCTTAGCCCACATTTGTAACCTGAGAATCTAAAAAGTTTCTAAAAATAGAAACTTCCAGTTTTAATTCTGATGTGTAATGAGCCTGAAAATAGTCCAGCCATAATCATAAAAATAAAAAAGCTACAGAATCTGAAAACCAATGACTTTTCTTGGACCCATGAGATAATTGAAATCAAAGGAAAAATCACCTCCCTTTACTCTGCAGAAACTGGAAATCCGTAGACTCACAGCCAAGATCACATTACCACAAGCACAGCCACTGGAATGAAAAGGTGGCAGGTCCTCTTAAATGATGATTTCAACTAGTTTCTGGAGGTTCTGTGGACTACTTGTACGTGAGTAACTCTAAAGTCCCAGTCACGGCAGCAGGCACACTCTCTAAAGTGTTTGGCCTACAGGAACTCCTGAAGTTTCTCACGGTAAAGTGAAAAGAAAAATTCCCTCATTTTTTCTGCCATGGAAGGGCAAAAAGTCAATATTTGAAATACATGTAGAGGATTCTCCATAATGAAGGTCTAGTCACCAAAGGAAATCATTTTTTTCCAGAGCTTACCTGACTATAAGTAGGGATATTATCCAATTCTAGCCCACTCTAGACTGTCTGTCTCACCTATGAGGAGGGGAAAAAAACTAAGACACACTTCTAAAGGTCACAGCTCAGCAACCCAGCCCCACCAAAAGACTAAGATTTAATTATAAGATTGTAGAATGTTTTATTCTGTCACGTTGTATAACCACTTCCACAGGAAACCAGTATAATGACAGTAGATTACAGGTGAAAGACCGAAAAGACAGACTTTATTTAAACAAGAATTTATAAGGAAACTCTCAAACAATAGGGGAAACAAAAGGAACTCCAAAGGGATCTACAGCTTTTGGAATCTACAAATAGAATAACAACAACCAAACTCATAGCAGATTGACAGAAAACTATACACTGAAGATTCACTTAACTCAGCCTCTATTACCTAATATATCATATCCTCCATTCAAAACAAAAATTATGAGATAAGATAAAAGGAAATAAAATACACATTCTGAAGAGGCAAGGCAAACATCAGAACCAGACACAGATGTGGCACAGGTTCCAGAATGATAAGATAGGGAATTAAAATAACAATGAATATTGTATTAAACACTCTCATGGAAAAATTAGATAATATAAGAATAGATGGAGAATGTAAGCATATGGACAAAACCCTAAGAAGGTAGCAAAAGGCTATACTGGAAATCACAAATACCTCAGGATAAAAATATCTTTGGTGGAAGCATCTGTAAACTGGGCATGATGAAACTAGAATCAGAGAGCTTGAAAAATAGGTCGATAGAAAATTAACCAAAATCGTAAACAAAGAGAAAAAGTAATATTTTAAAAAGAACAGAATATCCAAGAAAGATGGAAAGTTTAAAAGGTGTAACATAAGTGTATTTGGAATACTAGAAGGATAAGATAGAAATTTCCAAGAATGTTCCAAAATTAATGACACACATGAAACCATAAGACTAGCTAGCTCAGAAAACAAATCAGGATAAATAACGGCAAAAAATCAGCTCTTAGTAGTACCATATACGACATTCAGAAAACCAAAAGACAGAAAACCTTGAAGAAGCCCAGGGGTGGGAAAATAGATATAGAGAAACAAAGAGAAAAATAACACCAAATTTCTCATTAGAAACCATACAAACAAGAAGAGGGAAGTAAAATATTTAGTATTAAAAGAAAAAAAAACCCTAAGCTATAATTCTATATTCAGCAAAATTCTCCTTCAAAAGTGGAAAATAGACTTACTCAGATAAGCAAACACTGAGGGTCCTCATCACTAGCAGAGAGTGCTGAAATAAATATTTTTCAAAACTCTTCAGAGAGAAAGAATATGCTAGGGGTTAGGAAACATGGATCAACATAAAAGTAGGGAAAAAAGGTGGAGAAAACTAAAGGGAAAATAAACATTTCATTTTTTAATTCTTAATTGATTTTGTTAACTGTTTGCAGCAATCATATTAAAATGGATTGGATTGATCATAACATATTGAGAAATTAAGTGAATGACAGCAAAATTCTAAAAGATAAGAAGGAAGAATTGGAAACACTTTGTTATAATGACCTGAACTATCCAGAAAGTGGGGTAGTGTCATTTGAAAGTGGACTTAGGTTAGTGGAAAATGTACACAGTAGCTCCACCTTATCCAGTTTCATTTTCAGCAGTTTCAGTTACCTGCAGTCAATCAGAGTCTGAAAATATTAAATGGAAAATTACAGAAGTAAATAATTCATAAGTTTTACTTTGTGTGTTGTTCTGAGTAGCATGATGGAATATTGCACCGTTCTGCTTCATTCTGCCTGGAAGTGAAACATATCTTTGTCCAGCATATCTACACTGTCTACACTATATCTGACTCAATTATCATTCAACTGTACCGGTATTGCAGTGTGTGTGCTAAATAACCCTTATCTTACTTAATAATGGTCCCAAAGTGAATAGTAGTGGTGCTAGCATATTGTTATAACTGTTTTACATAATGATTAGTTGTTTTTATTAATCTCTTACTGTGCCTAATATAGAAATAAAACTCTATCATAGGCCACTATTATAGGAAAAACCATATTACACATAGGATTTGATATAATCAGTGGTTTCAGGCATCCACTGGCAGTCTTGAGATATACCCCCTATGGATAAGGAGGGGCAAGGTGTTACAAACTAACCAAAAATAAATTTAAAAAAATAGAATTGACATTCTAAGAGAGAAGATAAATTAAATCATATAATTCTCACTTAAAACCAGAAAGCAAAGAGAAACAGAAAAAAAGCAGCAAAAAAATTATCAAAGATAAAACAAAGATAGTAGATATTAACCATACCATGTCAATGATCACCTTAAGTTTAATATAAATATAACAATTAAAAGACAAACTTTCTGGATGTATGGTAAAACACACTCAACTATATGTCATCTACAAGAATCTCAAATATAAAGACATAAAAAATATGAATAAGGGGGTAGAGAATCATATAATGTGCTGTGAGAGTTATTTTTGTGTGAACTTGGCTAGGCTACAGTGCCCAGATGACTGCTCAAACAGCAGTTTGACATCTGTTGCTGTGAATGTAATTTTAGATATTAACATTTTCATCAGAAGACTTTGAGTCAACTAAATTATCATTTATAATTTAGGTGGAACTCATTCAGTAAGTTACAAGGGCTTAAGAAAAAAAAAGATTATTTGAAGAAGAATAAATTCTGTCTTCAGATTGCCTTTAGACTTGAGATTGCAATACCAATTTTTATTTTACCTGGGTCTCCAGCCTGATAGCCTGCTCTACATGTTTCTCATGACTCTCTCTCTCTTTCTCTCTCATATATATATATATGTATTTATATATAAATACATATATATAAAATTCTGTGTGTGTATATATACGTGTATATACATATACATGTGTATACATATATATACAACTATATATGTGTGTATACGTATATATACAACTATATATGTGTGTATACGTATATATACAACTATATATGTGTGTATATGTATATATACAACTATATATGTGTGTATATGTATATATACAACTATATATGTGTGTATATGTATATATACAACTATATATGTATATAGTTCTCCATATACATTCTATTCTCTAGAGAAATAGAACCAATAATACATACTACGTGTGCATATACTACATGTAGTATGTATTTTTGGTTCTATTTCTCTGAGGAATGCCCACTAATACACATGCTAAAACTTACCCCCCAAACCTCCAGAATACAGAATATTAAGTAAATATGAATTTTAGATAAAGCAGACTTTAAGACAAAAAAAATCAGGGATAAAGGAGGACATTACTAATGATAAAGAAATTAATTCTCCAAAAAGACATAACAATGTTTAAGGTGTATGCATGTAACAATAGAAGATAAACATATCTGAGGCACAAAATATGGTAGAACTGCAACAAAGTACACACAAGTCCGTGATTCTAGTTGAAGGCTTAAATAATTTCATTTTAGTAATTGAAAGAGCAACCAAACAGAGAATTCATAATATAGCTGACTTGAACAATACTGCCAACCAACTTGATCTAATTGAAATCTATACAATATTTTATTCAACAATAGCAGAATATAATTTTACTCTAGGAAATACGAATATTCACTAAAATAAATCACATTATGAGGCATAAAATACTCATTTGAAATTTTAAAAGTCTAGAAATCATGCAAATATGCTCTCAGAGTACAGTGGAAGTGAATAGAAAAATTTTTAACTGGTGTGATTTAGGGTAAAGAATATTAACCTATCTCATATGGTACTGGGATATGGGAAACAAAATGTATATTTTTAAATGTTTCAATTTGACTTTTCATTCTTAAATCCTTTTCTAGATCTTCACATGAGATTATAGTGGCACAAATATAATTCATGGAGATCAATTTTCCAAAAGCTTCCTTGAGACTAATCTTGATGTTATGATTTATGTCATGTATCAAATGCCTACTGAGACAAAAGCACTTTATCTTCTCATGAAACTCGTAAATTAGAGATATGTATATAAAATTTACTTATAACAAGTAGAATATAAAATTGAATTGTCAATTAAAATGTTATCTTTTTAAAAATTATATATGAATGTTAATTATACATAATTTTGGATGAAAATATTTTATAATTAATACTTTTCTAGTACAAATACCTTTGTACATCCCTAAATAAAATGGTTACAAAGAGAACATCCAAAATTGGAGAATCTTTAAATAAATTATTATTTTGACAATTATTAAAGGAAATTAAATTATTAATTTAATTTTTCATTTATTTTCCTTTATACTATACTTTTCACTTGTTGCATAAGTTGACATTATTTTTGAAATTTTTGGAGCTAAATTAGAGAGAAAACATTGTTTTAATTTAATTTAAAAGCCTTAGAACCTACATGCTTTGTTCTTTACCTCTTTTCCCACCCATCCATGGTGATGCCAGGTGATCTACTTCTAGCACTGTACATGAACATGAGTTAGATTTTGAAGTATTAACAAAAAATATGTGAAGTCATTGGTAAAGGAGAGGCATGATATTCTATACAAGTTCAGGCACTGAGAGCTCCTGTAATACCTAACGTTTTGGTGCATAGCTAGTAAGTGAAAACTTAGAAGGCCTCTGAGTACTCATTTTAATTATCCACCTTTCTTAGTTGTTTGAAAAATCACAAAAAGAAAATTGTCATTCTTTTGCATTACTAAATATACATAGCACACCTAGATAAATCACAATATTAAAGTTTAAATGCATACAGCACTGAATATAATATGATGAATTGGGAATATTTTACCTTAATTTTCTATCTGCTTTTTTGAATAACTTTTGAGTATTTCACATATGGTATCTTAAAAAGCAAGTGTAGATTTACATTGAACGTATTTGTTGAAAGAACCCCTTATTAATATGACATTCAAGAGCACTGAAACTTTTCCTGGATTTGAAACCAGGTTCCATCATTTGCCAGCTTGATTACATCAAACATGCCTAGTTTATATGAGAAACTCTAATCATGGTCATTATCATAACCATCATTACCATCATCTGTTATTACTACTGTCATTTCTAAAAGTTCAGAGGCATGCATCTACCTGATATGACAGAGTTTTCTAAGCAATTGTATAGCAATTATGTAAGAATTACAAGTTATCTGGAATTACAATATTTGTAATAAAATGAGCCATGCACATAAACATTTAATAGAATATTAAATGCTAATATGCTGATGTTGGGGGCATCTTAGAGTGAGTAGACTCTTACAATCTGTCAATTAACTCTCGTAGGTGAGCAACCATGAGGCCACCATACCCGCGTTCCATGAGCTCATTTAGCAGGTATGCTAAAGACAAGGCGTAGGATGACTAGAAAGGAACACTTTTTTTTTTTTTTTTTTTGAGATGGAGTCTCACTCTGTCGCTCAGGCTGCAGTGGCGCGGTCTCGGCTCACCGCAAGCTCCGCCTCCTGGGTTCACGCCATTCTCCTGCCTCAGCCTCCCGAGTAGCTGGGACTACAGCCGCCCACCACCACGCCCGGCTC
Organism: Gorilla gorilla gorilla; assembly: GCF_029281585.2. Lineage (NCBI taxonomy): Eukaryota > Metazoa > Chordata > Mammalia > Primates > Hominidae > Gorilla > Gorilla gorilla. The sequence continues at coordinate 74,980,058 of NC_073243.2, forward strand.
ATGTTTGTATTTTTAGTAGAGACGGGGTTTCTCCTTGTTAGCCGGGATGGTCTTGATCTCCTGACCTCGTGATCCGCCCGCCTCGGCCTCCCAAAGTGCTGGGATTACAGGCGTGAGCCACCGCACCCGGCCAGAAAGGACCACTTTTAAAGGGTAGAAATCGCCCAAACAAACCACAAAACTCAATGACATGTTCGCATGCTGGAACAAAAATGACCTGCTCTGTCAAAGTCATGCGTAGAGAGTATGAATTAATCTGTGTGTAGTCACTATAAATTTTTACTCTAATATGAAAGGTAGCGACAACTGTGTTGTTAAAAATTCTTCTTTGTAAAACGGAAACTAATCTAATTAAGGTTCTATAGAACCTAACTTTCAACGCATGGAATCTGGAGTAAAATTTTCTTGAGTTCTAATCCCAGCTCCCTCTGCCTCGTCTACTACATGAGCTTGGGCAAGAATTTCACCTCGGTAAGCTGCTTCATCATCTGTTTAATTTTAAAACCAAAGTATCTACATATTTGTCACAGACAGCCTACCACAGATAGATAAAAATTTTCATTTGTACTTCATGTAAAATGATTTTTTAAATATTGCTGTAGCCTATAATCTACATGACCAAGATGTTGATATTTAATAAAATTGTAAGCGGGACCATCTATTAACAATAAATCTGAAGCAAAATCCCAGTAAAGAATTTTTTTAAAAGGATAGTTGTTGGAATTCAAAATTTGCTTATTCTAAATAATTTTTTTCATAGATAAATTTAATTAAGTATAAAGAGAGAAAGAGATGGGGGGAAAGAGAGATGAGATATTCTATAGCGTTAATGTAGCAATGTAAGTCCTTAGTATATTGAACCAAATGAGTTCCTTAATTCCACAAGAAAGATGTAAGGATACACATCTGTAATTATCTTTAGAATAAGAAACTAAAGTTAACTGAAATTTACATCAAGAAAATAGATAACTTAATTTGGGGTTATGCATATAAGGTCAATGCACAATGCACAACAATGAAAAGGACATTTAATAGTCATCATATCTTTGGTTGAATCTCACAAACATTGAGTAAATCAGAATAATGAGTATCTACAATATGTTCACATTTACATATAAATCAATCACATGAAAAACAGTCTATCATTATTGAGGTTAAAATATTGGGATTTTTTGAAAATTTGGATGTATTACCGAATGAGGGTTGAGTCAAGAAAGACATTTGAGTCAAGAAAGACAAATTGCCCAGTTAAATTTTTTCGCTTGATTGTATGAAGGATTTAATTCATTAGCACAACTCAATTGTGCGTGTACTAGAAGACTAGACAGAGATAAAAGAAAAATAATGAACCAGAAAAAAGACACTGAAGTAAGGAGAGATAAAACAATAAAATATAAATATTTTAACAAACAGATGCAGTGGGAGCAAAACGTGTAATTGATGTATAACTGAAGTTTAACTAGAAAGAAAGAAAACAGGAAAAAAAGAAAATTTTGAAGAAATAATGACAAAAATGTCCAAAATTGATGAAAGACTACAGGTCACGTATTCAAGTTAAATAGAAAGAAAATTATACTCAGGTCCATCACTTTAAAATAGAAAAGACAAACTTACAGAGAATATCTTTTAAAAACTACAAAAATAGATAAAGTTTACTGCTTTATGTAGTAGAAAGGCTAAGAGTAGGAATCACAAGAATAGTAACAGAAGTGAGAATATAAAAAAAATTATATTTACTAAGAGAAAAGATATGCTGATCAGAATAAAAGACAGTCAATACTAAGCTGACCTGCATTGAAGAATTCCTAAAGAGTGTTCAGCAGATGAACATAAACACAGAGCAAACAATAGGCTTGCAAAAAGAAACAGAGAGGATTGGAAAAGGCAAATACGAATGAATATAAATACAAATAATAATTGGCTCTATACAATGGTAGGAGTATAAATAAACTTTAAATGGCCTAGGACCCTTGCATTGTCTAGGAAACAAATAACTTAAATATAAACCAGGGATTCAGGTGTTAATATCTATGGTAGCTGCTAAAACACTATACAAAGACCATATAGCTGCTAAGTTAATGTGGTTAAAAAAGAATAATAAACTTTGTTAATTAATACAAAATAAAAAAAAGAAAATGTAAAAGACACAGGACAAATAGAAAACAAATACGCTTAAAGAATTGAATACAGAGTAGACAATGAGTTACATAAAATCTAAATAGATATTCTAGTTAAAGACTGATGTCAAGTAAAAAAATAACTAATATGTGGCTTAAAAGAGACATACCTTACAAATATCATAAAAATATGCCCAAAATAAGACAGTATATAACGTATTTATCACCTATACATATATATCATTCAAATACTAAAAATGAGAAACTTGTGTACCTATACAATAATCAACCACATTAGTCAAGAAGTATTTCTAGAGAGAAAGAAAAGCATTTAATACAATGACAACATCTTAAGATATAGGAACTCTAATGTTTTGTGCACATAAAATTTTGCATATTCAAATTTAAAAAATGGCAGAAGCCAAAAGATATGTAAACACATTTACAATTATAGTTGAATATTTTACAATGCCTCTCTCATAACTGATAAAACAGTTTAAAATGGTAACTATTCAAAAGATTTAAAAATGATTAATAAATTATAAAATAATTATACAAATGATGAAAAGATAGTAAAACTATAGAGAGATGCATATACAGGTGTAAATAAAAGAGATACATGGTATGTATCATCAAATGTCAAAGGACTAAATGTATAGTGTATGTAGACTACTTTAGAATTATCTAGAAATAATTAACAAAAAGTTTTAAAAATTTCTGAATATTTCCAAATTTTACTGTACATTTCTAAACACGTGTGTGAGATGATGTAACATAGCATGTAATTAGTATATGAATTTAAGAAACAGCATGGAAATACGACACTGGAAAATAGGCAGAATATAGCTATAGCTGTACTTTAAGGAAAACTGTTCAAGGACTTCATATGAAATAATGAAAAGTTAGAAAAATCACTGATTTAAACATTCATCTGGAGTGATATGTATGTATATGCATGTATATATTTTATTTAATTTGGTTCATATGCTGAATTAGAGCAATTTATGGCTGCAAAACCAATCTTTTATTTCTGAAATAAACTATGCTCTGCCTTGATGTGTTTTTTGTGGATTAAGCTTATGATGATGCAATATATCTGCATTTGCCTACATAAGAATGATCCAGGCCAGGTGTGGTGGCTGACACCTGTCATCTCAGCACTTTGGGAGGCCAAGGCAGGCAGATACCCTGCGGTGAGGAGTTCATGACCAGCCTGGCCAACATGGCAAAATCCCGTCTGTACTACAAATACAAAAATTAGCTGGGCATGGTGGTGGGAGCCTGTAATCACAGCTGCTTGGGAAGCTGATGCAGGAGAATCGATTGAGCCCAGGTGGCAGAGGTTGCAGTGAGAAGAGATCATGCCACTGCACTCCAGCCTGGGTGACAGAGTGACACTACCTCTCAAGAAAAAAAAAAAAAAGAATGATCAGTCTGCAATTTTCTTCTCTTTTCATAACCTCATCAAGTTCTGAAATCAATGTTATGAAGGATGCCAACATTTAAACGAAAAACTTGAAAAATCGCTTCCTCTTATCAAATTCTACCAAATAATTAAGAAGAAGAGAATGTTCTGTCCAAAAATCTTTTCCAGGTTATAGACTAAAAATGGCGTAATTCCCACATCATTTTTTTTTTTGACATTTCAAGAAGTCTTTTATTTTCACTAAATTAGAAGCTAAAGGTAACTAAAGTTAGATACCATTCTGCTTTATCAGGCAATAATTTACAACAATTTTTTTCAAGCCAGTCATAAAATTCATTTCATAAAGTATTCATTCATATAAGGTTCTAGGAATTGATATACTACCGGTTTTTGAAATAAATATCACTTATTCAGTCAGATTCACATCTTAGAGTATTCACATTCAAAATGCCAACAAAGCCGACAAGTCTAAATTGTTTTTGACAGTAATTCTGTATCGTTTTCTATGTTTACAAAGAGTTTGGCATGCAATAATCTGTAATATAATCTCCATTTTTGGAAAAAATATTTTTACATCTGCTTATCCATGTTTTCCTTTTTTCTTTTATTATTATTATACTTTAAGTATTATAATAATCATTTTTAAAGCTAGAGTTTATGTCTAAAACATAAATGCCAAGTATTCAACGATGCATTAGTCAAATGAATTTTGCAATATAAGGAAGATATATATTTCAATGTAAGATGGGTTTAAGTGCAGAAATTAAAAATTTTATTTAACTTTGAAATTCATTACATTCTACCACATTAAGAGAAAAATGTAGAAAATAGTTTGATCATTTCAGTATATGCAGAAAAAGACTGTGCATATAATTCAAAATCAAGAGTTAACAGTGTAACATGGATTTGAGACTACTAAAGAAACAGCTCTACATTCAAGGCATGCAAGAAAAGTAGAATATACTTTTGGTAAAAGATTGTAAGAAGCATGGTAATGTGGATTTCTTGCCTAAGTTTAGAGGGTTAAAGGATTTTATGTCAGATCTTGTAAGATAAACTCTATGTGTGAACATACAGTTAAAGGAGTTTTATTCAATTTTTCCGTAAATTGATCACTGCAATAAAAAAAACAAGTTTTTCTTAGAACACTAATCTTCTCTTTAACAAAAATTTAAAGGATTATAAATGGTTAATAAAAATCTTACCTTATGATCAGACATAAAAATTGGATATATTTGCCTATAAGGTTTTAATAAACACAGGGTTTAACATTAATAGTACACTAATGTAAAAATGACATTTGGTTTATTTGGTATAAAAATCACACGGGAAGCATTGTCAGATATGAAATGGTGTTTGGCTTTCTTTGAGTTGTATTTGTATAAATATGTTATTGGTATGTGTTCCAAAATTATGAGAAACAGCTATACTTCTAATATGACTTACTGTATGTTATTAATAATTATGATTGTTATGTAAAATTTTTGTGTGCCACAAAAGTAACCAAAATTTCCTAGTCAATTGTGGCTTTAACAGTGACTGCCCTAAGGCATTTTGTCATCCACCAACAATTGTTGTCTTGTTTTGATCCACTTTAAAAGGTGGTTTATAATCAGCCATAGGACTGTAACAGGTGTTCTTGAATGCAGGCTTCTGATAACTTTGGATATTGTGACATTAGAAAAGAGGAAAATCCTTCAGGACTCTTATGGAGAGCTGAAAAGTTCATGAATATCAAGCAGAACAGGAATTAACTGCATGGACTGAACTAATAAAAGACTGAAGTAATTTTTTTTGACATTTTTCTTAAAACATTGCTGATCCTTTGTTTTGATTTTCAGAGTCAAGAAAACTTATTCTTTTGAGCTATTGACAACTTTTAACAATTAAGTATCCTCCTGTGAACAAAAGTTGGAACATATTTGTTTCTCTCTTCCTGATTTATCCAGAATTTGGAAACTCTTTATGAGTATTCTTAACTTATGGCCATATTGTTATTTACATAAGTGCAATAAGATTTTTTTTTTTTGGAACATGACACAACTGGAGAAACTTGTTATTTTTATCATGGCTTTACTGAAATGATGTGCTTTTCTTTAAGGAATTAAATTTGACTTACAGAGCCAATAAAATTCCCTCAATAAAACTGGCCTCATACTTGTCTACAAAGGCCTTGTGCAGGGTTCTTGACCTCGGTAAGTAAAGAATGTCACTTTCTGAAAGGCTCAGGAGCTCCAAGTTGTCGTGGGACCTCAAGAGGAGAGGAATTTACCTAACTCATAGATATTTGAGGGTACAAAGCCATGGCTGGGATCATCTTTAAAAAAGTCTTATCTGAGAATCTTTGTATGCAACAAATTTCCATCAAAGTCAACTTAAAAAGTCTATGTGAAAAATAATTATTCTTGCTGCATATTATACAAATAATCAGGCCAAGTATAATAAAGCAAGTTGAACTTACCATGATTTGTCTTTGGTAAAAATGAAAGACTGGAGAGAGAAAAATTATGTTTCAAGAATTATGGTACACTTGTTATTAAATTCTAGTCTCATCAGTTGTTTTTGAGGTTTCCTTTTCAAGCAGTTTAGAGTAACCCTGCTTATTCCTGTGAACCAATCAGTGATCTCTGGCTGCTGCTCAGAAGAAACTAAAGGGAAAGTAATGTAAAAATCTGTATCAGTATTCTAATTCTGGACATATTGGAATCAGCTAGCAATCCCCTATCAGCTTGGTTGCAACATTTGCCTAGTTCATAGAAAGCCTTCTTATTTATTTTACTTGGGATAATTTTACTTATTTTGCTTCAGTGTTGTGGAATATATTGCTATTGTACTCTGCATCAGAATGCGGGATAAGCTTACTGAATGTTTCCTTAAATTGTACACTTATTAATCTTCCGATATCCAGTTTTGTCAGAATGTTTTCTTACATTGTGCACTTATTAATCTTCCAGTTTTGTCAGAACTTGGAGTTATAAATGGCCCTCGCATATTGAAGCTTTCTGACTTAGCTCTCCTCTATCCTGAACACAAGGGACCTTCATAGTTAGGCAGAAATATCATCACCCCTATTCAGCCTAAAGAAGCCACAGAAGATGGATTTTTGTCCCTCTACAATCCTTAGAATGAAGGGTTATCTTACAAAGAAAATAGGGGAAATTTCAGAGACTTCTGCACCAGAGCAACTCCATCTTGAAAAGGGGCTAAGTAAAATAAGGCTGAAACGTACTGGGCTTCATTCTCAGAGGGCTAAGCATTCTAAGTCACAGGATGAGGTAGGAGGTCATCAAAAGATACAGGTCATAAAGACCCTGCTGGTAAAACAGTTTGTAGTAAAGAAGCTGGCTAAAACCTACAAAAATCAAGATGGCGACGAGAGTGACAGCTAGTCATCCTCACTGCCATATTCCCACCAGCAGCATGAGAGTTTACAAATGCCACGGCAACATCAGGAAGTTTCTCTATATTCTAAAAATGGGAGTAACCCTCAGTTCCTGGAATTGCCCACCCCTTTTCCAGAAAACTCACGAATAATCTACCCATTGCTTAGCATATAATCAAGAAATAGCCATAAAAATGAGCAACCAGCAGCCCTTGAAGCTGCTCTGCCTGTGGAGTAGCCATTCTTTATTCCTATATTTTCTAATAAACTTGCATGCACTTAAAAACTCAATTTATGATAATTCATACTAAATTTAGGATAAAAAATTATATTTGAATATATTACTTTTTCAAAATACTATTGCAAATATTATACAGCCAATATAATACTTAATGGTGAAATATTAAAAACTATTTTTCAAATGTGGAGAATAATATAGGGATAAAATTTAATCTCACCTGTATTCAACATTGTACTAAAGAGATTGATGTGAATCCAATCACACAATTAAAATTAATGAAATGTATAAATATCAGAAAATAATTATAAATAGCTACCACATTTACATGTATTAATTGTCCAAATTGATCTATAGATTGAAATCAATTTCAGTCAAAATTCTATCGGGTTTTTTGGAGAAATTTAAAAACTGTATGTAAAGTTTAAATGGAAACCCAGAATACCCATATTCATCACAATCGAGTGGAATAACAACAAAGTTATAAGTCTTACATATTTCAAGACAAAGCTTGCAACATTAATTTGGCACTGGTTCAAGTAGAAGATAATCAGCAGAAGAGATTAAGGGGTCCATCAACAGAATTGATAACATTTCTTCCTAGAAAAATAATAAAATTGTCTTTTTAGTAAATGCTGCTAGGTAAACTGGATGTCTACTTAGAAAAAATAAAATATATTTTATATCTCACATTCATGTATATAGATCAATTCTACTCAAATTGTCCCAGGCAAAGAAAGAGGAAAAATATTCTAGATTATAATATAGAAGAGTATTTTGCTATCTTGTGCTTAGTGAATATTTTGAAAACAGAATGGATAGTAAAAAAAGAGTATTTCATCTTGTTATAATAAAGTTAGTTTTGCTCAATAAAATACAGCATTATGAGAGTTAATTTGTAAGCTCAGTACGGGAGAAGGCATTTGCAACATGTATAACCAGCAAAGCCTTAATATATAGTGTTTTTTAATCCTAAAAACCAATATAAAGGCAGTAAATTTTTAATTAGAAGAACACAAAATTTGCAGGGACGCAGGTAAACAACCCACTTAAATACATCAGAAATATTAAACAAGGAAAAAACAAAGCAAGTAAACAAAAAAACTGTCTTTTGTTAAAGATGCCAATATTTTTCTGCAGTGAGAATTATTTCGGATTTTCCTTTTGTGACTCACCTGAATTTGATGTAAAAAATAAGTATTCATCATTACCCCAAAACATATTGTTATAAAAATGATTTTTTAAAAACGCTACATTTGTATTATCATTTTCCATGAAGTATGCTAAAGTATAAAGGCAAATTATCCTTAATACATCTGTAGGAAAGATGCTCAAGGTTTTATTCACTTTTTTCTTCTCTACTTTTTTTTACTTGAACATATTTCAAAATCCTCAATGTTGTCTACAAAGGACTGAAGCTATCCCACCCTCAAGAGAGTTCTCACTGGCCTACACACCTTTCTTAATATGCACCTGCCAAAAGGCACTACAATTTTTTTATCAAAATGGCCAGGTCCTTCTTTTCTCAAGATAATCCGCCTGATAATTTCCTTGCATAAAATCACTTTTATAACCTTGTATCTTGAGTTTTGAATCATACTGTTTCAGGACTTGAATTGTATACATTCATGACTCCAGAGTTTGCTTCATGATAGTTATCACCATTATTATGGTGTAGGTATCTGTACAGTTATTTGTTAAATGTTTGTGTTTTGGTACAAATCCTGAGTCCTTTTGCAACTATTTCAATTACATAAAAATGCAAATATTTATCCTTAGGATATTTTGGAAACTTTGGGCAAATTTCAGCTGGCCCCCAAAGCAAAACAGCAAAATGATGCTGCAATTTCCTAGCTTATTCCTTTTCTCCCATTAGTAGCCCTGGCAGAAACCTCTAGCCCCTGATCAAAGCCAATGATTAGTTTAGAAGACTGGATTTTACTGCCTAAGCCTCCTTTTCCAGGGCAGAATGAACACACATCGTACCTGCACACATTCTTAGGTTTTCTGATTTGAAATATTAATAATTTGAAGCTAAAATAAAATTCCCCTTTACAGAATACATTTTTATCCTCAGGAAAAATAGTATTTTTGAGTGCTAGTTACCTTGCTTTCCTTTAGAGCCAGGAGAATATAAAAAGTTTTAAAGACTGCATACATTAACTTATTTCCGGTATATATAAAAATTCAGCAGTTTTATATTAAACGGTTGCACATTATTTTACCACAAAATAAGACCCTCTATTAAAAACTCCATCAGACTACCCAAAAATGTGTCCTCTCAGCATTAAAATTGATTTAACACATCAAGTTTATTATAAAAATACACTTTTTCTTTGATGATATTTGAGGCAAGCATTGGGCAAACTGTAAACTGCAAATATACATATATACACATATACATAGAGAATATATAAGAATAATGATCTGGTTGATCATAAGACACTACTTATTTGAGGCACAGTGAAACAAGATTATAAATTATCAAACTAATTATACTATTGATAATTAAAATAAATAGAATTATGGAAATAATGTAGAATACTTATATAAATAATATAGAATTAAAAGCATATTGTATCATTCTTACATTATTGTATATACATAAAAATGGTATTTGAATATGTGACATTTATATACAAAATTTTAATAACTTACAGTGTCTTGCTCTTGTCACTGCAATACATGTTTAGAACATTTCTAATACTTTGAAAAAATTTCCCATGCCAACACCATGTCTCACCTACTAACCTACTTGTGTCTCTATGTATTTCTCTTATTAAACATATCTTATAATCAAATCATTTACAATGTGATCTTTTTCATCTGGCCTCATTCAATTTGCGTAATAGTTTTGAGGTTCATCCATTTTTGTTTATCCACTCTCAGGTGATGAACTATTTTGACTAATGTTGCCGTGAAACAGTAACTCCTAAGAATACTGTTGAATAATGTTGTTGTGAACAATAACTCACAAGATTTCAGGTGATGTATGTTTTAATTTCTATTGAATAGATATTCAGGAGTGGAACTGGTGATTCATGTGATACATTTTGTTTAAGTGTTTAATCAATTATCAACCTGTTTTCCAGATTTGCTTGACAAATTTGCATCTCTATCAGCAAGTGTAAGGTTTTTCATTCTTCCCAACATTGAATATTGCCTGTCTCTTTAATTATTGCCATTTTAATGGGTGTGAAGTGGTATTTAACTGTAATTTAAATTTAAATTTCTATAATGATTTAAAATATTGAGAATTATTTTATATTTAGCATCTTGTTATGTGCTTTTGGGCCTATTTGTGAATATTCATTGGAAAAATCAAAATGGTTTACACATTTTAGTTGGTTTGTCTTTTCACTATTGAGATGTAAGAGTTCTTTATATACTCGAGAAAAAAAATCCCTTATGAGATATATGGACTTACAAATATTTTACCTCATATTTATAAGTCCTTCTTCATGTATTTTGAGGACACTTTGGTGCTTAACATATTGTTTTACAGGTTTTTTAAAATGTTGCTTATATATTGTTTTACAGATGTTTTATAGATTGTTATCTGGTAGATTTGTTATTTTTATCATTGTTATGTCTTTCTTTTTCTCAAGAATTTTTCTTTGTCTAAAATGTACATTATCAGATATTATTGTAGTAATTCATTTTATTTCTTAAAGTTTGCATGATATATCTTTCTTCATCTTTTTACTTTCAACTTTTTTGTCTTTGAATTTGAGGTGAATTTTATATAAATAGGATATGGTTAGGCCATTTTAGAAGGTCACTTTATCAGTCTTGTTTTTTAATTGATTATATACATAATTTTATTGAAGCAACTATTAATATGCTAGCACTGAAGTCTGCAATTGTATTACTTGTTTTTGCTGTTTCTTATTATTCTATTTCTTTTTTATTTGCCATCCTATGGATTACTGAAATTTTGGGAGGATTTCCTCTTGTTTTTTTTAATAGTGTTTTTACTTGTAACTCTGACATGGTTTTTATATTGTTTGCCTTTTATATTATAATACATATATGAAATTATAAAAGACTACTCATATCAATAATTTTACCACTTTGAGTGAATTGTGGAAGCCTCATTTCTCTTTAGGTAGAATATGGAGTTTAGAACAATGCTATTGTATTTGTATAGTAGGAGTGAATCGTGCTTATAGATAAAATAATATGAAGGTGGGTCAATAGCCAAAACTGTGTCATACAGATATGTGGGTAAGAAAAATAAAGGTTTTATTATTATTATTATTACTAGACAGCCATTACACAGTCAAAAGTGTAGCATGCTTAGGTTGTGTTTCAGAGAGTTTATTCTGACAGTATTTCCGTACACGGATTAGAATTTGTCCGTAATGAACTCATAGAATGCAGTTAAATTACCATTTTAGTTGTGATAGTACAAAGTAAAGTTAAAAAAAATAATAATGCAAGGATGTCCAAAAAAAGGTATAAAATTAAAGTTATCAGAGTCTTTAGAAAGTTACACAAATCTCAGTTAATAACTGCTTGAATGTCTGAAGATAAAGAGAGATATATATTTACGTTTGGGAGAAGAAGTAGAGATGAAGAGTACTTTATTTATGAAGTAATTATGGCTGAAATTACACAGTATTTGGAAATTGCTTTTGGTATTTTAGGAAAAATATGTTCATGGGAGATTGTTTAAACACAACTGCAAGCTATTCATATGCAGTCAAGATTAGAGACACTTATGTGATGATATATATGTACAATGTTGCTTCTTGAAAATAGGAAAACACCTAAATATCCACCAAAAATATTTGAATAAATAAATTATAGATAATCCATAATTTATGCAATTATGTAGCATTTCAAATATGCATTAGAAAGAAATTAATAGTGGACAGATTGATGAAGAACTCATGTAATTAGAGATATTATAGTAGTGCCAAAGTTTTACAAAAAAATATTCATAGAAAAACATACATATGAGTCCACTGATGAGAAGAATTGAGAAGAAAAATTAACACATTAGTTACAATGAAGGTGAATATTAGGGTGTATTAAGAGAGGATCTGTTGGAAAGACATTCAAAATTACACCAAATTATTTAAGTGCTGGAATTTTGGTAATTTTATGTAGTTTTTATGTTTTAATATTTTCACATAAAATATTGCTAAAATATAAAAGAGCATATTATTATAAAGTAACCTTCACTTTATGTGTTTGCATATTATTATGTAAGAAAATATTAGCAAGACAGTATAAATTTAATATTTTCCAGGATATAAATAATTGACTTGTTTGTTTAATTCTAATGTTACGGTTCTTGAGGCTAGCAATACAGTGATTATATGTATTTGTCTCTGTCCATGAAAAAGGGATTGGGAAACATAAAATTTAAATGATAGAAAAACAAATCCACAAATATTCTCTTGTTTTGAACGCTGAATCTTGATTAGAAACATAAGTTAAGATATTTTATTAGAATGCTAGTCACTTGCAGAAGAAAAGAAACAAAGCCTTTTTTGTGTAATTATGTTATAAATATAAACTCCATTGAGACAATCTAAGTAGGTATCAGCAGAGAATACTAATGTAAAATAGGCACAATGGAATAAGAGAGGATCCTGGAATAATAAAAATGAAAAGGGGCTTGAATAATATATATGAAGAAGGGGCAGGTTTTCATTCATCTATGTGATCGCATTGCTTAAATTTCTTCAGGTGAAGCCGTTTGCTTTTTCCACTATAAGTCCTGGAAGATGTGGTTACAAACAATAAGAAAACACCCTACAGTGAGATCTGAGTATAATTTCTTCGGACCATATAACAGTCAATGTTAATTTCGTTATGCTTCTCCCGGCATTTAATCCAAATAGGACCTTCTGGCCAGGTGTGGTGGTTCACGTCTGTAATGCCAGCACTTTGGGAGGCGGAGGTGGGTGGATAGCTTAAGGTCAGAAGTTCAAGACCAACCTGGCCAACATGGCGAAATCCTGTCTCTACCAAAACATACAAAAATTAGCCAGATGTGGTTGCGCATGCCTATAATCCCAGCTAAACGGGAGGCTGAGGTGGGAGAATTCCTTGAACCCGGGATGCGGAGTTGTGGTGGGCAGAGATCGCACCATTGCACTCCAGCCTGGGCAACAGAGCTAGGCTCCATCTAAAAAAATAAAGAAAATAAAAAAAAATTAAAAAAAGACCTTCTATTTTCTTAAACCATGTCAACTTTTATTTCAACATATTGTAACTTGTTGACTTAATAATGTTTTCTTAATAACCTGAGTCTTTTAAAGAATTATATTCTTAAAATATCTATAATCCAATTTTGGCACAGAATGTGTAGCAAATTTATTAATACTTAAAAGCCTTGTTTAAAGGTTTACTTGCCAAGCCTGTGATGAAAAGCCATGTTTTCTCTCCACTGGCCTTTAAACTCTGGCCAAAACCAGCCCCTAAGTGTAAGTCTTTCTTCCTTCCTAAAAATCCTGAGCCAGACTTCTAATATCATCATTTCTGTTTCTTCAGGATAGTGTCATATTGGAAATATGGCTCCCAAGAACCTAATATTAGCTTTGCTATTCCCACAGTTGATTGTCTGGTTATGTAAGGGAAGAAAGAAATTTCCCAATTATTCTATTTCAGAATAAGCTTTAATTCTCACTCTATAACCAATGTAGCCACAAAAGTTCTCAGGACAAGCCACTGTGGTTTAATCAATAAGGTTGATCTCAATCCCTCAGTGCCGTACAGAGGTAGGAGGCCTTGTACTAAAAATTACTTGGAAGAGTTAGGTTGCAGTTTGTTATTTTGAAAATACAGAACAAAAACCTAAGAAAGTTTCTCCATCATACCAATAAGAAAGTATGGGCAGCTTACCATCATACTGAACCTAAACTTCATGTTGGTTCATCTGGCATCTGGGTGGTAACTTTGAGCCTGGGTTACAGGATAACAACCCTCTTTTCCTTTAAAGAAGTTCATTTTAGGAGGTGTGCTTGAGGATGACCCTTGGTCTTCACTCTTGCCAAATGTTTCAACTGGACCATCTTAAATTGTTGGACAACATTCAGTAAATTTAAAATCCAACTGATGATTAGATTAGATGATTCTCTTCCCTGGAGGATCCTAGACCTTTATGAAAATGACCCTTTCCTTTTACAACCATCTTTGAGCTCTAAGAGGATAAGGTGTTTGAAGAATAACACATTTCTCCAAAACAGAAAGAATGTCTTGCAGAAAAAAAAAAAAAAGTGAAACAAAGAGTGATACTCAAGAAGTACGTCAAGACAAAAAAAAAAAAAAAATCCCCTGTTGAATGGATACCAGTTTCTTCTTATACATAGATGACCGAGTAGTTCTTCCAATTAGTCCTCACTTAAGTAAAGGAGTATCTGAGCCATTATGAATTTCCTTTTCCACCTATACAGAGAAAGTTGCTTTGAACTTTTCCTACTGAACAATCATAAAAATACATGCACACATACATAGATGTGTATATACATACATATAATAAATACATGCATATCCCCGACTTTTGAGGCTTCCTTATATAAACACATTCCATAGTATTCATAGCTCTCAGAATAAAGGAATCCAAGAGAAGTGCACAAATTATATTTTTCATTATGAAAAGAAACTATCACATATCAGATTAAAATTCTGAGGAAGATGATATTTTCGAAAGAACTTACAGAACCCAATATATACAGTTGATCCTTGAACAAATGCAGCATTTAGAGGCACCAACCCTCTGCACAGTTGAAAATTTGCATATACCATTGACTCCCCCAAAACTTAACTACTAATAATCTACTGTTGACCAGAAGCCTTAGGAATAACATAAATGATTGATTAATACATACTTTGTATGTCCTATGTATTATGCCCTGTGTTCTTACAATAAAGTAAGCTAGAGAAAAAAAGGTGTTACTGAGAAAATGATAAGGAAGAGAAAATATACTTACTATTCATTAAATGGAAACGGATCATCAGAAAGGTCTTCATCCTTGCCATTTTCATGTTGCATAAGCTGAGGAGGAGGAAGAGGGGGAGTAGTTTTGTTGTCTCAGAAACAGCAAAAAAAGAAGAGGTGGAGGAGGTGAAAGGGGAGGCAGGAGAAGCAGGCACACTCAATGTAACTTTTATTTTTTAAGAACATCTGTGTATCAATGGACTCACACATTTAAACCCATGTGGTTCAAGGGACAACTGTATATACAAATTTTACTGACGTAAAACTGCATAAATGTGTGCAGAGCAAACAAGATAAGTGTGTGAAAAATTATGGTATCAGGACAAAGTAATTATTTTTATCTTATAGGTTTCTACCATCCAAATTCAGTCTTTCTTAAATTATATTGATAGATGGACTGAAAAGTGAATAATTTTAGTCATTGTCAGAGAATGTATTGATTAATTTCCAAGAAAGGTAAATATAGTATACTGAAACTATTACTACCATTAATAATCAAAATATATTACATTTGGAAAATATATTCAAAATCGTTTTGAATGAAAAATATTTTATTAAAAAAAATCATATGGTCACACTATGGCCGGGCGAAGTGGCTCACGCTTGTAATCCCACCACTTTGGGAGGCCGAGACGGGTGGATCACGAGGTCAGGCGATCGAGACCATCCTGGCTAACACGGTGAAACTCGGTTTTTACTAAAATACAAAAAATTAGCCGGTCGTGGTGGCGGGCGCCTGTAGTCCCAGCTACTCAGAAGGATGAGGCAGGAGAATGGTGTGAACCCGGTAGGCGGAGGTTGCAGTGAGCCGAGAACGTGCCACTGCACTCCAGCCTGGGTGACAGAGCGAGACTCCATCTCAAAAAAAAAATAAATAAGTAAATAAATCATATGGTCACACTAATTGCAAGTACAATATGAACCAAAATATTAATTTATCGTTTTTAACTGCCAGCATCAAATTAATATACCATAAAATAGTTATAATTACTCATAGACCTGGAAGTAATATCTTTTGTATGCCTTATACTAGTAAGGCTTTAATATTAGATCTATTTTATATGAACTTACCATTTTCTGCATTAGTATAAGAATTTACTTAATATCAGAAAATTTTTGACAATCTAGAGGGGTCAAAGTAGAGTGATAAAAAGAGCTAGAAAATGAAAGAAAACGAAAAGTTCTTGTCTATCTATGAATATATGATGTTAATAATATTCTAGATTTAGTATTCATCTTGAAATGCATTGTTCTATTTTAAGGATATATTAATTATGCTCCTTTTTCTCCGGGTTGTTAACACCATTGTATAATTCAAAGTTACGACGATAAATTAAAAAAATATTTACATGCTTATTGAAAAATAATATTTATTTTTTCATGTGAAATAACATTAGAGCATTATCATTATCAAGGAAATAATCTATAATTCTATCACACTAATACAAGTACTGTAACACAGGCATGCATGCATAAAAATGTTTTGGTCAACAACTGACCAGATATATGACAATGGTTCCATAAGATTATAATATTATATTTTCCTTGTACCTTCTAGGTACCGTCTATGTGTTTAGATGTGTTTGAATATACAAATACTTACCAGTGTGTTACAGTTGCCTACCCTATTCAGTAACATAGTGTACAAGTTTATAGCTGAGGATCAACAGGCTATACCATATAGGCCAGGTGTATAGTTGGCTATACTCTCTAAGTTTGTGTAAGTATGTTCTGTTCTGTTCACAAAAGAACAAAGTTGCCTAATAGTACATTTCTCAGTTAAATGACACATGACTGTAATAATGTTGTACACTCATTTCATATGAATGCATGCACATTTTAGTTGAGGGAGGCTGACACTCCCAAGTGTTAGAGAAGATGTGAAACCGCTGAAACTCTTTTCCAGTCTTCTACCAGTAATGGATGTATAAGATGATACAAACACTTTTTTCTATTTTCAACACTTAATTACGCATATGTAAGGTGTACAACATGATGTTTTGATATATATATATGGATAGTTAAATGGTTACTATAGTAAAGCAAATTAACATATATCTTATCCTACACGGTCACTAATATTTTATTTTTGTGTGTGGCAAGAGCGTAAAATCTACTCTTAGAAAAACTCCTGAGTTCAGTATATTATTATTAACTTTAGTCCTTATGCTGTACATTAGGTCTCTAGACTTATTCATGCTATATATGCTTCGTCTCCATTGACCTAAATCTCCTCCTTCCCATTTTCTCCCACCCAGTCTTGGTGCCCCTGGTAACACTACTGTTTTATTTTCTAACTTTACATATTCATTTTTTTTAGATTCCACATAAAAGTGAAATTATGCTGTATTTTTTTTTCCTGTGCCTGCCTTATTTAACTTATCATAATGTCTTCAGGTTCATCTGTGTTGTGGTAAATGGCAGAATCTCCTTTTTTTTTTTTTTTTTTTTTTGAGACAGAGTCTCCCTCTGGCGCCCAGGCTGGAGTTCAGTGGTGCGATCTCTGCTCACTGCAACCTCCGCCTCCTGGGTTCAAGTGATTCTCCTGCCTCAGCCTCCTGAGTAGCTGGGATTACAGGTGCACATCATCATCACACCTGGCTAAATTTTTTTTGTATTTTTAGTAGAGACAGGGTTTCACCATGTTGGTCAGGCTGGTCTCCAACTCCTGACCTTGTGATCCCCCAGCCTTGGCCTCCCAAAGTGCTGGGATTACAGGCGTGAGCCTTTCTTGGGTTTTGCGGTGATACACTGAACATGAGAGTGCAGATATTTTTATGTGGTAGTGATTTCTTTTCCTTAGGTTATAGACCAAGAAAATGGATTACTTCGTCATATAATACTTATATTTTTCCTTTCTTTCAAAATTTCCATACTGTTTCCACAGCAGCGATACCAATCTACATCCCCACCAGCAGTGCACAAGAGCCCCCTTTTCTCCACATCCTCACCAACATTTATTTCTCATCTTTTTTATAACAGTCATCCTAACAAGTGTGAGGTGATATGTCACTGAGATTTTGATTTGCATTTCTCTGGTGATCAGTTCTATTGAAAAGTTTTCATATACCTATTGGCCATTTTTACAACTTATTGGGAGGAATGTTTACTCAAGTTCTTTGCCTATTTGACTTATGTTAAATATTTATGTATTTTGAATATTAACCCTTATCAGATAAAAGGTTTGTAAATATTTTCTCTCATTCTGTAGGCTGCCTTTTCATTTTATTGGTTGCTTTTTTGACTGTGAAGAAGATTTTATCTTAGGGTGGTGCCATTTGTTTATTTTTGCTTTTGTAGCCTGTGTTTTTGGAAATTATATTTTGCAGCTTGTAACAAAGTTAAGCACATACCTTTTATTTGTGTTCACTCAGATATTGAAGTGTAATTACATATGCATGAATGCTTGATCAACATTCGTCCTCATAAAATGTTATTCTCAGTTACTTTAACTCAGTTAGCCATATTGATACTGATTGATTCTGGAACCTTGTATTTGTGTCATAACTGTTGAAGTTAGTTTCCACTAATATTATATCTTTAGTAAAAAAATCCAGATTAAAAATAGAAGGTGGAAACCAAAATGCAATATAAAGGAAATTTGAGGGAGAATGAGTGAGATGGAAACAAATGTATTCATAATTGACTACATGAGTAACATTACAATTATGACAAGCATCAATAGAGCACTTGAACAAGTAAATAGAGGGTTTTGCATAGAGTGTAGCAGATTTCCATAACTTCTATTATCTTCAACAATATTAACTTGGAAAATTTTTGTATATTTGTTTAAAGTTTAGCCATTAAATATTTATTGATAACATACATAAAATATTTTTTAAGCAAACAGCTTTTAAATTTATTTCAGAATGGTATTTTTGTTTCTAAAAATTAAACTAAGAAATACATTGTAACAAGAAAAAATTCCCCGAACACTGCCCCCATACACACACTCACTCACACACCCCCGCCACACACACACATACACATTGAAGGTCTTACAAAAAGCCATACATTTCAGACAATGGAACAAGTCACAATGTGCCATAAGAGGAAGAGGTAAGCTCATGTCCTGCTGGGTTCATCAGAGACCTATTCTTACAAAAGGAACTCAAAAGTTGAGCCTTGGAGAATCAGTCAATAGGATTTTGAAAGCTTAGGAAGAAAATAAACGACAATAACAGGTACTCTCAATAGTGTGATAAGGAACATAGGGGTGATATCTCCAGGAAATTAAAATAGTTCAATCTGTTTGGAGGTTTGAATGTATGCAGTACTGACTGCCTCCATTTGTCGTCAGTATTGACAGCTTTCACAGCACAGTTATGACAAGAATCAATAGAGCCCTTGTTGAAAAAGTAAGTATGTGGAGGGGTTTGTGTAGTGTGTAACAGATTTCTTAGGCATCACAATGAAAGAGACCAGAACATCAATACAAACAAATAAAAAAACCCTTTCCCAAGATATTAATTTCCATAAAATATATTTTCTCTAAGCACACTGTGGGCCTTTGTTCTTCCCTTTATTAATTTCCCTTCTGGAGGAATAGAATAACTAATTATTAAGTTTGGAAAGAAAAGCTGGGCATTCAATGCACATCTTCACCATTTATTTAACCTCTCTTGGTAGTTGTTGTTTAGTAAAAAATCCAGATTAAAAATAGAATGAAAAATAGAATGAACCACAGAATGAACCAGTTAGCTGCTGTATAATGACTGTCTTAGAAGTACAGTCCTCTTGCCTATAAGTTGAGAGTAAGTCAGTCTTACTCTGTGATTTTATTCTAAATTAATAGTTCCAAATTACATAAAGCCATTCAGAATCTTATTTCATAATTTTTTGCAAAATTGTAATGTTAACCCTTCAAATCTCTCCCGAATTACATCATCATCTATACTTGCATGTTTAATAAATCACTTAACTCATGATGGCTGCCCTACATTTGTCATGTTCTTAACATTTGTTTGAAATTCCTTCTGTGTATGAAGAGTGATGTACCCATCTACACATACCTGATGTTACCCATGAAACATATTTCCAATATCCAGCCTGCCAAGATATGGCTTCCTTTGTATTTCTTATTTACGCTACAAATCCTGACATTTGGTGACAAATAATTGTACATTTTAACGAAATCAATAATACCTATTTTCTCTCTCCTAAACTGGTGAAAAATATTCTTAAGCTACATTACATATAATGCCATATTTGTGAAAATAAGTTCATATGAAATATTTGTATTAGTCTTTTCTTGCATTGCTATAAAAAATACCTGAGACTGGGTAATTTATAAATGAGAGAGGTTTAATTTGCTGACAGTTCTGCAGGCTTTACAGGAAGTATGGTGATGGCCTCTGCTTGGCTTCTAGGGAGGCCTCAGTATGCTTTACATTATGCAGAAAATGAAAGAAGAGCAGGCCAGGTTACACGGCGAAAGCAAGAGAAGGCATGAGAGAGAGAAAGAGAAAGAGAGAGAGAGACAGAAAGAGACAGAGAGAGAAAGAGGGAGAGGATGTGCCACACACTTTTAGACCACTAGGTCTCCTGTGAACTTAGAGAAAGTGGTCAATTATCACCAAGGGGATGACCAAATACATTCATGAAGGATCTGCCTCCATGATCCAAACATCTCCCACCAGGACCCACCTTCAACAATGGGGATTAAATTTCTTCATGAGAATAGCACAGGTGCAAATATCTAAACTATATCAATATTGACTAATGTATTGATTAAACAAGGAAAAATTATATGTAGGTAAACATGGAAGTGGTTACATATGCTTCCACATTTCAGTGAAATATGCTCTAGGTGAATATTCACTTGGAATATTCTATCCATAATATTATTATCTCAGTTCATGTAATTTAAAAGTAAAGCGAGATAAACTTACAAAAACAAGTTTTGCTATTGTTAATATTTTATCCATTTTATTAGTCTGTTTTTATACTGCTATGAAGAAATACCTGAGACTGGGTAATTTATAAAGAAAAAGAGGTTTAATGGACTTACAGTTCCACATGCCTGGGGAGGCCTCACAATCACGGCAGAAGGCAAGGAGGAGCAAAGGCATGTCTGACATGGTGGCAGGCAAGACAGTGTGTGCAGGGGAACTGCCTATTTTAAAACCATCAGATATTGTGAGACTTATGCACTATCTCAAGAACAGCATGGGAAAAACCTGCCCCCCATGATTCCATTACCTCCTACTGGGTCCCTTCCATGACACGTGGAGATTATGGGAGCTACAATTCAAGATGAGATTTCCATGGAGACACAGGCAAATCATATCACCCAAATTCAAAGTATCACTGTGATGAAACTTTGGAGCACAACCATATGTGTAAATGTTCTTACTTGATTGGTCTTTTAAAAGGGTCTATATTCAGTCCCCCAAATGTTCATAATTTTTTTCTTAAATAAAAACACTATGCATTGTTGGATAAGAAAGACCCGTATATTTGCCATTGTTCTCTCTGTGCATATTTTACTCATAAGTTTGTATTACAATTTTAAAAATCACATAAGAAAACTAGATCTTCTGTTTTCTGTTTAAGATGTAGAAATCTGAAAAGAACACCAGTGCCAGCCTCACAACAAGAAAAATCTGGATATTCAATAAAATCAAAACTTTCTTTATGACCATATTGGAGCTGACTACAGGTTCTCCAACTTGACTGAAATTTGAGGAAGTATAGATGGTTTTCTCTAGGGAGAGATGAGACACGACACTGACTCACCTCTGGCAGAGCATGCAAGGAAGGTAGGACCTCTCTCCCTGTGGATAAGAATGACTGACTTTCAATAAGTTGTAAATTTTGAGAGGGAGCTATCTTGAGAATATAGACTGCAGGGGACAACAGACATCAGAGAAGTTTGCAGCCACATGCAGGTTTTCTCTTCTGATTTCCACCAGGGAATCATAAGAAAGTTTAGGGGCAGATGAAGAGACAGAGAAAGCATTCCTTGTGGTGAAGGACTGGGGGATAAGAATGGTTGCCACTGGCAAAAAGCAGAGCTCTTCTTGGCTTGTTTTTTTTTCAGGTAGAGCAAAAGTCTTAAGCTGTAAGAGAATGGTCAGCAAAAATATTGGTTTCAGGGCAACAATGGTAAGGCTGAAAGAAGCAAATAAAACGAAATAAAAATACCTCCAAAACTGGAATATGAGTAGAATACCATCTCGGGCTCTCCTATCAGAGGTCTTCTACTATTGGGAGTAGAACAAGATCACTAATAATGCCTGAACCCTGAGATTCAAGGACACAAGTCCTGCCTAAAACAAAGATGGAAATATGAAAATAAAAATATCCCTGCCATTACTACAAGACTGGACAGCAGCTAGCATTAAATATTATAACAGCATTCTACAAACAGGAGATTAAAAAAGAGTGTAGAGACATTTCGTGTTGTGAAAGGGCAGGGGAAAATTCTAAAGTTGAGATTAGATCAGGCTTACCATCATAAACAGAAGGCAATGGATAAGAATTAGAAACAAATGGAGGACCGAGGGTAGTCAGAACAATGTAAAACAATAACAAAAGGGATAAAATGAAATCAGCTCAAGAGGTGATTATATTGATTCAACTGCCCATAGTGGAGACCTAGGTTAGGAAGAGGCAGGCCCATTTCCAGGCGTAATTACATTTATCTACAATTTCTACTCTCCACACCATGTGCACCGTTTAACCAAGATTTTTGAGACATACACACACAACAAGGAAATATAAGCCATTATTGAGAAAAAGTAATCAACAGATGAGACTCAGCCAAAGACCACATGTTGGCACAATATTGCAGGGAGCTTAGAAAAAAACTATGAGAAATATCATAAAGGTAAACAGAGATGACAAATGCCTTTGGCGGAAAGTAGACCCATCAGAGCCAATGACAGATACAGTGAACTTGATGATAGAATAATAAAGGAAGTAGGGGGAAGAAGGAACAGAGTGCCCAAGAATTGTGGAGCAGCTAAATGGCTAAGATACTTGTAATTAAAATCTCAGAATGAGAATTTAGAAACAAAAAAAATGAAGAAATAATGCTGAGAATACTATAAACATTATACATATTTCCAAGGAAATATTTGTATATATAGTATAAATGATAATCTTTATAAACACTATAAAGATTTTCAAGGAATCTTATAAATATTACAAATATAGAAATGTTATAAATATAATTTTAGAAATATTATAAATATTTATGATATTCAGAATATCATAAATATTTCCAAGGACTATTATGAATCTATCCTGTGGACATACACCTAGACACAACATATTTAAACTGCTAAAGAGCAAAGATAAAGATAAAATCCCAAAGGCAACCAGAGAATATGACATATTCCACACAAAAGGAGGAAAAAAAACTTCAGAATTATTATAGACAACTGTCACCAGAAACTACGCAAATCAGAATAAAAACAAAGCCTCTACTTAGAATTTTATACGTAATGAAAATATCTCATAAAATTAACGGGAAAAAAAGCTTAAGTAAACAAAAAATGAAGAATTCGTTAGAGGGTAACTATATTAAAGCAAATATTAAAAGATGTTCAGAGACACTGCATGTGAGCATAGACATATCTTTGGATCTTCATAAGTAGATGATGATTTCTAGAAATAATTAAAATGAAGATAAAACAGATGTTTAGTAGCTCTAAACTATAATTGGCTGTATAATATATAATTGGCCTTAAATACTTTTTGATGTATTACGTATTATTTATACTGCATTATGGTTTACAGTATATATAAAATCAAAGCTGGCAGTTTAGTTATCAATCATAACTAAATCATAACTATATTTTGTAATTAATTCCATGTCAATATAAATAGTTTCCTGGGCCAGGACTGGTGGATTACACCTGTAATTCCTGTAACTCAAAAGGCTGAGACAGGAGGATTGTATGAGGCCAGGAGTTTGGTACCAGCCTGGGAAATATAGCGAGACCCCTGAATGTTAAAAGAAAAAAAAAAATAGCTAGGTATGGTGGCATATGCCTGTAGTTCCAGCTACTGGGGAGGCTGAGGTGGTAGGATTACTTGAGCCCAGGAATTAAAGGCTATAGTAAGCTATGATCACGCAACTTCACTCCAGCCTAGGCAGCAGAGAGAGACAGTGTCTCTCAAATATATGTAATAGTTTTCTTATTATATTTTTGTTTCCAGTGTTATTTGTTCTGTACTATCTGCAGCCGTTTACCTAAACTTATATTTAGTTTGATTTTTTTTTTGGCCAAAACATAATGAAATGAATGAATCATATGATAAATAGTATATTTTAGGATAATTTTTAGGAATTGTATTGCTATAATAAAGGACATGTGTAACTTTAGATTTTGAAAATATTTGTCCAATTGTCATTTCCAGAATTTGGGACAATTATATTTTTAGCAATATATAAATATCTGTCATTCCCCACACTCTTGCTAACACAATGTGCTATGTGTTTTTACAATGATTGATAATTAAATAATTAGCATTCTGATAGGTGAAAAAATGATCTGAATATACACGTAATTTTATGCTAAACTCATAATTAATTTCTCAAAATTTACCTTTTGTAGTCTCTCCACAATCAAGCTGTGTGTCATGCTCTACTGAGCTCTCTTATAAAACTATTATGAAGCCACAAACCCAGCTAAGAATCATTGTTTAAGTGTAATTAACAGATTTTAATGTTGTAGTTTGAATTCATTTATTATAATAAATACACAGGAATAAAAGTCACAATAATTGTTTTGAGAGTAAAAGTAATTATTTTGTTCCGGTGAAGGTGATACATTCTTACTTTCTTATAGGTGCATTTAAGATGGCTTCTGTTTTTGATTTTCAGCAGTTTTGTTATTTTTGGTTGTGTACATCTTTTATTTTATATTTTCTAATTATTTCTCAAAATTCTCAATATTGTGCTTTAATTCCTTGAATATTTTAAGCCATTTTATTTCTAGGTATTTACTGAAGAGAAATAAAATAACATGTCTATGAAAAGATAAATGTTTATAGCAGCTTTTTCTTTGTAACAGGCAAATGCTGGAAACAACCCAAATGGCCATCAGGGAATAAATGAATAAGCAAATTTTGGAATATCTATACAGTGGAATATTAATCGACAATACAAAATAACTGACTATTGATACATGTGATACTGTTGACCAATCTAAAAATAATTATGTTGAAATTTAAAGCCAGGCAAATAAGGGTACATACTGTTAAGTTTCTAATTATATAAAGTTCAGGAAATTTTTTTAGTGTGGGTTGGAGGGATTACAAAATGGCATTAGGAAATATTTGGGGTGTGATAGTTATGTGTATTTTCTTGAATGTGGCTATGGTTCTACGACTATCTACCTATGTCAGAAATCCTCAGATTATACACTTAACACGTCTAAAGTCTTTTTGTGTGTCAGTTTATTTCAAAATATATGGTAAACTTTAAGAAAATAAAAGTGTCTGTACTATTGGTATGCAATATTGAGATTTTAAATGCTGATTTTAGAAATAATGTCTGATACTTGAAAATTCTACACGTTTTATAGTAAAATGTTATTTTTCTAGTTCTTTTTAACAAATGTTTATTTTATGTATTGTAGTTTCTATTTTGTATTGAGGATCAGTGAACCTTCAAAAAGTAAAGATTCATATTTTTAAAATGTGAATATATTTCAGAGAGAGATATAAAACATATGGCTCATTTATTCTTTAATAATAAGATCAGCAAATACCATCTTTTTTTTAACCAAATAGAAAAAAAAATGAAGGCTCATTTCATTGAATACTATGGCCAATTATGTGGAAAGAACATAATTTAGAAAGCTGTAAACTAGAGAGAAATACAGTTAAAAGGGGAGGGAGAAGAGTTATGGTGGTAAAAATGGATACAAAATAAAAGCTAGACTTCAAATGTGTATAGAAACACATCCATGCATATGCAAAGAGACAATAATATACAGAATCAGACAGATACACAATGCCTCCCCAGTGTATGTCAATAACAAAATAATAGAAAGATATTTGATCCTTCCTTTGTTACCCATTAAGACACTGGAGCTAAACATTTTTAAAGCCATATTTTGTTATCACAACTGCAGGTATGCGGATTACTGCTGAAATTATTTTTCCTGTGAGCCACAAAGACTTTCTTCTCCATATGTCTATGTTGTTCTGCAAACAGCAAGTTAGCATTTAAGCTAAACTTTAGGGGATTTAATATTTAATTGTTACACAAAGAAATATTATGGTTTAAAATATTACAATTCTCAAATTGTCTCCATATAACACTGCTTTTATTCTAATTTTTTTGTATGTACATGCATGTACATATGATTGTATTTAATTTTTGGTTTTAGAAGGAAATAAAGTTTAAAAATATCAGTGCTAGAAAAGAAAGAAACTTTAAAATTTACCTAATTTAACTGGGGCTACAAGAGCAGTTTTTTCAATGTTTTTCTGTATGTGGATTTTTTCTTCATTATATATGTTTTACTGATATATAATAAAATTTTGGCCAAATCTCAGATCTACTGAACCACAATTATTTCTTCTGTATTAGACTTCCATAGATTCATCCATTCTCTCTTTCTTTCATTCTACTTCTTTGAGAGTTAGTTTATGGAACTTTTCTACCTAATGTTGATGACACTAGAAATCAGAAATGTTCATGACACTTCATATAGTCTCCAATCTGTATTTTAAATAATATTGTACTACTAAAGGGAAAATTAGTACCGATGACTTTAATTAGGTTACTCCCTAAAACATTATATTTAAAGATTTTCTTGGATGCAAGAGCTTGTAATACTCTTTCTTCTTTCGCTAAAGTCCTCTCTCAATTGACTGATACACTTCCTTTAAACTCAAATAAAGTGTCCTCTCCTCTACAAGTTATTTTTGCTATCAAGTTAACATAAAAATACATTCATTTTTGTGCCTTTATTCTGATCCCAATAAGTCTTATATTACTAGGGCATGTGTCTCTGACTGATTATACCATGGACTTCTTCAGAGCAGGAGCTGTCAACATGCTTCCTATCACATGGGCAAGGAGGAAGTATTAGTGAGAGAATGAGTGAATGAATAAATGAATGAATAAATAAAATTCAAGTCTTTTAAACTTTTTTTTGCAAAAAATATACAATGTTGTTCTTATAAGTTTGTTTTACCTAAAACAGTTATGAATCACTGCATCTCAAACATAAAACATTAAGTTTTACAAAATTGATATCAGAAAAAAATTACTTTGCTAAACAATTCTTTTCAAGTAAAATTTTGAGATGATTTTGTAATTTGCTTTTATATATGTTTATATTCAGATGTTCTGTTAAATTTGTTCTTTTTTTTTTTTTTTCTGAGATGGAGTCTTCCTCTGTCCCCCAGGCTGGAGTGCAGTGACGCGATCTCGGCTCACTGCAAGCTCCGCCTCCCGGGTTTACGCCATTCTCCTGCCTCAGCCTCCAGAGCAGCTGGGACTACAGGCGCCCACAACCGCGCCTGGCTAATTTTTTGTATTTTTAGTACAGACGGGGTTTCACTGTGGTCTCGATCTCCTGACCTCTGGATCTGCTTGCCTCGACCTCCCAAAGTGCTGGGATTACAGGCGTAAGCCACCGCGCCCGGCCTAAATTTGTTCATTTTTAATGTCAAGATTTAGAAATCGTGTTTTTAATGAAAGTTTTGAATAGATCAATGGATAATTTGGCCTTTTTTCTCCACGGCCTAAATCCCAATTGAAAAAATGCATACATGTTTGGATATATGTGTATGTCTTTGTGTGGATGGTGTGTGTATGTTTATATGTATGTGTATATTTTTGCACTCACATGTATATACATATATATACATCAGTAATATATTGCACTTTGCATATATTGTATTTACATTTTCTATTTCATAGTTATACCATATGTTGTAATATGACTTATTTACATTTTCTATTTCATATTTATAGTATATATTTTAATATAAAACATTCAAGTTTGAACTACATATTATATTATAGTACATTATATTTAGAGACATATACATATATGCAAAATTCAAGCAGATTAGAGAATACGGAGTATAATAACAAATATTTCTAACTATTGTAACAATGTTAATGTTCTTTTGTTATATATTGTTATTATAGAATATTTTAATATAACTGATTTCTTGAGAGTCTTAAAATAATTAGAAGGTCTTAAAATAATTAGAAGGTATATTTCCTTCACTATTGGTGGGCTGGTTGCTATACATCTAATCTATGTTTTATATCTTAAGAAAGAACTTAACATAATCTAGAGGTTATAAAGTACAGTGAATAAATACAATTTTTAAGTATACTCTGATGAAAGAGAAATCCTAAGCTTTATATCAAGGTCCTTAATTCTAAATTGATTTAGGAATTAAAGTTTAATTTTCCTATTGATAAGACTAGATATTAATGGCCATTAACTGCTATTCTAAGTGGATATATAATTCTTATTTCTCTGGGGAAACCTTAAATTTTTAGGGTAAATCTCGGCAAGAATTGTGCAGTAAATACAATACATTTTCAAACTCTTAAGCTGGAGTCTTAATATTAGGTATGGATGTATACATCAGGAGTTCTGTTCCAGCAGCCTGGCTCCCGGTAGGGGTCATTAGCCAGCTCTGGATTAGAGCCTTCATTAGGCTTCACCTCTGTCACATGTGTATTTAAGCCTATCAATGCAGTATGTCAATTTAATAAGAATTAAGATGCTTCCAATCTGCATTG
Organism: Gorilla gorilla gorilla; assembly: GCF_029281585.2. Taxonomy (NCBI): domain Eukaryota; kingdom Metazoa; phylum Chordata; class Mammalia; order Primates; family Hominidae; genus Gorilla; species Gorilla gorilla. Next base: position 75,008,910 of record NC_073243.2, read on the forward strand.
ATAAGATAAACACCCTTAAAATACTTCAAGTATTTTCTCAATATATTTTAAATATAATAGATTTTAAATAGAATTTTAAACTGATATGCACTTTACTGCATATGAGTCCATTTACTGAAGTAGTTCCATGGAAATTTTCTAATGACCCAAATGTAGAAGGACTATAAATGGTTCTTATAACATAGCTGATTAAAAGAACAATGGCTAGGAGAAAAATTCTAGAAATAGTACTTAGTAGAGAGTAAGTAGTAAGTATAATAATTCCATGAAAATCTCCTGAATATAAAATTGCATAATTTACAAGAGAGAGTAATATAGTAAAATGTCAGATTCTTCTTTTACCAAAGACAGATTCATTATTTTTCAAAGATTAGATTCTACCACCTTGAAAAAAAAGTATACAAACCCACACACACACACACACACACACACACACACACACACACATCTTTCATGTGAGTATAAATCCTATTTTTAGAATGACATTTAAGAGAGCTTGATTTTTATCAACAAAATTGAAGTTGATGCTAAATTCAGGGGTACTTTCATAAAGTGTAAAGATTTGTAAAGATTTGTAAAATATTCTATTCCCCCAAATGATTATTTCAATCTCTATTTGCCTTACTTTTATATGGGCAACTCTATTATCAAAATGTAAATTTGACATTAAGAACACTGACATAAGATATGTATAAATTATGCAATACAACAAAAATTAAATGAGAATGGATATTAAAGAACTCAGATATATTTTATATATTATCTTACCATAATTTAAATTATTGCATAACTTATTTGTATTGATTAATAGATAAATATATGTAATATATAAATATATAAAGTGATTGTATAATAGTTTATATTATGGATTATAGTTTATATATTATATATTCTTAGCTATAATATAGCTATATATATATAATATATATATAGCTATATTATAGCTAAGAATACATAACATAATACATATTTAATATACATATGAAAGAAATAAAGATGACTAAAGATTCCAAACACAACAATTAGATTACAGTCATGTGGCACACAATGATATTTTGGTCAATGAGGGAATGTATACCTGATGGTGGTCTCATGTGATTACACCATATTTGTACTGTATTTTTGTAGATGTAGATATATTTAGATACACCAATACTTACCATTGTATTACTATTGTGTACAGTATTCTGTAAAGTAACATTCTATACAGGTTTGAAGCTTAGGAGCAATAGGTTATACCATTTAGCCTAGGTGTGTAGTTGGCTATACCATTTAAGTTGGCATAAGTACATTCTTTGATGTTTGCACAATGACAAAAATCACCTAATGACACATTTCTCAGAATGTATTCCTGTCACTAAGGGAGGCGTGACTGTGTCTTGTTTGGTTAAAGATAAATAAAAAGGCCACATCCACCTATAAAAGAATTTAATGTTATAAACTCTGAATTGGCTTCAGTGAAAGCGTGTATGGATTGTGATGCCTGTATCAAAGTGGAAAATTATGTTCACCTCACATCATTCAAATTACATGTTTGCAAAAGCACTGTGTGGGGGTCAGGCGAAGGGAAAATGTGCAGTTTTGGTTTTGGCTAAAGAGTTCTAGTACCTCTACTTTAGTACCAATGATTTTAATACAGCTACAACAGAGCACTATATGGGACAATGAAACCAAACAATTACATCATTACCCATTTATCTAAAGAGTCCAACTTATGAATTCTTATTTTTACTTGCTTATTCAATATTGGATTTGCTGAAACATGTCACCATCTACATTTGTCCATATAAATAAAATGATATTAGGCATTTAAAAAGAAAAAAATTCCCTGAAAAAGCTCTTTATAGCTTGGAGGATATCTGTGAAGTCTGATGAGAGCAGAGCCAATTCATAAATGAGTTATCACCTATAAGCAACACCATATAAACTGTGCTGCACTCGCAGGGTTTAAGCAGAAGGGCAATTTTCTCAATAATCTCTCTCCACTAACTTTGGAACTTTGCATGAAGATATGTGAGTTTCTCTATCCCATTGCAGCTCAAAAAGTAGAAAGCTGATCAGCAGTTTTGGTATCATCTGTGAGCTTTAGAGAAGCAGAACCTCAGAATTCATTCCAGATCTCTGCTTACATGAGACCCACAGGTGATTCCTATGCACAATGTGGTTTAAGAATCACCCCTTTAACCCACAGTTAGTTGCACAGTATGGAGTCATTGGCTTTTAGAGCAAGTCACACACTCAACTCACCATACTCCAATAACAAAACGGAACTGAGCTGTGTAATATATAGTGGCCTTTTAGCCACTTGACCAGGTCCTTACTCATTTACTCTTTTTTTTTTTTTTTCTTTGAGATGAAGTCTCCCTCTGTCGCCCAGGCTGGAATGCACTGGTGCGATCTGGGTTCACTGCAGCCTCCACCTCCTGGGTTCAAGTAATTTTCTGCCTCAGCCTCCAGAGTAGCTGGGATTATAGGCACATGCCACCACGCCCGGCTAATTTTTGTATTTTCAGTAGAGACGAGATTTCACCATCTTGGCCAGGCTGGTCCTGAACTCCTGAACTTGTTATCCACCTGCCTCGGCCTCCCAAAGTGCTGGGATTACAGGCGTGAGCCACCGCGCCCGGCCCTCATTTACTCTTAAACTCTTCAAGTTGTATAACAAAAAATAAATGCAGACTCAAGTAAGGAGAGAGTTTTTATTCAAAAACACTCTCGCAATGGGGAAATGCTCTAACCTCAAGATCTGCAAGTGTCTCAAAAGTAAACAAAAAAGCAAAAAAAATAGGGAGGTTAGTGCTAGCAAGAACTTTGTGAATAATAGGGCAGATGGTAGACATGAGCCAACGATGTGGTCAGGATGGTTTAACATAAAATGTTTCTGTGGTCTGCCAATTTTCAGAATGAGTTGTTGAGAGGAATGTTCTGTAACTTGGTGCTTTAGTGCTTACTTGAGCTTGTAGGCAAGCCAATGTCTAGGGGCATTTAGGGAGGAGAAAAGCCTGACTGAAGTTCGGTCAAGCCAAAGTATGTTGGGTAAATAATGGACAATTTTTAGCACTTGGTCACATTCAAGTCTTTGGTGCACAACAAATCATCCCACACTTAGTTTTTTTTTTTTCAATGTTATTTAATTATATAATGATTCTACTGGGATATTTCTCTGTTGACTGGGCTGGGCTGATCTCAAACCTGTCACTTGTATATCTGCATAAAGCTGACAATTTGACAGGTGGCTTATCCTGGATGCTCTCTTTCACATGTCAGGCAGTGGCAAGCCTTCTACTGAAGTGATGGCAGTGACCCAGTGATATCACAGACTCAGACTATTTGAGGCTGGTTTATATAGCAGCAGAACTGTAAAAGAATGAGAGCAAAACCTGCAAGACCTCTTGAAATGTATGCTCAGAACTGACACTGTCATTTATGCTATATTCTATAGTTCAAACCCAGTAACAAAGCCAGACTTGATTCAAAGGATGAGGAGATAGATTCTACTTTTTGACGGGAGGAGTTGCAAAATACATATGGTATTCTGCCTTCATATCATTCTAATGACTGATTATTATCAGATTTAATATTTGCTGTCTGCTTCCTTATTGCCACAAATCATTGCACACACCTACAACTGATTGGAAGACTAAACTATCTCAGACTAGCTCAGAACTTTGTTATAGTTGTTAGTTTTGATTTTAAGTGTTTGTTGATTTTAATCGTTTAATTGTTTGTTGAGTCTTCCACTGCTGGCATGATGATCCAAAAGAATCCCATGATATAGATTAGACCCAACCCTTCTAAGCAAATTAGGATATTATATTTTGTGTGATTTTCCAGGCCATTTTCTTTGTGATACCATGAAGAAACTGGACAATGGTCAGATCCTGTTGGAATAAGATGGAAACAAGCAAAATTCATGCATTGTTTTTACTTAACTCATACAGGTATAAAAATAGAAGCAGACACTCTTCCCTGCTTCTAGGAAAACTGGACACAAAATATAGAAACTGAAGCTTATCCTCTCATTTAACTCACTAGGACCAGGACCTTCCTACAATGATCTGGTAATTTTTATACACATACTAGCTATAAAATAGGCCCCTGCCTTTTGTCATATAAATTTCATATAACTTTGTTGTTCTTTTCTGCTGCTGTTGTTCTGGTTTGTTATCATCATTAATGTGTTCTGTGTATTGAGAAGTTTAGGTAAAATTAGAAGACTCTAAACTCCGAGATCATTTCCCAAAGAGCTTTCTTCCAAGTTGTTATATTTCCTTAATAAATGCAAATGAAGTAATTATCTAGTTAAATTTTGACTAGGCATTATTCATTTGAGAAATTGTTGTTTTATCGTGCAAAGGAAGCATTTTTTCCACCTTTGGCACTTTACAATAAACTCATTCTGATTTAAATTGATTGCTTTGGGATTATCTTGGAGTCATTAAAATATTGCTGTATTGACATTCACTAATGTCTTTAATTAGCAATTTCAAATTCCAGTGTTTGGCATTAGTATGAACAGATATAATTTATAATATCACTATAGCTATTTATTCAGTTTTGTTTGTATATCTGTTGAGTTTATAAAACAGTTATTTGGCATTCTTGAGCTATATTCAAGCCATTAATGTTGGTAAAATATTTAGATTAGCATGTCTGCCTCTTTAATAAAGATATGGTTGAGATGCTGAACTTCTCTGAACCTGGATTAAAATGAAGGGTATATTTTTATTTTGTTTTGTCACTTTCAAATAATTTTTAAACTTTACATTTGTTAGGAATTTAAAAGCTCCACATACACAAAATGTAAGAATCTCTCACTATTTAGAAATTAGTGTTTTTCAAAAGCCAGACACTTTTGTTCAGAGGGATGAAAATGTTTTTATCTGGAATCCTTGTACACATTGTAAGGTTATTCTCAACTGGCTTGGCAGTTGCTCTTTTTGACAAATGTTATATTCATAGGGTTGCTTTTAAATTCCTGCAAAGAAAAAGCCTGAAAAAGAAGGAGCCAGTCACAAAAGTACAAAACCAAAAATTTATCAATATAAATTGACCAGAGAACAACATTAGGCTAACGGGTTGAGTGCCTTTTCTCCATCCACATTCTCCTTCTTTTGAGACAATAAAGAAAAAAATAGAGATCATACACTTTGAGTTAGGATGGGGTTAGAGCTGTATCTCCACATGATCACCCCTTCTATCTATTAACTTGGTCATTTCCCCTCTGTAAAATAGTTTTCTGGCTACTAAACGGGCAGAAAGCAATATTGATTATATGGGACTGTTGTGAGAAGTAGACAAAATAAGGCCCCAAAAGAAATATGGTTTTGCACAGATGGTAATTATTACATTAGGTTTTCTTCCTTTCTTATATTCTATATATGCTTACCAGCAAGAATGGCAAAATGTTCTTCTTTAAACATGAGAACATCATAAAAGAATAAATTTTCTCTATTGTTTCACGAAGGTGTTTTATATCAAGTCCTGAGTATTCAAGTATATTGTTATAGGGCTTTCCAAAATAAGGGAGCTTTTATAGGGTGTCGTTTTGTTTACCTCTTGGCTATAAGTAAGTTTAGTTTTAGATTTTAAAACTCATTTTTTATGGATGAATGTTACTGAGCAAGGAGGATAGGGTCTGGAGGCAGGGAACCTAAGGCTGTTTCATGCTGACTTTCTAGAACTAAACTGAAAGGAAACTCCTAATTTTACACATCTAACAAAAGGAACAGAGGCTACTCTCTTTGACCTTTTCTGTGTGGCAAATGGAAAATTGGCTGTCTGCAACAAATCAGACTGATTGCCGGCCCTGTCTTTGTTTGCAACTTTGTAACTTCACTCCTGCCTCTGAATGGTTACTGTCCACAACCAATCAGACTGATTGTGAGCGGAGCCTTCATTTGCATAGAAGTATAACTTCACCCTATCCCCTGATTGGTTGCTTTTTGCAACCAATCAGATATTTGCCCAGGACTGTGACTTTTGTAACTTCACTTCAGCTTCTGATTGGCTGCTTTCTGTAACCAATCAGACTGAGTGTGGGCTACCACTTCATTTACATGAGTTGAGCATTAGGTGGCCAATGGGAGACTTCTAGGGAGTGTTTGGACCCAAGAAGATTCTGTTCTGGGCCTCTGAGCCACTGCTGAGGTCCACTCCCACACTGCGTGCAGTGTGCTTTCGTTTTCAATAAATTCCTGCTTTCGTTCTCTGTTGCTTTATTCTTTCTTTGCTTTGCTGTGAGATTTGTCGAATTCTTTGTTCAAAACACCAAGAACCTGGACAACTTGCAGTCACGATCCTCTACCAGTGCCATAACCCGGAAACCATTACAACTATAGGATGAAAGTACAGTGAAAAACCACATTAGTAGTACTGTGATGTTTATAACCCTCCAGCATTTCAGGTCCAATTTAACTAGGGCCCTTTGCTGTAGCGTTCCTTAAGCTTGAAACATTATTCTAGAAGATATTTTCACCACTGCCTTTTTTTCATCATTAGGGTTTTATCTTCCTGACAACGCTAGCTAAAGGAGAAATCTCTCATTAGCCACTCTCAGTCAAATGCCTCCTTAGACTCTTGTTCTTAGCACTCAGAACAAGAAATCTTATGTGTTTATGTATAAGTGATTAATATCTGTATCCTTTAAAAATATGTAAACTCCTTTAGGCCAGAACTCTAATTTCTTTGTCATCCCTATATCTTCAGTGTACAGAATAACATGTGCTACATAATATTCACTTCATATGAGTTAATATTTGTTAACTGAGGAGTAGGTGAGAGTATTTCACTTTTCAATCTTTAAATTTCTTTATATTCTCTATAGATTTTTTTTTATTTTTCTAACTATGAACTGTTGACAGTTACAGATGGATCTGGATACATTTCTTCTTAAAACCCTAATAAGCAATTTATATAGTTGGGATTTGTGTCCCCACCCAAATCTCATGTTGAACTATAATCCTCAATGTTGGAGGAGGGGCTTGGTGGGAGGTGATTGGATCATGACAGTGGATCCCCCCTGATGTTCTCATGATAGTGAGTGAGTTCTTATGATATCTGATTGTTTAAAAGTGTGTGGAACCTCCCCCTCTCTCTTGTCCTTCTTCTCTGGCCATGTAAGATGTGCCAGCTTCCCCTTCCACCATAATTATAAGTTTCTTGAGGCCTCCTCTGCCATGCTTCCTTTACAGCCTGCAGAACTGTGAGTCAATTAAATCTTTTTTCTTTATAAATTGCCCAGTCTCAAGTAGTCTATAGCAATGCAAGAATGAACTAATACAGCAATTGACTGTGACTTATTTGTGTACAATGATTAAAATATTCCTTACCATACTGAATATATTCAGGGTACCTTAATGATGTAAAGAGTCCAGAGCTAAATGAGGAATCACATGAAGCAGGATCAGATGCCATCCATTTCAATGCTAAAAAAAGGAATATATATTTTAAGGCATATTTTAATATATAGAATAGATAGGCTATTTAGACAGTTTAAAAATTGAGAATCAAATGTTTCAGAAAGTCTATCTTAATATACATGTAACAAAGATGATTGTCTTGACCAAATTTTATTCAGGCTCCTGAACCTTCTAGGATCATCTGTATACTTGCTTATAAAAGTCCAGTTTTGGAAGAAGCCTCCCTGCTAAATCAGTTCGGTAAGAACCTCCCACCCTCATAATCATATCACCTTTGATATTAGCAAGGATTTCCATCCTCCACCATCCCTAGGTAATGTCTAATCACCTTGGCATCTCTTCAGCAAGAATCCTGTTACATAGGTTTAGCCTGAATCCTCCTTACTTTTAAGTTACCTCTTAGTTATTTTTTATCCACTGACTGCCATCCTGCTGCAAGGATACAAATTCCCACTTTCCCATACTATATTTAGAATCGAGTCTTATCTTTTTCCCTCATTACAAAATACCATTGCCATGACCTCCAATCGTATAGCAGTGGTCCTGAATAAAGTCTGCCTTACTGTATTTTAACAAATAACATTGTTATTCTTATCTTTAACACATGGTAAAGCATCTATATTAAAATATAATTTTTATGCCTATAGCTTTGGATATTAAATGGATTGACACTTTGGAAAAGAGACTCCTATAGCTATTTTAATTTTCCTGTCCCATTACACTTTATCTCCTTACTGCTTAGTTTTGAGCTCAAAATGTGATACAAGCTCTTCCTGTATGAATATTAAAGGATCTAATAATTATAGTTTAATAAAATGAAACTCAAGGGTGAGATTCATCAACTAGAGAAATGTAGATTTTTTTCATGCAATTTAATAACATCAAATGGACTCTATAATCATTTTCCATATAAAGGATCAAAAATGGCTTAGCTGGGCTTATGCAGGTAGTTAAAAATATGCTCAGATGGATCATATGGAAGTACAGAAATATCATTTAAAATTAAATTTTATTATTCATTTTATATATAGTAAAAATTAGATTGGCTACTTGACATTTAGTATTTAACTTTTTTAGGGTTAGACATAGAAACATTGAAATAAAGGACTGAAAAAGATATTTAGGCCACTTAAATACTTTTAACTTAGTATGCAATATCTAATCTTGTGAAGAATAGTTGTTAATACCATAATTACACACCCTCCAGAGAAAAGTGTTAATAATACTCCATAAGATTTCACTAATGTGATTTTGATATATAGATATGGAGTATTTTTTACGCAAGTCCTGAGCACGTATAAACTAGGAAGTGAATCTTCATATATGAGGTCTCTAGTTGTAGTCCTTAGCAGGAGAAACTGATTTTTCATGATATGATTAGGGCAGGGGATACACAATCAGAACATTAAAATAAAACACACAATAAGGACTTTAGAAGAAAATGCACTCCTAACTGAATTTGAAATTAGATGGTATGATAAAAGTAGAAAAAGGAAAATCCCTAGCATTACGAGTTAACTGAATTTCTCATGCTATTTGCTCACATAGGAACAATTTGACTTTGAGAAAGTGAGAGAAATTCACTGAGTCTCATTTTCTCATCTGTTAAATGGCGAGGGTACTACTTTCACGTAAACAGCATAAGGATTAATATTCATAAGATTATAGGTAAACATTCCATTATTTAATATACAGTTTTCAGCCATTTACTGGAGGTCTTATATTGTGAAATAAGGCCTAAATATAAAGAAAAGGTATAAAGCTTAGAAAGAAAATTACAGCTCTCGTAGTTTGCAGATAACGTAGTTGTATAAATGTAAAATTCACCAAACTATTAATAATGAATAAGTGAATTAATCAAGTTTGATAGACACAAAGTTAATATTAAAAATCACTTTTTAAATCAATACTAGCAATAATATATAGGTGTTATATATGTGTAATTTAGAAGGATAAGAAAAAAATACCAGCAATATATCTAATGAAAGATGGATAAAACATCTACACTAAAGTAGTAACAGAATTCTTGAAAAATTTAATATTTGCAATAATAATTAGCTATAAAGCTTAATATTTTAAAAATTTTAATTCACTTCAGAATATCTCTCAAAATACCAGATTTTTTTATGTGTAGAAATTCACAAACTGATTTTAGAATTTAGAGTAAAATAGAAAACATCAAGAATATCCATGACAATTTTAAAAACTGAAGTTTGAGGACTTTCTCAATTAGAAGTCAGAAATCCTTCAAGTCCAAAATTCATATAACATGAAGATATTGGTCAAATAGTATATAGTCTATATAAGAAAGTAATGAAAGAGATTAAAGACTCAAAATCTCTGCCACCTCTATAGGGTGTCCTGCAATCATAATATCGGACACTGTGGAGTAATAGAAATAAACTAGATATTGTGGTGACGCACTGTTTGGACATTTCTTTAAAATATTTTATTGAGTGTAAAACATAATAATTGAACAGTTTGAAGAGTCACAAAATGCATATTGAGGTAACACAATGCATTAGAATGTGAAATAAAATTCACATGAATTAAGGATCTTACCCAATATGGCTAATAATTTTAAGATCGCAAAAAACGAGATAATTGTAAATCAGGCAGAGGTTTCCAGTGCTTGGCTATTTCTGCCGAATGTAGGGCTTTTTAAAAGGACCATGTGTATTCTGGAATGCCCCACTGACTTTATGAAGAGTCAAATTTGTTTCACAATAGGTGGATCTCCTTGCCCAATTTTCCTTTTAAGTTTCAAATAGATATTACAGTCCGAAGACTTTCCTAACTAACTTATTCCTTTTCCTTCTGTCTTGCACAATAAAATGCTGACATTTCTAACTCTCAGATATTCTGCTTTCCAGATAGCCAAATTAACACACCTGGTATCAGGAGTGATTCAAGGATGCAGCTGGAAAAATGTGGATTTGGGACTAGATCTCTCACTACCTGACTGTTAATGATGATCTAATCTTGTAAGGTATGTAGGGCATGGATAGTCTATGGTACAAAACTGTGGTCCAATTTCTGAAGTTTAACCTTAGGAGGTATGGTAATATTCCAGTGGAAAGAAATACCCAGGTTGTTATAATTGTTTAGTACTATGAAAAGTAGAGAGTGACAGATAACATGTACAAGGAAAATTAAATTGGTTGATTGTTATTAAATTTATTTCTCAGTGTCCTATATAGTGACATCATCAGGCTGGGAACAGTTCTGACATTGGTGACTGAATATGAAGTGTAAAACATCTTTTTGGTAGCTCACAAAGAGAATAATTGGTGACTAAGTACAAAGTGCAAAATGTGTCTTGGTAGCTTGCAAAGCACCTTATCTCCTGTAATGAGAGAGAAAATAATTCAAAAGATCAAGCCCAGGATTTACTAGTTCGAGTTCCTAAGCTTCAAACACGATTCAGCCTTTAGCCCAAGTAAGTCTGTTATAACAAGCTCAGTGTCCTTGTTGGAAATCTGAATCTTTCACACATGGACTAGGGGCGCATAGGCAGATGCTTCTGAAGACCAAAAGTACTATAATCCCTACAAACTCCCATTAGAAAGATACTATACAGAGGCCAGATAATGGATGGGGTCATGGCTAAAGTTATCATTACAGCAGGACTTTTGGGTTTCCAAATGTATAATTGAGAGAGACACTTGGCAATTGTAGTACTTCTCACATTTGCTCTTAGACTATAGAGTAAAAGCTATTGTAGTAGAAAAGATAAAGTGGAGGGCTCTGAAACTAACATTCCTATCTCCATCAATAACCAATCTAGTAAATCACAAATAACACTGCAACGTGGGTGGAGTGGTGAAGATTAGTGCAATACTCGGGCATCTAATGAATTCAAAAATGGCAGTGCCTATTTTATCTTCATTTTATCCAACATTCTGGACACTGAAGAAAAAGTAACCTGAAAAATGGCTCAAATACCACTACAAGGTCGACAACATAGTATACAATATAGCAGATGCTATCAGAAGATGGTGCATTTGCTAGAGCAGATTATAGGTACAGTTTCAACATTTAAGGGCATTTGCTGCCCAGTTTTGTTTTTTTTTTTTCCTCTTCCTTCTATCTTTTATAACTTTAACGTATCATTTACTGCTGGCAATCTTAACCTCACTTCAGCGTCTCCTTCCTGAAGGACTCCACCAGCCTAATTGTCAAACATGACAATAGTCAAAGCATGCCTAAAACGCAATACATTTAAGCATGAGATGTTGCCCTGTGCAAACCTGTTGTAGCTCAAAATGATAAAAATATGTTCTTATCTGTATATGTAATAGTTGACAAATAGAAAGACCTGACACCAAATCTCTGAGATTAGTGTGCTCAAGAATGTCCTTTTCCTGAGGCTGAATATGCAGGCCACTGCTCCTCGTGTTTGATGGTTATAGCTCTTTGCTTAACAACCTTCAGGAGAGGCATGTGAGACTCAGGTAAAACTGTTGTGAGTCACTGGTGACCTGAAGTTATTATGTTTTAAGGAGTAATGTTTGTGCTAAGTTATTATGAAGGAATAGCAACTGATACACTCCAGAAAAGCTACATAATTAATAATATTTTGTAAGTTCTTATTCAATGCTCATCCTTCTACCTTTTTGTATGTGTAAACTAGGATGGTTCAATATTTAGTATTCTTCTTTACTTAACTGTGAAGATCTGTGTCTAGAGAAGCATAGTTTTGCACAGTGGTAAATATATCATGTTATTTGCCTCATCTAACTTCATTAATCCATCTCTTTATTCAAAACTTAATTATATCAAATATTTTAATGCGGTTTTATGTATTTGTTTTTCACCCATTAGCATCTTGTATTTAATATAAGAGTATCGCAGAGGCTTCTCTAGTTATAAAAATTCAGAGAGATTTTATTGTTCAGCATTTAATATTCCAGCAGAGGACAATTAATGTCATCAAACATGATATTATTCCATAAATTCATTATTTCCTCTTGATATACATTTTGTGGGGAGGAGTGAAGAAAAGGATTACTTGTAAATTTTTTGAGAAAAATAATATATAAAATTCTACTTATTGTGAGGCTGTTGAAATTATTTAAAGAATTCAATATAAATGTATTTTAAAAATATTCCTGCCAAAAATAATTTCAAGACTAACAATAACCTTTTATCTTAACATTTTTGTTGATGTTAAATGAAAATTCAAGAATTATCACAGTATGCCAAATAGAGTGTCTGATATAGTCCATGTTCACTGTAGGGCATTTTCCCATGATTAAAGAGCAGGGTGGGGAAGTGAAACAAATATATTTACACACCACAGAAAAACTCTCTTTGAGAATTAAAAGTAGCAGCTACAAAGAAGGCTGTTTCACCACGTAGAGATTCACTAGGAATGCTGAATTTGAAGTGAGCTAGCTATTATTTAAAGAGAGTAAATGATACCTTGTATTGCATTGGTAGAATATAATTAATATTCTTATGATCTTATAATTTTAGTGTATGGCTGTCTTGAGAAATACATGAATCATGGAATCTCTGTTGGATGGGTATTTAGATGATCCTCCAAATCTTCCTTTTACAAAATAAGAAAATGGTATAATAAATATTAGATGAAGAAGCTGTTGTTAGAGATCCAAGCTACCCCTCCTCCTCCTCCAGGAACTTCGCAATACAGTCCTTTGTGACCACCTACAAACACCTCCCCAACTTTTCTACAGCCGCTTGTGCAAGACTTTCAGTAGGACTAGTAACAGTTCTAGGATACAGTTAAGACATCTGCCCACCTTGCTTAGTAGAGCAGGCAAAAACATTTCCAGGAAATGGTTGAAACACCTGCTACCCTACTCAGTTTCCCCTACCCCAGCCTAGCCCCTTGCCCTACAAAACCCCACAGCAGTCTGTAAACGAGGCTGCCTCCTCTGGAGCAGCCCAGCAGGTTAATAAAAACTTGCTTGCCTGAGTTTGGGGTCTACTTGTTCCTTCTCTTGGCTAACCTTAGAGCTCTCATCTCAACCAATTATAAGAATTATGCCCTTATATACTGGTGTATGTGTACCACCATTTACATTTTTTGATTCTGGAATAACAGACTGTAAATAAAAACTATTCATAACTAGTTAAGAACTTGGGTTAATGATGCATGTTTCTGAAATAATTCTGCCAGAGTCAGTCTTAGTTAGTCTATGGCACAGATTTCTGTCTTTAAAAATGGCTTGAGAAGAATTGCTGGCTCTATTTCTAGCTCAAATTATACACCCCATAACCTGCCATGACAACTGAGGGTGACACGATTTTTGCCTACATTCATTTACCAGATCTGGACACATGGCTTTACAAAAGAGCTGAGAAATTATAGGAGTGAAAATAAAATTGTCTGTATACTTTGTCATTCTATCACAAAAAATCATAAGATATTACCACTTAATACATTTCAAATACAAAAACATAATAAATCATGTTAACTGAAATGAAAATCTCTTTAAATATGGGTCTTGGAGGACAATTTTTAAATGGTATAGTAAAGATATTTGAAAATGCACTCCTCCATAAAAGTGATGAGAATGCTGGGAGAAAAAAACACCAAAATTAATATTTTCAGAATCCGAAAACAAAAGCTTTCAATTTCTCAGAGTGTTTACTCAAGAAAAATCATTGAATCTAGGTAAGAACAGAAGATTCATGACCCTTTAACTTTCCCTAATCCCATCATGCTGTCCCAGATTCACAGTACTCTTGAAAACTAACAACCTCATAATTCCAACAGCTGTGAAATCCAGCTAACCGACAACCATTGGAAGAAACAACATATTTAGATATCCAAAAACACCCAAACTCCAGTGGATTCTCATTACTTGACCTGTCAGGCAACTCCCTGAAAAGCTTCATTCTCTGGGCAGTTGTATAGTTGATATAGCACAGAGCTTCCTCTGTGCAAATAGCCATATCCTTAGAGCATTTATTTCAAAACAAACGATGACAGTTATTTAACAGCATAGCTGCCTGAAGTGGTGATAACCATTGGGGCCAATAAAAATCTGGCCAAAAATCTTAAAAGGAAAAAATGAGAAATGAGTTTTTCATGGGGCACTTTGAAAACCACTCACGTGTTGCTGGTATTTTGCAAAGCCACATGCCTCTACAGAGTCATGTGCATACTCAGGACTTTGCACATATCCAGAAAAGACCTGTGAAGGCCATGATCTCTGACCTCTGGAAGCCTTAAGACGGTAGGTAAATAGGAAGTAAAAACTAAGATGTAGTTAAAAACTACTTTTCAGAGTATTAAAAACATGCTTTCTCTCTCTCTCTTTCTCTCTCTCTCTCTCTCTCACACACACACACACAGAGACACACACACACAGAGATGCACACACAAACACACACGCAGAGCCCATTCGCAAAGGCTAAAAGACTTACTGGTGTGAGTAACTTAGGAGAATATATTAGATGACTACTAAGTGAACCAAGCAGAGACTTTAGTGGCTGCAGAATTCCTCCAGGATAATCCCTAAATGAACAAATAGCAACGATGAAAACAGCAACAAACAGTAACAGGAAATACTGAAGATTGAGGGTGGTAGGGTGCTTTCTAAATTTCACACGTTTAAATTGTCAACTAGATATACAGAGACAAAACAACAAAGCCTAAGGAGAGGGGAGAAAATCTGATTCCTGGAATGACTATATTTTATTATTTACAATATTGTTTAAACAATAATAAAATAAATGCAAAGAGTTGGTATACTTCATACACACAGGGCAAAAATACAGTCAATAGAAACTGTTCCTGATGAACCCTAGAATATCGGTAAGTATATACTTTTTAAATGAATTAAATAGAAATTATAGAGTTGAAAATAACCACTGAAATGAAAAGCTCACTAGAGTGTTTCAAAAGCAAATTTGAACATATACACTAAATACTTATATTGAGATTACCCAACCTATGAAACAGACTAGAATAAAGAATGAATAAGACCTCACAGACTTGTACAGCATCATCAAGTATATCAGAATATTTATTACAGAATTCCCAGAAGAAAAGAGAGAGAAAGAAGCAGAAAAAAGACTTAGAAAATAAATAACTCAAAGTTTCCAAATGTAAAGAAAACTATTTTGCATACCCCAAAATTCTAATGAGCTCCAGGTAAGATAAACTCAAAGAAAGCTATACTGACATTTATAGCCAATTTGGTAACATATAAAAACAAAGAGACAACCGTCAAGATAAAATCTACTTATTACATCAACAAGATTAGCAGCTTGCTTCTCGAGAGTCAAAAGGGAAAAAGAAAACTGTCCAGAATTCTACATACAGCAAAATTATATTTTAATGACTAAAGAGAGAGAAAAAAATTACCAGACAAAAACTAATAAAAGGTATTGCTAGTAGACTTGACTTAAAAAGACAGTTTTAAAAAGCCCTTATGACTGAAATAAAAGGACACTGGAAAGTAATTCAAATCCACACTATGAAGTTAAAAGCAATAATACAAGAAACTACATAGGTAACTATAAAAGGTTTAGAATGTAGCATAAATATATTTTTATTGTGATAAAATACACATAACATACAATTCATCATTTTAATCATTTTAAATATATAATTGAGTGGTATTTGGTACATTTGCAGTATTGTCCAATTTTGTACTATATAGTTCCAGAACATTTCATATATCAAAATAAACTCTGCATTCATTATGTTTTTTGTCCTTATCTTCTCTTACCCCAGCTCCTGAGAAACAAAAATCAGTTTTCTGTTCTGAAATTTGCCTATTCTGGATATTTCATAAGAATGGTATCATCCAATATGTGACATTTTGTGTCTAGTTTCTTGAACCTGGCATGATATTTAAGACTCATCCATGTAGCATATACCTATGCTACATTCCTTTTTGTGGCTGAATAATGTCTATTTTTATCTGTAATATTTTTCTTGCCCAATTTTACTAAAAAAGTAATAATGATAAATCATTGTTGATAAGCTTATAATGTATAAAGATGTAATTTGTGTGACAATAATTGAAGTTCCAAGAAGAGAAATAAATTGAGCTATATTTGAACGATTTTTTTGTATATTACTTAAGCTATATAGGTAGTAAGGTGAATGATATTGTGTTAATTTGTAATCCACGTGACAACAACAACAAAAAATCAGTAAAATATATTACAGCAAGCTAAAAAAGAATTAAAATTGTACACATCAATCAGTCTTTATTCTTATTAGTAGTTACATCAGTATCATTAGACTAAAAACTACAGCGGAAAGTAAACATTGGCAGAAAGGTTAAAAAACACAATCTAATCACAGTGCTATCTATAAGAGACAAACTTTAGATTCAAAGTTACAAGTAGGTTAAAAATAAAAGGATTTAGGAAGATATACCACATAAACACTACCTGAGACAGCTGAAGATGCTATAAATACATCTGAAAAAATAGACATTAACACAAAATTGCTGTTAGAATCAAACATTTTACAGTGATAAAATGATTTATTTAACAGAAAGACATAAGTATAGTTACAACTAACACCACAGCCTCAAAATATATAAAGCAAAACCTGAAAAAAAAGAGACAAATAAAAAATAATAGTATGAGACTTTGTTCCTCCATCTGAAAAAAATGGATACATGTCAGTAGATCAAGGTAGAAATGGAAGGTGTTAACAATACCATAAATCCTCTAGACCTAATATCAATAGAATACTCTAAAGTAAAACAATAGAACACACATTCTTCTCTAGAGAAAGTTAAGCATTTATCCAGGATGAATCATATTTTGAGATACAAAATAAGACATAATAAATGTGAAAGTACTAAAATCATTCAAGTTATGTTTTCTGACCACAACACATTGAAATTAGAAATCACTAACACAAAAATTTTTTAAAGTCATAAAATGTGGAAACTAAACCACATTTTCTTAAATAATGAATGATTAAAGAAAAAATCACAAGGAAATTAGAAAAAATAACATTGAGATGGATGAAAATGTAAATGCAGTATATCAAAACTTATGAATACAGTAAATGCAGTGATGGAATAAACATATACCTACAAATACCTGTATTAAAACAAGATAAATGATCATAAATAATAACATACCATTTTAATAAATTACAAAAATAAGGAAACAACTATACTCAAAGTAAACACAAGGAAGGACACTGTAGAGCCTATAAAACATAATAATACTAATAATAAATAAAGAGAACACCAAGAGAGAAAATGTAGTAAAACCAAAGTTTAGTTCTTTGTAAGGATCAATAAGATTGGTAAACTTTTAGCTATACTGATGAGATAGAGATTTGAAGATATAATTATTAAAATCAGAAATGAAGAAAAGACATCATTAGTGACATTGCAGAGATGAAAAGGATTAATTATAAGAGGATACTAGGAAAAATTGTTTGTATATCATCACATTAGATAATGTAGAAGAAATGGAAAAAATCGTAGAGATACATAAACTACCAAAACTGTCTCAGAAGAAGGAATAGAAGGTTTTTGTAAACCTATAACAAATCCAGTATCAGTGAAAATAATCTCACAAAGAAAAGCATGATCATAGATGACTTTACTTGTGAATTGTACCAAATGACTATAGAAAAATTAACACTAATTACCAATAACTTGTTCGAAACACTTCCAAAATATTCTGAGGCAGGTGTTATCTTGATATCCAAAATAATAAGGACATTACAAGAAATAAAAACAACAAACTGTTGTCCCTTATTGACACAGATACATAAATCTCCCCCTCAAAAAATACCTTCAAACAAAAGCCAGCAACATGTAAAAATGATTTGTATACCAGAACCAGTGGGAATTATTACAGAAATATAGGACTTATATAACTTGTCAAAATTGATCAATATAATATGTCATATTAAGTGAATTAAATAATTACAAATACAAATTAATTTAGTTTCAATTAATTACTGGATATAAAGCATGTTATTCCAATACATCCTTAAAAAGCCTTTGACAAAATTCAACATCTTCTTTTTTTTTTTTTTTTTTGAGATAGAGTTTCGCTGTGTCACCCAGACTGGAGTGCAGTGGCACGATCTCATCTCACTGCAACCCCCACCTCCTGGGTTGAAGTGATTCTCCTGCTTCAGCCTCCCAAGTAGCTGGGATTACAGTCGTGTGCCACCACACCTGGCTAATTCTTATAGTTTTAGTAGAGAGAGGGTTTTACCATGTTGGCCAGGCTGGTCTCAAACTCCTGACCTCAGGTAATCCACCCACCTCGGCCTCCTAAAGTGCTGGGATTACAGGCATGAGCCATGGCACCCAGCCAAAATTCAACATTTTTCATAATATAAAGTACTCAAGAAACTAGGAATATGACAAAACTTTCTTAACCTGACAAAGGTCATCTACAAAAATGTTCACAGTTTATATTCTACTAATGGTGAAAGACTTGATGTTTCCTCCATGAGATAAGGAACAAGACTAAGAGATTTACTGTTGCCACTTCTATTAAATATTATACTGAAGACGCTAGCAAGTGCAACTTGTCTAAATAACTCCATGGATAAATACATTTTAACAAATGGTGCTAAATCAACTGGATTTCAACATCCAAAAGAATGAAAATTAAACCCTATCTTATTCAGTATACAAAAACTTAACTGGAAGTGTGTCACACAGATAAATGTAAGAGCTAAAACTGTAAATTCTTAGAAAAATACCTGAGTAATCATAATTTTGAATTAGATTTTCAAAAATATGATATCCAGTGCACACATGACAAAAATAAAAGGCAGATTAGACTTTATCAAAATTAAAAACTCTTGGAGTTTAAAAGTACAGCAAAATGGCAGAATAGAAGCCTCCACTAATCACCCCCTCTGGCAAGGACACCAATTTAACAACTATCTACACAAGCAAAGCACCTTCAAAATCAAGTGAAGACTCACAGTACCTGGTTTTAACTTCATATCACTAAAGTAGGCGCTGAAGAGGAAGTCAAAAAGGTCTTAAATTACGCATGCCACCCCTCCTTCTTCCCCGTTAACAGTGTTGTGGTGTGGAGTGTTTCTATGCACTGGGAGAGGGAAAGCACAGCTATTGCGAGGCATTGAATTTAGTGCTATTCTGTTAGAGCAGAAAGGAAAACCAGACCAAACTCTGATGCCTGTGCCCACAGGGAGCATTTAAATCAGTCCTAGGCAGAGGGGAATCACTGAACCTAGAGATAAGAACTTGAGTTTTTACAAACCTCACCGCTGTAGGCTTAAATGCTGTGTGTCTCTAAGTAAAGTTGAAAAGCAATCTAGGCCACAAGGACTGTGACTCTTAGGCAAGCCCTAATGCTGAATTGTGGCCCAGATACAATAGACTTGGGGGACACATAATCTACGGGGAAACCAGCTGGGATGGCTAAGGGAGCGCTGGCATCACCACTACCTCAACCCCAGGCTGCACAATTCGTGGCTCCAAAAGAGATCCCTTTCTTCCACTTGAGTAGAAGAGAGGAAAGAGTAGGGAGAATATTGTCTTGCATCTTGCATACCAGGTCAGCCGCAGCAGGACAGGACACCAGTCAGAATTGTGAGGCCCTACCTCCTAGCTCCAGGGAGACATTTCTAGACATACCTTAGGGAAGAAGGGAACCCACTGCCTTGAAGGGAAGGACCTAGTCCTGGCAACATTCATCACCTGCTATCTGAAGAGCCTTGGACTCTGAATAAGCAGCAGCGATACCCAGGTAATACAGCAAGGGCCTTGGGTGGGCTTCTGAGACTTGCTGACCTCAGGTACCAGCTTGGCCACAGGGGAATAGAATACCAAGTCATGTCTTGGGGTCCCTGATTCCAGGACTTGACCCCTGGCCCTGGCCAGAGGAGAGTCCACTTCCCTGAAGGGTGAATCCCAGGCCAGACATTACTCACCACAGACTGATTTAACAGCCCTTGGGCCTTGAGGGAACATTGATAGTAGTCTGGTAGTATTCCCCATGGGCCTCTGGTGATGGTGGCCACAGGATAAGACTGCTCTGCTTTTGCAAAGGGGTGGAGGAATAATGGGAAGGACTGTGTCTTTGGTTTGAGTGCCATCCCAGCGGCAAGACAGTAGAATACTAAATAGACTTCTAAGGTTTTTGACCCTAGTCCCTGATTTCCCGACAGCGCTTCTGGATCCACTCAGGGCCTGAGAGAATTTGCTGTCCTGAAAGGAAGAACCTAGACCTGGCAGCATTCATCTCGTGCTAACTGAAGAATCTTGGGCCCTGAATAACAAACAGTGATACTGAGGTACTACGTCAGGGCCCTTGGTGAGCCTCTGAAACTTGCTGGCTTTAGATACCAGCACAGCCACAGTGGGGTAGATAATCAAGAGGGCTCTTGGCATTTTTGATTCAAGAGGTTGACTTCTGGATGGCATTTCTGGACCTACCCTGGGCTATAAAGAAGCCCACTGCCCTGAAGTGTGAGTCCCAGGCCAGGCAGCATTCACCACAAGCTGACTTAAGAGCCCTTGGGCCTTAAGGAAACACCGGCATTAATCTGTCAGTAGTCTGCATGGCCTGCGTTGATGGCGGCTATGGGGTGAGGCTCCTCTGCCTTTGGAAAGGGAAGGTAAGAGGGGGAAAGACTATGTCTTGTGGTTTGAGTGTCAGCTCAGCCATAGTATAAAAGAATACCAGGTGTTTTCCTCTAGTCTCTGACTCTAAGAGAATACTTCTGGAGCCACTTAAGGCCTGGGAGACTTCACCACATGGAGAGAGAAACACAGGCCTGGCTGTCTGTGCCACCAGTTGATTGTAGAGCTCCTGGGCCTTGAGTGAACATAGGCAGTATCCAGAGAGTGGTTACAGTAGTACTTGGGTGAGTCCTAGTGATGTGCTGGCTTTAGGTTTGACCCAGAACAGTCATAGTAATGGTGGCCATAGGGGTTCTTGTGTTACTTCACTCCCATCTTTAGGTGGATAAAGAACTGAAAGAGAGGCTCCATTTGTTTAGGAAAAAGTAAGGAAAGAGAAAAGAGTCTCTGCCTGGTAATCTAGAGAATTCTACAGAACTTGTCCAAGACCATCAAGGTTGCCCCTCTAAGACACTGCAAGAACCTCAGTGTTACTGGGCTTGGGGCATACCCTAAAGCAGATACAGCTTATATCACAACACCAAAACACTTTGGAATATCCAGAAAGCCTTCCTGAGAAAGACAGAAAAAACAAGCCCAGACTATTAACACTACAATAAATACCCAACTCTTCAGTGCCCAGACACAGACAGACATCTATAAGTGTCAAGAGATAATCCAGGAAAACATGACCTTACCAAGCGAAATAAATAAATAAATGACCTTATCAAGTGACACTAGGGACCAATCCTGGAGAAAGAGAGACCCATGACATTTTGGACAGTATATTCAAAATAGCTGTTTTGAGAAAACTCAGGGAAATTCAAGATAACACAGAGAAGGAATTCAGAATTCTATCAGATCAATTTATCAAATAAATTGAAATAATGACAAAGAACTCAGGAGCTGAAAAATGCAGTTGGCATACTGAGGAATACATCAGAATTTTTTAATAGCAGAATAGATCAAGCAAAAGAAAAGATAAGTGATCTTGAAGACAGACTACTTGAAAATACATGGTCAGAGGAGTTCAAAGAAAAAAGAATGGAAGGCAATGAAGCATACTTATAGGATCCAGAAAATAGCCTCAAAAAGGCAAATCTAAGAGTTATTAGCCTTGAAGAAGTGGTGGAAGGAGAGGTGAGGGTAGAAAGTTTATTCAAAGGGATAATAGCAGAGACATTCCCAAACCTAGAGGAAGATATAAATATCCAAGTACAAGAAGATTATAGAACATAAAATATTTGATATGGTCTGGCTCTGTGTCCCCACCCAAATCTCATCTTGAATTATAATCTAAATCATAATCCCCATGTATTGGGGGAGGGACCTCATGGGAGATGATTAGATCATGGTGGTGGTTCCCCCATGCTGTTCTCATGATGGTGAGTGAGTTCTCACAAGATCTGATGGCTTTATAAGGGGCTTTTACCCTCTTCGCTCTGCACTTCTCTCTCCTGCTGCCATGCAAGAAGCACATGTTTGCTTCCCCTTACACCATGACTGTAAGTTTCCTTAGACCTCCCTAACCATGTGGAACCATCAATCAATTAAATCTCTTTCCTTTATAAATGACTCAGTCTTGGGTACTTCTTCATAGCAGCGTGAGAACAGACTGATGTAATATTTAACCCAAAGAAGCCTACTTCAAGGCATTTAATAATCAAAATCCCAAGAGTAAAGATAAATAAAGGATCCTAAAATCAGCAAGATAAAATAAACAACATACAATGGAGCTTCAATACATCTGACAGCAGACTTTCAGTGGAAACCTGTCCACCCAGACCCAAAGCCAAAGCATTATTCCCAACCGACAGTCTAGAACTGAGCTACAAGAAAATTCCTCTTTATGCAAAAGCTACTTTATTAAATTGGTAAAAGCAACTGGGTCACTAGACACAAATATATCAATTAAGGGCCAAAGAAACATGAGGAAAGCAAAGAAACATGACACCACCAAAGAAATACAAAAGTCTCCAGGAATAGATGAATTCCAAAGAAGATATTGATGAAATGCATGAAAAGGAATTAAAAATAACAATAGTAAGAATATCAGTGAGATACAAGAAAATACAGACAAACATTTCAATGAAATCAAGTAAACAGCTTATTATCTGATTGATAAATTTAACAGAGGTGGATATAATAAAAAAGAACCGAAAAGACATCTAGAACTGAGAAATTCCACAAATAAAATAAAAAAA
This sequence comes from Gorilla gorilla gorilla, assembly GCF_029281585.2. Taxonomy (NCBI): domain Eukaryota; kingdom Metazoa; phylum Chordata; class Mammalia; order Primates; family Hominidae; genus Gorilla; species Gorilla gorilla. The sequence continues at coordinate 75,032,112 of NC_073243.2, forward strand.
TACAGTTGAGATCTTCAGCAATAGACTTGATCAAACAGAAGAAAAATGTCTTAACTTGATTGCAGGTTGTTTGAAATAATCCAATGATCTAAGCTGCTACAGCACAGCACTATTTTGAAACCAGACAGTTTCAAGAGGAAGGAGAAAGAAACAATAATACAAAAGAATGGAGATAGCCAGCAGAATTATGGGACACCATTAAATAAGCAAATAATATTTCCGAAGTGACAGAGGGAGAAGAAATGGGGAAAGGTACAGAAAACTTATTTAACAGCATGGTAGCTGAAAACTTCCTAGTCTTGAGAGAGATATGGACATCCAGATTCAAGAAGTTCAAAGGTTCTGAATGACATATAACCACCCCAAGTTTTCTCCAAGGCACATTATAATCAAACTGTCAAAAGTCAAAGACAAAGAGACAGTTCTAAAAGCTGCAGTGGATAATTGTCAAGTCATGTATGGGGGAATTTCCGTTAGATCAGCAACAGATTTCTCAGCAGCAACCTTGAAGGACAAGAGAGAATGTGATGTTATATTTGAAGTGCTGAAAGAAAATAACTGTCAACCAAGAATACTATTACCAATAATGCTGTACTTCAGAGAGGAAAGAAAAATAAGTATTTCCCAGACAAGCAGAAACTGAGAAAATTTATCACCAGTAGACTGACTTTACAAGCAGTGCTTAAGAGAGTGCAGCAAATGGAAACGAAAGGATACTGATTCCTAAAACATGTGAAAGCACAAAACTCACCAATGTAAGTAAACTTATTAATTTAACATTACTTCACTGCTGTTATGGTGCTATGTAAATCTTTGAATACTCTAGTATAATAAAGTCAAAAAGGTAAAAAAAAAAAATCAACAGCCCCAATTCATAGCTAAAAAAAACCCATAAAATATATAGATGCAAATTAAGGCAACCAATGTACCACTTTGGGAGAGAGGGGAAAAGCCTAGAATATTTTTACGTAAACAAAGTTAAGTAGGTACCGGGTTAAAATAGTCTATTATAACTACTAGGCCCTACGTTAACCTCATGGTAATAAAAAAAGAAAGAAATTATATTAGATACATAATGGATAAAGAGAAAGGAAGCAAAGCTTAGCACGACAGAAATCCATCCAATCACAGAGGTAAACAACAAGAGATAAAGAATGGAACAAATGATCTACAAAACAATCAGAAAACAATGAACAAAATAGCAGGAATAATTCCTCACCTATCAATAATAACTTTGAATGTAAATGTATTAAATTATCCAATTAAAAGAAACAGCATGGCTAAAATGGATAAAAAAAAAACAACACTCATATAGTTGTAAGCAACTCTCTGTTGCCTAGAAGATACTTGATTTCACTATTAAAGACAAACATTGAAAGTTAAGAAATGGACAAAGTTATTTCATGCAAATGTGAGCTGGAACAGTCATACTTAGATAAAATAAGCTTTATGTGAAAAACTGTGAAAAGTGACAAAGCAAGAAATTATATGATGATAAAGTGATTAATTCAATAAGAGAATATAAGAATGATAAATATGTATTATCGCAACACAAGATCACCCAAATATATAAAGCAAATATTATTAGATATAAAGGAAGATACAGACAGCAATACAACAATAGGAGGGGAATTCAACTCCTCAGTTACAACTACAGCCGGATCATCTAGACAGTAAGTCAACAAAGAAGGATTAAACTTAAATATCACAGACCAAATAGACCTAAGAGACAGTTAGACACTATTACATCCAGCTGCTGCAGAATGTACATTCTTCTCAACCATACACGGAGCATTATCCAGGATAGATAATGTATTATGCCACAAAAGATATCTTAGCATATTTAAGAAGAGTGAGATTATATGAAGTATCTTTTCAGAACTCAATAATTTAAAATAGAAATCAACAAGAGAAACAAAATTTTTAGAAATATGTGAAAACGAAACAGCATGCTCCCAAATAATAGACCACTGAATAAATTAAAACAAATATTAAAATATTACCTGAAACAAATAAGAATGTAAACATATCAAATGAAAATTTATGGTACAAACAAAACCAATTGTAAGTGGGAATTTCATAGCAATAAACAGCTATATCAAAAGAGAAGAATAATTTCTAATAACCAAACTATACCTCTCAAGGAACCAGTGAAACAAGAACTAAATCCAAAATTGGTAGAAGGAAGAACAAAAATAAAGCTCAGAGCTGAAAAATCTGAAATAAAAAATGTAGAAAGTAAACAAACAAATGAAACAAAAAAGCATAAAATTAAAAATAGCAGCAAATTAAGAGATAATTTCTTAAAAGATGAAATAAAATAAATAAATATTTGTCAAGATTAAGAATTAAAGAGAAAGAGTGAAATAAAATCATGCGTGAAAATTGAGACAGTACATATGATATCACAGAGATACAAAGATCCTGGGAATATGATGAACAACTATAAACTGACAAATTTGAGGACATAGAAGAAAAAAAAGAAAAAAAAGAAAACTATGGACCAATATCCCCAATTAACATAGATGCAAAAATACTCAACGAGATACTGGCAAACTGAATTCAACAGCACATTAAAAAGGTCATTCGCTGTGATTCCTGGGGACTCAAAGATGGTTCAGCATATGTAAATAAATAAATATGATATGTTACTTTAACAAAAAGGAAGATAAAAACCATATCATCATTTGAATATACTCAGAAAAAAAGCATTTCACAAAATTCAAAGTTCCTTCATGATAAAAATTCTCAACAAATTAGATATGGATATGTAACTCAATAAAATAAAGACCACATAAATACATACCTAATATTATACTCCATGGGAAAATGCTGAAAGCTATTTCTGCAAGATTAAGAACAAGACAGTGATGCCCCTTTCACCACTCTTATTCAACATAATACTGGAAGTCCTACCCACAGCATTTAGGCAAGGAAAAGAAATAAAGGGCATCCGAATTTGAAAAGCAAAAGGCACTTTGTCCCTCTTCAAAGATTACATGATCTTATATATGGCAAAAACATAAAGACGCTACCTAAAACTTTGAGAACTGAGAACTGATAAGCAAATTCAGTAAAGTTAAAAGATACAAAATCAACATACAAAAATTAGTAGCATTTCTATACACAGATTGTAAACTAGCTGAAAAAAAAATCAAGAAAACAATTCCATTTAAAATAGCTACAAAAAAGGTACCTAGTAATAAAGTTGTCCAAAAGGGTAAAAGGTCTCTACACTAAAAACTACAGAACATTGTTAAAAATAGGGAAAGAGACACAAGCAAATAAAACGTATCCTGTGTTTATGACTTGGAAGAATCAATATTGTTAAAATGACCATACTACTCAAAGTGGTCTACAGATTCAATGCAATCTTGGTCAAAGTGCCAATGATGTTCTTTGCAGAAATAGAAAAAAGTCCTAAACTTTATATAGAACTACAAAAGACCCCAAATAGCCAAACCAATACTAAGCACATAGAACAAATTTGAGGCATCACACTACCTAACTTCAAAAGAGACTACAAAGGTATAGTAACCTGAACAGCATGATATAGGCATAAAAACAGACACATTGATCAATGGAACAAAATAGAAAGCCTAGAAAAATATTAATTCATCAACTCCCACTTCTTTTAAACAAAGGTGCTAAGAACACATATTAGGGAAAAGGCGGTTTCTTCAATTAATAGTTCTTGGGGAATTGGATATTTATATGTAGAACATTGACACTAGTCTCCTACATCTCACTGTACAAAAAAGTGAATACAAAATGGATTGAAGACTTAAACTTAAAACCCAAAACTCTGAAACTACTGAAAGAATCCATAGGGTAAACACTTTACAAGATTAGCCTGGGCAAGAATTTTTCCACTTAAGGCTTTAATAGCACAGACTACAAAAACAGGCAGATGAGATTACATCAACTAAAAGCTTTTGTATGGCAAAGGAAACAATTAACAAAATAAAAAAGACAACCTAAAATTTGGGTGAAAATACTTGCAAACTATATCCCTGACAGAAGGTTGATATCCAGAATATATAAGAAATTTAAATAACTTAATAGTAAAAAATACTTCAACTTATACACGAACAAAAGACCTTGGTAGATATTTCTTAAAAGAAGACATACGAATATCAAACAGGTACATGAAGAAATGCTCAGCATCACTAATCATCAGGGAAATTCAAATGAACACCACAGTGAGACACCACCTCACTTCAGTTAGAATGACGGTCACCAAAAGGACAAAAGAATACAGGTGTTGGTGAGGATGTGGAGTAAAGGGAATCCTTACACACTCTTGATAAGCCACTTTGACAAACAGTATGGTGGTTCCTCAAAATATTAAAAATAGAACTGCCATATGATTCACCAATACCACTTACTGGGTATGTGTCAAAAGGAAAGGAAAACAGTATGTCTAAGAGATATCTGCATTCCCATGTTTAATGCAACACTATTTACAATAGTCAATATATGGAACAACCTAAGTGTCTAACAACTGTTGAATGGATAAAGAAAATGTAGTATATATACACAACGGATTACTATTCAGCCACTGAAAGAATGAAATCCTGTCACTTGAGACAAGAGGGATGAACCTGGAGGGCATCATGCTAAGTGAAATAAATTCGACACAGGAAGACAAATGCCATATGGTCTCATATGTGGAATCTAAAAAAAAATAAAAAGAGTTGATAAAATACAGCACATCAGTGGTTAACAGAGACTGGAGGTAAAAAGCAGGAGGGGAAGTTGGTGAAAGATTAGTCAATGGATACAAAGTTACAATTAAATAGGAGTAATAAGTTCTGTTGCATGGTAAGGATAAAAATGCTTCAAAGTAATATAGTGTATGTTACAAAATAGCTAGGAGAGAGAGGCTTGAAAATTCTCATCACATACAGTTGAAAAATACATGAGGGGATGGATATGCTAAATACTATGATTTTATTATGCTACAACATATATATGTGTCAAAACACCAAATTGTACCTGTGTATATGTATAATTATAATGTCTTAAATATAATAAATATCATACATAATAAAAATATTATATTATTACATTATATGTCAATGTATAATATATAATTTATATAATTATATAAGCATAATAAATTGCATATAAAATGATGTATTATATAATAATATATTACATTATAGTATCAATAAAATATAATTATAAATGGTATAATATCTACAGTATAACAAGATCAAAGAAAGTGAAAAGACAACTCATGGAATAAGGGGAACTATTTCAAAATTATGTATATAAGAATTCTGAATCCAGCCTGTGTTTAAAAACTCTTATAGCTTAAAAGACAAAGAACCTCATTTACACAAATAGGCAAAGTATTTTATCACTTTCCTTAAATACACAAATGAACAATAAACACATGGAAAGACCTCAGCATTAGTGGTTAGAAAAATGTGAATGAAAACTACAATGAGACAGAGCTTCACACCAGCTAGGATATACAGAATAAAAAAAGATAATGTAAGATAATGTGCATTGGCAACAACTTGAGAAATCAGACCCTCCTGCAGTGCTGATGGGAATATAAAATAATGCAACTGCTTTGAAAAACAATTTTGTGTTTCCTCCAAAAGTTAAACATGGTACTGTATAATGTAACAATTCTATTCCTAGGCACATACCCAAAAGAACTGAAAACTTACATCCACAAAAATTGCACACAAATGTTGATAGCAGGGTTATTAACAGAAGCCAAAACTAGAAATATCACAAATATATATCAACTGTTGAATGGATTAGAAAAATGTGGTACATCCATGCAACACAATATGATTCAGCTATAAAATGGAATAAAGCTGTGATTCATTCTACAACATGAATATATCTTGAAAACTATGCTAAATGAAAGAAGCCAGACACAAAGGCCACATATTTTTTTAATCTATTTATGTAACATGTTAAAATAGTCAAGTTATATAGATCAAAAGTATGTTTGTGCTTGCCAGGGACTGTGGACAAGAAAGGATGTGCAGTGATTGCTGATGGGTATGCGATTTCTCTATGGGGTGATGAAAATATTCTTGAATTAATGATTATAGTCACACACCACTGCAAATATACTAAAAAAGACAAACAGTTCATTTTAAAAGGTTGAATTTTTGGTATGTGAAATATATCTGTATATAATACTAAATATGGATATCTTAGATTGTTTGTGCAGCTGAAACAAAATACCTTAAACTGGGTAATTTATAAACAACAGAAATGTATTTCTTACGGTCCTGGAGCCTCAGAAGTACAAGATCAAGGTGCCACCACTGGCATCTGGTGAGGACTGCTCTCTACTTCCAAGATAATGCCTTGTAACTGTGTCCTCACATGGTGAAATGTCACTTTCTTAATACTGCTGAATTGTGGATTAAGTTTCAACGTGAGTTTTGGAGGAAACACTGTCTCTCAGACCATGACAACGGACAGTTTCAGATCACTGTAGGCAGAGCAACAGTGTGTTCCTGAAACTGACAGAAACACAGTTCTTTCTGTGTTTCACCATCAGGGAGAGTTATACTTTTGCAATAATTTGCTGTATTTCTATGATGTATGATTTAATTAAAAACATTGATTAGAAACTATAAGATGAAATAATTGGTTTTTGGTAGGCAACATATTCAAGTGTTTAGAGAGCAGAAGAACAAGAGTTGAAATAATTCTAGCTAGTGGATTTAGAGTGCCTAAAGGTAGGAGAAAAATTTCTTCAAACCAAACATTTTCATTTGATCATGAAATGGATGAATTATCACTTCTTTCAATTCTTTTATTTACATAACGGAAGTAAATAGGATTTCCAAGCTTAGCAGTGTCTTAAAAAAAGTAGCCATTTTATATACCTATTTTGTGCTTTGGAACACATTTAGCAAATGACTAGGGTTGCATTTTTTCAGAGATGGTTTTGCTCCCATTTTTAAATTGTTTCGTCTTTGAAGTATGAAAAGTCTAATGTCTACTTACATTGGTGGTAAAAAAAAATCTTTCAAATATAGCAAAAATAACTGCATATATCTTACCTACAGCTATCACATCTCAAGAAGTACTTTTATTCAATAAAACAGTGGTAATTTCTTTTATTCTAAATGTAGTTTATTCTGCTAAAGACAATTTGACTTTACAACTCTAATATATTTTAATTTATTTTATTTTTGAGTAAGCATTCTTTTATAGATACAATTTTTTATTTTTAAATTTTGCGGGTACATAGTAGATTTTTATATTCATGGGGTACATGAGATTTTTCGATACAGGTATGCAATGCATAATAACCACAGCAAGGAGAATGGGGTATCCATCACCTCAAACATTTATGTTTTGTACTATAAAAATCATATTATACTCATTTAGTTATTTTAAAATGTACAGTTATTATTGACTATAGTCACCCTGTTGTGCAATCAAATAGCAGGTCTTATTCATTCTTTCTAACTCTTTTTTTGTACCCGCTAACCACCCCTAACTCCTCCGCACCCCCTCCACTATCCTTCCCAGCCTCTGGTAACATAGAGAGTAGAAGCAGTCTTATATATTTCATAACGTGGGTGTGTGTGTGTGTTCAAATCATTATAAAGCCACTCTTTCAGTTACTTATTTTTATTCTGAACTTTATTGAATATATTTTGGAAGAATGAGACCTCATAATTAAAATAAAAGTAACCCTCTCCTCTCATACTACTCATAGTTATTTTCATATTATCACCTATATTTACATTTGGGGTTTCAGGAAGGAATCAATTAAATTTTTAAAAATGTGTGATGACTTTGATTGATAAGAGTTTTGTTTTCAATAACCATTACATTTGCCTATGGATAGCTGCTTACTTCTCCTCTTTTTTTAGAGGGGAAGACCATTTTTCTATTTCCAGTTATTGTAAGAACACATTTCCCCTGTTTACTTCTGAATTCTTGTTGCATCTCTACCCCTATCCATTACAGTTTTATGGATTTACTGCCTTGCAAATGACTAACAATGGTGACTGGTTCTGAACTGGAAATAGCCAACATTTTGAGACTGGACATTTAGTATCTCTACTACCTCATTATTTCCTCCTGCACCAATCCAGTGAGAGAGAGAGTTGTCTAGGCAAGTGTGTCTTCTTATTAAATTTAACATTTTTGCTCAGATATGCAGCTGCAAGATCTGGACTTCAAAGAAGTTAGTTGGGAAGTGAGTAGACACAGCCAGCTGTCCCAGCAGCTAAGATGTCCCACATGGTTTTGTCAGTAATCAGGCTGATATTCTTAGTGTTCCATTTTCTGACTTTGCTGTTGTTTCTCAGTTTGATAAGAAAATTTAGTAGAGAGTGTAGTTTATCAAGTTCTTTCAAAACATTCAAAGTTCCCTTGGTTATTTAAGTTGCATTTATGACAACATATCTAACTGCTCAGATTTATATGTAAATATAAATGGGCAGTAGCTCAACTCAGCTATAATAGCTCCATGAACTTCTGAATTACTATATATTTTAACTAATTCTGCTAACTTCCTTCATCATTTAAAAAAACTCAATTCATATTTTTTGAATATAGCTTCTCTTTCCAGTCCTTAACTCAACTCATATACTATGTTTGATCAGTGAATGTACACATTTTTAAAGATGTGACTAAAATAAATACAAATGTAAATAGATTTGAATGGATGAATACATAGGTATATGCATGTTGTTTGAGTTTGTACAGTCTGAGTGTCACATTCCAACCTTAACAACAACAAAAAGCTCAAAGCTCCTGCTTGCTTAACTCTCAGGCAAAGAGTTGTATTAACCTTCAGTAGAGTCAAGATCAAGTTTACAGTTGGTCCTTAGTTCTATGAGAAGAACAATGTCGCTTTAAGGAATCTTGCATTGAACAACTGTGGCTTATTGGTAGATTCATCGAGGTTTAAAAAAATTCCTTTACACTTTGGCTTCATTTTTTTATAGTTTCTCTGATGTTGTATTCTCTGTACGTGTGTCTGTGGTGTGTGTGTGTGTGTGTGTACATAGGTGTGCCTGTCTGTGTCTGAGTGTGAAAACATAAATATGCTTGCTTACAGGAACAGTAAAAATATGTTGAATCCAGAAACATATTTTTCCATAGTATCCCTATAAACTTGCACAGTTATTTCAAAAAAAGCTAAAACTTGATATGTAAAATACTTAGGAATAAAATTAAGGAGGTAAAAGATTAGTACAATAAAAACTACAAAATGTCAATGAATGAAATTGAAGAAGACACAATCAAATTAAAGACATACTGTGTTTATGGATTAGAAGACTTAACATTGTTAAAGTGTTCATACTACTTAAAGCAATTTCCAGATTCATTGTAGTCATTATCAAAATATCCGTGACATTTTTTACTTAATTACAAAAAATAATTAATATTTATATGGAAACACAATAAACCCAAACAGCCAAAAACAACCTTGAGAAAGAAGAGAAAATCTGAAAGTATCCCACTTTCTGATTATGAAACATATTACAAAGCAATGGTAATTGAAACAGTTTAATACTAGTATAAAGACAGACATAATAACCAATGGAACAGAATAGAGAGCCCAGACATAAATCCATGAATATAACGTCAACTATCTTCAACAAGAGTGTCAAGAATACACAATAAGAAAAGTATATTCTCTTTAATAAATAATGTTGAGAAAACTGAATATCCATATAATGCCTAATTAAATTGAACTGTTTTTTGCATCATGCATAAATATAAACTCAAAATGAAGTATAGACTTAAATGTAATACCTAAAACTATAAATCCCCTAGACTAAAATTCAGGAAAAAAATTTATGATATTGGTCTTGGTGATAATTTTTGAATACAAAAACTTAGACAATAAAATATTACGCCTTAAAAAAGAAAATCTTGCCATATATGAAAACATAATAGGAATTTAAGACATTATAATCAGTGAAATAAGCTAGTCATGGAAGACAATATTACATGATTCCACTTATATGAGGCATCTTAAAAAGTCAAACTTATGAAGTAAGAGAGTACAATTGTAGTTGCCAGGGTCTGGGGGTAAAGGAGAGTGACAGAGTTGCTAATCAATGGGCATACAATCTTCATTATGCAAGATTAGTATGTTATAGAAATCTGTTTTACAACATTGCACACATAGTTAAACCATAGTGTATTGTACAGTTAGCAGTTTGTTAATAAAGCAGAGCTCATGTCAATGTCCTTACCATAATAAACAGATTTTTAAATTAAAATTTAAAAAAATCATAGTTCTGAGTTTTTAAACAGTAGGCTAAAAATGTGTCACAGGCAGTAAGGACACAAGGAAAAAAAAAGAGAAAAATATTTTTAAATTACATGGATTGTTATGAATTTTTACATTTTTTCATTTGAAAGATTAAAGACATTTGCAATTTTATATCTACCCAGCCACTTTCAAAATGCGTTTTGACCCTCGCATTTTTTTAATATTTATAAAGGAAAAGCGTCAAAAGAAGGGTACAAGCAAAGTGTCAATACATTTTCATGTTTTCATGTTGCAAATAACATGTCATAATAAATATACAACTTTTATTTAAATTAAATACACAAAGCCAACCAAAAAAAGAAGTGTACATATGTGCCGACATTGCTAGAAAACACTGACATTTGCCACATCCATCTTTCTACATCCAACCTCACCTCCATTCCCCTCTCAAATCCCTGAGTGTGAGAGATCAAGAGTTGAGGGATTAGTTTATGGATCTAGTTTAAATTTAGTGAAATTTAAAAGTCAAATAGACTAAGATAAAATTACATATAAATTTTAAGACAGCTCTCACAGTCTGTGGAATTCAAGTAAGTGTGGTAACAGATGTTCTATTCACCTCATTGTAAAGCAGGTTCACTGTGTACTGGTTACCAACTTGTCTGAATCTGATGAGACAGAATACCTGCATATACGAGTTACATGCAGTGGGTTTATTACTTACAAATAGGCAGCAAGGAACAGCAGAAGCCTAAAGATTCATTGTGAGCCTATCTTCCATGGCTCAGGAAAGCTGCGTAGGGTAGATAGAATCTCAACTGTGAATGCCACACTTGCACCATAACTGAGGGAGCTCAGAGAGTATCCTGCCCTGTGTTTTAATCCTCAGATGCAGCAGGACTGCTTGGCTAAAATATCGAAGGACATGCTGCATCCAGGGGGAATCAGAACAGAGCCTGGGCTATTCTGGCCAGTCCTCCATTTATCTCAGGATGTTGTGTTCATAGCACAATCTACAGTTATTCTTAAGAACTACAAGTGAGAAAAGGGGACATACTCCCTAAGTCCAAGGCCACTGGGAGAACTGTCCTGAACTACTCTGTTATGTGAAAGTGATTTACCTGTCCATTTCTTATTCAAAAGCCTGTCAGAAAGCATTATTTAGCAAAACCTGCCTTACGTTGTTGTACAACTCCTAAAAACTGCTCTTAAGAACATACATGCACGTATTCATGGTGATATTTTATCTCAATATTTGTATGATTAGTTTATTCTTGTGCTGAGTGACCTCCTTGTACTTCAGACAAAAATAAATGAGATTTGTATGTATGTCAAAACAAACAAAGCTGGACATTGTGGGAAAACAATCATAAATTTATTTCAATTTCTAATTTATCTGATAAAGTGGTAAGGAATGTTTGTGATTCTGAGAATATCTTTTTTTTTTTTTTTTTTTTGAAATGAAGTCTCGCTCTGTCACCCAGGCTAGAGTGCAGTGGCACGATCTCGGCTCACTGCAACCTCTGCCTCCCAGGTTCAAGAGATTTTTCTGCCTCAGCCTCCCATGTAGCTGGCACTGCAGACACGCACCACCACACCCAGGTAATTTTTTGTATTTTTAGTAGAGACAGGGTTTAACCATATCGGCCAGGCTGGTCTCAAACTCCTGACCTCCTGATTCACTCGTCTCGGCCTCCCAAAGTGCTGGGATTACAAGCGTGAGCCATCGCAAATACAAATATTCATTAAACATATAGGCTCTCTACTTTATGACCTTTCTACCTAGACTAAAGCCAAAAAACTCTGACACCCTAAATGATTCATAAATTATTTACTACATAAGGTTTAGATGCATCATTACCAATATTGCACATAGAAATTTAATGTTGTTAGTTGAGCAAACAGATGCCATGACTATTTCTTCTCTTTATAAATCTTGGTGGCTTATGGCAGCAGAAGCCTACTCCACTATTTAGGCTCCTATGACAGCTACTTTTCCCCTATTGAGCAAATTTCACCTTAAGTTACTACCAAAAAAATTATACAATTAATATATTTTGTACCTCCTGAAAACAACTGTTTATATTATCATCTCAAGTAAAATACAATATTTTCATAGAGAGATGGAGAGATGTGTAGGCAATTTATCAAATATTAACCTCTTCGTAAACACGGGGTTGAACTCCTCCAGGAACATTATAATGTTGTTAGAATTATGTGAAAGGGGGCTTTGTCTCAACTATCCTGCTAGTCATTCATTCAACAGCAATCTATTTATGTTGTATGTTTCCCTAAATGTTTCCATTTTTGCCTCCAAACACTGCTAATTTGGTTTGGTTGCTATTTATTTTATACTGTCTTACAAATCCCCTGGAAAGTGTATTGCCCCATGCCTGCACACACTGCAGTACAAGAGTGTACTGAAGTACATAATGGAAGAGTTGTTTTTTTCTGCCACTCTATCCCTTGAGTTTAAATAATAAGGAAACACAGAAATCTAAAACATTTTGAACAGTTAAGAATTATTAAAAGAAAGTAGAATGAAAAACAGGAAAATTATCTATCCACATCTATATACGTATATCTTTCTAGAAATGTCCTATAAGGACAAAAGAGGAAAAAATGAAGGGAAAATTATGATCCCTTGAATATGAGTCCTTCTGAGCAAAACTCTGTTCTTAGCATTTCTCCACTATTATCAAGTTTCTAGTATCCTCCAAGAAAATACCATACTATCGTCCTGGAACTGTGGCAGTATATACCTGTCCTTTCTATCCCTATCTACAGAGACCTGTCTGATTTAGATTCTAAGCTGACCTTCCTCATTTTTTTTTTTTTTTTTGGAGACAATATTGCTCCGTTGCCCATGGTGTTTAGTGGTGTAATCTAGCCTCACTGCAACCTTTGCCTCCAGGATTCAAGTAATTCTCATGCCTCAGCCACCTGAGTAGGTGGAATAAGAAGTGTTCCTCATTTTTAAAACTCTAGAACACAGAAATTTTATTTGTCTCCCAAAGTCCAAAAATTTAAGAATAAAAGAAAAATTAAGAGTCAGCTTTGATATCCTGACATACAGTCTTCTTTGAGATATTAATACCTTTTATAATAAAAATGAATGGGTATTTTTATGAGTTTTTAGTAAGAAAACAGTGAACCAAACCTGCTTGCACACATTTGTACTTACATAATTCTCAAAGACAAATATTTAATTATAGAAATGGTATTTATACATATGTACACACATACATACATTAGTGACTCATATTCAAGGACTCATATTCTAGGGTTCATAGTTTTCTCTTCTATATATATATATACACATATATATACATACACACACATATATATATATATATACATGCACACACACATATATACACATATAAAATACTAAAAAATGTTTAAAAGTTAACTTGTAAATCTTACATTCAGATATTCTGATTTACCGTGTCTGTATCAAGACACAATATGGTTTTGTAAAAGTAAACACTCCAAGCAGTTTTGATGCAAGTCATCTAAATCACTCATTAAAAAAATTGTGGCTCATAAGTGTTCATTAACAAATAAATGGATAAAGAAAATATGGTATATATACACAAAGGAATACTACAGAGCCATAAAAAGAATCAAATCATGTTATTTGCAGAAACATGAATGAAACAATAGGTCCTTATGTTAAGTGAAACAAGCCAAGCATAGAAAGACAAATATTGCATATTCTCACTCATTTGTGGGAGCTAAAAAGTCTGATCTCAGGAAGGTAGAGAGTAGAATGATGGTTAACAGAGGCTGGGAAGGAGGCAGGATGAAGATAGATATTGGTTAATGGGTGCACATATAGAGTTAGATAGAAGAAATAAGTTCTAGTGTTCAATAGCACACAAGAGTGATTATACTTAGCAATAATTTATTGCCTATTTCAAAATATTCAGAAGAAAAGACTTAAAATGTCCCCAACACATACACACGAAATAAATGTTGGAGGTAGTGGATATCCTAATTACCATGATTTGGCCATTATGCATTGTATGCATGCGTCAAAACATCACATGAACCCCATAAATATGTACAATCAATATGTATCAATTCACAAAGACGGAAAGATGGAAATGTTTTCATTTATAAAAACAAGGATGGAAAAAAACATCCTTACCTAAATACTGTCCACAATATCACTGGTGCTTTGAATCATTCAGGTGAGCGATGTTAGTGTCCCTTCTACTTATCCCCTGGGTTTAATTTGCACCAAGATTGTTGTCTGCACAAAGATTCAATAATATACAGAAAATCTTATGGTGACCCAGAGAAGATGTGAAATGATTATAGTTTTATGCCTTAGAAGATGTTGCATTTCTAGCCATGGCAACACATCCCCAGAAACTTTTCTGTAATTAAAATGGAAATACTATATAATTTATCATTTCATTATAAAAGTAGTTACTCTATATGTGGAAGGTTTTGGTGGTGTAATTTCCCCAGATATGTATATCAATATGTGCGAGCAAATGCTTGTAAGCAAAAATAGATAAGATAATTTTATATTCTATATGATGTTAAGAGTGTTAAGCCAGAGCAAAATTTCATTTTGAATATGGTAACCCTGGATTTGTTGTTTCAATCTGGATTTTATATTTTACATAGAGTTAATTAATCAGAAAATAGATCACTCGTACTGTCTCTTCTGAAATTTTAATAAATAGTTTTGTTATCTGTTAAATAGCAGCATCTTTAAAGTCTTTGGAGAAACTCTTTTCAGTTTCAGTAAAGCATTAGTGTTTGTACACTAATGTATGTTTGTCAGGTTTACTTATTTATTTATTGACCTCAGTGCAGGAAAATTTCACCCCAGGGGGTCTTACATTATTTTTCTACTCCAAAATACATAGGCTACACAGAATAACATCATTAGCAACATTGTTTCAGCAAGGAAATAATCCTTCTTGGCAAAGGGAGACCAAGGAAAGAAAACTTATTGTTTTCTTCAGCTACATGCTGTCTGCAAAGCACCCCATGGATTCAGTTTCTCATCAATTCAGAATGGAATACTAACGTGCTGCCTAGAGATACAGAAGTGGGATGAACGCAGGGCCTTACTCAGCATTCAGAACAAAACTGTGAGTAAACTTTCAGGCATGACATGCTTAGAGTCAGTCATAGAGTAAAAACAGAAGCCTCAAGTCCTATTCAGAGACATCAATTTACCAAAGTTTAGGCTAGTATATTCCTCATTTGCACGGGTGCTTTCCAAAGACCCGGATGCTACATTAGCAAAGTCTCCTCATGACCACTGGTGTGCAATAAATTCATAAAGGTAAAATATGTGTATTTATTCTCCATATATTTTTTAATTGTATAAGCTTCAGGCTCAGAGGTGGCTTGGAAAAGATGTCCCTGACTGCATCTCCCTTCACTGCATCTTTGTTCAGCAAAATCTTAATTAAGAGCAAATCATCCTTCATTGATATCAGTGAATATGGTAACATGAAAAAAATAATAAGATGAAGGTAGAGAGAACATGGAAGGGGAGGTGAATAATGAACTGGAATGTCCAGTTGGAAAAACCATCTAGAAAGTATTGAGAAGGTATGATGATTGATACTATCATAGTAAAGTAAGAAGACATAGAGAAGTAGTGTTGACACATCCCATGTTTTGCTAGTCTCAGAATTAAAACTTAAAGAAATAATAGTCAATAATTTTTAATGATTAAATAAAAATGATGAAAAGACAATGGATTAAAATAAAACAAACAAAACTGCCTCTACATCGATGTTAATGTTAAGGAAGTTAAAGACAAAAAATAAGCTTCCAGACAGAAAAAAAAACTTGACTACAAAGAAGTCAAGTGGAGATGAACATAAACTACGAAAAAAATATTTCTATGCAACATGGAATTAGACATATCTAATAACTTGATAATATATAATATAGCATAATACATCTTGTTAATAAGAAGAATTTAGAATGCATTAAGTTTACCTATAATTTATAGGTTGGTTAGCCATAGTAAACACGATAATACATAAATGTAGTTCTGTAATTTCAGTATGTAATGACTCCCTACAATAACTTTTGGAAGAAGTGTCCATATGGGGGGAATCAATAAGACATACTCCATCAATTAGCTATTGTTGAGTAAAAACCACATCAAAACTTAGCAGATTAAAACAATAATTATTTATTATTTCTCATGATTGAGCCAAATCTGGCTGATCTATGCTTATATATCTGAGAACTCAATAACAATAGGTTAGTGGAAGTCAGTCTGTACTGAGACTACTGGTATCTGCTCTGTTGTAATTAACTTTGTGGGGCTAACATTGCTCATGACATTGACAGGGCTCCAAAAGCAACAACAGAAACAAGAAAGCTGTTTGAAGCCTAAGCTCATAAATGACACATTCTCAATTCTGCTGCATTTATTGGTAAAATGTTATCCCAGAATCAAAAGGTGGGGACACAGACTATAGTTGTCTGGAGAAGGTGCAAAGTCATAATGCAGAGACTGGATACAAAGAGATAAAAGCTTGCTGCCATTTTTGTAATCAATCAACAACAAATGATAAACTGGAGTGACTAAAGACATTAGTAAATTTAGATTGCCTGGACCAACAGAAAGCACCTGCTATGGCCTGAATTGTGTTTCTCCAAAATTCATACATTAAAGCCTTAATATTCATGTGATGATATTTGGAGACAGAGTCTTTAGAAAGTAATGGAGTTAGATGAGGTCATGAGGATGGGGCTGTTATGATGAGATTAAGGCCCTTATAAGATGTGGAAGAGACAGCAGAGTTTTCTCTTTCTGAGCAAATACATTGAGAAAAAGCCACGTGAAGACATAGTGACAGTCAACAATTCACAACCCAAAGAGAAACCACTCAACAGGCCCTGGTCCTGTTGCCACCTTAATTTTGAACTTCCAGTCTCCAGAACTGTGAGAAAAGAAATTTCAGCTGCTTATGCCACCAGTTCGTGGCATTTCGTTATGGCAAACTGAGCAGACTAAGAGAGCATCTCTTTGGAATGGCTTCGAAATATTTAAACAGCTCTCACTTTCTTCCATACTTTCAATTATTCGTGCTAAGCCAAGAATCTTCAGGTGTTTACAGGCCTTTTGGGATATTGATTTTAGAATGCTGACACTCCAAAAGAGTTATATCCATGCCTTTGGTAAACACAAGAATGCACTAATGCCCCATAGATTCAATTATTCATGGATTTTATTTATTTTATTTTATATTTTATTTTATTTTATTTTATTATTGTAGTTCATTTTATTGAGAAGGAGTCTCACTTTGTGGCCCAGGCTGCAGTTCTGTTGCATGATCTTGGCTCGCTGCAACCTCTGCCTCCAGGGTTCAAGTGATTCTCCTGCCTCAGACTCCCAAGTAGCTGGGATTACAGGTGCCCACCACCAAGCCCGGCTAGTTTTTTGTATTTTTAGTAGAGATGGGGTTTCACCATGTTGGTCAGGCTGGTCTCAAACTTCTGACCTCAAGTGATCCACCTGCCTCGACCTCCACAAGTGCAGGGACTACAGGCATGAGCCACTCCCCCTGGCCCATGGATTTTAATACACAGACTCATAGACATGAGGATCCACTGCTGATTAGTGAATATTCACACTTCAAAATTAATCCAACAGTCTATTCCAATATTTTTTCAATATTAGATTCACAAAGATACAATTCATATATCGCAAGATAAAACATTTTAAAGTGTATAACTCTGCAGTTTTGAGTATATGCACAGAATTGTACAAACATTAAAAGTATCTAATTTTAGAAAATTTTCATCAACACAAAAAGTAACCAACACTCTTTCTTCATTCCCCCAGCTCCTAGTTTGTGGGAACCACTGATATACTTTTTGTCTCTATGGATTTGCTTATTCTGCATCTTTTACATAAACTGAATAATACAATATGTGGTCTATTGCATCTTGTTTCTTTCACTTAGCATAATGTTTTCAAGGCTCATTCATGTTGTGGTATACATCAGTATTTCATTCCTTTTATTGCTCAATATTTCATTATATGATTATTGCAGTTTCAATGTTCAGTCTCATACATTGGACATATGCTCCCACCTGATAAACTGTCACCATAATCGAGAAGCCAGACATACCCAGCATAGAACCAAAAATTTTCTGTGTATCTCTATAATCCTACCATTCTATTCCTTTGTCAAACTGCCTCCTGCACCAGCCTCAAGCCATCACAGATTCACTCTTTATTATTTAGATTACTTTCTTTCTCTAGATTTTTATATAAATGGAATCATAAAGTATGTACTTTTTGTCTACTGTTTTTCAGTAAGCATAATTAACATTTATACATGTTATTGTATGTATTAATATAATAATTAGAATATATGAATAAAATAATATGTATACATGTAATTGTATGTAATAATATAATAAAAATATTCATTATATTATTTGAACATTATTATTCCTTAATAAATTCCAAGTTATTTATATACTACAGTGTGTTTATCTGTTCACCTAGTTATGGACATTTGGGTAATAGCAGTTTGGTTTCTAGTTCCTAAAATCATGTACATTTCTTTACATCAATAGCCATAGTCTTAGTTTAATATTCTTTTACTAGCTTGACTCTCTCTAACTCAATTCAAAGAGCCCAAACTTTCACGTTTTAATTTTTGTTTTAAAAACTTTTGATGACACAACATTGAGAAAAAATTGTCATCACTAGTAAATAGGTAAAAACTCTGATACACCCACACAGTAGAATATGACTCCACAATTTTAAAAAGCATCATCTACTGATACATATGACAAGGCTGAGTCTCTAAATAACTTAATAAGTAAAATAAATTGGACTCAAAAAACTATATACTCTGTGATTCCATTTATATGACATTCAGAAAAACAAAATTAAGGAAACAGAAATAAGAGCAGAGGTTGCCACAGAATGGAAATAGAATAAGGAAATTGACTATAACTGGCATGAAGGAATGTTTTTAGAGATAATGGAAATATTCTGCATCTTTATTTTGATGCTGGCTTGGTGAGTGTAAATTTTTTCAAAAATTATAGAACAGTACACCTTTAAAGTGAAATTTACTATATGTAAATTATGTTCAAGTAAATCTGACTAAAATCACTTTTCTATATACCAAAAATAACCACTTATAAAATATACTTTTAAGTTACCATTTACCATAACATCTGGAAATACCAAGCACCTACAAATAAACATAAAAAATGTGTATATGATTTCTGCACAGAAAACTATAAACTGTTATTGACATGTTAAATAAATCATTATAAAATGAAAATATATGCCATGTTCACTCCTTGGAAAACTCAATATTCTAAAGGTGTCAATCAATACCATAGGGCCATTAAAAATCTTATGTTTTTTTCATAATTTGATGAGAACATTTAAAAATATATATTCAAAATATAAAAATAGTTAATATGGTATAAAAAACTCAGCAACAGACAATATTTTAAATAAAAAGATTTATAAACCTACAAAACAGTATAATGTGTGATAGTAAATTAAAAATAGACAAAGAGGCCAGTCAAATAAAATGAATGTCACTAAAGCAGACTCACGTATTTATGAAAGTGTGATTTACACTAAAGAGTGTACTGCAGAGCAGTTATAGAAAAACTGTTTCCAAAAACTGGTGTTCAGATAAGTAGACATATATATAGAAAACAATGAATATATAGTGTGTTTGTTCATGTACGTTATAAGGAAAAACCAATAAAAGACTGGATGTTAATATAGGAAAATATCTAACTCATGATCTTTGAGTAGCAAAATATTTTTTAGTAATAAAAAATACTAACAAGTATAAATGATGACATTGAAGTGGAAAACATCTGTTTAACAAAAGATACCAAAATAAATACAAATTGTAAAAAAGAATAATATGTCAAGCAGGCATGGTGGCCTGTATTCCCAGGACTTTGGGTGGCCAAGATGGGAGAATCATTTGAAGCCATGAGTTCAAAGCCAGCCTGAGCACCACAGTGAGATCTCATCACTAAAAAAACAATATTTAAAAGATTAGCTGTGGCTCACACCTATAATCCTAGCACTTTAGGAGGCTGAGGCGGGCAGATCACCTGAGGTTAGGAGTTTGAGACCAGCCTGGGCAATACGGTGAAACCATATCTCAACTAAAAATACCAAAAAATTAGCCAGGAATGGTGGAGGGCTCCTGTTATACCAGCTACTCAGGAGGCTGAGGCAGGAGAATCGCTTGAATCCGGGAGGCAGAAATTGCAGTGAGCAGAGATCATGCCAGTGCACTCCAGTCTGGACAACAAGAGCAAGACTCCTTCTCAAAAAAAAAATATAAATAAATAAAATACAAAAATAAAAAATAAATAAAAAGAAGCCGACCAACCAACCAACCAAACAAATATCCTATGCAAATATTAAACAGCTAAAGCTTTCCTTAAACCAAATAGTTTTAGAAAAAGAAGACTTTAAATGAAAAAAAAAAGAATACTACACATAGAGCTTATTCAGGGGATCAATGCCAAACTTAAATGCACATGAAATATAGGTTTGAAATAAATAAATATTTACCTAATAAGGATAATCAGTTGATAATGAAAGTAAAAGATCCCAATAAAGTTTTCATAACATATGATAGAATATGCAGACAACAAATCAGAAATTATCTAAAACACTTGAACCGTAAAATTGTTCTGAAAGGCACATACGGCATTAAAACACAATACCCAAATAATGGTATATTTATTTCCAGGCGCTCATTTCTTTCCAGATATCATATGTGTGATATCTAGGTAACGTCATGTTAAGGGAAAATTTGTACTTTAATTTCATTTGTTGAAAAATACCAGGCTGTGTGCGGTGGCTCACGCCTGTAATCCCAGCACTTTAGGAGGCCGAGGCGGGAGGATCACGAGGTCAAGAGATTGAGACCATCCTGCCCAACTTGGTGAAACCCCGTCTCTACTAAAAATACAAAAATTAGCCGGACATGGTGGCAGGAGCCTGTAATCCCAGTTACTCCGGAGGCTGAGGCAGGATAATCTCTGGAACCCGGGAGACTAGGTTGCAGTGAGCCAAGATCGCACCACTGCACTCCAGCCTAGTGAAAGACCAAGACTCCATTTCAACAACAACAACAACAAAAATACCAAAGCCTGAAAAAGCAATGATCAAAGTATACATGCCAAAGAGATGAGAAAAATAAATAAATAAATACACCCGAAGACAGCATAAAGGCAGAAATAATGGTCACAGGGTACAGATTTACGAAATAAAAAACGTGTACATTTGAAAAATTTAACTCTTTACAAAAGCGTATATTGGATAAAGCCCTGGTAAGAGTGCTCATGATTTTAGAAGACTGGAGTCTTGACTCAAAGCCCTTTTCAGCCTTAAAATGACACATGATCAGCCTGAAATGTATGTGATGTTGAAAATAATGTATTTAGCAGAGAAAAAACAGGAGTTTAGATAATAAGGATGAAAGAAAGAAGGCATTGGGTGAGCAACTATTACTGCAGAATACTGAGTTATGAAATTCAAAATCATTATGATGAAAACAAAAATTCAGAAACAAATTGAATGTGATAATGATGTCTAAAAAATACAGCAGATATGATAATGGTAAAATGTTGAAGTCCTTTTATTTTGTAATCTGGCAAAAGACAAGAAAGTCTATTTACAAAGAATTAATTAAACATTGTACTGGATGTCCTTGCCAGTGCAATAAAGCAAAATATAAAAATAAGAGATACAAAGATTGGAAAGAGAGAAATGAAATAATTTTTAGAGTATATGGAAATCTAAAATAATTGATCACTTATTCTTCTAATTAGGTTATCATTAGAATTATTATAACTAATGGTGAATTAACAATGGTATGAAATATATGACCCATATTCAGAAAATTATAGCATTTCTGTATATTAGAAGTAATACTCAGAAAATAAATATATACAATATTATTCATATATACCATTTAAATGGAACCCAAAAATATAAAATCCTAAGTAATAATTCTAGCAAAATTTATGAAGAATTTTACAAAGAGAACTTTAACATAGAGACAGTATAATTGAGAGAAATTTAAAATGAGTTTAAAAATAAAGGAGTTTGGAGTATTCATGAACTGAAACATTGAATATTATAAACTTTTTTATGAATTCAATTAAATACTGATCATAAAACAAGCAGGGTGTTTGCTTGTTTGCTTTGTTTTTTGGAAATGACAACATGATTCCACAATTTATATGGAAATGCAAAACTGCAAGTAGAGCAATATTGAAAAAGAAAAACATGAGTGGATTTGCATTTTTAAATATTAATCCTACTCACAAAGATGGAGAATGTAGTATTGGAAAAGAAGAGCGTATTCAGATTGAAAACCCAGGAACAGACTCATGCATATAAGGATATTTGATATATAATAAATATTGCACAGTATAGCTGAAATGGTGTCATTTCCAATAAACTATGTGTCCCATTTCGCTAGCCACATAGTGAAAAATAATTCCTTATTTTTTACATGTTTCAGGTCCACATAGTGAAAAAAAATAATTCTCTACTCTCCATATGTTTCATGTATAAAATCAGTGCTAGTGGGTTGTATAGATGAATACAATTATTCAATAAATATTCTAGAAATTTATATTGTAGAACATCTTCAAGAAATATACACATATTGCATTGTTACATTTTGGGGAGGATAATTCTTTGTCATGGGTGGGCAGTCTGAGTATTGTAGCATGTTTAGCAGCATCCATGGCCTCTACCCACATGATGCCACTAGCATCTCACCAGTTAAAACAACCAAAACTGTCACAAGTCATTGAGAAATATTCCCTAGGTGACAAAACAAAACCCATGTAAGAACCATTGAATTAAACTACATTAAAATTGTCATTAATGTTTATTAGATATTGTAAGGTAAGTGAAATGACAATTCATAGAGGAGCTCTTCTCAATGTATGTAAGTGATAAAGGCTTTTATCCAAAATGTATTTTAAAACAGATATCAAAGACACAGTAATATAAAAGGACTTGAGACTTTATAGAAGAGGAAATCGAAATGTAAAATGAAAATCAGAATAACCGTTATTAAAATGCAAAAAAGAACTTTGATGTGATAATATGACAAAAAATCAAAATATTTTAAATTAAGTAGACTGTCCATGTCAAATATTGCCAAAAACATGTAGCTGTTGGTGAGAATCTTGTTAGTGAACTATTTTCTATTGCCCAATAAAACTAATCATATGTTCTGTATGATTCTATTTATAAGAAGTTCAAAAAATCAGGCAATACTGAAGTGTCATGCTTGGGGAAGCATGTGAGGTATAGGTATAAAAATCAAGAAATAGATTTCTGTAAAAATCATACCAGTAGTTAACTTTGTGAAGGTAAGAGGTAGTGAATGGGCAAAAGTATTTGCCAGAGCCCTGTGTGCTAGCAAATTCTAGCTTCTGACCTGTATACTAGTTACACAGGTTTTTCTGATATATTGTTGAGCTACACAGTTTTTCTTAAATATTTGTATTTATATATCTTCAAAATATAAAAGGATAAAAAATGAAATATTTCTTCAACTCTGGTTCCACTCCCCAAAGGTAACCACTGTCACCAAATTCTGAACTATTTTTCCCATTCTTAGCACATATGTGCCTACATACATATTTATATACCTTAAAAACAGCATAAAAATATCCACTTGCCAAACAAACAAGATACTCCTTCCAGGATGTCAGTAATATCAAGAGAAAATGCCAGAGAATTTTAACTGAGTATAGTAAATCAAACAGCTAATTTGTAACTTTGATGGAGGAGAAAATTAGATAAATTCGGAAAATTCATCTATTTATTTTTCTCTCTCTGTATATATTAACAAAGGGAACAAACACATTAAATCCTTAAATTTGGTTACTAAGTTCACAAATGTCATGGACACAGTGAGATAATATTTACAGACTAAATACTGATTTAGTATCCCTTGAGTTTATTTTTACAATTCATAGAGTAGATGCTCTTTATAGATATACTCTTTTGGAAAATGTCCAGATAACTAGATAATTAACTATTAATATAACTTTTTGAAAAATATTAATATAATGTTTCTTCTGGGAAAAATTATTTAACAAGTTTTATTCAGACTACTAAGACATATAAAAACAGGACATTAACTCTTTGGTTTTCTAAAGATTCTCTTTAGGAAAATATGCCATCAGTGTTTCTAAATGTATTCAATTTTATCTCAGCAGTCTAGAACCTCAATCTACATGATGTTAATATACCTCCAAACAGCCATTCACATTTCTTAAGGTGATGAAATATGTATTACCTATAATATTCTTAACTAAGTTATTGTAAGGCATATTTATCACGCCACATAATCCTGGGGGAAAATTGGGTATAATAACAATTCCCAGAAATACCTCTTGACAAAGAGTTGGAATTCAACTTTTTTCTTCTACTGCTAAGGATGTTTGCATCATGTCTTTGGAAAAATGTATCTCATAATCGCAAAGCCCTAGTTACTGATGCTCTACTAACAATATTACTAAAGATATTATTGCTGACGTGGCACTTATGTTATTCCCAAGTGAATTTGTAGATATTTAGCAATAGCCAAGGCCAACTACAATGTAAACTCCTATCTATGTTACTCCTCTTGAGAACCTACTCTTGGTACATTTATCAAAGGAAGACACTTTTAGCAACATAGCAGTGCCCCCTCACCAGTGGTTTCACTTTCCACAGTTTTAGCTATCAGGGGTCAATCATGTTTTGAAAAATATTAAATAAAAGTTATAGAAATAATAACTTTCAAATTGTGTACCATAACGTGATAAATTCTCAGGTTGTCCGTCCTTCTCCCTGTTTTCTTTATCACAAAAAGAAAAGTAGATAATAATAAGATATTTCAAGAGAGAGACCACATTCACATAACTTTTACTACAGTATATTGTTATAATAATTCTATTAATTAGTAGTTATGTTCATATAATTATTAGTAAAAGGAATATAATTATATTCCTATATAGTTATAGAAGTATACTACTCCTATAAATAATATATTAGTATAACTAATATAATTCTATTATCATTAGTAGTATTAGTTTAACTAATAAATTAATAGAATTATTAAACTAATATAATTAGCTATTAGTTTAATACTACTCCCATAATGAGTATATTAGTTTAAACAAATACTACTACTATAATAATTAGCAGTAGTAGTTTAACTAATAAACTACTATAATTATTAGTTAAATTTCACTATGCCTAATTTTTAAATTACATTCTTTTATAAGTATGTATGTGTAGGAAAAACAGTACATGTTTACTATCCACTGTTTCAGGCATCAACTGGGGGTCTTAATACATATCTTTTTACAGATAAGGGTGGAGCTACAGTTACCTTCCAAAAGGTAGTATTGCCACTGCCATTGTTGCCTGCTAATGTAAATTCCAAAGAAGTAGATGATTTTGGGAAGGGCAGAAAATAAAAATTTTCATCAATATTAATGATTTTGCCATTAATGCAGATTACCATTGCCATAGTCTGAGAAGTGACATGAAACTTGAGATTGCTAGAGCTCATAGGACAGTAGAACAGTGAAGACATTGAGGTTTAAAGTGTTAATATTATGAAGATAGCTAAAAACAGGACTTGATCAATATAATCCTCTACCTAACACAACTTGGAATGGGGCAGAGAGTAAAGAAATGGAACTCGGTAAGGATGTGCATGAGCACTAAGAGGTAGTGCTTGATGCAAGAGCAATAATAACAACAATAACCACAACAAAGGTATATTATTGGGAGCATTAGAGAAGAACAACAGAAAACTAAAAATGTTGTGGATGTTACCTCCGAGCAAGAAAATGGGACTAGGGACACAGGCCCTTTTTGTTTTTTGCTTGCACATTCTGTAATTAGAAAATGTTATTTTATAGGCACACATATCAAATAATAGGAGAAAAAAGATATTTCATGTAAGACTCGTTTATTCTCAATATTCTGAATTAGAATATTGGATTAATACAATATTTAGAATGTTAGAAGCTGGATTAAAACAACTTTAAAACAAGCATTTGTACTGCATTGACATCTCTGTAGAAGTTGCCGTCATACTAGTTGAGAAGAGCTTGGGGACCTGGACTTGGGAGATTTAATGGATAGATAAAATTACGCAGAGGGGTAACCTTATAAAGAATTCTGAAACCAAGCATTTTGAAGTCTAGGAAAAGAAGGGACAACAATGCAAGTTGTCCAACCAAAACCTCTCTTCCCTACTTTCTTGTTTCTGAATGCCATTTTTGTTTGAAAGAGCAATGTGTCCTGCCAAATAACTACAATGCCCAGTCTCCTTGCCCTTGTGGCTGGTGACATGTTATATAGTCCTGTAGAAAGATACGTAGGCTGAAGTTGTTGAAAAGGACGCTTTGTTCTTCAACTTCTCCCTTCCTGCCCTGATATAAAAACATGATAACACACTACTTATTACTCTAAATATGCATAACTTTTATATGCACTAGGAAGTGTATATATCAATACTTAGAGATACAATTTCAGAAATAGTCAAACAAGTTAAAAGTTTACAAGTTCTTATAATAATTATAGAGGCAAGATAAATTACAGATTCAATTTTTTAAACTAGTAATTTAATTAATCACATCATGGATAATGTTTAGAGCTAAATTTTTTATTCTGTATTTACATAATTAATATTGTAATTAAAAACCACCGATTATTTTTTGTTGCGACTGAATGTTGTGTCCCCTCAAAATTCATGTGATGAAAGCTTAACCTTCAGTATGATGGTAGCAGGACCTATAAGCTGCATATTTATAATGAACTTTGGGAAGTAATTAGCTTATTATGGTGGAGGCTTCATAAATTAGATTGGTGCCCTTAAAAATGACTCTTGAGAGCTCTTTCTGTCCACCATGTGAAGCTGCATTGAGAAGCCAGCAGTCTGAAACCCAAGAGAGCTCTCTCACCAGAACCCAATTATGCTGGCACTCTGCTGTTGGACTTCCAGCCTCCAGAACTGTGAGATGCTCATTCTGTTATTTAAAAGCCACTCAGGTTATGGAACTTTATTAAAGCAGCCTGAACTGCTGAAGACGGAAATTGATCATGAGAAGTGGGAGTGCTGTTGTTATAAATAACTAAAACAAAGTGAAAATGGTTTTAGGCTCAGTGATTGGTGGAGATTGATGAGTTTTTATGCAAAATGCTAGATTACTGTGAAAGAAATTTAAAAGTCAATTCTCGTGAGGGCTCGGAAAGAAATATAGAAGAAAACGCTGTCTTCTCAGAAAATAATTAAATAATCATGAACAGAATATTGATAAAATATGGACAGTAAAGGTCATTCTGTTGGAGTCTCAAATGGAAATGAATATGTTATTGGAAAATGGAGCAAAAGCAATCATGTTAAAAAGTGGAAACAAACTTCTTTGAATTGTATTCATGTTCTTGTGTTTTGCGGAAGGTGGAACTTGTGTGCAGTGAAATTGGACATTTCACCCAGCAGATTTCTCAGCAACATGTAGAAGCAGCAGCTTGGTTCCTTCTGAATGCGTAGAGTCAAATGTAGAAAAAGAAAAAGGTTTGAAGATGGAATTGTTAAGGAAAAAGTAACCATAATTTAAGATCTGGGAAATTCTCAGCCTGTCCATATTGCAAAAAAAGTGAGAAAGTGTGTTCTGAAGAGAACATGAAGAGTGTTTCGGACCCTTACTGATTTGATTAATATGGGTGTGAACCATAGGCTTAATCAAACATCTCAACACAAACCATGAATAGAAATGGGATTATACCAGGAGAAACACTGCCAGTTGGGACTAAAGGAAACAGAGATAATGGGATGAAATAAAGGAAGACATTGAGAATGCTTAAGCCCTACAGGCCTGGACCAGAGAGCTATTCAGTTGTGGATGTGTGCTATTCTAATCTTCAAAATTAAGGAAGAGGGGGCGCAAAGGGGATTTGGAGACAATTACAGCTGCTACTTTTACCAAAAATCCAGAGGGTACGGCAAGGTGGGCCATGGTTGCCTCCATTTTGATTTCAAAGGACAGAAATGATGCTCAGAGGAGCTGTGTGGGAGGGCCATCCAGTGAAGCCCTGGGTGAGTGACCTCAGCCCTGACAAAAAACTGTGCCATAAGTGGGTCCAGTGCATAGAGTCAGCAGTGAGCAGTGCCTTACTGAGCTGTTGGGGACTGTCTGGAAGGTGAGTCATCAAGCCAAAGAGGATGCTTCTTGAATCTTAGGGTTTGATGGAGTTTGCCCTGTTAGGTTTTAGATTTACTTGGGACCCAGCATTCATTTATTTTATTTTTTTCGAGTAGCGGTTCCTTTTGGAATGGGAATGTTTATCCTATGCCCGTCTCACCATTGTATTTTGAAAGTTCACATTGTTTGATTCCACAGGTTCACAGATGAAGAGAAACTTTGCGAGAATGAACTGTACCTTGAATCTCACCTACATCTGATTTAGGTAATACTTAAATAAGACCTTGGACTTTAGACTGGACTGGAGGCTGGAATGAGTTAAGACTTGTGGATTTGTTGGAATGGAATGACTGCATTTTGCATGTGAAGACATGAATTTTGGGGAACTTGGGGGAGAATGTTATGGACTGATATTAAAGTGTACCCTCAGAATTTGTATATTGAAAACTTAACTGTCAATGTAATAGTATTAGTATGTGGGAACTTCAGGAGGTAAGTAGGTTGTGATAGTAGAGGCCTCATGAATAGGCTTAGTGTTCTTACAAAAGAGACGTAAGAGAGCTCTCACTTCTTTCCCCATGTACTAATACAAAAACCCAACAGTCTGCAACCTGCAAAAGGGCCCTCCCCAAAACCAGAACATCCTGGCACTCTGACTTTGGACTTCCAACCCCTAGAACAGTAAGAAATACTTTTTTTGTCATCTATAAGCCACTCGAGCTATGGTATTTTGTATAGCAGCCCAAACTAAGACACTCCTCTACACTACAGTGTACACCACATTCTTCTGCCTCTTAGTATGCTTCAGTCACACTGAACTATATTTTGTTTACTAAACACGACAAATTTATTACTGCACTGTGGTTTTGCCATATAATTTTTCCTGCCTTTTCAAACAGAAATTATTTCACAGCATACGCAGCTATAGGCAATTATCTAGCTTATGTATAAAATTACTTTCCTGATATTTATCTCATTATTTTTTGCTTTTAAATGTTTTAAATAAACAAATAATAATTGTTTTGAGGGGTGCATATGATGTCTTCATGTATATTTAAATTGTGGAATGATTAAATCAAGCTTCTTAACACATCTCATGTCACGTATTTACCTTTTTGTCGTGAGAACACAGAAAATAGACTTTTTAGCAATCTAAAAAAGGCAAACCCTTAAAAGTAGAGAGTAGAATGCTAGTTAATGCTGGAGGCAAGGGATAGGGAATGGGGAGATGTTGTTCACAGGGTACAGTTTCAGTTAGACACAAAGATTGAGTTTTAGAGATTGACTTTATAGCAGAGTGACTATATTTAAAAATGATTTATTATGCATTTCAAATTTTCTGTTTAAAATACACATAGTATCTGTATTCCCAGTTCTTAAAACATGACCTATTAAATAACAGATTTTCAAGACTGAATGATTTTTTTTACCTTGTCCTTATCTCTAGATTTTATTTAAACTTTATCTCATTAATTGCTAATTCTCTCTTTATGAATGTTAAATACTTAAAATAGCACCAAACATAACTAAACAAAACAAGAACAAAATTTGTTTTTTATTTCAAATGGCATGTTCCATTGCGTTCTAAGACTGGACTGTCTTGGAGATAAAGAAGACTTCATTATTTTATATAATATTCCTTTGAGAAATCCTGAGCTCTGTGCAAAAATGACATACTTCAATTTTTTTTGCTTATAATTTTATCACTCCATAGAGCCCAGATCGAGTTCCTAAGTTCTCACTAAGGCACATGGGTCTCATTCCATTACATTTTTGGCCTGTGTCAATTAATTTTCTTTTCTCAGATAATAAATTTACACTCCTATTCCACTTCTCAGCAGTTAGACATTTTCAGCATGGAACATTCTATTAAAATGAAATGGCAAATTGCCTTGTAGCACACACATTTTCAAAGAATGTTTTTGACTGATAATGTAGTTCTTATGAGTTTCTTTCCAAAGTAATCCATTTACACAAAATACATTATTAATTTTGTGCATTTACAAACTACACATAATTTCAAAGTGATGTCATTGTTCCACAAATATATCTAGGTTTCAAAGTGATTGATTAAATTCTGTTTAAAATTTTGCACAGAAGTGCAGTATATAATCACATTTTATATCCCTCTGTGCAGGATATAGTTTTCTAAATCACACTCCATTGTCAGGAGCATGTTCATCTTCCATACAGAACACACTGACTGAAAATAAGATCAAGTCTGCATATTTGGGATATAAATTTTTGAGATTACTGCTCTTGGTATAATATATCTCTCTTGTACTTGAGCCTCTAGATCTTGCTGTTTTAAACACTTTTGTGCTTGCAAGATTTATGCATCTGTATACTTTGTTTATATTCAGCAGCTAAGTATATTTTGTCCTGTTATCATGACTCAACCTGTAATTTGTTTTAAAAGTACAAGTAAGGTTTTAAACATAATTATAGTGTAATCTCTTTAAATTTTGCTG
Organism: Gorilla gorilla gorilla; assembly: GCF_029281585.2. NCBI lineage: Eukaryota > Metazoa > Chordata > Mammalia > Primates > Hominidae > Gorilla > Gorilla gorilla. Next base: position 75,063,060 of record NC_073243.2, read on the forward strand.
CATTATCACTCAGAATGTGAAAAATCTAAATTAAAAGTGTGTGCAGAAGTATACACATTTTTCAATATACAAACTTAGGTATCATGTTAGATTCATCACGATTTGAAAATGAAATTTGATTATAATACTTGCAAGATGACTTACAAGTTAATATTTATATGTACACTTATAATTTTTACAATTTTTAAAAACATCCAATATGTTAGTTTTCTTTGATTACTAATGATAACAGTAGAAATACCTGGCCCTGGTTATCATATCTGGTTGTTATGATCAATTGAAACAATATATGCAAAAGCAAATACATTTTAAAACTTTTTAATATTAATTTTTACTGTTATGTATTCTGAATAATGCAGTTTTATAGTTAATTATTATAACATGACACAAATGGTAGAGATTTTGATACCTATATTTTTAATAAAAATGTTCAAAACCGTATTTCACAAAATGTATCATGCTGTAAGGTTGCAACAGCCCTCTCAAATAGAGTTCTGCCTTTCTCTTGCCCTTTAAACTAATGCTATCTGAGAGTGCAACAGAAGGCCCTCATTACGTGCGGGTATCTTGATCATTGACTTCCTTGCCTACAGAACTATCAGAAAATAATTTTCTATTTTTTATAAATTACCCAGTGTCAGGTATTTTGTTACAGCAGCACAAAACAGACTAAGACATAGAGTGTAAAATTATCCTTCCATATTGCTGCAAGTGAAATTATTTTTTATAGTTGTGTAATATTCATTGTGCATGTATGTGTGTGTATATATGTATATATGTATATCACATCAATTTCTTTATCCAGTTATCTGTTGATGGACACATGTTGATTTAATATCTTTGGTATTATGAATATTGCTGCTATAAATAAATGAGTGCAAATATCTTTTTTGGTATAATGATATTTTTTATTTTGGTTATACACCCAGTATAGGATTGTTAGAGTGAATTGTGGCTCTTTAATTCTTGAAAAAATTTCATACTGTTTTAATAGAGGTGGGACAAATTTACATTCCTTCTAATTATACTATAAGGCTATAGTAACAAAAACAGTATGATACTGATATAAAAATGGACACAATACCCAATAGAGCAAAATAGAAAATCCAGGAATATAGTGACAAAGGCACTTTGTCACTTTATTAGTGGATATTTATAAAGGGACCTAACTACAGTCAATGGATATTTGACAATGCTGAAAAAAAAAAATACACTGGGAAAAGGATATTCCCTTCAATAAATAGTGCAGGGAAAATTGGAAAGCCACATGCAGAGGAATAAAACTGGGCCCCTATCTGTTGCCATCCACAAAGTTAACTCAGGATGAATTAAAGACTTAAATATAATACCTGAAGCTATAAAAATAGTCATAGAAAACCTGGAAAAACTCTTCTAGACATTGGCCTTGGCAAAAAATTTGTGACTAAGACCTCAAAAACAAATTTAGCAAAAACAAAAGTAGACAAATGGGACTTAATTAAACAAAAAAGTTTCTGCACAGTAAAAGAAATAACTGAGGAAAGAGATAACCTGAAGAATGTGAGAAAATATTTGCAAACTATGCATCCAACTAAGTACTAATATCCAGAATCGACAAGAAATTCAAACAACTCAACAACAACAAAATAGATAACCCCATTAAAAAGTGGACAAAGTACATAAACAGGCATTTCTCAAAAGCCAAGACATACAAGTGGACGGCAAACATATGAAATAATGCTCAATCTCATCATCAGAGAAATAAAAATTAAAACCACAATGAAATGCCACCTTATACTAGTCAGAATAGCAATTTTTTAAAAGTCACAACGCATCAGGTATTGATGAGAATGTAGAGAAAAGTAAGTGAATCCTTACATAGTATAGGTGACATTTTTATTTATAGAATATCAAAATAGACAATTACTTAAAATTCATTTGAATTATAAAATATTAAAATGCAGATTTATGAATATTTTGTACTTTCTAAAAGTTTAACCACAATAAAAATCCAAACTACCACTATTGTGTCCATAATAATTCGTAATTGTATGTGATGATGTTGAGAAATCTTCCTAAATGTTAGGATTCAAGTCCCTCATTTATTTTAATGAAAACATCATCTTAAAAGCATTTCAAGGCATATAGCTCAATAATTCAACAAATAACATTTGCAAATTGATAATCCATGTTTCAAAGACGTCAAGATGAACTCAAAGTCTACAGAGATACCCTTTTGATTCACGGAAATAATGTTACCCTAAATGAGAGAAGATAGGGAAGACCATGTCAAATGAATCACTTTTTGATGTGGTTTGGCTGTGTCCCCACCCAGATCTCATTTTGAATTTTAGTTCTCATAATCCCCATGTGTCATGGGAGGGACCTGGTGGGAGGTAATTGAATCATGAGGGCGGTTACCCTCCGTGCTGTTCTCGTGATAGTGAGTGAGTCTCACAAGATCTGATGGTTTTATAAGGGGATTCCACATTTGCTCAGCTCTCATTCTTCTCCTTCCTGCTGCCATGTGAAGAAGGACATGATTGCTTCCCCTTCCACCATGATTGTAAGTTTCCTGAATGTTCCCCAGCTGTACGGAACTGTTAGTCCATTAAAGTTCTTTTCCTTATAAATTATCCAGTCTGGGGTATTTCTTCATAGCAGCATGAGAACAGACTAATACACACTTTAATATTGATTTACATTTCTATGATCTTCAGTGATCTTGAGTATTTTTTAATGTTTGTTGGCAACTTGCATGTCTTCTTTTGATAGATGTCTGTTATGTCATTTGCCTACTTTGTAATGACATAATGTGTTTATTTATTTATTGAGTTCCATGTAGATTCTGGATATTAGTACTTTGTTAGATGCATAATTTGTGAATATTTTCTCCTGTTCTGTAGGTTGTCTGTTTACTCTGTTGATTATTTCTTTTGTTGTGCAGAACATTTTTAGTTTACTTAGGTCCCATTTGCCTATTATTATTTTTGTTTCATTTGCTTCTGACGACTTAGTCATAAATTCTTTGTCAAGGCTGATATTCAGTAAAGTTTTCCTAGGTTTTCTTCTAGGAATTTTATAGGTTTTTACATTTGAGTATTTAATCAATCTTGAGTTAATTTTTATATATGGTGAGATATAGGAATCCAGTTTTATTCTTGTGTATATGGATATCCAATTTTTCTAGTACAATTTATTGAAAAAGATATCCTTTCCACGTTGTTTATTTGTGCATGCTTTGTTGAAGATTAGTTGGTTGTAGGTATGTGGCTTTATTTCTTGGTTCTCTATTTAATTTTATTGGACTATGTATTTGTTTTTGTATTGGTACCATGCTGTTCTTGTTACTATAGGTTTGTAGTATAATTTGAAATGGGGTGATGTGCTGACTCCAGCTTTGTTCTTTTTGCTTAGAATTGCTTTGGCTATCCGGGTCATTTTTTCAATCAGGATTTCATATAAACTTTGGGATTGTTGTTTTCTAATTCTGTGAAAAATGACATTGGTAGTTTGATAGAAATTGCATTGAAACTTTAGATTGCTTTGGACACCATGGTCATTTTTAATTTTTTTAAATCCATGAATATGGGATATTTTTCCATTAGTTTGTTTTATGTCAGGTTTCTTCCATCCATCTTTTGTAGTTCTTATTGTAGAAATATTTTTCCTCCTTGGTTAAATGTATTTCTCAGTTATGTGTGTGTGTGTGTGTGTGTGGCTATTGTAAACGAGATTGAGTTCTTGATTTTGTTCTCAGCTTGAATATTATTGCTATATAGAAATACTACTGATTTTGTACATTGACTTTGTATTCTGAAACTTTATTGCAGTAATTTGTCAAGTGTTGGAGTCTTTCAGAGTCTTTAGGGTTTTCTTTGTATAACACCATGCCATCTCTTAATGTAACGTCTATCCCAACTTTTGTGGTAATTTTTTTCTTGCATTTTTTATAATTTTATTTTCTAATTTGTTTATCCAGAAATACGATTTAGTTCTCTTTGGTATTAGACTTGAAAACAGTGCAAATTTTCTTTCTCAACATTTCATTTTTGAAATTCATCCATGTTTTTGCATAGTTCATTCATTTTTGTTGATGTATTGAGTAGTCTTAAGTTACCAATTTCATTTTTAATAGTTATGTTTTTCCAAAAATTTTATAATAATTAGTAGTTTTATCATGACTATTCCTATATACATATTCATATAAATGCATAACTAAGAGTGCAATTGCTCATTTGGAGGGCATGCCATCTTTAGCACTATGACTATTAAATAAATTGTTTGCATCGATTAAGAGGGTGATATTCCACATGATCACCAGGACTGTGGATTGTCAGACATTTTAAGTAACTGTGGCTCCCCATACAGGATAACTTGGTTAAACTTGCTATTCACTTGGCATCCCTAGCATTATTTATTGTCATCATAAGAATGGAACCCAAAGTTCTAGAGTTTTTAATCAATTATCAAACAACAATTAATTGAATACCATGTAAGTTCCTAACCTTGTGCTAGCCATTGTCCTACATTTGTGATAAGAATAGATAAAGTGCCCTTCTTCTACCTAGCAGTTCAGACAATAAACAATGAGAAAAGAAATTAAATGTGTATTGTATGATAGCAGGTTAGTGATAATCACTAATAATCCAATGAGGTTATATGATACCAAAATATTGATTAGATCAAGAAATCACTGTTAAAGAGGAAATATTATTTATCAGTATGTTTATAACAGATGGAGCAATGAGTATAAAAGTCATGTGTTAGGGTATGCAAGGTGATGATATAGAGCAGAGTAATCAAGGCAAAGGATAATGGTAGGTGGAGAAGCCAGCTTATAGTTCTGAGCAAGATCATATCTTTAGCTTTTATTAGGTGAGTAAATGAAATACTTTTGAGATTTTCAGCTGGAAAAATGAAACTAATGTGAAATGCGTTATATTGCCAGAGGTGACTTCCATTGCCTGGTGGGGAAGAGATTGGAGGAAGGATGGATAGTGGCAGCACACAGATACTGCTGAGAAGCTATTTTAGTAGTTCATGTAAGAGACAATCGTCAGATTTGCAATACATTTCCAGGTGAAATGTAATTGACTTTCTAATGGCTTGGAATGGTGTATATAAAACAGCTGGTAATGACTCCAAGTTTTGAAGCTTTAGAATATAGATTAATAATGGCTCAAATTACTGAGTGAAAAATTACTGGGAAAGAAGCAGGATTGGCAGGATGCAGATAAAGAATTCTGTTTTACTTACTAAGGTTGAGATGCCTATTTGACATTCAAGGCAGTTGCAAATGAGATGAGTGTTCAGGAACGAGATATCAGCTAAAGATATAAATTTTAGTCTTGTGCCCATATCTTAGCCCTAAGGAAGGATTTTATGAACTGCTGGTGAGACTGTAAATCAGTACAATCAATGTAGACAAAGAAATAAATGCATACACCATGTCATCTTGTAATAACTCCCAACCCCCAACACCTAAAGAAGAGACTGTATGTGTAAGTTGGGAGTGTATTGTGGAGTAAGAATAAGAAACAGGATGGGTGCTATAGGGAGAGAGAGTAAAATCTAGAACATATTATTAAGTTAGGTGATGGAATACTATATGACCATTCACTGAAGTGAAACAACGGGGGAAATATGTATCCATCAGCTCTAGGAGTTCCATTTTTCAAGCATAGCCTCATGGATGCTAACTTCTCAATGTGTCTAGACAGTGCATTTATGAGTACCAAGCAAAATGCCTACAACAATCCACACAACATTGTCTGAGAAATCCCACAGCAGAAAGTGAATTCTTGCTCTAGTCTGAAGCCACATACTATCACTTCCATCTTTATGAAACTGACCAAAGTCTACATAAAAATGGTAACCTTGGGAGGCCGAGGCGGGTGGATCACGAGGTCAGGAGATCGAGACCATCCTGGCTAACACGGTGAAACCCCGTCTCTACTAAAAATACTAAAAAAAATTAGCCGGGCGTGGTGGCGGGCGCCTGTAGTCCCAGCTACTCGGGAGGCTGAGGCAGGAGAATGGCGTGAACCCAGGAGGCGGAGCTTGCAGTGAGCCGAGATCGCGCCACTGCACTCCAGCCTGGGCGACAGAGCGAGACTCCGTCTCAAAAAAAAAAAAAAAATGGTAACCAAGGCTCTGACTGGAAGAAGAGGTAATGCTGAGAGGGTCTGCAGTGATGTAAGATCCAATACACCCTATGATTTTTAAATTTTGTTCCTAGGTTTATATCCTAGAGAAACTCTGACATATATATGTGTATATATACACATTTATATATATACACATTTACATATATATATATATATACACACATACACACACATTCATAGCAGCGTTTTGTTGAAATAGCAAAAAATGAGAAAAAAACTAAATGGCAACATAATGAACAAAAGGGAGCTGTGTTTTGATATTTTTATATAGTACAATGCTAAACACCATTTAAAATAATTGATAAGAGTTATATGTGCCAACATAGATGGACATCATCAATGTCATATAAAACAAAATAAAGCAGAAGGTAGATAGACACTTTTTTTTCAGTCGGAGTTTTTGCTCTGTTGTCCAGGCTGGAGTGCAGTGGCGTGATCTTGGCTCACTGCAACTTCCACCTCCCGGGTTCAAGCAATTCTCCTGCCTCAGACTCCTGAGTAGCTCAGATTACAGGCGCCCTCCACCATGCCTGGCTAACTTTTGTATTTTTAGTAGAGACAGGGTCTGACCATGTTGGCCAGGCTGGTCTCGAACTCCTGACCTCAGGTGATCCACCTGCTTAGGCCTCCCAAAGTGCTGGGATTACAGGCATGAACCACCACGCCCTGATGACAGACACATTTTTAACTTCTAAGAATATATGATCATGATTAAATTGTGTCTGTGGAGACTTGCATATATACTAAATTTTAAACAATCAGAGATATTTGTTCATTACCACATTTTAGGAGTCATTATTTCCTCTATGAAGAGAGAAAGGAATTTGATACAGGTTCACAGGGGCTTCCAATAGATTGAGACTTTTATTTCTAGCTGAGCTGCTGATAGATGAATTTTTTTTTGTTATTATGACTTTCATATGTATTAAAAATAAAATGAAAAAACAAGGATTAGGTGAGGAACCTATACGTCTCTAATATGCAGAATACCACAGAAATAATGACTGTTGGGAAATTAGGCCTTAGCTCTGATGTTTGAACCATCCCCTCAGTGTTTCCCAGTGCTTCTTAGAGTATTTTGATCACCTCTGTGTTGGTGCTTTAGAACTAGAGAAAGCCGTTTTGTTAACCTTTTTTTTTTTTTTTTTGAGACAGAGTTTCTCTCTTATTGCCCAGGCTGGAGTGCAGTGGCACAATGTCGGCTCACTGCAACCTCTGCCTTCTGGATTCAAGTGATTCTCCTGCCTTGGCCTCCAGAGGAGCTGGGATTACATGCCACCACATCTAGCTAATTTTTTGTATTTAGTTGGTCGGGCTGGTCTTGAACTCCTGACCTCAGGTGATCCACCCGTCTCAGCCTCCCAAAGTGCTGGGATTACAGGCGTGAAACACTGCACCTGGCCTTTTGTTAACTTTTAGTTGAAGTTCAGGAGTACACGTGCAGGTCTGTTATACAGGTAAACTCGTGTCATGGGGATTTGTTGTACAGGTTATGTTGTCACCCAGGTATTAAGCTTAGTACCCATTAGTTACTTTTCCTGAACCTCTCCCTTTTCCCACCCGCTACTCTCAGGTAGGTCCGAGTGTGTGGTGTTCTCCTCTATGAGTCCATGTGTTCTTATCATTTGGCTCACATTTATAAATAAGAACATGCTGCATTTGTTTTTCTGTTCCTGCGTTAGTGGGAGCTGAGGATGGGTGGAGCTGAGGATAATGGTCTCCAGCTCTACCCATGTTCCTGCAAAGGACATGATCTTGTTCTTTTGTATGGATGAATACTATAAAGTCTTCCAAACTGTTTTGGTTTTGGTTTGTTTTCTTTCTTGAGAAAGGAAAGACAAAATAGAAATAAAAGAGTAGGCCGAGCGGGGTGGCTCACGCCTGTAATCCCAGCACTTTAGGAGGCTGAGGCAGATGGATCACTAGGGGTCAGGAGTTTGAGACCAGCCTGAACAACATGGTGAAATCCCGTCTCCACTAAAAATACAAAAAATCAGCCAGGCATGGTGGCACATGCCTGTAATCCCCGCTACTAGGGAGGCTGAGGCAGGAGAATCACTTGAATCTGGGAGGCAATGGGTTGCAGGGTGTGCCAGGATGGCACCACGGCCTGGGTGAAAGAGTGAGACTCCGTCTCAAAAAAAAAAAAATAAAATAAAAAAGGGAGAGAGCAAGAGTACAAATGTATGGCAGAAATCAAGAGAAGAGTTTGCTTTTTTGAATAACTACACCCTGGACATTAGTTTCAAGAGAACCGTCTGCTGGAAATATAACTATATGTTTAAGTTGATGGATCATTATTACACATAGCATAAAGAAAATCACTCCTTGCTAGAAAGCTCTGTGTAGGTCATCAGGCATCACAGTGTGGAGTTATCTAAGCAGGCACAAAGGTAGGATATCTGAATAACTGATTTATTTTCATGTTTACTGAGAATATTCATTGCAACAAGTCAGTAGAGAAACAGTAAAGAGGGCAGGCATGGCTATGCTTCTATAGAATCTAGTGAAGAGGAGATAATTTCAAATAACCCAAGAAGGTAAATGAGTAGTCAAATTTTGAAAAGGACTATTAACTTACAAACAGGAAACTATAATAGAAAATAGTTGGTTGAAGGCAGAATGCCCAGTTCAGAAAAGATTCCTCTGAAAAGCAATATATAAGCATAGACTTCGAGGATGAGGAGTCAGTCATTTTGAAAGAGCAGATGAAGAAAGTTTCAGGACAAAGAAAGAGCATCTGCAAAGACCTCAACCAAGAAATCACACAGAAAATGTTGAATTTAATCTGTTGCTAGACAAAAGTGAGCTACGGATCATATGGTCTTGGATGAGAGAGACAGATGATATAGTTCGGATGTCCCACCCAAATCTCATGTTGAAACGAGATCCCCAGTGCTGAAGGTGGAGCCTGGTGGGAAGTGTTTGGATCACGGGGTCGAATCCTTCGTGGCTTGGTGCTGTCTCCATGACAGTGCACCTACCCCAACACACTCTCTCTCTCTCGCTCCTGCTTTCACCATGTGAAGCGCCTGCTCCTGCTTTGCTTTCTGTCATGAGTAAAAGCTCCCTGAGGCCTCTCCAGAAGCAGATGCCACTGTGCTTCCTGTACAGCCTGCAGAACTGTGAGCCAATTAAACACTTTTATAATATCCAGTCTCAGATATTTCTTCATAGCATTACAAGAACGGCCTAATATAACAGATAAGCAGGGACTAAAGTCATCAAAATTAGAATTGTGCATTAAATTTTGATTGCATTTAAAAGGCAGATGCTTTGAGGCTAGAATGAGGTAAGAACTGTGTTTTTGTTTTGTTTTGTTTGCTCTTAACAAATTAGTCTGACTTCAGTCCATAGTAAATTGGAGAGGAACTGGTAGAAGATAAAAGAACTGGTAAAAAGCCATTGTAAATACTCAAGTTTCAGAAACAATTTTGTGGTAAGGGCAAATCCTCAGGTCAAGAAAAGTGTGTTACTAAATTCTGTTAGTTTCCAGAAGAAAGATAAAGTCATATGACACAGATTTTACTCCTTACGTTAGAGAGTGTGCTAAGGATACCACCCACATTTTCCAACATTTATTCCCATCATGTTTTATGATCTTCATTTCTAGTCCATCCTCATTATTTCTAGCAACAGTCTATGAAATTTCTTACATTAATAGAAATAATTAATTTATTAATTAATAAAGTATTAAGAAATTTATTAAGAAATAATAAATAATTAATATTCAGCAATGTGCTAAACATTGTTGAAACATTGTCTCAGTATTACTCTTGGAAGAGCTCTGAGGTAGACAGTATTTCCAATATATGAGTCATGAGGAAACTGAGGAATGGAGAGATTAAACAACTTGTTGAGGGTAGCATAATTGTAAATGGTGAAGACATAATACAAATCCTAATATCTATGACTCTAATGCTTTAAAAAATCATTGTATATACTACACTGTCTCTCTGATGTGTGAATCTACCCTGTTCTAATTCATTATTTATAACAAGTATTTGTTGCCAGGTAGCATTCTAGGCTTTGGGGATACATCTTTGAAAAAGCTTATAGAAATCTCTGTCCTCAGGGAACTAATATTCTAGGGACTATACAATAAACAATAAGCAAAAATGTAACATGTATAGTGTGTTAGACTGTAGTAAGTGCAATGGCAAAAAATTAAGAATGGAGTATGTCTAAGGGGACAGATTGTTTGGAATTTGAATAAAGTGGCTATGGAAAACCTCACTGAGATAATGGCATCTGACCAAAGGCATGAGGAAGATATAGAACGAACCATATCTGTTGCATGTTTAGTAATAACAAATAAACTACTGTACATGAAGCTGAGTGAGAAAATTACATAGTGCAAAGAGGGAAGTCCATGGAAGAATTGGGGTCTCCATGTGGTGCAGCACCTATAAAGCATTGTGCAAGTTCTGACTTTTACACTGAATGAAATGAGAGATCAGAATTTTACACAGAAAAAGGTAATAACCTGATACATGTTTTAAAGTGATTATACAAGTTGCTGTTTTGAGGATGTACTGAAGGGTGCCTTATGCAGAATCAGAAACACCTGTTTGCTGGCCAGTTCAATAACCTGGGCAGTAAATGATGGTGGTTAGCACCAGGATGCTAGCGGTGAAAGCAGCAAAAATGATCAGAATTGAGCTGTATTTTGAATATACAGTTAATAAGTTTTGTGGCATGACAGAAAAATGATTCCATGATATTCATATTGAGCAACCTTGTTGATTTGATATTCAAACTAAGTCCTAATGTTAAACAATGTAGGAATTTCAATGAAAATATGACCAAAGGGAGAAAATGGCTCCCAACCTACTGTAATTAGAGTTCCCTTCTGTTGTTTTAAAATGCTGCTATGGATAGAGAAAACAAGATATGGATTTGGGAGAAAATTACCCACAGTCTAATTGTCAGATTTATTGACTTAAATGTTACATGGCAATAAAATTGAAAGAAAAATAAGAAGAAATTCTGAAAGCCAGCATGTTAGATTTATTCCCTCCACAAAAAGAATTGCTAATATTTATAAAGTGAGATAATATGCCAAACACTTGTACTTGGCATAATTGCATTTTCTCAACAAATCCTGTATAATCAACATTGTTTTATTTGTATATGTGTGAAAAATCATGACAACTGCAGTTTAAGCTACATTTGTATGAAACAGTCAATATGTGGCAGAGCCAGAATAAAGCCCACATTTAGATTAAAGGAATTCTCTTTCCATTGCACAAACCCATATTGCCTGTGGAAACCCTAAACAAGCTATTTAAATTTGTTGGAATTCAGTTTTTCAACTTTTTAAAACTAAGAGTCCAGTTCTAAATCAAGTTTATGTTTAAATTCTTCACTTATGCTTAGTATGTACATTATTCCAAAATGTGAATTGGTCCCAAATATCATATTCATTCTAACAGTGGACATTAAAAGTTTAAAAGATATCTGCTATGTTGTTGAACTGATTATATTTTATCAGAAAGTGAAAGGAACTACTCAGCATATTTCTAATGAGTGTACAGAGGGAAAGTATTTTGCCTCATTTAATTTTGTAAAACCTCTCTCTGGCACATAATTCAAAGTCTTTTTTTGCCCACAGGAATAGTGAGGCAGGTATTTATTAATTCACGTCATAATACAAGAATAGGTAGCAATAAAACACTGGCATTTTCCAAATTGCCAGTATAAAGAATTGTCAGAAGAACATGGGTATTATCTTCAGATTCTCCAAGGGGTTAACCTTTATGTTATCTGTTAAATATGAATTATGTATTAACTTCTCATATTTCATATATAAAACTTTGTGCCTTGGTCCTGTTCCTCAGGATGACCTTGATGAAATCAGAAATAATAGTGGTCTTTACCAAAGACATTAATCAATAACTTTATAATGTGAAGCACTATGAATATTTAATGGCTTCAGCTTGAATAATTCAAATCCTGCATTACTAAAAAATAAAGTCAATTGAGTGGCTGAGAGTTCTATATCCCACAATTCCTACTCTGCTTACTACCTATTCTATTTACTATTCTCTTTACTATTTGAGAAGGATATGGAGTTGAATATGTTGCAAACATCATGTATCTTTTGTTCGATTTTCTTGAACACATCATATTTTTTTTTAGTTCATTTTCTGAATATAAGTAATTTTTGGTGAATTAATACTTTAAACAAGAGTTCACCTGGAAAACAGTAGGCTAAATTTCATTAAAAATATTTTATTAACATACCTTAAAAATTTAATAGGACAATGCATCAAAGAACAATTTCAAAATAAAAACACAGAAAATAAATGACCAGCAAAATTGTATTGAAGTCTTAAAAACAGAAATAAATACCTTAATAATCATAGGTAATACGGAAATCCAATGTATGACTTACCTATAGAAAACCATTGTAAAATTTCATTTAAATCTAATGTCAATATGAGCTATGTAGGAAGTCCATTAATAAATAAGAATACTATATAGGTACACATGTATATATTCATTTTAAGCCATATGCAGCCCTATTTGAAAATGTTAAAAAAGTCATCAGGATTAGTCCATTCTGATTATTAAAAAATAAAATTGTCATTGCTCATTGTAGAAGATAAATGTCAGCTGTGCAGTGGATGTGTTTATAGCCACCCAGTAATCCTATCACCTCAATAATGCATTTCCCTTTTTTTAGTTAAAAACTTAATTACATTAAGAAATTGCATGTGTTTAGGAATATGAATATAGAAGGAGTAATCATCGTTCAGTAAAATAAGTTTTACTTGCATATTAAAATTTACTGTGTTTGTGAAGATGCTGATAGTACATTACATATGGAGATTCAAGTGTGCATAGTCACTAATTCTTTAAACTATGTTTGATGTTAGTAATAATTTACATATATATCAGAATTTAATTGAAAAATACTAAATGACTGCTAATATACATTATTCTTCTGAGTTGCATTTTTGCTTAATGAAATAGAATTTTTTTAAAAAAATGTTTATTTTACCTTTATTCCTACTAGATTATACATTTCATCGGAACAGCATTATATGTTTATTAGTATATTTGTTTACCTATATTAGAAATTGACTTTGAAATAAACCAGATATAATAGCATTGTTGTGGATGTATTTATTGTGGTAAAAATAATATTCTGCATCTGAGTTTTAAGCAAGGAGATTTTACAAATGGCAGAAAACTACAAGACCCTCAACTGATGTTAGAAATGTAAGTAAAGAAGATAAAAATTAAAATGATAAAGAAAAGCATTTGGGGTATAGTATCATTGTGCTTCCCAGGAGAATGAGTTGTAAGTGCCCACTCCGCATTTTTCAGTAACATATACTTAAAGTAAGCACACAGGGGCTACAGACGCTATTTTTTGGTTCAACATGACCTGAGCAGTTAATTACTCGTAAGGGGAAGAAGCAAGAATGGGCTCAGGGAAGGAGACAGAGAAAGATTGGGCGGGGCGGGGAGGGAGGGAGAGTTTCACCTGTATCTAAAACAGATCAGAAGCAATTTCTTCCTCCATCTCCTCACTTCTCTATTTCTACTAATAAAAAGTAAACCAGACAAAATAGATTATTGTGTCATTTTTGTTTTCTTATTTTGTAATACACAGAAAAACTCAAGCTGGAGAGGGAAATGAACAGATGCATATGGCTGGAAAGACTCAGTACTAATCTCTACAATGTTGTTTTAATAGAATGGAGACAAGACCACATACTTTCTTACAATAACGAGGATCAATAAAGACAAAACTGACACTTTGTAATGAATAACGATCTAAACACTCACCTGAGAAAGCATCTCTTCGTTGCAGGTTTTTGGAAATGGGCTATATTTTTTGAATCATAACCGATATGTACTGCCATAAACAAGAGGATTTCAAGCCAGCTCCATATGGTCGAAAATTATTTCATTTACTACTAAGAGAAAAGTGTAAGACAAGTCCTGTGGTAAAAACAGATTTATTGCCTCTGCTATTCAATATTTCTTCATATATTACCATTGACATATTTTATCCGTTCTTCACAGCAATGGCTTTGCCGTGGCAAATTAAATATCTCATTGTCCTTCTCTGTCCATTTTACATTGTAATGTTTCTGAGTAGACTTTTATAGTTCTCTCACAGAATTATAGCAAGTCTTTAAATAAAAACAAAATTGAAACAAAAATTTTTGACTCAACTTAAAATCCCTCTTTATTTTATAATTTGGATTTTTGAGTAAAATATGCTATATCCTATTTAACCAGAACTTTCATATGTAACGTATCAATGGAATTATCTAAAGCTCATTTGGTTTTGCATAAAAACACAGAGTAAAAACATTCTAAAATAGACACTGAAATAAAAACAATGAAAGCAAAACTATTAATTTTACATTTTTCATTCAGGTATTTTGATTTTTACTATATTATATTATTACATTAGGTATTAGAGTAATCATTGATTGCTTGCAAAATCCTGCTCCTTTCTAGGTGCAATGAAGAATTTTTATTTTATTGAAAAATTATCTTAAAACGTAAGACTGTGAATGATAGCAAAGATTTAGTAGACCCAATGTATTCTCAGATAAATGTAAAATAAGCAAGATATGAATTAAAGGGTAAATATAGAGTTTAACAGCATAGATCTTAAAATCCATTATCATAAGGTAGAAGGATGTATAATTTATCATGATTAAAATATACTAAATATTCATATCACAGCATTCTGATTTCTGATATCTACAATTTAGGTGACATATATACATATGTATATATATAACTATATTATTTGGTATTTTAAAAGGTCAAAGAGTTTTTCTCCTTTCCCAGCATTACTCATCACTTTTCTTAGGCACTGGATGATTTTTGAAGTTGTATACATGACACATAGCACTAGATTTAAAAAGTGAAAATAAACTTACTGTCCATCAGTAAGGGAATGGACTAATACACTATGATTTATTCATACAATAGAAATAATGAGAGATACAAAATCAAAATGAACAACTCCAGAAATGAATGCTGAGTTAGAAAAAGAAGATAAATACCCATTTTAGAACTCTGATATATATATGATATATATAAATATATATTTATATATAATTCTTTAAATTTTTATAGAAACAAAGAAGGATTGTGGCATAAGGCTTTGGTATCTTCTATTTTTATTTCTGAATAAAAAAGGCACTTATGATAGCTATTATAAAATTTTGATACTTGATAAATCTACATGAACAGTGCTGTCATTTCATGCACTGTCATGCATGTTTCAAATATTATATTATTAACATAATAATATAAATATTATATTAACATAATAATATAAATATATTATTAACATAATAATGTTAACATTATATTAACATCAAATGACAATTCATATTTTAAGATTTGCTTTGAAAATTTCCAACTCAAATTGAATTTTAAAGACTATCTGAATGGCTTGTCAGTGTGAAAAAGATTTCACACAAACTCCATTAGGCAAACCACAGATATTCTAAGATACATTCTGTCCTAACGACATTTCCTTCCAAGTGTGCAGATATTCTTGGTAATCTATATCTTTATCTATTTGGAATTTATAAAATCATTCTAAATTGAAAGAAGTACACATTAAGAATGTATAATTCTTCCATATGCCATTATTTGAACATATTTTTAACTAAAAATGTGGCATATGTATAAAATGCACACATTATAAGTGTAGAGTTCAATTAATTTTTACATAGTGAAACTTAGACACTTAAACAACTCCTACAAAGGTCATGAAACAGTACTTCAAAATGCCTGTCCTTCTCCTGACTTATCCTTACGTTAACAGCATAGTGTGTGTGTGTGTGTGCGTGTGCGCACGTGTGTGCGTGCGCGCTTTGGTTGTAGTTAATATATGATGGAGAAGTGAGAATGCATGTTTATGTAGTTGTGTGTGAGTGTATGCGTGCATATGTGTGAGTGTGCATGAGCATGTCTTCTATAGCTCAGCCGAACCTTATATTGATGAGAGTCATTGAGGTTGTTGCTTGCAGCAACAGTTCACTCGTTTACATTGATTTGTAGTTCCTTGTTTATAAACATATCACAATTGATTTTTTCATTATATAATTGATGGGCCTTTGGCTTGTTTCCAGTTTTAAAGCAAATATAAATAATGCTGCTATATGCATTTTTTTGTCCTTGATGAACACATGTATGCATTTATGTTTACTACATACAGTTGAATGGAACTCTAGTGCTGGGTATTTACCATAGATAATGTCAAATTTTGATTTTTACTTGTCACATTCTACCTCCATCAGCAATAAATGAACTATTATCAGTCCTATTTACTTCAACAAACCGGTAGGTGTGTAGTGTTTTCTCCTTCTGATTTTTTTCCCATGGTAACTATTACTTGCGTTTCCTCATGATTAATGGAAACCTTTTCATACATTGATTGTCAATTTAGATATTCTTCTTACTGAAGCGCTTCATCAAGCACCTGGCCCATTGTTTGTGGAATTCTCTTTCTTTGCTTGTTTATTTGCAGAAATGTGTGTATTTTTCTGACTATAATTTTTTGTTAGTTATATATTTTACAAATATTATTTTCCGGTTACTGGCTTAAATTTTTACACGCTCTTAATTATTATGTACATATATATATCTTAACTATTCTGTATGACACACACTCATATAATATATACAAAGATTATATATGTGTGTGTGTTTGAGTAATTGACACAGCACTATTTATTGCACAGATCAGCTTGGCTCTACTTTCAAATATCAAATATCCATATATGTATGAGTCTGTTTCTAATCAGATTAGTCAGATTAGTCAGACTCTAATCTGTTCTATTGCTTTACTTGCTTATCCTCAGTTCAAAATAAGTCTTCCTGATTTATTTTCCAATACATGTGACAGCCTTTAGAAAAATCACCCAAATTTTTATTTCTTTTAAGTTACTGCCTTTGCTTTGTTTGCTTTTTATGTTTTAATATATATTTTACAATATCCACAAAAATAACCCAACAGTCATTTTATTTCTGATTGTACTGAATGTTTAGAACAATCTTAGCACATTTAATACTTAACAATATTGAATCATTGATTTCAGGGACATAATACTGTCCTTGATTTATTTAGATCTTTTCAAATGTATAGCAATAAGCTTTATAGTCTTTAGTGCAGAATATGTTTACATTTAATATTCATATGCTTAGTTTTCCTCAATGCACTGCTAATACCATTTTTCTCTAATTGTTTATGGTATATACACAAGCAATTGATTTTTTGCACCTCAGACTTATATGGAAATATCTGATAAGCATATTTTGTGATTAAAATGATATATAGATTACATAAATTTTATTATAAATTATATGAATAAATAATATTTTTATTTTTTACATTCAATTTTTGCCTTATTCTACTGTTCATAAGTTCTAAAATTAAGTCTAGTAGAGATAATAGAAACAGGCTTCCTGTTGCCTTTCTTTGTTCAGAGAAAAAGCTGCTTTTTAAATTTTTTTATGTTAGTATAATTTTTTTAAGCTGGATTTTGCAAATATTATTTCCAGGATATTGAAATTCTCTTCTGTAAATGTGAATTTTTTAATAGAAATGAGAAATAAATATATATAATGCTTTTATTGGTTTTTAATTTTCTGATCACATATATTTTTTTCCTGACTAAATCATCATCATACAATTACACTGATAATGTTCTGAATTTCAAAGGGCTCTTCCCTTTATGAACTAAGTCCAATGTGTTTATGGTGCATTATTATTCACATATATTGTTCAAAATATTATATTTAGGAATTATGCACACATGATTTAGAGAGGAATTAACCTGTAGTTATCAGGTGTTTCTTTTTTTTTTCCTGATCTTTGTAGAGTTGTGCAATTATTCACATGCTTTTTTTCACTGAATATTTTATATAATTCACTAGATAAATGCATTAGGTTTTCCTGTGGAAAGTTATTTAACATATTCAATTTCTTCACTAGATATAGAACTATATAAAACGTTTATTATTTTTATCATTTTCAAATTGAATTGGGTTTTAGGATTTTTAACTTACTGAGATATCTAACTCAAAATCTCTGTATCTTGTTATATACTCAAAGGCTCAGTTCCAAATATGACAAATTTGAGACAGCAATAATTCATCTTTACCCATTTCATTCGAAGTCTTCCACTAATTTTTTTTGAGTTTTTGTGCCATCATATTTTATGCTTTTTATCACTGAAATATGATTCAACACATATAAAAATGTATGTGGAAACACCGTTATATGGTGAGGCATTATTTCTGGGTTATTTAGGCAGATTGTTAATGATTCATCAATGTTTTGATACATGGTTCTGAATTCTGCTTTTATCTAAACTAACATTTGATAGAAAAACTAAAATAATCATGTATTTGTGGCAAAAATACAACATAGTATCTTAAATGTTTTTGTGGCGGTTCAGTTCTAGTGGTGCTGCAGCTCCTTGCATGCATATTGCAGAAAATGTGAGACAAATATTGCCCATATCATTTCATGTTAACATCACAAAGAAATTCTATGGAATATTAACAGGAATGGATTTGAAGTATACGTGTTTCTGAAGATTCTAATGTCCCTGTAAATGTTAATAATTGGATAGAAACCAGCATCATTCATCAATGTTTCTTTAATATGAAAAGAGAGAAAAAAAATCAAAATATAGGAAATTAGGGGTCCTGTCGTGATTCAGCCCTAAAGGTTCTATAGCAAGAGGCACGATTACATGAGCCAAAATGTTGTCTTAATTCTTCTCTCCCACCTCAATGCCTAAAAGGAATATCGGTCACCTGTATTTGTCATTGACACATATTTTTCTTTTGGCCAGTCATTTATTCATAGAGATGCACGCTATCGATGACCATTTTAAAAAAGTAATATAAATATTTGGAATATGGAAAGAACAGTTAATTTGGTAATATTAAGGAAACCGTAAAACACACCCAGGTCTTTCCACACTTAGCAGTTCCATCACTGTATGTAATTGCTCTGTATCATGTCAGTTATTTTAAACTCTTTAGACTTATTCTAGTCCACATGATGTGTTTTTAAATAGTATTAGGTGGTTAATGTGCTGACCTGTATTATCACTGCATTTTTTTTCCTCCTGAAGCTCATAACAATGTAAGCATTTCTGCAGAGTCTATACAAAGTCACAAACAAAGTCACTGGGCTGGAGCTTGTCACCCAATAATAGACTCTGTCATTTATGAGTTCCCACTTTATGGCATTACTGAAATGCTTTCACCTGAACCATTACTGAGAAACCTGAATTGTGGGGATAAATCTGCCACTGTTTTCTGCATACAATGACAGATCATCTAAGGGTGAAAGAGTCTCGGTGGGAAGAGAGCAAGTTCTATCACAAGCCTCCCCTCTCCCTTTGTATATGCATGCCTGAGTAGGATGAAACTCTGCTTTCTTACAGTGTTATTTGTTGGAAATTGTTACTCCATTGCATTTATCACTCACAATTTGACAATTCCTCCTACAATGTAGTTGCCGCAGTGAACACACACACACTCCTGTGGAAACTGCTGTCAGCGAAAGAGAGTTCATTTTCTTCATGTTGATTCTCCATTCAAGCATCTGTGTGCTAAGCACTCTGTCAAGCATTGTGCATTCATTATTTCATTTAGTTCTCACAGCACCCCAACAAATGGGTATTATGATCTCCTTTTTAAAATGCCCAGGTCACAAAGCCTGAAAATAGTGCAATAACTATTCAACACTGCATTTCCTTAATTCCAGGCTCTCTGCCTTTTAAATGGGCTACCATATCTCCAGTGTGTGTGCATCTAATATAATAATAATGCAGAATTTGCTTGGCATTTAAAAAAATTGCGAAACAGATATACCACAGCTATATATAACTTAGATGTACAACTAAATAATAATAAAGAAAACAATATATTCACATATCAGCTAAATATCTTAGAAGCCCTTGTTTGTCCCTTATGGGCTTCATTCACCCAATAGTAACCAATTATTCTGAATTATGTGACATTAAATCTCTTTTCTTTACAGTTTTGCCATCCATATTTTAAAGTATACATATATTAAAACTATATAAAACTGTGTATGTATGTTACATAGTTTTGCCTGTATTTTCTTTTTCTTTCTTTTTTTTTTCTTTTTTTTTTTTTTTTTTGACACAGAGTCTCACTCTGTCACCCAGGCTGGAGTGCAGTGACGTGATCTTGGGTCACTGCAAACTCCTCCTCCCAGGTTCAAGTGATTCTCTTGTCTCAGGCTCCCGAGTAGCTGGGATTACAGGCGCATGCCACCATGCCCAGCTAATTTTTGTATTTTTAGTAGAGACAGGGTTTCATCATATTGGTCAGGCCGGTCTCAAACTCCTGACCTCAGGTGATCCACCAGCCTCGCCCTCCCAAAGTGCTCGGATTACAGGTGTGAGCCACCTTGCCTGGCCCTATATTTTCAATTTATATACATACAGTTATTATATATTATTTTGGGGCTTGCTATTCTCAGCCAACTTTGTGCTTTTGAGATCTGTCCAATTAGATGAATGCAGCTGCAGTCTACTGTTGATGGAAATTTGGGTGATTTCCAGTATTTTGCTATTATGGACAGTGCTGCTAGGAAACTTCTGATTTCGCGTCTACTGAAGTACACGGACAAGATTGTCTCTGGGGCGAATACCAAGTAATGAGATTGCTGAGTCATAAAATATGCACATTTCAGCAGGACTGAGTAAAGTCAAATTTTTTTCTAAGTGGCTGCATCAATTTGCAGTAAGACAAGCAGTTACTAAGCAGTTAATGAAAGTTTCTCTTGCACCATTATCTTTGCCAGTAGTCGATTTTGTCCAGCTTTGGAATGTTTACCAAGTTGATGACTATAGTTTTGATATACATTTCTCTGCTTTCTAACTTTCCTTTATTATTCATTCATCTTTTGTGAAATCCCTGTTCACATATATATTTTAAAATCCTGGTAGTGGTCTTCTTGTTACTGACACACACATGCACACACACACACTCACTCCTATATCATGTATATTCTCTCTGGATACTTTTTGTGAGTTTCATTTGTGGAAACCATCATCTTCTACTTCGTCTTATCATTCATGCTGCCTGTAGATGAACAGAAGTTCTTAAATTTACTGAATTAATCTATTATTTTCTTCCTTTTCATAACTTGTGATTCTTCTTTAAAAAATGATTTCCTATCCAAGGCTATAAATTCATCATCTTATATCATCTTATAAAAAATGTAGATTTGCCTTTCACAATTATGTCAATGTACATACATCTAAGACCAAGTATTGTTTATAGTGTGAGAGAATTATGCATTTTTCTTTCTTTCTTTTTTTTTTTTTTTTTTGAGACAGAGTCTCTCTGTCCCTCAGGCTGGAGTGCAGTGGTGCAATCTCATCTGACTGCAACCTCTGCCTTCCTGGTTCAAGAGATTCTCCTGCCTCAGCCTCCCAAGTAGCTGAGATTACAGACGTGAGCCACCATGCCTGGCTAATATTTGTATTTTTAGTAGAGATGGGGTTTCACCATGTTGGCCAGGCTGGTCTTGAACTCCTGACCTCAGGTGATCCACCCGCCTAGGCCTCCCAAAGTGTTGGGATTACAGGCATGAGCCACCACGCCTGGCTATGCACTTTTTTTTTCACATAATCATCACTATATTCCCAATCCCATTTATTTATTAGTCTACCTTATTCCCAAGAATGTGCAAATTTTCATACAACAGATGACTGTATATGCATGAGCATATTTCTGTTTGGATTGTAATTTCAATTACATTAAATATACAGATTGGTTTTGAGAGTATAGTTGTATTGGCCGCATTTAGCCTCCTTGCCTACAAAACAATATTTCTATAAATTTTACAAGCCTTTTAACTATTTTGAATAAAGTTTTGTTTTTCCAATAATGATCATTAACCTATATCTGATATAAGGTAAATTATATTTTTTCTAGTATATGACATCTTATTTGTAATATTTTTGTGGATTCTCAATATATGGCTAAAAAATTTCTTCTTTTTCCTAATTTAATAAGACTTGAATCATGAAATGATGTATAATTGTTTGACCTTGTTTTTTTTTTTTACCACCATACAGTTTCCTTTCTTTAATTTCTTAATATGTAAAATCATATTCTATTGTTGAATTCATCTGGAATAATTCCTGGAGAAAACAAATAGTTCCTTACATAGTATTACATTATATTTTAAAATATATACTTGCATCATCTTTACTGATTTTGTTTTTATCTCTTTTCATTGTTGAGAAGCTTAACTCTTTTTATTTGTTTCTTGAAATCTCTGCAACAATATATGTTAGATTGGACTTATCTTTCCATGAATGTCTAGTAAAAAATCTATTTTAAGGTAATCTGAGACAGTTGTATATTATGCAAAAAAAAAATCAGAAGTTACTGATTAAATTTCTTTTTTTCCTTTATACTTTTTTTTTTTTTTTTTTTTTTTTTTTATGTTGAGACGGAGTCTCGCTGTGTCGCCCAGGCTGGAGTGCAGTGGCGCGATCTCGGCTCACTGCCAGCTCTGCCTCCTGGGTTCACGCCATTCTCCTGCCTCAGCCTCCCGATTAGCTGGGACTACAGACGTGCGGAACTACAGGCGCCTGCCACCACGCCCGGCTAATGTTTTTTTTTTTTTTTTTTTTTTTTTTAGTAGAGACGGGGTTTCATTGTGTTAGCCAGGATGGTCTCGATCTCCTGACCTCGTGATCCGCCCACCTCGGCCTCCCAAAGTGCTGGGATTACAGGCGTGAGCCACCGCGCCTGGCCAAGGGATTAAATTTCCCTATAGCTAAATGTCCATACAAATTTTCTACTTCTTTACAGTATGCCAAATTAAATTATTCAGAGAATTTTTTCTCTTAACATGAGTTTTAAAAAATATTAAAATTTTTTGGCCAGGCGCAGTGACTCATCCCTGTAACCCCAGCACTTTAGGAGGCCGAAGTGGCTGGATCACTTGAAGTCAGCAATTTGGGACCAGTTTGGCCAACATGTCGAAACCCTGTCTCTACTAAAAAATACAAAAATTAGCCAGACATGGTGGCTTACACCTGTAATCCTAGTTACTCAGGAGGCCGAGACTGCAGAATTGCTTGAACCCAGGAGGTGGAGGTTGCAGTGAGCCGAGATTGCACCACTGCACTCCAGCCTAGGCGAAAGAGCAAGAGACTCTGTCTCCAAAAAAAAAAAAAAAAAAAGAAAATTTTCAATTTTAGTATTATTTTATAAATTTAATATTATATTTTTGTACATTTTCTATTATATTTATATATGCTCTTTTTTATCATTATTTATCTTTCCAAAGGTCGTCTAGTTTGTTGAAACATAGCCCAAACACTTCTCAGTATATCACTAAAAATAATTGAAACCATTCAAATATTTAAAATTACTCATAACAAAATATATAATCATTAAAGCCTGGAAAATTAATATTTATATAACTCCAGGTTTACATTAAACAAAAAGAAAAAAAAGAATAGATTTTGGTCTCTTATTTGTTCTATAAATAAAAAGTTCATTCTTCTAAAGGTTGAGGCATAATACACAGTAAATATTAAAGACTGCAGTTAAAACAGGGAACACTTCTTTTATTCTTGTTGGTAAAAGATATCACACAGTGGTACTCCATCAAAGGCCTACCGTTATTTTTCCAAAGTATAATAAGGAGGGTTGCTTGTGAATTGTCCTTTAGTTGCAAATCAATAGAATTCAAGGGCTAGATTCAGCAACAATGATCTGATGATCCACCTCTCCAAAGCATTTCTCCAAGTAGCAGAAAGTCATAATAGTGGCAAAAAGATTAATATTTACTGATGGAAAGTGTTATGCTTATTACACAGAAAGTAATTTCATCCCAAATTTAAGAGCAATAAACATAGAAACATATATTTTTCCTTTTATAATGCTTTTATATTATATGCCTTGTGCTACAAACATTAAATTCTTTTTAAAGATGAAAGAGACATATGATTTCCAGTTTTCTTTAGTACAATTTTATCAGTATACATGCAGGAAATAGTTATTGAATGATGATAAGTAATTTGTTGTGGAATATTAATAAATTCAGGAAGTCATTTGCTTCCTCCAGAAGGTATAAATGTCTTGAAATTAAGAATATATTAGTAGAATAGTAATAGAGAGTAAAGAGTGAATCACTTTGGGCCAGGCACAGTGGTTCATACCTGTAATCCCAGCCCTTTGGGAGGCCAAGGTGGGCAGATCACTTGAGGTCAGGCATTCGAGAACAACCTGGACAACATGGTGAAACCCCCTTCTCTACTAAAAAATCAGCTGGGCGTGGTGGTGGGCACGTGTAATTCAAGCTACTCTGGAGGCTGAGGGGGGAGAATCGCTTGAACCTGAACCAGGGAGGCGGAGGTTGCAATGAGCGGAGATCACACCACTGCACTCCAGCCTGGGCAAGAGCGAGACTCCACCTCAAAAAAAAAAAAAAAAAAAAAAAAAAAAGGAGCGAATCACTTTGAAATGGAATGGTAGGAAAAGTTATTTGATATCCATATGCAAAGGAGTGAAAGTTTTTGGGTCTTGAAAGTTTTTGGGTCTTAACGAAATAGTTTATAATCTGCAATATTTAGTTAAAAATTATACCTTATCTCTTCACTACAGATCAAAAAACACAAGAAGCGCCTGAGGTCAAAGAGTTTCCTACCTAACACAGTGTTTTTCTATATCCCTTACATCATAGGATGGATGCTTCAAATAACTCTTCCATTGTGTTTGCTGCCACAGGATGGAAGGAAGACAGAACTAGGAGAAAAATGTGAAAAATGACTAATTTTGACCTAGAAAAATTCTCAGGAAAAGAGAGTGAAAATTTGAGAGGCTCATTTGCATATTCCTACTAACTCAAACCCAAACCACAGGGTGGGAATTGAGTTTGGGAGAAGCCACAAATAAATGGAGAAGCTTGAAGCTGCATGATCAGCAACAGGACTGAAACTGGAAGATAGTTTCAGTATAGAGAGATGGTATGTTTGCAAATGGGAAAGGAAAACCAGATGAGCTTGAAGTAGTATTCTTGGAATAATTTGGCCTGTAGGTTATCTGGTAGATCTAGCATTGTATTTCTTTTCTATCTGGGGACATGAACCAGGAGCGTTATAAATGTCAAAGGCTGTATAATCAAGACAAACCAACACTATAGAGAGCAACTATGATTCAGCACAATCAGCTATAGGTTTTGGTAATAACATAGCACTCCTTAAACTAGGTGGGAATAGTTAAGCTCAAAGCTCACCAATCATGGGTAGAAAAGCACAAACCATCTGCATCTGAAAGCAGAGAGAATTTAGTGCTCATAGTTGTAATCTGAAGAATCTTGTCCCTTATGAAATGCATGGTCATATAAGCCACAGAGCTAAAACCCTACTTAAACTTTGAGAATTATGTGAAAGCAAAATCAGAGGTTGGGCACTTATATACAGAACACTTATTTCATCGAAGTAACAAGATACTCTCAAGGAATAGTGCCCCAAATATATTCAAGTCCCAGTTTTCAGAAGTGATAAATATGTTTATATTACATGGCAAAGAGCAACTAAAACTGTATATAGAATTAAGGTTACTACTAATCATCTGACCTTAAAATAGGGAGATTATCCTGAATTATCCAAGTGAACCTAATGTAATCATAAGGGTCCTTTAAAGTCGAAGAAGAGGCAAAAGAAAAGGTCAGAGTAGGCTGGGCGCGGTGGCTCACGCCTGTAATCCCAGCACTTTGGGAGTCCGAGGCGGGCGGATCACGAGGTCAGGAGATCGAGACCATCCTGGCTAACACGGTGAAACCCCGTCTCTACTAAAAATACTAAAAATACAAAAATTGGCCGGGCATGGTGGCTGGCGCCTGTGGTCCCAGCTACTCGGGAGGCTGAGGCAGGAGAATGGCGTGAACCCGGGAGGTGGAGCTTGCAGTGAGCCGAGATCGCGCCACTGCACTCCAGCCTGGGCGACAGAGAGAGACTCTGTCTAAAGAAAAAAAAAAAAAAAAAGAAAAAGGTCAGAGTAATGTGATTAGGAAAGACTCAACCCATCATCTGTGTCTCTGCCCAAGAAAGAAGGGCACACTAAGAGATAAGGAATGTAGGCAGTCTCCGAAAGCCAGAAAACCGAAGGGTTGCGGAGCAAGGAGGCACTCCCCAGGAGCCGCTAGAAAAGAACATGGTCCTTCCAACAGCTTGGGTTTAACCTAGGAAAATATCTAACATACAGAACCGTAAGAAAATAAATTTGTGTTGTTTTAAGCCACTAAGTTTGTGGTAATGTGTTATACCGGCAATAGAAAACTAACCCCATACGATTAAACCAATACTCTGCATTATGAACTTGTTTATTTGATTGTTTCCTTTTTTGTCTCTATTCAATGGTGAGGTGTTTATGAAAAAAAAATCAGATCATTTATAGAGAAATGACATGTAGTGTGAGTTTGCTTGCAATTCTGCTGAACAGCTCGCAAAAATGGAGATATACCAAATTTGTCTTATGTTTTCTGTCAAAACTTCCAAGTGGCTGATGTAACTTCTTGAGTTTTCTCATGTTAGTTTAAAAAATAAAATCTGTAATTTGTCCTCTTCTGTAACCACTCTATAAATTTCACTACTCTCATTATCTTTATGTTTAGGGCTTTTTTTAAATTTAAAGCTGAAGATCAAATTATTAGTAATCTCATGTATCCAACTGGCTATACAAACTCAACATTTCTAACGCTAAGAAAATGGCATTCTCTTCCAATCTGTTTCGGGAGCACTGTGTAGTCTTAATATTGGATAATTTCTTCATTATTTACCCAGCTACTGAATTAGAAACCTAGGAACATCCTTTACTTATAACCTTCTTCCCCCATGTCCACTTGGTCTCCAAGACTCTGAACCTGCCTTTATTTTTTCCATCACTTTTGCCAAAAGTTTCGATTATATTCTTATCATTTCTCACTTGGACTATTACCTAATAGTTGGCCTCTCTGTTACTACTGTATTTCCCATTTAGACATTTTCATGCTTTCATAAGATTCCTCTATCAAAATTCTGTTTTTGATATTAATTTGTTTGGCAGTCATCATTGGAATTCTGTTGCCCACTGACCCCAAACCATCATCACTCCTCCTTTACAAATTACAGAATTGTGATTAACTCATGCTCTATTCACCTTTGTACTGCAACGTCCAATCAAGGGGTTGGCAAAATTCATGTGCCAAATAATATATGCAAATAAATAAAAATCAAAATAGCTGGAGCCAGTTATTTTCACAGTAATGGATCAGAGAGATAATAAGGTTTTTGTTGATAGTCCACTGCCAAAGGAGGAAGAGGAAAGGAATATTTTTCTCCCTATCTCCTGCAGCTGAAATTGCTCACATCAGCATCAATCTGCTTGGTGATTACATCCCAGCCTTTTGACAGCCTTAAATTTGATCTATGCTAGAGGACTGATATGGTTATTTTAAGAGTTCATTGGTAATTAACCTAAGATTAAGAAGAATAAAATTTGTAAGTAAAAGAACACACCTTATGTCCAATGAACTTCCTATAGCTTTCTTTTGTTCAGTGGGTAATGTTTAGCATTTTTATTGAAAGCATTCAGTTAACTCACCCTATGAATGCAGACACTGATGTGATCTACTGACTAGAAAGTAAAATTATCATCAAAATTTTCCAAGTGATCTTTAATTAACTCACCTTTTAAAACAGGTTTTCCCTGGGGTAAATATAAGCAGAAAAAGTAACAGCAAGCAGTTCACCATTTATCTTACTGCCTTTAACCATTGTTTCTGAACTGGTCATTCTTAAAAGGTAACTATTTTTTCTTCTCTAAAGTTTACTTGTATTTGGTTGGCAGTTGCTTTTATTACTGTTTGTTTCGTGTTTGATGATTAGTGTAACTGACTTCAATTATGGCTCACTGCCTTACATGGAACCTGGTCAAACTGGCATTCACTCTGAAATTAAATGGATCCTTGTTTAATTTCCCCTAGCTCTTTGTAAGGGGCAGAAAAACACAACAGTATCATAAAATTGTTGGCTTGTTGTTACAGAAAACCTTCCTTTTATTAAAAGGTTATAGTGTTCTGAAAAGTATTAGACTATTTTTTATATATTTTCTCTCTGAGCATCCACGTTATATAAAGTAGTATTAAAAAGCTCATGCTGGTGATGAAGAGCTAACCCTTGCAGTAGAAAGGGAAAATTTTCTAGGTCACTCTGCTTATGCTGTCTTAAAAATAAAAAAGAAGAGTGTGTTTCTATTAATACTTGGGAAATTTTGACATTGTATCCTGTGTAAGGTGTTTTTGATGGAAACAGAAAATATATTCAAAAGTATGCTGAGGTTAAGATGGTGTTTCATAGGAGTGAAAAATCTAGATGGGAGGTGGATGCTGTGGGGAAACAGACAGCTTCTGTACATTGGGTAAAGCTTAACAGAATCAGGTATCCACAGAAAATCCTAATAAAGTAGTTAACTCTGAAGAGCACGGCTTTGAAATTCCAAGTTTCCGCTGCATGTTAGGTGATCCTGCTGCTGAGTGCTTCGTTCTGGTTGTACTTTTTAAAGACTGATTTTTCCAATTTCTGTTTTAACCACACCAAATTATATTAGCTCTTGATTAAGAGTTAAAATAAAATAACAAAACATTTGTTTAGCCTTATTATAATCCAAATTGTCTCCCATGTTAACTCTGATGGGGTATGAAGACTTACCAACTTCCTTTGGCCCAAACCTAGGAAGCAAGAGAGTTGATCTTCAAGCCTAGCTTTCTCAATTACAATTCAGGAATGTTGTCACTGTAATATGGCCCATTACTTTCCTAAAGCTGCCATAGCAAAGTACCATAGATGTGTTTTTCACGATTCTTGGGAATAGAAGTCCAAGGTCAAGATGTTTGCAGGGTTAGTTTCTTCTGAAGGTCGTGAGGAAGATCTATTTCATGCCTCTTTTGTACCTCTGGTGGTTTGCTGGGAATCTTTCATGTTCATTGGCTTCTGCTGCCTCCTTTTTATCTCTACCTTCATCTTTTTTGTTTGTTTGTTTGTTTTTTAGACGGAGTCTTGCTCTGTCACCCAGGTTGGAGTACTGTGGCGCAGCCTCGGCTCACTACAACCTCTGCCTCCTGGGTTCAAGTGATTATCCTGCCTCAGCCTCCTGAGTAGCTGGGATTATAGGCGCGTGCCACCACACCAGACTAATTTTTTGTATTTTTAATAGAGATGGGTTTTCGCCATGTTGGCCAGGCTAGTCCCAAACTCCGGACCTCATAATCTGCCTGCCTCGGCCTCCCAAAGCGCTGGGATTACAAGTGTGAGCCACTATGCCTGGCCTCTGCCTTCATCTTAACATGGCATTTTCCCTACATGCATGTCTGTCTCTATGTCCAGATTTTCCCCTTATAAGGAACAGCGGTCATATTAGATTGAAGTTGTCAAATAGAAATTGCACCCAGCAAATTAAACAGGTGAGGTTAAGGTAGAGTTTTTTCAAAGGCTATTGCAAACGAGGTCAAGACTGTGGTAATAGGGGACAAATTGGACTCAATCATGCAGAAATAAATGGCAAGAGTTTTCAGGCCCTGGGGTGAGCTAGTGGAAAAGTACTGTAGGACATTACAGGGAAGGTTAGTTATAGTAATTAGACCATCTGTATTTGCTAATTGGTGTTTATTGAAGTTGGGCCCCTCACTTCCACAGAGACTGGGAAATAGGGGCGTTATCCTTTTTGATAATTATATTTTGAAGAGATGGTTCCTGGGTCCTTGAGAAAGACATTCCTGGGGTAGAAAACTGGCAAGAAGCTGGGAGAAGATTTACATCCCAAAGGACAGGTGAAAAAAATTACAATAACAAGTTTTCTAAGTAAATCTAAGAAAGGGATTCCAGGGGCCTAGAGTCAGGAAGAAACTTGTCTAAAGTATACCCAAACTGAGAACTGCTAAGGCCTTCTTAGTCAGAAAGCATCAAATGACATCATTTTTTTAAATAATTTGATTTCCTATGTAAAGACACTGTTTTTACATAGTCACATTCTGAGGTATTGGCATTAGAACTTCAACATATCTTTTTTGGGTGGACACAATTCAACCTATAACACATGGATATGTAATTTACTTACAAAGAAAAGTAATTCTACAATACTTGAATTCTTAACATTTGGTTATATTTTAGTATCAGAATTGGGAAAGATTTGCAATAGAAAAGTATAAATTTAAGTGCCAAACTGAAAGCTATTTTTGATATTCTCTAATGTATATACATAGACATTTTATGAAAGAACTAATAACAATAATGAAAAGTAAAGTGTTTACCCATTATAATAACTTACTTCACAGAACAAACCATATAGAAGAAAATCGTATATGAAACTCATAAAATCTGAGTATATTATCAAGGTAATACAAGGCTATCTTTCTGCAATAAACTTTAGCCAAGTTTTTCAATATGAACAAATACAAGCAAAACAAATTTAAATAGCATTTAATACACTTAAATAATGGTATAATTATAAAAATAACCTAAATTTACTTCTTAAGCATCAGATCTATAGGCCCTTCTCTTAAAAATTTCAATTCAAGCTAGATGCAGCAGCTAATGCCTATAATCCCAGAACTTTGGGAGGCTGAGGCAAGAGGATCACTTGAAGCCATGAGTTCAAAATCAGCCTTTGCAACATATCAAAACCCAATTTCTACAATAAAAATAAAAATAAAAAAATTAGCTAGGCATGGTGGCACATGCCTATAGTCCCAGCTACTCAGGAACCGAGGCAGCAGGATTGCTGAGCCCAGGAGTTCAAGCCTGCAGTGAGCTATCATCTATTATTGAGCCACTGTACTCCGGTCTGGGTGACAGAGGAAGATCCCATCTTAAAAACAAAATAATTTACTTATAATTTATGTGGATGAAACCTGCAAAATTTATGTTTATCATATACCAAGGGAATATTATTAGTGAATTTTAGCCAACACAAATTTCAAAGCCCATTTAAGGAAAACTTCAAAGGCAATCTTCTATTTTTAAATGGTAAAAAAATAAAAAAACGAATCAACATGTGGAGAAGTATAATTCTGCAGAAGTGCCATGGATTTGGCTATATCATATGTTATTAGAGCTGTCTGAGAAATTTGTAAAATAGTTATTTCATGCAGTAGAAAATGATGTAAAATTATCTAAATAATGATAGTCTTTGGAAATCGTTTAGTAATATAACTTCTAAATAATCCTTTCTACATAATATATGTATTGAACATTTGTAATATGCTAAGCATCAAAACTCAAATACTGTCACCTCTTTCTATCAGGGGTCTTCTACATTGCTTGGTAGATAATTTTAGAAACTGGCCGCTATTCCAGATATAGAAGCAGAAAGTATTAGTAATAACTGTTGTATGTCTGTCCACATAATTCTAACATAAAATCTATTAAATTTATTGTAGGACTAATATATTTATTTGGATTTATTTTGGAGACAGGGTTACTGCCTATATATAGGGTATAAACATATTTTCTTAAGTTGAGATCATTCTGTGGGCCAAACATAAGGGGTAATACAGATCTC
Source organism: Gorilla gorilla gorilla (assembly GCF_029281585.2). NCBI lineage: Eukaryota > Metazoa > Chordata > Mammalia > Primates > Hominidae > Gorilla > Gorilla gorilla. Next base: position 75,094,817 of record NC_073243.2, read on the forward strand.
TCAGCTAAAAAATGTGGACTTGAGTTGGTAGTCTATAACATGAAAAAAAATGAGTGCTATTCTCTTGAAATTGCTCAAGAGAAATTTGTCTTGATATTGCTGGGAGGCTAGTTTCACTAGGGTAGTGAAAAACCTAGCCATATGGAGATGTCCTGAAAGCTAAAAAATAAGAAGAAAAGAAGCCGACAAACTTCTGCCACTCCTGGAGCCTCAGAAAGTTAATCATATGGTTTTCCTGGACTTTCAAACCATAAAATAGCATTGAAGACACAATCCAAGTTATAACCACAGATTTTATATAATACTGTCAAGTTACCATTAAGTTGAGCATTTTGTAGTGAAATTCGTGAAACAATACAATTTTCAAATGTATAGTGAAGAAAAAGTTACCTTAATGTCAGTCAGCACGTATTAAATCATGTAGCATTTTTATAAGTAGATGCATAAGAAAAAATACATTATTTTTCAATAAGCCCATGTACTTAAATTTAAAATTGTTGTACAACATGCTGAATATTTATTCTATTAATGACATTTACAATACCTTTATCACCTCTTTCTCTCATTTTTGCTCTAAATAATTAAGTTGCACATTTTATCAAGTTGATAACTTGACATAACTTAGTCTCCATTAATAGTAATCGTATTAGTCAAGGTTCTCTAGAGGGACAGAACTAATGGAATGCAGATATATATATATATATATATGAATGAATGTATTAAGTATTAACTCATAGGATCACAAGGTCCCACAATAGGCCGTCTGCAGACTGAGGAGCAAGGAGAGCCAGTCTGAGTTCCAAAACTGAAGAACTTGGAGTCTGATGTTCCAGGGCAGGAAGCATCCAGCACAGGAGAAAGATGTCGGCTGGGAAGCTAGGCCAGTCTCTCTTTTCACATTCTTCTGCCTGCTTATATTGTAGCCACGTTGGCAGTTGATTAGATCATGCCCACCAGATTAAGGGTGGGTCTGCCTTTCCCAGCTCACTGACTCAAATGTTAATCTCCTTTAGCAACATCCTCACAGACACACCTAGTATCAATACTTTGTATCCTTCAATCCAATCAAGTTGACAATATTAACCATCACAGTAATAATAGCAAATATTTGCTGAATGCTTATCAAGTAAATTTCATTATTCTAAAGACTTTCCCTACATTGTTTTATTCTTCATATTTTAGATTCTTTAAAATGAAGAGACTGACACATGGAGAATCTGAACATCTTTTTTAGGGTCTAACATCTAGTTTGTGTCATATACAAGATTTACTTCCAGAGGATCTATGTATTTTATGGTAGAAATTCTCAACCTTTACACATAGTGTTTAATGTCCGCAAGTATAACACACTAAAATTGCATTTTTTTAATGCTTAGCACCCCAAATTTCAGGCAAGTAGAGCACTACAGAAATTCTTAATCTTCAAGATTCTTATACTCTTTTGGCTCATTAGAGGCTGTAACAAAACAGGACAGTTTAGAGGTCCCATTTCACATGGATAATATTGTTGAGTTTTTTTGCTTGTGTCTCAAGGATGACACTGGGAATTCCATATCAGTAAATTACCCAAGGAATTGATGCATTACCCTATTGTTTAATCTAAAACAAATAACTAATTGGGAAACTGAAAGAGGTACACTCTTGCATCTTACTTTAGATATTTGAGGTCATTTGAATACCATCTAGTACCTATCAAACTTTACAATGTTATTTGTGTTTCCTTCTATTTGGTTTAGCAATTTAAAATGTTTATCGTGTAGGTAATTCCTGAGTGTGTGTTTGTTACTATAGCAGGTTTATTTTTTTTAGCCTATAAGTCTGTGTCTTAAATATTATTTAGTATGCCTTAGTTGAGATGATCTTTTGTTGAGTTTTTGTAAAAGGCAAATTTTAGGCCGGGAGTGGTGGCTCATGCCTGTAATCCCAGCACGTTGGGAGTCCAAGGCAGGTGGATCACATGAGGTCAGGAGTTCGAGACCAACATAGTGAAATCCTGTCTCTACTAAAAATACAAAAAATTACCTAGGCATGGTGGGAGGCGCCTGTAATCCCAGCTACTTAGGAGGCTGAGGCAGAAGAATCGCTTGAACCTGGGAGGTTGCAGTGAGCCAAGATCACGTCATTGCACTCCAGCCTCTGGACAACAAGAGCGAAACTCTGTCTCAAAAAAAAAAAAAAAAAAGACAAGTTATAAAGGCTATACATTTGCAAAGGGGAAAAATCTGATAGTAAAGAAACTTTCACACAATAGAATTTCCCTTTCAATTTCTCCTAGCCACCCACTTGGACTCTGCAGGAGTCGAAATCTATTAATAGATTTTCGAGTAACTTCCCACAATGTTTTTGTACGTATATGTATTATTTCTTCTTTTCATTTTTATATTGTGGTAAGAAAACTTACTGTAAGATCTACCCTTTTAACCAATTTGTAAGTGTATTTGAACAGCATTGTACAGAAAATCTCTAGAAATCATTCCCACTGCATAACAGAAAATTTATACCTATTGAACAGCAACTCCTTATTTCCCCCTCCTCCTAACACTTAACAACCACATTCTACTCTGTTACTATGACTATTTTAAATACATCATATAAATGGAATTGTGTAGTATTTTTCCTTCTTTCCCTGCCTTATCAAGTAACTAAATGAACTAAGCATAATATCCTCCAGATTCATCTACATTGTTGCAAATGGCAAGATTTTCTTCTTTTTATAAGGCTGAATAATATTTCATTGCATGTATATACCACATTCTCTTTATCCATCCATCAGTAGACATTTAAGTTGTTTCCAAATCTCGGCTCTTGTAAATAGTGCTTCAGTGAATATGGGAGTGCAGATTTTTCATTGAGATCCTGATTGCAATACTTTTATATACACCCAGATGTGTGAATCATACAGTAGTTCTAATTTTAATTTTTTAAGGTTGCTGATTTATAGACAAGAAAGGGGCCTCTGTTTTGGAGAAACATCTAGTCCATTCTGGAGGACAGTTATATAAGTACATTGTAACAATTCACTGTGACATGGATGTTTAGCAAATAAATAATTCCTGTGAAAGCTAAGAACAACCCACTCATAATATCGTTAATATTGGCACAATTTGATGTGAATGGCACATATTATTTTTGACAGAAGTTTCTGTGTGTTGGACTCAACTTTACATTGTTTATAACTTATATCTGCTTAAAACAATTAAATTTCATCACTAAATTGCATTACCCTTGCGACTTCACAGTCTCCCTCAATGGAATTCTTACCTTTTAAGTTTCAGGGAAAATGGTGCAATCAGACTTGAAATGCCTAACATGTGGGTAGACCGATCACAATCCTTAATTACTTGAACTCTCCCCATCTTGATTGCCAGATTTAGTGTAAAAGGGTATCCTCTCTGTCTAGGATCCATATCCATCCACTTTATGGCTCTTAACTCTTTGCATTTCTTCACAAACCTTATGTAAATTTCTTCAGCAAGCATTTCTTCACAAACCTTATGTAAATTTCTTCAGCAAGCATTTCTTCACAAACGTTATGTAAATTTCTTCAGCAAGCATTTCTTCACAAACCTTATGTAAATTTCTTCAGCAAGCATTTCTTCACAAACCTTATGTAAATTTCTTCAGCAAGCATTTCTTCACAGACCTTATGTAAATTTCTTCAGCAAGCATTTCTTCACAGACCTTATGTAAATTTCTTCAGCAAGCATTTCTTCGCAAACCTTATGTAAATTTCTTCAGCAAGCATTGGCTAATGTACCAAAATATGAAAATATAAGTTTGAGATAAATATATGGATCTTGCCATAATTCAGTTTATATGCTGGTAGGATAAACCAACATTAAAATATAATACAATATTAATTTGAATATATTTGTTAAAATCACCATAAAAGTACAAGGTTATTTCTACTCATTTACTTTTCACATTTATTTATTCTATCTTTATTATATGTATGGCTTCATTTCTTTACTATACAGATATGTTTAGGGTATAAACAAACTCTATTTTTTCCATCTTATAAAGAAAACATATATTTATCTCAATGGAAAAGCAAAAAAAAAAAAAAAAAAAGGACTCTTTTTAGCTATGTTCCTATTTCTCTGTTTCCCTGCAAACCACCCTTCAGACTTTCAGATTCTGTTGATCACCTTTCAATGCTTGGTTTATTATATTTTCTTTGTTTTTTTCTACAACACTCACTAGAAATCACTTTTATTACAGAAACACATGTCCTATAATTTTCTGTCTGTGAGCATTGCAAGATTTTGTTTGTTTATATAAAATCCCAGCATATTAGATGTAATACTATTTTTTGTTTTTAACCCAAGAAATTTCAATAAAAATAGCATAATAGAAAATTAAAATAGAAATAACTCAGATCAACTCTAAATTATATTAAAAATTAAAGTACTTGCAAAGCTTCAGCAGAAAAGAAATGACATAAGGAAAAAAAATTGTATTACTATTAGCCAAATATTTAAAACCAATTGTGGAATGATAAAAACCTCTTTCAAATTCTACTTTAACTATCACCATAATTGAAAACATCTGATGGCTAAGAATGGTGGCTCATGCCTCTAATCCCAACAACTTTAGAAGGCCAAGGCAAGAGGATCACTTGAGTCCAGGAATTTGAAACCAGCCTTGGCAACAGACCCCATCTCTACAAAAAGAAAAAAATTTAAAAATAGCTGGGAGGGGACAGGGTGCACCTGTTGTGGTCCCAGCTACTCAGGAGGCTGAGGTGGGAGGATCACTTAAGCCTAGGAGTTTGAGGCTGCAGTGAATTATGGTGGCACCACTGCACTCCAGCCTAGTTGACAGAGTGAGAGCGTCTCAAATAAATAAATAAATAAAATAAAACATTTGCCCATTAACCCTTGGAAACAATCCTTTCTTCTTTTATGTGTTTGCATGTATGCATATGTGTGTGCATTGTGTGTGTATGTGTGTGTGTTGTATACCATAGTGGCCTCTATTTTTAATAGTTGATAGGTGCATAAACTTTGGTGTTAGCTCCCCTAGTGAAACAAGTATTATGTCACATTTTGCCACACATTTTCTAAGAATGTTTAAGATTCAATGTTTTTATCTGAGAATAAAGATAAGATATATATGAATTCTACTAGAGTATTGCTAAAAATAAGCTCTCAGAAATGGCAATTTTTATTTTTACAATGATTAGGGTTTTTTAAAATATAATTTGTATTAATAATATTAACAAAAATTGAAATACCCTTAAACCTATGTTTTTCTGTTGGAAATGTTGTGGTTTTATTTCCCAGATATTTAGACCTTGGATCTTAGTGCTCTAGGGAAGGTTATGATAGTTGTGATAGAGACAGGAGAAAGCCAAAGGCCGCCCAGGTCATTATGCACAGGGGGCTTGCTTAAGCATGCCCGTTGTGAAAAATTCAATCTCTTAACACATGTGCGGTAAGGGAAAGAAATCAATGTGGAGTGGCTCAGACTAAAAGCCCACCCGTGCAGTGGGAGAATGGCGTGGAGCCACCGGGAATTCGCACCTTATGCAGTGGGGAGGAGCCTGGCCTGTTGAGCTCCTGGGTGGTGGCCTGGTATTCAATCTGTGAGGTGGGAGGCTGTTGGCAGGACCCCCTCTTTTTTTTGCTGAGCACTTTCTTTTAATAAATTCTGTTCTCCTAACCTTTCAACATGTCCATGTGTCTAATTTTTCCTGGTCATGAAGACAAGAATGAAGATTTTAGCTAAACTAAGGAGCAAAAAATCCTGCAGCATTTGCACCATAAATAAAAGAAATAAAAGTAACCATTTTTATAGGGAGGAATAAAAGTGAGAATTGAGGCACAGATAAATTCTGCTTATTATTATCATCATCATTATTTTGTGAGAAAACCAGGTCCCACACAGCAGAGATGAGTATCAGTGGAAAGGAGGTAATGAAGTACTGATATATCATGTAGATTAAGGTGAAATATCAAGGAAGACTGTATGCCTTCCCTACCTGCCTTTTGAACCCCTTGAGAGAGACAATAAGCCAATAGGTACATTGTGTGTGTTAGAAAAGAAACTATGCTTGAAATAATGGCTTAGTATGTATAGAAGTGAATCACTAGAACTGGCTGTATACCACGTCTAGGAAGTGATGTAGCATATTTAGGACAAGCGATCAAACATAGCACTCCTCACACTATCCCTTTCCTCTTATGTGGTTTAGAAAAAATCCAGAATCCTCACAAGTACCAAGTATATGATGTAACAGGCATCTGGATTTGAGGTTAAGAAACTCAATTTCATAACTGTGTGAAAGGGTGAGGTAAACTACCAGTGTAAGCTGCAAGTAGATAGTCTAAGCCAACGGCAAGAGTTAAGACTCAAATGATCTGTATTGCTAATGGTATCTGAGATAAGGGAAAATGATTAAGAAGGAGACAACTAGGAACTAACATACTAAGAAGACTTGCTTTGAGGTGCACTAATTGCAGAAACTATAGCTGTCACTTTATTGGAAATGACCTGTTGTCTAATGAAATCTCAGATTATCTTCAATGTGGCCAAGGACTGGATTTACATCCTATCATTTTGTGATATTTGACAACTTATTTATACTCAGAGTAAGGAAGATTATTTACCTGTAATATGAAAGAAGTAATTTGTACTTTTCTCCAAGATGGCAGATTAGAGGCTTTTAGTGTGCCTTTGCCACTTGGAAATAGCAAAATAGTGCATAAAGATAAACTCTGTGAGCTTTAATTCAAGAAAAAAAATGGGAATCTGCCAGAATCATGAAGGATACCCAAGGTCCCAGGGAGAAGAATGCAGGCAAATAGCCCCCATGGTGACTTCCAGATGATAAAAGTGACTGAAGCCCCTGTATGTGAGAGAGGCAGATAGCTTTCCTCTGCGACTTACCTTTCCACAGGGGATCCTAGTAACTCAGGCCAAGGAACAGCACTTTGTTTCTCCTAATCCCTATGGCTAACTTAAGGAAAGGGTTGGAGGTGTCATAAGGGAAAGACATCAGAAAAAGCTGCAGGCATTTTCTGAGACTCAGGACCCAGAGCAGAATGCCATTTTTAATGTGGGTTCACACAAAGTCAGCCATTCTTTGGCGACCCAGCAGAGTGAGCATGCAGCCATTTTAGTCTTTTGCCAGAGATTGGAGTGCCTGCTCTGGAGTGGTATAGGTGTTTTCACAGCCAGGACTCCAGAAAATGCATCATTAGTGAGTGTTAGAATTGTGCTCGCCCCTTCCACAGGCCTGAGGTGGGAAAAGAGCTGCTACAGCTGCAGTTTCTCCTGGACAATGAGAATTGCAGCCAAGGCCAGCTTGGAAACCTGGAACACGTCTACTCCCTTAAGATTGTGGTGCTCTTCTGCTCCACCTACAGACAGAAATCCAGGCATTAGAATCACCTGCTTGCATGGAACAACAGCCTGAGCCACCCCACCTTTCATGGACATAAATCATGGTGCAGCAGGGCACTCTGTGCTTCATGCCAAGGCAGATCTCCAGGCATTCAGAGAACCTGCCCACCTAGTTCAGCAGCCTAAGCCATGCCACCCTTCCTGGGAATAGATCCTTGGTCAGGGGGTCCCTCTCCACTTCATGACCAGGCAGAACTCCAGGCATTTGAAGCATCTGCTCACATGATCAGCAACCAGAACAGCACCACCTTTCCTGTGCATAGATCATGGTGCAGCGGAGCCCTCTGCTCAAAGCCCAAGCAGATCTCCAGGCATTCAAAGTATGTGCTTGCCCATATTAACACTCCACCATTCCTATGCAGAATTTCAAGTGCAGGTGGAGCCCTCTCTGCCCCATACCTGGGCAGATCTCCAGGCATTTGGAGAACCCACTCTCCTGTATTAAGAATATAGGCTACCCCTGTCGCCATGCAGATAACTTGGGGCTGAGGAGGTTTTCCAGCTCTACACCTAGACTCACCTGTGGTCACTTGGTGGTCACTTACTGGATTCTCCCTCAATGCTCATGCTTGTGTTTGCCATCAAGGGACCTGTAGGCAAACATATGCCGTCTGGCCCTGCTCAACTTGCCCCATATCCCCAGGGCTGAGAAGGGCCCTCAAACCACTGTGCTCTCCATGAATCAGCCTGAGTTCACAGAGAGTTTCTCCCAGTAAACAAGGATCAGGTATATACCCAGCCTTGTTGATAACAGGACTCTTACCCATAAGCCCAATCTAACTGCAGAGATCATTATAAATCCTACTGACAGAAGCACACAGGTTGTAGAAGCAAAGCCAAAAGATCATACCCAGCTTTCTCTGTAGTCAAACACCCTAAGGAGAGGGAAAACCAGGTAGGAAAAGAAGAAAATAATTAATGAAGGGAAAGAAAGAAAAATTCTACTCAACATAAAAATTATTGCAAAAATTAGAAGTGTCAGCATCTCCAGATGAGAAGGAACCAGAACAAGAATTCCAGCACCATGAAGAATATGAATGTAGTGACAACACCGGAGGATCACACTAGTTCTCCAGCAATAATCCCTGACCAAAATAGAACTCACAAATGACAGATAAGGAATTCAAACCATGGATTGCAAGAAAGCTCAATGAAGTCAAAGGAAAGGTTGAAAATCAACATTAAAAAAACTTCTATAGCAATCCAGATAATGGAGGAAAAGATAAACATCTTAATAGTAAATCAACTAGAGCTTATGGAACTGAATAACTCACTTAAGGAATTCCAAAATATAATTGGCAGCTTTATCAATAGCCTGGACCATGTAGAGGAAAGAATTTCCGAGCATTCAGAGCAATCATTCAAAATAAATCAGTCAGACAGAAATAAAAATAATTTTTAAAAATGAACACAGTCTTCAGAAAATATGGGATTCTGTAAAGTGGTCAAACCTACCAATTAATTGACATTCCTAAGAAAGGTGAAGAAAAAGAAAACATCCTGGAAGACATATTTGAGAAAATAATTCAAGAAAATTAAGAACATTTTTCTAATTTTGCTAGAGAGGTAGACATCCAGATACAAGAAATCTAGAGAACACCTGTGAGATGCTATAAAAACAAACTTCATCAAGACATATATAGTCACTAGACTGTCCAAGGTCAATGTTAAAGAAAAAGAAATTAAACACAGCTAGAGAAAAAGGTTAAATAATATTCAAAGGGTACCCCTAAGGCTAACGGCAGATGTCTCAGCAGAAATATTACAAGCCAGGCAAGATTATGGTCTTATTTTCAACATTCATAAAGAAAAGCAATTCTAACCAAGAATATTATATCCTACCAAACTAAGCTTCGTAAGTGAAGGAGAAAATAATTTTTCCCAGGCAAGTAAGCACTAAATGAATTCATTACCACTAGATCAATCTTACAAGATATTCTTAAGGAAGTTCTAAATGTGGAAAGGAAAGAATGATACCTGCTACCACAAAAATATACTTAAATACATACCCCACAGACCCTACAAAGCAACCAAACAATAGAAACTACAAAGTGACCAACTAATAACTTCATAATATGATCACAACCTCATATATTAATATTAATCTTGAATTTAAATGGTCTAAACACCCCCCACTTAAAAGGCATAGAGTGGCAAGTTGAATTAAAATCACAAGACCCATCCATTTGCTGTTTTCAAGAGTCCCCTCTCCCACGTAATGACACCCATGGGCTCAAAGTAAAGGTTGGAGAAAGTCTGCCATGCAAATGGAAAACAAAAAAGAGCGAGATCACTATTCTTACATCAGATAAAACAGAATTTAAAGAAACCAACAACGGTAAAAAAGGACAAAGAAGGACATCACATAATAATAACTGGTTAAATTCAACAAAAGACTTAATTATCCTAAATATAACGCAACCAATATTGAAGCACTAAAATTTATAAAACAAGTAACTCTAGTCCTTTGAAAAGACTTAGACTACCACACAATAATAGTGGGGAACTGTACAACCACAGTGACAGTGTTAGATCACTGAGGCAGAAAACTAACAAAACAAATCTGGACTTAAATCCAACTCTTGACCAACTGGATCTACTAGATATGCACAGAATACACCATCCAACCACCACAGAATACACATTCTTCTCATCTACACACAGAGCCTACACTAACATCAACCACATGCTCAACCATTAAGCAAGGCTCAATAGATTAAAAAATAAAAATTACACCAACCATTCTCTCAGATCATGGTGGAATAAATATAGAAATCAATACCAAAGATATCTCTGAAAATCATGCAATAACTTGAACATTAAACAACTTGCCCCTAAATGGCTTTTGGCAAACAATGAAATTGAGGCAGAAATCAATACATTCTTGGAAATAAATAAAAACAGGAACACAACATACCAAATCTCTAGGAGGCAGGGTAATCAGTATTAACAGAGAAGTTTGTCATGCTAAATGCCTTCCTTAAAAAGGTGGAAAGGTCTCAAATTAATAATCTAACATTACACCTACAGAAGGTAAACAACTAAACTTACCCCAAATGTAGCAGAAGGAAAGAGATAAGTAAGATCTGAGTAGACAAGAACAAAAATTGAAACCCAAAAATTCACACAAAGAATCAATGAAATCAAAGGTGATACTTTAAAAGTATATACAAGATTGACAGCGACAGCTAGATTAACAAAGAAAACAAAAAAGAAAACCCAAATAAGAGCAATCAGAAATGACAAAGGTGACATTATAACTGAACCTACAGAAATACAAAAAAAGATCTTCAGAGACTAATATGAACTCCTCTATGGAGAAAAACTAGAAAATCTAGAGGAAATGGATGAATTTCTGGAAACACACAAGTAACACATCTGTACATGTGCCCCTGAATCTAAAATAAAAGCTGAAATTATTGAAAAAAAAGAAAGAAGTAATTAGCTCAAAAACCTTGAGATAAAAATATTAATTGAATAAACAGTGTCAATTCATTTAGCAAACATTATATAATTGAAAACATCAGTACATTCAAACAGAGGTAAGGCTAGCTTGATGAGGTAAAATAAATTATGACTTTAAGGATTATTAGGAGTTAGCTCGGTCAATACAAAGCGTGGGCTGAAAAGAAGCTTTCTAGGAATGTAAAACAGAGTAAAGATACTGGAGTTTAATGCATTATGATATGCCATTAATTTAATAGAATTGTGCAGAGAATTCAGGGTATTAGAGAGATTGCAGTTGTATGTAGGAGCTTTGGTTCTCGGACTAGAGAAAACTCATAATTAGACATATTAGGTAAATTAGCCAACGTTATACAACTATGTCATATTCCAACACTGGATGATAAAGTTACCTTATTAACCTTGAAGTGTGATTGCCTTTATTAATACTCTTGGGCCTGATAGTAGATCTCCAATGTTTAGAAATTTATGAGACAAAATCTTGATGCCATATTTGTATTAATATGCTTGGAGCTTTTGGCAAGGTGTCTTAGTGTCCATAGAGTCTAAGTGATGAATAACCCTAGGCTTACAGCACTTCTGGTCAGATGTGTATCTTCTATTCTCTATGAATTTAAATTACTCTCTGTTGGACTACAGAAAACAATTATTCCTAAGTTAAATTAAATCCCTCCAACAATTTTTTTAATTAAAAAAAATTCTATATCTGATCCTTTCTTCATATATCACATACTACCCCCCTACTCCAAAACAGAAGATCTCTCATGCAGGCTTGAGCAATAATGTCTTCCACTCCTGGTTTATTATAATTCGTTTTCTTAAAGCAACTAGATTGCATCTTTAAAAATACCAATCAGACAATCTTCTCTCTCGCTTTCTAAATGCCTCCTTGGCTTTCCAGCCTACCAGGAATAAAAGCCAAAATTCTTCCTGTTACCCACTGTGCCCTTCATAATTTGTTTTCTCATCTCTTAAATTCTCCCACTGGTTTATTTTTCTCCAGACCTAGTAGACATCTTGCTGCTCCTTAAACACATAAGGCATGATCTGTCAGCAGGGTCTTTGCACTTGTTCTTCAGACTTCTGGAAAAGGTTTTCTCTAAGATATTCCAACATGTTCTTTTTTACCTTAAATCACATCTCAAACTCGTATCTCTTCAGAGATAGATTTCTTTATCACCTCACCTAAAAATGCACCCTTTGCGTATCTTCTTCCTTTATTGTAGATGACAACATACGCTAATTTGCATCTCCTCAATGTTTGCGATATCCATAATTCTAAAAGAGAAAGAAATAAAGAAAATATGATGGTAGAGAGAGAGAGCTAAACTAAATAAAAGCATTGAGCGAATAACACTAGCATTTTTGAACTATATTCTTTTATTGGGAGTGAGTAAACTAGGAATCAGGATAGACAAGTTTAGTAGTTTCCTGGCAGAAATTTATTATGTTTAATGTTACAGTTATTTAACTTCATGCATTGATGAAAGAGTTGGCAAAGGTTCCTGGCCCATACACAATGTTCCAAAAAACATTGATAATAAAATGTTACTCAATTACTTTTTTTATTAGACCCATGGAAACTATGCCATTTTAGCAGTCCATGGTCATATTAAAAAGTAGAAGTTATCATATTTAATGATTATATATATATATATATGTGTAGTTTGCAGTTTGTTTTTTGTTTTGGTTGTGGTAATACGTTTATATTTTCGTTCCTAGAAAAAAAAAAAAGCCCAGGTAATTAATTATTTCCTGTTAACATTCTACTATATCAGCAGACCCAATTTTTAGAAAACAGAGTAATCATAGTCTTAGGTTACTGTCTAAAGCAATTCTTCTAATTATGAATTATTAACTTAGAAAATCTTTCCATCCATAGTACAGAATGATGTCAGTGGGTGAACCTTGAATACATGTGTGACCCACTTTATAATCAGCAAAGTAAGTACATTTTAAAAGACTATTTACATTTATGGAGACTAAAGGGAGGTTTATTTAGATAGCACAATGTATAAATGCAACTAATTTTTAATCTATCTATATATAATAGATGGACACAAAACATACATCAATTGCATCAATGAAATACAGTCAAGCATATAATTTTGTTTACACATTTCCTAAATTTTAAGTTCTCATTTATTTACCTTTAAGCACTTCAAATTTTTCCCATGGGTAGAAGTAGGGTGTTTAATGGCCCTGTCCTCTCCTGATTTTCTTTTTGCTTTTTATTGTATATTAATAGTTAGTCTCAAATTATTAAAGATAATAGTCTTTAATAAGACTATAATATAGTCTTAATTTGATTGATATTTCAATTGTTTTTAAAGCAGACTCATCTTAAATTAAAAATTTTGTTGATTACCTTTATTTTTCTGTTGTTTTTTTGCAGAATTTCTGGGATATTACAAAAATCAATTTTCTCATACAAGCTTATTGATTTTTTCAACTTACATAAACATATTTTTTCTGTCTTTACACATACTTTATATTTTATATGTAAATTTTAAAATGAAAACACCTTCAATGTCAGACATAACATTAGACATAATTCTGCTTACACCAAAGAAAAACAATTGAATACAGTTAATGTGCTATTGTAGCCCAAAGGAACACACACACAAACACACACACACACACACAGAGAGACAAAACAGTCTATGTCTATTTACCTGTTTTATTAATCTGCTCTCATGCTGGTGGTAAAGACATACCTGAGACTGAATAATTTACAAAGAAAAAGAGATTTAATGAACTCACAGTTGCAAATGACTGGGAAAGCTTCAGAATCATGGCAGAAGGTGAAAGGCACATTACATGGTGGCAGGCAAGAGAGAATGAGAGGCAAGCAAAAGAGTTTTTCCCCTTATAAAACCATCAGATCTTGTGAGACTTATTCACTAACAACAGAACAGTATGGGGTAAACTGCCCCTGTGATTCAATTATCTCACAGGGTGTCCTTTCCACAATATGTGGGAATTATGGGAGCTACAATTCAAAATGAGATTTGAGTGGGGACACAGCCAAACCATATCACACATGTTGAGTAATTAAAGAATGAGTCAACAGATTTTCAAAGTCCATGTTATTCACAAAAATATTTAATTTCAGAAAATTAAGAATATTCTACTTTTAGAAAGAATATTCTAACATACGATCTCCAGTATAGTTCATTGATCACATACAATTTTAAGTATATTTCAATACGTTTTTAGAAAAGGTAGTGATACTTTTCTTTATATTTGATACAGAAATTTGTATACTTTCTAAAGGTAACTTTGAAATAAAAAACCTGAAAGCAAAAATAATAAAAAACTTTGAAGGTGAGACTCTTATCAAGTTTATGTCCTCCAATCCAAGATAGCAACTTTATCTTGTGTGTGTATAGAGTAGCATATTGCAGTATACAAAAATTGAAATACATTAAAACATTGGAATATCAAATGCAGGTGCACTTTTGATAAACACATGAGAAATCAGTCAGATAAAATCACTACTATTTACTCATGGAATTGTTTTTTTAACTTTTAAGTTCAGAAGTACATGTGCAGCATGTGCAGTTTCATTACATAGGTAAATGTGTGTCATGGGGGATGGTAGTACAGACTATTTCATCACCCAGGCAATAAACCCAGTATCCATTAGTTATTTTTCCTGCTTCTCTCCCTCCTTTACCCTCCACCCCCTAACAGGCCCCAGTACATGTGGATCCCCTCTATGTGTCCATGTATTCTCATCATTTAGATCCCATTTATGAGTGAGAAACATGTGGTATTTGGTTTTCTGTTCTTGTGTTAGTTTGTGAAGGGTAAGGTCCTCCAGCTCCATCCATGTCCGTACAAAGGACGTGATCTCGTTCTTTTTTATGGTTGCATAACATTCCATTATGTATGTTTACCACATTTTCTTTATCCAGTCTATCATTAATGGGCATTCGGGCTGATTCCATGTCTTTGCTATTGTGAATAGTGCTGCAATAAACCTACACGTGCATGTGTATTTATAATAGAACAGTTTATATTCCTTTGGGAATATACCCAGTAATGGGATTGCTGGTTCTAATGGTATTTCTGTCTTTAGGTCTTTGAGGAATCTCTACACCTTCTTCCACAATGGTTGAACGAATTTACACTCCCACCAATAGTATAAAAGCGTGCATTTTTATCCAAAATCTCCCCAGTGCCTGTTATTTTTTGACTTTTTATCATAGCCATTCTAATTTGCGTGAGATGGTATCTCACTGTGGTTTTGATTTGCATTTCTCTAATGATCAGTGATGTTGAGCTTTTTGTCATATATTTGTTGGTCACATGTATGTCCTCTTTTGAGAAGTGTCCATTCATGTGCTTTGCCCACTTTTTAATGGGGTTGTTTTATTTCTTGTAAATTTGTTTAAGTTCCTTATAGATGCTGAATATTAAATATTTGTCAGATTCATAGTTTGCAATTTTTTTCTCCTATTCAGTAGGTTGTCTGTTTACTTTGTTGATAGTTTTTTGTTGTTGGGTAGAAGCTCTTTAATTAGATCCCTTTTGTCAATTTTTGCTTTTGTTATTATTGCTTTTGGCATCATTGTCCTGAAGTGTTTGCCACTTCCTGTGTTCAGAATGGTATTTTCTAGGTTATTTTACAGGATTTTTATAGTTTGGGGTTTTTGTATTTAAATCTCTAATACACCTTGAGTTGATTTTTGTATATGGTGTAAGGGAAGGGTCCAGTTTCAGTCTTCTATGTATGGATAGCCAGTTATTCCAGCACCATTTATTGAATGGGAAATCATTTCCTCACTGCTTGTTTTTAACAATTTTGTTGAAGATCAGATAGTTGTAGGTGTACAGCCTTATTTCTGAGCTCTGTGTTCTGTTTCATTGGTCTGTGTGTCTATTTTTGTACCAGTACCATGCTGTTTTAGTTACTGCAGCCCTATAGTATAGTTTGAAGTGAGGTAGCATGATTTCTCCAGCATTTTTCTTTTCTAACTAGGATTATCTTGGCTATTAGGGCTCTTTTTTGCTTTTATTTGAATTTTAAAATGGATTTTTCTAGTTTTGTGAGTAATGCAGTTTGTAGTTTTGTAGAAATAGCATTGAACCCACAAATTGCTTTGGGAATTATGGCCATTTTAATAATATTAATTTTTTTCTATCCATGAGCATGGAATGTTTTTCCATTTGTTTGTGTCATCTACGATTTTTTTAGCAGTGTTTTCTAATTCTCATTGTAGAGATCTTTCACCTCTGTGCTTGGCTGTATTCCCAGGCATTTTGTTCTTTTGTGGGTAATTGTAAATGGGGTTGCATTTCTGACTTGGCTTTTAGCTTAGCTGTTGTTGGTGTATAGCAATGCTGGTGATTTTTGCACATTGATTTTGTATCCTGTAACGTAGCTGAAATTGCTTATCAGCTCAAGGAGCTTTCGAGCAGAGACTACGGGAATTTCTAGATATAGAATCATTTCATCTAAAAACAGGGACAGTTTTACTTCTTCACTTTCTGTTTGGATGCCCTTTATTTATTTATTTATTTATTTTTGAGATGGAGTCTCGCTCTGTCACCCAGACTGGAGTGCAGTGGCCTGATCTCGGCTCACTGCAAGCTCTGCCTCCTGGGTTCATGCCATTCTCCTGCCTCAGCCTACCGAGTAGCTGGGACTACAGGCGCCCTCCACTGCGCCTGGCTAATTTTTTGTATTTTTAGTAGAGATGGGGTTTCTCCATGTTGGCCAGGCTGGTCTTGAACTCTTGACCTTGTGATCCGCCCGCCTTGGCCTCCCAAAGTGTTGGGATTACAGGCGTGAGCCACCATGCCCAGCCAATTGTGTCCTTTGATGCATACGATTTTTAAATTTTGATAATGCCCAGTTTATGTATTTTTTCTTTTATTGCTTATAGTTTTGTGTTTTTGGTTTCATACGAGGCACAGAGCCCTTAAACAACAGGAGCCCGTCCTCTGGCACAAGTTCAGATTCCCAAGGAGACTGCCCTCAAACCACTAGAACGAACCCAAACTTGCGCCTCATTGGGTATTGCCCTTGGTCCCTGACTTGTTTTTTTGAGACAGAGTCTCGCTCTGTCACCCAGACTGGAGTGCAGTTGTGCCATCTCAGCTCACTGCAAGCTAGGCCTCGCGGGTTCACGCCATTCTCCTGCCTCAGCCTCCTGAGTAGCTGGGACTATAGGCACCATCCACCATGCCTGGCTAATTTTTTGTATTTTTAGTAGAGACATGGTTTCACCGTGTTAGCCAGGATGGTCTCGATCTCCTGACCTCGTGATCCACCCGCCTAGGCTTCCCAAGGTGTTGGGATTACAGGCGTGAGCCACCCCACCTGGCCTGATTGCCCTTTATTTTTGTATCTTTCCTGACTGCTTTTGTCAAGACTGCCAATATTATGTTGAATAGGAACGGTGAGAGAGGGCATCCTTTTCTTGTGCTGGTTTTCAAGGGAAATGATTCCAGGTTTTGCCCTTTCACTACGATGTTGGCTGTGGGTTTGTTATAGATGGCTTTTATTATTTTGAGGTATGTTCCTTTAATATTTAGTTTGTTGAGAATTTTTTACATGAAGTGATGTTGAATTTTATTTAAAGCCTTTAAATAAAGGCTTTAAGAACTTTATTTAAAGAACTTTATTTAAAGTTCTTATTATGTAATGAATCACATTTATTGATTTGCATATGTTGAGACAATCTTGCATCCTAAGGACAAAGCCTGCTTGATCATGCTGGATTAGCATTTTATGGGATGCTGAATTTTGTTTGCTTGTATTTTGTTGAGGAATTTTGCATCAATGTTAATCAGGGATATTTTCCCCTAAATTTTATTTTTTCATTGTTGTGTATCTTACATGTTTCTGTGTTAGGATGATACCGGCCTCAAAGAATGAGATGGAGAGGAGTCCCTTCTCCTCACTTTTTTGAAATAGTTTCAGTATGAATGGTTCCAGCTCTTCTTTGTAAATATGGTAGAATTTGGATGTGGATCCATTTGGTTCTGGGCTTCTTTTGGTTTGTAGGCTATTTTTTTACGGATGCAATTTTGGAGTTCATTTTTGGTCTGTTCAGGATTCAACTTCTTCCTGCTTCAGTATTGGAAGGATGTATGCATCCGGGAATTTATCCATTGTTTCTAGATTTTCTAGCTTGTGTGCATGGAAATGTTCATAGTATTCTTGGATGGTTATTTGTGTTTTTGTGGGGATCAAGGGTAATAACCCTTTTGTCATTTTTAATCATATTTATTTGGATCCTCTCTCTTTACTTCTTCATTAGTTTAGCTATCAATTTATCTATCTCATTTTTTTTTCAAAAAATTATCTCCTGGATTCGTCAATCTTTCGAATTTTTTTTATTGTTGTTGTTAGAGACCTTCAAAGAGACTTAGATTTCCATACAGTAATAGTGGGAGACCTCAACACTTGTCAATCTCCTACAGTTCAGCTATTGTCTTCTAATAACTTTGGAATTTGTTTGCCCTTGATTCTCTAGTTCTTTTATTTGTCATGTTAGGTTATTAACTTGAGATTTTTCTAATTGTTTGATGTGAGCATTTGTTACTATACATTTCCCTCTTCATAGTGCCTTAGCTGTGTCCCAGAGATTATGGTATATTTTATCTGTGTTTTTATTAGTTTCAGAGAACTTCATGATTTCTCCTTTAATTTAATTATTTACCCAAAATTCATTCAGGGACAGGTTGTTTAATTTCCATGTAATTGTACAGTTTTGAGTGATTTTCCTTATCGTGATTTTCAATTTTTTTTTTTTTTTTGCTGTTGTCCAAGAGAGTGGTTGGTATGACTTCAGTTCTTTTGCATTTACTGAGGATTATTTTATGTCTGATTGTGTGATTGATTTCAGAGTATGTTAAATGTGCTAATGGGAAAAATGTATATTCTGCTGGTTTTGGGTATAGAGTTCTCTGGATAACTATCAGGTCCATTTGGTTTCTTGCTGAGTTCAGATCCTAAGTATCTTTGTTAATTTTCTGCCTTAGTGTTCTGTTTAATGCTGTCAGTGAAGTGTTGAGGTCTCCCACTATTACTGTATGGAAATCTAAGTCTCTTTGAAGGTCTCTAAGAACTTGCTTTGTAAATCTGGGTGCTCCTGTGTTGTGTGCATATATATATAATATATATATTATATATATATATATATATATAATTTTTAGCAGTGTTTTCTAATTCTCATTATAGAGATCTTTCATCTCTGTGCTTGGCTGTATTTCCAGGCATTTTGTTCTTTTGTGGATAGTTGTAAATGGAATTGCATTTCTGACTTGGCTTTTAGCTTGGCTGTTGTTGGTGTATAGCAATGCTAGTGATTTTTGCCACTGAAAAGTTGTGGAACTGAACTTTTTACCGTTATGTATTTCCCTTCTTTGTCTTTTTTTAATCTTTGTTGGTTTAAAGTCTGTTTTGTCTGAAATTAAGATTGATACCCCCTGCTTTGCTGGTAACTGTGTGCTACACACAGAGGGTGGTGGTGGTTGCACCCTCTGTGCATGTTCCCATGGGTGGAGGTGGTTGCTCAGGGTGGGAGCAAGGTTGCTTTTCTCCATGCCTACTTTGGTCTGATGGCAGTTTTGGTGCAGGAGAAAGATGCTGGCAGAAGTAGTGGGATGTGGTGGGGGGAGGGAGCCAGAATGCACTCACATGCACACTGGTTGCAGTGGCACAGCAGGGTGCACATGTACATGCTCCAAGTTGGGAAGGGAAGCCAAGGTCTGCCTGTGCACACATATGCAGTGGTAAAGCAATGCAAACGTAGGCCATGGGCAAGTATGTGTGGGAAAAGTGGCACAGGGGAGGCTGCATTGTGGGGAGGTTGCATTGTGTGGGAAGGTGGGCTAGTGCATGGCACCTAGGGCTTCTCTGCTGGAGCACTCTGCTGGTCAGGCACAGTCTGCCACTGCAGGAGCTATGAAACAGGCCTTCAGGAGGTACTGCGGGCTGCACTACAAGCAGGAACTACCAGGCTGGGGCCCCAGAAGAGGCCAGCAGATTGAGGGCTGCTTGGGTCCACCGGCCCCATCTCATGGATAAGATCACCCTGCAGAGCTCAAGTCCAACAATTCTCCTAGGGTTAAATTCTCCTATGGGAGCCAGTTGAGCCTAGGGGAATAGATAACCCTGGCCATGATCCACTACAGATGCTCCTGCACCAAACCCTCTATGCTCTCCTCCAGCTGGAGTTCTGGCTCTGCCATTTCTCTGAGCAGTTGTCCTTGTGAATTCCAGAAGCCCAAGGGGAGAGTGGGCCACTACTTGCTTGTTCAATTCACCCCTTCCCCAGGAGACATACGGGGCCAGGAATCAAGTCCTGGTGAATGATAGCTTTGTGCAGTGTTCACAGCTTCCTCCCTCTTTAGCCTAGCATCTGTGTCTTCCCTCCATCCACTTCATTGCCTTCCTGCAAAAGATGTTCTAAGAGTGTGCCAGTCTTTCTTATGCCCTTTCTATCGTCAAGAGATGTTTCTCCTGGTTATGTCTAGTCAGCCATCTTGTCCGCTATCTATATCAACTTTTTAAAGGCACGCTAACATCATGTAATTTCTTTTTCAATTTTACATCATCTATTTTCATATAGTTTTGGCTATATGATCTACACATCAAATTCTCCTCATGGTGAGTGGGTTACTTGTTCCCTGATCTTGGAAACATGTAGAAATACATTACATATTTGATGGAACACCTACAGATGGCATTACAACATCAACTCTTACCTGGGGATTCAGACTCAAAGAATACGTGTGTGCCTTTTGACCCACTTGGCCCTATCTTTTTATGTGATTTCATATATTTCTATGACAGAGTTCTCATATATTAATCTAGATTCTGACTACTGACTACAACCTCTTAGATCTCTTTTTTTAATTTGTGCTTTCTAGGATGATGATTTAGAGCTAATCAAAATAATTAAAATATGCAAAAAGTAAACCTGGACAAATAATCAAATAAATTCATTGTCCAAAATATCCTATTCATTAAGCCTGTCTTAGAAAGTTGCCTCTGGCTCCTAAACATAAATCTGAGACTAATGGGTACTGTTTCCTGGGCAGTCTCATAAGTAACATAGATATTGGGCCAGGTGCAGTGGCTCACGCCTGTAATCCCAGCACTTTGGGAGGCCAAGGTGGGTGGATCACAAGGTCAGGAGATCAAGACCATCCTGGCTAACGTGGTGAAACCCCGTCTCTACTAAAAATACAAAAAATTAGCCAGGCGTGGTGGTGGGCACCTGTAGCCCCAGCTACTCGGGAGGCTGAGGCAGGAGAATGGTGTGAACCCAGGAGGTGGAGCTTTCAGTGAGCCAAGATTGCTCCACAGAACTCCAGCCTGGGCGACAGAGCAAGACTCTGTCAAAAAAAAAAAAAAAAAAAAAAAAAAAAGGAACATAGATATTGCTACACCAGAAGCACCTTGGTTTGTGGAGATAGTCTATGCCTTATCAATTTCCCAATGCTATTTGTAGACTTATATAAAGTTGATGTGTCAAGTAGCCTTGAGAACCCAAACTCTATTTTTCTATGTGACTTGAAGTGTAACAATGGCTTTCTATGTGTAATGTTCTATCCCACCCACTACACATCTAGTCACTAGATCTTTCCTTCTCCTAATTTTAAAATAAATTCTGTACTTTATTTTCTTTTTTATAAATTTACTTATATCTAATTTCTATCTCAATTTCCTTATCTCTAGAAAACTTTAAATCTTGACCAATCTATGTGTGCTATTATGGTACAAATTCCTAGAATTGGTGATAGTGGCACATTCTGTCAGTATCAGGTCCATGCTTTACAAGACAATGGATGTATACTGAAAATAGCTATGATTATTTCCTACAGATATTTTTCTGGCCTAAGGAGATCACTTGGTCCAGGTTCAGGGCAAGTCAGAGTCCTGCAGAGGAAATTCCCCAGAAGTGATCTTCATCCAACTAGGGATTTGGTGGATAAATATCACATACTTCTTCCTCCTCAACTGGGATAAATTGAGGTTATATATTATACTGTCACCAGAGTACTCTGGAAAAACTAACCTCCAGGTTCACAAATGATAACTGGTTTACTAATGCACACTTTATTGCTTTCTGTTTTTCCCTTACCATTGCCACTTTTTCATTACCCTGCCTATCATTTATTGGACCAGTTTCAAAGAAACAAATTGCACTTAAATCTTTGTCTCGGATCTGTTTCTGAGAAAAGCCAAATCCAGAGAGTTGGAAACAAAAGAGGCGTTAGGAGGTGGACTGTGAGGATTGGATTTGGAGATCAGATCACTTATTGGCTAGATGAAAATAAACACTCCATTGCTGGTAGTATGTGGGGTAGTTAAAAGCCTTGGCATGCCGAAATATTTCACTCCCTGAATCTATAAACCATGTGAATCATGACAACGTATTATAGAAAAGTATAAACTGGCTTAATAAATATTTTAAGCATTTAAGAAATGGGGCAAATATTCTGATAAGAGTCAATGAGTTGTCTTGCTTTTGTTAACTTGCATGGAAACCATTAAGGACAAAAATGACTTTCTGATGCCAGTGAACTGTCCACTCAAGGTTTTATCCCTCACAACATGTGGGATCTATCACTTGGTGGGTGACAGTCCAATGACCACAACAAAGGAAGATTTAACATGAGAATTTTATTACCTGAAGCAAGTAAGGAGGGCACGAGTAATAGTTCCTAAAGCAGTGCCTCCCAGAACAGTGATGAAAACATGGTTTTTATTGGGTTGACTGGCTCAGTCATCCTATGTGGAGGTGGAGCAAAGGCAGTGCAGGCAGTCGCTGATCATGTGTCCACATATTCACATGTATAGAAAATGATAAATAAGGCAGGGTGCGGTGCCTCACGCCTGTATTTCCAGCACTTTGGGAGGCCGAGGTGGGCGGATCACGAGGTCAGGAGATCCACACCATCCTAGCTAACACGGTGAAACCCTGTCTCTTCTAAAAATACAAAAAATTAGCCAGTCGTGGTGGCGGGCGCCTGTAGTCCCAGCTACTCAGGAGGCTGAGGCAGGAGAATGGCCTGAACCCAGGAGACAGAAGTTGCAGTGAGCCGAGATCGTGCCACTGCACTGCAGCCTCCTGGATGACAGAGCGAGACTTCGTCTCAAAAAAAAAAAAAAAAAGAAAAGAAAAGAAAAGAAAATGATAAATAAGATAAATAAGCTCCTCCTTGGTCTAGGATTTTAGTGTGATAATGAGAAGAGTTCACCAAAGTTCATCTCCAACACAGGCATCTCTGGATCCAACACTTTTTTTTTTCTTTTGTTTTTTTCTCCAGAGCTGAGCTCTGCTGGAAATTTTTGAAGTAACAAGAACTCGAGGCGCAATAGGTACAAGTAGATACTTTTTCACAGTGCATACTCAAAAACTTGGGGATCCTGGGTTACAAAAGCATGGCCTGAAAGCAAGAAGGTCTCTATGAATGCATTTGAAGGGAACTGATTTATTGTAGCTGGTAAGAACTGATTATATTAGTAATTGGGTTACAAAAAAGAGTCTTGTATTTCAGCACTCGAAAATCTCCTGTGATAAAATCAACATGAGAGAGAGTTGGATTCTTAAAATCTAAGTTGCAAAATCAAGATGAAAATTTTTGAGAAGCTTGAACTCCAAGATTGCACTAAACTCTGGTTAGGAAGCATTTCTCTCCTACTCTTTATTAGAAGATAGAAACCTCTCATTGCCAAGAGGTCATGGAATGACCTCAGCTTAAGCAGGTGCCCTGCAAAATGATAATAATTCTTCTGCAAATCTGCCCATATATTTACATATTACTATTATGCTAATAACTAGAGTTAAACACTTATGGTCAAGGGCCCACTGAGGTTCAATTTGCTCTGCTATTGAAAGAAAGAGGTTATTTCCAGAAAGATCTATGAGACTTAGCCGGTAAGCACCAGCTACAACCTAGAGAAAACAGTTAGGTGGATCTTGAGGGTGCTGGACACAGTGGGCAGAATACAAGGCTGAGTAAGTTTATTGATAATAAACTTAAAATATAATACATTGTTATAAACACCTGGATCCAGTCTTAATTTGCTGCTGGGATGCCTCTTTGAAGCTTGCCAAGTACAGACTATAAAAATTGATGAATTGTTAGAATTATCTGGAGTTTATTTCAAATAAATTTTAAATTTATTTAAATTAATATTAGAATGGATTTACTATTAGAACCAGAAAATCTATAAGGACATTAAATTCCTCAGGAGGGCACATAAAACTTTCATTTCATTAAGATGATATAGACTATCCCAGTCAATTGTCATTGTTAATGTAATGTCCAATGGTGACTGTCCTGTGTGTGCTGAAGTTAATGTTTGTTGGAATGTTGATATGAAACTAAGCTTCCTAGTATCAGTGAGAAACAGCAGAGACTAGGTAGCAGTTAGTAAAGTTTATAGGGAAGATGGACATACTTAACATAAGAATGATAACCAGATTGCCTTGACCTGGTGAATAAACAATATTCCTAGTGGCTAGATAAATGAAGGTATTGCTAGGCCTATGAAACAACAACTAAAATATCTAGAGTATATAAAGCACTATCCCAATTTCCAGATACAAAACAGTTCTCAGATTCAGAACACATACATGAAAAGGAAGTATATATTCTCTTGAGGAAAAACCTCCTGCGAGCATTGCTGCAAGGATATTAAGCATCAGTTTTCCTAATCCTGCCACAAAGGGAAATAAAACTATTCCAGAGGAATTGTATGCTGTCACACAAAAAACTACTCCAATTTTTCACACTCTGTTAAAGGATCTGCACTGACACTAATACAAGAGCACCCAAACACAGTAAAAGAGTAAAAAAAAATTCCCCTCACAGTAAAAGAGGGGAATTTCTCAGGCCAGGGGAAGGTGGAGTCCTGTACTGACTCTGTCTCACAGTAGAATGGTCATTCCTCAGTGGTTGAGTCCATAATCAAGAAGGATATACTTAGCAGCTTGAAGAACTCTTATATTGATTTCCTACTCACAAGAGTTAGCCACATTAGTTTAGGAGAGACAAAATGGAAGCCCCTGAAACTGTCTCCCAGTCCTTTCACCACAGCTAATAACAAGTTAGAAGCAATACTCCATTCTGAATAGAATGGCAGGGATTAGTGACACTTTCAAAGATGTAATGAATGCAGAAGTGTTGGTCCTGATCACATCTCAGTTTAATTTATTAGTTACACTCCAAAAAAAAAATTAAGATGAATTTTGACACATAAGAGTTGACTACCATAATATAACCAAACCATACCCTCAGACCAGCTGTTTTGCTGCGTGTAGTATGATTAAGTAGAAAAGTTCAGTGCACCTGTAGCATAGAGTATACCACTATTGATTTGCAAATAAATCCCTTTCAATTCCTATTAAGCAGCAGCAGAAACAGTTCACATTCCCTTGCCATGAAAAGCAGCTCATATTTATGACTGTGCACCAAGAACATATTCACTCTCTGTGGTACAAAGGACATTTATCATGTAGACATTCCACAGAGGATAACACTGGTTCACCCTATTGATGATATGTATATTAAACTTGGTAAGTAAGAAGTGGCAAATAGTCTAGGTACCCTCAGAAGATACATGAACATGAGAAGATGGGGAGATAACCTTACAGAAATTCAGAGGGATATCACTTTGGGTTAATTTTTGAGGGGTGGGAGTGGTTCTAGTTGTCTGGGGCATGCTGGAATGCCAAAGTCAAGTCATTGTATCTTGAAACTTCTATTATAAAA
This sequence comes from Gorilla gorilla gorilla, assembly GCF_029281585.2. Classification (NCBI taxonomy): domain Eukaryota; kingdom Metazoa; phylum Chordata; class Mammalia; order Primates; family Hominidae; genus Gorilla; species Gorilla gorilla. Next base: position 75,120,437 of record NC_073243.2, read on the forward strand.
ATGAGGAACATTTAGTAGGTCTCTTTAAGTTTTAGAAAGAGCCCATTGAACATTCTGGAATACAGATTGGACTCATTTAGAAAGTAACTTGATAATCTCTCGTTGTTAAATAGGGGCCAGAACAAAAGAGAAATATGCAGCATGTTCAGGCTGCAGTAAACCTGGTACTGCCTGTTGGCTCACTGGAGTCATCAGATCCCATGGCGCCAGAGGTACTGGTGGTACATAGGATGCAGTGCAGGAGTTCCTCACAAGTCTTAATAGGAGAGTTCCAGCAGCAACTTTAGTCACCTAGGGTTTCTGGAGCAACATCTAATTCTGGATTGCAAATAATGCTGTCTGCAATAGAGAATTACACACTATTTAAACTGCAGCTTGAGTCCTGCTTAACACTTGATAATAGAACTGCAAATGATTATGTGAAAAGAGTTGCCTATGATGAGCTGCAGAGTCAGGCCCAACAAGTCATTCGATTGATTGCAAATTATACCAGGTTAGGCGTGCTGGCTTACACCTGTAATCCCAACACTTTGGAAGGGCAAGGTGCGTGGATCACTTGAGCACAGGGGAGTTAAAAATCAGCCTGGACAACATAGTGATGCCATGTTCATACAAAAAAAAACAACATAAAAAAATAATTAGCTGGGCATGGTGGCATGCACCTGTGGTCCTACCTATACAAGAGGCTGATATAGGAGGATCACTTGAGCCTGGGAGGTCAAGGCTGCAGTGAGCTGTGATTGTGCCGCCACACACCAGCCTGAGTAATAGAGTGAGACCCTGTTTCAAAGAAAAAAGACAAAGAAAATTATATCAATATCTTGGTCTTACTGCATTGTGTTGCCATAACAAAATACCTGAAGCTAAATAATTTACCAAAAAAAGAGTTTTGTTTAGCTTATAATTTTGCTGGCTAGGAAGCATGAGAAACATGATACTGGCATCCATCTGGCTCCTGGTGAGGGCCACATGCTAGGTCATAACATGGTGGAGAAAGCCAAAGGGGAAGTGGACACATGTGAAGTTGAAGGCAAACCTGAGGGGCATCCAAGCTTCATCATAACCCCCTGTAGTGGAAACTAATCCATCCCCACAAAAACTAATCCAGTCTTACCAGAATGAGAACTCACTTACTACCTGTAGAATGGCACCAAGTCACTGATGAGGGATCCACCCCCAAAACCCAGAGACCTCTCACTAGGCCCGACCTCCCAATACCGTCAGATTAGGGATCGAATTTTAACATGGCTTTTTGTGGGGACAAACAAACCATATCTAAACCATAGCACCACTGCAAAATAGAAATAGTACATTTGTGATGAGCATGGAGAATGTATATAGGATATTAGTAAATTATATGAATAGTTTAGAGCCCGTTTCCTGCACTGATGTCTCTCCCTCAGCTTCTTTCTATGACCTCATGGAGTTTCCCTCTGACCAGCTGGCGGTGGAAGAAAAAATCATTGATGTAATATATGGACGGTGGGCTTGATATGTTGATACAGGACAGACAGTGGACTCCTACTCCATTGCCTGCCTCAGATCTGGACGTGAAAAGCAGTGTTTAAAAGAAATTCCTCCAGAGAACAAAGTTTAGCATAGTATGCTTGACCATCTACTGTGGGCAGAGTGAGAATTCTGCTGAAATAAGTTAACACGGATTCCTGAGCAGTGGTTAACATCTAGGCTGGGTAGGCAAGGACCTGGAGAAAGCAAGACTTAAAGAATGAAAAAATGGGAGACTTGGCATATTTTGAATATTTGAATTTCGCATTGATGTTCTCCAAAAAGTGATAACCACAGTCATATAGGCTCCTGAAAACAAACAAGCATGCATATAGACTGTCCAGTTTAGTAGAGGTCAGCCATTTCCTGCCCTAAATGACCCAAATGGATGCAGAGTAGAAGCTTGAAATGGATGAGCTACGGTGAGAGAGATGGGACCAGGGACACCTCCACTCTGCTGCAGTATATTGTACCTGCCGGCATCCAAGATTAATACAGTTTCTTAGGCAATACTGCTAACTGAGGACTCAGAAATTGCCTACTATCATAGGATCCTACATAACATTACTTCAGACTAAAGGTGAATGAGACATGACAATGGCATATGCCTATGGATTGCTACAGTTCTATTATAAATGGTATTACCTAGAGGCTGATAGCCTAAGAACATTGGAATAAGCTTAAAACACATCCAAGTTGCTGTGAAGACATTCTGAAAGGTTTGAATGCGATCCTCAGGATGAGGCATAAACTTTAAACTGATGGGCATCATGTGGTTCTGAGACCACAATAGTTAGAATACTTGAGTTTGGGAACTGAAGACTAAAATAGGTGTAACTGCTTCCGTCATCATCTCCAATGAAACATGTGGACGCTTTGTATATGTCCCATGCTTGTAACTGTGGGCTGTATTGGACTGGAGATTCTGGTTCCCAGGAGTAGATACTTCTACTAGGAGACAGATAAAGTTTCTCCTAACCTATAGTTATTTCCTATAACATTTGAGTACTCATACCAATATAAGAGCAATGTTTATTCTCTCTTGTTATTATGAGAAAGTACATTTGCTTTTAATATGTGTGCTAGGGAGGAAAAATTTTATCAGAATTCAGATATATTATTGGGATGCTTCAGGATGCTTCCAAGCACAGTGAGCATAAAAGGACAGTTGAACCAAACATGTTCTAACAAGAACATGATAATTCTAGCTTACCACAGCAGGAATTGTTATATTGTTAATCATAGCATAACAAAATAATAAAATATTCTTTCAAATAAATTTTAGGGCAACTGATATGGTTTGGTTTTGTGTCCACACCCAAACCTAACCTTAAATTTTGGTAATCCCCACTTATCAAGGGTGGGGCCAGGTGAAGATAATTGAATCATGGGGGACATTTCCCTCATACTGTTCTTGTAATAGTGAATAAGTCTCATGAAATCTGATGTTTTTATACATGGGAGTTCCCCTGCATAAGCTCTTTGCCTGCCACAATGTAAGACATGACTTTTCTTCTCATTCTCCTTCAGCCGTGATTGTGAGGCCTCTCCAGCCATGTGGAACTGTGAGGGAATTAAACCTCTTTCCTTTATAAATTACCCAGTCTCAGCTATGTCTTTATTAGTGGCATGAGAGTAGACTAATACCGCAACTAAATGGAATTCATATGATTTAATGCTTTCTCCCAAACTTTATTCTTTTTGGATTATTTTCCCATTAATTTAATTAATGCATGTATATATTCTCGTAAAATAGCAGAGTAACATAGAATGCAATATGAAAGCTAAAATTTTTTGTTTCCTCTTTTACTTTACTATTTGTGAAATTAGTTGGGGGATAGTCACATGCTACAACTCTATTTCTAGTGCTTCCAACAATTACTATTTTAATGTTACGCAATCTATTTCACAACAAATTGTTGAACTAAATATCTTACGTAAACTCTATCCATTGTATACTCTTTATTAATTATGAAGAATTTAGCTCATAACTGTTTTCATAATTCACTTCATCTACACATTTTTTGATAATTTCCCTTAAATCTTTACATATTTTCCATTATCATCTGTTTAATAACCAACCAAAAAAATCATACATTTTTTTCGTTTAGGCCTATTAAAAATGCCCCTGTCAGAATTTAAACAAGGTACATGAAGCTATGTTTGAAATATTTGATTATTACTGATTTTATATTTTACTTATAAAAAGGAAAACTTTCATGTGGTCTCTTAAAACAAGTTGTATTTTTTATAACTGCTCTCATTTTTTAATGTTTCATTTCTTCTAAAAATGTATTATCCTTGAGTTTGGATATTAAGTGCTCCAGAAATTTCTCTTCATCTATGGTGTTGAAAAGTACGATTTCTTCTTTTCCCATATATTTAGTTCTATTCACTATTTTGTTTTCATTTATTTCCAAATATTGAATGCACTCAGTGGGCCTGTTTCCATTTTCTAGTGCTTGATAGACGGATAGATATTTAGAAAGATAGGTGGATGGATAAATAGATATATAGATAGATAGATAGCTATGGAAAGATTCTTAGACTTGTTAAAGAAACATTTCAAAAGGGAGAGATGCATAGACATTAAATATGGCTTTCATTTGAAAATTAGTATCAGTATTGGTCTTGAACCTCTTCCCACTTAATTATTCGAAGAAATTTTTCTGTCAATAACTTCTTTTCTTTTCAATATTATGCATGTACTTTTCCTAAGATAATTAATAATAATTAATGGCCAGATCCACCATTTGCTCATTCAGCATTTGACACAGAAAATATCTTTGACCTTTATGCTGTCCACTTTGGCTTCCAGTGAGAAGATAAACATTCCCTGTTTGATCACCTGCTTTTATTTGGATTCTGTTTTTTTTTTTTCTTTCCTAATCCTATTCTCCATACCTGCACTTAGTGTTCCCAGAGTTGGCACATGCCTCTCTCTCTTGTGGATCTGGAGAGGCATCATTTACAAATTATTTATGCCAATAGTTTATACCACTGGCCAAACACTGATGAATTCTAACTCTGTTGAGGGATATATGTGAAGGTCTGTGAGTACGTGTATGTATGTTTGTTTGCATGTGTGTGCATAATTTTGTTTTCCTCTAGTAGACACCATTCTAAAAACGTTCCCCACCCTCCAATATTCCCATCTTCTGGCTTGATATAGTTTGAATATTTGTTCCTGTCCAAATCTCATGTTGAATTGTAATCTCCAATGTTGGAAGTGGGCCCTGGGGGGAGGTATTTGGAACATGGGAGCAGATCCCTCATCAATGGATTAGGCCATCTCCATGGTGATAAGTGAGCTCTCCTTCTGAGTTCACATGAGATCTGTCATTTACAAGTGTGTGGTAACTCTACCGGGTACTCTTTCTCTCTTGCTCTGTTCTTGCCTTGTAATATGCCGGCTCTTCCTTTGTCTTCTGCCATGATTGGAAGCTTCCTGAGGTCTCCTCAGAAGCAGATGGCCCTATGCTTCTGTACTGTCTGCAGAATCATGAGCCAATTAAATCTATTTTCTTATCTATTACCCAGTCTTGAGTATTTCTTTAAAGCAGAACAAGAACAGCCTAATACATGATGATTCAATTATACACCAACCTTGGTACTGCTGTGAAGGGATTTTGCAGATATAATTAATGTCTAATCTCAATTGATCTTAGCATATACATCATCTGGTTTGGCGCTTTCTAGTAAAATGAGCCCATAGAGCAGACACATTTCTCTGGGTGGTGGCAGAAGAAGAAATGCAGAAAAGGCAATCAGAAAGATGCAGCAGCAGCAGAAGTCAAAGAGATCTAAATGATGAGAAGGTCACAACATATATTTCTGGCTTTCAATGCTGAAAGACAATGTGAAAAGGAGTGCATAAGCCTCTAGGAGCAGAGAGGGTCACCCAGCTGACAGCCAGCATTGAAGCAGAGACCTAGGACCTGCAGCCACATGGAACTGAATTATGTCAATAGACAGAATGAGATTGGAGTCTGGGTCTTTCTCAGATCCTTCAGAGAAGAGCTCAGCTGGGGACATTTTTTGTGGCCACATCAGATCCAATCCAACTACTTGGTTTCTAGATTTCTGAGCCATATAAACTGAAAGGTGATACTCTCACAAACAATACATTTGTGTTGTTTTAAGCCATTAAGTTTGTATCAATTCGCTGTCTAACACTAGAAAATGAATAAACCTGCCATAACCCCTTACTTCTGTACTTCTCTCCTCCTACATTTTCTAACTAGAAGAGAGAATTTTTAAATAAATAAGATCGTGGTTAACAACCTGCACTTTTTATTAACAGAGACTGGGGCTTGACGACTTATTACCTCTGAGACTTGGCAAAAATTTCTTCATTTTCTTTATTACAAACTTCACGTATTTTAAATGGACATAATAACATGCTATGTTCAACAGCTCTAATAAGAAAACAATAATCCATGTATATTAAGAGTTTTTCACAGTACCTGGAGCAAAGTAACTACTCAATAAGTATAAGATATTACAATTTTACCACTGAAATCTGCCTCCCGCGATTTGGCGAATAAATAAATGCAATTGAAATTTTTAAACATGCATCACAGTGCTTGATCAATACAAAGCATTAGTACATTGTGATTAGTGTTAACATTAGTATGAATATCATCAGTTAATCATACTCTTACATGTTCTCATATCTGATTCATTCACATCAGATACCAACCTAGTCATGTAAATAAATCCAAATCACCAATTTAAATTAATAGAAACATACCTTCATATCAATATATTTTTATCTTTTTCTTACCATCTTTATTCTTATTCTTAATTCAGGTCATCATTGTCTCCTATTTATAATGGAGTAAGAATCCTAAATGAGGTATTTATTTAATGTAACTCCTCAGATACAACCACAACATCTCCATGAGAAAGTTCAACCTAATAACCAAAACTGAGTCTGCTATTTTTTTCTGCTGAAATCCTTAACATGTCTTGCCATTATCTGTAGTAAAATCCTAGTCTCTAAATGTTTGACACGCATTTCTCCATGCTCTTCTTTCTCAACTTCATCTCTGCATACTCTCCACTCCCCCTACTACCATGATCTTCCAATACTTAGGTTATAATGGTTTATTATGTTGCATTTTGTTCCTACTATTCCCTCTATCTAGATAGAAATTATCTTTTTCTTTGTCTGGCTGAATTGTATTTATTACTGTAGCTACTTTTGCAAATCATCTGAGATGTTTTGACAAATTCTCACAGCTGGGACACACCCCAAAATAAGTAACTAAGATGTCCGGGGGTAGAGCAGGGGCATCGTTTGTATTGCTTCTCAGGGACCCTCATATGCACAGGGTCAAGAAATATTAGTATAACTAAACTGAACTATATCTCAGCATTACTCAGCTCAGTAAGGGCCATCCACTGCCTTTAGTGTCTCCGTGGGATCCACTGGATCTGCTTTTTTCAAACAAATTACAAAACCTAATAGCAGGAATTTAAAAATCACCTGTTTATTTCACAATATGAATCATTTTATCATCAGTATATTCTGTAATTTCTCATGTGTTTCTGCTCACTGATCCTCTGACTTCCCTGTTTTTTGGGCAAATGAGGACTACTACTACTTTCGGTTATTAATTTATAAACTAGTTCAAAAATGCTACATGCCTTGACGGCAGGGGGAGGTGTACAGGTGGGGGTCGGGGAGGGGGCTCCAGGCATTGGCCCTGGAAGTGGGAATACATTGTTGGGAAAAAAGTAATGTGTATCTAATTGTGCTTTAGTGAACTATAATGAGTATATTTGATCCTTTTTTATGTGCAATTAACCCCAATAATTCTAAATGGTTTTGACATCTTAATATAACTCATTATTATGTAATTAATTTAGCCCCGGTAAATAATACTGTGCATAACTTTGATATTTAGGATTATTTAAATTGAAGCATTCCAATGAGGGACACAGGTGGTATTTTTCATTGTTATAACTCAGTCAACCATATTTTTCCCAGAAGAATTTTTCAATAATCTTACAATGACATGGAGAAAATATTTATGGTCTATACTGACAAAGAGCATATTTTCCTTGCTATTGTCATCCTACCTGCACAAAGAAGCTTGAATTCAGTCTACATAAATCTTCTCAGAGAGTGAAGATTTTAAAATTCAATCTTCTTGAAGTTCTTTACATGATTTCAGTATAGAATTTGTTTAAATAGAAAAAAATAAGAAAACACTGGGTTTCTTAAAGTTCGATTCAGCTGTCTTTGGAGTTTTGCTATTTTTTAAAATCTCTTCAGAAGTCAACTTTTTTCTAGTTTACTTTTTTATTTTTTTAAATTTGGTATTAGCATAATCATAAGAATTGGCAGAGAAAGAAATGGTTCTCAAAAGGCTTTAAGATAACTAATTTCATTGTATCTGGGAATAAAGACTAAAGTAATAGAAATAATCCTCTCAAAAATTCAGTTAAGCCTATAGTTTCATTTATTTTCTATTGCTCACAAAGATGAGATTTTCCCCAAAGTACAAGTAGTACTATATTTTTTGTGGGCATTTGAATTTAAATAGGTCACTACAACTGATGAATAATGTTTATCCTATAAATAAATAAAACAATTGGATTTTCCCCATGTGTTTATTAGCTAAGAAACCAAGGTATTGAGAAAAGAAAGTTTGTGAACTAACAACATACTAACACATTCTTTTTTTTTTTTTCTTTTTGAGACAGACCCTTGCTCTGTCACCCACGCTGGAGTGCAGTGGTGCAGTCACAGCTCACTGCAGCCTCAGCCTCCCAGGCTCAAGCAATCCTCCCACCTCAGCCTCTTGAGTAGCTGGGACTACAGGCGTGTGTCACTCCACCCAGCTAATTTGTGTACTTTTTGTAGATATGGGAATTTACCATGTTGCCCAGGCTGATCTTCGACTCCTGGGCTCAAGTTATCCACCCATCCCGGCCTCCTAAAGTGCTGGGATTACAGTCATGAGCCACCATGCCTGGCCTAGGAACTAATACATTCTTTATTTGTCCCTATTTATCTATCTGGCTTGAGTATAATTCATAAAATACTAATAATTACATTTACAAAGCTAATGATGAACTTTATTAGGTAACACTTGGCGTCTTAATAAGTAGCTGTCATTTAAAAAATATATTTACATTAATGAACTCACTAAATTCTCTCAACAAGCCAAGTACATAGATCAGAAATCTAACGTACAAATAAATAAGGTCAAGGTCATGCACATAGAAAGTGACAGAGTTGGAATTGATTTTTCCCAGCAAGTTACTTCCCAAGGCACATTTATTTCTACTAATTTTAAGCAACCATAAAGGCTAGAATATTTTTGATGTATTTTAAAGAACATATTTTGCAACCATCAGGACAATCTTATTAATTAAGCAATAACACATCACTGAATATGAAAATGTTTTAATATAAGACTTTCAAAATACATAAAGCCTCTAGTTTTTTATCAAGCATTACGTGCTAAATTAAATTAAATCTAGCCTAAAGCTGCCTCCCTATGTGGTGAACTGCAACCTAATTTAAGACGCAAGCAAATTCCAACCTAAATAAGAGTATATTCTTGTAACACATAGCTGTCTTAGCCAGTGGCAGGCTGCTAACTAATCAGACAATAGCTATGAAATGCAAATGTTGAGCTGTAGCAAGTCAAGCTGTTTCTACATGGTATTGCCTTTTACTGTTTATAAATGGTGCCTGTCCACCTTGTTGGGTATAGCTCTCTAAAACTCTCCTGGTTCTTAGTGCTGCCTATTCATCAGTTGTTCTTTACTCAAATAAATTCTGCTAAATGTAATTTATCTAAAGTTTTTCTTGTTGCACACGTCTTACCTGAGTCAAATAGGCTCAACGAATCTGGGAAATGTTTTTAATTATAGAGAACATCTTATGGGTAATTTGTGCATAATCTTTTCCACCTATTTTTAACACAATCATAAATATTTATGCACTTAATGAGTGCTTCAAAATTTCTGAAAACAAAATAGTAAAACAAAAAATGATTAAACATTTTTAAAGCATTTCTTTCAGTAATTGATAAAACTGATGATTAATGAATATCAGAGAAAATATAAAACGTGAGAACTATCAATAAAACTGGAAAAGTTGACATTTAGAGAACACTACAAATAACAGTTACAGAATACACATTTTTTTTTCTAATACAAGTTGCCATTCACCAAGATAGACCAGTTTCTGGGCCAAGTAATAGAACTTATTAAACTTAAAACAGTCTGTCCTCTGATCACAGATTTAGTTAGTTAAGATGCATACTAACAACTATATTTAGTAAATCACCAAATATTTGGAATTAAACAACATATCTATATAAACAGTGAATCAAAAATAAAACATTTTCAGAAAAATGTTTAGAGAAATTAGAAAACATTTCAAGTTTAATAATAAAAATATAGCCTATCTGAATTTGTGTGATAGGGCTACAGCATTACTTAAAAGGAATTCTTATTATGAAAGTTCTATATTGGAAAGCAAAAATGTTTCAAAGCAATGATATATGTTTTTACATTAAAAAAAATTTTTAGGCCAGGCACGGTGGCTCACACCTGTAATCCCAGCACTTTGGGGGGCTGAGGCAGGCAGATAACGAGGTCAGGAGATCGAGACCATCCTGGCCAACACGGTGAAACCCCATCTTTACTAAAAATACAAAAAAAAAATTAGCTGGGCGTGGTGGTGTGTGCCTGTAATCCCAGCAACTTGGGAGGCTGAAGCAGGAGAATCGCTTGAACCAGGGAGTTGCAGGTTGCAGTGTGTGGAGATCATGCCACTGCACTCCAGCCTGGCAACAGAGCGATTCTCTGCCCCCCCCCCAAAAAAAAAAAAAATTAAAGTGCAATTTAACCCATGGTAAATACAAGGAAAAAGATAATAATTAATGAAAAGTAATATATGAAATAAAAAAAGGAAAAAGACTAAAAGATATTAGGAAAAATTAAAAAGAGCAAAGAGCAAAGTGTAGTTATTTGAAAAGATTAATAAAGTTAGTAAATTACAAGCCTTCAAAACTATTAAAGAAGTGAAAAAACATACACGCACACAGGTTACTAATAATAGGAATAAATGGAGACATCATTACTGATTCTTCAGACATTAAAAGTATAATCATGAAAATTTACAAACAACTTAAAGTTAATAAAGTGATAACATATTTAATGCAAACATTTATAAAATTTGGGAAACAATTTCAGTAACTTTAAAAAAAAGTACCAAAACAGTCAAAATAGAAAATCTGATTAGCCTTATATTATTAGAGAAATTTAATTTTTAAGCACAAATCTTATCGCAGAGAAAATTTATTAAAGTGGCTTTCCAGATCAATGCTAAATAAAGAGGGAATACTCCTCAACTCAACTTTGAAACCAGCACATCCATGATACCCAAATTTGATATAGATGATACTAGACACCAGAAGTCCCTTAGAGGAGTTGCAGAATGATCCCCTGAGCGCCTGGGGCTACCATAATCCATAGACCATTCTCATGATGTGCCTGACGTTTCAGCTGATTAGTCTTCCCTGGCTTGTCTCAGGGCTGCTGGGCAGCTAGAGCACTCAGTCAACAGGTCCAAGTGGGCTGCTTCTGTCTCTAGCAAGGGGGCCCAGTTGGAGCTTGAGGAGAGTCTGGTCTCCAAGAAGATGACCATCAGCCCCCTGGAGAGCTGGCTTACATCTTTGATATCTCTTGTCCAGACTGGATACTGGAACTGCAGAGATTGTGACTCCAGCCCATTTCTACAAGTATTCCCTTAGGTAGGTAAGGGAGGGAGAGGCCTAGCAGGAAGCCCAAGGGAGTCTAGGATGCACCCTGTAAGCATGTAATGTGAAAATGTGCGAAAATCCGCAGTGGGACAATAAGCCACCACAAATACCACAAACTGGTCAAGAGAGCTTAGTTCCTGGGGCAGTAGGGCCAGGAAGAATGCCTTAGATGGTAGCAGATTAGGTTCCAGAGAAACCTGAGGTACATGTGGCTGAAGGCAGATCAAAGAGAGGTCTCAGGGGCAGGCAGACACCCAAGATCTACTTGAAGAGTAAGTGTGTCTAGTGTTCCACACCCCCTTGCATCCTGTTGCTGCTGGTGATCTATTGTAATAAATGTGCAAAGAGTTTTTTAAAAAAAATTAAAAAGAGAAAATAACAGACCAATGTCTTTCTTGACTACAGATACAAAAATCAACACAATATTCATATATAACAGTATATCATTTTTAAGTTGAAAATATACCTAGTGATGTAATATTATATTTTAATATTTGAAAATCAATGTTACTTAGCACATTAACATAATAAAGAAAAACTATCTCATAAAGTCATCTCAATAGTGCAAAGAAAGTATTTGCAATATTCAAAATCTATTCATAATTAAAAAAAATCATCCAACTGGGAATAGAATAAACACTTCTCAATTTAATAAAAGTCATTTATAAAAATTCTGGAGCTAAAATCAGATTTAATGGCAAAGGGCTGAATACTTCCTAAGATTTGCAACAAAGCAAAAATGTCCCACTCTAAAACTATCCTCAAATCACCTAAGTGTCTATGTTAAGAAACAGAAAAATCTAAAAACATAAATAAGTGATTTTTGGCAACTTCACAAAATGCAAGATTTATATATAAAAGGAATATGCATTTTTACATATCAGGGATAAAAAATGGAATATAAAATTAAAATAAAGACATTCTTTACAATAGTATCAAAAACAAAATACTCAGGAACGATTGCTAGAAATTAAGGAAAATTAAATAAATGATCAAGTTTTTAAGTTAGAAGACTTTATAACTTCCTGTAATCCTGATCAAAATCTCAGCAAGAAATGTGTAAAGGTGCCAAAAGATTGTATAATTTAATGTGAATGCAAGTGGCCTAGAAGAGTCAAAACTATTTGGAAAAAGAATTTAAAAGTTTACAGACACTTAACTTTTGATTTCAAGACATATAATGAAGCTTGATTACATATAAGCTTCATTATATCTTGAAATCAAATAGTTAAGAGTAATCTTAAGATTAAGAGTAATCAAGGCAGCATGATGTAGGCATGAGGGCATTTTATTGTTTTTAAATTATATTGCAACATATTTAATTAAAAAATTTAAATTAAGGTTTATGATATGTTATTACAGTTATGACTTCTTTTTTATATTACCACAAATGAGCATTCCTAACATTTGAAATATTAGTAATATTATATTTTAATTGAATTGCATATGTTTGCTGGAATGAATGGTCTTTGGAGTTTCTCTTAAACATCTCTTTGCCCACCACTCATCATGCTTCTCTAACGTAACTCTTAAAATGAGTTATATAAACACAACAGACAATGTTGTCTTCTTTTTTTCTAACATTCATTAGTAGCTCACGCCCCCTTCCGTATATACTTATCCACCAATGACATGCTGGTTGGGCAGTGAAATCAATGGTCCTGAGCACTGCATACTGCAGAGAACACAGGGGAACAGTGAAGAGAGCAAAATATTCCTATAACAGGGGCAACTTCAAGAACAGCTAAAATTGTGGCCAGAGCAATATCCAACTTATTTTGGCCCGGGGCGATAGAGAAACAATTCACTTCTTAAAGGAAAATATAAAATTTTACTGTAACTTGTATGGTGTGTTATAGTGAAGTAAAAACAGCACAATATATTAGGCCACAGAAGATGTTAACAGGAAAGGATTGAGTCATGAAATTAATCTAACTTCTCTTCATGTTTAACTAATTTTCATGTACATTTATAGAGTTTATGTCATTTTTCTCAAACCCTGGAAATGAGTCCCTCAAATTTCCAAATGCTGCTTCCACCAGATTGCTATACAAAAGCTGTTTTGCTCCAGGTCCCTTCCTACTGTCCTCATTCATTCCACCACTACAGGTTCTGACCATCTGGCAGGCTGCTTCTAAACATTGTCAGTGTGAGTGCTGTCACATCGCACATCCCCGGGGGATATCTTGAGTAATTACTCATCCTAAGCAATAATAACACCTCTTGAGGCCAAGAACAAGTTGTTTATATATCTATACTGCCCCCAGCATTATCTAGGCATTTAAATTGAAAAATTAAATAAGCTTTCTAAAGCTAGCTATTAACCACTGCTGAATGCACCAGTAACTTCTAGATATGTAGACCAGATAGTATTAATGCAACCTACAAGAAACTTTCCCAAGTTATTTTGTTTGGTGGACACTATTCAAAAAAGGTGACCAATTGCTTCTGATGAAGATATAAATTATGTAGAAATGTCCGGGCATCTTTGCATAACAGCCTTCCTCTTCAAATGCAAAGATGTCTTTTGAGCAATAATATTGTTCAGTAATGGGCACATATTTCATAGAATTTTAACAGGGAAAATTAGAATTCAAATATGAAACTAAAGTGCCCTGAATTTTTTCACCCAGTTTCATTCTGTAGAATAAAGCAAACCATTAAATTTTATCTCATACGACCTTCTAAAAATTCTATGAATTCAATATTCTATAAAGACTGGAAAGATGTACTATCAAAACTACGAGCTTGGAGGATGTATACTTTAAAGAAGTTTCTTAAAAATATACTCTCAGAAAATATATAGTGAGTGTCATTTTCATAGGGTTATGGAGAAGCTATGTCATATTTGAGAAATCATTGGTTATATCAGTGTCTGAGCCCATTTTGTGCTGCTATAACAGAATACCTGAGATTGGGTAATTTATAATGAATAGAAATTTATTTTCTCATAGTTCTGGAGGTTGGGAAGTCCTATATCAAGGTGTTGGCATATGGTGAAGGCCTTCTTATGTGTGTCATCACATAGCAGTTGGGAGAAAAGCAGACAGCTCACTCTTGAAAGCCCTTTTTATAATGACATTAATCTATTCATTAAAGCAGAGCCTTCATAACCTAAACACTTTCCATTAGGCCCCAGCTTCCAATACTCTGTTGCATTGGTGGTTAATTTCAACATGACTTTTTGAAAGGACAAACATTTAAACCATAGCAAGCCATAAACCATCTTACCTAAAAGCTCTGATTCCCTAGGTGTAACTCATACCATGTCACAACATAAAAAGGCATGTGTGTGTGTGTTTGTGTGTGGCATTTGAAAAAATAGCAGAGTCAAGAATGTCATTCTTATTTTCCCCTTACCCTTCTCTCTGAGCCAGGTCATAAAACCTAGAAAGATTTTTTCCTGATCTTTCTGAAAAGCACTTCACAAGATCCTCATTTCAGAGGTATCCACCCTACACATGAAGGAAAGGAATGTTCTTATCTGAAAACATCAGAAAACAGAGAAGAATCTGAAGAAACAGATCTAAGTCCCCCAAGTTAATCACAGATCATACTTTTTTCATCCAATCAAACTTCTACACAATTATCTACTTTTTAAAATCAAATATAGCATAAAATACATAGACTTCCCTATTTCTTTTGAGTTTTCAGTTCTAAAGGCTCCGTGTAATGTAAAACGTATATTAGATAAATGTGTGTGCTTTACTGTTGTTTGTCTTTTGTTGTAGGGATGTTATCCATGAACCTAGCAATGGGTCAAAAAAGAATTATTTTCTCAAACCTAAATGCCTAAACTCAAACCTACAAACCTAAATGTCAATAGTTTGCTACTTGCTTTTCCTTCAGTTGCAAAATTCATTATTTGTGAAATGAGCTTCAGGCAACAGAGAGGCTGCTTTTTGTATCTTTCTCTTTCAAAACCCACCACATACACACACACACACACAATCCAATGTAGGCCGCATCTGCATAGCTATCAAAAACTTCTTCAGGTTCTAGTCTGCAATTACTGAAAGTAGGTTAAATACAAGTGAAGATGGCCATGTGCATGATGTAAAAATATCTTTCCAATGAGCTCATTAGAGTGAAAAATTTTACTTCGTAAAAAATTACATTTTTCACGCAAGGAAGAACATCTATAGGTTTACCCATTTACTTTTCATAAAATACTTTAAATTAGTGATTGAATAGCAATATTTTTCAATATTGAATAATAAATTTTTACCAGTTAACTTACATGCTCTTGGCTGAATTAGGAATGAGAAAGAATAATATGCCAATGTTATGTTGCAGCATTAAACCCCTACCTTTGGTGGTCAATCTTAATTCCATTAATACTATACTTGGCTTTATAACTCTTCATCAACAAAACGATCAGAAGTCTTGGTGACTGCATTAGGTAATACGGTTTTCTGAGCAGCCACATTACCATAATTATGTGTTGACTACTTTGTCTAATATGCCAATTCCCTAAAAAATTCACCTGAAGTTACTTTTTGTGTAGCTAAAAATAGCCACTCTAATCGTTAAAAAATGTCTAAAATCATCAGGAACGTATTTGACTTATCATTTGCAAAATTATTCTGACCTGATAATATGAAACACAATATGTAAAATTTAAGAAAAAACTCTTCAGTAATATCTATAGGCAGTTTGATTTGTGAAAGTGTAGCACAGAAAACTAATCTGAGCTGGATGCAGAGAATTAGTCATAATTCACATGAGATAATACTTAGATCTGTGGAGCCACTGTTATATTTATTGGGTAGAATAGACACAATAAAGAAATGGTAAAATACAGGCATATGGAAGAATACGTGCATTTATTGAACAATAAATAAAAAATCAATAAAGAAACGAGGGAGCAGTTTTCACAGAAATAAAAGATGGACCAGTCATAAACCTAGGCAGAAAAGTATCAAGAAAGGAGATATGCCTCACATGGTAGAAAAACTAACTTTGCAGGGAAAGGATTTGAAAAAATCATTATTGTGGGTGTTTCCGTTTTCCAAAGCCTTTCTATTATAGAGCATAAGATAAATCCACCAGTGCATGCTAATAATATCTTACCATCTGTCTAGTTAGGCCAAATACAAATTTAGATAATCACATTTATTTAATGGTTCTGTTTGCAAACTTGAAGAAAGCAAAGTTTTGTAGACTTTGCTAATCATTCTATACTATTATCAGTCATCATCCACACACACTTATTTACAGAGTAATCATAATATAAATATAAACATTTATATAGCGCTTACTATGTTTATACATGAAATCATTCAATCTTCCCATCAACTCTATGATGTACATATGCGTTCCCCATTTTATTGATGAGAAAATTAATCTCAAATAATCCCAGACTACCTGTATGCTTTGGAAGAGAGATTCAAACCCAGGCAGTCTGGCTCCCAGAGTCCATGTTCTTAATTAACATGCTATACTTGATTTTCTTATTGAATGGACCTTACAGCGTTTTGAACCAAATTCATTTCATGAGAAACCAGATGTGTAGTAGCCTGGTGTCAAAATAAAATTTTACTTATGGTGCAAAAATTTTGGAAAAAAATTGCAAGACAAAAATTAGCACAGCTAATGATAAATTCCTAAACTCACAGCCTGATCTTTACAACGAAATTTGAAATTTGAAATGGAACAAATAAGTAGTATTTTTGATTACTTAATTAAACATTATCTTCCATATCCATGTACATATACACATACACAAAAATATAGATCAATATTAATATATACAGATATATACACATTGATATGTAATATATTAATTTTTATAAATCTAAGGAAGAAAGGATTTTAAGGAAAAAGACAAATGAAAAATAAATATTCATTAGTTCATAGTAAACTATTATTAAATATGATAGCCTTATGCAATTTTAATTTCATATTTCCTCAATATCAAGGAATATCTTTATATTGTAAGATGCATGTGTTCACATATGTTAATGTATCTATAAGTGGAAAATATCTTGAGTTCAATGGTATGCTATCATTGCCATTGGCCAGGTGGTAGACATGGTAACAGTAGTTTACAGCCTGAACATGGCTGAACCTTATTATTTCTGTTAGTGTAACTAGACATCATGAAACTTTTGAAGTTTCAATTGATAATAATTTAAGAATTATTTGAATAATAAAATGGATCTTCTCTATTTTTCTGCAATACTATTCATTGTCAACTTCATGTGACATCACAAAAACAAGGATTCAAAATTTGGGCAATAGTTATTAATGTATTAGCTGAAACATCTGAAAGACATCCTAAAGCAAGTTTGTTAAAAAAGTGCTGTACTACTAACACTACTGGTAGCACAGAGGAGTGTACTGAATGAAAAACACAAATTTCAATGTCTTTAGGAGAAAAATGATTTAGAAGAGTTGGATTTTATCCATAAAAAAGTTTTAGTATAATTTCATATTTTCTTTTCCTTGTTTATTGCACGTGTCATAAAATAAAAATCTATATCTAAATAAATCTAAATGAGCTCTTTTAGTAAATATAAAAATCTCAAAAAGTCTTATTGATAAGTAAACACTGCGTTGTAGTTAATTGGCACTTTTTATTTTTATTTTATTTTATTTATTTATTTATTTATTTATTTATTTATTTATTTATTTATTTTGAGACAGAGTCTCACTCTATCACCCAGGCTGGATGGAGTGCAATGGCACAATCTCGGCTCTCTGCAAGCTTTGCTTCCCAGGTTCATGCCATTCTCTTGCTTCAGCCTCCCGAGTAGCTGGGACTACAGGCGCCCACCACCACGCCCGGCTAATTTTTTTTTTTTTTTGTATTTTCCAGTAGAGACGGCGGGGGGGTTTCACCGTGTTAGCCAGGATGATCTGGATCTCCTGACCTCATGATCTGCCCACCTCGGCCTCCCGAAGTGCTGGGATTACAGGTGTGAGCCACCGCGCCTGGCCTGTACACTTTTTCTTTTTGTTAACTTTTTTAGCATTCAATAAAATAATTGTGTATCTAAACAATGAAAATGTCTTAGATGTGATAAAATAAAGTAAAATTTTCTAAATGTCTAAAATTTTTTCCTCAGTGGGAAAAAGAAATTTTAAATACATATTTTAAGTATAATTCAAGTACAGTAGTGAAAAACTAGGAAGAATTCAGAAAATGACTATTATCCTACAATACAGTATGTTTCCAATTATTACTTAAAAGCTATGAAGTTCAAAATGGAGATCATTTTATGCTGTATTTCAAACACTGTTATAAGTATAAAAATTCCTTTCACTAATTATATTGCTGTACTTATATGCATCAACTATCTATTTTTCAGGGACATTAGGGGACTATGTGTTGAAAATTTTAATTATAGTTATGCTACCAGAAGTGTAATTATAGTTAGCCCACTCAATAGCCTGGTGTTTTATTGCAAGGCTAACAAATGTTTTAAGAAATTAATACACCTGAATTTCAAGGTCACAGCATATGTACGATTATTATTACAACACAATTCATATGATCATGTAATATTAATACAGTAACATAAGAGCATACTTAATTTAATTTGTAGGTATAATTCTAAGAATTCGATGAAATTTGAATATTAAAATAGTAATAATATATACATATGCATACACATATCTCTAGGTAAAGCTTTTTTATTTTGTCATTTTACCTAACCTTTTATGTATGACTTTATGGTTGTATATTTAATTCTAATTAATTTGTGTATATTTTTAAATCATTGTAAGTAAAAATTGCAAGTTGTATACATTTTAAATGTAATGATTACCAATAATTTCTATATATGCACTTAATCTTAACTCCAACTTCAGAAAATTGCTTGAAAAAGATATCAATGTCACTTGGAAATCAAGGAAAGACTCAATCCTAAAAGACTGATTAACCTACTCATTAAATTTGAGAGAATATTCAGCATCTCTTCTGGTTGAAAGTGTTTATTAGTGCATAGCTGATATTTTCAGAAAAAAACATGGATAGTTTTCTAAAATTCTGAAAGTTTTTGAAGGGTAAGACCATAAAATTCTATCAAGCTGAAAGTAACCCAAATTCCTTGTTTGGGTTTTTTCAACAATTTTAGAACATTTCTTTTTCTTTCTCTCTCTCTCTCTTTTTTCTGTTATTTAAGAGTACGCAGAGATTAGATAGGATGAATCTTCAGGAAGCCACACACCAAATGATTTCAGTTTTGTTTGTGTCATGCTAATGTCCAGAGCTGGTGAGGAACAGAGAATCAAACCAGTCCTTAGTTAAATTGACTTGACTCGCCAGATTTGTTTTCCTACTTCTTATTTTCTTAGGGGTTGGCCATTCCTAAAGTTATGCAACAAACAATGAGAAACCAGAAAGAAAAATCTTTCCGGAAGCTAATTTTTTATTGTCAACTCACATTCCCTTTTGGCAGATTTAGGCAGTGATTGTGTCCCCCACACCTGCTGCTTTTTCTTTGCTTCCTTATATTTTATTCCTCAGTTTGTATTTTCTGCTAGTGAATCAAGTCAACAGAATGAAAGCAACATGAATTTGCTTTATTTCAGGTTCCCAGGTTGGCCATTCATTTTAATTCAGCAAATGAGTAGTAAGTAGGTCGAGGTAGTAAAAAGAAATACCTCATTTTAGTGAAAGAGTGTCTTAAGCAATTGCAATATAAAACTCACATTACAAAGACAATGGAAGTTTGACCTACCAGTTTTTGGAGTGTCAGAACTGTGCAAACAGAGCATACAAGACAGAGTTTACACTAGGGTTCTTCTGTTATGATATCACTGGTGAGAAAATATATACATAAACAAATACTTCAGTGAATATGAATTTATGAATTCTGAAAATTTGTTTAAAGCCATCAAAGTTTTAAAGTTATTAAAATTATTTGAACCCATGTAAATTGTTAATGCCTATTGGTTAAACTTTTACCATCAGAAAAATACAAAGCCCTCTGTGAAACCCTATCTCTAACTACTTTTCCAAGCTTATCCCACAGCAGACTTTATGAAATCTTCCTTATCTTTCAAGATTTGGCTCAAGTTTAACTTCCTTCAAACTTTTAATTATCAATCTTCCTCAAACTAGAATTAATTGTCAATCTTGACATCTTATCTGTGCCCTGTGTGCCCTCTTTCAACTTCCCCCTTCTTACTTTATACACTTCTTTCATTTAAAACGAATTTGTTGAGCCAAGATGGCCGAATAGGAACAGCTCCTGTCTACAGCTCCCAGCGTGAGTGATGCAGAAGATGGGTGATTTCTGCATTTCCATCTGAGGTACCGGGTTCATCTCACTTGGGAGTGCCAGACAGTGGGCGCAGGTCAGTGGGTGCACGAGCCGAAGCAGCGCGAGGCATTGCCTCACTTGGGAAGTGCAAGGGGTCAGGGAGTTCCCTTTCCAAGTCAAAGAAAGGGGTGATGGACGCACCTGGAAAATCGGGTCACTCCCACCCGAATACTGCGCTTTTCCGACCAGCTTAAAAAATGGCGCACCATGAGATTATATCCCGCACCTGGCTCGGAGGTTCCTACGCCCACAGAGTCTCGCTGATTGCTAGCACAGCAGTCTGAGTTCAAACTGCAAGGTGGCAGCGAGGCTGGGTGAGGGGCGCCCGCCATTGCCCAGGCTTGCTTAGGTAAACAAAGCAGCAGGGAAGCTCCAACTGGGTGGAGCCCACCACTGCTCAAGGAGGCCTGCCTGCCTCTGTAGGCTCCACCTCTGGGGGCAGGGCACAGACAAACAAAAAGACAGCAGTAACTTCTGCAGACTTAAATGTTCCTGTCTGACAGCTTTGAAGAGAGCAGTGGTTCTCCCAGCACGCAGCTGGAGATCTGAGAATGGGCAGACTGCCTCCTCAAGTGGGTCCCTGACGCCCGAGCAGCCTAACTGGGAGGCACCCCCCAGCACGGGCACTCTGACACCTCACATGGCAGGGTATTCCAACAGACCTGCAGCTGAGGGTCCTGTCTGTTAGAAGGAAAACTAACAAACAGAAAGGACATCCACACCAAAAACCCATCTGTACGTCACCATCATCAAAGACCAAAAGTAGATAAAACTGCAAAGATAGGGAAAAAAAGAGCAGAAAAACTGGAAACTCTAAAAAGCAGAGCACCTCTCCTCCTCCAAAGGAACGCAGTTCCTCACCAGCAATGGAACAAAGCTGGATGGAGAATGACTTTGACGAGCTGAGAGAAGAAGGCTTCAGACGATCAAATTATTCTGAGCTACGGGAGGACATTCAAACCAAAGGCAAAGAAGTTGAAAACTTTGAAAAAAATTTAGAAGAATGTATAACTAGAATAATCAATACAGAGAAGTGCTTAAAGGAGCTGATGGAGCTGAAAACCAAGGCTCGAGAACTACGTGAAGAATGCAGAAGCCTCAGGAGCCAATGCGATCAACTGGAAGAAAGGGTATCAGCAATGGAAGATGAAATGAATGAAATGAAGTGAGAAGGGAAGTTTAGAGAAAAAAGAATAAAAAGAAATGAGCAAAGCCTCCAAGAAATATGGGACTATGTGAAAAGACCAAATCTACGTCTGATTGGTGTACCTGAAAGTGAGGGGGAGAATGGAACCAAGTTGGAAAACACTCTGCAGGATATTATCCAGGAGAACTTCCCCAATCTAGCAAGGCAGGCCAACGTTCAGATTCAGGAAATACAGAGAACGCCACAAAGATACACCTCGAGAAGAGCAACTCCAAGACACATAACTGTCAGATTCACCAAAGTTGAAATGAAGGAAAAAATGTTAAGGGCAGCCAGAGAGAAAGGTCGGGTTACCCTCAAAGGGAAGCCCATTAGACTAACAGCAGATCTCTCAACAGAAACCCTACAAGCCAGAAGAGAGTGGGGGCCAATATTCAACATTCTTAAAGAAAAGAATTTTCAACCTAGAATTTCATATCCAGCCAAACTAAGCTTCATAAGCAAAGGAGAAACAAAATCCTTTACAGACAAGCAAATGCTGAGAGATTTTGTTACCACCAGGCCTGCCCTAAAAGAGCTCCTGAAGGAAGCACTAAACATGGAAAGGAACAACCGGTACCAGCCGCTGCAAAATCATGCCAAAATGTAAAGACCATCGAGACTAGGAAGAAACTGCATCAACTAACCAGCAAAAGAACCAGCTAACATCATAATGACAGAATCAAATTCACACATAACAATATTAACTTTAAATGTAAATGGGCTAAATGCTCCAATTAAAAGACACAGACTGGCAAATTGGATAAAGAGTCAAGACCCATCAGTGTGCTGTATTCAGGAAACCCATCTCACATGCAGAGACACACATAGGCTCAAAATAAAAGGGTGGAGGAAGATCTACCAAGCCAATGGAAAACAAAAAAAAGGCAGGGGTTGCAATCCTAGTCTCTGATAAAACAGACTTTAAACCAACAAAGATCAAAAGAGACAAAGAAGGCCATTACATAATGGTAAAGGGATCAGTTCAACAAGAAGAGCTAACTATCCTAAATATATATGCACCCAATACAGGAGCACCCAGATTCATACAGCAAGTCCTGAGTGACCTACAAAGAGACTTAGACTCCCACACATTAATAATGGGAGACTTTAACACCCCACTGTCAACATTAGACAGATCAACGAGACAGAAAGTCAACAAGGATACCCAGGAATTGAACTCAGCTCTGCACCAAGTGGACCTAATAGACATCTACAGAACTCTCCACCCCAAATCAACAGAATATACATTTTTTTCAGCACCACACCACACCTATTCCAAAATTGACCACATACTTGGAAGTAAAGCTCTCCTCAGCAAATGTAAAAGAACAGAGATTATAACAAACTATCTGTCAGACCACAGTGCAATCAAACTAGAACTCAGGATTAAGAATCTCACTCAAAACCGCTCAACTACATGGAAACTGAACAACCTGCTCCTGAATGACTACTGGGTACATAACGAAATGAAGGCAGAAATAAAGATGTTCTTTGAAACCAACGAGAACAAAGACACAACATACCAGAATCTCTGGGACACATTCAAAGCAATGTGTAGAGGGAAATTTATAGCACTAAATGACCACAAGAGAAAGCAGGAAAGATCCAAAATTGACACCCTAACATCACAATTAAAAGAACTAGAAAAGCAAGAGCAAACACATTCAAAAGCTAGCAGAAGGCAAGAAATAACTAAAATCAGAGCAGAACTGAAGGAAATAGAGACACAAAAAACCCTTCAAAAAATTAATGAATCCAGGAGCTGGTTTTTTGAAAGGATCAACAAAACTGATAGACCACTAGCAAGACTAATAAAGAAAAAAAGAGAGAAGAATCAAATAGATGCAATAAAAAATGATAAAGGGGATATCACCACCGATCCCACAGAAATACAAACTACCATCAGAGAATACTACAAACACCTCTACGCAAATAAACTAGAAAATCTAGAAGAAATGGATAAATTCCTCAACACATACACTCTCCCAAGACTAAACCAGGAAGAAGTTGAATCTCTGAATAGACCAATAACAGGAGCTGAAATTGTGGCAATAATCAATAGTTTACCAACCAAAAAGAGTCCAGGACCAGATGGATTCACAGCCGAATTCTACCAGACATATAAGGAGGAGCTGGTACCATTCCTTCTGAAACTATTCCAATCAATAGAAAAAGAGGGAATCCTCCCTAACTCATTTTATGAGGCCAGCATCATTCTGATACCAAAGCCGGGCAGAGACACAACCAAAAAAGAGAATTTTAGACCAATATCCTTGATGAACATCGATGTAAAAATCCTCAATAAAATACGGGCAAAACGAGTCCAGCAGCACATCAAAAAGCTTATCCACCATGATCAAGTGGGCTTCATCCCTGGGATGCAAGGCTGGTTCAATATACGCAAATCAATAAATGTAATCCAGCATACAAACAGAACCAATGACAAAAACCATATGATTATCTCAATAGATGCAGAAAAGGCCTTTGACAAAATTCAACAAGACTTCATGGTAAAAACTCTCAATAAATTAAGTATTGATGGGACGTATCTCAAAATAATAAGAGCTGTCTATGACAAACCCACAGCCAATATCACACTGAATGGGCAAAAACTGGAAGCATTCCCTTTGACAACTGGCACAAGACGGGGATGTCCTCTCTCACCACTCCTATTCAACATAGTGTTGGAAGTTCTGGCCAGGGCAATCAGGCAGGAGAAGGAATCGAGGATATTCAATTAGGAAAAGAGGAAGTCAAATTGTCCCTGTTTGCAGATGACATGATTGTATATCTAGAAAACCCCATCGTCTCAGCCCAAAATCTCCTTAAGCTGATAGGCAACTTCAGCAAAGTCTCAGGGTACAAAATCAATGTGCAAAAATCACAAGCATTCTTATACACCAATAATGGAAAAACAGAGAGCCAAATCATGAGTGAACTCCCATTCACAATTGCTTCAAAGAGAATAGAATACCTAGGAATCCAATTTACAAGGGATGTGAAGGATCTCTTCAAGGAGAACTACAAACCACTGCTTAATGAAATAAAAGACGATACAAAGAAATGGAAGAACATTCCATGCTCATGGGTAGGAAGAATCAATATCGTGAAAATGGCCATACTGCCCAGTGTAATTTATAGATTCAATGCCATCCTAATCAAGCTACCAATGACTTTCTTCACAGAATTGGAAAAAACTACTTTAAAGTTCATATGGAACCAAATAAGAGCCCGCATTGCCAAGTCAATCCTAAGCCAAAAGAACAAAGCTGGAGGCATCACGCTACCTGATTTCAAACTATACTACCAGGCTACAGTAACCAAAACAGCATGGTACTGGTACCAAAACGGAGATATAGACCAATGGAACAGAACAGTGCTCTCAGAAATAATGCCACATATCTGCAACCATCTTATCTTTGACAAACCTGACAAAAAGAAGAAATGGGGAAAGGATTCCCTATTTAATAAATGATGCTGGGAAAACTGGCTAGCCATATGTAGAAAGCTGAAACTGGATCCCCTCCTTACACCTTGTACAAAAATTAATTCAAGATGGATTAAAGACTTACATGTTAGACCTAAAACCATAAAAACCCTAGAAGAAAACCTAGGCAATACCATTCAGGACATAGGCATGGGCAAGGACTTCATGTCTAAAACAGAAAAAGCAATGGCAACAAAAGCCAAAATTGACAAATGGGATCTAATTAAACTAAAGAGCTTTGGCACAGCAAAAGAAACTACCATCAGAGTGAACAGGCAACCTACAGAATGGGAAAAAATTTTTGCAATCTACTCATCTGACAAAGGGCTAATATCCAGAATCTACAAATAACTCAAACAAATTTACAAGAAAAAAAAAACAACCCCATCAAAAAGCGGGTGAAGTACATGAACAGACACTTCTCAAAAGAAGATATCTTTGCAGCCAAAAGACACATGAAAAAATGCTCATCATCACTGGCTATCAGAGAAATGCAAATCAAAACCACAATGAGATACCATCTCACACCAGTTAGAATGGCGATCATTAAAAAGTCACAAAACAACAGGTGCTGGAGAGGATGTGGAGAAAAAGGAACACTTTTACACTGTTGTGTGGACTGTAAACTAGTTCAACCATTATGGAAGTCAATGTGTCAATTCCTCAGGGATCTAGACCTAGAAATACCATTTGACCCAGCCATCCCATTACTGGGTATATACCCAAAGGATTATAAATCATGCTGCTATAAAGACACATGCACACATATGTTTACTGCGACACTATTCACAATAGCAAAGACTTGGGAACCAAGCCAAATGTCCAACAACGATAAACTCGGTTAAGAAAATGTGGCACATATACACCATGGAATACTATGCAGTCATAAAAAATGATGAGTTCATGTCCTTTGTAGGGACATGGACGAAGCTGGAAACCATCATTCTCAGCAAACTATCACAAGGACAAAAAACCAAACACCACATGTTCTCAGTCATAGGTGGGAATTGAACAGTGAGAACACATGGACACAGGAAGGGGAACATCACACACCGGGGCCTGTTGTGGGGTTGGGGGAGGAGGGAGGAATAGCATTAGGAGATATACCTAATGTTAAATGATGAGTTAATGGGTGCAGCACACCAACATGGCACATGTATACATATGTAACTAACCTGCACATTGTGCACATTTACCCTAGAACTTAAAGTATAATAATAAACAAAAGAATAAAATATAACACAAAAAATAAAACTTTAAAAAATCAGCTATTTCACAGATGATGAATTCCTACCATTGGCTATCAGTAAATTGGATACCTCAGATAAAAGAATTAGCAAACTTGTAAGCAGGACAACAGAAAGTATAGGAATTGAAACAAACAAACAAACAAAAAGATTGGAGGAAAAAAACATCAAAAACAAAAATTAGGACAGACTATCTGAGAACTGAAGGGCAATATAAACGACCTAGCATACATATATATGAACTCCCAGAAAATGATAAAGAAGAATGAGTCAAAGAAAACAGTTGAATAGATTATTATTGACAATTTTTAAAACATACAGACATCAAACAAAAACAATTCCAAAAATCTGGGAGAACAACAAATAGCATGAACACAAAGAAAAAAATGGATCAAGATGGATCATGGTCAAGCATCTGAAAACCACAGTTATAGAGAAATTATTTTTGGCAACCTGGGGTTGGAGGTGAGGAAAAAGAGGAATTACATAAGGAGAAAGGAAGAATAAAATAACAGTTGACTTCCTATAAAAAATTATCCAATTCAGCAGATGATGGAAGGACATTTTTCATGACCTAAAAGAAAAATGATCCATTCACAGACACAGATAAATATAAAACATATTTTTTTTTTCTAAGAAGAACTGAGAAAGCCATTTCCGGCAGTACTGCAATACAAAATTAAAAAGTAGAATTAACTTTTTAACTAGAAAATATTTTAGTAACAGAAGGAAATTTGTATCTAAATTTAAAAATATTTAACATCAGAATTGGTAAACATGAAGATAATAAAGTTATCTCTTTACTGTAAAACTGTTCAATGTAAATTACTGTCTAAAGCAAAACTAGTAAAAATATATTATTGGTCTTCTAAGTATGTATAAATTTTGTGATAATCACAGACCTTAAGAATTGGAGAAAGACTGAAAGTATATTGTTGTATGATTTAGACACGATTTTTAAGTGGTATAATAATAATTGGAGGTCTATAGAATTAAACATGTTGTATGATCCATGGCAGCCACCAAACATTTAAATTTAAAATGTATATATAATAGGACAAGAATGAAGATAAAAAATCAAAATAATAGAGTAAGGAAGCATAAAAGAGGGAAAATTATTGCAAAAAGAAATAACTGTATTATGTCTGTGAGAAATTCCTTTGAATGAAATATATAGATAGCTTAGATGTATAAATAAGAAAAATACAGTATGTAAATGCCAAAATTAACAAGACTACTGTGGAGATATTGATTTCAGAAAAGCTATATACCAGAATGAGTAATACTCCTGGGCTAAATTGAAATCTTACATAATAATAAATCACCCCTTTCATGAAGCATATCTAACATTCAAAAATATGTATGTACCTAATATGAAAGCATTGAAATATTTAAAGTAAAAATGAGTAAAAAAACTAGAGTATAGACATTTAAAAGTATAAGTGGAAACTTCAGTATTTCTATCTAAGTTGTTTAAAAATTAAACAAAAAACAATAAATAGTACAAATTCCAAAAATGACTTGGCCAAACTTACATCTTGTATTAGGCTGTTATTGCTTCACTATAAAGAAATACCTGGCCAGGCGCAGTGGCTCATGCCTGTAATCCCAGCACTTTGGGGGCTGAAGCAGGAGGGTCACTTGAAGCTAGGAGTTCAAGACAAACCAGGCCAACACAACGAAACCCCGTCTCTACTAAAACTAAAAAAAATTAGCTGAGCCGGGTGGTGCACACCTGTAATCCCAGCTACTCAGGAGGCTGAGGCATGAGAAGTGCTTGAACCAAGGAGGCAGAGGTTGCAGTGAGCAGAGATAGCTCCACTGCATTCCAGCCTGAGTGACAGAGTGAGACTCTATTAAAAAAAAAATAAGTAAATAAAATAACCTGAGACCAGGTAATTTATAAAGAAAAAAGTTTAATTGGCTCACTCGTGGTTCTGCAGGCTCTACAGGAAGTGTGGTACCAACACCTACTTTTGGAGAGGGCCTCAGGGAGCTTACAGTCATAACAGAAGGTGACAGGGAGCCAGTATGTCACATGACAAGAGTGGGCGCAAGAGAGCAAGTGGGGAGGTGGCTACATACTTTTAAACAACCAGGTCTCACTCACTAGGACAAAGAACTCACTCACTAGGACGTCACCAAGCTATTCATGAGTGATCCACCTTCATGATCCAAACACCTCCCACCAAAGCCCACCTTCAATACTGGAGATTACATTTCAACATGAGATGTGAAACTTCGCACCAAAATAAACTGTACTTTGAGCCACAAAACAAATCTCAAAAATATTTCACAGGATTGAAATTATATCTCCAGGTGGATACTGAAAAAAAAAGATTGAAATTGTATAGTGTTCTTTAAGAATATTCAAAATTAAACTTGAAATCCAAAACAACATACTCAAAAGCTAAACTACGTATTTTAAAATGGCCACGGGAATTTAGAAAATCTTTATAATTTCATGAAACTGAAAACACACACAATATTGTAGGATGCTGCTGAAGCAGTTCATAGTGTAAAATTAATAATATAAAATTCGCATAAAAAGGAAATCTAAACTAAATGTCCTACACTTCAACCTTCTGAAAGTAGAAAATAAATAGCAAATTAATCTCAAAGGAAGTGATGAGAAGGCAATAATTTTAAAAATAGGGCCAGGCACGCGGTGGCTCAGGCCTATAATCCCAGCACCTTGGGAGGCCAATGTGGGCGGATCACAAGGTCAGGAGATTGAGACCATCCTGGGTAACATGGTGAAACTAAAAATACTAAATTCTACTAAAAATACAAAAATTAGCCAGGTGTGGTGGTGCATGCCTGTAGTCTCAGCTACTCAGAAGGCTGAGGCAGGAGAATCACTTGAACCCTAGAGGTTGCAGTGAGCCGAGATTGCACCACTGCACTCCAGCCTGGCTACAGAGCGAGACTCTGTCTCGAAAAAAAAAAAAAAATTAGAAAAGAGTGATATATAAAACAAAACCAATTAAGAAAAAATCAAATACAGCTCAAAACAAGGTTTATTAAAAAGATTATAGCATTAATAAAACCCTAACAAGATTAAAATAATGAATAAATGTCACACAGTTGTTTTCTTTTTCATTTTAGATTTAGGGTACATGCGTGGGCTTGCTATATTAATATATTACGTAACGCTGAGGTATGGGATTCAGTTGAATCCATCAACCAAATGGTGAACCTAGTACACAATAGGTAGTTTTCAACTCTTATCCCTCTCTTTCCTTCCCCAAACCTTTGACTTCTCTAGTGTCTATTGTTCCCATATATATATATCCAAGTGTACAAAATGTTTAGTTCCCGCTTATGAGTGAGAACCTGTGGTATTTGTTTTTCTGTTCCTGTATTAATTCATTTCGGATAATGGCCTTCAGCTGCATTCATGTTGCTGCAAGATACATGATTTCATTTTTTATGACTACATAGTATTCCATGTGTATATAAACTCCGTTTCATTATACACTATACCATTGATAGGTACCTAGATTGATTTTATGTCTTTGCTATTGTGAATCATGGTGAGATAAACATGTGAGCGCAGATGTTCTTTTAGTAGAACAATTTATTTTACTTTGGTATATACCCAGTAATAAGATTATTGGGTCAAGTGTTAAGTATGTTTTTACTTCTTTGAGAAATCTCCAAACTGTTTTCCACAAGGGCTGAACTGATTTACATTCCCACCAACATTGTATGAGCTCTCTCTTTTATCTATTATAATTATTTTTTTTTTTACTTTTAATAGCCATTCTGACTAGTGTGAGATGATGTCTCATTGTGGTTTTAAGTTGCATCTTTTCATGTTTGTTGACTGCTTGTATGTGCTCTTTTGAGCAGTTTCTGTGTTCTTTGCTTATTTTTTGTTTTTCTTTTTCTTCTTGATACGTTTATGTTCCTTATAGATACTAGATATTAGTCCCTTGTCAGGTGTATACCTTGCAAATATTTTGTCCCATTACATAGGTTGTCTGTTTACTGTGTTGATAGTTTATTTTGCTGTGAAGAAGCTCTTTAGTATTGACAAGATCTCACTTGTCAATTTTTGCTCTTGTTGCGATTGCTTTTGAAATCTTCATTATGAATTCTTTTCAGGTTCCTATGTCCAGAATGGTATTACTTAGATTGTCTTTCAGGATTTTTATAGTTTCAGGTTTTACCTTTAAGTCTTTAGTTCATCTTGAGTTGATTTTTGTATATAGTGAAAGGTAGGGGTACACCTTCATTCTTCTGATTATGCCTAGTTAGATATCTCAGCACTATTTATTGAATAGAGCGTGCTTTCTCCAGTCGTTTTTTGTTGTTGTTGTTGGCTTTATCAAAGACTAGATTTTTGTAGGTGTGTGGATTTATTTCTTGGTTGGCTATTCATCACTAACCTCAACGATGAACAAGATATCTGAAAAATAGGAGGATTATTCAAGACTTTACACTTCACTTCCTCCATTCTATTTCATTGTTCTACTTTTGCACCAACACCTGCTGTTTTGGCTTATGTAGCCTTGTAGCATAGCTTGAAGTCAAGTATTGTGATGCCATTTATTCTTTTTTGCTTAGGATTACTTTAGCTATTCAGGCTTTTATGGTCCCCTATAAATTTTAGAATAGTGTTTTCTAATTATACGTTGGTATTTTGATAAGAATTTTAATGAATCTGAAGATTGCATTAGGGCAGTATGGACATTTTTAACAATACTGATTCTTCCAGTCAATGAATATGGTATGTGGTATTTTTTTTCCAATTTTTATGTGTCATCTATGATTTCTTTTAGCAATGTTTTGTAGTTCTCCTCATAGAGATCTTTACCTCCTTTGTTAGATATATTCATAGGTATTTTTTGTGGTTATTGTAAATTAGATTATATTTTTGATTTAGTTCTCACCTTGAACATTATTGTTGTACAGAAATGCTAGTTTTTTGTACATTAATTTAGTATTCTGAGACTTTGCCAAAGTCATTTATCAGGTTTAGGTGTCTTTGGGTGGAATCTTTAGGGTTTTCTAGATATAGAATTTTATCTTCAGTGAGAAAAGATAATTTGACTTTCTCTTTTCAAATCTGGATGCCCTTTGTTTCTTTCTCTTGCCTAATTGTACTGGCTAGGACTTCCAGTACTATGTTGAATGGGAGTGGTAAGAATGGACATCCTCATCTTGTTCCAGTTCTTAGGGAGAATGCTTCCAACTATTGCCCATTCAATATGATACTGGCCATGGGTTTGTCAATTACTTATGTGAGTAGTAGATGACTCTTATTTTGAGGTATGTTTCTTTGATGGCTTGTTTGTTGAGGGTGTCTTTAATCATGAAGGAATGTTGGGTTTTATCAAATGCTTTTTCTGGCCCAATGAGATGATTACACAGTTTTGTTTTAATTCTATTAATGTGATGAATTTATTTTTCTTTTATATTTATTGATTTCTGTATGTTGAATCATACTTGCATCTCAGAAATAAAGTCCACTTTATTGTGGTCAATTAACTACTTGATTCAATTTACTAGAACTTTGTGAGGATTTCTGTTTCTACGCTCATCAGAGATATTGGCCTGTAGTTTTCTTTTTTTGTGTATTTCCCAGATTTGGGTATTAGGATAACACTGCTTTTGTAGAATGGGTTAGAAAGAAATCTTTCATCCTCAAATTTTTTTGGAATAGTTTCAGTGTGTTTCGTACTAGCATGTCTTTGTACATCTGGTAGTACTTGGCTGTGAATCCATCTGGTCTAGTGCTCCTTTTGTTTGGGAGATACTTATCAGTGACTTAATTTTGTAAGTCATTATTGGTCTGTTCAAAGTTTCTATTACTTCCTACTTTAATATTGGGAGGGTGTATGTTTCTTATAATTTATCTATTTCTTCTAGGTTTTCTACTTTGTGCACATATTAGTGTCTGAGTATCATTTGTATTTCTGTGAGGTCATTTCTAATGCCACCTTTGTCGTTTCTGCTTGTACTTATTTGGATTTTCTCTTTTTTTGTTGTTAATCTAGCTGATGGTCTATTAATCTTGTTTATCCTTTCAAAAAAACCATGTTGTCATTTAAGATATCCTATGAATGGTTTTCTCGTTCTCAATTTTATCTAGTTCTGCTCTGAAATTAATTATTTATTTTCTTCTTCTAGATTTGGGTTTAATTTGTTCTTGTTTTTCTAATTCTATTAGATGCAACATTTGGTTGGTAACTTGATATATTCCTATCTTCCTTATGCAGCTTAGCACTCTAAACTTTCCTCTTAACACTGCTTTTGCACATCCCAGAAGTTTTGATATATAGTGTCATTACTTTCATTTGTTTCAAAAATTTTTTAATTTATGCCATCATATTTTGTGCTGTTGTTGTTTAGCAAAAGTTATTTTGTGGCAAGTTGTTTAGTTTCTATATATTTGCGTATTTTTTAGAGTTCTTGATATTGATTTCTATTTTTATTTCACTGTGGTCTGAGAAGATGCTTGATATTATTTCAATTTTTAAAAAATTTACTGAGGTTTGCTTTATGACCAAACATGGTCAATCTTAGAGTTTGTTCCATGTGTAGATGAGAAGTATATATATTCTGTGGTTGTTGGGTGAAATATTGTACAGATGTTTATTAGGTCCAATTGGTAATGTGTCAAATTTAAGTCTAAAATTTCTTTGTTAATTTTCTACCTAGATGATATATCTCATGCTCTCTGGTGTTGAAGTCTCCCGCTTTTATTGTTTGGCTGTCTACGTATTTTTTTCTCTTTTTAGGCCTAGTAGTAATTGGCGTATAAATCTAGGTGCTCCAGTGTTGGCTAGGTTTATATTTAAGACAGGTTTTCTTGTTGAATTGAATCCTTTCTCATTATACAATGCTTTTGTTGTTGTTGTTGTTTAATTGTTGTTGATTTAAAGTCTGTTTTACCTAATACAAGAATAGTGAGTCCTGTTTTGTTCTGTTTTCATTTACATTTCTTTCTTTTTTTTTTTTTTTGTACTTTAAATTCTAGGGTACATGTGCACAACATGCAGGTTTGTTACATAGGTATACATGTGCCATGTTGGTTTGCTGCACCCGTCAACTCTTCATTTACATTAGGTATTTCTCCTAATGCTATCTTACCCCAGCCCCCCACCTCCCAACAGGCCCTGGTGTGTGATGTTCCCCGCCCTGTGTCCAAGTGTTCTCATTGTTCAATTCCCACTTATGAGTGAGAACATGTGGTGTTTGGTTTTCTATCCTTGTGATAGTTTGCTGAGAATGATGGTTTCCAGCTTCATCCATGTCCCTGCAAAGGACATGAAATTATCCTTTTTATGGCTGCATAGTATTCCATGGTATATATGTGCCACATTTTCTTAATCCATTTTATAATTGATGGACATTTGGGGTGGTGCCAAGTCTTTGCTATTGTGAATAGTACCACAATAAACATACGTGTGCATGTGTCTTTCTAGTAGCATGATTTATAATCCTTTGGGCATATACCCAGCAATGAGATTGCTGGGTCAAATGGTATTTCTAGTTCTAGATCCTTGCGGAATCGTCACACTGTCTTCCACAATGGTTGAAGTAATTTACACTCTCACCAATAGTGTAAAAGTGTTCCTATTTCTCCACATCCTCTCCAGCATCTGTTGTTTTCTGACTTTTTAATGATTGCCATTCTAACTGGTGTGAGATGGTATCTCATTGTGGTTTTGATTTGCACTTCTCTGATGACCAGTGATGATGAGTATTTTTTCATGTGTCTGTTGGCTGCATAAATGTCTTCTTTTGAGAAGTGTCTGTTCATATCCTTTGCCCACTTTTAGATGGGGTTGTTTTTTTCTTGTAAATTTGTTTGAGTTCTTTGTAGATTCTGGATGTTAGCCCTCTGTCAAATGAGTAGATTGCAAAAATTTCCTCCCATTCTGTAGGTTGCCTGTTCACTCTGATGGCAGTTTCTTTTGCTGTGCAGAAGCTCTTTAGTTTAATTAGACCCCATTTGTCTATTTTGGCTTTTGTTGCCTTGCTTTTGGTGTTTTAGTCATGAAAGCCTTGCCCATGCCTATGTCCTGAATGGTATTGCCTAGGTTTTCTTCTAGGGTTTTCATGGTTTTAGGTTTTATGTTTAAGTCTTTAATCCAACTTGAATTATTGTTTGTATAAGTTGTAAAAAAGGGATCCAGTTTCACTTATCTACATACAGCTAGCCAGTTTCCCCAGTACCATTTATTAAATAGGGAATCCTTTCCCTATTTCTTGTTTTTGTCAGGTTTGTCAAAGATCAGATGGTTGTAGATGTGTGGTGTTATTTCTGAGGCCTCTGTTCTGTTCCATTGGTCTATATCTCTGTTTCGGTACCAGTACCATGCTGTTTTGGTTACTGTAGCCATGCAATATAGTTTGAAGTCAGGTAGCATGATGCCTCCAGCTTTGTTCTTTTTGCTTAGGATTATTTTGGCTATGTGGGATGTTTTTTGGTTCCATATGAACTTTGAAGTACTTTTTTTCCAATTCTGTGAAGGAAGTCATTGGTAGCTTGATGGGGATA
Source organism: Gorilla gorilla gorilla (assembly GCF_029281585.2). NCBI lineage: Eukaryota > Metazoa > Chordata > Mammalia > Primates > Hominidae > Gorilla > Gorilla gorilla. The sequence continues at coordinate 75,155,444 of NC_073243.2, forward strand.
GCACTGAATCTATAAATTACCTTGGGCAGTATGGCCATTTTCATGATATTGACTCTTCCTATCCATGGGTATGCAATATTCTTCCATTTGTTTGTCTCCTCTTTTATTTTGTTGAGCAGTGGTTTGCAGTTCTCCTTGCCGAGGTCCTTCACGTCCCTTGTAACTTGGATTTCTAGGTATTTTATTCTCTTTGTAGCAACTGTGAATGGAGTTCACTCGTGATTTGGCTCTCTATTTGTCTGTTATTGGCATATAGGAATGCCTGTGATTTTTGCAAATTGATTTTGTATCCTGAGACTTTGCTGAAGTTGCTTATCAGCTTAAGGAGATTTTGGGCTGAGATGACAGGGTTTTCTAAGTATATAATCATGTCATCTGCAAACAGGGATAATTTTACTTCCTCCTTTCCTAATTGAATATCTTTATTTCTTTCTCTTGCCTGATTGCCCTGGCCAGAACTTCCAAACACTATGTTGAATAGGAGTGGTGAGAGAGGACATCCTTATCTTGTGCCAGTTGTCAAAGGGAATGCTTCCAGTTTTTGCCCATTCAGTATGATATTGGCTGTGGGTTTGTCATAATTAGCTCTTATTATTTTGAGGTACGTTCCATCAACATCTAGTTTATTGAGAGTTTTTAGCGTGAAGGGCTGTTGAATTTTGTCCAAAGCCTTTCCTGCATGTTTTGAGATAATCATCTGGTTTTTGTCAGTGGTTCTGTTTATGTGATGGATTACGTTTACTGATTTGTGTATGTTGAACCAGCCTTGCATCTCAGGGATGAAGCCAACTTGATCGTGGTGGATAAGCTTTTTGATGTGCTGCTGGATTTGGTTTGCCCGTATTTTATTGAGGATTTTCACATAGATGTTCATCAGGGTTATTGGTCTGAAATTCTCTTTTTTTTGTTGTGTCTCTGCCAGGCTTTGGTATCAGGATGATTCTGGCCTCATAAAATGAGTTAGGGAGGATTCCCTCTTTTTCTATTGATTGGAATAGTTTCAGAAGGAATGGTATGAGCTCCTCTTTGAACCTCTGGTAGAATTCGGCCGTTAATCCATCTGGTCTTGGACATTTTTTGGTTGGCAGGCTACTAATTATTGCCTCAATTTCAGAGCCCATTATTGGTCTATTCAGAGATTCAACTTATTCCTGGTTTAGTCTTGGGAGGGTGTATGTGTCCATTTCTTCCAGATTTTCTAGTTTATTTGTGTAGAGGTGTTTATAGTATTTTCTGATGGCAGTTTGTATATCTGTGGGATTGGTGGTGATATCCCCTCTATCATTCTTAATGTGTCTATTTGATTCTTCTCTCTTTTCTTCTTTATTAGTCTTGTTAGCAGTCTATCAATTTGATTGATCTTTTCAAAACACCAGCTCCTAGATTCATTGATTTTTTGAAGGGTTTTTTGTGTCTCTATCTCCTTCAGTTCTGCTCTGATCTTAGTTATTTCTTACCTTCTGCTAGCTTTTGAATTTGTTTGCTCTTGATTCTCTAGTTCTTTTAATTGTTAGGGTGTCAATTTTAAATCTTTCCTGCTTTCTCTTGTGGGTATTCAGTGCTATAAATTTCCCTCTACACACTGCTTTAAATGTGTCCCAGAGATTCTGGTATGTTGTGTCTTTGTTCTCATTGGTTTCAAAGAACATCTTTATTTCTGCCTTCATTTTGTTATTTACCCACTAGGCATTCAGGAGCAGGTTGATCAGTTTCCAAGTAGTTGTGCTGATTTGAGTGAGTTTCTTAATCCTGAGTTCTAATTTGAAGGCACTGTGGTCTGAGAGACAGTTTGTTGTGATTTCTGTTCTTTTACATTTGCTGAGAAGTGTTTTACTACTAATTATGTGGTCAATTTTAGAATAAGTGCGATGTGGTGCTGAGAAGAATGTATATTCTGTTAACTTGGGTGGAGAGTTCTGTAGATGTCTATTAGGTCCACTTGGTGCAGAGCTGAATTTAAGTCTTGGATATCTTTGTTAACCTTCTGTCTGTTGATCTGTCTAATAACGACAGTGGGGTGTTAAAGTCTACCATTATTATTGTGTGGGAGTCAAAGTCTCTTTGTAGGTCTCTAATGATGTACTTTATGAATATTGGTGCTCCTGTATTGGGTGCATATGTATTTAGGATAGTTAGCTCTTCTTGTTGAATTAATTCCTTCACCATTATGTAATGGCCTTCTTTGCCTCTTTTGATCTTTGTTCATTAAAAGTCTGTTTTATCAGACAGTAGGATTGCAACCCCTGCTTTTTTTTTTTTTTTGCTTTCCATTTGCTTGGGAAATCTTCCTCCATCCCTTTATTTTAGACCTATATGTGTCTCTGCACATGAGATGGGTCTCCCGAATACAGCACACTGATGGGTCTTATACTCTTTATCCAATTTGCCAGTCTGTGCCAGTCTCCAGTAAAAGTACAAAAAATTAGCCAGGCGCGGTGGCACACACCTGTAGTCCCAGCTACTCAGGAGGCTGAGGCAGGAGTTTTGCTTGAACCCGGGAGGCAGAGGTTGCAGTGAGCCAAGATCGCGCCATTGCACTCCAGCCTGAGCGACAGAGTGAGACTCCATCTCAAAAATAAAATAAAATAAAATTAAAATAAAAAGCTTTTTGATAGCAAAGTCAATAGCCAATAGAGTGAAGACAACTAGCAGATAGGGAGAAAATATTTGCAAACATTCATCCAAAAAGGATTAATATCCAGAATATACAACAATGTCAAACAACTCAACTGCAAAAAACAAATAACCTGCTTTTTTTAAAGAGAAAATGAGTTCAATAAATATTTCTCAAAAGACATACAAATATCCAACACATATATGGAAAAGTGCTCAACATCATTAATCCATAGGGAAATGCAAATCCAAAACACAATGAGATTTTATTTTACAACAATTAGAGTGGCTATTATCAAGGAGTCAAAAAATAACAAATGTTGGAAAGGATGCAGAGAAAGGGAAACTCTTATTTGCTGTTGGTGGGAATCTAAATTAGTACAGCCATTATGGAGAATAGTATGAAAGTTCTTTAAGACGCTAAAAATAGAGCTCTCATATGACCCAGCAATCCTTCCTTTGGTTATATATCCAAAGGAAATAAAACCAATATGCCAAAGAGATATCTACATTTTCATGTTTATTGAAGCACTATTCACAATAACCAAAATATAGAATCAAACTAGGTATCCATCAATAGACAAATGAATAAAGAAAATGTGGTATATATGCACACTGGAATACTATTCAGCCATATTAAAAATGAAATTCTGTCACTGTGACATCATTGATGAATTTGGAGAATATTACATTAAATAAAATAGACCACACACAGAAAGATAAGCACTGCTAATCTCTTCCATATGTGGAAGCTAAATAAGTTGATCTCATAGAAGTACAGAGTAGAATCGTGATTACTAGATAGTGGGAAGGGCAGAGTTACTCGGAGTTTGGTGAAGGAATACAAAATTATAATTAAATAGGAGGAATAAGTTTAAGTGTTCTAAGGCACTGTAGATTGACTTTAATTAGTAATTAATTATATATTTTCATATTCTTAGAAGAGCAGATTTTGAACGTTGCCAGCATAAATAAATAATAAATGTTTTAGATGAAGGCGATGCTAATTGCTTTGATTTGACCATCATAAATTTTATATGTTTATCAATATTTTACATTGTGCCTAACAAATACACAAAATGTTTGTGTATCAGTTAAAAATAATAAAAGCAGAAAAAGAAGTAGATTTAGTATTATATAAGATACAACTCACAAAAACCTTTACATTATACCATGATAAAATAATTGACCAAGTCTGTCAATGTAAAAAAATAGAAATCTAAACCAAATAGAGATTAACTGAAATTATCTACCAGTAGAAAACAATATTACTAACATAATGTTAAGATTATATAATTCATATGTAACCACATTCTTGTGTATTTGTGGATTTACACAAATTACTTATACTTCAAAATTAAAGTTGGTAGGAATAATAATGACCTCCTTGTAAGATCTACATGCAATATCCTATATTTTGTGAACACCTTCACTTGTATGGCAAAGGTGATTAAGATTATAGATGAGTTTAAGTTTGATAATTCATTGACCTTGAAATAGATTATCCTGGATTTTTCAGTGGGCACAATATAATTATAAGGATCCTTAAAAGTGAAGTAGGGGACCAGAAGCAGAGACTCAAAGGAAGATTTGATGATGGAAAAAGCATAACAAAAACACCAGGGGTTAGGTCTAGGTCCTGTTGCTAACTGCACAGAAGGCCAATCACTAAGACAATGCATATTGCCAGGGAAGAAGATCTTTATTTGGGTGACACAACAGGGAGATAGGGATTAAGTCTCAAATCTGTGTCCCTAATTAACTGAATTTGGAGGTTCATATAATGGGGAAGAAATGTAGTTACATGTGGATAGAAAGAAATTAGAGAGAGATAAGGAAGAGAAGTTGTCTGGATTTGGTGATCTGGTTAGTTTCAGTTCCTTGACACTATCTGGAATGCCCAAGGGTCAGTTTTTCAAGAAAGTGACTCAGGTAAGAAAAACACAGGTTTTAAGCTTTAAAACTAGAGGGGTCAATTTCTGTGTTTAATTTTTTAAAAACTGTAAATATCAGTTCTACTGGGGAAATGGGTAGAGAGTGATGTAATATTGCTGGCTTTAAAAATAAAGGTGAGGAAAGGCTCTGGAACATTTATAATACAAGGAAGCAGATTTTTTTTCAAAAACTCCTTATAAAGAAATACAGCCCTGCAAACTCTGATTTTAGCCAAAGAAAATCACATCAGATTTGTGATCTATAAAGCTGCAAGATAATACATTTTCAGGTTTTTTAAACTGCTACATTTGTGAAAATTTGCTATGACAGTGTTAGAAAACAAATGTGAATTTAAAGTAAATTTAAATTTTTAAACATATTGTAAAAAGGCAGGCTTAAAGTGCATTCAAAACCTTCTCTTGCTATCTCCTTTACGAATGTAGGACAGAAAGTAAGAGGATAGTGGCGGAATCTTACGTGGGGTTTTCTGAAGCATCAGATATCAAGATGTTCCAGGAATTCAAAGTTAGAAAATACACAAATGAGTAAAGTTTGGTGACATGACAGGTAAAAAGTACACAATGATAGTCTGATAAACTGTATTTCTATTAAAGGATATCTGCTATGCTGAGGAGTAGGAGAAAGAAACATTTCTCAGTCTTCCTAATCTCATAGAAAAAAAACTTACATTTCACAATCTAAATTATTCACAATCTTTTAATATTGAGATGGACTGTGTTACAGTTTGGCTCTGTTTCACCACCCAAATCTCATCTCAAATTACAATCCCTCCATGTTGAGAGAGGGACCTAGTGGATGTGATTGGATCATTGGATCAGATTTTCTCTTTGCTGATCTTGTGATAGTGAGTGAGTTCTTTTGAGATCTTGTTGTTTGATAGGCATCTGGTGCTTCCCCCTGCTCTCTCTCCCCTGCTGCCATGTAAGTAAGATGTGCCTTGTTTCCCCTTTGCCTTATGCCGTGACTGTAAGTTTCCTGAGGCCTCCCAAGCCATAGGAAACTGTGAGTCAATTAAATCTCAGTTCTTTATAAATTACCCAGTCTCAGGTAGTATATTTACAGCAATGTGAGATTTGATTAATACAAAAGAATTGGTACTGGGAGTGGGGCACTGCTATAAAGATAACCTGAAAATGTGGAAGCTGCTTTGGAACTGGGTAACAGGCAGAGGTTGGAACAATTTGGAGGGCTCAGAAGGAGACAGAAAAATGTGGGAAAGTTTGGAACTTCCTAAAGACTTGTTGAATGGTTTTGATCAAAATGCTGATAGTGATATGAACAATGAAGTCCAGGCTGAGGTGGTCTCAGATAGAGATGAGAAACTTACTGGGAAATGTAGTAAATGTCACTCATACTATGCTTTAGCAAAGAGACTGGTGGCATTTTGCTCCTGTCCTAGAGAACTGTTGAACTTTAAACTTGAGAGAGATGGTTTAGGGTATCTGGCTGAAGAAATTTCTAAGCAGCAAAGCATATAATATGTGACCTGGCTTATTCTGAAAACTTTCAGTTATATACATTCTCAAAGAGATGGTCTGAAATTGGGACTTACGTTTAACAAATAAGCAGAGCATAAAGGTTTAGAAAATTTGCAGCCTGACCATATGGTAGAAATGAAAAACCAATTTTCTGGGGAGGAATTCAAGCTGGCTGCTGAAATTTGCCTAAGTAACAAGGAGCTGAATGTTAATAGTTAATGTTAATGGATAAAATGTCTCCAGGGCATGTCACAGACCTTCATGGTAGCCCCTCTCATCAGATGCCAGCAGCCCTAGGAGGGAAAAATGGCTTTGTGGGCTGGGCCCAGGGCCCTATTGCTCTGTGCAGCTTCAGGACTTGGTTCGCTGCCTCCCAGACACTCCAGCTGCAGTCATGGATAAAAAGGGCTAAGGTATAGCTTGAGCCGTCGTTTCAGAGGGTGCAAGCCCAAGTCTTGGTGGCTTCCATGTGGTGTTGGACCTGCTGGTGTGCAGAAGACAAAAGTTGAGATTTTGGAGCCTCCACCTAGATTTTAGAGGATGTGTGAAATGCCTGGATGTCCAGGGAGACGTTCGCTCCAGGGGCAGAGCCCTCGTGGAGAACCTTTGCTAGGGCAGTGCAGAAGGGAAATGTGCAGTTGCAGCCCCCACAGAGTCCTCACTGGGGCACTGCTTGGTGGAGCTGTGAGAAGGGGACCGCTGTCCTCCAGACCACAGAAAGGTAGATCCAGCGACAGCTTGCCCTGTGTGCCTCGAAAAGCTGCAGGCACTCAACGTCAGCCCGCGAAACAGCCACAGGGTTGTACCCTGCAAAACCACAGGGCAGACCTGCCCAGGGCCTTGGGAGACCAACCCTTGCATCAGTGTGCCCTGGATGTGGGACATGGACTCAAAGGAGATAATTTTGATGTTTTAAGATTTAATAACTACCCTACCAGGTGTCGGACTTTCACAGGGCCTGTAGCCCGTTTGTTTTGGCCAATTTCTCCCATTTCAAATAGGAACGTTTACCCAATGCCTGTACCCCCATTGTATCTTAGAAGTAACTAATTGCTTTTGATTTTACAGGCTCATAGGTGGAAGGGACTTGCCTTGTCTCAGATGAGACTTCGGACTTTAACTTTTGAGTTAATAGTAGAATGAGTTAAGATTTGGGGGGGACTGTTGGAAAGGCATGGTGTGTTTTGAAATGTTAAAAGAATATGAGATTTTGGTAGGGGAGGGGTGGAATGATATGGTTTGGCTGTGCCCTCACCCAAATCTCATCTCGAATTGTAATCCCCATGAGTCAAGGGATAAACCTGTTGGGACATGATTGGATCACGTGGGGGGATTTCCCCCTTGCTGTTCTTGTGATAGTGAGTGAGTTCTCACAAGATCTGGTCGTTTGATAAGTATCTGGGGGGATTTCCCCCTTGCTGTTCTTGTGATAGTGAGTGAGTTCTCACAAGATCTGGTCGTTTGATAAGTATCTGATGCTTCTCCCTTCTCACTTTTGCTCTTTCCTCCTGCCGTGTAAGTCATGCCTTGTTTCCCTTTCACTTTCCACCATGATTCTAAGTTTCCTGAGGCCTCCACAGCCATGTGAAACTGAGAGTCAATTAAACCTCCTTTCTTTATAAATTACCCAGTCTCAGGTAGTATCTTTATAGCAGTGTGAGAATGGATTAATATAGACTGTCTTTTGCTTCTGAATGAGTGTGAGAAGAAAGAGGATGCCACACAACGATGCATGAGAGTGATAAGACTTTACTGTTCATTCTTTCCAGCCTACAAATGTAGAAGCTGTTATTTCTCTTCTTCCTGCTGCTTGACTGTCACTCCAAGATAAAAAGTTCTAAAGGTATTAAGAAAAAATACTATTCTGAGTAAGAAAAGGGAATCCTCTCGTAATATGACTTCATAACCTGAAAGGAAGGGCACATTGAACTAAAGAAAGAGACTAAAAAAACAATAAAAATAGATAATTAACCAAGAAAATACAATTAAAATATGCAAACAAGCAAAAAGCTTCAAAACTCAGAACGATGTAAAGAATGTTTCCAATTTTTGAATTAAAATTAACTGCAATAGAAACGATCATTTGTAAGAAATAAATTTATTTTCCAAAATATAAACTGAATAAAAATATTTTAGAATTGAAAACAAAGTAAGAAAGAACTGGAAATCATATTCGAAAAAATCAGACACATGGTCATGTAAGGTGTAAATAAAAATATCAAAAACATATAAGAATAAAAAAGAGAAAAGAAGACATAAATCAATAAAATATTTCTGAGAATAATTAATACTTTAGCATCAGAGTGAAATATTTACATGTATCCCTTGAATCATTAATTTAAAATATACCTGCACATTTTCCATCAAAATTACTAAAATCCAAAAGTGAAGAGAAAAATGTACACAAATGTCAGCACATAAAGAATATTATACTCGCAAGGGAAAGACAAATAATACTAATAGCAATGTTCATCAGAAAGTATTCAAAACAAATAAGTACTATATCTGAGTACAGCTTTCAAAATAGAAAAGGTCTGGAATCAGTAGTTGGCAATGAGTCTACCTGTGTATGGCAGAAATTACATCAAGGATTGAAAAATCCAATTAACAAAAATGAGCTAACATTTATATTTAGTACATTATTTTCAATAATTGCAGAAAGGAGTGTTTTAAATAACAATATAATAGTGTTTTTTGAATTGCCATGTGGTGAGACACAGAAAAATACATTAAAAATAAATTAGACGACTTAATTGGAAAATTCCCAAAGCTTAGAAATCGACAAATAAATACTTTAATAACCAACTGGTCAGGAAATCACAAAGAATTAGCATTTTAACAATAAAAAAAGTGTTTACAGCAAAAAATGCTGCAATATTCAATACAAGAAAACTTAAGTGTGTGTTGATCAAGTAGTTATATTTCACGTTGTATACACAAAAAACTAATCTTGGTGGACTGTATATCTTAATGTGAAATAAAATAAATATACACTTATATAAAGCTTACATTAAGGAACTAAGTAATACATTAGAATACATATATATTAATTTGAAATAAGGAAACATTTTTTAAACTTGATGGAAGAATCCCTTAATCCAAAAGGAAAATCTGATAAAATGGATCATGTTTTGTTCACCAAATGATTGTTCTGTTTGATCTGTTCATCAAACATTTAAGGAATAAAATGGCATACAGAGAATAAAATGCATTTACAATAGATATAAACAACATAGCACCAATTTCAAGTATCTGAAAATAATTATAAACAAAAAGATAAAGACAGATAATCCAATGTAAAAAAATGTACGGGGGACTGAAAAGGCATTTCACACACACACAAAAATTTCATGTTGAATAAATCACAGATAGATTTATGTCTTAGAAAATTATGTGTGTGATTAATTACTGTTTAAAAATTCTGATACGATGTAAGGTAAAGGTCAAGTTTCATATTTTACATATAGATACCCAAAGGGACATCATAATTTTTTAAAACAAATTATTCATTTTCCTTGAATTTCCTGGTATCTTAACATGAAATTAAAAATTGACCATAATAGATAATTTCTGGACTCTCTAGTCTTTCCACATTATCAATATATCTATTCATATGTGGAAAACTTACTGCTTTTGCTTCTATAGCTTTATGCAAAAACTTCATTACTTGACATTTATGCTCCAATTTTTTTTCAAAATTATTTTGATTATTTTAAATTCTTTGAATTTTAATTTAAATTACAGAATGAATTTGTTAATTTTGACAAAATTCAGAAGAAATTTTGATTAGGATTGCATAGCAATTATGTTAAATTTAAAGAAGATTGTGATTTTAACATGGTTGAGCCTTCCAATTTATTAACATGTCTCTCCATTTATTTAAATTTTCTTCACTATATCTTAACAATATTTTTAGGTTTCAGCATGCAGAACTTGAGTAGATTTTGTGTAATTTATCTATAGCTATGTCATGTTTTCAATTTTTTCAAAATGGTATTCTAATTCACATTTGTCCTTTGGTATCATATAGAAATACTCTCAATTTTTAATTGACAAGCAATAATTACATATATTTATGGTGTAAATATAATATTATGATACATGTATATATTGTAGAATAATTCAGTTGATCTAATTAGGATATCCATCACCACACATATTTTTTTCTTTGTGGTGACAATATTTAAAGTCTACTCTGAACAATTTTGAAGCATGATCTCACCTATATATGTGGAATCTAAAAATGTTGAACTTGTAGAATTGTAGTTACCAGGAATGGGGTATATAGACAGAGGAAGAGGAAATGTTATTCACAGAGTACAAACTTTCAGTTAGATAAGAGAAATAGATTTATGTGAGCTATTACACCGCATGGTGACTATAGTTAATAATAATATATTATGTATTTTGAAATACCTTAATTTTTGTATGTCAACCTTGATATTGCTAAACTCTTTCTAATTGGGGTAGATTTTTTTCTTCTATATATACTTAGGGAAAAATTACAGTTGATGTTCACTTTTTCAATTTTGATATTATTAATTGTGTGACTCAAACAGATCTCTTGAGGGAAAACATCAAAAAATTGATAGACAGCCAACACAGACACCACTGTTAAAGAGGGAGAAAGCTGGGCAGCTTGTTCAGAGTCACTGGCAAGAGGATTGCCTCCCACCTCCAACAAAAGAAAGAGGTGAGTGAAGGAACCCTGGCGCAACACAGTCCCATAGTGGACCTCTGACATCCTAACTGCAGGATTTCTCACAAACTTTGGTATGGCAGGGGGATCTACCCAGGAAACAAGTAGAGGCACAACTTTAACCACATGGAGCTCAGAAGGCTTCATTGTTCTGTGCAGCAGCAGCAAAATGCAGCCATAGGCACCAATCCCCCAAGGCACTCCATCTTGCTGTAAATGGTGGCAACTCCTACTGTCTGCTGGGTCAGGAGACAGCAAGGCTGCCATTGTGACAGGACCAAGGTGCATCTCATCCATGTGTGCCCTTGTCTGCCAACCTTTCTCAAGACTGTCTCTCTGGCTGTTCCCACAGCACAACTTCCATTGCCCTGTCTGGGTGTTTTACTCATATCCAGAAAGAAGTTCACCCCCAAATCAGAGCCAGTGCTTGACCCCCAGAGATCAGAGGACAAATCCATGGTCTCAGTTCCGACATTCCAGGACTCAAACACTGCCCAGGGGTACTGGGTCTGTGACCTAAGCTTGAGTGTGGAAGGAGGTCTCAGTGTTAGAACATAGATGAATGTAATGTGGGTTTATGTGATTGTATGGGAGCTAGGCACCCCTCTGTTTGCAAGACCGGGTCAGAAATGATGTGGCTCCAGGGATGTCTCAAACAGGTCAGAGATCTCAGCACAGATGTCTTGAAGACAGCCTAGCTGGTTGGGCATGCTCCTGGGGCAGATGCCAAAGGAAGACTCATCATGTGAAAGGAGTGTGAGCTGGGCAAGCCCTACAGTCATATACTGTGATAAAAACAATGCACTGCGGGTGCCATACCAGTTGCATACCACTGCCCTGCCCAGTGGTCCTCTATCATTGACTCACTGCATCACCAGAACACCCACAGACATGCTCTAACTTTGGCAAGCGCAGAGGTTGTGGATCTCCTGGTAATCTAACCTTTGGCACAAATTGCCCTTAGGGAAGAGGGAACACAGCTCACCAAAGCCCTCCTTGTGGCAAAGAATATGTGGATGCAGGACCAGTAGTTGAAGGGAACACCACCCAGGCCCAGGAATAAACTGAAAAGTAAGTCATATCTCCCTCCACTCACCTCCCTTCCCCAAAGCACTGTTATGGATGCATGGAAATACAGCAAGGGTGAGCTTGGCTGAGTATGATCTGATCTACCATCCCTGGCTCTTAAGCACCATCTAACAATGATCCAAGATTTGAAGGATGACATGGCTATATTAAGAAAGAACCAAACAGAACTTCCATAGTTGAAAGATTTGCTACAGAAATTTTTAGATAGAATTTGGATTAAACCAAGAGATTAGACAAAGCAGCGGAAAGAATTTCAGATCTCAATTAGCAGTCCTTTGAATGAACTCAGTCAGACAAAAATGAAAACAAAAAGAATTTTTTTAAGTGAGAAAAGTCTCTGAGAAATATGTGATTATGTAAAGCAACCAAACTTAATACTCATTTAGATTTCTGAGAAATAAGAGAATTTAAGTAACTTCAAAAACATGTTTGATTATATAACCCATTAATATTTCTAAATATTTTCCCCAATTTTATAAATCATTATTGGTCTGTTCAGGGTTTCTATTACTTCCGAGTTTAATCTTGGGAGGGTGTGTGTTTCTACAAATTTATCTATTATCTGTAGGTTTTCTATTTTGTGCACGCTTAATGTACACAGTAGTCATGAGAAGTTGATATGCAGGTACAAGAAATTTAAAAAACTCATGTGAGATGCTATAGAAGTCAATCATCCCTAAAGTACAGAGTCATCAGACTTTTCAAGGTCAATGCAATAGAAAAATTTCAAAGGCAGCTAAAGAAAAGGGCCATACTATCTATGAAGGAAACCCTATCAGAATAACAGTGTACTCTTCAGCACAAACCTTATAAGCCAGAAGGGATTGGAGGCCTATTTTTAGCATTCTTAAAGATAAAATATTCCAGCCAAGATTTTTATATCCCACCAAACTGAACATAGTAAGTGAAGGAAAAATAAAACCTCACATAACAATATTAACTTTGAATGTAAATGTTCTAATCACTACTTAAAAGACACAGAGTTGCAAATTGGATTTAAAAAAATCCAACCTTCTTCTGTCTTCAAGAGACCCATCTCACATGTAATGATACATATAGGCTCAAGGTAAAGTAATGTAAATGAGGATTCCCATTCCAAGATGGCCAAATAAGAGCAGATCTGGTCTGCAGCTTCCAGTGTGATTGATACAGAAGACAGGTGATTTCTGCATTTCCAACCTGGGTACCTGGTTCATCTCATTGGGACTAGTTGGACAGTGGGTGCAGCCCATGGAGGGCAAGGCGAAGCAAGGCAGGGTGTTGCCTCACCTGGGAAGGACGAGGGGTCCCTTCCTAGCAAAGGGAAGCCGTGACAAACTGTACCTGGAAAAATGGGACACTTCCACCCAAATACTACGACTTCCCAAAGTCTTAACAACTGGCAGATCAGAAGATTTTCTCCTGTGCCTGGCTCAGTGGGGCCCAGTCCCACAGAGCCTTGATCACTGCTAGTGCAACAGTCTGGGATCCACTTGGTAGGCTGCAGCGTGGCAGGGGGAGGGGCGTCTCCCCCAGGATGGTCTCCATCTCCTGACTTTGTGATCTGCCTACCTTGGCCTCCCAAAGTGCTGGGATTACAGGCATGAGCCACCATGCCCGTCCAAAAAAGCTTTTTAATTTGACTTGTTATATTTTGTTGAATATTTTTGCATTTATATTTAATACAGAAATTGACTGATAGTTGTGTTATGAATTGTGTATGTGCATATGTGCTTTTGTGTCTTTGTCTGGTTTTAGTGTTAGAGCATTGTTGGGTTTGTAGAAGTTTGGAATAATTCCCTTCTTTTCAGTTTTCTGGAAGAATTTGAAAAGAATTGATATGAGTTCTTCTTTCAATGTTGGGTAAAATTCAGGAGCTGAGCTGTTGGGTCCTGGGTTTTTCCTTGATAGGAATATTTGCATTACTGATTCAATCTTGTTACTTATAATTGATCTGTTATGGTTTCATATTTCTTCTCGGTTGAAATTCAGTGGATGGTATGTGCTTAGAAATTTATTCACTTCTACTAGATTTTCTAATTTGCTTGTATACAGTTATTCATAATAGACCCTAATAAGTCTTCCTATCTCTGTGAAATAAGTTGTAATGTCTCTTTTTTGTTTCTGACTGGTTATTAAGGTATATACTTTTTTCTTATTTATTTTAGGTAATGGTTTCTTAATTTTCTTTACCTTTTAAAAACAACTTTTTGTTTAATTGATAATTTGTATTATGTTTTCAGTCTCCTTGTCTTTAATTTTTGATCCAATTTTTATTATCTATTTCTTCCACTATTTTTTTCAGCTTGGTTTGTTCTTGCTTTTCTAGTTTATTGAGATATATCATTAGGTTGTTTATTTGAAATCTTTCTACTTTTTTTGATGTAGGCATTGATTGCTATAAACTTCCCTGTTAATGCTGCTTTTACTGTATCTCATGGTTTTTGATATGTTGATTTTCTATTTTTATTTGTTTGAAGACATTTTCAACTTCTATTTTTCTTCTTTGACATGTTGATCATTCAGGAGTGTGATGTTTAATTTTCATGAATTCATGCACTTTTAAAAGTTTCTCTTGTTATTTATTTCTGGCTTTATTCCATGGTGATCACAAAAGCCATGATATGATTTAATTTATCTGTTAAAATTAGTTTTGTGGCCAAACATGTGGAAAACGTTCCATGTACTTATGAAAATAATATGTATTCTGCAGCTGTTGGATGAAAATTTCATGACTAGCACTTAGGTTCATTTTCTCTAAAGTGCAGTTTAAGTCTAATGTTTCTTTGTTAATTTTGTCTAGATGATGTGTCCAGCATGGCTTTTGTAGAGAATTACTTTCACCTGCTTTTGAATCTTAGGAGGCTTGTTAGGATGGGTGTGGTGACTGCTTCTGGATAGATGCAGTGACACAATCTCCATGAAGTTTCTTCAGCTGTGTGAAGTGTCAGCAATAGCTGTGGGTATGTAAGTGGCCTAGGTTGCAGAAGTTTGCAGCAGTGGGCCTAAGCTGGTATGGTCTTAAGTAGCAAGAACTTTTGAAACCTATACAGTTTTCTACAAAATTAGGAGACTTAGCTGAAAAGATTCCTCTTGGTGTCAGGTCTGACATGACCTAAGAGCAGCTGCAGTGGTTCCAGGTACAGGTGCTTGAAGCAGCTGTGGGGCCAGGATCCTAGGTTCGGGGTCTCACAAACCTATTGCGTCACTTGGTTCTTGGGCAGGTTTTCTTTCTGTGGTAGAGTGGATGTACATTGCACATAGAGCCAGGATCTGTGACTCTGAGAAATCTTCTTGCAGCTCAGGCCCAGGAAGGCTCAGTTGTAGGTGTGATCCTTGAGTGCAGGGCACAGGACTAGTCTGACTCCAGGAAAGAAGTGGTGTTCTGGAGGTTTGGCCCTGGAATGCAGAGTATGAATGCAATTCAGGAATCAGAGCCAATTGGCTCAGTGGCAATTCAGGTCCCAAGAGTTAAGGCACATTGAGTGGTGGCTCTAGACCCTGGGATGGTGGGGTCGAGTTGTATCCCAGACTCTGAGTTCAGAATCATTGGGAAAAAGTACCGCAGAATGATGGAGCACAGCTTCTGCCTGGATGCTGGGGGCAGGGGAGGGATAAGAAACAGTACAGTGATGACTCCACTCCCCACGGAGAGGGGTGACTCAGCTCAGATTCTAGATGGCTATTCCCACTTCACAGAAGCATGGTACTAGAGTAGTTTGGGCTGTCAGACAGAGCATCTCAGCTCAGCCACTGCTCTGTTTTTCTGAAATATAGGGTACTATGTCAGCTCAGCCCTGGGATGTGTAGCTACTTAGCTTAGCAAGGTACCATTTCCTCTGTGGGCAATGTTTCTTTTTGACTCATGCCCAGATGTGGCTGTTCTCTGGGTGGCCCAACCACCATTTCCCTGATATGCAAGGCTCCACTTTATCTTAGGTTCTGGGGTGCATGGCCACTCTGGGCAGCCAACACAGCATTTCCGGGGAGGCAGAGAACTGGTTCAACTTAGGTACCAGTAAGGCATGCCTGTTCTGAGCATCCTAGGTACTGTTTTCCCAGGAGACAGGGTATCACTTTTGCTCAGGCACAGACTGTCATAAGCACAACAGCTCTAGGTAGCTAAGGCACCATTCTCCTGGGATGCCTGGTGTTATTTCAGCTCCAGCACAGTTGGACAGGGTACAGCATGATGGGGAGAAGGTTTTGGAGCAGCTCTGCAAAGGCCTCGTATCAGGAGGCCGTATCCAAGTTTAGTTCAGCTCCCTAGGGGCAAAGCGTAACAGTGACTGGGAAGGGAATATGGAGTAACTTTTTCAAGGCACCGCTTCTCTGGGAGAGTGTGTGCAGCTTTAGCTTGGGCTCCAAGAGTCAAGTCAGAGATATGACAAGAGAGGTAGAGCGGTTCTTCCAGAGCACCATTTCCCCAGAAGGAAATTCTAAATAAAAATTATTTAATCGTAATATTATATTATGCAAAATATTGTTTTTAAATTGGTTTAAACAGATAATATTCCATAATTTTGAAAAATTTATATTTCTTATAAAAATAAACTAATCCTAAAGGCTCAAATAGCACACCTACATAATTATAAGACTTTACTGTAGTTTTAATTATTCATAATTTTCAGAGTTTCTCACTCCTCTTAAATATGTGAAATCTTCTCTTTTTTGAATTCAGTAAGTTGAAGGTATAACATTAAGAAGAAATGTATTGATTGAGAGTAGGCTTAGCCTCAAAAATATGTAACAGTAGTAGAAGAGTTCATTGTATTTTAAATTTTAGCCATATATTGCTTAAATGTTTTTCTCTGTTCAGGAAAAGCTAATAGCTTGTAAAGGAAAACACTGTGTGGTTATTTTTTATTGCTTGACACGTCTTAATTTATGGTAAGTGATAAGTCACAAACCACGTTAAAATCTAGCATCAATATTGCAGTCTTTAACAAGATTACAAAGAAGAAAAGATAACTCTATTTGGCATTGATGCTGTGCTTTCAGCATGTGTTAATAAAATGTAATCTAAAAGGCAATTAATTACATGATAACAAAAGGGTATGTTAAACACACACACACACACACACACACACACACACACGCACACACACACCAGAATTGTTTTCCAGGAGTAAGAAATTGGAGAAAAGAGTAGCATATATTAAGGTGAATTCAAATTGCATTATGTTCACTGTTGCTCTGAAGTCAGATTAATTACATCTCCTAATTCTGTTGGCATTTTTTTAATTCTGATGAAAATACCTATGCTAATTAGATACTTTTAAAGAATTCTGAACCAAAAGGAAGTAAAAACTCTCAACATATAATGGAATAAAACAAATATGAAAACTTTCTACCCTTCTGTAGTCCTTTACATTGCTATTTATCTAAACTGTTGACTTCCCTTAAAGTAAATATTACATATATTTATGACATGTTGTAAGCTGAAGTAGCCATAAAAGATGTAGAGCATGGCAGCATATTATTGTCGAAAGCTGCATACCTACAGCCATCTAATTTTCAGCCAAGACAACAAAATTAAGCAATGGGGAAAGAGCTCCCTAGTCAATAAATGGTGCTGGGATAGCTAGCTAGTCATATGCAGAAGAATGAAACTGGATTCCTATCATTTATCATATGTGAATATAACTCAAGATGGATTAAACATTTAATTGCAAGACCTCAAACTGTAAGAATCCTAGAAGAAAACCCAGGAAACACCTTTCTGGACAGTAGCCTTGGGAAAAAAATATGACAATGTCTTCAAAAGCAATTGGAAAAAAAACACAATTGTGACCTAATTAAACTAAAGAGTTTCTGCACAGCAAAAGAAACTGTCAACAGAGTAAACAAGCTACAGAGTAAAAGAAAATATTTGCAAACTATACATCTGACAAAGGTATAATATCCAGAATCTATAAAGAATTTCAACAGTTCAACAAGCAAAAAGCAAACTAACCGTATTAAAAAATAGACAGAAGACATGAACATACACTTCTCAAAAGAAGACGTACAAGCAGCCAATATACATGAAATAATGCTCTTTATTGCTAATCATCAGATAAATGCAAATATTATGTCTCTCCAGTCAGAATGGCTATCATTTAAAATTAAAAAAAAATAGTAGATGATGTCACGGCTGCAGAGGAAAGGAAATACTAAACACACTGTTGATGAGAATGTAAATGAGTTCAGCCACTGTGGAAAACAGTTTCGAGATTTCTGAAGTAACTTAAAACAGAACTACCATTCGATCTGATAATCCCATTACTAGGTATATACCCACCAAAAAATAAATTTTTCCACCAAAATGTCACATGCACTCATCATTCTTATGTTCATTCCAACACTATTCACAATAGAAGGGACATGGAATCAATTTACATGCCCATCAGTGGTGGACTGAATAAAAAATGTGGTACCTATACGCTATGAAGTACTATGTAGCCATTAAAAATAACAAAATAATGTCCTGTGCAGCAATATGGGTGCAGCTGGAGGCCATCAACCTAAGCAAATTAACACAGGAACAGAAAGCTGAATACCAAATGTTCTCACTTATAAGTGGGGACTAAACATTGGGTATTAGTTGAAATAAAGATAGCAAAACAATAGATACTTGGGACTAATAGAAAGGGTAGGAAAAGAGGAAGGCAATGGTTTAAAAATAAACTGTTGTGTACCATGCTCACTATCTGGGTGACAGGATCATTTGTATCCCGAACCTCAGCATCATGTAACATACTCATGTGACAAGCCTTCACACATACCCCCTGAATCTGAAATAAAAGTTGAAATTATATAAAAATAATTAAAATGGTAGTACATAGCTTAATTTAGTGTGTCAACTTGGCTAGGCCATCCGAGATATATATTCGAATACCAGTCTAGATATTGCTCTGAAAGTATTTTTAGATGAGATTAACATGAAAATCAGTAATTTTTGAGTAAAGCAGATTATTTTCCAAAATATTGTAGGGCTCGTCCAGTCAATTGATTATATTAAAAGACTGAGATCCCTGAAGGAAATAATTCTGCCTGCAGATTGCCTTTAGTCTTGAGACTGTAACATCAACTTTTCTCTAGGTCTCTTGCTTGCTAGCCTACCCTGCCAATTTTTTATACATTAAAAAATATTTTTCTCAAATATTGTAGTTCTGCTATTTCCAGAAACTCGTGAGGATTGTACTTCCAAGTTCTTTTAAAGTTGATCACAGCCATGAAACTCATCATCAAATGGCATTTGAGCAAAATCTTTATTCAATTAAATGTGAGTGGAAGTTTAAAGGCCAATGCACAACTCACTCAGGCATTGTGAACTATGTGTGCAGACAGATCACAACTCTTCCTTGGTCTCTGGGTGTCTCTGCATCTATTACTGACTTACACTGGATATGTAAAATGAGTAAGAAAAACTTTTTGTGTTAGCCACTGGGATTTTTGGTTTGTGTATTACTTTAGCATATTATCTCATTTTGAATGCTATAGTTCATGACATTAGTTTAAACTACTGAAGTTAAAATGTTCTCCTTATTTCAGAGGATAGAAGGATCTTACAGTGACAGACATCCATTAGTAAGAATTAATTTCTAGAGATAAAGTGAATACAGTAACCAAAGTGTCAGTAGAGTCAGCATGGTCAAAACAGTCTACATGGGAAATGTTTGGTGGCTCTTAGTTGATCATAGAGTCTCTGGCACCAAAAGTTATGAATGCCAATTAAGTTTCGATTTGGCTTATATGATCTCAAAGCTTCAGGTTTACAAAACATATCTTGAACCACCACAATACTTCTATGACTCCTAAGCCAACTCCAAGGCCTCTGTAAATCAAAGCACCTAAAGTCAATTGAGAAAATTACAGTTTTGACATTCCTGAAGAAAAAACACACAATAATACTATACTACAAATATATACTGGTATTATTTGTCTTAGTCATCACCAGTGGAATCTTGGCATTATCAACATCACTGGATATGGAAAAAAATACTAATACTTTCAGGAAATAGTAGACCTGAATCTAAGCTATTATAAATTCTCATGAACAAAAGACATTTTTTAACTTACAAGTAAGTATGAAAAATTATGGGAGTTGTTAAGAAATAATTACAATTTTGACCTATGCTTCAAAGTAAACTACATGTACCCTCATTTTAATTTCTTAGGATTTTATAAAATTAAAAATATATATATATATATTATTTAGGAATGTATTAATATTTTGGAAGAATAATCAAGGGGAAACCCCAACAGTCTGTTCACTATAACAAAGATAAAAACAAATCAAAACAAACACCACCATCACCGTCACACACACAACACACACCCCTCAAATATATTATTCTTGGTAGGACTGCAGAGATTCGTCCCTATTAAATCCTTGAAAGACATAAAAGCAATGGTTGCTAACACATCCTCATTTAATTATCTACTTCAATTGGCTCGATAGACAGATGGGTCTTGGAGAATGACAGTAAATAATCATCAGTTTAATTGGGTGGTGAATCTTGTTACAGCTGCTGTCCAGATGTGGTCTCCCTACTGGAGAAAATTAATAAGGCTGCTTGTATCTTGCATATCTATTGATGAGATCAGATGTTTCCTTTCGTCATAAAAATTACTAACGAGAGAAGGAAATGTTTTTGTAAGGCAGTACCAAAAGTACATATTTTACTCTACTCTTTTTCGTTTTCTGGTTCCAAGATGGCCGAATAGAGACAGCTCCAGTTTACTCTACTCTTGGAGAATGCACCACCACTTCATTTCTGTTCCAAAACTGAGTTTCCAGGAAACAAAACCTCTCGCCATCTCGGATAATTATCATCTCTTCAAAATTTTGATGACATCATCACTGTACAACCTGAAGAGCAATTGTCCAGCTTTTCTATGTTTGTAAGACTATGGCGAAAACAAGTGTCACAAAAGACAGAGATGCTTCTCTGAATAAATAGCCCACTAGATCTTTAAAGTTTCTTGTGCATCCAGTAGTGAAGACAAGTTGAAATATTACTTTTTAATTGAAGAACAGAATGGTATACTTTATCTATTCTGGCAATGATAACACTAAGCTTTAGTGGGACAATTACATTTTGAAGAAAAATATATCCTATTTAGATGTACTACTTTTACCCATTTGTTGAGTATGGGAAAGACATTTCCAGCTCTGAATGCATTCAGAGGATGAGAATAAATTCCGGCTTTTCCCATAGTGGTGAAAGCATTTGAGTATATGGACCTAGAGGTTATGGATACACAGTATCCATTTGTTTATGAAAAATTACACATAGCATTGAACCTGTGACAAGCCATACAATTGTAAATAAACACTTGTTGTTTTAGGTCAATACATCATCTTTTGTTGGGTTTTAGCACCTGGTTTTCTATGGGTAAGCAACGTGAAACCTAAGTAAACATGAAATTCAGTTTATCAATTTCAAACTTACCCTGAGCCACCCAGTAATTAAGTAAATTTAGTTATAATGCAAATTAAAAGTGTGCAAAAATGGCTGAGCCCAGGCATCTGAAGGTGTATGTATGCTGCATAAGCAGACTCTTTATTCCCTGCTGTGACTTCTGGTAAACATTTTCCACAATGGGAATTATTTTATACTAGTTGACTAATGAAGGCAAAACAACAATTCAAGTTTGATAAACAAAAAAGCTTCACTTAATTTATTCCAATTAGCCAGAAATGTTCTGCTACCAATTTATAACCCAGCTTGTTGGAAACTTCAGAGGTCATCAAAGATGTCAAATACATTCAGTGGACTTATCTTTAAGCAGTATATCTTATTGTACTCAGCTTGAAATATATGGTTACCAGATTAAAACAGCAAATACATTCAAAGCAGTGACTGAAGATTTAATTTACTGAAGGATTGTTCAGTTTAAAGGTTGGGGAAATCTCAGAATATTTATTTATCTCCAAGAGCCCAGTTTCACTTCCATTGCTATTTCCAACCTACATGTAATAGCCACTATATTGTTCAACAATATCAAGACCACTCGTAACTTTTGTATAATTCTATATTGATTAATATATGTATATATTTATTATGGTAGATATTAAATATATGTTCATTTGTTTAGGTATATATTAAGTAAAATATAATATATTATTAAATATTTATAGATGTGTCTTTTATATGTTTATATAAATATCTACTTATACATTTTTGCTCCTTGATAGTGGTAGAGGATAAATGAATAACTTTTATGGACTAACCCCACTCTAAATTTTTGGTCTCCATATCTCCAACCCTCTATCTTTTTAAATATATATTTTTTAGAACAACTCAAAGAAGTTCAGAAATTTCAACTTTATCTTGTTATATTGTCTTAAGGTCTATGTTTACATCAACTAACCAAACAAATTTAGTCTTTCCCAGGCACTTGAAATAACACATGGAAACCAGAAACGCCCTTTATTTTACCCTAACACACATTGCTATAATTATTCCACAATCTTATTATTTAATATGTACATTATAGAAGAGGTATAATTTGAAATAAATTATGCTAATGACTATGTCATAAATTTAGGCAAATCATCAGCAATTTAAATCCTGAGGACAGAGGAAAATGGAAACAATAATTATAAGAAGACAAGTTTAAACATTTGAAAACAGCAAGTAGTACAATAAAACAATAAACAGCAGAAATTAACTTTATGAAATTATCAATAAAATTGGAACTGGAATTAAAAAATGGGAGGAACTAAAAAAAGTAAATCACAAAATCTCAATTTCATGAATAAAAAGTTTATTCCTCCTTATTTTACTGACATCAAAAACATTAGAAATGACCCTCTTATAATCATTATTGATAAGTTTAAACCAGTCAATTGAATAAAATTAAATAAAGTGGACAAATCCATAAAAAAGATAAAGCACAACACAGACACACACACAAATGCACAATCTTGCTGTAAATATTTGTACACCTGATTATGTTTTCAAGGTTCCTTTTTCACTTGACTATTTTATGTCTCTCTATATATTGCAGTATTCCCACATTTTAAAATTTTCATGGCTTATGGAATAATTTGCACGGTGTCTACTTTCTGCTATTTCAATGTCATCTGAGGAATATTTATATAGGTCATGAATGATACCCTAGTAAGTTTTTAATGTAGGTAATCTATTTTTGAAGAAATATATACAAAAAGAGTTTTCCAAATATTAGAAATAATGTTTTTTCTTTTTTCAGATAACATAGGACCTAGATAATAATGAGAAAATAAAGATATTTTCCAATTAATTGCAATTTAAGCCCTATCTTGAGTTTGGAAAGGCCACACATCTGGAAAAATAATTCAAACAGTAGAATAAGTAACTTAGAAATATTTATTTGATGATAACTCAAAGAATAAAAGGAACATTCATGAGTTTACATTAATAAAACTATGTTCCTGAGTAAATAAGTAGATGAGAATGTATATTTCTTAAAATAATTTTAAGTAGCAAATGTTAAAAAAAATTTGGAAAATAGCACATTGTTAAAACAACACAGTAATAATTGCTGCAGGTTCTCTGATGAATTACTAAAGTTAATGATATTATTGTGTTGGTTTAGCATATGTCCTCAAATTATATGATACTCCCTCAATGAAGAGTTATATCTTAATTGCCCCTCCTTCAGTATAGATTGGTCTTAGTGACTAACTTCCAAATAATAGAGTACGAGAAGAGAAACATAGTAACATTAAAGTGAAGAAAACTGACAGATATTGCCTTAAACAGGTAATCAAAGTTAATGTCACTAGCAATAAGTGGTGTCAATACCACACACCTGATGGTAATAATTCAATCAGAAGAATACTTTACCTTGTTATTTCTTCCTAAGAATCCATACCCTCAGTCTATTCATGCGAAAACATTAGAAAAATCCACACTGAAGAACAGTCTACAAATTTCTTCATCAGTACTCTTCAAAATGCCACAGTTATGAAAGACAAGAACAGAAGCAGAAATTGCCATAAATAGAGTACATTATAGATTTGATCCTGGAACAGAAAACAATAATTGGTGAAGAAACTGGAGAAATCCTAAATGAAGTTTCTAATTTTTTTCATAGATTGTCCCAATGTTAATTTCTTAGGAAAAGTGTAAGTTAATACTCAATATTATCCTCAGAACACTTTCATAAATCAAAAATATTTCAAAAATAAAAACTAAGTGAAAAAATACATGAATTTTTTAAAATCCAGAATTCATTCAGAAAATACACTTGGCCAAGATTTATGAAAGCCCTGCCAAAATAGTGAAGGGATACCCTCTTTTTCATGTTATCAGAATCAAATCTCCCATCTCCCATGTTGTAACCCAAGTTACCCATTTGACCTTCTCTCTCATGAGGGTTAGCCTTTATGTTAGGAAGTGTGCTGCTAATAAAGATGTACCCAAGACTGGGTAATTTATACAGTAAAAAGTGTTTAATGAACTACAATTCCACATGGCTGGGGAGGCCTCAAAATCATGGTAGAAGGCAAGGAGTAGCAAGTCACGTCTTACATGGATGGTGGCAGGCAAAGAGAAGAGAACTTGTTCAGGGAAATTCCCATTTTTAAAACCAACAGGTCTCTTGAGACTCATTCACTTTCATGGGAACAGCAGAAAAAAGACCCACCCCCATAATTCAATCACCTCCCCCTGGGTTCCTCCCACGACACGTGGGAATTGTGGGAGTTGCAATTTAAGATGAGATTTGGGTGGAGACACAGCCAAACCATATCAGTAAGTGTTCAAGTAAATAATGTTATCATCTGAGTTATATTTGTGTCAACATTTCATTTATTACACAAGTAATAGAAAGAAGACAGTAAGTTCTGCTATCACACACTGTTTTTGAGAATAAGACTTTATTCAAATGTAATGGATATACTAGGGAACAACTGGAGCATAATGTGAATGTCATGTTTACTTATCTGCAATTCAAGAGATACCCTATGTGAAAATAGAAAACTTCATCTAGGTGAATCATAGGACTATACAACAAGCACACATATACATCAAACATATACTATTTACCATAGCAGTGTGTATCATGAGCCACCCACTTCTGTTGTTAAACTGTCTATCCAATTTCGGATAAACTTCCTTCTACCACCCCAAAATAACTCACCCATTTCAATTCTTCCACTTTCCACTTCCACAAGCAAATTTAAAGTATTTTTTTAGGTCTATAGTTATATTTATTGTGTTTTTTAATGTATTTCTTATTTAATTTGTGTGGAACTATTATTTAATATTTAATATGTGTGGAACTATTCTGCTATTTTTATTGTTACAAAAATTTGCTTTCTTAAATGTATCACTGACAAAGTTGTTGAGTATTGTGTCCTTAAATCCCATTTTCCCAAAACCTCATGGTTTTATGACATGATTTTTGATAGCACATTGATTTCTATACACATGGATTTTGCATTATAGAAAAAGTGACTGAATTGCTATTAATATATAAAATGAAGTGGGATAGAAAGTGAGTAAAGAAGAGAGAGGATGAAGCAGAACACAAGAGAGAAGAGGGAAAGAGAGGAGAGTAACGTAGAAAGAAACCTCCAGGCTCTCTGGTGGGGAATTTAGTATGCATTGGTGTTTAGAGATGAAGAAAAGAATAACTTAAGAATTGAAGGATACATCCTCCATAGGAAGAAAGTAGTGTGGATGCGTCTGTGTTGGGATAAACAGTATGATTCATATGTGGGAGTGGAAATGAGTACTGTAGAAAGATGAGTCCCTGGTTAGCTTTGCTCTATCCACAGAGCATTACATTCATCTAAAGTGTAATTATTAAGCTCTGCTAAGATTTTAAATTTAGGTCTCTGTTTATCTGTTGAATATAAGCTTTTTGAAGTAATAACATTTAATTAAATTTGTATATTCAATGTATAATCTCAGTGCCTTTTTAAGATCGTGTCTGATGCATAGGATATCAATAGATGTATATTAAGCAAATGAATAAAATGGCATAGGAAAACAAGGTTGAACGTCTTTGAAATGTAAGTTTTGGAAGTCATCAAGGTAACATTAAATGTTTAGCTCAATCATTTATAACGACTGGTCAACTGACATATATTAAAATTTTCTAATGTGGCCCACAGTGTTCAACAAGACAAGGTTAAAAAAAGTAGGAAAACAAGATTTCTTCTGGAGTAGCAGAGAAGAAAACATGCAATTAGGGAAGTTGGATAAACTCTCTAATGGGCTTTGATTCATGTGTCTACTTGGTACATCAGGACACTGTTATGGGTTGAATTGCGTTCCTCTCAAATTCATATGCATAAAATCCTAACCCCCATACCTCAGAAGGTGACCTCATTTTCAGATAGAAACTTTACAGACATAATCAAGTTAAATGAGGTTATTAGGGTAGCCCCTAATCCAATATGACTTGTGTTCATATAAGAAGGAAAAACTTGGAGAGACATACACTGAGAGAAGAGTTAGTGAAGAGACATAGGGGGAAGTCAGCCATCTACAAGCCAAGGAGAGAGGCCTAGACCAAACCTTTCTCTCATAGTCCTCAGAAGAAACCAATTCTGCCAATACCTTAATTTTGAACTACTAGTCTCCAGAATTGTGTGAAAATAAATTCTAGTTGTGTAAGCCTCAGAATTTATACTCCTTCATTATGGCAGACCTAGAAAACCAGTGCAAACACTGTCAGATACTACATGTTTTTTCCAAAGTTCCATTCCAACCCTCTCTAGTTCTTAACAGTTTTACACAGAGCTAGGAACCTACAAGTTATATTTTGGAGACATCTTTAACAGCTGATTTCTACTTAGTTCCTGTGACTAGGAGTCCCTTATGGAAATTTAGAAGGGAAGATAAAAGAAAACAGGTTACTTTTTGCTCTGACTCTGATAGAAACATCAACAGAAGATTTTGGCACCTCCAGGAATCTGTGGGCTCCAATATCCTTATCAGCAGTGGCAACAAGAAACGCTCCAGCCACAAAACTGCAAGTGAAGGCTTGTGGGCTAGGGTGATCACAGCTTCTACATATCTGTGAAATATCTTTTCTCTCTTTTGCAACTTCAGGGCTTCCAAATAGGTTGTTGACCAAATCCTTCTATTCTTAAAATGTCCAGAGGGATTTCAGCTCTCCTGCTTATACATTGACCAGTGCAGAATAGCCTCCTTCTGTAGTGAATAGAACAGAGACAAACACAAGCAAAGAAGCACCTTCAAGAAGCAAAACTGGCGCACAGGCAAGAAGGTATACAAGGTTACAACTGGTTGTAGCAACAGAATATAATAAATTCATTTTCTTTTCTTTTCTTTTCTTTTTTTTTTTAAGAAGGAGTTTCACTCTTGTCACCCAGGCTGGAATGCAATAGCACTATCTCAGCTCATTGCAACCTCTGCTTCCCGGGTTCAGGCAATTCTCCTGGGATTTTTGGTTTGTGTCCTCATGTCCCTTTCCCCTTAACTTGTTTTCATCACTCTTCTTCAAGCTTCAACTTCTATATTTTTTATTTTATTTTATTTTTTTAGACGGAGTATGGCTCTGTCACTCAGGTTGGAGTGCAGTAGCTTGATCTCAGCTGACTGCAACCTTGGCCTCCTGGGTTCAAGCAATTCTCCTGCCTCAGCCTCCTGAATAGCTAGGATTACAGGCATGTGCCAGCACTCCTGGCTAATTTTTTTTTTTTTTTTTAGTAGAGACTGGGTTTCACCATGTTGGCCAGGCTGGTCTTGAACTCCTGACCCCAGGTGATCCACCTGCCTTGGCCTCTGAAAGCCCTGGGATTACAGGCATGAGCCACTACACCTGGCCAATAAATTCATTTTCAATAGCCACCCATGTTTAATAAAATGTGTTTAATAGTGAGGTTGGTGAAACAGGAGTAAGTCACATTGGAAAAGACAGCGTAAATAGATCAAGGATTTTGATATTTCAGTAAGTAGTTTGTATTATTTTTTCA
Organism: Gorilla gorilla gorilla; assembly: GCF_029281585.2. NCBI lineage: Eukaryota > Metazoa > Chordata > Mammalia > Primates > Hominidae > Gorilla > Gorilla gorilla. The sequence goes on from NC_073243.2 coordinate 75,183,186, forward strand.
TATTTTTCAACCCTTTTACTTTTACAAAATCTCAGTGAGGAAGGCTAGACAGGTATTATTATCTCCATATTACAGACAAGCAAATAATAAATCAGTTGAATTTAACCAGTTATACTGCTAATTCAGTATTTGTGATTAACTGTTGTTCTTCATTTTTTGCAATTAAAAAATTAACAATTATTTGTATTTTAGTAGTAGTTGTCACTTCTCCTTGTCTTATATTGACATGGTTCTGAATATAATTTCCTATACAAATTACCTATCAACCTTTAATCCAATTCATTTTCCCAATAATAGGCTTTAAATTATATTACAGTTTATTTTATATGCATTTGCATAAATATTTCAAAGAATCGTTTTAATGCTCTAATAATTTACCTTTGTGAAGATATATTTTAACATAACATAAACCATATAAACATTTTATTCCTGAAGTGCAGTGCCATGTTTTGATGATATATCCAGTATGTAAATCAAATAATGTTCCAATCAGGCAAAGAAGTAGAAAAAAATAGTTGAAACATGTTAATCTTCAAGCTCGTTTGTATTTTTTCTTGAATTTTTTAAACCTTAAATTTACACAGATATTGTATAGTAAATTCAGATGTAAAATGTCTTAGTATTAATAAATTGTATAGGTAAAACATAAGAAATTTCTTTTATGCCAGTAATTTATTTGTAGATATTAGTCATTTCCATAAATAGGTCCATTATAACTTGATTTATAGTAGCTCTCAAGAAATGCTGTGAAAGCTAAAAGTTGTTCTGTGTTACAAACTTTAATTCACCATGGGCGAGTGTACTTTAGGAAGACATAGATAGTTTGAAAAGGACATCCTTGAAAATCAGAGACCATGAAATATATACGTGGGCATCACTCAATCTCTTAAGAATCACAGGGCATAGAAAATGTGTAAGAATGAGCAGGAGGTATGTTTCTATAATTATAGGTATGCCTGTAAAAGTAACCTATCCCACATTATATGTCCCTTTTAGAAATAATACGTGTACCTGGAAACATTTGATTTCCTGGGGAGAAGTTAAACTGATAGAAAATGTAATAAGAATACTAGACTTATGGTCATAGTTTAAGAGGACATATAATTTATTAATAAAAATGGGCATTGTGAAATGATACTAGCCATAGCAATAAATATTCTAAAACTAACTTATATGTATAAATAGTTCTTTATATCTGAATACTAAGAATTAGGAAAGAAAATTTGGGATTTCAGTGGGCAATGAAACTTTCTCCATTGGAAGGAAATACTGAATTTATATTCTGGATGAGTCACTAATTGGGTAAACTCAATTGAGCCATTTTAACTCTGTAAACTAAATTTCCTATTTATAAAATACAGGATATAATAGAACCTCATGAATACTTGTATTCATTAAATGAAATCCTCTGTTAACATATTTAGATTTAGATTTAGCACGTGCTTAATAAATATTTGCTATTAGCTTATTTTCAAAATACCTTTATATCTATTTATAAAGAGAGTTATATATGGTGAAAATTGCTTGAAGGAGAAAGAACGGTGATGCTAGAAATGATAAAATATCAATTTTAGCATGCTTCATTAGATTTAGTTTATTTTGTCCCCAAAGCCAGCCTTAAAAAATTAGAAATTCTGACCTCAATTATTAACTTTTCTTTACAAATTTAAATGCATTTTCACTTATCACAATTTGGAAATGTTATTAAGTATTTTACAACAAAGTCAGAGGAAAAGGCTGTATATAAATTTAAAGAGTGATTAGAATATATACATTTTAACTTTTATTATTCTATTTCTTTTTTTTTCTCTTTTTTTATTATACTTTAAGTTCTGAGATACATGTGCAGAATGTGCAGGTTTGTTACATAGGTATACACGTGCCATGGTGGCTTGCTACACCCATCAACCCATCATCTACATTAGGTATTTCTCCTAGGCTACATTAGGTATCCTTCTCCTAGCCCCCCACCCACCGACAGGTCCCGGTGTGTGACATTCCCCTCCCTGTGTCCATGTGTTCTCATTGTTCAACTGCCACTTATGAGTGAGAACATGCAGTGTTTGGTTTTCTGGTCTAATACTGATTGTATTTTTCTTCTTTACTTTCTGTTCTGTTTGACACCAACATTAACTAAGTGTAATTAATTTGGAAGTAAATTTCATATTCTATTAGAAGACGATAGGTTTGTGGACAAACACTGAGCTGCATAAGGCAGATTAGAGTGGTCTGAGGCAGCAGGAGGGGATGTTAAAATTTTCAATAAGGAAGTGAGGCTAGGTCTCAATGAGAAGACACTACTCTTAAATATTATTTTAGTACAGGTATGTGGTTAGAGTGTGAACCAAATGGATTTCTGGTAGAAGAACATTATAGCAGAAGAGAAAATCCAGTACAGAGAACTCGATGCAGAATTGTGCCTGAACTATCTGGGAAATATCAACAAGTTCAGTTTGACAGAACAAGCAGTAGACCAAAAGGAAGTAAAGTAAGATAGATCACTGGGAGCTAGAGGAGAGAGTGGGTGCAAGTCAGGTAGAGCCTCTGATCTCTCACTGCCAGGATACAGGATATTGTTACCGTTAAAGCACAGATGCTGGAAAAAGACTGCTTGGATTCAAATCCTATGCTGCCACCCTTAGCCAGGTAATCTGGATCAATAAACTGATCTTCCTTGTCCTTTAGATACTCTATTTGTAAAACTGTGATAATAATACTGCCAACACCATAGAAATTTTTGTAAGTATTATTTTGCAGAGTGAAATGGGAAGCTGTGGATTTTAAGCAGAGTAATGATATCATCTGACTTGTGTTAAAAGTTTACTATGACTAGAGTGAGGAAAGCATGAAAAAGCAAAACCAAGAAGAGCACTGAAGGGAGCTATTATGATAATTCAGGTGAGATAGGATGAGTGTCTTGTTCTAGTAGTGGAAGTGTTGGGAAATTTTATATTTTACACACATGTTGACGAAATACAAACAAAAGATCATGACAGATTGGCTGTGGACTATGAGAGAAAGCCAAGAGTTAAAGATAACTGCAAGGTTTTTCAACTGATCAATAGAAGCTGGGATCAGTTGGAATGGGGGAAGACTAGGAGATGGGAAAATGAGGATTAAAGAAAACCAGTGATTTTTGAAGGTGGAAAATTTGAGATTTTTACCAAACAGTGATTGAAGAGCTGAAAATAGCTATTAAATGGTAAATTAGAAAAGCGTGACTGGTGTTTAGAAGGTAAAATACTGCTTGCAATACAAATTTAAAAAAGTCCACATAGAGATGATATTTAATATCATAAAATTACATGAGTTCACTAAAATAGTAAATGTAGATGCACACACACATGCACACACAAACATACACTTTATATATAGTTTGAGTATCCCTTATCCTAAATACTTGGGACCAGAAGTGTTTTAAATTTTGGATATTCTTTTTCAGACTTTGGAACACTTACGATATTCAATATCCATAATTCAAAAATCTGAAATCCAAAATGTTCCAATGAGCATTATGTCAGTTCCCAAAGAGTTTTGGACTTTGGAGTATTTTGAATTTTAGATTTTTGGATTATGGATACCCAACACACACACACACACACATATTTATGTATGCATAAAATTTGTATATGTGTGTATTTGTACAACTATGCATCCTTGCATGCATATTTACTTGAATATAATTGAATTGACATGTTTTACAATATATATCACTTGCAAGAAAAATGTGGACACTCTAGTGTTTTAAGAATCAGGCAATGTCTTCAAACACACAAATTTCTTCTAAGGCAACCTGTCATGAGGTACATTATCTGACAAGTGGTAGATACTTGTATAACAGAGAAAGCCAGCATCTATTTCTGAATCATGGCTTATGGCAAGAAAGGACAAATTGAACAAGAAGTCAATAGCGCAAAGCTGAACACAAAATCTCTCCTTCTGTGAAACATTGACCTGCCATGGATGTCACATTCAGATTCTTGAGTAGCTTCAAAGTGTCACTCTGAACCAGCTGCACCATCAACTGGAAAGACTGCCTCACAAATCAACCATACCACTAACAGTGTATTTCTAAAGAGATGCATGAAGGTAGGAAAAGCCACCATCTATTTTTTTGGTTTATTTCAAATAATTTGCTTGGGGACATACTGGGACTACCATGTCAAACAAAAAGATATAATGTAAGACACTTTGGAAGATATCCACTTGGAAGACAGATGAGAAGATAGAGCAAATTCATGAAGAGTTTATTTTCATGATTGAGAAAATTTACCTAGTGCAGCAAACCAACAACCAATGCCAGTGTAGGTCTCAAGGACGTACTAGCACATGAACAAATATGATAGCACTGAAAACTGTGAGATTTTCAAGAAGGATATTGAAAAAGCAAAGACACATGCATGCACACACACATATACAAATACACACACTGCTGTCGGTCTTTGAAAGTCATTTTTCTTGATGAACATGTATCACTATTAAGAAACACAAATACACAGTTATCTCTTTATAATACTACTTATAATGTGTAGCTAACCAGAGTAATATAATTACAGTTATTTATTTATTTATTTCTGAAAAAGAAAAACTAAATGTTCCAGATAAATTATAACTTAAACAAATTATACTGTACTTTACAAAAAATGTTGGGGCATTGTAGATGCCAGAAGTGAAGAATATTCTGAGAACTAGACAGAGAGGTAAATAAGTTAATAAAGCAGTAGCCATGTGAAGTTTTTGAAACAGTAATGATTAGAGTAGTGGGCTTTCATGCCTTCAAAAATCCTAAGAATTGGCACCAGCAAAGACCTCTAGTATTAGTGATGAAAGATCTAATTGAATCTTTCACCAGATAAAATGAAATTTACCTGGCCATGTGTGTGGGAAAAAGCTCTCAACAGAAAGCAAAAGAATAGCCCTGCAACTTTGACGTGTTTGAACACAGACTTATACTGTCCTCCCAATGTGGGGATACCGCAAGCTGAGAAGCTGGCAATTAAAAAATGATCCTGGTGTGGTGAAAACCCTTGAGGGGTCTACGAATCAAATGAAAAATTTCTCTGGAGGAACATATTAGTTCATGTAGGATTTACAAAGGGGAAAATCAAAAGATGCCATATTAAGATGAGCTCATAAGCTCAAAATAAAAAATTACAACATTCATAGTAAGTGAAAGTCAACAGTCAAATGTACCAGGAGACCTCAAGCTATTGGCCTTAAACTCAAAGTCAATGCCAAGAGCATAACATTTTAGAATGACAAAAAAAAAAAATTAACACACACAGGCACACCTGCACATAGCCTAAGTCTTGTTAAAAGGATTAAAGAGATAACAGAGTGTCTTTTCATGAAATACAATAAACTTGAGAAGATACTATCTTAATTTGTCAGTGGAAAAGCCAAGAAGGGAGTTAATATACTCCTGTACATTTCCCAGAAACCATAATAATTGGTGACAGTAAACTTTGAAAGGTGAAGGAAGGTAACCTTAAAACCAGGAGGACTAGTTAAAGGCCTAATTCAGAATAAATTCTAACTTAGTCTTTCTCTCTACTCCACGCATGCAGGAGGTTGCAATTTATCTACTTAAAAGAAGATAAGAATACTATTCAGTCATAAAAAGGACTGAAATAATAATAACATTTGCAGCAACCTGGATGGAACTGAAGACCATTATTTTAAGTGAAGTAATTCAGGAATGGAAAACTAAACATCGTATGTTCTCATTGTAAGTGGGAGCTAAACTATGGCGATGAGAAGCTATAAGAATCATACAATGGATTCTAAGGACTTGGAAGAAAGGGTGGGAGGAGGGTGAGGGATAAAAGACTACAAATTGGGTACAGTGTATGCTGCTCAGGTGAAGAGTGCACCAAAATCTCACAAATCACCACTAAAGAACTTACTCATGTAACCAAACACTGCCTTTAAAGAAGGTAGGATTATACTCTAGAGAGCATCAAACAAAAATTATCTGGCCTGAGATGAAAACCTGAATGTTGGGAGAACATCCTGTTCACAGGGAGTTTAAGGGTTAGCCAAATATTTCTACTATTTGATGTTCTAATTGTTAACACTTTATTTAAATGAGTGATGAGAAATGGGCATTATCTTCTCTAAAATGTATGACAAACCCAAGACCAAATTTAAAAAAAAGAAAAATATTATCAGCAGTGATTTTCACAATGATAAGTTACAGAAAGATCATCATCATTCTACAGTAAAGAACACAATGGGCAAGTATCCTCACATGCATTTACTTGAACTTGTTGTTTTAGTACCCCTGTCTTGTACATGAGAGAACAGATCAAGAGCACCAGGACAGTAACTACTACAAAAACAGAAACTAAAGCAATTTGAAAAAAAGGAAGCAACTTGATATAATTAATTTATGCATGTAAAAGAAATGTTACTTTATAGACTTCAAGAACACTGCATCAGTTAAAAAGAATCGGATGAGTTCATGTCCTTTGTAGGGACATGGATGAAGCTGGAAACCGTCATTCTCAGCAAACTATCGCAAGGACAAAAAACCAAACACCGCATGTTCTCACTCATAGGTAGGAATTGAACAGTGAGAACACTTGGACATAGGAGGGGGAACATTACACACCGAGGCCTGTCGTGGGGAGGGGGTAGGGGGGAGGGATAGCATTAGGAGATATACCTAATGTAAATGACGAGTTAATGGGTGCAGCACACCAACGTGGCACATGTATACATATGTAACAAACCTGCACGTCGTGCATATGTACCCTAGAACTTAAAGTATAATAAAAAAATAAAAATAAAAATAAAAGAATCAGATATAATATATATATTTCATGTATTTTCTCACACAACATTTAATGGAAAAGGTGAAGGCAGATAGTCTTGTCTTGCTGCTGAGCTCAAGGGGAAAGCACTCATTTTTTTAATCATAAGTACAGTCTTAGATGCCCTCAGGTGCCCTCTGTTAGGTTAAGGAAGCTCCTTTCCTGTGGAAGTTACACAACGTAGGTATTAATATAGCCACTTTGGTCCACTTTAGCTTAGTGTTTACATAGTATGTCATTTTCCAATATGTTAGTTTCAGCTTGACTATATCTATGTATTTAAAATGTGTTTCTTGTAAGCAATGTATAATACGGCCTTCCTTGTTCATTAGGTCTGGTGTCTTTGCCTTTTAATTGAAAAGCTTAAGTCAAACATATACAATTAATAATTCATATGTCTGATTTAAGTCTTTCATCTTGCCATTTGGATTTCATTTATCTGACTTTTTTTTAATTTTTTTCTTTCTTTGTCTTCCGTTTTCTTTGTTGTGAATATACCATATATTGACTTATTACCTACATATGTTTCTTTTCGTTATGCTATGCATTTTAATATGCAAATATTATTCTATTTCATAATCATTTTAGGAACCTTATGTGAGTAAGACACGTTTATTTTCTTCCAAGTTTTGTGTACTTGTTGCTTTACTTTCTTTTACAATATAAACTCTCTATTTTATTTAGTTTAAAATAATATTAAGCCATTAATAATTTTATGACTCTACATATGAAAGAATACTAAAAAATTGTGTTTTTATATTTTTCTAGGTATATTCTTTTTCTAGAGCTGTTAGTTACATTGTGTACATCTGGCTGTTAGTTTTTCCCTTAATCTTGAGGAACTTTTTTACTATTTTTGTGGTAATACTTTCAGGTTTTGACTGGAAATATTTTTGAAACCTGCTGAAATTTAAAACAATACCTTTTCTAAATATAAAATTGTAGGTTAAAATTCCGATTTATTTTCTTTCTGCCATTTTGAAATTCTGTTTTCTTCTCCTCTTTATTTTTTTCCTGATCAGAAGTCAGTAGTCATTTATTTTGTTATTCTACTACAAAAAGACATATGCACATGTAGTGAGTACTCTTTCATTGCCCCTTGAGATTTTCTCTTTTTCTTTGGTTTAAATCACTGAATTTTTAATATACAAATAGATATAATATCTGTATATCATTTCCTCGGGGTTTTGCTAAACTTCGTGTATGTATAATTAACATATTTCATCTACTGGGAATATTCCCATTCCTTATATCTTCAAATAATTGTCTTATTCATCTTTTATATATTCTTCTGGGACTCTAGTTACATAGAGGTTAGACAATTTGATATTATAGCACATATAGAGACACTTCTTATTTTATTTTATTTTTCAACTTTCATTTTAGAATTGCAGTACATGTGCAAGTTTTTACAAATGTATATTGTGTGATGCTGAAATTTGGAGTACCAATAAATCCATCACCCAGGTAGTGAGCATAGTACCCAATATGTAGTTTTCAAGCCCTTTCCTCCCTCTCTTACTCTTCTTTCTAAGAGTCCTCAGTGGATTATTGTTCCCATCTTTATGTCCATGTGTACCCAATGTTTAGCTTCCACTCATAAGTGAGAACATTAAGTATTTAAGGTTTTCTGTTCCTATGTTAATTTGATTAAAAAAATGGCATCCAGCTACATCCATATTGCTGCAAAGGGCATAATTTCATTCTTTTTAATGGCTGAGTAGTATTCCATGGTATATAGATACTACATTTTTTTTATCCCATCCACCCTTGATGGGCACCTGTGTTGATTACATATCTTTTCTATTGTGAATAGTGCTGTGATGAACATTCAAGTGAATGTGACTTTTGGTTAGAATAATTATTTTCCTTTAGGTATATACCCGGTAATGGGATTGCTTGGTTGAATGGTAGTTCTGTTTTAAGTTATTTGAGAAATCTTCAAACTGCTGTTCACAGTAGCTGAACTAATTTACATTCCTACCAACAGTGTATTAGTATTCTCTTTTTTATGCAGCTTTGCCAACATTTGTTATTTTTAGACTTTTTTTTTTTTAGACAGAGGCTTGCTCTGTTGCCCTGGCTGGAGTGCAGTGGTGCGATCTCAGCTCACTGCAAGCTCCACCTCCTGGGTTCACGCCATTTTCCTGCCTCAGCCTCCTGAGTAGCTGGGACTACAGGCACCCGCCACCACACCTGGCTTATTTTTTGTATTTTTAGTAGAGATGGGGTTTCACCATGTTACCCAGGATGGTCTCGATCTCCTGAATGCGTGATCCACCTGCCTCAACTTCCCAAAGTGCTGGGATTACAGGAGTGAGCCATAGCACCCAGCCTATTTTTTGACTTTTTAACAAAAACTATTCTGACTCGTGAGAGATGGTACTGCCTAGGTAAATTTACAGATTCAACATTATGCTTATTAAATTACCAATGTCATTTTTCACAGAATTAGATAAAAAAACTATTCTAAAATTTATATGGAACCAAAAGGAGCCCAAATAGTCAAAGTAATCCTAACAAGAATCAAGCCAGATACATCACATTTCTTGACTTTAAACTATATTACAAGGCTACAGTAACCAAAAGAGCATGGTACTGGTACAAATACACACATATAGATCAATTGAAGAGAAGAGAATTCAGAAATAAAGCTGCACATCTACAGCCATTTGATCTTCAAAGTAAGCAATGGGGAATGAATTCCTCTACAACAAATGATGCTGTGATAACTGGCTATCTATATGCAGTATAATGAAACTGTGGTCCTACCTATCACCTTATACAAAAATAAATTCAAGATGAATTAAAGTCTTAAATGTAAAACCTCTAACTATAAGAATCCTGGAAGAAACATCTGTATTAATTAATTATATTAATCCATTTGACCACTGCTTTATGACCTGTATCGTGCAATTTTCTCTGAAATTTTCAAAATATGTTTACTACTTTTTATTAAAAAACAAAAAGGTATAATAAAAATTATGGAATAACTCAGGAAACCCAAAGTGTTCAACTAAAAGCATATTTTAAAAGTATTTCAAACTCTATTTGTGTACATCTATTATTTCACATATTTTGTTTCACCTGTTGAAAACCAATTTCATTTTTAAATCTACATTGGCCCACATCAATAACTCCTGAATTGAAATCTCCACTGCATTAAAGGGCATAAATAAAAAGGGTGATCTTAAAGTGCTAATTCAATTACTTAAATAAAGATTTAATTATATATGCTGTGTCTATTTCTCACCGCTGGATCAATAATTTGTGAACAAGAAGTAATATCACCCTATCCTAATGTGGACAGGCAAATATTAAACCATAAAGTTATAATTAAGATAAAAAAGAAAGTTTCCAAAACTGCATGGGGAAAGGGGGTTTTTACAGGAAAAAAATTAAAAAATGTAAACATAATTTGTCATTCAACCATGATTATAGATTTTGTTTTCATTGTAAGATACCTTTTCTATGTTTCCTTAGACCTTTTATTAATGTACAAAACTACATTAATGACTGACTAGCCATCAGTGTTTTTAATTTTACAAAATGGATACCTTAGTTAATAGAAATTATTTTTATTTTTCTTCTAAGAATTTTTAAGAGAAATAAAGGGAATAAATATGTAAAAAAACTCGTTAAAGAACTTTAAATATTAGTCTTTAAAATTGTTATGTTGTTTTCATTTGACAGTAAATGAGGATATATATGTTAGTATTGTCTATAGTAACTTTGGTAATAAGCGTATACTATATATTGGCTACATACATGAACATATAAATTTCATTATCTATCTTCATCGGGTGTTAGTTTTCACAATTAATTTCATTTTATTAATTATGTTATTTGTTTTAATAGATCTGTAATATATCAAAGTAACAAAATTCTCTTGTTTTTTATTAAAGTACCAAGATGTTGATCCAGGAACAATTATAAATATTTTTAAAAGAAAGCTGTATTAGCTATGCACAAATATTTATGTCTGTGTTGGAAAACAAAACAATATAAAAAGGTGAAAAGTAAATGCAGAAAAAATTATTTTTAAACAACTTTACTAAGATGTAATTTACATATCATAAAATTTACCCATTTAAAGTGTATAATCCAGTGATTTTTAGCATGATGAAAAAGTTGTACGACCATTACTACAATTTTAGAGCATTAATACCTGACAAAGAAACTCCACAACCATTAATAGTCATTTCTCATTTAACTCCTCACTATAACTTGGACCAAGGCAATCACTTATCAACTTTCTATTGCTATATGTCTATTCTGTCTTTTTAAAAATTACTCTTATCTAAATGTAATTATGTATCCTTTGACCAAGAAGTCCTCATGGCCCCTTCCCCTTAACTTGTTTTCATACTGTTCTTCAAGTTTGAACTTTTATTTTATTTTATTTTTTGAGATGGAGTCTGACTCTGTCGCCCAGGCTGGAGTGCAGTAGCCTGATCTCAGCTCACTGCAACCTCGGCCTCCCGGGTTCAAGCGGTTCTCCTGCCTCAGCCTTCCAAGTAGTTGGGATTACAGGTGTGTGACACCACGCCCAGCTAGTTTTTGTATTTCTAGCAGAGACGGGGTTTCACCATGTTGGCCAGACTGATCTTGAACTCCTGACCTCAGGTGATCCACCCACCTCGGCCTCCCAAAGTGCTAGGATTACAGGCATGAGCCACCATGCCTGACCTCAAGCTTGAACTTTGAAAGGGATAATGTGGAGTTGCATATCTGGTGTCAAAAAAAAAAAAAAATGAAGTTGATTGCATAAAGCAGAGTGCATTAGACAATTTGTGATGGCAGCTTTCCCTCCTGTTTGTAGGGAGCAAACATTACAATATCACATGAAAGGTAGCAGACTGACCCCAAAGGCACCAGTGTTCAAATACATGTAAACGTGGCACTTAATCCTCTTTTTTTCTGCCAAAATTGACTTGTTTGGAATACATGTGTATTTTCAGGTTGAGTAGTTTAAATTGTGTTTTCAGAAGCTGTTGCTGTAACCTCTGCAGTTAGTTGTTTATGGAGTAGCTACACACTTGGAAGAATCTTATTCCAGATGTGGAAATACCATATCCATACCAAACCAGAGAATTTTCAGAGAAATCTTCAGCAGCTGAAGTCCATAATAAGGTATCTGCAGAAAATCATTTTCAAAAGATACTATTTTATTTTACAGTATTTAGTAGATAAACAAAATGGGAAGTCTTGAAACCCACAAAGTGCATAAAATACCAGGTAGTTGGTCCCAATTTGTCTTATAGCTGTACTTCAAGGTGCCTTAATTTGTCATTTTCAATTGTATTTAAACTATACTGCCACAACCTTTTAACTTATATTATTCTTACTCAATAACTAGAGGGAAACTGTATGTTGGTATCACTAATCGCATTTAGCCAATCAAACAAACAAAAAAACCTTCCAAAGACTAGTGAAGTTTTATTAGTCTGCTATGCTGGCAGAAGAAAAACTGGAATGCAAAGTCTATGTTCATTTCCAGGTAACTTTCTACTGCTGCTCCGCTGTCTTAGAAATTATTTTTGAGAGATATTTGGGTGAAATGTCTACAAAACTTTTAAAATCTATTATGTTAATTGCTTGTCTTGATTTTCTCGTGGAATATGCTTAGAATTGTCTATAATTAAATATATGAGAATACTTTTGTATATTTTTATATTTTACTTATTTCCCCCAGGATTATTCTCTTTGAGAGCATGAACTTATTCAATAAAAAGTCCATCCATCTCAACATTAAACGCTAATTATTCTGTGCATCTTCAGCAAACAAAATATAATACATGATACTAATGTAAGGGATACTGGTTGTTAGTATGAGAATAAATAATATCCCAGATAAGTAACAGTAACAACAGTGTCTACTGAGTGCTAATAATGTGCCAGAATACTTCTGTGTGGCATATATATATTAACTCTTTACATTCTTAAAAAAATATAATTAGAGCGATCCTATTGGTATCCATCCTCTAGAATTGAGAAATCAGAGTCCAGATAAAAACATAAGCCATCTGCCCCTTGCTCTTATCTTGACCTTCGTACTTACCTGCATGTTTTGTCCAGCTCCCAAATCTGCTTCTCTCCAATTTGCCTTGCAAGTGGATTGAAGTAAGACTTGTCTGCATCTCTATAAAGATTAGCAATTTCTGGCCAGGCGCGGTGGCTCACGCCTGTAATCCCAGCAGTTTTGGAGACCGAGGGGGACAGATCACTTGAGGTCAGGAGTTTGAGACCAGCCTGGCCAACATGGTGAAACCCCACCTCGACAAATATACAAAAATTAGCCAGGCATGGTGGTGGGCGCCTGTAATCCCAGCTACTCTGGAGGCTGAGACAGAATTGCTTGAACCTGGGAGGCAGAGGTTACAGTGAGCAGAGATCACAGTGAGCAGAGATCATGCCACTGCACTCCAGCCTGGGCAACAGAGCGAGACTCCATCACAAAAAAAAAAAAAATTGCAGTTTCTTTTTACTTACATCCAAACGTATCATATTTGCTGTCATTTGGCTATATCGCTCTAGGTTCCTAGACCTTATTTATATTTGCCGCCCTAGCCCATGCTTGGGAAAGAGCATACTCAATTAAATGTGATTGAACCATAAATGATAATACGAATGATCAAATTTTATAGAAAATCTTCTAGGTCTGAGCATGATATAGATACCATGAAAGCAGCATTTAACAAAATATATCAAAATTTCACATGGCCATGGAGATTACATTTGTTACTAAGGACTTAGATATATTAATATGGTCTTGAAAGATGAAATTTTATCTCAAGTTATTTTAGTTTTCTGGTAATTGAAGTTTAAAGTAGACTATACTCTTTTCATAATGATGTATATGTCAGTGCATTTCATTCTCAAAAGGCCTAAACTTAGATCTAAGCTTGTCAAAGTAGTTCAAAATAAATCTTGCTTCATACTGTTTAATTATGTTGAGTCATTTCTGCTTTTAATTTACACTGCTTATCAGGTATAAAACAAAGTTATTCTGCTATCCTTACTTGCTTTCTCTGTCTGTCAGTATTCTGTCTCCACTCTAAATATCTAATCCTTCATGATTTCAGTTTAGTCATAGACTGAGATAGTTAAAAAAATAATATTCCTCTGCATGATCAAAGCCATTTGAAAGAAGACCAGGAATCATAAATCGTTGTCCAGCTCAGTCTTATAGTTTATTTAGCAGAATGAATTTTACCACTGAGAAGGAAACCAAATGATTTATTGAAAAATTATATGGGCATCTTCTGAATAATCTCAATGTACTTTTGTGGTTCAACTCATCACAAATCCCTCTATAATTAAAAAATAATAAGACTTCTCTATTTTAAGAAGCTTACTGGAAGTCACAGGCGTTTAAGATGATGGCACAATACAATATGTTGAACATTAGAATAAGATTATTACAGATAATTCCACAGGTATGCAGTTCCATTAATACAGACACACATATGAGAGACATCAGTACCAATTAGAGAGATGACTGGGAGAAAAGGAGAAGAGAGTGGTATTAATGAGAAAGAACAGGAAAATTAAGTATATTAGAAAAGAAATGATGTGGTGAGTTTAAATTTCTCTATCTAGGTAGAGAAATCTAGGAGTTGAAAAACATGTCAGAATCTAAAGGATTGTTTTACCCACAAAATATATTTGGAAATGTAATTGACATCAACAATGAATTACAAGGGAAATGGGCAAATTGAATGAAACAACCAGTTAATGGCTAGAAAAGGGAATGCTAGGGAACCCTAGTATTTAAGAAACATGAAGAGGAATGCTTGAAAATGTCTAAGAAGAATAAGTCAGCCAGGCGAGGTGGCTCACTCCTGTAATCCCAGCACTTTGGGGGGCCGAGGCCGGCGGATCACAAGGTCAGGAGTTTGAGACCAGCCTGACCAACATGGTGAAACCCCGTCTCTACTAAAAATACAAAAATTGGCCAGGCATGGTGGCGCATGTCTGTAATCCCTGCTACTCAGGAGGCTGAGGCAGGAGAACCGCTTGAACCTGGTAGGCGGAGGTTGCAGGGAGCTGAGATCGCACCACTGCACTCCAACATGGGCGAGAGAGCAAGACTCCATATCAAAAAAAAAAAAAAAAGAAAGAAAAGAAAAGACGAAGTCAGAACAGTCTTGAAATTATTTCATGGGCAGAAAGTTTCCAAATTATTAAAGAACTGAAAAGTTAAAAGTTTTGCAGACGTCAGACCATTTATATAAGAATTTTTACAAACAAGAAATAATTTGTGGTCATTTGGTAATAAACAAGTATTTCCTGTTCAAAAAAAAAAAAAAGAATTGAAAAGTTTTGGGGATTAAAATGAGAACTTCCTTAAGAATTTTGGAAATAAAAACAATTAAATAGATTATCTTAATAGGGTTATTTCGTGCATTATTTTATATGGTTAAGTCAACAGAATTTTAGTCCAAT
Organism: Gorilla gorilla gorilla; assembly: GCF_029281585.2. Lineage (NCBI taxonomy): Eukaryota > Metazoa > Chordata > Mammalia > Primates > Hominidae > Gorilla > Gorilla gorilla. The sequence goes on from NC_073243.2 coordinate 75,198,449, forward strand.
TTTATTCTACTAATTTAAGGAGCAAATTGAAAAAGACAGAATGTAAACATAAACTACTCTCTCAAAACAAAGGCTGGGAAGAAAGAAAGGATGATAATTGATCATTGTCAGTTTCTTTACTTGGCAATAATAACCTATATTTTTATGCGTATTGTTTCTCTTGAATGCAGTATCTTTAAGTTTCCTCCTTAATTTAAATTTTCCACTATAAAGGCCATTCACAGAGACTCTACACTTCTTTTCTTCCAAGGAGACTCGATATTTCCATGTTTGTCTTCATTGTAGAATGTGTTTTTCTCATGTAATCCCTCTTTCAGAGGTTTTTCAATATAAAAATCAAATGAGCTCCCAGTGTAATCTTTGGTGAACATGTAGGTAAATTCTTCCATTTAAAACAGCAGGCAACAAATATCGATTACATTACATTTACATTCCTGTATATATTATCTGATTTCCTATTTCATATCCCTAGATGTGAAAATGTATAATATATAAATCTAAAATATAGAAGTTGCAAATGTATAAATGTAATGTTAAATAATAAGCAAAATGTTATCTAAAAACTGAAGAAATTCCCTTTAAATTTCCTGCCCAAAATATCCTATTTGATAAATTTCCTAGTTAGGAATTTAACTGAATTATTCTTCTTTTAAATATTGTAGTTTTCCTACATAACATTTACATGATTGTCTTTCATTTCTGAATTATATTTCTTAATCTTTAAAATATATTTTGTTTAAAAAATAATTTTCCATATACAATTTATATTCCATTTTTTAGAGAAAAGGAAAAGTTTGAAAAGTGTCAGGATATCAAGTTATAGCAAAAATTTAATGTATTAATAATTTTGGCTTTGCTGTTCTTACACTGTTTCTCTTATTTTTTTAAAAACCACCCATTGTTTCCTGCCCCGATGAGGCAGTAGCTCTATTTCATCTAGAAATGAAGAGAGGAATTCTGAAATTTTAAAGATTTTGTGTTTTCTAAAAGTCAAATGGATGTAATTAAAAACCATTTGGGTGCTTAGTTTATAATATCTCTGATCTTTTCAGTCCTTAGTTTTTAAAGACTGAATATTATGCATGCTGGGGTGATGGTCATGGATTTTTTTTTTAAACCACAAACCAAACAGGTCAGATCTTTTTAGGCTTTCAAACTTTTTCTGCACCTATTTATTATTTCTACATTGCATCTTATTTTAATTTTTTCTGTAAGTTACAAAAGAAAGTCTTTGAAAAATTGAAGGGTGAGAGCCGGGGTGAGGGATAAAAGATTGCATGTTGGATACAGTGTTTGCTGCTCAGATGACAGGTACAACAAAATCTCAGATATCACCACTTAGAAACTTATCCATGCAACCAAAACCACCTGCACCCCCAAACTATTAAAATAAAATAAAAATAAAACAAAATTTTCTCTCTGTAACATTTACCTCTTACTCTCACTAACTCTTGTTATTTTACTTATCCCTCAGTTTAAGCCTGTAATTACCTCCCTTCTGGTTTCTCTCTTTCTCTCTGATTTTCTAAATCAGCTTTTTCTACCAGAACTTTCTGCGACAATGCAAATATAGTTCATCAGCATTGTTCAACATGATGACAACTAGTCATGTGTGACTATTAAACACTGAAAATGTGTCTAGCAAGGCTGAAGAGCTGAATTTTTAAAATTTTGTTTCAGTTAATTGAATTTTAAATAACATCATGTGGCTAATGGCTATGACACTGGACAATGAAGCATGATATCCTCTCATTCTTTCTCATTCCCTCTCTCTTTTCTAAGCCTTGGCCTCTATTTCCTCTTGTCTCTGTCTGTATCTAAATTCTGACTCTTGATACTTTTGCAGACCTTAGGGTTATTTGCTTAATGCAACTGAAAGGCAAAAACTATATTTCAAGTGCAACCACAAGGCACTGAATCTTTTTCGTAACATTAACTTTTCCTTGAGCATCTCAAGGAACTGCTGACTGAAACTGTTTGAGTCTTTTGCTAGTTCCATTGTGATAAACTCTGAGGGATTTTATCATACATGCACATTTTTCTTTTGGTTATTACTCTTGAACTCCACAAAATCATAACCTTTCAGGGCACTTTCAAGTTCATGTTTCCTGAAGTGATTTTCTTGAAAGCAAATAAATCTTATAAATGACTTTAACCTTATTCAGTGTAAGACTACTCATTGCTTTCTTTTATTATTATTTTCTTTTTACCCTTGCCAACAGTGTTCTTCACATCATTTGACCAAGTCATTCATGGATCTTAAACATTTTGCGTTTTCTTATATTTCAAAGAACACATGTGTTAGAACATATTTTGAGCCTATTCTAATAAACCTTAGGCCATTTTCAAAATTTGGTATGTCTGATATTTTAAAGATCAATTGAAACTTTGAATTAAGCAGCAAAATCCAATGTAAAATTTTAGGCAGTGAGTAAAATCAGCAAGATGGAAGAATAGGAGTTTCAGTACTCATGCCTTCACAAAAGTATCAATTTGAACAAATATCGGTTTGCAAAAATAGCTTCACAAAAGTTGAGAAATTCAGGTGAGAGATTACAGCACCTGCAAGGAACACAGGAATAGGAAGAGTTGTCTTGAAGATGATAGGAAGAACAGTTTTATATGATTCATGTCACCCTTTCCCCAAGCCCATTTGGTATAGCATGAAGAGAGTTATCTTTCATGTGGGGGAAATAAATTGAAGTTAGCAGCTGAAGCCACTGCAAGCCCTGGCATCAGACCTGTCTCAGGGTTCATTGCAACAGGCTGGCCCCTGCACCAGGCTGGCATCCATAATCCCAGGTTTCATGCTGGCCCCTGTGGCTCTAGGTTCCAAACCCATCTGATACCAGGTCAAGTGCTGTGGCCCCTAGCTCCAGGCCCACCCCTATAACTCCAGGCACCAGGGTGGCCCTTGCAGACACAGGCCCCAGGCAAACTCTTATGTCACCAGGCACCAAGTCAGCCCTTCTCAGGATTCTAGCACCATAACAACCTGAGAACCTCATTAGCTGGCCTGCCATAATCTCCGGAGGGACTAATTGTTAAGTGTTTTATTTACCAAATCTAATCTGTTAATACTGGAAGATGTGTCTAGTTCTTCAAATCCACAAACACCTATAAAAATAATGATATGGATAAGTATGGAAACATAACAACACTGAAGGAACAAAATAAAGCATCAGTAGCCAACCTTAACAAAATGAAGATCTACCAAATGCCTGAGAAATAATTCAAAATACTCTTCTTAAGGAAGTTCACTTAGGTATAAGAGAACAGAAGTATACGACTAAATTAACTCAGGAATATAATACAGAAACAAAACGAGAATTTCAATAAGGAGATAAAAAAACATAAAGGAGAACTAAACAGAACTTTTGGAGCTGAAGAGCACAGTGACTGAAATGAAAACTTCCACTTCAACAGCAACAGCAGACTCATTCAAGTAAAGAGAATAAGCAAGCAAAAAGGGAGATCATTTGAATTTACCCAGAGGAAAAAAAAAGAATGATAAAGTATGAAGAAAACTTACGAGACTTATGAGTCACTACAAAGTAAACCAATATGTGCAATATGAGATTCTCAATAGAGATAGAGAAAGGGCAGAAAGCTTATTTCAAAAATTAATAACAGAAAACTCCCCGAATTTGAAAAGAATAATGACCATTCATAAGAATACCAAATAGATTAAACAAAAACAGATCTTCAGTAAATCACATTATAATCATACTCTCAAAAGTAAAAGACAAAGAAAAATCTGAAAACAGCAAGAGAAAAAGTGAATGTTACATACAAAAGAGTCTCATTATAAGACCTGTCATCAGAAATGATAGAGGCCAGGACAGAAAAAAATAATGTATTCAAAGTGTTGAAAAATAGTAAATACCAAAACATGAATATTATACCTGACAAAGCTGTCCTTCAGAAATGAAAGAAAGATAAGCATTCTCCCTGACAAACAAATGCTTGGGAAATTAATCACCACTAGACCTGCCTTACAAGAAATAAGGAAGAGAATACATTAAGTTGAAGTGAAAGTATTGTTGTTTCTCCTTATCCATGGAAGATACCTTCTAAGACCATGCACCAGATGCCTGGTCTTTTCCACCACCGTGGAAAAATATAATGTTGATATACAAAAGAGAAAGGAATCAAAACATACTACTTTGAAAATCCCATGAAATCACAAAAGAAGGCACCAGGAGAGAAAGAAAGAAACAAAGGACCTATAAAACAGTCAGAAAATATTTAACAAAATAATAATACTGAGTCCTTAACTATCAATACTTACTGTAAATATAAATCAATAAGCAAATCAACAAGGAAATAGATTTGGACAAAATTGTAGACTTAATGGAACTAAAAGACTTGTACAGAGTATTCCATCCAAGAGCAGTGAATTCCTATTTTTTCTCTTGTGCACATAGAACATTCTTTAGAATACACCATATGTTAGGCCACAAAACAGTATTTACAAATTTAAGAGATAGAAATTATATAAAGTATTTTTTTCCAACCACGATATGAAATTAGAATAATAGAAGAAAAAATAGAAAATTCACAAATTTGTTTAAATTCAACAAAAACCAAAGAATAAAAGAGAAAAATAAAAGAATTTTTTTTTTTTCGAGACAGAGACTCACTCTGTTGCCCACATTGGAGTGCAGTGGTGCAATCTCGGCTCACTGCAACCTCTGTCTCCCAGGTTCAAGTGATTCTCCTACCTCACTCTCCCGAGTAGCTGGGACTGCAGGCATGGACCATCACTGCTGGATAATTTTTGTATTTTCAATACAGAAAGGGTTTTTCCATGTTGGCCAGGCTGGTTTCAAACTCCTGACCTCAGGTGATCTGCCCACTTCAGCCTCCCAAAGTGCTGGGATTACATTTGTGAGCCACTGCTCCCAGCCAACAAAAGCAGTTTTAAGAGGAAGATGCATAGCCATAAATACAAAAGAAAAATCTTAAGAAATGTAACTTTATATCTTGAAGTAGAAGAAGTGAGAAAAAAAAAACACAAATTAAGCCCGAAGTTAGCAGAAAGAAGCAAATACAAAAGACTTGAACATAAATACAAAAAATACAGATTAGAGAATATAGAAAATATCAATAAAAGATCAATGAGTGTTTTTGAAATAAAGAAAATTGAAAATCATTTATCTCGATTAAAAAAGAGAGAGAAACCACTTAAGTAAATAAAGTTATAAAGAAGAAATACTACAATTGATACCACAGAAATGAAAATGATAAAAATAAATTATTATAAATAATTATATGCTGACAAATTTGGTAAATTCAAAGAAATAGATAAATTTGTAGAAACATACAGTTTACTTATACTTAATCATAAAGAAATAGAGGCCATGTGTGGTGGCTCACGCCTGCAATCCCATCACTTTGGGAGGCCGAGGAGGGCGGATCACAAGGTCAGGAGTTTGAGACCAGCCTGACCAACATGGTGAAACCCCGTGTCTACTAAAAATATAAAAATTAGCAGGGTGTGGTGGTGAGTGCCTATAATCCCAGCTACTTGGGAGGCTGAGGCAGGAGAATCACTTAAACCCGGTAGGTGGAGGTTGCAGCGAGCCAAGATCACGCCACTGCACTCCAGCCTGGGCAACAGAGTGAGAGCCTGTCACCAAAAAAAAAAAAAAAGAAAGAAATAGAAAATCTGAAGACACCAATAACAAGTAAGGTGATAGAAGCAGTTATGAAAAGCCAGCAAACAAAAGAAGCCCAGAATGGCTTGACAGGTAAATTCTTCGAAACATTTAAAGAAGAAATAGTACCAATAATTTCAAACTTTTCCAAAAAAAAGTAAAGATAACATTTCCAACTAAATTTATAAGACCTGCATTTCCCTGTTAACAAAGCAAGACAAGATATTACAAGAAAAAAATACAGATTAATACTCCTGATAAACATGGATGCAAAATTCTTCAATGAAAGAGTAGGAAACAAAATTCAACAACACATTAAAAGGATTGTACACAATCATCAAGTGAGATTTAGCTCTGGCATACAAGGATGGTTCAACATGCAAAATACAATAGATGTGATATATCACATTAACAGAATGAAGCATACAAATCACGATCCTCTCAATGGACACAGAAAAAAACATTAAACAAAAATCATTTCATGATAAAAATTCTCCAATTTTTCAAGATTAAACCTGCCAACAAATTAGGTATATAAGGTATCTACCTCAACATAATGAAAGGCATGTATGACAAACCCACAGCTAATATTTTACTGAACTGTGAAATGCTGAAAGTTTTTCTTCTAACATTAGGTGCAAAACAAGAATGCTCACTCTCACCATTTCTATTGAAAATATTAGTGGAAGTCGTAGCCAGAACAATTAGGCAAGTAAAATAAATTAAAGGCTTTCAGATTAGAAAGGAAAAAGTTAAATTGTCTCTCTTTGCAGAGAAATGGTCTTATTTATAGAAAATTTTAAAGAGTCCACCAAAAAAAAAAAACTGTTAAAACTAATAGACGAATTCAGTAAAGTTACAGGATGCAAAATCTACATTCAAATATCCATTGTGGTTGTATATACTAATAAGAGACTCTGAAAAAGAAGTTAAGAAAACGCTATTTACAATAGTGTAACAACAAACAAAATACTTAGGAATAAATTTACCAAGGGGGTGGAAAATCTGAACACTGAATACTGTAAAACATTGATGAAAGAAATGGAAGAAGACACAAGCAAGTGGAAAAAACATTGGTATTCATGAACTGAAAGAATTAATATTGTTAAAATGTTGATATTACCCAAAGGAATCTATAGATTCAACACATTCATATCAAAATTCCAATCACATTTTTTCACAGAAATATTAAAAACTATTCTAAAATTTGTATGAAATCACAAAAGACCCTGAATAACCAAAGCAATCTTGAGAAGGAAAAGCAAAGCTAGAGGCATTATACTTTCTGATTCAAACTGTATTACACAGCTATTGTAATCAAAGCAGTATAGCACTAACATAAGAAACAGACACATAGACCAATAGAACAGAGTAGAAAGCCCACAAATTAACTCATGCATATATGACCAACTAAACTGATAAGGGCACAATGGAAAACTGATAGTGTCTTCAATAAATAGCATTGGGAAAACTAATTATCCACGTGCACATAAATGAAATTTAACCCTTATCTTACACTATAAATAAAAATTAACTTGAAATAGGCTAGAGACTTAAATGTATCAATCCCAAAAATCATAAAACTCTTAGAAGGAAACACAGGTAAAATGTTGCTTGACATTGGTCTTGGCAAGGATGTTTTGTGGATGACACAAATGACACAGGCAAAAGAAAGCAAAAATAGACAAATAGGAATACATCAAACAAAAAGTTTCTGCACAGAAAAAAATAAACAATAAAATGAAATAGCATCTAACATGATTAAATTGTATGTAGTTATGATTAGGCATAATTTTCTTATGAAAAAATCGTATCTTCCTTATTTTTCAGTCTCTAGGTACTTATTTATCATTATTACAATATAAGCCATAATGTTTAACAATCTTTTGTCACATAAGCTGAGATGTGGTGTACATATACATATATTAAATTTCAATGTGCTACCTTCAGTGGTCTCAGTCTTTCCTAACAAAAACTCATAGTCCTTTTTTTTTATGAATGCAATGTTGCCCACAGCCGAAATGATGTTTTTGTTATTTGATAAAAACAGTTCATATTATTGTGGAATAAAAACCTAAGTTCTAGAAATAAGCTCATATTTTTCTCTAATATCCTAACATATACACATTAGTACAGTGGCCTATACTATACTATATCTAAAGCTCACCCAACAGAGTGGTCTTGAAATAATTTCACATTGCATGATTTAATGAAGTCTTGAGATAATGTCTTTTGGATGATATTTCTTGTTACACAATATATAACTACTCTATGTTTCCATTATTTGTTTTCAATAGACTTCAGGCTTTATATTATTAATGAAGCTTGTCAAAAAGTTTATAGTGATTTGCTACAACATTTGGAAATGTGTTGGTAAAATTTAAGTTATTTCTAACTCACAGAAACATGAAACAGAACTACCGTTTGACCCAGCAACCCAACTACTGAATATATAACCAAATGAAAATAAGTAGTTATATAAAAATGACATCTGCATTTGTACATTTATTACAGCTCTTTTCACAATGGCAAAGTTATGGAATCAACCTAAGTGTGCATCAGTGGATGAGTGAATAAAGAAAATGTGGTATATATACCATGGAACAAAGCCATAGAAAGGAACAAAACTATGTCTTTTGCAGCAACGTGGATAGAGCTGGAAGCCATTATCCTAAGTAAAATAATGAGAAACAAAATATAAAATACATGTTCCTACTTACAAGTAAGAGCTAAGAAATTGGTATCTACGGAAATAAAGAAGGAAATAATAGACACTGGGGACTCCAGAAAGGAGCAGGGTAGGAGAGAAGTGAGGATTTAAAAATTAAGTATTGGGGATAATGTTCACTATTTAGGTGGTGAGTAGACTAGAAGCCGAACCCCTGGTATTATGTACGTATCCATTTAACAAAACTGCACTTGTACCCCCTAAATCTATGCAAAGAAAAAAGTGTATAAGTAGAAAATACATATTTCTGAATCCAGGTTGGTATAAAAATTATTAAATAAACAAATGAAGAAAAGACTAATTTTCCATATAAAAGAATTTAAAATTTTCTCTGGAGATATGTTGTCGATGCAGCGTAACTCCCCAATCCTTAAGCATGAGCATGCGTGGTGACTTGCTTTGAAGAAGTACTGTAAGAAAATGAAGAAAAAATAGAGTAACTTTGTGGCAGGCCATGTCTCACTAACGCAGGCCTCCATTACAACTGTCCCAGCGCTGACTGAATAGCTAGGTTAAACATTAAAAGCTGATTGAGGCCAGGCGCAGGGGCTCATACCTGTAATCCCAGCACTTTGAGAGGTCGAGGCGGGAGGATCACATGAAGTCAGGAGTTTGAAATCAGCCTGGCCAACATGGTGAAACCCAGTCTCTATAAAAATACAAAAATTAGCCCGGCATGGTGACGGGTGCCTGTAATCCCAGCTACTAGGGAGGCTGAGGCAGGAGAAGTGCATGAACTTAGGAGGCAGAGGTTGCAGTGAGCTGAGATCGCGCCATTGCACTCCAGCCTGGGAGACAGAGCGAGACTCCGTCTCAAAAAAAAAAAAAAAAAAAGGTGATTGAACCAGTGCCCTTATACAAAGGCTGGAATGTAACAAAGAGCCCACCAACAGTTTTGCCCAGGCTTTTCCTGGGCCCTGAAGCATGACAAGATAACGAAGGAATTCTCAACAGGACCCTTCTAGGATTAAATAAATGTTACTGGGGAGGGGGGTGGGGGGGGGGTCTGAAGAAACTCCCCAGGCCTCCGCAAACAAGTTTATTGGGGTCTAAAGAAACTCCCCAAACCTTTATGATTTAGCAGGAGATAAGAGAAGGGGAATTACCCCAGCACCTATACCCATTTAGATTAATTAAACTTACTGAGGCTCCAGAAGAAGGTATTCAGGACTCAGGCCTTAGATATAGATTAAAAGAAGTTAGTCACTTATGACTTTAGATGAATGCACACTTACCAATAGACATATAGTTTAGAAGGTATATAAGCTCTGGAAAACTTTGTAATTTTGAGTTGGTCTGGTGATAGTTTCCAGGCCTTCCCACTGTAACTGGTTACAGAAATTAAAACTCTCTTCCTCCCCAGTTCATCTGCATCTCATTATTGGCCCACGAGAAATAGCAGCCCAACCCTCAGTTTCGCCTAGGAACAACTTGACCTGAGGCCACATAGTAATATTAACATAAAAAGTGTGTCGTATTGATGGTACATATCCTTGATACAACATGATGAGACTGGCACTTTACCTCTGTGATCTTCCTCCCCAAAACAAAAAGCTCCCATCTAATCATGAAAAAAAAAATTCAGAAAGAATTCCAATTGAGGGACATTCCACAAAAAGGTTGAACAGTGATCCTCCAAGCTGTCAAGGTCATCAGTAACAAAGAATGTTTGAAAAACTGTCATAGCCAAGAGGAGTCTAAGGAGACATGACTACTGGATGTAATGTAGTAGCTTGGATGAAATTCTGCAAAAGATAAAGGACATTAGGGAAAAAGTGAGGGAATCATAAAGCATGAACTCTATTTAATAATAATAGATTATTATTATTATACTAAGGTAGAATGAGCATGGAGTATATGGGAATTCTTTGTTCTATCTTCACAATGATTCCATAAAACTAAAACTGCTCTAAAATAAGTTTCTTAACAAAATAATTCAACTTTTACTAGAAAATAGCAGGTATCAGGCATTAAACAGAGACCTGCTTGTGAGTGCATACATGTAAATATTTTCCGCAAATGTTCATCCACTTTTCTATATTTTTCAGGGTGTACTACATTTTCTTCTGCCCAGGTTATGGACTTGTCATGTGAAGTGGTGTGTCCAACGAGTAGTTAGGTTCTTGTCTGATTTGATTTTTTTTTTTTTTTTTTTTTGAGACAGCCTCATGTTGTCCAGGCTGCAGGTTGGACTGAAACTCCTGGAATCAAGCAATTCTCTCCACTCAGCCTCCTGAGTAGCTGAGACCACAGGCATCTGCCACTGTGCCAGGCACTGTCCACTTTTTACTCTGTGTCCATTATGAGAAAAATATGCCCTGGGAAGTGTTTGTCCAAGGGGATCATGGACACTGTGGAATTCTTTTGAACCCTACTCTAAGCCCAAAGCCAAGTCCAGCTCCCTGAAATCTGATGCAGTGATGCTCCAGTTGTTTCACAGACCACAAGTACAAAAAATAATTGTTTACTATTATAGATAACTAAGTTTTGAGTAGTTTGTTATCTTGTTTATTGCAACAGTAGCAGAATAATTTAGCGTGGCACTCAAATCAAGTAGATGGTCATTGCTCTTTGCTGTAGAATAAATGAATCTCTGCTAATTAAGTTTTGTCTATGCATTCAATGACCCTAAACAAGACATATGAAACTTCTTAAAAAGTAGTTCTGTAGTTTAAAAAATTGTCTAAGAGTGTATCTATTTTAATTATTATTCAGGAAAGAAGAAAAATCCATATGTAGTGGAGACAATTTTTATTATAAAAACTCATCATAGTTATGTGTTTCTTCAAGATTTTGTGCAGCAATCTCGGTCCAATTTCATTGCTGTGACATTTACACAATTATGTGGACCAATGAATTATGAATGTTGAAATGGGTTCATATATTCAGGAACTACCTATGTTTTTGTGAAAATGAAAACATTTTGCTGACCTCAAGTGACAATAATGGAAAAGAAAATTTAACCAGCATCAGCTGTAAAAATAGTATCACTTCAATATACATGGGGTGTATTTAAGATATTCTTTTGTGCACATACAAAAAAAAATTGTGTGCACATCCAGAAACGTACACACACATATATGTATAAGTATAAAAGTTAATACCTAGGCAGTGAGCTAGATGGCAATATAGCATATAAAGACATAAATTTGCCTTAGTATAAATGGATTATGATTCCATTTAAGACTTGAGAAAGTCTAGCAACAATAGTCTGGATGTGACACATTGGGTACGATTTTTTGTATATTGTACAGAATTATTTATTTGCAAATATGTGAAATGTAATCTCCCATCTCCCTAATCCACCTATGAAAATGGCACTGATAAAAATTGAAAACAATTTTGGCAAGGAACATTTTTATTGCTCAGTATAAGTTGAAATATTTTTATGACAATATAGTTAAATATTAAGCTTTCCAAAATGTTCCATTATTTATGGCAATATGCTTTGCTGACTAGATAAACTTAATACTACTAAAAATATACGTATATTTTACTTTTTACCAGATTATTTATTTATCAGAATAATGAAAAAATATTTGGGGAACAATATTTAATTTAATATAATACGATATTACATGGAAAGATGAACAAAATCATTGGAAATGCTTTTTCTCACTGTGCTTAAGTAGTCACAATTTCAGGATTCAGTGTCAAAAGAAGGATATCTTTAAAACAGTATTTCATTGTTTTCATTCCATTTTTATTTCTATGTTGTCATCCTGTTAATATATCCCATGTCAGGTGATAATTAGGTAAATGCAGATAACTGGCAATTTTGATTGAATGTTAAAAAAACCTATTTTATTCTATATATAAATAAAAATATGTGCGACAGGGAACTAAGTGTTGTTAATAACCATGGGTATGTCAAAACACATAGTGATTTCAAAATGAGTCTAAAACAAGATACAGTTCACACACACCCACACCCACAGGAGAATTAATTCTATCATTTGCTTTTGAGTTGTATCTGGCATCCCGTATGTGCCTATTAAGAATAGTAAGTCCTTTTCCCTTTTTAGAACTATCTAATTGTCCAAGGGATAAATTTAATAGTAATAGGAATATATTACTTCAAAAGCTTATAAGAAAAACATTTCCTGAGCAGAAAAAAAGAAAAGAAGTAGTGAATATAGGTTGTGGATGGCCAAGAATCATATGAAAAAAAGTTCAACACCACAAATCATTAGAGAAATGCAAATCAAAACCATAATGAGATACCATCTCACACGGTCAAAATGGCTATTATTGAAAAGTCAAAAAATAACAGTTGCTGGCAACATTGTGGAGAAAAGGAACACTTATACACTATTGGTGGGAGTGCAAATTAGTTCAACCATTGTCGAAGACAATGTGGTGATTACTCAAAGACCTAAAGACAGAAACACCATTCAATCCATCAATCCCATTACTTGGTATATACCCAAAGGAATATAAATCATTCTGTTATGAAGACACATGCATGCGTATGTTCACTGGAGCACTATTTATAACAACAAAGACATGGAATCAATCTAAATGGCCATCAATGATAGACTGAATAAAGAAAATGTGGTACATACACATTAAGGAATACTATGCAGCCATAAAAAAGAAGAAAATCATGTCCTTTACAAGAACACTGATGGAGTTGGAGGCCATAATCCTTAGCAAACTAATGCAGGAACAGAAAACCAAATGTAACAAGTTCTCATTTACAAGTATGAGCTAAATGATGAGATACATAGAGGAGAAAAACACACACTGGGGCCGATTGGAGGGTGGAAGGTGAGAGGAAAGAGCGGATCAGGAAAAATAACTAATGGGTACTAGGCTTAATATCCGGATGATGAAATAATATGTACAACAAATCCCTGTGATACAGGTTGACCTATGTAACAAACCTGAAGATGTACTCTTGAACTTAAAACTAAAAACGAAAATAGTGTTGTTTTACAGAGAACAGGACATTTATTTGTGTAGTCCTGGGTAAGTTTCTTAATATTAGTTATAATTATGTCACAACTTTTCTCATATTTACTTTCAGACTATTTTTGAAATGTTTCACTGAGAATTAAACCATCTCCTAAATGATTTTAACACGTGTATTGTGATATCACATATGATAAAATGTGATCACATATGATAAAATGAGGGCCCCTTATTTTATAACCATCACTATCACAGAGATGAAAATTGTTGGCTATATTCTTTCAGGATGCTGGATGTCAAAAGCCTATGGTTTCGTGCTGCCCAGTAGCAGATGTGAACTGTTTTCCTCCCTTTTTTCACACACTCGTTTACTCTTGTCACTCTGAACTCTCATTCTCCAATTGGCTCTAGGCTCAGGGCCACAGAGAAACCATTTAAATATCACATTTAAGCCACCAGATACACCCTATTAAACAATCTACTGAATTGTGAAGTTGGAGCTCAAGGCTTTTTAATAATCGAGTGCTTTTGCATTTTGTTTTTCTTCTTAATTTTCCCTTAATCAGAGTCTCAATACTCTGTTGAGAATCTCAGGAGAAGAAATGTTGTCTTAACTGGTAACAATCCAGTGTTCATGAGTTCTAGGATAATTATATTTAATATTACTTTGTGTCTGAAATGTACAATAGTATAATGATATGGTTTCCAGAATACATCTTGCTGATATTAAAATACAATTGAAATCCAGTGCGTAAACTGCATTTCTGAGAACCGTCCCACAACAATATTTTTTTATGATTTTCTCTAAAAGAGATTTTCTCTGAAAGATATATGGGCAGTATCTGAAAGCAAAACTTTGGAATTGTTTAGAAAATAACAATAAATTAATTACAATTAAAACAATTTTATGTGTGTTGTTTTAACTTTGCTTTTTAGTGCCTTTACTCATTTATGTGTCCTGCATTTTGTAGCTTTTTTTTCTTCCTTTGGACTCAGCTGTCATCTCCCTTAAATGAACCAATCTTGGTTATATGGACGAGTTAAGCTTAATCATTTAACTGTAATGTTTGCATCACAGTAGTATTACGGGTTTAACTGTATTCTCCCCAAACTCATATGCTCAAGTCCCAACCCCCAGTACTTGAGAATTGACTACGTTTGAAGATAAGGTCTTCAATGAAGTGATGATGTTAAAATGAGGCCTTTAGTTTGTTCCCTAATTCAATCTGACTAGTGTGTTCATAAGAAAAAGAAATCTGGACAAACCAAGAGACACCAGAAATGTACAAGCACAGAGACAAACATTTGAGGATATAGAAAAAGGCAGTCATCGGCAAGTCAAGGAGAGAGGCCTCAGAAGAAACCAAACTTGTCTCCAAGTTCACCTTAAACTTCTAACCTCCAGAACTGTTAAAAAAAAAATGCGTTTTTAGCAACACAATCTGTGATAGTTTGTTAAGGCAGCCCTAACTAACACAAATAGTAAGCAGGAATCTTACCATTTTAGGGTTTTGGCTAATTGTCCTATTTTAGGAGGCAAAGTTCAAGTGAAAAGTAGTTTTTCAAATACATAGCACATTTATCTTCTCAAGGAATGAGAAGATGCATTGTTTTTCACAAAAATTGCAATAATTAAAAACCACTGGAAACAACTAAGTCCAGCGACATAGAAGCAAAGGATCAGAGGCATAGTTCACATTTGATAAATGTTCTTGATTGTTCGCCTATTAAATCAGGTAAATAAAGAGCAAATGTATCTATCAGACACCAGTCTAAACTCTTTATATTGATTATGTCTTGGTTATGACATATATATTATGGCAAATATATTATTAAAAATGCATGTCCTATATCACTATGATATCAAATTATCCTTTTGTGTCTATATTATAAATTGTATTAATTTATATTTGTATTAGTTGGTGAAAATATTTTAAAACTAAAATAAAACTAAATATTTTAAATAAAACTATATATTTTAAATAAAATAAAAATAATCATAAACTAAATATTTTAAATAAAACAACATTTTAAATAAAACTAAATATTTTAAAACTAAAAATGAAATTGCCTACATGTGAGTGTGTATAGCGTTTTATAGTCATACTTTAAAAGCAAACGAAAAACCTGACTCTACAAACAAAAAAGTTTTTTCTTAAAAAAAAGTTTCTCTGTTTACTAATTTCTTAAAATATCACAAGAATATAAGAAGCAACTTTGAGAAATGAATTTCTAATAAAGCAAAATTAACTTCAATGTTATGTAAAACCTATCAGTATTTATTCTTTTGTCTGTTCATTCATTTATTCAATAGATATCACTGATGACCTATTATGTGCTAAGTAGTATGCTTTATACTGTGAGGAGAACTTGGAAATATTCTTACCTTAGAAATGGTCCCTTACCTTCTAGAGTACAAACCACATCGAATGAATAGCTCTATCATTTCCCCCCAACCCTGGCAAGTAATAGAGTTTTGAAACAATGCCATTATTTAACAGCCATTTGTAGCTAATAATAATCTAATTCATTTTTATTACTTAGGAAACCAAATATCAACAATTCAACTATAGTTACCACTATTTAAGGGGAGAAATTGCAAATTCTGGAGCAGAACATTCCTTAGTTTGCATACTAGCTTTGCTTTGAAAAAGTGTCATTATTTCAGACAGGTTTCTTAAACTGTCTTTAAAACCTGTTTCTTATATGTAAACCCTCAGACTAACACTTACTTTGAAGCTTGATTTAAAGTCAGAGATCATGGATTTCAGTGCTCAAGCGAGAAGCTTGTCACATCCACAGGTACAAGGTGATTCCAGCTCCAGCCACGATGACCAAGATTGTTCGCACGACTTTCTAGGGAAGAAGGTCCGCATTAAATGCAATACGGATGACACCATCGGGGACCCTAAGAAGCTGATTGCGGCCCAAACTGGCACCCTGCTGGACAAGAGTGTCCTAAACAAGCACACGATTTTTAAGAATCACTTGTCCTTGGGGAACTATGAAATTGAGGACTAAGCTCTGATTTTTATCTTGCCCAAATTCCTACCTAAGGGGTCTAGGGAGTTATGCCCTACAAACCATAAATTCTAATCAGATGGGTTTTATTTGACCCTATATATTGTAACTTACTTTTCAATCTTTTTCTGGCATAACATAACACATAGGAAACATAACACAAGGAAACATACTTAACGTCAAAATACATTTCTTCATCATACCTTGAAATTGCTCCGCAAAGTCTCTTGTGAGAAAATCCACATTCTCTAGAGAATCCCATCTCTCCTTCCTTTCTTTCCAGATCCAGGAAATGATCAACTAAGAGCCAGGCCCCTTTTAGGTCTGATAAGAAGCATTTTACAACCTGTTCTCTCTCTCTGAAGCCTGCTACCTGAGAGACTCTTCTGCACAATAAAACTCGGTCGCCACAATCCTTTATCTTAACCTGAACATTCCTTTCCATTAATCCCAGGTCTTCAGATAAACTCAGTCAATTGTCAACCAGAAAATCTTTAAATTTACCTGTAGCCTGGAAGCCCCCGCTTTGAGTTGTCCTACCTTTCTGAACCAAACCATTGTATTTCTTAAATGTATTTGATTGATGTCTCATGCTTCCCTAAAATCTATAAAACCAAGCTGTACCCCGACCACCTTGGGCACATGTTCTCAGGACCTCCTGAGGGCTGTGTCATGGGCCATGGTCACTCATATTTGGCTCAGAATAAATCTCTTCAAATATTTTACATAGTTCAACTATTTTCGTCAACAAAATCCACGATTGAATGAACCTGGAGCTTTATTATCTACAGATTAGAATTCCTTCCCACTGCCTCTCCCTCCTCCTCTCCCACCCTCCCCCAAATACTGGTATAGGTGCTTTTGTGTGTGTGTCTGTGTGTGTGTGTGTGTGTGTGTGTATGGCAGGGTCTCACTCTGTTACACAGGCTGAAGTGCAGTGGTGCAATCTTGGCTTACTGCAGCCTCGACATCCCTGGCTCAAGCAATCCTCTCACCTCAGCCTCCCAAATAGCTGGAACTTCAGGCTTGCCCCAACACTCCTGGCTAATTTATTTGTTTTCATTGTTTATTCCTAGGGACCAGGCTGTCCAGGCTGGTATCGAACTCCTGAGCTCAAGCAATCTGACAAATTCAGCCGACACAAAGTGGTGGGATTATAATCATGAGCCATAGCACCTGTCCTGGTTGCATGCTTGGTATTCAAAATTCATGTTAATAAAAACTTACTTGTTGAAAAAAATATTAAAGATAGAGCCAGAGATCATTAAGTTCATGACACCTGTCAGGCATGTATTAATAAATTATATTTATTTTTATTTTTTAAAGTAATAGTATTCAACTTAGTGTATTAGTCAGGGTTCTCTAGAGGGACAGAACTAATGGACTGTGTATACATATATATGTATATACACACACACACACATATAGTGTGTGTGTATATCTATCTACATGTCTATATAGATACCTATCTATCTATATATATATCTAGATATATATATATCTACGTATATATATATAGATATATATACGTAGATATATATATATCTACGTATATATATCTACATATATATATCTAGATATATACAGAGAGATACACACACACACAGTAATATATATATATACACAGTCCATTAGTTCTGTCCCTCTAGAGAACCCTTACTAATACACTAACTGGAATACTATTACTTTAAAAAATAAAAATAAATATAATTTATTAATATATGCCTGGCAGGTGTCATGAACTCAATGATCTATATAGAGCTATATAGATATCTATATAGATAGATAGATATAGATAGATATACACACACACATAAGTTTAAGTATTAACTCACATGATTATAAAGTCCCACAATAGGCCATCTGCAGGCTAAGGAGCAAGGAAAGCCAGTCTGAGTCTCAAAACTGAAGAACTTGGAGTCTGAAGTTTGAGGGCAGGAAGCATCCAGCACAGAAGAAGGATGTACACTGGGAGGCTAGGCCAGTCTCTCTTTTCACGTTTTTCTGCCTGCTTATATTCTAGCCAGTCTGGCAGCTGATTAGTTTATGCCCACCCAGATTAAGGGTGGGTCTGCCTTTCCCAGCCCACTGACTCAAATGTTAATCTCTTTTGGCAACACCCCCACAGACACACCCAGGATCAATACTTTGTATCCTTCAATGCCATCAAGTTGACACTCAGTGTTAACCATGATGACTTAGTCAAAACATAATTATATCAGAACACGCATAATAAAATAACTTTAGGGGGTTCTAAGATGGCCAAATAGGAACAGCTCCAGTCTACAGCTCCCAGTGTGAGAGATGCAGAAGATGGGTGATTTCTGCATTTCCAACTGAGGTATGGGGCCCATATCACTGGGGTTTGTCGGACAGTGGGTGCAGCCCACAGAGCAGGATGGGGCATCACCTCACCCAGGAAGCACAAGGGGTCAGGGAATTCCTTTTCCTAGCCAAGGGAAGCTGTGACAGACGGTACCTGGAAAATTGGGACACTCCTACCCTAATACTGTGCTTTTCCAATGGTCTTAGCAAATGGCACACCAGGATACTATATCCCACACCTGGCTCGGACGGTCCCACGCCCACAGAGCCTCGCTCACTGCTAGCACAGCAGTCTGAGATTGAATTGCAAGGCAGTGGCAAGGCTGGGGGAGGGGTGTCCACCATTGCTGAAGCTTGAGTAAACAAAGGGGCCAGGAACCTTGAACTGTGTGGAGCCCACCACAGGTCAAGGAGGTATGCCTGCCTGGGCATAGCTGAACAAAAGGCTGCAGAAATTTCCGCAGACTTAAACGTCCTGGTCTGACAGCTTTGAAGAGAATAGTGGTTCTCCAAGCAAGGAGTTTGAGATCTGAGAATGGACAGATTGCCTCCTCAAGTGGGTCCCTGACCCCTGAGTAGCCTAACTGGGAGACACCTCCCAGTAAGGACCGACTGACACCTCATACAGCTGGGTGCCCCTCTGAGACAAAGCTTCCAGAGGAAGGATCAGGCAGCAACATTTGCCTTTCTGCAATATTTGCTATTCTGCAGCCTCTGCTGGTGATACCCAGGCAAACAGGGTCTGGAGTGGACCTCCAGCAAACTCCAACAGACCTGCAGCTGACGGTCCTGACTGTAAGAAAGAAAACTAACAAACAGAAAGGACATCTGCACCAAAACCCCATCTGTACGTAACCATCATCAAAGACCAAAGGTAGATAAAACCACAAAGATGGGGAGAAACCAGAGCAGAAAAGCTGAAAATTCTAAAAATCCAAGCGCCTCTTCTCCTCCAAAGGAACACATCTCCTCACCAGCAACAGAACAAAGCTGGACAGAGAATGATTTTGACAAGTTGAGAGAAGAAGGCTTCAGACGATCAGTAATAACAAAATTCTCTAAGCTAAAGGAGGATGTTCGAACCCATCACAAAGAAGCTAAAAAACCATGGCATGTGAGCTACGTGACTCATGCACAAACTTCAGTAGCCAATTTGATCAAGTGGAAGAAAGGGCATCAGTGATAGAAGATCAAATGAATGAAATTAAGTGAGAAGAGAAGTTATAGAAAAACAAGTAAAAAGAAATGAACAAAGCCTCCAAGAAATATGGGACTGTGTGAAAAGACCAAATCTACGTCTGATTGTTGTACCTGAAAGTGATGGGGAGAATGGAACCAACTTGGAAAACACTCTTCAGAATATTATCCAGGAGAACTTCCCCAATCTAGCAAGGCAGGCCAACATTCAAATTCTGGAAATACAAAGAACACCACAAAGATACTCCATGAGAAGAGCAACACCAACATATATAATAGTCAGATTCACCAAAGCTGAAATGTAGGAAAAATTGTTAAGCACAGCCAGAGAGAAAGGTCAGGTTACCTACAAAGGGAAGCCCATCAGACTAACAGCGGATCCCTCGGCAGAAGATCTACAAGACAGAAGAGAGTGGGGCCAATATTCAACATTCTTAAAGAAAAGAATTTTCAACCCAGAATTTCATATCCAGCCAAAGTAAGCTTCATAAGTGAAGGAGAAATAAAGTCCTTTACAGACAAACGAATACTGAGAGATTTTCTCACCACCAGGCGTGCCTTACAGGAGCTCCTGAAGGAAGCACTAAACATGGAAAGGAATAACTAGTACCAACCACTGCAAAAACATGCCAAATTGTAAAGACCATCGATGCGAGGAAGAAACTTCATCAACTAACGAGCAAAATAACCGGGTAACATAATAATGACAGGATCAAATTCACACACACCAATATTAACCTTAAATGTAAATGGGCTAAATGCTCCAGTTAAAAGACACAGACTGGCAAATTGGCTAAAGAGTCAAGACCCATCAGTGTGCTGTATTCAGGAGACCCATGTCACATGCAGAGACACACATAGGCTCAAAATAAAGGGATGGAGGAAGATCTACCAAGCAAATGGAAAACAAAAAAAAGCAGGGGTTGCAATCATAGTCTCGGATAAAACAGACTTTAAACCAACAAAGATCAAAAGAGACAAAGAAGGGCATCACATAACAGTAAAAGTATCAATTCAACGAGAAGAACTAACTAACCTCAATATATATGCACCCAATACAGGAGCACCCAGATTCATAAAGCAAGCCCTTAGAGACCTACAAAGAGACTTAGGATCCCACACAATAATAATGTGAGACTTTAACACTCCACTGTCAACATTAGACAGATCAATGAGACAGAAAGTCAACAAGGATATCCAGGAATTGAACTCAGCTCCGCACCAAGCAGACCTAATAGACATCTACAGAACTCTCCACCCCAAAACAACAGAGTATACATTCTTCTCTGCACGACATCACACTTATTTCAAAATTGACCACATAGTTGGAAGTAAAGCACTCCTCGGCAAATGTAAAAGAACAGAAATTATAACAAACTGTCTCTCAGACCACAGTGCAATCAAACTAGAACTCAGGATTAAGAAACTCACTCAAAACTACTCAACTACATGGAAACTGAACAACCTGCTCCTGAATGACTATTGGGTACATAATGAAATGAAGGCAGAAATAAAGATGTTCTTTGAAACCAGACTCTAAAATCGACTCCCTAACACCACAATGAGAAGAACTAGAGAAGCAAGAACAAACACATTCAAAAGCTAGCAGAAACCAAGAAATAAGTAAGATTAGAGCAGAACTGAAGGAGATAGAGACAAAAAATCCTTCAAAAAATCAATGAATCCAGGAGCTGGTTTTTTGAAAAGATCAACAAAATTGATAGACCACTAGCAAGACTAATAAAGAAGAAAAGAGAGAAGAATCAAATAGACACAATAAAAAATGATGAAGGGGTATCACCATTGATCCCACAGAAATACAAACTACCATCAGAGAATACTATAAACACCTCTATGCAAATAAACTAGAAAATCTAGAAGAAATGGATAAATTCCTGGACACATACACCCTCCCAATACTAAACCAGGAAGAAGTTGAATCCCTGAATAGACCAATAACAGGCTCTGAAATTGAGGCAATAATTAACAGCCTACCAACCAAAAAAAGTGCAGGACCAGATGGATTCACAGCCGAATTCTACCAGAGGTACAAAGAGGAGCTGGTACCATTCCTTCTGAAACTATTCCATTCAACAGAAAAAGAAGGAATCCTCCCTAACTCATTTTATGGGGTCAGAATCATCCTGATAGCAAAGCCTGGCAGAGACACACAAAAAAAGAGAATTTTAGACCAATATCCTCTATGAACATCGATGCAAAAATCCTCAATAAAATACTGGCAAACCGAATCCAGCAGCCAACAGACACATGAAAAAATCATCACTGGCCATCAGTGAGATCAAAACCACAATGAGATACCATCTCACGCCAGTTAGAATGGTGATCATTAAAAAGTCAGGAAACAACAGATGCTGGAGAGGATGTGAAGAAATAGGAACACTTTTACACTGTTGGTGGGACTGTAAACTAGTTCAACTATTGTGGAAGACAGTGTGGCGATTCCTCAAGGATCTTGAACTAGTAATACCATTTGACCCAGCCATTCCATTACTGGGTATATACCTAAAGGATTGTAAATCATGCTGCTATAAAGACACATGCACACTTATGTTTATTGCAGCACTATTCACAATAGCAAAGACTTGGAATCAACCCAAATGTCCATCAATGATAGACTGGATTAAGAAAATGTGGCACATATACACCATGGAATACTATGCAGCCATAAAAAGGATGAGTTCATGTCCTTTGTAGGGACATGGATGAAGCTGGAAACCATCATCCTGAGCAAACTATCACAAGGACAGAAAACCAAACAGTGCATGTTCTCACTCATAGGTGGGAATTGAACAATGAGAACACTTGGACACAGGGTGGGGAACATCACACATCAGGGCTTGTCATGGGGTAGCAGGAGGGGGGAGGAATAGCATTAGGAGATATACCTAATGTAAATGGGTGCAGTTAATGGGTGCAGCACACCAACATGGCACATGTATACATATGTAACAAACCTGCACGTTGTGCACATGTACCCTAGAACTTAAAGTATAATAAAGAAAAAATAATAAAAAAACTTTAAAATAAATATTGGCTTTCCAATCTTTATGCTCAGTTCTAAGAATTTCATTTCTAAATATTCTGCATTTCATTTTGCAAATATATGAACTTATTATAACTGGCTGTATTTACCAGATTTAAACACAATATTCTGTTCCTTTGGTTCTAGTCTTTAATTTCCAAGTACCACTCTAACAAGACTCAAATAAAGACAACATTTATTTGTGAGAACTTTTATAAATTTGTGAATGAGAACGACTGCATTTTTAGCTCATTTTTATTCTTTCTTCATATGCCTCTTTTTTTTGGTGTTTTTATTGTGAGGGGTGTGTGTGTGTGTGTGTGAGTGTGTGTGTGTGTTTAAAGTGAATGTTCTATCAGATTCCATTTCTCCAGGGCATGAGTTTCTTTTGTGAGTTTTTATATTCCACAGGAAAAGGATTACTTTCAACTTGCAAATGGTCTGCCACTTTACATTTACTTGAAGCAGGTGCAGTTTTAGCTGCTTTCCAGTTGTAAGATTTAATTTTTGGAGAGTTTGGGTATGGATTTTGACTGGTTAAAAAGAAACATATTCATTACTTGCCATTTTACTTTTATTTTGATAGGAAAAACATAGAACACATTCTGCAGTATAATGCTAGTCAAGTGATTTAACCTATAAGACAAACAAACCTTACCATGAAATGCTTTGGTTTTATTTTTGTTTTTGTTTTGGGGAGGGGGGCAAATGCTAATAGAGTTTTAGCCAATTCTGTGAAATCTGTAAAATAAAACAGTGATTTATTATACAATTATGCAAATTTAATATCTGGAAATATTTAAAATTTATCATTTAGGATAAATACTAATAAATCACAGCCCTCATAGTCCTTTTACATAAAGTTGTGCTGTGATAAATGATCTTTCCTCAGTATCTTCTGGAAAGTTGTATCAACATCATTGATACATTAAAAAAGGAAAAAATAGGCAATTAGCACTTGATGAGTTGCATGACAATAACATGCTTTTTGCGCTTCATTAAAAGATATTTTATAAAACACTGAAAACACTCAGATAGTCCTACATGAATCTCCAAACTGTCTTTAAGCAGACTGGCTATGCTTTGACTGTCTTGTGAAGCCTCCTTTAATTATCACATGACTTTACGGGTATGCCCATATAACTACTCTTTGACAATTCTATCCAAATTTAAGTTGTACTAAGTACCATGTCATTTAGAAGAATTGGTTCAAAATATTTTTTGAGTAATATACACTTCTCTAATTTAGAACAGTGTTTCTATTACTTTGTATAGTTTTTTGAACACCTAGTTATTTTTCTGTTTTGTCTTCTAAATAGGATTTTATTTGTTCTAGTTTTCAAATGACCTTTAGTCATGTTAGAATATCTAATTATTTTAAAAATACAAAGTAATTACCACTTTGTGATAAAAATGTTGGACCTCCTAGAGGAAATAATTGGACTCAGGTTAAGAATCCCAACTCTGAAAAGTTTTCAGACTTAGAAAGTGGTAACCCGTTTATCTTACCTATTTCTAATATTTTCTAAAATATGTTTTCAAGACTGCTGAACATGCTATACATTGTTTTATTATTAGACTTACTGTGATTAAAATTAACCAGCCTCCAAATCTGAGGGTTAGATGATGTTGCATATGGTTTTTCTTTTATTTCAGAAAATGAAATTCCCCTTGCATCTAAAGAAAATATATGTAGATTCTAGACATTTTAAATACTATATCTAATATAATATTTATTGACTTATAAAATAAAACAGTTCCATTTCATTGAGGAAGATTTTATTATTATTTAGACTTTAAGAAAATTTCTGTTATACTATTAGGTCAATTTTACTTTTTTCAATAAAATGTAAGCACATACGCATTATTGGATGTCACTGACAGATCTAAAGGTAGAATCTCGCCTTTGAATGTAAAAAGAAGGTATACTTTTCATTGTGCTGTGGCTAGTAAACCACAATATTTTACACTTTCATAGTAATTTAACTATGCTTTTTACTTGATGTTTTACTATAATTTTTTTTCTTTTAATTGTTATTGTAACTTGAGTCTTCACTCTCATAAAATTTCTCTTTCATTTGTTTTATTTATAAAAGCTATTGACTAGTTTGATAATTTTAAATCATATTTTATTATATGGTGTCCATTTTGAATAGCTTTTGTATTGAATGTTGGATTTACCAAAATATATAATTATACAATCTCCTGATAAATATGGTTGTATTTAATTTTCAGTAATTCAGACTAAAACTCTTTTTTCTTATCCAATTGCTTTAGCTAATATCTCTATTTCTGAGTAAAATTTTACTAATCATAATGAACATCTTTGTCTTATTCTTAACCTGAGTGGAAATAAGAATTTAGTTTCTTATATATAAAAAACAAGAAGAGCATTTCAGTTTTTTCTTGGCAAATTAGTAATTTCAATTTTATTGGTAAGATTTTGGAAAATGGAAAAAATAAGGCAGAGTGCTCTTGTTAATAAACCCATGAGTTTTGTCTCAATAAATTTTATTGTACACAAGAATTTATTTCTCTGCATTAGAATTCATTTCAAATGGCAGAGTAAATATAAAATATAAAATCCACAACAGTTCTAGAATTACAAATATTAACTTACTGTTGTTGCTTTTAGGAGTATTCCATTTCTATAAGTTCTATAACAAATTAGATTAATGGATGGTCAAGTCCGAAGACCTAAGAACTCTACCATTCACTGAAGAGAAAACAAGGCCATCAAAAATACTCGATAACATTTTTTTCATTTGCAAAGTGTAAGTGGGAGAATTGGGAGATGGAACAAGCATTTGGGTTTTTGTTCTAAAATAATAGCTTAAACAGCAACAAAGCCACTCTGATATAATGAATATAACAGCA
The DNA here is from genome assembly GCF_029281585.2 of Gorilla gorilla gorilla. Taxonomy (NCBI): domain Eukaryota; kingdom Metazoa; phylum Chordata; class Mammalia; order Primates; family Hominidae; genus Gorilla; species Gorilla gorilla. Next base: position 75,224,214 of record NC_073243.2, read on the forward strand.
GGATTAAAGAGTGGTTTTACCTCTTTAATAAAAATAAATATTGTGTAGAAAAACCTGTTCAGATGTGGGTCCTCACTATTCCCTGTTTTCCTCTGTTGAACCATGGGTTGAAGATATTTTTTTCTCTTATCAGAGTTTGTATCTATACCTAGGGAGAGAGATTCCATAGTTAAGTAAGAAAAACTGTATAAGTACCAATATTGATCAAGCACATTTTGAACTACAAATAAGAAAAATATATCTTTGATATATTTTAAACAATATTACATTTAATATGCATAAATAGCTTAAATATTTTTTAAAAATCAAAATACCTTAATTATAAAATATAGACACAATACTGTAAAAATGTTTTTAGGGAAAAATGTAATTTTTGAAATGTGCAGACTATCATCATCCATACTGTATCATAAACAACCACAATAAAAGCAAAATTAAGTAGATGATGAGATATTTGTTTCGGAAAGAAATAGAGGTTTCATATAATAAAGAAAAAAAATTGGAATAAAAATTCCACAAATGGCGTGAGTAACAGAATGTACAATATAAAGAATAAACTGGGATCCACGGACAATAGATTCAGATAATTTTGAATACATTTGATAGGAAATATAGTAGAATATATCAGATGTAAGATGGAAAGTAATACTTAGATTACTAAAACAGCCATAAATGCTCATTTTTGTACAAAATTTTTACAGCAGTTAAGTGTTCATACGTTGCCAATTTAAATATTAAAATGCAAATCTATACTGCTGTTGTTCCTGAGTGGTATCAAGTAGATTATGCTGCTACCTGACACAGTGATATACTCTAATTATTCCGTAGAAGTAACATTAACCTCTAAAACTCCTCGATACAAAGAGTTTAACAGAAGAGTTCATTATGTAAAAGTACTTAGAAATAATTTTTTAAATGAATGAATTCTAAAGACTTTAAAAATCTTCCAAATAATAGTTCAATACATTTCTATGGATATTGTAGTTCATGCTACTTTTAATGTGCTCATTAAAAAAATTATTACTATCCACAACATTCCTTAATCCCTTAGCACAACTTGCTAAGGATTTCTTGAGGTTAATAAAAAGTTAACAGTGGCTTCTTTATAACCAGGAAAATTTTATAAAACTGTAATTGATAGTCTTATCAAAGTATATATTATTTAGCTTGCTATGTATTACAAGAAATGTACTTTCTACCAAATGAAGATGACTGTTTTCTGACTCATTATTAATAGACTCTGAAATTTGAAGTTTTGATTATTTTATCTGCAAGTCATAGATATAATGTTGAAATATATAAATTAAAGTTTAAAAAATCACTCATCTGTCCTAAGTCTGAAAACATAATATTTTAAAGATTGTTAAGGCATAGCTAATAATTTACAACTGAATTGTGAAAAGTAGCATGCATAATGGATAATTCTTTTTAACAGACATATCCTAAATTTAATGATTATGTACTAAAGCTATTGTTCTTTGTTTATTAATTTTATTATTTGATAAATCTATTCATTATTAACATTTAATTCCATTTATATTGTTGATAGGGGAAACACTGTACCAGTCTATTCAGTTTTTGATAAACTGAACATCATGAACTGTGACAGAAACACATCAATTATTGACAAACATGGTGAAAAGTTTGTCATCATCATCTAAATTATGGTGTTTTTTAACTTTGTACAAATATTTTTAACTTTTTGCATTCTTACTTTCCCCAGGCTAGATATTTTTTATTATTATATTATTACATGATGAAGTGCAAAAGAAAGAGTGAATGTGTTTTATTTTCTTCCTCTTTTAAAGTCAGAATTATTGAGCTATAATTTACATAAAGCACAATTCGTTCTTTAAAGGTTTACTTTTCAGTACATATATAGTCACTTTTTTCTTAAAAGTTAATGTTGCCTGATGTATCACAATAAAGGCCCAATAAACGGGAATTATCTCAATTTCCTCTCCCCAGTTCCTCCAGAATATGTTCTTATTGTTCCTTCTTCTTAAGTTATTAGACTGCTGTCTAGGGGGTGGAGTCCTTCTTTCTTCCTACTAAAAAACCCTTCCTTTCCACCTCTCACCTTCTACCTCTTGGCTCTGGGCCCCCTTCCATCTACCATCTCAGCAAACTTGGGCTACCTTTTACCCCATCTTTCTTTCCGTCAGCATTGTCAGGTCTTTCTTCTCTACCATGTCTATTAGCATATATACACACTCCATTTATTTTGATCTAAAGACAAGCAATAAAAAAATTAAACTCTAAAACAACACATATGTTGTTAGCTCAGATCTACCTCCTGAAAATATTGTCTCTTCACAGCCTCAGCTGCCAACTGCTTCACCTCCTATTTACTCCCCAACTCCTCCTCCACTACCTCCATCCCTCTACTGAAAACATTTTCATTAAGGCTTGTTCTAGTCATTAGATAAAGGAGTCAAAGGCCGGGCGCGGTGGCTCATGCCTGTAATCCCAGGCATTTGGGAGGCCGAGGTGGGCAGATCACTGAGGTCAGGAGTTCAAGGCAAGTCTGGCCAGTATGGTGAAATCCCGTCTCTACTAAAAACACAAAAATTAGCTGGGCGTGGTGGTGCATGCCTGTAATCCCAGCTACTTGGGAGGATGAAGCAGGAGAATTGCTTGAATATGGAGGCGGAGTTTGCAGTGAGCCAAGATCGCGCCACTGAATTCCAGCCTGGGTGACAGAGTGAGACTCCATCTCAAAAAAATAATAATAATAAAATAAAAATAAACAAATAAAAAGGAGTCAAAGACAGAAATGTAGAATGTGTAAGACAAGCCTGCATTAGTCCGCTAGGGCAGCCACAATAAAATACCGCAGGCTGGGTGGCTTAAACAACCAGAAATTTATATTTCACAGTTCTGAAGGTGCAAGGCAAAGACCAAAATGTCAGCAGGTTTGGTTTCTCCTGAATTCTCTCTCCTTGGTTTGTACTCTCTGCATCCTCCCAAGGTTTTTTCTCTCTGCACCAGCATTTTTGGTGTTTCTTTTTTCTTTTTGTGAGGACAACAATTCCATCAACTAAGGACACCACCCTACGAACTCATTTAATTTCAATTACTTCTTTAAAGGCCCTATGTTCCATTACAGTCACAATGGGGGTTAGGTCTTTATTATATAAGCTTTGGGGTACATAGTTCAGTTGAAAATGCAATCTCATAACTGTGAGTGCTTTCTTTTTACATTTACTGAGATGCCAGACACTCCTATAGCGTGTGTTATTGCCCCTGAAGACTTTTCAGATGTGGAGGTGGCAGACAGCGATATTGATGATTCTGACTCTTTGTAGATCTAGGCTAATGCATGTGTTGTGTCTTAGCTTTCAACGCAAAAGCTTAAAAGAAAAAATATTAAAATTAAAATAGAAAAATGCATGCAGAGTAAGGGTATAAAGAAAATATTTTGTATAGCTATACAATGTACTTGTGTTTTAAGCTAAGTATTACTTCAAAAAGGTAAAAAAACTAGATTAAAAGTTTATAAAGTTAATGGTTCCAGTAAGCTAAGGTTAATGTGTTATTGAATAAATATTTCTTGTAAATTTAGAGTAGTCTGAGGGTACAGTGTTTATAAAGCCTTCAGTACTGTACAATATTGTCCTACGCCTCACATTCACTCACTGACTCAAGTAAAGCAACTCGCAGCCCTGCAAGCTCCATTCATGATAAGTGTCCTATTCAGGAGTAGCATTTATTGGTCTTTTATACTGTATTTTTAATATACCTTCTGTATGTTTACACATACAGATCTTTACTGTTAAATCACCAACAGCATTCAGTACAGTAACCTGCTGTATAGATTTGTAGGCGAGGAACAACAGGCTACACTATATTGCCTAGATGTGTAGTAGGCTATCTGCATCTAGGTTTGTGTGAATACACTCTGCGAATTTCCCACAAAAATGGAATCACCTAAGGATACACTTTTTCAGAGCGTGACCCTATGGTTAAGTAACCATGACTACATCTTAATAGAATATCATCCTATATTCTATCTAGTATTTCTGTTTATATTCAATAAATTTTTTAAAATGTATATAAAACATGAAAAGTAGTTTGCCAAAAACATAAATATATATTTAATATATATTTATTACATATAAATATATATATAATGTATATGTATTTGTATAACAAATACATATGTGCGTGTATATATAAATAAAACAATTATCCTCTTATGGTTTATTAAAAATTCTGTTTTTCCCAACTGATTCGCAATGCCCAATATGTTGAATATTACACACACCATCTGCAGAGTACATTTGTTTTAGTATTACATATTGCTTTCCATGGATATCATCACATTACATAATGCTTTCACTATTCCAGCTTAAAAATTCTTATTATTTTTTATTGCTTTAATTGTTCTTGGTAATTTATTTTCCTAAGATATTTATTATAACTGTGAATTTGTAACTAATGTCATGTTGGAGTTATAAAAACACTAGCGTTTAAGAAAGACATTAAGAGGAAAGTCTTTTGTTTCTATCTTTAAGAAAATGATTACATGCACTTATACTTATTTGTGCTGTCTGTCTTGAGTGTAGAGGTAAGAAAGTGCCTATCTATAAAGAATAATTCTTTAATTTTATTAGTAAAAGATATAACGCTTATCTGATATGCATTGTTTTTAATTCTATGAACATATATAATTTGTTCTATTATCTGTTAGTGAGAAAATAACATGATAATTGTATTTTATATTGAACCATCTTTGCATAGCTGGGATAAACACTAATTGCTAAGGAGGTATTGTAGTATATCATTGCTCTGTTTAATTGTATTTGATAATATTTTAATAACTAAATATTTTAATAACTATATATTGATAGAATAATTATAATTAATTTGCTTATATCATCCAGTAGAAACTTGTAAAACTTACAAACTGACTCTAAAATTTACTTAAACAGCAAACAATAGCTAAACCCTTGGAAAAAAAATAAATTGAGAGGGCTTACTATAAAGTGGCAATAATCAAGATAGTGCCATTCTGGAAAAAGTTTAGAAAGATGGATAAAGTGAGGAGAATAATGTCCAAAAGTTAATAAGCAGATATACGGCCGACTGATTTGTAACAAGGATATCCAGTAATTTCATGTCAATATGAAAGTCTTTTTAAGAAATGGTGCTGAAACAATTTAATATCTGTATAATTAAAAATTGACAATTACTGCCGGATGTGGTGGCTCACGCCTGTAATCCCAGCACTTTGGGAGGCCAAGGCGGGCGGATCACAAGGTCAGGAGATGGAGATCATCCTGGCTAACATGGTGAAACCCTATCTCTAAGAAAAATATAAAAACAACAACAAAAAAATTAGCCTAGCTTGGTGGTGGACGCCTGTAGTCCCAGCTACTCCGGAGGCTGAAGCAGGAGAATGGCGTGAACTCAGGAGGTGGAGATGGCAGTGAGTGGATATGGTGCCACTGCACTCCAGCCTGGGCAACAAAGCAAGACTCTGTCTCAAAAAAACAAAAACAAAACAAAACAACAACAACAACAAAAATTGACAATTACCCCACAGGATGTACATGAAAATTGAAAATGTATAAGAGATGGAAATACGAGCAGTAAAATAACAAAGCCTCTAGCAAAAGCATAGGAAAAAGCAATAACAATGATCTTGTGACCTTTGGACAGGTAAATATTTCTTATAGCATACAACAAGAAAATGAATTAGAAAATATAGTCTTTGGGGGGAAAAAAAGAAAGACACTTTTGCTCTTTGAAAGCACTTAACAAAATAAAAAGGCAAGCCACATAATTGGTGGGTTTTGGAAATTTGGAAGTCTGAATAAGACTTTTGTCATATAAAATATATATACAAATTATATATGTATATGATCTACCTATGTGAGTATATATTATATGTAATATATGCACATATATATATATAAAATAATTAACTCAGTATTTTTAAAGATACCCACTGTTTAAAACATGACTAAAACATTTAAAGAGATAATTTACAATTGGAGATAAATTATGAAAACCATAAACTAATGATAGACAATAGTACTCTTTAGGCTGTTTCCATAGCTTGACTATTATGAATAGTGCTGAAACGAACACAGGAGTGCAGATATATATATATATATATATATATATATTTTTTTTTTTTTTTGACATACTCTTTCCTTCCTTTTGGAGATATAACCAGTACTGGGATTATTGGGTCATACGGTAGTTCTATTTTTAGTATTTTGAAGAGCCTCCATACTGTTTTCTATAATGGCTGTACTAATTTACATTCCCACCAGCAGTGCATAAGAGTTCGTCTTTCTCTGCATCCTTGCCAGCATTCATTTTTTTTCTTTTATTAACAATAGTTTTACTAACTGGAATGAGGCAATATCTCATTGTGGTTTTGATTGCAGTTCTCAGATGATTAGTCATTCTGAGCTATATAAAAATATACCTGTTGGCATTTGTACGTCTTCTTTTGAGAAACGTCTATGCAGATCTTTTGCCCAACTTTTAATTGGATTATTTACTTTTTATTTATTTATTTTTTTGGCTACTGGGCTGTTTGAGTTCCTTAAATATTCTGGATATTAACATTTGTCAGACTTATAGTTTGCAAATACTTTCTCCCATTCTATATATTGTCTTTGACATCCTGATTTCATTTCTTAGATAGATAAATACTCAGAAATTGAATTGCTGGAAGTAGGATTGCTTACAATGGCATATTACATATGAGAGTTCTCTTTTTAATTGTTTGAGGAATCTCAAAACTGTTTAAATACTGGCTGCACCATTTTTACACTCCAACCAACAGTGTGCAAAAGTTCCAATATCTCCAGATACCTGCCAACACTTGTGGATTTTTTTTGTTGTTTTATTTTGTTTTGATAATAGTCATCTTCTTAGCTATGAGGTGATATCTCATTGTGGTATTTCTCTGATGATTTGTGAGGTTGATCATCTTCGCATATACCTGTTGGCCACATGTCTTTCTTCTTTTGAGAAATGTCTATTCAGGTTCTTTGCCCAGTTTTAATCAGGTTTTTGTTTGTGTTGTTGTTTCTTTTGTTTTTTGCTATTGAGTTGTATAAGTTTCTTATGTATTTTGGAAATTAACCTCTAATCAGATAAATGATTTGCAAATATTTTCTTTGATTCTGTAGGCTGCCTTTTTACTCTGTTGATTGTTTCCTTTACTGTGCATAAACATTTTGGTTTGATGTATTCCCTCTTGTGTATTTTTGTTTTTGTTGCCTGTGCTTGGTGTCATATCCATAAAATTATTGTCCAAATAAATGACAAGGAGCTTTTCCCTGATTTTTTTTCTAGAAGTTTTATAGTTTTAGGTATAACATTTAAGTAACTAGTTCATTATGAGTTAATTTTTGTGTATGGGATAAGGTAACGATATTATTTCATTCTTTTGCATGTGTAATGCCAACATTTGTTGAATAGACAATTATTTTCCCATTGTTTATTCTTCACAACTCTTTGAAAGATTAGTTGCCCATATATTCATGAATTTATTTCCAAATTTTCTATTTTATTCCATTCGTCTGTATGTCTGTATTTATGCCGGTACCATACGGATTTAATACTCTGCTTTGTAATATATTTTGAATTCAAAAAATTTAGTGCCTCCAGCTTTGCTTGTCTTTCTCAAGATTCTTTTGGCTATTCAAGATCTATTGTGGTTCCATATTAATTTTAAGATTGTTTTTCCTCTCTATAAAAAAATACCATTGGGATTTTGATAGAGGTTTTTGAACATGGATGTATCCATTTGTTTGTATCTTCTTTGATTTTTATTTCAGAAATACTTTATAATTTTAATATACAAATATTTCACCTTCTTAGTCAAATTTATTCTCTCTGTTTTACTATTTTACTCTCTCTGTGGCTATTGTAAATGAGATTAGTTTTTTTTACTAGAATTTCTTTTTTGAATAGTTCATCGTTAGTGTAGAGAAACACCACTGGTTTTTATATGTTGATTTTGTACCCTGCAGCTTTGCTGAGATTACCTATTCTACCTTTCTTTTTTCATAGAGTCTTTAAACATTGCTATATATAGAATCACATATATATATATAGACTGGAACACTTTTACTTCTTTTGTCATAAAGTGGATGTCTTTTACTTCTTTTTCTTGCCGATTTACTTTTACAAAAATTTTTAGTAACATGTTGAATAAAAGTAGTGAAAGTGGAAGAGTGAAGACCCTTGCATTGTTCCTGATTTTAAAGGAAAGGCTTTAGTTTTTCTCCCTTTTGTATGATATTAGCTGTGGGATTTTTATATATTGCCTTTGATACATTTTTATCCTTTCCTTCTATGCTTAGTTTGTTGGAAGATTTTGTCATGAAACATTATGACATTTTTGTCTAACAATTTTACTGCATCTATTGAGATGAACATGTAATTTTACTTTTTATTTTGTCAATGTGGTATGTCATATCATCTAATTTTTATGTGGTGAACCATCCTTTCATCCCATATATAAATTTCACTTGGTCATGTTGTAATATCATTTTAATGGGCTGTTGAATTTGGTTTGCTAGAATTTTTCAAAAATGTCTGCATCTATATTCATCAGTAAGTTTTTGCAGGCATGGAATTTAAATTATTATCAATTTAAAGTAACTGTTGCAACTATAATATATTTTATGTAACCCCATGGTAATCACAAAAAAAATACATATACAAGTTGTGCCAAAGACAAAGGAGTAAAAGCATATTCATACAAGAAATCAGCAAACACAAAAGAAGAAAATAAAAGAGGAGGAAACAGACAAAACATTGTTAATAATAAGACAAAACATTTTTAGATGGCAATAGAAAATCCTTTACTATCAGTAATATTTTAAATATAAAAAAATCAAACTAACTTCCCAATTAAAAGACATAGAGTTGCTGAATGGATAAAAACACATAACCCAACTATTAAAGGTCTATTAGAAACTCACTTTAGAACCAGCACACACAAAGGGTGAAAGGGAAGGGATGGAAAAAAGATATTACATGCAAATAGTAACCAAAAAAAAAAAAAAGCACAAAACAGACTTAAAGAAAAAAAATAAACAATAACTTCAAGAAACAAATAAGGACATTATATGATAACAATAGGGTCAATTTTCCAGGAAGATATAACAATTACAAATATACATATACCTAATGTCAAGTCATCTGAATATATTGAGCATGCACTGGCAGATCTGAAGGAGAAAAGACAAAGCAATAAAACCATACTAAAAGACTTTAATACTTCATTTTCAATAAAGGATAGGACTTTTAGACAGAAAATCAGTAAGAAAATGGAGCATTTAAACAGCACTCCCCAAATAGACCTAACAAACGTACAGATCTTTCCATCCAACAACAGAGAATACACACTCTTCTCAAGTGCACACAAATTATGCATTAGGATAGATCATATATTATGTCCCAAGTCAATGAATTTGAGAAGATTAAAATTATATCCATTAATTTTTATGACCACAATGGAGTGAAACTAAAAATCAATTGCAAAAGGAAAATGGGAAAATTTGAAAACATGGAAATACACTATCATACTGTTAAACATACAGTGGATGAAAGGGAAGTAAATGGAAAGAGAAATGTGACTAAAAACCACAATGAGATACTGTCTCACACCAGTCATAATAGCTATTACTAAAAAGACGAAAAATAACAGACGTTCGTGGGAAAAGGGAATACTTATATGCCATTGGTGGGAATGTAAATTAGTTCAGCCACTGTAAAAACAAAGCAGTTCTGAGGTTTTTCGAAGCACTTAAAACAGTACAGTCCTACCATTCAACCCAGCAATCCAGTTACTGCGTGTATACTCAAAGGAAAATAATTAATTCCATCAAAAAAGACGCATGCACTCATATGTTCATTGCAGTACTATTCATGGTAGCAAAGACATGGAGTAAATCATGTTGTCCATTGTGAACTGGATAAGGAAAATGTGATACATATACATGATGGAATACTATGAAGCTATAAAAAAGAATGAAATTATGTTATTTGCAGCAACATGGATGCAGTTGGTGGCCATTATCTTAAGTTAATTATTGTAGGAACAGAAAACCAAGTACTCCAAGTTCTCACTTATAAGTGGAAGCTAAATACTGAGTACATATGGATGGGAATAAGACACTGGGGACTTCCAAAGAGGGTAGAGAGTGGGACAATGGTTATAACACATACACGTTTTGTGTATGTGTCAATCTATTTGCGTCACTATAAAAGAATACCTGTAGCTAGGTAGTTTATAAAGAAAAGGCATTGAATTGGCTCATGTTTCTGATGGCTGCACAAGCATGGCTTCAGCATTGGCTTCTGGTGAGGGCCTCAGGAAGCTTACAATCATGGCAGAAGGCAGTGAGGGAACAGACATGTCATATATTGACAGCAACAGCAAGAGAGAGAAGGGAAAGGTCCCAGAAGCTTTAAAACAACCAGATCCTATGTCAGCTAACTGAAGGAGAATTCACTTATCACCAGGGGGATGGTGCTAAGCTATTCATGAGGGATCTGCCCCCATGATCTAATCACTTCCCACCAGGCCTCAATTCCAACCTTGAGAATCACATTTCAACATGAGATTTACAGGGAACAAACATCAAAACCACATTAGGGTACTATGTTCACTACCTGGGTGACAAGGTCATTTGTACCTCAAACCTCAGTGCAATAAAATATACCCATGTAAAAAACCTGCACACCTACCCCCTGAACCTAAAATAAAAGTTGAATTAAAAAAAAATAGAAAATATCTGAGATAAATAAAAATAAAAACACAACATATCAAGCTTATGGGATACAGCATAGGCAATTGTAAGAGGGAGGTATATTATGATAAATGTTTGCATTATAAAAAGAATAAAAATCACAAATGAATAGCCTAGCTTAACATCTCTGGGAAAATAGTTGATAAAGATTATAGTGGATGTCATAAAATAAGGAAAAGAAAATTAATGGTAAAAGTCAACAAAACCGTGAATTGGTTTCTTGAAAGAATAACAAATTCACAAATCTTTATCTAGATTTCCTTAAAAAGAGGGAGAAGATGAATAAATGAAAGAGGAAATATTACAACAAATTCCACAGAAATAAAAAAGAGCATAAGATATTGCTATGAACTATTATACATCAACAAATTGGATTACCATGAAGAAATATATATTCCTAGAAACAGATAATGTACCAAGACAGAATCATGAAGAAATAGAAAGTTGGAACAAACTGTAACTAGTATGGAGATTGAATCATTAATGAAATCTCTTTCAAGAAAAACCCAGGCCTGGATGGCTCTCCTGGTGAATTCTACCAAACATTTAAAAAATAATTAATGCCAACCTTAACTCTTTCAAAAAAAAATTGCAGAGGAAAGCATATTTCCAAACTCACTTTATGAGGGCAACAATATTCTGATACCAAAGCCAGACAAGGACACCTCAGGAAAAGAAAACTTCAGGTCAATATATAAATCTGTCTTAAAATATTAATTTAAAATATGTCTATTTTATTTTCCAGATCATATAGAAAAATCCCTTTTTTTTTTTTTTGACAGAGTCTCACTCTGTCACACAGGCTGTAGTGCAGTGGCATGATCTCACTACAGCCTCCACTTCCCAGGTTCATGTGACTCTCCTGCCTCAGACTCTCGAGCATCTGGGACTACAGGCACCTGCCAACAGGCCCGGCTAATTTTCTTATTTTTAATTTTTAGTAGAGTTGGGGTTTTGCCATGTTGGCCAGGCTGGTCTCGAACTTCTGATTTCAAGTGATCTGCCCTCTTCAGCCTCCCAAAGTGCTGGGATTACAGGCATAAGCCACCACACCTGGCCAAATTAACAGTTTTTAACATAAAGTTTGGTAATAATATTTAAGAATAAGGTAGGGAAATCATAAATTTGTATGTCTCCTAAATTACATTTATTTCCAATACAGAGACAACAATGCTCTTAAATCTTAATAATTGCCTCACATTAATATGATGTAGAATATCTTTTCATTAAGACTGAAGTCATGATGTGAATAGTCTAATAACTAATAAGACCAGAGATAAAATTTTAAATATTCCATGCTGATTTTAAAATATCTGTTAAAAATTCTACTCCTAAATTAGTGGCAGAAGCAAATTGAGAAAATAGTAAAATGTTTTGATTCAGAGAGAGTTTATTTACTTTTAATATATGATGACTTTAGTACTTCTGGTGTATGCAGGATTTTGGGGCATTGATAATATAGAATAATTAAAGAGGATGATCAAAACGCCATTTTAAGGACAATAGGAAAATGAATCAAAGTATAACACATACCCATAAAAATACTTTTAGTTGCTCACAATTTTTTCTATAGTATTGTTTTTACATTTCTTAAAAAGAAAAAATGCTTTAAATTTTTTATATAGAGAACTTTGGTGGTTTAAGGTATTTTGATTGTCATATAGAAAAGAAGATAGACGCAATGACCTTACAATGCCTTCCAGCTTTATGCTTCTTTATAGCTTTAGAATAAATATGTCTTGGTTATTGTTCCCTTACAAATAACATGTGGGAGTATGATTGCTGACATTCCATGCATAGTAATCAAGGTAATATCTATTTTATGAGGGTGCGGATCTTAATTAAGTTTGATCCAATTGGGTCACCTTAGAAGAATAATTACAAGTCAAAGTGCCAGTGTTCAAGGTTACACTACTTATAAAATGTTTCTTATTTAATATTACTATAGTTTTCATATTACTATTATCAATATAATTATCTTCGTGCAATAAATATTTTTTAAAATTTTATTCACATTTAGGCTGTAACTTATTTTGTTCAATCCTTGGAAAAAAACTACTTAATAGATTATCACAAAAACATGGAATCCCATCAAAAAAATAAGAACACATAAACTGGTAGATATTTTGTGATGAACTCTATCTTTTTAACACTATGCAGGATTTGTATTGTATCACAAAAGAAAATTTATGAAGACATCTTAAATAGCTAATAAAATAAAGTTTATATTGTTAAGATTCATTTTTGAATTTTAAATCGGTAACTTCAAAAAAAAGACCCTTTAAAAGATCTTTTTAACCTGTTCCTTGCAGAGTGTGTGTGTGTGTGTGTGAGAGAGAGAGAGATAAAATAGCAAATTATTCAAACTCATTTAGCAATGAAAATACAAAGTTAATTTAATGTATACACTAATTCCATGGAAGGGCTTCCATAGTCAGCTATCAGATAGAGTAGAAGCAGTAAGGAAGGAGATAAAGATAAGCAGTGCTCAGAGGGATCAATATAGGCAAATCTCAGAAAATTTTACCAAAAAACTTCCCGAAAATGTGGCCCCCGTTAATTTTTCAAAAGACAAGGTACAGAAACTAGAGTTAAATCTGGCAGCATAGTCATCTTGGACTTGCTTTATTTTAGAAGCACAAAGTAGGCAGGATTAGGTACAGAATTTCCCAAAGAAGCCATACATAAAAGACAAAGAAAATCTTCGGAAATAAAGAGGGCCTTTAGGTTAAAAACCATTGGCCTGGAAGAATAACATGTCCTCCATCAAAATAATTTTATTTATTGTGAGTACTAAAAATGAGTTTTCATTACGTACACACCAAAATCTCTTGAATAATAATAAGGAACAATGAAATTAGGAAAATAGGAAACCATATTAAGCCCATTAGAAGAGGTTATCAGGCAGCAGAGGAAATAAAATATGTTAACAATTACTTCACCTTCAGTTCCAAATCCATAATAAAACAATAGGAAAGAAATAAATACAAAAGCTTAAATAGACCAGGCGTGGTGGCTCACACCTGTAATCCCAGCACTTTGGGAGGCCAAGGCGGGTGGGTCATGAGGTCAAGAGATTGAGACCATCCTGGCCTACATGATGAAACCCCGTCTCTACAAAAAAATAAAAATTAGCTGGGTGTGGTGGCAGGTGCCTGTAGTCCCAGCTACGTGGGAGGCCAAGGCAGGAGAGTCATTTGAACCTGAGAGAGACGGGGTTACAATGGGCCGAGATCACACCACTGCACTCCAGCCTGGTGACAGAGCGAGACTACATCTAAAAAAAAAAAAAAAAGGCTTAACAGGCAACTATATCCATGAAGGTGAACCATCACAAAACAGAAAAACAAGAATTCAGTAAAAAGTTGAGACCAAAGAACACATGAAAGAGGTAAAGAAAAAAACACAAAATAAAGACAATGATGTTGAAAGTGTAACAAAGAAACAATAATGTTTAAAACACCATAAGGGACACTTGGATTACAAAATAAAAATCAATAGTGAATAAAATAAAATGAAAATAAAGAATTTTAAGATTAAGGAGAATTAATAGAGGTGGAAGGCAAAAACAAAGAAACTAAAAACCCATTCTGCAGGTCTTTTGAACTCCCCAATTAAGCAAATACAAAATAAAATCTAAGAGCAATATAACATATTAATTTGGTATGGCTGTGGAAAAGTGGTGTACTCATCCATTCCTGGAGATAATGCAGATACATTGTAGCACTGAATTGCCTTCAGCAAACTACATCTGTAGACTAACCATTATTTTTGTAAACAATGATTTATTGGAAAACAGCTATTTCTATTTCGTTATATATTGGCTATGTGCAGCCAAGTTTACTGGTTTCAATGAGGGTCATGTGCCCGAAAGTCTAAATTATTTATTGGGTATTGGGTGGCACTTTAAGAAAAAGGTTGAAAACCTCTAATTTATAATAAAATTATTAAAATGTGTATTTATACAGGATAATTTAGACAAATTATAGCGTATCTGCATGGTAGAATACTATGCATCTGTTAAAAGAGTGACGGTGCTTTTTTGTGCTTTTATGAATAAACCCACATGTTTTTAATGGGCTACTATTTTTGTTAAAATGAATATAGTAACTGCTACCTATTTGGTTTTATAGCCATAAAGAACATGTAGAATAAAAATAAATATTCCCATAGTAACCACCTGTGGGTGTTAGAGCTTAGGTGTGGATGAGAACCTGGAAGTTAAGAAAATGGAGTTCCTGTATGCCTTCTAGGACATTTGTTTGTTTTGCTACTAAAATACCAGGGGTTTTGTCTAGGTCCCGCTGTTCACTTCACAGAAAGCCAATCACTGAGACCACAAGTATTGCCAAAAAAGAAGGTTTTAATCGGGTGCTGCAGCCAAGGAGATGGGAGCTCAGTCGCGAGTCCATTTCCCTGACTAAAACTAGGGGTTTATACAGCAGGGAAGAAATGTTACCATATGTAAGAAAACAAGAACGAGGGAGGAGCAAGGAAGCAATAATGATGAATAAGAGGTCTGCATCTGGTGCTGTGATTTGGTGATTTTCATTTTTTTTATACAAGTTGCAGTTATTTGATACTTTTTTTGAGAGTACTGAAGGTCCTGTTCTGAGGAAGGAATTCAGGTAAAACAAATGTATTTCAAGCTTTACGACCAGAATGGTCAATTTCTACATTTATCCAAAAGAACTGTCTATGGAACTATTGGGTCAGTTTCAGTTTTTGAGCCATATATATGTAGCAGTTATACAAAGCTTTAAACAAATTAAATTTGAAAAGTAAAGATTCCTGTGATTTTTTTTTTTTTTCGCAGAGCCTCCCTTCATTCCCCAGGCTGGAGTGCAGTGGTACAATCACCGCTAACTGCAGCCTTGATCTCCCAAGCTCAAGCAATTCTCCCACCTCAGCCTCCCAAGAGGCTGGGACAGCAGGTGAACGCTGCCACACCCAGATAATTTTTGTATTTTTTGTAGAGATGGTGTCTTGCCATGTTGCCCAGGCTGGTCTCCAACTCCTATTCTCAAATGATTCACCTGCCTCAGCTTCCCACAGTGTTGAGATTATAGGCATTAGCCACCAGACCCTGCCCTGCGATCTTTTGAAAGAAAACTAAGGAATAAAATATGTTATATAGTAATTATTTAGTAAATATTTATTGAAAGTCTCATCATGGTTTATTGGCAAAATGCCTATACATAGAAACAATTCATATTGATTAACATAATAAATTAATGAATAATCTGCTTTGATGAATTCTCTAATATTTGCATTTCTAAGATAAATAGTATAGTAACTTGACACTGTTAGTGCCAGCTAATATTTTCAAAGATCGTGGTGCTCAGTTAATTATGAAAAGTCACAGAAACCTATTTTGACTGCCTTTTTCAAAATAGCAGGCCATTTAAATTTTTAAAAAATCCCACTTGGTTTATGTGGTAAGCATCAGTTAATCAGATTTGTTCTCTGCAGTTCCTTTGGCTTATAGAAATATTAAGAATAATGTCACATTGTCTAAATGTTCTTACCTTTAAATTTTTAATAATATAATTTAAGTGTAAAAAATTTGTTTAATGTTTCACTTGTTTTCTACTTCTTAATTTACTTATAACTTAAAAGTTGTCTATCATAAATGTACTGAAAATTATCTCAGCTTTCAGAATTATTTCACGTGATGCTTGAATTATTACAGAAGTGCATTGAGTAAAAAATATGTTGAGAATTGTAAACTATCTATTTTTCAGTGCAGAAAGCTTAACCCCTAACTTCTGTTTTCTCATTACTAGATACAATTAAAATACGTACCTAGAAATGTCTTGAATGGAAAACATGAGGTAGTAAATGTGCTTAGTATATTGCCTGGCAGGTGGTACTTACTCAACAAATGTTAACTCTTATTAAAGTAGTAGATATAATAATGTCATAATGCCTTTTATATAAATACTTAGAAGTCCATTAAAACTTAAATTGTGTGACTTCTCTTTGTTAAAGAAATTGATTTACTTGGCAGAGTTTCGGTTTTGGAATCTTCCTTGTAATAACATCTACCTAATGTGTAATGTGTATCTCATGTAAAATCCGTTTTTATATTTAACTAAGGGTCTTTTTTTATGTTGGATTTTTCCACAGAAAATTATAAATTTGCATTAGCACATACTCATGAAGTGGTAAGACAGTGAATTATAAACAAAATATATTCTATTGCATCTATTACAGAAGTTAAAATATCTAAAGAAAAAGAAAATGTATTTCCTCATTCATTACAAATGGTGACAAGGCTATAAAATAAAACAGCTTCACTTTGCTTTCTGATTTGTTTATATTTGCCACTGTTTATCACACTACCACAGTCCAGAAGTTAATTTCAGAAAACCACATGAGTTTGACAGCAAAAGCTTCAGTTTGCTACGTGTGATTTTACAGATACATGGGAGAAAGGAGAATCTGAAAAGAAACCATGTGTCCTCTGTATTGGTACGCTGGTAGAGAAAAAGTGAGAAAAGGAAGGAGGAAAGATCACGTCATCTAAGAAGCAAGCCACAGGGAAAAACGTATTTTTAGAACAGTATTTGTTTTTTAATATTCAATTGTATTGTGAATCATTTCATTCAGGCCATTCCAAATTGAAGTATAGTTTGCCTATTTCTCAGAATAATTAGAAAGCATTTTAAACTGTGAAGGGCATGGTCTTATATTCTTCCTTGGAAAATTTTATTTTAAAGTCTTAAAAATAGATTTTATTATAAGATTAGCCTTTTCAAATAGCAAAAAATATCTCTACAAACTGATTGATTGTGATGAAAGCAGTGCAAGAAGAAAATAGGAGTAGTAGAAATATGTTGGGTCACTGCACAACAGAGACTTTCCCATAATAAGACAGAATAACAGTAGAAAGAGGTTTATTTTAGTGGGAAAAAAACTAGAAAAGTGAAGCAAACTTGCAAACAACACATAAAAATGTGGAAAAAAAATGACATGTCACATCGATTCAGGCTGGTTATCTTTTGCCTGTTAAGATCTATGGAAAATTAAAATAACAAGTAAAATTTGATTAGCAAGATGATATGATAATGCCATACTTTTAAGAATTTCATTATGCTTTAAGATACTCAATTTTGATTCACACATAAGAAAATGTTTTTAAGAGTGAGGGCATATCAAGGCTTTACACTGAAGGCATGGTTTAACATGGTTTAACCTAAGTTAAAATGCTTAGGGAGAATTGAAAACATGGAATTGTATGCATGGGTTGGGATCATTGTATCAATCAAAATTGGGCAAACAACTATTTTTTAAAAATCAAATGATGAAGAAAATATGATTTAATTCTATTACATTGAGGTATACTCTAATTTCTTAAACTATAATAAAAAGTTAGGGGTACTTTTAAAGTTTCTTTTATAGGTGTTCTAAGTTTTATTTTAACATGTACAAATGCATGCAAACTACTTTCTTGTTTAGCAAATTTATACAAGCATAAAATTAAGCAATTTCAAAAACAATAGAATGACATATTTTAAGAACTTTTAAAATCATAGAGGTTCATGTTTAAAATAAGATTTCCAGAAACATAATTGTAATTTGCATTTATAATCCAAAGGTTTAATTTTGAAACTTCTTTCTCTTATTTTTTTTTAATCTTTGATCACCTTGCCTGCATTAACTATTGCAACGTACAAAAGGCAAGAGATATTTGAACTGTATTATATGTTGCAGTGCTGGCTTTTGGAATGACCCTACAATGTCCTCTGCATTAAAAATATGTGGATATCAGCTCCATAGTACCTATACTCTCTTGACACTCCAAAAGCAATTTAATCTTAGTAAGCTTTAATAATATCACTGTGATTCCACAGTCCAAATACTCCCATGGTCCTCTCATAAAGAACTTCTCATAACATTACTTATTTTTTATCATCCTTCAAAGAATTCAGAATACATGGTAAATTACAATAATGTATCTAAGTGAACAACATAGAAACTAAGGTGAGTTATTACAACAGAGAAACCAAAATTTGTTGACCAACAACAACAATTTGTGTAAAGTATTTCTGCACATTGTAATTTTGTTCATATGTCCTTTAAAAGCTATGTACTAGCCTGCAGATTACAAACTTGTTTAGGTAATTCTAATTATTTAAAAATATTATTAGTAAGTTATTTCATTTTGGGAAATAGGTACATAAAAATCAAAATTTTACAAACTTATTTTGAATTCAGTATTGTGCATAGATGAATGATAAATTACTAGGTTTTATACAGGTCATTGAGATAAGCATACAAAAATGCTTTCATGTTGAGTTTTAGTTAAATTGTGCTTCTCCTCAAAAATCATCAAAAACTTGGGCCAATGGTGATTGAGCAAAGCTGCTCTCACTTTCTCCAAGCTCTTGATTTATCAGATCAATCAGTTGTAAAAAGTGAAGACTCAACTTTCTTTTGATAGACAGAAGGAAATTCTGGGTGGGCAGACACAAATAAACTGTGTATTCATTACCAGTGGAGGTACTCTTGTCAATTCATCTACTCTTTTGAAATGGCACCTCAGAGCCATACCTCCAGTTATACCAGAAGAGATTCTTTAGAAAGGCTCACAGAAATGAGCCATGGTTCAAATGTAACAATGTTTTTGCATGTGACCAAAAGCGATAGAATAATATTCATCACTCCTTTTGTTCACTAGCAGCAATAGCAAATGAATAGATCTTCCATCTTTTCTATCTCAATGTTTTGATGACTGTAATATGTTTTTATTCTCCAAGGTAACTGAGCAATCATTTGAAATATGATTGACTTATTCTTTCAACAAACATTTAGTTACTTTATTTGTTTATTTTTTTGAGATGGAGTGTCACTCTGTCACCTAGGCTAGAGTACAGTGGCGCGATCTCAGCTCACTACAACCTCTGCCTCTTGGGTTCAAGTGAGTCTCCTGCCTCAGCCTCCCGAGAGCTGGGATTACAGGTGCTCACCACCGCGCCTGGCTAATTTTTGTATTTTTAGTAGACATGGGATTTCACCATCTTGGCCAAGCTGGTCTCAAACTCCTGACCTCGTGATCCACCCGCCTCAGCCTCCCAAAGTGCTGGGAATTACAGGCATGAGCCACCGCACCCTGGCCTAGTGACTTCTTAGTTGGAATAATACTGAGCTAAAGTGTTTGAAGCATGTTTTCACATTTAATATGTGTTATATAATTAAAGTAGAAAAAGGCTTCTACAAAGAAGAAGGATTGAAGACATCTCATTTGTGAACAAAATTACCCCTACTATATGACTCAATCTGCATGTCTTTTTCTGTTTGCCAATTACAGTTTGTTTTTGCACACCTTAGCTTAGCTTAGTTACTGAAAGACTCAATCTTCACCTAAAGAAATAGAAGTATTTTCCACATAATTGAGAACTTGTGCCTCTGGACATATATGGGACCTCAGGTCAATGATCATTAAGAGGATTTCTCCCCTAGTATATAAATAATTTTAGCTGAATTTTGTGTCTTGGGACTCAAATCAACAAATAAAATTTCATTTTCTGGATTAGCCATAGAACTACCTTTTTTTGTCAGTATCTTCCCCAAAAACCTCACTGGGAATTGTTACTATTATGTGGTTTAAAAGGAGAGAAAGGCCAGGCAAGGTGGCTGACACCCGTAATCCCAGCAATTTGTGAGGCCAAGGCGGGTGGATCATCTGAGGTCAGGAGTACGAGACCAGCCTGGCCAACATGGTGAAACCCTGTCTCTACTAAAACAACAAAAATTAGCAGGGCATGATGGTGGTGCCTGTAATCGCAGCTACTCAGGAGGCTGAGGCAGGATAATTGCTTGAACCCGGGAGGCAGAGGTTGCAGTGAGCCCAGATTGCACCACTGTACTCCAGCCTGGGCAACAAGAGCGAGACTCCATCTCAAAAAAATAAATAAAATAAAATAATTAAAAAAATAAAAGGGTAGAATGTTGCTGACCATTTCTGGTCAGACAGTTTTTCCCTCTGGTCTCTATTTGACTGCCACTTTCTCTTATACATGATAATTTCCTTTTATTATCTTCTTGGTTCACTCACTATAACAAATGTTTTATGTTTTTGAATTGGGAGTTCCGGTTCTGAGATATCCTCTTGTGACATGACATGTGGAATATTAAAATGTAGACAAAATTATCTTGGTCTTCTTTCTCATTATAAATAACTGAAATGATGCAAAAAACTTTAGTGCACTGTGCACATTATATAACATGTATTAGTTCTTTTTTAAGTTTCTAAAATATGGCTGTTTTGATTACTTTTTCTTAGTTTGGGAAATTTATATTAAACTTTGCAAATAAATAATCACCTTAAAGTCATTTAAATTGATTTTTAAAAAGAACATTCTGTATGCTGTAGAGTAATTAATGCTAATGTAAAATATTAGTAATAATAATAATTAGTAAGCATTTACTGTGCCATGACTATATTAAGTATTTCTCATCCACTAACATTTTGTAATTCTGTAAACACTAAACTAAGTATTTCACATCCAGTAATATTTTGTAATTCTTAACACAGATATAGTTTGTGATAATTATTTTATTTTTATTTTTATTTTATTTTATTTTATTTTATTCTTGTGTTCCAGCTTGAGACTAGAGAAGATAAGCAGATGAAAGTTGTATGCAGTAGTCTCTTTCTATATAGATTAAAAATGCATTTTTATGTTGATATGAGAAAATAATCCTATACTTATCATTAACTTTTGATTATAAAAAGTATGGTGTGGTATTTTTACATCAATAATGAAAATAATAATACCTAACATTTATGGAGTAATTACTTGCTATGTGCCAAGTCCTGTGCTAACATTTTTAAAGCCTTAGCTCAATTTGTCATTAAAAAAAAAAAACAAAAGAAAATTTCAAATATTGATTATTTGTCCATCTTCCTCTATAGATGATAAACTAAAGCACTGGAAAGTTAAGTGACTTTCCCTATATTTTACAGTTTCTAAGTGGCACAATATAATTAGAAATTCTATTTGAATCTGGAGCCCAGAGTCTTTAATAAGAAAAGAAAAACACTTTGGTTCAATGAGTTTTAAGCCTCCACTTTTAACGACAATCATTTTAGTAGTTAATGAATGAAAATTTTCAAAGCCTTCTTGCCTACAGAGATAGCCAAGGGAAACGTGGACCAATGAATTCAGTAGAATTCTCCTTTTGATCAGTGTCAGTGGCAGAGGACTGAGCACTGGTCTCTGCATTGGGCTGAATGGGCTGGTGGTTGGGTGATAGTGTGAAACCCAATTTAACTACTTAGCTTTTAAAAAATAATTAATAGAAATAAGTATCCTCAAAGTGACCATAGTGCAGGCCAAACATTAAAGCTATCATCAGACACATAATTCATAAAGGAAGATATTCAGAGTATGAGCATATCTTTAAAGACAAAATTTAGAGGTACTAAAAATTCATAAATGTGGCTTTTATTCCTTGTCTACTGCCTCCTAATAAATAAGCCATTACTTTAGAAGGTTAGATTTCACAGATTTATTTGGTTAGCCTACATAGTTAAATAGAGGTTGCTATGATAAGCTTTTTTGCAGTGCCCCACATCAGACCTTATATCTATAACTGCCTTTCAGTTTATCTGGAACTGATGGCTATTAATATAATTATCTTATAAATTGATCAACAACTGTTTAACAATATTAAGTAGTTGCCCAATATCATATAGTTACCAAATCAATGAAGTTTAAACCCAACTTAGGATTGTCGCAAAAATATCAATGTTTCCATTTAGTGAATGGGCCAGTAAATCAACCATCAGATTCTACTTGAAAGCTACTACTGTAAGGCAGAAAGATGTGTGTGATAAATAAGATTCATGAGTCCTCTGCAAAGGATTCAAATGCATGAATATCTTGGAATTAGTCTGGTTTCATCTCTGTGAATAAACCAGTTTACAAAACTTTTATACTTCATCTTAAAATGGCTTAAATCCTAAAGCGTAGAAGAGAGCTAGAACGTAACCCCCTTTCCCCGCCTTTTTAACTTTCTTTGTTTTATGATGAGAAATTTTCATTATCTCATAAAAGTTTCACAAAACTTGTTTTAAAGTTCCTATATTTTGAATTCCAAAAAAAGATTTTTTAAATAATTATTGCAAAAAAAGTGCTTGGATTATATGATTCTATAAGAAGTCTGAGAGAAAGAATGTGTTGAGTCTTTGGAGATTTTATGTTTTAATTATTATGTTAATTTGCTTTCAATTTACATGTTTCTATCTTTAAAAAAATTTGTTCTAAAGAGATTGTTTAATAATTTCATTTTTGACTCATGTTTTCCTACAAATTTTAGATGCACGAAGGGAGAACAAGAGACAAGGTGAGGAAACAATCAACTTGCTTACACAGACAATAAAAAGTAGATAAAAGCAGATTATGAAAAACGGGATTTTATTGTGTAGAAAAAGAGTAATTTTCAGCCCAGTCACTGATGAATTGATTCATTTGTTTTTACCTGATGGTATGAAATAGAGTTGTCATCAAATTTTACATATTATTTATATGCATTAAGCACTTTTGCAGATAGCATTATCTTAATTCAAGTCTCACCCCAACACTGACTTATTTTCTAACTGTGGAAATTGAAGTTCAAAATAAAAATTAGCAACTTAGCCCAAGAAGGATAGCTGGGAAATTGTAGAGCTTGGACAATCCTGGAGGCTATCGAACATATCATACTCTGTCTGTTCAACTGTTCATGTATGAAGTGTATCTGAATCAAAAAGCTGTTGTTTCAGAGAAGAATGCAAAGTGAGATGGATGAAGAAATATTGTAAGGAAGGGGTCCAAAGCTGTAATACAGTTTTATTTTATAAGTATCTGTGAAAAATAGAGGAAAATGTGTATTATGAATGTTACTTTTCTAGAGAAAATGTACAGTACAAGCTTTCAAGTATAGGAACAAACACAAGAATAACCCTATTTCTAGAAGAACCTTACTTCATATCAAATGTGCTGTACATTTTATAAAAATGGTTTTTCATTCTTAATAAAAAATAATGTCATAGTTCTAGTTTATATATAACATATTACATAAGGCAGAATGTTGTGACTGATTCAGGCATCCTGATTCCTTTTCCCAACCACACAGATTCATACATTAGGCCATTTAATTTTTGCAAATCAAATGTCTCAAATTTCACAGTTCATTTTCAAGTTAAAAAGTTACTGATGTGTTTTCTATTTCCTCATGAATAGATTTGTGTTGTTACCTTTTTTGTGCAATAATGAATTATTTTTTGACACATTCCAATGTTTTTTTCTCACATGCCTTTCCTCATTTCAGCTCTAAATAATGAAATCATCACTGACTCCACTGGCATTCATCTCCACTCTGATTTGTGTGAAGACCTCTTAGATTGAAGTTTTACACTGTCAACAACTAGAGGGGCTTGCTGTGATCTTGTCATAGTCTATTTGTTTTATATTTTTTCTCTTTTCCCTTCACATATTCCTTTAATCTAATTTCATGTGAAAATATAGTTAGTTGGCTGCTTTTACTTATTTTTCTGGATTGTCAATAGAAATATTAACCCTGACAAAAATAAATATAGTATAGGCCTCCACACCACCCTACTAGATACTTACCTTCATTAGTTTATTATAGATCATCACCCATTTTCAAAATCTGCCAGTTATTTTTATAATGTGTGTGCATGTTTTACTCTAAGATCCTCCTATTGATTTTGCTCTTAAGGTTTAAGCTCTTCTATAATTTGATGTAAATATAAGAAGGGGAAAAAGTAGTTGTTATTTTTTGTGATCAGACTTGACTTCTAGGACTGAGAAGCTGTTGTCCTTACTACATGAGATGGGTTTTTAGAAGAGTATAAAATAGTTTAACTTTGTGTCAAATGTATTTATCATGTGCCTACTATCAGGATTCCATTTTCATGGGTATTCTTTACTTAAAACTCAAGTGCTTTTTAATACTTTAAATATATAAGATTGATATAAAATGTCAATAGATTCTTTTTTGCAAAAAGATCTTTAGAAGCCATTACTGGTAAATTGCCAAATTCTAATTGAATGAAAAATTTTTATGACAGTTTTATCATACAAATTATATATTTATTGTTCTTTTAGTGCACATTATCTGGTATATTACAGGTCTGTTGTCAATGTCTGTAGATGGTTTGAATTTTTTAAAAAAGTGGTAAGTGCCAAGTTTTAATATCTTTCCTCAAGTTGTAGAAAATGACCATTGAAAATTAATTTCTATTTAATAATTGAACAATAATACAATTTTGGAGCTTGAAATAATCATTAAGATTTAACTGACACTAAAGTTTTTGCATATGCTTTGCAGAAGAGCAAAGTGATATACAACAGAAAAATGAGAAGATTAAAAGAGATTTAAGCTCCATCTTAGACTATAACTCAGCCCTTCAGACATCCAGAACTCTGAAATGCCACACCCAAATTATGAAAGCAGAAATGGCTATATATTATTTTTCTATTGCTGCATTACAGAAAACTACAAACTAGGAGGTTTAAAACAACCTGCATTTATTATATCTCACAATTCCCCTGGGTCAGGATTCTGGACATGGCATAACTGCTCAGGGTCTCAGAAGGCTGCAGTGAGGTTGTAAGCAGACAACATTCCCATCCAGATGCTCAACTAGGGGAGAGACTTCCAACATCATTCAGGTTGTTGGCAGGAGTCATTTCCTTGTGAATATTTGCCTGAGGGCTTTCTATTGGCACTCTGCTGGGGACCACCCTCAGGTTTTAAAAGGTGCTTAAATCTCCTGGAAGCCACCTGCAGTTCTTTAGCATGTGGATCTCTTTGGTTAGACTGCTTACAATCAAGGCAAAAAGGTCAATATTTCACCTCAGGGAGGTTCCTAGTCCCTCTTCTAAAAGCATTCTCCTGATTAAGTCAGTCTATCACAAAATAATCTACATTTAATTACATCTGCAAAACCTCATCGCCTTTGTCATCTCCTGTTAGCTAGAAGCAAGTTACAGACCCATCTCCACTAAATGGAGGTGATTATAAAAGGTGTGAGTGCCAGGGCATGGGGAGCTTGAGGAACCCTAAGATGTGTCTACTACAGCTTGCTGCCATGATTCAAACTAGCAATTTATTGAGATTCTGCTATGTATATTAGATATAGAAAGCATAACTGAACTTTAAACTTTTCCTGAATAATTCAAGAATCCTGCCTGACTCTCCACATTCTGTACTTTTTCTCAAAGTTTAAACTAAATCAACTTTACTATCTCATCTCTTCTTTGTCTTCAGATTTTTAGAAAATCTATTACTCTTTTCCTTCTCTCTCTCTCTCTCTCTCATTACTCCCATCAGCACCCAAATATATTCTAGATAAGCTCTGTTCAATACAAATATAATACAAGCTTCACAGGCAAGTCACATATGTAATCACATTAAAGGTAAAAAGGAACATGTGATATCAATTTGCAGAATATATTTTAACTCAACATATAAAAGTATAATCTTGACATCTACTATATATAAACAATTTTTAGGACACTATTTACTTTTTTTCTTCTTACTAGGTCTTCAAAATCTGGTGTGCATTTTACACTTACAGCACATCTCAATGTGTAGTGCTCAATAGGCGCATGTGAAACAGCGCCTACCTTATTGACAATGTAGCTCTCTCTTATTAAAAACATTAAATTATAACAGTCACATCAGGAACATGGTGTAATAGATGGTGACCTGCTTATCACCCTCCACAACAACAAGAATTCCACAGTCACTCACAGACAAAAGTCTCTCTTTGGGAGCCTTTGGATTCATGTAGGAGACTGTAAAACTCTGGTGGAGCCCAAGACCTTGGAAGGTTTTTTGAGAGTGTGCACAGGGACCTGTGTTGCTGATCTGCTGAACCTGCTCCCAGATACAAGCCCAGAAACAACTTCATTCCCAAGGGCCTTATCTACAGCCCCACTTGGTCTGGAATTTGCAAACCTAACCATCTATCAGGGGTCCAGGAGGAATTGTACCCGCTAGTGCCTCAGTGAATAGGCTCATATGCCTGCTGATGTCAGTCTCAGCAGTAAACAGGAATGTTACTATGTGGCTTGGCTCCAGTCTTCCTCAGCTGAAGTCTCAGCTCAGAACTGCTTACACAGGAACCCAGAGAAAGACACACTATATCTCACAGTCTGGAAGTCTTAGCCTCTGTGTCATGCTCACCAACCTTCAGCCCACAGCTGATCCTGAGGGGACCCAGTCTCGGTTCCAGCCCACGTCGTTGCAGTTGAGGACTTATTCAGTCTTTGTGGGAATCTGTTGTGAGATGCGCTTATCTGGTACACCAAGAGAAGCTTTCAGACTTGAATCCCTGGCCAGTTTTCCCATGTAGCCTAGGTAAACTTCTTGCATCTCCTCCAGGTCTGTACAGGCCAGAAGGCTGCACCAACCTCAGAGCCCTTGAGAGACTTTCAGAAAACCTGGGTGTATGTTTAGTCTAGTGCTGCGATGGTTGCAGGCTCAGGAAACACAATAGTCAGCCTGCTTAGAATCTCTGGAAGGCCTTGGAAAAAAGATGAACACAAACAAAGCCAGACCACAAAGCCAGGATTCCTCAATGCACAATGCACAGACATTGTTGCATTGTTGCACACCCACAAGCATCAAGAATATTCAGGTAAATATGACCTCATCAAATGAACAAAATAATGCATTAGATACCCACTTTAAAGTGACGAAGATGTGTGATCTTTCAGATAAATAATTCAAAATACTTATTTTGAGGAAGCTCAACAAGCTTCAAGAAAACACAAGAAAACTATAGAGGAATTTATCAGAAAATTTTGACAGAGATTGAAATACTACAAATCAGAAATCCTAGATGCAAAAAATACAATAAAAAATTAAAAGTTCAGTAGAGAGCATCAACAACAGAATTGATCAAACAGGATAAGGAATTAATGAGCCTGAAGAAAGGCTATTTTAAAATACACAGTTGGGATTAAAAAAATAATAAAAAAATGAAGAAAGAATATAAGATCTATGAGACAACGTCATAAGGGCAAGATTTTGGTTATTGGGCTTCAAGAGGGAATCAAGAAAGACAAAGAAGTGTAAACCTTCTTCAAAGACATAATAAGAAAAAGTTCCAAACCTAGAGAAAAATATAAACAGCCAGATACAGAAAAGTCCACTCTTACCAATCAGATTCAACCTAAATATTAATACCCTGAGACCCTAATAATCAAATTGTAAAAGTCAAAGACAAAGAGAATTTTAAAGCAGAAAGAGAAAAGAAGGAGATACCATCTAAGGAAGATCCAATATACCTGGCAGCAGACTTCTCAGCAGAAATCTTGCAGGCCAGGAGAAAGGGAAAAAATATATTGAGTGTTAACATTGCTTAGCAAGAATGATCTACCTAGCAAAGCTATCCTTTAGAAATGAAAGAAATAACAACTTTCCTAGACAAATAAAAGCTGAGGAAATTAATCAGTATGAAATTTGCCCAAATAAAAATGCCAAAGAGAGCTTTAAAACCAAAACAAAAGATTGTTAATATAATTTCATTTCCAATATTGTACTTCTGATGTGTAAAGAAATATATCTTAGATATGAAGACTAGAAGATGAAACTCTTTAAAACAGTAACTACAGTAACTTGTTAAAAGACAGGCACTGTAAAAAAATCTGTGACCAAAAATTCAAAATGTGGAGGGGAAATAAAGTTAATATATACAGCTTCATTTATTTTTAATTTTTTGGCAACTAAGGTTAATTTATCAGCTTAAAATAAATTGTTATAACTAAAAAATGTTTTTGTAAGCTTCATGGCAACTGCAAAGCAGGAACCTGTAACAGATACACTAAAAATAAAAAGCAAGGGATCCAAGTACACTACTAACCATAAATAAAGCATAAAAAAAGAAGAAAGGACCTCAAAACAATTAGAAAACAAGTAACAAAATGACAGTAGTTAGCCCTTATCTATTAATATGTACTTTGAATGTCAATGATTAAATTCTCCAATTAAAAGACATAGAGTAATTGAATAGATTAAAAAACAAACAAATAAAGAGACCTAACTGTACAGTGTCTATGAGAAACTCACTTTACCTGTAAAGACACACATAGACTAAGAGTGAAGGGATAGAAAAAAAATATTCCAGGCAAATGGAAACCAAAAAACAGTAGGAAGAGCTACACTTATATCAAATAAAATAGACTTCAAGCTAACAACAACAAAAAGAGAAAAAGAAGGCCAATATATAATAATAAAGTAGTTAATAGATCAAGAGGTTATAACAATTATATGAGGTTATAACTGTATATATATACACACACACATATATATACATATATATGTATGTATATAATTATATGCATCCAGCTTTAGGACACCTAAATATATAAAGCAAATTTTAATATTCCCGAGGGGAGAGATAGGACTTTAATATCCCACTTTCAGCAATAGATAGATCGTCCACACAGAAAATCAACAAAGAAACATTAGAGCTATACCACATTCTAGACTAAATGGACCTAAAAAACATTTACAGAACATTCCATCCAACAGTTGCAGAATACACATTCTTCTCAACATCACATGGGCATTTTCTAGGATAGATCATGTGTTAGGCCACAAGACTAATCTTAAAATATTTTTAAATAAAAATTATATCAAATACAATTTCTGACCAAAGTAGAATAAAACCAAAAATTAATAACACGAAAACTTTTTAAAATGTACAAATACATGGAAATTGAACATTAGGCTCTTGAACTAATCAGCTAATGAGTTGATGAAAAAAATAAAAACAAAATTAAGAAAATTTTGAGACAAAAGCAAATAGAAACACATATCCAAACATATGGGATAAAGGTAAAACATTTCTAAGAGGGTAGTTTATAGCCATAAACACTGAGATCAAAAAACTATAAAGATATTGCATCTGCAGGAACTACTAAAACAAGAAAAACCAAACCCAAAATTAGTGGAATAAAGTAAGTACTCAAGATAAGAGTAGAAATAAATGAAATAGACATTAAAAAACAATCCAGAAAAATGAAAAAAATAGAGTTGGGTTTTGGAAAATATAAATAAAACCTATAAATCATTAGCCAGACTAACCAAAAACAAACAAAAATAAATAAATAAATATTATAAGAAATGAAAAAAATGAGACATTACAACTAATACTACAAAAATTAAAAAGGATCATTGGAGACTATTATAAACACATATATCCTAATAAATATGACAACTTAGAAAAAAATAGATTAATTCCTGAACACCGAAAATCTACCAAAGTTGAATCATTCAGAAGAGGAAAATTTGTACAGACCTATGATGAATAACAAAAAGTTATTTTTTAATTAAATGCCCCACATTTAATCAGTAACAAAAAGTTTCCCATCATACAAAAGCTCAAGAACCAATGATTTCACTGTTGAATTCTATCAAACCTTTAAATAACTAATATCAATTCCACATAAAAATTCTGTAACATTTCTGTATGCCACTAGCAAACCACATGTAAAAGAAATTGTGTAAGCTATTCCATTTCTAATAGTTACAAAAAATATACCTAAGAATAAATTAAACAAAGGAGTTGAAAGATCTCTACAATGAAAACTATAAAATACTGATGAGACAAATTGAGGAGGACACAAATAATTAAAAATATCTCTCATGTTCATAAATTAGGAAAATTAATATTATAAAATTGTTTTTACTACACAAAGCTATCTACAGATTCAATGCAATCCTTATCAAAATACCACTGACATTCTGCAAAGAAAAATAATTTTTAAAAATTCTAAATTAAGTATGAAACCACAGAAGAACCTGAATGGCACAAACAAGCTAAACAAAAAGAACAAAGCTAGAAGCATAACATTATCTGACTTGAAAATATATTATAAAACAATAGCAACCCAAACAGCATGTTACTGGCATTAAAATAGACACATAGACCAATGGAACAGAATAGAGATTCCAGCACTAAATTTACAGATTTATATTCAACTCTGATTTTTGACAAAGGCATTAAAAACACATACTTGGGAAATGATAGTGTATTTAAAGGTTCTGGGAAACTCAATACATGCAGAACAATAAAACTAGGCCCCTCTTATTGTTTACAAAAGTCAACTAAAATGAATTAAATAACTAAATGTAAGATCACATACTATGAAATTACTCAGAAGAAAACATAGTGGAAATGCCTCATGACATCGGCTTGGGCAATGATTTTTTAAATAAGAACTCAAAAAAAAAAAAGGCAACAAAAGCAAAAATAGGCAAATAGAATTACATATAACTAAAAACCTTCTACATGGCAAAGGAAACTATCAAGAGTTTCAAGACAATTTGCACCATTGAACCTACACATCTGGCCAAGTGTGAATACCCAGAATATATAAGAAACTCAAACAATTCAACAGAAATTTTTTTAAAAAATTGAATAATTTGATTAAATAATGGACAAAACACCTAAATAGACATTTATCAAGGAAAACATACAAATGGCCAACAGGTATATGAAAATATGCAATATAATCAGTGTCACTAATCATCAGGAAAATGCAAATCAAAATCACAATATAGCTCACTTAAGTTAGAATAAATTTTATCAAAAAGACAAAAAATAAAAAAAAAGCTGGTAAGGTTGTGGAGATAAGAGAACTCTTACGCACTGTTGGTGGGAATTAAATTAACACAGCCATTATGGGCATCAATACAGAAGTTCCTCAAAAATTAACAATAGAACTACCATATGATCAAGCAAGTTCCCTACAGGGTATACATCCAAAGAAAGGAAATGAGTATGTCAAGGAGATATCAGTACTTCCATGTTTATTTCAACACTATTCACAATACATAAAATATAGAATCAACAACAGTGCCCATGAATGGATGAATAAATTTCAAAAATGTAGTATATATACACAATTGAATACTATTCACTCATAAAAAGAATGAAATCTTGTCATTTGTGACAAGGTAGGGATACTATATTAAATGAAACAAGCAAAACACAGAAGAACGAGTTCCTCATGATCTCACTGATACATGGAATATAAAAAAATGACCTTATAGAAGGTTATTATATAACTAGAGAGTATAGTAGTGGTTATCAGGGCTAAAAAGCAGTGGAGGGGCTAGTTGGTCAATTGGGACAAAGTTACAGTTAGATGGAATAAGTTTTGATGTTTGCAATAGGTTGAATATGGTGAACAATAATGTATTGTATATTTCAAAGTAGCTAGATGAGGGGTATTGAATGTTCTTATCACAAATAAATTCTAAATGTTTATGGTGATACATGCTAATTACCCTGATGTGGTTATTATGTATTGTATACATGTATGGCAGCATCACACAGTACCCCATAAATATGTTCAATTATTATGTGTCAATTAAAAATAACAGATATCTTAATAATAAAAATAATAAAACACAAAACAAAAATAGTATTAAAAATCCCTCCCCAGCTATGATCTTTGTGATTGATTCTCTTTTACTATTCTAGAAAATGTTTTTTAAAAACAGCTTCTATATCCTAACCTATCAATTATTCTTTTACACTTTCTCAGCTGGCTTCTTCACTTAAAACTTCATCATTACTTGTATTATTCCATTTTCACACTGAAACTGGATAATTTATTTAAAAAAGAGGTTTCATTGACTCAGTTTTACATAGATGAGGAAGCCTCAGGAGACTTACAATTATGGTGGAAGTTGAAGGGGAAGCACTCACCTTCTCAACAAATTGGCAGGAGAGACAGAGAGCATGAGCAAAGGGGAACTGCCACTCTTTTAAGACCATTGGATCTCGTGAGAATTCACTCACTATTATGAGAACAGCATGGGGAAACTGCCCCCATAATCCAGTCACCTCCCACCAGGTCCCTCTCTCAACACATGGAGATTATAATTCATGATGAGATTTGGGTGGGGACACAGAGCCAAACCACATCATCTCTATTTTGCTAAAATTGCGATGTTGCTAACTGAAATGGAACTTATAATGAGAATTCTCTTCAATTTGACACACAGTTGATATCTTATTTCCTCATAATTATTTTCCCTTTAAATATGTGGCATCATTTGTGCCTAGTTTATCTCTGCATCTCTGATATCATACTAATCCTGTCCTTTATGATATTTAACAAGCTAGGTCTAAAATGAAACTGTTATTCTTATCTAAAATGGGATCCTTTTTAAATATTTCCCACATTAGTAAATGGGATCACTATTGCCCCCAAAATTTGCATAATTATTTCATTTTCTTGCTCTTCTAAATACACAAACACACACATGAAAGTACCTTAAAAAGACTGTGGAAAATGGAATTAAAGTAAAAAAAAAACAGTGTTATTTTTCAATAAATTCCTTCAAGTTCAAGACACTTTTGTAAGTGATGATACTGGCTCTTTAGTCCGTACAGAAAGACCTGAGAGTCCTGGGAATTTAAACATGTAAATATAGTGTTTTTTTACACTATTAACTGAAGGAAAATGGGTGGTCTTCATAGAATTTTTTAAGATTAGGAAACAAAAATGTCAGAAGGAGGCAAATCAGAACTGCAAGGTGAATGTAGCCTAATATTTTCCATCAAAACTCTAAAATAACTGCCCTTTTTTGATGGGAGGAATGAGCAAGAGCATTGTCCTGGTGGAAAAGACTCTCTGGTAAGACTTTCCTGGTTGTTTTCCTGCTAAATCGTTGGTTAACATTCTCAAAACACTTTCATAATGAACAGATGTTATTGTTCTTTGGAGCTCCAGCAAGTCAACAAACAAAATGCTTTGAGTGTCCCAAGAAACTGTTGCCATGAACTATGCTCTTGACCAGTCTACATTTGCTTTGACTGGACCACTTCCACCTCTTGGTAGCCATTGCTTTGGATGTGCTTTCTCTTCAGAATCATACTGATAAAGCCATGTTTCACCCCCTGTTGCACTTCTTTCAAAAATTGCTTCAGAATCTTAACCTCACTTGTTTAAAACTTTCGTTGAAAGCTCTTCTTTTTTTCTGAAGCTGTTATGGGCACAACAGTTAGGGCACCCATCGAATAGCAAGTTTGTTCAACTCTAATTTTTCAGTCACAGTTGTGCTGGACCAATTGAGATAACTATAATGATGGCTATTGTTTCCATTGTTAACCACCATTCCCTTTCAATTAGGTCACAAACAATATTATTTTTTTCCTTGAAAATTGATATGAATTATCTGCCGCTGTGGGATTTATCTTCAACATCGTGTCTTAAAATGAGTTATCTATTTGTAAACTGTTGATTTCTTTTGAGTACTTTCCCTATAAACTTTGTAGAAAGCGTCAATGATTTCACCATTCTTCCCCCCAATCTTCACAATAAGTTTGATTTTTGTTGTTGCTTAAATTTAGCACAATTCATGTTGCTCTAATAGGGGCTTTTTTCAAACTGATGTCTTTTTCATTTTGGTGTCTGAAACTAGATCCTGTTGAGATGTAACAAATTCATATAATTTAGTTTCAAAAAAGTTGAAAGTCATGCATAGATTTTTAAATAAAACATAAATTTTCCATTAATATTTTGAAGACCTATCATGTATATATGGTACATATACATATATAGTTATATATGCAAATACAAATTCCAGAAGCACTTACTGACCTTCAACTATTTGTCAAGCAGTATTTTAGAGAGTAAAAGGAACAGTTTAGGACTGCTGAGGACAGCTTGTATATGCATGTGCTGAAAAGAACAAGATAAAATAAATATATAATAATTAATATATCATAGTGATATATAATGATGTAATGATATAAAATAACAGGCAATAAAAAATAGAAAATTGAGACTACATTAAACTAAAAGGCTTTTACTCAGCAAAGGGAATGATATGGTTTGGCTCTGTGCCCACCCATATCTCATCTTGAATTCTCACATGTGGGAGGGACCTGGTGGGAGGTAATTGAATCATAGAGGCAGGTCTTTCTCATGTTGTAGTTGAAATAGTAAGTCTCCTGAGATCTGATGGTTATATAAGGGGGAGTTCCTCTGCACAAGCTCTCTCTGCCTGCTGCCATCCATGTAAGATTTGACTTTCTTCTCCTTGCCTTTCACCTTCTGCCATGATTGTGAGGCTCCTCCAGCCATGTGGAACTGTAAGTCCAATAAACCTCTTTTTTTTTTTTTTTTGTAAATTACCCAGTTTCGGGTATGTCTTTATCAGCAGCATGAAAATGGACTAATATAGTAAATTAAACTGGTAGAGTAAAACCGGTAGAATGGAGTGTGGATGGAAAGATACTTGAAAATGTGGAAATGACTTTGAAACTTGGAAACAGGGAGAGGTTGGAACAGTTTGTAGGGCTCAGAAGAAGACAGGAAAATGTGGGGAAGTTTGGAACTCCATAGAGACTTGTTGAACGGCTTTGACCAAAGAGCTGATAATCATATGGACAACAAAATCCAGGCCGAGGTGTTCTCAGTTGAAGATGGCGAACTTGTTGGGAACTGTAGCCAAGTCGACACTTGTTGTGTTTCAGCAAAGAGACTGGTGACATTTTGTCCCTGCCTTAGAGATTGGTGGAACTTTGAACTTGAGAGAGATGATTTAGGGTATCTGGTGGAAGAAGTTTCTAAGCAGCAAATCATTCAAGAGGTGACATTGGTGCTATTAAAGGTATTCAGGTTCATAAGGGAATCAGAGCATAAGAGTTTGGATAATTGGCAGCCTGACAATGCAAAAGAAAAAAAATCCCATTTTCTGAGGAGAAATTCAAGCCTACTGCAGAAATTTGCATAAATAACGAGGAGCTGAATGTTAATCTCCAAGACAGTGGAGAAAATGTCTCCTGGGCATGTCAGACGTTTTCATGGCAGCCCCTCCAATCACAGGCCCTGAGGCCTAGGAGGCAAAAGTGGTTTGGTGGGCTGGGCCCAGGGTCCCTGTGCTGTGTGCAGCCGAGGGACTTGGTGCTCTGCGTCCCAGCCACTCCAGCTGTGGCTGAAAGGTGCCAATGTAGAGCTTGGGCTGTGACTTCAGAGGTTGCAGGTCTCAAGTCTTGGCAGCTTCCATGTGGTGAGAGCCTGCCAGTGCACAGAATTCAAGAATTGGGGTTTGGGAACCACTGCCTATATTTCAGAGGATGTATGGGAACGCCTGGATGTCTAGGCAGAAGTTTGCTGCAGTGGAGGGACTGTCATGGCGAACCT
Source organism: Gorilla gorilla gorilla (assembly GCF_029281585.2). NCBI lineage: Eukaryota > Metazoa > Chordata > Mammalia > Primates > Hominidae > Gorilla > Gorilla gorilla. The sequence continues at coordinate 75,260,197 of NC_073243.2, forward strand.
CTCTTAGGGCAGTGGGGAAGGGAAATGTGGGGTCAGAGCCCCCACACAGAGTCCCTAGTGGAGCTGTGAGGAGAGGGCCACCATCCTCCAGACCCCAGAATGGTAGATCCACCTACAGCTTGCACTGTGAGCCTGGGAAAGCTGTAGAAACTCAACGCCAGCCTGTAAAAGCAGCTGGGAGGGAGGCTGTCTCCTGCAAAGCCACAGGGTGGAGCTTCCCAAGACCATGGGAACCCACCTCTTGCATCAGTGTGATGTTTATTTGAGACATGGGAGTTAAAGGAGATCATTTTGGAGCTTTAAGATTTGACTGCCCTACTAGATTTCTTACTTGCTTGGGGCCTGAAGCCCCTTTATTTTGGCCCATTTCTCCCATTTGGAATGGCTGTATTTACCCAATGCCTGTACCCCCATTGTATCTAGGAAGTAACTAACATGCTTTTTATTTTACAGGCTCATCATCAGAGGACATTTGCCTTGTCTCAGATGAAACTTTGGACTGTGGACTTTTGAGATAATGCTGAAATGAGTTAAGACTTTGGGGGACTGGAGGGAAAGCATGATTGGTTTTGAAACGTGGGGACATGAGATTTGGGAGGGGCCAGGGGTGGAATGATATGATTTGGCTGTGTCCCAATCCAAATTTCATCTTGAATTTCGTCATGTTGTGGGAGCGACATGTTGTGGGAGGGACCTGGTGGGAGGTAATTGAATCATGGGGGCAGGTCTTTCCTATGCTGTTCTCATGAAAGTGGATAAGTTTCACAAAATCTGATGATTCTATAAGGGGGAGTTTCCCTGCACAACTCTCTCTTTCCCTGCCACCATCCATGTAAGACATGACTTGCTCCTCCTTGCCTTTCACCTTATGCCATGATTGTGAGCCCCCTCCCCCAGCCATGTGGAATTGTTAAGTCCCATAAACCTCTTTTTTTTTTTTTTGTAAATTGCCCAATCTCAGGTATGTCTGTATCAGCAGTAGAAAATAGACTAATACAGGGAAAAATTGTCAAAGTGAAGACGCAATCTGCAAAATGAGAAGAAATATTTTAAAACTATTCATCTGACAAGGGACAAATATTTAGAATGTACTAGGAATTCAAATAACTGTAGAGCAAAGAAACCAAATAATATTAATAATATTAATAAGTGAGCAAAGGATCTGAATAGACATTTCTCAAAAAAAGACTTATGGGTGGCCAACATATAATAAAAAATGCTCCACATCACTAATCAGCAGGGAAACACAAATTGAAACTGCAATGAGAAATTGAAATATTCCAGTATTGAAATAATATTAGTCTGTATCCCATTAATGTGTTTAATTATTATATATTATTATATGTTGACTAAAAATTGAAGGAAAGAATACGATATCATTAGTAGCGTGATTGCAAATTATAACTATTATATATAGTTTTGTCAATCAGTCCAAAATATCTGTATATGTGTTTGTGTGTATGCCACATTAAATATATATGTGGTATAAATTCAAAGGTATGTGTATATGTATATATGTATGGGTTTACAACTAATTCATGTATTTAGTACTAATTTATTTCCCACTCTAACCATATGAGATAAAATTTTCTCCATTTATGGAAAGTTAATGCGTTAAGTTAAAAGTGACTTTCCCAAAGTCACATTTTTGTAAATGACAGAGCTTGGATTCAAGGAGCCATCTGACTCAATAGCATAACAAAGGTAAGATAATAAGACAAAGGTTGGATAATGACAACAATCTTCATCTGGGTGCAGAAACTAAGGAGATGCATTGTCTGTATATATTTTTTAATTTTAACTTTTATTTTAGATTCAGGTGCTACATATGCAGGTTTGTTACATGGGTGTGGTGTGTGATGCTGAGGTCTGCAGTATCATTGATCCTGTCACACAGATAGTAAGCATAGTACCCAATGGGTAGTTTTTCAATCCTAGTCCATTTTCCTTTCTCTCCTTGTAGTTTCCAGTGTCTATTCCCACTTTTATGTCCATGCCTACCTAGTGTTTAGCTCCCACATCTCAGTGAGAACACGCTATATTTGGCTTTCTGTTGCTGTGTTTATTTGCTTTGGATAATGGCCTCCAGCTGCATCCATGTTGTTGCAAATACTTAAGTTAGTTATTTTTTAATGGATGTGTAGTATTCCATAGTTTATATATACCACATTTTCTTTATCCAAACCATCCCTGATGGGCACCTAGGTGGATTCAATGTCTGCTATTGTGAATAGTGTTGTGATGAACACAATTTATATGTCTTTTGGGTAGAATGACTTATTTTCCTTTGGGTGCATACCCAGTAATGACAATGCTGGGTCAAATGATAGTTCTATTTTAATTTCTTTTGGGAATCTTCAAAATGCTTTTCACAGTGGCTGAACTAATTTACATTCCCACCAACAGTGTATGAGCATTTCCATTTCTCTGCAGCCTTGCAAACATCTGTTTTTTTGTCTTTATGATAAAAGCCATTCTGATTGCTATGAGATGGTATCTCCTGGTGTTTTTGATTTGTATTTCTCTGATGATTAAGAATGTGGAGCATTTTTTTCATATATTCTTGGCTGCTTGTATGTCTTTTTTTTTTTTTTTTGCAAATTTTCTGTTCAGGTCCTTTGCCCCTTTTTAATGGGGTTATTCATGTTTTGCAAGGCCAATGTGTAGAATGGTATTTCCTATGTTATCTTCTAGGATTTTTATAATTTTAGATCTTACCATTATATCTTTCATTCATATTAAAGAATATAATTTGTATATAAAAAATTTGTATATGGTAAAATTGAAGGGTCCAGTTTATTTCTTCTGCATATGGCTAGTCAGTATCCCATCACCATTTATTAAATCGGGAGTTTTTCTTCATTGCTTATTTTTGTTGACTTTGTCCAAAGATCAGATGGTTATAGGTATATGGCTTTATTTCTGGAAGCTCTATTCTGTTCCATCAGCCTATGTGTCTATTTTTGTAGCAATACCATGCTGCTTTGATTATTTGTAACATTTGGTAGTGTACTTTGAAGTTGGGTAATGTGATGCCTCCAGCTTTGTTCTTTTTGCTTTGAATTGCTTTGGTTATTCAGGCACTTTTTTATTTCTATATGAATGTTATAATAGTTTTGTATAATTCTGTGAAATATGATATTGGTAGTTTGATAAGAATCACACTGAATCTATAGATTTCTTTGGGCAGTATGGCCAATTTAACAATATTGATTTTTTCTTTTTTTTTTTTTTTTTTGAGATGGAGTCTCGCTCTGTCGCCCAGGCTGGAGTGCAATGGCGCAATCTCAGCTCACTGGAAACTCTGCCTCCCAGGTTCATGCCATTCTCCTGCCTCAGCCTCCCGAGTAGCTGGGACTACAGGTGCCCGCCATGACGCTTGGCTAATTTTTTTGTATTTTTAGTAGAGACGGGATTTCACCGTGTTATCCAGGATAGTCTCGATCTCCTGACCTCATGATCTGCCTGCCTCGGCCTCCCAAAGTGCTGGGATTACAGGTGTGAGCCACCTCGCCCGGCCAAAAATATTCTTTTAATCCATGAGCATAAAATGTTTTTCCATTTGTTTGTGTAATCTATGATTTACTTGAACAGTGTTTTGACTATTCCTTGTAGAGATTTCTCACTCCCCTGGTTAGACATTTTCCTAGGTATTTTATTTTTGTGTGTGGTTATTGTAAATGGCATTGCATTTTTTTTTGTTTTTTATTTCTGTAAGTTATTGGGGAACAGGTGTTGTTTTCTTGCATGAGTTAGTTCTTCAGTGGTGATTTGTGAGATTTTGATGCACCCATCACCCAAACAGCAAACACTGCACTCAATTTGTACAAGGGACATACCTCAATGTAATAAAAGCCATCTATGACAAACACACAGCCATCATAATACTGAATGGGAAAAAGTTGAAACCATTTCCTCTGAGAACTGGAACATGACAAGGATGCCCACTCTCACAACTTATCTCCAACATAGTACTGGAAGTGCTAGCCAGAGCAATCAGACAAGAGAAAGAAAGAAAGAAAGGGCATCCAAATTGGTAAAGAGGGATTGAATTCTCGATTTGGCTCTCAGCTTGACCATCATTGGTGTATAGATATGCTGCTGATTTTTGTACAGTGACTTTGTATTCTGCAACTTTACTGAAGTTATCAGTTCTTGGAGCCCTTCGCCAGAGTCTTCAGGGTTTACTACATATATAATCATATCCTCTTCAGAGACATAATTCTACTTTTTATTTTTCTATTTTGATTCCACGTATTTCTTTCTCTTTCCTGATGGATCTGGCTAGGACTTCCAGTACTATGTTGAATAGGAGTGGTGAGAGTGGGCATCCTTGTCTTGTTCCTGTTCTTAAGTGGAATGCTTCTAGCTTATGCCTATTCAGTATGATGTTGGTTGTGGGTATGTTATAGGTAGTTGTTATACTGAGGCATGGTCATTTAATGCTTAGTTTATTGAGGGCTTTTGTTATGAAAGATGTTGGATTTTATTGAAATCTTTCTGTATCTATTGATATGAGTATTTTTAATTCTGTTAATGTGATGAATAACATTTATTGGTTTGCATAAGCTGCACCCAACCAAGGATCCCAGGAATAAATCCTGTCTGTAGAAATTTTAAAACAAATTTACAATCACATAAAGCTGGCCTGCTTTTTTTTTTTTTTTTTTTTTTTTTTTTTTTTAGTATTACTGGTAACGCTAAACAAAGTTCATGGCAGTGATAGAATACTATTTCCTGCATAATAACTTTTGGTGTCCTAAATTTTAAACAGTTGCTCATTATGTTGATTTTAGTAATATTTTGCACGTGGAAATTGCATTAACACATTTTAATTATCTTTTACTAAATATTGTAATGTACATGACAATTGATCTGGAGAACTCTCAGTTATAAACCTCTCCCTCCAAAAGCCTCAGTTTCAGCTAAATATCTTTGCTGTGAGTGTAAGTTTGTAACATTTTGAAATTCTTTCAGTTTATTTCAATTAGTTGCAGTTCCTGTTCTTAAGCCATGTAGTCCAATAATCTAGTGTGGGTAAATAGTGATTTTAAAGGAAACGATAATAGTTCCATGTTCATAAAGATGAAGCAACAGAATTTGTTTTACTCCAGAGCTGTCAATATATGTGGAAATCATTCTGTAAGCTTTGCAGAGTTTATTCTTTTAGAAACATGTCTTCATATTGTTTTTATTTATTTTGAGAAATGTGTCACTGTAAGTAAAATGTATATTTATCAATTTCTCATTTTTCCTTCATTATATGTAAATCATTATTTTACTCTATTTAATTTCTAATTTATTTTCTTACTTGATTATAGATATGGATTTCAGTAAAGACAGTTCTCATTTTCTGCATTTTTTAATGGGTGCTATTATTATTCTTTTCATTCCATGATCATTTGGGAAAAAAGTGCCAAGTAGAAGAGGGAATGTTACAAATGATCCTATCTCTAGGTGTCAAATTCATGAGGTACAAGAATGGTCTCATACCATGTCAGTGCTCTAGCCTTTACATTACATCATCCAAAGCCAGATAAGCAGAGATATGGGGGAAGAAATTTCCAGTCAAAAACATAAAACGAATAAAGGACCTGAAAAGGAAATAAATTTGGTAGTATCAATAAATAAAGAGCATTTTACTGGAGCTAGAAAATGGCTAGTGAGGGCTGGGCGCAGTGGCTCATGTCTGTAATCCCAGCACTTTGAGAGGCCAAGCGGGGCGGATCACAAGTTCAGGAGTTCGAGACCAACCTGGACAAGATGGTGAAACCCTGTCTTTACTAAAAAAATAAATAAATAAAATGAATAAATAAATACATAATTACAAAAATTAGCTGGGAGTAGTGGTGGGTGTCTGTAGTCCTAGCTACTCATGAGGCTGAGGCAGGAGAATCACTTGAACCTGGGTGGCTGAGGTTGAAGTGAGCCAAGATTGTGCCACTGCACTCCAGCCTGGGCAACAGAGCAAGACTCCGTCACACACACACACACACACACACACACAAAAAAAAAAAGAAAGGCAAATGGCCAGGAGGAAGATTTTCTCAAGGTTGAAATAAGCCTATTCAATATAGAGGTTTGAAGACCCTGCTAAGCAGATTGGTTTTTCGTGAATTAAAACAAAAAAACCCTGTATAAAGCAAAATAAGTCAGGCACAGAAAAATAAATACCACATGTTCACCCTTATACGTGGAAACTAAAAGAGATTTTGTTTCACAAAAGTGGAGAGTAGAATTATGTCTATGGAGGCTGAGAAAGGTAGTGAGAAGGGGAGGATAGAAAGAGGTTGTTAAGCAAATACAAAATTACAGCTAGATAAGAGGAGTAAGTTCTAATGTTCTATAACATTGTAGGTTGAATGTAGTTAACCATAATTTATTGTTTATGTTTAAAAGCTAAAAGAGAAGATTTTTTATGTTCCCAACACAAACAAAATAATAAATGTTTGAAGTTACAGATATTCTAAGTACCCTGATAGGATCTTTAAATATTGCATTGATATATCCAAATATATCTCTGTATCCCATAAATACATACAACTATTACAGGTCAACAACAAAAAATAAATAAATAAAAGAAAAGCATGAGAAAAAAGTGGTATTTTGAGTAGATTTTTAAGAAAGAAAGTTCTATCTCCTCTTCATTATGCCAAAAACCTGTGGTTATCATTTAAACCAAGCCCTGCCAGTTTTTCCTGCTAAAATCGAGGTAGATGATGTGACACATTGCCAATACTATTAACCTAATATAAGCTATCATCACTATGAATCAGACAGCTGGAAAAGCCAACTGGTTTCTCTTTTGTAAACTTCAAGAAGAAGAAGCAAGTGTAAGTTTTTAAAAATGTAATTCACGCTATCATAAAGCAAAGCAACCAAGAACAAATCTTTGAAATTGTTCATCACATTTTCCCCAAATTGTGAAGAAATTCAATTAGTTCCCCTGTATCAGCATTAAAAAAAAGTTAAAAAAACAAAAGCCAAAACAAATGGCAAAAATAAAGTGAGAAAAAAATTAGTGTAGCAGATATCATATGGCTAAGTACTTTTTCAGAGCATATTACATTTTTTACACACTCATACACATATGAAAGTTTTTTCTGGAGTGCAATTTTTTTTTTTTTTTTTGAGATGGAGTCCCGCTCTGTCGCCCAGGCTGGAGTGCAGTGGCACGATCTCTGCTCACTGCAAGCTCCGCCTCCTGGGTCCACGCCATTCTCCTGTCTCAGCCTCCCGAGTAGCTGGGACTACAGGCGCCCGCCACCAAGCCTGGCTAATTTTTTTTTTGTATTTTTAGTAGAGATGGGGTTTCACCGTGTTAGCCAGAATGGTCTCGATCTCTTGACCTCGTGATCCACCCGCCTCAGCCTCCCAAAGTGCTGGGATTACAGGCGTGAGCCACCGCGCCCGTCATGTAATTTAAATTTAACTTATTGTGTTATTATGGATTTCAAGGTTTTTACAAAAATAACAAAAAAATTGTCTGCCAGAGACATCAAGATCTGGCTCTTGCTTACTTCTCTAGCATTACCAAAAGCCATTGATGACACTGACCTCCACAGTTACCACCTCACTAGATTCTACCATGATCCACTACACTAAGGTTCTTTCTTGCACAAGAAAAATTCCTACTTGGCCATTATATAAAAAAATGCACTGGCTGGATGCGGTGGCTCATGCCTGTAACCCCAGCACTTTGGGAAGCCGAGATGGGTGGATCATGAGGTCAGGAGTTCAAGACCAGCCTGGATACTGGGTACTAAGGGTGTATAGTACATTTTTTCCTGTACATATGTTCTTATGATAAAGTTGAATTTGTAAATTAGGTACAGCACAGAATTAACAGTAATAATACAAAACAATTATAACAATATACTGTAATAAAAGTTGTGAAAATGTGGTCTCTTTCTTGCTTTCTCTCTCTCTCTCTGTCAAAATATCTATTGTTCATTTAACATATTTGGAGCACTGTTGATAAGTAACTGAAACTGCAGAAAACAAAACCATGATTGAGTGGGGAAACTACTACATATAAAATACAAAATAGAAATATATGTGTTTATATATATATATATAAATGATATAAACACAGAAGAATAATAAACAGTCCAAGAAACACATGACAAACACTTGTTACAGAGATGCAAATATAATCACTCAATAAATAATGCTTATAATCCATAAAAATATGGGAAATCCCAATATGTATGTGGGTATTTCTTTTAAATTAAACATTTTACACATAAAAGTAAAAACTGTGAAGTAAAAAATTTTTAATGTTTTTAGTAATGGAATGGAAATGAGAAAGATGGTCAGTAAGTTTGGATTTATCTTCAGTCTTAAGAAATTCACCAAAACTAAACAGAATTTTAAAAGTGATTATGGCATTGTCATAGTCAAATAACTGAAAACGGCAGTTTATTTTAAAACTTCTAAGTGCCAAACAGAAATAATGTGTTATAAATAGGGAAATAAATTTTCAATGGTTGAAGACTTCTTATCAGAAATAATAGAGGGCAGAAAACAATTAAAAATAAATTTTAAAAAATCCAAACAGAATTTTATCTATATTATCCAAATATTTCTCAAAAATAAAGGCAACATGAAGGTTTCTAATAAAACACAACTATAAGCAATTGTTACCAGCAGACCAAACATTTCTAAAGGAAGTTCTTTATGAAGAAGAAAAATGACATTAGAAAAACATGAAGAGTATCAGAAATGGTATATGTGTGAGTAAATATAAAATACATTGTTTCTTTTTGATTATTTATGAGTATTGTCTTATGGGAGTTGCACTGCATACAGATTTAATTCATACAACATGCATGGATGAAAGACGGCAATTAGGAGAAACTATCTAAAATTTCTAGATCTTATGTGAGTGGAATTATTGATTCCATATAAACTATGAAAAGTTAAGTATATATAGTCATTCTTTCACATAAACTGCTATGCAATAATACAATAAAGTATACCTGAAAACCTAAGAAATGAATTGAAACGCTAATTGAAAGATAAACACTAACTATATGACCCAGCTATTTCAGCTATTCCACTCCAATACATTTATTTATGTGTGTGTGTGTTGTTTGTTTGTTTGTTTGTTTTGAGACTGACTCTCATGCTGTCACCCAGGCTGGAGTGCAGTGGCTCGATCTTGGCTCGCAGCAACCTCTGCTTCCCTGGTTCAAGCGATTCTGGTGCCTCAGCCTCCCAAAGAGCTGGGATTACAGGCATGTGCCACCATGCCTGGCTAATTTTTGTATTTTTAGTAGAGCTAAGGTTTCACCATGTTGCCCAGGCTGGTCTCAATTCCTGACCTCAAGTGATCCACCCCCCTCAGCCTCCCCTAGTGCTGGGATTACAAGTGTGATCCAAAGCACTCGACCTCAATATATTCACATAAGAGAAATAAAAACATATGCCTCACACAAAGACTTGCACGGTTTTATTTGTAAAATTATTTAGATTGTTTTATTAACAATCACAACATTGGAAGAAACTCCAATGTCCATCCACAGGTGAATGTATATACAGAATGAGATATATACATACAATGGAACACTATTCATCAATAAAAGCAATGTAGGCTGGGCACGGTGGCTCATGCCTGTAATCCCAGCACTTTGGGAAGCCGAGATGGGCCAGTCACCTGAGGTCAGGAGTTCGAGACCAGCCTGAGCAACATGGCGATACGCCATCTCTACTAAAAATACAAAAATTAGCACAGTGTGATGGTGGGCGTCTAAAATCCCAAATACTCAGGAGGCTGAGGCAGGAGAATCGCTTGAACCCAGGAGGTAGAGGTTGCAATGAGCCGAGATTGCGCCATTGCACTCCATCCAGCCTGGGTGACAGAGTGGACACAACCTCAAACAAACAAAACAACAACAAAAACAAAAACAAAAACAATGTATGCATAAACACAACTGCTTGAATGGATCTCAGAATCATAATGTTGAGTGCAAGAAGCCAGACACGAAAGAGTAAATAAGATATGGCCCTCTTTATATATGATTCCAGGAAATTTAAACTATTCTATAACAACAATATACTAATACGACTGATAAAAACAAAATTGATGTAACAAAATACCAATATAATGAATGAAAAAGTAAAAAACTTTAAAAATACAAATATTAGAAAGATAAGCGAGTGAGAATATAAAATTTATTCATGAGAAAATTGACATCTAGAATGAAATGGACAAATTTCTCAAAAAAGTACAGGATAATAAAATATTTCTCAATAGTTTCATTTCTATTTAGAAATAAGAAATAGATGCTATTATTAGCACCCTTTTAAATTAAAACAAAAGCAAAACCAAATAACAAGCCAAGATAGCTTCAGAGAGGTAGAAAACAGGGTGTACTTCCGATGTATTCTTATGAGGCTAGAGTAAAGGAAACTTCACAAGGACACTACTAACACACACATACATACACACACACAAACAGAAACCATTTGTGAACTGTCAATAATTGTATAGTAATTGTATTGTGTGGTAACTTAGCACAAACCACAATGTTTTCCAGATGTGTCTTAGTTCACCAATATTTGGGAATATTGCCTGCTGTTTATACTCACATATTTGCAAAAATATTGCTTTATGTTTACCTTAAGCTGACTTGAGAGCCAGTAATCTTTCATAAATATGATTTTAGCCTCTAGTCAATCTGTATTACATTATTTAATTCTGGGCAAAATATTGCTAACATTAAAAATTCTAGAATTCTCTAATCTCTACATTAATATAATAGCCCTGAGTCCCAAGAGAATTTGCTATAGGTTTATTAGTAGATTTCATTGACTGCAGCCTGCAATTGAAAGCAAAGTTATAATTCTTAAGCTTTTCACAATGTTATTTATGGTAACTCACCCTTATCTAAATTCATGGAAAGTAATGCAATATGGCTAATGGATTTTAACAAATGTCCAAATTTTACATGCTTGAAAATTAACACCATGAGAAAAAAAAGGATTATGGTAACTCTTTCACTATTTTATTATTAAGTGGTCCTAGTTACTGGTAGTTATACTGACCTCTCTGACAGGAACGTTGAGGGAAATGTTTTATTAATGATTGAAGAGCACTTTGAAAATGTAAAGTGCGACATAAATGTTAAATTATTCCTGACATAAGGAACTAGACATACCAGCTGTCCTGGCAATAAATGTCAGATCATGAGATTATTTCTGGAAAGTAACTAGTATGTAATCTCTGTCCTTTCTGCCTTTTTGAGGGGACTGATGATGTATGTATTACTCAGTAAAATTCAATAAACTTTAATGGCTTTCTGTTACTTTAGAGTACTTAATAAGATCAAAACAATGTTAAATAAAAATCGAAGAAGAAAAAATACCACCAGGATTTTTTAAAATGTGAAATTTTTAAAATAGAGCAAAAAATTAAAACAAGTATCATACTATGAAGAGACCAAGGAATTTTGTCCAATGAAATGCAAACTTAAATATGAAGAAGATATGAAGATGATGGAAATTGTGATTAAACATGACATATATGCATGTCCCAAATCTCATTTTGCTGAAATGAAAAGGCAAATGAATAAGAGAAATAAACTTACAACAGAATAAAAAAGGCTGCCATTGGTGTCACTTGTTGAAAGACTTGAAAATGATTCAGAAAAAAATTGGACAGGGTTATGTTGATGAAATATACAGCAGAGGTTTGCAAAAAGGCAGATTAATTTTCAAGTCCAGCTGGAAAAACAGTGAGAGACTCTGGACCCAAAACAACAAGTATTATCCTTGAGAATGAATAAGAAGTGCCATAGCAGACCAACTAGGCAAAAACTGTTTTTCTGTGTGCAGAATGTGGGAACACGAGTCTTTATTCCCTAACAGAGAGATATGTCTCTGTGTGTGTGTGTGTGTGTGTGTGTGTGTGTGTGTGTGTGTGTAGTGGAAGGAAGATAAAGAACATGTGTGTATGGAGGAGCAGCAATTATATTATTTAGTGTGGATGTGGTACTTCATATATGTTCTTTTTTATTTTCCAAATTTTGGAGGCCCTAGTGTGATAATGAATTCTTCATTCATTCATTCATAAATGCAAATAATACCAATTGACATAATACATGCTCAGGCTTTCTGGTAAGTGTCTAACTCGGAAAACAACTTTTTAAAGAGACAGACAGATATACACAGGGCAAAGAAAAGGTACATCAACTACCGAGTTCTTCTCTCTGAAGGACTACTGTTGTTATCAAAAGAATTATTCAGAAGAGAAGAAACCGCAACAATAACAAACAGAAAACAAACAATGGCAAGATAAACATAGGACACTATAAGAAATTAAATGTATGTCTTCTTTTGAAAAGTGACTGTTCATGTCCTTTGCCCACGTTTTTTGGGGTTGTTTCTTGTAAAATTTTTTATGTTCCTTATAGACGCTGGATATTACCTTTGTCGGATGCAGAGTTTGCAAAAATTTTCTCCCATTCTGTAGATTGCTTCTTTACTCTGTTGATAGTTTATTTTGCTGTGCAGGCTCTTAAGGTTAATTACATTCCGTCTGTCAATTTTTGCTCCTGTTGCAATTGCTTTTGGCAATTTTTCAGGAAATCATTGCCCATGCCTATGTTCTGAATGGTACTGCCTAGGTTGTCTTTCAGGGATTTTATAGTTTTGGGTTCTACATTTAAATATTTAATCCATATTGACTTAATTTTTGTATATGGTGTAAGGAAGGGGTCCAGTTTCAATCTTCTGCATGTAGCAAGTCAGTTATCCCAGAGCCATTAATTGAATAAGGAATCTTTCTCCATTGCTTGTTTTGGTCAGGTTTCTCGAAGAACAGATTGTTGTAGGTGTGTGGTCTTATTTCTGGTTCTCCATTCTGTTTCATTGGTCTATGTGTCTGTTCTTGTAACAGTACCATGCTGTTTTGATTATCGGAGCCCAATAGTATAGTTTGAAGTCAGGTAGTATGATACCTCCAGGTTTGTTCTTTCTGCTTTGGATTCCCTTGGTTCTTCAGGCTCTTTTTTTGGTTCCATATAAATTTTAAAATAGTTGTTTCTGGTTCTGTGAATAACGTCAATGGTAGTTTAATGGGAATAACATTGTATCTATAAATTACGTTGGCTAGTATTGTCATTTTAACAATAACCATGAGTATTTATACAGACACTTTTCAAAAGAAGACATGCATGTGGGCAACAATCATATGAAATAAAGCTCAATATCACTGATCATTAGAGAAATGCAAATCAAAACCACAATGAGATATCTCACACCACTCAGAGTGACTATTATTAAAAAGTCAAAAAAATTATAGATGCTGGTGAGTTTGTAGAGAAAAGAAATGCTTATACACTGTTGGGGGGAGTGTAAATTAGTTCAACCATGGTGGAAAACAGTGTGGAGATTCCTCAAAGACCCCAAGACAGAAATACTATTTTACACAGCCATCTTGTTACTGAGTATATACTCAAAGGAATATAAGTAATTCTATTATAAAGACAGATGTACACATATGTTCATTGTAGTAAAGTTACAATAGCAAAGACATGGAATAAACCTAAGTTCCCATCAATGAAAGACTGGAAAAGAAAATGTGGTACACATACACCATGGAATACTATGTAGCCACAGGAAAGAATGAGATCATGCCCTTTGCAGGAACATGGATGGAGCTGGAGGCCATTATCCTTAGCAAACTAACACAGGAACAGAAAACCAAATACCACATACTGTCACTTATAAGTGGGAGCTAAATGATGAGAACACTTGGACACATAGGGGGAACAACACACACTGGGGCCTGTCAGAGGGTGGAGGGAGGGAGGAGGGAGAAGATCAACAAAAACAATTAATGGGTACTAGGCTTAATACCTGGGTGATGAAATAATTTATATAGCAATCCTCCATGACACAAGTTTACCTATGTAACAAACATGTACTTGTACCCCTAAACTTAAAATAAAAGTTAAAAAAAGAATAAAAAATAAAATAATGCTAATGTGGGAGGAGGACCATGGTGGAAAAAAGTTAAAAATAGCATACAAATAAAATTTAAAAAAATTGTGTTAAACATTAAAAACACACAAACCTAACGGTTGGAAAATGAAAAATTTTGCAGTGATAATGGAAATTGACCAATATCAAGAATTTACATTCTAGGACAAAGCTTTCATGCTATTTATTTTATGTTTTACAGAAGATGCTCCCATATAATTTCTCCTTCAGTGGAAAATACGTTTATTATTTCTTTCCTAGTGCTGGTGACAACACTGAGGTTCTGACTAGATCACTCTTATGCCTTAATGGAGAAATTTAATATTTATATACTATGTGAGGATTCTGAAGCAGACCTAGATTTCTTAACCTGATTGTTCTCCCTTTCTTCATGTCTTTTGTAAATTTTATGACATTTACGAAAACAGTGTTATTGAGTGCAAATGTTTAGCATATGTTCATATTTTAAAGGGACAGAGACATGGAAAACAGTTCAAGTTATTTAACCTTTGTGCCTTAGTTCCCTCACCTATAAAGTGGGATAATAATAGTATGTATCTCATAAAATTGCAGTGAAGATTCAATGAGTTAATATATGTAAGATATTTAGAACAGTTTCATGGTCATTGCTAGTACTAACTACATATTTCTTATTAGTATTAATTTTTATTTGGTTTTACTCATGTAAAGGCATGTATTGGCTCTCTGAATCTTAGTCAATTCCGAAGTTCTGAACCTCCAGAGGTCTGTCTTCATTCTTTCCCTGATCTGTCACAGAGTGAGAAAAAAAAATATTAAATGAATCAACTGAGTGTAGTAATGGAATTATTACATTTTTCTTTTGAAAAATAATCTGAGGAAGGCCGGGCATGGTGGCTCACACCTGTAATCCCAGCACTTTGGGAGGCCGAGGCGGGCAGATCATGAGGTCAGGAGATCTAGACCATCCTGGCTAACACGGTGAAACCCCGTCTCTACTAAAAATAGAAAGAATTACCCGGGCACGGTGGCGGGCGCCTGTAGTCTCAGGAGGCTGAGGCAGGAGAATGGCATGAACCTGGGAGTCCGACTTTGCAGTGAGCCGAAATCGGGCCACTGCACTCCAGTCTGGGCGATAGAGCGAGACTCCGTCTCAAAAAAAAAAAAAAAAAAAAAAAAAAAAAAGAAGAAGAAGAAGAAGAAGAAAGAAAGAAAAATAATCTGAGGAACTGTATTGAAGATTTGGTAAGTGGTAGATTGGAAAGGAAAAGCTCTGGATAATAAACTTTAATTAAAATATGTAAAATACAAGAAGGTATTTAACTGAAGATGCTGCTAAGAGAATATAAAGAAATCTGATGCCAAAAACAGTTCAAGTAAAGATTGATAGAACTTTAGAGAATATGTGACTCTGAAGTTCTCCTTTCATTAACCTGAGAAGTTAATATAGAAACAAAAGCACATGGCAAAGTAGGCAGAGTAAATGATTTAGTTCAGTCTGAATTGCTTGTGAAAGTTCTAGATAGAGAAATCCAAAATATTTAATCCCCATTAAGATAATGATTATAGGCTGGGCATAGTGGCTCATGCCTGTAATCCCAGCACTTTGGGAGGCTGAGGCGGGTGGATCACAAGGTCAGAAGCTCCAGACCAGACTGGCCAATATGGTGAAACCCCATCTCTACTAAAAATACAAAAACTAGCTGGGCGTGGTGGCGGGCACCTGTAGTCCCAATTACTCAGGAGGCTGAGGAAGGACAATTGCTTGAACACGGGAAGTAGAGGCTGCAGTGAGCCGAGATCGTGTCACTGCACTCCAGCCTGGGAGACAGAGTGAATTCCATCTCAAAACAAAAAAACAAAAGAAAACAAAAAAAAAACAGATAATGATTGTGATTCAAGGTAGGTGTATCAGTCTGTTTTCACACTGCTGTTAAAGACCTTCCCGAGAATGGGTAAATTATAAAGAAAAAGAGGTTTAAGGACTTAGAGTTCCACATGGCTACAGAGACTTCACAACCATGGCAAAAGGCAAGGAAGAGCAAGTCACCTCTTACATGGATGGCAGCAGGCAAAGAGAGAGAGAGATTGTGCAGGGGAATTCCATGAGATCTCATGAAACTCATTCACTACCCTGAGAACAGCACAGGAAAGACCCACCCCCATAATTCAATCACCTCCCACCAATTTCCTCCCACAACATGTGGGAATTGTGGGAGTTACAATTCAAGATGAGATTTGGGTGGGGACACAGCCAAACCATATCAGTGGGTTAGAATACTGGATAATAAAACTTAAATGGATGCCAAAGATTGGCCAGGTCTATGTCTATATTACCTGGTATATTGTATTTTAGCACAAGTGTAGTGCATTTGTTATGATGGATAGATATCTTGTGTGTATAAATCTGTTCCAGTTGTCTGTTGCACTGCAAAAAATAGTGGCTAAAAAGAAACAAAAATACTGTTTTCTATCATGTTTCGGTGGGTTGACTAGGATGGCTGAGCACTTTATTTTTTAATTTTTATTTTTTTTATTGAGACGGAGTCTCTCTCTGTGGCCCAGGCTGGAGTACAGTGGCAGATCTTGGCTCACTGCAACCTCCGCCTCCCGGGTTCAAGCAATTCTCTTCCTCAGCCTCCCGAGTAGGTGGGATTACAGGCACCTGCCACCATGCCAGGCTAATTTTTTTTTGTATTTTTAGTAGGTTCACCATCTTGGCCAGGCTGGTCTTGAACTCCTGACCTCTTGATCCACCTGCCTAGGCCTCCCAAAATGCTAGGATTATAGGCGTGAGCCACCACACCCAGCTGAGCACTTCTTAACTGGAACCTCTCACAGTGGTTGTCCTTGAAAAGAAGCTGGGACTAGAGTCATTTGAAGCTTGGCATGGCTGGACATCCATAGTATTTCACATACATTGCTGAGGGTTGACCCTGTTGTTGGGTGGGAGCTCAGCTAGAGCTCTGGAATTCATTGCCTCCAAATGGCCCCTCAAGTATCTCAGGATGTCCATGGCACGGTAGCTGGGTTCTAAAGATGTTTGTTGTAAAAGACAGCCTGGACTCAGATTATGGTACTGCATCACCTCCTCCATATTCTATGGATGAAGTTGTCACAGAGTCCCCCATATTGGAGAGAGCTTCACTGGAAGATTGAAAAATAATACAAGGTAAACTTTAGTTCATCACACAAGCTTAAAATGGAAGTGATTACAAAACATCTAAAACATTGTACAAAACATTGGGCTGACTCTCTTTTCCCAGGTTTTCAAAAACTTTGTTTATTTGATAAATTCACTATTACCTATTTTTATTTACCAAAGGAAAGCAAAAAGTAAAATGATACTGACTAGTGTAGGTGGGGAGAAAATTCTGGGGCAAGGAGCAATGCCATAGCCTCCTGTGAGTGCCAGACTGAATGGCCCTGGACGGTGAGAAGACAGAGAGATAATTAGGAATATTCTGGAAAAGAAAGGAAATGGCACATTCTAGATGATTCCTCATTTATTCTAAAATTTCTTCACCCTCACTACTTGACCTCTACATTATTTGTTTGAAGCAAACATAATGTTGTGCAAAAGGTAAAGCCTGTGGACTGTGTGTGAAATCTGAGAGTCTGGTGTTAAAATCTTGTTCCGCAAATTACTAACCTGTACAGGATACTAAATTTCTTTAAGCCCGTTCTTCCATCAGTAAATGAGAACTAACTATATTTCCATTTTATGCTACGTCCTACTCGCTCTATCTCTGTTATTTCATATCTCAAATCAATTATCAATAGAGTAAACACAATCTAAAGAATGGGAGAAAATATTCCCAAACTATGAATCCAACAAAAGTCTAATGCCCAAAATCTATAAGGAACTTAAACAAATCAACAAGTAAAATAATAATAATCATCATCATCTCATTAAAAAATTGGCAAAGGTCATGAAGAGACACTTCTCAAAAGCAGACATACAAGTGGCCAACAAACATAAAAATGCTCATTATCACTAATTTCAGGGAAGTGCAAATAAAAACCACAGTGAGATACCATCTCATACCAGTCAGAATGGCTACTATTAAAAAGTCAAAAAAATAACAGAGGTTGGCAAGGCTGAGGACAAAAGGGAATACTTATACACTGTTGATGGGAACATAAATTAGCTCAGCCAGTGTGAAAAGCAGTTTGGATATTTCTCAAAGAACTTAAAAAAGAGCTACCATTTGACTCAGCTATCCCATATACCCAAAGGAAAATAAAATGTTCTATCCAAAAGACACGTGCACTCATATGTTCATCCTAACACGATCCCCAGGAGCAAAAACATGGAATCATGTCTAGTTGCCCAACAGTGATGGATTGGCTAAAGAAAATGTAGTTCACGTACACAATGGAATACTACAAAGCCATGAAAAAGAATGGAATCATGTATTTATCAGCAACATGGATGCAGCTGGAGGACAGCATCCTAAATGAACTAACACAAGAACAACAACAACAAAACCAACAAATAACTCATGATTTCACTTCTATGTGGGAACTAAACATTGAATACACATGGAGGTAAAGACAGGAACAACAGATACTGCAGAATATACCAGAGAGGAGAAGGGAGGGGACAATTGGTTGAAAAATTACCTGCTAAGCACTATGCTCACTACCTGGCTGATGGGACCTATACTACAAACAGTGGCATCCTACAATATACTCATGTCACATATCTGCACAGGTATCCCTGTATCTAAAGTAAAAGTTAAAGTTACATTAAAAAGCTGTGTAAATAAATTCTGACAGGCAAATAAATTTTTTCTCAGAGTTTCACAGTTTAGAGCTAGGTCTAGATCTGGGTCTTTTGATTCCTAGATTGGGTTACTGCCTGTAGGTTGCATTTATTTAAATTTTTTAAAAAACTCATATTATCACCCTTAATTTACTGACTCACCTGTAAATCTATGGCTTGAAAATGTCTCCAGTCAAGTTTTCCCATTGATCACTATGAGCACTCTTTTACTTTTACTTGACTTGGCTGTCACTTGACACTGTCCTGGCTGACACCACCGAAAATCATTTGTAGATGCTGTGCCTTTGGCAAAAGTTCTGCATGTGTTTAGATGTCAAGCAGCATGTTTACTACTTCAAGGCAGAGTAATCAGGTTTCCATGGAGCTGGACTAGGAAAGTCAGCATTAAATCACTGGACAATTTCAAAATGACAGGCCTATAATCCTGGGTATAGTGTATTTCCATCTTGGATAAAAGGCTAAATGAAATTTTATAATGGTTCCTATTTTCAGGAGAAAGAGAAATTCATTGCAAATTGTAAGCTCTTTTCTCAACGACTTTCACCCAGCGCTTATGAAAGTACTGGCAGTAAGATGTGGCAAAATAACAAGAATTGGCAAAGAAGTTTTAATTAAATTAACACACCAATCTTCCTAAGCTCAATTATTTAAATTAATAACAGAACTCTATGGATGTGACAAAGCAGCAACTATGATGCTGGGCAAAACAAAATGTTTTAATAGCAGTTATTTTGCCTTTTAAAATGTATTATTAATAAATATTTAAATGGAGAATCTAATTATTTGAGAAGTAATAGGTGACATGTTACTAATCAATGTCTAACCATGTAAAATGACCTTGAGTTTAACCTATCAGTTTCTCATGGTATTTGGTAGTTTCATGGAAGCGTATAATGTTTGTGTGTGTGTGTGTGTTTTTAAAGCAGAACTCTTATTGACTCAATTTTTTCCCTCTATTGTTATGGGCTACCTTACAGTAGAAGAATCTTACCATAGCAGTAGTAAGAATAAAAGCCTCTCATGTACATTGGAATTTCCCAGTTTGATAAACACAAGTTGTTGTCCTATTTCTTAATTAATTTCTTACTTAATTTTACAAATGTATAAAATTAGAAAATTTAGGGTTTGATTCACTGAAATGATTAAAAAAGTAATTAACAAAATAATTCATTTCTTGATCATTTTACATATGTCTTAAAATTGGAAGCAGACATTCATGGTTCTTTCTGGAGAGGAATAAAAGATAAAATCAGGAAATAGAATATTGAAAAAGTAATTGTGATTCGGGGTCAATTCAAAAAAGGTAAGCAAGATTGCAGGGGGGCTCATCACTTACTTATGCATTTGGTAAGCCATAGGGGAACACTGGCAGATTATTCTCTGGGCTAGATTTACACATCCTTTCATTTTACTACTTCTGTATCTTAACATGAGCAAAATAAAATTTCTTAGACACTCATTTAGATAGCTGCAATTTCCTCTTCTCGTTTATTGCAAGTTATTTAGAATACCACTTTTAATTTTTTTTTATTTTTTTAAAGCCAGTCAAGTTTAGCAGTGGGGGTGGGGGGGGGGTTGTATACCAGCTGTAGTGACACTAATGCTAATGGATACTTTTAAGATATTTACTTATTAATTTCTAGATCACTTGGCCCCTAAATTTTCTTCCACTAAATATACAAAATATAACTCTATCCTTAATTTTGTAATTAAAGCAAGCTAAATCTAAAATCTAAGTGTTTTGTTAAATGTAATGTAATAGTCACTTAAAGACATAATTGGACACATTTTCTCTGTCTTTGTAGAGCACAGCTCATGTATTAAATATATAAAATGTCATTAAAATAATTTCTCCATTTTTATCCTTGCCTTGTATACTATCTGAGCACAAATAGGTATTAATAAATTACTTTTTTACTCAACCAATAACAGTTCTATCTTAAAAAGAAGCCATGTTCAAGATGATTGCTGACTAGAAATTTGGAACATTAAAGTAATATAGAAATGAACACCTGCCAGAACATCTACTGCCACCAGAAGATGAGTTCATGCCAGTGTTCTTCCCTGTGACACACCTTCCCTTTTCTAGAATCAATTTCGATATTAATAAAGCTGGGTTTGTTTTTAATATGATCACTGTTCCGGGCATACCACAAAAAGAGGGATGAAGTAGGCAAATATATTAATCTTTTTTTAATAAAGGATGATGATAGTTTATTTATTCTTCTGTAGTAACAGATATGCTTATCTGGTGGATGAACAAATTAAGTTAAGCTGGATAGACATGAAGACTTGACACACAAAAACACAACAGAAAAATTAGAGGTTGAGTCAAGAGGGCTAAACAATAAGTGTTAAAAGGGAGAGTAACAAGATAGCAGCATTTTTGTTATGAAATGAAGCAAAATAAAATATTTTTCCTTACATTTCCAAACTTAGTGTCAAAGTTTAAGATTTTACTTAAAAGCTGTAGTACATTTCTTTCTTTCTTTCTTTCTTTTTTTTTTTTTTGAGACGGAGTCTCGCTCTGTCGCCCAGGCTGGAGTGCAGTGGTGCGATCTCAGCTCACTGCAAGCTCAGCCTCCCAGGTTCACGCCATTCTTCTGCCTCAGCCTCCCGAGTAGCTGGGACTACAGGCACCCGCCACCACGCCCCGCTAATTTTTTGTATTTTTAGTAGAGACGGGGTTTCACCATGTTAGCCAGGATGGTCTCGATCTCCTGACCTTGTGATCCACCCACCTCGGCCTCCCAAAGTGCTGGGATTACAGGTGTGAGCCACCGCGCCTGGCCTGTAGTGCATTTCTTAAAACAAATTAACGAAAACAAATACAAATGACAAATGAGCACAAAAACATATCTGTTAGAATGTTTAAAATAAAAAGACTGGCCATATCAAGGGCTTGTGAAGAGATGGAAGAGATGTTGGAGCTGGAACACTCACACATCGCTGGTGGAATGTAAAATGTGACAACCGTGGGAAACTGGTTGGCGGTGACTTCAAAGGTTAAAACCAAATTTGGGCTTGGCGTGGTGCTTCACGCCTGTAATCCCAGCGCTTTGGGAGGCCAACGCAGGAGGATTACCTGAGGTCAGGAGTTCAAGACCAGCCTGGCCAACATGGTGAAACCCCATCTCTACTAGAAATACAGAAATTAGCCAGGCGTGGTGGCACTTGCCTGTAATCCCAGCTACTCGGGAGGCTGAGGCAGGATAATTGCTTGAACCTGGGAAATGGAGGTTGCAGTGAGCACAGATCATGCCACCGCACTCCAGCCTGGCTGCAAGAGTCTGTCTCAAAAAAAAAAAAGAAAAAGAAAAAGAAAAAAATATCAAACTTGCTGTAAATTCCAGCCATTAGATTATTTATTTAAAGAAGGAAATTAAAAGCTTATATCTATAAAAAGATGTCTATGTGAATATATATACCCACATATATGTACATATATGTAAGATATATACACATATACATATATATGTATATATATGTGGATATATATATATATATATATATATATATATATATATATATATATAAATGCCTTGTTTGTAGTAGCCAAAACCTGGACACAACACAAATGTTTACCAACAGATTAATGGATAAACACTTTGGTATACCATAGAACAGAAGAGCATTTTGTATTCATCAGTAAAATAAAGAACTATTGACACCTACTACAACATGATTGGATCTGAAAATTTATATTAAGGTATGTGAATGAAGCCAGATAAAATAGAGTACATACTGTATAGTTTCATTTATATAAAGCTATAGAATAGTTAATCTATGGGCACAGAAGGCAGATTCATGATTACTTTTGAGATAATGGATATGTTTATGATCTTAGTTGTGCTCATGGTTTCACAGGTATATAACATGACAAAATGTATCAAAGTGTGCATATTAATTGTATGTATGATTGTATGTCAATTATAGCTCATTAAAACAGCTAATAAAATAACTAATCTAATACATCAATGAGTAAAGGTAACCCAGACTTAGATTTTTAAAATTATGAACACATATGGAAAATCCAGGATCAATAAAATATTGACCAAGAATTAGGCAGAAAGAGTACAGCTTCATATAGAAAGTCCAGAAAAAATCAAAGTATAAGCATAAATATAACATATACAGATAAATTTTTAAATGGGTCCTATTGAAAAGTTTTCTTTATTTGGCTATGAGGAGCTAGGGAGGAAAATAATTTATTCACCTTATATCAAAATGAAAACTTTTATTGTATTAAATAGTAAGAATTAAATTTGTCTACTGTTAGAAAAAACTAAGGTGAATGTAACTATTTTCATGTAGTAAAAATTGAATTGTTAATTAATTGTTTTCCAAATAAATAATGCATACTCATGGTACAAATATCCAATAGTAAAGGAAAAAAAAGAAAAAAAAAGAGAGAGAGGAAGGAAGGAAGGATAGATAGGATAGGGAGAGAGAGAGAATGAGAGAAAGAAAATTTCATCTTTTCCCTACTTTGTTTTCAGTTCAAAACCTCCTGTTTCTACAATCAATAGCCCTTGTTAATTTTATTTGAAATAAATTCATAGAATGAGAAATCTGTTTTATTTTTGTCGATTGCTTTTAATCTATTAATATAGTAAATGACATTCAGTGTATTTTATAACAATGAAACAACAATAAAAAATATCTGCCAATGATTTTTGCTGTAGTGTTTGGTTGAAAAAACAGGCCTTTTTTATCTTCAGAGATTTTTCCCTTCCTATGAGTTTCGATGGGGGGGCTAATATTAGTTTTTGAGGAATATGAAAATTTTAGACACATTAATATTTATTTAACAATGTGCACCACCCTAGACTTTGCCAATCAGACAAAGAAGCTAGCAATACCAAAGTCTAGTGAGTGGATTTTATTTATCCTTATGTCAACTATAATGGAAACTAAAAGCTAATTACCTGGCAAAAGGTGGCAACCTAGATTTTTCTTGAGGGATAACATACATCAGTGTTTTAAAAGTATTCCAATGATCTCAATTCTACAAATTTATTCTAAGAAAATGTTCATGGGACATCACTAACTACCTGCAAGAACATTCAATATGGCAATGTTTAAAATATTAAAAAGCTAGAAATAATCTACATGTTTAGTAATAGAGAAAAGAATCACTGAAATTATAGTTCCATCAGTGAAATGAAATTTAATATGGAAAAATGATTTAAGGTATATATAATAGCATTTTAAAATCTATTTTATGTTATTGTACAAAATAGACTCATTTTCAATTATATATGGATGTGTGTATATCAAAATTCTAATAATAGTTATCAAGATTTTTGCATTAAATGAGACAGTTGTTTTCTTTTCTGTACTTTCCAACATGTCTCTAATACACCCAAACAATTTAGAATTCAATAATATTATCTTTATTTAAATATATGCATATTTTATTTGGTAGAGTATCTGCACATTATTGATTTACCAGGGTATTTGACATTATTGTTTTCTGTTTCTTCCTATCTTCAGTCTACTCATCTCTTATAAAAGAATACATTCATTTTTGTGGGAAACTGCCTATTTCTCATTTTTAGCTCACACAGTCTGGATGGCTTTATTCCTCCTCAACTTCACAAATGGACAATGACTATTTTTTCTAAGTGAATAAACTCATTCCGTCCACTTACCCATAGTTCGTGTCATTATTATAGTGTCATTATGATCTCCTTAGCATTATAGCATACAAGAAAGTCAGGGCATCTCCAAGCTTTCCCTCCAGACATGAAGCTGAGTTGACATTCCACCTGGCATCTTTGCAGCCTCCTTATGAGTAAGGGGGAGAATCTTTTGCAAAATAAAGTAAGCAGAAGAAAAAGAATAAACTCCAGCTAAGAGGTATAAAAACTTCTTAGGAATGGTATAGCCTCTCTGCTAACAAGATAGTTAAGCATACATATTCCTGGATAAAATAACATAGTACTTGAAAGGGTTTGACTGTGCCACCACCCAAATCTCATCTTGAATTTTAGTTCTGACAATCTCCATGTGTCCTGGGAGGGACCCCATGGGAGGTAATTGAATCATGGGGGCGGTTACCCTTGTTCTGTTCTCATGATAGTCAGTGAGTTTTCATGAGAGCTGATTGTTTCATAAGGGGCTTTTCCGCCTTTGCTTGGTGCTTTCTTTCTCCTGCCATGTGAAGAAGGATGTGTTTGCTTCCCCTTCTGCCATGATTCTCAGTCTCCTGAGGACTCTGGAGCCATGCAGAACCGCGAGTCAATTAAACCTCTTTTCTTTATAAATTATCCAGTCTTGGGTATTTCTTCATAGAAGCGTGAGAACAAATGAATACAATAAATTGGTAATGGAAGTAGTAAGGTGCTGCTGTAAAGATACCCAAAAATGTGGAAGCAACTTCGAAACTGGGTAGCAGGTAGAGGTCGGATCAGTTTGGAAGGCTCAGAAGAAGACAGGAAAATGTGGGAAAGTTAGGAACTTTGTAGAGACTTGTTGAATGGATTTGACCAAAATGCTGATAGTCATATGGACAAGGAAGTCCAGGCTGAGGTGGTCTCCGGTGGAGATGAGGAGCATATTGGGAACTGAAGCAAAGGTGACTTTTATTATGCTTTAGTAAAGTGACTGGCAGCATTTTGTCCCAGCTCTAGAGATCTGTGGAATTTTGAATGTGAGCAAGATGGTTTAGGATATCTGGCAGAAGAAATTTCCAAGCAGCAATGTGTTCAAGAGGAAGCAGAGCATAAAAGTTTGGAAAATTTGCAGCATGATGAAAACAAAAAAACAAAAACAAAAAGAAAACATTTTCTGGGGAGAGATTTAAGCCAGCTGTAAAAATTTGCACAATTAACAAGGGGCCTAATGTTAATTACCAAGATAATGGGGAAATGTCTCCAGGGCATGACAGAGACCTTCATGGCAGCACCACCATCACAGACCCAGAGGCCTAGGAGGAAAAATTGGTTTCCTGGGTCTGGCCCAGGGTGCTCCTGCTGTGTGCCACCTAAGGACTTGGTTGCCATGTCCCAGCCACTCAAGCCATGGTTAAAAGGGGCCAAAGTACAGCTTGGGCTGTAGCTTCAGAGGGTGCAAGTCCCAAGCCTTGGCAGTTTCCATGTGATGTTGAGCCTGCAGGTGTATAGAAGTCAAGAATTAAGGTTTGGGAACCACTGCCTAGATTTCAGAGGATGTATGGAAACACCTGGATGTCCAGGCAGAAGTTTTCTGCAGGTTCATGTAGAATCTCTGCTAGGGCAGTGCAGAATGAAAATGTGGGGTTGGAGCCCCCACACAGAGTCCCCACTGGGGCACTGCCTTTTGGAGCTGTGAGTGGAGGGCCACCAGCCTCCAGATCCTAGAATGGGAGGTCCATTGACAGGTTGAACCGTGCACCAGGAAAAACTGCAGACACTCAATGACAGTCTATGAAAGCAGCTGGGAAGGGGACTGTACCCTGCAAAGCCACAAGGGTTGAACTGTCCAAGGCTGTGGGAGCCCACCTCTTACATCAGCATGCCCTGGATGTGACACATGGAGTTAAAGGAGATCATTTTGGAACTTAAGGTTTAATGATGACTGCCCAATTGGGTTTCCAACTTTCATGGGGCCTGTAGCCCCTTCGTTTTGGCCAATTTCTCCCATTTGGAATAAGTGTACTTACCAAATTTCAGTACTACCATTGTATCCAGGAAGTAACTAACTTGTTTTTGATTTTACAGGCTCATAGGTGGAAGGGACTTGCCTTGTCTTAGATGAGACTTTGGACTTGGACTTTTGAGTTAATGTTGGAATGAGTTAAGGCTTTGGGGGACTGTTGGATGGGCATGTTTGTGTTTTGAAATGTCTGGACATGAGATATGGGAGGGGGACAAGGGCAGAATGGTTTGGCTGTGTCCCCACCCAAATCTCATCTTGAATTGTAGTTTCTATAATCCCCATGTGTTATGGAAAGGTCCCCATGGGAGATAATTGAATCATAGGGGCAGTTATTTTCATGCTGTTCTCATGATAGTGAGTGAGTTCTCACAAGATCTGATGGTTCTTTCAGGGATTTTCCCCTTTCGCTTGGCACTTCTCTCTCCTGTCGCCATATGAAAAGGATGTGTTTCCTTCCCCTTGTGCCATGATTGTAAGTTTCCTGAGGCCTCCCCAGCCATGCAGAACTGTGAGTCAATTAAAACTTTTCTTTATAAATCACCCAGTCTCAGATATTTCTTCATAGCAGCATGAGAACAGACTAATACAGTATTCAGTGTGGTTATCCAAGACATCATTTTTAGGTTGAGGAAAGAACCACACACTGGTATTGAGATGAGAATGAGCTTAATGTGACCAAAGAAAGGCAAAGGTTACATTTTATGTCTGAGAACAATGGGAAGGGAATAAAGTCAGAGTCAAAGGGAGGCTCAGATAATGCCCATTCTTGTGGGCTATGAAAAGATTTTTGGCTTTTATTTATAAATAGAAATGGAAGTCATTGGAGGGTTTTTGAGTAGTGGGGTGACATAATGCCATTTGTCTTTAAATTGGTGCTCAAGATACTAAATGAAGCAGAGCTCTGGGATAGAATAGGGATAGCTGCAGAACAAACAAAGAAGCAGGAAAACTTCTCAGAGTGAAGGAGTGCTGTAATTTAATTCAATTAATATTCAGAATAAGATGTAGACTATGAAGATTCTACAAGTTTGATGGCAATTATAAGGTCTTATTTTATTTCTTCTGGCATAGTATTTAAATATTAACTGCATTAATATGAAAACAAACTAGTATCATTTAGAAACTATTCAACAGTGTATGTAGTATAACTTGTGGGAAGTACAAGGTATTTAATAATAACAAATTGCCTCCCTTGGACTCATTTTGGTTAAATTGCTTTTATTAAATAAGAGCTTGAAAATTGCTGATATAATATGTAACTTGAACGTATAAACTACAATGCATTTAACCCGCAGAAAATTAATGAAGCAATGACAATAAGATGAAATAATTTGGTATCTACATAGTTGCAAGTAGGCAACTTCCAGACATTAAATTATGTGACTTAAAACACTAAGTGCTGTTTTAAAAAACAGATTCTTCCAACATGGGAAATCTGAGCAGTGTAAACAAATTCAGATCGAGCTTTAAAAAAAGAAATCACATAAGGACATGGCTTTCCACAGTGTTCCCCTAAAATTAACTCCTTATTTCCTTACACATTTATTTCTGTGCTTTAAGTGTATATTAATTGTGTCTCTGGAATCATATCAAAACATATTTGTACATGTGTAAAGCAAAAAAATCAAAATGTGTAGTGGGAAGCTGTAAAACTTATTTTTCTCTAGTATATTAGGAGATATATTTGCTTTTAGGTTTAAAAGAAAAGATCCACTCTTCTAATACATTTCAATCTGAGCATAATGGGTATTTGTGCATTTTGGGAGAAGGATATTGCTCTTGTATATCTTCTGTCATCTAATGTTCTCAGATCAATGATATATGCATCATCAGCCCTGTAGGGATATAAAACCAATTGTATCTCACATCTTGACATTTCAGAATGCAATCCTTCTTATGTCTATTTAGTTACCACTGAATATAGGATCAAAAGGCTCAGGGTCCCATCACCATTTGATGATGTAGAATTAAGAGTTAAGGGCCACTCTAGCAATGCAATCTCTGTCTTGACTTTATGATGAGGTAAGGAATATCAGTGATTATTAGATTGTTTTCTTATATATTTTTAAACTGAGATGTAATTCATATACCATCTTGTGGATATACCTTCAGCATACATAATAAAATGTATTTCAGAAATATTCAATTTAGTGATTCTTTGCATATTCACAAAGTTCCGTAGCTATCACCACTAACTCCAGAACCTTTTCAACACCCCAAAAGGAAAGATCAAATACATTAGCAGTTAGTGCACACATCTCTTTCTCCACTAAGCAATCACTAATCTACTTTAGATCTCTATGGATTTGCCTATACCGGAGATTTTACATACATGAAATAATGCAATATTTGGCTTGTCCTATCTTGCTTCTTTGACTTAGCATTATGTTTTCAAGTCTCACAGATGCTGTAACATATAGCAGTACCTCCTGAACTAAATTTTTATAGCTGAATGATTTGTCATTATACGACTGTAATATACTTTGTTTACATATTCATCAGTTGAAAGACATTTGGATTGTTTCCACTTTCTGGCTAGTATAATAAATACTGCTATAAAATGTGTGTACAAGTTTTTGTGTGGATATATGCAATTTCGTTGTGAAGGAAATGCTGCAGATTGCTAGGCTATATCATAACTCTTTGGTAAACATGTTGAGGAACTTTCAAACTGATTTCCTAAACAGCTGTACCACTTCACATTCCCAAAAGTAATATATGAGAGTTACAGTTGTTCCACAACCTTACCAAGACCTGTAAATTTTCATCATTATTTTTAAAGTACAGCTATCTTAGTATGTGTAAAATGGTATCTCACTGTGGCTTAGATATTCATGTCCTAATAACTAATAATGTTAAGCATCTTCTATGTGCTTATTGATCCTTGGTACATCTTCTTTGGATAAATATCTATCCCAAGCCCCTCGCCAATTTTTAAAATAGGATTGCTTGTCTTTCAACGTCTTTTTTTTTTTTTTTTGTATCTAAACTGAGTTTCTTGTATGTCTTTTGTAAGGGCCACTTTTTGATATATTCTGTAAATCTCAACCCTTTAAATAAAAAACTTAATCCATTTACTTTTTACTATGATAAGGAACAACTTGTCATATAGCTATTTGCTTTTCTCATGTTGTATATGTTTTCGTTTCTCACTTTTTTCACCATTGCCTTATTTATTACCTGGTTAGGTTATTGTAGTCTGCTATTTTGACACCCTCCTTTTATTTTCTGTATATTTTTGTTATTTTCTTAGTGATTATCTGGGGAAATACAGTTAACAACTTAAACATAAAAACATAGTTTGAATAATGCCAACTAAGTTTCAATAGTATGCAAACATTTCATTCCTATACATTTCCATCTCTCCTCCTTTATACTGTTATTGTCATACACTGCATTTTTATACATACATCTATAATTATTATTTTCTGTATTTGACTTCAAATCATATAGAAAATTGAGAGTTACAAACCAAATGCACAGTAACACTTAATTTTATATTCATCTGCCTTTATGGACTTTCTTTACTTTTTTATATGACTTCAAGTCACTGTCCATTATCACTTCATTTCTGCTAGAAGACCTCCCTTTAGCATTTCTTGTAAAACAGATCTCCTACATGCTAACTTCTTAGCTTTTATCTGAGAATTTCTTAATTTCTTAAAAACTTGTTATTTTTGTTTGCTATTTTTGGCACTTTAAATATGTCATCCCACTCCTTCTGACCTCCACAGTCTTCAATCATAAATCAACTGAAGAAAAATAATCTTGTTGAGAGTTATTTCTACTTGTTGAGTAACTTCTTTCTTGCTGGGTTCAGATTCTCTCTTTGGCTTCAGTAATTGAACTACAATGATTCAGTGTCAATCTTTTTGAGTTTCTCATGTTTGAAGTTATTGAGCTTTTTAAATGTGAATATTTGTGCCTTTCATCTAATTTAGGAAGTTTTTTTCCATTATTTCTTCATTTTTTTAACTTAATTCTTTATCTTTCTTTTCTGGAACTCTCATGATGTATATGTTAGTGCATTTGATAGTGCCTTACAAGTTCATTAGGTTCTGTTCATTTTTCTTATTTTTTTTTTTCAGCTCCTATGGATGTCTTATTTTCAAGTTTCCTGATTTTTTTTCTACCTGCTCAGATTTGTCATTGAATCCCTCTAGTTAATTTTTATATTTTTTTTAAAAAATTGAATATTGTACCTTCAGATGAGTTTCTATTTGCTTCCTCTTAATAATTTGTATTTTGGTTTATATTTCTTATTTGTTCATACATACTTCTTCAAATATTCTTTAGTTTTTTGTTGGTGGTTTTCTCTAGGACATTAAGAATATTTATAACAGTTAACAATTTTGATTAGTAATTCTAAGGGTTGGTCTTCCTCATGGATAGTTTATGTCTTTCCAGCAAATGAGCCATATTTTCCTCTTTAATTGCATATTTTATGTTTTTTTTTAAACTAACAACTGGGAATGTGGTGACTCTGGGAATTAGATTATTCCCTAATGAGGAATTGCTATTATCATTTGTTGGGGGTTGCATTCTGCCATTTGTATTGTGATTTTCTCACACGAATATTGTAAAATTTGTATTCCTTGTTATGTGTGGCCATTGAGGTTTCTGTTCCATTGTATCTTCAGTCAGCCTGTTATCTCATAGATACGTGATTAAATGTCTGGATCAGTAAGTTAATAAATGAATGTATCAATGAATTTATTAATTAATTAAAGAGTGTGTATGTCTCTTTGAATCATACAATATTTTCTGCTAGGGAAGTCGCTGCCACCTGAATGGGCCAAAATGAAGGTATCAATTTCTTGGAAACCATCGTGTTGATCAGCACACACAACAACAAACTTTTGAGGGACAGGATTTTACTTTACAACCTGATACTATCCACTCATTCTAGGAATATGGGCCACTATCCCAATAGCTAGAACAAATCTGATAAATAAGGAATGGTAGCTAGTTTGGACATCCTTTTCTTTTGTAAAATTCAGGCAGTCTCTCCTTTTGTTAAGCACTTTCCTGATTGCTTTACGTGTCTGATCAGTTTGCAGAGTTCTAAAATGTTTATTTTTAAAATTATTTGTTCAGGCTTAATTGTTGTTTGGATGGAGGGACCAAGTCCTGGAGCTTCCTATTCTGCCACTTTTTGTGATGTCGCTGAATTTTAATTTTAATTTGCATTTCTCTAATGACTAAAAAATGTTAAGTAACCTTTCATGTGATCATTGCCCAGTTACATGTCTTCTTTGGAGAAATATCTATTCAAATTAGGAACACATTCTATTTTATGGAGTGAAATGTTGCCTAACTCTAGAATCACAAATAAAGCCAATTAATCAAGATCTGTTTACAAAAGCAACTTTTGTTCATTTTGGATTATTTGTCTTTTTGTTTGTAAGTTGTTGAGAATATATATATATATATTATATATACATATTCTGAACATAAATACATACGTGTTTATTCTGAACAACTCAACTAAAATATATATATATTCTGAACAGCTCTGACAATAAAATATTCTGCAATATATTATGTTATATTATACATATAATACAATATATATTCTGAACAACTCAACAATAAAAATACAAATAGTCCAATTTAAAATGAATATATATATATAACCCTTATTTCTTCTAAAAAATTGGGATGCATGTGCAGAAAGAGCAGGTTTGTTACATAACTACATGTGTGCCATGGTGGTTTGCTGCACCTGTTGACCTGTCCTCTGAGTTCCCTCCCCTCACCTCCCACCCCCAGCCCCCAACAGACCCTGGTATGTGTTGTTCCTCTCTCTATGTCCATGTGTTCTCAATGTTCAACTCCTTCTTATGAGTGAGAATTGTATATAACACAATATATGTATATATATTCTGAACACTTTTCCTTTGTTAGACATGATCTGAAAATATTGTCTCCTAATTGTGGATTATCTTTTCATTTCCCTTATAGTGCCTTTGGAAACACAATATTTGTTATTTTGATGAAACTAAATATGTCTCCATTTTCTTTTCTTTATTGTGTTTTAATATCGTATGAAATAAATCATATTGTAAAATGACATTATAAAGATTTGGACATATGTTTGCTAAGAATTTCATAGTTTTTACTTTTACATTTTGGTATTTTAACCATTTTGAGGTTTTTATTTTTTGTATATGACATAAGGTAGAGGTACAATATCATTATTTGCATGTGGATAACTAGTTGTCTCAGCACTATTTGTTGAAAAGACTATTCTTTCCCCATTGAATTGTCTTGACATCCTTATCAAAATCAATTAATCATAAATACATGAGTTTGTTTTTATTCTATAAATTCCATTCCATTGATCTCTGTATTAGTCTGTTCTTATGCTGTTAATAAATACATACCTGAGACTGAATAATTTCTAAACGAAAGAGGCTTAATTGACTCCCAGTTCAGCATGGCTTGGTAGGCCTCAGAAAATTTAGTCATGGTAGAAGGGGAAGCAATCACGTTCCTCTTCACAAGGCAGCAGGAAGGAGAATGAGTTCCAGGCAAAGGGGTAAAGGCCCCTTATAAAACTGCCAGATCTTGTGAGAACTCACTCACTATCAATGAAAACAGAGGCATGGGGGTAACCACCCACATGATTCAATTACCTTCGCTGGGTCCCTCTCATGACACATGGGGATTATGGGAACTACAATTCAAGGTGAGATTTGGGTGAGGACACAGGCAAGCCATGTCACTCTGTATGTCTATTCTTATGCTAGCCCATGCAACCTGGATTACTACAAGCTTTGCAGTCAGTTTTTAAATCATGAAGTTAGTCTTTCATTTTATCTTTTTCAAGATCTTTTTGACAATTAGGGTCTCTTGCATTGAAATTCCGCATGAATTTTAGTATCAGAATAGAGGTTTCTGCAATAAAGTCATCTGGAATCTTGATAAAATTTGTGTTTAAATCTGCTGAGTAATTAAGGAAGACTGCCACCTTAACAGTACTATTTTCCAATCCTTGAACATGAAATGTTCTCACATTTAGTTTGGTCTTTAATGTCTTTCAGTGATGTTTATAGTACTTGATGTAAAATATTGCCTTTCTCTTATTAAATTTATTTTTAAATATTTTTATTTGATGCTATTATGAATAACATTTTCTTATTTTTTCTGATGGTTAATCACTAGTTTATATAAACACAATTTATTTTTATATATTAACTTGTATTCTGCAACTTTGTTGAACTCATTTAATAGCTTTAACAATTTTTTGTATGTATGCGGTTCTTAGGATTTTTTAATGTACAATACCATGTCATCTGCAACTAAATTGGAAAGGAAGAATTAGAATAAGTTCTAGTCACATTTTATTTATATTATTTCCTAAATTTCCTGGCTAGAATAGTACAATGCTAGTTAGACATGATGAATACAGATATTCTTGCCTTGCTACTCATCTGAGGGAAAACAAATTTAGTCTTTCACTACTAATTCTGATTTTAGCTATGTCTTTTTTTTCCTTATTTTTTCTCTCTAATATCACTGGATAAAACTTACAAAATAATTTCGAATAGAAGTAATGAGAAAGGACATCTTTGCTCTGTTTCTGATTTTAAAAAGAAAGCATTTATTTATAATTCCTCTAAATCACATAATGTAATATGTGAATTTGTTAAATTCTTGTTTAATAAAATAATTTTTGTCTTTTAGGCTGGGCACAGTGGCTCATGCCTGTAATCCCAGCACTTTGGGAGGCCCAAGGAGGGTAGATCATGAGGTCAGAAGTTCGAGACCAGCCTGGCCAACATGATGAAACCTCGTCTCTAATAAAAATACAAAATATTAGCTGGGTGTGGTGGTGCATGCCTGTAATTCCAACTACCTGGGAGGCTGAGGTGGGAGAACTGCTTGAATCTGGGAGGCAGAGGTTTCAGTGAGCTGAGATCGCACTATTGCACTCCAGCCTGGGTGACAGAATGAGACTCTGCCTCAAAAAAAAAAAAAAAAAAAAAAAAAAAAAGAATTTTTGTCTTCCTTTCTGTTAATACTATTGTTTTACATTAATTTATTTTAATATGCTGAAGCAATCTAGTACGCTTGGATAAATATCACTTGGTTATGGAGTATAATCTTTGTTGTTTTTCTGGATTTGGATAAATATCACTTGATTATGGAGTATAATTATTTTTGTTGTTCTGGATTTGGATAAATATCACTTGGTTATGGAGTATAATTATTTTTGTTGTTGTTCTGGATGTGGTTTGCTAGTATTTTTTTGAAAATTGTTACATTCATACTCATAAAGGGTATTCTCCACTTTCCTATTCTTGTTATGCATTTGTCCATGTCTAGTATCAGGGTAATACTGGCCTTATAGAATGAGATAGGGAAAGTGTTATTGCCTCTTCTCTGTTTTGGAAGAGTTTGTTAACAATCAGGGTTAATTCATCCTAATGGTTTTGTTGAATTTTCCAGGTATCACCTTGTCTAAGGCCTTTTTTAAGGACATTAAAAAAATTCAATCTCCTTACTTATGGAACTTTTATTTAGATTTTATATTTTCGTTGAATTATTTCCTTTGATGTTAATCTATTTAGACATTTCTCTATTTTACCTAGATTATCTAATTTACTGGCATACATTTATCCATGGTATTCCTTTGTAAAATTTTTTATTTCTGCAAAACTGGCAGTAACGTTTTTCTCAGCCATAACTGATTATGCAAATTCAAATCTTCTTCCTTTTTATCTTGGTAAATTTATCTAAAGATTTGTTAATTTATTTAAACTTTCTTTCAAAATATAAACATTAGTTTTGTTGAATTTATCTTTTTAATACATGTTTATGCTATTATCTATATAGGCTTTATTATATTCTTTCTCGCTTTGCTATGGGTTTAGTTTGCTTTTCTTTAGCTTCTAATTGGAAAACCTAGGTTATTAATTTAAGATTTCTATTTTTAACATAATATTTACAGTTATAGGTTTTTCATCGGCAATGCTTTATCAGCATCTGATAAAATTTGGTATATTGTGTTTTTCGTTTTCATTCATCTCAAACTATTTTCTAATTTATTTTGTGATGTATTATTTTACCCAGTAATTATTCAGGAATATATTGTTTAATTTCTCAGCTTTTCTTCCATTATTGGAATAATCTATTTTGTATGATCTCAACTATTTGAAATTTATTGAGACTTGTTTTAAAACCTGACATAATCTATTCTGAGGAGTGCTCTATGCACTTGTGATGAATATGTAATCTAGTGGTGTTGGGTGAGTGTTCTGTAGATATGTTAGATCTAGTTGGTCCAAATTGGTGTTTCATTTCTTTATTAATCTTATTCCTATTCTATTAATTATTGAAAATAAAGCATTGAAATGTCCTGTTATTATTTTTAAATCATCTATCTACTTTCAGTTTTATGAATTTCTATTTTATGTACTTTGAGGATCTAGTGATAGATACATATTTGTTTTTAATATTTATATATTTTAATGGATGTATTATTTTATTATTACAAAATATCTTTATAACAATTTCTGTACTAAAGTCTATTTTGTCTGAAATTAGCCAATCTTCTGGTAACTATTACATGGTATATTCTTTGCCATTCTTTTCATTCTACTTACTTGTATTTTTATCTTTTAGAGTTAAAAAACTTTTAGAGTGTGTCTTCTGAAGGCAAAATACTGTTGGATTTTGTGTTTTCATCCATTCTGAAAGTTAAAATGACTGTAAATTTTAATCCATTAAATTTAATGTAATTACTAATGAGGTAGAATTTATGTCTGCTAATTAATTTTCTATGTACTTTTGTTACTCTGTACTTTAATTACTACTTTTTTGTGCTAAGTAAGTATTTTTCATGTGTACCATTTTCATTTACTTATTTCACTCACAATATTTTTGAAATATATTCTGACTGGTTGTCCTTATTCATAAAATTAATATCTTATAATTTCTTCATTTAATATCAACCTATCTTTGATAGTATACAAAATGTTGTTCCTCAGTATTTTCATTCCCTTCTTGTCCTTTGTGCTGTTACTGTTATAGAAATTACATCTTTATACACTGTATGCAAATCAACACAAATTTATAAATATTGCTTTTCACAATCAGTATTAAAATTCATATAGAAAAAAAATAAGAGCCAGAAACACTACTTTTGTACTGATATTTATCTGTATAATTACCTTTGCTGAATCTCTTGTCTTCTTGCGGATTCACTTAGATGTCTACTGCCATTCATTTCAGTTTGAAAACTTCCATTAGTATATTTTTCATAGATCAGATCTACTAGTAACAAAATCGTCAGTTTTTATCTGGAAATCTCTAAATCTTTTCCTTTTTGATGGATAATTTTGCTGAATACAGAATTCTTATGTGCCGTCTTTCTCTTCTATTACTTTGACTATGTTGTCTCACTGCTTTCTGGCCTCTTCTTTGCTCTGATTCAGTATTTTTTCACTTTTAGTTTTTCCCCCTCGCACCCTCCCACCTCCAGAGTTTATAAAGCTACTGAAGCACTTTGTTTGTCCTGCAACAGTTGGGATTACCCACACATCTTCACTGATCTACTTGACCCTGAACTGAAGCTTTGTTTCATGGGAGAAAATAAAATTCGGGTGCAAGGGGTGTCAACATTTTCTCTTGTTTTAGCTTCTTATTTATACCATCACAGTAAGTGATTAAAAGCTTAACTCTTTCATTTTTGGCTTGTTGCTTTAATTGGCTACATAGACAAAACAGCTTAGCTTTCTCTCCCTCTCCCATCTCAGCTGAGCTCCTGATGATATTCTTTCTGTTTTTTTCTTTCTCTCTTTCTTCATTCCCCATTAAGTCTATATTAGTATTCTTCATGCTGTGCCATGTGTCTTTTTTTTTTTTCTTTTTCCCTGAGACAATCTCACTCTGTCGCCCGGACTGGAGTGCAGCGGTGCCATCTCCACTCACTGCAACCTCCGCCTCCCGAATTCAAGCGGTTCTCCTGCCTCAGCCTCCCGAGTAGCTGGGATTACAGGTGCCCGCCACTACGTCCAGCTAATTTTTTGTATTTTTAGTAGAGATGGGGTTTTACCGTGTTGACCAGGCTGGTCTCGAACTCCTGACCTCGTGATTCGCCCGCCTTGGCCTCCTAAAGGGCTGGGATTTCAGGTGTGAGCCACCGTGCCTTGCCTGTGCCATGTGTCTTAAAGGCTCTGTTCATTTTTCTTCATTATTTCTCTTTGTTTCTCAGACTATGTTATATTGATTAAGCTATCTTCCAGTTTATTATGTTCTTTAAGAAAAATTGGCTCTGAAGCCATTCCAGTTAATTTTTCTTATCATAGATTATATATACCATATTTTTCTTTTCATATATATAATATGTATATTTTCTTATCATAGATTGTATATAATATGTATTATAAATATTATATACTTTTTCTTATCATAGATTATCATAATTAAGATTTCTTATCTTATCATAGAAGCTTTTCAGCTTCTGAATTTCTAGTTTTTTTTTTTCTCATTTATAACTTCCATCACTGTACTGGTATTTGATATGGTTTGAATGTGTCCCTCCACAAATATATGTGTTAGAAACTTAATCTCCAATGCAACAGTGTTGGAAGCTGTGACCTAAAGGGAGGCGTTTAGATCATGCAGCTTCTATCCTCACACATGGATTAATGCTGCTATAAAAATGGCTTGTGAAAGTAACTTGCTCTCTTTTCCTCTTCTGCCGCATGCAGAATGGTGGTTCTTCCCTCCAAAGGATGCTACATTTCAAGGGTTCATCTTAGAAGCAGACACTGCTCCTTCTTCACCAGATGCCAAACTGCTAGCACTTTCATCTTGGAATTCCCAGGCTCCAGAACTGGGAAACATAAATTCATTTTGTTTGTGTGTGCTTTTTTAAATAAATTATTCAGTCTCGAATATTCTGTTATAGAAGCACAAATGGACGGACAGTATTCTATATTTGCTAAATATTATTTTCATATTTTTCTTTAGAAGTATAGACATGTTTTCCTTAGGTTCCTTGGATATATTTTTAATAACTAATTTTATCACTTTGGGATAGTTTTTATTTATTGCTTCTTTTCCTGTGTGTGGGATAAACTTCCTTATTTCTTTGTACGTTTTGTATTTTTGAAAATCGATATGCAAATAGTATAATGTGGCAATTCTGGAAATTAGATCTTCCCCACCCAGAGTTTGTTGTTGTTTGTGTGTTAGTGACCTTACTGATTTATGTAAAGTGTATATTCGTTTTGTGATTGTATTGCTACTGAAGATTCTGCTTAATTAACTTAGTGAATAGCTAATGATTTATAGTGATGGTCTTAAAAGCTTGTAGTTAATAAGGCTCTCATTTTTTGCCAAAGAATTGTCTGTGTGTATTGCAGCTTGCCTACAACCATCAGCCAGGCCCTCAGACCTGGAGGTGTGCATGGCATTTAACTACTAAGAAATATGTTAAAGCAATTCAAAGACCCGGTGGACATCTCACTCCCCAAGTTTTTGGTTTAATATATTTGTTAGCTTATGGTTTGCTCCAACTGTTACCCACTGCCACAGGCATCTATAATGTTAAATAATTGCTGCTTATTGCTTTCAACCAAAGCTCACCAGGAAAATTTATCTTAAACTTGATGAACTCCGAGTTAGGTCAAATAAAGACAATGGTTTTTAGTGGGTTTTTTCAAGGAATCACCAGATAGGTCAAAGATTGATAATTGAGAATGGGGCTTTGACAAACCTCTTTCCCTTTATCATGCATAATGGCTGTGAGGCTACTGGTTTTCACTACGATTTCAGGTTGCTGGTTGTCTAGCCTAGTCCATATCATTCAGAGCTGAGAGAAGGGGATGGCAGTAGGGCAAGTGAAACTGCAACAACACTTGCTGCTTTTACTAAAGTTCATCTATTTGTTCTTCAATAAATGCTTCCTTGCCAGGCACAGTGGCTCACGCCTGTAATCCCAGCACTTCGGGAGGCCAAGGCGGGTGGATCATGTGAGGTCAGGAGTTAGAGACCAGCCAGGCCGATATGGTGAAACCCTGTCTGTACTAAAAATACAAATATTAGCCGGGCATGGTGGCACACACATGTAATCCCAGCTACTCGGGAGGCTGACACAGGAGAATCACTTGAACCTGGGAGGTGGAGGTTGCAGTGAGCAGAGATCACGCTATCGCACTCCAGCCTGGGTGACAAGAGCAAAACTGTGTCTCAAAAATGAATAAATAAATAAATAAATAAATAAATAAATAAATAAATAAATAAATAAAATAAATGCTTCCTGGAGGGCTGCAGGCCTTTGGTTAATTTCCAATGTTCTGAAAACTTTGAGTCTGACCATTTGTACCAGTGTTCCCATACTCTTTATTGAGAAGAGGATTAACAGAGGTCCTTATTAAATCATCTTGATGATAACAACGTTTCATTAGTTTTTAGAACTGTTGAGTTAATTTGATAGTGTCTTGGTTAAAGTAAAACTGGAATTTATAAATATTTAAATTCTTTGAAAAATATGTTTTTCAAATGATACCTCAAAATAAAACTCAGATTCCAGCTATATGTTTATACAAAAGTTTACTAAATTTTTAACTTTATAAAATGTTTGTTTAACATTGATTTAAAAAAAATAAATTCAGTTACTATTTTTAAAGCAATAATTATATTTTCCTAAATACAAAATCCTGAAAATTTGATGTTGTTATAGTTGCTCCCAATATGAATTTTTGCTTTCTCTTAATTTCTGTATTGCCTTACATAGTAATAATAGAATTTTGCTTTTGACCAGTAAATTAAACTATTTTTCATTCTTGGTACATTTTCAAAATTAATGCTATATCACTGTTAATATCAACAATGCTCAACTTTTTCATAAATACGAAATTCTGAAAAACAACTGAAGCAAAAATATTACATTATGTTACAGGGCTTATTGTTTACTAAAACAACTAAGTTGTGTGGTTTAGATTGCATCCAATGAACACACCCAAGCAGACATTGCTTACATATCATTAGCAGGGGACTTCCTAATTCTTTATTTATGTATTCATTTGCTCGATTTCCCATGGGAAGTCACATAGTAGACTAACCTTCTAGTGCTCTAACCCTCATATTCTTTGTCTTAGCAAACAAAATTTTTTTTCACAAAATTGCATAAGACATGCTATTTTGACATCCATCGACATGCACCCAAATATAGTCACATAGTTGATATTTTTATATATTACTTTGCTTCTTTTTCTGAATCCTCTATGAGTCAATGTGTATATCTTTTCCTTGTTTCTTTATGTCGGGCTGTCTTATTCTACGTGTCTCTTTGCTGGAGATTTTCATAGTCCGTGATATGGATTGGGTCTTTGTCCCCACTCAAATCTCATCTGGAGTTGTGATCCTCAGTGTTGGAGGAGGGGCCTGGTGTGAGGTGACTGGATCTTGGGGCTGGACTTCCTTCTTGCTGTTCTTGTGACAGTGTGTGAGTTCTCAAGAGATCTGGTTGTTTAAAAGTGTGTAGCACCTCCCTCTTTGCTCTCTCTTCCTCCTGCTCCAGCCACATAGGGCATACCAAAATCTCCTTGGCTTCTGCCATGTTTGTAAGTTTCCTGAGGCTTCCTCAGGCATGATTCCTGTACAGCCTGCAGAATCATGAGCCAATTAAGCCTCCTTTCTGTATAAATTACCCAGTCTCAGGTAGTTCTTTATAGCAGTGTGAGAACGGACTAATACAGTCCACTTGGGCTGCTATAACAAAATACCTTAGATTGGTGGCTGTGAAAAACAGAAATTTATTATTTACAATACTGGAGTCTAAGAAGTCCAAGAGTAAGGTGCTGGCAGATTCACTGTCTCATGAGGACACATGCACTAGTTCATAGATGGTGTTTTCTATCTGTTTCCTCACATAGAAGAAAGAATTAGCTAGCTCTTTGAGGTCTCTTTATTTATTTATTTATTTTATTATACTTTAAGTTTTAGGGTACATGTGCACAACATGCAGGTTAGTTACATATGTATACATGTGCCATGTTGGTGTGCTGCACCCATTAACTCTTCATTTAACATTAGGTATATCTCCTAATGCTATCCCTCCCCGCTTCCTCCACCCCACAACAGGCCCTGGTGTGTAATGTTCCCCTTCCTGTGTCCATGTGTTCTCACTGTTCAGTTCCCACCTATGAGTGAGAACATGCAGTGTTTGGTTTTTTGTCCTTGCGATAGTTTGCTGAGAATGATGGTTTCCAGCTTCATCCATGCCCCTACAAAGGACATGAACTCATCAATTTTTATGGCTGCATAGGTGGTTGTGAAAAACATAAATTTATTATTTACAATACTGGAGTCTAAGAAGTCCAAGAGTAAGGTGCTGGCAGATTCACTGTCTGATGAGGACACATTTACTAGTTCATAGATGGTGTTTTCTATCTGTTTCCTCACACAGAAGAAAGAATTAGCTAGCTCTTTGAAGTCTCGATTTTAAGATCACTGATTCCAATAATGAGGATTCCATCCTTGTGATCTAATTATCTCCCAAAGGCTCCACATCTTAATACCACCGTTTCGTTGGTGGTGAGAATTTCAACATATGCATCTTGGAGGAATAGTAACATTCAGACCATAACGTTCTACTCATGCCTTCCCCTACAAATTCATGTCTTTATCACATGCAATGTAATGTTTATTCTATCCCAACAGCCCCTAAATCATTACTCATTCTAGCATCAAAATTGTAAAATTCAAACTCTCATCTAAATATCATCTAATGAGATATAAGTAAGACTCAAGGTACAATTTATTCTGGAGCAAATTGTTCTCCAGCTGTAAACCTGTGCAATAAAACAAATTGTATGTTTCCAATACATAGTGTGACAGGCATAGAATACATATCCCAATTCCAAAAGAAAAAAATAGGAAGGAAATGGATTATAGGTCACAGGTCCAAAGTAAATACAAATATCATCAAGGTAAACAATATTAAATCTTAAGGTTAGAGAATAAACTTATTTGACTCAATTTTTTCCAACCCAGTCCACTGGGCAGAGGTCATATCTTCATGATACACTGGGGCCCCAGCCCCACCTCATGTCTCTGCTGGGCATTGCCCTTGTGGGGGCTCTCTGCAGTTGCCCTAGCTCTGTGTTAGTGATTTGCCTGAGCCCCATAACTCTGCTTGGCATTCTTTGAAATCTAGTTGGAGGCAGCAAAGCCCCTACAACTTTTGCACTCTGTGTGCCAGCAGAGATGGTACCACACAGAGACTACCAAATTTATTGCCTATGTCCTTCAGAGAGGCAGCCACCAAGGCCCATGCCACACCTAGGCTTGCTGGAGTTGCACCTGGGTTGACTGAGAAGAATGGCACTGGAATTCAGAAGTGGGGCTTTCACATTGCTCTACCTTCCATAATCTTGCCTTCTGGGCCTGTGATGTGATTAATTCCATTATAAAGGATACCATTCCCTTCCACCATGTGAATACACAGATAGAAGGCACTATCTACGAACCAGAAAGTGGACTCTCAGCAGACAATACATCTGCCATCGCATTGCTCTTGGACATCCTGGACTCCAGAGGTGGGGAAAGTAAATTTATATGGTTTACAAGATACTCAGTCTGGTATGTTGTTACAATTGCCTAAAAGAACAAAGAGAGAAAATTGGCAGTAGAAAGTGGAAGTGATACTATTATAAATACCTAAAAATGTAGAAGTGACTTTAAAATTGGGTGATGGGTAGAGGTTTGAACAGTTTTGAGGCACTTTCTTGCAAAAGTCTATCTTCTTTTGAACAGAATTTAAAGGATGATTCTGGGGAGAGCTCAGGAGAAGAGAAGAACTGCAGAGAGAGCTACATCTTCTTAGAGAATGCCTAAAGGATTGTGAACAGAATATTGGTAGAAATATAGATGGTAAAGAGCATTCCGATGTGGTCTCAGACTCATCATATTGGATATTGAGTTTCAACGTATGATTTTTGGGGGAACATAAACATTTAGACCATAGCATATCTATAATATCTATATGTATATGTATATCTATATCCATATCTATCATCTATCTATAAAATTAAATAGATGC
Source organism: Gorilla gorilla gorilla (assembly GCF_029281585.2). Classification (NCBI taxonomy): domain Eukaryota; kingdom Metazoa; phylum Chordata; class Mammalia; order Primates; family Hominidae; genus Gorilla; species Gorilla gorilla. The sequence goes on from NC_073243.2 coordinate 75,303,651, forward strand.
TTATTGAGGACTTATCTAAATTTTTAAAGATAAATCTCTATGGGTCTCTTGTTGTCTTGCACATCTTGAAAACAGTAATAATTGCCCTTTGCCCTTAGGACTATCCTTTCGAAGATATCTGCATAGCAAATAAAGCTTAGAATACAGAGATGATGTCTTCTCTGGAGCAAATATCAAGTTATTACCAGTCTTGGAAGACAGAAATACTTTGTCTCTCTGGACAAAACGACAGGCATGTTTGGGCCTCTTATAAAAGATCAGGGTTCCATAAGGTCAAGATAGCTCTCCTATACACTCTTTTTGTGCAGTCCTCCATCTAGGCCTACCTCTGTCACCCTATTGGGAATTGAGTGCAAGAGAAACTAATGCAAATAAGCAATACTCAACGCTTCTTGATGAAGTCTTGTATATTCTGCAAACATCTGTAAAACTGGCAGGCTGATGTGATAACCTGCAGTTAGGTGAGATCCAAGACCCTTCAGAGTTCTTAATGCTGATACATTAAGAAAGAAATCGATGAGATGGTAAAGCTGGTTCAAAGGTCACTTCTGAAAAGAATTATACAGTGCATTATGGAGGGCATGTTGAAATAGGCTTTCTAAATTAAAGCAAGATTTTTTATTTTCATTAGAGAAATACAATTATAATCTTTGAGTTTATTTACCATACAAAATTATTTTCATATTTATTAGACATAAATATACAAGTTACGTGTATTTTACAAAATGAGACTATTAAAAGTAAATAGCAAGTCAAAGTTATAAAGCCTCTTGTAATATTTTGCTAGGGCTGCCATAGCAAAGTACCGCCAGCTCAGAAGCTTAAAGAACAGAAATTTATGCCCTAATTTGTGGACTCCAGAATTCCCAATTCAAGGTGTCCAACAGTATTGGTTCCTTCTGAGAGCTGTGAAGAAATATCTGTTCTCTGCCTTTTCCCTGTCTTCTAGTGGTTTGCTGTCAACCTTTGGTGTTTCTTGACCTATGCATAACTCCAATCTTCACTCGAAATTATGCCTATGTTTCTTTGTGCCCAAATTTTATTTTTAAATACAGGCAGAGTTATATAGGAATAGAGCATTTCTTAATATAACCTTATATTAACTTATCATCTACAAATACTCTATTTCCAAATTAGATCATATTCACAGATACTAGGGGTTAAGATTTCAGCATCTTTTTGGAGGACTGATTCAAGTTATAAAATCCTCCATAGGCATGATAGGGAATGCTTTAAATTGGAATTGAAAAGACATCCTGCCATCTCTTTTTCAATTTTCATATCGTGGATATCTTTTATTAATAATATTTTAATAATACTCTCTTCGGGGGTTAGAAATGTTTTCAATATATTTTCAAAACTGCAGAATATTCTTTTTCAAATTATTTTTAAATAAGACACAGAAATTCCAAACAATCAGGTAGGGTGTGATTGAGAGTGAGTGACTCATCTAGGATGACTTATTACATTTTAAGCTTAAATTGTTTAACTAGGAGACATTTACAAAGACTTAAAAATGCAGGAACTTTATAATGCAAGATATGCAGCCGCCATACCTTCCTTAACTTGTAGATTGTTCTATCATCATTTGCCCTGTACTTTACATGCTAATGTGATGCAATCCTTCAGTTGTATCTTATTTGTTTTAATTTCAGACAGTATTGTTGTTTTATACTCTATTGTGTGCTCATGTTAAATACGGTTAATATCATGGACTGAATTGTGGTCTCCCAAAATTTATATGTTGAAGTCTTATCCTCCTTTGTGAATGCATTTGAAAATAGGACATTCAAGGAGATAATTAAGGGAAACTGAGGTCATGAGTGTAGAGCCTTAATATAATAGACAGATGTCCTTGATAAAAGAGAAAGAGACCCTAGAGATTGCTCTCACTGTGTCTGTGTATGCACAAAGGAAAGGTCATGTAAGGACACAGCAAGAAGGTGGCCTTTTGCAAGCTTTCTAGCCTCTCTTTCTAGAGAGGCCTGATGAGAATCCACCCTGCTGGACCTTGATTATGAACTTCCAGCCTCCAGTACTGTGGTAATGTAAATGTATGTTGTTTAAGCCACTCAGTCTGTGGTATTTTGTTATGACAGCCCGACAAGACTAATATACTTACCAGTTTTCTTGTTTACCATTAATTTTTGCATTCAGGTCTTCCATCCACAAGGAACATTCATGTAGTCTATTATTCCAAGGGAGCTGCTATTTGATGCCTCTCTTTTCTCTAATAAATTTGTCTTCCAAACTTCATCCACCTGCAGGTCAAGGTTTTCTCATTTGTCCTTGCCAACATCTCCAGTAGCTCCATAATCTATATAAAGTGTCCCCGATTCTGACAACTACCTTTTTATCTTTCCAATTCTAGTTCTTTTGAAGTTCCACAGTGAGAATATGATGGTGGTAAATTCTATTTTTTTGTTCGTTTATTTGTAAATATATTGTCTCTACTTCTATTTTTGAATGTAACTACTGTGAGCTTGAATTCTAAATTTAGGGAATTTTCTCTTAGTACCTAAAAGACATATTCAATTGTCTTCTGACTTCTACTGCTGTTAAGAATATGCTATTAGTCTTTCTTTGTACTTTTGTAAATAGCTATTTTCCTTTTCCAGCATCATTTAAAGTCTCTCTCTCTGTTACTTATTTTACTTTAATATTTTTTACTGTTCTGTGTTATTTGCGGGATAATTCTTTAAAACTACAATCCAGTTAATTAATGCTCTCTTTAGGTGGCCTAAACTGATGATTAGATAATGAATCAATATTTTAATTTAAGCTACATTTTCTTCATCTCTAAAAGCCTATTAATTTTTTTCCAAAACATATCTTGTATTATGCCTTGGTCTTTGTTGTGGATTGAAATGCATCTTCCAAACAGATGATGAAGTTTTAACCCTCCATATCTACGAAAGTGGCCTTATTTGGACTTTGCAGATGATCAAGTAAAGATGAGGTCACTAGGATAGGCACTAATACAATATAGCTGATGTCCTTATGAAAAGGGGAAATTGGGACACAGAAGCAGATACATATGGATTTAAGCCAATATGAAGTCACAAGGGAAAATACTTTCTACAAAGCCAGGAATGCCTGAGGTACCAGAAGCCAAGGAAAGGCATAGGACAGATTCTCTCTCACAGTCCTCAGAAGGAACCAATCCTTTCAATACCTTGATTTCAGATTTCAGCCTCCAAAACTGAAAGAAAATAAATTCCTGCAGTTTAAGCCACCCAGTTTATGGTACCTTGTTATTGCAGCCCCAGAAGACAAATTACCTTCTGTGTTTTTTTGTTTTACTTCCCTTTACCCATTGTATAAATACTATCTATTAATGAAACATATCTGATTGATCTATAATATGTACTTAGAATTTCAGTTCTACATTTTATTTTCGTGGATAACATACTAAGGAGAATCAATAGTTTATCTCCAGTAATTATTCGTGTTTGCTTTTGCCAGGTGTCTTGGTACGCTGCCAAACCCAGGAGCACAGAATAGCATAAATTCATACCCCTATGCTACATGAAGAGAATACAATTTACATGTAACATATGATTTTAATTTTAGAGAAAATACAGGGATTTGAGAAAACAAAAATATTGTTAAAGGATTGTAAATTAGGTTGGTTAAAAGATGATAAACACTGAATTTGGAACTTGTAGGATGAAGTCACATTTCTCCTGCTGAAATTTTAGTATTTAATAAAGTCCCTGGACCTCAGTAACATTACCTACAAATTTAGATTAATAATATTGTATTTCTAATGCTTTAGTGGGTATTATTTGGAAAAGCATGGTGATCGATACATTATGGGAATTCTGAACTATCTATTCAATCATTTATTCACAGAAAAATGTTCTCCGGAGAGTAAACTATTTGATTTGATTCCAAATTAATTCTTAGGCTCATATTTTCATGTATGTGTCAGTTAAAAATAGGCTTATTTGGGGCTTATTTGGTATTTTATGCTTAACAACTTCTAAAATGTAAATGAATCATGTTGTATGTAAAATTTAATACATTTTAACACCTAGAATTAAATGTTCTACTTATCACTCAATCGCTTCAGAAATTCTAGATATTTAAAGCATAGGGACTCAGGGTGAAAGCTGAGCCTAATGTGAAAACAGCTGGAAGCATTTTCTACATTAGTTTCTTCCAGCATGATTACTCATTGTTTTCCTTTGCATGTTTTTTTCTTTTATACACATCTTAATATTCAAAAATTATGGCAAAATTATTCAGTGTTCGAGTTCTTATTTCAGAATAATGTATTTCAATTTGTATTCATAGTAATTATTAGATAAATTATTTAATTTTTCCTCTAAAGGAAGTTACATATTTCTCTTACAATTCTTTACATATAATCGATTTTATTTAATTTGGTAGGTATTTGCCATTTCTAATATATATTATATGATCAAATTTAAACAAATTTCATTGTATATTTACTCAAAATGTAATTTGTGTACTGGATTCATTTTTTGTAAAACCATTGTTATTTGTGATCAAGACTTCATTAGCTTTTCCTATAAATAATTATACAATCGTTTACAGTAGACAAACATATATATATACATATAGACATATCAGAGTTTATAGACTTTTAAGTAGTCATTATTAATTTAAAAAATAACATATTGGCAAGGTAATGTTTCATCTAACTCTCACATCTCACATATATGTATTATTCCATAATTTATTAGAATTTTTATACAATAACCTCTGATACTTTTTCACCTGGCATACTTTCATATCTTTTGGAAAAAAATTAAATTTTAAAATGTCATTAAAATGCACATGTTTTATTATAAACTATTTATAAAGAATATAAGATTTATTCTGAATATGAATATTTCATATTTGACCTGACTTTTCAAAATTTAGTGACTTTCATTGTGCTCTGCATTTTGATTTTTTAAAATAACACCAGAAATTTTTCACGTTTTCTTTTCGTATGGAACTTAGTTAATACTTTATGATCATGTTAGCTTAAAAAACCTAAATACTATGAAATCACATCTTCGCGTTTCATATAGATTCAGCAGTTATAACTTTAAAATTAATTTAAACTCATTATTTGGTGTAGGAGAATAACAAAGCTGGATTTTGTATAAATATCACAATGTAACCCAATATTAACTTATTCAAAATAACAACTATTTAGATGCTAGTATTAACAGTTAATGATGGAAAAGGAAAGGACAGGAGAACCATTCCTAAATTTATCAAAGTAAGAGGCTTGACACATAATGATTCACACTATTAAAAGACTAAATGAGACTGGAATGGTTCAATTTTTCTAAGTACTAGGATTGCAAGAAGAACAGGCCATATAATTGGAAATAAAACTTGTTGGAAGACATAGAAACCATGTTTAAATAATTGGCAGATAATGAGGATATTGAGCGGATGTGAAAGGGACCAAAAACCTTAAAGGTTGTGAAGCTGTAGACTGACTAAAGAAAATGCATTACCACAGCACAGAGTTAAACTATACCAATAAAGAATATAGGAGTTTGGCTTCTGAAATTCAAATGCAATTTGTTTTAGTTGTAAAGGAAAACAAAAATAAAATATGAAGAATAATGTAATATATGGAATAAATATAAATGAATAGGTAATTTGATTCTCCTTAGTTATTCTCAGGCACACCAAGAGAAATACCTGAGAAAAGCAACCAAGAAATAACATTTTAAAATTTAAACTTTTATTTTAGATACAGGGAAGACATGCGCAGCTTGTTACTTGGGTATATTGCACCTAGATTATGAGCACAGTACAATAGGCCGTTTTTTAACCCTCACACCTCTCCCTCCTCCCTCTAGAAGTCCACAGTGTCTGTTATTCCCATCTTTATGTCCATGTGTTCTCAATGTTTAACTCCCACTTGTGAGAACATGCAGTATTTGGTTTTCTATTCCTGCATTAATTTGATTAAGATTATCGCTTCCAATTGCATCTATGTTGCTGCAAACGCCAGGATTTCATTCTTTTTTCTGTCTGTATAGTTTTCCATGGTGTATATGTAACCACATTTTCATTATCCAACCCACTGTTGATGAGTACCTGGGCCGATTCTATGTCTTTGCTATTGTGAATAGCACAGGAATGAACTTAAAAATGCATGTTTTTTGGGTATATTTTCCTGTGGGCATACACTCAGTAATGGGATTTATGGGTGAAATGGTAGCTCTGTTTTAAGTTGTTTGAGATCTCTCCAAACTACTTTCCTCAGTGGCTGAACTAACTGAAGCCTATACGGAGACAATCTAATGTTTCGTTAAAATTCCAAAATATATTTATATTTACTAAATAGCTTTTATAATCATCCTAACGAATGTGAAGTGGTATCTCATTGTGGTTTTGATATGCATTTCCCTAATGGCTAAAAATATTGAGCAACTTTTTATGTTCTTATTGGACATTTTTATATCTCTTTGGAGAAGTGTTTATCCAGGTTGGCTTACTGTTTTTTTTTTTTTTTAAAGTTAGGTTATTTGCCATGTTATTACTAACTTATAAGAAACATTTATATATTATGGATATATCTATCATTAAATATCTTATTTGAATAAATTTTTCTGTTCTATGAGTTATCTTTCAGAAGAGGTCTGGCTCAAATCTTAATGTTTGATTGTTTACATTTATCAAGTCCCTCCTCCTCTCTCTCTCTTTACCTTTTACCTATCTGGACAAAACATTAAGAAAGCTCAGGGATTTTTCCTATTGACACCAGCAGGAAGTTCAAACCACACAAAACCTGGAGGCATGTAGGAATACTGTCCCTGCCACATCCCTTATTCACCATAGAATCGAAGGTCAAGAATCCTTCCTACTTTTTCAAGCCATTTTGGAGCAGCTGGGAGGATACCCACTTTTGTCAGAAAGCCTGAATATTCATTTAATAAATTTCTTCATATCCTCTTGGCATGTATGTGTGAGACATCATCAGTCATGACATGTGAACAAATTTTGAGTTTGTGTGGGAGGATCCATCCCATCTACCTGAGTTACTAAAAAATCTTTCATTTCTCTGATGTTGTTCTTTGAAGTACAATTGTTTTAACTTTTGATGAAATCAAATTTATGAATTTTTTGTTGTTGCTTTTGCTCTCAGCATCTTTTGTGCGAAGGCATTTCCCAACACTGTCAAATATTACTCATGTTTTTCCTTCAAAAGGTTTTCTAGATTTTAGTTCTTACATCTAAGTTTAAGAGTCAATTTTAGTTAACTTTTGAACATGGTTAAGGTAGCGGTTCAATTTGACTCTTTTTCATATGGATAGCCATTTACATTACATATATGTGTGTGTGTATATATATATATAAAACATACACTATTTGCAATTATAAATATGCATTTTTAAAAGACTTTTCAAAATTGCCTAAGCAGTTTTAAAAATTCAATTGACCATTACTGTAAAAATATATTTATAGACTCTCAATGCTGTTACCTTTACTTTTACTTTTATTTCTATACAGTCAGTAACAAACATTCCTAATTAGTTTCTAGCTTTGGAGAAAATATTAAAATTGAAAAATATGAGCCTAATTTGTTCTTTATTAAGACACATTTTGCTATTCTGGCCCACTTGATTTTCCACATAAATTTTAGAAATAGCTTTAAAATGTCACCTGGTGTTTTGATAGTGATTCCTCAAAATCTGTAGACTAATGTGAAGACTATTGCCATCTTAATAATAAATCATCTGATCCGTAAACATGAAATGTCTTTTAATTTGTTTTGGTCTGCTTTAAGGTTTTCGACAATAGGGTATTTAAAATTTTTTTTTGAATTATCTACTGCATGTATATAGAAAGGCAAATAGTTTTTGTACATTGTTCTTGTATCCTATAACTTTAATGGACTCATTTTTAGTTTTAACATTTTGTAGTGGATTCCTTTTGTTTTATTGTATACAAGATCATGTCATCCTTTCCTAACCTAATAGCTGTAATTTGTTTTTCTCACCTCATTGTCCTATCTAGATCATTCAATACGGTATTAAGTACAAGTGGCAAAAGTGGGCATGTTTGTATCGTTCCCAGCTTTATGGAATCTCACTGTTAAGTATGTAGGTTTCAGAATGTCTCTTATCATGTTGAGAAAGTTTCTTTCTCCTTGTTTGTTGACAGTGTTTACCAAGAAAAAGTGTTATATTTTAAAAATATATTTTGTTATCATCTATTGAGATTATTATTAATGAATTTTGTCTGTGCTATTCTGATATGGTATATTACATTAATTGATTTTTGGACATTAAATAAACCATACATCCCTGGGATATTTCTCCTTTGGTGCATTTCATCTTTTTTTCTGTGACACTGGGCTTGCCAGAATTTTGTTGAGTATTTTAAATCAACATTCACAAGTGATTTTATTAATTTTTCTTTTGGTTGTCTTTGACTGGTTTTGCTATCAACATAATATGATTTTCACAGAATGTATTTTGAGGTTTGTAAATATTTTACCTTAATTTAAAAAGAAAATGTTTGCTAGAATTTACCAGTGAAGAAATCTAGGCCCAGGCTTTTGTTTCAGGAGATTTTAAAAAAATTATTAATTTGTCTCTTTACTTGCTAGAGGCTTGTCAGAATTTCTATTTATTCTTGAGTAAGTTTCAGTAGCTTGTGCCTTTCTAGGAATATTTCTTTTCAATATAGGTTATCTAATTTGTTACTATACAGTTGTTTTTAAAATTAACTTACGCTAAATTCATTCCTATTAAGTAGGAAAAATGTTTGTCAGTTTATTTTCCTGGAGCCAACAATTGGTTTTCTTCTGAGGACTCTGTCCTTGGATTCTAGATGGTTACCTTCTCCCTGCGTTTTCACAAACTCCTCTCTGAGTCTTATAGGCTGAGTTGTGACTCCCCCGAAATTCATGTTGAAGTCGTAATGCTCAGTACCTCAGAATTAAGTTAAAATGAGGTCATCAGGATGGGCACTATTTCAATATGACTGGTCTCCCTATAAGTAGAGAAGATCAGTATAGAGATATGTACACAGGAAACACCATGTGGAGACATCAGGAGAAGATGGCCATCTACTAGCCAAGGAGACAGGCTGGGAAGAAAAATTCTGCTAGCAACTTAGTCTTAGAATTTGGGCTATAGAATTGTACGATAATAAACTGCTGGCTGGGTACGGTGGCTCATGCCTGCAATCCCAGCACTTTGGGAAGCTGAGGTGGGCAGATTGCTTGAGCCCTGGAATTTGAGAGCAGCCTGGGCAACATGGCAAAATCCCACCTGTACAAAAAATACAAATATTAGTCAGACGTGGTGGAGCATGCCTGTAGTCCCAGCTATTCAGGAGGCTGAGATGGGAAGATCACCTGAGCCTGGGAAGTCAAGGCTGCAATGAGCCATGATTACACCATTGCATTCGGGGCTGGGTGATAGGAGTGAGACCCTGTCTCAAAAAATAAAAAATAATAAAAAAAAAGAATGAAAAGAAAAGAAAACAAAAAAGAGAGAGAAACTTCTGTTGTTTAAGCCACTCAGTCTGTGACTTCATTCTGGCAGTCTTGGCAAATAATACAGTGAAGTATCTACATAAATAATTTGGAATTATTCCACGTGGCATATTTTGCTATTGTTTCCATTTATTTATTTACTCAGTCATTTATGTCAGTATAGACTTGTGGGTATTAATTTTATAGTTTGAGTAATAATCCAGTACTCTGTGTTTATTTGTTACTCACGTTGCTCCGGATTTGGACTTTGTGAGCTCTTTCAGTTGCCTCTTGTGTCCTATTGAAATAAACCAATCTTTTTTTCTTCCTATTTACTGCTTCCTTACTTCTGAGCTACATGTTTAGCAAGTGCGTTTGATCAGGAATAGAAGTCTGAATGAGCATTTATAGATACTACGGACACTAGCATTGCCAAGGAAAACACAATGCAGTCAAATGCTGGATGGAAAAAGGTTTTACTTACATAGAGGAGACAGCATATGATTAGCCTTAGTCTTGGGCATTAGTTCCCGATGGCCAGTGGGCCCCTCCCAGTAGATGACACAGGGCAATTTGTTTATATGCACAATTCTTGTGCTGCAGCAGGAAGACCTCAACCACTCCCTGCAGAGCACTGAGATAGTAGTGGGATTGGCCACGTGTCATTTGATGCATATGCTTAAACAGAACAAAGGAGTTCACAATGAGCCTAAAACAGAGAATGATATTCCCACACGAGGAGAAAAGTCCAGCACAGGTAGCAAGGACTCTTTCTCTCTTGGTAAAGAGATACTCCAGGCCCAAGGTCCATTCTATGCATCTAGGTGGAAGTCAAAATAGTACATGCACGGAACTACCTTTCCCAACAAAACAAGCTGTCCCAGGTTCATCTGTCTCGTATATTTCCGGCCTCAGTCCTAGAATCAGCCGTATCTCCAAGAAGCCCTGATTCTTTCTGTTGAAAAAGAGTATAAGAAACCATGATCTGGGCACTGCGTATGCTCATTACTGCAGGATATTGCTGCTAGTAGACTCCCTCAGCTAAGAGCAAGCAAATACATGTGTGAATACATGAGGACTCCATCTACTGGCCAAACATTTATGTGCCATTTTCAGTCCTAGCCGTGGGCATTACAAAGGTTTATGTGGGCGTTATATGCCCTTCCCATAGCTGACTTTGTGCTCAGCAAATTTGTTACGGTCTCTAGAAAAAACTCAGCCTTCACTCTTGGTCAGCCATGCTTTTAAGCATATATACATTTTTGCCCAGGAAACTTCATTCCTTGGTCTCTATCTGGAGTTTCCAGCCAGGGTCTTCTGACACCTCTGCAGAGGCCTCCTTATCAGGTGACGAAAGACATATTTGAAGTCACTTTTACCCACTGTGAATCGATACTCAGTAGTTTCTAGCCCTGCCTTTTCTCCTTACAACCTCACTCTTCCCAACCCTTAGGCCGGGGTTTATAAAACAGCAGAAATATTTTGTTCAAGGTTTCTAAACAGGGTGAAGGCGTTTGTGTCTGCTGATCCACTTAACCCTTGAGTGGCACATTATTATATGGGGGGTAATGGAAAGGGGAAGGGGAAGTCTGCCACTTTCTCACATTTAGACTCTTACTTTTACCACTGGAGTAAGTGATTAAATGCTCAACTCTTTCATTTTGGCTCGTTTTTAAGCAACTACTCTAACACCTTGCCGCTCAGCTCTCTCTCTCCAGCTCAGCTAAGCGCCAGGCAATAAAAACCTGTGTCTATATAAATATCTATAAATATTTCCAAATGTAACCATCAGTATCCAACATTAAGTTAAACATTAGTTCATGAGATGTCTCCGTCTCTAGTTAATAAACACTTGGATCATTCTACCCTCTTTTTTTTTTCTTATCTGTAACCTCCCATTCCAAAAGTGCGAAAGATGATTCCCATCACCTGCCATTTATTTAAATTCAAGTGTATGTGTATTGTGGTATAAAAATTATTAACCTATACCCAGTGAGAAATAGCTGGATCAACTAGATACAGGTCTTATGTACAATTTTCTTTGCCTTTAGTCTAACGATTTCATTCATTTTGAAAATTATTTAAATTAGCATTCTCTCCAAAACTTTCCAGAGAGATTAATATATTTCTAATAGAGTTAAATTATATTGTCACGTTCTGTACTGCATCCTAGAATCTCATGATCTCCTAAAATACTTTAAAAATCCACATATATTAAGATTCGATCATTGTGCCCCTCAGTTCTATGAGTTTTGACAAACCTATGATGTTATGCAAACACCATTATCCTTTCACGTAGAATTGTTTCACCACACTAAAACTTCAAACTTCTCCTGCATGGAACCCTGGCAGCCACTGATCTCTTATATTTTTATCTTTTCCAGAATATCATGTAATTGGAAACATGGAAGTTCGCAATGCTCCACATGCTTGGTACCATTGATTAGAATTGTCTGGTGTAGGATTTTAGTAATTCTAGTAGATTTGTAAGTATATTGCGTTAGTGTTCTGCTTTGCAATTCCCTAATGACAAATGATTTTGAGCATAGTATTATATGGTTAATAGCTATCTGTATATCTTCTTTGGTGAGATGTTTGTTCATACATTTTGTACACTTTAAATGGATTTTTGTTTCTTAAGAGTTCTTTGTATATTTTAGATACAAGTTCTCTATTAGATTTATGTTTTGCAAATATTTTCTTCCAATATGTGTCTAGTCTTTTCATTCTCTTAAGGGTACTTTACAGAGCAGTGGTTTTATAGTTAATGATGCTCAAAGTACTCCAAATTTGTTCTTATTCTTGAGCATTTTGATTACTCAGTCTAAGCCTTTTGATGTCAATTTTAGAATAATTTTGTCAATATATAATAGCTACTGCCTATTCAAAGTATCTACTTATCTTTTGTGAGTTTTGCTAAATTGTGTCTTTCAGAGAATTAGCACATTTCATACATGTTATCAAATAAGTTTGCATACAATGTACATAGCATTCTATGTAATTTAATACCCATGTAATCAGTAGTGATGACCCCATTTTATGTCTACTATAGGTAATTTGCTCTCTATTCTTCTTGCTCTTTCTTTGACTTAGCCTGGCTAGAAGTTTATATATCAATTTTACTGATCTTTATAAAGTGCTAGCTTTTAGCTTATTGATTTATTATTTTCTGTTTTCAATTTCATTGATTTTTCTTAAAATTTTTATCATTTTTTTCTTCTACTTGGATTAGGCTTAAACTTTTTCTCTAGTTCTCTAAGAGGATCATTTAAATTATTGACTTTAGATATTTCATATTTTCTAATATATATATTTAATAACACACATTTTCCTCTAAGTGTTGCTTTCATTATATCCCACAAATACTTTTGTTATATAGTCATTGTAATTTAGTTCCAATAATTTATATTTCTCTTGAGACTTCTACTTTGATTTCTTACAGGTTATTTACACATGCATTGTTTAAATATATATCGTTTTAATTATAAGTATATATATTACATATATACACACACATGTACCTTTAAAGAATGCTTTACTATTTAATATATAGTGAAGATAGAAAATATAATTTTCAATTCCTCACTTTATTACACTGCAGTCACTCATTTCACTTATCCACATGATAAAATAACCCAATACACTGTTATAACAGTTACTTTAAAAAGTTATATTTTAGATAAAAGTAAGAAAAAATAATTTATTTTCCCTTTATTCTTCTTGGACACTTTCCGTTTCTTTATGTAGACCTAAGTTTCTGTTCTGTATTATTTCCTTTCTTGAAAAACCTTTTAAATTAGCCATAGACCAAATCCTTAATCCAGATAAGGGGTAGCCAGTAGGGTCCTCAAAAGGACTCCTTAAAACCCAGAAAACTTTGTAACCGGGCCCTGGAACAGCTTGCTCGGGCCCATTCCCACCTTGTGGAGTGTTCTCTTGCTTTAATAAATTCCTGCTTTCCCTGCTTTGTTCCTGTGTTTCATTCTTTGGTTAACTTTGTTTGTGCGTTTCATTCAATTCTTTGTTCAAAACCCCAAGGACCTGGACAACTCACTCATGGCCTTCCTTCTGGTAACAAAAATAAATAGTGCCAACTTGGGGTGAATGCTCTTTCCAGTTGGGATAAGACCATAGCAAAGTTTGTCCCATGGAGAGTAGCTCATTGTTACAGAGAATATTGTATTTCAAAATAGGTACCATTCTAGGTAGAATAATAGCCATTCTATGAAACTATCTTAATCCGTGTAACCCAGTCCATACTTAGCCTCCAGAATTCATGGGTATTACCACTGAAGAGTCCTTATGTCTATGGCTCTTTCAACGTTTTCTCCAGATAAACAGATCTTTGCTGTGACTATCTGGGTTTACCTCTCTCTCTCTTTCTCGCTTTCTCTTTATATTTTTTTATTTAAACTTCTATTTTCAGTTCAGGGGTACATGTTCAGGTTTGTTATATAGGGACGTTCTTTGTAATGGGGATTTCGTGCACAGATTATCTCGTCCCCCTGGTAATAAGCAAAGTACCCAATAGACAGCGTTTTGATTCTCTTCTTTCTCTCACCCTCCACCCTCAGGTAGGACCAGGTGTCTGTTGTTCCCTTCTTAGTGTCCATTTGTATGCAATGTGTAGCTCCCGTTTATAAATGACCACATGTGGTATTTGTTTTTCTGTTCCTGCATTAGTTCCATTAGGATAATAGCCTCCAACTCCAACCATGTTGTTGCAGAAGACATAACCTCATTCCTTTTGATGGCTATGTAGCATTCCATGGTATGTATGTACTGCATTTTCTTTATCCAGTTACCATTTATGGACATTCAGGTTGATTCCATGTCGTTGCTATTGTGACTAATGCTGTGATGAACATACACTTGCACGAGTCTCTGTAGACTTTGGCGTGGTGGTTGGCCCTATAAACTCCATTCCTTGTTGAATCATTAAAAAGACATTCATTTTTATTTTTTCAACTTTCTCTTCTTGTATATATGAGCGAAATGACTAACATTTATTACTATAAAAACTAAAACCAGAAATTCTGCTGGATACACATATATATATACTTAAATATAAATGAAATAAGTGTATTTACTGAGGTAAAAGCAAACATAGTAATCTTCAAAATACAGAAAAGAAATTTGCTATGAGAGATTGTCTAAATTCATCAATTCTAGAGCAAACGAATAGATAAAAATGTTATGTATTCAAACCTTTGCCATGTTTTATAATTGTGTGTAGTATTATTTAATTTGCCAGTATTTATTAAATTTTAGTCCAGTAAACTAACTTCCTTTTGCCATTTAATAAAATTGCCTATTGTTTAATTTCAAAGCTCTTAGAGAGGTTTGAGTTTCTACTAAAATTGTTTCTCTAAGTCTATCAATATTATTGAGATATCATTAGCTGATACCCAGTAATTAAAAAGAGATTTTATAATCTTAAGACTTTTATGTGTGAATTCAATGGATAATGTTCCTCTGTAAATGCTGTCTGTGAAAAACATGGGCATTTACATTTTTTGGAGATTTCAAGGGAGTTTTATTTCTGTAAAGAGAGTATTATGTGGTGTAAAATAATTAAGAAAATAATGAGGTGAATCTATCTTTAATGAGATTTCCTTTATTTTGTGTATTTGTCTTTCATAATAATAACTAATACTGAGATATAATTTATAAGCAAAATACTGAACACATTTCATTTGCAAAGAAATCTTCCTTAATAATATTGTCAAACTGTATTATAAATAATTTGCCTTTAGCAAAAGCCTTTTCTATTTTAATGATGAAGTCAGCTTTGCTATTTCATAATGTTTTGATTTGTACTTCACTTTATGTCATTGCCAACATTGTTCCTGCCTCAAATAAAGACATCAGTGGACAAAACTTACTTTACCTTCACTGTTAAATTATGATGATTTGTTTCATCAAAACGATAAAATGTTTCATTCAATTAAACAGTCTTTTTCAACATAAAAGTTTGATATCTTGATTATGGTAATAATCTCACAAGAGTATTTATATGTCAAAACTCAGCAAAATAGACACTTTATATGTGTACAGTTTGTTGCACAATACTGGTACCATAATTAAGTAGTTTAAAAATCACAGAGAATAGCAGTCACAGACATTTTTGTAGATACTAGTATTGTAACAAAGAAGACACATGTCAGCTTAAGGCAATATGAGACTAGTAGGCATGTACATTGACACATAATTTTATAATATATCTAGTGTTGTGAATGACAATGCAAAGGGAGGAATGAGAGTATTATGGAAAGACATTTAGCTCAGTGGCTGTTATAGAGGTCATTTGTTGTTAGATGAGACCAGAATGGACATGCACCATATTTCGTTTCCTAGGTCTGCCATCATAACAATTTAGCAAAACTAGGTCATTTCAAAAATATATTTTTATGCTATTACAGTTCTGGAGGCTAGACATCTAAAATGAGAGTACTGGCAGGGTCATGCCCACTATGAAGGGTCCATGAAAGAATGCTTCCTTGTTTCTTTGGCAATATTTGGATTTAAATGCATCGTTACAATTTCTGCTACCATATTCACTTTGCCTCCTCTTTCTGTATGTGTCTGTGCATCTTATAAAAACACTGGTCATTAAATTTAATTTCCACCCTTATCCAGTATAACCTCATCATAAATGATTACATATACAAAAATCTTATTCCATATGAGGTCAAATCTGTAGGTTTAAGAAGGCCAAAATTTTTACAAGGAAATTATTTAACCCAATACAGTTGTCCTTCTGCCCTCTTCCCCTCAAAGTTTTATTCCTCCCATATTCAAAACACATTCGCAATATACAAAAATTCCACCAAAATCTTAACCCATTCCAGCATCAACACTAAGTTCAAAATATCATCTAAATATAATGAACTCAAAAAGTCTCAAACAATATTTTCTAAATAGTCTAAATTAAGTGTCAGTAAAAATCTGTGTATGGTCTATCTTGGGGCAAAATTGCTTTCTGTTTGTAAATTTTTAAATATAGGAAGAAAGTCAATCATTTCTAAAATACAATAATGAGATATTGAGAGACTAGACATTCTCCTTTCAAAAGGGATAAATAAGAAGATAAAAACAGGTCAAGGAGCTCAAGCAAGTTCAAAATCCAGAAGAGCAAATTTCATTAGGTTTCAAGGCCAGAGAACCACCTACTGTGGCTCAATGCTCTGTCTTCTCAGCCACTTAGGCAGTAGTTCTGCTCTGCTGCACAACACACAGGAAACTGCCGCCCCACCTCCTGCTTATAGAATTCAATCCTAAGCCAAAAGAACAAAGCTGGAGGCATCACACTACCTGACTTCAAACTATACTACAAGGCTACAATAACCAAAACAGCATGGTACTGGTACCAAAACAGAGATATAGACCAATGGAACAGAACAGAGCCCTCAGACATAATGCCACATATCTACAACTATCTGATCTTTGACAAACCTGACAAAAACAAGAAATGGGGAAAGGATTCCCTATTTAATAAACGGTGCTGGGAAAACTGGCTAGCCATATGTAGAAAGCTGAAACTGGATCCCTTCCTTACACCTTATACAAAAATTAATTCAAGATGGATTAAAGACTTACATGTTAGACCTAAAACCATAAAAACCCTAGAAGAAAACCTAGGCAATACCATTCAGGACATAGGCATGGGCAAGGACTTCATGTCTAAAACACCAAAAGCAATGACAACAGAAGCCAAAATTGACAAATGGGATCTAATTAAACTAAAGAGCTTCTTCTGCACAGCAAAAGAAACTACCATCAGAGTGAACAGGCAACCTACAGAATGGGAGAAAAATTTTGCAATCTACTCATCTGACAAAGGGCTAATATCCAGAATCTACAAAGAACTCAAACAAATTTACAAGAAAAAAACAAACAACCCCATCAACAAGTGGGTGAAGTATATGAACAGACACTTCTCAAAAGAAGACATTTATGCAGCCAAAAAACACATGAAAAAATGCTCATCATCACTGGCCATCAGAGAAATGCAAATCAAAACCACAATGAGATACCATCTCACACCAGTTAGAATGGCGATCATTAAAAAGTCAGGAAACAACAGATGCTGGAGAGGATGTAGAGAAATAGCAACACTTTTACACTGTTGGTGAGACTGTAAACTAGTTCAACCATTGTGGAAGTCAGTGTGGCAATTCCTCAGGGATCTAGAACTAGAAGTACCATTTGACCCAGCCATCCTATTACTGGGTATATACCCAAAGGATTATAAATCATGCTGCTATAAAGACACACGCACACGTATGTTTATTGTGGCACTATTCACAATAGCAAAGACTTGGAACAAACCCAAATGTCCAACAATGATAGACTTGATTAAGAAAATGTGGCACACATACACCATGGAATACTATGCAGCCATAAAAAATGATGAGTTCATGTCCTTTGTAGGGATGGATGAAGCTGTAAACCATCATTCTCAGCAAACTATCGTAAGGACAAAAAACCAAACACCGCATGTTCTCACTCATAGGTGGGAATTGAACAATGAGAACACATGGATACAGGAAGGGGAACATCACACACCGGGGACTGTTGTGGGGTGGAGGGAGGGGGTAGGGATAGCATTAGGAGATATACCTAATGCTAAATGATGAGTTAATGGGTGCAGCACACCAACATGGCACATGTATACATATGTAACAAACCTGCATGTTGTGCACACGTACCCTAAATCTTAAAGTATAATAATAATAAAATTTAAAAAAAATCATTAAGAGTGTTAAGCTAAGAAATCATACATGGATAAGGGACGCCTTCTTGATGGAAGTCCTTGTTTCAAATATTCAATAAAATGCTAACCTTAAAAAAAAAAGAATTTAAAAAGTTCAACCGTCTTCTTTCATTTTGTCCCGTCTCTGTTCACTTAGTGCAAGTTGGCAGTGTTTCTGCTGACATAACATTCTCAAAAAGTATCTCAGTCTTCCATGAATGTCAAGAAAGTCCATACCATAAGACATTAGGGTCCTCCACAGTTCCTTCCAGGATAATCCCATTCCTATTCCTGGCTTCAGCTGAGGTGGTTGATAAGATCTCCGGTTCACATAACTCATTTCTCCAACACAAGATTGTACAGCCACAACCTTGATATTCTTTCCAGAGCATGCTTTCTTATTTTTTTCTTTTTTAGTATGAATAGGCTCTTTTTCTAAATCATCAAGTTCTATTTTTTTCTGATGATTTCTTCCTCAATGTGTCTTTTTCCTTCTGTTTTTACTGTATGTAGCAGAAAGAAATCAGGCTATGCATTGTATACTTTGCTTGAAAATCTCTTTCCCTAAATTTCCAGGTTCATACCATATACACCCTACTTTCAACACAAAAGCAAAATCCAATTCACGCATATTTTCTGCCACATTATAACATGGATCTATTTTTCTCCATTTTCTAATAACATATTCTTCATTTCTGTCCTAAGACTTCAACAGAAGCAACTTTATGTTTCATATTTTAGTAACATTTTATTTAAAATGTCTATTGTTTAAGAAAATATAAAGCTTCTCTACTTTCTTTTGAGTACTCACCAAAATCACTATCAAATATCCATATTTCTACCAACAGTCTCTTCAAAGAAATCTGAGCTTGATTTTTTTTTTATCATGAGTTGCAGAAATCTTCCAGCTTCTTCCGCCATTTACCCAATTCCAAAGTCACTTCCATATTTTTAAGTACTTGTTACAGTACTACCTCAGTTCCTGGTACCAAATATTTATCAGTCAGGGTTATATATAAAGAGGAATTTATATAGAAATAGAATGAAAACAAAAATACACAGATAGATGGATAGATAATAGATCGAGATTGATAGATTAGATAGATGATAATTATCTATTTTCTATATCTGTCTAGAAAGAAAGAGAGAGAGAGATGAACAGAGACAGAGACAGACAAACTGGATCAGGAGAACATGGGGGCAGGAGAATATGTGGGCTGACAAGTTTGACAGTCATGGAGCAGATAAGTTCATATTTCGTAGAGCAGGCTGGCTGGCTAGAAACTCAGGCAGGAGCTGATAATGAATCCAGTTTTCACTCTTAGGCCTTTCAACTAACTGAATGAAGCCCACCCAAATTATCAACAGTAATTTCCTTTACGTAAATCAACTGATGGTACATATTAACCACATCTATAAAATACTCTAACAGCAACACATAGATTTGTGTTTGATTAAACAATTAGGTAACTTAGTGTGCCAATTTGACACATAAAACAAATCATCACAAGTAAGAATGTGCAAGATGATACAGAAAAGGGAAGGATATTCTAGACAGAGAATAATTTGAACACAATCATAAAGATCCAAAAAAGTATACTAGTTTCATAGTTATGAAAATAATTTAACATCACTTGATGTCTAGTAATGAAAGGTAGCATTTGAATAGTTGAAGAAAACACCACTTAGAAACTTTTTTGTTAATCCAAAAGATTGTATTCATTATACCTAGGTTCTTATCAAGAGATTTTAGGTGGGGAGTAACATGTTTGTATTTTAAATGTTAGTTTTCTTACAGCTATAGGAGTTAGGCTAAGAAGTGGAAGGCACAGTGATTTCACACTGTATATAAACATGTTTTTATATATAGACTATGAACTCTTCAAGAAAAGATAGCATGTTATATTCATTAGTTTCTGTCATATAGTGCTCTAGTTCACTTTAATAATAACTGATTTTTTTTTTTTTTTACTATTTACTGTTTGTTTTCCTCTGTAAAGAAAACTTCACTTGAACTCACTCAGCTCTTGCTCATAACTGAGTGGCTAAATCTTATTACTTTTATTACAAACATAAGGAAAAAGAGCATTGGAGAGGTGAGAGATGCAGCTCATTTTACAAATCTCTCAGACATCAGATTTGAACTCTCAGTAATGACTCCAAATAACAGTTTGACTCTCCTGAAAAGAATTAAAATGATACTGGGGCAAGAAAAAAAGGAAAATATTATCCCTTTTACTTAGATTTTGAGAATGGGCTAAGAAGTAAATAAAACAAAAAGGCTACTCTTCATGTTCTCTGTGTTACTTATGAAGGTCCAAAGATATAGCTTGGAAGTAATTCAGTAAGATTTCTCCTCATTCTTTAAATATATTCTGCTGAATAATTTACTAAAAGTAGTGGTTGAAAACAATCAATTTACCAACATTTTGTTATTAAAAAATGCAATGCCTAAGAAGTATTTTTACATAATGTGCTATGTACGTTAAATATGCATGCATATGTTATAATTACTTTGTATGTATACAAGATAAAGGGCCTGGGCGCGGTGGCTCATGCCTGTAATCCCAACACTTTGGGAGGCTCAGGCAGGTGAATCACGAGATCAGGAGATTAAGACCATCCTGGCCAACATGGTGAAACCCAATCTCTACTAAAAATACAAAAAATTAGCAGGGCATGGTGGTGTGCACCTGTAGTCCCAGCTACTCAGGAGGCTGAGGCAGGAGAATCACTTGAACCTGGGAGGCAGAGGCTGCAGTGAGCCAAGATTGTGCCACTGTACTCCAGCCTAAGTGACAGAGTGAGACTCTGTCTC
Source organism: Gorilla gorilla gorilla (assembly GCF_029281585.2). Classification (NCBI taxonomy): domain Eukaryota; kingdom Metazoa; phylum Chordata; class Mammalia; order Primates; family Hominidae; genus Gorilla; species Gorilla gorilla. Next base: position 75,324,690 of record NC_073243.2, read on the forward strand.
AAAAAGAAAAAAAAAGAGACACATATACATTTACATTTATATTGTGTATAATAAATACATATGTTTAAGGATATATGTAGTTTTTAATCAGTACGTACATCTTAATTATCATAGTAATATTATGAATATTTCTAGCTTTGTTTACTTTAAAGAATAATGAGACAAAAGTAGCACATCAATTTAAAATAAACAGAACATCTGTGGAAGACCAGATGTGTTATGAGATGCTATGATACTGTTTTTACTTAAGAAGTTATCAGACAATGCTATATTCAGTTTGTTTGGCTATCCTAATATCACAAATATTTGAAATAATACTATTTTGTGACCAATAGTCAATTAAAATATCCTTTCAGTTTTGTTTGTTTGTTTGTTTGTTTTTGAGACAGAGTATTGCTCTTGTCATCCAGGCTGGAGTCACTGACGTGATCTCAGCTCACTGCAACCTCCGCCTTCAGGGTTCAAGCGATTATCCAGCCTCAGCCTCCCAAGTAGCTGGGATGACTACAGGCATGCGCCACCACACCTGGCTATTTTTTTTGTATTTTTAGTAGAGACAGGGTTTCATCATGTTGGCCAGGCTGGTCTCGAACTTCTGACCTCGTGATTCAGCTACCTGGGGCTTCCAAAGTGCTGGGATTACAGGTGTGATCTACCACACCTGTCCCCTTTCATTGTTTAATAAAACAATTCTGTTTTAAGTATCTTGATTGTTAAAACTAAATACATGTATAAACTAAAAATGCCTTCAAGCCCCATTTTGCATCCAAGCTCGATTTATATTTGTTTATTACAAGTACAGAAACTCCAATATTTTATAAAAATTCTACAATTTATGTTTTAGCAAAAATATTGAGTATACTTTCCAGTAACTCCTAAATAATATATGTAAATTATAATTTTTTTTATTATTATACTTTATGTTTTAGGGTACATGTGCACATTGTGCAGGTTAGTTACATATGTATACATGTGCCATGCTGGTGCGCTGCACCCACTAACTCGTCATCTAGCATTAGGTGTATCTCCCAATGCTATCCCTCCCCCTCCCCCCACCCCACCACAGTCCCCAGAGTGTGATGTTCCCCTTCCTGTGTCCATGTGATCTCATTGTTCAATTCCCACCTATGAGTGAGAATATGCGGTGTTTGGTTTTTTTGTTCTTGTGATAGTTTACTGAGAATGATGATTTCCAATTTCATCCATGTCCCTACAAAGGACATGAACTCATCATTTTTTATGGCTGCATAGTATTCCATGGTGTATATGTGCCACATTTTCTTAATCCAGTCTATCATTGTCGGACATTTGGGTTTGTTCCAAGTCTTTGCTATTGTGAATAATGCCGCAATAAACATACGTGTGCATGTGTCTTTATAGCAGCATGATTCATAAATTTTAAACTGTATACATCAAAGAGTTTGACAGTTATATTTGGGAATGTGTTTATACATGCACATGTGTTTGTGTGTGTTTGACTTACAGTCACAATTCCGGAAAAACAGATTTCAATAAGTCAATATGAAAAGAAAAAAAAGAAGCTAATTTCAGTAAATCAGGCACCTATGTCCAAGCTACTGTGATATCTAAATGAAAATTAAAGCACTATCTTAGTCCACTGGGCTTTTATAACAAAATTCCATAAACTGTGTGGTTTGTAAAGAAAAGATATTTATTTCTCACACATTAGGAGACTGGGAAATAGAAAATTAAGATATCGGATTTGGCATCTAGGGAGGAGGGTTAAATCCCTAGTTCATAGATAGCACCTTTTTGACGTGTCCTCACGTGATGGAAGGAACAAGGGAATTTTTTCAGACAATTTTATAAGTTCAAGTGAAGTTTTCTTCACAGAGGTAAACAAATAGTAAATAGTAAAAAAAAAAAAAAAAATCAGTTGTTTTGAAAGTCAACTAGACCATTATATGATAAAAAAAATACGATATGTTATCTTTTCTTGAAGAGTTCATAGTCTATGTATAAAAATATGTTTATTTACAGAGTGAAGCTACTATGCCTTCCACTTCTTAGCCTAACTCCTGTAGCTGTAACAAAACTGAAATTCATGAGTGTTCCCCTCTCATGACTAATCACTTCCTAAAGGTCCCAACTCTTAATACCATCACGTTATGCATTAGAATTGGACAAAGTAATTTTGGAGAAACAGAAACATTGAGACCATAATGAGATGCATCTCTTCATTTTCAACAATTCATTCCCCAAATTAAGTTTTTTGGGCAAAAAAAATATATTATGAAATAGTATAACGTTACAAAATTAACACCAATACTAGACTCTAATTCAACATCAGACTTGAGTTATTTACTTCACAAATATCTTTCTTAATATTAACTTTCAGGAGTCTTATTTATTTATTTATTTTATTTATTCTTTTTTTTAGACGGAGTTTTGCTCTTGTCGCCTAGGCTGGAGTGCAGTGGTGCAATCTAGACTCACTGCAACCTCTGCCTCCCAGGTTCAAGCGATTCTCCTGCCTCAGCCTCCCAAGTAGCTGGGATTACAGGTGCCCATCACCACGCCAGGCTAATTTTAGTAGAGATGGGGTTTCATCATGTTGGCCAGGCTGGTCTCAAACTCCTGACCTCAGGTGATCCACCCACCTTGGCCTCTCAAAGTGCTGGAATTACAGGCATGATTCCCACTTCATATGGTAGGAATAGACAGTAGGCAACCCTAGTAACTTCTGAAGAAGAAGACCAGTTTCTTCTCCTTAACTGTTTATTTAAACTTTACTAGTTTTACTTCAGAAACTGTTATTTTATTCATGTTGTTATAATCACCTCCTCTTTTCCTAAATTAAAGTCTATGCCACAAAATTTTATCATGGGTTTAATAGGTGAAAAACATTCTATTGTCAAACAGATGTGGAAAATGTTGGGTTATAGTAAGCTAACCTACCTTCATTTCCCCGGCCTTAGTATATATCAAAAAGACTTCTACTTTAAAAATCATACATACCATTGTTTTGTGAAATATTATTTTCTCCACTTTCTTGCTTCCAATATAGTTACGTCTGATTTATACCAATAAAATATTTATCGTAGCCTGGAGAATACAATTGTTAGATAGTATTGTTTTCTCCTTTACTCAAAATTTTAATTACCAAAGACAATGAAAGTTTTTATTCAAAATTAAATTTCCAGCGTCCTAGTTATCTTCACCAAATATGGAATATATATTGACTTATAAATGAATAATTTATAAGGCTGCAGTTAAGTGCCTACATTAAGGAACTGGGGACTAGAAGAGAGGAGATAGAGAAAATACAAGGCAATGATGAACGTAAAGCAGATCAGTTGGAGGCAGCAGAAAGTGAGATTTCAGATGTTTCATGTAGAAATAATTGCTTTTCTTGGCTCTTGTTAAAGGATCTTTGAAAGAGGCTCTCAGAGTCTGAACGTAATTTCGACGTCTCAGTATATTTGATAATTTTTATTTTTTATTCTATTGTTCCCTTTAAACATTTTATCATTAAAATGTCTAAATGTCTCCCTTATGGCCATTATAATAAAAAAAATTTCCTTGGAAAAATTATGCCATCTTGATGGGATGGCATAATTATGGGTTGAATTTTGACCCCCAAAAAGATATATTAAAGTCTTAACCCAAAGTACCTCAGAATGTGGTCTTATTTGGCAGCAGAGTCTTTATAGGTGTAATTAGTTAAGATGAGGTCATACTGGGATGCTGTGGGCTCCTGATGAAATAAGACTTCATAAGAAAATGGCTACGTGGAGGCACAGAGGGACACAGGGAAATGCTGAATGAAAACGAAAATGTAGATTAGAGAGACACATCTGCAAGCCACAGAATGCCAAAGATTGCTAAAAACAAAACAAAACAAAACAAAACAAAACAAAACAAAACAAAAAAACCTTAGAATCTAGAAAGAAGCCTGAGAGGATTTCTCTACAGGTTTTTTTGTTCGTTTGTTTGGTGAGACGGACTCTTGCTCTGTCACCAGGCTGGAGTACAGTGGCGCGATCGCCGCTGACTGCAACCTCCACCTCCCGGGTTAAAGCATTCCCCTGCCTCAGCCTCCCAAGTAGCTGGGATTACAGGCACGTACCACCACACCCGGCTAATTTTTCGTATTTTAGTAGAGATGGGGTTTCACTATGTTGGCCAGGATTATCTCAATCTCCTGACCTCGTGATCCACCCACCTCGGCCTCCCAAAGCGCTTGAATTACAGGCGTGAGCCACTATACCCAGACTTCCCTACAGATTTTATAGGGAACATGGCCTACCAATAGCTTAATTGCAGAGTTCTAGGTTCCAGAACAGTGAAACAACAAATTTCTGTGTTTCTAAGCCACCCTGCTTTTGGCACTTTGTTATGGCAACCCAAGGAAACGAATACAATTGATAAACTCAAAAATTAGATTTATAATAAGAATGCTATTGTATTAGTCCGTTTTCACATTGCCATAACGAAGTAACCAAGAGTGGGTAATTTATAAAGAAAAGGGGTTTAATTGACTCACAGTCCCGCATGGCTGGGGAGGCCTCAGGAAACTTACAATCATGACAGAAGTTGAAGGAGAAGCAAAGATCTTCACATGGTGGCAGGAGACAAAAAAGGGAACAGGGAAAACCGCCATTTATATAACCATCAGATCTCGTAAGAACTCACTCACTGTCACTAGAAGAGCATAGGGGAACCGCCCCCATGATCCAATCACCTCCCACCAGATCTGTCCTTGGACACCACCTGGGGATTACAATTTAAGATCAGATTTGGGTGGGGGCACAGAGCCAAATCATATCAACTGTATAGTAGGATTTTAAAAGGTTGTGCTTTAGCTAGGGGTTATTAGCGTTTTATGACACAAACGTCACTACAGCTCTTATCTAGTAGTGCTTGAAGAATAGTGTGGACTCTTCAGCAAGATTGTATTAACAGCCTGGTAATTATTAGACCTAGAGCAAAAACTTAAGGCAATAGACCCCATATTTTAAACCAAGTTGTTATGGGTTGAATTGTGTTCCCTTCCCCCACCTCTAAAATGTTTTGAAGTCCTAATCCCCAGTACCTCAGAACGTGACCTTATTTGGAAAAGGAGTCATTATAAAGTTAATCAAGTTAAATTATTATGGTAAGCCTTGATTGAATATTATTGGTGTACGTATAAAGTGTAGAAAATTTGGATACAACCATACCTGCATAGAGGGAAGATAATGTGAAGAGACAAAGAAATAAGATGTCCATCTACAAGCCAAAGAGAGAGACGTGGAATAGATCTAACCTTAACAACTCTCACAGGGAATCAGCCCTACTGGCATCTTGATCTCAAACTTCTAGCCTCCACAACTGTGACACAAAAAAACTTTTGTTGCATAAACCACCCAGTATATGGTACTTTGTTATGGAAGCCCTAGAAAACTAATACACAAGTGATCCTCCAAAACTTTTTCACTGTGGATTACAAATGGTGGTTCAATACTTAGCCCCTGGGGTGAGCTGATTAGTAATTTATATCCTCTATCACCATCAGATTCCCTTGACAATTCCATTGTAATATTCAACATAGAATTAAAGATAACAGCCAAGATTTTGTTACAAAATTTGTTTCAAATTACGATTATTGAGATGACTAAATAAGTTAAATCATGTAATGTGCTCAGAACAAGTGTCCAACACATGGTAGGTGTGATGTTAGAATTAACTGTTAGTTATTGCCTAAATGCAATTCTGAATTAACTAATAAATATATATTGGTCAGAGCAGCCCACCTAAAATGTAAAATTATTGAAATAATAAATAAAACTTTAATTTGAGAACTCCAATATTTTTCATAAGCATTTCCCTTCAATTTAGATCATTTAATCTCATGTTTTTTTCTTTTCTACATAAAATTTTGTGTGTTTTTTGACCTGCCACCAGCTTTGAATTACCTGACATTGTTTTGGTTTTGGTCATTACAGGCACTGGTGGAGGCCAGGGACAAGCACTGTTTCTTGTTATGCAATTCTAGATACTGTGTACTGACTAACTTTTAGGGGCCTCTTTAATTCAGAGTTTTGTCTCTGGCTTCCTAAAGTCAAATCTCATGGAGCATCATCTCTGTTCACCCACTTCTTGTCAGCTCTTGCAGCCATGTATTATTCCCTTTGACAAATAACATGGTTTTAATTCTCTCTGCATTAAATTAAATTATGCTGATAGAATTCTACCACAGACAAAGATATAGACATACATACAAATCCAGGTACCAGCATATCACTACAGAGAATCAGCAGAAAGCGTGAGAGGAAAACAAAGCTAATACTTCCATTCCCAGTGGTACTTACTTTGCCTTTTGAGATCCCACAGTGGAGTAGCACTTTCTGACAATATATCGTATTTCCATATTATGTTGATATCCCTCTGTCCACTTGGAAAATATCAAATGGTCTTTTTGGTAAAGGTATGTTATGTTGTTGTTCTTTTCCCCTCCAATTTTCCATGTTTTCCATTTCAATTGAACATTTCTCGGCATTTTTTAAACTTACATTTTGAATGACATTGTAGTAATTGTCTATTCAATGTCAACACTGATTTCTGCTCTGCAAAAATGACAGAATTGAAATTTAATATTATTCATTTTTCCTTATAAATTTGTCATTCCTAGCCTATGACAGAGTTCAGCATGTCGTAAGTATTTCTAACTGTCCAACACTGACAAGTGGATTGAATAGTATTTCCTAAACAGAAAAATTCTAAAGACTTCAACATATGAAAGAAAAGAATCACAACCATTTGACTTCTTTATAAGAAAGTGATTAATTAGACAAAATAATTACCTCTTTAGAAAAATATCTCTTCTCTTACAAAATGCATCTTCAAGATATAAAACTCTCTAACACTAATACTAATATAAGAATTGTTTTCCCAAAATGAGAACAAGCTCTTACACATAAACTTGTTACAGTGTTGCTGTACTGGTATCTATTACATTCATTTGTGAAGCTCTCTTTTTCTGTACTTCTTGCTTCAATTTGTGCATAATATTAATGTTTTTATTATGGTAGGAGGAAAGACAAGAATATGAAATGTTTTATTACTTACTTTCAAATACGTGACATAAATTATCAGATAATACATTCTCAAGTATGCTTCATGATTATATAGAAAATCAGAAATTTTAGAATTGAGAGGGACAATATGGATAATCTCCTACCTAACATTATTGTTTGTTTATATCTAATCATAGTTATTCATCAGGAGTCCAGTACGCATAATATAATACATTCTATTTTTTGAATGATAATGTTATCAAAATACCTTTCATTAAAATGAAAATACTATGACTATGTGTTAATACCTCATTCTGGTCCTAGAACATAGTTGAAGCCAGCACAATTTTAAGAAGTTTGGATAAGGAATATTTATAAAATATATATAAGAATGCCTGATAAGAATATAAAGCAAAAATACCTAATGTAAAGCATAACAATTTAATATAGTGGATACTGTTAATACCCCACCCAAATCCTTCAGATATGTTTTGTTATCTGTAGGAACATGTCCAGATATGTATGCATTTGTTTCTTATGTCCTGTGCCCAATTCTGTCTTTGGAGGACTGTCCTTGGACTACTGGAGCTCCTTTACCAGCACATGTACAGATCCTGTAGCTTCTGTTAGGATATGAATTCTAACCCTCAAAGGTGACCTTGAGTCATGAGGGAGAATAAGAGCCTGAAACTGACTTTTAGGTATCTTACACTCTAGAGATCCCCCTGCAGGCTCAGACTCAGGCTGACACTGCACGAAATTACCACTGAACTTGACTTATCTCCCTTTCCTATCCTGCTTCCTCTGTCACCTACCAGCTTCTCCTAGAACACATTGTTCATAAATCACTTTACATGTGTTGTCATCTCATGGTCTGCTCCTGGAGAATGCAATATAAGTCAGCTTTCCATTAGCAGACCAGAAATGATAAGAATGAGGATAGAAAAATGACAGAAAAATATTAAGGGAAAAATAATAGAAGTTACTTATACAAGAAAACATAAATAAATTTAAGCATATTTTTAAAAATCTTCCAGGTTTGGAATACTAAATTCCCAATTACAGAGCTGTATGTGAAAGAGGTATTTTGAGTCAATAGTTGGAGTAATTATCAAAAGTACTATTTGAATAAATAAATGCAGAAAAACTGAACTTGCTAGGTCATATTACTCCTCCTACAAATACTGAACTACTAATGTCACTTGGTTTAGCAACTAGAAACTTACAGAATATAGGCCTATATCAACAACACCAGGCAATACTGTATTTAACATATCAAGCATCCAATGTGCAAGAAATACTGAGAGTACAACACTTCACAGAAGTTATACCCAACTCATCAAATAATTGTAGTCAAAACTATCATTCAGTTAGAAGTGTAAAACAAGAACAGTTTTAGACAAGCTAAATCTTAGAAAGTTATTCTCAAAAGCTTAGAAATAGAAGAAACTTCCACAAAAAACCTACAGCAAATATAATTCTTAATGGTGAAAGACTGAATGCATTTTCTTCTAAGACTGGGAACAAGTCAAGAAATTACCTTTGCTATTTCCATTCATCATTATACTGCAGGTTCTACTCAGTGCAATAAGGCAAAATAAAAATAATAATAAATCAAATAAAATTAAAATGTGTTAAAGCAGTCTTAATAGTGAAATTAAAGCAAAACTTTCTTTACTCCTAGAAGCAGGCATTATTCATAGTAGCCAAAATCGGAAACAACTCAAATGTCCATCAACTGGTGAATGCATAAACAAAATATGATGTGTCCATATAAAAGAATTTTATTCTTCAACTAAAACATGCTGATGCATGCTACATCATGAGTGTATAAAAATGCGTATACTAAATAGACTAAGCCAGTTATTAAATAATACATATGCATGGTTCCATTTACATGAATGTTTCACTGGTCAGAAAAATGCATATTTAAAGAGACAGAAATCAGACTAGTATTGACCAGGGCTGGGTCAGGGGGTGGGTGGCAGGAAGTAAGAAACGTGGATCATCTGCATAAAGGCTCTGGAAACATATGGGAGATGTTGAAGGTTTAAAATTGAATTGCTACGAAGATCGATGGTTGTACTACTCTATACATTTATTAAAAATCATTCAGCCTTAAAAAAGAATGAGGTTCTGCCATTTGCAACAACATAAATGGAACTAGAGATCATGATGCTAAGTGAAATAAGACAGGCACAGAAAGACAAACATTGCATGTTCTCACTTATTTGTTGGATCGAAAAATAAAAGCAATTGAACTCATGAACATAGAGAGTAGAAGGACAGTTACCAGAAGCTGGGAAGGATAGTGAGGGACTTCGGGGTAGGTAGAGATAGTTGATGGGTACGAAAAATAAAAAAGAATGAATAAGACCTACTATTTCATAGCAAAACAGGGTGACTATAGTCAATATAACTTAATGGCACATTTTAAAATAACTAAAAGGGTATAATTGGATTACGTGTAACACAAAGGATACATGCTTGAGGGGATGGATACTCCATTCTCCATGGTAAGATTATTTCACATTGCATGCCTGTATCAAAACATCTCATGTATCCCGTAAATATATACACTTACCATGTACCCACAAAAATAAAATATATAAAATAATTGGGTCATTTAAAAAATCTAATGTAAATATTAAGGAATTGGCTCATGCCTGTAATCCCAGCACTTTGGGAGCCCAAGGTAGGTGGATCACGAGGTCAGGAATTCAAGACCAGCCTGGCCAAGATGGTGAAACCCCATCTTTACTAAAAATACAAAAATTAGCCATGCGTGGTGGTGGTCTCCTGTTATCCCAGCTACTCAGGAGGCTGAGGCAGGAGAATCGCTTGAACCTGGGAGGCGGAGCTAGTAGTGAGCCAAGATCACACCACTGCACTCCAGCCCGGGCGACACAGCCAGACTCTGTCTCAAAAAAAAAAAAAAAAAAAAAAAAAAAGAAATCAAATCAAACCAAATCTGAAAAACAAAACCTCTTTCTAACACCAGGGCACATTTAGTATGGCTGTTGAAACATCTAAGTGTGGTAAACACAAAAGAAAAATTGGAGCCAAGAGTTCTAACCCAATTCACAACAGACTGTCGCAAACTGTTAGCATGGTGGTTCTGTAGTTAGAGAAAATTGTACAGAAAGTACTGGTGGGACTCCTTGAAACACTGTAGAGAAAACTATATGAGCTAAAAAACCTGTGGGATTGAGAGAGAACAGTAGTTGTGTTTTGATATTTTTATTACTTTTAATGACTCTAAAGAAGCCTGAGTAAATCCAGTTTATGTAATATTATATATTAACATATTACAAGGGAGAAACTTGAGTTAAAAAAAAATAAGTAATTTGCCCAAAGCTGACCATGTATTCAGTTGCAGGTCTAGAACATGAGCCCATGTAAATTAAACCTCTAATTCCAGGGCTTGTTTTGTGATGCTTGCTTTTATAGTATTAAAAAGGAAAAATAAAAAAAAAAATGACCTTTGAAATTTCATCTTTGAGTTCTACACATGACAGTGTGATAAAAAGATTTGCAGCATGTACTGACTCTGGCGCCCTTATGGGTCTGGCGTCTTTCCTCATGCATTCTAGCAGGAGACAGAAATAAGAAACAAATGTAGGATATATTTAGCACTATGTCACACAAATGCTATAAAGAAATGACTTAGATGGTAGTAACCTCAGTAAAGACAGCACTTTAGCTTACATTTGAATGATGAGAAGAAGCTGCACATATGAAGCCTGAAGCTTACAGAGAGGAATAGTGAATCTTCCAATCAGAAGGAAGTGCATGTGCAAAGGCACTGCATCCAGAAATATCAGTGACAAGATGCTAAAAAGTTGCTAGGACAAGGGAAAGGTAGCAGGACAGGAGGCGGGACAAAGAAGTAGGACCCAATTTTACAAAGCTGCATGGATTATGGCAACGTGTTTATAGTTCATGTAAACAGGAATGGAAAACCTCTGAAAAATGTTTGCAAGGAGGGCTCATGGTGTGATTTACATTAAACAATTCTATTAAAGCTAAATATATATGTATATACCCAGTGACCTAGTATTTCCACTTCATATAAATATGCCAACACACACACACACTCTGTCTCCAAAAAACATGAACTAAAATGTTCAGAGCATCCTTATTTGTAATAGTCAAAACTTGGGAAACACCCAGATGCCCATCAATACTAAAATGGATAAATAGTGACAAAATCATACAGTGAAATACTATGCAGTAATGAAAATAAAAAGGCACAACAGCACAAAACAATATGACTATATTTCACCAATAGCATACTGAGTGAAAGAAGCCAGGCACACACACAAAATATACACAAAATATATACCATATGGTTCCCAGAATGTAACTATGAAAACAAGCAAAACAGACTTATGCCATTAAAGTCAGTACAATATTTAATCTTGGGCTACACAGGGCAAGTCTGCAGTGCTATAATCAGTTTCTCCATCTAAGTGCTGAGTTTGTGGAAGTAGATAGTGGAAATACCTCAATCTGTGTATCATTATAGTATGTTAATTCTTGTGTATATTTTAATAAAATAGAGAAATTTAAAAAAATAAATACTTAAAACTACTTAAACAACTCTTTAGTTGTAGAGAAATTTAAAACAATTGTTAAACTAATAAGATAGGTGGATCTTATCTATAAATGATTGTTTACAAAGTTATTCACACACACACACACATATATATATATAAATGATAAATTCACAGGTAAATGAATAGATAGTTAAGCAGATAGATATAGAGATGAAGACAGACATGCACTGGGTCTTGAATTAAGATGTGTTTCTTACTGTTATGGGTTTTAACAAAAAAAAATAGAAAAAACTTCTATCTAATCTCCATTAATTTTTTGCTCTCTAATCTTCATTATTTTATTCCTCTTACTTGCTTTCAATTTTGTTTGCTCTTATGTTTCTTGTATTTTTATAAGATGATAGGTCATTTACAAACTTTTTTTTAAAGTGGCATTTACAGCTGTATATTTCCCTCTAAGCAATGTTTTAGTAGCAAGGTGTAAGTTTTGGTACATTGTGTTTTACTTTTCATTCATCTCAAAGTATTTCCTAATGTTCCTGTTTATTTCTTCTTTGCCCATTGGTTATTTAATAATGTGTCATTTAACTTCCACATATTTGTGGATTTCCCAAATTTCTTCATGTTTTTGATTTCTAGTTTCACTTCATTGTCATCAGAGAATTCACTTTCTATGGTTTAAATCCTGTTAAGTCCATCTTGCTTTATGGACTTAACCTATGTTCAGTGCTGGAGTATATCCCTTGTGCACTTGGAAAGAATGTGCACTTGGCTGTTGCTAGGTGGAGCCACCTATAGTTGCTTGTTAGTTCTTAGTGGCTAGTCTAGTTCACCCTGTGTCTTTTAAAATTTCTGCCTAATTTTCTTACTCATTATTAAAAGAGAGTTATTTAGGTCTCCAGACGTTTGTTGAATTATTGATTTCTCCTTTAAATTCTTTCCATTTTGCCTCATACCTTTTGAGGCTCCTCAGACAGGGGTGTATGTGTTTATAATTGTTGCAACTTCTGGATTGATTGAGTCTTTTAACTTTATAAAATTCTTCTCTTGAAATAACATTTTATTTTAAAGTTGATTTTGCTTATTAGTAGAACCACTCCAACTCTCTTCCCATTGCTATTTGCCTTCTATCTCTTTTTGCATCCATTGATTTTCAACCAATTTTATCTTTGAATCTGAATTATCTCATATAGGAAGTTATAGTCAGTTCTTTTACCCCATATGATGATCTCTGCCCTTTGACTAATTTAATCCTTTAAATTTTATGTAAATTTTATGTTGATTTACATCTGCCATCTTACTTCTTGTGTATTACGTTTCATTTTTATGTAAAAGTATGTGGCTTAACTTCCAAATATTTGTGAATTTCTCAAATTTTCAATTTTTTTCAACATTGTTTTTGTTATTGATTTATAATTTAAATACATTGTGTTCACAGAATATAATTTAATACAGCTAATCTCTTCCTGGACTTGTGACATACAGAATTATGAAATAATGTTTGCAAAGTTTTAAGCTGCAATGTTTATAACTATGTTACCAAATAATAGACAAAATTTATTAACTATACTTTATTATAGGGATTTCTTATTGAATATTTAAGAGAAATATACATAAATAGAATAAACAAATGATAAATGACAACAAAGATAAAGGAATACATCAAAAAGATATAGAAACCAGTAAGAAAATATTAAATGGAGGCTACTAGATATATTAAAAAACTGAATGACAAAGATGAATTTAAACATAAACACACACACACAACATCAATCATTGACTCTAACATTTTTAAAAATAATGAATAAAGTTTGGACAAAGTACAGGCTCATCACTTTAGTTATTCTGACATTTGGCTGAAAAATACTTATATTTTCTCTTTAAAAATATTCAGTATCGTTTGTCCTGCTTTAAAAACTATAAAAATGTGGCCAACATTCTGGGATTTCAGAGTAAATCAAATTAATTCTCATGACATTGGTTTTGCAATTGAAATTCTTATATCTATAAAGGAAATTGAATTTTTCTACTAAGAGTTCAAGTGGCAAATAATTTTTAATAACTGGTGACTTAGTGCTTTTGACCCTTGCTTTTTCTAATAGTTTTTCATTTTCCCTGAAGGAAGCATCATCCTGCAAAATACAATACTCTTTTCTCTTTTCAATATTATATGTCTGGAGAGATTTATCCGCTATTTTAGAAAATGATAATGAGTGCCACATTTATTTTCCTAATTTACTTTTTTATCGACAATGAATGTATTCTTATAATTGACTACAGGATGCGTTATTTCAAGTGGGACATCAAAAAATTATCATTTATTTTGTAAAGAGAATTAAGAACATAATGTGCAAAAGAGATAAAGGGAAATAATCTTTTCTTTTGTCTCTTTTTTTCCCCTCAATGCTGTTTTACTCAACCTACCTTGGTTGAAAAAGAGTAAGTTATCTCTTTAGTACATTTTGGTTTAGAAGCTTTGAGTTTCTCCTTGTGTTCTTTTCATTTGAATACACTTATTCTTCTGGATTTGGAGAATAGGCTCCCCGATATGTTCTAGCTTTAACAGCAAAGGCAATTTCTTTATCCAGTGACAACTCAGGTGTTCCAAAGTGACTGGCCACTGGGGCAATAAGTGTTTCCTTTGTAAAGATTCTATATTAGACAGGTCATACTTGTCGGGAACCGAAGTTGTGTTCTCCCACAACTCTTTGAATCAAAGTGATATTTTGGCTCCCAGTGACTGACTTCTTTGGTTATCCCCAAATTGATTCTGAACTGGGTTTGAGGACTATAATTTATTGGGAATATTTTTATACCACAATCTGTTAATTGTCAGGGAATATTATGAATAGTGAATAAGATGAAGATGCAAATGTCATTAAAAAACAAGCCCCTGGCACAGAGAGGGTAGGTAACTATAGACTTTGGTGCCACAGTAATAAAATCAGGTGCTTTTGGTTTGTTTTGGCTGGAGTTTGTTTTGATTATTTGCTTGTTTTTGTCTTTTCTTTTTCCACCACTCTTTCCAGCTGAGTATTCCCCACTTATATGCAGTTTCACTTTCTGGAATTTCAGTTACCCATGGTCAGCTACAGCCTAAAAATATGAAATAGAAAATTCCAGAAATAAATAATTTATGACTTTAAAATGACATGTCATTCTGAGAGGCACGATGAAATTTCATTCAACTGCAGAATATGAACCCTCCCTTTGTCCATGCTGTATATACATCTGCCCATTAGTCACTTAGTAGCCATCTACGTTATCAGATTGTATGTAGCATTATCATAGTGCTTGTATTTAAGTAACCCTTATTTCACTTAAAATGGTCTAAAAGTGCAAGCATAGTGATGCTTGCATATCGTTATAGCTGTTCTATTTTATTGTTAGTTACCATTGTTAATCTCTCACTGTGCCTAATTTATAAAGTAAAATTTATCTTAGCAATATATGTATTGGAAAAATGCATGCGCAATTTTAGGCATCCATGGGGATTCGTGGAACATATCCCTCACAAATAAGGAGGGGGTACTCTATCTGATACTGTGTCTGCATGAGAGGCATTAGCCTTGGACCTTGTGGGATTATAATCTTACTGTAACTATAGTGCATATCCATGGCTGGCTTTTTTTTTTTTATTTCAGGTGCAACAGTACTGCCAGCTTTAGATGACCAATAATGCCTTCAGTACAGCTCCAGGCCATATGTTTCCTGGCCGTACAGCTTGACATTGAAACCACATAGGTTTGGCTTAGTTTAGTGTTGCAGGAAAGGCTGTGATGTGATTGGGTCATTTCTGGCATTGGTGAGCAGAAAAACATTTTGTTGCTTTTGCAATTTTAATTCCTGTGAAGGGGAAATGTTTTAGTTTGTTTTCAGTTCCAATAAGTGTATATAACAGGGTGAATAATTTACAAAGAATATAAATGTATTTCTTATAGTTCTGGAAGGTAGAATGCACCAAGGTCTAGGGGCTACACCTGGTGGGGGCTTTCTTCCGGATGCGGACTCTGCAGAGTCCTGACGTAGCACTGGTCACCACATGGTGATGTGGCTCACAAGAGACACTGGTTTTTATAACAAATCCACTCTTGTGATAACTAATCCACTCCCTTAGTAACCCATTAATTCATTAACCCATTAACCTCACTAAACCATGAATGTAATACTCCGTTTGTAAGTACGGTGCCTTATAACCCCATCACCTCTAAAAACCCCAATTCTTAATACATTTAAATTGAGAATTAAGTTTTAAAATGAGTTTCTGTGGGTACAAACATTCAAACCATAACAAGGAGTGATTAATACATCCATGATTTTTGTTAGAATAAAAAAAAATGGTGACATAACCAGCAACTGTGCTTTCATAACCCAGGCCTCTTTTCTCTCAAACCGTTTTCTAAATGTTCTTCAGTCTGATACTCTCCCCATTATGGAAATAATTGTGATTCTTCAGTTCTGAATTCAACACGACAATTCTCTATTATGTAAAACATCTAACTCTCCTTAGAATCTGCTCTACCAATGAAATAGCTGTTATATTTATATTTGTATGTCTAACTTCTGTCTTTGTTTTCATAACTTAGGATTGGAAGAAAAAAGACAGATTTTTTCTGGGTGAAAATACGTAACATGAAATACACAACATGAAAATGCAAATATTTGTCATTTTTTCCTTCTTAGCTTTCAATTTTTGAAGGTTTTCTATTTAATGACTTGCAAATTTCAGAAAATAAATGCCTATTTTTAAACAATATCAACAGAAATGTGTGTGGAGTTGACAGATCATATTTAATAAGACTTAAAATTTTGGTAGACATCTTTTAATTGACATTTAGACTTAGTTTACTCATGCCCTTAAATTAATGGATGCAGCTGACTTAAATTAAAACTTAATTTTCATCTCTTTTTGACTATGGCTGCCACAGAAACATTACATCTGCAGCATATGTCATTATGTGCCAAGTAACATTACTTTGCACCATTACTGTCAGTATTTCGATAATGTATATAAAACATCTTACGTGTTTTAAGTAAGTTTAAGTAAGACCCATAGAATTTTCCTTTTTTTTTTTTTTTGTTTTTTGACGGAGTCTTACTCTGTCACCGAGGCTGCAGCGCAATGATGCAGTCTTGGCTCACTGCAACCTCAGTCTCCCAGGTTCAAGCAATTCTCCTGCCTCAGCCCCCCAAGTAGCTGGCATTACAGGTGCCTGCCACCTCGCTCTGCTAATTTTTGTACTTTTCGTAGAGATGGGGTTTTGCCATGTTGGACAGGCTGGTCTCGAACTCCTAACCTCTGGTAATCTGCCCGCCTCGTCCTCCCAAAGTGCTGGGATTACAGGCGTGAGCCACCGCGCCCATCCAGTCACATTGACTTTTAATTCGTGTTTTACTTTCATCATTATGTCCATGTTGCCTCTGAAAAAAGCAAATAAATACCAAATAGAAATATAAATATGTAAGTAACAGAATTAACCTGGGTTCGTTGACGAATAAAATAATATCACATATTCATTTATAAACTCTTTAGAAAACAAGCAAAGAAATTATTACTACACAGAAAGTGGCAACAACACAAAGATAGGGCCTTTACATGCTGTGTCTTTTTTCACACAAGAAACCATATATAAGTAACACAAATCTTTCTGATTCTCTAATAGATGTAAGCCATACTTTAGTTTCCATTTATTTTTGACTGTTTTAAATATTGGATTTCTTTAGGATTTTTCTTTCTTTTTTATTTTTCAAAATGTGTCATAAGCGTTAACAGTCATTAAGTGAATTAAGGAGGGTGGTGCAGCAGAAAGAGAGTTAATTTCGTGCATCTAATTTTATATGTTGACTCACTTGTTGCCTATATATGGCAAGCCATATATATGTTCTGAAGTTAATCATACACAATAGCAGTTGCTATCATTTCACAAAAGAAAAAGAAGATAAAGAGTATATATGTTTGCCAAATAGTATTAATCACTTTTTGGTATAAAGTCTTTCTAAATGTGTCAAATTAATTTTTCTACAAGCATATGACTAGTAGTCATAAAATTAGTATACATGATGGTATTTATATAATTTATGCAATATTGTGTTTATCAGAATAAATTTTTAAATTTTTAGTTTTTTAATTTTCCATTTATAATGAACTCCTTAACATTTTGATTTATATTTTTTATTATTACTACAAAGTTAAATTTATTTTTCTTTTCTTTTTTTTTTTTTTTTTTTTCTGAGACAGAGTCTCTTTCTGTTGCCCAGGTTCAAGTGCAATTGTGCGATCTTGGCTCACTGCAACCTCTGCCTCCAAGGTTCAGGTGATTCTCCTGCCTCAGCCACCTGAGTAGCTGGGATTACAGGTGCGTGCCATCACATCTGGCTAATTTTGTGTTTTTAGTAGAGACAGAGGGTCAGCCTGGTCTCAAACTCCTGATCTCATGATCCGCCCCCCTCGCCCTATTTTAAACTACAGAATACTGGTATATTACATGTCCAGAATCTTTAACATTTCCTTTGATTACAATATTTATTCTCTTATTCACCCATGCTAAGAAAATAGTAGCAAACTCAGAAAGTAAAATCTCCCCAGCCATTCATCAGGCTGGAATAACAGACACAAAGTCAACTGCAATTTTAATAGGAAATCTCTTTTTTCCCCTCAGGAATGCAGCAATTCAAACTATTATAGCATCCCCTTGCCCTTTTCTTTGAGTTATTACTGCTTTATAACTCACTGAGAAATTTTATTTTCTAAAATAAGAGAATATCATAACATTGATTTTGAAGTTATACCTGTAAGAATGAGACATCCCACTCTTGAGTGGAGAACCTAAGTCACTTTAAAGAGTTTTCTTGATTTATAGCCTAGGAACACATAGATTGTAGAAGCCTTCAGGTAAGGACTTTTAGACTCAGAATCCCAAATCAATCTTCACACTGTATTTTCTAAGAAAATGGTATTTGGGTTGACTTTCTAGCAGAAACCGGATGTGGATCCCACATTTATACATAGCCCTGTTTTTCCTGTTTTAAATGAAGCATATAAAAAACCTGCTTCATTTTTCACTAAAAACCACTCTTTCCCCTATTAGTATAATCCATCTTTTTTTTTTTTGTTCAGTGAATTGTCCCACGGTTTTTCTGACGGGAGAGTTCCAAGTCTCCTGCAATGTAATCAAATAATAAAGCTTTGAATTTTTTCTGTCACTCATTTGGCTAGGGACATTTATTGTCTAAAATTTTTAAGATAAATGTGAATAAGCCACAACTCCTACTGGGTATGAAAGTGACAAAGTAGATATGCCGCTTTCCTGATAAAACTCATCATAGTGAGGAATTCATGCCATAATAAAAACTACATAACTAATATAATTTGAGTGATAATTGTTTACAATAAGATAAATGGGACAACTTAAAAGAGTGGCTGAGGAGGGGAATGCATTTGATATGCTGGTTGGGAAGGAATCCCTGAGAGGGGTTATTTGAAACTTGTGTTAAATGATGACAAGGGTCCAATACTGGGCTATTTTATGGAAGAGCATTCCAGGCAGTAGGACACCAAAGGCAGGTGAATATCACGGAATCAGGACAAGAATTGGCAAATGTAGATTAGAAAAGCTGAGGTAGGACCAAATCATGTACAATTTGTAAGATAGGTTTTATGAGAAGTTTTAAGAAAAGTGGGAAATGGACTTTAGAGGAAAAGGGGGGAGGAAAAGTACAGTTTAGCAGCTGTTGGAGAGGTATAGGCAAAAGGTAGAATAGGAAGCATGTTGAAATAAAGCATTCAAAAGTATCACCAAGATTTTAGGTCTTAGCAACTGGGAGGATGCTGGTGACATTAACTGAAAATCTAAGAGAAAAAAATGTTTCAAAAATAAGGTGACTTACATTGGAATTATCTTCCTGTGGTAAAATATAAATAACAAATAATATTAAATAATTACTTTTGTACTTTGGATAACAGGCAGCACAAGATTATGACTATTGAAAGACAGAGAACAAATTAAGTGAACCCAATAATTGTTCCCAATGTAGGGCCGAAAGGCAGTTTCCAGGCCACAGTAGAGACAGAGAACAAAATAAAACCTCAAATTCTTGCTGAGTTGAGAAGAGTTTAGACTCAAGGCAAGTAAGGTCGCTAGAAATGGATCTGCAGAGAGCCAGGGAAGAAAGTGTTGCCCATGAGTGAAAGAGAACTTAAGTTTGTAAATGCAAAGTATTCTGCCCTACTAGTGATATTTTTGCACTGTGAAAGGAGATACATTTGTAACTCTGAGCATCTTTCCAACTTTTCTGTTCTCACTCCACCATTGAGGAAATAGATTGTCTTGTCTAATTGCTAAATTTGGACAAAATAAGTAAACGTGTGAGGATTAAA
This sequence comes from Gorilla gorilla gorilla, assembly GCF_029281585.2. Classification (NCBI taxonomy): domain Eukaryota; kingdom Metazoa; phylum Chordata; class Mammalia; order Primates; family Hominidae; genus Gorilla; species Gorilla gorilla. The sequence continues at coordinate 75,344,645 of NC_073243.2, forward strand.
TTAGTATTCTTGGTTGTCCACCGCTTCCCTGTGTTGGAATTATGTATTCATGCTCTTTGATCAACGTGTTTTAAATGACCCCACAGTTTGTATTATATACTTTCCAATCTCACTGATTCGTGTGTACTCACATGACCTACTTTGGAAAAAAGAATATGGGCAGAATTATCAACAGGCCAATTTTGAGCCCAGTTATGATGTGGCATTCTTTGTTTCCAGTCAGCTATTTGTGGTACAATGATGGTTATGACAAAGACATGTTCAGCTAGGTGCTGAGCCAGAGAGAACACAGAGACACAGGGACAGGCCTCAGCCCACAGCAGCCTGATAACCCAGTTGGCTTCTAGCCTGAAGTGGAGTCACCCCACTGATAGATACACCAGACCTGTGAAAGAGAAAAATATATGCTCGTTGCGGTTTTAAACTACTGAATTTTGCAGTGGTTTGTTACCGGCATCATCGTAGCAATAGTAAAGCAATACAACATGATTGATCTGGGATACTTCTGCCTAGCAGTGAGCTGCTGAAAGGTAGCACCTGTCAGCCTTTCTCTACACTAAGCCCTCTCCTGTCCAGAACTGTTTTTTACACGGTGGCTAGCTTTGCCTAATGCTAATGTTGATTTAGTAGGTCCATTTGGTTCTCAGGCTAAGTCAAATCCTCCAACTTATTCTCTAATAAAGACAGTATTTGTCTTCCATATTTACCACTTAATTTATTCTCAGATTTTTCCACAATAAGAGTGGGATGCTGTATATTTTGAGACTCCCTTGAAGCAGCAGTATGACACACATAGTTGTGAAACCTGTTGCCCACAGACATGTCAAACAATCTAAGAGGGATGATATGTTCCTTGGCATTTAGCAAATTTCCTAGGAATGCATTTATAGACAATATAATTGTTTGTGTACCCATGTAAATTAAGTCACATGGATTTGTCTTTAAACAGTTGACTCACACATTTAATAACAAAGAACAATATTATTACAGAATTTTTTGTGACATCATTGAAGAATTAGGTTGTAATATTTGCTAATAATTCAGTGATCCTTCTGCTGAAGTACCAAATTTGTGATTCACTGTTCAATATCACCTGAAATGTTGGCTAATCATCTACAATCTAAAGAAGTCAGGGGGCATAATGCCAGGTAGAGATGGCAATCCTCATTTACAGAAATCTAAAATCACCTCACTAATTGCTCAGAAAGCTTATACCACTATATTCAACATTCACAGAATGTACAACCTTTTCAAGAACACATGGAATATTTTCCAAAACACACACAAAATAGTTTATATGAAGCACCACAGAACAAGTTTTACTAAATGCCCAGGAATTTAAGTCATACATCGTATACTCTTTGACCATAATAAAATTAGACTAGAAAGCAAAGATATAACTTTTAAGTTTACAAATGTGTGAAAATTAAGAAACACGTTTTTAAAAAATGCAATGGGAATTAATATATTTTGGAGTGAAAATAATGAAAACAAAGATTATCAAATTTTGGGGGCTGGCAGCTAAAGCAGTGTTTCATGAGTTACAAGTTTAGTTTTAAAGAAAATATTAAAAGAAAACAGCATAAAATAATAATCTGTACCTTGATTGTAGAAAAGAGTTTAACCCAATAGGAAAGACATAATAATATAAAAGCAAAAATAAAATATTAAGCATATGTTAAAGAAAAAAATCTGATTAAGTCTAAAGTTGGCATATAACTTTTAAGAAAATTAACAAACATTGAAAATCAGATCAAGAAGAGAAATCAAAACAAGCAACACATATTACACTACAGATCCTCGAGATCTAATTATTATAAGATGGTAACATATAAAACTTTGTAGGAATAAATTTGCGAACTTAGGTGAAATATATAAAATATTTGGGAAAGAGAAACACACTTACCAAAGCACAAATGAGGAAATATAGAAACCAATCATTTGTATACATTGGCAAAATAATTGAGCCCACATATTACAACTTCAGAATGAACATGATACCATAACGTGGCAGAAAAAAACAAATAAATGTAAAGGCGATGTCTTAAAGTCGATGTAAAAACTCAAAATAAAATGTGATAAAGCACAATCTAGAAATATACAAAGTAATACTACATCATGATTTTGTAGGAACTTTACATTCCAACATTTCAAATTAGTTTAACATTAAATAAGTATTAAAATATTTCAGTACATTAACAGTAAAGAAGAAAATCAATAAAATATTTTGCTAAATATATTAAAATACTTGACAAAAGTAAGCACAGAAAATGGTTAAGTGAAATCTCAAAAATTGAGAGCATAAGGAACTTTTCAGTCTGCAAAGATACCAAAATATGCAACTAATATTCAACTTCAAAGAGATAAATCAGTTTTCAACTGAGTTTGGAAAGAGAAAAGAATATTTTTCTCACGTTTTCTGTGTATTGTATTAAACATCACTTATGCAATAAAACAAAACCTAAAGGAATAAAATATAATGTTAAAAAGTTAACACTGTCATTATTATTTATTTTTGAGACAGGGTCTCACTCTGTCACAGAGGTTGCAGTGCAATGGCATGATCTCAGCTCACTGCAGCCTCAACCACCTAGGTTCAAGCGATCCTTCCACCTTGGCCTCCCGAGTAGCTGAGACTACAGACACGTGCCACCATGACTGGCTAATTTTAGTATTTTTGTAGAGATGGGTTTTCACCATGCTATCCAGGCTAGTTTTGTACTCCTGAGGTCAAGGAACCCACCCACATTGTCATCCCTAAGTACTGGTATTATAGGTGTGAGCCACTGCTCCCAGCTGTCATTATTCTTAAATAACAAGATTATATACAAAGAATGACCTACCTGTGGGAACTATCAAAAAATAAAAAAATAAAACTCAAAGGATCAATATGTAAATAATTTTGTAGCTTCATTGTAAATTATATACATATGGTGTGTGTGTATGTATATATACATATATATATATAGAGAGAGAGAGAGAGAGAGAGAAATTTCCATTTTGTTTTCAAATCTCAGCAAAGCTTTGATTGTGTCCTCTAAGTCATTCAGGTTGTAAAAAGAACAGCCAGCATTTCAGATGTTTTTAAAGAGTGGCCCACATATTTTAAATGAGTAGATGTAAGTCACTGTTACTGATGTTTAACATTGATATTGTTAAACATTCTATAGGCCTAGGAATATATCTAGTAAAAGCTATGCAAAAACAATAATCTAATTCTACAAAACATTGCTGAGTAAAGTTAAGGAAGACCTAGGTACATGGAAAAGCATTTGTAGTTCATGGATTGGAAGAACTTAAAATATTAAGAGATAAATTCTATCCAAAATATTCAATTCAATCTAAAGTATTAAGACATCAGTTCTGACAAAATTTGTTGAGAAATCCAAAGTGAGTCCAAGCAACCACAGTAGTTTTTTGTAGAATGTATTTTTAAATGTTGGTTCTAAAAATTATCGAAAATGCAGAGTGCCTAGAGTCAAGAAAAGCTTGAGAAGAGCAAAATTATAAGATTTAGACTATCAAAGATACAGCCTAAAACTAGCAATTAAGAAAATATTCAGTGTTGTCATCAATATTATTAAAATGGCCATACTGCCTGAAGCAACTTATTGATTCAACATTATTTCATTAAACTACAAATGAATTTCTTCACAGAACTAGGAAAATAATTTAAAAACTAATATGGAACCAGAAGACAGCCTGAATAGCCAAGGCAATCCTAAGTAAAAAGAACAAAGCCGGAGGCATCATGCCACCTGACTTCAAACTATACTGTAGGGCTACAGTAACCAAAACACCGTGGTACTGGCACAAAAACAGACACATGAAACAATGTAATAGTAAAAGAAAGAAAAGGAAAATTTCAGCCCATATGCTTGATAAACACTGATGCAAAAATACCCAACAAAATACTGGCAAACCAAACCCAGGAGCACATCAAAAAGCTAATCCACCATGATCAGGTAGGCTTTATCCCTAGGATGCAAGGGCGTATTAACATATGCAAATCAATAAATGTGATTCATCACACAAACAGAGCTAAAGACAAAAACCACATGATCATCTCAATAGATGCAGAAAAAGCTTTTAATAAAATTTAATGTCCATGTTAAAAATTCTCAGCAAACTAGATATTGAAGGAACTTAACTCAAAATAATAAAAGTCATCTATTACATACGCACAGCCTACATCATAATGAATGGGCAAAAGCTGAAAGAATTCCTCTTGAAAACCAGCACAAGACAAAGATGCTTTCTCTCACTACCCCTTTTCAACGTACTATGGGAAGGCCTGACCAAAGCAATCAGGCGGGAAAAATAAAACACATCCAAATACAGAGAGAGAAAATCAAATTATCTCTGTTTGCAGAGGATATGATTCCATATCTAGAAGACCCCATAGTCTGCTCAAAAGCTGTTTGAGCTGATAAGAAACTTCAGCAAAGTGGCAGGATACAAAATCAATGTAAAATATCATTAGCAGTCCTATACACCAGCAATAGCTAAGCCAGGAGCCAAATCAGGAACGCAATCCCCTTCACAATTGTCACAAAAAGAATAAAATACCTAGAAATACAACTTACCAGGGAGGTGAAAAATCTCTACAGTGATAATTACCAAACAGTGGTCAAAGAAATCAGAGGTGACACAAATGAATGGAAAAACATTCCTTGCTCATGGATGGGAAGAATCAATATAGTTAAAATGGCCATAATGTCGAGTGATTTACAGGTTCAATGCTATTCCTGTCAAGCTAGCAATGACGTTTTTCAAAAAACTAGAAAAAAAAAGCTATTTTAAAATTCTTATGGAACCAAAAAAGAGCCCAAATAGCCCAGGCGATACTAAGCAAAAAGAACAAAGTTGGAGGCATCACAATACTTGACTTCAAAGTATGCCTCAGGGCTACAGTAACCAAAACAACATGACACAAAATCAGACACATAGACCAGTGGAACAGAATACAGAGCTCAGAAATTAGTCTGAGCCTTATTTGTTCTTCAATAAATTTGACAAAAACAAGCAATGGGGAAAGGACTCCCTATTCAATAAGTGGTGCTGGGATAACTAGCTAGACATATGCAGAAAATTGAAAGTGGATGCCTCCCTTACACCATATACAAAAATCAACTCAAGATGGATTAAAGACTTAAATGTAAAACCCGAAACTATAAAAATCCTGGAAGACAACCTAGGCAATACCATTCTGAACAGAGGAACTGGCAAAGACTTCATGACAAAAATGCCAAAAGCAATTGCAACAAAATCAAAAAATGACATATGGGATTTAATTAAACTAAAGACCTTCAATTAAAAGAAAGTATCAACAGATTACACAGACAACCTGGGAGAAAATTTTTGTAAATGATGCATCTGACAAAGATCTAATATCCAGCATCTATAAGGAACCTAAACAAATTTACAAAAAACCCACAAACAACCCCATTAAAAAGTGGGAAAAACATGAGCGGCCACTTTTCAAAAGATATACATGTGGCCAACAACTATATGAAAGAAAAGCTCAATATCACTGAACATTAGAGAAATTCAAATCATAACCACAATGAGATACCGTCTCACACCAGTCAAAACGGGTATCATTAAAAAGTCAAAAAATATCAGGTGCTGGCAAGGCTACAGAGAAAAAGGAATGCTTATATACTGCTGATGAGAATGTAAATTAGTTCATATTGTGGAAAATAGTGTGGCAATTACTCAAAGACAAAAATCAAAACTACTATTCAACCTAGCAATTTCATTAAGGGGTGTATACCCCCCAAAAACGTAAATCATTCTGTCTTAAAGACACACAAATGTATATTTTCATTGTAGTTATTCACAATTGCCAAGATACAGAATCAACATAAGTGTCTATCAGTGATTTACTGGATAAAGAAAATTTAGTACATATACACCATGAGATACTATGCAGCCATACAAAGAATAAAATTATGCCATTTGCAGGAACATGGGTGGAGCTGGAAGCCATTATCCTTAGCAAACTAATGCAGGAACAGAAAAGCATATACTGCATGTTCTCACTTAAAAGTGGGAGGTAAGTAATGAGAACACATGGACACTTAGAGGAAAACAACAGATACCAGGACCTACCAGAAAGTGGAGAATGGGAGGAGGAAAAAGATCAGGAAAAATAACTAATGGGTACTAGACTTAATATATTGGTGATTAAATGATCTATAAAACAAACACCCATGACATGAGTTCACCTGTATAGCAAACCTACACATTCACCCCGAAACAAAAATAAAAGTTACATAGAATTTTAAAAATTAAAAAAGTATTGTCTCAGTGATAAATGAAACAGAATTGAGGCTGCAGAATCCATTAAAAAAAAAGCCTCACTGTATTTATTTTGAATAGGATAACTATACCAAAGAGGAAAGTAACCCAGGTAACTATATAACAGTGCTATTACCATATATATTTATGCATATCCTTATGAAAGTCAAATGAAATTTTAAAAGAGGCACAGTGTCATAATTTACTCACAAATGAATATGAATTCAGAGATAATCAGATAGATACCAACAGATGGATAGATATAGATAGCTAAATAGATGTTAGATAGATAAATAGATTGATAGAGATGGATAGATAGATAGAGGTGGTAAAACAAATGTGGCAAAATGTGAACAATTTGTGAATCTGGGTGAAGCATGTGAAATAGTTTCAGATTTTCTGTAAGTTTAAATTAAAGTGCAGATGTTAGTTTTTAAAAATAAATATATGTGAAGGTGAAATAGCCACACACTATAAAAACTTATTTCCAACATAAATATCTGGAATAATAGGCATATCAAGAATTATATTGCATATAGAATTATCTAAATATTATATAATTTATTGTAAGGTTATATTTCATTATTTATTTTCTTCCTATTATCTTTACTTTCTAATAAAAAGTTAGATATAGCATATTTTATAAATGAGAACCTTTAAATTAATTTTAAAAAGAGAGTGCCTGTCAAGCATTTGGAAAATTTATCAAAGCAACTTTCAAAATAGTATTGCCTTTGAATGCATATTGGATATTTTCATAAATCATGAAGCGACAGATGAGGACAGAACTGCATAATATTTCAAAGGCATGGAAAACAAAGCTATTTAAAATATTACTTAAAAATTTGACAAAGTTAGCAAATATGCCAAATGATAAAATTGCTTCAGTAATTAATATCAATGAGGAAAGCTTTCACAAAATAGGAGAAAAATTAATACACTCAGAGAAAAAGAACATTTATCCATAATAATTTTTTCTCAAATTTCTACCACTGAAATGATAACGAGATAGAGAATTTAAATGTATTTGTAGTTAATATGTTTTATCCTTAGAAAATCTATATAAATCAATAGAAAAAATGTGAGATTAATAAGACAGTTCAAAGAATGGCTAATCACACAAATATAATAAAACCATACGTGACTTTTATACTAGCATTGAGTTAAATCGTCTGAGTTAAATTTATTCCACCCAATAACAATATGAAAATAAAAAGAACCTTTGTGATTCTGCAAAGTTATATAGAACACTTTAAGGAGGGCTGCAAATTATTCTCCTAGATATTAATGACTTTATTAATGGAAAGACATGATATATTATCTGAGAGAAAAACATCTAATGTTAAAAATAAAATTCTTTATGAATCAAAGTATAGGTTAAACTGTATTAATAAAAATCTAAAATGTTTTTCAAAAATCTATTTGAAGATTCTGTATGTTATCTGTAGACTCACAGGCACAAGCCACTAAAAATTCATGTGAAAATTATTTCCTTTTTTCTGATTTCAGAAAGTGTACTAACAAAAATAGTTAAAATATATATATTTTAAAAAAAGAAAAAGAAAACAAACTAAAATAAGGCTAACAGTTAAAAATAAAACATGTCACTATGAACAACTATTGTCTTATTCAAATGGCAAAGTGAGTTTTTGCGAAATATGTCCCATTCATTCATCCCACCACACAAAAATATAGTACTCAAGAAAAACATTTTACAAATTTCAATAGAATAACCAAGCTACAATGAAGAGGTTGTGGCCACCCATAGGACTAGATGAATCACTGCCCCAAATTTGATTAGGATATTGAGACTGATGATTCACATACGTGTGCACGAACAAAAACACACACAAACACACAGTTGTGAAAGGTATATTATCCACATAAGAGGCTTTCTGGGGAGAGAAAGTTGGATGTCAAGCAGGTAAATTAAGGGATTGAAACAAAAAAGTGCAAGATTGAAGATAGCTGACTAGAGATGGTCAGGAGGAACATCTGCCACTGAAAGCCTGGGACATTGGGAGGACTGGGATACCCTGAGCAGACCTTCAGATGGAAAGCATTGAGCGTGGATGGAAGAAGGACACAGATGCTAGGCTGAATGGGGAGGAAGCTGGGAACCTTGCACAGGGCTACCTCACACTAGGACTCGTTCCTATCCCCCAATAACTACTAGGGAAGGGGTGAGTTGGACAAATGAGGAGTGACCCACTCTTATTATAAAGCTCTGAAATTCTGGCAGTGGGAGACCCCAAAACCCCCACAGACACTTAAGCTGGCAGGGAAAGCTGCCTTGAGAGCTACTTTTCACAGGGGGAGAAACTCCAGCCTGAGGAGAGCCTAGAGGGTTTGGTATATGCACATCTGCAGTAGAGCATGGCCAGGGATGCCCATTATCCAAGGTTCACCATGCTCTCCTAACAGACTTTAGCCCAGGGAAGACTTTTAGACCTGGAAACAGCAGGGTGATTTTGCTTGAGAGATGGGGCCAGTCTGATCTGATCACCCCCCAGCTGCTGGCCTCTTTTGGTGCCCCAGCCTGGCCATGCCTACTTGCAATGTAGCCTCACTTGCCCAACTGGGGCACTTCCTGGGGACCTTCATCATAGTTCCTTCTCCAGCAGACCATGCCTGACCACTGGAGAGCTACAGCAGAGCACCACCTGCTAACAAGCACCAGCTCATCTGCACCCTCCCCTTACTTCAGTCTCACTTGCACCACTTTGCTGGAAGGCAATCACCCTTGTTCATCCTCCCAACACTTTACCAGTGCAAATGCATGCACAGATGCCAGCAACCCCACGTTCACCCTTATGCAGTCAGTGCCTCCAGTGTGAATGCATGTATGTGGCCGGCAACCCAGCCCCCTCTGTACCAACACTGCTGCCTCTGCAAAGGCATGCATGGGATCTGGCAGCCCCACACCCACCGGCACCCTGTTTCCCACCTCCACCAGCAGCAGTGTGATTACCTGAAGAAATGCTGCAGCCCTGCTCCCACTGGTATCCTGCCCCAGCTGACTTGTGCACCCTGTTGCACTGCCACTGCTGAAAGCATGCATGAACAAGCACAGATCCCACTGCCACTGCCCCAATAAGGGCTTTGTCCTGTCCCATCCACTGGACTGCTGTGGCCAGTGGTCCAGGAACACCACAGCCCCTCCAGTGCAACAGATTCCTAACCTCAAGTGGCCAGAGAACACGACCAGAAAGGCCTGTTACCACCCCCTCAGTGTTAAAGCACACAGCCCAGGAGTGCTGAGCTGAGCCTTGACCCCATAAAATCTTTCAGAAACAAAGCCAGTCATCTGAACCCACCTTATACCACAGTCAAACCCCCAACGGCATCAAAGAAGATAAAGACAAATCAATCCATCCAAAGAACAGCAACTTCAAAGATTGAAGGAACATAAGCCCATACAGTTGAGGAAGAATCAGCACAATAACTCTGGCAACTCAGAAAACCAGAGTGTCTTCTTACCTCCAAATGATCGAACTAGTTCCCAAGCAATGATTCTTAACCAGGCTGAAGTGATTAAAATGACAGAAATATAGTTCAGAGTATGTACAGGAATGAAGATCATTGAGTTTCTTTGGAGAAATTCATCACCCAATTAAAGGATACTAAGCAATATAATAAAACAATACAGGAGATGAAAGATGAAATGGTCATTTTAAGAAAGAACCAAACTTATATGATAGCGCTGACAAACTCACTTCAAGAATTTCAGAACACAATCACGAGTATTAATAGCAAAATTGACCAAGCTGAGGAAAGAATCTCAAAGCTTGGAGATTGCTTCTCTGAAATAACTCATTCAGATAAAAATAAAGTAAAAAGACTTAAAAAGAAAGAACAAAACCTCTGAGAAATATGGAATTTTGTAAAGAGGTGAAATCTATGTCTCACTGATGTCCCTGAAAGAAAGTGAGAGAAAGCATGCAACTCAGAAAACATATTTCAGTGTATTGTCCGTGAAAATTTCCCCAATATCACTAGAGAGGTCAACATTCAAATTCAGAAAATGTAGAGAACCCCTGCAAGATACCACAGTAGATGCCATCACCAAGACACACAGTCATCAGATTATCCATTGTTAAAATTAAAGGAAAAGGTTAAAGGCAACGAGAAAACAGGGGTATGTCACTTACAAAGGGAACTCCATTAAACTAAGAGTAGAGATTAAGAGCTGATATTCAGCATTCTTAAAAAAAAAGAAGAAATTTCAGCCAACAATTTTATATCCGGCGAAACTAAGCCTCATAAGTGAAGGAGAAATAAAATCCCTTTCAGATAAGCAAATGCTAAGGGAGTTTGTTACCACCAGGCCTGCCATACAAGAGGTCCTGAAAGGAATGTTAAATATAGAAAGAAATGATCATTACCTGACACCATAAAAACATACTTAAGAACAAAGATCATTGACACTATAATCCAACCACACAATCAAGTCTGCATAATAACTAGCTAGCAACATGATAACAGGATCAAATCCACACATATCAATATTAACCTTGAATATAAACGAGCTGAATGCCCCAATTTAAAGATGCAGAATGGCAAGTTGGATAAAGAAGCAAGAATCATTGGTATACTATCTTCAAGAGACCTATCTTACATGCAAAGACATAGTAAGCTCAAAGTAAAGGGATGGAGAAAAGTCTACCAAGTAATCATAACATGGAAAAAAAAAGCAGGAGAGGTTGTTTCTCTTATTTCAGACAAAACAGATTTTAAACCAACAAAGATCAAAAAACACAAAGAGGGACATTATATAATGTTAGAGGGTTCAATTCAATAGGAAGACAAAACTATCTTAAACAGATATATGCACCCAACATAGGAGCACTCAAATTCATAAAGCCAGTTCCTAGAGACCTATGATATAAAGAGACTTACATAACAATACAATAATAGTGGGAGATTTCAAACCCCACTGTCAGTTTTAGACAGATTATTGAGTCAGAAATCTAACAATAATATTCGGGACCTGAACTCAACATTTGACCAAATGGGCCTAATAGATGTCTACAGACCCCTCAACCCCCAAAACAACAAAATATGCATTCTCCTCAGATACACATGGCACATACTCTAAAATCAACCACAAAATCAGCCATAAAACAATCCTTAGCAAATTAAAAAAAAATCATATGAACCATGAAGACCACAGTGCAATGAAAATAAATACTAAGAAAATCACTCAAAACCATAGAATTACATGGAAATTAAACAACCTGCTCCTAAACAACTTTTGGGTAAGCAAGGAAATTAACACAGAAATCAAGAAATTCCTTGAAAAGAATGAGAACAAAGATACAACATACCAGAATCTCTGGGACACAGCTAAAGCACTGTTATTGGGAAAATTTATAGCACTAAACACCCACATCAAAAAGTTAGAACCTCAAATTAACAACAGAACTTCACACCTAGAGGAACTAGAGAAAAAAGAGCAAACCAACCCCAAAGCTAAAGAAGACAAGAAATACCCAAAATCAAATCTGAACTAAAGGAAATTGGGATGTGAAAAACCATACAAAACATTAATGAGTTCAAGAGTTGCTTATTTGAAAGAATAAATAAAGATTGATAGAGTACTAGTTAGACTAACATGAAAAAAAAGAGAGAATATCCAAATAAACACAGTCAGAAATAACAAAGGAGACATTTCCACTGACTCCACAAAAGTACAAAAACCCTCAGAGACTATTATGAACACTTTTATGCATACAAGTTAGAAAACTTAGAAGAAATGGATAAATTTCTGGAAACATACAACCTCCCAAGATTGAAACAGAAAGAAACAAATCCCTGAACAGACAAATAATGAGTTACAGAATTCAATCAGTAATAATCCCCTACCAACTAGAAAAAGCTCAGAACCAGATGGATTTACAGTGAAGTTCATCTAGATGTATAAAGGAGAGCTGGTACCATTTCTATTGAAACTATTTCAAAAAATTGAAGAAGGATCTTTTTGTAACTTATTTTATGGGGACAGCAGCATTGTAATACAAAATCTCTCAGAAACACAACAACAAAGAACTTTAGGTCAATATCCTTGATAAGCAAAATGCAAAAATACTCACAAAATACTAGTATCTCAAATCTAACAGCACATTGAAAAGCTAAATCACCACAATCATGTAGGTTTTATCCCTGAGATTTAAGGTTGGTTCAGTATACACAAATCAATAAATGTGATTCATCATATAAACAGAACAAAAACAAAACCCACATGATCATCTCAATAGATGCAGTAAAGGCTTTCAATAAAATTCAACATCCCTTCATGTTAAGAACTCTCAAAAAGCTAAGTATTGAAAGAACCTAGTTCAAAATAATGAGAGCCATCTATTACATACCCACAGCCAACATCACACTGAATGGGCAAAAGCTGGAAGCATTCCCCTTGGAAACTGGAGCAAGGACAGAATGCCCTCTATCACCTCTCCTATTCAAAATCTTTTTGAAAGTGCTGGCCAGAGGCATCAGGGAGGAAAAATAAATAAGAGGCATCCATTGTATAGTCCATTTTCACAATGTTACAAAGAACTACCTGAGATTGGGTAATTTATAATCAAAAAAGTTTTACCTGGCTCACAGTTCTGCATGGCTGTGGAGGCCTCAGGAAACTTACAATCATGGCAGAAGGCAAAGAGGAATCAAGGCACATCTTACATGGCAGTAGGAAATGGGTGGGAGTGAGGTATCACACTTTAAAACCATCAGATCTCACTCACTATCACGAGAAAAGCAAGGAGGAAATTCGCCCCCGTGATCCAATCACCTCCCACCTCTTACATGTGGGGATTACAATTCGAGATGAGATTTGGGTGGGGACACAGAGCCAAACCATATAATCCATAGAGGAAGAGAGGAAGTCAAATTATCTCTGTTTGCAAACAATATGACTTTATATAAAGAAAATTTTATAGGCTTTGAGGAAAAGCTCCTTGATTTTATAAACAACTTGAGCAAACTTTCAGAATATGAAATATAAAATTGGTAGCATTTCTATACACCAACAACATCCAAGCTGAGAGCCAAATCAAGTATGTAATCCCATTCACAGTGGCCACAAAGGATAAAATGCCTAGAAATACAACTAACCAGGTATGAGAAAGATCTCTACAACGAGAATCACAAAACACTGCTCAAAGAAATCAGAGAAGATCAAACAAATGAAAAAATATGTCATGCTCATGGATAGAAAGAACCGATATTGTTAAAATGGTCATACTGTCCAAAGCAATTTACAGATTCAATGCTATTCCTATGAGACTACCAATAAGATTTTTCTCAGAATTAGAAAAACTAATTTTAAGATTCAAATGGAACAGAAAAAGAGACTGAATAGCTAAGACAACCCTAAGCTAAAATGACAAACCTGGAGGCATCACATTACCCGACTTCATACTATACTACCAGGCTACAGTAACCTAAACTTCAAGGTACCAGTACAAAAACAGACACATAGACCAATAGAATGAAATAGAGAGCTCAGAAATAAAGCCACACACCTACAACTATCTGATCTTTGACAAAGTTGTTTTTGATTAGAAAAAATAACTCCCTATTCAATAAATGGTGCTGGGATAACTAGCTAGCGATATGCACAAGATTGAAACTGGACCTTTTTCTTACACCATATTAAAAAACCAAGTCACGATGGATTAAATACTTAAATGTAAAACCTGAAATTATAAAATCCTAGAGGATAACCTAGGAAATGCCATTCTGGACATAATCTGGCAAATAATTGTGATGAAGATGCAAAAAGCAATTGCAATATAAACAAAAATTGACAAATAAGACCTAATTAAACTAAAGTGTTTCTGGAGAGAAACTATCAACAGAGCAAATAGATAACCTATAGAATTGGAGAAAATATTTGCAAATTATGCATCTGACAAAGGCCTAATAGCCAACACCTACAGGAAACTTAAACAAATTAGCAAGTGAAAAACAAACAACCCCATTAAAGAGTGGCCAAATGACTTGAACAGACACTTTTCGAAAGACGACATACACACGGCCAACAAGCATCTGAAAAAATGCTCAACATCACTAATCATTACAGAAATGAAAGTCAAAACCACAATGAGATACCCTCTAACACCAGTCAGAATGGATATTATTAAAAAGTCAAAAAATAACAGATGCTGACAAGGTTGTGGAGAAAAGGGAATGATTATATACTTTGATGGGAATGTAAGTTAGTTCAGCCATTGTGTAATTTAGTGAGGCAGTTTCTCAGATAACTTAAAACAGAATTACCATTTCACCCAGCAATTCCACACTGGGCATATACCCAAAGAATATAAATCATTCTCCTATAAAGACACATATACATGTATACACATATATTCATTGTGCCACTATTCACAATAGCAGAGACATGGAACCAAAATGTTTTATATATACATATAAATATATATATTTTATATATATATGCTTTATATATATAAATATAAATGTATTTATTTTTATATATATAATGCTATTCCTATGAGACTACAAATAATATTATAATTTTATATATAATTATAAATATATATATAAAATAATATATAATTATATATATATCCAGCCTGCCACTGATGGACATTTAGGTACACACACACACACACACACACACACACACACACACACAATGGAATAGTATTCAGTCATAAAAAAGAACAAGATCGTGTTCTTTGAGGCAGCAACATAGACAGAGCCAGAGCCCATTACCTGAAGCAAACTAACACAAGAACAGAAAACCAAATACCACTTGTTCTCACTTAAAAGTGGGAGCTGAACGTTGAGTACATATGGACACAAAGACGGGAACAAAAGACACTAGAGCACTAGTGCCTAGTTGAGTTTGGAGGGTGGGATTAGAGTGGTAATAGAAAAACTACTTATCAGGTACTATGCTTATTACCTGTGTGATGAAATAATCTGTACACCAAGCCCCTATGATATGCAATTTACCTATATAAAAAACATGCACCTGTACCCCTGAACCTAATATAAACGTTAACAAAATAAATAAAAGGATTGAGAGAGCAGATAAAAGAAAAGAGCTTGAGATTTTAATTATGGTTTGGGGGTACGGCTAGGGTGATGTCCCCCTGCTCAGGAATGTTTAAATTTCTGCTGGCACCAAATGAGGGGTCAACAGAGGCTTTCTTATTATCTTGTCTAGATGAGGCACAGAAGGGAAAGCAAAAGAGGTAAGGCGAGGCTGAAAGCTGTCAAATGTCAGAAACTGAACCCAGATAGTTTATTACAGATATACATCTTGATAGTCTAGAAAATGTTGTCCAGAAAACCTATGAGCTTAACACAGGTCAGCAAAGGTCTGGGCCTGGGAGTGAGCACAGGTAGGATTTCAACCTCTGCAGCACACTAGCATAGGAGAGCAATTCATGTGATTTGAAAGTCTGAGCTGGCAACAAGACTTGAGACAGGAGGCTGTAGGAAGGATCCTCTGTGAAGAAAGATACAAAAAAAAATAAAGTGACCACTTCCTGGGGCTTGTATTGAGAGAGACGTCTACAATAAAGGCCTGGGCCAACCTAGTTTTAGCTTCGGGACTGGCTCTGAGATCTATTAGCAAACCACAAACCACATGCTACCAATATATGACTTGATTCCGAACTGGAATCATCTAGTTACCGAGTGGAGTATATGCTTACAATAGTGTCTTTTATTAGAGAAAAAAAAGTTCCTCTGAAGAATATTTCAAACTTAAAATTTGAAAAATAATTTCGTTACAGATAGCCAATGAGTCTAACAAATTAGGAAGAAAAAACACCTCTAGTTCCTTGGATTTTGAATCTGAAATGGACTTATTAATGTTTAAGATTATTAAATATTAATACATACAAAAGATACAAAATACTACAAAGGTATAAACCAAAATAATTATAATGCAAAGGTATATAAAAGAGTCAATTAAAAATGTAGGAGATATGTATATATACACATATATATATGTACTGACACAAATATGTTACTCTATGTACAAACATGACATATAGCTATAAAATTATTAATATATAAAATAGACATATATAGCAGATGTATAAAATGTATTCATTAATATATATCATAGTGAAATAGAGCCAATTAAAACAATGTCAATAAGAGAGTGAGATAATGGATAAATACTATATAAAATTTTAAATAATGCAAGAATAAATAAACACTAAAATTAAAGAAGGCGATTGAAATGTTCCAGTATAAGCCTATTGAGAATTCCAGAAATAGGAATTAGTAAAACATCAAGTAGGTAAATTTCAAAGTATTAGATCATGGCAATTTGAAAGTATTATAAAATGACAAGTATCTTTACACAGAAAAAGACTCAAACATTTAAAAAGATAGTTAAGAAAACATACATAGTGAAAACGAGATGTAGATGATTTAATCATTTACTTATTACACAATATGTAACCAGAAATTTTAGGAAAATCAATGACAGATTTGGAGTCGTGATATAACTTAATTCCATAAGCTTTCATACCACCAACTAGGTGGAATCCAAAGCAAGTTTTAACAATTCCTCACATCCTTTTCTTATATTTAGTTACCAGTGTTTCAACTTGGCTAACATAGATCTGTATTTCCTATTAGGTAAGATTTGTCTAAAAGACAAGTTTATATGTCATTAAGAATGCAGAATTGGCTGCCATAAGTCTCTCAGCTTATCATTTTATATGCAATATGAGACACATGCAGAAGTAGAATCCAATTTTAGTCTTATCATGTACTTCATGACACTCCAGGGAAATCCAGAGATGCTACCAGTTTCCAACTTGTTGAACTCTCCCCTTCTACATCTAGTTTTTTCTCAGCTGCCCACCTAGCTGACCATCAGCAGTCCATGTCCACAGCCAGATAAATAGATACCAGACTTCCAGAGTCTTTTCCACCAACTCACTATTGTGGCCCCCTATTGACAGATGAATGTGCCTGCCTTTCTAGATTTCCTTGGCTGTTCCAATATGACCACCATGCCACTCTTTCAGGAGGGCTGGATAAAAATATTTTACTGCCCCCAATATTTCTACAACCGGTACTAAATAGCTTACTGTATATAACTGTATTTCCAGAAAGAGAAGAAAGAAAAGACTGGGACAGGAATAAACATTTTAACTGATAATGCGAAAGAATTTATCAAAATTAAATCAAGGGTTGAAAAGACAAGAGAAAAAAATCCCAGTGATCCTGTAATTTCTGAACAAAGTAGATAAAAATATGTGCACTTTATTATATCATAGTGAAAACAAAAAGCAAACTCAAAGAAAATATTTACAATACTTTATATTACCAATGAAATAGAATAAAAGTGCCACATCAATGGAAGCAATGGAAGATGGGGCACAATGAAATCATAAACTCAATTTTCTAACAGAAAATAACTTTGGTCTGGAATTATATACCCAGCAAAACATATATTTAAAATGAAGACATTAGATCATTTTCAAATGAGGTAATATGGAGCATTTTCTATTGACAGGACCTCAATAAAGCATCATGAAAGATAGATATAATTCAGGTTACAGATCTTTTCAGAAGAGTGAAAAAACAAAAAAGAAGCCTTATCAGCGAAAGTAGTCACTGTATGTGTGAATCTAAAGAAGCATGATTTATAAAACAATAGTGATATTATGTCACTATGAAAAAGCAAACTAGAAATAAAATGTGTACATTGCAAGGATGATCAAGTTGACATATACTATTTGTAATGGACATGTAAAAGTAATTATACATGAAATACCCTTTCATCTCTAATAGTTTTTTTTTTTTTTACTGAGAACAAGCCTTTTCAATTTCATTCAAGTTTTCTGTATCAAGAGTTTGTTTCTTTTGATTATTGAAGAGTTTTTCCATTTTAAGAGTACATTGGAATCTCTTTATCCATTCACTTGTTGATGGATTTCTTTTTCTGCTTGTGGTTATGAATGACACTGCAATGAATATTATTATTTAACTCCTTAGGAGTATTTTTTATGTTAGCAAAATTACTATAAATAAAGTACATGTGTACTTACCTTCAAGAGAACTGACTGAGCAACTTCCAACTGTTGATCGGACGATGCACTCCATCCAATAATGTTTAAGCACATTCTGGATAACATTTAGTGATAGTAATATAAACATTTTAGAATTAAAGAATAAAATTAAACTGCAAAATATCACACTATCTTGAAGGGGTATGTGATGATATCACACTGAAATTTTAATAAGTATTTACTTGATAACCAATGATGTTGAACATGTGTTTGCTTAGTCTACTGGCCTTTCATAGACCTTTTCAGAGAAGGATTGCTCAAAACTTTAGCCACTTTTATTCACAGAATATTGTTTTTACTTAAAGAAAACAACCAACAGAAAAATTATCATTATCCTGCCTTAGGTATCTAATTCAAGTTTCCTCAAAAATAAATGGAGTGAATTTTTAATTTGAAAGAACAAAATAGAGATTGTAGAGAGTATTTGGAGTAATCAAAAAAATTCCTAGTAAATGTTAGAATTTTGGAAGTCTTGTATCTCTCACCATGAGATTGACAAATACCCATTACCATGGAATTTGCATCTATTACATAATGTTTGGTTCACCTTCTTCCGCCAAGTGCTTTGGGATGTTGAAGCCTAATTATTTTTTCTTCAGAATAGCATTGACCTTGTTGTTCACCATGGAAACTCTTCAGGTCATACCATTATGTGGCAAATAAAGCCTATATATACTTTAGACTGACACCGAAATTCCTACAAAGGCTTGCCAACTAGCAATCCTTTCTGTTTTTTGTGGACCAAATTATAATATGTTACACACCCCAGACTTCCCTCTGGACATGGTCCTTTCTGAATCACCACTTAAGTCCTTACCTATATGTGCAAATCCTTGTCTCTCTTCCAAGTCTCAGCTTGATACAACTTCATTCCTCTGGAGATGTCTTTGATCCCATTAATTAAAATAATTTCTTTTTTCTTGGAACTCCTTAGTCATTTAATTAAAAATATTATGAATTCCTTGAATAAATGATTCATTCTCAATTCATTTTTACAGCCTGAAAGGAACCAAAGTGTTCTGCATATTTTAGACATTCAATATATCTGTTTAATAATAAAACAGAAAAAATAAACTGCCAAATTCCATTAAATATAAATCAGTATTAACACTACAGTGTGGATTTTAAGTATTAACAAGAATCATTTGCTCAAATTGCAAATTAGAATACAGATTCATATATTGAAAAAAAATTCAAAGTATGTAAACTGTAATAGAATTTGGAAGCAGTTCCTGGCCGGGATGCTGTATCCTGGAAAAAGAAATAGAACTTCCCCTTCCTGTGTCCATGTGTTCTCATTGTTCAATTCTCATCTATGATTGAGAACATGCTGTGTCTGGCTTTTTGTCCTTGCAATAGTTTACTGAGAATGATGATTTCCGATTTCATCCATGTCCCTACAAAGGACATGAACTCATCATTTTTTATGGCTGCATAGTATTCCAAGGTGTATATGTGCCACATTTTCTTAATCCAGTCTATCATTATTGGACATTTGGGTTGGTTCCAAGTCTTTGCTATTGTGAATAGTGCCGTAATAAACATACGTGTGCATGTGTCTTTATAGCAGCATGATTTATAGTCCTTTGGGTATATACCCAGTAATGGGATGGCTGGGTTGTGGGGTGGGGGGAGGGGGGAGGGATAGCATTAGGAGATATACCTAATGCTAAATGATGAGTTAATGGGTGCAGCACACCAACATGGCACATGTATACATATGTAACTAACCGGCACATTGTGCACATGTACCCTAAAACTTAAAGTATAATAATAATAAAAAAAATTAAAAAAAGAAATAGAACTTTGTTCTAGTCTCAGGTATATTCACATGGTAGGTAAATTGTTTTGATATCTGAATTTAGATATGTTCTGGCTAGACTCATAAAGCATATTTTTGATCCTTACTTTATACTTTTCTATTTTCCCATTCAAATAATAGAGCATCTAGTAAGAAAGTGTAGTTGCCCTGACAGCAAGCTTAAATGTTAGATATAATTTATAACAATACACATTTTAAAACCAATTTTTACATTTTTTGCACTACATAATTAAAATATATTATAACATACAATAAATTATGTATTCATGATTATATTTAATAGGACATTTCATTTAAAACATTGGTTTGATTATTCATTTGATTAATCAATTGATAAATTGATTATATCAATTTTTTCTAAGATTAAAATGCAGTTTACAGAACATATGTGAACATAAATATATACCTCTTTTTGGAAGAAATTCAAACTGATTGATATATTTTTTCATTTTTTTAATTGATCAATACTATTTATCATCTCATTTTTTTTGTTCTAAGAACATTTAGTATCCTCCTTCTAGCTGTTTGAATCCATATATTATTGTTAGTAATAGTAATTCTACAGTGGCAGAGAACACTAGAACTCATCCCTTCTTTGTAGCTGTGGTTTTGTATCCTTTAATGAATCCCTTTCTATCTCTCCATTTCACTTGACATATATTTTAACAACACATTGGTGGCTGGGTATGGTGGCACATGCCTATGAAATCAGGGACTCAGAGGCTGAGGTGGGAATATCACTTGAGCCCAGGAATTGAATGCTACAGTGAGCTATCATCTTGTGACTTATCTTGTAATCCAGCCTGGGTAACGGAGTGAGAACTCATCTTAAGAAAAAAAAAAGTGAGAATGATCATTATTGATAAATAATTATATTTCATATATTTTAGAATTAAGATTAAAAATATCCAAAGTGGCTCATAATTCGAAAATAATATAAATTTAAGCTGCTATTTGATAAATTTTTTAAAAATATAAAATTTGAATCATTTTAAAACAAACTGAGTTTGAAAATTTTAAAAACGTAGGTCTACATTCTTGTAACTTAGCTGAACATGAAAAATTTATTTCTATTGCCTAAGATTAAATTATACTATTTCTTTTATAAAATGCCTTGAGGAATGATATAGGTAAATTAAGTAACTCTTGTATTTTTAGAGTTCTAAAGAGTAAACATTACATTTCATTTTGAACTTCTAGGGTTTAACCAAGGACAAGCAGTTTGTATAAAATTTTGGTGGGTCTGATATGTTTATGTAGTGTTTGGTTTCATACTACAGTTAGATAAAATACTTCATTAAAAATGACATTTATATTTCTAATCTTGTTTACAGTACCAATAATTTAGTTTGTTAAATAAAACTGTGTTCCATGATTCATTGTAATAAAAGTATACCTCATTTTATGCAATATTTTTCTTCTTCTCCATGAATTAGCATAAAACCACATTGCATCAAATGACGGATGATTTTAGATCTTGAAGCAAATTATATTAGAAGGCCTGAATAATGTTTACGAAGATTTTGATTTGCCTATAAATCTCTTCTAAATATTTGAAAGTCTTAAAACAATACAAGCATTGGAAAAAGTGAGAGAACATAAAATAAATAACAATTTTAATAACGTACAAAATCTATCAAACTGACCTACCGTAAGGCTGCTTCATCATACTGCTCTATGAAGTTCTTTATATTTAATAAATCATTAAATCCTCAAAATTATATTTAGGAAATGAGATAAATAATATCCTCATTTTAAATACAAGCAAAAAATGTATTTTTATGTTTATATTTAGTATTGCATTAAATTTATGTGATATTAATGGACAATGAGCCAATTAATAATTATAACAGTGAAAGATCTGGGCTTTAAATGCACTCTCACTCCAAACCTTGCTGTGTTCATCACTACCATGCACTTTGTTTCTTACCATTAACTTTTATGGTATGTTTGACTTCATAAATGCCAGTTCTTTGAATCTTTACCGTGGCCCTATGAAAGACAGTCATTTATTATCAAGAACCCTCTGTTATAGACTGAAAAAAAAAAGACTATGCAGATTTAGAAATTTAAGAAATCTGTTTCAATTCACATGGAGTGTAAGTGGCATGGCAGAAATTTAACCCAACATTTTGGATTGGAATCCTATATCCTAAGCCAATCAACCATAAAAATTTCCATGTTGTAGATGATATTTGCATGGACATAAATGTCAACTGTACTCCATTAGGGAAATCATTTGGAAAATATGGCCTCAGTTAAAGTATGTTTTTAAATGTGGCTCACAGATGGATTATGGTAAAAATGAAAGGAGGCTAATAGTTTCCTATTTTAACAAATTATTTGGAGCTCTTTTTTAATTTCAGTGCAGCTGGGGTACACTCACTGTAAAGTATGTAAAAAGTAACACATTTTTTACATTGTAAAATTTAGAAATTTGTGGATTCAGTTAAATTTTGTGTTGTGGGCTAAACCTAAGCTTTCATCCTATATTAGACTGTATTTTGACTAATTTTATTGTTTTGTTTGCTTTTGTTTTGCTTGCTTTTGGTTTTGTGATCATTATTCTCTATACATTCCAAACTGATATTCTTCAGCTTCACTCAATTTTTTAAAGTATAATTTCTCATAAAATAATCTATTACAGACTGTAGAATAAAATATTAAATCAAATATACTGTTATAATTGTCAAGACTGCATGCATTTCTTTTTTATCATTTTAAATGTAAATATTATTTTGTAATTATTTGTATTGCTTTCCATAATTCTGTTTACCATGCTGATATGTTCAAAGAGGCAACTGTTTGGTATAAAAATTAATGTAATTTTTGCTTTCAAATCTGTAAATTTTTGTTTTTATAAATAATTATCAACAAATTAACAATTTAATATTTTAATAAATACCAGTGCATCTCACTCTATTTTAGAAATAATAGTTCTCCAACATTTAAATTATTTTATTTTATTATTATCCTTGAATATGTTTGCAGTTTTCTCTTTAATCAAACTATATCTGCAGAGAAAAACAGCAAGATAAGAGAAAATGAGCGTATGGAGTTTCTTAGAGGTCTTTAAATTTTAACAATTTTTTTCATCATAGAATAGATTCAATATATCTTTACCAAAAAGGAAACTGAATCAGAGACAGAGGAAAATATTTTCAATATATAATATTTAATACTATTTACTATGTATTTGGAAAATTTAATATTGCATTGGATTAAAATAGCATACCTTATATAGCTTGTGTTGTCCTATAAATTTTATTATATTCTATCAGCATCTTAAAGCACTATCCATATATATATATGTGTGTGTGTGTGTCTATGTGTCTATATATGTGTATGTGTATGTGTGTGTGTGTGTGTGTGTGTGTGTGTGTGTATATATATGCTCATTTTTGTTCTACAATGACCTTTTGAAACGAAAACCAAGAGGGCTTCCTGCAAGTCAACACACACACACAAATCCTGATTCAAAAATGGGCAAATAACTTGAATAGATTTCTATAAAAAAAAATTCAAATGTTGTACAAGCACAAAAAAAGGATGTTCAATATCATTAATCATTAGGGAATGCAAAGGAAACCACAATGAGATATCGCTTCACATTTATTTAAATGATTACTATAAACAAACACACACACCCCACCAAAAACAACAACAAACAGAAAATAAGTATTGGTGAGATTGTGGATCAATTGGAACCCCTACACATTGTTGATGGAAATGTAAAATGGTGCAACCACCATAAAAAACAGTATAAAAGCTCCTCAAAAAACTAAAAATAGAACTACCATATGATCCAGAAATTCTACTTCTGGATATATATACGTAGGAATTGAAAGCAGTCTTGAGGAAAACATATTTATACACTCAAAATATATCTGTACACTGGTGGTTACCAGAGGCTGGGGAGGGAGTGAGGGAGAATGACTGGTAATCTTTTAATGGACACAGAATTGTGGGGGGTGTGTGTGTGTGCTTACAGTAATAATTTATAGCAGCATTATTCCCAATAGCCAAAAGGTGGAAGTAACCCAATTGCCTATAATGGATAAATGGATAAAAAAAATATAAGAATGTTATTTATCCATAAAGAGGAAATAAATTCTGACACCTGCTACAACATGGAAGAGCTTTGACTAATTATGCTAAGTGGAATAAGCCAGCCACAAAAGGAATAACAAACTACCAAATTCAATGAAGTACATTGGGTTGTTAAATTCATAGAATCAGAGAGTAAAATAATGATGGTTAGCAGAGGCTGGGGTGGGAGACAGAATGAGTAGTAATCCTTTAATGGATACAGAGTTTCAGTTTTGCATAATGAAATGAGCTCTGGAATAGATGATGATAATGATTGTACAACATTGTGAATGGACTCGATATCATGAGACTGTCCATTTAAAAATGGTTAAATTATAAATTTTACATTATGTGTATTTTACTCCAATTGAAAGTTTTTAAAAAGATTATTTGTCAATCACAATTACAGGTATTAATTATTTATGTCATAGATACATTGTCCACTAATTCAATATTGACAAGTCAGTAATAACATTGATGTACTTAAAAATTCTTACTTTTCTGATATAACAATAGGTAATATACATAAAAGCCCAAACGCCTCTCCCTGGAGAATCTAGAAATTTGAGCCTTAGAGGAAGATTGAAGGACATTTCTTAGAGGAAAATAAACAGAATAGGAGAAGTAAAATACATGATATGATGTTTAACAAAGAAATTGCTAAGTACATTGCTTAGTGTAATGAGTATTAATCCTGACTACAGAAGTAATATCAAAAGAAAGGAGTCTGAAATATAGTATAAATAAAACATTGGCCAAAAATAACATGAGGTATAAATAGGTAATCATTGAGGAAAAAGTTGAATTTTTTAAAATTATATTTTAATTTCTGGGATACATGTGCAGAACATGCAGTTTTGTTACATAGTTATACACGTGCCATGTTGGTTTGCTGCAGTCATTAACCCAACACCTACATTAGTTATTTCTCCTAATGCTATCTGTCTCCTACCCCCTGATCCCCTGGCAGGCCCCAGTGCATGATGTTCCCCTCCCTGAGACCATGTGTTCTCACTGTTCAACTCCAACTTATGAGTGAGAGCATGTAGTGTTTGATTTTCTGTTCCTGTGTTAGTTGGCTGAGAATGATGGTTTCCAGCTTCATCCATGTCCCTGCAAACGACATGAACTTATTCTTTTTTATGGCTGCATAGTATTCCATGCTGTGTATGTGCCACATTTTCTTTATCCAGTCTCATTGATGGGCATTTGTGTTGGTTCCAAGTCTTTGCTATTGTGAACACTGCCACAATAAACACACATGTGCATGTGTCTGTAGAGTAGAATGTTTCATAATTCTTTGGGTATATACCCAGTAATGGAATTGCTGGGTCAAATGGTATTTCTGGTTCTAGATCCTTGATGAATCGCCACACTGTGTTCCACCATGGTTGAACTAATTTACACTCCCACCAACAGTGTAAAAGCATTCCTACTTCTCCACATCCTTTCCAGCATCTGTTGTTTCCTGTTTTTTTAATAATCACCATTCTGTCATAAGGTAGTATCTCATGGTGGTTTTGATTTGCATTTCTCTAATGACCAGTGATGATGAGCTTTTTTTCATAGGTTTTTTTGGCCGCATAAATGTCTTTTTTTGAGAAGTATCTGTTATATAGAAAACCCCATCACCTCAGCCCAAAATCTCCTCAAGTTGATAAGCAACTTCAGCAAAGTCTCAGGACACAAAATCAATGTGCAAAAATCACAAGCATTCCCATACACCAATAATAGACAGAGATCCAAATCATGAGTGAACTCTCATTCACAATTGCTACGAAGAGAATAAAGTACCTAGGAATCCAACTTACAAGGGTTGTAAAGACCTCTTCAAGGAGAACTACAAACTAAACGAAATAAGAGATAGAGAGGACACAAAGAAATGGGAAAACATTCCACGCTCACGAATAGGAAGAACTGATATCATGAAAATGGCCATACTGCCCAAAGTAATTTATAGATTCAATGCTATCTCCATCAAACTACCATTGACTTTCTTCACAGAATTAGAAAAAAATATGTTAAATGTTATATGGAACCAACAAAAAAAAATCCCACATAGCCAAGACAATCCTAAGCAAAAAGAACAAAGCTGGAGACATCATACTACCTAACTTCAAGCTATATTACAAGGCTACAATAACCAAAACAGCAGGGTACTGGTACCAAAACAGAAATATAGACCAACGGAACAGAATGGAGGCCTCAGAAATAATGCCACACATCTACAACCACCTGATCTTTGACAAACCTGACAGAAACAAGCAATGGAGAAAGGATTCCCTATTTAATAAATGGTGTTGGGAAAACTGGATAGCCATATGCAGGAAACTGAAGCTGGACCCCTTCCTTACACCTCATACAAAAATTAACTCAAGATGGATTAAAGACTTAAACGCAAAACCTAAAACTATATTAAAAAATAACTCCAGAAGAAAACCTAGGCAATACCATTCAGGACATAGGCATGGGCAAAGCCTTCATGACTAAAACACCAAAAGCAATAGCAACAAAAGTCAAAATTGACAAATTGGGTCTAATTACACTAAAAAGCTTCTGCACGGCAAAAGAAAGTATCATCAGAGTGAATAGGCAACCTACAGAATGGGAGAAAATTTTTGCAATCTATTCATCTGACAAATGGCTAATATCCAGAATCTACAAGGAACTTAAATAAATTCACAAGAAAAAAACAACCCCATCAAAAAGTGGGTAAGGGATATGAAAATTTGAAACTGTACTTATCTAATTTGTTACACCGATAGGGAGTCTGCACGTTATGTATTGAGGGCAACCAATGAAAAATTAAAAATAGAAAGTATGACTTCTAAGTAAAGTCTTGTTAAATTGTTGCAAAAAATTTACTCAACCCAAGAGGAAAACTGAAACAAGCATAATAATAATATAGCAGAAGAAAAACCTTAAACATTAAGTCTGAAGTAGTAATTTTAAGTACATTAAGTAATCAATTATATTAAGTAAAAATGAACTAAATTTGATTTCTAAAAGACAAAAAAATTTTCAAATTATGATGTTGACAAGAGAAATATCTAATGCAACTTGCATGGAGACTGTAAAACTAAGAGGATGGACTATACATACGTTTATTTTACATATTCGCCATATGTGTGTGTGTATGTATGTATGCATATAAAGTATATACCACTTCCCAAATAGTACCCCTGAATAAAATAGTAAATATTATCACTTTTCAAAGTTTGTTTACTGTCAACCTCAGCATAATAAAATTGTTCACTATTAATTTTAATATAAGTGAAATTAAAATAATTGTATTGAGAGTGAATACTTGATTATTAACTAAGTAACCGTCCATGAGAACAAAGCAATCTTTTTGTTTTGTTTTTTGACATGGCACCTCACTCTCTGAAATGCAATGGTGTGATCTCAGCTCACTGCAACCTCTGCTTGCTGGGTTCAAGCAATTCTCCTGCCTCAGGCTCCCGAGTAGCTGGGATTACAGGTGCCCACCATCACACCTGGCTAACTTTTGTATTTTTAGTAGAGACAGGGTTTCACCATGTTGGCCAGGCTGGTCTTCAACTCCAGACCTCAAGTGATCCACCTGGCTTTCCCTCCCAAAGTGCTGGAGTTATAGGTGTGAGCCACCGCACCCTGCCAGCAATCACAATATTTTTAAGCAGCAGATATAGCTGATATTGAAATACATACAGAAAATATTGAGATAATTAAATAAAGATATAAGAAATCCATAAAGTAAAAATTAGCCAGGTGTGGAATGTGCACACCTGTAATCCCAGCTACTCAGGAGGCTGAGGCATAAGAATTGCTTGAATGCAGGGGCATAGGTTGCAGTGAGCTGAGATCATATCACTGTATGATCACTGTCTCCAAAAAAAAAAAAGAAAAAGTATTACAAACAAAGATTATCTACATAGGTTCGCCTCTCTAGTTTTATACTTCTGAAATATTTTTAAAAGTTAAAATTTTAATAAATTAAAGGGGAAAAATGTAATAAAGGCATGTCATCTAAGTACAATTTATTATATTCAGAGGGGAAAGAGAGACAGAAGGATGGAGAGAGAAGAGAGAGGTAAAAAGAGAAAGCATTAAGAAACAAAGACATATTAGGTATTTTAAAATATTTCATAATTTAACATATTTAATATTTTAGTGAAGCCTTGATTATAATAACATTGAAAAAATAATGAGGAAAGAAGAGGTAGAGGAAGAAAAGGGAGAGGATGAAGCAGAGGAAGAAGACAAATGAAAGGCATAGGTAGAAGAAAGCAATGATCGAAAAGTTGCAGTGATTTAAGGATGATAAAACTGTCAACATAGTAAATCTCAAACAATCTAAAGATAGCATATCTCAATTAATTGAGTTTATCAGTTTTCTCAGAAATCAGGTAGACATTTTTTAAAAATCTAAAGCATTTCTATTACAAACAATTAAAATTAAAAAAGAAAATTACATTAATGATAGCACCAATGTAGGTAATGCTTAGGAATAGATTTAATAATATATATGATAATTTTATACACAGAATAATATAGAAAAGAAGAGGAAGACATAAAATTTGTATGGATTGAGAGATTCAATACTGTAGAACCAATTTCTTCCAAATTGACCTGTGGATTCAACACAGGTTTAATACAATTTAAATAAAACTGCAAGTATTGAATTAGTAATTATAAATTTTATAAGAAATTGTGAAGATGCATAAATAGTAAAAATAATTGTAAGGGAGAAAGATTACACAAAATCTATCTGATATCAAGACATATAATAACCAATGATAATTTAAAGTAATAAATCATAAAAATTGAAATAGTCACTGAAAAAGAATAAAGAATCCCAAACAGTTTTCCACATATATGCAATTTGTACAGGTTCATACCAACACAGATATTGAGAAAATTAGATATTATTCATTGTATTATGTATTGAGTTTATTTAAAAAATTATTGAACTCACAGCAGACACACACACACAACTGGTTAGTTAAAAATCTAAAAGTGAAAAATATTTTAAATCAAAAATAAATATAGAATATTAAATATATTCTTCATGTAAGGATGAATTAATACTTAAATATGAAACCACATAACAAGACAAATATATTTTCCACATTAAAAGAATAACTTTTAGATGATAAAAGATACCCTAGATGTTTGAATACATGACAAGAGATATTTTCAAGTATGAAATAGAGAAAGCTGATCATCTAGATATTATTTTAAGAGTATCTATGTTCTACATAAAAAAGATAAACAACAGCATGTAAAAATTACATTATTTAAAATAAAACAGTAAGAAACAGAGCACATAGGAAACCAGAGTAGTCAAAGACATAAAAATTTATTCAGTTACATTAGAAATGAAAAAATAAAAGAGTAAATTTGGAAGACAATACAAATCAACATCTGGGGATGAATTCAATATTCATCAGAAAAGCAGATATTTAAATATTACAATATGGAATCTATAAATTTAAATGATATGGATATATATGATATATATGCATACAGATATATTTATATATAGCTATATAAATACATATAGATACAGATGATGGACAGGTGATAAAGGGATAGATGATAGATAGATGTTAGATGACAGATGATAAATGATTAATAGAAAGGGAGACAGCTAGCTAGCTAGCTAGATACATAGAGATATAGTGCCAAGTCTGTCCCGCAGACTCTGGCTAAGCAACAAATGAAAGCAGTATGCTGACACAGGTATTTTGCCTGACAGCAAGGCTAGGGGACCACACAGCTCAGCAGCACCAGGGAGACAGTGCAGTAGCCAAGAGAGTGCAGCCCCCATAAGCTGGCTACAAATCGCCTTAGTCAGGTTTAATGACTAAGGCTTGGAGCAAACACAAGTTGTGGGTAATTAACATTGTCAACCCCCCAGTAGAGAGCAGTCCTGTGTGAGAATGATCAAAGGTTGGTTTCTAGAGACAGGAGTAAACACATTTATCTAGATAAATTCCTTTACATTCCCTTGTTATCTGCCCTTTGCTCTCAGGATCGGGATAAGAGGATTTGGCTGCCTTCAGTCATAATTCCCTCTTGAAACTTTTGCAAAACCTCCCAGACTTCCAAGAAGGTTTGTGTCATTCCCTGTAACTTTGTCTTACAACTTTTCTCACCACCCTGACTGAACTCTTAAAATATAGAACAGGAGGTGAGAAGGACTCAAGCTGAAACATGAACTGCTGCCCGTGAAATTTAATAAATGGGACAGAAGAAAAAGAAATCCTTTACTTATCTGCAATATGTTTTGTAGTAATATTTCATTTTTTTAAACATAAGACATATATACAAAAACAAAATTTTTCAACATTTTGGGTTTTGAATATTCCGAGTCATATTAACATTACCTATAAAATGCTTATGATGTTGCTATCATCAATCGAGAGGCAGAAAAAATAAGTAGTAAAAACAAAAGATTCTTAAAGAGATTAATAATTGTGAACAGTCTTGAAATTTTGGAAAATCTTCAATAAAAGTAATGAATAAGGAAGTAGCAATGAATTCCAGATAAGTCAAAATCTGGCAGAAACAAATTCGTACTGTTACAAATTTGCCTTTCTTCTTTTTTCTAATTTTTTCCTAATTAATGTATGTAAATTACTAATTTATTATTAATAGTTGCCAATGTTTCCTCACTTCTCATGGAATACATCTGGTAACTACTTTCCTACTTATAAGACTAAAAATACTCTTTAAAATTGAAAAAAATAAACTCATCTGAATATTTTATTCTAATATTTACACAGAGAGAGTAAATGTATCTTGGCTCAGAAAGAGAGTGCAATTATTTTTCAATTATTATTCTCTTCAGTTCAATAAGATTCTCCTGAGGAAAGCATTTAAAACACTTTATGAAAGTATATTACAGCTTTAGGGAGTTACTTTCTTGCATAAACAGGAGATAAGAAGGACTTATTCTTAGTTCTAAGTCTCACAAAGCATTTTGATATAATACCTCCCCTGTCCTCAGTATGTTGTAATACTTCCCATGTCCTCAGTATGTTATATAATATCAGATTCACAAACTACACATAACCAACCAGTAGACTTAATAAATATAACCAGTCGTTGTTATAGTCTGTTAAATCATATATTTTGACTTTCAATATTTGCTAAAAAGCGCTGTATTATTTTCCAACACTGTATTAATGAGTCTAGAACCGTTTTCTAATTTTACTCATTCAGAAATTTATCATTTTCATTGAATAATTTCTGGCTTCAAAGCATTTACTTCAAGCTAAAACTTTTTATGAAATATAATTAATTTTATGTATTTTATTCTAATACTAAATTAGTAATAAATAGAATTCGCCAATTTCAGTGGTTGCACAGTTTTTGGAAAATAGAAAAATTATGAAATATTCTCAAAATTCAGAAGGAAAAGCACTTAAAAATTAAATTTGTCCCAACTTTTAACCTCTTATTCAACTCCAATTACTAACCTCAATCTTTCAGTCCACAGTTCAACTATATGAGGTGTGCTTTTATTTTCTTACTTTACATCTGCTAATCTTTGTCCATCTCATGGAAAACTTAGCTTTTTCTCCACGGAAATGACCTTTATTCTAGCCTTTGTCATTTATAATGATGATATTTCAGAAGGTTTCTTTTTATAACCACTAATACTTGCCTCTCACACCTCAAATTTTGCGGAGATGTCAATCAGGAAATATATTGATTTTACCAACTCTCAGTGTATTCAGTTTTCCTTCAGAATTTTTGAACACGTGTAATTAAAAATCATTCAAGTTTTACTGAATTATCCTGAGCATTACCAACAAATATCTGTAAGACAAACAATAACTCTAGCAGATAGTAAATTCAATAAATAATAAAAATATACATTTCCCCCAAAATCTTTATAAGTCATATGATCCCTACAACTTTAGGGAGTCATATGATTATGAAAATACATTTTGTTCTTTTTCTATGTGTGTTTCTTATTTTTTAAAATTTTTCATATAAAACATTTTTGGGAAATCTCAAATAGGAGGATAGGAAATAACCCTTTTACTTGTTATTCTGATAACATCTTGATTAAAGTCTTACTTAAGGGTTGTTGTTTTTCTAGGGAATATGGTGATTTTTATTTAGTTTCAATTAAAAATAAATAGAGAGTGTCCAATGCTCACTTAATCCTAGGTAAATTTTCAATTGACTTTAAGTGGTCCAGAGAATGAAGTGTACTCCTGCTCTCATGAAAGAAACTCGAGTTCCTAATTTCATATTTAGGAGATGTTTTAAATGTTATGGATGCCAAACCATGGTTTATTCAAAGTGGGGAATTTGAGGAGAAGTCATCCAAATTTCCTTTACCCTGCTGCACTCAGGTCCTTCCACCAGAAGAACCATCTAGCCCTGCTCCACACCTGTCAGCCTCAATCTTATCTGGTCTTCAAACACTACAGAACCTGGTTTTTGGAGAAAACCTGTCTTGCCTGTAAATCAAAGTTTTCATAGAATGCTTGTGCCTTTTTAGTGTGTGCCTTAGAGAAAAGATAATTCGTGATAAACTAAAAATAACTTAATTTAAACAATTTTTGTAGAAAATTTATGTATTTGGAAATTTATGTATTTAGAAATAAATATAAAATTTCTTACAAAAATTATTAAAATTAAATATAGAAAAAAATTTTCAGTTGCCCCAGGAGAAAAAGAATGTAAAATATACAAATTTATAGTGCTTATAGTAAAAATGATAAAATCTAAAATATATCTCACCTTTTAGACAAAGTTTCAAGCCTATGTTCATGGAGAGCTCCAGATTAAATTTTCATGCAGAATTTAGGCACCAAAACCTATTATGTATGTGGGCTGTGGTACCTGTCTTGATATTGCAGTAGTAGAGCACACATAGAAGAAGAAGACACATATATTCAATATAAAAATATGTATAGAAGAATGGTAGCAATGGACAAGAAAATAAAACCCTCCAAATCCTCACTTGTTGCCCCACTGATTTATTATGCTTTATTGCAATTATGCCCAGTCTTTCTCAGCCTTTCACATCACCAAGAACCCTGGCTGTATAAATAAAGCACTGTGATTCTTGGGTAGGTAAGGATGGATTTCTTGAGAATTCCCCTAAAAATAGGAAATCTCCATTTGCTTTCATAATCTTGTAGACTACTGAAACCATAAATCTGTTTGCTTTATATGTAAATCATAACTAAAGACAGTTAACATATTTAGAATATCATAGAGTAATACACCAGTAATTTGACCACATAGCTACTTCATCATTGTTGAGTGCCATGGACTGAACTGTGTACCCCTCTAATTACTATGTTTCAGCTCTAACACCCGGTTTGACTATATTTAGAGATAGAGCCTTCAAGGGTAATTAAGGTTAAATTAGATTATAAGGATGGGATCCTAATACAATAGGATTTGTGTCCTTATAAGAACAGATGTTAGAGAGCTCCCTCTCTCTTTCTTCTCACCACATGAGGACACAGCAAGAAGGAAGCCCAATTGCAAGCCAGGATGAAAGCCCTCATCAGAAATTAAATGCTTCTGGACCTTGATCTTGGACTTTCCAGCCCCCAGAACTATGAGAAAACAAAATGTTGTTGTTGAAGTCACCCATTCTACAGTATTTTTTTTATAGCCAGCCAAGTAGACTAAAACATTTAGTATACCTAAAATTGTACTGGAACAGTTACAAGTCCAAGATTATTTTAGTAGGGATAAGTTAAGAGAAAAACTTCAACTCTCTGAAATACTGGGAAGAAAGAGAGATAAATGATAAAAGAAAGAGCCTGACAGATAGATGATAGATGATGATGATGATGATGATAGATAGATAGATAGATAGATAGATAGATAGATAGATAGATAGATAGATAGATAGAATTTTCTCTGACTTAATTTTGAGCAATATTTGTAATTAAGATACGTGATTTAGCTATGGCACACATATTAACGTGTAACTAAATACTTTTTCATGCTGTTCTCATGGGAGAATGTTATTTTATTTTTCATTTAAGCAGTATATTATTGTATTAAGTTCCTGTTGATATTACTAAACTATTAAGTTAGAAAAATAAATATTTAGACATATTTAAATTTCATGATAGGCTGAACTGTTTACTCTTCAGATTTTCACTATTATGTTTACCATTTTAAGCCATGTTTTCACTGTATAGTAAAATGGCTCTGTATGTTTTGCATATACTTATATCACTGGATTTTAGAAGTATTATGGCCAACTCTTCACACTTATGTGAAACATGGTGGATTTTCTTCTACTATCTTGATCCAGTTTGATACCCTGGCTAAAGGTCAGTAAGTTTCCCTTCTTGAGCAGCCAGTTTAATCAACACCACCAACCACTTGTATCATCAAGTTCTCGTATTCTGGTCACTATACCTGTACCTTAATCATTACAGGTCAGGGGAATAGACAAGGGACAACTCTTATTTCCCAGAACCCACTGAAATTCTTCAAATTAGCCCTGCCCTGCCTCTATGATTCCTTCGTGCATAAATGATGTTAATAATAAAGGTGCCTGTCAACAGTCGGCTCCCCTTTCTCTGCCTTTTGATCAGCCTTGATGCTTCAAGTATTTTATGGTAAACTGTGATCTCCCAGGGAATTGTGAGTTAATACAACTGTAAATCTCTTTCTAGTTTCTCTCTCTTGATCTACCTCTGACCCCATCATATCTCACCCAGGTAATAGGTTTCAAACAATAATCCATCACTCTAAGATACAAATTCGCGAATGTAATTGCATGCTTATTATTGCCAGGCATAGAACTTCCTACTAGCAACTCATGAGAACTCATGGATGTCACAGTCAGGCAGGAAGACAACTATTTTATAAGTAAGTATAATATGATAAAGTTAAATCAATGGTGTGATAACCATATGTAGAAATTGCTAAGTTGAAAGATAGATGACATCAGTCTTATATTCTGAAACTTGAGATTTCAGGAGTTCAATGAATGAAAGGACGGTCAGAGTAGGCTGAAGAGTCAATTAAGAGTGGGTGAATTGTGCAAAGGCAGTGAAATCATAAATGTGCATGTTGTATTTAAAAATGACAGGAGGAATTATTTGGACTGAACATAAAAAGTAATAAATAGATGCCATTGTGGTTTTGATTT
The DNA here is from genome assembly GCF_029281585.2 of Gorilla gorilla gorilla. Classification (NCBI taxonomy): domain Eukaryota; kingdom Metazoa; phylum Chordata; class Mammalia; order Primates; family Hominidae; genus Gorilla; species Gorilla gorilla. Next base: position 75,380,064 of record NC_073243.2, read on the forward strand.
GCATTTATTTGATGATTAGTGATGTTAATCATTTTTATATAATTGTTGGCTACTTGTCTATCTTCATTTGAGAAGGTACGTTTATGTCATTTGCACATTTTTCTAATTGTATTATTTTTTGCTTGTTGATTGATTTAAGTTCCTTATAGATTCTGGATATCAGTATTAATCAAATGCATAGTTGGTGTATATTTTCTCCAACTCTGTAGGGTGTCTGTTTACTCTGGTGGTAATTTCTTTTGTTGTGCAGAAGCTCTTTAATTTAATTAAGTCCCACTCATCTATTTTTGTTTTCGTTGAAAATGATTCTGGAGACTTAGCCAAAAATTCTTTGCCAAAGTCGATTTTGAGAAGGATATTTCCTGCGCCTTCTTCTAGCATTTTTATAGTTTGAAGTCTTACATTGAAATCTTTAATGCATCCTCAGTTAATTTTTATATGTAATGAGAAATAGAGGTCCAGTTTCATTCCTCCATATATGGCTAGCCAGTTAGCCCAGCATCATTTATTGAATAGCGAGTCTTTTTTCCATTGCTTAATTTTGTCAGTTTTGTCAAATATCAGATAGTTGTAGGTGTGCAGATTTATTTTTGGTTTCTCTATACTATTCTACTGGTCTATGTGCCTGTTTTTGAACCAGTGCCACTCTGTTTTTGTTATTCTTGCCTTATAGTATAGTTCGAAGTCAGGTAATGTGATGCCCCTGGCTTTGTTCTTTTCGCTGAGGATTTCTTTTGCTCTTCAGACCTTTTTTATTCCAAATCAGTTTTAGAATAGATTTTTCTAATTCTAAGAAAAATTGCATTGGTGTTTTGATAGAGATAGCATTGAATCTGTAAGCTCCTTTGGGCAGTATGACGATTTAACAATATTGATTCTTCCTATCCATAAACATGAAATGTTTTAAAATTTATGTGTCATCTTTGAATTTTTCAGCAGTGTTTTTTAGTTGTCATTGTAGAGATCTTTCACATCATTGGTTAGACATATTTATAGGTATTTCATTTTCCCTGTGGCTATTATAATGAGATTGTGTCCTTGATTTGGTTCTCAGCTAGAATGCTATTGGTGTACAGAAATTCTACTAATTTTTGTACATTGATGTTGTAGTTTGAAAGTTTACTGAATTTATTTATCAGTTGTAGGAGCCTTTTGGTGAAGTCTTTAGGGTTTTCTTTCTGATCATATTGTCAGCAAAGAGAGACAGTTTGACTTCTTCTTTTTCTATTTAGAGGCCTTTTATTTCTTTCTCTTGCCTGATTACTCTGGCTAGGACTTTCTGTACTATATTGAATAGGAGTTGTGAGATTGGGCATCCTTGTCTTGTTCCAGTTCTCAGGAGGAATGATTCCATCTTTTGCCCATTCAGTATGATGTTGGCTGTAAGTTTGTCAAAAATGGTTATTATTATTCTGAGGTATGTTACTTGGATGCCTAGTCTGTTGAGGGTTTTTATAAAGAAGGGTCGTTTGATTTTATCGAAGTCTTTTCTGCATCTATTGAGATGATTATATGGTCCTTGTTTTTTACTTTAAGTGGTGAATCACAGTTACTGATTTCTGTATGTTGAACCAACTTTGTATCCCAGGACTAAAGCCTACTTGATTATGGTGAATTAACTTTTTGATGTGCTGCTAAATTTGGTTTGCTTTGCTAGTATTTCATGAGGATTTTTGCATTTATGTTCTTCAGGGATATTGGCCTGAAGTTTTCTTTTTCCATTCTATCTCTGCCAGATTTTGATACCAGGATGATGCAGACTTTGTAGAATGAGTTAGGGAGAACCCTTTCTCCTCAATTTTTGGAATAGTTTCAGTAAGATTGATATCAGTTCTTCTATTGTACATCTAGTAGAATTTGACTGTGAATCCATTTGGTCCAGAGCTCCTTTCATTTGGCAGGTTTTTTTTTATTTTTATTTTTTTGTACTGATTCAAATGTCAAAATTATTGTTCTTTTCAGGTCCTCACTTTCTTCCTGTTTCAATCTTGGGAGATGAGTGTTTCCAGAAATTTAACAACTTCCTCTAGATTTTCTAATTTATATTCTTAGAGATGTTCATAATAGTCTATGAGGATATTTTGTATTTCTGTGGAATCCATTTTCATATCCTTTTTGACATTTCTGATTGCACTTATTTAGATCTCTTTTTATTTTTTGTTAATCTAGCTAGTGGTCTATCAATCTTATTAATTTTTAGAAATACCAATGCTTGGTTTTATTGATCTTTTGTATGAAATTTTGGGTCTCAATTTCATTCAGTTCTTCTCCGATTTTAGTGATTTCTTTTCTCTGCTGGCTTTGGGATACCATCTCACATCAGCCAAAATGATGATTATTAAAAAGAAAAAATAAGCTGATAAGGCTGTGGTGAAAAGGAAACCCTTACACACTGTTGGTGGGAATGAAAACTATTTCAGCCAGTGAGGAAAGCAGTATACAGACTTTTCAAAACATTTAGAAGTGTCATTTGACCCTGCAAACCCATTACTGGGTGTACATATCCAAAAGAAAACAAACCATTCAACCAAAAAGACACATGCACACATCATAGCACTATTCACAATAGACAAGGTATGAAATCAACCTAGGTGCCCATCAATGGTGGATTGGAGAAAGAAAATATGGTACGTATTCACCAGGGAATATTACAAAGCCACAAAAAAGAAAAAAATCATGTCATTTGCAGCAACATGGATGAAGCTGGAGGCCATTACCGTAAGTGAATTAATGCTAAGGACAGAAAAACGAATACCGTATGTTCTTATTTATAAGTAGGGACTAAATGTAAAATACACAAAGACTTAAAGATGAGAACAATAGATGCTTAAGACTATTAGACAAGGAAGGAAGAAGGGGGAATAGGTTGGAAAACCACATATTGGATGCTAGGCTGTCTACCTCAGTGATGAGATTGTACCTCAAAACTCAGCATCACACAATATACCCATGTAACAGACTTGCATATGTACCCTGTAATCTATAATAAAAGCTGAAATTATTTAAAAGATAAAAATATTTATAGAAGATTTCAGCTGGAGTAAAGCCAATGCTGTAAATTTTAATCTGATTTTTACTCCATGTTTTCTTAATCTTATTCTTGCTTTTATGTTAGAACTATTTGATGTACATTTTCATGCTTTGACCATTTTCATTTCTTCATAGTTAATTACCTGCTCATGTTTTTTAAATGTCCATAAATTTCTATATACTCAGTTAACTCTGTCTATATCTTACAAATAATTTTACCACTAAACATATATCCTTTTTATCAGTTTTCTATACAGATTTTGTTTGTATGGAATTCATACTGAGGTAGCATTTTAAAATTGTTTTTCCCTAAATATGGAATATAATTAATTGTTTTTTAATTAAAGTTAGGCATTTACATTTATGAAATTCATATTTTAAAATGATTATATTTTAATAAAAATATTTGAGATAGAATTTATTTTGATATTATCTAATAAGTGAAGATTGACTTTATTTTCTAAATTTTAAATTGTCTCATAAACTACATTATTTAAAATATAATACATATATCATGTATTGACAATTTAAAATAATAAATATTAAATTCAGATGTCTGTTTCTATACATTTTAATATTTTCTATGATATACCTGTTGAGGTTGGCACAAGTAGCCTACAGTATTGTTTTTTGTAACATTTTTCACATTTTCGATAAGATAAATATTTGTAATAATAAAGGTCACTTTCTAATTATATAAATTTTGTACAGAGATTGTTAAAATAAACAAAAAGACTTTCAATCTTCCCTAGAAGGAAACCTCATGCATGGTACAATCATGTTCATTGTGTCATGCTGGTTGATATGCAGAGCACTCTGAGAAAGACACTTGCATGGTCCAGACGCTTAATAAAAATAAGAGCAGGTAGGCCGGGCACGGTGGCTCACGCCTGTAATCCCATAACTTTGGGAGGCCAAGGCGGGCAGATCACGAGGTCAGGAGATCGAGACCATCCTGGCTAACATGGTGAAACCCAGTCTCTACTAAAAAAAATACAAAAAATTAGCCGGGCGTTGTGTCGGGCGCCTGTAGTCCCAGCTACTGGGGAAGCTGAGGCAGGAGAATGGCGTGAACCCGGGAGGCGGAGTTTGCAGTGAGCCGAGATCGCGCCACTGCACTCCAGCCTGGGCGACAGACCAAGACTCCGTCTCAAAAAAAAAAAAAAAAAAAAAGTTAATTAAATAAGAGCAGGTAAGGTGAAAGACTTTCAGAGAATGGTTAAGCTAGGATGTAAATAAACAGTAGGATTTTTCCATGCAGGTGACCAAAGTTGTGGGAGTCTTCATAGGAGCGGATAAATCATAAGTGAATGTCTATTTGAAAAGGAAGCACAATAAGCCTTAGAAATTAAGGAGAGCGCAATAATACTGAAGTAGCAGAAGCTAGAACTGGACAGAAAAGCTGGAAAACTGAAGAATGGGCTTCTTGGCCACAGTCTCGTAGTCTATGCAAGAGATTATTATTTTTTCCATGTCATAGATTTATGGATCTTCTGCCTATATCTGTGGTAAAACTGAGGAGGATTTTAAGTATGGAAGCACAGTATCAGATTTGAATTTCTGAAGATCATTCTCATTAGGATGTGCAGAATCGATTCCAGGAGCAAAAAACAATGAGTATAGATAAAAATGTTGTTTAGATCAATGAAGCTGTCCAAATGTGAATAAAAAATATTAAATAAAACTGGGACATACATGGGAGTTACTAGAAAAATGAATTAATGATAAATATTTAAGAGAATGTGCAGCAATAATATATGAATAACTATGAGATGTATGGTGTAAGCACTTGGGTGGATAGCTGTCCATTCACTGAGATTAAAGAGTCTAGATAAAGGTAAGACTGGGAAAGTTCAAGTTTATTATGTTAACTTTGGAGTATATTTTAGACTTCCTATGGGAACTATTAAAAATCAATTAAATAACACTAAAAAGTTGTCTGTGCTAGAGAGTTGAAATAGGAAGTTTATTTTCAAGTATGTAGTAATAATGCTAGGAGAACAGGGTCTAAATGAGAGTCCTATGTGGTAGTTGGATTTTATACATGGAGGTTCCAACAAAGAAAAAGGAAATGAGCAATCTAAAACTCAGTATCATATTGTAATAAAAAAAAGAAAAGAAAAATGTCTGGAAAGCCATATTTCAAAAGCAAGGTATGTTGGATTGTGTGTAAGGCTGCTGCTTAACCAAAAAGTTGGGCCTAAAAATGCTGATGATGTTCTTTTTCTTTTCTTTCTTTTCTTTTTATTTATTTTTTTGTTTGTTTGTTTTTTGAGATGGAGTCTCTCTCTGATGCTCAGGCTGGAGTGCAGTAGCGTGATCTCGGCTCACTGCAACCTCCGCCTCCTGGGTTCAATCGATTCTCCTGCCTCAGCCTCCCGAGTATCTGGGACGACTACAGGCACGCGCCACCACACCCAGCTAATTATTTTGTATTTTTAGTAGAGACGAGGTTTCACCATGTTGGCCAGGCTCGTCTTGATCTCTCGACCTTGTGATCCGCCTCCCTTGGCCTCCCAAAGAGCTGGGAGCTGGGATTACAGGCGTGAGCCACCGCACCCAGACAAAAACAAAAACAAAACAAAACAAAACAAAAAAACTTTTTAATAACGTTTGTCTATGAAAAGGAGTGAAGAATTAGGCTACTACTAGTAAAAAGAGGTAAAATTCTAGTCTTCTTTTTAACGTTTTATTTTGAAGTAATTTTAGATAGAGAAGAATTGCAAAGATAATACAGGTGGCATATACACACACACACGCTTATACTTTAGAGCCTTTTGTGGTGTGGGTATGTGTGTGTGTGTCTGTGTGTGTGTGTATCTATCTATCTTTCTATCTATCCAGAAAGGGTGGGGGGTTTAAAGAGAGATACATTGGCATTTTTAAAAGCTGTTGAAAGTATCCAGTAGACAAGATGAATTAGGAAATTCAAATCGTAGTGAATATTATATGTTTTCTGAAAATATTACCACATTAAGGGCAGTAGTGGAGAAGATGGCCTTCAATGAGTAAATGTAGGAGAGGAGGAAAATCCATGCATTTCTATGTAGGGACATTTGTGGATTTAGTGTTTTGAATGTAAAGAGATTATCTCTTTTTTAATAAAAATGTGATATGTTTTACATAAAGTAGTACTTTTATAAATTTCAGCCTAGCCAGCTTTTGGTTTTTGTATCAAAATTGCCTGGTTAACATGTCCCAGTAAATGTATATGATTTCTTCTTCCTTCTTTTTTATTCAGTCTTGTGTCGATTATTTCTCCTTTAATGCCTCTTCCAGCTCATTACATCTTCCTCCTTTTACAATCTCTTCTCTGTTTAAAATGTGGAGCTGGTTCTTTTCTGTAGTAAAAAAAGAATCAGTGCCTGGAGAAAATTAATTGGAATTACCATCAACGAAGAAGGGAGTGGCTATTATTTCTAAAAGAGAAAAAGAAAAAAATAGAAAAATGACATAAAAACATACTTCCTGAGCTGCCTTTTGCTGTATGTAACAGGCAGAAAAATCTTGTCACCTTGAAGTGAAAGAAAACATGAGGCTCTCGAAGGTTTGAAAAGAAAAAAAAAATAGAGCTTCTCCTTCCCCAGTGATTGTGAAAATGAGTGAGCAGAGGGAGAGAGTGGGTTTTCCAGATAATTGGAAGCAATCAGTTCACAAGGATTTTCAGGTGCGTGGATCCATGATTTTCTGTACATGCCCTCACAGCTGCCATAGACCTAGAGGCAACAGTGTGATGAATATTATTAGAAGTGAGTGGAGCTGGGACAAGACTGTGACAGAAAAAAAATAATAATAAAAGCAAAACAGTTTCAAGTACTAGCAAGTGAGGTATTGGATCAGAAGCCAAAGAATTAAAAAGGGATAAACAGAAATGAGGAGAGGGAAAAAAGCCTTATTGATGGAAAGAAATGGAAATGTCATTGGACTGGAAATCCCAGTGCAGCACCGGAGTGGTTGGGCCATGGACCCCACAAAGTAAAAGATAGATGATCCAAAACTCCCTTTCCAGATGAATTTTGAAACTATGTAATCACGTGTTTAAATACCAATTTAGATTTTCATTAAATGATATTAAACTTATGCATCTATGGGTGGAAAATAATATATTTACTATTAAAGGGTATTGTCAGTCAAGAGCATTTTTAAATATTGCTCTTCATACAAACCTTATTTTATATCATTTTGGCAATGTTTGGTCGTTGTTTGCAATACAAATTGCAATTGCATACACAATTCTCATTCCACTGGGTGAATACTCTGGTATTTTTAGAAAATTAAATGTTTAAGTCACCGAATTGATGACTACTACTTTAGCTATTGAGCAGAATTCAATAACAGGGACTGCATGGCCTGTCAGTGAAAATGCTTTACACTGGCTGTACAGATGGATCTGTCTACTTGAACTGATAATTCAATCTTATGCAGGCTTATGCTGACATATTTGCTTTTGACATTTTAAGAAGTCAGTAGCATTCATTATTATTTGTACATTATTGATCTTTTGAATTTTAGTTTTCAATTTCACATCATGGATTAAGAAAGAAGTAGAACTTCATTCTAATAGAAATGTTGTCTTCTTTCTTCTCCTTATGGTCAGCATATTGTGAGACTAAACAAAGAGGGGAGAGCAAAATGAAATACATAATGAGATTTTCATGAAATGTAATATATTGCTACTAATATCTATCACCATTTACAATATTTATAAATATGTAATATAGGAACCGAAGTGAAGAACAGGTTAAAAACATCAAATTTAAATTTATAGAGGTGTGGACCTAAATACACATATGTGTAAGTTTCAGCACCATTCCTTATTTATTAATTGTGCCATCTTGAGCAACTACTCACCTAAGCCAGTATTTCCTCATCTAAGAATTGAGTGTAATAATACTACAGGACAGAAAAAAGTAGTTGCATACATTTACTTGTCAGCTGTTAATAATTAATTACAATTGATGTAGAACTTCTTGAACTATATACTCTACAAGAAAAACTGACATACAACATCTCTAAAATGTTTCATTATTGAGCTGAGAATTCTGTAGATAGAAGATGTTGAATACGTTAGCCTATCTCTAAATTGCATTTTTTTTGTTCCACAAAGTGCGTAACTTATATGAATAATTTTTTTTCTCCATATTCAACTGAGAATTTCAAATGATGCCTGAAGAAAATCACTTTAAGGGCACAGTGATGGATTTGTCAGTCTTTTGTTTCCCATCAGAGGAAAAACAAAGTGAGAACAAAAGAGACATGAGAGATAATGCATCACTGTAAGAGCAAAAGAGAGGCACAATGTTGAGACAATAATGTGCCAACAAATGGATTTGAACTGACACCAAATCTGCTTGTAGATGGAGAGGAGAAAAACATAGATGTGTCATAATGAAAGGGAATGTTGTACCAAAGGCAGTTCAGGAAGCACATTTCTATATCATATTCTCATTTTCCTTTTTCCCTTCTAGAAGGAGTACCCCACCACCACTTTTGTAGTGATAACCCTTATTAATTTTTCTCTGTGTACTTATGCTTTGTTGATTCTATAGAAAAGTACCAGCTCCATTTTTTAATAAGGGATGAGACTGTAAAAGGAGAAAGATACAATAGCATGGAAAGGGGATTGAAGAAAATAAATGATACAAGGCTGAATAAAGAGAAAGAAAGAAGAAACCATATACATGTATTATAACATGTTAACCAAATAATGATTCGAAAATAAAAACTGTATATGCTGAAATTTCTGACTGTGCCACCTTATGTAAAACATTTTTTAGCGAGAACAAATTATAACATTTTGAGGCTATTTGTAGATTAGAAAGTGATGTATCCAGCCAGGGGCAGTGGCTCACATCTGTAATCCTAGTGCTTTGGGAGGCTGAGGTGGGTGGATCACATGAGGTCAGGAGTTCAAGACCAGCCTGATCTACATGGTGAAACCCCCGTCTCTACTAAAAATACAAAAATTAGCTGGGCATGGTGCCACGAGCCTGTAGTTCTAGCTACTCAGGACTGCTGAGGCTGAGGCTGGAGAATTGCTTGAACCTGGGAGGCAGAGGTTGCAGTGACCCGAGATGGAACTATTGCATTCCAGCCTGAGCAACAAGAGCAAAAACTCCATCTCAAAAATAAATAAATAAATAAATAAATAAATAAATAAATAAATAAATAAATAAATAAAAATAAAAATAAAGGAAAGTGATATATCTACGATCTCTACCAATCTCACTGAAATATTTTCAACACAATTCACATTGTTTTACAAATAATATTATTAAAAAAACCAGTTTACCCATGTGTGAACACAATTGTCTCTTCTTTTCTCTTTGTACTTATTAAAATTGTCAAAGAAATACATACACAGAGAAAAGCATACTATGCAAAGTGTGTTCAGTCTATGGCCCAGCCATGCACATGATTAAATCTCCCTCCTGTGTACTCCTATTTTCCTGGAGATCAAAGTTTTCACTGTTTCCTTTTCCTAGTTTTCTGTAACTACAGTATTTTTATGTTTTTGCCAAATAATCCAAAAGATCCATGCACTTTTATTCTGAATGTTTTTCCCCTAGAAGATCACTCTTTTCCAATTAGGACTGGTTGTTCTTCAGTCTCGTGGGACAGTCATCTTCCTTGGCTTTCATTCATCTTCAACATAGGAGCTCCTCCACCGTGTTACATGCTTTTATCCCTGTTGTTCCTGCTCTCCTGTTTTCCATTTTTTCTGGAGTCCATACATTAGTAATTATCTTGAGTCCTAGTGGTGAACTTTTCTTGGATTCTGTTTCAGCCTCCAAAAGTGCTGGGATTACAGACATGAGCCACCACGCCCGGCCACTGTACCAAATTGACTTTATTATAAACCGGGTGCAAATACATTATCTGTCATTTTCTTCTCTTTAACTTTTTGACCGTTTGAAATAATACCTTTATAAATTTCTTTACCATTTTTTATTGGGGTTTCTGGGAGAAGGGAAGTAAACATTTGGGATCAGGTGAACTTCCTCAACTATAACTCACAAATAACTTTCATTAATAAAAGGGCTACCACATCTACTATTTTGAAAAGGAACAATTGTTCAGTTACATAAATTTAGAGACTTAGAAGTTACAGTTATGAACCTGCTATAATCTGATTATGTCCCCCACAACTCAGGTGTTGGAAACTTAATCATCAATGCAACAGTATTTTGAGGTGGAACTTTTAAGAGGCGATTAGGTCATGAGGGTTCTACACTCACGAATAGAGTAATATTGCTATTAAGGAAGTGGGTTTGTTATTGAGAACATGGGCTTGTTTTAAAAATAAGTTTGGCCCTCTCTTTTCTCTCTTTTTATCCCTATTTCACCCTCTCTCATTCTGCCATGAGATAATGAAGCAAGAAGGCTCTCGCCAGATGCCAACAACTTGATGTTAGATTTCCCAGCCTCCAGAAGTGTGAGAATAAATTTGTAATTTTCAGACAAATTACCCAGTATGAGATATTCTGCTTTGTCAACACAGAAAGGACAAAGGCCAAGCATAATAAAATTTTCTTCATTTTGAAACAAGGGAGTGTATCAGTGACTTAGTTTTTGATGAATTCTGACACTTTTTGGAAAAATTAGACTTGTAACAAAAAATATTTTATTTTGTTTTTATTTGTTTAATCTTTAATTTTCTTCCTCTCTTTATCTGAGTCTGATTTTCTGACTATATGATTTTCACTTTCTTTCACTCTTTCTGGAAAACTTTTAATATTTCTTGCAAGGCAGATCTACAGGCATGACATTCTCTTAATTTCTGTTTGAGGAATAGTTATTTTTGCTTTCTTTTAAAGGGTAACTTGTATGGATACAGAATTTCGATTTGGTGTTTTCTTTCAACACCTTTTAAATATTTCAGTCTACAATTTTTTTTGCTTGTATGGTTTCTGTAAAGAAGTCCAGTGTAATTCTATGTGAAAAAATCCAATGTAATTCTATTTGTGTCTATAGGTAAGATGTACAACCAGTCACTTCTTTCTGTCTTCTTTTAAGAATTTTTCATTGTCCCCAGTTTTCCTCCATTTGAATATAACATGACTAGATTGAGATTTTTACTATGTATCCTGTTTACTGTTTACTAAATTTTTGGGGTCTGTGGTTTGGTGTCTGCCATTAATTGTGCAGATTTCTCAGCCCTTATTATGTTAAATATTCTTTTGATTCCTTTATCTCTTTCTGTTACTCTCCTTACATCTATGTCACAGATTTTATAATTTTCCAATAGTACTTGGTTATTACATTCCATTTTATTTTTTATTCTTCCTTTCTCTGTACATTTCAGTTTGAGAAGTTTCTATTGATACATCTTTAAGCTCATTGATTGGCCACATCCAGTCTAGTGGTAAGCCCGTCAAAGGCATTACTCATTTCTGTTACAGTGTATTAGCCTGTTTGGGCTGTTTTAACAAAATATGATAAACTGAATAACTTATAAACAACAAAAATTTAGTTCTCACAGTTCTGTAGGCTGTAAAGTTCAAGATCAATGCACTAGAAGATTCAGTGTGTAGTGGGGGACTGCTCATACATAAGAGGGTACCTTCTTGCTGAGTCTTCATATGTAAAATGGGAAAACAAGTTCCTTTTAGCCTCCTTTCTAAGAATCATAATTATATTCATGACATATCCACCCTCAGAACCTAATTATCTCCCAAAGGCTTCCCCTGCTAATACTATCACCTTGGGATTTAGGTTTCTAACATGTGAGTTTGAGGGAAAAACATGCATTCAGATCGTAACATGCAAGGCTTTTGTTTCTAGCATCTCATTTTGATTGTTTCTTAGAGTTTATATCTCTGCTTATATTACATTTCTGTGCTTCGTCCACTTTTTCCCATTGCAGGCTTACGAATGTTAATTGTAGTTATTTTAAATTTTCAAATTTTCTCTGCCATATCTCAGTCTGGTTCTGATGCTTGCTTCTTCTATTCAGACCGTGTTTTTTGTCTTTCATTATGTTTGCAATTAATTAATTAATTTATTTACTTACTTTTTTTTTTTTAAAGAGACAGTGTGTTACTATGTTGCCCAGGCTGGCCCCAAATTCCTAGGTTCAAGCAATCCACCCATCTCAGCCTCCCAAAGTGTTGGGATCATAAGTTTTATGTTTTTCTAACTGTGGATTAGATTATATTTTCCTGTCAGGTGTAGCTATGGTCTTAGAAGCTAAATTCCATCTAGAGTCCTCATTTTTGTTTCACCTTTTGTGGGGAGGGGGATTGTAGAATTAACACATTTATTTTTTGAAAAATTTCTCAGACTTGCAATACTTTCAGCTGTCATCCCTTGTTTTTATACAGAAGTCCCACTGACGTGGTGAAAAGGTGTGTAGGGAGGGAAAGTATCCTATGGTTCTGTGACTAGGTCTCAGTATTTTAGTGAACCTGGTCCCGGGCTGTGACCCTTGCAATTGCTTCTCATCTTTTCTCTTTTCTCCATAGGTGAGACAGAAAGGCTAGAAGGGGCTGGAGTTGGATATTTCACTTCCAACTGTTAGGTCAGACTTCAATAAATCCCAGTTAGGCTCTGACAAAATTGTTTCCTGTGAGGGCCAGCATTGTTAAAGAAAGCATAGATATCTGGGCATATTTCAAAATTGTTACTTTTTCCTTCCTTCTGCCAAAAGTGTGAGAGGATTTTCATCCAACCCTCACTGTTGAGAACTTCGTGGGATTCCTGGAGATAAAATTAGTGAAAGACTAGGAACACATGGAGATTTTAACTCTGAAGCTAGTCCACACCAAAACTCCAGCAATTTGTCAATTATAACATAAATTTTCCTAACGGGATTGGCACAGTGATGGAATTCTGCTTCCGGGCATCTGCCCTTCATAAACTGTGATTCTCTGTATTCACTTGTCTGTCTCCCCAGCTGTAGGGGCAGAAGTTTGCCTTGTGGCTTCAATTCTATGTAGATTGTAAGAAGAGTTATTGATTTGCAGCTTGTTCAATTTTTCTTTTCTTTTTGTGAGAATGCAGTTGACACCTCCAAGCACTTTATAAGTTGGACTGGAAACCATAAGCGCAATTGACATAATATACAAAAATCCTATTATTAATTCCTGTTTTCAATGGTCAACTTATCTCTCAGATTCCATAATTGCAGTTATTTATGATGTCATTTTTATTACATGCAAAATGTAAAATTGCATGTTTCATTTTACTCCTACTCCAAAAGATACGTCTCTAGATAATCAATTAATTTTGTTACCTTTTCACCAATCTATTCTCTCTCTTTTTTTTTTTTTGAGACTGACTTTCACTCTTGTTGCCCAGGCTGGAGTGCAATGGGATGATCTTGGCTCACCACAACGTCCGTCTCCTGGATTCAAGTGCTTCTCCTGCCTCAGCCTCCCAAGTAGCTGGGATTACAGGCATGCACCACCACACCTGGCTAATTTTGTATTTTTAGTAGAGATAGGGTTTCTCCGTGTTGGTCAGACTGGTCTCGAACTCTCGACCTCAGGTGATCCACCTGCCTCAACCTCCTAAAGTGCTGGGATTACAGGCGTGAGCCACCATGCCCGGCCTTATATTCCTAATCGTTACAATTAGGAACTGTGTCAAAAATAATTATCTCACTGATGATGCCGTTCACTAATCTATTTGGAAACTTTCTCCTGGCCTTTACTATGTATAAGGATTTAGGTACAGAGTCTAACAGAAAAAGGTACCAGATGTAATTTCCACATTCAAGGTCCTAAGTCTAATGACATAAGATTGCCAAAACACACATGTAATGCTCAAAGTGAGGAAATGGCAATGTATTATTTTTCTGTGGCTGCTGTGAAAAATTACGACAATTTGAGTGACCTAAATCTACAGAAATTTATTCTCTCACAGTTATATAGGCCAAAAGTTGTAAGTTAAGGTTTTGCCAATGCTACACTCCCTCCAGAGGTTATAGCAAATAATGTATTATTTGCTTCTTGCAGCTTCTAAAGACTGTAGGTACTCCTTGGCTTGTGGCTGCATCACTCCAATCTCTCTAAGTCAAATAGTCTCCTCTTCTTCTGCTTGTATTTCTCTTCTTTGGTCTGTTTCAAAGATTCTTTTGGCTTTGCTCTCATAAGAATACATTTGATGGTATTTAGGGCCTACCGGATTATCCAGGATGCGTTCTTCCTCTCAAGATTCTTTAACTCTGTAACATTTTTGTTATAAAAGGTAATATTCACAGGTTCCAAATATTATGGCATGGAGATATCTTTTGGGGGCAATGATTATGGTCAATAAAACACTAAAAATTTCAGAAATAGAGAAAGAATTTAGAGAAGTCTCTGCTCTTGAGATAGGTGTATTTAATGTATTTAAGGGAATGAGTTTTAAGTTTTTTAATTTCTAAAAAAGAAGAAAACAACTCATGTTAATGATTATTTTAGTGCCTCTCACAATCCTAAACATAAATGCATATTATTCTACTTAAACATTGTAAGAACTTGATCTGTATATATGATTGCTCCAATTGATTTATAGCTAAATACAAACTAGTAAAGAAGAAGATTGAATTTTAAGGAGGATAGAGGATTACATAATTTCTCTGGTCATAATCCTCATAAGTAAGAGAGAATTCCAGTCACCTTTTTTCGGCCCCCAGCTCATGAACTCCTAATAGAAAAGAATGGAAAATATATAGTAATAATAATAAAATGAAAGTCAGTCTTTTCCAGAAGTATATTGTACTTTCTTTTATATCAAGAGTAAAATGCATTTACACTAATAGGCTTTTTGGTTTTTGTTTTTTTAGCTCAGAATTTGAGGGCACTATTTGAATTATTTTGTCAGCTTCCAGTTATCATTAGAACTGCTACTGCACTTAACTGGTAAGGCAGTAAAAGCAGACTTAAAAAGCAAGAAGCTGTCTGCCATATGCCTTTGGGGCTTGCTGTCAAAGCAATCCCGATGCATCCCATAGAGGCAGAGAGAAGATGGAACCTCTGAGCCAGAGGTAACATCAGCAAAGCTGATGAAATGAGAAGTTGTGCTTACAGGCTTCAGTAGCATCATCATCTCTTCCTATTTATTGATACATTCTCACCAAGGATAAGAAGAGAAAAGACGTTTTGAGGCAGAACTTGCCATCAATCAGTTCCAGAACGCTTGGAGGTGGGGGAAGTTTGTCAGGCACATGAAGGGCAAAGAATCTACGTTTCATAAAGTGTATCATCACATAGGCTGTTTTGCCTTAGAGCATAAATGAAGATCAAAGTAGTAAAGAGATTTAGTGGCATGAATTTGATAGATTCTTGTTTTTTGAAAAATAAATCATATGATAAACTAATAATAGAAGACAATAGACTTGAAAATTCAAAGAGAACTGGGCTGTTTATCTCCATTTATAACATTGTTTGATGAAATTATGTTGGGGTTTTGAGTAAGCTTTAGGCTTTGAAACAACAAGCTATAATCCTGATAGACTGACCATTTCTAATTTGCAGCTTTTGTTTTTTCTGTTTTCATTTTGTGATGGCATCAGTATTTCTAAGGCATTGGTTAATAAAATGAAAAGACAAAAACTTTTCAAATAATTTCATTAAAGTGAAACTTGATCTAAATCTTGGACACTTATTCAAACTAGAGAATGAGTTCATTTTCTGACCTAAGAGTTATCAAAAATAAACATTCATTATATGGCTTTGTTTTTTTCCCATTTTGTTGCCTTAGTGTATGAAATATAATATTTTTTTAAATAAAGAAAGATTTAGTGAGTCTAAACACATTGAATTTATGGGATCTCCAATTTCATATCTGCAGATACAAGGACATCTCCTATTCATTCTTGGCCCCTCCTCTTCTTCAGATATCAGCCTCAGTGCAGGCAGAATCTGTTGAAGGATGTCTATTTCCTTTTGTTTACCCCTGGTCCTAGCTGAGCCTCATTAGAGAAAACAAACCCCCTATGAAAGAAACTACTGGAAACTAGGAAGAGGTCAGTGTAAATTAGTTCAAAAAGTGGGACTTCGATAGTCACCTAGTACAGAGGCAGGAAGCTATATAAACAGAGACATCAATTTGAAAGAGAAGGCCCAGGGCCTTTTTTGTTCAAAGCTAAGCCTTTAAGTGAGTTGCTCTGTCTCTCTTGTTTTCTTTTCTGTTTCTCTCTCTCTCACAGACGTTTATCTGTCTATGAATGAACACTGTGCATCCTTTTTGAAGTTTATTTCCATGCAACATCTGTGAGAATTTTGGCTTTAGGTCTTACTTCAAAGCTTTTGTACTTAATGATAGAACAAACAGATGATTCAACAGTAACGGCACACCCTGCCAGGAAGGCATTTCCATGTGACACAGTTTTTGACATTTAATAGCAGCATAAATTTTCAAAAGGCAAACAAGGTATGTTAGCTTCATGATAGGAAGGAATCAACTTTTCTGTGCCAAAGAAATGATGCCAAGATGGTAAAATGGGTGATTCTGATGCCATCTTATCAGGAAGTCTCAACTTTTTTTCTTCAGCTCAAAAAATAACATTTTCAAAACTTTGAGTGCCATTTGTTGATTATCTTGATCCTGGAAGAAAAAGCATAGCTAATGCCTTGGACTAGCTCTCAAATTGACTACCACATATTACCTGTTTTCTAAGTATCTAGAATTGATATAATGATCTGTGTACTTTATCATATTAATCTTTGCAAACATCTAGAAATATTAGATTTACCCCATTTTATATATGAGTTAGCTGCTATTTTAAGAAGTCATGTAACTTTATCAAGATGGCATAGGTAATAATAAGTTAAAGCAAAATCTAAACCAAGCAGACTAACCCAAGAACATGCGGTCACTGTGAATTATTGCTCTAAGATATTCCTGGAGTAATGGTATTTTACCTATGTATGTGTAGCCACTTTTAATGTTTTTAAGCAAGTATAAAAGATTAAATAAGAAATATTGATCAAGGACATATAGGTTTACACAGTGGCAATAGGCATTCAGGTTTAGTGCAATAAAAATGTCCAATGAGGGCATTGTTAACATCTAAACTGGATTAATGGGCTTTTTCTTAATTTCCTCCCAAAGTAGCGCCACTTAATATAAACACATGTGCAATGCATAGTGTTTTCTGTGGCTAAAATGATGAGAAATTAACAGACTTTATATACACACACATAAAAAATTATTCTTGGGTCTACAGGTATTCTGCATAGATATTTTTTTCTTGTAAAGCTAAGTTATTTAACATTCAAATTTACCATTATAGAGCCTAGAGAACTTTTGTTATTCCATCATTTTTTAGCAAAATAAAAGTTATACTCCTAAAAGTCATATACGTAAACTTTTGAATACACCAAATGAGTACTACCTAAATGATTTCCAGGAGGAATAATAAATAAGGAATGTTGCAAAGGCATTTTAGCATATTTCTTAGCTAGTCAACAGTGGCATTGTTTTAAGACAATGGTTGATTACACTGCACATATAAACTTTGTTCAGTTGTTCATTATTTTCAAAGGCATTTTTAATATAAAGTTTTTTCACCAACAATAACCATATTTTAATAACAAAAAATACTCGTCTCAAAGAATCTTATGATCTCTTAAAACACAACCAAGCAAAGCAAATAACATAAAACTGAAAGATATGTGAATTATTATACTATCATAATCTGTTATTTGTATTTTGACTGTGACAGGTACAAAAAAAGGACCAGAATATCCAACAAATACAATATAAATGGTCTTTATACATTTAAGAAGCATTGAAGTAATACCCTTAAGTAACGAGAAAAAGCTAGGGATTTTAATTTTAGTAATGAAAATTGATGAGAATTAATCTGATGCAAGGGTTGTAATCTTTACACACACATAAAATATTCTCTCTTGTATACTAGGAAAGAAGAAAAGTAAGACATTAATTTAAATTCCATACCACAAGACTCTACTAAAATACTAACTCAACAACAATCCTGAATATCAAGAATTTCTGACTTATTTCTATTAGTAAGACTCTCCTTACTAATAGGTTTTCTGGGAGGAATTGTTTGGATAATTAAGATCATTTTGCTTAGCAAATATCTCATTATAAATTACTATTCTTAATGTCCTAGGTAGCAGTATATTTAATTGTCCATTTGTAATGATTTTTGAAATAGAAATACACCAGGAGAGAACCCCCAGTACCTTGGGTTTACACTAAGGAAGAAACATTTCTACTTTCTATTTAAATTAGGGTAATTTTTAATATTGCTTAGATATCTAGGCATGAGGTAAAGAGATGGGAAAATAAAATAAAATATTCCGTAAAAACAATTTCAAAAAAACATACAGCAGAGTACCAAAGATGATCTTCACCCATCAATCTTCACATACAGAAGCCAATGGCCATTATCTCATCCCCAATAAGATATATTCATTTGCAGACTCTTCTAGGCGTATTAGAATGGTTTGTGCCTCCATGCAAAGCACAATCTCTATTAAGAAGAAGGAAGTTGAAGAGAGGTTTTGCAAAGAATATCTTTCCAAATTAAATAAATCATGTCTGTATTAAACATCTTATGCCAAATTTAGGATAAATTGATGCATAAAACCAATTATGGCTACCATATGGAAGGACAAAATTCACATACATTGGAAAATTTAGGTATAGGTGCAGATCTTTAAAGGTATATATATAGTATTAGTTGCATGTGCATTGTTGTCTTTTTACATAGATAGCACTATGTGTCAGGAAGTGTTTCCTTTCGATGGCATAGAGTCATTTCTCTCTAGTGACAGCACTAGAAAAGGAGCAAAAAGGGCAGCTAGTCAGGGAAATCCCTGCCACCAGTCAATTGGCAACGGAGTCCTGTTCACACACTCCACAGAGAAAGATAAATTGATTGCTTGGATGAAATGGACAGTGAAAGTCAAAGACATTTTTGAAAATGTGCAAGGTTTGTCCTCCAAGAATGGAAAAGACTTGTCTGCAGAATTTAATTTGTCTATAAACTTCAGAGTTATTTGAACTAAAACTGCAAAATCTTTCAAGATAGTCCTAGTTATAACTGTTTCTTTCAAAAATTCTGCATTAGGATACTATGGTGTGGTACAGAGAAAACATACTTACAGGATAGTCAGAAACTATAGACCTGGAAAGTCAAATCTGATACACCCTTTCACAAATATGAAGGAACACATTCAAACAGTAATATAAGGTAAAATTTTCCTCAATAAATTTGTTTTCTGAAAGTATCAATGGTAAGATTTAAGGAACTAATTTATTTATACTTCAAGAACGAAAACAGAATATTAGTAACAAGTAAGAAGAAAAGAAAACATGTATAAAATGCAGGCTTTTTTTCTTCCCCTTCCCAAATATCATCTTCCCCCAAAATTCAGTCCATTAAGGAAGTTTTTGTTAATGTTTTGTTTCATTGTGTGTAGGATGATGTCCAGGATAGGAAATAATTTCAATGTCTAAATCAAATATTTATTTTCTGTTACTTCTTAAAAAGTATATTTTAAAAGTAAAATTTAGAGGAGAACTATAAGGGTCAAGATTGTTATGCTACTGTGTCTTACCAAATAAATAGCTGTATAAAAATTTATACAATTTTAGACATTTTTATCTCACATGCTATTTTAGAAATTCCCCAGGAAACATTTTATGTTCAGGAATGATTAAGACATTATGGAGATACATATATATATGTGTATATATATATATATATATGTATATGTGTATATATGTATGTGTATATATGTATATATATGTACATATATATACACACACATATATATAAAAAAATTAATTCAACTGTGAATATTTATATATGAAACTTGAATATATATTTTTCTGCAATATGATTTGGGTCATGTTGTCTATGATTTTTAACTACTATTTTTCCCAGCTTCATAATTGCTTAATTTTGATGATATATTCCAGTGTTTAGGTTGTTTGTTGAAAATACTGATGTTTAAGAAGGGAAGTATTTTAAGTCTGATATGTAACAACTTTTAATTGTTAATACATATTAGATATTATTTTTAGTGACTGGTGTCACAAACATTAATAAAATACAATTTTATTTCTCAAATAGCTTATGATTAAACAGAGAAAGTTGCATAAATTAAGTATATTTTGTTATAAGGTCAAAATAAGATTGTATAAAAATTCTACAGAAATTTACTAATCAGATTTATATTATTCAATCTGTTATGTGTGAAATATAGTATACAATTAATAATGCATACTATATAATACATAATACAGAACAAAAAAACTAATACATAATTTCTTAAATATGATATATGCATTGATTTATCTATATGTAAACACATAAAATTTAGTGGATTTTCTAGAGGGAATATATAAGTTTAATATTATAAATGAAGATCAAACATGAATTTTGACCCAATAGCAATGGGGTCATGGCTACAGCAATGTCTTGAAATTTCTCTAAATTCTAGCATGAATACCAGACTGACCAAAAAAAAATAGAACAACAAATAATTTATGAACAAACAGCATACTCCCTGAAACCACACAGGAGTTTCTTGAATGCTTGTGGAACTCCTGAGGGTGAGTGGCATGGCCAATGCCCTTCACGGCTTCAAATCCATGCTGGACTAGCTATTGTCCAAGGGTAGGTGAAAAGAAAAAGGGCAACAGTGAAGAAGCAGAGAGGTTATGGAATTCAAGAGTAACAAATAAAAACTTGTTCTCAAAAGGATGTAGAACAATAGTGTATGAACTAAGTACAATACTATAAGAAAATGTGCAGGCTCCAGAACTTTGTAAGAGAAGACTAAAGGAAACGCAGTAGGACAATGAGAAGATCAAACCATCTGAGCCTAAATTCCAAGGCATCAGTGAAAGTAGCATAATACAGTTTTTCATAAGGACAAAGACCTACCATAGAAGAAAACATTTGACAATACAATTCAAGCTGAGAAGATGGTAACACTGGGAATCCTATGAAAGGTTGTCGAAGTGCTGGGAGTAAATAAATCCAGAATAAGCAGGTCTCAGAAAACAATATCAAAAAATATATATAACATTGAAAGTGAGTCATCGCTTTGGAAGGCAAGGCCTGTAGCATGCAGGACAATACAGAGTTAGAAAGGTTGAGTCTTCCTGCATCAGACTTATGTCATTCACACACACACACACACACACACACACACACACAAACACACACTATTGGCTCACATAGTTATTGAGGCTGACAAGCCCCAAGATTTGCTGTCAGCAAGCTGGAGACCTAAGAAAGCTAATGGTATAGTACCAGTACAAGTCTGAAAAGAATGCACATGCCATATCAATGTCCACACCAGGAACCTGGAGTTGTTATCTGCTCTAACAAAGTCTGAAGTTTAGGAATCAGGAAAGTCAATGGTGTAATTTCCAGTGTAGGCCAGGCACAGTGGCTCATGCATGGTGGTGTGTGCGTGTAGTCCCAGCAACTCAGGAGACCGAGGCTGCAAGTAAACTATGGTTATAACAATGCACTACAGCCTGGGCAAAAGAGCAAGATTCTGTCTCAAAAAAATAAAAACTAAAAAAAAAAAAAAAAAAAAAAAAAAGTTCCCGTCCAAAAATCAGCAGTTTAGAGATTCAAGAAGAGTGGATGTTTCAGTTCTTCTGAAGTCAGGAAAAGAATGATGTTCCAGCTCAAGCAGTCAGACAGGAAAAGAGTTCTCTCTCTCTCTTTTTTTTTTTGTTCTATTCAGGCTCTCAATTAAAGGAATTGAGGTCCATCCCCATTAGCGACGGCTGTGTGCTTTACTCAGTCTACAGAATTCAGTGTTAATGTCATCTAGAAGCATCCTCACAGATACATGCAGAATCATGGTTGGTCAAATGCCAGGGTACTCTATGACCCAGCCAAGTTGACACATAAATTTAACCATCACATCCACTATGAAATCCATTCCTACGACACCGTAATAATGTAGAGTATAGCAACTGTGGTGATGCCTCATTTGTGCCTACAACAGGCCGTACTGATGCTCTGTCAGTCTGGTCACCTCTGGAAGGTAAGTGGGATTCCATGCTATTGGTCTCCATCCCTGCTACCGGGTCATTTTGTTCTCTAAATCACGTGTCTTATACTTTCAGGATGCTAGCCATTTGAAGAGATCAACATGTTATCCTCAATGAAATGGATTCATGTACTGCTCTGTGCAATATATTGATAGTTCACACCCTTTTGGCTTACATTATGACAGAGGAGAGAGGAGTTAACATAGCCTGAGGTCAAATTTTACAAAGGCTTATTGTATATTTTAATGACATAAAGTTCTTTGTGATACATTTCTCTCATTGAAACGGAAGATAATGCACATGTCATATCAATGCCCACACGAGGAACCTGGAGTTGTTATCTGCTCTAACAAAGTTACCATCTCTGTCATGGCAGTTCTAATCAGGGCAACTAACTATTGGATTGACCTTGTAATGACATATAATCATCTTTCAAGATCCATCTGGTTTCTTCAAAGGAAACAGTAGATAATCTAAATGAAGGTGAGATGAGGACCACCATCCCTACATCTCTTACAGACGTAAGGCTGGCATAAATCTGCTAATCCCTGCCATACACACAGGACTGATTTTTTTCAGTAATTTGGTCACGGAAGGAGAAATTTCAGGGGCTTTCACTTAGCTTTCCCTATCATATTAGTTCTTTTCTACCAAGAGCCCAATTTTGAGGTTGTGCTAACTTTCAAGTATGTCAATGACAATTAAATAATCAGGGTCTAGGGTTCATCAGTATGGTCCATATAAGCTGGTTTTCACCTGGCTCCCATATGTTCCCAACAAATAAGAAAGCTATGGTAATGTCTCAAAGTATCCATATTTTAATGTGTATTAGACCCTATACCCTGTATTAGAAAAATGTGAGTAGCTCCCATTTCCCAATGTCCAATTAACTGACTGTATGGTCTTACTTCCCTTTGGTAAATGCTGAAGAAATAATTTCTATGTATACATGCTATGGTCCCGGAGAATAATTGCACTTCAGAAAGAAGTCAACTGTGTTTAATGGGTGAGGTCTGCTCAATGGCTCAGGTCTGAAAACTATCCAAGGTAAAAGTAAATTTTTCTTAAGATGGCCTCCCTCAGATTCCCTGTTACCAAACTGATATCGTTTAGTTCTGTGTCCCCACCCAAATCTCATCTTGTAGCTTCCATAATTCCCACATGGTGTGGGAGGGACCTGGTGGGAGACGGTTTAATCATGGGGGTGGGTCTTTCCCATGCTGTTCTTGTGATAGTGAATAAGTCTCATGAGATCTGATGGTTTTAAAAATGGGAGTTTCCCTCCACAAGCTCTCTCTCTCTCTCGTTGCCTGCCACCATCCATGTAAGATATGACTTGTTCCTCCTTGCCTTTCACCTTCCATCATGATTGTGAGGCCTCTCAAGCCATGTGGAGCTGTAAGTCCAGTAAAGTCTTTCTTTTTTAAGTTGCTCTTTCTTTCGTAAGTTGTTGTTCTTTTGTAAGTTACCCTGAGACATGCCAATCTCAGGTATGCCTTTATCAGCTGCATGAAACGGATTAATAGACAAACCTTGGCTTCTTCCACTGGTTTAAGCTGAATAGTGTATTTGTCTTCCACCAATCTATTTTGTCCCCAGGGAGGTCACATTCTGTTAAGTCATTATAAGTCCCCAAGTATTTGGTTCCTGGGGCTGCTAATTCAACTTTGCTTGCCATTACATATCTGTGGTTAAAACACAACCTGGGTACTATCTGTTAAGTGCCACCACCTAGACTCTCTTATTTCAAAGTCCATTCATAACTCATTGTTTTCAGCAAGACAAATTTTCTGACAGCCTTTCCAACCTCCATCCTTGAACTGCAAGGTAGAGCCACTGCTGAACTTTTTAGTGATGCTGCTACGTTTCTCACTGGGGCATTCTTGTAGCCTTGATAAATCGTGTGTCTTCTCAGCCTTCCCAAATAACATTATCATCTTGCTCATCTTCAGGCTCTACATATTTTATCCATGCTAGCAAATCCACTACCTTGAACTTTTTGTTCTCGTTATCCATCATCAGAAATGGCAATTCTAAGCATTTCAATTTTGCTCAGCTTGGCCATTGTGTATACCATGCCACTGAGAGCCAACTTATTAGGTAGTTTGCAGGCTCTCCTGAGGTTCTTTCCAGCTTGAGAAATCCTTTATCTCCAGAGAGTATTCTCAGCTAAATAAACTCTTTCTTTTCAAACTTTATATTTCAGTCCCTTTCATGAAGAATCTTCTAATCTTGTGCCACTCACACTTCCGAGGCTGCTGGCAATACTTGTCAGCTAAGTTTGTAGTCTTTAAATTACACTTCTTTCTTTATCAAGCCCAGCGCATCTTCAGCTGGTTAATTTTCTGACTTAAACCTAGGTAAAAGCCAGGTGGTCCAAAGAAGATGTGAAGGCAGATTTTAAGTATATTGCCTTTCAGGATTATGGAGCTGATCACTCTTAATAGGGGAGAAATGAGATATATCTGCAAGCTTAGATGTTTCAGAAGAGACAGAGCAATCAATCCTCCAAGGACAGTCACCCGCATACCTAAATCCTGTTGCAGAATCTCACATTTTCCCAATGAAGCTCTCTCTTTGGCATAACAAATCTGTCTTTCTTGAGGGCTTAACCTCCTCTGAAGTTAATCACACAGTCCAATAAATATTGCGTTTCATGCTTGGCTTTCTATGCACTCCTGCTGCAAGACATGAGGGCTTTTTTTTGTCACCATACCAAGGAGTACCTCATCCCTTTAGTTTTCATATCTCATTATAAAATGATCTTTATTTTTCTCATTATTCTATTATCTTTCTGTAAAAAAAAGCCAGCACATAATGGTGTATCAGGGACTGGGATTACAGAAACCAAAGAAAGTTGTAATGATCTCCTTATTTCTGCATAAATTTATGTCCAAATTAATAACAGTGTATTCTCACTTTCAAAGCTGATTATTTCACTCTCTTCCCCACATCTCTTCAAGATAAACGCTGTGTGTGTGTGTGTGTGTGTGTGTGTGTGTGTGTGTGTGTAGTAAGTACAAAGCTCTCTATTATCTGAGGTCAAATTTTAGACAAGTTTATTATATATTTTAAGTAAACAAAATAAATAAATGTTGTATATTTTAAGTACATAAATGTTAAACTCATTGCTGCTTCTCTGTTTTGTGGTTAAATAACATTTTGTTATGGGAATTCTCAAAAATATATATAAAAATAGCAGAGATTAACATCAGGTTCATCCATGATGAATATAAATATATAATATAGCAGAGATCAGCATCCAGGTTCATCCATATTGCCACAAATGACAGAATTTCATTGTTTTATGGCTAAAGAGTGTTCCATCGTATATATGTATGGGGAAAGCTAAGTGTAAGCCCCTGAAATTTTTCCTTCCATGACCAAATTACTGAAAAAATTGGGCCTGTGTGTATGGCAGAGATTAGCAGATTTGTGCCAGCCTTACGTCTCTAAAAGATGTATGGATGGTAGTCCTCATCTCACCTTCATTTAGGTTATCTAGTGCTTTCTTTGCAGAAACCAGATGGATCTTGAAAGATGATTATATATCATTACAAGCTGAATTCAGTAGTTAGTTTCCCTTATTACAACTGCCATGACAGAGATGGTAACTTTGTTAGAGCAGATAACAGCTCCAGGTTCCTGATGTGGACATTGATATGGCATGTGCATTCTTTTCTATGTCAATGAGAGAAATATATTACAAAGAATTTTATTTCACTAAAATATAAAATAAACCTTTATAAAATTTGACCTCAGACTATGTCAAATCCTCTGTCATAATGTAAGCCAAAGGGATGTGACCTATCTATATATTGCAGAGTAGAACATGAATCCATTTCATTGAGGATAACATGTTGATCTCTTCAAATGGCTAGCACCCCGAAAGTATAAGACACATGTGATTTAGGGAACAGAATGACCTGGTAGCATAGATGGAGACCAACAGCATGGATTCCCACTTATCTTCCAGAGGTGACCAGACTGACAGAGCATCAGTATGGTCTGTTGTAGGCACAAATGAGGCATCACCACAGTTGCTATACTCTACAGTATTACGATGTCATAGGAATGGATTACACAGTGGATGTGATGGTTAAATTTATGCATCAACTTGACTGGGTCATAGAGTACCCTGGCATTTGACCAACCATGATTCTGCATGTATCTGTGAGGATGCTTCTAGATGACATTAACACTGAATTCTGTAGACTGAGTAAAGCACACCGCCCTCGCTAATGGGGGTGGACCTCAATTCCCTTAATTGAGAGGCTGAATAGACTATTTAATTTCTTTATTTATCCATTGGGTATTTAGGAGCATGTTGTTTAATTTCCATGTTTCTCCTGTTATTGATTTCTGGTTTCATACCATTATGGTCAGAACACTATAATCAGAAAAGAAACTTGATGTAAGTTCAACGTTTTTAAATTTTGTACAATTTCATTTGTGGCCTAAAATATAATCTGTCCTGGAGAATGTTTCATGTGCAGATGAAAGGAATGTGTATTTTTCTGTTCTTGGATGGAATATTCTGTAGTTGTCTCTTAGGTTAGTTTGATTTAGTCTATAGTTTAAATCTAATGTTTTCTTATTGGTTTTCTGTCTGAATGATCTGTCCATTACAGATAGCGGGATGTTGCAGTCTCCTACTATTATTGTATTGCACTCTATCTCTACCTTCAGATCTATTAATACTTGATGTATACATTTAGGTATTCCAATGTTGGGTGCACAGATATTTACAATTGTTATATTGTCTTGCTGAAACCCCTTTATCATTATATAAGGAACTTCTTTGTCTCCTTTCCAAATTAAATGTGTCTGCACAGCTTTGTCTCTTTTTATAAACTAAAAAGCTTCTGAACAGCAAAAAGTATGATCAACAGTGTAAAGAGACATCCTACAGAATGAGATAACACACTTGAAAACCATACATCTTATAATAAGGGGCTAATATCCAAAACATATAAAGAACACAAACAACTCAATATCAAGAAAAGAAATAAGCCATTAAAAAAATGGGCATAGGGATTGAATAGACATTTCTTAAAAGAAAATATACAAAGGTCAACAGGTCTATTTTAAAACTTGTCAACATCACTAATCATCAGATAAAAGCAAATTAAATTCACAATGAGATATCACCATGAATCTGTTAGAGTGGCTGTTATGAAAAACACAAAAGATAAATTTTGGTAAGAAGGTGGAGAAAAGGAAAACAGTGCACACTGTAGAAGGATATGGAGCTTAATACATCTGTTATAGAAAACAATATGAGGATTCCTCTGAAAATCATAAAAAGAACAACCATAAAATCCTGCAATCCCACTGCTGGATATACATCAAAGGAAATAAAAGCATTATATGAAAGAAATATTTGTACTCTCATGTTTATTGCAGCCTTATTTACAACAGCCAAAATATGGACTAAACCTAAGTATGTATCCATAGATGAACGGACAAAGAAAATGTGGGTCATATACACAATTCAATCCTATTACATACTATTCAGCCAAGGAAAAGAAGGAAATTATGTCATTTACAGTATGGACAAACCTGGAGAACATTATGGTAAGTGAAATAAGCCAGGCAAAGAAAGAGAACTACTTCATAAGTGAGATCTCATATGTGAAATTTTAAAATGTTGATCTCATAAAATAAATGACTATAGTTATTAATATACTGTATTCTTGGTAATGCTAAAACAGTGAATATTAAGTGTTCTTACCAGGAAAATAATAGCTATGTGAGGTAATGCATGTGTTAGTTATCTAGATCTAATCCTTATGCAATGTATGTATATTTCAGAGCTCATTATGTACACAGTAAATACATACACTTTTATCTGACAAAAAAACATTTAATATCAAGCAATAACTGTATGGTTTAAGTAACACACTTGCATAAGATGAATTGTGTTTGTAGTTATTAAACAACTTGCTTTAAAAATATTCAGTAAAATGAAAAATATTCTTGATACAATGTTATATCAGAATATTAGTTTACTGGATGTAATTTCAATAAAGAGCATAGATGTAATATCAATATCCTAATAATTTTATATATGATATTCTAAATTTTATGTTACACAATGTAAATAAGAACAAATGTCACTACAAATACACTGATTTTCAATTAAATATGGTGAAACAAAGTTGTTACTTCTGTCCTGTTCTTAGCAACTCAGTGCCAATAACGAAAGTAAAACAAAGTGAAAAACGTCTATCTTTAATAAAAAAGAAAATATTTTATTGCTTAATAGAATGATATTTTATTAGAATAAGGAAATATGACCAAATTAAGGCAGAATTATGGGATGAAAAAGCAAAATACTTAATTTTTACTGGTTACTTGCATTTGCATTCATATCATGAACAATACTCGATAAAATAATACAAAGTTCTAAAAACAGATGACTAACTCTGTGATTTCTGAATTGAAGTTTGGAAAAAGGAGCAAGGTTGTCCCAAGAGACAGGGTGAGTGCTAAAACTACACATGTCTACTGAACCAAATTGTATCAATAAGGTTGTCTCCCCAAAAATTTTTTGCATGGCAATCAAGTGAGGGCAAATCAATCTCTCTATAGGAATGGTGAATACATAATGGAGAATCTAGAATATATAACACATGATGGTATTCGGAAAAAGTTATAAATTCAGAAACACATACATGGGGTGGGAAAATGTCTCTCAATCTTCTTATCAAATGAAAAGCAAGATCCAAAACCATAAAATGAGTAAGAGCCTACTGTTCGTTTAAAGTGTACTTATTAAAATGTGCATAGCAGAATGTTAACAGACGCTGCCTTTAGGGAGAGACAAAAAGCATAATGACATTAGGTAAGGTAAAGGAAAATTTTTCTGTTTCATTTAATTGTTACATTTATACTTATTTGAATACTTTACATTTCACAAATTTTATATATATGTAAATGAACATAAATTAAATGTTTAAACAACAACAAAACATATGTTTTTCATTTTTATCTTGTTTTGTTGAATGTTACATGCCTAGAACATTTTAGTATATTTATTGACTTTTAGTTACCTGTTTGAACTGCTAATTCCGGCCTTTGTCCACTGTAAGGTTTATTCTATTAGTTTTAAGAAATTCCTTCACCCTGTATTTATTATTTTGCATTGCAAATGTTACTTCTCCATTTAGATATTTGTATTTACTGTTGAAGTTTTTGATATTTAATCAAATCTCTCATTATGTCTGCTTTTATTGTGCAGCTCAGAGTTTCAATTGTCTTCTAGATTATTTTAGTAATGTAATGCTCTTTACACTTGTCCATTTGTTATGGAGTGAATGTCTCCATAAAATTCATGCTGAAATCTTATCTCCTATGTGATGATATTAGGAAGTGGCATCGTTGGAGGTAATTAAGATTAGATGAAGTCTAATGAGCATGAAATTAGTGCTCTTGTAAGGGTTGGGAGAGAGCTTGCTTCTTTTGCTTTCTGCTATGTGAGAATACAATGCAGTTTGCACATGAAATGCAGTCTGTCGTCTTCACATGTAAGAAAGCCCTTCTTAATACCTGACCATACTGACACCCTGATCTCAGACTTCTAGCTTCCAGAACCGTGAGAAATAAATTTGTGTTATGTCTAAGCTGCCCAGTCTGTGGGAATTTCTTTTTATTTATTTATTTATTTATTTTATTTTATTTTTTATTATACTTTAAGTTTTAGGGTACATGTGCATAATGTGCAGGTTAGTTACATACGTATACACGTGACATACTGGTGCGCTGCACCCACTAAGTCGTCATCTAGCATTAGGTATATCTCCCAATGCTATCCCTCCCCCCTCCCCCCACCCCACAACAGTCCCCAGAGTGGAATTTCTCAGAGCATCCAGAACTGACTAAGACACCATATGAAATTTATTTGGATTTGTATTTCAGGATCTATATAAGAAGATCAGCCATCTTCTAATTAAATGTACACTTTTTAATCATCATATTATGATATTTATATCCTCTTGAAATCATAGAAAAAAGCATAATACTGTGGTTTGACAGAGAAAACATGTGTCTTAAAGGGAATATTCTGCCATCAAAGAGTAGGTCCTTAGTGAGAAACTGAACAGAAGATGTTAACTTGCTGGGTAAAAGGAAACTCATGTCTACTTTCTGGTCTTTAACCAGTATTCTTAATAATGCCAAATACTTAAGATGATTCACTTATTGAATTAGGTAATGGGATGTAGTCAATAATTTTACTACCCACTTGCTGGTTCCATAAAGATTAGCTGCTGCTTTGGAAAAGTGTAAATATCTACTTAAACACAGTCTGAATATCTGTGGTTAATCGTATCTTTCTTATCATCGTCTTTTCATGAATCTTCAGTATCATTAGTTGGAACCTTGAATTGCTTTATTCTTCTTCAATTCATTTTCATTTACTCATTTGGAAGAAGAATTTTTTCCCCGTTTTTTGCATTGTTTTCTTCAGAGGGAATGTTTGGTATTTGGCAGCTTCACTATGACTTGCATTTTTTTTTTTTTTTTTTTTTTTTTTTTTTTTTTTTTTGAGACGGAGCCTCGCTCTGTCGCCCAGGTGGAGTGCAGTGGCGCGATCTCGGCTCACTGCAAGCTCCGCCTCCCGGGTTCACGCCATTCTCCTGCCTCAGCCTCCTGCGTAGCTGGGACTACAGGCGCCCGCCACCACGCCCGGCTAATTTTTTGTATTTTTTAGTAGAGACGGGGTTTCACTGTGTTAGCCAGGATGGTCTCGATCTCCTGACCTCGTGATCTGCCCGCCTCGGCCTCCCAAAGTGCTGGGATTACAGGCGTGAGCCACCGCGCCCGGCCTGACTTGCATTTTTAATAGCAGTTGAAGGAAGCTACATCTACAACCAGAAGAATCACTAATATGTTTCTTTATGAATTAAAAAAATCCTTATAATTTGCAAAAATAACCAGGATATATATGGAGGATGATTTATTAATTTTGTTTGATGACTTAGAAAGTTTTAATTCTCCTTACAGATGAAAAAAGTATTTTTATTCAATATTTTATCAGTTCTGACTTTTTAATTAAGTTGCAATTTTATATAAATTGAATTTTATTTTACATTTTTCTCTCTGTCTCTTTATTTTTCTCTACTCATAACTAGTTTTTATACTTTTCTTCTGAATTCTAAGCACATTTACAGAATATACCTTTCATTGTCTTGATTTTCTGAGGAATATAACTTGTGGATTTTTACGATTATAATAATTATAAATTTGATAATTATATTTTTAGTCAGGGATATATATTTTCTTTCTAATTTCTAGAATAAGCAGGTGAATTAAGAGTAATGATAACCTGTTCCGGCAGCAGCTGGGTCCTCGGTTTCTGTACTGGCCAGGCCACAGCTGAGGCAGCCTGTGTCCAGAGGCACTTGCCTAAGGGAAGGAGGGCTCATCTGGCAGTTGAAAAGCCTGTACCCACTTCATCATGCTCCATGGAGTGGCTATCAAATTGCTGAATGCCTTCCTGAAGTTGCACCAGGTAGAACAGGAGAGACCCAAGTTTATTGCCTGGCCCTATCTCCATATCCTGCTCAAGCCTTTTCCCCGGGGAGCTGGTAACCATACTTTATCTCATTCTTTCATGTGCTTCCACTTCTGACCTGCTACGAAGTTGAATAAAGATAACCTGGACCACCAGACACTGCAGATGGTGACTCTGCATATCTACCAGTAACCAGCAATATGCGCAGGAACTTAAGCTCTTCTTTTTGCTTGTATAAAATAAGGGCAAGCATACTGATCTCACTTCCCCTTGCCTGGGAAAAGAGATGGCTTAAATAAGTAACTTCATTAGAACCAGAGAGGGGCAAGGCTGGGGATGAGGGTTTGGGGTGGGGAAGAATTAATGGTTAAGAGGAAAACTTAGTCTTGGGTTTCACACTTACTAGTAAGGAATCAGCCACAACAACATATGTTTTTGTGATCTCTGTTTTCTATACAAATCAGGCTAAAATTATTTCTATTAGTAAAAAGTGACAGACATATTTGACTACTGATTAAATTAGTATATTTTATTAGATTAAAATAAAGCTTTGCTGAAGGGAGAATATCATTACATGGGGTATAAGATGGCTTTCATTTTGTGCGAAAATAATTTTATTTTAAGTTACTTTTTTTTTCCTTTCAACCATTCTTTCCCTCTATCTTTTGGAAATTTTTCAGCAAGTCTGGATTACTAAATAAAAATGTTCAATATTCCATATATGAGCAGCAAACACGATTCTTTTTTTTTTACCTTTTCATATTGTTTTAGGCTATCAAGCCTCTTTTGTTAAGTAATGCAGAATTCCTTAAAAAAAAAAGCTCATATACATAAAGCTAAAGTGACTTCATGGATATCTTATAAAAACTGGAAAACATAAATTTCCATTTTTTGTTTTTATCTGATCTGTTTTTAAGCTCACATATATAAGTAATATAAAAAAGAATGTAGAACATGGATTATGTGATATAAGTATCATTTCAGAAAATTAATGGCAGACAGTCAAACACATTAGAAATGTTGGATTTTTTCAAATGTTGTTTATTTATGACAGGAATTTTCAGTGTATTTATACAATTTTTAAAAATTTGTCATTTTAGTTTCACCAACCTACTAATTTTCATCTTGACTTGTAGTACATAATAAAATACATTTTTACTGTTATAGAATATTGCTAATTAATAGAAGAACTGAAAACATCCATTTAATATTTCCCAATCCAATTCAAAGAAACTAAGTCAATAATTATAAAATATATTTACAATTTATTATAAAATCAGTCAATTAATTGACTATAGCAAACAAAGAAAGCATGCAATGGTCCTAAAGGGTAGAATGAATATCCATTTTATTTTATTTTATTTTATTTTATTTTATTTTATTTTATTTTATTTATTTTTGTATTATACTTTAAGTTGTAGGGTACATGTGCACAACGTGCAGCTTTGTTACATATGTATACATGTGACACGGTGGTGTGCTGCACCCATTACCTCGTCATTTAACATTAGGTATATCTCCTAATGCTATCCCTCCCCCCTCCCACCCCCACAACAGGCCCCAGTGTGTGATGTTCCCCTTCCTGTGTCCATGTGTTCTCATTGTTCAATTCCCACCTATGAGTGAGAACACACGGTGTTTGGTTTTTTGTTCTTGCGATAGTTTGCCGAGAATGATGGTTTCCAGCTTCATCCATGGCCCTACAAAGGACATGAACTCATCCTTTTTATGGCTGCATAGTATTCCATGGTATATATGTGCCACATTTTCTTAATCCAGTCTATCACTGTGGACATTTGGTTTGGTTCCAAGTCTTTGCTATTGTGAATAGTGCCACAATAAACATAAGTGTGCATGTGTCTTTATAGCAGCATGATTTATAATCCTTTGGGTATATACCCAGTAATGGGATGGCTAGGTCAAATGGTATTTCTAGTTCTAGATCCCTGAGGAATCACCACACTGACTTCCACAATGGTTGAACTAGTTTACAGTCTCACCAACAATGTAAAAGTGTTCCTATTTCTCCACATCCTCTCCAGCACCTGTTGTTTCCTGACTTTTTAATGATCACCATTCTAACTGGCGTGAGATGGTATCTCATTGTGGTTTTGATTTGCATTTCTCTGATGGCCAGTGATGATGAGCATTTTTTCATGTGTCTTTTGGCTGCATAAATGTCTCCTTTTGAGAAGTGTCTGTTCATATCCTTTGCCCACTTTTTGATGGGGTTGTTTGTTTTTTTCTTGTAAATTTGTTTGAGTTCATTGTAGATTCTGGATATTAGCCCTTTGTCAGACGAGTAGGTTGCAAAAATTTTCTCCCATTCTGTAGGTTGCCTGTTCACTCTGATGGTACTTTCTTTTGTTGTGCAGAAGCTCTTTAGTTTAATTAGATCCCATTTGTCAATTTTGGCTTTTGTTGCCATTGCTTTTAGTGTTTTAGACATGAAGTCCTTGCCCATGCCTATGTCCTGAATGGTATTGCCTAGGTTTTTTTCTAGGGTTTTTATGGTTTTTAGGTCTAACATTTAAGTCTTTAATCCTTCTTGAATTAATTTTTGTATAAGGTGTAAGGAAGGGATCCAGTTTCAGCTTTCTACATCTGGCTAGCCAGTTTTCCCAACACCATTTATTAAATAGGGAATCCTTTCCCCATTTCTTCTTTTTGTCAGGTTTGTCAAAGATCAGATAGTTGTAGATATGCGGCATTATTTCTGAGGGCTCTTTTCTGTTCCATTGGTCTATATCTCTGTTTTAGTACCAGTACCATGCTGTTTTGGTTATTGTAGCCTTGTAGTATAGTTTGAAGTCAAGTAGCATGATGCCTCCAGCTTTGTTCTTTTGGCTTAGGACTGACTTGGCAATGCAGGCTCTTTTTTGGTTCCATATGAACTTTAAAGTATTTTTTTCCAATTCTGTGAAGAAAGTCATTGGTAGCTTGATGGGGGTGGCATTGAATCTATAAATTACCTTGGGCAGTATGGCCATTTTCATGATATTGATTCTTCATGCCCATGAGCATGGAATGCTCTTCCATTTGTTTGTATCCTCTTTTATTTCATTGAGAAGTGGTTTGTAGTTCTCCTTGAAGAGGTCCTTCACATCCCTTGTAAGTTGGATTCCTAGGTATTTTATTCTCTCTGAAGCAATTGTGAATGGGAGTTCACTCATGATTTGGCTCTCTGTTTGTCTGCTATTGGTGTATAAGAATGCTTGTGATTTTTGCACATTGATTTTGTATCCTGAGACTTTGCTGAAGTTGCCTATAAGCTTAAGGAGATTTTGGGCTGAGACAATGGGGTTTTCTAGATATACAATCATGTCATCTGCAAACAGGGACAATTTGACTTCCTCTTTTTCTAACTGAATATCCTTTATTTCCTTCTCCTGCCTGATTGCCCTGGCCAGAACTTCCAATGCTGTGTTGAATAGGAGTGGTGAGAGAAGGCATCCCTATCTTGTGCCAGTTTTCAAAGGGAATGCTTCCAGTTTTTGCCCATTCATTATGATATTTGCTGTGGGTATATTGATGGGGCGTATCTCAAAATAATAAGAATATCCCATTTTAGAACCACCTCTCCTTCCAGGACAGAAAACAGCTTTCTTTATCCCAGGCCAAAGTATTAAAATATTTAATTGTCCAAAGTATTAAAATTGGACAATGATTTAATTGTGCTGAGTTGCTTCCAAGGCCTTTATCAATATTTCAAGGTTTCTGGACTTCAAGTGAACTTAGGTTTTGACCACCGCTGCAGTCTTACAAGCGCAAGCCAGCTGTGTGTGTGTGTTGTGTGTGTGTGTGTGTGTGTTGTGTATTTGTGTTTGTTTAACCATTCCATCCTCCTCTGGAATAACTTAATCATCATGGAAGAGCAACCACGTTTTTTCACCTCCTCTAGGTCCATTTCAGAGGAAGATATAGAATCAAACAGGCAGCTAATCTCAAACTCATGTTTTCACTTTTCTTTCAGCAAAGTGCTGACTTTAATTGTAATTAGATAATCTGTTTGCTTTTATATAGTGTGACAAAATTTATTGCACAAAACACATACATATATGGCTATGATACATACTATATATAATATTTATATAGCACATCTATAAATATGTTATGTATACTAAATATAATATAACATGATATAATATACTGTGATATAGTACATACAATTGCAGGTTCAGTGAGCTATTGCTTGCCTCACAAAAAGCTACACAGTCATAAAATCAAAACAATATGTGTTTGCGGACCAACTTCTGGAATGTCAGAGTAAAGACTTTTGAAAACCTTCTATTCCTTTAGAAGCAATGAGAACACTGGCAGAAAAAGTCCAAATGAACATTTTTGAACTCTGAAAATCAGTTAAAGACTTACAAACAATCCGAAAAGTGTTTATTCAAGAAAAATGACTGAATCTCAGTATGAACAGTGAACCTTGTGGTATCTTGGCCTGCCCTGATCCCGTTCCCCTCTATCTAACACTTTGGCAGCCTTGAAAATCAATAGGCTCACAATAGCATAGCTGCAAAATTCAGCAACCTAACAGCTATGGAAGGCAGAGCAGAGGTTTGGAGTTCCCTGAACCCCCATTTCAAGTTTGACCAGACTAGGGGCTGGCTGAAATATTTAATTCTTAGCACTTTACTTCATTTCACCTGACTTTGGGCTCCCTGTGTGAGAGCAGCTTAGCTCCAGGAAATTTGTCAAAAGTAACCAGCAGCAATTGCACAACACTGCTGTTATTTGAGGTGGCACTACCAGTTAAATTAAACAAAAAGATAACCAAAAAATAGACCCTGAGGATTACGTATCCATTGGAGGCTTTACAATATTTCACCAAATTCCAGGGAATCTAGGCTCCGTGTTCATGCATAGGGCTGCACAGATGCCTTAAAGAGACCTGAGACCTTAGAGAGCACTGATTTCTAACCTCTGCCTGACCTTGAGTCCCTACACAAGCAGGAAATGAAGCCTACGACACACTTGTAAACTACCGCAAAGATCACTGATAGTGTACACTGATACATACAAAGAGCCTATTGGCCAAATCTCAGAAACTTGTTGGTTCAAGATGTTTAAGGATATCTCTCTCCAGTAAGACTACCCAAGTAGAGACTCATGTGGATACACACAACAAAGAATAAAGACTTTACAGAATTAGTCCAGAAAAGTTTATTCATAAAACAGCAACACCAAACAACAGCAAAGAGTGACAACAACAACAAAATTAGAGGAAGGGAAAATATGATTTTTTAAAACTAAGAAATCAATAGAAAAAAATCAGTGAGTAAAAAAAGTGGTTCTTTGAAATTAGTAAGATAATTGAAAAGTTGATAAAAGAATAAAAATAGAGAAGACACATTTCCTGTATCAGAAATGAAATACAATTATCAGTAGTAAGCCCATTGAATTTAAAAGGACAATAGCAGTTTACATATAACTTTATGACAAAAACATGATAACTTTGATGAAACATACCAGTATCTTGAAAGACACAACCTACCAAAGCTCACACAAAAGAAATAGATCACCTGAATAGGCCCATATATACGAAAGAAATTGAAGCAATAATTAACTTTCCATAAGAGAAAATGCCAAGCTCATATTTTTTTTTTTTACTGGTGAACTTCACCAAACGTTTAATAAAGAAATGATTGCAATTCTATTTCATATCTTCCAGAAAATAGAAGCAGAAAAGCAATTCCTAAATCAGTGTATGAGGCCAGTATTACCCTAACACCAAAACTGGATAAAGATATTATGAGAAAATAAAACTACAGACCAGGATTTCTCATAAGTAAATACAAAAATTCTACATGAAATTATAGTGCATCAAATCCAACAATATATAAAATGCATCATATACCATGACCAAGTGGGATTTATCTTAGGTGTTCATGGCTGGCTCAGTATTTTTAAATCAGTGTAATCCATCACATCAAAAGGCCTAAGAAGAAAAATTACATGTTCATATCAATTAATGCAGAAAAGGCATTTGAAACAAAATGCAACACATCCATTCATGATTAAGAACAACTGTCATCAAATTAACAATAGAGGGGATTTTCCATAACTTCATAAGAAACGTCGATGAAACCACTTCAGAGCTAATGTTATGTTTAGTATTGGGAAATTAGATGTTTTCTCCTAAGATGAGAAACAAAACAAATATGTCTCTTCTTACCACTCCCATTCAATATTATACTCAAGTTCTGACTAATGCAAAAAACACAAGAAAGAAACAAAAGTCATAAGGATTGGGAAAGAAGAAAAATAAAAACTATCTTTGTTCATAAATATATATGATTTTTTTATGGAGATAATTTCACATAACTGACAAAAAATGAAACAAAACAAAAATCTCGTAAAACTAAAATAGATTATAGCCACCTAGCAGGATACAAGGTTAATACACAAAAGTCAATTGCATTGAAAAACTGGATTTGAAATTTAAAATATAGTACCGTTTACATGAGCACCAAATAAAAATGAAGTATGTAGAAATAAACCTAAGAAAATAGGTTTAAGGTCTACATGAGAGAAAATTACAGAACTCTGACGAATGAAATGTAAAATATCTAAATAAATAGAGAGATGTTCCATGTTTATGATAGGAAAACTCAATTTTATCAAGATGTCAATTTCTCCCTAATTTATCTATAGACTCAAGGCAATCTCAATCAAAGTCTAGCAAGTTACTTCCAGATATTAACAAACATTTTCTGGTGTTTATGTGGAAAGGAAAAGACCCAGAACAGGTAATACAATACCAAAAAATGAGAATAAAGTCAGAACTGATACTACCCAACTTCAAGACTTAATATAAAAGTAAAAATCCAAGTACTGTAATATGAATGAAAAATATAAACAGACCAAAGGAACAGAAAAAGTAGACCAGAAATTGACTCACACCAATATAGTCAACTAATCTTTGACAAAAGAGCAAAGGGAAGTCCTTTCAACAAATGGTGCTGGAACAACTGTACATTCAAATGCCAAAAATTTAATCTAGACATTGACTTTATACCTTTCACAAAAGTTTGCTCTAGATGGATTATAGACCTAAAGTGAAACATGAAATGATAAAATGAGTAAAAGATGACATAGGTGAAAGTGAAT
Organism: Gorilla gorilla gorilla; assembly: GCF_029281585.2. Lineage (NCBI taxonomy): Eukaryota > Metazoa > Chordata > Mammalia > Primates > Hominidae > Gorilla > Gorilla gorilla. The sequence goes on from NC_073243.2 coordinate 75,418,711, forward strand.
GACCTTGGAATTGGTGATGACTCCTTAGAACCTATATGAAAGGTGCAATCCATGAAAATGAATTAGAATTAAGAATATTTGCTCATGAAATGCACTATGAACATGAAAAGACAAGCCACAGACTGGGAGAAAATATTTGTTAAATATATATTCAGTGAAGTTATTTTGACTGAAAATGTCAAAAAACTCAACAATACGGAAAAAGAAAAAAACATTGGGATGATCTGGGAAAACACACCCTTCAAAGAAGATGTGTAGAGGACAAATAGCCTATAAAGAGATGCTCAAAGTTGTATGTTGTTAATGAAATGCAAATTAAAACAAGAGTGAGATGCCACTACAGACCTATTAGAATGGCTAAAACCCAAAGAAACCAGTATTACCAATACTGGCAAAGATGTGGAACAACAGGAACACTCATTTATTTATTGCTTGTGGGAATTCAAAATAGTGCAGGCACATCAGAAGTCAATTTGGCCTTTCTTACAAAGCTACTCATAGTCTTACCATATGATTCAGCAATTGTACTCCTAAATATTTTGTAAACTCATGTAAACACAAAAGTCTGCACATAAAATATTCATGTCAGTGTTACTGATAATTGCCAACAAGTGGAAGCAACCAACATTTTCTTCTAACGGTAGAAGGATAAACAATTTTGGTATATTGGTGCAATAGAATATTATTTAATGACAGAAAGAAAGGAGTTATCAGGCCATGAAAAGGCACAAATAACACAAAATGCATATTGCTAGACAAAATAAGACAGTATGAAAAGCCTACATATTACATGATTAATACTGAATGCCGTGATGCAAAATGCAAAATTATGGAGACAATAAAAAGATCAGTAGTTGCCACAGATTGAGTGGGTGAAATAGGAGAGATAAACAGGTAAAGCCCAAGGAACATTTAGGGCAGTAAAACTATTACTTGTAATACTCTAATGATGGATGTACAATATTATATATTTCTTAAAATCCATAAAAGTACTACACAGTGAAGTACCTACGGTGAGCTATTTATTTCAGTTAATTATAATACATCAATATTGGATCCTCAGTTGTAACAAATATACCCCACAAATGCTAGATGCTTATAATAGGGAAGTTGTGGAGAGGAGAAAGGGTATGTGAGAACTCTCTGTACTATATACTCAATCTTCTCTAAACATAAATCTGTTCTAAAAAGTTTATAAGGAAACACTGTGAGCGTTGTATTTAAACAAATTAGATAACATATGAAATTGGCAAATTTCCAGATAAACGAGCTACTAAAACTGCCTAAAGAAGAAATAGAAAATGTGAATACACATATAATATGTAAGGAAATTGAGTTAGTGATTTAAAAAAATTAACAAAGAAACGTCTAGGCTGAGAATGCTTCACATGTAATTTTATCAAATGTTTACAGAGAAATTAATATCAACTTTTCACTAGCTCTTCCATATTAGAGAAGTATAATAGACACTTCACAATCTATTCTATGAGGCCAGTATTAACCTGAGGATAAAACCAATTTTTTTAAAGGCATCACAGTTAAATTTGCAAATATATACAAAAATTATTAACAAAATACCAATAAATATTGTCCAACAATATACATAAGGATAATACAATATGACAAACTGGAATTTAACCTAGGAATACAAGATTGATTTAACATGTGACTATGATTATAATAATCATATTAATAAAAGACAAAAAAGTCATCATCCTAGTAGATGAAGAAAAATGCATTTGACAGAATCGAACACTCATTCAAAAAACGTAACAAAGTAGGAATGGAAGTGAACTACTTCATTCTAATAAAGGCTACATATGAAAAACCCAAAGGTAATGTTATATTTACAGTGAAAAATATAATGCATTCCCCCTAACACCAGGAACAAGACAGGATGTCTACTCCCATTTATTTTATTTAACATTGAAGGTTCTAGCAAGGAAAATAGGAAAAAAAAAGGAAAAGGTATTCTAATTGAAAGAAAAGAAATAAAATATCTCCATTTCTAGAGGTTTCATTTTATGTAGAGAAAATTATAAGCAATCCACAGAAAAACTATGTAATCTAATGAATTATTACAACAAAAATTACAATGTAGTAGATATATTTCTATACCCAAGTAATGAAAAGTCCTTACAGGAAATGTGTGAAACAATCCCACTTACAACAGAATACAAAAGAATAGTTGGGATAAATTTAACAAGACTTGTGGACTGAAAACTTTAAAACTTTGTAATATAATCTGACTAAAAATTTAAAATGAAATGATATCTCATTTTCCCAAAGGAAGGTTTAGAAGACCTGATATAGATACACTAAATTGATATACAAAATTGCTGTACATGTTCAATGTAAGCCTTACCAAAAATCCAAGTGGATTGTTTTTTGCAAAAATCCAAAAATAAATATTGAAAAATAATATATCCATAATATAAAAACGATTTTTAAAAAGAAAAAAATTGGATAAATTACACTTCCCAATTTAAAACTTACTACAAAAGTAGAGTAATCAAGATTATGAGATACTGGTATAAGCAGACATAAAGACACAATGAGTAAAATTGAGAGCCAGTGATGGTTAACTTTATGTGTCAACTTGACTGAAACATGATGTGCGCATTTGACCAAACATTCCGAATATGTCAGTGAGGGTGTTTTTGGATGAGATTAATATTGGAATTGGTAGACTAAATAAAGCAGATTGCTTCCCTCATGTGGGTGGGCCTCATCCAATCAGTTGAAGGCCTGACAAGAACGAAAAGGGCGAACCTCCTGCTAGTAAAGGGGAACTTACTGCCTTTGACCTAAGATGTTTTTTTCTTGCTTTTGGACTCAAAATTTCAGCTCCTTCTGGGTCTTGATCCTGCCATCATTTGGACTGGAACTTCACCTGGGCTCTCTTGTTTCTCAGGCCTTCAGACTTGAACAAGAAATACACCATTGGCTATTCTGAGCCTCTAGCTTGCCAATTGTAAATCTCAGGATGTTTCAGCTTCCATAATTATATAAATCAATTCCATGTAATAATCCCTTTATATTGGACTTCATCAAAACTAAACATTTTGTGCTTTAAAGAATACCATCTAGAAAATAAAAATACAAGCCACATAGTGGCAGAAATTATTTATGTGTCATAAATCTGATAAGAAACTCATGTCCACGATACATAAAGAACTCTTACAACACAACAATAAAAAGGCAGAACATTTAAATAAATTTGAGCAAATGATTTGAATAGACAATTCTCCAAAGAAGATAGGTAAGTAGCAATTAGCATATGAAAATACATTTGCTATTATTCATCTTTAGGGAAATGCAAACAAAAATGATGAAATCACTGCATAGACACTAGAATGGCTACATTCAAAAAGTAAAAAAAAAAGTGTTTACAAGGATGTGAAAGAAGTGGAATTTTCATTTATCGACAGTAGGAATGTAAAATGGCGCAGACATTTTGAAAAGTTTAGAAGCTCCTCAGTAGCTAAGTGTAGCATTACTGTAAGACCCAGCAATTCCTCATCTAGATATGTATCCAAAATAACTTCAGACACATTTCCAGGAATTTGTACAAAAATGTTTATGGCAGCATTATTCATAACACCCAAAAAGTGAAACAGTCCCAGTGTCTACCAACTGATAAAGAATAAACACAATGTAGCTTATCAATACCATGTAATATTAGTCATGAAAAGGAATGGTGTTCTCATATGGAATGTAAAATGGTTGAACTTTGAAAACAATATACTAAGTGAAAGAAGTCAGACACAAAAGCACACACATTCTATAAATCTATTTATATAAAATTGCCAGAATAAGCAAATCCATCTAGACAGAAAGCACATAAACGGTGCTTGAGGGAGGGAGGTTGGTGAGTGACAGCTGATGGATACGGGTTTTATTTTGAGGTTATAGAAATGCTCTCCTTCATTTTTGGAGGAGACCACCAAGTGCGTGTCATAATCTAGAAGGTGAATCAGACAATGCTGTCACACATTTCAGGAAATGATGGCTTGGAAATACAAATGTGGACCTAGAACATAATAGCCTATCAATAAGTATTAGTTGAAGTAATAAACAGAATAAGCACAATACTCTGGGGACAAGAGCAGCTAATGCTCTCAGATAATTTCACCAAAGACATCATGAAAGAAAAAACTTTGAGGCAGCTTGAAGGATGCATGGGAATCTGTCCTCAAGAGGAGATGTGTGTACCAAATTCTGCAGTCAAAGAACGTAGGGCGTCCCAGGTGATAGGGAGCAGGGCAATGAGGCCAGGAACAGAAGTAACGGACACTTTTTCCTTCCTTCCTTGCTTTCAGTTTGTGCCCGGTGCAGATTCAGGGTTTTACAGTCCTTGGGATGTTCTGTTTGGGAAATTTGCCATTATACTTGTTTTTGTAATACAATTGTCCTCCCACTGTGAAATATACAAGGCTTCAAGTGCTCCGTCTGAACATTCTCTCTGTGCTAGACAGAAATGTGGGATATTCTATATTTTAGGAATCCATTCTCATATTCCGGGGTTTTATGTAGGTATGAGCATTGTTTACTACCAACATCTGATCTGATTTTCAGGCCTGTGATTAAACAGTTATTATATATTTTTAAAATCACAAGCAAAGGTACACATTTTTATGTGAAAATTTGGTTATATATAAACAAAGTATCCACTTGATATTATCTTTTTTAAAAAAAAGTTTTACCCTTATTAAGTTTTTTCCCTTTATTTGGACTCAATAAACATTTCAAAAATCTGGGTAATTTTCAAAGAAAAAAATACATGTATCGTCCCATTCATTTTGTACGTAAACTTTTCTTTTTGTTTGTTTCCTTTCATGACTTGTTTGAACACCAAACTTCTGTCACTGAACCATAACAAATCAGGTGAATTTTAAAAATTTCTGAATATATATTTATCAGTAAACTTCATTTTTTAGTTTTAAAAATTAAACTCTTTAGATTTATATGAAATTATAAAGATAGTACAGAACATTCCCATCTACTTCATACCCAGTAAGCCCTATCATTAACATCATAAATTAGCATTTGTCACAGTGAATGAACCTATATTGATACATAATTATTAAGTAATTATAAAGTGCATAATTTGTTCAAATTTGCTTAATTTTTACCTAATAAATATTTTTTTCTTCTAGGAACTCATTGAGAATATCACATTGCATTCAGAGTTCTGTCACCTTAGGCTCCTCTTGACTGAGACAGATTCTCATACTTTCATTGATTTTTGATAACCTTGAAAGTTTTGGGAACAGTTCAGGTATTTTGTGGAATGTCACTTGATTGAGAGTTGCCTGATATTTTTCTCATTATTAGATTGGAGTTACAGGTTTTTGGAAGAAATATTGAGGGGTACAGTGACATTTTTGTCACATAATATCATGGGCACACACTATCAACATAACGTATCATTGTTAATGTTGACCTTGACCATCTGGCTGAGGTAGTGTTTGTCAGGTTTCCCACTGAGATGTTTTTTATTTTATTTCCACCTGCCACCCGTTTTCCATACTACTTTCATTGGATTAAATAATGCACTAAATAACTGCACAACCCACATTTAAGGGGGTTAATGAGACTCGTGCTCCACCTCCTTGAGGATGAAGTATGTACTTAAATTATTTGCTGTTCTGCAGTTATTTATACCAATATGGACTCACTGATATTCATTTTCTCCTTTCTGTTATAGACTCATACTATTTTAATTATTTTGATGCTCAAATTGTTCCAGCTTTGGCCATTGGGAGCTCTTTGAGTTGTTTCCTCTGTCCCCTTGACATATCCCCCCTCATTTTTTATGTATGTGTGTTTTATTTTATCATATTTGGCTTTCATTTTCTTCATTTCCTTATTTTCTGAAACTCAAGCTCGTCCAAGCTCATATGTTATATTTTCTCCCCTGGTCCCAGAATCAGCGACTTCTCCAAGGAACCCTGGTTCCTGGTATCTTTAATTCTAATTCATTAGCACATTGGTCAATCTATGCTTCCTTCCTTTGCTTATCTGTAAACTGTCACTCCAACAGTAAAAAAGTCTGTCTGTGTTTTTACTCCTCAAAAGCAATACATATAAAGTTTGTGGAACACAAAGATATCAAAAATAAAATTACTGGAAATCTTTCAATGAACAATATGCCAAACCACTCTCTTTATATTTAAACATTTAAATTTTCTGTGTCCTGGGGTGACACTATCACTATAATAGTCTATGGGAAATTTTTCCTATATGATCGCATTCTTTTCTTTTAAAAATATAAACCACGACATGAAAGCTAAACAATTTGCTACCAATAGGGAGAAAAAATAAGCATACCATCTCTGCTTGCCCTCTTCAACACTTCTACATTTTCATAATATTTATAACTACCATAAATTTGAATGAATTTAACATTCAGGGCGTCTTGCGAAGGATGATAACACAGGTTCTATCCTATAATACATAGAGCCATTATTTAAATAGTTATTATTATTTGACTCATTTCACTCAGGAAGTTCTTGAGTTTTGTGGAGGTAAATGCATTGCTCATTTCACAGTTAGTAAGTAACTGAGAACTGAGTGAAGGAGAGCAAGAAACTAGTTTTGTAAGCCCTCCTCCCGCATTTTAGTCCACTGTTTACCACCAATACATTTGGAAACTACAATTGAATTGTTGTTCCTGATTATTTTAGCCATACATATTAAGTAGGACATGCCTACCTAATACAATACAATAATTATACATACAATTATTATATGTACATTTTATGGTTTATAGAAATATTTTTATACATTGAATACCGATACACTTCTCTTAACGACATTAGTTAGTCCCAAACGGGGAACTCAAATTAAAGGAAGTATTAATTTATGTGGCTCCATGTTAGAATAAAGTTGTATGAGGGCAGAGAGTTTGTTTTATTCAGTATTCTCTTCCCAAATCCTGGAAAAGTGTCTGGCACATAGATATAATGTTGAGAATTGCTAAATATTGGTAGGGAGGAGGAAACTTAGTATAAAGTAATTTTAAAATATAATGCCACCAGCTTTGTTCCTATTTGTGTAAATGAATAAAAATCATGGCATCAAAATACTGCTTACATGAAGCTCAAATTTCAGAAACTCATGATCGTTTCCTCTCATTTCTCTGAGGATCTTTTCAATGTATTCATTTTTAATGATATTTTAATGGAATTGGTTGATCTCAATAAAGTACAGTTTTAATAATTATGTGGAGCTCTTAATGTGCTGGCTACTCCATTTGGTAGTTGCGCACATCTTTATAGGAATGAGTATTTAACAGATACTTCAATGTCTGATGGAAGAAATTAAATGAAATGTGTGATACGACATTATTTACAAAGTTCTTTTAAGCCCTGAAATTTGTTTCCATTTGGTTTTACTCAGCTAGGAAAGTTAATTTTCAGTTCTTACTGAAGTGCTGTATGAAACTGCAATTTCCAAGGAACTGAATTTTGTGAGCCAAATGAACATGCAATTCTTGTTTAAGGTAAGTAGAAATGTGGGATACAACACACACACACACACACACAGAGACACACACACACAATTAAAATAGTGAAACAGTGCAGGGCATGTATTATAGGCTCTGTATCTTAATGGAAACATGACAAATGTAATAGCAATTTCTACAGGAAGTGCTGTTATATGCTGAGTTGTGTCTCTTCAAAATTTCATATATTAAAGCCCTAACCCCCAATGTGTCTGTATTTGGAGATAGGGCCTTTAACGAGATAATTAAGATGACATAATGTCATAACAGTGGGGCTTTAATATAATAGGAATGGTGTCTTCATAAGAAGAGGGAGAGAAACCATGAGTGTGCACACACAGAAAAAAGGTCACATAAAGACATACTGAAAAGGAAGCCTTCTGCAAACCAAAAAGAGAGGCCTCAGGAGAAACCAAACCTTCTTACACGTTGGTTACAACTTTAAGCCTCCAGAACAATGAGAAAATACATGTCTTTTATATAAGAAACCTAGCCTTGGCAGCTCTAGCTTAGTGATACAAGTGCCTAAACCTCAAACGTACAAGTAATAAAGTTCCCTAAGCAAAACTGGTTGGGTGTTAACGTATGTAGAAAGATGTTTTAAATGCTTAATCGTTTTTGTTAGTTTTAGAGTTTCGTGTGTGTGTGTTCTTGAAAGTATAGCTTAGGAAGATACAGATACAGATATAGATGTAAATATTTAGATAGGTATCGCTATCTATCTATCATCTCTCTCTCTCTCTCTCTCTCATCATACCACATAACTTAAAACCAGTAGTATGTTGGGTTTTTTTTTTTTTTTACCTTTTTTTACCTAACAATGAGTAGAAGTTACTTTACAGAGGTTGTATAAGTGAGCCAAAGATAGTCCCTGTGTATCAGCCACTATGTTGTTTATCTCTTCACAGCAGAAAAGGACTGTTAGCTAAAAATCCTGCCAGTACCAAACTAAACTTTTTACACAATCAATCACTTTAAATATAGCCCATATGAGCATGTGATTAGCCATGTAGAGCCTGCCTGCTTGGCACAACCTGAGAAATTGTACCCAACATCTGCTGGCCATAAATAAAATAAACTCTGGGGCCACTGTTGATCCCAAGATTTGCCCTTAGAGCTCATGACCCAGAAACTCTCCATCTTGTTGCTGAGTGACAGCACCTAGATACTGGGGTCTCCTCTCTGATTTTCTTCTTCCACAGAAAACCTCTTTCTTCTTTCCCCTTCCAGATGGTGGCCTTATGCTGTTGTCTCTGGAAGATCTCCGGCTGTGAGGAAGTCCCTCTAACTTACAACCTGCTCAAGTGCCTCCTAGATAAAGCGCACTGTGTACTCCTGACACCTTGTGATTACGTCTTTTCCTTGATCAGTCCAGAAATTCTCAAACTCACTTTAATCACTGTAAGTACTTACTTAAATATAGGCTTGTAATCAATCTTAGAAATATTCAGACATACAAATTTTATAGAAACCAAATATTAATTGGAAGTGGAAATTTTATTTAATAACCAAGTATTGATTGTAAGTACAGATGTCTCCATGCTGGGATGAATAAATAAGTTAATATGTGTAAAACACTTAACAAAAATGCTTGGATCATAGTAAGTCCTTAATATTATTAAGCAATTATTGATATTCTACGTGATCTAGATTGAAAAGTTTTAATCTAGTTCATTCATCATTTTTTTGCTTTGTCAGCTTTTTATAATCATTTCATAATGTATTCACCAAACATATTTTGAGTATCTTCTTTGTGCCAGTTTATGACATAGTAGGGCTTTTCCACATTCACTCCTTATAATTTAAATAGAGTGTTTCACATGGAACTTCCCTGTTATAGAAAGATAATTTCCTGTCCAAAGCAGTACATTCAAATTTTAAATCATTTATGAGACTGTTCTATAATCACTGAAAAAAAAGATGACATATGTAGATAGACACATAGGTAATTATAGATAGATAAATAGATAAAATTATATTAAATTTATTAAAGTTATAAGACAAGAGATGATGATTCTAGGGCCAGTAATGAGTGCCGCCTTTGTTTTTCTTCTGTTGTATTTCTTTTTCTGGTCATGTTCATCATTTCCTTTTAATTTGAGGTTCCTAGCATCATGAATAAATTGGCTGAAAACTTTAACACTTTTAATCAAAGTTTGCCTGTTATGTCAATTTATCTAACATGTGTATACGAAAAATATCAAAACCAGGATGTATAAGTGTGTCCATATGTTAAGCCCCTTTGAAAATTAGAGGTAATATGAAAGAAACTGGATTATAAATTGTATCATCACCTTGTGTTCAGGAATGTGTTAAGTTTTATCTTAAATAACATACACATATTAATTAATTTTTCTTTTTTTTGTTTTGTTTTGTTTTGTTTGGAGACAGAGTATCTCCTCTGTCGCCCAGGCTAGAGTATGGTGACATGATCTTGGCTCACTGCAACCTCTGTCTCCTGGGTTCAAGCGATTCTCCTGCCTCAGCCTCCTGAGTAGCTGGGATTACAGGAATGCACCACCAGGCCCTGCTATTTTTTTAATTTTTAGTAGAGACAAGGTTGGCCAGGCTGGTCTCGAACTCTTCACCTCAGGTGATCCACCCTCCTCGGCCTCCCAAAGTGCTAGGATTATAGGCGTGAGCCACCACTCCCGGCTACATATTGAAATTAATAAACAGATACTTTGCTGAGAAAAAAAAATGCAGTCTATCTACTTCAATTAAACTATGACATTCTGGACATTTTTTGACTCTCCCTAAACAGACATACACTGAGTCACATTTGCTGTCTTTGAAATTTGTGAAACATCAGTGTCTCAAACAGATGTTAAGGCTTTTTGAAAGACGTCACATACATTCATCTCAGGGACAAATTTTCCTAAAATGGGATTAGAAACAATGTATCACAACTGTGGAGGAGCTTTACTGGGGTGTTGTCTATGCTTAAGTTGCAGATCCTCTTAATACTCAAAAATCTACACTTACCGTGACTGACAGTTTCAAGCAGATGTGTTCATCGCAGTAGTGCAAGAAAAGAAAAGTAGAAGAACCCTGCAGAGATTTGATGGAAACCAGCTTCTATTCATTAAAACCAATGGCAAAATATAAAGCAAATAGGAGGTGACGAAGGTTACAAAGATACGTATTGTTTATGTTTTCCCTGGGGTGTGCTGATTGTCAGGCATCAGTTCCCTGTGCCATTCATTCCCCAACACAGCATGCATCAGAAATTTTATCAATAAATGCTTTCTCTCTCAATGTTCAACCTATGCTGATAGACCATTAAATACAGTTTTTGGGTTCACAGCTTGTCATCATCATTTGTCTATACCTGTGGCAAAGAATATCTAATAACATACTCTCAGCATTTTGCACACTTAAACTAAGATGCTGAATGCTGTATTTTACAGAATAATCAGCCACATTAAATTTGGAGACTCAACAAGCATGCTATGAACATTCAACATTAGGTTTAAATTTTATTTTTAAAAGTTAATAATAAAAGGATATATGTTAAGTATTATGAAACCCTGCATATATTGTAATAAAATGGTGGATGTGAATGGACAATATATGCAATAAAATTTATAATTTGATTCTGATTTCTTTGTTTTAGAATTTGTCTATGTTTATGGATTTAATAATTAGCTTACGGTTTTTCTATCTGTATAAAGTTAAATTAAATACAGCTATAACAAATGTATTATGTCTTAAAATTACAAAGAGTATTCTCAATAGACAGAGGGAAGGGAAATGACTTTTACTCAACTTTTACTCATATGCATATAAAAATGGCTCTATTTTGGCACACCTTGGTATTACAATTAGCATTGTGAAATGTGCATTGTAGAATATGTCATGGGTGAAATTGGTAACATCAGCAATATAGTGGACTGTGAGACTCTAATTCTCCTTCTAAAGAAACAATTATTTCACTATTTACTGACTACTCGCAAACACTAATAGTGTTTGGAGAATACCAGAGCACAATGAAGGTGCTGCAGCAAGCCAATGGGGCAGAAAATCACAAGGATGGCTCCACAGAAAAGTGTAGGAAAAGTAGCTGGGCATGGTGATGCACACCTGTAATCCCACCTACTCTGGTGGCTGAGGGAGGAGAATTGCCCCCAGGAGGTGGAGGTTGCAGTGAACCAAGATCGCTCTACTGCACTCCAGCCTGGGTGACAAAGTGAGACTGTCAGAAAGAAAGAAAGAGAAAGAAAGAAAAGAAAGAAAGGAAAGAAAGAAAGAGAGAGAGAGAGAGAGAAGGAGGGAGGGAGGGAGGGAGGGAGGGAGGGAGAGAGGAAGGGAGGAAAGAAGGAAGGAAGGAAGGAAGGAAGGAAGGAAGGAAGGAAGGAAGGAAGGAAGGAAGGAAGGAAGGAAGGGAAAGAGAGAAGAGAGACAGGAAGGAAGAGAGGGAGGGAGGGAGGAAGGAAGGAAGGAAAGGAGGGAGGAAAGGAGAGAGGGAGGGAGGAAGGGAAGGAAGGAAAGAAGAGAGGAAAAAAGAAAAAGAACTGTGTAGGAAGCATTACATGCATCTCCTCCTCCCTCAGATCAGCACAGGAGGTTCTGAGAGGAAGCCTCATGGCCATAACATGCCCCCAGTGAGAGAAAAAAGAAAGCAAGAGAGGCCCTGCAGTCTTTACCCCTGAGAACGTTCACGGTCTTTGTGGACTCTGAGCCCAGCTGATGGAACGGCTCAGAGTTCACTCCACTGCATCCCCTCATCGGAGCCACCACTGTTTCAGCACCAGAGCTGCCACCACCACCTTTACAGTCCTGGTGCCACTGCCACCAGATATATGAAAAAGTGCTCAGCATCACTAATCAACAAAGAAATGCAAATCAAAATCACAAAGAGATATCACTTCACACCTATTAGAATAACTGTTATCAAAAAGATGAAAGATAAGAAGTGTTGATGAGAAAAACGAAGACTTACATCCTGTTGTAGAGAATGTAAATTGGAGCAGCCATTATGAAAAACAAAACAGAGGTTCTTCAAAAAATTAAAAATAGAAAACTACCATATGATTCAGCAGTCCTGCCTTTCGGTATATATCCAAAGGAAATGAAATCAGTACGTTGAAGAGATATCTGCACTCCAATGTTCATTGCAGCACTATTCACAATAACCAAGACATGGAAACAACCTAAACATCTGTCAGTGTATGAAAGCAAAAACCCTGACACACACATACACACACATATGCACACACATACATGCATGTGTATAATATAATATTATTCAGACTTAAAAAAAAAGAAACCATGCCATTTGCGGCAACAGTTGTAAACCTGAAAGACATTATGCTAAGTGAAATAAGCCAAGCAGGCAAAGACAAATACTGCATGATTTCACTTTAGAATCTAAAATAGTCAAACTCAAAGAATCAGAGAGTAGAATGGTGATTTCCACAGCCTAGGAGGCTGAAGAAATGAGCTGATACATGAGGTATACAATTTTGTTATGCAAGATGCATAAGGTGTGGAGATCTATGTAAGCATGGTAACTATAGTTAACAATATTTCATTTTATATGTGAAATTTGTTGAGAGGATAAATTTTAAGGGCTCTCGCTGCAAAAAAAAAGAAAAAATATTAACTATGTCATTTAATCATTATGTTTGCTCAACTGAGAAAATTATTTCACAATTTATACATATATCAGAACATCACCTGTGCACCTTAAATATATAAAATTTATTTGCCCATCATATCGCAATAAGGTAGAAAAAGTGATTTTTTAAAAAAAAGTCATGAGCAAAGTTTCCTGTTTTTAAAGTTGTTAGCAAGCAGCCATATTACCTGAGCAGCAGAAAAAAATGAGTATACAGAGACTGATGATCTAGTGAAATCAAGCTGATGTAATGAAAAAAATGTGCATGTTATATTCCATATTTTTTCTTACTAGATTTTCAAGACATAAATAGAAGTTACAGAAGTCACATCAATGTGGATTTATGGTTCTCCATAAATAAACATCAGGTCATATTCTTATACCGGTAGTCAACATTAGTTCTCCAAATAAACATCAGGTTTGGGCTACATGTACGTACTACAAAATCCCATGTGACATTGCTGTTGTCTGCCTCATAAAGACTCTCTAAACCTATGTAGATGAAAGCTGATTAGTGTTCTTTAAAAGGTATTTCCTTTAAGCACTGGTTCAGATTAACAAACCATTATTTGCAATTAATGAAAATGTTTATAAATTGCACAATTATTTCTTTAATAGTGTAATATCAAGCAAGATGGAATAACTTATACCGTGATAACTTATAATCACAAAATCTCATTGGCTTAACCAACCCAAATTTGTTTCTTACCAATTAAATATGCCCATTTTGGTACTGTAGGGGCTTTCTACTTTAGTTTCACTAGGGAAGCTAGGCTGACAGAAATTCAATCTGGACACATATTTCTGCAGCCATCACAATTGAGAGAAAGCAAGATGGCAAGCTGCAACTGGATTTCAAAATTTCTTGATGAAAATACACGTAATATTTGTGCTCACATTTCATTGATCACAGATGTCACCTGACCATGCTTAATTTAAAAATAATGTAAAAACACAACCTTACCTTGTACTAGGGAGAAATAGACCTAGAATGACTTCCAACACCAATCATAACTACTACAATTTTTAAGGAATCCTTCTCAGTATAATTCGTAGGAATGAACCTATGATAAATTCAGCCATTAGCCTCAGGTGTGTGCCAAAAGAAAATCTGGAGATCTTGAAAATTAAAGTTACTGCATGGTAAAGATTAAGGTTCAGCAAACAACAGAGGGCTGGCCGTGGTTGTCCCTGTAAATAAAGTTTTATTGGAACCAGCCATCCTCATTCATTTATGTATTGTTTATGGCTGCTTTTGCACTGCAATGAGTTACATAATTTCAACAAATTTTGTATGGCTTATAACGTCTGTAATGTTTGCTATTAGACCTTTTCAGGAAAATGTTTGCTGACTACTGCTATAAGAATATGACCAATTATAATTTTATTGTTTGTTTTGTTCTTATTTTTTCTTTCAGTATTATTTGTTTTTTAATGTCATATTGGGCATGTGAATATCTTTAAAGGTCCCCAGAGGAGTCTATGTTATTAATTAATGAGCATGTAAATCCATGCTTAGCACCAGATATTTTTGAGAAGAGTTGAATTTGTTACCATAAAAATATAAGTATGAAACCATGCTTACTGTTTTTTTCCCTAAACATATTACTTGTATATATGGTTAGTGGAGTTATTTTTTAAACTATATTTCATTAATATTTGTTCTATTGGAAAAAATACACACCACCCAAAAATCACCATCCCCAAGAACACAGCTCTATGGCATCAAACACACCCACAAGGTGGTGCAACCACCACTATCATCTATCACTAGAACCTCTCCATCTCCCCAAATAAACTCTGTACACATTAAACATGAGCACCCCATTTCAACTCCCTCACCCAGTTCTGGGAAATTACTATTCCACACTCTCTATTCCTTAGAAATTCATCATTTTAGGCACCGATGGAAGTGAATTATTCAATTCTCCTTCTGTGACTGCTAGCACAACGGTATCAAGGTTCATCTATGTTATAGCTTGTGCCAGGGATTCCTGCCCTTTCAAAGTTGACCAAAGTTCTGCCACATTGGCATAACACATTCTGTTTATCATTTCATCCTGTGATGGAAACCTGGGTTGCCTCCATCTCTCTGGCTACTGAAAAAAATTGAGCCATAAACTTGGGTGTACAAGTATCCATATGAGTCCTGTTTCCACATCTTTGGGTATATATGCAGATGTGGAATTGCTGGATGAAATGGCAATTCCACGTACAAATATTCAAGAAATTGCCACATTGTCCTTTACAGCCATTGAAATTTTCATATTTCCACCAGCAATGAGCAAAGCAAGATCTCCAACATGTCCACATCCTCATGATCTGTCATTTACAGGCTTTTTGTTATTGTTTTTAACAACAGTGTTTTTTTGTTTGTATGTTTTTTTTCTTTTTTTTTTCTTTTCTAACTCTTAAGTTCAGGGAATACATGTGCAGGTTTGGTACGTGGGGAAATTGAGTGTCACGTGGGGTTTGGTGTACAAATTATTTTATCCCCCAGGTAGTGAGCACAATACCCTATAGATGGTTTCATGATCCCTCTTCCCACCCTCCACCTTCAAGTAGGTCCTGGTGTCTATTGTTTTCCTCTTTGTGTCCATGTATACTCAATGTTTTGCTCCCACTTAAAAGTGAGAACATTAAGTATTTGATTTTCTGTTCCTTTATTATTTCTCTTGTAATAATAGCCTCCAGCTGCATCCATGTTGCTGCAAAGAACATGATTTCATTATTTCTATGGCTGTGTAGTATTCCGTGATGTATATGTACCACATTTTTCTTTATCCTGTCCACTATTAATGGACATCTAGGTTGCCATTCTGGTAGTTGTGAAGTGGCATGACATACTAGTCTTGAACTGAATTTCTGATTAGTGATGCCAGCCATCCCTTTATATGTTCATTGGCCACCTGTGCATTCTCCCTTGAGAAAATTCTACTCAAGTCTTCTGTACAGTAAACTAATTACTTTTTTTCAGTTGTCGATCTTTATATATTCTGGATATCAATCCTTTATGAGATATATGATTGGCAAATACTTTCTCCTATTCCATGGATTACCTTTTCACCCTGTTAATGGTATTCTTTGATGTACAAAAGTCTAATTTTGATGAAGTCCAATTTATCCATTTTATATTTTGTTGCCTGTACTATTGGTGTCTTAGTCAACAGATCATTATGAAATCCAATGTCATGTAGCTTATCTCTCCTTTTTCTTCTAAAAGTTTGACAGCTTTAGCTCTTACATTTAGGCCTTATATCTATTTTATGTTAATTTTTGTATATAGTATAAGGTATGGGTTCAAATTCATTTCTTAATGTTAATATCCAGATTTTTCAACAGTATTTTTTGAACAGATTGTTTTTCCCTCATTGAACTGTCTTAGCACCCTTGTCAAAAATCAGTTCACCATATATGTGAAGGTTTCTTTTGTGGCTCACTATTCTATTCCATTGATTTGCCTGTCTTAATGCCAGTAGCAAATTATATGATGATGGTAGTTTTATGGTAAGTTTTGAAATCAGAAAGTGTGAGACCTCCATATTTGTTCTTCTTTTTAAAGAAGCTCCCATATTTGTTCTTCTTTTTTAAGACTGTTTTGACTCTTTGGGATCCCTTAAAATCTGTATTAATTTTAGGATGAATTTTTCTCTTTCTGCCAAAAAACTATTGCTGAAACTTTTATTGGGATCACATGGAATCTGTGGTTTGCTTTTGGTTATATTGACATCTTAATGATACTAAGTCTTCCCATCAATGAACATGATATGTTTTCCACTTATTTGTGTATTCTTTAATTTCTTACAGCAACTTTTCTTTAGTTTTCAGTGTGCAAGTCTTCTGCCTCCTTTGATAAATTTATTTATAATTCTTTTATTATTTTTGATACTACTGAAAATGGTATGTTTCCTTAAGCAAATAAATTGTTTTCTTAATTTCTTTTTCAATTATGTATTGTTATGTATAGAATTGCAACAGATTCTGTGTGTTTATTTTATATCCTGCAAATTTACTTAATTCATTTATTAGTTCTAATACTATTTTGGAGGAATCTTTTGGGTTTCTTACATATAAAATAATATCATTCGTGAAAATAGATCATATTATTTATTTCTAATCTACATTCCTTTTATTTCATTTTCTTGCCTAACTGCTCTAGTTGGGACTTCTATTATCATGCTAAGTAGAAGTGGTGAAAGAAGTCATCCTTGTCCTTTTTTAATATTAGAGAAAAAGCTTTCATTTTTCACTATTGAACATCAAGATAGCCGTAAGTTTTTCATATATGACCTTATTTATATCGAAGTAATTTTCTTTTGCTTCTAGTTTGTTGAATGCTTTTATTTTGAAAGGGTATTGAATGTTGTCAAATATTTTTTCTGCATCATTTGAGATTTTTATGTGCTTTTTAAATTCATTCTCATTATATAGGATATTATTCTGATCTATTTTCATATACTGAACCATCCTTACATTCCAGAAATAAGTCCTACTTGGTCATGGTATAAGTAGATAGAATTTTTAAGGAAATGAAATATAAACGTTTTTAAATTATGAAAAACTTCCAACATTTACCAAAGAAGTTCAATAACACTTATGAATTAATAACCCAGTTTTAACAAACACGTTTTGCCAGAAGTTTTAAATATACTTTCTGAAATCTATTCTTTAGAACAAAGAATTTTTAAGTTAATGCAAACATTTATTTTTTTTTTATTTTTTATTTTTTTATTTTTTTTTTGACAGAGTCTCACTCTATCACCTAGGCGCGATCTCGGCTCACTGCAACCTCCGCCTCGGGGGTTCAGGCAATTTGCCTGTGCAACCTCCGCCTCCCAGGTTCAAGCAATTCTTCTGTCTCTGCCTCCCGAGTAGCAGGGACTACAGAGTATCTCCTCTGTCGCCCAGGCTGAAGTGCAGTGGCATTATCTCTGGTCACTGCAACCTCTATCTCCTGGGTTCAAGCGATTCTCCTGCCTCAGCCTCCCAAGTACCTGGGATTACAGGCATGTGCCACCACATCCGGTTAATTTTTGTATTTTTAGTGAAGATGGGGTTTCAAATGTTGGTCAAGCTGGTATCGAACTCTTGACCTCGGGTGTTTATATAATGTCTAAGAACAGATAATCCTTAAAGCTATTTGACTGTCTTGTAAATAGTTACTACAAGAAAGACAATAAAATAATTACTTATCTTGATTTTCAGACTAATGAGTTGATGCTTTAGCAAACTCAAATGATTTTATTATTTTTATTGGTTATTTTTTTCTTCTTTTTCTGAATATATTTGTAAACTCACTTTCTATATTTAAAGAACTTGACTCAACTGTAGCTATTAAAAAAAAATCAAAATGCCTTGTCAGTGGTCTACAGGATTTTATTAAACCTGACTCTTGAGTTCTCTTACAAGTCTCTGTTATTTCCTGGTAGCTTATCCTTTCCAGGCACTATAGCATGCATGAAATTCATCTTGTACATTTCCTGCATCAAATACAGAACCAGCCATTTTCCTAAGCCAAATCTCAGGCCCTTTTAATTGGGTGAATTGTATTAGAGACAACAATCTTGGCATTGGGACACCTGTTACGCCATTGTAAAAAGTGCTATTCCCTGCTTCTTCACAAAAATTGCATTTCAAAATCTGACAAACTAGAACAAGTAAAATGACTGAATACAGTCTTCTCTGATATCATTATATTATTTTATGTAATTTGGATGTATTTTTTTCTTTTGACTCTCACAGAACTTTCAGTTCTAACGAGATACAGAAGCCAATCTTTTCATTTTAAAGAGAGATGGATTAATACATTGGTTTAAAAATCTGACACATCTTCTATTATTCAGCAACGCAGAGAAAAATACCTTCTGAACTTACTAAATGTATGTAACCATATGTAGTGATACATGCAAATTTTGTGTGTGTGTCTCTAATATTTATACACAATTCATTCTGTATTCATGGCTGAATAAATAGATATCATCATGGTTTGGCTGCAAGTTATTGTACCCTTATTTCTAATGACAAATCCGGTAACAAGAAAAAAATGAAGGATATTTCTGCCACGTAAAGCCTGTAGCGTTTTTCCAAAAATCTTCCCCTCCAGCGTTACATTGTTCAGAGTATGCCAGCATTCTGTATGAAATGATTTTCTCAGCTGTAAATTCAGAGAAAGAAAAATTTTACTTTCAGTTGATGAAAATTAAAAGGATTATCTTAGATAATCATCTCTGGAGTTGCATTCGGTATTCCAGACCCTTCACTTCATCCCCTGCCTATTATTCAAGCAAGAAAGCTGACTGACATGGAGGCTTGTGATGGCAGCCCTGGTGAACTCTTTCAGTTTCATACACAGCAATTACTTCTACTTAGAATCTGTGGCATTGGACAGTGAGTGCCTGTCATGTCTGTCATCTAGCTTGCCTTAATTGGAAAAAATGATGGATCGATGGAAAGACAGGAGGCAGGAAGATGGACAGAAAGATGGAAAGCACCAAATAAAAACAGCAGTGCACAGATTAAAATATATGTTAAGCTTTGCAAACACTGCAACGTGCAGACAGCTTGAAAGATGCTTATGTTCAGTTTACAGATTTATGACTTGCTTTCTCCAATATTCATGAACATGGAGAGTATTTGCTTAAGGCATGATACAGTGGCAAAGCATTAAAACTGACAATAATTACCTAACACAATGAACAACATAATTATAAACTTTTGGTTGTTTTATCCAGTGAATTAAAGATATATCCACTACTCTTAAATGTATTCATTTAAAACAAAAGTCAGTTGCCTACAAGATTTTTAAATCTTTTTGTCTCTTAACCAATGCTATTGCATTCTTTTCATTTTGTTTGCAGCATATAAATTGCAGTTTTACTTAATTCAAAAGAATCTTGACTAACTGGCTGTCAATTCCATTGTAAATGCTATATTCAATAAACTATAATTATAAATCCTTCAGAGTCTTATTATTCAAAGTAAGGTGTAAACAAACAAAGTAACATAAAATTTCATATTCAACAAAGAGTGTGGTACTTTGCAGCAAAGTTTTCAGATAATATAAAAATAACTGAAACCATTTTATTTATCTCCATATATTTTTACAGGGCAAGGACAATGCTCTTATTATTCTGTTGGCCAGTCAATTTCCTTGCAGATGTGAAAGCATATTTTACTTTAAAAAAAGGAAACAATTATTATTGACTATACATCTTTTTCCAGGTAGATTGTACTTTTCCCTTCTAGTTAATGACCAAACTTCTTTAATAAGTTATCTACATATACTTTTTTTCAAATCATTGCCCAAAAACAATCAATCAAATACAACTTGACATTCTCCTCTTTACACTGCTAAAACTGCTCGTTGGAGGACTCCAAAAAACCCTGTGTTGTGAAATCTAGGACCATTTCTGTGTCAATATTTTACTGCACGTAATCTCAGTCTTAGTACTTGATCTTTATCAAATCATTCTCTTCCTTTGGTTTCTGAGTCACTGCAGGAACTAGGGCTTCCTTCTTCCTCCAATCTGTGGGATAGTTGTAATAAATACTTTTACTTAACTGGTACTGGTGATTTTTTCCTCTCTTTTTTTTTTCTATCTCTTTTCTTAAAGTCTTATTAGAAGTCTATCAATTTTATTTTTTTCCCAAAATGACATTTGTCTCTGTTAATTTTATGTACATTGAATATTTTCTATTTTATAGCTTTCAATTCATTTTTATTGCTTGAGAACAGTTATGTATTGCAATTATTTTGGCTTAATGTAGACAGTTCAACCAAATTAAAAGCGAGGGAAGTTTTACTTGGCTTTTCAAAAAATAATTAAAATCGCTCTTTTTGTTTTGTTCCTCCCTGTACATACGAGTTCCACTGTATGACATTTTCCTTCAGCTTGAAGAACACCCTTTGTATTTCTGTTAACACTATCACTGCTGACAAGAAAATCTCTCTGCTTCCATTTTTCTGAATTCACCTCTAATTTGCATTTATTATTGTTGTATATTTTATCTGGCTGTAGTGTTCTGAATTGACAAGCCTTTGTTTGATAGTTGGTTTGTGTTGTATTATGTGTTAAAACCTACATGCCTTCAGGAACCATTCTTTTGTCTCGGCTAGTTAAGAGAACCCACCAACAATAACCTAACCCCAGATAAGGAAATGGAAGTCTCTTACAAGATCACAGATGGAGTGAAGCTTGGATGTACATAAGGAAGGAGTTATCTTTCTCCCTAATCAGACCATACCCCACTAAAGGGACCAAAGATAATGGACCCAGATGTAAAATTCTTGGCTTTTAGGGCCAACCTTGTCTACTCTCTACCCAATGGGCTGTGTCCCAGTGCCGGGATACCATGATGCATGTTGTAGAAGTTGAGCTAGTTCTAGGAAACATGTTACGACTTTTGGCCTATTGTCAGGCCCATGCTACACTCTACCACCTTTTCCAGCACTAGAACAGTTCCCTCCCTGTCCCTGTGACTTCCTGGTACATAAGCTTCTCATCATAACCAATAAAAAGTTTCTGGTTTGTAGAAAAACAAGCAAGCAAAGAAAAACTTTCCTAGTGGCATTAAGTTTACAGCAAAATGCCAAAAATTAATTAATTTTTCAAATTTGAATCACATTGAATTTTAATATAATTTTGGCAGAATTGACATTTTTACAAATATTTATGTTTTCATCAAATAATAGAATATATCCTTCCCATTGTTCTGATCTCGTCTTATGTTCTTCAACAAAACTGCATTGCCTTTTCAAAAAATCAAGTACTTTTTCTTCAAGTTTATTCCAAATTATCTTACCTACTTTCTATTACTTTGAATGCTTTTGTAAAATTATAGCACTTCTAACAGGGAAGATCTAATTATATATTATTTTTGCATCTATTTACTTTTCCTAGGTGCCTTAACATACTTTTAAGGAATTTACTTGAGACCTTAGTTATTTTATGTATAAAAATAATACAATCAGAATGATATATTTCATCCATGCATTTTTATATGACTATAAAGACTATGTTATCTTATTAATTGTAATGGAAAACTTATACTGCATGATATTGTAGATTCCATTCTTGCCTGTCTAATCTATTTCTCTTGGTTTTCCATGATGATGGCTTTAGAGTTCCAATTCTGAAGTGGTGTTTGCTATTATAATTTTATAAATTATCCTTATTATACACTTCTATTTTGCTTATTTTATTACAAATTTCAAATGACAACAGGAACTTTGCCCGATACACTGAAATGTATTAATGTCTTATTTTACTGATATGAGATGTATTGGTAGTATTCCTGTTATTGAGCTAACTCTTCATTCTTGCAATAAGTCCTAGTTTGGCATAACACACTGTGATCTTGATACATAGCTATAGTTTAGTATAGTATAGGTGAACGTATTCATTATAATCTGATGTAGGACTGAGCTTTAACCATAACCATTTTCATGTTGTAATATTTTTATTTTACAAAATGAGTTTTAAAATTCTACATTTTGTTTCATGGTCTAGAATGACTATTATCATTACATATTATTTAAAGTTTAGACAAAAGTTTACTATACACATATCTTTACATAACTCATTTTTTGTTGTTATTTTTGATAGCAGGTATTTTAATCTTTTCTCTGTGCTTATGGATCCATTCAAGTTTCCCACTTGATTTTAAATCAAGATTGGTATTTTATAAAAAAAGTACATTATTACATTTCCAAACTTATGTAAAAGAGTTCTAGATATTATTTTATTGTAATTTTAAATTGTTTTCTGTGGAGTTTTGTCTTATTTTTCCTGTAGAGTATAGCTCCTGTTGTTCGACAATGGCAGATTCCAATATACAGTTTTTAAACAGAGGTGTATGGCTCCAAAAAGATATTTATGTGTGGCGTAAGATATTTACTCTCTATTCTTTTATGGAAAACATTTGCTGGTCTTTTTAATAAACAAATATATAGAAAAAATAATCATTATCATTTTATTATATTTATTTTAGTTTCTTCCCTTGAAATTTTCAGGTAGAAAATAATTGTATCAGCCAATAAATCTATCCTGTTTCTCTTTGATTCTTATTACACCAAATTTCATTTTCTTTTTTTAAATTAAACATTCTTTTTCTTTTTCATAAACATTGCTCCACCATTTTTACCCAATTATACACATCAGAAAACTGAGTGTCAACTTAGATACATTCTCCTCCTACACACACTAGCAAGTATGTTGTTTGTATATTAATTTATTAAACAAGTATTGTTGAATTTAACTATGGTTTAGATGTTGAGAAAAATACTGTGGAAAAACATAATTTCCTATATCAGACTTTTTCAATATGTGAAGTGGTTACTACACTCATAACTAATCTATAACTGACACACTGCCAATGTAATCCAAGTTTTTACACATTCAGAATCCCTGTTTCTTCAGCTTTATCTTGTGTTTCTTCCTTCTTCCATGCACAGCATCTTTCTTCCAGTTTCTCTAGTGCTAAAATCTCTTTCCTAAATTTAGGCATCTGTGAAGAATGTTTCTTCTCCCTGAAAAGCCCACTGTTCTCTACAAATTGTTCTTCAAACTTTATTAAAAACATTAGTTTCCCATAAAGGACTTTTTCTTACTTCAAAACACATAATTGTTTTCCATTTTTATTTTTTAATGGAATACTACAAATTTTTGGGTAATATTTATCACACAAAAATGCAATTGTGGGATTTTCCATCGTGTCTCTCTTCACTACTGTGATGATGGAGACTGAATTAATCAATGAATACTGAAAGTTTAGCCTAAAACACCAGGCACCTTGCACAAGGTAAAAACTAAAATGATATTTGATTGAATGCTACTGATTCATGAATAAAATATCCATAAAAGCATGACTGATAAAAGCAAAGAACTTTAAAGAAATGGTTCTGGGAATATGGCAGAGTAGGAAGCACTAGGAGCCTATCTCTTTACCTAGACAATTGGGTTGGCAGAATCTGTCTAATATATCTTTTTTTTTTGTTTTGGAACTCTGATGTCTATTGAAGATGGGCAACTTCTAGGGGAAGGCTTAGATAGATAAATTGTGGTAAATTTTGTTCAAATTTAGATCTTAGCACAGCAGCAGCTACCTATCCCTCACCCCCTGCTGATGGCAGGCAGCTGTGCATATTCTCCTGCAGCAGCTTGCACAAAAGCTTGCTGGGGCCAGGGTAGACCCATATCACCCTGTACTACAAATATTGGGACTCTGTGCTCTGATCATTAATCAGGTGTACCTGATCACGAGGGGCAGAAAAAAAAGCAAGTGGCATTTTATGTTACGCCTGACCCCACTGTTGCAAACCTCTCTCCCTCTAACTGAAATAAATTTCAGGTGATTTAAAGGGCTGGTATCCTTTAAAAAAAAAACCAAACTTTTTTTTTCTTTTTCTCCTTGTGAAGGCCACGTATTAAAGCATAAAACATTCAAAAGGAATCACATATATGGAAAAAATTAGAAAGTACTCAAACTTGCATAGGAAAAGGTGTAAGTACATGGTCAAAGGAGACCTGAAAAGGCCTTAAATTTTCCCTTCAGACTGATCCTTACTTTTTTTTTTTTTGTTTGTTTTTTGTTTTTTTTGTTTTTTGTTTTTTGTTTATTATACTTTAAGTTTTAGGGTACATGTGCACATTGTGCAGGTTAGTTACATATGTATACATGTGCCATGCTGGTGCGCTGCACCCACTAACTTGTCATCTAGCATTAGGTATATCGCCCAATGCTATCCCTCCCCCCTCCCCCCACCCCACAACAGTCCCCAGAGTGTGATATTCCCCTTCCTGTGTCCATGTGATCTCATTGTTCAATTCCCACCTATGAGTGAGAATATGCGGTGTTTGGTTTTTTGTTCTTGCGATAGTTTACTGAGAATGATGGTTTCCAATTTCATCCATGTCCCTACAAAGGACATGAACTCATCATTTTTTATGGCTGCATAGTATTCCATGGTGTATATGTGCCACATTTTCTTAATCCAGTCTATCATTGTTAGACATTTGGGTTGGTTCCAAGTCTTTGCTATTGTGAATAATGCCGCAATAAACATACGTGTGCATGTGTCTTTATAGCAGTGTGATTTATAGTCCTTTGGGTATATACCCAGTAATGGGATGGCTGGGTCAAATGGTATTTCTAGTTCTAGATCCCTGAGGAATCGCCACACTGACTTCCACAATGGTTGAACTAGTTTACAATCCCACCAACAGTGTAAAAGTGTTCCTATTTCTCCACATCCTCTCCAGCACCTGTTGTTTCCTGACTTTTTAATGATTGCCATTCTAACTGGTGTGAGATGATATCTCATAGTGGTTTTGATTTGCATTTCTCTGATGGCCAGTGATGATGAGCATTTTTTCGTGTGTTTTTTGGCTGCATAAATGTCTGATCCTTACTTATTTATATTTATTGATGTAGGTTTTCATGGGAAAAAATAAATAAACAAACAAAAACAATCAAAAAAATAACAAACCCTGGGGGAAAAAGGAAAGCCTCATTTTCAGAGTTATCATATTAGTAGATTGAAATATGCAGATTTTAAAAAAGTATAAGGCATACAAAAAACAGAAAAGTATTGCCTAGTCAAAGGAAAAAATATCAATAGAAATTATCCCTAAAAATACATGATGGCAGATCTACTACTAGACGATAACGTTAAAGCAACTCTCTTAAAGATGCACAAAGAACTGATGAAATACCTGCAGAGTCAAGAAAACAATGTAAGAAAAAAATAGATGTATCAATAAAGAGATAGAAAATCTGAAAATAAATCAGAAAGAAATTCTCAGGCTGAAAAGTACAATAAATAAATGAAAATTTTACTAGGAAAATTCGAAAGTAGATTTAATTAGGCATAATCAAGAATAAGTGGACTCGAAATAGGACAATACAAGTTTCAGAGACTGACAAATATTTAAAAAAAGATTAAAGAAAAATGAACAGAGTGTAAAAGACTTGTGGAACACTATTAGGCAAGCTAAGATACATGTATTTTGGGAATCCCAAAAGAAGAAGAAAAAGGAAAGCAGATACAGAGAATGCCAGTAGCCCTTGGGGATCTTTTGGGTTCATTTTTAGATTACTGCATTAAAACAACGATTGTAATAAAGCAAGTAACAGAAATCATTTGGCTCCATAGTACTTATAGGAGTTATAGTTAGATAATACTATGGTCTACTAAGTGTGAAATGGCATTACATCTATAATACAAAGTACATACCTGAGCTAAAAAATAATTTATTGGTAAAAAAATACTAATGATCATCTGAGCCTTCAGTCAGTTAATGGTGGAGGAATTTGCCTCATTGTTGATGTTTGTTGACTCATCAGAGTGGTGATTGCTGAAAGTTGGGGAGGCTGTGGCAATTTCATAAAGTAGGACAATCATAACATTTTCTGCATTGATTAATTTTTCTTTTCATGAAATATTTCTTTGTGGTATGCTGTGTTTTTTCATAGCATTTTACTCTCAGTAGAACTTCTTTCAAATCTAGAACCACTCAAACTCTGCCACTCACTGCTTTATCAACTAAGTTTGTGTAATATTCTAAATTTTTTGTTGTCATTTTATCAACGTTCATGGCATCTTCACCAGGAGTAGATTTTCCCTCAAGAAAACAATTTATATGGTCATCCATAAGAAGCCACACCTCATCTGTTCAAGTTTTATCATGAGATTGCATCAATTAAGTCATATCTTCAGGCTGCAGTTCTAATTCTACTTCTTTTGTTATTTCTACCACATTGGCCATTACTTCCTCCACTGAAGTCTTGAGGCCCTCAAGATCATTCAGGGAGGTTCAAATCCACTTACTCAAAATTCATATCAATATTTATATTTTGACCTATGCCCATGAATCATGATTGTTCTTAATGACATCTATAACAAAGAATTGCCTCCAAAAAGTCTTAATTTTAACTAAATCCATCAAAACAATTAGTCCTCTGTCAGATATGCTGTTATAAGATGCACTTCCGAAATACAAATCTTTGAAAGTCAAAATTATTACTTGATTCATGAACTACAGAATGGATGTTGTGTGAGTAGACATGAAAACAACACTAATCTCTTTGTATCTTGCTACCTGAGCTATGTAGATGGCTAGGTTCATTCTTAATGTGCAGTGTTAGTATTGTTTTGAAAGGAATCATTTTTCTCTTAAAAGTAGGTCTGAACAGTGAGTTTTTGTTTTGTTTATTGTAGCCACCTTCATCAATGATCTTAGCTAGATAGTCTGGATAACTTGCTGCAGCTTCTCCAACAGCATTTGCTGCTTCACCTTTCATTTTTATGCTATGGAGATGGTTTCTGTCCTTAAATCTCATGAACTAACCTCTGCTAGCTTCAAACTTTTTTTTTTTCTGCAGCTTCTTTACCTCATTCAATCTTCATAAAATTGAAGAGAGTTAGGGTCTTCTTCTGGATTAGGCTTTAGCTTAAGGGACTGTTTTGCCTGGTTTAATTTTTCTGTACAGACCATTCAAACATTCTCTATATTAGCAATAAGGCTGTTTCAACTTCTTATCATTTGTCTGTCACTGGAGTAGCATTCTTAATTTCCTTCAAGAACTTTTTCTTTGCATTCACAACCTGGCTAACTGTTTGGCACAAGAGGCCTGGCTTTCAACTTTTCTCAGCTTTCAACATACCATTCTCACTAACCTTAATCATTTCTAACTTTTGATTTCAAGTGAGAAACATACGACTCTTTCTTTCACTTGAACACTCAGAGGCCATTTTATGGTTATTAAGTAACCTAATTTTGTTATGTGTTTCAGGGACTAGGGAGATCAAAGAAGAGTAAACAAGATGGAGAAACAGCCAGATGGTGGAGCACTTAGAACACATAAAATATTTGTTAATTAAGTTTGCCATGTTATGTTGAAACAGTTTGTGGCACTCCAAAACAATTACAATAGTAACAACAAGTATCAAGATCATGGATCATGATTACAGATACAATAATAATGAAAATGTTTGAAATATTATGAGAATTAATAAAGTAATACACAGAGATATGATGCAAGCACATGCTGCTGGACAAATGAAAAATGATTCCAATAAAAATATCTCAACAGAGGATTGCTGCAAACCCTCAATTTGTAAAACATGCAGTATCTAGAAAGCATAATAAAGAAAAGGACAATTCAATTAGGAATGCCTGTGTTCAATAAAATAATGCTGAAAACTTTCCAAATTTTATTAAAAACATGAACGTAAGCATCCAAAAAGCTCAATGATGTACATATAAGATGAACTGAAAGAGAAACACATGGAGACACATTATAATCAAACTTTCAAATGACAAAGACAAAAGAGAATTTTGAAGGTAGCAAGAGAAAAACAACACATTATGTACAGGAGAATTCAACAATATTATCAAAGATTTCTCCTTAGAAACTTTAACACCCAGGCAGCAGTGGGCTGATACATTCAAATTACTAGAATAGACAATAAAAAAAATACAAAAACAACAACAGCAACAAAACTGTCAACCCAGAATTCTATCCAGCAAAACTGTTCTACAAAATGGAGGGAGAAAAAAAGACATTCCTAGATAAACAACACCTTAAAGAGTCTGTGACCACTAAACTTGCCCTGTAAGAAATGCTCATGGAAGTCCTTCATGTTGAAATAAAAGAGCACTAGACTGTGACTTGAAGCCGTACGAAGAAACAAAGAATAACAGCATTATTATTTTCATATATGAGAAAATGTTATATTGTTTTGGTTATTAATGTCCTCTCAATAGACAACTCTATTAACAAACATTAAACAAAATAAAAAATTCTGTCGTTGTCTCTCCAGACATTGCAATAAATACACAGTCTAGTTTTTGCTCTTCATGGAAATCTGAATTCACATGGCTAAGTATATGAAAGTCCAAAATGGGGTCCAGGCATGTCCATACCAGCTTGTTTTGTGAGAGATCATCAGATAAGTGGACAGGATAAAATAAAAAGTACTAGTTAACCTGCAACAGTGGACCACTAAGATGCCAGATATGTGGAACAACTGTGGATGCACCTGGAAAATTAACTTGTGTAGAATTTCTTTACAACAACCCTCTGGGTTTCCTAGAAGAAATAAACGGAGGGAAATATATAATATTTAATTTGTTTGGCTTAATAATAGGAAGCCTAATTTAAACTTGCTAAAACAATGAGAAAATTTATTCTCTCAAAGAACTAGAAATAGAGCAAGTTTCTAAACTCATTGAAGAGATGGTGATGAGGTCATCACAGTCATTGGTTTTATCTGTCTCTTGACTCTTCTATCCTCAAGATTGTCTTGTTCTAAGACTAGTTGCCCTCGGGGTTACCAGGGGACTGCCACTAGCGATCAGTATTATAGGTTTACTCATATTCCTAAGGGCCCTTACTAAAGAGCAAGAAAGAACTCTCCCATAAGCTCGCAGCAGACTTCTCAAATCATATGATGGTGAATAAATCCCATGTCTATTTTCCAATCAATCACTGACAAGTGAAAAGATAAATACTATGATCGATTTAGACTAAACAGCTAACTTAGTTTCTACTAAGTTATATAAACTGCACAGAAAGGGGTATGTATTTAGAAAAAATTGGTTCATTTCTACTAAGAAAATGGAAGAAGGAATATGAAAGGTGGCTGGCTGAGCAATTATCAAAATCCAATGTTATAAGCTTTTTGATTATCCAAGAACTTATTTCATATTTATCTATCTACCTATATGTGGATGTGGAATAAGCACTTCAGTATCTCTCTCTCTCTCTCTCTCTCTATATATGTATATATATATGTGTGTGTGTGTATGTATATATATGTGTGTATATATATACATATATGTGTGTGTGTGTGTGTGTGTATATATATATATATATATATATATATACACACACACACACACACATACACACACAATTGCTACCTGAGCTATGTAGATGGCTAGGTTCATTCCTAATATGCAGTGTTAGTATTATTTTGAAAGGAATCCTTTTTTCTTAAAAGTAGGTCTGAACAGTGGGTTTTTGTTTTGTTTTTTGTAGCCACCTTCATCAATGATCTTAGCAAGATAGCATGATCACAAAATATATAGCATGTATATATTTTAATATATACATATATACACACAGTTTGGAAACATAATTCTTATATAATTATATATATACGCATATATTCACATGCATACAGTTTGGCAATATAATTATTTTAAAACTAGTTGTCTAGTCTACTTGTTTTCAATCAAGTCTATAACTAAAAATACACAAATAATTCTTTTAAAACTAGTTGTCTAGTCTACTTGTTTTCAATCAAGTCTATAACTAAAAATACACAATCAGAAATTGTTTAGGGCTATGAATATGGAAGTTTCTGGTTTATCATGACAATTGCTATGCTCTGTTTGGGTCATGAGACCTTAATTTAATACCTTGCTTTTCTCTTGGTCTCACCTACCAGGTGATTTTACCATTTGCCTCGGGCAGAAATACACTTGGTTTTTAGAGAGCTGTATTCTGGTTGTCCATTTTTTTTCAGTTACATAACACTTTACAGGAGGTACTTGAGAGAGGTTTATGGATTAGTACTGTTTTTGTTGTTTCAATCTTATTTTACTCCAATTCCTAAACTTTTGTATTGCTCTTGAAAGCTTTTCTAAATCCTCCTAGCTCCTGGTGACTACACTTTAAATTTGCTTTACTATAATCCATAGGTAAAGACAGCTTATCTTAAGAGAAACATATTTTCTCTCTCTCAGATTTCAAATGAGACATACGCAGATCAAAGTTTTCTTCACATTTAAAAATGTTATATAATGCCATAGAAAGGATTCAAATTGGTCTAATGTTTTATTTTCTCTGCTACGATTCCTGATGATTCAGCCATTGTCAGAAGTTGATATGTCTCAACGTAAAACACGTCATAGTTAAACAACAAAAAAATTATAGAATACTAGCATTCCTAAATTCCTATGACAGAAAAAGGGGAACCTTATTGTCTGACATCAATTTCACTCAAGTAATTTTATATCCTAGAATGTTATTTTCAGCTTTCCATTTCTGATACAAACATCTGACTTATTAGGATGGTGCCTCAAGAAACCCTGGCTCAAATAGCTTAAACATGGTGATGGTGGCTTTGTAAAAGTGTAGGGAAAGTCTAGGAGAAAGGCTGTCTTCTCGATTGTCAATTCAGTAGTTCATTAACATTACAAAAGGGTCAGGTGTCTCTAACTCCAAGCTCTGCTGGCCACAGTATTGTCATTATCCTAAAATTAGCTCTATATGTAGCTGTAGAGTTACTGCTAAAAATAATTTGGATTACTTGCTTTCTTCTTCACATTAATGGTAGAACAAGAAATGTACCTGCAAAGCATTGCTGAACACAGAGGAAGAAATTTTCCAAAAGCAAATTTCTTTTTGTGCCCGTATACTCTGAATTTTATTATATTCTTATTCCCCCACCCCTGCAAAAAAAAAAAAAAAAAAATCACTGGCAAGTAGAACAACTTAGCTCAACCAGGATTTCCAATGAAGAATGTATAGTTTCCAGTCTGCCACACATAAGCCTGTGGGATACCCATATTTCCTATGGTAAAGTTCAACCTAATCAAAATTGGAGTTATTTGAAATAAAAGGAAGGCATACTATAGTTTAACCAAACAACTGTATTTACTGTAGGAATGCTAGGAAGTTATTGGATTTCTTGGTAGAATAATTGAGGAAGACTCATGGCATGAAGGTCGATTGAATTCCTGAAAATATAACATACCAGTACTACCTAGTGAGTGGTGCCAGGAGTCAGAGACTCCATATATAGTCTTCATGATTATAAGACTGTAAGAAATTTCAAGCATATATAGATATATTTTTCTTTGAAAAATTATGTTGTATTTTCTCCTTCACCATTTCATTATATTTTTATTAAACTTAAAATAGTTATGTGGTAAAAACATACCTTTTGAAAAATACTGTTTTTATTATAAAGTATAATTAAGTCGGTTTCTGAAGGGATGAATTCTATAATACAACTAGAGACAAGATAAAATGCAATCAATGTAAGGGTTAATATATTGCTAAGTTTGCAAGAAAATAAGGTAAGGGACTAAGTGCCCCTGCCAAAGAAATAGAACATAAGACAACAAAAACAGCTAAAGGTGACTCATAATCAAAGAAGTGATATTACTCAAGGAAGAAAGTTGATTTTGTTTTCTAGGCAAATTCATTATCAGTTTAGGAAAAATCAGATAAATTACGCACTTCTATTAAGTTGTGGAACAGAATCTGAGACACATATTAAGTGTAGACTCTCACTGGGAGCCAAACGCTAAATAAAACAAGAGTCAAGAAAATATACCTATCAGCAAAAGGAGGTTACAAGAAATCATTGTTTTCTGTTATGGCCATTGGTTAATAATAACAAATCCTGAGTATTTAAAATTATAGATTCCACTGGGATCTGAAGTTCAAATTAGTAGTAGATATTTAATGATAGAAATCATATAATGATGAACAAAAGTAAAGTTTAAGATAGTTTCCCAAGTTAGCAATGTTGCTTGTAACTTAGCAGGTGCAATTGAAACCCATTTTAAAGGAAATCCTTCTGTGTTCAAGCCCTCAGGATTTCAGCAGATTAAATTGAAAAAAAAAAGAAAAAAGATCTCAGTATCAAAAATGAACTACTGTATATAAAAAGAAGTCAAATGTAAGGAAAAGTCAGCAGAAAAAAAGTAGGAACTAATATACATATCCAGTCTATCAATAAATCCAATGATTTTTTGAATTATCAATTCCAAAATACAGAGAAATTATTTTAAATAATTTTAAATCAAAAGGCAAAAATCTATGAAAGTCTTTACCTGTTTGCAAAGATCCAATACACTTTTTGGATAGTGGAAATATAAATGTTAAAATTATAATTACAATAAGTACATTAAACATAAAATTTAACTTAGCTAAAGAGACAATTAATGAATCATTTGTTATTTATTCTTAACTGACACAGTTTATGAGTACATGGAAGAATAAGCAACAGAAAATATCCAAGGGAAGCATATTGATTTAGAAAACTGATTTAGTTATATTACTGTTAGCAAACTAAGTATGATCAAGGTTTGAAAATGTAGCTAATTGATAAAATTTTTAACTATTAAGACAATCTAATCACTCTAATTTAAAAATTTTCGATAAATGTAGCCAAACAATCATCACTGGGAAAACATAAAAAAATCACAAATTGGAACATTTTCTTACACTTCTTTCACAAAGAGAGACGCAGGTGTGTGTGTGTGCATGTGTATATGCGTGTATTTGTATGTTACTAGCTCTTTAAATTGGAAACTGGAATTTTGAGTCTAAAACTGACCTACAATAAATGAGTGTAGGTATAAGAATACCCATGACATTGTATTGGAGAATATACAAGAAAATTTAGGGCTGCTGTAATGTGACAATCAACAGTTCATGCTCAAACACCTAATTTAGGCAATAATGAAATGCAGTGGAAATGACAATAAAGGTCTACTGTGAGATGACTTAGCAGTGCTTGACATCTTTTAAGCCAAAGTCAAAAATGAAGTGTACCCTCTTGGATTTGTGCTTTCAATTATCAGTTGATATGATAGAACCATAGAATAACAGAAGTCAGATAGTGCACTTAAAACCTAGAAGCAGAATAAATATAATTCTACAATTAGAGTGCCTTTGTTAATAGAGATATTTGGTGGTAAACCAGGGAATGTATGGAGTTGAGAGAGATAGAAAAACATCTTGTGTGTACCAAGTTTCAATTAACAGTAAAAACAATGACAGCAAGTGAAAGGAGACATCAGATATTTTAATGGAAAAACATAGCTAGCGTGTAGATCTGAACCAATTCACTGAATGCTTATTAATTTAATGGGAAGCAGGCTTCCCTTGAGGAGGGAACTTGAAACCTCATCAAAAATATGCTTAGTAAAATAGTTTGTTGATTCTTCCTCAAAAGAGTCTGCAGCCAATTGTCAGGGCAACTTCACAAAGGCAAAATAACTATTACTCAGACTCTTCAAGAATTTTTAGACAAAAGTATCAAAAATATCTACTAAGCAAGAATGATACCTTGTCAGGTGGTTCACATGGGAAATACAGAGGTCAAATAGTTAAGTTGAGTTCTGGATCAAGCCAAACTCACAGTGTGTTCTTTAGGACCATAATGAACCCTGAAGATATTTCTTATTTTTCTAAATTTACTGAACATATAAGTGGAATAAACTTGTTTAGTGACAGAAGGTCCCCTGTCTGGTTTCCAGAATCATGGGGTAGATGCTGTTGCTATAGGAGGACCAAATGAAACAAAACTGAAACCGTTCCCCACTGTAATAAGCTTGAAATCAAAAGCAGTATTGCATTTCTGGAATTATTGAAGACATGAGTTTCACCATGAAAGATATGAAAGACTTGGTATTGGTGTATCCCTACATATCTGCATTCAATTTTCTCTTTTCTTCCTTCCTTCCTTCTTTCCTCCATCCCTTCCTTCCTTCCTCCCTCCCTTCCTTCCTTCCTCCCTCCCTTCCTTCCTTCCTCCCTCCCTTCCTTCTTTCCTGTCTTTTCTTTCCTTCTTCCTTTCTTTTCTTTCTTTCTTTCTCTTTCTTTCTTTCTTTCTTTCTTTCTTTCTTTTTTTCTTTCTCTTTCTTTTCTTTCTTTCTCTCTGTTTCTTTCTTTCTTTCTTTCTTTCTTTCTTTCTTTCTTTCTTTCTTTCTTTCATTCCTTCCTTCTTTCCTTCTTTCCTTCCTTCTTTCCTTCTCTCCTTCTTCCTTTTTTCATGCAGTCTCACTTTATTGCCCAGACTGGAGTGCAACGGTGCTATCTTGGCTCACTGCAACCTCCACCTCGTGGGTTCAAGTGATTCTCCTGACTCATCCTTCCAAGTAGCTGGGATTACAGGCATGCACCACTACACCAGGCTAATTTTTGTATTTTTAATAGAGACGAGGTTTCACTATGTTGGTCAGGCTGGTCTTGAACTCCTAACTTCAGGTGATCCACCCACCTTGGCTTCCCAAATTGCTGGGATTACAGGCATCAGCCACCATGCCTGGCCTCCATTCAATTATCTTAGATGGCTTTAGCAGAACCATGATGGAAAATGACAGATAAATATAAACCCTTGTGTGGTTAACCAGGTGGTAGCTTGGTTTTGAAACTATTTCTACATGTGAGACCTTAACTTAAAAAGTGTCCAAAACACCAAAAGCAATGGCAACAAAAGACAAAATTGACAAATGGGATCTAATTAAACTAAAGAGCTTCTGCACAGCAAAAGAAACTACCATCAGAGTGAACAGGCAACCTACAAAATGGGAGAAAATTTTCGCAACCTACTCATCTGACAAAGGGCTAATATCCAGAATCTACAATGAACTCAAACAAATTTACAAGAAAAAAACAAACAACCCCATCAAAAAGTGGGCAAAGGATATGAACAGACACTTCTCAAAAGAAGACATTTATGCAGCCAAAAAACACATGAAAAAATGCTCATCATCACTGGCCATCAGAGAAATGCAAATCAAAACCACTATGAGATACCATCTCACACCAGTTAGAATGGCAATCATTAAAAAGTCAGGAAACAACAGGTGCTGGAGAGGATGTGGAGAAATAGGAACACTTTTACACTGTTGTTGGGACTGTAAACTAGTTCCACCATTGTGGAAGTCAGTGTGGCGATTCCTCAGGGATCTAGAACTAGAAATACCATTTGACCCAGCCATCCCATTACTGGGTATATACCCAAAGGACTATAAATCATGCTGCTATAAAGACACATGCACACTTATGTTTATTGCGGCATTATTCACAATAGCAAAGACTTGGAACCAACCCAAATGTCCAACAATGATAGACTGGATTAAGAAAATGTGGCACATATACACCATGGAATACTATGCAGCCATAAAAAATGATGAGTTCATGTCCCTTGTAGGGACATGGATGAAATTGGAAACCATCATTCTCAGCAAACTATCGCAAGGACAAAAAACCAAACACCGCATATTCTCACTCATAGGTGGGAATTGAACAATGAGATCACATGGACACAGGAAGGGGAATATCACACTCTGGGTACTGTTGTGGGGTGGTGGGAGGGGGGAGGGATAGCATTGGGAGATATACCTAATGCTAGATGACGAGTTAGTGGGTGCAGCACACCAGCATGGCACATGTATACCTATGTAACTAATCTGCACAATGTGCACATGTACCCTAAAACTTAAAGTATAATAAAAAATAAAATAAATAAATAAATAAATAAATAAATAAATAAATAAAGTGTATTGTAGCCATTGTCACTGGGACTTTGGGAATGCATTTTTTTGTTTCATTATTCATTAAATAGAAACACATATACACACACATGCATGCATGTGAACACACCATATTTGTTTTCATATGGTTATATGGCAAGAACAACAATCCACCTTAATGGTTTTATTTCGGGTTTACGTCAATTTTCCCATGCCCTGCATAATAGTTTAAAGGGGAACATTTATGATCTTGACAATCAACAGCAGATACCAGAAATGTGTAACAGTGATGACTTCAAATTAAATAAATCTGTGAAATTGGAAGTGTCGGGTTCTCTAGACACCATGTAAGACACATGTATAATGTCAGTAAAGTTTTTGTGTCATTTTATATGTCCTTCTACATGGACAGTTTTATCTAGCCATCAAGGACATGCTGGTACAAATCCTTTAAGATAAAGAGCAATTTCCTGCTCCTTGCACCTCCAATCACTGTGAATGAAACCTAGGTCTTAGTAGACAACTCTAGATTTTGAAACAACATTGACTATACTTAAAATACTGCTCCTACTTATTTACTGATTTACCTGGAATATGGCCACGTTCAAGTAATGTCCAGGGGAAAAGAGACCTCTGCCACAGTTCCAGGATATGGTAAAACTATTCTGTTCTTGTGTTGTATAACGTAGCATATTTAGTAAGATACCATGATATGTATATAATTGTCAAGGCCTAATGGGAATTACAGAGATTTTTAGAGTTTGGGGAAAAGTATATGCATTCTGTGTCAGAAAACTACTATTTCCTTATAGTATCTGCAATGCTACCAGGCCCTAGATGTTAATGACTTCCTAACCAGGATCATAAATTATTGCTGAGACCTAAAGCTGCTTATCATGAACTGAGTTTTATCTCGTCAGCCATGTTATTAAGTCATATTTGTACAAAGGTAATTCATCATTTAACTCAGACTTAAGTAGTTCCAGAAAGCCCAGGAACAGATTCCCATGACAACTACCTCTGCCACACTGTTACCTAACTGTAGTCTATAACTAGAGCTTTAAGAATGCTCTCCTAAAGTCAATTTACATAAAAAGAAGAAACTTCGGGCTGGTTCACAAATGAGTCTTCACAATGTGTGTGTATTAATTAGATGATTAATGGAGATGCATGATAGTCCCTTTTACGAATGATCCAAAAATATAATACTTAAAAAAAAAACTTCACAATGAGAAGGGTTATGATGAATAGACTTTCTACTTACATTGTATGGATTACAGGTAGTTTAGGGTTTTCATTTACATTAATTTCCGTATTATGAATAATTTCAAGGCCATTTCATCAAGGTCTGGATTAAACAAGATGGAACAATTGAAAAATGTCAGAGAATAAATTTATTATGTACCTATGAGAGAGGTATGAACTATGAAGATTTTTATTTACAATAATGCCTCCGAGAAAGCATTTTCTGCAGAATCATCTGTGAGGATCACCTATACTTGAATGTCAAACAACCTCTATATCAAGCCTCTTACAACCCCATGAACAGAAGGTAGCAGTTGTGGAGAATATTTAGAGTCAAAAATATAAAATTTCCCCCAGTAAGGCTAATTTGGTTACTCCTATTGTTTAATTTTTAACATGATAGCAGAGACAGAAACTGAATTTCAAAATGGCACCATTCTTACGGGACCAACTAGTCACCTGAAAAAGAGCAATTATATTAGACTAGTCCCAACACAGAAAAAGCAGTAATTTGTCCTTAACAGAGCTGTTATCCACTCCAAATACGGGTTTACCCTCTCTGTTTACAGTGTCTTCATCAGCACCAAAGTTTATTGCCTTCAAATGCCTGTTGTTACAATGTGGCTTTGTACAACTATTGACTGAGACAAATGTGTAGCACTGAACTCATCTGCACAAGTCTTAATATGAACCCCCTCTCTCGAAAACAGTTACCCTCATGGAACCTTAGAATAGAGTGTTAACCCTCACCTAAGTTACAAGTTCTTGGAAAGTACTGTCAGTTTATGGAACACTCTTCTTGGACCTGGTACATACCTTGAACAACAACAACAACAACAAAAAGCCTAACATATAGAACCATTTACTGTAGCTACAATACATGCCTTTGGGAGTCAAAGGAATTGAGGAAGTATAGAAGTGATTTCTATCAGAATCGCCCTCAGATATCCATTTTTGACATCTTGTTCATTTTCCCCAATATTACATTAGTCTGGGTTAAGATTTCTGGTCTCCTTGAAACAGAAATGAGAAATGTTTCTGCTAGGGAACATAATAGGATGTTCTATTAAATTGGAAGTTGTGTCTACAAATTAGGGACTTTGATTACCTCATGTCAATTGTCCTACAGGCCAAAAAGGAGTTATATTGGCTAGGGCAAACAATACAAAGAGTATGACTGTAATTTGGAGATTATTGAAACACACATATGGTAGTGACTACCCAAGATGCAACTAAAGGATCAGGCTCCTTGGGAAAAATGATCTTGATTGCTCTACCAAACAAACAAAACAGACTAGCCAAAGCGATAGCTAATGATGAGACTCTTAATTACTAAGTTTCCTAGGCAATGACACTTGACCAGCAACTTGGGGAAGACTCTGATTTATTATACTTGTATTTCCCTTCTCAGTGATGAAGTGGGAGTGACTTTATTAACACAAGGAAAATATAGGTAGTATACAACTAAGATAAAATGAGAGGTCATAAAGGCATCCAAATGGCACAAGAAGTAGATTGAATTGGGCAAAGTTGTGTGTGTCTGTGTAGCTTCCATTCTTCTGAATGCCTTCTTCTTTAATTTTTCGTTAGGGCCGCACTCTGATACAGTCTTCTCTCCAGTCTTGGCCTTGAATGACAGACTACCCTATTGGGCAACCAATAGGACTTCTTGATCAGAGAGACAGTGCAACCATTAAGTCTGGTGTTGCTGCATCCTTGAACACTCAATGGTGATTAATCAGAAATAAGAAAAAGGAGGAAGTTGAGCATATAGTTTTATCCTCAGTTCTCTATTCTGTGGACAATTCTGAGACGAACTAGTCTCTCATGCCCAACCGAGCAGACGTCTACTAAGTAATTTGCTAGATTTTTAAAATGGATTATTGCTATAAACCTTTCCTTGCCTCATTTATTATTTTTTCCACACATCTTTACCACCCTCTATGTGTCCCCTTGAAATTCAGGGTCAGCTTTGTAATCTTTGTCTTAGGCTTGAAAAGCAAACCATATTCTTTTCTTTCAAGAAGTCTAATAAAATAGAAATACATCTCATGTAATCAATCAAGAATTTTACAGCACATATGAAAACTGATAACACAAAAAGGAAGACACCTTTTTAGTCAGAGTTTTCCACAGAAAGAAAACCCACAGTATATGGGTATATATATATATATATATATACACACACACATACATACACACACACGTATACTTATACACACACATATATACACATATATACATAATATATGTATTATATATAAATATATACATAATATATGTATTATATAAATACATATATACTTTTTTTTAAAGAAATTGGCTCATGCAATTGTGGAGTTTGGCAAGTCCAAAATCTCTATGGTGGGTAGGCAGGCTGGAGTTGTGGGGAGAGGCAATGAAGACCATCTGCCATACAATTCCCTCTTGCTCAGGGAAGGACATTCTTTTGTTCTATTCAGGCTTTCAACTGATGGGGCCCACCTAAATTATGGAAGGCAATCTGCTTTACCCATTCTACCAATTAAAATATTGATCTCACTCAAAAACACCCTCACAGAAGCATCCAGAATAATGTCTGGGCACATATCTGAGCACTGTGGCCCAGCCTAGTTGACATATAAAATTAACCACCACAACATTCTGAAGTTATGACCATATTTTTTTTATTATACTTTAAGTTCTAGGGTACATGTGCACAATGTGCAGGTTTGTTACATATGTATACATGTGCCATGTTGGTGTGCTGCACCCATTAGCTGGTCATTTACATTAGGTATATCTCCTAATGCTATCCCTCCACCCTCTCCCCACCCCGCGACGATATTTAAAATTATTAAAAAAGTTAATTTAACAGTGGCCTTATTACACATAAAGCTATGAAGTTTATGCCAAAAAATGGAGAAACTTTGATAACATGGGCAGTTTACTGGGAAATAACAATGAACATAACTGACTCAAAGATAATTAGAAATACTGAATTATATTCAACTACTGAAGAAATTGAAGAAGCTGTAAAATCTCCTACAAATAAAATATTGTTAACAAATGGCTTTACAAAAAATGTATATTATTCCACTTATTCCACAAACCTTATCTTTAATATTAAAATAACAAAAAGGCAGAAGTAGGAAGGACATTTATGCCCATAACTCACTTATGAGCAAAAATGCAAAATTGCAAACAAAATATTAGCAAATTAAAACAAGAAAAGTGTTAGAAAATAAGGCACTTGAATAAAGCAATATGTTGTTCTCAAATTTGGTTTATGCCAAAATGACAGATTGGGTAAGCACACAGATTTTTAAAATGTCAATGAATTCATTAAGAAATTAAATGATTAAAGAAGTAGATAATTTTAATAGATACAGAAAAATATAGTAAAAATTAACATAAACTCATAACTAAAATAGTTCTGTGAGCAATATATACTTTAAAAATATATCCTTCATTTACAATGAGAAAGATTCAAATTAGGACCAAAATGAGACAAATTTTATAACCAAATTATTGTCAAATTAAAAATATGAAAATAGCAAATATTAATAAGCACTTAGAGATTCCATACAATATTTCTGAGAGTGTAACTTGCCTCATAATACAAAAATAATTTGAAATTTTTTAGTGTGCATTGGCCGTGACACATCCATCTAATTACATATTTAAAACTGAGTGAAACTCTTGCATATTTATTGAATTAGGCTACAAATTTACATACATATCCATATAAATTTCTGTATTACATATTTTATAGTAAGCCTTAGTATATTAAAATATTAAAAAGTTGCCAATCTATAATTAAGCCATATGTAAAAGAAATCTTGCTATTAAAGAAAGAGCTCTTATTTCAAGTTAGCTTGCTATGTTTTTATTAAAATAAAAATGTGTATCATGAAACTTATTGAAAATTTGATGTACTTATACAGTGGAAGAATTTCATAATATGTGAGAGAAAGCAGGTATATTATTTATTCTGAAATTATGTAAAATAATATCTAGGTATTTTCTCAGAATTCTGATGCATTTTTTATTGAACCAGGAAAATATTCTGATTATTCTTAAATAATTGATATAAATTTGGAGTTACCTTTTTTTCATAATTGTTGAAGGTCTACATATAAGGTAAAATATTACAGTTAGACAAGAATTTAGGAAATTTTTTTGCTATGGTTACTGTCACTTCTAAAGATTATATTTCTAATCAAATTTCTGGCTTGAAGTTGTGTAGTTAGGTGGTGATGATAAGTAGATAATAGATCAGTAGGTAGGTAAGTAGATGATAGATAGATAGATAGATAGATAATAGAAAAAAAGGAAAGAGAGAAGGAAGAACAGAGAGAGAGGAAGAGAGAGAGGAAGAGAGAGAGAAAGGAAAGGAGAAAGAAATGAAGAAAGGGAGGGCAGGAAGAAGGAAAGAAGGGAGGAAGTATGAAAAAATGAAATACATTATTAATCACCTCTTGATGAGTAGTTAATTGTGGATATCTACAGTCTATAATACTTCATCTCATTTTTATTAAAAGGAATATCTACCGATTATACGTTGTATCACGGTGAATTCCAAAATATGCTGAAAAATATGGAAGCTAAATGTAGTATAAAACTTACATTTTACTACAATGGACATATTAAGGGTGTAGAAATTTTGTTTCTACGAATACTCTTAACATCCAGCGGCTGGGGACATCAAAAATAGATGTTTGAAATATCCAATATATCCCAATCATTTAAACCTTCCAGTTCACAATTGTATATTTCAGTACTTATATAAAGTCCTGGAAAGTCCTGAGACTCTGAATTGTGAGTAAAAATACTTGGAAACCTTGTAGGTTTGTGAATTGAGGATAATGGAATGCAAAACACCACTTCTTACTAAGTTGAGACTGACAAGAGTCGTTTGTAAATTTCCCTTTGAGTTCAGGTGATTGTAAGAACAGTGCTCCTGTTACATATGCATTCAATCACTGTGTATTTTGTGACAACCAAAGTAACCTCTCTCTGGTACAGACATCAGAGATATAAGACATAAGGCATACAGACATAAGA
Organism: Gorilla gorilla gorilla; assembly: GCF_029281585.2. Lineage (NCBI taxonomy): Eukaryota > Metazoa > Chordata > Mammalia > Primates > Hominidae > Gorilla > Gorilla gorilla. The sequence continues at coordinate 75,461,417 of NC_073243.2, forward strand.
GGCAAGAAAAGATGTTTGCTGAGAACACATGCTTTGGAATAGAACAGAAGTTCCACCCCTGAATATATGTTCAACAAGTTCAATCTTCTCTTATCTAAAAGAGAGGCCCGTAGTCTTGCCTTATTGGTTCGTTAATTAATTAATTCATTCACTCATTCATGAAAATTAAGTGAACTAATCTTCTTAAGGCCTCCAGAGACTACAGGTCACATAATATGCATTCAAGAAATGTAGGCTATTATATTAACAGTGATACACAGATGTTGATGATGTGGCCTTTATATTATTGATGCCTTTTATAGTACAGATTTTGAACTATGAGTATATTTCAAAAGAAATTCTGTTATTTATTTTCTTTTTCTTTTTTTTTTTTTTTTTTTTGAGACTGAGTCTCGCTCTGTCGCCCAGGCTGGAGTGCAGTGGCACAATCTCGGCTCACTGCAAGCTCCGCCTCCTGGGTTCACGCCATTCTCCTGCCTCAGCCTCCCGAGTAGCTGGGACTACAGGTGCCCGCCATCATGCCCGACTAATTTTTTCTATTTTTTAGTAGAGATGGAATTTCACCGTGTTAGCCAGGATGATCTCGATCTCCTGACCTCCTGATCCGCCTGCCTCGGCCTCCCGAAGTGCTGGGATTACAGGCACGAGCCACCACGCTTGGCCAATGTTATTAATTTTCTTAAGTTTTCTGAGCTGGAAACAAGTGTCCTCAAGTGATCCCTTTTCTGGCTAGGCTAGAGAAGCAATCTCTAAGGTGACTAAATCCCAAACAATATCAGAGTTTAGAAATAGAAATATGTACCTTAAATTTCACTAAGAAGCAAAGGGTTATGGGTAACATTTTGCAGCTCAATAGCAGTACACTCTGTTTAGTCAATCCTCTATTTATCCAGTTTTCAAGGTTAATAACCAATTATTACTGGCTTCATTCTAACAGCAATGCAATTCAATTTAAGTGAAACTCAATTCCTTCAGAACTATTTTGTTTGTATTTAGAAATTTTGGTTTCTTTAATTTACTAGCTAGATCACTGAATTTTGCTTTTATAATTTTATGAATAACTCAAAATTGACAATTGTAAAATATTGTGCAATATCTGATAACACTTAATGACTACATATCCTATTCCAGCTACCATATTAGTTATAATCAGGTTTACATTATTCAGAAAATAAATTCCAGTTGAGTGAAACAGTTGTATATAGCGGATCTCTTACCTTAAATCTGATGAAACATTTGGGTGAGGTGAATACATAATTCTCTTAAAAATAACAAAATACATGTTTTTCTTTTTTATTTTTATAATCTTTGAAATAAAGTTCTAATGTTAATGAGTTGTATTCCAACATAGGTTTTGGGTTATAAATCCCCATATTATATAATACAACACATTTTGTGTGTTTCTATAGAATTTTCAAATCCACTATACCCAATGCTTTCTATATATTTGCCGAATTAATCATGAAGTCCTGAATTTATCCTTTTTTCCTAATGTCAAAGAAGTTGCTTATTTTCCAAGTAGTTGAAAAAAAAAAAAGCTAGTGCATTCTTCAACTTACAACTTGCCCAAACACTTATTTTATGCTAGCCCCAACACACCAAAGTTTAGGCACTAAAGTATTTTAAAAGACAATATCGTAATATTAGGGGAGCTATTTTTTGCCTATAATACAATAAAAACTGTTAATACATTTAACGTCACTCAAGCAACATTAAGTATGCCACAATATTACTTATATATTATTGGCAATTATATTATTGATTCAAATATATCATGAACTTTGAAAGATTGAGGAAATTGATTTTTTTCCACAGCATTTGTAGGCATGTATTAAGTGAAACATATACGCGCTTAAAATGATCTTCATAAAAAATTTCACAAAAGCAATGGGGAAAAAAAGGACAATTTTTTGACCTGTGTAAGATATAAAGATCACTTTAATCAGCGAAGGTAACAGTTTGGTCCTTAACTATGGAATTCAGATAAATAAAAATAACCCCATTGTCTCTTCTATATTTGAAGATTGTATTGGCGACAATCAGAATGTGTAAAGTTTTATGAGAATTGTTCTAATTTCTAGATAGATAGATTACATAATTTTAAAGCATTTCAATAGTTCATAATGTGTGACTTTTGCGCTATTTAACATTTACAAACAATATATTTTATGTAAAGGAAATCGTAAGGAAGTGACAAAATATGGAAACTTTTTGTAGCTTGTGGCTTGAGCATAATAAGAATTAGATTGTATTATAAGCACTTGTTTAGCTTTCAGAAAACTTGCTGTTATATTTTGCTATGTGGCTGAGCCATTTTACATGTTCAGGTTCTCCATGTCCCCTCCAGCATTTGGTGACATTGTTACATTCTACTTCAGCTATTCTGATATTTGTGTAATAGTACCTGATCATGCTTTTTCGTATGTCATGAGCATTGTTTTATGTACTTATTTAAGATCTATGTATCCTATTCATTCAAATGTTGACTCATGTCTTTTGCTCAATTTTTAATTGGACTGTTTATATTTTTCTGCTTAATTTTGAGAGTTACTCATAAAGTCTAAATACAGGTGCTACGTAAGATATATAGTTTACAAATATTTTCTTCCAGTCAGTGTACAAATATGTCTTTCCATCCTCTTTATAGGGTATTTTCAGAACAAAACTTCCGGTTTTTGTTTATGTCTTAATTTTGAGGAGTAGCAGTTTATAAAATTTTAAATTATTATTATTATATTTTAAGCTTGTGAGCACAAATTGTGAGTTTTATTTAACTGCAAATGATGCAACCTATGTAACACATTCTTTTCTCATCCATGTTCTTCAACTGCTAACATTACCTTTACAGAGCCAAACATTATAAAATGTGCCTGACTGTTAATTTATTAACTCTATCTGTGAAGTGATAATATTCCGTAGGCACCCTTTGAAATGATGTTTTGAGAATTTATTTACAACCATTGAACACAGATGGTTTTGTAAATCTGGCAAGTAATTACAGGCTCCTTAAACTCCCAACACACATATATTTTAATATTTAAATAGCTCATTTTCTTCAAAAGTAATTTTCTACTGCTTTTTTCATAAAAATATAGAAAAGACAACATTTACAGTTTTAAAAACCTATATTTAACCCAAATCAAAATTTTTCTATAAATGATACCTCTTTCCAAAAGTTAAAAAGACATCACAGAATAATGTGATGTTAAACCAAAGACTCTCGCCATAATAACAGCATTTTACTTTTAGGTAACATCGTGCGGTATTTCCTTTTTAACCTTTCATTCTAGATTTCAACTATGTATATCCTATGTAAACACACCAGATTAATCCTAGTAATTCATATTTATGCAGAAGACTCTCATATATATGACCAGTTAGCATATAAACTATAATACCATAATTGCAAAAATAGCAAAAGGCAATCTTTATGAAAGCTTAAAGAAAAAGATTTTAATAAAAGTCGACCAACATTGCCCTAATTTTCAGTAAAAGTTACCTCTTCCTCCTACCTTTTCCCCTGCTTTGAATGGCACCTTTTATTGCATGTTAATACACAAAGATGTTTCTAGCACTTGTACTTAAGTTGGCCACTTACATGGCTGCTTTCTTTTCTAATACACTGACTTTATCAGAAGGCACCAAGATTAGACTCCTAAGGAGTTTCAGATTTTTTGTCCCTTTTTAGGTTCCTCTAGTATAATTTTCCTCAGAAAAGGATAACTTGAAAAACTTAAGGAACCAGAAGAAAATGAATGATGTAACACCAACTTGAAACTTGTAGCATTCAATAACTGTAAATATAGTAATAGGCTCCTTGAACATATCACTTAGGACAAAAAGTCAGAATAACTTTCTGAACATAAATGTAAAAATAGAGCACATTTATTAACCGTGGTGAAACTCTTAAGCTTACAGTAACAACATATTAAATCTTACATCATAACACACAGCCAAAAGCATTAGAAATTCACTGCCAGATATTCTGATGCACCATCCTGAAAATATGTCTGAAACATACCACTAACATATATAACAAGTAACAAAATATGGCGTTTATTTCACATAAAGAAAAGATAGTTTCATCACACAAACAGATTTGCATATTTCAGCTTTAAGTTCTAGAGATATATTTTAAAGATTAAAAAGAAAAACAAGATTCGCCCTTCAAATAAAATAGTCTCTCTCTATATATAATTCATTATTAATGGTTTTTATGCTCTTACAATGTAAAACATTTAGAAACTTTTGAATTCTAGAAATTTTGAACAGTTAATCTAGTCGGCCTTAACATATTCTAAATTCCCTTTCGAGAATCACATTAATGTTTTCAGTCCATTGGTCCAATATGGATGGAGAAACTCTTTCTTTTTCTTCTTCTTTGGTGGTTCATCCTTGGAGCTGCTATCTGTGCTGGTGCTGCTGCTACTGGAAGAGCTGGAATCTGAGTCTGAATTAGAGGAGGAGGAAGAGGTTGTGGAGGAGGCTGAGGATGAGGAATGAGAAGAACTTTCATCAGTGTCACTGTCCTCTGAGGAGGATGAGGTAGATGTTTCTTCACTCTCTGATGAAGAATCACTGGCTGAACTGTCACTGCTACTGCTACTGCTACTGGAACTAATTACACTTTTAGACCATTTTTTCTTGGTCTTTCTTTCTACATTGGTTGCTCCAATGCCAATAAACACGAGTGGGGAAGAAAGCTTCGTTGTAATAATAATCTGTTTCCTTTTTCTTTTAAAGTTTTCTTTAGTTCTACTGTCCTTGAGGGCCTATGTAGGTATTTACTTTCTAATGTGCATTCACAAGTCCAATGTCCAAATTCCAAGCATTTCTGACATCTTACATGTTGCTTATTTGCTTCATTACCCTCGTCTCCGGGCTATGAGCCGATGCATGGGAGTCGCCATCTTAGCACAACAAATCTTTTAAATAATGCTTTTGCTGTCAACTCAGAACTTTTAACCTTCAGTTGAATCTTAAGGAGGAGAGTTTCTGGTAAAATGTCAAGATTTCACTTGAAACTTTAGAAGAGAATCACTCTAGAAATAAAGGCGTCTAGAAACAGAAAAGCCACATAAAATCTGGACCATCTCAATCTAGGACTACATTAAAATGATGGACCCATATTCTAAGTGTGTGTGAGGAAATAAAATCACTAAAGTCTCTAAGTTCTTTATACATAATGTCCATTATCCATATAGCAGGACTGGATGACTTAAGCAAAATAAAATAGAAGGAAAATAAAAACAGTACCACGGATGATACCGATATCAAAGAGAGAAGACATAAATGTCAAAATAAATATCATTGATTAATAAAATCAGTAAAAATAATAATAAAGGAGTATTTTTCCTAAAGAACTAGGGTCTATAAAAAAGAAGAAATGGCCTTAGGCTTCTAGAAAGGTGCTGAACATCATTAACCTTTAATTATCATTAATGCAAATTACTGAAACGGGAAAGTTCCCTTATTCCCCTTGCAGGGCGTACAACAGGTGGATTGCTTGTTTGGTGCCCTACAGCTCAAACCCCTATGGGGAGCATGCAGGCGGACAGGTGCAGAGGCCATGAAGACTGTTTTTGGGCTCTGGCCCCATGGCAACATCTAGGACTACGGATGCCCACTTTTAGCTATGCTGTCTGCAGATGGCTTGTGTTAATCAGCTCGATAGACCGTCTGCCTTATTGCAAGGACAAGGGGCCAGTGTGGCAGCCTGAGTTTTTGCCCAGAGTACCAGAAGCATCAGATCACATATGGGCCCGAAGGTTGAGTGCGAAGTTTTACTGAGTTGTGGAGGTGGCTCTCAGTGAAATGGATGGGGAGCCAGAAAGGGGTATGGAGTGGGAAAGTGGTCTTTCCCTGGGGTCAGGCTGCCCAGTGGCTGGACTCTTCTCCAACTCCCACCAGCCGAACTCCCCTTGGCGTCCACATCATTTCACCATCACTGATATGCTGGTGTCTGCTGGTGTCTGCCGATATGTTCCTCTTGACATCTAGCCACTTGTGTCTGTGTCTGCTTAAGGTCTCAGGTTTATATGGGCACAGGGTCAGGGGTGTGGTGGCCAGATTGATCTTGGAAAATGTAACATTTTGGAGTGAAAACAGGAGTGCCTGTTCTCATTTAGGTCCGTGGGCACAGGCCCAAGGGTGAAGCCCCTGCCAGGGACCCTGGCATGAGATTAATAGTTCTTTTGAGTCTTCCTTTTGATTTATTCAAGAATTCTGATGCTGAGGTAGAAGGGAGTGTCAACCAGATTCACAGCAATTGCAGATAGGATATCTAAAGTGTAATTTAAATGGTCAAAGACCATTACTAATCTATAAAAGACAGTAGAGACAGTTGTACATGAAAAATGCCAATTCAAATTTTGCCAGATTTTGTTTCTACTTCCTAATGCATAACTTCAGGGACCTCTATAAAGCTGTTGTTCAAAGTATATTTAGAAGTTCTCATAAACTTCTCTCAAAGGATTAGACATAATTTTGTTCTACCAGGATGAAAACACTAGTTATACAGAGTTCAAATGGACAGTCTGCAGTGGCAGAGGGGATTGAGGAATTCTCAAAAAAAATGCTCAGGCTGCTGCATGTAGTAATAATAATATCAATAAACAGTAACAATAGCTACAATAATATAATAACAATAGCAAGAAGAAGGAGGAGAAGGAAAGAGGGGAGAAGGAAATAGAAACGCATCTTCTGTATGAGGCACTCTGCTAAGCCTTTACATTCATTATCTCCTGTTATTCTATGTGATAAACTTATGGGAGGAGAAATATTCACCTCTGTTGTTAATGTATCATAACTGGAGACTTAGGAAAATTTAATTATTTGCTTGGGGTCCTACATGTAGTCAATTTCAGACTGGACATTTGAACTGATGCTTATTTGCTATTACAAGCCACTTATTTAGAACATTTTTCCTTATTTTGTATCATACACAATGAAGAGTTTCCAAAAGTGTAGCTGTTTATTCATGCAGTTTTAATGCCAATATTCATAGAGTTTTAGGGATAATAACTTTTTTATGGCATGAAAACTACTACTGCTCCAACAATTAGTTTTCCTCTGAAGCTACTTCTTAAAACATTTTTGTAAGTTCTACAAAATGTTGAGGACTTGTGACTTATAGCAGAGAAAGTCGATGTTTCTCTAATATTCTCTCTTTCATTATCATGCTATTAGAATCCTTGATTTAAGTTAGTTTTCTGGGAAGCAGATAAGAAGGTGGAATTATTCATGCAAAAAATACTGAGGGGAAGAGCCTGTGAAGAATAAAATGGAGAGAGATCTTGAGAAGACTGAGAGAGGCTTCAATTGGGGATTCAGTATGACATCTAGGAAATGAGAAAGGGAGGGAAGGAAGAGTTTCAGAGTGCAGCTCAGCAGTAAGAAAAACTTACCAGCATGATCAAAGATGTCTGTTAGAGGCCAGGCGCTGCGGCTCATGCCTGTAATCCCAGCACTTGGGGAGGTCAAGGCAGGTGGATTGCTTGAGGCCAGGAGTTCAAGACCAGTTTGGCCAACATGGTGAAACCCTGTCTTTACTAAGAATACAAAAAAAAAAAAAAAAAGCCAGGTGTGGTGGCACACGCCTGTAATCCCAACTACTCAGGAGGCTGAGGCAGGAGGATTGCTTGAACCCAGGAGGTGGAGGTTGGAGTGAGCCGAAATCTCACCACTGCACTCCAGCCTGGGTGACAGGGTGAGATCCCATCTCGAAAACAAACGAACAACAACAACAACAACAAAATATGTCTGATAGAGAAATTGTCAGGAATGGTGGGCAGGAATGGCTGTCAAAAGTTGGTACAACTACCCAGTTGTCTGTGAATCTAGGTATGCTTATATATTACTAAGATTAAGCTAATGAGATATGTTGTAAAATGATGTGCTCAATACTTACGCTTACCCTTTAACTTCCTCCTCCATCTTTACCTTGCACCGCATTTACAGTAGCAAGCCATCTTGAGTGATGCTTGGGAGAGTGAATAAAGAGGATAGACAGAGTCAGAGTCCCCGGATAACTTCCAGAAGTGTCATCACACCAGCCCAGTTAGACGCAAAAAAGAAATGTCTAAACTCATTTTTAAATGCTATTATAGGACTCTTTACACAGACAGCTGTGTTTCAACCTTAACTGATAAACCTAATCATACTTAGAGATGAACTATAATTTTGCTGAGGCAGCAATGCTTAGAGTATACCAGAAAAAGAGATTTCTAAAAGTAAGTTAGCCTGTACAAAAATACTGTGACAGTACAAACATGTTTTAACATTGGCCTTGATGTTGCTGTTTTAATGGAAAGAAAAAGAAAGTTAAATACTTTGTCAAATTGAAACCAATAGGATTTGCTGACATGAGGAAAGAGAAGAAAAATTAATGAAGGATCCAAGATCTTGAAATTGTTGATTGGGTGAATGATGATACCATTAAACCAAACAGGAAGCATGGAGATGGATCAGGACTATTGGGAAGAAAATGATGAGTTTCGTTTTTGTTGAATTAGATTGAATTGCTGATGAAACATTTAAACTTGGTTGTCCCGTGTAAGGGGAAGATTGAATCTGCTCAGCAAGTGAAACAGATTCTTTATGAGCATAATATCTTTTCCTCTAAAACTTTTCTAAACCATTAGAGAAAGTTGTGCGTATAAAATAAAATCATAATATAGTATTCAGGCTTCCCATTTGTAATGGATGACAGTTTTTTGTTTGTTTTGTTTTTGTTTTACATTTACCACATATGGAAAATATCTTTGGGTTGTACAATGACATTTTGTGTATTCTGTACATTTTCCGGTTTAACCATTATAAATCAAGTGTTAGAGTAAAGGCATGACATTCTTTCTTTCATATTGTATCCGTATCCAGAGATGCCTAATTCCTTTACACCTTCTTCTCATCTGCCTACACGTTAGAAATTTAGGGAAAATTTTAGGTAAGGCAAAAATTCTATCTTTTCTCTTATTTATTATTACTTTTAAAATAATCTATTATAAAGCTTTTTAAAAATTAAAAATAATTAATCTTCATCAAATATTATGAATGCTTTTGGTTTAAAAGTCAATTTGTATTTTATGTTACAAAAATAGCATTTACTTTTTTTAATCTTGATTTTATATGACAGAGCTGTGAGATGTGTGATGGTAAATCAGAGTTGTATGATGGCAAATCTCAACATGATTTCAGTTTATATTTATAGATTTAAATTTTTCCACTAGTTAAAAGATGATATTGAGCACCTGTATTCATTATTTAACCTCTCTCATTTTAGTTATTGTTTTTTTTTAATCTTTGTAGTTCTTACTGTCGTGATTTTTTGCCCCAGGTAGAATTAAATAGGAGTAGATCCAGCCATGTCTTGTGGTGATTGATCTAGGGATTTCCTGACAGCTCAGAACATATTTAGTAATTACACCACTCAGACCTGAATATTGCATTATCTCCAACTGCCTGGAATGAAAATAATTTATCCAACTTGCTGCAAGAAATTCATTTTCACCATAAAGTGATCACTTTTCTTCCTAAATTGCATTATCTACGAGTAAAAGTCCAGGGGCCCTTCATCTACAGTCTTTTTCTATTCTGTTCATTTTTATTATCTTTGGCCATTTAATAGCTGAAGGAGAAGGTAGACAATGTTTTGGGCCTGCATTGTTTATCTTACTATCTGTCAGTGCAATAGAGATTTAGATTGTGTAACTTGATACAACAGTGCAAGACAAGTTAAGCAACAGGATTTCAGAATGTCTCCACCGAAGTTATACCTGTCCTACACAATTAAGTTCTGCAAGATACATTTAATTATGAAGGAAAGGCTATGAAAAAAAAATACTACAATCCAAAGAAATTAGTTTCCAATCTTATCCTGCTGAATCTTCAATAACCAAATCGACTTTATATATTTCCTTAGATCTTGGTAAAAGAGGAAAACAAACATTACAAATTAACACTGTTTTTCCATTTTAATACTTACATGAGATTAACTTGTGAGGATTTTATTTACACCTCATTGAACAAGTAAAAATAAAATAAATTAGGGATAATAAAATATACACATTAGAGGCACATATTATTCTTTGTACTACAGAAGACATTAAATGTTTAAAAACAAATTCAGCTTAAAAAGTTTAAAGAACTTTTGAGAAACTTTATTTTAGTGCTTATCTAGGGATCCAGATATTGTACATTTTTTATGTAGGTGAATAAGATTAAGACATAACAAATTTAATATGTTGATACATTTTAATTTACTCAATTGCCTTAGATTATAAAAATTAATTAAAGAGATTTCCATAATGTTCTTATATCGTAATGAATTAATTGCTCTTTAAATATTTCCTCTTTAAATTTTCAATAGAATACTTAGTAGCTTTTAATTTTTACATATATTATATATTCTCAAGCTGCCGTTTCTATTACAAAATGTGTTTGTGCCTGGGAGTATAATATATGATCCAAATAAGAGCTTTCCTTAAGTTTAAAAATAATATGATTAACTCTATGAAAATATATTGACTAGTATCCATTGAAACAGGATATAAATATAAAATGTGATATATATTTCATGAATAATAATGTAAGCATAAAAACATTGTGTAATAATATATAATGTTTAACAAATCTTTTTGACTTCATGAATTTCAAATTTTTTTATTATACTTTAAGTTTTAGGGTACATGTGCACAATGTGCAGGTTAGTTACATATGTATACATGTGCCATGTTGTGTGCTGAACCCAGTAACTCGTCATTTAACATTAGGTATATCTCCAAATGCTATCCCTCTCCCCTCCCCCCACCCCACAACAGGCCCCAGTGTTTGATGTTCCCCTTCCTGTGTCCACGTGTTCTCATTGTTCAATTCCCACCTATGAGTAAGAACATGTGGTGTTTGTTTTTTTTTCCTTGGGATAGTTTGCTGAGAATGATGGTTTCCCCCTTCAATCATGATTTATCTACAGCACATTTTTATGTCTATAAGGCCAAGACACACAGATATCCCCCAGAGGCTGCAAAAGGCAAGGAATCGGATTGTCTACTACAGCCTTCAGAAAGAAATACCAACTTGCTGATACTTTAGTTTTTGCCCAGAGATCCCTGTTAGACTTCTGACTCCCAGAATTGTAGGTTGATAAATTTACGTTGTTGTAAGCACTTTTTACAGTAAATTACATTAGCTATAAATGATAAAAAAGGAGACAGTCACTGAAGGATAAAATAGGAGGAAATTTCAGGCAGAGGAATTAAGACATAAAGGGCCTTAGTATATACAACAACTTGAACTGGACGAAATGTTTTGCAAATCTGCAACTATTTTAAAATACAAAATTGATTTTTAAAATTTCCAATGACAAAACAAGTTTTTATGAATCTTTAGGGTTTATACTATGAAGGCTCTCTGAGACTTTATTCTTTTTTATAGGCCTCATTTATGTATTTACTCATTTGTTCAAGAATATAGGTATTTTACAAATAAAGACATAGATATCACAAATTTGATTTATAAAAGTTTCTTATGTTTCTTCTGCTGGAAAATATTTTGAAAACAGGTATTTCTATCCTTTCTTTTTTGGTACATGCATTTGTGACTTTTCTCTTTTTTTTTACTTTGTGATGAGAATTTTTTAAATATTATTATACTTTAAGTTCTGGGATACAAGTGCAGAATGTGCAGGTTTGTTACATAGGTATACATGTGCCATAGTGGTTTGCTGCACCCATCGACCCATCATCTACATTAGGTATTTCTCCTAATGCAATCCCCCCCCAGCCCTCCACCCCTGACAAGCCCTGGTGTGTGATGTTCCCCTCCTTGTGTCCATGTGTTCTCATTGTTCAACCCCCACTTATGAGTGAGAACATGTGGTGTTTGGTTTTCTGTTCCTGTGTTAGCTTGCTGAAAATGATGGTTTCCAGCTTTATGTCCCTGCAAAAAAACCGGAACTTATCCTTTTTTCTGGCTGCATAGTATTCCATGGTATACATGTGCCACATTTTCTTTATCCAGTCTCATTGATGGGCATTTGGACTGGTTCCAAGTCTTTGCTGTTGTGAATAATGCTGCAGTAAACATACGTATGCATGTGTCTTTATAATAGAATGATTTATAATTCTTTGGATATATACCCAGTAATGGGATTGCTGGGTCAAATGGAATTTCTGGTTCTAGATCCTTGAGGAATTGCCACACTGTCTTCCATAATGGTTGAACTAATTTACACTCCCACCAACAGTGTAAAAGCATTCCTATTTCTCCACATATTCTCCAGCATCTGTTGTTTCCTGACTTTTTAATGATTGCCATTCTAACTGGTGTGAGATGGTATCTCATCGTGGTTTTGATTTGCAGTTTCTCTAATGACCAGTGATGACGAACTTTTTTAAAAATGTTTGTTGGTCACATAAATGTCTTCTTTTGAGAAGAGTCTGTTCATGTCCTTCATCCACTTTTTGATTTTTTCTTTTTGTAAATTTGTTTAAGTTCCTTTTATATTCTGGATATTAGCCCTTTGTCAGATGGATAGATTGCAAACATTTTCTCCCATTCTTAAGGTTGCCTGTTCAGTCTGATGATAGTTTCTTTTGCTGTGCAGAAGCTCTTTAATTTAATTAGATCCCATTGGCTTTCATTGCCATTGCTTTTGGTGTTTTAGTCATGAAGCCTTTTCCCATGCCTATGTCCTGAATGGTATTGCCTAGTTTTCTTCTAGGGTTTTTACAGTTTTAGGTTTTACGTTTAAGTCTTTAATCCTTCTTGAGTTACTTTTTGTATAAGGTGCAAGGAAGGGTTCCAATTACAGTTTTCTGCATATGGCTACCCAGTTTTCCAAACAGCATTAATTAAATAGGGAATCATTCTCCCTGTGCTTGTTTTTGTCAGGTTTGTTAAAGATCAGATGGTTGTAGATGTGTGACATTATTTCTGAGTCCTCTGTTCTGTTTCATTGACCTATATTTTTGTTTTGGTATCAGTACTATGCTGTTTTGGTTACTGTAGCCTTGTAGTACAGTTTGAAGTCAGATAGGGTGATACCTCCAGCTTTGTTTGTGTGTTTGTTTGTTTTTCTAGGATTGTCTTTGCTATGTGGGCTTTTTTTTGGTTCCATATGAAATTTAAAGTAGTTTTTTTTTTTCTAATTCTGTGAAGAAATTCAACGGTGCTTGACAGGGATACCATTGAATCTATAAATTACTTTGGGCAGTATGGACAGTTTCACAATATTAATTCTTCCTATCCATGAGCATGGGATGTTTTTCTATTTGTTTGTGTCCTGTCTTATTTCCTTGAGCAGTGGTTTGTAGTTCTCCTTGAAGAGGTCTTTCACATCCCTTGTAAGTTGTATTCCTAGGTATTTTATTCTCTTTGTAGCAATTGTGAATGGGAGTTCACTCATGATTTAGCTCTCTGTCTATTACTGGTGTATAGGAATGCTTGTGATTTCTGTGCATTCATTTCGTATCCTGAGACTTTGCTAAAGTTGCGTATCAGGTTAAGGAGATTTTGGGCTAAGAAGATGGGGTTTTCTAAATATGCAATCATGTCATCTGCAAACAGAGACAATTTGACTTCCTCTATTCCTATTTGAATACCATTTATTTATTTTTCTTGCCTGATGGACCTGGCCAGAACTTCCAATATTATGTTGAATAGGAGTGGTGAGAGAGTGCATCCTTGTCTTGTACTGGTTTTCAAAGGGCATGCTTTCAGCTTTTGCCCATTCAGTATGATATTGGCTGCAGAACAAAGCGAGAAAGATCTAAAATTGACACCCTAACATCACAATTAAACAAACTATAGAAGCAAGAGCACACAAATTTAAAAGTTAGCAGAAGACAAGAAATAACAGATCAGAGCAGAACTGAAGGAAATAGAGACACAAAAAATGCTTCAAAACATCAATGAATCCAGGAGCTGTTTTTCTGAGAAGATTAACAAAATAGAGAGGCCACTAGCCCAACTAATAAAGACGAAAAGTGAGAAGAATCAAATAGACACAATAAAAAATGATAAAGGGGATATCACCACTGATCCCACAGAAATACAAACTACCGTCAGAGAATACCATAAACACTTCAATGCAAATAAACTAGAAAATCTAGAATAAATGGATAAATTCCTGGACACATATACCCTCCCGAGACCAAACCAGAAAGAAGTCAAATCCTGGAATAGACCAATAACAAGTACTGAAATTGGGGCAGTAATTAATAGCCTACCAACCAAAAAAAGCCCAGGACCAGACAGAATCACAGCCGAATTCTACCAGAAGTTCAAAGAGGAGCTGGTACCGTTCCTTCTGAAACTATTCCAAACAATAGAAAAGGAATGACTCCTCCCTAACTAATTTTATAAGGCCAGCGTTATCCTGATACCAAAACCTGGCAGAGACAGGACAAAAAAAAGGAAATTTCAGGCCAATATCCCTGATGAACATCAATGTGAAAGTCCTCAATAAAATACTGGCAAATTGAATCCAGCAGCACATCAAAAAGCTTATCCACCACGATCAAGTTGGCTTCATCACTGGGATGCAAGGTTGGCTCATCACACACAAATCAATAAACATAATCTATCACATAAGCAGAACCAATGAGAAAAATCACATGATTATCTCAATAGATGCAGAAAAGGCCTTCAATAACATTTAACACCCCTTCATGCTAAAAACTTTCAATAAACTAGGTATTGAGGGAATGTATCTCAAAATAATAAGAGCTATTTATGACAAACCCACAGTGACTTCTCTCTTTGATTCATAGAGTGGCAATTCCAAACATCTCTTTTAAAGTGTGGAATAAAGATGTCTGCCATGAAGTGTCAGTGTAACCTGAATGTTACATCCCTGGGATAAATGACTTTACTTCTTCTATTAGTGCCAAGATAATTGACAACAATATTAATTGTCACAGTTATGCAAAAATAAGTTTACACTTCGTTTTTGGGACATTGAGAGATGGAAAAGACTAAGGACTTGGAATATCAGGAGGTGGAAAGATAGATTACCATTTATAAAGGCTCTCCATTTCAAGATCAAGGAATCATTGTCACATGACAAATGACTTAGAGTTTGGTTTTATAAGGCAAGGATTTTCAAGAACATCTCAAAACAGATATCTTGAGGTAACTCAGAAGCTTTTTAACACTGAGAAGCTGTGAAGAGGAATTGAAGCCAGTGGAGGACATTGAAGTGTTATGTAATATTGGGTGAAAAGTGGAGAGTATGCCATCAGAAGAAACAACATAGAACGCTGAGACTGGAATATGGGGTGGAGGCAGAGCACATAAGACTGATCTTTTACATTTTATACAGTGCAATACTAATGCCTAATTTCATAATTATGTGAATGTACGACTTACATTTAAAAATTATTTTTAAAACTTTACTTTTTAAGTGTATTTACATTTCTAGCTATTTTTATGCCCTGAAACTGAAACTTCATTGAAAGGATATCATCGATATTGCCAAAAGAAAATATAAGAAAATATAATATTTTTCATGTTTGATATATGTGAAGTTGATTTAAAATAACTGATGTGGCTGTTTGTACACATATACTAACATATACTAATTGAACGGCATTTTCTTTGAAATAATTTCCTGACAGCACCATTTTTCTGTGTGACGGCAAAGAGCATTTATGGCTGTTTCCTTTCTCTCTACTTTTCCTTGGTGTCACACTTTGGTCTTGCTTCCCATTTCTTGTTCTTACATTGCATTAATTTGTTTCTGTTTATTCTTATATTCTCCCTGAGATGTCAATAATGATATGGTCCTACCAAATCAACTTGACATAGACAAAACAAATATAACCAGCTGTTGTCATCATGTCTCTCTGCTGTGCACTTTTTAAGCTGAACTGCCTAGAAAAATTACTTGTAAAATTCCCCAACTGCTTTACAATAAAACAAGAATTATCCTTATATAATAGAGAGAGAGAGCAAAGTTTCACACAGCACAAAATGTTGCTAGAGTCCATATCAAAACAGTGAATAATTAAGGTGCATATCTAATGTAAATTGCAAAATATATTTATACTGTCAGCATCTTCATGTATCAGTCTATTTTTACACTGCTTATAAAGACATACCTGACACTGGGTTATTTATGAAGAAAAAAAGTTTAATGGACTCACAGTTCCATGTGGCTGCGGATGCCTCACGTTCATGGAGGAAAGTAAAACGCACATTTTACACGGTGGCAGACAAGAGAATGAGAACCAAGCAAAAGGGGTTTCCCCTTAAAAAACCATTCTATCTTGTGAGACTTATTTACTACCAGGAGAACAGTATGGGGGAAACTGCCCCCAAGACTCAGTTACCTCCCACTGGGTCCCTCTCGCAATATGTGGGAATTATGGGAGCTACAATTCAAGATGAAATTTGGATGAGGATACAGCCAAACCCTATAACTCCATAACTTCAG
The DNA here is from genome assembly GCF_029281585.2 of Gorilla gorilla gorilla. NCBI lineage: Eukaryota > Metazoa > Chordata > Mammalia > Primates > Hominidae > Gorilla > Gorilla gorilla. The sequence continues at coordinate 75,477,849 of NC_073243.2, forward strand.
GAATTATAGAATCAATCCAATTGAAATTAAACATGCCTAGTTTTCTATTTGTTTTTCTGAAGACTGTTAAAACCCAGATACACTGAAGGGTTCTTGGAGGCAGTTAACGGCAAGTGAAGGAAAGCTCTCCTCACTGTAATTCAGTGTCACTAGTTTGTCTACTCTGGTAGTCGGACTAGGGAGCACAGTGTTTCACAGCAGGTCGGACTTTTAATGCTCAGTCAGCTAGTGACAGTGGGTAGACCAGCAAAAGCAGCCCCTTGGAGGTATATTTAATGTGACACAAGATTTGGTTGAGAGACCTGTAACCGTTAGAGATGAAGGTTGTAAAAGTCAATTGATAGAGTGAAATCAAAATGAGTCGGAATAATGGGCTGAAGCAGTCACATTGAAATGTATTTTCACTTTTCCAATTTTCTTTATGTTTCTAAACTTATAATCTTACTCTCTCTATTACACATGTACTTTTATCTATCACTTTTCTTCCAAGGAATTTAGAATGCCAGATCATCAATCATCAAAGCAGACTTAGAAGACACAAAAAGTTATTGCTATTCCCCTTTTTCAGATAAAAAAAGAAAATTGAAGGGGCAGCTAAATAATTTTTCCCCTGGATCAGTCCAAGAAGTCACTGGCAAAATCAAGAGGGATTTCAAGGTCTTTTGTGACCCATATCCACAAGTATAAAATGAAAGTGTGAGATAATAACACGAACAGAATTCAAATAAGCTGTCAACGAAGTTCAAATTTCTCTTGCTCTTCTGCTGGGAATAAACAAAAAACAGATTTTGTTTATCAACGTGTGTTCATTTTGTGTTTATATGAATAATGTTCTTGAAATAGAAGGTGCTATAAATAAGTATATATGTTCATATATATACCTATATGTTTTGACATAATTATACTTTTGTTTTTTCTCAAATATGCTATTTTCCCGCACATATTTCCATTCTAAATCCTTTTTTGAATATTCACTATACTATGTTCAGAATTCAGTTGTAAAATTCTGTTATATCTAATATTCTATTTTACTGATTATAAAATTACAGGACAATTTTACAATATTGGGAAATATACAAAGGCTCAGTATGTGAGTCTACAGATACTGCTGCCTTTGAAATGAAGTGACCCTTTTTCCTATTTATCTATGTATTTTCTTACAAAATGAAATTATTGGACTTCAGGATTCAGAGGAAAGGTTTAAAGCTCTCATGAGTGTTACTGTCAGGTTTATTAAGAAAGGTGCTTCTTATTGCAAATTATAAATTACCTTTTCTCTTGAAGACATGAGAAAACTGACATTATAAGGCTGACAACTTATCCTAAACCTGAAGAGAGACAGGCATTCTCTGGGAGAAAAAAGATTCCGTCATTTGCTTTCTTCAGGCAAATGCTGTGGAACCCCATATAAGCAGTAAAATGATTCAGCTAGAAGTGTTTAACAAATTGCCAAAGGCTAAGTGTGGAATAGTGAACCAATGTGAAGACTCTCGTTTCTGCAGACATATGGGAGTTGTATGTCTGCAGAAGCCAGGATCTTCACACTGGTACACTATTCAATACTTGTTACATTATTACACTGTGAAGTTTTTTGCAGGTTTTCCAGGTATGATTACCACCAGGTGCTCCCAGATTAGATAAGGAGACATTCATTAGCCAGAAAGAAAACAATTTTGTTTCAGCTTGTATATCTTCAAAGAGATAATATGCTTCAGAAATGAAATAAATAAAGATGAAATATAATATTTTAATTTTACTTTTAATTTCTCTAAAATAAACTTTTTTCATAAAAAGTTGTAGAAATATAGTATGTTCATAACATGAAAAATTGAAAGTTTTGACTGTAATGACACATAGAAGGGGATGGATTTATTGGGAATATTATGGTACAAGTCTACTATTCTATAAATAAAACCATATAATATTATTTAAGGGTGTATTTAGATTATTTCAAAATATAAGTTGAAAACCCAAGACGATCATTTAAAGAAATTTTTTTAAAAGATGGATATATTGTCCTTGTTAAAGAGGGTAATGACATGACGGTCAGGTTTCAAGAAGCCATAATAATCTTAATTATGTATATAATATACAGTAATACATCAAACTATATGAGGTAAAAATAAACAGATTTGAACAGAGAAATATCCACAATTATAACTGGAAACTTTAACACTACTGTCCCAGAAATTGATAGGCCCATTAGGCAGAATGTCAATACAGATATAGATAACCTGAAAAACACTATCAGCCAACTTGACATGATTGACATTTGCAGAACATTTTACCCAACAACAAATGAATATACATTCTTCTCCTGTGCACATGCAGCATTTATAAAGAAAGATCATCTTCTGGCTGCAACACAAACCTTAGCAAGCTTAAAATAATGCAAATCACATAGTGCATATTTTTAAAAGATAATATAATTAAACCTTGTTGACCAAAGTGACAGAAGAAAGCAGGAGTCTTAATCAAAGGAGGTTATTATGCCAAGCTTCAGGATGTGCACCCAGGAATAACATGAGCTTTCCAGATATGTGTCCTCAAGCTCAGCATAATAAATTTCACTTGATTTAGATACCTGCTATGGTTTCTCATTTGGATTGACATTATTGTCATCCCAGATGAGACCCCTGAGTGGGGTCTAGCTTTCCTGAAACACAGTAAATCTCTGCTCAGTGCTCAGTACCAACTGAGAGACTTTCTTCATTTGATTATGCTGTATAACCTACCAAGGATCAAGGGCTTCTCCTTGCTAAGGTCTCCATCTCCCAATCTTTGGTTTAGATCTCAAAATTTGATTGCCATGAAAACCCCATGGAAATTTGTTGGCTTTCAATAAAGAGAGAGAATCTCCCACTTCTATGAGGACAGAGAGCAATCTTCAGCCCATTAACTTCATCTCTAAGTAAGGAGTTGGGTTGGAGTATTATCTTAAGTTTGTTTGCTGAATTTTTGCCAGTCCTAACTTCTTTTTCTTCTGCAATTGCTTTTTCTTGTTTGGTTGCTTGGTTTTGGTTTTCCTTCTTCTGGATTTGACCAACTTTTAATGACCTATAGTGTATGAATGTGGAATTTCCACTCCAAAGACAACGGAGAACTTACTTCCAGGGCATTCTCAGGCAGTGGATAATCTCATGAGGGTGTCTGAGAGGAAGCTCCTGCAATGTGTAGTAGCCCTAGCCAGATTCCATTCTTGGAAGAACAGATGAGTCTGTTTTCCATTATTTTATCTACTTTGCTAAAACACTAGGACAATATTGCAGAATGTCAGCAGATAACTATTAAAAAAACAAAAATCACACATTATTAAATTCAAATTTCCAAAATGGTTTCTGTGATAAATTAGGCATTCTTGTCAAATGTCATATGACTAAGTGAGCTATGACCAAAACTAGTGACCTGGACTACTTAGCTGACCAGTTGTCCTGTATAATGGTATGAAAGGAAAAGCAAAAGACTGCTGAAGTTATGAAGCAAAACACAGCTGTTACAATTGCAACAGCTGACCTCTCGAAACTTCCAGGCCAATAAGAAAATTAGGTCCACTGGCCCTGGGAGTTTTCTCCTGCAAGAAACCAGGGCATTTTGAAATAAACTGCAAGAAACTGAAAAGGAAACAGGTTGATAAGCTCAAATTAAACTAGGGCTTCTCCGAGGAAATAAGTGGTTTTCATGTCTCCCAATACTCTGCTTTAACCACTTTGGAGAAATTAACAAAATAACAAATAATAACTCTCATCGGCCCTTATAGTCAAGGGAACTATTCTATCAGTTATAAATCCCACCTTATCTGAAAAGCCTGTTCCTCAGAATAATCAAAGGTTAATATGGTGGGTCCACCTAATAAACCTATTCCTTGCTTTAAATCGAAACCTTTGCCCTACTGGTCCATTGAGTCTGGCCTTCCTCCTACGGGCTATGAATGTGATACCCTCAGCTAATCCCATGTATTCCTGATACGCCCCGAAAGCCCCAGTTAACCTTCTGGGTCAATATTTCCTCATTATCCATAATACTCACGTCTATTTTGCCCAAAGGGGAAAATATTTTTAGAGCTCAAACAATGGGATTGGGGGAAGCAAAGAAGAAATATCACCCTGATAATGTGCCACATGTTGGCATTAGTGGCATAAGATGCCCTCATGTGATTGGGAAAATAAATGGAAAAACAATAATGCAATAAAGAGAAGGAGAGTATAAGAATCCTTTTAAGCTCTCTATTTTTTCTGTTAACCCCAAATATTGAGCAGTTAGTTGAAGCTGTTCCTTCCTGGGTATGATCTACTCCAATTGTGAAGATAACCCACTCTGCCATTTTAATACCTTAAAATGAAAAGAAAGCTACCAGGAAGTTATCAAGATATGTGGCAGCATACATGTCTGAGATATTGTTCTCAGACATGGGGAATATGCTAATAGAGATATGATAAAAAAAAATCTGTCAGCCACAATAGGACAGATCGCTTAAGATACTCCAAAGAGCATTGCAGTACAACAAATGTCTCTGAATTCCTTGGATCAAATAGCGCTGAATAAAAGAATTGCCATAGACTTTCTCCTAACCAAACCAGCAAGTATCTGTGCAGTAGATCACACCATCAGTTTCACTCACATCACCATTTCAGGTGAACTAGAGACTTGTATTGAAATAATTACCAAGTGAGCTAAGTGGTTACAAGAGGTACAAAATATTCAACTTCTTAATGTGCTGCACTCTTGTCTTTCTATGGAAGTGGAAAATTTCTTTTAGTCTGCAACTCAAACCTTTGTTATAATCATAGCCTGTATCCCACCTATCTGATTATCAATGAAATCGCTTATGTTATAAATAACCAACTGCTATACGTCATCTACTAAAACCAAAATTATGGTCGCACAGAGTACAGAATAGATAGATAGACTGAACCCATTAGCCTAGCTGCAGTTCCATTTTATACTTCTAGAAAGCCCAATTTGTCTCAGGCCTAGATTAATCTCATTATCATTCACCTTTTTGCCTCCAACATGAGACATGACTTTCCGGGAATCAGCCTTTTCAGAACCAAGGGCCAAAAAGGACTTTTAAGTGTGATCATCTATGTTCTTTAAAGAGAAATCTCAGTCTAAAGGAGAAAATATGAAAATAAGTGAACAGAAAAACTGATCAGCACAGGCCCCTTGTAAATTTCTGTTCTGACCCAGGAATGTGTGTTCATGTTAAAACCCATAGAATATATAACACCAAAAGTAAACCCAAATGCAAGCTATGAACTTAGGATAATAATGATATGTCAGTGTAGGTTCACTGACTATAAAAATGTACTACTCAGGTGCAGGATATTGACAGTGGGGGAGGCTGTACATGTGTGGAGGCAAGAAGTATATGATAACTTTCTGTATTTTTGCATAATTTTGGTGTAAACATAAAATACTCTAAAAATAAAGGTATTATATGTAATATATATAACAATATATACAATATATAAAATATATATAACTTAATAATATATACAATATATAAAATATATATAATATAACCCACAAACATACTTGTGTGTGTGTGGATCTGTGTGTATACACCATTTTATATATCCATTCATGTATGCATGGACACTTAGGTGGATCCCATATCTTGGCGATTGTGAATAATGGTGCAGTGAACATGGAAATGCAGATTATCTTTTCAGCATACTCATTTTATTTCCTCTGGATTCATATCCAATAGCAGAATTCCTGGATTATATAGTAGCTACATTTTTAAGTTTTTGAGGAACACCCATACTATTTTTCATAATGGCTGTATTAATTTACATTCCCATGAATAGTGCTCAAGCTTTCTCTTTTCTCCACATCCTCACCAAGACATGTTTTCTTTCATGTTTTGGATGATAGCCATTCTAACAGGTGTGAAATGATATCTCATTGTGGTTTTAATTTGCATTTTTCTGATTAGTGGTTTGAAGCATTGGTTTATATACTAATTGGCCATTTGTATATCTTCTTTAGAGGAATTTCTATTCAGGTGCTTTGCAAAATTTGTAATGGGGTTATTTGTTTTCTTAGCATCAAGTTGCTTGAGTTCCTTATATATTTTGGATATTAACTCCTTATCAGATACATGGTTTGCAAATATTTTTTTCTTATTCCATAGGGTGTATCTTCACTTTGTTAATTATCAAAGAATGACAATTCTGTAATTTGCAAAAAAATGAATGAACTCGTAGGATATTATGTTAAGTGAAAACAACCAGGCACAGAAAGACAACTACTGCATGGTCTTATGTATATGTGGAATAGCAAAAGGTGAACTTACAGACATAGAAAGTAAAATGGTGGTTACTGGGAGCTGGGACAAAGGGAGGAGTGGTGAGATTTTGGTTAAAGAATACGAGATTTTACTTAGAGTAATAAATTGAAGAGATCTACTTACAACATGGCGACTACAACTAATAACAATGTATTGCATTCTCAAAAATTACCAATAGAGTAGATTTTAAGTATTTTCACCATTAAAAAATGTTTGAAGTAAGGAATGTGTTAATTAACTCTAGTTATTTCACAATGTATACATATTTTGAAATATGTATTACACAATAAATATGTGTAATTTTTATTTGTCTATTAAGATTTAATTAAAAATAAAATGCAAAACAATATTTTTATTATAGTACTTCAAAAATAGAATATTTAGATATAAATCTACAAACATTTGTGCATAATCTGTATGTTGAGAACTACAAAACATTAAGGCAAAATATCAATGCAAATCTAAGTAAATGGAGAGACATGGCATACTTGTAGATAGGAAGACTCCATATTTTTAAGATGTTCCCAATTGCATCTATAAATTCCATGCAGTACAAATATAAACCCCAGCAAGCTCTTTTTGTATCACGATTTACAACAAGTGGATTCTAAAATGTATACAGAAAGGCAAAGAAACTAGAATTTCCAAAACTATTCTGAAAAAGTTTACCATAAAGTTGCATTAGACAGATGGCTGCATTAGCTAAAGAATAGACATATTAGTTGATAGGAACAAAATAGCCCAGAAAAAGAACTCAGGAATATACTGAACTAATACTTGAAAAAAAGTATAAAGAAAATTCAAGGAAGACAAATAGTATTTGCAATAAATGTACTAGAACAATTGGATATCCATGTGGTGAAAACAAAAATAACTTGACTATACACCTCATACCTTACACAAAAATCAGCTGAAATGAATCATAGTTCTCAATGTATAAATTAAAACTATAAAACTTCTAGAACAAAACATTGAATAAAATCTGTATGGCTTTGGCAACATACGACACTAACATCATGCTTCATAAAAGAAAAATTGAAAAAATTGGATTTTATTGGAATAAAAACCTTTGTTATTTAAATAACATTAAGGGAATAAAAAGGCAAAACACAAAACAGAAGAAAATATGTGTTTTTCATATATTTGGAAAAAGACATATATAGGATATACAAACATTACTAAAAACTCAACAGAATTTAACTGCTTATTTTAACTCTGTTTAAAATGAACAGAACAGGCTGGACATGGTGATTCATGCCTGCAATCTCAGCACTTTGGGAGGCCAAGGCAGGATGTTCACTTGAGGCCAAGAGTTTGAGACCAGCCTGGGCAATACAGAAAGACCCCATTTTGTTTTGTTTAAAAAACATGTAAAAAATAGTCAGGCATGGTAGTACACATCTATAGTCCTAGCTTCTCAAGAGGCTGAAGCAAGAGGATTGCTTGAGCCCAGGAGTTCGAGGCTGCAGTGAGCTATGATCATGCCACTGTACTCCAACCTGGGTGACAGACAGAGATCCTGTCTGGGAAAAAGAAAAAAAAGCAGAATACAATATGAACAGACGATTCATTTCACCACATGAGATATTCAGATGACGAATAATCATGTTAAAATATGCTCAACACATTAGCCATTGGGGAAATGCAAGATAGATATAGAAAGAAAAGCTACTGCATACCCATTAGAGTGACCATACGAAAAAAATGGTTTATTGGTCAGAATTCTTCAGAGAAAAAGAACCAACAGAATGGGTAGATGAATGATAGATAGGTGATAGATAGATAGATAGATACATAGATAGATAGATGATAGATAGATAGATAGATAGATAGATAGATAGATAGATAGATAGATAGATAGATAGAAACACAAGAGGGGATATATTAAGAGATTTGGCTCGTGCAACTATGGCAGCTTTGAAGTCCCACAACAGGCCATCTGAAAGCTAGAGGCCCTGTGATGTCAGTAGCATGGTTCAGTCCAAGCCTGAAGGCATCAGAACCAGAGGAGTTGAAGATGTAACTCTAAGACTGAGGCCCAATGCTGCTAGTGTAACTCCTGAAGTCAAAAAGGTGGAGAGCATGGAGTTCTAATGTCTAAGGTTATGAGAAAAACTATGTCTTCGCTCCAGGAAAGAGAGAGAAAATTGCTTTTCTCTGCCTTTTTTGTTCTATAAGGGCCCATAGCTGATTGAGTGATGTCCTCTCACATTGAGAGCAGATCTTCTCACTCTCTCTACCCACTCACACAAATCTCCTCTGGAAACATCCTCACAGACACATGAAGAATTAATGCTTTACCAGTTCTCTGGATATTTCTTAATCCAGTCAAGTTGATACCTAAAATGAGTCATCCCAGATGACAATATGAAATGAATTGCAGAGTAAAAGAAACTCACCCATTTCTTATGGAAATTAAGTTTCCACTTTAGAAAACAGTGTGATACTTTCTTACAAAGGTAAACAGACAGCATCCACACTTTTAAATACTTACCAAAATCAGTTGAAAACATATTTACAACCAAACCTGTAATAAATATGTATAACAGTTTTATTCATAATAACCCAAAATAGAGTACAACAAAGAGGCACATTCTCATGACTACAACATAGCCAGACCATATCTCTACACAAAAATTTTAAAATATTAGTAGAGTATGTTGGTCCATGCCTGTAGTTCCAGCTATTTTGGAGGTTGAAGCAGTGAAGCGAGAGGATTCCTTGAGCCCAGGAGTTCGAGGATGCATTGAGCTATAATTGCACGACTACGCTCCAGCCTGAGTGAAAGAGCTAGACACTGTCTAAAAAAATTAAAAATTAATTAGTTAATTAATCAGGATAGCAGATCCCAGAATGGATTGCAGATGGTGACAACTAATTATAACTCTCTTAGAAATGCATGATATCAACCTCATTGAAAGAGGTGGGGAAAAGAAAATGATTGTAGTAACATTGTAAACAGTTCTTTGACTGGATTTTTAAAGGCTAAAGCCAGAGGGACAGTATATAAACACTGTCATGTAGATGAAAATGTGTTTCTCACTGTGTAATGGTATAGATATTCTAAAACTTCTGTTATGTGTACACTAGGCTTGAACAAAACAGCCAACATTGTCTACATGGTAGACAATGAGGGTCAGAGTCTTCACTGCTAGAGAAAGAAATTATAATTAAGTAAGGAGGGGCACGGCTAGAATGAGATCTTTGCTGCAAAATTAGAGAAATGAGCACATACATATATACACACACACAAACACACTCATACAAATAGAAATGGAAATAAACTCAGATACACATATATACATAAGTAAGTAGACATCAAATATGCCTTCTAGTTCGGACAACTGGTAGGTTCTAGAAATAGTGACACCTAGTAGCAATCAGCAATGTAGCATCCAGATCAGTTCTTAAATACCATTTTCCAATGAAACAAACCATGGTTCCCTAAAAAATAGCTGAATCTAAGACTGTGGCAAGATAAATATAAATTTAGTTTGAAACATATTATAGTGACAGATAGAAAAATGCTCTCTAACAAACAATGAAATAAATAATAAAAAATTAATAAGATGCAAAGAAAAAAATGAGAGCTGGTGAAAGAAACAGTCACCAACCAGAATGAGCTACCAATAGCCAAAGTTAGAACAATCCAGTCAAAACAATAAATAGCAATATTGTTGGATTATAGCCCCCAAAATAAAATATATCTGCAAGTCCATACTGATATAAATAAATGATTGTATTAATAACTTATGGGGGAAATTGTTTTTCTTTACAGGAAATATTTGATGAAAAAAATTTAAAATTGGAAGTACACCAGAGTCATAATTGCTGCTGGCATAATATGTGAATAGTCCAAAAGTTGGAGAATCTTTAGGGAAAAACAACATATTTTCATAGTCTCAAAATATATTTTTCAAGGTGTCTTTTAATTGTCATGGTTGTTTTGACATACATCAACAAATTCTTTGATACTGGTTTCACCAGGATAATCCACACTGTTGAAGAGCACTGAACTTTGTCACTTGTTTTTAATAAGTAGAAAGGTAAAAATAGTAACTCTGCAGTGGAGAAATCTGATAGCGATCACTTTAACCAAGTGTTGAAGATAATGTAACCAATAATGCTATGTTGACACCATGTAACCTCTGATATGATGCAATGAGAAGGGAGGTAATCTTTGTGGTATTCTTCCCAAAAAGCCATACCTCCCTGAAACACTTACTGAGTGTTATTCAGAAGTGTCAAGGTGTGAACAAAGAAAAAATCTCAAGAAATTGTAATGTATTGGAAAAGACTACGGAAACATGATGGCGAAAAGTGATGTCTTCTCAACTGAACCTAAGGGCTATATATATGTAGAAAAATTGGTAAAATCAAAATTGTGGGAGTTTTATGTAGAGTACGTGAAAAATAATGTATTAGTTTGGGTAACTGTACCATCACTGTATAAGCTGTGAGAAAGGCATTTGGGAACACTCTTAGCTATTTATTCAACTATTCTCTAAATCTAAAATTATCTCAATAAACACATTTTTAAAATAAAATTATTGTGTTCTTTCTCCTTCTTCTCAGTCTTGCCAGCATTTGTTATTTTTTGAACTCTTTTTGATAATAGCTATTTTAACTCAGTTAAGGTGTTACATCATTGTGTTATTGATTTGTATTTTCCTAATGAGGAGTGATGTTGAGCATTTTTATATACCTGCTGGTTATTTTTATGTTTCCTTTTGAGAAATATCTAATTAAATCTTTGCTCACTTTTTAGTGGGATTTTTTTGTTTACTGATTGAATGACAGAAGGATGAAATTAGACTATCACCGTATACAAAATTCAACTCAAAATGAATTAAGGCTTTAAATGTAAGACCTGAAATGATAAAACTACTAGAAGAAAACCTGAGAGAAACACTTGATGACATGGCTCTGGGTAAATATTTTTTGGGATAAGACCTCAAAAGCCCAGGCAACAAGAGCAATAATAGACAAATGGTATTATGTCAAACTATAACCCTTCTGCATATCAAAGAAAATAATTAACAGAGTGAAGAGACAACCTTCAGAATGGCAGAAAAATATCACAGATAATAATGTATCTGCCAAAGGTTAAGATCCATAATATATAGGAACTCAATAGCAAAAAACCCCAAAATAAAAAATGAATAATTTTATTTTAAAAATTAGCAAAACCACTAAATAGACATTTATCAAAAGAAGATATACAAGTGCCCAAAAGTTATATGTAAAAATGCTCAAAATTACTAATTATCAAATTAGTGTAAATCAAAACCACAATGAGATATCACCTCACATCTGTAATCATGACTGTTACAAAAAAGACTAACAGTAACAAATGCTGGAGTGAATGTGTTGGGCAGCAGTGACCTGGCTCTAATACTCCTGCAAAGCTCAGTAATTCACTAGCTGGGAGTATTCTGGAGGAAGTGTGGCCTCAGTATGAATGTCTCAATGAATGCAAAATGTGACAGATAAAAACACAAAGTCACCTTTCCTATGCTGTTGCAGATTGTCTTAAAGAAAGACCTAAGTGTTATACATCATCAGGTCATGGTCTTCCTCTGAGAAAAAGTGAACACTATTTCTATTATGAACCACGAAATGGAGGGATAATGTGTTCCGGTTCACAGGACTCTAGGGAAATGTCTGATTGATCACAGCACCCCTACCAGGGGGCTTCTAGACCTCTATATGCAGAAAAATGATGGTGAGGGGAATCTGATTAAATGCACCGTGGAGATTCATAGTCTTTTACTCAGTTGTTAGATATAAGCCAACTTTTAAATCTATTATCTCCACGATTGAGAACAATTCCTTCTGAGAAACGACCCTGTAGTTTGGCTAAAAATATACTCAAAAGCTTCCTTCAAGCCTTTTCCAGAAAAACTCTACAGCCATTTTTCCAGCACTATGCATTGAGGAAAAGGAGATTCACAGACCATCTGAGAGTATTTGATTACTGGCTCTCACTTCTGCATATCTCTGAAACTTTAATTGAATGCCATAAACCCCAAACTATTTCTCTATATATTTTCCTGGTACTAGAATGTACAGCAGTAATTAACTCACAATTCCAGTGCTTGCTTCCAGTCATTAGTTCCAACATTATTTTACTAAACAGAAAACTAGGCATTCTTACACTAAGACAAGGCAGGTGGAAGCCAGGGGAAATATTCAACCACTCACTGGCCAGAACCAAACCAAAATAATATCAAATCCAACGAAGATAATATCATTAGTGTCTTGAAAAACACAGGAGTTGAGATTATATCATATTCCCTTTAATTCACATTTCTGGTGGCAGACACCAGATTCATCAAGTTGTAGAATAACTAGATTGATGTCAATATTGGGTATTGATGCTGATGGCAGCTGCTGGTTGTATATGTGATATCTTACTTGAGCAAATAAAGCCAATCACCATAACGTGGTATACAGCAATTTAGTACAAACTTTTTTCAATCCTGATGAGTTAAGATAATCAGGAGCAGGGAGAGCAGTATAAATTTGCTCTCCAGTATATCATAGTCTAGAGGAATTTGATTGTCTTAATTTCCCATAGAACATCACAATAGCCCATCACATTGACAAAATCATGACAGTTAGATATGGAAGATATAAAATAACAAACAATATAGATGTATCAGTAAAATGAATGTAGGTCTGAGGATGGGAGCTAAATCCCCCAAATATTGAGGTACCTAGCAATTCTTTTTTTGGATCCTTTGGTCTGATGTGCATTAAATATCCCACTTAAATTCATAAACAGTTTGCTTCTCCTTGCACAATACTTGTGGGCAATATATATGATTTTGGAAGCAACATATGTCATATCTGAGTGTGATGATCAACCTGTTAATGAATAACTCTAAGTGTTGCTAGTTTTGATGTGGTTTAGACCAAAGAAGAAGTTTTAGCAGCACAGGGCTGACATTCAAGCTTCTCTGTCATTTAAACCTATGGCACAATTGACCCTATTATTTCTGAAATAATTTTGGAAGATAGGTATACTGCATTGAGTCTGTGGTAAGGTTAATAGAAAGCAATTCTGACATTATTTGAAAAGTAGCTTTAGCTTTCAGTGGTCCCTGATAGAGAATTAATATCTGATCAGGAGATACCAAGTGACCATGTAATCCAAATTTCCTTCTGAGTGTTATGTGGTACAACAAATTATACATTTCACACATATAGCAGCATACCCTTCTTTTCTTTTTTTTTTTTTTTTTTTTTTTTTTTTTTTTTTTTGAGACGGAGTCTTGCTCTGTCGCCCAGGCTGGACTGCAGTGGCATGATCTCAGATCTCAGCTCACTGCAAGCTCCGCCTCCCGGGTTCACACCATTCTCCTGCCTCAGCCTCCCAAGTAGCTGGGACTACAGGCGCCTGCCACCACGCCCAGCTAATTGTTTGTATTTTTAGTAGAGACGGGGTTTCACCGTGTTAGCCAGGATGGTCTCAATCTCCTGACCTCGTGATCCGCCTGCCTCGGCCTCCCAAAGTGCTGGGATTACAGGTGTGAGCAACCGCGCCCAGCCGCAGCACACCCTTCTTAAATGAATATGGTATGTATTCGTTCAGGCTTAAGCTCATGTGGAATACATACATCTATTACCTTAAAATTGGCTCATATTCCCATGATATATGTTTATCCTGCCTCACCACCTTTCTCTCAACTCACAACTTTCATACAATGAAAGTAATATGTCACCAGATTAAAGGAGGAAAAAGTGCAAGTGTGACTCAGATGATCCTGCATGGGATTCTGGCCACAGCTGTTAATAGATCATCACTGCACTAAAGCCTCTCTTAGAGACAAACCTAAAGTACAGTGGTGAAGAGAAGTCTTCCTAACTGGAATAACTTGGATAATGCTTAGGATTCTCTGTTTTGTGTAAATGTTGACATAACCTGAATTGTAAGTTAATTCATGGGTAGTGGCTAATGCATTGGTCAAATGATCAAAAACTTTGGAATGTTGTGATTAGAAGGTTGAAGCAAGACAGTCTGTCAGAGAGATATGTGAATGAGTCTATCAGGAAGGGCACAGAATGTGATGTCTGTAGCATGCATTAATGACCTTCACAAGATATTCACGGCAGAGAATACTATCAATCCATGTATAAGAAAATTTGTCTTTTGAATTTCAGTAAACCTCTCTTCCAAGTCACACTAATGTTTGCTCAATGGGTCTATGTACAAAACTTCTGTGACGGAAGGATGGACTATGCATAGTTTTATGTGGCGGACTTCCCTTCACAAAAGCAGATCCACCAAAGCTATTTATTGTCCAACCTTCCAACACCAAAGCCTAAAACTATAATCCAGGACACCATGGTCTTCCATTAGTGGTCAGTTTCTTGGTAGAAGGTTGATTACATTGATTCTTACTATCATGGAGAGGACAGCCATGAGTTCTAAGAACTGTATTGGCAGTAACCAGGTATGACAAACCTAAACCACTATGTCTTGGGACCACCAAGACATGAATCCTGTGGGAATCAAAATTATGTAATTGTTCCAGCCAAGCTAATAACAGTGGATAAGGGGACTCAGAATGGTGGTATAAAAAGGAAGGGTATTAACATCAACTTAGGGAGTATTATCAGCTACAGAAATAAGAACTGAAGCACCTACATTTTATGAGTATTGTCTCTTTATTTGATATTTATATGATGAAGGCTGGTGGATGCTAATATCTATCTAAAGGTTTCAAGTTTTAATACTGAATTGATATGGCCTGTGGCAATATAATAGTTAGTGAAAGTTTGTCCTGCATTGAACGTATGTTCCTGATTATATCATCATTCTCTCTCCCCCAAAAGAAATTATTTCTCCTCCACAGTACTTTATGACTATATTCTGTCACAGTATTTCAGATAAATTTGTGAAAATGTCTAACTGCTTTGCTAACATATAATATTATTAAGAACAGATATTTCTTACTCTAAAATGGTATTCACCCACAACACTCATCATAGTGCTTTGAGCAGTTTCACCTTTAATAAAGTTTTAATAAAGTTTTCATTTGTGGTCACCTCATTTCTAAATAAACCTGTCGTAAATAGAAAAGGTCGAGTGAAGGACAATGAAAAGGATTGTAATCATGGGTAATACTACAGGAGGGTGCTCTGAATGAGGGGGAGATTAAAAAGACTAGACTGAATTGCTCTAAAGAAATGAAAGGGAAAAGGTGATAAAATGCAGGCATATTAAGTCAAGAAGTGAATAAAATAGATGCACAGAAATTTTACTTTTCCACCCTTCCTTACAATTCAAGGACAGTGGATAAAATCAGAGTGCTTAAAATATAAAAATAAAGGTCCTCCTTGGAATAAATTGTCAAAAAATAGTTTCAGTGTTTCTGTCTGGTCCATTGCTAATTGGAAAACTAAATCAATTCTATGCTTCCATTTTCCAATATTTATTTGTATAAAAGAATGTTAAATATTGAAAGAACTTTAGATATTATTGTATTCTAAAAGTTTTCCATTTAAAAAGAGAAAATTCATGCTCAGACAGCTTTGTTACCCATATGCTTTCATAACTCTAATTAGTTGGAGTCCTCTTTCCAGTGTTCTTATGTCAGAGGTCTTTTTAGTACTCTATGGGTAGCTTCACAGTAGTCATTATATATTGTAATTCATGTAGTTAACGTACATGTATATATAAATATATGCATACACTATTAGTATGCATGGTATATTCTATATCCACGCAAATATATTAGATAAAACAAAAATTTAACATGGGCTTAGGTTTATATTTTAACACTTTTTACTACTTATCTTTTTATTCCCAGGTATTAAGTAAATACACTATTTGGTTTTCATCAATTCACATACAAAATGATTTATATAAACTCGCTTTTTAATTTATATGTATTTTAAACACACTTAATGTAGAATATCTGTAGAAAATATATTGCTACTACAAAATTAATTTTTTTATTCTGAAATAAGCTGAACAATGAATGGACACCATGAAGTCCTTCTAAAGTTTTTCATATCCATTAATTTTTGAAATTTTCTCACATTTTCTTAGTCAGCATTAAATTTAAATTGTTGTCATTATTAAGCATGCTTCAGAATCTTGATTTTCCCAAGTTATTGGTTTTTATAGAAAACTATCTATTATTTCCACATAATAAATGAAGAATATATTTACAGTAAAATCTGAACTGAAGGAAATTACAAAATGGCCTACATTAAAACATAGTACATAGCCTCAGAGACTATATTAAAAATCTAGTGTAGGCAGTCCTATAAATTGATTTTCCTAAATGTCTCTTGTTTTTCTTTTGACTTTCAAGTTTTCTAGCTCCTGATTTACTCCAGATCTATTTCATGACCCTCTCAAGTGAAGATCAGTTTTTTGTTACATCTGAGTCAAGGCAGTTTCCTTCACTTGCTCCTATTGAGAACACCACATACTTAGCCTTCCATACCAGTATCACAATGCATAATAAGTTCTTATTACTTACTTTCCATTTGCATACTATGTGATAATTACATTAGTTCAGGGTTAATATCTGTTAAAGTTTGTATAACTAAATGCCTGTCATTAAGAGCTATGCAATAAACATTTATTGAATAACTAGAAAATTGAGAAATAAATGCTCAATTGTTGCTGTTTTTAAAAACTATTCTGTTATAGTACTTTCGGGGTAATTAACACTTGGCGTGTGCCTCCATATCTTAGAGTCTACATAGTGGTAGAGTAGTTGTCTTATTGACTCTGACTATTCTTTCCTTCACTATAAAAGAGTATTATTCAATCTTGATCACTGCAAGATGTGTCTTGCAGTGACTCCCATGAGGCACGTGCTTCCTCCCCAACTGACACTGGTCTTGATCGTGTAATTTCTTTTGTCTATTGGTATGTTAGCAGAAGTGACATTGTGCCATTTCCTTGAAAATGCCATAAAATACACCACCTGCTTTTACCATCTCTCTTGCTGTTTTTTCTCTAACATGAGACCAAATATCTCAAATAATGGCTGCTCCTTTGGATTTTATTCAGGAATAAGAAGATGGTAAAGCAGAGCTGAGCAGAGATTTCATACCTGAAGCCAATAGTGGACAAGATGTACATATAAGAACAATAGATATTATACCCAAAAAATCATTGCCAAGATCAATGTCAAGAAGCTTTCCCTTTATGTTTGTATCTACAACTCAGTGAGTTAATTATTCTGTATAAGGTAAGATCAGCGTCCAATTTCATTATTTTGCAAGCAGATATTTCAGTTTTCCCAGCCCTACTCATTAAACAGACTTTTTCTTCATAGTATATTCTTTGCATCTATGTCAAAGATCAGTCGAATGTACAAGCATAGTATTATTTCTGAGCTCTCCATTCTCTTCCATTGGTCTGTATGTCTTTTTTATGCCGGTACTATATAATTTTGATTACTGTAGCTATGCAATATATTTTAAAATCCGGAAGTGTGATTTCTCCAGGTTTTCTCTTGTTTGTTTTGTTTGATTTTGTATTTAATTGAGACATAACAATTGTACATATTTTGAGGGTACAGTGTGATGTTTCAATACACGTATACAATGTGTAATGATCAAACTAAGGTAATTAGCATATCCATAACCTCAAACACTAATCATTTCTTTGTGCTGAGATCATTCAATATCTTCTCTTCTAGTTACTTTGAAATACATAATTGTTAACTACAGTCACATTGTTATGCAATGGAACACTAGAATTTATTCCTCCTATATTACTGGAACTTTTTATGTTTTGACCAACCTTTCCCCATCCACCCTACCCTCAACCCTTCAAAGCTTCCAGTAAAATAACTATGCTGCTCTCCACTTTGATGAGATCAACTTTTTAAAATTTTACGTGCGAGTAAGATCATGTGGTATTTGTCTCGATGTGTCTGGTTGATTTCAATTAACATAATGTCCTCCAGGCTTATCCAAGTTGCCATAAATGATAAAATTTAAGTCATTTTTCATTGCAGAATAGTATTTTGTAGTACAAATATTCTGCATTTTCTTTATCCATTCATTTATTGATGGATAATTAGGTTGATTCCATATTTTGGCTACTGCAAATAGTGCTATATAATAAATGTAGGAGTGCAGATATTTCTTTGGTATGCCGATTTTATTTATTTAGATATATACCAAGTGGCGGGATTGCTAATCATATGGTAGTTATATTTTTAATATTTGAGGAACCTAAATACTATTTTCCACAATGGATTTATGAAATTGCACTTTATTTATGTGTTAAGGGATAAAAGATATACAATCTTAAAAAATAAATAAAAAATTCACAGTATGTATCGGGCAATTGTTAAAGTGTAGGATTTTTTCTTTGTATGTTTTTTTATTTTATTTGTGATCAAACTTAAGTTTGTATTCACTTACAATTACTTGTTATAAGATATTTTGTAAGCTTCATAACATAAAGCAAAAACCTATAATAATACACTAAAAATTTAAAAAAAAAGTGGAATCAAAACATACTACTTGACAAAGCCACTTAACCGCAAAGGAAGACAGTAAGAGTTGAAGAAAAGAAGAAACAATTTACAAAGCAACTAGAAAGCAAACAACATGGCAGGAGTAAGCCATTACCTGTCAATAACTACCTTGAATGTAACTGGATTAAATTTTCCAATTCAGAGAAATAGAGTAGCTTAATGGATGAAAAATAATACCCAACAAGAAACACTTCACTTATAAAGACACACATAGACTGAAACTATAGGGATGAAAGATAATATTCCATGTAAAATGGAAACCAAGAAAGAGTAAGAGTAGCTATACTTACATGAGATAAAATAGATTTTAAGCCAAAAACTATAACAAGAGACAAAGGTCATTACATAGTGATAAAGAAGTCAATACAGCAAGAGGATATAATACTCATAAATAAATATGCACCCAACATTGGAGCACTTAAATATATAAAGAAAATATCATTCTGCAGACAACATTGCCTTTGCCACCGATTCCGTAATTGAATACGATTTCTACATCTGATTCCAATGGGGCTTTGTTAATGCGATTCTTTCTCACTGTACCTGTTGCTTGACGTCCCATTAAACTGAGCTTATCAAGAAGTGCAATACTGGTGAAAAAGTTATCGAATACAAAATGATATTATCCAGGGTGTGCGTAAGTCCCTCACTAAACTTATGAATAAGTGATGCACCAACACCGTATTCTTCATATTTAGTATTTGGGTTTTTACCCTGATATGACCGAAAGCAGCAAATGTAACACAGACATGTGGCACCACAACAAAACTTAACAGCCAAACAGAATGGGCTTTCCCTGAATAAATTGTTTGCACCTGTGACGACCAGAATAAGGAACCATGGATTCATTAAAGCTGAAATATGTCTCATTTGGAACAAATTTCATACATCTCTCATTATGTTTGCTTATGAGAAGTCGCAACTTGGAAAATTTGTCCATTGGATCCAAATTTGCATCGTCAGCAACATGCAAATTAGAAAATTTAGTTTCAAAGCGGTCACGTCTCATGGCAGCAATAACCAGTACATTATGCGCATCTGGTTTGTTGTTGTTGTTGTTCCCAAAACATCCGGCTTCTAGGAACTGAGATGTAACCACTCAGAAAAATAATTCCCAGAAAATGTTTGAATTCGGAGCTAGTCAAGCCAAGATGTACACCCTTAACTTCGAGCGTGTAAAGTTGGAGTACTTGACAATGAGTTCAAAGACTTCGTCATCATGAAAAAGTTCCAGAATTTCTGTGGAAGTTCTCATTTCGGTGAATAAATCGTTTGGTGGTTCTGTAATTCTACCTGCTACAAGTTGTGCAGTTAGGTCCCTCTCTTCCATTTGCAAACAATTTTTGCCACTTTCCTCCTCCTTGATGGTGGAAGTTGCTGCGCCGTAGACGTAGATGGATCTTCGTCCGGAGAGTCAAATTTAAGTGCATATGAGGGATCATCAGAGTTAGACTCTGCATCAGAATCACCTTTATAAGATTTGCAGTTGCGCGCAACAAAGAACCTGGCAGATTATTTATTGTTCCACTTTCTTCGTCCCCGGAGTCCTCATCAGAAACAGGTGCTGTAGCATTTTCAGGTAGTTGTATCAGAATAGTACTTGCTTCTATGCTGTCATCTGTATTTAAAGGTTATTTCATGCAAACTTAGAGTTTGAGACATCTTGGGACTAAAACTCAAAAAAGCGATTATTAGTCCTAGTGGTAGTGGTTTGCCGAGTGTTCCAAAAATGGAACATACAAAATGTCAAACCCATAACTAATGCAACAATAATAATTTCGGTATTTTCTTTTTGCAGCACAATCACTAGCATAGGGTATAGTGCAGTAAAATTACATGTACTTGTCTTTTGATATTGCTTCAAAAATGTTTCCAAAAACTCACATCACTACTTGACAAGCTCCCAGCACGCCAGTATCTGCAGCAGTGACTAACTCTGCACACTATGTGATAATATGTACCCCAGAAGGCAGACATTTGTGAAAAATCAGACCTTGGAGATGACCTTGAGCAGTAGGATATAAATAACTCCCACATGCTTAGAGTTCCAATAATGGAACACTGGACATACTAAAAAAGATAAAATCAACAATCCTTTAGACTAAGGGGAAAAAAAGGAGAGACAACTAAAATAAATAAAATAAGGAATAAAAAGGAGACATTACAACTGACACCACAGAAATACAATGGCTTACTAGAGATTATTATAAACAAATGTAAACCAACAAATTGAAAAGCCTATAAGTGGACAAATTCCTAAACAGCATTGTTCTTATTACTTATAATTGTTTTGGTTATTTAAAGTAACACGCAAAAAAACAAAAATAGGTAAGTGGAACTACATCAAACTAAAAACTTCTGCACAACAAAGAAAATAATGAACAAAATGAAAATGCAACCTGTGGAATGGAATAAAATATTGGCAAGCCATATATTTGATAGAACATCAACATCTAAAATATGCATGAACCTCCTACAACTCAAGAGCTAAATAAATAAATAATAACACAAATAAAAATTTAACCTGACTAAAAAAAAAATGAGCAAAGGAACTGAATAGATATATCTACAAAGAAGTCACACAAATTGGAAATATATATATAAGACGATGTTCTGCATCACTAGTCATCAAGGAAATTCAAATCAAACCACAATAAGATGTCACCTCACACCTGTTAGAATGGCTCTTACATAAAAGGCAGATAAAAAGTATTGGTAAGGGTGTGGAGAAAAAGGAAACTTTGTACACTATTAGTGGGAATATAAAATGGTACAGCCACTGTAAAAAATGTGTGTAATTTACTTTAAAAATTAAACTAGAGCTACCATATGATCCAAAAATCCCATTTTGGGGTATATATTTTAAAAAATTAAAATTACTGTCTCAAAAAATATCTGTATTCCATGCTGAGTTCAGTATCATTTACAATAGTAAAAATATAAAACAAACTAATGGTCCCTCAACAGACAAATGAATAAAGAAATTGGTATATAAAGACGATAGAACATTCAACTGTTGCATCTACAGCGAAATAAAAGAGAGAAAATTCTTCCATGTGCAATAATGTGGATGAATCTGGAGGACACTATGCTAAGTAAAATATGTCAGAACAAATACATAATACCACTTACATAAAGAATCTAAAATAGGTCAAACTCATAAAAGTGGATAGTAGAATGATAGCTGCCAGGGGCTGGGGGTAGGAGGAAATAGGGAGTTATTAGTCAAAAGGTACAAAATTTCAGTCAAGCAAGATGAACAAGTCCTAGAGATCTATCGTACAGCATAGTGCTGATAGCTAACAATACTGTATTGTGCACTGAACAATTTTCTAGAAGTTATATCTTATATTAAGTGCTGTTATTATAAATAATAATAAGGAAGGCAAGAGGAAACTTCAGGAAGTAATGGATATGTTTATGTCATAGATTTTGATGAGGGTTTCATAGATGTAGACTTATCTCCAAACTCATCAGGTTGTGTACATTTAATATGCACTGTTTTTTGCCAATCACATGTAAAGTGTTTTTTTAAAAATAACAAATGTTCTATAAGCCACTGATTTTTTTGCTCTTAAAAATGTTACTTCATTATGTTTATTCATGATGTTACTGCTGCAGTCTTTTTATTGTTTATTATTATATAAACTCTGACTTGAATACAAAATTTACTACCAAACATTGGATGTTGCTATTACAAAATGTTCAAAAGATCAATTAACTGCTAAAAAAGCCTGAGAATATTTTTTTTTCAGTTTAGTTTCAGAAATATCAGATTAAGAAAGCTGCTCTGCCATGAAGGTGATACTCTCTCCAGTATACTCTTTGATGGGGCCAAGAAAAAATGGGAGAAGAAAAGGACATAACAGCACTCATAAAAAAATTCTAAGATCAGTAGGCCAGGAAGCTATGCAAGGGAGGCAGACTAAGGGCAAACTTTCAGTATAAGGAAAACACGTGATATTTGGCCAGTAGGATTTCAGAATTGCTATGGCCCTGTGACTGCTGGGCACTTCCCTTTCTTCCCCCTTTGCAATCCAAACTGTTACTGGGGTTTATTCTGTTCCAGTTTTATATGTTCTCTATGGCTTTGTGTGTAGTGGGTGTCATGGTGGGATACTCACTGTTTTAGCATGCAAGTCTCTGAATCAAAAGACACTATATAAAGACATAAAGTAGAATATATCAAGAAATTCTGGATCTTGAGTTGATGCCACAATCGATTGAAATTTTTGTTGTCGTTGTTCTTGTTTTTGGTTTTTTGAGACAAGATCTTGCTCTATCACCCAGGCTGGAGTGCAGTGGCACAATCTCGGCTCACTGCAACTTCTGGCTCCTGAGCTCAAGCGATTCTCATGCCTCAGCCTCCCAAGTAGCCAGGATTATAGGAGTTCACCACCACGTCTGGCACATTTTTTTTTTTTTTTGTATTTTCAATAGAGACAGTGTTTCACCATGATAGCCAGACTGGTCTCGAACACTTGACCTCAAGTGATCAGCCCACTTCAGCCTCCCAAAGTGCTGGGATTACAGGGGTGAGCCACCGTGCCAGGCCTGACGGAAATATTGAGTGCTCCTTGAAAAGAATGGTAGTGTGTTTCTCGTACAAAAAGCAAATAAGTAAATATTTTTGACCAGTAATAAAATTTCTTATTACTTTCCATTATTATTTCTCATTTATGTTTGCTTTTTGTAAGGTCTTACACACAAACATATACATATATACATATATAATGTATTCACATATAAATATGCCTACATTATATATAAATTATTATATATTATTTATTGTATATTAATACATATTTTATATAAACCTACTCTCTTCTTATTTGCTGTTCCTTCTGTGAAAGGAGTTATAGTTCATTGCTATCAAGATTGGTGAAACGAATTAAGGTAATGAAATGTGAGCCAAAGTAACAATCAGCCAGATATGAGCTGAAACTTTAGAATGCATCCTGTTTTTCTGTCATTAATCTTGCTCTGTCGTGAGACAAGCATGTTTCAAATAGAAGCTGTTCATTTAAGTTGGGTACTGGAATGGAAAACACATAAAGCAGAGTGTTCAGAGGCTCATAGAGCTTAACAGAACTGCAGCAGCCAAAGCTGACTTGCAGCCACCAAAATATTATGTGTAAATGAAAAGTAAATGTCTGCTGTTGCAAGCTATGAAGTTTTCTGTGCTTTAAGCTACCATGGCAAAATGGAGTGATATGAAAGACCACCATTTATTGGTGAAACTGATACTCTATCCTCCATGAATAAAAATAATGCTTACTGAGTTGCCCCAGTGTTTCAGGAATTACATTAAACTCTTTGGCTATAAAGATTTTTTAAAGACATTATTTTTATTGCTCATAATAAAGTGGATATTGCTGTGGTAGACAAACACAACGGAATGTGATAAATGCCGTAATATAATTATACTGTGGTTAACATTTGTCTGGAGTCAGAGGATCACCTAATTCTACTTAGGATACAGAATTTGGGGGAGGATTTGCAGAACAAGTAATACTTAATGTGAATTGTGAAAATATGCAAGAGTTCATGGAAAGGAAGTATTGAAGGACAAACTGAAGTATTACAGACTTAGGGAAACATAGAAATGAAAGTTAAGGATGCAACAAATGTGGAGTTTGTAAATCAGCTATAGAAGATTGGGGTTTTAGTAGGCACTGTACAAAAAAGTCAGTCAGTGCCAAATTAAAATGGACCTTTCTCATTGCACTAATGAGCTTGCACTTTGCCCAGTAGGATGAATAATAGGTGGATGAAAATTGATCATAAATTCAGAGAGACAGATAAAAAATGAGTTGTAAAAGTTACTGTAAAAAATTGAACTAATATCCTGTCATTAGGCAATTAGAGAGATAAGTCTCCTGCTTGCTCGGAGGAGAAGGACCAGAGGAAATTCAGTTTCATTCTGGTGCACAAATGCTAGTGTTAGTTGAAGAGCAAAGCTGACGTTGAGGATATTGCATCCACTCTCTATGGGTAACCCAAAACCCACCATACTTCTCTACCTCTTGATGAGAAAGTAAAGTTAGAAATTTGCACAACTGAGCCAAAGTCAAAGTCTAGGGATATAGAGTAACCCTGCAGCCTCTCTAAGCCACATTTTTTTCCCAGGGTAACTCTGGGCCTCTGTCGATATCCTATGATCAGGGTAAGAAGAATGTAACAGGTCATTACTGGGGAGAAGCTGGGTATAAGGAGGTTGGGGGAAGCGAAGGAGGGGAAGAAGCTTTGGATATTGATATCATTTGTATTTTTATGTTACTTTGTCCACATACCCAATAATTTGGACCTCTTAATCTTTGAAGTCCTCAGCATTCATTCTAAATGTGTTTGCCCCAATCAGGAGATAGAAGAAAAACGAATTGTTTCTGGTTCAAGAAGTATGGGTTTATCCAAGAAGGCTTGTGCTACATTAGTTATAGGAAAGAAGCATTGTATTTTAAGGTTTCTGCAAATAAGTTTGAGGAGAAGAGTTGTGACATCTTTAAAAACTGGGGATAAATATTCTGCCAATGGCTGTAGCAGTGAAATGGACAGTTTATCGAATAAAAGGAAAGCCTTGAGCCATTCTTAAGCAGACTGGTATGTTCAAAAGTCATGTGTATATATTTGACTTCCTATTTTACAGAAGGGTCAAAGAGAATATAAAGTACCAATCAGAGTAACAATAAAGGGATCAAGTGTCATCTCAAGAAGAACACGCAACATCAAAATCAGGCCAGAAGCATTTTCTTTCAGTCGTTCACACATAAGCAGAACTTTCCTAGACACTAGACTTGTTTAAACTGAGAGGAACATGGACATTTTCATGTTTCTCTTCTGCCATTGTAAGGTGGGAAAAGCATCTATTTTTATATAGGCTGACAAGTCCAGGTTTATCAATAATGGCAGTCATAACATTATAAACAATGTAGAAATTTTTCCAGAGGAATTTATGACTGCTCTAACTTTCAAATAAAAATAAAAGAAATAAAAATCACATTCCCTGTTTTCATAGGACGAAAAATTAATTATTATTTCTTTCACTGGAAGAAAACAAATTTTTAAATTTTTCTAACATCTAGTTGTTTACAGCGACTAGAAAGAGAACGAAAGGAGAAGATCTTGAAATAAGAAAGACAGAAAAGACAGAAAAGGAAGGACTTGAGAATTTTAAGAGCACAGGGTTACCTTAGGACAAAAATGACTGACAGAAGAATTAGAAGATAATATAAAGAACCAAGGAAGTAAGGAGACCTTTGTTGAAGAGACAGCAAATTCATTTTGGGAACAGGAGGTCTGGGCTCCCCTATAGAGAGTGATGATAAAGGCAGGAACAGATCAATAAAAGATTTGAGACCTGAGGGATGGCTAGCATTTTGATTTGTGGGACAATTTCACTCAGAAAGTTTGTGAGATAAAATCAATATTATTTACATAAACTGTCATATGTGGAAGATGAGTTGGTCCCATGACTAAGACTGATGTTAAAATCCTGAAAGTTTCTGAGAATATAATTGCAGGATCTTCATAGATGATGACCAGAACTTCAAAATAAGAACCAAGCAAATACTTAATTTTACACATTGTATAGAAGGGTGTGTATAAAACCTACTTATTTGATCTAGGTTTGTATATATAAGCAGAGCATGGAATATTTTAAAATTAGATTTTATCCTCATAAATCAAATGTGAGTAGAGAAAGTACAGAAAAAAAAATCCATAAAACAGTCTGATAAAATGATGAGCAAGTCTGTTGTAACTAGTGTCTGGGGCTTTTTTGTGTGTGTGCATATCGCATTTTCTGCTTCACATCCAGTACCCTATGAGAGTGAATGCCTTCCAAACAAAGGCCTTTCTTTGGTTTTGCCTGTCAATTACTTTCTATAGTAGCTTCTTGTTCTTTTACCTTCCACAGTAATATTTACGATTCATGAGTCTGGAGGTTAAGACGGCAAGTGCCTGCCTGCATGGCATAAATTAATGCTATCTGTATAGAATTCATTACCCTGCTTTCACACACTCAAAAGGAATAATACTAATCAAAAAATTGCTGTCATCGTCTGTGTCCTTTGCTGGCTGAGGCTGATGTGTAACAGCAGGTGCTTCAGAAAGAAATGCCGTTGGCACTTGTAAAGGCCGGCCAGACACAGCTATGTCCTTTTTGCTTAGGGAAAGAACATCGTTTCTTTTGATGGTGGATTGTCAGAAGGAATTTTCGCAGAATAGTTCAGGCAAACAAAGTGGCACAACATGAAAATGATTTCAGAAGCCAAGCTTGACTGTAGAATTTGAGAACATCACCAGTCAACAATCACACAAAGAATGATCTCTCTTTGGTCTGTCTTTGAATAAACTTGCTAATCATAAAAATCTCTGTCCTTCATTGATTCCACTTGTGAGAGGTATCATTGGATAAATTTACACAGCCCTAAAGCTCTGCATATAATGTATAAATAAAAGCATGTCTATCAACATTATATTGAAATATCTAGGATTAAATGATAGGATTATGTTTAATCACATGGTCATTTAAAAATGACAATGTCATTTTCAAAACAATTCCAGCAAGTATAGTAAAATCTTATATTTCTTTAGATCTTGCAGATTTCAAAGTGCTTTTACTTGTTATTTAATTTGATCCTTAAAGAAAAGCCATGAGAAAAAATATTAGAGAGCCAGTTTGCCCTATGAACAATCTGAGAATCATAAGCAAAGTGTTCTGGCCAAGCCACATACTTGGTAAGGACAAGAGTTGACATTAGAATCATAATTTTAGTGCAGCCCTGGGACAGTTTTCCATCCATTAATGTGTCCAAATATTCTGAGATATTTCCAAGAAAATGTGGAGTTATGGTAGGTGGGAGAGAAAGCTGATACCTGTTGTATTCACAGGTTTGACCATGTCTACACTCATTCTTACATCTTCTATCGTGACACAGAAGCCCTTTATCCAGCTGCATATGTCATCACCATTTTAACCTTAGCACAGGAAGTCCTTGGTGCATTAAAGTTTCCCAATACACATTTGCTAAAATACCCTGGCTGAATAGACGTATAAACAATAAGATTTATTTAAAATTATTGCTTCCGAAAAAAGGTAAAAACTGTACATCCTAGGAGACTACTGAATCATTATTCATTTCCCAGTGCCCATTTCCACACCACTCCCCCACTGTACAGTAATCCACGAAAATCAAAGGTAACATGTTCGGAATCAAATCATTTGTTTGGGGCAGGCCTTTCTGTGATCTGAAAACCATTGACTCGGTAACTTTAGCTATCAAATGCTAAAAATATGTTAAGAAACACAGATTTAAAGAGAAGATGAGATGATAGAAAGGGACAATGTCTCTAGCATTCATTTGATTCTCATGAGATCTTTGCTCTCAAAAACACAGTTTGTATCTTCTCATTTCACAAACAAGGCTAAAAGTTATAATATAAAGTGGAATTAAAGTTCTAAATCTGAGTAACAACCATGGCTCCTCATCTGTATTCCAATTTTGTTTTTGTTACACAATAAGAGGGTTAATATTTTAGTAGTTTTCTATAAATCTTTAGTAATAACTTCTTTTTCATTTGCAAATCCCAAACAACATTTCTATTTCATTATTAAGGCTAGGTACCTAATAATATATAAACCTTAATAAGTTCAGACAAGAATGGATTATATTAAGTGTTTATATGTACGGTCTCAAGAACACCATATCCTCTGTTTTGACTTTTAACCTAGATTGCATGTCTCTTTGGTATTTATGGTGTGTGTGTGTGTGTGTGTGTGTGTGTGTGTGTGTGTGTATCTGTGAGTTTGTGTAGAGATAAAGGACCATACTTAATGAGTCTGTCCAAATTAATATTCTTTTAATTATTATTAGAGATTTGGCTTCAAATTTCTAATTCACCTTGTAGAAGATGAGCAGCTTAATATAGCATGGTAAGCCATCAGATATATTTTATGCAATTTACAGTGTTTGTTTTCCTGAAAGCTTAATTTTTCATTATCTTATAGTACATAGTAGGTGCAGTTACAGTACTGGTATGTTTACAGCACATTGATTCCACGTTCCATCATGACTAAATAATATAAATGTGTAAAATGAGAT
Source organism: Gorilla gorilla gorilla (assembly GCF_029281585.2). NCBI lineage: Eukaryota > Metazoa > Chordata > Mammalia > Primates > Hominidae > Gorilla > Gorilla gorilla. Next base: position 75,506,765 of record NC_073243.2, read on the forward strand.
TCAAATGTTAAGACATTCCCAATACCACACACAAGAAAATCTAAAAACATCTTCTTGTTTGCAAATAATCACAAAAAAGCATAGTTCAAAAAACGATAAAACTGATTTTTCCTGTTTCTACTCACGTTTGCTGTTGTCTCTTACTGGTATAATATTTGTCTTTCTCTTTCATGAATTTCCAATCAAGCACTAAGACTCATTTTAAATGTCATTTTTCCCAGCAAGTATTTTTTGATTGTTATAGACAAAGCTAATCATTCCCTTAGTACTTGTGAGCATCAACTCACAGTGTTTCAAGCATACTTACAGCAGTCACTAGTGTGATTCATGTTAAGGGGAAAATCTGCATCCTACTTATCTTTTCGTACCTTTCACCTAACATATCTCCAGACACTCAGTCAATGCTAACTGAATACTTGTTGAATAAATATAAGAAAAAAGTGAAATAATTCATCCTTTTAAAGCATGAATTATGTATCAGGTACTATGTGAGGCAGCAAGCGTATACAAATATTGCCCTTAACAGTTGTCATGCTGTTATCAGGATTCTTATAAGTCAGAATCCTCAAGTTATGCCTTTCTGTGTCTTAGAATCTCTATCTGAGCACTTGAGAGAATAGTTGGAAAATATTGTTGATTGAGGCCAAACATAATACATGTTACTTCCTTTATCCCATAAATGCCAGTGAGAGGATCTCTGCATATGCTGACTTTTCTTTTTTGCATGCCTCTCTCTCCATAATTATCAGCAATGTGACCCAATATAGCTGCAATGTGCTCTATTTGCATATTCCCTTACCACTGTTTCTTTCCTCAGCCACCCTAATCAATAACCTTCCTCATAAGAAGGTTCTGATCACCAAGTACAAAGGTCATTTTTTACTCTATTTTCTTAAACATCTCTACTGCTTAGTACCTCTGCTTACCTCTACTACTTTATTTTATAAGAATAAACTATTATTTTGTTGTCTTTACTTAGGTAACCCTTTCTGATCACTTATTATGGACTGGATAAGTTGTTTCAGGCTATATACATTCTTATAATTTAATCTAACAAAGTGTAATTAAGAAAATGTATCTTTATTCCAAAAACTTTGTCTATATTTTATAAAGGAAGAAACTGAGGCTCAAAGAAGTGAAAGGAGGAATTGGGATTCCAATGTAAATCTGCAATCTGATCCCAAACACTCTATATTTTTAAACCACTGTATCATATCGACCCAGCATCTGAGACTACTTCTCTGTCTCTGAATGGGCTGTTCCTTCTTTGTGTTTTTCAATTTGGTGAGTCCTTGTCCTTGGTTTTGTTATTATAGTAATGCTTTATATACGTTCTCCATATTCTTATGACATTATCTTTCACATTTAGGCTGAATGGTGAAATTTTAAGCCATCCATCCAGCTCCTGCTACTTTCTCTGAGTATTGTCTGTCACCTGAAGACCCTGAGGAAAGGTGAACATGACCTTTAACTAATTATAAATGGCTTTACCTCCTAGCTACATATGATTTGATAAGAGATAAACACCTGATCTAGTCCTTGCAATGTAGTAGCTTCAAGAAAGTTGTTTCTGTTATGTAAATAATTCATACATAAGAGACAGAGTCATGAGTCCATGCTGCCTAAGAGACAGAGAGGAAACCTAGCTCCTGAATTGCCAGATCTCGGGTCATGGCATTTAGTAGGGTTAGGTTCTATATAGTCATTGACTATATATAGCCAAATCAAGCCTATGAATTCCTCATTATTTTTTTCAGCTAGTTTTAGTAGCCATTATCTTTTGAAGAAAATCACCACTATAAGAGAGAGAGAGAGAACTTAGCTGCAAGTATCAAACACTTGAAAGTGAGAAAACATGGAGCAGAGTGAAGTTTCCCTGATTCTAGGACATAAATCTATCACCACCAAATAACAGAGTACAAATGAACTGATTAACCTGCCTTCTGAAATTTTCAGGACTCTAGACCTTGTGTTACATTAAGTTAATGTTTTAGGGGAAGGAAAGACAATAGACTTATTTATTAGGGGAAAAATCTAGTCTCAGGTTTCTAAACTAATACAAATGTGAAACTGTGGACCTCACACTTTGCTGGAAAAAGACGCTGTGGTTTGAAGTGATGCTCTGCCAGAAATCAATCATTTATCATTCTAAACTAGGGTATGTATTATTGCTTGACCCATATTTAAAGGGCTACTGATAAATATTTACAAGGTCTTGTCACTCTAAAAGGATAAGGTGACAACTGTATAAATTTTATTGGCAAGCAGGATCGTTCTGGCAGGTTAAATAAGGGCATATGATAGAGGCGCTTATGGGGCTGTAGAAACACAACTACCTGGATTCTTCTAGTTCATCCTGTCTAGAAGTTTCCTGTAGATATATCCCCTTGTAAGCTTAATTAGTGCTGCTAAGCCCCAGGGGATCCGAGGAAACAAGCTAAAACACAGTACAGTGGAAAAAGTCTCTGCATCCCATTCTTAAAGAACACTGTATAACACTGGCTTCCTCAGACAAAAAGAGGCGTGGTGCAGGGAGCACTTGGTTGCTAATTGATGAAGCTTTTCTTTTTGGTTATCCTAAAACAGTTACTTGCCAATCTCCAAGCTAGACTGTGACTCATAGACAGATCTAATCAGAAAAAATAACTGGAAATGGTAGAGGGTCCTGCCCAAGAAGTGAAGTTAAGACAAAACACAGCATATGCACGGGAGTGCCTGTAGACGTGCGCACGTACACACACACACACACACACACACACACACACCCAAACACAGAGGTTTAGCACATATGGGCACATGCTTTCATTGAACCAAGGAAAGCAGAGCATCTCAGCTCCTTAGGCAAACAAAACCCTGAAGACAATTTTAATGATGTGGGTATTCACAATTGTACAGCCCTCTCCAGTACCCTCTCTTTAGAGGAATTTGTAAGCATCAGAGACCAGGAGAGCAGTCCTGCTAAATGACCCATGAGACAATCAAATTTTCTAACCAAGATTACCCTCCGTTGCAGGATGTGGAATTTTCTCTGAACTGATGGCCAAGGCTTGTTGCTGACTTCAGAGATCTCTCCTTAGCCCTATCCATTTCTAGTTTTACAACTTAGAGAAAATTTCTGACTGATATTCCGCAGCTTTAAAATAAGGGTACAAATAGCACTATGCTCATGAACTATTTGTAAAGACGAAAAGAGTGAACGATTTTCTGAAGAGCCTCAGCTACATTGCAAGCACATAGAGAAAGTTGGCTCTCACAAATGAGGAAAGAAAGCACAGGAGTATGTAATATCATGCACACAATTATTCCACTAGCAACGTTGGAAATAAAAAGCAGGTGATCTGATTCCAGAAATTCTTTTATTGACAGCTTTTCATCACCACGTAATTGTACTGTGTCTTTGTTCAAATGTTATATCTGTTGCATTGGGGATGATTATTTTTTGTATTTAGCTCAAAGTTGGCAGGATAATGAGGAGAAGTACCTGATCTGTCTCAAGGACCAGAGGAGGAAAAATGACACCTGGAAATAATGCCACTTTGTAACTGGGATACAATATGTGTTGTGGCAGTACATTATCTTCCACTGAGATTGAGTAAATGCATTTGTTGGATCATGTTAGGTGGAGGCAAATTTAAATTTGAGTCAAGAGAAAAATATTTTCTAGGCAAAGAATGAAATTTGGTAGAAAGATTTGGAAGTGTCTATCCATCCTATTCTATTTTCTTATTTTAAAAAAGGAAGAGAGGTTTATTACCCAGGTATATCAATTTTCAACATATAAATGATGAGAGAAACCTGGCTCACAAAGATATAAATAAAGCTATTCAAAGAAATAAATGAACATAAAAGTCATTGTTTCATGGTCTCAAAGAGAAAAAGATTAATATTCAAGATTTTTCTTTTTAAAATTGGCTATATTTCTTATTCTTGGGATCCACTGTAATTATTTACAGTGTCCAGTAAATTCCTTGCTTGTTTTACTTAATCTAAGTATTTGTCCACCCTTCACTCTCCAAAATTGTCATCTTAGGAAACCCCCCGGCTCGACATGAAGCGCCACATTTATCCTTCTCCCCTTCTCACTTCCTCATCCATCTTCAGAGTACGTGAGCAACTGTAACTCAACGTGAACAAACCCGAAGTCACCATAGTTTATGCTAACAGTTAAAAAACAAGTCCTAGACTTAGACTGGTGAGTTGCTTACTGGCTCTACCACTTTGTGTTTCTTAACATCTCTGTTTCTCATTTTATAACTCTGAAATGAAGACTCTAACCACACTTATTTCAGATGCTTATTTCATGAGGTTTAAATGAGATAATGCAAAGAGCAGTGACGTTGTGCATGGTAGGACCAGAATAAATGTCAGCTATTAGCTGTCATTTACTTCCTTCCTGAATTCTGTTTATATGCAGCCAGTCATTCCAGTTATTCAACTTCTAAAAATTATCCTTGACACATTCTTCATTCTCATGCCATTATATTCAAACAAGCACTAAGTTCAGCTATTTTTAATACCTAAATGCTATCAAATCTGTCCCCTTATTTTTACCATGCTTCTTTAGTTCGGATGCTATCTTGATGTAATTTCTCTTTACATATTTAGAAAATGTTTAACGCAGTATCACTTAGATGGCATATATTTGTATACCTTCTCTTTCTAAAGAAATGTTTAATGTTTCCTTAGTGTATCAGCAAAACCTCTTGTTTTGAGAGCTATAAGTAACTTGCATTTTTTGTTCTTTACATAGAGGGAAGTACTTGAAATACTGGTGAAAAAATAAAATACAATACAATAAAATAAAATAAAAACAATGTTGCATGTCAGCCTAAAAGTATTGTGCAGTTTGATTTCTCTTAAGTGACAACAAAATGGTCAAAATAGTCTCCTCGAGGTTTCACCAGTTTATACTCCTATTAACACTGGATGATGGCACATTTGTGTCCACAATGCACATTGTAATGGATCAAAGATAATATTTAATAGCACTAATATGCATATTCCTGATTGAAAACTTGTTGAAATGTTTTTATATGCTTTCAAAAAATTTTGTGAAATAATCATTTTTTCTTGGTTTATTGTTTTTATTATCAATTCATATGATTGGTTGTATATGTTTGAATATCTTGTGACATATGTTGTTATGAACTGAATGTCTGCATTCCAAAAAAGTCATAAATTCAAATCCTAACTGGAAAGATGATGTTATTAGGACTTAAAGCCTTTGGGAGACAATTAGGTCATGTAGGTGAAGCCCTCAGGAATGGGATTAGTGCCTTTATTGAAAGAGATGCTAGAGCTTCTCATCTCTCTGCTCTTTGTATGTAAGAATACAGTAGGATCCCTGTCTGCAAACCAGGAAGAGGGACTTCACAAGATACTGGATCTGTCTGTGCCCTCATCTTACTAACCTATAGAACTGTGAGAAATGTTAGCTGTTCAAGCCACTAGTTGCATAATATTTTTAGATGAGTCATATCTGTTGCAAGAGCTATACCTTAATGTCTTTATCTTTGTTACTTTTTATGACAAGATATTTTAAACTTATTTTGGGCTTGCAAACTTTTGTTTCTATTTCTTTTCTATTTATACAGTCATGATTTAAAACTAAATTTTTAAAATTATCTTATTTTAATTTTTCTTTTTTTGTGGGGGAGGGGACGGAGCTTCACTCTTGTTGCCCAGGCTGGAGTGCAGTGGCATGATCTCAGCTCACTGTAACCTCTGCCTCTGGGCTCAAGCGATTCTCCTGCCTCAGCCTCCCACGTAGCTGGGATTACAGGTGCTCGCCACCATGCCGAGCTAATTTTTGTATTCTTAGTAGAGACGGGGTTTTGCCATGTTGGCCAGGCTGGTCTCAAACTCCTGACCTCAGGCGATCTGCCTGCCTCGGCCTCCCAAAATGCTGGGATTACAGGAGTGAGCCACCGCCACTGGCCTTAAAAATTGTTATTTAAGAAGGTCTTCCTCACTTTAAGATATTTTTAAGTTATATATGAACACACACACATACCCCTAATATACGTGTGTGTATGTATGAAATAAGATATACAGAATATACTTAATTATTTAATTCATTTTAAATTGACTTTTGTATGTTGTGAAAATTGAATCTTGCATTTTCATATATATATATGTAACATATATATATGGGTTTATTTCTACTGGTTTATGAGTATTGCTGTTTTAATTATTACAGTTTTATGGTACATTTTGATGTCTAGAAGAATAAGCTCCTTCATTACTCCATGTTTCAAATTTTATTGGCTGTCATTGAGTATTTTTCAAATGCACTATCTTAAAAATTTTATTTAGCATTTTTATTGAAAGTACATATAATTTATAGATCAATTTAGGAAGAAATGACATGTTGAAGCTATTAAATCTTCTTTCAGCAACATGGTATCTTTCTCTCTTTCTTAGTACCTAGAAAGTTAAATGATAGATTGATGGAATTATAGATACATACCAGAAATGTATGGCTTTCATTGTACAGGTTCTGTACATTTTATATACAAGCTTCACAAAAGATAAACCTACTGAAATTGTACATTGCTATGGACAAAATTGTCTCTCCCCAAAGCTGTTGTGTTGAAGCCCTTACTTTCAATGTGGCTGTATTTAAAGATAGGTCCTTTAAGGAGACAATCAGGGCTAAATGAGGCCATAAGGATGGTGCCTTATTCAATAAGAGGCTCCAATGAGCTCTTATTCACTCTCTGTTTCCTCTCTTTCCCCATACACACACACACACAAAGAGATCACATGAGCACCCAGAGAGAAGGCAGCCACCTTGCATGCTAGGAGAAGAGGCCTTACAATGAAACCTACTTTGCCTGCACCTTAATCTGGGACTCCCCAGCCTCCAGAATTGTGAGAAATACATTCCTGTTGTTTAAGCCCTCCAGTCTGCAGTATTTTGTTATGGCTGCCAGAGCAGACTAAGACATCCATACATATTTTTCACTACCTTACCACACATCATTTAACAGTCCTTCATTTGTTTCCTGACATATTCTTTATTTTTTTTCTCTTTCTTCAACTTTTATTTTAGAATTGGGGGTGCATGTGCAGATTTATTGCAAAGCAATATTACTTGATGCTTACTGCCCCTTCTTTTAACTTCAGTAATTCTGAACTGCTAAGTTCTCTTTCCTCACTTCCCTTTAAAGGAGTCTTCTAGAAATAAAATGCACTTTATCTTTGTTGACACGTCAACCTTACATCCTCCAAGAGTTTCTTTATTATCTTACAAAATGTATTCTATTCTCCAAACTACACTGCATATTTTACCGTTTTATATTATAATGGTATCTTTAAGTTTTCCTTGCAAATTGTGAGTTGCATACTTTCTTCAGGGTGTGGTCTGTGCTCTATTCATCTTTACATTATTTTTATCTAAAGCAATCGCTTATATGGAAGTGGCTAAATTAATTAATTAATGCATTCATACTTTAATAAGTACATCACTTCCACCCAAGGTAACATAGTATAGAGCTATAGAATATTCAAGAAAGAAGCTATAGAATATTTAAATAAATGACTGTATAGTGTTGAAGATCAATCCCACCTATCATCCTGTTTCTTAAAACTAATATATCTTCTTTTTACGTGATGTTAGGACAACAACAACAGCAAAAAAACACTTCCAGATATCAAGTGACATTAATAAGCTATCTAGGAAAGAAAGTATTACAGGGTTAAAGTACTAATTCGAATGACCAGAGAAAGATACTAATGCTAAATTATCTAATGCTGACAACAACAAAAAAAAAACACAAAAAACAATTGTTTATTGAAGAATAACACATATAAACAGTAAGTGTTCAGTTCTATGAAATATCACAAAGTGACTGACTCATGTATTTAATAACTAAGTCAAGAAATAGAAGACTGCCTCTTTTGCCTCTCAACTCCTAGTCTCTCTTTCTTGACATTAACCACTACCTTGACTTATAACAAATTAGGACGGTTTACTTTCATTTGTTTGAAGTAACATTATATGCAGTTATATACTATTGTGTTCATTACCTGGTGTGATGGTTAATATTAGGTGTCAGATTGATTGGATTGAAGGATGCCTAGATAGCTGGTAAAGTGTTATTTCTGGATGTGTGTGTGAGGGTGTTGCCAGAGGAGATTAACATTTAGGTCCGTGGACAGGGAGAGGAAGACCCAACCTCGAAGTCGGTGGGAACCATCCAATTGGCTGCCAGCTCTGCTAGTGCAAAGCAGGCAGAAGGTGGGATAAGCTGGCTTGCTGAGTCTCCCGGTTTTCACCTTTCTCCTATGCTGGATGCTTCCTGCTCTTGGACATCAGACTCCAGGTTCTTTGGCCTTTGGGCTCTTGGACTTAAACCAGTGGTTTGCTGCAGGCTGTCGGGCCTTTGGCCATGGACTCTTGCTGCACTCTTGCTTCCCTACTTTTGAGGCCTTTGGACTCAGACTGAGCCACTGCTGGCTTCCTTCCAACTCAGCTTGCAGACGGCCTATCACGGGACTTTACCTTGTTTTTGTGTGAGTCAATTCTCCTTAATAAACCCCCCTTTCACATATACATATATCCTATTATTTCTGTCCCTCTGGAGAACCCTAATACACTTGGTTTCTATTCTGTTGGTCAGCATTGTTTTAGGAAGTTATCTATATTATTTTGTCAAGCCATATTATTTACTTTTACTCAGTGCCATATTTCATTTTATGATTCTGTTACTATTAATTTTTCTTCTTCACTGATAATAAACAGTGAGTTGTTTCCAGTTTCAGACTATAATAATGCTTTATGAACGTTATCGTACATGTGTATGTGTGTGCAAATGAGTGTGCCCATACATGCATTATGTTAAGTATATATCTAGGAGAGATGTTTCTAGCTATACCTAGAAAATGTGTGTTTTCAGCTTTAATAGATTAAAAAAAAAACATTTTTCAAAGTAGTCGTTCCAGTTTGTACTTCTACCAGCAATGCCAGCAACGTTTGGTGATTCCAGTTGATCCAAATCCTCCCCAATATTTGTGTTTTTTAAATTTTATTATTATTATACTTTAAGTTTTAGGGTACAACGTGCAGGTTTGTTACATATGTATACATGTGCCATGGGGGGGAGGGATAGCATTGGGAGATATACCTAATGCTAAATGACGAGGTAATGGGTGCAGCACACCCAATATTTGTTATAGTCTATCTTTTAAATTTGGCTTATTTTAGTGTTATCTTCCTGCTGATATTTTCACTGATATTAATCAGGACAAATCAAAACATGTCAATTTTCTTATATGACTAAGACCACATGGGGAAAGGAGAAGTAAGTAATTCTCTTTTTTATTATGCCTAAATGACCATTTGTCTCTTTTTTCTATCAAAACAAATAGTATTTCTAAATCTTTAAAATATTCATGTAAAAGAAATAAAGAATTATATATTTGATATCACAATACAGATGTTTTACTTTGAATGAAAAAGAACTGATTTTGACAGAGCAAATTTTCATTCATAGCTTTGAGAGGATTTTTTTAGTAGGATGAATTATAGATTTAGAGTTCCTGACTTGCCTGTTCTTGGAATATTTTTAGAGTTATGTTTATATTCCCAGCTTTCTTCCCTCTCTTATCTGGATGGTGATAGTGCTTTTGAAAGAAGCATGCACTCACAACAACATAATGGTAACTGGTTTACTCGAATACTAGAGTTATATTTTATGGACAATTGAGTAATTTCATATCAGTAGACATTTACTACATTTATCAGAACTCAACTAACACTCACAAAAACAAAATCTAGTAATAAATAATTAATCTAAGCTGCATCTCTTTCATGTGTCTTTGCATTACAAGTTTGATGATAATACTGTGGAAAAGAAAAATACAATAACATATAAAACCCGTCACTGACTTCTGCAGTTGCTTGATAAATACACAAGTAGGTGAATTGGTGTCTGTCTGTTCATATATATTTAATGATAAGTAAAATGTAATATAAAATAGTCATATTATTTTGTGTTATATTGTACTCAGCCCCCAATTTTATTAGTCATTAATATTAATTTCAATAAAACTACAAGTTAGAATTCTGAAGTGACTTTTTATTTTTCTAGTAAAATGAGTTTTCTATTTCCAAGTTTCTCTGTCAATTAACATTCAGACACCAATATCGACTAATCTTCTGATTGTAGCCAATGATTCTTTATTTTGCTTTGGTATTCTACAAATAGAGTTCGATTTTTGATTCTTCCCTAACAGGAATCATTCCTGAATAGTTACCTTACATATAACACACCCAAACATCAGTAACGTTTAAGTGAACCTCTCTGAACAATGTTAGTTGTCTGATCTGTCTAATCAGTACACCTAATATTTTTTAACTGGAAAAGTATTATAGCACATATGCAAAAATGTGTTTGAAATCATCCGTTAAATTTAAAGTACAAAATAAGATTGTAAATGCATTTACTTAACAACCAGGTGAAGAAAAGAATTTATCATATACCCTAGAAGCACACTGTTTTTCTTATTAGTGTCACCATTCCTTTCTCCATAAAATTAATCACTCTCTCTTTTTTTTAATTTATTATCCTCCTGTTTTGCCTTATACTGTTTTCCTTATGTGTGGTTACCACACAGCATACATGTATATGAGTGTATGTATGTGTGTGTAGAATAATATAAATGGGCAATGAGGGAGGTGTTATTAAAAACTGAAAAGATGAACATCCATGTAATGCAGTGGTAAATTATTTGATGAAAATAATTTGGAAAACACATAATATACATCTAAACATCTAGCATAAGTAACAGAGTTTGGAAATAAGACTGTTAGTGGTATGGTATGTCCTGGTTTTAACTAGCTACATTTGAACAAATTTTATAAGAAAGGGATGAATGCAGAAAAAAATATGGTTCAGTTTTCATGAAGACACAAAAGAGAATAAAGAAAGTGCAGTGATTCAAGGACATTCACGTTCAAAATAAGCAACTAAGGAAAAATACAGGGCAGAAAAGCCTTTGAACAATAAACGTCATTAGAACTCAGCTTTGAAATAAAAATTAAATCCAGTGTATAACTTTAACCCTTGTTAAGACCTCTGGCCAAAATCAAATGGTGCCTAATAAATCATTTTATTTCCAAAATAATAAAAAATAAAAAAATAACAAATTAGCATAAGCCTGTTCCTTTTTGTTTCACGTCTGGATAAACATATGGTAATTTCTGACCTTTTTTCAATTCTGTGTGTATAAAAATGAATGCCATTATAGTTTTGATTTTCTTTTCCATAGTTGCCAGTAACAGTGACCATTCATTTGTAAATTAATGGACCATTTGTTTTTCATTTTTGGTGAAATTTATGTAAGTACCTTTAGTCCTTTTTTTTCTTTCTTAATGATATATAACATTTTTGTTTACATTCAGTTTACTTGTGTATTGTCAGATCATGTGGGTTAAAATAACTTCTATATTCTATTACATGTTCCTTTTCAACTCTTATTATGGTGCCCTATTCTGGATTCAGAAACAAAGTTCTAGAGTTTAATATAGTTGAATTATTTAACCTTTGTTCTCCAAAGAAATAAGCAATTGTCTCACCACAGTTTATTGAAAAATTATGATTTCCCCAGTGATACGCAACAGCCTATCATGAGTAATGAGTCAGACATTGTTTTCTAACTGGCTACAGTGTATCTCCCATTCCACATGCTCTCCTATGACGTGATCTTGACACTCCCTCATTAAGAAATAGTCTATTTCTCCTCCCTTTTGAGACTTAGTTGGCCCTGTGAGCTGTTTCTCTAACAAAAGGTGGTGGAATAACATACAGTTTAATGTCTGAAGTTGGCCCTAAGAGATCTACAGTTTCTTCCTTCATTTGGCAATATCCCTTCTTGGGACCCAAATTTCATACTTGGTTAAGAAAGCCTGAGCAACGATACGGAAAGACCCACATGGGGATATTAGGTTGGTGCTAAAGTAATTGTGGTTTTTGCCATTAATAAACCACCTGCTTTGCTGACTCTCTCAACTGAGATACCAGTAACCAGAGAGTATCAACTCCAAGCCACATGAATGAGGATCTCTTAGCATTTCCAGACTTTCATGGACATTCATCTATATCATGTGAACCAGAACAAGACCAACCTGTTGTAGATATTGGTTTAAAACGCCAAATATTGGAGTGGGTTTTAACACAGTAATAAATAATTGAAACAGACGTTAGCGCTAGTAAAATTTAAATATACTCTAAAATATTTTCTCAGTTTGTCTCCGGACCGTTGATTCTGTACTATGTTCAAGTCTCTAATCCCTGTTTCAATGCCATATTTAATTACTTCTTCAATACTAATTTTGAAATCTTACTAGATTTTTAGACATTCTTATACTTCTACTCTAGGAATAAATATTCTTGAACTTTTTTCCTTGATTAAAAATTGTCAGATTATCAAGACTCTCAAAACAATTGAAATTTGTATAAAGATTTCATGTTAATGCTATATGTATAAATTTACAGATAGGGTTTCAGAATTTTGATTTATCTTCATTTTTAATCATCATTGAGGTTTTTAAACAGAATAGTGGCCCAGAGTGGTGGCTCACGCCTGTAATCCAAGCACGTTGGGAGGCCGAGGCAGGCAGATCACAAGGTCAGGAGTTTGAGACCCGCCTGACCCACAGAGTGAAACCCCGTCTCTGCTAAAAATTTAAAAATTAGCCAGGCATGGTGGCATGCGCCTGTACTCCCAGCTACTCAGGAGGCTGAGGCAAGAGATTTGCTTGAACCCGGGAGATGGAGGTTGAAATGAGCCAAGATCATGCCATTGCAGTCCAGTCTAGGTGACAGAGCGAGAATAGAATTGTATAAATATTTTCATAAATACATTAACAATCTTTTATCTAGATTTATTCCTAGATCTTTATATTATCAAGATTAGTCTGTTTTGTGTTTCCATTTTCAAACTGTTGCTAAAGTATAGAAATGGAATTGATATTTTGTATATATACAAAATTTACACTTGTAATACTTTCTTACTAATTTATTTTATTTCTATTTTCTTGAATTTAAATATTTTCATAAATGCATTAACAATCTTTTATTTAGATTTATTCCTAGATACTTTGTACTATCAAGGTTAATTTAAGTATGTTTTGTGTTTTCATTTTCAAACTGTTGCTAAAATATAGAAATGGAATTGATATTTTGTATATATACAAAATTTATACTTGTAATACTTTCTTACTAATTTATTATTTTATTTCTATTTTCTTGAATTTTAAATTATAATTATACATGTAAATAATTTTTCTATCTTAATTAAATTACTAGAACCACCACTACAGTATTTAAAATATTGGTTGACTGGGTATGGTGACTCAACCCTGTAATCCCAGGATTTTTGGAGGCTGAGGCAGGAGGATTGCTTGAGCTCAGGAGTCTGAGATTAGCCTGGGCCACATGGCAAGACCCTGTCTACAAAAAAAAATTAAAAAAAATTACCCAGACACAGGGTCCCATACTTATACTCCCAGCTATTTGAGGGGCTGACGTGAGAGGAACCCTTGAGTCCAGGATTTTGAGACTACAGTGAGTTATGACAGCCAGGGCAACAAAATGAGACCCCGATTTCTGAAAAAAAGAGGAATTGGTGATAGTGGGCACCCTTATTTATTTAGTTCATTTGTTAACAGGAATGGTTTCAATATTTCATTATAAAGTGTTTTTGCTGCAGACCTGTAAATATTTTTGTCATGGTATTGTATTAGAAGTTTTAGAAAATAACTGAGAAATTAAATGGAAACAACTGAAATCCTAGTATGAAATAAAATTACATAACATTTGCACTGTATTACATATATTTAATAAAATATAAATAGATATTTTAAAAACCATTGAATAAAATTAAATAAGGTTTTCAAGAGAGTAAAAATATATGTGCTTTATGTCTCATTTCCAAAATTGTATTAAAATTACAAAAAAGTGTAAATATAGACATTGACAAAATTGAATGAAAATATACAAGAGGACAGAATGTTATCTGCAATTCAAAAAGTTTGGTAAGTGACTAGAGATCATAAGTTGGCCTGTTTCATATAATAGACAAGCTTAAGAAAAGAAAGCCACATCTGCAGATAAGCAAATGTATGTCAGCAGACTCCATGGCATTCATTATGGTAAATAATTGTTGTTATTTTGATTAATTATGACATTAATTATAGTTACCATATTATTATTGAGATGAATCAAGCTAGTCTGCTCGTTACTTTTCCCTGCTACAGATGAAAAGGTCTTGAAGAAGGAGAATCTGTCCCAAGCATTTGTGCCCAGGACAAAACCAGAAAACTTGTCTTCAGAAATTATATATCGACAATCTTGATATGAGCTCAGAATCCTAGTGTATGAGAAAATTGCAAAAATCTGTCGTTTTGCACGAAGAAGAGGAGCGCGCACGCGCGTGCACACAAACACACACACAGTAATAAACGCCAAATTTTTCCAAAGAGAAATACATTGTATTTTTTGCATCAAGGAAAGCCATAATTATTTGATATATATTTTAAGTTTCCCAAGTCTAGCAACTTGTTCTTTATGCACAAACTGACAGAGATTCCCAACCCAGCTGTGTGCTAGAATCACGCAGATAACTCTAAAATACAGCAATGCCTGGGACCTACTGCTAAAAATTCTGATTCACAAGGTCAGATTGAGACCCGAAAATCAATATTTTGAAATAGCTTTGCAGGTGATTTTAAGATATAGCCAAGGCTAAGAATCATTGCAAAGTCACTATTTGGAGGACCTTCCTTTGTTATCTGTGAACTTTGTGTTATATTTGCTTGTGGGGTTATGCTGCCCAAAGAAGAAACACACATCCTTTTATTTGGTTTAGTGATGGTGACTCCGCTCAAGCAAATAAAACCGGGACCCCAGATATTTGACAAATGCCTGCCTCTTCTTATTACTATAACAAGGTGCCCTTTCTTAGTGGAAATGAAGAAACCACGCAGCTCTTAATTTATTGAGTTTATAAGATTGTGTGGAATACAATATTCTTGCTGAGCTTAAGGGCCTGGGGATTTACTTAAAGAATTAAATCAGAAGATGCCCTGCCATGGGACCTGTTTTGAGCAGCATGGAAAATTATAAAATTTAGGGATTATTGCCTCTTTTTTGTTCATCAATCAACCTCAAAATGTTTATCATGAAGCTGCGTCACATCTTGTCCGAAATCTTGTAAGTGGGAAAAGGGTGGATTTGAATGGATCAGACACATGTAAGCATCTGGAATCTGATTTTCAAATCTACAAGTAAGGTAAATTCCAGCTCATACATTAAATTATTTTAATATGTTACTGACATTTAATAAGCTTCATTAATTTATATCTTTCTGCAGGTAGCCTTCTATTTCAGGAAATAATTGGTGTGGGGCAAAGTGACTTCAAAATATGCATTCTAAAGTACATGTATTACAATCAAATTAATTAAATTATTTCTTCACTAATATTAAAGGACAATGACACAAAACTCTCAACAACAGCAACATCTAAAAAAGGAAGGACCAAGACACATTCTGCCAAAAAAATTAAATTTAAAAAAAGAGACATTTCATAAAAGTGAAGAACATCTATAAAGCTGGACTCCATTTTTTAAATATTTAGATGCTATTTAGGAAAATATTAGTAAGGATATGCTTAATTGAATTACTTTGAATAGACTTCTGAAAATTAATTTATATATGTGATATAATTCTAATAATTAAAATTAAATATCCAAACGTGAATACAAAACATTACTAATAATATGCAGCAATAGCTATAGCCACTGAGTAGCTAGTAGACTATTTGTAATATCAATTGAATACTTCCGTGTGATATGTACTATAAACTTTAAAGATGATGGCTTTCATCTTTCATACTTAGATCCATAGCACTTGACTTATATTGAACCTCAGAAAAGTTTCAATTAAATTTCCACACATACATGTCTTTCTCCTCTCTCGATCTTAAACACATTGTGAATATGTCTTTATCCCTGTCGGGCAGGGACAAAGTGTAGTGCCGAATTATCCAATAAATATTTACTGAATGATTGTGTGAAAGTAGTCAGTGAACAAATGTGTGTGTTTGTGTGTGTGTGTGATCTGCGTTGCCTAAATTTTGTATAAACTATTTTATAATCTTTAATTTTAAAATTTAAATATGGACATGCTCCCTAGGAAAATACATAGAAAAGTTCAGGTTATTTATATCTCTGTATCTAATTCTATTGATATACATTTCCAAATTTATTAATATTGTAAACTAAATTAAAAATATTATGAAGCCACATTAATATCTTATTTTACAGAAACAATAAATTCATGCCCATTGATTTTCATGTTATTTTAATGTTTTCTAACTGTTATTATTTTCAAGTCAAATAAGGTTTATTTGCCTTTACCAAGGCTTTATTTGTTTTCAACGCTAAAATTAATCACATTAAACCTTAACAAATCTTCTTGCTCTCTCCTTTTAAAAATTATTATCTGATAGTATCAGACAGAACTTTGTTGTCTTTTTTTTGAATTTTCACTTTGTTTAGTATGTTTTATTGGGCATTTATGTGTAATTCTAACATTAAGATACACTATTAGGTGCTGCCTTGACATTTGATGAAATGTGAAAGGACCTGGAATGGACTCATCACAATTCCCCTCCCACTCTGCTCCTTCAGTTGGGTAAAATTCTTTAGCCAAACAACCCTCCTTTTTGAGGGAACCAGGCTAGTTCCTACTTATACATAAGTAGTATGTTTCAGTTCCTGGCAGACAGTGGAATTGTTCAAACACGTAAATTACATTCTTCTATGGATGCCAGGGATCACCTCATCCTCTTTTTGCAACAGAGAATGCCTTATAAAGTTTCCAGTTATTCCTTTTCTTCCCAATTGCAACTGCCATGTGGCCCTGCATGGTGTGCTCTAGCCTCTCAATCTGTGAGTATAGGTGACTGGAATAATACTGTGGATTTTATCTGTCCAGTGTAGGGTGTTGAATAGTCAACCATCTCTAAAATCCTAGGCTAGAAAGTCTTCTCTCAACAATAAGATGAATGGAAGGTAATTAAAACAGGATTTCTTTTACAATATATAAAGGCTGGTCCTTGCTATGTGACTTTTATCATCATTGTATCCTCAGCATGTAGCAAGTAAACTAGTGGTTAGTATTTTTAAATAACCTAGTTAATATATGCAATGTAAAGAAGTAGATTCTTAGAAATAAAAAGAACAAAGCTGGAGGCATCACATTACCTAACTTCAAACTATACTGCAAGTCTACAGTAATCAAAACAGGATGGAAATGCTACAAAAACAGACACATAGACCAATGGAACAGGTTAGAGAACCTAGAAATAAAGGTGCATGTCTACAACCATCTGATCTTTGGCAAAGTCAACAAAAACAAGAAATAGGAAAATAACTCCTATATTAGTCTGTTTTCACACTTCTGATAAAGACATCTGAGACTGGGGAATTTATATGGAAAAAAGTGTTTAATGAACTTACAGTTCCATATGGCTCGGGAGGCCTCACAATTCATGGCAGAAGGCAAGGAGGAGTAAGTCACATCTTACGTGAATGGCAGCAGGCAAAGAGAGAGCTTGTGCAGGGAATCTCCTGTTTTTAAAACCATCAGATCTTGTGAGACTCATCACTATCATGAGAAAAACATGGGAAAAACTCACCCCTATGATTCAATAATTTTTCATCGGGTCCCTTCCACAACACATGGAAATTATGGGAGCTACAAGATGAGATTTGGGTGGAAACACAGAGCCAAACCATACCATTACTCCCAGACCTCTCCCGAATCTCATATATTCACATTTCAAAACCAATCATGCCTTCCCAACAGTCCCCCAAAGTCTCAACTCATTTCAGCCTTAACTCAAAAGCCCACAGTCCAAAGTCTCATCTGAGACAAGGCAAGTCCGTTCTGCCTATGAGCCTGCAAAATCAAAAGCAAGTCAATTATTTCCTATATACAGTGTGGTTACAGGAATTGGGTAAATACAGCCATTCCAAATGGGAGAAATTGGCAAAAACAAATAGGCTACAGGCCCCATACAAGTCCAAAATCCAGCAGGGAAGTCAAATCTTAAAGCTCCAAAATGATCTCCTTTGACTCCAGGTCTCACATCCAAGTCATGCTAATACAAGAGGTGGGCTCCCACAGCCTTGTGCAGCTTCACTCCAGTGGCTTTGCAGGGTATAGCCCCACTCTTGGCTTCTTTCAAGAGCTGGCATTGAGTGTTTGTGCCTTTTTCAGGCACATGGTGCAAGCTGTCAGTGGATCTACCGTTCTGGGGTCTAGAAGACAGTGGCCCTCTTCTCACAGCTCAACTAGGCAGTGTCCCAGTAGGGACTCTGTGAGGGGGCTCCGATCCCACATTTCTCTTTCACATTGCCCTAACAGAGGTTCCTCACAAGGGCCCCATCCTTGCAGCAAACATCTGCCTGGGCTTCCAGGTTTTTCCATACATCAGCTAAAATCTAGATAGAGATTCCCAAACCTCAATTCTTGTATTCTGTGCACCTGCAGGCTTAACATCACATGGAAGCTGCCAAGGCTTAGGACTTGAACCCTCTGAAGCAACAGCCTGAGCTATACATTGGCCCCTTTTGGCCCCAGCTGGAGTGGCTGGGACACAGGGTGCCCAGTACCTAGGCTGCACACAGCACAGGTACCCTGGGCCCGGCCCAGGAAACCATCTTCTCCTCCTAAATCTCTGGGCCTGTAATGTAGCAGAGGTCTCTGACATGCCCTGGAGACATTTTTTTCCATGGGGATTAACATTTGGCTCTTCATTACAAGTGCAAATTTCTGGAGCCAACTTGAATTTCTCCTCAGAAAGTGGAATTTTCTTTTCTATTGTATTGTTAGGCTACAACTTTTGCAAACTTTTATGCTTCATTTCCCTTTTAAAACTGAACACCTTTAACAGCATCTGAGTCACCTCTTGAATGCTTTGTTGCTTAGAAATTTTTTCCACCAGATACCCTAAATCATCTCTCTCAAGTCCAAAGTTCCACAAATCTCTCTGGCAGGGGCAAAACGCTGCCACTCTCATTGCTAAAGCACAAGAGTCACCCTTGCTTCAGTTCCCAACAAGTTTCTCATCTCCATCTGTGACCTTGTCAGCCTGAATTTCATTGTCCATATCATTATCAGCATTTTGGTCAAAGCCATTCAACAAGTCATTAGGGAGTCCAAACTTTTTTCACATTTTCCTGTCTTCTTCTGATCCCTCCAAACTGGGTCCCTCCCAGAATACATGGAAATTATGGGAGCTATGAGATGAGATTTTGATGGAGACACAGATCCAAACCATATCAACTCTCTAGTCAGTAAATGTTGCTGGTATAACTGGCATATGCAAAAGATTGCAACTGCACCCCTTCCTCTCACCATATACAAAAATTAACTCAAGATGAATTAAAGACTTAAATGTAAACCCTAAAACTCTAAAAAACCTGGAAGAAAACCCAGGAAATACAATTCTGGACATAAGAATAGACAAACATTTCATGATGAGGAATACAAAAGCAATTGCAACAACAGCAACCAAACAAACAGGCAAACAAATGGGACCTAATAAAACTAAAAAGTTTTTCACAGCAAATTTTTCTGTGCGGAAATAAACCATTAAGAGCAAACAGACAACCTAAAGAATGAGAGAAAATATTTGCAAATTATGCATGCAACAAATCTATAAGAATGGGAAAAATATTTCCAAATTATGCACCCAGCAAATCTATAAGAAACAAACAAATTAGGAAGCAAGAAACAAACAACCCTATTATCGAACAGGCAAAGGATGTGAACAGACACATCCCAAATGAAGACACACACAAATCCAACAGGCATGTGAAAAAATGTTTAACATCACTAATCATCACAGAAATGTAAATCAAAACCACAATGAGATATCATCTCACACCATTCAGTATGTCTTTTATTAAAAAATTAAAAAATAACTGATGCTGTCACGATTGCAGAAAAAAAGGAACCCTTATACACTAAGAGTGGAAATGTAAATTAGTTCAGCCAATGTGGAAACCAGTTTGAATATATCTCAGAGAACTACTATTTGACCTAGCAATTCCATTATCGGATATATACCCAAAGGAATATAAATTATTCTACCATAAAACGCATACATGTATATATGTTCTTCACAGCACGATTCACAATGGCGAAACCATCAAATCAACCTAGATGCCCATAAACAGTGGACTGGATAAAGAAAATGTGTTACATATACACCACAGAATACTATGCAGCCATAAAAATAATGAAATAATGTCCTTTGTAACAACATAAATGGAACTGTAGGCCATTATCCTAAGTGAATTAATGCAGAAACAAATAGCTAAATACCACATTTTCATTTATACACGGGAGCTAAAAGTTGAGTACACATGGAAGTAAATAAGATAACAATAGATACTGGTGCCTACTTGAGGATGGAGAGTGAGAGGAGGGTGAGGATTGACAAATGACCTATCAAGTACACGCTCACTACCTGGGTGATAAAATAATCTCAATGCCAAACCCCTGCAATATGCAATTTATCCACATAACAAGCATGTACATGCACGCTTGAACCTAAAATAAAAGCTGGGAATAAAATAACATTATCAAATGAGACACTGGCACATTTCCAATCATATTAATTGATATTAAAATTATCATATGGATCAACTTTTCTAGTACAGAAGAAATAAATAGTGTTATATTAAAAAGCTTTCAATAAAATGCTAAATAATTGAAGAGCAACTGATCTGAATAAATGAAGAGATATCAATATGAAAGATGGAATCCTAAAAATTACAGAGGACATACAGCACATAACAATATGACAAGAAGGTTAGGAATGAGAAAGGGTCAAATCCAATATGGTCAAAATTCTCAATAAGTTTTCAAAAGAGAAATTCCTCAAGAAAATAAAGATGTGAAAATAAGAAGTAAAAAAAGGAGCAAGTATTCAAATTGAAAACAAAGTAATAGTCTGTTAATAGGGACATGTTTGAAAAACAAATGTGTTACATGTAGTCTATGAAATAATACACATAAGTCACAACTACACCCAAGCATTGAAAATTGGATGTTTTTCCATCATGTTTATTAATACAGGACAAGATTCAGAGTACTATAAATAAAATTATACTAGGTTTTTAAAACTGTAAGAACAATCTCTATGCTTTTATATTATACACATATTTGCACATGGTAACATGAGCATGGAGAAAACTATGGTCACTTATATACACCAGATCACTAGGTTTGGTTAACAGAAGAATGAGAAAGAAGAAAGAAAGGTTATACAGTTTGTTGACTACCTGTGCACAGAAGGTAATAAACATGGGAACCCGGCTGAGTGTAAGAAAATAAAAATAAAATATTGTGTATATAAACCACATCTTCTTTTTCTATTCCTTTGTCAATGGACATTAAAGTTGTTTTCACATCTTGGCTATTCTGAGTAATGATGCAATGCAAATGACAGTGCAAGTATTTCTTTGA
Organism: Gorilla gorilla gorilla; assembly: GCF_029281585.2. Lineage (NCBI taxonomy): Eukaryota > Metazoa > Chordata > Mammalia > Primates > Hominidae > Gorilla > Gorilla gorilla. The sequence goes on from NC_073243.2 coordinate 75,528,314, forward strand.
GATCCTGATTTCAATTATTTTAGGAAAATATCCAGGAGTCAGATTACTAAACCATATGTATTTATTTAATTTTTATTTTTGATGAATCTACATACTGTTTTCCATTATTCTAAGTGAAAAAAGCCAATTAAGGCAATTAAGGCATGAGGCTACTGACATGAGGTATCTAAAGTAGTCAACCTCATAGTAGGAAGTACAACAGTGATTGCCAGGAGCTGGGGAAAGAAATATGTGGAGTTACTATTCAATTCATATAAAGTTATACTTTTGTGAGATTAAGATGAGTTAAGAAATAAGGTAAGATGATGAACTAGACACAAACAAGGGGAATAGCTCCCATGAAGTACTGAGACAACTGGCATGCTTTTAACAGATCTTCAGAAAGAAGGTGCCAAGAGGGGACAGAGGGAAGACACAGAAGCTGGACTGATGGGGGAGAAAGCTAGGAACCCTATACAGCCTACTGCATACTGGGACTTATTTTTGAACCTCAGCAGCTTTAGGGGAAGATATGAGTAAAACTGGAAAAGAGTAACCCTCTCTCACCAGGGGCATCTGGCACCATGGCAAGAGGGGACAACTTGACCACCATGGACACTTGAGGTGGCAGGGAGAGGTGCTTAGAGAAGTGGTGGGGCAACAAACCAGCTGATGTGGAGCCCAGAGGGCTTGGTGCAGGAGCATCTGTAGTGGAGCAGTGCCAGGGATGGCCATTCCCCTAGGCTCAACTTGCTCCCATAAGAAACTTTAGCCCAAGGGGAACTGTCGGACCTAATCTCTGAAGGACGGCCTTGCACATCAGATGGGGCTGGGCCAACTTGAGCACTCTTTGGTCTGCTGTCCTCCTGGTGCCCCAGCCTGGCCACACCTACTTACAGGAAAGTCTTGGGTGCCTGGGAGCCCACACTTTAGCTTCTGCACGAGGGGACACTGTCTGACTGGTGGAGAGCTCCTGGAAGGCAGCTCCTATGACCACACACCAGCCCACACATTCCCTTCCCATACAATAGCTTCTCCAAGCCCATGGCAACTTCCCACATCACTTTGCTGGCACATATCTGCATGGGCAGGTTTTGTTTTACTTGCCCCACCAGCCTGCAAGAGTGCAGCATGCCCTCCAATCCCAGTGACCACCATTGCAGAGGGAGCTTTGGCAGGCAAAGTGCCAGCAAGCCCTGCCCCCACCAGCACCCTGCCCTTAAGCTAAGGCTGCACAAAGGACAGGGGATCCTCTCACACCCTGAGAAATCATTCCTGCCTGTGGGGCATAGAGAAGGCATCTAGACCTGTGCTGGCCAGCACCTTGATCAAAGCCCACACCACCTCCAGTGCAACAGTGCACACAGACTATAGCAGGAGCCCCTCTTCCCCCCCAGATGCCTTATTTCTGCCATTGTGGTGAATGCCTGTAGGCAGGCATGCACCCTTGCATTTGCTAGCACTCTGCTACAGCTGCTGCACCTCACCCTTACAACCCCTAGCACAGTGGACTCCAAACCTTGAGGAGCCAGAGAACAAAATTGGAACCCAGTACATGTCCTTCAGATTTAGAGCACACAGCCTAGGAGTTGGGAGCTGAGTGCTGCCCTGCTAAAACTTCCCATAAATGAAGCCAGTCTTCTGAATCCACCTCATATCACAATCAAATCCTGAAGGTCATAAAATGGGATAAAAGCAAAGAAAATCTAAACTTCAGCAACCTCAAAGATTGAAGGTAGATAAGCCCAAAAAGATGAGAAAGAGTCAGTGCAAGAAAACAAAAACTCAAAAAGCCCAAGTGCATTCTTGCCTCCAAATGACCATATTACTTCTCCAGCAAGGGTTTGGAAATGGGCTGAGGCTGAGATGGCTGAAATGACAGAAATAGAATTCAGAATATGAACAGGAATTATGTTCATTGAACTACAGGAGCATGTTGTAACCCAATGCAAGGAAGGTAAAAATCATGACAAAGCATTGTAGGAGGTGACACACAAAATAGCAAGTATAGAGAAGAATGTAAACAACCTGAAAAACACACTACAAGAATTTCAAAATGCAATCACAATTTTTTATAACAGAACAGACCAAGGTGAAAAAAATTCCCAGAGTTTGAATGCTGGCTTTCTAAAATAGGACAGGCAGAAAAAAATAGAGACAAAAGGAAGAAAAGGAATAAACAAAACTTCAAAGAAATATGGGATAATGTAAAAAGAGTGAATCTGTGACTGATAGGTGAATCTGCAAGAGATGAGGAAAATAGAACCAACTTGGAAAACATATTTCATGGTAACATCCATGAGGACTTCCCCAACCTAGCTAGAGAGGCCAACCTTCAAATACAGGAAATGCAGAGAACCCCAGTAAGCTACTTATCTACTTGGGAAATTATCCCCAACACCCAATTCTCCAATGTCAAAATGAAAGAAAAAATATTAAAGGCAGCTAGAGAGAAAGGTCAGGTCAACTACAATGGGAAGACCATCAAACTAACAGCAGACTTCTCAGCTAAAACTCTACAAGCCAGATAAGATTGAGGGCCAATATTCAACATTCTTAAAGAAAAGAAATTCCAACCCAGAATGTTACATTTGGCCAAACTAAACTTCTTTAGTGGAGGAGAAATAAAATCTTTATCAGACAAGAAAATCCTGAGAAAATTTGCAACCACTTTTTTCAGGAGCTCTTTCTAATGGAAGCACGAAATATGGAAAAGAAAGACTATTACCAGCCACAACAAAAAAACACTCAAGTACACAGACGAGCAACACTATAAAGCAACCACATAAAAAAGTCTGCAAAATAACCAGCTAACATCATGATGACAGGATAAAATCTACACATATCAATACTAACCTTAAATGTAAATGGGCTACATGCTCCAATTAAAAGACACAGAGTGGCAAGCTGGATAAAGAATCAAGACTCATTGGTATGCTGTTTTCAAGGGACCCATCTCAGGCAATCGCACATATAGGCTGAAGATAAAGTGATGGAAAAAACCTACCAAGGAATTGGAAAACAGAAAAAAGCAGGGGTTGCAATTGAAGTTTCTGACAAAACAGACTTTAAACCAACAAAGATTTTAAAAGACAAAGCAGAGCATTACATAATGTAAAGGGTTCAATTTGGCAAGAAAATTGAACTATCCTAAATATATATGCACCCAGCATTGGCAAACCCAGATTTATAAAGCAAGTTCTTAGAGACCTTTTAGGAGACTGAGACTCCCAAACAATAATCAGGGGAGACTTTAGCAGCCAACTGACAATATTAGACATATCTGGACTTGATAGATATCTACAGAACTCTACACCACCGAACAATAGAATATACATTTTTCTCAATACCACAAGGCACATTCTCTAAAAATTGATCCATTAATAGAAGTAGAACACTCTTCAGCAAATGCAAAAGAACTGAAATCATAACAGTCTGTCGGACCATGGCACGATCAAATTAGAAATCAAGACTAAGAACTTCATAATACCATACAGTTACCTGAAAACTGAAAAACCTGCTCCTGAATGACTTTTAGGTAAATAATGAAATTCAGACAAAAATCAAGAAATTTTTTGAAACTAATGAGAGCAAAGATACAACCTACCAGAATCTCTGGGACATACATAAGGCAGTGTTAAGAGTGAAAAATTATAACACTAAATGCCCACATGAAAAACTTAGAAACATCACAAGTTAACAATCTAACATCCCAACTAAAAGAGCTACACAACCAAGAACAAACAAATTCCAAAGCTAGCAGAAGACAAGAAATAATGAAAATCAGAGCTGAACTGAAGGAGATTGAGATATAAAAATCATTCAAAAGATCAACAAATTCAGGAGCTTTTTTTTAATAATAATAAAATAGATACACCACTAGATAGATTAATAAAGAAGAAAAGATAAGACTGAAATAAACTCAATGAGAGATAACAAGGGGGATATCACTAGTGACTCCACAGAAATACAAATAACTATCAGAGAATATGGTGGGTACTTCTATGCACATAAACTAAAAAATATAAAAGTAATAGAGAAAACCCTGGACACATACACCCTCCCGAGACTTAAACAGGAAAAAATTGAATCCATGAACAGACCAATAATAAGTTCTGATATGAGCAGTAATAAATAGCCTACCAATTAAAAAAAGCACAGGACCAGACAGATTTGCAGTTGAATTCTACCAGATACACAAAGAAGAGCAGGTACCATTATTACTGCAATTATTTCAAAATATTGAGGAGGAGAGACTCCTCTATAACTCATTTTATGAGGTCAACATTAACCTGATACCAAAACATGCCAGAGATGCTACAACAGAAAAGAAAACTTTAGGCTAATACCCTTAAAGAATATTGTTGCAAAACTCGCCAACAAAATACTCACAAGCCAAATCCAGCAGCATATCAAAAAGCTCATCCACTATGATGAAGTAAGTTTTATCCCTGAGATTCAAGGTGGATTCAGCATATGCAAATTATAAAATGTGATTCATCACATAAACAGAACTAAAGACAAAAACTACATGGTTATCTCAATTGATGCAGAAAAAACTTTTGATAACATTCATGTTAAAAACTCTCAGAACACTAGGTATTGAAGGAACATACCTCGAAATAATAAGAGCCATCTATGACAAACCCACAGGCAATATCATACTAAATGAGCAAAAACTGGAAGCATTCTCCTTGAAAAGCAGCACAAGACAAGGATGCCTTCTGTCACCACTCCTATTCAACACAGTACTGGAAGTCCTGAACAGGGGAGTTAGTCAAGAGAAAGAAATAAAAGGCATCAAAACAGAAAGAGAGGAAATCAAACTATTCTTGTTTGCAGACAACATAATCCTATACCTAGAAAATCTGAGCGTCTCAGCCCAAACATCCTTAAGCTGGTAAAGAATTTCAGCATATCCTCAGGATACAAATTTTATGTGCAAAAACTACTAACATTTCTATACACTAACCACAATAAAGGCAAGAATCAAATCAGGTACTTACTCTCGTTAACAATTACCACAAAAAGAATAAAACACCTAGGAATACAGCAAACAAGGGAGGTGATAAATCTCTACAGGAAGAACTACAAAACACTACACAAAGAAATCATACATGACACAAACAAATGGACATTCCATGTGCAGGGATAAGAAGAATCAATATTGTTAAAATGGCCATACTGCCCAGAGCAATTTATACATTCAATGCTATTTCAGTTAAACTACCACTGAGATTCTACATAGAACTAGAAAAGACTATTTTAAAATTTATATGAAACAAATAAACAAAGCCCAAATAGCCAAGGTAATTCTAATAAAAAAAAAAAAAGCAGGAGGCATGATGCTATCCAACTTCGTAATATATTACAGGGCTACAGTAACCAAAAAGGCATGTTACTGGTACAAAAACACATATATAGACCAATACAATAGAATAGAGAACCCAGAAATAAGACCACACACATACAACTAAAGCAGCTAAAGTGGCTGCATTGCCTGGGGTATATATACTGGGTTCGTCATCTTGCATCAGGAAAATTTAGGACACAGACACACATGAGGAGTTTAGCAGTAAAGGTTTAATAGGCAGAAGAAAAGAGAAAGAAAAACAGCTGTGTCTATTGAGATAGAGGGGTCTTCCAAGTGGAAACGACCAGTTGGCAATTGATGCACCAGATTTTACAGTCCAGCTTGAAGAGGTGGTGTCTGATTTACATGGGGCTCACAGATTGGTTTGATCAGGTGTGACGTTTACATAGAGAGTGGGGAACGCTGGTCACCCCACCTTAATCTTATTATGCAAATAAATTCTCCCCTTGGCTGGTGCCATCTTGTCTGCTTTTTACTGTACATGTGGCTGGCAGAGAAGGGAAGATGGATCCGCCATCTTGAACATATCTAGTACCTAATTCCTGCTGGCATTCACCTGTGCAAACCCCAGCTTGCTTGTCTATGTCTTCAGCATGACTTTACGGCTGCTGGTCTTTGTTAGAAAATGATTTTGGGCTGTTTCTCATTAAAAAATATAAGCCTTACTGAGGACTCCCATACCCTTACTAGCTACCTAAGGGATTTCTTCTTGACTCCTATATCATTTCCCATTCAGGAGTGGTAACCCTAACTGCTATTACTGACTGTTTGGTGACCACTATTTCTGGCTACTTCTTGCTAAAAATGGGCGTCGAGTTGGGGCAATAGCTAGGACTCCTCCTGGGGTCAATCTAAGGGTTGTTGGAAGAAAGGCGTGTCAATGTGTGGTTTGGCCTGCAGCACCATTTGTAGTTTGATTGTTTCTAAGTGAGAGAAAACAATTCGATTTATAGTATTGAGTAGACAAGGTCTAAACATTAATATAAGACATATGAGCAAAAGGGGGCTTAATAATGGAGCTAACCATTTCCACAAAGAAGACTGTAATTCATTAAAAAGGGATTGTGGCCATTCAAGGCTGAAGCCTGCATTTTCTCTTAACTTGTCAATGATTTAACTTTATATTTAAGCACTTGTTGATTTTCTTCTACTTGACTTGAGGTGTTGATCCAAAAGCAGCATGTTTCACTTAAGATTGCACAGGTATCCCCTACCTCAGCTGTAAGGACATCTAGGACCCATCTACTCTGTGATACTACTAAGGCTAAAGAGTCTATGGATTGTTATTGTGCTTCTGTGACTCTTACTGTTGTCTTCCATCCTCATTGCATCGTAATGGAAATATTAAGTACTGACTTTAAAGGGGAGGAATACTAGCAAACCAGAAGTGGTCTCTGATTATAGAATTTCCCATCCATGGTCTTTCTAAGATGGGATTGTCATGTGCATGCCCTCCCCAATCTTCTCTTTAAGTTAAATCTCTATATGAGGGCATGGAAATGATACCTCTCTTTGTTTGGTGTATCTGAGATAGTGCATTTTATAAAAAGGAACCTAGGTTAGGGATATCCCCAGATGATCCACGCATGTCAGTGGAATTTAAAAATAATAGGTTGAGGACCACTGCTACTATGATGCACGTTCCTTACCAGTGCCTATGGAGGATTAAGTGTAGCTAGGAGCCACAAAGAAAATATAATCCTGACCCTTGAAAAGATGGTTCTAAGTTGTGACTTCTGAGGAACATAGGTAGACCCTTCTCATATCTGAGAAGCTTTCTCCCATTAGATATAGTAGAAGCATCTTTGGAACAGGGATATCCATACTCAGGATACTCATTTGCAATGCCATTTGGAATCTTACATGCTAAGTAAGAAGGGTTCACCTGACAAATGGAGTTTTGAAAAATTAGGGAAATAATATGGCCTGGCCAATATAGCAGATAATTTTTGTGGCAAGGTCTGTCAGTCCAGAAGTCTCCAGTTTTCCCACAGACTTGTAGGCCACTACTATTAGCAAACATCATACAAGGATCTGGAATTCTGTGAGGGGACATGTTTGGAAAGACCCATAAGTTATTCTTTACATTACAGTCAAGGGGGTTACTTAGAGCATGCCACTCCCACTGGGACTTCCAACCAGAAGGAGAGGCTAGATTCTGAAAGCCTCCCCCCACCCCATTAGGGCTTCTGATCCTTTTAGATCACCCTTATTCCATCCTCCTCCCCAAATATTTGAACTATCAGCAATTACAAGTGTGATGTTATGATATTTGAGCTCTCCCAAATATCGCAAATATTGGTCTTTCCCCACTGCTTTTAAAGCAGAGGGAGGCATTTGCTATTACCAGGTCAATTTTTCTCAGCCTGAGGGTGTGAAGCTTATCTTTAGGGAGAGTGTTCTTTGGCACTAGGGGCAGAGTATTTTCCCGAGAGGAGTTAGTTAACTAACTGAAAGTGTTCCCATACCATGTCCCATTTATGCCTGATATGTCTTTAAGGGTTAAAGGTAAGGCTAACAAAGGTAATCCTAAAAGTGTAAGTTCCAGGTCATTGAGAGGTTCCTCAGTGTTACTGAACTGAGAAAAATGCTCAAGACAGACCCAGCAATTAGTCTTGTACAAATGGGCCATGGCTGATATCGTAGGAGCTGAAGGGAGTGATGTATAAATAAACCCAGTAAAAAGTCCTAGCAGACTCAGTGATAGTAAAACTTGTGCGTACCCTTCTTTTCAGTAACTTTTATCCCTGAAATTATGTGTCAAAAAAAGCTTCAATATTTGATAGCAAATATTGAGAGAAAAAGTAGAAATGACTGAATGGTGGAGACGGAACTGAGTAAGATGCGTACCCCTTGCTTATTTACTTGTCTTATGAATTTCAGCTTAAGGTCTTCTATTTCTCCACATTTGTATCCAAGATGTTCCTCTGAGCTGTCAAGGGTTGCTCTCTCAGCTTTTTCAGGCTTTGACTCAAGTGTGATGTATCCAGGAGTTGATACCTGTAACTTTTACTGCTAAGAGGGTTGAAAAGAGAATGGTGTAAGAACCTTCTCAGTTTGGGCTTAGGGAAGGAGAGAGAGAGAGAGAAGAGACTTTACCAATACCAGATTTCTTGGGTTAAATAAACGTGGTCCTACTTCTTGGGGCTGGGCTTCTGATAGTTGTGTTAATTCCTGTTTAAAGTGAGATGTTATGTGCTTAAACAATTCAGAGGTCTCTTGATCTAATAAGAAATCATTGGTGAGAAATGGCTATCTATACAGGATCTCAAAAGGGCTTAGACCTAACTAACTTTGAAGGGGTGTTTATTACTTGCAGTAAAGCCATGGGAAAAAGAGCAGCCCAAGAAAGGTGAGTTTCTTGGGGCAGTTTCCTGAGGTGTCTTTTGATGATATCATTTGTCTTCTCTACCTTTGCTGAGGACTGGGGTCTCCAAGTGCAGTGGAGATGGTAATGTATGCCTAGTGCCTTTGAGTACCCCTGTGTGATGGCTGCCTTAAATGAGGGGCTGCTGTCACTTTGGAGGTACTTAGGTAGACCAAAATGGGAGATAATTTCATTCACTAACACCTTTACTACCTCAGAGGCCTTTTATATATGGCATAGAAATGCTTCTACCCCATTAATGCAAGTATCTACCCATACCAGGAGGTATTGGATGCCCTTCACCTTTGCCACGTGGGTGAAATCTATCCTCCCCTGGATAGATTCCCATCCTTTGGGTTTAAGGAAGAAGGAGCCATCTGTTTAGGGGATTATTTTTCAGACAGACTTCACAAGCATTAACAATCTGTTTTACTGTTCTTAGTAAATTCTCTCCTGAAAACAATCTCTGGGCACCTTGATAAGTTTATCCTTTCCCAAGTGAAAAGCTTGGTGAAGGAATTTAGGAATTTTTCCCTAACTGGAGGCTGGCAAGTGGAGCTTGCCATACTCTGACTGCAGCCATCCTGAGGGCTGGAAGGTGTACCCTCAAGAAATGGCCCATTCTATATCTGTAGGGGAGTACTGAGGCTTGATTTCTCTTAAGGAACCTTCCCAGATGTGAGGGGCTTGAAGTGTGTTGATGTCATGAGGATTTCTTGCTACTGACTTGGCTGCCTGATCAGCTAGCTTGTTTTCTTTGGCTATTTCATCTACTCCCTTCTAATGTACCTTACAATGCATCACTGCTACCTCTCATGGAAGGAAAGCTGAGGATAATTCCTTAATTATATTTTACAGGAGATTCATTGGCAGTAAGAAAGTACCTTTTTTTTCCAAATGGCAGCATAAGCGTGGAGAACCAGGAAAGCATACTTGGAGTCAGTGTAAATATTATCTATCTTTCCCTTGCTTAACTGAAATGCTCTTGTAAGAACTATCAGTTCAGCTAGTTGAGCACTTATGCCTGGAGAGAGTGATCTACTTTTAATAAAATTATTCAAAGAGACTACCGCATCTCCTACTTTATGGACTCCCTGCTCTACAAAGGAGCTTCCATCTGTGAAGAGGGTTCAATATGAATTTTCTAGGGGGAGGTTCTCTGAGATATTCCCTGGCTTCATAGGTCTGTACCACAACTTATTCACAGTCATGTTCAGGCTCCCCAGTTCCCATGGGAAGGAAAGTGGCTGGGTGTAAGTGAGAGCTAATTTCTAACAATAAAGCTTGATATTTAAGGAGCCTATTGTCTTTTAACCAAAAGGCTTCCTTTAGAGGACAGTAATCTCACCACATTATGTGGGGTATAAACAGCTAAGTCATTTCTCAGGGTTAATTTTGATCCTTCTGGGACCAGTAGAGCCAGAGCAGCAATGGCTTGGAGACATGCTGGTCATCCTATAGCCAGCAAATCAAGTTCCTCACTCAGGTAACCCACTGACTATTGAGCTGGTTTTCAACTCTCAGGGCCATTCCCTTCCTTTCTGATACATACAGATTGAAGGCCTTTCCTATGGGAAGGCTGAGAGCTGGTGCCTTAAGTAGGGCCTGCTTTAGCTGGTTAAAGGCCTTTGAGCTTCATATACCCAGGAGATGAGTTTTAGCTGCTTGAGTTTCTCTTATGAGGTGATACAGAGAGTGAGCTATCTCATTATACCCAGATACCCATAGCTTGTAAAATCCTGTAATGCCCCAAAATCTTCTTAGTTCCTCTTGGCAACCTTAGCTGTAATCCCAATGATGCTACAGATGAATGGAAAAGGAACCATTTTTAATGTACATATTGGAGGGCCTATGAAGAACTAGGGCCAGATCTCTTAATTACTCTAAAATGTCCATGATAGACCAAAAGCCAGATGAGATTCCCTCAGCAATCCCATTACTGGGCATATACCCAAAGGAATATGAATTATTCTACTATAAAAACACATGGACATGTAGGTTCATTTCAGCACTATTCACAATAGCAAAAACATGGAATCAACCGGATTCCCATAAATGATAGACTGAATAAAGAAAATGTGGTACATACACTCCATGGAATTCTATGCAGCCATAAAAAAGAATGAAATCATGTTTTTTGGTAGGGACGTGGTTGGAGCTGGAGGCTGTTCTCCTTATCAAACTAATGCATGAACAGAAAAACAAATAGTACATGTTCTCACTTATAAGTGGGAGCTAAATAATGAGAGCACATTGACACACAGAGGAGAGCAACACACATTGAGCATTTTGAAGGGTGAAGGGTGGGAGGAGGGAGCGGATCATAAAAAATTGGATTTTAGGCTTAATATTTGGGGGATGAAATAATCTGTACAACAGCCCCTAATAACACAAGTTTATCTATGTGACAAACTTGCATATGTACCCCTGAACTTACAATAAAAGTTAAAAAAATAAAGTAAAATAAATAATATGTTCTAGAGATCTACTGCATGAAACAACAGTAAGCTTATATTTAACAACAGCATGTGTGCACTTAATAATTTGTTAAGATTGTAGATTAATGTTACATTTATTTTCAATGAATAAGTGAATAAATGAATGAATGGATGGATGAATGAATGAATGAATGAATGCACATGTTGTGGTGACTCTCAGTAGGAGGGAGTGCTTAACTTTTCTAAAGTTATTCATACATGTGTTTTAGAATTCTGCTATGACACCATAAAACCTTTCAGAAGGATGACTCCACCAGTGTAGCCAGGTTGAGAACCCTTGTTTATATACTTTCAGAGGGTTTCCCATAATCAGTATTTCTGCTATTTTAATAGCTATTGCTATTAGATACCTTTTGTTCTAAAAAATGCCTGACACCCATTCTCAAAATATGGCTTCTGTTCTATTATGCTACATTCTAAATTAGTTACAGCTTATTTGGTCTTAGATCTCATATTCATCTAAATATGTTTTCTTTGTTTTAAAAATCAAATTTCCCATCTAAGTCCAGCTCTGAATAAGATAGAAGGGTAGTTTTCATTACTTTTCTTTTATGGGAGGCCTTATTTAATTTGTATATCTAAGTGTGTTAGGTTGGTTAGTTGGAAATCATTACCTCTGTTTCTCTTTTTGAGAATATTTTAATTAACTTTTCTTGAGTAAGTACATTGACATAAAATTATATAAATTTTTATTTTTTTAACATCTGAAATTGTAAGACATTCTCCATTCTTGTTATTGTCTATTTTTGCTTTTTTTTTCTTTTCTTGGTTTCTCTTAATAGCATTGTATTTTATTTGTTAGATCTGTCACATAAAAAATTTTTGGTGGATTTTTATAGTGAAGGTTTTGTTTTTGATTTTGTTTTTATTTTTTGTTTTTTATTAATTTTCACCTTTATCTCTGTAATTTTATTCTTCTAATTTCTCAAATATGTTCTACTGCTCTTTATCTAATCTCGTTTGTCAAAGATTTACCTCATCGAATTTTCACTGTATATTTTTCTAAGCATACATAAAATGCTAAATTTCTCCTATTAGCCAGTTAATATCATCTCCCCAAAGCTAGGTAGGCTTTTGATTATTATTCAGTTTAAATATTTTCTAATACATATTATAACTTCTTCTGTGACCTGTCATTTATTTGGGAGTGTATTTTTGTTATCAAATAAGTGTGCTTTCCATTATATTTTATTACTGATTTCTAAATCAGTTATATTGAAGTGGGAGAATTGAATGGCACAAGTACCGTTGTCTTTTTTTCAGACAGTCTAGCTCAGTTGCGCAGGCTGGAGTGCAGTGGTGATCTGGGCTCACAGCAACCTCTGCTTCCTGGTTCAAGAGATTCCTTCACTGCAACCTCTGACTCCTGGGTTCAAGCGATTCTTTTGCCTCAGCCTCCTAAGTACCTGGGAATGCAGGCACTAATCACCACACCCAACTTTTATTTGTATTTTTAGTAGAGACAGGATTTCACCATGCTGGCCAGGCTGGTCACAAACTCCTAATCTCAAGTGATCCATCTGTCTTGGCCTCCCAAAGTGCTGGGATTACGGACGTGAGACAACACACCATGCCCAGAAGAGTACTGTAGATTTTTTGAGGATGCATTTTGGTGAGACACAAAGTTAGTTCTCATAAGTAATTCATGTGTTTTCAAAAAAAAATGTGATTTACCGGTTGTTTAATGCAATGTTTTATATGGTTCTGATATGGTTTGGCTGTGTTCCCACCCAAATCTCACCTTGAATTATAGCTCCTATAATTCTCAGATGTTGTGGGAGGGGCCCAGTGGGAGAGAATTGAATGATGGGGGTGGTTTTCCCCATACTGTTCTCCTGGTAGTGGATAAGTCTCACCAGATTTGATGATTTTCTAAGGGGTTTCCACTTTTGCTTGGCTCTCATAGTCTCTTGTCTGCCATCATGTAAGACGTGCCTATCATCTTCTGCCATAATTATGAGGACTCCCCAGCCATATGGAGCTATGAGTCCATTAAACCTCTTTTTCTTTATAAATTACCTAGTTACAGGTATGTCATTATCAGCAGTATGAGAAAAGGCTAATGCAGTTTCCATTAAATAATGTTTGTTCATTGTGCTATTAATACACTTATCTTTAATATGTTTTATCTGCATGATTTCCCAAATTTAAAAATTATATTAAAATTTTATACAAAATATTAACAGTAGGTTCACAAAATTCTCAATCTACTTCTGCCAAAATCTATTATTGTTATTTTGAGGTTTGTTTTTAGGTATATGTTTAGGAGTCCCTTCACATGTTTAGATTATTTTGATATGATCCAAATTATCTCTCATGCTTTTCTTATTAATGTATGACATTAAGGTATAGTTTGACTACTATAAATATAAGCACACTGGCTCTAGTTTTTTGCTAGTTGATTGGTTTTGCTTTAGAGTCTTTCAGAAACATATCTTCCCTTTACCAGGAAAAAATATTTATCTGAATATAAAAAGTAAACTATATTTATTTTGGTTATAGATATGATTTTCTCTTGTGCACGAGTGCTAAATTCAAACTTTGCATACATCTTTAAAGCTTCTGTTTACATCACATCAGCTAACATTTCGGTAGCTAAAACAAGTTATCAGAGACAGTGTGAATTAGGACTGCCGACCCACATAAGGGCCCACTTATTCCAAATTATCTTGGCAGATTATTTCCCCCATCTTGTTTTAACAATTTCAAAACAAACAAATCTTACCATACCCTTTTACATAGCAAAGACTTTTTATTCACCTCTGTATATAGGATGTAGTCCTTCATGCTGTCAGCTTTATGCAAAGACTTCTTACTAAATTCCTCATCTCCTTTACTACTGAGTTTATCTCCTATCCTACAAGCCTGTGCTATCATTGGATGGTAGTTTCCAGTCTCTAGGGTTCAGTTAGAAAACAGGCTGGGGCTGAGTGTGGTGGCTCAAGCCTGTAATCCCAGCACTTTGGGAGGCCAAGGTGGGAGGATCACTTGAGGTCAGGAGTTCGAGACCAGCCTGGCCAACATGGTGAAACCCCTGCTCTACTAAAAATAAACAACTTAGCCAGGTGTGGTGGCATGCCCCTGTAATCCCAGCTCCTCAGTAGGCTGAGGTGCGAAGAATCGCTTGAACCTGGGAGGTGGAGGTTGCAGTGAGCCGAGATCCTGCCACTGCACTCCAGCCTGGGCAACAAGAGTGAAACTCTCTCTCAAAAAAAAAAAAAATTAATTAATAAATAAATAATTTTAAAAATAATAAAACAGGTTGGAAGTTAGCTATGCTGTGAGACCTCCATGGTTCTTATTTTCAGTTTAAACGTGATCCTCAAATTATTTATATTTATGATTTATTCTTGATTTATTTTAGGCTATTAAAGTAGTGTGTGTGTGTGTGTGTGTGTGTGTGTGTAGCTATGTCTATGGCAATATGGCAATTTAATTGTTTCGACTGAAAGGTGTCTTAGTTTGGGCTGCCATCACAAATTACTATAGACCGAGTGACTTAAAAATAAAAAATGTATTTTTCACAGATCTGGAGGGTGAAAGTCTAAGATCAGCATGCCGGAATAATCAGGTTCAAGTAAGGACCCTCTTACAGGCTTGCAGATGGTAGTATTTTCACCTTCTCACTGCGTCCTCCCATGGTGGAGAGCAGAGAGAGAGGAAGCAAGCTGTCTCAAGCCTCTCATAAAGGCTGTAATTCCATCATGAGGGCTCCATCCTTATGACCAAATTACCTCCCCAAGCGCCAATACCATCACCTTTGGGGTAAGGGACTCAACATATGAATTTGGGGGGACAAAAACATGCGGTCCATGAGAGGAGGATTGTTCAGGGTGATTACTCATAATATTAATAGAGCCAGCTCCTCTGTAGGCTGAGGTGCGAAGAATCGCTTGAACCTGGGAGGTGGAGGTTGCAGTGAGCCGAGATCGTGCCACTGCACTCCAGCCTGGGCAACAAGAGTGAACCTCTGTCTCAAAAAAAAAATTAATTAATAAATAATTTTAAAAATAAGAAAACAGGTTGGAAGTTAGATATGCTGTGAGACGTCCATGGTTCTTGTTTTCAGTTTAAATGGGATCTCCTACTACCTACCTTGCCACAAATTCTTAAATGTTACGATTGCTTCCTCTCACAAAGATGTGCTAAGTCTCTTCATTAGGAACAATATACGTGGTGCTGGCTTCAACTGGGGAAGCTATGTGGCTAGACTTCACTAGAGTGTTCCATTTTTCCATTTTTCTGGGAATCAGTTCAGTTTTATAATTATCACGTTATGATATAATGGTCCTAGTATTCTCACTCTCTCTGTATGCCTTCATCCAGAGCTGGGACCATTTTCTCCCTTTATACAGACCATCATTGTAGCCACCTCTGTGAATTGAGCACAACACAGCAGGGCAATTGGCCTTACTTCAAATTCCTATCAGTACTGCCTGCAGGCCAGGCCATGTGTATCCACACATAGTACTGAATATTGTATTTTGATTAACCTATAATTTATAACAGTGTTGGCCTTTGTGTAGCTTTCATCTCTCCATGTCTCAGTATTTTTTTAAGGCAAAGTGATGGGGAAACATAATTTAAAACAAAATCTGTTCCGACCCAGAAATCTTCTCCAAAAAGATAGTAGAAAAAGAAAACACTTTCATTATTGAATAAGCCTTAAACCAGAATGCAATGTGCATCACAGGTACCCACTAAGAGATTGTAAAGACAGAAAGAAATCTCACTTTGTTATGTAGCCTAGCTGGTACAATACATTACATATATGTTTTCAAATTCCACATTGGCTAGTCCTCAAATGAGAGGACATAACAGCACCGTGGGTCACACACAGTTCATTCTAGGTTTGTCTGGTTACTGGGGTAACGATTCATGGTAATTACTTGGGTTTATATAGGAAGAAACAAACTTCTCATATCTTTATAACAGGACATAGTTTTGCAGCTTAGAGACAGGCTCCCATCTAAGAAGTTATTTCTCCATTAACACAGAAACTGAAGATGGAGTGCTATCTCCCTTTATGCTTACATTTCAATAAAAAAGTTTCATAGATGTTTGAGAAAACTGGAAAAAGATTTATCTAGTTTACAAAAGGATTTATATACAATTCAAAAAGTAGAGAAAGTACTTAAAATTGCAAGTTTTCTAAAGTAAACAATCTAAGAAAAAGGGAGAGCAGACATCTCTTTCCTTACTTTTAACAGGGAGAATTAAGACTCTTATTTTAAATTTTTATTTTCCCTTCCAAAATGGTATTTGGCATCTATACAAATACATCTTCTTTAAAATGGCACTTCTTTATTTTTATTGATAGCTATTTCTTCTGACACTTGTTTGATCCTTAAATTTCTTGAGAGCAAATGATAGAAACCACTTGCAAATAAATTTACTTCAATGGAGGAATGAAATCTTGAGATATTAATTTAGGCTTTTGTTGTGGTTAGTGTAAATTTTGTCAAAAACTTCTTTCTATCATCCATTTCATTTTTTCTGTTTAAACTTTTTTTTTGAGGCAGAGTCTCGCTCTGTCGCCCAGGCTGGAGTGCAGTGGTGCGATCTCGGCTCACTGCAAGCTCTGCCTCCTGGGTTCACACCATTCTCCTGCCTCAGCCTCCCGAGTAGCTGGGACCACAGGCGCCCGCCACCACGCCCGGCTAATTTTTTGTATTTTTAGTAGAGACGGGCTTTCACCGTGTTATTCAGGATGATCTCCATATCCTGACCTCGTGATCTGCCCGCCTCAGCCTCCCAAAGTGCTGGGATTACAGGCGTGAGCCACCGCGCCCAGCCTAAACTTTTCTTAAATAGGGCATTTCTATGTTCAATGGTCTGAGTTCAGGCCTGGTACAATAGATACAAAAAGAGAAAGGACAACAGGGACATCAGAAAATTTAGGACCAAATGTATGTTTAGTTAGAAGCAGTAAGACAAAAATGCTTTTGACTTAGAAGAATTTAAAAGCCAGAGGCTGAAGTACCTCTAAACCTAAAGTTTATCCAAAATTTGCAAGCTTGTAAAGAGAACACTGTATAGAAAGCACCAAATACCTCTTCTCTCAAAAATTCCTTAATATTTACCTGGACTGGGGTTGGTGGAAGACGAGAGAAAGATTAAAACAGCAAACTTTGAACACTAAATTGAAGGGTAAAATGTTTACTCTTCAGAAAACAACCCATTGTCTTCTTCACCCAGATGTCAGGCAAATGAATAGAAATGGGTTGGGGATGAGTCTGCCTGAAGAATGACTAATGATAAATACAAAATGCAGGCAAGTTCTGAAGGATTGTAGTTAAGAGGACATGACCATATCCAAGGTAAACCTAAAGGAGGCAGCAGCGTGATACAAAGATTTTCTGAAATTCCACGTTTAAATGGAAGCTTGACACGTCCAGTACAGAGCTGCACAACCTCTCACTCCCAATACTAACCTCTTCTGTGAGTCTCCAGAGGTTGAGATAGGTAGATGAGAGCTCAGTATATTTCTGTCACTATTGAGTAAGAGCAAGAAAGTTGGAAAGGAAGACTCACTACACTTTGAAAATTTAAAAGGTAGGTATGAATTCACCTTTTCAGTACAATTTTGTTTCTACAAGAGTGGTCCAGGGCCCCGTAGGCTTCTCTGAGTCAATTCAGGGAGTCTATGAGATTGAATTTTTAAAATAATAATTATCAATTATTATTTGCCTTTTTCCTTCTCATTTTTCTCAAGAGTGTAGAGGAGAGTTCACAAGGCCATATGACTTGTGAGACCCACAACACATTGGATGCAGCTGTCTTCTACTAAACTAGGTCTGTGCTGTTTGGTATAGCACCCATTATCTATGCATGGCTACTGAGCGCTTGAAATGTACCTAATCCTCAGTGAATGAGCTGTAAGTATAAAACACTTACTGGAGTTCGAATATTTTGTATAAAAATGAGTTTAAATATCTTAATACTTGTTTAGATATTAATTACATATTGAATTTAAAATAGTTTGAATATATTGGGGCAATAAGATATATCACTTATATTCCACAAAATGAACGAATAACTGTGAGATCTCTTGAGACAGGAGGCATGACTGTCTTTTCCCTCAGCTTTCACTGCTATCTGACCCATACGAATGAAGTTATATTGTATAAAGATATTTTGTTTTTTATAAAACTAAACTGCCAAATTCCATTCAAGTACTTTATTTGGTATTCTGCTGTCAACCTAAAAGCAAAAAGCTGGACCAAATTAATACAAGGAGAGAGTTTATTTGGGACAAGCTTGAGATTGCAACCTGGGAGCATAGATTTATGTTTTCCTGAATATACACTCCAATTAACAGCAGTTACAAGTGAATATTTAAAGACAAAACTGGGGGAGGGGGCAGAGAGTGGACTGATACAAATTGTCAAGAATTCTCATTGGCCTATGAAAATAACATTGATTCATGATTGGCTATACATTTATACATTAGTAAGCTGTAGGGTGTGGATTATAATGTCTGATGTGGCAATATTAGGTTAATTTGCAGCTACTCGTGGCAATAGTAAGTAGTTTCAGGATATGAATAAATAGCTCAAAGCAGAGAGTAAGGTGTGATTGCAATCTCATTTTAATGTCTCTTTGGGCCTGATAGTTAAAAAGACTTGCATTCCTTAGATAAAAGTAATTTTCTTTGCTCATTTTTCCCATTTTAAGCATTGATGATCAAAATGTAAATATCAAGGTGCGTACATTGTGTATACATTGCACAATTGCTATAAGCTATCAATGGCTAAAAAGAAAAGTTTTCTTGATTTTGGAAAACAAAACAAAAGGAATCTTCAATGTTTCAAACAAAAAAGACATAAAAATTATTTCAGTCCTTTGTTAGTTTCATATAATTAATTACTGCTCTGTTTGATGCTGGGTTAGCAATTCTCATGAACACATCTGCTTTTTAATTAAAGTCCTGGAAGCTTTTACCTAGTCCGATGGTATGGTTTCCCAAGTTATCAGGAACCTGTATTCAGGAGTACTTATCAGAATCCTGTCCATTAATTTCCTTGAAGAAGAAACAAACTTTGGACTGTGGCTGATTATAAACCCTTTTTGAGAAAAATAAAAGTAAAATAATAACTGTGGATGATAAAAGCCTTAGAACAGCTATAAGGAAAGACACAGTTAAAAAAAATTATTCCTGTGACATATAACCATTTAACATAATAATTATTAACATAATAATTTAACATAATAATTATTGCTGATAATACATACTAAAACATACCAGAATTTTATGAATCTCATTAACAAATTTAATCCCATCAACACATATTAGTAACACATTTAATCTAATTAACACATATTAATACACATTCAATCTAATTAACACATACTAATAACACAAATATATCCTAAATAAAGTTAAACACCATTTCTTATTTGACAATTCTTCCTGTATAATGTTAACATACCAAATAAGTCTAATACACCTCTCTTGTTCTTCCAGGAGATACTTCTGAAAAAAGACTGAATTTTTGAATTTGTAGTTTGATTTTGGAAAGTTTGTAATACAGTAAAGGTTTAAAACACTAGTTCAAAATTGGATCACAGGTCACTGTAAAATGATACTGATTCACTTAGCACAAGTCATAACTCAAATATTTTAAAAGCTAAGAACCTTTACTCTTTGATAAAGAAGAGACTCAGCTTCTCAAAGAATGAAAATGCTTAACAAAGACAGAATGAGACCAAGGGAATCTCTCTCTCTCACTGTCTCTCTCTCTCTCTCTCTCTCTCTAGTTTATGCAAAAAGTGAACAAAAGTCTTTTACTATCCTGAGTAATATTATATGAAAATTTTGTTTAAAAGAAAAACCCTAACTTTCACTTTGTATCAGTACATTATTAATGCTAATGCTAACTTTAATATTAATAAAACCTTAAAAACAAATCCATCTAATCACAACCTGCTTTGACCACACAAGATAAGATTTCCATAAACCTTTTATAACCTCTTAAAATTTTCTATTACAGAGAAGATCAATGCTCCAAGAAAACCCTGTTACCTAACACAAGGGCCCAGACTTTGCCCCTGCACCAATGTGCTTTTGAAATTAACATTTAATTTTTTAAAAATTAAATAAACCCCTTTACATTTTGGCCAACTTTATCATACACAAATCTCCTTTCACAAGATCAATCTTCCACAAACCCACAACTTGCTTAAACCATCAGTTTTATATTATCATTTACCTTAGGACAAAAATTTACCTTACTTTCCCCTTTATCATCTTAACCACACAAAATTCTCCCACATACAGGAAAAATTATTCTCTATTTTCAAATTTCTTTACATCTTTCTTTATACATTCTGTACTTTTTACATCTTACTTTATACATATAAATGTGTTTGTTTTGTTTTTATTTTTGTTTTTTTCTTGAGGTGGAGCCTAGCTTTGTTGCCCAGGCTGGAGTGTAGTGGTGAGATCTCAGCTCACTGCCACTTCTGCCTCCTGGGTTCAAGTGATTTTCCTGCCTCAGTCTCCTGAGTAGCTGATATTACAAGAGTGCATCACCGTGCCTGTCTAATTTTGTATTTTTAGTAGAGACAAGTTTTCATCATGTTGGCCAGGCTGGTCTCGAACTCCTGATCTTGGCCTCCCAAAGTGCTAGGATTACAGGCGTGAGTCACTGCTCCTGGCCCATAAGTCTGTTTTTCTTATATCCAGTAGTTTTAATCACATGTATTAATTACAAATTTAACTCATAGTAACCCTAATTTCCAGAGAAAAAACAAGGAATTATGTAATTTTGAACTGTTTTTAACTAGGATTTGTCAATAAGAACTATTTCATAATCTTTTTAGAAAAATATTTTCTTATTAATAGATGTCAATATATTTACCTTTTTTATACCATATAAAAAGATATTGTCAAAGTATAGAAATTTAAATGTATGTTAAACAATTAAAGTTTCAGTATTTTTACATACTTAGGAATGACTCAGACATTTTATAATTATATATCACTTAATTTAACGTAACATGACCTTAACTTTTTAAATTATTGAAAAATAATTTTGAAACTATTATACAGGTCCTCTCTCTAACGTCTTCTCCAGTTGCCTGGTGTCTCAAGTTTCTATGGCGCACCGTAGGATGGCTATAAAGAGCAAAGCCCATCTGGGTCCTAATTTATATACCAAGTTTAGAGCCCAGGACAGAGAATAGCATCGTGATGAGGATGTCTGTAGGATCAGGCTCCTTCTAGCATGACCAGGAGGCAAAGATGGGCCAGGGAGAAATGGGTCATATGAGGCTTGATTCTGGCTTTTAGCCGGTGAGATGCTGAGCATTTTCCCCCAGGCCTTACCATGTTTACCCATCCAGATTCCAGAATCTATAGGCTCAAATTCTGTGCTATAAGCTCACAGATAAGTTAAGCAAATATTTAAAAAATTATATAAATATTACAGTTGTATCACCTTAAAACATCTAGAAGAGACAGTACCAACTTGCTTAACCAATAGACACAGGCAAAAATGTCTAAATTTAATTATGAAGTTGTTTCTATCTATTTTACCAACAATTTAAAAATGACCTTTATTTGCCAAGGATAACTAATGTCACATAAACATGAAAATCATTTGGCTAGTTATTTAATTTATTAGTAGTCTTTTTATTATAAGCCAATTTGGGGCCCTAGAAAATATAAAAGCAAACATGCATGCACATGTATACACAAAAATAAAGACAGATATAAGTAAAGAGCTTATAGTTTTAGTTTCAAAATTTTAGCCGCAAGTCGGGTAAAACTCACTAGTTTAAAAGGATAGGTGGATTTCAACTGTGCCTGTGTAAATGAAAAAAAAAAAAACAAAAAACAAAAAAACATGGCTGAAAACTTTACTGAGTTTTAGAGAAACAGGGTAGCAAATTTACATCTCCAAGAAGAGAGAGAGAGACAGAGAATTTAAGATTTTTTCAGGAAGGCATTTGGGTATATCAGAGGAGGATTTAAAATAGATGTCAAGGTAACACAAAATCATAGAAATTTACCATAGGACTTTATAAGGAGACCAATCTAACATGCATAGGTAGCTTTTAATTCAGTGTCTGTTTTGCAAGCTGACCACTGAGGTCAAGGTAGCTCTTCATAAAAGAACAGATCCAACAAACCATTTGCAGTTTTTAGGGTCTAGTAGTTTAAATATGTGAAAAGCAGGCACAGTTGGAAGGCAGAATATTTAGATTTTTAAAAATCAAAGATTTTATTTTTACACAAAATCCCTTGTCCCCAAAAACAAGGAAAAGTCATGGGCCTGGGCTACACAATACATTCGCAGTACACTTTACTACAAGGTCATTTCTCTAAGGGTTTAAATCATACATTTCTCATCTAAATGTACAAATAAATGAGTAGCCCTCTGTACTAATAACTATTTATTATAAACAATGGCCCTCAGACACCTCCAAAAGTGCAGTTCTCACCAGTGACTCACCAGCCCTCATACACACGAAGGTCAACTTCTATTTCTCAGTACAAAGTAATCTCTGATAACCTCAAAAGCCAAAAAGATAAAGTAAAGCAATGCAAAGGAAAGTTTAGTTTTAGACTTGAGAGAAATGTGTCCAGGACTCTTTAGACTCCACTGACAGATCTCAAAAAGGAGTCGTTGGTGCATTTTCTGTGTTTCATAAGAAGTCTGCATTATTAGATGTCCATCCTAGTATCTTTAATATAGTACAGAATATGGGGAAGAGGAAGAAAGAGTAGGGAGGAGTAGAAGTAAATGAGAGAACCAACATTTCCTTTTTTTTTTTTTTTTTTTTTGGACAGGGTGTCTCCCAAGCTGGAGTACAGTGGTGAAATAATAGCTCACTGAAGCTTTGAACTCTCAGGCTCAGGTTATCCTACCGTCTCAGCCTCCTGAGTGACTGGGACTATAGGTATGATGCACCACCATGTCTGGCAAACTTCCTATATGTGTTTTTGTAGAGAGGAGGATTTGCCAGGTTGCCCATGCTGGTTGTGAACTCCTCGGCTCAAGCAATCCTCCTGCCTCAGCCTTCCAAAGTATTGTGATTACAGGCGTGAGCCACTTCCCTGGCAAGAGAACAATTCTTTTTTTTTTTTTTTTTTTGAGACAGAGTCTCACTCCGTTGCCCAGGCTGGAGTGCAATGGTGCAATCTCTGCTTAATGTAACTTCTGCCTCCCGAGTTCAAGCGATTCTCCTGCCTCAGCCTCCGAGTAGCTAATTTTTTGTATTTTTAGTAGAGACAGAGTTTCATCATGTTGGCCAGGCTGGTCTCGAACTCCCGACCTCAAGTGATCTGCCCTCCTCGGCCTCCCAAAGTGCTGGGATTACAGGCGAGAGCCACTGCACCTGGCCCTGAGAACAATTCTTGAGAAAGAAAGTGAACAGAGGGCTCAAGCACATAATTAAAAAAGGATTTCAGTACACTGGAAAAAAAAAATCCAAAAACAGGATCCAAAGAAAAAAAAAGATACACCTTTAAATATATGTATATATATATTCAATATGTATATATATATCTTATATTTTTATATATCAAGATATATCTATACATCTAAATAGATATATAGATGCATAGATATAGCTTGAATACCAGCTTGTACATATATTTATTCAAGATATATATATATATATATATATATACACACACACACACACAATGTTTCTTGTATCTTGAATATCAATTTTCAGTTAAGCCGACTTTTGGTCATAGAGTTCTTTAAAAAAAAAATCCTTTCAAATCTCTTATTATCGCAGTTTAGTTGGGACAAACACTGACATTTCTGGGTTTTTGGTGTATTCTTTTCCAAAACCAGTGTCTCACAATGTCAAGCATTACACAAATATCAAACTAGAGGGAACAAGTTCCCTGACCAGAAATTGAACCCAGGCCATGGCTATGATATTGCCAAATCCTAGTCACTAGATTACAGGGTGAAGTGCCATTTTTTTCCCCTTCATTTTTATTTATTTTTTATTCTTTGTAAATTTTGCAGAGGATCCAAACCTGGCAGCTTGAACATTTAAAGGATTTTAACTTATTTCAGATCTGATCTCGGCTAGAATGCTGCTTAGCTAATTTCCTGGATGTTAGCATTTCAGCATCTGTGTAAGTCATTAGTCCTGATTTAGAAAAAAATTTTTGCTCTGCATTTTTATAATCTCAATAGTTTTATTTTCATTTATTTCCCCCTTTTAGACTATTAATTGTTTAATTACCTGTCTTATTGCCCTAAGCAATTGTCAGCTAGACAATGAAGGTGTATTTTGGAGACCCATTTTGTTCATTGGGTGGTCTTTCTAATTGAGCAAAGAATGGTGTGACAATCAGGTAGTCCCCAGAACCATAAGAAGTTTGTAGCAACTCTGGGACTACCACAATAGTATCAGAGAGGGAAACAAAGACCTGGGTAATGACATCCAGGTAGTGGTGACAGATATCTTTTGTTTACCTCCTAAATGGAAGCAATTTTCTCAGGATTTGTAAAGTGCATGCCCTTTCACTTTCTGCCATGATTTTAAGTTTCCTGAAGCCTTCCCAGCCATACTTCCTGGACAGCCTATGGAACTGTGTGCCTATTACATTCTTTTCTTTATAAATTACCCAGCCTCAGGTAGTTCTTTATAGCAATGCAAGAATGGACTAATACAGCTGGTGTGGATAAATCTAACACATTTTGAAGTAGAAATCAGACATCGTTGAAAGATAAAAACGTTTTGTTCATTGTATCTATACTATAGCATTTTATCCTTTGGCCAGTAAGTAATTACATTTTATATTTTAATATGTAAAATACTGTTCTGACCACCAATATATGGGCTATTGATTATGTTATTGTAATTATTTAATTAAAATGGGCTTGCTAATTTTATAAACATCTCTGCCTTTTATCAACAATCCATTTGAATTTATTGTATTATGAACATTTTTTAAAAAATCTTGGTGACATAGAGCTAGAGCCTTGGTGAACGTATCAGAAATTAAAAAGTACATCTGGTGCACGTTCTCAAAAAGGGCATTTGGGGCTAACTATTTTTAAAAAAGAGTGCCAATTTTATCAAACACATACAAAAGAAAAGCTATTATGTTTATATTTTCCTTTACTTATTACCTTTATTTGGTTTGTTTACAGAGAGAGATAATTGATTCCAGTGGATGTGTAAGACTAACCTAGACATACGATCCTTCCTTTATTTATTCCTTAAATAACTGCTTTTGGATAAACTGTGATATTTCAAAATCCTCATTATGAAAATATTAGGATGAAAAGTCAAGTGGCTCAAAGATTCAAAGGTGTAGAGCACCTCACACCTTATTGTTACTTCCCTGAAATTTGACTTAAAATTTTAGATTTGTATTATTTCTACAGTCTGGGGAAAAGATTCCATGTTGTTTCCCATAATACTCCCTCCTGATTAAAAACTTCACGCAGTCCTATCCTCATGGGTATGGGCAGGACCTGTGATTTGCTTTTAATTAATTCATTTACTGGCGAGGGGATATCAGTCCCATGATTATGTTATATTAGATAAAAGTGTGTCTTGCTATCAGGTGCTGACTAGAGATTCTCCTTGTTGGTATGATCATGTCAAAGGCCATGATGGGAAATCCACATGGCAAGAAACTGCAGGTAGTCTCTAGAAATGGAAGACAGCCTGTAGGAGTTGAGAGGGTTATCTCTAGACTACAGTGACAAAGGAGTGGGGCCTCGGTCTTCCAGCATCAATAAAACAAATTTTGCCAACAAACTGAGTGCGAAGGGAGCTGACCCTTACCCATTCAAATCTTCAGATGAGATCCCTGCCCCGGCCAACATCTTGATCAGAGCTTTGCTAAGCCATGACCAGCCAACTGGACTACAGAAACTATGAAATAATAACTGCTTTTGGTATAATCCACTAAGTTTGCGGTAAATTGTTAAAGAGGAAGAGATAACTGATGACATGTAATTTATTGGAATATTTTTATGCATGCATCATTGAACTAAATGATGTTAACAATTTGTTAAAGGTCTCTGTAAAATGTTTAATATAAGATTTTGAGAATAGAACCACCTCTCTTTTATAGGGTAGTATAGTCGTTCTTTCTGACATACTTTTTGAGCTGTTTGTTGACTTTACAAAGAATATTGAAAATGCTAATAGTAAGTATTTTTGCTTGAATTCTAAACAGCTGGCTGCATTAACAATTGGAATGAAATTGAAATTGATTTAAGTTAGATTTGAGAGATTCTTAAAATTTCAAAAGCCTCCAAAATTATATTGATTAATAATTAATTTTTTTTAGTTTTATAATTAAGGTTGACATTTAGTAAGATTTTTCAGAAGTGCTACCCTTGAGTATATATAAATTTAAATATATGTAACCATTTAATTAACCTTATGCACTTCCTAGTGAGCTTTGCCTTCCTCTTACTTCAATAATGTCCAAAATAAGATATTTGTATTCCCAAATTATAATAAATGTCTTATCTTTATTTGATAATGCTTCATATCTCATTTGGACCATCTCATATTTAAAGCCAAAATATGTTTTAAGATTCTAATGTTTTTCTACTTTCCTTAATATAATCTTCAATTTAGCAATATTGTATGAATGGATACTAGTATATATCTAATATATACAGCCACATTTCTTAGTTGACTAATCATTGTCCATTAAACTTGTAAAAATTATTGGAAACATAAATATTTGATAATTATATAACTAAGTATATAAATACATAATAAGTTATATTTCTATAACAGTTTAGACTTTATAAAACACTTTTAAGTCATTCAAATTCTGAGTCGCACGAGGCCTCTGTTAGATAAATATATTTATAACAATCTTCACTCCATCTATGTGGGGACAGCAGATAGAGTAGAAAGAGGGAATGAACAAATAGAGTAAGCATATATTAGGGACTTGGCACAATGTTGTACAACTGAAGAAACCAAAAAATTGAAAGTTGTCCAAGTCATGAATAATTAATATTTAATTAATTCTGAGTTTTAATTCTCTGTTTTTTCCATCCCTTCTTTGTATAGTTCTGACTGCCTTGCCTGAGGGTATTTCCCCATCTATGATTTACTGGGCTACAGAACCTGTCATCACTAAAATTAGCTAAAGCGTATAAACCACTACAGCTGATCCTTGAACAATGTGGGAGTTAGAAGTGCTGGTCTCCCATATGGTAAAAAAAAAATATATATATATATATATAACTTTTGACTCCTCCCAAATCTTAACTGCTAATAACCTGCTCTTGGCCAGAAGCCTTACCCATAATATAAACAGTGAATTAACACATATTTTGCATGGTTATATGTATTAGATACTGTATTCTTACAATAAAGTAAAAACATGTTATTAAGAAAATCATAAGGAAGAGAAGATATATTTACTATTCATTAGGTGGAAGTGGATCATGATAAAAGTCTTCCTTCTCCTCAGCCTCTTTCATCCTCCTCCTGAGGGGAAGAGTTGGTCTTGCTGTCTCTAGGCAAGGCAGACATAGAAGGGATAGGCAGGAGAGGCAGGAGAAGCAGGATCACTCAATTTATCTTTTATTTAAAAAAATTTGAGTATAAGCAGATTTGTGCAATTCAACTCTGTATTGTTGAAGGGTCAGTTACATATATGCATTGCCAGATGCTGAAAAAGCAGACAGCCATGGCATACTCATTCTTCTAGAAATGTATAATTTATCTGGACAGACAGAAGTATGCCTAAGTATATTAGTGAGCCAATCAGGTTTTCTCTAAGGGTACAATGACATGTGCAGCCTTCTGCCATAACGTTGTACAAAACATTTCTTTCATACTGTACAACATGTTTTTCATCCTTATCAACAGTACTGAATTGCACTATCATTATGAAATAAAACTTTAAAATATCATTGTAGAATATATTTCTCGAAAACATCGAACCAAATTGGCATTTAAAAAAAATAGTCATTCTCTCACCAACAAATTAAACTAAATTAATTTAGCTTCATATTCATAGTTGTGATTACAGGAGTGTGGAGGAGGGAAGAAGTGAATTCTAGAATGTATAATCAGGAATAATATGTAACTTGGAATCAAGAGTACAAAAGATGAACCTCTAGCCCTTAGAAGAAATACAGAGAAATCTGAGTTTATTTGGGGACCAAAAATGTAAAATTAAATTCAGTTTAAAAATGTACTGAAGGCCTATCGTGTGCCACCTCCATGCTTGTGTTAGTAATTATAAAGGTAAGTCACGACTTCTGATATTGAGGTGTTGACAGCATAGAGGGGAAAAAAATCACAAATAAAATTTAAAATAAGTTTATTATTTAAATAATATATGACTGTTACGCAAAAGGCTAACAGGACATCCTAGCAGCCTGGAAAAGGTCTTAAGTAGTACTTATGGACTCAGGCTTGAAGGATACATAAAATTTATTCAGGCAAACAAGGTGGGAAGGAAGTGTTGGTTAGAGTGTTAGTAAGAAAAAGGCACAGGAAAGGGAAATCACTGTAAGGAACTCTTAAATGTTCTGTGTTATTAGAGTACATATTTCCAGAGGGGAGAAAAATAATATGATATTGAAGGGCTGGAGGGGTTTACCATGGGAAGCATATATTGAATTGTGTAATTCTATAAAAATATATAGAATAATAGATAATACTTCAATAAAAGATTGACCTAGGCAACTTTGTATTTTATAATTATCATTGCAATTGTTGAAAGCATTTTTAACACAGGCAAAATGAGATAATGAGAAAATATTAGCTACCATTTACAAACATTACTTAACTTACCACGAAATCTCTCCTTTTTCTGTTATTAACTTAATTTACATATGAGACTGTATATAATTAACTTGCCCAAGGTTATTAGCACAAACAAAACTCATTTCTAGGTTTCTTCTGCTTTCACAAATAGCTTTTGCTCTAAACTCTCTGCCAGACTTTCTCCATGAAGCTAGGAATTAAGTGGGAAATTATGGTAATAATAGAGAGAAATAATAACAACTTGAATATAGGCATAGCTACTATGGATGGAAACAGAATAACAAAACTGAGAAATGTTAAGGACTTAAAATCCTAGTAGAAAGGTCAAGATTCTGGAATGAGTCTGGTTAGTGGCCTAAATAGTAAAGATGCTAAGTAATGACATTAATGGAAACGAGGAACACAGGGAGAGGAAGTGTTGAGTCACATTTAAGTCATTTTAAAGCTTATCAGATATCCAGGCAGACATATGAAGTAAACTGTAGAACTTGATGGGCATGCGGCTTTAAGAACAACAACAGAAACCTTTTGATGTATCTTTATCTTGTAATTGAATGTTTTCTCAACTCCCTGGACTATATTGAAACCTGACTCGAAGAAGTCCAATAGTGACATCATAATCTTTCCTCCTCTTTCTCACCTCAAGAACACTTCTCTGCTATTTTCTTCAAGGGTCTAGAGTACTGTTTTGCCACTGCTCTCCACTCATAAAAGACTTCAACATACGGCTCATAACCTTCCCCAGCACCCAACCTTCCCAGGCCCCCATCATTCTAAGTTATTTCACCTTTTATTAAAAATTAAATTATTTAAAAATTGAATAAACTCAAAATTTATTCAAAAATTGACTATGAAGAACATACAATAGATCAGGAATTGTTCTTCTTGAAGCATGGAATATAATGGTCATGACTACAGAAGGTTAGAGTTTACCCAGAGGGTAATTGAAAGCAATTAGGGGCCTTTTAAGAAAAGTTATTGAACATTTTATCAGATTTGCATTTAAGAAAGATCACTCTTTCTGAGGTGTAGAGAATGAATGGAAGGAACCTGCATTACAGAAAAATGGCAGTTTTGAAGAAGTATGGATGTGCTACTAATCTGTGAAGACTAATCTGTGGAGTGTGAAGAAATAACTCCATTGGCTGGAATTATTGAGGAATAGGGGCCTACAGACTATTGTTTTATTTTTATTTTGTGTTACTGTATTAGTTCATTTTCACAGCTGCTATGGAGAAGTACCCGAGACTGGGTAATTTATAAAGAAAAAAAGGTTTAATTGACTCACAGTTCCACATTTCTGAGGCCTCAGGAAACTTACAATCATGGTGGAAGGCAAAAGAGAAGCAGCCACCTGCTTCACAGGGGCGGCAGGATGGAGTGAGTGTGAGCAGGGGAAATGGCAGATGCCTATAAAATCATCAGATCTCAGTGAAACTCACTTCTCGTCATGAGAACAGCATAGGGGAAACAACCCCCATGATCCAATTACCTCCACCTGGTCCCATCCTTGACACATGGGGATTACAATTCAAGACGAAATTTTGGATGGGGATACAGCCAAACCATTTCAGGTGTAGACAAAAAAACCTACCCATTTTCCCCGCTTAGGAAAATTCTCTACTTACTTCTTAAAATACTTTAAAAAAATAATCTTCTACTTAACAGAAACAAAAGAAAATATTAAATATGATGTAACTTATGAAGGTATATAGATACTACATGTTGTTTATGTTACACATAACTTTATTGTAAATACTTTTAGTGTAAATAACTGCCTAGACAAGTAAATTATTCTTGCTAGATAACCTGCACTAGCCAAACTCATGCCTGCAGAAGACTGACTCCCAATGAATTAAATAAAACAAAATGATGTCGTGGAGCATCTCCAAAGCCAGAGAGAGGATAATGGATAAGTACTCTTGGCCTGCAATGTTCACAAACACAGAGAAATTTCTTTTTTTTCTACAAAGCCAAATAGGTTAAAAAGAATTACAAAAAGTGTCACATGGTAGTTGCTGATTATAAATGGAAGAACAGCTTTTAAAATCTGTGTGTACTTTACAAAAGCTTACTATATATTAATCAGTGCCTTTAAACATCCATTTACCAGGTAAGTAATCACAGAAGAATGTTTCTGTGTATGTGCTTATTTATCTACACACACACACACACACACACACACACACACACATATGCACGCACATGCGTATTCTACTACATGGTGCAGAGACATTGGGATTTTGAATCCTGTGATTTGGATTCAAGAATTCTTCCATTTACCAAGTTTGGGAATTTACTTAACTAACTTAGTTCATCGGGGAGCGTAACTTTAAATACAAAAACAAAAATTGTATAATGACTCAAGCACAGTAGAACTTTGTCTATTGCTTGTGAAATTGTAATGAGTGGGTGAACATGAATGGGGTAGTCTTCCTCCATTTGGTCATTTAGGTAGCCAGGTGGAAACTAGGTAGCAGCCAAAGCTCTACCAGTTTTTAAATATGGCTTCCTAAGTTTCCTTGGAAGTTCTCTCTGTTTAAACCAGAAGAGAAAAACGTAGAAAATGGCATATGCAACACACGTTAACTGGGACTGGAGGTGACACACATACTCTGTACACATATATTAAAATTTATACTCTGTTGATCCAGTTTAGTCATTTGGACACAATTAGTTATATGGGAAGCTGACAACAGTAGCTAGAAAGCCAACTAAACAAAGCAAATAAACAGATAAACAAAATGTGCATGTGAATGAGCTGTTATTAGTTTCTGCCTCCTTGCCAAGACTACTTTTTTTCATGTGTAAACTTCTCATATTAATTCCTCATAGGAATGTTATGAGAATCAAAGTCAACTAATATATCTAAGAGTTTGGCACTTCATAGTTGCCAAATTGTAGTTGTTTTTACTTTTACTTTTCATCAAATACACAAATAAAGAAGCATCATTTTTCGATGGCTGATAGCAATACATTCCCCACCAGTACATCATGTGCATTGAAAATCCACATTTATAGTCACTGTGCATTTATTCTAAAAAACGTTGAAAAAATCATGGGGGTTTTAATTATGAACAATTCACTAATTGTTTTTCAAGGATATTTCTAACTCTCTTACAATGGCAGTGCTTTGGGAAAATTATGAAAGATTTAAGGCTCTGTTTAGTTCGTTTCTATGTTAGAACATCTTCCTTAGATCTTGCCCACATAGGAGTGGGCAAAATGAATCCAGTCTTCCAAATTTCAGAAGAAGCAGGGGCTTTGTGTCAAATTTATCTTTATGAAGATCTTAAGTTTGAAGACTCATTGCCTTTGGTTCCAGAGAATTACATCATCAGGTTGGCTACTTGGCTATTTTATACTTGTAAAGCTTCTCCACATGAATAATGGAAAAGCAGCCATATCTGATATAGCTCAAGCCAATGAAAATTTGGCTTAATATTTCGTGGGTTTGGTAAACTTGATGAACTTACAACCTCTAAATCACAATAACTAAGGTCATTAGTTAATGGTTATTCTAAAGCAGTGTTATCCAGTGCAATCATTTCAAAACAGCCATGAAATGATAATTAATAAAGATTCATATTATAACAAAATATGGAAAAAACATTTCTGAAGTTAAAAAATTAACAGCTAAAATCCAACTTCTCTACAAAATTCACAGAACCTCTGAAAAGAAGCATTCATTTATAAAAAAAAGAATTTCTTCAATCATTGGGTAATATGTTTTAGGAAGAAAAATACTAGGGCTATTGTGCTTCCCTCTATTTTATCATCAGATTTATGTTTTGTAAGTGAGTCATATTAAGGTTTGAAGAGAACATTAAATTTGGTAGGGCAATTTTGACGGATAATCTAAGTTTTTATACAGTGAGATATAGTCAATGCACATTTGAAATTGCTTCTGCTCATAATTTGTTCAGACAGTTGTACAACTGAACACTTTCAGGTATCTAATATCCAAATTTAAATTAGAGACCATTGAGCAAATGGACTTATGCCAGAAATTGATAAAAATTGATTGAATAAATCATATTTTATAAAATAATTATTTAGGTCTTAGGTTGAACAAATATATATTTTTACAATATCCTTGGAAACGACACTTCACTTCAAACTGTTGAATACACTCCACTACCTCAATTTGAACCTGACATACAAATAGTAATCTCTTATTAGACATTTTTAGTTAGGAAAATAGAAACCAATCTAGATAGATCAAAAAAGGAAGTTTAAATTCAAATATTCGGATACATGTAAAACTGTTGGGAGAGCTGAAGAGATGAAGATAAGGAAAAAATCTCTGCTAGCATCAGAAATAGCATAAAAAAGCCCAAGAGCAAGCTGGTGATGGTTATGATTCTCAACATACTGTGAGAGAGTTTCAGGCAATCACTCAGAAGCCCCTGAAAAATTTCTGAATCTTGATTCTGCTGAATCAAGACACCACCAGAATTGCAACATATGCCTATTGTTTCTCTTGCATTTTTCAAATATTCCATTGGCAAAATATAACCTAGCAACTCTTGCTAGGATTAAATATGCAACCATACTTGTATTTTTTTTAAAAAAATATTTATTCTATTTGTGAATTCCTGGATGAATGTTAAGCTATATGCTCTACTTTGATATTTCCATTTCCAAAAATAATTGAATTTCTACATATCATTTATTTAATAAACAATTCCTTCACAGATATTTGATATACTGTCAGTCTGATACCTTAAGTAGTTTTAAAAATTGTCCATTTGGATATCTTTGTGAGCCATTTATTCAGATCCATTGTTAAATCTGCAGTTTGTTGATACAAACATACGTCATTAAAATTTTGTTGGAGCAGCCAGGCGCAGTAGCTCCCACTTGTAATCCCAGAACTTTGGGAGGCAGAGGTGGGTGGATCACCTGAGGTCAGGAGTTCGAGACCAGCCTGGCCAACATGGTGAAACCCTGTCTGTACTAAAAATACAAAAAAAAGTAGCTGGGTGTGGTGGCAGGCCCCTGGGATCCCAGGTACTCAGGAGGCTGAGGCAGGAGAATCGCTTGAACCTGGGAGGCGGAGAATGCAGTGAACCGAGATCAAGACACTGTACTCCAGCCTGGGCAACAAGAGCAAAATTCTGTCTCAAAAAAAAAAGAAAAATTGTTGTAGCCCCATGATACTTTAATACATCTCAGGGAAAGTCTCCTTAAAATATTTTTATTCCTATTTCTCCTGTTTCTTTTTCATGAAGATACAGTTTTTTTAAGCTTTTGTTGGAACTTACATATTTTTTCAAGTTCTCCAATACAATGTATTTTTACTGGGATTATAATTTTATACAATAGCTCTATTTATTGTACGTATTTTAATTAATTGTTATCTTTCTTGTGATCAACCTTATATTTCCTTTTAAGTAAGGCAACTTGAGCTACTTAGTCATATATCTAACAAATTTTATATATTTAAAATATATGGATCAGTGAGTTTTGGAAAATATACAGTCATGTAACACCACCACAATCAAAACATGGAACATTCAAATCACACACACACAAAAATGTTCTACTGTTCTTTGCAGTACGTCCATCGACCCTCTGATTTTTGTCCTCGCAGTATTGCCTATTCTAGAATATAGCAAATGGAATCATATAGCACCTTACCTTTTGTGTTTTGCTTGCTATACTTACCATTACACATTTACTCTCAACATTACAATTTATCACTGAGTATTATATTGTAGAGAAACACCACTCTTTGTTTATCCATTGACAAGCTGAGGCATTTTTTTTTCTCATGTGGCATGTATTAAGTTTATTCTTAGGTATTTTATGTTATGTATTATACTATTGCTACATAATCTCCCTGATGAGAGGAATTTTGTGCATCCTATAGAACATGTTCTGACACATAGTAATCTTTCAAAATGTTGAATAAATCAATGAATGAGTGATCATTGATAATAATGTATTTTTTCTTGTGACCTGCATTTGTTTTGACTCCCTAAAATTAGTGAACTATATAACAAATGTTTATTAATTTTAATAGCTTTTCAGTTAATTCTCTTCCTTTTGCTAGAGAGAACATTCTATATCTTCTTTTTCAATGGTCACATATCTGATGTCTTATTGTATTTTTCAGAACTTAATAATTACTATAATATAAAAGCAACAAAATGTGTAAAGAGCATACTTTAAATTACAGAGATAAATGATTGATTTAAAAATACTCAAAAACTCAAAATTTTTCATTTTACTTCTATCAGTAATAGGGCAAAATAAAATATATCACAATTCAATAGACAATGTCTCTAACCTTTTACTATTCTTTCTCTAATATTTTATGATTCATAGTTAAATATACATTTCATTTTAAATAATCAAAAGTCTATCAGCAGATAAATTGATGATACATTATAATAATTTTTTCCATTTTTAAATGCAATGCCAATTAATTACTGAGAGGTATTTTTTAACTTCACATGTTGAGAAGATTCCCAAGAATACTGTAGTCGTGCTACTTTAAAAAATAAACAAACAAAAATGACAGAGAAAAACGTATATACAATGCTAATCACCATGCCCATGTTTTCATGTTTTAAATAATTACATTTACTCTTCTGTAACATGGTGTCGTCTATTAAATAAATTATTGAACACAGGGTTTGCACACCTTTGGTTTTGATGATAAGAGCAGAAAAATTACAGTACTAGTTGTATATCCTTATACAATAAATCTTTCACTTCATTTGTTTCCAATTTTCATATAAAATTTAATTTAGAATTTAAAGACTGACTTTCATAATTTTATCAAAATAATATAAATGTGTCATAATAAGTTAATACTATAAAATACAGTCTTCTCATTTATAATCTATTAGTCTCAATAGAGTTAGTTTAATTCTCCTTGAATTCTTGATAGCTGTGTGTTTGCTCTATATATTCTTATGAAAGAATGTGATGTAAAAAGTGATATTAAAAATGTCCTCTCAGATTGGATGTGAGGGCAATCTGGCTGCAACATCTGTCACCCCATTGATTGCCAGGGTTGATTCAGCTGATCTGGCCGGCTAGACGCATGTCCCCTTCCTCCCTCACTGCTCCATGTGTGTCCTTCGTGAAGCTGCACACGCGGTTGAAGAGGACAACCGTCCCCTATAAAGGAGGACCAGTCAAGGGTATAGGAGTAGCTGCGCTCCCCTGCTGGAACCTCCAAACAAGCTCTCA
This sequence comes from Gorilla gorilla gorilla, assembly GCF_029281585.2. Classification (NCBI taxonomy): domain Eukaryota; kingdom Metazoa; phylum Chordata; class Mammalia; order Primates; family Hominidae; genus Gorilla; species Gorilla gorilla. Next base: position 75,564,477 of record NC_073243.2, read on the forward strand.
AGATGGCAATTTATTAAATAATTTATTCATTCATTTTGTATTATTTTTAAACCATTTATATTGAAATAATTATAGTGAGAATCAGGTTTGCTAATTACCAGTCTCAAAGGAGGACTTCCAATGCATAGAGGATAGCAAATGTCATCCACCAGGAATAGCAGTTCTAACACTTCTGCCCACTGCATCTTGGGCTCCGGTTTCAACAATTGCCTGAATCCGATGTGAGAGAACACACTTACATGCAGCAAGTTATAGGAATTTAGGCTTATTTCTTACAGATAGGCAGCAAGAGACAAAAAAAGTCCTAGACTCCATTGTGAGTCAGTCCCCTCAGGCTGGAAAAAGCTGTTCAGAGTGGATGGAGTCTTGACTGAGCATGACCCCCTTTGAGTGAAAGGCAGCCTGCCCCAGGTTATATACTTCAGGGGCGGTGTGACTCGCTGGACAAAGCTTCGAAGAGCATCTTGCTTTCAGGGGAAACAGAAGGAAAGCCCAGGATGTCCCAGGTAGTTCCTCTGTGATTCATGATGCTACATTTCCTAAGCGAGATTGGAACAAGGCCTTGACTGTTTCATGCAGTTCCTCCCTATCTCAAGGTATTGCATTCCTCACACATTCTATGGTAATTCTGAGAGCTACAAGCAGGTAGACAGGGAAAACAGGATCATTCCAAGCCACCTGGGGAACTCTCCCATATATAGGTTCATAGGAAAGTGAAAAAGACTGCAGAGCAGTCTCGTATCCTCCTCTCCCAATTTCCCCCAATGATAATTCAACACATAACATACAGTATAGTATCAAAACCAGGAAGCTGACAACCATCAATTGGAATAATCTATACTCTCATTTATGTATGTGTGTGTGTGCATGTGTGTCTCTGTGTGCATGTCGTTCTATTAATATTTACCACACTTAAAGATTAATATAATCACAACCACAATCAAGATACAAAACTGTGTTATCACTACCAAGAAATTTCCTAGTACTAGCCTTTTAAAATTGTACCTACCCAGCCCCCCACCTCCATAATTCCCTGCAATCATTAATCTATTCTTGGTCTCTACAGTTTGGTCATTTTGAGAATGTTATGTAAAAGGAATCACTTGGTATGCAAACTTTTAAGGATTTTGTTTTTTTCTCATTCAGCCTAATACCCCAGGGATTCATCAAACCAGGTTCTTGAGTATACTAATAGTTCATTTTTTTTTTTTTAATGAGGGACCTGGGATCCCAATCAGAAAGGAAGCTTGGACCATGATGTAACTCAAATTCTGGGTATCACGTGAATAAAATGCTATTTTACTTTTAAAGTTTGCTAGCCGTCTTAGAAATTATGAAGTATATACCTTTTATTTAAAATATACAAATCTTCAGTGTTTCAGTAACCAAAAATTTAGTTCATTTTCAGACCTGTACACATCTCATAGTTTATATCGATTTTCTTTTAAAGTGCTTACTTTGTTGGGAAACCAAATCAGTTCTCATAAAAACAGCAGCTGCTTTTAAAAGCCATGCTTCATGATGTCCAAAGTAATTCCCCTAGGACCATCTAAATGCATATGGCTAGGAGGAAGATCAGCCTGTATTTAATATTTATATTGGATGCCAGTTCACATTACCATTGACTCTTGTGAAAACTGATGCAGAAATTTTAATTCTAAAAATTCCTCACCTTTTTGATAGCTGGCATGTGTTTTATTCTTAAAAAAAAACATTACCTTGAAAATAGCTATCATTAATTAAAAACAAACTCTGTACATTAAATCCAACTTCTAAAATGTCATTGTAGTTCATTGGATGTCTTTAGGGCAAAATATTTCCACCACAAGAGAAATTTGATTGTCATAAGGCTTTCTGCTTTGAAGCAGTCACTTCTTCAACAAGAAAACATCTGGGCTTGCTGCTCAAAATATAAAAGGAGCCCAGTTTTACTCAGTATGGTAAGTAGCCTACAAGATGGCCCCTGATGATCTTGTCCCAGTGTTATCACCTTTTTTTATTGTAACTAGATTGTTGAACCTTGCTATAGTTTGAATTTTTTGTTCTTTCCTAAACTCATGCTGACATTCAGTCACCATTGTAAGTTACAGTACTAAGAGTTGGGACCTCTAAGAAATGAATAGACCATTATGCTGTACACTTCTGAATGGATTAATGCTGTTATTATAAAAGTGGGTTCGTTATAAAAAGACAGGTTGGCCCCCCTTGTCTCTCTCTCTCTTTTTTACCTTCTTGCATGTACCCTCCAAAGATACCAGCTCCTTAATCTTGGATTTCCTAGCCTCCAGAATTGTGAGGACATAAATTTCTGTTCATTAGAAATTGCCCCATCTGTGATATTTTGTGATAGTAGCACCAAATGGACTAAGACAGGCCATGTGACTAACAGCACAAGCAAGAAGTCATGATACGTCATGTCAGAGTTTAGGTTACAAAGACTGGAGCTTCTGTTTGGGACTTTCTTTTTCTGTTCTCTCGCTCGCAAGTACGCACTCTCACTCTCTCTCTCGCTCTTTCTTTTCTGTCATCAGTCACCCTGTGGGAAACCAGCATACACACCATGAGGATATTCAGAGATCCTATATAAAGGCTCATGTGGCAAAAACTGAGGTCTGCAGCCAAAAGCCAGTGAGAAGTTAAATCTTGCCAACAACCATATGAATGCTTGGAAGCAGCTATTCAAGGTCTAACTGACCATTTGAATGCAACATCATGGGAGTCCCTGAGCCAGAACCATGCAGCTAGCTGCTCCCATATTCTTGACCCACAGGAACTGTGAGATAATAGATATTTATGGCTTTAAGTCTCCAATTTCAGCAATAATTTATTATGCAGCAATAACTGGTACATAACTCATATGTAGTGAATGCAGATTTTTTTGTAATAGAAGTGGAATGCCCATATAGCTGCACCATAGCAGTGACTTTAGGAATGGCAGTTTGCAGGAGCTAAACAAAACTGTAAGGATTCTAAGGAAATACGTGATAAAAGGTTGAGCCTTGAACACATCATTCATAGAATTTGGGACTTCGGAGAGGTACTGGTGAGTCTTTAATAGAAGGCAAAAATTCTTATAGGGAACTATAAAAAAAAGAGATCCATGTTAATAAGTGGCAGAACATTCAACAACCCTGTTGTCTGTAGTAATGTGAAAGGTAGAAAATGTACCTAAAGGACTAAATGATTTAGCTAAGGAAATTTCCAACAATAATGTTGAAAGTCTGTCTTTTTTCCTTCTTGCCACTTATAGTAAAATATAACAAGACAGTAATAAGTTAAAAGCATAGCTGCTAAGCTAAAAGTAGCTAGGTCTTGCTTGTATTAAAGATTTGCAGTCTCTCCAAATGGCAAACAACGTTAAAATTAAGAAATGGTTTCCAATCAGAAATTATATTCAGGGTACTCACTCTAAAGCATGATCTGAAGGTGGAGCTGAGGGTATGACTCTAAAATCCTCTAAAACCTCAGAAATATCAAAGATGGTATCTCTAAACACTATTTAGTCAGACAAAATGCTATCTAAAGAAGTTTCAGGTATACCTAAAAGATTGTTTTCAACAATTGAAATTGAAGTTGTTGTAATGTTATTTTGAATAGTTAATAAGAAAGAACCATGAAAAACTTTCGAGTAGTCTTAATTTGTCTTGATACTCTAAAACATCATCTATTTAAAAATTTCCAACAAAAACCAAGATATACCCCTGCACATTTAGCTGTGAGCCCAAAACCTAGAATCCAGTCAGTTCTCACTACATCTTCAACTAACACAATGGATACTTACTGGGTTTAATAGCCACTAACTTGTCTCCCTTCTTCTTTCCTCTTCCATCATTCCTACCTCAAATCTATTCACAGTAATTTTGTGATTTTGTTCTAAAAAATTACCTAGATAATATCATTCCTTTACTTAAAACCCTGCAATTACCCCCATTGCACTCATAATAAAAGCCCCATATCTAAAAATAGCCTAGAGTCTCTGAATAATATGGTCCTGGTACCCCTTGATCTTACCATCAATTGTTATTTTAGACATCAAGGAGAACATATATCCAACTAGAAATTTAGTGGAGACATCAATTTGCTTTAAAAAATCCAGAGCAATTAAACGAAATAACCAGAGAAGTAAAATAATCAGGAAGAATATGTTGAAAAAGAAGATAGGCAAAGGAAATCTAAAAATAGTCTATTGTGTACCTCTTATTGGGTGGTCCCACTTCTCCTAACCTCACAACCGTTTACAAACATATACACTAAGCTTTCTATTTGGTTCTCAGTGTCGAATTCTATAATATACATGAACAAACATGAATAGTCACACACTTAATAAAAGTCTCCATTCGTAAAGACAGTTGCCAAAATAATAATAATAATAATAAAATATATGAAAAATACAAACAGAAGATAGTGGGAGAGAGAAAGAGAGAAGAAACTGAGTAATGAATTAACTTTTAACTGTAGTAAAAATTTGAAATTTTATGAGAAAAGAAATACTAGCTGACTCAGAAGTCGTCAAAGGAAAACTTAAGCACATTTAAATGTTAGAGTTTATTTGATCATTCAGCAATTCATTAATGGGACAGCACTAAACCACAAGTGGCCAGCACTCAGCTGAGAGGGTTAAGAAGGAAACTTTCAAAAAGTGATTGCAGAACCAAGATGAAGAAAACAAATTTGTTTGGTTAGAATGAAAAATTCCTACAAGCAAGTTGGTGGTTTCTGACTGTTTAAATTTTTTACTTTCAATTTACCACTTACATTGGGCATTGGTTTGTTTCTGTAGAACTTTAAAGTGGCAGAGCCACTCCTGTGTATTGACCCTCCAATAAGAATCTGTTTATTAACAAACATTAAAAATATTAACATAGTTATAATAATGTAAATAATTATAATGATTTAATCTGAAATAATGTGAAATTGTGGCATTGTTGTCAGAAAGTTGGGGTTTGAGAGCAAAATTTTTAATTACCATGAAATAAATCAACAGATGGGGTTTTGCCACGTTGGCCAGGCTGGTCTCAAACTATTGGCCTCAGGTGATCTGCCTGCCTTGGCCTCCCAAACTGCTGGGATTACAGGAGTGAGCCACTGCACCAGGCCCGTTTTCCTTTTTTTTTTTTTTTTTTTGAGACGGAGTTTCACTCTTATTGCCCAGGCCAGAGTGCAGTGGCACCGTCTTGGCTCATCGCAACATTTGCCTCCAAACACCAAACAACAGTAGTATATAATTAAATAAATATAACTAAATAAATAATAGACTGTAACTAAAAAATTGAAAATAATTTCCTCTGGAAAGAACTCAAAAATCAAAGTTGGTGGGATAAAAGAGAATTTTCAAGTTATTTGCTTTTTAGTATTTTTGTTTTTTTACAGTTTAGCTGCTTGTATTTTTTAATCTGGTAAAAAAATGAAATTTATTTTGGAAAAATGACATATCTTTTGAAGACTAAGCAGAAACAATTTCTAATATACTAAATGTTATACACTTATATGCCAAAAAATGACTGCTACCATGTTAACAGCAAGTCTCAAAAATTTCCATTTTATTGGAATACTTATTGGATATATTATATACTCTATATTTTCTGCCCTTTTCTTGAATGTTCAATGGATATGCAATTGTATAATTTTTTATGAATAGTTTATGAGCCAATTTTCATTTATTATCTCATCATAATGGAATAAGCTTAAAAATATGAAGCTACTCTAATCACATTATCTAAACATTATAACATATTACAGCAGTTCATCTATATTAGCTACACTTTTTAGCATCAAATTAAATATAAATGACTCCATGAGTGAATGGAACCAATAAGGACACAAGAAGAAGACTGGCTCAGTGTTACAGACATATCCCAGTTGGGATTTCTTAAAAACAATTAATACTTTCAGATGTTTTATTTGAAATTGATGACAAATTGTGCATTTTTAGTGATGTTTTAAGAATTTTGGGGAAAGGAAAATAGAAAATGATCCCAAATAATCTGTACTTTTTTTTTGTTTTTTTTTAAAGATTTTTAATAGAAAAAAGTGAACTATAAAATCTGTTTTTACATCTTTCAGTGACTCACTAAAAAAAAGTACTGTGATTTAAAATATCTCTAAAACACGATGAAGAGAGTCAGATTAAGCCACATATATTTTGGATTCTTCATATTAATGACTCTTAAATGTAGGCATATTCATGCTATTCATTCTAAAATGAGAATACATGTAATTTCCTTAAAGTATAAACTGTAGGCTTGATAAGTACCTGAAAAATAGAGATATTCATGTAATAGCAACAATGTATTACCAAGTGCACAGGGATTTGCTGAGACTGTGACCAGTTACTTGTGCCTGCTGGGGAGATAAGTACATACCTAGGGTTTCCAAAAGTGCTACAAGAGTCCAAAAGCTATAAGGAAAAGCTAAGCCAGCTTAGCAAACTGCCCGATGAAAGCACCTTGCTAGGCAGATGGCATTATTGGAAGGAGCTAACTCTGTGGTGACTAAACTGAAAGCTTGGACGTTTGATATGGAGTCTTCTACTGAGAACTGTGTTGCATTTCTTGCTTTGTATATTCCTCTTTCTGCTGAGCTGTATTCTTTGTCTTCTTTGCTGTTATCTTTATATAAATCACAGTCATACTTGGTACACCATGTACATTTGTGACTAAAGTAGAATCAATGCAATCTTCTCAGGACCTAAGAATCATGGTGAGTGGCCATAAATGTTAGAAATGGAAGATTTCCGGAATGGCAGACATATCACACTTGTTCCAGAATGTAAGCTGTCTTATTCTGCTCCGGCTGCCACGAGAAACTCCACAGAATATGTGCCATTCACAGTAGAAATTTTTTCCTACAGTTCTGGAGACTGGAAAGTCCAAGATCCAGGTGCCAGCCAGTTTAGTTCCTAGTGAGCAGCTCTCTTCCTGGCTTGTAGACAGTTGCCTTCTCCTGTATCCTCATGTGGCCTTTCCTTCCTGTGTGCACGCAGAGAGGGATCTCCCTCTCTATTTCATCTTATTTGGCCTCTCAATTTATTACATTAGAATGTCTACCTTTATGAGCTCATTTAACTTTACCTCTTAAAAGCTCTATCTCTAAATATAGTCACATCAGAAATTAAACTTTCATCATAATAATTTTGGGTGACACAATAGCCCATGGCACAAACCTCTGAGTTTGGTAATGAAAAGAAAAAAAAAGGCACACTCTCAAGTGGCAGTCATATATTTCCATAGATGGGATGAAGTAAATTGAAACCAATGAAGGATGAAGGCATTAGAACTCTGCACCAAACTGTCTAAGGAAGACACAAATAGGGTGGTATTGTTGGTTATGGTGCAATGCCCCACAACCACTGAGAGTTTCCGGATATTGGTAATTGGCAGCTAGCAACTTTCTAGGAGAAGTAGCGGTATCAGTTTTAAAAGTGGGAGGGATTAGTCTTGTAGATGGAATATGTTATAATATTACTACACCAACTGCTTCTATAGAAGTATTCAGAAAAACAGGAACTATAAAAGATAGAAAATAAAGAGATAACTAAAACTTTAAATGCAGGAAGGGGTAATGATAATACTAATAAAGTTATGTCTTTTTATTCTTAATGTAATAAAGAAGAAATCTGCTTACAAATTAATGTTTGAAAATTTGTGTTTTTAATAAGCACCCCCTCCTTGGGGCATTATTGATTCTACACTTTGTGATTTGTGCAATCTAATAATATTTTAGTGATGTACATAGTATAAAGTTCAGATGTACAAGAGACTACTAAAAAAACAATAAAAATTATTTAATGCAGAAATGAAGCATCATTAGCAAATGTACAAAAAACTATCTATTTCTTCTTAAAAGACAAATGAGTACCATATGGCTGAGCATATAATGTCCCAAGTATAAATGTTTTAGTTAAATGTGCCTTCAAAATTTTGAAAATATCACATTATTTTAATTTCCTGAGTACCTAGATTTTTGAAATTAATCTACATGTTATCATAATTACTTATCACCGATATGATTCTTTTCAAGGTGAACTTCTAAGATATAAGAAGAGAGGGACTGGTGTTGTACATACATAGTAAAATATTATAAACATATTTATATGAAAGTTTTCACAAAAAGGAAACTATGGGCAATGTAGGAAGAATTAAATGGACATACCTGAATAATAAGAATCAATATACCTGTGATAGGTATGTCTAAGGTTCCCCCTATTGATGTTCACAGCCTGGTATTTATAGCCTAATAATGATTCTTTCTCTTTGAATAGCTTTCTTCTACCAAACAGTATACCTCAATGTGTAGTAAAATGTCACTTAGACATTAGATTATAAGAGAGTGACTTTTGCTTGCTAGCATACATTCTCTCTTTCTGGCTTTCATTAAAAAGTTGCCATTTGAGGAAGTCCATATGACAAGAAACTGAGGGTAGTCTCAGGCATTCAGTCAGTTTGAAACTGATGCCCTCAGTCCAAGTACTCAAAAAGAACCCAAACTATGTAAATGACCTTGGAAGTAAGTTCTCACCTGTGGAGCCTTCAGATGAGACTCCATCTCTTGATAACACCTTGATTGCAGCCTCATGAAAGACACTAAATTGGAGGTCCCAGCTAAGCTGCCACTGGATTTCTGACTGACAGAAACTGTGAGAAATGAATTTATGCTATTTTAAGCCAGCAGGATTGTGGTAATCTGTTACACAGCAATAGATAACTAATAAAATATCTTTCTTAACCAAAGCTATATCAAGGCAAAAATTCAATAAAAATATCGAAAGCATAAACAATACAATGAAAAAGTCTATCTCGTGGATAGTGTATTTCTGTTTATGTCAAATTGACCAGGCTACGGTTCCTAGTTATTCAATCAAATGCTAGTATAGGTATAGGTATTGCTGTGAATGTATTTTATTAAGGCGATTAAAGTCCATAATCAGTTGGCTTTAAATAAGAACAATTATCTTATATATTCTGTATGTCTTAATGTAATCCATTGAAGAACCTCAAGAGCAAATTTGAGGCTTTCCTGAAGAAGATATTCTGTCTGTGAATAGCAGCTTTAACTTGCTGCACAGAGAATTTTAGTTTGCCCTCCCAGCAGCCTGTCAAACACTTTTAGACTTCCTGAGCCATCCCACATAATCATATAAATCAGTTCCTTGCATTAAATTTCTCAGACTATATCTCCAATTGGTTATGTTTCTCTGGTAGAAAGCTAACAGATTTAGACTTTTGTACTGAAGGTGGTTTTGAAAGAACAGAATTTTAAGAATGTGCTTTCCAAATTAGTTATGAGTTTCCTGAAATTGGTTCTCTGATCTAGTTAAATTTCTAGGCGTTAATGAGTTTATTTCTAGTGGTAAAGACAGCAGAGGTAGATCATGGCATGATCTAATAACAGAGATATGTAAAATGTCACCAATGTTTGTCCCTAATTAAATGCCTGTAGACATCGAAGTTTTTGACTATTTATTTGATATCTAGAACATTTGAGTCTAATTAAGGAGTAAAATAGGTTTGGCTGGTTGCTGGAAACTGCTCTGGAAAAGTGAAGAAAGGAAATAATTGCTCAGGCCTTCCAAGTTCCAGCTCAAGCTCTATAGTGATGAAATGAATGCATCTAAACATGCTCCTAAAGAAACCCATGTTATCTCCTGCAGTCATAAAGACAAAATATCTGAAAACCAATCTCACAGTTATCCCGCAAATGGCCAATAGAGGTAGTCAATAAACTTCTTTATCAATAATAATAATATTGATGAAAATCAGTAATAGCAAAACAACCTCCTTTCCAGATACAAAAATTTGCCAGATCTATCAAAATAATAGTAACAAATAATTAAATATAAGTAATTAATACATGTAATTATTTTAAATACCCATAGGGTTCAACTAAAATAGTACTTATGGATAACTTTATTACACCAAATACATACATTAATGGAAAAAGAGAAATTATACATTAAAGTAAAATTCACTACAGAAAAAGTAAATCAAAAATGAAAAGGATGCAGGAAATAACACGCATATAAACAGAAACTAGTAAATTGTGACAGAAAATATACTGGAACTAAATAAAAGCTAATTCTTTACAAAAAACAATAAAGTAATGTAATTTTAAGGGAAGATGGAGAGGTGGAGCAAGATGGCTGAATAGAAGGCTCCACTGATCATCCTCCCAATGAGGACACCAGTTTATTATCTACACACACACACACAAAAGCACCTTAATAAAACCCCCAAATCATGTGAACATTCACAATACCTGGTATCAAACTTATATCACTGGAAGAAGCACTGAGGAGGGTAAAAAACGTCTTGAATCACAAATGTCACCTTTTCACCACCCCAGCACTGGCATCATGGCACAAAGAGAGAATCTGTCAACCTGGCAGAGTGAGAAGTTAGCAATTACGAGACACTGCATTGAACTCAGTGCTGCCTGTCATAGCAGAAAGCAAAACCAGGTTGAACTCAGCTGCCCTCTCACAGAAGAAGTTTAAACCAGCCCTAGCCAGAGAAGAATCGCCCTTCTTAGTAGTCGGAACTTTAGTTCTGGCAAACCTCACCACCACGTGCTAAAGTACTCTGGAGCTCTAAATAAACTTGAAAGGCAATGTAGACCACGATGACTGCAACTGCTAGATTAGTCCTAGTGCTGAACTGGTCTCAGAGCCAGTGAACTGGGAGGATATGTGAACTATTGAGGCAACAGCCTGGGCAGCAAAAGGAGAGCTTCTGCCAGCCCTCCCCCAGACCCAGGCTGCACAGCTTGCAGCTGCAAAGGGGGCCCCTTCCTTTTGTTTGAGGAGAGTAGGGAGGACTTTTTCTTGCGTCTTGGGTACCAGCTCAGACACAGTAGGATAGGGCACCAGTCAGAGTCGTGAGGCTCCCCTTCCAGACTCTAGCTCCCAGACAACATTTCTAGACACACACCGGGTCAGAAGGGAATGCACTGCCTTACAGGGAAGGACCCAGTCTCAGCATGATCCATCAGCTGCTGACTAATAAGCCCTTGGGATCTGAATAACCAGCAGTGATACCCAGGTAGTACATTGTAGGCTTTGGGTGAGACTCTGTGACTAGCTGATTTAGGTGAGACTCAGCATGTTCCCAGCTGTGATGCCTATGGGGAAAGACTCCTTTTGCTTGAGAAAATTGGAGGGAAAACTAAAGGGGACTTTGTTTTGCACCTAAGGTACCAGCTCAGCTTAAGGTAGGTAGAGTAGCAAGCAGGCTCATGAGTTCCCAATTCCAGGCCTTGGCTCTTAGAAAGGATTTCGGGACCTGCCCTGGACCAGAGGGGAACCCACTACCCTGAAGGTTAAGTCCCAGACAGGGAAGTATTCACCACAAGCTGACTGAAGAGCCTTTGAGCTTTGAAGGGTCATTGGTCGTAGCCTGGAAGTACTCCTCCTAAGCCTGTGCTTCTGGTGGCCACAGGGTGAGGCTCCTCTGCCTGTGGAAACGGGAAGGAAGAGTGAGAAGGACTGTCTCATAGTGCCAGTTCAGGTAGAGTACAATAGAACATTACATAGACTTCCATGGTTTTTGACCCTAGTCCCTGGCTCCCAAATGGAAGCTCCAGACCTGCTTGGAGCCTGAGGGATCTTGCTGCCCTAAAGTGAAGGACACAAGCCCAAATGGATTTGCTACCTGGTGATTGGAGAGTCCCAGGGCCTTGCGCAAACATAGGTGATAGTCACATAGTGATTAGAGAGGGCATTGGGCAAGAACCTGTGCTTTGCTGGCCTTGGGTATGACCCAGAACATTTCAAGTGGTGGTGGCCACAGAGGGGCTTGTGTCACTCCAGGCCATTTAGAACAGAGAGAGAAGGACTTCCTGTGTAATAAAGCAAAAAAAGGTACAGTAGTATCTGGCTGGTAATACAGAGAACCCTTCTGGATATTATCCAAGACAATCAAGGAGGTTTACAAGTCTGCAAGGGTTATTGGACTTGGAGTGCCTCCCAATGCAGATAAGGCCTAGATCACAACATACGAGTTTTTCTGAATACCTAGAAAGCCTTCTCAAGAAATTTGGGTAAAAATAAGAATAAACTGAGAAGACTAAAGTAAGTACTTAATTCTTCAATGCCCAGACACAGATAATATTCACAAACATCAATATCCTCCAGGAAAACATGACATCACCAAATGAACTCAATAAGGCACCACGGACCAAACCTGGAGAAACAGAGATATGTAACCTTTCAGGCAGAGAATGCAAAATAGCTATCTTGAGGAAACTCAAAGAAATTCAAGATAATATAGAGAAGGAATTAAGAGATCTATCAGATAAACTTAACAAAGAAATGAAAATAATTAGAAAGACTCAAGCAGGAATTCTAGAGTTTAAACATGTAATTGACACACTGAAGAATGCATGAGATTCTTTTCATAGCAGAATTATTAAGCATGAGAATTAGTGGGCTTGAAGACAGGCTATTTGAGAATACAGTCAAAGGAGATAAAGGAAGAAAGAATAAAAAACAAAGAAGCATGCCTACAGAATCCAGAAAAGAGTTTCAAAAGGGCAAATTTAAGAGTAATTGGCCTTAAAGAGGAGGTAGAGGAGACAGGAGTAAAAAATTTAATCAAAGGGAATAGCAGAGAACTTCACAAATCTAGAGAAATATATCAATATTGAAATACAGGAAAGTTATAGAACACCAAGGAGAATTAACCCAAAGCAGACTACATCAAAGCATTTGATAATGAAACTCCTAAAACTCAAGTATAAAGAAAGGATCTTAGAAGAAGCAAGAAAAAAGAAACAAATAACATTCAATGGATGTCTAATACATCTGGCAGCCAACTTTTCAGTGGAACCCTTACAGGCCAGAAGGGGTACCTTATATGACATATATAAAGTACTCAAAAAAAACCTTTTACCCTAGAGTAGTATATCTGGCAAAAATTTCCTTCAGATGCGAGGGAAAAAAAAAACAAACAACAACAAAACACTATCCCAGGTAAACAAAGCTGAGGAATTTCATCTCAGCCACTTTACCAACTGGGGACCTCCATAGCTGGTGATTCTCCCTCACCACCTAGGCCTCATTTGTGCCTGGGCCTTCCACTCTAGGCATCCCGCCAACTTGGCCTGACTGTATTATACCTTGTACCCATATTCAGTGGTTCCTGAACTCTTGCCCTGAGACCAAGAACAAAGAGGATACACTGACAATTTGAATAATGAGGAGGGCAGGGAAGAATTTTATTGAGTGACAGATCAACTATCAGTGAACAGAGAATGCAGGGATGGTACCCCCCATCCCTTCAGTCAGGTGGTTTTTCTCTCAGCGTGTCTGGGTCCAGGGCTTTTATGGGCACAGAACAGGGGAGTGCATGCTAATTGGTTTGTAAGTAGGCACAAAAGTTTAAAGCAAATACACTATTCAGAGATGGGCACAACAGTGTAGAAAACCAATTAGAAAAGAGTAGGTATATGTAAAATAGATGAAGAGTGGGGATGAATCAGAGAAAAGTGTGCCAAACAGGAAGACAGGTTATCAATCCAGTCCATGGATTTGACTGGTAGCTTGGCTTTCAGGCTTCGAACTGTCTTTAGCTTGGAGGTAAGGATTCCACCGGGGACCCATCCATATCTGCCTAGGCATTTGCCTGTCTCCTCCACTATCAGTATGTATGGTAAAAATGTCCTTCAGATGCAAAGGAGAAATAAAGACTACCCCAGACAAAGAAAGCTGAGGGATTTCATTAACACTAGACCTGCCCTATAAGAAATAATAAAGAGAGTACTACAAACAGAAAGAAAAGGATGGTAATGAGCAATAAGAAATCACTGAAGGTACAAAAGTCACTGGTACTAGTAAGCACACAGAAAAACTCAGAGCAGTATAACACTGTAACTGTGATATGTAAGCTATTCTTATCTTAATTAGAAAGACTAAACAATGAACCAATCAAAAGTAATAACTACAACAACTTTTCAAGATATAAACAGTACAATAAGATATAAATAGAAACAATATAATGTTAAAAGTCAGGGGAAAAATTAAAGTATAGTGCTTTTATTAGTTTTCTCTCTGCTTCTTTGTTTGTTTGCTTCTTTTTAAAAACATTGTTAAGTTGTTATCATCTTAAAATAATGGGGCCAGGTGCTGTGGCTCATCCTTATAATCCCAGCACTTTGGGAGGCTGAGGTGGGCAGATTGCTTGAGGTCAGGAGTTTGAGACCAGCCCAGCCAACATGGCAAAACCCCATCTGTACTAAAAATGTACAACAATTATAATGAGCCAGACATGGTGTCGTGCACCTGTAATTGCAGCTACTCAGATGTCTGGGGCACGAGAATTGCTTGATCCTGGGAGGGAGAGGTTGCAGAGTCGAGATCACACCACTGCACTCCAGCCTGGGTGACAGACCAAGACTCTGTCTCAAAATAAATAGATAAGTACATACATACATACATAATAAAATAAAATAATGGGTTATAAGACATTATTTGCAAGCCACATAGTAACCTGAAATCAAAACACACACAACAAGTACACCAAAAATAAAAAGATATTGAATCATACCACCAGAGAAAATCACTTCTACTGAAAGAAAGCAAAGAAAGAAGACCACAATCCATCAGAAGACACAAAACAAAATAGCAGGAGTACATCCTTACTCTCTAATCAAAAGACATACAGTAACCAAGTGGGTGAAAAAAAAAAAAAACCCAATGATCTGTTGCCTACAAGAAACAAGTCTTACCTCTAAAGATATACATAGGCTGAAAATAAAGAGGTTGAAAAAAATGTTTCATGCCAATGGGAACCAAAAAAGGCAGCAGTAGCTATACTTATACCAGACAAAAATAGATAGCAAAGCAAAAACGATAGGAAGAGAAAAAGAAGATAACTATATAATGATAGGTTAATTCAGCAAGAGGATACAACAATTTTAAATATATATGCATTTAACAGTGGCACACCCAGATATATAAAAGAAATATTATTAGAGATAAAAAGAGAGATAGATTCCAATACAATAACAGCTGCAAACTTCAATGCTCCATTTTCAGCACTGGACAGCTCTTCCAAGCGGAAAATAAAAAAAAACCTCGGAGTTAATCTGCGCTATAGACTGAGTGGAGCTAATAGATATTTACAGAACATTATCCAACGGCTACAAAATACACATTTATTTTCTCAACACATAGATCATTTTCAAGGACAGACCAACTATATGTTAGTTCACAAAGCAAGTATTAAGACATTCAAATAAATTAAAATAATATCAAGCATCTTCTCTGACTACAAAGGAATAAACTAGAAACCAATAACAAGACAAATTTTGGAAACTACAAAAATACCTGGAACTTAATCAATATACTCCCATATGACCAGTGGGTTAATAATATATAAGGAACTCAAACAAATCTATAGGAAAAAATCTAATAATCTGTTTTAAAAATGGGCAGAGAAGTGATGATATCCCAGTTACTATGATGTGATAAGTACACACTACTTGCCTCTATCAAAACAGCTCATGTAACCCCAAAATATATACACCTACAATGTACCCACAAAAATTTAACAAAAGGAAAGAAAGTTGCACAATTACACAAAAAATATGACATATGATGAAGTGTATGCATTGAAACAATGAAAATTTAAAAAATATATGAAGAGCTAGTTTGTATACATATAAAACTACTTTGAAATACACCAGCTAAAAATAAATGTCATGGATAGTTCTATAAAAAATATAACTTACCCAAACCAAAAACAAAAGAAAATTCTAAATAAATCCATTTCCATAGAGAAGCATATGAAAATATCACTGCTTTCTTACAAATAATAGGAAAGGCTCAGGATGGTCTCATATCTGCATAAAAAAATTTCTAAACATTCTAACAACATGTTAGAATGTTTAGAAATATGTTAACAATATGTTAGAATGTCAGATAACAAACTCCAAGACTCCATTAACTCATTTAACTTTCCAGGGTAGAAAACAGGGGGAAAGTATTCAAATTATTTTTTTGTGAAATACCAATAACATTGATATAAATTACAAGTAATGTTACATAATAGGACAAATATGTATAAGGCCAATTCTATTTTTGTATATTCCCTAAAGTTTTCAATTAAATATCAGCAAACAATAAAATAACATATTAAATAAATATTATATGTTACACTAAGTTATAGTGATCACTTAAATCCAAAAAGGTATGTACTGCACAAAAAGAAATCAAAAAAATTGAAATGTAACTTACAATGAGACTCACATATATGTAGTCCATTGAATTTCAATGGAAGTATTAAAGCACTTAAATGTGTAAACTGTTTCAAAAAATTGTATAAAAATAACTGGATATTTGTATGTAAGGAGAAATGAACTCTGGTTTTTATCTCACAACAAATACATCCATTAAATAAAAACGGATAATAGACCAAAATGTAAAAATTAAAATCCCAAAAATTTTAAAAGAAAACTTTAAAAAATTTGCAATGTTTATATAGAAAAATAATTTGCCTGCTTAATGTGGCAACTATAGGCTAGAAATAGAGGGATGGAGGAAAATCTACCAATCAAATACGAAAGAGCAGGGGTTTCAATCTGAATTTCAGACAAAACATACTTTAAACAACAAAAATCAAACAGACAAAGAAGGGCATTCAATAACTGTAAAAGGTTCAATTCAACAAGAAGATGTAACTATCATAAATATATAAGCACCTAAAACAGGAGCACCTGACTCATAAAGCAAGTTCTTAAAGACCTTGAAAGAGACTTAAACTACAACACGATAATAGTGGGAGACTTCAACATTCCAATGACAGTATTAGACAGCCCATTGAGGCAGAAAATTAAAATGGATATTCAGAACCTAAATTTAAGACTTGACCAAATGGATCTGATAGACATCTACTGAACTCTCCAACCCAAAACAACAGAATATACATCTGCACATGGCACATACACTAAAATCAACCACGCAATTGGACACAAAACAATCCTCAGCAAATACAAAATAATACAGCAAAAATACCAGCCACATTCAGGGACCACAGTGCAATAAAAATACAATTTAATATGAAAAATATCTCTCAAAACCCTCAATTTATAAGGAAACTAAACAACCTGTTTTTGAATGACTTTTGGGAAAATAATGAAATTAAGTCAGAAATCAGGAAGTTCTTTGAAACTAATGAGAACAAAGATACAATAAACCAGAAACTCTGGGGCACAGATAAGAGAGTGTTAAGAGGAAACTTTATAGCACAATAGACCACTAGCTAGACTAATGAAAAGGAAAAGAGAGAAGATCCAAATAAACACAATGAGAAATGACAAAAGGGATATTACCACTAATCCCACAAAAATATAGTAACCGTCAGAGACTATTATGAAAACTTGCATGCACAGAAACTAGAAAATGTAGGATAAATGGGTAAATTCTTGGACAAATACACCTTTCCAAGACTGAACCAGGAAGAAATTGAATCCCTGAAAATACCAATAATGAGCTTTGAAACTGACTCAGTAATAAACAGCCTACAAAGCAAAAAAAGCCCAGGACCAGATGGATTCACAGATGGATTGTACAAGCAAAGTCTACCAGTTGTAAAAAGAAGAGTTGCTACCATTCCTACTAAACTATTTCAAAAAAATTAAGCAGGAGGGACTCCTCCACAATTTATTCTATGAGGCCATTATTATCCTAATCCCAAAACCTGGCAGAGGCACACATGAAAAAGAAAACTTCAGGTCAATATTCTTGATGAACATTGATAAAAAAAATCCTCAACAAAATATTAACAAATGGAATTCACCAGCACAATAAAGAGCTAACCCACCATGAGGGAGTTGGTTTTATTGCTGAGATGCAAGTTTGCTTCAATATTCACAAATTAATAAATGTGATTTGTCATATAAACAGAACTAAAGACAAAAACCACGATTATCTCCATAGATGCAGAACAGCCTTTAGATAAAATTCAACACCTCTTTATGTTAAAAGCTCTCAATAAACTAGATATTGAAGGAACGTGCCTCACAATAATAAATCATTTATGACAAACCCACAACCAAAATGGTATAAAGCTGGCAACATTCTCCCTGAAATCCGACACAAGAAAGGATGCCTTCTGTCACTACATCATTCAAAATAATATTGGAAGTTTTGGCCAGAGCAATAAGGCAAGAGAAATAAATAAAGAGCATTGAAATAAAAAGAGAGAAGGTCAAACTATCCTTGTGTGCAGATGACATGATTCTGTATCTAGAAAATCCCATAGTCTTGGTTCAAAAGATCCTTAAGCTGATAAACAACTTTAGCAAAGTCTGAGAATACAAAAACAATGTACAAAAATCAGTAGTGTTCCTACACACCAACAACAGTGAACCTAAGAGCCAAATCAAAAACACAATCCCAGTCAAAATTGCCACAAAAAGAATAAAATACCCAGGAATACAGTTAACCAGGGAGCTGAAAAATCTCTCCAATGA
Organism: Gorilla gorilla gorilla; assembly: GCF_029281585.2. Taxonomy (NCBI): domain Eukaryota; kingdom Metazoa; phylum Chordata; class Mammalia; order Primates; family Hominidae; genus Gorilla; species Gorilla gorilla. The sequence continues at coordinate 75,582,942 of NC_073243.2, forward strand.
GAATTACAAAATGCTGCTCAGAGAAATCAGAGATGACACAAACTAATGGAAAAACATTCCATGCCTCTGGAGAGGAAGAATTAATATTGTTAAAACGACCATAGTGTTCAAAGCAATTTACAGATTCAATGTTATTCCTGTCAAACTACCAATGACATTCTTCACAGAACTAGAAAAAACTATATTAGAATTCATATGGAGCCAAAAAAGAACCCAAATTGCCAAGGCAATCCTAAGCAAAAAGAACAAAGCTGGAGATATCACACTATCTGGCTTCAAACTATACTACAGGGATACAGTAGCCAAAAAAGCATGATACTGGTACAAAAGCAGATACATAGATGAATGGAAAAGATAGAGAGCCCGGAAATAAGGCCACACATCTACAACCATCTGATCTTTGACAAAGCTGACAAAAACAAGCAATGGGGAAAGGACTCTCTATCTACTAAATGGTGCTGAGATAACTGCCTAACCATATGCATAAGATTGAAACCGGACTCCTTCTTTAGACTATAGACAAAAATAATCTCTAAATAGATTAAAGACTTAAACTCAAAATAGATTAAAGAGTTAAATGTAAAACCCCAAACTGTAAAAACCCTGGAAGACAACCTAGTGATACCATTCTGGACATAAGAACTGGCAAAGATTTTATGACAAAGATGCCAAAAGCAATTGCAACAAAAACAAAAAGTGATGTATGGAATCCAATTAAAATAAAGAGCTTCGGTGTAGGAAAAGAAACTATCAACAGAGTATGCACACAACTTATAGCATGGGAGAAAATTTCTGCAAACTATGCATCTGACAAAAGTCTAATATCCAGCATCTATAAGGAACTTAAACAAATTTACAAGAGAAAAATATCCCATAAAAAAGCCAGCAGAAGACATGAACAGACGCTTTTTAAAAGAAGACATACATGTGGCCAATGAGCATATGAAAAAAGGATCAGTATCACTGATTATTAGAGAAATGCAAATCAAAATTACACTGAGGCACCAACTCACACCAGTCAGAATGACTGTAATTAAAAAGTCAAAAAAACCCAACAGATACTGGCAAGGTTGCAGAGAAAAGAGAATGCTTATACACTATTGTTGGGAGTGAAAATTAGTTTACCTGTTGTGGAAAGCCACGTGATGATTCCTGGAAGAGCTAAAAACAGAACTACCATTTGAGCCAGCAATCCCATTACTTGGTATATACTAAAAGGAATACACATCATTCTATCATAAAGCCACATGTACATGAATATTCATTGAAGCATTATTCATAATAGCAAAGACATGGAATCAATCTAAATTTCCATCAGTGGAAGACCGGATATAGCACATGTGGTACATAGACACCATGGAATTCTATGCAGCCGTAAAAAAGAACAAGATCATGTACTTTGTAGGAACATGGATGGAGCTAGAGTCCGTTATCCTAAGTGAACTAATGCAGGTACAGAAAACCAAATACTGCATATTTTCACTTATAAGCAGGAGCTAAATGATGAGAACACATGGACACAAAGAGGGGAACAGCAGTCATTGGGGAGTACAAGAGGGTGGAGGGCAGGAGGAGGGAGAAGATTCGAGAAACTAACGATTGAGTGCTAGGCTTAGTACTTGGGTGATGACATAATCTGTAAATAAAAGCCCCATGAAATGAGTTTACATAAATAACAAAACTGCACATGTGCCCCTGAACCTAAAATAAGAGTTTATTAAATAAGTAAAGAAACAAGAAGATAAATAAATCTTAGTTATAGCATGCAAAAAATAAATAAATAAAAGAAAGCAATATAAATTATACTTGATTAAAAAATAGAGCTTTTTCCTCAAATACGTGATTGTTGTAACAGAATAGGAGAAAGTGTTTGTAATATGCATGACTGATAAAGGACTTATGTTGATAATATAAAAAAATTACAACTCAATAATAAGAAGATAAATTAATTAAAAATTGATAAAAGATATAAACAGTTCACCGAATTATATACTCAAAAGCCAATAATCACATGACAATAATCATATGACAAATTAAGCATTTCTAGTCATCAAGGAAAAGCAATTCAAAACCCAATTGATATATCAATGAATATTCATTAAAATGGATACAAATAAAATATGGACAATATAAAGTGTTATGAGAATATCGAACAACTGTAACTCTCATATACAGTCTCTATGGAAAATATTTTTGGCAGCTGCTCACAAAAGTAAGCATGTATTTACCTTACATATATATATATATATATATATATATATATTATATATACGGTTCATGCAAAGGAAATGAAAGCATGTGTATACACAAAGGATTGTACATGGATGTTCATAGTAGCTTTACTCAAGATAGCCCCCAAACTGTATATAAACCAGGTGGTCTGCAGTAGGGGAATTAATAACACATTGTAATTTGTCTATAATAAATGGAATATTAAAAATAAATTAAAAGGAAAGAGCTATGGATAAATACAGTAACATCTACTAAACTAAAAATTATGCTGAATGAAAGATTACATACTGTATTTTTTCACTCAAATAAAATTTAGAAATTACAAATTCTGTTATAGTAAGAGAAACAAATGAGTGTTTTTTGCAGGCCAGTAATAGTTTGAGGCATGCCTGCAAATGCTCATAAAGAACTTTTTAAATTTCTTGGAAATCTTCTGTGTTGAGTGTGGCAGTGGATATACATTTTTTAAATAATCAAATAATGTAGCATAAAAATACCATTTATTGCAAAGGAATTATTACCAATTAAAGTTGATAAAAATAAATATAATGCAAAAGAAGTCACTCTTACTTCCAGATCTTGGTTTCCAGACCTACATATTCTAGCTATAAGGAAAAGAGCAACATCTATTGATTCTAGGCTCAAATTATATATTAGTTCCTATAAGATATGACTCTAGGATTTTTCTATCCTCTCTATATTCTTCAAGTAAATTTTCAGTAGGCCATTACATTGTTTCATCAGGAAAGTTGAGTACCCAAGGAGAAGTCCAATGCTGGCCTTCTTTTCGTATAAAATGCATTGATTTTTTAAAGCAATTTTGTGTTGGATAGTGAGTATGTAGACATCCCATAAGTCCACAGATGGTGAAGCTGCCAGCAACAGTTTGGACAGAAAAATCAAATCCATTGTTTGAATACTTGTCTATTCCAGTAGAAATAAATTGTTGTCTCTCTATAATGGAAGGATTCCAATGTAATCAACCTGACACCAGATGGATAGCTGCTTCCCCCAAGAGAACAATATAAGTGTGTCACCATTGGTTTACTGTTGGAAGTGGGCCTTTTAGCATTGTTAATGACAAGACCAGTCACAGGTATAACCCATATTTGTGATTTTAAGCACAGCTTCCATTCCTACTCTATCTCTACTTATATGGTTCCCTTGAGAAAATACAGGGTGGCTGGGGAAGGAAGCTGATAGACATCCAGGAAAAAATCATGTTGTCCATTTGATACTCCTCTGCAGTGGATGCCTTTGGATGAGGATTCACACAAGGAGCAAATAATTACCATCTTTTGACATTTTGAGAGGTCCATCTACATAATTTTTCTCCAGAGGTTTTTGTCATATGAGTTCTAGTCTTGTTCCATGTGCTCTCGGTCATCCAGTAAAGCTGTTGGCTACTGCTTATAATTTAGAATAGTTCCAAAACTCTGGTTACATTTCATTGTGGGCAATGTGGGAAAATGTACTGCTAGATGTTTTGCTCACTGGGAACATTTCGCATTGCTGCTTTATCACAGAGACACCCCTGATTGGGATTGTAATAATGTCAGTAGGAGTAAGTAGCAAAAGAATGCAATTAGAGGTAGGAATTGGGAATGAAGCTAAAGCTATTTCTATTTGCAAAGATAGAGAACTTAAAAAAATGGAAAAAGTCCTGAAAACAATAGCATGATATAAAATTAGCATACAGAAAACAGTCTACCCAAATATAACCAATTAAATACATAATAAAATAAAATACAATAACAGCAGCTAAACATTTAAAATACCTAGGGACAAATTTAACAAAAAAAGTGCAAAACTGTATAAGATGTAATGTGATAAATGTGACTAATTCAGGCTAATAATTGTGGACAGATGTCAAAAGAGTCACTTCCAGAAAAAAAGAAGGAATTCTTAATTTCTGGTGCACTCATCTTTAGAATCTCTTAGTCAATTGAAATTTCTCAGAGGAAAAATGCAATTAATAGTGTGGCATTGAGAAAATCCTTTGAATTGAAAGCATTGCTCAATTGGTAGCAATCTCTATTATTTGATCTGATGCTCACAGGACAGTTTCTGGACAAATTTTGTTAATAGAATTGTCTGTAATGATGAAATTGTACTATCCTGCATTGTCTAATATGGTAGCAACTAATTTGTGTGGCTATTGAGTTCTTGTAATGTGGCTAGTGTGACCAAGGAACTAAAATTTTAATTTAATTTAGTTTAATTTATATAATTTTAAAGCAAATGTAAATAGCCACATGTGGCTAGTGGCTACCACATTGGATTATAAGGGGCTAGACTGAAGACATGAACTAACTAGCATTGTGATGAGATTAAAAGCATAATGGCTCTTAAAGGCTATTTTATCAAAGGCCCAAATGAGCCCTTTATATACTTTTTGGCAACTCTAACTCTCCATTTTGGGAACAAAATATTGACTGAGAAATCACTGGATAGAGTAGAGATTGGCATGTTTTCTAAATTTCTTGTGCCTTGATAATCTTCTGTGTTCTAGTATACTTTAAAAATGGCTACAAAACTTTACCACAACTCACATCATGTGGTAAATCTGTTTTCTTTCCCTTATTGACTCTGGTCTTAAGCATGTGACTTGCCTTGTCTGATGAAATGCTACTAAACATACTATAAAGCGTAAAAAGAACTTGTGCAACGGGGTCTGTCCCTTTACCAGTCTTGGAAGTCTTCAGCTGTGAATCAGTTTCACCATGCACTGGTTACCAACTTGCTTGAGTCTAGAAGGGGGAGTACCCACATACACAAATTACATGAGGTGGATATATTAACTTACAGTTAGGTAGCAAAAAACAACAGAACCCTAGAATGTATGGTGAGCCAGTCTCCCGAGCCTCACGAAAGCCTCCTGGAGCAGATGGAGTCTTAGCTGTGAGTGTCCCGCTTGTATCACAGCTGAGGAACCCCAGAAAGCAGTCCACCCTGTGTTTCTTATCCCAGGGCAATGTGGCTTCTGAGCTAAAGCACTGAAGAACATCCTGTTTCTATGAGAGCTTTGAAACAGAGCCAAGTTGTTTCAGCCAGCCCCCCCTTATCTTAAGACATTTCATTCCCAGCCCATTTTACAGTTAACCTTGAAAACTACAAATGAGAAAGTAAGAACTGGGTTGCTCCAAGGCCACCCAGGGAACTGTACTGCATTCAACCAACTTGTGAACCATTCTGTGCCAGCCTAGTGGAGAATCAGGGACCATGTGGAGTAAGACCCCAGTTATTTTAGCTGTCTCGGATAAGACCGTCACAATTTATTCAGTTCCAGCTGAAAAAGTCCTGAAAACAATAGCATGATATAAAATTAGCATACAGAAAACAGTCTACCCAAATATAACCAATTAAATACATCTGACTTCTCACAAGTAAACTAGCCAAGTTCAGTTGAGCTGGCTCAGAAGAACCATGAAGCTGATTCCTGAACAGATTGCCAAACCATTAAATTGTAAGCTAAGTAAATGATTGTCATTTAAGCTCCTATGTTTAGAGGTGGTCTGTTGTGCAGCAAAAGTAACTAATAAAAATATTTTATTATTTATCTGACTCTTTAAACAGATTTTCATTTCTTTCTCCTACCTAATGGCTTTGGTGGGGAATTCCAGAACCATATTGAATAAAAGTGGTGAAATCAGGCATCCTTGTTTTGCTCCAGACCTTAAAGGAAAAGTTTTCAACTTCTCCCCATTCAATATGATGTGGGCTGTGGGTTTGTTATATATGGCCTTTACTGGACTGAGTCACCTTTTTTCTATACTTAACCGGCTCAGAGTTTTTATTATGAAAGGATGTTGAGCTATATATAATTTTTTTGTGTTTATTGAGATGATCATATGGTTTTTTACCTTAATTCTGTTGATGTGATATATTACATTTATTGATTTCCATATGTTGAACCAGCTTTGCAACCCAGGGATAAATCTCACTTGATCATAGTGATGATGTATTTAATGTGCTGATGGGTTAAATTTGATAGCATTTCATTGAATATTTTTGTATTAATGTTAATCAAGAATATTAGCCTGTAGTTTCCCATTTTTATGTATCAGGGTGATGCTGACCTTGTAGAAGGAGTTTAGAATAATTCCTCCTTTTTCAATCTTCTGGAAGATTTTGAGAAGAATTGGTATTATTTCTTCTTCAAATGTTTGGTAGAAATCTGCAGCAAAGCCATCAGGTACTGGGCTTTTCTTTGAAGGGAGAATTTTAATTAAAAATTGAATCTTGTTACTGGTAATTGGTCTGTTTAGGTTTTCTATTTCTTCTTAGTAAGTTCTATATGTCTAGAAATATATCGGTTACAATTATGTTTGATAATTTGTTGGTGTATAGGTCTCTGCAATAATTTCTAACAATCTTTTGCATATCTGTGGTATCAGTTGTAATGTCTCCTGGTACAAAAGCAAAACAAAAGAAATGGGATTATATCACTCTAAAAAGCTTCTGCACACACAGCAAAGAGAATAATCATCAGAGTGTAAAGACATCTGCAGACAGAAAGAAATTATCTACAAACTATTCATCTGACAAGGGATTAATATCCAGAATACAGAAGGAACTCAAACAACTCAACAGCAAAGAAAACACACAAGCAAATAACCCGATATAAAAATGGGTAAATTAAGTGAATAGATATCTCTTTAAAAATACATACAAATGGCCAATGGGTATATAAAAAATGTTCGACATCAGTAATAATCAGAAAAATACAAATTAAAGCCAAAAAGAGACATCATCTCATCCTAGTTAAAATTGCTATTATCAAAAAGACAAAAATTAAAAAATGCTGGTGAATACGCAGAAAAAGGGAGCTCTTCTACGCTGTTGGTGGCAGTGAAGACAGTATGGAGATTCCTCAAAAATCTAAAAAAAAAAGAACTAAAAAAACCCTTAGTTTTTAGTTTTTACACACAAACTAAAATATATTAATAGAACCATACAATCCAGTAATGCCACAACTGAGTATATATCCAAAGGAAAGGAAATCAGCATGTTGAAGAGATATCTGCACTCCCATGTTTATTACACTATTTGCAATAGCCAAGATATAAAATCAAAGAAAGTGCCCATCAACAGATGAGTGGATAAAGAAAATGTGGTATATACACCCAAGAGAATACTGTTCAGCCAATAAAAAGAACCAAATTTTATCATCCATAACAACATGGATGAACTTGGAGGACATTATGCTAAGCAAAATAAGCCAGATACAGAAAAATAAATACCACATGTTATCTTTCAAGTGTGGAAGCAAAAAAGTCTAATCTCAGAGAAATAGAGAGCAGAATAGTGGTTACTACAGGTGAAGAGGGGGTCAGGGGGAGTCTGGAGGGTTAGACAAAAGTTGATTAAGAGGTATAAAATTACAGCTAGATAAGAGGAATAAGTTCTAATGTTGTATAGCATTATAGCATGACTGTAATTAACAATAATTTACTGTATATTTTCAAATAGCCAGAAGGACAGTTTTTAAATGCCGACCACATAAATAAAGGATAAGTGTTTGAGGTAATTAATATACTAATTGGTCTGATTAGATCGTTACACATTGTATACATGTATCAAAATATCACAATCATTCCATAAATATGTATGATTATTACATATCACTTAAAATTAAATAATAAAAGCAAAAAAGGAGGATTTCAGAAACTTGGTGAATTAATAGAATTTCTCATGCCCTGAAGTGAATTACCGCTATTGATTTACGAACTAGGTTGCATCTTCTGATATAACTTCTACTCCTCCAAGATTTTGAAAGGCTTTTAGGTTGAGAATGAACAGCTGAGGAAATGAAGCAAGCAGAGAGGCAGGATCATGGTTTCTGATCTTTAACCTCAGAAATTTTGGCCATTGGATATATATACATACAGTCACAGGGGAAAAATTAATATTTTATATTCCTTTGGGTGTTTATCTGAACATAAATTCACAAAGGTATTTAGTCCTTAAATTTCAATTAGCACGAGAATTTGAAAATAAAAAGTGATTAACATTTAAAATGTTGACAGTGTTACATTATTATTGGAGGTTCTATTCATTGGAAAATCATAATGGTGTCTCTTAACTTACTTTCAAGCTACTGGTATGCTATTTTGGACATAATTAGAGAAGGGAAGTTGAATACATTCTCAGCCAGGTATGGTGGCATGCACCTGTAGTCCCAGCTATGCAAAAGGCTGAGGTGGGAGAATCTCTTGAGCCCAGGAGTCTGAGGCTGCAGTGTGCTACAGTCACATCTGTGAATAGTATAGACGCTGCCCTCCAGCCTGGGCAACATAGAGACACCCCATCTCGTTAAAAAAGTACATTTTCAGCATTAGTCATAGGCTGTCTTTGTAGTTATTATAATTAATGTATTTTCCAAGATATTTCAGAGCCTTCTGAGGGCTCTATTTCCCACTACAGATCACAGAAGCAACCTAACAGAGCATTAGTTCATAACAGAAAAACACCCTCAGGGTGCTGTGGCTGCCTTTCCCCAGGGGTGCTCATCTCATGAGGAGACCTGCTTAGGACACCATTGCCTGTGACCGTGAGCTAATCTACCTAGTTTGGGAGTTGAGTTAAAAGGCGTATTATCACTTTTTTTGCCTACAATTTAGTCATTATCAACAATAAATTTAATCTTTTGACCTCCTCCTCACCTCCTCACATTTAATTCCCATAATATCCATTTGTTTCAGAACTTGGTGTATTAATTCTGTTAAGCTAAGACCAAACAACGCGCACACGCACACACACACACACACATCACCTCATCCTACATATTCAAAGCAAGTTAGCGAGTATCAGTTCTTCATATCAGGACTCATGAAACTCCACGATGGGATCATGTAACTGCATCATCTGGAAATCAAAGGCTCTTCAATCACCATGGCAGGTCAAGAAACAGCTTGGAAACCAAGCACTAGAAATGTCGTGGTTCAGCTTTAAAGTTACACAGATGATTTCCACTCACATTTTATCAGCCAGAAGAGTCACAGGGCCATACCTAACTTCAAAGTAGTGGGAGACATTCACAACGTCATTCACAAGGGCTCCCTTCTTTAAAACACTTTTTTTCCTCCTGCATCTTCTGTAAATTTTGCTAAACTTCAAAGTGTATAGCAACCACTGACTGCAGGGAGAGGAGTCTGTGGAAACAAGATAAGGTAGTGTCTTCGTTGCTGTTTTCCACTGCCAGTGACACCAATCAGCTGAAGCTGTATTAAGTGCTGAGACCAGCTGCCAGCATTCAGTTCAAATGTGGAACACTGGTATTAATATATAGGTGAGGGTGGGTTAAAAAGCAGTCTCCAGATCTCCTGAATGTGTGACTTTGTTCAGCTAGAAACTTTTTTGGGGTGGCTAGCTTGGCCATGCCTGCACCCTGCTCTTTGACCTCAGAAAAAACCTAGGGCTCCATGAAGCCTGCCTTCATTTCACTGGGGGAACTTTATAATCTCGGTAGTGCAAGGTTGGTGGGGGTGGTGGGCCATCTTGGTATCTGTCCTCTGCCTACTTGCTGTGCCGTCTGTCATCTTTCTGTGTCTCCTCTTCTATGCCCCAGCAGTTCTAGGTGTAGCCTTTGGATGTCAGGGCTCATTAAACTCCAAAAGGAAATGTGTGTTTTTCTCTTTCTTAGAAATGACACTGCTTGAAGAGTCCCTCATCACCAAAAACCCTTGCTTTTCCAGAACTGTTTTGTATAGTTGTTGACACAATATCGGATGAATTCTGAGGAATTTGGTATTTTTGTTTTAATTTTTTGTAATTGCTTGCATGAATTATTGCACTATGTTGTTCAGTTATCTGCTTTAGTCACTAAACTTCATGAGGTTAAAAAGATTTCTTATTGCTGGTAAACATAACAAAATTCAATATATCCTTCTAAGAATGACATTAGAATAGAAATATTTTTAACAACTGGAAATGGTTGTATTAGACTGTAAATTTATTTCATCCAGTTGTTTAAAATGATGATTGTGTGTCTCAGTGCATTGTCAGTGTTAATGTAAGACTCAAAATTCATTTTTAGGAAGTAGCAAAAACATAGGACTAGAGCTTTCAGATTGCATCGTTAATATATAATATTTACATTTTAAAGCAACAAAATCATCATTGTAAGAAATCTTGAAGCATCAAATCACTACGTGTATCTGTAATTTAACGGACATTAAGTTGTTAAATATATTTATAAGCTAATAGAAAAATGAGTGGCAGCCTTTACACATTTAATTATACAGAACTGGTACAATATTTTGAGAACCAAAATAGTGTCACATAAGTTAAAATCTTACAAAAAAAAATAGAAAAGCTAAAGTGGCAATGGGTAAAGTAGGAGAGGGAGGCGAGGAGAAAAAGAGGCAGGAAATAAAGACAGAGAGAGGGGGAAAGAGAGACTGGAGAAAGGAAGAGGGAGGGAGAGCAAAGGAGTATATGTAGAAAGAGAAAAAGTAGTTTTGTTTTATTACATACAGTATCCTGATTAAGGGATTGGATCCATTATCATCACTTTACCAAAGAGATTTAGGGAAGTAATTCTGTTTGCTCCACTTGGTGTTTATTAGAGAGGTAAGAAAGTGATCAAACACTACTGTCAGCAAAAATTTAATTGTAGTAAAGCACTGAAGCTTAAAAGCATTCATTTTCCTTGGCTAAATTATCTTCAAACTTGTAAGGGAAATAATCTGAGAGTTTGGTCGGAAGTCTTTGAATGACTATGAAATAGAGGCCATTTGATTTGTTACAGAGACAGTTCTCATCTTGAATATGATTGCATTTCTTTATGTTTTGATCAGTAAATCTTGAAACCAGTCCATGTTTCAAAGACCTGTAAAGCTGAGCTTTTGGTGACTATAAATCAGATATGTAGGGTATGGTTCTCATACCATCATTGCCAGTGTGATTTAAAAATATCTGACATATTCTAGTCTACCTTTCCACATAAATAGAAGACATAAAAAACTTTCATGAAGCCTCAACAGAAAACAGAAAGAGACATGTGCTTCCCTGTTTCTGATCCCTGCCTCTGTTCCATTTCTTCACAAACACACAAATCCACAAACATACGAAACAGATAGACTCAAATACACACATATGAGAGAATAATGTTCTTTCTGATTCAATCAAAATCTGGACACAAATTAAATAGGCTACCTAAGCAAGGGTGACTCTTCAGTTAGTTGATTTTTGTTAATTAACACACTAGGTCATTTAAGCTAATTTTCCAGGTAACAGTGTAGGTTTCCTAAGAGGATTTCAACTTAGTACGACAAATGAGGATGGCATGAAAAAAAAAAAACCCAGGATTTATTATTTTAAAGTTTTGGACACTAGAAGTCCAAAATCAAAGTGTCAGGAGAGTCATGACCTCAGAGACACTGCTAGAAGTGTACAGAATAGTGCAAGAATAGAATTATTCTTGCCCTTCCCTTGTTTTCGGTGGTAGTTGCTAATCTAATGTGTTCATTAGTGAGCTTGTAGCTGCATCACTCCAAATTCGACTTCTGTTATCACATAGCATTCTTGCCTTATGTGACTATTCATGTTGTCTTCCTTCTGTGCATGTCTTTTGTCTCTCTTCTTTTTCTTTTTTTTTTTTTTTTTTTTTTTTGGAGACTGAGTTTTGCTCTTGTTGCCCAGGCTGTGTAGTGCAGTGGCACGATCTAAGCTCAGCACAGCAACCGCCTCCTGGGTTCAAGTGATTCTCCTGCCTCAGCCTCCCGAGTAGATGGGATTACAGGTGCATGCCACCATGCCAGGCTAAATTGTTGTAGTTTTAGTAGAGATGGGGTTTCATCATGTTGGCCAGGCTGGTCTCGAATTCCTGACCTCAGGTGAGCCACCCACCTCAGCCTCCCAAAGTGCTGGGATTACAGGCGTGAGCCACCACACCCAGCCGTCTCTCTTTTTTTTCAAGGCCACCAGTCATATGGGATTTAGTGCTTACCACACTCCAGTGTGGCCTCATCTTAAGTAATTACATTTGCAGCAACCCCATTTCTAAATGAGGTCATATTCTCAGGTTCTGAGGGTTAGGGATTCTACATATCTTTCTGGAGGATACAGCACACTCAATTCCTAACAGCAACTGAAGCTTCTTCTTAAACAAACAAACAAAAAAAACTCTTATTTCAGTTATCATATTATAAAGTGTTCTGAATCCTATTGGAAACTTTCAACCTCTTTTTTGATATTTGTTGTAATGACTATTAAAAATAGCATAAATTTAACATAGAAATTTAAAAATATATTACAAAAATCTGGGCACGGTGGCTCATGCCTGTAGTCCCAGCATTCTGGGAGGCCGAGGCAGGAGGATCGCCTGAGGTCAGGAGTTGAAGACCAACCTGGTCAACATGGTGAAACTCCATTTCTACTAAAATAATACAAACATTAGCCAGTATGGTGGCAGGCGCCTGCAATCCCAGCTACTTGGATGGCTGAGGCAGGAAAATCACTTGAACTTGGGAGGTGAAAGTTGCAGTGAGCTGAGATTGCACCATTGCACTGCAGCCTGGACAACAAGAGTGAAACTCTGTCTCAAAAAAAATGAATAAATGAATAAAAAATTATAAAAGTATAATGAAAATAATCACGCATAAAGACTTGTTAATTATAATATTCACATATTTGTATTTATGTAAAAACATTTATTATGCATACACAATAATATATTTTATGGTTGTGCAGCATTCAATCCATCCAGTTGTATTCATTATATACACCGACCAGCTGTAAGGTCTTATATTTAGAGTTCTTATTATAAATGCATATCTATTTTTTCCAAATATGACTTACTTTAAGCACTTTTGTAGTCTCTTTGAGACTAAGATATTTGTCTACATTTTACAGCATTTCTGTTTTTCTCTCTCATGGCTTTTCTTCTCTTTCTCTGATACCTAGCTTAGATTATATATTTATTTCAGTTTTATGTTGTCGTTTCTATTCAGGACTGTGTATGTGCTGTCCATCCTCTCTTCCTGTAGCAGTTTCCCAAACTTTTCATAGAACTACTTCTTTCAGGCCTCTACATAACATTACTTTGTAGACAAGGCTTTCCCGCCTCCTTGAAATATGGTGTCTCCGTACCTGTGTTGTAATAAAACCTGTTACACAAATGTTTCTCATTTTATTTTTTGTTTTTAGTACTGTAGAGGTAAGGCCTGTGACTTTTCTATCTACCCAGCATTCCCCAGCACTCATAATGTATTTGCTCAATAAATGTTCCTAGATAGTCCCTATTTTGGGAATTTCACTGTCATCTTTTCCCTTTCCAAGTCTGAATCCTAGAAGTCTACTTTGTTACACTCCTTCTCCCTTTAGTGAAATATACATGTATACACACACACACATATATATACACACACATATATGTGTGTATAAATATATATGTATGTAAATATGTGTGTATATGTGTGTGTATATATTTATATATCGTTTTTGCCTCTTTAATATGTCTTCCATATCTCATTTGTCTTTCTTTTGAGACAAGGTCTTGCTCTGTTGTACGGGCTGGAATGCAATTGCAAGATCTCAGCTAACTGCAGCTGCTGCCTCCAGGTCTCAAGCAATCCTCCCACCTCAGCCTTCAGAGTAGCTGGGACTATAGGCATGCACCACAAGGCCTGGGTAATTTTTCTGGTTTTCCTTTTTCTTTTCTTTTTTATTTTATAGAGACAGGGTCTCTCTGTGTTGCCCACGCTGATCTTGAACTCCTGGGCTCAAGAGATCCACCCACCTGGTCCTCCCAAAGTGCTAGGATTATAGGGGTGAGCCACCCCGCTCAGACCAATATCTCCGCTTCTTCACAGCCCTCTCGCCACCTTAAGCCTTATTATCACAATCTTTTACTTGATCTATGACAGTACTCTGTAAATGATATACACTCTTCACACCTTTCCTGTTGTAACCCATTCTCAATTTTCTCAGGAGATACTTTAAAAATATTATTTAAATCATGTAATTCTATTGTTTAAAACCTTCAATGGCTTTAATGGCTTCTACTGCTTCTGCAATAAAGAGAAAAATCCTTCACGTTACCCATAGGTTTTGACTATAGCTACTGGGTTTCTGTCCAGGCAAAAGTCATCATTTCCCTCTTTGTTCCTACTTCAGGTATATGGATCTTCTTTGAGATCTCCAAAATTTTCATGTTGTCTTCTGACTTAAGGAATTCACACAAGTTGTTTTCTATAGAACAAATAATTCTGCCTGTTTTAATTCTCCATTCATACCTAATTCCAACTCATCCTTAACATATTGATTCTAAGGTCATGATTCAGGAAAACCTCCTGTAAATTTTCAGACTCTATCAGAGTCCAGTATTTTTTCTTTTAAAATATACTGCTATATTATAATACTTTCTATTTATAGCATTAATTATATATTTTCATATATACATATATATGCTTAATTTACTGTTAGCTTTGCCTCATAATATTCAAATGTAAGAAATGGAAAATTATTTTTCTAGAGCAAAAAAATACAATGCTTCTATTTCCTACTGATGCTTTTAGAGAATACCTCCAAGAAAGTACAAAATTTGGATGAGATACTGAATTTCCAGATGCGCTCAAAGGCATCACTCACTGACAGCCACTTCTGACCAGAGACTGGGACAGAAATGAATACCTTTCCTGGTGTGCTCAAGGCCTTGGCATTAAGTAACTATCTATCTTCCACCTGTCTCTACAGTTATCCACCATGGAGAGCAGTGCTAGACACAGATGCATTGGTCCTTACATATGGGAAAATTTGAAACTCACTTACCTTTTCTGGTCATAGGAAAGAAATTAATCATCCGTCTTGCCAGTTAAGTGTCATTATCTCATCTCCCAGAGCCAGACTTGCTTACTTCTCTCCCTGAGCCATTTTAGAACAGAGTTTGGCAGTGAAGTATGTGTGTTTGGAGATGGGGGGAAAGGGGAGACATTTGTTGACTTCTGGGAATCTTATGTCTTGTGATTTCAACTGTGCAAAATAAAATCTATTGTTTCTCTTCATCAAGGAACCCAGAAAAATAATATCAGGATTGTGTTTGTATCTTAGAGCACAGTAGTGGAAGTATTTCTTATTTAAAAATAAAATCCTTTGGGAATGTGTTTTTTATGTCACTTGTTTTTGATTCACAATATACAAATGCTCATGAAAAAAAAAGCAATACAAAGGGTCAAACCAGTAAAAATACACTCTTTTCCCTCATAGACTTAGTTTTTCTCCCCAAATGCAGCCTCAATACTAATTGTTTGTGTAGCTTTCAAAGACATAAGAATTCCCATTATCAGGATAGACATTTTTTTAATACAGTGACCTTTACAGAGACCTTTTCATATTAGGATCACATTCTTTATTATCTTGTCATTCTGTCCAGTCAAGCATTATCATTGTCATTTCCCCTCATTCCTGTTGCTACCATTTTCTGAGCCTTTTGAGAATGCTGCAATATAAAACATTTATCAGTTTCTCAACTTTTCTCATTTCCTGCGTAGAATTCAGCATTCTTTGTTCTGTTAATTCTGTTACCACTTGACCATCTGTTTTCCAGCTCCCAATATTTCATTGATTTGTTACATGTTCCTCTGTCCTGCTTGCCTCCTTAATTTTATGCTTCTCTTCCTTTTTAATTATGTTTTCCTTAATTGCTTTAGTAAAATTTTAGAGGGAGTGAAATTATATGCACATATTCAACTCACAGTTTGAACCTGGAATCTCTTCTTTCTTTTAATCTCATGAAGAAGGAGAATCAGTAATTTCCCTATAAATGAACAGACAGTAAATAATTTAGCCTTTGCCAGACAATGAGACTCTGTCACAACTCCTCATGTCTGCCTTTGGGCTTTGAAAGCAGCCATAGACAATGCATCAATGAATGAGCACAGTTGTGTTCCAACAAAACTTTATTTACGAAAGCAAGTGTTGTGCTAGATTTGATCAGCGAGCCATAAAGATTTCCCTGTACTGTAGCTTTAAGAACTAATCATTAATTATCTCAACAAATATTTTCCCCCACATCTTTCTTCCTTAATAGACTTAAACTCTATGAAAAGAGGGACTCTAATTTCTCTGTCTCTCTTTCCCTCTGTCTCTTCATACACACATGTTCTCTCTCTCTCTCTCTCACACACACACACACACCCACAAACACACACAGAGACACAAGGTTAGTATTTGGAAACATCAGAATTCATACTATGTAATCTTCATATGTTATTATTTCCATCCAGCTCTTATGTGGAAGTTATTCCTTTGCCCATTTTGAAAACCAATTTAATTTAGTAATTGAATCTTTGCTGAACAGATGAGAAACTTGAGGAAGCAAGAGGATGAGTAACCACTTTCTAAATTGAGAACCTCTTTCCCCCTGTGGCAGTATGTATTTTCCTATCTCTATGAAGTTGGTACATAAAGATACACTAGGAAGAATGAGAGCTGAAATTTCTTATCTGAGCAGACCTTTTGCAAGATAGCATTGCACTATCTAGGGCTGATGTAAGTTTACAGCTAACCCATTCTCTTGTGAGTGCTTTCATAGTGTTATTTAGAGGACGTCCCACTGAGACCTTCTTTTTTTTTTTATTATACTTTAAGTTTTAGGGTACATGTGCACATTGTGCAGGTTAGTTACATATGTATACATGCGCCATGCTGGTGCGCTGCACCCACTAACTCGTCATCTAGCATTAGGTATAACTCCCAATGCTATCCCTCCCCCCTCCCCCCACTCCACAACAGTCCCCAGAGTGTGATATTCCCCTTCCTGTGTCCATGCGATCTCATTGTTCAATTCCCACCTATGAGTAAGAATATGCGGTGTTTGGTTTTTTGTTCTTGCGATAGTTTACTGAGAATGATGGTTTCCAATTTCATCCATGTCCCTACAAAGGACATGAACTCATCATTTTTTATGGCTGCATAGTGTTCCATGGTGTATGTGTGCCACATTTTCTTAATCCAGTCTATCATTGTTGGACATTTGGGTTGGTTCCAAGTCTTTGCTATTGTGAATAATGCCGCAGTAAACATACGTGTGCATGTGTCTTTATAGCAGCATGATTTATAGTCCTTTGGGTATATACCCAGTAATGGGATTGCTGGGTCAAATGGTATTTCTAGTTCTAGATCCCTGAGGAATCGCCACACTGACTTCCACAATGGTGGAACTAGTTTACAGTCCCACCAACAGTGTAAAAGTGTTCCTATTTCTCCACATCCTCTCCAGCACCTGTTGTTTCCTGACTTTTTAATGATTGCCATTCTAACTGGTGTGAGATGATATCTCATAGTGGTTTTGATTTGCATTTCTCTGATGGCCAGTGATGATGAGCATTTTTTCATGTGTTTTTTGGCTGCATAAATGTCTTCTTTTGAGAAGTGTCTGTTCATGTCCTTCGCCCACTTTTTGATGGGGTTGTTTGTTTTTTTCTTGTAAATTTGTTTGAGTTCATTGTAGATTCTGGATATTAGCCCTTTGTCAGATGAGTAGGTTGCGAAAATTTTCTCCCATGTTGTAGGTTGCCTGTTCACTCTGATGGTAGTTTCTTTTGCTGTGCAGAAGCTCTTTAGTTTAATTAGATCCCATTTGTCAATTTTGTCTTTTGTTGCCATTGCTTTTGGTGTTTTGGACATGAAGTCCTTGCCCATGCCTATGTCCTGAATGGTAATGCCTAGGTTTTCTTCTAGGGTTTTTATGGTTTTAGGTCTAACGTTTAAATCTTTAATCCATGTTGAATTGAGGGTATTCAATTAGGAAAAGAGGAAGTCAAATTGTCCCTGTTTGCAGACGACATGATTGTTTATCTAGAAAACCCCATTGTCTCAGCCCAAAATCTCCTTAAGCTGATAAGCAACTTCAGCAAAGTCTCAGGATACAAAATCAATGTGCAAAAATCACAAGCATTCTTATACACCAACAACAGACAAACAGAGAGCCAAATCATGAGTGAACTCCCATTCACAATTGCTTCAAAGAGAATAAAATACCTAGGAATCCAACTTACAAGGGATGTGAAGGACCTCTTCAAGGAGAACTACAAACCACTGCTCAAGGAAATAAAAGAGGATACAAACAAATGGAAGAACATTCCATGCTCATGGGTAGGAAGAATCAATATCGTGAAAATGGCCATACTGCCCAAGGTCATTTACAGATTCAATGCCATCCCCATCAAGCTACCAATGACTTTCTTCACAGAATTGGAAAAAACTACTTTAAAGTTCATATGGAACCAAAAAAGAGCCCACATCGCCAAGTCAATCCTAAGCCAAAAGAACAAAGCTGGAGGCATCACACTACCTGACTTCAAACTATAGTACAAGGCTACAGTAACCAAAACAGCATGGTACTGATACCAAAACAGAGATATAGATCAATGGAACAGAACAGAGCCCTCAGAAATAACGCCGCATACCTACAACTATCTGATCTTTGACAAACCTGAGAAAAACAAGCAATGGGGAAAGGATTCCCTATTTAATAAATGGTGCTGGGAAAACTGGCTAGCCATATGTAGAAAGCTGAAACTGGATCCCTTCCTTACACCACTGAGACCTTCTGACAACTCCCAGGAATGAAAGGCAATTGCTCCTGGCTTATGCCATATTGTTGGTGAGCACAGAGCCTCTAACTGATGAGTCTTTATAGGAAAGTGGTTTTCTGCATCACTATATGACATCTCAGCATTGCTGTTTAAGTGATAAATCTTTGTCTGAAACCTCATTTTGGCCTTTATTTTTCTACTTGTAGTGTTAGTTGAAATTTTAACTTAATTACCATTGCATGTGCATACCTACACATACCCTCCTCAGTATATACCCACACTCACCCTTGCAGCAAAAGCCAAGCTAACAAAACACCTGATTTACAGTCAAACTTTTGTTTTATCCTAGTGTCCTAATATTTTTCAGATGTTTTCAGTTTTTGAATAATCTTTATTTTGTTCTGGACTTAAATAATTTGCTCTGGTTTGTACTCTACCTTTAACATAATGTATTGCATGTAAACATTCTCTCCTTCCCTTCACTCAAGCAGGCTCCAGAGTCCGAGGATTTTCAGTGGCAGAATAGGGAGTGGTTCAGTCTTACATATTTTATCTCTTTTTCTGACATCTGGTTCTTCTGAGGTCAGATTTGACTAAGGGGAAGTAAAAACAATAGTAGCATGACTGTTCTCAGCTGGCGCTATTTGCAACTCTCGTTTGGCTACGAGCATGCACTGTGATGACAGGTACCCACATGCTACATATATTACTATTTTCAGGAGTTTTAGAGTCTCACCATTCCCACAACTCATCCCATATGCTTTTTTTTTTTTTTCAAGGACTTTTGGTCTCTTTATCCCATCAGTTCTCTTCCAGGGCATCCCCATCTTGTTAGGTGGATGTCTTCACCCAGCTATGTCAAGGCTTGTCTTCTCAGCCCAAGAGACAACTCAGGTATCACTGCCAAGCTACAGTCTGTAAATGCTGGCTGCTCCTACTACCACCGCTCTCTCCTGTCCCTACTATTATGGGCTGTTTCAGGTGGCATCCAACACTCAGGTTTCTCTTGACACAAAGCACCCACTTCTATCTCTGCAGTCCGACCCCAGAAAACTCCTGGAACAAATATCATATCATGCTTTCCCCCAAATTATTTTGACTCCTGGTGGGAGCATTTGGTGAGCTTATGATAGTCTCCAGCTCAGCAAGTGTCAACCAGGAAAGAAGCCAGACGTCCCCATATGTGTAAGTAACATCCTTGACACCTGCTTTCAGGGTCCATAGAGCAGAAGAAGGACCTCAACAACAGAAGCATAAAGCCATGGGTCTGTCTACTCCCCTGAATTCTCCTCCAAGGTCATGGTGTGTCTACTAAGAAATCTTCTAGAAGCGCAAAGTGGGATTGACTGGTACAATTTTGTCATCTTTAAATAAACACAGTGGCAGTGTCTGTCACCTCTCTTTAGAATGAACAGAGTACATTCACTCATTGTCTTCAACTTTTAGAGGTGTGAAAGAAATTGTGAACTGACAGGGAAAGACACATTTTGTCACTTATTACATACATTTCCACACTGCCTTTTGTTTTTTGATGATTTTATATAATCACTATACAATATATACAATATATATAATATAATGTGTATTTATATATTATACATATAAATATATTATATAATATATACATATATACATATGTATATACAAATACATATACCTATATATGTATATATAATATATATATATATATAAAATCTATAATACAGCTGTAGCCATATTTGTGGCATTTCATCTTCAAGGGATTTAGTCTTTTTCTCATTCCTGTACATCGAATCTCAATGATATTTAATTCAGTTTAAAAAAATGAAAGATTATTGACTCGGCACAGTGGCTCATGTCTGTAATCCCTGCACTTTGTGAGGCCGAGCCAGGAGGTTCACTTGAGGCCAGGAGTTTGAGACAAGCCTGGCCAAAACAGTGAAACTCTGTCTCTACTAAAAAAAATATAAAAATGAGCCAGGCCTGGTGGTGGGTGGCCTGTATTCCCAGATACTTGGGAGACTGAGGCAGGAGAAGCGCTTGAACTTGGGAAGCAGAGGCTGAAGGGAGCCGAGATTGTGCCACTGCACACCAGCTTGGGTGACAAAGCAAGACCCCGTCTCAAAAAAGAAAAAAAAAAGAAAGAGAGAGAGATTATTTCACATTATTTCTAATATAATTTTAACCTTTTAAAATTATTTCATATTGTAAGTTGAATAATTATTTACTAATTGCAGTAAATATCAACATTAACTTAATTCAATTGTTAAAATCATATTCTTGAGTTCTATTTTTGGAGTCATAAGCAAAATGCTTGAGAAGTGTAGTCATATTTAATTTTACAACCAGGGCACGAAACCAGAACATCCAGTGAAACCCAAGAATCCAATTCTATTAATTTTGCATACTGACATGATTTGGCTCTGTGGTCCCACCTCAACCTCATCTTGAATTTTAATATCCACATGTCAGGGGAGGGACCTGGTGGGAAGTGACTGGATCATGGGGGCAGTTTCCCCCATGCTGTTCTCGTGATAGTGAGTGAGTTCTCATGAGATATGATAGTTTTATAAGGGTATCTCTCCTTCACATTCTCCATTTCGTGTGCTGCCATGTGCTGCTTTCCTTTCTGCCATGATTGTAAGTTTCCTGAGGCCTCCCCAACCATGCAGAACTGTGAGTCAGTTAAACCTCTTTCATTTATAAAATAATCAGTCTTGGGTATTTCTTTATAGCAGTCTGAAAATGAACTAATACACATATGAACAACTAATAAGATGGAAAGTAAATTTTTGGGATTCAAACTTTTCTCCTTAAAATGCAGTTGATATAAGGAACTTATCTTCTAGGCTTTAATACTGTAGAGAATAATTGCAAGATCATTAAAGGATAACTCTGAGGCCAGCTTGATTTTTGCCTCTTTACGTATGCATTTATTTAATTATAATCTTGGATTCTTGTGAGATTTTCTTCAAATGAAAATTTTATCTACATGTGTAGATCTGAGTGTGTTTTCACAATTTTTCAGAAATATAATGAGTCTTTAACAAAAAATAAATATAAAATAATAGAGGAAAATAACATAAAAATTCTAACATTGCAAATAAACCTAAAATGATAGTCTGCTTTGTACTATTTTGCAACTATTCCAACATTCTGGTCTATAATAGGCTTTCTAAACCTTGGCATCACTGAGATTTTGAACTGGTTGGTCATTTTTGTGCAGAGCACACTTGTGTGTGGTAAGATTTTTTTTTGCAGGATCCGCTGCCACCTAACCAATAGATGCCATTAAGATCAATCCTTTCCTTCAAGACATGATAATCAAAAATGTCCCTAAACATTGCCACTGTCCCTTGACGGCAAAATTTTCTCCCCCAGTTGACAATCTTTGCTCTGAGCATAAAGATTTTATGTGCTTCGTGCTTCATTTTTTTAAGATGATAAAATGATTTTTTTAAATAACAAGAACATATACTTTTACCTCAATTTAGATACATCTTCTCCTACTTTGCATTACGTCTTATTTTTATTGTGTTATTATTTTTAATAATAGTCTTACATTTATAGCTTCTATAATATAGGTGCTTTCCTTGATTCATTTCATGTAGTACCCATAACTCCTACATCCTCTTCACCTCTCCTCCATTTTACCTCCACAATTCTAAGATGTTCTATTATTTTTGTTTTTAATAGCATTCAGTGGTTTTAGTCGAGAGAATTATTTAAAAAATAAATTTCAAATGTCTTACAAATCACCATTCATATAACTGCTGTTGACATAAAGAAATGGCTATACATGATTCGAAATTCAAACAGTACAGAAAGGTACATAAAACAAAGTAAAAACCTTCATTTATACAATAGTTCAGTGTCTTTTCACAACAGAATCTGGTCACCTTGTATAGGAATTTGATATTGCAGAAACAAACAGATAATCGTGTACACATACAGAATAAAATGCAATTGAATTTCTGTTGCTTGAAACAGAAATACCAATATTGAGGATAAATGAATTATCTTTTTCATACTCCCTCAAGTGTTTAAATCCTAGTATATTACTGTTTGTTTCATTTTTTGTCTAAGACATCCATGACTACCTCTGTGAGGTCAACAGCAGCCTACTTGGCAGCTGATGCAGGCATAGAGCGGAGGGATTTATAAATAGGTTAGATCATTTCCTTATCACTCAGTCTGCATAGGGAACACCATGAAAAGGTAAAAGTATGAGTTTGTGGCAGGACTTGATATGGTTGTAAGTCGAAGATATCAGATAATTTTCTGTAGGTTGTTCATTTTTGAGTTGCTTCAGGGTATGTCGATAATGATAAAAGGTCTGAAGTTACAGACTCCATCAGTATCCTCCAAGCCAAAACAGCAATCATTTCCTTAAAAGAGAACAACTATGTCCTGAAATGTTGCAAATCTTTTTGAGTTTCTATTGTGATTCTTCTATTTGAGTGTGGCGACAGGATCCACAAAGCATCCTGAGAATCCACCAACCTCTTCAAGAAGTTCTGGATTTCCAGGGACCCCACAGTAGAATCACAGAGATAACTACTCTATACTTGACCAGCTGATAGCCATAACATGTTCTGGTCTTCACTCAAATCTGTGTCATTTGCTTTGCTTTCATTGCTAAGGCAATAATGCACAAAGTTGACTCAAAAGAGCATATCAAGTGTTATTCCGGTATTTTATTGGTGGGGTAACAAAGTAAATCAACTTGTCCTTTATTAAGACGAGAATAACTTGGTAGTGGCTTCACACTAACAGAGCACCTTGCATCCCAAAATTTCATGGAGATAGTGGAGTCTGCTCTATTCATGGAACTGATCTCTTGTTCTCTGGTGTATATGTGGAGTAACATTGTGTTTAGATTACTCATTAGTTTTCCCAATAAAACCAGGCATGGTCCCTTCATAAAGGTGGCATTCTGTAAAAGAGTAAGATATTTAGATCCCTAATCACTAAACTGAAATTTAGAAATAGAAGGCTGACTTATTCCAGAGGTAGAATTTGTCACAATATTAATCCTTCTGCTAACCTCAAAACCTCTGTATTTTTTAAAAATTCTACCAAGACCAGAAATCCTACATAAAAAGTGACCATAAATTGAGTTCTCCAGAGCACTTCATCCAAGAAAGACCAATCAATAAAGAGCATTTCAAAATGCTGAGACTTTTGTCACAAATCTACAGGTAAAATATTTGTTGAACGATACTTCAGAGTACTTTAAAGAGATATTATTTGAGGGTGAATATACAGTATAACATAATGAATTCCTTACTTTCCTAATTCATTAGATTATTTTGCCTGCATTTTGTCAGAGATTATCTGGCACCTCAACTTACTTTAAGTAGGGTCAATAATTAGTCCCAGTTTTCATGAAACAGCTAAACTAAATGTGAACATAATATTCAGTTTTCAAGTAAGCATTCCAAATGTAGACATGCTCGTATATGAAACTATATTAACACATTAACACCACTTTAAAATATATTTCTCTGGATTTTTGATGGTGGTGGTTGGTATTGCCCACATATTCTCAGATTCCCTACATTTGTGTGACTATATTGAGGCTTTTTTGGTATGAATGTCTTCTGCTTGTGAATTTTTTTTCTAGACTGCATTTTACAATGAAGGCATGCTAGAATTTTATTGTAGCTCTTGACATGGTATCAGTGAGAGATGGCACACAAAGAGAATATTCGTTTCTTGTTTTGAGAAATTACCTTTATGAGAGACTACCCATTCAAACAAGAAAAGAACAGTGTAGTAAGGCTAAAAACACTGCTTCCCTTGGAGAAGTAGTTAAATTGGTGAAGAAACAGATATTCAAGAAACAATAGCAGTATTTATTTAAAGCACAGAATCAGAAAACCATGAGGCTGTTTTGGAGGCAGTTAACTTTGTTGGGAAGATTACATGAATATGAGCAGACAGATATTAAACTGAAAATATGGATTTAGACTTGGTATTAGAGGCTTTGAATAACTTTTGTTATTTTGGTTAGCAGACAAAGATTTTGAACAGAACTGTGCCTTGAATTATTATTTTAGGAAATTAATTCGACAAGAATGTGTAGGATGAATTAGAAAAGTAAGAAAATGGAGACCGGGGCACCAATTAAGTAACTAAACAATATCCCTGGTGAGAAGCAATGAGGATACTACTGAAATAATTGCAGAAGGAATGGAGAATAGAAGGCTAACACTAATCTCCGGTCCCTTGACTGTTTATACATAGGTGCAATTATTAGGTATCTGCCCTTTAAATGCTGGGAGTAATACTTTATATTCATCCACTTAATATAGAATTTACCATAATGCTTTATTAAACCTAACATGGGATTAATAATTAAATATGTAGCTAAGATACTCACCTCGGTCAAGATAGGGCAAAGGAATAGGCAGAGTGGGTGGGGGGAAGCTTAGTAAGAGCTTCGCAAATGTGTGAGGACACTGGAATCATAAGGGGGATTTTTAAGAAGGAAGAATGAAGAGATCTGAATGTCACTGATGTCACTGGAGAAAATGCAGACTTAGCAATTCTGAAGTGATTCGTGACATATTCATATTTGCAAAAGATCTCCATGTGAGGCTGATGCACAGTCAAAGCTTCACCAGTCTACAGCTAGATAGGCTAATGAGGAAGACTCACAAAGAAACATACACCTAGAGCAGACTTCTGTGGCACTCTGCTCTTCCGTGGATGATCTGTCTCTACAGGTTTATTCTGTTCTTATATGAGATTCTGTTCTGTAATGTCCACTCTGTTGCTCCTGACTCTGGCTAGAGCTTGAAAATCTGAACTTCATGTTTTTGTGTACATCTTGATAACCAGTCATGTATTTCTGAACTGATGGACATTAACTTCTAGGTAAAATGTCAATTTTACCCAAGATTCTTCTTTCTATCATCAGGAAATTCAGATTTAGTAAACTCGTGTGGCCTTCTGTAAAGAAATTTCGATAAGATTGACACTGATGACTACCTCAATTGTGGTTAAATCAGGAAAGATGTGAGTCTCTTTAGAGTTTCACGAGCTAAATTAAATTTTTATGACTTAATGATTTTTTGCAAAAGTCCATTTACATATTTTTGTGTCCTTAGTGTAAAAGTATAGGTGTATCTCCTCTCTTTCCCTTCCTCTCTCTCTCTTCACCCGCTTACATCCTCCCCTTCGACACACACACACTTGCAGACCTTCTAAAGTTTATTTTATACACTGAAATAATTAATTCACCTCACATTGTCTAGCAATATCTTTCCAGAGAATGGTTTATATGTTTGGACTCACCATTAATCTCATCAGGTCAATTGATATCAGAACTATTTTACTGGAAGAATTGCCAAAAGGTAAAATTTACCTTTTATCTTCATTGAGATAAATTAAATTAATTCTCTATCTCACTTTTTTTTTTTCGGCTTGATCTTGGAAAAACTATTATTTTCTCTAATGCAAGAATTGCTAACCAGTGTTTGTGGACTGACTCTGTCAAGGAGATGTGCTTTTATTGGCTAGATAAATATTTAATAATGTTTAAGTTTGGAAGTTTTTAGGTGCAGCATGAAATCTCCAATTTAGCACAATTCCTATCACTTCATATTAGATTTCACTTGGATCTCCATGTACGTATGTTTCTTGACTTATCTTTAATGGAATTTGAGCTTGACAGACCTAATCTAAAACTAGGTTTACATATGAACTACAAAAAAGGCTAGTTATTTTAAATATGAACTACAAAAAAGGCTAGTTATTTTAAATAAAAGTTATTATTATTTACATGCAGTGAAATGAGTCAGTTTTATGTGCACAGTGTAATGGGTTTGACAGATGAATGCATCTATATAATTATCACCACAGTTAAGATACAAAGCATTTATATCACTGTGAAAAGTTTCCCTTATTGCCAATCTCTTCTTCACGGCCGTGGGCCCAAGTCAACAATCCTCTATTGTCTGTCTCTATAAATCAGTTATTCCTGTTCTGGGATTTAAAGTAAATGGTATCATAGAGTGAGTATTATTTTATTTCTAGTTTTTAAATAATCATCATTTTATAAGTTGCATCCACGTTGTTATGTTTATAAATGATAGTTTATTCTCTAATGCTTAGTAATGTTGCATCATCTGTTTTTAATTATTTACAAGTTGATGAGTGCTTGTTTCTAATTTTTTGTTATTATGAATAAAACTGCTGTGAACACTTCCATCAAGTCTTTATGTTGACAGTGTATTTATTTTTCTTGGAACCCACAAGAAGTAGTTTTTGTGTCTCTTTTATTTTCAAATGGTCCAAACTCTGTTATTTAAATTAATTTCACTCTTATAAACATCTATTTAGCAACTATTAGGTACCAAGCATTCCAGTAGAATCTGTAAGTATACAAAATACTAAGTCCAAATTCTTGACATAGGGAAATAAATCCAGGAGAATAATCCAACATTTAAAAAAATTACCAAATGGTACGCTATTTCCAAAAGAATATTTAAAGAATGTCATGGGGGGAGGAAACTTTTCACAAAGGAAATGTCAATGTAGCTTACAAAATAATGTGAGAGATTCCAGTTAGTGTTGATGCAATGATGGAAAAAGTAGCACATTGTCTTTAGTGGACTGCAATTACATTGGTAGGCAAGCATATATACTCTAAGTGAAAAGTAGACAGTTATTAAGTTTAGACATGAAGCCAGACCTTTTGAATCTCATTTTGAAGCAGGGCTCTTAGAAAATATTTTATACATTAGAGTGAAAAGAAAATTAGAGTTTTGTTTCAAAGGGATTGTGCTGGTGGCAATAGAGCAGAGTGATCTGAAGGAAGTTGAAGTTAGGAGCCAAACTGCTGCAAGAATTGAGGCAGCAATGGGAAGTTTTGTTGACTGATTACATGTTCTAGAGAACAAACCAAGTCCTAAATTTCTGGTTGCATAACTGGTTACGTGGAGATGCTTTTAATGAATGTTTTAAAATATTAAATGATTGGTATACAGAGGCAAAATTACTTATCTTCTTCCATTCTCATAAGCGTTGAGATTCCTGTGAAACTTTTGGGTGATTATGTCAAATAGGAGTTTGGTTGTCCTGATCTGAACCTCAGGAGAGGGCTCTAGACTGCAGAGGCAGATTTCAGATTAAGAAGACTGCTAAACGTGTGGACATGAAAGAGCTAATCCAACCAGTGGGTGTAAAATGATGGTAAAAATGATAATGAGAGAACCATGGTGGAAATGACCAGAAAGGCAGAAAGAGGGTGAATTGCAGTTGCAGATAAGAGATGGAAAAACAAGCAGAGAGGAATATGGTGAGCCATGAGCACTGGCATAGAAGCCAAGATAAAGAAAGATTCAAGAAGAGGAAGAAGTCAGAATATTGTTGAATGTTGTTGTGCTCATGATTTTGTTTTTAAATACACTAATCAAGAAATGATAACTTTCAGTACATGCTATTCCAAAATATAGCACCCTGGCACTTGAAAAAACATCAGAAGAAACAAGGTATCTCTGCTCTTAACCTGTCCTTCTCTCCGGAAGCGGGCCCTAAAACACTTATCCGACCTTCCTCTGAAGTAGGTTATAAGATCTTCCTGTGAGAGAAGAACCTATAACCAGAGAAAAGGAATATATCTCTGAGGATACAGAGAAGAATCTGAACAAACAGGTTTTGCTGAGTTCCCCTCATTTATTACCATTAGATTGCAGCCCCTTCACCCAATCATACTTCTGCACAACTGCCCACACTTCATCAAACTTAGCATAAAAATATATAGGGTTTCCTCTTTCTTTCAGCCTTCATTTCTGAAGATACAAAGCTTATGTTAAATAAATTTGTATGTCCTCTTTTGTCAATCTGTCATTTGTTATGGAAGTGTCAGCCATGAATCTTGTGAAGGGTAAGAAAAAGCTATTACTTTTACTTACCTACAGAAGTAATTGTTGAATCTATAAAGAAGAGGCAAGAATGAGCTTCACTGAGATGTGAGAATCAGGCACTAAAGTGGAAATATTAAACAAAAACTTCCAATTTAAATAAGCTTATTTGTGACTTAAGAAAAGATAACCCCTAGCTCAACAAACAGGGCTGTGAACGGTCTTCAAAATGAGAGTGATTCGAATATGATTACATTGTGAAGAATAAATTGAATAAAAATAAGAGGAAACAATTAAACTAACATAAAAATGGGTTGTCATGTAGAGCAATTAGTGATATTAAACTTGGGTAGGAAGAAAGTCATCTCTTTTTCTTAGAACTGTGGTTCCCAAAATGTTCTCCAAACAGTAGCATCAGCACCTCCTTAGGAACTTTTAGAAAAGAAAAATGTCTAGCTCCTCCTTGGTTTATTGAATAAGAAACTCTGGGGTTGTGGGGTAACATTCTATTTTTTAAAATTGTCTCCAGGTAGAATATTGTTGCACAATAATGTTTGAGAACCCTGAATTGAGGAAAAAGGAAGGACAAAGTTTGTGAGATTATAGAGACTCCCATAGGGATAGACTGACAGATATCATAAGCTCACAGAAATCATGCTTACCAGCCTCAATGACACCTGTGAATTTGAAGATGAGGCCAGGGATAAAGAAGACGTAAACATTTTGAGAAAAGTGGTGAAATAATTCAACATCCACTCCCTCGAATGTGGGATGAATCAATCTGATGACTGGACATTAAAAATTATTTTTAAGAGACCCTTGGTGTCCTAATCTGACTTCAAAATAGCATAGTTCTTCACAGTTATGTGATTTTTTTCTAGAGCAGTTTTTAGTGACTTTGGGTAAGAGCGAAAACTGGGGGCTTTATCTTGGGGAAATATGCCAAAAAAATACAGACAATTTGAAATATAACACTGATGATTATGCCCTCTCTTCACAGTGCTCTAAATCTTGGTATCTTAAAAAACTGTGACAACTTTTGTAACCTTCTGTTTCATGAGATGGACTAATTTGTATGAGTGGTGAGGCCACGTGGGATTTAGATTCTAGTTGTGAGACAGACTAGTTGTAAAGCATGTGATTTCCTTTAGTTAAATTGCTTGTAGCTGTAAGAACTCATGACAATATTTGTTATGGTACCGTGTTATCACTCCACTCCAGGGCCCTGAATGTGTCTCCACTGAAATTGCAAGCAATAGAGTCTTATTTGCTTCATTAAATACTGTACCAGACTGGACTTCTTTGGGAGATATGTTTATTTCCTGCAGGAAAGGCTATGAAGATATAACTTTTGAAAGTCTTATACAATATTTAAGGGACTATGTATTAGAAAGTAGACAATAACTTCTTACCTCATTGCTGTGAAATTATTTGCATGCTTCCTTATTTAATGAGTCACTAGATTCAACTTGCCTTTCAAAATCAAAATATTCCTAGAGAGTTAACAAAAGAATTTCAATAACAAGGATTCTTCATTTTCTCTTGACATTGGTTCATGTAACAGCTTGGGGAACTTTTTCTCCTACACTTTACTAGGCAAAAAAAAGTTATAAATATGAATTTTATGTAAGCAAAGTTCAAAAATAGCTAAATCTTATTACTATGCATAACTAGATTAGAGGACTCCCGAAAACACACTTTTTTGTATTCAAATTCTACTTTCACTGTTGTTATTGATGCCGTTTTCACAGCTGGTCTTTCAAATTCAGGGAAAAAATGAATAACTGAAATAGTTTAGTTGATAAATTGTGCGTATTCCACTCATTTTATTCAATCAAGAAAATATTTAGTGACAAGATGACGGCTGGTTAGTAGAATGTTAATTCATCTAAAATAAGTGAATTAAGCAGCATGTATTTAGAGCCCATGTTGGATTTCTTCATTTTCCAAACTGACATTTAATTGACATTTCCAGCATGAAAGGTAATGATTTTTTATAACAATCATATTATGATGATGATTGCTTCCACATTCAATGTGTTTCAATTTACACATGAGCAATATGAGAATGTCCTTAGTAAATTATAGCCTCTCCACATCTGAGGTAGTTTCAGGGTCTCAATTATTCACAAAGACCTTATCAGCTAGTGAGAAAATAGGGCTCATTTTCAAATATCTATATTTAGATCACCCAAGGATAGTGGCCATCAAAAAAAAGAGAAAGAAAATAACAAAGTTACTTATGCATATGTAAACAATAAACACACTGTAGAATATGATTAAGTAAATAACTGATCCTGAAGGACGAGAGGAAAGGTAAGAGAAAGGCAAACAGGTAGTTTGCTAGTATAGTAAGCTTAAAACAGTTAATGCTTCCAAGGTGTTATTTTTCCAATGAATCTTAAAAATTCTTTTCACTTATTTATTTATTTTCAATTTAACTTTCTTTTCCAAATCTTAGTTTGATTCTGAAAGTAAAATGAAGCAGAAAAAAACACCATGCTAACAGTTTCAAAAAACTCAGAGAAATAATGCTACTTAACAAAAATCTTACAATAGATTTTCATTGTCACAAATTATTCAATGGTATAGGAAAAACATAATATTGCACAAATACAGCAAAAAGCAATAACATTCTTTTGTGTTTTCTTACTTTGCTTTTATTGATAGTTGCTGAGAAAAATAATAATCTGTTAAATCCATACGCTTTGCAGCATTATATGAGTTTGATTTTATACTTTTTATTTTAGCCAAAATATTTAATATCTCTATAATTATTTTTTCTTGCTTGAGAAAAAAAGTTACACAGTTACTAGAACATATATAGCATATATGATATAATTTACCTCCAAATGTTTTACAGTAGATTAAATTCTAGTCATCAACATCATTATGAGATGTTATTACATTCCAGGCTCTTTGCTAGGCTCTAAGGTTATGAAAGTTAATTAAATGGTGTGGCTTACAAAGTTTTCATAGAAGTGTGGGTGATAAACATATAAAGCATGGATGACATCAAGTCTAAGAGGCTTATTAATATGGATGGATAGAAAGGAAGGCGAGGTGGTTCTGAAGGAGCTGAAAACTTTAAGAAAAAGCTTATAGGAAGTTGATATTAATTTCCATTTTCCCTCAGAATAAATTATATATTTAAAAAATGTTTGATGAATCCTTTCATGATCTACAAATCAAAATTATTTTTGCAATTTCTTCCTTCATTATTTTTCAATAGTATTAATTGTATATAATGTATATACATTTGTATGCCCATGCATACATATACACATATATGTATACATTATGAATCTATACATTTTGCATCAGATGCCATCATTTTGTCTCAGATACTATCATTTTGTATTAGGTACTATGCAAGGAACTAAAAATAGCGAATAAGGCACATTTTCTTCTGGATGAACCTTTTATCGAGTTAGCAGCGTTCAACTGGAAATGAATACATGCCATGGGATATGCAAAACATTTAAATATGGTGTGGAAAGAAGTGTTACAACTTTTATTTGCAAATGTTTTATATTAAAAAGGAGGAAATCGAGGGTACATACTGAGAGCAGTGTCCTCATGTAAGCCCTAGTCCAAGTGACACTTCTCATGTTCTCTGCCTCTATTACCTGGAGCCAGTAGAAATCCTCATGGACAATTAACTTTGGTGCCGTTATTCTGTTGAATGCTCAAGTGTATGTGTGCCCAGTTAAATCAAACCTTGGATCATTTTTGCTCAAACTTAGCTATTAAACCAACACAAAATTTAAAATGCCTTACATAGATTTTAGTTAAGGAACTGTGATTTGATGACAATATTCATAAAGCAAACACAAGTGAAATAACATAAGTTTGACAGAACTGACCTTTTTCCTATTGCATAAATACTCTTGTCACCAGCCACAGAGTTAATCTGTCCCTTCATGGTAGAGGAGATTCTGTAACAATAAAAGAGAAGGGAACTGTTTTACAAAAGCAAATTGTGCTAAAAAGAGAACGTTATGTAAATAAATATTTAGACTTTTTGTTTTGGGTTGACTTTCATTATTGTCACATGTTGGCTTCTCAGCAGACACTGAGACGCTGAGTTTTAGGTATAAGATAGCTATTAGGAAACAACACCTTTGAAATGAAGCAGAAGAGGCATGATTGGGTGAAGAGAAATCAAACTGCGATTCAAAGCCTTGGCCATCTTACAGGGAGTTCTGGTGACTATTTCTCATCGGGATTATCTTACACCTGTACGATGGCAGAACCTCAATATTCTTGTGTCACTCAGTAATCAGATGCAGGCTGACCCAGAAGAGTGGAACCTTTGGTAAGGCAGCTTCCTGCAACTGACACAGACCCTAATGGCTCATAGCAGTTTTTAATTAATTTTTTAAAAGACATAATAATTTTCTATTTAGTTTGTGGGTTTGTTTTTGTTTTGTTTTTGTTTGTTCGTTTGTTTGTTTGAGATGGAGTCTTGCTTTGCTGCCCAGGCTGGAGTGCAGTGGCAAAATCTAGGCTTACTGCAACCTCCACCTCCCAGGTTCAAGCCGTTCTCCTGCCTCAACCTCCTGAATAACTGGGATTACAGGTGTGTGCAACCATGCCAGGCTAATTTTTTTGTACTTTATTTACAAGAGATGAGGTTTCACTATGTTGGCCAGGCTGGTCTCAAACTCCTAATCTCAAGCGATCCACCCACCTTGGACTCCCAAAGTCTTGGGTTTACAGGTGTGAGCCACCACGCCCAGCCTAGTTCGTGGTGTATCTTAATTGATGAGAGTTAAAAATCTGGGGCCAACTGTAGGAAGCATATCATTCTTATCGGTGAAAACAGAATTGGCAATATACCTGAAATCTATGATAGCTATGAAAAGAATTGTATAACTGAAAAATCTGTGAAACCAGATTAATAGTTTATATGGTACTGAGAAAAGAAGTAGCCCAATCAGGGTACTCAAAATAAAAAGAACATGTTTTAAATATTATAGTCCATTTTATTCAACATAATATTTACACATTTCCTCATCCATTTGTCCTCAAAAGACTATTAAGGTTATAAGGCCAGAAACTAAATTTTATTAACACATATGTCCCAACATAACACGGTGCTTTACATATAGTATGTACTTCATAAACATACTTGGAACAAATTAAAACATGGGAATGAAGTACATTCACAAAATATGGAAGACACATTTTGACTAACGTTTACTATCAAAATGTCACTAAAATGATACTGAAGGAAGAATAAAAAGAATAAATCCTCATGTACTAAGAAATATGAGATAACAAGAATATCAACAATTTTTGAAAACGCAAAGTAGGTTGATGCGTAGAAATCAAACTAGAAAGTTCAAGAGTGAAAACTATGTGCTAGGTGGAAGAAATCAAGATTAAAAAGTACTTTGACCAAGAGAAACCCAGAAAGACTCTGGAATTTGGAGTACCTAGCATGTCCACTGTAAGTACAGGTGGTGCTAAATTCAGTATTATGATTTTAGGTCTCGGAGAAAACATTTGAAAGTCATCACTCCTGTCCTTAATACAAAAAAAGACGGAGGCCGAGGCGGGCAGATCACAAGGTCAGGAGATCGAGACCATCCTGGCTAACACGGTGAAACCCCGTCTCTACTAAAAATATAAAAAATTAGCTGGGCATGGTGCCGGGTGCCTGTAGTCCCAGCTACTCGCGAGGCTGAGGCAGGAGAATGGCGTGAGCCCGGGAGGCGGAGGTTGCAGTGAGCCGAGAACGCGCCACTGCACTCCAGCCTGGGCGACAGAGTGAGACTCCGTCTCAAAAAAAAAAAAAAAAAAAAAAAAAGAAAAGAAAAGCTAGACAAATTAAAAAGTGGTTACTTCTTTTCTTGGATTCATCATAGAACAGAGGTCATACAGCAAACTACCACTCTGAAATCTAGAAAGACAGTCTTACTTAAAGAAATGGAGCAACTGAGATCTGCTTATCTAGGGCCAAAGTTCCTGTATCTATAGACTGCTGGGTGCATGTAAATGGTAATTTAAATTAATTCTGGAGACTTGGTATGAACTGGCATGAATGAAAAATGCCTAGATTCTTATTTGGATCTTCATAGTTTCATAGGCTTCCCCTCCAGGAAGTCATAGGTTTTGATGGGATCCAAGAAAGATCACTTCTTCTCTCTGGCATAGAAAGAAGAGTGACTATTGTGAACAGTGCCTAGTGCCTTCTCCAGAATATATGAGTAATCTCCAGGGAAAAGGGCTTTATCAGAGAGCAATTCAGAAATTTTATCCCAGCTGGGAGAATGAATCTCCTCTTCACACAAAGCTTCTCCTGCTATTCTAGCTTACCTAAGGGGGGAAAGTTAAACAAAATTACAGACAATAAGGTTCCAGACTTCAAGAAAACAGAAATAGAACATTCTTACTGGAAAAAAATAGTATGGTACAGGGGAGGGGAAAGGGAGAGCATTGACAGAATACTTGTGAAGTTAAGGGAACCAAAACAAAGGTCTCTAAAAGACTGGGACTTAAAAGAATATAGAATATTTCCCCTCCCATACATCTCACCACCAAACCAACAAGGCTTCAATATAACAGTGAATTACATATTTTAAAAGGTTAAAGAAACAAATTCTACAAGAAGAGTACATATGAAAATGCAAGAGAAAAAATAAAAATATGAACACTAGAAAGATTTTAAATCCTTACCTATATCTTTAACAAGCATTAAACAGAGCAAAATCTCTGGCTAAATTTACATACCTCATCACATTATGTGTCAAATTACTTCACTTCCTATTATCTTGTGCAGCATGTATGGATTTCAACAATAATATCTAAGGCATAAAGAAAAACAAGAGAAAAAAACAATTTGGGAAGACAACACCATGATAAAAACAAGACTTAGATAAGACACAGCTGTTGAAATCATGAGACAAAATATTTAAAACAACTGCGATGAATGTTAAGGGCTGTATTAGAAAAATAGACAACATGCAATAACAGATGGATGACTTAAGCAGAGAGATGGAAAGTCTAAGGAAGAATAAAAAGAAAGTGATAGAAGTGAAAATCTCTAAGCAGAGATGAAGAATGCCTTCAATGGGCTCATCAGTAGCCTTGACAAGGCTTAAGAAAGAATCAGTTGGGTGCGGTGGCTCATGCCTGTAATCCCAGCACTTTGGGAGGCCAAGGCAGGTGGATTGCCTGAGCTCAGGAGTTTAAGACCAGCCTGGGCAACATGGTGAAACCACGTATCTACTAAAATACAAAAAAAAAAATTAGCCAGGCATGATGGCATGTGCCTGTAATCCCAGCTACTTGAGAGGCTGAGACAGGAAAATCGCTTGAGCCTGGGAGACAGAGGTCGCAGTGATCCGAGATCGCGCCACTGTACTCCAGCCTGGATGACAGAGCAAGACTCCATCAAAAAATAAAAAAATTAAAAAAAAGGAGGTGAAGAAGAAGGAAAGAATCAGTGAGCTTGAAGATATAATAGATCAATAAAAAAATTCCCAAAATTGTATGTAAAGGAGAAAATAAATAAAAATGTAAAAACCTAGGAGATTCAAGAATCATTACACAGTATCAAAAATGTATTATATGCATAATGATAAGGGAGGAAGGAGAAAGGAGGAAAGAGAAGAAAGAAATAACAAAGCAGAAGAAACATTTGAAGTGAAAATGACCAAGAAATTTTTTTAATTTCTGAAACGAAACCACAGATCGAGAAAACTCAGAGAACAGCAAGTAGGATAAGTATGAAGAAAAAGATCATATCTTCATTGCAGAAAACTAAAGATAAAAGGAAAATCTTGAAAATATTCAGAGGGTATGCAATCATCCATCTACAGAGGAAGAAGGATAAGAATCACAGCTGGCTTATTTACATAAAGTGTGTAAATAAGAACAGAGCATAGTGAACTATTCAAAGTGTCAAAATAAACAATTTTAGAAAATAGCATTCCAGGCAAATAAATTACCCTTCAAAAGGGAAGGACAAATCAATTTTCTGAGAAAAAACGTTTGATTGCCAGTGTGTGTGTCCTAAAAAGAAAAGTAAAGAAAGAGATTATTCAGGCAGGACGAAAATAATATAGTCAGAAACTCAAATCTATATAAAGGAAGACAGCTGACAAATATTAACAAAAGCAAAATAACATCTCTTCTTTTTCTTATTCTTAATTGATCTGAAGGATATATGTTTAGTTGAAGCAATAATGTTAACAATGTATTGTGTGATTATGGCATGAAGATAAGTGACATGACTGACAGAAATATCACAGGGGAATATAGGGAAGAGAATACTAAAGGTTCTTATAATTCATGCACATTATTATTGTGTTTTTTACTGTGTACTAAGATTTTTTTAATGTATACTATAAACTCTAAGACAACCACTCATTTATTACAGAAGTATGATTGATGATACCAAAGAGGGGAAACATAATCATATACAGTGTACATTTAAAGCTAGATAAGGTAGTAAAAGAAGGAAAGAAAAAGAAACAAAAGACAAACACAACTAATAAGAGGTAGTTTAGAACAAGGTAGATAATAGACCAACTATATTAATAATCACTTTAAATGTATATATCCTAAATAGTCAAAAGAGACAGATTGTCAAACTAGGTAAAAAGAGAAACAAAAACGAGCCAAAAATATGCTTTCTACAGGTGAACCACTTTGAATATAAAGACTTGGGTTAAAAGTAAGAGAATCCAGAAAGATATGCAATGCTAACACTAATAATAGGAAAGCTGAAGCAGCTATTTTTATTTAAGACGTAGAAGATTTCATAACAAGAAAAATTGTCAACGATAAAAACATTGTCATATAATAGATTATTTAGATTTGTTAAAAATAAAAATATAAAGATTTATACACCTAAAAAATTGTCAAAATTCATGAAAACAAACTGAAAAAACCAATATTAGACAAATCTATTAGAGAAGCAGACATCAACAACACTCTCTCAGTAATTTATAGATGAAACAGACAGAAAATCAGTAGGGATGTAGATGGGATAGATGCACTGTTAGTCAATTTTACATAATTGATATTTACTACTTCATGTAATGACAGTGAATATATAAATTTTTCAGACTGACATGAATTGCTCATCAAGATGGGCTCAATTATGATTCTTAGAGCACTCCTTAAATAAACATTTACAAGAATGAAAGCTATGCTTAGTATATTCTCAAACTACATAGATTTAAACTAGAAATCAATTTGTAAATTAAGACAGCTGAAATTTCCTGAGAAACATTTGAAAAGTAAACAGTACAATGCTAAATAATCTACAGGTCAAAGAGAAGACCTTAAGATACTTTTTAAAAAGTTTACGATAAACAGAAATTTATTGACTCATGCTTTTAGAGGCTGGGAAGTCCAAGATTGAAGGGACAACACCTGGCAAAGGCCTTATTGAAATGTAATCCCACTGTGGAAGAGCAAGGATGCAGTGAGAAAGAAAACAAGAGAAGAGCTGAACTTATTCTTTTATAAAGAATCTGCTCCCACAATAATGGCATTAATCCATTTATGAGGTCTCATCACATTTCAAAATGACTAATACTGTTATAGTAGCAATTAGATTTTCTACACATGCTTTTCGGGGTACACATTCAAATTATAACACACATACTGAAGAAAAAGTAGTCTACTGACTGGTTTACCAGTGTTACCAAATGTGTAAAATGATTTGTAACCGTGAATCAAAGTATAATGATTTTAGAAAATGTTTCTGTATTTACTCTAGGAAAAAAGAGAGAGAGAAAGACAGACAATAAAAGAAAAAATGCATCTTGAAAGATTAGGACAACAAAGTTTTTGTGTGTGTTTTCCTTTATTTGAGAAAATTCCCCAGACCTGATAATTTATTTTATTAAAGAAGGAAGAGCTACAAAGCATATGCTTTGGATGAACTATGTCAACTTCAAATGCAGCATTTGCCCATGATGCCACAAAGCTTATTTGTAAAGAAAACGAGGGGCCTCTCTTGTCACCAAATATTCATCATCTTTTTTGCCAATTGTAATTAATTCCTCATGGATGATTTTCCCATATCTCAATGGTTCAAAATGAAGGGCATTCTTTTATTTTTTTCTTTTTAAATATCAATGAATACTTGCCAATGAAGTGACAGGTTTATAAGTTCTTTGTTTATTAATGAAGAATATATTGATCTCTTAAAAAGTTTAATTGGCACAGGACCTTGAATTAATAATTTTCATTTCAGTATTATTCTTCATTTTAACACATTTAAAAACCTGGTATGAACTGCTTTCTCCTGTCTACTCACTGTGAAGATCACTTCTTGGGAGATTACCAAAACAACTAAAATGTTTTTCATGCAAATAGACTAGGGGAGTAATAACCAGGTTTGTTCTATATTCAAAGAGTAAGAGTATGATTATATAAATTTCAGTAACTAAGATTATGAATCCAGCTAGCTCACCAGTGGACTTGATTAAAGTGATTCCTATGGATTGAATAGTATTTTATTTGGCAAGTGAGACAAAACAATAGATGAGTCAACTAAAATGTACTTCCCGACAATACTACTTCTTAATCAAACGTAATCGTTTGCAGAGTCATTATTCTGCAAGTGATGTATTCCATGTAAGTTAATATTTAAACAGAAAAATATTTCAATTGTCAAAATTTTTGACGTTTTAAAAAATAGTGTATTATGTTGGCAGAGTACATAAAAGTTCTAGAAAAATTAAAGAACAGTGTACCACCAAGGACAAAAATATAATTAAAATTAAAATATAAATATAATTAAAATTGAAATTCTATTCTCCCCATATGTAACATATTTGTCTAACAGTTTCAGACATTTGATTGAATTAGGAGATGAAGTAGGAAGTAAAATTTAGCTATTTCATAAATATATGTATTAGATATATGTCTTGGTAACAAATGAGTCTGTTTGGAATTCCTTAGCAATTGACATATTTTAATAAGTCTTAATAACAGTTATTGTAAAATCAGTTTTCTCTAATTTTTTTAATCCCTTAAAATGTATACTGTTGTGGGAAGTCAGGGACCCCAAACGGAGGGACAGGCTGAAGCCATGGAAGAAGAACATGGATTGTGAAAATGTCATGGACATTTATTAGTTCCCCAAATTAATACTTTTATAATTTCTTATGCCTGTCTTTACTGCAATGTCTAAACATAAATTGTAAAGATTTCATGGACACTTATCACTTCCCCAATCAATACCCTTGTGATTTCCTATGCCTGTCTTTACTTTAATCTCTTAATCCTGTCAGCTGAGGAGGATGTATATTGCCTCAGGACTCTGTAATAATTGCATTACCTGCACAAATTGTATAGCACGTGTGTTTAAGCAATATGAAATCTAGGCACCTTGAAAAAAGCACAGGATAACAGCAATTGTTCAGGGAATAAGAGAGATAACCTTAAACTCTGACCGCCGGTGAGCTGGGTGGAACAGAGCCATGTTTTTCTTCTTTCAAAAGCAAATGGGAGAAATATCGCTGAATTATTTTTCTCAGCAAGGAACATCCCTGGGAAAGAGAATATGCACCTGGAGGTTTAGGCTTATAAACGGCCCCCCCCCAGGTGTGCCCGTCTCTTATGGTCGAGACTGCAGGGGTGAAATAGACCAGTCTCCCATAGCGTTCCCAGGCTTATTAGGAAGAGGAAATTCCTGCCTAATAAATTTTGGTCAGACGGGTTGATCTCAAAACCCTGTCTCCTGATAAGATGTTATCAATGACAATGGTGCCTGAAACTTCATTAGCAATTTTAATTTCACCCCGGTCCTGTAGTTCTGTGATCTCACTCTGCCTCCACTTGCCTTGTGATATTCTATTACCTTGTAAAGTACTTGATGTCTGTGACCCACACCTATTCGCACACTCCCTCACCTTTGGAAAATCCCTAATAAAAACTTGCTGGTTTTTGTGGCTTGTGGGGCATCACGGAACCTACTGACATGTGATGTCTCCCCCGGATGCCCAGCTTTAAAATTTCTCTCTTTTGTACTCTGTCCCTTTATTTCTCAAGCTGGCCAATGCTTAAGGAAAATAGAAAAGAACCTATGTGAATATAGGGGCAGATTCCCTGATAGTATACCCTTAATTAATCTAATTTTTCTCCAGTTCACATGTCCTATAAAAGAGATGTCTGATTGTGCAGGAATAACACCTTCATAACTGCATAAACTTCATATCTCATCCTTAAAAATAATTTTATTTCTTCATAGAATATTTTGAGATAAAGGGAAAAAAACAATCATCTACAGTCCTACAACATGGAAACAATTACTATTAATATTTTGATATATTGCTTTTCAGATATTTTCCTAGGCATTGTTGTTTTGTAATCTTGTTTGCATTACAGAAAATATTATACAGAAATTAAGATTATGAGCTCAGGTTCAGAGAGAGGAGATTTAAACACAAACACAACCCCTCTTGTAGCTGAGTCTGTCCAAACTTCCTCCTCATATATATGTGAGACAGAGAGAGAGCTAGAAGTATAAAGATTTTGTCAGGGGTATGTATTTTTGAAAATATTTACTATGTGTTATCAAACTAATTAAGAAATTTCCTTCACCACCAGTTGCGGGTGAGTGCCCGACTTTCTTCAGAATCTTATGCAAGTTAACGTCTTCATACCTTATTTGCATTTTAGTTGCATTGTGAAGCTATTCTTTAATACTAGATATATATGACTTATAAAGTATTGGTTACCAGTTGTTTCGTATGTGACAGATATCTCAAATAGTAGTATATATTTTCATACTGCTTAATCAGTCTTAGACAGAATTGTATAGTTTTGCATGGTCAAATGTATCCTTCTTCCCTTTAAGACATTTTTGTCTTTTTGGCGAATTCAAATTTTTCCACAATATTGGCCAGCATGGTGGTGCATGCCACCTGTAATCCCAGCTGCTGGGGAAGCTGAGTTGGGAGAATCCCTTGAACCCAGAAGGCAGAGATTGCAGTGAGCTGAGGTCATGCAACTGCACTCCAGCTTTGCAACAATGAGACATTGTCTAAAAACAAAAACAAAAACAAAAAAAGTCACCAATTTGAGGTTATAATTTTCTCTGCTATATTTTCTACTGGTGTTTTCAAATTTTCCTTTCCTTGTTGTGGTGTCCTATTTAGCTGCAGGTTATTTTCATGGTATAAGGTGCATATCTAATTTGTATTTTTTACATAAAAGCAATATTTTTCATGCCCATTAGAGAGTACTTTCTTTACTTGTTTGTTAATTACCGTAATTGTATAATTCATTATAATTAGCAATAAAGATCTTCATTATCTTCAATCTTTCTCAGAATTTATTCTTCCAGATAAATTTTCAAGTGTCTTAGAAAATCCTACTCAGATTTTGACTAAAATATAATGGAATTGACAACTCTATTTGTAGAAGTAATATCTGTCTCCAAATAATAAGTCTTATTTTCTGTCTCTGGCAAGCTGAATAATGGCTCCCAAATACACCCAAATGCCAATCCCTGCAGCTAGTGAGTATTACCTTATATGGCAAAAGAGACTTTACTAATATGATTAAGTCTGATATTGAAGGGGATATTATCTTGGATTACCCAGGCACAATGATCCTCATAAGAGGATGTAGGAGGAAAAGGTACTCTGAGGAAGAGCAGACATTGTAGTGATGTGGTTTAAAGATGGAAGAAGAGGCCACAAATCAAGGAATACAGGTGGCTACCAGAAGAGGAAA
This sequence comes from Gorilla gorilla gorilla, assembly GCF_029281585.2. Taxonomy (NCBI): domain Eukaryota; kingdom Metazoa; phylum Chordata; class Mammalia; order Primates; family Hominidae; genus Gorilla; species Gorilla gorilla. Next base: position 75,625,276 of record NC_073243.2, read on the forward strand.
ACATAAGGAAACAGATTCTCCCCTCGGAGTCTATAGAAGGAGCTTGTATTTTTGGAGTGATTTTAGACTTCTGATCTCCAGAACTGTAAGATAATGTATTTGTGTTAGTTCGACTAACCAAGCTTGGGATTAATTTATTTTAACAATAATAAGAAACTGATACATTATCCTACAGTAATACTGGTGCTCTCTTTTCATTAGCTTTTGTTTGCCTTAGCTATTGAGTAGTTTTAAGTATTGGTTTATTTTATATATGTCAAGTAAACAGCTAAAGTTGAATTTAAAAGTACCGATTTGAGGTGAATACAGTCCTTTTCAATGTATTGCAATTACTGATATCGCTTACTGATTTCTATTAGCATAGTTTGAGTATGTTTCTGTTTAAAAGTTCTGGTTTGCATGTTTGTTTGCCCTACACCTTCATTTGTATTGTAGTGATAAGATTTTCATCATTCCTATCTGTTGTCCTCTGCTGGTTTGAAAACTGTATATTGAACATGTTGTTTTTGTAATTACTCATACATTTTTAACATACAAAAATATATTTACTCACAAGCTCTATAGTTATTTATAACTCTTTCTTCCTTTCAGTGAAAAACTCAGTACATTTCAACTACACACCCCACAAGCCCTGCCTAGTTATAGCCTATTGCTTTTTCATGAACATTGTTTTCTGCATACCTCTCCTTCTTTTTGGGTTTAATTTTATTTTACTGAAAAACTTTTTTTAATAGTTGACTTGCCATGGGTATGTGTGCTGTAAATTGTCTTCACTTTTTATTGTCTGAAAATATAATTTTACCCTTAATCTTGTCTACTCTCTAGCTGGATATAGAATTCTAGGTTGACAGTCATCTCACAATCACTAACCAAAGTGAAGACTTCTCACGGTTGCATGTTATTCTATGACATCTCGTTAGGGTCTTCTTTTATACAGTTTTTAATTTTTTTTCTCTTTTCAATATTCAGCTGTTTCCCTAGAAAATTAGTGTTTGTCTTTATTTTGATTTATTCTAATAGGCCCTCATTGAGTTTTTAGTCTTTCTTCAGTTCTGGAAAAGTCTGACTTATTGTCCCCTCAAACTTTGCTCCAAAATGCCCTTCAATCTTGACTTCTGGAATGATTTTATTGGCAGCAAACTATCTATTATTTTGTCTCTTTAGCTATTTGTGCAGTATTCTGAATAAAATAATCAACACTATCTTCCATTTAAAAAAATTTTTTTTCTGACTGAGTCATTTCTAGAATTTATCCCAAAGACTGTGATATCATTTTTAATATTCAGCAATTATAATTTTTACTTTGAACCTAATTGTTTCTTTTCTATAAATATGCTTTTGATTTATGTCTACTATTTTTATTTCACATTTTATCAATTTTATTTATGCTATATTTTATTATCATTTTAAGGAAACCAAACAACTTATTTTAATATATTCTTGAGTTCTCTATCATTTACACATATTTTGAAGCAGGTAATAACTGAGTCTTAGTCATCTTCTTCAAGCACAATTTAGTTGTATATTCATCTTGAATGTGAGAGTTCCCTTTCTCTCTTTCTTGCTCTCCATTTTTGTGTTAATGTTTTAACTATGGCCAACCACAACCTCATGCCAAGTTTTGTACATTCATTAATGCGAGTGAGATTTTCTGGTCTCAGATCACATATAATAATGTCAAAGTCCTTTTCCTAAACTACTGAAAACCTTAGCACAAGTCCTATTTTGTAGCTTCCTCCTTCTCCTTCTTCCATATCACTGACAGTTTTACAAAAGTGGCAGCTCCAGGAAGCTGTCAAAATTTGCCTCCACATTTTGAGGGGATAAAAGAAATTGCCTTAGATCCTGATATTAAATTATGAGCCTCGCTAAGCCCTCAGAGACCTAATGGGAGATTTGACCCTGGCTATCATTCTGGAATAAAACTCCTCCAAAGTTTTTGCTGAAAATTATGAAACTCACAAGATTATTCCTATGTAACATTATAAGGGTAGTTTTGGTTGGTTTGTCTTTCACTTTTGGACTACAGAGAAAGTTATAATCCATTGCGCATGGTTATCAATTTTATTATATTTTTAATATTTACTCACTGTTGCCACATATTATTTCAGAATTAAAGTATATACTTGTCATACTAACTTTATTAAAATGCAGTATATATGTCTGTACCCAACTGTTTTTTTTCAGTTTTGTGGTTATATTAAATTAGATTTCCTGATATTTAATTATTTAATTATAAGAGTATTCATTTTCTAATTTCTCTTGAAACTACTGCCAATTTTCTGCCTCAAATGTTTACCATTTCATTTTGTATTGCTGTTTCATTGCACTTTTTATTTTAACCTTAAAATAATCTAAAGGTCTCAAAAATATTTTAATACCATTTTTATTTGACATAGTCATAAAACCTGCTTTAATTCCTGAGATTTTAAAAACAAATCATGAGGGTAATATGTTTGTGTTTTATCCCATTCTCTAGAACTGTTGTGTTTATAAAACTCAACAAACAGTTTATATTTTCTTTTGTCAGAATTAACACTGTATATTGAATTATATTTGAGTTGGAAAATGTGCAATAGAAAGAGCAGAACTCAAAATTCAGGGCTGAATCAGTCTTAGGTGTGATACAGATGACCTCAGCCTTCCTGTATATTTCTGTATAAACCAACTGATAAATTAAGAAACCCAGAGCTCTCACATTTCTGTTTTTATAGGAACTGGGATTAGACACAGATATATAGATATTTTTAGGAAAAAGAAAGAAAGAAAGAAAAAATAAATAAGGGATATTATAAAAACCAAATTCATGTTTCTCACATTATAAAAGTACCTATCCCAAACATATATGGAAAAGTATTAGTTCATAGCAAATGAGAGGGGCAAGATACAGTATTATGAATTGGCTTGTTCTTGGTTAAGGGTTACTTCTTATTAGAATGTATTATTGACTTGGTTAATAAATAAAAACAAATTACATTTAGTGAGTCTGTTAACTTTGTAAATATAACAACCTAATTTGCTCTTTTTCACTATATTTACTAACTTTTTTTGGAAAAATGTCTTTAAAGCAAAAGCCTTCCTGAAATTTTTCCAAGACATGTAGTAATAAATAGCATAGGTGACTTAGAATCAAAGACATTTCACACTTCTTTTTTATGTATTCCATGATAATTGGTGAAACTTTGAAGGTAATAATGAGCCTGACCTTGTAGAAGCATGAAAGTGTCAATGTGTGCCTTAGTTCTACATAAAGAAATATACTAGGCACATGAGATGAGAAGAGGTACAATAGCAAAAATCTCATATTCATATGACACATGAAGGGTTGGTTCCACTGACTCAGGAAATTTGGATTCTGAGATTTATATGAGACCACCTGTTAGCAGCAAGGTGCTCTTTATAAGGGCATGCCTGCTTTTAGATCTCAGGATACAAATAATTTTTAAATAATGCACGTAGCATTAGAGAGTCCAAAAATCAACTTTGAGGAATTTTGTTTTTTTCTTCCCTTTACAATACAAGATATGTGGCTTAACAAAAACAATTATGATAATATAATTAACAGAAAGACAACAACAGAGAAAAGGTCTGGATATGAGTTCCTTTAATGCAAGTAAAAGCAAGGTGATTTGTGGGTGTAGGTAAAGGTAAAATGTTTTCTAAAACTCCTACCAACTAAGGACAAACTTCATTAGTATTGAAATCCCAGGAAAGCGCCCAGCTATGAATAATAGTCCTATATTTTTCAAAGGGTAAACTTTACCATTCTGCTGTGATAGCATGACGTTTACACCACTTTTATTTCTTCTAACACCCTTGGGGACTCTGGCTACCTGCCTGCTTGCCCACCAGTTGCAAATATTTCCAGAATATTCTTGAAGGATTACTGTGATATGAGTAAATCACTCATTTGTACCATTTTTTAAGAGTCTCAGTTTTCTGGACTGCCTGAATTACATTTCTGTAGACAGGATTTCCATCAGTGAAGAAGCTATATTTTTGAAATCAGATAAGTCTAGCACAAACCGGGTACAAAACAAACATATGAGTCAGCAATTGAATTTTTAAGACAAAAGAAAATAAGTTTTAGATATCACCAAGCCAAAATATGTAATGTTTTCTCTTTTTTTGGATCTTTTGGATCACTTTTCTTCTTGAATTTCATTTTTTATGATAAAATCAGGCAGGAAAATATCTTTATCTTTGGAGATTACCTTGTTCTTTGAGGTGGTAGATTAAAAGAGTATATGAAAGAGTCTGCCGAGACCAGCTCGGTCGGGGAGACCCTAACCCAGAGGCGCTAGAGGAATTAAAGACGCACACACAGAAATATACAGGTGTGAAGTGGGAAATCAGGGGTCTCACAGCCCTCAGAGCTGAGAGCCTCAGACAGAGATTTACTCATGTATTTATTAACAGCAAGCCAGTCATTAGCATTGTTTCTATAGATAATAAATTAACTAAAAGTATCCCTTATGGGAAATGAAGGGATGGGCCAAATTAAAGGGATAGGTTGGGCTAGTTAACTGCAGCAGGAGCTGTCCTTAAGGCGGAGATCGCTCATGGTATTGTTTGTGGCTTAAGAATGGCTTTAAGGAGATTTTGGGCTGAGACAGTGGGGTTTTCTAGATATGCAATCATGTCGTCTGCAAACAGGGACAATTTGACTTCCTCTTTTCCTAACTGAATACCCTTTATTTCCTCCACCTGCCTAATTGCCCTGGCCAGAACTTCCAACACTATGTTGAATAGGAGTGGTGAGAGAGGGCATCCCTGTCTTGTGCCAGTTTTCAAAGGGAATGCTTTCAGTTTTTGCCCATTCAGTATGATATTGGCTGTGGGTTTGTCATAGATAGCTCTCATTATTTTGAAATACGTCCCATCAATACCTAATTTATTGAGAGTTTTTAGCATGAAGGGTTGTTGAATTTTGTCAAAGGCTTTTTCTGCATCTATTGAGATAATCATGTGGTTTTTGTCTTTGGCTCTGTTTATATGCTGGATTACATTTATTGATTTGCGTATATTGAACCAGCCTTGCATCCCAGGGATGAAGCCCACTTGCTCATGGTGGATAAGCTTTTTGATGTGCTGCTGGATTCGTTTTGCCAGTATTTTATTGAGGATTTTTGCATCAATGTTCATCAAGGATATTGGTCTAAAATTCTCTTTTTTGGTTGTGTCTCTGCCCGGCTTTGGTATCAGAATGATGCTGGCCTCATAAAATGAGTTAGGGAGGATTCCCTCTTTTTCTATTGATTGGAATAGTTTCAGAAGGAATGGTACCAGTTCCTCCTTGTGCCTCTGGTAGAATTCAGCTGTGAATCCATCTGGTCCTGGACTCTTTTTGGTTGCATTACCATTCAGGACATAGGCATGGGCAAGGACTTCATGTCCAAAACACCAAAAGCAATGGCAACAAAAGACAAAATTGACAAATGGGATCTAATTAAACTAAACAGCTTCTGCACAGCAAAAGAAACTACCATCAGAGTGAACAGGCAACCTACAAAATGGGAGAAAATTTTCGCAACCTACTCATCTGACAAAGGGCTAATATCCGGAATCTACAATGAACTCAAACAAATTTACAAGAAAAAAACAAACAACCCCATCAAAAAGTGGGCGAAGGACATGAACAGACACTTCTCAAAAGAAGACATTTATGCAGCCAAAAAACACATGAAAAAATGCTCATCATCACTGGCCATCAGAGAAATGCAAATCAAAACCACAATGAGATACCATCTCACACCAGTTAGAATGGCAATCATTAAAAAGTCAGGAAACAACAGGTGCTGGAGAGGATGTGGAGAGATAGGAACACTTTTACACTGTTGGTGGGGCTGTAAACTAGTTCAACCATTGTGGAAGTCAGTGTGGCGATTCCTCAGGTATCTAGAACTAGAAATACCATTTGACCCAGCAATCCCATTACTGGGTATATACCCAAAGGACTATAAATCATGCTGCTATAAAGACACATGCACACGTATGTTTATTGCGGCATTATTCACAATAGCAGACTTGGAACCAACCCAAATGTCCAACAATGATAGACTGGATTAAGAAAATGTGGCACACATACACCATGGAATACTATGCAGCCATAAAAAATGATGAGTTCATGTCCTTTGTAGGGACATGGATGAAATTGGAAATCATCATTCTCAGTAAACTATCACAAGAACAAAAAACCAAACACCGCATATTCTCACTCATAGGTGGGAATTGAACAATGAGATCACATGGACACAGGAAGGGGAATATCACACTCTGGGGACTGTGGTGGGGTGGGGAGAGGGGGGAGGGATAGCATTGGGAGATATACCTAATGCTAGATGATGAGTTAGTGGGTGCAGCACACCAGCATGGCACATGTATACATATGTAACTAACCTGCACAATGTGCACATGTACCCTAAAACTTAAAGTATAATAATAAAAAAAAAAAGAATGCCTTTAAGCGGTTTTCCACCCTGGGTGGGCCAGGTGTTCCCTGCCCTCATTGCAGTAAACCCACAACCTTCCAGCTTGGGTGTATGGCCATCATGAACATGTCACAGTGCTGCAGAGATTTTGTTTATGGCCAGTTTTGAGGCCAGTTTATGATCAGATTTTGGGGGGCTTCTTCCCAACAAAAGTCTGATCAGACTCTTTTCTTACCTAAGTTTTTCATATTAAAGGGCACAAATTGAGTTTACAAGTTCACATTTCAATCCCATTGCTCAGTGTACAACAGATTAGATCTGGGGGACAACAACTTAGATATCAACAGGTAATATGTTTTCTTGCACTGCCATTTTTTTCCTTCAGTATATATGGCAGTGAGTGACTAATTCAAGATTCAGTTCCTAGACCCTCTTCCTCCTATTTTTTCTCAAGCTTTACTGCAATAAATGGTACTATAATGATTTAAAAGAGTTAATATAGATTCCAAGTGCGTATTTTGCTCTTACCTATACTTTCACTGAGAAAACTTTCTAAGTTTTAATATTATTATTACTTAGGAACATTTTTTAGTAAACAAGTTGCACTAAAATGTTTATAACATAGTTCCAGACAATAACCTTGCTTCTTTTATATATCATTTTAGTTTATATAATAAGCATCAACTGAATGTCTATTTTGTATATATTTATAGAGATATTTAATTTATAGGGCTCAAGGAAAGTAACTGTGTCAGGCAATCTTCTAGAAAACTTAAAAATTAATTTACTTAATTATCATAACAACCTATAAGACAAAATTTATTATAAAGATGCTAAAAATGAGGTACAGAGAGACTAATTAACTCTCTCAAGGTAACAGAGCTAGTATGATAAGGAATTGGGAATTTGAACACAGGCAGTCTGGATCTAAAGTACTTGTTTTTCACTACTAGCCAATGGAAGATGACTACTACATAGTTTTTATTTTTTCTGAGGAATATCATAATCTATTGAAGACACAGTTTAGGTAGGAGATTGTTTTTTAATGATAAATGTTTTGGTTTATCACTATGTTCACAATAACACTATTCATCATCTGTCTACCCATCCAAGAATCACAGTTTCTCAGAACTCAATATTATCCTGGATAAATCTACAAATCCAAGTTTTTCAAAAGAGGAGTTCTGGGAGTGAATCTTCTTACTAGCTTCCATGTTTACTATTTACTTATCTTTTATAAACACAAATTCTTCAGGCTGCAGACTAAGTATCTCATTTGCTTTCAAAGGTTATAGAGCATATACATTAAAATAAATATTATTAAGTATTGATAGTTATCCTTATTTCCTGTCAATATTATCATATATCCTACTCTGCAATTGCATATTCATTCAATCTCCTATCTCATGAATCTTTTCTTAAATTAATTTTGAAGTTCAAATTTGGATAAAATTATTTAGTCCAGTTGTACTTAGTTAAGAATAAAAAAGAAAAATTACCCATAGTTTTCTACATACTATGAAACTGTTTAGTGACCCCAATATTTGATTACTTTTAAGGCAACAAAAGGTTTTGTTATGCTTATGTGTACCATGGTAATTAGATACATTTGCAAATACTTGTACCTCTTGTAACTAGTGCTGATTGTTTTTAATTTCATAGATATGCAATCTGAGAGATTATTCTTCCAAAATTATACTTTCATCTGTACATCTTTTGAACCATAGCTTTTGGAATTTTTAGCAAGCATGATTCTTTGTAACTAGCATTTTTTAATATAAGGCTTATTACAAAAAATATATAACAGTGAAGCCTTCAAAAAATGCATTAATAGTCTTATGATTTGATTTCTTCACAAAAAATAGATACTTGTGAATACTACACAAAAATTTAAGTCATAAAATTAGATACACTGAATTGATTAAGATAAAATCCACATTTTAGGTACAGAAATATTCTCCATTTTAACAAAATATAATTTTGCATTATAACTGCTATAAGTCAACAGACTAGCGTACGATGACTTTTTAGTATTTTATAAATCACAACAATAGTATTAGCTTTGTAGTTTGTACAACTTGTTTAATTTTTCTAAATAAATTGATACTGTAGTAGATGACCCTTAAGCTAATTATGTTTCATTTTATTAATGCCAATAAAGTAACAGGCCAATTGTATTTATTATAGTCTATGTCTGTAATATCATTATACATGCATAAAATGTAACATCCTAAACCAGTTTTTAAATTTAAATTATTTTTAATAATACTAGCTTGTATGTAAACTATACATACAGTTTGAGCAAATTAAGCATCATGCAGAATTTTTGTGAGGTAATTTAAAACATCATCAAGCCACTTAATAATTCCACAATATGATCTTACCATATTTGAAACCAGGAAACAGAACTGAACTAAACTGAAATAGCAATGTTAAATATGATCTCTGAAATTACTTATCTTTAATACCCACTGAATGACATTTGATTTTTAAAATTTTCCTTCTGCTGACTATCACAATCTTCTAGAAAATATGTCTTTTGAGTTACTGCATACATTGCTGTTTTCTATCCTTCCTGATATTTCACTCGAAGCAAAACATAGGATTTAAAAAGTTTTGTCCACTTTCTCTATTTCAGCACTACTTTTGCTGTTGTGCCTTTGCAAATTCTGTTCTCTCTGAGTAAAATAATTTTTTCCTGTTTGACCTATGTCTTTCATACTGAGAAACATTATATTTACAGTTGCTGTGATGATTGTATGAATTAATATACAGAAAGTAATTAGAACAGTCCTGGACATATATGAGACATGTAAGTATCAAAGAAAATGAAAGAAAGAAAAAAATTAACTAATGTATCATTCTTTTTTGCTAGATGAGTTTGATGAACATTATTAGAGATATTATCTTACCACATGAAAATTGATGGACTTCCTCTCCATCTTCTCTGATAGACAGTGAGCTGGTAAAAAGCTGATACTATGTCTCATTCATCTCCATATTATGAGTCCTTAATATTATGGCATCAGTGGCATTTGGAGTTCAGTAGCCTTCAAGTAGCATATAAAATTCAGTTGAAATATCTTAAATACTTTTCAACCAAATTTATCAACTAAGATGTGCAATAGCAACAACAACAAAAGACAGGTTGAGAGAATAGTTAATACTTCTCAAAGGTATTATTGAACTTGATTCAATTTCATATCAAATTGGTTTTCTTCTGAATTGACCTATGATACACCAGAACACCTGGGATCCTGACTTATATATGTTATATATTATTGCTGAAAAGATCAGAAGATGTTAGCAAATTGGCCAGTAAAGCATAGTTTGCTGGCCCTAGATCAAATCAATAAAATTGTCTATACTGAAGGTTGAGAATTCACTGGAGTGTTAATTGACATATCTAGTTCTCATTAAAGAAAATAAATGCTTAGTTTTCATTTGTTATGCAACATGGTAAAATAAAGAGTTTGGATTAAATCAATTTTTGATAAGTTTTTTTTCAAAATACATGAATAAGTGCTACTAAAATAAGAATTATGTTATCCTTTTGGACCCACCCGAGCCCAAGATCACCCCTGAAGATTCATGCTTCACCCCAGCCCACATTCAGGCTCCAGGAATGCCCTCGTAGAACCTAACAACAGACCAGCCCCTGTGGTACCAAGCTCCAGGCCAACCACTATAGAACTAGTCTCTAAGTCCACTCCAGTGGTTGCTGGTGCCATTTTGGACACCATGGACCCAGACTTCAGGCCAAACTGCCAAGGAGCTACGAAGTACACAGTCACATGAGTACTCCGGAAGCACATCACCCCAGAATCTCTGAAAGCTATTGATGAAAAGCTTTCCCAATGAAAACTAATATCTAAGGACTGGAAGAGTTGACTACTTCCAATGTTCAGACACTAATCCAAGGCTACGAGGATCACCAAAGATCAGAGAAACATCATACCCCCAAAGGAACAAAAGAAATCACCAACAACTTACCCTAAAGAAATGGAGATCTCCAAATTGCCTGACAAAAATTTCAAAAATATCATCTTAAGGATGCCCAGTGAGTAACAAGAGAACACAAATAGACAAATAAACAATAACAGAGAAAGTGTCTTTTCCCCCTTTTGCTCACCACTTCTCTCTCATGCTGCCATGTGAAGAACATGTTTGCTTCCCCTTCTGCCATGATTCTGTAAGTTTCCTGAGGCCTCCCAAGCCATGTGGAACTCTGAGTCAATTAAACCACTTTCCTTTATAAATCTCCCAGTTTCAGGTATTTCTTCATAGCTGCATGAGAATGAACTAATACAATAAGGAAATGTTATGAAAGCCAAATAATTGGACAAACTAGAAGAAATGAATAAATTCCTGGAAACATGTGACCTACCAAAAAGGAATCAAGAAGAAACAGAAACCCTTAATAGACCAGCAACAAATGGAAATATTGAGTCAGTGATCAAAAATTTTCCAATAACACTAGAAAGCCCAGTCATAAACGGCTTCACATATCAGTCCTCCTAAATATGTTTTTAATTAATACCATTCATTCCTAAGCTGTTTCAAACAATAGAAGAGGGATCACTTAAAAACTCTTTTTATGATGCCAGCATAACCCTGAAAACATTTATAAACCATATATCTGGTAAATGGTTATTATACAAAATATATAGTTTGGCTACAACTCAATGGGAATAATAATAACAATAATAATAATAGCCCAAATTAAAAATATGCAAAGGTATAAATAGACATTTCTCTAAAGAAAACACAGATCTATGAAAAGGTGGTTGACACCACTAATCATCAGGGAAATACCAATAGAAAACATAAGATGTCACATCTGTTAGAATGGTTTTCATCATTAAACATATATATATTGCACATTTTGGCAAGATTATGAAAAAAAATCCCTTGTATACTGTTTAAAAAAAAACCTGCAAACAGAAATGTCATATGATCCATCAATCCTATTTCTGGGTACATACCCAGAGGAATAGAAATCAGTATATCAAAGACATATCTCAATTTCTATGTTCATTTTAGCATAATTCACAAAGGAAGGATATGGAAGCAATCCAAGTGTCCATCAATAAATGAATAAAGAAAACATGGTATATACATACATTGGATTACTATTCAGCTATAAAAAGAAACAACCCTGCCATTTACAAAAACATTGATGAACTTGGCAGACATTATGCTAAGTGAAATAATGCAGACACAGGAGAATAAATATTAAATGATGCTACCTATGTAATAAATATATAATAGCCAAATTCATAGAGGCACAGAGTAGAATGGTCGTTGTCAGGGCTGGGACACAAGAAAGGGAGAAAGGAAAGTACTAGTCAAAAGGTGTAAAGTTCTGGGTATATAAGACAAGTTAGCACTAATGACCCACTGTATAGCATAGTCCTTACAGATAACACTCTGTTGTATACCTAAAGATTTTCTAAGAGGGTAGCATTTATTTTATGTTCTAATACAAATAATAAATAAGAGATTAGCAGAAAATTTGGAGGTGATGGATTTATGGTACAGACTGCAGTGATTGTTTAACAGGTGTATACTTCTCTTTAAACTCATTAAATTGCATACATTATGCACAATATTTTATAAATAAAATTTTTAAATGAAAAATAACATTGAGGTTTTTTTTAAATGTGTGATGAACATATTTGGAAAATTGAAATGTAAACAGTTTGTTAGCAATACCATTAATTTGTTAATTTATCTTATAATTATCAAAGTGGAGATACAGGATTCAATGTCTCCTAAATTTGATAAGAAAGCAATGTTTCCAAAAACTATCTCAGGGAAGAACTATTTAAGGAAATGCATATTGAGGAACATTGAAAATTATGAACATCACTATCCCTTTCGGTTTATTTTCTACTTAATAAGAAATTAAAACAATATATATTTTTCAGAATATAGTGCCTTGGGGAAATGGCGATCATGGTGGATGGGAGGCAAGATTAGATTGCAGCTCCAGACAGAGCAGCATGCGGGGGCCAGCATTGTGAATTTTAGCTCCAGACTGACTGAAAGAACTAACCAACAATCCCAAGAGGACCCACAAAAATTCTGAAGGAAGTGGACTGCTCCGGCAGGACACAGGAGATCCCGCCAAAACTGTGAGTACCCCAACTGCTGATGTGGGAAAGGGGAACCCTCCTCTCCCGAACACACATCACCACTGGAGAAGCTGAAGGTCTATTTGTGGGAGAAGTTTCCAACTTTACCTGGAGCTGAGTCAATTTGGAGAGCCGAACAAAATACAAGGGTAGAGGAAGCAGCAGAAAGTTCCCGGGAGCTCACTGGGTCCTCTAGCAGGCCATTTCTGCCTGGCACCACAGGGATCCAATGGGAGAGAATCAGGGGGTAAAATTACACAGGCAGATGGAAATCTCTAGCTGAACTTTGTAACAATTTGAATTGGGTGAGACACCTTCTGGCCAGAACTCACGGGAGGGTGCAAATCCGGTTTGCAGACTCCACAGGCAGAGGAAGAGCCAAGCCCTTTTCTTTTGCAGCTGGGAGGCAGGTAGCCTGGGGCAAGTTTTCAAGCCCATATCATCCTCCACCTGGAAACAGGCTGGAGGGTGTTGTGGGGGGTCACCGTGGGAATGAGACCAGCCCTTCAGTTTGCATGGGAGCTGAGTGAGGCTTGTGACTACCAGGTTTCCCCCACTTCCCTGACAATGTGCATGACTCAGTAGAGGCAGCCATAATCCTACTAGGTACACAATTCTAGTGACCTGGGAATCTCACCCCCATCCCCTACAGCAGCCACAGCAAGACCCACCCAAGGAGTCTGAGCTCAGACATGCCTAGCCCCGCCCCCACCTGATGGTCCTTCCCTACCCACCCAGGTAGTGGAAGACAAAGGTCATATAATCTTGGAGGTTCTAGGGCCCTGCCCACCTACCAGTTCCTCTCCATACTACCACAGTTGATGCTCTCTGAAAAGTGCCACCTCCCAGCAGGCGGCCAACCAGCACAAAAACAGAGCATTAAACCACAAAAGCTAAGGGCCCTCACGGAGTCCATTGCACCACCCCATCACCTCCACCGAAACAGGCACTGGTATCCACTGCTGAGAGATGGATAGATGGTTCACATCATGGGACTCTGTACAGACAGCCCTCAGTACCAGCTCGCAGCCGGGTAGACTTGCTGAGTGGCTAGACCCAAAAGAGAGACAATAATCACTATAGTTCGGCTCACAGGAAGCCATATGCATAGGAAAAGGGGGAGAGTACTACATCAAGGAAACACCCCGTGGGACAAAAGGATCTGAACAACAGCCTTCAGCCCTAGCCTTCCCTCTGACAGAACCCACCCAAATGAGAAGGAACCAGAAAACCAAACCTGGTTATATGACAAAACAAAGCTCTTCAACAAGCCTAAAAAAAATCACACTAGTTCAAGAGCAATGGATTCCAACCAAGGAGAAGTTCCTAATTTACCTGAAAAAGAATTCAGGAGATTAGTTATTAAGCTAATCAGGGAGGAACCAGCGATAGATTAAGTCCAATGCAAGGAAATACAAAAAATGATACCAGAAGTGAAGGGAGAAATATTCAAGGAAATAGATAGCTTAAGGAAAAAACAATAAAAAATTCAGGAAACTTTGGACACACTTTTAGAAGTGTGAAATATTCTTGTAAGTCTCATAAATGGAATTGAACAAGAAGAAAGAAATCAGAGCTCAAAGACAAGATCTTTGAATTAACCTAATCCAACAAAGACAAAGACAAAAGATTAAGAGAATATGAACAAAGCCTCCGAGAAGTCTGGGATTACGTTAAACAACCAAACCTAAGAATAAACGGTGTTCCTGAGGAGGAAAAGAATTCTAAAAGCTTGGAAAGCGTATTTGGGGAAATAATAGAGAAAAACTTTCCCAGCATTGCTAGAGACCTAGACGTTTAAATACAACAAGCATAAACAATACCCAGGAAATTCATTGCAAAAAGATCTTCGTCTAAGGCACACTGTCACCAGATTATCCAGAGTTAAGATGAAGGAAAAAATCTTAAGAGCTATGAGACAGAAGCACCAGGTAAAATGTAAAAGAAAACCTATCAGATTAGCAGCAGATTTCTCAGTAGAAACCCTACAAGCTAGAAGGGATTGGGGCACTATCTTCAGCCTCTTCAAACAAAACAATTATCACCCAAGAATTTTGTATCCAGTAAAACTAAGCATCATATATGAAGGGAAGAAACAGCTTTTTTTTTTTTAGACAAAGAAATGCTGAGAGAATTTGCCATTACCAAGCCACCACTACCAGAACTGCTAAAAGGAGCTCTAAATCTTGAAACAAATTCTGGAAACACATCAAAACAGAACCTCTTTAAAGGAAAAATCATACAGGATCTATAAAAGAAAAATTCAAGTTAAAAAGCAAAAAAAAAAAAAAAAAAAAAAAAAACACAACAAAAAACCAAAGTACAGAGGCAAAAAAGCGCATGATGAATGCAATCGTACCTCACATTTCAACACTAACATTGAATATAAATGGCCTAAATACTCCCTGTAAAGGATACAGAACACCAGAATGGATAAGAACTCACCAACCATCTACTGCCTTTAGGAGACTCACCTAACACATAATGACTCACAAAAACTTAAAGTAAAGGGGTGGAAAAAGCCATTTCATGCAAATGGACATCAAAAGTGAGCAGCATTTTCTGATATTCTTATATTAGAAAAAACAAGCTTTAAAGCAACAGCAGTTAAAAGAAACAAAGAGGGACATTATATAATGGTAAAAGGCCTTGAGCTTGTCCAACAGGAAAATATCACAATCCTAAACGTATATCCACCTAACACTGGAGTTCCCAAATTTATTAAACAATCACTAATAGACCTAAGAAATGAGACACATAGCAACACAATAATAGCAGGGGACTTCAATTCTTCACTGACAGCAGTGGACAGGTAATCATGACAGCAACTCATTGAAGAAACAATAGATTTAAACTGTACCTTGGAACAAATGGACTTAGCGGATATATACAGAACACTCCATCCAACAACTGCAGAATACACATTCTATTCAACAGTGAATGGAACTTTCGCCAAGATAGACCATATGATAGACCATAAAACAAGCCTCAATAAATTTTAAAAAATTGAAATTATATCAAGCACTCTCACAGACCACAATGGAATAAAACTGGAAGTCAACTTCAAAAGGAACTCTCAAAACCATGCAAATACATGGAAATTAAATAACCTGCTCCTGAATAAGCACTGCGTAAAAAATGAAATCAAGATGGATATTCAAAAATTATCTGAGCTGAACGACAATAATGACACAATCTATCAAAACCTCTGGGATACAGTAAAGGTGGTGCTAAGAGGAAAGTTCATAGAGAACTTTCCACATATCACATCAAAGAGACTGAAAGAGCACAAACCAACACTCTAAGGTCACACCTCAAGGAACTAGAGAAATAAGAAAAAAACAAAACAAAGCCCAGCAGAAGAAATGAAATAACCAAGATCAGAGCAGAACTAAATGAAATTGAAACAAACAAACAAAAATAATACAAAAGATAAATGAAATAAAAAGCTAGTCATTTGAAAAGATAAGTAAAATTGATAGACCATTGGCAAGATTAACCAAGAAAAGAAGAGAGAAAATCCAAATAACCTCACTAGGAAAGGAAACAAGAGATATTACCACTGACATCACTGAAATACAAAAGATCATTCAAGGCTGCTATAAATACCTTTACACACATATACTAGAATACCTAGAAGAGATGAATAGATTCCTGGAAAAATACAACCCTCTTAGTTTAAATCAGGAAGAATTAGATACCCTGAACAGACCAATAACAAGCGGTGAGATTGAAATGGTAATTTAAAAATTACCCACAGAAAAAAGTCCAGGACCAGATAGATACACAGCAGAATTCTACCAGACACCCAAAGAAGAATTGGTACCAATTATTTTTGCACTATTCCATAAGATAGAGAAAGAAAGACCTCTCCCTAATTCATTCTATGAAGCCAGCATCACCCTAATACCAGGAAAGGACATAACCAAAAAACAAAACTATAGACCTATATCTTTGATGAACATAGATGCTAAAATCCTTAACAAAATACCAGCTAACAAAATTCAACAACATACCAAAAAGATAATCCACCATAGTAAAGTGGGTTTTATACCAGAGATGCAGGGATTGTTTACATATGCAAGTCAATAAATGTGATACACCACATAAACAGAATTAAAAACAAAAATCACATGATCATTTCAATAGATGCAGAAAAAGTATTAGACAAACTCCAGCATCACTTTATAATTAAAACTTTCAGCAAAATCGGCATACAAGTGACACACCTTAAAGTAATAAAAGCCATCTATGACAAACCCACAGGCAACATAATACTGAATGGGTAAAATTTGAAAGTATTCCCTCTGAGAATTGGAACAAGACAAGGATGCCCGCTCTCACCACTCCTCTTCAGCCTAATATTGGAAGCCCTATCCTGAGCAATAAGAGCAGAGAAAGAAATAAAGGGCATCGAAATCGGTAAAGAGGAAGTCAAACTGTCACTGTTTGCTGACAAGATGATCATTTACCTCGAAAACACTAAGGACTCCTCAAGAAAGCTCCTAGAACTGATAAAAGAATCCAGCAAATTTTCTGGATACAAGATTAACGTACACAAATCAGTAGCTCTTCTATACAACAACAGCGACCAAGTGAAGAATTAAATCAAGGACACAACCCCATTTACAATAGCTACAAAAAAAAAAAATAAAATACTTAGAAATATACCTAACAAAGGAGTTGAAAGACCTCTACAAGGAAAACTACAAAACACTGCTGAAATAAATCATAGATGACACAAACAAATGGAAACACATCCCACACTCATGGATGGGTAGAATCAATATTGTGAAAATGTCCAAACTACCAAAAGCAATCTACAAATTCAATGCGATCCCCATCAAAATACCATCATTGTTCTTCACAAAATTAGAAAAAACAATTATAAAATTTATATGGAACCAAAAAGAGTCTGCATACCCAAAGAAAGTCCAAGCAAAAAACAAAACAAAACAAAACAAAAACAAAAACCCAAATCTGGAGACATCACACGACCTGATTTCAAACTATACTACAAGGCCGTAGTCACCAAAATGGTGTGGTAAAAAGTAGGCACATAGACCAATGGAACAGAATAGAGAACCCAGAAATGAACCCAAATAATTACTGATCTTTGACAAACCAAACAAAAACATGAAGTGGAGAAAGGACACCCTTTTCAACAAATGGTGCTGGGATAATTGGGTAGCCACATGCGGTAGAATGAAACTCTATCCTCATCTCTCACCTTATACAAAATCAACTCAAGATGGATTAAGTACTCAAACCTAAGACCTGAAAGTATAAAAATTCTAGAAGATACCATTGGAAAAACCCTTCTAGACATTGGGTTAGGTAAGATTTAATGACCCAAAACAAAGATAAATCGCTGGGACCTAATTAAACTAAAGAGCTTTTGCACAGTAAATGGAACAGTCATCAGAGTAAACAGACAACACACAGAGTGGGATAAAATCTTCACAATCTATACATCTGACAAAGAACTAATATCCAGAATCTACAACAAACTCAAACATATCAGTAAGAGAAAAGCAAACAATCTCATCAAAAAGTGGGCTAAGGACATGAATAGACAATTCTCAAAAGAAGATATACAAACGGCCAACAAACATATGAAAAAATGCTCAGCATTACTAATGATGAGGGAAGTGCAAATCAAAACCACAATGCAATACCGCCTTACACCTGCAAGAATGGCCATAATCAAACAATCAAAAAACAGTAGACGTTTGGTTGGATGTGGTGAACAGGGAACACTTTGCTGCTGGTCAGAATGTAAACTAGTACAGCTGCTATGGAAAACTGTGATGAGATTTCTTAAAGAACTTAAAGTAGAACTACTATTTGATCCAGCAGTCCCACTACTGCATATCTACCCAGGGGAAAAGAAGTCATTGTTTGAATATAATACTGAGTAATATTCCATATATATGATTAAATAAAAAGGAATAATTAAATAAAAAGGAATGAATTAACAGCATTTGCAGTTACCTGGATGAGTTTTTGGAGACTAGTATTCTAAGTGAAGTAACTCAGGAATGGAAAACCAAATATTGCACGTTCTCACTGATATGTGGGAGCTAAGCTATGAGGACTTTGAGATCTTGGGGGGAAGAGTGAGAGGGAAGTGATGGATAAAATACTACAAATATGGTGTAGTGTATATTGCTCGGGTGATGGGTTCACCAAAATCTCACAAATCACCACTAAAGAACTTACTCATGTAACCAAATACCACTTGTACCCCAATAAATTATAGAAAAATAAATAAATAAATAAATAAATAAAGTGATTATAATGGTTAACTTTTAAAAATGATAATATAGTCCCTCAATTACAAAAAAAAAATGATGGTCATTGTCTTAATAGGGAACATGGAGACTTTAAACTTTTCTAGAATCTATGGAGAACTTCTTAGAATCTGTAGGCCTAATCTCATTTTCTTTCCTCACAGTTTGACCTGAATTCAAACATTTCTGTTCAGAAAAAGAGGAGTTCTTGCTCTTCATTATAATGTAGTACAGTCTTTTCTTCTTATTTTCTGTCTGGGAAAGACTGTAATAATCTTCAAAAACATATTTTTGTCTTATTTATTTTAGTCATTAAACTTTCAAATTTCAGTGGAGCAAATATAATCTAAGTTGAAGATTATATTTCACAGCCTCCATTACAGACAGTCTTGAACACGTACTTCAGTTCTGAAAAATACCATGCTAGCTTCTTCAGGTCACCTTCACTGAATAAAAATTATTTGTCCTCCATTTCCTCTTCCCCTTCCTGTGGACTGGGAAGTGGGCATGTGGTGAGTTGTCTTTAGTCATATTATGAGAAGACAACAAAACACAAGGAACCTAGATGTCTATATGTCCTTATGGAGTTAAGAAATTGATCACCTTGCCACTCCTAGCAGGTCATGGTTTACACAACAGAGAAATAAACTTCTATCTTATTTATGCCAAGGACAGTTGGTTTCTTTTGAACAAATATCCTTAGTAAGTCTTACTTCACAAATGTCAGAATTTGGGATTATTTTTATTTCTGATGTTGCCCACTGTACTTTTTAAAAACTTTAGTATATATTTATTTTATTTATTAAATTGACATAATTGTACATATCTGTTGAGTACATAGGGATTTTTAATATATATAATGTTTACTGATCAGATTAGGGTAATTAGCATACCCATCCAAAATATTTATCATTTTTTTGTGTGTGTTGGGAACATACAAGATTCTCATTCTAGCTATTTAATACTGTATATTTTGTTAATATAATGATCCAACAGTGGTATAGAACACTAGAACTTATTCTTCATATTTAGGTCTAATTTTGTGTCCTTTAACAAATCTATTCCTATGCCCCCATTCTCCCTACCCTTTCCAACTTGTAGTATCCTTTGTTCCACTTTTTAATTTTTTTTTTTTTTTTTTTTTTTTTTTTGAGACTGAGTCTCACTCTTGTTGCCATGCTGGGGTGCAGCGGCGTGATCTCGGCTCACCACAACCTCCGCCTCCTGGGTTCAAGCAGTTCTCCTGCCTCAGCTTCCAAAGTAGCTGGGATTAGAGGCATGCGCCACTACGCCCGGCTAATTTTGTATTTTTAGTAGAGACGGGGTTTCTCTATGTTGGTCAGGCTGGTCTCGAACTCCCAACCTCAGGTGATCCACCCGCCTTGGCCTCCCAAAGTGCTGGGATTACAGGCGTGAGCCACCATGCCCAGACCACTTTTTACTTTTATAAGACAGCTTTTTCTGGCTTCTCCATATGAATGAGAACATGTGGTATTTAACTTTCTGTTTCTGGTCTATAACCATTGTTTATTGATCAGAACTACCAGTTAAAATGGTGTATGACCTTAAAGCCATACTTTCTCCTCTAGACTGGGAATGGCCTGGTACTATAACTGGAACACGTCAGGCAGAGATAACTTAGAGGGAAAGGTTGGAATTACCCACATGAAAACGTAAAATCATTTATTAGGTTCTAGAGGAAGGGATAGATATTCTTCTTTCTCTGTGTTTGGTCAGGTAGTAATACCTATCTTTTATTATCTACATGTACTTTGGCAGCAACTCTTCTTTTATAAAATACTTTGGAGTTATTTACTTATAGGACTGATAAAGGGTGGTATATTTGAATAAGCACGTGTGAGCTTGTTTCTGTGTGTGTGCATTTGACCGTACTGCAATTTTCTGAATTATCTACTATTTTCATTATCCATGCTTCTGTAACCTTCCATCAGCATGGATAATCAACTGTTGAGTTCTGTTAACAAATATGAATGTCTAGGAGGCATTAATAAAGCTTATAAAATGCCTTACTGTTATTTTTATGTTGAATTAAATTAAAAAAAAGATTACATGTATGTGTTAAAGAAATAGGGAACAATTTGATTATGGCTCCTTGTAAATTTTTATATGAATAATAAAAAATAAAATCTTAGGTGAAGCATGGTAATTATATTTTATCACAGTAAATAGTCTATCTGAAGGCTTTCATTTGAATTACTAAAATTCAAAAGCTGTATTTAATTATAATGAAATGCATTAATATAATTACTTATTGAAAACTTCAGATTCAATGTAGGACACAAGCTATTCATATACTATTACATATGAAAGTTTTTGAAATAAAATCTTTGATTCTAACTTGATTTTATGCCTTTGCAATCAACTTTTAAAACTAATATATTATGCGCATTTCAAACTTTATTGCTTTTTCTTAAATAGCTTAAATGCCACATTCACAATTTTTTAAAAACCAGCTCAATTATGGATGCATAAGTTCATTTTGGGATATATATATTATGGGTTGGGAAATGTCATCACATCCTTCATCATCACACTTTTTATGGCCTCCTGTGGTGAACACCTGTGGCTTGTTGGCAGTGTATTTGCTTCCCTGGGCTATTAAGCACTCTATATTTTTAGAGTGGATCAACTCAGCGTTATTTAACACAGGTGTTTCTATAATTGTGAAACATTGAGAAATATACAGTGCTCAATAGCTTTCAGGTTCCTATTTCTACCTGTGTGACAAAATTTTCTGTGCTTTATGTAATGCAGTTTTATTGAAACATTGATAAATGGTTAAGTTTTGGTTTGCATACTTGATTTTTAATAAATTAAATAGATATTTATAAAAATATCAGATATCTTAAAGACTATATCAATTTACCACATTTCTAGAATTTTTAAAGAACATTTATTTTATTCAAAATTGCACATACCCAGCCATTTTACAGTATATTTCTATATCTGACATACACATTTAAATCATAAAATATAAAAGAGATGCTTTTATAGTAAATATTATATGAAATAAAACATGTATATATGTAGGTTTGATTTTAAGACAGTCTATGTAGAGACCGATTATCTTCAAGAAAATAAAATTTATTGATTTTAGATATTTTCAAACTTTGCCAGCATTAAAGACATCAGAACTCTACCCAGGTCCAACACTGAATTTTACATTCTTGGTTGTTATGATGTGACTGTTGGTGTCCCCCCAAAATTTATGAGTTTAAATCCTAACTCCCAAGGTGATGATATAAGGAGATGGGACCTTTGGGAGATGATAAGATTATGAAGGTGGAGCCCTCATGGATGGAATTACTGCTTATAAAAGGTCCAAGAGAATTCCTTTGTCCCTTCTGCCATGTAAGGACAGGGAGAGAAGTCAGCAGTCTGCAATCCACAAGAGAAACCTCATCACAACCCAACTATGCTGGCACCCTGATCTCAGACTTGCAGCTTCCTGAACTGTGAGAATAAAACATAAACAGAAAACATTCTGTTGTTTATAAGCCACACAGTTTATAGTACCTTGTTAGAGTGGCCCGAATGCACTAAGATATTGCCAATATAAATACTTGCATGTGCCACAACAAAGGTAAATATCTGACTCACTGAAAGATGAATTGGAGGAAGTATGTTTGCTTTTAATAACCCACTCTTCTTCACTTTCATAAACAGTGTTCCTTCATTCCATTTACTCTGAAATGAAGGTAAAGGAAGTTGTTCCGACTAATTGCTGACAATAATAACGAGGGAGAGGAGTCAAGAAGAGCAGCCTTAGCTATCTCGAATATATTCTCACATTTACTCTGGGAAAGCTGCTGAGGCGTTGGTATGTGTTTTTGCAACGGTGACTGATTCATTCAGGTTTGTATCCCCCTTGCCAAAAGATGTCACCTGGTACCTAGTAGCACCTAATAAATACTGTGAAAAATGTGTCTAGGTAAAAGGTAATTGAATAGAGAGTCCTCAACCCTTTCCTTTAGAATTTCAGAATCTTCTGTCTTTATAAGGTTTTCCAGGGATCATAGCAATTTCTGATGTAATTGTTGCTGCTGACAATTAAATCAACACTAACAGATCAGAACATTATTCAGAGAATATAATGCTGGTAACTTTCATTGTAGATGCTAGACACTAAGTACTACACAAATGGGTAGGAGGCACAATAGCGTCTTAAACATTTGATGAACAAATAACATAAAAGGTGGGAGTTAACCACAAAAAATAATACAATACTCTTTTCATCCTCCTCTCATTCTCCTCCACAAAAAATCCACAGCAATGATGAATACTGTTTGTTATAGTTCTAATAATGTCATGTGATAGCAGGTTTAGGTTTTTCCTGAATCCAAGGGCTTTACATGAGTCTGAAATAAAGAACACCATTTATTGTAACTCTGACTGTTGTGTTCTGATTTCTTTTCTGGTAAATCTTTATGCTATGACTTTAGATGACGCTGAACTTTATAAATGAGGCTTAGCTTACATTATCCAGAAAAATATTATTTGTGTGAATGAGCTGAAATAAATAAATAAAAGACAGATTCTTTGCTCCTCTTTAGTAACAGCATAAGCCTCAGAGACCAAATAAAATAAGGGAGGCTTACTTCCCCTACTCAAGGTATTTGTTTCATTCCCTTGCTGCAAATGTCTTTATCTCTAGCATTTTTTATATCTCTTTTCCTGTTAAATGTACTTTGTTAAAAAAAAAAAAAAGGATCTATCAGTCCTTTATACTTCCACATGAATTGAAGGCAATAAATATACCTACCAAGAAATAGCCTTTTGAGTCTTGTCCTTAAAGAATGACACAAGTTGTTTTATTAGTGAGATTTCAGTTGAGCAGCAATGTTGGAGGAGGGGATGGTGGTTATCAAAGAGTTTTATGGGAGTCTTTTTCATCATGAAGTAGGAAAACATTGTTCTAGGAAAAAAGTTTAAAGTATTGTGGCACTAGCATGCTAATATACTCTTTGTAAGAACTGTTAAGCCAGGTATGTAATTTATATTTTTCTTTTCTATCAATCTCTGGCCATTCCTCCCATAAAGTGTACTTTCTCTTCATATAAGATTATGATGATTCTCCAAATATTACTGCAGACTTCCAAATTACTTTTCTGCAGTCTCTCTGCTTATAACAAATGTCTTCTTAATGATCATAAGAAAGTAAAACATATCTTCAAAATTAAATTTAAATGTTTCTTTCCCTCTCCTCATCTGTTTATTAACTCATATTTCCACCAGACTCCTCCATTATCAATGTCATGTTAGTCATGCATATATCTCTTTAATGGAATACTCGTCAATATTGAAATTATTCAGTTCCTTATCTCATTTGCTTCCCAACACATTGTAATCAACTTGATGTCAGAGTCATATCCTCACTGTCTTTGTTTCTCAAAGACCAGAAAATTAATATTACTAAAATTTTTGAAAATATAGTAAATATTTTGCAATGATTTTATCTTTTTAAGGAGTTTCTTTAGTCTTTCAACTTCAATACAACTTCTTGAATTATTTAGTTTTTTCACATATCCTTTTTTAAAGAAAATCTTTAATGCATATTTATTAATCTCTAAATTTAGAATGAAATTTTTGTCTTACCTACCTGGAATTGTCTATAATGTCTACCCTTATTCCGCCTTTTCCGACAATTTAATTATGTTCTATCTGAGATAGCTCTACTAAAATTTAAGCCAAAAATAGAAGCAACTATTTAGATAAGTTAATAATGTATCCCAATTTGTAAGACTATGTTTAAATGGCTTGATTAAAAGCAGAATGTACTGTTTTCTAAATAGTCTTCACAATTTCTTTAATTTGTCTTTCTTCTCAACTATTTATCTTACCTCCTGAGTTCTACTCTAGAACTTTGTAGAATTAACTATTACCGCCATGTTAACAATACCTATTGATTTTTGTCTTTCAATATTAGAAAATTCAAATAAACACCATGAACTCAAGTGATGTAAGCCAGTTTATTTAAAATACTATATGCTAACAACACCTCTATCTGGACTTAAATCCCTGTTGTGGCAAAAAAAAACCTACATATGTTGATAAAAGACAAGATTATAGTTCAGACATGAACTTTCCCACATTAAAAGGCAGACAGAATTTTATTTAAGCACCGTAGTTTATTGTACAATTGGAAAAATGTATCTCAAGCACAAGTGGTATGCAATTATATATCTTCACTCATTCTGTGTTAATATGTTTGCTCCTTTTTCTTAGATCAAAACATTGTTACCTAGTAATTCCCATCCTCTACATTATGGCAATGACACCACATATCTGTCTATGGATTCCTGTGCACTAGACGTATTTTAAATACTTTAAGCATGTGGATTATCTTACTTGCTTCTCACAATAAAAATATACCTAGAAATTCTCTATTTAATTACTACTTACCTAGACACATCTTTACAGTATTTATTAGGTGCTACTATGTACCAAGTGACATCTTTTGGCAAGGGGAATTGAATGAGGAAGAAATAGCTTGAACAGACCAAGAATGATTAAAAACATTAAAGAAGTAATCAAAAACCTTCCAACGGAGAAAAGTCTTGGACCAGATGGCTTCATGGCTAAATTCTAGCAAACATTCAAAGAAATATAGATACTTCCAAACACATATTATGAAGCCAGTATCACCTCCATGATACCTAAGCCAGTCAAAGACCCCACAAAAAAGAAAACTACAGGCCAATCTCCCTGATTAACATTCATGCAGAATGCTCAACATAATATTAGCAAACTGGATTCAACAACACATCAAGAAGGTTATAGATGAAGACCAAATGGGATCTGTCTCTGGCATGCAAGACGGACTTAATAGTTGCAAATTAATCAATATGATATCACATTAACAGAATGGAAGATAAAAACAACATAATCTTCTCAATCGACACAGAAAAAGATTTTGACAAAGTTTAGCAATCTTTTTTTGATACAAACTCCTCAACACAATAAAGTTTATTTTTGAAGAAACCACAACTAACAGAAAACAACTGAAAGCTTTCCCATTACGATGTGGTACAAGGTGGGGATGCTCACTCTTACCCCTTTTATTCAACACAGAACTAGAAGCCCTATCAAAGACAGGTAGAAAGAAATAAAAGAAAAAGAAACAAAAGCCATGAAAATCAGAAAGAAGAAAAGTAAAATGATGTCAATTTACGGATGGCATATTCCTATCCAGAATATGGATTCCAAAAAAAAAATTATTAGAATAAATGAATTCAGTAAATTTACAGGTATAAAATCAACATACAAAACTTAGTTGGATTTCTCTGCACACATAATAAACTATCTAAAAAGAATCAAGAAAACTATCCCATTTATGATAGTATAAAAATAGTACCAAGAAATAAATTCAACCAAGGATGTGAAATACTTGTACACTGAAAACTACAGAGCATTGATGAAGAAAATTGAAGAAGAAACAAATAAATGAGAAAATATCCAATACCTATAAATGGGAAAAAAATTAATATTGTAAAAATGTTCATACTACCCAAAGCAATGTAAAGATTTAATGCAATTCCTATCAAAATAATACGTCATCTTTATGGAAGTAGAAAAAAGCAATTCTGAAATTAATATGAAATCACACACACACACACGAAAACAGAATAGCCAAAGCAATATAAGAAAAAAATGAAGTTACAGATGTAGCATTTCCTTATTCAAAATTATATTACAAAGCTATAGTTATCAAAAGAATGATACCTGCATAATTACAGAAACAGCCCAGTGGAACAGAATACAGAACTGACACAGTTTAGCTGTAATAATGCCCATGTATCAAGGGCAGGACCTGATAGAGATAACTGCATCATGGAGGCCGTTTCTCCCATATTGTTTTTGTCATAGTGAGTAAGTTCTCATGAAATCTGATGGTTTTATAAGGGATTTCCCCCTTGGCTTGGCACTCGTTCTCTCTCCTGCCGCCCTGTGAAGAGGAGCCTTCTGCATGATTGTAAGTTTCCTGGGGCCTCCCCAGCCATATATAACTGTTAGGCAATTAAACCTCTTTTTTTAAAATGAATTACTCATTCTTGGGTATTTCTTCATAGCAGTGTGAGAACAGACTAATACAGTAAATTGCTACCACAGAGAGTGGGGTGCTGCTATAAGGATACCCGAAAATGTGAAAGTGGCTTTGTAACTGGCTATCAGGCAGAGGTTGGAACAGTTTGCAGGGCTCAAGAAAAGACAGGAAAATGTGGGAAAGTTTGAAACTTCCTAGAAACATTGAGGGCTCAGAAGACAGAAAAAATATGGGAAGGTTTGAAACTTCCTAGACACTTGTCAAATGGCTTTGACCAAAATGCTGATAGTGACAATAAAGTCCAGGCTGAGGTGGTCTCGGATGGAGATTAGGAAATCATTGGAAACTGGAGTAAATGTCACTCTTTCCATGCTTTAGCAAAGAAACTGGCAGCTAATTTCCCCTGTCCTAGAGATCTGTGAAACTTTGAACTTAAGAGAGATGATTTAGGGTAACTAGTGGAAGAAATTTGTAAGCAGCAAAGAATTCAAGAGGTGACAGAGCATAAAAGTCTGGAAAATTTGCTGCCTGACAATGCAATAGAAAAGGAAAAACCAATTTTCTGGAAAGAAATTTAAGCCCATTGCAAAAATTTGCATAAGTAATGAGGAACAAAATGCTAATCACCAAGACAATGGGAAAAATGTCTCCAGAGCATGTCAGAGACCATCACAGCAGCCCCTTCCATCAGAGGTCCAGAGGGGTAGGATGGAAAATTGGTGTCCTGGGCTGGGTCCAGGGCCACCCTACTGTGTGCAGCCTCAGGACTTAGTGCCTTGCATCCTAGCCACTGCAGGTGTGGCTAAAAGGGGTCAAGGTACAGCTCTGGCCTTTGCTTCAAGGGTGTAAGCCTCAAGCCCTGGTGGCTTATATGTGGTGTTGGGTCTTCAGATGCACAGAAGTCAAGAATTGATGTTTGGGAACCTCTGCCTAGATTTCAGAGGATGGATGAAAATGCCTGAATGTTCAGGCAGAAGTTTGCAGCAGGGGTGAAACCCTCATGGAGAACCTCTGCTAGGGCAGTGTGGAAGGGAAATGTGGGGTTGGAGTCCCCAAACAAGTTTCCCACTGGGGCACTAACTCGTGGAGCCACCATCCTCCAGACCTCAGAATGGTAGATCCACTGACAGCTTGCACCACTCACCTGAAAAAGCCACAGGCGCTCAATGCAAGCAGTGAAAGCAGCCAGGAGGGAGACTGTGCCCTGCAAAGCCACAGGGGTAAAGCTCTCCAAGGCTGTGGGAGCCCACCTCTTGCATCAGCAAGACCTGGATGTCAGATATGGAGTCACAGGAGATCATTCTGGAGCTATAAGATTTAATAATTTCTTGTTGAATTTTGGGCTTGCCTGGGGCCTGTAGTCCCCTTGTTTTGGCCAATATTTCCCATTTGGAATGGCTGTATTTACCCAATGCCTGTAGCCCATTGTATCTAGGAAGTAACTAACTTGCTTTTAATTTTACAGGCTCATAGGTGGAAAGGATTTGTCTCGTGTCAGATAAGACTTTGGACATGGACTTTTGGGTTAATGCTGGAATGAATTAAGACTTTGGGGGACTGTTGGGAAGGCATGATTGTGTTTTAAAATGTGAGCACATGAGATGTGGGAGGGGTCAGAGGTGACGTGATATGGTTTGGCTGTGTCCTCACCCAAATTTCATCTTGAATTGTAATAATCCCCACTTGTCAAGGGTGAGATAATTGAATAAGGAGATAATTGAATCATGAGAGGGGATTCCTCCATACTGTTCTCATGATAGTGAGTGAGTTCTCACAAGATCTGGTGGTTTAATAAGGGGCTTCCCTTTTTACTTGGCATTCATTCTCTCTCCTGCAACCCTGTGAAGAGGTACCTTCTGCCATGATTATAAGTTTCCTGAGGCCTACCCAGCCATGAATAACTGTGAGTCATTTAAACCTCTTTTCTTTATAAATTACCCAATCTTGAGTATTTCTTCATGGCAGTGTGAGAATGAACTACTACGAGAGCCCAGGAATAAATCAAAATGTGTATGGAAAATTAATTTTTGACAAGGGCACCAAGGGGACACTATGAAGACAGCATAGTCTCTTAAATAAATGGTGCTGGGAAAACTGGATTTCCACATACAAAAGAATTAAATTGAACCATTATCTTACACTATACAGAAAAATTAATTTGAAATGGATAAAAGACCTAAATGTAGGACTTGAAGTCATAAAACTCCTACAAGAGAACATAGGGGAAAAAAATCTCCTTGACAATCTTTAAGTTCTTGGTGATCAATTTTTTTGGCTATCACACCAAAAGCTCAGGCTACAAATACAAAAATAAGCGAATGAGACTACATCAAATGAAAAGGTCCCGCATGCCAAAGGAAACAATCAACAAAATAAAGAGGCAACCAAAACACTGGGGAAATATATTTCCAAACCACATATCTGATAAGGGAAGGGATTACTATCCAAAATGTATAAATAACTCCTATTATACAATTCAATAATAAAAATACAAAAACTGAATTAAAATGAGCAAAAAACCTGAACAGATCTTTTTCAAAATTAAAAACAACACATAAAAATAGCCTACGGGTATGTGGAAAGGTGCTTAACATCACTAATCAACAAGGAAAGAAAATAAAAATCACTGTTAAATTTCACCTCACACCCAAATGGCTATGATCTAAAAGGGAAGAGATAACACATATTGACAAGAATATAGAGAATAGGAAACCCTAATACATTGTTAGTGTGAATGCAGATATGTATAGCCATTACGGAAAGCAATGTGTAGGTTTCTTAAGCAATTAAAAATTGAAGTATCAGATGATCCAGGACTGCTCCCCTCTCTTTCTTTTTCTTGGTATGTATGCAAAGGACATGAAATAGTCACACCTAAAGATATCTGGACTCCTGTGTTCATTGCAGCATTTTTCATAATAGCCAAAATATGGAAACAAACTAAATGTCCATCAATAGACATTTAGTTACAGATATGTAGTATAAATGAAATGGAGTATTAGTCAGCCTTCAAAAATAAGGAAACCCTGCCATTTGCCACAACATGGATGAAGCTGAAGGACATAATGATAAGTAAAATAAGTCAGACACAGAAAAAAAAATTGCATGCATGATCTTACTTGTATTTGGAATATTAAAGAAAATCTCAAATACACAGACAGAGGGGAAAAAAGTAGTGGTTTCTACAGGAAGGGAGGAGGGTGATGAGGAAATGAAATGAAGTAGGCAAAAAATACAAAATAGCAGATATGTAGCATGAGCAAGTTTAGAGAGCTAATGTACAACATTAGTGAGAACTAATGTTAATAAAATTGTATTGTATTAGAAATTTTTGTTAAATAGATTTTAGCTGCTCTTGTCACAAAAATGTATGTGCGATGATAAATGTGTTAATCTGTTTTACATTAGTAACCATTTTACTATCTATATGTATCCCATAAAATCATGTTGTAAACCTGAAATATAAACATAAAAATTTATTTTTTAAAAAAGAGTATCTGATAAATATAATATGAAATAGCAAACAAAACATGACCTAAAATGAAGAACTAGGGAAGTGTGGTATCCAAGAGTATATAGACAAAAGTAGGAATCAATGGATTATATTAATAATCATAAGCCAGATGAAGTGACCAGAATATTCTGTTATTTTCGAGGAAATGTCCTGATATTCATAATACATGTCCATATTATGAAGGAATAATTTTTGCTTTCTCATGGTTTCTGGAAGATTCAGAAAACATATATAATTAGTATAGTTTATTTGAAAAAATGAAGAGTGATTTTCTGCCAAACCTTTGACTAACTTTTGCAGAATACTCTCATAATAAGCAGATATTATTGTTCTTTGGCCCTCCAGAGAGTAAATAAAAGAAATGCCATGAGCAGACCAAATAAATAAACAAGTAAAAACCTGTTGTGATGACTTTTGCTCTCAATTGGTCCACTTTTGCTTTGACTGGACCATTTTTACCTCTTGGTAACCATTGCTCTGATGGTGCCTTATTTTCAGGATCATACCAGGAAAGCCATGTTTGATCTCTTGTTGCAATTCTTTGAAGAAATGCTACAGGATCTTGATCCCATTTGTTTAAAATTTCAGTGGAAAACTCTGTTCTTATGTGCAGCAGTTGATTTCGGTGCAACAATTTTAGCACCCATTGAGTGAAAGATTTGCTAAAGTTTATGTTTTCAGTTAGAATTGCATAAGTTGAACTAATTGAGATGTCTATGGTGTTGGCTACTATTCATGCTGCTAATTGTTGGTTCTTTTCAATTATGGCACAAATGAAATTATTTTTTTCTTCACTCCTGTAATCTTGGAACTTTGGGAGGTTGAGATGGGAGAACTGCTTGAGCCTAACAGTTCAGGACCAGCCTGTACAACACAGTGAGACCTTATCCCTACAAAAATTTACATAAAAATAGTTGGGCATGGTGGTATGCACCTGTAGTCCCAGCTACTCAGCAGGCTGAGGTGGGAGAAATGCTTAAGTCTGGGAGGTTAACACTACAGTGAGCTGTGATTGCACCCCTGCACTCCAGCTTGTGTGACAGAGTGATATACTGTCTCAGAAGAAAAAGAGAAAGAGAGGAAAAAAAACAGAATGGAAAGTAAGAAAGAAGAAAGGAAGGAAGAAGGGATGGAGGGAGAGAGGGAGGGAAGAAAGAAGGAAGGAAGGAAGGAAGGAGGAAGGAAGGAAAAATAATTTATGAAGATGGCCTGCCACTGCCGGCTTTGTATTAAAATCATCTTAACCCTTCTAAAAAAAGTTATCTATCTGTAAACTGCTGATTTCTTTGTCTCCATAAACTTTTCAAAAAGCATCAGTGATTTTCGCATTCTTTAACCCAGGTTTCACTATAAATTTAATGTTTATTTTTGTCTCAATTTTAGCAGAAAGCATGATGCTCTGATAGGGGCTGTTCTCAAACTGATGTCATCCTTCTTAATGCCTAAAACTAGGTCCCTTTGGGACACAGTAACAAGTGAGTATAAGTTTATTTTGGTGCAAAAAATATTGAAATCCATGCACAGTTTCATAATAATGTTTGTTAAACATATGTTGATCCTTATTAACAGAATCTTTGTGATAGTGATATTTGCCCTCACTCTCACCTTTGGCTAGGCCACAGAATTTAGACAACAAATTAGAGGAAACAGAAATAAAACCACACTTAACCATGTCAAAGAAAAAGTCCCCTGTCTTGACAATGCAGAGTAGAAAAATAAACTATGTAAGAAAAACTTTACATGTTCTTACATAACCTGTGTGTTGAACAATCCCTTTTAATATATCTAAATTTGTTTTTGTCACTCACTGCCTCTTCAAAATATACTTAGTGAAGTAACTGTCAGGGCGTTTCTTCTCACTTATAAATAAAATTTGTTCTAGAGGCACTTTTATTGTTATCACAGACACAATTTAGTAATTAGAATGTTCAATCCAATATATTAATTTCAACTCTGAATTTGAATTTAATAGCATATTTCTAATCCATTCAAACCAGCCTGTTTTAAGCTGTAAGCCTTCAGGATTAAAAACGGGTATAGCGAAGTTTTTATTTTTAAAGTTCTCTTATTAAAAAAAATCCCTCTCCTGCCTTCTTTTATAGACACTATTTTCAAATTAATGGCATTTCTTGTTTTAACTATCATTGAGCACTAGGGGCATGACATACATTTGGGGAGAGTTTCTTCTGTGAATTCTTCTGAGGTTTGCTGCTAGCCTCTTCCCTTTTGCCATTCTCTTGACCATGGCAAATTAACTTCTATTCTAACTGATCTTGACCACTCTTTCCTGAGCTCTGGGGAAGCATCTTTAGCTTTTTGCTGCTGAATTCCCTCCATGACTCCAGGTGGCGCTATTGGACAAAAGTCAAGATGGCTTGCTCTTTGCACAGTTCAAGTCCACTGAGAGAACCGTAAAAGCATTCATTGTTAAAACATATCCAGGGAGTGCAGGCCCATCCCAAAGCAGTGACCTTCTCTAAAGAGTTATATTAAGTCCTTTTCTCTTGTGCAAGGGTTCCGAGGTGAGAGTCAGACTTAGTTCGTTCTGCCTCCTAGATGAAAGAATTGTATATTAAGCTCTGCATAGATCTCTGTGAGAGTCCACGCCCCAGAAGAATGTTTGAGTCCAGGGATCAAGCCCTCCTCTCTGTGGGAGAGGAAATGAATATCACATCATATTCTTATCTAAAGATATCTTCTTCCCAATATCTTCAATAAAAAAAACTTCTCTCCTTTTTCTTTCTCTTGCCTTTCTTACATACTTGAGGTGAATGAATCCCAACCCTGATACCAGTTTTATTATTATCTTATATTTACTTTGTATGTTCCACACATGGTGATTTGCCCTGGAATTTTATATTTACTATACTTTTTAGATGTATAGTAAATATACATTTATAGATGTAGATGTACTATAGTAGAAATACATTTATATCAACTACACATTGGAGTCATTTATGAAATCTCAAAATTAGTAAGCTATTATTATAAAATTAGCAAGCTGTTACTTACAAAATTTTAATCATATAATAGTGAAATGACATTGGCTTCATAAGGCATCTTGCATACTTAACTATATCTAGATGCACTTAGGAGAAGCATTTGAGCAAGAACATGCCAGGAGATTCAGTGAAGCATAAAAGAATCAGGCACAGGCCAAAAGAGATAATCTGTTTCTGACACCACAATCCTGGAATAGGTGTTCTATTGAAAGAGAGCAATTCTGCTTATTGTAAAATAGTTTCCTGCAGGACTTGTTCATTCATTTATTCACTCATAAAATAAACATAAATATCTTGTATGTACCAATGACGGCAGTGGGGCCCATCTAGAGCAGCCACTGTGAAGATGCTTTCTGTGGCGGGGGAGGCCTAGTCAGGGCTGCGCACTCCACGGAGCTGGTGGAGCCAGGAACAGGCAGAAACCCCTCCTGCTTCTGAGTTGGTGGGGCAGGAGCACCGCCCTCCTGCGCACAGATGCAGTCACCCAGCCACGGCTGTGGACCCAGGTATCCCTGCACTCTAGGGGACCTGGGAAGTCCCCTGCCCCCACAGATTCATAAGTGCCTGCTTCCACTGCATGGCCTCACCCTACTCCCAGTGCCCGCTTCAATTTCAAAGCAAAATTGAGGTTGAGTCAGGATGCTGTCACCACCCAGCCAGGTGTGCATGTGCTCAGGACAGGACTGACACGCCAGCACCCTGTCACCTTCGTGCCCTCTGAGCTTTGGGCACCAACGACCATGGGAGTGAGGCTGAGAGGGGGCTGAGGGCAGCTAAAAGTGGGCATGCAGGTATCCTTCAGCACGAATAGCCTGGGAGCCACTGGCACTATGGATAGCAGGTTTATGGTGGTAGGAGGCAGACAGTCTCCAGAGCAAATAGGGGCAGGTTCCCAGTAAAGCCCCACCTTCAAGCCAGGGAGGTACTGAAGCATGGGGGCTGGGCTGCCAGTTCTGTGGACTGGAGTGAGAATTTACAGTGCTTTTTCCAGGCCTCCCCATGGTCACCCATGGACTACGCAGCACGTGTTTTCTCCCCTCTGAAACCTGTAGAAACCCCAGAATCAGCCACAGGCAGATGATGAGATGACCTGCCTGCAAAAGGTGCTACCCACTTCAGGTCTCCTGAGAACTGTACTATCGCTTAATAAAATACCTCTTTGCCTAGCTCACTCTCCAGTTATTTGCATACTTCATTCTTCCTGGACATGGACAAGAACTCAGAACCTGCTGAGTAGTGTGACTGAAAGAACTGGAACACAAACAAAGCTGAAACACACCCCTTGCTCACCACGTTGTGGGCGAAGAGAAGGAGAGAAGAGGGAAAAAGAGAAGAGCTGCAGCCCTTTTGGGAGCCCAGACATAGGAGCTCCTTGAGCTAGGGCTGTGACACCCCCTTTGGGGCAATGTGGTTCCTGGCATCGTCAAACTTCTGGGCACCACTGCATTGCCCAGTGCCAGCAGTGGAAGCTGCTTGTGGTACGCCTGGTCCAGCTGCAGCCTCACAGGGAGCTGGCTCCCGTGCTGGCACCTGGAGCTGTCCACCTGCGGCAGCCAGAGTGCCTCGCTGTGAGCCGCAGCTGGACCCCACGCTCGCTCACTCACTCTCCCCTCACCGCTTTGTGCCTGGCTTGCCCTTGGCAGGTGTGGGATCTGGGCCAGTATCACGAGCCGAGCACAGCCTGCCAGGCTGAACGGGTAGAACGAGCCCAGTGTGCCTGAGCAAAACTGAGGCAAAGGCGCCACCAGCCACAGAAGCTTCCAGCTGGCAAAGCAACACTCTGCGTATCCCGTGACACCCACCTGTGTGCAGTGAGCTAACACGCTGTGCAAGAATAACAAACATTAGTCAGATTTCACAGAAATAGTGATATAACCTTTCTAAGGAAAAGTTCATTTGGTATCCTCCAAGCCTTATTAGAAAAGTTTAAAAGTAGCATTGTAAAATATTCAATGCAGGAGCATAATCATGTTTGCCTTCTGATCTGCTACTTAATGTTGGTTTAAATTGCTTACAGTAAGTCCTAGCTATGATTTGAGATGTAAATTTTTATTCAGTTAATGATTTCCTCAGAATTTCAAATGAAAATTCAAGCCAACAGAAATAAATCACTTTAAAAATTATCTGAGCTTTTCATGGCACAATTTGGTGATCTCGAAGACATAATTAGTCATAGCATTTAAGAGAAAAATATTTCACTTTCTTTCAGTGATGACAAATTATTTAATTATAAAGTTAATTACACAAAAACATGAAACTAGTTTTTCTAATTTCTAATTAGAAAAACTATTGTCTAATATATTATTTATACAAATGCAATATCAAAAAGTTACTAATTAAGTATAAACATTAAAATATTGATGAATTAGATGATAAATTAACATAATATCGTATTAATATAAAGGTTTGATGGTTTGCTGAAACTAAATCCCCACTTAAAACACAAAAACAGGCTGGGTGTGGTGGCTCACTTCTGTAATCCCAGCACTTTGGGAGGCTGAGGCGGTGGATCACCTGAGGTCAGGAGTTCAAGATCAGCCTGGCCAACATGGTGAAACCCCATCTCTACTAAAAATACCAAAAAAAAGTTATCTGGCATGGTGGTGGGCGCCTGTAATCCCAGCTACTGGGGAGGCTGAGGCAGGAGAATCACCTGGACTCAGGAGGCAGAGTTTGCAGTGAGCCAAGATTACACCATTGCATTCCAGCCTGGGCAACAAGAGCAAAACTCCATCTCAAAAACAAAACAAAACAAAACAAAACAAACAAAAATGTTGGTACATCAGCATGGGTTTTGTTGAATTTAGCATACTTCCTTTAGTGTCTGGTATGTGATGCTTCCATTCTTTCAACAGCTTTAATTTTCCTGTTCAAACAAGTGAATTTATACAGTGTTCAATGGGGTTCCATGGTCTTGGTGTAGCAGCAATACATTATTTAATTATTTGTTGGCCTCTGTTTTTTCCACCTTAACCTGAAAACATAAAAGACTAAAATGATTTGTTAATTCAATGAATCATAAACATAAAGGTAAATCCATTTACTGAACTCATACTATAATGTAGCCATTATAGTTATAATTGACTCTGTAGTCCTAAGTTAGTCATTGGAAGGATGCAGAAAACACTAGTATTAATTGTTTAAACCTATAATTGAAGTAGATGCATATACTTAAAATTTTTTCAGGACAATAACTAAGAAGGAGGATAAAGAGGAAGAAGAAGAGAAGGAGAGAGAAAGAAGGGGAAGTAAAAGAAGAAGAAGGAAGAGGAAACTTTCAGAAACTTTAGGAACATATGGCTCCCTGAGAGACAAGGATTTAGACATTGCGGTGCCTTTGTACTGCAGGTTAGTTTATGAAACAGTATTTTATTTTATATTAGGCTCTAAAACCAATGTATTTCTTTTTAGTTTTATGTTCTTATTTTGAGATATTTGACATATATATATATATGACATGTGTATAAGTTACAAAGCACAAAAGAGTGACTGAAGGGCTGGGCACAGTGGCTCATGTCTGTAATCCCAGCATCTCAGAAGGCTGAGGTGGGAGAATCACTTGAGCTTGAGAGTAAGCTCTGAAAGTATCTCATCTAGATATGTGCTAGATGCACATAAAAATATTATATGAGCACAGAAAAACTCAATAATATGAGGAAATCAAATAATATCTTCTTATTTTCATTTTTTATGTTCCTTTGTCTCAATACATATTTTGCATAGCAGGAGATAATCAGCTTGGTATAATGTTGTCACGAGTTGGAATTAGTAATATATTACAGATACATCAGTTTATACAGGAAGATTCTAGTTACTGAAATCACGACATTTTACAGTCCCTTGGTTCTACTTCTTTTATTCAAAGATATTTGAAAGTCAAGTTATTAACATTAGAACTGTTTTGACAGAGGTGGATACATAACATAAATTTAACCAATCTAATTGCCCAGCATAAAAATGTAAAATGAGGACAGTTCATATGGATTGGTTATGAAAGATAGTGGCCTGCAGGAGCTAGCATCTATCAACTATGAGAATAGGGGAACAGAGAAGACTAGTGGTGGCCAGCATCTATCAATTATGAGAATAGGTAGCCAGCATCTATCACTAAGTGGTGGCTAGCTTCTATCAACTATGAGAACAGGGGAACAGAGAAGACTAGTCCAGAGAGAACAAAGATTTAAGCAAAGGAGAGAAAGAAAAATGAAAATGGAAATGAACTTCTACGTGCTTTTATGGGATAGGTTCAATCCCTTCTTGAGTACTTCCTGACTTTGTTTGTGGTCCATTTTTTTAGTACTTCACCTTTTATTTCTTGAATTTGTTTTGTTATTTGCAAACACAGGTCCCCAATTAATTTTAATCTAAGCTTTGGATAAACACATAAAAGTGAAATTTCACTACTAGCATGATTATTCCTGCCAGATCTACTGTGCGCATCTAACTAAGTTATTTAACTTGTTTTGTATAAATCCAAGAAACAATGTTCCTGTCTGTTGTACCAATTACATGAATTAATACTTGTAAAATGCTTAGAATAGTGCCTTGCACATAGTAAACACTATGTAAGTGTTGGCTCTTGTTTGTATCCTCTCTATTTTGTAAGCATTTTTCATTTATTAATTCCATATTATATGCTACATTGTAATACACCCCAGGAAGCAAATAGTCCATTTGATGGAATTGGCTTCTTTTTAAATAGAAATGGTTTGCAGTATTTTTTAATGGAGAGGAGAGGGAAGGAAGGAGAAAAAATAAAACCATTGCTCATCATAGATCTGTGTTTTATTGCACAGAGGAATGACTTACCCTTTAAAAAGAACATTTAAGTAAAACTTTTAAAGATATTTTTCTCACATTTTAGGTTGTTGTTTCTAACATGTAGGACATTGTCATTTTGGAAATAAACCAAATAACCCTCAATAGTCATGTTTTTCAAAAATATCCATCTTTAAAGATGTCACAATTTCTCCCTGCAGTTTTACTTTCAACATGACCTGCTGTCTTAATATGAAAAGGCATTTGAAATGAGCTTAGTTCACTATTAATGAAACGTGTCTCAGGGTCACAGTAATTTTTTGTCTGCAATGAGGTTCTTCCTTTAGATTCTTATACTTCTTTTGAAGAACTGATGTGTTCAGCTTTAAATAATAAACTAAACTGCTCTCTCTTGTGTCAGAATGCAGGCCAGGTGGCCAGACAGATAACATGACAACTTTAGGAATGAATTTCCTACTCTTTCATACCTTATGAACTATACTTTCATTCCTCTTCAAATGCTGGCAAGCAAAACAAAAATGTTCTTAGAAAAGGATGGGAGGAAGAAAAACAAGATTTCAATTCATTATGGCCAATTCAGAAGTAAGCATGACAGTATATTTCCAAAACCAAACCAAACCTTCACTTCTTTAGAAGCAAGGAATAAGCTGAAGACTAAAATAAAAGTCCTACACTTCTTCAACAGACTAATGGACCCTCTTTTGGATAAAGTCTCCAAAGTTTTAATTCCTGGACATGGTAGGACAGAGGCTGGCCATGTCCCATTTGCTGCTACCCACCTTTCCCTTACTAATCATTACTAGATTTTTATCAAAGGTTGACTTGAGAAGAACAAAAGACCAGAGTACTTCTTTGCCCACCTCATTCAACCACCCAGTACCCTCCTCCTGTTTTTATGGTTCTGACATGACAGCCATCCCAGGCCACAAAGAGTCTCCTGAAGGATTACTGCTGGCTACAGATCAGTTCAGACTGATCTCCTGAGAATATATAGTTCCCTGGACTTGGCTGTACGCTTTGCCTTTTTACCTATGGGACCTAATGATAATGCATTTAAATGTTAAATCTCCACCCCAACGTGAATCTGGATCATATGTTGCTGTGTGTTTCATATATGTAAACCTAATACACGTGCACAACTTATGTCCATGAATATTCATAACCTTCTCCTATACCCTATAAAATATGTGTGTCCTGCTTCCCCATGCAGCAGAAATACCCACCTCTACTTTCTCCCCTTTGAAGCTGTATTAGTCTGTTTTCACACTGCTGATAGAGACATGCCCATGACTGGGCAATTTACAAAAGAAAGAGGTTTAATTGGACTTACAGTTACACATGGCTGGGGAAGCCTCACAATCATGGCGGAAGGCAAGGAGGAGCAAGTCATGTCTTACATGAATGGCAGCAAGCAAAAAGACAGAGTTTGTGCAGGGAAACTCCAATTTTTAAAACCATCAGATCTCACGAGATTTATTCGCTATCACCAGAACAGCACGGGAAAGAGCTGACCCCATGATTCAATTACCTCCCACCAGCTTCCTCCCACAACAGGTGGAAATTCAAGGTGAGATTTTGGTGGGGACACAGTTAAACCATATCAGAAACATGCTTTACGGTCTCTGCCAGAGGCTTGCTTCCCACCTGCAGGATGTAACCTGCCTAGAAATAAAATTCTTTAATTTGCTGATGTTGATTCTTTTTCAGTTGACTATATAGATATAGATAAATAAAGATATAGGGTACAGATATTTCAACCTGAATAAGCAATATGAAAAATGGAACTAGAGGTTCTATCTCTAAGCTATTAAGAGAGAAATGGGAACTTATGATGTTTATCCACGTTGGAATAAAATTTAAAATTCCTAGGAAAACTACTAATGTATAGAAAACAGATTTAAATGTTGTGTTAAGGTAACTTTTTTTCTGTAAAGGAGTCGCTTGGGGTTTTGTGAGTTTGGCATCATACGATGTGTGTAGTCTGATTGGTAGACTTGTTGGCACACTTGTAACATTTCTCTAATGGTGACTCTTGAATTGCTCCTCCTCTCTAGAATACACTGTCTGAAAATTGAGAGTGTCCATAGTCATCATAGTTGTTCAATTTGTACCCAGTCTGCTTGAACTGAGTACTCCTCAGAAATTTGGGGTTGTATTATTTTCTATTGTAACACATTACCCCAAACTTAGTGCTTTAAGGAAAAATTTAATATTGTATAGCTCTGTTGGTCAGAGTCTGACACAGGTCTCACTGGGCTAAAATCAAGGGACAGGTAGAACTGTGATCATTTCTGAAAACTTTAGGGGAGGATTCCTGACCTTGTCATTTCCACCTGCTTGAGGCTACCGTCAAGCCTTGTGGCTCATGGCCTCTTCTTCCATCTTCAGAAGGGAGATTTGAACCCTCCTTGCACTGCATCACTCTGACTTCTTCTTCTGCATTTCTCTTCTCCTTTTAAATGATAACATTGTCCCTCCTCTCACTGAGATAATGTAGGATAATCTTTTTATGTCAAGGGCAGCTGTTTATCAAACGTAATCCCACCTGCAACCTCAATAGCCTTTTTCATAGAACATAATATATTTATAGGTTCCTGGGATTAGGACATTGATATCTTTGGGGCCAGAGAGTGCCTTATTCTGCCTATCACAGAGACTACATTTGCCCTCTGTGTTGCTTAGCTTGTATTGTTCAATGCTAACTTTCACAAAAAGATCATAATTTAATCACTAAGTGTCTCCATTTGAGGAAAGTTACACTTATGAATACATAATAGAACCATTACTTGATATTCATGTAAAAGACTGGTTATTGTCAATAAAAGTTAGAATAATTATTATTGGAAAAATCGTTTGATTTCAAAGTGAAATGAGTAACAAAATGTGGATGCAAATTCACTCTCTTTATTAAAAATCGGAATAATGAGCGTCATAGGTAGTATTCATTATTTCTTTGATGAACTCAGTTTGGAAATTTTATAAACAACCAAGCAAACTGAGAATATGGCCACGTGATAAAACTAAACAGGAAGATTTAAAGACATACAGATAAGCTAACTTGAAGGGAAGAATAGAAGATTAAATCAAATGTTGAATAGCGCAAACAAATCAGTTGTTAATTTTAGATTAAAAAATCATTATCTTCTTTAAAGACCTTGACAAACCATGTACCTAAGTAACAGTAACTCAATTAAGCATCTCATGCATGAAACACAACACTCCATTCTTTTGATTTCATTTTTTGCAAAATTAAATTTTAATTTAAGTAATATTTTGCTAGAAATAACAAAAATAATCAACACAGCAATCCTACTTAAGCAGGACTTTATGCTTTCTGTGCTTTTGATGTAAAGTAAAACTAATCACAAGCATTCACTATGCATGAGAAGCTAAGATTTTATATAGTTTAATTAATGTAACCTTCAAATAATTAACACAAGGAAGTCCATATTATCATTCTCACTTTATAGATGTAAAACCTGAAGCACTGAGAGGTTTTATAACTTACTTAGGAATAGCTATATTGTGAAAGATAGATAGCTTTTCTAACCCACACATCCTGGCTTCATAACTTCAACTATTAAGTGGTTCCCTACTGTCTTCTAACTTGGGTCACATACAAGTCTTTTCCTTCTTAAATGGAAGACTCCCAAAAGCTTATGTTGTTGAAATTTGATCAGTTATCATGCGAATTAAGAAAAAATATATAATTTCTTTCTCATGTTATTGGACAATTTACCAAACTTTGCATCTTTTAGATTGCCGTTATTCTGTTCTTCCTATGGTGAGCTATGCTATGTTGCATTATTCATTCAACTTCTACATTTTCGGCCTCAAAATTACAAATCTCAATGCCTGCTAAATGTAAACAATGTAAGTTTTTACAGCTTGGAAATAATGAGAGTCAGTCAGTTAAAATGTTCTTTATCTCACTGGGCCTGGATATGCATGCCTGCTGTCTTTCCTACTCAGCTCAGTACTTTGGAGAGAGGACAAGGTCAAGATGACCATTTAATACTTTTCTATGGCTGTATAACAAATTGCAATAAACTGAGCAGTGTAAAACACAATTTATTATTTTACCGTTTCCGTGGGTCTGGAATCAGGATATGGATTTACTAGGTCTTTTGCTCAGGGTATCCCTGGACTGAAATCAAGGGACTACAATTCCATTTTAGGTTTGGAGTCTTTTTTCCAAGTGGTTTCATGAATAATTCATTTTCTCGTAGCTATAGGACTGCAGTTTTCAGCTCCAAGAATCAACCCATTGTTTTTGATCTTGTGGCCTTTTTGGAAACATAGCAATCTGCTTCGTCAAAGCCGATAGATGAGTGTCTGTCATCCGATGCTTCACTTTTTAAAAAATGGCTCAGCTCAGTAAATCAGTATACAAAAACAATCTCCATTTTGATTCACTACAAGTAAGTTGATAGCAATCGAATCATAGGAATGATATCCCATTATATCCACATGCTTCCCTGCACATGTTATATGGAGAGGAAGGGTTACATGGAGAATATGTACCTGGAGTCAGAATACTTGGGGCATCTTAGAATTCTGTTTGCCACACATCATTTTCCAAGTTTGATACAAACATTATAAACCATCCATCTTCCAAGTGTCTAGGTTAAAAAGATTTTACTCTTAAAATTCAGTAATGTGATGGACGAAGTTTTAATATCCATTATTGTTTATTATGTATATTTTCAAATGTAAAATACTAAAGTCTATTTTGTTTATTTGGAACATAGTGTCTTTTTTGCTGTGAAGATGTTTCATAGTTGAATTTTAGCGTTCCTGTTCTATGTCAAACTGTCGTTTGAGAACTTGAATATAAACAATATGCGATATGTTTATTTCTATATTTATTTGTGGTATTTTAATTGAGTTTTCTTATATACACTAAGTTGACATTATTTAATTTATTGAAAGTTTAAGACTTCATTTA
The DNA here is from genome assembly GCF_029281585.2 of Gorilla gorilla gorilla. Classification (NCBI taxonomy): domain Eukaryota; kingdom Metazoa; phylum Chordata; class Mammalia; order Primates; family Hominidae; genus Gorilla; species Gorilla gorilla. The sequence goes on from NC_073243.2 coordinate 75,668,445, forward strand.
GTTTAAAAAGCAAATAGTCTATCTAAACTAATAAAAGATCAAGACAACAGCTTAAGTCTGATTAAAACTTCTAAGAATTTAAGGAATTGGGAGTATTTTACTGAATCAAAGCTGTTTGTGCTTTATAGCAGGGGTTCCCAACCCTTGGGCCATGGACCATAACCTGTCAGTAGTCTGTTAGGAACTGGGCCACACAGCAGGAGGTGAGCATCAGGCAAGCAAGCATTATCATCTGAGCTACACCTCCTGTCAGATCAGTGGTAGCATTAGATTCTTATAATAGCTCGAACCCTGTTGTGAATTGTGCATGCCAGAGATCCAGGTTGCACACTCCGTATGAGAATCTAATGCCTGATGATCTAAAGTAAAACAGTTTCATCCCAAAACCATTCCCCCAGCATAAAAATTGTCTTCCACGAAATCCATCTCTGCTGCCAAAAATGTTGGGGACTGCTGCTTCATAGAATGTAGCTAGATCTACTATCGTGGCTCAATAGCAGAAAAATCTAATCACTGTTTGGGGGTCTCTTCGAATGAGAAAGAAACAGGGTCAGACTAACATGGGAAATAGAAAAAAGAAAACACAGTGTTAAATGTTACACTGTTTTCTTGAGTCCACAAAAAATATTTTCTTATGGTGAGTAAATCGACTTTTAATCTTATGCTCACTGCATAGGTGCCAGGGAAATACTCTATCCAGCAAAAAATATTTTCCAACTTCATGGCTGCAACAAAAATATTTGCTAAAGTGTGGAATTATCTCCCCTATTGGGACTGAGAGACTAAGCAAGGGAAAGCCTTATATATTATGGCAACTCTTGTGATCATTTTGAGACTTTGAATATGTTACGGTACAAATTTCACCTGATGGTATTCCACTAAGATGACATATGGGCACAGCAGACGCTTGCCTACAACTTGACCTGGAACTGAAAGTCCATTGTAAAGATAAACAATGTTAGCACTCCTCTAGATAATAGGTAATTTGACTAAAAATGCATCTACTTATTATTCATAGAGGATTTTCATAAAGTTTTTGAATACACATTTTTTAACAACAAAGGTTTAATAATTTATGTAGTTCACATAAGGCAATTAGTTCTCATGCAACAAAATTAATTCTCACATTTAATTATCTTTTTATAACCTAGTTCTGTACAATTCAGAATATCATTTCTCAAGAAACAATGTAATAAATAATGCTTATATTATCAAAATAACTCTGTTCTCTTTATTCAATTTATAATTTATCCAACACAATGCAAGTTAATAACAATATTGTTAAGCATATAATAGTCGTGATGATAGCTGAGTAAATTGCTGTAAAATAAAACAAACTACTAGTAAAAGTCCTTAGTAGAGTCAAGTACTAGTAATTAAGGAAAACCAGCTAATTAGATATAAACAGAATCTTTGGTTACTCACTTGGCTTTTAAATAAAAATCATACTAGGTTTCGTTAACTACAAATTTGCTGCAAATCATCTACTTTGCATTTTTATAAAGCATCTCCATCGCTGTTTATAATTTGCATAAGCGTTAGCTCTGATTAGTATATAGTGCTATCTCCCAAGTAAATAGAGAAGTTCTGATTTTATTGCATCTAGCACAGGCCTATTATGTAATATGTTTTCTTTCAGATTATATATTGTCATTGTCATTGGTTCTTGAGGTCATTAATTCTCTGTGCCATCTGAATTTCTCATATTTTGGATTTTTCCTGCCATGTGAATTTTTTGTGTGGATGTTCTTTGCAGCTGTTTATGTTGTTGCTGCTGTTGTTTTTTTTTGCCTTCAGTAGGATTCTTTTGTTTCAGTTATGTATTGTTGAATAACAAGTTATGTTAAGAGTTAATGGTTTAAAAACAAATTATTATCTCTTATGATCATGTGGATTGACAGTGCTCAACTTTGTGGATCTTGCCTTGCGTTACCAGATGTGATCAGATGGTAATGCAAATTCAGACTTTGTGGTACCAAGAAACACAAATTTCCAATTATTTCGAGATGGAATTTTTATTTTGACAACTACTTGCTTAACACATATAGGCATCTTGTCATCTCCTTCGATTGAAGTGTGGTTGTTGACCTTCCTCTTCACGTAGAATTTAGTTCTTTTTTTTATGGTAAAAGGTAAGTTTTGTTTTTCTTTTTTATATGAATATTCTATTTTTTCAGGATGGCTTGTTGGAAATATTTTTCTTCCATTAAATAATTTCACAAATTAATTAAATACAAATGTAAAGTCATCTCATTCTTCATTCTCTAGTTTTTTCCATTAATCTGTCAATTCCTATCACATAGGCCACACTATCAAGCTAGCTTATATCAAGTAATTAATGAGGTGCCCTAAAACACTTTCGTTTTCAAGTAGATTTTCACTATTGTAGGTTCATTATGTTTCCATAAAAATTTTAGAATCAGCTTGTCAATTATAACAAAAAATATATATTATTTTTTATTGGGATTGTTTTGAAATTATATATCATAATGAGAGTATAGATATCTTAGCAATACAGTCATCAAATAATGAACATGGTATGCACTAATTAAGGCTTTATTACCTTTATTATTTATTGTCCTTAAATAGGGTTTTCTTTATTTCAGCAATTTTTATAGTATTTGTTTCTGCATTGAACAAACAATAAATTGATCACAAGGCTTTTACATGTTTTATACTATTGTAAATACTATTTTTTATATTGTATTTTCCATTTTTAAGAATAGAAGTGTAGGGCGTGGTGGCTCATGCCTGTAATCCCAGCACTTTGGGAGGCCAAGGCTGGCAGATTGCCTGAGGTCAGGAGTTCAAGACCAGCCTGGTTAACATGGTGAACCCCATCTCAACTTAAAATACAAAAATTAGCCAGCCACGGTGGCTCATGCCTGTAGTCCCAGCTACTCAGGAGGCTGAGGCAGGAGAATTGCTTGAACCTGAGAGGTGGAGGTTGCAGTGAGCTGAGATCATGACACTGCACTCCAGCCTGGGTGACAGAGGGAGACTCAGTTTCAGAAAAAAAAAAAAAAAATGCAATTAAATTTTGTATGTTAACTTTGTATCTGCAGTTTTGTTAAAAATAGTTTTTAGATATAAGTCATTTATAGATTACTTAGGATATCTGCCTTCTTCTTTTAAAATTTCTCTCTTTATTGCATTGGGTAGCACCTCCACTATAATGTTTATTTAAAATAATAAGACAGAATCATCTTTCTTGTTTCTCTTCTTAGGAAGAATATGTTCAGTCCATTTTTCAGTTACAGCAATTAGAATGATAGCTGTAGGTTTTTTAAAGATGTTATTTAGTGCACAGAGAAAGTTTATTTCCTTTGAGCTTTTACAGAAATTTGTTCACATGAATGGGTATTAAATTTTGTCAAAGATATTTTAACATCTATCAAGAAGATTAGATAATGTTTCTATTTTCATCTGTAAGTGTTTTAAATTGTATTCATCTTCAAATATAAATTAAGTTGCACATTTAGGAAAAAGCAGATGATATATTGCACTATTTGTTATAGTAGAATATCTTAAGAATGTATTGGAGCATATATATATATATATATATATATATATATTTCCTCACTATTTGATTCATCTAAATGAAGATTTTAAATTTTATTCTCCTTTCTAATAATCCAATTTAGATTTCATTGATATTCTCTGTCATTTGACTAGTTTTTTAATGTCTGCACTTATCTTTCTCATATCACATATTTTAATATTTCTTTTCTGTAATACATTAATTTGTAGTATTTTTTTCCCAAGACACTTTGTATTCCCAAATTTAGATAAGTTGCATTTTTATCCTCATTTAGGTCCAAATGAGTTCTACTGTCTTTGTTATTTTATATTTGACACATGCATACATTGGAATGGTTTGTTAGTTTACAAAATATTTAGAAGTTTTAAAGATATCTTTCTGGCTTGTTTCACCAATATTTAAAAGTTTTAAAGATATCGTTCTGGCTTATTTTTCACTTAATATAATGACCTCTACTTCCATCCTTGTTGTTGCAAATAACAGGATCTCTTTCTTCTTTATGGCTGAATTGTACTCCATTGTGTATAGATATCACTTTTTCTGTATTTATTCATCTCTTGAAGAAGACTTAGTTTGCTTCCAATTCTTGGCTGTTGTGAATAGGGCTACAATAAATCATCAAAGTGCAGATATTTCTTTGGTATAGTGATTTCTTTTGAGTATACATGTTAACAGCAGGATTGCTGAACCATATCCTAGCTCTATCTGAGAAACCTCCAAACTGCTCTCCTTAGTGGATGTACTAATTTACATTCCCCCCCAACAGCGTAAGAAATTTCCCTTTTCCCCATATCCTCACCAGCATTTCTTATTGCCAATCTTTCGGATAAAAGTCATTTTAACTGGCGTGAGAAAATATCTCATTGTCGTTTTGCACAAAAATACAGACTTTACATGTTCTCACTTGTTTGTGGGGGCTAAAAATTAAAACAATTTAATTCATGGAGATAGAGAGCAGAATGACCATTACCAGAGGCTGGCAAAAATAGTGGTGGGGGAGGTAGACAGTGGGATGGTCAATGGGTACAAAAATATAATTAGATAGAATGAATAAGATCTAGTCTTTGATAGCTCAACAGGGTGACTATTGTTACTCAACAATAATTTATTGTACGTTTAAAAATAATTTAAAGAGTATAATCTAATTGCTTATAACACAAAGAAAGAATGTTTGAGGAAATGGATACCCCATTAACCCTGATATGATTATTATGCATTGTATGCCCATATCAAAATATTTCATATATAACTCAAGATGGGTTAAAGGCTTAAATGTAAAACCCAAAACATTAAAAACACTAGAAGAAAACCTAGGCAATACCATTCAGGTTGTAAGCATGGACAAAGGCTTCACGACAAAAATGCCAAAATAGTGGAAACAAAAGCCAAAATTGACAAATGGATCTATTTAAACTAAAGAGCTTCTGGAAAACAAAAGAAACTATTATCAGAGTGACCAGGCAACGTACGGAATGGGAGAAAATTTTTGCAATCTACCCATCTGAAAAAGGGCTGATATCCCTAATTTGTAAGAAACTTAAACATATTTACACAAAAAAGACAACCCCATCAAAAACTTGGCAAAGGATATGAACAGACACTTCTCAAAAGAAGACATTTGGCCGGGTGCGGTGGCTCACCCCTGTAATCCCAGCATTTTGGGATGCCGAGGCAGGAGGATCACAACAAGGTGAAACCCCGTGTCTACTAAAAATGCAAAAAAAATTAGCGGGGCGTGGTGGCGGGCGCCTGTAGTTCCAGCTACTCGGGAGGCTGAGGCAGGAGAATGGCATGAACCCGAGAGGCGGAGCTTGTGGTGAGCCGAGGTTGCACCACTGCACTCCAGCCTGGGAGACAGAGCGAGACGCTGTCTCAAAAAGAAAAAAAAAAAAAAAAAAAAAAAAGGCATTTACGCAGCCGACAAACATGAAAAAAGGCGCAATATTGCTGATCGTTAGTGAAATGCATATCAAAACCGCAATGAGATACCATCTCACAACAGTCAGAATGGCGATTATTAAAAAGTTAGGAAGCAATAGATGCTGGCGAGGCTGTGGAGAAATAGAAACACCTTTACACTGTTGGTGGGAAGTAAAGTAGTTCAACTATTGTGGAAGTCAGTAAGGTGATTCCTCCAGGAACTAGAACCAGAAATACCATTTGATCTAGCAATCCCATTATTGGATATATACCCAAAGAAATATAAATCATTCTACTGTAAAGACACATGCACATGTATGTTTATTGCAGCACTATTTACAATAGCAAACACATGGAACCAACCAAAATTCTCATCAGTGATACACTGGATAAAGAAAATGTGGCACATATACACCCTGGAATAGTATGCAGCCATAAAAAGAAATGAGATAATGTCCTTTTGCAGGGACATGAATGAAGCTGGAAGCCATCATCCTCAGCAAACAAACACAGGAACAGAAAATGAAACACCTCATGTTCTCATTCATAAGTTGTAGTTGAACATTGAGAACACATGGACACAGAGAAGGGAACAACACACACCAGAGCTTGTTGTGGGGTGGGGAGTAAGGGAAGGGAACTTAGAGGAAGGTAATAGGTGCAGCAAACCACCATGGCACATGTATATCTATGTAACAAACCTGCACGTTCTGCACATATATCCCGTTTTTTTTAGAAGAATTAAAAAAAATTCATATACCCATTACTATTTTATTTTTTATCTATATTTTTGAAACAGAGTCATGCTTTTCTTGCTCAGTGCTACAGTCCTATAGCCCCGACCTCCTGGGCTCAAGCAACTCTCCCACCTTAGCCTCCCAGGTGGCTTGCACTACAGGTGCACACCACCATGCCTGGCTAATTTTTTTGTTATTTTTTATTTTGTAGAGATGGTCTCACTATGTTGTCCATGTTTGTCTCAAATTGCTGAGCTCAAGCAATCCTCCTGCCTCAGCTTCCAAAATGCTGGGATTACAGGCATGAGCCACCACCTCCAGACATACATACCCCATAAAAATATACACCAACTGGCCGGGCGCGGTGGCTCACGCCTGTAATCCCAGCACTTTGGGAGGCCAAGGCGGGCGGATCACGAGGTCAGGAGATCGAGACCATCCTGGCTAACATGGTGAAACCCCGTCTCTACTAAAAATACAAAAAAAAAATTAGCCGGGCGTGGTGGCGGGCGCCTGTAGTCCCAGCTACTCGGGAGGCTGAGGCAGGAGAATGGCGTGAACCCGGGAGGCGGAGCTTGCAGTGAGCGGAGATCGCGCCACTGCACTCCAGGCTGGGTGACAGAGCGAGACTCCGTCTCAAAAAAAAAAAAAAAAAATATACACCAACTATGTACTCACAAAAAATAAAAGTAAAAGTGTTTAAAAGAAGAAAGCTTTCTGGGTTTTTATTAATAATATAATTTCTCTGAGGTTAGAAAACATATGTGTATAATATCATTTTAAAATAACTTAAGCAAGTATCAAGAACCAGCAAAACATTCTAGCATGGTGAATGCTTTATGTGCACTCCAAAAGGATATGCATACTTCAGGTTTTGGATGTAATATTGTATCAGGTAAATTAGATTGTGTTGGTTGATAATATTGTACAAGTATTCTGTATTCTTGAAGATTTTTTAAAAGTAAACTTTTATTTTGGAATAGTGTTAGGTTTATTAAAAAATTGCAAAGATAATGCAGAAAGTTCCCATATACCCACCACTCAGTTTCTCCTATCATTAGCATCTTACATTGTATGATCCATTTGTTACAGTTAAGAAGTCAATGTTGATATATTGTTTTTAATTAAAATATATCGTTTATTCCAAATTTTAGTTATTAGCTTATGTGTTTTCTGTTCAATGATCCCATCCAAGATACCAGATTTTATTTAGTTGATGTCTCTGTTGGCTCCTCCTAGCTCTGGCAGTTTCTCAAACTATTTTTGTTTTTGATGATCAGGACAGTTTTTTAGAGGACGGGACTGCTCAAGTATTGAGATTTTTCAGATATTTTTCTCAGAATTAAACTAGGTCTCTGCATTTTGGAAAGAAAGGCAGCAAAGGTAAAGTGCCATTTTCATCACATCATAACAAGGGTACATACTATAACATCTGACATCACTGTTCAATTTTACCTTGATCGTATGGTTGAGGCAGTGTTTGTTTTTGAAGTTTCTCCACTGTAAAGTTACTGATTTTTTCCCCCTTCTTGGGCTCCATTCTTTGGAAGGACAATATTACACCCATTTCAAACTTAAAGTGAAAGTTATGTGTAAAATCCTAAAAGGTAGAGTATTCACACATATTATTTTAAATTTTTCTGTATATTACATTTTTATATTCTTTCCAATTTATTTAAACCATGTGTTCACATGACTATGAAATCATGAACATTATTTTTACTTTGTTTTTTCATTCAGTTATTTTTAATCCCCAAATGTTGGGGGCTCTTCCAGTTGAGCAAAGAGTTTTCCTTTGCCATATTTCACAATATTTGGAAATACATATGCCATATTTCCATTATATACAGCCATATAGTCCATTAAATCCAAATGTATATTTACAACATGCTCCAGAATCATCTTTTATATTTTGTATATTTATTATGGGCCTTAGTCCTAAGTCAGCCATTTTACTAAGAAGACTCAGCTTATCTCTAAATACTTCTATATGTAATTATTTTTATCTATATTAAAGTAAGCATTAAAAACTCATAAATAAATAATTCATTTTGATGTCTCTAGGTACAGTCTATCTCATGGTTTATTTTAGCTTCTTCCCCTTATTTATCTGTAAATTTACACTCCAATAGTGAGAAACTTACCTCTCACAATTTGCCATCAATTACACAATTTTTAGTCCCATATACATTAATAAAGTATCTCTGCTGTTAACCTACACTCTCATGGGAAGTCATATTACCAATTAGAGGATAGTTTTATGTTCAGTTTATTTTTTTCTTTAGTCCCACTTGACCTAGGACACCACTAATACTTTTACCGTCACTGTAACTGGCCTTTTCCAAAACTTCCTAAAATTTGAATCACTTATGCAGCTTTTCCATACTGGCTTGTTTCACTTGGTAATATGAATTTAAGTCATGTATTTTTATGACTTGATGGTTCATTTATTTTGATCAATGAATAATATTCCATTGTTTGTGTTATCAAAATTTGCTTATTCATTCTTCTTTTGAACAGCATCTTGGTTCTCTCCAGTTTGGGAGATTATAACTGTCCTATAAATATTGATATGTAGTGTTTTCAGGAGGATATAAGTTTTCAAAATTTGTTTAAAGTTTTATTTTATGTTCAGAGGTACATGTGCAGGTTTGTTACGTAGGTAAACTTGTGTCATAGGGGTTTGTTGTACAGACTATTTCACCACTCAGGTATTAAGACAAGTACTCATTAGTTAGTTATTTCTGATCCTCTCCCTCTTCCCACCCTTTACCCTCTGATAGGAGGGTGGCTGAATAGTATTCCATAGTATATGTACAACATTTAAAAAATCTAGTCTATTATTGATGGGCATTTAGGTTGATTCCATGTCTCTGATAATGGGAATAGTGCCACGACCAACATATGTGTGCGTGGGTCTTTATAGTAGGATGATTTATATTCCTCTGGATATACACCTAGTAATGGGATTGGTAGGTCAAATGGTATTTCTGTCTTCAGGTATTGGAGGAATTGCCACACTGTCTTCCACAATGGTTGAACTTATTTTACATTCCCACCAACAGTGTATAAGCATTCCTTTTTCTCCACAACCTTGCCAGTATCTGCTATTTTTTTGACTTTTTAATAGCCATTCTGACTGGTGTTAGATGATATCTCATTGTGGTTTTGATTTGCATTTCTCTAATGGTCAGTGATGTTGAGTTTTTTCATATGATTTTTGGCCACAGGTATGTCTTTTTTTGAGATGTGACTCTTCATGTCCTTTGCCTACTTGGGTCTGCTTTATTTTTTCTTGTAAACTGTTTTTAAGTTCCTTATAGATGCTGGATATTAGACCTTTGTCAGATGCATAGTTTGCAAAAATTTTCTCCCATTCTGTAGCTTATCTGCTTACTCCGTTAATTTGGTTTGCTGTGCAGAAGCTCTTTTGTTTATTTTAAAATTCATAAAGAACCAAAAAAGAGGTCAAATAGCCAAGGCAATCCTAGGCAAAATAAATAAATAAACCTGGAGGCATCAGGCTACCCAACTTCAAACTAGACTACAGGGTTACAATAAACAAAACAGGACGGCACTTGTACAAAAATAGACACATAGACCAATGGAATGGAATAGAGAACCCAGAAATAAGACTTCACACCTACAGCTATCTGATCTCCACAAACTGACAAAAACAAGTAATAGGGGAAAATTTTCCTATTCAATAAATGGTGCTAGAATAACTGGTTAGTCATATGTAGAAGACTGAAACTGGATCGCTTCTGTACACCATATACAAAAATTAACTCAAGATGGATTAAAGATGTTAATGTCAAACCCAAAACTATAAAAACCCTGGAAGACAACCTAGGAAATTACATTCATGACATAGGCCTGGGCAAGGATTTCATGATGAAGACACCAAAAGCAATTACAACAGAAACAAAAATTGACAAATGGGATGTAATTAAGTTTTCACATCTTGTGGATAAATACATAGGTCCGTGATTGTTAGATTGATTACATGATAAGACTATAACTTATGAAAAATTGTCAGTCTATTTTCCAAATCAGCTGTACCACTCTGCATTCCCACCAGACATGGATGAGATGTCTCATTTTTCTGCAGTCTCATCAGCAACTGATGGTCAGTTTTTTTGACTTTATCCATTTTAATAAGTGTGTGCTTTAAGTTTTAAATGCACTAGTTCTATTTAATGGTAAAAACAAATTGCTTAAATCTTTAACTAAAATCATAAGCTGAGATATTTCTAATTGTCAGATGTTTCCCTCTTATAATTTTAACTCCATTGCTAGGTTTATACATATTTAAAATTATTGGGTTTTAAAAAAATTGACCCTTTTATTATTAGAAAACATGCTTCTTTTATCTAGAAATATGTTTTGTCCTACAGTCTATTTTCTGATATTAATATGGACATTCCAATTTACTTGTAATTAGTATTATTATATAATTTTTATTCATTTTAAACTGTGTTTATTATTAAAACATGTTTCTTCTTATTTGTATGCATTTGATTCTTGCTGTGTTTCATTTGCCCATCTGAATCTTTTAACTGTAATAATTGCTCCATTAATAATACTTGAAATTAATGATATAATTTTCATCTACTTTCTTGCTATTTGTTTTGTGTTTGTTTCATTTTTCTCTTCTTCTCCTTTCTTGTTTTCATTGGATTAAGTAATTTTGTTATTCCATTTTTAACATCCCTATTGGTTTTTTAGAATGCTTTTAAAAAAAAATTTGCAGTAGGGATTCGAATATGCTTCTAATTCTTTTTTCAATGCACCATCAAGTAATATCATAACACTTCAGGTATAATGTAAATTTTACAACATCTTACCTCATTTTAAATTTTTCCAATACAATTTTTCTTTACTTTAAATGTTGTTTCTACTTGTGTTATAAACCTTAAAATTCTTTGTTATTATATTTCTTTGGTCATTCATTATTTTCAATAAAATACTCTTTAAAATCCTTTTGTAGTTACTTATAATTACCATGTCTGCTCTATTTGGTAAACATTAAAACAATGTTTAAATTTTCTTTAAATTTCCCTTAACTTCCATAGTTGATTTTAAGTATGTCTTATGATACAGAACTTCTGGTGATAAATTTTCTCAGCATTGATTTAATCTCAAATATTTCTTTATTTCCCATTTTTGAAAGATATTTTCAACGAATATAGAATTACTGGCTAAATTTATAATTTTTTCTTATAGTGCATTAACATTTCATTTTATTTTCTGCAGCATGAGGTATTTCAGAAGAGAAATCCGTGGAGCTTTTATTATTCCTCATACCTACCCCTGAGTTAAATACATATTTTTTCCTTAGGTGCTTTTAAGATTAAAGGACAATGGTATTCACAATTTGAAAATGTCTAGGTATGGTTTCCTTTAATTTTGCCTTGCTATTTGCTAAGCTTCTTGGCTCTGTAAGTTGATTTTTTATTGAAATTTGGAACATTTTCAGTTATTATTTTCTGAATTTTTTTTTCTGACTGAATCTCTGTCTCCTAACACATAGACTCTGACTCCAAATACATAGATGCCGGATTGCTGAATGTCAGTGATAATGTCGGGTGGGATTTTAGAATTTTTTTGTTTTTCTTCTTTAATTTGGATGATTTAACTTGATTTGTTTTCAAGTTTACTGATATTCAGTATCTAATCTACTATTAAGGCCATTTAGTGAATTTTTCATTTCAGATCTTTTTTTCCAGTTATTCAATTAATTTTTATAGTTTTAATTTTTCTACCAAAATTATCTATAATTTCTCTTATTATGTTCATTTTTTCCTTACTGTCTTTAAAATATTTGCAATAGCAGTTTTAAATTCTTTGATTCTAATTTCAACTGCTTTGAATGTTCAAGTTTATATGATAACTCATTGTTGGGGCAGAATTACACACCTTTGTGAGTCTATTGCTCAAGCTAGCCATTGCAGAAGTACACTCTTCCTTCAACATAATTTGCTCACATCAGCATCTTAGAATTTTACAGTAAAGCACTGGTTAAAATTTATGCTCTCTAAAACACTGTAATTTAACTGAGTAAATTAGATATAAAAGACCAGTTAGATATGGTACCTTTGTTACATGACATGTTGTGTGAAGTTAATAAGCCTATAGAATTGTAGATATCTGTTTACAATAAATATACACATTTTGCAGTAAGTACATAACTAATTCAGTTACTCCTGACTTCAGTATCATGTCTACATTAACAATGTTACAAGCACAAATAAATAATGAGAGGAAAGGGAAAAATGCACACTACTCTAGCTTTAATTGTGTCCAATAAGCTTGTTAGATTATGAATTGCATCCATTGCTTTTATTATAGAAATCACTAAATCTTTTAGATGAGAAAGGAATTGAAAAATAGAAGACAAAGAAGGCATTCTGAAGTTGAACAAAGACACATGTAGACATATTATATGCATACTAAAGTAGATTGCTAGACAGAGAAGCTGACAAATAGTAATCAGATAGAGTAATGAAATATGTCTAACCATCCTGTCAAGTGCAATTCTGGGTGGAGAGACAAATGAAGTGGGCTGAGCACTTGCATACTGACATTCACTTAAGATGCAATCCTAATGATGCAGACCTTGATCCCTCCATATGCATCACTGCCATATACATTACATATACATATATTTAAAAATCTGAACAAAGCTAAAATCTGAAAAGACAATTTATTTGGTTTATTTATCATCGTAAGTCTGTTCCACCAGGAAGAAGTATAAGGAAATGTTATATAGTCTTCAGGTGTGAAGAAATCTGTGCATTAGTTGGTAAGAGCAACATTTTTTTCCTCACTTTGCATCCTGAGTTTACATTATTATTTTTCTGGCTATGGAACCTTGAACCAGTCACTTAATACCTCAAAGTCTCTCATTTAAAAATAGAAAGTTAACAGTTTGTATAAAATACCACCTATTTTATATAACATTTAAGATGATATGATACACCATGTATAAAACACTTAGAATTGAACACATGGTAATCATTTACTAAATATCCTAGCATATTTTATGAACAACTTATTATTTGTGAAGTTGATTACAATATATTATTATATCAGAATTTGCATAGATTTCTGGATCTTACCTATATGAGGCAATAATTATTTCTACAGGTTTCTAAGATTAAATGCTAATATGAGGTAATAATTTTTCACTTTCAGGATAGCAACATGGTGTTTTAATATTATGATTTAAAGCATGATATTGGAAAATGTATTAAAAGCAGTGTATTTATAATTATCATACCTGTTACCCAGCTTTTCAAGATGAAAAATATTTCTTTTTAAAATATAGAACTGAAAGGGCAAGGCAGTCATGGGCACCTCTTGTAGGTCTCCAAAATGTTACTGCTGCAGCAAACCCCACAGGATTCTAAACTTAGTGAGATTGTGGGAGGGGAATGAGGCAGGATATTCTCAGGGTTTCAAATTCCCAAAGATGTATGATGTATATTTCCTGAACTTGTATAGAAGAATTGAAAGAATAATAAACATACCTTCCACGGATGGGTGTGTAAAGGCCCCCTCTGGATTCAAAATAGTAATGCACTAAAGTGACAGGGCAGGTGGCGTCTAGAGCAGAGGGAGGTGAGAAATAAGCACATTTGTAAAACAAATGGTGATGTGATTGAAAAGAAGGAAGATGCCTCATGTTGTCAAAATACCAGCATCATGGTTTCGAAAACATAATCACATTTTCATCAAAATAAGAAGCATAACTTCAGAGTATATGCAGAAATTACATTTTACAAAGGGCCAGCCTTGTCCAGTACTCCATATACTATACACAATCAATACAACCAAGTTCCGATTTGCCTAACTTCGGCCTAAAGAATGAATCCATAATTCTATATAAAATGTAAAGATTTAGGGGTTACAATTGAAATAACCCCCTTACACAAGGAAAATGAGCAAATATTCCTTTTGTATGTGTTTTACTCCTCTTACTTAACTCTTCAATGCTTACATTTTTCAAAATGTTTTAATTTACACACACACACTTAAATTAGTTATTTACAATATGTCTGTGAAATAGAATAATAATTTCTATTTCAATTTCAATTGTATAGAATACAAAACTGAAATCCATAGAGATTGAAGATTTGGCCAGTGTTAACAAAACAGTAATCAACAAAGCATAAGCTAAAATCAGCCCCCCAAATCTGATTTTTTTAGTTTATGAAGACAAACTCTTTTCTATCTCATTATTGCATGATCAAAACACTATATGGCTGACAGAGGAGATACATTTCTTGGATGAAGCATTTTATGTAAGCTGTTGGAATTTCCACAATTAACTACCAAGTCAAGTCAGTAATATCCACTGGCAATCTTAGTATGAGGGATCAGCCTTCTCCATGATCTCGGGAATTTTTATGTAAAAAGATCCTGGAGAGGCAATACCTTGCATTATGCCTTGGTCAGCTCAGGCTGCTCTCACAGATTACCATAGACTGGGTGGCTAAACTAATAAACATGTAGTTTTCAAAGTTCTGGAGGCGAGAAAGCCCAAGATCAGGATGCCAGTATGGATGGTTTGGTGAAGAACCTCTGTCTTGTTTACAGAATTTTGACTTCTCACTTTCTTCTCACATGGCAGAGAGCAGAGAAAGAGAGGACAAACTCTCCTCTCTCTTCTTATTAAAGCACTAATCCTATTCATGAGGGTGCCACCCTTATGACCTACTTACCTCCCAAAGGTCCCAATTCCTACTGCCACCATACTGGGGGTTAGAATTTCAACATATACATTTTGAGTGGACACAAATATTCAGTTCACAACACCTGCCATAGAGCTCATAACATTCTACCCTCATAATGACAGACCCATGTATAGATCTATGTATGAAACGAATGCAAAGAATCTTGGATCATAATCCTGACTTCATAGTTCTCACATTATAGCCCTCTCTTCATTTTGTATTTTGCAGTAATTTTAAAAAATCTTAGAAACAAAATTATGAAAACGCTATAAAGTAATGATTTTATTGTAAAATGCTTTTCCTCTAGGTGTAATGTATTTCTTCACTATCCCTTGGATATCTTACCAGATTATTCAGTGTATATGTGGAGGATACAAATAATGAGAAAAACAGCAAATAACCAAGTCAGTTATTTTCAGAATTTATATATATATAATGCATTTTAAAATATAATTTTAGTGAAAATCCGCTGAATAGAAATGAAAGTAAAAGTCCATTTAGATCAATTCCATTAGCTATTTTATGTAGACAATTATTTTTCAATAACAAGTTATTAATAACTTGTTAGGATTCTTCTCATTTAACTTCGAGAGGAAAGCAGAAGATACCAAGGAAAGGATTGGGAACATTTTTCAACATGCCCGAACATATAGTTCTGAGAATACGGGATGTTTTCTAGACTTTTAGAATAACTTCACCAAAGAAAATGAGTAAATATGCACTCAGATTATTAATATTGATGGAGCATCTATTTTTTCCAATCCAAATTTAGGTTGTTTTTGGAGATTGGATGAAGCATGCAATTTTAATGCTTTATTCATGGGAATAAGTAGGAAAGAAGATAGAAATAAGTGGACAACTGTAAGTGCAAAATCTTAAAAGTTGCTTGTGCAAGTTTTAACTCTAATACATTCTCTTTCCCTGTGGATTTCGGCAGGCAGATGAAATAAATGACCACTAAATAATAGTATGCATGAAAGAAATAGATATTTCAGGAAATAAAGGCATAGAGAAAATAGCGTGCAGTTTAAAAAACATAGAGTTAATGAAGGCCAGGAACTAAACAGAGTGAGTTGTCCTTCTATAGAATCTGTATTGCTTTAGTTTGGATGAGTTCCAAAAAGTGAAAACTTTTTTTACAGTTCGTCTATGGCATGGAGTAAGTGGTTAGATACTGTTAACTAAGCACATGGGACATGTGGAAAAAATCCACAGGCTTATATGGCCAAAATAATCTCTTTCTCAAATATAAAGCCTCTGGTGATGGATGGGCAGTACTGTTTGTTTTCTGAGAATTGCAGGTTAAATGAATCAGTTAATGAAATCTAATTTCTCCAGAGGCAGATACTTTCAGAGAGAACCTCAACCATACATGAAAAACAATCCCACCTCCAGAATCCATTAAAATAGCACAATCTACATTAGTATCCTTCACTTTTTGTAAAAATATTTTTGTAGAAAAATAAGAAAATTTAAAGCCATTCACTAAATTTAGAATATATCCTTGAGAAAAAGTTTCTTCACCAGACTAATATCATGATTTTGACACTGGGTCCACAGTGAGCTAGCAAACCAATATCACATTAACTATATGCATAAATAAGTGATTGTTTATTTACAAAGCATACTTATAGCCTGAGTAATTAACTCTTGCTCTTCCAAAGGCAAAGCTATGGTAATTATAGTATAAATGTGAATAAAAATAGTAAGATTTCATATAATCTCACAGCATTTATGTCCTATAATTCTCCAAGCAATATAGTGAAATATTATTTCACCTTTGAATTTAGAATAAGCTAAAAATTTAATGACCTCTTTAAGAACTTTCCAATAATTTAATATCTCTAAATAAGTATTCTTAAGATTATTCATATAGATTATCAAAATTATTTAGGTTGCTTAATATATGCCAGTGTTTTAGTAAAAGCAATGCCCTACTTCCCCGTTATTTAAATGAGAATATTTCAGAATTAGAAAATGTTTTTAGAAGCTGTTTCTCAA
This sequence comes from Gorilla gorilla gorilla, assembly GCF_029281585.2. Classification (NCBI taxonomy): domain Eukaryota; kingdom Metazoa; phylum Chordata; class Mammalia; order Primates; family Hominidae; genus Gorilla; species Gorilla gorilla. The sequence goes on from NC_073243.2 coordinate 75,685,382, forward strand.
TATGTAACAATATCAAACTACCATCTAATTGAAATTTCTAAATATTTAATTTGCCAAGTAATAATAAACAAGGTTCATACCGGCTTTGTAGACTAGGTCTTTTTTAAATCCTTTGTTGAGTATACCCAATAATAAAAATTGAACAGGAGCCAAAGAGGTGAATGTATAAAATACCTTAAGAGTATCATAATAGCTAAATTGCTGCCAGGATAATGTATTTGTTTTGTTTTCTTGTTTTTGAGTAAGAGATTTACATTTCATCTATGATCTGTTAAAAAGGTAAATCATTTTGAGCCTCCCTAATACTGTTCTAAATCTGAAAATAAAAGTTCCTCATTAAAATTGCAAGGCTTTGGGAGTCAATTGGATGTTAATTCATTGACTTTTAACATTTGACTTAGAGAAGATTCGATCAAGCCTTTAAAAAGTAAGGCAAGTACCTAGAAAGTAAAATATAACTCTCTAGGAATAACTCTCCTAGCCTGAAGTCAATGCCAATATCCCTTGAATACTACGCAGAGGTCAAATGTAATAACTCTGGGAGCTAAACCGAAATGCCCAAATTCAACATTGAAATATAACCCAAGGCATTACACTGCCTCAATAATTTTCAGTACAAAAAATATTTGCTGCATAGTGATATGAAAAGAAACAGAAGAAAATAATATTTGGAAATCGTCTTAGTTCAGTCTGCCATAACAAAATTTCACAGACTGTGTGGTTAAAACAACAGAAATTTATTTCTCATAGTTCTAGTGGTTAAAAGTCTGAGATCATGGTGCCCGCATGGCTGGTTTCTGGTCAGGCCTTTTTTTTGTGACTTCTGGGCAGTTGCCATCTCCCTGAGTGCTCGCTCATATGACCTCTTCTTTGTGTGTATGTAGAGCAAGACAAGTGCTGTCTCTTCTGCAAGGACACGAATCCCATGACATCATGGTCCTGCAGCTAAGACCTCATTTAAACTTAGTTGCTTACTTAAAGCCTCCATCTCCAAACACAGCCACACTGGGGGTTAGTGCTTCACAATATTAGTTTTGGGAGGAAGCAAACATTCAGTCCGTAACAGGAAGCACATGACTGTTATGTAGAGGCAGCACACACATCTTCTGGGGAGAAGGGAGACAAGAATGATTTGTTTGAACTATTAAGCTCGTCTCTTTGAACAGCTCAAAGTATCTAAGTATTTATAAAATATCTAAAAAAGACAGAAGCTGGGGTTAAGTAGGAGGAAGCTGGGAACCTGCACGGGACTCCCATGTACCAGGACTCCTTCCTGGCCCCTAAAGACGAGGGGATAATGGGTGGCTAATGGGTGAGTTGAACTGGCAAGGAACAACCAGCTCTCACCATGAGCCTCTGGAATCCTGACAGAAGGAGACCCCTCAACCACCATGGACACTGGAATTGGCAGGGAGAGCTGCTTAGAGAAGTGGTAGGGGAAGCATAACAGCTGAGGCAGAGCCCAGAGTGTTTAGTGCAGGAACATCTCTAATAGGAACACGGCCAGGGAAGCCCATCTCCCTAGCCTCAATGTCCTCCCATAGGAGACTTTAGCCCTAAGGGAACTATTGGACCTGAACTCTGCAGGGCGGGCTTGCCCATCAAACAGGGCTAGTATGACCTGAGCACCTCTTGTTCTGCTGGCCTCTCCTGGAACCCCGACCTGGCTGTGCCTGCTTGCAGGGCAGCCTCTGGTGCCCTGGGTGCCCGCATTATAGCTCCTGTGCTTGCGGACTGTGCTTAACCACTGGAGAGCTCCAACGGGGTGGCCCCTCTGCCAGGCAGCAGCCTGCCCTCTCTCTTTCCACATTTCAGCTTCCCCCAGGCCTATGGCAACCCCCACCACCCAACATTGCCTTGCCTATGAGCGTGTGCATTGGCAGGTTTTGGGTGTGTGCATGCATCCTGCCCTGCCACTGCTGCCAGTGGGAGAGCATTCTAGCCATACTCCCACACCCTCGGCCCCCCACCAGTATTGCAGTTCTAGCCTTGGCAGGCACGGATCCAGCCAGCTCGCCCCCCGCCCCCCTGAGTGCCCCACCTTGTGCCAACACTGCTGCAGGAGTGAAACTAGCCACAGAGAACAAACACTTCCTTGCCCTGAGTGACCACCATTGCCTGCAGACCACAGAGAGCGCACACAGACCTGCATCCGGCAGTGAGGCATCATCATGCCGACCCCACCACCAGTGTGACTGCCTGCACAGTCGCCAGCACCGGCCCCCGCCCCACTGGACCATGCTACCTCTGCCATTGTGGTGAACCCCCACACCTCAGCCACCCCCAGCACCCGCTAGCACCCTGCAGCAGCCAAGTATGCACTCCACCACACTGCCACTGCTGCTGACATGTGCAAACGAGGATGGATCCCACTGCTACTGCAGTAAGAAACACTTTACCTGACCACTCATCAGAGCGTGGTGACCAGCCATCCGGGAGCACTTTGGCCCTCCCAGTGATGTGGATTCTTTTGTTTTTGTTTTTGTTTTTGTTTTTTTGAAGAATAACATTTTATTTGTGTTGTAGTGATTTCTTTTTTCACATTTTGAAAAACTGTAATACCCCTTGGGTTTTTGGTTACACGGATGAATCGCATAGTGGTGAAGTCTGAGATTTTAGTGCACCCATTACCCCAGTAGTGTACATTGTATCAATATGCAGTATTTAATCTGTCACCCTCCTCCCACCCTCCCCACTTCTGAGCCTCCAATGTCCATCATACTACTCTGTATGCCTCTGTGTACTCACAGCTTAGCTTCCACTTTTTTTGTTGTTATACTTTAAGTTCTGGGGTACATGTGCACAATGTGCGGTTTTGTTACATATGTATATATGTGCCATGTTGGTGTGCTGCACCCATTAACTCGTCATTTACATTAGGTATATCTCCTAATGCTTTCCCTCTCCCCTCCCCCCACCCCACAACAGGCCCTGGTGTGTGATGTTCCCCTTCCTGTGTCCAGGTGTTCTCATTGTTCAATTCCCACCTATGAGTGAGAACATGCGGTGTTAGGTTTCTTGTCCTCGCGATAGTTTGCTGAGAATGATGGTTTCCAGCTTCATCCACGTCCCTGCAAAGGACATGAACTCATCGTTTTTTTTGGCTGCATAGTATTCCATGGTGTATATGTGCCACATTTTCTTAATCCAGTCTATCATTGCTGGACATTTGGGTTGGTTCCAAGTCTTTGCTATTGTGAATAGTGCCGCAATAAACATACGTGTGCATGTGTCTTTATAGCAGCACGATTTATAATCCTTTGAGTATATACCCAGTATTGGGATGGCTGGGTCAAATGGTATTTCTAGTTCTAGATCCTTGAGGAATCGCCACACTGTCTTCCACAATGGTTGAACTAGTTTGCAGTCCCACCAACAGTGTAAAAGTGTTCCTATTTCTCCACATCCTCTCCAGCACCTGTTGTTTCCTGACTTTTTAATGATCGCCATTCTAACTGGTGTGAGATGGTACCTCATTGTGGTTTTGATTTGCATTTCTCTGATGGCCAGTGATGATGAGCATTTCTTCATGTGTCTGTTGGCTGCATAACTGTCTTCTTTTGAGAAGTGTCTGTTCATATCCTTTGCCAACTTGTTGATGGGGTTGTTTATTTTTTTCTTGTAAATTTGTTTGAGTTCTTTGTAGATTCTGGATATTAGACCTTTGTGGTCTATTCAGAGATTCAACTTCTTCCTTGTTTAGTCTTGAGACAGAGTATATGTGTCGAGGAATTTTTCCATTTCTTCTAGATTTTCTAGTTTATTTGCATAGAGGTATTCATAGTATTCTCTAATGATAGTTTGTATTTCTGTGGGATTGGTGGTGATCTCCTCTTTGTCATTTTTTATTGCATCTATTTGATTCTTCTCCCTTTTCTTCTTTATTAGTCTTGCTAGCGGTCTATCAATTTTGTTGATCTTTTCAAAAAACCAACTCCTGGATTCATTGATTTTTTGAAGGGCTTTTTGTGTCTCTATCTCCTTCAGTTATGTTCTGATCTTAGCTATTTCTTGCCTTCTGCTAGCTTTTGAATGTGTTTGCTCTTGCTTCTGTAGTTCTTTTAATTGTGATGTTAGGGTGTCAATTTTAGATCTTTCCTGCTTTCTCTTGTGGGCATTTAGTGCTATAAATTTCCCTCTACACAGTGCTTTAAATGTGTCCCAGAGATTCTGGCATGTTGTGTCTTTGTTCTCATTGGTTTCAAAGAACATCTTTATTTCTGCCTTCATTTCGTTATGTAACCAGTAGTCATTCAGGAGCAAGGATATCCAGGAATTGAACTCAGCGCTGCATCAAGTGGTCCTAATAGACATCTACAGAACTCTCCACCCCAAATCAACAGAATATACATTCTTCTCAGCATCACATTGCACTTATTCCAAAATTGACCACATAGTTGGAAGTCAAGCACTCATCAGCAAATGTAAAAGAACAGAAATTATGACAAACTGTCTCTCGGACCACAGTGCAATCAAACTAGAACTCAGGATTAAGAAAATCACTCAAAATCGCTCAACTACCTGGAAAGTGCTGTGGATTCCTAACCTCAAGGAGACAGAAAATAACACAGACCCAATACAAGTCCTCCAGATATAGAGCACACAGTCCAGGCATCTGGGAGGTGAGTGTTGGCCCCCTAAAATATTTCAGAAATGAAGCCGGTCAGCTGAATGCACTTTATATGACAGTCCAACACCCAAAGTCATTAAATAGGATAAAAGAGAAAGAAAAACCCAACCAGAGGTCCACAACTTCAAAGATCAAAGAAACATTCACCTATAAAAATGAGAAAGAACCAATGTATGAACCCTGGCAACTCCAAAAGCCAGAGTGCCTTCTTTCTTCCAAAAGACCACACTGCCTCTGCAGCAAGGGTTCTGAACTGAGTTGAGATAGCTGAAATGACAGAAATAGAATTCAGAATAGGGACAGGAACAAAGATCATTGAGATGCATGAGTATGGTGAAATGCACCCAAGGAAGCTAAGAATCACCATGAAACTATACAGGAGCTAACAGACAAAATAGCCAGTGTAGAAAAGGATGCAACCCACCTGATAGATCTCAAAAACACACTACAAAAATTTCATAATGCAATCACAAGTATTAATAGCAGAATAAACCGAGCTGATGAAAGAATCTCAAAGCTCGAAGATTAACTTTCTGAAATAAAGTAGACATGAATAAAGGAAATAAAATGAAAAGGAATGAACAAAACTTCTAAGAAATAAGGGATTGTGTAAAGAGACCAAACCTATGACTTATTGGTGTCCCTGAAAGTGATGGAGAGAGTGCAAGCAACTTGGAAAACACATTTCACATCATTCATAAGAACTTCCCCAACCTACCTTGAGAGGTAAACCTTCAAATTTAGAAATGCAGAGAACTCCAGTAAGATACTTCAAAAGAAGTCCCCAAGAGACAAAATCATCAGATTTTCCCAGATCGAAATGAAAGAAAAAATGTTAAAGGCAGCTAGAGAGAAAGGTCAGGTCAACTACAAAGGAAAGCCCATCAAACTAACAGTGGACATCTCAGCAAATACCCTATAAGCCTACAAGATTGAGGGGTTAGTAGTCAATATTCTTAAAGAAAAAAAATTCCAAAGCAGAATTTCATATCCAGCCAAAGTAAGTTTCATAAACAAAGGAGAAATAAGATGCTTTTCAGAGAAGCAAATGCTAAGTCACAAGACCTGCCTTACAAGACCTGCCTTACAAGAGCACCAGAAGGAAGCACTAATATGGAAAGGAAAAACCATTACCAGTCACTACAAGAACACAGAAAATTACACGGATGAGTGATACTGTAAAGCAACCACACAAACATGTCTGCAAAATAACCAGCTCATATCATGATGACAGGAACAAATCCATGCATATCAATACTAACCTTGAATGTAAATGGCTAAATGCCCCAATTAAAAGGCAGAGTGACAAAATCCATTTGTATTCTGTTTTCAAGAGACCCATCTCACATGCCATGACACTCATAGCCTAAAAATAAAGGGTTGAAGAAAAATCTACCAAGCAAATGGAAAACAAAAAATTGGGGTTGCAATCCTAATTTCATACAAAACACATTTTAAACCAAAAAAAAGACAAAAATGGCATTACATAATGGTAAAGAGTTCAACTCAAAAAGTAGGCATAACTATCCTAAATATGTATGCACCCAACATAGGAGCACTCAGATTCATAAAGCAAGTTCTTAGAGATCTTCAAAGAGGCTTAGACTTCCACTAAAAAATAGTGGGAGACTTCAACACTCCACTGACAATGTTAGACAGATAATCGAGGCAAAAAAAAAATAACAAAGATATTCAGAACCTGAACTCAGCACTGGATAAAATGGACCTGATAGGTATCTACAGAACTCTCCATCCGAAAACAACAGAATATACATTCTTTTCATCACCACATGGCACATACTCTAGAAATTGATCACACAACCAGAGATAAAACACTCCTCAGCAAATGCAAAAGAACCAGAGTAGTAACAAACAATCTCTTAAACCACATCGCAATCAAATTAGAAATAAAGACTAAGAAATTAACTCAAAGCCAAGCAACAACATAGAAATTGAGTAACCCGCACCTGAATAAGTTTAGGGTAAATAATGAAATTAAGGCAGAAATCAAGAAGTTCTATGAAACTAATGAGAACAAACCAGAATCTCTGGGACACAGCTAAGGCAATGTTAAGAGCAAAATTCATAGCACTAAATGTCCACATCAAAAGTTAGAAAGATCTGACTTTAACAACCTAACATCACACCTAAAAGAACTAGAGAACCAAGAGAAAACCAACCCCAAAGCTGGCAAAGGATGAGAAATAACCAAAATCAGAGCTGAACTAAAGGAGATTGAGACGTGAAAAACCATTCAAAAGATCAACTAATGTAGGAGTTGTATTTAAAAAAAAATAGACAACTCGCTAAACTAATAAAGAAAAGAGAGAATATCCAAATAAACATAATTAGAAAAAAAGAAGAGGATATTACCACTGACCCACAGAAGTACAAATAACCATCAGAAATATTATGAACACCTCTATGCAAAGAAACTAGAAAATCTAGATGAAATTGATACATTTCTGAACACATAAACCCCCCAAGACTGAGCCAGGAATAAACTGAATCCCTGAACAGGCCAATAATGAGCTCCAAAATTGAATCAGTAATAAATAGCCTACCAGCCAAAAAAAGCCCTGGACCAGATGAATTCCCAGCTGAGTTCTACCAGATATACAAAGAAGAGCTGGTATGGTTCCTGCTGAAATTATTCCCCACACCCCACAAAAAAAAATGAGGAGAAGGGACTCCTCCCTAACCCGTTTTATGAGGCCAGCATCACCCCAATGCCAAAACCTGGCAGAGACATACCAAAAAAAAAAAATTCAGGCCAATATCATTGATGAACCTCAATGCAAAAATCTTCAACAAAATATTGGTAAACTAAATCCAGCAACATATCAAAAAACTTATCCACCGTGATCTAGTAGGCTTTATCTTTGGGATGCAAAGTTGGTTCAACATATTTAAATCAATAAATGTGATTCATTAAATAAACAGAACTAAAGACAAAATACACACAATTGCCATGATAGCTGCAGAAAAGGCTTTCAATAAAATTCAACAACGATTCATGTTACAAACTCCAGGTATTGAGGGAACGTATGTCAAAATAATAAGGGCCATCTATTACCAACCCACAGCCAACATCAGACTGAATGGGCAAAATCTGGAAGCATTCTCCTTGAAAACCAACACAAGACAAAGGTGCCTTTCTTACCACTGCTATTCAGTATAGTATTGGAAATCCTGGCCAGAGCAATCAGGTAAGAGAAAGAAGTAAAGGGCTTCCAGATAGGAAGAGAGAAAGCCAAACTACCTCTGTTTGCAGACAATGTGATCCTATATCTGGAAAACCCAGTAATCTCAGCTCAAAAGCTTCTTAAACTGACAAACAACTTGAGCAAATCTCAGGATACAAAATCAATGTACAAAAATTATAATACTATAATTCCTATATACCCAAAGACAGTCAAGCTGAGAGCCAAATTAGGGACACAATCCCATTCACAATTACCCCCAAAAGAATAAAATACCTAGGAATACAGCTAACCATGAAGGTGAAAGAGCTCTACAATGAGAACGACAAAACACTGCTCACGGAAATCAGAGATGACATATACAAATGGAAAACATTGTCCATGCTCATTGATAGTGATATGGTTTGGCTCTGTGCCCCCACCCAAATCTCATCTCAAATTGTAATCCACATGTATTGAGGGAGGGGCCTGGAGGGAGGTCATTAGTTCATGATGGCAATTTCCCCCATGCTATTCTCTTGATAGTGACTGAGTTCTCATGAGATCTGACGTCTTAAAAGTGTTTCGCAGTTCCCCTTCCCCAAGTCTCTCTTTCTCCTGCCACCTTGTGAAGAAGGTGCCTGCTTCTCCTTCTCCTTTCACCATAATTGTAAGTTTTCTGAGGCCTCCCCAGCCATGCAGAACTGTGAGTCAATTAAGCTTCTTTTCTTTTTATGTCACCCAATGTCAGGTAGTTCTTTATAGCAGTGTAAAAACAAACTAATACAGATAGGTAGAATCAATATCATTAAAATAGCCATACTGGTCAAAGCAATTTACAAATTCAAAGCTATTTCTATCAAACTGCCATGACATTCTTCAAAGAACAAGAAAAAAACGATTTTAAAATGCATATAGAACCAAAAATAGCCCAAATAGTCAAGGTAATTATAAGGAATAGAAAAAAAGCTAGAGGCATCATGCTACCCAATTTTATATTGACAGGGCTACAGTAAACAAAATAGCATAGTACTGGTACTAAAACAGACATACAGAACAACGGGAGAGAATAGAGACCCCAGAAATAAAGCCATACAACTACAATGATCTGATCTTCGACAAACCTGACAAAAACAGGCAATGGAGAAAGGACTCCCTATTCAATAAATGGAACTAGGATAACTGGCTAGTCATATGCAGAAGATTGAAAATTGACCCCTTCCTTGTACCATATAAAAAATCAACTTGAAATGGATTAAAGACTTAAATGTAAACCCCAAAACTATAAAAACCCTGGAACACAACCTGGGCAATACCATCCTGGACATAGGACCAGGACAATACTTCGTGATGAAGATGCCAGAACAATTATAATAAAAGCAAAAATTGGCAAATTAAACTAGAGAGCTTCTGCATAGCAAAAAGAGCTATCAACAGAGTATATAGACAATCTACAGAATGGGAGAAAATTTTTGCCAACCCCACATCTGACAAAGGCCTAATATCCAGCATCTGTAAGGGACTTAAACAAATTTACAAAGCAAACAAACAAACCCAAAACTGCATTAAAAAGTCAGCAAAGAACATAAACAGACATTTTCAAAAGAAGACATACATGCAGCTAATAAGCATATGAAGTAAAACCCAACAATACTGATCACTAGAGACATGCAAATCAAAACCACGTCATCTAACACCAGTCAGAATGGCTGTTATTAAAACGTCAAAAAATAATATGTGCTGGCGAGACTGCAGAGAAAAAGGGATGCTTATACACTCTTGGGCATGTAAATTAGTTTATCCATTTTGTAAAACAGTGTGGTGATTCCTTAGAGATTTAAACACAAAAATACTATTTGACCCAGCAATCCCAAAAATACCATTTGACCCAGCAATCCCATTACCAGCAATCCCAAAAATACCATTTGACCCAGCAATTCCGTTACCTAGCAATCCTAAAAATACCATTTGACCCAGCAATGATGTATGGATACATAAAGGCACATGCATGCATTTGTTCATTGCAGCATTATCACAATGGTGAAGATACAAAATCAATCTAAATGCCCATCAATGATAGACTAGATAAAGAAAATATGATACATATACACCATAGAATACTATGCAGCCACAAAAAGAATGGGAGTATGTCCTTTGCAGGAACATGGATGGAGCTAGAGGCCATTATCCTTAGCAAGCTAATGTAGGATCAAAAAACCAAATAACGCATGTTCTCACTTATAAGTGGGAGGTAAATGGTTGGAACACATAGACACAAACAACAGACACTGGGGCCTAGCAAAGGGTGGAAGGTAGGAAGAGAGAGAGGATTAGAAATAATAACTAATGGATACTAGGATTAATACCTGGGTGATGAAATAATCTGTACGTCAAACCCCATAATACAAGCTTACCTACATAACAAACCTTCAAAATTACCCCGAACTTAAAATAGAAGTAAAAAAAAAAAGAAATAAAATAAGAAAAAGAAATATCTAAAAAAGCTAGTCTAATCTGATGAAATATTATTTCCTATATATCAAATTCTCATTTCAGGTCAACTTAAAGATTAAGTAAGTGCAACTCACAATAATTATACAAATATTAGGAAGTTTCCAAATAACCATTAATTTCATCTGGTCTGACTCTTCCTGTCAGCTTATGTCAATATATATTTTTATATTACTTTGGACCACTGATTTTTTATGTCATTGTGAAAGTGATAATTGAGTCAGTGATAATTGAGTCAGTGATCATGCCAAAACAATTTGAAAAGTGGATAGGGGTTCTAATTTTTTAAAATGACTGAAAGTGTAAATTACTGGAAATTGTAGCACAGTCCTTGTTACTTTGCATATCATGATATTTCATATTAAGCAGAATGTTTTCACCTATATCCCTTAAAGACAGTTTATGAGAACCATCTAAATACTATTCTAGAATGGTTATTTTAAAATAGTATATAGATACTCTATATACTATTTTAATCAATTTTTGTCATACAAAAATGAAGAAATATATAAAACTAGAATTCAAGAACTTACTTTTGAGATCTTCAGTAATTGTAAAATATTTTAAATATATATGAAATACAGAGTATATATGCAATACATGTATTTATTACACATATACATTGATATGGATATTATATACATATATGAATAACATACTGTGTATATAATATATAATATTTATGTATGTATCACATATTATATTCCTATAAATAGTAATGTGAATATCAATAAATGAGAGTATATGCTCTATAAATGGATTGAGCCAGAATGTAAATCTAAGTTCTCCCAACTTTCTCTATATGAGTAGTCTTATCTAAAAAAGACAATGATTATATTATCTGCTTCATAGGATTATTGTGATGAATAAATGAGATAATACATGTAAAGTGGTAAGAGCAATACCCAGTAGTTCCCAGATCAAAATTAGAGTTATTGACCATGTCCATAATTATGTTACTAATGATCATCATTTCCACCACCACCACCATCACCATCATCACTGTCATCAAATATAATATATGATTTTGGTTCTCTGTATTTACCTTTGACTGCCTCACAGTTCTACTGGATATATCACACCCTTATAAGAAAACAAACAAACAAACACAGGCAAATAATGACTTCATGTCATATGGAGACATTATGCATGCTTCATTCCACCAATGTAGATTTCATACTAATTAAAAGAGAAGACTGTTATGAGAGGATTGAGTCATTACCTGGCAAATAATAGTATTAAAGAGCTGCTCCTTTTCCCCATTAGTTGATTAAAAATATCAAGCATAACTAATTTATGCCTAGTCTTTAGTCTATATACATTTGAGTATTATTGTTAAAATAACAGCATTTAATTTTGAAATTCAATGAAAATTGCTCACTTAAAGTAAGAGAATATTTACCACTAAGTATAAGAAATATTTCAATAACAGGAGGAAGATCCCTTGTAGAGAAAGATAAGTTTCCTCTCCCTGCCCTGCTTCTTAAGAGGGGGGATCATATAAATATCTGGACCCTTCTTATCATGAAAGACCCCATTTTAGTGAGGTTTTGCTTACTCCAAGGGAAATTACTTTAGAACTATCATTTCTATCAAACACTGTAAAGAAGATGAACACAATCATTAGCAAGAAGTACCATAAAACCAGCTCTACAATCAGGGTTCATATTTATTTGTAGCTATTGAAGATAGTGGATTTTATTTGAAGTTCACAGTGTGCAATTTTCTGACTAGATGCTGAGCTCTTAATTTAATTGCTTTGAATTTTTGTCTGGCCCCATGATTGATAGATTGATAAAAGCAATAAATTGTGAAACAAGAGTCCTGGGATTCAATTGTGTTCATTGTGTTTAACTAGCTCTGTGTACTTGAGAAATTTCCTTAACTTCTCGGATCCTGAAGCTCTTCACTAGCAAAGTGAATGAATGTATCTCAGAGGCTTATGAGGCTCTAACAGTTGGTGATTCAATATATTACAAGAAAATCACAACGTCCTAATATTAGCCACAAATATATGTATTTTTGTTATTCTGAATACCAACGTTATTTAGTAGAATAAATATAAGAAGTCAAAAAAACAAAACTACACAAGCAGTTAAGGCAATTTCAAAGCTATGTCTGTCTTCACTTTAAGTAGCTGAGCATAATCACTTGGAAAAAATGGGGGCACTTTTCCCTCTTTCTATAAAAGTAAACAAATGGTAAGAGATCTGAGCTATTGTGAGTCTGAATCCTATCTATACCCAGAAAAGCAATATGTAAGCAAAAGCATGTGTACCATACACCTATCTCCCTTAAGAGTCTTCACATACTAGTTTAATTAAAGTAAACATTATTCTACTTTTACTCTATAAATGCTTAGTATACTGTTGAATCTTACTAAATATTTAATAATATTAAGAACCAACAGAGTGACAAAGTCATTTTCCTTTTATAGATACAGGCTTTTTAACTGAAGTAAAGAAACCTTATCCATTAAAGCCAAATGTTTTATAACTGAAGTATTCAGAACTCATAATTTTTACAAGACCTTCATAGCAGTATCTACATTAGCATTTTAATGGGGCAGTACTTTTTTGAAACGAGTACCCTTGTTGAAATATTATGGTAGATTAACACAAAACAATCTATTGAGCTATGATGTGACACTTTTCAATAATATACATGAACTGCTCTAAAAATTTCCCAGAATAGACTTAATCCATTTCTGTTATTTAATTTTAATTTCTACTTAACTTTCCATTTGTCACTGCAGGAAAATTCCTTCAAAGCTCTTCTCTAACAGAACTAGTAAAGTTGACACTTGTGTAGTATATATGCTTATATGTAAGATCCCATATGTATGTAACTATTTTAATAAATCTGTACAGCCATTTTAACTAACATTTGAATTATGAGGAAGGAGCACTGAGGACTCAAATTAGATACGTTTTTGACAATGAGCTTCAAGCTTTCTACTGAAAACTAAAGTCATTTTTTTCTTTATTTTTATTTTATATTTATTACTTCAAATGTTATTCAAAACCTCCATCTTACTAAATTTCTTCATTAGCTATTTTAGTTAGTTGAAATTACATAAATATAATTTAAACCCTAGCTAGGGTTTCAGTTGCCTTTTGCGTATCATGTGTTCTCTGAAGTAGAAAAGCTTCCTTCATTAATCCAGACAGGGGAGGAGAAGGAAAGTCTGTGTGTATATGTATGTATGTGTTTGTGTATGTGTGTGTAAAATAAAGTGTGTCATTTTCCTTGAATCTCATACCCTTGAATTTTCCTCATAGACAGACATTGCTTCATTGCCTAACATGTAATTCTATGTCTTCAAAGGTTTTCAAATAACAGATTTTATAATACTGAAATTTCTAAGGACTAAAGAGATTAACTCTGTGAGAGAATGGATAAGGCTAATTATTAAATTCATTTCTTTCCAATAAAAATACAAATACTCCTGAGTAGAAAGCATATAGGCATTTCAGTTGATCTACTTTTGAAGTATGGTAATTTCAAAACCATACTATCCAAATAGTAGGCTAAGACAATCAATTTTTCTCCTGCAATTGCCAGAGTTTATATTTGTTTAGAGTAAAATGCATTCAGAATTGGTTTAGGTTGTCTGTTGGACACTAGATGAGAATTTTTAACTGTGTTCAGATGAACTGAATAGAAATAAAAATGTAGGTTTAGTTTTTCTCATTATCTTTGATATCATTTACCTATCTCAGTAATATATCATGTGTAAGTTTATTTTTAGTTCAGTGTTTTTGAAAGCACAAAAGTGTTTCAATTCAGTGCACTGTGGAGAATTTTAGCTAGCATTAAGACCCATTGCAGTTCTATGCTCAGAATATCAAAGCAAAACTTCAATATTGCATCCTCCAAGATTATAACATACAATTACGTATAAAATGACTTGCTTTTGATTTTTCTTTTATAAGCACGTAATAACACTGACATCTACTCCCCACTTCAAAGATGGGACACTTGCTCAGTTCAGAAGAGCCACTGTTAGACAACCCATGTAATTGAACCACACGAAATGATGATTCCTGGGCTGTTTAGGGATAAATTATTGTTAATTAAGTAGGTTATACTAATTTATATTTTACACATTGACACAGAAGACTATATATTTTATGTGGTATCATAATTATTTAGTTGTCTTGGGAACTGTACACAGATACATGATCAATGTGTACACACTTAATAACCTTAACAACTTACCTCAATTTCATAAATATTATGCCTAGCTACCTGCAAATAAATTTTACAAAGGAGGAATCAGTTCATACAAAATTACAGCTCTGGCTTTTCATAACAAATCCATATAAGACTAGGGAAAAACTCATATGGAGTAGAAATAATACATTTGTCTGAACAAAAATAACCAAAATAACTTCATATTTAGCTATGATTTGACATAACTTGAATTTTTGCCAATGGCAGTCAAATAAAAATTCTATGTCCAGCCAGTTCTGCTGTTTTCTATATAATGACAGGTAAATGCCAAAACAGGGAATCCCCCTTGCCACTGTAAACAGAGAAGATATTGATGATATTACACAAAATTTATCATTGTTTCCATGTTACTATCCAAAGCAGGATTAATTTGTAGCTCAGATTCAATCATGAAGTTATTACTGCAGCAATAAATAGTTATATTAAATATATCACTCTCATTTTAATGAAAACAGGATATAGAGTGAACAATATGTTAAGTTCAGACCAGAAAAACACATAACAAAATTGCACAGTCCTAGGAGAAGTTGAGAAGATATAATTTTATTTTCCTAAAACCAATTAACTTTTCCTCTAGTCATACAAGAAGACTATTTCTATATATCTCTTGCTTCTAATTGTGGCTTTGTTTAGATCAAAGAAATATGACATTTAAACATGTTCTTTGTAATGTCCTGCATTTTTTACATAATATGTTGGTCTCAGTCTTCACAAATGAATTCAAAGAATTATGATATGGTAATGCCATACAATGGAAGAGGCTTGATAACTGTTCCATAACCTCAATTATGTGGGTTTCAAGAGCTAGATGGACAAGTTAGTTACTTTGTGTGCCTTTATTTCTTCTCCTTTCCAGGAAGGGGATTGTATTCTAGTTATAGTTTTCCTATTGTATATTTGGGGTGTGTGTGTGTGTGTGTGGGTGAGTGCACATGCACTAACTTGTCTATAATAGTTGGTAGGTCCCCTTTCTGAAAAGCTAGACATGATGGAGAAAACTGTGGATAAACTAGAGATTCTGCACTTACTCTGTGTGGAAACTGGATGATGGAACTCCCTGTTGTCACTCTTGGGGCAAGAGTGAAGATTTTCTATGTATGGGAAGAGTATGAAATGCCATGTTTGGTAACTAAACTGGAAAAGCTGCCCAGGAGAATCACCTGATCAGCATTACACTATGATGTTGGCAAGAAATTAATTTAAGGCACTGAACTTGTGGGGATTTTATTAGAGCAATTACCATAAATTCTCCCTATTAACTCACCCACACAAAATACTGATGATAGTACTTTAAAAACGGTGTTTAGAACCAAATAGCCCATGGTTGAAAAAGTATGGCTGAAAAAATTTGTCATTATTATACATTTTGAATATTTAGAGACTTAGAATTCTCTGTACATAGTAACATGGATCGTAATTGAAGGGTATGGTCAGCCAAGAGCATGATGATGTGGACACGAGTAGCCTGCATTTGACGCAATAGGATTAGTGACAGAGGAAGTGAAATTCAAAACAAAGAGAATGGAAAGAGCAGGGTTTTTTAATGTGATAGGAGAAAATTAGAAAGAAATATTGAAACCCATAGTGTATCATGGGTATCCCAGCTAATTGTATTTTTAGTAGAGATGGGGTTTCACCATGTTGGCAGGCTGGTCTCGAACTCCTGACCTCAGGTGATCCGCCCACCTTGGCCTCCCAAAGTGCTGGGATTACAGGCGTGAGCCACGGTGCCTGGCCAATGGTAAGATTCTTTAATAGGCTCATCTCTCTTCCACAGAAGCCAAGGAGAGGAAATTAGACTGATGATTTTCTCTCTCCCTAAATCCTGAGGGGAGCTTAAAATAGCACTTGTATAGAAAAGGGAAACTTTCTTCAACTTACTCAAACTAAGCAAATGGAACATTAGCTAAACAGGGCACTTCAGGGATATAAGCCCAAAACTAATATTATGCTGGCTTCTTGAAGATAAGATAAAGTGCATTTTTTGCCTTAGGAAAAGCAGCACATCATTTCAAATAACACGGATTATTGATTAATCGTTCAGGTACACATTAACTTTTTTTATTCCATGAAGAGAGTTTACATAAACTATCCTGATAAAAACTGAATTTCATATTTATTTTACCATTAATCTAAATGAAACTTGATAATTAGTTACTTAGATGTATACCATACATCTAAAATAAAATGATTTATTTTACTGCATCATGCATATTTCAAGCATAGATGTTATGTTAAGAATAAAATCGCTAATTTTTTTTTTTTTTTTCTTGAGACGGAATCTCGCTCTGTCACCAGGCTGGAGTGCAGTGGCACAATCTTGACTCACTGCAACCTCCGTCTCCCAAGTTAAAGCGATTCTCCTGCCCCCACCTCCCAAGTAGTAGCTGGAACTACAGGCACCCGGCCACCACGCCCAGCTAATTTTTGTGTTTTTAGTAGAGACGGGGTTTCACCATGTTGTCCAGGATGGTCTGGATCTCTTGACCTCGTGATCCCCCCATCTCGGCCTCCCAAAGTGCTGGGATTACAGGCGTGAGCCAACGCGCCCAGTCCAAACCACTATTTTTAAAGTTCGTCCTCTTCATTTGGTTGATGTTTATACGTAGGTTGATGAAAGAAAAAGTGCACAAACTTTGAAACTAAATATTTTCCATGTTTAAACACTTCTTATTTTTTCCTTAAATGTATTACAATAAGCCAATTAAATAAAATCTTGATGGCTTGATACTCTCGGCCTAAATCATTCTAGATTCAATTACAGAAACTAGAATTTTGGAACAAGATGATATGCAGCTCATCTACATGGAAAGCCAATGTTTCTCTGATTCTCATTTAATAATCTCTAAATAGATTTTTAAAGATTTTTGAGTCTGTTGTATAAACAATATCCTAACACTAAATTTATCTCTTGAAGAGCTTTCAAAAATTTATTGAATCCTCCCAAATTTTATTGGGCTTATTAGGAATATTTGGCTTCATTTCTTCTTTTACATTAATTACTCCTAGAGTTGCAACCTTACCTGATATTAGGAGACTAGAATCATAAATTATTAATTCAGCATTACCAAATGATGTTTGTCTTATTACTTGCCTTGTTTTCTTTACATTATAAGATTATGATTTGCAACTGCATTTATAGGCCGTATTTGATCCCCAAATAAGAAAAATAAAACAATATTTTTATGGATTGACTAACCTTCAGGTCTTTTGCTGGGGGAAGGAAGACGTAGATATAAATGAAACACACAAGTATTTTCCCCTAATGGCATTTGGAATCAATTAGAACAGATACATGTTGAGTGTGGATGGAACATGGGAGTAATCAACCATTTCCAGATAACAATTAGTTTAGGAGAACAGCCTTGAAGCCAAAACACACATCTTAGCCGTCTTCCCATGGTTTCCTATTCTTTAATCATTTCTTTTAAAAATAGTGCTCTCTTCTTTCTCATTTATTACACTCTAGAAATCTCCTTCCTTTCCCTACCCCTCACAATCACCTGGGACCTGGGTAAACTTTTTTTTTTTTTTGGTTTTTCTCAATATAGTACTCTTTCCTTGGCCTTTTCAGAATGACTTTTTTTCAGAATATTTATTTGTTTGTTTGTTTGTTTGTTTGTTTGTTTATTTTGAGACAGAGTCTCTCTCTGTAGCCCGGGCTGGGGTGCAATAGCATGATCTCGGCCCACTGCAACCTCTGCCTCCCAGGTTCAAGTGATTCTCCTGCCTCAGCCTCCCGAGTAGCTGGGACTACAGGTGCGCCCCACCACACCCAGCTAATGTTTGTATTTTTAGTAGAGTTGGGGTTTCACCATGTTGGCCAGGATGTTCTTGATCTTTTGACCCTGTGATCCGCCCACCCCAGCCTCCCAAAGTGCTGGGATTATAGGCGTGAGCCACTGCACCTGGCCCAGGATGATATATTTGCCTTTTAAAATCAAAAAGTTTTATATGTATCTACTTCCTAAATAAAAGTATATTGAAATAATTTTAATAAAGAAAGCAAAAACTTATTTTCAGAGGTAACCAACTTCAACTTTGTAACAGTTTCCTTTGGTTTAAATCTATGTATAATATCAAAAAAATTAGTTAAGGTAAGATTCCATTTTACAAAAATTGACTCCGAGAATAAATGAGAACAGTAGACCATATTAAGTAAGAGACCCTGTCTCTTACTAAGCCTTCCTCTTCTTTCTAGGTGATGAATTCTGTGGGTTTTTAGCGGCTATTTGGCTTCACTTTCTTGGATGAAAGATATGGTCTTAGAATTGGGTCAAGTTCATTTCTATTTAGTCATAAAAACATAAATAATTGCCAATATCAGATTTAGGACTCAGATTGACAAAATGGAGGCTAAGAATGTTGGTTACTTGAGTAATTTTAACTAGCAAATAATACAACATAAGACACTTAAATTTTACCTAGAAAATGAACTGAATCATCCCTCAAGTCATTTTGCATAAATAAAGCTCATATTAATGTAGCTTTCCCAATTGCAGCAATAGCAAAAAATTGACAAATAAGATCTAATTAAACCAAAGAGCTTTGGCACAGCAAAAGAAACTCTCATCAGAGTGAACAGACAACGTACAGAAAGGGAGGAAATTTTTGCAGCCTATCCATCTGAAAGATTTAATATCCAGATTCTACATGGAACTTGCAGGACAAAAACAAACAACCCCATTAAAGTGGGTAAAGGGCACGAACAGACACTTCTCTAAAGAAGGTATTTATGCAGCCAACAAACATATGAAAAAAGCACAACGTCACTGGTCATTACGGAAATGCAAATCAAAACCACAGTGAGATACCATCTCATGCCAGTCATAATGGCAATTATTAAAAAGTCAAGAAACAACAGATACTGGTGAGCTTGCGGAGAAACAGGAATGCTTTTACACCGTCAGTGGGTATGTAAATTAGTTCAACCATTGTGGAAGAGAGTGTGGCATTTCCTCAAAGACCATGAACCAGAAATACCACTTGACCCAGCAGTCCTATTACTAGGTATATACCCAAAGGAACATAAATAATTCTATTGCAAAGATACATGCATGCACAGGTTCATTGTATCACTATTCACAATTGTAAAAACATAGAATCAACCCAGATGTCCATCAATGATAGAGTGGATAAAGAAAATGTGGTACATATACACCATGGAATACTATGAAGCCATAAAAAGGAATGAGATCATGTCCTTTTCAGGGACATGGATGGAGCTGGAAGCCATTATCCTCAGCAAACTAACACAGGAACAGAATACCAAACACCACATGTTCTCACTTGTAAGGAGAACTGAACAATAAGAACACATGGACACAGAGAGGAGAACCACACCCATTGAGGCCTGTTGGAGAGTGGGTAGGGAGAACATTAGGCTAAATAGCTAATGCAAGCAGGGCTTAATACGTAGGTGATGGGTTGACAGGTGCAGCAAACCACCATGCCACACATTCACCCATGTAACAAGCATACATATCTTGCACGTGTATTCCGGAACATAAAATTAAATTAAATTTTAAAAATCACATTTACTCTAAAAATATATATAGATACCGATTATGTACCCCAAATTAACAATAAAACATTTTAAATTTTTTTGAAAAAAATTAGCTTTTCATAAAAATAGAAAAATAAAATGAACTTACCAAGTTAATATCCTACACAGTAACTGATTCAAGATTATATTTTAATAATTATTTTATAAACACTAGGAAATAGATCCTGCCCGGTAACCTTAACTTATTAGCGTAATTATAAATTGTATCTACCAAATATGACTTATTAAAAAATTATAAACACAAATTTCTTTCCTTTTCCAAAATGACAATACTGTTTGTATTGTTCATTTTCACGTTTTTGTTTGTTATGTCATTTTAAGTTATTTCATTAATGCATAGTATATTTCATTAGTCTCTCACTTTCCGTAAAGACAATTTTTGTCTAGTCAAGTTGATTGTAAATTTCTTGGCGTGATGGAGCCCCCCAAAATTCAATTTTCTTTCCCCACCGTGTGACTTGCTTAGGGCTATTATCGCAGTAGATGTTTATAGAATACAAATAGGTCATAGAGAAAAATACACTTGGTTATTGAGTAGTTCACTCAAATCCTAAATTTTTATCATTATTGAATATATTAAAACATTGATAATTTGCACCATTAATCATTCCAGGCACTACTTCCAGTAAAAGCATTCATTGCTTCCTAGAGTAGAACTCTTCAGCAGATGAGATGTGGTAAGCGAAATCCAACTGGATTGTTCTTGACAAAGACACACCATTCTGCCATGGCGGATATGCAGCCTGATTAGTTCCCACACCAGGACCATTCTGGTAAGCTAAAGTATGATATCTCATGCTCGTTATTGCTTGACAATTGCACAGAAGGTTAAGTGGCAAAAAGAAGATTAGTGTTTTTGGACATCAGCTGTATATCATCAGCAATATTTCTGACAAAAAGTCATTAGTTTGCCAAAAATTTTAATGAAATCATGATTAATAAATGCATCTCAAAGGTCTACATTAAAGTCAAGGCATTTGGGTGATAAATGTAAATATGCCGACCCTTCTTTGCCAAAAGCTGTGTATTTCACTTACATAGCTCCACTGATTGATCTGTCCATTATTCTAATGCATAATTTATCACATCAAGGGGGGTCATTCTTTATGTGTGCTATATAGACAGGGAGTTCTAAACAGGAAAATTTTTAGGAGAGCTATCAGATTTTCAAAGTACTGAAATTCTTTTTTCATTATTTGCAAAATAATGCAATGAGATTTGAAAACATCAACAAAAACAGCACTTATGAACAAGCAAAACAAAACAAAAATCTCACATCTTATGAAATGAATTTACTTGAGATCATTTTGACACATTCCTTCCTCAGGTAGCATTTCCATTGCCCTCATTGTTGTTATTCTTCATGAGAAGTCCACATGTTGTTAAGCTTAAAGCAGTCAGAAGTGGGATGGTGTTCCAATCCCGTCAAATGAAAATTGTGTGGCTATATTGCTTGAACTGTAAACAGCAGTATGCACCATTACATAAAAGCTCATGGAATTAAATTATAGATTTGGCATTCTTCTATTTAAAAAGTGAGCCATTGAATAGCATAACATATTTAATTTCAAATCATTCACTCCTGGATGCAGTCATCTGTATGACTCAATTCTACTGCTATATGTTGATGTAATCTATAACTCAGTATATACATTAACAGTTCCCATGAATATCTCATAAGGAAAAACGCATGCTTTCATTGAAGATAAAAACTGTAGTGATGAATGGGATATTCCTCTGAGTGTTTGATATGTAATTGATTTTTGGAAAGCAAAGAATTTGAATATAACCTTCAGATAAACAGAGAAGGCAGTACTACAGAAATGCCTTTACATTTTTAGAGTTATAGACAGAACAGATGACTGAGAACACTGATTAATTGATAGTACCAAATTTTGTGCCGCCACAGTGCACAATCGCTTAAATACATTTTATCCTTCTCATCAGTAGAATAATAATAATTTTAAAATATTTAAAGCTTTCTTAAAAATTTGTGAAAAATGCACTTAGGGCATTCCAATTCCAATTACAACTTTAAAAGTATATTTCCTGTCATGAATCAATTAATCTCTTTCCATTTTATCTGCAGAAATAATGGGCCCCTTTAAAGAATCAACTGTTTGACACTGTTTTCTCAAAGATATTGTAAAAATTAAGTAATTGGAAATTCCATGTATTCATTTGAGAATAATGTATATTTAGGTAAGTAAGTACAGCTCTCAAAAATTATACCATGAGATATTACCTTGCAGGTTTACACTCATAAGATTATGTTTTATATCTTTGAGTAGCACTGTAATCAAAAGATTACAATTGAGCAACACTCACAACATTAGTTTAAACACTTTTTTAATCCAAAAAGTGGTTCTATATTACATTCCCAAAACTGCTTCATCGACTTAAAGGCTGCACTTACTAAATGTAGTCACTATTTTGGCTTCAGGGAGACATAGATTAATCTGGAATCTTCTAAAACTGATTTATAAATTATATCTTAATAACTAAAATTGTTTTTTACTTTAATTAGGTGTTTTTCATTGCAACTGTATGAGTAAATTCCAATGGATCCTAAAACTCATAATTTACTAGGGATTATCAATGCAGAAAAAGAAAATTCTGAATATTTCAAGTGTTTTAATTTAGTATACATAAAAAATACCTTTCTTTATTTGCATCTATGGATAGTATCCATTTAGCTTTTCAATTCAAATAATTGGTATCTCTCCTGCTCTTTTGGCCCAAACCACTTGTGCTCTCTTTCTGGCCTGTAGTGTTAAAACACCTGAGTTGCTGAGAAAAGCTCTTTGATCCTTCACATAAGTATTTTTTTACTGAGCCTCTAGATGATTATATAAATTCTTTCGAGACAGAAATTGACTCATTTTACCTGCAGCTTTGTCCATAATATTCATTGAATTTTAAGTAGCAAAAAGTCAATTTGATATCACCAGAATGTACATCTTTAAAACTATTCTAATTTTTAAAAATAGTCACCTATTTTTAATCAACAAATATTTTCCACTAGAATCAATCACATTATTATGTGAGAAAGTATATCTGAGTAGATCAAAGATTAGCCTATATTCAAGATATTCATGTCATTAATGACAGCATGGTAGAGTAGAAAGAGTGTCTTGAGATGTCACATTCCTAGGTTAAAGTTTTGTCTTGCTCCTTAACTAGGTAGCCTTGAGTAATGACCTCTCTCTAAACTCTAGTAACCTACAAAGTAAAAGATTATTTTTACCATCTTATCGCTAAAATACTTTTTAGAAAATACTTTTTAGAGTTTGCCTTTTATTTACTACAATAGAATTTTAGTATGTTAACTAAAATACGATTTTGAAAACAAATATAACAAATTAAAGACTAGAAATAGTTCTCTCTTTATACTTACTAAGCTAACAATAAACCGGAAAACAATGAGGACAGTTGATCAAATAAATTATTGATTTTTTTTCTCCAATTAACGTTAGGTAGATTCTGTTCATCCACTCTCCTAAATGAATATGAGTATGAATTCCCAGAGGTATTTTTAACAAGATTTAAGGGAAAGGTTTCTATATCATTACACTAACAGGATTTACATTAGTTGACAGCTACAACACATAAGTTAAATAAAACTTTATTGATATGTTAAAATATGCGATTTATGCAAAGTACAACAATGGATTTTTTAGAAAGAAAAAATAATAAATATTTGCTCTGAACCAAATATTTGTATTTACTAGAAAAATATTCTTGTCTGATTTTTATTTAATTTTTGAATGTATGCTTTGTAACAGCAGTAAGCAAATGAATTAAATGTGAAAGTTCAGTCATTGGAAAATAGGTGCTAATATATATATAATATGTATATATATCTAAAATAGAGTGTCTACATGGATAGTTAAGAGCTTAAGAAGAAAACTAAAGAGAATATGAGAAGACCTGAGTACTAATCCTGAGTCTGTTATTAATAAACAGTTTTTTTATGTAAATTATATGCTCCTTTTCTCCACTTTTGGTTGCCTTATTATTAAAAATAATGTTTCCAAAGTCCCCTGCAAACTATAAAGTACATAATAGTTGAAAACTGAGGAGAATCCAATTGCCAAGTAAGAGTAATTTACATAGAAAATAGCTTAACACAGAAAGCATCTTGTTCACAAAATGTCCATGTATTAGTTGCTGTCTCCTTTTGCTTTTCAGCAATTTAGTCAAACATGATTCATGCTTTTATGTTAAATGTTATTATCAGCACATTTTACAAAGCAACACAAAACAACCCTAGCAACACTCTTCAGTGAAATGCTCATGAAAGCAAATCAGTAGTCTTCATTTCTCATAGACCCATAAAATAATGTACTTCACACATTCAATGAAACACTTTTCTATTGAGCTCAATAAGCTATCAGATTGCTAAGAGTTTTCTTGAGTTAAAATCAAGAAAAGCACATGGCTACAGTTCAAGAAAATGCATTTATAACAAAAGGGGAAAAGTCTTTTGACACTGGCAATTGTTATACTATAAAACCAAAGGCCAGCCTTCTGCACATCAGCTGAGAATGAGATGGTAAAAGTGGCAAGCTTTACCATTAAGTAGCAGACACATCAATTGACAAAAGAAATAGAGGCTATGTGGTTGACAGCTCTTGTATTGCAGCTGATACAGTTTGGATGAGTGATGCAGAAAGAGTCAACTGTCCTCCCTAGAATATGAGGAGCCAAATGTAGGTAGAGATGAGTTGGTAAGTAATTTGACATATCTGAATTATCATTTACACATGACATATCTTTTTCCTTACAAAGCCATGATGTGGATAACTGTTAGTCTGTAAATCTCCTATTCAAATAAAACCAGTTCCATAATCTGTAACAGTTTTCGAAACATTTCAAGTTATACATCACCTAACTTGAAATTTAGAAAGAAAATAAAATGACTACCATTCTTAAATGAACATAGACATGTAAGTATTTATAATCTTTTCGAGTAAATTCATATATAAAATGTGTACCATATATGTATATACACATATATAATAAATTATACATATACATGCAATTGAAGGTTTTTTATTACCTCATGAGTATAAGGTCTTTGTTTTTTGCTCAAAAATTAGTGATGGTTTCTTCAGGGGACCAAAGAACAGGAAAGAGTATAATGCTGATTTTATCCATATTAAAATCTTGTTTATCAATTATCTTAAAGCTAAATTAGAAAAAGGGACGTAACTGTCAAAAGTATAAGAGCGAATTGGTTATATTATAAAAGAAACACCCACTCTTTAACAGTAATACCACTGAAATGTTCATTAAACAGATAAAGTGGTGTTCCTTTATAATTTTCTGCAATGTGCCCTACTTGTCAATCACTGACAAAAAAAAAGGGCGTATGAATGTGCCAATCACTGCAGCACTGACATTTTCAGAGCTACATTAAAAAATTTCCTCACATAATCACAGACACTAAATTTGTGAACAACTATATTGGTTATATCATTATCTGCTCATTACTACCATATATTATATTTTATGTATGGACGCTTTCATACTTGCAAAACAAACCAAAAGTTTTCAAAAGTATGACCACAATAGGGGTTATTGCAATATTTATATTGAAGGTATAGGGAGAAATGCCTAACACAGGTGAAATTCACCTTGTTTTAGTATGGTATTGGTCTTCTTTGACAATGTTTTGGGTATTGAGGCTTGTTGTTTTCGAATTAGGTCAATTGAAGCAACAATGACATTTTATGATAAAGAAAGCAAGAAGCAATGTAAGAACAATAATTTATTTACATGTGCATCATAATTGGTAAAGCACTTTATATATACATTATTTACTTATTACCAAAATTATGTGAGATGGTAAGATAACTTTTGATCTTCTCCATTTCACAGATTAGGAACCTTATGCTTTGCAAGGTTGTGATCCTAAGATTTAAAATCTGTTAATTAGTAGATCCAACCATAAGTATTTTTTCCTATTGTTCTCTCCACTTCTTCACTATTCTCCAAATCCCATCGACAATTCAAATCAGCTAAAGTGCTCTGTGTATATAATGGTGCATAAACTCTCTCCCAGACTAATTAAATAAGAAACTCTTGGGGTGAGACCTAGTGATGATTTATTTAAAGCTCCACCGGTGATTCATACATTAAGGACAGGGTTAAGAACCGGGCCTTTATACCAACTATTCTGACACCCAATTTAGTGCTCTTTCTACCCTCCCACAATGCTTTTGATTAACAGCACCTAAAAATAAAATAAGCCTACGAGGTCCAAAAATGCAGCCTTTGACATAAGATAGCACAATGGCAAACATTATCAGTTTTAAAGGCAACAGTCTGGATTTCAATATCTGTTTGAGGACTTACTAACTGTGTGAACTTAGGTGAGTATTCAACTGCTATTATTGAATGAGTTCATGCATGTTTAGATCAGTGCTTGGCAAACAATAAATATTAACAAAACAACACAATCACGCTGTTATGTACTAAATGTTCTTGTTCATCTAAAATTCATATGTTGAAGCCATTACCCTCAATAAAATGTTACAGTATTTGGAGGTGGAGCCTTTGATAGGTAATTCGTTTTGGATGAACTCATGATAGTGAGGCTTCTGTGATGGTGTCAGTGTCCTTGTAAGAAGACGAGAGACCAGATAGCTCTCCTTTCTCCATGTGATGATACACTGAGAAGGCAGTCATCTTTAAAATAGGAAAGGGGCCCTCACTAGAATCTCATCATTTTGGCACCTGATCTCAGTCTTCCAGGCTCCAGAACTGTGAGAAAGACATTTCTGTTGGGTTAACCATTCGGGCTATGGTATTTTCCTATAGCAACCTGAGCTGGTTAATATGCATACTTATCATTCAATAAATATAGCTTTGAACATACTTGAAAATAATTTAAAGTCCTAGTTATAAACCAGAAGAATATCTGGACAGTCTAAAATTCTTAAGTTTACAACAGATCACAATAGGAGATAACGAGGATTTTAAAATGTCCCTAATAAGAAAGTAAATCCTTCCAATTTTACACTTAAAGAATCAATTTCTTTTCTGCCATCGCATTTATCTGTAAATTACAAGCCTCTGCTCATGTACCTACTGCTCTCTGAAGGCTGCTTTGCTCTTCATGTTTATCTCAGACTCTGTGTAATTATGGAACTGTGAGAGGTGTTTGCTTATGTGAAAAGCAGAGTTTTAAATTCTTTGTTAGAAGAGCTGCATGATTAATGAATAATAACTGAGTAATAGGGCCACAGCTGAGAATCATATGTTTAGAGATATTTATTTGAAACATTATTTTTTAAAGATGACTTTTGAATGATCAATACATCATTCACAGGAAATAATCAAAGGATTATTCATAAGAAAGTAAAACTGCATTTTTACTTATTTATTTATCAACGTTTTTTTTAAGTTCTAGGGTACATGTGTAGGATGCGCATGTTTGTTACATAGGTAAACGTGTGCCACGGTGGTTTGCTGCATAGATCAACCCGTCATCCAGGTATTAAGCCCAACACACATTAGCTGTTTTTCCTGATGCTCTCCCTCCTCCTCCTCCCTGACAGGCCCCAGCTTGTGTTGCTCCCAACAATGTGTCCAGACTACGTACACGGAAAACACATTTACTAATGTTTTAAACAAATGAAGGTTATTTCAATGTTATACAATATAGTGGTTAATTTACAATTAAAATTCAACATCTTTGCTCTAAAACCTACGGACAATTTTCTACTAATTAGAATTTCCTCTCTAGCCTCTCTGTCTCTTCTCAGAAACTCCTTTCCCTTACTCTATTCTCCAACTTCAAAGTCATCTGTAAGAACATCACTTTTCATTTTAGAACTTTATTTTTAACCTCAACTTTAAACTTTATTTTTTATTTTTTCACACAGAAAAATCTAACATCTACACTCCTTCTAACATCCACATATGTGCTCAAGGCTCACTTTTTCACCTCTCAAGTTTCACTAAAATATCTACTAAACACATAGCCAGCTATTTTTTAGAATCAAAGAAAAATAATAAGACAGGTGAAATTATAGTTTTATTTTGACTTACAAGTATGCATCCCAATCAGGGACCATGATCTTCTATTTGTTATTGTTTTTATTTGTTTGATTGGATATGGCATTATCTATGCAGAGATAACAAAGTTGAAATTCAATGTTTATAGGGTAGTCAGTGAATGCTTCTCTGGAAAAATTATTTATAAAATGTCTGGTGCATGATCAATATGGAACAAATGCTAATAATAAAATTATTTATTGTGTATGCTTGTTGAAGTTGCTAATCTGAGATCAGATTGGGCATTTTATTTCTGTTCAGCCATGTGTCCATGCTGTGTAAGTTTCCCTGACTAGCTTTGTAGAGTCCCCTCAAGCTTAGTCAGGAAGCAGCGATACTGCCTGTTTAGCTTTTGGCCAGTCATGGTCACAGCTGGAAAGATGAGAACTCTAAAGACTGCTGCTTTCAAGCTTTGTTGAGTTGCTTGTAAAATAAGTAATGTGTTCTTGGAAGCTAATGTAGCCAGTAACTATCACTCACCCAATAAAGTGCTATACTATTTGCCAGTATCTCCCTTTCTAAATTCAGAGTCATCATGTGCTTTCCTTGGAGAAATTACTGACAGGTATCTTTGTCTTCATTCCATCATGTCTCATCTTCAGAAAACACTGAAAAATTTTCTAATATTTAACTATGTAAATGGTACCCCTTCAATTTAACAAGATGAACGCCTCTGATACTTTTATGTATTTTTGGTTATTTTAGCAGGAATCTGAAAGATGAACAAATTAGAAGTCTGCGTTCTGTAGAAATTTTGCATTTCATAGAAAGTTTGCAAAGGTTTATTAAACACAAATTTTTCTTATAGTCAATGGATTGACAAATGTATATAAAAAATATTGAAAATTGGAAGACTGCAAGGAAGTCACAGGCCATTAGAGAGATACTTTAAATAACCAAGAATAGTCATACGTAGCACCAGCTAAATTAAATGGGTTTAATATGCTAGTTTCTGATGAATATCTTAAATTTAACACAAGGCATTCTTTTGGGGGTCATAAGGCATGGTTCTTAGTACTTTAAAGAAGTATAGTGATTTAACATAGATTTATATTTATTTATAATCTAGTACATAAAATAAAACAAAGATTTAAATCATTATGGGGCAAAAGTTATATGGTGTTTTAAATTCTATGGCTGTCAAAGAAAATACGTTATGCCTAGTTTGAGTGATTAGGTAAAGCTCCTAGAGATGGTAATATTTATGACAACACTGAATTAGAGGTAAGACGTAAGCAGGAGGAGATAAGTGAAATTTCAATGAGGAAAACAGCAAAAGCAAAGACAGAGTCAAGTATGGGCCAAGAATGATTGAACAAAAAGTCTGTGAAACATGCTATAATTTAGGTTATACAAAAAATATGTGAAGAGCTTATAGAAAGATATGTTGGATGACACAAATAGAACTGGAAAAGCTATTAGCTGTCTCTTTGGCAACCTGTGATAAGTTCAACATTAGCAACAAATAACATATACTGAATTGCTACTATAAAATTTGATTCAGAAGTGGGGTTCCAAAAGATTAGCTGGATTCAGCATAAAAGCCTGCAGACAAAACAGGGTATGCACAGAGAGAAAAGAGAACAAAAGTAAAACCATGAATCCCCTCAGTTAAAAGGAAAATTTGAAAATATTTGGAGAAATATAATATTAAGAAAAGAATAAGTATAGAACCAAGCAGTCGGAACAGGGCCTCATTACAAATGAAACTATTTGCGTGGAATATTTTGAAAAATACTTCAAAGTAAGTATAATGGCAGGATTTAGAAAGTAAGTACAAAACCTCTATTTTAAAAGAATTCAGTACATATAGAACAAGAATTCTCATGATTGAAGTAAAACATGTGATTTCTTAAAAAGAAGAACTCATTTAAAAACATAATTTAAAAATAAATAAATGGGATTAATTTTTTATTAGATGTGGTAAATGGGAGGCTGAAGGAATTAAAGCTTTCAGAATTTTAGAAAAGCAAAAGTCTTCAAATTTAAAACTGTAATTGGTGAACAGGAGAAATGAAAATCAATCCTTGCCTATAGAAATTCTAAGGAGACTCCAGTAAACCAAAAATATATAAAATATAGAATGCCTACAAATAAATGATAACTTCACCTACTCTCCAAAGCAACTTGACCAGAAGATCATTACAGTAATAATTTTAAAGTGCAGAAAAATATCTAATGATTAGTACAGAATTTTATTCCTAGCTAATTTACATTTCATAAAGAGAAGCAAAATAAAGATACTTGAAGATATACAAAAACTAAAAGCTTAGTATATATAACCTGTCAATAAAAGAAATAAAAATAAATGTACTTCAGCCAGCAGAAAAAGTAAACTCTGAGGAAAAGCACATGAAACAATTTAAAAAGTAAATGTGAAAATTAATAAATATGTAGGTAAATTGAACACATTTTTAAATTGTTTTATTACATTTAAAGTTTTGGAATACATGTGCAGAACATACAGGTTTGTTACATAGGTATACACGTGCCATGGTGGTTTGCTGCTCCCATCAACCCGTCATCTATATTAGGTATTTCCCCTAATGCTCTCCCTCCCCAAGCCTGCCACCCCCCGATAGGCCCCGGTGTGTGATATTCCCCTCCCTGTGTCCGTGTGTTCTCATGGTTGAACTTCCACTTATGAATGAGAACATGCGGTGTTTAGTTTTCTGTTCTTGTGTTAGTTTGCTGAGAATGATGGTTTCCAACTTCATTAATGTCCCTGCAAAGGGCATAAACTCGTCCTTTTTTATGGCTGCAAAGTATTCCGTGGTGTATATGTGCCACATTTTCTTTATTCAGTCTATCATTGATGGACGTTTCGGTTGGTTCCAAGTCTTTGCTAAGAAACAGAAAAACAATGAAACTAAACTAAACATATACTTTTAATTATAGCATTTCTATTCACATAAATGAAATAATAATGCTGACAGTGCATATAGGAGGAAATATAGGTTTTGGTGAGGAAAAAGATGTTTAGATGATTAAGAAACTTTTAAAATTTGACAAATGAAAGATACAGCATGTGGTTCAGTACTAACAATAAGAATTGTAAAATTATGAATAAAGCTATTTTAAATAAAAAAAAAAGAATTGTAAAATAGCAATCCCAATACATTTGAGAATCATTATAACAATCTACAATGTTCAACAACAAAAAAGCAATAATAGTATTCATAAATCTAATATTTAAAGATCTACTTAATTTGCAGAATCAATTCTTATGTCAAAACACATTCATTTTTCAATCCTTTTAAAATTTTTTCAATAGATTTTAGTTTTAGTATGTTTCTGTGTTTATTATGTCTATTCAAACATCTCTCATAGTGACAAAGTACAATCTTTGTCAAAAGAAGCTTATTACCAAAAGAAATATGATGAGGAAATATGACTTTTCTATATGTCAAGGAAATGTGATGGTAAAAACAAACACAATTTGTTATTTTAAGCATTTCATTTCAAATGGAAGTCTTTCTGCTGGAGAAATTATTTGTTTTACTCTTAGGCAGTTGTGCACCCTGCGGAGAATGAATGCATAGAGAATGTAACCTTTCTCGGGTCTTCATTTTAATCACACTCTTGCCTAATCTCCATTTTATTCCTCGGAGACATTAGTCATCCTTAAAGAATGCCTTCTTGTAATAAAAATGCACTGCATTGGGTTTAATGTGTTGACTTTTGCAAATATTTTTGTTGGGAATATTGTATTCAAGAATAATGTAAACAGAGTACTTTATAATAGTGTTTATATTATGAATGCTGCCAATGAAGGGAGATCACGCAATTGCCATCTGCAGGTTTTGCAGACATCTCACACATCTGCTATTGCTTCATGAAAGCCATGACATGTACACATAACTTCCAAGGCTTTTGATTATTCACACAAGATATGATCGATTAGCTGCTAAGAAAGTGGGTTTAAAAAACTTTTCCTGAGGGAAGCAGAGCAAGAAAAGAGCATTTTCTCAACTATCAATATATCTAGGGGCCACAATATTTAAGGAAAAGCAGGCTAGAGTACAAGAAAAGAACTACTGTTACTTCTGACATTGATTTTTTTCAAGTAGACATAAATATTTGACCTCCACCTTCATTGCCAATATTTCTATTTCTGTTCAGGTTAAATTTTTATCTTTCCCGAGATAAATCAGTTGGTGGGAGCATCTGACAAAGCATTTGCATCATCCTACTTAATCTCTCTAAAGAGGGCATCACAGTGCTTAAGTCGAATGCTTAGCCCGTTTACAGAGAGGATTCAGAAGAAAAGTAGTTTATGATTCTGTGTGTGTGTGAGAGAGAGAGACAGAGAGAGAGAGAGAGAGAGAGACAGAGAGAATTGGAAGAAAAGATGGGAGAGGTAAGAGAGAGAATATGCATGTGAATTTAATAGCACAAACAACATGCTGTAACATTCATTAGAAGATTATACTAGAGTTCACTTTGGGTTCTGTTTGAAAAATTTCTCTAAAAGCAGATATTTGTTTCCTAAGTCTGTGAACTCAAGCTCCCAATCACTGAACTCTGGGAGTTTTGTTACAGGAACATTTCTCTGGGACTCAGGAAATCTCACAGAGCTCCTTAATCACAATGTGTTTTTTACTTATGTGTTTGTTTCCTGTTGCAGTTATAACAAATTACCGCAAACATCGTTCTTAAAACAGCATAAATTTATTCTGTTTCTGTTCTGGAGGCCAGAAGCGTGAAATCTGTTCCACTGTGTCAAAGCCGAGGTGTCAGCGGGGCTGGTTTCTTCAGGAGACTCTAGGGCAGACTCCATCTCCTTGGCTTTCCAGCTGGTAGTGGCTGCCTGTATCCTTTGGCTAAGGACACTTTCTCTATCTTCAAAGCACAAAACTCCAATCTCTGCTTCCATCATCATATTGCCTCTTCCTCTCCAGCCCCTCTTGGATCGCCTGCTTCTTTACTTTAAGTACTCCTGTGATTGCATCATGTGATTGCATCATACCCACCTGGTAACCCAAAAGTATCACCCAAACTCAAGATCATCAACTTAATCTCATATGCAAAATTGCTTTTTCCATATAAGGTAACATATTAAGATGTGGATATTTGGGGGAGCCATGGTTAGCTATACTTTATAGCCAAAATCACTGGTTTAGAAAGTAGGTTTTTTATTTTCATAAGTAGCAGATTCAATATAAACCAAGTGTTTATTCTGCACTTAGGATGCAATAAAAAAGGCACGGACACCTGGACATGTATGTTTTGTACTTATGTAGTACTGTGTAACTTACATAAATATATGCATTAGAAGGAAAGGAATACAAATCAACTAGCTCAGCTCAGCATTAGGAATCTTGAGAAAGAAGAGCAAATTAAGCCTAAAAGAAGAAGAAATATTAAAAATTAGAATGAAACCCTACAAAACTGAGAAAAAATAGAGAAAGTAAATACAAGCAAAAGCTACTTTTTAAAACATCGATAAAATTTATAAACCTGTAGCCAGGCCAATCAAGACAAAAGTTGAAGAGACACAAATTACAAATACCAAAAATATAAAAAGACTTCTCTATTCTTACTTGTACTTGGAAAGGCTAACAAGGGAATAGTATAGGTAACACTGTGCACACAAACTTAAAAATACAGATATGATGGACAAATACTTTGAATGACACACCTACCAAAATTCACATAAGGAGAAATAGATACTATCGGTAGCTCTTTATCTACAGAAAATTATCAATAATCGAATATCTTCCAAAAAGAGAGCATGAATCTCAGATTTCACTGATGAATTCTTTAAAACATTTAACATGAAAACATATTTATTTTTTGTAATCTTCTCAAAAATAAAAGCAAAGGGATCAATCCTTATTCATTCTATGGGCCAACATTACCCAGATAAAGTTATTAGAAGAAAGAAAACTATGAATTGGTATCTCACAGAAAATACAGCCAAAAATTCTCAACACATCCAACAACGTGTGAAATGAATTATATAACAAGACCAAGTGGGATTTATTCCAGATATTCAAGGCTGTTTCAGTATTTACACTATATCAATGTAATCTACCATGTCAACACATTAAAGAAGAAAAATCATATTATTATACCCATTGAAGAAAACATGTGGCAAAATACAACATCCACTAATGATCTCATGACAAAGTTTCACAAATATTCCAATTGAGAAACAAATTTCTAGCAGTACTCCTTAAAACTGCCTAGGTCATCAAAACCAGGGAACCTTTGAAAAACTGTCACAGAAGAGAAGACAAAGGAGACATGATGACTAAATGGAATGTGGAATCCTGGATGGGATTCTGGGACAGAAAAAGAACATCACGTAAAATTAAGGAAATCTGAATAAAGTAGGCATTATAGTTCATCTATATATATCAGTATTAGTTCATTAATTGTGACAAGTATGCCATACTAATATGAAGTACTAAGAGTAGGAAAAACTGAATGTGAGGAATATGCAAATTCTCTGTACTATGTATAACAACTTTTCTGTAAATCGTAAGCTAAAGTTATATTAAAACTTTAAAAAGTTTATTTAAAAACAACCATCAAAAATTTGAATGTGTTCATATAATTCTCTCAATTTTTTTTCAAAAGAATACAATTTCTGCCACAAATATAACTGATGTTATTTTGGGGGATGTGGAGGATACTCATTAATTTAGATTATAAGGGGGAGAGTTTAAAAAAATACTAGATAGTAGTATTACAACTTACAAATATAATTTTGGTCAGTTGCTATGATTGTTGAAAAATCAGCTTACAATTTAGCCTTTAAAATATTTGTCCTTATGAAAAAGAACTGGAAGATTTGTCCTCTGCTATAACATTTTTTAACCTGAAAATTTCCTTGCTTTTGACATTAATATTTTAAATTATTTTTAATCCTAAACAGATTCAATTAGTGTATTACTATTAAAGTAACATGCCTTATTTCAAATAATTCTTTTTAGCACATAAAAGTGTGTGAGTGTGTATTTTGGCAGAACATATATTTTTGCCAGCAGATTCTATGAATTACTCATAGTTTTGAAATGTAGCAACTCATCGAATAAGGAAGAAGTCATATAAAAATACTACTTCTTCTCTGAGGATAGAGCCAAGTAGCTATCTTCCACATGCTCCATGAAAAAGTAAATAGTTTAGCTACGGAGAAATTATTACTTCATTTCATTTATTCTCCTCTCTTCAATCCAAAAGGCACTAAATAAATTCTTTCTTACATACTCAAAGGCAGTGTGTGTGTGTGTGTGTGTGTGTGTGTGTGTGTGTGTGTTTGTGTGTGCATGCATGCATATATGTATTTATTTGAGACATTGGAGTGACTTTTACTTTGTTTCCATTTGATACCATATAAATAAGATATATTTAAAAATACTAAGCAGTACTATTTTATTGAGAAGGACACATAAGCTGCTTACATGAACGTTGTAGATATTGAAGACAGGAAACTAGCGTTGTGGTTTTTCTCATTTCCCAACATAACTTTTCAAGAAGTTAGGAAATGAGGATTGATATCTTTAAAATCAAAGCTGAATCATCTCATGACTTAATCCTTTCAGCATAATCCAGCAACAATTTTTGTCCCTGCCTATTTTAAAATATTCTCAGTTATTATAAAATGCATTACCTTCCAAAGAAGCAAATGTATCTTTAGACATTTCTGCAAGTTAGAAAATTTCTCGTAAATCCTGAACTGTGTTATCTTTCTCTTAGTCTCTCATTCCTTTGTCTATGCTTCTGGGCTGCATTTTAAAAAAGAAAAAGAAGAAAATTCTAACCTTTTGTGTCTTGGTGTTCACTGCAATTCATCATCTTGATAACTGTCCGCAGAACGCTTTCCGAAGTGTCCATATCTCTAAGGAGGTTAAGGACAGAAAATAGATATATGAAATATGCTATAAATTCTGAAAATTATGAGAGTGTTTTTCAAAGAGGAGATTTTGAAGATGACTAATATTATTCTTGGTTTAAGTTCATTGTAGTAATGTCACTCTTCAAGAAATAATACTGAGGTAACAAATTGTCTACAGTTTTAAAGTCCTATGGGCACATTTAACAATGCCCATTTAGCTATTTAAAAATAACTAAAATATAGGCTATTTCTTGCACATAAGTGTGAGTTTATTGTCAAATAAATAGCGTATATTTTAGTTATCTTTATAAAATATTGGAAGATGAAACAAATATGACATATTTTTAAATGATAAATGTATAACCTATTTGTTAAATAATACATTTGCTAAATTTTAGCTAACATATCATAATCAGTATATTTATTTTTCAGAAAACATATGAAAATACTAACTTTGAAGCACTTTAGCTTTTTTTTTTCTTTTTTAAAATGTGTCTTAACAGGGTGTGGTGGTGCACGCCAGTAATCCCAGCTACTCGGGAGGCTGAGGCAGGATAATTGCCTGAACCCGGGAGACAGAGGTTGCAGTGTGCTGAGATTATGCCACTGCACTCCAGCCTGGGTGAAAGAGCAAGACTCCATCTCAGGAAAAAAAAAAAAAAAAAAAAAAAGAAAAAAAGAAAGGGTCTTGTTTATTTGGCCCTTTTCTCTTCCATATATGTATATATATATGTCATATATAGATAGAATATATTTTTAGAGTTTTGCAAATTTAACAACTTCATTAGTTTCTCCATGTTTTACTTGTCTTAATTTTATTTATCTGCAATTTAGGGTAATAACATCCACAGTAATTTGTCACATAGCAGTTATTTTTCTCAAACTTGAAAACTTTATTAGAGGCAAACTGCATACTTAAAACAGAAATTGAAAGTTGAACAAAGAAAGAAAGAAAAAAATTTTGGTGTGACCTGTTCTACGAAACATTAGGGATTAATTTTTACTTTCACATCATAAACTTCATATCTGGGCAGAGGAATTCATTGTGTTGCAGCTTAAGCAACATTAAATTTTAAAACACCACAATGATTTCATCCTGTGAGCATTTGCAAAACTTTTATATTTTAGCCCAGTTGCATATTTAATGGCTTATACTCTACTAGGCAGCAGCGGCATTATGAAACTTCTGAATAATTGAAGTCTATAAGAATGACATATAGGAATGTTATTAGGATTTTTCATTTTTTATTACAGTCAATTAGACACTGATATGCTAATAACTTTTGAGGTTGTGCATTTATCTGCTTAAAAGAGCAGGCAGGGAAAAAAATATCTGTGTTCTAAGCCATAGACTATAGAAATATTCACAACCAAAATTTCAAAGATCCTGTTTACTCAGCAGATTAAGGGAACTCTGGTGACAAGAGTGGCAAATGTTTTAGCTGTTATTCACTAAGCCTCTTAAATAACATTAATGAATGCAACATCTAAATTACTCGTCCTAGTAAATCTGTACTTTTCTAGAAATTTATGCCTTCTCAGGTAAAACACAAGCATATCACTTCAAGGTAAAATTTGGGGCTCTCAGGGCTTTATTCTGTCTGCAATTGTAGTTTGCAAAAACTGTATATCAGTACTGGGTAATTGCTAATGAATTAGCTAACTATTTACATCTTTGAAGTTTGTAGAAATAATTGGCATTTATACATCAGTGCTTATCCATCAGGTCATATTATGATCTGGCTGTCTTGAAATACAGTCCTTTCTGGCCATCTTGAAATCGGTTCCTAGTGATTTAAAAGTCTGAGACTCACATTGTGTTTTCTTGATTTCTTTCCCTTGTTCTTGACTCAACCCTAACTGGATTAGGCTGGCCTATCCGCTCATTGTATCACCTCTCTGTCAGCCACAAAGAAAGTCACACATTTTAGCTGATTTTTAAAGCCATTCCTCAGAGCTTCTCCTACTCTCCCTACTCTCCCATTTGGTCAACGACAGGGATGGGAGGCAGGGAAATTACGGGCTGAAGAGGGCAGGTCCCTGGTGAGGGCCCCACCCTCAAGCTGAAAAGCCTGAAACAGCAGCCCAAAGTGAGAACTTAACATCCCAGTTTTCTCACTCAAATGTTGCCTTTTCCAGAACCACCCATGGCCCACTCCATGCCCTCATCTTGTGCCCGTGAAAACTGCAGGCTCAGCCAGCAAAGGCAGGAGAAGCAGCTGGACATCAGAGAGAAGTGCCTTACTTCAGAGGGACAGCTCGATGGTGTAAATTTCAAGAAGAATCCCAGGAGACAGCTGGACTTTGAGGGAAGATTACCTTCCTTCTCTGTCTGCTTTTCAGCTCCTCTTGCCTCTGAGAGCCACGTCCAACAGCAATAAAATCCCCCACATTTACCATCCTCCAATTCGTTTGTGCTACTTCATTTCTCCTGGATGCTTGACAACAGCTCAGGTGCAGTGAGTGTGGATGCAAAAGGCTGCCACACTGACCCTTTGCCCTCGCTGGCAGAAGGTAGCCGCCTTATGCTAAAAGACATAGGGTCCACTGGCTTAAGCTTAACACTTAAGCCATCCACAGAGGGCAGAGCTAAAAGAGTACTGTGACAGTTCCTCTGGGGCTTCGGGGGTAGTGGGCACCCCCGCCCCGCCGATGCTGCTGTGGGGCCGGTACAGAATTCACTCCTGCAGGTGCCCAAAAGTGCTTCCCCAGCTCCTCCTGTACCTGCTCACCTGTGCTCCCCCTCCCACGAGGGGTGGAGCGCAGCGGGTTCAAGTGAGTGGAATTTGCCCCTGCTGGCGCCAACACAGTTGGCTTGTTCCAGCACCCATGCACTCCAGTTCCCGCCCACAAAGCGGTCAGGGAACTATCTGGCTTCGTCACCACAGGCTTTGCTTCACACTTACTCTGAACTCGGCTTCACACATCTACTCCAATGTCTTTGATTCTTGTTTTCCAAATGGGCCGGCTCTGAAAGTTAATTATTCACAATGACATATCTGAACCCATCTGTCCTCAACTCTACTGCTATTATAGATTTTTTTGAAACAATAGTAATTAACATTTATTATGTACTTTTTACTGTACTAAGTGCTATAACTTCATTAGTGAACAAGCTTAACACCAAGAAGCCTGTGATCTCCTTGAGAAGATCAAACAAATAAAAGTAATTAGGATTCAGTGTGTTAAGTAGCCATGGAATTCGATCAAATCCAGTCATAATGAAGTAAAGAGAGGTTTGTCTAAGCAACTTGTTACATAAGTGAAGAAGAATGAGAACCAGGCACAGTGGCTCATACCTATAATCCCAACACCTTTGGAGGCTGAGGCTAAAGATCACTTGAGGCCAAGTTTGAGACCACCTTGGGCAACATAGTGAGACTTGTCTCTATAAAAAGTACAAAAATAAAAAATTAGCTGAATGTGGTGGTGCATGCCTATTGTCCCAGCTACTTGGGAGACTGAAGTAGGATGGTCACCTGAGCCACAGGCTTCAAAGGTACAGTGAGTTATGATGACACCACTGCACTCCAGACTGGGTGACAGAGCAAGACCCCACCTCTAAAAATAATTATTTTTAAGTAATAAAAAAAAGAAAGACTTGTAGTTATCCAAGGAAAAAGGATGGGTGTATTAGTTTTTTAGGGCTGCTGTAACAAAATATTACAAACTGGGCAGCTTATACAATAAAAATTTATTTTCTCATAATTCTGAGGTTAAAAAGCCAAGATCAAGGTGTTGGCAAGTTTTGTGTCTTTTGAGGCCCCTCTCCTTGGCTTGTAGATAGCCACCTTCTTGCCATGTGCTTATAAGATCATTTCTCTGTGAGTGCATCCCCGGCATCTCTTTCTCTTATAGGAACATCAGTCATATTAGATTAAAAAGTGTCTCTCTACTGGTGTTATTTTAACTTAGTCTCCTTATCCTTATCCCAAAATGTGGTCACATTCCGAAGTACTAAGGATTAAGAAGACCTTCACATATGAAGTTTGCAGGGTACACAATTCAATTCATAACAATGAGCTTGGGGTAGAAAGTTTAATTCAATCAGAAAATGCAGTGCATAAAAAGGCCCCAAGGAAAGAGAATGTAGATGATTGCATAAAATTTATTATGGCTAGAGAGTAGATTTGGAGAGATCCAGGAAATGCAAGTGATGGTTTAAGGCAAGCTGGACCAGTTTATAAAGTTTTTAAAGGCAAGTGGTTACTAAAATCCCTATTCTTCTCTTTTTCCTGGCACACAGTCAGACTTTCTCTCTCAGGCTCTTTGTTAGATGTTGTTGTGGAACTGACTTCCAGACAACACAATATGAATAAAATGCCTAAGTATTATTTCTAAGCTTCTAAAAAATGGTGGTACCTCATTTATCTCCTTCCTTCCTTCCTTCCTTCTTTCTTTTCTTTTCTTTCTTTGCTTCCTCCCTTCCTTCGTTTCCTTCATTTCTGATGGCTAGAATCAGGTTATGAAGGCAATGTAGTACATGCCAGAACCAAAAAAGTGAAGGAATGTGAATTAGTATATAGAAGGGAACTGTCTAAAGAATCAGTAATTTCCACGTGGCTGATCTATAAACAACAACAAAAAAACCTCTTCTGTTATTGAGCCATTGGCGTTTTGGGGTGTTTATTTGACACTATATCCTACTCCACCCATATGTATCTATATAATTATTCAATTTTCTAAAGACATTTTTAAAAATGTCTTTAGGAGTTTTAGAAAATTTAAAGGAGGAGTGACCTCATCAGTTCTACGAATTAGAAACTAGCCACAGTGGGAAGTGTGGATTAAAGGAATATGACACTACAGAAAAATTGCAGTCTCAGTAATCATCATGAAATTTTAGTAGCCTGACCCAGTGAGTGGGGATTTATAAACAGTGAATAGAATGATGAAATATTTTATTACAGAATCTACTTTCTGGCAACAAATTATTTATAATGTGGGAGAAATTCTAGAAGGAAAGAAGGATTCTAGGGTAATATCCAAGTGTCTACATCCGCAATTTGTTGAATTAGATCTTGAGTAATGAGAGCTGGAGAAGTAGGCATAATGTATTCAATTTTGAGCTAATTTTAGTGTCCACATATCTTCTCTGTGGTGATCTGAGTGAGTTTGAGATACAGGTCTGTTTTCCATAAACTATCAAGAAGAAAAATACACATATAGTGTAATAAATTATAACTAATATTTTCTATATTACTCAAGGTTCTTTTGGGAAACAGAAGCAATAGGAGATAGATGATAGATAGATAGATAGATAGATAGATAGATAGATAGATAGATAGATAGATAGAAGCTTTGTTCTGGGAATTGACTCACATGTTTATGGAGACCAAGACGTCCTACACTGTACCATCTGTAAGCTACGGAACCAGGAAAGTCAGTGATGTAATTTATCCTGTGTCTAAAATCCTGAGAACCAGGAGATCCAATTGCTCTGGAGCTTGAAGGCCCAAGAACGAGGAGCTTTGATGTCAGAGGGCAGGAGAAAACGGGCGTGTTCAAGTGTAAGAAGAGAGAGAGAATTTGCTCCTTCTTCAGCTTTTTGTTCTTTCTGAGTACTCAATTGACTAGATGATACCCAACCCATCAGTGAAGTGGGATCTTTTTTATTCAGTCTGCTGATTCAAGTGCCCTTCTCTCCTGAAAACACCCTAATGGACACACCCAGAAATAACATTTTACCAGTTATTGGAGCATCCCTTAGTCTAGCCAAATTAACACATAAAATTAACTATTATGTACACATACGAAATTTATGGAAAAACTTACCTTTGCAACACTCTACCAAAAGTAAACAGTACCTTCATTATCCTTGCCTCTGTGCTTTTCGGTGTGTTTGTTTGTGTGTGTGTCTGCATGTGTGTTTCTGTGTGCACATATAATTCAGATTGCCTAGGGAAATTATTTGAAAACATTTGTTTGATTTTATTTGATATGAATTTAATTAATCTGTATTATATTTGAAATTTTCTAAATAATCAATATTTTCACATAAAGGGTATTCTAATCCATAATATGTTATACACCTCAATTTCTTTAGCTCTTATTTAATGTATTTTAATCAATTTCTGTAATATTTTCCATAATGGTCTTGTACACTTCTGTTAGATTCATTAATATTATCATTGCTGTTATAGCAAATGGCATGTGTGACTTTTAATAATATTTAATTATTTTGGTTTATAGAAATGCAGTTATTCTTTATGTTAATTTTGCAACCAGAATCTATGCTGAACTCTCCAATTCTAATAATTTATGTCTAGCATTTTATGAGTTTTTATGAAAACAATCACATTGCTTGTAAATGATAACATTTTTTCATACTTTTCCAATCTTTGTATCTTATATCTCATTCACCTTTGGGTAGCATTTCTAATGCAATATTAAATACAGTTAGAAATCCTTGCTTTGCTCTTGATCTTGAATTATCATTCTTTTAATATCTCATGATTAAGTATGATATTTGCTCCGGATTTTTGTGGATACCTATATTGTTGGAAAATACCCCTAGCTGCTGATGAAAACTTAACTTTCCCTGCTGCGTGGGAATGAAGTTTTACCATGTTTTCTATAATCTTGCAGTTAATTAAGCTATGTAACAAATCCCAGCAAATGAAGCTGATTAAATGCGATGTGTATAATTTCAGGATTGTCTATCAAAATTTCTTGAGGAAAATAAGCTTTTCCACACTCTTTGTCCCATCCCAAACACTTTTTAAGGGGTGACCATACAACCTAGATTGTCTAGAACAATAATGACTTACACCTGGCATCCTAGAAACATTACTAATAGTTTTCCCACTCTTAGAGATGTCTTATTTTGAATAATATATT
Organism: Gorilla gorilla gorilla; assembly: GCF_029281585.2. Lineage (NCBI taxonomy): Eukaryota > Metazoa > Chordata > Mammalia > Primates > Hominidae > Gorilla > Gorilla gorilla. Next base: position 75,728,254 of record NC_073243.2, read on the forward strand.
ATATGGTCATTCTATTTAAAAGCCACATGATGAGAGGTAAAGCAACTCAACACTGAAGTCTCTAAAGGAGAGCTGCTCAACAATGCGAATCCATGCTGAACTGTTAAATGAGTGAAAAATAAACATATTATTTTTAAATCTGTTATGCAATTTTATTTTCCTACAAGATTATCAGGATATGGAAATGTCCTTTGATTGGTAGATTAAAATTTTTGTCACAGATGGTTTGAAATTTTATGAAATATTATATTTTTCTGTTTATTAGGTAAACACGAATTATTTTTCTTTTAATGTAATTAAATTACATTACTTAATTTTATACATTAAATCAACCTTGCATTTCTGGAATTAATCCAACTTTATTTCCAGGTTCATGATTCATACTGCAAGTCTTAATGTAAGAGTTTTCCCTTCATAACCATGAATGAGATTAACATGTAATTTTCGTCTGGTAATGTCTTTATAGGCTTTACGTCAAGGTTGTGCTTGTATTCTAAAATAAGTTGAAGGCCCTGGAATAGTTTGAGTAGGATTACAATTATTTATTTCTTAAGTTTCTAATTATGTTCAAATCTCCATTATATCTTCCTCTTTGATCCACAAGTTTTAGGTTTCATGCTCAAATATCCGTATTTTTCCAGAGATCTCTTTATTATTGATTTCTAATTTAATTGTGTTGTATTTGGGGTATGTTGTTAACATTTTGAATTTTGTTTAAGCTTCATTCACCAAACATTTATGAGGTCAATATTCTTAACTGGTCCAGTGTGCTTGAAAATAATACTTATTCTTCACTGTGCTGTTTTAATGTATTATCAATGTCACTCTTGTTATTTGTTATTTACACGTTCTGTGTCATTTTTGAACTTTTGTCTGCTTGATGTATCAATTACTGATAGAGCTATATTTGATGAATTCACAATAATAGAATATATTTTTATTTCCTTCCATGGCATTGTCAATTGCTGTTTTATACACACGTGCGCACACACACACACACACACTCTCTCTCTCTCTCCATAAGGGATAGGTAAGTTGCCATGTAATTTTTCTCAACTCGTTAAAAATTATTTAACCAACTTCCTCTGGTTTCTAGCACTCTAATTTTCCTTTTGGGTGAGCCATCTTTTCTTTCTCGGTGTTCAACAAGTCTTCTCTATATCTTTGGTGTTATATGTTTGAATTTGTATGGGTCTAAATATGATTTCCTGTGTATTTCTGTGTTTCTCAGGGAAGGAGAAATGAATATAGTTTGAATGGCACTTTCTGAATCTGTAGATTTTGCAATTTCAGGAATACTATCATTCATTATTCCATTATTCACCCTTTTTCCTTTTTACTCTGAAACTCTTAAATATATAGAGAATCTTCTTACTCTGTTCTCCATATTTCTTATCCTCTTTCATGTTTGTAATATTTTTGTCTATCTGTGGTGACTTTGTGATTTTCCCCTCCCCTTGTGTTTTATTTAGAGTTCTAGCAGGAGAATAGATGCTATAGTGGATGCCTTGAGTAGGATAGTGTTTGACTAACAGAGTAAATGCTTATGATACCTTGGAAGGGCTGTGATGACAAAGGTCAGTGATGCTGTCAATGGCTTTTAGAATATCCAAAAATGTAGCAATTACTAGGAACTTTAGCCAATTATCTCACCTACATGAAACCCTAATGAAGAAGACTCAGGATGACATCTCTGGGAAGAGGCAGGATGATGCAGCTTTTGATCTTAGCCAATAAGATATTAAAACGACAAATTCTCAGGGGACACCACCACCAAAGGAAGTACTCTATTATCTAAGCTCTATCATCTACTAGATTTGCTTTTATTCTCTCCTAGCAAAGATCTTAGAAAGGCAAAAGTAGTCCTTAGTATCCACTAACAATGTATATCCAGATGATGCTTACGTTGGCATATTATTTTCTCGAATATTTTATGATTCATTTGTAACATGAGCTTATTATTTTGGACCCTTATTGGAGGAAAATTTGAGGCCAGGGTTGAAGGTAGGATATTGTAGAGAGAAATTGCTCCTGTTTCTAACGGTCATATGGGAGCAATTCCACTTTAAATAAAACATACACAAAAGATTGCCTGACATCCAGATACTGTGAATTTGGTATGCAAAACTGTTGTGTGGATGACTTGCAATTACGACATCTTAAGAAAGCAATAGTTCCTCTCCTTAGAGCCAAAGTTTAGACAGACAATTTTTCTTGCAATCTTGAACTATGTGATTGGAGATAAGGCTGGGTAATTATAGTTCTAGTTAACCATTACAGTAAAGATTAAGTCTTCTTGGATCCCAGTTTACTGGGGCAAAGGGTTTCTTGTGAGCTTTTACACATTTCAGTAGTCTCCAGGCATTTTGTAAAAATAAGCTGAAAGTTAATAAAATTTATCAAATGTCATCAAGGCAAAAGTTTCATGCTCCTCTGACCTCAAATGCCCCTTTTATTTAGTTCATCTTCTCATTTAGCTTCTCGATATTCTATATTTCCTTTCCAAATCATCAATTAACTTACAAGTATTTTATCCAACATTGTTTACATGTTTTCAGCATGATGATGGGTACTTAATTTACCGAATTGCTACCAAAAGAAATCTATAGGTAAGTTTTTAAGTAAAGAAAAATTATACACCCCGATTTGTCATAAAATTGTCAGGGCATCTTATGATAGTAAAACTAGTTTCATCAAGATAATGAAAATTAAATGACATACAAAAATATTTTATTTACTAAGAGAAAATTTTTAGACAGAAGTACAAATGCTTATTTATACAAAAAGTATGTATGTGCTTGGCAGGCAGCCAACAACACTAACTTCTTGAATTTGACTCTCCACTTTCCTTAATATCAGTATTTGTTGATTAATGCTAGTCAAACACATAAGCATATTCAATGATTATTTAAAAAACCTTTTACACACATGAAAAAACACATAAGCATGTTCAATGATTGTTTAAAAAATATTTTACACATGTGAGGCTGGGTGCGGTGGTCCACGCCTGTAATCCCAGCGCTTTGGGAGGCCAAGGTGGGTGGATCACCTGAGGTCAGGAGTTCGACACTCCCCTGACCAACATGGAGAAACCCCATCTCTACTAAAAATACAAAAAAATTAGCCGGGCATTGTGGTGCATGCCTGTAATCCCAGCTACTTGGGAGGCTGAGGCAGGAGAATCACTTGAACCCAGGTGGCAGAGGTTGCAGCGAGCCGAGATCACACCATTGCACTCCAGCCTGGGCAACAAGAGCAAAACTCCACCTAAAAACAAAAAACAAAACAAAACAAAAATTACACATGTGAAAAAACACATAAGCATATTCAACGATTGTTTAAAAAATGTTTTACACATGTGAAAATATTAATGGAATCCTCAACTTTTGAGTCCAAAACGGTGAGGTTCTCCTGATACTAAGCCTTACTTTTTCTCCTCAGCTAATTGCACAGGGTCTGCAATGAATTGATGGGTGAGTAAAATTACTTTCCACTTAAAGCAAGTTAAATTCCACTCAAAATAATTAAAATTTAAGAACAAAAACATCTCACATAATAAAATGTATGAAAGTAGAGCTGGTTAAATCCAGGCTTCATGACATTATCTAAGACCCAGATTATTTTAATCTTTTCATTTTGTTTTAATGATCATGTCCTTATTTTTCTCAAGCTAGCTCACCTCATGTTCCTAAGATGACTTTGCCACTTCCAGATGTCACATTTAAATATGACAAAGTTTAAAGTAGGAAGAAATTACAGGTCTCTTTTTTGAGAATGAGAAAACCTTTCCTAGAATTTCCCGGAGGAGTTTCTTTCTGATGTCATGGCAAGGTTTGTACTCTTGCAGATATGTTTTTACCATTCACTGCAAAGGTAATCATATTCCCATTATGTGCTTAACCTAATTAGGATTTACAACTGAGCATTGCACTGAGGGATGCAATTGTACCAAAGTATGAAAACATTTTAAAAATAGTGTTGATGTTAATGCATAAACGAAGAGAAAATATGTTTATTGGCAGATAACAGTAGAAAAATAAAATTATCAGTAGCATAAAATTTTAGAAGTTTTCAGTGAAGATTCTCTTCAATTATCTTTTCTCACATTGGAAATTGTTCAAGTTTGGTAGTAGCTGTAAAAGTAATTCATTACGTAGTATTTTCTATAGGCCTATCGTCATTTATACACAATTTTCTTATGTAAACTTCAGGAAAATTATATGAAATGTCCATTAGAATTGCCTACACTTTGTATATTGGGAAATAAGCTTCAGAGAGACTAAGCAACCTTTTCAAGGGCATAACAAATAAATGGAAACTTGAGTTTCTTGGCCCTCAAAAACAGTTTCTTTATCTACAGTTACAGCTTTCCAAATGTATATAAGAGTACATATTTAAGTACAGAAATGAATAACTAATAGTTTTGAAGTGAATAACATGTTTAAAGTATTTAAAACCAGCACTCATTCATTGCAACAGATATCAATTTTTTCTAATGGCTAGAACCATCTAATTTGTATCTGAACAGGTGAAATTATCATGTCAGTAAATGCTGTTCTTAATGAAAATGAAAATGAAATATACACTAGCTGTGCTTAAATTCTGGAGGTTTCATACTATGTGATGATTTTAATGTTCTGCCGGATGCAGATTCTAGGGTGCTTCCTAACTTGATGACCTCTCTTTCAGCTGATCTTCTTGAAGAAGAAATTTTCCAAAATAGAAAAATTATGAACAACTAAGTGTTTGTGTGCTCATGTGTTCGCCCTCGTTATTTCTGTGTAGTAAGGTATGTCAATGAAAGATCAAAAAAGGAGAATGTCTGTAATAGAGAAAAGGAAAGAGAGTGCAGATCCTACGCAATATAATTACATATATGTTTCTGAAGGAGTATCCTGTCTTCTCTTTGGTTCCACTGATGATTGAGATTGTCCATTTCGTGTTATGGAAACAGTTAAGCTTGCTCGTTAAAAATGCCTGCTGATCTTCATCCTAGAAGTAAATAAAAGGGCTTAGAATTTTTTTCTTAGACTATTTCAAGCATTAGCCCACATTTTCTTAATATCATGTAGAAGAGGAGCAGCTTATAAAACTATTGATAGCTTCTGCATTAAGGGGGTGAAAACTGTAGATTTTATCAATGACCACTGATATGGTTTGGCTGTGTCCCCACCCAAGTCTCACCTTGATTTGTAATAATCCCCAAGAGTTAAGGGTGGGGCCAGATGAACATAGCTGAATGATGGGGGCGGTTCTCCCATACTGTTCTCGTGGTAGTGAATATGTCTCCCAAGATCTGATGGTTTTATGAATGGGAGTTCCCCTGCACAAGCTCTCTTGCCTGCCGCTATGTAAGACGTGACTTTGCTCCTCATTTACCTTCTGCCATGATGATGAGGCCTCCCTAGCCATGTGGAACTGTGAGTCAATTAAACCTCTTTTCTTTATAAATTACCAAGTCTTGGGTATGTCTTTACTAGCAGTGTGAGAATGAACTAATACAACCACGGAATAGAACCAAATAAACACAAATAAAATATTTTATTCTGAGTTTCTTTCCTGCTTATCAATCTTTCAATTCTCTTTTTTTTGTTTGGTTCCTTTTGGTTTCAATAGCTTTGGAAAGGAAAACTCCTCTTGGCTTCTTAGGTGTGATTTATAAGAAACATTAAGTTTAAAATTAGTTTTTTGTTGAAATTCCCTGAGAGTTAAGTCCCCTTAGGAAATTAGTACCCTTGGTTGAAGCTTCATGGTTGGTAGCAGATGAATTATGGCCCAAAGAAAGACATTCATTAAGAGAAAGTTGAGAAGGATTGGGAAAATCAAGTCATAGTAAGAAAAATATTCTGATTCAATTTGTTCAGCCAATTTCTAAAAAGATGTGTTTTCCCCTCCACACCAGAAAATGCATTTACTTTGGGGAAAAAAAATAACTAAAAAGGAAGAACATAGTTCTTTAACAGTCACATGCCTTCATTTCTCTTGGGATAAAGTGAGCAGGCTGCCCTAGAGAGCTTAATTCAGTGGCTTTTATATTCTCTTCAATGACAGATTTTAGAATCTCATTCAAGATAAAATGAGGCATGGATAAAGCTAAAAAAGGAGACAAGTGCAATCATTGAGAGAAATTACTCCTCAATTAACATTTACCTGTAGTTGAAATAATTTATACCTAAGCTAATTTTTACAGTTGTAGAGTGACTAGTTTTTTTTTTGTTACTGTTGAAAAATAGGTGGACAATGCTTTAAATGCATTCAGATATTATAAATTAAAATAACATTTAGCCATAATTACTCTTTTAAAAAACTTTACAATAAACTAATTTTGATATAAACTTAGGTAAAAATTCATCTTAGAATAAGGTAATAATCATATGAAGCTATACTATTGCTGACCTAGTAAATAAATGTTTGAGAGTCATTGGTTTTGTTCACAAGGTTATTTTACCTGAATTGGAAATGATATTCTGATAATGATCCTATCATACCTTCACCTAGTTTTCTTGGGTTTAGTAATAGTCTATAAATAGGCATAAAGAGTTTGGAATTGACTGGTTTGAGGCTAGAGGTTTTATAATATGGTAAAGAATATATAGTACCTATCTTATTGCGATCATGTTTTGACTAGTTGAAATAACTAACTACACTGTCTGAAGAATTGTGCTCATCTAACAGAAAGAGAGAGAAAGAGAGACCCCATTCTGTCTTCTTTGCATTATCAGAGTTAATTTCAATTTTCTTTTCAGGCAGAGTGTATATAGTGGCTAAAGGTTTCAAGACTGTGTCATGATGCTTAGGTGAAAGTAGCAGATCAAGTGTTGGGGGAAATGTGGGAATCCCACTCTCAAAAATGATAATCTAAATGGGAAGCCTGAATTTCATTTTACTATCTCAAAGGGAAGGCACAGATTTAAGTTCAAATATTAGTGATTTAAGATATTTTTAAGCTTTGCTATTGCCCATCTGACAATTACTTATATCTTCCCTTCCCCAGTAGTGATTTACCTTAAGATCCATAATAAGAAAACTGTCTGGGTGCTTCTGATGGGGATTCACTGTGGTCTTGAATTTAGTTTGTAAAAAAGAGATTCCCCAGGCGAATGTGTCAGTGACTAAGACTTCTGGGGTGAAAAATAAGCAGCTGGCATAAAAGATCCTTCATTCGAGTATAGAAGGAACGTCTGTGGAGATCATTTAACTCAGAAGTTACAAGAAAATCTTGAGAAGGATGAAGGGAAAAGGTAAAGTAACAGAAGTTTGGGGTATATATTGGATACCAAGGCATTAGAATATACTCATTCTAGACCAACCCTCCCCTGTACAGGTTTGATCTTTAGAAGAGGGAAATAGGTTCCAAGCTATTACAATTTGGCCAAACACTATAAATTTTTGTTTGGAAATTTCATGAAACCTGAAAATGTTTTCATTCCTGAAGTTGACGAATAGCCTCTCCTGCATTTTTGTGCAAAGCCTGACCACCTAGATTTCATCCTTATTCCTTTTTTTTTTTTTTTTTTTTTTTTTTTTTTGACGGAGTTTCGCTCCTGTTGCCCAGGCTGCAATGGCGCGATCTTGGCTCACCACAACCTCCGCCTTCCGGGTTGAAGCGATTCTCCTGCCTCAGCCTCCAGAGTAGCTGGGATTACAGGCATCTGCCGCCACTCCCGGCTAATTCTGTATTTTTAGTAGAGACAGGGTTTCTCCATGTTGGTCAGGCTGGCCTCCAACTCCCGACCTCAGGTGATCCACCCGCGTCGGCCTCCCAAAGTCCTGGGATTACAGGCATGAGCCACCATACCAGACCCCATCCTTATTCCTTTTCTCATCTCCTTCCTCAGAGCTTCTTTTGGAGAAATGTTTAAAATTCAAGTTACTTCAATCACTATTTGTAGGCTGATGAATTCCTATGCAAAGTTGCCAGTTTTTGCCAGTTTTTCTCTTTCTGTACAACTCCTGCAGGGAAACTCCAGTCTCCTCAAATTAAACACACCTGAAGCTAAAATTTTCTTAAACACTCACCTAGCTCTAATTTTAGCCACTGTATAGCAGGTCCTTCAATAACGTCATTCTATTTAATGTTATTTCCTTGTAATGCTGGGGAAAAAAAATGATTCTCAGCCAGCTACTGCTTGTGTGGAGTTTGCACATTTTCCGCATATCCACATGGATTTTCTCTGAGTTCTTGGAGTTTTTTTGACATCCTAAACCTGTGCATATGAAGCGAATTGGGTTGTCTACATGGTCCCAATCTGAGTGGGGGTGGGTGTGAGTGTACTCTGCCAGGGGATAGTGTCCTGTCTAGGATAGGTTTACACTTCATGCTTTGAGTTGCCAGGAAAGGCTCTGGCCAACTGAGACTCTGAACTGGAATAAGCAGATTGAAGAATTCATGAATGAACAAGTGAATACCAGTGATTGTGAAATAAAAATGTGTGAAGTCTGCAAGTGAGCCCACCATGTTTGTCATTTCTTTGTTTTTGGACTCTGTAGTGGTAGGGAGCTACTGTAAGGAGCAAAAATTCCTTACAGTTTTTGCCTTGCAAACATTTATTCCTTGACTTAACCCCCAACTTCTGTGGTCACTGTCACATACTGATTCACCAAAAATTGGGTGAATAATTATGTAACATTTTATTCATCTTTCTTAAATGTATGTATAGCTCATATTTATTTCAATGTTTAGTACTAGAAGTGTTTTCAGTCTTTATTTTGATGTTTGGTGATGGTTTTGTGACCAGAAATATTCTGTGGAAATGTAAATCTTGTTTATATGAATTAGCATATGGTAAAATTGGATCTGTGACATTTCGTCTCTCTTAAAGTTGCACTTTCCAGGAACCTATTGATGATGTTTAGTGAGAACTCATTGTACAATGTAAATATTGTATGGCTATGTATGTGCAAACACAATGAGATGACATATCTCAACTATACATTTTGAGAGTGAAATTATGTTTTATTATTTTAGTCTGTTTTGTGCTGCTGTAACAAAATATCTGAGAGTGGGTAATTTATAAAAAACATTAATTTATGTTCTCATGGTTCTGGAGTCCAAGATAAAGGTACTGACAGGTTCAGTGGTTTGGTGAGATCCACATCTTCTAAAGGGTAGGAACTCTGTGTGTTCACCTGGTAAAAGACAAAAGCGCAAGAAAACAAACTCCATTCAACAAACCCTTTTTAAAAAGCACCTAATCTCATTCATGAGGGTAAGCCCCTCAAAACACAGTTGCCACCCGAAGGCCATACCTTCCAATACTGTTGCATTGGCAATTAAGTTTCAACATTCATTTGGAGGGGACAAAAGTTTTCAAACCATAGCAATTATCTGTTTAGATATTAACACTGTGTCAAGAATAGAATATAAGTTCATTAAGTGGTTGAATATTTGATGAGTAAAACAGAAAAAATTGAGATATACTCAATTTTGATATACTATACTATCTATACTATGTGTAAGCACTGATGGAAACAAAGTGAAGTCTAGATTTAGGAAGTTAAATCAAATAAGACAGAGACTGTGAAAGAGCTTGGAAAGAGAATACATGTCCATTGCACAAATGGACAATCATGTGAAGAGACAGTGAGAAGGTGGTTAACCACAGGCCAAGGAGAGAGGCTAAAACCTATCCTTTTCTTATGGCTCTGAAAAAAAACTCATCTGTAGACACCTTGGTCTTGCATTGGTATCTTGCAAAATTGTGAGAAATTTCTCTTGTCTACGACAAATTGTCTGCAGTATTTAGTTATGGTAGCCCCAGCAAATGAGTGCAAATTTGAGTATGTAATATTAGTATGTGCAGATATTATTATGTGTAGTTTAGTGCATCTAGAGGAGAAAATTGCCTCTATAAAACAAAGTCCTGGGTCTTCCAACTGAAGAGAAAATAGGGCTCAATTGAAAGCCAGTATGCCTAATCCTAAAGAGGAAAAACTACTTGATAAGGGGTTGCTGTTTTCCATCCGGATATAAATGCAATTACAATAAAACCATGTTTGTTTCCACTAGAGTTAGATGTTTAAACAAGTTGATACATTTTTGAAAACACAGTAAGTAAAGACGCTTTGTTTATTTTTATTTCCATATTAACTTTAGTACTGACAGAGGATGACAAAGAGATAGCCTTGGAGACCACTGAAATCATTTCATTCACAAAATGGGTATTTTGTGAGTAAATGCTGCAGATCGTTCCTCTGTTGGGAGCATTGCTTAGGGCTCAGCAGATGGCCACTGGAGTTTGAAAACATCTGTTTGCTTTCTCTCCTTTTCTCAGTCCAGAATCCACAAATGATAAAGGCTTTTACATAATAATGCTCTCTGCCTACTAGGACTAGGTTACAGCTGGCAAGAACAAGGAAGGGAGATAGCTTTGATAAATGTGACACAATAATGTCATGTTGTAAAAACACTTTGACTTGGTAATAGACACTACTGCATCCAGGAGACAGTAGCAAGTATAAGTTTATGAATTGACTGATGTTTGAACTTATTTATTGGTATAGGTTGGATATCTGTCCCTGCACAAATCTCATCTTGAAATGTAATCCCCAATGCTGGAGGTGGAGCCTAGTGGGAGATTTTGGGTCATGGGAGCAGGTCTCTCATGGTTTGGTGCTGTCTTTGGGAGAGTGAGTGAGTTCTCACAACATCTGGTCATTTAAAAGTGTGTGACAGCTTCCCTCTCCTTCACTCTATCTCTTTCTTGCCCCTGCTCTTGCCGTGTGAGACACCTGATCCTGCTTCACCTTCTGCCATGATTAGAAGCTTCCTGAGGCCACCACAGAAGCAAATGCCACCAGGTTGTCTACAAAGCATGCAGAACTGTGAGCCAATTAAACTTATTTTCTTTATAAATTACTCAGTCTCGGGTATTTCTTTATGGCAATGCAAGAATGGCACAACATAATTTTTAAAGTAATTCACAAGTTAAAACACATTTGCCCTTAAGAAATGAATTTGGATTTCAAAAGAATAAGCATCTATTACAAACCATGCAAAACTTAACTTTCTAATATAAGTTTTACTTATACAAATAAATTTTAAAATAGTCAGCTAAATACAGAATTAAATAACTTTTAAATCCAGATTTTCACTGGGATATACTTTTTAAACCAAGAACTGTTGAACTGAAAATATTAAGCACTGAATTACATGCAGTGCAGTTAGATGTTAGGATTGGCAACAATAGAAATAATATTGCTATCTTTTAAAGCTTCAAAAGTTTTAAAACAAAAAGACATATCAAAAAGTAAGTGAATATAAGTAAGCATTATATACACTACCTGTAAGCAGGCCATCTGCTCAGTTGTAAAGGTGGTGGTTAGGGAATGCTCTGTAGCTTCAGCAGGACAAGGGAAACCTCAAGAAAGGAAGACCTTTTGGGTGCATTCTGAGGGACAGGTAGTGATAGGGAGATAAGAATAGGCATTTTATTATGAAAGAATTGTCAAAAGAACCCTAAAAGATAGAGTTGAAATTTTGTAGAATGAGTTCGAATATAATGGATAGACTAGTCCATTGGTTTTCAATGATTTTAATATATTTATTAAAATATTTTTGTTACATTTCATTTTGTTTTAATTTCACATTTACAGAAAAGTTGCAAAAATAGTGCAAAAAACTCCTGTATACTCTCCACTTTATTCACATTCACCAATTGCATACATTTTTTTTTCTCTTTTGCTTTAGCATTCTGTCTTCCTTGCTCTCTCTGCATATATGTGGCTGCTTCTTTTGTCCTTCTGACATATCTCCGGGATTCTCAAAATGCCTCTTTAATGTCTGAGACTACAGGATGACTCAGGTTTGCATTATCATTTTGCTGGTGTAGTCTTACTCTCAGTTATATTCACTGTACCTTTTAATTGGACAATGTTTTTTAGAAAAAGACTGAGCATCAAGGGTATTCATAGCTTCTATGCCTTCTCAATTAACAGAACTCAGAAAATATGTATCTCTATATTCATTTATTAAAATGATGCTGAGCTCATACTGCTACCTCAATTTTATCCAGAACTTCAGAATGTATTCCAGGTACATGTGTATATGTATGCATACACACATATATAAACACATACACATATACACACATAAACACACTCTTCCAAAACAGTGAGAAACCTAGCCTTCATTACACTCAAAATATTTACATGTTTGCTCAAAATTAGTAAACACAAAAAAATAGTTTCAAAATTGGTAACCTAAACCACTAAGGAAAAAAAAGCAAAGCTATAATAAAATTTGTTTACCATTTCTTTTTTGCTTCTTTGAGATAAAATCTAATTAGAGTGAAATAAACAAAGCTTACATGTAAAATTTAATGAGTTTAGACAGGAGCATACACTGTTAAGACAAAACATTTTCAATACCTTAAAAAGTTACTATGCTGTTCTTTTCAATCAATACCCTCACCCCCACAGAGGTAAACATTGCTGTATTTTTTTTCACCATGAATTAGTTTTGCCTTTTCTAGAATATATAATAAATCAAATTATTCTGTCTACAATTGTTTAATCTAGTTCGTTTTTCAATATAATGTCTGAGGTGCATCTAGTAGTTTGTTTATTTTTATTGCTAGGTAGTATCTTGTTATATGATTTTACCATAAAATATTTACCCATTTTTATGTTAATAGACACCTAGACTACATCCAGTTTTCAATTCTTGTGTATAGTGCAGTTGTGGACATTCTTGTACAAAATTATTTGCAGACATGAGATTTTATAGATTTTGAGTATACACCTAGGGTAGAATTTCAGAGACAGATGTATACCTTTATAATAGACTCCCAAACATTTTTTCAAGGAGGGTGGAATATTTAAATTTTCGCCAGTCTGTGTGAGAGATTTGGTTGCTCTGCATCCTCGCCAACATTTACTATTTACAGGTTTTTAAATTGTATTCATTCTGGTGAGTGTATATACATTTGATTTTAATATACACTTTCCTGATAATCATGTTGAATACTTTTCTCATGTTTATCAGACACTTGTATATGATTCTTTCTAAAGTATACAAGTTTTTTGACCAATGTTGTTAGATCCTTCATCCAACAATCGTTTTACTGTTGACTTGTAAAAATACATTTTTTTTTTTTTAAGACGGAGTTTCACTCTTGTTGCCCAGGCTAGAGTGAAGTGGCTGCAATCTCGGCTCACTGCAGCCTCCACCTTCCAGTTTCAAGTGAGTCTCCTGCCTCAGCCTCTTGAGTAGCTGAGATTACAGGCACCCACCACCATACCTGGCCAATTTTTGTATTTTTAGTAGAGGCAAAATTTCACCATGTTGACTAGGCTGGTCTCGAACTCCTGACTCGTTATCCACCCACTTCGGCCTCCCAAAGTGCTGGGATTACAGGCGTGAGCCACCGCACCCAGCAAGAATACGTATTTTTTTATACAGGTCTTTTGTGGGTTACAGATTTTACTTGCGACATTTTACTAACTTTCCTATTTTGATGAAGTGTTATCTCGATGAAGTTTATCATGTTTTCTCTTTACTTTTATTCTTTTCAATAAAAATCTTCTATAAAAATCTTTCCTTTCTAAGAAACTTTTGCCTACCTCATGTTGCAGAGAGAAACCACTTTTTTTTTTATTTTGGCCAAACTCATAGTTTTAGCTTTTACATTTAACCTTTACATTTGAGCTCCATCTCAAACTAAGATTTGCATATGTTGTTAGGTGACATTAAGATTTATTTTATGCCATATGTTTATCCACTTCTCTCACACTATTTGTTTAAAAAGCTTTCCTTCCCCATTGAAATGCTTTGCCATCTACCAAAAATTGAATGATCTTATAAGTGTCTGTCTAATTCTGGGTACTTCTCTTCATCTGTCTTTGTTTTTTTTGTTTTGTTTTGTTTTTTTCTATTTTTATACCAATAGCCTACCATCTTTGTTACGTAGTTTTATGTTTTTATGTTAAGACTTGAAGCTTCTCAACTTTTATATATATTTGAATGTGTCTCGCTTTCATTTTTATTTTTAAAAGATGTGTTCTGATTTCCATCTTAGACTTTTTCTCCCTTTTTAAAGAGAAGTCTGTGCTTCATATCATTGTTCCTCTACGTGTACTTTTTCTGTGGTGATTTTAAGCTCTTCCTTTACTCTGTTTTTTTCTACCTTCACTATACAGATCTCTTTTTGCTTAACGTTTTGCAGTTCACTGAGCCTCTTTGATCTTTAAGTTTCTGCTCTTCACCAAATTCTGGGAATTATTGACTTTTTTTCATTTACATTACTGTCCCTTTCTTTTGGTTCTTTCCTGAATCAAAATGTTCTCTCTCTCTCTCTCTCTCTCTCTCTCTCTCTCTCTGTCTCTTGGTCTTTCAATTTTTCATTTTTACTTCTTCCTCTGATTTTCAGGTTAGATCATTTCTTGCATTTTCTAACTAGACTGGCATAATTTGGTGAATTGTTCTTTAGTGTGTTGTAATATTTAGCTCTAGAATTTATATTTTTAATACAGTGTTCATTTTTCTGCTGATAATTACATTTTTGTATTCATTCTGACCACACTCTTCTTTAAGTACTTCAACATATTTGTAATAGATGCTTTGAAACATTTTGTTGTCATAGTCATCTTCAGCATCTGGGTCATCTCAGATTCATTTAATTATTTTCTTCTTCAGGTTTAGAGGCCACTATTTTTTTTTCTGAATGTCCTGTAATATTTAATTCTATGTTAGACATTTCTATGGTCTTTACAGTCAGTATGCTGTTGGGTTATTTTTGTTTTTTTAAAAATTGGGTTTAACAAAGGCTTTACTCTTAGGCATGATTAGGACTACTTTTAGCTGGAATTTTCTGTCACATTACTGCCCCAGGTGTTCTGTCACATCTCTTCACTCTGCTTGGAATGCCAATATCTCTGATGTCTGTTAGCATTGTGTGATCACCAGAGTCTTTGTTGAATTCACTGCTCCTCAGATATTGTTCTGAGTAAGATCCCATGTAGGCACATCCTGCTTATGCTCAACATCCTCTGCCACTGCCCTTCTGCAAATGCTTTAGCTTTCTCAGTAGCCACAATGTGCAATGTGTAGGAAATATGCCCCAAGCTGTCCCTGTACTGTAGCGGGGAAGGAGGCCAAGCACTCAGGGATTACAGTCCTCTGCAGCCTATTGTACAACGTCTGAAACCAGTTGTCTCATGTACTTGTTCACTTTTACAGTTATTTTTGCTTAGAGGCCTATTCTAGTACCAGTTAGACTCTCACAAACAGAAATGGAAGTATACTTTGTAAACAGCTATACATTTATCAAAATATCTAATTTTGTCGTATTTTAAACCTTGATTTTAAAAAGTAAATTATTACTTCACTTTTTTAACTTGCCAAATACAATTTAAAAGTCAGTGGCTTTAAATCAATTATTCATTTAAAAGACTGAAAAAATAAGCTCTATTTTAACAGTTTGAAATTTATTACTTTATCCTTAACTTTATATTTTATATTTATGTTACATTTCCCCTGCTACTTTTCATAGCTTTTATATTTTTTATGATCACAAGACTTCTATCAACTGTTTATCCTATTTTTGAAATAAAAATAAACATAAAATGGAAATTTAATTCTCTGAACAGTTAAAAAATATTTTCTATTGAAATAAACAGGAATTTATTTCAAAAATATTTTCAATAGAAAATAATCTTTACTATTAACACACATTTATTGAACACATTGTTTGAAATTTTATTGGAAATGCATCTTAGTGAAATGTAGGGTTTTTTATTCTTATGTTTACATTTGCAATTGGCTTATCTACTCATAGCTGATTATCACATATTGATGAAATTGGATAATATTCAAAATATATTAGATTTTTTATGTTCCCATATACCCTCTGCCCCCACATATACATAGCTTTCCCATTATCAAAATCTTCCATCAGCATGATACATTTGTTAAAATCATTGAATCTATATCAACACATTCTAATCACCCAAAATCCACAGTGTACATTAGTGCTCACCCTAGCTGTTGTATATGTATCAGTCATTATAGCATCGTGCAGAGTATTTTCACTGCTCTAAAAATCCTCTGTGTTTTGCCTATTTATAGGGATAAATAGTTTGAATCATACAATATGAAGTCATTACACACTGACATCTTTTACTTAATAGTAAGCAGTTAAGATACATTCACGTCTTTCCGTACGTGATAGTTCATTTCATAAATTTAATTTTTACTTTGTGGGTTTTTGGGGGGTTCTTTATGATATTATATATACACGTAATACATATAATATTATAAAGTATAATATTATAAAAATATCTCCCCAAAAGTAATTGGAGAAAAATTGTGCAAAAAAAAAAAAAAAATAAGTCATCTGGAATACCATCATCCAGAGATTCATTGTTTTTGGTATTTTAGTATTTTTCCTGGTAATCTGTTTCTAAATATTTTATAAGTAGTAAAATTTCACTATAAAATTTAATACAGAAGTAATTCAGTTTTTTCTTAGCATGTAATAAATATTGCTTTGTTATTTCTTTGAGTAAAAACCTAATATGATCATATATAGTTAATTAAATTTAGAGATGTATATAAGAATATAAATCACTCTATACCATTATTAAAGCAAACTATTATTAAAATTTTAGTAATATTTTAGGCAATTTTCTTTGTCAGTACTGATAACTTTGGTTACATTATTTCATTTAATTTTTATAAGAGCTTGAATGGGTAGATATTATTAGTCTAGTAATCTTGTTCTTGTACATAGACATAGTGGAATGAAATAAATTTGTTATCGCAGTATCTCTCAATTAATTAAAATCCTTACTGAAGCATTTACAAAAATCACATTGTATTATATATTCAAAAAATATTTTTCATTATCAAGTGACTTTCATCAAATAACTAAATTGTTTTTTAAATTTTAAATGCAAAAGTTGGAAGCAATTAAAATTTTAAAGAAATAAGCAAGTCATTAATGTTATTCATTTTCATAAATGTCACATAATTCTAAGACATAACAAAAGACTATATCCATTAATCTTACATTTTGGAGGAATCTTCTCAATTAAGATAAATATTAAATGTAACCAGACACAAATAACAAAGTTTCATAAGAAACTTGTGCATGTTAACATCTTTTTTATTATATACAGTCCTACATAGTTATGCCATATGAAAAATTATTTACATAAACAATTGTTTAATTCATTTAAAAAGACTGTTACAAACAGACACAAATTGTTAAGTATTCTTATGTAAGAGACAGAATCATAATTTCATATCTTGGTTTAAACTATGTTTATATTTAAAGAATTGACAATATTGGAAAAATATTGTCTCTAAGAGAAATTAAACAGGTTTTGAAAATTTGTTCAAGTTAGAAATTCCAAGATAGCATAAAGGTAGTTTTTGTGGTAACATAGATATTCCATATTTTTTATCATGATAGCTACATAACTGTATATGGCTTCAAAATTCAGAGAATTCGATGTGTTAAAAAGTTGCATTTTATTATACATAAATTATACTTCAATATACCTTACAAAAATACACATGCAATTTAACCTAATTTGTAGAAATTCATAGCCAAAAGAGAGAAACGTGTTGAATTATTATAAATACAGAGCTTATAAGTAGGTGTTAATAATTTTGTTAAGGGTATTATTTAAATTAGAATTCAAAACCTACGAGTTTATTAAAATATAATAATTACACAATAGGAGTAGCTACAACAAAGAACGGGTATATAAGTAATGGTGAGGAGATTTGAATCACAAATTTTAAAAGTGAAGATGAATTTAGAGCATCCAGTAATCTTTAGGAGACAACTAATGATAGCATTACCCTTGATTCTGAGTAAATATTCAAGACAATATATTTTCCCTTTGACCAATATTTCTCCACCCTCCTATCCACCCCCAGTCTCTGGTAACCAAGATTCTACTTTCTACTCTTATGAGTTTGACATTTTTAGATTTGATATGTAAGAGAACATCATGTAGCATTTGTCTTTCTGTGCCTGGCTTATTTAATTTATTAATAGCATAATGTCCTTTGGGTTCATCCATGTTGTCACAAATAAAAGGATTTCCTTTTTAAAAAAGTTAAATAGTATTCCATTGTAATACATATCATATTTTCTTTATATATTCATACCATGATGGATACTTAGGTTAGATCCACATATTGGCTATTGTGAATAATGCTGCAATGAACCATGATGGTTCATTTATCTCTTTAACATACTTTCTTACCTAAATTCCTTTGGGTATGTACTTAGACCTGAGATTCCAAGTTCACATGGTGGTTCTATTTTTAATTTTTTGAGGAAGCTGTATGCTATTTTGCATAATAGCTGTACTAATTTACATTCTCATCAACACTGTACAAGGGTTTCCTTTTGTCCACATTCTTGCATTTGTTACTTTTTTTCTTTTTTATAAGAACCATTTCAATAGGTATGAGGTGATAGGTCTTTAGAATTTTAATTTGCATTTCTCTGATTATTAGGGATGTTGAGTATTTTTTTATATACTTGGCCATTTGTATCTCTTTTTTTGAAAAATGTCTATTCAGGTATTGTTTTTTATTAGTTTGGTTTACAGTTTGGGTTATTTGTTTTCTTGCTATTGAGTTGCTAACATTTCTTACATATGTTAGACATTAACCTCTTATGAGTTGTATGATTTGCATATGTTTCCTCCCAATCTGTAGGTAATCTCTTCATTTTGTTAATTATTTCCTTTGCTATGCAGAAACTTTTTAGTTTGACACAATCTCATTTGTCTATTTTTGCTTTTGTCACCTGTGCTTTTTGGTTCATATACAATAAATTGTTGCTAAAACAAATTTAATAGAGTTTTCCCCCATGTTTTCTTCTAGTACTTTTACAATTTTAGGTCTTACATTTAAGTCTTTAATCCATGTTTGAGTAGATTTTAGCATAAGTTGTGAGCTGAAAATCCACTTTCATTCTTTCCAGACACCATTTATTGAAGAGGCAGTCCTTTTACCCATTGTGTTTTCTTGGAACCTTTGTCAAAAGTCAACTGACTGTGAATAGATAGGTTTATATGCAGGCTCCTTATCCTGTTCCATTGGTTGATGCAACTCTTGCAATATCATGCTGTTTTGAGTATTATAGCTTGGTAATATATCTTGAAATCAGGGAGTGTGATGCCTCCAGCTTGTACTTTTTCCTCAAAACTGCTGTGACTATTCAAGGTCTTTTGTAGTTCCACATGCATTTTATAATTTTTTTCTATTAATGTAAAAAATGATATCAGAATTTTGATAGGAATTATATTGAATCTGTAGACAACTTTGAGTAGTGTGGAAATCTTACCATAATTACTTCTTCTAATCTATGAAAACATTATATCTTTTTGTGTGTTTCTCAATTCCTCTTAATAATGCTTTATAGTTCACAGTAAACAGATCTGTCACCTACTTAAATTTCTTCCTAAATGTTTTAATTTTTTATATTATAGTGAAGGTATTGTTTTCATAATTTCTTTTTTTATTATTATTATACTCTAAGTTCTGGGATACAAGTGCAGACTTGCAGGTTTGTTACACAGGTATACACGTGCCATGTTGGTGTGCTGCACCCATTAACTCATCATATACATTAGGTATGTCACCCAATGTTATCCCTCCCTGCTTCCCCCACCCCATGACAGGCCCCCATGTGTGATGTACTCCACCCTGTGTCCAAGTGTTCTCATTGTTCAATTCCCACCTATGAGTGAGAACATGCGGTGCTTGGTTTTCTATCCTTACAATAGTTTGCTGAGAATGATGGTTTCCAGCTTCATCCATGTCCCTTCAAAGGACATGAACTTATCCTTTTTTATGGCTGCATAGTATTCCATGGTGTATATGTGCCACATTTTCTTTATCCAGTCTATCGTTGATTGGCATTTGGGTTGTTTCCAAGTCTTTGCTATTGTGAACAGTGTTGCAACAAACATAGGTGTGCATGTGTCTTATAATCCTTTGGGTATATAGCAGCATTGCTGAGTCAAATGGTATTTCTGGTTCTAGATCCTTGAGGAATCACCACACGGTCTTCCGCAATGGTTGAACTAATTTACACTCCCACCAACAGTATAAAAGTGTGCCTATTTCTCCACATCCTCTCCAGCATCTTTTGTTTCCTGACTTTTTTATGCTCACCATTCTAACTGGTGTGAGATGGTATCTCATTGTGGTTTCAATTTGCATTTTTCTAATGACCAGTGATGATGAGCTTTTTTTCATATGCCTTTGGCCGCATAAATGTCTTCTTTTGAGAAGTGCCTGTTTATATCCTTTGCCCACTTTTTGATGGAGTTGTTTTTCTCTTGAAATTTGTTTAAGTTCTTTGTAGATTCTGGATATTAGTCCTTTCTCAGGTGGATAGATTGCAAAATTTTTCTCCCATTCTGTGGGTTTCCTGTTCACTACGATGATAGTTTCTTTTGCTGTGCAGAAGCTCTTTAGTTTAATTAGATCCCATTTGTCAATTTTGGCTTTTGTTGCCATTGATTTTGGTTCTTTATTCATGAAGGCTTTGCCCATGCCTATGTCCTGAATGGTACTGCCTATGTTTTCTTCTAGGGTTTTTATGGTTTTAGGTCTTATGTTTAAGTCTTTAATCATCTTGAGGTAATTTTTGTGTAAGGTATAAGGAAGTTTCCAGTTTCAGTTTTCTGCATATGGCTAGTCAGTTTTCCCAACACCATTTATTAAATAGGGAATTCTTTCCCCATTGCTTTTTTTGTCAGGTTTATCAAAGATCAGATGGTTGTAGATGTGTGGCGTTATTTCTGAGGCCTCTGTTCTGTTCTATTGGTCTATATAGCTGTTTTGGTATCAGTAACATGCTTTTAGTTACTTTGTTGTTAGTATATAGAAATGCTTCTGATTTTTGTATGTTGATTTTGTGTCCTGCAACTTGACTGAGTACCTTTATACATTCTAATAGGTTTTTGGGGAAATCCTTAGGGTTTTTTCATATTTAAAATCATAATATTGACAAACACAGACAACTTCACCTCCTTTCTTATTTAGAATGATACTTTGCATCCTTCAATCCATCCTTCAATCCTTTTAATTCTTTTTCATGTCTAGCTGCTCCGGTCAGAACTTCCAGTATTAAGTTGAATAGATGGAGTAACAATGGGAACACTTGTCTTCTTCCTGACCTTAGAGGAAAAACTTTCAAGAATTCTATCCTCCTCAGTTTTTCGAAAGATATTGCAAAGGATTGGTGATAGTTTTGTGTTGAATGTTTGGTGGAATTCACCATTGAAGACATAAAGTCCTGGGGTTGTATTTGATAATTGACTTTCAATTATTGATCAATTCTTAGTTACTATCACTCTGTTCAAATATTCCATGTCTTCATGACTCAGTCTTCCTATGTTACATTATGTGTTTCTATAAATGTAAACATTACTTCAAGATTATCTAATTTTTTTGGCGTATAATTGTTTATAATATTCATTTCTGGTCTTTGATATTTCTATGGTATCAAATTTAATGTCTCCTCTTTCATTTCTGATTTTAGTTAGTTGATTGTTCTGTCTTAGTCTTAGTCTAGCTAACAGTATATTAATTTTATCTTTAAAAAAATTCAAATTATATTTTTTATCTGGTTATATTTCATTTAGTTCTCCAGTGATCTTTTTTATTTCCTTTTTTCTGGTAATTCTGGGCTTACCTTGTTCTTTTCCTAGTTCTTTGAGGTTTAATATTTGGTTATTTATTTGAGAACTTTTTTTTTAATATATGTAGGCATTTATTACTCTAAACTTTCACCTGAGGATTGCCTTTGCTGCATCTCATATGTTTCAGTATGTTGTGTTTCCATTTGCACTTGTCTCAAGTAATTTTTAAAATTTCCCTTTTCATTTTTACTTTGACTCATTGGTTGTTCAGGCGCTTGTTCAATTTCAACATGAGCATTTGAATTTTCCAAAATTCTCCCTGTTATTGATTTCTAGCTTCACACCATTGTGGTAAGAAAAGATCCTTGGTATAATTTCAATCTTCTCAAATTTTCTAAAATTTATTATTTATTTCCTTATTTATTTTTGGCCCAACATATGGTCTATTCTGGAGAATATTTTATGTGCACTTGAGAAGAAAGTATACTCTGCTGATGTTGGATGGGATGGTCTATATATATATATATATATTATTTCTTTTTTGTCTAAAATGTAGTTCAAGTTATTTTTCTTCATTGATTTTCTGCCTAGATGATCTGTCCATTGTTGAAAGTGAGGTATTAAAGTCCTCTTGTATTATTGTTTTAGAGCATATCTCCTCTTTTATATCTATTGATACAGTCATATGCTAAAAAAACAGTGTTTGGTCAACAATAGACTGCATATATGATGGTGGCCCCAAAAGATTTTACCATTCATTTATTGTACCTTTTCACTTAAATATGTTTAGATAAACAAATACATATAATGGTGTCATAGTTGCCTACAGTATTTTGTACAGTAACATACTGTACAGTTTGTAGCCTAGGAGCAATAGGCTATACTATATAGTCTTAGTGTGTGGTAGGCAATACCTCAGTGTGTGGTAAATTTGTGTAAGTAAACTCTGTGATGTTCCCACAACCATGAAATCACCTAATGGTACATTTTTCAGAATGTATCCCCATCATTAAGTGATAGATGAATGTGTTCACTTTGTATGTTTAGGTGCTCCAATGTTGGGTGCATATATATTTACAATTGTTATCACCTTTTCTTAGTCCATTTTCACACTGTTATAAAGAAATTCCTGAAACTGGGAAATTTATAAAGAAAAGAGGGTAATTGACTCACAGTTCTGCATGGCTGAGGGGCCTCAGGAAACTTACAATCATGGCAGGAGAAGAAGGGGAAGCAAGGTACTTCTTATATGGTGGCAGGAAAGAGAGAAAGCAAGGCGTGAAGTCCACATTTTTAAACCATCGGATCTCATGAGAACTCACTATCAAGAGAACAGCTTGGGAAAAATCCACCCCCATGATCCAATTACCTCTCTCCAGGTCCCTCCCCCAACACATGGGAATGGGAATTACAATTTGACATGAGATTGGGTGGTGACACAGAGCCAAACCAAATCACATCTATTAATAAATTGACCCATTTATTATTATATAATAACTTTTTGTCTTAATTTTACAGTTTTGACTAAAGGCTACGCAGTCTGCTCTAACTATAGCAACTCCTGCTCTCTTTGAATTTCCATTTGTGTGAAATATCTTTTTTCCATCCCTTCACTTGCAATTTATGTGTATCTTTAAAGGTGAAGTGAGTCAATGAGTTTCTTGTAGGCAGCTTACAGTTGAGTCTTGTTTTTCTCTTTCAATCACTCTACTTTCAAAATAATTGATAGGTAAGGACTTACTACTGCCACATTGCATTTTGTTAATAACTTTCTGGTTTTGTTTTTCTAAAGTAAATATTTTGTTCCCTTTTTCCTGTCTTTCTATCTTCCTTTGTAGTTTGTTGTATTTCTGTAGTGGTATGCTTTGATTCCAAAGTTTTTATCTTTTTTTGTATCTGCTGTAGGTTTTTGCTTTGTGACTACCATGAGGTTTATATAAAATATCTTATACTTTTACCAGGCTATATTAAGCAGATAACAATGTAATTTTCATCACATACAAAAATCTTACACTTCACCTCACACACACATTTTATGTTTTTGATGACACCATTTACATTTTTTAAATAATTTTTATTCCTTAACATATTATTATTGCTATAGTTGCTTTTAATAGTTTTGTCTTTTAAACTGCAAACTGTAATTTAAATCCAAAATATGTTCCTTTTACAATGTATATAACTTTAATCTCTAAAGTAAATGTAAACTTTTTGACTATTTCTCTTTAAAATCAAGAAAAATAATAATGTATTAGTCAGGGTTCCCTAGAGGGACAGAAGTAATAAGTTAGATGTATATATAAAGGGGAGTGTTTTAAGGAGTATTAACTCACATGATCACAAGGTTCCACAGTAGGCCGTCTGCAAGCTGAGGAGCAAGGAAGCCAGTCTGAGTCCCAAAGCTGAAGAACTTGGAGTCTGATGTTCGAGGGCAGGAGGTATCCAGGACAAAAGAAAGATGTAGGCTGGGAGGCTAAGCCAGTCTGCCCTTTTCATGTTCTTCTACCTGCTTTTATTCTGGCTGCAATGGCAGTTGATTAGACTGTACCCACACAGATTAAGTATGGGTCTGCCTTTCTCAGTCCACTGATTCAAATGTTAATCTCCTTTGGCAAGACCCTGACAGACACACCCAGCAACAATACTTTGCATCCTTCAATCCAGTCAAGTTGACACTCAGTATTAATCATCACAAATCACAAACACAGATTAAAAGAAAGATAAATGGAAATAACTTACCCATTTTACTGAGAATGATAAAAATTAGGAGAACATATTTTATAGTAGATTTGTACTTCCCAGTTTGTATTGGTTTTTACATAGGTTGAATACTGTATTCTAATTTTAAGATGAAAAAAAAGAGTATTTTGCATCCCTATGCTCTCTCTGCTTGGTTCTTATGTGCTATGTAGGAGAGATATAGTTTTTGACTAAAGCTAAAGGAAGAAAGAGATAAGGCTATTAAATAAAGACTGTCATTCATCTGGTAACCTCTCTACTTTTTAGTGTATCTCAATTAAAATCACCTTAATATAGGTCTAATTACCCTCTTCTTAGAGCAAAGATTTTTAAATTAAGTAGAAGACAGCGTACAAGAGAGAGCCTTACTGCTAGATTTTGGCATCCACAGAACAAAAGAAAGTTTGACACCAATATTTCAAATTGTCTCTTATTTTGCATCCTGCAATTAATTTTGCATCGAAGACTACATATCGTAAACAGAGAATAGGTGAGAGGTAAGTCTTTCTTTTGCTGTGATGGGGTTGTAGGAAGGATCATGCCTTCTCAAATGTGGGGAGACCTCAGCAAAACAAAATTATAAATGATTACCTATGGAAAACAATAATCTGAACATTAATTATCATGAAATTACTAGTATCAACGTATATCTGGGAACATTTTAATTTTATGGGGTATATGTAAGCCAGTATGAAGACAGCTAGACTAATATCTTCTGATTAGAGGGCTTGTTTGATGTACAAATGCCTAAGTAGATATCTTTACTCTAGAAATAAAGGGAATCATTAAAGGCTTCTGAATGAAGAAAACAATGGAAGGTGAGGGAAAATAAACTAATCTATTTTAATAATTTAATAATAGCAATGTATTTAATTCTAATTGTGCATCAATTTATTTTTATCTACGTTTATGACAACTTTGTGAATGAGGTATTATGATCCTTATTTAACAGATGAAGAAATTGAGACTTGGATAAACTAAGTTGTAAATCATATCACACTTAAATGCTAGAGCTGGGATTAAAACTACGTGAGTCTAACGTCAAAGCCTCTCTTCTTATTTACATAATTTTATTCAGTGATAACACAATGTTGCAGAATAATTTTCTATGGGTCTCTGATATTTCTGCATGTTGGGGAGTAATTCTTCATGGGTCTTTAATATTTCTGCATGTTTTGCAAACAGCAGAACTGGTTATCTTTTATCCAGACTCTCTTCTCAAGGTGGTTTCTATAAACAACAGTGTTGGAAGATAAAGATAACATATGTTAGCTTTAACTTCCAATAAATGTCTTCTTGTAAGGCAGGAATTTGTATTTAATAAGTTTTGGGGTTTAGCTAAGACCCCAATTCACTGGAGGCATAGAATGCACCTGGGTCTTTTGTGTCTCCACCATAACATTTGGGAAGTAGTGGGAATGTATGGAAGTGTGAGGATCACACTGCTTGCTGTGTTTTGAATAATAAAGGACTACGTTTCTGACCTAGAAGTCTCTAGTCTTCTGCCTACCTCAAACACAATGTGTCAGGCTATCTTCTTTGCTTGCAAATAGGATAAAATCTTAAACTCTCCATAGCTGTTGACAGATATTTTTGGTAGAATTCACAGATCTTAATTGTACAAAAAGATAAATGCACCCCTGATTGGTAAGCACCTCTCAGATAAAGATATAGATCAAGATATAGAATGCCAGCATTGTAGTTGTAGTCTCACAATTCAAAGCCCCAGGGGAACCCCACATGTTGCATGATTCCCTTTCCTATTATCAAAAAATAGGGAGATATTTTAATTATGTGCAATGTAAATTTCTGAATAGCTACATTACATTTTGGAATAAACAGGAAAAGCCAAGGAATAATATCATTCAGAGATCTAAACTTATGAAAAAGAAAAGGTAATGTAATGATTAAAAGTTATTAAGAGTTTGATCTTGTTATTTAGATGTGTGATTGGTAGAAACAGGAAATTCAGTTTATTACTATGATTTTAGATACAGATGTATTGTGTTAAAAGAATAAAAGTCATCTACACTGCGAGTAGCCAGAAGACACGTAGAAATATACACATTGCATTCATTCATCTGCAAAGAAATTAGAGACTGAGAGACTGAGAAATAAAATGTAACTCAGATGTTTAATGAGTAAAAGAAAGAAAAGAACCTGCTTCGAGGAAGTTGAGGTAAATGCAGTCTTAAAAACAACTATTAGTTTTGTGATTTGATGGCTGAGAGTAAGGAATTCAGGGAATGAGGGGAAGTTAAGCATAGAATGGAAAGACAATAAAATGTTAATTCTTAGATACAAGTCATTTAAAAGGAGGAATATAGTTTGAAGTTAAAATAGAAGTAGTATCATTAAGTGTCATCCCTGTGCTTTTTATTATTATTATTTTTCTTTTTTTCTTTGTTTCTTTCTTTTTTTTCTTTTTTCTCTTTTTTTTTTTTTTTTTTGCAAGACGGAGTTTTGCTCTCTTGCCCAGGCTGGAGTGCAGTGGTGAGATCTCGGCTCACTGCAACCTCGGCCTCCTGGGTTCAAGTGATTCTCCTGCCTCAGCCTCCTGAGTACCTGGGATTATGGGCACCCGCCACCATGCCCAGCTAATTTTTGTATTTTTAGTAGACACGGGGTTTTGCCATATTGGTCATTCTGGTCTCGAACTCCTGACCTCAGGTGATTCACCCATCTCGGCCTCCCAAAGTGCTAGGATTATGGTCCTGAGCCACTGAGCCTGCCTCTCATCTGTGCTTTTTTTGTTTGTTTTTCTTGTTTTTTTTTTTTAACCTGTTTGACAAATCAGAACAAGAAGAATGAGAACCATAGCACACAGGAATCAAGACAGTATATAACTGAAAATTTAAGTTTGGCAAAATTGGTTTTTGGCAGTAGTACAAAGCTTTTGGCCTGAGGCTGGAGGGTAGAAAGAGGAAGTAGGAAAATTAAAAATGGGGACAGATGTCACTTCCTATAGATTTGATTTCTCAATAAATATTTTAGATTTATCTGTTGCATTGAGGTGAGTAAATATAAAACTGAGAAAAGTGGAAAAGTTTTGGAACAGATACTGTGGTAGTATAGCCCAATATTAATGTAAATATTATCAAAATCTTTTAGGGCCTAATAGATATTAATACAGTATCTTTGATTAGTAAGAGCTGAAAATGTTGATACAGCCTATAATATTCATGAATAAACACTCTGTATAAGAACAAAATATGCCAGATAATGATCTATCCGTATCCTAGAGGAGAGTCAATTTTCATCCTTTTTCTTGCTCCAACTTCAAACTAATGACTTTTAAAAAATGCTTACACAAGCTCATCAATATCATCACTTATTATAGGAAATTTTTCAAACCATTTCACCTGAGAATAGTTCCTATAAAATATATTTTCTATAATTTCTCTACATTTTTATTTTTCTGACCATTATTATAAATTTATAGTAACTTTATAATTGTTAGATTATTATTAAGATCTAAATATGTATACAGTATAAAAGGTAAGCAAAGCTTGAAAAAAATCACCATTCTTCTAAAGCATTCCTTTAAAATCTCACATCCACAGAAAGAGAATACTGATATATCATATTATGCATTCTATTGATGATGAGCTATATATATAAGTTAAAGACTCTATACCAACAGTCTAGACTTGTATAATTAAAATATTGTATAAATATCTTATACAGCCAAATTCTGTAGAAGTTTTTTGAGTAAAAGTATTATAAAAGTTTACTTTCAAGTAAAAGTGTTAGCAGTGATAATAACATTCTTGCTACTGTCCTCTGTATGTCACCACATGTAGATTTCTTAGAGTTGCTATCAGTTTAAATATATAGAAACTCTTTTATCTCCCTTTGAGTGTGTAAAGCTGAATATTGCAAAGTATTTTTCTTCTATTTAAAAAATAAGATTTTTTTTTTTGAGATGGAGTCTCGCTGTGTCACCCAGGCTGGAGTGCAGTGGCACGATCTCAGCTCACTGCAACCTCCACCTCCCAGGTTCAAGTGATTCTCCTGCCTCAGCCTCCCGAGTAGCTGGGGCTGCAGGTGCCCACCACCACGCCCAGCTAATTTTTGTATTTTTAGTAGAGACGGGGTTTCACCATGTTGGCCAGGATGGTCTCGATCTCTTGAACTCGTGATCCACCCTCCTCAGCCTCCCAAAGTGCTGGGATTACCACGCCCGGCAAAAAATAAGACTTTTTGAGTGTTAACAGGACACATGGATAAACATAGACAGCCATAAAGGGGTGGAATTACCCTACATGTTTTTTGAGAACAAAGACCAAGTGATTGAATTTTTGAAGATGATGTTAGTAAAAATCTTTAGAGTCAAAATAAAGAAAGAACTCAGATAATGTTACTGTTGACATCGTTCAGGTTAATTATTGGCATTGTTAACTGAGAATATTGAGTTACTTTAATTGAGCAAATCTGGATTTGCATTATATATTACTCTTATAATATGAAAAAGAAAATATAAGATTTCTATTTTTTCTAACTTTCTTTTATTTTATCACTTTTTCTATGTGTTAGTATTTTCTGCCAAATTTTATATTTCTAAGAAAAAAACTATGATATGTATTATGTTTTCATGTTTTTTAAGAGTGCATTGTTTTCTGAATTTTCATTATTTTTATCATTCTTTCTTCCCTCCTACCTTTATTTTCTTCCTCCTTTCTCCCTTCTATCCTTTGCATATCAAAATTTAGATATATCTATATAGATATAATTTGCATATCTATTTACATATATTTAATTTACATTTTTCCACCCTCAGGATATATGTTACTTTTTAAAAATTTATTTTTAATTTTTGTGAATGCATAGTAGGTGTATATATGTATGGAGTACATGAGATTTTTTGGTACAGGCATGCACGTGAAATAATCACATCACGGAGAATGGGGTATCCATCTTCTCAAGAATGTACCCTTTGTGTTACATGCCATCCAAGCACACACTTTAAGTTATTTTAAAATGTATCATTAAGTTATTAGTTACTATAGTCAGCATGTTGTGCTATCGAATAGGTCTTCTTCATTCTTTCTAAATGCTGTCTTTTGTAACCATTTACCATCACCCCCTCTCCAACAACCTCAGACTACAATTCTCAACCTTTGTCTCTCTACTCTCTGTCTCCATGAGTTCAATTGATTTGATTTTTAGATCTCACAAGTAAATGAGAACAGGCACTGTTTGTCTTTCTGTACCTGCCTTATTTCACTTAGCATAATGATTTCCAATTCCCTCCATGTTGTCTCAAACGACAGGATCTCATTCTTTTTTTTATGGCTAAATAGTGCTCTGTTGTGTAAATGTACCATATTATCTTTATCCATTCATCTGTTAAAGGACACTTAGGTTGCTTCTAACTCTTAGCTATTAGAGTGCAGATATCTCTTTGATACATTGATGTATTTTTTTGTGGGTATACACCCAGCAGTGGTATGCTGAAACATATGGTAGCAAAATTTTCAGATTTTGAGAAACCTTGGAACTGTTATCTATAATCATTGTACTAACTTACATTTCCACCAACAGTGTATGAGGGTTTTCTTTTCTCCACATCCTTCACAGTATTTGTTATTGCCTGTCATTTGGATAAAATCCATTTTCACTGGAGTGAGATGATATCACATTTTAGTTTTGATTCGCATTTCTCTATGATCCATGATGCCAAGCCCCTATTCATATGACTATTTGCCATTTGTATATATGCTTTTGAAAATTGCTTATTCAAATCTTTTGCCCATTTTTGACCAAATTATGAGATTCTTTTTGTTATACAGTTGTTCGAACTCCTTATATATTCTGGATACAAATCCCTTGTCAGATGGATAGTTTGCAAATATTTTCTACCACAGTGAGGGTTGTCTTTTCACTCTGTAGCTTGTTTCTTTTGCTGTGCAAAAGCTTTTTAACTTGTGATCACATTTGTCCATTTTTGCTTTCATTGCATATGCTTGTGGGGTATTGCTCATTACATTTTTGACCAAACCAATGTCCTGAAGACTTTCTCCAATGTTTTTTTTGTAGTAGTTTCCTAGCTTGAGGTCTCAGATTTAAGTCTTTAATCCATTTTAATTTGATTTTGTATACAGTGGCAGATAGGGGTCTAGCGTCATATTTCTGCATATGGATATCCACTTTTCCCAGCTTCATTTATTGAAGAGACTGTCTCCCCAGGGTATGTTCTTGGCACCTCTGTCAAAAATGAATCCACTGTGTGGATTTGTTTCTGGATTCTCTATTCTGTTTCATTGGTCTATGTGTCTGTTTTATGCCAGTTCCATGCTGTTTTGGTTAGTATCACCTTGTAGTATAATTTGGAGTCATGTAATGTAATTCCTCCAGGTTTGTTCTTTTTGTTTAAGATAGCTTTGGCTATTCTGGGTCCTTTGTGGTCCCTAAGATTTTTTTTTTCTATTTCTCTGACAAATATCATTGGTCTTTTCATAGGGATTGCATTGAATCTGTAGAAATTGCATTAGTCCATTCTCACAATGCCAATAAAGACATATCTGAGGCTGGGTAATTTAAAAAGAAAAAAGGTTTGATTGACTCACAGTTCAGCATGTCTGGGGAGGCCTCAGGAAACTTATAATCATGGCAGAAGGAAAAGCAAACATTTCCTTCTTCACAAAGAAGCAGCAAGGAAAAGTGCAGAGCAAAGCAGGGGAAAAGCCAGTTATAAAACCATCAGCTCTTGTGAGAACTTACTCACTATCATGAGAACAGGATGGAAGTGACTGAACTCACAATTCAATTACCTCCCACTCGGTCCCTCCCATGACACACGTGGATTATGGGAACTACAAT
Organism: Gorilla gorilla gorilla; assembly: GCF_029281585.2. Taxonomy (NCBI): domain Eukaryota; kingdom Metazoa; phylum Chordata; class Mammalia; order Primates; family Hominidae; genus Gorilla; species Gorilla gorilla. Next base: position 75,759,433 of record NC_073243.2, read on the forward strand.
TCAAGATGAGATTTGGGTGGGGACAAAACAAAATTATATCATTCTGCCTCTGGCCCCTCCCAAATCTCATGTCTTCGCATTTCAAAACATAAGCATGCCTTTCCAATGGTCCCCCAAAATCTTAGCTCATTTCAGCATTAACTCAAAAGTCCAAGTCCAATATCTCATCTGAACCTAGGCAAGTCCCTTCTGCCTATAAGCCTGTAAAATCAAAAGCAAGCTAGTTACTTCCCAGATACAATGGGGGTACAGGGATTGGGTAAATATACCCATTCCAACATGAAGAAATTAATGAAAGCAAAGGGGCTACAGGCAATATGAAAGTCCAAAATCCAATGAGGGAGTAAGTGAATCTTAAAGCCACAAAATAATCTCCTTTGACTTCATGTCTCACATCCAAATTACACTGATGCAAGAGGTAAGCTCCCATGGCCCTGAGCAGCTCCACCCCTGTGGCTTTGCAGGGTATAGCCCACCTCTTGGCTGTTTTCACAGGCTGGTGCTGAGTGTCTGCCACTCTCCAGGTGCATGGCGCAAGCTGTTGGTGTATCTGCCTTTCTGGGGTCCGGAGGATGGTGGCCCTCTTGTCACAGCTCCACTAGGCAGCGCCTGAGTGGGAACTCTTTGTGGGGATCTGACCCCACCTTTCTCTTCCACACTGTCCTAGCAGAGGTTCTCCAAGAGGTTCTCTGCACCTGCAGCAAACTTCTGCCTGGACATCCAGGCATTTCCATACATCCTCTGAAATCTAGGTGGAGGTTCCCAAACGTCAATGCCTGACTTCTGTGCACCTGAAGACCCAACACCACATGGAAGCTGCCAAGGCTTGGGGCTTGTACCCTCCAAAGCAACAGCCTGAGCTGTACATTTTCCCCTTTTAGCCACAGCTAGAGCTGAAGCAGCTGGGATTCAAGGCACTATGTACCAAAGATGCACAAAGCTGGGGGTCCCTGGCCTGTCTCAGGAAACCATTTTTCCCTCCTAGACCTCCAGGCCTGTGATGGGAAGGTCTGGCATGCCTAGAGACATTTTCTCCATTGTCTTTGTAATTAACATTTGGCTCCTTGTTACTTATGCAAATTTCTGAAGCAGGCTTGAATTTCTCCCTAGAAAATGTTTTTTTTTTTTTTTTTTTTTACTCTCACATCATCAGGCTGCAAATATTCCAAACTTTCAGGTTCTGCTTTCTCTTGAATGCTTTGCCACTTAGAAATTTCTTCTGCCAGTTACCCTAAGTCATCTCTCTCAATTTCAAAGTTCCACATATCTCTAGGGCAGAGGCAAAATGCCACCAGTTTCTTTGCATAGCAAGAGTAAACTTTACTCTAGTTCTCAAAACGGCCCTCATCTCCAACTGAGGCCACCTCAGCCTGGACTTCATTGTCTATATTACTATCAGCATTTTGCTCAAAGCTACTCAACAAGTCTCCAGGAAGTTCCAAACTTTCCCACATCTTCCTGTTTTCTGAGCTCTCCAAGTCTCTAGAAAGTTCAAAACTTTCCCACATTTTTCTATCTTCTTCTGAGCCCTTCAAACTGTTCCAGCCTCTGCCTGTTACCCAGTTCCAAAGTTGTCTCCACATTTTAGGGTATCTTTACAGCAGCACTCCACTCCCTCAGTACCAATTTGTTGTGTTAGTCTGTTCTCACAGTGCTAATAAAGACGTACCCAAGACTGGACAATTTATAAAGGAAAGAAGTTTAATTGACTCACATTTCAGCATGGCTCAAGAGGCCTTAGGAAACTTACAATCATGGCAGAAGGGGAAGCAAACATGTCCTCCTTCACATGGTGGCAGCAAGAAGTGTAGAGTGAAGTGGGGGAAAAGCTTCCTATAAAACAATCACATTAGTGAGAACTCACTCACTGTCATGAGAACAGCATGGAGGTAGCATCCCCCAGGATTCAATTACCTCACACTGGGTCTTTCCCACAGCACGTGGGGATTATGGGAACTACATATAATTCAAAATGAAATTTGGGTGGGTACACAACCAAACCATATCAAACATTTTAACAATACTGATTCTTCTAATCTATGAACATGGCATATTTTTCCTTTTTTATTGGTGTCCTTTTCAATTTATTTTATCAGTGTTTTACAGTTTTCATTATAGAGCTCTTTCCCTTCTTTAGTTAATTCCCAGGCATTTGTTCATTTATTTATTTATTTATTTATTTTGAGACAGAGTCTCGCTCTGTTGCCCAGGCTTGAATACAGTGGCATAATCTTGGCTTACTGCAACCTCTGCCTCCTGGGTTCAAGTGATTCTCCTGCCTCAGGCTCCTGAGTAGCTGAGATTACAAGCACACACCACCATGCCCGGCTAATTTTTTTGTATTTTTAGTAGAGACGGGGTTTCACCATGGTGGTCAGGCTGGTCTCGAACTCCTGACCTGATGATCCCCCTACTTGGCCTCCTAAAGTGCTAGGATTACAGGCACGAGCCACCATGCTCGGCCCTAGGCATTTAATTTTATGTGTGGCTATTGTAAATGGGATTACTTTTTTAAAAATCTTTTTCCAAATGCCTCACTGTTGGCACATAGAAATGCTACTAATTTTTGTAGGTTGAGTTTGTATTCCACAACTTTACTAAATTTATCAATTCTGATAATGTTCTTATAGAGTCTCTAAAATTTTCTAAATGTAGGCTCATATCATCTGGAATTAAGGATAATTTGACTTCTTCCATTCCAATTTGGATGCCCTATATTTCTTTCTCTAGTCTAATTGCTTTAGCTAGGACTTCCAGTACCATGTTAAATAGCACTGGTGAAAGTAGGCATCCTTGTCATGTTCCAGATCTCAGAGGAAAAGCTTTCAGTTTTTCCCTATTCAGTCTGATACTAGCTGAGGGCGTATTGTATACTGCTTTTATTATGCTAAGGTATGTTCCCTCTACACTTAGTTTTTTTAGGGTTTTCTCGTGCAGAGATGTCAAATTTTATCAACTGCTTTTTCACCATAAATTGAAATGATCCTATGGTTTTATCCTTCATTCTGGTGTTGTGATGTATCACATTGAGTGACTTGCATGTGTTGAACCATACTTGCATCCCAGGGATAAATCCCCCTTTGTCATAATGAATGATATTTCTAATGTTTGCTGAATTCAGTTTGCTAGTATTTTGTTGAGGATTTTTGTGTCAATATTCACCACAGATATTGGCCAGTGGTTTTCTTTTTTTGATGTGCTTTTGTCCGGTTTTAGTATCAACGTAATACTGGTTTTGGAAAATGAGTTTGGAAGTATTCCCTCCTCCTCTATTTTTTGGAATAGTTTGAGTAAGATTTGTATTCTTTCCTTAAGTGCTTGGTAAAATCCAGCAGGAAACCCAGCAGTTCCTGGGCTTTTCTCTACTGGGAGACATTTTATTATGGCTTTAATCTTGTTACTTGTTATTGGTTTGTTCAGGTTTTGGATTTCTTCCTGGTTATTCTTTATAGTTTGTATGTATTTAGGAAATTGTTCATTTCTTCTAGATTTTCCACTTTATTGGCATATAGTTGCTAATAGTAGCTGCCAATGATCATTTAAATAACTGAAGTATCAGTTGTAATGTCTCCTTTTTCCCTTCTGATTTTATTTATTTTAATCTTCCTTTTTTTTCTTAGTTCATCTAAAGGTTTGTCTTTTTGTTTAACTTTTCAAAGAAACCAACTTTTTGTTTCATTGATCTTTTGTACTGTTTTCTTCATTTCAATTTCATTTTTTTTCCTCTGATCTTTTTTCTTCTTCTACTGATTTTGGGTTTGGTTTGCTCTTGCTTTTCTGCTTTTCTAGTTTTTTGAGATGCATCATTAGATTCTTTATCAGGTGTTTTTCCTCTTTTATTATGTAAGCACTTATAAGTTCTCCTTTTAGTAGTGTTTTTGCTATATCCAAAATGTTCTGGTATATTGTGTTTCCATTACTCGTTTCAAGACCTTTTTCAATTTTCTTCTTAATTTCTTCATAAACCCACTGGTCATTCAGAACATATTGTTTAATTTTTGTGTATTTGTATAGTTTCCATAATTCCACTTGTTATTAATTTCTAGTTTTATTCATTTTTTGTCAGAGAAGATACTTGATATTATCTCAATTTTTTGAATATTTTAAAACTTGTTTTGTGACCTAACATATGGCCTACCATTGAGAATGATCCATGTGCTGAGGAAAGGAATGTTCATTCTTTAGCCATTGGATGAAATGTTCTAAATGTTCTCTAAATATCTACTAGATCCATTTGATCAATAGTGCAAATTAAGTCCGATGTTTCTTTGTTGATTTTCTGTCTGGAAGATTTGTCCAATGCTGAAAGTAGTATCTTGAAGTCTCCATCTATCATTATAATGGGGCCTATCTCTCTCTCTCTCTTTAGATCCAGTAATAATTTCTTTATACATCTGGGTGCTCCAGTGTTGGGTACATGCATATTTAAAACTGTTGTATTGTCTTGCTGAATTGACCCCTTTATCATTGCATAGTGATCATCTTTGTCATTTCTTATAGTTTTTGTCTTGAAATATATTATGTCTGATTTAAGTACAGCTACTCCTGCCTTTTTTTTTTTTTTTTTTTTGGTTTCCACTGACATGGAATCTTTTTTCATCTCTGTATTTTCAGTCTACTTGTGTCTTCATATGTGAAGTGTATTTGTTGTAGGCAACAGACCAATATGTCTTGTTTTTTAATCCATTCAACTACATATTAAAATAATTCATTTAACTACTTATTATTAGATTAGAAAGTTTCGTCCACGTAAGTTCAATGTTATTATTGGTAAGTAAGGACTTAATCCTGCCATTTTGTTAGTTGTTTTCTGGTTGTATCTTCTTTTTTTTTTCATTCCTGTCTTTCTTTAGCGAAGGTAATTTTCTCTAATAAGATGATTTAGTTTCTTGCTTTTAATTTTTTGTGTGTGCATTCATTGTATGTTTTTTGGTTTGAAGTTACCATAAGGCTAGCACGTATTTTATGTTTCTATTTTATCAAATAGGCTTTGTTATCTTTTTATATTAAATGGTTACCTCAAATGCCAGGTGCTCCTGGGCAATTTATATTTAAGAATGAAGCACTATAATTCTGCTTAGAATCTCTGTTAACCACACATCAGACCCACTGCCATATCACTGACTGAATCGGTCAGGATCAATCAGCACCATTGGAGAATTCTTTGGTTATAGTTACTTTTCAGAGAGTAATAACTTCATCATTGCTTCTATCTTAATATGTTTTGCTATTATCTATATAAGTATTGAAAAGGAGAATGAGTGCTAGGTATCAAACCATTTAGATAAAACCACCTTAGCATTTATCTTCCTTTAAGTGGAATTATCTTACTTTATCTTATTTTATATGGAATTAGGAAAGTCTAGGCATTGGGGACTTTTTCCAATACTAGAGAATGTATTCTATTATTTTCAATGGACAAAAAATAAAGTCAATGAAAAGAACTTGCATATTGTATATTTTCTTCATTATTGGACAAAAGTAAAGTTTTTGTAGGCTTTCTCTGCCTTATAAACCTTTACATGATAATAAATAATTTAGTTGCATATAAATTGGCACATGGAATAAATCATACAATGCAAAAGGGAGGTTAACAGAGTATAAATAATGTGTATGATTAATAAATAAATAAAAAGAAATGAGAGATTGTATTATAACCAAAAGAAGTCTCTTTTTTCTCTTTTTAGTTCTGTATTTTGAATGGTAAAATTAAGCTGCCTCACTCATTTCTTTAATATGCATTCACCCACATTAAACCGAAGGACTTTGAGACTACAGAAATGGATTCCTTCAAAAAGACTCCTCCAATTTACATCAGATACTCAGAGTTCAGTTAAGGATCAATGCTTTTATTACTGGAGAGGCTCTATCACTTTCTGGAAATAATAGTTCCCGGAATGGTGAAACATTTCCCATTTGATATTGGTGGTAAACTAAAATTTATGACTTATCCTTGTTGGCACTGAGAGCCCCATTTTTCCTCTCCAGCCTCACCATTGTCTTGACCAGAAAGAATACGTTTTCACTATTTAGCCAAGTGCATCTGAGAAGGTTGCCACGGTTTAGGAGGCACTTATGTAGCCCTTCTTTAGTTTCACACACAAGGAAGGAGCAGACAACATTTACTATGAACAAATCAATAAGACTGATGCACTAGAAATGTAGTTTGAAAGGGCAGCAGCCTTCTAAAAGCTTTGAAAGCTAACTTTTAACTTTAGAGAGAGGGTTGAAAGTTGAAATTCACATAGTGGTATTATAGCCATTATCTTTTTTCATGTTATAAAAGAACTGTAACTCACTAGGACTTACAGCAACAGTAAGAGCCTCTCCAAGAGATGAAGAAACGTAACAATTGCTCCGTAGCACTTCAAGATATTTTGTTTCTTCTGTAAAAACAAAAACTACTTATTTTATGAACTGTCCATATATTGGTCTGGTATTAGAAGAAGCCTTAACATATAACAATGATTGTAATAGAATTAGGAAAGCAGAATCATTATATTTAAAATGCAATTCTGTACAACATAGACTTCCCTTTATAACATAAGAAAATAGATAGTTCATATCGCTACCTAATTCTGATAAAATAATAATCACAAGATGCATTTTGGTGTGACTATTTATAAAGCAATAATCTGTGGCAGTGATGGTGTTATTTGGTTTGCAGCCCTTATATGGGAATACTGGAATTCTACCTTCAAACAAATTTCTTAGGGTGAAATATTTGCGACTTTGGTAGCTATAAATAAAAACTAAGTAAACAGCAGTGGAATTCAGACTGCTTCATTTTTTTATACATATAAAAGGCTTATTTGAGGTTTTTCTGTGTGATTAGCAGATTGGTTTTAACCACAAGGTAATTCCAACAGATTGTAATATTTTGTTTATTTTCTGGTTTATTTCATACAGAAGGAGTAATAATAATAGTGCACGCAGAGATAAAGTGCAAGTAGAGACTTGAATTGAAAAGCCAAGATGTTTGTGGGGTTTTTTCATCTTTTGAAAATTATGTTTAAAAATTGCTGGCATACTATTTATAATATATAAAATATTTAAATCAATACTTTAGATTTTGGAAAGACAAGTGGGGATGTTGTGGAAAGTATGATGCAGGTTAAAGATATGACTTCTGTCTTCTAAGAATTTTACAATGCAATGGAAGAATGAGAGAAGTGCACACATCAGATAAGAATAATTAATATAGAGAACTACAAAGCATAGGTTGAGAATGGAGAAAGCCAGGTTTTATGTTGCAATGTTGAGTGCATTTATAAGGCACAGAGATTTCTACTACACTTTAAAAACACCTACAACTAATTGGAAGTGATAAGATCAAATAATAAAAGACTGAGTGTTGTGTTATGCCAATAGCAATTTGTTTGGAGGAAAGAAAAAGGATTGATTCAGGGTAAATTCATATTGTACTTCAATCAGGAAAGATTTTATGACATTTCCAGTTAAAAATCTCCATTCTATCACCAAAGTTTATTTCTCCTGCTATATAATTTATCTTTCCCTTTTTTATTCACTTAAGGAGCTGTGAATTTTTTTCTGTATTCTCCTTAACAACCCAGTTTTTATTCCCAGTGACATGGTGATATATGTAGCTGAGCAAACAGGAACTTGGAGATTAGTAGAACAATAAGCGTTTACTGAAGTATGCTATCTGGGGACATTATGCCCCCCAAGAACTGATCCTAAGGATCTCATAAATTTATTCATTCCAGCAAAATAAATGTCTCCCTAGGGTTCACATTTGCTGCTAAAATTTGAAGAACTTCTTCATATATTATGTAGGCATTAAAAATCCCTAACATTCAAATTCATATGTGTATATATTGGGAGTGGGGGATGCTAGTTAGAAACTTCCTAACGCATTTTTCTAGGATGTAAAACTTATTCGTATAATGGTTGTTGGTAAGCCAAGGTCTCTTGGAAATGAAATTACTGTGCTACAGGAAAAAAAAAATCTCTTTCTCTCCTTCTGAAAGCAAAATTGTTCTAGCTGTTGAATATAACATAGATTGTCAGTGAAAATCCAGATTCAAAATAGTGAGCCTATTAAGCAGCTTTTAGAGAAAGGATGATAGGTGGAAGAAAACATTGACAAGGGTATTGGAAGTGTGGAATTTGAGTAGCTGTCACATACTTAAAATCTATAGAACTCTGTGACTTGGCTAAATGTCTTAGTCTGTTTAGTGTTGCTGCCAATAATACTTGAGACTGGTTAATGCATAAAGAAAAGTTTATTTGGCTCAAAATTCAGGTGTCTGGAATGTCCAAGATTGGGCAGCTGCATCTAGTGACAGCCTCAAGCTGCTTCAACTCATGGCTGAAAGCAGAAGGGAAGCAGTTGTGTGTGAAGAGATCATATGGTAAGAAAGGAAACAAGAGAAAAGCTGAGGAAGTCAGACTCTTTTTAACAACTTTCTCTCTCAAGAAATACTACATCATTCTTGTGAGAGCAATTCCTGTCTGTGGGAATGAGGGCATTAATGTATACATGAGAAATTTGACTATATGACTCAAACACTTACCATGAGGCTCTATCTCCCAATACCCCCATACAGAGGATCAAATTTCAACATTTGTTTTGGAAGAGAAAATTCATATCCAAACCATATAATTCTGCCCTTAGGTCCCCAAAACTCATGTCCTTCTCACATGCAAAATGCAATCAGTCATACCTTCTCAATAGTACCAGAAGTCTTGACTTGTTCTAGCACCAACTTAAAAGCCTCAAAGTCCAGCTCTGACCTTATAAAATCAAAAACAAGTTATTTACTTTCAAGATGCAATGGTGGAATAGACATAGGGTAGACATTCCTATTCAAGAGGAGAGAAAGAAACTAAAAGAAGATAGAAATAATAGGCCCCTAATGCAAGCAAGTCTGAAACTCAGCAGTGCAAACATTAAATATGAAAGTTCCAGAATAATATCCTTTGACTTCATGTCCCACATCTTGGTCACACTGGTGCAAGGAGTAGTCTCCCAAGGCCTCTGGCACTCTCATCCCTTGACTGCTCAGAGAAATCCATTTGGCTTTTTCATGGTGTCCACCTACGTGCCTACAGCTTTTCCAGGCTGAGATTGGATGCTTCCAGTTACTACAATTCTAGGGTTCCAGCAGCATCCCCACCCTGGGCATTGCCCTGGTGGGGACTCTCTGCAGTATCTCCTACCCTAAATTTCCTCTCAATATTGCCCTAGTAGAGATTTTCTGGACTGGCTCAGTCCCTGTGACAAGTCTTTACCTGGGCCTGCAGGTTTCTCTGTAAATGTTTTGAAACCTCAGTGGAGGAAGCCATCTCTCCATAGTTCCTGCATTCCATGTGTCTGCAGAATTAAGACTACCTAGACTCCAAAGCTTCCTACTTGTGCCCTTGTAAGTGGTGACATGAGCCTCACCTGGGGCAATGTGAGCCATGGCTGTTCCATCTGGAGTGACCAGGTTGCAGAGAGCAGTGTCCCAAGACATCTCAAGGCAGTAGTGCCCTGGGCCAGTGCCCTGAAAACATTATGTTCTCCTAGTCTTCTGGGCCTGTGATGGGAGGGGTAGTCTAGAATACTTTTGAAATATCTTTAGGGCTTTTTTCCTATAGTTTTGACTATTAGCACCTGGATCCCTTTTATGTGTGCTAATTCCTTTAGCAAAAAGTCCTAGCCAATGCACCTTTGACTCCCTCTTTTGAAAATGCTCTTTCATTCTCTACCAAATGCCCAAGCTGTGAATTTCACAAATGTTTACACTCTTCTCCCCTTTTAATTGTAAATGCTGCCTTCAGTTTATCCCTTTGTTGTTGTAACTCAATGTAAGCTGTTAAAAGTAACCACACAGCTTCTTGATTGCTTTGCTGCTTAGAAATTTCTTCTATTAGGTATACTAGTTCATAACTCTTAGGTTCTGCCTTCCATAAACTCTTAGAGCATGAACACAATGCAGCCAAGTTCTTTGCTGTGGGCCTGTGATGGGAGAGCCCACAGCAAAGAACTTGGCTGCATTGTGTTTATGCCCTAACACTGCATTGTAACAAGGATGATCTTTTCTGTGGTACCCAATATGATGTTGTTCCTCATTTCCACCCAAGATTTCATCAAAACGGCCTTTACTCTCCATATTTCTATCAGCATTTTGGCCATAACCCTATAACCAATGGCTAAGAAGTTCCAAACTTTCCATTGTGTTTTTGACTTTTTCTGAGCCCTCAGCAGAATTACCCTTAATGCTCTATTTATGGCAATACAGACTCTTTAGACTGCTTCTTCCAGTTCTTCCAGCCATTACTCATTACCCAGCTTCAAAGCTGCTTTCATATTTTCAGGCATCTGTATAGCAACACCCCACTCTTCAGTACCAATTTTCTGCCTTAATCTATTTAGTGTTGCTATAACAGAATGCCTAGGACTAAGGAATTTACAAAGAAAAGAGAATTGGCTCACAATTCTGATGGCTCTAAAGGTCAAGATTGAGTAGCTGCATCTGGTGAGGGCCTCAAACTGTTTCAATACTTGGCAGAAAACCAATACTTGGTGTGGGCACGTTCAAACACATTACATGGTGAAAAAGAAAGCAAAAGAGTAAAACCAAGGATGCCAGGCTTTTTTTAGCAACCTTCTTTCTCAGGAATTAGTAAGTTGATGCAAAAGTAATTGTGGTTTTTGTCATTTAAAACTAATGGCCCAAACTGCAAATACTTTTGTACCTACCAGTAATTCATTCCTTCAAGAGCAAGAACTCACTCACCCCTGTGAGAGGGCATTAATCTATTCATGAGGGATCCACCTGCATGAGCCAAACATCTCTCACTAGACCCCACCTCCAAACACTGTCATTAAGAATCAAATTTGGACCTGAGTTTTGGGAGGACAAACCATACCCCTAGATATCACTCAGTCAATGAGAAGGATGTTTCTGGTTTGGTTATTTGGAACATTCATTGAATGAGCTTCTTTTCACTATAGTAAAGATTGCTGAAAAGAAGATCATTCACAGACGACAAATAAATTTGTTATTAGAAAAGTTGTGATTGAGGTAATGAGACAATCCACAAGCATTTGTGAAGCAGAGGTTCAATGTGGTGGTTCTCAGGTTAGAAGACCAGGTATTAGGCTGTTTATGTGTATTTGGATTTGCCTGAGTTTGGTAATAAGTGAAAGAAGGCAAATCAGTATGGTCTCATGGAACAGACATGCAGATTGGCAGAGGAGAAGGTTCTTCATAGAGAACTGGGGAACAACATTTAAATGGTAGATGTAAGAAGAGAAGATAATAAAATAAAAAGTCTTGGAATTAATTATGAGAAGAATAGGAAAACCAATTCAGTGTTTTTCAAGGAATTCATTGGGAAGCCTTTTTTGAAAGTAGGGATTGTTCAGTGGAGAGAGATGTTGCCAAAAAAATTAAGGAAAATCAACACTGAAGTTTGCATTGGCTTTGAAGCTAGGAAAATTTCAGAATTAGTGACACAGTTCTAGTGGAGACTTTGATAAAATGAGGCCAGATTGCAAAGACGAAGCCAGATTGAGTAGTGAAAAATAATGAAGAAAAGGCAACAGACAAATGTACTAGAAGAGTAATTTGTCTGTGAAAGGAAGGATGAGTTAACGCAATAAGTAGAAGAGGATAAAGGCTGAAAAGACTTTTGGGTGTGGATAAATGATGAGGAAAATGGGATCCTTGACATTTAGAAAGGGATAACAAAAATACTAATTTATAAGTTTGTATTAAAAAGTATAACATACAATAGTGGGAAATAAGATACTATTATCACTAAATAGTTGATATTAAATATGTATTTCTTAAATCTGTCTTTAAAATCACAGAGTCTGTTAAAGCCAGAGCCAATTCTTTTAGAACTAATTTAAAATTCTTAATGACGTTAATGAAGAGAAATTCCTTTTTAATCTTAATAGTTAAATTTTGAAAACTGCATAATACATATTTCTTGATGTTCTCTAATAATATTTTTAATCATAATAGTTAAATTTTGAAAACAGCATAATACTTATTTATTGATGTTCTCTAATAATATTTTCTAGTATGCAGTGTGTGTGTGTGTGTGTGTGTGTGTGTCCTTAGTATAGTTATAAACTCTGCCTTTAGAATATTAGGAATTATACACCATTGCCCCTGCTTCAGTGTGCTGAGCACTAATTTTGTGCTTAGCCACATAATACAAGCATAAAAAGTGCCACTTTTACTGTCTAAAACCAGGAAATATAAGGCATAAACATCATCCGAATCAGGCAAACCTGCAGGCATTCTTTTCCTTTGCATTTCAAATCCATGCCGTCTTGTTAAATACTCAATTACTATGATTTTCTGGAATATAATCCTAATAACTCTAAAGACATATAAAATAATTTAAACATATTATTAAACTTATTATTCAGCATTCATTTTTTGAAAACAAAATGGTGATACACATATCCTTGAATTTACATGGACAGATTTTGATCTACGTGACATTTTTATTATATTTTCTCCTCTGGAAACAATGAAAACAAAATTTACGAATATATTTTATTCTATTTATCTAATTTTACTCCATTTCATTAGGATGCATCTTTTCATTATTTCCCCAGTATTTAGAGCATCTTTCAAATTATCGCAAGAATCATCTAGATACTCACTTCAAGACTATTGATTTAGGATAGGATTTGAAACTTTTGAGAGCAGAAATGTTACTTACTCTCTCAAAAAATAAAATAACTGCCATGTCTTCATGCTCCACAGAACAGTAAGAAGAATTCACAGCAGTGTGCCCTTTCTGAAAGAACTGCTCTCACAACCTGAAAAAAAAAAAAAAATATATATATATATATATATATATATATATATATGCAACTCTGTTGATTTCTTTCACTCAGTAGCATGGCATTATTTGTTCCTTGCTTTCCTTATGTCATTGTTGTAGAAATGCTCATTCCCCTTGCTTTATGTGGGCTACCCAGACACTGGAAGGTCCAACGCAAGGAAATATTTATTTAAAATTATAACACAGCTAGGCTTTTACCAGTGTCACAGTTTTGTCAAAACCAAAGCCAGTCCTTCTAACCATAACACTTGGTCTCAAGATCCTCTTCCTGATGTCTTTCAGAACTCCAGGAAATAAACTTGTACTCACCATCCAAAGGCGAACAGAGTCATCGCCATGCTGGATCAGACACACAGGATGCACAGGTGTAAACCCGAAGTAAGGCAGACCTGGATTCAAATTTACCTAGTATGTGACTGGACAATTTTTAAATCTTCTATCTAAACCAACACATTATCTTCTTTTTTTTCTGATTTATTGCACAAGCCGCGCTTCAGTGATATCTTTATCTCCACATTTGCCTTTCTATAGCATATTCTCTAGAGAGTAACAGGGAATATTTTTTTAAAAACCCGTAGATGAGCTCTTATTAGCCCCATGCTCAAAGGTGTATATGAGACTACAATTTCCCCACTCCTTCTGTTTCTGACCTTGCCTGCTTTTACTATCTCTCTTGTTGCCTCCATTCCAGACATAACAGCTTCCATGATGGTCTTCAAATATCAGACAAGCTCTACCTCATGGCTTTTCTGCTGGTTATTCCTCTACCTGAGATAATTTTTGTCTCCCCTCATTAAACTTTTTATCAATAGTCACTTTCTTTATGAACCCAAACCTAATTGACTACAACAGATAACAGTGCAATCCCCTCTTCTTCACTCGTATGCCCCCCTAACCTGCTTTACATTTCATAGCCCTAATTACCTTCTAACATCCTATGTAAACTAGTAGCTTTAATTTTGCTTGCTGCATATTTCCTCATACCAGAATATGAACAACACAAAACTAGGCCAGTTTGCGTGTTTTGTTCACTTTTGTACCCCACTGCCTACTTTGGGGCTTGGCACATAGGGAGCACTCAATAAATACTTAATCAAGGCATGACTAATTACAAAATTTCAAACAATAATCCCCTTCTCAGAAAGACATTTTAAAAATTCGGGAAGATAGGCTATATTTTGCACTGTACTGGACACACAGAGCTCTGTGACATCCGTCATTAGTGTGCTGCTGTTATAGATGTTAATGTTATCAGTGGAGGATTCATAAATAGTGTTGTTTGAGGAAATGAACTGGGCGAGCTGTTAACCAATTATGCACACACATCTATGCATATACATACACACAGTTTACACACTCACTCACATGATCTTGGAAAGGCATACCAAAGCTTGAATTTAAAGCAAAGTGACTCATTCTGGTCTTTGGCCAAACCCTGGCAAACAATGGCTTACCTAGTGCTCAACAACCTGCAAAGTGGTCACTTTGAAAAAGACATCAGGCAGAACCTCACATTAGGATGCTGTGAGCAGAACCAAACTCCAAAATAGTGATTGCATCTGGAAATCAAAGTCTGATCAGAAGGAGTTCCAGATGAATGTCTTTCTTTCAGGCACACACACATGCATGCACACACACACAACTATCTAACAGTAAGACATTTGTTAAGTATCTAGAAGGTAATATATTAATACATTTTAGAAAACCTAGCATTCTCCCTTTAGAATCACTTTATGCACTACCAGTGATTTTTTTATGTTTTAATTGTAACATTTCTTTTCATTTATTTCTCAGCCCATTATAAAATTCCTGGATATTTTCCCATTTGTGATTACAGTCACTGATGTATCTTGCTACTCAGAAAAATGTACGTGTACAGTAAGAGAAAGTAGGATTAAGTTACAGTAGCAATAACCATGTCTTCACAGCTACTATTTAGATTACTTAAGCATCCAATTATTTAATCCAAAAAGATTAACTTTACTTTCATTTTAGTGCAAAAGATCTATTAATGACATGGAAGGAAGTTTTCATTTGGTTAATCACTTGAATGAGGGTCATTCATATCTATCGTCAGAAGCAGACAGCTGAAGCTAAGTCATGAAAATAAATGTTCTCTCTCTCGCTGTGAGTGTGGATCAGCTTGGAAGGACTGGACTAGGTACTGGGACATATCAACATGGATTGAAATATAGACGCTACATGGAATATGATAGGACAGTAGCTAATTCTCATATACAGGGTAACATTTGTATGTTCAACATTTCAATATTTTGTCAGTGTTCTTTAGTTCTGGGTTTTACCTAAAAATGAACAATAAATTGTAGTTTCCCCTTATTATAAATATAAATATTTTCCACTGATACTACATTCACAAGTACTTTCTTAACAATTTCTGTAACGTGTGAAGTCTTTTAAGTTTGCTTTAACTCAACGAAGAAGGAAAATGCAGTAATTGATTATAGCTTGTCCAAATATTTTACACAAATCTCCTTTAAGTGTTAACTCTCCTTTTCTCTGCATGAGATCTGAATAGTTAATGAGACAAATGGTGCTAAACTGGTGTGCACTATGGAAATTTTGCATTTCAGTGACTCCAGACTAGCTTTTGTAATGAGGCCATTTAATATATTGTTTCAGATACTGTTCTAAGCTAAACTAATAAGTTAGCTTTAATACAGGTTATATAGACACATGAAGCAAACACAAACATACTACACATGTGTTTTCATTTTTGCATACAGCACTTTTGTAAATAACATATGAAAATAAACAAAAGTGACTCTGGCCTTATAAAAATCTATTTTTGGAAGTATTTGTATAAATTTTCAAATGTTCTATAAAGGGATGTAAAGTGATGTAAAGTAATGAACTCTCTATAGCAGTCACTATTTTTTTAAGCAATTGTACTCAGCTAGAACATAGCAAAGAAAAGCCTTGCTTTCCTTTTCCCTTCCTCTCCAAAGTTAGACTGTTCAACCAGTTTCTTCAAGGGCAACTATAATCTTTCTGCTGCCTTCTTCAAAATCATACAATGAATGGCTTCACATTGCCTATCAAGGAAAGCATAATTTCCTTACCCTGGAATTCAAAATATCTGTAATTTTAAAAAATCTGTTCTGACTACCAGAAGATCATCAACTGAACTATTAGACAACTTGACCCACTGGGATATTTAGGCAGAACTAAAGTCAGAAATACCATTATGACTAAGCATTGGCCTCTCCAATAAAATTTTCATTTTTTCCAATCCCAAGGAATATAGTAAACTGGGTCTTGATATATGTCAATGACAATATAAAATGGCATCTGGTCTAGTAATGGTGCCTAGGGCATGTTAACCTGTGTCATCAAACATAATAGAAGCACAAGCACATTACAGAGTAGGCCACAGCCTACAAGTGGGGATAAGGTGAATGTTCCATTTTGAGGTGAGAGGCATCTGCCCATGACATGGTAAGGGGTAGGATCCAAGACAGGAAGGTGAAAGCAGAGATATACTTTGTTGTTCAGAAATGGAGAGTGGTGGCAGGGGGTCAGTGGGGACACCACATTTTATGGACTGAGAATCTCCCTAATTACAATTAATAACTTCAGCTTAAAAAACATGAAGATGCCCAGGATTCATTCCAGAATCCTGCAAATCAGTATTCTTGATCACGCTTTACGTGAAATTCCCCACCACACTGCCATAAATAATTTTGTTCCTGATTTGCTCAAATTGAATAAGATTAAGAATACCGATCAGTGGTTGGTGGAGAAAACTATAAAGCAAAATTCTGTTTTTGTGTTCCTTGAAACCAGGCTGAAATCAGGGGTATGGGAAGGGGATCCTGGAGGTTATCAAGTTGAATAAGATCTTTTGAAAATCCAGGACTAAGTCTTTCTTTTAACAAAAAACAAAAAAAAAAAAGGAAGAAAGAAAGAGAGAGAAGAAAAATCCAGGTAAGTAAATAAATTGTGCTTTATCATATGCAGATTCAGAGCCTACCTATGTTCTGGTAGATCTGGTGATGTACATTATGTTACATAAGGGATTAGAAGAACAAAGTCACCAGCTTCAATTGCTTTTGATAAAAACCAAATAAAGCACGTTTTGTTTTTTAAAAAGACCCAGCCTTACAATGAAATCCAGCCCTTGCTATAATCATCATGTCAATGGTGCTATGTGTGGAACTAAAGGATTAGCCAAAAAGAGTGTGTAGGTTTCTGTTTTGTCATTTTTAATTTTTCAATACTGTCAAGCTGAAGAGAAGAATGATAAGTACTTTTGTGCATGATTAAATAATGATTTATTTATTGACCACATGGAAGATAAAGAAACTTTGCAAAATATAGAATAGGAGATAATTCCCTTCTTAGTAAGGGTTTTAAGTTTTGGACTCAAAAACCTAAATACCTATAGGAATTTGCCAAGCATGTAATACAAATAGGCTTGGTGTAAGAAAATCTCATTGCCAAATCATAATCACACCTTCTTTATTTCACGAAACTAATTCATAAGCATATTACTTTATCCAGTTTTATATAGAAAAGGGGATTATATTTTAAATTGGAAATCTTAACAGTTGGAAATAGAAATGCTCAATTATGTTCATTTTAATTCTATAACATTTTAATTAGTGAAAGACAACCTAATCTTTTGTTTTATTATTTACGCATGTTAAAGTCAGATCTTGTATTTTTGTGCTGTACAAAATTTACACTTGAATCTTTTAGCTGATGATAATGCATATTTTAATTAAGTCTTAAAATTGAAAAAAAAATCCTCTTTGTATAATAGAGTTATTTGAAGGGAGTTAATAGAGGTATAACACTGCACAACAGTGTTTTTCTTTTTATTTTAAGTTGTTTTTAAAATCCTGACACTCCGATATCATCACACAGAGTTATGAAAGTCTTTCCCAATCTTATACAATGAATACATATGTAATTGTTCATTTACTTGATCAGTAGTTATTAAGAAAAAAATCTGATCAATGTTATTTTGTTATTTTATAAACTCTTTTTGAAATTCAGATTTCAGTTCCACACGTGTAGTTCAGAGTATTCATTCATTTACCAAATCAATGTTGAGCAGATATTTTGTCCCAAACACTATTCTACTCAGGTACTGAAGGTACCATGTGAATATGAAAATATTCCTGCTCTCATAAAACTTAAATTCTAAAGAAGAAACCAAAATTGGAGATGATAAGTTGTAAAGAAAGTCCTCTTTAAAGGGATAACATTTAGGCTGATGAGTGAATGACAACCAAATGTTGACTGCATACATAGTTATGAGAATAGAAGTCCAATCTGAGGAGACAGCACATTTATTTCTACATACTGGTGTGAGGCTAAAAAAAAAATCAAAATTACATAATGAGTTTTTCAATTTACAATAACACCAGGAAAGAGTGAATCACAACAGGACAATATGGAAAGTGTTGATAAAGGCTGTAATTTCGAACATAGAGGTCAGTACACTCTTTGCTGGTGAATCAAAGTGGGACTTTACTGTTAAGTAACATTATTATGGTAGAATCTTAGGAAAACTCCCAAAATGCTGCTTGAGACATCTGATACTAACATACAGTAATTTTCCCTACACTGTGGAACAGATGGGACAACACAGTATTGCCAATTTTCTGAAGAAAATTGTGCTAAGGTCATATCACACTCTCTAGAAGATGGTTCACAGGTCTTTACTAAAAGAAGAATGCATATTTTTAGAGAACCAAAGGTTAAAATTCCTCTGGTTGGGAAGTCACTTTGTTTGTGGTTGATTAGTGTGACTCCATAGATAGGTTGTATCTGTTTAGCCAAATAAGGCAAATTTTATTTGTCTGGAAAAACTAATAAAGCCTATTAGAATATGTGGCCATTTGCTGAAAGGCACTCAATGTTAGATACTAAATGCCTAGTGAACATGACCTGGTTAGTTGACTGAAAAATACTAAACAGGTGAAAAAACTTGCTACCCTTAGAGAGCAGAGAAAGTGAGGTACGAGAATAGGGTCTGGAGACAGCAAACCTAAGGCCAGTTTGTGCGGATTCCCCAGAACTGGATCAGAGGGAAAACCCCACCTGTCCATGCCCAAGTACCAAAGACCAGAAGCCACTTTCCCTAAAAACCCCCACTTTACTGCCAACACAAATGTACAGTGCCTATGACTGGCCGTATGCCACTCCTTCAATTGCATAAGGCATCAATTCACTCTGGCTTCTGAGTAGGTAGGCTACTCCTTTGCTTAGGCCTCTAACTGGCCGTGGACCACGTCTTTATTTGCATAGGGTGGCAACTCATCACTGGCCTCTAGTTGGCTGTGGCCAATTCACTTCAGCCTCTAATTGGCCACAGGCCAAATCCTTCATTCACCTGGGGCTAACCAATAGGAAACCTCTAAAGAGTACCTAAACCCCAGAAAACTTTGCAACTGGAGCTCTTGAGCCACTTGCTCTAGCCACTCCCACCCTGTGGAGTGTACTCTGGCTTCAATAAATCTCTGCTTTCACTGTTTTATTTTTCCTTTTTTTGTGCATTTTATACAATTCTTTGTTCAACATGCCAAAAACCTGGACAACTCACACTCAAGACCTTAATTCCATTAACAAAAGTAATGTGGATAGTATCTGGATATTGTTTAGAATTACATTGAAATATTCCTCAACTAGAAAGCTCTCTGAAATGTAGTGTTCATCTTACTGATGTACACTGAGACATGATTCCAGAAAGACCTAGATCTTGTAAACTGCACTAATGGGAGAAAATGTAATGGCCTTAGTATGAGATCACTACTAGAAGAATCAAAGGGGGATTTTTTTAAGCTCCTGTTCAGGCCAAAAATAAAGCAAAGCCAAGGGAACAAGTTAGAATCTCAGGAATGACCCTTCAGTGGACTACGCAATGTAGTTATTTTTACAAAATTTTTTAAGACCTTCCTGGCCAATATGGTGAAACCCCGCCTTTACTAAAAATACAAAAATTAGCTGGACGTGGTGGCATGTGCCTGTAGTCCCAGCTACTCAGGAGGCTGAGGCAGGAGAATAGCTTGAACCCAGGAGGCAGAGGTTGCAGTGAGCCAAGATTGCACCACTGCACGCCAGCCTGCCAACAGAGCGAGAACTCTCAAAAAAAAAAAAATAAATAAAAAAACTATACATATATTTAGACTTCAGCAAGTGCACATCACAAAAATAGAATATCATCGTTCCTGTGAGTCCTGACCAAATGCAACATCCTCCTTATTTAAAGGATAACGTTATTCATTATTTCATTAATGTATGCAGTGAGATGTAGTTTGACCTAATGGTTAATGTATTAGTCCGTTTTCACGCTGCTGATAGAGACATACTTGACACTGCACAATTTACAAAAGAAAGAAGTTTAATTGGACTTACAGTTCCACATGGCTAGGGAAACCTCACAATCATGACTCAAGACAAGGAGAAGCAAGTCATGTCTTATAAGGGGATGGCAGCAGGCAAAGAGAGAGATTGGGCAGGGAAACTCCCCCTTACATTACCGTCAAATCTCCTAAGACTTATTCACTATCATGAGAACAGCGTGGTGGGAAAGATGATTCAATTACCTCCCACCGGGTTTCTCCCACAACACGTGGAAATTCAAGATGCGATTTGGGTGGGAACATAGCCAACATATATCAGTTAAGATGCTGAATTCTAGTATTAACTATTTGAAATTAAAATTCTGTTCACTTACCTGTTGACTGTGTGACTTTTGGCAAGGTATTTAAACTATAGCTTAGTTTCTAAATCCGAAAATTAAAAATATAATAGCATTTACCTCTTATGCCTCTTGGGTAGAAGATTAAAAAAAATTTAAATATGTAATGTGCTTAAAATGTGTCCAAAATATTGTAAGTACTCACTAAATATTAGGAAGAGGAGCTGGAAAGGGCATGGTGCGAGAGGAAGTTGATCTTCCCCTGAAGTCCAACAGTTTCCAATGCGGCTTCTCTCTGAAGTTGTACCATCCGAAGTTAGTCTCAGACGCTCAGTTGCTTCTTCTCCTCTCAACATTCAGCTGCTTATCTCTCTTCCAGCGGAGGCCTGGGTTTTATATGGGCACAGGACAGGGAGGGTGGGGGTGGAGAGGAGAGTAGGCCAAAAAACTAACATTTGAGCAGAAAAACAGGGATAACTGCTCTTATTTATGGTCGTGTTTTCCAGGCTTGAGGGTGGGGCCTTTTCCGGGGAACTGCCCTCTTCTACCCAGTATTTCCCTACCTCCTGTTCATATTGTAATGATTAAATTGTTTGCAATATTTGATGCTGTAGAAACAGTAAGGAGGGATTTTTACCTTCACCTTTACCTTCACCTTAACATGCCCATGGGAGAAATTCTTTATGATTTTATGACTTTTGATATCCTGCAGCCAGTGACCACCAGGAATTCACCAGTAGTTCATCAGTTGGGTTTGTCAGTTTTTTGATTAATATGCTGGAGAGAACTACAGGGCACCTCAGGAAAAGTGTGTTAAAAGAGGCTTAATACATGGTTTGGATTTGTGCCAGGGGATTTGGAGGACAATTTAAGAAAATGCCAGTTTGTTCTGGATTGGGTGTTGTCAAAAGCAAGGGCAGTTCTGATTGGCTATCCATAAATACATTTTTGATAACAGTCATCCTAACGGGTATGGAGTGGATCATATTGTGGTTTTGATTTACGTTTTCCTAATGATTAGTGATGTCAAGCATCTTTTTTATGTGCTTATCTGCCATTTTATATCTTCTTGAAGAAATGTTTATTCTGTTTCTTTGTCCGTTTTTGAATAGTTATATGGTTTGGCTTTGTGTCCCCCCGCCCCCCATATCACATCTCGAATTGTAATCCCCACGTGTTGGAGTAGGGGCTTGGCGGGAGGTGATTGTATCATAGGGGTGGACTTTCTTCTTGCTGTTCTCGTGATAGTGTGTGAGTTCTCACAAGATGTGGTTGTTTGAAAATGTGTGGCACTTTCCGCTTCACTCGCTGTCTCCCTCCTCCTCTGCCATGGTAAGACGTGCTTGCTTCCCCTTGACATTCTGCAATGATTGTAAGTTTCCTTAGGCCTCCTATTCATGCTTCCTGTTAAGCCTGTGGAACTGTGAGTCAATTAAACCTGTTTTATTCATAAATTACCCAGTCTCCAGTAGTTCTTCAAGGCAGTGTGAGACCAGACAAATACAAATAGATTATTTGTTTTTTACTTGTTAAGCCATACAAGATTTTTATATATTCTAGATATCAACTCCTTATCAGATACACGATTTGCAAAAGTTTCTCTTATCACGTGGCTGGCTTTTTTACTCTGTTGGTAATGTCTTTCAATTTGAAAACTTTTAGTTTTTGTGAGGTCCAACTCCCTTTTTTTTCCTTTTGTAGCCTGTGCTTTTGGGGTGATATTCAAAAACATCATTTCCAGAAAGCTATTTAGTTCAGTCCATAATATTCATTCTAGTCCCCCTACTGAATTATCTTGCTTATAGTTATTTGATTGGTTATCTTGGAGTTCCTATTTAGATGATCGTTGTAGACAGTCACTTCTTTTTCAACATTTATCATTGATTTTTTTCTTTCCTTTCTGCAGTTGATAAAGTCGAGGGATTTTCAAGCTAAATTATTGTAAAGCTAATTTTATCTTAATAAATTTTTGAAATTTACATTTGATTTTGTCAGGATTTGCATAAACTTGAAGGCTATGGAGCAGATCCTAAATGTATTATAAATAATGCCAATGCAGTTTCAGAGAAAAGCAAAAATATATTGAGAAATAAAGGAGAAAGATTAGTTACATAATTTAGGTAATAATGAGGATCATGTCAATAAGAAATGAGAGTTTAGATGACAATATATTATAATTTTGCAAATAGAGGTAGAGAAATGCTTGTCATTTTTAGGCCATCAAGGTTTGTGAGAATGATAGATGAGAAGAGACTAATCTGAAGTATTTCTACAATTTATTGTACAACGTATTATAGTGCCAGAACTGCCCAAAGTTTCCAGACAGTATCTAACCTAATTGCAGAGAGGTAGTAAAGACTGACATACTTTATAGTAAAGTATAGTAAAGTATGTTTTTACTATAGAAGTATGTAGTAAAGTACTACATACTTCTGTGATAGTGGCAGTGGTGTGGTGCTGATGAGTGAGGCAGCTGGTTCTTTGCTTTCTGAGAAACTTTAGAGAAATGATCTAGACAATGAACTTATTCATCTAGCTATATCTATTAATACTTTAATAGCTAAACAATACCTCAGTACATGTAGTTAAAAAAATGTTGAATTGCTCAAAAGAATTGAGAATAAGAGGTGAAAAACTCTGCTAATCACCACAACAATGCCACCCTATGGTATTGTCCCAATTCTCACTTCAGAGCGAACACCACCGAGCAAGTTGTGGTATATCTTTCCAGAGTTTTAAAAATGAATTTTAGAATCCATAGGTACATAAACAGATATAGTAATTTAGCTTACTTTCTACATACATGAAATCTCACTATGCATATTGTTCAGACATCTTGTTTATTCCATCTAATAATGTATCACAGATATATCTTCCTATTTCAAATTGTATCTCGAATTTATTTGTTCTATTATATCATGATAACAATTTATCCAGTCTTTTCTGGTTGAATATTTATATCATTTCAAACTTCATATTTTATGCATATGTTAATGATACTGTTAATATATCTTTGTACATATTTAGAGGATAGATATATCTAAATTTAGAAATAATTTTCGAACGACTATACAGATTTTCATATAAAACATAATATATCCTTTGAAAAAAGATTGTATAAATTTATATTCTTGACTTTTGAAATTTAATTAATCCATTAAAGCCAAAGTTAATGCTGTGTTTCCTTTCTATTATGTGAGATGTCATTTACTTTATTTTAAAAATCTGTGTGATTGTTTTACAATTTGAGTATACTTTTGAAATTGCATTAACCTTTTGGTTACATAGAGTTACATGTTAACATTAGAATACTATATTCATGCGTTATGAGGAAAACAGCATTAGTGAAAGGAAGCATAGCCTTTGGAGTCATATGGCTCTGCCTACATTACAGTCCCACTTTCATGATTTGCCACTTTTTTGACCTGGGTAAATAACTTAATCATATGAAGCTTTACTTTTTTACTCTGTGAAATAGAATTAGTAATGCAAGCCTAAAATTTCATACCAGATTTCACCAAAAAAAAGTTTAATCTCATCAATTATATTTACAAGTGGCTGAAGTCATTAAATTTACTTAATTTAAATAATATCAGTATTTTTAATCTGGAATAAAAACAAGATCTGTGCAATCAAGGAGCCCTTGACGAAATATTCAATTTTTTGTTAAAATAGAATTTACTTTTTATTTCAATAGGTTTTGGGGAACAGGTGGTGTTTGGTTACATAAATAAGTTATTTAGTGGTGAGTTCTGAGAGTTTGGTGCACCCATCACCCAAGCAGTGTACATTGTACCAAACGTGTAGTCTTTTATCCCTCACCCTCTACCCACCCTTTCTCCTGGTCCCCAAAGTCCATCGTGTTATTCTTAGGCCTTTACATCCTCATAGTTTAACTCCCACATATGAGTGAGAACATACAGCGTTAGTTTTTCATTCCTGAGTTACTTACCTTAGAATAATCGTCTCCAAATCCATTCAGGTTGCTGCAAAGGCCATTATTTTGTTCTTTTATATGGCTGAGTAGTATTTCATGGTGTGTATACATACCATGTATATATAGCTGTGATATATATATTACATTTTCTTTATCCACTAATTGATTAATGGGCATTTGGGCTGGTTCCCTATTTTTGCAATTGCATATTGTGTTGCTATAAACATGTGTGTTCAAATATTCCTTTTTTATTGTATAATGACTTCTTTTCCTCTGGGTAGAGACCTAGTAGTGGGCTTGCTAAATCAAATGGTCGATGTACTTTTAGTTTTTAAAAAAATTTCCACACTGTTTTCCATAGTGGTTGTACTAGTTTACATTCCCATCAATAGCGTAACAGCTCTCCCTTTTCACTGCATCCATGCCAACATCTACTATTTTTTTATTTTTTGATTATAGCCATTATTGCAGGAGTAATGTGCTATCGCATTGTGGTTTGGATTTGCATTTCCCTGATAATTACTGATGTTGAGCATTTTTTCCATATGCTCATTGGCCATTTGTATATCTTCTTTTGAGAATTGTCTATTCATGTTCTTAGCCCATTTTTTTGATGAGACTTTTTGTTTTCTTGCTGATGTGTTTGACTTCCTTGCAGATTCTGGATATTAGTCCTTTGCAGGCTGTATAGATTGTGAAGATTTTCTCCCACTCTGTGGGGTGTCTGTTTACTCTGCTGATTGTTTCTTTTGCTGTGCAGAAGCTTTTTAGTTTAATTAAGTCCCATTTATTTATCTTTGCTTTTGTTCCATTTCCTTTTGAGTTCTTGGTAATGAAGTCTTTGTCTAAACCAATGTCTAGAAGTGTTTTTCTGATGTTAAGTTCTAGAATTTTTATGGTTTTGGGTCTTAGATTTAAGTCCTTGATTCATCTTGGGTTGATTTTTGTAGAAAGTGAGAGATGAGGATTCAGTTTCATTCTGCTACATGTGGCTTGCCAATTATCCCAGCACCATTTGTTGAATAGGGTGTATTTTCCCCACTTTATGTTTTTGTTTACTTTGTCAAAGATCAGTTGTCTGTAAGTATTTGGGTTTATTTCTGGGTTCTCTATTCTGTTTCATTGGTCTATGTCCCTATTTTTATACCAGAACCATGCTGTTTTGGTGATCATGGCCTTATAGTATAGTTTAAAGTCGGATAATGTGATGCTTCCATTCAAGGCTACTATGAACACCTTTGCATGCATACACTAGAAAACCTAGAGGAGATGGATAAATCCTTGGAAATATACAACTCTCTTAGATTAAACCAGGAAGAAATAGAAACCCTGAACTGACCAATAACAAGCGGTGAGACTGAAATAGTAATTTAAAAATTGCCCACAACAAAAAAGTCCAGGACCAGATGGATCCACAGCTGAATCCTATCAGACAATCAAAGAAGAATTGGTACCAATCTTATTGACACTATTCCACAAGATAGAGAAAGAGGGAATTCTCCCTCAATCTTTCTATGAAGCCCATATTACCCTAATACCAAAATCGGGAAAGGACATAACAAGAAAAGAAAACTACAGACCGATATCTCTGATGAATATAGATGAAAAAATCGTTAATAAAATACTAGCTAACTGAATCCAACAGCATATCAAAGATACAATCCACCATGATCAAGTGGGTTTAATACAAGGGATGCAGGGATGGTATAACATAGGCAAGTCAATGAATGTGATATACCACATAAACAGAATTTAAAACAAAAATTATAAGATCATCTCAGTAGATGCAGGAAAAGCATTTGGCAAAATCCAGCATCCTTTATGATTAAAACCCTCTGCAAAATCGGCATAGAAGGGAGATAGCTTCAGGTAATAAAAGTCATCTATGACACACCCACAGCCAACATAATACTGAATGGGGAAAAGTTGAAAGCATTTCCCCTGAGAAGTGGAACAAGACAAGGATGCCCATTCTCACCACTTCTGTTCAACATAGTATTGGAAGTCCTAGCCACAGCAATCAAACAGAAATAATTAAAGGGCATCCAAATCAGTAAAGAAGTCAAAATGTGGCTTTTCACTAGGTATATAATTGTATACCTAGAAAATACTAAAGACTCCTCCAAAAAGCTCCTAGAACTGATACATGAATTCAGCAAAGTTTCAGGATACAAAATTAATGTACATGATCAGTAGCTCTGCTATACACCAAAGGTGACCAGGCTAATGATCAAATCAAGAATTCAACCCCTTTTACAATAGCTGCAAAAAAAAAATTAAAATACTTAGGAATATATCTGTCTGAGGACATGAAAGACCTCTACAAATAAAACTACAAAACAGTACTGAAAGAAACTGTGACACAAACAAATGGAAACATATCTCATGCTCATGGATGGGTAGAATTAATATTATTAAAATAACCATACTGCCAAAAGCAGTCTACAAATTCAATGCAATTCCCATCAAAATACCACCATCATTCTTCACAGAACTAGAAAAAACAATCCTAAAATTCATATAGAACCAAAAAAGAGCCTTCATAACCAAAGCAAGACTAAGCAAAAAGAATAAAATTGAAAATTTTAACAAAGTACCCCTAGAATTCTGAGCTTTAAGCAACAGGTTTATTAATGTGCTGTATAAGATATACTCAGATATGGCCGGGAGTGGTGGCTCATGCCTATAATCCCAGCGCTTTGGGAGGCTGAGACGGGTGGATCACCTGAGGTCAGGGGTTCCAAACCAGCCTGGCCAACATGGTGAAATTACAAAATTACTACTAAAAATACAAAAATTTGCTAGGTGTGGTGGTGGATACCTGCAATTCCAGATACTCGAGAGGCTGAGGCTGGAGAATCACTTGAACCCGGGAGGTGGAGGTTATAGTGAGCCAATATTGTGCTATTGCACTCCAGCCTGGGCAACAAGAGTGAAACTCCATCTAAAATATATATATATGTATATACTCAGATATTTGTTCACCTATATTTGCAATTTAGCTGTTATTTTTTTTTTGGAATTGGAATTGTGTCTACTGGAGAATAGAACCTATAAATAGAATAAATAGAAATCAAAGTCATATTTTTGAACATCTAATATATTATACCTTCTGTTTCATTATATAAGATGAGTTGGTGAATAAGGGAAAATGGAGAAAAATAATGTGACATGCATATGGATAAATTTTTGTCAGTTTTGATAAACTTTTGAAAGCACTTTTATTGGACACATTTATTTCATATTTATTAATGAATCCATGTACACAAATCCTATACCATTACTTTTGTCTGGCATATATATATATATATATATATATATATATATATATATATAGAAAATATTTATAACACAGAGGTAAAAAAGGGTAACAAAATAATTAAAACATAGAAAATAGGTGGAGATACTTAATTTGTGAAAGGAGTACACAAATATAAGTCATTCATTCGGAAACTTAAGTCAGGTTAAATTAGTTGTATAAATGCATAATCATGATGTGGTTAAAATGTACGTTACCCTTACAATAGGCTAATAATAATAACACCTTATGAAATAAAATCACAACATCTTAGTAAGTATGTAATTATGAGCAATTTTTATAAACATTCTGCTCGTATTATTTGGTTGAATCACTAAGATTTTTACAAAATATAAGTGTATGTCAAAATGGATTAATCATGGCTTATCATTTACACAGAACATTTCTCTTTAAATATGTTGGGTTCGACCACAGTGTTTTAACAGTATAAGGAGCATCTAATGGATTCCCTCGAGCAGAATCTGAGACAAGGTTTCTTGTGGAAGCGATTTATTAAGCAAATGGTCCCAGGAGAATCTGGTAAGGGACTAAAGGGAGGCCTGTTGGAAAAGGGGAAAGAAGTCAACCAGGTAAATACTGGCCTCAGCCTTATTCAGCAAGGCTCAAGGTCATGGAAACCACTGCAGAGTTTGTTTTTCATTGTTATGAGAGTGCTACACTTTCTTAATCCTACACTAGTCAATTGTTGGGGTTGGTGTGTTGAAATTCTAGCACATTTGGTTCTTGGAACATCTGAAGATCTGGGCATGTGGTACAATTTAGAACCATTAAGGGAGCCCTAGAGGATCAGGACAAGATCACTGACTGTAGTTGCTGCAAAGAATTCGAATAAGTTTGGTGGACAGAATTGTAAAAGAAATTTCACTTTAATTCTGTAATATTCCTAGTAACTGAGCTCTTTTAACATCATATTTCATAATTATGAATCACTAGGAGAAACGATCATAAATTCATTGAGAAAATAGTCAATGAATAACAATGATAATCCCAATATTAAGTCAGCAGAAGCTGTGGGGTGGAGATTTATAAATGATTACATAAATGGAGATTCTTCTTATGTGACGTGAAATGCTGTGTTGTGATAAGGAATCATAACATAAACATGATATTAACATTGATGTGCTGAGAAATTAACATCCGTGAAGCAACCTCCATATGCTAGGTATGTTATAATCCATATTTAATTTCACTTTTAATATAACCTATTTTGTAGGTATTATTTTTCTATTTTAGAAATGAAGATACCGAGAGTATAGAAAATTTAATAATTTGTCCAAGCCTACAGTTATTGACTGAACTTGGAACTCATCAGTTCTCTCAGTGCTAAGATTTGTACTATTTTCAAAAGCATTCTATATATTTCCTGAAATATATTTTTGATTATTAGATTTTTGGGATTAGAATTAAAAAGTTGATTTAAGCCTGTGAATAGAAATTTTCCTCTTGGGATTTTGATCATTTCCTTAAATAATAAGAATGATGCTTTTACACTGTTGGTGGGAGTGTAAATTAGTTCAACCATTGTGGAAGACAGTGTGGCGATTCATCAAGGATCTAGAACTAGAAATACCATTTGACCCAGCAATCCTATTACTGGGCATATACCCAAAGGATTATAAATCATTCTATTATAAAGACATATGCACATGTATGTTTACTGAGGCACCGTTCACAATAGCAAAGACTTGGAACCAACCCAAATGTTCATCAATGATAGACTGGATAAAGAAAATGTGGCACATATACACTATGGAATACTATGCAGCCATAAAAAAGGATGAGTTCATGTCCTTTGCAGGGACATGGATGAAGCTGGAAACCATCATTCTCAGCAAAGTAACACAGGGACAGAAAACCAAACATTGCATGTTCTCACTTATAAGTGGGAGTTGAACAATGAGAACACATGGACACGAGGAGGTGAACATCACACACCGGGGCCTGTCGGGGGGCACGGGGCTAGGGGAGGGATAACACCAGGAGAAATACCTAATGTAGGTGACGGGCTGATGGGTGCAGCAAACCACCACGGCACATGTATACTTATGTAACAAAACTGCACATTCTGCACATGTGACCCAGAACTTAAAGTATAATTTTTTTAAAAAAGAATGATGCCACCACTAGATGTTAGAATGTAAACAGTAAATCTGAGTAAAGACTCAAGAAGTAAAATTTTACTAGTCTATAAGAAACAGCCATGCACATGGCATAATCTAATAAACTTGCATCTCTGAGTAGGATAGTAGGCAAGCCTATCTTCTGCCTGGGCCTTAAAAAAATAATGAAATAAAATTTTTCTCCTGTTCTTCTTCCCCATATGATTTAATATTTCTTTTTTAATAAATATTCAATGTTATAAACAACTAAATTAGTTGACCCATGTGGATATGGACAGAGTAGGAAAAAAAACAGTAATAGGCTATGCTAACATTTATTGCATTTAATCCATAGATTTAATTATGTGTCAAGTATTTGTGTGTGTGTGTGTGCACGCACGCGTGTGTGTGTGTGTGTAAATTTGTGGTGTTAATTCATTGTCATAGAGAAAATATTCATGTACACTTAGGCTCTGCATACTCAATCTCCTGAAAGACTTTTAGTGATGACTTTCAGCAGTAGTTTGAAGAAGGTTTAAATAAGGGTAAGAAATATGTAACCTCTATAATCACATCCTCTTTAATCACCATATTAGTTTTTTCTAATCTCATTATCAGAGGTTGTTTTTAACAGAATTTTATGTCCCCCACAATGGAAGAGACAAACATAGAGTTGCAGGCAAACAATTACATTTTTCAGGATGCAAAGGAGACCTGACTTTCAAGAAAACCTGGGAAATGTATTTTCTGACTAATACCAACTTCAGGTACAGAAGAAGAAGAGAGTTTTGTTTTCAAAGTGTATTCATTTTCTAGGTCTGCTATAACAAAGTACCACAAACTGGGTGGCTTAAAACAACAGACATCTGTTGTTTCACAGTCCTGGAGGCTAACAGGTCAAAATCAGGGTATCCGTAGGTCTATGCTTCCTCTGAAACATGTAGGGAAGAATCCTTCCTTGCCTGTTCCTAGCTTCTGGTGATAGCCATCAATCATCAGCATTCCATGGTTTGTAGATGCATCATTTCAATCTCTGCCTCCATCTTCTCATGTAGTTCTCCCTGTGTGTCTGTCTTCACATGATTATCTTCACATTGCCACCAGTCATATTGGATTAGGAGTACATCCTACTGCAACATGAACTAATCTTAACTTGTGGCATGTGCAATGTCCCTATTTCCAAAGAAGGTCACATTTGGAAGAACTGCAGATTTGGACTTATCTTTCTTAAGAGGAACATAATTCAGTCTATTACATAAGGGGAATATAGGCAATAGGCATACTGGTAGGAAATCACAGCCTCTGCTGTAGTCCAGAGACCCACAATTATTGACCATGCTTCAGTTTGTTTTTTGACTGGAAGTAGGTCTCAAGTTCTGAAGGAGTAGAGAGAAAAGATCTGGTGATGATTAGCCAGACAAAACAATCAATTCTTCTTTAAATACAACATGATATTTAGCCCATAATCTGGTAATAAAATGATAAATGCATTATATTTATTGAAGTTTCTATTGTGGAAACATTTCTCACAATTTATGCTGATAAGTTCCACATTAAAAACAAATATGTAGTTATTAATTTACAATTTATAAATTCTCAAGAGGTAATAGATTTTTCAATTAGGAATGGTTCTGCTTTGAATTTATTAAGATAATTAGGACAATCTGACACATAAAAAATAAATTGATTAATCATCCAAACTTTTCTTGTGAAGCTAGTAATTTCATTAAGTTTCACGTGCCCAGTTTGCAAGACAATTGTCTTTTACCTTTCTTCTCCTGAGAACGTTTTTTTTTTTAAAAAAAAAAAAGAGGATATTTTAAAGGTTGATCTGAAAAGCTTCTCTGTGAAAACAGTTGTGCCTTGTCAAATATTAAGAAGAAAAGATGAGAAGTGATTCATTTAGGCAATAACACCGGTGACAATGAGCTGTGAAAGGTTTTATTTTTATAATAGAACTAATTCAAGAAGTAACTATGGAAAAGTTGAAACCCCATGAGCTTGTAAAGCACACTGCTGTAATTATCTCTGCTTTCTGCTTCTTTCACAGGAATGAAATCACTTCAAACAAAACTACTTTAAAAAGAGACAAAGAAAGCCCCCATATCTAATATCCTCATGCCCAGGAAAAGTCAGTGATTTTAATGACTGCAAAACAAAGTACCATAAAATGAATGGCATTGAGTAGTGTGAGCATAATTTCCATTTTTTGCCTTCCTTTTAGGAAACTGTCTTTATGCTTTGTTTTAAAAAAAAAAGGTAAAAATAAAATAAACCTTTACAATGGCAACTGGAACTGTTAGTAAATTGCAGATTTTTGTTTCCACACAAGACAGTTCTAAAGAGAAAACTTGCTTTTTTATTAGTAAATGTAATAAAATGCAACACTTATTTCTAACATTTTGCTTTCAATCATTCAAACGTTAACTTTTGAGCATAATTGAAATAGTCTTTAAATGACATTATGTTTCAATCTAATTACCAAGAATGCTTACAAAATAACTATTTATTTGTTAAC
Organism: Gorilla gorilla gorilla; assembly: GCF_029281585.2. Lineage (NCBI taxonomy): Eukaryota > Metazoa > Chordata > Mammalia > Primates > Hominidae > Gorilla > Gorilla gorilla. The sequence continues at coordinate 75,791,794 of NC_073243.2, forward strand.
TCGATTAAAGCAATAGAAATCACTCCAACAAATAAAGCACATAATATGAGTTAAAAAGGATTATTGATGATTAAATTATATATTTTTTTTGGTGTTGTTTAGCTATATGGTGCATGTGGTAAAATTCACCTTTTTGTTGTGCAATTTTATGCTTTGCATCATTTGAGCCCATATAGTAACCATCACAATCAAAATATAGAAAGGTTCCATCACCCCAAAACATTCCCTGATGCTATCATTATACAGTCATTCCCTCTCACTCCCTACAGCTTCAAGACACCACTGATGAGTTTCCTATTTGTATACTTTTCTAAAATGTCATGTGAATGAAATTATATAGAGTAAAACTTTTTAACTCAGGCTTCTTTCATTTGAAATTCATTCACGTTATTGCATGTGGCAGTGGTTATTCCTTTTAATTGTTGAGGAGGATAGTGTTTCTGTCTTCTTGCCAGTTTTGATCTGCACATTTTCAGTTACTCAAGGTCAATTGCAGTCCAAAATTATTAAACGGAAAACTTCAGAATTAGACAATTCATAGGTGTTTAATTATGCACATGCCTTTCTGAGTAGCATGATGCAATCTTGTTTCATCTCACTGTCTCACCTGGGACATGACTCCTCACTTTGTCCAGCAGATCCACACTGTGGACCCTTTGGCTCATCAATCACTTAATAGCTGTCTGGGTTTTTAGACTGACTGTTATGGTATCTAAGTACTTGTACAACAGGGAACCCTTATTTTACCTCATAATGGCTCCAAAACACAAGAGCAGGGATGCCATCCATTCAGATATTCCAAAGAGAAGACATGAAGTGTTTTCTTTAAGGGAAAAGGTGAAAGTCCTCAACTTAAGGAAAGAAAAAAAAAATCTTCTTCTGAGGTTCCTCAGATCTATAGTCAGAACAAATCTACCCATAAAACTGTGGAGAAGGAAAAAGAAACTCATGCTAGTATTGCTGTGGCATCACACTGCAAAAGTTGTCACTATAGTGTGTGATAAGTGCTTAGCTATAATGGAAAAGGCATTAACATTTTGGGTGGAAGGCATGAACTGAAATGGGTACTGATTGACAGCAACGTGTTGCACCACAAACCGTTAAGCCTACACAAAGACTTCAGCAAGGGATCCCCTGTAAAATGTCACACCGAGCCATTTGCTGCAAGTAAGAGATGGTTACACAGATTCAGGAATAGGATTGAACTGAAAAACACAAAAAATTACTGGAAAGGCTTTGTCTGCTCATGAAGAAGCTACTCCCTCATGAGTATAGTAAAATATTTTGAAAGAGAGGGAAGCCACATTCATATAACTTTTATTACAGCATATTGTTACAATTGTTCTATTTTATTAGTAGTTATTGTTATTAATCTTTGGCTATGTCTAATTTATAAGTTAGACTTTATTATAGTTGTGTATGTACAGGGAAAAAATACATAGTATACGTAGGGTTTGGTACTATCTGAGGTTTCAGGCATCTACTGGAGGTTTTGGAACATACTCCCCCATGGACAAAGGAGGACAACTGTATCTGATTGTAGGATTATAAGGCAGTTTGTTTATCCATTTATCAGATGAAGGACATTTGAATTCTTCTAGTTTTTGGTGACTAGGAATAAAGCTGTTATAAACATTCATATATGGGTTTTTGTATGAACATAGCTTTCAAGTTGTTTGGGTAAAAGCCTATAAATGAGATAGCTGGATAGTACAAGGGACTAGGGGAAGCCTGTTTAGCTTTATAAGAAACTGCCAATCTGTTTTCCAAACTGGCTGTGTCACCAGACATATATAGGAGTCCCAGTCGGTTTGTGTTCTCTGCCAGTGTTTATAATTGCCACTTTATTTTACTTTTGCTATTCTAGTAGGTGTGCAGAAAATATTCTTTACAAAATAAAAAGTAGAAAGAGCAAACTGATCATTTAAGTAAAGTCATTTAGTTGAGCATAAAAAATAATGTCTAGAAGTGAATGTCTCTTGTGTTCTCACAAGTAAAGCCTAGTTCTCTTCAGAATGAATTCATAGGGCAGGTTCAGTGGCTCATGCTTGTAATCCCAGCACTTTGGGAGGCCGAGGTGGGCAGATCACGAGGTCAGCAGTTCGATACCAGCCTGGCCAACACAGTGTAAGCCAGTCTCTACTAAAAGTACGAAAATTGGCCAGGCGTGGTGGTAAGTGCCTGTAATCCCAGCTACTTGGGAGGCTGAGGCAGGAGAATCGCTTGAACCCAGGAGGCAGAGGTTGCAGTTAGCCAAGATTGCGCCACTGAACTCCAGCCTGGGTGACAGAGCTAGACTCCATCTCAAAAAAAAAAAAAAAAAAAAGAATGAATTCATAGATATTGTCATCAATTCAAGATATTTTATAGTTTCATGAATTGACAAATTTTGGTGTTATACCAGTATATGTCTTCAGCAGATATCTCCATAGCTATCGGCAATTAACCAGTATATCGGCAATTAACTATTCTCTTTTTGGCCACTAGATATCTGCATAAAACACAAAATTATTAATTTTTTAGGTGAAAAAGTAGAATGAGTACCCAACTTTTTTCTGAACTAAATTTCAATAAGCAATTTAAATGGAATTAAATTGAAAAGAAGCAAATACATTTCCTAAGCACTATAATACTTGGAGCAAGAAGTATACAGTTTAATTATAATATATTGTAGGATTTGGGTCATAAACAAAATTACTTCAAGTTTTACGCTTCAAGAAGTATAAAAACTCTAGAATTTAAGAAAAGTAAAAATACCTCAATCAATAGCTTTTGTTTTAATATCAATAATAAGCAGAAGGCAACATCTCTGACAACCATTGTCTAATTCTAATTTTTTGTAAAGTTTTATCATCTTAATCTCATTAGTGATGGACTCAGTTCTAGATAATTTTACTTATTTAGCAGATATTTTATAAATGCATTGTAGAACTCATAGAGTTAGCTTTAGTAATTAAAAGTTGACAAGTTGCTTTCTCAAGGTCATTCAAGGAATTCAGGAATCTGACACTTTGCAAAAGTCCTGAAAAAATGGGATGATTCCATAGAGCGAATGTTTAAATTTTGATTGCACATGCACAAAAAAGAAAAATGTAAGTATAAATAGAGCACCATATTGGGGAATCACACTTAATAAAGAGCTTCAATTTGTTGCATCCATTATTCTACTTGAGCTTTATTGCTATATGATTTTGGGAGCAGTTTACTTAATGTTTTCTTTGGTTAATTTCCACAGCATTGACAAAATGTGTTTATTAAATATAAAAATGTATTTAAAATTTGAAAAATATTAATGACTGTTATATTTTATATAACTATTAAAATATGTTTACAACTAAAATAATTTATAATTGTTTATAACTTATTTTATTGATACTCCATGCAAAGAGAATGCACAGAATTGGGTATCATCATGGTGCTTTTTTCTTCATTTTTCTATTGCAACAAATCAAACTATGTTAGCATTATGCTGAAATTATAAGAAAACTGTTTTCCTCAAAGTTACTGAATAGGTTGGTCATGCAAAAATATATAATGGAAACTGGATAAATTTTCATATTGTTATCTTCTCAGTATCTTCTTAATGAAGGAGATTGCAACTGTCATTTCTGTGCTCCAAAGAGGCTCTGGTTTACCAGAGACATTGTGGCATATTTTTTGTATGCTTTAAGACTAAATTTAATGTGCCAGAATATAACAAGGGCACAAAGACAATAGATGCTGATACCTGTCAAACTCGACCAAGCTAATTAGGATAAACTGACATGCAGGCAGTTAATTGTGTCAGATGAAATATCACACTTTAATTATGTGTTTAAGAGATCTGGTACTAGCTTCAACCCAATCATTTTTTATTGCAAAAGTTCTAGCTACTTCCATATATGGAATTTTTTGTTTGGTTTTTGGTATTTTTTTAGGAGAGGAGTAAAATTCAAAAATTATATTTTTTTATACATTAGCCTTCAGGTTTCCACCACTGCTTATAAACTAGATAGGCTAATAAGACAAAAGAGACCTGCGAACTCCCAGAAATAAACCTTCATCCTAAGATTTACCTTAGAGTGGAGCCAAATGGAGAGTTGATTGTCTGTAGTTTAAAAAGACAAAGCAGAAATAATAAACACTCAAAAACATACCACCAGTTTTGCCTTTAATAGGCATTCAATAAAATTATGTTAAATAATTGTTTATTATTTCCCTATGAAATCTGAACTGAAAAATGTAGCATAAGGAGATTTACAGAATTGAGTTTGAATTCAAAATTGAATGTAAAGAAAGTATTCACTGAGAGATACTCATCTAAAAATTATCTCTCAGAGATAGGTTCCCATTGGAAAAAACTTTCTCAATAAATAAAAAACTACTGAGGTGAGTTTAGTTTATATTTTGCAAATATGACTAATACAGTATGTAGAAATGACAAAGGTCTAAAAGAACTGTTAACATTGAAACTAACGTATTTTAACCCTTTTATCTTGTAGTTACAGAGTTGGCTAGAGAGGTTAATTAGTGAGCCGAGGTTGCATTTTTTTTTTTTTTTTGTAGAAGAGTAAACATAATTTTAGGCTAGATCTGAGCCCGAAAACTGATTTGCCATCTAAATATTAGCTATATGACATTGGTTGGACAGCTACTTGGACCATATATCTTATCCTAAAAAATATAAGTACTTCTGAGTGTAAAACCAGGCAATATAATTATCACAGGACAGTGGCAGAGACCAGGACTATCCCAGGTAAACTGGCAATTAATGATCACTTGCTTATAACTTCTCAGCTTCACTTTCTTCATCTGATACAGTTCCCATCTATTGGTTTGACAAGTCACTCAAAACAAAAATAAAGAAAGAAAAATAAATAAAGTAAAAGCTACTTCTAGAACTTGTACCTACTTCAGCCCTTTTGCCATCTGTGGCAGGTATGATAGGTGTTAGTAATTTACAGATATAGAATACAGTAGGTTACTTATTTATCAGAGCCTATAGTAAGGTCATAAAAGAGAGAAAATCATTTTAGTAAACTAGCCAGTCAGAAAGCTCAGAGGTGGCTTTAGATCAGGTACACAACTCAGTTGCTTTTTCTGCCAGTAGCTATGTACACAGTGAAAATCAGATAACCATGCACCTTGGCAAACTGAAGAATCTGAAGTTTTTGATACCCCATAATAACTGTGCAGTTTAGGAAACTGGGATAAGGATAACAGACAGCAGCAAGAGTAGTTAAGAAAACCTGATGCCTACGACTACTTGTACATATCTCCTGCTAATGGTGTCTCAGTTGAATTCGTCCTGGCTCTCATTGACATTTTGGTTGAAGAAATTCAGGAAGAAAATGCATTTATCCTTTCTGTTACCTTTCCCTGATACTTATAAATATATGTCAGAATAGACACTTAACGTCATACTGCTTATTTGCCATGCTTGGATTTGGTGAAATACCATACCTAGCTAGTTGGGTGAACACTAACCATGGGATACTGACTTGCTAAGAAGATGGAGTGAGACAGCCCAGGTCACTCAGATGCTACCAACAATGAGTTTATAAAATAGCCTTTGAAGACAAAATAGCCTGGTGTGTCTGCAGCAGCCTGTCTCCACATGACTGACTATGGGAACTTTGAATCGCTTTTTTACAGTGAACACATCCCTGGTAGAAGGATGAAGGCTGGCAGGTGACTTGTTGAGACAGCTTCTCCCTTCCATGAAGATGCACAACATTGTGTCAGGAGGGTGTCTTCTCCAAACGCCAAGACTTCCATATGCCATTAACAACAATTACCCTAGAATATGTTGAATCATCCACACCCACGATCTGATTTTGCTCTTGTTTAAAAAAAAAAGGGATGTCCCTGCTGGCTCAAGACAAGGATGAGTCAACTTGCGACCGTGTGTTTTTAAGACCTTCACTACTCTCGCTGATATCATTTATCTCTACCAATTGGAACATTTAGATCAGCATACAAATATAGCCTATTCTATTGTGTCTCCTTATTAAAAAAAATTTTTTTGCCTAACTCCAATTTTCCTTGCAGTCTCTGTTACCCTTCTCTATAATATTTCTCTGAAAGTTTGTTCGCAGATATTGTCTTCCTCTCCTCACTTGCATTCAGTTTTCAATACCCTTAATCATCTTTCATCTGAACAACTGCAGCATTCTCCTCGCTTACTCCTACTACCCCAAATGTCTTTTCCACTAAATAGCAAGAGTAACTAAAAAAAAAGAAGAAGAATTTAATTACATTATCACTACCCTGCAATGACTCCACTCAATGTCTTCTCATTAAGCTCTCAGTAGACGTCAGGATACTTTGTAATAGGATTCTGTCTTCTCCATCAGTGCCTCCCTCCTAATCTCCAGATAAACTGATATATGTATCAGTGTATATCATATCTGAGAATTATGATACACTGCTATATACATATCATATATGAATAGATATCATGAATATATATCGCATTTAAATGTATATTTCATGAATATATATCACATATAAATATTATATATATCATATATATAAAGTATTTTACCTCCTATATGTACATTTTATGCTTAAACATAACAAACTTGTCCTAACTTAAGAATGTTGCACTGGCTGTCTCCTCTACTTAAGACCTCTCTACATAACTCTCAGCATCAACTTCTTTCACCATTCAAATCTCAAATAATGTTTCTTTTCAAAGAACTTCCTTGATGAGTCTAGAGAACTGCCCACTACCAGTTTTTCTTTATCATATTATTTGTTTAATTTTGATGGCATTTTGCACTAAAATTATTATGTTTATTGATTCACTTTAATATTTTGCCTATATCTATCGAATAATCTCCAAAGGAAGAAAAGGAAGCTTTTCTTTCTTGTTCATAATTGTCTCTCTGTGTTTGGAACAGAGCCTGACATCTTATAGATATCAATAAAATATTTTTTGGAAAAATTTAGTGTTATATATAAATGTCAGACTATATTACACAATTACATTAAGACCACACCTGAAGAAATGTAGCTAAGGTAAATATATTTTGTAATTTCGTTATCCAAAATAAAACACTGGGAAGGAAACATCACCTAATCTGTTAACAAATTATAAGAACTATGGGTTTATAAAGAGATTTCTCTCTAAAACCTGGAACATACATTTGGAATAAAACTTAAAATCGTAACATAAAGTCTCCTAGGAAATCAAAGCCAAGCAAACAAGCAAAATACTGAAAAACAAAGCTACTATTTCTTGTCAAGTAGTGTATCATTTGCCTTTATTTTGATGACACACCGCCAATAAATTCCCAAGGAAATTCTTATATATTGTGAGATTAAATATGATTTTAGAAAAGACAGACTTGTTCCAAGGTGTATCATGGTGCAGATACAATTCCTTGTCTACAGAATTTAGCTGTAGATTAATCTTTTAATGAGTTTTCAAAGGTCATGGAGCAAATGATAAATATGACAATTAAACATTACGAAATCAGTGTGTATTTTTAAAGATACACTAAGTGCTTCGCTTGGGGGCATCTCATGCATCCACAAATGTCCATTTGGTTAAAGGAAGGGGAAATATATTTAACTCTCAAGTTCATACACAAATCAGTGTCAACCCAAACATTTTGGGGGAAGTTAATCGAGATTGAATAATTCAGAAAGCTGAGTGCAGTGGAGGCTTTACAATGCCTAAAGTTAGCCACTTGGAATTACACTGAAAACAAACAAAACAAACCTAATGGCTGTTAAATAGCTGGTCGTACAGGGAGAAAGAAATATATTATCAAACAACAAAAACTTTTAACAGAGGATAATTTATAATCAAAAGTTGTCAGTTCGTTACTTCCAAAGTACCAAGTGAGATGTATGAACTATTAGTTATAAAGCCTATTTCTATTTTTAAGCGCCTAGAGAAAACAATCTGAAATTTTGAATAAGGGCATTTTAAAAGTATTAACTGTAACAAAATAAAAGATTTAGTATTCTGCTTTCTCTTGCCATCAACAGTTGTAATACAAAGTGGAAATATAATAATGCTATAGGATATGATGGAAATCCTTCAGAGAAAAATAGAGACAGCGTTAATTTAATATTGGGCTATTCATCACATATGTTAACAAATCCGTACTGCAGATGTCAATTAATTAAAGAGGAAAAATTGAGACTTTAACTGTTTTGTGATAAAAATATTCTCCTTTTGTCTTTATTGTCTTAAATTAATCACAGCAACATTTGAGTTTACTAGGAAGAAATGACATCAGTGGTCCTCCACCATATGGATCTCTAGTGTTATGCATAAGTGGTCTACACACAAGTGAAAGAGCTGACATCCTAAAATAGTGATGCTTGCTATAGCAATGTTTAGTGGTGAGGATTTCATGACAGATGATGTAAATACGTGCACAAGTTTACAAAAAGATTATTTTTAAAAATTAAATATAAAAGTGATTGGTTTACCTTGTTTGGGGAAGGAACAGAAAGAGAGTTAAGATAAAGTGAAAAGCCACTGTGTTCCAGTTACATTGAAAGACATATTAGGTTGCTTTTCTCAGGGAATTTTCTTCACAACCATGTGCATTACATTTTATATCCATCTCATGGTTGATAAAAGTTAAAAATCCATGTAATTTGTCTGAATGTCCAGTAGTGGTTTCTGAGCTATTGTCCTGAATGGTGAGTACATGATGTAGCTTCCACAAGACCTGTGGTCTCATTCTGTGTTGTAGAGAGGGAAAGGGACAAATAGGAGGAAACACTGAGGTCATTGTTGAATGGAGCAAGATAACAAGAAATCTCAAACTCAAACCCTTTTTTTTTTTTAAACTCACATCCTTCAGATGGGCTAGCTCTATTACATAATGCCATAGAAAATAAATTGTACGAGGAATCCAGCATTTCAAATGGCCTGTGTATAATCTTTCATGACGCCTGATGTAAGGCAAATAGCACGATCTCCCACATGAGACACAATTTGTTTAAATTTTTTTCTTTTCTTTCTTTCTTTTTTTTTTTTTGGAGACGGAGTCTCGCTCTTTCGCCACGCTGGAGTGCAGAGGCGCGATCCAGGCTTGTGGCGCGATCCAGGCTTACTGCAATCTCTGCCTCCCCGGTTCAAGCCATTCTCCTGCCTCAGCATTCTGAGTAGCTGGGACTACAGGCACCCGCCACCATGCCCAGCTAATTTTTGTATTTTTAGTAAAAACGGGGTTTCACCGTGTTAGCTAGGATGGTCTCGATGTCCTGACCTCATGATCTGCCTGCCTCAGCCTCCCAAAGTGCTGGGATTACAGGCGTGAGCCACCGCGCCTGGCCTAATTTTCTTTAAAATTTAAAATTTTAAAGAATATTTAAAAAATGTTATTTTTTTCCATTGTCTCCAATGAAGTAAAGCTGTGGCTTTTCAGTGCAAGGCAAATCTCTTTGATAACAGACTAATATTCATCCCAGCCACATAGCTATTTGAACTTCCTCTGACCTCTGAGATAAAGATTAAGTAGACTAAATTGGCTGGACTATCTATAGAGGAATCAGTCCGCATTTCTATGAAAACGAAAACTTTTCGTCACCAAATGGTGCCATAAAGCTGCAATTAGCATCAGAAACATTACACTAAACTAGATGGCAGAATAGCAAACATAAATCACAAGCGGATTACTTAGGGCTTTTAAAGGCAGGCATTTATACCTCCCATTAACAAACCACGATAAAAATGGCTTATACGAAGAGAGATGAGAAAATGCATCTATATAGAATCTATTAGTTTGATAATCTATTGATTTTTACTGTTACACATATGGGCACTGGATGCATAATTTACTCCATTATTACCAAACATGTGTTGACTTACGTCAGATGCCATTATTATGCCAATTATATCTCAAGATACTAAAGAACATTTTTATATTTGTGTTTCTCTTCGGAAGATTTTCTAGTTACACTAAATTTGATGCTTGGAAGTTGTTTTTAAATAGATTTATGCCTAATAGGTAACTACTGTGGGTTTGGTTACATTGGTGGCTGGACCAAACTAGAGGAAAATCTATCTATGGTTGTAATTCAAACTCAACTTTTCAACCTATTCTTTGGAGATTTGGTTGATTTTATGTGCCAATATCCTACCACATCAAAGAAGAATTGTAGTTGTCAATACTGTTAACTACCTGGCATTACTTTAATGCTGGATTATTTTCAATAGTGAAATATCTAACTTTTAAGGGTCTCATTATTTTGTACATATGTAAAAATAAAATATATTAAATGAAAGTTTTCTATGATCTTAATTTTCAATTCTGGATGCACATTACAAACATGTACACAGGGGATAATTTATGACCCTCTTTCAAATTATGCATTCTAATTCCTTGTTTCTCCTATGTGAGTATCTACCATTCTGACACTTACTAACCCTCTACTCCACTCTTATTTAATATACTCAATTTTCCTGATGCCCTTCTGCTTCCCAAGTTTCTCTGTGATCATTTCTACATTGATTGTACTATCAATCATCTATTTACTTCAAATTAGATTTGCATTTGTGGCTTTTCCTGTTTATTACACTTGCAATTCGACCTCTTCAATGTGCCACAACTTTCTTTCAACATAAAGCGTAGACTTGTAAAATGCATGTGTCTATACACAAACTGTTTAGCTCTTGATATGCTTTGGATATGATTTGTTTGTCCCTAATAACACTCATATTGAAATTTGATCCCCTCTGTGACCACGCTGGGAAGGCGGTGGAGGAGAGGGTTCGTAGGAGGTGTTTGGGTTATGGGGAAAGATCCCTCATGTATGGCCTGGTGCTGTTCTGGAAGCAGTGAGTGAGCTCTCATTCTATAGAGACTGGATTAGTTCTTGCAGGAATGGACAGTTACCAAAAGAGTGGGTTCTTATAAAGCTAGGACACCCTTCATGTTTCTTAGCGTTTGCACATGTCTGTTCACACTTTGACCTTCTCTGCCATGTTTTCAGGAAGCACAGAAGCCCTAATTAGAAGCCAGACATGCCCTTGAACTCAGCCTGCATAACCATGAGCCAAATAAACATTTAATTTACAAATTATCCAGTCTCAGGTACTCTTTTATAGCAACACAAAATGGACTAAGACAGCTCTCCTCCCCCAATCTTGTAAAACATTATAATCAAAATATCATCTAGTTTACCAGTTTTAGGACTTAATGTATAAGACTAAAAAGCTGACCACCATTTTAGGACAGTAAAACTACTGTGTATGATACAATGTGATGCATATATGTCATTATACATTAGTCCAAACCCATGGAATGTACCATACCAAGAGGGAACCCTTATGTGAACTATGGGTGATTAGTATGTATCAATGTAGGTTCATCAGTTGTGACAGATGTCTCCTATGGTGAGGAATGTTGATTATAGGGGAGTCTATGCGTGTGTGGGGGCAGGGGTTATATAGGAAACTTCTATACCTTTTCCTCAGTTGTGTTATGAACCTAAAAGTGCTCTAAAAGTTTTAAAAATAACAACAACAAAACCTCACTAGGGGGCTTACCTCTCCTAAATCTAACAATTATGTTAGGAAAACACACACACACACACACACACACACACACACACACACAGCCCAAATCCCTTAATTTCTTTCATAAGGAAATAATTATTTATACGTAAAGGTGAATGCTAATTGCTAATGATTATATCCTTCACACAAAACACACACACGCACAAAAACAAATGAAGCTCATTTAGATTAGAGGAAATTTTTAACCACCTACCTATTCATGTAAAATATGCCAGAGAATAATATTACTACAATAGTTTACACTTCTAATTGCAGTTTATTTACAAGGAAATCAGTTATCTAGAAAATTTAGCCAAATAAAAATACCCCAGTAGGATAAATACCCCAGTCTCATTAGTAATAAACTGAGTTTGAAATTAAGAGGAGTGGGGGTAGGAGGTAAGTGGAACATTATGTTTTAGCTGATGGAGACAGTTAATTAAAGAAAACGTTGACTCAGCCTGTGACATTTATTCCAGGTGCTTTGTCTTTCAATTATAGGTGAACAAGAGGTTTTGAAACTCTGCTTGCTTATTTATTGCTTCACCTTAAGGCCCTCACCTGGGATGTGTGACTACAACTTAGTATTCATAGGCAGCAAGAAAGCAACACCATCATTTGTAAGTATGGAGGGATGTATTTTGTGATTTCTCTTCTCTGTCACCCTCTGATGATATTTGTTGTGAGTACAAACTTCTTAGTTATTCAATTATTTGATTATTTATTGATTTATTTATTCAAACAGCCATATAAACTTAGGAGAAAACAGAAACATTAATGAATATTAATTAAACTGCAAAAATGGTAATATAAATGTTTATAAGAATATACTTTTAAAATACATTGGGGTGCGGAGGGAGAAAATGGGGAAATATAGGTCAAAGGACACAAAGTAAGAGATATGTAAGATGAACAAGTCTAGAGATAGAATGTATAATGTGAGTTCTATAGTTAATAAAAGTTAATTAGAGATTTTTGTTAAATGAGTAGATTTCAGTTGCTCTCATCACACACCAAAAAGTAACTACATGAGAAGTAGATATGTTAATTTGCTTTACTACTGCTATTATAGTTAAAATAAAAAAGTATATAAAACTATGTGGTAGTTGAATGTTGAGGAACCGAAGACATACTCATACATTGCTTATGGAAATGCTAATTTGTCCACCCACGTTAGAAAGCAGTTTGGCATTTTCTTATAAGTTCAGCATACACTTATGATTAGGACACTTATCAAAATAGACTTGTAAACAAGGAAAATCATCAGAGTTTTAAAGGGATACTGTGTAAAGATAAAGATCAATTTATTAAGAGGACATAGTGCTTAAGAATGGGAATCATTTAAATAAATGAAGCAAAATTTCACAAAACTGAGAATAGACAAATGCAACAATGAATAATACAAGGGGATCTTCTAAATTTTATAGTTATCTATTGGAAACCTACAGTTAACATTACACTAATGGTGAAAGTTTGAATGTGTTTTCTATAAGAGGAAGAAAAAAGCAAGAATGTTTTTTATTTTTTTTTCAATTTTATACTAGAGATTTTAGCTAGTGCAATATGGAAACAGATATGGGGGAAAAAAGCAATACAGCCTTTATTTGCAGATGGTGTGATTGTGTATATAGGAACTCTGAATAAATATATGTATTATCTGATGTGGTTTGGCAGTGTCACCACACAAATCTCATCTTGAATTGTAGATCCCATAATTCCCACATGTCATGGGAGGGACACAGTGTAAGATAATTGAATCATGGGGATGGATCTTTCCTGTGCTGTTCTCATGATAGTGAATAAGTCTCATGAGATCTCATGGTTTTAAAAAGGGGAGATCCCCTGCACACACTCCTTTGCCTGTTACCATGTAAAACGTGCTTTGCTTTGCTCTTCCTCCACCTTCTGCCATGACTGTGAGGCCTCCCCAGCCATGTGGAACTGCGAATACATTAAACTTTTTTTTTTTTATAAGTTACCAAGTCTCAGTTATGTCTTTATTAGCAGCATGAGAATGGGCTAGTATATCATCAGAACTAATAAGTGAATTTAGCAAGGTCTGTATGCAAGCATCAATTATACATCTATGTATTTCCAATGAGTACATAAAAAATAAAATATCACATGTCATTTACAATATCATCAGAAAAGATTACTTAAGAATAAATTAAACAAAATATGTGCAAGACTGGTACAGTGAAACATTGACGATAAAAACATTGATGATAGTGATTAATACCTAAAGTTATGTATGTGTTTTAGAAGACTCAATATTGATAGTGTTCATCTTCTCCAAGATATAGATTTAATATAGTTTCCATTGAAATTCTAGCATGGTATTTTGGGTATTCACAAGCTGATTGTAAAAGTGTGTAAGAAGACCTAAAATAATTTTGAATGATATAGGAGAACTTACAGTACCTTACTTCAAAATACACAATAAAGCTACAACAATTAAAGCAGTGTAGTATTAGCATAAGTATAGACATATAGATCAATGGAACAAAATAGAGTGTCTACAAATAGACCTAATATACATATATAAGATTTTTTTTCAGGAATGGTAATTTAGTGGGAGAGATGAATAATTTCTTTCCTTCAGCAGAGTCTAATTTACTTTATATCCCTTTATAAATTTTTTTAAATTATATTTTTTGCTGTAGAATTTCTCTATGGTTCTATATGTTATATTACATTTACTTTGCCTTACATATATCGTTTCCTTTAAATTCTGAAATGTATTTATAATAAATGCATTAAAGTACTCATCTGCTAATTCTTCCATATTGTCATAGTGCCTCTTTGTAGGAATCTGTGGGTGAATATAGGACCCACATAATGTTTTCCTATTCTCAGTGATCATAATTCTGTACTACCTGTTGTACAATGTCTAACAACTTTTGTTTTAGAAGTGTTATCTCATTTCTTAAAGCTCTTTTGGGCAGAACAATTTACCCATTACTTCTTCAAGCAGGCATACCTATTTCTGTCTATTCATGTCTAGATCTAGATACAGATATAAGATATACAGATATAGATAAAATGAAAATATTTCCTTGCTGCATATTTCATATCTTAAAGTACTTGGTCACTATATTATAATAAAAATGTTTTCATTTGGGCAATATAACCTAAACTTGAAAAGAAGAAATTTAAGTAATGAGTCTCATTCATATTATATAAATAACCAATGATATCTATATGACGCCCATATGCACTATCCACTGAACAAAGAAATATGGGTAATACTAAATGCTTACAGGAAAATAAGAGGGAAAATTCTATGAGTGCTAACTTTATTTTCATACTCAAGAAATCGTATAATGAGAAGCAAACTACATGTGATACTTAGTACAACTAATTAGAATAAATCTGCATGACTCATCACATAGGTTAAGAATTCTCTTTTAGAAGGGTACTCGTAGATAAATGTCTCACTCTAGTTTACAAATATAAATTTTAACACATATAATAATAAAAATTATACACAAGAACATACTGAGTGATTGCACAATTTGATAGGCTCAAACGCTAAATAAATCCTGTCATTCCTTCATCTTTCTCTAATAGGATTAGGTCCGATTACATATGAGAACACACACACAGGCATACACACAATAAATATGGCTAAAACAAGATATAAGCTTATCTCAAAAAATTAATTTGGAGTTAAATATCTTGGACATTACAGAGTCTCGCTAATATCTTCAGGATTCTAGCTCTATCTCGCTGCTCTGGGATCCTAAAGTATACCTCCTTATTCAAAATGACTGCTAAAACTGCAACAATTACTACAGAATTCTTAGGCAGAGGAAAGGAAGATTAATTTTCTCTTATATAGATTGCCTGAAGGCCCTTTATATCACTTTTTCTGATATTTCATCATTGAAATATTAATGCATAATCATACTGGCCTGTAAAAGATGCTGGACAATGTAGAATTTTTAAATATCTAGGTAAGAGTGTTCTAGGTTAAAAGTTTAGACTTCTATGACTAAGGAAAGTAGACAATAGATATTGAAAAGTCACCAACAATGATTGCCACATTTATCCATTAATTTATTTCACTGTATTATATATTTTTTTGCCTTCAAAAGAGCACACAATTTAATGGAAAAATTAAATGAGCAATGCTAATTTTATGATGTCATCCAGAAACGATTAATAAATTTATAAGTGCAATGCTATTGCAATCTGAAGAAATCCAGACAAGCTTACTGAACTGGATATATATTCAGCTGAGTCTTGAAGAATGGATTAAGGCCAATGAATTTCTTCATTCAGTATTATTAAACGATAGTTCAGGAACAAGAGAGTGAAGTCTATTCTAAATGAGACCATTAGTCAGTTTATGAGGAAATAGTATTCACACTATGGAAATAATTAAACTTTAAAAAAATCCTTTTATTTATTTTATGGTTATAACAGGGCTACACCAAATTTCACTCCATGGGCAAACTTGAATATGTGTTTTAACTAAAAAATAAATAGGTAATAGTTTACCTGTTACCATTTTTTATGTTTTACCACTATTAAGGAAATTGCAAATAAAATAAAATAATTTGTATGATGATACCCAAAATTTAGTTTGTTGCTAGCAAGGGGCAGGTACCCATTATGAAACAGGGTCTAAAAGGAACTGAGGACCACAGGTTTCCAGCCAACAGTTTTAATTGTACTGGTCTTTGGACTTGTGTTAGTATGTGAATAAATGATTGCCTCTAATTACATGTTTGATAGAAAGCTTATGGCAGTTGTTTCAATACGCTAAAGCACTGAAGTATCAGAATATATTAAATCCAGAAATAAAAGACAAATCATTTGCATTTCACCTGCTTCTTAAAATACTGTATTCTGTTCTTTTCAGGGTGTTTTGTCTTTCATCTCAGGAGCCCAAGTGACAATGTCACTGGCAGTTAGAGCACATTGACATACTTGATATCCAATTTAGTTAATGCTAGGTCAGTCTGGGAGATGCAGAAACACTACTATGTATGCAGCAGAGAAGACTGTGTGACTACTGAGGAATACCCTCTAATTCCCAAGATACTTGTTAAACAATTCTAATGTTGCAATACAAGCAAGAGAACCCAAACAATGAATGTCACAATAAAATGCAGAGGTAACAGATTGTTTTGAGATGTAATGTCTTAAAATGTATTGTCTTTCTTTATACAATTTTTGAAATGGTTACTTTCCATAGCTCTCATGGTTAAAGATTCAGAGAGATGACAATTGCTGTTACATAGTATTATTGGAATAATCATTACAGTCATGATATTTTTAATGCAGTCAAGTGTTTATTTATTAAAGCTTTTTAGTATAGTTGAATTTATCCGATGTCTATCAACTTTCGGAAGGACTAATCAGCAAAGTACAGTTAGTTGTTACATTATCAAAGCTATAAACACACAATGATACATGTTGCCAATGTGAATTAATATCAAGAGTTTTCTATATTGCATCTCACTTATTAAAATTTGCATATACTGATAAAACTGATTCCTTTGTTGCTTTTATTTATAAGTTATATTTTATGTTTTTTTTAGTTTTTAGGTAAAGTCATTTCTGTAGATAATTTTTTTTTAGATGGAGTCTTGCTCTGTTGCCCAAGCTGGAGTGCAGGCGCACGATCTCAGCTCATTGCAACCTCCGCCTCCCAGCTTCATGAGATTCTCATGCCTCAGCCTCCAGAGTAGCTGGGATTACAGGCACTTGCCACCACACTGAGCTAATTTTTTTACTAGAGTCAGGGTTTCACCATGTTGGCCAGGCTGGCGTCAAACTCCTGACCTCAGGTGATCCACCTGCCTCAACCTCCCAAAGTCCTGGGATTATAGGCGCAAGCCACCGCACCTGGCCATAAATATTTTTTATAATTGCTATTGAATTATTAGGCAAATTGTCTTATATTAGAAACTTTATTCTTGAATATCAAGGAAGTTATATCTCTTTTCAAAATGACTTATTTCAAACTACAAATTTATTCTTGATATTTCCATACTTAAAGGATTTTTTTTTATTTGATTTCCAACAATGTGCCAGGCACTATGTTAGGTGTTGGGAATAGAACAAAAACTACCTCAATCATCTGATTTTCCCGAGAGTCATTTAAATTTTAAGGTACGTTTATCCTTCAAAGTGTTTTGGTACTTACAAATGGAATGAGAGGTGCATTTCATTCAAAGCTGGGTCATGTTACCATCAAAAACACTAAAATCAAAACTTTTAATAATGTTTTTAATAAACTTTTAGAACAATTTTAGATTTATAGAAAATGGCAAAGATAATACTTGAAGTTCCTACGTAGCCACATAGTTTTTCCCTCTTAGTAACATCTTTCATTACTATGGTACATATTTTATAATCAGCAAAATTACACTGATATATTGTAATTAACTAATACCCAAACTTTAAACATATTCCCTCAGTTTTTACCTCATATCCTTTTCCTATTCTGAGATTGAATCCAGAATATCACATTATATTTAGTCACGGTGTTTCCTTAGGCTCTTCTTGGCTGTGATATGTTTCTCACTTTCGTTGGTTTTGACAGCCTTAATGGTTTTGAAGAGTAGTGGTAAGTTGTTTCATAGAATGTCCTTTAATTGGGATTTGTCTGAAGTTTTTCTCATGATTAGACCAAATGGGTTACATCTTTATTTTCTGGCTTCCAGTTGATTTGGCCAATAGAGGATCCTAGCAGGGAATCAAATGGGAATTAAGTTTTATTTTTCCATGATTCTGTGTATGTAAGGAATTTGAGCTGGCCGTATGCCCCAAATACAGGGCACAAAACTGCTGAAAGTGTCCTACAGCTCTCAGGTTCTTGAAACCACTCTCTCCTTGTTACTTCTGATTCTAAAAGAAGTCGCAGCTTCACTAATTATTCCTAGATTACTTTATTACCCCTTCTGATTTCCAGGCACCTCAAACACCTGTTTGTAAATAATCCTCTTATTAAACCCTCTTTGAATTGTCCTAATGAAACTGTGTCACTCCCACTGCCCCCAGTGGAAGTTTGAACAATAAACTATTAACGAAAGTTAGCTTCTCCAGACATTAAGGTAGAACTAACTGCTTTTAAAAGGTACGTCTATGGTACCATAATATTTGATATGAGAAACTATTTGTTGATAATTATTGCTGTCCTTAGAGTAACACTCATCTCTTTGGAATCATTCTACCTCTGCTTCCAGTGTGACAGAGATTCATTTATTTATTTATTTTTCTCTTACTTTTCTCTTTACAACTGACTCTAGTTCCAACTAATTCAATTTGATTGTCTGGTTTCCCCATGGGCTAGCTAAATACCTGTTTACCATTACAGAACTGACTACATCTGTGACTATAGTCACAGGGAATAGCACAGACCGTTTATAACCTTTTCCTGGATTCCTGAGCTCCCACAAAAGAAATCCAACCACTCTGTGCATGCTGTCCTCATGGAGGTGCCTCTGACAATGACAGATGAGTCCAGTCTTCCATCCAACCACTCCAAGCCACTAGACATGTTAGTGAAGGAATCATGTATCTTGCCACTGAGCCCATCAGCTAGATGGAGACTACAGAGTTTTCTCGTGTGATGTCACATGGTACAGAATTAACTAGCCAAGATCTTCCCAAATAGCTGCCCTATAAAATAGTAAGAAATAATTTTAAAAGCTGTCATTTAAAGCCAGTTTATGTAGTTTGCTGTGTAGAAATAGAGAACCAGAATAGAATCCAGTATTTGAAATGAGGTTCTTCTGTAACACCCTGAACATATGACATAGATTGGGGAATGAAGCAGACAGCAGAAGCTGCATGGGCCTTCAGGAGACTGACAGTAAAAGCTAATAAAACCTCAAGAATACTTGATAAGGGCTTTAAGGATAATAAAGAAAATATTATGAGGGCCTGGAAAAGAGGAGACTTTTGTTTCATGACCAAAGGTTTGTCAACACTGTCACCTGTGGAAATGTAGAAACTGTAGCAATACACTCAAGCTTGAGTTAGAAGGCTTTGAACAGCTTGTGTTTTGACACAATACAAGACACACTAAAAGCAATAGTATTATTCTATTTGTGGGATTTTATGATAAGCATTTAATAATAAAAAATACATACACACATGTGAATTTAAAAACAATGGGAATGTGTATCATGATGGTATTTCATTAATCCAACAAGAAAGTTTCTTGACTTTTTATGGATTTCGGCAATGCTAATCTCCATGTGACTTGAAATATTCCCATTCTTCATATTAATATTCAGTTTCTCCTTTTAAATTATATTCTAATGAATATACTTCATTATATCACTTAGATATTCACATCAGTAACCACAATTATCAAAGATTATAATTGTGCATTAAATCTAAACAATACATTTCTCTCCTGCTTTTACACATTTCTATAGTTAGCAAGTATGAATATTAATTGTAATATAATGGTAGAT
This sequence comes from Gorilla gorilla gorilla, assembly GCF_029281585.2. NCBI lineage: Eukaryota > Metazoa > Chordata > Mammalia > Primates > Hominidae > Gorilla > Gorilla gorilla. The sequence continues at coordinate 75,811,741 of NC_073243.2, forward strand.
TCAGGGTTGTAAGAATCATTGAAGATTTTTATGACCTGGCTTTGAAGTATATTTGTAGGTCAGTATCCTGGATGTGAGAAAAATAAATGTGCTTAAAATTGTATTAGCTCTTCCAAAAGTGAGACGGTGCCTAAATCGATCTTAAAAATGTTCAATTTAGCTGAAATCTTCTTTGTCAAGTAATCAATGTGTTTACTGAATGATAAAAGTGGTGTCAAGGAGCTAGCGAGACTCAAAGTTATTTGGAAGATATAATGCAGGCCAGGGAAGATTCACCAACTTGAACGTTACCGTCATTAGTTAGATCTGATGATAGGCGAGAGAAAAGTGGAACATCTGTTTGCATTTTTCCAAAGGATATGAGTGAGGTAAGTAGTTGACCTCATGAGTCAACATTGAAAAAAGATTCAGTAAAAATAGGTATGCACAACAGATGGTGTCATCTTCATTGATGACTTTGATTCTGATTTCAGAGAGAGTGTAAATATTTTAGGAGCTGAGTTCAAATAAAACACAAAGAATGTAAATAATGGGTGACATCTGAATAAATGTAGTTTGTTCTTGTTTTTAGGCTCTTGCCTTTCATTTATTATCTTTTATACAACGGAAAATATGAAATATATCAGGTATATATTACTACGGCTTAACTATCACCTGTAGTACAGCAGAAGTAGATAACTTATGCTTTTTCTTTCTCATTTTGTTAATCACATTAATCATTATTTAAATGTGAGAAATAGACATCAAGTTATGAAAAGAAGGAAGCCTTGAAGAAATGTCCTTGATGCTGAACAAGGCTTATACAAATGAGAACATATTGAGTGCAGAATAAATGAGGTAATTACAATTCAGTTTTACAGGTGGAAAAGCTGAGTCACCAGGAGGTTAAGTGACTTGCCCAAGGTCACAGAAGAAGCCATTAGCATTGTTATGTAGTTTCCCTTATTCTTATTTCTTCTCTTACATTTTATCTAATACAGCAAGAAGCATTGAAAGATAAATATTCTCCACATATGCAGCAAGTTCGCTCTTGCAATTTGGTACTTATGCAAAATCAGGGAAAGCAAATTTCAGTTTTTGTTTTGTTTTATTTTTTTTCCGTGTGAATATATTTTATTCTTTATTTCTTTTTTCATTGTAATTGCAGAAATTTGTTTGTTCCCTTATGTCACTAAGACAGCAGATACCAACTAGAATACAGGGAGTTTTCTACATTAGTGTGTTGGAAAGTGAACATACGTAAATGGAAACCTCTCTCTGAACTAAATCCTATTTGTCCTCCACTTATAGAAAATCATGTTGCAATATATAAATTACAGAGAAGTCAGTAAACTATCAAAAATAATATTGATGTTATATTACACAAAAGTACTACAGCATATGTATAAATGGTAAGTTTTCTGAGATTTATAAGTTAGATAAAATGTAACAAAAATAAGGATATAAAGTGGCATATGTGATGCATATAATACTCAGATAGCACTTAATTTTATGGAATCTGTAATTGGTGTGTGTGTGTGTCTGTGTGTGTGTGGTGTGTGTATGTGTGTCTTCATTTTATTTTACATTTTTAATTAATATGTGTTGACATGTCATAGAGAAGAAACTGTCTGCACAGTGACAAATTGAATATATATATATATATTTTTTTTCTATAGATATATTTTGCAGCCATCCCCAGTATGGATCCCCACTGGGATCTGGACTCAAATCATGGGGAGTGGAGTCGCAAACATCTGCTGACCTCTGTTCTAGAAGGACTAAGAAGAATTAGGAAAAAGTCCATGAATTATTCAATGATGTCCACCATAACTCAGGGAAAGAAAGAAAATCCTTCTACCTTCCTCGAGCAGCTACAGGAGACCTTAAGAAAATATACTTCCTTGTCACCCAACTCTCTCAAGGGTCAATTGATCCTAAAAGATAAGTTTATTACCCAATCAGCTACAGATATCAGGAGAAAGCTCCAAAAGTGAGCCCTGGGCCCTGAATAAAATCTGGAGGCATTATTAAACCTGGCAACCTTGGTGTTTTATAATAAGGACCAAGAGGAACAGGCCGAAAAGGAAAAGTGAGATCAGAGAAAGGCTGCAGCCTTAGTCATGGCCCTCAGACAAACAAACCTTGGTGGTTCAGAGAGGACAGAAAATGGAGCAGGCCAATCACCTGGTAGGGCTTGTTATCAGTGTGGTTTGCAAGGACATTTTAAAAAAGATTGTCCAACGAGAAACAAGCTGCCCCCTCACCCATGTCCACTATGCCAAGGCAATCATTGGAAGGTGCACTGCCCCAGAGGACAAAGTTTCTCTGGGCCAGAAGCCCACAACCAGATGATCCAAAAACATGACTGAGGGTGCCCGGGGCAAGCGCCAGCTCATGTCATCACCCTCACTGAACCCCAGGTATGTTTAACCATTGAGGGCCAGGAAATTGACTTCTCCTGGACACTGGTGTGGCTTCCTCAGTGTTAATCTCTTGTCCCAGACAGCTGTCCTCAAGGTCCGTTACCATCCAAGGAATCCTGAGACAGCCTGTAACCTGGTATTTCTCCCACTTTCTCAGTTGTAATTGGGAGACTTTGCTCTTTTCACATGCCTTTCTTGTTATGCCTGAAAGTCCCATAACCTTATTAGGGAGGGACATATTAGCGAAAGCTGGAGCTATTATCTACATGAATATGGGGAATGAGTTGCCCATTTGTTGTCCCCTGCTTGAGGAGGGAATCAACCCTGAAGTCTGGGCATTGGAAGGACAATTTGGAAGGCCAAAAAATGCCTGCCCAGTCGAAATCAGGCTAAAAGACCCCACCACTTTTCCTTATCAAAGGCAGTATCCCTTAAGGCCTGAAGCTCATAAAGGATTACAGGATATTGTTAGACATTTAAAAGCTCAAGTCTTAGTAAGAAAATGCAGCAGTCCCTGCAACACCCCAATTCTAGGAGTACAAAAACCGAATGGTCAGTGGAGACTAGTGCAAGATCTTAGACTCATCAATGAGGCAGTAATTCCTCTGTACCCAATTGTACCCAACCCTTATACCCTGCTCTCTCAAATACCAGAGGAAGCAGAATGGTTCGCTGTTCTGGGCCTCAAGGATGCCTTCTTCTGTATTCCCCTGTACTCTGATTCCCAGTTTCTCTTTGCCTTTGAGGATCCAACAGATCACACGTCCCAACTTACGTGGACAGTCTTGCCCCATGGCTTTAGGGATAGCCCTCATCTATTTGGTCAGGCACTAGCCCAAGATCTAGGCCACTTCTCAAGTCCAGGCATTCTAGTCCTTCAGTATGTGGATGATTTACTTTTGGCTACCAGTTTGGAAGCCTCATGCCAGCAGGCTACTTGAGATCTCTTGAACTTTCTAGCTAATCAAGGGTGTATGGCATCTAAATTGAAAGTCCAGCTCTGCCTACAACAAGTCATATATCTAGGCCTAATCTTAGATAGAACAACCAGGGCCCTCAGCAAGGAACGAATAAAGCCTATACTGGCTTATCGTCACCCTAATACATTAAAACAATTGTGGGGGTTCCCTGGAATCACTGGCTTTTGCCGACTATGGATCCCTGGATAGAGTGAGATAGCCAGGCCCCCTCTATACTCTAATCAAGGAGACCCAGAGGGCAAATACTTATCTAGTAGAATGGGAACCAGAGGCAGAAACAGCCTTCAAAACCTTAAAGGAGACCCTAGTACAAGCTCCAGCTTTAAGCCTTCCCGCAGGACAAAACTTCTCTTTATATGTCACAGAGAGAGCAGGAATAGCTCCTGCAGTCCTTACTCAGACTTTTGGACAACCCCACAGCCAGTGGCATACCTAAGTAAGGAAATTGATATAGTAGCAAAAGGCTGGCCTCACTGTTTATGGGTAGTTGGGGCTGTGGCAGTCTTACTGTCAAAGGCTATCAAAATAATACAAGGAAAGGATCTCACTATCTGGACTACCCATGATGTAAATGGCATATTAGGTGCCAAAGGAAGTTTATGGCTATCAGACAACCACCTTCTCAGATACCAGGCACTACTGCTTGAGAGACCAATGCTTTAAATATGCATGTGTGTGTGTGGCCCTCAACCCTGCCACTGTCCTCCCAGAAGATGGAGAACGAATCAAGCATGACTGTCAACAAATTATAGTCCAGAGTTATGCCGCCTGAAAGGATCTCTTAGAAGTCCCCTTAGCTAATCCTGACCTTAACCTATATGCTGATGGAAGTTCACTTGTGGAGAACGGGATGCGAAAGGCACATTATGCCATAGTTAGTGAGGTAACAGTACTTGAAAGTAAGCCTCTTCCCCCACGGACCAGAGCCCAGTTAGCAGAACTGGTGGCACTTACCCAAGCCTTAGAACTAGGAAAGGGAAAAATAATAAATGTGTATACAGATAGCAAGTATGCTTATCTAATCCTACATGCCCATGCTGCAGTATGGAAAGAAAGGGAGTTCCTAATCTCTGGGGGAACCCCCATTAAATACCACAAGGAAATCATGGAGTTATTGCATGCAATGCAAAAACTCAAGTAGGTGGCAGTTTTACACTGCTGAAGCTATGGGGAAGGAGAGAGGAGAACAGCAGCATAAGCGGCTAGCAGAGGCAGTGAAAGACTAGCAGAGAGGAGAGGTAGGGGAAAGACAGAAAGTCAAAGAAAAGGAGTCAAAGAGAGAGAGAGACAGAGGGAGTCAGAGAGAAAGAAAAGAGATAAAGAAAGAGACAGAAAGTCAAAGAAAGAGAGAGAGAGAGGAAGAGACAGAGACAAAGAAGGAGTCAGAGAGAAAGAGATAGAAAGTCAAAGAGAAAGAAAGTGAGAAAGAGAGATGGAAATAGTAAAGAAAAAACAGTGTACCCTATTCCTTTAAAAGCCAGGGTAAATTTAAAACGTATAATTTTATAATTGAAGGTCTTCTCCATAACCCTATAACATTAAAATACTACCTTGTTGTCAGTGTAAACAAGAGCATAGCCCAAAAGCACTGAGGCCACTGACAACCCATAGCCTTCCTATCAAAAATCCTTAACCCTGCAGGTTTCCTAACAGGGGATCTAAATCTTAACTAATCACCATACAAAGGTCCAACCAGACCTAGGAGAAATTCCCTTCAGGACAGAAGGATGGATGGTTCCTCCCAGGCCATTAAGGGAAAAAGACACAATGGGTATTCAGTAAGTGATAAGGGAACTCTTGTAGAAGCAGTTAGGAAGATTGCCTAATAATTGGTCTCCTCAAATGTGCCAGCTGTTTGCACTCAGCCAAACCTTAAATTACTTACAGAATTAGGAAGGAGCCATCTATACCAATTCTGAGTTAATATGAACTGAACAAGTTCTTATTAATAGCAAAGAATCATTGAAATCTCAAACTTGCAAAGTTTTCAACAAAAGTAAAGTTTGCTAAAAGTTAACAGTGTAACATGTATTATCCTAACTTCTAATCTTGTGGAAATCAGACCCTATCAGTGCCCCTCAAAGCTGAAGTCCATCAGCATATGGCCATACAACTAATACCCCTATTTATAGGGTTAGGAATGGCCACTGCTACAGGAATGGGAGTAACAGGTTTATCTACTTCATTATCCTATTACCACACACTCTTAAAGGATTTCTCAGACAGTTTACAAGAAATAACAAAATCTATCCTTACTCTACAATCCCAAATAGATTCTTTGTCAGCAGTGACTCTCCAAAACCACTGAGACCTAGACCTCCTTACTGCTGAGAAAGGAGGATTTTGCACCTTCTTAGGGGAAGAGTGTTGCTTTTACACTAACCAGTCAGGTATAGTAAGAGATGCCACCTGGTGTTTACAGGAAAAGGCTTCTGAAATCAGGCAATGCCTTTCAAACTCTTATACCAACTACTGGAGTCAGGAGACATGGCTTCCCCCCTTTCTAGGTCCTGTGACAGCCATCTTGCTATTACTCATCTTCAGGCCCTGTGTTTTTAGACTCCTTGTCAAATTTGTTTCTTCAAGGATTGATGCCATCAAGCTACAGATGGTCTTACAAATGGAACCCCAAATGAGCTCTACTAACAACTTCTACCGTGGACCACTGGACTGACCCACTGACCCTTTGGCTGGCCTAGAGAGATCTGCTCTGTAGGACACTACCACTGCCACTGCAGGGCCCCTTCTTTGCCTCTATCCAACAGGAAGTAGCTAGACTGGTCATCACCCAATTCCCAACAGCAGTTAGGGTGTCCTGTTTAGAGGGGGGATTGAGCGGTGAAGCCAGCTGGACTTCCTGGGTTGAGTGGGGTCTTGGAGAACTTTTCTGTCATAAAAGAGGTTTGTAAAACACACCAATCAGTGCTCTGTGGCTAGCTAGAGGTTTGTAAAGTGTTCCAATCAGTGCTCTGTAAAAACGCACCAATCAGCGCTCTGTGGCTAGCTAGAGGTTTGTAAAATGGACCAATCAGCACTCTGTAAAATGGACCAATCAGCAGGATGTGGGCAGGGACAAATGAGGGAATAAAAGCTGGCCACCCCAGACAGCAGTGGTAAGCCACTCGGGTCCCCTTCCATGCTGTGGAAGCTTTGTTCTTTTGCTCTTCACAATAAATCTTGCTGCTGCTCTCTCTTTGGGTCTGTGCCATCTTTAAGAGCTGTAACACTCACCACGAAAGTCCACGGTGCATTCTTGAAGTCAGTGAGACCACAAACCCACCGGAAGGAACAAACTCCAGACACACTGTCATAGTTAAAGTCCCACAAAATGCTTGCATTGTTGCTTTGTCTACCAAGCACCTAGAATAAGGAAGATAATAACAGAACCTAGCAGAGCTCCTGGCTATCTGGGAAGTATGCTTTATAAGGGTAAGAACTGTGCCTATGTTGTTTAAAGTAACAGAGATATCATGGTTGTTTATTACTGCAGCATAACCTTGTCTACACTGACTAGTGAAACATTTGGCTACAGAGCCTTTGAAGCACTTGCCATGTTTAAAATATTTCCTCCCTCGAACTTACTGACTCAGAGCCCATGTCTTACTTTGTTAGTTGATGTGCTCCAGAGAAACAGACAGATAGATAGATATGTCTATCAATCTGTGTATTTATCCATCTGAGAGAAATTTATCTTAAGAAACAGGCTTACACAATTGTGGATGCTGGCAAGACAAAAATCTAAAGAGTAGACGGGCAGAGTGAGGAATCAGGGAAGAGTTGCAATTTAAATTCAAAAAATATCTTCTGACAGAATTTCTTCTTCTTCCAGAGAGGTCAGTATTTTTCTATTAAGGCTTTCAATTAATTAGTTGAGGCCCATCCACATTCTGGAGAGTAATCTGCTTTATTCAAGATCTATTGGTTTAAATGTTAATTTCATCCAAAAATGCCTTCTCAGGAACATATAGTAAATGTTTGACCAAATATCTGTGTACAATTGCCTAGCCAAGCTGACACACAAAATTAACTGTCACAAGTCCACTCCTTGTCAACTTGGTATTCATCTATCTATCTATCTACCTACCTATATCATCTTTACATATATCCAATTAAAACATACTTAATATTTAAATAAATAAGATCATAATTCCACCTACCATAATACAACTATCCTACTATCCTGAAAACAACCAAAAATACACTAACTTTTCCCCAGAAAAGGATGCAAAGTCCTTGGGTGGTGTTTACTTTTCTCTTTGGTATCTCATTATTCAATACTATGATGTAAAGTTAACAATACATGAACATTATGCTATAAAGTCAATACATCCTATATTAGATGATGAAGGAATAAAAGAAGAAAGAAAATATATTTGTTGTAAACACGAATACATATTTATAACAAAATAAGGAAGAAATGCTCATGGCAATTACAATTCTAGTTTCCGTAACTGGTCACATGGTCATAGCCGGCATTTGTAACTGCTTACTGGAATAGACTCTCCCTATTAGAATTGCCTTGCCTGCATGCAATGCTTCTGTCAAAACTACCAGCTATGGATTTATTAAATTCCTTATACACTGTCATGGTATCCACACAGCATTACTTCTGATCAAGAAACTTATGTCAAAGTAAATGAAGTATGGCAAAGCCATATTCATGGAATTCACCGGCCTTATCACACCATTCAGAAGCAGCTGGCTTAATAAAATGACAGAACAGCCTTTTGAAGATTCAGTTCCCACACCAACTAAGTAACAATAAATGTAACGACTAGAGCAATGTCCACCAGGAGGCTTTATATGCTCTGAGTCAGCTTCCAATATATGGTTCTTTTTCTTCCATAGCCAGGATTCATGGGTCTAGGAATAAAGAGGTAGAAATCAGAGTGGTATCATTCACTATTTTCCCTACTGACCCACTATCAAAATTTTTGCTTTCTGTTTCCAAGACCTCATTATCCACTGTCCTACAGGTCTTAGTTCCAAAGGAAGGAATGCTTTCACTAGGGGGCACAACAATGATTCCATATAACTCATGTTAAAACTGCTGCTCTGCCACTTTGGTCTCCTCATGTCTCTGAGTCAGCAGGCAAGGAAAAGAAGAGAGTTACTGTTTTGGCTGGGGTAATTGATCTTGACTACCAAGAAGAACATGGATGGATACTCCACAATGGAGGTAAGGAAGAGTATCTGTAGCATACAGGAGATGCCTTATGGTATCTCTTAGTGTTACCATGCCCTGCAATTAAAGCCATTGGAGAACTACAGCCCAAATCAGGCAGAACTTCTAATGGTCCACCCTTCTGGCTTTCATTACCTAACAAGTAAAGAATCATCACCAGTTGAGATACTTGCTGAAGACTAAGGGAATAACTAATGAGTAGTGGAAGAAAGTAGTTATAAATACCAGCTATGACCACGTGACCAGTTATAGAAATTAGGATTGTAATTGTGACAATTATTTCTTCCTTATTTTGTTATAAATATATATTTATATGTATAAAAATATGTTTCTTTCCTTCTCTTATTCCTTTGTCATGTAATATAGGATGTATTGACTTTATATCATAATGTTCATGTATTGTTTACTTTACATCATAGTATTGAATAATGAGATACCAAAGAGAAAAGTAAACACCACCCAAGGACTTTGCATCCTCTTCGGGAAAAAGTTAGTGTATTTTTGGTTGTTTTCAGGACACAAGATCTTGTCTGACACAAGATCGCTGGCTGATAACTGGCATCATACCCAGGGAATGTTGCCAAACTGGGGTCTCATTATTGGTCTCTGCTATAGGCAAATTGGAGTCTTAACAGGTATTGTAACCAGGTCAGTCTCAGTAAGCAGAAGTTCGTGTTGCTAAGGCCATGCATAACCTGCATCCCTGCCATCATGGCCACTTTGTTCGTGAGTCCATAGGGCAATGACAGAGGTGGTTAAGGAAAGAGACTGGCTGATATCCACAGAACGGGTTATCCTATCTACTTGACTATCAAAATTTTCCTCTGCTAAGGTGACCCTTTGGTCAATATTCACATAAGACAAAAATTTTCTTAACATTTTTTGCCATTCAAAGAGGACATACCTCTTCTCCAGACTTCCCTATCACTAATTTTTTTTTTTTTTTTTTTTTTTTTTTTTTTTTTTGAGACAGAGTCTCGCTCTGTCCCCCAGGCTGGAGGGCAGTGGTGTGATCTCGGCTCACGGCAAGCTCCGCTTCCCGGGTTCACACCATTCTCCTGCCTCAGCCTCCCGAGTAGCTGGGACTACAGGCGCCAGTCACCACGCCCGGCTAATTTTTTTTGTATTTTTTAGTCGAGACAGGGGTTCACCGTGTTAGCCAGGATGGTCTCGATCTCCTTTCCTCATGATTCGCCCGCCTCGGCCTCCCAAAGTGTTGGGATTACAAGCGTGAGCCACTGCGTCCGGCCCCCTATCACTAATTTTTGAATCATGCTCCTTTCAACTTCCTGACCATACAAACAAACATTGGCTAAACCTCATGAATTGATGTATAATTGCACTTCTGGTTATTTCTCCTTCCAAGCAAAATTAGTATCAGGGGACAATCTTCAAAGTTCTGCCCACTGGGAAAATTCTATTTCACCACTGTCTTTCAATAATGTCCCAGAAAAGGGCTGTAATGCTGCAGCTATTCACTTTCAGGTGTATCTGTACATCATTTAAAACCATCTGTATAATAGGACCAAGTCTTCTCTTCCTCTGTCAACTGATCATAGGAAACTCCTCATGAGGCCATAAATACAGGTACACATACCCATGCACACATATTTATCTTCCCTCTTTTGTGAGCAACGACTGGTTTCTCTTATTAAGTACCATAGCAGATTTTTGTAAAAAAATTGTAATGGGACACAACAACTTTTACTATCAAATGCAAACTTTGTCGTTTTGTGTTTTAGCCTCTACCTAACTCTCTGACCATTTTCAATGTGTTTCTTTCTTCTTGAATTCTGTGATTTACCTTCTGTGTAATTTTCTCTGCCCTGGAAAACCTCTTTCATTATTGAGTGGGTTAAGTAGGCTTACTCAATAAATTTAAAAGTCACTAGCCCTAAACTTCCAAAATAAAACTCTTACTCTCTCATTAGTTTGGGCCATTTTTTGTCCCTCTGTAATGCTTACTTTATTTATTTCTATAAATCACATAGTACTGTATTATTTTAACAATCGTCACAGTTTTTGAGATTTTTCATTAGATTTTAAATCTCTTAGGACAGAAGCCACAAAATCATTGTCTTTTCATTCCCACACTTGAGGCAATACCTAGGTATTTTGCAATGTTTAATATCTGGCACATGTTCAATACATTAAAAATTACATAAATAAAAACTACAACAAAAACATAAGAAATAAATGAAAGTATAATGAAATAAAAAATGAAAACGACAACATGGTAAAGATCAGAAAAATATTATTAGAAAAGTTGGCTTTTTAGGTGTGCCTATGAGTAAGTTGGATTGGGGTATGAAGAGATGGTGAGAAAAGACCCTGCTTGTTTTCATCTAGAAATTTCAATTAGGTACACACGGAGAATTTATAGAATTATAATATTTCCAACACAAGCAAGCACTACATATTATTTTTCTTGTAAAGTAAAAAACTCATCAATACAGATAAGTCAGTGAAATTAATATATTTAGAGCTCAGTTCATATAGACAAAGTGAGACTGTAATTAGCTCTCCAAGTAAATCTGTAGGTCATCAGTAAAACTGACACTGAGAAAAAAGGGGAAAGGTGGAAAGGAGTTAGAAATGCATGAATGGTTAGACAAATATGTTCTGTGAGGTGTACTTGGAATCAATCACTATTAATATTGTTCAGTTAGGTGGGCAATTGTTTAACTAGACTGCTTTTCTGAACTTACCACTTGCTTTAGCCAATTTTTTCTATGTCTTTATTGATTGCCAATGAAATTGTCATTTTGACTAATGCATTTATTTAAGGGTATCAAGCAATGATGATCTTGTCCCTTTGTCTTGTAGAAAAGTGATGCCCCTCTGGATTTCAGAGAGAAGATATACAGAATAAAGGTATATTAAAAAAAATATGATATGTACAGAATAAGCAAGAAGAGGGAAGAGAAAAAAGGAAATGAAAGTTTAAAAAAACCTGACATGGCATAAAATATTTAATTGTTTGTTCCTATTTAAGATGTATCTATTGTCCTCTGGGTTTGATAATTACGTGATACTCATATCATTTCCTTAAATTTTATTTTCTTAGGAAACTTATGCAAGGTTCTAATTGGATGGCAAGAAAGGGAGAAAGGATGGCTAAAATGCAAATTATGCAATTGGATCACTCTTGATTCACTTTCTGGAGGCTTTGTGCCTCCCGTGGTGTTCTTCACCACTATAACACAGTGATCACCTCACAAGGCACTCTTGATTATTACTTCCCTGCATGCATTCCTCAGTGATATTTTCTACTCTTCCTAATTTGACAAAGGGAAGTATTCCAAAAATCCTGACTAGTCACCTATCTTGACCTTGCCTCCTATGTCAGATTTCTCACATTATGGGCTTTTTTGTTTGTTTGTTTGTTTGTTTTCTGTTTTTAGTTCTGCCCTCTAAATGTCTGGAGACTGAGAAGTAGCCTTTTCCCTTCCCTTCCCTTCCCTTCCCTTCCCTTCCCTTCCTTTCTCTGCCCTCCTCCCCCCCTTCCCTTCCTGTCTTTTCTCTTTTTTCTTTTCTTTTCTTACTTTTCCTCTTCTCTTCTCTTCTCTCCTCTCTCCTCTCCTCTCTTCTCTTCTCTTTCTCTTTTCTTTTCTTTTGTGAGACAGGGTGTCACTCTGTCACCCAGACTGAAGTGCAGTGGTGCAATCTCTGCTCACCACAGCCTCCACCCCCCAGGCTCAAGCGATTCTCCTGCCTTAGCCTCCCGAGTAGCTGAGACTACAGGCATGTGCCACTACTGCCCAGCTATTTTTTTTTTTAGTAGAGATGGGGTTTCATCATGTTCACCAGGCTGGTCTCGAACTCCTGACCTCAAATGATCCACCCACCTTGGCCTCCCAAAGTGCTGGGATTATAGGCATGAGCCACCATCCCCAGCCAGTATTATTTTCTACCTGTAAGATGTCTTTTCCAGTTTGGCACACGTATTCATTAAGTGAAGGTTTAGTCTGACAACTGTATGACAGTGAAAAAAACTTTAGTCTCATTTTGTCCATGACATGGTAGGTCTTTGAGTAGCTTACTCTTACCATGCCATTTGCAGTAGACTGATTTACCACACTGTTGCATGTGATATGGTTTGGCTGTGTTCCCACCCAAATCTCATATTTAATTGTAGCTCCCATAATCCCCATGTGTCATAGAAGAGACCCAATGGGAGGGAATTAAATCATGGGAGTGGGCTTTTCCCATGCTGTTCCCCTGATAGTCAATAAGTCTCACATGATCTGATGGTTTTACAAAGATCAGTTCCCCTGTGCACGCTGTCTTGCCTGCTGCCATGTAAGATGTGCCTTTGCTAGACTTTTGCCTTCTGCCATGATTGTGAAGCCTCCTTAGCCATGTGGAACTGTGAATTCATTAAACCTCTTTCTCCTTATAAATTACCCAGTCTCAGGTATTTCTTCATAGCAGTATGTAAATGGACTAATACTGTAAGTTGGTACTGGGAGTGGGGCACTGCAATTAAGATACACAAAAATGTAGAAGCAACTTTGGAACTGGGTAACAGGCAGAGGTTGAAACAATTTGGAGGACTCAGAAGAAGATAGGAATATGTGGGAAAGTCTGGAGCTTCCTAGAGACTTGTTGAAAGTTTTTTATCAAAAAGTGCAGGCTGAGGTGGCCTCAGATGGAGATGAGGAACTTATGGGACCTGGAGCAAAGGTATTCTTGCTATGCTTTAGCAAAGAGACTGCAGGCATTTTGCCCCTGCCCTAGAGATCTTTGGAATTTTAAACTTGATATAGGTGATTTAGGGTATCTGGCAGAAGGAATTTCTAAGCAGCAAAGCACTCAAGAGGTGACTTGTGTGCTCTTAAAAGCATTCAGTTTTATTCATTCATAAAGATATGTTTTGGAATTGGAACTTATGCTTAAAAGTAAAGCAGAGCATAAAAGTTTGGAAAATTTGTAATAGAAAAGAAAAACCCATTTTCTGAGGAGCAATTTAGGATGGCTACAGAAATTTGCATAAGGAACAAGGAGCCAAATGTTAATCACCAGGACAACTGGGAAAATGTCTCCAGGGCATGCCAGAGGTCTTAATGGCAGCCCCTATTATCACAAGCCAGGAGGCTTAGGAGGAAAAAATGGTTTCATGGGCCAGGCCTAAGGCCTTGCTGCCCTTTGTAGTTTTGGGACTTGGTGCTCTGCATCCCAGCCATGGATAAAAGGTACCAATGAAAGCTCAGGGCTGTGGCTTCAAAGGGTGCAAGCCCCACGCCTTGGTGGTTTACACATGGTGTTGAGCCTGTGGGTGCACAAAAGCCAAGAATTGAGGTTTGAGAACCTCTGCCTAGATTTCAGAGGATGAATGGGAATGTCTGGATGTCCAGGAAGAGGTTGTGCTGCAGGAAGTGAGCCCTTATGGAGAACCTCTGCTACAGCAGTGTGAAAGCAAAATGTGGAGTGGGAACCTCCATGCAGAATCTTTACTGGGACACTGTCTGAAGTCTTGAGAAGAGGACCATCATCCTCCAGACCCCAAAATGGTAGATCCACCAAAAACTTGCACTAGGTACCTAAAGAAGCCACAGATACTGAATGCCAGCCCATGACAGCAGCCAGAGGGGGGCTGTACCCTGCAAAGCCACAGGGGTGGAGCTGTCCAAGGCCATGGGAACCCACCTTTTGCATCAGTATGACCAGGATGTGAGACATGTAGTCAAAGGAGATCATTTTGGAGCTTTAAGATTTGACTGCCCCACTGGATTTTGGACTTGCATGGAGCCTGTAGCCCATGTTTTGGTCAATTTCTCCCATTTGGAATGGGTATATTTGCCCAATGCCTGTACCCCCATTTTATCTAGGAAGTAACTAACTTGCTTTTGATTTTACAAGATTATAGGCCGAAGGGACTTGCCTTGTCTCAGATGAGACTTTGAACTGTGGACTTTTGAGTTAATGCTGAAATGAATTGTGACTTTGGGGGACTGTATGTAAGGCATGATTGGTTTTGAAATGTAAGGACATGAGATTTGTGGGGGCAGGTGTGAGATGATATGGTTTGGCTGTGTTCCCACCAAGATATCATCTTGCATTATAGCTGCCATAATTCCCAGGTGTTGTGGGACAGACCTTGTGGGAGGCAGTTTAATCATGGGGGCAGGTTTTTCCCATGCTGTTCTCGTGATAGTCAATAAGTCTCACAAGATCTGATGGTTTTATAAAGGGCAGTTCCCTTGCACATGCTCTCTTGCTTGCCACTGTGTAAAATGTGCCTTTGCTCCTCCTTCACCTTCTGCCATGATTGTGAGGCCTCCTCTGCCATGTGGAACTTTGAGTCCATTAAACCTCTTTTTCTTTATAAATTACCCAGTCTAGGGTATTTCTTCATAGCAGTATGCTAATGGACTAATACACCATGTGTTATTATTCTGCAGTTCTTCCACAAAAAGGTTGATCATTTTTTCCTGTCCTTTTTGTTTTTTGGTGGGACAGAGTGCTTGGCCATGTGGCATTTTTTTGGCCAATGAAATATAAGTGAGAAATGATAGCGAGCCTGTTTCAAGCTTCAGCCTTCTTTTCCTCCTGTCTTCTGGACATCACTGTAAATAGAACATGCCAAGGTCTAATGGCTCAAGGAGGATGGCCCAAGGAGAATGAGACACATCCTCCATGGGGATCTACAACATTGAATAGCTGCCCCTAGATACCACAGTCAAAGCAGAATTGCCCTAGTCACCCACCTGTTTATGAGAATATGTGAGTGTTGGTTATGGAGTTGTGAAAGGATTTGTTATATAGCAATATGGCTTCATTAATTGACTAATGCACCCCTCTTATGTGCTCCTGTATTTCCTTCATTTAACAATTTGCACTATATTTCAATTGCAAACTTAATTAATCATCCATCATCTTCTTGACAGCAATTTCAGATAAATTAGAGGTTTATATCTGTCCCAATTCCCAATATGTCTGCTGTGCCTTTCATGGAGCTAGGCATAAAATAAATGTTCATTACATATTTGTTTAATTTAACTTTTACCAGATTGTAAGATTTTTATGGACAAGTATTTTGTTTTATTTACTTCTCATTTACTTTCAATCTGCAACCACAACACCTATATCACCTATTAAATAATATATTGTATATACACATATATGTGTGTGTATATATATACCCACATATACATATGTATTATACCTAAATAAACAACATATGTGAATAGGTGTATAGATAAATGTGTAGTGTAAGTTTAAGGTAAATCGGTTATAATAAACATCGCCAGATTAACAGGAAGAGTAGAAAGTGAGAAACTGAATACACAAATAATGACTAGACCGCATACAAAAACGGACATGTGAAACACAGTCTGCAACAACCTGCCCAGGAAATCAGCCTATTATTTACAAAACCAGCTCAGGAAAGCCAAATTGCTGTAAGTGGGTGGTAGTAGGAAGTCAGTCTGCCATTCCTATGACAGTCCACGAAGCCAAACATTAACTCCTATAACAAGTGGCCTAAAATGGCTAGGGCTTGATCTATAACTGACAGCTTTTCTAGTTTTTGTCCCTGATTCAAACTTAGGACCAACCAAAGAAAGCCAAATATGAAACCTTAATCAATCATATAACATGACTGCTTCTCGTTAGACTACCTACTGTTTCCCATGCTAACAGCCACTGATCAGGGCACACCTGAAGCCTTCCCTTTTGTCCACTGTAAAACTTCCCCACTCCTATACCTTCTCTGAAGTCTCTGCTAAAATTCAAATAACAGTGGCTGACTCCCTTGCTATAGCAAGCTTTGAATAAACAGTCTTTACTCTTTCTAATTAGCTTGGACTTCATTTATTTCCAATGAGCTATCTGATTTTGCAGTCAACATTTTTGTCTGGTCACCTAGTTGTGACCTGCTGGATACAAAACAGGGCTCTAAGCTAAAATCGCTTATAACAGAGAGAAAGGGCATGTAGAATGTGTAGGTCTGGGAGGACAAAGGCTGATAGATTTTTAGCTGCGTATATTTCACAGTTAAGGAACGCATGAAATATTTAAAAGGGAGAAAGATCTTGTATGGATTATGAAAACGTCATACGAAACATATTGTAAAATATTGCTACTGATAATAATTTATATGAAAATATTTTATTTGAATAATACTTCTTATTGAGTTAAGATTGGAATACTGGAATTTGGAATTATATTGAAAAATACACGGTCTGTGAAAGTGACAGGAATGAGAAGAGTTTAGCTCCACACAAGGGCAGCATAACACTTGTAGAACACCATGCTGAAAGTGAGTATGTGTATTTCGTTTGATATTTATATGTAATCCTTCTTGAAGAGGGTCATTTACCTAAGAAAATATTGAAAAGGTTTTATTTTAGCAATAACTACCCCCGACAATGATGTGTTCAACTCCCATCTTTCCACTGGAAAAGCTTGCTTCCTTAACAATATCCCAGTTTACTTTCAGAACTTTTAGTCATTCTTTATTAAGCAGTCACTTTTATTATTCAGAATTTTATGAAACCTCAGTCTCATATTCATTTTGAACCTCTTATCTTCACCTGCTAAGTCTATACCAATAATATCTGAGTCTTGGAGTGGAGCGGTCATGTGGTCTGCTCTTTAGCAGCAACTTTCCTCCCCGCCTCTGCCCTGTTCTTGACCCTCAGGAAGAGTCCTGGGACAGGGAAAAGACAGAATCCTCCCGGACTATATAAGCTGATAGCTCCCCACCTTTTTGGGTGTCACTAGTAATATAAAAAATAAAAATAAAAATAAAAATCAACTGATGCTAAAACGTTTAAAATGTAATATAAAATTAATAACTTTTATAAGATAAAACATATGTTTTAAAATCCATCACTTAGGTAAATAAATGTATGCACTTAGATTTACTGTCAGAAAAATCAAAAGCAGTATTTTAATATTGTACAGTTTTACATATTTTTTCTGATTAACTAAAGAATAATCTGTTAATTTTAATGTGTTAAACTATGCAATTGAGAAATGAATCCCAAGCTAGCAGATAAAAAACTAATAACCAAATAGTTTATCTTTAATTTTAGTTACTACTATAGTGCAAACATTTGTTGGAGAATCAAATGATTTTATCAATCAATTTGACTATACCTTCTCATCCTTCACTCTTTTTTCTACCAAAATTTTAAAAATTAAAATAAAACACTGGAAGCATAGACACATTAGAATCACTTACAAAATAAAACTCAGTGAGGAAATCAGTTCACTTCTTTACCTCCATGAATACAAATATGCAAAACATGCACTTATATAAATGTTAGATGCTTTTCATTTCCAGAGTTTCTAAGTTAAAAATAAGCTGTTAATAACTATACGTAGCATTTTCCCTAAGTATGTTAAAGTAAGTCAATAAAAATACTTTAATCTTTAAATTATTAGGTTCAATTATTTAGATGAAGGGATAAAATGTACTTTCCACAAACATGATGTTGGCCAGAATCACAACAATCAGAGCCAATAAATATCCTTTTTCATTAGTTGAGAAGTTATGGAAGGCAGCCATTCTCCATGGAGACCGAGAGATTTGCACTTTGCTTGTTGTCATTGTATCAAGAGCATAAACACAAGGACTGGGATCCAACAGCAGCACATGGAGAAGACACCTTCTTGTGAAGAATTAAACGTTGGGTGAAGTGTAAAATTTGTATAATTGATAAAACCTTGGACTAGACATACATAGGTGTAAGATAAATGGAAATTCTTTTTTCCTCTCTCTTTCTCTTTCTTTCTTTCTCTTTCTTTCTCTCTTTCTTTCTCTGTCTCTTTCTTTCTTTTCTTTCTTTCTTTCTCTTTCTTTCTTTCTTTCTTTTTTTCCTTCTTTCTTTCTTTCATCTGTGATTCCAAGTTTAAATCGAGGAACACAAGTAAAATTTCTATTTTCAGCACCACGGAGAGTTCCTCACTCCCAACATACAATTTTTTTTTTTTTTTTTTTTTAATACTTTAAGTTCTGGGATACATGTGCAGAACGTGCAGGTTTGTTGCATAGGTATACATGCATCATGGTGGTTTGCTGCTTATTTGTTTGGGCCATAGGAGAAAGTCAGGAACTCTCTAAATTTTTGTCAGT
Source organism: Gorilla gorilla gorilla (assembly GCF_029281585.2). Classification (NCBI taxonomy): domain Eukaryota; kingdom Metazoa; phylum Chordata; class Mammalia; order Primates; family Hominidae; genus Gorilla; species Gorilla gorilla. The sequence continues at coordinate 75,830,395 of NC_073243.2, forward strand.
GACTGAAAGTGAAGAATGCAGAGAAAAACACCTGAGTGAAAAAGGTTTTTAGTTTAAAAAATAGTCTGCATTGTGCTTATATTATAGTTAAAAATAACCTATATTATTAGCTGAATTAATATAAACTTAACTCACGACATAGAATGGAATTTTTTATAGCTTTGATTTTATGATTAAAATATAGTATTTGGACTGGAATAATCGTTTGCCTAGGTTGTTGATTAAAATTCTGTCATCCAAAAGCTGACTTTAGAAAGACATCACAGATAGATATAGTGCCATTAATTATGCTTTAGTTGAGTAATTATTGGTCACTGTGGAATACTCATTTCAGATCACCACGAAGGCTTTCTTGGAATAGAAGAAAACATGAATCTGGACTAATTTTTTATATTTTTACTTAATTTACAATGTAAAATATTTTGCACTACTAGACATTTGAACTAATGGCTAGTATCTGCTTCTCTTTTCTTTTTAATATTATAATCAAATACATGTGAGAGAAGATTAAGAAAACAAAGAGTAATTAGTAAGTTGATAGGTTAGCAAGTCTCCCACAGTATAATTACTGCAACTAGTTAATGAAGACACACTTACAGTTCCAAAAATGAATTTGTATTTCATACATTTTCTTTTAAGATTTATTCTTCTTTTACTACTTCTATTTCTCCTCTTATCTCTCTCTAACCTCCTTTCTCCCACCCTCTCCTCCTCACTTTACTTTTCCTCTTTCACCTCCTCTAATTTCTTTTATAAACTATATTAGAATGTAAGCCCTATATAGAACAGAATCCCTATAATAGATTATAACATAAAGCCAAAAGTGAAAGTGTTTGATAATGACTCTTCTCCAAAAGTATGCATACAAAGATGTATTGATATGAGAATATTCTGTGCTGACTATTCTTGTTTGATTATAGTCAATCTCCTTTCTCACCTAAAGTCTTTTCTGTACTCTACTATCTGCCTAAAATGTTCTACCATCCCCTTCTTACTTTTATATAATCAATTTCATCTGTCTTTCAGTTCAGCATAATGCCTTCTAGAAAGACTTGCCTAGCTTCTTAACCTCATCAGATAGGAAGTCCTCTTTTATGATCCAATAACTTTCTGGAATTATTTTCAGCATTATATTTAACTCACTTTTAAATAACTATTTGTTTATACATCTTTTCCCACAAAAGTATAGACATCTTTTGAGAATAAATATTCTTTTTTTGAGACAAAGTCTCACTCTGTCGCCCAGGCTGGAGTGCAGTGGCATGATCTAGACTCATTGCAACCTCCGCCTCCCGGGTTCAAGAGATTCTCCTGCCTCAGCCTCCCAAGTAGCTAGGATTACAGGTGCCCACCACCACACCAAGCTAATCTGTATATTTTTAGTAGAGACGGGGTTTCACTATGTTGGCCAGGCTGGTCTCAAACTCCTAACCTCAGAAGATCCACCTGCCTTGGTCTTCCAAAGTGCTGGGATTACAGGCATGAGCCACCATGCCCAGCCGAGAATAAATATTTTTAAATTATTCTTATTTTATTTAGAATTTTGTATGGTACCTGATACATGTTGAGGTTCAAAACACATGTGAATTTTAAAAATGAACTAAAAAATTAATTTATGTAACATAATTAATATGTATTTAATTAATTTTGTTATTTGCTTAAGGGACCATATTCTATGTAATTAATTAATCTATTTTGAGAGAAAATCTCGGTCTTTCAATCAGGCTGGAGTGCAGTATCAAGAACATAGTTCACTGCAGTATAGACATCCTGGGCTTAAGCAATCCTCCCCCCTTAGCCTCCAAAGTAGCTGGGACTACAGATGCCCAGCTCATCTTAATTTAAAAATTATTTTAGAGATGGGATCTTGGTATGTTGCCCTGATTGGTCTCAAGCTCTTGGCCTCAAAGAATTCTCCCACTTCAGCCTCTCAAAGTGTTGGGATTATAGGCATGAACAACCACATGCAGCCTAGATATTGTTTGTTTGTTTGTTTGTTTTTAAAAAAGCAAGAAATAATTCCTTGCTCCAAGTTTTCAGAAAGAAAACACATATATTTTTAGAATATAAATTGATATTATATTTCATAAATACGTAGCTTGATTTACTGGCATGTGAAAGATATGAACTGGTGCTTTTGAAAATTAGCCATTGACCAGCTCTTGGAATAACATGTAGATAAAGGTTCTAACTCAGCGCCTGTCATATAGTTGCTTAATAAATAATGAATGCATTATTGAATGGACAAACTTTCTCTTAAATCCTTTCTCTCTTGGTGATGAACATCTCTTTGTTCTACATTTTATCTTGATTTTTTCAAAAGATTCTCTTCATTGTCTTCTATTAACCAATGAATGTGGGCCATCTTGGGCCCACTACTGCGATGGAACAATAAAACAGAGGCTGGGTTCTTGAAAACTTCCAAGTTACAGAGATACTATAGTTGGTTCTTTCCCATGGGAGATAAATAAAATTCTATTTGCTTCTGCTGTGTTTGAGTTACAGAACATAGATCCTATTTAAAATACTACTATTAATTAACATACCCTCACTAGCAGTATACAAGAGTTTCTATACTGTAGCAATAGCTATTTTAGATGTTCTAAATTTTTACCAGTATGATGGTGTGAAAAAGAATTTTATTCTCTTGATTAAAGTAGAAATTTGCCTATGTTTTTCCTATGGGTTTTCTAATATATTCTGACATCTATAGGCATTGCATTTGTATTATAAAGCAATGTCCCCTCAGTCTCTACTTGTTCTGCTTTATGATGTTACTTGGTGAACAGAAAGTTTTTACATTAATGTTGTTAAAGTTTTCCTTCGTAATTTTCCACTTTATATTAGGTTTGAGAATTATTTTTCTAACCAGATATTATGAAGGTATTCTTCAATATTTTTCAGTAAGACTTTCAGAAGTCTCTCTTTCACATTTAGACCTTTACCCCACCAGGAATTAATGTTTTTGTGTGGATAAACAAAAATTATAGGAGGCTATTGTGTTGGATTAAGCTCCTGCACTAGGCCCCAACAGACCAGGCCAAACCAAAGTTTAAGGAAACAGGTAGGTTCCCAAACAGATCAGTTATTCCAGAAATCAGGAGATTCTGGTCTACCTGAGTCATTGTAAATAAGGAAGTCCTTTGTGCTTTAACCATTGCAAATAAAGTAACCTCATGTCAACCAATGAGTTCTTTTTCTTTCCATTGTTCTGTTTCCATGTTTCCTTCTTTCAAAAGGTTCTGCCATTGCCCAGTGGGAGCTCTCATTCTATTTTGTAGGATTGAAGCTACCATAATTCCGGAATGACAAATAAAAGCCAATTAATTAGATCTTTAACTAAATTTGGTATAATTTTGTCTTTTGACAGTATTTAATGTGAGATAGGGAGAGGTATTTAAGCATGTTTGTTTATTTTTTTATTTTTTGCTTATATATTTATCTGCAATATGAATGGCAGGAAAGAAGATGATCTAAAAATATTCTTCACTCAGGTTAAATAAATATTTTTATGTTGAAAGAAAGTGAATCTATTAAAATGTTTTAGCTTATGATGGTATAACTCATATAATTTAATGGCTTTCAGAATTAAAAATTGGTGTTGGAGATATTGGAACCATAACTAAGGAAGAATTAGTCAGAATTTATAGCTGGTCAATTTTGTTATTGTATGATTAGAGAACAAGGGTAGAATCAAACATAAAAGGCAGAGTAGAATTGGCGGGGGGATGAACAATAAAGCATTTATCTCTGATCATGTTAGACAAGATATTAAAAAACAACCCATATTCTGGGTGACTACATTCGTTATGGCCTTGATTCATAATGGGCATAATGTCAACATCCAGGAAATGGTTTCTCACTGAATGTGAATTGTTCAATGAATAAAAACCATGGGATAGAATTAATATTGAGATGTTATCAGATAGCCAGACATTATTATCTTGAGAAATGAAAATTTTGAGACTATCAATGGATACCATCAGTCTATTATTTCCAGAAAGCCAGCTAAGGCAGGGTTTAGCATACAGAACTGGGATCTCACCCCTGAGGGGTAAGAAAGTATGCAATTTGAATGTCTGTGCTGGTGATGCTAGGTTAATCTGTGAGTTTATAGTTGACTCACCTTGCTCTCTAATATACTTTATTCTTGCTAAGCATGAGGCTTTCCTGTTCGCAGGCATTATTTGTTGTCAGAAGGAGGCCGAGCAGATACAGGTGAGTATTGATTCTAGCGCAAAGAGGAACAGAGAAAATGCTGAATACGATGTGACAGGCAGGCACTCAAGCAGAAATACTGAGGAGAATTCCAAAGATGTTAGACTGGACACTGGCAACCATCTGACATGATGGATAGTTTAAGGTTTATTAACATTTCATAATAGAATAGATAAAACACACTCAATCTATCAAAAAAAAATTGAAGTTAAATTGAGTACCCTAACTCTTCAGCCAAAACCAGACTAATGCAATAATAATAGTTACCATTTATTAATTAGATACTTTTCCCAATAACTTATTTGATTCTCACAACACCCTTATGAGGTAGCTTTGATTACTTAACTCACTTATCTGAAATGGGAAATGAAAGGTTAAGTGGCTTTCCCCAGATCATTCAAGAGGTAAATGGCAGAAGCAGGGATCCAAATTTATGTCCACCTGTCCCTAAACCTAGCAATTTTATTTCTAAACTATTTCGCCTTCCCACCTGGAGAAGCAACTACAGAGAATACAATTTCTGAGAAGCAGAAAAAGGATTTGCTCATAGAACACATACTCCTGCCTGCCGAGTGATGCTTAAAATCCCTTTACCAGGGTGTTAAATTTTTTGCTTCCACGGTCTGAGATAAGGTTTAAAATGCAAATAAACTTTAGAGAGATAGCATTTGGTTGTAAATTCATGATAATAAAATAAAATCTTTTTGTGAGCAGATTTGTTGAGGGAATAAAGATGATATGCCACATGGTACATAAAGGAGGAGGCAAACTGGGGCAAGGGAAAGGGAAGGAGAGCAGGGACCATGCAAGACAAGAAAGATAATCTTGTCCTGCATCACTGTTATTCCTAGGTGACAATCTGTTCTAAGTCTTGTGCTGTCATGTCATTAAGATCTTTAGAGAAACAATAACAACTGAAAATAAAAACGTTGTTTTAGATGGACTTTCATATTTTAGAAATATAAAAAGGGAATAAAAACAATCATACTTAGAGGAAAGTGAACATACTTAATTCCTCATTTTGATTTCCCGAAAAGTGCTACGAAGCCATAATGCTATATTTTGCTTCCCCCTTTTATTTTTCTCTTTAAAAGCTGTGCTTTCAACTGTGCTCAGAGAGCCATTTCTACCTGCCAATGTTGTCTCTGGGAAAAAAGGCAAGTTACATTTTTTGCTGCTTGTGTAATATCAGAAAATTTGCACAGATACTACAAATATGTTACAATGGTAACATCTGGAAAGAGAGTTTCCTATTTGATTAAATCATTGACATTCAGCAACAAATATACATCTACTCTTATACTTTCCTTTCTATCTTCTCCAATCCCCAGTTCATAATAACCTCCAAAAAAAAAAACTTTAAAAATGCCTGCATTTGTCTCCTAAATTTGAAATTATCCCAAAGTGTATAATGTTTAATGTTTGATTAGAAAATTGCACACATTAAAGAGTGTTCAATATTAAAACTGGAATCGTTTTGCTGAATTCTCAGTGTTTTCTATTAACATTAAATAATTAACTGACCTTTGTTAAACAACTGAAGAAAGTACTGAGCAAATCACAAAATTAAAACTTCAGTATTTGGTATATGCATGAGTAATGTCTATGGAAGTTTAAATTATCATATGGGGAGATATCAAAGAATGCTAGTTTGTAGTAATAAAACAAAATACTTTAAGAAGAAGTTGGGAAAGAAATCTCTAGGTCTCTAATTTCTTTCTCTCTCTCACTTGCTTTTTTTTTTTTGCGTAGCATACATGTCTTCTCAACTAATTTTTTTAAATCACCATTTCCACTAGAACAAAAAGTAAAATAAAATCAAATTTTTTTCCTGTGGAATTTCAAGAACTGCTGTTAATCAACAGAAAATGTTTTCATGAATAATTTTAACTTTGCCAATTTAAATTGTATCATTTTGGGCTTCATATAACACAAAACTCTTATTTATGCTGATGCAAAGAAAAAAGTAAAAATAATGCAATAAGGCAGTTTATTTCAAAATTAAAGTAAAATAAAGCAATAAATATTACACACACACACATTCTCCCTATTAAATAACTGACATAATGTTAAGCTTAAATAAAATAATTAAATGAGACCATAAGTTCCCTCAGAGGATTTCACCAACCATTATGCATTATGAATTGTCAAAGGTAGATAAAATATGGAATATTGTCCAAATTCACTGGATTATGGGAACAGTTTTAAAGAACTACAAGTACTACAAATTATTGACTATTTATGATATGCCATACACTGCCTAAAGGACCTTGCATATTTCATTCAATCAGCTAACAACTACATCATCTTGTGAGCAATGTCTTTCATTAGTTCAGTTGAAAAGAATTGGAATCAAGTTCTCAGAGTTTAGGCAATTGTCAACAGACAGACAAAGTAGAAAAAAAAAATTGAACCCATCTCCCTGATCCCCACTTCTGTCTTTGTTATTCTGCTCTATTACCAACAACAGTGTAAACTGAATCCTGATTAATATAGTATGTCAGTACCCAAACAAAATGTTCTCTGATATTTGTGGTCATTTTTCAAGCAGAGACAGAAATCTCATGAAGGAGTTATTTACATCAGACAGCACTCAGCACATATAGCCTATGGCAACTTATTTGCTAGCAATGCCTCTATTTTCAAGTAGATAAACTTGTTGATTTGCACAAAGAATCCTAACATAAGGTGTATGATTACATTATTTTCAAATGTATATAGTTTTTCATGTAGTATAAGACCACTGTTAACATTACTTACACTCTGATTTTTCATCTATATATTTTAATAAGAGTAATGCATCTGTGGAGCAATCCAATGCTTGAAATATAATTCAAGTGCTATGTTGCCAGATCTATGTTTGGGTGAAAACAAAACGATAAAATAAAAGAATGAATAAAAAGAGCGGGGAGGAAGTGAAGGAAGAAAGAAAGGAAAGAAAACAAGAAGAAAGGAAAGAAGGAGGAAGGAAGTTACTTAAATAAGAGGAAACATTTTATGTTCTTCATTTAAAAGTGATAAAAGTATATAAGTAATTGACCAAAGTAGCAAACATATTATAAGTCTTATCTGTAGATCACAATCATACGTTAGTTTTATTTTTTAAAAATGCTTAATTAAATCGCTAGCTTGAATTACTGCTATTTCATGATATTAAGGGATTTGTCTGCTCATTATATATTTAATATAAAATACACCAGGCTACTGCTAGCTTTTCACTGTTCCTATCAGCAAAACTCTTTGAACACTACTTCCATATTTTTATATGTGTTTGGAGAACAGAGTATTTTGATTGTATTTAAGTTTAAAATGTTTTATTGCCCCTGTACTAAGACTTTTGAGCATAATATATTTTATGCACAGGATTTCTCATTTATTTTAACTATATCTTAACACTCATAGCAGTTCATGTTTGCTATGTATCTTAATTATCCATCTAGTAATAATTCATACATTTGTTATTTGCATTTTAAGACATATGCAAAATAAACATTTTTAAAAGCTTAAATTCATCAGGATTTCCATGCTCCAATTTAATGCCAGTATAATTCATTTAACAGAACTTCAAAATAGATAAAATTCCTATTGAAATATTTATGTTTGAGAAAGAATGCAATGTGCATTACTTTCTGACTATACAATTTTCAGAGCTACATTTTTACATTTGCATTTTGGTAAAAATGGCTCCCTTCTTAATGAATGTTTTACTTTTCATGTTAAAGTAAATACAGTTTTTTTCTATTGTCTTTTCTTTATTCAGCCTAGCTCAATCTGACTATCTCTAAAAGTTATCAAATTTCACAGCGTCATGAAACAGTGCCTAAAAAATTAAGGAGAGTTGCACATCAGCTTATTATAAATTATTGTAATTATCCTTATAATTAAAATGGGTAAGTTGAAATGAAATTAGAATGATTCGTAGAAATGAAAGTAACAGCTTGATGATCTGGTATTATATTTGAGAAGGACTTATACTTCAGTAGTCTGCATCTTAAGTTGTTAAGGGGTGATACAGAAATTGCTACTTACTCTTTATTGACCAAGGCACTGACCATCTAGAAATATTATAATATATATTTAAATTTACTTTTCTCTGTGCAGAATTATAATATTCTAGTATGGCCCTCTGGTGTTCTTGCACTATGTAATCTCCTAGTCTTAAATGTGAGTGGGATTTGTGACTATGAAGAGATATCATGCTGGTGCTTATGTTATGGGATAGAAGGAATTTTGCTGATATCATTAAGGTCTCTAATCAGTTGACATAGAGTTAATTAAAAGAGATATTATAATGAGTAGGGAATGTCCTTAAAAGTAGTCTGAGAGATTTACAGAGAGATTCTCATGATAGCCTTAAAGAAGCAAGATGCCACGTTTTGGAGAGGGCCACATGTCAGGGTATGGTTGGCAACTTCTAGGAGTTAAGAATATCCCATGTTGACAGCCAGCAAGATAGTGGTGACCTCAGTTCTATGACAACAAAGAAATGCATTCTACCAGCAGCTCATGCACTTAGAGAAAATCCTTAACCTCAGATAGGATCACCTTTCTGACCTGTCTGAAACTTTGATTTCGGGCTGTGAGGATCCAGTCACTGAGTATCAGGATTCCAACTTAATAGAACTATGAGATAATAAAAGCCCCTAAATGTGTGGTAATTTGTCACTCAACAGTAGAAAATAAGCACAACACTCCTCATTTTGGGGGGCATCTGCCACTGTTTAAATCTTGGTAGAACTTCAAAATATTCAGAAAGGGCTGGTCAGAGAAGTGCCCTGAGGGAAATTGTGGAAAATCTCAGCAGACATAGTAGCAAGTTCCCACTGATGACACGGTCTTGCCAGTCACCATCTATACTTTAACTTATGTATTTCAAGACATGGGAGAAACTAAAACTGGTCCTGATTAGATTCTTATGATTCTTTTTCCAATGAAGATGCTGAACTTAACACTACTCTTAGCTTTCTCCTCAAAGAGCAATCCTTGGAAGGAATACAGAAGGGAAATTAGAAAAAGAGAAAAATGGTAGGAAACTTCCAATGTGACTGAGGTTTGCATTGACCTGGCATGTGTGGGGTGGTGGCTTTAGATTGAAGCAGAAGACTGCAAGGCATCCCTCTAGCAAAATAATGTAAGATAGTAAATAATGGGGTCTCGCTCATTCGTTTACCATTTCCACCTCTACCTTGGCCCACACACATTCACTCACCACACACCTGTTCAGTCTGTGCCAACTCAGCCCTCCCTCATCATTTGCTTTGGATAAACAGTGCCAGTCATGATCCACCTGGATAGTGACTTAATGCTCAGCTTCATGTGTCCTCATGAGTAAAATCAGGACACCATTGAGCCTCTGTGCCTTAAATAGCTGACAAAACCATGTGGAGCTCAGTTAACTCTCGGTAAAGTTGCATGCTGCTATCCTCTAAACTCTTATAGCTGAAGAATTAAAATCTCAGGCACAGTCCTTTCTAAAACCACTTATTTACTGGGGGCAAAGGATAAAACCCAGAGTTGAGGCATTCCAATGAGTAATGGCTAAATGTGCTCTGTGGGACTCACAGCTTTTAATACTCAGGCCAGTCAACCCTAATACTAAACTCAGACGAGATCAAATGGTAATCTGGTTTCTTTTCTTATGAGTTGACTGACAAGTAGCTGACAACACTAGGAGATTTTGAACTTGTGGGCCTAAATAACAACATATTTGAGGAGCAGGATTACTTCAAAAAAAATATAATACTTCTGATGCTTCCCCATCAGAAGCAGCCATATATAATAAGTGCAACCATGTAATCCATCATCCATATTAGTATATTTTAGAAGTGGAAGCAGACACTATTAACAATTCCACTTTGACAACAGATATAAATCTGGACAGCCTCATGTAAATTGATCTACAGAGAGTCTATTAATAAATATATTAAAATAGATAAGGAATGATATGAGCAGTATTAATAAAAAATGCTGCATTAAAAAAGAAGCAAGCAGCAATATTAAGAAAAATTTACTTGTTGAAATAAGGAAATAGGAGGAAATGTTGTCTTCAGCATCTAGAAAGGTCTGTAATCAGAACTCACCTCCCAGCATTTACATCTCATAAAAATTAGTTGTATTAATAACATACAGCATGTTTCTTCATTTGTAAAATGAATATAATAGCACTGCCTACTGTCTTTTGGCTAGGCCATGGGATCTAGGGAGACTGTAATAAAATTATTTTGTTTTCATTGTAACATTAATAACTACCTTCTATTTATTGCTAATGTAATACTTTAAAGTGGATAACATTGAAATAAAGTTTCTTTTTAAAAAAGAATGTGCTTAGGTTTAAAAAGAGTGAGGAAATTTAAAGAAGATATTAAATAAACATAGTGTGAATAGAAGAGAAAAATTTCCAAAGATTTACCAGTGATTGAGTTTTAAATAAACTGTGCAAGTGAATATTGGAGAAAAGGAAATCTAGGCCCAAGAAGAATAACTATCAAAAAAGAACAAAAAGGAAAAGAAAGAAAAAGAGGAAAAGCAAACCAAAGGGAAAATGAAGCATGGAAAATCTGGAATATGTTGAAATTTCAAGAAGTAATTTGGAATAAAGAAAGTAAAAATTGCCATCAAAGCATGGCAAGAAATAGACCAAACAGAAAAGAAAGAACAGATCATAGTGTGTCAATATACTTAAGCTATATTACGAATTTTGTATTTGCCCTTGAATATAATGGGTGTTTACATGGTATAGTAATATAATAAAATGTGCTCCTTTTATAAAGATTGTTTGGCAGCAATATACAGTAGAAGGGAGAGAGGTGTGATATGTTAGAGATGCCAAAATCAATTTGATCCTATAGCAACAGTCCAAGCAAAGTGTAAGTTACTGCCTTGTGATGCTGGCAGAGCAAATGGAGGGGTGTTAATAAATAATGACAGTCAGTATGATGAAGGTAAAAGTGGGTAAGCCTAAGTGGCTAACGGGACCTGGGCCTCAGAGGGAAGATGAAGTCTGGGATGTGCCCCAAGTTTCTGACTTGGATGAGTCCTTAAATTACTTTTACTGCATTTAGTATTTATTCTCATTACAATAGGAGGCAAACAAATTTTCTTGACAACTTATGATGTGCCAGGCTCTGTGCTAAGCACTTTCCTAAGTTATTACATCTAATTCTTAGAATCAACAAGCTAACTTGGCTATGTTATTATGCATCTTTCACACACAGAAGCTAAGATTAAGAGTGGTTAAGTAGCTCACCTGTAGTACAGAAATTTGAACCTGGGCTACTTTACTCCACCAACAGGGCTCTTAAAACTCCCTTTATCTACTATGCACCTCATGATACTGTTTATGAACTGAAGACTACAGCAAAAAAAAAAAAAAAAAAAGAAAAAAAGAGAGAGAGAGATTTGAGATAGCATAGTTTTCCATTGTGTAGTGGTTATCACATTTGCCTAACACAATGCAGATTTCTAATATGTAATATTAGAAGAATTAAAGCTAGTTATTATGATTTGAGAACTACCAGGAAGCAGGCAGTAGGTGAAGCATGAAAGGACAACAGGTAATTTCAAAGATGTAGATGTACATAAGAAATTCAAAGGCAAAACAGAGAAAGAATGGCATTTCTGTAACTGGTAGAAGAGGAGAAAGGAACTAAGACTGGGAGAAAAGTGAAGGTATAAATAAAAGAAAACCCAGAATGAGGTTACCAAGCATCTAAATACTGTTACGCACAAAAAAACGGTTTAGCATTAATAATGCCACACAGGAGCCAATAAAAATAAGTCTTTAAAAATGACGTTTGGATTTGGCACCTCCATTGGCACTGACAGTCTAAGAAAGAGCAGTTTGGAAGAAGTTAGGTGGACAGATAACTCTTGCTGATGAGTTCTGAGAAGGTCAAAAAGTGGTAGTTACTCCACTAAAAATATGTGAATGAGAAGGAGGGAGAAATATGATTACAGTGGAAAATGGAGTTAAAGGATGGATTTGTTTAAAAGATGAGGAAGAGTGAGGTTTGTCTTCAGAGTGAGGGGAAACACTGGCAGAAAAGGAGAGATTACACATACAGAGGAGGGGGAGATATTTGATGAGAAAAATTCCTAAAGAAAAAGTAAGCTTGGGCCAGGTGTGGTGGCTCACACCTGTAATCCCAGCATTTTGGGAGGCCAAGGCTAGTGGATCACCTGATATTGGGAGTTCTAGACCAGCCTGACCAACATGGAGAAACCCCATCTCTACTGAAAATACAAAATTAGCCAGGTGTGGTTGTGCATGCCTGTACTCCCAGCTACCTGGGAGGCTGAGGCAGGAGAATTGCTTGAATCCAGGAGGCAGAGGTTGCAGTGTGCTGAGATTGTGCCATTGCACTCCAGCTTGGGCAACAAGAGCAAAACTCCAAAAAAAGAGAGAGAGGAGGAGGAAGGAAGGAATGAAGGAAGGAAGGGAGGGAGGGAGGGAGGGAGGGAGGGAAGAAAGAAGAAAGCAAAGAAGGTAAGAAAGCAAGAAAGAAAGAAAAGAAAAGAAAAAAAAAAGAAAGAGTAAGCTTGGGATTTACCCTACATGCAGACCAACCACTGATAGGATGAACAAGATATATTAGAGACTTGAAGGGAGGTATAGGCCAGATATCAATAGGTTTTTAGATCGAGGGTAATAAATTTGGATTCTGTATTAGTTAGTTCTCACGTTACTAAAAAAAGATACCTAAGATTGGGTAATTTATAAAGAAAGTAAGTTTAATGGGCTCATAATTCCACAGGCTGTACAGGAAGCATGAGGCTGGCATCTGCTTCACTTACGGGAAGGCCTCAGGAAACTTTCAGTCATAGCGAAAGGCAAAGAAGAAGCAGGAACATCTTACATGGCTGGAGCAGGAACAGATGAGAGGGGGTGAGGTGACACACACTTTTAGACAAACAGATCTCATGAGAACTCACTCACTCAGTATCACAAGGATAGCACCAGGCGATGATGCTAAGCCATTCATGAGAACTCTGCCTCCATGATCCAGTCACCTCTCACTAGGCCCCACCTCCAACAATGGGGATTGTAATTCGACATGAGATAGGGCAAGGACACAGATCCAAACCATATGAGATTCCCACCCAATAATCTTCATTTCTCTGTGAAACATAAAACAAGTTTTCTTTCTCTGAGGGATCCAAGGTGTAAAGGAATAAGAGAGATACCCTGTGAAACAGTAAAAAGTCTAGAATAACTTCTCAGGGAAAGAATAAAGCTGTCAGAAAGAGATGCAAAAGGATTGCTAAGTACTATTTTCTCCAGTGATAGAGGCTGACAACAGGAACTGAGGAGGGAGATGTGATAGAGGGAAGCTTTGAGATTGGCCCAAGGTAGAAACTGCATGCAGGACTTCATGGTGAAGAAAAAACTATAAGCAAAATTATCTGAAATGATGGGAATTTTACTGTATAAGAAATATAACAAGTGCAGGTGGACTTATTAGCAAGTGAGTAAAAATGGTAGCATTACTAAAGATCAGTTTTAGGTCAGGACAATTTTCAGTGAAATTTTCCATTTTCACTTCAGCTATAAGTGAGTTGTGCCAGTAGAGTTGTAATGGTTTTAAAGTTAGGGATGTAATAGAGATTGGAGCTACATAGCTTCAATATTATTTAAACCGATGCTATAATTTTCTAGGAATACAACATGACTTGGTTAAAAATCCAGTTGTGCAAGGCTCCAGTGAAATCCAGTTTTCTTGTAGGATGGAGGACGATGTAGCATGATGTAATAGTTCATTTTCATGCTGCTGATAAAGACATACCCGAGACTGGGCAATTTACAAAAGAAAGGTTTAATGGACTTATAGCTCCACATGGCTGGTGAGGCCTCACAATCACGGCAAAAGGCAAGGAGGAGCAAGTCACATCTTAAGTGGATAGCAGCAGGCAAACAGAGAGAACTTGTGGAGGGAAACTCCTGTTTTTGAAACCATCAGATCTTGTGAGACTTACTCACTATCATGACAACAGCATGGAAAAGACCCACCACCCCCATGATTTAATTACCTGCCACAAGGCCCCTCCCACAACATGTGGGAATTCAAGATGAGATTTGGGTGGGGACAGAACCAAACCATATCACAGGATTTCACAAGGCTAGAGTATAAATATTTTTGCATAAAGGTGGAAGAGTAATACTTTTGAAATGGCAAGGATTTTATCCCCACTGCCTCGCTTTAGCCCCTTGATATTTTAGGGAGAAATATTTGTTGTTGCTTGTGTCATCATTGCAGTTTGGGGTCTGTCTTAAGATAAAGGCTGGGTGACAAATTACAAAGTCAAAAACACCAGTAGGAGAGGACAGATCCCATAGAGGCATATCAGTGATGACAGCCCTGGGAATCACAGGAGCATGTTTACTTGAGATGATCCAAAAAAACTTCCCCCACATCACATATTTTTTACAGAAGTGGTTTTCAATGTAGAAGATCTAGTAGCCTAGGCTATTCTATTTAAAACATTTTTAAAATTTTATAACTGTTTATTTTCCAGCTTCTAAATTTAAATTTTGGGATAATGCTCACCTCAGCAATTCAGTATTTACAGCCAATGTTTATAAATTAGAACAAAAAAGTGTATGCAGTTATTTATCAGGTAGAAAAATTTAACAGGTGGGGAAAAATGGAGTGATTATAAATTATATATTTGTGTGCAAGAACTTAAGTTGTGCAAAATACGCTATTCCATCAGCAAAACTCATTGCATTTATAGATCAGTAAAACATCTTTGAACATTCTTCAAATATCAGGCTTAGCAAAAACTTGAAAAAGCACTTAGTCATGTATTTTTGTGCTTGATAGTAAAGCCTATGAATACTTCACAAGGCACATTTAATCTTCATTGTTCTATATCATCTATGTCAGGTCCCATCCATGCTGAATTCATAGAAAATATTACCATTTCTGAATCACACACTTATTTTGACAGGAAAGATTATGAGATCTCAAGGCTATCGGGGCTATTAAGATCAGGGGTTCATCCACTCAACTGGGCAAACTTTTCTATGATTAGAGGTTTTGTCATAATGATCCCCAGTTTCTAAGGGAATGTGAATCCTACTATTGCCTTTGCGAACCATTGCACCAGCTGACTCTTAGGCCTAATGCCCCATCACAGCCAACATGGAGTAAGGTTGTGTTACAATTATTTTGTCATGATGAGACAGCTATTTGGGGGTGTTATGGGCTAAATTGTATCTCCCCCAAATTTATATGTTGAAGTCCTAACCCCTAGTATCTCAGAATGTGACTGTGTTTGAATATATCATATTTGAAAGGATAATTAAGTTAAAGTACAATCATTAGTGTGCATCCTAATCGAATGTGACAGATGTCCTTTTAAGAAGAGGAATTTAGGACATAAACATGCACAGAAGGATGATTATGTGAAGACAGAAGAATATGGCTATGTGCAAGCCAAAGAGAGAGATCCCAGGGGAAACCAGCCCTTCACACACCCTGATCCTGGACTTCTGGTCTCCAGATTTGTGGGAAAGTAAATTTCTATTGTTGAAGACAAAGTCCATCATACCTTGTTATAGCAGCCCCATCAAACCAATACAGGAGGTGTATTAGTACATTTTCACACTGTTACAAAGAACTACCTGAGACTGGAAAATTTATAAAGAGAAGAAGTTTAATTGACTCAGCTCTGCATGACTGGGGAGGCCTCAGGAAACTTACATTCACAGTGGCAGAAGGTGAAGGGAAAACAAGGCACATCTTTCATGGCGGCAGGAGAGAGACAGGGTAAAGGGGCAAGTACCAAATTTGTAAACCCTCAGATCTCGTGAGAACTATCATGAGAGCAAGATAGGAAAATTCAACCCCATGATCCAATCACCTCCTACTAGGACCCTCCCATGACACGTGGAGAGTAGATGAGATTTGGTTACCATATTAGGAGGTAAAAGGAAAATAACCCTTAATATGCCAGTTCACTCATTCTAGATCCAGTTTGTTAAGACTCTGTTTCTGCCTTGCTAGTGACAACCCAGTTATCCTTACACAGAAGAAAGATACAAACAGCTAAAATAGAGGAATCAAGGCTGCTGAAGGATGTTTGTGTGTCCTGGAATTCTGATTTTGTACTATTTTTGCCCCTCATATTTCAGAAGGAAGGTTTGAAAAACAAGTTTAATATTCCCTGGGGCAAAAGGGGTGGGGAGAAGAAAGAATTTAAATTACCTGCTAATGACTAAAACTCCTTGGTGTATAAAGCTAAACTTTAAGTTACTAATTCAAAGATTTTCTGTTTAATGTATGATTTCAGAGTACACTTCAATTTAGTGTTTAGGGCATTAGGAAAATGGAGAAGCACAGCTTGAATGCATTCTAATTATAAAATTAAAAGACTGGATATTGAACTACTTAGTATGCCACTTACATACTTTCAACCAATAATGAGTGTTTCAAAATAAGCAGTAGACTTATAACGTTCAGAGGGATGGTAGTTAAGTTGTGGTAAATGTGAGTAAAACATGATTTCCTTATCTGAAAAGCAGCACATAGAAAGAGAACATACTAAATAGTTGCCAGCGAATGCCAACGACATAGTAAATCACTGCAATATTTTGGGGAATTACAGAACAGATAGAAAATGACTCAGTAATAAACCAAATTGTTTATACTGGTAACTTTTTAAATTCATAAAACATTTCCTATAGGTAAACACTTACTTTCTTTTTTTACCTCTCTGTTAATGTACACTGTGATGAAAGTCCTCCAACACTGCCACACAATTAAACTGAGAACCTTGATGATCATGTCATGATATGACTGAGGATGTTCATTTACTAGAAGATTATATGGGGATTGAAATTGTTCTGTGAGTTATTCCTACTGAGAAATCTATTACTAAGCATTAAACAGTAAATTACATCTATGAAATGGGAAACTATTTACATTTTTTCAGTTGGAAAACCCATGTCAGTAGGATGTTTTCTGATGCTTTTGCCCCTAGCTAAAAGAAAAACCTTAGCAGAATTCAATTTAACAGAGTTTGAGCAAAGAACAGTTCACAAATTGGGCAGGCTCCTGAGTCACAGAAGGTTCAGGAACTCCAGGGAATCCACTTGATGGAAGATTTATTGACAGAAAAAAGGAAAGCAATGCATAGAAAATGGAAATGGGGTACAGAAACAGTCAAATTGGTTACAAAGTGGCATCTGCCTTATTCGAACAGTTTGGACAGTTGGCCACCTTTGGCGCAAGAGTAGGCTACAGTCTGTTTACAACTACCTTTAGGTTATAGTTCACAACATACAGAGAAATCTTTAGGCTGAACTTAAGGGAACAAGAACTTCACGTTGTTTGTTTGTTTGTTTGTTTTTGTAAGGGCAAGAGTAGAGGGTGCCCTTATGCTGGGGTATTAGTCTTTTCTCATGCTCCTAATAAAAACATATCCAAGACTGAGTAATTTATAAAGAAAAAGAGATTTAATGGACTCATGTTTCACGTGGCTGGGGAGAACTCACAATCATGGTGGAAGGCAGAGGAGGAGCAAAGTCACCTTTTACATGGTGGCAGGCAAGAGAGAGCTTGTGTAAGGGAACCCCCTTTTATAAAACCATCAGATCTTATTAGACTTACTCACTATCACAAAAACACCACGGGAAAGACCAGTCCCCATGATTCAGTTACCTCCCAAAAGGTCCCTCCCACAACATGTGTGGATTATGGGAGCTACAATTCAAGATGAGATTTGGGTGGCGACATGGCCAACCCATATTGGCTGGAATGTTCTGTTTACAGGGGAAAACAAAACCTGGCTGTTTTAGGATCTATGTGTTTCCTTAAAGTCTTAGTTTGGCTATGTCAGACTCAGCATAAGTAACCCTATTTTGGTTTGGTCTGGTCTGTTGGGGCCTAGTGCATGGCCTCCCCATAATTTTATTTAAAAATTTTCCCCTTTTGGTCAGGTTCTCATTTAGGTGAGAGTGTGACCAAAACTTAGGGCCATAGTATCACCCTGTTACCATCAGCCTCTGCAGGTCATTCAAAGGTTATAGTGCCCTCATGGCCATGTATTTCTTTCTGCTCTTGTCATCTCAGTTGAAGAGAGACCATGTGACATTCTAGAGATGGCTGCATGCAAATATTTAAAACTTTTGGGAGAATAAAGTGCACCAGAGCGAATACTATTATGACTATCAGAAGGATAATACCAAGAATTTGGAGTATGCTCTTTAGCCATAAGCCAAACCAACTAAAAACAAATAGATCAAAGGATAAGCCAGATAAAGAGTCTACTCACTTTAACTTATGATTTTGAATAATCCTGTTTATCTCACTTTTGGATGCTTCAGGAGCCCTCTGTAGCATCTCAAAGTTAGAGGTCAAGAAAGACAACTTTGAAGCTGAAATTTGGGTTTAGAAGGCATGTCAAATATGTCAAAGGTTTTAAACACTTGACCAAAATAGGATCACAGGCCAACATGAAACAACAGTCATTCATTTAGCCAAAGTGATAATTACAAGATTTCCAATAACAACAACCTGTACTCTTTGATAAGGCAGACTCAACTTTCCACTAGAAATCAGGGTTACTAAGATGCAAAAACTAGATATGAGAGAAATAATTCTATATACAGAATGTATAAACAAAAGTAGGATATCTGTTTGATGAGAAAAGTCATAAAGGAATAACAATATGTGTGTGTTAAAAATCTTGTCTGGTTTGAAGTTACTTAAAGGTTTCAAACTGAAGAAGTAAAAAAAAAATAGATAAAACAAGATGAATATAGAAAGTAGAGGGAAAATGTAAAACAAAAGGTTTATGGAAATCTAGTGTGGTTAAAAGATGGCAGATTTTATAAATTTATGAGATTTTATTAAAATTAGTTTTAGTATTGATAACACACTAATATAAAAGTAAAATTTGGTTTTCTGTTTGAACAAATTTTTTGTGTAGTACTTATAAGACACAGTAAAACATTTTTGTTCATCTTTTGAGTAAACTGTGAAAGGAAAAGAAAAGAGAAAGAAAAGAAGAGACAGATCCTGTCTCATGCTGTGTCAGGTCTTTTGACTTTTTGGAAAGCTGAGTCTCCTTTATCAAAAAGTACAGGTTTTTGTTTTTAAAAATCATGTAATGAAAACTTGTAGTGAAAAATCTTTTTTATTAAAAAAATTGCGGTTGACATTAATAGTTACATTAATTCAAGGGTGAAAGTTGTCTTTCTCTTGAACAAGATTTTCACATAATATTAAAGGATAATGAGATATTTTTGTTTCCTTGTGAATAAACTAAAAAAAAAGGAAAGAAGAAGACAGGAGACAGATTGATTGGAAAGCTAAGTCTTCCCTCTTAACGAATGTGTTGGTAAATATTTAGTGTCAACATGATTGGATTAAAGGATGCAAAGTATTGTTCCTGGGTGTCTGTGAGGGTGCTGCCAAAGGAAATTAATATTTGAGTCAATGGACTGGGAGAGGCAGATCCACCCTCAATGTGGGTATGCACAATGTAATCACCTGCCAGTGGGGCTAGAATGAAGCAGGCAAGAGAAGATTAAAGGAAAAGTAGGCAGGAGAAGACTTGCTGAGGCTTCCAGACCACATCATTCTCCCGTGCTGAATGCTTCCTGCTCTCGAACATAAGGCTCCAAGTTCTTCAGCTTTTGGACTGTTGGACTTACACCAGTGATTTGCCAGAGGCTCTCAGGCCTTCAGCTACAGACTGAAGTCTACACTGTCGGCTTCCTGACTTTTAAGGTTTTAGGACTCAGACTGATCCACCACTGGCTTCCTTGTTCCTCAACTTGCAGACGTCTGTCTTGAGACTTCACCTTGTTACGGTGTGAGTCAATTCTCCCAATAAACTCCCCTTCGTATAGACATATATCCTATTAGTTCTGTTCCTTTAAAGACTCCTGATTAATACAATGAGTAAAGGTTTTTGCCTTTTAAAAAATTTTTTGAGTCATCATTTTAAATAACTTACAGTAATCTGGAATTCTATTTCATAATATCAAGTGTTTTAAATCTCCACCATATCTAACAGGCTTCATAAAATCAAATTTCAGCTTCCAAAATTGTCTTTTCTAACCCCTAACTTTTGGATGCCACAGAGGCCCCCTGGAGCATCCAAAAGAGAAGTAAACAGGATTATTTGACATGTTTAGTTACATGGGATTTCCAAAATAAAAATAAGGTTTAATTTTATTCAGGTTATATTTTAGTGAATAATATTAATATATATTCCAAAATTGTATGGGATTTCCAAAATTCTAGTATCTGAGTATATGCTGTCAATCATATTTAAGCCTATTGTGTTAAGGTATTGTAAACCACAGAAATAACCAAATTTCTTTGTCAATTGTGTTTTTGACTGTCACTGCCTGGACATGTTATCATTCACAGACAATTGTTATCTTGATTTGATCAAAAGATGGTTTATAATCAGCTATAGGGCTTTGAATATTACAGCTGCTCTCAAATGCAGATTTCTGATGACTTTGGAGATTGTGACATTGGAATAAAGGAAAAATGTACAAGACTCAAAAAGAGCTGAAATGCTCATGAATATCAGGCAGAATAAGAGTTAACTGAATGGACTGAACCAGCAGAAAACTAAAGTAATCTTTTTTAACTTTTTGCTTAAAACATTGCTGATCTTTGTTTTGTTTGTCAGAGTCAAGGAAACTTTTTCTTTTGAGGTATCTACAGCTTTTAATAATTGAATAAGTTATAATCCTGTGAAAAAATTTGGAGCATATTTGTTCCTCTCCACCTGGCTTCTCCAGAATTTGGAAACTGTGAGTATTCTTAACTTTTGGTGAGATTATTTGCATCAGTGCAATAACAATCCATTTTCTTTTGCAACAGGATGCAATTGCAGAAACTGGTTGTTTTACCAAGCCTTTGACTGAAATGGCAAGCTTTCCTTCAAGGTATCAAGCTAGACTTGCAAAGCCAATAAAAGCCTCTTGAGAAAACTGACCTGATACTGTATCTACATACTCCCTGTTCAGGGTTCCTAACTTATGGTGAGTAAAGAATGTCACTTTCTAATAGGCCCAAGAGCCCTGACCTATCTTTGGACCTCAAGAGAGAGGAATTTCCCCAACTCGTAAGTGTTTGAGGGAAAAAACCCATGACTGGGCTCAGCTTTAAAAGGTGTTATCTGAGTTTCTTTGTGGAATAGAGTTTCATCAAAGCCAATTTTAAAAACCTATGTGAAAAATAATTATTCTTCCTGCACTTTTATGCAAATAATTAGGCCAAATATAAAACTAAAGTTTATTTTGCAAACAATTCAGTCCTATCATGATTTGTTTTTAACAAAAATGGAACTGGAGAGAGAAAAATTATGTTTAAAGACTTATCACACACATCATTAAATTCTAGTTCCATTAGTTGTTTTTGAGTTTTTGCCTACATTTTAGACTAACCCTGCTCATTCCTGTGAACCAACCAGTGATCTCTGACTACAGCTCAGAAGAAACCAAAGGGATAGGTAATGTAAAAATCTGAATCAATATTCTACTTCTGGGCAATTATCCTGTAAATCATGCTGGGTGATAGAGGTAAATGGGTTTCCGTAAACCAAAGGTTTCTTTATTTGGGAAAATAAGACCAAGGAACCTAACTAAAGCCAAGTCCCATACACCAAAATCTTAGCTGGCACAACTATAGCCCACCAGTTATCTTGGCATACTGGCAGCCTCAGGATTTTTAAGCAGTCTTTACCCCTCTCTTTCATTTTGATCCATGTTTTCTAATAACCCAGTTTGTGTCTTCTCACCTTCAGGCCATCAAACTTCAAATGGTCATGCAACTGGAGCCTCGGACGATGGCTCGCTTTTACTAGCGACCCTTAGATAGCCCTCTGAGGGAGATCCGACTGCTACCTTCCCAAAACAATGCCCCCTGTCAGCAGGAAGCAGTTAAGATTGCTCATCCTCCTTATCCTAACAGCATTTAGATGTACCTCTTCAAATGGGGGAAATGCGAGCAGCAGGAAGCAAACAAATACGCAGACAGGAATGTGTCCCCAGTAAAACCCCACCTTCAAGCTGAAGACAGTCCCAGGTAAATTACTGGACCTGACTGAGGACTTGTCTTCCTGTTTGTCAGGCTTTCCTGTGATTGATCCCTACCCTTCACCTATTTTACATACACCTACCCTTCCCTCATTGGTTTTCTACACTGTCATGCCCACCTTTGAGTGGTGCCTTTGTTTTAACCTTTTTGCATACTCCCAAACCAATGAGCATGCACTCCCCTTTTCTGAGCCCATTAAAAGCCCCAGATTCAGCCACACTGGGAGAAACCACCTGACTGCGGGGGTGGGGGACCACCCCCACGTCCCCTCTCCACTGAGAGCTGTTCCATCGCTCCATAAAATTCTTCTCTGCCATCCTCATCCTTCGAAATGTCAGCATGTTTCCATTCTTCTTGGACACAGGACAAGAGCTTACCTGCCAAATGCAGGTACAGGCTGTAACACAGGCAGGCTGAATGGGCAGGGTGCCTCCCACAGCAGGGCCATGGCATTGCTGGCTGTGGAGGTTGCCCTGGCTGGCAAAGTGGCCAAGAAAAACCCTGAGTCATTTTGAAGATCCACTTGATCAACTTAGCCAATGATTTTTCCCTACCTAAGTATGCAAGAAAGAAGAAACAAAGGGAATGGAAAACAAAATTCCCTGCAAATTTTCAAAAGCCAAATTTTACACTCCTTGTAATACTGCCATTTACTACCAGTTTCTTTCTGACCCAGTCAGACATAAGAGGACTCTAACTGGATCCAAGCCAGTTAAGTATCAGATCCAATCTGATTCTGGACCTAGCCCATTTTCTATCATGACTTCTAAACCCAGTTTGGATCAGAAATTTGCTCAAAGAAACTGAGAGCTCAAAACACAAATCTGTGGAGCTTTGGAATCAGAGAGAGAACTTACCAAAATCCCCAGTTGCTGTGAGAGAGCAATGAACATAATGGGCCCGGCCAGTACCTCACTTAGTCACTCAGTGCTCCTGGCCCTTGCCGGAAGCTCAACTTTGGATCCCACTTCTAATGTCATCAGTTAAAAGAAAACTATAGTTGAATTAAATTTAACAGAGTTTAATTGAGCAAAGAATGATTCATGAATCGGGGAATCTCCCGAGCCAGCATAGGTTCAGAAACTCTTTATGAACAGAAAAAGGAGAATGACATACTGAAAATGGAAGAGAAGTACAGAGACAGCGAAATTGGTTACAGCTTTATGTCTGCCTTACTTGAACACAGTTTGAACAGTTGGCCACCTTTGATTAGCCAAAACTCAGTGATTGGCACAATAGTCTACAGTCTGTTTACAACTCCCTTTAGGTTATATTTCACAATGTACAGAGAAACCTTTAGGCCGAACTTAAAGTAGGTAAGGAGGCAGCTTTAGGCTAAACTTGACAACAGCCTCAGTTATGTCCCTGAATTCAAGCAGAATAGCTATTTATGTGAAGAAAGAACACAAATCAGAAAGGATATAAAAAATATGAGAAATTGAGGACCAGTTTTCATTGACTTCATGGGTTAATCAACAACCATCTATAAAAGTAATTTTCAGGGCCAGGCATGGTGGCTCACGCCTGTAATCCCAACACTTTGGGAGGCCGAGGCAATCAGATCACGAGGTCAGGAGTTCAAGTCTGGCCGACATAGTGAAACCCTCTCTCTACTAAAAATACAAAAAA
Organism: Gorilla gorilla gorilla; assembly: GCF_029281585.2. Classification (NCBI taxonomy): domain Eukaryota; kingdom Metazoa; phylum Chordata; class Mammalia; order Primates; family Hominidae; genus Gorilla; species Gorilla gorilla. Next base: position 75,854,307 of record NC_073243.2, read on the forward strand.
TTAGCTGGGCTTGGTGGTGGGCGCCTCTAATCCCAGCTACTCATGAGGCTGAGGCAGGAGAATCCCTTGAACCCGGGAGGTAGAGTTCGGAGTGAGCGGAGATCACGCAATTGCACTCCAGCCCAGGTGACAGCATGAGATTCCATCTCAATAAAAAAAAAAGTAATTTTCAAAGTTTATTCTTTGGCTTTAAAGCCTCCTAATTTTATATTTTGCTGAATACATTTATAATTCGTTATGAAATATCCCCAAAGAGTACCTCAAATAGTTGGGCTGGCAGTTAATTTTGGCATTATGACATACTATATATGTTGTTTTTAAATTCCTTTCAAAACATGTTCTAGTATTTATGGCAGGCTTCACAATAGATTTATTGCACCAAGTTAATATATTTTTTTATTTCAAAAACGTGGTTTTCATTTTACTTATCTTTCACTTTTACAACTTTAAGGTAAAATACTATATTTTTAAAAATTAACTTGACAAATGGAAATAACAGTTTAGTTTCCCTGATTTTAAGAATCTCACTGAAATGATGTATGTTAGTATGGAATTTGCTAATCTTCTCACCTAATTCATGGGCAAAGAGTTTTTGACACCTTCTAAGGCCTTGAGTCACACAAAGCCAGAAAAATAAAAGAAGGTCTTTGTTAAGATAAAAAAAGAAATACAACAGTAATTGTGTCAGCCTTAGCTAAAAAACAAAACAAAACAAAACAAAAACATTAACAAGAGGAGTAACAGTTGATATGAACAATATAAATGTTTAATGTGTGTTTGTATATTGATTCAAGTTTGACTGGGCAGTTTTTGTTCATTCTTCCCTCACTCCTCAGATCCCTAATGAGAAACCTGAAGGATCTGAAGCTATTTCCTCTTCTGCTTCTTTAAAGAGAAAATTGATGGAGAGCTTGAGTCAAGTTTGAGAGGAAGAAATGGGACTCTAAGGGGGTAAAAAATTATAAAAGTCTGAGAAGACTATTGTGAGTTAAAGAAAGAAAAAAGGAGTACAGTAGGAAGGAATCCCCTAATCTCACAGATAGATAACAGTGTAGACTGATGGGGATTCACAGGTGCCTAAGGGAAAATATTAAAAACAAACAAGCAAACACAAAATTTTTCGACACCATTCTCTGGATTTCATGTATATACGTGATCATATAAAGTTGTGTTTTTTACTTATGGGAATAAACTCTACTTTGCTACATCAGTTAGACCATGAGGAATTAGATACAGAAGTACACAAATAAAAGGAACTTGACAGCAGAGGTGGAAAAAGCTGTTGACAATACCATAGCTGAGGAGCCCACAGACACAAACAGAGATGACAACATCATCAGAAGTGTTTTTCCATTAGAATTCACAAATAATTCTAAAATTAGAAGCAGAGGCCGTGAAGGCAAGAAGAAAGAGACTTTTACTTGTGCACCAACTTAATCCATGGACAATGGAGCCCTCGACTTCTCTGGCTTGCAGCTGAGTAGGGAGGACCTGAGACCAGGGCAGAAAAGCAGTGACTCCAGACCAGGTTGGGGCAGTAAACAACCAGGTTTCGAAGACACAATCATCACGAGCTTAGTTCTTATGATCAGAATTGCATTTACCACAAATATACTCTCTTTGGATTAAGGACTAATATTTTACTTACCAATTTTGCTTAAAATTAATTTCAAATATGAAGCTAATTTAGAATACAAACAGTACATTCTCACCAAACATTTAAAGACAGTTATTTAAGATTTTTATTTTTAAAAGCCTTTAAGAGTGGCATAAAAATACTTCGTGGCCGGGCACGGTGGCTCACACCTGTAATCCCAGCACTTTGGGAGGCTGAGGCAGGCAGATCCTGAGGTCAGGGGTTTGAGACCAGCCTGACCAACGTGGTGAAACCCTGTCTCTACTAAAAATACAAAACTTAGCCGGGTGTAGTGGTGCGCACCTCTAGTCCCAGCTACTCAGGAGGCTCAGACAGGACAATCGCTTGAAGCCAGGAGGCACAGGTTGCAATGAGCCGAGATCGCGCCACTGCACTCCAGCCTGGCAACAGAGCGAGACTCTATCTCAAAAACAAAACAAAAAAAACAAAAAAAAAAACAAAAAACAAACAACCAAAAAAAAAAACTGCCTAAGAGTATTATAGATGAAACATTTAACAATTAAGGTAAATATCATCTGTATCAAAAAAATTAAATGTTAACATATCCATTTTATTCTCTAAAAAGCATAGGTTGTTAACAAAATATTAATGTTCTAGGGAAAAAGATAATAGAGAAACAAAATTAAACGAAATATTAGTCAAAGGCCATAATTGAAATAGCTGAGGATAAAATTAAGGAATCCCAAATCTGAGGAGTGGGATTCTCTCATAACATATCTGAAATACAAAAAACTTCAGAAACTGTGTGAAGAAGTGCAACAGATGTTTATAGTAGATGCAAAAGTTTCACTTAAAGTAAAGGAAGAGGGAAAGAAGGAAGAGGAGGAATTAAGACACAAGTTAAAAGGAAGACATGGAGGTAATCCTACATACAATAATATCTCCATTTGGGTCATGTGAGTACTGAATATATAATTTATTTAGCTAATGCTAAGTGCCAGTCATCATCATTCTAAACAGTTTACGATCATTTGCACGTTTAATTTCATAGCAGACTGTAAGAAAGGTCACACCATCATTTTATAGATGAAATCCCAGAGGTTTAGAAGGGATATTCATGATCTTCAAGTTATTCAGGTAACAGATTATGTCATCAGCCTGCTTTTCAAAATTCTAAAATATTTAGGGATTTGGGTCTTTTAATCTGGATCAGGTGTGAATTTTGCAGTGCTGGATGCAAATAACTACAAAATATCCAAATAAGCATGATGCTTTGAAGTATAATACTTTAGTAGGTATAGTAATGCATTTTCAAGAAAGAGAAGTCAAGTCTGTGAAACACAAGTGGAACAGTGTAACACACCAGCATACATTTTCAGAATAAACTTCTCTCCTCTCCCTGTTGGTTTAATAGTACCTTCATATCTACTACAACAGATTTGCCAAAACTGAAAATGATAATGAACCATACAAATAAGAGATTGTCTATTGTCTTGCTACTGATTGGATAACTTTTATTACTGTTAATGGTAATTTTTAAGTCAAAAATTCTCTGTGAAAAATCTTTGTTTTACAAGTTTTCATTCAGCACTTGACATGATTTTGGGTTTGACAATGGCCATCTTACTATTCTTTACTTTTCTTGTACGTTATATCTTTCTTTTTGTTTTGTGCAAGGAGTTAAAGTGTCAACATAAATATATTTTATATATGAAAATGTTTTTATTATTGATATAATTTTTGTTCCAGTGCTATGTTAACTTTTCATTGCTTTTCTTTCACAATCTATCTTTCTATTAAACCAAAAAGTTTATGTTTTTTTGTGTTTTGTTTTAGATGGAAAGGAGAGAATTAAAGGTTAGATTTATAAAGATCTGACATATTCCAAATATAATAAACATCTTTATTTTTTCCTAAATATTTAATCATTTTAACTTATTTACAAAATAGTAAAGGTTTAAGCAGGAAAAGAAATGTATTGCCTCCTTGTTATTTCCTTGCCTATCAATATTGATTTGACTAAAAAGTGTATTTTTCAATAATATGCTTAGAAATTAGAACAAAACACTGATCCCAAAACATGGAGAAACTCTTAAATTTTGTCAGAAGTGTTAACTGGTTAAATCATAGTGCCTGTATTATGAGAATAGTTTTTACCTCTTTGTTCTAACTGCCAATGACTTTACATCATTGTCCCACTGAAAAAAGAGAAAGAATATACATTTATTCAGAGAGGGTTAGAGACTTTGAATGGAAATACAAATAAAACTAGCATTTTTGGAACATTTATAAAACATAGTGTTGAGAATTTTTTATTTTTAATTCCCATAACACAACATCTTGAAATGTAGGCATGTAGAATCCTGATTTTACAGATGGCAAACCAAAGATGCAGTAAGAAACCAAGAGAACCACTTGTTAGTGGTGGAGCTCAAGAGCTTCAAAACTCATGTCCATCACAACTCACTGGAAAGCACTGCACTTGAGTTTTTCTTGTTTGTTTGTTTCTCATAACTAGAGACTATGCCAGAACATTTCTTTTGGGAGAAAAAAAAAAAGGGAACACATAAACTATTTTGATTTTGGATAGTAGAACATACCTGCTTTTTTGTAGGTTTGGTGAGTCTCTCTACAATCAGAATCTGTCAATCAGCCCTGCTTGAGCACAAGCTTAACAGCTATAAATGTAAGAGCAGGATAAAGAGAGTAACTGGGAGAACAGTTATTGACAGTCTTAACAAGCTCTGATCAATTGATTTATGTAGAAAATCCAATTAGACTTGGCCAACTAGAGCTCTGTTGACATCAGAATGAAGTCTGATTGTGAATAGAGTTTGTTGTTAGGATCCCCTCCGGCCAACTGAATTGATCAAGCATTTAAGCCCCCTTTGGTTTATATCCCATAATAAATGTACTACCATTACTTGTCTACATATATTAAAAGCCAAACCCTTGAAAAAGGTGTAACAAATAACTAGTTGCTAAACATAATCATGTAATTTTATTTTCATACATGTATAAATAATGTTATTTTTTCTTAATCAAATGTTTCAGGACTAATTTATCTACTTTTATGAAAAAGTCCTAAAAATAGTGAAAGAGCATTTCACTTACAGTTTTGTTCCCAGAACTCTGTAAAACCTCACAAATTATTTTACAATTATTTAGCACAGTGGTTAAAAGTTGCCTCCACTCACTTTAATTGTACTTAATTTTTCTTTACTATTTTGGATATACAGCTTTTATGCAGATTCCTAGTAAAATTCTATGTCGTAATTCCGAAGTTAATGTACACGAAATGAACATGTTAACCAGACTCTTTCAACTTGATTCTTCTCTTCTTTGACCTATTACTAGTGGCTGAGTTTGTTCTTGGTCCCAAAGCAGGAAGAATGTCAATCAGTTTCATCTTCCATACAAGCTCAGAACAGTTCATCTTTTTTTTTTTTTTTTTTTTTTTTTTTGAGACGGAGTCTCACTCTGTCGCCCAGGCTGGAGTGCAGTGTCGCCATCTCGGCTCACGGCAAGCTCTGCCTCCCGGGTTCATGCCATTCTCCTGCCTCAGCCTCCGGAGTAGCTGGGACTACAGGCGCCCACCACCAAGCCTGGCTAATTTCTTTTTCTATTTTTAGTAGAGACGGGGTTTCACCGTATTAGCCAGGATGGTCTCGATCTCTTGACCTCGTGATCTGCCCGCCTCGGCCTCCCAAAGTGCAGGGATTACAGGCGTGAGCCACTGCAACCAACCAGAACAGTTCATCTTAATTAGGCTTTTGTATTTCAAACTCTAGTAGTATTCTTGTAGTGAATTTCTACAAGATTGTTCCAACACAAACCTAACATTAATCAAATTTTGATTGTCCCTTTGTAGCATTAAGATTAGATATTTAATAGCAGAAGCTAGTGAAGCCATTAGAAGGATATAAGGTATCCTTAGATTTGCACAGCTGGCATAAAAGGCAGAAATAATACATCAGTTTCTTGCCGTCAGGTTAGTACACTTCCTAGTATTTCACATTTGACACTATATTCTTTATTTTTTTCTTCCAGGTATACATATTTTTAATTGGTGAAAAGGGTAACAGAGCAGAGTTCATTGATCCTTGTCTGCATACAGCTGTATTTTGCAGCATACAATGACTTTCTTCTAGATCTGTTTTTTTAATTTAAACAATCACTTTTTCAACAGTAACCAATACAGTGATTGGCATGCAATATATGATTACTACATCTTTCTCCAATAAACTAATGAGCGATATGTATGAGAAATATATGCTACATATAGATGTGTATCTACTTACGTTAGCCCCCAAAAGGGTGAAGTACACTGAGAATAAAAATCATAACATTTTAACTTTTGCATCATAGCACACACATAAGACCTGACACATAATAAAATCACAAGCATTTGTTGAGGAAACAAACAAGTGAGTAATTCAATTAATATATACGATATTTGCTATGGTTTGAATGTTTGCTCTCTTCAAACTTATGTTGAAATGTAATTGTCATTGTAACAGTATTAAGAAGGGGGCCAGGCGCGGTGGCTCAGGTCTGTAATCCCAGCACTTTGGAAGGCTGAGGCAGGCAGATCACAAGGTCAAGAGATCAAGACCATTCTGGCCAACATGGAGAAACCCATCTCTACTAAAAATACAAAAATAAGCTGGGTGTGGTGGCACGCGCCTGCAGTCCCAGCTACTCAGGAGGCTGAGGCAGGAGAATCCCTTGACGCAGAGGTTGCAGTGAGCTGAGATCGCGCCACTGCACTCCAGCCTGGCAACAGAGTGAGACTCCAGCTCAAAAAAAAAAGGAGTTGAGCCTTTAAGAACTGATTAGGTGATGAAATCTATGCCTTCATGAATGGATTAATTCCATTACTGCAGAAGTGGGTTCATTACAAAAGAGTAAGTTTGGCCCTATTCTCTTTATCTCTCTATTTTTTCTCTCTTTTTCCCTGCCCCTAATAACTCTGCCTTTCTGCCTTGTGATGCCATCCACCATGTAACGGTGCAGCAAGAATTCCCTCCCCAGATGCCAGCACCTTGATCTTGGACTTCCTGGCCTTTGGAACTGTGAGAAATAAATGACTGTTCATTATAAATTACTGTGGTAGTTTGTAATAGTAGCACAAAATATACCAAAACAATATTTGTATGTAAACATTCAAAAATATTTTACAAACTTACATTGTGGGGAAAAAATTACTTGACTCTCATAGTGTCATATCAACTATTTTCCACACTTTATTTGAGAATTTTCTTCTCTAGGATATTATTTATAAAACAGGTTTTAGATATAGATATCTAACAGATATTTAATGATCCCTTTAAAATATCTTCAAATGTAGGACTTTTTAATTCATTCAATAATACCACAAAGTGAACAGACTGAAAAGCCTTTGGCCTTTCCTAAGGAGAGCCTCCTTCTACTGTGCCTTCACCTCCTGCTTTGCTCAGCATGGCTGGCTTCCCCCGACACCACATGCTGGCCAGCTCCTTTGTGGTCACCGTAGACCCAACACCATGATTAGTGATGACAAACCAGATTATGACCTAGATTTATTTTTTATAGCTGATTATTACATGGAGGGTTTGAAAAAGATGTTTATTCCTCATGGACTAATTAAGGGCAGGGCCAAATATGTGATGCTCAATACGTGATGTAGGAGATGGGAGGCCATGACATTGTAGCCCTCTGTGTGCTCAAGGGGGCTATGAATTATTTGCTCACCTGCTGGATTACATCAAAGCGCTGATTAGAAACAGTCATAGTTCCATTCCTATGCTATAGATTTTATCAGACTGAAGAGCTACTGTAATCACCAGTCAAAAGGGGAGTGTAAAAGTAATTGGCTGAGATAATCTCTCAAATTTAACCGGAAAGAATGTCACGATTATTAAGATATAATTAACACTGGTGAACTAATGCAAAGCTTGCTTTCCTTGGTCAGAGATAGTCAGGATTGCAAGCTTGCTGGTGAACATGACTCCAGAAAGTGTTGGATATACACCAGCCTCATGTTTGTGTTATCAGTGAAACTAAAGTTGACTTTGGAGACATCTGAAGTCCCATCAGTATCTCCAATAAAACCATAAAATATTTTAGTTTTGTGACATCTGCTTAGTAGAGATATTTGCATGTACTTTCTAAAAATTTTATCTGCTTTGCATTTGGAAATTGTCAGTTGTTACATTCCTGAAATCTTTATTTGCATTATAAGGCCATAATCTATCAGTTTTCTTTGGGTGGAATGTTGTTTAATGAATGGAAACAGTCTCTTAAACCACACCACTATTGAATAAAAATATTACAATTGTATCCGTAAGAACCATTTAAAGGGAAGACATATTCGTTTTTAAGTTTTTATTTTGATTTTTATATAATTAGGAAAGAACAGAAGTGATAAAATACTCTTAATTATGCCACTGCGTATTTAGGAAAGGAAGAAGCAGTCAGTTTACTTATCAATGACAGCACCTAAGAGACTTCGTTCTGTTCAATAAACTTCTGTCGTGGAATTATTTTAGTAGTGCTCCAGCTGTGTGGACTGTATTTTGCCAAAGGTTCAGTGTATTTCTGGTGAATCTTTCTCAACAGTTCTTCTTAAAATAAATCAATAATTTCCAAAAAAAATTCATTCCATAAAGAATGGGAAGTTGTTCAGGAATAGAATTTGTACAATAAAAAATAAACTAGTAGAACTGTGCACATAAGCATGTGAGATCTCTTCAGAAAAAGGAACGTCATCAACCTGACAAACCTTTGTATCAAAACAATTGTGTGAAACCTTTTTCTTTCTTACAACAAAGGGAAATTTCACCATGTGTTATTAAGACTCTCTCGAACACTAATAGAACAAAACACAGGACAAAACATCACTCTCTTCATGACCAAAGGACGCTTGGCCCCTACTTGAGAAAAGTATACTTAATTCATAACAGTGGAGCAAAAGTAATAGTAAAACCATGGACTCTAGGTTGTAGGCTACTCAGAAAATAGAAGGAGATAAGGAAGAATCTGCTTCCAGTGGAACTTCATGAGTCGTAAGTTCTTTACAAACTAGTGTGAATAACTAACTTCAAATGGTGGGTTGTCCTTCTGTGAACTGTAAATAATAACCTCGGAGCAGCTTTCAAACAACCAGGAAAAATAGCCACTGGATCTTTAGCATAGACAAAACACAACTGGATCTAAGAGAAAACAACAACAACAACAAAATGTTAAAAAAAAAAAAAAAAGCTGGGGGAGAACAGGAATGTGCTGCTAAGAAAAGAGAGTAAAAAAATAAAGAATAACAAAACACACCAAATATTTTGTTAACCTTTCCCCCAGTATTCCTTCAAATCAATTTTGTTGATAACTTGTAAAGCTTACATCATGGACCATGTTTTTGAACTTTATGGATAACAATATTTTATGAAACAAAGTGGAGAACCTTTCTATAAATCTAGCAAGTATTGCAAAAGTTTTGAAATTTGTTTGGTTTTTGTTTTGGATCTTTTCTGCTTTTTTAGCTTTTATTTTAGATTCAAGGGGACATGTGCAGGCTTGTTACAAGGGTGTGCTTCATGATGCTGAGGTTTGGAGTATGACTGCACCCATCGCTCAGGTGATCATAGTACCCAATAGGTAGTTTTTTTAACCTTTGCTCCCATCCTACCCTCTATCCTCTTGTAGTCTCCATGTCTGTTGTTTCCATTTTTATGTCTTTGTGTACCCAAAACTTAGCTCTCACTTACTTATAAGTGAGAAGATGTGGTATTTGGTTTTCTGTTTCTGAATTAGTTTGCTTGGGATAATCGTTTCCAGTTTTATCCATGTTGCTGCAAAGGATTAATTTTATTATTTTTTATGGCTACATAGTATTCCATGGCATATAGTACCACATTTTCTATATCCAATATACCATTTATGGATGCCTAGGTTGGTTCTATGTTTTCAATATTGTGAATAGTGCTGCAATGAACATACGAGTGCATGAGGGTTTTTGGTAGAATGATTTAATTTCCTTTGGATATACACCCAGTAATGAAATTGCTGGGTCAAATGGTAGTTCCATTTTTAGTTCATTGAGAAATGTCCAAACTGCTTCCCACAGTGGGTGAACTAATTTACCTTCCCACCATCAGTGTGTAAGCATTCCCTTTTCTTTGAACCTTCACCAATATCTTTTATTTTTTGAGTTTTTAATCATAGCCATTCTGCCTGGTGTAAGATGGTCTTTTATTATGGTTTGGATTTGCTTTTCTCTGATGATTAGTGATGATGAGCATTTTTTGTATGTTTGTTGGCTACTTGTATAACTTCTTTCGAGAAATATCTGTTTATGTTCTTGCCCACTTTTTAAAGAGTTATTTCTTTTGTAGTTGTTGATTTAAGTTCCTTATAGATTCTGGACATTAGACCTTTGTCACATCGTTTGTGAATATGTTCTCCCATTCTGTAAGTTGTCTGTTTACTTTGTTGATAGTTTCTTTTGCACTACAGAAGTGCTTCAGTTTAATTAGTTCTGCGTTGTCAATTTTTGTTTTTGTTGCTATTGCTTTTGAAGACTTAGCTATAAATTTTTTGCCAATGCCAGCGTTGAGAAGGGTACTTCCTAGGTTTTCTTCTAGGTTTCTTATAGTTTGGGGTCTTAGCTTTAAGTCTTTAATTCATCTCGAGTTAATTGTTTTTTTGGAGAAAAGTAGGGGCCAAGTAGCATTCCTCTGCATATGGTGAGCCAGTTATCTGAGCACCATTTATTGAATAGGTACTCTTCCCCATTGTTTATTTTTGTCAACTATGTTGAAGAGAAGATGGCTGTAGATATGTAGCTCTATTTCTGGGTTCTCTATTCTACTCTATTGCTCTGTGTGTCAGTTTTTGTACCAGTACCATGCTATTTCATTACAGTAGCCTTGTAGTATAGCTTAAAGTCTGATAATCTGATGCCTCCATGTTGGTTCTTTTTGCTTAGGATTTATTTGGCTCTTTGGACTCTTTTTTGGTTCCATATGAATTTTACAATAATTTTTTCTAATTCTGTGAAAAATAGCAATGGATAGGAATGGCATAGAATCTCTAGATTAGGCAGTATGACCATTTTACTAATGTTTATTTTTCCAATCCATGAAATCTTTCTCCAATCCATGGAATGTTTTTGCATCTGTTTGTGTCATCTATTATTTCTTTCAGCAGTGTTTTGTAGTTCTCCTTGTAGAGACCTTTCACTTTCTCAGTTAGATGTATTCCTAGGTATTTTTTGTTTGTCTTGTAAATGGTATTCTGTTCTTGATTTGGCTCTTAGCTTGAATGTTGTCAATGTATAGAAATGCTACTGAATTTTTACATTGATGTTGTACCTGAAACATTATTAAAGTTGTTTATCAGTTACAGGGGAGACTTTTGGTAAGTCTTCAGGGTTTTCTAGGCATGAAATTATATCATCAATAAAGATGGATAGTTTAACTTCTTCTTTTCCTTTGTGAATCCATATTATTTCTTTCTCTTGTATGATTGTTCTGGCTAAGATTTCTCATACTATGTTGAATAGGAATGGTGAGAGGAGACATCCTTACTGTCTTCCAGCTCTCAAGGGAATGCTTCTAGCTTTTGCTCATCCAGTATGACACTGGTGATGGGTCTGTCATAAAAGGCTCTTATTATTTTGAGGTATCTTCTTTCAATGCCTAGTTTATTGAGGGTTTTATCATAAAGGGATGCTGGTTTTTATTAAAAGCTTTTGCTGCATTTATTGAGAAGATCATGTAGTATTGATTTTTAATATCTTTATGTGGTAAATCACATTTATTGAACCAACCTTGCATCCCAGGAATAAAGCCTACTTGATTGTGGTGAATTAACTGTTTGTTGTTGTTGTTGTTGTTGTTGTTGTTGTTGTTGTTGTTGTTGTTTGAGATGGAGTCTCCCTCTTGTTGCCCAGGCTGGAGTGCAATGGAATGATCTCGGCTCACGAAACCTTCGCCTCCTGGGTTCAAGCTATTCTCCTCCCTGAGCCTCCCAAGTAGCTGTGATTACAGGCACCCACCAGATTGTGGTGAATTAACTTTTTGATGTGCTTTGTGCTGGATTTGGTTTGCGGGTATTTTGTTGAGAATTTTTGTGTCTATGTTCATCAGGGCTATTTCCCCATAGCTTTCTTCTTTCATTATGTTTTTGCCAAATTTTGATATCAGTAATGCTGGTTTCATAGAATGAGGGAGGGAGTAGTCCCTCCTTTTCAATTTTTTGAATAGTTTCAGTAGGATTGGTACCAGTTCTTCTTTGTATGTCTGGTAGGATTTGGCTGTGAATCCATCTGATTTAGGGATTTGGGGTAGTAGATGTTTTATTGCTGACTCGATTTTAGAGCTCGTTATTTGTGTGTTAAGGGTTTTAATTTATTCCTGATTCAATCTTGGGTGTTTGTATATTTCCAAGAATCAAAATTTTAAAAATAAATTGTTTTACATGCCTAGCCACATCAAAAAATTACACTGATTAGATATGATAAGGCAAAAGGAAGAATTCTGGCTAAGGAAACATTTTGTAAATTGTTTTGTTTTGTTTGGTAGTTTTTTTTTTCCCTTACCTAATATACATTCTCCAGACTCAAAAATTTTGTTGGCATTATATCCCCAGAATTAGTAAACTAGTTATGCCAAACAGAGCTGAAAGGATTCTTTTATTTGGACTCCACTGACATGATCCACATATAACTTTTGACTTTCCCAAACTTTACTAATAGCCTACTGTTGATCAGAAGCATTACTAATAACATACATAGTTAACACATATTTTATGTTGTATCTATTTTATACTGTATTATTATAATAACATAAACTTGAGAAAAGAAAATGTTATTAAAAAATCATAAGAAAGAGAAAATATATTTACTATTTGTGTTAGTCTGTTCTCATGCTGCTAATAAAGACATACCTGAGACTGGGTAATTTATAAAGGAAACAGGTTTAATTTGCTCACAGTTCCACATGGCCAAGAAGACCTCACAATCATGGTGGAAGGCAAAGGAGGAGTGAGGCATGTCTTACATGGTGGCAGGCAAGAAAGCATGTGCAGGGAAACTGCCCTTTATAAAACTATTACACCCTGTGAGACTTGTTCACTATCATGAGAACAGCATGGGAAAAACCCACTCCATGTTTTAATTACCTCCCACCAGGTCCCTCCCATGACACTTGGGCATTATGGGAGCTATAATTCAAGATATGTTTGGGTGGAGACAGTTCTCCCATTTCAAAACCAATCATGCGTTCCCAACAATTCCTCAAAGTCTTAACTCATTATAGCATTAACTCAAAAGTCATACCCCAAATTTTTCTTTTGCCCTGCCCTATCAGAGGTTCTCCACGAGCACTCCATCCCTTCAGTACACCACTGCCTGTATATCCAGACATTTCCATACAACCTCTGAAATCTAGGTGAATGTTCCCAAACCTCAATCTGAGATCACCTCAACCTGAACCCTGAACATTATTGTCCATATTACTATCAGCATTTTTGTCAAAGCCATTCAACAAGCCTCTAGGAAGTTCCGAACTTTCCCACATTTTCCTTTCTTCTTCTGGGACCTCCAAACTGTTCCAATCTCTGCCTGTTACCCAGTTCCAAAGTTGTTTGCACATTTTTGGGTATCTTTACAGAAGTGCCCCACTACCCAGTATCAATTTACTATATTAGTCTGTTCTCCCACTGCTAATAAAAACATAACCAAGACTGCATAATTTATAATGAAAATAAGTTTAATTTACTTACCACATGGCTGTGGAGGCCTCACAATCTTGGCAGAAGGTGAAAGAGGAGCAAGGATATGTCTGACATGGTGGCAGGCAAGAAAGCATGTGTAGGGGAACTGCCCTTTATAAAACCATCAGATCTCATGAGATTGGTTCACTATCACAAGAACAGCATAGGAAAATCTGCCTGCATGATTCAATTACCTCCCACTGGCTCCCTCCCATGGCACATGGGGACTATGTCATGCCACCTCTGGACCCTCTCAAATATCATGTACTCACATTTCAAAACCAATCATATCTTCCCAACAGTTCCTCAAAGTCTTAACTCATTTCAGCATTAACTTAAAAATTGACAGTCTAAAATTTTACTTGAGACAAGGCAAGTTTCTTTTGCCTATGAGCCTGTAAAATCAAAAACAAGTTAGTCACTTCTAGACACAATGAGGTTACAGGCATTGAGTAAATACACCCATTCCAAATGGGAGAATTTGGCCAAAACAAGGGGGCTACAGGCCCATATAAGTCAGCAATCCAGCAGGGCAGTCAAATCTTAAAGCTGCAAAATGATCTCCTTTGACTCCACGTCTCCCATCCAGGTCACACTGATGCAAGAGGTGAGGTCCCATGATCTTGAGCAGCTCCACCCCTGTGGCTTTGCAGGGTACACCCTCCCTCCTGGTTGCTTTCATGGGCTGGTGTTGAGTGTCTGTGGTTTTCCAGATACATGGTGCAAGCTGCCATTGAGTCTACTATTCTGGGGTCTAGAGGACTGTGGCTCTCTTCTCACAGCTCCACTAGTCAGTGCCCCAGTGGGACTCTGTGTGAAGTCTCATACCCCACATTTTTCTTCTGCCCTGCCCTAGCAGATGGTCTCCATGAGGGCTCCACCCTTGCAGCATACCTCTGTCTGTACATCCAGGCATTTCCATACAACCTCTGAAATCTAGGCAGAGATTCCCAAACCTCAATTATTGTTTCCTGTGTACCTGCAGGCCCAACAGCATGTGTAAGCCACCAGGGCTTAGGGCTTGCACCATTTGAAGCAATGCCCTGAGCTGTACACTGGCCTCCTTTAGCCATGGCTGGGGTGTAGGGCAAGTCCCAAGACTGCACAAAGCAGCAAGGCACTGGGCCCAGCCCAGGAAACCATTTTTCCCTCCCGGGCTTCTGGGCCTGTGTGAAGACCTCTGACATGCCCTGGAGACATTTTCCCCATTGTCTTGGTGTTTAAGATTTAGCTCCTCATTATTTATGCAAATTTCTGCAGTGGGCTTTAATTTCTCCTCAGAAAGTGGGTTTTCCTTTTCTATCAAATAGGTTGCAAAATTTCTGAACTTTTATGCTCTGCTTCCCTTTTAAACATAAGTTCCAATTTCAAATTATATATTTGTGAATAAATACAACTGAATACTTTTAAGAGCACCCAAGGCACATCTTGAGTGCCCTGATGCTTAGAAATTTCTTCTGCCAGATATGCTCAATCATCTCTCTCAAGTTCAAAGTTTCACAGATCCTTAGGACAGGGGCAAAATGCCACCAGTGTCTTTGCTAAAGCATAACAAGTGCTACCTTTGCTCCAATTCCCAAGAACTTCCTCATTTCAATCTGAGATCACCTCAACCTGAACTTTATTGTCCATATCACTATCAGCATTTTGGTCAAAGCCATTCACCAAGTATCTAGGAAGTTCCAAACTTTCCCTCATTTTCCTTTCTTCTTCCGGGCCCTCCAAACTGTTCCAACCTCTGCCTGTTACCCAGGTCCAAAGTTGCTTGCACATTTTTGGGTATCTTTACAGAAGTGCTCCACTATCCAGTATCAATTTACTGTATTAGTCTATTCTCACACTGCCAATAAAGACATATCCAAGACTGGGTAATTTATAAGGAAAAGAGATTTAATTGACTTACAGTTCCAAATGGCTGGGGAGGCTTCACAATCATGGCAGAAGACAAAGGAGGAGCAAAGATATGTCTTACATGGTGTCAGACAAGAAAGCATGTGGAGGGAACTGCCCTTTACAAAACCATCAGAGCTCCTGAGACTTGTTCACTATCACAAGAACAGCACAGAAAAACCTTCCCTCATGATTCAAGTACCTCCCACCGGGTCCCTCCCATGACACATGGGGATTATGGCAGCTACAATTCAAGATGAGATTTCAGTGGAGACACAGTCAAACCATATCACTATGCATTAATTAAAAGCGGCTCGTTATAAAAGTCTTTATCCTTGTTGTCTTCAAGTTGAGTGGCCTGAGGAAGAGGAGGAAGACGAGAGGTCTGGTTGTCTCAGGGGAGGCACAGACAGAAGAAAATCTTCTTACAAGTGGACCCACACAGTTCAAATCCAAGTTGTTCAAGGGTTAGCTATATGATATGTTTGTGTATGTGTGTGTGTGCGTACTGTTGCTGTGGTTTGAATACTGTGTGCTCCCAAAATTTCTATGTTAAAATCTAAACCCCAAAGTGATGATATTAGGATGTGAGGTATTGGGGAGAGGATTAGGTCATGAGGGTGGAGCCTTTATGGATGATGTTAATGCTTTATCAGAGACCTGAGAGAGCTCCCTTGCCCTTTCCTCCAGGTGAGAACAAAGCAAGAAGTTACCATCTCGTTATCTTTGAACCAGAAAGTGGGCACTCACCAAACAGCAAATCTGCTGGAGCCTTGATCTCAGACTTCTCAGCTTCTAGAATTTGTGAAAAAAAAATTATATTATTAATTAGCTACCCAGTTTATAGTATTTTTATAGCAGCCTGAATGGACTAAGAGAACCGGTAAATTAATCTAGTAAAACACAGCTTTGGAAATCCACATAGAATTTGTTTCACATCTTCAGGGAATGACAGTAAGGTAACTTTCAAAGAATGTCTAATGGATATTTATCTAAGTGAAAGAGTCCTGACTTTCACTTATAAAGAAGATTTTTTTAAACACACTTTCATTCATTTATAAAGCTTGTTTCTTAAAATGTGACATTATAAACCCAAACATCTGAATTCAATGAAGCTATATTCATAAAATTTATATGTTTATACAAAGTGAGGCAATAAAGTTAACTGGAGGACCCGCAACTGTTGGGTTACCTGCAGCAGCTTGAATAATCTGCCCTCTTGTCCAGACAGGGAAATTCCAAGGTACCCTCTGTCAATGTGCTCACATCCCAGTTGAGCAGACTGAGACACAAGCTGATGACCAAATGAAGTGGCTTTGCTCTAGAGGAGGGCAAGGGAGCTGGCAGGGTCACTGTGCCTCTGACATCAAACTCCAGAAGACCTCTTTCCTCTCAAATTCAATTCATAGACCATTGTATGAGCTATTACATTAAAACAAACTCAACTGTGGCATATTTTTTAACAGACAGGAAAAGAAGGTAATAATAAACAATGAACTAAATGAAATGCCTATCTGTTAATAAGTCAGAATTCTTACCCAGCAGGATGAATTTAAATCTTTAGATGGAAAAGAGGAGTGAAATCTGCTCTGGTCTATTTAAACTTCCTTTATTATTATTATTTTTAATGCTTTCAGCAATTGCATAACTTCTCTATAATTCTGTGATGAAAGGAAAAATTATTTAAACAAAAACATTCAATTATTTAATGTTTCAAATATTATGTTTTAAATGCAATATTTCTCTAATTATCTTAACAAAGAGGAGGTTTTCTCTAACTCATAAAAGAAAATGATTTTTGCTTTATGCGTTTACACTTGCAACTTTGAGACTCTCTTATCCTATGGTTTTTTTTTTTTTTTTTTTTTTGCTGCCTTTGCTTTTGGCCTTGATGTAAAAATGTGAAGTATATTTTAAGTTACTTTTATTTCAAGAGAATAATATACATTTTAGATAGGGCCTTGGGTTAAAATCAATCTACTTAAGCATAAATATGGTTATTACATGTGTAACATTATGAATACAGTTTCTCGTTGCCACAGTTTTGCGTTTTATAATTTCTGTGGGACAATGATGCGTAGACTTTGGGAATTTGTGAGCCATTTAGAAAAATGAGTAGCCAGAGAATCACAGAAAGTTGCCCTTTTCTTTCCAGGTTAGTATGTTAAAAACAAATCCAGATGATTCACTTATCATCATATTTCATAAAGTACATATAAAAAAAGAAATAGCAAGTTCAGTGTAATGGCAATTTCTCAAATCATAAGGACTTAGTTTTTAAAAAAATATTCTCTGTATCATCCTAATTTCTCTAGTCTTGATGGACTCTGGCATTTTTCATCAATCAGTTAGGAACTTAATGACCATAGACATGGTTTCTTGTATAGTCAGTTCTTGAATATTGAATACTCTGTACAATATGGCCCTGAAATATGCATCCATTTTGTGGCATCATTTATTGAATATAATTATTTTATAGATGTTGTTTTTATAGTCTATGGCATAACTATAACTTTTAAGAAATTAAGCAAGCATTGTTTAATAGTTTTTAACTTTTCTGTTGCTTAACTATAACTCTATTGTCTCATTTTGGGGAGTGTGACTTTTCACGATGCTGTGTTTAAGAGAATTATTATTAATCCAACATAATTACTCCTAGAATTTTCTCTTGGTTATTTATTAGGTAAGTAAATCCAGGGATAAAATAATTGGAGTTTTGCAGTGTATAAAAGATCTAGAGCTAAAACTACTTACATGATGAAACTGCTCTATTAGGAGAATACATTGAGAAGAGATGTCCCAACTTTGATCTTTCTCACACCCAGTGGGCAAGCACTTTTATTATTTTCCTATAAATACTTTCAGTTTTATTTTCATAAATATAAGCAACATTTATGTTACACAGTTTGTATGTTGATCTTTCTTGCACAAAACTAGCAACTATAGACCTTATGTGCCTTGCTTTATTCACTTAATAAAAATCTCTGTATTGTCTTTCCATGTCAATGCATAGACAATAATTTAATTCTCTTTTCTACATTTAATGAAATGGAACAAGCCTAAAGAAATATAGCTCTACATATTTCCCATAGGTGAAGTCACCAATTTAATTAGTTCACTTGAAAATGCATTTTGCACATCGTTAGATAACAGTATATATCATGGAGGTTAATGTTCACAAGTTATTTTGTTTATTTATCAGGCTAGAAGGGATGTTTAAAAAACACTATGGTAGGAAGGTTTCAATTTGTTTACTGTTCAAGGGGAAAAACAATCACTCATCATAGTTACTTGATATTCCCTTTTAACCTCTATTAAATGTGTGCTGGAACAAGTCACTTAGGAGCTATATAGATAATGGCAGTAATAATGAATAGACACAAACATGCTATATGTCTTTAAAAATTGAAATAACTAAGACAAAATCAATAAGTTTAAATGTTTTAAAATCCTAAATGTCATTTCAGCTAAACTAATAATTTCACGTGATCAGAACATACATTCTATTTAAAAGCCATTCCATATCTATACCAATGTTTCCCTTCGACAGTCCAAAAAATGGTGTAGTAGACACAGAGCTGGTAAGATGATAGCCTAATGGTTAGAAGTTTAGAATGGGTCTGATAGAGCTTAGTTGTACTCCAAGAAAGTTATGTGTGAGCTGTGTGAACTTGGAAAGTAAGTGTATACCTTCTAAACTTTAACTGCCTGATTTATGAAATGGGAAACCTACTTCATAATACTATTGCCATTCTTAAATGAGAAATATGTATCTAATAAAGAACCTGGAAAAAGTGCACTTACAAAAGCAATTAAATAGGTGATGACTATGATGAAAATGATGATTATGACTTGCAGTCCCAATGAAAACAAAATAAACATTAATAGAAATAGAGTTAGAATAGTGATTACATTATGTATGAGGCTTATCTCTATCCTTGATATCAGTGTTTAAAAAAACTGAAATTAATGCATCACCTGAGGTCAGGAGTTTGAGACCAGCCTGGCCAACATGGCGAAAACTTGTCTCTACTAAAAGTGCAAACATTAGCCGGGTGTGGTGTTGTGCGCCTATAATCCCAGCTACTCAGGAGGCTGAGGCAGGCGAGTAACTTGAACCTCGGAGGTGGAGGTTGCAGCGAGCCAAGATTGCGCCACTGCACTCCAGCCTGGGCGACAAGAGGGAGACTCCATCTCAAAAACAAACAAACAAAAACAAAAACAAAATCCCTGAAATTAACTCTTAAACTCATGTTCAATTCAGGTAAAAAGTGACTTTCTATTACATATTTTTATACGAGATATATATTTTATTAATGATTTTGATGGCATTTATCAACATATCTGAAAAGTGTTTGTTTTGTACAAAATAAATGTTAATGCTACTAATACTAACCTACAGGGGTGGTAAATTTTTATAAAGATACAAAATAATTTAAAATCAATAAGAAATATGTAATAATTCATTAAAATTATGTACTAAATGTACATATAGACACATAAACACATACATCTGGGATATATATATATATTATATATATATATATATACACACAAAAGTTACACATAAACACATGTATCTCAGATACGTGTCTATATGTACAAAAGTTTATTCCTAAGACTGAAGAAAATATGTAGCAGGAAATTCTGAATTTACCAATGTGAATTTTGTTAGACTCCTTGGGTGAGTGAAACATTTATTTTAGATCTCAATGATCCTATTCACTTTTCTGTAATTTTAGTGTCTATACTGTATTATACCACAATTGCTTGTGAACCTGAATGCAATTATCTAACTGTGTACCCAAGGAAATATGACAATATGCTTAGAAGTATATTGTAATTTGTGTGCTGGTTGCAGTGGCTCACGCCTGTAATTCCAACACTTTGGGAGGCTGAGGCGAGAGGATCACGAGGTCAGGAGTTCAAGACCAGTCTGGCCAATATGGTGAAACCCCGGCTCTACTAAAAATACAAAAATTAGCTGGGCATGGTGGCACTCACCTGTAGTTCCAGCTACCTGAGAGGCTGAGGCAGAAGAATCACTTGAACCCGGGAGGCAGAGGTTGCAGTGAGACAAGATTGTGCCATTACACTCTAGCCTGGGTGACAGTGTGAGACTGTGTCTCAGAACACAAAAAAAGAAGTATAATGTAATTTGTATTCAAAATTTTTACCCACAGAATTTGGTATCAATCACACATATCTAGAAAATATTTATTACTTTTATATTTTGCAAAAACAAATTCATCTTCAAAATAATATTGCTATCCCCCTTACTCTGTCTCTTTCATTTGATCATTCTTATTACACAGCCTCTGAATCTCATTTAAAACTCTCTTCCATAATCCCTGGGTATAACTCTACTATCCATTATAATTGCAACATCTGCTTAATTTATCTTAATTCTAACTCATGATCTTGTCTTAATAAAATTCCATTGTTTGCACACATTTTTGTTGGACTCGCTTGATAAGATTTGGATGGTTATTACAGTAACTTTTTGAAAAGAGAAAGGATTGAAGCCTGGCAGAACTGTATTAAAATCCCTTTTGCATTTACTGGTTAAGTAAACTTAGGCAAGCTATTTCAGATTACTGGGTCTTGGAATCCTCATCTGTAAAATAAAACATTTTGTTTACATCACCGTTGTAAAGATTAAATAAGATGATCCATATTAAGTTCCTCACTTTGCTCCTGAACATAGAAGACCCTCGGTCATAGTAATTTTTATAATTATTCATACAATTATTTTCTGAAGTGGTTGCATTTCCCAATTATTGGTGTGGTACTCATTGTTTTCATTAAGCTAGAGGACGCCCTTGAGAAATGATCTAAGTGGAAAAGATAAAGAATGAGTGTAAAGGAAGCGAGTAGTTAGGAGCACTGCAAATTTATAGTGGAATAGTGGAAAGGTTTTATTATGTGTAATGGCAGCCAGTAGCACTGAAAATTCAAGTGTATTCTATTAAAGTTATTGTACTGTCCTATAAAGATGGTTTTATTTTTTAAACTTTGGATAGGTATTTGTTAAGTTCAATTTTTGCATAGACTTTACTCACAGAATTGTGAGAATGAAGCATCTTATTTATACTAGAATTAAGGGATTAGTAGTGGGTCTAAATATTTTAATCAATAGAGTCTCAAATTTCTTCACTGGGTTCAGACTGAAGGGGAGATAGATTTAGCCCATTATTCACTTTTTCTCCCACTGATTACAATTAAAAATTCTAGGGCCGGGCGTGGTAGCTCATGCCTGTAATCCTAGCACTTTGGGAGGCTGAGGCAGGCTGATCACAAGGTCAGGAGAGAGATCGAGACCATCCTGGCTAACGTGGTGAAAACCCATCTCTACTAAAAATACAAAAAAATTAGCTGGGCTTGGTGGCGGGCACCTGTAGTCCCAGCTACTCAAGAGGCTGAGGCAGGAGAACGGCGTAAACCCGGGAGGCAGAGCTTGCAGTGAGCTGAGATGGTGCCACTGCACTCCAGCCTGGGTGACAGAGCGAGACTCCATCTCAAAAAAATTAAAAAAAAAAAAAATTCTTAAGTAAATACATAAAAAAATTACCTAATGACTCTGAAAAGTATAAAAAGTATATAACAATGACCAGATTGAGATGGAAAGTGAAACCTTGAAGAATGACAAGAACCACATGACCTTTTTCTCCTTATATATTCCAGCTTTGGTTTGAAGGTAGCTGAATCCCACAAATGCTTGTGTGCTTGGACGATAAATTCTCTAGGATAAAAAATCTCTTTCTGTTCAACACTTTGAAGTGAAAGGCCTCTGTAAGACACAAGAGTAAGTTAAGGAAAATACCTTGTTTCCCTCAATCTCTCTCCCAGCCCAAGAAATCTCAGGATCAAAGTCCCACTGCTGCTGTGGCAGGGATATTGGCAATGCAGCCCTGCCAGCATCTAAATCCCTATTAAATGGCAAGATAATTTAGGGAAGGTGGGGGGAAGGTCTTTTCTGGTCCAAGGAGTATTAGGTGACGTTTCTTATTTTCTCTTTCTTTTTTTCTGGCTGCTCCCTTCTGACCAGTTACATAAATATGCAAACAGAGCAAGGGGCTAGAATCCTGAGACAAATCAATTTTTCCTGATGAAAGACATCAGGAAGAGAAGCCCTTGGGATCAGGAGAGTGTGGGGAGGAAGGAGCAAGAAGCTAGAAAAAGGTATACCCTAAATCTGCACATGACCTGACCCAAGTCTCAGGCTCACTGCTGAGCTCAACATGAATCTAACAGGTCACTAGCAACACATGAAAGGCATTGAGAACTGAGCTGCAGTGCAGACCACCCCTCAAGCATGCCCAACAGCAGTGGCAGCAAAGTTTAGAGCATAAAACAGACCTTTTAAAGGAATTGAAAAGAAAGCACATCAACCGACAATAACAGAAATAATCTAAAAGTCAATTAACACAAAGATTACTGGAAAACCTGAAATATTTGGAAATTTTAAAATGTACCGCTAAATAATTTATGGGTAAAAGACTAAACTTCAAAAATGTCAGAAAATGTACTGAACTAAAAGAACATGAAAACAAAGTATTTAAAATTTGTGGGATGAAGATTAAAAGGGTACTTAGACAAAAAAAAGTCTACCAGTAAATTCCTGTGTTAGAAATAAAGTTCTCAAATAAGTAATCTAAGATTTCACCATAAGAAAGTAGGAAAAGAAGAATAAACTCAATCTAAATCAAGCAGAAAGAAAATCAATTAATGAAGATAAGAGCAAAAATTTTAAAATTGAAAACATAACAAAAAGTAGAGAAAACTCAATGAAATAAAAAATTGCTTAAGCATGCTTAATGACATTTGGCATCATGAAAATGATGAATCAAACATTAAAATTGTGATTTACAAAGAAAAATAACTGCAAGGAGTACAAAAATAATAAAAGTAGTCTTAGAACATTGAGGAAAAGCTCTCATTGATTGTTATTTGCAGAGTCTCACTGCAGAGAGGGTTTATGGAGAAAGAGGTCATTTGGCTGGGTGGAGGATGTAGCATATATAATCTACCTGAAGCAGGAGACAGCATGCTTAGTTTGTACAGTTTAATTTGTACAAGAATATCAAGTTTAGATCCTATCGAGTAACAGAGATCATGGTGCAAGCTATGAGAATAAAACATTCATTTTTTTACTCAAGAAATGTTTATTAGATCCTACTACTTGTTCTAGGTGCTAAGATTAGAGTATTAATAAAAAAGAGTCAGCCAGGCACAGTGGCTCATGCCTGTAATCCCAGCACTTCGGGAGGCTGAGGCAGGCGGATTGCTTGAGGCCAGGAGTTTGAGACAGCCTGGCCAACATTGTGAAACCCTGTCTCTACTAAATATACAAAAATTCGCCAGGCATGGTGGCAGGCACCTGTAGTCTCAGCTACTCGGGAGGCTGAGGCAGGAGAATTGCTTGAGTCAGGAAGCTGAGGCTACAGTGAGCCAAGATCGTGCCTCTGCACTCCAAGATGGATGTCAGAGACTCCATCTTGGAAAAAAAAGAAAAAAGAAAGAGTCAAAGCAATTGCCCTAATGGAACTCAACAAACTTGCAGGGGAACACAATAAACAAATAAATAATAAATATATAAGTAGTCGAATGGTTTTGGGTGCTATGGAGAAAGTGAAATAGGATAAAAGAGATAGGGAATGTGAGGAATGGGTGAAGATTGCTATATTACAATAAGTGATAAGGGACGACCCTTTTGATTATGTAAACTTTGAGCAGAGATCAGAAAGGAGTTAGGCATGAAGATATGTGGCTGAGAAGGATTCAAGGTAGCGGAACAACAAGTGTAAATGACTTATGGTCAGAGCACGGCTGATGTATTCGGAGAGCACTAAGGTGTTCAGAGTGATTGGAGAGTGAAACAGAGAGAGAAGAAGAAAACAGCCGGATCACACAGGCCCAGCCGAGCAGATCATGCACATACTCTGACAGTGGAAAATCTCCAACAGAGGAGTGATGCAACCTGAGCTACCTTCCAAAACGGTCTTTCTGGCTGTTATGTGGAGAACAGACTGGGGACTTGGAGGCAAGAAATTAATATTGGAATGAGTTCAATGGGAAATGGAAGGAGAGTAAGTGAAAACAGCTGATTTAAACAACTTTTTAAAATAATTTTGCTGTAAAGGGAAAGGAGGAATGAAGCAGTAGATAGAGTGGCATGTGGTGTGAAGGAAGTGTTTTTATTATTTTTCACAGTGAAAATATGTTAACAAATGTTTGTTTTGATAAAAACAATCCATAGGGCTGGAAATACTAACGGTGCAGAATATGGAGGGGAGGATTACTGTAGTTTAGAGTTCCAAGTTGTCAAAAGTAGAGGACTGGATGGAAATACAGGACTGGGGCATACATGCTTGGTTGCAGGAGGGAAGACAGATGTAGGTAAAGATGTACATGGTTTGCTTCAATATGGTGTGGAGAACTTGTGGAATTTCTTTCCTGAATGCTTCTGTATTTGTTTGTTTGTTTCTTTGTGTTTTTCCCCTTGGAGTTGGAAATAAATTCATCAGCTGAAATTAAAGAGAATGGAGGAGATTTTGAAAAATTGCCATAATGGGGAATAATGTAACTTTTGTTTTAGGAAAGAAAGTCTAGTATAGAAGTGGATTATATGTGTATTTTTAGGTATGCCTCTCCAAACGTACTATTCAATTTGACTTGAAACTCTGGAAAAAAAATGGCAGTAAAATTACTCGGGTTTCTTTAGAGAAATAGAACCAATAGGAGGGGTGTGCGTGTGTGTGTGTGTTTGTGTGTGTGTGTGTGTAAGGAGGAAGAGAGATTTATTTTAAGTAATTGGTTTATGTTATTATGGGGGATGGAAAGCTTGCAATCTGCAGGGCAGGCCAGCAGCCTGTAGACCCAGGGAAGAGTTAATGTTGCAGTCTCATGTCTGAAGGCAATCTGGAGGCAGAATTCCTTTTTCCCTGGGGAACCTCAGTCTTTTCTCTTAAGTCCCTCAATTGATTGGATGAGGTCTACCCACATTATAGAGGGTAATCTGCTTTACTCAAATTCTACTGATTAAAATGTTAATCATATCTCAAAAATACCTTCACAGAAACATCTAGACTGGCATTTGAACAAACACTGAGTCCCATGGCTTAACCAAGTTGATACATAAAATTAACCAGCATATGCTGTAACCAGAAAGGAGGCTAAACTCTAGGTCTTCCAGCAATTCTTTTGCTTTTTGCACTACTAGAAAGCTAAATCAGTACTTAGTATGCAAATATGGGATTTCCTTCTCATTTCATGGATATTCATCTAGTAAATTCTTGCTTTGATGAAATTTTAATAAAACCATCAGAGAAGATCAGCGGAGTGTGGGGAGGATGTTGAAGTTAAAACATATAAACAAATGATACACACAATTAAGTATTAGCAAGGAACTGCTACTGTTACTTTATATCATGCAATCCCCACCCTAAGTTTAAAAATTTTGGTATTATAAATTCCTTATTACAGACAAGAAAATGGAGATTAGAAGATGTGACAATGTATGCTCTAGAGTCTAGGATTCAAATGCAGAACTCTGTGACTTCAGGGTCCAAGCTGTTATATTTTAAAATGCTCTGCCTTGGGCTACAGTCTGAAAAGAAGATGTAGGCTTGAGTTCTGGCTCAACCAATGGCTAACCATATTCCCTGGCATATCTTGTAAATAATATAAGTGCCAGTTTCTTTCTCTATACATGATAAAAATAACATTATGTGCTCTGTCTGGCAGTACTTTTTGAGGAACAGATGAGAAACTTCATGTAAAAGTCTTTCTAAATTTTAAAACAGACCTCATATATAAGTTTTTACTTCCTATGATCTGAATGTTTGTGTCTTCCCAAAATTTAGATGTTGGAACTTAATCTCCAATGTGACAGTATTAAGAGATGGGTACTTGGGCAGGTGATTAGGCAGTGAGGGCTCTGCCCTCATGAATGAGATTAGTGTTCTTATAAAAGATGCCTGAGGGAGCTTCTTTGCCCCTTCCACCATGTGAAGGAAAGGCACCATCTTTGAAGCAGAGAGTGGGCCCTCAGCAGACACTGGACCTGCTGGCCCCCTGAATTTGACACCCCAGCCACCAGCACCCTGAGCAATAAATTTCTGTTCTTTATAAATTACCCAGTCTAAAATATTTTGCAACAGCAGTCCAAATGGACTAAGAAATTACTATTATCATGTGAAAACAATTAGCATTTCCCCAATGTATATTGATCTGCAGAATTATTTTAAAAATGGAGCTACCTCACTATTGCTGACTTTGGAAATCCATACAATTTTAGAAAACAGAGGGTCCCAGGGCTTAGCAATTTGGAGTGATCATTGTTTTCTTTATAATATTTGAAGAAAAAGTAAAAAGTAATTCAATTTAAATGTAAGAAATGTCCCTAGTTGATAAGAATTCAAGTATGCATTCAATAAATTGCAATATGGCATTCAATTCCAAAGAAAAATGCTAACAAAATACATATTAATTTTAATATCCATCTTGTCTACTGAATGATTTTACTCTGATGACACACACCTGCCATGTTAACACCTAGAGCAGAATTAGACTCATATAATTAATTAGCTATATCTCACAATCCTTTCTATGCCATGGGCCTGCAGGTGCCCACTGATTTGGGATTCATTTAACCTCAGTTTTGTGACAGCCGAGCAAGATCTGGGAATACAGCAGCCAAAATTACAACAAAGTTCCACAACTTACTTGAAGAGTGTTTAAAAGGTAACTTTTATTTCCTCAAACTACAATAAATATCTCAGAGACTGTTCTTTATACCTGGCTCCAATAATGGAATCTATAAAATGCTAAATAAATAAAATTCAGCAGTAGAAATTACAAAAATATTCCATTATTTGTGGCTAATGATACTTTCTGTGGACGATACTTTTTGTCTATTGAAGAAAATTCATTATTAAATGTAATACTCTTATTCTAATTATCTTCTTTAAAATAGAATTTAGTCATTTCATTAGAGTATTACTAGTGCTGTGAAAATGAAAAGCTGGTGATATATAATGGAACCACTATACTATTCTTTATTCCTATATTTCAGTTATAAAAAATGCATTTTATATTTTCTCTTATGCATTATATTCAGTTTCTACATGTACACACATGTTCACACTTAAACAGAATGAAGAAACTGAAATGTGATTTGGATTGGTCAATTAAGCAACCTGTTGTAACTAATTTTGTCTTCTTTTAAACTGTATATTTTTTTAAAAAATTGAATTTATTTTTGGTCATGTGCTTATTGCTCCAAAAAGTGTGTGTGATATTTTACTCTTATAAAAATCTTTTCTTGGTTTTATTCCTTTTATTGTCTTGTCTACACAGCGTGTTTTGTACACTTTTAAGCTATGCTTTGCACTCTTTTTTGTTTTTGTTGTTATTTTGTTTGTAGTACAGATGAAATTGTAGTACTCTTTTGGTTTCTTTGTATTTCTCATTATGTTTTGGAAGAAGGCGCAAATAAAGAATTAATTCTGATCTCCACTAATTCCCTCATTACAAAATATATGCAGTTCTTTTAGGTCTGGGTCACTTGGAGTTTTATGTTATCACTTATATTCAGTCTCCTAATGCTCATTCAAGAAACTGTATTCAATAAGAGATGATATAATAATAATAGAAGTTAGTATTTACTGTGCTTTTACTGTATAGTTAGTATCTTTTTGCAATATTACTAATTAAGTTTTATTACTATACTTATTTTACAAATGAGAAAATTGTGGTCCTGTAATTTAATACAATTTTCCAATGACACACTCCTAGCAAATGGCAGAGGCTGGCTTTGGTCCAGGTTGGCTTTGTTGGCCTAAGTAAAGAGCCACACAGCTATAAACTTTGTTATCATGCTCTAATGATGCTATTTGTAGAAAAGTCAGCTTGCCCTCTTGAAAAACTGCAGTGTCTCTCATGGTAGTTGCTCCCTGCTCTGAATCTTCCCTGATAGAAAATAATCTTCCTTTTCATGCAGTTCTACCCTTTGAAGACCATAAAAAATTCAGATACCCATGGGATATAGAATAAATACATAGAAGGGAAGACAGAGTCTTGTGCACAATTAGTGCATACTTTTATACTATAACTCTACATTGCTTATTAATAATGTCATAATGTAGTGGGGTTTTTTGTTTGTTTGTTTTGAGACGGAGTCTCGCTCTGTCGCCCAGGCTGGAGTGCAGTGGCGCCATCTCGGCTCACTGCAAGCTCCGCCTCCCAGGTTCACACCATTCTCCTGCCTCAGCCTCCCGAGTAGCTGGGACTACAGGCGCCCGCCACCACGCCCGGCTAATTTTTTTGTATTTTTAGTAGAGACGGGGTTTCACCGTGTTAGCCAGGATGGTCTCGATCTCCTGACCTCGTGATCCACCCACGTCGGCCTCCCAAAGTGCTGGGATTACAGGCATGAGCCACCGCGCCCGGTCCATAATGTAGTTTTAATTGACTAATGTCATATCAATTTTCATAGTATTTATTAAACTATTAACGGACTAAACATAAAATAATAAGCTTTGATAGTTTTTAAAATTCTTTGCGATCACCTGCATTTTGTCCTCCTGCTTCCAGGTGTTTGTTAATTTTAGAAAAGCCAATTATATACATTTCCCTACAAGCCTAATGTCTACTTACAGTGACATTTGAAGATATTATTTGAATCTAATTTTTCCAACTCTCACCTGGTTTCATGTCACGAGATGGTTGGTGAGTCCTCACCTTTAGGACTTCTCTTTTTCATAATGGCCTCTAGGGTCTAGTTTCTTCTTTGGCTCTGGTTTTCTTTTTTCTTCTACAGGCTAGTGGCTCAAGCCCTGTTTTTTCAATGGAGGTATCTATCTGACAATAAGGAGAACTATATGGGCCGGGCGCAGTGGCTCAGGCCTGTAACCCTGGCACTTTGGGAGGCCGAGGCAGGTGGATCACGAGGTCAGGAAATCGAGACCTTCCTGGCCAACATGGTGAAACCCCGTCTCTACTAAAAAAGAAATACAAAAAAAAAAAAAAATTAGCCAGGTGTGGTGGTGAGCACCTTTAATCCCAGCTACTCAGAAGGCTGAGGCAGGGGAATGGCTTGAACCCAGGAGGCGGAAGTTGCAGTGAGCCGAGATCGCACCACTGCACTCCAGCCTGGCGACAGTGCAAGACTCCATCTCAAAAAAATAAAATAAAATAAAAATAAAAAAATAAGGAGGACTATATCAGCTCTCTCAGCTTAAGCAGACAGAGGATTCGCAGGCATTTACAGAGAATACCAGTAGAACATGTTCACATTCTTGTCGCGCTAAAGCACTTACCTTTCCATGATTTGCTTTTTCCAACTTTATAAATGGTTCTGTAAGCAACCTAAATATAAGCTCTGATTTCGGGATCATCAAATGCTCTTTCTATAAAGATATTCAATTTATATTTATAAAATGCAAATCACATTAAACTTCATCTATTCTTTCATTAATTTAATGTTAAATGTATTTGTTGAGCAATTGTGGAAGGTGAAGAACATTGTGAAGATTTGTGCAATTACAATTAAAGAAATGAATAAAATAAAAAGAAAATCATGAAGTCTACATAGCTGAGAAATAAGGCCTCTAATACAAACGGAGCTTGAGAACTTTCAGTAACTTAAAGCATAAATATAAAGAAGCTTCTGTAGCGATAAACGCACCACCTCTCTTGAAAACTTGATGTCCAGTCTATCCACAAAGCTATAAATTCTAAATCCAAATGTGTCAGCTATCATTTTTACTTCATTCTGCTTTCACACTCTATTTGCATTGTTGCAATTATTTCTTAATATATTTTCCAGCTTTCATTCTTAATCATTCACCTCAATCAACCTCCACATAGAAATTTGAGTGAGTTTTAATAAGCACGTATCACGTCATGTTGTTGGTCTGCATAAAGTCTAACAATGTTCATTACAAATGGTGTCCTGGTACTATGGTCTGAATGTTTGTACTCCCTAAAATCCATGTGTTGAAACCTAGTCCCCAGTGTGATAGTAAAAAGAGGTGCAGCTTTGGGGAAGTGATTATCTCAAGAGAGTGGAGCTGTTATGAATGGGATTAGAGTCCTTATAGACTCCTTATAAAAAAAAAAAAAAGGAGCCAAGGGGGCCAGGCACAGTGGTTCACGCCTGTAATCCCAGCACTTTGGGAGGCTGAGGAGGGCAGATCACTTGAGGTCAGGAGTTCGAGACCAGCCTGGCCAATATGGTGAAACCTCGTCTCTACTAAAAATACAAAAATTAGCTGGGCGTGGTTGTGCGCCCCTGTAGTCATAGCTACTCATGAAGCTGAGACAGGAGAATGGCTTGAACCTGGGAAGCGGAGGTTGCAGTGAGCCAAGATCACACCACTGGACTCCAGCCTGGAAGTCACAGCAAGACCCCATCTCAAACAAACAAACAAAAAAATACTGGACCCAAGGGAGCTCATTAGCTTTGCCACCATCTAGGAACACAGTAAGAAGGGGTCATCTATGAGAAAACATATTGAATCTGCCAGTACCTCAATATTGGACTTCCCAGCCACTAAAACTGTGAGAAATAAATTTTGGTTGTTCATAAGCCACCTGGCTGAGAAAGAATAAAATCCAAATTTCTAACCTTGACCTACTTTGTCTTTACTTCCCTCTGTAATTCCATCTCCCAATATTACCTGTTCCATATAGTAAATACCTGATGTGTAAAAGAAAGACAGCATAGTTCTTTATAAGGGTGGTTCCTCCTTGATGTTTAGGTCTTAGCTTAAATTGTTTCTCCTCACAGCTTTCATGAACACTTGCTAGGATGAATTGTGGCAGCATAGAATCAAAATAAAACAAAAGGCAAATAAATACATATGTTAAGAAATAAAAATGGGCTTCTTAAATATTATGAGTAAGCAACACAGGATTGAGATGGTGGCTAGTTCTGTCTTACTACTTGATTACCTCAGTGGAGACAGGGACAGGTTCTATTTTAAATGTTATCTCTTAGCAAAGAGGGCACACCTTCTAGCTGAGTTAACCTTGTTTTTCTATTTTACCAACATTTTACTCTGACAGATTTTTACAAATATCTATTAGCCATTTGTATTTGTAATGTGTTATTAACAAATATAATGATTAATACTTAATATAAAATATTTATTAAAATGTTTGTACACTTTTAAACTTACTGTGGAGGAGAAAAAGTTAGAAGGGTTGCTCATCAAATGTGACTTGGGCCAGGAGCGGTGACTCACGCCTGTAATCCCAGCACTTTGGGAGGCCGAGGCAGGCAGATCATGAGGTCAAGAAATTGAGACCATCCTGGCCAACATGATGAAATCTCATCTCTACTAAAAAATACAAAAAATAGCTGGGCGTGGTGGCACACACCTGTAGTCCCAACTACTCAGGAGGCTGAGGCAGGAGGATCACTTGAACCCAGGAGGCAGAGGTTGCAGTGAGCCAAGATGGTGCCACTGCTCTCCAGCCTGGTGACAGAGAGAGACTCCATCTCAAAAAATAAACAAACAAACAAAAAAAGAGAGAGAGACTTGATGGATAATATTCAAAATACATAATGAGAGTCTGATAGCACTGAGAACTCCAAGGAGAGGGAACAATGGGTCAGCAAGACCAGTGCCCACCAGCTGATTATTAGCCCTGACTTGCCGCAAAGCAACCATTTAACTCAGGAGTATGTGGTTAAATAAAAGCTCTACAGTAAAAGGTTCTGAAGACGGCCTGTCTTTCGTTGGTTGCCCAAAGGAGGAGAAGCATATTTGGGAAAAGAAGAGTCAGACTGTGGATTTCTCTAAGTGGACAATCCAGAGGAGCCTAGCAGAGAGATCTGGTATCCAGACATACATTTGGAGGTCAGAACACACATTTGGACACGAAATTCTAAAGAGCGGGCCTTCTAAAGAGCAGCCATGCTTTTTTGGACAGCACTTGTTAAATGGCAAATTCAGATTCAGCAGGATTGAGTGAATCATGAAATTCATATTTCTGACAACTTCACAAATCAGACCTGTGCTAATCCACAGACCATGCTTTGGATAGCAAGGTTCTCTGCTGGTGTATGGAAGAGAAGAGAAATTAGGACATTGAGGAAACCATTTTTAAGGGAGAAGTAGAAAAAGAGGAGGCAGCAAGGAAATTGAGAAAGTGTGATGTGAAAGAAGTCCAGGAGAAAATGAGAAAAGAGAAAATGAGCAAGAAAATTGAGAAAGTGTGATAAAAAGAAGTACAGGAGAAAATGGTGTCACTGAAGTCATATTTTTGTTGCTTTTTTCTTTCAGTTTATATTAACTAACATTAAACAGTATTTGAGTAATTCTCTAGAGTAGCTTGATTTTTCTAAATAATTTTTGTTGTTCTTATAAGGTGCAAAGACAAAAAAAATGCTCATTCTTTGTTGCAGACAGAATACTGGTCCTTGTGGGGTGAACTCATTTTATTCGGCATTTAGCACCCGAAAAGCATGTTGGTTTGTAAGTGTTTAAAATCCAATTCAGACCACTTTGTGCCCTAAGAAACAATACTGCATTATAGAATTGGCAGAGGAGTCAAAAACTCAACTGCAGGGAGGGTGGTGTTGCTGCTGGGCCTCAACATTCACTAAATATTGGGCCTTAGATACAATCACGACCTCAGCACACAGATGTAATTCTCTGAGCCAACAGAGAAGCTTTCTCTTCATGGAGTGATAAGGTTTCCACGTTCAATAGTTTATATTTTAAAACTTTTGTCTCCTATATGGCAAAATATCAAGAAAACAATGATCTAATCTAGCATAGCCTGTATCAGGATTATGTAAGAGAGAGAAGATGTCCAGGACTCATATGATTAGAGCTTGAAAGAGAGCAGTTGTCAGAATATGGGGAAAATGAGGGAGAAATCAGGCAAATCAGGCAGGTGAGTGCTGGGTCAGAGAACAAAATGTATCCACTACAACAAAAAACATAAATACACGCACTATTGTATCTCCTGATGTTAGTCGGTGACATTATTAATAGAGGTTATATGGGTTCCCAAAAAGTATAGGATTAGGCAGACATGTAGGAACTTAATACCATGCCATTGATGTATATGTTCTAATGAATGAATTGAGTTACTTTGAAACAATGAATGTATACACACACTAACACCACTCACATTCACTGAGAATAAAATTATATATCTTTTCTGAAAACTCCTGTTTTCCGTATAGCAGCAAGTTGCCAGAATATTTATTTTTGATGCCTCTATCTACAGTTACATCCTTTTTTTGTAACATCCTTAAACTAAAGGAAGAGCAACAACATTACCCCCTATATGCAATAAATGCAAGTTTAACTAAACATATTTATAAGAAACAGTTAAAATTAGCATATAATAATCTTTTTGAATTTGTCAAATGAGCATTAAACAAAAAAGTCCGATGTTGAAAAACGGATAAAAGTGACAGATTTTTATCAGAATATTGAAAACTTCAAAATAGTTTCTAGTATACAACTATTAAAAATGTTCTTAAATTTTCCATTTAGACATTTCAGCAGTTTGGAAGTACTCATAGTCCATTTGCACTTCTTTTCTCTGCTTCCAGCTATGAGCTTGAAATTGTTTCCTTCGGGGAACTAAAAATCCTTTTAGAACTTGCTTTTCTCTCCTCTATTTTATCACACATCTCATTTTGCTAAGAGACCAAATCCACATTTAAATACTAATGTGATAAAAATATATTTATCATGGAAGAAAGTGATATCTTTTATTTGAATTTGAATGGATGGAGACATTTCAAATTTTATCTGGCATAAGAGAGCATAGTTTGGAAATAATAAGTCAGAGGAGAATCTCCAGAGCATACTCGTGTATGCCAACTGGAGGTTAGATTTAAATAATTAGTGAAATCACCGTTTGTGTGCTAGAAATGTGACATCTCTGCTCTGCACATTACTGCTGCAGAGATCAAATCCAGAAAATTGTCTTCCAGGAACTTTAAGATCCACCACATTGACTAAGCCATAGGGAAATTTTACCCTTAATTAAGAGTTAGAAGTTGTATTGGTATAAGTGAATCATTATAAAGGTGGAAAAAACAAGATTAGCTATCTCTATAAGGAAAAGCAATAATTACTAATGAGCATGGATCATTAGTGAGAGCCAAATTTTTTTCTATTTTTAATTACAGGTAGCATGATTTTTTAATAAGTCCTTAGTGTTTTATCTTCATGCAGGTCCACTCAGAATAGGAGGGATGAGTAATGAGGTGATTCTGGAGAACTGGACACCCAACTTCATGACTTACCTAGACTGATATGGTTTGGATGATTGTCCCCTCCAAAGTTCATATTGAAATTTAATACCCATTGTTGGAGGTGGGGCCTAGTGGGAGGTGTTTGTGTCACTGGGCCAGATCCCTCAATAATAGCTTGCTGCCATTCTTGTGGTAATAGGCGAGTCCTCACTTTGAGTTCATGCTAGACCTGGTTGTTTAAAAGACTGTTACACCACCCCACTTCTTTCTCTCTTGTTCCTATGCTCGCTATGTGATATGCCTGCTCCTCCTTCACCTCCCACCATGATTGGAAGCTTCCTGAGTCCCTCACCAGAAGCAGATCCCACCACCATGTATCCATGAAGCCTGTAGTACTGTCAGCCAAAATAAACCACTTTTCTTTATAAATTACCCAACCTCATGTATTTCTTTAGAGTGACACAAGAATGGAATAATACAGGAAAAGAACAGGAGGGATCAGTAATGAGGTGATTCCAGGGAAAATAATGAAGTGATTCTGTGTCTATTTCCTTTATAACATATCTAGACAGTCTAGGAGAAAAAAGACAGTTAAGCATTACCAAGGAAGTAATACTGAGGTTTTCTGGAGCTATGAAACTAACCAAGATGGATGATAAATCTATCAAGTCCTTCCTGCAGCATCTCCTTAAGGCCAGATTATATCATGGAAACTCAATGACCAGCTACTAATGTCAACATTTCCTCAGCTTAAATAAACCACTTTTTTTATAATTCTTGTGGCTTGATGGAAAAAAACAGGAAACTTTCTTTTTATACTTGTCATTTTTAATCATTAGTTAAGTGGAGTTTAAGAACTATTATAGTTTGTTCTATATATTTCCCATTTCTTCCTTACATGCTCATGTGTATCACCCTACTTGCAGTTTACAGTGTTTTAAAAATGCTTATCCACACTCTCATCACCATCCTGCCTTTACCTCAGTAAGTTTGTCCTTGTAGCCAGGACATTTATTAGTTTTCAGAATGTTATTGGGAAATAGCTCAGAAAAAAAACAAGATTATGATTTCCTTTCCTTGGGACCCTTCTATTTTCACATAATTTTAGCACACTTTTCTTCCATGACAGCTTGTGACATGAGTCAATCAATACTAGGCTCATCACCATTTCCTCATTTGCCAGCAACTTTAAAATTATTGCACTACACAACTGTATTGATCCATAAATAAATGGCTGATAGTTTGACTGGCAGTTTTATGGTTTTATAGAAATTATAAAGTAGACCCAAAGATTCTAAATGACTCTACTTCACAGAGAGTAGATGGCTAATATTCTATGGGATATAAAAAGGAAGTAGAACATGAAGATCTAAAGGTTTTTTTAGTATTTATATCCATAGACCCATATGTTATACTGTTCTAACAGTAGGATCTTCTTTATATATTAAAAGGTTGATGTAGGTAACATTGCTTTCGGGAAATCAATACTGAAGACAGTATGACTTAGGAAAGGGAATAGTAAAATCCCAGGGCCTGCTACTGAAACAACTGGCTCTGAGTTAAGAAAGAAGGTGTATACTTTAGACATTGCAAATAGAAAGTGGTATATAAATTATAGACCTAAAATTTTTAATACATCAAAAACTGATGTTTTTACATCAGTTTACGTGAAAGGTTAAACTTTCCTTCTTCTATCACCTCTCTGCCCTGCCTTCTAGGTAAAAAATGTGTGGCTCTCAACACCAACGAATGAAGTATGTTTGCCTAATTCCTATAACTTTCTAGGATAAAGATTGTTTCTATGAAGAGAGAGTACTCAGTAGTACGCCTGTGGCAAATGATGACAGGAATTCTAACATGATGAAGGAGGCAATGAAAGCTGAAAGCTGTGGAGTACAGGGACTCTAGTTTATCAAGATAAGATGTTGATAAAGCATTTTACATAAACTAAAGACATTCAGAAAGTGTAATTTTGCAAGAATCAAATATCACAGATGTCTACAGGCTGTCCAGTGTCTCTTTGCTTGGCTAGAATTCTTATCTGGCCACTGTTGAAAGACCCTCAGGTGATGATATTAGGTTGGTGCTAAAGTAATGGCAAAAAGCAGTTACTTTGGCATCAATCTAGTACATCTGATGAATGTACCTTCTCAATCCTCCCTAATTCTCAGCACACTGTGACCTGAAATGAGCCAAAAATGGTATGTTATTCAGAGGTATAGAGCCACAAGAACAGAAAAGCAAACACCACATGTTCTCACTCGTAAGTGGGAGTTGAACAACGAGAACACATGGACACAGGGAGGGAAACACCAATCACATACTGGGGCCTGTCGGTGGGGATGGGGGTAGAGGAGGGATAGCATTAGGAGAAATACCTAATGTAGGTGACGGGTTGATGGGTGCAGCAAACCACCATGGCACGTATATACCTATGTAAAAACCTGCACGTTCTGCACATGTACGCCACAACTTAAAGTATAATTAAAAAAAAGGAGTTACAATTTTTAGTACAGAATTTTGATCCTGAAATTACACTTTGTTGTCCAAGAATTAATTGGGAAATAACTAATGCCTCATTGGAGTTCTGCATATGTACGTGCACATTTATATGTTTGAATAATAAATATATCTATGAACCGTGTGGAATTGCTCAGATTAGATTATTGTTGACCTTCAAAATAGGATTTTTTTTTTTACAATTCAACTTGTAATTGACGAGGCCATAAAAATAGAAATTTTGAAGAAAAATATTTTCTTCTCTTCGTCACTCCTTGGAGTTCCTGGCACATGGGAAGTGTTGCATAAGTACTTCTAATTCTAAGGAAGAGGCGTATCTCAAATACAACTGTTAGCAATGGTGTACCTGACCTTCCCTAGCAGAAAATCATTTATCTTCCTATTCAATGCAAGTGCATCCTCCCAGCTTTCAGAAAAAAAAAGATTTAGAAATGAACATGTTTTACTACTCTATCTGATACAGGTTTACAGAACTAAGCTTTCATTGTTGTTGTTGTTAGCATAATTATGTAAATGTCAGTGGTTTTTTGACTCTGTTTTTCAGTCTGTCCTTTTTCCTCTAAATTACTGTTGTATTAAATTGAATGAAGTTGAGAAAAATACATTTTTCAAGCATAAGTTAAATATGAATTGGTAACAGGTATTATAGTTTGAAATTATTTAGAGTTACAACATTTTTCCTATAGAATAAAGAATGATAGAAGGCATTTATTTATCTCAAGCTTCATGTAATTCATAGAAGAAAGAGAAAATGCAGAAATAATAGAAGATCATTCCAAAACTAATTACTGATTGGTATTTTCTAACTACTGCTTAGACAAATATGACACCTACCAATTAAATATATTTTGAAACACTTTTCAAATTATTATTTCCTCAAAAATTCTGACAACTCAATATTGGCCGTTTGGGGTTTATATAGTTCAGTTTCTTCGCAGAGATAACATTCCCTCCACAGCAACGGTCATAGGATCCTAATTCAAGTGTTTGTTCAACATCCTGTTGACATAGTTTATCTTTAAGACAGTTCTGTATAACATAGTCTGCATATCCAAGATTCTGGTAGATCACTTCACAGTTGCAGAATCTGGGTTTCAGATACCCACATAAGAATGTGGTTTAACATTCCAGGCCTGTGAGCCCCAAGCACTCTGGTATGCTATATTGGTTTTGTGGTAGAAGGAACATACAGTATATCAATTGAGAAGTAAAAATGTCTCTTCATTCAGATCCAATATATCTAGTAAAGCTTCCTTAAATAAGGTAAATATATATCAATACTTGACAAATACTCGTTGGTTTTATTTTTTCTAGTTTTTTAAATTGTCGAAGGTACATGGAAGGTGTATATATTTATGGAATACATGAAATGCTTTGATACAGGCATGCAATGCGAAATAAGCACATCATGGAGAATGGGGTATCCATCTCCTTAAGCATTTATTCTTTGAGTTACAAATAATCCAATTACAGTCTTCAAGTTATTTTAAAGTATACAGTTTATTATTGCCTATAGTCACCCTATAGTGCTATTAAATGGTAGGTCTTATTTGCTATTTGCATTCTGTTTTTTTTTTGTGCCCATTAACGATCCCCACCTACCCCTTAGCCCCCCGCTACTCTTCCAGACTCTGGTAACCACCCTTCAACTCTCTATATCCATGAGTTCGATTTGATTTTTAGATCCCACAAATAAGTGCACTTATGCAATATTTGTCTCTCTGTGCCTGGATTATTTCACTTAAGTTAGTGATCTTCAGTTCCATCCATGTTGTTGCAATGACTGGGTCTCATTATTTTGTATGGCTGAATAGTACTCCATTGTGTATATGTACCACATTTTCTTTATTCAGTCATCTGTGGATGGACACTTCGGTTGCTCGTATCTTGGCTACTGTAAACAGTGCTGCACCAAACATGGGAGTGCAGATATCTCTTTGATATACTGACTTCCTTTCTTTTGTGTATATACCCAGCAGTGGGATTGCTGGATCATATGATAGCTTAATTTTTAGGGTTTTGAGGAACCTCCAAACTGTTCTCCATAGTGGTTGTACTAATTTACATTCCTTCCAACAGTGTACAAGCTTCCTTTTCTCTACATCCTTGTCAACATTTGTTATTGCCTGTGTATTTGACACAAGGATACAAGCCTTTTTAACTGTGGTGAGATGATATCTCATTGAAGCCTTTTTTTTTTTTTTTTTTCAGACAGGGTCTTACTCTGTCACCCAGGCTGGAGTGCAGTGGCATGATCTTGGGTCACTGCATCCTCTGCCTCCCAGGTTCAAGTGAGTCTGTGGATTGTAAAATGTCCATTTTAACAACATTGATTCTTTCAATCCATGAACATAGAATATTCTTCCATTTTTTGATGTCTTCTTTGATTTCCTGCATCAGTGTTTTATAGTTTTTATTATGGAGATCTTTCACTTCTTGGGTTAATTTTTAGGTATTTCATTTTATGTGTGGCTATTGTAAATGGGATTACTTTATTTCCTTTTCATATTCTTCACTGTTGGCATATACAAATGTTTTGTATGTTTATTTTGTATGTTGAATTGTATCCAAATTCAACTTTACTGAATTTGTGTATCAGTGTTAATAGCTTTCTTCTGAAGTCTTTACGCTTTTTGAATTATAAGATCACATCATCAGCAAACAAGCATAATTTGACTTCTTCCTTTCCAATTTGGATGCCTTTCGTAGCTTTCTCTTGTCTTATTGAGAAAGCTAAGACTTGCAGTACTACATTGAATAACAGTGTTGACAGTGGGCATTCTTGTTTTGTTCCCAATCTTAGGGAAAAGGCTTTTTTTTCCCCCAATAAATATACTAGATGTGGATCTCTCAAATATGACTTTTATTATGTTAGGGTATGTTCCTTCTATGCCCAGTTTTTAAGGATTTTCATAATAATGTGCCATTAAATTTTATCAAACAATTTTTCAGCATCAATTCATGTGATCATATGGTTTTTATTCTTCA
The DNA here is from genome assembly GCF_029281585.2 of Gorilla gorilla gorilla. Lineage (NCBI taxonomy): Eukaryota > Metazoa > Chordata > Mammalia > Primates > Hominidae > Gorilla > Gorilla gorilla. The sequence continues at coordinate 75,894,284 of NC_073243.2, forward strand.
TTCTTTCGATATGATGTATCATATTGATTGATTTGTGTATGTTGAACCGTCCTTGCATCCCAGAGATAAATCTCATTTGATCATGATGAACAATCTTTATAATGTATTGTTGAATTTGGTTTGCTAGTTTTTTTTTTTGAGGATTATTGCATCAATATTCTTCAGAGATATTGACCTGTTGTTTTCTGTCTTATAGTGTGTCTGTGTCTGGTTTTGGTATCAGGGTAATACTGGTCTCCTAGAATGAGTTTGGTAGTATTCCCTTCTCTACTTTTCAGAATAGTTTGAGTAAGATTTGTATTAGTTCTTCAAATGTTTGGTAGAATTCAGCAGTGAAGCCATTGTGTTCCAGGCTTTTCTTTACTGGGAGACTTTAATTACAGCTTCAATTTCATTACTTATTATTGGTCTTTTCAGGTTTGCGATTTTTTTTTTCCAATTTAATCTTGGCAGGTTTTGTTTATCTTGGGATTTTTTTCTTTCTCCTAGATTTTCCAATTCATTGGCTTATTGTTGCTGATAGTGGCCACTAATGATTCTTTGAACTTTTGCAATATCAGTTATAATGTCTTGTTTTTCATTTATAATTTTATTTATTTGGGTCTTTTTTTCATAGTTAGTCTGGATAAAGGTTTGTCAATTTTGTTTCTTTTCAAAAAACCAGCTTAATATTTTATTGATCTTTTGTATTGTTTTCCTCATTCCAGTTTCATTCCTTTCTGCTCTGATCTTTATTATTTCTTTCATTCTACTAATTTTGGTTTGGTTTGAGCTTGCATTTATAGTTCCTTAAAGTGCATTGTTAGATTGATAATTTGAATTTTTTCTTTTTTTATGATGCGGGCACTCATAGCTATAAACTTCCCTCTGAGTACTGCATTTGTTGTATCCAATAGGTTTTGGTGCATTGTATTATCATTTGTTTCAAGACATTTTTCAATTTTCTTCTTAATTTCTTCATTGACCACTGGTAATTCAGGAGCATATTGTTTAATTTCCACGGTTTGATTTATCATCTCAACAAATTCAGAAAAAATTGACAAAATTTAAAAAAAAGCTTATGATAAAAATCAGCAAATTTAAAATGGAAGGAAAACATCCTTAGTCCATTAAAATGCACATAGATATCCAAAATTTTCCAGTGAATCATTTTCAAAACCAGTATCACATGTTATGTTGTTAAATAATGAATTGCTAAGTTGAATCAATACCATCATTCCATTATATTGCTATATTTTTCAAAGTTGTGAAACTGATATCATTTAATTACCATTTTAATAAAATTTATTTAAGAGACCATTTATAGTTTCTTAATACTATTGAAAGAGTATATTATTTTTCTAGGGATACTATAATAAATTACTATAAACTGTGTGCTTTACAACAACAGAAATTTAGAAGTCTGTAATCAAGATATTAGCGTGTCCATGCTTTCTCTGAAGACTCTAGGGAAGGTTTCTTTATTGCTTCTCTCTAGCTTTTGGTGTTTTTTTTAATTTTTATTTATTTTTTTTTTGGCAAATCTTGTCATCTCCTGGCTTGTAGATGCATCACTCCAATTCTGATTCTGCTTACATGTGTTCTCCTTGTGTATTTCTCTGTGTCTTCACATGGCCTTCTTCTAAGGACACTACTCATACGCTAATGCAGTCTGATCTCATTTTAACTAATTATATCTGCCAAGACCCTATATCCAGCTATGTTCATTTTGAGGTTCCAAATGGACATGAATTTTGGAAGGACGATTTGCTACTCAGTACAAAGTCCTTTCATTGAAATTCAGTACTATGTTTTTCTATGGCATTGTTTTTCTTCAAAAATATAGACATAATTTATTTGTAATGAAATGAACATAACAGTGAATGGTTTTATAAAACAAGATTCAACAGCAATGTCATATGTTACTTTAAAATATTCACTTTTAAATATTCACAACTATAGCTAAAATTTGTGATATGCTAATAGTAGGTAGCATACTATTAACTTTTAGTATTACAGAAAAAATATTTATTTCCATAATTGTAGCATAATTATTTCTCTGTTTTATTACAGGTTTATGAAGTATTTTCAAATTCTATGTATTCCTATGGTCCTTGATCCTAAAGTCCCCTATACAATAATTTATGAATTTTAATTAAAATCCAATATTACTAGGTAACTGTATTGTAGAATTACTCTTGATCTGGTTGCCTTTAGCCAAGGTGATAAGCGGTCATATTTAAAATTACATTGAATCCTATTTTTTATGTAAGTTTCTGCAACCTCCTTTGTATATGAAAATATGCAGTATTTTAATATAAACTTTGTCATCAATTTTTAAATAAACTTAATGTCCTTTCTCCAATTCATTGTTTTAGAAACTTCATTTTTCCTAATACAATTCTTTGACATACTCATCTTGAAATAAGTCTTATGTTCATTTTTGTTTTCAAAAAATAATTACCCTATATTATATATGGATTATGTTGCCTGTTATGTGTCTATTTATTAAGGCAGAATGCATTTAGGAAATGTACACAAATAAAAAAATATGTTCCTTAAAGCAAAATGATGTTGCCCTTGGATAAGTTACAGTTCATTATGTAGTTCACAGCACCTGTGTTCCCCAAGAGATACCATCAAAGGTCAGAACTTCTCAGTGGAAACAAAAGTAAACCACTTAGATGATTATTTTATTTTTGTTATTGATAATTAAAAAATGATAGTGTAGGTGGAAAGCAGTGGCTTACCTCTGTAAACCTAGAACTTTGGGAGGCTGAGGTGGATGAATGGCTTCAGCTCATGAGTTAGAGACCAGCTTGGGCAACATGGTGAAACCCCATCTCTACAAAAGCAAAACAAAACAACAACAACAACAAATAGAAGAACATGATGGTTTGCTCCTGAAGTCTCAGCTACATGGGAAGCTGAGGTGGGAGGATCGCTTGAGCCTAGGAGACAGGGATTACAATGAAACATGATCACTCCACTGCACTTCAGCCTGGCAGCCTGGGCAACAGAGTGAGACCCTGTCTCGAAAAAAAAAAAAAAAAAAGGAAAGAAAAGAAAAAAGAGATGATGTAATAAATGACACCAAATGTGTTTATTTTTCATTGGAATTTAATCAAATGAGTGGTAATTATATTCTCAAATTTACTGGTAAATAATGAAAAAAAGGCTGAACAGTGAAAGCTCTTTCGCCAGAAGCTAACTGACATAATGGAGACACGGTCAAGTACACAACAGCAATTATGAAAACTTTGACAACAATGTAGCATACAACAGTAATTGGAGGCATTTTGCTATCTATTATTTGCTATTCATTGAGAAATGTATATTTGATTTATAAATTTATCACTGGATTATGCATACATGCATTCCTCCATCTCATTAAAAATTACTTTTATAATTGCATTATTTTGTTTATTGAATTGACTTCCAAGAAATATTTGGTAACCCTGAATGCACTTTACATATTTTATTTTTATAATGAACAATTTTTCAGAAAACACAATTAATTGGGAATATATTCTAAAGGACATTTTTGGTATGGTTATTAATTTTTTATTCCTAAAACTCTAGGCAAATTTATGTTTCATAGCACAACCTACACTAAAATTTTTATTTCCATAAAACTAGAAGATATTGGATAGTCGTGTGCTCCTTGATATTGCTTCTGTGATTCAAAAATGATTCTGCTCTCTTTCTCTTCTATCTACGCTTTTACTAAATAAGTATCCAGAATTCTTCAGAAACATATGATAAACCCCAAGTTTATAAAATTTTAAGTTTATGAGAAGATTATCTATTGTTTTTAGCTGAAAACTTACAATTGAAACTCTTGGAATGTGAATACATTCCAAAGAGGTTTTTTTTTTTCTTTTCTTTTCTTTTTTTTTAATTTTATGCAGGACTTTCTGTATTATGTTAAGTAGCAGTTGGGAACATGGGCACCCTTATCTTGTTCTAGTTCTTAGAGAGAAAGATTTCAGTTTTTCCCTGTTCAGTATAATGTTGGCTGTGGGCTTGCAATATTTGACCTTCTTTTTATGCCAAATTGGTGAGTTTTAATTATGAAGGGTGTTGAATTTTATCAAATGCTTTCTCTGCATCTATTGAGATAATCATATGGTTTTGGTCTTTTATTCTGTTTATGTGATGTATTACATTTAATAATATGCATATGTTGAACTATCCTCACATCCCTGGTATAAAGCCCACTTGATTATGGTATATTATCTCTTTGATGTGCTGTTGGATTCAGTTTGTTATGTTCATCAGGGATATTGGCCTGTAGTTTTCTTTTTTGTTGTGTCCTTGACCAGTTTTGGTACTTGGGGTGATACTAGACATGTATAATTAATTAGGGAGTATCCATCTTCCTTGAATTTTTGGAAGAGTTTCAGGAGGACTGGTATTAGTTATTAATTTTTCTATTTTTTTTCTTTTTTGTACTAAAATAACTAGTACAAAGTGGAATTCATCTGTGAATCCATCTGGTCCTTGGCTTTTTTATTGTTGGGAGAGTTATTATTACTGATTCCATCTCAGTATTCATTATTGGCCTGTGCAGGTTTTCTATTTTTTCCAGGTTCAGGCTTGGTAGATTGTATGTTTCCAGGAATTAGCCAATTTCCTCCAGGCTTTCCACTGTGTAAGCATAGAGTTGTTCATAATAATAGTCTCTGATGATCTTTTATATTTCTGTGGCACCAGTTGCAATGTCTCCTTTTTCAATTCCAATCTTGTTTATTGAATCTTCTCTTTTGTTCTTGGTTACTCTAGCTAGTGTGTAATCAATTATTTTGTCTTTTTGAAGAATCAGTTTACAGTTTTATCAAACCTTTGCATTGTTTATTTTGGTCTCCTACATTTCTTACATTTAATTGTGCCTTGATCTTTTTTTAAATTTTTTTCTGATAACTTTGGGTTTAGTTTGTTCTTGTTTTTCTAGTTCCTTGAAGTGTGAAGTTGTTAATTTATGATCTTTCTACTTTTCTGATACAGATATTTAATGCCATAAATTACTTCTTAGCATTACTTTTCCTGTATCCCAAAGGTTTTGGAATGGTATTTCAATATTATTCATTTTAAAAGTTTTTTAAATTTTTATTTTAAATCCTTTGTTGACGCAAAGATTGTCAAGGAGCGTTATTTAATTTCCATGTATTCGTACACTTTCAGAACTGTACTGATACTTTCATGAGTTATTTATTTAAACAGATTTTCTAAACTTTTTCAGTTTTCTTCCTGCTCAGCAATATTTATAAGTTTCAGAACTGTACAAATAGTTTGCCTTGGTATTGATTTCTAGTTTTCATCCATGGTGGCCTATGAAGATACTGGATATGATTTTGATTTTTTAAAAATATATTTATATGTGTTTTGTGGCCTAACATATTGTTTATCTTGAAGAATGTTTCATGTGCTGATGAGAAAATGTATATTTTGCAGTTGTTGGGCAGAACATTCTGTGAAGGTTTGTTAGGTGTATTTGGTCTAAAGTATAATTTAAGTCCAATGTTTCTTTATTGATTTTATGTCTTGATCATCTGTCTAGTGCTGTGAGTGGGGTGTTGAAGTCTCTTACTATTATTGTACTGCTATCTCTTTCTTTAGGTACGGTAATATTTGTATTATGAATCTAGGTGCTTCAATGTTGCATTTCTATATATTTACAATTGTTATATTCTCTGATTTAATTGATCTCTTTATCAATTAATATATGTATAATGTCTTATATGTATGATAATCTTTCTTCTTTTTAATTTTTTTTTTTTACTTACAGTCTATCTGATAAATGGATAGCTTCTCCTATTTGGGTTATTATTTTTATTCATTCTGCTAGTCTGTCTTTTAAGTAGAGGATTTAATCAATTTATATTCAAGGTTAATGTTGATATTTGAGGTTTTATTCCTGTCATAATAAAAAGTACTTTCTAGTTGTTTTATCAATTCTTTATTTTTTTTTCTCTTTCTGTTTGTATGTGGAATTTGGTGGAATTCTGTCTTGTTGCCTTTTGATTCCTTTTTCTTCTGCATTTGTGTGATTTTTTTAAGACTTGAGAGTTTTATACTTGCATGTGTTTTTATTTTGGTAAATATCAGCCTTTCATTTCCACATTTAGAAGTCCTTTAAGCATTTCTTATAGTTTTGGTCTCGAGGTGATGAATTCCCTCAGTGTTTCCTTGTCTAAGAAAGACTTTATTTCTCTTTCATTTAAGAAATAATAAAATATAGCTCAAAATAAAATTTTGTGGTGAAAGGTTTTTTTTTTCTATTTCAGCATTTTGAAAATCTCATCCCATTCTTTTCTTGCATATAAGGTTTCTACTAAGAGGTCCACATTAGTTTGATGGGGCATCCTTTATAGGTGACTAGATGCTTTTCTCTTTTTGATTTTAAAATTCTCTCCTTAACTTTGACTTCAACTAGTATGATGACAATATGTTGTGGTGAATCTCTGTTTTCAATGCATTTTTTTGGGAGATCAATGGGCCTCCTGTAGCTGGATGTCTAAATCTGCTGCTAGACATGACTACAGGAATACTTTCATCAGTTATTTCTTCAAAGAGGTTTTCCAAACTTTTTGAGTTTTCTTCCCACTCAGCAATATTTATAATTTATAATATTGATTACTTTATGTAGTCCCATACATCTTGAAGGCCTTTTTTATTTTTTCGTTATTTTTTCTTCATTTTTTTTTTTTTTTTGCCTGACTATATTGCTTCAAAATACGTGTCTTCAAGTTCTGAGATTTTTTTTTCTTTTACTTGGTATAGTCTATTGCTGAAGTTTTCAAATGTATTTTGTCATTCCTTCAATGAATTTGTCACTTGCAGGATTTCTGCTTGTTTTGTTTTTTTGTTTTTAAGTTATCTATCTCCTTAATAAATATCTCATTCATATCTTAAATTGACTTTCCGATTTCTTTGTACTTGTCTTCAGATTTCTTTTTCATCTTATTAAGCTTCTTTAAAATCAATATTTTGAATTCTTTATCTGGGATTTTGAAGATTTCTTTTTTATTAAGATCTATTGCTGGATAATGATTGTGATCCTTTGAAGATGTCATAATAACTTGTTTTTAATGCTTTCTGCATCTTCACACTGATTTCTGTGCATCTAAAGTAATAGTCACTTCTTATTTTTGAATTACTTTTTCATGTGGGGAACTTTTTCTTGAAGATATGAATATCATGTATGTTGGGTATAGTCATTTTGCTTTTCTGCTCTGTGTGTGCAGTGGAAAAGATTCTGCATGATTTCTTTGGCTATAAATACCATTGGTGTGATCTCTCTCTGTAATGCTGGTTATAGTATCAATGTATGAGGCAGGTGAACAGGCTCATGGTATCTTGAGAAGCTGGGGTTAGCCGTGGTTGCGAGAAGCTTTTCTTGTTCCCAAGCAGTATGCTTTTGTGTCATTAATTGTTGTAATAGACTGCAGGCAAAATTCTAAGCCAATAGGTTGTGCTTACAGGTAAGAGCCAGCTGTAGTGGTAGCAATAAGTTTAATGTCCAACATCTATTAATCAGGAGAAGTGCTCCAGTGTCCCTGGTGGTGGATTGGGCCACAAAATCCCACAGGCCTGGGTCCTGCTCTCCATCTTTGAAGGTAGGTGAAGCTGGGCAGAGGAAGACCAAGGAAGCCTGCATTCAGTCCTCCCAATGGTGAGTTCAAGCACCAATTCTCATAAAGGGGGCGGGGAAGTCCTCAGACCGCTTAACAAGCTGCCCAGATGAAGGGTGACTGCTTCTGCACTGAGGTCTCAGAGCAAGAAGAAAGAGATTGCCTGAGCACCATGCCTTGGCCAGAATGAGTGAAAACTGCCTTCTGTGCATAACCCAGGTCCACCAGAGCTCATTCTCTCACCCTAATTATGATAGGCAGTGAAGGTTATTCAGTTAGTCAGTGCAATTTGCCTCTAATCTGAAAAGGTCAATGCCACACCTCCCTGCCAACTCTTCTGCTCCAGTCCCTGAGGATAGAGGGAAAGTGCCTGATTCCAGCACCAGCAGCTTGAACCCACACTACACTCATATCTCAGTTCTGGCTGCAGGAATCCCACCCTTTCTTGAGCCCCATTTTTTCACCCCCTGACCCCAGTCCCTCTAGCACCCAAAACTGCTGCTGCTGCTAGCTCCCAGGACTCCATTCACCTTGAGAAGAGCTTTGATTATGAATGGAATTCTACTTTAAGCACCTAGTTATGGGGGAGTGCATGGGACACTTCCTGGAGCAGTTCCTTTTCACTCTCTGCTGGCCATTCTCCAAGTTAGAGCCACACCTTGGGAGGGTTAAGGTACTCTCCCATGCCTTGGATTGCACACTTCTCCAGGGAGGAGTGAATGTCAGAGTGACACTCATTCAACTTTTCTCATTCATATTGCAGATTCACACCCAGTTTTCAGTCAGTTCTGGATATATGGGCAGCCCACCTTTTTTCTCTCAGATTCTAAAATTCCTTTTTGTTTTTTTCTTTTGGACTTCCTTGTTTTTTCTTTTTCTTTGGTAAGTATTTAAAGTGTGATTGTCTACAGCTCTAATTTGGTTGTAAGTTAATGAGAAGCCCTGGAAAAGTCTTTAGTCTGCCATCTTGGAAACAAGGCATTTCTTAACACAGTTCTCTATGTAAACTACAGATTAATTTCAATTGTCAAGAAGAGAAGCACATTGATAAAATGTCAAAATAATATTTGAATTCTATGCCAAATTATTTAAGTAGAAAAATAAATCTTAAATTTTAATTAAATTAAAATGTCTTTATGTTTTAAAAAATCTTTCATACACAACAGAAAAATTCAATAATTGGGAACTTCCATTCAGGGAAGATGGAATAGATGTTCTTTGCCCTATTCCTCTGGCTGGGCACAAGTAAAAACCATGACTATAGATATAAATCCAACATAAAATGGCTTTGGAATGCCAAGTAAGAAGGCAGACTAGCTAGGAACCTCAGAACACTGAGAAAGACATGGTAGTGAATTAGTTGAGGTTATCTTTTGTCTCATATATCCCAGACTTGGAGCTGAAGAGGCCAACAATCTGGACATGCCAATGAATGTATACAATAAAAGATCCAACAAAAGCATTTACTCTCTAGATAAAGAACAAGAAAATGCTCATGAAGCAGAATAAAGAACATTTGACACTGACTGCTCTACTTCAAATACCACAGAAAACCTGTGTTTGCACCCACAGCCACTGCATCAAACTCCATGTGGGGAGCCTTGACTACTGTCTTGGCCAGCTCTAAAGAGATGTTCCAACCCTCTAACATCAACCTCTTCCTTGGTCATGTCAGAGAAGGCCAGTCAGGAAGTGAAGCTTTTTATCCCTATGTTGCATAAGAAGGTTACCCTGACACAATAAGCCAGGAGAGACTGCATAGGGAACTGGACTTCCCCTCCACCTTGCAGTAAAGAGACACCTGACCCTTGTTAGAAGGGTAGTTTCAGAGGCAGCTGAAGATTAAGGATTTAACCAATACTCACTGTTAATGAGAAGTGCCCCTCTCCATGTGTGTCCCATGGGGAGCAGAAATAGTGCACTACTACCCTACCCTGCCTAGGAGTTATTAGTGAAGGCATCTTGGGGATCCAGAATTGCTACCTCTGCCTAACAGTAATAAGGACTCAGAGAGTGTCAATGAAGGCTTTCTGAGGAATTTAGGCTTTTGCCTGCACTTAGCCAATTGCCTGTCTCTGATAGTGTACTTTAGTTTTCTAAGATGTTATCTTTGGGAAAACTTAGAAAAGGATCTGCAGGATCTGTATTATTTCTATAACTATATGTGAATCCACATTTATCTCAAAATAAAATTTATTTTTAAAAAGTTAATTTTAGAACTATTTGCTTTGTTTTTAACAATTTTGTCTTTAAACTATATAAAGAAATTTTCCAAGGTTTAATATTTCCTCTGCTTTGATGATGAGATTATGCCTTTCAAAACTGAAATGTTATTGTGTCATTTTGCAGGAAAACAGAACTACATTATTTTATTAATGTATCTTGTAAACAGGAGGCCAATTCCCAGAGTGTACAATGCCTAATCCCTTTTCCAAATCCCTAGGAAAAAAAGGGGATTGTCACAATCTGCATTAAGGTTGAGTTTGGGCTTTGACACATCCTGGTGATCGTGGTTGTGATTGATTATAGAGATTGTGTCTACATAGAGATAGAATTCAACACTAGGCCACGGGACCCCAAATATTTGAATTGAAGGCCCTAGAAAGAAAAAGAGAATCCTAGCACAAAATTTCGGAACTAAAAATAAGGAAATCAAATGAGGAACTGCAAAAGAAAAAAACTGAAGTGGGAAGTTGGGGAAAAACATCCTGACAAACAGGGTCGTAATAGTGGCTTTTGAAGAGATACCTCTGACCTCTAAAGTGAATAAGTAGTGGTCTACCACAGGACTCTGACTGGATTGAGAAGTAATAAAAATTTGTAGTATGATCTCATAGAAAATTATTCTTTGATAATCATGGATTATTCTGAAAGAGGACTAGTAACTACAATATTGGTACCTATCTCATAAGATTATTTGAGAATTAAATTAGACAATTTGCTAAGATTTCATTTGCATAGTATTGATCCAGTAACATTATTTTTATTGATAGCCACATTTTTTTCACTTACACACATAAAATTTTTTTAATTTCTCTCTTTTTTTTTTTTTTTAATTTTTGAGATGGAGTCACGCTCGGTCTCCCAGGCTGGAGTGCAGTGGCACAATCTCAGCTCACTGCAACTTCCACCTCCCGGGCTCAAGCAATTCTCCTGTTTCAGCTTCCCTGAGTAGCTAGGACTACAAGCACATGCCACCATGCCCAGCTAATTTTTGTATTTTTAGTAGAGATGGTGTTTTGCCATATTGGTCAGGCTGGTCTCGAACTCCTGACCTCAGGTGATCCACCCGCCTCGGCCTCCCAAAGGGCTGGGTTTACAGGCTTGAGCCACCACACTTGGCCCTGATTTCACTTAATAGTTTCCCCAAGGTCCTCTATAATTTTGGCATCACACTTCAGAGAGTCAAGAAATTTTTTTCTATTCTCTAAAAAAAAACAGCATTTATTGCCATACCACCAAGAGTAGTTGTAATTTTTGGTTATCATTGTTGCTATAGAACATAGCTTACTCAACTCACTATTCTCTGTTTTTTTCTTCTTAAAATATTGTTTTTATTTTTTCTACATAAATCTCCAATTTTCCCAGAAAAAATTATTAAAAACACAAGCGTTTGTGTTTTTAATAAGATAAGGCAAGTGACTTATCTGTGCTATATACTAGGATTTATTTCTTTAAATTACTTCTGTATTGTTTCTTGTTTTGCTCCAAAAGTACCTTGCCTTATGCCTTTTGCTTGTATCTTTATGCTAAGTCTTGAAATCTAGTAATGTAAATTTCCCAGTGTTCTTTTTAAAGACTTCCTTTGTTTTTATGAGTTTTTTTTAATCCTTCTAGATAACTTTTACAATCAGCTTGCCAATTTTTCACATGCAAACAAACTTCTGGAATTTAATCTGTATTGCATTTAATATAATAATCAATTGGAGAATAGAGTCATCTTAAAAATGAATTAACCTAAACATGAATATGAATATATCTTCTTTATTTAGGTAATCATAAATTTTTTAGTAATATTTTCAAATTTTTAGTGTAAAAATTTTACATATCTTTTCTATATTTTTCTAGATATTTGAAGTTTTAATACCACTCAAAATGTGTTATAAATCTAATTTTATTGTACATTTTTATACTGTCTGGAAGTTTAAATGATTTGTTATATTGCCCTGGCATCCAGAGACACTGGTAAATTCACTTATTACTTTTAATAATATATTTATAGTTTAACTTCAATTTACTGCACAATGATGGCTTAAAACTAGGCTAAATTCCAATTTTTTAATCATTTTTAAAATATCAAAATATGAGATATAACTTTTCCTATGTAAATGTGATCAGTCTCTTAGTTGCCTTTCTTGCTGAAGTCTTACTCGAGAATCTGGTCTTTTGATGGCTTTAGAGACTTTTTTTTAAAAAAAACTAATTTTCTCCAGACCTCTGGAACTTAGTGTTTTTAGCTGCAGGGCAAATTTTCACCTTTAGTCTATAATTTTTATGGGAAATTATGTCTTAGTTTTCTCTTAAGAACTTGAAAAGTAAACTAAAATTTTTCCATTGATTGGTGCTACACTTGTATGAGAGGGGAATTATCTGGAATGTTATGAAGAGCACTTTGGATATCTGGGGGCATTCCTAAAACGTTGAAAACTAGAAAACTTGAAATAGTGACTTTCAAAAATATTACCATTTTTTCTAAATATTTGTTTCAGAAGATAATTCTTTTAAAAATTTTGTTGGGTTTATTGATTGATGCTTTTAGAATAATTTAGGCTCTCTAAATCTTAAGATGATTTATTTATAAAGTGATTCAGAAACCAGTAACAATCTTAAGATTACATGATATTCAAATCATTCCACAAGCTTCAGTTTTCAAATAAGGTTTAGTTATAGGGAAAAGAAAGGTTTGTAATCATGAACTGAATATTTTTCTCATCACTGAGTTTGGGAAGAGAGTAGGAAATTTAGGCAGAGTCATTCATACATTCATTTCTCAATATTTGTAGCGTGATTTTAATATGCCAATTGCCATGCTAAGTCGTGCACTATGATGATAAAGAGAATCTGAGCAAATGCAAAGACTAAAGCCCAAGCTGTACATAGGCTAATATGGAATTGCTTCTGAGTAACATAAGGTATTGAGCACTAAGCTCCGATTTTTTTTACCTTGCTCAAATTCCTATCTAAGGATAGACCCTTAGATCTAGGGAGTCATGCTCTACAAACCATAAGTCCTCATCAGTTGGGTTTTATTTGACCCTATATGTCGTGATTTACTTTCCAATCTCACTCTGGCATGACATTATAAGAAAAAAAATCAAAATATTTAACCCCACTATACATTTCCTTGCCATACCTTGAATTTGCCCTGCAAAATCTCTTGTGGGAAAAATCCACATTCTATAGAGAATGCCCTTTCACCTTTGTTTTCCTTCCTTCCTTTCCAGATCCAGAAGATAATCAACTAAGAGCCAGGTACCCTTTTAGGTCCAATAAGAAACATTTTACAACCTGCTTTCTCTCTGAAGTCTGCTATCTGAGAGCTTCCTCTGCACAATAAAACTTGGTCTCCACAAACCTTTATCCTAACCTAAACATTCCTTCCATTAATCCTGCATCTTCAGATAAGCTCAACCAATTGTCAACCAGAACATATTTAAATTTACCTATAGCCTGGAAGCCCCCCACTTTGAGTTGTCCCACCTTTCTGAACCAAACCAATGTATCTCTTTAATGTATTTGATTTTTGCTTCATGCCTCCCTAAAATATATCAAACCAAGCTGTATCCCCACCACCTTGGGCACATGTTCTCAGAACCTTCTGAGGGCTGTGTCATGGGCCATGGTCAGTCATATTTGGCTCCAAATAAATCTTTTCAAATATTTTACAGAGTTTGACTCTTTTGGTCGACAGTATAGAATGGTAGGCATGAGTGAAATGTTGGGAAGCAGGACTGGAGTCCAGGCTTCCACAGGTGATGCTGTGAGCATATGGATGGGTTTTTCCTAAAAGGCCACTTCTTCTAAAGAGAAATATGATATTTTCCCTGAATGGTGAATTCAGGGTAGAGGATCATATATTTCTGTTGACAGCAGAAAAAAGAAAGCCTCTTATTACCCACTAGTTTTGAAATCATTGCAAAAGCTTTAAGATTTGGAAGTATAATGGTTGGTGTAACATTGAAAGAAAACCTGGCACTGCATAATGGTGCTACGTTTCTCCCCCAACCCCTGTTCACATGAGCATCCTCTTTTCAAGATGCTGTTGGGGGAAGAGAATGCCACAAATTGCCATTCCCAGACAAAGTTACAGAAGAAGTAATCTTCCAAGATCTGGAAAAACATAATCAGTTTTCTCAAGGAACTTTGGAGAATACACTGCACTGAAAAATGATGGTATAATGCACAGTATATTTTAAATATTCAGTGGAGGGTATCACTGATAATAACCTTCAAGTTTTTATCATTAATTTTAAATTGTCTATTAGAAAAGAAATGCATCCTCAGCATATGAAGGACATCGCTGTTTTATTTACATATATTTCAAGATAATTTGAAAAAGTCCACTCTTGCTCTCTTGCTCTCTTTGTGTCCAGTTAAGAGAAATGGCATGGTGGATAGAATTGTACGGAGAGAGAATACAAATTAAAAGTGATGAAATATCCTATACTAATCACAACAAGAATTCCTATTAATTTTTCATGTCAACTATCAGAAATTGTAAACCAGTCTTGGAATAGAGGTTAAGATAAAGCTTTCGGAGACCTTTCTATTTAGAAAACTTAGTAAAGGTAACTTAATTCTAGTAAGTTTTAAGCTAACCTACACAGCATTAAAGAGGTCTTAATAATGGAGCAGTAAGATTATTTCTTTTTTTGACATGATACAGTTTTTTAAATTTGTAAATAAGAGTAACATTGATAAATATAGAAATTGGTTTAGTAGGAGAGGTTTCTAAACTTGATTTTTTTCCTTTAAGATAATGTTTTTAGAGTGCATCTATGTTTATGCCTTTAGTTTAGCTTTAGTTTAGGGGTTGGCAAACTAAAGCCCACACACCAAATCTGACCTTCACAAGTTTTTATACAGCCTGATTTTCACACTTTTAAATGGATGAAAAAATTTTTAAAAAAAGAATGATATCTTATGACACATGAAAATTATAAGAATTTCAAATGTCAATGTCCATAATTAAGTTTTATTGAAACCAGCCAGGCTCATTTATTTATGTATTGTCTGTGGCTACTTTCATGCTATAAGGGCAGAGTTGAATAGTTGTAGGAGTAGAGGACGGGGCATATTTTCATGTGCCTTAAACCCAGCCTCTTAATATAGATGTTTTAATTCTTTACTAGACTCTCCTTACTACACACCTACTAACTCCAAATATTCTAGAATGAAAATTCCCTAGGAAATGGAGTCCTCGTTGAAGCTGCTCTCTGTTTTCTTCTCTTTGCTTTGTCTCATCTCCCAAAGAGTCACCTCTGCTTCAAGATTCTACTGGCCATATCTCTGTTGCCTGCCCTCTTGCTTCCTCGCCACTCCAGCCCAGCGGTTTTACAGAATTGCATATAATTATTATTATTAGTCCACTTTGAATTGTGTTAATAAAAATTGTAGAACTTTGTTCTATCTGTTTTAAGTAAGGACCTGTATAACATACTTGATTTTGCCGCTTGGATCACAAAACATAAAATATTTTTTACCTGATCATTTACTCCCTGCCCTCACAAAAAATTGCCAATACTGGCTTTATTTCATGCTACTTTAATTACCGGTTTTTTTGTTTTTGTTTTTTTGTTTTTTGTTTTTTTGAGATGGAGTTTTTGCTCTTGTTGCCCAGGCTGGAGTGCAATGGCACGATCTCAGCTCACCGCAACCTCCACCTCCCAGGTTCAAGCAATTCTCCTGCCTCAGCCTCCCGAGTAGCTGGGATTACAGGCATGCGCCACCATGCCTGGCTAATTTTTTTTGTAGTTTTAGTAGAGACGGGGTTTCTCCATTTTGGTCAGGCTGGTCTTGAACTCCTGACCTCAGATGATCTGCCCACCTCAGCCTCCCAAAGTGCTGGGATTACAGGCGTGAGCCACTGCACCTGGCCTAATTACTGGTTTTATTGTATGACTATGTCATCATTTATTTATTCATTTCTCTATTGATGGGCAGTTTTTATTTTCCAAATGTTTTGCTTTTTAAAATAAGACAGTAACAAATACTGTTAATAGGTTTCTTTGTACACAGACACATACCATTTATGTTTTACATGTGAACTAAAAATAAAAAGTGTTATGGAAGACATTAGAGTAGGAGCACTCAACAATTTTTTTTTTTGCCAGATGATGTCTAAATTATTTTTTCCATCGTATATGATATCTTTCCTGAAAAAGTAAGTCACATCTTAAATTCTATTAGGTCCATGGTGCTTCTTTCACCTTTGGCATGCTTTTTCTGACTTGCACAAGTCTTTAAATTTAAAAATGTGTGTGTGTGTGCATATATGGAAAAGATATATATACACTTATATATGTAGAATATATATACTTTTATGTGCATTATTTGTAGAGAGAAAATATATATATACATATATTTAGTTTGTATATATTTATTAAAAACCCATTCTTTAACTTTTTCTAGTAGTCTCATTATTATTCAGAAAATGTACAATTTTAATGTGATTTTACTACTTAATTCTACTTACAAAATGTATCAAAAAACAATTTTCAAAATATTTTGTTTTCTTGTTTGCCTTCGAAATGTGTACAGTAGATAAATTGAAATGTATATAGTTGTTAACTATATGTATGCAGTTATTAAAATTAAACTTTGGAAGAAAAGCATATTAAATATTATAAATTAAGATATCATATTTAAAACACAGCATTTGTCATTTATATGTCTAAATATAGTATGGATGTAAGAAACTTTATTTTTTACATATCTTGATTTTTACTTGAGCTTAAGAAAAAATATGTAAGTATATAGGCTCAGGCCACTTAAAAAATGATAGGCATAAATTACTTTGGAAATGGGAAAGTATAGTCAGAAAACCACTCCCCACAAAAAGAAAGAAACCAAAAAATGTTCAGAAGGAAATTGAGGCTCAAAGAAACTGAAACACACACACACACACACACACACACACACTCACAATCTTTATTGAAGTAATTTTGAATTCCTGAGATTAATATCCCTAGTCATTGGCATTCCAATGTAGAAATGAATGCCTGGCATAAATGTTGAAATAAAATGTTGTGATTTGTTTTTAAATTCTGAATGGTAGGTGAGACAGCAATTTTAAAAACTGACGCAAGATAGCCAGAATTTTTCCAAAGAAAGCATCAGAACTTTTCTATTAAGTCAAAAGTTGTAACCTCACTGTCTATAATATCTTGATATTTTAAATAAGATGATTCTATTTTATTAATTATAATGAAATGCAAATGAATGAATTAAAACTAATTTAAAAATTTTACATTCTGCAACAGAATAATGTTAATAATTCAGTGTCTAGGACATAAATCAGCCAATGATTTTAGCAAACAAAGGGCCAGATACTAAATGTTTTAGGCTTTGCAGCCTAAGTGGCAAAGCTGAAGATGTACAGATCTCCGAGCTGAGCATGGTGGAACATGCCTGTAGTCCCAGTTACTCAGGAAGCCCAGGTAGGAGGACTGCTTGAGCCCAGGAGTTTGAAAGCCTGGGCAACATAGCAAAACCCTGTCTATACTGAAATATAGAATAAATTTTTAGAAAAGATCCCATTGCCACTATTTAGCTCTTCCATTAACACTTGAAAGTAGCCACATAGAAAATACAAGAAAGAATATTTGGCAGTATTTGAATAAAACTTTCTTTATGGCTATGATATTTGGATTGTTTTCCTCTTTTGATTATTTTTAACAGTTTAAAAATGTGAAAATATCCTTTGTTCATGTGTTGTATATACAAAAAACAGGTAGCAGGTTGGATTTGGGCTGTAAGTTGTGTTTTGCTAATCTGTGATTGGCGACTCTAACCAGTGAATAATCTTAAAATGGGGATAAAATTTAGAGCTATAAGGCTAAATATTGATTATTTCAAAATCTGTTGATGATCCAGCTGTGGCTATTGCTTTCTTCCATGTGCACCCAAGGCACTTGGCTCTTTCTGAAAGTTTCCTAAATAGGGGCACTGAGTACTGAGTTTCTGACAACTATTTGGAAATGGTCTTGGTCTCATCACCATAAGGGAAGAGAATGCACAGCAATCTCCATCAAATTTCTACCCTAAAGAAACAAGCTGTTAGGATTTTCAGAAAGAGCAGTCATGTTCCAAAAGTTATTCAATCTGAAATGTCTAGCTTCCTGTAGGAAACTATAACTGAACAAGATTATCCTCTTCTTCTTTACCTTGTTGATGGGTTGAACAGTGTCCCCAGAAAAGATATGTTGACAGTCTAATTCTTGGAACCTGTGAATGTTAAATTATTTGGAAAAAGGGTCTTTGCAGACGAATTAAGTTAAAGATCTTCAGATGGAGGGCTCATCCTGGATTATACATTGAGCCCTAAATTCAATGACAAGTGTTCTTACAAGAGAATACACAGTTTCCGACAGACAAAAGAGGAGAAGAATGTGGGAAGATAGTGTCAGAGATTGGAGACAGGCAGCCACAAGCCAAAGAATGCTAACAGTCACCAGAGGCTTGAAGCAGGAAGGAACAAACCTTTCTTGAATTTGTTGAGATGATCATCTATTTCCCCTTTATGTTATTAATATGTTGAATTGCATTGATTGACATTTAAAATTGAAAAATCTCCTAAAAATTATTATAAGTGAAATAAACCAGGCTCAGTAGACTATAAAATGTATCATTACATTTATATATATTTCAAAAACAGGCAAAACTAATGTAAGCTATTAAAAGTTCAAGTGTGATAACTAGCTTTGGAGAGAAAGAGATAGGTAGTGATTTAGATTCACAGAATTAAGAAGAGGCTTTTAATTCTCAGTCATAATTTGTATTCTCATGATCTGTGTTTCTTCCTGTATGCTATACTTCCAAAAAAGAAAAATAATTAACATATTTCAGTAAATATGGATTAATCAGTATCATTTGAAGAAGAGTCAATTAATTCTCACAGAAAATCCATATGTGTTACATTTTATGATAATTCACATATGCTATTATTTCCCTTATTCATTCTCAAACTGAACATTAATGATAGGGAATAAATGATCTAAAATTATTTAACTTTGGGTGTTTAGAACTTGTTCAATATTAATAAAATTATTTCCAACAATGAAAATGGATGATTTTCAAAGATTTCTCTAGTTCTACTTTTAAAGATATGTGGAGAATTTTAAATAAACTAATCAAATTAATCAGTAAAATGTTTATCCGTTCAATTAGTAAAGGCTATTAAACATTAAAAAAGTGATAAAATTAATTAGAGTTGTTAAACTAATAAGTTGTTATGTAAAGTTTATCATGGCTTCTTCACTTTCTAGCTGTGTGACTTTCAGGATATTGTATAATCTATCTGAACCTGTTTCTTCATTTTTAAAACTAGCAAAAATTGTAATAAATATCTCATTCTGTCATTGTGGCAACTCAATAAAATAATCCATTAAAAAACAAAAACAAAGCACAGCAGACGGCCAGCATCACTGTGTGTGTCAAATAGATGAGAAATAAATGGAGCATTTATTTTTGGTTGTGCATTCTCCATCCAGATGTCAATATTATGAATATAACTATGTTAATTTTATAAGGAACAATCTATAAACAGATATCTCAAATCAAAATTTCTCTCAAACAGTAGCTTGATTGGCTTCATCTCACAGAATTTGAGGACATGAGGACAATGTGGATGCAGAAAAACCAAAATAATTATCACTGATTTTTGGTCTTATTTTTATACAATTCTAATTCTTTTTAATTTCTGAAAGTCTTTTCTGTTAATAAAATAACACCATCAACAAATACATAAGATGCAATTTTAATAATCATGACTTTTCTTTTATAAATAGGCATTAACCTAATTTTTTACAGTACCAGACTGGCTTAAAATCTTGATTTGAACATTAGGTGAAATTTATATTTCTCATTGTAACATGTTAAAGCCTATCCTTCTGAACGCACACAAGGAAAATAAAACACTAGGGCTTTGCAGTACTGGTCAATATAATAATAAAACTACAAAGAAATTTCTCCCAAAGAACTAGAATCCTCTATTTAATATTTTTAAGTGTTTCATAAGCAAGGTGTCCAAAATATTTGTCTTAATTTGTCAAAGTAAACCCTTGGTAGATGTGAATTAATTAGATGCATACAGCATAATTAGTTCAGTAGCTGGAACTAAACAACTCTTGTCAATTTCCAAGAATGGACATGATCCCATTATAACCACAATCAGGATTTCTGGTACTTTTTCTAATAAATTTGTTTCACTTATTTAAAATTATGATTTTTTTTTACTTCATTTCTAAGCCAAGCTCTATAAACAATAATTTATCAGTTTGGGAGATTATATAATTATTATCACATTTTAATTAATAATTTATAAAATATTTTTAACTGTTGGTACAATTAGTCTAACTAAGAGTAGCTGGACATAATTTTGAAGTTACTGAATTGCCCTAATTAATCTAAGAAAAATATATTAAAACAAATTTT
The DNA here is from genome assembly GCF_029281585.2 of Gorilla gorilla gorilla. NCBI lineage: Eukaryota > Metazoa > Chordata > Mammalia > Primates > Hominidae > Gorilla > Gorilla gorilla. Next base: position 75,914,551 of record NC_073243.2, read on the forward strand.
CCTCTGATTAATTGCGGTAATGAAGGCAGTAAGAAAAGAACACAGATCAGAAGTTTTATTTTTAAAGCTGTAAAAAATATACAATCCAGTTGCAACTGAAATAGAGATTTTCCCTGTGAATTTCTTATTGACTCATATTCCCCAGCTTTTAACATTTCATGACATTTCACATATACACACATACACATGCATGCACACCCACTATATCATAGATTGGCCTTTTTGGAAATATTTGAGAGCAAGTTGTTAATACTTCTCTGTTTTTCCTCAAAAGACATTCTCCTGTATAACCTCCATATAACCTTCCAACTGAGGAAATAAATAATGATATATACTACCAGCCAATCTTCAGACCCCCTCATTGGTTACTTTTCACTGCTCCCAACAAGGCACTTTTTCTTCTGATTCAAGATTTCATCCACAAGCACAGCTCACATTATTTGTTTTATTTTATCCTCCTCAGTTTTCCCCCATTTTCCTGTTTTTCGTTATTTTACAGTTTTACATTACGTATTAACTCTATCAGCCTGACTCTATTCAATGTTTCCTCATGACCAGAGTCCTGGCCAGGCCACGCTTTCTGTGCAATATACCACCAAAGCGATGCTATGTTCTTCTCAGTCTATCTCATCTGTGGGCACTGTTGACCTGTTACATCAGAGGTGTTATTAAACTTGGACACCTGGACATGTTGGTGTCCTACAGGTTTTTTCACAAAAAGATCACCATTTCTCCTTTTGAAATTGAATCTAATTATTTTGGAGCTATTTTACAATTAAACCAATATTCTGCTCCTCCCTTTCTCATCAAACCTCTACCCACTGACATCAGCCAGCAGCCTCCACTGATGACTGCCATCTAAATCAATTACAGTGATAGTTGACAAACAGAGGCATTCTATTTCTATCATTGTTTCTACATTATAAATTGGCACCCTGTGATATTAAAGGACCTCTCTTCTGATTTGTTACAGGCCAAATTGTGTTTTTTAAAAGTGCATATGTTGAAGTCTAAACCCTTAGCACCTCTGAAAGTGACTATATTTGAAAATAACATTTTTGAAGAGGTAATTAATTTAACATGAAGTCATTATGGTAGGCCCTTATCCAGTATGATTTATGGTTTTATTAGAAGAGGAAATTAGTGCACAATTATTACACAGAGAAAAGACAATGTGAAGACAGGAGAAAGACTTCCATCTGGAAGCCAAGATGAGAGGCCTCAGAAGGAACCAAGTGGCTAACACCTTGATTTGAAATTCTAAGCTTCAGAGTGCTCAGAAGATAAATTTCTGTTGTTTAAGCCATATAGTTTGTGGTACTTCATTATAGCAGCCCTAACTAGGGCTATTTATTTCAGTCTGGAATCATAGATTCTTATTTTATTCATGGAACTTTACCCATTACTATAATTATTTACAGTGATGCTTAAATCATATCAGATTTAGCCATGGAGACACCCTTTAAAGAGGCTTCACTGTACTTTCACAAGTCTTGATTGTTCGTTGAGCACTTCCTTATTTTCTGGCATAATAAGATGTTCCCGATTCATCCCTATTCCAGTCCTGGAATTAGACGTTTCTGCAATAATTCATTGTTGATTTTAATGAAGGATGGTGAGTAGAAATTAAGATTTGGATATTCAGTATACTCTTTGTATCTAGGCCTTCTTAGCTGACATAGCCATGAAATATATGTATGTTACACATTTTCACACATGCAATCATAATTATTTCTAAATCTATGAATGTATGCTATAAAAAGTGAGTTTGTATCAATACCCCTATTGCCTCCAAAATATTTACTTATTTGCTCAATGTTCTTATTTGTTGCGTATAACCAATCTCCCAACATCTTTGTTTCCTTTATCCTATACTTCCATTTTGCTTCTTCAATCCCCAAGCTTCTTGCAACTTTGAGTGTAAACAGGCTGCCTCCATCTTCTTGACTATAATGAAAGCAAAAAGTAGGACATATAAAAGGAAGGATAGGAAAGAAAGAGAGAGAAAGAAGAGAAGAAATAGAGGGAACAATTGCTTGAATCTTTATAAAAGAAATGAGAACTTCATTGAGATGACAGCAACATGTATAAGTAGAATATTTACTATTCTTGCTGTAGAAAATAGAAAAAGTGGCCTGGCTAATGCTAGGTTGAAATCCCTCCATGACCATGCAAGTGAAGTGCTGGATTCCTCCTGCTACCACCACCAGCAGCAGTACCCTGACCTCACCCAATTATTACCACTTTGTACATTTTATTGAGGAATAATTAAAGGACAATAAACTGCACTCATTTAAATTGTTCAACTCATTGGGTTTGACAGATATATTCATCCTTGAAATCACTGCCACAATTATTGGAAATCCTATTCAGCAGTCAATCAACTCTACTCTCTGCAGGTCACATCTCATTTAACATTTTCTATGGTTATTCTCCAAAGACCAATAAACATGACAAACTCAGAATCCTCACTGCAAACTCTATGCCTTTCCTTTTCCTTCCATTTCCTGTATGCAATAACTACCTCAAATTTCTATTATTACAACTTTGCCTAGATCCCACTGTCTTTTGTACTTTCAGGGTTTCTATCTGCCCCTGATAATAAAAGGCTTCTTTGAAACCCTTCCTCAGTATATTTCCTAATTGGAACCAGCAGTTGGGGTGCCTTCAACGATCTTGCTGAAGAACATAGTATATGTTTATTATAACTATTTTATTTCTAACCTTCAGAAATTAGAAGGGGTAAGCCTTCACAGAATTCTGGGATATATTATTTCTCTGGAGAAGAGATTATATGTGTGTGGGAATGTGCACACTAACACACACACACAGACATATATTATTAGGATATACTGTAAAAATATATGAAGCCATTTCATCAGTCATTATTTTTATTTCATCCACTAGAAATTACATTTTTTAAAAAAAATCATACTTCATTTTCTTTGTAAAAAATTTTACTCCCCTCCAAGAAAGATTAAATCTTATCTGCAATACCTAATGAGGGAAGTTGCCTGCAGGATTTGGGTATATTGGAAAAAAATAAATGACCTATCTATATTCCTGAAAACAAAAATACAACAAACTTTCTTTTTATCTGCTATCCAGAACCTACTTTAAAACCTAAATCAAACAATCTGTTTAGCCACAAGGCTACAAAATCATTTTAATTCATTCTTTGAAGAATGAGCAGTATTGATGCTAAAGAGGCTTGAATGGAATGATTTTGTCTCTGCTGATTTCTACATAATCAGCAAGAGCTGTCCTTCTTAAGCCCAATGTCTTGGACACCTACCTACTCTAACAGTTATTAAACAAATATTTATTCAGTGCATTCTATGTTAATGATAAGACAAGAATAAAATTGTAATGTTGATCTCAAGCCGATTATAGTTTAATGGGTGAATTTAAAATATAGTCCCCGTATTCATGGGAAATAAACAATGGAAAATAAGCAATGCTAAATGCTGCAGGAGAAACAACTAATATTAAAGCGTTAGTCATGTTCTTAGAGGCAATTTGCATTGTCCTTCTTTGTTTTTTACTTACCATGCTTTCTCTTTTTCCCCATCCCTGGCTTCCAGTCTCCCACTGGATTAAATATTTTCTCTATTCTATTGATTCCTTATCTTCTTTGCCATTTACATTGTGGTGGGGAGAGCTGTTAGTTCTCCAATAACCATTCTTTTTCTCTTAGAGGGTATAGTGATATACCCTCTAATTTTTAGAATGATAGTCAACTATACCACAGTGTAAGTCAATGTCGCTGAGCCATGTGACTAAAATCTTGAGAGATAGATTTAAGCCAAAGTATCCTGTGTCCAATTAATTATAAGACAAATGGCTAGTGGCCTATGCTCCTCAACTCCATTTTTTTTCTTTCCTAATTCTAATGGATGCGCTATAGGTAGATATTTTGATCTGGAGTCAATGGTTTAAATCATGAGAGGAATTTGGAATGCTACACATGCGGTAGGACAAAAGAGAGGAAGGTTAGATCCCTAGGGAAGTAAGAGAGAAGAATCATTATGTGATGGTTAATCTTAGGTGTCAACCTGACTGGACTAAGGGATGCCCAGGTAGCTGCCAAACTTTTATTCCTGAGTGTGGCTGTGAGGATGCTTTGGAAAGATTAGTATTTGAAGTGATAGACTGAGTAATGATATTAATAATTACCCTCACCAAAGCCAGTGGGCATCATCCAATCCGTTGTGGGCCTAAACGGAACCAAAGTTCAGAGAAAGAGAATTTTCTTTCTTTGCTGTTGATGAGATATTTATCTTCTCCTACTCTCAAACATTCATGCCCCTGCTTCTCAGGGCTCAGACTTGGACTGGGATTTACATCATTGGAACTCCTGGTGCTTAGGCTTATAGCTTTGGACTGGAGCTGCACCCTCAGCATCCAGCTTGCAGATGGTAGCTCATGGGACTTCTCAGTTTCCATAATTAAGTGGGCCATTTTCTTTTAATTCATCTTTTTACATATCTATTTATGTATCCCATTTCTCTGTTTAGGTTATGTTTCTTGGAGAACTCTGACTAAGACACATCACAATAGTTCTGTGGACTTTCACGCGAGATAAATATCTTCCCTATTTAAACCATTGACACTTTGATTTGATCATCCCCAGTCAAATTTAATCATTGTGACACACTTCTGAGAACATACAAACCTTAACCTCACAAGATATGAACCTCATCACAAATTTACTTCTTTCTACATGTTCTATTTTTTTTTTTAATTTTGATTTTAGATGAGTACAAAAATATGTATTATTTTACGTTCTTATCTGTACAGAAAGAAGTTCATTATTCTATTTGCTTACCATTGTTTTTGGTATCTATTTTCTTTCTTCTGAATTCATCCATTCATCCTCCATCGAGGACATTATCCAGAGTCCTTCAGGGACAGTCTGCTAAAGATAAATTTACTAAATACCTTTTGACCATTTTATTCATTATTCAAATTGTGGGATGCAAAGCAATTTGTCTGAAGACAAATTTATTAAATCAAAGTTTATTTTTCTTTATTTCTTTGTAGAAGATGCTCATTGTTTTCTTTATCCAAGTACTGATGACAGTAATTCTGAAGTCAGTATGAATTTTATTGCTGTGTAGGTATTTTATGTCTTGACTCTGCCAGCTTTGGGGATTTTCCTTCTCTCTTGAAAAACAATCGTAATATTCTATAATTTGTAGGGTTTTTTTCAGCTTGGCTGGTGCTTATTGAAGTCTTTCAATCTGAGGATTGTGTCTTCCTTTCATTATGGAAAATTCTTAGCTTTCATGTCTTCAGTAATTGTATCACTATCTTATTCTTTATTCTCTACTGCTGAAACACTGCCAGAGAAAGGTTAGTGCCTCTCTATTCTTCCTCTCTTTTTTTTTTCTATTTATTGTCAATTTTATTCTGATGTCTTGTGTGTTGGGAAAATTTCTGTCTCTAATTTTTCACATAATTAATATTTGTTTAGTTATATGCATTCTACTACCCAATCCGCATATTATTTTTTAGTTTAGTAATTATATATTTTATTTCCGAACCCTCCAATAAAGTCTTCTTTTAATTGCCAATTATTTTCTTTGTAAATGTAACACCCTATTTTAATCTCTGAACAAATTCATTGAATTTATTTTAAATATCCCTTTTTCTTTGAGCCTAACAATTTGTTGCCTTAGATGGTCCTAGCACACACCTCAATGATTCAGTAGTTATTGACCGAAAGCTCATTTCTGCAGTTGAGAATACATGCTAGACTATGGGCTATTAAGGCTTGTGACTTCCACCTGGTGAACAGGAATAAGTACTTCTGGGACTCGTATTCACCTCTGTGAGAGTAAGAGATGAGAAAGATATATGATAGGATTCAATCTCAAAAGCTATTGTTTGGTCTTAATTTCTCACAGCTTTTTCAGTCACCCAGGACACTGTTCTGGCCATGAAATTCCATGAAGAAAAGAAGGATACTTGTAATGTTTATTGACTTTTGGATTCCAAGTTCAAACAGTCATTCTCCCAATCAAATATATCTTTCATACATTTTTACAGGCGTACTGTTGGGAAGCTTTCAAAACACTTTCACTGAAACTTCACAGAGATTCATAGATTGTATTTTGTGGAAAGTTGATTCTGTTTTGAAGAGGGAATGGTTAACTTATGCCACAAATTGATTCCTTTTGATAATGCAGCTGTTGGACAAAATTTATTTTTTTCTCCAGAACATTCCATATTCAGAAGCTTAGGCAACCTTTAAAAAATGTGCTAACCACCTAACAAATAACTCAAAAATAATATCAAACTCTTACAACAATTGGTAAATTAATATTCCAAAAAATACATTCTCACATCACAAATATGAGTAAATTTCAAAACACAGATAACTAAATATCATCTGGTAGCATCAGTTATTCTTGGTTTGGAAAAAAACTATAAATCCAAGTTTTTAAAAATCAACACAAACACTGGTCTTTACTTATCTGAAATGTCTTCTTGATAAAGTATAATTAATGCCACATATTTCACAATAATATTACCATTTATAATAGTTATTTCTTCTTTATAGTAACACAGACTTGAACTTCCTCTATAATCATCCATGCTCCTTTTTTTTTTTTTCCCCCCTGATGGAGTCTTGCTCTGTCACCCAGGCTGGAGTGCAGTGGCATGATCGTGGCTCAGTGCAGTTTCTCCCTCCTGGGTTCAAGCAATTATCCTGCCTTAGCCTCCCAAGTAGCTGGGATTACAGGTGCCTGCCACCATGCTCAGCTATTTTTGGTATTTTAGTAGAGACGGGGTTTCATCATGTTGGCCAGGCTCGTCTCATGCTGCTCTTTGCATGAATTTCCATCCTTTTCTGGTAAGATGGAAATAACAGTTCTTTTTTAAATGTTAAATATAAATTCAAATACAGTAGAGTGTGCAGATTGTTAATATATATAGTTTGATGAGATTTGACATGTATATATAAATCAATGCATCCGGGAACCCAGCAAAAATATATTATATTTCCTTTACCCTGAAAATTTCTCTCATACTCCTGTTTTTGTATTGACTACACCTCAACACAGATAGTCACTATTCTTATTGCTACCAACATAAATAAATAATTTTTATTTGTCATAGAACTTCATATTACTGGAATCCTAAAGAGTGTGTACTTCTTTGTGTCTGATTTCTTTTGCTCAACATAATGACTTGAGATTAAGTTATACTTTGCACACAGCATTAGCTGATTCTGTTTCATTGCTGAGTGGAATGCCACAATTTTCCACTCATTCACACATTGAACATTTTTTTCTCCCCAATTTGGCTATTGCAGAGATAGCTGCTCTGAAATTCATATAAAAGCCTTTGTGTAGACATATTTTTCTTCCTCTTGGGTAAATATGTAGGAGGAGAATTTATGGATCAAATGGTAAGTGTATGTGATTTTATTAAAAGCTTCCAAATTGTTTCCCAAAGCAATTGTATCACTTAGAACTCCCATCAACTTAATGACATTAAGCATCATTTTATGTGCTTACGACCTATCCGAACTCTGCTTTTGTGAAGATTTTATTTTTTGGTATTTGATATGGTTTGTATCTGTGTCCCTGCCCAAGTCTCATATCAAATTATAATCCCTGATGTTGGAGGTGGGGCTGATGGGAAGTGATTGAATCATGGAGGTGAATTTCTCCCCTTTATGTTGTTCTCATGAAAGAATTCTCACAAGATCTGGTTGTTTTAAAGTGTGTGGCACCTCCCACTCCCCCCCGGCTCTTGGTCCTGCTTTGGCCATGTAAGATGTGCCTGTTTTTCCTTCCCCTTCCGCCCATAATTGAAAGTTCCCTGGGGCTTCCCTAGAAGCTGAGAGGATTCCAGCATCATGTTTCCTGTATAGCCTGTGGAACTGTGAATGAATTAAACCTCTGTTCTTTATAAATTTTCCCATATCAGTTATTTCTTCATAGCAATGCAAGAACAGACTAATACAGAAAATTGGTGCTGAGTAGTAGAGCGTTGTTATAAAGAAACCTGAAAATGTGGAAGCAACTTTGGAGCTGGATAACAGACAGAGGGTGGAGGAGTTTAAAGGGCTCAGAAGAAGACAGGAAGATGAGAGGAAGGTTGGAACTTCACAGAGATTGGTTAAATGGTTGTGACCAAAATTCTGGTAATGATATAGACAGTGAAGGCCAAGCTGAGGAGGTCTCAGATGGGGATGAGGGACTTATTGAGAACTGGAGCAAAGGTCACTTTTTTTATGCTTTAGCAAAGAACTTGGTTGGATTGTGCCCCTGCCCTAGTGATCTGTGGAACTTTGAATTTGAGAGAGATAATTTCAGGTGTCTAGTAGAAGAAATTTGTAAGTAGCAAAGCACTCAAGAAGTGACCTGACTCCTTCTAACAACCTATGTTAATAGGTATGAAAATTTGTAGCTTGGCCATGTGGTAGAAAAGAAAATTCCATTTTCTGGGGAGTAATTCAAGCCAGCTGCAGAAATTTGAATAACTAAAAGGAAGGCAAATGCTGATAGCAAAGACAATAGGGAAAAGTCCTCAAAGTCATTTCAGAAACCTCCATGGCAGTCCATCCCTTCAGAGGCCCAGAGGCCTACAAGGGAAGAATGGTTTCATGGGCTGGGACCAGGGCCCCACCACCCTGAAGAGTCTCAGGACACTGCTCCTTACATCCCAGCCATGGCTAAAAGGGGGACAGATATAGCTTGGGGTGCTGCTTCAGAGTGTGCTAGCCATAAGCCTTGAGAGTTTCTATATGATATTAAGCTTACAGGTGCACGGTGCACAGAATGCAAGAATTGAGGTTTGGGAGCCTCCACCTAGATTTCAGATGATTTGTGGAAAAGCCTGAATGTCCAGGCAGAAGCCTGCTACAGAGGAGTAACCCTCATGGACAAACTCTAGTAGGATGGTGTGGAGGGGAAATGTGGGGTTGGAGCCCTCACACAGAGTTCCCACTGGAAAACTGCCTAGCGGAGCAGTGAGAAGAGGGCCACCAGACACTGGGATGGGTAAACCTACCAATAGCTTGCACCCTGTGCCTGGAAAAGCCACAGGCACTCAATGCCAGCCCATGAGAGAAGCTGTTGGGGCTGAACCCTGCAAAATCACAGGGGTGGAGCTACCCAATGCTTTGGGGGCCCACCCTTTGCATCAGTGCCCTTGATGTCAGACATGGAGTCAAAGGAGATTATTTTAGAGCTTTAAGATTTAATAACTGCCCTGCTGGGTTTCGGACTTGCATGGGACATGTACTCCCTTTCTTTTGGTGGATTTCTCCCTTTTGTAAGGGGAACTTTTACCCGATGCCTATAACTCCATTTTTTCCTGGGAGTAACTAACTGGTTTTTCATTTTACAGGCTCACAGGGAGAAGAGACTAAGACTACTAGTCTTGTGTTAGATGGGACTTTGGACTTTGGACTTTTGAGTTAATGTTGGAATCAGTTAAGATTTTGGGAGACTGTTGGGAAGGCATAATTTTATTTTGCACTGTGAGAAAAACATGAGATTTGGGAAGGGCCAAGGGTGGAATGATATAGTTTAGATCTGTGTCCATGCCTAAATCTCATGTCAAATTATAATCCCCAATTTTGGAGGTGAAGCCTGGTGGGAGGAGATTGGATCCAATCATGGCAGCAACTTTTCCCCTTTGGTGCTGTTCTTATAATAGAATTCACAAGAAATACGGTTGTTAGAAAGCATGTGGCACCTTCCCCACTTGGTTCTGCTCCAGCCATGTACATGCTTGCATCCCCTTGGCCTTCCATCATTACTGAAAGTTTCCTGAGGCCTCCCCAGAAGCAAGGCAGATGCCAGGATCATGTTTCCTTTACAGCCTGCAGAACTGAGAGCCAATTAAACCTTTTTTCTTAAATTATCCAGTCTCAGATATTTCTTTATAGCAACGTGTGAACAGATAAATACAGTATTCTTATTAAGGTAAATGTTTTATAATTCTGGAAAAAAGAATTTTGGTCAGATATATGTATTGTGATATTTTCTCTCAATCTGTGGCTCTGTGGCTTATCTTTTTTATATTTATTTTGTTCCCTATCTTTTTAAGGTATTTTGTTTGTACTTTCTTTGCCTACCCTAAAGTCTCAAAGATTAACTCCTTTTTTGTTCTTCTAAATTGTTTTACAAATTTAACTATTAAATGTAGGTCTTATGATCTATTACCAATTAATTTTTCTCTGTGGTATGTCGAAGAGTTCATAATTTCTTTACTTTTGATATGGATTTCCAATGTTTCAGCATTATATGCTATAAAAAGTTGTCATTTAATCATTTAGTTACTTTGATCCCTCTATAAATGCAATCTCCACATGGCCTTGGTTATTATAGCTTTAGAGTAAGCTTTAAAATCAGATTAACATGAATTCCCAATATTATTATTTATTTCACATTGTTTTGGTTCAAAATTCACTTGTTTCTTTTAGTAGATTTTAAAAAGTTTTTTTTTTAGTATTGGTTAATATAGTATTTTTAGTATTGGTTAATATCTCTCATAAATAAACAGTTTTACTTCCTGCTTTACAATCATTATGACTTGTTTTCTAGAAATAGTCATTGACTAGGGTCTCTAGCACAATGTTCACTACAAATCATGAGTGGACATTTCTGCATTTAAACTGCTACTATTTTACAGAGGTGTTTGCATCAAGGTTAATGTGGAATATTAGTCTTTAATGTCCTTTTCTTGTAACATCTTTGTGAGATTTTTGTATTAGTGATATGTTTGCTTCATAAAATAATCTCAAAATTGTCTTTTTTTTAATATTCTAAAACAGTTCCTGTTAAATTGGCATTTTTTTAAATTAAATGTTTGGTTGAATTAACCAATGAAATAAACTTTGCTTTGAGTATTTTCGCTTAATTTCCTAATACTTGATTATTTTGAGATATCATTTCTATTTTAATTCCACTGTTGACAGAAGGTTTTTGATAATACATTCAATTTCTTTTCTTTAGTAATTATATGGCTATCTAAATATCCTAATTAAATTAGCCCTAACTTTTTAAAGTTGTATCTTTTAAGGAATTAGATTATATTACCTAAGTTGTTGAATTCGTTGTCATTAAGTTGTACATAATGTTCCCTGATTATGATGTCAATGACCTCAAGCTGCAAATTGATGTCCCCATATAATCCCTAATATTGATCACTTATGTTATCTTTTTTATTGGTTAGCAAAACTAAAGATTTTCCATTTTCTTGATGTTTTTAAAGGCCCACATTTTTCCTTTTGTTACCCTATCTTTTTAGAGACCTATATTTTTACTTCTTTGTTTATCTGAAATACTATTTGTGTTTTTCAATTTAACTGACTTCTGTTCTTTTTTATACAGTATTTTTCTATATTTGTTGTGTTTACTTTCTTTTATTTTCTAACCTCTATATTTATTTTTAATTTGCAGATAATAGCATATGTATTTATCATGGAAAACCTGATATTTTAAGATACACGATGATAAAAGAAAAACTTCAGCCAAATTAAATTTAAAGGAGTGTAACTGAGGGATGAAGGATTCAAGAATTGGGCAGTTTCCTGAGCCAGAATAAGCTCGGAGACTCCAGCGTAGCCACATGGTGGAAGAAGATTTATGGACAGAAAAAAGAAAGCGACATAGAGAAAATGGAAGTGAGGTACAGAAACAGCTGGATTGGTTACAGCTCACTGTTTGCCTTATTTGAACATGGTTCAAACAGTCAGCTACATTTAATGGCCAAAACTCAGTGATTGGCACAGGTGTGGGCTACAGTCTATGTCTCCACTTGTTATATTTCATGATGTACAGAGAAATCTTTAGGTCGAACTTAAAATATTTAAAAAGGAAGCTTTACGTTAAACCTGATTTAACAACATACATAGTGAAATGTTTAGGTAATTAACAAATGCATTACTTCACACAGTTATATTTGTGGGCTCCTGGTATGTTTTAAGAATACAATATATCATCATTAACTGTAGTCATCCTGCTGTACAATAAATCTCTAGAATTTACTCTACCTATCTAACTATATTTATGGATCTTTTAACCAACTTCTCCCCATTTCCGCCTAGCCCACCATTCCTCCTAACTACCTCAGTCTCTGGTAATACTAACTTCCTTCAGTATACTCTGAGAAAACTAATTTTTAAAATCTCTCCTAATGAAGTATTTCAAGACATGGTCTCTAAGAACTGCTTTAGCTACATTCCACAAATTTAGATATGTTATGTGTTCGTTTGCATGCAGTCAATATATTTTCCTTTTATCTTTGTGGTTCCTTTTTATACTCCTGGTTTATTTAGAGATGTTTGTCTTCATTTTCTAATAATTATTTTGAAATATCTTTTCTATTTCTTTCTTTCTTTTTTTTTTTCTTTTGAGACAGATTATTGCTGTCACCCAGGTTGTAGTGCAGTGGCACAATCTCAACTAACTGCAACCTCCACCTCCCAAGTTCAAGTGATTCTCCTGTCTCAGCCTCCTGAGCAGCTGGGATTACAGACGTGAGCCACCAAGCCAAGATAATTTTTTTTTTTTTTTTTGTATTTTTAGTAGAGATGAGGTTTCACCATCCTGGCCAGGCTGATCTCGAACTCCTGACCTCAAGCAATCCGCCCACCTTGGCCTTCCAAAGTGCTGGGGTTACAGGCTTGAACCACCGTGCCTGGCCCCTACTTCTTTTTAATTCCACTGTTTACAGAAAACATATACTGTAAGTTTTTTTTTTCAAATTTATTAAGTCTGTTTTATGCCCCAGCACGTGGTAAACACTGAGAATAAGGGATTGTCACATTTTCCTAAATTCTGCGGCACTTGAAACATACAATTCCAGCAATGGGCAGGCATGAAATTTCTGGGAAATTACTTCAGCCTTACAGTAGTCACTCTCCCCTTGACTCCTTGAAGAATTGCTCATGCATGCACAATTCTGTGATCTGCCGTACATTTCAGGGGAATTTACATGTATCTGATAGGGATTCTCTTTCTGGGGCTCCCTCATTTCTGGATTATCTGTCTACAACTTATCTCTAAATTAGCACCCCAAAACTCCATCCTTTGACTTCTTATGCCAAAAAGACCAAATTTCTCCTTGATTTCTATCTACTTTGTACTACAGAATTGTAAAGTTCTCCCAGAGCAAAAATTTTATAAATATAAATCTTACCTGGTGTGATTCCTTTGTGTCAAGAATCCAGTTTCATTTTTTCTGCTTTTAATCTGCTATTCATTCTAACAAAAAGTCTCTGCAAGGCTCTCAATCCGTTATTCATTATAATTTGTCTGGAGTTTACAACAGTTATTTGCAGTAGGATTAATGTGATAAATGTTACTCCGCTATTATAAAAAACAGAACTTCAACACTGAAAGTATCTTCTACCTGGCTAAAATAATAACAGATTACAAGTTTCGAGTGAGTATACAGCCTCCATTCTCATTACTTTACACATATAAACAAAATCCTTAGAAGAGCTCAGAAGTTAGCTTTAATATGATCTCTATTTTGTGGATGAAAAAACAGGGAACTTTTTTTAACCAAAACCACAGAACTATCAAGTAAAGAAACTTGTTTTGCAACTTAGTAAAACTTCTTCATAGCCCACACTTGTGACCAGTTCTCCATAATGCTGCTTATAAATTGAATATCTCTCTACCAACTTTTTTCCCAAATAATGTGTCCCTAATGCTTTTTTTTACACTTACTTGTCAGTAGAATGCATTCTTTTTTCTTACGTGGAGAAAACTCCTATTTATCCTGTAAGACATTGCTATAATGCTGCTGCCTCTGACATTTTCTCCTCTGCCATTGTGCCCTCACCGCTTCTATTTGTTCCTTGCATGTTTGTTCTCAATGCCTTTATCAGAGCATCCACACACTCTACTGTAACAATCTGATGAATTTATTGCACATTTACTAAGTGGAAACAGGGCTCTGGAGACCAAGTAATGAGTAAAGTATTTCCTGCCTTTTTAGAGTTTGAAGTCTAAAGAGAGAATTTCAATTAATAGTTGAAATGTTTGGTCCTGCCAACACAATGATTTCAAACTTCTACACTCTAGAACTATAATATAATATGAAGTTTCTGTTGTTTTAACCCAGTTTGTAGCACTTTTTAAATGAGAGCCCTAGGAAACTAATACAGAGTTTAGAGGTAAGCAAGAGTATATATAGGACCAGTAGTCTTCCGTGTTTATTTGTTTGTTTTTGCTCAAAACCATGAATTCATTGAATTCTTCAGCGTTGTTTTTTCTTTTTGTTTCTTTCCTTTCTGCTCACTTTTTCACTTTTATTCAGTCCAAGATGCACTTAAACCAAACTGAAGATGTTTTGACATTCCCAGTCCTTTCAAGTTTTCATTTATAGCACTACTAGAGTCCTAGACTAGGTTTTCTTTTTTTTTCCTTCTTCTTCTTTTTACTTATTGGTATTTTCCCCTGGTCCTCAGCAAGATAAAAAAGTATGTAATAAACATATGGAAATGGTGGTAAAACTGGAAAAAATCTTGTCAAGAAGATCATATGAATTGAATATCCCATGGATACCTGTTGATAGAAAATCAATTCAAAGTCTCTAAGCAAAGTGAAATGGAGCAGCTCTTCTGACAGATGACTAAAACAAAGAACTTGCTAGTTAGAAGCAATGGTTTTATTGGGAAATAAGTAAATAACCCAATCTCATTCATGGGACATCAATGATTTTTTTAAGGTAATATATGTCTAAACAACTTCTCCAAATTAGTTTTTTTGTTGTTATTCTTTTTCTTTCCAAAACAGTTTTTAAAAAATTTTATTATTATAGCAGGACGGTTCCCAGAAACTAAAACTTATATGTATGGCAGGTATTAGTAATAAGTTACAATGTCTGATTAGAGATTTTAAAAGCTTGACTTATTTTTGTCAATGTGGGGTCCTATCATAGAGCAAGAAAATAATTTATTTCATGATACTCAAAGAAAGAATTCTAGATTATAGGGTTTAATTAGAAAATTCAAGCTCGAATGAATTCAGTTTCCATACGTTCAACCTTCTCTTAAATATGAGGGTGAGTTATTTCCTGCATGAAGCTATAAAATATATCATTCTGATGCATAATCTTTTAAAAGTATAATAAGATGTTTCACCGATAACTAGAATATAGCAATGTATGGTCAACCATCCCCTTTTAAAAGTGAAGCTTTTGCTTTTACTCAAAATCTCTGTCAATGGTGGGCCCCCTCACGCCCCAAAAGGAAGGTCGGTGTTAATTACAATTGGATATTGTATATCTCTGAATGGTCTTAATCACTTCAATTAAACTATAGTAAGCAAAATCACAGAATAATAATTTGGAAATGAGATTATATCATCTAGATCCTCAAGGGGATCATAGATGGAGTTAAAGATCAGTTTTCTGTAGGTCAACAACCAGTATGGGTCATAGAAAATTAAGAGTATTTTTTATATTATCAAGATGCTGTTATTAGCATCCTGAAATCTAGAGCATAGACCACCTCCTGCCTTGTTATAAAAAGAATTCTGACAAATTTATATTTTAAAAGGTGAGAGGGAAAAAAAAAGAAAACCGTTTTCATTGCAATATTTTGCAATTCTTCCATAATTCAGGATCTTGTTAATACAGTGTAGGTTAAAGGTACATTTACCATGAAGCTAATAAGGAAAAACTTCAGCAACCATTACTTTTATAAATCCTTTGTAAGGTGTTGGATAGGCCCTTGCAATGTGTTCACATGTCCCTCTGCTTTTGCAAAATTTTCAAATATACATTATTTTCGTTGCTGTAGATTAATACTACTATCTCTTTCTGCTTTGACCTCCCAACTTTTCACACTTTGCCTTAGTTGGTGTTTAAGTGGCTTCAGAATACTTCAGGGATCAGGCTTAAAGGGATGTTGGGTTAGAGGTATATTTAGTTTGGGATTAGAGTGTACAGTCACTTACATGTATAGTTTATTGCTAACTGTCTTGTCACCAGAATTTCTGCCAGAACTCTTTATAGCATCACTGTGTCCATTTACATAACTCTCTTACTGAAGGTGGCCTGGGCAGGCTCCACAGTCTTCAGTTCTTGTCCTCTTGGGAGAAAGAATTCAGCCAAGAGACAGAAGTGGATTTAAGACAGAAGCAAGAGTTTATTGAAGAAAAGAAAAGTACACTTGGAAAGAACCTAGCAGCTGACTCAAAAGATTGCATCCCACCTGATCATTGGCTCAGGGCTCTTATAGAGTTACTATTTCCTAGTTATTCCTGGTTTCCTTCCCCTGTCCTTTCCCTTGAGTGGGCTCTTGGCTAATCTCTGCATGAACAATGACTTGCCAGTATCTGGAAGGGGTCACATGTGCCATTTGGTGGCTGAAGTTATGCACATGCCCTATTAGGGCAATTTTCCCTTACTGGTCTAGCACCCCAGAGGAAGGTCATATATGAGTCAAACTCCACCATGTTGTCCCTTACTGTGCATGCCTGGACAAGACCCCAGAGGAAAGTCAAATTCTGCCATTTTGCTCCTTACTTCGCATGCCTGGATATGTCCTCAGAGGATGGTCAAACTGCCATTTTAAGTTCTTATCAGGAAATTTTTGTCCACAAGCTCAAGATGCCGCCTGTTGTTAGGAAATTTCTCCCTTCCCATCACCAGCATCCTTACATTTGCTTAATACTCACCCGACCGTCACCAGACATTCTTTGAGGCCTTATCCTGCCCTTCTCAGATCTGCCTATCTACTTACTCTAACAGCACCACAACACAAGGGTGCTGGTGTGTATAGTCAAGGAGCTTTAATTCACAGAGCCAGCAGCTTGCCTGTGGAAAATAATTAGTGGGAGTTTCAGTTCTTATCAATACTTGGTCACAGTGGAAGTTTTCTCTTGTTAGAAAAAAATGCCTGATAAATGAAAAATGCCAGTTCACATAATTTGCTTTATATATTCTTTTTTTAATATTTGATAGAAAGTGCCCCCAAATTGAATTTACTAACTACAGAAAGTATACGTGTAAAGCAACATGTTTTATAAATTCCAAATATTAAATAAAAATGCAATTTTCTTTCAGCCAGTTGTAAAGAGATGTAATTACCTCTATATTATTTCTATAAAAAAATAAAATCAAAATTATTGTTCTTTGCAGAAACAAGCAGAATAACTATCCAGAGATGTGAGACGAAAATAAGTATTATAGAGGTGTATTCAAAAATGAATAAAAACAAACACTATGTAATTTTTCTATATATTTTAATGTTAATGTTATATGGCTGCATTCAAAATTATTAATTTGCCCAGGCACTGTGGCTCATGCCTGTAATCCCAGCACTTTGGAAGGCCAAAGTGGGTTGATCACTTGAGGTCAGGAGTTTGAGACCAGCCTAGCCAACATGGTGAAATCCTGTTTATACTAAAAATATAAAAAATTAGCTGGGTATGGTGGTGGCCTCCTGTAATCCCAGCTACTCAGAGGGCATAGGCAGGAGGATTGCTTGAACCTGGGAGGCAGAGATTGCAGTGAGCCGAGATCACGCCATTGCACTCCACCCTGGGCAACAAGAGTAAAACTCTGTCTCAGTAAATAAATAAATAAATAAATAAATAAATAAATAAATAAATAAAATTATTAATTTGTATTCACAAACTAACCTTTGTTTTACAATTCTATATTACTGTCTTAAAGAAGGTCTCCAAATTTGTACAAGTTTCGGTCTTTACAATACTTAAAATATTAGACACTTCACATAGACTAATAACATATTATAAAAAAGTATCAGGGCCAATAGGAGAGACTGGCTTCTAATTTTACCTTAGCCCCAATACATAGGTTTCTGTCCTAGAATGTTCCCCCTCTTTATTCACATTTTGATCAAACAGCAATTTTGTAATTTCTACCTGGACATTTTGGTGTTTGCTTTACTTTTCATCTCTAACACAACCATTTCTATAAAAAAAATAAAAAAGACTAGGAGAAAAATATTCAGATTTTACAGGGATCTGTATTTATTAAGCATCTCACACATCCCTATTCTATTACTTCACACTATTAGCCTCAGCTTTTGTATACTCGATTGGATTATGTCAGTCACTACTAACACATAACTAAAATAGATGCCAAATAGTTGAAAAAGTGCTGTCGAATACTAAAAACATTATTGAAAAAAAAAGTTGAAAAACCTAGAATATTTTTTCTCAAAATGGGCCAGTAAACAAATTCACCTTTTAGTAAAAATGAGTGTTGGAACTGTTCCCACTTGAGTGACATTAGCATTATCTTTGATTGTAGTGATAATTAGATCTGTGCTCTATCCTGAGGTCCTACATCTGGTAAATTATTTTCTTGACTGAGCTAGATTCCAGTCAGCAAGGACAACAGAAGGCACTCCGTGCCTGAGGGCATCTCATCTGGCCACTTCTCTTTGACCTGTGAACTCCTACAGAGTAGTGTCTTGTACTTCCCCCACACTACATGACTGAATTTTGTATCCATTTGTGACCTTTACTCAGCCATCAAATATGAATAAGGGATAGAAAGGGGCTCTCATATCCATAGTGGAACCAGTTCATCACACAGGTGGTTGAGTCATTTATAGAAGCATTCTTTAAATTGTCTTTGTGACAGTCTCTTTACTTGAGATGGAAAAGGGATACATCTAAATATGTTTATGAATAGTAAATAATATTGGAAGAAAAACATTTTCTATATCTATAGACATAAATTGTATCAAGAAATAGAGGGAATTTCTGTGGCTTCTCTGTATTTCTAAAAGTTTGCCAATATTACAGTGAAATCCCAGAATAATTGGTTATTTGTCCTTTCTGAGGTTAGAATCCACTTATTTATCTACATTTATGTATATATCTACCTCCACTCATGATGTAATGCTGAAAGTGCTGCCTGAGTCCAGCTGTAGTTTCTAGAATTCTTCAACAATTGTGTGACCAACAATAATTAGGTCACACACTATGGTTGACTCAGTGACATCTGATCAAGGGACCCACATAACAGAAAAGGATGCCACTAAATGTGCCCACTACGGAGTAAGAAATAAAAAAACTAATATTTTTGACTAAACCTAATTCCTTGATATAATGAACACTAAAATGATTCTTTTCAGAAACTATTCAAGTCTTTGAAAAAGCAGAGACTTTACCGTGGTAGGCGAAATTCCTTCTTCATGGTAAGTCCCTCTTCCATAGCCAATCTATGATTGGATTCAGGAATGAGTTGTGAATAAAAGAAACAGAAATCATATCTAATCAATAGGTTTCCTAAACCCTGAAGCATTTGGGAGCATTCCTATGATAAACAACCTGACTGAAATGCTAACTAGAAAGAATTAAAATGCTCATTTTGCTAAAAACCCAAGTTCAAAGTTGAGATAAACAGTTGAGACTCACTGAGAAAAAAAAAATCGATTGGAAAAGATAAAAATGAAGCATAGGGTTTTAAAAGAGTAACTATCTATATAATTCTTCCATCCGAATTATTGGAAGCCCTTTGTTAGTAATACTGTGATTAATTCAATATGCATTTTTGAAAACCCACTATGGGCATGTACTGTATTAGGTAAAGTTGAACTATGGTTATAAAATAATTAGCATACATTGTATCAAATAGTATTTATTCAGATCAAGAACCCCCTTGCTCACATGAAGGATACAAATATAACTTCAGATTAGCCATCTGGAAGCCAAAGATTTAAAAAATAAAATAAAAAGTCTAGCAAGGGTCTGAAAAAACAGATAATATATGTTATATATTAGAATAGGAGCATAGGCTAAAATTCAATATGTATTTCTTCTCTAGTCATCTAACTGATACCAAAGTACTATCTGGTTGCTGGAAAACTTGTTCATTTTTGTGCAAACAATGCTGAGAATGGATATTCAAACCTTGTGTGCATAGCTTCACTCTGTAAGGCAATAGCCCAATTTTTGACAATTAAGAAAGGTCACATTTTCGATAATCAGATATGTTGGGAAAACAAAAACAAAAGAATAAAAGAATCTAACACAATTAACAATGCCTTCTGTACTTCATGGTCCCCAGACAACAGATTTCAAACAAGGAAGTATTATGTTTGTGTCTTTTGTGTGCATCATAGCAAGAAGAGTTTGGTTGATATGTGCTTTACTTGAAATCACCAGTTGACTGGTGGGCAGGTTGCAAAGTAAGCAAGTACACAAAGAGTTTCAATCCATCTTCTGTTAAGTTCTTTGGTGTCATTATACTATTGATGTGAGAATCATAAGCAGTTTACACTTAAATGTCACTGTCCAAACTGATAATAATATAAGTCTAGTCCACCTGGAAATGGTCTTTTATTGTCTTAGAAACTATGAGCAAAAGAAGCACCATTTTGGTTAAAATCTGGGCCAAGATTCCCTAGACCAGGTATATCATTATATAATGCCTGTGATATCACAGAGCCTAAGTTTCGTCTAGACATGTCCTAATTGTATAGAGGAAACTTAAGCCTTGCAAGCCAATTGAATGGAGAACTAGGCACCCCACAACCACCAACAATGCACATGTATATATAAAAAAAAAAGGTCTTTACCAAAGAGGGAGTCAAGAAGATAAATACCCTTTGATCAATTCAATCATGGCTCCACCAAATAGTGGTATCTCTACAGCTGCTGTAATTATGATAATCTTGTCTTTGTTGTTCAAAGCATGTCCCAAGATTCAAATAAATCTTTAATAAGAAGCTGCTTAACCAAGATGTCTGATGAGACCTACAAAATAAAGACTATGTTGAATACATAACTTACATGATTTCTATAGATCACCACTAGGGTAAACAATTGTCTTCTCTGGGTTATTTCTTTATAGAAGTATAAAAAGACCCTGCTCCATATATAGAAAGTTGGAAAAAGTCACCTAACCTAAGGCTTCAACGTTCTAGTGAATATACATCAATAACAACTAGGATCATGTCATTATTGTGTTACTCTCATCTCTTCAGCCAACATAATCAATTCATAGAGTCTTAAGTTCCTCATGCTCATTAATAGAAAGAAAATGCAGCCTCACTAACCACTCATTGTATATAAAAATGTACAGGTATGTATAATAATAATTGACAGCTCTCTGTGTATAATACAATGCAGGTCAGGAAAAATCACACAAAATTTGATGACACCAATATCATAGACCTAAGAGGAAAAAACAGATATATCCTGCCTGATTACCCTCCATAGAACCTCCCTACGTGGACCATTTACCATGTTTGAATATCCAGCAGTTTACTTATTTTAATTTAGTGTGGTTTTCATTAACAGTATAAATCAGCATCCAATTTTCTTCTAAAAATTAAATATTCTAGGAGACATTCTGAAAGACAAATAAAATTTGCATAGCAAGATGCTAAAAATCTAAACCTAGGTGAGCAGCAAATTAAAAGACTTAAACATCCTTGCCAGAGTAGAAAGTTATCTTAGTTCAGTTAAACATAGCTTGTCATACATCCACCCTGGAATTATCAGGTTGTACTGCAGCAAAGCATGAGAAGCAGTGTATCAAAAATAGGGGAATTATAATAGCTATTCTGTGACCTCTGGAAAAACCAGATAATCTGCTCCATTTAAGAACCCCAAGAGACAAAGGGGTAAAGTGTTCTAAAATCAAACTGAAAAAGATTTAAATATCAGATCTGGTTATATTGGTTACAAAGTCCACTTTATCCCTTGTGATCTTCTTTGGGTAAAAGCAAGTAGAATAAAGTTATATTACTGGAGTTATTAAAATTTTTAAAAGGTGAAAATTCCAAGATATATAGTATAGTTTTTCAATCCAAGATGCTATTGATAAGATACATTTTAATCTCCAAATTGCTAGAAAGCAAAATCAGTGCGCCTCTTAGTGCACTCTCTTTTAAACACATCTATGCCAATATCTGTTGGGGTTTTTTTTTTTAACTTTTTAATAACAGCCATTCTTGCAGGGGTAGGGTGGTATTTCATTTTGGTTTTAATTTGCATTTCCCTGATCATCAGGGATGTTGAGCATTTTTTATATGTTGGTTGATCATTTATATATGTTCTCTTGAGAAATATCTACTTGTGTTATTTGCCCACTTTTGAAGAGCCTATTTAGTTTTTTCTTTCTGATTTGAGTTACTTGTAGATTCTTGATATTGCTCCTTTGTCAGACACATAGTTTGCAAATATTTTCTCCCCATCTGTGGGTTATCTGTTTACTCTGATGATTCTTTTGCTGAACAGAAGCTTTTTAGTTTAACTATGTCCCATTTATTTATTTTTGTTCTAGTTGCATTTGCTTTTGAGGTCTTAGTCATGAATTCTTTGCCAAGGCCAAGTCAATGTTCAGAACAGTAATTCCTAGGTTATCTTCTAGAATTTTCATGGTTTCAGGCTTTAGACCTAAATCTTTGATCAATCTTAAGTTGATTTTTGTTTAAGGTGACCTATCTGTGGTTAGCCAGTTTTCCCAGGATCATTTATCAAGTAGGATGTCCTTCCCCAATTTATGTTTTTGTATACTTTGTTGAAAATCAGTTGGTTTTATGTATTTAGCTTTATTTCTGGGTTCTCTATGCTGTTTCATTTGTTCGTGTCTACTTTTATTTACACCAGTATCTTTTTTTTTTTTTTTTTTTTTTTTTTTTTTGAGACAGCGTCTCGCACTGCTCACTGCTGCCCCAGGCTGGAGTGCAACGATGCAATCTCAGCTCACTGCAGCCTGGACCTCTCAGGTTCAAGTGATCCTCACACCCCAGCCTACTTCGTAGCTGAGACTACAAGTGCATGCCATGACACCTGGCAAATTCTGGAATATTTTATAGGACTGGGTTTTGCCATGTTGCCCAAGCTAGTCTTGAACTCCTAAGCACAAGAAATCCTCTCACTTCTGCCTCCCAAATTGCTAGAATTATAGGTGTTAGCCACCGTCTCTGGCCAGGATTGCTTTCCTAATTCTGTGAAAAACGATGTTGGTATTTTGACAGGAATTGGAGTTTGGGGTATGTAGGATACACACTTTTTAAAAAATATGTATGCTCATAAGTGGGATAGCTAGATTATATGATAGTTCTATTGTTAATATTTGGAGGAACTTCAATATTGACTTCCATAGAGGTTGCACGACTTTGTATTCCCACTAACAGTGTACAAGCATTCCAATTTCTTCACATCCTTACAACATTAGTGATAACTCTCTTTTATAATAGTTAGTTTATATTAGTGATAACTCTCTTTTATAATAGTCATCCTAACAGATGTGAGATGATATCTCACTGTGATTTTTTTGCTTTGCATTTCCCAAATGATTAGTAATGTGAAACATTTTTTCATATTCCTGTTGGTCATTTGTATGTCTTTTCTAGAGAAATGTTGGTTCAAATACTTCACCCATTTTTAATCAGTTTATTATGTGTGTTTTGTTTCATTTTGTTTGCTTTTGTTTTTTGCTCTTGAGTTGTAGGAGTTACTCATATATTTTGTTTATTAACCCATTATCACATATATAATTTGCAAATATTTTCTCTCATCTTGTAGGTAACCTTTTCACTCTGTTCATTGTTTCTTTTGCTATGCAAAAGATTTTAGTTTTATATAGTCCCACTTGCCTATTTTTGCTTTTGTTGCTTGTGCTTTCAGTCCGTATTCAAGAAATCATTGCCAAGACCAATGTCATGAAGTTTTCCTTTATGTTTTCTTCTAGGAGTTTTACAGTTTCCAGTATTTTTTATCTTTAAGTTTTTAATCCATTTTGAATTCATTTTTGTACATGTTGTAATGAAAGTTTTCACGTAAATATCAACTGATGATACATATGTAGGTGCTGGGTGTTCTATTCTGTTACATTGGTCCGTATGTCTCTATGAATGCCAGTATCCTACTATTTCAATTAGTGTAGGTTTACAGTACATTTTGAAGTTAGGAAGTGTGATGTGTCCAGCTTTGTTCTTCTTTCTCAAGATTACTTTGTATATTCAGAATATTTTGTGGTTTCATAAAATTTTAACCAGGGACTGGAAAAGATATCTGCACTCATATGTGCTTTGCAGCGTTATTCACAACAGCCAAAATGTGAAAACAACTTAGATGCCCATTGCCAAATTAATGAATAAAGAATATGTGGTACACAGATACAATGGAATATTATACAGCCTTAAGAAAGAGGAAAATACTGTCAAATATGACAACATGGATGAATCTGGAGAACATTATGCTAAGGAAACAAGCCAGTCACAGAAAGATAAATGCTGTGTTTTTCCACTTATATCGGGTATCAAAAGTAATCAAATTTATAAAACCACAATAGAATGGTGTTTGCCAGGGAGTGGGCAATGGGAAGTTGCTGTTTAATAGGTATTAAGTTTCAGCTATGCAAAATCAATAAGTTATAGAGATCTTTTGCACAACAGTTCTCCTCTAGTTAATAATACTGTGCACTTAAAATTTGATTAAGAGGGTATATAATATGTTTAATGTTCTTACCACAAGGAATTTAAGGAAGGAAGGATGGAAGGAAGGAAGGAAGGAAGGGAGGGAGGGACGGAGGGAGGGAGGGAGGCAGGGAGGAAGGAACGAGGGAGGAAGGGAAAGAAGGAAGGAAGGAAGGAAGGAAGGAAGGAAGGAAGGAAGGAAGGAAGGAAGGAAGGAAGGGATACATTCACTTCTTACACCCTTCCAAGAAACCTATGTAATAAGGTAAGAAATAATGAACAATATTTATTATGTGAAAGAGACAGATTATTTTTATTCATTTATGCTTTCACTCTAGAAATGTAAAGGTCTAAATGTGTCCAAAAATAATAACATTTATGTGTCAGATGGTTTATATGAATTATCATTTGGTTAAAAAAGTAATACTATAAAGCAGTTATGCTTTTTAGCTCAGTTTTATAGATGAATAAATAGAGGCACAGTTTATCCAATATCACATAGCTAGAAAGTGAGAAATCCGGGGTTTGGACACAAATAGTGTATTTGCCTAGTCGATGCCTTTAAGAACTATACCATGTAAGTTCAGTAAGGTGGCTAGGAATAAAATTAATTTAAATAATTAGAGTATTTCCATGCATCTACAAGAGCTAACTTAAAATTAAACAGAACTATCTCATTTGGATATCAAAATGTTGACTATACTGAAATGAATTTATTTGAATGTGCAAGACATGTATGGATAAAATATAAAATTTTGTTGAAGATCATAAGTGTTTAAATCAATGGGCAGTTACTATTTCCAGATTTAAAAATATTTAAAAACGGCTATTGTAATAAATGAAGTGCAACAAACTTCAAAATCTGAGGGCCTTAAAACAGAGTTTTTCTCCTAAATTAAGAATAAAATTGATGAGATGAGCCCAAACAAAGGATGTGGCAAATAAGAATGAAGAGTAGAGCTGAACTTATGGATATGTGCGCATACCAAACTCAAGTAGTCCACAGAGTTAGGTTCTGCCTCAAGAAGGAAATTGTGAAATAATGCCAAAACAGGTTCCTGAATAAATAACAACTGAGTTATATATAAACAGTATAACATTAAAAAGTAGGCAAAAAGGGACACAGCATTCCATAAAAAATATTAATTCAATTGCAAATATTCAGAGAACAAAAGTAGTTCATTTTGTGTACAAATTAGGTTTTCACTAATAATCAAAATAGAAAACAAAATAATAGAACAAAAAAGTATATGACTATCTTTTACTATCTCTTACTTGATAAAATACAGTACTAATACATTTTTTAATTCCTACATTTTTCCTTTCTGTGTTGGGTAAAACAAAAGTTTGAAGAGGGTAGGAAAATTAGTAACCCTTCAGAATTTTGGAGACCCTGTACAAAATAATTCTTTTTTATTTAATCAAATGAAAACAGTACAATAATATAAAGGATTTGTTTTAAGTTTAGCTTTCTATCTCTGTGTAAAAGAAGATGCTGTATAGTATTTATTCATCGGCACGGGTGTCTCTAAGTGAATTCCTAAGCAAAAATTAATGAATGTTAATTTTTCTGTCAGAGAGAGATCATACTGATAATTTCACATAACCAAAAACTGACTAATGTTTTTAAAGCTGAAAATAATATAATTATATAGTTCTCTATTGAAGACTATTTGAAACTTATTTTGCATTTCAATCAATTACATAGTTGAAGGAAATTTTTCATTGTTCTTTCACAACAAATTTTTAACTCAAAAACGAAATTTTACTGTTTGAAAAAATGTCAAGAATGACTTACATGAATGGGCCTCTGTATTAGAGCCTGTCGCATCTTACCCTGCTCAGGATCTCAATATATTTTCTGCTTAATTTTTCTAAAATATATTATTTAGTTATATACTGTGGTTGTCACAATTCTTGAAAATTTCCATTCTGTTATAATCAAAGAAGAGTGCAATTGTCCCACTGATTCATTTTTAATTTAAATCAAATATAAAATATCCTAGGAAATTTTAAAAAGTATGTTCAATAGTATATTCATTCTTTACATTTTCCTCTCCTGTATATATTCCCTAAGATGAAGTGTTGTTTTAAGGTTTGTCTTACTTTTACTTCTCTTTTTTAGAACAAAAGCAGCTTAGTTAGAAGGATTTATCTTCTCCAAATTTAGACAGTAGTAGCCCACTTGCATTGATATCAAAGCCATTATACATTTTAATGCCATGGTAACTCTGCTTAGAATCATAGAACTATGTGCTTGTATAGGTAGTAAGATATCTTGGAGATTTTTCAGTTGTAAGATGGGGAAAGCTCACTGTCTAAACTCCATATAGAAATTCTCAGAGATTCAACATTAAGTCTGGATCTCTACCTTGTAACAACACTCCATAAAGTTTAGATAAATTACATAATATTGGAAAGGGTTTCAATAATTAAGCTAAACTATGTTACAACAGGTTTTGAAAATTACAATTTATTTTACTATGTTTATAGATTGAAATGTTCCAATTTTTCACTTTTCACAAAATGTAGGTGTTTACATGGATTTGGGCTTCCATTACAAAACATCATAAACTGGATAGCTTATAAACAACAAAAATTTATTTCTCACAGTTCTGGATTCTGGAAATATGAGATCAGAGTGTCAGAGTGGTCAGTTTCTGGTGAGAACTTTTTTGGGGTCTCAGACTGCCAACTTCTCACTGTAACTTCACATGGCAGAAGGGAGTAGCCAGCTCGCTGTCTTTTATAAGGGCACTGACTCCCCTTCTCCACCCTCATGACCTAATCCAATCCTGAAGGCCCCTTTTCCTAGTATCTTCACATTGGGGAGTAGGATTTCAGCATATGAATTTAAGACAACCACAAACATTCAATCTATAGCAATAGGCAAAATTACTGATGATATCTAATACCTCTTGGATGCTTAATTTGTATAAGATGTTTTTCAAAACTCATTTTCCTTCATCTCCAAAGCCCTAAAAAATTGAACCATTATTATGTCCATTTTATACAAGAGAAATCAAGAACTCCTCAGCGATGGTGCAGCTGGTTAGAAGAAAGAATTAGAAGAAAGACAACGTGGTTGCAGTGTACACACCATTCTCTTAGTGTGATACAGTGCTAATCCTCCTAGGATAACAGTGAAATAATTTATAGAAGGTCCAGGCAAACTTCACTTACATATTCTTTTTTTCTCTAATTTAATGATGTAAATTAAACAAGATTATCCAGCATTTGTTAATATAGTTGTATTCTGTTACTTAGCTCATGTCATGAAATCACATATTTATTAAAATATTAATTGAATCTAGCTAAATGCATTTTAAATATAAGTAGTTTCCACAGAAACATTTCACTTTTTCTGTTCAGATGCTCCCTTCAGAATTAGACAATGTGTATTTCCTGAGATAAGGAAAGCTTTATAATTCTCCACTGCAGTAATTTTCTCCTGGGCCGCAACTATGTCCAGTCTAAGAAGAGCAGTTAAAGCAAATTAGTCATTCTAAGTATGACTTACTTTCCTTCCAGCATTTGAAAGGTATGTAGAATCACCTAGAAAGAGGGTAATTAGGAGAATTTCCAAATTCTCTATCTACCGTATTCCTAATTGATTCATATTTCTTCTTCTTCATTTTTCTACTAATATTCCACTTTATTTTTCATTCATGAATATAGAAATTCCCTCTGCTTAAATGATTTCAGATGTTTGCTCAGAGCTAAATAATGTATATGTATTGTTGTCTATTTTCTTGAAAATTTGACACCCACAGCAAAAGTTATTCTTGCAATGCATATTATATCAAACAATTTAAAGAAAAATTGATATGATGAATTAATTATAACAAATGGCTTCACACTTTGTATAGTATAATTATTTCAGATTAAATAAATTATAAGTTGGGTACATTGGTTTTCAGTTGAGCAAGAATATTCTTTTCTTTTTCAGTCAGGCAACTAATGTATCATAACTGAATAATGTAATAACATAAACGTTTCAATTTCCAAACAGAGGAAAGAGGAATGTAAAATTTGCCTATAAGTCAAATGGTCATTCAGATTCCAAGCAAATTTCGAATAATACACATAGTATCAGTGTTGGAAATAATGCCATATCTCTTTCTCTCTGAGGAGTAGAGTGGATACAAACAGAGCTACCATAATTTTGCCACAATTTTTTTATCCTTCCATTTTGATTCTTTAGCTCTTTCCTGTGGAAAACCAGTAATCAATGGGGTCATTCTATTACATCACACCAAGTGGAACAGTTGCTTTACTGCCAATAGTGATGGCTAATATATTTGACTTCATGGATCCCATGTTCAATAAAATAATGTGTCTGCAATAACATTAAATGTAGGAAGTGATATTAACATGAATTTTTAAAAACAAATAACAATGTGTGCTGTGTAAACTGCTTAGAAGCATGAACCACTTCCTTGGTAATAACATACTCAGTAAGAATTACCATGGACTTTATCTCCTACCAATGTACTGTCTTCCTCCCGAGTCTCTTTCTGGATACAATTTTTTATATTTTTAAAGGAGGCCACATAGTGACTGAGAGGAAGGCAGGCCCCATAGCAATTGGAACACTAATGCTGTCATTTCCTAGCAACTTGCTTAATAAACTAAGCAAGTTACTGGAATTTCTTAAGCTTCCATTTTTTACCTATTACATAGGATTACAAATATTATTAAAATAAATAGCACTGGCAATATGACACACAATAAACATTCAGTAAATGCTAACAATCTTCATTGGTGTTTCTGTTTCTGTTGCCTAAGAGATTATTTTTCACAGTGCCCTGATCACTGATGATGTTCAGCCATTCTTCAAGTAGGCTTAATCTTTATAAACTAAACTTGCTCTTTCACTGTCTTTAGCCATGCCTTCTAAGCAATATTTTCTTTTCTGCCTAGACTTTTAGTTATGAATGATTCTTATTCAGATGCCCCACATTTTTTTAATTAAATGCCCCCTCACTAGGTCCATTTATTTAGATTCCATATTTCTTTTATACATGAACATCAAGAATGTACTGTATCCTGAAATAAACTCTGAAGTATAACAATTGCACTAATGTATAATTTAATATTGTTACCCATTGAGTAATACAGGTGGAAATATACATGATTATGAAAGCTTTCTTATACTAAATCTCCTTTGAGGAATCTGAAATGAATGAAAGAATGTTGGTTTCAATTAGAAACCCCTGCAGAAACACTGGAAATCCTTCCTCAATTACAGTCATTTCTACATTCACATTGAACTGAACAATAAGAGTAGCTCCTTGTGGATTTCTAAGACTTGTTGGTCACATCATTTTTGCAAAAGTGTTGATGATGTGAAATATTAGTAACAACTACAGTTCCTAAAACTTAACCAAATATTTGGGGACCTAGTTCATTTTGTATTGCAAACAGTCTGAAATTTCCAACAAAAATTCTGTCTAAAATATCTGATGATCAGCTTCAATAAACTTCTTAAATGAAACTATGCACAATTGGACAGTAAAGCAAGTTAAATAAAACCTTATTGTGGGGGATTCTGAGGCACTGATATGTATCAAAAATATCTTCTTATACCAGGAAAAATATGATTTAATATTTGCATTAAAAGTACTTTTCATCTAACTTATAGATGCTTTATCTTGTTAGATATGATTGGATCTTCTTTAATTTTTTTAATATTAAGAAAGGAATTAGTAATAAACACTTATTCTTATTTATATCTGTCTATCCATCAACTGCAGAGCATGTAAGGTTAATAGCAAAGTCCCTGTCTAATCAGAAGTTGATCTAGTGACTAATACATTGCATCGAACTGACAAGTAGAGCATAGAGGAAGTTAATATAGACAACCGATAGGAAGAATAGATTGTTTTACCCCTTGAATCTTCTGAATATGAGAAAGATCTTTGCCCCCAATTTAAAACCAAACCAAGTCAGAGCTTTCCACAACAAGGTCAGCCAATATTGAGAGAACATGGCTTGTCATCAACATATTGTATATCTCTTCCAAACTGGTCTGTGCATTCACCCTCCTGCACCTCCATTACATTATATCGACATCTTCCTTTTCTATTTCATTTTCTTGCCCTCTCTACTTGCACTCACTTGGTTAATGTTTCCTTAATTATTTAAATTGTGAACCACTGTGAACACATATAGCCTAGCCACAGTAAGGGATAAAAATATACTTTATTCCAGTGAATGGAAATAAGTGTAATGGAAAATAGCAATAATAGTATATCACAAAATATGCAGATTTTGCACTATTCACAGAAGACAGATAATTATTTGTCCAGTTTAAATGAAGTTGTAGCCACTCCACTTTTTTATTACTGAATTTAATTTTTAACTAGTAAAGTATAAAAAGATATAAAAGACTTCTTTTAGCTGAAATTCAATTAAGTCTCATTTCAATCAAAGAGAGCTCTACACATTTTTGAATGAATAACAGTTTAATGTTTTTAATCTGAAGTATCCTCTGTTATTTGAAAATTTTTATTGTTAGGAAACATAACAAGAATTCCTAGAGTAGCGTAAGACATTTTTAATTTAATTCAGCTTTTCTAATATAATGCAATATATTCTTATCAAAATTGTCTCACAGTTCAGATCCCTGATTAGGAATATAATGAAAGCCAGAGAGCTTTAAACAAGAATTTGCTTTCTTTCAGAGGGCATAGGATACATCAAAAATTTCCTCACATTCAAATTGAAAAAGAGGAAGTTAAATTATCTCTGTTCACTGATGATATAATCTTATACCTATAAAACCCCAAGCTCCTCCAAAAGACTTTCAGATTTGCTAAATGACTTCAGTAAACTCTCAAGATACAAAAACAACCTACAATAATCAGTAGCATTTCTATAGCAATAACAATCAAGCGGAAAAAATCAAATCAAGAACTCAATCCCATTTGCAAAAGTCAACAAATTTTTTTTTTCAAGATGAAGTCTCACTCTGTCACCCAGTCTGCAGTGCAGTGGCGTCATCTCGACTAACTGCTACCTCCACCTCCCTGGTTCAAGCAATTCCCCTGCCTCTGCCTCCCGAGTAGCTGGGATTACAGGCACATGCCACCACGCCTGGCTAAATTTTGTATTTTTAGTAGAGATTGGGTTTCACCATGTTGGCAAGACTGGTCTCGAACTCCTGACCTCAGGCAATCCACCCACTTTGGCCTCCCAAAGTGCTGGGATTACAGGCGTGAGCCACCACGCCTGGCAAAAAAAATTTTTTTTAATACCTAGGAATACATTTAACTCAGAAACTGCAATATCTCTACAAGGAGGACTGCAAAATATTGATTAAGGAAATCATAGGTGAAACAAACAAATGAAAAAAACACCCAATGCTCATGGATCAGAATTACTATTGTTAAAATGACCATGCATCCCAAAGCAATCTACAAATTCAATGCAATTCCTATCAAAATAACAATGCCATGTTTTACAAAAACTGAAGAAACAATCCTAAAATTCATATGGAATAAAATAGAGCCCAAATAGCCAAAGCAATCCTGAGCAAAATAAACAAAGCTGGAGGTATCACATTACCTGACTTCAAATTATACTACAAAGCTACAATAACCAAAATGGAATGGTACGGGCTTAAAAATAAACACATAGAACAACAGAACAGAATAACGAACCCAGAAATAAAGCTACATATGTAAATCAAATACATCTTTGACAAACTTGACAAAAATATACACTGAGAATGGACACCGTATTCAATAAATGGTGCTGGGGAGATTGGAGAGTCATGTGCAGAGGAATGAAATCAGATCCCTATCTCTCACCATACATGCGAATTAACTCAAGATGGATTCAGCACTTAAATGTGAGAGCTGAAACTATAAAAACCTACAAGTAAATCTAGGAAAAACTCTCCTGGATGTTGGCCTAGCCAAAAAAAATTATTACTAAGTTTATGACTAAATTGACTAAGTCCTCAAAAGGAAATGCAACAAAAGCAATAAACAAATGAGACTTAATTAAATGAAAAAGATTCTATGCAGCAAAAGAATCAATAGAGTAAACAGAAAACCTATGGAATGAGAGAAAATATTTTCAAATTATTCATCCAAGAGGGAATCAATATCCAGAATATGCAAGGAACTAAAATAACTAATCAGAAAACAAAACAAACAATTCCATTAAAAAAGGCAAAATACATGAATAAACATTTCCCGAAAGAAGATGTACAAATGGCCAACTGATACATGAAAAGAATGCTCAGCATCACTAATCATCAGAGAAATGCAAATTAAAACCACACTGAGATACTATCTCACATCAGTCAGAATGGCAATTATTAAAAAGCCAGAAAAAAAAAGACGTCAGTGACAATGAGGATAGAAGAGAATGTTTACACACTGTTGGCAGGAATGTAAATTAATATAACATCTATGGAAGAATGTATGGAGATTTCTCAAACAACTAAATAGAACTGCCCTGTGATTCAGCAATTCCACTACTGGGTATGTATACAAGGAAAAAACAAACATTTTTTCAAAAAGACATCTGTACTCATATATTCATCACAGCACTATTTACCATAGCAAAGTCATGAAATCAACTTAGGTGTCCATCGATGGATGATTGGTTCTAAAAAATATGATATATATAGACCATGGAATACTACTTAGCCATAAAAAAAGAAACATCATTTGCAGCAACATGGATAGAAATGGAGGCCATCACCCTAAATGAAATGACTCAGAAATGACAAAGTCAAAAACCACATATTATGACTTATAAGTGGGAGCTAAACAATGGGTATACACAGAGTGGAATAACAGACATGGGAGACATGGGATACTCCAAAAGGTGAGAAGATAGGAGGCAGGTAAAGGATGAAATACTACCTGTTGGGTGCAACGCACTCTATTTGGATGATGAGTACACTAAAAGCCCAGACGTCAACACTATACAATATATCCATGTAACACAACTGCCCTTGTACCCCAAAATCTATAAAAATAAAAATTTTAAAAAAGAAACTGCCTGAAAGGCAAAACAAATATTCTTGTCATTCTTGTCAGAAATGGGAAAAGTAGCTGACTTGGAAATGTTTCTATTATTAGAAAAAAATACAGGACTTTATGAAAATTATTTATCCTTTTTTTTGTGATGGCTCTTGAGATACAACACCATTCAAATTCCCCATATGACATTTACTACCTCTAGGATATTGCTATGTGTTGTAATTACTATAAATTTTCTTACCGTAAAATGGATAAAATAAATAATGTATTGTTTTAAAAGTTGTAAAACTCAGTGAGATAATAAGTCTTTAGTACAGAGGCTAGTACGTAATACACAATCAGTGAAAGGTAGTC
This sequence comes from Gorilla gorilla gorilla, assembly GCF_029281585.2. Classification (NCBI taxonomy): domain Eukaryota; kingdom Metazoa; phylum Chordata; class Mammalia; order Primates; family Hominidae; genus Gorilla; species Gorilla gorilla. Next base: position 75,948,301 of record NC_073243.2, read on the forward strand.
CATTATTTTGAAGGATATAGAAAGAGTTTTTATTTTTGAGATGGGCATTAAGGAAGAAATGACCTTTTCCTATATAAATACGGCTTATGTTTTCCAAAATTTGAGCAGGGTCCCATATAAAAACCAACTTGCTAAACAATATTAATCAGCATAAATATAAGAAGAAAAGTGGGGATGGGGGAGAGGGAGACAGACATATATAAAGAGAAAGAGAGAACATGGAGGCCAAAATAAAATTTAGTAAGCCAGTAATGAGCCAGTAATGATAAATGGCCAACAAAAGATCTTGGCTTAGAGATAAATTTATGGTTATTTTAGTGGAAAGACATTTTGTTTGCCAAATAATTATAAATTTATTTTCCCCTTGGATTACAAAATTTGTTAATTTTCTGCTTAAAAGAATCAGAATATTAATACGAAATGCATGCTTTGAGGATTAACTACCAAAGTCGCTACTCATTATTGAAATTAATCAACTGCTATGGGACTATGAAGATTTCTGTTATCAGAAAACATTAGCTTTAAAGGATAAACTGTTAAGAAGTTTATGATGACTATTATTTATTAAAGAGTACTTACAGTATTGTGAAAGTTTGCTTTTAAGCAAAGCATTTTAACAAGAAAGTTACTTCATTACCATAAATATCAAGTCGTTGGTCAATTTTTTAAAACTATTGACCTTCTGGTTAATATATATATTTGCAAATTCCATAAATATTCAAAACAACTCCCAGGCTTTCCATTTGCCAATATTCATTGACTGTATTAATCATTATGAAACTTATTTCTTGTCTTAGCTTAGAAAATTTTATTCCAGGAACAACACCTGTTTGATGATCATTGTTTTTATGCATAAAGAAGTTACCCATTGAAATTTCATTTTTACTTACGCGAAGATCATTCTATGACATTATGGATTCATGTAAGAAGAACTATTAGCTTTAACTATTGTGACACACTACCTCCCAGGATGAATACTTACATATTATAGATAAATTTAATTTTAAACATACTTAAAATTATTATTCTTGGCAATTAAATGTATACCTTATAAACAAGTTAAACTATTGCATGTATTGTATACATATAAAAATTTATGAATGTCTCTAATGTTCTATATTAGGATTAAAATATAGTTTTATTTATTTAAAATTTGTGAGCAAAAGTGGTGCAATATTTCTTGGCATTTTTTGTTTATTTGTACCTTTGGATTTAAATGGCAAGACATTTAAAGTTTATGTTTTCATTTTGTTGGTTTTCATTGTATGTTTTCTCCAATGGTTTTTAGAATAACCAATGGCAGAGTTGAAGGGAAATAAGAAATAGAGAAGGAAACAAAAATAAAACAAACAAAAGAAACCTTTCATCATATATGAAACAATATGAATGTCACAGTTTTCAAACACAAATTCTGTAAGAGAATCTGGACCTAGGTGAGAATGCTATTTGAAGGCTAAACACGTTCCACTTTAGACCTGGAGCATGCTATATATTTCCTCCAAAGTAAGTTTTACTGAGAAAGACATAACCATCAATCTTTGAATAAAATAATACAATTTAGAGGCATTAATTGGGCACGTGAAGGAGAATTAGTTTAAGAGGAGGAGACAAGTTAGAAACTCTAGAGCAGAGGTAGAATTAGAGAGGAGGGAAATAGAGACAAGCAGCACAATTCTAATGTTTATTATCTGTGGTTCTCAAATTTTAACATGCATCAAATTATGCTCATACCTGTAGAATTTATTGAAACACAGATTTCTGAGTCCCAAACACAACATTGCTGATTTAGTAGGTGCAAGGTGGGGCTCACAAATGTGCATTTTAAGGAAGTTTCTAGTTAATGAAGATATGGCTGGTTCAGGGTCACAACTGAAGAAACACAGGTCCCTATAACCTAACTTACCGGCACAGGAGTAACTCGACCATTAAAGAAACAGAGGAAAAGGAGACAGAAAATTTTGCTGTGAGCCATATAGACATGAAAGTGAAAGCTAGGGGGAAATCCAAGTGGGGAGGCAGGTTGACATAGCCCAGACTCTGAACCCTGTATTCCCTCACCAGGCAGAAACACACACACACACACACTCACACACGTGCATGTGCACACGCTACAACATACACACTACAGCACACACACACACACGCTACAATTATTTAGAAAATAATGTGAAAAGTCATTTTCAAAGGAAGATCAGAAAGAATCCCACAGTGGTCCTAGTCAGAAAAACAGCCAAAAATAAAAAAAGAAGCTTAAACAAAAAAGGAACCAAAAAATAAAAATAAAAATGCAGTTTAAGAAAAATATGACATTTGTAAACAGCTTTTCATGTCCTGAAATATATTACACACAATATCAACTCTTAATTTTGCAATGTCAAAGATATATGTACAAGAAGAAATGAGAAGTTTCAAAACAGAGAGGAAAATGTTATCAGGCCAAGATGATGAAAAAATAAGATGAAGGAATAATTGGAAAAAGAAGTAAATGTTATAAACATAGAGATAATTGAATATTTAAAATTAATAAGTACAATAAATGATATGAAAATATAGTTAAATAAGTGCTAATTAGGCCTAATGAAAATACATACAGAAGAAACAGAAAGTATAAGAATAACAGATATATATAGAAGAGAAACATAAGACTCAAAGTAGACAACACTTGGTTACTAATAAACATAAAAATGAAAAAAAAACTATTTAAAAACCTTTCTGACACTAAAGAAACAAAAACATGCTAAAAAATGATGCCATGTACAGATAATATTTTGAAAGGATTAAAGACCCAAATGTGAAAACAAAACCTTAAAATTATTGGAAAAATAATTTGAGAATATACTTCGAAACTTGGGTACAGACAAAGATTATTAAAATAGGCCCCAAAGGTTTAAATCATAATGAAAAGAGGATATAGATTTAGCAATACAAAATTAAAACTTCTGAACATGGAAGAATGTTTGTGTTGTATGAGAGTTTGAATCAGGTTGAAGCCCTCTCAACAAGGAAAAGGCTAAGATATATACGTATATTTGTTTTTGGTTTCTGAAGCAAAAAAATATTTTCCCCTTGGTTTCAGTGTTGCTATAATATTTTAATAATATTTTAAAATACTTTACATATTATTTCTATATTGTTGAGAAACTTTTAAATAAAACCATCCCTGGATATTTACCAAAATTGTTATTCAGCTTTACTTGTGTTAAGATCAAGTAAAATTATATTCAATATTTTTACAATGACAGATAGTATGATTCATTTAATATAAAAATTACTCATACACTATCTAAATATATAGCATTGTGCTTCTATAAGGCTTGCATTAGAGTATTATTCTGCCATTAAAATTATATTTTCTACGTGATTAAAATAAAATGTTTGAATGCACACTAAAGTTTCAACTATGTATTATAAAATCGATGATATATATATGAAAATATTAGAATAAATAGCTAAAATATACATGGTCATTATCTGTTTGGTTGAGTTATAAGTAATAGTATTTTCTCTAATGTCTAAACTATTATAGGCCTAATGACGGTGTCATCTTATATTTTCTATGAATGTGTTATACCAAAAACTTTATGAAGGTGAGTTTTACAAATGGGAAACCATGCTGTGCATTATGTGAACCTGCTCTCCAGGAGGCAAATGAATAGACTGTAGAAAGTGGTCTATAGGTCGCCACCAGTCAAGAATACTCTAGTGAACCTAAAGTATTTAACACCTAGCTGTGTTCTGAGTAGTGTTCAAACAGATTCTGTCCTTTGTACGCCAGATATTAAAAAATGTATATTTTGGTGGGAAACAGCTGGTTGAGGTTAAGAACCAAAACTGAAATCAACAACTTACCTTCAGTGTGGTGGTTAATATTGAGCGTCAACTTGATTGGATTGAAGGATACAAAGTATTGTTCCTGGGTGTGTCTGTGAAAGTGTTGCCAAAGGAGACTAAAATTTGAGTCAGTGGACTGGAAAATGCAGACCCACCTTCAATCTGGGTGGCCACAATCTAATCAGCTGCCAGCACGTCCAGAATAAAATCTGCCAGAAGAACATGAAAAGATTAAACTGATTTAGTCTTCTTGCCTACATCTTTCTCCCAAGCTGAATACTTCCTGCTCTCGAACATCAGACTCCAAGTTTTCTTCAGCTTTGGTACTTGGACTGACTTCCTTGACCCTCAGCTTGCAGACGGCATATTGTGTGACCTCACCTTGTGATTGTGTCAGTCAATACTCCTTAACAAACTCCCCTTTATATAGACATCTATCCTATTAGTTCTGTCCTTCTAGAGAACCCTGACTAATACATTCAGCAATACTACATTTTTAATTTGTAGTGTATTCGTTTATTGAAGTTCTTTTCTCCTAGTTATGAAATGGTAATAATGGGAATATTTGCTTCATGATGTTGCTGTGATAATTGAATGAGATCACACAGGTAAATGTGTTTGGTATAAAATAAGCACTCAATATATGCTGTACATTTTTTTAATAAATCTAATAGTAATTGTAAAAAAAAAAAAAAAAAAGAAAAAAAGAAAATAAGAACTGAAGAGTAACATTTTGCCCCCCAGGGGCCATGAGCACAGCAAGACTTGGGTTAGAGGGCGTTATCTATAGAAGAAAAAACAGTGGAAGAGACATCATTTGGGTGGGCTCCACAATGGGGAACTTACAAAGAGAAGCTTATCCTTCTGGAAAAATAAAAGGCAATGTCACCATCTGCCTGATGTCTACCATGTACCGATCTAAATTCTATACCCATGATAATTTGCTGTGCATCTTTAGACAGGTTCCTATGTTTTCCAGCATGTTCCATGTACCCATATTAGCTCCTATAAATTAACGTAATTAACCACATATCTGTGTTCAAAATATAGCCCACTGTGCCTTCTCACAGTTATTGAGATATCATTTACTGTCGAACATTTCTCCGTATTTTACTTCAATATTTTTCATTCTTGTTCCTGGTACTTTTGCACTAAGGCACCTGGAATGGTTTTAAAATTTAAGATTCGTGGCTGGGGTAACCCTTCTGTAAACTACTGAAAACTTTTGAGGATAAACCTCAGAATCTGATGCCTCTAATTTTCTATTCACAGAAAACAAAATACTAAGTCATAATAGGCTTTATATTTTTTTCTTTAACCCTTAATCAGCAATTTTCAAACAGTCACTTGGGGTTATTTGATTCTGTTTATAAGAAATCTCAATTTTAATAATGATCTTGGGTAAAACTGATGGAGAGCTACATGTATCATACTTGGAAGAAATGCCTTAATATTATGATTTTATACATTAAGCACCTGATAATACACCAACCTGAATGGTTATTTAAAAGCTTTGCATGCATACATCTTTTACGTTTTTTTAAACTAAAATATAAGCTTCTGGAATGCTGGGTTACAGTTTCAAGCAGTTTTTGTATTATTTGTACAGATCAGTAAAATACAATTCATACAAAGAATTACATGAAAGTTGTAACTGATAAATGTTTTCAAAATTGCTAGCTGGCCTAGAGAATAGGAAACTGCTCTGTTCCCAAGATTCTTATCTGATACATTTCTGAACATACAGTGGGTATAATACAACTTCTCCAGATTGAATATCCCAGTCTAAAACCTGCAGCAAACAATATATATGATGAATAAGGATTTATGTGTGTACTCTACAGATGTGAAGTTAACATCGAGTATGTAAAAACAGACAAATAGAAAGCAAAAATTGTGTAGGTTGGAATTGTGTAGGTAGAAAAACAGATGGCTACTAATAATTATTCCGTGGGTGACTTCGATGATGTTATCTTGCATAATAAATAATACAGTTATTTGCTATTCTTAGATGGTTTCAAATGTTCTTCCACCTGCCTCAGAAGCTTGATACTGTGCATTTAGTGATTCACTAATGCACGTCTGTATATATCAAACAGAAAGTTGCACCTCATATGCATAAAATACAGTCTGAACACATTGAGGAGAATTTTAACAAATTGGAAGGGCTTTTTGTCACACATTTTAAGTTTTGCTAAAAGAAAAATGACTCATCTGACATTATTTCCCTGACATTTATTTTGTTTTACTTATTTAAAACAAAATCACTCAAAGCATGCTAGGACTGTTCATATGTAATACATTTTATGGATTTGTCTGAAATTAAAATACCACATTTTATTGGAATGACAACTGAGTGACAAGTGCTAAGTGTCTTTAGGGGGAAATTGTTTAATAAAAACATATTTTGAAATTTCGTGGTGAATTGATCATTATTTCTAACACTAAAATTTTTATAGGAGTGAAAGATGAATGAGATGGTGATAAAGGCAAATAGTTTTTATGATTTTATGGGATTTTGCCTTGTTTTGTACGATGTTTGACAAATAGCGACATCTGTCTAAAATCTGTCAATATGATGGATGGGAAGCATAAATCACATTATCTTATGTCAACATTCCTCTCAGAACAATATTTTAACACAAACTCACTATTATGTCATGAGTGTGACCCTTGGGAATAAAGAAAGAACAAATAACATTCAGCTGAATCTTATATACATAGTTATTTTTGACCTCCTCTGACTTAGGAAACCAAAACTTTCCAAAAAAAAAATTCAGATATAAAATATATTCCATATGGTTTGGCAGCTGTTAATATGATATTGGAATAAAATTGTTACACATATGTGCTATATCCGCAATGGCATTTCTAGTGAAATCATGCTTTGAAGGTAATGCAGTTAAAACATTCGATGCCCGAATTTGGATTTGTTAACTAAAATTTACTTGTATGCATTTATAAAAACAAAGCTGTTGTTGTTGTTGTTCGTTCTTGAGATGGAGTCTTGCACTGTCATTCAGGCTGGAGTGCAGAGGCGAAATCTCAGCTCACTGCAACCTCAGCCTCCAGGGTTCAAGTGATTCTCCTGCTTCGGCCTCTTGAGTAGCTGGGATTACAGGCAGAAGCCACCACACCCCACCATAATTTTTTATGTTTTTAGCAGAGACGGGGTTTCACTGTGTTGGCCAGGCTGGTCTCAAACTCCTGACTTCAGGAGATCTGCCCTTCTTGACCTCCCAAAGTGCTGGGATTACAGGCATGAGCCACAGCGCCCAGCCAAGATTATTTACCTCTTTGGTTAAATTTATTCCTTGTTATTTTATTTTTAGCTACTGTAAATGCAATTGCCTTCTTGATTTCTTTCTTGTCTAGATCATTATTCATACATAGAAACATTATTAATTTTGTATGTTGCTTTTGTATCCTACAACTTAATTCATTAGAGATTTTTGTGGAGTCCTTAGCTTTTTCTAGATATAAAACCATACCATCAGCAAAGTGAGACAATTTCACTTCCTGTTTTCCAATCTGAATGCCTTTTACTTCTTTTTCTTGCCTGATTGCTCTGGCTAGGACTTCCAGAACTATGTTGAATAGGAGTGGTGAAAATGGGTATGCTTGAGTTGTTCCAGTTCTTAGAGAAAAGACTTTCCACTTTTCCCCATTTAGTATAACGTTAGCTGTGGGTTTATCATAAAAGGCCTTTATTATTTTGAGGCATGTTTCTTGCATTTCTAATTTGTTGAGTTTTTATCATGAAAGGATATTGAATTCTATCAAATTCTTTCTCTGAGTCTTTTTGGAGGATCATATGATTTTTGTTCTTCATTCAGTTGATGGTGGTATAAATCCCACTAGATTGTGGTGTATTATCTTTTTGATGTGCTGCTGGATTTGGTTTGCTAGGACTTTGTTGAAGATTTTTACGTCTATATTCGTCAGAGATATTGGCCAGAAGGTTTCTTCTTTTGTTGTGTCCTTGTCCAGTTTTTGTATTGGAGTGATGCCATATGCCATACTCTCTAATTGACAATTGCTTTAAATCATTTTGCATGATAAAGTGATTAAGTTCAGGCTTCCAAATAGTGAGATCAAGGGAATTATTTAATCTCTCCGCACTGCAAATTCCTTGTCTTCAAAGTAGGAGAATAAAAAGACCTGCTTCGTCGTGTTCATAGGGACTAGATAAGAGTAGCCACATTAAAGTGTTGGTAGTAACTAGGCTGATGCCTTGAATGTTTGGAAGTTTAATAAATCTTTTTGAATAAGTGAACAAAGAGAAAAGTGTGTATCTAAACTGCTATTTTATGATGTCACCTTCATATTCATTATCAGTTTTTAGTTTATGAAAAGACTGAACTCAGTTTTTTCACTACTTTGAATATATTGCTTGAATTTTCTCCCTTTACAAAACAAATAAAAAGTACTTAAACAACTAAGACGAACTCAAACTGTATTTTATTTTTCGTCTAATGGGGTTTCTTCCTATTGCTTCTAAGTCTCTTCCAGTTATCCTGAAGCAGAGATTAGACATGGCATGCTGCTCTAATTGCTGTTTTGTTTAAAGGAAATTAGCCTCAACTATCAGGGCACAAAATGAAGTGATATTCTGATAGATAGTTTTAACCACAATATGATAAATAGAACCACCACAAACACTAATTTAAGCACTGAAGCATTATTATTGTTAATGTCTTTGTCTCTTGCTTTTGTTTGTTCACTACTAAATCATCTGGTTTAAATTGCATTTGCCAAAAAGGAAACTAAAAGCTCGCTCCATTTAGCACTGTGCGGTTTTGATGGCATTCTGCCTAACCATTTATGCAAAGAAGATAACTTGGTAGTCAGTAGATATGGTCACACCAAATAATTTAGACACTCGACACTGTTTTATGTCACAGCACTTTTCTATGTATTTAACCTTGATAATTATTCAAGCTGTATAAATAAAGCTAGCTACACATGTAAGTCCACTTGAAGAAAATGATAATTTGATTACATTTAGTGATCTGGTAACTAACCTAGAAATATAGTTTAGGTTCAACTTAGTTGTTTAAACTTTATTTCACTTTTTTCTTTCAACCCTGATAGATATTTCTATTCTCTGACACAGTATTCAACTCCAAATTGTAACATAAGAAAGGTTATCAAAATTATGTAAAGATTAGTTTATGTAGTGTAAATCTTGATTTGAGAATAGCTCCAATAGCTCTCATATCTTTGCCTAAGAATGACAAGTGACTCAGATTAACTACCAGGCCAATCTGGATTTCCCAAAACAAAACATATTTCAGGTCAGGTAGGACAAGCCTCTATGATGGATTGGCTATTACTCTGAGATGAATGCAGTTACGGTTTCAAGTGAGTCTAGATGTTCCCTTACTGTCCTTATTGCAATTCCCAATAAGGTGACAACCACTTACTGAACCATAAAGGTGACAATAACCTTAGATAAAAAAGAAAAATTGTAAGATATTGGGAAGATGATAACAAAATGGAGAAAATTGAATAATCTTGTTTAACCAATTTGTTCCAAAGATAAATAAGAGTTAGCAAAAATTTGAATTTAATTTATAGAAATATGAGATCAACATCATCTTTCAAAATAGTCTTCTTAGGCATTACAAGTATATAACGAGTGATATACATGAATATGGAAATGCAATCTAGTAATAATTATGAGGAATATCAAAGGTGGATGGCCGCTTTTCACTATGTACAAAGCAATTCGAAAAGAAAACTGTATTTAAGTAAAGGAAATGTTAACATCATTATTTATGTCCTCATCCCAATTTCTTTTTGGCCTCACCCCCTTCCTACGATTAGGAAAATGCATTAAAGGAAAGTTATAAGAATTATATTATTATTTCTGCAGGAATGAAATGAGGAAAAAGATAAACCTAACAACATGTTTTAAAAATAACTCAATTGTGAAGGGTAATATGACAAGCAGCCACATTGTGAGCTACTTGATGTAGTGGACAGGTTTATCCAATGTCTCTAGCCCCTCCCTGGGCATAATTTCCAAGAGAGTGATTGTTATAAAGAACTACCTGTGTCAACAACCACTGAATAAACAGTATGGGAAGCTTACTCACTATTATGGGAACCATCACCTGAGCCAGAAGCTTGAACCAAGATACTGCAACATACTAAATACATATCAGTACCTTTTAATGCCAATTTTTACTATAGAACTACAATACATTCCTCAACCAGGTAGAGTTTAAAAAGATGTCCCAACGTTGAGCTAACGCAACATTTAAATGCAAGTCCTTTTCTTTACTTCTGTTCCTTAGTGGCAAGAGAAAAATCAATTACCAGTGTGACATTATTGCCAATCTTCTAATGTTTAAAAAGCCATAATTAATTTTCTGGTGATAGTCATCTTATCCCACGGTGTGTCAGTGACAGTACCTCTGAGAGGTGACAGCGTGCTGGCAGTCCTCACAGCCCTCGTTCGCTCTCGGCGCCTCCTCTGCCTGGGCTCCCACTTTGGTGGCACTTGAGGAACCCTTCAGCCCACCACTGCACTGTGGGAGCCACTTTCTGGGTTGGCCAAGGCCGGAGCCGGCTCCCTCAGCTTGCGGGGAGGTGTGGAGGGAGAGGCGCGGGCGGGAACCCGGGCTGCGCGCGGTGCTTGCGAGCCAGCACGAGTTCCGGGTGGGTGTGGGCTTGGCGGGCCCCGCACTCGGAGCAGCTGGCCGGCCCTGCCGGCCCAGGCAATGAGGGGCTTAGCACCCTGGCCAGCGGCTGCAGAGGGCGTGCTGGGTCCCCCAGCAGTGCCGGCCCACCGGCGCTGCGCTCGATATCTCGCCGGGCCTTAGCTGCCTCCCCGCGGGGCAGGGCTCGGGACCTGCAGCCCGCCATGGCTGAGCCTTCCCCCCGCGCCCCGCCCCCGGTGGGCTCCTGTGGGCCCCGAGCCTCCCCGACGAGCGCCGCCCCCTGCTCCAGGCGCCCAGTCCCATTGACCACCCAAGGGCTGAGGAGTGCGGGCACAAGGCGCGGGACTGGCAGGCAGCTCCACCAGCAGCCCTGGTGCGGAATCCGCTGGGTGAAGCCCGCTGGGTTCCTGAGTCTGGTGGGGACGTGGAGAACTTTTCTGTCTAGTTCAGGGATTGTAAACGCACCAATCAGCGCCCTGTCAAAACAGACCACTCGGCTCTACCAATCAGCAGGATGTGGGTGGGGCCAGATAAAAGAATAAAAGCAGGCTGCCCGAGTCAACCGTGACAAACCGCTGGGGTCCCCTTACGCAGTGTGGAAGCTTTGTTCTTTTGGTCTTTGTAATAAATCTTGCTGCTGCTCACTGTTTGGGTCCATACTGCCTTTATGAGCTGTAACACTCACCGCGAAGGTCTGCAGCTTCACTCCTGAAGCCAGCGAGCCCACGAGCCCACAGGGAGGAACAAACAACTCCAGACGCACCGCCTTAAGAGCTGTAACACTCACCGCGAAGGTCTGCAGCTTCACTCCTGAGCCAGCGAGACCACGAACCCACCAGAAGGAAGAAACTCCGAACACATCTGAACATCAGAAAGAACAAACTCCGGACACGCCGCCTTTAAGAACTGTAACACTCACCGCGAGGTTCCGCGGCTTCATTCTTGAAGTCAGTGAGACCAAGAACCCACCAATTCCGGACACACCTCCAGCATAAAACCTTAGGCAGCAATGCATGATGGGATTCATTGCTGCAAGTTGCAGTAACCTGAGAGGCATTTTCATTGTCCTAAAATTCAAAGAACAAAAAATCTCAGGATAATGCGTTATTTCCATTATGCGTTTAAGATTGATGTAAGGATAGAAAGATTTTGAAAGAAAAATCTATCCGGTCTTTAAACATGGGGGGTTTCTTGGATAAGAGCTAGTAACAATGTGAAGATAATTAATCAAGATCAGATGTATGTGGAGAGCTCATTGTTGACTTTCATGGCATATCTGGATTTAGAATAAAGATAAGCCCTATTAGAGAGAGAGGCATTTAAGGAGATGGCATTTCTTATAATTATGTGTAAGAGTAAAAATAGGATGTAAGGCAAAGCATAAGTAAAGTATTCCTTTCAGCATAAAAGCTCGTTATAAGAAATTACAAATAAATCACATCAGGACAGAGAATTCCTCTGATCCGTATGACTTGAAGCCATTTTATCACCTTCTGAGTGATACTCAGTGATACTCATCAATTTTTCCTTGTGGAGCTTACATTAACAATTTATTAAACATAGGCAAATTGATAGCCTTAAATTGTTGAGGGAAGAGTAACAACACTGTCATCCTTAAGGCACTGATGAAAACCAACTGCACCTAAAAAAGGGAACGAAAAACACTCTGCTCCTGGGGATGGAGCAGGCAGAAGTACCTGACCCTGAGCTATACAAGAGGAAGAGCAAGGGCACTGAATAGCCCCCATCACCTCAGAGAAGACCATGACCAGTTATCCATGACTAAGGATAAATCAGAAGAGCAGGGAACATTCTCCATCACCTACTGCTAGGCTAGAGAACATTTCCAATCACCCACCACTAGGCCAGTCTAGCAACTGATGGAGTAACAACTAAAATAAAAAAGCAGACTCTCAGAGGCACAGCACAAAGGGGAACTTAAAATTGAGAGGCTACAATAGAAATTGAAAGAAAATAAAAATAAAGAAAAACACTCTGACAAACCAGCTTCTACCTTAAATACAGTGTTAATAAAGAACTTCAAAATTGTGGTGAATTTAGCTTAACCATATCAACCATAAATCTCAAACCCAGACCAACGCTTACTTAGATTAAGTCCCCTCATCTCCCATATTATAAGCCAAGCAGAGGGCACACTCACTCCTTGGCATGAAACTATTTACTTTAATTGCACCTGTAAAATTGCCCTCACTTTTGGCACATAAGGTACAGGCAAACACATCAGTTGGTTTCTGTTCTCACTCATGGTAGAACAGAGAAACCCAGCAGCACTTCAGGCACCTCCCTACATTCTGAAGGATTGTGAGCAAGCGATATTTTGAACTGGAACATTGATCTTTGGCTTTTGTATAAATCTCTGGAACTAACTCTAAACACAATTTCACTAAAGATAAGGAATTACTGTTATGTATCTTTTTCGCTAAGTTGAAAAACAAATCACTAGGTGATTCATATCATTCACAAAATAAGTTATTAAACATTGCTCAATGGAAGACTAATTATCCGTCCGACTTATATTCATATTTTTCATTTTACTTGAAGTGATTTTATTGTACATGTAGGATTTGAAGCCACAGTTCCCGCATGTGGCATTTGCAAGCTGTTTCTTTGTCTATATAACTGCAAATATTTAAGTTATTTTTAGATGTAAAGGGTAATCCAGAGACAATATTCCACAACAATAATCTTTAAATTTTTCTTAATAACAGTATTGAGCATGCTAAAGAGAAAGTACAGTAGCATCAGCTAATGAAAGGTAGATAATAATAATCGGGTGTAGAGTCAGGCTTGAGGAGACTGAAACTCTAGCAAATATCATAAGATGTAGATTACATAAATCCTAAAATGTAAAAAATCGTAAGTGAAAACCAGAAATATTCAAACCGTGTTCAGAAAGTAAAGAGGTATTTTTCAACTACAAGTATCATAGAAATCTTCATGAAAGAAATGGTATTAGTCAAGAATATTAAGATGGATACAATTTGTATAATTAGGGAAGAAGAACTTCCCACTTGAAGGGAACGACATGGATAATCTAGTAAAGAAGGAAGAAAAAGCATAATTGTAAAATGTCGATTTGGTTGGGAATAATAATAGGGAATCATTGCTGTGGTTTTTGTGGAAGACAATGTAACCACTATTTTTCCAAGGAGCAATCTAATGAGACAGACAAAAGTTGGAAGTTCTAGAATTGGTAAGGTAGGTACTAAAAGTATGTGTTTGAGAGAACTTCACCAAATTGACTCATTATTCTCTGAAAAACAAGATGCAATAATTTTTTTTTACATAGAATTATAAAGGCTGATAGATTTTTACATTTGAAGACAGTGCAAGAGTTATGAAGCAACTGTTTTGGGGGATGCCAGCCATCATTTTGAGTTTAAGAAAGGGTTTTTTGAGAGGTAACAAGGGCCCAAATATTGTCAAAATACACTTGTCATTGAATCTTGGGAAACTTCGCTTTTTCTCCCCTCAATGTCTAGTTTCCTAATACATGAATGAAATACATCAGTAGGATTTTACCCAAAACAAATAACCCCACAGAAGTAAAAGTCCTCTGAAAGACAGTTAAGATGAAACAGATGCTGAGAATCTATGAAATGTGATAAGGGTAAACAAAGTAGAGTGGATGAGAGAGAGGAGAATTTTAAGCTGGAGGATTGTAGTTATAACTTCAGAGTTAAAACGCTTAGAGCTAGAGTAATTTTACACAATGCTGAGATCTAAAGATAGGTCTAACTATAAGGATTGTATTTCCAGTACCATAAAGATTAAAGATACTATAATTCAGGTGTACAAGGGCCTGGGGTTAAAGAATTGAGAAAATCATCAACACAGTAATTAAAATATTTAAATAGCATCAATGATAGGAATTAAAATCCCTAAAATATTGGCAGATGAAATGAGAACTTTTCATCCAAGTGGTAGTAATAATTGAATACAATGGAAGGAGATGAGTAGATAACATCAGTCTAGTTCTAAACATTGCTATAGAAGTGGTTGGTGTCAACTTCAAACAAAAAGGTGGTGAAATATTAAAAGGGCTAATCATGATTTTTTGGAATCAGTAGAGAGCATTGAATTTGTCAACTCCTAACCTTCATCTTAAGAAATAGTGATAGGGCAGGAAAAATACCTTAACTATATAGAATCAGTAAGACAGAAATTAAATGATGAGACAATCATTAAAGCATGCTTGTTACTATCTAGTAGTTAAAGACACAGTGAAGAATTCTGCCAAGTACAGAGTGTCTACATTGAAAGGTTTTGGCTCGCTTATGACAAATACTTTGAAGGAAAGTTTAAGTGAAAAGGTACAGAATATTAAAATAAAAAATTTCATAAAACAATGAAAGAGGCTTCTTGAGCAGATAAAGGAGTAATTTGGGAGAAAATGAGCAAAGCCCATTTTCAGTATGATAAGATTACTATATTTGCAGATAATAACAGATTGGACATCATATCTCATATATTTACCTTTGTAGTGCTGGCTTCATTGAATAATATCTGCATATGAATTTTGCAGTACTTTTGCCACCAACTATCACCTAGCCCTAGTGGATTCAACAAACTCTTTGAGGAGGTTCAAATAATTACATAACAAGATTCAGAGAGTAGATAACTGACTTTTTTTCTACTTTGAGCTTAAAGTGAGGCATCCAACATTCTCATTTTATAATCATGGCTGTTTTCTGGGAATGGTGATTTCTTAAATGGAATTACCAGGTAGAGCGTTAAAAGATTATACTGTACTACATAAAGAAAAATATTTTTGGGGGGAAAAAAGGGGACTTGCATTATTTTTAAAAATTGATCGAAAAGAACTTTGTTAAAAGAAATAATAGTAATAATATTTATTGTTTATATACATGTAGAAGTTGAATAAGATCACAATGGGCAGAAAAAGGGGAATTATAAATATTCTGTTATAAGAAATCTTAATTTCTTGTGGAATTTACCTTTAAAGTCTTGGTAAATACATTTGTATAGACTACAGTCCATATAAAGTATAGAAAGATAGTGTTAATAGAAAACTTGCAGTTAAAAATTGTAAACCAGCAAATTTTACCTTTCCATTGCATGACAAATGCAATAGAAGAGCTCCTGACTTCAGAAAGTTCAAATGAATCTAAATTCTAATGTGCAATTCTCTTTCAAAACATAATATCTATAGTAACATTTTATATGATTAAATATTACTATACATAAAATGGTTGAACCTCTAGTATAAATATATTTTATATGATTGTTATGGTTATTTCTTACATTGAATTTATAGAGGTTTATTTTTCTACTATTCATGAAGTTTTATTAACATACAGCTATGTCAAAGTAGTGGGAATAAATAATCTAAAAGTTCTTATCTGAAAGAAATTTTTCATCAAATTGTAGCCTTTTAACCTAGAGATAGCTGTTTAAGATCATGTTTTATAAGATACTAACAATAAAAGTCATCTATCTGTAGTATTAATTAATCAGTGCTATTTTTTACAATAAATTGTACATAAAGTATGAGGAAAAATCTGGAAAATTAAATGCTAATGTGTTCCTAGATAAAATTTATGACATATATAATTATAGAAAAGTAAACATCAAATATAAAGTGTCATCACTGTTTTAATTACTATAAATATGTTCGTAATCACATGAATTTCTGAAATATGGACAGGGAAAGGTTTATAAAAATGCACTTGAAGAAACATATAAAATGTCATAATTTTTTGAAATTACTTAAAATTCAATAAAATATTTTTATTCCCTTAAAGACATACATAAAGTTATAACGCAGTATGTGTCACTATAAAATAGTAGAACATAACAAAACAACATAGTTCATAGCCTTAAAATGAAAAATGTGTATTGATTCCCTGGCATAATCATAATTGCCTTTATACATTGTCTGAATCTTAGGGAGAACAGAGATGTTGCTTATGAAAATCCAATTAATGTTTATATGCACATTATATGTAGACACAATATATACCCATATGGATTGAACTGTAGAAGTTGTTCTATTATTAAATGCAAATCTATTGGTTATATAGATTATGTTGCAGTATAAAATCTACTGGAGCATTGCAACAATTGACTCAGGTGAAGACCTGGCCTTAGAACAATCTTTGAAGTCAAAGATTTTCTTGACTACTGGGAAAGCTAGAAACTTCCCGAATCATAAGCAATGAGTTATTCTTTTTCATAATTCTTGAAGAAAATTAACAGCACTCCAAACTTTATATAAAGTGTTCTATTATCATTAACAGAGCATAACACATAGCTATATTTAGCATATAGAGTTGAACAACTTTCTTCCTTCAACTGTGTATTTACAATCACTGATAAATAAATAACTACAATTTTTTAAAAAATGAATGCACATTATCATATTTGTTTTTAACCAAGAAAACATTTTTCCCCTCAAGATTCAGTTATCTATACCAGAATTTGTGGCTTTTATTTTAAATACCTCTCTTCAGAAATAGGAAATACTTCACAGAGAAATTAAAAATCACGTTTTTTTTTCTTTTTTTCACCACATATTTTTCTGTGTTAGAGAACAGATTGGAAAACAATTGTTCTTTTAAGCAGTATATGTAATAGAAAGCTGAGAGAACCAATGGAGGTGAAGTAGGCACTTTAACATGATATTTGTGCTAAATTATTGTAGTAATAAGAAGAAATAAAAATAAATACATGCATTACTGAATAAAATAAAGGCCACTAGTCAGATGTGGTAAATATTAATTTGATTGACTGTGATACTGAGATAGGAAAAGATAGAACCGTCAAGTAAAACTCAGAAGAATCAGAGATCTCACCCAGTGTAAATTTGCCCCAAAATTTTAGAAGCAGTTCAATGTGCTAGTTCAGCCATAACTGTGTTGTATTTAGTATACTGAAATTATTTATATATTGAAATACGTGTAGGGCAAGGACATATGAAGCAGAAGGTGTAACATCGTTTCTGCTGGTTACATCATTATTTATCTTAGAAAATAATACACTTTTAGAATAATTAATAATTGTATATCATAATTAATAATAATATGGTTTTTAGCACCACTTTAGTGATTTCAGTTATCTGCTAAGTGCTCTTTAAACAGCGAATATACTTTAATTATATTTTGCATAGGTTTGTACATCCTTTTTAAAAAATTATTTTATTACAAATGTGATATGTCAGTTTTTTTATTTGAGATGTAGATCTTGTACAAACATCTACCAGTTAAGTTCCTTTGCACTGTGTCTGATATTTTGTATTTTCTAGAGATATATAATAAAATTTTTGTTCCTGGTTTCTTGTGAAGATTTAGATGTACATCTAATTGTATTTGGCCTTCTATTGCTTACACTTCCCTTTGTTCTTCATTCTCACTTCTGAAATTCACTATATATATATATATACACACACACACACGTATATATATATACACATACACACACATGTATATATACACATACACACATGTATATATACACATATACACACACATATATATACACATATATACACACGTATATGCACATATATACACACGTATATACACATATATACATATATACACATATATACACACATATATACACATATATACACACATATATACATATATACACATATCACATATATACATATATACACATATATATACATATATACACGCATATATACATATATATACACACATATATATATATAGGCAGAGAGAAAGACCCAAATTAGTTTATATATATATATATATATATATATATGTATAAACTTTTTATATCCTGATTCGAAGTTGGCCTTATTTTACTAATTTGGGTCACTGCTTCCATTTCTGTCAGTTTGAAATCACCTTTTCTTTTCCAGGTAAAGTTTCACTAAGCAGATACTGGCTTATTATGTCAACACTTTTTCATGTCAGTCTTTGCTCATGGACCCACCCTATTAAATGTCCTCAAAATTTATTTTATACTTTAAAGAAATATATTGTCATTGGCTGTATTCTACCAAGAATATAGTTCACTTTTATATCTGTGTTACTTTATCCAAAATTAAATAAATATGAAGTTGATTTATAAAATAAAATACATAAAACAAGTAATATATTAGAAGTAATATTATCAACTGAAACAACCATTTTTTCTCTTCATTTGTTTATTCAACAAGTATTTAATATTTGATTGCTTCTTAACATTGTGCTACTTATGGGAAAAAATGAATCAGAAATGAAATGTGCCCCCTAGGATTTTGGTCTAATAGTTGAGATTAAATATGTTCAAAAATATAAAATATAAAAGGCCCACATGATATGGGAGAATAATATATATTACCTATCAGAACAGATGAACAAAAAAACAGAGATAAGTATAGTTTTTCATATCTAGTAGTTTGAGTGCATTGCTGAATTCCCTAGGTAGATTTTCAACAGGCAGTCAAATATCTCCCCCTTAAAAAACTTCTTTTACACAAATTGTCAAAATATCCAGGTTTTTCAAGGTCTAAAGAGGTTGAAGTTATTATTTGGTATGACAATAATCTTTGGGGTTTAAAAAGTTAACTTATAATTTATAACCAGTCAAATTATTATTTTGTAAAAATATCATATATTAGTCATGATTCAGTGACAAGAGGAGGGGTATTTTAAGGAACTTGTAAAAGGAGGCGAGAAGTCATGGCAGTAATAGTAAGTGATGAATAGACTTAAGAATGTAGGGACAGTGGGCCTAATCATACATCTGACTTTGTCATATTGCTTTCTCTGTCGACAATTTTTTTGCAGACTCTTTTTCCTGTCAAGCTTCCTTAAGTGTTATTCTTCTCAGATTTCTTCCTTAACATTGCCCTTTATTGATGATGCTTTCTGCCTTTTAGGGTACTAGCCTACACCCATACTATAGAGTCAGAATCTAAAATAATCCCTAAGATTCCAGTTTCCCGGTGTACCCTTTTCCTTGAGTGTGGGCCAGAGCTTTGAAATAATGAAATATCATTCTCCCATGATTATGTTATGTAGACAAAGGGATTTTGAAGATATATTTAAGATTCCTCATTAGTTGACTTTGAGTTTATCAAAATAAAAAAAGTCTCTACTGCTGGCTTCGAAGAAACAAACTTTTCTGATGTAGAGCGAGTCATGTACTACAAAACGGTGAATGATCTCTGGGAACAGAGAACAGGCCCAGTTGACAACCAGCAAGGTATTGGGTATCTCAATCCCACAACCTCAATGAACTAAATTCTACCAAAAAGTGAAATTGGAAGAGATCTCTGAGACTCAAATGAAATTGTAATCCTGGCCAACACCTTAATGTTAGCCTGGTGAAACCCTGACAGAAAACTCAGTTAGGCCCTACACAGACTTCTGATCTGTAGAACTATGAGATAATAAATGAATGTTCTCTTAAGCTGCCAAATTTTTGTTAATTTGTTATTCCACATAAAAATGTAATGCATGTGTCTTTAATTACAACAAAACCTGATGAATACAAGCATACTAACTAGATATGTCTTCAGAGCTCCAGACCATATTCAATGTTTTCATATCATCTTTACATAGTTGGCCCAACGATGGCTGCAAACCAACATATCCCAAACTGGACACATTATCTCATCCCCAGCTGCATTCTGCTCCTTGTTCCTCTATTCAAGCCAGAAATATGAAAGACATGGGAGTCATTCGTAATTCCACTCTGTCTCCCTCATTCTCTCTACCTAATCAGGCACTGAACTCTGTGCAATTCCCTACTTTAATATGTCTTAAATTCAATCACATAGTTCCATCCTACCACCATATCTTGTTTAGGCCGATATCTGATTTCAACGATAGCTACACAGACTCCTATATGCTTTTCCTCACCCCTTATTGGCCCCCATCTGATACATTCTGCAAACTGCAGCTAGTGTAATCTTTGTATGATATAAGCATGAGTTCCTATTTGCTCTGTGATGCATCCCTTGTGCCCTCAGGAAAAAAACACAAATACAGTCATACACCACAAACAGCATTTTGGTCAACAGTGAACATCGTATAAAAAAACTGGTCCTGTAAGATTATAATGGAGCTGCCACATACTCCATTCTTTCTGACTCCTTTAAACATGTAACATTTTGTTTTCTCTAACATAGTTGTCTTATTTCATAACAAAGCAAAGTAGTTCTTGAATGACATTGTCATTAACTCATTTTATTATAAGAGTTTCTATTTTATTATAAGAATAACTCTATTTTATTAAAAGCATTTCCATAAAATAACACTGCACTGACCAGTATCTAAAAACACTAACCATGCTGATTCCAATTTGCAGGGCTACATTTGGTCTTTCATTTTCTTTGAGTTTTTCTGTTTCCTGAATACTAACTGAGGACCCCATTTTCCCTTTGAATATAGACTACTATTTCGGCCTGGCTCTTTGAGGCAGAACCTAAAGATACAAACTGCTCAACACTCAGTACTAACGACACCTTCCAGAATCAACCTAATCTCCTAAAAAAAGCTTGCTCTCAGGTGGTTGTATTCTGGAAAAATACCTGCTAGGCTATTTCATCATAATGCATCAATTATAGTATAGTACCACTATGATCCCCTACATTTCTCAATGATGTTGGGTTTATGAATGTAAATGCTAGCTAATTTTATGTAATTAATGGAAAAATGTATAAATAAATGAATTGATGGTCTAAAACAAATCTAAGAAGTTATCAAAATTGGTAGAAAGTGGCCTTAACAGGGACTGGGGGAATTCGGCTTCAGTTCAAATTCTGCTAGCTACTAACACTCTAATATGTAAAATTTCTTAGTCTGTAACATGACAGCACTGGGGTAAATAATTTCTATGTATAATTAAGTTTTATTATTTACCTTTAATACACTAGGCCTAACAGTAAGTATGAGAGTAAAGAATTTTGACCATGGAGCTCTCCTGACAATCCACAGTTCAAAGTATTTAATGAGCCACCTACTCCTCTGGTTACCCAAAGTTTATAGGCATACATTAGTTACTCCATGTTAAAGACGACGTCTATTGAAAAATACCAAATCCTCACAACAGGAAAAATCTGTTCAATCTAATGGCTTTGGTTATTTGATTCATTACATTAGCTAGAAATGGCAGAATGCTCATGTGTTCTAGGACATAATTCCTTCCCTTTGGACTGAAAAAAAATAATTCAAAGGATTATTCCACCACAGACAATTGTCCCTCAGAATAGAAAGTAGCATAACATGATATGCACCAGTGATCAGGAAGAGATAGTGTATTTCCCCCCATAATATTAACTCCAGCCAGTTTTTTCACAATCACAGTCAACAGTAATTGATTGTTTGCCATTTCTATGGCCAGTGCTGTGAAACGTGCTTAAGCCAAGAGGCACCTGCACACAGTGGTGAGCAATGGATAGCAATGAGAGGATGCCTTGGGTAGTATGAAAAAAAGGAGGATATATTTTCATACCAAAAAACTCCTACAAAAAATGATTAATTCTCACTTCTAAGAAATTTTATTTGGTGCTAAGCTCTGTAAACCATGGATTCCTCCCAAGAAAAGTTTTCATCATTCAGTTAAATCACAGTTGAGAAATTTGCTTGGAATTTATCATTTAGATCACAGCTGAAAAAGTAAATAGATTTAAATCCTTTGAATCTGAGTGGAACTGCATATGCAAGAGCTCTTTTCTTGGCATCTTGCTTGCATTGAGTGTGCAGAAATGATTTGCTATCATTGTGCTCACCATCAGATATCTGCAAACACTGGTCCCTAACCAGAGGCTGCAGTAAATACACACCAAATGGGTACTTACATAAAAAGGAATCACTAGGATGAAGCTGGCATCAATAGATATTTTTAACTGCAAATGTTAACTGTATACAAACAATATTGCTCTAGCTTACGATTAACATTTTTATAAGATTTGTTTTCAGTTATATAAATTAAAAATTCCCAAGACTGTTTTCTTTTCTCCCGTGTGATATTAAATTATTACATTTTGAATAATTTACATCCTTATGACTGTAATGGTCTTTTAACCAAACGGCACATATTCACGAAATAACTTATGTCTCCCTTATACCAGAGTGTGTCCACTCTCATACTATCCATATAAATACTGTTAAACAAAAACATTCTTTCTAAAAAAGGCATGAAATATTCTGCATTTAATTAACAAGAATGTCTTTAAAATGAAGAAAGTGTTACTTCATTGCTGCTTATTATTGCCACAGTGTGAATGAACATTGTTGGAAACAGGTATTTTGGGTTTTCTGCATGTATGACTTAGAATTATCATCTTTGTGATAGAATTTATGTTTAGTTAGAAATCATTTCAATACACATTATCGGCTGTCTAAACAATTAATCTATTAGTGCATAAATGATAAAGCTGACTGTATAATTATCATAGCATTAAAATACAGGATAGTGTTTTTGTGGTCTTCAACAGGGAAGGATAAAGCCACAAATGAAGATTGATATATTTAACTATATGAAAATGAGTAACTAGGCCGGATGCGGTGACTCACGCTTGTAATTCCAGCACTTTGGGGGGTTGAGGTGGGCCAATCTCCCGAGGTCAGGAGTTCAAGACCAGCCTGGCCAACATGGTGAAACCCTGTCTCTACAAAAAATACAAAAATGAGCTGGGCGTGGTGGTGGGCACCTCTGTCACAGCTATTTGGGACTGAGGCGGGAGAATCTCTTGAACTTGGGAGGCAGAGGTTGCAGTGAGCTAGGATCATGGCACTGCACCCCAGGCTGGGAGACGGAGGAAGACTCTGACTAGAAACAAAAAAAGAAGGAAGGAAAGAAGGAAGGAAGGAAGGAAGGAAGGAAGGAAGGAAGGAAGGAAGGAAGGAACGAACGAAAGAAAGAAAGAAAGAAACAAAGAAAGAAAGAAAGAGAAAGAAAGAAAGAAAAGAAAGAAAGAAAGAGAAAGAAGAGAGAGAGAAAGAAAGAAAGAAAAAAGAAAGAAGGAAAGAAGGAGGAAAGAAGGAAGGAAGGGAGGGAGGGAAGGAAAAGAAAATGAGAAACTAGATTCTCAAAATAAAACAATATTATGACATAAAAGATCTACTTAACTTTTTTTGAGTCTTTTATTAGTTTATCAGAGATGTACATATGTAGGGAAGTACAGGTGATATTTTCATACATGTATACAATGAGTAATGATTAAATCAGGGTAATTGGGTTATCCATCATCTCAAACTTTGGTCTTTTCTTTGTATTGTGAGCATTACGATTCTCTTCTATTTTGAAATACACAATAAGTAATTGTTTTTTATTATTATTATACTTTAAGTTCCAGTGTACATGTGCACAACGTGCAGGTTTGTTACATATGTATACATGTGCCATGTTGGTGTGCTGCACCCATTAACTCATCATTTACATTAGGTGTATCTCCTAATGCTATCCCTACCCCCACTCCCCAGTCCACTACAGGCCCCAGTGTGTGGTGTTCACCACCCTGTGTCCAAGTGTTCTCATTGTTCAATTCCCACCTATGAGTGAGAAAATGCAGTGTTTGGTTTTCCATCCTTGTGATAGTTTGCTCAGAATGATGGTTTCCAGCTTCATCCATGTCCCTGCAAAGGACATGAACTCATCCTTTTTTACAGCTGCATAGTATTCCATGGTGTATATATGCCACATTTTCTTAATCCAGTCTATCATTGATGGGCATTTGGGTTGGTTCCAAGTCTTTGCTATTGTGCAGTGCCACAATAAACATACGTGTGTATGTGTCTTTATAGCAGCATGATTTATAATGCTTTGGGTATATACCCAGCAATGGGATGGCTGGGTCAAATGGTATTTCTAGTTCTAGATCCTTGAGGAATCACCAAACTGTCTTCCACAATGGTTGAACTAATTTACAGTCCCACCAACAGTGTAAAAGTGTTCCTACTTCTCCACATCCTCTCCAGCACCTGTTGTTTCCTGACTTTTTAATGATCACCATTCTAACTGGTGTGACATGGTATCTCATTGTGGTTTTGATTTGCATTTCTCTGATGGCCAGTGATGATGAGCATTTTTTCATGTGTCTATTGGCTGCATAAATGTCTTCTTTTGAGAAGTGTCTGTTCATATCCTTTGCCCACTTTTTGATGGGGTTGTTTGATTTTTTCTTGTAAATTTGTTTAAGTTCTTTGTAGATTCTGGATATCAGCCCTTTGTCAGATGAGTAGGTTGCAAAAATTTTCTCCCATTCTGTAGGCTGCCTGTTCACTCTGATGGTAGTTTCTTTTGCTGTGCGGAAGCTCCTTAGTTTAATTAGATCCCATTTCTCAATCCTGGCTTTTGTTGCCATTGCTTTTGGTATTTTAGACATGGAAGTCCTTGCCCATGCCTGTATCCTGAATGGTATTGCCTAGGTTTTCTTCTAGGGTTTTTATGGTTTTAGGTCTGACATTTAAGTCTTTAATCCATCTTGAATTAATTTTTGTAAAAGGTGTAAGGAAGGGATCCAGTTTCAGCTTTCTACATATGGCTAGCCAGTTTTCCTAGCACCATTTATTAAATAGGGAATCCTTTCCCCATTTCTCATTTTTGTCAGGTTTGGCAAAGATCAGATGGTTGTAGATGTGTGGTATTATTTCTCAGGGCTCTGTTCTGTTCCATTGGTCTATATCTCTGGTTTGGTACCAGAACCATGCTGTTTTGGTTACTGTAGCCTTGTAGTATAGTGTGAAGTCAGGTAGCTTGATGCCTCCAGCTTTGTTATTTTGGCTTAGGATTGACTTGGCAATACAGGCTCTTTTTTGGTTCCATATGAACTTTAAAGTTGTTTTTTCCAATTCTGTGAAGAAAGTCATTGGTAGCTTGATGGGGATGGCATTGAATCTATAAATTACCTTGAGCAGTATGGCCATTTTCACGATATTGATTCTTCCTATCCACGGGCATGGAATGTTCTCCCATTTGTTTGCATCCTCTTTTATTTTGTTGAGCAGTGGTTTGTAACTCTCCTTGAAGAGGTCCTTCACATCCCTTGTAAGTTGGATTCCTAGGTATTTTATTCTCTTTGAAGCAATTGTGAATGGGAGTTTTACTCATGATTTGGCTCTCTGTTTGTTACTGGTGTTTAGGAATGCTTATGATTTCTGCACAGTGATTTTGTATCCTGAGACTTTGCTGAAGTTGCTTATCAGCTTAAGGAGATTTTGGGCTGAGATGATGGGGTTTTCTAAATATGCAATCATGTCATCTGCAAACAGGGACAATTTGACTTCCTCTTTTCCTAATTGAATACGCTTTATTTCTTTCTCCTGCCTGATTGCCCTGGCCAGAACTTCCAACACTATGTTGAATAGGAGTGCTGAGAGATGGCATCCCTGTCTTGTGCCAGTTTTCAAAGGGAATGCTTCCAGTTTTTGCCCATTCAGTATGACATTGGCTGTGGGTTTGTCAAAAATAGCTCTTATTATTTTGAGATACGTCCCAGCAATACCTAATTTATTGAGAGTTTTTAGCATGAAGAGATGTTGAATTTTGTCAAAGGCCTTTTCTGCATCGCTTGAGATAATCATGTGGTTTTTGTCTTTGATTCTGTTTATATGCTGGATTACATTTATCGATTTGTGTATGTTGAACCAGCCTTGCATCCCAGGGACGGAGCCACTTGATCATGTTGGATAAGCTTTTTGATGTGCTGCTGGATTCGGTTTGTCAGTATTTTATTGAGGATTTTTGCATGGATGTTCATCAGGCATATTGGTCTAAAATTCTCTTTTTTTGTTGTGTCTCTGCCAGGCTTTGGTATCAGGATGATGCTGGCCTCATAAAATGAGTTAGGGAGGATTCCTTCTTTTTCTATTGATTGGAATAGTTTCAGAAGAAATGGTACCAGCTCCTCTTTGTACCTCTGGTAGAATTCAGCTGTGAATCCATCTGGTCCTGGAGTTTTTTTGGTTGGTAGGCTCTTAA
This sequence comes from Gorilla gorilla gorilla, assembly GCF_029281585.2. NCBI lineage: Eukaryota > Metazoa > Chordata > Mammalia > Primates > Hominidae > Gorilla > Gorilla gorilla. The sequence goes on from NC_073243.2 coordinate 75,974,724, forward strand.
TTATTGCCTCAATTTCAGAGCCTCTTATTGGTCTATTTAGGGATTCAACTTCTTCCTGGTTTAGTCTTTGGAGTGTGTATGTGTCCAGGAATTTATCCATTTCTCCTAGATTTTCTAGTTTATTTGTGTAGAGTTATTTATGGTATTCTCTAATGGTAGTTTGTATTTCTGTGGGATCGGTGGTGATATCCCCTTTATCATTTTTTATTGCATCTATTTGATTCTTCTCTCTTTTCTTCTTTATTATTCTTGCTAGCGGTCTATCAATTTTGTTGATCTTTTCAGAAAACAAGCTCCTGGATTCATTGACTTTTTGAAGGGATTTTTTTATCTCTATCTCCTTCAGTTCTGCTCTGACCTTAGTTATTTCTTGCCTTCTGCTAACTTTTGAGTGTGTTTGCTCTTGCTTCTCTAGTTCTTTTAATTGTGATGTTAGGGTGTCAATTTTAGATCTTTCCTACTTTCACTTGTGGGCATTTAGTGCTATAAATTTCCCTCTACACACTGCTTAAATGTGTCCCAGAGATTCTGGTACATTGTGTCTTTGTTCTCATTGGTTTCAAAGAACATCTTTATTTCTGCCTTCATTTCATTATGTACCCAGTAATCATTCAGGAGCAGGTTGTTCTGTTTCCATGTAGTTGAGCAGTTTTGGGTTTCTTAATCCTGAGTTCTAGTTTGATTGCACTGTGGTCTGAGAGACAGTTTGTTATAATTTCTCTTCTTTTACATTTGCTGAGGAGTGCTTTACTTTCAACTACGTGGTCAGTTTTGCAATAAGTGCGATGTGGTGCTAAGAAGAATGTATATTCTCTTGATTTGGGGTGCAGAGTTCTGTAGATGTCTATTAGGTCCACCTGGTGCAGAGCTGAGTTCAATTCCTGGATATCCTTGTTAACTTTCTTTCTCATGAATCTGTCTAATGTTGACAGTGGGGTGTTAAAGTCTCCCAGTATTATTGTGTGGGAGTCTAAGTCTCTTTGTAGGTCTCTAAGGACTCGCTTTATGAATCTAGGTGCTCCTGTGTTGGGTGCATATACATTTAGGATAGTTAGCTCTTCTTGTTGAATTGATCCCTTTACCATTATGTAATGGCCTTCTTTATCTCTTCTGATCTTTGTTGGTTGAAAGTCTGTTTTATCAGAGACTAGGATTGCAACCCCTGCTTTTTTTCTGTTTTCCATTTGCTTGGTAGATCTTCCTTCATCCCTGTATTTTGAGTCTATGTGTGTCTCTGTATGTGAAATAGGTTTCCTGAATACAGCACACTGATGGGTCTTGATTCTTCATCCAATTTGCCAGTCTGTGTCTTTTAATTGGGGCATTTAGCCCATTTACATTTAAGGTTAATATTGTTATGTGTGAATTTGGTCCTGTCATTATGATGTTAGCTGGTTATTTTGCTCATTAGTTGAAGCAGTTTCTTCCTAGTAGTGATGGTCTTTACAATTTGGGATGTTTTTGCAGTGGCTTGTACTGGTTGTTCCTTTCCATGTTTAGTGCTTCCTTCAGGAGCTCTTGTAAGGCAGGCCTGGGGGTGACAAAATCTGTCAGCATTTGCTTGTTTGTAAAGGATTTTATTTCTCCTTCACTTATGAAGCTTAGTTTTGCTGGATATGAAATTCTGGGTTGAAAATTCCTTTCTTTAAGAATGTTGAATATTGGCCCCCACTCTCTTCTGGCTTGTAGAGTTTCTGCTGAGAGATCTGCTGTTAGTCTGATGGGCTTCCCTTTGAGGGTAACCTGACCTTTCTCTCTGGCTGCCCTTAACATTTTTTCCTTCATTTCATCTTTGGTGAATCTGACAATTATGTGTCTTGGAGTTGCTCTTCTCCAGGAGTATCTTTGTGGCGTTCTCTGTATTTCCTAAATTTGAATGTTAGCCTGCCTTGGTAGGTTGGGGAAGTTCTCCTGGATTATATCCTACAGAGTGTTTTCCAACTGGGTTCCATTCTCCCTGTCACTTTCAGGTACACCAATCAGACATAGATTTGGTCTTTTCACATAGTCCCATATTTCTTGGAGGCTTTGTTCATTTCTTTTTACTCTTTTTTCTCTAAACTTCTCTTCTCACTTCCTTTCATTCATTTGATCTTCAATCACTGATACCCTTTCTTCCAGTTGATCGAATCAGCTACTGAAGCTTGTGCATGCGTTGCGTATTTCTTGTGCCATGGTTTTCAGCTCCATCAGGTCATTTAAGGTCTTCTCTATGCCATTTATTCTAGTTAACCATTCCTCCAATCTTTTTTCAAAGTTTTTAGCTTCTTTGTGATTGTTTCAAAGATTGTCCTTTATCTCAGAGAAGTTTGTTATTACTGGTCTTCTGAAGCCTTCTTCTCTCAACTTGTCAAAGTCATTCTCCATCCAGCTTTGTTCCATTGCTGGCAAGGAGCTCCATTCCTTTGGAGGAGAAGAGGCACTCTGATTTTTAGAATTTTCAGTTTTTCTGGTCTGGTTTCTCCCCATCTTTGTGGTTTTATCTACCTTTGGTCTTTGATGATGGTGATGTACAGATGGGGTTTTGGTGTGGATGTCCTTTCTGCTTGTTAGTTTACCTTCTAACAGTCAGGACCCTCAGCTGCAGGTCTGTTGGAGATTGCTGGAGGTCCACTCCAGACTCTGTTTGCCTGGGTATCACCAGCAGAGGCTGCAGAACTGCAAATATTGCAGAACAGCAAATGTTGCTCCCTGATCATTCCTCTGGAAGCTTCATCTCAGAGGGGCACCTGGCCTTATAAGGTGTCAGTCAGCCCCCACTGGGAGGTGCCTCCCAGCTAGGCTACTCGGAATTCAGGGATCCACTTGAGGAGGCAGTCTGTTGGTTCTCAGATCTCATACTCCAAGCTGGGAGAATCACTACTCTCTTCAAAGCTGTCAGACAGGGACGTTTAAGTCTGCAGAAGTTTCTGCTGCCTTTTGTTCAGCTATGCCCTGCCCCCAGAGGTGGAGTCTACAGAGGTAGGCAGGCCTCCTTGAGCTGTGGTGGGCTCCATCCAGTTCGAGCTTCTAGGCTGCTTTGTTTACCTACTCAAGCCTCAGCAATGGTGAGCGTCCCTCCCCCAGCCTCGCTGCCACCTTGCAGTTCGATCTCAGACTGCTGTGCTGGCAGTGAGCAAGGCACCATGAGCATAGTACCTTCTGAGCCATGTGTGGGATATAATCTCCTGGTGTGCCATTTGCTAAGACCATTGGAAAAGCAGAGTATTAGGGTGGGAGTAACCCGATTTTCCAGGTGCTGTCTCTCATGGCTTCCCTTGGCCAGGAAAGGGAATTCCCCGACCCCTTGCACTTCCCGGGTGAGGCCGTGCCTCGCTCTGCTTCAGCTCATGGTCCGTGGCCTGCACCCACTGTCTGACAAGTCCCAGTGAGATGAACCCAGTATCTCAGTTGGAAATGCAGAAATCACCCGTCTTCTGCATGATTCACGCTGGGAGCTGTAGACTGGAGCTGTTCCTATTTGGCCATCTTGGAACCTCCCTGAACTTGATGTTTGTGCAAACTACTAGTACTGGAATGCTCAAGTTATGTGTAAGTGTATCTGCACCCAGAGGTAAAACTACACTGTCATCTTTGTCTTCTTGTGACGCAGCATTTCTTCTCAGGGGAGAAGCCAGGAAGTCTTCTCCTGGCTCTACATATTCTTGGAAGTATCTAATCACCAACAGCAGCACGTTCTTCCCCGCAGGGAACTTGGAGCACGAGCGGCTGGAGACCTCGCTGAGGATGCAGGACCAAAGGTTCTGCCCATCCTCGACATCTCCTGCCACAGCCACAATAAATAATTGTTAACCGTAACTTCTTCACTGTACTGTTGAATGCTAGAACTGACTGGTTCCACCTACCAATATTTTTATACCCATTTTATCAGTCTGTTCTCACACTGCTATAAAGGCATACCTGAGGTTGGGTAATTTTTAAAGAAAACAGGTTTAATTGGCCCACAGTTCTGAAGGATATACAGGTTTTGCTGCTGGGGAGGCCTCAGGAAACTTACAATCTTGGAGGAAGGGGAACTGAGTACATCTTCAGATGGCCTGCAGGAGAGAGAAAGAGAAGAGGAAAGTTCTACACATTTTTAAACAACCAGATCTCAGGAGAACTCACTCACTATTGCAAGAACAGCAAGGGTGAAGTCTGCCTCCATAATTCTCTCACCGTCCAGCAGACCCCTCTACAAACACTGAGGATCACAACTCAACATGACATCTATGTGGGCACACAGAGCCAAACCATATCACTCATTAACTCACTTCCCTTTATCTCTCACACCCTTTTTCCTTCTCTGCCTCTAGTAACCACCATTCTACTGTCTACTTCCATGACATCTACTTTTTTTAACTCCCATATATGAGTGAGAACATACGAAGTTTGCCTTTCTGTGCCTGGTTTATTTCATTTAAGATTATGACCTTCAGTTCCATTCATGTTGCTGCAGATGACAAGATTTCACTCCTTTTTATGGCTGAAAAATATTTCATTGTTTACATATGACACATTTTCTTTATCCATTCATCTGTTGATGGACACTTAGGTTGATTCCATATCTCGGCTATTGTGAATAGTGCTGCAAAAAACATAGCCATTTAGATATTTCTTTGATATACTGAGTTTCTTTCTTTTGGATATATACCCAACAGTGGGATTGTTTGATTATATAGTAATTCTGTATTTAGCTTTCTGAGGAATTTCTATACTGTTTTGCATAATGGCTATACTACTTAATATTCCCACCAACAATGTATGAGCATTCCCCTGTCTCTGCATCCTTGCTAGCATTTGTTAGGTTTTGCCTTTTTGATAATAGCAATCCTAAATGGAGTAAGATGATGTCTCATTGTGGTTTTGATTTGCTGGAAATCCCTGATAACTAGTAATGTGGAGCATCCTTTTTATATATTTGCTGGTCATTTTTTTTAACTTGCTAGTCATTTTTATGTCTTCTTTTGAGAAATATTTATTCAAGTCTTTTCCTCATTTTAAAATCAGAATACTTGTAAAAGTTGTTACTATGAGTTTAGTAACACATTATGAATTAAAAATGTAAAACTGTTCTAATATTGCTTGTTCTACACGAACTACAATCCTTTATACATTTTTATAGATCAAATTTGAAGTCCACATATGTATTTTTTTTTTTTTGAGACAGAGTCTTGTTCTGTCGCCCAGGCTGGAGTGCAGTGGCACGATCTCAGCTCACTGCAACCTCCACCTCCCTGGTTCAAGCAATCCTCCTGCCTCAGCCTCCCGAGTAGCTGGGACTACAGGTGTGTGCCACCACCTCTGGCTAATTTTTTGTATTTTTAGTAGAGATGGGGTTTCACTGTGTTATCCAGGATGGTCTCGATCTCCTGACCTCATGATCCACCCACCTAAGCCTCCCAAAGTGCCAGGATTAGAGACGTGAGCCACTGAGCCTGGCCTGAAGTTCCATATATCTTTATGCTCAAATTTTTTCCTTTTGTCTTGTCAGTAAAAGGAAAGTATATGTAATCATTTTGCAAATTGTCTTAATTCTATTCGTGGTACAAAGCACTTATTGGAACAGACAAGGTCCTCATTGCTCTCAACTTCTTCGACAAGGGTCTTCCAGGGGGCTTATCCTGTTCTGGAACTTGCATGTTTCCATGTGCTATGAAACCAGCACTACAAATACTAAGGCAAAGATTTACAATATGATATTCCAATAAAGTGGAAATCAGCCTTATAAGTATGGTAATATATCAAGCTATTTTTACATGATGTATTTATTTCATAGTAAATTAGTTTTTATATACTGATATAACCTATGAAAAACTTAAAGATCAAGATAGTTTATATGGGTTATTGCTTTTCACAAAAATAAAATTCACCAAAAAATGATTTAATTCTACATGTAATGTCACCTATGCATCCACACAGAGAATTATAAAAATGTAAGTAATGTCAGTAGGTCGATTATGTGAAAATTAGTGATCAAAACCTGTTTACCAATTTAGGTCACATTTTTGCAATATTGTAGATCAGATTATTCATTTTAAGAGTAGGTTCTATTTCTATTTTCTTTCTAAGAATGTGATATGATGTTCCCAAAACTATTAGAAGCATTTAATGTGTGTGGTCTCACATCTTCAGGAGTGAATATTTGTCTATGGTAATATTTAGTGAATGTTAGCCTATGTAAAAATCAATTGTTCATTCTCAAAATGGTGGACTAGATGGCCTAAGGTCATCTCTTCCACTGAGAACAACTAAAATAGTTGGCACTAAATATGAAAAAGTGTATGTGTTCAATGGCATGAGAAAGTTGCCACAGTCTGTAAGAGTGATGGAGAGAACCAGGTAGAGAATGTGGCGCTGTTTACTCCATGGATATCTTCTAAATTCCATGGCATGACTCAAAGGCAGAAATGAGCAAACTTTTCCGGACACTCACCAGGCCATTAGGACAAATATTAAGGTTCATGTCCCTACAACAAGGGAAGATTCCTGGCAATTACCAAGGGTTTGGGTAAAACTTGAAGTCAGGAACTGAATCCCAACTTCCAATTATGTAAATATTTGATTAGTTGGTGGTGACAAAGGGCTGCTTGCACCTCTAACCAAGCTGTCAGCAAGAAAACAAGTAAATCCTTTCTGGAGGAAAATGCCATCAAAGCCACAAGTTTTTAGGTAAATTTTCAGGTAATATGATAAACACACACAGAAATCAGTATACAAAGAATATCACTAAAAATTAAGACAATAGAATAAAAAACTTTTTTGAGAATAACTGTCTGGGTCTCCGGATAATGGCAATACTTGGACAGACGTTAAAAGATCACTCTTACGAAATTGGAAGAAAAGGTAAAAACCTGGAAAATATAAAGTAAAAAACCATAAAATACATAAGCTGAAAACATACATTAAATATTTAATAACTGGCATCAACACTATTGACAAAAGTAAGAATTTAATAATCTGGAGTGTAGACTAGAGGAAAAGATCCAGATTTAAACATGAAGAGAAAAAAGAATGAAGAACAAAGCAGGTTTCATAGACAAATAATATTGGAAAGGAGATTATTTGTAACATTTGTATGCAATTGTAATCTCAGAAAAGGAAGAGAAAGAAAATGAGGACATGCAATATATTAAGACAATGGCTAACAGTTTTCTAAAAATGATATAAAACAGCAATCTTTGACTTTAATAAATTCTACCAACTCCAAGGTCCATAAACAAAAATAAAGCCACACCAAAGAACAATATACAAAACTGCCGATCACTAAAGATAAACAGAAAAGAAAAAAATCAATATTAAATGTACAAAAGGATATCATCCTGCAAATATAACAAAAAAGAAATACAACAAGATGGACCCCGATTGCAACAGTATAACATATCGCACTCCATCCTAAGTGCTACTTATGTCATATTTATTCTTATCTTTATTTATGTCACCTATATTCTTCATAATCCTCACACACAACTTATCACTTTGATTTAAACAGTAGGTTATCATTTTAAAAAGTTAAAAGCTTAACAAAATCGTTTACTATATTTCCCACATATTTCCCATTTCCAGAGCTCTTTAATTCTGTAAATTCAGCTTCATATCAGATATGATTCCAACTTGAAGAACTATATTAAGTATTCCCTGTAATGCAGTTCTGCTTGAGATCGTATTCATTTTGAATTGTGCCACTATAAAAATATTGCCACCAACTTAGCAGCTTCAAACAACACTCATTAATTATCTCATATTTCAAGAGCTCAGACAGCCAAGTTCTTTTGTCTGGCTCTCTGTTAGGGTCTCACACAGCTAAAATCTAGGTGTCAGCTAGTCTGGCAAAAATTTTTAAAGTTGGTAACATCAAGGGTTGGTGAGAATGCAGAGCAACTGAAACTCATACATTGCTGGTGAAAAATTAAATTGGTTTAACAACTTTGAAAAACTGTTTGTCGGTTTCTAATAACTTGAACATATTCCTACTCTCTGACCCAGGAATTCTGCTTCTAGATATATAGTTAAAGAAAATGAGCACGTGTGTTTACAAAGTATATCCCTTAGTTTATGTTTGATTAGTTGTTGTATTTCCTTTGTGATATTTTGTCATTTGTGATATTTATATCACAAGCATGAAATGTGCTTTTTGCACATTTTATGTTTCAATGAAATATTTAAATAAAACATATGTAATTTGTAGGAGTTTAAATTCTTTTATAACATTTCCATGATGTTAATTGTTCATTCTCTATTCTCTGAACATTAGTTTATATGTATATGGTTTTTATATTTGTGAAAGAGAAACAATCTAAGAAATGTCTTAGAAACATATAGGAAGTTCGTGGTAGTTATTTGTATGTTGACAGTATTAAATGGGTATTTGTGGGATGAATGAACAGGTAGAAGCAAGTATCAGTGTTCTAGGAAAGCTTTCTGGAATCTCCTAGCTTAATATTTTCATTTTAAGTTGACGGCATTGGATTAAGACTCTGAGTATTTCATTTTCTAACTTTGTCATAGATTGGTGACACAACAATGAGCAAATTTTTGTACTTCCCAAGATTCTTTTCTAGATTTTATTCTATATCATTTTAATTCACAAACTCAGGAGTATAAATTCTAGCAAATTAGATATTTCAAAGTTTTGCCTTTAATTTGAAGTACAAAACTTATGCATATGGGATAACTTATCTACCAATTATGTATTTATTTTCTTAACTAATTGTTGGTATTTTAAAACAAGTAAAAAACAACTTTTGCTGACAATCAAATGAAAGGGATATTTTACCGAGATTCAACTCAACAAAATAATTGTTTAACAAAATTTTAATATGATTTTTCAAGTCTCTCTAGGGCACCCAAAAATATTTTTTCCAAATATAAACCGTAGCCAAATACAAACCACAGCCAAACTTCTTAGAGTATTCTACACCATACTGCCTAGTAATAGTCTTCCCCTTTGCAATTCCCAAAATACTCCAATCAACTCAGCCAAACTACAATTTGAATTATCTTTTTTTTTTTCTCTCTCTCTCTCCCTTCCCTCCAGTATTCTCTTCATGTGTGATTTAAATCCTCCCAGCCTCTGGGCCTTCACCTTTTCATTTCCCATGCCCCTTCACTTCATAATGGGTGAAGTGGTAGCCATGGAAATTGTCACAATATCCACCCACTTTCAATGATTGATTTCACGGTAGCCATTTCACCTCCAGTGACTGAATATACAGTATCTATTTCATCTCCAATTATTGGGTCACATTATACGTTTTATCTCCAGTGGATCAGTTTGATAATTCAAATCTGGCTGACAGAAATTAGGTGGACATGGGTTTGTAAAGCAACTCTTGACACTGATAGCAAGAGTTTACTGCGTGCCTTAGAAAAAGTTTTCATCTTCTCAAGAAAGAGAAAAACATTGTATGTTTACATATACCTGCAAATGCTGTAGCCATCTTTCATCAATCTGGAGAAAACGTAAGCAAGTGATGATAGCAGGCAGAAGCTCTGCTCAATCAGCCCTAATATGTGCCTGTCTATGAACCACTGATGCCTATGCTAATTAAAAAACAAAAGTATTGTTCAAACCAGAGTTGAAGTTGATTGTTTTTAAGAGACTGCTTCCCAGCCGGGCGCGGTGGCTCACGCCTGTAATACCAGCACTTTGGGAGGCCGAGGCAGGCGGATCACGAGGTCAGGAGATTGAAACCATCCTGGCTAACACGGTGAAAACCCGTCTCTACTAAAAATACAAAAAATTAGCTGGGCATGGTGGCGGGCGCCTGTAGTCCCAGCTACTCGGGAGGCTGAGGCAGAAGAATGGCGTGAACCCAGGAGGCGGAGGTTGCAGTGAGCCGAGAAGGCGCCACTGCACTCCAGACAGGGTGACAGAGCGAAACTCTGTCTCAAATAATAATAATAATAATAAATTAAAAATGTTTAAAAAAGAGAATGCTTCCTAATTGAAATAACTGAAATCTCCACAATAAGGCTCCAGTATGATTGAACAATAGGTTGTATTTCTTAGAAGAATGGGCAGGGCACAAGGAAGCAGGACCACATGGTTGAAGGAATGAGTGGTGTGTGGGGAATGACAGACTCCTGGGAAGATGTCTGGAGGAATGAAAAGGGAAGGACAAGGAGAAGTCCTACACTCATAGTTTGTTTCTGAAACAATAAAAATGATTATATGGTTTAATAAAATAGGTTCTAAAAGTGTGTTTTTCTCAATGATCATATGTATATCAGAATTATATATTAACTTCAATTCACATCAGAAAAGTCCTCACAAAACATTTGGCAGTTCTTTAACAAAGTGTAGTTTCGCTTTACGTAATTCAAAGATCATTCACATGTAAGATTTCAGCTTTTTCTCCTGTTTAATTGTTACAATTATGTATTAATGAAGAAAAATTAACCTATCTAAATTAACCTATCTTTATTATTCAGCAGCAAGGCTGCAGTTTAGATGGGTAAGAAATGTGCTGTCATAGAACAGAGATAAAAGTAATTACACTTGTGTATTAATTGGCAAATTAACTTTATGTGGTCAATATTGTTTTAAACTTCATGCTTAATTATTTTATAGGTACATGAGTTTCCTAAAGAGTATGAGACACTATGTCTTATTTGACAGATGAAATTTTGGAGTTGTTGAATTCTCTATTAAAGCTTTTAAGGAAATACATTTTGTTTACCTTTGCTGCATTTTTGTTCTAATTGAATTGTCTACACAATAAAAAAAAATTACCAGTTAATGTACGTAATTCTCTAAAATAACTTGAGTGAAAATTGTTTTTTGTCTAAAGAGCCTGAGGTTGGCTTGCATATTTAGAAAACAAAATAAGCCATGGTTTCCACAAGCATATGTTTGCATTGATATGTTTGCATGTGTCTAGTAGATAAAAAAACCCAGATGCAGAAATCTCTTAATTTTAAAATGGGTGATTGATCTCAAGAGCACACAGCATTAATTTATTTTCTGAAATTTATCATGAGCACAGATTATAGGCATGGATTTTACCTCTTGAAATAAAAAAGGAATTTAGTATTTCCAAATTATGTTAGTAAACTGAAAATGTTTGTTTACTTCTCCTTTTTCACAATTTCATTAAAATTATTTTAAAAACATATTTAATCAATTTTTTTTATCTTGGCAATAATGGACTAAAAGGGATAGGATTTGACTTCACGTCTTAAACTTCTAGGAAACAGGACAAAAGGTATTTAACAATTATTTTCAAGTGTTTAACAACAGAGGACACATGGCTGTGACTCCTGAAAGAAGGAAAAGTATGAAGTGAATCCTAAGATTGTCCAGGCTTCATGCCACGAGGCAGATTCTGAGCCACAGGGCAGGGGGAAAATAAGATCAATAGACTATGACAGTCTTACTAAGCTGAGAAAACAAAGATCAGAGTTCATGGATACAGCTGGAGGTTATAGGATAGAGTTCTGAAGAAAGAGAAATAGTTAAGAAAAAGACTCAAAATCTGCATTTCTTTGAAATTTATTGAATACTAAGATATTGTGTATAGGATAAATCTCCACAAGGTCATGAAAATGACAAGCTAGGAGCTGACTGGTTTCCAGGGTTCACAAAAGGCTGGGAATTATTTCTGTTTCTACCAGATCAGAGAGTCCTCAGTAATCAAATGTAGCATGCACTAGAAATCCCAGAAGGGTCATGCCTAAGTAATGACAATAAATTACCCAGAGAGAGTAAATGCTGTTTTAGATAATCCTAAAAAAAACACTAAAATAAACCTCCTAATGATAATATAGAACTGAAAGTAAATGAACAGTTTACCAAAAAGAAAAAAAAAGCCCTTTTTTTAAAGTATACAAAACTCAGTATTCAGCAACAATAATAAAAAAGTATTAGACTTGCTAAGACCTAGGAAATTATGAAAAATAACCAAGAGAGTGAAATAATAGAAAGAAACCTGGAAATAATAGAGATGGTAGAATAAGCAAATACAATAAAACAGATACTAAAAGTTTATCAAAAAAATATGTGAAGCAAGTGAAGATAAAAATGAAAGATGTTTTAAAAATCATTAGTATATAAAATTAAAATCCAATGGATAGATTAATTGCATTTTTAGACCTTGAACAATAAATTATTAGTAAACTTGAAGACAACGCAATGGGAATTATTGAAAATTCAGCATAAACAGAAAAAAAATACAGAAAAAAGAATGAAAACTTTGGTAATCTGAGAGATGATAGCATGTGGTTGATGTGTAATTAAAGTCCAAGAAGGACAGGGTAGGAAGATCAAACATTTTCTAAATTTGATGAATAATCAAAACTTCAAAATCCATATATGGAAGAAATTCAATCCCCAAGCAAAAAAGAAGGACAAAGATAAAATTTAACACATGCTTCTGGTGAGAAACTATGTACTCAGGAAGACATGAAAATACTATCTTTACTGTTAAAGAAAAAAATATTTTCAAGTAACTATACATTTTTATTGTATAGGCATAACATTTGTTCTTTATCCATTGAAAGGATATGTTAAAATAAAGATTAAAAAAACTTTGCAAATAATAAGCTGAAATATAATTAACTAACATCAGACTTTTACTACAAGAAAATGTTAAAGTACAAGAGAAAGAAAAGAATAACAGAAGAAAACGTGGATGTGCACAAATAAATAGAGTGCCCAAAATGGTAAATATGTAGACAAATAAATTTAAAAATTATGCCAATTTTCAATTTGTAAAAGAGAATAAATTGTAAATAAACTTAAAAATAATGTATTATAGGAGACAAGACATATGTAGTACTAAAATATTAAATAGCACAAAGGAAGGAAAAAATTGAAATATAATCATTAAAATTATCAAATTAGACATAAAATGGTACAATGTTAGTTGAAGAGATATATTGACAAGTTTAAAAAGTATATTTTAAAGTTCCAAGTAATCACTAAAAAAAAAAAGTGACTAAAACACTATAGCTACAAAGCCTTTAGTGGAGATAAAATATTTGAAATACTCATTGATCGAAACATACTCACATAATCCAAAATATTTAATCTAATATAAGGCAGAAAAATAAGAAACAGAAAAAGGGAGAGAGGTGGTAAATAGGAAACAAATGACGGGAATAATAGATTTCAAACAAAACATTGTTAATTTTATTAAATACAAATGACCTGAAAACCCTCATTAAATAGTATTCATTGCCTTATTGCATTAAAAAGAACTAATTATATGCTGTTTATAAGAAAACAGTGTTTAATATGAAAATAAAGATAGGTTAAAAATAAGTAATGAAATACCACACAAACACTAATTATAAAAAATCTAAGGTGGCTGTGTAATGTAATTCAAATAGACTTCACAAGAAGAAATGTTACCAGAACAAAGAGAGGCATTTTATATTGATAAAAGCGTCAATTCAACAAGCAACTGTAATAATTTTACATATGGGTACCTCCAATAACTGAGCTTCTAAATATATAGAAGCAATAACACAGAAAAATAAAAGGAAGGAGAAATGGGCACTTCTCCATTTGTAGTTGAAGATGTCAACATTCCTGTCTTATTAATTGATATAGAAATTACCCAACAAATCAACATGGATATAAAAAACTTGAAAAACACTATCAAGCAGCTTCACACTATGGATAGATCACTCCTCCTAAACTAAGAGAATATACAATCTGTCTAGGATACATAGGAAATTCATCAAGCTAAACAACATGCTAAATGCCATAAAAAATAATTTTTAAAAGTTGGTACAGTACAGAGTTAATCCCTGACCAAAGTGGAAAAATAAATAAATCATTATCTCATAATGCTTAGCAACTAAACAAAACAGTTATAAAATAATTCTCAGGCAAGATACCCCATTTGAAGTGAACAGTTGCAGACAAAAATGGATAGAAAAATATTGAAGTGGAAATTAAATGCACCAACTAAAGTCACATCTAGCCAAGATGGATTTGAAATCATGTTTATTAAATCTTTCAGAAAAAAATAATTAATATTTATTTGAACCTTTGTAAAGAGATATTTTTTCAGAAAAAAATGGAAATCATTTAATTCAGTTTTGAATCTGCCATCTGTTCTGTAACATTCCAATTAGTTACACACATACTCAGGTAAAATGAAAAGCTTTCCCCACTTATAAATATTAATGAAAATTCCCCAATAGATTGTTAACAGCTTTAATCTAACACTGCATTTTTCTAAATGTACCATATAAAATTTATGTTAGAAATGCAAGTATAGTCAAAGAGGGCAAATACAACAAAGTGATTTGGATTTAATAACCCTATTAAGACTTGATAAAATAAAATGGATGTGATATACATATAAGATACACTGGAACATACATATATCTCTTTATTTTTGAAATACTCTAAAATAGAAACCTGACAAATTAGTGAGCATGTTTCAAAACCTATTCCTATCAATTGTTCCCCTTCTGACAATGACATAGGTGCTTCTATGAGACCAAGCCTCCTGCATGCACAACGGCTGTAAATTCTGGATAAAATGAGAAACACAAACAATCACCTGAAGCTACTAGAAAATGAACAAAGCACAGAATCTAGTGGAGATTCTGCACTTGAATGAAAGGAATGACACTTCATGAGTCCTGGCCTTTGGCCTGAAAGCAGGCCACAATTGGCACCATGGAGAACAATACAAACCTACAGTTTTAGTGGCTTGAGAAACCAGAGGGCAGAATTTGGGGTAAACAGAGCAGCTGGAGTGTAAGAGGAAAAACACAGAAAGAACGAACCCAGTGAGGTATTCACGTTATCTACTGTTAAATAAAAAATACAGCCAAAACTTATTTAAAAAGAACAACAATCGTATTTCTTCCTTCACAATTCAGGGAGTTGCCTGGGCATTACTAGGCAACTCTCTCAAGGTTCTCTCACGGGGTTGCCATTATATGGTGGCTGGAGCTGCTGTCATCTCAAAGACTGTCACTCATGGAACTTGATGTTAACTGTTGATTGATATCTCAAATGGGGCTGCTTTCCAGAAGACAGTCTCAGAGCATGTAGTTTGCTCCAATAAGAAGCATTCTAAGAAATAGTACATGGAAACTGTATTACTTTTTACCACCTACTTTCAAAAGTTATACAGCATCACTTCCACATGAGTCACAGGCCTGTCCAGATTTAAGGGGAAGGAATATAGACCACTGCCTGTTGATGAGCAAGTTTCTGCATCACCTCGTAAAAAGCATATGTAGGGTGGTGGTGCGGTAGGTAGAAAAATATACCCCCGTGAAATGTGATAATCCCTGGAGCCCTGGAACCTGTGAATATGTAAACTTCCATAGCAAAAGGACTTTGCAGATATGATTAAGGCTAAGTTCCTTAAGATGGGAGATTATCCTGAATTATCCAAGTAAACCCAAACTAATCACATGTGTCCTTAAAGGTGAAATGCCCTTCCTAACTAAGATCAGAGACAGATGTAACTATAGAAGTATAGCAGAGGGTCAGGAAGGTGCAGCAGCGCTGGCTTTGAAGATGGAGAAAGGAAACCACAGTGAAGGAATGTTGGCAGCCTCTATAAACAAACAAACTAACTAACTAACTAACTAACTAAAACACATAGGATATTTTATTTTGCCACAGAGGTATAGCCTCTGGATATGGATTCTGTGTAAATTATAGCTAACCCCTAAGCTATGCATGCATTGAGCAGACAATGAACAGCCTAGCTAAGAATAAAATAATTGAAGAGACATTCCACCTCCTGCCCATCTGAGCGATACAGAGTTTACAGTTCAAGTCCAGTCAAAGTAACTTTCTACGAAAAAAAAAAAATAGATACTTTTCAGAAGAACAAAGGAAAATCAAGGATCTCTGCTTAATGTCATTTACAAAATTGGGAATGCAAGTCAAATTTAATAGACATGTAAACAAAAGAGAATTTGGCCCCTATTAACAGAAAATGTTCTGAATGTAAATTAATTATGAGATGATTCACATGTAGAATTAGCAAGCAAGTATTTTAAAGAGGCTATTATACACATTGTCATAATTAATGACTGTAAAGAAAGCCTCAGCAGAGAAATAAAAACAGAAAAATAATCAAATGAAAATTATAGAACACAATATATTCTGTAAAGTAAATCTATGGAGTTATATACAGATTGAACCTAACAGAAAACAGGTCTTTAAATTTGAAAATGGGCCAACAAACATCATCATATATGTAGAACAGCAACAAAATGAAAAAAGTTAACAGTGTCAATAACTTTTAAATCAATATCAAAAGGTTTAATAACAGTATAATTGGAGTAAAGTACCAGAACTAAAAGATAAGGGGATAAAAAAATATTTGAAGACAGATGGACAAAAATCTTCTAAACTTAGGAGAATACTTTAAAGATTCAAGAAACTCATCAAAGTCTAAGCAGATAAATACAGAGAAAATGTCATCTAGCAAAATCATAGTCAAATTGATGGGAACCAAAAATAAAGAGAAAATCTTGAAACACAGAGAAAGCAGCATATCATATTCAGCAGGTCCAGGATGCAAGTTACATTTGTCGTATCTGTAGAAACAGTGAGAAACAGTATCACTGAGAATACTCTGTAGAGCAAAAACATCCAGCAATAATGAAAGTCAAATGAAGATATTTTTTGATAAAATAAAACTAACAAAATGTGTTGCCATAAGAGATACACTA
Organism: Gorilla gorilla gorilla; assembly: GCF_029281585.2. Classification (NCBI taxonomy): domain Eukaryota; kingdom Metazoa; phylum Chordata; class Mammalia; order Primates; family Hominidae; genus Gorilla; species Gorilla gorilla. Next base: position 75,991,365 of record NC_073243.2, read on the forward strand.
ACAGAAACAACCAAAAAAGACTGTTCAGACTGAAAAGAAATGACACCAGATGAAAACTCAAATCTTTAGAAACAAAAATGATCACCATATATGATAAATCTATGAATAAATACAAAAATAGACTATTTTCTTTATAGTTTCTTTAAAGCACATACAACTGTTTAATACAAAAGGAATAACAATAACAACTCATAAAATAATTTTGTGCAGTTGTGTATGTAAATGTAATGCATATGACAACTACAGGATAAAGTAAGGAAAGAGGGGGATAAACGAATCTTTTAGTTGCAAGGTTCTTAAATTTTCTGTGAACTGGTTTAATGGTAACTGCATGTAAATTGTGGAAGTTAAATTGTAGATTGCAATCTTTAGAGCAATCCCTAAAGAAATTATGCAGAGTTATAGTGCAAACACTATACATTAAAATGGAGTTTTAAAAATGTGTATTTAACCCGAAAGAAAGTAGTAGAAGAGTAAAAAGGAATTAAAATAGAAAAGACAACACTGGGTACAACTGCAGACATCTTTTATATGTTTTACATTCTAAGATTCCTATTTATATTTCTTATTTCTGATTCTTATGTAATTGCACTTATGAACTTTTAGAACAATTTCAGCTAATAAAAATCAGCCTTTATTGTTTCACAGTTTTAATGGGAATATCTATAATATTTCATGAATATCATATATCCATTTTTAATTCCAATCCTCCTTCAGAGTTATTATTAAGCACATCACATCCAAAATTCAGGTTGCCTTATGAAAAATGTAAATATTTGTAAATTCATTTCATATAACTTTTTGGAATCTACATAAATTGTGTTAAAAATCAACACATGCATTATCTTTATGCATTTTGGGGGGAATACTGTTAAATGATGATTGGATATAAAAAGAAGCTGAGAGATAATAAAGGAAGACCACATCTTAGAATGTTTCTCCTTTGGCATCTGTGAGGAAGAAGGGAGATGAGACTACGGTTAAGAGAAGCTGACCATTCCAACTACAGGTGGATTGGAGCAATGAGTGTAGAAGAGAGAAAGGCAGGATTCAATATTTTCAGAGATGCAAAAAGCTAAAACCCAACCATGCAAACAAGTAAAAGTCTGCCAAGTTTTTCTCTAAGAACAGAAACAAAATGGTAAATACTGGGTAAAAATGGGGTGGGAGATGTGATAAAATGAGAAAGGACCACAGGTAAGCGTCTGCACATCAAGATTGTAAATGCAAAATAATGTAAGACCTAGTGTTTCTCATTGAAGACCTTTAGTGGGAATTCACTGATATTCCTTTTAGTGTGCTGCTTAGTGAATCAAATCTGAAGTCTATTAAAGCTTTCATTGATTACTCTTGCTTTTTCTGGCTATTTTCTCTATGAGATCTCAATTACCTCCAGTGTAAATTCTCCCACCACTGAGGTTAAATAGAAACATAACTTGAATTAGCACTGTGGCACTAAGTAAATCGCACACTAAGGTTGGTATTCTTTAAGAAAAAATTAATACACAAAATATTTCTAAAAGTACAAGCAAAATATAAGATACCACAAGAAAGAATGCGGTGCCCTGGGTCTGATGAAAGTTGCTGCAGTTACTGCTTTTGCTCTGAATAGGTAAAGCAAGGGGCCACGTGTTTACCAGAACCAAAGCAGAGAGGGGGTTGTGGGGAGAGAGACCCTTTTGGGAAGTGGGCACTCTGTGTGAAGAGGGTGACCTCGGTGCAGAGGTCCCCTAGTATGGAAAAAGTCCCCTAAATCCAGAGAGGGTCACCTTCATGCAAAGAACTAACCATGCAGGGAGAGAGGAGCAAGATTAAATACCTTGACTTTGCTTCCTTTCCTGTGTTTTCTGGCTAGTGCTTCCATCAGCCAAACAAAGAAAAGACCTTGTGCATTTCATCCATGGAGATCCCGCTTTCATGAGCAGACCAGGGAGAAGAATGAAGAAGCCGATCTAGATTGGCAAAGGGCAGAATCCTTCGTATTTCCCCACTGCTGGGGAGAAATCTTGATTCCTAGAAAAACTCTCTCTTCAAACTTAAACAGTGCATAATTTTTGTAATGAATTAGAAACAGTGTTTCTGTACAGTATGCCAGTTTTTATGCATTTTGACAACTTTCAAATAATATTAACTTGATTACTGACTAAATGAATCAATTTATTTAGGAAAAATATCTTGTTCAAAATGTAATTCTCTATGCCATAATTTAGTTCTGTACTATATAGCTATAACTTGTCTATCCAGTATAAAAAATGACAGTTTTCATGATGATTTCTGAAATTTGTAATATAAATTTAATTAAAACCTTATATTAAATGTAAACGATTTATGTCACACATTCCCTCACATATGCCAATGAAGTTATGTGGATATAATGTGTATATATATGTATATATGTAGAAAAATTTCTGCATTTCTTTCTAAATCTGTTTTATGTGTTTTCATTTCTTCCCAAATCTCTTCTTACTCATTAAATTTTGTTTCTAGATTGCTACCTCAGAACAGATCATATGTCTTTTTTAGTTGATGTTTTCATTTATGTTAAAATAACTTTTTGGTACATAATCCTTTCAAGTCTTTCATATGCCTTTGAAAGCTTCATTAGATCTTCTTAGTCCGCTAGTAAATTACTACTTCAGTGCACCAAATGGTGCCCTTATCACCTAAAATAGATTCTACAGCTTCTGAAATAGTTCAACTTGCTCTCAATCATTTCTCAGTGAGAGGCTGTCTGTGAGAAAAAAAATAGCACAATTAATAGAACGTTATTATTTGTCAGTGATTATGTTTTCTGCTCTAGGTGGCAGCTTGGTTCATCAGTGAATTCGTGGAGATCTCAAAGTAAAAGGTGAATATACATCTCTGCCAAAGAAAACAGACTGTCATTTACCTGGCCCTCTTCCATGAAAACAGGATGTGCAGGTGTAAACATAGAACTAGGGACAGAAATCATATGGAAGTTCCCCTAGGCTATGCGATGACCTGTATACCACTAGACATGGGTCAGCAGAGGGTTTCAGAAAAATGAAGAAAATGGAAAATTCTTAAATTCAGCACAGTCCTCAAAATTTGGGAAGAGGCCTCTGTAATGAGGGTAAAATGTATATAGGATAAATTGAGAAACTTTAAACATACAAGAAACACAATTTTAAATAGTTGAACAAAATGGATTTTGTGCATACTGATATCAGGGAAGTATTTTTAAAACACAAATTTGCAGCAGATTATTCTAAGGCTATTTGCCCTTTAATTGCACAGGGCATTGTTTTCAATAATCAAAATCTTTCTCCCAAATAGGGAGTCAATGGAGTTCACTTCTGTGTAAGAACTTCAAAGGACCCAGAGACACATTCTGCCCTAGAGAATCTTCCTCTCTAGGGGAGAAGAGAAGGCACTTATAAATATATTTGATAAAAACATGATAAACGTTATTGTTACATTGTTCTCTAGAGGTAGAGCATATCTGTTGGACTCACATGGGTTAGCCCATTCTTTTAGCCTACTCCTTCAAAATAACATAGATTTCATTACCAAAAAAATTGACTATTTTGGTTTCTAATGAGGAAAGCTCTTTAGTTAAATAAGGGGAAAAAGCCTTGTGGAAGTTTTCACCACTGGTTAAGATAAATTAAATGTGTTAAATTGGAATATGGCACATACCTTATGATAGGGCTTGAAAGAGATCAAGACTAATTATACTTCCCAGTTCCTACAACTATGTCTGCATTAACGGGGAATAAGTCAAACAATTTGAAGACTCTACATAGCTTAGGATTTCCCTCCTCAGCTATGTTAATATCCTTTATGATGTTTTATTTATTTTGTTTGTTCATTTATTTATGGATATAAAACAGACATTAAACCTAGCATGTTAAATTTTACTTCTTTCTGGTAAGCTACAACAGAAAGTTGAAATATATAAACTGTGATTTGGATAGTATCAAGAATTCCTAAAGTGATGCCACATAATTACACACAAATGGCTAAACTCTTCACACTGAGTTGTGCCTGTTTCGCACTGAATAATATATCTTAGATGTTTTTCCCTAACAGCTGTTACAGATCTACTTCATTTATTCTGACAGCAGCAGAATAAAGATGTGCTATAATTTGCTTAACTAATACACACTTGATAGAGAGTTTTCTTGAAACCAATTAATTAGTTTTGTTTTATATTAAAGCAATATTAATGAGCATGTTTGCACATGTATTCAGCAAATATTAATGACTATATTTTGTAAGTAAATTCAATTAGGCTGCTTTATCAAGGAAAGGTACCTTTTCCAGTTTGGGTGGATATTGACAAATTGCCCTCAATAAACTCGACATCTTTTACACATCTTTTACCATTATGTAAGAATTCCTGCTTCCCACACCCCTGATAATATTGACAGTCACAAAAATTAACATAGTTGGAATAGGAAACTTTACTGAGTATATAATTATTTGATTCTTCCCTAAGAAATTTCTGGCATGATCAAAGTAGCATACTACTAAATAAACACTTTTTTAAATCTTTTATATTTATTAATAAGTGATATGCACAGAAAAGGTGGTAGAAGAAAAGAAGAGGTAATTTCTAGAACCCAGTTGAAACCCACACAGACAACATATCCCACAAATATCAAAAGCCACCTGTGATCACAGCCAGATGACTATACTGGGAGATAGTTTGCAGAGTTGTATCGTTAGCTCAATCAGTATAAAACTCGAAAGAGATAAGTTAAATTTTTTAGAGTACAGATATTGTGAGGTCAGATTTTGGAATGGTCGTCAGTAATATGACAGCACCTGGTAGGCAAAGAATAAGAGTGCATTACTCTTTATGACTCCTCTGCCTTTCTTCATTCTAACATTCTTTTAATGTTTCTTTCTGCTTCACACACAAACATCCATTTATTTATATATCATCTCTTTTTTCTTCTTGTTTTCATTCCAAGCTTATTTCATCTTTGATATTATTATCCATACTACCCACCATACCCACAGTCTTACAAAAAAAAATTATTGGAAGATTAGTCTCATGACAGTTCAACTGATTCTACCAATCTACTCCTTTAAAGAAAATAATGACAACAAACAATCATTTTCTTTTGCTCACTCCTGCCTCAAAATAGCTCTTTATGGTGAGGGTGAGATATACATTCAATACACACTTAATTTGACAAGATCGGGACTAAATTGCTTTTCTGAGTAGTCCTGATTACAGCATATTGTGCTAAACTGTTATGTCTAACTGTGTAATCAAATACACTATAAACCATCTTTTCTCTGAAGTATGCCAATGTCATACAAAAAGGAAATGGATAAGAAATATGCAAGTACAAATTCAAGCACTTTACTTAGGAAACACACAAATGATGTTACACAGAGCATTTCATCCAGAATCTGATCAAATAAACCTTTAAACACAGAGCTGGGTAGACAAAGCAATGTATTACACTAGCACAGCTTTATGAAACCCCACAAAGACAAATAGAGGTCATCTCAAAACCTGGCAATTTATGCAATGTGTGTGGAGTTAGATATGTAAAGTGCAATTTTCTAACAATAGATCTAATGGAGTAGTATTATAGACATCCACAGCGTATTCTAATGTGTCAATTCTCTAGAATTAACCAGGACCTCTTTTGAATGAAAATATTAGGGACTTCTTTATTCACTGACAAAGATTCTAAGACTTCATTATTTTGGTTTAAATACATGTTCTGAGTCTTTTTATCTCATCAGTAGCTCCCATGAATTAATTTAGTTTGAGCAAATGTAGAGAATGAATACAAGCCCTCCAAGTCAAGTTTAGTAGATGTCAGCGTTTTCACGAATTGTTGTCAGGTATGTTAAAAAGAGCAACCATTTTTGACCTCCAAAAGACACTAAAATGAAGAGTATATAATTACAATGTCTACTTACTACTTCCTTTAGATCAAATTTATATCCTTGTATATTTAAACAATATATTCAGCCATAAATCAAAACCTCTCTGGGATAAGGTCACTGAGGGATGGAAAAGGACCCCCAAAAGTTAGGTAGAAAAATGTGGTGATTATTTTCCAGGGACATCTTTGCCAGTGGCATAGAATGCTACTAAGTTATTTCCAAAGCATAGAGTCAAGATAACATGAAAGGTTTGAGGGTGCTGTTGTGTAGTGAAAAAATAATTGATTTAGCTGTAAAAAGGAGGGATTTCCACTACGTTCTTCAGAATAACTTTCTTTGTGATTGTCCAAAAATGACATCATATTTTTAGGTTTCAGTTGTACTTACCTAAATACCAATCATTTTTAATATTTTCTTTATCTCCATAATAATTTAGTTTTATATATGAACCTATCAATATAGACATTTTGATAAACATATTATTTTCTCATCTAAAATAATGGCATAGATCACACTTCGGGTAAATTTTTATAAAAATGTTTACAACTTCAGGCCAGGCACGGTGGCTCATGCCTATAACCCCAGCACTTTGGGAGGCCAAGGCAGGCAGATGACCTGAGGTCAGGAGTTAACACGCCAGCTTGGCCAACATGGTGAAACCCCATCTCTACTAAAAATACAAAAATTAGGCTGAGGCAGGAGAATTGCTTGAACCCGGGTGGCGGAGGTTGCAGTGAGCCGAGATCGCGCCACTACACTCCAGACAGAAAAAAAAGTTTGCAACTTCACCAAGAGATAGTAATTTATTAAAGATTTTATTTTTAATAGCCTATACTGTCCCAAGAACTGAGTTGTAGTGGATTTTGTGTATAAGCTTAAGCAGATATGTTTTTTCATGCAGAGATTATTGTAAATACAAGGATTTCAATAGATGCAGGATTGATAACAATGTGAGTTCAAAATATGAAAGGAAGTATGCCAGTAAAGACTCATTTTGAGTAAAGAAAACAAACAAGAAAACAAGAACATTTTAAAATCTTTAGACTACTATGACAAAATCTATGTATAGCTTATAAAGATGAAAGGGCTAGTAAAAAGTATGTATATTTCATTAGCACTATTAAAAAAAGGAACTACTTAGGCATAAATCTAACAAAATATGTACCTGATACATGGCAGGAAAACTATAAGACTCACATTAAAGAAATCAAGGATCTTAATAAATGGAGAGATATCCTATGCTCATGAATAAAAAGACTCAATATTGTCAAGATGTCATTTTTTCCCAAGTTGACTATAGAGTCAATCAAATCCCAATCAAAATCCCAGAAAGTTATTGTGTAGATATTGACAAGCTATTTCAAAAGTTTATGTGAAGGGGAAAAAGCCCCAGAAAAGCTGAAAGAATATTGGAGAAGAACAAGTTTGAAGGACTGACGCTGTCCAACTTCAAAACTTATTATAAAGCTACAATTATCAAGACATTTTTGTATTTGTGAAAGAATAGGCAAAGAGTTGAATAGAACAAAATAAGGAGGCCAAAAGCAGACCCACACAAATATAATCAACTGATTTTTGGCAATAGAATAAAGGCAAATCAATAGAGAAAAGATAGTCTTTTCAACAAATGGTGCTGAAACAACTGCATATCTACATGCAAAATAATGAGCCTAGACTCAGCTGTTACCCAAAATTTGACTCAAAATGGGTCATATACCTGATGCAAATGCAAAACTATAAAACTCCTGGAAGATAAGAAAAAAAAATCTAGGTAACTTGTATTTGGTTGTGATTTTTAAGAAACATAAGAAAGGCATGATTCATGAAGAAAGATAAATTGGACTTTATTAACATTAATTACTCTTTCTTGAAAATGGTACTATTAAGAAAATAAAAACCCAAATCAAAGACTGGCAGAATAAATTCTGAAAATATATATTTGATAAAATATAAAACAATTACAAGCCCAAATGCCAGCAAAAATGTGGATTGATAAGAACTCTCTCTCATTGCCAGTTGGGGTACAAAATGGTACAGCTATTTGGAAAAGCAGGTTGGCAATTTTTTCCAAAGCTAACCATTATCTTACCATCTGATTTTGCAACTGTCCTCCTAGGTATTTGCACAAATTACTTGTAAACTTATGTCTACACAAAAATCTGCATACAGATGTGATTGCCAACACTTGGATGCTACCAAGATGTCCTTCAACAGGTGAGTGGATAAATAAACTGTGGCCCTTCCAGACAATGGAATATTATTCAGAGCTTAAAAGAAATGAGCTATGAAGCTATAAAAAGACATACAGTAATCTTAAATGCTCAACTTTTTACCTTAAATTAGTATGTGAAAGAAGCCAGTCTGAAAATGATACATACTATATGATTCCAATCATATGCCATTCTGGAAAAGACAAAACTGTAGAGATAGTAAAAACACCATTGGCTACCAAGAGTTTGAGTGGAGAAAGGGAGGAATGGATAGGTGAAACACAGATAATTTTTAGGACTGTAAAACTATTCTATATGATATTGTAATGTTGAATACATGCCATTTTACATTTGACAAAACTCATAAAACTGTATAACACAGCGTGAACCCTAATAAAAACTATGAACTTTAGTTAATAATAATGTGTCAATATCAGCTCATCAATTGTAATAAATATATCATACCAATGCAAAATGTTAATAAGCATGAAAATTTTGTTGGTGGGGAGAGATGGATTATGGGAACTCTACTTTCTGCTTAATTTTTTTTACAAAGTTGAAACTGCTCTAAAAATCTATTTTAAAATATGTGCACTTTATTAAGAATTTTTGGAGAAAAATTAGTTCAAAGTATGACATACTAGAATCAGCAACGACCTCAGGAATATGTATCTAGTTTTAAAACAATCTTTGAAAACAGAGAAATCAGAGAAACACTGGGTACGGTTACCATATTATTGGCAAGATGTGTAACTGGAGCTTTTCCATTTAGAGCATTTTCTGTTAATATAAAGAAGACTACAGCAAAAGGAAAAGAAGGGATTTATGCTGAGAGAACAAAGCCCTCTGAGTTCATCACCTCTGTGTACATCTTCTAACAGCCAAAGAAATTAAATATGTCATGGATTATTCAGATCAACACTTTGAAAATCAATGTAGTCCCAAAGCTTATGTCCTTCTTCTGAGTTTCCCCAGGGTCTACACCAAAAGTAGCATTTGATCTCTTGAATAAACAGATAGCCTTTGTTTGTGACTCCAGATCAAAGCTAGTACACAGATGGGGAATCTCATGGGAAAGGAAGTAGAAAGGATTCATGGCTTATACTAAGCTGGCTCTATATTTTCTGACTTCCTGAGTGTCTATAAAAATATACTAAATCACCTGGCTATCGACATCACTGTACAAAAATACTTTAGATATTTCTCTTTATATTTAGGTCTTGGAAAAAAGTAAAAACCAGCATTGATGCTTTCATAAGCTTCTCTCTTTGCTATCCTCAATAGATATAATCTTTATTATTTCATTACTTTGGTTATAGTGAAAATGCCTTTGCAAAAAATTATATCAGTGAGAAAAATTATGACAGTGAACTGAACTAACCTACCCTCTCGCCCCCATCTTGCCTTCCTTTAATTACTCCTGGGCTACTGGGCCAAGCTAACTTTGGAAGACATTTAGGCATTTAATTTAAATGATAACAGACCTTGCCCAAAACTCAACCACTTTTATAAAGCTAATGGAGGCCATCAGGCTGGTGGGGAGGAGGGGCTCCTGAGTCCTGCTATGGTGCAGACATAATTACTGTCAGCCATTATTCCAGAAGTTATAAGATATGCAACTTCCCCAGTTACTCCTGGAAATAATACCACTATTGTACATTGGCCTTTTGAGATATCTTTCCAGGTTTTTTGCATGTCTGATACCCATGGTTCCACTCGGACCAGATGGTTCCACCTGGACTGCCAACCCCACTCTCATGGCCCCACCCAGAAGTGACTCAGCCTGCAGGAGGACAGCTTCCACCCCCTGTGATTTCATCTCCACCCTAACCAATCAGCAGCAGACACCTGTTACCTGGCCATTCCCACACTTTCCCCTAAACTGCCTTTGAAAAACCCCTACCCTAGAAGCTTTAGAGAGGTTTTGACTAAGAATTCCACCTTCCATGTGGTATGGCCAGCCTTCTGTCTTTTAAACCCTTTCTCTACTACAATGCCATGGTCTTTCTTTATGCAGCGGATAGCAAGAACCCCTCAGGCAGTTACAATAAAAATGTTATGTTGGTACTATACTATGCTGATTAAAGGCACTTGGTAATGTCCCCAAGAGTGTGTCATTAAATCACTCATGAAATTCTGAGTCTCCTTTTATCTAAATTTGGTGAAAAACAGTGCATCCTGTATGTGTATGAATGTGTGTGTATGCACATACATGCCAATGGGTGTATGTTGCTGAAGTTGATTACATTTTAGCTAGTTTGGTACCTGCTTGCCATTACAATACATAACACAATAAAAGACTCTTCTAAAAACACATAAAATACAGTCAAGTGGCTACAAGAAAAGGCATATATCAGTAAGACACCGTGGGCTTCCCTAGGAAGAGTGCTGCTATGGGAAAATATGTTTTGTGCTCTTGAAAGCACACTGACAAAATGAACTTTTGGACTACAGGTTATTCTGAGGATGGAGACAGCCTGGAGATACAATTCTCACAGCAGTGTGAGAGTAAAAAACAATTCTTAAATCCCACAGCTAGTTACTAGTTATATCTGCTGTCTAGGTCACCTGCTCTTCAGTTCACTGCTCTTTCTACTAAATTTTGCTGCTTTTGTTCTTGCTTTCTCACCTACCAAATCATATTTGACAAGTACCGCTTAAGGTTACCATTGCAGATCATTAGAGTTCATTTCCCTAGCACCTCAAACCAAAGGGAAATAGGATAAAGAAAATGAAGAAAAAAATAAACCCTTGGGTTCAAAGGAAAGTGCAGAGGGCCTTGCCTTTCTCAGGGCTATAGACACCATTAATGCATATAGCTCCAGAATAAAATACGCAGTCTGTGCTGCTGATATGACTATTTTTCTTCTAAAATTGTGTGCCTGGATCTAATATTGCTATCATGACTTTGTGTTTTGATCTTCTGTTTTATTTTTAGATTACTGAGCTTTTAGAGCACTTTGGTGTTATATGGAGAAACAACGTGGTATGTGTGCTCTTCTATATAGAAAAGTAAAGAAACTTGAGTCTCTAAGAAATTCAACTGCTTTGTCTGAACTTGTCTATATGAAGCTTTACTTTCTTTACTTTCTTTCCCCTTTCAATTTAGTACTACAGCTCCCCCTAATTTCTTTTGCAGCTTCCTTTAGCCAACTAAATATTTGTCAATTCTATCTCCATTTTTTATTATCCTTAACTCACACAAAGGGAAGCAATTCTTTTAAAATGAAGAACTTCATAATTTGAGGCTTGAATTCCTACAGAGGGTAATGTTGAAACTTTTAAACAAAGTAATCTACATCTGACCCGTACATGAAATGGGGTTATTATCAACTCATTTTATGAGGTTGTTACTATTTGTAAATCAAGGTTAATAACAATGTTGATTATGGATCAGATAATGCATGTAAATGACCTTGAACAGCATGTGATATACAGTAACTGCAAACTAAATGCAGTCTATTGTTGTTCTTCATTCTCCCATTGCTCCTCCAAATTCCTTTTCTACCCTTCTCTGTCCTGTTTCATGCCCTGGGAGGTTGCTGTCTGTGGAATGCAACACTTGAGCAACCTTGTCCGTGGCTTTCTGTTGGCTGCCCTTGGGAGGCATTCCAGGACATCAGACAGCAGGAGGAGAGAGTATTTGAAGTATTTATCACCCTTACACCTGAGTTGCCTCCATCAAGTAGCTAACATCAGTTATCTTGAGTCACAGGCCTGTATGTGGCTCATCTATGATATTAACTCTCACTCACTCAGTTCACATTCTTCCCTAGGACCAGGCTCAAGACTGCTTTTAATGTTGCTAGTCTCTTGGTTGTCTCCTGTTGGTTCCATGTATTCGGTCCATGAAACTATAGATAATCCTTCATGAAACTGTCTTCAATCAAGCCTTTTCAGTGTATCATTTGATCCCTGCTATGAATTTGAATTCTATAACAATAATAAAAATTACCACCTCTACCACCACCAGTACTAGAAAACCAGTACTAGAAAACCACTTGTGTTGTTATAAAAACTACTACTACTGTTACTTCTACAATTACTGTTATTAATGCTAGTACTACTGCTGCTGCTACAATTACCATTACTGAAGTGGAATAGTACCAGCAATAACAATAATGCCACTGTACTAGTATGAGGATGAGGTGAAACAAGAAATTATATTTATTTTCTTCCACAAATAGAAACATTCCAACACCACGCCTTTCAAATTTAGGGCACCAATCATTTAATTTATTTTATTTTCCTGTATTTCTGGCAACTATTTTCATTTTCTTTTTCCCTCACTCACTGTCTAGGCAGGATTTCCCTTCTATTCCCACAACCACAGCTCATTCCACAGAAGAGTCTTCCCTTTCTGTCCAAATAAGTAGAAATAAATCAGTAGGGTAGTTTCATACTTTTAGTTACTTGACTAACTATTCAGTAAGTTAGGTGATATAATCGTAGACAGGAAATCATCACAAAGACATTTGTGACATGCTTCACCTTGATTTCATATTTTCTTTAACTTTTAATTCATTACTTTTCAAAATAGATTCCATCAAAGAAATATCCAATTGATATGATAAATACAATGTTTTATTGGACACATCTGTCTTGAACTAGTCATGTTAAATCATCTTAGCTATATTGTCACTTCTATGAATCTTTAAAATTCCTATATTGTTGTCCTCAGTGGCATCAGGTGATACATCTTAACTGCAAAGTGCCCTGTGTTCAAAACTCCAATTTTTCTATATCCTTATTAGAATTAGTATTTCAGCAAAAGTGCACCCAGCTTAATTTTAAAAATCTGTTCTGTCACATAGATTCCTGTTTTTTTTTTTTTATCAAGCGTCATTAATACAAGAAAAAAAATTCCGTAATATAGTGAGTGTTTTGATTGACACTTCTGCCTCATTCCATTTGGCAAGTTTAAGTATTTTATTATGCCATAGACATGCATCTTTTTATATGGTTGTAATTGTGATAGGCATATAAATGACAGTATCAAAATTGTTCTTGTTTGGGAGTCTTGTTAGTTTGAAGCAGATGTCAAAATCTCCCTTCTCTAAAAATTATTAATTCCATCTTAACTCCTCTTCTGCACAAATTTTGGCAAATTGTGTTTTCCTCTACTTTTCATTTAGGAGTCCTGGAATTATATTTGCTCAATGATCAATTGATCTAACCCTACCTCGATCTTCTCCAATAAATTCTCACATAAATTGCAAACAAGTATTTACTTAAACAAGTATTTACTAAAAGCAGCCCTTTTAAGATTTTTTCTCTATTTCCTTTTTTCTCTCCTCTTTCTAGCATCTTAAGCCTTCCTTTTTTGAGTTCAGACAGGTCCTTTTAAAATGCCACTTCAGATTTTCTCTGGGTTACTATTTTTTAAAAACACCTGCAATAAGGAGTATTTATTGACCACATACTTTAGGCGAGGCAGTGGGCTGGGTGCCTAGGATAAAATCATGACCAGAACCTGAAATAGTCCTTGCCCTCAAAGATTTAGAGCTTAATAAGAGAACAGCACTAGTCACATAATCTCACAAATGCATGTAAAATTATAATTAGAATAATGATTAAAAATATGTATTTTTTAAGAGTATATAGCAGAGTAGCCTCACCTGATCTGTATAAACAGGGTAAGCAAGTGTAGAAACCAGAGAAAGTTCTGTAAGCCACAATGAATATTTTTCTCTGTTTTGCTTAGAGCATTGAAAGTCCAATTAAAGATTGTAAAAGGGTGAAATACGATCAGACTTGCCATTTTAAAATTTAACTCGGATTTCCATTTTATAAGTGATGTAATGGCAAAATGGATGCAGATCATTTAAGTGGCTATGCTCTGATTCTAGGTGGTTTTTTGTTTGTTTGTTTGTTTGTTTTTTGTTTTTGAGACAGAGTCTCGCTCTGTCGCTCAGGATGGAGTGCAGCGGCGCTATCTTGGCTCACTGCAAGCTCCGCCTCCCGGGTTCACGCCATTCTCCTGTCTCAGCCTTTCGGGTAGCTGGGACTACAGCCGCCCAGCACCACGCCGAGCTAATTTTTTGTATTTCAAGGAGAAAGGACCAAAATTCCTACAGCTTAATGGAATAAGTGTCAAAAAATTTGAAGCCCTGTTTTAACTTTCACTATAATCAACAGGTAACGCTAATTGGGATTACAGAAGTTAATATAACCAGAATAGAGTATATTTGAAGAATATTGGCAGGCTTTTATGATGTAACAATGTCCCTGATTCATTCCTGATACCCATTTTTGTTTGTTTTCATTTTCTTAGAAGCATTCTTTCTACAGGTTTAGAATTGCATTGATCTTCGCAAAACATCAACTTTTGTATTTGTTAGCTGTTTCTATTATTAATTTCTTTTCTATTTCAGTAATTGTTATGTTTATTATTTCCTCCCTTCTCCTTACAGGGATAATTTGCAGATCCTTTGCTAACTCAGTAAAACGGCTGCTTAGAACTTTTATTTCAGCCTTTATATAAAATGTATATTTCAGCTCTACATTTATGCTTAAGGTCTGTCTCAGTGACATTTTTCCAGTTTTGATATGTAGCATTTTAATGTTCAGTTATTAAAAATATTAAATCATTTCCATTGTGAGGTGTTTTTTTGACCACAGACTTTAAAAGTGTATCTGTTAATTTCCAAATATATAAGGATCTTCTGTTTACTTTTCTGTATTAGTTTTTACCTTAACTGTGGTCAGAGAGCATAACGTATGCTGTCAGTGCTTTGAAATGTGTTGAGACCTGCTTTATATCTCAGTACAAGTTATTTTCATCAGTGTTTCATGAACTCTTAAAAAGAATATGTATTTTGCAATTTTTGAGTTCAATTGTTCTGTATATGGCAGTCAAACAATTTAGTTTATTATGCTTTCAAATCCTCTACATTTTTGCAGATTTTTCTGCTGCTGTCTTTTTTACTGAGAGCTTGAAATATCTTACCGATTTCACAATTGTTAAATTTTTTTTAGTCACTAGTTTTCTGCTGTATACATGTAATACTGTATAATTAGATATATAGAAAATTGTATCTTCCTGGTTAATTGACACTTTTGTTATTTCCAATGTCTCGATTTAAAATAATGCTTTTTGCTTTTTGTCTGATATTTAGTATAACTCAATCTTTCTTTTTGTTACTGTTTGCGTGACATCTTTTATTTTATTTATTCTTTATTGTCTCTCTTTACATATTCCTATATTTTTTGTGCGAATATTGTAAGTAGTATATAATTTAGCATTCCCCAGTATTACATACTGGGTCTTTTAACTGTTTCTTTACTCTGTCATTACTGATGAATTAGTATTTAGGTCGAACTTTACCTTCTGCTTTGTTTGATTTAACACTTACTCTTTATTCTTTTTTCTTCTTCTTCTTTTGATATATTTAAGCTTCATTAAGTGTTTTCATTTTCTTCTCTATTTGATTTTTTAGCTATTCATTTTATTAGTCTACTTTGATAACTACTTAGGTATGGACGGATCCTAGGGCACTATATAATTCCATTTAACTTCTTTTTTGTATTTTGTACAATTACTATCATATATTTCAATTTTGTATGTTTAAAATGTCATAAATGTTATTGCTTTGTTTTATGCAAGTGGTATATATTTAGATTTACACATATGTGTACCATCTCGTCATTCTTCATTTCTTTCTGTTATGAAATCTCAGATTATGTTCTACCCACCCCCAAAATAAATATTCCCATGAATAAAGAATCTGATTTGGCAGTAATTTACTTTCAAATACTTTACAACATCATTCCTTGTTTTTGTTAATAAATTGGTTGTTTATCTCAGTTTTGCTCCTTGGAAGACAATATGTCTTTACTCTTTGACTACTTGCATGATTTTTTTTTTTGCCTTTAGTTTTCAGCACAGTTACTGTAATGTGCTTAGGATTTTTGCATTTATTTCTAGTGGTTCAAGAAAATTCAGAAAAACTCTGACCTATTTTTTTTTATAGGTACTTTTAACCCATCCTCACTCTCTTCTCCTTCGGGACTCTGATTGTATACATGTTAATACTTTTCTCCTTGATCCAAATTTATCTTACACTCTCTTATATATTTTTCTAATTTTGTCTTTCTTTACTTCAGGGAATGTATTTTCTACTAACATACCTTCTGATGCACTAATACTCTATCATCTGAATCAGTTTTGTAGTCAGTGTTACTTTATTTCTAGATTTTCCATTAGCTATTTTTAATACTTTTGAATTATTTTCTGAAATACCTAACAATGTCATTTAATTACTAGAAAATTTAATTACATTTATTTTAAAGTTTTGCCCTATCTGGATATAGAATAGAGTTCTTTCTCTTGTCAGTTATTAAACATGATTTATGGTCAATTCTTGTCTTGTGGAATTTGTTTATTTTTTTAGATAGCATCAATAAAAGAATTCCAGGATACTCAAAGAGAACATATTTTTTCTTCAATGAAGCATCTGGATATGGATATCCAATTATATTCCAAATAAAGATTGAGATCATTGGAACCCAGCCTCAATGTCTTTTGGGATGGGTTAATTCTTCAATCACCTTTAGAACTTTATGGTTCCATCTGAAAGCCTGGCAGTGACTATTAAAGACCATCATTTTTAAAAAAATACTTTTTTAAAGAGCAATTTTACAATCACAGGAAATTGAGAGGAAGATACAGAGATGCCCTGTATACTCCTTATCCCCACGCTTGCATAGCCTCTACCATTATCAACATCCCCCCTCAGAGTGATGCATTTGTTATACCTGATGAACCTACATTGACACATTGATATGCTTTGCCTCTGTGTCCCCAGCTAAATCTCATGTTGAATTGTAATCCCCAATGTTGATGGAGAGACCTGGTGGGAGATGACTAGATCGTGGTGGCAGATTTCCCGCTTGCTATTCTCATGATAGTGAGTTGTCATGAGATCTGGTTGCTCGAAAGTATGTAGCATCTTCCCTGTTTAACTCTCTCTCTGTCTCTCTTACTCTACCATGTGAGGATGGTGCTTGCTTCCCCTTCACCTTCCACCATGATTGTAAGTTTCCTGAGGCCTCTCCAACAGCAGAAGCCTGTACAGCCTGCAGAACCATGAGCCAATTAAACCTATTTTTTTATAAATTACCCAGTCTCAGGTAGTTCTTTATAGCAGTGTGAGAATGGACTAATACACATCATAATTATTTGAAGTCCCTAGTTCACATTAGGGCTCAATACTGACATTGCACATTCTGTGGGATAGGGCAAATGTATAATGAATGACATGTATCCACCTTTATGCTATCATATAAAGTATTTAGACAGCCTGAAAAATCTACTGTGCTCTGCCTGTTCATCCCTCTTTCCTGCACCTCAAACTCTGGAGACTCCTGATCTTCTTACTCTTTCCTTAGTTTTTGCCTGTTCCAGAAAGTGATATAATTGGAAACCGACAGTATGGAGCCCTTTTAGACTGGCTTCTTTCACTTAGTAATATCCATAAGGTCACCCCATATCTTTCTATAGCCGAATAGCTCATTTCTTTTTAGCTTTGAATAATATTCCATTGTATGGATGTACCATAGTTTATTTAGCCATTTACCTGTTGAAGGGCATCTTGGTAACACCCAAGTTTTGGTAATTATAAATAAAGCTGCTATAAATATCCACATCCAGGTTTTTGTGTAGACATAAATTTTTAATATTTTTGGTTAGATACCAAGGAATTTGATTGCTGAATCATATGGTAAGACTATGCTTTGTTAGAAACCACCAAACTGTCTTCTGAAGTGGCTGTGTCAATTTGCATTCCCACTGGCAGTGAGTGAGACTGTTCATTGCACCATCTTCTCGATAGCATTTGTTGTTGTCAGTGTTCTGGATTTTGGCCATTCTAATAGTTGTGTAGTGGTATCCCACAGTCGTTTTAATTTGCATTTCCCTAATGACATATGATGTGGAGCATCTTTTCATGTGCTTGTTTGCCATCTGTATATTTTCTTTGAAGAGGTGTCTGTTGAGGTCTTCAGTAGGGCCTGTCATCTTTAATGGATCGTGAACACCATTTTTTGTTTTCCATCTCCATGAGTTAGCTGAAAGCTACAATCACTCTTTTGGATTTCTAGTCTCTGATTTTAAATCATCAAGTGCCTTGATCAGAAAAGTCATATTGAATTTTGGGATTACTTGACATCTGTTCTCTCTGGAATTTTGGTATCACAATCCTTACTCCCTTGCTATTTCACATAGATTTTTTGAAAGTATTTCCTCTGCTTTACTTGTTAACCTCAGTAGGAAGATGTTTTCTACCATTGCCAGAAGCAGATCTCTCTTGCTGCTTCAATATTCTTCATAGGTTTGCCCCTGGCAAAATATTAGAGATTTATGCAGTTGCTGGCTGGCCCTTTTCACAATAACACACAGCAATTTTATCTGCTTGTTGTGTATTTTTCCCCATTCTATGTTTTACTCAAAAGTTTGAGAATAGTGGCAGTCACATAGGAAGTAGGCATTACTCATTCATGGGAATAGAATTCAGACAAGAGGTTAGAGTAGAAAACACCAATTCTGGAAAACGTTGATGAAGTTTTGTTCTCTCAAGGAGCTTTATCACACATATGGACTGTTCAGTAGAATCCTGATTGATCAAGTGGACCGACCAATACAATGTTTATGCTTGAAAAACCACGATTAACACAAATGATGTGTGTGTTATTGAACATCTTAATGTTAGTGGGAAATCATAATGTGTACACATAAATATAAATCATACCAGCAACTCTGATGTATGCAGAAAGTTCATATCTTTCAAAACATAGAAATAGTGATACGAGTTCTCATGGTCAGGGTATAATGAGTATATCATTTTAAATTGCATTGCATTATATTTTTAAATTTGTAATTAATATCACAAATAATCAGTTAATTTAAATTCCTTTTTAAATTATACTTAATTTGTTTACAAATGCAGAAGTTAACTATGTGTTAACTCTCATAATGCACAATAAAGATGTTGATTTTTAAGATTCTAATAGACACAATTTTCATTTTTGACATTTTAGCAACCATCTTAAATTACAGAAAATTATAACAACTTGAAACCATGTTCATTTCAACAGGAATAAATAGCATTGTTTAAGGCTAAGACAATCGATGATAAAATGACAGTCAATAAAATCAAAGCACTATCCAAACCATACCTAGTGAATCTGTCTTAAGCAACATCAATCAAATAATGAAATACAGATTTCAAAAATACCTCAAAATGCATAAGGTACAAGGAGATATACATTGACATAAACCTTATTATTTAGTTTTCTGGAAAAGCAAAGCAATAATTTTCTTAAAAAGTTGTTCAGCATGACTTAAAACTCATGTTTCATGATGCCAAATTAAGCAGTGGAATAAAATTTAAGCAGTTACATTTTTAGAAAAAATCAGAATAAGCAAATTCAGCACTTAAATCAGTGCACCAGGCAAAACATGAAATAAGCCATAATATATAGGAAAAGGAAATGAATAAAGTTAAAAGCTAAAATATTTGAATTGACTCACTCATACACCAAATTTGATAAATCAACCTAAAGGATTATATTTTTAATTGACCTAGTTGTTATATGAGATTTTAAGAAATAATTTTCTATTATACAATATAAGGATCACAGAAAAAGAATACATAATGATATATTACAACATTTTAAAACCTAGGTGAAGTCAGTACATTTTTATGAGCATGGATTCTTGAAATTCTCTGAAAAGAAATAAAAATAGTGACGTAAAAACAAGAAGGATTTGTTTTTTGTTTTTTTGTTTTTTGTTTTTTAAAAAAAAAAAAAAACTTACCCCCAAACAAGTACGAGATCTAGTTAAATCCATGGATTCATAGGTATGACATTAGCTTTTTGACTAGGCTATGAATAGAAGCTAGAAAGATATCAAGAAGACTATTAGCAAGAAAATGAAAGACACTAAGAAAATATTTATAAGAACCTGGAATAAAGATCACGTATGTGACAGAAAGTTTATTTAGCAAAACTGTGCCCTGCGAAAACATGAAAAATAAAAAGCAGTCTTAGATCTGGGAATCTAACTTGGGGTATTTCCAAGCAGAATATCAAAAATGTCAACTGGTTTATTTCAACTGTATATGATAGCTGGGAATAGAGAGAAAGAAATGTAGAGTAAAACTTGAAATATTTTACTTTAAGCAGAATTTAGCCAAAATATAAAGAAGCCAGCATTTTCTGGGATAGAAAATAAACATGTTTTTCACTATAATCTTTCCATTTAGCAAAAATGTCTTCAAAGTAGGAAATAACATAATGGTAAAGTTAATATCCACAATACTACTATGGAAACAAAACCTCAAGGTAAAGCTCATGTCATGGGGGTGATTGTAAAGCCTTTGTTAAGACCTCAGAAAGACTTAAGACAGACTTTTGAAAACCATCTCGTCTAGACTAGAGGACAGTACATTTTTTATAAGCCCCAGACAGTAAATATTTTAGACATTTCTGGCCATATGATGTCTGCAGCAACCCTCAACTCTGTCACTTTAAGGAGACTATGGGACTGGAGAGCATGGGAGAAGAAAGAAGTGAGGAAAGGAAGGAGAGGAGAAGAGAGTTGAGAACAAAACAAAACAATATATAAATTATGTATATTTCAGCATGCTATAACCTCCAAAAATTATTAAAACATATATTGCTCCCTGGTCAGCTTTGGTGAGGCTGCTTTAAAAGCAGGGGGATTAGGACTGGCAACAACCTGAGACAGAAATTCCAAACTCATCTTTACTTTGCCTTTTATCTTATAGTGCCTGGTCAACAGCCCGTATGAAAAGGTTTATCCTGAGCTACTGCAATCTTCTCCAGAATTCTCCTCCAGTTCCTAGCCCCTGGCATTTGCCTCTCTCGAGTTGCATGGGTCTTCTTGGTATAACTTCCTAGTTCATTTCAGATACTGTCTCCTGCTTTCAATCTCAGGCGTTGGCTCACTAGTTTCCTTTACTGGACACTGCAGCTTCATTATAAGTCTTCTCTGGGATCAGAGGGACTTCATCGCCTGGTTATTTTTCTCTGCCCACCTTTCAATCCAGATATTTTTGCTACTTTCATATCCCTGACTTTCATCTCTCCCACACTTAAAAATCTGGGTAAATTTTTGCTATACTTCTCCCAATTTCCTGCCATTGCCACCATTCTCTCCTACCTTAGAACTTTTGTTTTTTGTTTGTTTTTGTTTTTTTGAGACAGGGTCTCCTCTTGCCACCTAGGCTAGATGCAGTGGTGCAATTATGATTTACTGTAGCCTCGACTGCCCGGACTCAAGGAATCCTCCTCCCTCAACCTCCCAGGTAACTGAGACTACAGGCATGTGCCACCATGCCTGGCAAAATTAAAAAAAATTTTAGAGACAGAGTCTCACTATGTTGCCCCAGCTACACTTGAACTCTCAATCTAAAACGACCCTCCTGCCTCACCCTCCCAAAGTGCAGGGATTATAAGCACTAGCCAGTGCACCTGGCCTACTTCAGAACTTTGCATTCATCATTGGGACAACTATGATTTGGTTGTTTTTTTTATTGTTTGTGAGTACCTAAAGATGGTCACTCTCGGGAGACTGGGATGAATTATGAGATACATGTTACACTTCATTACTTTGTAGAAACTCTAAAAATTTCTTAATCCTATGCAAAATGTTTTGATGGAAGCCATGTGATTTTATTAAAGTTAAAGCTGAAGAAATAAATACATTCTCAAGTGCTACTGCAAATAATGTATTAAAGTTGAACATGGTTAAAATTTTTGCAGCCCTTAGGTAAAGTATTTAATTGAAAATAATAAAGAACTTGATGACAACTAATTGGCTGCTTTTTGATGTTATAAACCAAAAGAGAATTTTTTAAGTATAAACTACACAACCTCAAACATAACCATTAGGATCCACTAACAATTCAAACATAGCATAATGTGTTGTCTCCCGATCTTTATCTCAATGACATTTAAGATAGTAAGGTCTATGAGATCTGTAGCTATAAATATTTCTACATTTTAGTCTCTGAGGTTTCACTTTCTCGAAGGGAGTAAGTGGTTTTAGGAGATATTGCTAAGTGATATGAAATATCTGAACCACCAATTTTAACACAGAATTCTGAAAGTTCTTCATTCTAACTGTTGCTGACATCTCTGCAATTTCTCCACTTTTGAATATCACAAGAGAAAACACAGGTTGAGATTGTTTTCTGCCACTATGCTGGTGGTCATAGTTTCAGTGTTACTGTTCACAAGACAAGAACTCTACTCTGGTGTCACTTTGCCACGTTCATCACCTGTAAATATTTTCCTTGAAAGGACTATTGTAAAAAATAAATCTACCCTTTCAAGTCATTTTTGAAAACTTAGTATGTGCTCATGTGAGACAGTTAAGAAAATGTTCAAAAAGCGTGGTATTTGTTTCTTCTCCAAGGATAAATCTCACCAGCTGTAGAGGAAGCATCAGTGTTACCAGCTGAGGGCGGCAGAGAGACATAAGACAGGTAAAAAGAAAGGTCATGTTGGGTTGTCAATAATCCTAATTCTTTTGGAATTCAGAAATTTTGTGCCTGGGATCAGAGGTAAATTAGTTTCAATTAGTAGTGACAGTGTCTAGAGTTAGGCTGGGAAGGAAAGACTTTAGCCCTCCTTCCCCCTTTGTCCTGCATTTATTTAAATACAGGCAATTGTGTTTTGGAAATCAATTTTATATACATTTATATGCAAACCCTTCTTAGATTACTTCTTACAAGAGTTTTGCCCTTCTGTAAAATTTCTGAAGTTTCCGCCTCCATTGTTCCATTTAGGGATTACGATAATAGGGATTACATTAATTTACAGGTGCCATGGATTAAGGTAGCCCTTGGCCAAAAAAATAAACTCAAAGATAGATGTTAAAAAAAAAAACTCTATGTAAATTATCTCATCCACAGATACATTTTTTTTAATTGGAGGCCCATAGCCTTCACTTTTAGAAAAAGAACATGTTAAAAATAAAATACATTTTTTATTCAAATCTAATATTCACTTGATGAATATTAGTTTTTTCTTTCCATTCACTCCAATTCTATTATGTTAACTTGATTTATTTCGTTTGTCTATTCTGATTTTATAATCCATGGTAATAGCTGGTGCTTGTTACATATATTTTTGGCATTTTATTTTCTATTGTTTCATATTTTATCCCAGATTCTTTTAGAACAATTTTGTTTTTAAATATTTTCTATTCCTTTCCCCCCAACAATAACAGAGCATTTGAATTTTAATCTCACTTGTATTTAACCAGAAGTTAATAAATTCTAAATCTATTCAAGTACGATTTTAGATATTTCTTTAAGAATGCTCTTTTTATGTTATAGTTTTATCCTTACATTATTCTATTTTTATTATTAAGAATAGAATTTTTATTATCTTTAGGATTCCTACAAGGTGTGCTAATATTTTAAAACTTTTATTGATGCACAATTTATTAGCACATGTCTGACAAGCTTATAAATAGCTTAAGTAATTATAATAAATTGTTAATTTTTTATGCTGCTATTTTCAGCAAAGTAATAATTTCATTTTAATGGTTTACCCCATAATAATTATGGTTTACATGGCACTACAAAACCATTACATGGAATTCTTGAAGTAATTATAATGAAACCGTTGGTTGCCACTTAACATTCATTCTCTATTTTCCTTTATAAAAGACTAAAACTAGGCCGGGCGCAGTGGCTCACGCCTGTAATCCCAGCACTTTGGGAGGCCAAGTCAGGTGGGTCACTTGAGGCCAGGATTTCGAAAACAGCCTGGCCAACGTGGTGAAACCCCATCTCTACTAAAAATACAAAAATTAGCCAGGTGTGGTGATGCACACCTGTAATCCCAGCTACTTGGGAGGCTGAAGCAGGGGAATCGCTTGAACCTGGGAGGCAGAGGTTGCAGTGAGCTGAGATTGTGCCACTGTACTCCAGCCTGGGCAACAGAGTGAGACCCTGTCTCAAAAAAAAAAAAAAAAAAAAAAACACTGAAACTAAAGTTACAACAAAATGTGTTTTTTGTAGTATTGTTAAAAATAATAAACGTCTTAGATTTTCTTGAAGCAAGAGTGGCCAAGTAACTCAACTCTAGGTCATAATATTTATTTAAGAATACTGATGGAGGGTTCCAGAAAAAGTCTTTTACAAATAGTCATATTCAAGTGGCCTGACTCTGCAGTCCTGTGCCCTATATCTCTTCCTCCTGTCTGGATCACAGAAGCAGCATCCACAGCCAGAGCAATTGTTACACGAAGGGGTTTTCTCTTGTTTATAGGTAAACACACTCCTGACTGATGAAGATGTTATCCTTACATTTTGTGTTCAATCATTTATCTCTAGGACTTGGAAAAAAAAGAACATATTGGGCCTGGAATATGGATTTTAGAATTCCTGGCATTTCTTTTTCTGTGTTATTTCTTTCAAATTATTAAAGATACTGAAAAAAGCAAAAAAAAAAAAAGAATAAAGAATAACTTAGAACGTCAATATCTATGATTCAGATTATGAAAGTGTAGAGAAGCAGATGAGTAGCGGTTCTTTGTATTGTTTGATGATTGTGATGTATCTTTTTGTTCTATTTTCTAACATATTTTTTTGTTATTGTTTGTAAACTCTTTGTTTATAATATCCACAGGGCTGACTCCTATTCTAAAATCTTATTTTGGATACTCACTTCATTTGTTTCCTTATTTTATATCTTTATTTTTGGCAGGCATTTTCAATGAACATTTTAAAAATAATACCAATGCTAACAATTATAATTATTCCTCTAAGTATATTTGGCCAAATCTTTATAATTTTAATAAATTTTTTTCTTATCATTATCTAAATTTGTTATATTCTGTTGTCATATTACATTATATCATTTATGTATGCTATATACAGTATTTCTTTTATTAGCTTATTAGATAAAATACAAATTTACTGAATTACTTCTTAAATACTAAGCCATAAAATCTTAAAATCTTGTATCATTTATTTCCAATGTATTTGTTCAGGTAATGTGACAAGTCGCACATAAAATGTTTTTAAATATATTAAAGTATCATTTGCAATTAATTTTACAATCAATTTCTATTTAAAATTTTGGGTTGTTAGGTCCAAACACTTTTTTCACGTAAAATTTAGTCTTGTTAATTATATTGTTAAATTCCATCACATGTTCTTTTTTACTCTGTCGTGGGATATAAATGCTATGTTAAAAATCTCTCACAGAATGTTTTATCTATTTCCCTATTTTGTTCTTTTTTAAGACGGAGTCTCGCTCTGTCTCCCAGGCTGGAGTGCAGTGGCGCGATCTCCGCTCACTGCAAGCTCCACCTCCCGGGTTCACGCCATTCTCCTGCCTCAGCCTCCCGAGTAGCTGGGACTACAGGCGCCCGCCACCACGCCCGGCTAATTTTTTGTATTTTTAGTAGGGACGGAGTTTCACCGTGTTAGCCAGGATGGTCTGGATCTCCTGACCTCGTGATCTGACCGCCTCGGCCTCCCAAAGTGCTGAGATTACAGGCGTGAGCCACCACACCAGGCCCTGTTTCCCTATATTTTAACAAATTCATGGGTTTTTTTTGTTCTTGGCCCGGTGACATAATTTGGCCAATGAAATGCAAGGAGAGGCTTTCAAGCTAGTTGGCAGAAGATTGAACAGGCAGCACTCATTTCTTCTTGCATAGTTTCCTCTGCCACAAGAACTGCAGTAGTCTACAGGCCGCTCCGTTGGCTTCCATGTGGAGTGAAGATCACGCGAAGCATTGGCATAGTTGGTCCACAATGGACGTGCAGAATGAATGAAATAATTCGAATTACTTTTGGGGTTGTTTTCACTTGCAGCATATCTTACGTTTTGATAATTGGTAAAATAATCAAGTGTAGATGAAACAGATAAATGAGATGAGATAAAAAATAAATGAATCTGAATTTCAGGGGAGATATATGGGTAGGAGGTATAACTTCGATGGTCAGTAACACAGATGGTGTTATCCAAGGGAATAAGTGTAGAGAACAAGACAAGAAATCGGAAGACGGAGGTCTGGGACCCGCAATGTTAAGAGAGCTGAAAGAAAAAGAGGAAGCAGAAACAGAAATAAAAATGTTGCAAACAAAGAGGTAAATGGGAAACCAAAAGAGTATGGTAACCTGGGAGTTTAATAAAAAATGAGTTTCAAAGAGAAAGAAACCCTCAGCTACATCAAATGCTGCATATTGGTGGTGTGAAATTGACAATTGACCACAGGGTTTAGCAACTTGAAGATCACTGGTGAGCTTGACCAGTTGTGGAGGAAGAGTGGAGACAAACCCATGTTTGGACAGGATTTAAGAGAAAATTGGAAAAGAAATGTTGGAGACATCAGATGCAAACAACAGTTCTGAGAGGCACTGAAAAGGGAAGAAAATAAACAGCAATAGCAGCTGGGGAAATGGGATAAGAAAAAAGAGTTTTTTAAAAGAGCGGAAACTGCGGAATGTTAATGAAAGTAACATACAGAGATAAACATGATAATGCAAGAGAAACAGGTGAGAATTGAAAATGTGCCCCAAGTCTGTGCAATAGAATGGAATTCACTGCAAAAATTATTGGAAATATCTTCAGATAAGAATATGATTAGTTATTCTGTAGTAACAAGATGAAAACAACAATATATGAGTACAGATGCTGGTACATGGTGGTAGTAATCTATGTGCTTGACTTCAAGTTCCCTAGAAGCGAGCCTAAAATGGGGATTCCCGTGCAAGTGACTTATCTAGCAGCTGTTCTTGGAAGCTAAACCTACCAGAAGGTTAGAAAAGCAACTCTGCATCCATTCTTTTGTATCAGTGAGTCATTGGCTAACAACCATTTGCCAGTGGTATGAGAGGGTTAGTATAACTTTCCAAGCACTTCCAGAAAAGATGATTTCTGTGGCTAAAGACAAGTCTCTGGGGAAGTGTATGAGTGATAAACAATTAGCAGCCAATACTCAGCAGCTTGAGATTGGAAGCATCAGTCCAGGAAGCAGCACCAACTGCTATGCTTTCAGAATTATTTGATTACTTCAGTTTTCTCTGCGAAGTAGGAAGTAAGGTCATTAAATGTAAGAGGATGAAAAAGGAGGTGGTTGAAATTTGAGAAGAAAAATACATACATATATGTATTTTATGTATATATAATACATTATACATACATATAAACTCACACACATACTATAGCCATATGTATGTATGTGTGTATATGTGTATGTGTGTGTATATATATGTGTGTGTGTGTATATATATACATATATACACATGCACAATCATATGACTCATAGGGCTGTGTGTGTGCATACACACACTCATACACACATACGTACATATGGCTATAGTATTCATACATATGGATAGACATACACACACAAATATACACATATACATATACACATATAGAAAGAGAGACAGAGATAAATTTACTTCAAGAAATTGGCTTATGTGATTGCTGCCTCTGGCAAGCCTGGAATCTGTAATCCTCAGGGCAGTCTAGCAGAATGGAAATTCCCTCAGGCAAGAACTGATGCTGAAGATTTAAGGCAAAATTTCTTCTTCCTTAGAAAAACCTCATTATTTCTCCTAAGACTTTTCAACTGATTTGATGAAGTCCACCCATATTGTCAAGGTACTATCCCTTACATAGAATGAACTAAACTGATAATAGATATTAACTACATCTACAAAATACCTTCGTGGCAACACCTAGATTAGTGTTTGGTTAAATAACTGGGCACTAGAGTGCAGCCAAGTTGATGCAAAAACCTAACCATCACACACATGAACTTGGGATTATGGCAGGGTTGCATTTATTGGTGATGACAAACTTTATAGTATGGTGATGGTAGGTACTTGAGTTTGGTAGGTAGTGGTTGAATTGGGTTTGGGGATAAGATCACTGAAGAAGAACAAATTAGGAACAAAGTACTGAAAGTATTAAATACCAAAACTTTAAAAAATTAATGCAAGAGTAGTATCGGAGGGTGTAATAGTGATTTAGAAGCCCGAAATCATCAAGAAATGAGAGGAATAACCCAGGGAATATAAAATGTTTCAAGGAGAGAAAGTTTATGAAAATGCAATAATCTGATATTTAAGGCTGGGGGCTGGGTAAAATAATTTAACTTTACATCTTTCTGTAAATATTTTTGTAGATCTATTGTAAATCTACAATAACTACAAAATGTGATATACACTCAGTAACCTACTCTATTTTTATACTTCTGGTTCAATTACTGAACTCCCCACATAGGCAAAAGCAAGGAATCAGTTTCAGAGCTGGGAGTCAGGGACAGAACTCTAGCAGTTCCTTTCAAAAGTGGTCAAAAATGACAAATCAGGATCTCAATCCTGACAAAATCTGGGGAGCTAGTTTCTAGTACTATCCAGTGATACAGCCCAAGATAAAGATAGAAACATTCTTACTAAAGCCAGGAAAATGTTCAGAAATGGATTTTGTGTTCATGACCTTCCAAATGTTCCCTGTCTCATTGTTTGGTGGTAACACACCAGGGAATGCTCAACCCAGAAATATAGATGTTATACAAAGAGTAACATTTATTTTCACACCCTACCTGACCACAGGCCCACTGATTGCCCAGCCCTGAATATGTCTCAAGTGGGTTCACTTGCCTTCATCTTCATTACCTTTGTTCTAGTACAAACCACAATTATTTCTTAGATGTCTTACAATAATCTCCTCATATGCCTTCAGACTTACTTTACACTAATTTATTTGAAAAATACAAAGAGGATTATGTTTCCCCCAGCTTAAAGCCCATCACTATTATTTTTGCCTTTAACATGAAGCCTAAAGTTATAAAGCTGGCTTAATGTGGCCTTTATGATCTGACTCTGCCTCTTTTTCATCTCTATGTTGTTCTACCCCCTTGGTCTTGTCTACCAGGCTCCGACATGATTGAGCTTATCAAATGCCCTGTGTTTGTCCTGATTCAAAGCCTCCATGAAACCATTTCCCTCTGCCTCCACATTGTCACCTCTCTTCACTTATTTACTTTCTAATATCATAAAGAATGTGCTTGTTGGTAGGCAGCATTATAAATGAAGGTTTGTGCCCCCTCAGAACTTGTAGGTTGAACCCCTAATCCTCAGTGTGATGGTATTTGGAGACAGAGTCTTTGGAGGTAACTAAGGTTCAATGAGGTCATTAGGGATTAGTGTTCTTCTAAGAAGAGACAATAGAGATCTTAACCTTTCTCACCCCTCATACACAAGCAGTGTGGAAAGTCCTCACGAGGATGTAGGAGAAGGCAGCAGTTTGTAAGCCATGAAGCAAGCCCTCATCAGGAACCAATGGATTGATACCTTGATCTTGGAATTCATAGCCTTCAGAACTGTGCAAAAATAAATTTTCATTTTTTAACAACCCAGTATAAGGTATCTTCTTATGGAAGCCTAAGCTAACTAAGATTTCTTAATAAGTTTGGCTCCTGGGGTAATTCACTCTGAATTTTTCTTTTTGAGTAAAGTTTCACATTTGCCATTCAGGGAAAATGGCTCTTTTCCTCGAGTGTGTAAACATCTACAGGGACAGAGAATGTGCTTGTCTTGTTCATTGTTGAAACCTAACCTCCTGACACAAACCATTTGTCTCATAAAAAGCATCCAATAAATATTTACTCATTGAAAAAATAAGTAGATTAATAAATGAATGAATGAAGCCAATTTCACACATTTATCTTCCCCACAAGCTGCATTGAGCTAATAGATCAGGAGGACTGGATCTGTATACAAGATGAACAGTACTCAGCTGTGGAGATTAGAGAATATCAGCGGAGACAGGTATACATTTTGTTTGATAGTGGAGGTTTAGGAATCATAGGACCATGGACAAAGACTTTGGGTAAATCATAATAAAATAATTAGTTCAGTGAATAGAAGAGGAACTATTGTGCAGAGTAATAAAAACGAGTATAAAATTTCAATTATTAGAGAAGTTGTGATAATTTTCAAATACAATAGGAAATTCTATAAATTTTGAAATGAACCAAATAAATGGAGTTAAGAGTGACATGTAAAATTAAATCCCGATTTACAGGTTATTAAAATGTGATAGATGAAAAAAATGTTGCAGAAGCAAAAACGATCTATTATCTGAGGAGTTTAGAAAGAAAGAAAAAAGACCTGCAAATCAGAAAGGCATTGCTAGAATAAGGATGGGCCTATGCATACTTGGAGTTGATAGGGAAGGAGTTGGAAATCAGAAAGCGATAGGCCGGGCACAGTGGCTCATGCTTGTAATTCCAGCACTTTGGGAGGCAGAGGTGAGCGGATCACGAGGTCAGGAGATCGAGACCATCCTGGCTAACACGGTGAAACCCTGTCTCTACTAAAAATACAAAAAATTAGCCAGGCGTGGTGGCGGGCACCTGTAGTCGCAGCTACTCAGGAGGCTGAGGCAGGAGAATGGCATGAACCCGGGAGGCGGAGCTTGCAGTGAGCGGAGATCACGCCACTGCACTGCAGCCTGGGCCACAGAACGAGACTCCATCTCAAAAAAAAAAAAAAAAAAAATCAGATAGAGATAGAAAAGAATGACCTCCTAGAAAAGATGGGGCATAAATAACATGTGAAAGTATGAATGAGTTTATGCTAGAAGGATGTGGATTATATATATGGTAAATATGTGCCAATGTTAATTAAACTTATGCAGTTGATTACTTATAGAATTGTATTTCAATCATACCATTTTGAATCTTTTACTTGTTTGCCATATAAAAATTAAACAAACAATAAAATCTGTTATACACATTATTAATGTGAGGATTTCACATTTAGTAGAAGGTTATACGCAATAATTTTCTATTTTCATTCCAAATGATAAATATGATTATGCTAGAATATCTCGGAAAGCCAACACAAGATTCTGTAAATGCATCAGTCAGTACACAAACTATTTCTCTATGTATTCTTGAGTTCTGTATTCGTATTAGGTTGGCTTTCTGCAAATTACTCTGCACTGATCACCATTGTCTATGGTAAATTAAAGCATAATAGCACAGGTTTTAGATATTTAGGTCATTTAAGAAAAGTGATCATTAGCAAAGAATTGTCCCAAATGTCTTTACATTATCTACAATGGATGTTGTGACCTAATCAGTATTTTAGAATAAAAAGAAACATTTTTTGTTTAGGGATAATTTTTTCTTACCAAAATGTATGTTTCCACAGGTATGGCATTCAACGCAGTAAGTTTTGATTTCCTGATTTTGCACAAGTATTTTCTAGTAAAAAAATGCATCACTGAGGTCAAAGGTGTTTATGGCCCTCTCTTCAGCTAATCTTCTCAAGAGTTTTGTTACTTCACCCAGTAAGATGGGATTATAACTTTACAACATCCTTTGATTTTCAGATCTGAAGGAAGAAACAGAAAAATGTTAAAATGATTCAAAGGTCATTATGCATTCCCTATTAGAAGGAATGCAGATATAAAATGGATGTAGCATTCTTGGCTATAGAATGTGTAAGCATCCTTCTCTATTTTAGAGAAACTTCAGAACAAACTGCAGTAACAGGATTAGCAGCTGAAAACAGCCTCACTCTGGCCTTGCCAAAGTGAGATGATGAATCTAAAATTCTAAGTATTGGGCCAGGTGCAGTGGCTCACACTTATCATCCCAGCCTTTCAGGAGGTTGAGACGGGAGATTGCTTGAGCTCAGGAGTTCAAGACCAGCCTGGGCAACATGGTAAGACTCCGCCTCTACGAAAATTAAAAAATTAACCTGGTGTGGTCCTGCGCTCCTGAAGTCCCATTTACTCAGGAGTCTGAGGCAAGAGAATCTCTTGAGCCTGGGAGGTCAAGGATGCAGTGAGCCATGTTCAGGTCACTGCACTCCAGCATGGGTGACAGAGTGGGACCCTGTCTCAAAACAATAAATAAATAAAATAAAACTCTAAGTATTACTTGATTTTCCTTGATTGGGTAATTAAATTAAAAAACAATCAAGGAAAATTGAGTAATACTTAGAATTCTAATTTATTATTTTTTTCAAGGCTAGATAATATCTCTATCTCATGCATGCATGCACACGCACATGTGCACACACACACACATATAATCATGTCTTGGATTACTGATACATACACAAGTAACTCCATGAAATACCTAAAAGATCAACTTACATACTCTTTGTAAAGGACCTCTATATTATCCCATTCCAAAGTCTTAGAATAACCCAGTTGAAATGAGCTACAATTATTCTAGCATTCCTAGAGGGAAAACTATTTAAAATATGAGAAAACTTTATTACTGTAAATTTTCCCCAATTGACTATAAATATTTTGTTGCTTATTACTACTGTAATTTAGAAAACAAAAGGTTTTGTTTTCAAAAGTCAATATTGGGTCCAAGACTTTCATCCCTGGCAATGCTACTGCAATATAAAATTAATGTATTACATGTAGAGATATATATCTAACCCCTGGAGTTAGCTCAATTAAGTCTTAGTGTGAGTTAATTCCTATTTATTGTCATTTTTCTCTCCTACTGCTATGATTGATTTTGGCTGGCCCAGTTGTAGTTTGAATAGATAATTAGATTATTTTTATAATTCACTAAACACATGAAAAATAATTGAATGAAAATTTTCCCATGAAAATAATACTTGACATAAGGATTTACTATATTAATCTAGAAACTAGAACTAGCCTGATTGTCAATATCTGAGTTTTTCTTTTTAAAGAAATTACATTTTAATTAATTTCCAATTTTTAAAACTGAACTCGTGAAAAATGATTTTTTCTATACTAGATTTGATGTGTTTCACTGAGAACGATACTATACTTCTCTGGCATTTTTTATTTAAAAAAATTTAACTTCTTAACTTTGAGTTTTTCTTGAGAATGTTGTATTTTATGTTCATATCTGTATGTTATAAAAATATTACTACATCTCTAAGAAAATTTTATCTCAGGTTTTAAACACTAACATTATATTTGCTACATCAGACATAATATATTTAAAACATATGGACTTGGAAAATATTATTTTTCTTTACCTGATTTCTTCTTAGTATCTATGCAGGTTTGTATTTGCTTTATTTTTTCATTTCAATACCAAATTTAGTGAAATCTACCAACAACTGAGATAATTATGTGTCAAATGTCAGAACATAAATATATCAAGTCTTAAAATATACTATTTAAGTGTTCTCATTTTTAAAAACCATAGCTGAATATAAATTATTTGCATTTTGAGGGCTTTCTTGCAAAGATTTTAAAAGTAATTGCCTAGAACAATGTATCAGGTAATCTGAATATAATTAATCCTTTGTACTTTGTGATTGACCTTCTTACAGGTGATATACAAAGTAGAATAAGGATGCATGTATTCTACTGCATTAGTTTGCAAATAGACTTTTTTCTTATTGAAATATCATTATATTGCAACATTTTCATTTAGTTTTAAAGTACTAGTAACCTGAAATGATACTCTTGTATTGTATATTTTTAAACATTTTTTTGAAAAGATAAATTAATTGTTTCACTAATCCACTTTTGGAATTTACCCAGAATCTCCACCAAACTAAATTAATTCACATATTCTCTATATGTTGCTTTCAGAGATAATATAGACTATGTACTGCCCCTTTCAGGCCACCACAGATTCATTGTAATCATTACTACAGTAATAAAGTACTACCCAGAGGATTAAAAGAACACATGTTTTACTCATTTACAAGCTTAGTAACAAAGCATACTGCAGATGCCATACAACACATGACAGGACAAGCCTGGAATCTTCTCTTTCTTCAGTATCTAAAGAATTTTAACCCCATAAAAATGTGACTCTTTTTCAAAGTTTTGCCACAATTCACTTTTATATCCATTGTCCCTTTCAAAAACATGCATAAATCTTATCAGAGCTTATGAATTTTCAAATGTCTCTTTTTCTATAATTTTTTAATTGATGGAATAGAATATAAATGTATGAGTGTGACCCAAAAGAAACAAAAGATCAGAACTTTATGTCTTTTAACAATTACTTTGTGCTTATTTATAAGCATAATTTTAAAAATGTTAAGCTGAAGTATCAAAGAAGATTTCAAGAAAGGGTTTGTGTTAGTAATTTTTCCATTCATGTGATTTATACACATGGAAATATGGTGATAAGGAATGAAAAGAAAGCAAGCATAAATAAGTAAATACACCTAAACCTCATAATTAGAATATTTCAAGAAATTCACCCAAAGAAAGCCTAGAAATAATCAACAGAATTAATTTTACTCGAAGACCTGTGTTAAAATTTTCTATTTTAAATCAGTGTTCAGCTACCATATTATAAGCTGGAAGAAAGGACACTTGAATAGGGAAGTTGCCATGATGCAATTCAGAGATTTCCAACAACAAAACAGGAGAAAGAACTTTGTAACCAGGTAACCATGTAAGAACTTTCACAAGGAAGATGAAGATAAAGCATAAGGAGAGGGAAGAGGAAGTAGTAATTTCCACTAGAGGCCACTATCAACTGAGCAATCTCATAGAAGAAGAAGAAAACAAAAAAGAATTTTAAAGCTAGTTGGAACTTCCCATTTTAGCTCCAACATGTAACAAGGTTAGACGTTCTCACTTTCATTCTTGCAACATAAAGAAAAGCAAGCAAACTGAAAACCAATGATTTTTTTTGTTGGACACAGAGAAATGAGTTTGCAGGGCAAATTACCACCCTGAAATCTGGAAAGACAAGTGAATCAAGAAAAGCCACACTCAAAATCTGATTATCTGAAAGAGAAGCTGCTGGAGACATAGACTGGTAATAATACATAAGTGGTGAATTTGCGAGATTTCTGGATGCTAAGTAGGAACTGCTGTATAAATGAAAAATCCTGAAAGGTGCAGGTGAAGCAGAGTCCCCACACTTTTATGAATTTTACCTTCAGGAAATATACCAGGTTTTTGTAGGGAAGATCCAGGAAATAGTCCTTTGTGCTTGGAGTAGGAGGAAAGGAAGAGCAATCCTTGGGAAGTGCACCCAGAGCCTTTTCCATTTAAAAGGCCGACTCTCCAGGGGAAAAGGCTGCCAGAGACTTGCCCCAGTCAGATGAAGGAAGAGCATTCTCTCCCTCCACTAGTCCCTAAGCTTTCTGTCTCATCAAACTAGAAACACTGGTGAAAGTAACACACAACTGACAAATAAAAGACTGAGATTTAACTGAAATAAATATGTAAAACTCGCCCTCCACAACACCTAGCTCAATATTATCAAGGTTCCAGTATAATAATAATGGAAAACAGCTGAAAGAGTTGTAAGGCACAGATAAAAAGAACAACAAATACAAGGTCACTAGAGGTGGTTGAAGCCTCTAGATATACCCACAGCAAACATTCAACAAAGCTCCTACCAATATGAACGTAAATTTTCAACTAAAGGCCTATTAACCTTAGATCCCACTGCCTGGATATCAAGAACAAGTTTCAAGGCAATGTAAAAGGCAGAACAAAACAGTCTGAAGAGACAGTGCAAGTATTAGAACTAGACTGATAAGACTCACATTTTAGGATTATCAGACAGGAATTTAAAATATGACTAATACGTCAAAGGCCTTAATGGAAAAAGGAGACAACAGATTGGTAATATAAGCAAAGATATGGAAAACTTAAGAAATAATCTAAATGAAATGCTAGAAATCAAAACTACTATAACAGAAATGATGAATGCCTTCAATCAACTCAGCAATAGAATGGACATCACTGAGGAGTAGGTGAAGATACGTCGATAGAAACTTCTCAAACTGAAATACAAAGAGAAAAAAAGAATGAAAAAAATAAATAGAAGAAAACATCAAATAACTGTAAGACAATCTGAAAAAGTATAGCACAAACAAAGTTGGGATGCCAGAAGGAAATGTAAGAGAACACCGCAGAAGAAATATTTGAAGTAATAATGACAGAAAGCCTTCAAAATTTCATGACAGATTCCAAACCACAGATTCAAGAAGTGAAGAGAACATTAAGCAGGATAGATACCAAAAACAAATGGTTATACACAGAAATATTTATAGAAATGTGTATCTACGTGGATTAGGATACACACATATGTCCCCTTGAGAGCATAACAACAAGCACACCCCAGAAGTCACAAGCACACCTAGTACCCAAATCTTGGTTTCTAATACCACTCCACAGTAAAAGTAACAAGCGCTCTTTGGAGAAATAGGTGATTCTAGGCCTGATGCAAGAAATTTACACAATGAGCCTGGAACAACATCTAGCTTCAAAAATTAGGAAAGTCTTCCCCTTCCCCTGACAAAAAAAAAATCTCCCTTCAGTGATGAGGGTTTGCTAAAGACATACAGGAGCCAACTGAAAGCATACCCAATGGCCAAAGCTGTAACAAGTTGAGCAACAAAATTAATGAAATTGTATAGGATTTTGATACAAAATAGAAAATAAATATCTGTGATTGTATACCAATAAAAATAAATGACGACTAAAGAAATCAATGGGTGGGGGGGAATAGAAAATTTCCCTGTGCAGAGAATTCTAACTTCTGTAGGTTTTTCTCTCTTAGAATGATGGAGTATAAATTCCCACTCCTTAAATGTGGGCTTCACACAATGACTACTTCTCCCTTTCCATACTCTACTCTTTGGAAGACTTCTACTCTTTGGTAGACTTGTGGATTGTTGGTAGAGCTCTTCCAAAGAGTAGAGTATGGAAAGGGGGAAGAAAATTAGTAACTTTTCAGTTGAGGGGCCCAACATCAACCTAAGTGATCAAGATTAGCATCCACAGTGATAAATCATATTTAGGATATAACATAATGAGGATAACACTTTATCTCTGTGGTCTTTCTCCAAGCCTATGTATAACAAAACCACCAACTAAGTGCCAGTCGAGAAATGTTTTACAAAATACCTGACCAGCACCCCTCAAAACTGTCAATATCATCAAAAAGAAGGAAATACTGAAAAATTGTCACAGCCAACAGGAACCTAAGGAGAGGTGACAACTAAATGTAATGTGGCATCCTGGATTGGATTCTGGAACAGAAAAAAAAGGCCATTAGGAAAAAAAAAATGAGGAAATCTGAGGAAAGTGTGAACTTTAATCCCAATGAATCAGTATCTATTTATTAACGATGTCAGATGCACCATACTAATGTAAATTATGAATAAGAAAGCAGGTGTGGAGTATATGGGATCTGTCAGCACTACCTTTGCAGTAATTCCCTATATCTAAAACTTTTCTAAGATGAAAAAGTTTGTGCTTAAAAATGACACAAAAGAAATTTAAAAATCGGTTTATTTGATTATGGTTTCCCACTCTTAAATAATTAAGTCCTAGTTTTGAGGGGGGAAAATTTCATTATCACTTTTGTATTCGTAGAAATCCTTCCTGCTTCCACACTGTTTTAACTTTCCTCACCTTGTCCTTCCTTTACTCATATATTCATTCCACAGATCGACAGGTCTATTCTATACAGTTCTATTTACAGGTGGCCTGATTTTCAATGTACTTTCAAACAGCCAGTGTAGAAAGGTTAGCATTAGATTCTCAGTCTGAACGAGCTACAGTGTGGTGTTCCAAGATTGAATTAGAGGCGATCACCAAAGCTTTGGGTAAATAAGAGGAAAAAAGGAAAGAAAAAGCAAAAAAACCACCAGTTTCTGAGGATGCAAGAAAGACAGGCATAGGATTCAGATCTGGAGAAAAAAGTAATTTACCAGTCATAGAATTTACTTGATTCAAATTTACTTGATTTGACAAAATAAGCAGTGTTACACCTCTTCAACATCACTGATCAGAAAAAGTTTTAAAAAAATAGTTTATATTTGTCCTCTATAATTACACTACTAAATAGCTATAATTTATAAAATACTTTATAATAGTCTAAATCATTTCTGTGCATCCACTATTTACATAAAATCATGACAGGACACTTCTGAGCAAGTAGGCCAGCATTATTCTTTGAGCACCAATAGAAAATTGGATATAAGGCTCTGGGTAAGATAGAACTAGGATAGAACAGGGAGTTAGCCTGGGGAATAGCCAGTCACATCAACTCTAGTGTCCGTGGCTGAACAATAACGTGTAATGATGGATTCAGTGGCCAGAGTTTGGAAAGATACAAACTAGGCAACAAAGTTGGTACACAAGTGACTTCTTTGTGGGTACTCTGTGCAAGAGACTTGTGGATTTGAAAATCGTATTTCATAACATTTTTAATTGGTCATTAAATGAAATATCTATTCTCCATTTATATTATGACAACATGAACACTGTAATATCCATTGTGTGCATACTTTTTTATTAATAGAAAAGCAACGTAAGAGAAATAAAAATTTAAATATTTATTTTTTATATACAGGATATTGCTATGATATATTTCTTATACATTTGAGTTTAAAAAGAGATGTGTATAAAAGCAAATTTAACATATGTAGTCAATTTCCATGATTTTTTATATGCATTTGTGCATTTTTAGTTACTGTCACTTTTGTTACCTTTTAGTTATTGTCACTAAATCAATTAACTTTTCCTGGTAGAAAGTGAACACTTAATTGTTTTTATTTAAACAAAAATATTAAAGCAAAATTTTTAATGCATAATTTTAAACAAACACTCAAAAAGTCTATCACTGCATGAAGTGTCCAAATGGTTTTATTGTAATAAAGGGAATTCAAATTTTAGAAAGATATGTCATTGCTCTTTAAATAATTTGCATTATTTATTAATGTTTTGAAAAATTCCTAGAAGTATTTTTTTATAATCTTACTTGGTGATGATCCTAATTAGCTAACAGTTACATGTATGGTCCTACACTTTTATTTTTTCTGCTATGCTTGCCTCAAGACCTACCTTCAAAAGAACACTGATTTTTCCTTCTGTTTCTTTCTTAATGTGGAATTACTAGAATGTTTCTATATATCAAATGAATGTTTTCCATTATTTATACAAAAATCCTACTTTTTACTCTCATACTCTTTTCTAACTTACTATTCATTACTTCAGTAATTTATTCTAATCAGTTTTTTAATTCTATAAAATTTTCAATATTCAGTTAGCTTATATTTCTTTTTTTAAAATAGTATTCTCCATTATCACAATGAGATAACAATCTCTCTACTTTGAAATACTGCATCTATTTTTTGTATTCTTTCCTTTTTATTTGTCATCTTTGTCTCTTTTTAAATTTTTTATATTTCATTTGTTTCTATAAGACTAGATTTAGTAAACTAGTGGTAACAAGAGACAAGTCCTTTGTCAATTTTTCCTTCTTTTTCTACTCTAGTTAGACTCATCTTATGTGTCATCAGATTCCACTATCTTAGTAAAAAAAGTTGCAGCCAATTTTTACAGGACCTGTCTTCACAAGGTCACTCAAAGAGAAACAGATCTTAAAGAATGTAGAAAAAAATAATGTTTGAATAATTTAATTGGATTTGTCATTTTAACTCATTTAGAGAAATATTTAACTTACTAAAAGTCAAGCAAATGTCAAGTCACATTTTTGCCTAAATAGATCTGTTACTGTATTGTACACTAGTAATTTTGTAAGCTTTATATAGACACTGCCAGAGAAAATTTCCCTATCGTTCCGAATAGAGATTGTTATTTTCTCACTCCATTGATATCAGAATCTTGCTTATAGAGGGCTGTATATTTTGTACGCATATGTAACCACAATCCTGGCTAGCTTTCTTGCTGTGAACACCACTAGAATTGAGAATTTTGGTAATCTTGTCATAAATCATTCCAACTGTTAAACATCCAGAGACAGTAATAAAAAATAAAATCTATTCATAAGAAAATTATGAATTCTACCTCCTCACATCCAAAATGTACATCCACTTAGAACCACAGTGTATCAATCTATTCACAATAATTGTTTCCATAAAATTATAGAACTTAGATTTAAAGAAGATATTAAAGATATTTATTCATCAACCCATTTTATGATAGCTGTAATATTATTTTTATGAAAGACATCAAATGCAATGTATGTCTTCCTGATGTATATGTCACTGTTTAAAAACAATATTAGTCATCTTTTGGCCACAAATAGTTAATTCTAAACACTTCATATTATTTCAGTTATCTCAAGTCGCTTGTTATGGCCCCCATGAAGCATATAGTCATACAATTAATCATTTATTACACATAATTTAAATCACAGAATAATTTATATATTTTTCACAGGTGGTATCTTTTGTCTACATGTAAAATAGTGATTTCAAAAATACTTTCATAAGACAAAACTAATCAAAGACATTACTGTATCTATTTATGATTCTTTTATATATTTTACCAAAAGTAAATGGGGCACAATTATAGATCTTCTCAATTTCATGCCAGTGTAATACAAAGCATAAATTTAATTTATCAAACAGCATCCTCCTAATTCAATTACACATATCCAGAATTAATTCTTCTGCCCTTTAGTTTTTATTCTTTAATCTATTTAATTATTTTATTGGTTCTGTAGAGATATATTTGAAAGTCTTTTTTTATTTCAAGGCTTGTTTTCAAAACAATTGTAATCCTCAAAAAGCTTCAAAACCCAAATGTTTGGGGCTATAGCATTTGATTTCCATGATTAAAAATTCTCAACTGATTTTGAGGAAATTATAACCAAATTTCAAGAGCTCACAGCAATATTTAATACTTTGTAGGACCCTCAGATTCATTTGGAAAATAAGTTTCAAAATTGTAAAGATCTGATTAATAATGGAAAAAACATACAAACTGCTTTCACAATTTTTTTCTGGGTTCTACATCAGCATTTTGACAAATGTTGCAGCTTATTAATATTCACATAGTCATTTATATATTTTCACAATGAAAGCTTCCATATTTTTATAATTTTAAAAAGTAATTGATATTTTCAGAGCAGTTTTAGATTTAAAGAAATGTTAGCAACAAAATACAGAGAGGTCTCATGTGGGCCTAATCTAATTTCCCCTATTACTATCATCTTACATTGGTATGGTAAATTTGGTACAAATTACAAACAAATATTGATACATTATAATTAACTAAATTCCATACTTTGTTTCTATTTCCTCAGTTTTTTCCTGCTGTTCTTTTTCTGTTCCAGGATCCTATTCAGGATGCCACATTG
This sequence comes from Gorilla gorilla gorilla, assembly GCF_029281585.2. NCBI lineage: Eukaryota > Metazoa > Chordata > Mammalia > Primates > Hominidae > Gorilla > Gorilla gorilla. The sequence continues at coordinate 76,032,570 of NC_073243.2, forward strand.
CATTTAGTTGTCATATTTCCTCAGGCTCCTTCTGGCTGTGACATTTTCTCAGACTGTCCTTCTCTTTTTGATGGATGACCTTGATGGTTTTGAGGAGTGCTGGTCAGGTATTTTGTAGAATGCTACTCAGTTTGGATTTGTCTGATGTTTTTCTTATGATTACTCTGGAGTCATATGTTTCTGGGCAGGAAACTCACCACTAAATTCAAGGTCAGTTAGTTTTATCCTTATATGCTTTCTTCAAGAAGTTTTATAGTTCTGGGTTTTACACTTAGAACTATAATACATTTTTAGTTAATTTTTGAGAAAGGATAGATAGATAGATAGATAGATAGATAGATAGATAGATAGATAGGTAGATCCTACCCTCTCCCCTCCCACATACAGGCGTTCAATTGTTCCAGCACTATTTGTTCAAAAGATTTTGCTCCTCTGTCAAAAACTCAGTTACCTACAATTATGGTAACCTATTTATGTGCTCTCTATTCTGTTACTCTAATCGGTATGTCTGTTATTTTGTCAATGCCTTGCTATCTTGATTACTGTAGCTTTATATTAAGTATAAATACAGTATAAATACTGCAGCTTTATGGTAAATATAGATAGGTAATGTGAGCCCTCCAGCTTCGTTCTTTTTTTTACTGTTGTCTAGGTTTTTCTAGGTTGTTTGTCTTCCCATATAACCCTTAGAAGAATAAGTTTGGCACTATCTACAAAATAGCATCCTGGGATTCTAACTGAGATTGCATCGAATCTATAGGTCAACTTAGTAAGAATTAACATCTTTACAAAATTGGGTCTTCCAATTCATGGTGTCCATTTATTTCAATCCCCTTTAACGTCTTTGACAAGGTTTTCATAGTTTTCCATATCTGTGCTTTCTACATATTTTGTTAAATTTAATCCTAGGTATTTTATTCGGTTGAATGTTATGGTAAATAATACAATTTTTTAATTTTATATTTTAATTGTACATTGCTCATAAAGAAGCAATTGAGTTTTCTATATCATCTTGTATCTTACAGAAATGCTGATTTGGAATTTTTTGCTTAAATAATCATATCATTTGTGAAGAAAGTTTTATTTCTTTCTTCTTCATCTATTTATATATCATTTATTTGTTGTCTTATTGCACTAGTAAGGACTTCCAATATGATACTGAATAGGAGTGGTGAGACAAGACATCCTGCCTTATTCTCGATCATGGCATCCAGTTCCTCAGGATCAAGAATGGTACTAGCTTTAAGATTTTTTTGTAGATATTCTTTATCTAATTTAGAAAGTTTTCTATTTCTAGTTTGCTGAGATTTTTAAGATGTACATGTTTTGGATTTTGTTCAATACTTCTGTACTGATATGATAGATAAAGTTTCTTCTTTAGCTTTTTGGTTTGGTGCAAAATACCAATTCATTCTCAAATATCAAATTAGTCTTGTGTATTCTGAACAAATTGTACTTTGTCATGGTGTATAATTCTTTCCATATATTGTTGGATTCTATTCGCTAATATTTTGTTGAGATTTTTTACACCTATATTCAAAAGAAATATTGACCCAAACTTTTCCTTTCTTGTAATTACTATACCTAATTTTGATATTCAGATAATGATGGTCTTATATAATGAGTTTAGGAAGTGTTCCCCCTCATCCTATGTTCTGAAATAGATTGTGGAAAATTGGTATCATTTCTTCTTTAAATGTTTCTTAGAATTCACCATTGGGCCTGGGGATTTGTTTTTGTTTTTGTTTTTGTTTTTGAAGATTATTAATTTTTAATTTAATTTATTTAATACATATAGGGCAATTAAAATTATCTGTTTCCCATTGTATGAGTTTGAGTTGCTTGTATCTTTCCAAGAATTGGTCCCTTTCATCTACATTATTAAATTTAGGGGCACAGAGTTATTCAGTCTTTCTTTATCATCCTTTTCATGTCTATGGAATCAATTTTGATAGCCCCTCTTTTATTCATGGTATGGCATTTTTTGTCTTTTGTCTTGGTTATTCTTGATTGAAGTTTATCAGCTTTATTAATCTTTTCAGAAAACCAGCATTTATCTTCATTTACTTCTGTGCTATTTTCTGTTTTCAATTTCATTGATTTCTCCTCTAATTTTCATTTCTTCCTTATGCTCAATTTAGGCTTACATTGCACTTCTTACTCTAGTTTCATAAACTAAAAGCTTGGGGTGTTGATTTTAGATATTTTCTAATATGTTAATTAAACACTAGAAATGTCCCTCTCTCCTGTTTTTACTGCACACTGCATGTTTTGATAAGTTGCCTTTTACTTTTATTTAGAACAAAATATTTTTTAACTTCTCTTGAGCACTCTTTTTGAGCATTTTACTATTTACAATTATATTTTAAGTTATCACATATTTGTAATATCCAGCTATGTTTCTGTTATTGATTTTTAGGTTAATTCCAGTGTGGCCTGAGAATATACTTTCTATGGTATCTATTCTTTAAAATTTCTTAAAGTACTTTTATGAATCAAACTTTGGTTTTTCTTGATGAATGTTTCATATGATATTAAGAAGAATATATATTTTGTGGTTGGAGGAATATTCTATAAATGTCAGTTAAATCAAGTTGATTGATTGTGTTGTTCATGTCAACTATATATATCCTTACAGATTTTCTGCCTTGATCTATCAATTACTAAATCAGAGGTTTTGACATTTCCAGCTGTAACACTAGATTTGTCTATTTCTCTTTTCAGTTCTGTCAGTTTTTGTCTCACATTTGATGATCACTTGCTAGAAACATTTAAGCTGAGGATTGTTATATCTCCTTAAATAATTTATTCCTTTATCATTATATAATGCTCATCTTTATCACTGATAATCTTCCTGTTCCAAAGTCCACTTTGTCTGAAATTAATATAGCTTTTTCTTTTTTTTTTTTTTTCAGGTAGAATATATTTTATTTCTGGGTCAGAATGAGAGCTTCAAGGCAATGCTATAATAATATTCTGTTAACTTCACTGCTTGACCATGGAACTTTGATTTTATTATTATTATTTTTTTTATTATACTTTAAGTTTTAAGGTACATGTGCACAATGTGCAGGTTAATTACATATGTATACATGTGCCATGCTGGTGCGCTGCACCCACCAACTCGTCATCTAGCATTAGGTATATCTCCTAATGCTATCCCTTCCCGCCCCACCCCACAACAGTCCCCAGAGTTTGATGTTCCCCTTTCTGTGTCCATGTGTTCTCATTGTTCAATTCCCACCTATGAGTGAGAATATACGGTGTTTGGTTTTTTGGTCTTGCGATAGTTTACTGAGAATGATGATTTCCAGTTTCATCCATGTCCCTACAAAGGACATGAAATCATCATTTTTTATGGCTGCATAGTATTCCATGGTGTATATGTGCCACATTTTCTTAATCCAGTCTATCATTGTTGGACATTTGGGTTGGTTCCAAGTCTTTGCTATTGTGAATAGTGCTGCAATAAACATATGTGTGCATGTGTCTTTAGAGCAGCATGATTTATAGTCCTTTGGGTATATACCCAGTAATGGGATGGCTGGGTCAAATGGTATTTCCAGTTCTAGATCCCTGAGGAATCACCACACGGACTTCCACAATGGTTGAACTAGTTTACAGTCCCACCAACAATGTAAAAGTGTTCCTATTTCTCCACATCCTCTCCAGCACCTGTTGTTTACTGACTTTTTAATGACTGCCATTCTAACTGGTGTGAGATGATATCTCATTGTGGTTTTGATTTGCATTTCTCTGATGGCCAGTGATGGTGAGCATTTATTCATGTGTTTTTTGGCTGCATAAATGTCTTCTTTTGAGAAGTGTCTGTTCATGTCCTTCGCCCACTTTTTGATGAGGTTGTTTGTTTTTTCTTGTAAATTTGTTTGAGTTCATTGTAGATTCTGGATATTAGCCCTTTGTCAGATTAGTAGGTTGCAAAAATTTTCTCCCATTTTGTGGGTTGCCTGTTCACTCTGATGGTAGTTTCTTTTGCTGTACAGAAGCTCTTTAGTTTAATTAGATACCATTTGTCAATTTTGGCTTTGGTTCCCATTGCTTTTGGTGTTTTAGTAATGAAGTCCTTGCCCATGCCTGTGTCCTGAATGGTAATGCCTAGGTTTTCTTCTAGGGTTTTTATGGTTTTAGGTCTAACGTTTAAGTCTTTAATACATCTTGAATTGATTTTTGTATAAGGTGTAAGGAAGGGATCCAGTTTCAGCTTTCTACATATGGCCAGCCAGTTTTCCCAGCACCATTTATTAAATAGGGAATCTTTTCCCCATTGCTTGTTTTTCTCAGGTTTGTCAAAGATCAGATAGTTGTAGATATACGGCGTTATTTCTGAGGGCTCTGTTCTGTTCCATTGATCTATGTCTCTATTTTGGTACCAGTACTATGCTGTTTTGGTTACTGTAGCCCTGTAGTATAGTTTGAAGTCAGGTAGCGTGATGCCTCCAGCTTTGTTCTTTTGGCTTAGGATTGACTTGGCGATGCGGGCTCTTTTTTGGTTCCATATGAACTTTAAAGTAGTTTTTTCCAATTCCGTGAAGAAAGTCATTGGTAGCTTGATGGGGATGGCATTGAATCTATAAATTACCTTGGGCAGTATGGCCATTTTCACGATATTGATTCTTCCTACCCATGAGCATGGAATGTTCTTCCATTTGTTTGTATCCTCTTTTATTTCATTGAGCAGTGGTTTGTAGTTCTCCTTGAAGAGGTGCTTCACGTCCCTTGTAAGGTGGATTCCTAGGTATTTTATTGTCTTTGAAGCAATTGTGAATGGGAGTTCACTCATGATTTGGCGCTCTGTTTGTCTGTTATTGGTGTATAAGAATGCTTGTGATTTGTGTACATTGATTTTGTATCCTGAGACTTTGCTGAAGTTGCTTATCAGCTTAAGGAGATTTTGGGCTGAGACAATGGGGTTTTCTAGATATACAATCATGTCGTCTGCAAACAGGGACAATTTGACTTCCTCTTTTCCTAATTGTATACCCTTTATTTCCTTCTCCTTCCTAACTGCCCTGGCCAGAACTTCCAACACTATGTTGAATAGGAGTGGTGAGAGAGGGCATCCCTGTCTTGTGCCGGTTTTCAAAGGGAATGCTTCCAGTTTTTACCCATTCAGTATGATATTGGCTGTGGGTTTGTCATAGATAGCTCTTATTATTTTGAGATACGTCCCATTGATAGCTAATTTATTGAGAGTTTTTAGCATGAAGGGTTGTTGAATTTTGTCAAAGGCCTTTTCTGCATCTATTGAGATAACCATGTGGTTTTTGTCTTTGGTTCTGTTATATGCTGGATTACATTTATTGATTTGCATATATTGAACCAGCCTTGCATCCCAGGGATGAAGCCCACTTGATCATGGTGGATAAGCTTTTTGATGTGCTGCTGGATTTGGTTTGCCAGTATTTTATTGAGGATTTTTGCATCAATGTTCATCAAGGATATTGGTCTAAAATTCTCTTTTTTGGTTGTGTCTCTGCCCGGCTTTGGTATCAGGATGATGCTGGCCTCATAAAATGAGTTAGGGAGGATTCCCTCTTTTTCTATTGATTGGAATAGTTTCAGAAGGAATGGTACCAGTTCCTCCTTGTACCTCTGGTAGAATTCAGCTGTGAATCCATCTGGTCCTGGACTCTTTTTGGTTGGTAAACTATTGATTATTGCCACAATTTCAGCTCCTGTTATTGATCTATTCAGAGATTCAACTTCTTCCTGGTTTAGTCTTGGGAGAGTGTATGTGTCGAGGAATTTATCCATTTCTTCTAGATTTTCTAGTTTATTTGTGTAGAGGTGTTTGTAGTAATCTCTGATGGTAGTTTGTATTTCTGTGGGATCAGTGGTGATATCCCCTTTATCATTTTTTATTGCGTCCATTTGATTCTTCTCTCTTTTTTTCTTTATTAGTCTTGCTAGCAGTCTATCAATTTTGTTGATCCTTTCAAAAAACCAGCTCCTGGATTCATTAATTTTTGAAGGGTTTTTTGTGTCTCTATTTCCTTCAGTTATGCTCTCATTTTAGTTATTTCTTGCCTTCTGCTAGCTTTTCAATGTATTTGCTCTTGCTTTTCTAGTTCTTTTAATTGTGATGTTAGGGTGTCAATTTTGGATCTTTCCTGCTTTCTCTTGTGGGCATTTAGTGCTATAAATTTCCCTCTACACACTGCTTTGAATGTGTCCCAGAGATTCTGGTATGTTGTGTCTTTGTTCTCGTTGGTTTCAAAGAACATCTTTATTTCTGCCTTCATTTCGTTATGTACCCAGTAGTCATTCAGGAGCAGGTTGTTCAGTTTCCATGTAGTTGAGCGGTTTTGAGTGAATTTCTTAATCCTTAGTTCTAGTTTGATTGCACTGTGGTCTGAGAGACAGTTTCTTATAATTTCTGTTCTTTTAGATTTGCTGAGGAAAGCTTTACTTCCAAGTATGTGGTCAATTTTGGAATAGGTGTGGTGTGGTGCTGAAAAAAATGTATATTCTGTTGATTTGGGGTGGAGAGTTCTGTAGATGTCTATTAGGTCCTCTTGGTGCAGAGCTGAGTTCAATTCCCGGGTATCCTTTTTAACTTTCTGTCACGTTGATGTGTCTAATGTTGACAGTGGGGTGTTAAAGTCTCCCATTATTAATGTGTGGGAGTCTAAGTCTCTTTGTAGGTCACTCAGGACTTGCTTTATGAATCTGGGTGCTCCTGTATTGGGTGCATATATATTTAGGATCATTAGCTCTTCTTGTTTAATTGATCCCTTTACCATTATGTAATGGCCTTGTCTCTTTTGATCTTTTTTGGTTTAAAGTCTGTTTTATCAGAGACTAGGATTGTAACCCCTGCCTTTTTTTGTTTTCCATTTGCTTGGTAAATCTTCCTCCATCCTCTTATTTTGAGCCTATGTGTGTCTCTGCATGTGAGATGGGTTTCCTGAATACAGCACACTGATGGGTCTTGACTCTTTATCCAATTTGCCAGTCTGTGTCTTTTAATTGGAGCATTTAGTCCATTTACATTTAAAGTTAATATTGTTATGTGTGAATTTGATCCTGTCATTATGATGTTAGCTGGTTATTTTGCTTGTTAGTTGATGCAGTTTCTTCCTAGTCTCGATGGTCTTTACATTTTGGCATGATTTTACAGCTGCTGGTACCGGTTGTTCCTTTCCATGTTTAATGCTTCCTTCAGGAGCTCTTTTAGGGCAGGCCTGGTGGTGACAAAATCTCTCAGCAGTTGCTTGTCTGTAAAGTATTTTATTTCTCCTTCACTTATGAAGCTTAGTTTGGCTGGATATGAAATTCTAGGTTGAAAATTCTTTTCTTTAAGAATGTTGAATATTGGCCCCCACTCTCTTCTGGCTTGTAGAGTTTCTGCTGAGAGATCAGCTGTTAGTCTGATGGGCTTCCCTTTGTGGGTAACCCGACCTTTCTCTCTGGCTGCCCTTAACATTTTTTCCTTCATTTCAACTTTGGTGAATCTGACAATTATGTGTCTTGGCGTTACTCTTCTCAAGGAGTATCTTTGTGGTGTTCTCTGTATTTCCTGAATCTGAATGTTGGCCTGCCTTCCTAGATTGGGAAGTTCTCCTGGATAATATCCTGCAGAGTGTTTTCCAACTTGGTTCCATTCTCCCCGTCACTTTCAGGTACACCAATCAGACGTAGATTTGGTCTTTTCACATAGTCTCATATTTCTTGGAGGCTTTTTTTGTTTCTTTTTATTCTTTTTTCTCTAAACTTCCCTTCTCGCTTCATTTCATTCATTTCATCTTCCATCGCTGATACCCTTCCTTCCAGTTGATTGCATCGGTTCCTGAGGCTTCTGCATTCTTCATGTAGTTCTCGAGCCTTGGCTTTCAGCTCCAGCTCCTTTAAGCACTTCTTTGTATTGGTTATTCTAGTTATACATTCTTCTAAATTTTTTTCAAGTTTTTAACTTCTTTGCCTTTGGTTTGAATTTCCTCCTGTAGCTCGTAGTTTGATCGTCTGAAGACTTCTTCTCTCAACTCATCAAAGTCATTCTCCGTCCAGCTTTGTTCCATTGCTGGTGAGGAACTGCGTTCCTTTGGAGGAAGAGAGGTGCTCTGCTTTTTAGAGTTTCCAGTTTTTCTGCTCTGTTTTTTCCCCATCTTTGTGGTTTTATCTACTTCTGGTCTTTGATGATGGTGATGGGTTTTTGGTGTGGATGTCCTTTCTATTTGTTAGTTTTCCTTCTAACAGACAGGACCCTCAGCTGCAGGTCTGTTGGAGTTTGTTAGAGGTCCACTCCAGACTCTGTTTGCCTGGGTATCCGCAGCGGTGTTTGCAGAACAGCGGTTTTTCGTGAACCGCGAATGCTGCTGTCTGATCGTTCCTCTGGAAGTTTTGTCTCAGAGGAGTACCCGGCCGTATGAAGTGTCAGTCTGCCCCTACTGGGGGTTGCCTCCCAGTTAGGCTGCTCAGGGGTCAGGGATCAGGAACCCACTTGAGGAGGCAGTCTGCCCGTTCTCAGATCTCTAGCTGCGTGCTGGGAGAACCGCCGCTCTCTTCAAAGCTGTCAGACAGGGACATTTAAGTCTGCAGAGGTTACTGCTGTCTTTTTGTTTGTCTGTGCCCTGCCCCCAGAGGTGGAGCCTACAGAGGCCGGCAGGCCTCCTTGAGCTGTGGTGGGCTCCACCCAGTTCGAGCTTCCCAGCTGCTTTGTTTACCTAAGGGAGCCAGGGCAATGGCGGGCGCCCCTCCCCCAGCCTCGCTGCCACCTTGCAGTTTCATCTCAGACTGCTGTGCTAGCAATCAGCCAGACTCCGTGGGCGTAGGACCCTCCCAGCCAGGTGCCGGATATTATCTCCTGGTGTGCCGTTTTTTAAGCCAGTCGAAAAGCGCAGTATTAGGGTGGGAGTGACCTGATTTTCCAGGTGCCATCTGTCACCCCTTTCTTTGATTAGGAAAGGGAACTCCCTGACCCCTTGCGCTTCCCGAGTGAGGCAATGCCTCGCCCTGCTTCCGCTCGCGCCCGGTGCGCTGCACCCACTGACCTGCACCCACTGTCTGGCACTCGCTAGTGAGATGAACCCGGTACCTCAGATGGAAATGCAGAAATCACCTGTCTTCTGCGTCGCTCACACTGGGAGCTGTAGACCGGAGCTGTTCCTATTCGGCCATCTTGGCTCCTCCCAGCTTTTTCTTTAATATACTCTGATAACCTCTCTTTTAATTGGGACATTTAGATAATTCATATTTAAAGTGATTACTGATATAACTTCATTACATTTCTATTGCCAGAGAAAAGAACCAATAAGATACACACACACGTTCACACACAAACATGCACAAAAATATTTATTATAAGGTTTTGTTTCAAGTGATTATGAAGACTGACAAGTATCAATAACCACAGAGTGAACTGGCAAGGCGAAGACCCAGGAGAGCTGATTGTGGTGTTCCAGTTGGAGTCCAAAGGCCTGTGGACTAGGAAAGCTGATTCTGTAGCTTCCATCTGATGGTTGGCAGGCTTGAGATCCATGAGCTTCTGAAGTTTCAGCTCTGGTTCAAAGTCAGGGGAAAAGTTGATATCTCGATTCAAAGGCAGTAAGGCACGAAATAATTCCCTCTTACTCAAGGGAGGGTTAGATTTTGGATCTATTCAGGCCTTCAATTGAAGGAATTAGGCCCACCCATAAGAGGAACGACAATCAGCTTTACTCAATCTACTGATTTCAATGCTAATTTTGTTCATTTTACCAAAATCATCATCACAGAAACACTGAGAATGTTTAATCCAATATCTAGAAACTCCATGGCACAATCAAGTTGACATACAAAATTAACTATCATAATATTTATAAAGTTTAGGACATTTTCTATTTGTTGAACTTGTTCTTGTCCATATTCCCACTCTTTTTTGCTGTTTTTCCTGGTTTTAATTGACCATTTTATATTTCCATTTTATCTCCTAAATTTAAAAAAAAAAAACACTTGTTGCTCTAGAGTTTGCAATATTCATTCACAACTAATCTAAGTCCACCTTCCAATAACACCATGGTGCTTCATATCCAGTGGAAGTACTTTATGACAGAGTAGTTCAAATCCTACTTCCTGTGCCTCGTAAGTTTAGTTTGTTCATCTAATCAATTCATATGCTATAATCCGTTAATACATTATTACTGTTATTGAACAGTTGGTTTTTAGGTCAATTAAGAATAAGAATAATAAAACATTTTATTTTGACTTCATTTATTTTTCTCCAGTGCTTTTTCTTTCTCTATAGGGATTTGACTATCTGACCTATATCATTTTCCTCCTCTGTGAGAAGTGTATTTGGAAATTTCTTATAGGGCATGTCTACTGGTAACGAATTCTTTCAGTGTTTGTTATCTGAGAAAATCTACTTCACATTTAAAAGATATTTCTGCTGGATATAGAATTCAAGTTTAGCGAGCTTCTTTTTTAACATGGTAAATATTTTTACTTCATTCTTTTCTTGCTTGCATAGTTTCAGACAAAAATTATTATCTTGTCCCTGTATAAGGTGTCTTTCCTTCACCCTGGTTCCTTTCAACATGTTTTCTTTGTCTTTGGTTTTCTGTAGTGTAAACAATATTCTTGGTGTAGATTTTTTGGTATTTATCTTGCTTGATGCTGTTGTGTGTCCTTAATTTTTAAAATTACTCTGCCATTATCACTTCAAATATGTACATATATTTTTGGCTGTGTTCATTTCTACTTTTTTTTTCTTGGATCTCAATTATGCGTTTGTGCCTAGGCTACACCTTTTGAGGTTGTCCCATGGTTCTTGAATGTTTTCTCCTGTTTATCTCTTTAATTCTTTTCTTTTTCCTTTTCTATTTGGGTTTTGGAAGTTTTCATGGACATATCTTTAAGCTTACTGACTCTTTACTCAGCCATATCCTATCTAATTGTGAGCTGATGAAAAGTATTCTTCATTTGTGTTGTCATTTTTATGTCTAGCATTTCTTTTTGGTTTTCTTAGGGTTTCCATCTTTTTGCTTATATTACCAATCTCTTTTTTATGTTGTTTACTTTTTTCATTAGGCTTCTTAACGTATCAATCATAGCTATATTAAATTCCTGCCTGATGATTCCAAAATGTAACTCATACCTGAATCTGGTTAGGATCTTAGCTTTGTTTTTTTCAGACTGTTTTCTCTTGTCTTTTAGCTTGCCTTATAAATTGTTATTGATATCCAGGGATGTTTTATCAAGTAGTAGAAACTGGAGTAAATAGGCCTTTAGTTAAAATTTTATGTTAACACGAGTAGGAGTTGGACTTTGTTGAGGTTTGCTCTAGGTATAAATGCCTAAGGCTTCAACTACCTCCAATGTATTTGTATCTCTCCTCTTGACTTTTGGCTTCACTAAGCATTCCTCTTATATAGATACTATACCTTGTAGCTGTTTTTACTATTATTCAGTGTTGTTATACTGTAGTTCTTTTGATGTGGTTGTAAGACGTTTGGAAAAAAATGTGCCCCATAATCGTTTGATTTAGTCTCAGTCTTTTAGTCTGTGTCCCTGGGCTGTGATCTTCACAAGAGTTTCTTATTCTCATTCCCTTAGGTGAGACAACAATTCTAGAGGGGTGTAGGAGGAGTGTTGTATCTACCCTTCCTGAAGGTGGAATAAGATTCTGGCAAAATATTTCCCCTTTAGAGTAGCCTTGTTTTGTCTGGAATATTCTGACCTTATGTTAAAATTGTTACTCTCCCATCCCTCTGGTAGAGCCATGAAGGATTTTTCTCGACTCCACAGCATAAGGACGTGGTTAGGTTATTGAACTTAAAACTCACAAAAGTGTGGAGACCATCTAAGAATACATTCTTCAGGGGTTTCTCACTCTCATGCTAGTCCATAATTACCCTCCAGAAAATTGTTCAAAATTGTTGTTTAGATGTTCTTACCAGTTTATGGCTCCAGCATCTTCTACTTCAGGTAAGTAGATTCTGACTCTGACTTTATTAGCCAGATTATACAGACTGAATGTATTCATCCAAAATTCATATGTTGAAACTAAATTCCCAGTGTGATGTTATTTGATGGTGGTGTGTTAGGGGGGTGATTAGGTCATGAGAGTGTAATTCTCATGAAAGATATTCGTGTCCTAATGAAAGATATCTCCCTTCTCCCTTATACTGTGTGAGGACATAGAGAGAAGACAGCCTTCTATGAACCAGGAAGTGGGCCCTCACTGGACACCAAATCTTCCTTTGCCTGGATCTTAGACTTTCCAGTCTCCAGAACTGTGAGAAATAATTTTTGTTTCTTATAAGCCACCTACTTACAGTATTTTGTTACATTAGCTCAAATAGACCAAAACACCAGTTTCTCCAGCGTTCAGTGGAATAATTTGTCCTGTCACCTCAGTTATCTGATGAGTTTAAAGGAAGCTGATTTTCACTTTGCTTAACTATCTTCTTGTTGTAAGGATGGAGATAAAAATTGCTAAGCTCTTTATGTGTTAGAGCTGAAATCAGAGTTTCTGTTTCCAGAATATTGAAATTTCTGGATACAATTAGGAAATATGTGAGCATTCAGCCAGCTTCAAATACATGTCTGTCTCAAAGTTTTGGGGTTTTAGTCTTCTTGGTTTTCTTTGTTTCTTCTAAGATCATAGTTGTAATCATAATAGTACTACAAATTTTCTATTTTTATTATTGCCAGGAAAAATATTTAGCTTCAATACTTAATATTTTAAATAAATTTACAATAGCATTCACAATAATACTGGATATATTATCATTGACAGAATTAACTTATAAAATCTCTATTCAATGAATTGGATGCTAAAAAATCAAACCATTACTGGAATTAGTTTTGAAGAATCTGATGTCACTGGTGTCAACGAAGAATTCGTGAACTTCTTCTAACAGAGTCAACATATTAATTTTGTTTTCATTTCTTTTTACAAGTGCAAGACAATTTGAATAAAAATGGAGCAAGAGTAATTTGGAAAACCAGGCACTTGATCTAAATGGAAAGTCATGCTTTACAGTGTGATATGTAATGACAACATTTGCTGTTGAGCATATCAAACCATAATGTTCAATACAATCTATGAAAAAACACATCAAAGACATTCAAACTTCTCTCCCTATATTCATTCCTCAATAGGGTTGCTCATCTTCTATTTCTCGTACACATCTTGGGTAACTACAACCTGCAATTTATTTTGTTTTCGATTGATACTGCTGACTGCAACCTAATAACCAATCTCTCAGACCTCAACTTCACTGCTGGCAGTATCAGTGCACATTGAGTTATTTCTCTGATCACTGCCTGAGTCCAAATGACTTAGCTTTTCTTAGGTACCTGTGTCTGCAAGCATTTAGTTTGGTTAGTGCAATATGCTATGTTTTTGGAAGGAAGGTGTTGGTTATGTTCTATATAGAAAAGGTTGAGAAAATATCCAAGTGATTTCTGGTTACTGTTCAAATTAAACCACAGTGGGGATTCTGTTTAATGCAGAGGTCTCATACACTACCAAAAGAGGCCATGATAGAAACCAGAAGTACAAAGTGAGAAAAATAAGTTCATCCGGATTTATTTTAATGCAATGAAGAATTGATTCAATGATAAATAAGAGAGGTATTGAGGCAGTAGACCGGGATAAAGTGGGGGATTCGTTTTTACCTTATCTGTGTTTGTTCTTTCTCCAAGCTAAACACCCTTGGTGGCTTGGCAATTCTTATACAAAATAGCTCATTTCACCATTATTTTCTTTTCTTCTGGTGAAATCCAGTTTGTGAGTAAGTTTGTTAAAGGAGAGTCGTCAAAATGAAGCACCACACTCTGAGTGTTGTGTCACCTGAAGTAAGAAGAATGGGAAACAGCTCCCCTCCCTGCCATCTTTGCTCTAAATGAGAACATAATTATATCAATGTGGCCTAAGTCCAAATCAAGTTTTGGATCATTCCAATTATCTTTTTCTGTATAGAAACTACTCCAATGTTGAGTGCCTAAGTACAACAATTTACAACAATGTATTATGATGTGTCCTGGTTCTAGAGATTGACAGACTCAACTGAACAGTTATTGCTTGGGGTATCACATATGTTGTAACCAGGCGGCAGCTGAGGCTGGAGTCAAGTGGAGGCTTCTCCATTTACATGCCTCATGGCAGGCCTGTCTACTCATCTCTCTCTCAATGTGACTAGTGTACACCCCTCACTGCATAGTGGTCCCAGGGCAGGCTGACTTGTATGGCAGCTTGCTTCTTCCAGAGTGAGCATTCCAAGAGACCAGGGAGAACCTGCAAGACTTTTTCTGACTAGCCCCAGTTGTCATCTCAATGTTACATTGACTACATTTTATCAGTTGCAAATGAGTCATACAGCTAGCCCAAATTCATGTGGAAGAGATTTATGTAAGTACTGGGAGTTACAGTTCATTGGGTATCCATCTTTGGGTAAATTTATTTTAAAAATAGTTTTGCTTTAGTTGTCATGTCTAGAGTATAGTTTTAGTTTGTGCTAATCTTTCCCTTAACTAAAACTTTTATTTTTCCAGCATTATGTTATTAAAATTTGTTTTTCTCTTGGCCTTTAATATTCTCATTTCTTTCCTCCGCCTCCTTCTACTTTTATCTCTGCTGCTTTTGTCTGCCCATCGCTATCCATTTTTTTATTTCAAACTTTTACATTTGACCTGTCTTTCTAGCTTGCTAAGAGCCTTCTGAATGCTTAATTTGTTATCTATAATATTTATTATTTTTCCAACTCCATGTCTGCACAAGTTTAATAAGGATCTTATCAAAGTTTGCAGCCAATTCATAGAGATATGGCAAAGAAGAGAGTCAGGGAAAAATCACAGAACATGTCAAAATGAGTTGAACTTGAGCCCTGTTGATGGGTCTTTGGTTATATTCATTTGCCCAATTTGCCATACTGTGTACATTTCTCCATTTTACACAACAGGATATCATGTGAGGGTTTGTCAAGCAGCTTTCTGAAAACCATTTTCATTTTCTCTGCAGCACATCCCTGAGCTTATAGTCTCATAACCATATCAAAAAAGACAATTGAACTAGCTTAGTGTGACTTGTTTAATGGCTTATATTAGTTCCTCATCATCACCACTCTCCTTTATAGGTGTTCTAACACTGTTCTTTTATTAATAGACTCTGGGAAATTATTCAAACTGGCATCAAGATCTCTGGTTTGCAGAATATGCCTTCTTTTTGGTCTCAAAGCTTGCAAATGCCTTTGACAGTCTAATTTCTCCTGTGCTACTTAACTAATTGTTAGTAGTAAAAATTCCACATTTTAATTGCCATATCTTTTATTGCCTTAAAATTTAATTCGTCCAGTGCAGAATATGAAAAACAATTTTGTCATTCTCACAATTTCTTTATTTTTGACTCAGATTCCTCTTACTTATAGCCACTGCTACATTTTCCATTCTAGTGTAAAATATTTTCTTTAACAACAGAAAAAGAGGGCACAACATGAGTGAAATAATATTTCTTTCCTCAGTGTCATTATTAATATTTTCTCAAGGAGGGGGCTGACAGCTTTTTGGCTCCTCTTGCTCTTAGCATTGCTAAAATCACCTTTTTAAATTCTTGATTAGTTTTCATCTTTTCCTATAAATGCCAGTTTATCATTTGGGATGTGACTGATTCTTGATTATATCTTTTTCAGGTTTTATACAAAAAAATTCAATCTGAGCTTAACCCAGAGGTGTTGTTGTTGTTGTTTGTAAAATCAGATCAGTCTCTTTACATATTTATGATTTATGCCTTGCTTTTCCCCACCAAACATTTAAGGTGATTATATTTCAATACATTCCAAAATTCTTCCTCACTGAGTCATTCATAATTATGCATTCAGAATTATTTTTTTTCAAAACCTGCCAGTACTGCTCTAACACTTTCCCATTTAGAGACTTAGCAGCAATTGCTCTTCCTTTCTAAAATCTGGAAATACAATCCTGTGTGCATCTTTCTCCTATTTGCTGACAATTCTCTGATGACATGTAAATATTCCTCTAAGGTCATTGATATGGTTCGGCTCTGTGTCCTGACCCAAATCTCACGTTGAATTGTGATCCTGAGTGTTGGAGGTAGAGCCTGGTGGGAGGTGATTGGCTCATGGGAGTGGCCAATTTCTCCCTCTTGGAATGGAAGAATTTACCCAATGCCTGTACTCCCATTGTATCCTGAAGGTACCTAACTTGTTTTTTTTTTTTTAATTTTACAGGCACATAGGTGAAAGGGTCTTGCTTTGCCTCCAATGAGGCTTTGGACTTGGACTTCTGAGTTAATTCTAGAATGAGTTAATACTCTGGGGGACTGTTGGGAAGGCATGATCGTGTTTTGAAATGTCAGAGGGACATGAGATTTGAGAGGGGCCAGGAGCAGAATGATATGGTTTGGTTTGTGTTGCCACCCAAATCTCATGTTGAATTGTGATCCTGATCCTGAGTGTTGGAGGTGCAGCCTGGTAGGAAGTGACTGGATCATGAGATGGTTTCTAATGGTTTAGCACATCCTCCTAGTGCTGTCTCATGATGGAGTTCTCATGAGATCTGGTTGTTTGAAACTGTGTAGCACTTCCCCTTTTGCTCTCTCTCTTTCCTGCTCTGCCATTTGAACATGTGGCAGCTTCCCCTTTCCGTCTGCCGTAACTGTGATTTCCCTGAGGCCTCCCCAGCCACGCCTCCTGTACAGCTTGTGGAACTGTGAGCCAATTAAACTTCTTTTCTTTATAAATTACTGAGTCTCAGCTTTAGTTGAGTTCAATCTATACACACTTTTTATAACTAGTTTATATATGATCTTTTATGTCTTTTGTCCCTTTGTTTTCATTTTTTAGACTTATAATATTTGGTTTGATATATTAATTAATATTCCTATTTATTCCTATTTTATTCCTACTTAGTATCCAAATATTATCAATATTCTGATATTATATTGATAGCATCTAAATAGTATCAATAGGCTAATATTGTTACCAAGCAATATTGTTACCAAACAATATTTGCGCATAGAAGCAAATACCATGGCACTAGATTTTGAGAATAGAGAAGCTTTATTGCAAGTTGACCGGCACATAGACAAGAGGAAACTCTCAAATCTGTCTCCCCAAGCTGAAGAATGAATTGGGATTTATAAGCAAGGTTATGGGGTGTGAGCTGATTGGATCTTCCAATGAGGTGATGCCAGGATACATAATCTAACAGGATCATTCCCTAGAGCAACACAAGAAAGGACTTGATCTGATTGAATATTAGATCCTGCCATGCAGTATCCACCTCTTCATTCAGTCCCCACTCCTTGGTTTGAGCACTTGAGTTTCACCTAAGTGGTTATGTACTTGGCTCATCTGGACATGCTCAGTTCATGTGACCTTCAACCTGGGGGTTCATAGCAACTAAAAAATAACTCACAAGTTTATTACATAAAAGTTGAGACAGATTATTTTAGTGAAATTACAACAATATTAAATTTCTCTTTTTAATAGCATCTTTCCCTAGTTAAAAATATATCTTAATGTTTACTTTTTCAAATTATATAATTTTCACAGATTACTCTTTCATCTTCATTTCAATCTTTGTTATAATCATAGAACTAACATGTGTATGCCTGTGAAAAGAATTTCTCACCACCAATCCTTTAAAATTATTTTCCCAATTATCCTTTGGTTAAAATAAAGTCTCTTCTATAATAAATCATCTATAATAAATTTTACCTGAACAGCTCATGAGTATAATATCCACCAAATTATTGCATGTTGAAAATAGTTTTCCACATTCTTGATTCTTAAAATGTTTGTCTTGAATTTTTAAAAAATTGTTACTCTAAAGTTATAAATTATAAAGGATATCATTAAGACATTTTATACTAAACTTGTTTGGCTTTTTAATTTTTTGTTTCTTTTGACTTTTTCTTTTCTTTCATGTTTTTCATGAACACCCAAAAGGACTTTTTTCCTCATGTCAAAGTTAAACGATAGAAAAATTATTTTTCAGAATTGATCTTTTTAGCTAAATTTTCTAGTTAAGTACTACCTCCGTTAATTCCAGCCTGGACAACATGGTGAAACCATGTCTTTACTGAAAATACAAAAATTAGCAAGACAGGTGATGCACACGTGTAATCCCAGCTGCTCAAGTGGCTGAGGCAGGAGAATCACTTGAACCCAGGAGGCAGAGGTTGTAGTAAGCCAAGGCCATGCCACTGTATCTAGCCTGGACATCACAGTGAGACTGTAAAAAAAAAAAAAAAAAAAAAAAGAACTAGCTCCATTCAAAATGAAGTTTCTTATTTTTTTATTTCTGAAACATAGTTAGAAATTCATTTAATATTAAACGTTAGTACTATTGATAGGTGGAGCAAGATGGAAGAACAGAACCCTCCAAACATCTCCTCTCCCCACTGTAGGAACACAAAATTGAACAACCATCCACACAAGAAAGCACCTTGATAAGAACCAAAAATCAAGTGAGTAATCACAGTGCCTGGTTTTAACATCATTACAAGGAAAGAGAAACTGAAGACGGAAGGAAAAGACTGTCTTGAATTCCCAGTGCCATCCTTCACCATCCCCCCACAGCAGCTGTATAGTGCAGGGAGATAATCTGTGTGTTTTGGGAGAGAGAGCTTGTGAGACTGCATTGGAACTCAATACTGCCCTCTCACAGCAGAAAGCAATACAGAGAAGAACTCAGCTTGTGCCCACAGAGAAAGTCTTTAGACCAGACCTAGACAGAGGTGACTGAAACTTAGGGCACCAGGCAGTGTGTTGAGGCCAGCATTCCAGCCTCTAGCTTCTTGATGACATTTCTAGACACACCATGGGCCAGAAGGAAACCCACTGCCTTGAATGGAAGGATCCAGTCCTGGCAGAATTCATCACCTGCTGACTAAAGAGCCCTAGGACTGTGAATAATCTGCAATGGTAGCCAGGCAGCACTCGGTGCAGACCTTGGGTGAGACACAAGGCTGTGCCGGCTTTAGGTATGACAGAGCATACTCCCAGCAGTGTGTGCATACAGGGAAAGACTCCTTGTTGAAGAAAGAAGAAGGAAGAGTAAAGAGAACTTTGTCTTCCAGCTTGGGCATCAGCTTGCCCACAGTAGGGTAGAACATGAAGCAGGCTCCTGGGGTCCCTAATTGCGGGCTTGTCTCCTGGGGTCCCTAATTCCAGGGCTTGGCTCCTGGGAGGCATTTCTAGATCTGCCCTGAGCCAGAAGGGAGCCCACTTCCCTGAAGGGATAACCCATGCCTAAGAGCATTCACCAAAAGCTGACTGAGAAGCCCTTGGACATTGAAGAACACTGGTGGTAGCCAGGCTCACAACAGGTCTGGGGCAGTGGTGGCCACAGGGAGAGATTCTGTCTGCATGAAGAAGGAAGAGGGAAGAGTGACAAAGTCACTTGGTTGCCAGCTCAGCCACAATAGAATAGAGCACCAGGTAGATTCCTAAGGTCCCCAACTGTGGGTCTTGGCTCCTGGACAGCATTTCTGGACCTGCCTGGACCAGGGGGAGCTCACCACCCCCAAGGGAAAGACATAAGTCTGGCTGGCTTTACCATCTGCTGACTGCATAGTCCTTGGGCCTTGAATGAACACTGACAGTAGCCAGGCAGTGGTCACCATGTTCCTTGGGTGAGACCCAGTGCTATGCTGTCTTTGAGTCTGACCCACTGCAGTCCCAGTGATGGTGACCACAGGGATGCCTGTGTCGTCCCTAACCCACCTCCAGGTATCTCAGCATGGAAACAGTAATCTGTTTAAGGGAAGGGAAGAAAACAAGAGTCTCTGCCTGGTAATTCAGGTAATTCTTCTGGATCTTACCCAAGACAACCAAGGTGGTACCCCCATGAGGCTTCAAGAGCCACATCATTACTGGGCTTGGGGTGCTCCTTGATGCAGATATGGCTCCAGTAACCAAAGATTTAGATCACAATACATAATACCCTTAAATACTTGGAAAGTCTTTCCAAGAAGGATAGGCACAAACAAGCCCAGACTGCAAACACTGCAGTAAATACCAACTCTTCAATGCCCAGACGTCTACAAATATCCACAAGCATCAAAAGCATCCATGAAGACACGACCTCACCAAACAAACTAAATAAGAAACCACTGACCAATCCCAGAGTGACAGAGATGTCTGATCTTTTAGACTGATAATTCAAAATAGCTGTTTTGAGGGCGCTCAACAAAATTCAAGATAACACAGAGAAGGAATTTAGAATCGTATCAGATAAGCTTAACAAAGAGATCAAAGTAATTTTTAAAAATTAAGCAGAAATTCTGGAGCTTAAAAATTCATTTGACACTAAAGAATACATCAGAGTCTCTACAGCAGAATTGGTCAAGCAGAAGAAAGAATTAGTAAACTTGAAAACAGGCTATTTGAAAATACACAGTTATAGGAGACAAAAGAAAGAAGAATGAAAAAGAATAAAGAATGCCTGCAAAATATAGAAAATAACCTCAAAAGGGTAAATGTAAGAGTTATTGGCCTTAGGAGGAAAAGAGATATTGGGGTAGAAAGTTTATTCAAAGGGATGATAATAGAGAATAGAATGTACCAAACCTAGAAAAAGATATCAATACTCAACTATAAGAAGGTTATAAGACACTAAGCAGATTTAACTAAAATTAAACATAGCACCAGAGAAAATTACTTTCATTTAAAGGAAGACAGGGCCAGGTGTGGTGGTTCATGCCTGTAATCCAAGCACTTGGTGGGGAAAAGTGGGTGGATCACTTGAGGTCAGGAGTTCAAGCCCAGCCTGGCCAACATGGTGAAACTCCATCTCCACTAAAAATGCAAAACTTAGCCATTCATGGTGACATGCGCCAGTAATCCCAGCTACTTGGGAAGCTGAGGCAGTAGAATTGCTTGTACCTGGGAGGCAGAGGTTGCAGTGAGCCGAGATCACACAACTGCACTCCAGCTTGGGCAACAGAGCAAGACTACATATTAAAAAAAAAAAAAGGAAAACAGGAAGGAAAGAATGGAGGAAGAGAAAAGCACAAAACAACAACAACAAAATAACAAAATGGCAAGAGTAAGTCCTCACTTATTAATAATAATATTGAATGTAAATGGGCTAAATTCTCCAGTCAAAAGACATAGAGTGACTGAATGAATTAAACACAAGACCCAACAGTCTGTTGCCTACAAGAAACACACTTCAACTATAAAGACATACATACACTGAAAATAAAGGGATGGAAAAAGGTATTCCATGCAAATGGAAACCAAAAAACAGCAGGAGTAGCTATACTTATATCAGACAAAATAGATTTCAAGACAAAAACTATAAACAGAGAAAAATAGGTCATTATATAATGATAAAGGAGTCAATTCAGCAAAAATATAATATTTGTTATATAATATATAATAATTATATATAATATATAATAATTGTAAATATATACACATACAATGTAGAAACACACAGACATATAAACAAACAGTTTTAGAGCTACACTATTAGCTGGAGACTTCTACACCACACTTTCAGCACTGGACATATCATCCAATGAGAAAATCAGCAAAGAAACTTGATGGCTTCAGTGCTGAATTCCACCGAACATTTAGGGAAGATACCAACTCTACTAAAACTACTCCAAAAAATAGAGGAGGAGGGAATACTTCCAGATTCATTCTACAAGTCCAGTATTACCCTGATACCAAAATCAGACAAAGACATATTTAAAAAAAGAAAACTACAGGCCAGTATACCTGATGTAACTGATGCAAAAATCTTCAGGAAAATACTAGCAAACTGAATTCAACAACACATTAAAAAGATCATTTCTCATGACCAAGTGGGATTTATCTCAGGAATGAAAGTATGGTTTTACACAAATCCATCAACATGGTATATCGTATCAATGGAATGAAGGACAAAAATCATGTGATCATTTCAATTGATGCTAAAGAAGTATTTGATAAAAATTAAGTATCCCTTTATGATTAAAAAACTTCACAAAACTGGGTACAGAAGGAACTTACCTCAACACAATAAAAGCCAGATACAACATATGCACACCTAGTATCATATTGAATGGGGTAAAAAGAAAGCCTTTCCTCTAAGCACTGAAACAATACAAGGATGCCCACTTTCATTGCTCAACATAGTACTGGAAGTCTTAACTGGAACAATTTAACAAGAGAAAAAAATGAACAATGAACAACCACATTGGAAATGATAAAGTTAAATTATCCTTATTTTCAGATGACATGATCTTATATTTAGAAAACCCTAAAGACTCCACCAAAAACACTATTAGCACTGACAAACAAATTCAGTAAATTTGTAGAATATAAAATCAACGTACAAAAGTGTGTAGCATTTCTATATGCCAACAATGAGCAATCTGAAAAAGAAACTGAAAAAGTAATCAAATTTATAATGGCCACAAATAAAATAAAATACATGGGAATTAACATAACCAAAGAAGTGAAAGATCTCTATACTGACAACTATAAAATACAAATGAAAGAAATTGAAGAGGACAACAAAAAAAATGGAAATGACATTCTTATGGAAATAGAAAAAAAAATTCTATTACTTTCTTTTTTTTGACATGGAGTTTTTCTCTTGTTCCCCAGGCTAGAGTGCAATGGCACAGTCTCGGCTCACCGCAACCTCCGCCTCCCGGGTTCAAGTGATTCTCCTGCCTCAGCCTCCTGAGTAACTGGGATTACAGGCATGCACCACTACTCCCGGCTAATTTTTTTGTATTTTTTGGAGAAATGGGATTTCTCCATGTTGGCCAGGCTGGTCTCGAACTTCCAGCCTCAGGTGATCCTCCCACCTCGAACTCCCAAAGTGCTGGGATTACAGGTGTAAGCCACCACGTCTGGCCAAAAAAAAAAAAAAATCAAATATTTATATGGAACTACAAAAGATTCAGAATAGCCAAAGTCATCCTGAGAAAAAAAGAACAAAACTAGAGGAATCACACTACCTGACTTCTAATTATACCATATAGTTATAGGAAACAAACAGCACAGCATAAAAACAGACACATAGACCAATGGAACAGAGTAGAGAACCCAAAAATTAATTGGCAAAGGTGCCAAGAACATACATTGGAAAAAGGACAATTTTTCCAGTAAGTGGTTCTGGAAAACTGGATATCCATATGCAGAAGAATAAAACTAGACCCTTATCTCTCACCATATAGAAAAATCAAATCCAAATGAATTAAAGGCTTAAATCTAAGATCTCAACCTATGACCACTGAAAGACAACATTGAGGAAACTCTCCAGGACATTGGTTTGGGCAAAAATTTATTGGATAATACCCCACAAGCATGGGCAACCAAAGTAAACATGAACAAATGGGATCACATCAAGTTAAGAAGCTTCTGCATAACGAAGAATATAACAAAGTGAAGAAACAACATACAGAATGGAAGAAAATATTTGCAAACTATTAATCTAGCAATGTATTAATAACCAGAACATGTAAACAGCTCAAACAACTCAATAGGAAAAAATTAATAGTCTGATTTAAAAATGGGCAAAAGATCTGAACAGACATATCTTAGACGAAAACATACTAATGGAAAACAGGTATGTAAAAATGATGTTCAACATTATTGATCATCAGAGAAACGCAAATCAAAACTAAAATGAAATATCATCTTACCCCAGTAAAAATGGCTTTTATCCAAAAAGCAGGCAATAATGAATTCTGACAAAAATGTGGAGAAAAGGGAATGCTTTTACACTGTTGGTGGGAGTGTAAATTAATAATGCTACTATCAAGAACAGTAGACAGGTCCCTCAAAATCTGAAACTAGAGCTGCCATATGATCCAGCAATCCCACTGCTAGGTATCTACCCCAAAGAAGGTAACTCAGTATATCGAAGAAATTTCTGCATTCCCATGTTTATTGCAGCACTATTCACAGTAGCCAATATGTGGAAGCAACCTAAGTGCCCATCAACAGATGAATGAATAAAGAAAATATGGTGCATATACACAATGGAGTACTATAAAGCCATAAAAAGGAGATCCTGTCATTTTCAGTATCCAGGATGGAACTAGAGATCATTATGTTAAGTGAAATAAGCCAGGCACTGAAAGACAAATTTGCATGTTGTCATTCATTTGTGGGAGCTAAAAATTCAAATAATTGAAGTCATGGAAATAAAGAGTAGAATGATGGGTACCAGAGGCTGGGAAGCATAGTGGGTGGAGGGGGTTAATGGGTACAAAAATATATTTAGATAGAATGAGTAAGATCTACTATTTCATAGCACAACAGGGTGACTATAGCCAAAAATAATTTATTGTACATTTAAAAATAACTAAAAGAATATAATTGGAATGCTTGTAACACAAAGGAATTATAAATTCTTGGGATGATGGACACTGCATTTACCCTGTTGCAAACACTGCACATTGTATGTCTGTATCAAAATATTTCATGTGCCCCATAAATATATACACCTACTGTGTATTCATAAAAATAAACAGATGAAAATTAGTTCTTTATACATTATGAATATTTCTGTTTTTCAGAATGTCAAATTATATTTATGTTGAATCATTTCTGCCTTCAACATCTATCACTTTATTTCTATTTTTTAAATACTTCTTTTCCTGTGTCATTTTCTTGAATCTTTTTATGCAATTCTTTGTTTTTCTTATTGAATTCTCAGCATATGCATTCATACTTTGCAATTTGTTCTTTATTTTCTGAAATAATCTTTTTCTTATTCTTAAGTATCTTTCCTAAAATTTACTTGGCTTGGTTTAAATTACCCTATATCTACATTTGCTTTCGTATGTAAATTTGCTTGTTTTGTTATTATAATTTGCTTCATGGTTTTATATTGTATGTATGTGCATATGTGCATGTTTGTGTATTTTCTGCTAATGATTTTTTATTCTTATTTTCATTTTTCTTATAACAACTGTGCTGTTAATGAATTTTCTGGTGGTGTTTATATTCATTTTTAAGATTTTTAAACTAGCAGTAGCAGGGGAGCTTATGAAAGCTTTTGTAGTTTAAGAGCAGACACTTCTGTTGCTACAACAAAGCACCATTTCTTCAATGTATAGTGCTTTTCTTTTTTGCATCTCACCTTCTGCTTCTTTTATTCTATCTTGTTTTATTATGGTCATTCAACATTGCTTTCTCTATTTTAGCACTAAGCCTACAAGAAAACATTTCTCCTCTCCAAAATGTGTTTGTCATCATGAAATGGCATCTTTCTAAGACTACCACCTGTGGTCTCGCAGACTCTCCAAATTTCTAATTACCAGTACCTAACACTTTGATTCATTAGAATTCAGACCTGCTTGCGGTATTTCCATTCATGGAAAAGTCTTCTTCTTCTGGGAATAAAACGGCATTGTGAGACACTCATTTTCACTTCTAGGATCTTCTTAATATACTATGCTTTCTTCCCTGTTGTCTTTAGCATGCATGGGAGTATAACGTGGGCTCTGTACACATTTTTGTAAGTCTCAGATATGGTTTTCCCATTTATATGTAAATAAAAGTTACATAAATAAAATGAAAGTCCCTGTCTCCTACTAACATGAAATCATGGTCTACAGGTGATTTTATTTTCTCTTGATTTCATTTTTGAGTTTTAGGAAGATGTATTGATATATGATAATTTAGTTTGATGCTATTGTACTAGAAAATCTAGAACACTTGTTTAACTTTTAAACTTGATAAACAATAAATTTTAAGTAAATGAAAAATATAAGTATAACCCACTCTACTAAAATCATAGTATAATTTATTCAAATGACCACAAAGGGCAGAAATTAAACACAGATGAAAGCAAGTAAACAATTAACCACACAAAAATATAGGTATCAGAAACAATTTAAAAACCAAGACAGTTATTAAGTTTATAACTTAGTTTGAATCACAATATATTAGACAAATATGAATTCAGAAATTAACATTTAAAGTGATAACAAAAGAGATAAAACCACAAAAGATACAAGCACTATAAATTTTTTTACCAAATTAAAACAAAGTATGAAAATATAAAGCAAAAATCAAGGAAGTTCAAGGGATACTCAGTAAAGTCTACAGTAGGGAAACTTAACTGACTACTTTGAGTTTAGATAATAACAGAGATAAAGTTTTTGAATAATATAATGCATTGTTCTAGTAAACATATAGATCACTCTTTAAACCCTGATGACACCGAGTAAATAGTTTTAGATGACATAAAATATTCATAAAAATTGACTGAAAGTAAACCTCAATGAATCTCTTTACGTAGAAATTATAGAACAACCAGTTTCTATCATTATGCTGATCTAGCAAAACCTGTTGGCATCTTCCCCAAACCAACCCTAGAGAAATTAGACTAAAACGTCAAAGGAGGAAAAACTCTTGGGGAAAATGTTTGTCTTTTGAACAGGTATGTCTTGGTGATAGTTGCTTTAGCTTGTGGCAAGAGGCAGACAGGTATCATTCTAGTAAGATAATATAGATTTTGTGATATTCTTTTTTATATCTAAGCCTACCTTACCTTCAAATTGTCACTGTCTAATTGTACACCTATGGCAAATCAGACCTCTGTGGTGGGTGTACACAGAAATAAAATTTAAAATTTTGTGGGTTAGTTGCTGGAAGAAAAAAATGTGTGGGAACTGACCAACTTCTGGAATTTGCTTTCCAAACACTAGTCGTAGTAACATCCTGGGCTGGGGAAGAACAATCGAAGGAGTGGAGTCCTTCCCTCGGGTCTGCTTCTCACTGCAAGTGAAGGGGAAAGCCTTGAAGGAATGAGTTGTCTCCTTGGTTTGAAAATAGATTAATTGTACTGCTATCATCTGTAGATTTCTATTGTAGGACTCATTGCTACTTACCTTTAGTTTATTGAAGCTGATTCAGATAGAGGTCTGACCTTGGGACCTTTTCTTATACACATTATTGAATACTGAGCATGGGTCTCAATATCCTCAATGGAAATGTAAACACACAGGCCTAAATAATCTGAATTTGAGGAGCTCACTCTATCAAATGAAAAAGAATAAATGATGCATGTCATCTGACACAGACATATTAGAACAGATGGATCAAGGATTCAGTATAATTTATCTAATGTACTAAAACTGAGATGATTTTAACAAAATGAAACAAAAAGAGAAATTTAAAAAAGATTTAGCTGAAAGCAATATAATAGTTGAAACAAAGAACATAACAGATAGTGTGGAAAGACAAGCCACTCTATCTCTGAGTGATGTTTGTAACTCAGTCGCAACCGTTCTTGGAAGATGTTGACTCAGCAGTCAGCTGAAACCAAGAAAAGAATGTTTTGCAGAACAGCAAGATGGCAACACAGATTGTAAATTTTAGACATTTCCAAATATCCTGCATGATCTCTCTCTACTCTTTCTACTAATGTGTCTTTCTGGAGTATAACAGTTCATAGAAAACAAACAAAAAGCAGGTCCAAGGAGTCCTTTCAGTGTGATGGCAGGAGTTTAGAGAACTATATGCATTCTGTTGACCATTTTCCTCCAAACTCCTCAAATAAACTAGTTTTACTTGTGCACCTTATGTAGGTTGTAGTGCTTAGGGGTTAACAGCTGAAGTAGATAATAGCATCAATACATCTGGAATGAATTAGTTCATTATGAAACAAGATTGAGAAAATCACTCCCAAAAGAAGAGAAGAATAAACATATAGTGAGTATAATAAAAAAGAGAAGAGAGTTGAAATACTAAACGTCAGGTAATATAAGTCCCAGAAACAGTAAAAATACAAATGAAAATGATAAATATTTGAAAAATAATAATAGAGATACATTTTTCAGATGTACCAAATAAAACTAAGAGCACCCATAAATAATAAAGTGGAGCAATGAAAAAATCTCACTTGCAATTTTATTTAAAGTTGAGAATATAAAGGAGAAAGAAAATTCTAGAAGCTCTCAGAGAGAAAAAAAGATTTTACATAGAATGATAATGTATATATAAATATATATATATATATATATTTTTTTTTTTGAGATGGAATTTTGCTCTTGTTGCCCAGGCTGGAGTGCAATGGTGCGATCCCAGCTAACTGCAACCTCCATCTCCTGGGTTCAAGAGATTTTCTTGCCTCAGCCTTCCGTGTAGCTGGGATTACAGGTATGTGCCACGCCAGGCTAATTTTGTGTTTTTACTAGAGACGGGATTTCCACATGTTGGTCAGCCTGGTCTCGAACTCCCGACCTCAGGTGATCTGCCCGTCTCAGGCTCCCAAAGTGCTGGGATTACAGGCGTGAGCCACCGCACCCAGCCGATAATGTATTTTTACACAGCAACATTTGGTACAAGAAGACAGTATTTTCAAAGTATGGGAGGAAAATATCTTTGAAACTACAATTTTATAGCCAGCCAAACTGTTATTCAAATACGAAATCATGATGAAAATGTTCTCAGGAACAGAGAAATACAAGCCTCAGAAGTTGTGCATACATACAAAAGAATTTCAAACTTATTTAAAACTTATTCAGGAAAAATACACTTAAAGATGATTGCTTTAGGAGCCCAGCTTTGGCTTTAAAATAATAGTAATGAAAGATAAGACAACATCACAGAATTAAAGTAGAAATAAAATATTTCTCTCATAACAGAGTTAGACACCAAAATGGTGTCAAGGAAAACATAAAGCTCAAGCACAGCTCTGACTTTTAACAAAATAAAAGCGATACTTTGCATTTAAATTTATATCTTCTCAACAAGGACACACAAGATTCAGGTTGTTTTTTCCAAGTACATTCCACCAAACTTTCAAGACATCATCTTGATTTTTTAGAAAGTATTCAAGAAAACAGAAAAAGATAAAATATGCCTCAATTCATTATATAAAACCAGCCTAACAATATTAATACTGCTAACAACACCACAATCACATGTTACATCTGCCAGAGAGGAGAGGTTGCCTATTATGAAATGGACCACTAAGAACGGCCATAGCATGGAGGGAAATGTCAGGAAATTAATTGAAATCTGTATCACCAATGACAGAAGGCTGAGAATCGGGCATTGCTGTGCTCTTGAGTGGCCGTGTAACTATGAACAAAGGCGATCTGTAATAGAGCTGATTGTATGCTTGGCACAAAATGGAGCATACCCTCCCATCCACACTAGCTAAGAAAGGAATATTAATAGAAATAGCATGCAAATTGATATTTACCTCTTTTTCTCTGGTCCAAACCTTCCCCATCAGAAGGCCTAAAAGATTATGGGCAGACACAAAGGAAAAAGCCAAAAGGTCACAAAACACAAGTTTATTCATCTTCTCAAGAGGAATTTGTGAGCCCGTCAGTACTGAAATTAGGAGAAAAATCTATGTAGAATCAGATACAACATGCGTTTTCAATGAATATAATTAGATTGTTAACAATTGTTAGGCAAAATTAGGTTTCCTCTTAATGATAAAATTAACCAAAATATCATGTGAACTGCTTAAAATGTTTAGTGGCAAGGGAAAGAAACTCCAACATAGCACGTTTGAAAACAGTAATGGGAGAAAAATTTTCTTCAGTTAGTTATGACTTTCTATGGTAGAGAGAAGCTATGAATCTCCATCCATAATTCAAGATAAGCTTTGTCCATTATTCATGCCAAAAAATTCCTTGTAAATATTTTTGGTTTTTTAATCAAAACATAACATTAATATTCAAGTTGATATATCTGTATTTTTATATTAGTTTAATCCCAGTGGTTACTGATCAAATTAAATTAGCAAAGAAATTAATAAAAAGTCATAGCATACTAATATAAGCAGGAGTTTACTTTATCTCTAGGAAATATTTCCTTTGGAATTAATTTACAGAAGGTTGTATTTAAGTGAATTTAATAGTGGAAACAAGTTCAATATCACCTAGACTGATCTAATCTTTTTTTTACATAAATATGTTTTGGATGAATAAAAACACAGGAATAATAATTTGATGAGTGTTGTTAATTGGGTAAAAATGTGTCTAATCACTAAAGCCAGTTTTACAGACTAAAGAAATGGACATCTGATTCATTAATTTATCTTAATGATGCTAATTGCCAGATAAGCAATTCTGTTAATGGGATCAGTATCTATCTTGTAAAGACACGTTACAAAATTGAATTGGCATTCCATGGTATGGCATAGAATTCATCTAATTAACCCCAAATTATTAAGCTTTTATTATGTACAAGGCCTAATTTAGAATATACAAAAGAAGAGGATATTCCTCGAAAGCAGTTATAGAGAAATAAATTGTCAAAACAATTGTTGTAAGCAATAATGCTTTAAGATTGCAGAGTGGATAGAAATTGCTGTGGAGTAAGGGTTGGGAAAAGTTCAGAGGACAGTGGAAGGCATTTAGAATGGGAATACGACCAAGGGTACCAGATAATTAGGGCACACTTTTAGATGAAATTATAACATTTTAATTGTGCATTATGATAATATCTTTAGACATTTTTAAGCTTCAAATTGATGACATTAATTTTACTCTTCATTTGTTTATTTCAGGACAAATTCTAGGCTTCATCTTGAGAGGAGAGAAACTTCTATACACCACTTATTTTCTAGCGGTCCTTCCCCTAAGGAAAATTTTCCCATGATCAGATTAAGGCTGGGATTAAAGGAGTTATCAGGTAGTAGAGATAAGAAAGTAGCATTTCAGGTAGAGGGACTGTGGGAAGCAAAAAGGTAGAGATTAATTTGGTGGAGAGCACAGCCTTAGGGAACATGACCAAAGATAAAGTGAGGATGGAAATTCAGATTTACATGTTGGAAAACCTTTCATAATAAAAAGTTTTAAGTTTTTCCTATCAAAACATTTCTTTGGAATAAAGTAATGTAAAAAAAATCATATTTTAAGAAGATTAACCTGGAATCGGAGAGAATGGATTTGCCAGGAAGGACAATGACATGTATTTAATTTTGTTGTGTCAAGTTAAATGTTGAGTATGTGTTGCATATGTTTACGCTTCCATTCATTGAGTATTCATGGCCCCATTTTGTACCAGGCACTAGACTAGGAGCTGGTAATGTAGTAAAAAGCAACACAGGCAAGTTACTCACTCTTGCGGAGTTTAGGGACCCCATGGAGAAATAAAGGATTAATACATAAACCACAAAATAATTTCAGATTG
Source organism: Gorilla gorilla gorilla (assembly GCF_029281585.2). Classification (NCBI taxonomy): domain Eukaryota; kingdom Metazoa; phylum Chordata; class Mammalia; order Primates; family Hominidae; genus Gorilla; species Gorilla gorilla. The sequence continues at coordinate 76,063,652 of NC_073243.2, forward strand.
TGCTAACTTCTCTGATAAGAAATTAAAATGGTAATGTGATAGGGTGATGGTAAGTTGGAGTTTGGACTCAATGTTTAAGGGCTAGAAGAGTCTCCCTGGAACTTTGAGTTAGACACTAGGGGAAGAGGGTGTGGTAGGAATCTTGAGAAAAGTATTTGAGGACAAAAAGCTGTGTAGTTTTAGTGAGGGATGGAAGGGCAAGGGAGGAGGCAGCAGTGTAATAGTTCCTATCACCTAGATATTTTAAGGATAAAAAAACACAGTCAATTCAAATAACTGTCTGACTTCACACGCAAGTACATTTTGCTAAGTCCAAACCTAGTTATTTTGACAGTTACAAATTATATTAATAAGTGCATGGAAAATAAGGGTGACATTTAGTTATGTATAATTTAGCATACAGTGATGTTAAGCAGACATAGGTAAATAACTGTGAACACAGTATGCTGTAGGAGTTTGTTTGTTGTTTGTTGTTTTTTTCTAATTTGTAGTTCTTCCCAAATTAAAAGATGGAGAACTTAGCTATCATGGCTCTGTTCTGGAAGAATCTGCATTTTCAATATTAGTTTGTACTATGAAATATATCATATATATTAAACAGTGTGTGTGTATGTGTGTGTGATGTATATGGGTGGTTTAACAAATACTTGTAGAATCACCCATGCACTCACTGCTGAGTTTAAGAGAGGACAGGAGAGGACAGGTAGGGCGTGGTAGCTCACGCCTATAATCCTAGCACTTTGGGAGGCCAAGGCTCAGGAGTTCAAGACCAGTCTGGGCAACAGGGTGAAACCCTGTCTCTCCAAAAAATACACAAGTTAGCCAGGTGTGGTGGCTCACACCTGTAGTCCCAGCTACTTGGAAGGCTGACAAGGCAGGAGGATTGCTTGAGCCCATGAGGTCAAGGCTGCAGTGAGCCAAGATTGTGTGACTGCCCTCCAGCATGGGCAAGAGAGTGAGACACTGTCTCAAAAAAAAAAAAAAAAAAAGGACAGTAAAATCAAGTTTATAATTAGCTATGTATGTATGCTACCCCACTAGTCTGTGAGCTCATAAAAGGCAGAGAAAGTTCATTGTTCATCATTATGATCCTGGCTTTTAAAGAAGGTGCGACTATAAGGTACACATTCATATAGCTGTATATAAGATATTGTTATAAAATTTCAGGTTTTTATCCTCATCTATTCTCTTTTGTTCAACTGTCTATGTAAAAATAACTTTCTGCTTCAATACAGCGATACAGTATTTGTGAAATTTTTATGAAGTTCCCTTTGCTTTAGAAGCAAAGTTAAAACCTATTTATATACTGTAAGTTTTAGGATTTCATAACTATTATAGCTGCTATTCCTCTCTTTGTCATTTTATGCCTAAAATAATGTCTTCCGGTTCTTTGTATAAAGATCACAATAAAATATCCTGAGGTTTTTATGTATGGTTTAAGAAGTCAATATATGCACATGATCACACTGTAACATGAGCTAATGATATACTTGTGGAAAATAACCTGATTTAAGAACTAAGGTAGGTATTATATTTTAGGTTCGGCTCCCAAGATCTAATCTGCTGTCTCTAAAGTTACTAAAATATTAGTCTTTTTAAATTATTTTTCCTTTAACTGGACTTTATTCCTTCATCATTTTATTTTCATCTATTATAATTATATTACTTTGCAATATGTATAATTTGTATGTTCTCTTATGCATATGGGCCTAATTTCTTTAGCAGATACTTTCCAAATATCACAGAAGCAGCTGGAAAACTTCTGTGTAACTAAGGTAAGATTATGGGTCCATTTTAGTGTTTGTATTCACTGATACAAGAAGAAAATCAACCATACAACAGGGGAGATAAGATGGTTGACAGCACTAAGCTGCCTTCACGAAGGAATGCTGATGGCTGCATTTTTGGCAACCATGATTTTGGCGACCATTTCGGCAAGTTTCATGATTAAAAAGCGAAAAAAAAGCAGTCTTAGATTTCCACTGGCAACTTTGGAAATATACTTTGGAATAAATTTAATGGTATATCATCAAAACATTTCACAATACATCTTAAGCACTACCAGGATTTCTTTGTGTTCAAAATTCATCCGAGAGTTAATTCCTCATGCTTAATAGCTTACAGCTATTAGTAACTAAAAGGCTAGTAATGCAGAAAGAGTCCTTGTGTTGTAAGGATAAATCCATCAATTCAGAAAATTATCTCAAAATCTATGGGTATATGTATATGGACTTTGGCAGCAAAGCAATGTATAAATATTCAACACATTCTGTTAGATATTTATGTTTATAAATATACTTTTAAAACCTAATAAAATGAGTAGAAATATCAAGGGCTCTATTAACATCTTCATTCCATCTAATGAAAAGCAAAATACAAATGTGCTAGAGTAATTAGGTGACTTACATTATCCTATTTTTTAGACTAAAACTAGAAAATGAGGCACATATTTAGATACAAATGCAGCATATTAAGAAAGCTGGACATTTGCTATATGAAACAAGGTTCCAGAGAGATAGCATAGAATTTTTAAAAATAGTCTATTGGCTAAAGCATAATAATCTTGTCAAGGAAACTACTAGAAGGAAGGTGTCAGCCATTTTCTGGCACAAACACCTTGTTGCTGGTTTCACCTCATTGGCATAAAGCATCAGTGGGGCCGGCAATTCTCTCTCCCTTCCCACTCACTCTTTCTTCATTTTCTCTGACACCTCGACTAGAAGCACATATGTTCAGCTCTACAAGGAAGAGGCAACAAGGCTGACATAGATGAAAACTTGCCCTCCCAGGCTTCTACCTCATGCTGTTTGCATTGATGCTAGTGATGGTGGGGTTCCCAGCTTGTGTTCACTGGGTTCTAGCTGGCTCATGGCATTCCCTTCCTGGCTAATGGACTGAGGGCTTTGTGCTCCAGCCTTACATGTGGAGACAGCCCTGCAGAGATTGCTTCACTAGCCCTACCAATTGCTTTATCCAACTTCCTGTAATAAGTCTGTCATCTAGCATCTATCAGTCTACTATTATTGCTGCTTCTCTGGTTGAACCCTGACTGGCACACGTAAGTCTAGTAAGTCTAGAAAGCCTAGTAAGTCTAGTAAGTCTAGAAAAAAAAGTTCTATGAATATCTAATTATTTACCACTTTAGCTGATACCCCATCAAAGTCATCAAATATAAAAGTTCCCTAATGTTAGCAGTTTCCTAATATTACCATCTTATGGAACCATGATACCATTGTTAACAGTAAGAAATTAACACTATATTAGCAGTAACTAAATCGCAGACTTTATTTAGATATTACCAGTTTTCAGTTTTTCCAATAATGTCCTTGTTGTGTTCCAGAGGCCTATCCAGGAAACCATATTAAATTTAATCATTACAGTTTTTTTAGTCTCCTCCAATCTGCAACCATTTCTTTGTATTTGTACTTTTTGTTTTCTTTTTTTCCCCATGATATTAAGGGTCATCGAGTGGGGTGGTCAAGAAGACAATATTAAAGAGTCTTCATCACATATTTCTTCAGTGCAATTCTCAATTTGGGTTCCATTGATTTTGTGTGTGTGTGTGATTAGAATGGGAGTATGTGTTTTCAGGAAGAAGAATACAAACATGAAAGCCTTCATCATTGTACTCTATCAGGGCACATGATATTAACATAATATCAACATCACTCACCATAGGGTAAAGGAATTATCTGCCAGAGGTCTTCACCTGAAAGCTACTAGTTTTTTTCTCCACTCTATTCTTTAAAAAGTTGCTTTTAAAATTTAAGAGCTTTATTTTTTCCATCATGATTGAACAGTTACATGTTTTGTAAGTTTTTCAAAATTAGATGCAATTCTGCAATAAAATATCAAAAATGTAAGTTAAAATAAACTAAAAATCTGAACATAAAAAATTTCCATAATACAACCTTATGTCTGGCTTATTAAATGAGAGAGTGAGAAAGGAAACAAAGGTGTGTAGAGAGAAAGAACAAGGAAGAGAAAAAAATGGAAAGGAAAGAAAGAAAGATTGAATGAAAAAAAGGAAGGAAAAAAGAAAAGAAAGAAGGAAAAAAATGAGAAGAAAGGCCCATAGCAATTTACAATAATGTGCCCAATGAAAAATGTGCATTGCTATTTATTCAGAATATCAGAAAATGTTTTGCATATATACATATAATTTGACTTTAAGTTCCAGGATATATGTGCTAAATGTGCAGATTTGTTACATAGGTATAATGTGCCATGTGGTTTGCTGCACCTATCAACCCATCATCTAGGTTTTAAGCCCCACATGCATTAGGTATTTGTCCTAATGCTTTCCCTCCCCTTGCCCCCAACGCCCCGACAGGTCAAGGTTGTGATGTTCCTCTCCCTGTGTCCATGTGTTCTCATTGTTCAACTCCCACTTATGAGTGACAACATGCGGTGTTTGGTTTTCTGTTCCTGTGTTAGTTTGTGAGAATGTTGGTTTCCAGCTTCATCCATGTCCCTGCAAGGTTCATGAACTCATTGCTTTTATGGCTGCATAGTATTCCACGGTGTATATGTGTCACAATTTGTTTATCCAGTCTATCATTGATGGGCGTTTGGGTTGATTCCAAGTCTTTGCTATCATAAATACTGCTGCAATAAACATACGTGTGCATGTGTAGAATGATTTATCCAGTAATGGGATTGCCGGGTAAAATGGTATTTCTGGTTTTAGATCCTTGAGGAATTGCCACACTGTCTTCCACAATGGTTGAACTAATTTACACTCCCAGCAACAGTGTAAAAGCATTCCTATTTCTCGACATTCACTCCAGCGTCTATTGTTTCCTGACTTTTTAATGATCATGAGATGGTATCTCATTGTGGTTTTGATTTGCATTTCTCTAATGACCAGTGATGATGAGCTTTTTTCACGTTTCTTAGCCGCATAAATGCCTTCTTTTGAGAAGTATCTCTTCATATCCTTTGCACGTTTTTTGATGGGGTGGTTTGTTAGTTTTTTTTCTTGTAAATTTGTTTAAGTTCCTTGTAGCTTCTGGATATACCTTTGTCAGATGGATGGATTACAAAAACTTTCTCCCATTCTGTAGGTTGCTTGGTCACTCTAATGATAGTTTCTTTGCTGTGCAGAAGCTCTTTAGTTTAATTAGATCCCATTTGTCAATTTTGGCTTTTGTTGCAATTGCTTTTGGTGTTTTAGTCATGAAGTCCTTGCCCATGCCTATGTCCTGAATGGTATTGCCTAGGTTTTCTTCTAGGGTTTCTATGGTTTTAGGTCTAACATTTAAGTCTTTAATCCATCTTTAGTTAATTTTTGTATAAGGTGTAAGGAAGGGGTCCAGTTTCTGTTTTCTGCATATAGAGTTATTGCCTATTCTTTAACAAATCTCCAGGTAGTTAAAAAAAACCACAAATATTATATGGTAAATTATGTCTCCTCAAGAAACTTATATCATGAGAAATTATCTGTGAATGCCTTCAAAACCATCCTGGTAATTGGTCAACAGAAGAAATGACCCTCACTTTTTCCCTCTCCAGTGTACACAAACACAAATACACACAGATGTTGCATCATATACACAGTGCACATATTCACATATGATGGATGATGTGGTAATAATAGATGTACCTGAAGAAGTGAGTTCAGGATTCGTGTTGCTCACACTATGGTCTTTCACTCAAAGCCCACTTTTGGGTACTAAGCACTCATTACCCCAGCTGCAGGCTAGAAATGTTGTTTGTTGACATCTCACACCTGTGTCCCTCCCTGGATATTGCTATTTCCCCAGGTTGTCACCCTCCTTGAGTGCAGTCTATAGCCAGTGACTATATGTGGCCAAAACAATCACTAGCTATGTTCATTGAGGGGAGTCAGAGGAATCCTTTGTTTCCAATGTGATAAAGAATGAGCTGATAAGGGGGACAGAGCACTGTTGAGAAGCTCAGTGGTGGCTTTTCTTTGTTGGCCAGGGTTTTGCATGGATGATATATACTCTTACAGGTGGTGTTTTTTGACAGTGCTTCCCTAATAACTACCTGCTTGTAAGTCTCCATCTCGGCATCTATCTTAAGAAGACTGACCTATAACTTCTGACTTTTCATCTGTGTCTTGGGATAAGAAATTGTCAGGGAATGGGTTATGCTTGGAATGGTCATGACTGTTCGACTTCTTACACAACATATGCACATATACCCTACAATTAACTTCACATTTTAAGCATGTTCTGACTGAGATCAGCTACCCTGATTCTATCTTCTTGTTTAATTAATATGTTGTGTGACATAAATTTAAAAGGAAGAGGCAAAAAATTAATTAATTCAGGTTTCCTCATTGAGTTTTGGATAAGAATAAAACCATGGAACAAAGAAATTATAGAATAATTATTCATAGAAAAAATATTTTACTTGTGTTTTCTTCTATATTTTTGTTTTCAAAAATTTCTCCATTAATGGCAACTTCAAGACGGCAAAAGGATGGACAAAAAGGTTTGGCTCAAAGTTTAAACTAAAATCAACTCATTGTATCAGAAGATTAAAAAAGACTTTTTAAACACTTGTTTATAATTTAATTATTTAAAACTTTTCCTGACCTACTACATAAAGATTTCAAAATTAATTCCCTTTGGAGAATGCACTTTACAGAGGAACAAAACATTATTTGACCTCTTTTAACTCATGTTGCAACCTAAGAGTGAGTTATTGTTTTAAAACATCATTTCTTTTTCTTTTTTTTCTTTCTTTTTTTTTTTTTTTTGAGACAGAGTCTCGCTCTGTCGCCCAAGCTGGAGTGCAGTGGCGCGATCTCTGCTCACTGCAAGCTCTGCCTCCCGGGTTCACACCATTCTCCTGCCTCAGCCTCCCTAGTACCTGGGACTACAGGTGCCTGCCACCACGCCAGGCTAATTTTTTTTTTTTTTTTTTTTTTTTTTTTTTTGTATTTTTAGTAGAGACAGGGTTTCGCCGTGTTAGCCAGGATGGTCTCAATCTCCTGACCTCGTGATCTGCCCGCCTCGGCCTCCCAAAGTGCTGGGATTACAGGCGTGAGCCACTGCGCCCGGCCGCTTAAAACATCATTTCTGTAGTTCTGCTTGAGTCCGACTACACTCCACTTTTCTATTTGGATGGTCATCTGTCTACAGCCTTTTTAGTAGCATTTTATTTGTACTAACTTTCTAACTTTATTTTTTTCCAGTAATGTTTTTCTTATATTTCATTCCATGTGTCCTTTCTGATTCTTTTGATGTTAGAAAAATAAACACCGTGCAGGAGAATCACTGAAGTTTTATAATGCAGACTCCAGCAGAACAGAAACTGAAATTAGGAAAGGTAGGCACACATATACACAGAGTCACTCGAGGCTGATAAATTATGACCACAACTGCAGCCAGTATCATTTAAGTACCCTTTAGTTTCTGATGATAAAGCTCTAGCTTATCACCATGCTGACAACTGCAAACCCCTTTGGCCCTTAGCTTCTGTCTTTGCTATTTGTTACCTAGTCAGCCACACGGAATTTAACAGCTTAGTAAAGTATCTTTCTAAGTAGACTTCCAGAAAAGACAGAACAAAGCTAGTAGGGGCTTATGTCTTGGTTAAAGACATTATTTCTTCCATTTAAGTTCCACTTCCCCATCGCAGAGAGAAAAAACAGGTATGAAATTACTGTTTTGTCTGTAAATATCTCTACCCTGTTATCTACTGTTTTGAAGGAGAAAGAAAAAATTATTTGGGCTTGAATATTGAAAAGTAAAAGATTCCATGTTTAATTCATAATTTCAGAATGATTATATATTTTTTATTTGTGCTTGCTACTTCTACTTGGGAGGAAAGAATCTTTATGTCTACATGCTAAACAAAACATTACACTGCTAGAATTTCTTTTAAATAGGACTTAAAATTAAATATATGTATATTATTTTTCAATTATGGGCTCTTGATATTCAAATTAAGAATTGTAGGAGAACTAGGATAGCAACAGAGTAAAACAAAAGTTTCGATGGCAAATTAGCCTGCTTCATTTTGCCAGTTTTAGGATCATTATCTGCTACTTCTACAGGTCAATAAAGCAGGTAAGCCGAGAATACATTTATCCTTCTGATCAGGTAGATGTGAATGCGAATGTTCAAACAGTTTAGAATATTCTAAACTGAAGCAGTTCAGTTTAGAATATAGATAAGTATAAAAGAGGCAGAGTATTTTTTAAATAGCCAGGCAATATTTTTCTTTTTAGGGTTATGTAAGTGTCTATCATATGCCAGCAATCAACAAGATGATATATTACCTGTTATATAACAATTTTAAGTAAATACTATATCTATTTCCATTAAATGAGCATTTGAATATTGCAGCAACTTTAAATTACATAATTTATAAAAATAAATATTGTATAATGAAAGTTTTACTTTAGTATTTTTCATCATTCTCTTTTATACTTCTGTTCTATCATTATCTAAAAAATATAAATAGCTAGATAAGAAATCCTATTTTTGGCCGGGCGCAGTGGCTCACGCCTGTAATCCCAGCACTTTGGGAGGCCGAGGCGGGCGGATTACGAGGTCAGGAGATCGAGACCATCCTGGCTAACACGGTGAAACCCATCTCTACTAAAAAATACAAAAAATTAGCTGGGTGTGGTGGTGGGCGCCTGTAGTCCCAGCTACTCGGGAGGCTGAGGCAGGAGAAATGGCGTGAACCCAGGAGGTGGAGCTTGCAGTGAGCCGAGATCGTGCCACTGCACTCCAGCCTGGGCGACAGAGCCAGACTCTATCTCGGAAAATAAAAAAGAAAATAAAAGAAAAGAAAAGAAAAAGAAAAAGAGAAAAAAAAAGAAATCCTGTTTTTTACTGGCTTTATGTCGGTGTTTTTATTTTACAGTTTTGCCATTGGCATCAGGCAAAGAAAATGGAGACTAAAAGTGATTTTGATGTGTTATCATCAAGCTAGATTCTAGTAACTTTAATAATTTGAGTGTTTTCTTTAGTAAGGTGATAGAATATTAATCAAAAAAACTTTTTAAAATGAATCAGAATATTGTCTAGTGCTTGAAGGAGAAAATAATAAAGGGTGAAAACATGTAGTCAAATAATATTACGCTGACTTGAGAAGATTTCTTAGACAAAACCAAGTAATATTATTAATACTTTCCTCAGTTTTCCTTCTCTTTACTTGATTATTTTCTCAGATCATGTAATTTATTCTAACTTGAGCATTAACTCATTCTCTTTTTTTCTTTCCTATGGAAAAAGCTCTAAGAATCAGCATATACGCTAGTTATACATAATAGCAAGTAAATTGCATTTTTTTAGAGATATCTGCAGAAAATAACCAATTTTTATTATCTTCATTACATATTCAAGTCTGGTTGGAAAATTTCATCCTAAAACTAGGTAATCAACCTACCTAAAGATTGTTCTCAAAGCTTTTTCATTAATGAACCTTCAGTGCAACCAGTGAAAGTTAAACTTTTCTCCAAGGGCCCATGTACTTAAAAGAACACACAGATAAAATAATTTGCTCATAATTCCAGTAGGTTGATAGAACTTATGGACCCATCCATAGATTCAAATTAATCAAGCCCAAGTAAATCCTAGTTAAGTAATTTAAAACAACTTTAGAATCTTAATACGTATTGATTTAACTTTAGCTGCTTCTTTCTTGAGAGAATATCCAATCTATCGCACCATCCAGAACATTATATTTGTTTTCTAGTTTTCTTAAATAATGTCCAGCTTTTAATCAAAACCACTCAGAGTACAGAAAGATTAGACTTAAGTTTTAACATTCAATCAAAACAAACAGTAAAATCTGACCTAGGGTAAGAAGCAGTTATTGGAGTTATCAGCCAAAGACTTTTAAAAAAATGATTTATAGTCACGAAATCAAGAGAAAAGATGAGAAAAGTTGGCAGAGGTCAGTAAAACAAATACATAAATAATGTTATTGTGGGCTGGATGCAGTGGCTCACACCTGTAATTCTAGCACTTTGGGAGACCAAGGCAGGCAGATTGCTTGAGCTCAGGAGTTTGAGACCAACCTGGGCAATATGGTGAAACCTCATCTATACAAAAAATACAAAAATAAGCCAGGCATGGTGGCACATGCCTGTAGTGCCAGCTAGGGAGGCTGAGGTGGGAGGATTGCTTGAGCCTAGAAGGTTGAGGCTACAATGAGCCATAATCGAGCCACTTCACTCAAGCCTGAGCAACAGAGTGAGACTCTGCCTCAATAATAATAATAATTTCATTCTTAGTTATATGAAATATAAACAAAGATGCAGAAGTAATATTTTAAAATGCATCAAGATACAAATTCAAGAACAGTTATAAACTTCAGGAAGGGTAAATTTCTTCAAGCTTTTTTTAAATAAATAAAACTCTCACGTTGGCACATCATTAAAGATTGCTGAAAACCAAACACAAAAAGAAAACTAAAAGAACCCAAATGGTGTGGGGTGGGATTATAACCTTCCAAAGTAAACGATTTTACTGAGAACTAACTTCACAAAAAAAGAAACAAACAAAAGAAAACAAAATATGAAAGACAAAGGAATGACATCGTCACGACTATTTTTGAAAAATAATGGCCAATCTAGAGTACAAGACAACTTTTAAGTGATTCAGAATAGTAATGGAAAATGTTGAATGCTATATCCATTGTGAACACCTTTGGACAATAAAGAAAAAAAATATTTCAAGCAACCAAAGAAAGTGACAGCATGTTACCACCAACAGAAAGAAATTAATACAATTTAATTATGTGGAAATATAAAATAAAGAAGGAGTTTAAAAAAAGAAAGAAATGAAAGAAATAAAAATTCAAATATTTGACCAAACATAACAAGCCAGTACCATTAATAACAATATATTGTGAGGTTACAAATTCAATAAAGTTTTAACTGAACAAGAGAACTCAAGCAGAAGAGGTTAAATGGAGCAAAATACATAATAAAATACTAATTTATAATATTCTTTCATAGTCAGGGATGGATCTTGTAACCTCAAAGAAAATAATACTAATAATGTAATTGTCCAGTCATATTCATGCTTTTTACATCTATGGAGTCAACCGATGGAGATCAAATGTATTTCCACAAACAAACAAAAATATAAGTACAACTATACTGACCATTTACAGACTTGTTCTTGTAATTATTCCCTAACAATGCAGTATAACAACAATTTACATAACATTTACATTAAAGTAAGTATTGCAAGTAATCTAGAAATGATTTAAAGTACATGGGAGGATGTGTGTAAGTTACATGCAAATACTATATCCCAAATTTTGGTATCCAAGGGGGATCCTGGAACAAATCCCTTAAAGATACTGAGGGATGATTGTACTAAAAGAATACAGAAACAAAAAACTAAGAGCAAAATAAATAAATTCTAAAACTATAATTTATAAATGTGAAGAAAGGAAAGAAAAAAGGAACATTAAATACCTCTGATGAATACATAAGAATGTGATTGTATACATAAATAAAAATATCTTCATTACACTAAATGCTAATGGTTAAAATATTCTAATTGAGATATAAATAAGTGCCATTTGCCACTTAAAAGAGACACAACTTTTTAAAAAGAATATAAAAATGTTAAATATAAAAGGACAGATGCAATATACTGCATACATTTTAACTCAAAGAAAGCTACAGTAATATTATACAAATTGTTAGACTTTAAGGCAAGAAGCACTGTTAGAGTATAAGAGGAATATGTCTAATAATAAAAGTGACAATGCCCAAAGGGGTTAAATTCTAATTTAGGTAATATTAATCAAAGAAAATTTGACAGAAATAAAAGTGGAACTGGACAAATTCACAAACAGAACAAAAAGCCTTTAAAACATATTTTTCACATTATAGAATAAGAATACCAAAACTCAGTAAATAGTTATAAAAATTTAACAGCATCAATAGCAAGCTTGAACTAATTAGTCTATGTATAATAGCACATTCTGACATAGAATACTTTGATTTTTAAATCGGAATGGAAAAATTAGCAAAATTAATAATATGTTGGGTCAGAAGACAAGTCTTAGGAGTTACAAAGGATTTAAATAATAAAATATGATTTCCAAAATGACAAAAAATTAGTCTTCTGTACATGTATGTTATGAAGAAAGAACACTAAACTGAACCAAGCAATTGAAAAAATAATCAATATAGGTGTAAAAATAATAAAATATAAAATGAATATACTATGAAGATCAACAAATGAAAAATTATTATTTTATAAATGAGTTAAATGGTAAAAATTATTTGACAAAATTAAAAAGACAAAAGATAGGCATAAATAACTAATATCAAGAATGATAAAGGAAATATTAACAAAACTCCTGTAAAAATAAGATTATTTGAAAAATTATATATCAATTAACTTCAATAGTTAGATTAAGTTCCCAGAAAAGGGCACATTATTAAAACTGACAGAAATCTAAATCAAAATTTTGAAAAATAATAATTTTCTGTTATATTTTCATTTAAAAACTATCAAAATAACACCGACCCAATGGGTTTTGCTTGTAAATTCTATGAAACTCTTAGAGAAGAAAATACATCCATCTTACAAACACTTAACCAGAGCACAAAAAAATAGAAACACTTATATGAAAAAGTTTTTATGAGATCAGCTTAACCGTGATAACTAACCTGATAAAGACACTACAAGAAAGAAAAGTTAGAGAATTATGTTATCAAGATGATGGAATGGAAGTCCCAATCCTCATCCCCACACAGTAACAATGATCAATTTAACAAAGATATACAGAGCAAAATATATTTATAAGAAGTCCGGAATCCAGTTAAAAAGTTGCTGTACACCAGAGAAACACAAAGCCAAAAACAGCCACATTAAAAAGAGTTAAAAAAGCAATTTCATTTTGTCCACATCAGCTCCTACCCCAAGGAGGAAGGGCTCAAAGCTGAGGGAAATCACCTCAGCCCCTCATTAGGGAGAAAGAGAGATTGGAGTGTACTTCCAACATCCCTGGCATTTTGCGCCACAACCTGAGGAGATCTTTATTTATTCTGTTTCATCTGCAGCACTGAGGAAACTGGCATGATTTAAATCCTTGGAGACAGCTAAGAAAAAAGAAGAAAAGTGAGTGGCTCGCTACAGCTGGTACAGCTCTGCAATATGGGGAGAAGTTACATGACTTAAGACTTCTCCTTTAAACGAGAGGGAGAGAAGTAGAGCATGAATATTCATAGGAAAATTTTGAGAGGCTCCCAGAACCTCTAGCTGGGCTGTCTGGTGAAGGTCTTTCCCTGTTACAGACAACATGTAAAAACTGGAAGAGGTGGCTGTTTCTTCAAATGTGTATATACCACTGCAAAGCTACAAGGAACATGAAGAATAAGGGAACATGGCCAAAGGAACAAATAAATCTCCAGTAATTCACCCTAAAGAAATGGAGTTTTATAAATTTTTGTGACAATGTATTCAAAATATTTGTCTTAAGGAAATTTAATGAGTTGCAAGAGAATATAGATAGGCAACTATACAAAATCAGGAAAACAATACATGAAGAAAATTGGTATTTCAACAAAGATAAACCATAACAAAGAAGGAAAAAAACCATGAAACTGAATAATACAATAACTGAAATGAAAAATTTAATAGAGAACTTCAATAGTATACTTGATCAAGCAGAAGAAAGAAATCAGTAAATTTAAAGATAAGTCAGCCAGAGAAACAAAAAGAAAAAGGAATGAAAAAGAATGAAGAATACCTAAAGGACTTATAGGACCCACATACATATTAAGGTTTCAAGAAGAACAGCGAGAGAGAAGTAGAAACCTTATTTAAAGGGAGAAAATATGGCTTAATGCTCGCCAAGCTGAGAAAGGATATGTAGATCCATATTTTTGAGGCCAAAATATCAAACAGAATGAAACCAAAGAAATTAACAGCAAGACACATTAAAATAAGATTGTCAAAAGTAAAAGACAAAGGGAGAATTTTGAAAGTACAAGAGAAGAGCAACTTGTCACATGGGAGGGTTTCATAAGACTATCAGTTAATTTATCAGCAGAAACTTTGTGGCCAGGAAAAAGCAGGACAATATATGGAAAGGGCTGAAATAAAAAGTCTGCCAAGGAAGAATACTATAACCAAAAATATTATCCTTCAAAAATGAAGAAATATTTTGCCAGACAAAAAAAGCTGAGGACCTGATTTATAAGAGATGCTATAGGGTGTTTTTCATATTGAAATAAAAAAGATGATAAACAGCAACACAAAATCATATGAAAGCACAAACTCACTGGTAAATGCAAATATGTAGAAAAACACAGAATATGGTAATAGTATAATATTTACTATTAATTTATTACAGAAGTTAAAAGACAATAATATTAAGAATATTAAAGCTACTGAAAATTTTAATAGATATACAATACTCAAATGTAAATGGTGGCATCAATAACAAAGTATGAGAGGGTGGGGAAGTAAAAGTGTTGGGTATTTATATGTGATCAAAATTTGATTGTTATCATCTTAAAATAGACTGTAATAACTATATTTTAGGTAAGCTTCATGGTAATCACAAAGATAACACCTATAGAAGATGTCCGAAGAAAAAGAGAAGAAATCAAAACATCACTACAAAAAAATATCGATGAAACACAAAGGAAAACAGCAAGAGAGAAAAAGAAAAAGAAAAACAACTAAAAGACAGAATGCAATTAACAAAATAGCAATAGTAATTCTTCTCTACCACAAATTATTTTAAGTGGATTAAACTCTCCAGTCAAGATATATATAGTGATTTAATTATTCTTAAAAATAAAACAAAACCCAACTGTATGCTTTTTGCAAGACACTCACTTTATATTTAGGGATACACTTCAGCTGTAAGGTGAAGGCACGGAAAAGATAGTTTGTGCAAATGGGAAGCAAAAGAAAGAAGGGGTGGCTATAATTGTATTAGACAAATAGACTCTGAGTTGAAAACTGTAGCAAAAGACAAAGAAGAACATTTTATATTAATAAACGTCCAATTAATCAGGAAGATATGACACTTATAAATATGTATGCACCCAACATAAGTGCATTTAAATCTACAAAGCAAATACTGACATCTCTGAAGGGAGGTGTAGACAGCAACAATAGTAGGAGATTTCGACATCTCATTTTCAGTAATGGATGGAACATGCAGACAGAAAATAAGTAAATGGTAAATGTAAACAAAACTTTAGAAAAAGTCAAACTAACACATATATACAGAACATTCCAATCAATAACAACGGAGTATACAACTGTTCCCAAATGCACATAGAACATCCTCCAAAATAGATTATGTCTTAGATCACAAAATAAGTTGGAACACATTTAAGAAGACTGAAATTACACTGAGTATCTTTTTTGACCACAATGGTATGAAACTAGAAGTCAACAGCAGAAGAAAAATTGGAAAATTTACAAATACATGGAAATTAAACAACATACTCCTAAATAACCAATGGATTAAATGAGAATTCAAAAGAGAATAATAAAAATATTTAATCAAATGAAGATGAAAATAAAATACACCAAAATATATGGCATGCAGCAACATCTGTACTAAAAAGGAAGTTTTTACTCACAAATGTCTTCATTTAAGAAGACAAAATATCATGCAGTATTTGCCCTTCTGTGACTGGCTTATTTTACTAAGTTGTCACAAATGACAGGATTCCCATCTTTTTAAAGGTGGAATAATATTTCATTGTACATATATGCCAATTTTTTAAATCTATTTACACATTGATAGACATTTAGTTTGTTCCCTTCTCTTGTTTATTATGAGTAATACTGCAATGGACAAATATTGCATGATTTTGCTTATATGAATTATCTCAAATAGTTAAAGTCACAGAAGCGGAGAGTAGAATGGTGGTTATCAGGGCCTGGAGAGAAGAACAAATGAGACATTTTGGTTCAAGAGACATAAGACTTCAGTTATGCAAGATGAATGAGTTTTAAAGATCTGCTACACAGCATAGTGCCTATAGTTAAAAATTATGTGTTGTACACTTAAAAATTTGTTAAGAGGGTGGATTTTATGTTGTGTTCTTACCACAGAAAAACAAAACAACAAGCACCACGAAGGAGCAGGAGGAAGCTGTTGGAGGTGATGAATATGTTTATTACGTTGATTATGGTGTTGGTTTCACAGGTGTATGCATATGTCCAAATTCATCATATTGTATACATGAAATATGTGCAGTTTTTGGTATCTCCATTATACCTCAAAAAAGACATAAAAGAAAGAAAATTTAAACTAGTCATTGTCGTAAAAGACAGAAATCTGAAACAAAATATGTTAGCAAAGAAATTAATATATTAGGAACAAATGTGTTTTATAGAGAGATTTGGTAGGATGCTCACACCCTAATGCTCCAGAACCTGTGCATATGTTACATTCCATGACAAAAGGGACTCTGCAGATATGATTATGGTAGGGGTTTTTGAGATGAGGAGATTATCCTGGATTATCTGTGTGCTTCCTAGTCTAATCACATGGATCTTTGAAAACAGAGAAGCTTCCCTGGATGGGTCAGAGACATGTGATTTGAGCGGGACATGACTTATCATCAGTGGTTTTGCAAATGGAGGAAAGGGCCAGGATCCAAGGAATGTCTGTGGCCTTTAGAAGCTGGAAACAGGCATCAACTTATAGCCTCCAAAAAAAGAGGAATCTCAGTCCTATTACAGCAAATAATTGAGTTTTGCCAATAACCTGAATGAGAAGGAAACAGATCCTCCTTCAGAGGGTCTTTAGAGATGTCAGAGTGAAATGCAACCCTGCCAGCACCTTAATTTTAACCCCTGAGACCTGTATACTAAACTTCTGACCTATAGGTCAGAGTTTCTAAGATAATAAGTTTGTGTTTTTTAAGCTGCTAAATTTGTAGCAGCAATAGAAAACTAATGCAAAAGATGAAAGTGATTTAGCCTTCAAAAATTTTAAGTGTGATTTTTAACAAAAAAGAATAAAACATATGATCCACAACTTTGATGTAGAAAAAATCATTTATTTGATAAAATTCAATAATAGTTCATGAAAAAACCCTTAGCAAATGAGAAATAATATAGAAACCTGCTAAATATGATAAAGATTGTTTCACATAAGCTACATCAGAAATTTTCCAGTACAGTGTTATGTTAAAATCTTTTTCTTAGAGAATTAAAATAAGGCCAGGATGCCCACTATTACCACTTTTGAATAAAGATAACTTTGGCAAAATAAGAAAAAAGGGAGTCAACATGATAGACTGATTGCAAAATTTACCCCAATTCTTTATTTCTCATTAAATCTATGTTTTTGCAAGAGGTAGAGTTTATCTTATATTGCTCCCTTGAATCTGGGTAGGTTTTGTGAATTTTTTTGGCCAATAGAATGCGGTGGAAGTGACAGTGTGACCTCGAAAACTCTTCTACCCACTGTCTCTTTTAGATCCTTGCTTTCACCATGTCAGAAAGCCTGAACTAGTTTCCTAGATAATAGAGGCTGTGACTAACAAAGCTGAGGAAACACATGGCCAACTGACATCCACCCCAAGCCAGTGAGAGAGCCAAACCCAGGTTAGCAAAGCCCCTTATCTGACTCCCAGCTGACTGCCACCATATGAGTGAGCTCAAATGAGACCAGAACAAAAGTCCTAGTTATCCATCATCTCGTGAGCAACCATTTTAATAAGTTGTTTTTAGCCACTTCATTTGAAGCACTTTGATATTCAACTTTATTGTCATACTGGATAACTAATAGGACTAAGTGATTATTATAGAGAAAATATGACACATATCTATTTACTAGCAGGTAGTGACTTATATTCATCAATTACATTACATACCTGTAAGTAATTTACGGGTGCATGTCTAATTCAACAGCTTAGCTAATATAGTTATAAATGTATTAATATTTACTGATATGTTCTCAAACTTATCTTAAATTTGGATAGAAGTTACTGGCTACTGAATTTGTGCCCAAGTAACAATCGACTATTTCCAATAAAGTCCACCAATAATTTTTATTCACTGGTTATGGCAGAAAAGATACTCAACCAAATAGTAAAGTAAATAATAGTAGAGAAATTATGATGTTCAAAAAATAGATAAAATGTTTACAAGAAAAGCAACAATATAGTTAGCATCAACTGCATTGTCAGACGTAGAAAAAAAGGAGTTTCAGAAGTTTGCCCTTATGTTATATTGGCTAAGATCTGTCAAATTCAACTTCCTTCAACTGCTCAATGCCCATTGTTCTTTGCCTCTCTACTACTACATTTATCTTGGAGAAAGTAGAACCAAGGAAAATAGTACTCCGCGCCTATCCATCTTGATAACTTAATGCTTCTCTATGCCTGCAGCATTGCACATTAACGTTTTGAGTAAAATCTATAGGTCGATAAATCTCCTGCTTGAAGCACAGTGCCAATCTCTCACGCACTGTAAGGTACCGTCTCTCTTCTAACCAAATTTTTAGACCCTAAATTGATTTTTTCCAGATGATCCTGTCACAATGTTGGATGATAGGAAACAAGCCATATGTTAGCTATGCTTACGCACATCCTGATAAGCATTAGCATGAACTACTACTTGATAGATGACCACATTAATGTAAATATATCTTCGTTTTAAATCTATGGGCCATGGGATTGCTGAAAAAATAATTCTAACGTTACATTATCCACAAAAGGAAAATGAATTACAAAGCAAAAATTTTCAGATTCTATAACACAGATAATAATATTTCTTGCCATTATTTTACATAAACATTACGTAAAGTGCCTATCTAATTAGAGATTTGTACAGTATGACTACTTAAAATTACAAATATTTGCAGGAATATGTGTTCACATAAACAGCTGCATTAGCAATACAACCTAGGGGCAACTACTTAAACTCTCTGAGTTTCGATATGTTCTTTTACAGAATATACTAATGACACTTCCTAAGACCAAAAGAAGGTAATAGGTAAGTATTTGCTGTTTTCTTGCATCAGATATTATGTTCAGCACTTGAGAAATACTGTCTCAATTAATTTAAATTAAACATAATATTAACTAAATGAAGTAACAAAATGTATGGGCAGTTCTTAGAATACTGATTTAAAAAAGTACCTGATAAATGCCAGTCTCCATTGTACTCCATCTTATTGGAAATATGACAAAAGTGTTGTATTTATGCACTTGTATTGGTGTCCACTTCAACACTTTAAGCTCAAAGGGCCCTAAACCATCCCAGTCACTGCTAGATAAAATGTGTTGGATTAGATTACCTTTACCTCCCATCAAGCTAATTGGCACCCATTTGTAATTACTGAGGAAAGAAATCATATCACACTACAAATCAAAAGCCTGTGCCACATGGCCTAATAGAGAAGAATTTAATATAAAAATTCCTAGTAATTTATCTTTGTTTCCCCATAATGGTTTGCTCCAATAAGAATGAAATATCACCACCAAAGTTGGTATGATTTTTAGGTGCCTTACATCTTTTAGAGGAATACTTAGATCTCATGGTCCAATATATTGAATCTATCAAAAAACACCAAGTGAAGTTGACCAAATTGACATGCTCCTTTAGTTCATGCTATGCAGTGTAACAGTGAACTGTATTACTTCCTTTTTTTACAGTACTGTAAACCCCTTATTCCTCACCCTGTATTTAATATGTTTCTTTATTTCTCTTTTTAAATAAAAAAATAGTGGCCATATAAAAGCAATTTGTGGCAGTTTTCTATCTTAAGAGACATCAAGATCTATAAGCAAATTCCAGAATTAGTAATATTTACAAAATTTCCCTGTGACAAATTGTCCAAAAATGTGTTGACTTGCTGTGAAAGTTGCTATTAAAACACACAGCAGGACCTGTCCACTTTAAGAGCCTCAAATGCAGTCTTGGAGCTCTGAGTGTACCTCACCATGGCCTGTAATATCTGCCCTAAGAGAAATAAAAGGAGTCAGAATGAATATCACCTTGTGGTAAATATCCTCTACCCATATTGTGAAAAAAAGCAGGGTTGAGATATGCTTACCCATATAAAACCTCGAGACAAAACATCACAAGCAGAGAAATAAAACAATGTGGTTAATATATAAATATTATCAAATAATCCTAGAGTAGTCTCTAGACAGATTATAAATGTTCTGAAAGTTTTTCCTTAATTGCTAGCCATAAAAATGAGTGGTAGCCTACCAAAAGGTATAAATTCCAATTCTATGAGATCCTCAATAATATCTAGCTTCTAAAGATGTCTGTGCTGAGCTGCAGATTCCTTAAAGAGACATTCCCGTGCTTATAAAGCATTGTAACAGTTCTTAGTAGGTAAGGTGTCTCCACCTTATTAGTACTAGAGTCAGTCAATAAAATATTAAAATGATCCAATCATATTTTTCCTTGAGAGAAAGAATAACTTATACACAAATACAATGTGTGTACCATGCCATGTACATATCATGCTTGCCGTGTATATCTTTAGCTTATTAGACATTTTCACATTCATGGGAAAAATCAATATT
The DNA here is from genome assembly GCF_029281585.2 of Gorilla gorilla gorilla. Lineage (NCBI taxonomy): Eukaryota > Metazoa > Chordata > Mammalia > Primates > Hominidae > Gorilla > Gorilla gorilla. The sequence goes on from NC_073243.2 coordinate 76,084,137, forward strand.
TCTGTATATCCCTCTTCTATGAAAAAAAGACCAACATTTTCCATTTTTCTTCTATGTGCCATTTAAATAGAGAGAAAAGGAAAGCTTTGGTTTAAATATCATTGGGGAATAAGTAAATATGATATTATCTACCTCCAAAGAACCACTGTAATGATTCAAAAGAGGCATGGGAATAAACGGGATATTTTAATCTTTATTTCCACACTGCAGGTATTGACATCGACTCTTTTGTCTGTCCACACTGACACTAAGCTCTCAAGATTGCATCGTTAAGCATTATGATCTATGGGTCTTGTAAATGCCCAGCACTGTGGGTAAGTGCAAGCACTTTGAATTTCAACCTCATGTGTTTTCTTTATAGGTCTGTGGATATTGCCTCTGAGATCCAGTTATATTTCCCAGAATGACAGCATTCGGTGTAAATTCACTCAGTAGTCAGCGGGTTGCAATTGTTGGGAGTGGGGTTCTAAGAACTCACATAGAGAAAAATGAAGCTTCCTGTTCAGAGGTCCATGTGAGCAATAAGAAAGTCTTCTGGCTCCAGCTCAGGGTTCAGGGTTATTGTCTGTGACCATCAGGCAGTGGGCTGTAGCAACTTCAAGCATACAACAGTAACAAAGCAACAAAACAGCTCAAAGGAGATTTGCCTTGAGAGGGGTAGAATATGACCAGACAATGTGAAAACAGCATAGATTCTCTTCCAGCAACACTGACAATGCTCCTTTTCAACTAGAACAGAAGTAAGATGAGCACGTGTTCTCTCTTGCAATGTAGCTTGATTAAAAAAAAAATCCAATTAGACAATAACTGTAGCTACTTGTTACTTTTATTGATATTTTTATTTTATTTATAACTCAAAAAAGTTAACATCAATGATAATATCATCCTTATCCCTTCCCCCAACTCAAATTTCATCGTATACTGACCTCCATATATAAACAAATAAATTTTTACGTAGCTGTAATAATAACAACTAAAAGAAAAAGCCAATAGTTGCTTTTATCTGTCAGGCAACATGAACAATAAGTATCTGTGTATGCTCCAGGCTTTATATATTGCCAATATAATTTCAAACTATTAGTCTGCTAATTTTTTATAACTGTTAGGAATTCCAAAGCATAAATGTATCTTTAATGTCTAATATGAATATATGTCGCATTATGACCACCATGAAAATATACAAGTTTTAACCCTGAAGAGGAAGTAATTGGATTTAAAGGCCGGCCCAAATACTCTCCAAAGGAATTCAACTGGGAAAGTGATTTAGCCTCTCAAAGCCTCAATTTCTTTACTTTCAAAATGGGGATAAAATTGGTTTTATTTACAGCATTATTTATTTACTCCATAATTAATATTTACTTCATGGAAAATGCTGAGGAAATATTATCTGTACAGTACTTAAGAAATAAATACAATTTTAAAAAGCTGATGTGCTATTACCACTACAAAATTGTGCTCTTATGAGATGCTGTGGGAAAATAAGCTGTTTCTTTTTCGTGAATATAGCACTATTGAAATTTATAAGGACTAACAGAGGTAGGCTCAGCTCTGTAAAATTACTTTCATTAATGTGCACTATTTTAAAGCGTAACTCTATAAGAATGTGTTTTCAGTTTTTTGAATAAGCAACTTCAGAATAATTCACTTATTTTGAAAATAATTAAATGTGAAAGAAAAATATGCCTTTTCAATTAATTATAATTTTTCTACATTTCTCCCTATAGACTTCTTTCCAATTACTAAGTCAAATAAATATATCCATTGATTTGACTGTTTCCTAACATAATGTGCTTCTCCTAGATAGCACCTTCTCTCTTTCTCTCTTACTCCTGAATTGTTTGAGCTGCCAAAAGATGAGTTCTTGGCATCACCCTTCACGACACTTAGAATTTCATAAACTTTGGCTGGGCGGGGTGGTTCATGGCTGTAATCCCAGCACTTTTGGAGGCCAAGGCGGGAGATCATCTAAGGTCAGGAGTTTGAGAACAGCCTGGTCGACATGGCAAAATGACATCTCTACTAAAAATACAAAAAACTAGCCGGGAGTATTGGCAGACGCCTGTAATCCCAGCTACTTGGGAGGCTGAGGGAGGAGATTTGCTTAAACCTAGGAGGTGGAGGTTGCAGTGAGCCGAGATCGTGCCATTGCAATCCAGCCTGGGCAACAGAGCGAGAATCAGTCTCAAAAAAAAAAAAAAAAAAAGAGAGAGAGAGAGAATTTTCTAGGCCTTACCTGTAATTGCAAACTGCAATTCAGAGTGCTATCAGAAAGTGTAATATAAAACAAAATATTGTTGAATGTATAATAAGTAAATACATCAAAACAAATAATGTCTATAAATATTAGATTTAAGACAAAAGTAGGACATACCTCCTTTATTTATATTGAACAAAATTTGAAAAATTAAAATCCTTTGGAAACGTCTTTTTCTGTTTTTAAGTTCATCTCGTGAATTTATTGCAGTACTATCTGGGGGACTTGTTATGACTTCTACATTATTTCACTAAACAAAATCTTTCCAAAGAACTCTATACATTAATCACAAATAGAGCATTTAAATTTTTAAACTTTTAAATGCTCTATTTGTGACTTTCAAGTCCAAGAATTCTATTTTATTTTATGCAAACAGAAATGAAAAAGCATGTGGAGGACAAGCATACACTATAACAGTTAATGATACATTTTACCCCATTTGTTATAATATCAATTTTATTTATTTTATTTGGCAGCATTAAGGAGAAATGGTGGAGTGTTATTTAATATCAAGTAGCAGAACACATTGTTTTTCAATTTTCTTGCTTCTTTGGAGCAGTCTACATAAATATAAATAACATGATCTTAAGTAATAGAATAAAGAATGATTCAAATATTTTATATGCCTACAGACTTTTAAGCTGTAAGCAAGAGTATAATCTTCAAAAGCTCTCTTACAGAAAGGAACACTGTCTTAACAATCAAATAATAAATCTGAATATAATGTATATATTTAATTTGGCTTAAAATAAGTAATTACTAGGTAAAAAATTAAGATAGCTATTTTGGGAATATATACATATGCCTATTCAAAGTCACTGTCTTATCCAAAGCCAATAATGAACATGAATATAAGAATTATGTGTTTATAGACTTGATTCTATTTTTTTTACTATAATAGAAATATAGTGTTAGTGCTGTGCTGCAAACTTTTTCTACCAAGAAACATCCTTTGTAGAAAACATACTTCATTCTGTCTATGAATTTTGACAAAATAGAGTCGCTTTAAAGAAACAGATTGTGAATAAATGGCATTATAGTTGCACTAAAAATTATATACTTTTATATCAACACAGGCTATAGCAAAAAAATTAACTGGCTAATAGCATGAAAGTATTACTTAGGATTATAGACTTTAGGGCAAAGCCAGAACTGAACACTATGTCATTTCACAAAAATATTTGGTAATCTATTGAAAATTCAACATTTTTTCTGGTTAATAAAACAAAAATATATTGTCATTGAAAAAAATTCTTTTAGGAGGATTCAAAGTTAATCACAATGAAGTTCTTGATGTGATATTGTCCTACATATGGTGATACTGATCCTAGAGCTTAGCTTTTCTTCCTTCCCTTTCTTCCTTCTTTTCTACCTTTCTTCCTGCCTGACTTTTCTCTGGCTTTCTTTTTCTCTCCTTCCATCTGTCCTCCCTCCTTATAGTCTCCTGCTGTCTGTCTGCCTATCTCTCCTGGTTATTTACTTGTCCTGTATTTCACACTTGCCTGTCTATTCTCTCTATTTCTAGAATTGGGAATCTGCACGGTGTGTTTCATTGACAGATGATTGATGGCTTGTGTATTACTGCATTTTCACACTGATATAAAGAACTGCCCAAGACTGGTTAATTTTTGAAGGAAAGAGGTTTGATTGATTCACATAGTTCAGCATGGCTGGGGAGGCCTCAGGAAACTTACAATCATGGTGGAAAGCGAAGGGGAAGAAAAACGCCTTCTTCACAATGCAACAGGAAGGAGAATGAAAGCAGGAGGAACTGTCAAACACACAAAAAATTAGATCTCATGAGAACTCATTCACTATCACAAGAACAGCATGGGGGGAAACTGCCTCAATGATTCAGTTACATCCACCTGGTCTTCCCCTTGACATATGGGGATTATGAGGATTATGGGAATAACAATTGTATTAGTCTATTTTCATACTGTAAAAGCATACCCCAGACTGGGAAGAAAAAGAGGTTTAATTGGACTTACAGTTCCACATGGCTGGGAAGGCTTCAGAAACATGGTGGGAGGTGAAAGGCACTTCTTTCATGGCAGCAGCAAGAGAAAATGAGGAAGAAGCAAAAGCAGAAACCCCGATAAACCTATCAGATCTCATAAGACTTATTCACTATCATGAGAATAGCATGGGAAAGACCAGCCCCTATGATTTAATTACCTACCCCTAAGTCTCTCCCACAATATATGGGAATTCTGGAAGATACAATTCAAGTGGAATTTTGGGTGGGGACACAGCAAACCATATCATTCCACCCCTGGCCCCTCCAAATCTCCTGTCCTCACATTTCAAAATCAATCATCCCTTCCCAACAGTCCCCAAAACTCTTCACTCATTTCAGCATTAACCCAGAAGTTCACAGTCCAAAGTCTCATCCAAGACAAGGAAAGTCCCTTCTGCCTATGAGCTGGTAAAATCAAAAGCAAGTGAGTTACTTCCTAGATACAATGGGAGTACAGGTATTGGGTAAATACAGCCATTCCAAATCGGAGAAACTGATCAAAACAAAGGGGTTACAGGGCCCATGAAAGTGTGAAATCCAGCAGGGCAGTCAAATTTTAAAGCACCAAAATGATCTGCCTTGACTCCAGGTCTCACATCCATGTCATGCTATGCAAGAGGAGGGTTCCTATGGTCTTGGGAAGCTCCACCCCTGTGGTTTTGCAGGGTACAGCCTCCGTCCCAGCTGCTTTCATGGGCTGGCATTTAGTGTCTGTGGTTTTTCCAGGTGATGGTGCAAGCTGTTTTTGGATCTACCATTCTGGGGTCTGGAGGATGGTGGCCGTCTTCTCATAGCTCCACTAGGCAGTGCCCAAGTAGGGACTCTGTGTGGGGGCTCCGACCCCACATTTCCGTTCCACACTGCCCTCACAGTTCTCCATGAGGGCCCCACCCCTGCAGCAAACTTTTGCCTGGACATCCAAGCATTTCCATACATCTTCTGACATCTAGGTGGAGACTCCTAAACCTCAATTCTTGACTTCTGTGTACCCCCAGGCTTAACATCACGTGGAAGCTGCCAGGGCTTGAGACTTTTACCCTCTGAAGTCACAGCTTGAGCTGTACTTTGGCCTCTGTCAGCCAAGGCTGGAGCAGCTGGGACACAAGGCACCAAGTTCCTAGGCTGCACACAGCATGGGGATCCTCGGTCCAGCCCATGAAACCACTTTTTCCCCCTGGGCCTCTGGGCATGTGATGAGAGCGGCTGCTGTGAAGGTCTCTGAAATGGCCGGGAGACATTTTCTCTATGGTCCTGGAGATTAACATTACGCTCCTTGCTACTTGTGCAAATTTCTGCAGCTGGCTTGAATTTCTCCCCCGAAAATGTTTTTTTTTTTTCTATTGCATAGTCAGGATGCAAATTTTCCAAACTTTGTCCTCTGTTTCCCTTATAAAACTGAATGTCTTTAATAGCACCCAAGTCGCCTCTTGAACACTTTGCTGCTTAGAAATTTCTTCTGCCAGTACCTAAATCATCTCTCTCAAGTTCAAAGTTCCACAAATCTGTAGGGCAGGGACAAAATGCCACCAGTCTGTTTGCTAAAACATAACAAGAGTCACCTTTTTTCCAATTCCCAAGTTTCTCATCTCCATCTGAAACCACCTGAATTTCAACCTGGATTTCATTGTCCATATCACAGAATTTTGTTCAAAGCCATTCTACAAGTCTCTAGGAAGTTCCAAACATTCCCACATTTTCCTATCTTCTTCTAAGCCCCTCAAACTGTTCCAGCCTCTACCTGTTACCCAGTTCCAATATCACTTCCACATTTTCGGGTATGTTTTCAGCAGTACCCAACTCTACTGGTAACAATTTACTGTGTTAGTTCATTTTTATGCTGCCAATAAAGACATGCCTGAGACTGGAAAGACAAAGAGGTTTAATTAGACTTACACTTACACATGGCTGGGGAGGCCTCCGAATCATGGCAGGAGGTGAAACGCACTCCTTACATGGCAATTGCAAGAGAAAATGAGGAAGAAGCAAAAGCAGAAACCTCTGATAAGCCTATCAGATTTTGTGAGACTTATTCACTATCACAAAATTAGCATGGGAAGACCGGCCCCGATGATTCAATTATCTCCTCCTGGGTCCCTCCCACAACATGCGGGGATTCTGGGAGATACAATTCAAGCTGAGATTTGGGTGGGGACACAGCCAAACCATATCAACAATTCAAGATGAAATTTTGCATGGAACACAGCCAAACCATAGTAGCTTCCTACTAACTCCTGACAACAAGAAGCACTGGCAAGAGATCAAATGGCAAAAGGAAGAGAAGAGATACAATCTTCTGGTTCTGATATGTGACCTTTGCCACCAATACCAGGAATCTGCTAACATTATAACTTGAGGGGCTGGGGATGGGGTGGGGAGAGAAGAGAGGAGACATCTGGCCTTTGGGTGGTTCAAGTTTTGGCTGAAGTTGCACCACTTCAGGGGATCCAAAACCAATCACAATAACATCTCCAACATCACAGCCATAGATGTAGCTTTGTAGCCCTCATCACAGGAGCATCTGCAGTTCCTCACCACTGGCCTCACCATTTTCTCCTGTCTGATATTCCAGGCCCCCCACCTGGTCTACCCCATCCCTCTCCCTTCATCTTTTCTATCCTTATACCACTTTGTAAACAGTTACCTGTAATAAACTGGTTTTCTTTGAAATGTCTAGACTTGTTTCTGTTTCACTCATGTTGCCTGTTTGTCTATCTATGTCTATCCTTCTGTCTATCTATCTATTTATTCATCCCTCTAGCCATCTATTCACCTCTTTACCATCTCTCAGTCCATCACATCTGTCTTCCTTTTATCTGTATATTATCTCATGCATCATAGAAATACATAAATATGGTGTGTACAATGTTTTATAAATGTTTATGTTCATACGACAACATATTGTGGATATCTTTACATGTCAACCTCTATAAAATACATTTATGATATGCATTTTAAGTAATTTATTTGACCAATCTTTTAGCTGTTTCCAAGGTTTCTCTTATTATAGATAATATCACAGTTGTATAGGTAATTTTTGCACACATAGTTATTTATTGCTAATATCTTAGAACAGAAATTATTGTGTCAATATTGACATATTTTTCTACAAAGGATTACATCATAGTTACACTTCCCCCTGTAGTAAATTATAGTGACTGTTTCTCTCAAACTCTGGTCTCAAATATTTTTTATATTGTATTCTGAGAGTTGTATTGGTAAAAATTTTATTGTTTTGATCTCCAATGAGGCAGACTATATCCATCATTTATATTTCTTTTTTTTAATTGCCTAGGATGATTATTACTCGCTATTTCACTAGAATATTTATTTTTCTTAATTAAAATTTTAAATTTCTCTCTAAATAAGGCTAGTGCACACTACAAGAGTTATTTTAGGTATAAATTTTAAACTATTATGTATTTACATTCACCTTTCTTTTTCTAATGATTTTGCCTCTTCTTATCAGACTCAAAAGACCTTTTCTAATACACATCTGCAGAGACCTACAAATATATTTTCTTCTCATTAATACCACCGTTAATCTATTCTACTAAAGTCAGAAGTAATGAGTTCATGTTTGAAAAATTCCCTCTCCTTATATATCAAGTTGTGTTGATTCTACTTCCGAAATGTTTCCCAAACCCACTTGTATAACAAGTCAATGGCCATTACCCTCCTCCATACTATATTCTAGCCCTAGAAATTATGCAATTGCCTTCAAGCTGGTCTTTCCAGTTTCAATCTTACTTTCAAAATCCATTATCCACAATCTGAGTAATTATTTTACAAATATAAATGGAATTAATGTCTCCTGCCTGAAACCCTGTAAGGGTTCACCTTTTCTTAGAATTAAACCTAAGCCCTTCCTATGTTTGGCCTGGGCTTCCAACATCTCCAAGCTCATTGCATAACACAGGCATCAGTCATTAACTTCATATCACAATGGCTGTATTAGTTTGGTCTCATGCTACTATGAAGAAATACCTGAGACTGAGTAATTTATAAAGAAAAGAGATTCAATTGACTCACAATTCCACATGACTGGGGGTGCCTCGGAAAACCTATAATCATGGGGGAAGGCACCTCTTCACAGGGTGGCAGGAAAGAAGTGCAGAGTGAAGCAGGGAAAAGCCTCTTATAAAACCATCAGATGTCGTGAGAACTCACTCACTATCATGAGAACAGCATGGGGGATCTGCCCCTCACATATGTCCTCACATTTCAAAACACAATCATGTCCTTCCGACAGTCCCCCAGAGTCTTATCTCATTCCAGGATTAACCCAAAAGTCCAAGTTCAAAGTTTCATTTGACACACGGCAAGTCCCTTCTGCCTATGAGCCTGTAAGATCAAAAGCAAGTTAGTTCTTTCTTAGATATAATGGGAATATAGGCATTGGTTATACATCCATTCTAAGTGGGAGAACTTGGCCAAAACAAAGGGGCTAAAACCCCATGCAAGTCCAAAATCCAATAGGGCATTTATTGAACTTTAAAGTCACAAAACGATCTCCTTTGACTCCATGTCTCACTCCAGGTCATGCTGATGTAAGAGGTGGGCTCCGATGGCCTTGGGTAGCTCTGTCCCTCTGGCTAGGCAGGGTACAGCCCCCTCCCAGGTGCTTCCATGGCTACTGCTGAGTGTCTGTGACTTTTCCAGACACATGTTGCAAGTTGTCTGTGGATCTACCATTGTGAGGTCTGTCTGGAGGATAGTGGACCTATTTTTACATCTCCACTAGGCAGTGCCCCAGTGGGGACTCTGTGTGGGGGCTCGGACCCCGCATTTCCTCTTCTGTACTGCCTTAGCAAAGGTTCTCCATGAGGGCTCTGCTCCTGTAGCAGACATCTGCATGGACATCCAGGCATTTTTCTAGATCCTCTGAAATCTAGATGGAGGTTCCCAAACCTCAATTCTTGACTTCTGTGCACCCACAGGCTCAAAACCAGATGGAAGCCACCATGGCCTGGGGCTTGCACACTCTGAAGCAACGGCCTGAACTATATCTTGGACCCTTTTAGCCATGGCTGGAGTAGCTGGGATGCAGGGCACCAAGTCCCAAGGCTGGACACAGCAGAGGGGACCTGGACCAGCCCAGGAAACCATTATTTCTTCTAGTCCTCTGGGCCTGTGATGGGAGGGGCTGCTGCAAAGGTCTTTGATGTGCCTTGGGGACATTTTCCCCATTGTCTTGGGGATTAACATTCAGCTCCCTTGTTATTTATGCAAATTTATGCAGAAGGCTTGAATAGCTCCCCAGAAAATGTGTTTTTCTTTTCTATTACATCATCAGGCTGCATATTTTCCAACCTTTTATACTCTATTTCCTCTTGAATGCTTTGCTGTTTATAAATTTCTTCTGCAAGATACCCTAAATCACCTCTCTCAAGTTCAAGTTTCCACAGATCTCTAGGGCAGGGGCAAAATACTGCCAGTCCCTTCGCTAAAGCATAGCAAGAGTCACCTTTGCTCCAGTTCCCGACAAGTTCCTCATCTCCATGCGAGACCATCTCAGCCTGGACTTCATTGTCTACATCACTATCAGTACTTTGGTAAAGTTATTCAACAAGCCTCTAGGAAGTTCCAAACATTCCCGTATCTTCTTCTCTTCTGAGCCCTTCAAGTCTCTAGGAAGTTCCTAACTTTCCCACATTTTCCTGTCTTCTTCTTAGTCCTCCATACTGTTCCAATCTCTGCCTGTGACCCAGTTCCAAACTTGCTTCTACATTTTTGGGTATCCTTATAGCAGTGTCCCACTCTCTCAGTACCAATTTGCTGTATTAGTCCATTATCAGACTGCTATGAAGAAATGCCTGACACTGGATAATTTATAAATAAAATAAGTTTAATTGAATCACAGTTCTGCATGGCTTGGGAGCCCTCAGGAAAGGTACAATCATGGCAGAAGGCACATCTTCACAGGGCGGTAGGAGAGAGAAGTGCATAGCAAAGTGGGGGAAAGCCCCTTATAAAACCATCAGATCTCTTGAGAACTCACAATTTTGAGAACATCATGAGGGAACTGCCCCCATGACCTAATCACCTCCCACGAGGTCCCTCCCTCAACACCTGGGGTTACAATTTAGATTACAATTCAACATGAGATCTGGATAGGGGTCCAGAGCCAGAACGTATCACTGGCTTACTTCTGTTACTTCCCAGAAAACACTAGTCTCTTTGTCACATTAAGACTCCTCTTTAGTTATTCCTTTTCCTGTTAATATTCTTCTCCAGCTTCTCAGAATCTAAACTTCTCCTTTTCAGCTTAACCTGTAAGACCTGCCAGCTTTTCTCTATTACATAAGCCCTTTAATTTCCTTAATAAAAACTTGATTCGTTTACTCTTTCTTTTATGTGGGTATTATTTATCTTCCTCACAAGACTGTAAGTAGATTGTATGATCTTTGAGAGTAGAAATTCAAACTATGTTGTTCACTATGGTATTGTAATCTTATCATAGTGCCTGTCATAAAGTAGATGATAAGTAAATGAGTATTTGCCTAAAGAAGGAGAAAAAAATGAGTGAATCTAAATTTTTCAAATGAAGAAATTGAAGCTTAGAGAATTAAATTTTTTTCTTCGTAATGTTAAGCCATTGTTTTCTCATTAACTTAATATATATGTGTGTTTTAAACATGTCTGTTATTATTGCAAAGAAAGTATATGTTCCCCATAGCTTCAGAAGGCAAATTTTTTTAAATCTAGATATCACATAAGGGCCCTGTCAATTGTATTCAGATATAGTAAGTTAGAATCTCTTCTCATATATGGTCTTATAAGTTACATTGATGACTTTAAGCTTCACACCAAGGATGAAAAGTCACGAAGTTGTTTTGTTGGAAAACAATGTGATTGGATATGCTCAAATGAAAATATATTTTTATCTTGTGGGACATTGGACTAGATGACCTCTGAGATTTAGCCAAAACTATGGTCCATGATTATGTGTCTTTAAATTTTAAATGTTCAGTTAATATTATTTTAATATTCAACTTGGGGAAATTAACAACAATGATTTGTGTTTCTATTTTCTGATAGAATACTATGTTTGCAGGCAAATAGCATAAGTCCCAAATGGGGTCTTTGAAACCGTGTCATATTTTTAAAACTTCTATTAGCATATCTAAAATACAGCAAGGCTCTCACAGAGACTTTGGCAGACTCATTTGAAATTCTAATCCATGAAACATATTGCACCATGTGATAGGGAAGTGTACCATATATTTTTGCCCATTTTTTAGAACGTGTGTGTAAAAATATATCATGTATAAAATTTAATATGTCTATTGCATATTAGATTGTATACAAAGAAAAGCAATAAAATATGCAAAAGTATGCAGAAGATTTTACTTAAATAATGAACTGAACTCTTTCCTCTTCTAGATCTTGGTGTGGATGGCTTTTGTGTGTGTATCACCAACGGCTTCTCATCTCAGAAGTCTTTGGCACTCTCTCATCCAAGAATGATCCTACTCTCCATAGGTCACCCTCTATCATATTATTCATTTTTATTATGTTTATGAAACTATTTTCTACTTCAAGATATTTGTTTATCTTTCTCCCCTTGTTAGCATGTAAATTCAATGAGAGCATTGACCTCATCTGTTGTTTCCATTATATAATCCTAATACTTAAAGTTGTTCTTCCTGATTCACAAGAATATATTGGTGAACAAATGAAAGACCAAATCAACAGTTATGTTAAGTTATGCCACTTATTAGTTATAAGGCTTTGATCAAACCACTTAACCACCCTAGGCCTGGGGATTCCCACTTAACTTAAAGCAAAATTCCTTCACAGTATTGTTTTAGTGCTAAAATAAAATAATACATATAAAAATACATGTCAAACAGTATCAAATAAATTAAAATTGAAGAAATCATGACTGATATCTTACTGAAGAAAAATCATTTACTATTAAGAAAATTTCTGAAATAATTTGAAACAAATTAAGTAAATAATTATTCAAATCACACATAAACAAAGTGTATAGGAAAAATTAATTTAAATGTATCCTGCCATTCACATTTCACTGTTTCACAATGGGGCTGAGCATCTCCACTGACAAAATAAACATAAACTAGGATATTCAAGCCTAAAATTGAAATTGGCGCCTGGAGACAATGATATCATTGATATATGTCATTTTTCCATTCTTTATTTAATTATTATTATTTTTTAAATTATACTTTAAGTTCTAGGGTACATGTGCACAACGTGCAGTTTTGTTACATGGGTATACATGTGCCATGTTGGTTTGCTGCACCCATCAACCCACCATTTACATAGGTATTTCTCCTAATGCTATCCCTCTCCCAGTCCCCCACCCCGCAACAGGCTCCAGTGTGTGATGTTCCCCGCCCTGTTTCCAAGTGTTCTCATTGTTCAATTCCCACCTATGAGTGAGAACATGCGGTGTTTGGTTTTCTGCCCTTGTGACAGTTTGCTGAGAATGATGGTTTCCAGTTTTATCCAGGTCCCTGCAAAGGACATTAATTCATCGTTTTTTATGGCTGCATAGTAATCCATGGTGTATATGTGCCACATTTTCTTAATCCAGTCTATCATTGATGGACTTTTGGCTTGGTTCCAAGTCTTTGCTATTGTGTATACTGCCGCAGTAAACCTAAGTGTGCATGTGTCTTTATAGTAGCATGATTTACAATCCTTTGGGTATATACCCAGTAATGGTATTGCTGGGTAAAATGGTATTTCTGGTTCTAGATCCTTAAAGAATCACCACACTGTCTTCCACAATGGTTGAAATAATTTACACTCCCACCAACAGTCTAAAAGTGTTCCTATTTCTCCAACTCCTCTCCAACATCTGTTGTTTCTTAACTTTTTAATGATCGCCATCCTAACTGGTATGACATGGTATCTCATTGTGGTTTTGATTTGCATTTCTCTGATGAACAGTGATGATGAGCATTTTTTCATGTGTCTGTTGGCTGCATGCATGTCTCCTTTTGAGAAGTGTCTGTTCATATCCTTTGCCCATTTTTTGATGGAGTTTTTTTTTTTTCTCATAAATTTGTTTAAGTTTTTTGTAGATTCTGGATATTAGCCTTTGTCAGAGGGGTAGATTGCAAAAATTTTCTCCCATTCTGTAGGTTGCCTGTTCACTCTGATGGTAGTTTCTTTTGCTGTGCAGAAGCTCTTTAGTGTAATTAGATACCATTTGTTTATTTTGGCTTTTGTTGCCATTGCTTTTGGTGTTTTAGTCATGAAGTCTTTGCCCATGTCTATGTCCTGAATGGTATTGCCTAGGATTTCTTCTAGGGTTTTTATGGTTTTAGGTATAATATTTAAGTCTTCAATCCATCTTGAATTAATTTTTGTATAAGGTGTAAGGAAGGGATCCAGTTTCAGCTTTCTACTTATGGCTAGCCAGTTTTCCCAGCACCATTTATTAAATAGTGAATCCTTTCCCCATTTCCTGTTTTTGTCAGGTATGTTAAAGATCAGATGGTTGTAGATGTGTGGCATTATTTCTGAGGCCTCTGTTCTGTTCCATCGGTCTATATCTCTGTTTTGATACCAGTACCATGCTGTTTTGGTTACTGTAGCCTTGTAGTATAGTTTAACGTCAGATAGTGTGATGCCTCCAGCTTTGTTGTTTTTGCTTAGGATTGTCTTGGCTATGCAGGGTTCCGTATGAACTTTAAAGTAGTTTTCCCAATTCTGTGAAGAAAGTCATTGGTAGCTTGATGGGGATGGCATTGAATCTATAAATTACCTTGACTAGAATAGCCATTTTCACAATATTGATTCTTCCTATCCATGAGCATGGAATATTCTTCCATTTGTTTGTGTCCTCTTTTATTTTGTTGAGCAGTGGTTTGTAGTTCTCCTTGAAGAGGTCCTTCACATCCCTTGTAAGTTGGATTCCTAGGTGCTTTATTCACTTTGTAGCAATTGTGAATGGGAGTTCACTCATGATTTGGCTCTCTGTTTGTCTGTTATTGATGTATAGGAATGGTTGTGATTTTTGCACATTGATTTTGTATCCTGAGATTTTGCTGAAGTTGCTTATCAGCTTAAGGAGATTTTGGGCTGAGACAATGGGGTTTTCTAAATATACAATCATGTCGTCTGCAAACAGGGACAATTTGACTTCCTCTTTTCCTAATTAAATACCCTTTATTTCTTTCTCTGGCCTCATTGCCCTTGCCAGAACTTCCAACATTATGTTGAATAGTGGTAGAGAGGGCATACTTGTCTTTTGCCAGTTTTCAAAGGGAATGCTTCCAGTTTTTGCACATTCAGTATGATATTGGCTGTGGGTTTGTCGTAAATAATGCTTATTATTTTGAGATACGTTCCATCAATACCTAGTTTATTGAGAGTTTTTAGCATGAATGGCTGTTGAATTTTGTCGACGGCCTTTTCTGCATCTATTGAGATAATCATGTGGTTTTTGTCATTGGTTCTGTTTATATGATGGATTATGTTTATTGATTTGTGTATGTTAAACAAGACTTGCATCCCAGGGATGAAGCCAACTTGATCGTGGTGGATAACCTTTCTGATATGCTGCTGGATTCTGTTTGCCAGTATTTTATTGAGGATTTTCACTTTGATGGTCATTAGGGATATTTGTCTAAAATTCTCTTTTTTTTTGTTGTGCCTCTGCCGGGCTTTGGTGTCCGGATGATGCTGGCTTCACTAAATGAGTTAGGGAGGATTCCCTCTTTTTCTATTGATTTGAATAGTTTCAGAAGGAATGGTACCAGCTCCTCTGTGTACCTCTGGTAGAATTTGGCTGTGAATCCATCTGGTCCTGGACTTTGGTTGGTTGGTAGGCTATTAATTATTGCCTCAATTTCAGAGCCTGTTTTTGGTCTATTCAGAGATTCGACTTCTTCCTGGTTTAGTCTTGGGAGGGTGTATGTGTCCAGGAATTTATCCATTTCTTCTAGATTTTCTAGTTTATTTGTGTAGAGGTGTTTATAGTATTCTCTGATGGTCATTTGTATTTCTGTGGGATCAATGGTGATACCCCTTTATCATTTTTTATTGCATCTGTTTGATTCTTCTCTCTTTTCTTCTTTATTAGTCTTACTAGAAATCTATCAATTTCGTTCATCTTTTCAAAAAACCAGCTTCTGGATTCATTGATTTTTTTGAAGGGTTTTATGTGTCTCTATCTCTGTAAGTTGTGCTCTGATCTTAGTTATTTCTTGCCTTCTGCTAGTTTTTGAATTTGTTTGCTTTTGTTTCTCTAGTTCTTTTAATTGTGCTGTTAGGGTGCCAATTTTAGATCTTTCCTGTTTCCTCTTGTGGCCATTTATTGCTATAAATTTTTCTCTACACACTGCTTTAAATGTGTTCCAGAGATTCTGGTACGTTGTGTCTTTCTTCTCATTGGTTTCAAAGAAAATCTTTATTTCTGCCTTCATTTTGTTATTTACCTTGTAGTCATTCAGGATCAGGTTGCTCAGTTTCTATGTAGTTGAGCAGTTTTGAGTGAATTTCTTAATCCTGAGTCCTAATTTGATTGCACTGTGGTCTGAGAGACAGTTTGTTGTGACTTCTGTTCTATTACATTTGCTGAGGAGTGCTTTACTTCCAATTATGTGGTCAATTTTGGAATAAGTCCGATGTGGTGCTGAGAAGAATGTATATTCTGTTGATTTGGGATAGAGAGTTCTGCAGATGTCTATTAGGTCTGCTTGGTGCAGTGCTGACTTCCAGTCCTGGATATCCTTATTAACCTTCTGTTTCATTGATCTGTCTTATATTGAGAGTGGGTTGTTAAAGTCTCCCATTATTATTATGTGGGAATCTAAGTCTCTTTGTATGTCTCTAAGGACTTGCTTTATGAATCAGGGTGCCCCTGTATTGGGTGCATATATATTTAGGATAGTTAGCTCTTCTTGTTGAATTGATCCCTTTACCATTATGTAATGACCTTCTTTGTCTCTTTTGATCTTGTTGGTTTAAAGTCTGTTTTATCAGAGACTATGATTGCAACCCCTGCTTTTTTTTTCTGCTTTCCATTTGCTTGGTAGATCTTCCTCCATCCCTTTATTTTAAGCCTATATGTGTCTGTGCATGTGAGATGGGTCTCCTGAATACAGTACACTGATAGGTCTTGACTCTTTAGCCAAATGGCCAGTCTGTGTCTTTTAATTGGGGCATTTAGCCCATTTACATTTAAGGTTAATATTGTTATGTGTGAATTTGATCCTGTCATTATGATGTTAGCTGGTTATTTTGCTCATTAGTTGATGCAGTTTCTTCCTAGCCTTGATGGTCTTTACAATTTGGGATGTTTTTGCAGTGGCTGGTACTGGTTTTTCCTTTCCATGTTTAGTGCTTCCTTCAGGAGCTCTTGTAAGGCAGGCCTGGTGGTGACAAAATCTCTCTGCAATTGCTTGTTTGTAAAGGGTTTTATTTCTCCTGCACTTATAAAGCTTAATTTGGCTGGATATAAAATTCTGGGCTGAAAATTCTTTTCTTTAAGAATGTTGAATATTGGTTCCCACTCTCTTCTGCCACTTCTCTTTCTGCCAAGAGATCTGCTGTTAGTCTGATGGACTTCCCTTTGTGGGTAACCCAACCTTTCTCTCTGGCTGCCCTTAACATTTTTTCCTTCTTTTCAACCTTGGTGAATCTGACAATTATGTGTCTTGGAGTTGCTGTTCTCGAGGAGTGTCTTTGTGGTGTTCTCTGTATTTCCTGAATTTGAATGTTGGCCTGCCTTGCTAGGTTGGGGAAGTTCTTCTGGATAATACCCTGAAGAGTGTTTTCCAACTTGGTTCCATTCTCCCCATCACTTTCAGGTACACCAGTCAAACATGTATTTGGTCTTTTCACATAGTCCCATATTTCTTGGAGGCTTTGTTCATTACTTTTTCTCTTTTTTCTCTAATCTTGTCTTCTCACTTTATTTCATTAATTTAATCTTCAATCACTGATATCCTTTCTTCTATTTAATTTAATCTGCTATTGAAGCTTTTGCATGTATCATGAAGTTCTCGTGCCATGGTTTTCAGCTCCATCAGGTCACTTAAGGTCTTCTCTGCACTGTTTATTGTAGTTAGCCATTCATCTAACTTTTTTCAAGGTTTTTAGCTTCCTTGTGATGGGTTAGAACATGCTCCTTTAGCTCGGAGAAGTTTGTTATTACTGACATTCTGAAGCCTACTTCTGTCAACTCGTCAAAGTCATTCTCCATCCAGCTTTGTTCTGTTGCTGGCAAGGAGCTAAGATCCTTTGGAGGAGAAGAGGTGCTCTGCTGTTCAGAATTTTCAGATTTTTTGCTCTGGTTTCTCCTCATCTTTGTGGTTTTATCTACCTTTGGTCTTTGATGTTGCTGACCTACAGATGAGGTTTTGATGTGGATGTCTTTTGTGTTGATGTTGGTGCTATTCCTTTCTGTTTGTTAGTTTTCCTTCTAACAGGTCCCTCAGCTGCAGGTCTGTTGGGGTTTGCTGGAGGTACACTCCAGAACCTATTTGCCTGGCTATCACCAGCAGAGGCTACAGAACAGCAAATACTACAGAACAGCAAATATTTCTGCCTGATCTTTCCTCTGGAAGGTTCATCCAAGAGGGGCACCCACCTGTATGAGGTGTCTGTCGGCTCCTACTGGGAGGCATCTCCAAGTTAGGCTACACAGGGGTCAGGGACCCACTTGAGGAGGCAGTCTGTCTGTTCTCAGAGCTCAAATGCTATGCTGGAAAAAACACTGCTCATCTGAGCTGTCAGACAGGGACATTTAAGTCTGTAGAAGTTGTCTGCTGTCTTTTTTTAAGCTATGCCCTGTCCACTGAGGTGGAGTCTATAGAGGCAGTAGTCCTTGCTGAGGTGCAGTGGGCACCGCCCAGTTCGAGCTTCCTGGCTACTTTGTTTACCTACCCAAGCCTCAGCAATGGCAGATGACCCTCACCCAGCTAGACTGCAGCCTTGCAGGTCAATCTCAGACTTCTCTGCTAGCATTGGGCAAGGCTCTGTGAGCATCAGACCTGCCAAGCCAGGCATGGGAGAGAATCTCCTAGTCTGCCAGTTGCTAAGACCATGGGAAAAGTGCAGTATTTGGGCAGAAGTGTACTGATTTTCCAGGTACAGTCTGTCACAGCTTTCCTTATCTGGGAAAGGGAAATCCCCCAACCCGTTGCACTTCCCGGGTGTGGCAACACCCCACTCTGTTTCGGTTCACCCTCTGTGGGCTGCACCCACTGTCCAACCAGTCCCAATGAGATGAACCAGGTACCTCAGTTGGAAATGCAGAAATCACCCTTCTGCTGTGTTGATCACACTGGGAGCTTCAGACCAGAACTGTTCCTATTCGTCCATCTTGGAAAGGAATCCCATTTTTTTTCCATTCTGTAAAAGCAAGATGTTGAGTAAATCCATCTTGCTAAATATGAAGTTAATCTATACAGATCTCTAATAATTTACTCAGCAAATATGTTGCTTTCCCATGCATCTCTTATTTGCCACTCAAAGCATTTTTACTGAGGAACAATTTTTCTTGAAAATATGACCTTTTATATTTGAAAACTTGCAATAAATATACTCAAGTTGAAGAGACTATATGTGACAAAACCTACACAATATAATTTTTGTAAATTATGAGTCACATTTTAGGCATAATAAATGTTGAAGATATAAAAAGTGAGATTTGTGTCTAAATCTCAGAGATATTTTCTAAAAACCCAATTTCATTAACTAAAAGCATAAGGATATGAATTCCAAGACAAAATGCTACTTTCATATATTTAAATGCATATTATATATGCATCAAAGTCAGGTATATATACATGAATAAACACAATCCACTTCCTGAACTGTCAATAATTGTTAATTCTTGCAAAAACAATCTTATGTACTCAAATTAATACATTTAGAGTCTTTAATTTTTTATATTTGTGCTTAAAGCATTAGTCTATTTGGATTCAACTAGCAGAATTCAATATTTTTATCTTCATTCAGTTAACAAATCTAAGAAAAGTGTTGCCTAACAACCACAAATCAAGAGACTGTGCCAACCGCCCCTTGTTCTGTGGTCAGCTTAATTTTGCTTCCTCTAATATCTAGCACCAGAGGCTGTGAGGTAGAAGAGAAAGCGTTCTGACTGCATAGGCTGAGAGCCTTATCCTGTGTCATGGCCCTTCTCTTAAAACAGCTGCAGGCCTCTGAGCCACCCAGCATTAATTATTTCAGTATTTATTGACAGCCTACTGGGTACAGGATGAGATATTAGGTGTTGAAGAAGATTCAAATGTAAATGAAATTTTCTCCCTGGATTTAAGTCACTGATAATAAAACAAGTGTGAGACATATACTCTGCCAAACAAAATCTACAAAAGTGTGTTAGTAGGTTAGAAACAATATACTAGGGGTAAGAAAATGAATTCAAAATAGGGCAAGAGGTCCTGTATACTAATATACTGTATACTAATATACAGGACCTCTTGATAACAGGATAATATATAATATCCTCCTTGTCCTCTACTCCTCCTCTTCTTTTTTCCCTCATAGTACCAATTCTTTTCCTAGTAACAATAGCAAAGCTAGGTTTTTACATGCTTCATCTTGGTTAATCTTCACACTGCTCTGGAAAAGTAAATAGCAGTAATGTCATTTACCACTAGTTAAAAGCTCAGTCAGCATTGTTACAGTACTTGTTTAAGGTCACAATATTGGTGTCAGGGTCAGAATTCAAACCCAGAACTGTGTTCTGAAAACAGTTTCTAGATAAACTGGAAAAAGCATGATATTTTATCCACGTTGCTATAATTGTGTCCACACTTCACTTTAATGAAAGAATGTAAACTGTTTTGCGGAATTGGGAGATGCGCATTAGACCCTGAGGAGCATATGATCTCATTAAAGAGCATATTTTTATGAGGTTGTTGTGTAGAGCTCCTGAGAACAGTAGCAGCAAATTAAACTGAAAAGAAGACTTGGGACCAGGTCACAGATCATCTCTCTAAGGAATTTAGGCTGTATTTAAAAAGCTGTGGAGTCATTATTTTTGTTTAACAAGTAGAAATATTATGAGATAAGCAGTGTAGTAAGAATATATTAATTAGGACATTTAAGAGGTATCAAATAAATGTTTGATAAACCAAACAAAGAGGGTGGATAAAAGGATCTATTAGATGATCTCTAGGAAGATAAGAATGAAGTAATAAACTATGACAGTAGAAAAAACAATAGATTTATCAGATTGGGAGAAAGCGAAACTTGGTTTAAACCTTATTTAGTCACTAACGCAGAGACACGTTTTTCCCCCGCTCCAGAAGCAACAGTGTTCTCAACTAAACAATGGGGACATTAATGATCAAACCTCTTAGCTTAAAAATTATGTGACTTTGATCTAATCAATTATTTTATTTTTTTTAATGAAACAATTTTGAGTGTGAGCATACCAGATCTTTGTAGTAGATGAATCGTGTTTGCTGCAAGGGGCAAATGATTTCTACTAGATAGGTTGGAATAATACCATTAATGCAGCACTGAATATGGGTGAAGGATATTTCTGTGAAAATAATGAGCTCAAGTTGGAGCAGGAGCTCAGTGACTGGTAGATTAAGGCACACTCTTTGGAAATGCCCTATAAAAAGCCACACTGCAAATCACAAACACTGGGATATAATCCAAATTGGGAAGATAGTCCAAGGAAACATACATAAAGCCTCTAATCAAAGCCTCATGAGGACATTGATAAAATCTGGAGAAAACACTTAGAATGAGAGGAAGGAATCAGTAACACAGACAAGTGTCCTAGAAAAAAATATGCCAGTGGAAGAGATTGTGCAATAAGAAAACCACAGAAAAGCTGAGAGGGAATGGTCAGTGCAATAATAGCAGATTCAAGAATGTGCACCTGGCCAGGCATCTGTGACTCAAGCCTGTAATCCTAGCAGTTTGGGAGGCTGAGGTGGGAGGATTGTTTGAGTCTAGGAGTTCAACATCAGCCGACACAACAAGCAAGACCCCATCTCTGCAATAAATGAAAACATTAGCTAGGTAAAGTGATGTGCACCTGTAGCCCCAGATAAAGGAGAAGCTGAGATGGGAGGATCACTTGAGCCCAGGAAGTCTAGGTTGCAGTGAACTATGATCATGCCACTGCACTCCAACCTGGGCACAGAGTGAGACCCTGTGTCAAAAAAAAAAAAAAAAAAAAAAAAAAAAAGGAAGAATGTGTACCCTTTCAGAAAATAAAAGAACAATTGACCCTTGAACAACGTGGGGGATAGAGGGTTAGGTGGTTATGAGTACCACTCCCTACACAGTAAAAAAATCCACGTATAACAGTTGACTCCCTAAAAACTTATCTAGTAATATTTCACTGTTCACCAGAAGCCTTACAAATAACATAAATAGTTGATTAACACAGATTTTCTATGCTATGTGTATTATATACTGCATTCTTGCAATAGAGCAAACTAGAGAGAGAAAATGTTTTTACAAAAATCATAAGGAAAGAAAAATATATTTACCGTAAATTAAGTGGAAATGGATCATCATAAAAGTCTTCAGCCTCATCATCTTCCTGTTGAATAGGCTCAGGAGGAGGAAGAGGAGGGATTGTCTTGTTGTCTCAGGGTGGCAGTGGCAGAAGAAAATCTGTGTATAAGTGAATCCACACAGTTCAAACCCAGGTTGTTCAAGGGTCAACTGTCGTGCTAAATATAACCTTTCTCCTATAGTGTCACATGCAGTAGAGAGATAATTTAAAACAATATTATTCAAAGAGAGCTTAAAGTGTTGTACAAGGAAGGTCATTATTGACCTTCAGTATAGTTCCACTTTGTGATAGGGCCTAAAGGCAAAGAATAATAAGTGTTTTAGGAGAAATACAAAATATACCGTTAGTATTTCAAGATATTCAGAGACGTAGAAAGGAAGTAAGTCCTGTTTAATGTGTAAGCCAGATCCACAAAAGACTTTTTAATACTCTGAGTTACTTGTATATCCTATGATACATAGGAAATTTATTTTCTTGCACTGAGTGTTGAAAAATACACATTGACTTGAACTAAATAACATCAATTTGGGCAAAATGTAAGCAGAGACAATTATTTTTAAAAATGTAAAAGTATAAAAGAAGCCAAGAATACTTAATGGAGAAAGGCAACAGAAGTTGGGGATGAAGAGGGTATCACAAATAATATGACAGAAAATAAATTGGGGATATAATAATAGTGAAAAATGAGAAACAATGTAAATGTAGTAAGAAATTTTAGCTATGCAAGGATAGTGTGGCTGGAGGATAGGGTTTGTCAAGAAAGCAAATGTGTAGAAATTCCTGAGAAAGTGCTGGCAGTTTGCACACATCATGGAAAGCTGAGCCAAGGTTGGATAACATGAAATTCTAATGCGTTGTAACAAAAGGAGTCTTCACCTATTTTGCTTCTCTTTGATTAGGTTTGGAAACCGAGGGAGAGAAGAATACAAAAGAAGTGACATGTAGTCAAGATCAATATCAAGCTTTTTTTCCCTTATTTCTGCAAGGATCATATGCATTCACAGCACAGGGTGCTGAAATAAATCACAGATAAAAACTATGGTTGAGGAAGAGTCATCTGCATGATAGTGAAGTTACCTAGATTGAAGACAGAGGTGGGATTTTTGACTTTATTGCAAGTGGAGTTTTTGAAAGTATTATTAAAAAATCTGAACTTTAAGCATTGTGTCCATTGAAAGATTAAAGGGAGTCTCCAGGCCATTCCAGGGAATGAGGCCGCTAGGTCCTGTCAGTGTTTTGGAGACAGCATTTACTCCTTGGCAATAACGGAGGGATTGAGCAGAACATCCTGGGGTGTTATGGGAAGTGTCCCCGGGAGAGCAGACCACAGAACAGGGTAGCTTGCAAGGACAAAGATTATAAAATCTCAGCTTGACCAAGCCATAAAGCTGCCTGACTTCAAGGACCACGAGCTCAGATCCTGAATCTTTCAACAGTGATTACGAGGGGCTGAAACAGGTGTACTGCCTGCAGTTTTCAGGTACCATAAAAGTAAATATCACGTACACTTCTCTTTACCTGAAAAAAGTCAAACTCATTACTTTAAAGTTATACCTTGTATTGAAATTTCCTAAAAAGAGTAGTTTTCATGTCTCCCCTGGAGGTTATGTATAAGTTAAATCTAATATATTGTAATATGTGATAATGTAATTGAGGAACAGAAAGTAATTGAAATTCACTAATGAATTAATCCTCGGAAGACTACTATAAGATACAGAGGGGATAGATATTATTTTATCTCAGGAAAAACTGAGGCATTGAGTAGCTGCCTATCTAAAGCCATTTAAAAAAGAAGTTGAAAGCTATAAATTGTAGATGATTTTATATTGTACCTGACCTAGCTCTGAAAAAAAAATCAAAAGAGGCAGATTCATGCTTTCCAGGCATGCCCGGGGAATGATGGAGGATTCTCTTTTTATGTTAATCCATTCTCTTTGAGTCAAAAGCTGACAGTGCACAGACAACAAAGGGACTGCTAAGTCTGCTGTCCAAAAATACTCACCACAATTTGTCAGGCTTCACATTATACATGGCTTTTTACACATCGCTGGCCTCTAAACATAAAAGATCCTGTTGGTTTCCCTAATTAAATAGAGTGAGATCAAAGGTTCACCAATGTGTATCTGACTGTCTCACGGTATTCCAGAACTGAAAGCAAATAAGAAGTGTATGAAAAATGTGTCAGAAGTTCCAGAGATTGAGCTCTCTTTTTGGTTTCTTTACCTTTAGAAAAATAAAAATAAAGCCAAGGCAGCCTCTGAATGTTGCTCATATTTCTTTTGTTGGTGTTTTTCCTTAACTAGATAATTTTTTGTCCTCACAGTTGGGGAAGACTGAAGTTCAGAATATAGAGATACCAGACATTTCATCTGTGTAGAAAAGATGACATTGCATTAGGGTCCAGAAATGCTATAATGAATATTTTCTAGGTACAAAAAAGACCCTGACACATGCTTTTTCATAAGCCAATAATATATAATAGAAGAAGATGCATTAAAATAAAATATGGCTGGTCTTCAGTGACTAAACTCCTACTTTAGAATCGTGAATCCATCCATAGATTGTTCACAATGGAGTTACTGTTTACAGGAAATTCCAATGTCAAAGAGATGATCTAATCCTGATTCCTTTGGGGTGAGTCAATATTGATTATTCTCATTAGGGGAACAATAAGTAATGGATTTGGAAAAGGCCTTCTCTTTTAGGACTATTATGCTTTGGCTGAAAAAAACTTTGAAAAAAATTCTTAAATATCTAAGGAAAATATGCTAGGATGTACTCACTACATCTTTCTCCCTCCAAACATATTTAATTATTCCAAGATTCATAAAGATAAAAATAAAATAAATTTGAAATATTAAATAAATAACTTTTATCTAATAGATGTTTTGTATCTGATATGGTCTCTTATATGACTCTAAACATACTTCAAAGACTTTCACATGGGTTTTCTATGTAACATAAAATAGGCTAAGCAAAAGTTTAAATGACAAATAATTATCAATGAAAGGTTACCAGGAAAAAAAAAAGTAAATGCTTGCATGCTTTACTAAGCAACAAAAATTACTTTCTTCAATATGCTCTTTATTAAAATGTAATAAAAATCTCTCCTGAGAACCAGATGGTAGATGACATGATAAATTAAAGCCCTACATAAGCGCAAATAGAAAAAAAAATAACTTGCTGCTGACATAAATGACATTTACAATATCACATATGTTTTTTCTAATGAATATGAGATGATCTTGATATTGCAAAAGACCTTTATTCCAGAAATGAAACAGCTAGAGGAGAAAAAAGTGAGGCAGCAACTTGCAGTTCTATAGAAATAGCAAATGCTATCTATGACCTATATATTACAATTTGAAAAAGAATATTTGAATAGTAATGAAAAACTGACACAGCTAGAAAGAATACTGATTATTTTTCAATTAGGATGTTCTCTTATTCTTTTATTTCTATTTGTCTGACATGGAATAAAAATAAATTATGTGTCTAATATATTTAATACCTACCTAAGTACCTTGATTCTGGTCAAATGTGCTCCAAACTATTATGTTAATATTTATATGATTATGCCACAACTTAACTTACCAGCATATGGAAAGGTCTAAGTAAGTGCTTATGAGAACCTATGACATTCTGGGTTATCACAGGTTTAATTTGAAATATTTCTCCACCATTTACCAGCTGTATGATTTTGGGCATATTACTGAACTACTGAACTACTCTAATCTTTTGATTTCTTTTCCTAAAATTGGGGATTTCATTAGTATATATGCTAAAATAGTAGATTTAAACAGGGTGATGTAAACAACACTTAATAAACATCTGACACAGGTTAGACTTCAATAAAGCATCAGTCATCATTATTATAGTTCACAGGTTATAATAAATACTGACAAAAATGTAAATTAAATACTTCAACATTAATTGAAGGCCATTTGCTGTCTCAGTTATAAGTCTCATTTCTTAAGCTAAAACATAATCTGTTTTGGCAGACTCTTTTCAACAGTTGTTATTCGTGCCTGGCTATGAAAATATTAATGGCTGTGCATACCAAACAGATCTCAACTATCGCCATGAACCAAATATATAAACATTTTAGGAATTGTTTCTTGTTAGAAATTGCCAATAAACTGCTTATTGCTTTGCAAATATTGGACCTGGGAAAATAATGCTACATCTACTAAAACCTTACAGGGAGTACCTGATGGCCCATTAATTACATAAATGTGGAAGAAACAAACAAGAATTGTAGGACCTTAAGAAATCCGGTCATTAAGCATGCTCATACCAAGCTTAGAAAGAGGTAACATTTTGAAAAAGAAAAATAAATAAATAAATAATATTCTTAGATAAATTTTAGATTGATCATAGCAAAATGTAATAGATAGAGAGCTATGAAAATGAAAATATTTAAACTGAAAGCCCATATTCAGTTAACCTTATCTCAGTAGTAGCACCTTTTCTCACCTAAGTATATGGCAGTAACTAACTTTACTGGTAGACTGTCTCAGTGTTAAAAATAAAGTTGAATGCCAGCCCACGTCAACAAAGTCATATATATTGATATAAATTAATAATAGGAGAGATTTTCAACTTACCTAAGAATTTGAACTCAACATTTTTGCAAACATTACATTTTCTTGGCGTTTGTAGAGTCAAGATGTGAGGGTTGAGTCTGGGAACTAATCTCACATACTGTATTTAGTAAACAGTTCATTTGTTTCCCAGTTGATCATCATTCATATCACATATTGTATATTAAAGATACATAAAAGAAACTGATTTATAAATTCACATGAATGATATACGAGTTAAAGGCCCAGCATGAAACAAATGGTCTTCAAAGTGTTTAACTGAAACAAATTTCACAGGGGGTGTCTATACATGGAGGTGAGGATGAAGTTAAGGACACCAAGAAAAGCTAGAGAAACAGCAAGGAAATAGCAACAGCAGAAAGCCAATAGCTCCCTGAGCTGAAAGGGCTAAAAGAGAGTGCAGTGTTTACGATTGTCCAGCCAGAGAGAGATCTATGGAAGCGAACAGCCAATAGGAGCTGAAGGCACGGAGGAAGAGAACCACTCACAGAACAAGAGAGCAGTAAGTATTAACACCCAGACCAGTCTTTCCTCCTAGCTGTCATCTCCATTACATAATTCCCATTGGCTGAACACGACGGAAAATCAGAGGACAAGGAGCTGACAGAATCTCTAAGGTTCAAACTCCCAGGCCACAGAACAGCATAGAGAAGAGCTGGGATTGAATAAGGAGTTCTGGGGCGAGAGAGAGGATAAACAAAATGAAAAGCACAGATGAATAAAATGTGATTGGATTGCAAACTTAACTTTTAAAGTGCATGATAGTGATACTACAAAAAGCAATGATAAAACTTTTCTTTATGGTAACTGTTTCACGATATGCACGAAATTGTTTCATCCACCACATTTCAGCTTCAAGTATTTTTTAATTCATACAAATGTGTGCAATAAAGTGCAATTACAGCTCGATTAAAGTTCCAGTGCAATTAAAGCACATTGAAAATAAATGATACAAAACAAATCGTTGATGTTGTTTTTGTTTGCTTTTACTGGGATTTTGGTTCTTTAAAGCACCAATCTGTTATAGAGATATAGTGGAAATATACGGACTTTCTATGTAGTTTAACCAATAAACAAGTTATAATAAGTCATTTATCAAAATACCCCATTTAAATTGTATATAAAAATCTTGGATTTGAAATGGCAAAGAGAAGGTTAAAATAAGCATTTGTGCATTCAAATTGAAGGATATATGCATTAAAGGTTTGGTGGCATTTTAATGGAAGAAATGGGGAGAGCTGACAAGCTCTCAAAATGTTCAAAGATGACATAGGCATCAAAATCAGTAAATGAATTTAAAAATACTAATGCTGAATAAAATATCTGCTTTCATTTGCAACCCAAACAATGAATGCTATGTGTACACTTATCTTCTAGGTTCTAACAGAGTAGAATGTTATGGGAGGTTAGAATCAGGGCTAAAGAATAAACAAGTATTCCCTTGACTCGTATTATATTAAGAAATTCAAAATATCAGACTAAGTGATGCTGGTAACACAAGGAAGTCTACAGTATTGCTTCCCATTTCTAATGTTTACAATTGAAGTGAAGAGGTGAGACTTTGACACATCAATATTCTGTTTACACACACACACACACACACACACACACAATAGTACTATAGAAGAGTTTGATAAAATCCTTACATCAAGTGATACGTAAATAGGAAATAATTAAAAAGAAAGTGGCATTTGGATTGAACTTGACAGATGTGTAATAATGAGCTCGGAAGAGAAGGACACTCAAAGAATGGAAAATGGGGCAGAAATAAAATTAGTTGAGAAAACGATATATACACATGCACATACACACCATTTAAACGGCATTATCTAAATGGAATTCTTGATGGAATACTTTGCAGTATGTATAGATAATTTTGCAAAAGCAGGCAAAATCTAATAATGAGTGACCTTATGATGGAGATTATCCCAAAGGCATAATCTGATGTTCATCCCATAGACAGTAGGAAACCACCAAAGCTATTTATGATGAGGAATGGTCTGATAAAAGAGAGATTTAGAATGAACCTCAACAGTTAGAGAAAAGAAGAAGAAATAAGATATTTACAGAGGGATATGAGACTGAAATTGTAAGAATAAGTGGTAAAGACTTTTCTTTTTTTTTGAGACAGAGTTTCACTCTTGTTGCCCAGGCTGGAGTGCAATGGCACGATCTCGGCTCACTGCAGCCTCCACCTCCCAGGTTCAAGCAATTCTCCTGCCTCAGTCTGCCAAGTAGCTGGGATTACAGGTATGTGCCACCAAGCCTGGCTAATTTTTTGTATTTTTAGTAGAGACGGGGTTTCACCATGTTGGCCAGACTGGTCTCGAACTCCTGATCTCAGGTAATCCACCCACCTCGGTCTCCCAAAGTGCTGGGATTACAGGCATGAGCCAGAGTGCCCTGCCTGATAAAGATTTTTTAAAAGTATGTGTGTGGGGAGGGAAAGATATCAGAAATATTTAGGAAATAAATAAGGTAAACTTGCTTTTTGTTTAGAACAGGACACCTGTGGAGACCAGAGAGTTAATGATGAGTTAAAGATGACTCCAAGATCTCAGTCATGGTGATCAGAACAATGCCAGCAGTGGAAACCACGGTAGACAGCTGGCCGTAGAGAGAGCTCAGGCCCTCTGGCATAAAGAATCCTCAGAGGGCAGTTCTCAGAGCAGCTTTGGAGAGAAAACTTCAGTGCCTGTACTCAAAAATCTTCAGACTGTGTGATAACCCCCAGGAAATTTTGTTACTGTTGGTCTTTTAAATTGTATTTATTTTTATTTTTAGGTTTTATTTTATTCCTAATTGACAAATAATAATTGCATACATTTATAGGGCAGAACGTGATGTTTCAGTACATGTATACATTGTGGAATGATCCAATTAGGCTAATTAGAATATCCATCACTTCAAATACAATATTTGTCATTACTTTATGATGAGAACATTTAAAATCTCCTCAGCTACTTTGTAATATCAATACATTATTATGAACTATAGTCACCATGCTGTGAAATAGAACACCAGAGCTTATTTCTTTTATCTAACTGAATCTTTGTACCTGTCTCTCTCTTCTCATCCACCACATCCCTTTTACATCCTCTGGTACCAATCATTCTACACTCTACTTCTGTAAGTTGAAGTTTCTGAGAGTTCACATATTAGTCAGATTACATGGTATTTGTCTCTCTGTGCCTGACTTATTCCACTTAACATATGTCCTCTAGCTTCATGTATGATGTTGCAAATGACAGAATTTTCTGTATATAGAAAACTATAAAACACCGAGGAAAGATGACATAAATAGAAAGATATCACATATTAATATATTAGAAGAATTAATAATGTTAAAATGTCGATAGCACTCAAAGCAATCTACAGATTTAATAAAATTCTTATCAAAATTTTAATGTCATTCTTCACAGAAATTGAAAATTCAAAAATCTCTATGGAACCATGAAAGACCCCAAATAGCCAAGGAAATCTTGACCAAAAAGAACAAAGCTGGAGGCATCACAGTACTGAACTTTAAAATATATTACAAAGCTATAGTAATCTAAACAGCAACATACTGGCATAAAGATAGCAACATCGACCAATGGAATAGGACAGGGAACACAGAAATAAATCTACACATCTAGGATCAGTTGATTTTTGACAATGGTGCCAAGAACACTCACTCAATGGGGAAAAATGGTCTCTCTAATAAATGGTATTGGGAATACAGGACATCTATATACAGAGAATGAAAATAGATCCTTATCTCACCCTCTCTATAAGAATCAAATAAAAATGGATTAAAGACTTAAATGTAAGAATCAAGAAATTTTATGTTTTCTAGATTTCATAGTTCCAACCAAATGCTTTAGGGCAATCTTGAAGACGTTTTACCCCGAGATTATGAAAGTGTTACTTATAGTCATGTTTAAGTTTATATGCTATTATAAATATGTTGAGTGTCTTGTGATTCCTAGGGTTCTGTGAGGCAGAATAGAAATGGTGGTGATGAGAGTGGTGTGAGTAATAGCGGAAGATGGCCATCACTCCTTGTTCCCAGGAACTTATAATCTAAATCTGAGTTGAAGATTCAAATGTTCCCTTTATATTTTACCAGAAAGTTTTTCAAACTTCTAAATTCTGGTAAGAAATATTTTGATTGCACTAAGCTGATTTGTAGCCAAATAGTCTATTAAAAATCTTTCGACATTGGCATCAATTATGTGAACCACAAAAGATAAAATATATTAAATTTCACTTTTCTCTCTGACTTCAGAGGAAAAGTGTCTCTTAGAAATTGCAAGGCAATATATACAGCATAGTGAGAAGGAGTCAAGGACCTTAATCCACAAAGAAAAGACACTAGAGTGTAGTTTCAGATGCTGAATCAGAAACTTTTTTGTCTTATAGTTGTTCTTATGGTGTTAATATATTTTGTTATAAACTTTTGAAAGGCATCACATATCTCTGTATTCCTACCTCTCTTCTCAGATTGTTTTTAAGGATAAAATAGGGAGAAAGTATGAAGGCATGTGAACTGTTTTGAAGAATGTAAGATTCTATACATTCATGATCTCTCAACACAGAGAATATTGATACCACTTCCAGTCACTGAATACTGATAATACCTTTAATAAAATTCAGTGAGTGCTTCAGGAAACAGAGCTCAGGCTTAATAGTTCAGAAGAGATCACTTATTATGGGGAACTAGTTGCTGAAGTCTTGGATGATCTGAAAGGCCAAAATGGAGACTGTGGGGCAAACCAAAGTTTACCAGGCAGTCCCCATGATATATCCAACTCTACAGGAATCAAAGTTCATGGACAGGAGTTGGTGTTAAAGCCTAAGACCTGCGATGACAAGGTGGCTGCTTTGCCAAAAAAAAAAAAAAAAAGGACGAACTAAGGGGAAAAAGAGTTTTGATTGGCAGTTGGAACGCCTGAGAAGATGTAGCCACTGCTGGGGATGTGCCTGAAGCAGAGAAGTTGGAAAGAAAAACTCTGACTTTTTAATTCTTTCTACCAGTGCCTTCCTATTGGGGGAGATTAGATAGAACCTTGTTGACAAGAAAAACTTGGAAAAGGAGACTGCAGGGATTAGATCACTACAAAATAGCAAACAGGGAAGGGTGAAGAGTGGATCCGAGGGCAAATTATCAGCATAGAAAGAAAATAAGATAAAATAAATGACTTGAATGAAAACAAAAATTACCATCTAATCTAGTTAAGAAACAAAAGCATAAAAATCAGTGAAATTATACTAACCTGTCTTATTTATGTAGATGAAGGGCTTCGAACCTGACCGAGACCTGTCAATACAAATTTTACATGTAAGTTGAACTCTTCTTCTTAATTCAGGCAATTGTCTCCTAACTGGAAAATTTAATAATCTAAAATCCTTCCAATACATCACTCATACTACCCTTATGTGAAAATTTAAAGATAAATCATGCCAAATATCTAATTAAAAGCTTTAAATTTACTGGTCATTCTGTTGTCAACAGGATTATGACCAAAGTACTTTCCAAGCATTCCAAAGTATCTAAAATCTAAGCCTTGCCTGCCACTATGCCCTGTCTTACACTGATCTCCACTCACATTTAAAGTGCCAGCCACACATACTATTTACAGTTTTCAGAAAGTACTGTTGTATTTGTCAACCTCTAAGCCTATTCCCATAGGACCCACTTTGAAATATCCTTGACTTCCATGTCCAACCCTACCTAACCCATAATAATACTTCAATATTTCTTTTATGTATCAGCTTCTCTATGAAATCTTTTCTAAAACCATCTTGCTAAGTAAAATTGATTACACTCTTCTGTTCTACTGCTCATTCCTGTACATCTGCAATAGCAATTACAATACTAGTAGGCTGCCCCACCAGAGATTAAAATTAGATTTTTAATTTTCCCTAATATAGAAAGATGGATGCTAAATAATCTTTAAAGGGAACTGCTCTAGAAGACGGCCAAAATCACCTTAGAGTTTCTAGAAGTAGTTTTCATCAAAAAAATAATATAGAACAGTAGACTTAAGGATAATTGTCCTTGGAAGACGGAGGAGTAGTTTAGATTCAAAGGAAAGAAAAATGTCAGGAAGAAAATAAAGACATGGCTGCTGAGATAAACAAATGTTGGAACATTACTAAATTTGAAAGCAGAATTTTTGGGAAAAGGAAGCATTCTAACTGATATCTTTGAATGGAAGTTCATGGATCTGGACTACAGTCTTAGAAGACTAACCATGGCTATGACAGAAGGTTACAATGAATGAACAACAATTTCACTAAAGAAGCACTGCAGCATTGGCTAGAAAGATGACCAGAAGTCACCATGATGCTGACACAGTATCTTTGGCCTCTGTGTAGAGGACTTCAACAGCTGTGGCTGTGGGAGTCAATGGCAGAAGTGGGCAATTGATTTTCTTGGTTATAGTGGCTGACTGCTTCCCTGCTTAGACTCTGTAAGCCAATTTCAAGAGGAATTAGAGTAAATGCAAGTGGGGCTACCAAGATAAAGTATCAGGCCATTATGGGTTTGGAAATGGAAAATTAAATACATATGCTCAGGGTCTTGCTCTGTCACCCAGGCTGGAGTGCAATGGCACAATCATGGCTCACTGCATGCATCCTTGGTCTCCTGGGCTCAAGTGACCTTCTCATCTCAGCCTCCCAAGTAGCTGGAACTACAGGCTTGCACCACCACAACTGGCTACTTTTTTGATTTTTTGTGGAGATATGAGGTCTGACTATGTTGCCCAGACTAGTTTCTAACTCCTGGCCTCAAGTGATCTTCGCATCTCAGCCTCCTAAAGTGTTGGGATTACAGGTGCTTGCCACTGTGCCCAGCTTGTTCATAGTTTTTATACTAAAGTTTATACTGTCAAGATTTATATTACTTTATCCTACTTAAATATTACTTAATTATAATTCACTGTTTACATGTTTACCCCTTCTCTACTCTAATTGTTTGGAGGATAGGAAATAGATTTTATTTACTTAGTGTCTCAAGTGTCGTCCACAGTTTTTGGAATCTATTAAATAATCAGTGAGATTTCATTATAAAAAGTCATTAATATATAAACAAATCATTTTACTAATCTCACTTGTTTTAAATAAAGGCAAATTCAAGGAGGAAAATGACACTAAAATCATCTTTCCATACATTGCCAAAAAAGAAAAAAAAATCAAAATATAACAATTACCTGATCAAAGTCTATAATATCTTCCAAGTAGGTTTAGTGAAGAATATTAATGTTAGGGAGTGGATTATATAATCAAAAGCAGAAATCTATAGTTTTAGCTACTTTTATCCATACTATACAGATAAGTAGTTGATAACAGATAATTATGTTCTCTGAGCTATAGAGTCAAGGTACATGCCCCATTATCTGAGTAATTCATTTTCTAATACCATTGAAAGATAAAATTATTAAATTTATGTGTGAGAAATGTTATAAGCTTATGGTGACCTGTACATATTTACGGATTTGCAACATCACCTCAGTTTTACATGGCTAAAGTAAAAGACACACTTTTATAATAAATAACAGATGTTATAAAAGGAGACAAAGGATATTAAGAAGTTCCTTTAAACTATCCTTGATGTTATTGGTATCTATAGGCAAGGCTTTTCTGCACATTTTCCAGAGAACAAATTGCAAATAGAGAAATTGTAATAAAAACCAGGAAGACAGAAGTGGACATGTGCTGATGAAGAGGGAAGCTTGAAGAAAATAGTCTACTTAAGATAAAAATGATGAGTTCATGTCCTTTGTAGGGACATGGATGAAATTGGAAACCATCATTCTCAGTAAACTATCGCAAGAACAAAAAACCAAACACCGCATATTCTCACTCATAGGTGGGAATTGAACAATGAGATCACATGGACACAGGAAGGGGAACATCACACTCTGGGGACTGTTGTGGGGTAGGGGGAGGGGGGAGGGATAGCATTGGGAGATACACCTAATGCTAGATGACGAGTTAGTGGGTGCAGCGCACCAGCATGGCACATGTATACATATGTAACTAACCTGCACAATGTGCACATGTACCCTAAAACTTAAAGTATAATAATAAAAGGAAAAAAAAAGAAAAAAAAAAGAGTGTGATATGTTCTGAAGCCAGAGGACAGTACTTGTTTTCAGTAAAGCAAAGGGTTAATTAATGAGATGAGGTAGGAAAAGTAATGCAACTGAAGAATTACTTAGGTGAGAAGCTTAAGTCCTCTAGTCTGCAAGGATAGCTCATCTTTAGGCTTTAAATAAATCACTCATGTGAATGTCAAAAAAAAAAAAAAAAACTCGTTATTTTGCTATGCTTTTCTCCAGGGATTCTAAGAGAACTGAAGTATTTCATCCTTACTTCTGAC
Source organism: Gorilla gorilla gorilla (assembly GCF_029281585.2). Classification (NCBI taxonomy): domain Eukaryota; kingdom Metazoa; phylum Chordata; class Mammalia; order Primates; family Hominidae; genus Gorilla; species Gorilla gorilla. The sequence goes on from NC_073243.2 coordinate 76,118,877, forward strand.
TCTAATTTTCTGCTTCTACTTACTTCTTAATTTCTGCAAGTTTTATTCTTTTCCAAATAGCCCTTTTTTGGGAAACATGCCAATCACTTAAATAAGAATGGAAATGTGGGAGGTTTTTATTGAAGTGTTGAAGTAACGGGAAGAATAAACTGCAGTAAGGCATTAAGAAAGGACTTACAATTAGAATTAGTAATCCTTGCTAATTATAGATTAAGTTGCAGAAATAAAATGAATCCAGAATTCAGTGGCTCAAGCAAAATAGAACTTTATTTCAATTTCGTGTAAAAGTACAGAGTTGAGGAGAATCAGGGTAGTACGATAGTTTTTATGCCCAAAGGGTGGCTTCTTGTGCCCACCATTTCCAAACCCATGGAAATGGTGAAGGAGGAAGCCCAAGGAAACGGGGTCTTTTTTATACATATGACTCACAGCTATATGTATCTCTTCTGGGCAAAACCCACTGGGCCCCATTTAGTGTCCTGGAGAGATCTAGCTGCAAGAGAGGCTGGGGATTAGAGTTATGACTCTGACAACCAGATGCAATAGGAAGAATGCACTGGTCTCTTCTATACCCTGGTATGTGTATATCACACACACACACACACATATATATATATATATATATATATATATATCTCCAAGATCTTATTGTTCCTACTTGCCTTAATAAGCTAAAATATCTCCTTACTATGTTGTACAAAGAAATTTACTTAATTTTATCTCACTTTTGCCTTCTAGACAATGCCTTGATGATTTACTATCTTCTAGCAAATAAAGCCCACCTTGGTATTTTTCTTAACTAAGAGCATATGCCCAGGTGAATAATTTTGTTTCTTCCCATAGGAAACAGAAATTCAGATGGTAAGTTTTACAGAGTAATCTCTTTTTCACCACTGTCACAGGCGAAGACCTGAGTGTGGAAGACTGAATGCAGTCATAACATGTTTGCACACTAAGAAGTAGGTTATATGGAGTCTTTGAAGATTTTCATAAATTGGAAGACCTTTCTTCTTTAGAAGGCACACGAGGCTGATCTTGTATGCATGCTGAATTATAATAGGAGGGGTAAAAGCTGGACCCATTCAGAAAGGAAGATTTGTTCATAATGCTATGCAACATCAAATATAGTTTTAACAGGGTTTTTAGATTATGTCCCCACAAATATCTTGTTACTCAAGTTGGCCTTTGTTCTAGTTGTAGCCTTCTGTGCCCCTATTAATAAGTGCTATATAAACAGAACCCCACAAAATCAAATTGAATGAAGAAATTTGAAGATAGAAAGATATAATCTCTGACCCATTGAAGGTTACAACCTAGAGAGAGCAAAGACAGGAGGATAGACAATTGTGACACAATATAGTAGATACCTTATTAGAGGTTGGCAGTGGATGCCTAGGCTGAAAAACATCCTAGAAAAAATAGGGAGATTTTCTCAGAGGAGCTGACATCAAATAATTAATGGAGGAAACATAAATATTAACAAGAGGACAGAGGAAAGGGTGTAGAAAAAAATATCCTAGCAAAATGATGAACGCCTAGGCTAGAAAGATCTCAGACATAGGAGACAGCAAGGAGAGTGTGTTGATTTAAATATGGTGTCAAAAAGACAATAGGAAGATGAGACTGATGGCTTTTATGTTTCACTAGAATTCGTGAGTTTTCACATGATTGCATTAGAGCACCATTAAAGGATATTAAAATCTTCCTTTATAAAGATCAACTTGGTGGATTTGAATTGCACCAAAAGTATGGTGACAAATTAAACACTGCTGGTGTTAGGCATGTGGTCGCCTCCCCAGCATCCAAATGTTGTAGCCACAGAGATTGGCTACATTGGTCCCATCACTAGAGGCAACCATGTGAAAATTCTGATACAGGATAGAGTATAACTTTACATAATTCAGTGTATTATTTAAATGTAGAAATTTTAAAATATGTAATTTGAATATATATATAAATATATATATATAAATATATATATAAATATATATATAAATATATATATAAATATATATATAAATATATATATAAATATATATATAAATATATATATAAATATATATATAAATATATATATAAATATATATATAAATATATATATATAAATATATATATAAATATATATATAAATATATATATAAATATATATATATAAATATATATATAAATATATATATAAATATATATATATAAATATATATATATATATAAATATATATATAAATATATATATATAAATATATATATATATATAAATATATATATATATATAAATATATATATAAATATATATATATAAATATATATATAAATATATATATATATGGGTATAAAACTTTTGGAAAATTAATCAGTAATAGAACTCAACCCTGAAAATCAAACAGCATATATATATATATATATATATGGTACTTATACCCATATATATATGTATATGGTATTTATACCCATATGGGTATACCCATATGGGTATAAATACCATATACATATATATATGGGTATAAGTACCATATATATATATATATATATGGGTATAAAACTTTTGGAAAATTAATCAGTAATAGAACTCAACCCTGAAAATCAAACAGCAGCCAAGGGAAACATTTCAGAATGACACCAGGCCATTTAAATCTCTTCACAAAATCTCACCATGGCTTTCCATCAGACATAGAATAGAAACTGGTTTACCATCTCCAACAAAGCCCTCATGATTTGACCAGACTTTTTGATCTCATTTCTTGCCACTTTCCACTCACTTCCTGGATCATCCACTCTGGCGATCATGAAAGTGCAGACTTTTTGCAAGTAAATCCTAACTACCTAGAATAGCACCTAGTACCTATCAAGCACTCAACACATTTTGGCAAATACATTTTGAATGCACATGGGCAATACAAAACAGCTGTCTAATTACAGTGTTTTTCTAATGTCACATTTTCTGCGGGAAGTTGGCAAAATTGCCCCACAATACAGCACAAACCGTAGATTTTCTCCCGCACTCTAAGCTATTAACATTCTTTGAACATCCTAGAGGGTGATATTGGTGTCATCCATCTTAAACATTGTTTTAAAGTGGCAAGATGAGAAACCAAGAAAAATTGGGAACAAACGTTGATGAAACTGGAATGGTCTAAGCGTTCACTGTTTAAAAAGAGACACCTTACCGGTTAATGGTAATAATTGCAAGGAATTCAGTTCAGTGAAACAGTGAAAACTGATATTCACAGTATTTCTGGCCTTAAACTCACTTAAAACATCATATCTTATTGCTAGCCCCGGTAAGGTAAGAAGAAAAAATGTTACCCAAGCTATACCCCCAGGGAGGTACAATCAAGTTGGTCAGATTAAGCTTAGTATTCAATGTATCCAAGTATTCAATTCAGATGTTATAGGTCAATGATGTAGCACAGACAGTAAATAGTGTGGCTGTCTAAGGGGGCAGAATGAACAAGGCACTGTGACGTTAAAAGTTGTTGATGTAAACTTCTTAAACAGGTTGGGTTAAATGGAAAATTAAAGAGAGAAGAGGGAGGGAAGTAATGTTCAAGGCTTAAAGGCCAGCATGCATAAAACAAGTTCTCAAAAAAAAGGAGTTGGCCTGCTAGGCTTAAAATTTGAAAATGCTGGATTAGTAAAGAAGTATGCTTGAAATGTAAGAGAATCAGATTATGAATGAACTTAAACATTAGGATAAGTGGGTAAATATTTCTGATTAATTTATTTATGCAGATTGAGAACTGCAGGGATTTCTGTCATTGTCTCATCTGTTTTAGCCTTTGCACTAACCTACAACTCAAATTATGTTTGATAACCCCTAAGACTCTGTAGTAATGTGTAAATAGTACATAAAAGTCAGAATTACAGGTAGAATGAGAAGCTGTATATACTATCTCACAAAAAAAGAGCAACAAAGGCCACTAATTAAAAAATTCATCATTTAACATGAAGTGGTTCACAATGTTTACACTTTATAAATAAAATTTAATTTCTACAAGAATGTGGTAAATTTATTTCAAACAATATACTTTCCAGGTTAAATATTTCTGCTGCTGTAGAGAAATGTATTCATTGTTTATTAACTAGAAGAATTAAAAGTTTATGATCAAAGTGGAGTGTTAAAGCTCTCTGAATTTTAAAATTTACTGGTTCTGGTGATGGCTTTATAGTATAATCCATAGAGCAATATTGCTAACTAATACCACTACTTCCTACTTAGAGCTAGCTTAGTGAAGTCATAGCTTAGGTACATGTCAGTTTCTCAAATGACGTTTCTAAATGAAAAAACAATTATAAAATTTGCATATTGTGAAATTACCCTTGAAAAAATAGCCACAAACTAACCATAAATTACAGTATAGGTTATTGGTGTAACAACTTGATATGTTAATTTTCACATGCACTGTAGTTTGTGAACCACAGAATTTAAATAAATCAGAAGTCTACGTGTATATGCTCGGAAATTGAAGACATTTTGGCTCCTGGTAACTGTGGTACTCTAAGGATTAAAAGATACAGAGAGGAGGTCTAAAATTTTCTTTCAAGTGCATTAAATTTACTTCATTTTGCTAGCATTAAGTTTTTATAACATTAAAACATATATTCATATATATTTCTTTTTGGAGATGGGGTCTCACTCTGTTGGCCAAGGCTGGAGTATAGTGGTGCAATCATAGCTCACTGAAGCCTGGAACCCCTGGACTAACGTGATCCTCCTGCCTCAGCCTCATCTGGGGCTACAGGCACATACCACCATTTGGCTATAACATTAAAACATATTAATAGATCTGTTCTTCTTCTCTTTCCTTCTTTGTTTCTTTTTTTCTTTTTTTTAGAACTGAATAAAAAAATGCAGAGCTTCCCAACCAGTGTGCCATGGTGTTCCACAGTGCATTACAAATTTGTTGGGAGATTTAGATAGTTTCTTACATCCATTGAAAAATTTACATTTAGAATTATATTTGAATACTGTAAGTATCACATTCTCTGCAAACTCCTGTATTTAAAAATTATGATCTTGCTCTTTAAGACTTTATTTTTAGCATCCACCACCAAAGAAATCTCTACAGCATTTAAAACGAACATCTCCCCTGAGTAACACATTTAATATCCCAGGTAGTCTTATTACTTCAATTTTCATCTGTAATCATCAGTGAAGTTCTTTTTATGTGAACATTTAAAATATTTAGCTTTGCTTTTGATTTCATGTACTCTTATTTTTTACATTTTTATTATGCTTGTAAGACTTTTTAGATAACACCCACCAACATAAACAGCCCTGTGGCCGCTGTGCCATGTTGCACATTTCTCTGACCTTATCATTGGTTCATTTCAGTTAGTGAGATTATTACTTAAGTAATAAGGTATTTATCATGAGTAAAATTCTGTATTTGCTATGGTCATTTTTATTGTACTATATTAATCTACTGAGGTTAGTACATAGCTGATAGCACTAGTTAAAATCCTTGAAGAAAAATGATAGAAAAAGATTATTTCTTGCACAAAGATATATAAAAATAAAGCAATTGAAAATAAAATCCTAAAATATTCAGCATGATAAATGAATATTATGAAGCACATAAGATATTACAGACACTAACACTACCTTAGAGTAGTCCAAGAACAACAATTTGATATTCAATTAATAACTTGTTTTGTTCACTGAAATGCTATCTGTGTGTAAAATTTGACCACAACTTTAATTTTATTAAGCAATACGAAAATAACACTATGCATACACTGCAGTGCAGTCTGCTTAAATTCTGACAATACCAGTGCCAGCAAAGATGTAGAGCAACAGGAATTCAAAAACGGGTCCAGAAGGAGTGAAAATTTGTATAACCTTTGGAAAACTGTCAGTATTTTCTAATGCTAAAAATATACATACCCTAAGACCAAGAATTTCACATAGGAATGCAGAAATTCATATGTATGTGAATCAAAAGACAGGTACCAACATGTTTATAAAAGCATTATTAATAAGTGGCAAAAATAGAAATACCCCAAATATGTGCTAACAGCAAAATGGATAAATCAATATATTCATATAATGGAATACTCAGTAACAAAAATGATAAAAGTACTGACACATAAAACAACATGGGTGCATTTTCCAAATGTCTTATTGGGTGAAAGAAATGTTAAAAACTCACACAAACAATAGATACACATTGAGATTGTTACCATTATTTTAATACCTTCTAATTTTATTACACAAATGTCTTATTGAATGTTCTTAGTAGACATTCACTGATCATGTGAATTAAGCTTGAATCCAATTCTATTTTGCATGCCAAATTATTTTAAGTGATGATAACGATTTCTCTCAAATATACACAGATGTTGCTCCCCTAGGCTTATCAATTATTCACTAGCATATGAATCAGAAAATTGTCTAAATTTTATTAATGAATGAGTACTTCGTAAACTTTCTAGCAAAGTGAAATGGCATTTATTGAAAATCATCTTCTCATGAACAAATTAAGAGTCTACAACTTGAAGAATTATCACAAACTAAACCCATCTAAGAAATTGTCACCTACCACAAACAAGGTAAAGCACTCCAGACATTCCCTTTATGCTCTGCTCAATCACTACCCAACTCTCCAATACAAAGGGAACAATCACCCTGACTTTTAACATTAAGTTTCATGTTGGCTCTTCTGGTTTGCAACCAATCCTGCTGCTAGTTAAACGAAGGCACTTTCTTCTTCCTAAGTACATCTAGGAGGGCATTAACAGGTTTCCATGAACCTCTTTTGTATTTTATTCCCTTGCTTTCTCTCTTATGCTTTAGAGATTGACATTATTATTTTGTACTTGATTCCTTTTAAGTGGTTTTTAACACTTCTTTTCACAGGCCCTTTCGGGTCGAGAGTTACTTGAATCCTCTAGACTAAAGCATTTGTGTGAGGGTTCAAAATTGTTACACATCCTTACCTTTACAGATACGAAGCAAAGAAAATGCCGAATGCAACACAGTACTCTAAACAGAATGAAAGTAGATTCTTTGCTTTTCTTTCTCTAGTTGTTTCAGCAGACAAAATATCTGATAGCACCAAGATTTATATACCCTTTTCTGGAAGCTGATAGAATTAGTCATTGCTTTTCAGAAGTAATTATCAAGGACAGTTAAAATCCAGTCTCTGGAAGCATCTTCGATCATGTCCGAAGCCTAAATCTCATGAAAGCTCTTTAAGTTAGAATGGGAAGCTTATGAGAATTTTCCCAATCAAAAGAAAAAAAATGTCTTAGCCTGGGGATGATAAACAAAATTATTTTTTGCAGACAGTCTGAAAAATATGCTTTATGCAATTATGATATGTAAAGATATAACAAAAATTCAATTTACAGGCTTCTAACTTAACTTTAAGAAGTTCTCGTAATTCATTATCAATTTAAACTAAATTAATTTAAACTACCAGCCTTAGAAAGAATTATTTTCTTGTCCTTTACACACATCCAGCCCATTCTGCCCTCATTGACCTCAGACCAAAAGATACAGTCTCTTTCTATTGAATGAAATTTAATAAAAAGGAGCCATTTTATAACAATGAATAATGGTAAACTTCATCCTGTCATTTTCACTATTGAAAGTTATGGCTACAGAAGACTGCTCAGGGATATCCTGTTTTTAGAAAGTTTAATCAAAGTTGGCAGCCTATGCGGGGGTAGACATCATGGAATAGTGTAAAGAATTTTCTTCCTGATGGGTGGTTGCACATGAAAGATCTTTGGGAAAGTAAGTTTTGTTTTCTTCCTAAGTGAGAATAGCACATGAGAATGTCTCTGAGTTTCTTAGAAGAAACCATGAATTTTGTACAAAAGTGGAACAGATATGGGTTATTCTTTTAGGTCACAAATGCTTTTACCATCTGTAATCTATTTATAAGTAAAAAAAAAAATTCACCTTTGTAAAAGAATGAATTTTTTAAAAAGTCAATTGGTAGAAGAATATTGACTATTTTTGGAAAAACCAGAAACTCACTGGTATAAGTATATAATATTGATTCTTAAAGGGTTATTAATATATTTAATTACCGTAAAACATATTAAATAACATTGTCTTTTAGTTTTTATGTTTGTTTTTGTCTCTTCATAGCTCTGTTAATGTTCTAAATTTTAAATGATGTACTTAGGATCATACTACACCAAATAGAATCATAGCATAATTCCAGGTCGTTTTACTGTCAATTTTCTTCTATAAAAATATGATTTTTACATTAGAGGAGGGGTTTTGATAATGATATTTTACACAAAATCCATGTTTTTATAATGAGATTTTATGTGTGAAGATGGATAATATAACCCGTTTTTCATTCATTACTCAGGCAATGCATAAAGAATCACAGAAAAGTAAGAATCCATTCTTGTTAAAAGGACCTTGGAAAGAGACTCACCATAACTTTCTCACTGTCAAAAAAGATTTTACTACTTGCTGATTCAAATTTGTCATGCTTAATATTAAGCCTAGTTTCCTATGTCCTGTCTTTAATATAAGAAAGTTATTTATTACTATAGTTGTGCAAAGCCCTTCACATATGTGAGGATTTATTAAATCTTCGAATTCTGTCTTCAATAGTTAGATTCCTAGTTCTTTATTTTTCTAATTTTATTCAACTCATCCCTTTCCTTTAAATGCTTTCCTACTTTACATTTCTTACTTTGGAATATCACTCTTAACTGATAAAAATTCAAAGCGCTATGACAATGAGAAGATTTTTGGTTTAGCTAATATTAACTATTCTAGTAATTAGCAAAGACTGTATAAAATATATTTGATTTTATTTTAATTAAGAAGATAACACCTCCTTAAGCCCCCTTTTTTTTTGGCAGCTGTTTCTTTTTCTACCTTGCCATATTTTCTAATTACAATTTAAATTCACCACTGTTATAGTATACTCCTACTTAAAAGTGGGTAACCTTACACATACTAAACAGCAACGAGGTACTGTTTTTTGTTGTTGTTGTTTTGAGATGGAGATTTGCTCTCGTTGCCCAGGCTGGAGTGCAATGTCGCAATCTTGGTTCACTACAATCTCTGCCTCTCGGGTTCACGCAAGTCTCCTGCCTCAGCCTCCAGAGTAGCTGGGATTACAGGAACCCACCACCACGCCCAGCTAATGTTTTGTATTTTTAGTCGAAATGGGGTTTCACCATGTTGGCCAGTCTGGTCTCGAACTCCTGACCTCAGGTGATCCCCCCACCTCAGCCTCCCAAAATGCTGGGATTAAAGGTATGAGCCACTGCACCTGGCCTGAAGTATTGTTAAATAAATGAATATATGTTATCAAAACTATTTTTGATTCTTTTTTCTGTCTTTTCTTTAGTAATACCTTTTTGTTTTCTGATTTTATCTATGTCACATTTATATTTTATCATCAAGTAATTTTTAAACAAGGATGCTTAGCTCCTTAGCTCACCATAGTCAGAATCATTCTTAATACTTAATTATTTTCAGCATTTTGTACCTTTGATTTAAAAATTTATCACACATGTGGCCATTGTCATTCTTTTTTGGATAAGTCTTCTGCAGTTAGAATTGCCTATATGGTGGGGCTTAAAAAGAAAAGCTTTCTCCCTAAATATAAAGGTTTCAAATATTTGTATTTAAATAAATGAAATAGAATATCATAGTTTACACTATTTCTCATCAGTGTCATAAAATTATAATGAATATAACATTTAAGTTATTCAATTATCACATAATTTGAAGCAATATCTTAAATCAATTCAGATATTTATCTAATTGTTTGCTAAAACTAGAAAACATTATATGTAAATATAACAAATATACATTATAAATATATATAAAATAGTATATTAGATGAACATATTTCAGAGAATGTTGGTTCCCTGTTTTCAATGTCCCTTTCTTCTTCAGTAACAAAATCCAATGTTATTTTAATGTTGCGACATATTCAACTTAAAGATGACATTTTTGGTCTTCCTTGATGCTGGATGAGCTATGTGGTTATGTAAAGAGCCAGCTGGAAGATACCATTTGGCCCTTTCTTTCTGCTTCCTGGAATGGAATGAAATGAAGTTTCAACATTTGTCTTAGGCATGAAGTAACCTGGAACTCAGAAACCAATGCTAGGGAAGAAATAGCTGGAAGACAGAAGGTCCCTGTGTTCCTGATTACTGTAGAGTCACTATATCGTATCCAGGACCTATTAATACTCTCTTTGTTTATGTGAAAAAAAAATAAAATCATTGTATGCAGAAGCCATTTGTTAAGAGCCAAGAGTTGCAATCAAAGATGGAAGAACGAAAATGGAATTTTATTCCTTAGTTAAAATGATAGAGTCATGTGTAGTGGACACGGTGGGCCACTGCTCTGCTTCTGCCTCAGCACTGAAGAATGTAAACCTTTCACTGCTGGGACTGTAAGCAGCTGGTAGCCTTTGGCTCCTGCCAACTCCAACAGTTGCCCTTGACTGAAAGAATCACTCTATGCAAAATCACACTCCTTTTCTGGGAGCAACCACCATCCAATGATTTGTTCATGTGAAGGTATAAATCCCAGGCCCTGATACACCATTTAGGGACAACTCTGAAAGGCCATTCCAGCTTCAGAAGTCTACATGGAGCCTGTGGAGGTGTTAGTCAAGTTTTCATGGCACCCTAACTTTGCCTCTGCTTATTCCTTCTTCTTTCCCTTTGATTGTCAGAGCACTTCCTAATAAACTTCCCACACACTAATCTCCATCTCAGAGGCTGCTTCTGGGAAAACCAGTCTGCAATGGTATTCATAGAAGGATTAAACATTAACATTTAATTTAAAGAACTTGCTTGGGATGGTGAGATCAGCCTTAGTGTTAAATAAATAAATTCCTCATCTCTTATATATGTGCATGTTATTTTAAGTTTGGTAAAGTTTGGACCACAAAAATCAAAAGACTTAAAAGCTTTCTGGGATGAAAAAAGTAACGTTTCACTTCCCATGTATTACCTTAGAACTTCTTGGAATATCTTTCATTATGTGCATATAAAATTTTTATTTAAAAATTAACAGAAGTCAGTTGATTTCAATGTATTTTTGATCATTTGTTAAAATTAATGCATATTGCCATATACTGAGGAAAGAAAATTATGTTTAAAAAAGTCTTGGCCAGGCGTGGGGTGGCTCACACCTGTAATCCCAGCACTTTGGGAGGCTGAGGCCGCCAGATCACCTGAGGTCAGGAGTTCAAGACCTGCCTGGCTGACATGGTGAAACCCTGTCTCTACTAAAAATATAAAAATTATCTGGGAGTGGTGGTGCAGGCCTGTAATCCCAGCTACTCAGGAGGCTAAGGCAGGAGAATCACTTGAACCTGGGAGGCGGAGGTTGCAGTGAGCCGTGATCGTGCCACTGCACTCCAGCCCGGGTGACAGAGTGAGACTCCATCTCAAAAAATAAAAGTAAAAATAAAATAAAAAAGTTTTAACCCTGGAGAAACTCATAATTGCAAAAGAGAAACTGGGAAGCAAATAATATTTAAAATAACTATTTTAAGATCTCCATCACCAATGAAGCATCAAACTAGCCCTGAACTCACTGCAGTTTTTAATGCGTGAACCGATTTCAAACAGACACAAAAGAAAAGGAACACAACACATTCTTAAGTATGAAGTATTTTCTTCACAAGCACATAAAAATTGTCTCAAATATGAGAAAGTACATTTAATTCTTTTTTTAACTTAGTTTAAAAAAAGCACATTTCACTTTATTTCAGAGTTATATTAAATGTAACATCCATATATCTAGTCACATTATAAGATCTGTCTATACTGAACAAGGTACCCCAAAATTATACAGTTTGCTACTCTGGTCAACTAGAATAGTAACACTTCCATACTTGCCTCAAACTACCTCTTCTTCAGTAACATTCTGAACACAAATATTACAATAAGTGCAATTTGCCACAGGACACCCTACAACAGTACTCACTAAAGAAAATTTATTGTCAAAGAACATAACAATTAGAAGATAAATGTTGCATTCATTTGAATGATGCCAATGAATTAAGGCAAATATACACAAATGAATAAAAATCAAAAGCTTTACTTTTGAAAATTGTCCATATATTCATTAATTTACTCAACGGATAGGTCTTCAGTGTGTATGATGTGAAAGGCACTCATTTGGGTAGCCTATGTTTCATTAAACTGCTCAACTTCTTGACCGTAAATACAGTGTTGAGATAACTAAAAATGGGGGAGAGTGGATTTGACAAGGGGTGTTCACACTTCTTAAGGACACAAATAGTATTTTTTCCCTCAAAAGGAAAAGTATTTGCAAATAAAAACAGGTTTTCTGACTGTGATTAGAAAATGATTTTTACTCATGCAGACAATCGCAATTCAAGAATTGACAGAGTTTAATGTTGTGGTCCTTGTGGTGCATTTCCACGCAAATAGAAGTGCAAATTGCACTGCAATATTAAAGGACTTGTCTGTCTTGGATGTCAAAGGACATTTCTCTGGTTGGCACCGTAGTTATGATTTGATATACATCTATGTCTGGTGCCACTTAATCAAGTAAAGTTTTCCCTTGCAATAAAAGGCTTTGTGAATTTTACAGAAAAGCCATAGTCATGTGTTTTTTAATGCAAAATGACATTTCCATTCTTCTTGAGCAGGTAGTGACATTTCCCCTTGAGCTCTCCTAAAGCTCTTTTCCCCGTAAATATCCTACCCTTCCTTAAATGGAGTTAGAAGTCATTTATTTTTTATTAAAAAATCACTGCCATGAAGTCAAGGTTTTTCTATCTGAGGATGAAAATTATGCTAAACAAAATGTGTACATTTCATTTTAAAAAAGTGTTTTCAGACAAGAGGCCTGAGGTATTATCTAATTTTTCAGTATCCTTTCACAATGTTAATATCTACTCTGAGAAAGCCCTGTGCTGTTGGAATAACTAACTCTCATGTTTTCAGTTATAGTTTCTTAATCACACTAGAAATTAGACAAAGTTGAAATGTCAGATCATCCAGTCATCTTATAATCACCTAAAGTGTAAGTCAATCCTATTTACATGACACGATTCTTAAAAGTGAAATATTCTGTTGTCAATAATTGTTACACTAAATTAAATTTGCCTTATTCAAACTATTTTGTTTGTGTTCATGGAGCACTTTTCAATTAATTGAAATTTTAGACAAAAATAAAAGCCAAACTCAAATACAGAACATAATCTTTTTAAAGAAAGCATATCATACAAAACAAACACATGCACGAGAGAGAGAGAGGGAGAGAGAATGAGAGAGAGTCTTATTTTAAGGAATTAGCTCATATGGTTGTGGAGGCTGTCAAATTCAACATCTGCAGGGTAGGCTGTCAGGCTGGAGGCCCAAAAAGAATTGATGTTGTAGCTTGAGTCTGATGACAGTTTTGAAAAGCTATTTCTTTTCCCTGACACCTCTGTTTATTTTATCTCAAAGTCTTCGACTGACTAGATGAGACCCACTTGCATTATGGAGGGTGATTTTCTTTATTCAAAGTCTACTGATTTGATTGTTAATCTTATCTTAAAAATACTTCACAGCAACCTCCAGAGTGCTTTTTGACCAAACCCTGGGACATTTTGTCCTAGCCAAACTGACAGATAAAATTAACCATCACAGACATTAAATAGATCCAGTTGCTGGTACAAGATTACTGATATGTTTTGGATGTTTTGTCCCCTTCAAATCTCATGTTGAAAGTGACCTCCAATGTTGGAGGTGGGCCTAGTGGGAGATGTTTGGACCATGGGGAAGAATTCCTCATGAATGGCTTAGTGCTGTCCTCACAGTAATGAGTGTGTTCTCACTCTGAATTCATGCAAGATCTGGTGTTAAAAAGAGACTCACATGTCCTCCCTCTCTCTTGCTCCCTGTCTTGCTATATGACACATTGGCTCCCCTTCATCTTCCGCCATGATTGTAAGCTTTCTAAGGCCTGATGTGAAGCAGATGCTGGCACCACGTTGCTTGTATAGCCAGCAGAACTGTGAGCCAAATAAACCTATTTTCTTTATAAATTTTACAATTTCATGTATTTCTTTATAGCAATGCAAATGGATTAATACAATCATTATCCAATTCATTTTGTGTGTATATGTAGAAATGTACATGCTGTTAATCTCTTCCCATTGCTATAATGAATAGAATACACAGACCTTAAAACAATATGGGAAATTTGGTTATATTGATAAGAGAATTGGTTGGATCATTCTGGAATTTGAATGATTTAGCAATCTTTTTCCACAGCACTAAGGACCATGAGTATTGAGAGCAGTAGCTTTTCCAGCTCAGCACCTTCAAATTGATGGGCTATAAGCATAGAATTAAAAACAAAATCATTTGTTAATTTAACACCTCACAGTTTTGTATAACAACTATTGTACTTGAATGTCAAAGATCATGGCAAATTCAAAAAAATATATATTTTTATTTTGTATTTTGTTGTAATGTTTTAATAATCAAATATACTCCTGAGACAGTAGTTGTGTTTCAAAGAAAAATTGGAATAAATAGAAAAGAAATTGCTCTGACAAAAAATCTGAAAACAAATATAAGAGGTATTCAGTTTTACTAACCATCTTTAATACAGGCATCAAGTACAGACCTAAAGGTCTTTTTTCTCAACACACATATGCATAGCTCCTCTTCTTTCATATGCCTTTAAAGACACTATGTGTTTGTTATTTTACTGTATGTTTAATCACCACACTTTACTAAATTTTATTTTGGAGTAAGCAATGCATTCATACGGTTCAAAAATCAGTAAAATTATCCACTTAAATTCCTCCCCGTACTTGTCTCTCATTTCCCTGGTTTTCCCCTTATCTCTTCATCCCCCCAGTGTTATTACTTTCCCATACATCCCTCCATGTGCATGTTTAATGCATTGTGATGGAGATAATGAGTGTGCCCTCAGTAGCTACTCTGTATTTCTTTCTCAGTAAAATATGTTTTAGTTAGACCTAGAACTACCATGCTAAAATCTAAACGCTACATTCACAGCTGCATTATGTCTAAGTTAAAGTAACTGATGTGAATGGAAGAGATATGAACGATTAAAAAGGAGAGTGTTCTCTTGCTTACACACCTTTACCTAATCCCACTGCCCTGCATTCAGATACACTGTTGGAAGAGAATCAGTTATCCTTGATCATGAAAATACCACGTCGAAGACTTTATAAGAACAAAATAGGAGTCTGAAACTTCAACCACATGGAGTACTTTCTTTAGAAAACTTCCAAAAGGCCTTAAAATTATCTTCAAATGATTATTTTTTATCACTTTAATTTTATGTGGGGGACTCCGTATATTGGCCATCTCTTATCATCTTCTATGTCTAGCTTTACCTCTGTCTCTAAAGAGAGATAGTTTGTCTTTATTCTTTCAATTGTGTCTTTTATGTTAGTGGATCTCCTTATTTCCACTTTTCATTACCTTACTATCTTTTCCATGTGTATACATTCCTTCTTATGCTTTTATTTTTGGTGGGATAGGGCAGATTTTATTTTACTTTCTTCCTTAGTTGCCCTAGCTTACATTTCATCTCTTGCTTTTGTTTCATGATCTCTTACTTATTACTGAAATTTTCTTTCGAAGATCTTTTTCAAAGATATAATTTCTCTTCCTATTCCTCCTCATTCTCTCTCTTACTATTATTTACAGAAGAACATTTGTCCCCAATTTTCATTTTTTGTAAAATATTCTTCTGGTCAGTATAAATTGATTTTCATAAATGTTGTGAAATGTCTTCTACATTTTCCCTTATGGTACCAGTTCTTTATTTTTTCCTATTTTAAAACATGAATTAGCAAATGAGTTGGATTATCTTAGACCATATATTTGCAGAAAGTTTCTGTGGAAATGAAAGAGTGAAATGATGCATAACCAAAGCTTTCCTCCTTCTCTGCTAATTCAGAGATAGGCAGCATCTTTCCAGTATGGCTCATTTGTGTGAATCACTGTAAAACCTGTTCTTTTCTGCTTCTCACACCACCCTTATTTTCTTCATTTCCTACAACCTTTGTTAAAAATTAAGCACATGGATTTGACATTTTAAAGTGGATCGCTCACCTAAGAATTTGTCACATCTGCCATCACTTTCTCACTCTCACATTCTTGGATTCTCTTTACCTTTATTGATCAAAGTTCACATTCTCATGAAATAGATAGTAATGGAATATGGAAAAATGGATGATCTATTTAGACAAACTTCTTGAAAGGACAGGGCAAGGATTTGTGACTAATTATTCAAGGTAGAGATGTTGGAGTACTCAAGGGAGTAGTCTTGATTTATCAATAAGACATCATACTGAGATAGTAAGTTCAATATTTAAGGGGGTATGGTACAATTATTAACATTTTCTACTGACTAGGTCATAGTCAATGTAAATAACTGAGGTGTTCATGCATTCAAATAGCCTTATCGCTCCTACCCAGAGGTCATAGCTGCAGAATTGAAAGCTCCAGTAATAGTGGACAAGTATATTTTGCTTAATAATTTGATTGAACTGTCTTGGGCTGCTGTCACCATTAGGAAAGCTTGGGAGCTTCTTGTTCTCCCTAGCCCTGGTTAAAATCAAGTCAGCGAACATTGCTCAAAATTCTTTTTCAAACATATTTGAAAAAGTGTTGAGTATATTTCTTCCTTTGAACCATGAGAATAAATATGCAATGATAACCAGAAAATATGTGAAGAGATGCAGGTAAAATAAAATGTCTTCCAAATGTTTAAATGAATTTGGGAAATACCTCTTTTACTCATATATTTCAAAAATAATCAGATAACTTTATTTGGAAGCATTCTTCATTTTCAGATTCCTACAGTTTTGCTAACTGCATCAAAACTTAGAGGAATACGGTATTTTCAATCCTTTATTAAAATCTAATCTTGAGACAGTCTTGGCCTACTTTTAAAATTAAAAGTTTTCATAGTTTAGTGAAATTCAGCTAAATTTTCAAAGATTGCTATCTTTACAGGAATCTTCCCTTATTTACTATTGAGCCATTATATCCAGTTCATGTAGGTTAAAGAATTTTAATAATACAACTATTAAATCCTGCTGCTTTTATTTCAAGAAAATGAAAGTGGACTAGAGCAGCATAGATAATATAAAGTAACTTACAGATACACTAACAAAAGAATCCATTCTCATCAAAATACACTCAGCATTAATGAACCTATTCCTATCTTAGAAAACAGTATTCTTTTCCCTCCCTTATGTTCCTCCCCAGCACCACTACCACGCAAAAGGATTCAATGGCTGGATTTCAGTTGGTGATGATTTGAACAATACATATTTGGAATTAGGAACGATCACAGCACAGACCTGTAGAAAGAATTGTTAAATGAATTTATATAAGCCTGTCACTAACTAGTTGGTCCTGATACTAGCTAGTTGATTGACTTTAGAAACAGAATTTTATAAAATCCTTAAGACCTCTCCATTTCATTTTATTCATAATAAAATTGATTTTCTTAAAATGGAAACATCAGGGTAGTCTAGGCACATTATTATATAGTAAAGCGTGCTTAACAATTTTAAAATATTACCATTAAATTATCGGTTGCTTGCATCTATTATAATGATATAATTAAGCATTCTAAATCTCTTCAAAACCAGTATTCTCCACACATTTGATGAGAGAGATAAAAATACAAATAAAATAGACTTAAATATTTGCGTTTCAAACTATCCATAAATAGCAAACTCTATGATATCTAAGATTAGGTGTGGATGTAGAGGTAATTCCTGTCATTTGCAACAATATGGATGAACCTGGAAGACATACGGTAAGTGAAATACACCAGACACAGAAATACAAAAAGCATGCTCTCACTCATATATGGAAACCAAAAGAGTTGACATCATAGAAGTAGTGGATAGAACTGTGGTCATCAGAGAATGAGGGGGTGGAAGGAGTGGGGAAAGATTGGTCAACGGGTACAAAGTTACAATGAGTAAGGAAGAAAAAGTTCTAGTATCCTTTTTCATAATAGAGTGACTACAGTCAACAAAAAGATATTGTATACCTCAAAATAGCAAGAAGAGAGGATTCTGAATATTCCTACCACAAATAAATGATAAATTTTTGTTATAGTTACATTAATTATCCTGATTTGATTATTACACGGTGTATATATGAAGTGAAATATTACATTGTATGGCATAAGTATGTACAATTGTTATTGGCCAATAAAAAAATAATAATTTTAAAAGATTAATATAGCAGAAACTATCAGTTCCAGGTGCGGGTCCCCTCATATCCCTGAGACTTTTTCTGTGATGTCTAGCTTTATCATGTGTCTGATTGCATAAGCAAGCCCTCATCTCAGACTGTCTTTGCAATATTGCACTCCAGGTACTAGAGCAGATTTGCTTAAGTAAGCAGCGAAAGCAGAAGAAATCTTTACTCAATAAATGATGAATGCAGGTGTAAGCTCAGCTGCCATAGCCAGAGCAAAAAAAAAAATTCTGTTGTAATTTATGGCTGAGTCTGGGACATCTTTGGCTTATTCCCCTTCTATCTTCTCCTTCCTCTATTTATTCACTGATTTTGTCTGAAAATGGTCCCTAAATTAATTACTGACAAGTGAATTCTTACCTAAAACTGTGCTGTCAGAAAACCAAATCTAAGATAGATACCTTTTGAAAGTAGAGAAATGAGACATAGAAAATTTTGAGTGAAAACAGCCACTTAAGTACTATCTAATTATTTTTTTAGAAAACCATCTGGATTTTTCAGTTTTATCTTTATTAAAGCTACCCAAGATCTAAAAACAGGTTAATATTCTAGAAATATGGAACTCGAAGCCCTTCAGAGTATGGTCTTAAACTGCCTTTCAATTCTTATCCATTGCTAAAATTCTGAGCATAATTTATATTTAAACCATTGTAAGCACCATTCATCCAATACCCCAAATTATACTATAATAGTATGCCTCAGTTCTTTTTTTAATTTTTCCTTCACCAGTTGAAATATGACAGATATTTTTGAGCCTCAAACGAAAGTGATACTGATATATAATTGTTCACTTCTAATAGAGATTGCTTGGAAGGAAAATAACACTTCAAATTAAATTGTGGAGAAAATGAAAGATTTGTTGAAGGAAAGAAAGATTACTAGATAATTTCAACATTAATGAGAGTGAGGAAATAGTAAATAATAAGAATAAGATAAGACAAAGAGCATTTTATAAAGTTTTGTATTTAAATTTAGTCATTAGAAAAAGGACAACCTTATAAAAAATGAATAATACATTTAAAATTATAAATTAAAAAAACAAAAAATACAGTCATATAGATGTCAGGTTATAAAAAGGAGAGAAATAATAGTTTAGAAATATCAGAAATTAAAAGAAAACTGCACTACAGATCTTTTAGTCATTAAAAAGATAAATTCTTTTCTGAGAGTGATGGACTGTCTTTTGGATAGTTCACCAGAATAAAACATCTATCACACATGGCTAAAATTCAAAAGCAACTACCTAAAAGTGCTGGGTAGTGGACAGAAGCAGACAAACTCTTGTAAAATGTATATTCTTGAAGGGCAGTTAGAAGGACTTGCATTAAAGAAGTTTCCTTTTTTAGGACATGCAGTCCCAATGTGGCATACACAAGTTAGCAGGGGTGTGAGGGGAAAAAATATATTTTTCTTAATGAGATTGTTAGTATAACAAAGCCGGAGAAATCATGGCTACCATAAATGACTAAAGAATGCTATAAGAAAAGAGTCAAAAAAGGGGTATCTAAATCCTGTCTACCTATAAGTCTGACTGACCCCCAAATCACTCATGCAATATGCCCACTAAAAAAAAGAAAAATGTTGAGAAGATCTCAACAGAAGCCAGAAATGCCACCCAAGATCCAGAGTTTGGATGTCAAGAGAAGAAAAATAATAATTAAAAAAACACCAGAATCCACAATCTCACATATTAACGTGAATAATGAGCAGTATATAATTCACAAAGCCCCAAAAGAACAAGAGCAACAATTGAATGCATACTCTAGAGAAAAATAAATCCACCAAATCTGACACTGAGATGGACCAGAAATATTCCTTTGTTTTGTTATGTTTCGTGTAATGTCTACCATAACTATTCTAAATTAAGTGAAGCAAATTAGTCTGACAATGAATAAAATGATAGAGAAAAGTAGGAGATAATTCAAGCAGAAAAATTGAAATAGACAAAAACCAAAGAAAAATTTCAAATAAACACTACCTAAAATTAAAATAAACAAAAAGTTACTAGATGGAAGGAAGAGCAGAATGAAATGATAGAGGTCAGATCTGGTGAGCTTGAAACAGAAAATTTATCTCCAATGTGAGGAAGCAGGAAGAGAAAAAAAATGGCAACAAAATAAACAGAGCCTCAGAGTCTGTGAGATAGTATCAAACTATTTAATATGTGTGTCATTTGAGTCCAGGAGGAAGAGAACAACAGTGGACTTTGAAGAGGTCACTTAATTGTTTTCTGGCTTGCATAGTTTTTGTTGAGAAGTCTGCATAATTCATATATTTCTTCTTTTGTATGTAATGCATCTTTTTTTTTGTTTTACTTCTATCTTCAAGATTTTTTCCTTATCTTTAATCATCAGAAGTTTAAATCTTATGTGTTTAGATGTGTTTTATTGCTGTTTTGTTTTTATTCTAATTGAGATTATCTGTGCTTTTGTGTTGTTTATATTTGTAGGTAATTCTCAACCATTATATCTTCAAATATTTATTCTTCTGGTGCTTTCTCTGTATTCCTTTTGGGAATCCAGTCACACATAAATGGATGTTTTCTTGTTTTATTTTTATATTTTTATGTTTTTATTTTTTTGAGATGGAGTCTTGCTCTGTCGCCTAGGCTGGAATGCAGTGGTGCAATCTCAGCTCAATGTAGCCTCTGCCTCCCGGGTTCCAGCGATTCTCCTGCCTCAACCTCCTGGGTAGCTGGGATTACAGGTGCATGCCACCATGCCCAGCTAATTTTTGTGTTTTTAGTAGAGACAGGGTTTCACTATGTTAGCCAGGCTGGTCTCGAACACCTGACCTCAGGTGATCCGCCTGCCTCACCCCCCAAATTGCTGGGATTACAGGAATGAGCCACGGTGCCCAGCAGTTTTATTTTTAAAACTTATTTTTTTTTTCCTTTTTCAAGTTTTGCTTTGGGTAATGTCTAGTGATCTGTCTTTATGTTCAGTGAACCTTGCCTCCATGATGTTAAATCTATTAAGGAGCCTATCAAAGGAATTTTTCACCTCTGATGCATGTTTATTTGTTTGTTTTATTCTTAGCCATTCCAATTGACTCATTATTACATATTCCCTCTTTCTGTTAATAATTCTGTCTACTTAATGATGTTGTCCACCTATTTCACTATATTCTTTAACCTATGATTTATATTATTTTAAATTCCCTCTTCACACCCACAGCAGGCACTATATTGATGGAAGGCTTCTCTCATTATTCCTATCCCACATTCAGATTTCAGCTATCCCTGCTTACCTGTACCACACATGGAGACTACCTCTGGATTCTTTTCTCTGTCCTAGTGCTAGGCTTCTGTTTCTTGTTACATAATGCCTGCCAGGTTTGTGGTGAGAAGTGCCTTGTCCCTTATATTCTTTGTCCAACCTCAGTCTCAGGAAGAACCTGCGAACTTGAGTGTCAGAAATAGTACCTTCACAGCATTCCTCTTCCTCCTGCTTGTGGCATCCAAACTTGTATCTATGTCAGGTCTTGTGTGGTAGAGTTTCCTTTACCAGAAAAAGGAGACTTTTACTGGCAGTGGCATAAGGTAATAGGCCTAAGACAACTTTTGTCCTCTCCTACAGAATTATAAGCATATTTTCTTCCAGCAGTAATTGGGCAGAGTTTGTGTCCTATGTTTGGGTGGAATTATGACGACTATCCCAGTGGTTTAAGGTTTCTGCCTCAAATGAGAGAAGTTTCCAGAAAAAGGTGCATAGTTTCATGGCTCTCAGGCAGCACTTCCACACGCATCCCCCTAAAGGCAGCTCTCTCTGGTCTCCACTCCTCTCTCAGTCTTTTTTGTGAATATCTGGTGGAGGTTTCTGGAAAAAAGACTGAGAGAGTGCAAACTGCTTTTGCGTTTAAAGCTACCAGGGGTTATATAAGTTAAGCTAAACTGTAATCAATTTGTTACAATTGTATCTAACTTGTTTTTCCCCACATGTGTGGTAATCACTGACTCTTCCTCCTGAGTGCTGTAGCAAGTAAGCCAATCCTCATTGTCTCTCACTGGAGTGTCCCACTGCCGGGTTCAAGCTGTCTATCAACTCCCCTTAGCTATCTGTTGGGCTCAAAAAATTGGTATTTGGTAGTTCATACATATTCGTCTTATTGTTAAGACAGTCACAATGTAATAGGCAAAAATTGAATTAATCTAACAATATAAGAAGGACACAACAAAATGGCTACTAAATCACATTAATAAATCACAGCTTATCACATTAACAGATTATAAGGAGAAAAAACATACAACCATCTCAATAGATGCAGTAAAAACACATGCTTAAATTCAAGACCCATTCATAATCACACATAACGAAAGAGTAACGGAAGGCAACTTTCCTAATCTGCTTAAGAGTGTATACTAATAAGCAAGTGTACAGCAAGCATTACATTTAATTGTGAATGATTGAAGTCTTCTATTCTGAGATTGGGAAACACACAAGGATGCCTACTGTCACTATTTCTATGCAGCATTGTACCTAAGGTCTCAATCAAAGCAATAGTGATAAAGAAAGAGGACTAAAACATTAACTCATTGGGAAAAAATAAAACTGTTCTTATACTGAGATAAAATTATTGCATATGAGAAAAATTAAAAATTCTAAAGGTAATTATTGGAAATAATACTTGATATTAGCAATGCTATTTAGACACAAAATCAATGTTTGAAAATAGCGTATATTTTATTTTAAAACATCACATTTGTAAAAGCAACAAAACTAACCAAATACATAGCAAATACATCTAATTCCTAATTTCTCAATGAAAAATTTGAAATATTATTAAGAGAATATTTTTAAAACTTAAAGGAATATAGTTTCCAGTATTTAAAGAATTAATAATTATACTATATAAATTCCCTTCAAACGTATCTATAGGTTAAATCTATTATCAAAGTATCACCAGTGCTCTTCTGAAATTGAAAAGTTGATTGCAATTCATACATAAATAAAAATATACACAAATTGCCAAGAGGATCTTTCTTAAAAAAGCTGGATAAGAAGGAGGGGAGCAAGATAGCTGAATAGAAGCCTCCAACAATCATCCCCACTGCAGGAACACCAAACTAAACAACTATTCAAACAAAACAGCACCTTCATAAGAATCAAAAATCAGTTGATCACAGTACCTAGTTTTAAAATCATATTAAGGAAAAAATACACTGAACGAGGTAGGAAAGACTGTCCTGAATCACCTACACCACCCTTTCCCCATCCCCCAGCAGCAGCTGTATGGCACAGAGATTGTCTGCACTTGGGAGAAGAGTACAGTGATTGCAGGACTTTGCACTGGAACTCAATACTGCCTGGCACATGGGGCATCAGCCAGCACTCATGGAGGGAGCATCTAGACCAGCTCTAGGAAGAGGCAAATTGTCCATCCCAACAGTAGAAACCTGGGCTCCAGCAAGCCCTGCCACCACAGGCTAAAGGTCTCTAGGGTTCTAAGTAAACTTGAAAGGCAGCCTAGGCCACAAGGACTGGAATTCCTGAGCAAGCCCTAGAGTTGTGCTGGGCCCAGAGCCAGAGGAATTGGGCTGCACATGAACTAGTGAGATACTAGCTGGGACAGCTGAGGGAGTGCTTGCATCACCCCACCACCCCTCCCCCAACCCAAGGCAGCCAGCTCGCAGCTCTGAGAGACACTCCTTCAATCTGCATGAGGAGAAGAGAGGGAAGAGTACAGAAGATTTTGTTTTGAAACTTGGATACCAGCTCAGCCACAGTAGAATAGGGCATCAGGCAGACTGCTAAGACCACCATTCAAGGCCCCAGCTCCCAGGTGACATTTCCAGATACACCCTGGAGCAGGAGAGAAGCCATTGCCCTGAAGAGAAGGACCCAGTCCTGGAAGAATTTATGATCTGTTGACTAGGGCCATGAATAAACAGCAATGGTAGCCAGGTAATACTCACCATGGGCCTTAGGGGAGGTTCAGAATTGTGCTGACTTCAGGTGTGACCCAAAACATTCCCAGCCATGGTGGCTAGAGGGAAAAGTCTCCTCTGCTTGAGTAAAAGAAAGTAGTAAGGGGAACTTCGTCTTACACCTTGGTTACCAGCCAGGACACAGTGGGGTAGAGCACCAACAAGTTCCTGGCATTATGGATTTAAGGCTTTGCCTCTTGGACAGCATTTCTAGACCTGCCATTGGCCAGAGGGCAGCTTTCTGCCCTGACAGAGAGATTCAGGACTGGCAGCATTCACCACAAGCTGACGGAAGAGCCCTTGAGCCTGGAGTAAACATTGGGGTAGCCAGGCATTACTTGCCATGGGCCTGGGGCACAGGTAGCCCCTTTCACTTGAGGAAACGGGAGGAAAGAGTGGGAACAACTTTGTCTTGTGACATAAGTGCCAGCTCAGTTGCAGTAGAACAGAGCACCAGGTAGGTTCCTAGCATTCCTGACTCCAGGACCTGGATCCGAGATGGAATTCCTGGACCTGCCTGGGGCCAGCCAGCAGGGTGGGGAGCTCACCATCCTAAAGGGAGGGACACAAGCCTGACTGGATTTGCCACCTGCTGACTGTAGAGCCCTTGGGCCTGAGTGAACGTAGGCAGTAGCCAGGGAATTGTCACGGAAGCCCATCTACAAAACCCGGTGCTATACTAGCTTCAAATCTGGCATAGCACAGTCCCAGTGGTGGTGGCCACAGGGTGCCTGTGTCATCTTTCCCAGAGCTCCAGGCAGCTCAGCATCAAGAGAAAGAGATATCATTTGTTTGGGGAAAAGTAAGAGAAGACGAGAATAGTCTCTGCCTTCTAATCCAGAAAATTCTTCTGAATCTTATCCAAGACCACCAAGGCAGTACTTCTACATGTCTGCAAGAGCCACAGCATTACTGCACTCGGGGTGCCCTCTGAAGCAGATACAGCTGTGGTGACCAAAGACATAGGTCACAACACGCAAGTCCCTTCAAATACCTGGAAGGCCTTCCCAACATGAATGGGTACAAACAAGCGCAGGCTGTGAAGACCACAATAAATACCTAATTCTTTAATGCCCAGAGCCCAGACACTGACAAACATTCACGAGCACCAAGACCATTCCGAAAAACGAACTCACCAGACAAGCTAAATAAGTCACTGATCAACCCAAGAAAGACAGAAATAGAGTTATGTGACATTTCAGACAAAGAATTCAAAATAGTAATTTTGAGGAATCTTGATGAAATCTGACACAGAGAAGAAATTAAGAATTCTATCAGATACATTTAACAAAGTGATTGAAATAATTAAAAAGAACTATGTAGACATTCTGGAGTTCAAAAATGCAATTGACATACTGAAAAATGCATCAGAGTGTTTGAGTAGAAAGACAGAAACATGCATCCATAAAAAATAAAACCTTCAACAAATTTTCAAGAAATAAAATACTTATTAACAGAAACTACAAAAGGTTAAAAAGTGGAGAATGAAGTTAAAGTGTAGAGTTTTTATTAGTTTTCTCTATGCTTGCTTGCTAGTTTATTTGTTTTGCAATCAGTGTTAAATTGTCATCAGTTTAAAATAATGATGTTATTTGCAAGCCTCATGGTAACTTCAAATAAAAAAGGGGTATAACAGATATACAAAAAATAAAAAGCAAGAAATTAAAACACACCATCAGAAAAAAAATACCTTAATTAAAAGGAAGACAGAAATAAAAGAAGGGAGGAAAAGAAGACCACAAAACAAAACAAAAAAATCAAATAATAAAATAGCAGGAGTAGGTCCTAACTCATTAATAATAATAATGAATGTAATTGAACTAATCAAAGACATAGAGTGGCTGAATAAATTAAATACAAGACCAAACTATCAGTTGCCCATGAGAAACACACTTCACCTATAAAGACACAAATAGAGTGAAAATAAAGGGGTGGAAAAGGATATTTTATGCAATGGAAACCAAAAATAGCAGGAGTAGCTATACTTATATGAGACAAAATAGGTTTCAGGACAACTATAAAACACAGAAAAAAATGATTATTTTATAATGATAAAGGGGTCAATTCAGGAAGAGGATATAACAGTTGTAAATATATATGCACACAACACTGAAAACCACAGATATATAAAGCAAATATTGTTAGAGCTAAAGAGAGAGAAAGAGCACAATACACTAATAGCAAGTGACTTCCACACCCCCACTTTTAGCATTGGATATATCTTTCACACACAAAATCAAAAACAACAACAACCAAAAAAAAAAAAGGACATAATCTGTTCTATAGACCCAATAACCCTAACAAATATTTACAGAACATTTCATCCAACAGCTGAAGAACATACATTCTTCTGAGCACATAAATCATTCTCAAGGATAGACCATATGCTATGTCACAAAATAAATCATTAAAAAGTAAAAAAAAAAATGAAATTGTGTCAAGTTTCTTCTCTGACCACAATGGAATAAAACTAGAAATCAATAACAAGAGGAGCTTTGGAAACTACACAAATACATGGAAATTGAACAATATGCTCCTGAATTAGCAGCAGGTCAATGGAGAAATTAAGAAGCAAATTTTAAAATTTCTTGAAATAAATAAAAATGAAATGGAACATACCAAAACGTATGGGATACAGTGAAAGAAGCAACAAGAACAAAGTTTATAGCAATAAGCATCTACATCAAAAAAGGAGAAAAACTTCAAATAAACAACCTAATAATGATGCATCTCAAAGAACTAGAAAAGCAAGAGCCAACCAAACCGCAAGTTAGTAAAAAAAAAGAAATTAAAAATATCAGAGCAGAAATGAATGAATTTGACAAAAAAAACATACAAAAACCAATGAAACAAAAAGTTATGAGTTATGTGTTTCTTTAAAGATAAACAAAATTGACAAATTTTTAGCCAGACTAAATAAGAAAAAAAGAGGGAAGTCCAAAATAAACAAAATCAGAGATGAAAAAGAAGACATTACAGCTGATAATGCAGAAAAGCAAATGATCAATAGAGGCTACTATGACAAACTATATGCCAATAAATAGGAAAACCTAGAATAAATGGAGAAACCTAAACACATAAAACTTACTAATAAGTGGACCATGAAGAAGTGGACCACGGACCATGAAGAAGTCCAAAACCTCAACCACCAAATAAGAAGTCTTTAGATCAAAGCCATAATAAAAAGCCTCCAAGCAAGGAAATGCCCAGGACCCAATGGTTTCACTGGTTAATTTTACCAAACATTTAAAGAACAAATAGTACCAATCCTACTCAAACTATTCCGAAAAATAGAGGGCAAAGTAATACTTCCAAACTCATTCTATGAGGCCAGAATTACCATGATACTGAAACCAGGCAAAGACACACAAAAAAAGAAAACTACAGGCCAATATCCCTGATGAACACTGATGCAAAATTTTTGAACAAAATACTAGCAAACTGAATTCAACAACACATTAAGAAGGCCATTCATTACATCCAAATGTGATTTATCCCAACAATGCAAGGATGTTTCAACATAGGCAAATCATTCAATGTGATACATCA
Organism: Gorilla gorilla gorilla; assembly: GCF_029281585.2. NCBI lineage: Eukaryota > Metazoa > Chordata > Mammalia > Primates > Hominidae > Gorilla > Gorilla gorilla. Next base: position 76,146,583 of record NC_073243.2, read on the forward strand.
TATCAACCAAATGAAGGACAAAAAACATAAAATCATTACAATTTATGTTGAAACAGCATTTGCTAAAATTCAATATTCCTTCATGATAAAAGTATTTTAAAAACTGGGTACAGAAGGAACATACATCAACACATAAAAGCCACATATGGCAGACCCACAACTAGTATCATACTGAAGGGGGAAAAACTGAAAGCCTCTCATCTAAGAACTGGAAGAAAACAAGAATGCCTGCTTTCAGCACTGTTATTCAACATAGTACTGGAATTCCTAGCTACAGTCATAAGACAAGAGTAAGAAAGAAAGGGCATTCAAATTGGAAAGTAAAAAAAAAATCAAATTATCCTTGTTTGCAGATGACATAATCTTAAATTTGGAAAAACCTAAAGATTCCACAAAAAAAAAAATAGAATTGATAAGTTACAGGAAACAAAATCAACATACAAACATAGGTAGCATTTTAATATGTCAACAGTGAATAATTTGAATCAAGAAAGTTATCCCATTTACAACAGCTATAAATGAAATAAAATAAAAGACTTAGGAATAAACTTAACCAAAGAAGTGAAAGAGCTCCACAGTGAAAACCATAAAACACTGATGCAAGAAATTGAAGAGGATACAAAAAATGAAAAGATATTCCATGTTTGTGTATTGGGAGTATCAATATTGTTTAAATGTCAACACTATTTAAAGCAGTCTACAGATTCAATGCAATCCCTATAAAAATACCAATGGTATTCATCCCAGAAATTTAAAAAAAAATTCTAAAAATGTATATGAAACCACAAAATACCTGGAATAGCTAAAGCTAAGTAGAAAGAACAAAACCGGAGGAATCACATTACCTGACTTCGAATTACTGCACACAGCAATAGTAACAAAAACAGAACGTTACTGGCATGAAAACAGACACATAGACCAATGGACCATAATAGAGAACCCAGAAATAAATCCATACATCTATAGTGAATTCATTTTCAACAAAGGTACCAAGAACATGCACTGGGGAAAGACAGTCTCTTCAATAAAAGGTGCTGGAAAAACTGGACATCCATATACAGAGAATGAAACTAGACCCTCATATTTCACCATTTACAAAAATCAAATCAAAATGAATTAAAAAGTTAAACATAAGATCTCAAACCATGAACCTACTAAAAGAAAACATTGGGGAACCTCTGCAGCACATTGAACTGTGCAAAGATTTCATGAGTAATATCATACAAGCACAGGAAACCAAAGCAAAAATAGACAAATCGGATCACATCAAGTTAAAAAGCTTTTGCTCAGCAAAAGAAACATTCAACAAAGAGACAACCCACATTATGGGAGAAAACATTTGCAACCTATCTAATTGACAAAGAATTAATAACTAAAATATATAAGCAGTTCAAACAAGTTGATAGGAAAAGAGATCTAATAATCCAACTAGAAAATTGTCATAAAATGTTAACAGCTATTTCTCAAAAGAAGACATTCAAGTGGCAAGGAGTATATAAAAAGGTGATCAATGTTACTGATCATCCAAGAAATGCAAATCAAAGCTCCAATGAGATACCATCTTATTCTGGTTAAAATGGCTTTTATCCAAAAGATGTGCAATAACAAATGCTGGCCAGGATGTGGAGAAAAGGTAACCCTTCATAAACTCTTGGCAGGAATGTAAGTTAGTATAATCATTATGAAAAACAGTTTGAAAATTTCTCAAAAAACTAAAAATAGGACTACCAGAAGAACCAGCAACCCCAATGCTGGGTATATAACCAAAAGAAAGGAAATCAGTATATTGAAGAGTTGTCTGCACTCCCATATTTATTGCAACATTATCCACAATAGCCAAGATTTGGAAGCAACCTAAGTGTCCATTAACAGACAAATGGACAAAGAAAATATGGTAGGTATACCTTATGGAGCACTATTTAGACACAAAAAAAGAATACAATTCTGTCATTTGCAATAACGTGTGAAACTGGAGGTGTTTTGAGATTCTGTCATTTGCAGTAATATGGATGAAACTGGAGGTTAAGTGAAATAAGCCAGGCACAGAAAGACAATCTTTGCATGTTCTCACTAATTTGTAGTAGCTGAAAAACATTAAAACACTTGGACTAATGGAGATGGAGAGTAGAATGTTGATTACCAGAGGCTAGGAAGTGTAGTGGGTAGAGGTAAGTGGAAATGGTTAATGGATACAAAAATATAGTTAGACAGAATGAATAAGTTCTAGTATTTAATAGCATAACCAGGTGACTACAGTCAACAATAATTTATCACACATTTTATAATAACAAAAAGAGTGTAATTGGATTTTTTAACACAAGGAAATATAAATGCATGATGTGATGGAAACCCCATTCACTCTGCTGTGATTATTAGGCATTGCATGCCAGTATCAAATATCTCATGTACCCTATAAATATATACACCTACTATGTACCCACAAATGTTAAAAATAAAAATTTTAAAAGCTGGAGCACTAGCATAGTTGGATATTAACATATAAAACTACAGCAGAAGTATTAGATAATAAGCCAGTCAGGCATGTTACAAAGAGACACAGACGAGGAATTTCTTCATGATGAATTTCTCCATGACAAATTTGTTACCCCCATTTGAACAGTGGGTAACAAATGGAATTTTCACCAACAGATGCTGGATCAAATGGACTTCTATGCAGGAAAATAATAGTATTTGAAAAGTGCCTCGCAGTATGTAGAAAGCTAAACAATAACACTTTTAGTAGAAAACAGAACAATATTATCACTGCCTTGGGTAAGAAACATTTGTTAAATCAAACACAGAAACCGTTAGCTTAAAGAGCAAAATGATAATTGGATGACATTAAAATTAAGAACTTCTGTTAATCAAAATTACCATTATGTGAATGTAAAAGTAAATCACATATTAAAAGAAGGCATTTACGATATGTATATTTGAAAAGAGAAATGCATTCAGAAAAATGAAAGACTCCAAAATCAAAAAGAAAAAGACAGACAGCTCAATTAAAACTAGCAAAAGACTTCAAGCAGCCACTTCATGCAGAAAAAAGATATACGAGTGTCCAAATATCCAACAAACATTTGAATTTTGCTGAATTACATTAGTCATCAGAGAAATGTTAATTAAAACCACAGCAAGATACCACTACACACTCACCAACAAAGCTAAAATATAGCACACTAAAATACAAAGGTTTTTGTCTTTTTTCCCTATGCTCTCTCTGTTTCAACCAATTAAGATTGAATGAAGAGTTGTATAACTAAATTTTTTGTACATTGGTAGTAAATTGGTATAGCCTTTTATAAAAATGTGTTTACTAAACTTAAGCAAACAAATGCTGTTATCCAACAATCCTACCCCCAAATATATATCCCAAAGAAATTTACTAGAATGTTTGCAGTAGCTCTACTGAAAAAAGCCAATAATTGAGGGCAGCCCAGATGCCCTTCTACAGTAGAGTGGATAAACATCTTCTATAATGGTTTCACAGGTTGAGTTCTCTGGAGGAAGATTCTGAGATGGAGTTTGGAGTGCAAGATGAGCATTAGGGACCAATACCTGTGAAAAGAAGGAAAAAGAAGTACTCATTGAACAGAGAGCCAAGTCGAACTGATGCAGGAACATCAAAGCCTTAGTCTGAAACAGGCCAGGATCTCAGGCAAGCGAACTGCCCATCAGAGTTGTCTAGATTGGGTTAAATTCGTGGGGATTTTGTAACACTCATCATACTCAGTAACCAGATGTGGAGTGTCCCAGGAAGTACATAACGTAAGTGAGGGAGTTCTCTGCAGCTAAAACAGAACATGAAGGAGACGACAGATGGAGGATGTTTGCTGACATTGGTCCCTTCAGCTGGACAGCTCTGAGCACCCATCGCCAGGTCAGCAACTACTATTATGGAATATCATATATTCAATGACAATGGATAAATTATTGTTAAATGAAATAGGAATAAATCTTACAAATATCATTTTAGGTAAACAAATAGATGGCATAATTTCATTTATATAAAGTTCAAAAACAGGAAAAGTTGAGCCTGATGTTCAAAACCAGTATATTTTTACTTAGGGAGAGGGGTCAGTGACTGGGAGGACGCCAGGGGCTTCTTGGGTGATGGCAATGTTCTATTTATTGGCTAACTGCATCACACATGGGTGTGCTCACTTTGTTAAAACTAATTCAACACTACTTTTATGTTCACATTTCCTTAGACATGTTGTATGCTAGAAGAAGGCAAATGAAAAGTGGTTGATAGTTATGCTCCTTAAAACACAGACAACAACTCTCCTAGAGCAGAAATAAAACATACACAAGGAAGGTAGAAAGAATCTCACTGGTCACAGGAAATTTTAAGACATCTCTTACAATTAAGTAGACAAAATGTAATTAAATATAGAAAATCTAAAAAACATAATCAAAAGTGTGTGTGTTTATCACATATACTTATATACATGAGCCATGGTAAAAATAAATACACTTTTTAAAATACTCATGGAACATTCATCAAGAACTTCTCATATATTAGACCACAAAAGACAAGCAACAAAAACAACCCCCCCACCCATAGTTTCCAAAGATTCAAATAACACAAACAGCATTTTCTGACTACAATGAAATAAAACTTACATTGAAAACACATCAAAAACAAAAAAGGTCCTTCCACTGGTGAATAAAAATTACATTTTAAATCAAAGAAGAAGTACAAAGCAAATTTCATGAATTTCTGGAAAATAAAGTGAAAATAAAATTTATCAAAATTATGGGCTATAAAATGCAGGTAAAATGTTTCCACCTCCCTTATACACACAGCATGGTTCAAGGGAACTTGATAAATTGAGGCTTGTCAATATTTTTTCCTAGAATAGTATTTTTTCTATTTCAATCTCACCCTTTCTTCGGATCCATCATTGAACACCTCTTCATTTTCTCCAAAACCAAATATAAGCTTGCCTTGTTTAATATTCATAGAAGATATAAATAAGTTGATTTAAATTCTGTTTGATTCAGAGACGTGAGTAGACAACAGGATGTCTTTGTACATCTTTATTGATACTTTTATTTCCTATTATGCTTTGCTATTATTTGTCAACTTTTCTTAATCTCCAATTTAAAACAGAAGCTAGGCCAAATTTTGTGTATCTTTACACACAGTGTACACTCAGTAAAGTGCATTGCTAATAGATGGTAAATAATAAATATTTCTAACTAAATAAAAACTGTCTAAATGGTCATTGTGCATTTTTTTCTCATTTTCTTCATCAGGTATGTTTCTTAAAAAAATTAATTAAAAAATTATAATTATGATTTTGTCATTTGTATTTTACACAAACCTCTGTAAACCCAAGAATTCAATGGCACAAAACTATATACATTTTAAACCAAGTGAAAATTTTATTTCTGAATCAGCAATTCTTAATTGGTCATTTTGGAAATGCTTAATATTTTGGACGGAAATAACTGACATATCTTTTTCTCAGTGTCTCTATATGAACAGTAATCACTGGTAGCGATTAAGACTGCTTAATTTTTGACGAGCATATTTCAGTTCACTTATGAGTTTCTCTCTTGCTTCTTTTGTGTTTAATGATAGACTGATGACTTTTAATGTTATATTGATTTTTTTTTAACAGTAGAATCTCAGGTCAGATCAGGTTAAATTTTCCCCAGTGCCTTAATAATTAGAAGAATGTTTCCGGTGTGTACGTGAAAACTACAGGCATAACATTTAATATAAGTCAGCATGCCAAAAATAAATGGTGGCAGCATTCCAGAAAGGATTAAATTCATTGAATAGTTGTTAATAAGGTTTTTACTCAGGAGTAATTCTTCTCTCTCATTTCCTCTCTCTGTGTTAGCAACTCCAAAAACAGCCCTTCCTAATGAATTATTGAATCAACCAAGATAAAATAATATAAATGAATATACACAATTTTCCATTAAATGATACAATCCTAAAGACTTTTACAAACTCATTTATTATGTAAAATAAGCTTAGATAGCAAAAGAACATAGAAACAATGAGATTAATAAACACCTCCCTATGACAAAAGACTTATGGAGATATATTAGTTATATATAAATGTGTCCTTAGTGAAGGTGCAGTTTGAATATGCAGTTTAGACTCTAAGTTTAGAAGAAGGCAGAAAAAAAAAAGTATAATTTTTTTATGTTGCCAAGTATAAGAAGGCATTTATACAATGAAGGAAACTGGGTTTATTTCATGCAAATTAGTCACATGATTCACAAGTTAGACATTTATAAGGAACAAATTCATATTGAGATACTAGTTTGGATAGTTAGGTCCTTCCCACAGCCAGATGAGAGCATTATATTACTGTGCTTTCTTCTTTAAAAATTCACACATCCCCTCTTTGTGCTCCCACTGCTAAAATACATGAGAGGCAAAATATTCATGAGAGGCAAAATTTTCAGGTAAGAAAAATGTCAGTTGGAGAAAAATGTGATGTTAAGGTCATTAAGTTAGAGAAAATAATTTTAGAGACTACCTTTGTCTTGTCTATTACCAGTATGAATAAAAAATATCTCCTTCATAAAATCCTGTGTTATTCAAATGTCAGCTACAGGGTTTTTTTTAACCACTTACTAAAAAATATGCTAATGTGTTGCTTATAGATTTAATAAATCCTTTTATTTTAACCTCATAGTGAGAACCAGTGTCTCATATTACTAAGGAGTATAGGCTTTATGGTTAGATGCACCTGTGTTTTAATTACTTTTCTGACCTGCTGTGTAATCCTGGAAAATTTAGTTCACTGCTTTGAGCTTCAGTTTTCTAATATACAAAATGGTCAAAATAACAGTTGTCTCACAGTGTTATTCTGACAATTAAATAAGATAACACATATAAAGGGCCTTGCAGATTGTCTGGTTCATATAACTGTAAAATAAACAGAAATGGTTATTGTTAACATAAATATCATTAACACTATCATTATTATGAAATATTGCATCTGTCCCAATATCCTCTGTAGTCTTTTCTGAAATTGTCTTTCATTATACCCTATAGTTCTCTCTAAAATTCTGTAAACTCCAGTGTGCTGAGGTTATAACCTCAAACAACAATAATCTAAAAGAAATACAGCTTCCACTTCACACATAGAAAGGATACACTTACCTTCTTCTCTGCAGTGGTAAAATATGTGATCTTTGAAGTTTCTGAAATTGGTACTGATTTCAAAGTTTACTTGGTAGAAGCAAATAAACCCTGAATTTTAAAATCTTCAAATTATATATCATAGTGATAATACAGCAAAGTGCAAATGGTATATTTAGCAAATATTTGATAAATGAATGAGTCAATGAAGTGAAAAACCTGAGAAATACTTCTTCAACATGCCTTCCTTCATGCTGCACTGGACCACAAAGTCTTCCACATTTTAGTGGTGAGTTTGGGACTAATATAACTAATATACTAGTTATTCTTACAGAATTCTTCCCGTGGAAGTTCTAAGAGGATCTACTTTATGCCTACTTGATATTTTCTGTTTTCCTTTTTTCTTAAAGAGATTCTGCACCTTTGGTGACACAAACAATTAATGAGGTTATTATACTATATGTTCGTTCATCAAAACATGCATTACTTTTGATTGTATTAAAACACAAAGGTGCTCATGTCAGAAAAGCATTATTCTAAACACAAGATTAAGACACAGAATCATTTGCTCAGTGTTAAAACTCTGTATAAATCACTGGATCTTGCAATCCATTTTCTTATACTTTTCTATATTCTTCTCCACAATGACTCTGACCATCTTCAGTAGTGCCTGTTCCCCTGAAACTAAATCCCAAGATAATGATTCCAGTGCAATGGCTTTATTTGGAAGACAGAGACCATAATCACAGGGTAATGAAGAAGTGAGATGAAAAAGGGGCAGGAAGCTAAAAACCACAGTGATCATCCGTAATTTAACCACGTGGAGAATTGTGAGAACTAGGTAAACACATATCTTAGGATTTTTCCATCTTAGGAAAATTCCAAGGCAAGGGGAGAAGATACTGGAGCATTTGTATACCAACTCCTGTTCTTCATGGGATTAAGATTGTGCTTCAGGAGTCTAATTCCTTAGCATTCAGTGTGACCTTAGAGGGAAAGAGGGTTTCAAACAAAGTCCTCAGACCCCAACATGCACAGCTTTGCAACTGGAAGTCTACCACAGGCTGCTTTACACTAACTCTGCAACTATTACATGAGTGGCTATAAGAGGCAGAGAGAAATAGAAACAGCCAGCCAGAGAGAGAAAAAGGAATGGGGAGAGAGAGACGGAGGAGAGAGGAGATTAATTATTCGGTTGCCTTTTTTTCTCTGCTAAATGTCATCTTGCCATTTTATAAGGATCACAAAATACGATTTAAAGAAATTAGTATATTTCCATTTTCTCATTCCTTATAAGTGGATATACAAGCAGATACTCACTTTCATATTGCAGAGCTCAGCAAAATTGTTAAAAAAAATGATGGCTGGTTTACAGAGAAGGAAAGTGGGATTCTTGCTAATTTCAAAGTGATTTCAACACAGTTGTCTTGTTTTCATTGAAAGTAGGCAAAAGTGAGACAATTTTCATAAATAAGCAATTTAAACAGGACGAATTTTATTTCTCTATAACATCATAGTTGCAGAGAAAGGCTGGCATTTCTCTCTGTGAAAACATTGATAATACACCCCACGAAACTATTTTGTTTTCTGTTTATATAGTCACATGATACTTAATGATAGATTATTTCTAAAAATGATTTTATGTCTTTCTATTCTTTGTCTCCTTGGAATTTGTAATAAGTACATCTGTTTTATGACCCACAAAATTAGAAAGCAAATACAAGGACAAATGTATCTAAAGTCTCCAACAATCTCAGGAGCCATAACAATGACAAGTTAATGAGGTATCCAAGTTCACGAATGTCTGATGTGTGGCATTTGACACCGAACAATTAATTTTTTTTTTTTGAGACAAAGTCTCACTCTGTCGCCCAGACTGGAGTGCAGTTGCATGATCTCGGCTCACTGCGACCTCCACCTCCCGGGTTCAAGTGATTCTCCTGCCTCAGCCTCCCAAGTAGCTGGGATTACAGGCACCCACCAACATGCCCAGCTACTTTTTGTAGTTTTAGTAGAGACAGGGTTTCTCTATACTGGCCAGGCTGGTCTTGAATTCCTGTCCTCAGGTGATCCGCCTGCCTCTGCCTCCCAAAGTGTTGGGATTACAGGCATGAGCAACATAATTCTTAGATTCATCAAATTTGCTAAGAGATTAAACTATGGCTAACATAAAAGTATGTGTAGATTCCAAAATGTGTTATGATATTAGGGAAAGAAAGCAGATTTCAGATGATCAACCTAAAATTAAACAACTATTTTCTATACTTATATTTAATTAGAAATACAAAAGAAAGGTTCAATACAAACCCTAATGTTACATTTTTTAAAGAAATGACCTCATCGCTTTATGCTGTTCATAAGTATTTCAATTTCTAGTCATTTATTTCCTGATACCCATATCTACCATGAAGTGGATTACCCTGTTCACTGATGTTTAGATGGTGATGATCCCCAAGCAGAACTGTACCTTCATTTTATAAATAAACTTTTGATTATAGAATAGTTTGGGATTTACAGAAAAGTTGCAAAGGCATAATGAGTTCCCGTTTACCCCAAACCCAGCTTGCCCTACTATTAACTTCTTATATTATTATGGTTATCTTTGTCACAAATAATGAACCAACATTGATACATTCTTATTAACTGAACACCATGTTTATTTGCAGTCCATTTGTTTTTCTGGAATGTCCCTTTTCTGTTCCATGATTCAATTCAGGTTACTACACTGCATTCAGTCTTCATGTGTCCTTAGCCTCCTCTGGATGAGGGAGTTGCTTAGACTTACCTTGCTTTCAATAACTTCCAATGAGTTTTAAGGAGTGCTGATCAGCTAATTTGTAGAATGCTTTCAATGTTTGTTTGTCTCATGGTTGGAAAAAAAAATAGTATGATTTTGGAGGTAAAGGTTACAGAGGTGAAGTGCCATTCTCATGATATCAGATCAAGGGTACACACTTCAGTTTGTTTTAACACCAATGATGTTAACCAGGTCACCTTGCTAAAATAATGTTTGCAGTTTTCTTCACTGTAAAGTGTTTGTTTTTATTTTTGTTTTCAATGCTCTATTCTTCTGAAACAAAGCACTAAGCTCAGCTCACTTTTAAAGTTCCACCTCTAATATGATTTGGCTCTATGTCCCCAACCAATCTCAGCTAGAATTGTAATCCTCATAATCCCCACATATGGAGGGCAGGACCTGGTGGGAGGTGATTGGATCATGGGGGTAGTTTCCTTCATGCTGTTCTCATGATAGTGAGTTCTTTCAGGAGATCTGATGGTTTTATAAGAGGCTCTTCCGTCTTCACTGGTTCACTCTCTCTTGCCCGCCGCTAGGTAAGACATGCCTTTGCTTCTCTCTCACCTTTTGCCATGATTCTGTTTCCTAAGGCTTCCCTAAACATGCAGAATTGTGAGTCAAATAACCTCTTTCCTTTATAGATTACCCAGTCTTGGGTCTGTCTTTATAGCAGTGTGAGAGTGGACTAAGACAACCTCCTTGAGGAATGGGTATGTATATAAGTTATTTGATATTCTGTAATTGAGATTATCTCATCTCCCCCATGTATTTAATTATTCAATCATTATTTATACCAATAGACACTCGTGGATATTTATTTGATATTTTGGCTCATAATCCAATAGCATATTATATAATATGTTGCAGCCCTAGCTATTGGGAGCCCTTTCAGGTTAGATCTTGTATCCCTTTGACATACCTTTGTTACTTTGTACTTCTGAGTACTTTCTCAACTATTTAAAAATATTCAATAATCTCATAATGTAGGGAAAAATGGACTAGTCAACATAAATAACGACACCAGAAAACCTTAATTAGGAAGAAAATGCAATTCTCTAGGCAATACACTAAACTTAAATTTATGCTTCATATCTCTTTGTGTAAAATACATGCAGATTTTGATATCTGAATGTACCAAGACATTTGTGTTGAGCTATGTTTACTCTGCCTTTTGGCATTTACATAATTTCAAAAATAATTTAGTTTTATTCACACCAACCATGCATTTTAGTTGATTTGTAAATGTATATTATGCACATTTATGATATTTACTATGTGTTTTTTTCAATGTTAAGTAATAATAAATTTTTTGAAATCCATGGTCCAACAATAAGATATATATGATAACTAATTAGGAGTATTTTCCAGGTAAATAAAGTTTATATTTTCAAGATAAAATTTAGTAAACTGCATTTCATAGATCTAAATCCATTACATTATGTCCATTAAATATTTGATTAATTGAATAGATGAATTTGGTTAAACAAAAAAGTTAATCAGCATATGTAATTTCCCTTGAATACCATGCCCAAATCCAGACCCACTCTTGGAAAGATAATCATCAGGATAAATTTGATGTCCTTTTTACAGGTTGTTCACTGAAATTACATACTTTTCTAAGAATCTAAGAAAAAAGATAATATGTATATATTTTTCATTTTAAATAACTTCTCTGTGAAATGGGTATAACAATAGTTTTGCCTCAAGTTTTTGGGAGGATTTTGTTAATAGGACTGGAGCTTAGATCAATATCTGGTATATAGAAGCACTCTGTGAGTATCATCTATTTTCATTTTTGGACTATACTGAGAATAGTTTTATAAATATACATACATAAATTCTAATATTTTTAACCACTTCATTGCATTTCTTCCATAGAATGTGTGTCTATGTAGTTTATTGAAATAATTGTTTATCAATGAGCTTTTATATTTGTTTCAATATTTTTAATTATTTCAAACTTTGCTGTCACTGTCATTTTTGTGACAGTTGCCTTGAATATATATGTAACAGAAGACATGTAAATATGTGAAACCTTAATAAGCCTCATTAAATAGCCCTCTGGCATGCCTATAACTATTTATCCTCCAACAATTACATCAAATGAGACCTACTTTTGATATATCTAAGCTTCCTTTTTTATTGTTAGATTTATTGGTAAACAATGGCATTTTCTATTGTTATTTTCTTGTCAACAAAATTAAACATGTTTTCAGATATTACTGACAATTAGAACGTCCTTTCAGGAAATTGTCTGGTTTTTTTACTTCATTTTTATTCACATATATTTTTGACATCTTCTAAATATTTGAAATATTTTACTCTCATTGCTGTGTTTCTTTTTAACTTTTTAGATGCTGTTCCTTTTGGGATCAGAAGTTTATAATTTATCAACATGATCTAGCTTTTTCTTTTGCTTTGCATTTCATATTGTATTTAAGATGACATTTGCTATCGATATGCCATAAACTTCTTTTTCTATATTTTCTGCTAATATTTAATTTTTTTTTCAGTTTTTTCTTGAATAGGTCAGGAATTTAATTTATTTTGGCAAATAGTACATTACAAGTTTACATTTGTTATTTTATAAATAGCCAAGGATCCCAAATCGATTCATTGATTTGCTTATTCTTTCTCAAATATCTCAAAAAGCCACTATTATAGTAAATTCTCAGATTTGACTTTTCCTAAGCCCACTGTCTTGTTCCATAATTTTTAAAAGTTATTTTTGCAATTTTCTATTTGTTATATGAGTTTTAGAATCAGTTCATCAGGTTGCATGAAAACACTGTACTAATTTCTTAATAACATTGTACTGCATTTATGTATAAATTAAGGAAGAAATGACAAAATACAATATCAGAAATTTCTACACGGAAACATGGTATGTTTCTCTATTCATACAGAAATTCTGCTCATTAGTGCAGTTTTATATTTCTATTTATATTGGTCTTATACATTCTGATCAGTTCTATTCCAATTTATTTTATAATTTTACTGCTATGTTAGATGAAAACATATTTCATTTTAAATTGCTTATTTCTGAAGCATAATAAACAATAATTTTATGTTAATAACATAACCGGTCATATTATTAAACTATTTTAGTTTAATGTTTCTCAGTTAATTCTGAGATTATCACATTCTTAGGTTGATTATCAAATTTCCTACAAAATGCAAAAGAGTTTTCTAGTAAGTAATAAAAGCATAAATCTTTTATTTTTTCCATAATTTTTAATAAAAACAAGTGGCCTTTTATTATTCAATAGTATTAGTGAGAACAACCATCTTGCTTTATTTTTACTTAATTTGAACTGCTTTTAATATTACTTCCCAAATATATTTGGATATATTTGGAAATAAAATTGTCACAAATACATTCACAGCATTGATTGAGATGAATAAATTTTCTCTTTAATATATTGATAAGTATTTTCACTTCAATATTATTTGTAATATTTAATCATTTTGTTATTGCAAGGCAAATAACAAATGGAACTCAACTATATTATTATTTTAATAACCAATAAACTTATTTTAATAATGTTTTATTTAAAATTTGCACATCTCAATGGATATATAAGATTAATTTTTGAGTGCTGGATTTTTTTGCATGATTTAAGGTTAGCTTTCTTCCCCCCACCATTTTTTTGTATTTTCTACCCTGATCTTATCTCTTTTTATATTAGAAATATTAGTCTTATAAAGTAAATTGAATATCTTTTTGTCCTGTTCTGTGATCTGGAATACTTTATGCAATTGAAATGATCTGCTCTCAGTGTTTAGAAACTAAGCACTTGTCGGATCATCTGGGTCTGGTGTCCAGTTTAGACACAAATCTATGACTTCCTTCCTTCTTATATTATTATGGATTCAATTTTGGAAGGCAACTATTTAGAATTTCTATACACATCAAACATTATTCACTGTGTCTAAAATAAAATTATATTATAATTAAGATTTGAACACTAATAGCTTGCTTTTTTTTTTAATCTAAAACACTCTCATTATTAATCTCACTATGTGGTATTTCAAACATGAATCCAGCTAAAGCTGGGTGTAGAAAAGAAGTAGCGAGGACAGATGAAAGAAAAAAACTTCAATTTGGTGAAACTAGAATTTTTATCACTACTAAACCATGACTATTCGTTAATTTTTGTCATCTGTGCACACTTTTATCTCACCTGTGGGTAGGAACGAAAGAGTAACCCAGTAAGGCAAATTTGAAGGAACTGTAGATGAGAATAAATAAGTAAAGTTGCTTTCTCCTCACTCCTGACAGACTCCAGCTTGTCCCATAAACCACTTCCACTAGCTAGTAGTATTACTTAAATTTGCAGGATATAGCTCCTACCTCATTGAAGAAAATGTTTATAAATTAGTGTAAATGGTGAGTCATGGTGGCTCACACCTGTGATCCCACCACTTTGGGAGGCCAAGGTGGGAGGATGGCTTGAGCCCAGGATTTCAAGACCAACTTGGGCAACATAATGAAACCTCATCTCTACAAAAAAATACAAAGATCAGCCAGGCATTGTGGCAAATGTCTGTGATCCCAGAGGTTGAGCTGGGAGGATCCCTTGAGCCAGAAAGTTGGAGGTTTCAGTGAGCAGTGATTGCACCACTGCACTCCAGCCTGGATGACAGAGTGAGACCCTGTCTCAAAAATAAATAAATAAATTTAAATTTTAAAAAAATCTAGTATGAAGCAGCTTTTATCTCCTCACGCATAGCCTTTTCCTATTTTATAATCATATCACTTCTTTACTATCACATTATCAAAATAATTTTTCTGAAACAAAGGAAACTTCCAAAAATTAATTCAAACCTCTATCTCTAATGAAATATTCATTTTTTATTGAGATTTGGTGTCTACAAATGGCTTCTGTTCTCACTCTGAGCTCGATTCTATTCATCAATAACTCAGATGATACAACCCTTCTACAGTTATATTCCGGTACATAAGACTACAACTTGCTATAAAGTAGATAATAGTATTTGACATATATATATTTCACACACAAGCATGCACACACATGTGCACAGAAGACAGTGACCCATGTTCACATTAACTTTTTCAGGTCTGACATGCTGTTGTGTTCCAAGTCATTTACGTTGAGATAAAGCCGTCTTGGTCTCTCTACCCTTCGCTAATTCAACCAATCTGGAATACAGTACTTCCTAGTGTGTTATCTTGATTTTATTATCCATTCTCTCAGAGGAATACAGATGCGGAAGATCTCCTTTCTACTTAATCTCTTGGTTATACAGATGTGAAAGTAGTAAGTGTAGCTAACTCTCCCTGCCACCCCCGCCAAAAAAAAAAAAAAATTCTAGTTTGTGCAGTGGTATTGAGACATGATTCTGACCAATAGGGATGGAACAGTAAAGCATCATTATTTTTTCCCTTTTGGGATTCCAGCACCTATTTGCCAATGAGAACAAGAGCCAATCAGGGCAACTCAGCAACTTGGAAAGAAATTGTATGTTGTTTCTTAGGACCCTATTACTTTTCTACTACCCGAAACAGAAAAGCAATGTGCTACAATTGACTTTAATTTTACTTTTTTTGCATTGGTTCTTCAGACTTTACACAATATCTGACACCTGAATGAGCCTAAGATAAGGGACAAGGGTGACTGCTTCAGCATTTCAATATGTTAAATTTGCCATATTGTTATGTTACTGGAGAATAAAAGTAGAGGCATCCTTAGTTTTTTTTAACCTTGCTGCCAGGCTTTGACTACATTGTGAACGAAGTGAAATTTGATGCAAGCCATTCTGATGGAAGCCATAATCTGTAAAAGAATTTTTGGTATCATGTAAGAACCATGATATACATCAAAATTCTGATGCCCAGTCATTCCACAGAAAGATTTGTGAACATTGAGCAACACTGTGCTTATTCCACTCCCCACCCCACCCACCCCCAGTGCAGGGAGAATACATTTTCCTGAATTTACAGAGAAATACTTTTAGTATCTCTCTCTATCTATCTACTTTCCACCATCTAGCTCAAAGCAGAACATAAATGATATTAACAAAAAATTTCTTAAAAGCTTGAACTGACTCTCAGTTGTCTTGAGTTTTGAAGAGAAACATGACTCTGAATGGAAGCAAGCAGGTGCTCTGAAGATGTCAAGTATGTAGTAGAAGTGTTTTTTCCAAAAATCTTTGTTTTCTTTTGAGTTTTGCAAGGTAAAGTATAAAACATGTCTAGGAAAGATGGATTTCAAAGTGAACATTAAATTTGTAAAAACTGAAAATAAGGAAATATATTTTGGAGTAGAATTTGGAAGATTTCTTCCTCACCTAAAAAATTTCAGTCAAGAAATCTCCACACTATTCTCCACAGTGGTTGCAGTAATTGGCCATTTGTATATCTTCTTTTGAGAATTGTCTAGTCCTGTCTTTAGCCCACTTTTTGACAGGATTGTTTGGTTTTCTTTCTTGCTGATCTGTTTGAGTTCTTTGTAGATTCTGAATATTAGTCCTTTGTCGGATGAACAGATTGTAGATTTTCTCCCATTCTGAGGGTTGTCTGCTAACTCTGCTGAATATTTCTTTTGCTGTGCAGAAGCTTTTAAAGTCTTATCTGTTTATCTTTGTTTTCATTGCATTTGCTTTTGGGTTCTTGGTCATGAAGTCGACCTAAGTCAATGTCTAGAAGGGTTTTTCCAAGGTTATCTTCTATAATCTTTATGGTTTCAGGTCTTAGATTTAAGGCTTTAATCTATCTTGAGTTGATTTTTGTATAAAATCAGAGATGGGGATCCAGTTTTATTCTTCTACATGGGGCTTGCCAATTATCCCAGCACCGTTTGTTGAATAGAGTATCCTTCCCCCACTTAATGTTTTTGTTTGCTTTGTCAAAGATGAGTTGGTTGTAAATATTTGACCTTATTTCTGGGTTCTATATTCTGCTCCATTGGTCTATGTGCCTATTTTATACCAATACCATACTGTTTTGGTGACTATGGCCTTACAGTGTAGTTTGAAGTCAGGTAATGTGATGCCTCTAGATTTCTTCTTTTTGTTTAGTCTTTCTTTGGTTATGCAGGCTGTTTTTTGGTCCCATATGAATTTTAGGATTGCTTTTTCTAGTTCTGTGAAGAACGCTGGTGGTATTTTGATGGGAATTGCATTGAATTTGTAGATTGCTTTTGGCAGTATGGTTTTTTTCATAAAATTATTTTACCCACCAATAACCATGGGATATGTTTTCATTTGTTTATGTTGTCTATGATTTCTTTCAGCAGTGTTTTGTAGTTTTCCTTGCAGAGGTCTTTCACCTCCTTGGTTAGGTATGTTCCTAAGTATTTGATTTTTTTTTTATTTTTTGCAGTTATTGTGAAATGGTTTGAGTTCTTGATTTGATTCTCAGCTTGGTCACTGTTGGCCGTTTGATCCAGCAATCCCACTACTAGGTATCTACCCAGAAGAAAAGAAGTCATTATATGAAAAAATACTTGCACACTCATGCTTATATCAGCACAATTTGCAATTACAAAAATATGGAACCAGCTCAAATGCTCATCAGTCAATAAGTGGATAAAGAAAATTATTTATACAATGGAATACTATTCAGCCATTAAAAGGAACAAAATAATAGCATTTGCAGCAACCTGGATGGAATTGGAGACTATTCTTCTAAGTGAAGTATCTCAGAAATAGAAAACCAAACATTGTATGTTTTCACTGATATATGGGAGCTAAGCTAGGAGGAAGCAAAGGAGTAAGAATGACACATTGGACCTTGTGAACTCAGGGGAAAGGGTGAGGAGTGGCAAGGGATAAAAGACTACACATTGGGTACAGAGGTATAAAAGGAAAAATTACTCCCTTTGAATTGCTTCAATGATATCAAAAAAACATGACATCTAGTCATTTTTCTGAATCATAAAGCTGCTTTTGAAAATTTGCTAAAATATAGCTAACACTAATATAACATTTAACATAAAGACATTGTAATATTTTGAATCTTGTTGACCTGAGCCTCTCTCATTTCATCTCTCCTTCTCTCTCTTTCTGTCTCTCTCTCTCTCATATATATATATATATGAGATATATTTATGAGATATATGTAAGGATTGTATATATATATATATATTACATTATATATATATTTACACACACACATATATATATACACACACAGACAATCCTTAATGCACTGAAGGAGTAGAGTATAAACAAAGTTCTCCCAATACAGTAAGAGATGGGCTTAAAATTTGTTTGTGTTTCTTTATTAGTTCATTAGTTGTTTTTTTTTTATTTTCCTAGACTTCTAAAAGGCAATGTATTTTAAGAGATATGCAATCTTTCCCAATGTAATCATAATTCAACTTCTAAAAGCTCTTCATCAGACCTCTAGATTCAGGGGATGTGGATTTATGAATAGAGTCTAAGTTCAGTGAATGCTAATCCCAGCCCCACTGGTGATTTGTGGTGTGAAACTGGGCAAATTGCCTAACATCTCAGGAACATTTCCTTTTCTCATCTACTAAAAGGAAACAATAAAAACACTTCTCTTGAAGAAATTGGGTGTGGTTCAACTGATCAAATGTGTTAAAGCATTAGAAAAACACATTTCCATAAATCACGTTCATGTGGCACATTCTGGTTCAGATACAGTTGTATTTAAATAAATTGTTTAAAGCTTGCCCTTGATAAATCAACACTTTTGCTCATTCAGGATGGATTTATCAAAGATGTGTGCTTAGTGAGGCCCTAAAACATCAGCCACACACCTGTCCCCTGGAGATAGATCCATACACATATGCTTATTTGTTGAATGCCAAACAGAAAATAGTTATTGACCCAGGAGGATTAAACTTTAGCACAGAATGCCAAGTAATTAGAGAAGTGACATTGGACCATCATGTAGAGCCCCATGTAATCGTGAATGACAATGTCAACTGAAACAAGAGCAAATGAATGAAAGCCAGGAGCTCACAGAAGCCCCTGAAAAGCACAGCACTTGCAAAAGTTAGCACACAAACACCAGCCCAACACAGGATTCCAGCAGAATTTTGAAACAATTATTGCCTGCTTTTCCTAGCAGAAGTCAGTATTAATAATACAATTCTTGAGCTAAGTCAATAAAATCAAGTAAATGTTATTTTCCCATATGTCCTTTATCTGGGTGGAAAATTACAGTAATAGCCATCCTTATCAGAGTAGGGTGAATATGTTGTATTACAGAGAATATGCTATCATTTAGCAGGGGCTGAAAATGTTCCCCTTTTACTCGTAACAAGTATAATTTTCTAATTCATTGTTGAGGACCCATTATTTTTGCCTACTTTTATTTTCAATAAATGGTATAAATAACTAAATCTTTGAAAACCTAATTTTAAAAAATAAAGAAATTCTGAAACACTGAAATTTGGACAATTAGTTTGGTTTCTTTAATTTGTGTTCACTTCATATTTCAAAGAGAAATGTCTGTATACTCCCAACACACCAAATTTGGTTTTCTAAAACTTTTCAAAGACAACATTCCAGTGGATTTTCTACTTTAAAATAGTTTTGTAACAGTAATATTTTTTCAAGCACAATTTAGGTAACAGATCAATGCTTTGAAGGACATGAAGAATACATTTGAATAAGTGTTCCCATTTAGTATGGTTAATTTTTTAAAAATTAGGAAAAATTGAGATTCAGATAAACTGAAAATTTACCATATGTATGAAATAATGTATACAATTTGTTTACTTAGAAAAAGTAATACAATGTAAATTATAAACTCATTTGTGACAATACACTATATTACGTAAAATAATATTGATCAAGCATGTACTTTTTAATACATATTATATATACATTTTATATACACAGAGCCATTTAATCCTCACAACAGTACATGAGGTATAAAATTTGTGCTATTATAATTATTTCATATAACATAGTTCATCTTTGCTGCCTTAAAAAAACACTCCAAAATAGTGGCTTAAACAAAAATATTTATTATTGCCCATGAGACTCCAGGTGTGTTGGGTGGTTCTGCTTACCTGTGTGGGGCAAGGCAGATCTCACCTAGGTTTGCTCACCCATCTGCAATTAGCTGGCAAGTCAGATGGAGGCTGGCTGGTAGAGCTTGGCCTCATAATGGTGATTCAATGGCTCTGGTCCTGTGGTCTCTCCTCCAGTGGGCTTGGCCAGATTAGTTCTCACATAAAGGCAGGAGTCCAAGAGAATGAGCAAAGCATATGCCTCTAGGCCTAATCTCAGACCTGGCACCCCATCATTTCGCCCACATTCTGTTGGCCAAAATAAATCACAGGCTAGTTCAAATTCAGAGTAGGAAAATAAACTCTGCTTCTTGATGGAAGAAGCTATAAAGTCTCACTGCAAGACTACATATAGGCGAAGGGGAAGAATTGGGGCCACTTTTACAATCAATTGATCACAGTGTCTAAATTTCAAATAAGAAAATAGAGAGAAATTTAGACATTTGAAAAATGCCATTT
The DNA here is from genome assembly GCF_029281585.2 of Gorilla gorilla gorilla. Lineage (NCBI taxonomy): Eukaryota > Metazoa > Chordata > Mammalia > Primates > Hominidae > Gorilla > Gorilla gorilla. Next base: position 76,166,966 of record NC_073243.2, read on the forward strand.
GAAAATATATTGAAATAATGTAAATGTTATAATTTAAAATCTAGAAATATTTCTGTCTCCATATCTGTAAAGCTGTCAAATACGTCCTTGAAAAAGCTTTAAACAGTACTCAGTAGCAATAGCCAAACTAGAGTAAAATAAAATCATACATAAAATTATTCTTAGCACTGCAATGTGAGATGAGATATAAAAACAAAAGTCTCCATTAGAACACTTACCATTCAGGTTGCTAGAATAGAGTGGAAAGTTTATACAACACAAATATTTCAGTACAAACAATCCCAGCATCTAAAGTGTCCTACTGTTAGAATACAATTATAATAATTTTTACTTCATTAATCTGCAAACCCAATTACTTTCATAAAATATTCCAACAGTTTCAACTTACTTCTTACAAATATCTTACAGTAATAGGCTGTTTTTTCTTGCAACTTCATGACTTTCATAAAACATACATTAATTTAAAAATTTGTGAAATAAATTAAATAAAGCTGAATTAGCTCTAATCAAGTAAAACACATTATATCGTAGAGAGTAAATCTAGCTAGTTATAAGTCAAAAACCTGAAAGACGTGATGGTCTCTACTATAGATTGAAAATTCAACATCTAGTGGAAAACGCAGGTGTATTCCAACTGGAAATGCCTGTGAGCAAATCTGGAGAGAAGAGTAAGCTGTAAGACACAAAACTTCATTTTGCAGAGATTTGACTTTAGCACACACTTTCAAGAAGCAATCAAGTTAAGCATTGTCACGAAATACATCAGTTACCTATTGCTATGTAACAAAGCATCCCAATATTTAGTAGCTTCAAGTAACTATTGATTTGGCTTGCTATTCTGTGGTTTAGGAACTTAGGCTAGACTCAACAGGGATGCTTTTCTGCTCATGAGTAGAATTCCTCATGCAATTGTGGTTAGCTGTGGGTTTCCTGTGAGTTATCTTTGGTTAATCATGGCTCAGGTGTCTCACATGTATGGAGTCTCAGCCAGGACATCTCACTGATTCAACTCTGATCCATGTTGTCTTTAGTCCTCCAGCCCCCTAGCTTATGCTTATTGCGATAAGAGGGACAAAGATGCAAAAAAGCAAGTGGAAGTGCACACAGCTTCATGAGACCTAGGCTTAGAACTGGGACCCATAACCACCAGCTCATTGTATTGGCCAAAAAAAAGTCACAAAGCTAGTCTACGTTAAAAAGGTAGGAGAACCTTGAGAAAACCTTTGAAGTCCACTTGAGAAAAGCTTTAAAGTCACGTTCTAAACACATCGGTATAGGCAGAGGAATGTCTGTGGCCAGTTTTCCAAGTCATCTTCTACAGGAATATAGTTCATATTCTTTCGGTTGTCACAATAGGGGATGAGGGTTACTTAATGAGATCTAGTGGATAGAAGTGGGGATGCTGCTAAATATCCTGCAATGCACAGGAAGGTCTCCCACACAAAAATGATCTGGCTGAAAATATCAATAGTACAGAAATTGAGAAACCCTGATAGAAGGGGCAGGATTATACATTATTCTGTTCCAGATAGATGATGAATTCTAGAATACAGCCTAGAAGCTCGTTACTTTAACTTATTTTGTGGCACAGAAGGAAATGAAAATATTTCCCTCTAAATTACCAGGAATTGTTGGTCTAAGAGGGAGGATAAAAGGCAGAGGCAAACTCTGCCCTCCCCTCTGCCTTTCCAACATAAAGATGGGCCCATTTGCAGCACTTACTTATAATCTCGGAAACAGAACTCAGAGACAGTGATGCCAGAAGGTCTAGAAACAGGCTCTACTCTTCCCATAAATTTACCTTCCCACATATTTCCACCTTTTGGAAGCCAGAAGATACTGTCTCATTTGTCTTGTCACCATACAGGATTTATGACTGTTTCATAAAATACTATCTAAGCAAGTCTCCTAAGCCACTACCTTGAGAGAGATGCTTTTGAACTAAGGTCTTTTCCATTTGATGGGTACAGCACATGTTAATAAACTTCTATTTATTTTTCTTTTGTTACTCTTTTGTTTTAGAAGAGTATCTCAGCTAAGAACCTAAAAAGGAAAAAAATATGTTTCCTTCTGTATTAGTCTGTTCTCACACTACTAATAAAGACATACCCAGGACTCGGTAATTTATAAAAGAAAGAAGTTTAATTGACTCACAGTTCCACATGGCTGGGGAGGCCCTCACAGTCATGGCAGAAGACGAAGAACAAAGGGATGTCTTACATGGCAGCAGGCAAGAGAGCTTGCACAGCAGAACTCTCACTTATAAAACCATTAGATCTCGTGAGACTTATTCACTACCACAAGAACAGTATGGGGGAAACTGCCCCCATGATCCAATTATCTCCACCAGGCCCTGCCCTTGACACATGGGGATTATTACAAATCAAAGTGAGTTTCAGGTGAGGACACAGCCAAACCATATCACCTTCCCTACAGTACTCATGGACATGAATAGCACATATTTACTGTATTAGTTCTGTTTCCATCCGTTTAATCACACCATTGCTATATTACAGACCTATTTTTGCTTCTTAAATATTCTTTTCTAAATTTTCTCATAGGCAGGCATATTTTGATAAACTGACAGTCAGTTTACTTTGAATCTGTCTTTCTTTCTTAGAACTATATCAAGAAAGTGTTTCTAAGTTGCTATGTAATCTTCAAATTAAAATAGGCCCTAATAACATTCATAATACTTCATCAATTGGCATGGGAGGCTTTAGCCCAAACTGTGGAATTAGGAGAATGTTTTTGGAGAAAACTGTGTTCAAGTTGAGGCTTGAAAAAATAGTTTAGTTTAACTAGATGTGGAATACAGAAAGGAGTATTCTAGAAAGATGAAATAACATATATGACAGTCCCAAAGGGATGAGAGTATGAGAGCCTTGAGGACCTCAGAAAGACCCAAGTGGTTTAAATAAAGTGATGGAAGTGGCGAGTGTGGCAAGACAGCTCAAGATTATGTTGGAAATTTTGAAAGTATGTCGGGATTTCAGATTATAAAACAAGAGTCATGAAATGGTTTTAAGGAGGGAAGAGACATAATGTATTCATATACAAGTAATGGCCCTGACAGCCACATTCTGTAAAGGGAAGGCTCTATGGGTGGAAAATACAAGGGAACCAATTCCCAGTTGTCTTCTAAATCCCATTTCTGCTGTAACTCTGTATTGATTGACGTGATCAATATACTAGAGCCAAAATTGTCATATGCATCATTCACTGGTTAAGTAAGTTGTTTTGAAAATAGTCTGTTTTTAAGAAGTCATTGTTTCTTTATCAATGAAATTTGTTCTGATTTCTAAAATCCTCAGTCCTTGTTTTTCTGTATAATAATGCATAACCTTGTAAGAAGTGATGTCAGCAATGACCTCTATTCATAGTGTTGGAATTTTTTATTCAGTACAAAGAGGACATCTGATGACATTTATTGTAAATGTCTTTTTTTTTTTTTTTTTTTTTTTTTTAGATGGAGTCTTGCTCTGTCGCCAAGGCTGGAGTGCAGTGGCGCGATCTCGGCTCACCACAACCTCCGCCTCCCGGGTTCAAGCTATTTCAAGCTATTCTCCTGCCTCAGCCCCCTGAGTAGCTGGGATTACAGGTGCGCACCACCATGCCTGGCTAATTTTTTTGTATTTTTAGTAGAGACGGGGTTTCACCATGTTGGTCAAGCTGGTCTCGAACTCATGACCTCGTCATCCGCCCACCTCAGCCTCCCAAAGTGCTGGGATTACAAGTGTGAGCCACCACACCCAGCCAAATTTCTCTTTCTTAAATAATTCTTATGCACATATCAAAATGGATTTTCGTTTTGAATCTATGAAAATTTATTTGCACATAATTGGTGGCTGATTATGCTTTTGCCAATGTACATTTGAGAGCAAATGAATAAACACTCACATTAGTAATTGCCCTGGGATTTTTCTGTCTGCTACTATGAATTTAATTAAATAGCAACCTTTTGTACATATATAATAAACATATACACACATACTTATATACATATATGTTCATGTGTATATACATGTAGTAAATTTCACATGCATCATGTGAAAAATATATATTATTTCTATATTATATTTCTACCTGAGTAACTTCACTAAAGCGTCTCAGTTATACATTACACAGTCCTTTTAAACATACATTTCTAATTTTCTTTTGATTCAGAATATATAACTCCCTTTCCCTCAACTCTTCTACTCCAGTCCCAGATCAAATCCTGTTGTTTTTCTCTCACATACCTTGCATCTGTTTTCTGTTCTCTATAACATCTACCATGACTGAATGTCCAAACTCTTGAACTTGTCTTCAGTCTCTTCTTGACTTCGTCCTCTTCACATTCCCACTGCAGCCGGAGTTCATCATGCCAGCTTAATCATGTCCCGTTCAAAGATATTCATGAGCCCCTCAGCCAGGAACATAAGTACTTACATGATCCGAACTCTGCCTCCCTCTTCAGCCTCACCTTTCATCACATGATGTTTAAAATGTATGCGTATTCTGAATCCAGAATGTCCTAGATTGTTTCTCTGATTGATCTTCAGTATGCTATTTGTGTACAAGTATCTCTCAAAAAATTTCTTTGATCACAATCTCATAAATTAATCCTTTATTACTTGGAGTTATTTCTTTAAACATAATTACATTTTTGTATTACTTTGTTTACATGTCTAAAACCTAATATCTTTTTGAGGGAAAGAGCATTATCTTACTCAGAGCAGAACATTCATATTTAATGTGGACATAATGTTGATGGAGCCGTTTGGAGCAGTCACGAATTGAAATATCTCTGTCAAAGTGCAACTTGACTTTCATTACTAAGGATCTCGTCCCCCTTGTTATATGGGATTTAAATTTCCATTTAATAAAATATTACTTTCTCATAATATTTTATAAAGAAAATAATACCTGTACAGCAATAAATGTATAAAGATATCATTTTAAGTCTCTTAGAATTGGAAACTGTTCCTCCCCTCACATACTACTTACTTCCCACGGGGGACTTTGTTCGAATAACACCATCTCTGTGAGGGATTCTCTGCCAACCCTGTTATACATTTTGATAACAACCACAAAGTTTCTCTCTATCCTCTTTCTCCATCTTCCTTTATTTTAAGTTTTGTTTGTTTGTTCGTTTTTGTTTGTTTGTTTTGAAACAGAGTCTTGCTCTTTCACACAGGCTGGATGGAGTGCAGTCGGGAAATCATGGTTCACTGAAGCCTTGACCTCCCTGGCTCAATCCTCCCACCTCAGCCTCCAGAGTAACTGGGACTGCAGGTGCGCACCCCCATGGCTGGCTAATTTTCTAAATTTTTTGTAGAGATGAGGTCTTACTATGTTGCCTGGGCTAGTCTTTTCCCATCTTAATATTATCTTCGGTGCTTCCCAATGATATAATATAATCGTGTGTGTGTGTGTGTGTGTGTGTGTGTGTGTTGTGTTTATGTGTGTATACTTATTTGTGTTGCCCTCTGTCTGCTAGAATATAAGCCCCATATGTAAGATAATTTTTTCTGTTTTATTCATATACTAAGCTATCCACAAATATTTATTGAATAAAATTTATCTTAATTTTGTTTACCCCCAACACATAACTAGAAACACAGATTAAACACAAGTAGTTTATCTGAGAAATCATTCCAGGAAACACAGGTAGTGGGGTGAGTAAGGAAAGTAGAAAAAGACAAAGACAACAGTAATCAAAAGGTATGTAATCCAGCAAGTTGCCACCATGGGTAACGTCAGGTTCATCTTGAGAAAAAGTATAGAACATGTACTTCAGCATTATGCCACTTAATGGTTTAGAGAACTGAGGTGTTAATAGACCCACTCAGTCTTTGGTTGGTGGTCACTGGTTGGTGGCTACTCCTAGAAGGCATGATTTTTCCTGTATTTCCAATTTACCTCATGGAAGGAAAGAAGGTTTTGGCTACTAAAGAAAATCCTTAGGAAAAAAAATGCAGGTAGAAATTAAGTTAATGCATTGAGAAAGTAAAAGCTGCAGGGTCTGGGCAAGGTGCCATCAGCATCTGCTACAGAATTATAAAGAAGTCTTATGATATATGATATATAATGAATATTGGGTTGTCTATATATGTGCATAGTATATACTATAGTATATACAGCATAGTGTATACATCAAAGCTTCCCATGTCTTTACAAAGAAAATGAAACGGATTTACTCTATAGATAAAAGATAAAATGACAATGAATTCAGAATTTCCCCCAACTTATTTGCTTTAATGAATTTTCTATGCATGTTCCATTTGGTCCTATCCCATATTTAGCTCTAATAACACAAAAATAGGTATCTTAAGTTAATTAGAATTACTAATCTGACCCAGAAGATGCTAAAGAAACTTAGGTTATGCAAATATTCTCACTACTGGTAGAGTTTAGGCCAGATGCTTTAATGAGCTCTCACTTCATGAACTGCCTCAAAAGCTCCAGGCCAAGAAGACAATTTCCACAGAAATTGTGGGAAGAAGTTAATGAGGCAAAACAGGTAACTGCTGTAATGAAGACAGGAAACAGGGCTTCTAAACGTCTTAATATGACTGAACACACAATTGCATGTGATGTTATTTAATTAATATTTACTTTGGATGGAGACAAAATTGATGAATAGACTTCATAAAATAAGTTTATAACATTTAAATTTTCTTTAAGCCCTAACACATTATAATGTAATTAAGGAATTCAGTAATAGTAATTCTTAACCATTTAAAAAATATATTGAGTAAACCATTATTAAATCAATAATGAATACTAGAAATATATTTACTGAATTTGGAAAATGAATTACATCTAAGTACTTTGAAAGTATTTTCTAGAAAGCCAACAAAATAATCTTTTTAAACTTACTTTGGTTGCACTCAAAACTGCTTAAGTTTTCACATCAACATTTAATGTAATAACTTATTGTTGGGTGTTTTTATAGCAGCAACAATGCAGGATGTCAATTTTCTTATGGCACTGTGAGTATCTAATTTTATTAACCTGGATTTTTATACAAATATTTTCTAAGTTAGGCATTACGTTTACCATTACTGATAAGTTTACAAATCAATTACAAACACAATAATATATAGAATTCACAAACAATATGTTCTCACTCGACTTTTTTTAGACTTTTTTTAGATATTAAGTTATTAGGGATTAAGTTATGAAGATCAGTTCACACTTTGTTAGATATAAAATGTAACAAGATACACTTATTTTCATTGATTTTTTTAAAGTAGGTATTACAATTTTTAGGAGATTGAACATCCTCCCTTTTCTTTCTCTTTTTTTAAAAGACTGCATTGTCATCATCATAATGACCTTTACAATATTTTTAAGTTCACAAAGCTTACTTCAAACATGACAGTTACATTTGTATGTATAAGAATTTATATTATACATTCATATACAATTTCAGAATGCCTGGCATAGAGTTAAATTTAGGCTGACTGATAAACATATTACAAATAACGTAGAGCAATAATCAAACTATGTTTTATAAACCCAGTCCATGTTACAGTGATTCAGAGGTATTACAAAGTACACAGGAAAAAATAAAAAAGAACAAAACTATTTTATTTAACAAAATAAATAAAATTGATAAATATTTAGCAAGCCTTGTAAGAAAAACATTCCTTTCACAAATTGAAAACAAAATGAGTAATATGAATTAGTTTAAGCCAACAATTTTGAAAAATTGCTATTAAAATAACTTAACCACAATTGTCATAGGAAGCAATCGAAATTCTGTACTTTCAAACTTTCAGTCTTTTCTTTTGTAGTTTTGAACTCATAAAGTAGACACTTATTTACTGCATACGGTAAGGTTAGTATTCTTTACAAGTCTGGTTTTATTTTTCATGAGTGGGCCAAGTATTGAGAAGGTTAGAAGACACTTTCAGAAAATAGTTTAATTAATGTTGACTTTATATGGTCCATGTTTAACAGAAAAAACATTTATCTTTTGATAGAAGAAATATCAGGAAAGTAAAATAACACTCTTGAAAAGATGACTATCACTTTCTTTTCATGTCCCAATCTGAAAGAAAAGAACATCTTCAAAGAAAAATTAATTAAATATTCAATGCATCATAGGTAGTAAAATGTATTGCTAAAAGCCTTCCATTGATTATTCTCTAAATGTCAGACACTATTTGAACAATTCTGAATAAATGCTGCCTGTCAGTTTGCAGGGCTTTATCTCACTCTCCAAAACAAAGGAAACAGTTGTAGATAAATTGAATAAATGATGACATGCAAAATATGTAGTGTAACTTTTTAAAGTATCTTCAGGGCCTGTAGGGGGCTTTGCAGATGTGGCAGCCTCCTATGACCCCTGAGGGTGAAAAAGTGGAGACAGTCAGGTGGGCAACAAACTGAAGCATGAGCTGGCCAAATGCCAAGAAGTTTGTGGTGTCGAGGAAGCTGTGTGGATATAGCCACATTCCTGGTGGCCAAGGAAAGTGTGATGATGTGAGTGCCCAGCAGAGGAGCCTACTTATACCTCACGTCTAAGTAGGCAGCAGTGAGGGGGTATCTGAGCAGGGGTGATGGAGTACCCAATAGCCAAAGTGGTGGGAAAGGGACTGAGCAAATACATAAATACATCAAGGGTTATGACCAGGTTTGTCAATGTTAGAGAAGAATCTACAAATATGGCATGTAGGCAAACTGGAAAATAACTGAGATGTTGCATTAAAATTGGAGGTATTATTGTAAAAGAGTTTTTATTTTAAATATAAAGAAATAGATATAGATGTATGTGTATGCATATGTGTATAAATATATTTCATAGCTCTCTCTGCTGAGAGGATCTAGAAGCAATGATAACTCACTAACAATGAGCACAAATATTTTTAATTTTTATTTTTTTAACAGCCTTGATCTAACTGTAACCCCTTAGCTAAAGTGCAATAGTGTAGTCCTATCTCACCACAAACTCCAACTCCTGCGTTCAAGCAATCTTCCCACCTCAGCTTCCTGATAGCTGGGACTACAGGCACGTGCTACCACACCTGGTTATTATTTTATTTTTATTTTTGTAGATATGCGGTCTTCGTATCTTGCCCAGTACTTTGGAAGGCCAAGGTGGGTGGATCACTTAAGGCCAGGAGTTCAAGACCAGCATGGCCAACATGGCAAAACCCTGTCTCTACTAAAAATACAAAAAAATTAGCCGGGTGTAGTGGCATGTGCCTGTAATCTGAGCTACTCTGGAGGCTGAGGCAGGAGAATTGCTTGAGCCTGGGAGGCAGAGGTTACAGTGAGTCAAAATCATGCCACTGCACTCCAGCCTAGGTGACAGAATGAGATTCCATCTCAAAAAAAGAAAGAAAAAAATACCCAAAGACAAAACAACAACAAAAAAGAATCCATAAGTCCATACTGATATAAATAAAAAGCATACATCTGCAAGAGACGAAAAAGTATATCCTTATAGTAAAAAGACAACTAAAAGCTACAGGGAAAATAATGAAAATAATAATACACCATTTGACAAGTATAATGGTGCTTGATTCACATATAAATCTATGGATGTTTAGGTGGTGAGTAAAGGTTTGAGGAGAAGCAGAATATTGGCCTAGATCTGGAGTATCCTCCTGATATAGTTTGGCTCTGTGTCCCCACCAAAATCTCATCTCAGGCCATGGCATCAGAGGGTGCAAGTCCCAAGCCTTGGAAGCTTACACATGATATCAAGCCTGTGGGTGCCCAGAAGGCAAGAACTGAGGTTTGGGAACCTCCATCTAGTTTTCAGAGGATGTGTGGAAATGCCTGGATGTCCAGGCAGTGGTTTGCTGCAGACACGGAGCCCTCATGAAGCACCTTTACTAGGGCACTGCAGAGGAGAAATGGAGAAATGTGGGGTTGGAGCCCCCACACAGAGTCCCCACTAGGGCACTGCCTAGTGCAGTTGTGAGAAGAGAGCCACAATCCTCCAGACCCCAGAATGGTAGATCCACCAATGAGCTTGCACAGTCCACCTGGAAAAGCCACAGGCACTCAACACCAGCCCATGAAAGCAGCTGCAGGGGCTGTATCCTGCAGACTCATAGGAGTGGAGCTGCCCAAGGCCTTGGGAACCCACCTTTATCATCAGGGTGCCCTGCATGTGAGACATAAGATTCAAAGGAGATTATTTTGGAGCTTTAAAATATAATGGCTACCTTGCTGGGTTTCAGACTCGTATGGGGCCTGTAGCCCCTTTGTTTTGGCCAATTTCTCCCATTTGGAATGCCTGTACCCTCTTGGTATCTAGGAAGTAACGAACTTGCTTTTGATTTTACAGGCTCGTAGGTGGAAGAGACTTGCCTTGTGCCAGCTGATACTTTCGACTTGGACTTTTCAGTTAAATGCTGGAGTGAGTTAAGACTTTGGAGGACTATTAGGAATGCGTGATTGTGTTTTGAAATGTGAGCTGGACATGAGACTTGTGAGGAACCAGGGGTGAAATAATATGGTTTGGCTCTGTCTCCTTACTCAAATCTCCTCTCCAATTGTAATCCCCATGTGCCAAGGGAGGGACCTGGTGGGAGGTGATTGGATCATGATAGCATTTTTCCCCATGCTGTTCTCATGATAGTGAATGAGTTCTCACGAGGTGTGTGGCAGTTGTCCCCTCCCTCTTGCCACCATGTAAGACATGTCTTGTTTCCCCTTCCACCATCACTGTAAGTTTTCTGAGGCCTCCCAAGACATGAGGAACTGTGAGTCAATTAAACCTCCTTTGTATATAAATTACTCAGTCTCAGGTAGTCCTTTACAGCAGTGTGAAAATGGTCTAATACTCTTTCAATCAATTACAAATCAGAAAATGCTGTCTTTCTGGTGGAGAAATCTGATCAACACCAAATTTACCACATGATTGAGGTTGCCAGCACCATTGGCAGAATGTTTTCTCCTGACGTAATTTCCTGAGACCAGCATTGCATCACTTCCATGGAATTCCTACACACAATGTAAGGCTCCAGTTTGATTATGAGGAAAAAATCACATAAGCACAGCTTATACTTAAAAAAAACCTGTCAACATTTTGAAAGAATGGGGCAACTGAGAAACTGTTCCACATGAAAAAAGACTGAAATGACACGGCAAATAAATATCACACATGATCCTGGATTAGATCCAGGATCAAAAAGGCAAAAGAAACATTGTCCATTAGAATATAAATGAAAATAAGTGGAGAAATGTGAATGAGGTCTGGGAATTGAATGGTGGGGTGTATCAATGTTGTTCTCCTAATTTAGAAGTAGGGTGACCTCCTGTCCTGGTATGCCCAGGGCTATCCAGATTTTATTAATGAAGATCCAGTGTCCTGAGAAACCTCTTTTCAGACCCAAAATATTCTTGTTTTGATTATAGGTACAGAAGCTCAGGGGAAGGCTGGGCACTGTGGCTCGTGCCTATAATCCCAGCACTTTGGGAGGCCGAGGTGGGCAGATCACTGGAGGTCAGGAGTTTGAGACCAGCCTGGCCAACATGGTGAAACCCCGTTTCTACTAAAAATACAAATAATTAGCTGGCCATGGTGGCATGCACCTGTAATCCCAGCTACTTGGGAGGATGAGGCAGGGGAATTGTTTGAACCCAGGAGGCAGAGGTTGCAGTGTGCTGAGATGGAGATCACGCCACTGAACTCCAGCCTGGGTGACAAAAAATAAAAAATAAAAACAAACAAATAAATAAAAAGGATTACGGGAAGATTACAAAACCCCTATCATGAGTCCCTCAACATGGAAAACAAAAGTAACACTGTTTTTGGTGTCAAATGAATATAGCACTGATTATTTGTCTTTCATAGTCACTGCTGCTGCTTTACCCCAGGCCACTAATATTGATAACGGGATTTATGAATCTCAATTATGGACCACTCATGGTTGCATCGCGCTCAACAATGTGACCTAAGTGTGCAACATATGTGGGTTATAATCATGAGGTTAACAACTCATTCTTTGATGCCACTTGTGGATTAACTGTTGTGCTTTGTATCCAACTAGTACTGGTTCAATGTTTAACTTCTCAAATATTAGAAGCATATTTTGTAAGTGTTTATATAAGAAAAATGGAAATAAACACAATAGCAACGCCATCATGAAACATACCACAGGATACGAAGATTTAACCCTACTTTTTTTTAAGACAGAGGAACACATACAAATGGATCAGGCAGGTAGTATGCAAAAGAGCATACTGTATAATATGTAGAAAAAAATTGGGACTGGGAACACTAGAAAAGCATGGTGGAAGCACATATGGTGACTGAATGTAACAATACTGGGAAGAGACCAAGTTCTTTTAAATCAATAAAAACGTTTCATCTGGCAAAAGGACACAAATTCTCAGTCAGAAATAGCAGCACTGAATTAACTTGGGCATACCACATTGGGCATCATTGTATCATTCCCTTATTGATCTATGAAAGGGAATCAGAGGTTGCAGCTAAATTATCTGAGGGTAAACAAAAGGAAAGATTTTGATAACGCATGAATTAGCCCTTTACAGTGAAGAATTGATTGTGTCAGATCTTACCAAGTATCATGCTTTCTATAGTATACCAAGTGATACATCAGATCACAGCAATAACAAAAATGTTTCCCTTAGCTTTTAGATACTCTGATTTGAAAAATGGATTTCAAATTATATTCTTGAATTATATGAAAATTGTAATACAACTTCAGAAAACATAACATAAAAAATTACTAATACCTAGCCCAAATAAAAATTAGATTTTCTGCACCTATTGCATATTCTGTAGATGGTGCAAATGTAAATGTTTGCAATTTCTATTCAATGCATAACCTTCTTACCAAATGAAATTATATTTTCTTCTAAATGTCTTACATACCTTGCACAGCACTGCTAAAACAGGATTTGGTTTGTCTCCCTGTGATGTTGAGGCTTTCATCATCCTTTTGGTAATTTTTAGTTTTCTCAGTATGTGTGGAAGCACTTAATGAGATATTTGACTTTTTTTTTTTTTTTTTTTTTTTGAGACGGAGTCTCGCTCTGTGGCCCAGGCTGGAGTGCGGTGGCGTGATCTCGGCTCACTGCAAGCTCCGCCTCCCAGGTTCACGCCATTCTCCTGCCTCAGCCTCCCGAGTAGCTGGGACTACAGGCGCCTGCCAACACGCCCGGCTAATTTTTTTTTTTTGTATTTTTAGTAGAGACGGGGTTTCACCGTGTTAGCCATGATGCTCTCGATCTCCTGACCTCGTGATCCGCCTGCCTCGGCTTCCCAAAGCGCTGGGATTACAGGCGTGCGCCACCACCGTTCCCGGCCGAGATATTTGACTTTATAGAAATTGAAGGTGATAGCCTCCTTAGGCATGTCCCAACAAGATGACTATCATCATTGCCATCAATAACAAAAAATAAGTAATTTATTGTTCTGTTATAGCACCATATTTTTCAAAATGTGGGACAAGAGCAACGTCTTCCAATCTGAAAATGCATTGAAAATAAGAATCATTAAGAAGATGGTAGAAAAACAAAAATTTATGTTTTGTTTCTTCAAGATTGTTTGGTGATTTTTGCTTTTTTTGTTTGTTTGTTTTGAGACAGTCTCACTCTGTCGCCCAGGCTGGAGTGCAGTGGTGCGATCTTGGCTCGCTGCAAGCTCCGCCTCCCGGGCTCACGCCATTCTCCTGCCTCAGCCTCCCGAGTAGCTGGGACTACAGGCGCCCGCCACCACGCCCGGAGAATTTTTTGTATTTTTAGTGGAGACGGGGTTTCACCGTGTTAGCCAGGATGGTCTCGATCTCCTGACCTCGTGATCCACCCGCCTCGGCCTCCGAAAGTGCTGGGATTACAGGCGTGAGCCACCGCGCTTGGCCTGTTTGGTGATTTTTGAAGAGGCCATAAGGAACCTAGAAAAGGCAGAACTGACTGCATCTCCCTTTTTCAGTAGTATATGCAGGTTATAACAAAACCTGTGTAGAAAGAAATCATTTTTTGGAAGTTAAGATTGGTTCAGTATTCAAAAAAGCCACCAGAATATTGCAGACAATTAAAAAAAAAACAGAAAAGTGTAGTCAATTAAAAAAAAAGTTCTCCATTTCTTTACAAAAATAAAATGTATTTGGAATCCACCTTATGTGTCATGGGTTACAATTTCCACTGTGCTTTAAAATCAGTTTCCCTAAAAAAGAGAGGTTTATCCTATGTAGTTCATAGTGTAGACAAGGAAAGCTTATATGATTATGATGAATATGTAGATGGGAAACAAATGATTGAAAAATAGCTGGTCTACCAGAACAAGCTTGTAGATACAGAGGTTGAACATGTTTGAAGAGGTGAAAACCAATAATTCCTACAAGTCTACCATCTGTAATAATTGTAAGTAAAATCCTAAATATTGTCTCTACCTCACACTGTATAGGAAAATTAATATGAAACATATCAAAGACCTAATTGAAAGTTTAAGCTACAGAATTCTTAGAGGAAAACAGTGACATCTATTTATAATCTTCGATTTGGCAATGGAATATTAGATATGACATTAATGAAAAGCACAATAAAACAACTGTGACATCAATCAAAAGCACATTGAAAAAATAGGTAAGTTTGACTTCATAAATTACACCAAAGCACATTATCAAGAGTGAAAAGACATCACACAGAATGGGATATATTTGCAAATCATATATCTGATTAGGGTCTAGTATCAAAAATATATAAAGAACACTTATAACTCAAACACAAAAGAGCAAGCAATCTAATTAAAATGGGCAAAAGATTTAAATTGATATTTTTCAGAACAAGATAACACAAGTGGCCAAAAAGCACATGAAAAGCTGTTCAACATCATTAGTCATTAGGAAAATGCAAATCCACACAAAAATGAGATACCACTTTACATCCACTAGAATGGCTATAATAAAAAAAAAAATTTTAACAAAAAAAAAAAACAAGTAGTTGCAAAGATGTGGAGATATTGGAACTCTTGCATATTGTTGGTGAAAATGTAACGTGGCTTAGTCACTATGGGAAAAAGTCTGGTCACTGCTCAAAAAGGTAAACCTGCAATTACCGTATATTCCAGCATTTCCACTCCTGGGTATATATCCAAAAGAACTGAAAATATGTATTCAGAAAAACATATATACATCTATATGGCAGTTTTATTCATGAACCAAAAAGTGGAAACAACTCACATGCCCAACAATAAGTGAATAGATAAACAAAATACGTGGTATTCACATGGAATATTATTCAATGGAATATTATTCAGCCATAAAAAGAATAAAGTTTTGATATCTGCTACAACATAGATGAACCTCAAAAACATTATGCTGATGTTTCTTTAGTGAAAGGAATCTAAGAAGGTAAAATGTCATGTGTTGTATGATTCCATTTATATGATATATCCAGCATAGGTAAATCCACAGAGACAGAAAGCAGATTAATACTGGCCAGGGCCCTGGGGAAGGGAGAATGGTGAGTGCTATTGTCTGAAAATTTGTGTCCCCCGCAAATTCATATGTTGAATTCTTAACCCCTAGAGTGATACTATTATGTTAAGTAGTGAGCTCTTTGGGAGGTTGATTAGATCATGAGGGCAGAGCCCTCATGAATGAGATTAGTGCCCCTATAAAAGAGACTGCAGAGAGCTATCTAGCCCTCCCACCATGTAAGGACACAGCTGGAAGCTACCATCCATGAGGAACAGGCCCTCACCAGATATTGAATCTGCCAGTGTCTTGATATTGTACTTCCCTGCTTCCAGAATTGTGACAAAAAAAAAAAAAGTCTGTTGTTTATAAGCCACCCTATTAATAGTATTTTTGTCATTGGAGTCCTGACAACCTGAGACAGTGATTGACTGATTAGTAGGTACAGTGTTTTCTGTTGGGGCTGTTGAAAATATTTTGGAACTAGATAGAGATTATGATTGTGCAACATTGTAAATGGACTAAATGCTACTGAATTGTGCACATTTATAAAATAGTTAATTTTATATTATGTGAATTTTACCTCAATACAATTTTTTAAATTAATATTCTTTAAAAAATCATAAGTATCCCAAGCTCCAGTGCTTTTGTGGAGAGGATATTTAGTGTAATGTCATCACGTTGGGCTGACACCAGGAATCAACGGAGTGTGTACTTGACAAAAGCAGACCTGCAAGTCAAAGTGAAGGTTATGTTTATGACTATTCAGTTTTACCACTACATGAAAGAGGCGAAACATGTCCTAAAGGCTGAAGATGGTTTAGAGGTCTAATGTTAGAAAAGAAAACAGAAAGTAAAAATATCTTACTGTACCATATGAAGGAAAGAAACGTGTCACTGTTACCTCTTGATAAGTAAAACTAATATCTATTTAATTGGTCTTACTGTGTTTACATTATCCATTTTAAAAAACTTAAACTTACGTATCTTAATACGTAATATAGCTACAGTTTCACCTTATTAGCCAGGATGGTCTCGATCTCCTGACCTCCTGATCCGCCCGCCTCGGCCTCCCAAAGTGCTGGGATTACATGTGTGAGCCACCACGCCTGGCCAATATAAACATTCAATAAAGATTTGTTTAAATTGTTCAAATAAACGATTCTATCAGAACACAGAAACCTTACAAAATATTGTTGTATTCATTGACATATTATTTAATTAACCATATTAATTTAAAATGCCACTGTTAAAATAATAGCATTTATGTAGAAAGGCTACAGAAAAGCAAATACAGAATCATACATAATTTCAAATAAACACCATCTTTTCTTATATTTATGTTAAAATAACCACATGTGTATACTTATCAATTATATATGATATATATTTTATTGGTCTGTTATGGCTGTTGCCTGAGTTGGCCTTCTAAAAACTTGGTTACCCTATTCAGAAGGTTGTATGGAGGTAATGAATAAAGTATACTTATTTAAGGAAAATTTATACTGGAGTATTTAGGGGTAAAGACATATTATGTTTATAGCTTGCTCAAATGGTTGAGAAAGAGACTGATGATAATGGATATTGGTACAGCTATAGATATAGATATAAATCCATCTAATACATTTTACTGTATATAAATTATACCTCAATGAAAATGAGTTTTTAAAAAATCATTGTTAAGTCCCTTTATTTGTTACACTGCCAAAATTGAGTTCTGTGTCGTTTGTTCTCTGTCATAAGCAAACATATATCTGAACGTCTTTGAAAAATAAAAAATTTTACAATGTTCTTCAAAATCAGTGGTTCTTAAAAAAAAAAAAAAGTATGCTGCTAGCTTCTCTAGTTACAAAGCAAGGTCACGTATTTGGATTTAGCATTCCCACAGAGCCTGGCAATGGGTTGTTGTAGCAGTGGGTGGACAGCAAGCAAGTCTTTAGCTAAAGGAGGTGAGGAGTTCACAAGCAGGACACACGTGGTAGAGCAGAAGCTAATCTGCTTTCCCACTGTGTGCCATTAGGCAAGTCACTTAGCATTTCTGAGCCCCAATTTATTCTCTGCAAACAAAATCAAAACCTATTATTCCATCCAGCTTTGGATAGTTATTTCTTTATTTTCACGAACAGGTGACATGAATATAATTATTTGACTCAGTGAATGATATAGTGAAGTTAAGATGTATTTAAAAGAGCAATATTTTCTTTATGATTCACATTGCCACGTTCTGACACACCAACAAAAAGACCAAGAGTGTGAAGGCAGAAACTACAGATGTTTGGATGTTCACGTTGGCTTATTACCAAGAAGCTAAGCCTGACTGCTTTGAAGTAAAAAGCAAACAGCAAATCTCTGGAGGCCGAAGCTGCCCCTGAGATTTCTCCAATGTGTTTGGTTCTGGCAGGGCCACTCAGCCTTCCAGAACATCCTTTTACAACCCAAACAATTACCCACGTTTTGAAGTGAAATTCTGAATCATTTTCTGTTTCAATCTTTCAAACAGTTCTATCTATTCTAAGTACTTTTTAATAAAACTCATGTCATGTCCTTAATTTCTCCTGAAAATTTTATAGCAAGAAAAACAGCTAAAGATATAGGTATTAATAAATACAAAGTTTTATTAGGGCAAATTTATTCTTGTTTCAAAATATTTTTGTTAGCCTTATTTTTATATATTCATGAAGAACATATAACTTTAAAAAGATGCATTTGAACAATTAAGGCATATTTCAACATAGTTCTTATTTTCTTTAGAACATAATTCAAGCAGCCGTCAAATCTATTCTTATTACCTAATCAACTTTGTAAAGTTGCTTTCGTTAATTCATACTGTAATTCTGTTTGAATTATTTCATAAGAATGGTGAAAGATAAATATGAAATTACTTTGATATTCATGCTAGGAATTTTATTAATTGATATTGATTTTTATTTTGTTATTATCTAAATTATGGCTCCATGACTCAACCAGACCCTCCAAAAAATGCACAGTCTTTCCTGGTTTGGGGAGTATCAGGAGACAGAGGGCATATAGAAAGGATTTCTCTCAGGAGGCTATGGACTTTCTAGGTCCATGTTTTTAAAATTATGTCCCGCTAAATAACTAATTCCATAAGACATTACTAGATTAAAAAAATAAAATCATTCTGTGGTGAAATTTAGGTACTTAAGCATCCTAGATTCCCTTCTTGAAGACTCACAATACTCCTCTGTATTTTAAAGCTCTGGGAAGTTCCAAAGTGAAATAAACCAACTATCAAAATTACCTGTCAGTTTCTTTAGTTCATCTGACTTTGTCCTGGGCTCTCCCTCCCACCTCCCTTACTGTAGGGGATCCCTGTACTCTAAACTGCATTCTGGCACAATCTGTGTTGAACATCATAGATGACTGAGGGTTGCCAAGGTGTATCCAAGACTTTACCATAGACCCCCATTGTCTATGATTCTAGCCTCTATGGTGCTCTCTTCAAAGAAATATTAAAATCATTTGATTACCAGAACAAATTACCATTGATGCCCTCCAGCCTTTCAAATGACTACCTTGGTCTATTTCTTCCTCAATCTTCCTCTGCTGAAAAAGTAGCAGGGCAGTCTTAAAATATTCCTACATTTTATTTCAAATAATCACCACATGAGGGAAGACGCATTCTTAAAAGTAAAGCTTAATGTGAAAACTCATTGGGAGGTCAGAAAGAGTCTAGCATTGAATCAGGTTCAGTCTGATTGATGCTTTTCTAGTAATTTTTTAAATTATTTTTCCTACCTTTTTTTATATATATAAAACTGAAGTACATTCATGGAAATGTTTCCAGCTGGGAAGGCCATAGACTCAGGAGGAAGTCCAATTATATCTTATTTGCATTTCTTTACCTGCCTATTGAATTTTAATCACCCACTGCATCACTTTTGTGTTTTCATTTTTGTTTCTTGACACAGTGTTTGGGGTGGCAAGGAAAGAATGAAAAATTATAAATCCTAGTTTTTCAGTGAAAGAATGTGGCAGTAGTAATGGAAAAAGGAAAAGTATTCTCTACACGCATCTCCCATGCACCTGATATGTGTTTTACCCTTTAACACTTGGGAGAATCCTATGAGGTGGGTATTATCATTTCCATGTTGTAGATGAGGATTTATGCTCAGAGAGATTTTCTTAAAAAAATGAAACAGATTGATGATTATATTCTCTACATTTTTAAAATTTAGACTACATATAATGGTCTAGACTACATATAATGGTTTGGTGAAAACATAATATTTGGATATTAAATACTTGATGTAAATAAGGTTATTATTTATTTGGAGACATATCCTTTAGATCCTTCATTTTGCCCTTTATATATCTATGTGTGTATATATATATATATATATATACACACACACACACACATATATGCACATATACACTTATACACATATATATATACACATATATAAAGATTTGCATTACATTCCAATTCTGAAATAGCATTTATATTATATTAATCATGATTTCCATAATCATTTACTTATTTCTTCTTCAAACTGATCAGTAATTTTGGTAGTGACTCCTCAGATTTTCTGAGAAGAAATTCTGATAATTTCCCTCTGACGCTTCTATTCATTTAAGTACAGTATTGTCTGTCACTCAAAAAAGCAGCAATAATCCCAGATAGTCATGCTCTGTGCACAGTGATAAATGATCTAGCATCAAGCAGTGCTAGGTATGAGATGAGTTATATACAGATGCTTATGCCCATCACCCAACTAGCTTGACCAATAGCATTCAGTATGATACAATACAATTCCAAGTGGAAACAAACAAATAAGTGTTGAAATTGAAACCAGCTAAATTCTTGCCAACTACTTAATTGTATTTTATGCTCAACACTTAAACACTCATACACATTTACAGGTTTACATGAGCAAATCTAAACTCTCCAGTTATAAATTCATTGATTAAGGAAGGCACTGCTATATGTAAATCATACTGGTCTTGTTGATAAAGTGAAGTTCCAGACAACCTGTGGTATATGTCAAAATGTTTTCAAAATTAATAGTAATGATAGCAATTTAATGAATGTTTTGCAATGGTATTTAAGAGATTGTTCCAATGAATCCCTTACTTCTTTTAATGAATTAAAATCAGTACATTTCTTTGCTAAAATTTTAGTAATCTGCTCCTCCCTTTATTAAAGGAAAGAATTTAAAACTAATTTGTCAACTGCATTTTGAGCAAAAGACGTAAACAAAAATTTTCTACTCTTGAAAGGTTTGTATTTGAAAAGACCAGTGAGTGGAATGCACTGATTCTCCATATAGACCACAGATACGCTATACCTCTTTTCTGAAAAGTGGAGAAAAAAGGAAGTGATTAGGTCTTTTAATATCTCATAAACTTATTATTTCTTCAACATGTATAAGCAGATTTCATGCCAGATCTAAAACCTATTTAGGTTTATGAAATATATCAATAAGAGCTTTCAATTATTTAGAGATAATTATGTGGCCTATCCTAGGCTAAATGCTTTACATACACTAAAAAGCTTCAAGCAGTTTCGAACGGCACCTACAAGGGAGGACCCCACTTTACAGCTTATGGAAACTGAATTCTAAAAATTTAGTAAAATGCTAAAAATGCTTAAAAATGACTGGTCCAAGGAGGGTCAGATCATATCTAATCTGCATGGAATCTCTGTACTACGCTGCCTCTCTGATTCTCCTTATATGGGTGGCTTGTAAAGTATCTGCATAACTGGCAACAATACTTTGCTTGCTGCTGCATAGACTCAATCTTCTTAAGAAACAGTGTGAGCACAGCTGTATTTGAGGCAGGGTGCTTTAGAAATACCCAGCCACCTGGAAAACCATAACAAATATGACTTGGTAATCAGCTTTTTCCCAAAGCTGTGATGTCTCACATGTCAAAAGTTGTAAGCAGTTCCTAGAGCTTCGACAAAATTACACCCAAATGAAATTTCTTCCTCACAGGGGAATCTCTAGAGCAATGAGTTACTCTGGTGCATTTATAAACCACACTCCTGAGTGCATAGTGATTTTTCCCCCTCTCTAAAGAACCATCAGTAAATAAATCCATAGACTTTCCTAAGGGGAGTAATACAAATGCAATCCTTGCAGCTAATACTATAGTCAAGATAGTAATTATAGAAAAAAAAATCGACCTGATAATTTCACCCAAGAAATCAGACATTAGACTAGCCTAAACGTTGGGATGGAACCCTTGCTAGAGGTTTATGTGTGCATGGAAATGACTGTCCTTCAGCTTCTTTTTGAGCCCTCTGCCGCTCTACTGAGTAGAGACTTCTCTAGGGAGTGGAGAAATCACGTCTAAGGCCCCAGTATGTCATTCTCTGCATGGCTCTTGGGCACGCACCAAAGTATTGCAGGTGCCAGCTGTGCCCAAGGCTGCAGGATGCCGACCAGCAATTCTTTACTCTCACTGAAGAATAAACCTGAATTGAGCAGAAATTCAAGGAAGAAACAAGAAAAATGACTGCCCTCCCTTTGGGGATTTTAGCTGTGGTCACAGACATCAAAAGTAACAACATGGGAAAATCAAGCTGAATTATAGTAGAATCTATGTGGCTTTTCACCCTGTGTTTAATTTAGTCAGATGGCTCAGTAAATGATACAAACCTTTTAATGTAGCTATCTTAGTTTCAACTCCATGGTACAGGAACTCTGGCTAAATTAATTATAGTTGATCACGTAATTTCTTTTCTTAAAATGTTTTCCTATACATTGAAGTCTAATTTCCTTAGCATTTAATCTCAGATTCTTCATTACTCCAAATAGTTTATTCACAATAATGCCTTATTTTTTTCTAGTTTCTCTAACTTCCTCAGCATTTAATTCTAGTTTCTTCATTACTTCAAACAGTCTATTCACACTAATGTTTTACTTTTTTCTAATTTCTCTATATTGAATGTCCGTCTCCCACACAATCTTCTCTGCCTCTCAAACCACATAGACCCTTTATTATTTCTTCTTTAAAACTCCTCTTACACATTACCGCCTCCTCCACTCCCTCTGCCTTTTAAAATGAATGACACTCTTAGCCCTTTTTGTGTTCCCATAGCACTGTGTTCCTAACTTTAATGCACTACATAATTTATTCTCCTAGCTGTGGTTCCATTTGTTCTAGGACAGTATCAGAGCCTTGTTCACCACTGTGTCTCAGTGTTTGTTGAAGGAATCAATTAGTAAATATGCTGTTTATAGATGTATATCCATTACATAATATATGAAACATAGCAGGAATTCATTAAATATTTTGGAGTGAATGAATGAATGATTCTACTAACTTTACGAGTCCAAGTAACATCTTTATGCTGTACTTAAGATGTAAACCAAAAGTAAAGTTGTATTTTAGGTTTATAATCAGTCCTTTTCCTTAGGATCTATTGACCCCACCTAAGTGGGAAAACTTCTCTAAGTCCTAAGAAGTGAGTAGGATGCCTTTAATTTAAATGGAATGTCCCTCTTAGGGTTTACAGGCAAAGAATTGGTGATAAAATGTGAGTTCTCTTCCTGATTCAAATACATTTCACAGAAATAAGAAGTAAATATTCAAAGGTAAACATTGAAGAAGGGAGGATACTGGCTTTATTTAATTATAAAATGACTAATGGGAAAGAACCTTTTAAGAAAATTCTTCTCAAACTGTTGGTGAGATGCATATGTTAAAACATAAATAATTCCATCTATAAAATATTACCTCACTAAATTTGGCTTAGTGATCTGGTCAAGATGGCTAGGATTTTTTTTCCACCTATGGGGAAAGTTGGAGGAGATAGATGAATCACAGTTCATGAAATGTTGATAATTTTTGTAACTCTCAAGGGTCTATAGTAAAATTTTCTTGGCTTTTGTATAGTTCAAAAATTTCCATAATTGCAAATTGAAAACAAAGTGATCAAGATCCAGATCTACCTATCTGTCTGTCTATCTATCTATGGAAATCTTACAGAGAAACATAAACTCAGATTATCCTTTGTCTATGGTTAAAGATCCTTATGTTCCCTAATAATTTCTCATTCCTATTTACTCTCCTTCTTTATGTTGGTTTCATTTTAAAGATATGTTGTATCAGTAGAAATTAAATTAAGTGCAATTATGTTATTTGAAATAATATTAGAGCAATACTTAGTTATTAGCATTTAATTCTAGATGCTTAATAATAAGCATTAAATATGCCTAACAATGTCTAGAACTTTGTAGGTTTTAAATAAATTATAGGTTTTTAAAGAATTACTTATAATTATAAATTATTACTTTTTTGTTTTTATTAGTTTTATTTTTATTATTAATAATAGTTTTTAAGAATTTGTAATAATTATATATCATACAGATGAGTATGATAGATAATATGATGATACAATAATATATAACAATTATATATATAATTATTAACTCCAAAAATGGTTTTAAAGGATTTCTTAGAGAAGACATGAGAGTGTGACATCACCATAATAAAAATTTATTTACTCATCATGTTTCTAAAAGTAGTGTGTGTCATGGTATTAATTTACTCTTAATGCATCAAAGACTGCATTCTGATTATCTTAGCTTGTAACAAAAATTAACTTTGAAAACCATCAAGTAATCATGATAGTATTCCTTAATATGCAAATGTATACAAATTCTGTGTCATTCACATGATGTTAGATTCACCTAAAGGCAAGATCTCTTTATCATGATTTCTCAATTATTTAGGGGATAAAGAGGTAACATTTTGCATGACTTTCACAAACCACAGAAATTTGAAAATATGAAAATTATAGAATAATTCACAGCAGTTTTTAAAATGTATTCACAACACTAAATTGATTACATTAGAAAATAGATAATTTAACTCCTACATAAATTATTCAACTGAGTATGAAATCACAATATTTCTGAAGTAAAGACATAGCAGACATAATGCTGATCATGTTCATTGTTCTTTACAAAACATGGAATTTTCTTATGCTAAGATAATTTTAAAATATTTCAGTTTATCTGTGTATTTTCAGAATAAATTCTTTACATGAAAGAGATGTAGAAAAACTGGAAATAGATAAAACTAATGAAACATTCAAAAAAGAGGGGGTTAAAAACCCTCAAGATAATTGGTATCTAGTGAAAGAAGATTCTGGTGAGCTAGAATTGCACAACTTTCCTGAAAGTGAAATGGGTTCCTCATATAGACCTTGCTTCAGCATTGGGAAAATTTCTTTTCCATTACAATCATGTGTTGCTTAGCAAAGAGAATACATTCTGAGAAATGCATAGTTAGGTGATTTCCTTGTTGTGTAAACATCATAGAATATATTCACACAAACCTTAGGATATAGCCTGATATACACCTAAGCTATTTGGCATAGCGTACTGCTCCTAGGCTACAAAACTGAACAACATGTTACTGTAGTGAATACTGTAGGCAACTGTAACACAATGGTAACTATCTGTCTATCTAAACATAGATAACCATAGAAAAGGTACAGTAAAATTACAATATAAAAAATACAAAATGATATACATATATAGGTAGCTCCATTATAATAGAGCAAATCCATTATAATCTTATGGAACCACTATTATATATGGAGGCCTGTCATTGGCCAGAATATTGTTATGCGGTACATGACTCTCCTTACTTTCACATCTTGGAGCCTATTTCTTCTCCTAAATCCCTTGGGGATGCATATGAATTACATGTTTGAAAGTAGATTCTCCCTGGGGACTTCAATTTTGCTATACAATTTCTGCTTGCTCATGACTAGAAACTTAAAGATTGCTTTTGGGACTGGAAAGACAGATTTTTCAGCCCAGAAATGTGGTTTCTTTGATAACATAATGATCTTAAAATGTAGTAGGCATTTGGTCTATTTGCTTGCAGTTGGTTCGATAACCATGCATAAACTTCTTTTCTGGACTTAACAATTATGGAAACACCATCGTATTTACTGTCTTCGTTCCTTTTCCTTAAATCTTGATTCTTGGGATACAGAAGCAGCCAGACTTTTTAGTCTTGTGGAGCCTCAAATTTCTGGATCTTTCTATGTCTTTCTTTTTCTGTTTACACACGGGAAAATTCTTACCAAGATTCATCTGTTCTTTGTTAAAAACAACCAGGAACAGGTAAGATACATCAACATTATTGCCCTCATCTCAAAGCTACAAGCACTGTAGCCATTTCCCTCGAAGGCACTTTAGAGCATTTTCCTTCCATGTAGCTGTAGATGACAATTTTAACAAATGTTTGGCTAAGGTCTCACAAGGTCTCAACCTGTAGCATCAGATTCTCTATAGTTGTTACGTGACCACTAGGCCAAAACCACATATTTTTAAGTCTGCTCTGTTGCACTCACTTCTGGTTTCAAATAATGTGGCACGCAGAGTTCAGTGGAGGAAACAAACTTGTTATTCTAGGTATTTTAAACATAAAGAGGAATATAGTGGAATAGGCTCTTGCAAAATCCTGTAAAGGATAAAGAAGCATGTTCTGGCCCAAGTCTCTTAGAAAACCAAAACAGTAAAGAAATGGCTCATGATGGAGCTACTTCCTCTGAGACCATTGCTGGAGCAATTTCATCGAGGTCTACAGCCACTACCACTACCCTAGTATCTTGGACCACAAGAAACTAAAGGTTAGGCAGTTGAAGCCATAATCCAAAGAATTACCGTGTCAGAGCAAGAAACCAATGCAACCCTCACTGTTTCTTAACACTCGGGAAGCTATAAATACATGCTGGAACCTGCTTCTGGAAAATTACTACTTTACTAGCTGATGTGCATGGGGTTTCAGAGGGAATCGCCTTTCTCTAACGTGTGTCATTCAAATTCACATTAAGGAGTTTCTTTGTACAATTTCATTTTTACCGAGAACACTAAATCCAAGAAACAAAGAAAGCCAACTCAAAAAGATACCACGCTGGCAAAAGCCAAGGAATAAAGATGAGGTTCCCTGTAGTATGACTGCTGTGGGCTGCATCCTAAATATGTCCTCCAAGAGTTTTACCCCCTTGTTATTCAATCAAATGCTACTCTGGGTGCCAATTATAGAGGATTTTGTAGATGTAGTTAAGGTTGTGGTTCTTAAAATAGAGAGATTATCCTGGATTATCCAGGTAAATCCAATCTAATTCCATGAACCTTTTTTTAAAGCAGAGAAAAATCTACAGCTGGAGGCAGAAGAGATTCTGTAGAAGGGGAAGTCAGAGAGATTCAAAGCATAAAAAAGACACTACCTGCTGTATGGCTTTGAAGATGGTGGAACAAGGCCACTCGCCAAGGTACAAGGAGCCTCTAGAAAGCTGAACAGGATGTCAGCTGACAATCAACAAGAAAACAAGAACCTCACCCTTAAGACCACCACGTGGATCTGAATTCTGTGAACAACTTGCATGAATTTGGGAGCAAATTCATTTCCAGAACCTCCAGCAAAGGAATCCAGCCCTGGTGACACCTTGATATTGGCCTTGAGAGACTCTAAGCAGAGAACCAGCTGAGCCACTCTGCACCTAAACTTCTAACTCAGAACATTGTAAACTAATACATTTGTGTTGTTTTAAGCCACTAAATATATGTGATTTATTCTGAGTAATAGAACTTTAATATGCTGAGATGCCATTAACACACTACACACAGACACACAGACACACACACACACACACACACACACACTACAATAAAGGGTGGGGGGAGGAGAGGATTCAAGAGCAGAGTAGTCAATCTTGCCCAGAATTTTCAAAGAAAATTCCTTATAGGCAATGGGATATGGTCTACATAAGGCTTAAATAAGTGTAGAGAGGTAGAGAAGAAAGAAATATTTATCAGTGAGGAAAATGGCCTGAGTAAGATACAGGTAATTCAAGAGACTATGAATCCGATCAGGGATTTTTGTTTGTTTGTTTTTGTTATTTCTTGGAGAAAAAGATGATAGAACTGATGTTGAAGGATAAAGTTGGGAAGGAAAAAATCAGAACAGAATGTGGAGGGCTATAACAAGAGCCAGCTAATATATCTTAGAAAAAAAATCATCTTACAATATACAGCACACACAAGAAATAGGAGACCTATGAGTATGTGTCTAGAAAAGACAATACTACCAACATTTTCATGAAGATATTTCTGCTTACATAACTGGTGCATCAGTTTGCTCTGTCACTGAAATTTTCTTCCAACCTGTGGAAATCTCCGCCATGGACAACAAGCTTCTTAACTTTTCTATGCATAGAATTACTGCTGATGTCTGTCGGCATCAATGTTTAATATTTGCCTAGACTTATGGCCATGTCTAAACCATAGTACATATGAGCCAAAAGTAGATCAAGTAATAAAATTCAACATGACTGTGTAAGCCTGATAAAGATCAAGAGAGAAAAGCTATGTTTTCACTCATTTGTATGTTGACATTGTTAACACGTGGACATCATCTTTTCCCATAACAAATGCATGCATATAACATAGTAAGTCTCCATCTCTCAAAGTTATTTCATGTGATTCTCTATTAGGCAGCAGCTGGTTTTTATTCAAGCATATTTGATTAATCTTTAAAAATCACCAGATTCCCCCATTCTACTTTCATCCACAAACAGTTTTTAATTTCCCAATAAAGTATATCAGTATGACTAGAACACTCACATATTATCTATGTGCATTCAGTTTTACTTGCCAGTTGTAGAATGCTGGTGCTGGATAAGCATTTGTAAACTGAGAAATACAATTGCAAAAACAAACACATACAAAGCCTTTTAGCAAACTGGTGGATGCCTGTGGAGCTGCCATCCTCAGATGATGCATCCAGCTCATTCATGCCTCCAACTGGAACAGCATTAAACAAAAATGTGCGGGATTCAGGTCCAAAAAGTGGTACATGCTAGCAACAAATCCGGTGTACCTCCTTCTTCCCTCCCTCAAATGGCAGCATTTCAAGCTAAAATAGCTTTTTTAAAAAAAGACAACAAATTTTTTCATTACATTGTATCACCAACAGCTGACTTGCTGTAATGTCAAATATATTCAAATTGGCAGGATCAGTTACACGTGGGTAAGGATGCATCCTTAAATTTTAAAGCAGACATTTAGTAATTTTAATTTATCATTTTAATTTGACCTGGGTGACTCAAATACCTTAAATATGGATTATTAAAACTTTCTTTTTGAAAATTAAAACATTTTTTAGAAGGACATTTTCTACTATTACATTAAGTTTAAAGTATGTCAAAGGGAAGGGCACAATGTCACCCTTCTCTTTGCATAGCAAGAGTGACCTTTACTCCAGTTCCCACCAAGTTCCTCATCTCCATCTGAGACCACTTCAGCCTGGACTTTATTGTCCATATCACTATCCGCATTTTGGTCAGAGCCATTCAACAAGTCTCTAGGAATTTTCAAACTTTTCCACATTTTCCTGTTTTCTGAGCCCTCCAAACTGTTCCAGTTTCTGCCTGTTACCCAGTTGCAAAGTCTCCTCCACATTTTTTAGTATCTTTATAGCAATGCCTCATTAGCCAGTACCAATTTACTATATTAGTCTGTTCTCTGCCAGTAATAAATACATACCCAAGACAGGGTGATTTATAATGGGAAGAGGTTTAATGGATTCACAGTTCCACATGGCTGGGGAGGCCTCACAATCATGGCAGAAGGCCAAGAGGAAGAAAGACACATCTTACATGGTGGCAGTCAAGAAAGCTTGTGTAGGGGAACTCCCGTTTATAAAACCATCAGATCTCATGAGGCTTATTCACTACCATGAGAACAGTATAGGGGAAACTGCCCCATGACTCAGTTACCTCCACCTGGTCCTGCCCTTGACACGTAGGGATTATTACAATTCAAGGTGAGATTTGGGTGGGGACACAGCCAAATCATATCAGGCTTCAAACGATTTAGGAAGTTTATTTTGCCAAGGTTAAGGATGCAAGCCCAGGAGACAGGTCATGCCTTTCTCCCAAGATGATTTTGAGGACTTCAATATTTAACCAGGAAAGAGCAGATATTTAGGAAAGAGGAAGAAATGTTTAAAATGTGTGGATAGATAAGAGATAAACAGTTGCCTTCTTTTGAGTCTTCAATCAGCCTTTCAAAGAATATACAATTTACATGTCAGAGAGGAGTAGAGGAATCTTCACTTATGACTTCTACCTTAGTGAATCTGCATTTTTACATCAGAGGAAGCAATCAGGTATGTATTTGTCTCAGGTGAGCAGAGGGATGACTTAGAGTTCTCTTCTTTTTCCCACACCTGTGAAGATAAGCTATCAGTTTACATTGTCAGGGTAAAATTCAACAGAACTCTTTCAGGGTAAAGATCTTGGGACCCACAAGGAATTTTCTAGGGGGAAATATGTAGCTCTTTTATCTTTGTAGATATCTTATTTAGGAATAAAATGTGAGCCAGGTTTGCCTCATGCAGTGTCCAGCTTGACTTGTCCCTTTGGGTTAGTGATTTGAGGGTCATGAGATTTATTTTCTTTTCACAAATAAAAAGAAAAATCTGTCAGACTGCCATTGCAATCTGAAGATGCTTAGAAGATTCTGGAAGAGCTAGTCTATCAACTACTGCAGACATTAACCTTTGGTTTTCTTTTGTTTCCATAGAAATGTCTTTTATGAAAGATCTGTTTGCCTGTACCATATATAGAGACTTAGGCCATTTATTTGCAGTGCCACCTCCTGGAATGGGACACTGTTGTTTAACTGAACTGATCTATTCTCAGGACCAAGAGACTGACTAGAAGATATGGCATGATATATTTAAATTTGCTCTTTTCTGCTTATCCCAATTTGTCTTTCAACTCCTTTGTCTATTTGTATCAGACAACCTCTAACCTATAGCTCTTCAAATCTATCAGTGTGGCTTTTAGTATGTAAAACTTTTTTAAGTTTCAAAGAGCGGACTGAAGGAAATCAAAATGTTTTACCCCGAAATGTATTTCTTTGACATATTTTGTGATGGCTGCCAGAGGGCCAGCAAATAGAAGGGGCCCTGTAAAACTGTCTTTTGCATCTGTAGAGAATCTTCTATCATACAGCAAGGCCTTCCCTTGTCTGGATCTAGGAAAGATGAACTGAGAATCTTACAGATTTAAAGATTTGGGGAAAAAAACAGACAAAAACACTTACCATATATTATTTCTGAGGGCTGTGACCTATGAGGTTTTATCTACATAACAAGATTACTTTTACTAGTCAAGTCTCCTCTTCTCTCTCTCCCATAACCTGTCTTGCCATGTGATTTATCACCCTAACCTGTTTTAGGTCATGTTCCAAGTTCCCAGTCTTTCTCTAACTTGAAGATAGCATGTAAGTTTCTGCACCTTATTGGGGTATTGGGTTCTTCATTCTGAAGGCTCCTGTGTCATGAAAAACTACCATCAAATACATGTGTATGCTTTTTTTCCTATTAATCTGCCTTTTGTGAGTTGATTTTTCATTGGACCTTCTGAAGCAAAGGGGAAGCTTTTCCTCTGCCCGTATAGAGAGAAGAGAAAAAAAAAAAACCTAGAGGGTTTCATTACAAAATACCAACTTCCCTCGCCTCATTAAGCACCGAGATAAGAGAATTTCAGATTTGATTTTCTAATCATTCTCTTCTGCTTGCACTTGGAAATATCCCCTGCTGTCGCCTGAAAAATTCCTAGCAATGTTCTAAACGCAGAGGACCAAAAAAACCTTTGTCTGTTTGTATTTGTCTATAACTAAAGTAAAAACAAGTTTTCTTTTAGTTTGGCTTATATTGTCAACCAAGAATTAATTAGTATTCTAGTTATTACAGGGAAAGTTTAGCTTCCCAATCTAAGAAGAATGTGCTGCTATTCAAAGCTATTATGGCTCCCCATGCAGAAAACTTACATTACAGTATAAACATATGGCTGGTCATTGTCTGGTAGTCCCTCCAGTTACCCTGTTTAACATTCTTTTGTGAGCATTTCTAAATATTGGCTTTATGCTTAAAATGTGCTTAAAGAGAAAACACTTTTTCCTTCCTAATACTTGTGAAGGCAGTCAACTAGGATTTACAAACCAAATTAATATATCCCTGGAGGTCCTCACCAATAAGAAATAAAAACATTAAGAAACAAACTTACAAAGCAGAAACCTAAAGCAGTTGTCATGTAACCAAAAGCTGAGGGCTTTTTGGAAAATTGGGGGATATCTTTTATACTCAGCATCATCAAATCCTTCACAACTTTAGAAAGTGTTAGCACAATTGAAATTATAGATGATCCTTGGATGAAATGTACTGAATTATAATCTATGAAATTAAAACTTGATAATTAAGTCTATCTCTAAAGTCTCTTTGTTATAATGTATTCAAAATATTTTTTCATTCAAAAATATTTAAACTGCATCTTTTTCAAGAACTTGTCTAAACCCTGATGGTTTACTCACAACAGATATTACTCAAAGCTTCAAGAGGGTCATATGTGCTCTAATTTAGAAACTCCACACTTTGGGGGAATTTCTGGAAACATTTTGTGCTCTTGTTCACTTATAATAACTTTATGCAAAATAGGTTATCGCTGTTAATTACCTTGACGTGACTTGTATTGTGAATTTTAAAGAGGATAAAATAGATAAGCTCTGGAGAACTTCAAACACTTGGAGGTACAATTTAAAAGAAATGGGGTCGATAAGAATTAAGGAGGTAGAAATATTTAGTAACTGAAAACACGCAGGTGTATTGACTTACAGAAGAATCTAGGTATGAAATCTACTTAATCACACAAGTCCCAGACCAATAATTACTGTTATATATAATTATTACAAAGAAGAGATTCTCACTTGTCCTAATACTTTGAAAATTTGCCAATAATTGTATGTTTCTCCTCTAATGAGAAGCCTTAGCATGTATGTGCTATCCAATCTCAAAGGAAATGAAAACTAAAAATGGTTCCAATCCAGGGAAAGATTACAAATAGCATTCCTTGATGTGAATGTGGTTTTCTTAAATTTATAATCAGAACCCACTGGAAGTATTTCAGACACAGGTGAGAAATGTTCCTACAAAACGTGGGGAACAGAAGACTCATCTGTTATCTCCGCCTTCACCATCCATAGAAATTTCTAGGGTCAGACGCACAGGTTAATAAATACATTGCAGTGGAGATTTTTCAATGTGAGATTATTAGGTATGTATCCAACCCCTGCTGCTTTCAGCCCCAGGTTTGAGAGGTGGGTCATATGCTCTTGCTTAAGTTTACCAGCTCAGTGGTATTTCAGCAGAATGGACCACCCGTCAGGCAGAAAATGTGACCCAGTGGGAGGTCTGCACTAGCATCAAAAGTTATCATGAAACTTGTTCATTTGTCTTCTTTCTATATTTAATCAGCGTTAGGAATGTTGGAACATGGTAGAAATGAAACACATAGCATTTTTCTTCTTAAGCGAGCATATTTTAGAGTTTGGGAGCCCTAGATTCTTCTCACAGGAGTGACTGTGAGCTGTCAGGAAGTAGCTTTCAAGCACAGCAGGAACCTTAATGAACAGTGGGAATAATATCTCCATATGTGACTGTGAAGACTGAGAATAAAAGGAAGATACTAGCAAACGAATGATATTATTGAAAACATGATTTTAAGTGGAACTGTTGAAATGTGTTCCACTTTGGGGAGGCGGCAACAATTTGTTACAGCACACAAACCAGCAAGCATTGTTTTTTATTGTGTTCTTATGAATTTGTGATAAGATGCCAAGGACTGAACATATGAAAAAGCTAAGATGATAAATAGAAAGATTAATGTCTTCAGGAAAATGAAGTAGTAGGTGTTTAAGAGCATATGAAAAATTTTAATAATTTTTTTGTATCTGAAGCTTGTGATGTTTTATTTGATAAATAAAAAGTAAGACATAAAATAACTTGATTCGACTTTGCAATATATTTACCTTATTAACAATAGCTCATTGAAATTCAATGGTTATTCAGAACTTGAGACAAAAACAAAAGGTAATGGGTCTCCAACTCTCAGAGGCCTTCAAACCAGAGCAACTCCATCTTGAATAGGGGCTGGGTAAAATAAGACTGAGACTTACTGGACTGCTTTCCCAGGAGGTTAGGCATTCTTAGTGACAGGATGAGATAGGAGGTCTGCATAAGATACAGGTCACAAAGGCCCTGCTAATAAAACAGGATGCAGTAAAGAAGCCGGCCCAAACCCACCAAAACCAAGATGGTGCTGAAAGTAACCTCTGGTCGTCCTCACTGCTCATTATACACTAATTATAATGCATCAGCATGCTAAAAGGCACTCCCACCAATGCCATGACAGTTTACAAGTGCCATGGCAATGTTCAGAAGCTACCCTATATAGTCTAAAAAGGGGAGGATCTGCAGTTCTGGGAAATCTCTGCCCCTTTCCCCCTGGAAAGCT
Organism: Gorilla gorilla gorilla; assembly: GCF_029281585.2. Classification (NCBI taxonomy): domain Eukaryota; kingdom Metazoa; phylum Chordata; class Mammalia; order Primates; family Hominidae; genus Gorilla; species Gorilla gorilla. The sequence goes on from NC_073243.2 coordinate 76,200,713, forward strand.
CATGAATAATCCACCCCTTGTTCAGCATATCATCAAGAAATAACTGTAAGTATACTCAGTCAAGCATCCCATACCACTACTCTGCCTATGGAGTAGCCATTATTTTCTTACTTTCTTAATAAACTTGTTTTTACTTTATGGACTTGCCCTTAATTATTTCTTGCACGATATTCAAAAACCCTCTCTTGGGGTCTGGATGGGGACCCCTTTCCAGGAACACAACTGGTGGTCATGGAATGGTAGTACATAAAAATTTACATAAAAAGCAAATGTCAGAAAGAAAAGTGTAAGGGGTCTGAAATATTTTTAATTTAAAAGGCAGTTTTCCTTTGGTCTTCCCAAATGACACTTCTTAGGCTCTTACCCTTCTTTAGGATAAGGTTCTTAACATACCTCAGGGATCAAAACACTACTCAGTTTCTTGGAGGATAACACATTTGACTCTACCCATAGCTTGGGTTTGGTTCCCAGGAAGTCAACCTTGAGGACTGGATGTGCTTGCAATTGATTTATTAAGGTTGGGAGATGTATTAGTTCATTTTCACACTGTTGATAAAGATATACCAGAGACAGGGCTATTTATAAAAGAAAGAGGTTTAATGGACTTACAGTTCCACATGGCTGGGGAAGCCTCACAATCACGGTGGAAGGCAAGGAGGAGCAAGTCACTTTTTACATGGATGGCAGCAGGTAAAGAGAGTGTTTGTGGCAGGGAAATTCCCCCTTATAAAACCATCAGATCTGGTGAGACTTATTCACTATCACAAGAATGGCAAAGGAAAGACCTGCCCCCATGATTCAATTACCTCCCACCAGGTTCCTCCCACAACATGTAGAAATTCAAGATGAGATTTGGGTAGGGACAGAGCAAAACCATATCAGGAAGCCAGGAAAAACTGAGGAAAGAAATGGGTGAAGAAAGGACAGTGAAGAGGAAAAAGATAAGCAGAAGCAAGACTGCAGAAAGAGACCTAACTTCAATGCAATAGTAGAGCACAAGTTTGGAGTGTTAATTATGCCTCAGCATTTGTCCTTAAAGTCAAAGGAGATGGGCTGTGCTAGTCCCACTCTGATACTTGAATATAGACTCAATCCAGCTGGAACTATAGGTGTGCACCACCACACCAAGTTATTATTATTATTATTATTATTATTATTATTGAAGTTCTAGGGTACATGTGCACAACGTGCGGGTTTGTTACATATGTATACATGTGCCATGTTGGTGTGCTGCACCCATTAACTGGTCATTTACATTAGGTATTTCTCTTAATGCCATCCCTCCTCCCTCCCCGCCTACCCCACGACAGGCTCCAGTGTGTGATGTTCCCTGCCTTGTGTCCAGGTATCCTCATTGTTCAATTCCGACCTATGAGTGAGAATATGAGGTGTTTCGTTTTCTGTCCTTGCAATAGTTTGCTCAGAATGATGGTTTCCAGCTTCATCCATATCCCTACAAGGGACATAAACTCATCCTTTTTATGGCTGCATAGTATTCCATGGTGTATATGTGCCACATTTTCTTAATCCGGTCTATCATTGATGGACATTTGGGTTGGTTCCAAGTCTTTGCTATTGTGAACAGTGCCACAATAAACATACGTGTGCATGTGTCTTTATAGGAGCATGGTTTATAATCCTTTGGGTATATACCCAGTAATGGGACGGCTGGGTCAAATGGTATTTCTAGTTCTAGATCCTTGAGGAATCGCCACACTATCTTCCACAATGGTTGAGCTAGTTTACACTCCCACCAACAGTGTAAAAGTGTTCCTATTTCTCCACATCCTCTCCAGCACCTGTTGTTTCCTGACTTTTTAATGATCACCATTCTAACCAGTGTGAGATAGTATCTCATTGTGGTTTTGACTTGCATCTCTCTGATGACCAGTGATGATGAGCATTTATTCATGTGTCTGTTGGCTGCATAAATGTCTTGAGAAGTGTCTGTTCATATCCTTTGCCCACTTTTTGATGGGGTTGTTTGATTTTTTCTTGTAAATTTGTTTAAGTTCTTTGTAGATTCTGGATATTAGCCCTTTGTCAGATGGGTAGATTGAAAAAATTTTCTCCCATTCTATAGGTTGCTTGTTCACTCTGATGGTAGTTTCTTTCGTTGTGCAGAAGCTCTTTAGATTAATTAGATCCCATTTGTCTATTTTGGCTTTTGTTGGCATTGCTTTTGGTGTTTTAGTAATGAAGTCCTTGCCCATGTCTATGTCCTGAATGGTATGTGTATATATATATATATTTTTTTTATTTTTAGCGAGACAAGTCTCTACTAAAGGCCAGGCTGGTCTCAAACTCCTGGCCTCAAACTACTAGCCTCAAAGGATCTTCCTGCCTTGGTCTCCCAAAGGGCTGGGGTTACAGGCATGAGCCACCACTCCCACCCATAGCATTCTTAACATACTAGTGCCACTTACCAATCAGCTAACCACTTGCTTCTGTTCCATCTGTATAAAAGAAAATTGAAATAAAATATATAACTGCATCAAAATAATTATTTTTTATGCAGTATATATGAATCCTTGTTAAGGTGCTATATTAAAGTACTAAAAAAGAAAATATTAACAAGTAAAAATAAATTGTAAGATAGAAATGTGCCATGAAAATATGAACAGCAATAAAACTGGCTTGGGATCATGGTCTATATGAAGATATGTCTTTGTGGCCTTACCCCTTTCCTTGACTTTTTCATGTGTATTTTCTTCAGGTAAAAAATACAAAATGAACGTATTAATCCTCTCACCTGGAAATTAGCCTTTAAAGTATACAGAGCTAGTTCTAAAAATGTGTGGTTCACTCAAAATAGTTAGTTCTTCAGAATCCTATTCTACATAATATTACCTTTATTGAACGATAATTCACTTTGTAAAATTTAAGCCAAATTTCATATTCCGTTCTGAGATCTTTAACAAAGAATGAAAGAGATAGAAAATGTGCTATGTAAGAAACTTTTCTCTAGGTCACTTCACCCTACACATGTACTGTCATCTAGACAAGCGCTATTTCACTGTAAGAAATAAAATCCCCACTCTGGCTGTGTGACTGTCCCCAGTGATCATTTGCTCCTGTGACGCCCTTCACATTCAAGCCTTAGCACGGACAATCTGGTCACTTCTTGGGAGTCCATAATGTCCCCAGGACAGAGTAAGAGGCCTGGCATTATTCCAGTTCATATAATTGCACTCTTACTACCTAACATTTCCTCATATTTCCAATTAAATATGGCACTTCATTTTATCAAATCCCTATGTGCCAGTGAACAGTTGTTATGTTCTAATTTGTTCTTCACCTCATGACAGGTAATGTTTACAAAGTCTGTAAATTTACAACCTTAAATGACACTATGTAAATATGAACAAATCAATTTCATCCCAGATCTAACTTTGACCATTTATGAGGGAGTTACAGGCCTTCCAAGCTTCTTTCAGAACATCAGTAGTTTGCCTGGAATCATATATGAGCATTGTCCCAAATTTTGATGTCAAGTGACCTTTCCTGTTTAATGGAAAAAATAAAAAATTTTATACCCAGGGAATCGAATCTAGATAGATTGTTGGTTACAGGAAGTAAATGATGAAAGCACATCATGTAATACTGGAAGAGGCCATAAAACCCCATAAATGTCACTGCTTTCTAGGTAATTATACCGAATGAAAGACAGACTAGCTCATTGATGAGTTTACCCCTGTATATTTTCAACTCAAAAGAAATAACTGTGGCTCTAACATAAAAATCTTAGCGAGGATTTCTGGTCTCATAGACTAACAACATTTAATCATAGACCACATTTATAAAGCTATCTTACACTTCATTTCAAATATCTACACTTTAAACTGTCTAGAAACACTTTGTTCAGCTCAATTGTCCCAAGGACCTTTAGTGATGACATGTGGGTAAGGCACCAACTACAACAGGTAACAATGATTTTTATGCTCTTTGTGGTGTTTAAATAATACTTAGTCTGTAATCAAACAAGTTGAATGCAAACATACTATTTTATTTGATTATTTTTGCCATGTCTGAAGATCTTCTCCTTGCAGTTAAAGTATAAGGCCCTTAGGCTATATTTCTATATTTTTTTAGCTTCTAGTGGAATTTAGGGCATGAGGTACATGTAACATGGGTACATACAGACGAAAAAAATATCTGGCCCTCAGAGTTAACTGATTTGAGTAATCACAGCCAGTTTTGGAAATACCAAATCAAATTGTAAGTTTTCTGATTCAGTATACAGTACGCTTCCAACTCCATTGCAGAATTCCTCCTGAGAGAGGGAGTTTGTCCTTAAGCATTCTCAGCTGCTTTCTGGCTCACCTTTCGGGATAGAATATTTCACGAGGTAGAGCATGCTATTTCAACTCCAAACAGCTTTACTGATTGGAGAATGAACCTTTTGATAGAGAGGATGGACATTAGAGATAAATCTTATTGGTACATAGCATCACTAGGGGCTTTTCTGACTGGCTAGGAAATCCACTCCAATGTAGACATAGAACAAAAGCTTATTCACTTTTAGGCAGAATCTAATCAGTAACACTGCAATCACCAGCTGCATCTCAGTGTTGGGTATTTGCAGCACATTAGTCCTTGGGGCAATTAAAATGTAGCAAGAAGCAACATCTCATCTTTGTGTAGAACAAAGCCTGGCAAAGAGTATGTAATCAATACATGTTCACTGATTTTGATTGCATTGCTCTCTGGAATCATAACATTTCTAATATGCTTATATACTCATTCAAGGAAATACAATACAGAAACATTAGAGGGAGGATGTGGGATGAGTAGTTTCCACTTAGAAGGACTACAGAGATGCTGCAATTTTGGAGAATAATTGAGTTTTAGTGACGGCTGGGAACACATACAGCCCATTGGGGAAAAAAGATCAGGATGGGATAATTTTGTTTACCAAGAGCCTATATTCCTGAAGATATATAAGGATTAAAAATGGAAGTAGATTTTACTTATCAGACCATATATCATACACCCCACATGCAGTACCTTCTGTGGTCATTGAAGCAAGCTCATGAAGTAAGTATTGATTTCTATCCTATAAAGCTAGAAAATACATTGCAAGCTGGGTGCAGTGGCCTGTAATCCTAGCACTTTAGGAGGCTGAGGCAAGTGGATCGCTTGAGGTCAGGAGTTCAAGACCAGCCTGGCCAACATGGTGAAACCCCATCTCTACTGAAAATACGAAAATTAGCTAGGCATGGTGGCATGTGCCTGTAGTCTCAGCTACTCAGGAGGCCAAGGCAGGAGAATTGCTTGGACCTGGGAGGAGGAGGTTGCTGTGAGCCGAGATCGCACCATTGTACTCCAACCCGGGTGACAAAGTGAGATTCCATCTCAAATTAAAAAAAATTAAAAAATTGCAAAAAAAAAAAACCCACCTAGAATTCACAAACAAGTCTTTCTTACATTAAAACTCTTAATCTTACAGTTTATCCTGCCAATAATGAAACACAAGACAATATTCAGATAAGCTCATAAAAATGTATGTCAGTTATACTTAATAAAGTGATTTTCTAAAAGTATATAGGGGTATGTTGTGAATTTAAGAGTTGAAGTGCAATTTTTAAGGCAAGAAGATTGAGATGGAAATCCAGCAGGGTTAAATACCTCTCAAGGTTCAAATGGCTCAGCCCAAGGCTGCCTATCAGCAAAGGCCAAAACTCTGAAATGGTCCTCTAGAGAGTCCTATGAATACTGGTGAGTTGTTTAGGTTTTCTTCAATATACCCCTCCCTAGCTGGATGGAAATGGGGAACAACTAACTTGAGAAAGTCCAATCTGGGTAGTGGGCATGAGGAAGCTTTGGGTCCTACATGTACTGTGAGAAGTTTGAAAAGACCAAAACTCTGAAGTTTCCTCATCAATTACAGAGAAAGGAAAGAAGAGCTCTGGCTACAACCTCAAATTCAGTAGATTTTAACCCTGGCTGTGTTTTAACCCTTGAATTAGCTGGAGAGAATAAATATTGTTTTGTTGTTTCAGTCTCAAAGATTCCGATTTTAATTTGTCTATAGTGAAGGAAAAGCTCAGATTTTTGGTTTTCATTGTTGTGTTTCTCCCCCCTTAGTAATTAGCTTTGAAAGCTAAGTTGGAGAACAATTCATAATTATTTCCCTCATTGTGAATGGGAAGGTAAGTTTATGAGCTATTTCAGAACCCCAAGAAAAGCATGAATACAATCATTGAAGTATAAAGCCTGAAATTGTGATAATTTTAAATAGCTCGAAACTATATTAAAAACCCCAAACACTAGAATTGTAGACAATTCTACATTGCAAAGAACCACACAAGAAAAAGCATTACAATTTTAAAGAAGAAATCAATCTAAATGTCACTTTTGAGAAGAACATTCTGATTTGGGTCAAAGAGATAAGCAGTTTTATTAACCTGCATGTAAAGTTCAGAAAATTAGAAAAAGGTAACATCAAAGGTACATAACCAAAGGAGGAAACCCTATTCTTCTGAAATATTGATATTTTCCTTTGTCTTCTTGTGTTATTTGATTAGAAAACGTTTAATCTTTCTATTGAGTATTGTGATAACAGAAATGAAAAAAAGTGGTTAAGGGAATGCTTGTAAGTTACAGACAGAGAAAAGAACTTAACAGCTGGTTTGGTAAAAGACAATTAATTTTCAAAACATACATTTATTTTTACTGTACAGCAAACCATTTTAGGGACTAAAATCCCTTGTTGCTAATAGGATATAGAAAGCACATTCTAGCCATTCTACCTCTAAACGTGTTGCAAAATTTGGATGTTTTTTAAAAACATTTTGCAACGCAAGGCAGAAATAATTAGATTCAGCCTTCTACTAAGATTATCAGTTTTCCCATTTGGTTATTGAAGGCTCAATTTTGGCAAATCACCACACCACAAGAGAGACAGAGGCTTTAGTAGTAAGTACGTACATTTGCAGCTATGTTAAATTTAGTAAATCCCTGAAAATTAATATGTTCTGCCTGCTGAGAGAAAGCTCAACCAAGATATTTACGGACACTTGGCATTGTTCACTTTGAGAAGCTCTACTAACCAAGCATTTGCCAGCTTTATTAATTCTTCCTGACTGTTGGGTTTTCCCGATTGTTTATTTGTTTGCTACCATTAGCAGACTTCTTTATAAATCCTCTCAATGCTGCCATATGTTGCCGCCTACCATCAGTCACAAGTGGACTGGAGCAGCCAGCAGAGGAAATTGAATTATGGCAGAATTGAGGACGAATGTAGCTATTTCTTTCTTACTGAAATACAATTTGTTCTTTTCAGCTGGTGATATGGAATTAAGAATTGTGCAATGAAACAATTGTGGTACCCATCCAAAAGGACTGTTGACTTTTTATAGAAGTTGAAGAAGAAAACATCTCATAGCTCATGTGCCAGCATTATAATAGTCATTTTCAATGTGTTTCTTTATATTTTAATCCCAAATTGTAAATAATCTGCAAGTTTTGAAAATATTATTTTTTTGAAAATGTTTCTGAGTAAATCTTTAGGCAACCAGATTGCTTTGTTGTTACTGATTGTTTTAATAAGAAATCACCACAATTAAAAATTTTTCTTACAATCAAGAGAAATCTATTGAAGGATCTTCAACAATACTTATGATTATATATAAGATAATATTTTTTAAATACTAAGGCCAGGCATGGTGGCTTATGCCTGTAATCCTAGCTCTTTCGGAGGCTGAGGCAGGAGGATTCCTTAAGCCCGGGAGTTTGAGACCAGCTTGGGAAACATAGGGAGACACTGTCTCTATTAAAAAATAAAAATAAAAAATTTATTTACTAAAATAATACAGATGGTGTTTGGAAATAACAGGTTACAAGGAAGAATTAGTTCAGAAAGTCAAATAACAAACCCCATTATCTGCTTGAAGATATAACATATTTTTACTGTAAAGATACATTCATTGTTTGGATTTTACATTCTAGATATCCAGAGAAATATCACTGTGGAAAAATAGATTACGTTTTAATTCTTTTTCTGCCCCAAATTTGGTTTATTTTACTAGTCAATTTACACACACCATCTATGTTGATTTATTCCATCAGTTAGTCAATATTTACTCTGTGCCTGGTAAGTCCAGCAGAGAGAATAGCAGGTGCTTTGAAGGGAAACTACATTACACAAACATCAAGGATATGTGTGGACAGAGAAGCTAGCAAAGGGAAGCAAATAGGAGATAAGAATAAGAGATATCAGGGAAACAAAATTGGACTTTGACTCTAAATAAGGAGAGAAACTATTGGGCTAATATAACAGAAGGAAAAATTCATGTTTCAGGTGTATCTCTGGCTGCAATGTGGAAAATAGTGACAAAGGAGGGATGAAGAAAAAAAAGAAATGTGGAAGCAAGTTTGGCTTTAATTGAACAAGAGAAATAATGGTGGTGTGGTCCAGAGTAATACCAACAGGAGCAGTGGAAAGGAGACAGATTTAGGGTATACTTTGAAGGCAGGGCTATCAGAATTTGCTGATGGATTGGATTGTGAGGAAAAGAGAGTAGTCAAGGATACTTCCCAGGCTTTTGGTCTCAGGAACTATAAGTGTTGAATTACCATTTTCAAGATGATGAAGACAAGAAAAGGAGGTTTAGGAGCAAAACAAGGACTTTGTTTTCAACCACGTTGATTATAAGGTGTTCATTATGGAGTCAAATGAATCTTTCAGATAGTCAGCTTCATGTAAGAGTAGACTTTAGAGAGCAATCTAGCTTTGAGATATAAATTTGGGAGTTATCAGCATGGAGATAAAATTCACAGATATGAAATGAAATGATACAATTTACAAAATGAGTATATATTTGAGAGAAGTTCATGAAGTAAGCCATAGAGCATTTCAAGGGTGAAAGATTGAGGAGAAAAGTGAAGTTCAACAAAGAGGAACCAGGTGAAACAGATGGTTGAGGTAGGGAAGAGCCTATAGAATAATTATTTGAGACCAAGTGAAGGAAGTATTTCAAGAAAAAGAAACCAGTAAATGACTCCAAAGTCTGACAACGGTTGAGTACCACAGGGGTGAGGGTTAGATTGAACTAGACTGGATCAGATTACAGTAGACAATTTGGAGGTTATTGGTGATTTGGAGAAAGCCGTTTCATTGAATGGTGGAGACAAAAGTTGGGTTGGACTAAATCCAAATGAAAAATGAAAGGAGAGGACGTAAATAAGAAAAGTATAAATCACCCTTTGAGGAGTGTGAACCCAAAAGTATCTGAGATAGGTCTCCATCAATTTAGAAAGTTCACTTTGCCAAGGTTAAGGATGTGCCCATGACATAGCCTCAGGAGGTTCTGACAACATGTGCCCAAGGGAGTCAAGGCACAGCTTGGCTTTGTACATTATAGGGAAACCTAAGACATCAGTCAATATGTGTAAGATGTACATTGGTCCATAAAGACAGGACAACTCAAAGCAGGGTAAATTATAGGTAAATATGGGATTTATTTAAATTAACATAATGAGGAAAGAAGTAGAAGATATAATAAGAAACCAGAGAATTATGAAAGAAAAAATGATAATTGATGATGTTTTTAAGTACAGATTATACACTACAGAAGGTAAATAGGTATTATAGGTAAATAAGATACAACAGTTTGCATTCTTTTGTGTCTTTGATCAGCCTTCCACTGAATACACAATTTTCATGTTAGAGACGGATAGACAAATAGTCACTTAATGCCTTAGACTGGCTCAGTGAATCTGCATCTTTACATAACAATAGGACAGAAAAAAGCAATCAGATATGTATTTGCCTGAGGTGAGCAGAGGGATGACTGAGAGTTGTATCCTGTGTCCTGCAGCTGTGTAGATAAGCTATCAATTTACATTTCAAGGGTGAAATTCAACAGAATGATTTCAGGGTAAATGTCTTGAGGCCCACAGGGAATTTCCTTGTAGACAAATTGTGAGGGAAGTACGTAGCTTTTAAAAATATATATTTGTAGCTATCTTATTTAGCAATAAAATGGGAGCCAGGTTTTCCTGATGAAGTTCCCAGCTTGACTTTTCCCTTTGACTTAGCGACGTTGGGTTTGCAAGATTTATTTTCTTTTCACAGGAGTTTATCTGCATAGAAGAGAAGGGAAATGGGATCAACACATGGATGGAGGAATTGTGGGCAGATGAAAACATGAATGGGCTAGATTTTTGTTTGTTTGTTTGTTTTTTAAGGATTCAGGATATTGTATGATTGGGGAAAAGGGGGATGGTATAGTGTTAAAACTGTCGAATAAAGAGAAATATAGAAGAATTATTGGAGCAAAGTCCTTGAGTAGGAGGAGTAGATGAGTCTTAGTGCACAAATGTTGGCACAGGTCACTGTGAATAGCATAAACCATTCACGCAAGGTGATAGTAGGAAAGGCAGAGTGTATGTGCTCAGATGCCTGTAGGTAGATATGTCCTGATTGTTCTCTTCTTCTTGTTTCAAGTTTTCTCAAATATCTAGAAAACAAAGCCAATCAGCTAGTAATGAAGAGAACATAATTGAGATGAGATATGTAGAGAAATAAAAAATATAAAATGTTCACCTAAAACATTAATACTTGAGGTACAGAATTTGTGGTGCCAGATTCTAGAAAGGTAGAGCTACTCAGGGAAAAACCTTCACATATATACATAGAGAGCATCTTGAAGGATTCACTAGTTATTAATCTGTGCATATGTAAATTGAAATTCCATGATATTGAGTAAAGAACAACTTTCAGGGAAAGAACAATTATAGGGGACTGTAAGCTAAATAATCAACAGAACACACTAAAGGCCAATAAATATTCAAAGTCTCACTAGCTAGAGTGAAGAAACCTTGTTGAATATAAGAGAACTGCAGCTGAAAATGCAGGAATGCCATGCCTTTGTTGTGGGGCTAAATTAGCTCAACTGTATAGATTATGATAGATCGCCTTTTAATCGCTTCTTTAAAATGTTGAAAGCTCAAACTCATCTGCCAAAAACTTAATTGAGTGCAACAGCAAAGTCCAAGACTCTTTAAAAGAAAACAACAAAAATCAGCATTTAACAACGTAAAGTACACAATGACCATAAACCAATAGAAAATACTACATACACATAAACAGAAAACTGTGACCAATATTCATCAGAGGACAAAAAGGGAAAGACAAAAAACATGACAGAGATAATAGTTAAGTGACAAGGGCATTAAAATAGCAATTATAAGTATGTATGCTCAAGGATTTATTTAAATAAACAAAATGAGGAAAGAAGTAGAAGATATAATAAGAAACCAAAGAGAATTATGAAAGAAAAAATGATAATCGATGATATGTTTTAAGTACAGATTATACACTATGGAAGAAAACAGAACAATCTAAAGTCATAGAAATAGAACATATCCTGAATGGAGTACAGAGAAGAAAGAATGAAAAAAAAAAAAAAAGAACAGAGGTTTAATGATTCAATGATTGCAGGAAAATGTTATGTGTCATACATAGTTGTAACTTGAATCCCAGATTGTGACCATAGGTGTATAGTCCATTTTCACACTGCTATAAAGAATGACCTGAGAATGGGTTATTTATAAAGAAAAGAGGTTTAATTGATTCACAGTTCTGCATGGCTGGGGAGGCCTCAGGAAACTTACAATCATGGAGGAAGGCAAAGGGGAATCAAAGCACATCTTGTATGGCAGCAGGAGAGAGAAAGAGAGGGAGAAAGTGCTGTGCTTTTAAACCATCAGATCTCATGAGAACTCACTCACAGTCAGGAGAACAGCATAGGGGAAACCGCCCCCATGATCCAATCACCTCCCACCAGGTTCCTCCATAACACTGGGGATTACAATTTGAGATGAAATTTGGGTGCGGACACAGAGTCACACCATATTAGTAGGGATCGGAAAAAAAATGTTTGAAGAAATAATGACCAAAATTTTTCCAGTTTTGGTAAAAACTATAAACCCACAGATATAATCTTAATGATTCCCAAGTTCAATAAACAAAGCAAACCATGCAAATGCATGATACAATCAACTTTCTGAAAACCACCAATAAAAATAAAAACCTTTAAAGCTGCCAGCAATACAAACGCATTACATAGAAAATAAAGGATAACTTCTCAGAAATCATGCAAGCAAAAAGATGGAGGAATGATCTTTTAAAAAAATCTCAATTACCATCTCACACCAGTTAGAATGGCGATCATTAAAAAATCAGGAAACAACAGGAGTTGGAGAGGATGTGGAGAAATAGGAACACTTTTACACTGTTGGTGGGACTGTAAACTAGTTCAACCATTGTGGAAGTCAGTGTGGTGATTCCTCAGGGATCTAGAACTGGAAATACCATGTGACCCAGCCAACCTGTTACTGGGTATATACCCAAAGGATTATAAATCATGCTGCTATAAAGACACATGCACACGTTATGTTTATTGTGGCACTATTCACAATAGCAAAGACTTGGAACCAACCCAAATGTCCATCAATGATAGACCGGATTAAGAAAATGTGGCACATATACACCATGGAATACTACGCAGCCATAAAAAATGATGAGTTCATGTCCTTTGTAGGGACATGGATGAAGCTGGAAACCATCATTCTCAGCAAACTATCATAAGGACAAAAAACCAAACACCTCATGTTCTCACTCATAGGTGGGAATTGAACAGTGAGAACACATGGACACAGGAAGGGGAATATCACACCGGGGACTGTTGTGGGGTGATGGGAGGGGGGAGGGATAGCATTAGGAGATATACCTAATGCTAAATGACGAGTTAATGGGTGCAGCACACCAACATGGCACATGTATACATATGTAACAAACCTGCATTGTGCACATGTACCCTAAAACTTAAAGTATAATAACAATAAAATTTAAAAAAAGAATTTTACATAATATTTTAAAAATCTCAATTAAAAAACCTTATAAACCTAGAATTCTATATTCAGTGAAAATATTCCTCAAAAACAAAGGTGATATAAAGAATGTTTCAGGTGGGTAAAAGATGAGAGGACTTACCTTCAGCAGGACTGGACTTTCAAAAATATTAAATAAAGCTTTTCAGGCAGAAGAAAAACAATACCAGGGGAAGACTTGAATATGGGGAGGAATGCAGAGTACTGGAGATGGTAAATATGTGGGTAAATATAAAACACATTTTTATTATAATTTTTTTAAATACAACTGAGTGTTTAAAGTAAAACTAGAATAATACATTTTGGTGTTTTTAATATATGCATAAGTAAGGGGTATGAGAGCTAAACACAGAGGGGAGAAGAGGAAAAGGAAATCCAATTAAATTTCCATAAGCTCCTTTATTATATTTGAAATAGTACAATATTAGTGAATATTGACTGTAATCAGTTAATTTTAGATATTGTAGGACACAGAGTAGCCCTTAAAAAAACAGTGGTGAGTAGACAAAAATTTTTAAAGTTCATAAATTGTGAAGAATGATGGCAAAGCAAAGACAAAAAGTAACAGATGAAACAAACAGAAAATGTCAACATGGTAGATTTAAAATCCCAAATATAAATACTTACATTAAATGTAAATGATCTAAATACATCAATTAAAAGGTACATCTTGTCAGATTAAACAAGGCAAGGTAGAATTATTTGCTGTCTAAAGGATACATTTTAAATAAAAAGGGAAGTTAAAAACAAAATGATAAAAATATATATTATGCCATTCGCTCATCAAAGGAAATACGAGTTGTGAGATAACTATCAGAAGAGTAGTCTTCAGGACAAAGAATTATACCAGAGATAAAAGTGGGTCATTCTGTAATGATAACGGTCAATTCATGTAGAAGACATTATAATCTTAAATGTTCAAAATGCATGAAACAAAAACTGACAGAACCGAAAGGAGAAATAGACAAATTTACAATTGTAGTTGGAGATGTTAATGCTCCTCTCAGCAACTAATACTGACAGAACAAAAAGATTAAAATGAATAACGATAGAGAATACATGAACTACATTATCGACCAACTGGTCCTAATTGACCTTTATAAAATACCACATCCACTCTATTGGGTTGAATAGTGTCCCCACCCAAATTAATGTCCACCTGAAACCTCAGGATATGTATTTATTTGGAATAAGGATCTTTGCAGATATAGTTAAGATAAAGATCTCAAGATATGATCATCCTGGATTGAAGGTGGGCTCAAATCCAATGATATCATCCTTATAAAGACTGAAAGAGGGGAGATACAAAGAAAGTGACAAAAATATCAAGGCATAGCTTGGAATATGTTTATGCTTCGTAGGAAAGCCAGAGATCATCTCTAACTCCTCCTTTTAGTTCTTAGTGGGCTCTTCAGCTGGATCTAAAAACCAGGTTGACTTCAGGAAGATCAACAAGAGAAAAGTATACAGATTTTATTAGTTTTACGTGTACAGGGGATTTTTGCAAGAGAGTGAAGACTGAAGAAGTGGTCAAAGCACGATGCTTTTATGCTTTTCAGAAAAAAAGAACTATAAAGTTGAGAAGAAATGGCAGGACAAATAATACCTGGCTAAGGGAGTCAATTTCCAGGGAAGTCACCAAGAGATATACAGGGGGAGTGTAAAACAGGTGGAAGATAAGAGTTATTTTATTAAGTATATTTATTCAGGTCCATTGCAACACCCAATTCCCAGTCTCTGGTGAGAAGGGCTATTTTCTCACCCTGGTATGGCAAGGGTATGCCTCCTACAGGAATCTGTATGGTTTGCTGCATGTAGGAAGAGACAAGTCAGTTAGACCTTTCTGAAACTATAATTTCTCCAATGTTTTAACTCAAAATAATAAGTACACCAATCTGGCATATTTTAGGATGGCACATTCTTTACTCCTTAAGCTTCTAAAAATCAAGGCACACCAAGAATCATTGACGGCCACTGAAGCTAAGGAGGAGGAATTGGAATGGATTCTCCCACAGAGCCTAGAAAAGGAACAAACCTTGTCAAAACTTGATTTCAGACTTCTGGCCTCCAGAACTCTGAGAGAATAAATTTCTGTTGCTTTAAGTAGCTTAATTTGTTGTAATTTGTTACAACAGTCCTAAGAAACTAATAACCCCCCCCCCCCCCCCCCCCCACTGACAGTGTAATACCCATTCTTTTTCTTTTCTTCAACTTTTATTTTAAGGTCTGGAGTATATGTGCAGGATGTGCAGGTTTGTCGCATAGGTAAACAGCTATTCTTCCTGATGCTCTCCCTCATGAAATCTTCGCCCATACCTATGTCCTGAATGTTATTGCCTAGATTTTCTTCTAGGGTTTTTATAGCTTTGGGTTTTACCTTTAAGTTTCTAATCCATCTTGAGTTAATTTTTGTATAAGGCATAAGGAAGGGGTCCAGTTTCAAATTTCTACATATGGCTAGCTAGTTCTCCCAGCACCGTTTATTAAATAGAGACTCGTTTCCCCATTGCGTGTTTTTGTCAGGTTTGTTGAAGATCAGATGGTTGTAGGTGTGCGGTCTTATTTCTGAGTTCTCGATTCTGTTCCATTTGTCTATGTGTCTGTTTTTGTACCAGTATCATACTTTTTGGTTACTGTAGCCTTGTAGTATAGTTTGAAGTTGTAATACCAATTCTTTACAAATGCACATGTAACTTTCACTAAGATTGACAAGTTGATCATTCTAAACACATTGAGATTTTGTAGAGAAACTTCCCAGGTGACAACAATATTAAATTAGAAATCAGCTACTGAAAAATGTTTTGAACTTACCAGTATTTTGAAACTAAACAAAAAACTCCTAAATAAATCATAGGTCAAGGAAGAAATCACAAGACAAACTAGAGAATACTTTGAACTGATGGAAAATAAAAACACAAAATCTATGGGAGGCAATTATGATAGTGATTAAAGTTACAGTTGTATGTTTTGCTTTAAATGCTTTTATTAAAAAGCAAGTCAAAAATTAATAATCTAAAAATCCATAATAAGAAGCTAAAAGAATATTAGCAAATTAAATACAAATAAATAGAAGAAAAACAAAGTCAATGAAATAGATACAGAAATCACAGAGAGAAAATCATAGGGGAAGAAAACCCAATAAAACCAAAAGGTAGTTCTCTAAAAAGATCAAAAACATCTGGCGGGCAAATGTTTGGTCACTCAGAGCGATAATCCCAGAGGTCTCTGAAGGCTCAATTGGGAGGATCACTTGAGCCCAGAAGTTCTACACTATAGTCAGTCATGATCCTGCCATTGCACTCCAGCCTAGGTGACAGAGCAAGACCCAATCTCTTAAAAAAATTATATTCCTCTATTATAATAATCATTTAAAAAATACAAAAACTAATATCAGGAATAAAATAAGAGAGAGAAATACATATCTTACAGACATTGCCAAACAATGAAGGAAAGTTACAAGCAAACAATGAAAATAAACTTAACAATCTACATGAAATTGTCAAACTATTTGCAAGCCACAAATTACCAAAATGGACTCGAAATGAAATAAAAATGGCTGCATATCTATGAACAAAATTGACTTTATAATAAAAAATGGAATGCAAAGAAAACCTCAGACCTGTATAAAATCTGTAAAACATTGTTAGTAATAACAAATCTCACATTTAGAAAATCGAAGAGAAGAGAATATACCAATTCATATGAAGTGTCTAAATTATTAATTATACTGATACCCAAACTTGAAAATCTAAAAATGTGTTTATACAAATAAGTGAGTGTAGTAAGTTCTCATAATAAAAAGTTAATATATTAAAAACACTTTTATTTTTACATACTAGCAATAAAACTTTGAAAATGGAAACAAAAAATAAAAGCTATAACTGTATACACTTGAAGCTGTTAAACATTAAGAGAAACTAATCAAGATCCAAATAAACGGTGAAATGTAACATGATGATTCAAAACAGTCACTTCTTGTCAAATCAAGTTATCAAGCCATTGAGTCCCAATAGCAAATTTCATGGTAAATTTTTCTAAAAATTGATGAGCTGATTCTAAAATTTATATGGAAATTCAAATACAATAGAATAGCCAAAATAGTGGCTAAAAATAAAATTGTTGGATTACAGGACTTACAGTAAAGCCACAGTAAAAAAATAATGTGGTATTCATGAATAGAAAGACACATAGATGAATGAAACAGGATAGGGAGTTTTGAAATAGATTCACGTATATGGTCAGTCAACTTTCACCAAAGGTGTAAAGTTTACAAAATTGAGAAAGGATCATTTTTCAACAAATGATGCAGGAACAGATGGATTTCCATTTATAAAAATGACCTTAGCCAATTGTTCATATTATACACAAAGAATAACCTAGAATTTATCATGCCATAAAAGCTAAACATTCCTTTTAAAAGAAAAATATCAAGAAAAGTTTTGCAACTTTGGGTTAGAAAAATATTTTTCTTGATATGTTTTTCTCTATGTGGCAAAAAATACATAACATAAAATGTACCATGTTAATCATTTTTAAGCATACAGTTCAGTGGCATTAATTATATTCACATTTGTTGACACAGATTTCCAGAACATTTTTATCTTGCAAATCTGAAACTCTATAACCATTAAACAATTCCCCTTTTTCCTCATCCTCCCAGCCCCTGGTAACCACCATTGTTTTGTTTCTTTTGTATGTTTTGTTGTTGTTGTTGTTGTTGTTGTTGTTGTTGTTGTTTCAAATGGAGTCTTCCTCTGTCACTCAGGCTGGAGTCCAGTGGAATGATCTTGGCTCACTGCAAACTCCGCCTCATGGGTTCAAGTGATTCTCCTGCCTCAGCCTCCAGAGTAGCTGGGATTGCAGGCTCCCACCACCACATCCAGCTAATTTTTGTATTTTTAGTAGATGGAGTTTCACCATGTTGGACCGGGCTGGTCTTGAACTCCTGACCTCAGGTGATCTGCCCGCCTTGGCCTCCCAAAGCGCTGGGATTATAGACCTTGAGCCACCATGGCCACCCACCATTGTTCTTTCTATTTCTATGAATTTGACTACATTTATATAAGTGGAATTATGCATATTTGTTTCCTTGTGAATTATTTATTTCATTTAGCATAATGTCCTCAAGGTTCATCCACATTGTGGCATGTGATAGAATTTTCTTCCTTTTTAAGGCTGAATAATAGTCCACTGTATGCATATATCACATGTTCTTTATTGATTAACTGATGGATATTTAGAATACTTCCATTTCTTGTCTATTGTGAATAGTGCTTCTATGACCCTGGGTATGCAAATATGTCTTTGGGATCTTGCCTTAAATTTTTTAGGGCAGGGGTTCCCACAGGGGTCTCCAACCTTGGGGCAATGGACTGGTACCAGTGTGTGGCCTATTAGGAACTGGGCCACACAACAGGAAGTGAGTGGTGGGTGAATGAGCATGACTATCTGAGCTCCTCCTCCTGTCAGAGCAATGGCAGCATTAGATTCTCCTAGGAGCATGAATCCCATTGTGAACTGTGCATGCAAAGGATCTAGGTTGCACCCTCTTTATGAGAGTCTAACTAATGCCTGATGATCTGAGGTGGAATAGTTTCCCTCAACCATCCCCCCTCCGTCCGTGGAAAAATTGTCTTCCATGAAACTGGTCCCTGGTTCCACAAAGGTTGGGGACTGCTGCTTTAGTGTATATATACTCAGAAGTGTGACTGCTGAATCATATGGTGTATTCGTTCCTTCTCACACTGCTATAAAGTAATACCTGAGACTGAGTAATTTATAAAGAAAAGAAGTTTAATTGGCTCACTGTTCTGAAGGCTGTACAGGAAGCATGGCTAGGGAGGCCTCAGGCAACTAACAATCATGACAGAAGATGAATGGGATGGGGAAGATGGCACATCTTCGCGTGGCCAGAGCAGAAGGAAGAGAGAGAGTGGGGAGGTGCTACACACTTTTAAACAAACAGATCGTGCAATAACTCACTCTTGCCATGACAAAACCAAGGGTGATGGTGTTAAACCATGAGAAGCTGCCCCTATGATCCAATCACCTTCCATCAGGCCCCACTTCCAACATTGGTGATTACAATTCAACATGAGATTTGGGTGGGGACACAGATCCAAACCAGATCATATGGTAGGTCTATTTTTTTTAAATTTTAGGAAGTGGTAGACTGTGTTTCATAGCATTTGCATTATTTTACAATCCCACCAGCAATGCACAAACGCCCCAATTTCCTCCACATTCTTATGAACACTTTGTTCAAGAATTTTCTGATAATGGCCATTCTTAAAGGATGTCAGGTGATATCCCTTTGTACTTTTCATTTGCATTTCCTTGATGATTAGTGATGTTGTGCATCTTTTCTTATGCTTGTTGGCCATTTGTACATCATCTTTGTAGAAATGCCTATTCAAGCACTTTACCCATTTAAAAAAAATTTTATTTTACTTTATGTTCTGAGATACATGTGCAGAATGTACAGGTTTGTTACATAGATATACATGTGCCATGGTGGTTTGATGCACCTATCAACCTGTCATCTAGGTTTCAAGCCCCACATGCACTAGGTATTTGTCCTAATGCTCTCCCTCCCCTTCCCCCCCACCCTTCACAGTCCCCAGTGTGTGTTGTTCCCCTCCCTGTGTCCATGTGTTCTCATTGTTCAACTCCCACTTATGTGTGAGAACATGGAGTGTTTGGCTTTCTATTCCTGTTAGTTTGCTGAGAATGATGGTTTCCAGCTTCATCCATGTTCTTGCAAAGGACATGAACTCATTCTTTTTTATGGTTGCATGGTATTCCATGCTGTATATATGGCACATTTTCTTTATCCAGTTTATCATTGATGGGCATTTGGGTTGGTTCCAAGCCTTTGCTGTAGTAAACAGTGCTGCAATAAACATGTGTGCATGTATCTTTATAGTAGAATGATTTATAATCTTTTGGTTATATATCCAGTAATGGGATTGCTGGGTCAAGTGATATTTCTGGTTCTAGATCCTTGAGGAATCTCCACACTGTTTTCCACAATGATTGAACTAATTTACACTCCCAGGTTATTCAATTTTTTGTTGAGTTGTAAGAGTTATTTATACATTATAGAAATTAACCCTTTACCAGATATGTAACTTCTAAAATGCCTTAGTTTATTCCATATTTTGCCTTTTCACTCTGTTGACTGTGTCCTTTGATGTACACATTTTTTCAAGCTTGATGTAGTCTCACTTTGTCTATTGCTGGTTTTATTGCCTGTGCTTTTGGTGTCATATCCAAAAAACATTGCCAATTCAATGTCATAAAGATTTTCTATGTTTCCTTCTAGGAGTTTTGTAGTTTTAGGTTTTACATTGCAGTCTTTATTCCATTTTTAGTTAGTTTTTATATGTTGTTAAATAAGAGTCCAGCTTTATTGTTTTACAGTTGATATTCAGTTTTCCTCACACCATTTGTTAAGGAGCCTGTCCTTTCTTTTAGGAGTGGTCTTAAGACTTTTTTTGTTGAAGGTTATTTGACCATATATTTGAGGATTTATTCCTGAACTCTCCATTATATTTCATTGTTCTATTTATCTGTCTTTATGCTTGTGTTACACTGTTTTTATTACTGCAGCTCTGTAATATGTTTTGAAATTAGGAAATGTGAACTTTTCAGTTTTGTTGTTTTTCAAATGTTTTGGTATTTTGGGGTTCCTAGAGACTCCTTTTAAATTTTCAGTATGTTTTCTTTATGTGGCAAATATGACATTGTGATTTTGAAAAGGATCGTAATGAATCTGTACATCTCTTTTTGTAGTATGGACAACTAAAGAATATTAAGTTTTTCAATCCATAAACATAAAATGCTTTTCATTTATTTGTTTTAATTTATTTCAAAAATATTTTGTAATTTTAACATACATGACTTATACCTCCTTGGTTAGATTTTTATTCCTAAGTATTTTATGATTTATGATCCTATTTCACATTAAATTGCTTTCTTAATTACATTTTTGGAAAGTTCATTTTAGTGTATAAAAAGAAAACGATTTCCATGTTGATTTTGCATCCTGAAACTTTACTGAGTTAATTTATCAGTCCTAACAGGTTTTTTTTTCAGTCTTTAGAACTTTCTACATATAAGGCTATATCATCATGAAAACAGATAATTTAACTTCTTTTTTCCAATTTGGATATCTTGCATTTCTTTTTATTGCTTAATATTTCTGGCCAGAGTCTCTAGCATTATGTTGAAAAGAAATGGTAAGAGCTGGGATCCTTGACTTGTTCCGGAACATAGGAAAAAGCTTTCAGACTTTCTTCGTTCACTGTGATGTTAGCTGTGAGCTTTTCAGAAATGGCATTTATTATGTTGCGGTACTTTCCTTCTATTCTTAATTAGGTTGAAAGATTTTATAAAATGTTGTTAAATCTTGTCAAATGTTTTTTCTGCATCAGTTGAGATGATCATGTGAATTTTGTCTCCATTCTGCTAATGTGCTGTATTACTCCAATTGTTGAGCCATCTTTGAATTCTAGGAATAAACCTACACCTTCACAGCTCCAGCTACTCCACACACAAACACTTTATGTTATCAATGTCAAAAATTACATCTTTATATATTATATATCCGTGAACATAGATGTAAATTTAAAATTTTTTTATCATTTAAATTCTATTCACTAAAATTACAATAGTACAGGTTACTATATTTGACCATATATTTACCTTCACTGGAGAAACTTATATATTCATACAGGTTCCTATTGCTGTCTATCGTCTTTTTGTCTAAATTTGAAGGACTCTAGCATTTCTTGTACAGCAGGCCTAGTGGCAACCTCAGCTATTATTTATCTGGGAAGCCATTCATTCCTCCTTTTTTTTGTGGGGGAGGGCATGGAGGAGAGAGTCTTGCTCTGTTGCCAGGCTGAAGTACAGCAGCATGATTTTGGCTCACTGCAACCTCCACCTCCCAGCTTCAAGTGATTCTCCTGCCTCAGCCTCCTGAGTAGCTGGGCTTACAGGCATGTGCCACCATGTCCAGCTAATATTTGTACTTTTAGTAGAGACTGGGTTTCACCATGTTGGCCAGGCTGGTCTTGAACTCTTGACCTCAGGTGATCTGCCTGCCTCAGCCTCCTAAAGTGCTGGGATTATAGGTGTGAGCCACTTCACCTAGCCACTTTCTCCTCCATTTTTGAAACACAGTTTTGCCACATGCAATATTTTTGATTTACATTTTTTCTTCCGAACTTTGAATATATCATCCCTCTACCATCCTGCAAATTTCTGCTAAGAAATCTGCTGATAATTTTTTGGAGCTCCCTTGAATGTGAATTGTTTTCTTTTTGCAACATTCAAGATTCTGTCTTTGTCTTTGACTTTAAACAGTTTGATTACCTGTCTTGGCATGTTTCTCTTTTGATTTATTATAATTTAAATTATGTGAGCTTCTTGAATCTGCATGTCGATTTTTTTCCTCAGATTTTATAATTTTCAGCCGTGATTTCTTCAAATAACTTCTCTGTTCCTTTCTGTTTCTCTTCTCTTTATGTGATTTATATGCTTACATTGTTCTCCTTGACAGTGCCCCATTAGTCCATTAAGCTCCGATTTCCTTCATTTTTCTTGCTCCTCTGACTTTAACTGTCTTCAAGCTCACTGATTCTTTTATCTGCCTAATGAAGTCTGCTGTTGAACCCAAGAAATTTTTCAGTTTAGTTGTTGCATTATTCAGCTTCAGAATTTCTATTCGTTACTTTTTTATAGTTTTTGTCTCTTTCTTATATTCTAATTTTGTTTATGGATAATTTTTCTGGTTTTGTTTAGTTGTCTATTTGGGTTCTCTTTTAGCTCATTTGGCATCTTTATAACAGTTGTTTTAAATTCTTTGTCAGATAGCTCATAGGTCTGAATTTCTTTAGAGTAAGTCTCTGAAATTTTTTTTATTTCTTTTATTGCGATTTATTACTTTGCCCCTTTGTATGCCATGTTTTTATATTTTTCTGGGATTGGGCATGTGTAAAAACAACCATCGTTCCTAGGCTTTGCTTTCTGGTTTCATGCAAGGGAAGAGCTTCACCAATCACCCTTGCTGAAGATTCTAGGACCTTTCATACCTTTTCTGATCTGTTGCTCCCTCTCATGACTGCTTGTGGAATTATACCTGTAGTGTATTGCTTGTCTGTTTTTGGGAGCTTCTAAACTCTGGTGCAGGTTCAATTAACGCTCTGAATCAGACAGGCAGCAACTCATCCCTTCAGCAGCCCTCAGACCAGCCCAGAATGTTGACTGTGTGGTCCATTCCTCTGTTTTCATCCCAACAGAGGATTCCCAGTATGAAAGGCTTCCTATCAATTGCATCATGCTATGCTGAATAGGGAGGGGGCTCAAATGAGCTCACCAAATGCTATGTGTTTTCTATTCTTTTTGCTGAAATCCTGTCTTGGTTTTATAATAGCTTGGATGTTATTGATTCTCAGCTGGTCTCTTGAGTTTTCATAGAGGTGTTCTGGTCCACATGTTCTTTTACTCAGTGTCTCTGTGAGGAAAGGAGGGCTTATAGCTTCTTAGTCTACCATGTTGCTTATATCCAGAAAGAGATTTCTTAAATTGGACACTAAAGGATCACCTACTAACAGTTACAAGATGAAAACCCTGGCTCAAAATATTTAAATGGATACTTTTCAAGGTAAAATATACAGATGACCAGTAAAAAATTGTATCATTCCTCATTAAATAAATGCAAACTAAATGTAAAATTATGCATCATTACACACATGCTTTAATGACTAAAATTTGTAAAATACTAGCAACTTCAACTTTTTCCAAGGATGTGAACCAACAATACCTCTTGTACATTTTTGGTTAAAATGTAAAATGGCAAAATCACCTTAGATAACAGTTAAGCAATTTTTTAAACAGTTAAATGTATACTTACCATACAACCCAGTTATTCCACCTTTATATATTTACACAAGATAAAGGAAAACATATACACACAGACACATGTGTACCCTAATGTTCAAGACAGTTATAGTCATAGTTCTCAAACATTTGAAACAATTAAAATGTTCATAAATGATTAAATGGACAAATATAACACAGTCTAACCATGATATAAAATACTACTCAACAATCAAAATGAACATATGACTAATGCATGCAAAATAATGAATGCATCTAAAAATATTATGCTGAGTGAAAAAAACCAGATTCAAAGAGAATATACTATATGATTTTATACATGAAATTATAGAAAATAGATAGTAAAAGGAAATAGAACTAGATAATTGGCAATTTACCTTAAATTTTAAAATTCCTTGAATTGAGGTTCTATTAATTTTCCATCTATTCACTTTTTTTGAATATTTCATCTAATCATATTTTAGAAATGGCTAGGCTCCATGCTTTTACATTAAAGGACTCTGACTATTCTACCAACTACTGTATTTTTTCTCTATATATAGAAAATCCTAACTACAAGTTTTTGCCCATGCCTATGTCCTGAATGGTGTTGCCTAGGTTTTCTTCTGGGATTTTTATGGTTTTAGGTCTCACATTTAAGTCTTTAATCCATCTTGAGTTAATTTTTGTATAAGCTATAAGGAAGGGGTCCAGCTTCAGTTTTCTGCATGTGGCTAGCCAGTTTTTGCAACACCATTTATTAAATAGGGAATCCTTTCCCCATTGCTTGTTTTTGTCAGGTTTGTAAAAGATCAGATGGTTGTAGATACATGGCATTATTTCTGAGGCCTCTGTTCTGTTCCATTGGTCTATATATCTGTTTTGGTATCAGTATCATGCTGTTTCGGTTACTGCGGCCTTGTAGTATAGTTTGAAGTCACGTAGCATGATGCCTCCAGCTTTGTTCTTTTTGTTTAGGATTATCTTGGCTATGTGGGTGCTTTTTTGGTTCCATATGAAATTTAAAGTAGTTTTTTTTCTAATTCTGTGAAGAAAGTCCATGGTAGCTTGATAGGGATATCACTATAAACTACTTTGGACAGTATGGCCATTTTCACAATATTGATTCTTCCTGTCCATGAGCATAGAATGTTCATAACTAAAACACCAAAAGCAAAGACAATAAAAGCCAAAATTGACAAATGGGATCTAATCAAACTAAAGAGCTTCTACACAGCAAAAGAAACTATCATCAGAGTAAACAGGCAACCTATAGAATGGGAGAAAATTTCTGCAATCTATCCATCTGACAAAGAGCTAATATCCAGAATCTGTAAGGAACTTAAACAAATTTACAAGAAAAAAAAACCATCAAAAACTAGGCAAAGGATATGAACAGACACTTCTCAAAAAAAGACATTTATGTGGCCAAGAAACATATGAAAAAAAGCTTAGCCTCACTGGTCATTAGAGAAATGCAAATCAAAACCACAGTGAGATACCATCTCACACCAGTTAGAATGGCTATCATTAAAAAGTCAGGAAACAATAGATGCTGGAGAGGATGTGGAGAAATAGGAATGCTTTTACACTATTGGTGGGAGTGTAAATTAGTTCAACCATTGTGGAAGACGGGGTGGCAATTCCTCAAGGATCTAGAACCAGAAATATCTTTTGATCCAGCAATTATAAATTATTCTACTATAAAGACACATGCACATGTATGTTTATTGCTGCACTGTTCACAATAGCAAAGACTTGGAACCAACCCACATGCCCATCAATGATAGACTGGGTAAAGAAAATGTGGCACATATACACCATGGAATACCATGCAGCCATAAAAAACGATGAGTTCATGTCCTTTGCAGGGACATGGATTAAGCTGGAAACCATCATTTTCAGCAAACTGACACAGGAATAGAAAATCAAACACTGCATGTTCTCACTCATATGTGGGAGTTGAACAATGAGAACACACGGACACAGGGAGAGGAACATCACACACTGTGGCCTGTCAGGGGTTGTGGTGCCAGGCGAGGGACAGCATTAGGAGAAATACCTAATGTAGATGACGGGTTGATAGGTGCAGCAAACCACCATGGCATGTGTATTCCTATGTAACAATCCTGCACGTTCTGCATATGTATCCCAGAACTTAAAGTATAATAATAATTAAAAAAAAAGAAAGAAAATCCTAACTACAAAAACTGACCATTATTAATAAGCCAAATCATTGACACATCCATGGATAAAAACATATCAACTGATAAGAATGTTTTAAGAAACAAATTGATTAGTTAGCTTAACTAAGCATTAACTCAGATTTTTAAATTCTACATATATATATACTGCATATATATATTTATTTATTTATGATGGAAATGCAGTAGCTTTTTTCTTAAAGATTAAAGTATAGGTTTCTTGATACATATTATTTTTCTTTCCATTTGCAATTACTCTCATATTTTATGTTTGCTTACATGACATCCACATTTGAGAAAATTGCATGTGCTTTCTAGATTATAATAAAAGTTTCTATTGGACATTTTTTCTTCTAAGAGCCAATTTAGTCTACGTAAGAGTAAATGTGAATATTTTTTCTAAGTAAGAGTACATGTGTGGATATTTGAATTCTATTTAAGTTTGTTTATTGAATAGAAATTGAGAATTGTTTAACTAGTTTTCACACTTCTTCAACAGGTCTAGGAGTTGAAAGCAAAAGTTGATATTATGTTCTGGATTATTTAGTTCTCTTATTAAGTTCTGAAGATATGAGAATAATCTTAATCTAAACATGTGTTCAGACACTTCACATATTCATTCCTGCATCTAGAGAAACTAAAAATTTCTTCCAGAACAGGCTTTTTACTCATTTTTCACGTTGATTGTCTCCAGGGCCAGACAGAATTAAAAATTACGGCATTTCACCTGTACACATACTTTTTAACAATGTATACAAGTTTTGCTGAGCTTAGAAATTATGCTGAAGGTTAATTTGTGTTCAGAGCAAAGGGTGACTTCTTTCTTATTGCAAACTATTTCGCTATCTCAATCTTTTCATCTAACAAGAGGCAGAATTTCCTTCAGAAAGTCATAGCCTTGCACGAATACAAATTAGGAGTCAAACAAGCAGTCCTCAGGAAATATAAAAGTTAATAGTAAGTGACCTGATTTGCATGCACGTCCCATCGAACAAGACTGTTCTAGATTTGATGGCTTAGTGAGAAAATGATTTTTCCTTTAAATCCTGACAGTATGTTCTTGCTACTATCTTCACTATCTCACCATGGTTAAAAAATATCCTGTCATGAGATGGTGAGCAAACGCAGTATGTATTTTAAAAGACAAAACTATCTATGATTCATCTCACTTAGGCAAGTGTGCTTAACATCTTAATAAAGGATGGCTTAGAATTTGGCAAAACTCTGACCTCTAATATTAGACAATATAGAGACAAAAGTACATGAAGCCCATGATTATTACTTTTCAGGGTTCAAAAGAAGATAAGCGATCATCATTAATAGTGAACAATACAAGCATTCCCAAATAAGAACAAACTAAAAGAAATAAGGATACACTTATGCTCATTGATATGTGTAAGTAAGCATGCAAAAAATAATGATAAGAACCAATTTTTTGGGAGAATCCAGGCTGCATTTAAGAATTCTTGATTGGAATCAATATTGATCCATTCATCTGTCTCTATCTTGAATGAGAGATCAATGTTAATAATTAAGTAAACTTCAGACAATATATTTCCTGTGCATGAATGAGAGTCTACAAAATTTCAAATATGATTTTGTAGGAAGCTCAGTTACCTTTCTTCTGAAATTTTTTTCAAAATTGATCTACGGCTGACATTAATACACAGAAAAATAGCACATGATTGATATCCATATTCATACATAATATATATTTGGGTGTTCATATATGTGTTTAGTGTGTATGTTTTAAAGAAAGAACTTCAAAAGGAAAATCTTGTGCACACTTTAGAAAGATAGTCCCCATTATTTTATTATTAATTTAGGTAAATAGATTTTTTAAATAATATTAATATGATCTCAATGGATCATGTTTTCTTGATGTATTAGCAACATTTGAGGGCCTGTTCTTTGGAAAGTGTCTACACTTGAGTGTCTGATTTTTTTGGTGTTTTCAACTTATAGTATATTACTACTGCCAACTAACAGTATTGTAGTTTATTTGTTACAAAAATGCCGGGGGTTTGGTCTAGGTCCTGCTGCTCTCCTCACAGAAAGCCAATCACTGAGACAGCTACATTTGAGCATCTGCTCTATGGAAAGTTCTTGCAAAACTCTGAGCACGCAAAAATAACTACGGAATATGTCTACTTTCAAAATTCATAGTATAATAAGCTTTACTAAATTTGAAATACTAAAAAGACAGCACAAAATAATTGCAATCTCTAAAAGAAAAAACCTCAAGACTTCTTATATCTTTCTAAAGTGTTTTGAGAAATATTCCATATTTTAATCTATTTGCTAAATGTTATTGTAAATTTCACAGATTATTTTTATTAAAGTAATACATGCACATAGTTTAAAATTGCATTGGCTTAAAATAAAGGACAATGATTTCTTTCTCCATTGTTGACTTTGTTAACCCCACTTGAAGAACTCCTATAAAGTACGTATTTCCATTTTTCTATGGTTATTTTCAAATCTCTAAATAATATGCTCATGTGGCCCTGTCTTGATGCTCCATTGTCGTTGACATTTTATAAAATAAAAATATTAGCAAATATATTGTTCTGTCACCAGTTTACAACATGAAGGATAGAATTTACATTCTCCACAATCATAATTTGATGTGACCTTTGCCCATTAATTACTTTTAAATGTTGAAAAGTTAATACACTAAAATATACATTATTATGAATGTATAAATATTATTTAATGTAATGTCAAGTAGTATGTTATGATGATATGTTCTTTCTTGAACAAGTTTTTTGGTATTTTGTATTTTTACTCCATCATAGACTTAAGGAGTTAAAAAACTAATTTATACTACATTTTTATTAATTATTTTTAATTTTTGCTTTTTCCCAAATATAGCATCTCAAATTTTGCTGAGATCACAAGATTTTTAAAAAGTTTATTTCTGTTCTCTTAATTGTCTCTCTTTGCACAGGGTCTGTTTTCTGCTTATTTTGGTCTTTTCTTCTTTGTTTTTTCTTCTAATTTTTCTTAGGAGTGTTCTTTCTTATCCTGTTATATTTAAGAATGAAGCGATGGAAAGGTTTTTGGCATTTCTCAGTGTCTTACTGGATGTTGCTGACTGGCAGGATTTGCATAGGAATTCGTTGTTGGGCAGCTATTACATGAAGGTATCACAAGTAAAACAAAAAATGGCTTCATTTTGCAGCACAAATACATTAGCTGAAGCATCATCTCATAATCACTTTCATTTCTGTAAGAAATCGTTCATAAATATGTGTGTGTTTGCATTCTTCTGGCAAAAACGTAAACATCATTCTCTGTTCTCTTCATGTAATTGTTTGGAGAGTCTACTACGTCGTGGAGGTTTCCTCCATCAGTGCTTTGTTTCCTACCTAACTTCTTCCTCAGCTTCCACCATCCAGCTGAATCGGGAGCCCTGTTGTTTTGCTATGTGCATGTTCTATATTCCAGCTGTTCTTCTTCTATTCCATTTCCCCCAACACTCCTCTTACACATGATTTCCCTCATTCTACTGTTCTACTTTAAACACTTCTTTTGTTCTACTGTTTCACTTTAAAAACTCCTTTATTCTCATTACAATGTATGCTCAGGAAGGAGAAACTAAACGCTTGTTCTGCCTATGAACAAGTGATCTAGCTCCTAATTTTCCATCTATAAAATGAAAGGGGTTCAGATATTTGGCTTAAATTAGCATTCCCCTCACTATGTACCTCAGAATACTTGTTCCATGAAGTATTAATAGATATTTTATGATTAAATAATAGATGCTGCATAATCTATCCACTGCTAGAGACTTACATACACTTTACTATATGAACATCTCTGAAAATCCAGCAAAGAAACTTGTTTAACATTTTGTAAATCGACATTACTCACCGTGAAAATCTATAATTAATGAAGAACCTATACTATCTCAAAGAACTAGCAGATTTGTAAAAATTTTATATATAATGACTCTATGAAGTTAGGAAAAAGTCTATGTCACAAATGTCCTACAATGGAAAATGGGAAATTTTCACAGCACATTCGATTGTTTGTTTAGAAATTATTGTAAAAACACTGCAAAAAGAAGCAATCAATGGAAGTACTAAAGAGGAAAGACCTCATGAATAGTCTACTCTTAACTGACATTTGTGAAACATTAAGATACCTACTTACTAATATAGTCAAAAGTGTAGACCCTGCCAAACATTCTTGGTCATTGTGTAAATCTGTACTTACGAGAAGAAAATAGTTTAAAAGAGATGACCTAATTGCTCTAATGCTTATAGGAATCTAAGAAAATCAAAACTCTGCAAAAAAAAAAATTATGAATGGTTAAATAATAATGCTGATTATCATGCATGCTGATTTTCTTGGTGTTTTCAACTTACAGTGTATTATTACTGCCAACTAACAGTATTGTATATTTGTTATCAAAACACCGGGGGTTTGATCTAAGTCCTGTTGCTCTCCTCTCAGAAAATCAATCAATGAGACAATGATTGCTGGGGAAGAAGGCTTTATTTGGGTGCTGCAGATCAGTCTCAAATTCATCTCCTTAATGGACTAAAATTAAGGGTTTATATAGCAGGGAAGAGGTGTAATTATGTGTGAGTATACAGGAATTAGGGAAGGATGAGGAAGAGAACTTGGTCAACTGACAGCAGGTGATCAGTTAGGCAATCAGGACAGGTGAGGGGTCTGGCATTTCATTGTCCAGATATGGAGATCTGGTACGTTTCAGTTCCTTAATACTATCTAGGAGACCTGATGTTTGGTTTCCTGAGAAAGGAACTGAGATAAGACAAATGTAACTTTCTCTAGTTTTAAGACTGGGAAGGTCAATTTCTAGGTTTATTCAAGAGAAACCATAAAGCTCATTTCTATGGGATAGTAGGGCCAGTTTTATATTCAGCATTGAAGTTTAAAACAAGGCTATATAAAACCTTATCTAAATATCAAAATTCCTTGAATGAAGGGTAACTTTTTGTAGTTGGGAAACACAGCTAAAGTTAACTCTAAGTTTTTCTCCTTATTTCATATGGTCTCTACACAGATCCTGACTTCCAATCAAGGTCCATCTTGTCTCATATATATATATATAGAGAGAGAGAGAGAGAGAGAGACAGAGCCTTGCTTTGTTGCTCAGACTGGACTGCAGTGGTGCGATGTCCATTGCAACCTCTGCCTCCCAGGTTCAAGCAATTCTCCTGCTTCAGGTGTTTTATATTATTTTATTATTTATTATTTGTTGGCTCTATATCCCTTAGTCTCCCTATCTAAACTGTGATTTCTTGAAAGCATATTAATTTTATTCAACACCTACCTATTAGTGAACCCATCATAATTATTAAGATGCTTGTTGATTGATTGGAATGCAAAAACGAGAATCAAGATAGTTCTTTTTAAGCCAAAATATGAATCATGTGAAATGAAACTTCCAGTACACATTACAGAATTTGAGAGAATATGGAAATTCATCAGTAATTTTGAACTGTTTTTATTAATAAAAAAACGTATGATAAATGCCCATATATTTTGACCCAATGAGCTGCACAAACACATTTACATCCTAATTGAACATATATTTTGGCAGTATTCACAGAATCTTGAAACATAACTATGGAGTCTCCACTTTAAGACCCACAACTACTCTAATGAATAAAAACAAACAAGAAGATACATTCTCTACAATCTTTTGTACATTAAATAAAACCAGTAACCGCCTAAAAGAGATATCTATAGATGTATATAGATACATGTGTGTGTATATATATGTGTGTGTATGTGTATTAGATACCTTACATACACACACACATATACATATACACACACCCAAACATTTATACAAATATAATACATGTTCATGTTTTGGGAATTTGCTTTCATTATGTAATTGTCAAGCATCATGCAACCTCAGATTGTTTTTTTCAGCCTATTGGCACATATAGCTGACATTATTCTATGTAGTATATTTTAATATGTCGTCCATAATTGTCTATGTAACTTAAAATATCTCTCTTGATTGAGTAACAGAACTAATAAAGGCTATTCAAATATAATAACAATGCTTCGAAGTTTTACCAAAAATATAAACAATTATTGAAGGATAGATAATGAACTGGATACTTTGTATAATTAAAATTTAATTATATATTATTATTGCCTTCAAATATAACTAAAATAAAATAAGAAAAAGTATAAATAAACGTATTAATTTTAATTTATTAATAAGTTACCTATAACATAAACAATAGAAGAAAAACAAGAAGGTTATGAGGAATAGCTTTATAAGAAGGTAACAATTAAGCTGGATATACTAGCCTCTGTTAATACTTGAAGGACCTGAAGTTTCCTTAAGCCTTTTTTTTCTTTTATTCAATGAGTACATAATGCATGCCTACTATGAACCAAAGATATTTATGATGGTAGAAAATCTTCAATTTTTAAGACTAGATATGGTTCACTAAACTTTCTAAAGTCACCAGATCCTACATAGTGATGAATTTAGGTAATACTATGTTTGATCTAAAAGTACATGTGAATTTAAAGCAGTAAAGTAGAGTTTTGATTATGGCTTGTAAAATACATTCAAGGACATATTTTAAAAGTGTCACAACATTGTTTTGATTGATTGCAACAATTTTTAGAAAAAAAAGAGGATTTTAAAGGACAACTTGTACTGAAAAATTGTTAGATTAAAGATAATTATTTTTATAAGGTATAGCCACACCAAAGATCCACAGGCTTAAAACAGCATTAACTAAGATCTAAGATAAAACAAGGACAAGATTTATAATGTTGCAGATCATTTAGACATGACTTGTTTCTTCTTCCTTGCTGATTAAGATAATTATTAATATTCCATAGCTCATACATTTAGTGTAAGACTTAAGTAGACCAAACTTATTAAGCAATTTGCTTTTTGGAGAAAAATTTGCTCAGCTAAGTGAGTATGAGATATATACTGTCACGAATTAATTCACTTGATTACTGTTTTCTTAAGTATTTTTCTAGGAATCCTAGCCCAAAGAAATGTTTCTATAGTCAAAATAAATTTCAAGCCACAGACTCAGATGTTCAAGGAATATAATATTCTATACTTTTTTTCATTAAACACAGTTCTATTTTGAGACTGTATTCCAACTGATTATAGAAATACAGTTTTAATCACTCAAGGACCATAGAAGGATAAGGAACTCTTGGTAGGATTTGTTGTTGTTTACCACAGATAATGTCTTCTGAGATGCCCTTTTCCCTTTCTCATGCTTGGTGACTAGGCCATGCAGGCCACCCCTAAACCATCATTGCATGCTGTTCAGGGCTGCTGGCTCTCTGTGCTAGGTCCACACTGGTCTCATTCACATAAGAAACATTCTTCTGCTGCACTTTCATGGAGCCAGGACACAGGCTCCCTGTGCTTTAATTTATCAGCTTTTTGTTTCCCCTATGATACTTCTCTCTTCCATCCAGTTCACACACACACACACACACAAGAAATACCTTATGGAGTTTCCCAAGAGGAAACCTAATCATACAGGCTATTCTAAAAATTCTGAATCAGAAATCCTTTTCAATTTGACATTCTTAAAACTTGTTACAGGGCACTTTAAAACAAACATCTATTAGCATTCACCAGAACGAATGTTCCCAAGAACACAACTTGAGAAACACCTGGATTCATCCTTACAATATTTTGGTAGCAGTAAATGTGCAATTAAAACTTATTGCTACTGTTTAGAAATAAGGGAGAAAACTGTATAAATAAAGTTACTGAAGTGTTTTGACGTGCAATGACATCTAATTTAAAATTCTGTTCAGTTTTATTTTTAAATATTTTTGTTTTGGAAAGAAATATTTAAAATAGATGCTCAAAGAACAGAATAGGACATTTTATCATAAACCCAAATTATGTAATTTTGAAGTAGTTTCCTTGTTTCAGAGGAACGCCTACAGTCCTTCCCATGAATCTGATACAATTAGTAGATAATGAATGTCCTTTGTAACATGCACTAAAGAAAGAGCAGTTGGCTTGCCATGTAATGTCATGCTTGGGCATTTCATTAGGTTTATATAAAGCCTTACTAGTTAGATCTCAAAAATCTAAGACCTTTTCAACAGTTTGCCCTTTTAGGTCCACTCCACAGTTAGACAATTATTTACATTATTTTTAAGTATTTTTAATTCTCTAATGGGAAGTTAGAAAGTAGATAAGCATATATTTAATATCATCATAAAAGCATTACTATACATTTTGGAATCAGCATCATGATGCATTGTATGTCCAAATTAATGTTCCTTGGGAAACAGTATATAAATTTACGATTCGTGTTATCAGAATTATCCTATGAAATTAACTCTGAATCCACAAGCAGAGCTTTGTATATTAAAAACTAGTTTCATCTGTAGATTTGAAATGTTCCTGATTTGCTTAAGGCTTCCCCCCTCCCCATATTTCTAAGTGTCATAAAAGTGAGTAATGGTAATGAGATTAGGACGTCTTTATTTTTCTTTAGATTGTCAGTGCCATCTGAATATGTTAGTATTTGATGCTTTGGATTTGAGAATCTCTGCAACAAAAAATAAATTAAGTAAACTAAAGATTAGTGCAAGTAAGTGAGAAACACGTAAATACAGGGATTATGTAGATCGTGAACATTTGCTGGATGATATGACAAGATAAATGTTTTTTGTGTCATGGAAACTGTAGAACTTTTAAAATCTTACCTTTACACAATTGACATACTGAAAATATTTTGATTTTTACTATAACAATGTATTTTAAACATAATATTTTAACATGTAAATATTATTTTAAAAATTTATTAAATAAATGGGTTTAAAATACAGACAAAACTGGAATTTATAACCCCTCTAATTTTATTTTTTTTCCACATATAAGGCTAATAAAAATGAAATTAAGAGACTGAAAAACAGTTGAAAAGCCACTCTTATGGGAGACTAAGGAGAAAAGAAAATCAGAAATCATGGCTCTATCCCTAACTGGCTGTTTGCCATTTGGCCAGAAATTTAATTAATGTGCCTAAAATTCATCAATTATAATAAATGTCTGCCATGTAAAGAAAATTTATGACTTAATTAATATAAGACTGTTATGACATGTTGCATTCAAAGTCCTCCTATAGTGTCAACTGCTATATATTCATCTGAAGTTATGTTTTATCATTAAGCTACTGTCCCACCACGTACTAATGCCTGTCAGAGTGTTGGAGGTGGTAAATGACTGAGATTTATTTATCTTTGACAAACTTCTGCCCTATAATAACAGGGTACTTTGGATAATGGTCCTGGGTAGTATTTGGTTTGTCATTAGTGTAAGGTATTGGATGTTTTTAGAACTAGTATAGGAAAGCAGAAACAAACATAAACGCTATTATCCTAAAATGACAAAATCAATACCAATTTGAACGATCATGCTGAAATCTTCCTTGGGCAGCTTTCCATCTCTGCATTGATGATCAAGCAGTAACTCAGAAGTAATAGAAAGTATAACTCTCACACCACAAGAGCTTTCAGAATGCAAACGGAGTGCCTTAAGCTGAGTCAGTCATAAAACTGGGTAGGCAGATAGAATGAGGAATAGTAGTTCTCAATATGCCAATGAATTTTAAATCACCACCCAGTCAATTTTATAAGATGCCACCCAGTTAATTTTATAAGATGCCACCCAGTCAATTTTATAAGAAATCTCACTGGTGCAGTAGAGATTTGTCTCCACCAAATTTTATTTTGGTGGCAAAATTCTGTCAGCATGATGACATGATCTGATTGTACAAAAGTAAAATGTAAAATTAAAGATAATTTTTTTCACTACCAGAAAAAAATCTAGGGGCTTAAAAATGAAAATTTCTCCTTTTACATAAGATTTATTATTTATTCATTCTATTTATTTATAATTACTATTGTAAACTAAATTTTATTAAATGTACAAAATTATTTTTATGTCTTTACTTTTTGTGATAGAGTACTGATTGCCATTTATATAAAAATTTGGACCCAATTTTAATTAGATACATATCAAGTGAGTTTTTTTGTGGACCAATTTTTTTGAGAAATGAGAAACTTCCTCTATGTGTCAAGACCAGAACTCAAAATAATTGTACGTTTGATACTTAACCCAATGATCACATTGTACCAGGGATTATTTAAACAGATTTCAATTTATATCATAAATATACGTAGTTACAAAACTGCTAATCTCCACAATCTTGAGCAAATCATATCAATGATGAAATAAGAAAATACTGTGAGGGCAATGTGTTATGTTCAAATTATATCGATGCACACATATATCTATAAAATTATAATTTTGAAACCATAGCCACATATGAATGCAAAACAAAACTGTGTTTTTTGCATGGACATGATGTATTGCGTTATTTTAACAACATTTGGGGTGCCCTTTTTATTATAAAGTAACCTTGTTCAAACAGTTCATTTGGAAAACATTAAAATGTAAAAAAAAAGAAAAAAAAATTACTTCTAACCAGACCACTCAGTGATTACCTTGAACACCTGAGATGATTTTTCAAAATATCTTTTTCTATTCTAATGCAATTAAATCAAATGCAATTAAATCGTTTGTAAAATCAAATGATTTTACAAAAAATATATTCATTTTTTTCTACTTCTTTACATTTGCCAAAATATTTTGAACGTTTTTTAATCATAAGATATTCTTTTATACCACCCTATTAAATAGGTTACATGTGTGCCATTACTTATTTAATTAAGTTCTTCTATTTAAAAATATTTTATTGTGCTAGGAACTTAACATGAGATCAATTATCTTAACACATTTTTAGTGTACAATGCAGTATTGTTGACTATAAGCACGATGTTGTGCAGCATATCTCTGGAATTTATTCATCTTGTTTAACTGAAACTTTATGCCCGTTGTTTTAGTAACTCCCCATTTCACCCTTCCTCAAGCCCCTAAAAACCACCCTTTCACTTTTGGATTCTATAAATTTCATTATTTTAGATACTTCATATAAGTGGAATTATATACTATTTATCTTTCTGTGACTACCACAATGCCTTCAACATTCACCTATGTTGTTGCATATTGGAGAATTTTCTTCCTTTGTAAGACTGAATAGTATTCCATTGTATATATGTAGACAAATATATGTATACCACATTTTCTTTATCTATTATTCCTCATTGATGAATATTTAGATTGTTTCCACATTTTGTTTCTTGTTAATAAGTGCTGCAGTGAACATAGAAATGCTAATATCTCTTGGGAGATCCTAATTTCATTTTTTTGATAAGTAAACGGAAGTGTGTTTATTACATACACTTCTTTATTGAATTGTTGGATCATTTGGTATTTGTATTTTTAATTTTCTGAGTAACCTCCATATTGTTTTCCATAGCAACTGTATCATTTTGGATTCCTATCAATAGTGTAACAAGGGTTGTAATTTCTCCACGTCCTCACCAACACCTGTGGTGTTATGGTTTTTTCATAAAAACCATGCTGAGAGATGTGAGATAATATCTCATTGTGGTTTTGCTTTGCATTTCCCTGATAATTAGTGATGTTGAGCATCTTTTCAAACACCTATTGGCCATTTGTGTTCCTTCTTTAAAGAAATGTCTGTCAAAGTCCTTAGTCCATTGTTTAATTGGGTTATTACGGTTTTTTTTTTTTTTTTTTTTGCTATTTAGTTGCAGGAGTTTCTTAAATATTTTGGAGAATAACCTATTTTAAAATATGTGGTTTGCAAATATTCTCTCCATTCCATAGATTGAATTTACTTTTTGACTGTTTCCTTTGCTGTGCAAAAGCTTTTTTAGTTTGATGTAATTGCATTTGTTCATTTTTGCTTTTGTTGCCTGTGTTTTTGGAATCATAGCTAAGAAATCATGTCTATGACCAATGTTGTGAAGCTTTTTTATTTGTTTTCTTCTAGTAGTTTTAAAATTTTGGTACTTACGTTTAAGTCTTTTATCTACTTGGAGTTGATATTTGTGTGTAGTATAGCATAAGTGTTTAATTTTACTCTTCTGTATATGGATATCCAGTTTTTGCAACATCATTTATTGAAAAGGCTATCCTTTTCCTAGTCTGTATTATTGGCACTATTGTCAAAGTTTAGTTGATGATATTACATGGATTTATTTCCAGGGTCTTTATTCTAGTCTACTGGCCTATATGTCTGTCTTTATTCCAGTACCATGAATAAAGAAAGAATAAAACTCACATGATCATCTCAAAGGATGCAGAAAAATCATTTGACAAAATTCATACTGGAATCAAACTGCTTTGATTACTACAGCTTTGTAATATATTTTGAATTAGGAAATGTGATTCCTCCTGCATTCTTTTGTTTTCCCAAAATTCATTTGGTTATTTATGAACTTTTGTGGTGCCATATGAATTATAGCACTGTATTTTCTATTCCTATTAAAAAATGCTATTGGATTTAGATGGGAGTTTCATTGCATCTGTAGAGTGCTTTGAGTGGTATGGACATTTTACCAACATTAAGTGTTTCAATTAAAGAACATAAGTTATTATTCCATTTTTGTGTCTTCATTAATTTGTTTCATTAATGTTTTGCTGTTTTCAATATACAACTCTTTAACCTCTTTAGTTATGTTTCTTCCTAAGTACTTTTCTGGTGGTATTATAAATGACAGTTGCTTTTCTGATTTCCTTTTCAGAGAGGTCACTGTTAATGTATACTAGGGCAACTGAGTTTTTATGTTGATTTTGTATACTGCAATTTTACTGAATTCATTAGCAGTTCTAACTTTTTTTGGTGGAGTTGTCAGTGTTTTCTATATATAAGATGTCATCTGCTAATAGTAACAATTTTACTTCCTTCTACTTTGGGTGTCTTTTATTTCTTTTTCTTGAACAATTTTTCTGGCTAGGAATTCCAGTATTATGTTAAATGGATGTGGCAAGGGTAGGCCTCCTTGTCTTACTCCTGATCTTAGAGGAAAAGCTGTCAATTCTTCACCATTGGGTATTACAGTAGCATTGGGCTTTTCATATATGGTGTTTATTATGTTGAGGCACTTAGCTTCCTTTCCCAGTATGTCAAGAATTTTTATCATGAAATGATGTTGAATTTTGTCCAATTCTTTTTCTATATCAACTAAGATAATATCAAGATTTTTATCTTTTGTTCTGTTAATGTCATACATCACATTAGTTGATTTCCATAGGTTGAACCAACCTTGCATTCCAGGAATAAATCCCACTTGATCATGCTGTATGATCATTTAAATGTGCTGCTTGGAACAGCTACCTAGTATTTTTTTTTTGAGGAGTTTTACCTTATATTCACCAGGGATATTGACTTACAGTTTTGTTTTCTTGTAATGTCTTTGTGTCTCTTTGGTAATGCTGCTTTTAAAAAATTAATTTGGAAGTGTTTCTTTCTATTAAATATTTTTTGAAGATTTTGAGAATCATTATTAATTTTTTAAGTGTTGGTATAATTGATCCTGGGCTGTTTATTGAGAGGATTTTTGTTATGGATTCCATCTTCATACCAGTTGTGGTTCTCTTCAGGCTCTCTATTTTTTCTTGACTAAATCTTGCTAGGTGGTATGTGTGTAAGACTTTATCCATTTCTTCTGGGTTATCCAGTTTGTTGGCATATAACTGTTCATAGCAGTCTTTATAATTCTTTTTATTTCTTTGGCATAAATTTTAAAGTCTTTTTTATTTCTGATTTGAGTCTTCTCCCTTTTTTTATCCTTAGTGTAGCTAAGGGTTTGTCAATTTTGTTTACCTCTTCAAAAACTTAACTCAGTTACATTGATTTTCTTCTATTGCTTTTCTATCTTCTAATTCATGTACTTCGATTCTAATCTTTGTTATTTCCCTTCTTTTGC
This sequence comes from Gorilla gorilla gorilla, assembly GCF_029281585.2. NCBI lineage: Eukaryota > Metazoa > Chordata > Mammalia > Primates > Hominidae > Gorilla > Gorilla gorilla. The sequence goes on from NC_073243.2 coordinate 76,240,561, forward strand.
TTGATTTAGGTTTAGTTTCTTCTTTTTCTAAGTCTTTGATGGGGTAAAGTTTTCTTATTCACTTGAGATCTTACTTATTTAATGTAGGAATTTATCAAAATAACCTTTCTTTTAGTACTTCTTTTTCTGCATTCCATATGTCGGTATGTTGTGCTTTTATTTTTGTTTTTGTTTTTATTTGTCTCGAGGCATTTTCCAGTTCACCTTTTTAAATCATTTTTTAATCAATGATTGTTCAAGAGTGCTTTTTAATTTACACATAGTTGTACATTTTTCTGTTTTTTTTTTCTGCTACTGATTTCTAGTGTTATTGCACTGCAGTCAGAAAAAGGTAATTGGTATGATTTCAATCCTCATATATTTGTTAAGTCTCATTTTGTGACCTAACATGTGATCTATCCTGGAGAAAGTTTCATATACTCTTGAGAAGAGTGTGTATTCCTCCCATGTTAGGTAAAATGTTCTACATATTTTTGTTAGGTGCACTTGCACTACAGAGTTGTTTGAGTCCTCTGTTTTCTTATTGATCTTCTGTCTGACGTTCTATCTGTTATTGAAGGTAGGCATTAAAGTCTCCTATTATTATTTTATGGCTGTCTATTTTACCCTTTGGTCTGTTAATGTTTGCTTTATATATTTAGATATTCTGATGTTGGGGCATATATATTTATGATTATTATATTTTCCTAGTGGATTGACCCTTTTATCATTATAAAATGTCCTCATTTGTCTCTCATGAGAGATTTTGACTTAAAGTCTATTTTGTCCGGTCTCCCTATAGCCAGTCCTGAACTCTTTCGTTTACCACTTGAATGGGCTACCTTTTTCAGCCCTTCACTTTAATCCTATGTGAGCCCTTAAATATGAAGTTCAGGTAACTGGAAACTCTCTCAAACAAATCATTTTTGGTTTTGGAAACTTCATTACATTAGCCTGTTTGATTAAATCATTGGCACCGGAAATCACCTAATGGCTTTATATGTGTGTATATATATTAAAATAGATTAATATGTGATATATATATATACACACATATATATATACACATATATATATATATATTTCACAGCATCAGTTATCCCACCTCTCCATGATCCCTTTCATCAAAATGATCATCTAAGTCAAAAGGTACTGATACATCACTAGAATTCCATTCAGTCATGAGTAATTAGTGCAGCCTATTATCATATCATATGGAAATGTCTCTCACGCAGAGGACACTCAGGTTTGCAGCCTCTCATTTAGTCTTGTCAGGTGCCAAACACAGGAGTAGTCTTGGCAAAGATACAGCTTCACCCTTTAGGCTTGTGATATAATTGAGCTAAAGACAATATCATCTTTTGCTCTGAGCCTCTTCTGAGATGTTAATGTAATATTAGATTTCCCTCAATTCATAACCCAGTTATTTATGTCTTTATTTCAGCTATTATTTCTCTCTCCTTTGATTTCCAAACTTTTTACCTTTGGATGGGACATTAGAATTAGCAACTATGCTAGTCTAGACATTAGGCAGTAATACCAGTTTAGCAAGTACCTCCTCCTCAATATATATTTGTTGACATTTTTCTACATTTACCAGTGTTATAACTATTAAATAATGGTGACCAACCAGAGTAAAAAGAACACAGTGTTGTTCATAAAATGAATTTTGTTAGTTCTATAATATGAAACTCGTAAATAGTACCTGGACATTTGTACCTTTACTTTGGAGGAACATAGATTATACAGCTAATAATAATCATATTGTAATTGCTAATTTTCATTTATTTTAAACTGTATATTTCCATGCAATATATAAAGGTGTTCTTATGTATTTTTATTTGATAATCAAAAACTTAAAATTAACATTTCTCTATAAACAATCAATCTATGGAGTTTGCTGAACTGGACAATTATTTTCCTTTCTGTAGAAATTTATTTTTATCAAAATAGTTTAAATCTGATTCATCACATTACTAAAAATTTCTAAAACCCTAACACCTTCTTGTGGTCCTTTATTAGTAATGTAGTTTAAAAGTGCACCTTACTCAGCAATCTATTCTGTAGTAGGTCCAATTTTTGGACTTTTATTTTCAACTTCCAGAATTCTGACATTGATTTCTTAATAACAAATGTTGCATGCTGGGATAGAGCATACGGCTTCCAGAAGAACCTCATGGGAATAATGCCTTCAAAATTCTTTGCACACCAATGTATTAAAAGGTACTTCCTTTGCATTTTATACCATGCCTCGACAATGATAAAGGCAGATTGAGTTTGTGATTCTGGTTCTCACTCAGATTTCACAACTCAGTTCTTGGCATTTGATTCACTACAAGGTTCATTGCTTATCTTTATTGTCCTCTAAGATGATGCCCCAACCCCCGAACCGTGTTCTGCAAATTTCACTTTATACTTAATGATCTCATGTTGGCTTCTGTGCATATCTTAGAATTAAAATCAAGTGCATTTTGTAAGATTACTAAAGCACATGTATTTTCATCACCTAAATATTAACACAATAAGTTTAAAATTTCAAAATGTGGCTTCCTTTAACCTATCTCTTTCAAAATTTTAATATTCTATAATGACACAACCCAGTCAGCAGAACTCAAAACCCCCTTAACTTCTGCCTCACCTTCATTCCCTACTGGCTAGCAGTGTCCAATTTCTCTCTATTTTGCTCTGATACCTCTTTCACCCATTCTCTCTATAAGAAGCTCACACACTCCTGACTGCTTCAAGGCCCATTAAATCCAGAAAATGTTTCTTAGATCTCCTAAAGGTGAACTCTTTTTTGTTCTCTGCCAAAATACCCACAGAATCGTAGAAAACATGGTGTTAAAGCAGTCTAAGAGATCTAATCTAACTCTTTCTCTGTGTTTTCCTGAAAGAGAGCTCGGTTTGTGTCTTCCTTGACATCTGGCTCAAAATTCACCATGGCTTCCCCTAACTGAAATTAAGTTCAAACACTTCAGCTTGTCATTTAAACTTGGAACCATCTGCAGCCAATTCGATTCTCTGTCTTTGTTGCTTTCCACTCCTGACTAGGATTTGTACACTGCAGCTTGCCCATCTTACCCCTTTCTAGTCATGTACTAATATATTTTTCTTTTCCAACCCCCATCTATCAATATTTGATTCATACCAGTCCATATTTATCTAATGTTACTCTAGCTAAAGAGAACTTCAATCTTTGAGTTATACATATGTATGTACATAGCTATTGCTATGTACATACAGCATGGCTCATCACCATCTTGTGTACCATACTAGAATAAATACCACTTTGTCTTTCTTCCCTATCAAGATAGTAATCTTCTTGAAACATTAGACTATCTATATTAGGCTCACATCTTTTTCTTCTATCAAGCACTTCCAATTGAGCTTTACATACAGGAGTTTTGAATAAATCTTTGATGAGAGAGTGAATTAAATCAAAAGATAGCTTTTTATTGGCCTTCCAATTATCCTTTTGGATCTTTCAGAATACAGGCACTGAGCTCGTAACTTTCCCAGCCTCAAGAAAAAAAAATACATATATTTTATATATATAATAATATATTATTATATAATATATTATTATATATATAACATATCTATCTATGTATAATATGTACACTGATATTTTTCGTGGGTCTCTATGTTTTAATGACCATGTTCCAGAGATCTTTATTTTATTTGCTCTGTACTGTTTTGTGCAGTTCTAGCAATATTATTTTCCCTCTCTGAATGGCAGTTCTGTACCTGCAAATGATAAAATCATAGGTTCAGTGACTTCCTATAGTGAATAATAAGATGATTGCCATTTCAGTAGTGATAAAAGCATCTTTACAAAATACACACTCAAAAACAAACAAAACAGTGATGATATGCTGCTTTGCTTTTTAATCTTCTTATCTTTTTTATATAAAAATCCCATCTCACATGTTTTTCTCCTTGGCATAAAAATCATGAACTTCTAGGAGAAAAAATCTCTCTAACTGATTTTTATCATGATGTTAGTGTCCTCAGTTTTCATATTATAAAGAAAAAAAGCATGTTATTTACTACTTATTCATGAATTAATTTATGAAAGAGTATATAGTTTTATAAGTCATTCCAGAATTTTATATGTTAACTTCTTAGTTTAAACTTAAGGTAAGAACAATCCAATTTGTACTAAAATGTCATATTTCCTTTTCACTCTTAGCTACAATACGATGTAAACATTTACCCACAAGACTAAGTTTCACATTCCAGGTTCATATGATCAAGATAATCTTACTCCATCTTTTTTCTGCCACAAGGAATGGAAAAGCGTGTCAAAGAGTGTAAGAATGAAAATTAACACATCTGGAGAGTCTGCAGTAAACATGGATGATGGTTAATTTTATGTGTCAATTTGGCTGGGCTAAGGGATGCCCAGATGGCTGACAAAACATTATTTCTGGAGGGGTCTGAGAGGTTGTAGCTGAAAGAGATTAGCATTTGACTCAGTAGACTGAGCACAGAAGATCCACCCTCACCAATGTAGCCGTCATCCAATGCATCCAAAGCACAGAGTGCCCAAATGGAACAACAAAGGAAGAAGAAGGGCAAGGAAGAAATCTTCAGTTGATCTATCTTCTCCTGTCCTCAGACATCAGAGCTCCTGGTTCTTGGGCACCCCCATCCCATACCTGCACACTCCTCTCCCTGTTTTTAGGCCATTGGCCTCTGTCTGGACTGAGAGTTCACACAGTTCCCTTGAATCCCTTGCTTCTCAGGACTTCAGACTCAGACTGGAACCACACCACTAGCTTTCCTGTTCTCTAACCTGCAGATGGAAGATCTTGGGAGTTCTTTTTCTCCTTAATCGTGTGAGTGAATTCTCATAATAAATCTCCTTTTTTACACCTATAATTATATATGTTCTATTGGTTCTGTTTCCCTGGAAAACCACAACTAATGCAACGTGGTTGTGCAATATGACTTAACATATATGAGTTTAAGCTTAGACTTGTTTCCATCTTAATACCTACATTATAGGTATTTCAAAACTTCTACGACTACAGGGTACAAGTCTACAATGAAACATCTCCCTTAAATATCTAAATTTTGTTTTACTATTTAGCATATCCATAGTTTTAAAATGCATTCTTGTAATGTGAAAAAAAACATAAATATTTTTAATTAAATGCTGACTTTTGCCTTATATAAAATTACCTAACTTAGTAATGTAGCTTATATGCAAGTATTTTTTCTTTCTTCTTTAATCCAAAAAAAACACTTATTAAGTTCCAATTTTGTACCAGACTCTATCCTTGTCACTGGAGATGTAAAATTAAGTAAAGCACACTTCAGCCAACAAAGAGCTTACAGCTTAGAGGAAGGAGACACAAGTTTACATAAGAGAAGACAATCCCATTTCACTGGTGTGGGAAACAGCTTACAGCTTAGAGGAAGGAGACACAAGTTTACATAAGAGAAGACAACCTCATTTCACTACTGTGGTATCTTATACAATTAGAAAATATATTAAACTGAGCCATATGAAAATGTGATTTTGTAAGTCAAGAGTGGTTGAATATCAAAAACTTGATGTGGCTCTACTTATAGAAAGGAATAAACAACTCTAAAGGAAGAAGAATGATGATTAGAAATAAAACAACTCTTGAATAACGAATCCACATTCTCTAGACCAGGTGAAATACAAATTGTGTCTGTCTTAGACTTGTTTGTCTTTAGATCTATTTCATTCTTCCTCTTTTCTTTGTCACAAAGGAAAGACGCATTTAAGCTGCGGTTTGGCCAATTGAGGCATTATCAGGGGCTTGGAAGATAGCACTTCTGTATCTCTTGAGGTGTCTTTGTCAGTGTGTGTATGTCTTCTCAGTGGCTAAAACTTCTACTGGGCAAACTCACCATTATTTCTGGTTTTTCTACATGACCAAAAACCCTTAGGTGCTGGTAATATTATCTCCTTCCTTTGTCCCTCTAGTTGAGGATTTGCAATGTCCTTCTGCTATTATGAATCCCTAGTTGTCCCATTGCCCCGCCTAGCTTTTCAGGTTTTTAAAATTACCTGCTTTAAATTATCTCAGATTTACATATGTGTAATATTTTGTCTTAATGGTAAACTTTGACTGATACAAAATAAGGAGCCAATGTGCTCACATCTCTTTCATCTTCTCAATTAATTGCTTAAGTCTGCATCTGCCTGGTTGGCAGGAAATTCAAGACTTTCCTCCTCACTCTGTTTTCTTCACTAACCTTGAGGAATAATGTAATCCAGATATGTGTTGACCTTGAAAGGGAGCAGATCAAATTCTCATTGTGGAACAGCTGTCCTATAGGTAGACTTATATTATATAACAGAATATGGTGAGCCATTACTATAATGGCATCTTGCTGATCTACATCCTAGCATAAACCACGACCACATGCCCCTGAAGAAGAATCATCCCATTCCTTCAAAGCTGCCTTAGCCAAGATGCCCCGTTCTTGGGGTCTGTTGTTCCCTTTTCTAATGTTCAGGTCATTGGACTATGCTACATCTCAAGGGTCTGTTAGTCACATGACAGCCAGCAAAGGAGCATCTGCGATGAAGCTCCGCAACATGCAAAACTTCCTCCCTTACTTCGTCTGAGTCCACAAAAAGTTGAAGCCCTTTACCAATTAGACCTGGAAACATAAAGTGAACTATACAACTTCCTCCCCCTGGAGAATCGTTCTACTCACACATCTTCCTGAGGAAGGATGCTTTTCAGTGCCTTCGGACGACTGGCCGACGATTCCAAAGTATCTGACTATGAGGAGAGGTTTCTTCCAATGATTTGCAGGCTATTTTCTGTTCTACAGAGCTGGCAAATTCCCTTTGCTAAATAAAAAGAAAAACAAGCTAAAGGTAAAATGTAAGACCTCTCTGACAAGCTTTCCTTTACTCCAGGATTTCTGTTACAGGGGAATGATCATTCCAAGAAGAGACATGGCATTGTGAAACAACAGGGGGGTTTTGGGGATTCTAGTTATAGATGGCTAAACTAGGAGTAGGCTAAAAGGCATAGAGAAAAATGATATGAAAGTAGGGGCAGAAAAATCAAACTATACTTTCCTTAAGTAAAATCTGTTTCATGTCAATATAATGTTTTAAAATCTCCTGTGAAAAATAAGATAGTTGCTTTTTTTCTTTAACACAGAGGAACTGTTATTTTCTTTATATTCTTAAAGTGGTTCATCCCAGCACAACTCAGTTGTTAGCCTCAGTTTTCAGTTCTAATGTTTATACTGATTACTGATCTGACCTGAGGAGTATGCAGGAATGTGAGAAAAAATTTGACATGTTACCCTGAAGATTTTCATATCAAAGAGTTAATTTAACCAAAGTTATCTATTGGGATAGAGAATAAAAGTGGAAGCCATGAGAACAGTTAGAATTTATTAAAATGCACACATGTAAAATGGTCCTGAGCTTTAGTGGTTACATAGACATTACAGGAAACTGGATTCCAGACACATTAGAAACATAAATTTTTGAAATGTTGTGGATAATACTAAAATGTAAAGAAAGAAGAAATATTACTGTCAGGATTCCAGACATTAAAAAAGACATAAAGGCACTGGAATCAGAAGTACAGCTACCTGGAGGAAAGATTTATCAGAGAAGTGAGATAATCCATTCCTGACCATAGGCCATCATTTCTGTCTGAATACCTCTGCTTTTCAGAGACATTTCTTTCCTTCAAGAACAACATCTGATCCACCACCGTCCTAGAAAAGATAAAGTTCATACTTGCCCAGCCTCCTTGATTTCTTTAGAGACAAACATGATTAAGCCTATTGACCAATCATTAAGCTAAAGATTTGTACTGCTTCTAAATGAGCTTCCCTCATCTCATCAAGTACTATTCTTTTCTAGTAACTACGAAGCCTTAATTTTAGCCAAGATACTTTCTGCCAAGTAACCCTGATCCTAAGAATAATTTGTCAGTCTCTGACCTCTTGATGGCACTGATGGCTAGACGTAAGAGTTTAACAAAATACTTTATATAAACCAGGCTATATAAAATATATTCAAGATATATATTCAAGACTTCTTTCTAGAAATACAGACATTAACATTTTGCCCAGAAATTCTGACTCAGGGGGTCTGAGTGTGTCTAAGAAACCTATTTTACTGGAATATCCCAAGAATATTCTGATGAAGATTGTCCATGGACCATGCTGAGATACGCTGCACCAGGGAAAATAACCAGAAACACGTGGATATTTGGGTTCAAATAGCTGGCCTTCTTATTCAATGCCAGTGGGTCAGTGTCCTTGAGATAGTCTTTCCCCTAAAAAGCTGTTGGTCTAAAAACTTTGTAATTAACACATTTCTAAAGAACTTCTTCGTGATTCTACTTTTTCAGGACTAGAACCTTGAGTTGCTGATGACCTTTTGATGTAAGAAACCAAACATGATTTTCAGAGTACGGCCATGCAAGGTGCATATATATATATATATATATATATATATATATATATATATATATGTATATATAATCTACTTATCTGCTAAAATTGGGATTCAGATGGAATCAACTCACATATGAGTAATATAAAAAGACATCATAAGAAAAAATAAGCTATGTATGTTTATTTTTACTTCTTGAAAGAAAAAGAATAAGTTTCCTTAAATGGCTCTAAGAGATTTTCTGGGGTATCAACCCCATATCATTTAACTGGATTATGCTGCTCAAGCTCAGGAATCATTAACATTCTTTATTTATTGAGTTACAGTGAATCAGTCTGAATGATGTAACATTGAATGACATAATAAATCAAAATTTTTGTCTCCTAGTATTTGTTCTTTTTTAATAATTAGTGATGAGAAATAAAGATTATACTCACTATAATTTCTTTATCATCATTTTAAAGTTAGGGAGATAGTATAAATAAGCTTACATAAACAGACTTCTCAAATGTATATTGACTTAGCTGAAACTTCAAGTTTTGGACTGCACAGGGAAACAGCAATGATTCCTCAAGTCATAGGAAGAAGGGGAAAATAGACATTTTGTAGGGATCAACTTAGGACTGAGTTCCTATTTCCAAGACACTTGTTTGGGGAAAGCTTACTTCTTGGAGACATTTTGCAGAAACTATCACAAAGCAATAATAGCCTGAGTGCTTACACTTTGGCATGAAATTGGTCATGAGATCTTTAAAACATTGATGGAAAATAGCACATTATTTTTATTTTGTTAAATTAAGTTACTTTCTACACATGGATTTACATTGCTCTTTGTTTTCAAAGTACTGTGTATTCTTGGAGAAATATGTGCATTTATTCTTATTTAAGCTATTGTACAAAGGAAATAAGGAGTTGAGCTCCAGAAGGTTATCAAAGTAATGGACAATGATTGGTCTCTCCCTCACATTGCAGCATCATTAAAAAAGAAACTATTCTGGCTAGGCATGGTGTAGTTTGACCTTTAACACTAATATCACCACATGTGACAAATTAACCCACAGTGTAAGAAACTCTAAGCAATGAAAGAGCTCTTCTATTATTACATAAATTACAGAGAATAAAATGTGAGAAAACAACCGTCATCTACATACATGTACCTCCTCTATGAAAGATGAACTATTATAATGTGAAATGATTGTCTTTAGAGACGATAGGTGGAATTACATCCTTATGGGAAGGATATGGGGGAATCTGTTCAAGGATATATGCATTTCCACTGCCAATTATGTGGAATAGTATGAGACACAGAAAGAAACAAAACAAAAATGAGTCATTGGAAAGCAGACCGAAACCATGAAGAGACAGGTTTTCTTTCTCTGAATCTTGCTATCATTGTCTTTGATTCTAAGGACACCAGTTATTATTAGGAGTGCTGTCTGCAGGTTGAGAAAAAGCAGCCTCTGGCATTTTAAACCAGGTTTAGAGCTAGATAAAAATGAGTCTCAAATCTGGTAGATTGAAGCCATGTTGACGGAGTGGTAGGCATCGTATAGTGGGTACCATGAAGATGGGCTGCTCAATACCTGAACTTTCAAAGAAGTCAATATCCAGCATTTCCTCATACTCCATTAGTAAGTATGGTTATATAGACTTTTTTATACTCTTCCAATTTCTTTAATATGAGGCATTAACTCAGCTTCCACTGGAGACATAAATTGCTCTCTAGGTATCATTCCCTTATTTAATTTCCCACATTTTAGTAGTGTTATATATCATAAATTCTTCGCTGGACCACAGGATAATCATATGCAAAAAGGGGAGGGTGAAAGAACCTTACTTCGCACTATACAAAAAATTAACTTGAACTAGACTGTAGACCAAAATGTAGAAACTAAAACTACAAAAATTTAAGAATTAAACATTGGAGAGAAAATCTTTTGACTTTGAAGCCATCAAACATTTCTTTTTCTTTTTTTTTTTTTTTAAAAGACAGAGTCTCACTCTTGTCACCCAGGCTGGAGTTCAGTGGCGCGATCTCGGCTCACTGCAAGCTCCGCCTCCAGGGTTCACGCCATTCTCCTGCCTCAGCCTCCCGAGTAGCTGGGACTACAGGCGCCCACCACCACTCCCGGCTAATTTTTTGTATTTTTAGTACAGACGGGGTTTCACCATGTTGGCCAGGATGGTCTCGCATCTCCTGACCTCGTGATCCGCCCGCCTCGGCCTCCCAAAGTGCTGAGATTACAGGCGTGAGCCACCGCACCCAGCCAAACATTTCTAATACTGCACACAAACAGCATAAGCCATAAAAGACTGCAAGAGACACCACTAGGAAGAGAAAGACAAGCCACATATTGGGAGAAAAAATTTGATAAGGACTGTTAGCCGGACTAGATAAAGAATTCTTATAAATTAATAATAAAGGCAAACAGCCACATTTTTAATGGCGAGAAGATTTGAACTAACATTTTATTTTAAATGATATACAAATGTCCAATAACCACATAAAATGTGGTCTGTGTCATTGGCTGTCAGGCAAAAGCAAATTAAAATTATAGTGAGATACCACTTCACATACCTCAGAATAACTAAAAATAAAAAGACTGAAAATACAAAATGTTAGCAAGGACGTTAGAGCAACCAGAGAGCTCACACATTGTCAGTGGAAGTGTAAAATGGTACAATCCTACTGAAACAATTTACGACAGTTTCTTCTAAAACTCAATGCAAATTTACCCAATAATCCAGCAATTCTACTCCAGGACTTTACTCAAGAGAAATGAAAACATGTATTCACAGAAAAAGTATTTTACAAGGGTGTTTACAGCAATTTTATCCCTAATAGATTTAAATTGGAAGAAAAACTCCCTCAATAGGAAAATAGAAATAAATATTCAATGGAATATTACTCAGTAATAAAAACGAACTCATACAACAACATGAATAAATCTCAAAAAACTATACACAGGAAAAAAAGGCTAAATATAAAATCTATAATGGCAAAATAAAATTCCAGAAAAGAAAAAAACAATCTATGATGAAAAATAAAGTTGATTGTGTCTGGGAGAATTGGAGCCAAATTTGATTGTGAAGAGGCATGAGAAAATATTCTGGAGTAAAGGCAATATTCCATATATTGATATGAGTTTGTTTCACAGGTGTATGTATTTTTCATGAAAAAAGTTGCATCGAAACTCTGGACATATTAAAATTCATTTATCGAATTGCATGTTCAGATATTTGGGATAAAATGCACTATCACCTGCAATGTACTCTGAAGCAAAACATAAGTTTCTTTGTTGAATGAAGAATAGATTAGTGAACAGAAATATGTTTTTTTTAAATCTTGTAGCAAAATGTAATGATTGGAATATAGGTGGTGGATACATACACATTAAGTATAAACTCTCTCTTAAATTTACTGCATATATTTTTTAAATTATTTAGAAGTTTGGAGAAAAGTAAGGTTTTGAAAAGATGTTGCAAAAAGAAGATATATGGAATAAGCATACGTAAAAATATTCACCACTAATCATCAGAAAAACATTAATTAAAACACATTGAGATACTACTAGACAGCTATAAGAATGGCTAAAATTTAAATGGCAAACAATTGTAAGTGTTGATGAGATTGTGGAGTAAACAGGACCTTTCATACCTTGATGACAGGAATGTAAAATTGTACAACCACTTTGAATAACAATTTGGCAGTTTCTTATACTATATAACCCAATAATTCCATTCCAAAGTATTCAGCCAAGATAAATTAAAGCACATATCCATACAAAGACCTATGTCAATGAATCTTCAAAGTAGCTTTATCTATAATAGCCAAAAACTAGAAACAAATCAAATGTCTAACAACCAGTGAATGGACATATAGTGGTATATCCATCCAATTGAATACTACCGAGTAATAAAAAAGATTGGATTCCTGAAAGGTGCAATATCATGGGTGAGTCCAAAACCATCATGCTAAACAAAAGATACCAAAATTAAAAGAGTACATTTATATGAAAGTGTAGAATAGCAAACTAATGTTAGTTTCAGAAAACACTGGAGGTAGAACAATTGACAGCAAAGATGAGTGAAGTTTTGAGGTTGTTGGAAATATCTCAAATCTTCTCCATTGTGGTGTATGTACACATGGGTGTGTACATTTGTCAAAACTTACAGAACTGTGATCTTAAAATGAGAGTGTTTAATTGTAAGTACTTTAACCTCAATATAGTCAATTAAATATGAAAACATGAATTGCTGTGATGAGCTCTGCTGTGAAAAATGTAGAGCGTTCCATGCTTGGGAACAAGGTGGTAAAGTACAGGATGGTGTCTCCTCAAGTGTGAAGGAGACCAGCAGTTCTAGGTCATTGTTCTCTACCTCCCCAGGGGATAGAGGTGTGTTTGACACAGGAATAGCCTCTGTCATCACTGAAGCCAGGCAGAAAGGAAAGTGAGAAAGGTAAAGAAAAAAACCAGGGTCAAAAAAAAAAAAAAGAAAAGAAAAGAAAAAAGTCACAGACTTGGTCTTAGAATTGGAAGTTTTTTTTTAGAGTGATTACATATCTTGGGTTTCCAGGGATCATTTCCTGTTTATTACTACTGTCCTAATGTAGTTACTAATAGTGCCCCCTTGTACTCTGGAAGGATATTGCAGGTAGAATCTTAATATTACAGTCACCAATCTTGCCATATATTCAATACTAATGATTAGAATCACAACTGATATGGGAGATCAGCTTACTGTTTCTTAGCAAGTTTTGACTATTTCTTAGGTTTTTTAACTCCTGTGATACATCCCTTCTTCAAAACTGGGAACATTTCTATAGATCATTTTTAGAATTTTTCTAGCTGTTTGTATCTTTGGACCATGTTCCCACCTGTTAGGTTTAAACCCCAGAACCACATGCTGAAAGCAAGTCCTTCCTCCTGACCTAGTGCTTGGGACTCACACCTCATATCACACTTTCTTTCTATCTTCTCTGATTGGCCACTTATTTCATAGCAGAGTGTAAACCTCATTCTTCATGCTATCTAAAATATTTTAAACAATTTTATTAATTTTGTTGTTTAAAAAGTTTGATTATATTATCAGAGTTTAATTTGAAAATGCTTCCTAAAATATATGAATTTACTTCAAAGTTGAGTTGATCTCATTCATTCTGGGTAATAATAGAACTGTATATTCCCCAACTATCTGGACATTCTTTTCGTGATTTTCTAAACTATACATGAATTATATAAAATCTTATAAAATCACATGAATGAGTGCTTTTCTTTTTTTGTTTTGTTTTGTTTTTTAGATAAGAGAAAGAAGCCCTTGTAACGTGCATTTTACAGTTTCCTCCTGAGTGTTCAAATGCTTGTGACCTCATTGCTGTTAAATTCTTATGAGTTTAGACTGTGTCAATTATCCTCAAGTACCTCATTCTATGCTCAGAGAGGTATAGGTGTACAATAACGGTTTGCAAGTTAAAATAAATTGTATTTATGATCTGACTGCATAAAATAAGAGTGAAACAAAGAGACAGAAAAAGAGGAAAAGAGAGAGATTGCAAGAAGTTGTACTTCCTGTTTGGGAAGTGCACAAAGCTAGGAATCTCATATGGTTTATTGAGCATGCTGAAGAGAAATCAATAATCAATAATATAGACACAAGATAGCATTAGTATTTGCTATACCCTGTTTAGGAGGAATTACTATTGTAGTTCAGTGCAGTTCTAACGCATATGGAAAATCAAATTTATTGAGAGGAATACTTTACCTTAAAAAAGCCACGAAAACAAAATGGCAACCCACAGAGATGTCAAAACACAAATGTATTTACTTTTACTATCCAAAAAGGATATACTTTTTGATCTATTATCATAAAGTTGCAGAGTACATTCACATTGTTTCACTCTTCTCTTGCTCTGTGTACCACTTTTTGAGGAATATCAAACATAACTGCATGTTTAACTATCTTTTGAAAGAAAAACAGAAGTAATTATTGAAATTATCCTACTGCTTTGACATTGTGTTAGTATTGTATCTAGTCACCAGCACCAGTTGCTAAGGGGTAAGTGTCTTGTTTGCCGTACACTTTCATAAGTCATTTTTTAATTACAAGTGTGCAAGCTAACAGCAATATTAAATTGCTGGAGGAAAAGAGAAAGCAAGAATGAAACCTTATCTAATCTGTAAAATACAATGATTAAGTGTACTGTCTTCAGTACGGTACTATAGAAAGTCAAACGATGAAATTTCCCATCACGATTCTGAATTATGCAGGGGAGAAATATTCAACAGCAACATTTAGCAACACTACAAGTGTCAGGGAGCTAGGAGGAAATTGTAAAATGCCCTTTACAAGGCTTGTCTTACATTAGAAAATAGTTTATTGGAGTGATTTTTAATAATATTTTATAAAATTCATGCATAATTTAGAAGAAAAATCACACTAAATTATACTCTTTATTTATAACTTTGGGTAATGTGTCAGTGTTAGTCTTATTGTCTGAGTAGTTGATTTGGAAAATAATCAAAAACTAACACACAGATCCTTAAATTAAAACTCAATTAAGAATACAAAAATTATCTCATAATCCTAAGGGTTTTTTTAGCTATAATATATTATTGCTTTCATAAAAATCTATGCTCTTCTACTGACCTATATTTTCTTTGGTGGAGATTTTAGCTACTATATAAGTAAAACTTAAAGCATGGAAAAAGGCTTTCTTGTAGCTGGACATGCTTTTCAAATATTCACTCAAAGATCATGGTTTGATTATGTAAACAGTGACCAAAAAAAAAAAAAAGGAAGAAAGAAACACGTATGCAGAAACTGAAAAAACAGTAACAAATGCTTGTATTTTAAGATACTTCCCAGTTTAGATAACATTTTCCCAAATATTACCATGCAATTCACTCAAATACAGGCACTATCATCCCATTCTATAGATGAAACAACTGAGCAATGGTAAATGTAAGTTGTTTCCTACTCTTACCAGTCAATAAATAACAGAGCAAAGAGTCAAGCCCAGGTCTTCTATCTCCAAAACTGAATTGTTGCTGTAATTGTAATCTACCGGTTGTTTGCATCCAAACTCTCCATGATCTGTTTGAAAAAATAAGATGAGTGGCAACTAATTGTATAAAGCAGGCATAGTTCCAGAACAGCCTCAGATTTGATAATACCACAAATATTTGGAATATCACCAAAATTCATAGATTTATTATAGTTTTAAAAGTGTGTGTGTGTGTGTGTGTGTCTGTCTGTGTGTGTCCGTATCTGTTATTACCAGAGTACACATTTCAAAACAGACCATTTTATAAATACGCTTGCTTATGTAGAGCTAACCATGTTTGGGAAAGTTATTTATGGTCTTAGGATTTTTGGTTGAGAGTAACAAAACAACCTATTCAAGATGAAAAATGTTTATCATTGTTTGTCTGCTTTTAAATGTCATCACACTCAAAATTTCAACATCATATTGCCTATATTTCATTGTAGTCTGTCCTTTTCTAGTTTATTCTATTAGAAAGGTTAAAATCAGCATCTGTATTGCTAAGAAACATCTTTGAAAGTGATGGTACCAACAGGTTTCCAAAGGCCCAATGATGACACATAAGGTCACCTGGAAATGACTGCTTTGACAGTAATTATGTTTATGTATCTTAAAATCAGGCACTCCCCCTCAAAAATAATCCTGTATTTGACCACATCTACGGCCATTTCTCTCATGTCATCTACATCTCTTGACTCTCCTATGAGTATTCCCTTTACCCTCAAGTTGTTTCTGTGTCTCCTCCCATTAAATGATGCACAAAATGTATGATTCTTTTCTCATTTCTCCTATTAGATCTTGGCTTTTGTGCTGCCCTCTCCCCATCCCACCTAAATCCCTGCATCCCACATAAATATGAATGGTCCCCATTTTTTAACCGTGTTGCCTTTTCTTGCTAAACTATTTGTCTTGAGTGAGATGCAAACAAAAGTAGTGAAAGAATTCAAATTTGGGGCCAGACAGACATGTATCCAAATCTCTGTCTGCCACCTACAATCTGTGAATTTTAGCAAGTTATCTGTGCTTTCTGGGCACCACTTCCACCTCTATAAATGGAGGAGTGAAGTGGGTGATAATACCTGCTGCAAAGAGTTGTAAGAAATAGTAAATCAACATATAAAGCACTAAGCCATTGGAACATAGTAGAGGTTTGATCACTGATATTAAAATGTTATGAAAAATGATGTGATTATCTCCCACCACTTCCAATATTACTAATGTGGAGATGGTTCCCAAATCCATATCTCTCTATAATAATTACAAAGTTTTTTATGTTATCTATGCTTTACATTGCATCTTCAGTTTTTGCAATTTTGTCAAATCTGTTTTAATAAGATGTTAGATCTTATTGAAACTGTATTCTTATTATCCTTAAAAATATGGATGAAAGAGTGTATGTATAATACCTACATAAAATCCATCACGATATATATATAATGATAATGAAAGTAAAAATAATAGAAAAAGCATAATCACCTAATTTTTATTACTGTTGTTTTAATTATATTGGTATTGCACTCTAAGACTGTTGTGTGTAAAATGTGGGATAATGTATATGAGTAATTATGTCATGTTCTAACATTTGTGTGTAATTGGACACCAGAATTTTCAGTAAGGAAAAAAGAAAATACAAAAGTAAAACACAAGATATAAAGTGAAAAATTCTATGGAATTTGAAGTAACAGATGAAATAAATAAAATATTTTATCTTTAGATAATATAAAAATATACATGTAATACTTACACCTAGAACATTTTAATATATGTGAGGTGATTGAATTTGCATATATGTGTATGTAGACTTTAAACACACTAAAATAAATATACGTCCAATCTCTGCCTGACTCATTTTTATAAAGAATACAGTTGTTTCTACAGTTTCTTAGATGATTAATGATGGGGGATTGGACCCTTCTCTTCAGTGATTCTCAAAAATATATTTGACATTGAGAGTTTCTTGTCCACATGCCTCTGATTGTACATATTCTACTGGTTGCCAGAAGGGGAAAAAATATGAGGACTTAGGTGGAGAAGAACTGTTAAAATAAGACCAAAAAAAAGTTTTTTTTTGTTTGTCTTCATGGATACCATTTCTACTTACCATTCCATTCCATTGTCATTGTTAATGTGTATTTATTGACTGGAGCACACATGTAAAATCAGGCTCTTTTGTAAACAAGCTTGCCTGTGTAGAGTTAACCTTGTTTGGGGAAGCTATTTAGAGTCTTGGGTTGATTGCTCAAAAACAAAACAACCTATTCAAGTGGAAAAATGTTCAGTAGTGATATAAACATTTATACGCTTCTACCACAGATAGATGAGAAACATATATCTAGATGTAATTGGATACATTTAGAAATATTCTTAACTGCTGCTAAGCTTGGTGCATCCCCAAACTTCAAGCATGATAGTTTTGTTTTTGTTTTTGTTTTTCTAAATCACATTGAATTCTATTTTGTAGTAACACACTTCCGTGGGCTGACTTCAGAACTATTGGCATGGAGAGCTTGTCCTCTGGACTTTTTCTGTGTGTCTTCTAGCAGTATTTCTTTTTTTTTTTTTTTTTTTTTTTTTTTTTTTTTTTTTTTTTGAAACGGGAGTCTCGCTCTGTCACCCAGGCTGGAGTGCAGTGGCCAGTGGCGCGATCTCGGCTCACTGCAAGCTCCGCCTCCCGGGTTCGCGCCATTCTCCTGCCTCAGCCTCCCGAGTAGCTGGGAGCCCGCCACCGCACCCGGCTAATTTTTTGTATTTTTAGTAGAGATGGGGTTTCACTGTGTTAGCCCGGATGGTCTCGATCTCCTTACCTCGTGATCTGCCCACCTCGGCCTCCCAAAGTGCTGGGATTACAGGCGTGAGCCACCGCTGCCCGGCCTTCTAGCAGTATTTCTGATAAATGATTCTATCTCTTCAACCTGCTTATTTGTTAAGAGGTAATTAAGGCACATCATATATATGTTTTTCCAGATTTTGAATCAAGAAGAAGCCATGTGTCATCCCCTCTTCCAAATTACTCTTCATAATCTCTCCCATTTAGCTGAAGCAAAAGAAACAGTTTGCTTACAACCTGAAACTTCTGAGAACAACTTTTGTCTTTGGGGTTCCACAAAGTTTTCCCATACTGCCTCCTGGCTTTTGCATTTTTCTATTTCTTTGGAAGAAAAACTTTTATTTTCTTTTCTGCTTGAAATATCTCTAGCCATTGATGCAGATTAGGTGATCTTTGAAATTTCAACACACTAACACTTCTATTAATCACAGATTAAACTTTTCAAAACAAACTTTCCTAATTAGAGAACTCATCAAAAATGTAAGTCAATTTATTAAAAACATATTTTTACCAATAATAGGAAAAAATATTTTCCAGATTTTCTATAAGAAGACTCAGTTGAGTTTCCTCATATTACTTCTGGGGTCATGATTTTACTCAAATATTGGGGTCTCTATTGTACAGATTTTGAGGGACCACCTCTGTTTCTTACAGAAATATCTCAAAATGATTTTGATACATTTAAAAACTCTTGAAATGGTTCTTCAGAAAGCATCTGTCTATTTTATTAACAAAATAAGAGTGGGAGCATTGTTGGCTGAGTTAACACACAGGAAGTGTTTAAGAGAAGAAGAGAGAAATAAGGCATCTAAAATTAACACCCATATTAAGGGGGAAGCAGAAAAAAAGAAACCAAGGAAGGAGAATAAAAATAACTAGCAATGTAGACTTGTAAGAAGAACAAGAAGTGCATCTTAGAAAGAGAGAAAAATTTTACTAAGTCATATGCCTCCCCTTTTTAAAAATAACTTTCTTGAAATACATTTCAGAGTCATATGGATTTGACTATATTTCCTGCCAAAGTGGGAAACTGGTCTCTAAAAGAAGTAACAGAGCAGCAAGTCACCCTGAGTGTTATGTGCATTTAGATGGAAATCTGCGACACCCCGGCAAAATAAAGACCAAGGTAGCAAACAGTCTTATTTCATGAAAGGTGCTATGAATAGAAAATTGAATATCTATGAAGGCCTGTGTTTTATTGAAGAATTTATATTAAAGATGACATGACACCTCCTTTGAACCACAATATCAACATAGATACAAGAAGTTTATAAAAATTACTTTTTTAAAAAATTAGGTAAGTTTCTACAGTTTTCTTTTGCTATTTCAGCTTACGAGCTTCTGAAAGAAACACCTCTCTTCATAATTTCCCTCATTCTTGTGCAATGTAATCTTCATTTTAAATAAATAACCTCATTCACACGTACACACTCCAACAATACCCAGACTCATCTATCTAGAATTTCTTGTCCCCAGAATGTTCTAGGACTGAGATCTCTCTCAAGTCCTCTTGAGAGTAGAACATAGATTGACTTTTTGTCCTTCACCTCACTGCTGCAAGAGCTGAGGCTAGAGCTACTTGATGAGAAGCAGTGGGGATGGCTGGTCCATAGGAGTAAATATTTTCATCACAATTGAAAGTGGATAATAAAGTAGGAACAGAGCAACAACGTGGAAAACACAGGAGAAATGGACTCTAGACCCCTACCATAAATCTGAGAGTAATTCATATGTTTATGTGTTTCGAATGTACTAGGAACTTTTCTAAATTGTTAATGTGTATATATTGAGTGAATCCTCCCCAAACCCTGTGGAGTAGGAAGTAAAATATTTCCCACTTTACAGATGAGAAAACCGCGGCACAGACAATGTAAGTAGCTTGCCAAGGTCACACAGATTGGCCGACTCATACCTAGGCATTCTAATTCTAGAGATCACCCTCTTAACCATGACAATGTATTATCTCCCAGGAGATGGGAAATATTTTGGCCTCCACAGGATAGTTTCAGGAGTTGGCTGTGACTCAGGGGAGTTACTGACTCCTCCTCTTATTGATGTTCTTCTGGCCTCTGAAATACCTGAGAATGAGCCACTACAAGAACTGGATCTGGTTCAGGTGTGTAATCACACAAACATATACATGATTGATATTATACCGCTTTGTACCAACTACTTTTTTAATTCATTAATTCAACAGGGAAAGCAGGTTGATGACAAAGCACACCTAGACATTTTTACTCTGGAATTTTAATAAGAAAAAGTTACAGTAAATTATATGAGAATGTTGTGGCCATGTTGATGAATCCCTGATAGCTTCTCAGTAAGCCAGCTTCCAATTCGGTGGTCTTGCTGACAAGTTCAGAGGTGATTTTCTGCTGATAAGTACTAGTAGAGTTCTTCCAGTTAATTTGGGCACCATCCGATTTTGACTGGTCAGTGCCTATTCCATACCACTTAAAACTTTGACCCCTTCATCACATCACTAGTGTTTTCCAACACACTCTTCACTCCTCTCTTTCCACACCCACACCTGTAGATGGGGCGGCAGATTATAGCCAGAAGTAGAAGTGAGAGAGTTGCTAGATGCGTTTGATTCCTCAAAATGAACAAGGCCAAATGGACTTTGTTTCCAGTGCAGAAACCAAAATACAGATGATGAAGGCACAATATGTGTGCTCAATTTAACTTGTTCAGGAACTTCTCTGAACTGATGTCTTCCAAAATTGTATCTTTCCCAAAATATAGAATGACTACAAACTCCTCTCTAGGACCTCACCTTGAGTTTCATAGTATTGGAGAGCATATTTTGAAAATTTCAGGGTATAGAGAAATCATTCCAAGATTTCACACTGTCCTCAACTCTTTCAAAGATCATGCCTTAAAAGAATAGCCCTACAGTGGGGCAAAGAAAGGCATGGTTTTCTCTCATTTTCTCTAGTGTCTCTACATTCACACCAACCCAGGTATCTTTCATTTGAAATTTCTCTGAGCTTCTTTATGTCCTTAGAATTTTTGCATCTGGCCATTTGGCCATTGTTTTCAACTCCTATCACTGGAAAACTCTAAATTCCTGACCAAGGCATTTATGGCTTAAATCAGCCGTCCCCAACCTTTTTGGCATGAGAGACCGGTTTCACGGAAGACAATTTTTCCATGGACGGTGGAAGGGGGATGGTTTCAGGATGAAACTGTCCCACCACAGATCATCAGGTATTAGATTCTCATAAGGAGTGCAAAACCTAGATCCCTCACATGCGCAGTTCACAATAGGGTTCATGCTCCTATGAGAATCTAATGCTGCTGATGATCTGACAGGAGGCGGTAATGCTCGCTCAACTGCCACTCACCTCCTGCTGTGGAGCCCACTTTCCTAACAGGCCATAGACTGGTACTGGTCCGGGGTCCACGGGTTGGAGACCCCTGGCTAAAATAATCTTATATTTCTTTTTGCATGGTTTTCTCATTTCTTTCTTGTTTCCTTTGATTTTACATTCTGTTTCAATTCTTGTTACTCATTCTGTCTATATAACTGATTCTAATTCTTCTTCACAGCAGATTTTCTTCATTTTCATTTCACTTTGGAGCAATGTAATTTAGATGCTATGAACTTGTCTTTACTTCAATACAGAGTGTCCTATAAATAAGACCAAATTAGAGCATTAACATCAAATAAATATACATATATTGTAAATAACTGAAAATTTTAAGCAGTCAGTAAGACATGGGAGGCAGCTCCATCCTTTAATAGAAAGTAATTTTTCTCCTTACCTCTAATGTCGCCATCTGTGCTTCTATTTTCAATACCTGTTTTAAGGCAGTATTATGCTGTTCTTTGGCTAAAAGACAGAAATGACCTGGAACAAGTGGTTAGCACTAGCCCTGCAGTGGTTACATCGAAGGTAACAGACCTGGACAGCACTATCCTTTATATGGTGAAATTTAAGTTTTGTTTCCTCTAAATTTTAGATAGAAAGTTGCTATAACTCAAATTTCAGTTTCTGTTTTAAAAACAAAACACAATTTCAAAAACAGCAAAAAAGAAAGACATATATCTATATGATTATACAAAATAGAGAACTTCATGTTAACCATATAGCTAACTTTTTGGAGGCTACTGATATGTACCAAGGCACTCTCAATTACGTATTAGCAATGTAATACCAACATATGCATTATGCCTGATTATGGCTTATGTTTTATTGTTATTCTCATTACCACTGTTTTAATTTTCTCCTTATAATAAGGTTTTCATTTTTATTTCAGATGCTGAAAACTATATCTGATTGCCTCAAATAGTTATGTTATTTTTATAGTGTATTTTAGTTATGTTTTATTAAACCTTTTGACTATTTCATAGACTACACACCTAAAGAAGACCTCCAACTAAATAATAATTTACTACACAGTATAAAAAATGCAAAGGTAAATATTTCTATTCGTATACCCTCCAAACTAATGAAGTTACCTATTTACACAGAGCTTGTCTACATGTAGCCAAAATGTAAAAAAAAAAAAAATCTGTAACTTTCAAGGAGCATTTTCAAACTAGAATTCTTGAATCCAAAGAATGACTCTCTGGTATGACCATTCACCTGCCAGACATTTTCCTTGTCTTAAAGTTTTTGGCTTGGATGAGTTGAGGAAAAGAGCATATATACACCATGGAATGCTATGCAGCCATAAAAAATGATGAGTTCATGTCCTTTGTAGGGACATGGATGAAGCTGGAAACCATCATTCTCAGCAAACTATTGCAAGGACAAAAAACCAAACACCGCATGTTGTCACTCATAGGTGGGAATTGAACAATGAGAACACATGGACACAGGAAGGGGAACATCACACACCGGGGACTGTTGTGGGGTTGGGGGAGAAGGGAGGGATAGCATTAGGAGATACACCTAATGCTAAATGACAAGTTAATGGGTGCAGCACACCAACATGGCACATGTATACATATGTAACAAACCTGCACGTTGTGCACATGTACCCTAAAACTTAAAGGATAATAATAATTAAAAAAAAAGAGGAAGCAGAGCAGAACCTCCACAATAGAGAAAATAATTCAATTCTATTATTTCATAGAATGGAGTCATTTAAAAGTTTGATTGTGATAAATATTTTTGAAAGATGTTACTTTAAAAAGAAGAAAAAAGGAAAATAACGAGAAAAGAAGAAGGAGAAGAGGTGGAGGAGGAGGAATAGGAGAGTAGTAAATAATTATTTAGGGCATTCATCCTCTTCATGTGATGTAATTGAAAGTTTAAACTGTGCAAATATTTGGTTTATAACTACACAAAAGGTAAAAGATCAGTATAATCTTCCCCAAAGTTAAAGGATACTCTGTAACCTTGAAAAAGAAAAAGAAGTATGCATTGATGGTTTCATCCTTCCTTTTTAATGGTAAAACTTTATCTTTCTGGTTTAAGATGTTTGGCATAATGATTTTGAATTCCTAAAAATGCTATATCATTTAACTTCCCTGAGGCTATTGTTACAGTAACATCAATAGCAACACCACCACCACCACCACACACATAACCCCACAAATTGACGATGGTTTCCAGTAACAAAAGTTTATTTCTCGTTCATATAAATAACCAAATGCTATTGTCTTTGGCGGGGAGAGTCAAGGGGAGGCCTGTCCCACATCCAGGCTGAAGGTGCAAATGGGCTGGGACACTGTCATCTCCATGATAGAGAAGAGATGGCAGTACCACTCATGGCTTTTGAACTTTTTTGTTGAAAAGGGTATACATCACTACTAATCACAATTCACTGGCTAACCAAGACACATGGCAAGGTTGCAATCTCTGGGAAAGTAAAATCCTCTCATTAAAGGAAGAAAAATGAAAATCACATGATCATGCCTGATTATGGAGGACGGGGAGAATCTTTCATAGGCAAGAAACATTTGGAAGTTGTACAGAGATGCTCTTCAACTTACGATGGGGTATACATCCTGATAAACCCATTGTAAGTTGAAAATATAAGTCAAAAGTGCACGGAATACACCTAATTTACTGAACATCTTAGATTAGGCTAACCCACCTTAAGTTGAAAATATCGTAAGTCAAAAGAGCACAGAATACACCTAATTTACTGAACATCATAGATTAGGCTAGCCCACCTTAAATGTGTGCAGAACACTTACATTCTCCTACAACTGGGCAAAAGCACCTGGCAACTCAGTATACTGTAGAGCATTGTTCATCCTGGTGATCCCGTTGTTGACTATGAGCTATAGCTCACAGCCTCTGCCCAGCATTGCTGGAGAGGACTGTCTTGTTTTCTACTGAGCGCAGATTGCTTTTGCTCATCCTAAAGTCAAGAAATTATAAGTCAAACCACAGTAAGTTAGGAACTGCCTGTAATGTAATCAACCACAAATACCTAAGCAATTAGAATTAGGACTAGTAGTTTGCAATCAAGAACAAGAATTAGTGGTTTCCTTTTTAAATGAATATGTCAAAATTGAAATTTGCCACCAAATCAGCATTTTAAAAGTCACTGCCCTTAGATATTCCATTCGAAATTTAGAACTTTAATATTTAAAAAGCATGGAGCCGTGTGGTGATTGTCTTCTCCAGAACATTTAAATTCCTCCAGCATCAAAGAGTGTTACTTCCATACCTTTAAAAGCAACTTCATGCTTTTCTATATGGAATTCACTTTCAAACAAGAATATTTATTCTCCCCTGTTGCCAGGACCATAAGGTGAAAAGTGCTTCTCAGTAGTTGTCTCACCACTAATGGGGATTTTTAATCAAGAAATATTGTCGTGCTAATCTAAAAGACTTTAAGACCTCAGTGTCACTGAAGCCTGAAATATCCCTGCATTTCCACATACAGAAATCTCTGAATAATGCAGTCCATCCCTAAAGAGGTATTATGCAAATGAATGCATTTAGTTAATATGTACTGTAAACAGATCACTTCTTCTATATTCCTTTCTAAGTCACAGCAGAGATTAAAGCTGTAATACTCTTATTACCTAACAAAATAGCTAAACATTTAAAGTAGATCTGCAAAGAGCTTCAAGACCAAGATAACAGCCCCTTGAATTTGGATTGGGCTTTTCTTCCAAAGGTTGTAGCATCTTCTTACATGCTTTGTCCCAAACCCCAAGAAGGAACATCTCTCTTAGAAATGTAAGTTACACTGGCTTTCTCTGGCCACTAAGAGACTAGTATATATCTTACATTCCCCTATTACCAAATTCCCATCCAGTACTCACTGACAAATGCAACATTGCCAATCTTACGTAACATACAAATGGGAAAAAAATCAAACTCAAGATGCAGAATCGTTAGTAGAATGTCGTTGATTGTTTACTTCCAATTTAGTGTCCTCTCAGTGAGTTAATGTCAGTCTCTATTAGAACTCCTCCCTGCCACATTGACCGATTTCAGCACTAGTAAATGATTTCAGATGAGAATGAAAACTGAATAATGATCTTTTCACTTGTCTTTCCAACCTTTATTGAATACAGACAATGAAGTAGAATGCTATGACTTTGGCTATATAATTTTAAAGGGTTGATTTTTATGATGGTATTTTTGAGCCATGATAAAAGCTGGATGATACTGACAGCAAAGCTTTTCCTCTCAATTATGCAGAAGCCAATTGATCAAACAGTGCTGGTTTCATTAAACATGCCCAACATCCCCTTGGGATGGTGTATTGTCTGCCAGAGAACTTTCCATCTATTTCAAAGACATAGAAACAGAGCACGGATAAATGATAACTTTTAAATCAGCAAATTTGCTTTCACTTTTCTGTTTTTAATTTGCTATCAAATTGAGGCTGTATATTCCTTTATTGTTCAAAAACAGAGAGAACAAAAGAAACTCCATTCCAGTTTTGTAGTTGAAGCAGAAAAGTTCTGCAACCTCACACAGGGGAAAGAGGCGAGGGAACAGATAAATCTACACTGGTCACTCTCAAGGAAAGGGAGACTCAATCACATACATCACAGCTTCCTTAGAGAGGAAAATAGGCCTCAGTGCAGCACTGAAAGGCAAGTTTTAACAGTGAAGAAAATTATTGGCTCAGAGTAGTGTAGCAGGCTGTAAGAAAATGTTGTCAGAGGGTGTTCCGTGTTCTTACTAATGGCCATTTTGATTTGCCATTGGTACATAATAGATGATTGTCCTTGAGGTGTGAAGAGGCCTGTAATGTTCAGAGTGGTAAAAAGACTTCCAGCACCCAGCATTCTCTAAGGCAGCTAGACCAGATATATGAATGTCAGGAGAAAAACAGAATGTACTAGGAAA
This sequence comes from Gorilla gorilla gorilla, assembly GCF_029281585.2. NCBI lineage: Eukaryota > Metazoa > Chordata > Mammalia > Primates > Hominidae > Gorilla > Gorilla gorilla. The sequence continues at coordinate 76,267,104 of NC_073243.2, forward strand.
TCTGAGATACAGCCTATGTATTCATCAGGTTTTCAAATGCCTATTTCACTTGTTCTTTGTCCTTTTTCAATGACACTTTTCTATTTCATTTCTGCTGTTTTGCATATCTTTTTTATTTTAATAAAAGTATTTCTATTTTCATTCCTGTTTTCTTGTATTGATGCTTCAATTTTCTCTAGTCTTTTTCCTTTTTTTGTCCTTTGTGATAAAAAGGAAAAAGGGCATCATTCTTTTTGTTTCCTACTGCTGTTTGTAACCTTTAACTTTATACAGAAACGTAGGGTTGTCTAAGTAATTATGGGATTTATAACAAGAGTGAAAAAAATCAAATTGATTTTAAAAGATATGTTTCCATTTTCATCAACATGTATCAATTTTTCCCAAAGAAATATGTCATGATTAAGGCTCAGTTAATATTTTCAGAAGGTCCTTGTTGTGGTTTATAAAATAACGTTGTTATTCTGTGTTTTACTTTCTAAAATATTTTCACTGCATTTATTGATGGGCAATAAATAGAAATCATGGTAAAATTTTAAAGTATAGAGCCATTGAAATAAGAATATGATTACCACAATAAAAACCAAACTCCCTGTAGTGGAGTAGAATGGAAGTTCATCAAACTATATGTTCATATGCTAATCCCCAAATTGATGAATGTTTTCCTATTTGGAAAAAAAGGGTATTTCCAGGAACAATTAAATTAAGGATCTTGAGATGAAAAGGAGATCATCTTGGATTATGCAGGTAGACCTGAAATGTGATGACAAGTGTCTTTATAGGAAACACACAGAAGAGGAGAAAACATACGCACAGAGGCGGTGTGAAGACAGAGGCAGAGATTGGAATGACATGGCCATAAGCCAAGGAAGCCAGGGGACATCGACAGCCACCAAATGCCGGAGGAGGCAAGCAAAAGTTCTTCCCGAGAATCTCCAGATAGCAAGCCCCGGCTGACACCTTGATTTTGGACATATGATCTTCAAAACTGTGAGAGAACAATTTTTGTTGTTTTTAGCCATCCAGTTTATAGAAATTTATTACAGCAATTGTAAGACACTAATGGATTTTCCAAAATATATATATATACATCTCTCTCCCTCAAAATCCTCTGTATGAATTGTTAAGAGATACATATATATATGTATGTGTATATATGTGTGTGTGTGTATATATATATATATATATATGGAGACCTTTTATAGACTGAAATAAGCATTCCATTTTATAGTTATTTATAAGCTTTTTCTCAAAGCACATTTGCAACCACATCATTTCCTTTGATGCCATATATAAATTTTCTTCAAGTTCTATTTGCGATTATCTTGCCTTGTGGCAGCGAGCAAAATGGAGAATCAGGTCTCTGTGTGAGCGGCAAATTTCCAACAGAAGATGTTGTTCTAATCTCTCCTCAGAAATTAGAAATAAAATCCTATTGAGGATATTTGCATTCATTTTCGGTTTACTTCTGTTTACAACTAGGTAGATGAGTTAGAAAGAGATTAGTATGTTGGTTGTGATATATAATACAGTATATAATTCTTAATCACTGATTATGTTTAAAACATTGATCCAATAAGTAAAACAAAGCATTTCAACTTTGTCCTTTGAGGTCTAACCCAACCCAAGTATTTCTTAATGCAGCCTGCCTGTCCTCAACGTTCTTGATCTTTCTTCCTACTCTACATTTCTTTCTTTTTCCATTTATGATCTATTATTTGTAGTATGTGTTTAATAATATTGATGATTTTGTTGTTGTTGTTGCTAATTGTCTGATAACCCAGCTTGAACACAGCCTCCACGTGGTTAGGAATCTTGGTACGCTCTGTTCCCTTATGTATCCTAAGCACCTGGAACAACACATGGTCCATGCTCAATATGTACTCAATAAATGAATGTACTCAATAAATGAACAATTAGAACCCCGGTTGCTCTCCTCTGCCAAGGTCTATGGGGAAATGAGATCAAACTAATGTGCTTGAAGGGAAGGAAAAATGAATAGAACAACTGCTTCTGAAGATCAAGAACATGGGAGAGTGCATAGGAGGGGAAATTAAAATTTGAGATGGCTGTGACTGTTGTGAGGCCCATTGTTGTGACAATGATTCTGTTATTATGGTTCTCTCCTAAAAATGAGTTTAATATTAAAATATTGAGGGGTGAAGTAAAATATAACCAAAAAAGGACTAGTAACCCTGTATTCAAAATCATCCACATCCATCCTTAAGATTATTAGAAAGCCAAGAGCAGGAAAGGAAATGGTCAATTGTTTCTTTGCAGATTGTTGTTGTTCACAGTTCTACCTTTTCCCCTCATTGGGTTCTTCCCTTTTTTTGAAGTGCTCATTTGTGTTGAGTGATGAGTGAGATATAAGAAGGTGTCTTAGTTTGTTCTGGCTGCTGTAACAAAATACCATAAACTGGGTGCTCATTAAAAAATATATGTATTTCTTACATATAGAGGCTGAGACATCCAATATCAAGGTAACAGCAGATTTGGTGCCTGGTGAGGGCTTTCTGTTTCATAGATGGCACCTTCTTGCTATGACCTCACATAGTGGAAAGGGGAAGGCAGCTCTCTGGGGCCTCTTCTGTAAGGACACTAATGCCACTCATGAGGGCTACGCCCTCACAACTCAATCACCTCCCAATGCCTGCCCTCCTAATATTACCACCTTGAAGGGTAGAATTTCAACATATAAATTTTGGGGGAATCATAAACACTCAGACCATAGTAGGAGGATTGAGGTGGTGTTATTTTTCTCATTGCATTTCTAAAGACACATTTGTTTTGTCTTTACAATAACTTTAGCAGAGGAAACAGACATTATTCCTATGTCACAGCTAATGAAGCTGAGGTTAGAACTATTGAAGGACTTACACAAGTTTACATGTCTAGGTAATTTGGCAAAGGGTTTATGAATTTTTGATACTGACTTTTCAGTTCTTTGTCTCTCTAGTAATCTCTTTTTCACATCTGTTTTCTAGCTCACTAATTCTGTGAAATAGATTCTATCCTTTCATTTATCCATGTATTTTTTTTTTTTACTTAAACAAGTAAAGAATTTCAGATCAGAATTTGAAATCAGTATTCGCAGGTTAAAATTTATGTCTGCCACCTAATCATTATATGATTTTGAGAAAATTACTCAAGATCTCTGACACTCCTTTTACATGTCTGCAGAATATGAACAACAATAGATTGTCATACATTATTATTATTTCCCATTATTGTTGTTTTAAATTTACTCTCATATTTACAATTTTCTGTGCCCTTTATTATTTCCTGAATGTCACATATTCATTCTGAGATCCCTTTTCTTCTGTCTGAAGCATATACTTTAGAATTTATTTTACTATGAATGTGCTGAGTACAAACTCAGTTTGTGTTTGTCTGCTCTTGCTATTGAAAGAAATTTTCACTGCTCATAAAATATTGGTTAGATACACATTATCTTTTAGCACATTGTCTTCAGTATGACGCCACTGTCTTCTGGTTTCCACTATTGCATATGCAAAGACAGCTGTCAATCTAACCATTTCACAATTAAAATGAATCTGTTCATTCTGACTGCTTCTAAGATTTCTTTTTTTGGGTGTTCCATACTTTCACTATGTATAAGGTGGGTATTTTTTCTTTGATTATCTTGCTTGAGGTTTTTGGGGCTTTCCACATTGATTTTGTGATTCCATCAGTTCCGTAAATTTTTGAATACTATACCTTCAAATAGTTTCATTGTCGTACTCTCTTTCTCTTCTACTTTTAGAAGTAAAATTAGATGTATATTAAACCTTCTAACTTTGTTCTTTACATAACAACACCTTTTCTATTTTATATTTTATATCTCTTTCTTGTCTCTTTTTTTAGATCTAACTTCTATTTTATTACTTTCTTACCTAATTTCTGTTAAAATTGTCCACTGAGTTCTAATTTCAATTATTTAGGTTTTCATTTCTAGATGTTTATTGTGTTATTTTTCAACAATTCTTTATTATTATTATTTCTTATTTGCTGCACAAATTTTAAGATTTCATTTTATATCATTAAACATAATAGTCATTTTAAAGTCTGAAGGTTTTTGAAATGTATATTACATATTTTACTGTTATTATTTTCAACAGGCTAGGCTATTCAAGTATCTAGCCCACCATGTCATTAAACCAACATGAAAATGGAGGTAATACTCCAAGCTCAGAATTGTTATGAGGATTAAGTAAGGCTATGTATGAAAACTCACAGTTTGGCACAGAATAAGCATGTGGTACATGTAAACAGTTTTTACTATTCAAAATTTATAACAATTATTTTAAGTTGAATATGGGTTAGAGCGTTAGAACTTTCCTTAAATCTTTAATGTAGCAATTATCAACCTCTGTTTTGAAAAATAGTTATAGAATGCACTGGGTTATTTATCCTTTTCTAAGAGTTACAACAAATGACATGACTTAGGGCAAAAACACACCAATGCAAAATATTACAGGCCATTGATGCATTTCTCTAATTATTCATATTGTAGGTCTTCAACTACAGTCCTTTTCTTTCTTCCTTTGTAAAATGCCCTGAAAATGTACACAGTTGCTCTGTCTAGTAGTCAACTCAGGCTGCCATAACAAAATACCATAAATTTCTTTAAATGAAAGAAATGTATTTTCTCACAGTTCTGGAGACTGGGAAGTCCTAGATCAAAGTGTCAGCTAATTTGTTTCCTGATGAGCATTCTCCTCCTGGCTTGCATTTGGCGACCTTCTCACTATGTCTTCACGTGGCAGAGAGTGAGGGAGAAAGAGGTCTTCCCCTTCACTTAAAGCCACAGCTTTATTAGATTAGGGCCCCACACTTAAGACCACATTTGAATAATTACCTCTTAGGTATCCCATCTCCTGATACAGTCACACTGGGGGATACGGTTCCTACACATAAATTTTGAGGGGAAACAATTCAGTCCAGAACACCCTGCTTTTTTGTGCAAAGTATGAAGACTCCTAGAAATGTAAATTTAGGTCACTCACACTGTAATATATTCATTCACAATATATTAATCTGTAAGATAGTAAGTGTCTGATATGGTTTGGCTGTGTCCCCACCCAAATCTCATCTTGAATTGTAGTTCCCATAATCCCCACATGTTGTGGGAAGGACCCAGTGGGAAGTAGTTAAATTATGGAGGTAGTTACCCCCATGCTGTTCTCATGATAGTGAGTGAGTTCTCATGAGATCTGATGGTTTTATAAGGGGCTTTCCCCACTTTGCTCAGCACTTCTCTCTCCTACTGACACCATCATGTGAAGAAGGACATGTATGCATCCTTTTCCACCATAATTATAAGTTTCCTGCGGCCTCCTCAGCCATCCGGAATTGTGAATCAATTAAACCTCCTGCCTTTATAAATTACCCTGTCTCAGGCAGTTCTTTATAGCAGCATGAGAACAGGCTAATATAGTATCATTGAATTTTACCAGTTTAACACACTAACTATTGCAGATGTTTATCTTTAAATCACTAAATTATATATTCCATATATCTTAGCTCACTATTCAAGATCTCCTTTTTTGGGTCATTGTGTCAGTGATATCTGGTCATGAGTTCCTGTCATGGTTAATATTGAATGTCAACTTGATTGGACTGAAGGATGCAAAGTACTGTTCCTGGGTGTTTTTGTGTGGGTGTTGCCAAAAGAGATTAACATTTGAATCAGTGGGCTAGGAGAGGCAGACCAACCCTCAATCTTTCTGGGCACCATCTAATCAGCTGCCAGCATGGCAAGGATAAAAGCAGGAAGAGGAAGTTGGAAGGACTAGACGGGCTAAGTCTTCCAGCCCTCATCTTTCTCCAGTGCTGGATGCTTCCTGCCCTTGAACATTGGACTCCAAGTTCTTCAGCTTTAGGACTCCTGGACTTACACCAGAGGTTTGCCAGGGGCTCTCAGGCCTACAGCCACAGACTGAAGGGCCCACTGTCGACTTCCCTACTTTTGAGGTTTTGGAACTGGAACTAGCTTCCTTATTCCTCAGCTTGCAGATGGTAAGGACTGAAGTTGGACTTCACCTTGTGATCATTTGAGTCAATTCTCCTTAATAAACTGCTTTTCATATATACATCTCTCCTATTATCCCTGTCCCTCTACAGAACTCTGGCTAATATAGTTCTTGGGTGAAGATACAGAGAAAAGAACTAAAAAAATGGAAATGTAAATACTGATAGAAAAAGAAAGCCATCCTTGAGAGAAACAGAAAGTCAATACACCATATAGAAAAATGAGTTTTTAAGAAGATTTAAAACTAAGCTATTTAATTTGTGGAATATATAATAGCAGAAACTCATAAAAATGTGACTAATGCATTATCAGAAAAATGAGACAGCTATTCCAGAGATATTTTATAACTGAAGGTGTATATGATAGCATAATTCATTTTGAGGCAGGCTGTTCTAATAGACTCTATGTAAACTTTGGACTTGGATATACATGAGTTTGTACCTTGGACCTGCCATAAAATTTAACAGTCGAATATTGGCTATCCTACTCATCATCTTTTGTCTAAAACACTGCAACCCCTAGAAATACTAATATCTAAGTTGACTTGCTGAATGAAAAAAATTAAGTAAGAAAAAACAGAAGCATGTATATAACTGGTGCTTTCATATATATATTATATATATAGGTTTTATTCAGTTTTAGTTTTCTTATCTATAAAATGTGATAATCTCCCTGGTTTGTTTTCCTGAATAAATAAAATTATTTATATAAGGTATTTAGTTCAATGGCTGGCACAAAGTAAATACACAAGAGTTATATTTTTTCTATCTTTTCTCTTTCTTATTTTTTCTCATTTATGCTAGTTAATTGAAATTAATCATCAATAAAAATATGACAGAAAGAAAAGAGGGCCAAAGACAAAACACTGGGAAAATCTTACACTAAAATTTGAAAAACCTGAGAGAAACCAGCAAAATATTTAAAGTAGTCACAAACGCAGGAGGAGAAAATCAGTTGAGCAGAATGTTCAGGATGTTGAAGGTACACAGATATTACAAATAAGAATCAGACAACAATATTAAAGTCAACAGAGGAATAAGAATTTTAGATTGCTAAGAAAAGGATATTGATTTTGCAATTTGAAACTTGCTGGTTTCTTTGAAGAACAGTTTTAACAGAATAGGAGGAGAGGAAATCACATTGTGTGGAATGGTTGAAAATGTGGGAAGTGTGTTATGGTGATAAAAGAATGAAGAGAGAGTGTGATTGTCTGCAGGAAACCAAGACAAAATGGGTTATTTTCCTCCCCTTAAGAAAAAATATTTTACGTATTTATGAAATGTAGTTAGGGAAAATGGTTAATTTAAGAGTGAGAAAAGTAAGACAGGAAGGGAGGGGTCAAAGGCGTAGGTGAAGACAGTCATTTAGCAAAGAAAGCACATTCCTTCCTTCTGAACAGGCAGAAATGAAGGAGGAAGAGCTGACAGAATGAGACGGTAGAGTTTTAAAGGGTTAAGGGTGTTGCATAGGAAGGTATTTTGACAAGGAAGAGATAGACTATGAAAGTGGACCCTGGATGACTGGTTTTTCTCAATGAATAGGAGGTGAGTTTCTCTCCAAGAGAGTCAAAGAACACTGTTTTCTGCTGTGGAAGCTCACGGAAAAGTACCAAACGATATGTAACTGTTCTTGAATTTTCAGAACTTGGGATAGTGGTGCATATTTAGTGCTCAAAAATCACTGATGAGTTGAAATGTACACTTCAATCTTGAGGAGAATGGAAATGGTTTGGAAGAGCCAACATAAGAAAGCAACAAGAAAAAAGAAAGAAGAAGAAGAAAGAATTAACACACACACAATTGAACAGTTTTGGTGACAGCTCAACTGAAGTTAGAGAACATAAATTTGAAGTAGACCTAGCCTTGGAAGATAACTCCTATTTTAAATCCTAAGGGAAGCCAGGTAATGAAATCCATTAAGAATACACTACCCAGTTGAAAGTTGAAAAGGAGATTAGGGAAGACAAATGTAATTACCCGACTTGTAATTTGGTCAAGACACCAAGGTTAATAACATTCTTCATTTTTCAAAAGTTGCCACGAACTTTTTAATACCTTATAATGGCCAGTGTCACAATTTTTATTCCCTATACAAGAGATGAACTCTTCAATATGCATTTTTAAATGTTAAGCATGTATGTACGGATATGTATTCACCATTACACATGCACATACATTTGCACATATACAAATATTAGAAAATGAATTTTTTTAACTAAGTAAAATGCTTAGATGGAAAATAGTTGGCTTTTTCCATTGCAAATCTGTTGAGGAGTTTTCAGTAAAACTAAACGCTTTTATGACAGTTAAAAGTGGAGATTAATGTTTAGGCCACAACATTATTTAGGGGTTAAGAGTCTGGTCATCAGAGAGACTTCAGTTCAAGCCAGACTGACATAGTCCAGTTACATATCCTCTTTAAATTCATCTTACTTCTTTACAATAAAGAAATAAACTATATTATATCATAGAAACTTTGAAGGAAAGGTAAAGCACATAGAATGTTTAACATAAATATATTATCAATAAATATTAATTGTATAACCTATTAATAATATTTAGTTGGTGCTTCTTTGATCTCAAGTATTGATATATGAACCAGTAATTACAGAAAGTAAGGTTCAGAAAATGTCATCACTCTTTGGTAATGTCAGAATATGGAACAACCAGCTACCTTATATATTTATTATGCTAAACTCTTCTGGTATACATGTATCTTTCTTGGTATAAATGTTGACCTATTTGCATTTGTATAATAATGATCCATTTTCTTAAAGGATCCTACCATTTGCTTAATTTTGAAGACAATGTTGAAGTGGTATTAAGCATTAAAACTACATAAATAGTACAGTGATTCTTCAATATCTCTTCAGAAATTATCTTCTCTCTTGAGTAAAGCATATTTGTGTTTGGCAAATTCCATATTCCTAAAGATATGAGAAAGCTTTAAGTAACTAAACAAAATCAAATTTCTGAAATCAGGAGAAATACAAAAAATATATATATAGAGAGAGACAGCATGTTACTGGCATTAAGGAACAAAAGCAAAACTCACTTTTTTATACATTGAGGAACATTGATTTGACTAGGAAAAGGCAATAAAATGATAAACTCAATACTCTTCATGCAATCCACATTGTAAAAGTACTTGAATAAATGTCACGATTAATTTTACTAGTATAGTTATTATCATTAGCTATCATTTATTATAATAATAAAATTATTTTATTCTTTAATCATATGTGACAACTAGTTTCAATATTAAAGAAAACTAACTTTCCAGCATTGTTTAAGAAAATATACTGGATGACATAGCTATAAACAATATTATACAAACAACTTAGTGTTGCCATTACCCTTTCCTCTTAAAATGCCTTTAAAAGAAGAGTGAGAGGAACTGTTTAAGAAATGAACAACGTGGACACAGGGAGGGGAACATCACACACCAGGGCCTGTTGGGGGTGGGGGGCCGGGGGAGGGATAGTGTTAGAATAAATACCTAATATAAATGACGAGTTGATGGGTGCAGCAAACCAATATGGCACATGTATACCTATGTAACAAACCTGCACGTTGTGCACATGTACCCTACAACTTAAAGTATACCAAAAAAAAAAAAAGAGAAAGAAATTAACAAGGCAGGGCACAGTGGCTCATTTCTGTAATTCCAGAACTTTGGGAGGCCTAGGTGGGAGGATCACTTGAGCCTAGAAGTTTGAAATCATCCATAGCAAGATCTGGTCTCTCTATAAAAAAAAAAAAAATTAGCTGGGCATGGTGGCATGCCCTTGTAGTACCAGCTACTCTAGAGGCTGAGGTGGGAGGATCCCTTGAGCCCAGGAGTTTGAGGCTGCAGTGAGGTATGTTCCTACCATTGCACTACAGCCTGGAAGACAGAGAGAGATCTTGTCTTAAAAGCAAGCAAGGAAGGAAGGAAGGAGGGAAGGGGGAAGGAGGGAGATTGGGAGGCAGGGAGGGAGGGAGGAATGGAGGGAGGGAGGGAGGAGAAAAAAGAACATAATATATGTCTTTATCAAGCTACAGTTTATATCCAAATATTTGAATCACAACCCTTTTATTCAAACTAGCTTAAGCAAAAATGCATTTGATTAGCCTCAGTAAATAGGAATTCTGGGGCATGGAGCTATTATCTTAGGGATTATTAAATCTCTCTCTTTCATACACATGCTTAGCACTCTTTATTTTCAGTGCAGTTTATCTCTGTGTTGATATCTTTCCCGCTTGTTGAAGAAAATGGCTGAACATAGTTTCAGACTTTCATCAAGTCAGCTTAAGAACTACTGAATAAAGAGAGAAAGTACTTTTCCCAGTGCCTTTACATAAAATCCTGGACATCTATTTGTCTTGGGCTTTGTGTCCATTTGTGAACTAATCACTATGACCAGGATAATGGAGCTTTGACTGCGCAGGTATGGGTCAAATGCCCAGCTATACATTGGCAGGAACTGGAAAACTATGTATGATTCATAACCATATAAACCACAAACCTATTGAACAGAGAAGAGATTGTCCCTAAAGCAAATGGAATCATGTTGTCAGAAGAATGGAAGGAAGAATATTATGTAGATAAAATTGGCAGCTACATTAATTTTGTGATAGGTTTCCATTAAATTAATAAAGACAAAGTGGAATTACAGAAAACATTACACAAAAATAAATACGTTTTGCACAATATGTTATGCACTGTGATGAAGACCCTGTGTTAGCTTTGTATAGGACTTTTTTCAAATCACTGACGCTCTCTGTAATTTAGTGTCTTCAATTATAAAACTAGGAAGCTCAACTTACAACTCACCTTCACTAGATTCAAAACATTATAGCTTTTAGGTAAGTCCAAAGGTATGTTTCCTGGATATTCTCAATTTAAAGGGAAGTGGTAGAGGTGGGTATATAATAGGCTTTCGGGTCACATGTATCTATGCCTTAGATCTGTCATTTACTAGATGTTTAAACTTGTACAAAGAAGCAGTTTCTTCTTTTATATAATGGTGGTAGAGAGATAGCTATATCACCTACATCATAAAGGTGGTTGTGATGAATACTTGAGATAATCACAGTGTCTGTCATGTAAACACCATTTAATAAATGTCAGATTTTTTTGTAATTACTGCTATTATTTGTTGTTTCTATGCCTTTCAGAAAAGATTTTACATATTCCTCATTCACTACATGTCTAAATTCTCAACATTTTTTGAATATAAAAATATTTTAAAAAATTATTCTTCAACCAATTTATGAGTTCAGTTGGTGATGAATCAAAAGTGAAGTGTTTTTTAAAATAACCTGCAACAACATCAGGAAGTTATAAAAAGCTCAAGTTCAATTCCTTCTAGAGTATTTGGAATAACATGTTTTCTGTTCAGACTAATTATGGGGTCACAGAAAGCAAGAACGCTACCACTTACTTCTCTTCTTTCTCTTGCCCCAGTAAATGGGAAGGGAGGGAAAGTGGAGCAGTCATTATGGACATCTCTCCATAGAATGATGTCATTAAAAAAATTCTCATTAGAAAATGACACTTAACTGACATGAAAAGTTAAATACTGTTTTACGTTAAGTGGCCATCACCAGCATTTTCAAGAGCTAATTAAAGGAAAGTACATTTCTTTTTTAAAAGCACTTGTTGAACACTATAAATTCAAAATGACCTTTATGTAACTGCAGAAAGAGGGATGGAGAATCTTCTGTGATTTGTATTATATCTTCTGATGTAAAGTTTTGACTATTTTATGAGGGACCAGCATGAGATGAATAGCATCGAATTCAAAGAAGAAGCAGGAAAAAAAGTGAAAGAATGAATGGATGCCAGACACATTGCCTATTTTTTCAGTTATTAGTGGGTAGGATTGATAGCTCCCATCGAAGCCTCACTTTCTTTTTATTTTTAATATACATATTTATCTGTAAATATATTAAGTCAATACACCTATACATTTACAGATACACCATACACATATTTTGACTGAATACCTAATGGCTACTTCGAAATTATGTTGAAATTAAGATTGATCCAAAACAAAGACTGAAGCCAAATATCTCTATGTACAGAACAAAATGAATGAACTCTGTGATGTAAGAGTCCATCTAAAATGAAAGTAATGAAAACAAGGAACTGTAGCCAATTCAAAAGGCCTAAACATATAGTGACTATGCACAGGAAAATAGGAACACTTATTTTATATTTGTGACAGTGTAACTTATTATCAACACTTTGGATGACGGGTAATATCCAGTGAATGTCCTCTGAGCCCATAATTCCATGTCTCCACATGAACTCTGAGGAATACCTGGGTTTGTGCATAGATAGTGTGTGTAAGTATGCTCACCACAGCAAGGTTTGCAGCAAACAACCAGAAAAAGCAAACCATAAATATCTATAAGATAAATGGATTTTCAGCTCTTAAACACATTGGTAAACCTCAGAAATATTTAATTAAGTGAAAAAAGCAGATAAAAATTACATGATCATATTTACATGTATTTTATGAAAGACATAGATATGTAGTTAAAAATTAAAAAAAAAATAGTTGCCTCCAGAGTGGAAAGAGACTAATAATGACACTGGGGAGAGAATTGAGAATTCAACATTTTAAATAATCATTACAAAAAATTTTGAAATAGAGTAATGACACCGTAGTGGGTAAACATGTGAAGGCTATATTATCCTGCTTGTTTTCTGTATGTTTTAAACCTTGAAATTAAATTCAAGGAACATTTACTAAGTTTACCTCTCTAGTGTTGTATTACAAAATTAATGTGAATATAAATGATTCTCTAATAATCACTACTTCTACTATTGGCATATTTTGGAGTCTTCAAGTTAAATGAAGAAAGATAAATAGCAATGATAAAACAAAGGATGCTGTTGTTTCTTTCTATCAAGGTTAAGAAAAAATGTAAATTTAAAAATAAAGCTACCCTTCTTGTGATTTATAAGACTAAACTGAGCCCAAGTCTGTGTCTGTGTATGTGTGATTAAGGGAAAAATAGGAATTGAAGATGTAGAAGCTGCAAGTGAGTGAAGTGACTTTAAATGTTTTGATTACTGAAACCACTTATCTTTAAATATTAAAACACTTTTAGATAACAATGACTGCATTGCACCTTTTTTGTATTTTTCAAAAGAACACTGAGCCTATTGAAAGTTCTTTAAAGTTTTATTTCCTTTTTTTTTTTTTTTTTATTTTGAGACAAGGTCTCACTTGCTCACCCAGGCTGACGTGCACTGGCACAATCACAGCTCTTTGCAGTGCTGACCTCCCCCCTTCAGCCTCCTCAGTAACTGGGATTACAGGTGTGAGCCACCACACCTAGGCAACAATTTTCTTAATTATACTAACTTACTGATGCTGAGGTGCTTCATAAACATTTCATTTCACATGTTGAGATTTATCTTTGTCATTAAGCTATGCACATTTGATGTGATAACTCTCCAGCTCTATGCATTACATAGCTAGCAAGTTGGATAAATATAAGGGCCAGAGTAGCTTGGGATTCCTACATATTCCTGTAAAGAATGTTGTTTTTTATATTTTATGTATAATTCAAAAGAAAACCTAAAGCTTTACAAGTTCTTAATTTTTTTCTTAAGTGTATTATGTTATAAAATTTTTCACGTTCTGTCACTAATTTGAAAATATCCAGAAATTATAAAATGCAATCTTGAATATTGTTTTCTATCAAATATTGAATAAACAAATATATTCCACATAAATTTAGCTATCCTTAGTAACAGTAGTTCTTTATATTCCTGATATGGTTTGGCTCTATGTTCCCACCCAAATCTCATCTTGTAGCTCTCAGAATTCCCACGTGTTGTGGGATGTGGGAGTGACCCTGTGGGAGATAATTGAATCATGGGGGTGGGTCTTTCCCATGCTGTTCTCCTGATAGTGAATAAGTCTCATGAGATCTGATGGTTTTACAAATGAGAGTTTCCCTGCACAAGCTCTCTTTGCTCACTGCCATCCACATAAGACATGACTTGCTCCTCCTTGCCTTCCATCATGATGGTGATGTCTCCCCAGCCACGTGCAACTGTAAGTCCATTAAACCTCTTTCTTTTGTAAATTGCCTAGTCTTGGGTATGTCTTTATCAGCAGCATGAAAATGGCCTAATACAGTAAATTGGTACCAGTAGAATGGAGCACTGCTGAAAAGATACCTGAAAATGTGGATGTGACTTTGGAACTGGGTAACAGGCAGAGGCTGTTAACAGTTTGGAGGGCTCAGAAGAAGACAGGAAAATATCTCCCTAGACACTTGTTGAATGGCTTTGACCAAAATGCTGATAATGATATGGACAATGAAATCCAAACTGAGGTGGTCTCAGATGGAGATGAGGGACTTGTTGGAAACTGGAGCAAAGGTGACTCTTGCTATGTTTTAGCGAAGAGACTGGCAGCATTTTGTCTCTGCCCTAGAGAGTAGAGGAACTTTTAACTTGAGAGAGATGATTTAGCATATCTTGCAGAAGAAATTTCTAAGCAGAAAATCATTCAAGAGGTGACTTGCGTGCTGTCAAAGGCATTCAGTTTTAAAAGGGAAACAGGGCATAAAAGTTTGGAAAATTTGTAGCCTGACAATGCAATAGAAAAGAAAATCCCATTTTCTGAGGAGAAATTCAAGCTGGCTGCATAAATTTGCATAAGTAATGAGGAGCTGAATGTTAATCACCAAGACACTGGGGAAAATATCTCCAGGGCATGTCAGAGACCTTTGTGGCAGCCCCTCCCATCACAGGCCTGGAGGTTTAGGAGGAAAAAAATGATTTCATGGGCCAATCCTAGGGTGCCTCTGCTTTGTGCAGCCTAGTAACTTGGTGCCCTGCATCCTAGCCACTCCATCCATGACTAAAAGGGGTCAAGGTACAGCTTGGGCTGTGGTTTCAGAGGGTGCAATGTGGGAGTTCAGTCAGGCAGGTGGGAAAAATTTTAAGATGAAATTATAGGAATTGCACACAAACCCTTTTGGAAGGCCTGGGGGTTTGCATAAAGTGTTTGGCTGAAGGCAGCTGAAATCTCTTAAAAGCTTAGGGGGTAGATACATAAGAATGTAGAGTAATTTATCTAAATAGCTTGTTTACTCATGTGGTCCTAAGACAACCTTTGATCAACCCCAGTGTGCATAACTGCTCTCTACTCAGGGAGTCGGCAACCAAGTCAATTATACTCTAGTGGTGTTTACTCAAGACCTTTGTCATTTAATCTATATTGAATAAATGTGAGCTTCGCTGGCTGAATAAAGCCACAGGTGCTACTCTTTACAGCACCTTCTTTGGTGACTGTGAGTGGGCCAAGACCCTTAGCAGGACTGACAGGTAGCATATCTTTGTCAGTGTACATTATTGATCTGTCGTTGGGTTGGGGTCTGTGGAATGGACCCCTGCATTGCAAGCCTCAAGATTTGGCAGCTTCCACATGGTGTTGAGCTTGCAAGTGCACAGAAGTCAAGACTCAGGGTTTGGGAACCTCCATCTAGATTTCAGAGGATGTATGGAAATACCTGGATGCCCAGGCAGAAGTTTGGTGCAGGGATGGGGCCCTCATGGACAACCTCTGCTAGGACAGTGCTGAAGGGAAATGTGGGGTCAGAGCCCCCATACGGAGTCCCTACTGGGGCACTGCCTAGTGGAGCTGTGAGAAGAGGACAGCCATCCTCCAGACCCCAGAATGGTAGATCCATTGACAGCTTGCACCGTGCACCTGGAAAACCCACAGACATTCAACACCAGCCCATGAAAGCAGCCAGGAAGGAGGCAGTATCCTGAAAAGCCACAAGTGCAGAGCTGCCCAAGACCATGCAAGCCCACCTCTTGCAGCAATATAACCTGAATGTGAGACATGGAGTCAAACGAGATCATTTTTTAGCTTTAAGATCTGACTTCCCCACTGGATTTTGGACTTGCATGGGGCCTGTAGCCCCTTTGTTTTGGCAATTTCTTCCATTTGGAATGGCTGTATTTACCCAATGCCTGTATCCCCATTGTATCTAGGAAGCAACTAACTTGTTTTTGATTATACAAGCTCATAGGCAGAAGGGACTTGCCTTGTCTCACATGAGACTTCAGACTATGGACTTTTGAGTTGATGCTGAAATAAGATTTTGGGGGACTGTTGGGAAGGCATGATTGGTTTTGAAATGTGAAGACATGCGATTTGTGAGGGACTGGGACAGAATGATATGGTTTGGCTCTGTTTGCCCACTCAAATCTTATCTTGTAGCTCCCATAGTTCCCATATGTGGTGGGAGGTACCCCATGGGAGGTAATTGAACCATGGGGATAGGCCTTTCCCATGCAGTTCTTGTGACAGTGAATAAGTCTCATGAGATCTGATGGGTTTAAAAATGAGAGTTTCCCTGTACAAGCCCTCTTTTTGCATGCTGCCATCCATGTAAGATGTGACTTGCTCCTCCTTGCCTTTCACCATGATGGTGAGGTCTCCCCAGCCATGTGCAACTGTAAGTCCATTAAACCTCTTTCTTTTGTAAATTGCCCAGTCTTGCGTATGTCTTTATTAGTGGCATAAAAACAGACTAACACAATCTCCAAATAATTTCTATATTCAATAATATTTCCAAAATATTTCACATATTGATAAATACTATTTAGACTGTTTTCACCTAATGTATTTTTGACTCTTCACCTCTACTAGATTGATAAATAATTTTATCCCAATATTGAAGACATAGGAAATTCTAGATTTCATACTCTGAGTGAAGAAAAAGCAACAGATTATAAAATTATAAACTGAAAATTTTCATGGTTATACAAATAGACATGTCAAACTGTATTGGAGATATATTACTGCCTGATTAGGCAGTAATATATGACTTCCAAGTTCGCTCAAAAAAATGCTTTAGATTCTTTGTTAAACCATAACATTTCTCCATGTTCTAAAAGTTTAATGAAAACTGTTGTCCATATAGTCACTATAGTTAATAACAGTGTATTGTATACTTGCAAATTGCTAAGGGAGGAGATGTTTTGTTTTCACCAAAATAAACATGGTGATAAGTATGTGAGGTTATTATATGGTGATTAGCTTGATTTAGCCATTTCACAATGTATTCATTTTTTAAAACATCATGTTGTACACCATGAATATATATGATTTTTAACAATTTTTAACTAAATAATTGTTTTAAATCCCTGGAGATACTGGGACATAAGCTACACTTCTGCCTTAGGAGAGATAGGCTTTCAAGACAATTTTATGCATAGCTTAAAGGTTACATCTACTCAAGCAAGCTAAGGACTTAGGGGATGTCCAGGTGGCTCATATCTTAGTTATAATCTTTCTTACATTGAAAATGTCTTGGTCTTAAAGTTATAAGTATTTATATATGCTATACACATAAAATATTTCATATACACACAAAATATACATATTTGCCTTGAGCCTCACTATTTTACAATGAACTAGCAACACTTTAGAGGAACAAAACCAGTTTAAAAGAACAGATGTTTTCTACCTATGCTGCCACATTGTCTTTTACTAACATGAACTCTCAGGAAAGACAAGTTCATATGTAGACAAGAGGAGATTTGCCAGTTGTGTTGATTAGAATGTTCCAAGGAAAGTCCCACTGGGAAAATAGTATTTTCTCCAACTAAATGCCAAATGCTTAAGAATAAATAGTTATTTAGTTGGGTCCATCCTAGTCCTCAGTGGAGAACCGCTATTAAACTACAAATACTCTAGGAAGGAAAAAAGTAGAACACAATAATGAAACAGGTAGCCACAGCCCTACACAATAAACAACTAGACAATCAGAGAAGACTACATTGGCTACATTAAGCATTTAACATGATGACAAAATCCAGATATGGATGATGTGTTCTAATGGTGTCTTCCTGCCCTATTGACAATTGGAAGCAGAGAAATGAAAAATCATTTCAGAAGTAACTGATAGTTACACCCAAATACAGGGATGAAGGCAACTAAAGTAATTGCAAGAATAGGTTGACCATGGACTTTGATATGAAGACAAGCCTAGATTATTCAGTTCTGCAAAGTGAAGAGAGACCATATTAAACACTGTATACATTTGTATATTATTGTAAGGGAACCATTTTTTTCTTTTATCATACAACAAAATAGAAGTAGAAGACAGAGCTCCTTAAAATTACAGCAAGGCAGAATTAAGATAAACAAAAGGATCCACTATCATAAAAGAAAAGTATTGTAGTCAGAAGCACAGATGAAAACCAAAGAATGGGGGCAAATTGATAAGTGTTTCTATGATAAATCACCATTAGAACACCTAGGATATAGAAATATAACACTGGAGACAGCTGTCAGCCTCCTCTTGGCAGAGAAGCAGGGGGTAGTTTAGAATCATTATTGACAATAAAACTATGGACAGAGTTGATGTATAACACATATAGAAATTTCCATGTCTCAATAAATAGTCAAAACACTGGGATTCCACTTTTAATTAAAAATTCAGCTTTAAAAAAAGGAATAAAAATTCTGCTGAAACTTACTCTAAGGTACAACATTGTGCCCTCAGGGATTCTCAGTATTGCTAAGGCATTCAGTGTTTTCCAATGCCCGAAATCTTTACTGAGCATATACAATATATTCTGTACCAGACACAGTAAATAAGACACACATGGGTTCTATCCTCACTGAGCTACAATGTATAAGGTAGATGATCAACAAGAAATTATATTTATTATATTGCTGTTATAACATTATAACAGCATTTAAAAATTATATTTTTAAAAAATTATATTTATTACATTGCTGTTATAACAATACTGTCTTAAAAGAAAGGCATGCTATGCTGTAGAACTAAAGAGCAGGAATATAGAGCATATGATAAGGGGTAATCAAGGGTGTGAATCAGAATAGGTTTCCTGGTCTTAAAAAATTCAGCTGAAAGCTAATCCATATAAACAGTAAGGCAGAGAACTCCTTGACACTGGTTTTGGCAATGATTTTTTGAATATGGAAACATAAACAAAAATTAATGAGTAGGACTGCCTCACATTAAAAGCTTCCACAGGCCAGGTGCGGTGGCTCACACCTGTAGTCTCAGCACTTTGGGAGGCCAAGGTGGGCAGATCACTTGAGCTCAAGAGTTCGAGACTAGCCTGGGCAACATGGTGAAACCCTGTCCCTACAAAAAATACAAAAATTAGCCAGGCTTGGTGGTACAAGCCTGTAATTCCAGCTATCCGGAAGGCTGAATTGGCAGTATGGCTTGAGCCAAGGAGGTCGAGGGTACAGTGAGCCAGTATCATGCCACTGCATTCCAGCCTGGGCAACAGAGTAAGACTTTGTCTCAAAAAAATAATAATAATAAAAAAAGAAAAGAATAGAAAAAGCTTCTACACAGTAAAGGAAACAACAATATAAACAGGTGGTCAATGGAATAGGAGAAAATATTTACAAATCATGTATTTGATAAGGGATTCGTATCTAAAATATGTAAGAAATCCATACAAGTCAAATAAATAAATAAATAAATTTTAAAAATGGCCAAAGGATCTGAATACACATTTCTCCAAAGAAGATACACAAATGGCAGCCTGCAGGTACATGAAAAAGTGTTCACCATCACCTCACTAATTATCAGGGAAATGCAAGTCAAAACCACAATCACTTCGCATCTGTTTGAATGGCTATTATAAAATAAAAAATAAACAAGAGATAACAAAGTTTGGCAAAGATGTGGAGAAAAGGGAATCCTTGTACATCATTGGTCAGAGAATAAATTGGTACAGCCATTATGGAAAAAATATAGAAATTCCTTAAAAAATTAAAATAGAAATACCATGTGATTTGCCAATTCCCTTTCTAGATATATATCCAAAGGAAACAAAATAAGTTTCCAGAAGAAATATCTTCACTCCCATGTTCATTGCAGAATTATTCATAATAGCCAAGATATGGAAACAACCTAAGTGTCAGTCAATGGATGAATGAGTGAAGAAAAGCAATATATGTATACCATCGAATATTATTCAGCCAAAAACAGAAGACAATACTGACATTTTTGACAATATGGATGAAACTGAAGGGCATTATGGTAAGTGGAATAAGCCAGAGAAAGAAAGATACACACTGTACGGTATCATTTGTGTGTGAAATCTTTTTTGAAAAAAGTGAAATTCACAGAAAGAAAGTAGAATGTTGGTTGCCAGGGACTGTGGGGTTAGGGAAGTGAAGAGATGTCAATTAAAGAGTACAAACTTCCAGTTACAAGAAAAATAACTTCTTAGGATCTAATGGATAGCATGATGATTGTATATGTTGCATTCTTGAAATCTGCTAAGAGAATAGATATTAAGCATTCTCATGAAAAAAAAGAAGGCAACTATGTGAGATGATGGATGTGTTAATTAGCTTGATTGTGGTAATTATTTCACAATGTATATGTAGATCAAATCTTCAGACTGTACACTTTAAAAATGTACAATCCTATTTTTCAATTATACCTCAATAAAGCTAAAAAATGTTAGGCAACAGATGGAAATAGTACTTATGTATTCCAAATGAGATATAACTTTTGAGGAATTAAATTTAGTATGACTGGGGTTTATTATTTGAATGGGGTTTAGTACGATGTAAGGTGAGAGAAGCACAGATTGGGACTTTTCACCTCATGCTAGCAGACTACACTTTCCCTGCCCCTCAAAGGGCAATAAGAAGAAATTGAAGGGATTTCAGCAGCAGAGTGATAGAATCAGCTTTATATTTCAGAAAAGAAATTTACCCATAGGAGAAAAGCCTGGATTAGAACTGGAGATTGGGAAAGCATTCAGTGAGGTGTTGATGAAGTGGAGTCTAAAACAAGTCATACCTTGATATGTGATGGTGATGGTGAGGATGGTGAGAACGGAAGCATTCGAAAGACAAAGTCTTGTGGCTCATCAGGAAATTAGGGAGAAAAAGCAGCTAAGAAAGACTCCCAGGTTTCTAATTTGTCCAACTAGGTGGCTCATGATACCATGCTCTAAATTAGCAAGTGTTACCAAAGAAGTAGGCTTTGCTCCCCTACCTCTGAGAGAGGAAGATGGAGGTAGGGATTGGGATTCGTTTGTGGAGATGATAAATTCATTTTAAGAATTCCTGAGTTTCAAGTAACAGAGAACACTCAATTTGAAAGAAGTGGTAGAACTAGAAAAGTGTAGAAGTCATAAAAAAGAAAGCTTTTATTTTTCTTTACAAAATAGAGTTATCTATTTTGTGATAAAAGGAAGATGCATTAAATAGTGACAGAAAATTTGTATTTGACTTAACTACATGCAAGACACAGGTGACCTTCGTTTGAGCTGCTTAGAGGAGTGTCATGAAAAGTCAGATTATAGTGGACTGGGGAGAAGGTTGGAGTTGAGAAGGTTCAGATAATGTTTCTCAATTTATGAGGAAGATATACAGAACAATAGCAACTAGGGCATTACCTACATGTAGATGAAGAGGAAAGGGAGGGCTGTTTGTTTGTTTTGTAAGATAGAGTCTGTATAAATACTGAGAAGAAGCACATAGAGAAAAAAACTATAAAAATCATCTTATTTCACTGTCTGAAATAAAATAGAAAGCACACTATTCCCTGGAACAAGATACTGAAGTTCATACCTCTTTGGTTGAGCTACATACATAAGTAAAAAAGAATGTCCTCATGATACTCATTCAATGCATAGCCTCTTCTATACCAAATATAATTTAATGAAGGCCATTAAAGGCTAATAAAGTTCAGCCACTGTCAAATGCAAGCTGAACCTGTGAAAGGTCTCAACAATTACTTGAATCATCCAGTACAACTTCCGTATTAGCATTGTCATTTTTTGTCCTCTAAACTTCAGATCTTTCTTGTTTATACCTTATTGCAATACCTTATCCCTCTAAAAGTTATTTTCCCCAATTATATTAATTACTTGAATTTCAAATGAAGTCCAAAAAGCCCCATATTGGCACTTAATGGCACTAAAGTTAAAAGAAAAAAAAGAAGATAAAATGTTTTGGCACTGTCTTTAAAACCTGGCTTTGGGCCTTATTTTAAAACATATCACCGAAGGTCTCATCATATTTCTTCCTGTATTCGATAAATGGTTAAGTGATCATGCATTCATTATGCCATAAGCTGCACACAGATGCAAATGGATACCATTTATAATATTTTACAGTGTTTTGAAGTTCCAAGCCCATCTAGAATGATAAAGGCCTGGAAAATGTTAACCCACCTCAAAGTCTTTTTTTACTGCATTCTTTAACAGATTGGTGCAATTTCTTTGCATGCTATAAAAGTCAAGAAAGTATTTCCATGGTATTAAATGGTAACACATGGAGACCATTTCGTTTTCAAGAAGAATGTTCTCTACTTTGTGATTTGTGTTTTTTAATGCCCTTTTTCTTCCTCTTACTCTTTCAGGGACAGTTTGATTCAGAGTAATGGAGCGGTGGAAATTAAATGAGTGTGCACGAAATCCAATGAACTCAGTATACTGCTTATCTTGTAACTATACTTAATCTAAATAACCTTTTTTATGCTCTGCTGGAATGGCATTTTCAAAAGGCTATATAGTAGTAAATGAGAGTATATGTCAGCAAGGATTTGCTAGACAAATCAGATCTCACAGAGAAGTATATCTATCCATTACTATTTAATACACACTTCAGTTTGAAGGACAATTTTTGTGTGTGAGATCAGACCGTTAACATTTACTGTCATTTGGACTATGTTTTCCAACTTTTCTACTTTCCCTTTTCATTTTAATTTCATTTATTTTTTTCCAACAGGGGCTTTCGGACAAATCACCTCCAAAAGAAAGAATGAAACAATATATATATGCACAAGTCATTGGCTCAGTTATTACATTTTTTTACCAGATGTATACCCTCAGAAATCAAAGATTTCTAAGAGATAATGTCAACACATATGGTAGTATCCTGGAAAAAATTTAATCCACATACACAAAACACATGGCAGGCATGTTCTCTGGTAGCAACTTTTACTTGCTTTTCAGTGGTATAGCTTTCCTTTATTATTACATTTGGGGAAATGATTTCATAAGCAGGATTTAGAAAATAGCTTTTCTATCTTAGCAACTGCTCCTCCTTGTCTTTTGTGGAAAGTGGTATATAAGGGTAAGTTATCTTATAATGCGTTGTTTCTTCCAAAATCTTAAAACAAACCTTGCGGTACATTTGGACATTTAGGCTTTCTGCTTAGTTCTAGTCTAAGCAGGACCAGTATTTTCACCCTCTTTTAGAACAGCAGGCACTGATCTCTCCTGCCAGACCCTGTCCCATTGCCCAGTGTTTTGTCTCTGAGACACGGTTATTGGTTGCGTTCCCACCAGCTGTCTGATTTTCTTGATGCTAACTTCCTCCTGGCTGCCACTCTGCATGCCCACCTGCCCCTGTTGCCCAATGTTTGCTTCCACTGCGATCATCTAGAGCCAGACCCTTGGATTTACAGGCTCCGATCACCCTAATAAGCCATTCACCATCTGCATTCAGGTCAGTTCTGTAAGTTCCTCATTAGATGGGTGGATAAAATCACAAATTCTGCATCCTTCCAATCTCTTCTATTTGATTAAAGCAATCCAGTCATGACTTGAGTTCAGAGATAAAATTCTGAAAAGTTAGCCTTTTGATTTCAATGTTACCAGAATTGATATTTCCAAAATATTTTTACAGTTTCAACAGCAACAGAAATTCTATTCTGGGATACCTTACTGTAACCTCGAAAGTAGTTACTGCCTTCACTATGATAAAACACAGAACCAGAAATAGAAAGAGGTGAATGAGATGAGAGACTATGTCCTTAAATGTTGCACCCTAGAGCCTCCCTCTCCTTACCCTAGTCCGAGTCCAAGATTCCCTTTACCAATTACCTTCAATTCTCTCATTATATTCCAACAATACAACACTCTAATTTTTTATTTCAATGCCTTTCACATTTCTACTCTCCTTATACCTTGGAAAGCTCATATCTGTAGGAAGTTTCTCCAGCTGGTTATCTTAGCTTTAGAGTCTGTTAACCTCATCCAAACTGTTCTTTCTCCTTTTTTTCAAATGAATTTTACTAAAAGTTGCTTTTATCAACTTTTCTTTTACCTAAGAATCTTCCAATAATTATAATTTCCAGTCCTATTAAGTACAATATCCTCTGATTGAAACTAAAGACCTTTATAATTTGGGTTCTCAGAATGTGGTCTTCACACAGGTGGCATCAGTAACACCTGGGGACTTGTTGGAAGTGAAAATTCTTGAGACTCACTCCAAACTTACTAAATCCTACAGATGGAGTGAGCAAGTTGTGTTTTAATAAGACTTCCATGTGATTCTGATGTTAAATTAAGAAGGAGAGCAATTGGCCCCTTTTCCCATTTACTTGCTTGCGAATGAATATCCACATGAAGTTTTCAAAAATGAAACTTCTAATTAGATAAGCTGCACCCTCTTTTCAAAATCAAATAGTACCAGAATTGTATAACATATTACACAATTTAAAAATCAAATCACTTGACAATTGAGACATAGAGTCTAAATTTTAAAGGGAAAATCCAACTTGAAATTATAGACTCTTTAAAAATTAGGAATTATATGTTAAAATGTGGAATGCAGGCAAAACCATATTTAAATTAATAGTTATGTATCTCAATGTTTTAGTTATTAGACAGGAAAGAAAATAATACATGAACTAATACATTTCACACAAGAAGTTAGAATAAAAACAACAAAATAATTCTGAGACAGAGCATGACTTAAAAGTAGAATTAATGAATTAGAAAACAATTAAAAATACAATTACAGAGGAGTCCAAATAGAGTATCCTTTGGAAAAGTTAATAAAAAAGATAATATAAATACACAAAGACACTGAAACTGCAATGGAAAGAATACTGCACTAATACATTTAAAAATTAACATTAAGTAGAAATTTTATGAGAAAATATAAACAACCAAAAGGTAACTCAAATAAAAAGATAAAAATCTGAAAGCCGTTGAAGTTTTGTCAATGAATTTACTCCAAAACTGTTCCTAGATCCAGAAACTTTTATCAATGACTTCTTTCAGATTTTCAAGAAATAGTATTTCAAGTGTTCCAGAACACAGAGTAAGATAGTAAGCTTTGCAATTTATTTTACTAGTTTGACTTGTTAACACCATCACTTAAAAAGAAAACTCTATGAGAGGAAACTTCAGTCTTAGCTAATTCATCCAACTAATATATTAAAATAATAGTGAGGTCATGGTATACTGCATGAAGACAAAGTCGGCTTTCTTTCAAGATTGTTTGAAAGGTAATACTGTTATTGATCATCTCAGCAGGTAACAAAGAAAAAGATACTTAACTTGTTAATCATCGAAAAGTCATATGATGAAAATAACATCTTTAATTTCTTAAAATTGTAACATCTCAGAGTTTATATCATTCTCTAATTAATAACCAACAACATACTTAATTTTAATACAAATATTCCCATAAAAGAGAATGCCCACTAACACTTTCACCACTCAGTATAATTTTAGAAGTTGTAGCCAAGCCAATGAGATAAAAATGAATAAATTTTACATTTAGAAGGGAGGAGATTAAATTATCATCATTTGTAGAGGATATGATTTGCTGCTGAAAATAAAATGTTATTTGCTGAAAATAAACTAAAAGTTATTACCATTAATAGGAGAGTCTTGTAAGCTTACTAGATTTAGTATACTACTACAACTACTCAATAGATTTCTCATTTATGACTTAGAAGTCACAATAATAAACTTTAAATAGTAAATGAATGTATAAACAGAACAAAAAGATAAATCATAAGCATGAGGTGAAAAGTCCAGAAAATATCCTAGAAGTAGAACATAATTTAGTATATCTTAAGAATAATATTTTAAATCGAAAATGGGTGGATGATGTACTAAATGGTAAAGAGACAATCTACTAACCACTTAAAAATGAACAGTAGTATCTTTTTTAAATTGAGAGAAAATATCCATGTCTGAATAAAAATACTATAAAAGCAATATTTCAGTTTTAAATTTAGATAATGAATATAAAGGATTCAACAGAGTATTTAGCCAATAATAATTGCTATTTAGGCAACCCCTATTCAATTCCAAAGACTCCCTTCACTGTAAGAGAGACTTGTTTTCCAAATGTTGAGAAAAGTCAGCTCTCATTTCCTGTTTTACACTATTGTTTATATCTCCATTATCAAAATTACCCCAATCAGAACGTGATTTATCTGAGGTCCCTCGGATTCTAAACACCTCAGTTATCCCCTCCACCAGCCCCAGTGAAAGCCTTCCTTCTGTCAGGATGAGCTATATAAGCCATGATCCCAGTCTTCTTTAATCTATTCTCTACTTAAACTCCAACCACATTGTGTTAAAAGTCAATATAAATTTTTTCGATTCAACACAAATCTCCTCCTCCAACTCCTCCACGTTTTGCTTTTTTTTTTTTTTTTTTTTGAGACGGAGTCTTACTCTCTTACTCTGTTGCCAGGCTGGAGTGCAATAACGCGATCTCGGCCCACTGCAACGTCTGCCTCGCGGTTCAGGCGATTCTCCTGCCTCAGCCTCCCAAGTAGCTGAGATTATAGGCACGCACCACGACGCCCAGCTAATTTTTGCATTTTTAGTAGAGACAGGGTTTCACCATGTTGACCAGGATGGTCTCGATTTCCTGACCTTGTGATCTGCCCGCCTCTAGGCCTCCTAAAGTGCTGGGATTACAGGCGTGAGTCACTGCTCCCAACCTGTTTTGCCTTTTCTCGAAACCAGTATCTCTGACTCCTTTCCCGCCCACATCATTTCCCTTCTACCAACTAGAGTTGTCATTTCCATTTAGCCAATCCAAATACTTTTCACTCCTTATGTTGCTGTACTCAAGTTTCACCTCATTCACAAGAACTTCCCAGACTGCTCCATACTACACAGGTGTCTTCCTTTTCCCTTTATTACACACATAATGCAGCAAAATCTCTTTATAAATATAATCTTGTTTGCTCAACTATATTATACATTCCTTTGAAAATGCCCCACAAAATTCTGTGCAAATTATATTCAATAAATATCTGTTCAACAATTATGTAGTTGATTTAAAGGACAAATCCAAAATTATATCCAGGAAGATGAGATGTTTTCCAAGAAAAAAACAAAGTAAGTGTATATCTAATTATGGAACCAACTAATGGAAACAAAGAAATTATTTCCTTTTCAGAGCAATGAACTCTAGAGACTCACTTATAAAAACAGGGTTAAAAAAATAACAAGCAAAAAGCACCTTTACAAGCAAGAAGCTTAACTGAAATACCACTTATTCAAACTACAGAAACTTTACAATGAAATGTCATTATATCTAGAAATAATTTTAAATATAAAATATCCAGAAACTCATTCATGAACAGGCCAATGGAAAAATGCATTTTCAAAACACTTAAAAATATGAGGATTTCATAGGTATTTAAAATCTAAATCCTGCAAACATTTATTTGCGGTTCTCTTTCCCATAATTATCATTTCTTTCTTAGAAGGTCTCTGGCTGAGTTCATTTATTCTTGATGGTGGCATTGAATAAATTGGCACCCAAAACAACAGCCAAAGGAGAGCAGCTTTCAAAAGCAAAGATAACCCTTGATTGATACAGCTCCCTGAAGAGATAGAACACAAAGGAACAGTCCCTGGAATGTATTCTTTTCTATTTCATTGACTTGGGTAAAGATTCTCCTCTCTGATTACTTGTTAATTGGATTATACATTTCTTCTATAAAAATTCAAGAAAAGGAAAATTTGTTTGAACAATGAGCATATCTTATATATAGGTTACTATATAATGGAATTCAATGTTGGCAGCCTGATTCTGTGTGCTTGCTTGTTTGATTGATTGACTAAATATATGGTGTTTGCACTTGTGTGTCACAATATGGTGAAAAGAAATTTAGTTCTTTTTTTCTTTTGCCCTCCCCTGGAACACTCTCTCCTTTATAGGACCCCTTATGTAGAAAAATAAAAAGAATATGTCTGTTTTTTAAAACCTATGTTTCATTACATTCAAGTAAGGGATTAAACTGTTCAGAAATCAAACGGCTATTTCAGAAGCAAGTCCAGGTTTTTGGGCAATGATGGAAAAGTAAAGCTGAAACAAATAATTTCCCTTTTCTGGTTGTTATAGAATGAATAAGAACGACAGAAACAGTAGGGTGGAAAGAACCCATAATTCAATATTAACAACCGTACAATCTCATGCCATAAACCTCAGAAAATGATAGCCAAGAAAAGAAACAGAAAATGTTGACAGTGTAGTTTGGATGCTAACTCCAGGCCCATACCAAAGAAGTGTTACTGAGGATTAAGTAGGAAGTGAAAATATCTTCAGAATTTTTATTCATAACCCCCACTATCCTATAGACAGACAGACAGACACACACACACACACACACACACACACACACACCCCCCACACCACTACCACCACCACTACTACAACCATACACTGGAGAGAAGAAAGAAGCCAACTGTAGCAGCTAAGGAAAACATCAGAATAAAACCAGCGAGCACAGAGGCAATAGCTTAACAGAGGCAGGGAAGATGGCCATGGTAAGCTATTCTTCTACTTTTTCTACCGAAAAAAAAAGAAACATAAGATATATGAACAGCAAAAAATATTATATGGATTTAAAAATAGTAGAAACCAATTATGGCATGTTAAAAATCTGGTACTTAATATTTCTTTTTTAAATTGGAATTGTCCATTTTTATTTATTTATATATAGAATGGATGTTCTTTATATTTACAGTACTCTACAATAAAATACTTCTGTTTTTAGAGTCAAATATCTAGTGTTTTTACTCTTTAATTCCCAGCAATAATATGTTTTTATTTTTTAATTCCTAGTAGCTATCAAACTATCTGATATGTGGAAAAGATAAATATATTTTCATTTAACAAATGAGCCTAAAATAAATCTTCAGATCTAAAGATGATTACCTCATACAAAATAGCACAACCTTTAGGTTTTTATTTGGTAGTTTAAACAAAGTTTTAATTCTCAGTAATATTGTTTGGCTTGGCCATTTTAAGGCAAAAGTTAAGGGCTAGGTCGGAAGCTAAACCCTCTTAGGCATTCACACTGTAATCTCAAGTCTCTGAGGCAACTGCCTCAAGATTCTCAATATAACCACAAACCCAGATGGTGGGGACCTGAGGAACACTTTTGTAAATAGAAAGGACAAATGAAGCAAGACAGATCTCTAGACCTTGCCTTATCTCTCTGTGTAGAAAGACCATGTGAATTAATCAGAAACAACAGACTCTTTTCATTATAGTAAAATCATCAAGTAAACGAGCTAAAAATGTTCAGGATCAATTCAGGAAGGAAATTGTATAAAACAGTTTCTGAATATGTATAAATAACATTAGGTTTTGAAGGGTCTTACAATTTTTCTCTTCATCACAATATTGAGGAGAACTTATTGCTAAATAACCAAAAATCTTACCAGTCTTAAGAAGGCAACCAGCCGGGCGCGGTGGCTCACGCCTGTAATCCCAGCACTTTGGGAGGCCGAGGCGGGCAGATCACGAGGTCAGGAGATTGAGACCAGCCTGGCTAACACGGTGAAACCCCGCCTCTACTAAAAATACAAAAAAAAACCCAAAAAATTAGCCGGGGCGAGGCGGCGGGCGCCTGTAGTCCCAGCTGCTCTGGAGGCTGAGGCAGGAGAATGGCGTGAACCCGGGAGGCGGAGCTTGCAGTGAGCCGAGATCGCACCACTGCACTCCACCCTGCAGGGGCGACAGAGCGAGACTCCGACACACACACACACAAAAAAAGAAGGCAACCATAACTTTTAAATGTAGCCTACATTAACATTCTTACCATGACTGTTCAAATGTATAATTTTTATAACGTTGTCCTCTAATTTATAATTATCAGAAATGTGTTATTTGAGTGATTTTAAAATACACTGCAATTTCACGTGACCAATCGCATGCTTGAATAGCTAGTAACATTTAATATATATTTATGATACATGTACCTCAATAAGAAAATTCTAAGTAACCATGAATTGAAAACATTTATAAGAATCTTTGGATAAATCAAAATATTAGAGTGAAGAAGTAAACATTATCTTCAGAAATATGCTATTATCCATCCTATAATTCCATAGGTTTAAAGCAGATGTTGTTCTCTAATGATTTACAATATAAAAATAAAAGTCATAGATGTTGTAGGAGATAAAGAGGAAAAAGTAAATCAGTTTCATGTGTGTGTATGCGCATATATATCCACATATATATACACACACACATAGAAATATATCTGTACATATTAATGTTCATATATACATATGCCACTAAATGAATGAGTAAGATGGTACTATTGAGGTTTGTTGTTTATCAGTATGGGAAAGATGTAAAATGAAAGAGTTCTGTCATATAATCTCTAATATTTCTGTAATATCAATGCCTAACACAGTTTTGAAATGCACACATTAAAGGATATTAAGTGAAAAAAAGTATTTATTAGATCAAGACATTCTGCTTCTCAAATCATAAAAATTATATCCTTTCTATGTGAGTTTCTATTGCATGGCCTACTAAAATTTCCTCCTATCATATAATTAATTAATGCTCTGCTTAATGTTATGCTGGGCTATTCTTCAATGTGCTATCCTAGGTAGATTTTGGTTATGACTCTATTGATATGTACATTTTCTAGCAACAGCCTCCCACTTGAACTTTCGCCTCAGTTCTCCTACTAATCCGCATACCCACTGTTCTACCACCTGCTGTATACAAACAGGAGAGCATAATTTAGTACTCAGGTGGATTCATTCTTGCTTATGTAATAAAGGCCAAACTCCTTATTATGGCATCAAGGCCCTTTACATTGCAGCACCTATTTTTTTTAACTTATTCCCTCCACTGAAAAATCTTGTCACACACCACACACACACACACACACACACACACACACTATCACAATCATATACAGACACTATATAATCTGTGTTCTTTTCACTTGGAACTACCCAGTGTTACCTCAGTGCATCGCCTTCTTGCCCTCCTCTAAGGCCTGTGGAAATACCCTTTCTACACCCATCAACCCATCACCTACATTAGGTATTTCTCCTAATGCTATCCCTCTCCTAGCCCCCCACCCCCCGACAGGCCCCGGTGTGTGAACCACCATAGCACGTGTATACCTATGTAACAAAACTGTACGTTCCACACAAGTACCCCAGAACTTAAAGTACAATAATTAAAAAAAGTATGTCTAATAGGGAATAAAAGTTAATATCACAAAAAAGAAATACCATTTCTACCCTTCTCCTTCTAGAGAAGTTCTACTCGTCCCTCAAGTATCAACCCAAAAATGCTTCTTTAATGCTGTTTTCTAGCTTCTCAGCCTAAAATCATTCCTCTTCCCACTAGATATCTAAAGAACATTCTTTCACTGAACACTGAATAAGACAATTTCTGCACTCAAACACATAAACACTAATTGTAAGAATAAAGAAGGAATTAAAGAAAGCACTTATCCCCTTACATGGTAATTGTTTATTTATCTTGAGCACTACTGGGTTCCAGACACTGTGCATGGCACTAGAATTTCAAAACTGAATAATACAGGCTCTGCCTGAAACACAAATACCAACTGTTAAGAATCTTGAATCAATCAAACAAGATCTATCACTCTGTAATTTTTAACTATTTGTTTGCTGTTCTTTCTAATCTAAACCATAAAAGACAGCAGAGAAAACTTATTTATATTTGTAACTCCAGAACTTAGTACAACATCAGTTACATGGTAGATAAGGAAATATATTTTGAATTAATAGCTAAGAAAACAAATTAATGAAAAACATCTAAAAGAAAACAAAAGAAATATACAAAACATAGCCTAGTGAAAGGAAAAGAATATGTGAAATTGTTATTAATAATAGCATTGTCATAAATAAAATTAAAACCATTAATAAGCCATCTGCTTCCAGACAAAGTGGAGTACTAAGAACAAGATTTACACTTCCACCAAACAAAAACAAAAATTACAAAATATATAAAGCAATTTTCAGGACACTAAACAGCACATGATAAAGAACAGTGATCCCTGGTTGATGGAACACAAATGAGGTGACCCTACATTTGCCACAGCTTTCTGCCGTAATTGAGTTTCTAGGTCATATCACAGAAAGAGGAACTCAGGTTGAGCCTGGCGGACTCCCTAAGTTAAGAAGATGGAGCCATTCTAACTGGTGTGAGATGGTATCTCACTGTGGTTTTGATTTGCATTTCTCTGATGGCCAGTGATGATGAGCATTTTCTCATGTGTCTTTTGGCTGCATAAATGTCTTCTTTTGAGAAGTGTCTGTTCATATCCTTTGCCCACTTGTTGATGGGGTTGATGCCATGTCCTTTGTAGGCACATGGATAAAGCTGGAAACCATCACTCTCAGCAAACTATCGAGAGGATAAGAAACCAAACACCACATGTTCTCACTCATAGGTGGGAATTGAACAATGAGAACACATGGACACAGGAAGGGGAACATCACACACCAGGGCCTGTTGTGGGGTGGGGGGAGGGGGGAGGGATAGCATTAGGAGATATACCTAATGCTAAATGACGAGTTAATGGGTGCAGCACACCAACATGGCACATGTATACATATGTAACAAACCTACACGTTGTGCACATGTACCTTAAAACTTAAAGTATAATAAAAAAAATGCTATATAAAAAAAGAAATAAAACTAAAATACAAAAATAAAAATGATCAATTAAATGAAAATTTGTTTTGAAAAATAATATGAACAAACGTCAACCCAACTTTATGAAGAATGAAAAAGAGAAGACCCAAATAAATAAAATCAGAGATGAAAAGGAGACATTACAAACAATACCACAGAATTCAAAGGATCATTAGCGGCTACTATGAACAACTGTGTGCCAATGAATTGGAAAACCTGGAATAATTTGATAAAAACCTTGACACACTGATTGAACCAGGAAGAAATCCAAAACCTCAATAGACCAATAACTAATAATGAGGTCAAAGCTATAATAAAAAGTCTCCCAGTGATATGGTTTGGCCCATCCAAATCTCCTCTAGAATTGTAGTTTCCATAATCCCCACATGTCATGGGAGGGACCCAGTGGGAGATAATTTAATCATGGTGGCAGTTCTTTCATGCTGTTCTCATGACAATGAGTGAGTTCTCACTAAACCTGATTGTTTTATAAGGAGCCTTTCCTCATTTTGCTCATTCTTCTCTCTCCTGCCACCATGTAAAACAGAGTGTGTTTGCTTCCCCTTCTGCCATGACTGTAAGTTTACTGAGGCCTCCCAGCCATGCAAAACTGTGAGTCAATTGAACCTCTTTCCTTTATAAACCGCCCAGTCTTGGGTATGTCCTTATAACAGTGTGAGAACAGACTAATATAGTAAATTGGTACCACAAGAGTGGGGTGCTGCTGTAAAGATACCTGAAAATGTAAAAGTGACATTGAAACTAGGTACCAGGCAGAGGTTGGAATGGTTTGGAGGACTCAGAAGAAGACAGGAAAATGTGGGAAAGTTTGGAACTTCCTAGAGACTTGGAGGGCTCAGAAGACAGGAAGATATGAGAAAGTTTGGAACTTCCTAAAGACTTGTTGAATAGTTTTGACCAAAATGCTGATGGTGATATGGACAATGAAATCCAGGCTGAGGTGGTCTCAGATGGAGGTGAGGAACTTGTTGGAAATTGGAGTAAAGGTCACTCTTGCTAGCAAAGAGATTGGTGGCATTTTGCTCCTGCCCTAGTGATCTGTGGAATGTTGAACTTGAGAGAGATAATTTAGGGTATCTGGTGGAAGAAATTTCTAAGTGGCAAGGCATTCAAAGAAAGCAGAGCATAAAGATTTGGAAAGTTTGAAGCCTGGTGATGCAATAGAAAAGGAAATCCAATTTTCGGGGAAGAAATTCAAGTCTGCTGCAGAAATTTGCATAAGTAATGAGAAGCCCTATGTTAATCACCAAGACAATGAGGAAAATATCTCCAGGGCATGTCAGAGACCTTTGCAGCAGCCCCTTACATCACAGGTCTGAAGGCTTAGGAGAAAAAATTGTTTCCTGGGGCAGGCCCACGCGCCGTCTGTTGTGTGCAGCCTAGAAACTTGGCACCCTGTGTCCCAGCTGCTCTAGTGGTGGCTAAAAGGGGCAAAGGTACAGATCAGGCCATTGCTTCAGAGAACGCATGCCCCAAACCTTGGTAGCTTCCATATGGTGTTGAGCCTATGGGTGCGCAGAAGACAAGAATTGAGGTTTGGGAAGCTCCGCCTAGATTTCAGAAAATGTATGGAAATATCCGGATGTCCAGGAAGAAATCAGCTGCAGGAGCAGAACCCTCATGGAGAACTTTGCTAGAGCAGTGCAGAAGGGAAATGTGGTGTGGGAGCCCCCACAGAGAGTCTCCAGTGGGGCACAGCCTCGTGGAGTTGTGAGAAGAGGGCCATGATCTTTCAAACCCCAGAATGGTAGATTCACCAACAGCTTACACTGTGTACCTGGAAAAGCCACAGACGCTCAATGCCAGCTCATGAAAGCAGCCAGAGGTGGGTGTTGTACCATGCAAAGCCACAGGTACGGAGCTGCCCAAGGCTGTGGGAGCCCACCTCTTGCATCAGCATGCCCTGGATGTGACACCTGGAGTCAAAGGAGATCATTTTGGAACTTTAAGTTTTAATGACTGCCCTATTGGATTTCAGACTTGCATGGAGCCTGTAGCCCCTTTGTTTTGGCCAATTTCTCCCATTTGCAACAGGTGTATTTGCCCAATGTCTATAGCCCCATTGTATCTAGGAAATAACTAACTTGCTTTTAATTTTGAAGGCTCATAAGCAGAAGAGACTTGCCTTGTCTCAGATGAGACTTTGAACTTGGACTTTTGAGTTAAGGTTGAAATGAGTTAAGACTTTGGGGAACTGCTGGGAAGGCATGATTGTATTTGAAGTGTGAGGACATGAGATATGAGAGGGATGAGGGACAGAATGATATATTTTGGCTATATGTCCCAAATGTCATCTTGAACTGTAGTTCCCCACGAGTCATGGGAGGGACCAGGTGGGAAGTAATTTAATCTTGGGAGCAGTTACCCTCAGACTGCTCTCATGGTAGTGAAGGAGTTCCCATGAGATCTAATGGTTTTATAAGGTGCCTTTCCCCCTTTTGTTCATTCTTCCCTCCCCTGCTGCCATGTAAAGAAGGACATGTTTGCTTCTCCTTTTCCCGTGATTAAGTTTCATGAGGCCTCCCAACTATGCAAAACTGTGAGTCAATTAAACCTCTTTTCTTTATAAATTTCCCAGTCTTGTATATGTCCTTATAGCAGCATGAGAACAGACTAATACACCAAGCAAAAGAAAGCCCAGACTCCAATGGCCTAACTGTTGAATTTTACCAAACATTTAAAGAATAACTACTACAAATCCTGCTGAAACTATTCCAAAAAATAGATGATGAGGGATGATATGGTCTGGTCCCGTGTCCACACCCAAATCTCATCTTGAATTATAACCTGAATTTTAATATCATAATGCAAATTGTAATCCCCATGTGTCAGGGGAGGGACCTCAAGGGAGGTAATTGAATCATGGAGGTGGCAACCTTTATGCTGTTCTTGTGATACTGAGTGAGTTCTCATGAGATCTGATGGTTTTATAAAAGGTTTTTCCCTGTTTGCTTGGCATTTCTCCTTCCTACCATCATGTGAAGAAGGACATGTTTGCTTCCCCCTTCCAGCGTGATTGTAAGTTTCCTGAGGCCTCCCCTCCTGTGGAACTGTGAGTCAATTAAATATCTTTCCTTCATAAATTACCTAATTGAAATATTTCTTCATAGCAGTGTGATAATAGACTCCTACAGTAATTTGGTACCAAGAGTAGTGAGGCTTTCCTGTAAAGATACCTGAAAATGTGGAAGCAACTTTGAAACTGGGTAACAGGCAGAGGTTGGAATGGTTTGGAGGGCTCAGAAGAAGACAGGAAAATGTGGGCAAGTTTGGAACTTCCTAGAGACTTGGAGGGCTCAGAAGATGGAAAGATATGGGAAGGTTTGGAACTTCCTAGAGACTTGTTGAATGGTTTTGACTAAAATGCTGATAGTGATAGGGACAATGAAATCCAGGCTGAGGTGGTCTCAGATAGAGATGAGGCACTTGTTGGGAACTTGAATAAAGGCCACTCTTGTTATACAGAAAGACTGGTGACATTTGGCTCTTGATCTAGAGATCTGTGGAACTTTGAACTTGAGAGGTGATTTAGGGTATCTGGTGGAAGAAATTTCTAAGTGGCAAAGCATTCAAAAGGAAGCAGTACACAAAACTTTGAAAAATTTGCAAGCTGACTTTGCAATAGAAAAGAAAAACCCATTTTCTGGGGAGAAACTGAAGCCAGTGATAGAAATTTGCATAAGTAATGAAGACCCCAAAGTTAATCACCAAGACAATGGGAAAAATGTCTCCAGGGCATGTCAGAGACCTTCTCCACAGACCCTCCCATCACAGGTCCAGAGGCCTAGGAAGGAAAAGTGGTTTTATGGATGGGTTCTAGGGCCTCCGTGTTGTGTGCAGCCTTAGGACATGGCATCCTGTGTCTCAGATGCTCCAGCTCTAGCCATGACTAAATGGGGCCAACATATAGCTCAGGCCATTGCTTCAGAGAGTGCAACCCCCAAGCCTTGGAGGTTACATGTGCTGTTGGGTCTGTGGGTGCACATAAGACAAGAATTGAGGTTTGGGTACATCCTCCTAGATTTCAGAGGATGTATGCAAGTGCCTGGATGTCAAGGCAGTAGTCTGCTGCAGGGGCGGAGCCCTCTTGAAGAACCTCTTTTAGGGCATTGCAGAAGGGAAGTGTGGGGTTGGAGTCCTCGCACAGTGTCCCCACTGGGGCACTGCCTAGTGGAACTGTGAGGAGAGGGCCACCCTCCTCTAGAACACAGAATAGTAGATTCATGGACAGCTTGCATCAGGCACCTATGAATGCCACAGACACTCAATGCTAGTCCATGAAAGTAGCTTGGAGGGGAGCTGTATCCAGAAAAGCCACAGAGGCAGAGCTGCCCAAGCCCATTGAATCCCACCTCTTGAATCAGTGTGACTTCAATGTGAGACATGGTGTCAAAAGAGGTCATTTCAGAACTTTAAAGTTTAATGACTTCCCTATTGGATTTTGGGTATGCATGGGGCCTGTAGCCCCTTTGTTGTGAATAATTTCTCCCATTTGGAATGGGTGTATTTACCCAGTTCCTGTACCCCCACTGAATTCAGAAAGTGACTAACTTGCTTTCAATTTTACAGGCTCATAGGTGGAAGGGACTTGCCTT
This sequence comes from Gorilla gorilla gorilla, assembly GCF_029281585.2. Classification (NCBI taxonomy): domain Eukaryota; kingdom Metazoa; phylum Chordata; class Mammalia; order Primates; family Hominidae; genus Gorilla; species Gorilla gorilla. Next base: position 76,304,488 of record NC_073243.2, read on the forward strand.
GTCTCAGATGAAACTATGGTCTTGGACTTTTGGGTTAATGCTGAAATTAGTTAAGACTTTGGGGAACTGTTGGGAAGGCATAATTGTGTTTTGAAATGTGAGAAAGAGATTTTGGAGGGGCCAGGGGCAGAATGATATGATCTGGCTCTATGTACCCACCCAAGTCTCATCTTGAATTGTACTCTGAATTGTAATATTGGAATACAGATTTTAATCCCCATGTGTTGGGGAAGGGACCTCACGGGAAGTAATTTAATCATGGGGGTAGTTACTCTCGTGCTGTTCTTGTGATAGTGAGTTCTCATGAGATCTGATGGTTTTGAAAGGAGCTTTTACTGTTTGCTCAGCACTTCTCCTTTCTGCCACCATATGAAGAAGGACTGTTTGCTCCAGCTTCTGCTATAATTGTATTTTCTGAGGCCACCCAGCCCTAGAGAACTGTGAGTCAATTAAACCTCTTTCCTCTATAAATTACCCAGTCTCGAGAATTTCTTCATACCAAATGTGGCACATATACACCATGGAATAATATGCAGCCATAAAGAATGATGAGTTCATGTCATTTATAGGGACATGGATGAAGCTGGAAACCATCATTCTCAGCAAACTATCACAAGGACAGAAAACCAAACACCACATGTTCTCACTCATAGGTGGGAATTGAACAATGAGAACACATGGACACAGGAAGGGGAACATCACACACCGGGGCCTGTTGTGGGGTACGGGGAGGGGGGAGGGATAGCCTTAGAGATATACCTAATGTTAAATGATGAGTTAATGGGTGCAGCACACCAACACGGCACATGTATGCATATGTAACAAACCTGCACGTTGTGCACATGTACCCTAAAACTTAAAGTATAATAATAATTAAAAAAAAAGAAGACATTTAAGCAAAAACTTGAAGGAGGTGATGAAGTTTGGTGAGATCATTATACTACAATCATGGGAGTTATTTTTCATCCATGTTAACATTTTTACCACTTTAATAATAAACAAGATATTCTTATAAATGTACTTTTGTACTATAATCGTGAAAAGCTATAAGTCACTAATGTAATGACAAAACAAATTGTGGTACATCCATATGATGGTATATGATGTAGTGATTAAAAATGTTCTCCAAGACTATTAACATAAAAAAAAATCAATAAAATGAGTTTTTAGATATGAAAATGTAAAAAAAAAAAAAGAATTTCTTCATACCAGCATGAGAATGGACTATTACTAGGGAATACCTCTCAATTCATTCTACAAGGCCACTATTACCTTGATACCAAAAGCAGACAACACATAGAAAAAAACTACAGGCCAATATTCTTTATGAAAATTGATGCAAAATTTCTCAGCAAAATACTAGCAAACTGAACTGAATAAAATGTTAAAAACATCATTTCTCATGACCAAGTGAGATTTATTCCAGGGATACAAGGATGGCTCAACCTATGCAAATCAGTATAATACATGATATGAACAGAATGAAGGACAAAAAATGTATGAACATTTTAATTGATGTTGAAGAAGAATTTGATAAAATTCAACATCCCTTTATGACAAAAACACACAAATTTGTATATAGAAGAAAGATACCTCAACTCAAGAAAAGCCATATATGACAAATCCACAGGTAGTATACTGAATGGAGAAAAACTGAAAGCCTTTTCTCTAAGATCTGGAACAAGTCAAAGATGCCCACTTTCATGACTGGTACTCAAAATAGTACTGACAGTCCCAGCTAGAGCAATCAGACAAAATAAAGAAATAAAGGGAAAAATAAAAGTCAAATTATTTGTGTTTGCAGATAATATGTTCTTACAATTGGAAAACCCTAAAGACTCCATCAAAAAAAAACTAGACCTGATAAATAAATACAGTAAAGTTTCAGGATACAAAATAATCGTACAAAACTCAGTAGCATTTCTGTATGCCAACAGTGAACAATCTGAAAAAGAAATCAAGAAAGTAACACCATTTACAATAGCTACAAATAAAATAAAATGAAATACCTAGAAATAAACGTAATCAGAGAAATTAAATACCTCTGCAATGAAAACTATAAAACATTGATGAAAGAAATTGAAGATGATGACAAAAAATGGGAAGATGTTCCATATGCATGGACTGAAGGAATTAATATTTTTTAAATGTCCATACTACCTATATTAGTCCATTCTCACACTGCTATGAAGAAATACCCAAGACTGGGTAATTTATAAAGCAAAGAGGTTTAATTGACTCACACTTCTGCATCACTTGAGATGCTTCAGGAAACTTAAAATCATGGGCGAAGGCAAAGGAGAAACAAGCACTTTCATTCACAGGGCAGCAGGACAGAGTGAGTGCAAGTAGGGGAAATGTGAGACACTTATGAAATCATCAGATCTCGTGAGAGTCATTCACCATCACGAGAACAGCATGGGGGGAACCACCCCATGATCTCATTGCCTCCACCTGGTCCCATCCTTGGCACATGTGGATTATGGGCATGGGGGGATCCCATCCCCAATATTTCAATGTAGGTTCTTTCCATTTTCCGTAAGTGTCAGCTGGTATGAGAAATAAAGAGAAAGAGTACAAAGAGAGGAATTTTACAGGTGGGCCGCCAGGGGTGACATCACATATCGGTAGGTCTGCGATGCCCAGCTGAACCACAAAACCAGCAAGTTTTTATTAGGGATTTCAAAAGGGGAGTAGGTGTATGAACAGGGAGTGGGTCACAAAGATCACATGCTTTAAGGGGCAAAAAGGAGAACAAAGATCACATGCTTCTGAGGAAACAGGACCAGGGCAAAATCAGAAACTCCTGATAAGGGTCTATGTTCAGTGGTGCACATATTGTCTCGATAAACATCTTAACAGAAAACAGGGTTCGAGAGCAGAGAACCAGTCTGACCTCAAATTTACCAGGGCTGTGGTTTCCCAATCCTAGTAAGCCTGAGGGTACTGCAGGAAACCAGGGCATATCTCAGTCCTCATCTCAACCACATAGGACAGACACTCCCAGAGCAACTGTTTATAGACATCCCCCAGCAATGCAATTCTTTTCCTAGGGTCTTAATATTATATTCCTTGCTAGGAAAAGAATTTAGCGATATCTCTCCTACTTGCACGTCTGTTTATAGGCTCTCTGCAAGAAGAAAAATGTGGCTCTTTTTGCCTGACCCCGCAGGCAATCAGACCTTAATGGTTGTCTTCCCTTGTTCCCTAAAATTGCTGTTATTCTGTCCATTTTCAAGGTGCACTGATTTCATATTGTCCAAACACACATGTTTTACAATCATTTTGTACAGTTAACACAGTCATCACAGGGTCCTGAGGTGATGTACATCCTCAGCTTACAAAGATAACAGGATTAAGAGATTAAAGTAAGACAGGCATAAGAAAGTGTAAGAGTATTATTAGGGAAGGGATAAATGTCCATGAAATCTTCACAATTTATGTTTCCTCTGCTGTGGCTCCAGCCGGTCCCTCCATTCATGGTCCCGACTTCCCGCAACAATGGGGATTATAATTCAAGATGAGATTTTATGTGGGGACACAGTCAACCATATCACTACCCAAAGCAATACGATCAATCTATTGATTGTAATTCCTATCAAAATACCAAAGACATTTTTCAAAGAAATATAAAAAATAATACTAAAATTTATATGGAACCACAAAAGAATACCAAACCTATCCTGAGCAAAAGGAACAAAACTGGAGGAATCACATTACCTGCCTTCAAATTATTGTACACAGCCATAGTAACCAAAACAGCATGGTACTGGCATAAAAACAGACACATATACCAATGGAACAGAATAGAGAACCTAGATATAAATCCATAAATCTACAGTGAACTCATTTATGACAAAGATGCCAGGAACATACATTGGGGAAACAACAGTTTCTTCAATAAAACCTGCTGGGAAAGCTGGATATCTGCATCCAGAAGAATGAAACTAGATCCTTATTGTTCACCATATCAAAATGAATTAAAGACAAATCTAATTGTCTTTAATGGCAAAGACTTTAAACTATAAAACTACTACAAGAAAACATTGGGGAACATCTCCAGGAAATTGGACCAGGCAAAGATTTCTTGAGTAATGCCCCACAAACACAGGCAACCAAAGCAAAAATGGACAAATGGGATCACACTAAGTTAAAAAACTTCTGCATGGCAAAGGAAATACCAACAAAGTGATGAGGCAACCCACAGAATTGAACAAAATATTTGCCAACTATTCATCTGACAAGGGCCTAATAATCAGAATATATGAGTGCAAATAATCAATAAAAAGTCAATAATTTAATTAAAAAATGAGAAAAAATCTCAATAGACATTTCTAAAAGGGAGACATGCAAATGGCAAACAGCTATTTAAAAATGTGTTCAACATCAGTGATAATCAGAGAAATGCCAATCAAAACTACAATGATATATCATTTCACCCCAGTTAAAATTGCTTTTATACAAAGGACAGGCAATAATAAATCCTGGTGAGGATGTGGAGAAAAGGGAGCCCTTATACACTGTTGGTGGGAATGTAAATTAGTACCACAACTGTGAAGAACAATTTGGAGCTTCCTCCAAAAAAGTAAAAATAGAGCTAAAATATGGTCCAGAAATTTCACTGTTAGCTATATGCACAAATGAAAGGATATCAGTATATTAAAGAGATATCTGCACTCCCAAGCACAGAAAGAAAAACTTCACATGTTCTCACTTCCTGGAGGGAGATTAGAAAAATATTGAACTCATGGAAATAGAGAATAGAATGATAGTTACCAGGGGCTGAGAAGTGTAGTGGGATTACTTAATGGTTACAGAAATATGATTAGAATTAGAGAGATCTAGTATTTGATATCACAACAGCGGTGACTAGAGTCAACAATCATTTAATGTACATTTTACATTAACTTAAAGAGTATAATTGGACTGTTTGTAATACAAAGAAAGGATAAATGCTTGAGGTGAAGAATACCCCATTACCACATTATGCATTGTGTGACTATATCAACACATTTTCTGTACCCCATAAATATATACACCTACTATTAACTACAAAAATTCAAAATAAAAAAGTTAAAAACAAACAAGTGAATAGAAAACCTGGTATATCCACACAATGGTATACTGCTCAGCAATAAATGGTAATGGACTATTCACATGTATAACAGTATGAATAAATTTCAAACTCACTATACTAAGTGAAAATAGCCAGACATAGAAAGGGTATACACTATGTGTTTCTATTTATACTGACAGTAGATAGTGTTTTCCTGGTACTTGGGGGATGGGGAGAAATGGCAGGAAGGAATTAGAAAAAAGCAAAAAGAAACTTTGAGGTGATATAGTTTGGATATTTGTCCCCACCAAAATCTCATGTGGAAATGTAAACCCCAATGTTGAAAGTGGGGCCTGGTGAAATGTGTTTGGATCATGAGGGCAAGTCCCTCATGAATGGCTTCTGCTATCCCCTTTGTGATAAGTGAGCTTTTTCTTTGAGTTCACATGAGATCTGATGGTTTAAAAGCATGTGGCACCTTCCACCCACTCTTTCTTTCTTGCTCCTGCTTTCACAGTGTGAAGTGACTGCTCCTGCTTTATCTTCTGCAATGATTGTAAGCTTCTCAAGGCCTCCCCGAAAGCTGGGCAGATGTTGGCACACATGCTTCCTGTAAAGCCTGCAGAACCATTAGCCAATCAGAAATCTTTTCTTTATTAATTACCCAGTCTCAGGTATTTCTTTGTTGCAATTCAAGAACAGCCTACGGGTGAATCATGAGGTCAAGAGATCGAGACCATCCTGACCAACATGGTGAAACCCTGTCTCTACTAAAAATATAAAAAATTATCCAGGCGTGGTAGCAGATGCCTGTAGTCCCAGCTACTCCGGAGGCTGAGGCAGGAGAATGGTGTGAACCCAGGAGGCAGAGCTTGCAGTGAGCCAAGATTGCACCGCTGCACTCCAGCCTAGGTGACAGAGCAAGACTCCATCACAAAAAAAAAAAAAAAAAAAAAAAAAAAGAACAGCCTAAATATACATAACTGGTACCAGGGATTTGGATATTGCCATAAAGACACTTGAAAATGTGGAAGGGACTTTGGAACTGGGTAAGAGGCAGCAACTGGAAGAGTTTGGAGGGCTCAAAAGAAGACAGGAAGATAAGGAAAAGTCTGGAAAGTCTAAGAGGCTGGTTAAATGGTTGTGACTAATGTGAACACAGTGATATGGACAGTGAATCCAGGCTGACAAGCTCTTAGATGGAAATGGGGACTTATTGGGAACTGGAACAAAGGTTATGCATGTTATGCCTTAGCCAAGAGCTTGGCTACATTCTGTTCATGCCCTAGAAATCTAGGGAAGCTTCTAGTGGAAGTTTGAACTAAAAACGCATTGATTTAGGGTATCTGTCAGAAGAAATGTCTAAGCAGGAAAATGTTCAAGATGTGGTCTGGCTGCTTCTAACAGCCTATCTTAATGTAGAAGTAAATAAATGACTTGAAGTTGAAGTATATATTTAAAAGGTAAGCAGAACATAAAAGTTTGGAAAATTTGCAGGCTGGCCATATGGAAGAGAAAGAAAAAGCTTTTGGGGGAAGAAGATTCAAGCAGGGTGCAGAGCAATCACTTGCTAGAGATATCTGCATAAATAAAAGGAATCTAATTGCTAATATCCAAGACAATGTGGAAAAGACCTTAAAGGCATTTCAGAGACCTTTAAGGCAGCCACTTCTATCACAGAACCAGATACCTGGAAAAACAGAATGGTTTTACAGGTCAGGCACAGGACCCCACTGCCGTGAACAGCCTCAGGACACTGCTTCCCACATCCTGGCTGCTTCAGCTCCAGCTGTAGCTCAAAGTGGCCAAGGTACAGCTCAGTCTACCACATTGGAAACTGCAAGCCATAAGCCTTGGTGGCTTCCACATGGTGTTAAACCTGTTAGTGGACAGAATGCAAGAGTAAAGAATGCTTGGCAGCCTCCCCCTAGATTTCAGAGGATGCATGGAAAAACCTGGGTGTCCAGGGAGAGGCCTGCTGCAGAATGGAGCAGTCATAGAGAACCTCTACTAGGGCAATCCCAAGAAAGAATGTAGGGTTGGAGACCCCATAGAGAGTCGCCACTGTGGCACTGCCTCGGAGCTGTTGAGGAGGGAACCACTGCCCTCCAGACACTGGAGTGGTAGAGCCACCAGCAGCTTGCAACCTCAATGTGGAAAAGCCACAGAGGCTGATCTGTCCAAGGTTTTGAGGGCTTAAACCTTGCAGCAGTGTTCCCTGGATGCAGCATACAGAGTCAAAGATTATTTTGGAGCATTAAGATTTAATGACTGTCAACATAGTGTTGGAAGTTCTGGCCAAGGCAATCAGGCAGGAGAAGGAAATAAAGGGTATTCAATTAGGAAAAGAAGAAGTCAAATTGTCCCTGTTTGCAGATGACATGACTGTATATCTAGAAAACCCAATTTACTCAGCCTAAAATCTCCTTAAGCTGATAAGCAACTTCAGCAAAGTCTCAGGATACAAAATCAATGTGCAAAAATCACAAGCATTCTTATACACCAATAACAGACAAACAGAGAGCCAAATCATGAGTGAACTCCCATTCACAATTGCTTCAAAGAGAATAAAATACCTAGGAATCCAACTTACAAGGGACGTGAAGGACCTCTTCAAGGAGAATTACAAACCACTGCTCAATGAAATAAAAGAGGATACAAGCAAATGGAAGAACATTCCATGCTCATGGGTAGGAAGAATCAATATCATGAAAATGGCCATACTGTCCAAGGTAATTTATAGACTCAGTGCCATCCCCATCAAGCTACCAATGACTTTCTTCAAAGAATTGGAAAAAAACTACTTTAAAGTTTCTATGGAACCAAAAAAGAGCCCTCATTGCCAAGTCAATCCTAAGCCAAAAGAACAAAGCTGGAGGCATCACGCTACCTGACTTCAAGCTATACTTCAAGCCTACAGTAACCAAAACAGCATGATACTGGTACCAAAACAGAGATATAGACCAATGGAATGGAACAGAGCCCTCAGAAATAATGCCACATATCTACAACTATTTGATCTTTGACAAACCTGACAAAAACAAGAAATGGGGAAAGGATTCCCCATTTAATAAATGGTGCTGGGAAAACTGGCTAGCCATATGCAGAAAGCTGAAACTGGATCCCTTCCTTACACCTTATACAAAAATTAATTCAAGATGGATCAAAGACTTAAATGTTAGACCTAAAACCATAAAAACCCTAGAAGAAAACCTAGGCAATACCATTCAGGACACAGGCATGAGCAAGGACTTCATGTCTAAAACACCAAAAGCAATGGCAACAAAAGCCAAAATTGACAAATGGGATCTAATTAAACTAGAGACCTTCTGTACAGCAAAAGAAACTACCATCAGAGTGAACAGGCAACCTACAGAATGGGAGAATATTTTTGCAATCTACTCATCTGACAAAGGGCTAATATCCAGAATCTACAATGAACTCAAACAAATTTACAAGAAAAAACAAACAACCCCATCAACGAGTGGGCAAAGGATATGAACAGACACTTCTCAAAAGAAGACATTTATGCAGCCAAAAGACACATGAAAAAATGCTCATCATCACTGGCTATCAGAGAAATGCAAATCAAAACCACAATGAGATACCATCTCACACCAGTTAGAACGGTGATCATTAAAAAGTCAGGAAACAACAGGTGCTGGAGAGGATGTGGAGAAATAGAAACACTTTACACTGTTGGTGTGACTGTAAACTAGTTCAACCATTGTGGAAGTCAGTGTGGCAATTCCTCAGGGATCTAGAACTAGAAATACCATTTGACCCAGCCATCCCATTACTGGGTATATACCCAAAGGATTATAAATCATGCTGCTATAAAAACACATGCACACGTATGTTTATTGCAGCACTGTTCACAATAGCAAAGACTTGGAACCAACCCAAATACCCATCAATGATAGACTTGGTAAAGAAAATGTGGCACATATAAACCATGGAATACCATGCAGCCATAAAAAATGATGAGTTCATGTCCTTTGTAGGGACATGGATGAAGCTGGAAACCATCATTCTCAGCAAACTATCACAAGGACAAAAAACCAAACACCGCATGTTCTCACTCATAGGTGGGAATTGAACAATGAGAACACATGGACACAGGAAGGGGAACATCACACACCGGGGCCTGTTGCGGGGTACGGGGAGTGGGGAGGGATAGCCTTAGAGATATACCTAATGTTAAATGATGAGTTGATGGGTGCAGCAAACCAACATGGCACATGTATATATATGTAGCAAACCTGCACGTTGTGCACATGTACCCTAAAACTTAAAGTATAATAAAAATAAATAAATAAAAAATAAAAAAAGATTTAATAATTGTCCTGCTGTGTTTTGAACTTATGTGAGACCTGTAACCCCTTTCTTTTGGCTGATTTCTCCCTTTTGGAATGGCAAGGTTTACCCAATGCCTATACCCCCATTGTATCTTGGAAGTAAATAACTTATTTTTTATTTTACAGGCTAATAGATGGAAGAGACTTGCCTTCTCTCAGATGAGGCTTTGGGCGTTGGACTTTTGAGTTAATCCTGGAATGAGTTAAGACTTTGGGGGACTATTAGGAATGCATGATTGTATTTTGCAATGTGAGAAGAACAGGAGATTCAGGGGGTGGGCAGGGGCAGAATGATATAGTTTGGATATTTGTCCCTGCCCAAATCTCATGTTGAAATGCCATCTCCAGTGTTGGAGGTGGGGCCTAGTGGGAGGTGTTTGAATCATGGGGGAAGATCCCTCAAGAATGGCTTGGGCCATCCCCTTGGTGATAGGTAAGCTCTCCTTCTAAGCTCCTGGTTTTTTAAAAGTTTGTGGCACCTCCCCCCAACACACACACACTCTGTGTCTCTCTTGCTCCCGTTCTTGCTATGTGAAACACCTACTCTCCCACTTCACATTTTGCCATAAGTAAAATCTCTCTGAAGCCTCCCCTGAAGTAGATGCTGGCACTATGCTTCTGGTACAGCCTGCAGAACCATGAGCCAATTAAACATCTTTTCTTATAAATTACTCAGTCTCGTGTATTCCTTTATAGCAATGCAAGAACAGCCTAATACAGGGGGTGATAGATACATTCATTATCTCTATTACAATGATGATTTTATGGGTGTTTACACATGTCAAGACTACAAATTATACACTACAAGTATGTGTAGTTTTTATGTCATTAATTATATCTATAAAACTGTTAAAAATGTTGCTAATTAGTCATGTATTACGGGACACTTCAACTAGTTCTCACATCTGCCAAAGTATTTTTTTAACGAATGATTCTTTGTTTCTGTGCTCAAAGTTTGTTTACAGTAATAATTTACTGAAAATTTATTGATCACAACATAGTTAGCCTGTGTTTTCTTGAATTCATATCAAAACTACAATTTCTTATTATAATCCAAAAATCACAAAGAAAGAGATGATAAACTTTGAGTTTGAGCAAAATAACTCATTACAGTGGAGTCAAAAGGATTTGATAATTTTTCACATTTGTTAACATCTGCTCCTTAATCTCAATGTCCATGGTCAATCTAGGCTATATAAACTGCTGAGTTTCAAAATGTCTTTAGATACATGTTTCTCCGTCAGTGTCACTAATGCACTCACCTACTCACTCTAAAATGTATTTGATCCTTGATTATTCTCTAATAGCATGTTTGCTTATGTAGTCAGAACTGCATTCCTCTAAATACTGAACAGTATGCCTCCTGGTTAGTGATACGCAGTCATTAAGTGATGAAGGTGTTAGCATCATACAGAACTGTAAGTGAATCTCAGTTTTGTCTCTTCTTAAAAAGTTTATTTGTGGCCTTCTTAAACTAACGTCTTTAAATTTCAGTTTCATCATTTTATTTTTTATTTTCTTAGAGATGAGATCTTGCTCTGTTGTCCAGGCTTGTTTCAAACTCCTAACCTCAAGAGATCCACCTGCTTCAGCCTCCCAAGTAGCTGGGATTACAAGTAGAAGCCACTGTGCCTGGCTCCCATCTTTTTTAACATAGTGTAACTGAACTGAATTTATAGAGTTTTGATTGCAGTGACATATGGAAAGCAATTTCACACAGTGCCTGAGACATGGTAAATTTTCAAAAAGTGAATGTTTATAAAAGTTATTATCCTTAAATTTGACCTATAATTGAAGTCAGATGTTAGAAGACATGGCATGATATAGAATCTTACAACCAAAAAAAAATTTTGAATATCTAAAATCTTGCCACAATCTCGGTGGGTTACACTTTTTGTTTTTTTTTTCCCTTAGGATTTCCTAATCAAATAAGCTTGCACATTAAAATATACACTGATGAAAATGTTATATTTATAGAACAAAATTTTAAACTTCAAAATTGGAAGTAAAGATTACACAGTATACATACCGTCAACTCAGCATTCCCCAAAGTGTACTTGGTGAAAATATAATCCTGCAAAATGCCCTTTGAAAAAAACTAGTCCTGTGGTCAAATAAACATGGAGAATATTGCACACTGTATGTTTCTTTGGGGGATTCACAAAACAAATAGTATCGTAAGGAGTCTTAGAAGTCTTGCAGTTAAAAACAACAACAAAAAAAGTGTTTCACTTTATTTGACCTTATGTTTTTCAAACTTACTAAATAAAGAACTCCTTTTTCATATAACATCAATGTATATTCCTCTTTGGGAAGAGTTGCCTTGACTCTTATTTCTTAATTCTTCTTTTCTGTTAAGAGACATAATGAGTGAAAATCCTACTTTCACCTGCCAATAGTCTCTGGTCTTGTAAACAGATTGTCAGGGTTTGATAGTAAAATCCTTATAGCTTCCATCCCACTGGCAGCTGTCAGCTATCTCAGTGTCTTCCTTGCTTGGCTACCAACATAATTCCCCAGAGGTGTCTATCTCTCTCATTCTTCTCAGTTCTAAGCAACTGGACAGAAATCACAGTAGAAAGAAGAATCCAGTATCACCCGTATCTGCACAAAAACAATAAGAATTGAATTAATTTATATGTTCTAATCAGGAGAGAATTATTCTCTCCTTTTTAAACTAATTTATCTAAATTTCTACTTCTTTAGTGAACAATAACTTGAAATTTGCAAAACCCAGTTTAAGTGCATTACTGAAAATTACTATAGTAGTTATATCAGTTATTTTTTGTCATGTAAATGCTACGTATCAAACCACCCAAGAGCTTAGAGCCTAAAAACACTTAAGTATGTACAACCGATCCCAGATTTTTGAATGAGCTGGTGCTGTAGACTAAATGTTTATGTTTCCCCAAGATTCATATGTTGAAATCCTAACTCCAAATGTGATGGTATTAGAAGATGGAAACTTTGACAGGTAATTAGGTCATAAAAGTGGAGCCCTCATCAATGGGATTAGGACCCTTATGAAAGTAGCCCCAGAGAGCTCCTTTGCCCTTTCCACCATGTGAGGATGCAGAAAGCAGGCTGTCTGTGAACCAGGAAGCAGGCTGTCACCAAACACAAACTCTGCTGCTGTCTTGACCTTGGATTCCCCAGGTTCTGGAACTGTGAGGAATTAACTTCTATTGTTTGTAAGCCACCCAGTCTAGAGTATTTTGTTATAGCAGCCCAATCATGCCAAGACAGCAGCAGTTTTGACCTCTTATAGGCTCACTCACAGACCTACCATCAGCTATAAATTAGGTAAATCATTCTTCTAATTTTGGTTGATGAAATGTTTGCTGGATGCTGGGTATTGGCTGGTCTAGCCCTTCATGTATGTCGTATCCTTCCTGCAATAGCCCAGAATGGTCTCATAGTGGAACAGAGGTCTGAGAGGAAAAAGGTAAAAGTGTGCAAAGCCTCTTTACAACTAGGCTAAGAACTGGCTCGCAGTCATTTATGCTATATTTTGTTTCAAAACAAAGTCACAAGGTCTATCAAGATTCAAACAATAGTGAAATTCACTCTTTCTCTTCATAAGTGGAGCTCAAAGTCATATTGCAAAGAATATGGATTCAGTGAGGGATAAAGAATTGAGGGCCACATTTGCCATCAATCTACTATCATCTCGTTTTCTGTCTGGCTCCAATTTTATACCATTCCCATACAGAAATCATACTCACCTTCTCCCAAGGAACCCAAAATTCCCTTTCAGTTATAACGTTCTCAAAATTCAGCATCTTTTGGTCTATATCAGGTCCTGATAAGACTATTCAGATGTGGCTCATTTTGATTCAGAGATTGATAAGGTTAAAAATAAAAATAGTTATTTGTGCCCCACAATCACTGCCAAGCATACAATGATGAGACAAAGACAGGAAAGTTGTATTAAACAGTACCTCCATTTAAAAAGCCAAAGATGGGAAACACATAGCACTCTGGATGTTAACAGTTCTGAAAACCAACTGGGCAAATGTTTCTAGGTGTCCTGACACTTGGGAGAAGAGACCAGTCACAGATTTGGCCTCCATTCTGCTCCCTTGGACAGGCGCCACAGTCCATTATTTTCCATAATTTCACCATCTGAGAACTTCCTTTTCCAACTTTCTCCTCCTCCATTTTAAAAGGCTAGGGAAAGTTATGTCCTATAATTTTTTTTTTTATTTAGCCAACTTTCTGGTCATAGAACGATGGGGACTCAGAAGCCTTTTGCATTTTGAACAATCTCAATACCTATGAGGCCAGAATGATGGCACTTTTGCCTACACAACCCCTTAAAAGTGTTGTAGGCTTTCAAGTAATTTGAATTAATTTATCCACTCCACTCAATAAATTATTTTTAATCACATTCATTTGAAGCATATTAAATATCTATGGGAGACACTCTGTTCCTAGCAGTCCTTTTGTCTACCTGTGAGGGCCTGCTAAGCACTTTCAATTTTTCCATAGGGTTTACCAAGGGATCGTAAGCAATGTTGATGATTTAATCTACGCCCCCAGGTTATACAAACAGTCCTGACTTAGGATGGTTCAACTTACAATGATTTCATTGAGTAGAAACCATACTTCAAGTACCCTTATAACCACTCTGTTTTTTACTTTCAGTACAGTATACATTACATGAGATAGTACAACACTTTATTATAAAATAGACTTTGTGTTAGATGATTTTGCTCAACTATAGGTTAATGAAAGTGCTTTGGACACATTTGAGGTAGGCAAGACTAAGCTATTATGTTCAATAGGCTAGGCGTATTCAACGCATTTTTAACTTATGGTATTTTCAACTTGGAATGGGTTTAAGGGGGCGCAACTCTATCATACGTTGAGGAGCATCTAGCACTTTAATAAGCTTCTCCTGACTAGAGAGACTAGAGATAAGAAACTGCTTTATTTTGTAGCCCACAGGTCTGGCCTTCTCATCTACCCATAAAGTCCTGCTTGGAAAGTGGCCAACTTTTTCTTTAGTTCATCATTTTCTTGCTGTCCTACTTGCAATTAAGAAAATCCAACTGACATTTTGAACACTTGCCTAGAGATCTCCTTAGGCAAATCCAGATGTCATTAGGTACATTTTCCATCTTCCAAGTTACTGCAGGCAAGAGTTTTGTCAATTATTTTGTGATGGCATTACATGCATAATCATTTTTCCAGGCTCTGATTACACTTTCTTTATCATGTTTCAAGTCTTTGTTAACAGTTTGCAACTTTTTCCAATCCCCACTCGTAACCAGTTGCAAAACCAGTGCCACATATTTCAAGTTTCTCTTGAACTAAAAAGACAAGTTATGTGTTAGCACCTTATATTAAGTATCAATCTCTATTACTTTTTATTACCACAAATAAAAATCTTAAGAAACCACCCCTACACTCAATGGCTTAAAACCATACTGATATATTATTGCTCACAAAGTTTTGCATAGGATAGATGGCTCTTTGGTTTTGATTGTGCTAAGTCTGCAGTGCACTGTGGGTCAGATTGGAAGAGGCTGGGCTGATCTTGATGGGCTCTCTCAAACCTGTGGGTGTGGCTGACTGTTGGCTACACTTGTCCATGTACTTTTCACATCTTCCAAAGTTCTAATCTAGGCACGTTCTCATGGCAAAGCCATAGTACAAGAAAAAAAAAGGATTCAAAGATTTTGAGTCCCAAGTTTGGAAATAGTACACAGTCACCAGTCACCTCTGTTTGCTAAACTTAGTCACAAGACCAGCTCAGATTTGACAGACGACAAATGGGAAGAGCTTCAGAGACAGATGGTAAAGGCTGTTGATAAAGAAGGCTGTGGAAAATTAAGTCAATTTTTACAATCAGTCTACCACACAGGTGAACAGAGCTTTGGTATCTCTTTTCTGATGTTCATGCTTTATCAGAACAGCTAAGTATCATGATTCTTCCTATTAAAGAAAGATAATCAACCTTGTGTTTAATCTGATCATGAGTGTCATTTACTATACATATAAGAGTAAATATAAAAAAGAGAAGAAAATAAAAATCTACCCACTTTAACTGAAGAAAATTGCTATAGCTAATTTGATGCTGTTTTAAAATGTTCTATATTCATTTGATATAGATCCATATATGTTTGCAAACTTAGTTGATATGTATAGTTAATGCATTCTGCTTTTTTCACTTAATATCATGAACACTCAACCATCATTTAAAAATATGATTAAAACATCCAATGGCTTATTAATAGCTTATATATATTTAAAACTTCATTACCATTTTTCTAATATTGTATGTCTACAAGTTTTGTCAAGTTGATTTTTACGGCCTGAGAGATAATTTCAAGTCTTTCAATGTTTCAGATTATTTTATTGTTATTCCTACAATCTTTAAAATTTATTTGAATTTTACTCTTTGATATATAGAGATACATGGCAGATCTTCTCATGTAATATAACATTTTTCATTAAAAAATACAACTGTATCATTATCAATTTTAAAAATTTTTATTCAACCTTTTCTGATACTGAGAATATTTTACATTTTTAAAAGCATGCTTCATCACAGCATTCTCTGATCATCATTCTAAATTGTCTCCCCTTTTAATCTCTTTTCTAACGCCCAGTTATTTTTCTTTATAAACCAATCACAATTTTAACTACAAAATTTTCTTGGTAAACTATTTCACTTTAATATTTTGTGTAAATATCTAAAACAAACTAATGAAAAGCCAACTCTCTTTCTCTGAATCTTTCTAGACACAAGGTAATCAATATCTCTCTTTAGGACAGAATACACAGTACTGATAAATACAATGAGCTAGGAACTGAGTGGCTAGAGAACTTTCAGTCCCAGGTGATAGTGGGAGGTGAACAGAAATCTGTACTGTCTGAAGCTACTGGGTCTACCACTGGGCAAAGTGAAAGGTGGTAAATTATGCACAAGTAGGCCATGAAATATATGCAGCAAATAAGAGTCAAATAGTCATGTTGTACAGTTCATAGAGAGTATTTTGAACCTGCTTGTTGTAATTTTTCATTTATTAGATAGCATAGTCTAAAACTATACTTGTTAGTCATACTGTACAGTTCATAGACAGTATTTTGAACCCACTTGTTGTAATTTTTCACTTATTAGATAGCATAGTCTAAAACTATACTTGTTACTTTTTATTCCCACATGTTCTTTTGCTGTAAGATGCAATGAGCTCTACTGAGCTTTGGCAGCAATGAGCTCTAAAAAAATGAAAGTACAAGTTTAAAAATTAAGCACCAAAATTCCATTTCTCATGAGATATCATTATTAACATGTAACATTTACAAAATGTTTTTTGACCCTCTCCTCTTAGGGCCATAGTGATACAGGGATACAAAACAGAAAGCACAAATATTAAAGAACCATTTGTTTTTACTTCAAAAGATAATCACTTTTCATTTTAAAAGTTGAGATGAAAAATGACAATTTAATGTGTAGTTTCAAAAAGTGTGTTTACTTACTAAATGATACTTTATTCTGTGTAGTTTTTTATTTATATCAAAAATGATCATTTAAATATTCTTACAAGCTAATATTTCATGTTCTATTCAAAATAAAAATACAGCTACAACTACTAATGATATAATCCATTAGCAAAAGAATTCTACAGATTTGAAGAATGCCAGATTTTTTATCAATAACATAGGTGGTTTAAATAGAAAGCCAGTTAATTTCAATAGTTTTGATATTTTTATTTAAATCATACAACGTAAAGATTCAGAAATATATTTAAAGTTGAAGGTAAAACATTTATAGTGAATGCTATTGTAAATTCAGTTGAAAAGTTCAACATTAATGTTAAAATTATTTCTATCATTATATTTTGCTGAAATAATAAGAATGCAAGCTTTAATGGAACACATTGTCAAGATAAAGAAGGGTTTTGTTTGTTTTCTAAATTAAGACATTTGTATGGTGGGGATGCTATTGGAATTAGCTCTTATAATCGGTAGATACGATACAAATGGAACCTATAGTTGTCAAAATTACCCCTCTCTCTCTCTCTGGTTATTTTCAACTGGTTAATTTGATAATCTATAAAAGAACAGAATAAATTGGGACTGCCCTATTATTTATTTTTTGGGTTTTTGTTTGTTCATTTGTTTGGAGAAACAGTCTTAGTATGTTGCCCAGGCTGGTCCTAAACTTCTGGCCGCTAATAATCCTCCTGTGTTGGCCTTCCAAAGTGCTGGGATTAGAGGCCTGAGCCAGGGTGACCAGGCTTGCCCTGTGATTTTACAGCTTTTTATTGACAATAGTAAAGAATCATTAAAAAGATAACTTATTTGTCTTATTTTTTAAAGAAAGTTCCTCTGAATAAAGAACAATGGAGAGTACAAATGAACTTACTTCAGATAAAATATTTACACATTTAAATAAAAAATGTAATGTTTATAGTAACCTCCATTTAACAGCATAGCCTCTGAATGTATTAGGGACTTCAGCAACTTTAGTGTATTTTTTTCAGATTAAAATATTATAACGTACATAAGTGAGTGAATTAAAAATGTTAATATTTTAAATGTATTGCCCCCAAAACTTAACTTCAACTATTATTGATTTTATTTTTAAATATTTACTTATTTTCAGATTATTTGTTATCAAAAAAGGTGGCATCTTATCAGAGACATATAATTTAAAAACTGAAAAAATAATGTGAATACATAGCATGTAGAATATTTTGCTTATGTTAATTTTTAATGTTTTGATACTCAATCTGGTTTATTTTAATTTTGCTTTAATGTACAAAAATGTATTTTTTAATATTTTAGAAAAAATTATATAGTATTTGAATAGTTTTTTTTTGTTTTGTATATATAATAAAACCAATTTATTAATCTGGAAATCTAGTCTAATTCAAGCATTATATAATTTTAATTAATTTAGCATCCCTTTTATTCTCAATAGTGTCCTGGTTCAGATGATGAATTAAATAGTCCTCTTAACTACAGTTGACTAAAATAAATTCTTCAGCTTTTACTTATTTATTCCAGTTAGGTTTAATCCACGAAGTGAAGCTGATTTTTGTGGTCAGGTCCTGAGAAGGATTATTAGGCCACAAACTGATATGAATGGTTTGGCTGCTGTATATAATACTTTCATTACTCTGGAGTTTAAGAGTGGGGCTTTTGAATTATTCTCATCTCATCATGTCCTAACTGATCTCACTCAAGTGAAGGAAGGCCAGTTGGCATTTTCTGACACGTTTCTACTTCACAAGTACTAGAATAAATAGGCTTCACTTTGCAAAGAGCTTTCATCAGATAGACAGTCTCCACTTTGCACAGCAGTGTGGTACCATAAAAATGAATGTGCAAACTGAAACCATGCAAAATGACCTTAAATAATTTAATAGAAAAAACTACAATTGTTCTGTCGACCTTTAAATTTTTTTTTCCAAAATTTGAAAAGCTCTTATTGTCAGTTGTAAATATATACAGAAAGGAAAAAAAATTTTCAACATTTCCAAGGTCAGATATTTTGCCTATAACAAAATTACATTCAATTCAGATTTTGCTTCTAGTATTATCACTTTGCCCCTGTTTTTTGCTGCACTTTCAACTTTATTCCATTCCTTAAAGACTTAAGAGAAGAGTCAACTATAGATCTTAAATAGTTCTTATAATCACTTCCTTGAATGTAAGGGGTGTGTCTTGTCAATTCCCTAAACTGCATTCTACTTCAAAGTAGAAAGATTCAAAGATTTTGTTAAAAATGAGAATTTCTACATCAGAGAAAAACAGACAATGTAGAAAAACCTGACAGAAGGAACCACCAGCGATGTAATATTTCATTCTGTTGAACCATGCATGCTTTCTTAGGCTAATTCTGGAAAGCCTGCCACCTCTTTGTGAGTTTCCACAAATCAAAACTTGGTAATGTAGAACTTCTGGAGGCAACTCAGTTATGGTTTAATTACAACGAATGATTAGTTTCTCTCCTGGTGACTTCAGAAGGTAAATTTGTATTCTTGGGCAGTCTGTCAATCAACTGGAGTTTTGTTGTGGCCTTCTTTTTCCTTTTTCTTCTTCCCCCAAAGAAGTAATTCAGTGAAGACTCAATCTGCTGAACTGAGCCACTCACATTTCTGGGAAAATTAAGGTCTATTATTTTACATATTTCTAGGCTTTATAAGCAGTCCCTAAAATAGAAAAAAAAAAAAGACACATAAAAAGAGCAAAAAGAGTAACATCTTCCTAGAAAACTGCCAAGAATGGAGTATCAAATTCACCTCCCTGGACTTTTTGTTCATTCTCTTTTATTTCCACAAAAGCATCCCTCCCCACATTTACTTGAAAGAAAAAACAGAAAACAATCAAAAAAAAAAAACAGCCATGGAAATGAAGTAATTGCAGTCCTATTTAATGTCATTGCCCAGGTGAATACAAATATTATTTGAAAAAATAACTGGAAGTATATTTTCATAATCTACAAGGTTTAAATTGCTGCAGTCAATGCTTCTCCCTACTTGGCCTCATATAATCTAGCTGTACTTTTTTAAAAAAAAATATTCAGCATAACATCATTTGAAAATTGTTAGCTCATTATCATTTCTCTATTTTTTAGTTAATGCACAACCAGATAGCTTATATTAATCTCCAATAAAATGTTTCACAATCCTTCCTAGAAGAGGTCCTCTTATCAATGGCCATATAATAAAAATACATCATTTGGCAATGCTTGTGAAATGAATAAACCAAAATTTGTAAGGGAAAATTAGTCTTGCCAGAATTCCTTAATTCAAGAAAGACTTCACTTGAGCAGTTGTCGCTTACAGCTTGGCTCATGAATTTCTTCTCTGATTGTTAATTGTATTAGCTTAAAAGTCTGCACTACCTTTCAACTAAGAGAAACACCTTTCTGAACCCCATACTATCTTTTACCTGCTAGCTTATGTTTCTGTTCCCCGTAGTCATATTAAAATGACACAAAAGTGTTTTCTGCAATGGTGTCCACTTTCTCACGGTCTTTCACTTTCTTCTTTGAAATGAAAAGCCCCTATTGTTTTATTTAGATAGGAAGAAAGTGGTGGGAATAGTTTAGTTTGATAAGAAACCAAAATTATCTTCTGTATGCTCTAATGCACATGGAATGTTTCTGAATATTCCGTGTATGTTTGAAGAGAAATATTTATTTCCCCTTTTAAGAATACATATAAACCTATGTATAAAAACAAACAGTATATACACACATACTCATGCACACGCTTGTAGAATGTTTTATTCAGTTGTTATACCCATTATTTTTGTCTGCTCTGCTGAGTTTCTAAGGTTTAAAATCATTCCATATCAGTATTGGTATATTTATCCATGCTGTCTATAAATTTTTGTTCTACTTATTTTGTAACTCGGTACGTACAGAAGTTCATGACTGTCATATCACTGTTATTTTTACCACTGTGAAATATTTCCCTTTGCCTCATACAAATCATTCGCTTTGAATTGTATTTTGTCTCATGATAACATTTCTTCAGCTTCTTTCTTTTGATTAATATCTGCTAGGGATACATTATTCTATCCTTTTGCATTCAATCTTTTTTATGTATTTTAATTTTAAGTGTGGCTCTTGTATAGCAATGGATTGTTTTTGGAAGTTTTTAAGACATTCAAAAAATATCTGTATTTTCACAGTAGAATTTAACTCATTTTTTATTAATCAATGCTTGTAGATATACCCACCATTTTACTTTATGCATTCTATTTTTTGTGATTCTTTTTTAAAAAACTATTTTCTTTTTCTTTCACTCTTTTCTGATTATATAGTAGTTATTTGTTGTTATGATTTTATATTTTTTCCTATTATTTGGAAGTTACATAGCCTTTTTCTTTTGTGCTACTAGTAATTCGGTATTTAAAACATATAAGTAAATCTCTAGACTACATTTAGAAGCTACATAGCACTGTAGAACATCTGATATGTCTGATTTTTTTACATCATAAAAATTTATTTAGTCTCAATTACGTTTGTTTATTTACACACCACTGTTTCTTTATATCAAACTCTTGTATAATTTTATTAGTTTCGTAGGATTTTACTAAAAACATCCTTAAATAAAACATGTTAAAGGGGCTCATGAGTGCTAAACTTTCTGAGGTTCTCTTTCTCCAAAATATGTCCATTATTCTCCAACTCTTGAATGCTAATTTAAAAACTCTAAATTCAAAATTGTTTTATGACAGTTGAAGATTTAGTTTGCTAATGCCAACTTTTATTTTCTTCTTGGTAACTATTTTTAAAATAGACTATTTTAGAACAGTCTTAGATTAACAAAAAAAAGCAAAGATAATACAGAGTTCAAAACAGCTCCAGTTCCTCCATTATTAACACATTACCCTAATATGATTAATGACCTAATATTGATACATTATTTTTAACTAACGTCTATATTGTATTCAGATTTTTTTCCATTTTTACCTAATGTTCTCATTGCATTCCAAGGTCTCATATATATTCTACTAGTTGTCATGTCTCCCTACGTTCTCCTTGGCTGTGATGATTTCCCAGATGTTCCTTGTTTGTGATGAGCTTGACAGCTTCAAGGAGGTGTAGTCAGGTGGTTTCTAGGATGTCCTTTAAGATTTCTCTGATATTTTTTTCATGGTTAAGGAAGAAGACCTCAATAGTAAAGTGCCATTTTCATCACATCATAGCAAAAAGATATACTATCAACATGATTTGCCATTGTTGATGTTGACCTTCAACAACTGACTGAATTAGTGTTTGTCAGATTTCTCTACTGTAAATTTACCATTACATTTCCTCCATTTTTGCTGTACTCTTTAGAAAGCTATTATGTGCAGCCCACTGTTAGAGAGTAGAGAGTTTCTCTCCACCTTCTCGAAGATAGGTAGAGTATCTATATTTCCTTATTTAAAATTTTTTGGGGTAGGAGAGTTGTCTCCTTACTCTCGCTTGTTTATTTAGTCAATTATTTATTTATATAAGTATGTATTCCTGGATATTTATTTTATACTTTGAATTAAAATCAAAAATTTATTTACTCATTTTATTGCTCAAATTTCTCCAATATTGGCCATTGGGAGCGCTTTCAGCTAGTACCTGTGTTCCCTTGAAGCTACATAGCACACCGGAACATCTTGGAAAGCAAAATTGGACAGCCATTAAAAAAATAGTTTGGAAATTTTTTACAAAACTAAATCGCCTCATTAGAAGACAGTTTGGCAATTTACAAACCTAAAACATAGTCCTACTATACAATCCAGCAATCACACCACTGCTATTTTTTTTTGCATTCCAAAAAAATAGTCTATTTTTGAGTGCTTTCTTACTTTCTGGTGCTACAGGATGTTCCAGATTAATCTTCCATATTTCCTGCCTTAGTTGCAGAACTATTTCTTCAAGGAGAATTGGTTCCTTTTTATTGGGAATTGGAATTAGAAACCAAGGTCTGTGTGATAGATATGCTTGTTATTCCTGGGATGTGGTTGCTTCTAGGTCTTCTTAGCTGACAGAGCAAGGAAACATATGTGTGTGGACTAACCCATGTGTATACATATATCTATACATATTTCTATACATAATTATTTGTATCTGTATTAAGCTAAACAGGAGTTCATGCCAATATCTCCAACTCAAATATATGACCACATGGATTATTCTAGCTTCCTCTAGTTATGTGTAAACTCACTCTTTAACAGTAAGAAACCTGGCTCTCATCATGTATTTACTTAATTGTTTAATTCTAACTATGTATATACCAATATCGTAATGATTACCCCTGATGCTGATGGGAACTTATTTTATCCACCAGAGTACATTGCTGAGATACATTTTTTAAAATTTTAACCTTACAAACTCCACACATTTTTAAGGTTTATTACATAAGCAACTTTCTCCCATTGCCTTCAACAAGGTTTTCATACATTTATATTTTAGTTATTTTATTACATTCTGCATTCTGTGCTGGGATCCTCCAACCTCCATTTTAAAATTTGCAT
Organism: Gorilla gorilla gorilla; assembly: GCF_029281585.2. Lineage (NCBI taxonomy): Eukaryota > Metazoa > Chordata > Mammalia > Primates > Hominidae > Gorilla > Gorilla gorilla. The sequence goes on from NC_073243.2 coordinate 76,327,888, forward strand.
GCATTTAAGTTCACCCTTAGTGCTGTAAAGTTCTATAGATTTTGACAAATGCAGAGTGTATCAAGTATCCACTTTTGCAGTGTCACGTTTATAATAGTTTCATTTCCCTAAAATTACCCTGGTGCTTCCTCTATCCAAGCCTACTCCTAAACCAAGAGGAACCACTGATCTTTACACAGTTGCTGTAGTTTTGCTTTTTCCAAAAGGTCATATATAATATGAATCAGATAGTATGTGGCTTTCTCAGATTGTTGTTTTTTTCACTTTGAAATATGTGTTTAAGATCTATCCCTTTTTATGGCTTGACAGCTCCATTATGTTTATCACTGAATAATAGTTCATCATATTGATGTGCTATACTTTGCTCATCCATTCACCTATGGAAGGACAACTCGGTTGCTTCCAGGTTTTGATGATTAGGAATAAAGCCACTATTAACATTCATGTGTAAGTTTTGCATGGACATAAGTTTCAGTTGAGTAAATATCTAGTGATGTGATTGTTTGATTGTATGGTAAGACTATGTTTTAGATTTGTAGGTTGCCAAACTGTCTTCTAATGAGATGATTTAGTTCTGGCAACAAGAAATTGCCAAACTATTTTTTAAATGGCTGTCCAATTTTGCATTCCACCATTAAGGAATGAGAATTTCTGTTGCTCTGCATCATTGCTAGCAGTTTACGTTGTCACTTTTTGGACTTCAGCCCTTCTAATAAGTATATAGGGGTATCTTATGATTGTTTGTAATTTGCCATTACCTCATCACAAGTGAAGTTGAGCATCTTTTTATATGTTTATTTGCTACTTGTATAACTCCTTTCATGTGATGTTTATTCAGACAATTGGTCCATTTTATTTCAGATTCAGGGGATACATGTGCATGTTTGTTACATAGGTATATTGCATGCTGATGGGGATTCAACTTCTAGTTTACTCATTATCCAAATAGTTAACATTGCACCCAATAGGTAATTTTTCAGCTCTTGTCACTCTCCTAATCTCCTCCCTTTTGGAGTCCTCATTGTCTATTATTTCTATCTTTTTGGCGCTGTGTACCCATTGTTTAGTTCCCACATAAGTAAGAATATATGGTATTTGGTTTTCTGGTTCTGAGTTCGTTCACTTAGGTTAATGACCTTCAGCTTTATCCATGTTGCTGCAAAAGACATGAATTCATTCTTTTTGGGGCCACACAGTATTCCTGGTGTATATATACCACATTTTATTTATCCAGTCAACCATTAATGGACACTTTTGTTGGGTCGATGACTTGCTATTGTGAATAGCATAGTAGTGAACATACAAGTGCAGGTGTATCTTTTAAATAATGATTTATCTTCCTTTGGGTAGATATCCAGTAGTGAGACTGCTAGGCCAAATGATAGTTGTATTTTTACTTATTTGAGAAATCTCCATATTGTTTTCCACCAAGGTTGAACTAATAAACATTCCCACAAACAATGTGTAAGTGTTCCCTTTCTCCACATCCATACCAACATCTTGACTTTTTAGCAGTGGCCATTTTGACTGGTATAAGATGATATCTTATTGTGGTTTTAATTTGTATTTCTCTGATAATCAGTGTCATTGAGCATTTTGTCCTAAGTAAAAAGAAAAAATCTACAGGCATCACATTGCCTGACTTCAAATATACTATAAGGCTATAGTAACTAAATCTGCATGGTACTGGTACAAAAAGAGACATAGATTAGTGGAAGAGAATAGATAATGCAAAAATAAAGCTACATACTTACAACCAACTGATCTACCACATGGATCATTCTAGCTTCCTCTCATTATTTGTAAAGATGAATTAAAGACTTAAATGTAAGACCCAAAGTTGTAAGAATCTTAGAAGAAATCTAGAAAACACTCTTCTGGACATTGGCCTAGGCAAATAATTTATGATGAAGACTCTGATATGCTTTGGATCTGTGTCCCCACCAAATCTCATGTTGAAATGTAATCCCCAGTATTGGAGGTTGGGCCTGGTGGGAGGTGTTTGGATAATGGGAGCAAATCCCTCATGGCTTGGTGCTGTCCTTGCAGTAGTGAGTTTTCACCGGATCTTGTTGTTTAAAAGTATGTGGCACCTCCCCAGACTCCCTTGCTCCCACTCTTGGCATGTGAGATGTCTGCTCCCCCTTTGCCTTCTGCCATGATTGCAGGCTTCCTGAGGCTCACCAGAAGCTGATGCTGACATTTTGCTTCCCATACAGGTTGGAGAACTGTTAGCTAATGAAACTGCTTTTCTCGTAAATTATTGAGTCTCAGAATATTTCTTTATAGCAACACAAGAAGGCCTAATACCAACTCCAAAAGCAAATGCAATAAAAACAAAAATAGACAAATGGAACTTAATTAAACTAAAAAGCTTCTGCACAGCAACAGAAATAACCAGCAGAATAAACAGACAACCTACAGAATGGGACAATATACTTGCAAATTAAACCTCTGACAAAGGATTAATATCTGGAATCTGCAAGGAACTTAAACAATTCAACAAGAAAAAATAAACAACCCCATTAAAAGCTGGGCAAAAGATATGAACATACATTTCTCAAAAGAAGAAATACAAGTGGTCCATTGTTTCTTTATGTATGAACTTTTAAGAACTCTTTCTATATTTCACATACAAGTCATTTATCATATATGTGTTTTAGAAATATTTCTCCCAGTCTGTAATTTGTTTTTTATAATTCCCTTAACAGTGTCATTTGCAAAGCAAAGCAAAAGTTTTTAAATTTTTTTTTTGTTTTATTTTGTTCTTTGGTGCTCTACAGGTTGAGCATACCTAATCAGAAAATTCAAAATTCAAAATGCTCCAAAATCTGAAATTGTGAATGCTGACATGACAAGTGGAAAATTCCACACATAAGTACTTAACACAAACTTAGTTTTATACACTAAATCATTTAAAAGATTGCACAAAATTACTTTCAGGCTATGTGTATATGGTGTATATGAAACATAAATAAATGTGTGTTTAGACGTGGCTCCCATTCCCAAGATATCTCATTATGAATATGTAAATATTTCAAAGTCTGAAAAATGTGAAATCTGAAACACTTCTGGTTTCATGCATTTTAGATACATGTATTTAAAAATAATTTTTGTCTGAAATAACTTGTGTCTTGTATCTAAAACAACTTATATCTAAAAACAACTTGTATCTAAAAACTAATTACCAAAGTAAAGTCATGTAGTTGTCTTCTATAATTTTTTCTGGATGTTTTGTCATTTTGTGCTGTACATTTAGGTCTATGATTCATTTTGAGATTTTTTAAGATATAATGTCTGTGTGCAGATTAAGTTTTTAACATAAGGATGTCAATTTTTCTATCATCGTTTGTTGAAAATATTATCCTTTTCCATTGAACTTTCTTTTTCCAGTTTTCAAAGATTTGATGATTATATATATTTGTGACTATTTCTGTATATTCTGTTCCATCGATCTACATGACCATCTTATCGACAAAATCACTTCCTTGCTGTAGCTTTATAGTAAGTTTTGAAATAGAGGAATAAAAGTTTTTCATTTTGTTTTTCTTCAGTTTGTCTATTATTAGTCCTTTGCCTTCCCATCTAAATATTAGAATTAGTTTGTCAATGTGTACAAAATAGCTTCCTGGGATTTGGGTTGGAATTACATTTACACTATTGACCAAATTTGGAAGAATTTACATCTTAACAATATTGGCCCTCCCAATCCATGAATATATCCCCATTATTTAGATTTCATTTTATTTCTCTTATCAGAGTTTCGGACTTTTTGCGTATAAATCCTGTACATGCATTGTTAGATTTAGAGTTAAGTGCTTTATTTGGTGGTACAATTGTGAAGAGTATTGAGTTTTAATTCCAATTTTAATTGTTTAACACTGATATCTAGGAAATCCACTTGCTTTTTGGATGTTTTCTTTTGATCCTAAATTTGTGGGAATAGGATTGTTCATAGTAACCCTTTATTATCCTCTTAATGTTCATGAGACCAGTAGTGCTGACTACTCTTTCACTTCCAGTATTTGTAATTTATGTCACTTCTCTTTTATTCCTATTTAGCTTGGCTGGAAGCTGATTACTGTTATTGACTTTTCCAATAACTTCAGCTTCAAGTTCCAATCAGCTTCAAGTTTTCTTGATTTTCTTTTCTTTATTCCTGTATTCGGTTTCATTAATTTCTGTTGTAATTCTTATTTACTTTAGAATTAACTTCTCTGTTTACTTTAGAATTAACTTTCTCTTCTCTGCTTTCCTAAGAATTAAGCTTATATTATTGATTTTAAATATTTCCTCTTTGGTAATATAAGTATTTTATGCTATAAATTTTTCTCAAAGCACTGCTTTGGCTGCATCCCACAAATTTTGATACATTGTATTTTTATTTGATTAAAAATATTTTAAAATATTCTATTGAAACTCATTCTTGGACCCATATGTTATGTGTAAGTATATTATTTAATTTCCAAATATTTGGAAATTTTTTAATCTTTTCAGCTATCTTTCTGTCATTGGTATTATTACCACATTAAAGAATGAGTATCTTTTTAAAAAATAGATCAATTAATAAAAGAAAAATTAAAGCTTTCACTTTATCTTTTCACTAACGCTCTTTTCTTTATATAGATTTAAATTTGTGGCCAATGTTACTTCTTTTAAAAATTTTGCAGGATGGGTCAACTAGCAATTAATTCCTTAAGTTTTTGTTTGTCTGAGATCATCTTTATTTTATCCTCACTTTGAAGGATAATTTCATAGAATAGAATAGAATACTGAATAGAATAATAGATTTATAAAATTTTTCTTCCAACATTTTAAATATTCCACTCCATTCTCTTCTTGTTTGCATGGTTTCTAGTGAGAAGTCTGCTGTAATTCTTATTCTTGTTTTTCTATAGGTAAATTTATTTTCATTTGTCTTATTTCAAGATTTGTAATGTGTTATTGTTTTCTATACTTTAAATATTAAAAAATCTAAATACCATTTATTTTTATATTCCTCTTGATTGATGTTCTTTGGTCTTCTTGTATTTTTAGATTGGTGTCTGTTACCAATTTTTGAAAATTGTCAGCTATCACTACTTCAAATATTCATGGTATATTTCTATTTCTGCTTCTGGTATTCCAATTATCTGTATTACAGTTTTTGAAATTGTCTTATGTCTTACAGTTATTGGATGATCTGTCACTTTTTGTTTGTTTGTTTGTTTTACTGTTTACAATTCAGTTTGGGAAGTTGCTATTGACCTAATTTCTGGGTCTTTTCTTGGCTGTGTCCAGTCTACTAATAAGCCTTTCAAGGGCATTCTTAACTTTTTAAAATAATATTTTGGTGTTTTATTGATAGCATTTCATTTTGATTTTTTCTTAAGAGTTTCCACCCCTCTGCTTATATTACCCATCTATCATTGCACATGGTCTACCTTTTCCACTGGAGCCTTTAACATGTGAATCACGGCTATTTAAAATTATCTAATAATTCCACTTTGGTGTTATATTTTAGTTTTAATTTTTCTTTTATCTCTTCAGAATTCTTTTTTTTGTCTTTCAGCATGCCTTGTAATTTTTTGGTAATAGCTGGGCAAAATGTTTTGGATGTTAGGAACTGAAATAGATGGGTCTTCAGTGTGAGGATTTATGTTAATCTGACTATGAGCAGGGCTGTGTTTGTATATTACATATTTAGATGCTAAAGTCTTTAAAGTTCTTTAGAGTTCTTTTTTTTTTTATTCTCACCTCTCCTAATTTTGGGCTTTTCCAAGAGCTCTTTTTCAGATAGGGGCCACATCTTGCAGCTCTTTTAGCTGTAATCTACTGTTATTATACTGGAGTCCTGCTGGTATGATGATAAGGTATATGGAAGAGGTAGCATTCTATAATTGTATAACTACATCTCAATCTTTTGTGGGTTTGTATCCCTGGTTGTGAATTTCACAAGAGTTTCTTAGCTTTGTTCTCACCCTTATGTGAGACAGGTGGACTAGAAAGGGCTAACAGGCGAGAAGCCTGAGAAATTCTTTTCTTTACAGGTAGGATAAGGATTTGGTAAAGTCATTTCCCCTAGAGAGTAGATATTTGTAGTGGAGCAAGCTCTGGCTGTATTTCTCAATGGTTATTCTCTTTTTTTCCCACTGCTAGAGCCAAGAGCATACTTTTCTTGGATCTTGAACAAGAGAACCTGGTGAGTCTCCTGGAAGTAAAACACAAAAGTGTGGGGGCCTCCTTAAGACCCTAGTACCCATGGGTTTTCACTCTCAAGCTAGTCCACACACAGCTTCAGCAATTTGTCCAAGTTAATGGCTCCATTGCCTTCTGCTCCATGTAAGAACATCTCAGCATGACTCTTTAGATCTGCCTGTCTATCCATGCTTCTGGATGGAAGTTTGTTCTATGCCATTAGTTCTCTTATGGGTCTGAGAAAAGTTATTGATTTTTTAATTTGCTCATCTTTTCTGTTGTTGTAACAATGGGAGTTATGACTTCTGAACTCTGTACATGTTAGAGCTAAAACCAAAAGCTCCTTCATAGATTTTTAGTTCAGTTTCAGAAATTGGCTTACTTGTGACTTTTTTGTTTGGTTGCTTAATTTTGTTGTTGTTGTGGTTTGGTTCGGTTTGCTTTTATTTCACTTTTAAAAAAATTAAATGTGAATTCACCAACCTAGTCAATACCATTAAGTGTTTTCACTTAGTAAGATAGAGCCAGTGGGCTAATAGTATTTGGCCCCTATTCCTTTCACTTGATCTTAGGAAGAAATACATCACTTAGAGTTGACATTATGCCCCTCTACTTAACTCCTTTACCCTAGTAAGAACCTCAAATAAAAGGAATAAGTGAAATGCTTGCCTTTCCTTGAAAGAACAAATAAACAATGGTGTCTATTAAAGCTTTCAGTCCTGAGTCACACTGGGACTACTGTCATTAGTACTAGATCCAACTTACTGAGAGTTCCAACCATTTCTTAGGGGGAAAAAATTGATTATTTGAAGTCAAGCCATGATCTATATTGAATAACATCTATTTCTAATAAATAACTAATTAGATTATAAAAGTCTTCACAAAGTGGTGTAAAGGCTGTTAAAGGATGGGGCCAAAAACGCAAGGGAGCTTGACCTATATATATTTAGGTTGAGAGATATTTTCAATATTTCATGTGGTGATGGTTAATTTTATATGTCAACTTAAGTAGGCTAGGGGATATCCAGATAGCAGGTAAAACATTATTTCTAGGGGTGTCTGTGAGGGTGTTTTTGGAAGAGTTTAGCATTTGAATAGGTAGACAGTAAAGATCATCCTCACCAGTGCAAGTGAACATCATCCAATTTCTTTGGGGCCTCAATAGAACAAGAAGGTGGAGGAAGAGTAAACTCACTCACTCTGCTTGAGCTGGGCCATCCATCTATCCGCTCCTGACCTAGGACATTTGTGTTCCTGGTTCTCAGGCCTTGGGGCTTGGACTGAAACGACACCACCAGCCTTCTTGGGCCTCCAGCTTGCAAAAAAGTTAATCACAGGATTTCTGAGCTTCCATAACTGTGTGAGCCAATCTTCATAATAAGTATCTTTCTACACACACACACAGACAGACACAGACACACACACACACGCACACACAATTTGTTTTGTTACTCAGGAGAACCCTGATAAATACAAGTGCCATGATAATTTTCCATTTTGCTTCTGCTTTAAATAAATAGATCTCCAGAGCTTAAAATAACTAAATTATCTTGATCTATGCATGTGGACTAAAGAGAAATAAAATGAAATGACTATAAATGTTCAAAGCTGGCCACGAAGGCATTCTTCAATAGCCCAAAAGCTTACATAGTTAATAATTGGTAGAGAAAATAGTCTTGAACTGGATCTATCCAAAGCCACCCATGTACTTTTCACTAGAATGCTCTGCTTCCCATTTACTTTTGACTTTTGAGCCAAGTAAAAAGTGAATAATAAAATGCACTTAAATAAATAAATATCCACACAAACACACACACAAAAGCTAGTTATTTAATTTTTGGTGGTATCTTAGTATGTCTTATATTCACCTACAATAAATATTCAGAAAAATACTACCCACATATGCTTCAAAAGGTTTTACAGGATGTACTAAAATGCATACCGGGGTAAAAGTAAATATAAATTTTTCTTCATTGATAAATTGAGCTCATTCTCTCCCAGTATCTATGAATAACATTTTTTCATTTATTTTTTCAGCAGCAAAACTTATAAAGAAGATGTCTACCTTGTTATCTTAGAATCACAATTTCTAATATACTTAACTGTTACATAAAAATACATTAAGTCTTTGATTATTTCCAGAGGTGTAACAATTTCTTTCAGATTTACCATTTATCTGGGCTCTGTCATTTTAAAAGGAAAAAGATAAATGAGTAAAAGTAAAATAGATTAGGAAGATTAGGTAAAAGAAGGAGTCTGTCCTCTTCTTATGCACAAGCATGTTCACTGTAGATATTTAGTTTGAATGGTAATTATTAAACCATGATTTCTTAGTCTCTTATCAAGAAATCTATGTATCTGATTGGAAGATCCCAATAACTTCTTTGCAAAACTGTGACAATAATGTTATTTTTATTTTATAGAAGAAACCACTTTTGTTGATTGCATGTTATCTATAATCGTAAACTCAGTATAAGACCTTCTAACCTGAAGTACAGTGTTTTTGAACTCTGAGATCTCTTGCCCCAGGCTCTCTAAAGAGGTAGTGTCTACTGCCTATGTTCCTGTCAACAGGTTCCTCCCTGTTAAGTAAGCCCAAGTAGAGTGGATATTGTTGGTTGCATACCCAGAATTAGAACTCTCCTTCCCATATCTACTATCAAGATTATCATTCAGGTTGTACAACTTCCAAACTCCACTCATATGCTTCAGGGAAGATGATACTACCTTCATTTCCAGCTGTGCATCTGATTGACTTTATTCAATTGCCTCCTGCCATTCACCTGGATGTAGTCATTGCTTTAGTGTCAAGTTAATAGCAAGGTTCTATTTTAATATGCTGGTAATGAAACAGAAAACACATAAGTTGAATTGCTACTGGTAACTTTTCTAACCACAAGGGTAGTCCCTTTAACATGAAGTTGCCTGCAGAAAAGGATAGCATTGAAAAGGTCGAAAACTGGTCCTTCATTACATTCTGTAACTATTGAATCAGATAACACTAAATCGACTTTAACTGAATTGATGCTTGAGCCAGTAATTTCCTTTAATTGTTAAGGCAGTGTATTAGTCCAGGTTTTCCAGAGTAACAGAACCAATAAAAGATGTATCTCTTTATCTGTCTATTGAGAGATTACAATGAATTGGCTCATGCAGTTATGGAGGTTAAGAAGTCCCCAAACTTGCAAGCTGGAGTCCCAGGAGAGCTGACGGTATAGGTCCATTCTGAATCGGAAGGCCTGAGAATGAGGAGAGCAGAGGGTGTTAGTCCCAGTCTGAGACTGAATTCAAGGCAGAGGAAACCCTCAGGAAGTGAGAATGAATTCATTAAGTTCTATTCAAGCCTTCAGTGGATTGAATGAGTCCCACCAACATTGGGCAGGCAATCTGCTGTACCCAATCTACCTATTCAAACATTAATCTCTTCCAGAAACACTCTTTTAGACACACAGAGAATAAAGTTTAAATAAATATCTGGGCACCCTGTGGCCCAGTCAAATTGAAACATAAAATTAACCATCACAGCCACATCAAGCAGAATCTTCATTACTTGCAGCATAAAACATTTTAACCAATATGCAAGCTTTTTCATCTCTGAAGGATGTAGCATTTCTTAACTGTTTGATGATTTAAAGCCAGCATTTTTCACCATTTATATTACTTATCATTAATTACATCTTATATATGTGATCACCATAAAATTTCCTCCTATACTTTATAGCCAATAATTATTAGAAGAGTTTAATAAGCATGAAAATAATTCTGTAAGATTATCAAGAAAGAAACAGGAAGAAAAGTGAGCCAAATTTTTCAGACAACCCTAGGAAACACATGAATACAGGCCCAATGGGAAAACTCAAGATCAACTTACTGCTTTTTTTCTTTCTTCATTTCTTTGTGTGTATGTTTCTGTGCATGCACATGCAGACACCAGTGTATAAGTCAATCACGCTGAAAAGCTAAATAATTTCAAAGGCCAGGAATCACCTCAGTTGGTATTTTGTATATCCAGTACTCTGTATGCATTTTCCAACACTGTGATTAGGTGTAAGTTTTATATTACAGAAATTGGGGTTATCTATATGATATTATAATCACAATCCGTTGCAAGCTTTTCATCTATAATTCTTTACAGCTTAGCTTATATTTCACTTTTTCAAATTCCAATTAATTGAATAGATTTAAAACTATGCACTAACATATGGCAAAATTCCTGAGAATAAATGGAAGCTCTTGAACTCTATTTCTACGTTATGAAAGACTAAGCCAAGTTCTATCAAGGCCTCAAATACAGAAATGGTTAGATTCAAAGGATAGTTTACCAACTTATTAAAATATGACTATTTCAGCTAGTTAGATAGTTGTGAGATTTTGTGCAGACAACAAGCATATTTTTTCTTTTCTTTTTTTTTTTGTATTAGGTTACAGCAGCTATAGGCAGGCCCTCCCTATCAGTAAATAGAACAAAAGCGCAGTTAGAAATGTGATTTCAACAGCTTTGAAAAGTAACTCAGCCCGAAATGACTTATTAGCCCATTAACACTTAAAAGTGAAATAGTTTTCAGATTAACAAGCTTCCACAAGCACAGAATGGATGAAGTCACAAATGCACCTGTTCTAATACCAAATTTTCTTTCTTATTGCAAAAGTGATACACTTTCATTTGAGGATGTTTAGGGAATATACAGTAATTAAAGAAAAAAATAGAAGTCACCCACAAGCTCACTAGCTAAACATCACTACTCTTAACATTTGGGTGAATATACTTGCTTTTTGTTGATTTATATATGTGTAAAAATATATGATGTTTAAAACTTAATGTTATCCCTTAGAGGTGCAGATATTTAATTTTATTTCTTTATAGCTGGGTTTGTTCACCACCCTTTCTTTTCGCATTTGTAGTGGAAAATAAATTTAAGTTTTTCATTTTAAGCTGATTGAAATACTTCTCATTAGCTGAATCATTTCTGTATTAGCTCACTCATTTTTTCAAAGTTTCAACCCCTCCCTCTTTCCATTTTCTTTCTCTCCATGGTGTAATGGCATGGTGGAAAGGTCTTCAGCTTGCACACAGCCTCAGCTGGTTAGCTGAGAGATCACACAGACAATTGTGTTTGGATGTGAATATCTGTTCCTGATGCATCTGCTCTTGACCTTCTTTTGTCATAGGCAACACATGGTAGTTTCTTCTGCAAAGCTCCCTGCTGTCCAGTTGCTAGTTAACACCTTGGCCTATATTTCAACTTGCATTCACTTCCCAGTTTGAGCATATACATTCCTCCTTACCCACCACCTCAATGGGTTCTGAGAAGGCTCAGAAACACACACAATCTCTAAAGGCCTGTCCTGAGGACACTGAGACAGCACACTTAGACAGCTGTGCCTAAGAAGGCATTCAGTTTGGTAATGTACTCCCTCCTTCTCTGACTCATACTCCTTTTTCCCTTTCTTCTGCTTCCCTGGGATTGCTCTCACTAAATAAATGTTAGCGCATAGGCTTCTGCCTCCATATCTGTTTTCTTGAGAACATGTGCTAAGACAGGGTGCATTTATTTTGTGTGTGGGGGTGAGACTAATCCCACATTTTCTTTTTTAAGTACATCATGTTGTTTTGGAAGATAGATTTACCCTTCTAAAATATTTTGCATATGTTAATGTCAAGTTGATTTTTATTACACTGCACTCATATTACCTACACAAAATAAACACTTCATTCCTTTTTCTTGTATTAATACTTTTTGTGTGCCTGTCAAAGGAAATGGGGACATAAGGTGCATTGACTTTAAATGGTTTATTTTAAATATAAAAGCATGGAGTAAGAACAAATTTTCGTCTGCCAAACCACTTGGCTAAGTTTACTATAAAATATTGGTAGCAGTGCACATGGCTCTGATTGAGTAATAATAGACCATTCGTCAAGAATGAACATTTTCTCTAAACTAGTATTTCAATATACAACTTGGTCTTCCCTGTTTGTTTAGGCTATCATCTTCTTCAAGTTATTTTTCTAATGATTCCTATATAAATTATGTCTTTTGTCTTATTTTATTTTATAGCACTTATCACCAATTGATATGCTACAAAGTTTATCTATTATTGTTATTTCAATTCACTAATGTATAAGATCTATCAGGGCAGAAATTATTTTCTGTTTTTTTACTGCTGTCTTCTCAATTCCTAGAACAGTACAACTGAAATATAGTAGGTACCTATGCATATTTGATAAATGAATGCATTCTGATTTAGAAAAGATTCTTATTTGCTTATTTAGATGTTTTAAGTAATGTCTTAAATATATACAACATCTCAAAAATTACAAAGGGACTTTATCTATATCAATTTGTTTATCCCTAATAAGAATCTTATCAGGTAGGAAGAGCAGCTTTTTTTGTGCCCTTTTTACAGATAAAGAATCTACAACTTTCGGAGGTCATGCATCTTCTCCAAGTTAATAGTCTTAGATATGAGAATAACCATCACCTTTCTTGCTTTTTTTGAACTTCAAGGCTATTATTATGTGTTTAAGAATAAGTCATGTCTGATTATAATATCACAGCAGCCAGTCCCTTTTATCGTGGCTATATACCTGACATATGTTGAGACCACAGTCACTGAAACTATGCAAATTGATAAATTTCCTCTGACACTAAAACAGCTTGGCACGTATGTATTCTCATATCCAACTGTTGATCTACCTTCTCTATGGGCTGAAAGTTGAGGAACGAATGAAGTGGGATCAGTGTTGAGTGCATTTGTTAATATAACTCACACATATGAGCATGTATATGCACAGAGGCTATGCCATTAGGTAGTATTTTAAAGGAAACAGATCACTAAATAATTTACTCCTATGATTCTCCAGTTGATTTCCATGAAAGTCTGCTGATAATCCTAGCATTTCATCATCCTAAATCCAATTTTCCTTTTTGCCTCAACTTATCACCTCTGTATTACACTGAAAAAAACTTTTCAATTTTGTGTGATTCAAGAACCAATCTCCTGACCCTCTACTCTTGCCAATCAAATTAGTTAGAACTAACTAGTATGGAAACAAATGTGATCATCTAAGGAGATTTTTATCTCTTGCCTTTATTGGAAAACAAAGACTATGGTATGAACTACTTAGGTTATGTATGGATTGCTTTAGTCAGTAGCAAAATAGTAATTCCTCCCCATTTTAAAGCTATTTAAAAGCCAATAGTGGTTTCCAATTATTCACCAAATATGTATATCTCATGTGTTAACCAGTGACAATACAAAATGACAAAAGAATAATGGAATTTCTCATTCAACTCAACTGTGTTATATGCCATGCAAAGACGTGCTACTCACACTGAAACAGACAATGAATACACATTGTGTGACACACAAGGCTTAAAAATAGAGATGTGTGGGTAGCAAAGTATCTGCTGTGACAAAGTTCTGATTTACTAATTATCTGCAACACATTTTGGATCCCATAACTGCTACCCCAATCTTTTTACAATTCACCAGAGGGTGATTTTGGCAGGTTGTCAGCAGGCAAATAGGGAAATGAGTTGGGAAACATTAATAAAGGTTGAAAACAACAGCTTTTCATGCTTTGGGCTCATCATTCAAACATAACCAAAAAAAATCATGAGATGAGGAACAGGAACAATAGGCTGAAAAGAAGAGAAAGAAGGAAGCAAGTGTTTAATGAAAGTAAAGTTACATTTGTGAAGTTCTTGTCAAATGTTTCTTGCAGTGTTTTTCTTGAAGTTGTCTTATTTTTTTTTTAGAAAATCAATAAAATTTTACTCCATGATAGTAAACTAATTTGTTCCTAAATATAGCAAAATCTTCATCCATTTTAACATCTAAAGCAACAACTTATTATCAAGGTTCCAAAAAGAGGAACAAAATTGTAACAGCTATAAAGATATTTAAAAAAATAAAACCAGAGCATCGATATAGAGAATAGGCTTTCTATGATTAAAACAAGATGGAATTCCTAACAGTACATATTTTCTTTCATTTCCTAATGTGTATTTCTGGAATTTTTACTGCATTTATATGCAAAATATGTGTATGCTGGGTTCAGTACATTAGACTACATATTGACTGAATGAAACCCCTACTTTATAAGGAAGTTGAATATTAGGAATAAGTGGAGCTTATACTGTGTGTTTAGCTTACAAGTGTATGTCAGTCATGTGTGATGGAAAGAAAAAAACCTAGAGTAAAACAACTGAGTTTCAACTTTTATCTCTTCTATTTACCAGTTCTGTACCCTCGGGCAAGCTTTTAACTTCTAGGAACCTCAGACTTGCTGTTTGTGAAATAGGCACCTCCTTTAGAAAGTTGTTAACCTGAAATAAATGTGGATGTGACAGCGCCCAGCACAACTGAAGAACACACATCATAGTTTGTTAAGTAAAATTTAAAAATGGAAACATAATGTTATGAAGTATAAAATAATATTTCTGTTTCAAGAAATCAATGATAGCGCATTCAAATATTCCATATATTGAAATAAAACTTTTTATCCTCCATAACAAAAAATGAAAATAATGGGTTTTTTTGTGTGTTTTTTGTTTTGTTTTGTTTTTATATGGAGTCTCACTCTGTCATTCAGGCTGGAGTGCAGTGGTGTGATCTCGGTTCACTGTAACCTCCACCTCCCGGGTTCAAGTGATTCTCCTACCTTAGCCTCCCAAGTAGCTGGGATTACAGGTGTGTGCCACAACATCCAGCTAATTTTTTGTACTTTTAGTAGAGATAGGGTTGCACCATGTTGGCCAGGCCGGTCTTGAACTCCTGACCTCAAGTGATCCATCCACCTCGGCCTCCCAAAGTGCTGGGATTACCAGCGTGAAAATAATGTTTTAACTGACCTATAGTCATAAAATTTGTGTAATTAAAAATATAGAAAGAATAATACAATAAACTCCTGTTTAATGCTATTGTTATATACAGTTTAAATATAATTTTATATGAAATATTATGAGCTTGAAGCTTTCTTTCTAGCCCATCCCTAGTCTTATTTATTTCCTCCATTCCAATAATTAACTAGAATTTCATCCTTCTTATTTTTAGCATTTTTACATACATGTGCATCTGTTGAAGGTAAATTATTTCAAGCATTATTCTGAGACTAACATTTTTGGCATTCAACATTCTGTATTTGTGATCTTTCTATACACACATAGACCTAGTTTATTATTTTAAACAGCTAAATAACATTTTGCCACATAAACATAGAATGTTTTATTTCTTTCTACTGATGGGCACTGAAGTTCCTTTAAATTTTGCTTTAAACAATATTCTATTGAGGATCTTTATACATACTTTCTTATGCACATGTACAATAATAATATTAGATTGTTTACCCAGGAGCTCAATTGCTCCTGGGGAGTTATCAGGTTTTAAAACTAATAGATATGTTAGAGATCATATGATATTATACACTCATTTCATTGAGACACAGTTAAACCAATTACAGCAGTGGCAAAGCTAAAAGTAGACTCCAAGCCTTCTTAATCTTATTTCTGTGCATTTGTGTCAATACTCTATCCATCTATGCTTTTTTGCTATACAGATGCCTGTATATTTATTCCCAATACAACCCAAGAAAGTGCTCCCTTACTACTTAATCAAAGCATCCTATAAAGTTGTTGACTAGGCATTTACATGAGGTTGCAAGAACACTGGATTTGGAATCGGGAAGCCTTCAGCTTTACTCTATACTGTGCTATTAACTCCCTGTGTCACTGTAGAACACATGTAACTTCTATGTCTCAACCTCGGCCCTTAGACCTTTCTTTGGAGCTACAAAGAAAGAAATCACTCACTTGGTATTTCTGCTTGACTCTTTCCTGGGCATCTCAATTTTAACACATACAGAGCCGAACTCGTTCTATGAGTCCTCCTCCATTCTATCCTTTCCCTACTCTGTTCCTCCTCTAGCTTCTCGATAAATAATAATTTTTAAAAAACCCCAATAGCTCAAAACAAAAACCTGAAATTCTTTACTACACACGCTCTCTGCCTCCCAATATTAAATATTTGCTCATTATCAATAATCTACTAAAACCCACCTAATCCAAGCCTGATTTCCTGCTCCATTGCTGTCACTGTTTCCCTCCATATCATGACTTACATAGTAGTTAGAATTTATTTAAAAGATACATTGGATAAGGTCACCACTTGCTTAAAACCCATTCATGTCTCCTAACTAAAGGAATTGCTCTTAGAATAAAAGTCAAATTCCTTACCAGCCAAATCCCTTAGAATAAAAATCAAAGTCCAATTTACTTACCAGGAATTTATCAGCCTCATCTTGTACCACTCTCACCTTCATTAGCTGTGCAACAGCCACACTAGCCTTTTTTCAACTCCTTACTTGTGGCAAGTTCTTTCCTATACCAGGGCCTTTGCACATGTTCTTTCTCCTGCCCAGATCACTCTGCCTCATACCTCACATGGCTGGCTCATTCTTCAGGTGTCAGATCAATTATAAGTTCCTCAAAGAGGTCTCCTTTGCCCATCAGATCTAAAGTAAGCCCTATCACCTTATCCACTCCTAGTATTACCAATAATTTTCTTTCTGTATTTATCACTGTATTAGTTTTCTAGGAATGCCATAACAAAGTACCACAAACTGGGTGGCTGAAACAACAGAATTTATTATCTCACAGTTTCAAGGACTAGAAGTCTTAGATGGAGATGTTAGCAGGGTCAGTTCCTTCTAGGGGGTGTGAGGAAGAATCTGTTCCATTCCTCTCCCTTAGTTCCTGGTGGTTTGCTGGGAATCTTTGGCATTCCTTGGATTTCAGAAGCAGTACTTTGACCTCTGCCTCCATCTTCACATGGAGCTCTCTGTGTGTTTATGTCAGTGTCAAAATTTCCCCTTCTTACAAGAACTCTGGTCATATTAGATTAGGGGCCAACCCTACACCAGTTTGACCTCATCTTAAATAATTATACCTCTTGTTATGTTATTTTCAAATAAAGTTACATTTTGAGATATTGGGGGTCAGGACTTGAACATATGAATTTTTAGGGGATATAATTCAACAAATAACAAGGATTTATTCAAATTTATAATTCTATATGTGTTTAATGACCATTTCCTCTAACAGATTCTAAATTTATTCACAAAGACAGTTTTTTTTCTTTTTCTTTTATTTTTTTAAACATGTATAGCCAATGCCCTCTACAGACTCGGCATCTGATAAACAATAAATATTTATTATTTCTCTACCAATATAATTACATGATTTATAGTCTATTACTGTTCTGAGTTTTGTGATTTTGCTTTGGCTGTGCCCAAATTTATCATAAAAATTTTATCCAATGCCATCCTAGGGCAAAGTTTTCCAAATGTAAACTATATGTCAAAATAAGGCAGACATAAATCCTGTTTTGTTTCATAACTTCCTAAATAATTTAAACCAAAATATGTATGCTTTTAGAAAGGAGATGAAAATATTGCCATAGTTCACTTAGTAATATTTCAAACAGCATTCAATTTACTTTAGCTCTGAGGAAAGAGATCTAAGAATAATAATATAAAATGTAATCCCACTATGTTTTATGCTGGACAACAGAAATTCAGGAGAATTAATCTCTACAGTTCAAAATATCACTGTCTATGCTGTCAGCAAGAGTTGTCTTTCCTTCTTTTTATATCTATCCAACTCCACCGCCAGAGCCCTGAATCCAAACATAATCCTGCATTTAGTCTATTTTTTTCCCAGCCTTATCTTACTCGTCCTTTTTACCAGTTCCATTTCCTATGCTGTCAAAAAAGCATGAGTCTTTCATTTTAAGAAGTCTTGTTTAAATCTTCCAAATCTATTATTGGATCTGGTCTCTCAACTCAACCTCCTTGATATTTTTCTTTAGCATCTTTAAATCAATCCTGTCACCTCTGCTAGATGAATCTTCCAAAAATGGCATTTTCCTTATGCCACTTCCCTGATTTAAAACTGCGTTGGTACCATATCACCTATTGAATCAACTTTAAGATTCTAACTCTCCATTAACTAGACTTAAATTGTTCATCCTTTATACATTTCCACTGTGTCTCAGAATTAAGCCATTTGCTCTATTCTCCCAACAAATCTTGCCGGTTTCTACCTCTCACTTCATGTTGCTTTTCCAAATAAGAAAGACCTACCTATTCCTTCCAGAAAAATCCAGCTCTATCCAGTCATTAAATTCCAGGTTAGGAATTTTCTCTCACGGACTTGACTCTTGCAATCCACGCAATCTTCTCTGTCTGAAATTCTACAGCAATTTTTGTTTAAGAAGCAACATGGAAAAGATATATTTTTAGTCAGATGAGTGAACATTAAACTTTTGGTTCATCTGTGCTTTTTGGCATTCTTCAAATCTCAATAAATATATAACCATCTTCGGTACCATCTACGATTAAGCCTGAGTTACATGAAATCAATAAAGGCATATCTTTCAGCAAGACTGAGTCTATCTTATATATAAACTATTCTTTTTATGTTTTTAATTGTTTTATATTTCTATTATCTTAATAGCTAAGTACTCTCTTGACACCAGCCCTTATATATAAATTAGGTATAATTGTAAGATTTCATAAGAAATAAGCTACTTTTGTAATAACCTAGAAAATGTCCATAGTGCTTAGTAACAAGCCTTTGCAAACACATGCCAGCAGAAATCTTAGAAATTACAAAGCTATGGGAAATGCATGGAAAAATATTAAATTTTCTCTTATCCTAAATGAAGTTTTCCTTGAAAGCTTTATTTTACAACAAGCTACTTTAATTTTTTAAATCATCTATAATTGTATTAAAGGATTATTATGCTCTGGCTTATACCTCTCTAACTTCAAACTTACAATGTAATCCTGACATGGGAAAAGTGGGAAGCACAAAGATGAAAGAATGCCAGTAGACTACAAAACTATGTTAATTTAGAATACGTTCCCTAAAAAATGCCAAGAGTGATCTCACTCACATAGAAAAACACATTATCTGCAGCATATGTGAAGTGGAAATTCATTACATGTAAGGCATGTACTCAGCAATATTAATTTTATGTACAGTCATGCCATGCTTAACGATAGGGAGACATTCTGTGAAATGTATCGTTAGGCAGTTTCCTCATTGTGCAAACATCATAGAGTGTACTTACAGCAACCTAGATGGTATAGCCGGCTGCAAACCTAAGCTACATGTATAGCTTTTTGCTTCTAGACTACACACCTGTACAGCATGTTACTGTACAGGATACTGTAGGCAACCGGAACACAAGGATAAGTATTTGTTTATCTAAACATATCTACACATAGAAAAGGTAAAATACTGTATTATAATCTTACAGGACTACCATTGTACATGAAGTCTGTCATTGACCAAAACATTTTTATGCCACACATGATTGCAATGCTTTTTGAAACATATCGCTAAATATTGCACTTGTAATTTATTGTTCAGAATCTGTTTTCCGCACTAGACTATAAATGGTAAGAAAGTAGTCATGTCTTTGTTGCTTCTTAGTGTATTCTCACCATCTAAACCACGCTACCAATAGTCACCCACCACATGTGGCTGTCATATGCTTGAAACGTGTCTAATCTGAATTGAATTGAACTGTAAATAAAATACACACTAAATGTTGAAGGCTTGATTTTAAAAATTGCAGTATTTAAATAATGTTTATTTTTAAAGTGATCATATTTTACATATTGTGCTAAATAAAATTTATAAAAATCTAATTTACCTCTATCTTTTCTACTATTCTTAGTAAAGAAACCACAAAATTTAAAAATGCATATATGTGGTTTGCATTATATTTCTATTGGAAAATACTGATTTAAATTTTGCATAACATGTTATCGACTCTGCACAAACTCCCTCATAGAATAAATGAACATATTTCGGTCGGGCACAGTGGCTTACATCTGTAATCCCAGCACTTTGGGAGGCCGAGGTGGGCAGATCACCTGAGGTCAGAAGTTTGAGACTAGCCTGTTTAGTATGGGAAAACCTCATCTCTACTAAAAATACAAAAATTAGCTGGGCGTGGTGGCATGCACCTGTAGTACCAGCTACTCGAGAGGCTGAGGCAGGAGGATTGCTTAAACCCAGAAGGCAGAGGTTGCAGTGAGCTGAGATCACACCACTGCACTCCTGCCTGGGCAACAGAGGGAGACTCCGTCAAAACAACAACAAAAATAGAATGAATAAACATATTTCATAATATGTTAAAGTAGCTGTTTCATGCCACAACTAATTATTGTCAGTTTCTAACACTAATTAAGACCATATTCTTTTAAAATTCTAGGAAATTTTCTGCAGAAATATTTTTTCTCTTTTATGTTCAATATAGCTGATTTTATTTTCCAATATATTACTATTGTTCACATTACTTATACCATGCAGTACAGGTAAATTTTAGTTTCTTAATAGGATATGACACAGTGAAACATGCTTGTTTAAAAGAAAATCAAAATTTGCAATTTTTCTCATAAAACAAATGACATTTTCCTACTTTATTTTAAATTGAATTACTATTTTCTCTGAATTGACAGGATGTTTTGACATTGTTAAACCTTTTGATGATACATACCATGATATTTAAAACAAATATTTTACCAATATTCTTTGAAATAGAGGCATGTTGCTAATATACCCCCCAGCAAAGGCCATCTGCCTCCTCTCTGTTTTGCAGATGCTTGCTCACTGCGGCACAAGTTCTTTTCAAGAACCAGCCTATTTATCTAAGTTAGTATTTATGGGCAAGACCAAAGCTCTACAGAGTTGAATATTAAAGTTTAATAGAGCTTGGGAACATCCAGTTTAAATGTGATTAAATTAAGAGTTACAGTTAAAGCGCATTTTTGAGAGCATCATTTGGCTCTCCTCTACCTGAAGCATTCGTGGTCTATAAAATTGAGATATCGATCTTAATGACAAGAAATGATCATGGATTCTGATGGAATACAAACACAAGATGAGTTTTTCAGCAGCACAAGAAAGTATGTTTTAAATAGCACTTTTTTCCCCCCAGAGAATTCTGTAACTGGCCCATGAAATCTAGCTCAACCCTCTTATATCACAAATGAACCAACCGAATGACTTTGACAGGTAAAGTGAGGGGCTCAAGGTCTCAGAGTGAAATCAACCAATTATCTTCCCAATATTTTACGTGATCCTCCCTTTATTCTGAAATTATTTTGTAAGATATGTCCATACTGACTGACTGAACCAGGGTTTACAAACGAGCTATCAAAATACCTCAAATCTGGCATATAAGGAAAATAATCAGTAGGGTGGGCTGCAATTGCTTAAAATTAATAAGAACAGTGAAATAACTGATGGCATCCAGAAATATTAATGAATCACTTTTCAGCATGGTAACTGCCAGAAGTATCATTTTATCTTTTTACACTTGTGGGTATGTATTCATTTTTTTCTTCTGTATTTGTATGTTTGTTCTAATTACAAATTAAAATCATATTAAAACTGACAATCCCAGAATCCTCTATCCTGAGCCACACCCTCCCTCCTTTGAACACTTTGGAATAATCCTATCAGTGGTTTGGCATCTAGGGCTGTCTAATATGATTTTAAATGATTCAGACACTTCTCCTTTACAGCTACGTCATGATTGCAAGGGTCTTGAGTACAGTAACTATGTTTTATAAATTATTATAATAGACTCTCATCAGAGGTCTAATGCTCAGCAGAATACATTGTGCCTATTAAACAATTATTAGATGCACATTGATTGACTATTAGGGTTGTCTCTCTTCATTGGGTTTGTGAGAGTGAGGTTAATATGTGCCAGATGCTGAAGGAAAGATTAGAATAGAAGGAATTAGCAATTGGTAATACCTATCGTTGATCATGTGTCATAGGGACCTCTGAATGAATACAGACACGAAGAGTTCAGGCAGTTTCCAAGCTAGGACTCTATAATGTCTATACAGTCTCTCTGGCCTCACATATCTGCACTGTTTTTCTGGATTACAGGTCAGAGCACTTTACAGACAATGTCATATTTACCTTTATGGTATTCTCTGACAGTTGAGAAGGGGCTAATGCTTAGCCTATTTCCCTCTATTGCCACAGGGAAAAATACAAGCAAAGAGCGTCTGAATCATTTATACAGCACCGCACCATAAGGCAATGAAAGAGGCAGGTGCAGGTCTCAGATGGTTGTCTAAGTCCAAATTCCACGCTCTATCTGCTAGATAATCCTGCCTTCCCTCTCAATAGAATATTTCCCTAGATAGTTCCTGAAACATTTATAGCAGAAGGCTGCAGAGTGACTGTTATAGAAGTTTGTGGAAAACTTCCAGGCATCTAAAAATGTAAGAAACGGCCACATTTCACTTTGGGTATTCACATTTGAGAAATGATGTGTTTTTTTTCCTTCTCTCAAATATTCAAAAGTTTGATCTAAGGCAAAAGTTTTACTATTCTGCCCTAAACTAAAGGAATGAAAACATCCATGAATTTTCATCAGTTTGCTGTAGGCAGAAATTTGCTAGTTTGCAGGAAAATGGCTTAAAAATCGAAGCTGAGATGAAATACTTGAACTTCTTATGTGAACCTATGAAAGTAATATTTTTCTTTATCAGCTGATATGAAGCTTTGCACAACCCTACATTACTTCAGTATAAAAATGCCTTTTCCTGTCTAAAATGTCACAAAACTATTTGGATTTTTAGAACACATTCATAAAAGGATTCTCGTCCCCTTAATTTTGGCATATGCCATCATTTTCTTTTTATTCTTTATCTATTCCCATATTTAACAGAAAATCCCTGTAACTAACTTCCTTTAACTTTCACTGTAAGCTACACGTGTGATGAGTGGAAAATGGGATCAAATTGGAGAACTTTTTCTTTCTCAGAGTGTGAAAAGCATGCCTTCTACCTAGCAGGAAACTGTGATCATATTGAACATAGTAGATGCTACTATGTTCTACTAGGCTCTAGTAAGTACAGCCATCTGACTCAGTTGCCACAGGAAACATACCCACTGAGTCTGTGTTTTCCTGAATTATCAGCTGCACTGTGGTGATAACATGGCACTCATGTAGGCCATTTGGTTGTCAGTTATAATCACCATAGGCAAAGTCACTTATGCAGTGATATGCTTCTCCCACCAATGGCACCAGAAAAATCCATTTGATGACACTTGGTCTATTTCTTTATCACACCCAGCTGGTGAGTCAGTTTTACCTCTATGGCATGCATCTAATCAAAGTCATTTCTCAAAGATATTTTTACGTCAGATCAATAAATATTTTTTGGAGACATCAATTACCTGAAAGCTGCTATAATATATGCTATAAAAGATTTATGCTAATAATACCATTAGTAATGTAAACATGAATTTATAGATCCATCCAATCACAGGCATCTATTTGTTTAAAAAAATTAGTTTGCATTATAAGATGTGTGCTTCCTGTTCAAAGGACTTATGAAGTACTCAATAATCCTTTCACTAACATTCTTCTGCAAACCATTTTGTAAGCTTTCTTAATTGTTAGAATTTAAAGCCAACTAAAACACTAAACAAAGTGAACATATCAGAATGTTGAAGCGATTTCACTACTTTTTGCTTATACATATCTCTACATCACTTTCTAATATAGATCGTGCCTCAGAAATATTCTTTTGTCAGAAGGGCATAGTTTTGAGAGGCTTTTCAATAGTAATTCTGTACATCTTCACACTTTCTTGTTAACTAATCTTTCCTGTCTTGTTTTAAGTAAGAAATAATTGAAAGGTTGCTGAGTGGATTAGGAGCACAGGTTATCATTAGTGAATGAAGGAAAGCCAATTGGTATACATAAGAAGCAAGAAATACTTATGGCTTCATTAGTATTACAACTCAGTGTATAGTTTACTTAAACTCCATGAATTGACTTGTGCCAACACACATGTGCTACTGCAGTTTCTCAGAAAAGCAGATGCCAAGACAGGATTAGATGGGCAATAAATTTATTAGGGAAAATGCCTATGAAGGAAAATTGGGAGAGAACCAGGAAAGCCTTGGAGAGTTCTCGAACAAAGATGCTCATCTGACCCTTGTGGAGGACAGAGGGAGAGAGGATTGAGTGGAAGAAGGCAGTTCTAAGAAAGTTTGTCAGGTCAATGGCCAACAGGAAGGACTTGAGCCAAGTGACCCATCAGAGGATTCCCCCATCTCCCAGGAATGACCTACCCAGCGGCTGCTGCACTCGGTAAGCAAATGCTGAGGAAAGCAATAAGGAGAGAAGCCTTGGCACAATAGTGGTGACGAATTTCAGAGCTCAGCAGCTAGAGTCCTTGCTTAATTATACTCCCATCAGCTGGAACTCTGAAAGGCACAATTTGATGGTCGCCATAGTCTACCTCTTGCAACACGTAAATTTACTTCACTACACAGGGTGTGGGAGTGACTCCCCCATGGGCCTCTCTCCTTGACGAGAAACTCAGAAGGAAGACGTAGTTTTGATGCAATTGATCTCAGGACCACAGCTGATATTCAAATGCTCTCTTCTCTTATATGCATTCAGAATTCCCTTCACACTCTGTGATCGCCTGTGCAGGTTGTTAGTGCTATACCCTGTAGTGTGATCCAAACCTTCATTTCTGGGAGGTCTGTATTCTTGCTAATCATACTCTTCTCAGGCAGGGCTGCTGCACATGACCATTGGCATTTAGAATGGGGCAAGTGGGAACTAGGAGGTGCTCACATGAGTCACCAGGATTCCATACATAGTCCTCACCACTTCTATTGTATCAGAAATAGCCCATTTCCCCATGCTGGTAAAGGTCAATTGCCTCTGCCCAGTATGATGATTTCTCTTCTACCTTGGTGGTTTCTGGGCCCAAGGGGTCCATAGTGCCTAGGCAGTAACTGTAACATGTATTTCAAAGGGACCTCTCTGTGTTCCATTGCAAGAGGATGTCCACTTTTCTTACAGGGACCTCCAACTCTGCAAAACCCGAAGTGGCAGAGTACAGTGGAACAGAATCCCGGAGCAGGTAATTGCTAGTGATGGTAAGTAAGGACATGCCTGCTTCCACTCTGTGGCTCCTGGATCCATATATTCTTCCCACGGGGGACACAGCATCACATAAAGGTCTCTGATTTAATGCATACACTACATTCTAAGGATTGATCCCCATAATTTCAGAGTGTTGCTTTAAGGCTGACATTTGAATTGGGGTTTTAAAAGCTGTTCCAGAGTTCTGGCCAGTTCTAGATGGTGCAAGATGAGACATAGCCATTGGATGCCATGGTTGTCTGACCTTTACCTCACCTCTTTCATTGTAAAGGATGCCCACTCATTGGATGTTATGTTGTGTGAGATTCCTTGCCTGTGGATCAGGCATTCTGTGAAGCCCCGGATGTCAGGGTTAGCTGAGATTATGAAGACAGAAAAGTCAAGCTTATGTATAGAATAAGCATCTATCCTTGAGAACAAACTACCGGGCTTTCCATGATAGAAAGGGCCCAATGTAGTCAGCTTGTCAGCAAGTGGTGGTTTGGTCCCCTCAAGGAATAATGCCACACTGGAGTCTCAGTAGTCAGTCATGTCTCATTGACAGGCCAGGCATTCAGAGACAACAGTAGCTTGATTAGCCTTGGTAGGTAGGTAAGCGTGGTATGCTGCTGAACCCCTATGTAGACTCTGCCTTTGCCAACATGGCCACTCTACATGTACCCAACATGCCAAATCTGGAGTGGCTGATAATGAAGACCGGTTAGTGTCAACCAGCTGAGTTATATTTGTTACTTTGCTGTTCAGTGTCTTTCTACGGTAGACATTTCTACTGT
Organism: Gorilla gorilla gorilla; assembly: GCF_029281585.2. NCBI lineage: Eukaryota > Metazoa > Chordata > Mammalia > Primates > Hominidae > Gorilla > Gorilla gorilla. The sequence continues at coordinate 76,353,849 of NC_073243.2, forward strand.
GCATTAATGTGTAAAACAAAAAATGTTTGCAACGTGTGCTGAGTTTCATATGTTCAACACCATGCTACTACTCTAAACCTCCCAGTCTCTGATATTCAGTCCTTTTCCTTCCAGACCCCTGACAAAATGTCCAAGCCATTAACCACTGTCCAGGACTATCAAGGTTATTCTACATTCCACACAAAGTCAATGACCAGGTACACTGCTTATGATTTTATCCATTGAGGTTTCCTCTTTATACGATTTTTCAATAGCTCAAATGAAGGAGTATCCATTCTTGGATTGCATCCCGAGACAGGAAATACAAATACCAAGCAAGCTGGCCCTTCCCCCACTCCATCCCCTGTTTCATCTAGTAATACAGGATGCACCATAGGACAATAAGAGTGAGCCAGAGGAAGGGCATTTGTACAACTCTGGTGAGTGACATGGAGGTCTGGGCTACCTGGTCAGTGGTTTGCTAATGCTCTCTGGCCCTCCACCAGTTTAATCACAAACTTAACATTTTTATCTTAGTATGAACTGCTGCATACCAACAGCATGTGAAACTTTGTGACTTGGTGAATCTGACAGAATTCAGTTCATAATGGGCAGTTCTGGATGCATTGCTGCTTGGTGTTGCATGTCTAAGCTTTGTGTCTCCACCAGGGCCCCACAACACAGCAGTAGCTGTTTCTCAGTGGGGTACATTTTCCTGACTCAAGTGACATGGACTTGAATCCCAGGAGCAAGTAGCAAATCTCCCACTAGAGTTTGCCATAAGTTCCATACTGCATCTTTTTCACCACTGATACATTCAACACCAAAATGTCCGTGAGATTTTGAAGCATAGGTCTTCGAGTTTTCATACAATTCATCTCCCACCCCTTGGAGTGCATGTGTCTTCTAGTTTCCAGCATAGTAACCACCTTGTGCATTTCCTGTCCAATCAACATGATGTCATCCATGTAATGGATCAGTGTGATTCTGTGGAATGCCCCAGCCACATGATGGAGACAGGAGAGTAAACACAGAGTTCACATAGAGCTGAGGGAGAATTGTGGAGGAATATCATTGTCCACCCCATGTGAGTACCTAATTCTGCTCCAATCACATCATGAAAACAACCAACTGCTAATAGCGATATTCCAAACTGAAGGAAAGTAAATGAGTGCTAGAGTTTGCCAGGAGATATTGAAAGCTGACACATCTCTGTTCCAAGAAAAGCCTTTTTATTTTAGTATTTCCATATTCAATTAGTTATATTACTTCCTCCATGTAGGTAGCATGGTGCCATCCCCTCCCCAAAGAGTTTTTTAATCAAGATTAGCTCATAGGATGGTTTCAGCTGTGCCTTAGCCTATTGTCCTCAGATTTTTGTGATCAAATGTGGAAGGTTTTTCCCACACACCGAGCAATGGACACCAACTGGGCGTCCTCTAATTTAATTCAATTCTGATGCTATCTCCCTGAACAGGTTGAGGGTTCAGCCTCTAAGATGGCACCCCCTCAATACCAGTCACAAGTCTGGGCCTCCAGAACTTCTGACTGACTGGCTTCAAGTTGGGGTTCCCATGACCAACCCCCAATTTGGGTTCGAATAATCTGTTAGAGAAGTTCACAGAACTCAGGGAAAACTTACTTACATTTATCAGTTTACTACAAAGGATATTACAGAGGATGCAGATGAAGACACATGTAAGGTGAGGAATTGGAGAAGGTGCACAAGCTTCCATACCCTCCCTGGGTGCACCACCCTCTGGGAACCTCCATGTGTTCAGCTATCCAGAAGCTCTCTGAACTCTTTCCCTTTAGATTTTTATGGAGGCTTCAGAACATAGGCATGATTGACAACCATGTAGAAACATGATTGGATAAAACGGGTATGATCCCAATAGGCTGGACAAAACCAGCAAGGCCTCCTTGTTCAGAGTCTTCTTCATCTCTCTGTGCAGCATTTGTCCTTCCAGAGTATAGATAAGGACCCTCTCTGGAATGAGGGCCTTTTGACTCACAATCAAGTTAGGGCCCTGCCTTTGGCTGGTAAAGGGAGGACAGAAGATCAGACAGGGAGATTCTGTTTCCTGAAGCCTGCTTCTGAGGCCTGAAGCACCCAAACATTATAACGAAAGACTGTGACAAGGGCTAAGGGAGATATAAGCCAGGAACCATGGATGAAAACCATATATATAAAATCATAATATCCCAGCCATCTTCACCATTCCCTGTGGGTCAAGCTCCTTTGTCTATTCATTTGACTAGAATAATAGTGGCCTCCAAGTATCTGGTGTTTAAGCTCTACTACCTGGCCTCTGAAGGCTGTGTCAGTTTCTCCTACCATTAGCACTGGGCTGCAGAGGAGGCCTCTACTGAACTTTTTGATGATGCTGGTGCCCCTCTCACTGGCATGCTGGCTTGGAGAATGATGTGACCTCTGGGCTTCCTATGGAGCATAATCGTCTGCTGGCTCTTCTGGCCTCACATGATGTATCCACTCCAGCATGCCTGCTTCCCAGCCTCTATTCCTGCCTTTAACGTTTCACAAAGCAACTCAGGCTTTCCTACTTCACTTAGTGCTGGAGGATATCATTTTTTTTCAGGCCTCCAAGAGCCACCCCCTCAGCAAGTTTGCCCCATCTCCTAAGATCCGACTATGATGTGCCTTACCCTGAGAAAATTAATGGCCCCACATCAAAAAATACTTACTTAGATGGTCTTACATTCTGGCCTCTTTGATCAAAAGCCTTTAAAATCACCTTCTAGGGATGTACTCCTGGCTTAATGATAGCTAATTCTTTCAACTTTTTCAGTGTACGTAGTTTTCTTCCTTCTTTAGAGGGTCCAGTGTGGTTATTCTGGTAGTTAACACTAATTATCGTGCTGCAGACAGAAGTGGATAAGGGTGCTGCTTCTGGGGGTACCACCTGTTTCCTTAGGGAGGAGTGGCCTCTGCAGGGTGTTTCAGTAAAGAGAAAGTCACAGCTCTCTCTAAGGGACAGTAATCCGCCTCTGGAGCCCAGAGGGTTAATGTGAAATTTCAGAGGCAATATCCTCAGGTCATCTGATATGGTTTGGCTGTGTCCCCACCCAAATCTCATCTTGAACTGTAGCCCCCATAGTCCCCATGTGTCGTAAGAAGGACCCAGTGGGAGGTAACTGAATCATGGGGGCAGCTTTTTCCTGTGCTTTTCTTGTGATAGTGAATAAGTCTCACAAGATCTGATGATTTTATAAAAGGGCCACTGACAGCTTGCACTGTGCACCTGGAAAAGCCTAAAACACTCAACACCAGCCCATGAAAGCAGCCAGGAGTGGGGCTGTACCCTGCAAAGCCACAGGCAGGAGCTGCCCAAGGTCATGGAGCCTACTTCTTGCATCAGTGTGACCTGGAAGTGAGACATGGAGTCAAATGAGATTTTCAGAGCTTTAAGATTGAATTACTGCTTCGTTGGATTTCAGACTTGCATGGGGCCTATAGTTCCTTTGTTTTGGCCAATTTCTCACATTTTGAATGCGTGCATTTATGCAATGCCTTGACCTCTATTGTATCCAGGAAATAACCAGCTGGCTTTTGATTTTACAGGCTCATAGGCAGAAGGATTTCCCTTGTCTCAGATGAGACTTTAGAATTGGACTTTTGAGTTAATACCGGAATGATTTAAGACTTTGTGGGACTCTTGGGAAGGCATGATTGTGTTTTGAAATGTGAGGACATGAGATTTGGGAAGGGCAGGGGTAGAATGATATGCTTTGGCTGTGTCCCCACCCAGATCTCATCTTGAATTGTAGCTCCCATAATCCCCACATGTAGCAGGAGGGTCCAAGTGGGAGGGAATTGAATCAAGGGGGTGGGGTTTTCCCATGCTGTTCTCATGATAGTGAATAAGTCTCATGATATCTCATGGTTTTATAAAAGGGCAGTTCCCCTTCACATGCTCTTTTGTCTCCGCCATGTAAGACATGGCTTTGCTCCTCCTTCACCTTCTGCCATGACTGTGAGGCCACCCCAGCCACGTGGAACTGTGAGTCTATTAAACCTCTTTTTCTTTCTAAATTACCCAGTCTCAGGTATGTCTTTATTAGCAGCGTGAGAAGAGACTAATACAGCATCCATCAAGATACCCAACCCATGTTTCAGAACCTCAGGTTTTCCTAACCAGCACCTTTGCCTTTGCATTGCCAAGGAGGGCACTGAGAGATCTTTCAAATGTCTCTGAAGCTTCAAAACACTATTTTAGACCTTTGGCTGTTACACAGCTGTGTCTGCTCCACCACATGCAATAAGGGCCTCTTCGTAAGATGCCAAAGCTTGTTAACAGCCATCAGTCTCTTATTATCTCTCTGCAGACCATCAATACAACTTAGAAGTAACAGGCAAACTTTTCTGTCCTTACATGCACTGTCAACTCAAACCTTCCAAATGCCTAATTCTTTATACGCTACCATAACATTTTTGTGCACCTGGACATTTTCTAGTCACCGCCAGTGACATCCTTAGCAATTAGCATCACCTTATGCAAAGGATATTGTCGCCTCCATCTGCCAGACAGGATGATGTCCTTTTCACTCACTGAACAGTGAGTAAGCCAGTCCCAAATACCAATTCTATTCTTTTTTTAATGTATATAACTCTTGATATCACTTGTGTTATTTGGATACTCCAAGAAGGAGGTGATATTGAGACAGAATTAGATGTGTAAAAATGTATTAGGGGAAACATTCATGATTGAAACTGGAGAAGGAGCTGGAAGAGGCCAGGAGAGCTGACAAGTCTTAATACAGTTCTGACTCTAGTGAGGGAAAAAGGAAGAAAGATAAGTTGGCTGCAAGAGTTATAGACAACCTGGCCAGTCTAAGAAAGTTTGGCAAGGTTATTTGTGAGTCTCAAGTCACAGCTGCCTGTCAGAGGAGTTCCCATCTGCCAATGTCAGGGCTGTTTTAGCATTCTTTAGTCCCCACGGCACATTGTAGTGATAAGTTTCTCTGGCCCTTACACATGGGGAAAAAAGTACACCTTCTTCAACTGTGAATTAAACTACTAAAGAGAAGTGTTTAGTTTCGCCAAAACTTAAAGAACAGGAGAATTTAGTGACCTTCATAGTCTATATCTCTTAAAATTAATAGCTCTGTTCTTTATTTTGCTATGTTTTTGTCATTGCTGAAATTCATATATTTCATTGTTCTATAATTTTATTGTTACTAGCTCTTTAAAATCTTCAAGAATTTCAGAGAAATTGTTAAATATATAAAGTGCTATATGATTAAATTATTATCTCTAAATTGTTGTGGATCCTAGATGAATTGGTTTAGGGGTAAGAGTGGCTACAAGTTATTTTTTTTCAGAACGTATGTTTTCAGTTATAAATTAAGTATAATCATAGTAATTATTTTGGTAAAATTAATCACTCTCCATATGCTATTACATCAACATAGATATTATCTCTATAGATGCACAGCTTCAGTCTTTTTTTTGTTTTGTTTTGTTTGAGACAGAATCTTGCTCTGTTGCCCAGGGTGGAGTGTAGTGGTATGATCCTGGCTTACCGCAACCTCCACCTCCCAGGTTCGAGGGATTCTTGTGCCTCAGCCTCCCGAGTATTTGGGACTGCAGGCACGCCCCACCATGCTCAGCTAATTTTTGTATTTTTAGTAGAGATGGGGTTTTGCCATGTTGGTCAGACTGGTCTAGAACTCCTGGCCTCAAATGATCCACCTGCCTTGACCTTCCAAAGTGCTGGGATTACAGGTGTGAGCCACCGTGCCCAGCCCAGTCTTCCCTTCAGATTCACTTTACCAGCATTTTTTCCTTTTGTCATATTCTTCCACGCACAGAGGCTTGACATATGTGATTTTACCTGAATTTCCACCTCTAACAAAATTTCATCAGGATGTTTCAATTTTTTGAAGCAGAATGTTCACACAATTCAGCATTAAATGTCTAAAAAAAGAGCACCTAGATACTCAAAATTATGTCAGTTATAACTAGTTTGAGAATATCAGTTCATGTATTTGGGATTTTCCTGTTACTCTTATCATTTCAAGCTTTTTCATTTTTACCTGTGTTTTGCCAGTACGTATAATACCCTATTTATATTATACATGATATATGTACCTAATGATATATCTGGGGAGAAACTCATAGAGAAAAAGAATTTTATAAGCAAAGTCAATTTTTTCCTGAGTGAAATTCACATCTACCTTTTCAAATGATTTCAGAGAAGATAATAAACTTTGTCAATACCGTACAATTGATTCCATTTGCCTGTTATTATTTTATAAGAATGGCCCATCTCCAAAGAAATTATCAAATTGACCATGAAGAAATCCACACTGACATTAATACTGGCATTAGTATAACAGAAAATAAGGTAGTCTGCTCTCATCCAGTTGGATAGACAACAGCCTGAGACAGGAGACTAATATTTTCAGTAAATAATATGATGAGTTAATTTACTTTGAATCCTTTGTGAAGAGAAAAGATTTATCATGACTGTAATCCCGTTGAGTTAGGTTTCTTAACATTTTTATTTTACCAATTCTCAAAGCATTCTTTGCTAGATTTGAACTGAGTATATGAGTCACAAGTACTCCCTTTTGGCTTGCTATGTGACTGCTTGGACTGTTCTCCTGGGAACCTGGGTTGGGATCATGTAGGAAATGGAACAACCATTTTCAGATTTTTAGCTTAAGGCCTTTAGTAGAAGCCACTCTGAGACAACTACTCCATCATTCATCTTTCTGGAGTCCTGCTCTAGAAACCTGTGAGGATGCTTAACCTATGAGGATGAAAGCTATTGCCAATCAAAGAACATACCCACATCCATTAGAAGTACAGATATATAGTAGAGAAAAGGTGCACCCTGTCTTAGAATTCTCCAGAGAAACAGAAATGATAGAATGCATATACAATTAAATAACGTGGGTTTGAGCTGTGCAGGTTCACAAATCCATCGATTTTTTTCCAATCGGGATACTGAAAAATTTTGGAGATTTGCAACAATTAAAAAAAAACCTTCCAGACAAACCATGTGGCTTAGAAATATCAAAAGAAAAGTTTAAGAGGTTACATATGTCATGAAAGCATAAAATATACATAGATACTATTTTATCATTTACTACCATAAAATATGTACAATTTTTTATAAAAAATTAAAATTTTTCAAAACTTATGTACACACTTACACCATACACGGTACCATTCACAGTTGAGAGAAATGTAAACAAATGTAAAGATGCAGTATTAAATCATAACTGCATAGAATTAACTGTCCATACTACACAACTGTAATAATTTTATTGCCACCTCCTCTTGCTAATTCAAGTGTTGTGTCAGCTTAAAATGCTGAGTGATGCTAAACATTTCTGTGTGAGCAATTCCTTTCTCCAGTAAATTGCATATTATGGTAAAAAATTATCTCTCATAGTTCTCATATATTTTTCATTATGTTTAGTGCAATACTGTAAACCTGGAATAACACCATGGGGCCCATATGAAGTACCACTAGTGATGCTGGTAGTGCTCCCAAGAAGCAGAGAAAAGTCATGAAAATATAAGAAAAAGTTGAATTGCTTGGTACGTACTATAGATTGAGATCTGTAGCTGTGGTTGCCTGCCATTTGAAGATAAATGAATTCAGTGTAAAGACAAATGTTAAAAACAAAACGATGTTCATGAAGCCATCACTACAGCTATGTGAGCAGGCATAGAAGCCTTGCACTTTCTGCAAAATACCTTTTTATCTTGTATTGAAAATGCAGCTTTAATATGGGTGCAGAATTTCTATAAGGAAGGCATACCTATAGACTCTCATATAAGTCAAGAAAAGGGGAAGTCCTAAAGGAAGGTGAAGGGTTGAAAGCTGATGAATTTAATGTCAGCAAAGGATGGTTTGATAATTTTAGAAAATGATTTGGCTTAAAAATGTAGGATAACAGGAAAAGCAGCTTCTTTGCTAACCAAGAGGCCGCAGATGATTTCCCACATACCATTAAGAAAATCATTGAGGAGAAAGAATATGTTCCTGAACAGGTTTTTCAATGCAGATGAAAGTACTCTATTTGGGGGGAAAAAAGACCATAAAAAACATTTGTTAATAAAGAGAAATGAGCACCAGGATTTTAGGCAGGAAGGAACAGGCTGACTACTATTTTGTGCCAGTGCAGTTGACTTTATGATCAGGACTGTCCTTATCTATAAAGCTGCAAAACACCAAGCCTTGAAGGAAAAAGATAAACACTAGCTGCTATTCTCTTAGTTGTACATGAAGGCCTGGACAATGAGAATCCCTTTTCTGGACTGGTGTCATTGATATTTTGTCCCTGAAGTCAGAAAATACCTTGCCAATAAGGGACTGCCTTTGAAGTTCTTCTGATATTGGACAATGGCCCTGGCCACCCAGACCTCATGAGTTCAACACTAAAAGCATCAGAGTGGGCTACTTGCCCTCAAACACAACATCTCTAATACAGCTTCAAGATAAAGGGATCATATGGATTTTTAAGGCTCATTACACACAGTACTCTATGGAAAGGATTATTAACACTACGAAAGAAAACCCCGATCGAGGGAATATCATGAAAATCTGGAAGAATTACAACATTGAAGATGCCATCATTGTTACAGAAAAAGCCACAAAAGCCATTAAGCCATCAAGCCAAAAATAACAAATTCTGCTGGAGAAAACTGTGTCCAGATGTTGTTTGTGACTTCACAGGATTTACAACAGAGACAATCAAGGAAATCATGAAAGAGACTGTGGATATGACAAAAAAAAAAAAAAAAAGGTGGGGACTGAAGGTTTCCAGATATGAATCTTGGAGAAACTCAAGAGCTAATAAACATCACACCAGAGGAATTAACAGAAGATGACTTGATATGGATGAGTGCTTCTGAATCAGTGTCCAGAAGAAGAAAAAAGACACACAAGAAGCAGTGCCAGAAAATAAATTGACATTAGACAGTCTCTCAGTCTCGCGGAAGTGTTCTGATCATTCAAGACTGCTTTTGACTTATTTTATGACATGGATGCATCTATGATTCAAGCACTGAAACTAAAGCAAATGGTAGGAGGATTGGTATTGTATAGAAATCTTTTTTAAAAAACAAAAAAGCACTAATTCAGACTGAACTTATGATGCATTTCTGTAAAGTGACACCAAGTATGTCTCCCTCTCCTGCTTCCCCTTTCACGTCCTCCATCTCTGCCATCTCTGCCACCTCCGCCACCCCCAAGACAGCAAGACCAACCCCTCCTCTTCCCTCTTCCTCCTCCTCAGCCTACTCAATATGAAGGTAATGAGAATGAAGACATTTATGATGATCCACTTCCACATAATGAATAATAGATTTTCTCTTTTCTATAAATTTAATAACATTTTTCTCTAGTTTACTTTATTCCAAGAATACAATTTGTAATACATATACCAAATACTTATCAACTGACTTTATGTTATCAGTAAGGCTTTTAGTCAACAATAGGCTGTTAGTAAAGTTTTTGGAGAGTCAAAAATTATACATGGCTATTTTACTGGACAGGAGGCTTGGCACCCCTAACCCCCAAGTTTTTCAAGGGTATATTCTATTAATGATTTTTCCAATATATGATTTATTATAAGAAATTGACTTACATGATTATGGAGGCTGGGAAGTCCCAGAGTCTGCTTTCTGCAAGCTAGGATCCAGATAGCCAATGGTGGAGTTCTGAGAACTAAAAGGTGAAGGGCTAAGCAAGCCCCAGTTGAGAGCAGAAGATTGTTGTTCCAGCTCAAACAGTCAGACAGAGAGAGTGAATTCCTCCTTCCTCTGCCATTGTTTTCTATGGCAGCTCTCATTGGATTTGGAAGATGCCTATGCACATTGGGAAAGGTCATTTTCTCTACTCAGTCCACTGATTCAAATGCTAATTTCTTATTGAAACACTCTTACACACACACACACACTGAGAAATAATGTTTAATCCAGGCACCCCATGTCCCAATTAATTGAGATGTAAAATTAACCATCACCTACCCAAAGAGCAGTCTGAGGAGTGGAAGAAAGAAATAACAAAGTAACAACCAGAGAAAGTAAACATTCCCTTCCATTTATACTTACTGTATTCTTTATTGTTAAAACCTACATGCCACAATGGTGTTTCTGAAGATTCCATTTTTCTATTTAGATATAAGTTTCGAGCAGGTTGAGAATAAATTTAAAGAGAAAGTTGTATGTATTCCATAGATCAGTAGTCCTTTACTTAGTGTAGGAGAATCAGCTCATTTGCTAAAAATTATTTGCAAAATAGTATGAATATGCATTTATCTTAACAGAGGATTCTTAGCTTTCATCAAATCCTCATTGGGTCTATTTTTAAAAAAAACTACAACACAGACAATATTAAGGATGACTGTTGTACTTCTTTGTGTTTTTTTTTTTCCTGTTGTCTGTCATATTTCTTTCACTGTTGTGGAGTTTCTTTGGCACAGGGAAAGTATTCGCTTCTGGCTTTCTCAACCTATAAGTCTAGTGCAATTTTCATTGTTCCTCAGATCCAAATCTTCACTTTCGAAGATTTTTTCACCTTCCACTTCACATAGAAAAGAAGTCACATGATGTTATCATTTCAACTTCAAAAATGCTTTTTCTCAACAGGGTAACTTTTTTTCTAAAAAGTTAGAGCAGGTCCCTCATATTCTCCAATATTTATTTATCCACCCCGGGCATCAAGCACATTTCTCCAATTTTCAGAGAATCCCAGCTACCGTAATTAATGCATTTCCTCAAGCCTTGTCAATTTTACCTATGCCTTAATGTAAATTGTTACCTTCTTGTGAAATTCACCTTTCTCCCTTACAAATACGTACTTCAAAATTTATACCAACAAAAATGCCAATTAGAATGAGTCTAACTCTAAGATAACTAGAAGAAAGCATAATTAAATCTCACATTAGTAAAAGAAAGGTACCTTTCAACATTAAAGAAAGAAAAGATCAAAAAGAAGAATAAGAATATATTTCAACATACAAATTAAAAGAAAAAAAACTTATGACTTTTAAAGTAAGCCAGGTGTGGTGGTGTACGCCTGTAGTCCCCGCTACTTGTGAGGCTGAGTTTTGAGGATGGCTGGAAGTCAGGACTTTGAGGCAGCAGTGAGCCATAATTGCACCATTGCACTCCAGCCTCAGCAACAGAGTGAGATCTTCTCTCCAAAAAAAAAAAAAAAAAAAAAGTAATGTTAAATTGAATTTACTGATGAAATACAAACAAAAGGCCAGGCGCAGTGGTTCATGCACGTAATCCCAGCACTTTGGGAGGTCGAGGCAGGTGGATCACCTGAGGTTGGGAGTTTGAGACCAGCCTGACTGACATGGAGAAACCCCATGTCTATTAGAAATACAAAACATTAGTTGGGCATGGTGGTGCATGCCCATAAACCCAGCTACTCAGGAGGCTGAGGCAAGAGAATTGCTTGAACCTGCGAGGCGGGGGTTGTGGTGAGCTGAGATGGCACCATTGTACTCCAGCCTGGGCAATAAGAGTGAAACACTGTCTCAAAATAAATAAATAAATAAAAAGAAGGGGGGAAAAAAAGGAAATACAAACAAAAAAAATATATAGGGCAGATAACAACCTAAATACATAATTAGTTCTTACAAATCAATATCTTATGAAGATATGCCAAAGTATTTTTCCAAAATAAAATACATAAAGAGGATGAGAAGTTAATTTACATACCAAAAAAGTACAAATTTATTCTTGCATTCAAAAAAGATAGTTTGAAAGTCTACCTTGTATCAGGTGCTGTTTTAGGGGTTATTGAGAGAACAATAACCATAACAAAAGAGAAAAGAGCTTATGTTCTAATAGGAATAGACTAAAAATAAAGAAGGTATATATATATGTGTGTGTGTGTGTGTGTGCGCGTATGGTATGGCACTACGTCTTCTAAAGTTGTTTTTAAGTAAAGAAAAAAAACTACGTTAGTTGGAAGTAAGTTAACAATAAATATAATCAACCTCAGCTTATATCAAAGTATAATTAAAGTAACAATATAATTCAATTATTTGGGCTAGGCATGGTGGCTCACACCTGTAATTCCAGCACTTTGGGAAGCCAAAGTGGGAGGATTGCTTGTATGGAGACCAGCCCGGGCAACATGATGAAACCCTGTCTCTACAAAAGATACGAAACTTAGCTAGACTTGGTGGTGTGTACATGTAGCCCCAGCTACTCCGGAGGCCAAAGTGGGAGAATCACTTGAGGCCAGGAGGATGAGGCTGCAGTGAGCCGTGATTGCACCACCGCACTCCAGCCTGCAACAGAGTGAGAACCTGTCTTATTCATACACACACACATATATATATATATATAACATATATAATAATTTAATTATTCACTTAAATATTTTTCAAGGTTTTAAAAATATAATAATACCAGTGTGGGTGTGAGTGAGGAGAGATGGTTACTTAAAACCTGCTGGTGACAGCGTAAATTAGTGGAGTCTGTCTGGAAAAACAACGTGGCCATATGCTGAAAGTGCCTTTTGAGGATCTAAGATTTTATTTCAGCAATAGCATTTTTAGGAATTTATCCTGCAGGAAAAAAACACACTGAACAAGTGGGAAAAGATGAATACAGATGCTCCTCAACTTACCATGGCATGATATCCCAATAAGCCAGGTAAAGTCAAAAAAATCATAAATCCAACTGTCGTAGGCCAGGGACCGTCTCCAAGTAAAGATGTTTATTACAGCACTAGTTTTAAAAGCTAAATCAGGAGGCCAGCTAAATGATGAAGAATAGGGTTAATAAAATAAATTTGTTACCAGCATACCAGAAACGCTGTGCAGTTTTTAAATCATATTTTAAAATGTACCTGATTACCTTTAAAGTAGTAATAACATACTATTATTTCAAACAATGTAGCCCCTGTGTTTTTAACTATATGTTCTGTTTGAATTATATATTCAAATCTGGAAATATATAAACCAAAATGTTAGTTTTTTAGAAATTCTGGGTAGTAGAATTCTGACTTGCTCATGTTTTTGCATTATATTATTCTATAATTTCTAAGTTTTCTAAAAAGAAAGAGTTGCATGTTAGACTTATAAAATTACAAAAATGGGTGTTATTTTAAAACAGGTTCCAAACAGATGATTGAAACTTTTATGAATGAAAAAATTACTTTTAAATAGAACATAATGTTGTCATATTAATCGGCAAAAGTCCACAGTCAGTGATAGAAAAATACTAAGGTAAACCTTCTTGTTCTAAAGCCAGTGCTCTTTGTAGGTTTATGTAAACTTAAAAGGCCTCTACTCAGAGTAACTTATCACTACATGGAAGGCAATTATGTAATTTAAAAACTTCTCTTGATTTATCAGAAATAGAATATTGAGAAAAAATAACATCTAATTTTAAAAGTTTATCTTAAAAAAGATAATCCGTTGTCTCTAATAAAATAAAAAGCAACTGACCTATTTTATAGTTTTGTATAAAGATAAAATACAAAATAAATTAGAAAGATCTTTATAAATTGCAAAATCTGTGCATATTTTACTAATTATATTAAAAATACATAAAATGAAGTATTTCTTTATTTCGTTACCTAGAATCTCAAATAGTTAAGAACTTCTCAAATGAGTAATGCAAGGTCCTAAACACTCTGCCCTGTAGAAGTGTTGCATAATTTCTGGTTGGAAAGTACACTTGAAAAAAAGAGTTACTGTCCTCCAGAAAAAACGCAAATTAAAATATTCAAAAGAATGTATTCTTGGCTTAAAAATAAACGCTGTGCTTGGCATTCTTGTAGATAAATAGATGAGATGGATGGATGGATGGATGGATAGACAGATATACAGACAGACAGACAGACAGATAGAACACACATCTATTTATGCATGTATGTGTATATGCATACATGTGTACATTCTCTGCCAATATGAATAATATTTAAAATCTCAAAATAGCCTGAATATAATTGAAAGGAGAACGCTTTATTCCTTACCCAAAAAGGGATGGATTTAGCATCAAGAGACAAATGTTCATTTGCTTGAATCTCTAAACATTTAGATGATGCCAGAACTTCTTCCCCAACCCTCCCCTCACTCGCACCAGAATCTTTCTTTCTCATGAAATTCCAGAAACTTAGTCATTTCCCACACTTCTGCAGAGTTTGTGCTTTTCACAAACCTTGCTGAGACTGCCTCAGTTGTATGAGCAAAATGATTGGCATGGCTGAGAAAGAATGTGAAGATTGAAAGTACCAGGCCAGCCACACTCTCCTCCAGGAATAATAGGAATGTGGCAAGCCTTTAATATCTACGAAGAATAATACAGAAAGTGCACTTGGACAAAATGCAAATGATGGCAGCAATTATACCCTCAGAGATGATAGGATTTAAAGAAACAGTCTGATTACTCAAAAATAGCCATCATAGTGCTACAAAGTTCCTGTGGAATTAAGAAAATCTCAATATCCCCTAAAGAGGTACATCATTTTAGTGACAGAAAAATGTTTATACTTCATTATCCTTTTAAAGAATCCTGCTAGCAAAAGACATCAATATTTGTTTGAAAATAGGATGAAAGCCATATTTGGCAGGAGCATGTTTGAAGTCTTTCCAGAATGTATTTTTGCTCTCAATGGGACAACAGAACTTGGCCTTTCCCCAACTTTAGAAAGTCATACACATATTCATATGTGTACATGTTTATGTCAAAGCAAATGAAAAGTATAACTTTAACAGATGTTCCTCCCTCCCCTCTAACCCAAGTCACTTTTTCCCTGACAGTCATGCATAAACACAATTAGTAAAGACCGACATAATGATGATAGCTGTGTTGATGCTTCGAAGGGCTATTTGTGTGACCAAGAAAAAAAAAAAGACCATCAGGTGTCCTTTTTCATAAGTGTTTATATCTGTGAGATATCTGTTTGAAAGCATACAGCTTCATAAATACTATGTCATGTCAGTTATCTGCAACTTCTTTGCCTACACTCAGAAATATGTCCTGGAGTGTTTTTCATTGCTAAACATAACTTCTTTTAACTATGCCCAAAATCCATTACATAATAATGGCTAATATTTATTTAACACTTCTTATGCACAAGACATTTTGGTATTTTACCTGGACTGTTTTATTCAATTGTCATAAATGAGTTAGATATACATTAGGATTTCTAATTTACAAATAGAAAATAAAGTCACAGAGAAGTATAGCTACATTCTCAAGGTCACACTGTGAGGAAACAGCAGAGCTGAATTTTGAATCCAGATGGTTGGATTCTTCTCTATAATATTTTACAACCTCCTTTATAGATGCCTACTTTTTAAAATATTCCCTCATTAGTGGACAATTAGTTTATTACAAGTTTTGCTTAATAAACATTGCTTCTGTAAACATCCGTGTCTCAACCTCTTTGTGTGCTCATTTGAGCACCCCTCTTATACACTTAGACGTGCAGTTCCTAACAGAAGATTACTCATAGGTCGTCCTTCAGCACTTACCTTAACATAAAGCCTAGAAGTTAAGAGCTTTCAGCTATGAATCACTCAGACCTAAATTCAAATATGTTTTCTAGTAAGGGGCTTTGGGGAAAAGGTCTTTGGAAACCTGTTTACTCATATGTACAGTGAGAATACTGACACTACCTCTCAAAATTTTGTTAGAGAATAAACGAGTTAATACACATGAAGAGCTTAATCTAGTACCTAGTACATGGTGAGTATTCAGGAAATAATTACTATTGTTATCAACTTTATTGGGAAACCTCTGTATCCCAAGTCTAAGGTAAATGTACTACTATACATTCCCGTTTTATCCTATGATGCCCTATAAACCATACATCATTCCTTCCCATTATAACGTAAGCAATCTCTCTCTCTCTGTCTCTCTATGTGTCTGTAAAGGTACCTGATACCATCCATGTTTCATGAAAATAGCAAGTAATGGAGGTGTAGAAAATAAATTCCCCAAAGGCTCTTTCTAATTCTACCCCATCTTTTTGACCATCAATCTAAGAATCTTTTAATCATATTGATTTCTTTACATTCCTTTAATCCAAACATAATTTTTCTTTGTTGTATTATTTCATGGGCCAATATGCTTTAAAATAACTGAACGAAAGACAACCAATTTTAAAAGACTGAAATCCCGTTGAAATATACAACTGAGCCAAATTCAACCCCCCAAAATGACACGTTTACGTTCTGATCAGATCAATGACAAGCGTGCAGGCTCCTGCAGGCCACAAAGTAAAAATGTGGTTCCAGCTCTCGCATTTAGTGATGCACATTGATCAAAATAAGTGAACAATGAGAAATTTCCATTTTATTCTGTGTGGTATAGACACAGCATGAAGTTGTTGCAGTTTGTTTTATTCAGTTTGCCTGGGGGAAAACTCATTTTGCAGTTTTAATAATATATTGAGATGGTTTAATGATGAATAGCATTTCAGAACTTTTAATCAGCTCACCGCAATAACTAGAGTAAACTGAACCTGTGAAGTCTTCATAGAGATGAGAGGAAATGTCACCTAACTTATACTAACTATACTAACATCACTTATTATCACCTTATCATATACTTTTAATTTTTATTTCATTAATTCTGTGAGGTTTCTTCCCACCCTTTTTTCCTGCTTTGCTAGACTTTATTCTTCATTCATTTCATATAACTTTGTGTCTTCATAACTGACTTCGACTCCTATATTTGGAAATTCTGCCATCACTTGAATAGAAACTTGGGGTTCATTCTTATTAAGGTCAAAGGAAGAAGTATCTGCAGCTGAATTTGTTGCTTGTCAAAGTACACAAGTGAAATGAAATATAGGGAAAGTTTCCAAAGTGAAAATGAAAAGAGATATACAACATCAGGGAATTGGAAGTAGACTGGGTTTCATCTCCCTGATCCATATAATTTCTCCTCTTTTCCACTGTTTTCATCATTCTGTATGTGCATGTTGCATAATTTGTTATGAGAAAACTGTGAGAGAATTTAAAGAATGAAGTGGAGACTTGGGAGTTGGGTTCAATCCTGAAATTCATTTATGTCAACATCAGGCAGTAAAGGAAGGAAGGAAGTTGCAGAACTTCAAGAGAGACTTTATCCAAAGCAGCATAGAAAGAGAGACAGAACATAAAAGAATAAGGAGCAGAGTCCTCTCTGTGCCCAGATGCAAAAACTTGGAAAGTATTTGTCAGCTCTGGCAGCTTCTGCCAAACAAGCAATACTGTAAGGCAGAGGCAGACGTCCAAATTGCCTGAACCATCAGTCCCAATCCTACCACCATGTACCCAAAACACCCATTAAGGGTTGATGCACAGTAGCCTTGATCCTGTGCCCACTGTGATAGGTTCCAACTCTCCTTCCAGAGAGCAGAGTGATTATTTCTGACTCCTCTCCTACTAACCACTACACTAATGAGTTGTTCCTTTAATGATCATGTGAGGTTTTGAAAGAAATAATTGGCTTAGTATAGAAAAGAGAAATATTAAAATTGTGTCTTCAATATCATTTTAAAAACCTCTCCGTGTGATATATCAAAGTTCCAGAACAAAACTATAATTAGTTGGATCTCTAATGGAAAATATAGGTGTCGTGAAGTTTTAAAAACTTCTCTGTGTCATACATCAAAGTTCCAAAACAAAAGTATAATTAGTTGGGGCTCTAGTGAAAAATACGGGTATAGTGAAGTTCTTATATTAACTTCAGCACCTTAGCTCAGCAGAATTGGTAAAATTCTCAGCTGTAAGAAATGCTTGGTTCTCTCAAGATACTCTTCTCAGGTAAATTTCCCAGTTCTTTTGTATCCACCATATAGTCATAATCTATGACTAATCACAACCCATAATATACTGGGCATTTCCTTATATTTGTGCTGATAAATATTTTCGTTAGTGTTTCTGACAGCTATTGTTCGGTTTTGTAGATTCTGCTTTTATTAAACCTCTGTGGCTCTAAGAATG
This sequence comes from Gorilla gorilla gorilla, assembly GCF_029281585.2. NCBI lineage: Eukaryota > Metazoa > Chordata > Mammalia > Primates > Hominidae > Gorilla > Gorilla gorilla. The sequence goes on from NC_073243.2 coordinate 76,371,777, forward strand.
GCTACTACTAATTTGATACTCTCAAAGCCAAAAGGTATGGTGGCTCATTAATTTGCAACTGATGTTGTGCAAATGCTCTCAGTAACTTCTGATCGCTTCCACAGGATTGCCTTCTGAGTTGCATTCCAACTACCCAGAAGTAATTGGTTATACTTCGTTCTTGGATAGTCTTCTAAAATAGCTTCCTAAATTAACGCTAAGGTGTTATGTACACATCTCTGGGTCAATGAGGTGTGGTTTACAAAAGCATTTATTCATTCATTTAATAATTTATAAATCACTTATTGAAAACACATTTATGTTGAAGCAATGTGAATGACCCAGGGCTATGAAGACATGGCTTATTCACATTACAATCTGGTAGAGAGCGATAACATATAAACCAGCATGTGTACAAAATATGATATACACTGTAAAAAAGATTCAGCAGAAGAAAAAGGCAATGGTCAACTCTACCTGGGGAGAAAAAAAATAGTCTTTTCTACAGCCCAAGAATTCTTGAAGTACCATTAAAAGACTATTGTGTGCAGCTGAAATATGTGTCATTAAATTAAAACTTTGAATATATAACATTATGGACAAACAAGGATATTCAGTGAACGTTTCAAAAGTTTACCCTCCTCCACATCCAGAAGCAAAAAATGAATTCATAGCTTGTAAATGTTGATCTCAAATGGGAAAAAAAAGAAAAACATCTGTTTCCTAGCAACTTTTCTAGAAATTCCCAGTTTTCTTCTCTTTGTGTTTCACCTCCTTGTCAGAACTTAGTAAAGTCAAACTTTCCAACAAAAAGTTAATGGCTGTGCTCACTTCCGAAGAGAATCAATTAAACTTATACATTTCATAATTTTTTACAATGCTTGACTTATGTTGAAAAGATTGATTTTTGTATTCCATTCTCCTTAAGTTCATCTTTAAAAGAAGCATACTTTAAAATATTTTAATATAAGATAAAAATTATACATTAAATATTCTCAGTGAAACAACTTTATGCTGTCACCTTTCATCTTTAAGCCCCCAAATTCAGTATAAAATTGTAGGTCTATAGCATTAATTGCTACTGCTTTCTATAAAAAGGTTTTTGATAATTTTCATGTTTCAGATCTGCAAATTCCATTCTGTGATACTTTTTTTGTTTCAAAGTAATCATTAATAGAATTAATTCATTTTTAGTTATCAGGTATATAAAGACTAGGAACAACATTTGTTGGCAGATTCATAGGATTTTCTAGTTGAGATTGATGTGATTATTTATAGCATTAAATCTCTAAAAAGCATGAAATTCTCTTTCATACTCTCACCTTCATGAAGTCTATGAAAATCGATCAGTTGGAATAGTTCATATTCTACTTCCTATAATAAATAAAGTCAGTAAAAAAAAAGGTAGATAAAGCTTGTCTTTACTGTGGACATTATAAAATCCAATTTTAAAAATAAGAGTTTTGATCTGTATATGATGATTCTGAGCACATAACCATTAATTTAACAATAGAAGGCAGATAAGAATTATTTGACCCATATGGTCTAATAAAGTTTTAGAAATTAAATAATGCATGAACTTTTGTAGAAAGCAAAGAAAGGCATTTGAAAGGATATAATCACCTATCATCTCTTCCCACAGGACAACCACTATTTTCTAGTACACACACACACACACACACACACACACACACACACACACACGATGCATGAACAAAAGCATTAAAGAACTGTTTCTTTTCAAAGATAGAAAATGTCCATTAAAATCACTCTTACAGCTATTAAAACTATTATAACATTAAAATAAAAGATTAAAAACAAACTCCAATGCACAGAAGTATTCAACTTTTTGAAAATTTCTTTCCTCCACTAAATAAGTTAATAGTTAATAAATAAATTTTAATTTTTTATAATAAGTAGCAACACACATTGCAAAAAGCTAACATACCCATCAAAAGAAATATTACCACTGACAACATGCATGTGTACTGTAGGTTTTGTGTATTTCTCAGGCTGCAATAATGCCATTGAGACAGTGGGGATATCAGAGCTGACACTGTGAGTGATCAAACTGAATTAAAAAATAAAAAAGTAAACCTTGTTAGTCACAAAGGCAGCGGGAGCAGCAGGGAGGGCTGAGGGTGGCAAAGAAATGTGCTTTTTAGTCTTACCTCCTACAGCCCCAGAGGAAATATGTTGATTTTTGGTGTAATTAGTTGCCACAAAAACTCTGCTCTAAGGAACCCTGTCTATTTCTTTACCTTCCAGGAACTATTATAATAATATTTTCAATTATTATGAAGCTTTCACGAAGATGCTCAGGGTGTTACATCAACAATTAAAACATCATCATCATAAACAATAACAATTAAAACCACATAAAGTGCACAGCACAAAACAGCCACAGAACACCGAGTACAATGGCACTATTCAATGAGAAGGGCCCTTTTTGTAGTGTTTTCTGTAATGTGACATTACATAATTATATTCTGAAGTTCAAAACCGGAAGCAGGTCAAAAAGCATCATCTGTCGACAAACTACAAAACAACTCCACATTGGTCTATGGAACATTGGCCTCATATTTGGGGGAATTACCTAGTATCCACTGTTTTCTTTAAAATCATGACTTTAAAAAACATTGAATGCCAATTAAAATGAAGAAAGAACCCACTGACAGAGATTCTGGCAGAATAGAAAATGCTTGTAGGATTTTAGTACCTCTGTCTCCTCTTCCATATTCCACTGATTGTGGCGATTAGTAAGTTGCTTAAGCCCTTTATAATTCCATTTCGGCGTCTGTGAACAAGGAGCAAACTTGTTTCTGGCACCAGAGAAATTACTTTAGGATGTACTAACGAAAGATTCTGCTACTCAAGTAATTCACATAACACTGCCCACGAATCCACTGTATAGCCAGGGATACCAACTCTCTGGTTTGAAATATACACTTCCTTTGAGATATTTTAAGTAAATGATATTCAGTGACTTCTTCATTATAGAAATGGCAAATATATATATTTTTTTCTTTTATAATTGAATAAAGTTTTTATTGAAATCTATCCTACACACCATAAGGTAAGGCGAGAATATAGATATAGCTTGAGGAATTTTCACAAATCAAGCATACCCATGCACTCACCACTCAGATGAATAAATTGGACAATCCACTAACACAGTAACCTCCTTTCTGTCTGCTACAAGTTGTTACACTATTCCCAAAAAGGTAACCAGCGGGCTGCCTTCTTTGGCTATCTCTTTGCTCTACCTGGTTTTGTGCTTCATGGAAATAGGTTTATACCGCACTTAGTGTTTTATGTTTCTTCTTTTGCTCAATGTAATGTTTGTGAAATTCACCCATGTTGCTGTGAGCAGTAATAGTGCCTTCATTTACATTATTGTATGGCATCACTTTATGTGAACATACCATGACTACTTGGTTATGTTAGGTTTTAGGCTGCTGTCATGAAAGTTCTTGTGTATGTCATTTGATGTGCATAGCTCTTCATTTCTGTTAAGTATACGTCTATGATAGAATGTCACAGAGTTTCTGAATGTTCAGAATGTCATAGAGTTTGTGGATCTTCAGCTTCAGTAAATACTGCCCAACAATCTTTCAAAGTGGCTAGCTCATTTTACATAATGACTACCTGAATATAAGATTTCCATTTGTTCAACATCCTTATCAAGAATTTTCATTTTCAGCGTTTTAAATTTTAAACTTTCATTTTTAAGTTAATTTATTCTGTTTCATTTTTAATATAATCTCATTTTGGTTTTAATTTTAATTTCTCTGATGACTAATGATGCTGAGCAGCTGTCTATGCATATTGGACATTTGAATATCTTCTTTTCTTCAATACTTTTGCCCTTTTTCTAAATTCTAAAAATTAAGTCTGTGTTTTTCTTGATTTAAAGAAGTTACATTCATACTCCTGAACATAGGAGTTCAGGAAAGGAGGACTGCCTTTCTCATGAATATATATTGCCAACATAGTCTTCCACTCGGAGGTTTATCTTTTTTGTTTCTTACTGGCCATTTTTAATAAATAGAAGCAATAAATTTTCATAAAGTCCACTCTGGAAGTCTTTTACTTTTCTAGTAAATTTTTTGATAGCCTATTTGAGAAATATTTATAAACCCCAAAATCACAGGGACAGTCTCTGTTATCTTTTAAAAGGTGTTTGTTTTACATTTAAATTTAGATCTACAATCCACGGAGATGCTATTTCTTTTTAATCATCTGAGGTAGCAATCAAGAGAAAATTTTTTTCCATATGAATATTCAATTGACCTAGAACCACTTATTGAAAAAGAACACCTTTTCCCAACTGCACTAGACAGGAACTTTGTCATAATTCAAGTGAGTGTATCTGGATGCTGTGTGTTGCTTTGTTTATCCTTACTTTATCACTCCACTGTCTTAATTACTGGTGATTTAAAGTGTAGATATTTAGCAATGTGAGATTCCTCACTTTGTTCTTTTCCAAAATTTTCATTTCTATTCTTGGTCTTTTGCTTTTCCACACATATTTATATTCAGCTTGTCAATTTCCAACAAAAAATGATGGAATTTTGATTGGAATTCCATTGACTATATAAATCAATTAGGGCATACTGGATATACAACACTAGATTATCCAGTCCATGAACATGGTATCATTATTCACTCATTTAGTCTTCTCTAATTCCTTTATGCCTCCTAGCTTTATTTGTAGAGATCCTGAATATACTGTATTAGGTTTATTCCTAGTTATTTGATGTATTTTAAAGCTATTCTGAAAGTTACCATTATAAAATTTTTATTTTCTAAAGTTTGCTTATATTTAGAAATGTTTGATGGTTATGTTAATCTTACATGTAACACTGCTGAATTTACTAGTTAATTTTTACTAGTTATTCAATTGTATTTTACACAAATTATGACATTTTTTTTCTCCTCCAACACATTGCTATTTATTTATTTACTTCATTGTACTGGCCAAGAACTGCAGGATGATGTTGAATAGAATTGGTGATGGTGGCATTCTTATCTCAATTTTCTCAAGAGAAAGTTTTCAATATTTAACCATTAAATAGGATGTTTGCTATAGGTTTTTGTTGATATCTTTTATCAAATTAAGAACATTCCTTGTTTGCTAAAAATTGTTATTATGGAAAGGGGTTGAATTTTATCAAATGCCTTTTCTACATCTATTATGATGATCATATTGTATTTTTCTTCTTTATTCTGTTAGCATAGTTAAATTACACTGATTGATTTTTGAATGTTAACCTAATGTTCAATTCCCAGAATAATATGCTGGATAATTTTCTTACATTTTCTAGAATACGTCAAGTATGAAAAAAGGTTTCATTATAAAAATAATAAGACCTTAAAAATTATCTTATTTTTACTAGTTTCTGACTCCTTTCTGTAAGGCATGCAAAGCTACCTGCTGCAGATCACTTCACTGGTTTTAATTGACCCTCAGGTATGCTTTTGTGATGAACTGGGGAATTCATGCTCCCTTTGTCCATTATAGCTTATATAACTGAGTAACTGGTAGCTGAGCATCTTAATATAGGAATAAATATAAAATGTTATTTATTTCAATGTAGGAAAATGGCTTATCCTTAAGCAATTTTTAAAATATTGTCTAATAACAGTTATTATTGTCTAAAGACTGTCAATACAGGGCTTTTGTAATAATCAGTTCTGGTGTCCACTTTAAAATATTGATGAAGGTTTTTAGTATTATTAACAAAGTTTTTCTGAGCTTCCTCAGATCTGATTAGTAATTTACTTTTCAGAATCTCTTCCAACCTATCTTATAATTCTAGATGGCAAATGTAGTACAAATAAAAGATATATTTTATGAAAAATGTAAATGCCACACAAAAACGTATAAGCTCAATCACTTTAAAAACATGATGTGGCCTTCTACCCCTAGATGTCTATACCTTTCAACAAAATTTGGAAGTGGAGGGGATCCCTGGGCAAGATGGCCAAACAGGAACAGCTCTGGTCTGCAGCTCCAAGCAACACCAATGCAGAAAGCAGTTGATTTCTGCATTTCCAACTGAGGTATCCAGTTCATCTCATTGGGACTGGTTAGACAGTGGGTGCAGCCAACGGAGGGCGAGCAGAAGCAGGGTGGGCCATTGCCTCACCCAGGAAACTCAAGAGGTTGGGGAACTCCCTCCCCTAACCAAGGATAGCCATGAGGGACTGTGCCTTGAGGGACAGAGCATTCGGGCCCAGGTACGCTTTTATCACAGCCTTCCCAACCCACAACCAGGAGATTTGCTCAGGTGCCTACACCACCAGGGCCCTGGGTTTCAAGCACAAAACTGGATGACCATTTCGGCAGACACTGACCTAGCTGCAGGAGTTTTTTTTCATACCCCAGTGCCACTTGGAGTGCCAGCAAGACAGAACCATTCACTCCCCTGGAAAGGGGGCTGAAGCTAGGAAGCCAAGTGATATAGTTATGTGAATCCCACCCCAAAGAGCCCAGCAAGGTAAAATCCACTGGCTTGAAATTCTTGCTGCCAGCATAGCAGTCTGAAGTCAACCCAGGATGCTGGATCTTGAAGGGGGGACGGGCGTCTGCCATTAATGAGGCTTGAGTAGGCAGTTTTCCCCTCACAATACAAACAAAGCCCCCAGGAAGTTTGGACTGGGTGGAGCCCATTGCAGCTCAGCAAGGCCCTTGTGGCCAGATTGCCTCTCTAGATTCCTCCTCTCTGGGCAGGGCATCTTTGAAAGAAATGCAGCAGCCCCAGTCAAGGGCATATAGATAAAACTCCCATCTCCCCGGGACAGAGCACCTGGGGGAAGGGGTGGCTGTCCGCGCAGCTTCAGCAGACTTAAATGTTCCTGCCTGCCAGGTCTGAAGAGAGCAGCAGATCTCCCAGCACAGTGCTCAAGCTCTACTAAGGGACAGACTGCCTCCTCAAGTGGGTCCCTGACCCCCCGTTGTCTCCCGATGGGGAAGCACCTCCCAGCAGGGGTCGACAGACACCTCATACAGGAGAGCTCTGGCTGGTGTCTGGCGAGTGCCCCTCTAGGACAAAGCTTCCAGGGAAAGGAACAGCCAGCAATCTTTGTTGTTCTGCAACCTCAGCTGGTGATATCCATGGAAACAAGGTCTGGATTGGACCCCCAGCAAACTCCAGCAAACCTGCAGAAGAGGGACCTGACTGTTAGAAGGAAAACCAACAAACAGAAAGCAATGGCATCAACATCAACAAAAAGGATGATCATGGAAAAACTTCATCCAAAGGCTACCAACAGCAAAGATAAAAGGTAGATAAATCCATGAAGATGAGGGAAAACCAGTGGAAAAAGGCTGAAAATTCCGAAAATCAGAATGCCACTTCTCCTCCAAAGGATCACAACTTCATGCCAGCAAGGGAACAAAACCGGATGGAGAATGAGTTTGACAAATTGACAAAAGTAGGTTTCAGGAGGTGAGTAATAACAAATTCCTCTGAGCCAAAGGACCATGTTCTAACCCAATGCAAGGAAGCCAAGAACCTTGAAAAAAGGTTACAGGAATTGCTAACTAGAATAACAAGTTTATAGAAGAACATAAATGACCTGATGGAGCTGAGAAACATAGCATGAGAACTTCGTGAAGCATACACAAATATCAATAGACAAATCAATAAAGCGGAAGAAAGGATACCAGAGATTGAAGATCCACTTAATGAAATAAAGCATAAGATTAGAGAAAAAAGAATGAAAAAGAATGAGCAAAGACTCTAAGAAATATGGGACTATGTGAAAAGACAAAATCTACGTTTGATTGGTGTACCTGAAAGTGACAGAGAGAATGGAACCAAGTTGGAAAACACACTTCAGGATATTATCCAGGAGAATTTCCCCAACCTAGCAAGACAGGCCAACATTCAAATTCAGGAAATACAGAGAACACCACTAAGATACTCCTTGAGAAGAGCAACCCCAAGACATAATTGTCAGATTCTCCAAGGTTGAAATGAAGGAAAAAATGTTAAGGGCAGCCAGAGAGTAAGGTCAAGTTACCCACAAAGGGAAGCCCATCATACTGAGCAGATCTCTCTGCAGAAACCCTGCAAGCCAATATTCAACATTCTTAAAGAAAAGAATTTTCAACCCAGAATTTCATATCCAGCCAAACTAAGCTTCATAAGTGAAGGAGAAATAAAATCCTTTACAGATGAGCAAATGCTGAGGGATTTTGTCACCACCAGGCCTGCTTTACAAGAGTTCCTGAAAGAAGCACTAAATATGGAAAGGAAAAACCAGTACCAGACACTGCAAAAACAAAGCAAAATGTAAAAATCATCGACACTATGGAAAAACTACATCAACTAATGGGCAGAAAAAACAGCTAGCATCATAATGATGAGATCAAATTCACACATAACAATATTAACCTTACATGTAAATGTGCTAAATGCCCCCAATTAAAAGGCACAGAGTGGCAAATCTGATAGAGTGCAGACCCATCAGGTGCCGTATTCAGGAGACACATCTCACGTGCAGAGACACACATAGGCTCAAAATAAAGGGACGGAGGAAGATTTACCAAGCAAATGGAAAGCAAAAAAAGCAGAAGATTGACTCCTAGTCTCTGATAAAACAGACTTTAAACCAACAAAGATAAAAAAAGACAAAGAAGGACATTACATAATGGTAGAGGGATCAATGTAACAAGACCTAACTATATTAAATATATATGCATCCAATACAGGAACACCCAGATTCATAAAGCAAGTTCTTGGAGGTCTACAAAGAGACTTAGACTCACACACAATAATAGTAGGAGACTTTAACACCCCACTGTCAATATTAGACAGATCAACAAGACAGAAAATTAATAAGGATATTCAGGACTTGAACTCAGCTCTGGATCAAGCGAACCTAACAGACATCTACAGAACTCTCCACCCCAAATCTACAGAATATACATTCTTCTCAGCACCATGTCGCGCTTGTTCTAAAATCAACCACATAATTGGAAGTAAAACACTCCTCAGTAAATGCAAAAGAATGGAAATCATAACAAACAGTTTCTCAGATCACAGTGCAATCAAATTAGAACTCACAATTAAGAAACTCACTCAAAACTGTACAACTACACGGAAACTGAACAACCTGCTCCTGAATGACTACTGGATAAATAACGAAACGAAGGCAGAAATAAATAAGTTCTTTGAAACCAATGAGAACAAATACACAATGTACCAGAATTTTGGGGACACAGCTGAAGCAGTGTTTAGAGGGAAATTTATAGCACTAAATGCCCACAGGAAAAAGCGGGAAAGACCTAAAATCGGCACCCTAACATCACAATTAAAAGAACTAGAGAAGCAAGGGCAAACAAATTCAAAAGCTAGGAGAGGGCAAGAAATAACTAAGATCAGAGCAGAACTGAAGGAGATAGAGACACAAAAAACCCTTCAAAAAATCAATGCATCCAGGAGCTAGTTTTTTGAAAAGATTAACAAAATAGATATACTACTAGCCAGACTAATAAAAAAGAGAGAAGAAGAAAATAGACACAATAAAACATGATAAAGGAGAGATCACCACTGATCCCACAGAAATACAAACTACCATCAGAGAATACTATAAACACCTCTATGCAAATAAACTAGAAAATCTAGGAGAAAGAGAAAAATTCCTGGACACATACACCGTGCCAAGACTAAGCCAAGAATAAGTCAAATCCCTGAATAGACTAATAACAGGTTATGAAATTGAGGCAGTGATTGATAGCCTACCAACCAAAAAAAAGCCCAGAACCAGACAGATTCACAGTTGAATTCTACCAAAGGTACAAACAGGAGCTCCTTCTGAAACTATTCCAAACAATAGAAAAAAAGAGACTTTTCCCTAACTCATTTTATGAGGCCAGCATCATCCTGATACCAAAACCAGGCAGAGACACAATGAAAAAAGAAAATTTCAGGTCAATATCCCTGATGAATATCAATGCAAAAATCTTCAATAAAATACTGGCAAACCTAATCCAGCAGCACATCAAAAGGCTTATCCACCACGATCAAGTCAGCTTCATCCCAGGGAGGCAAGGCTGGTTCAACCTATGCAAATCAATAAATGTAATCCATCACATAAACAGAACCAATGACAAAAACCACATGATTATCTCAATAGTTGCAGAAAAGGCCTTTGATAAAATACCACACCCCTTCATGTTAAAAACACTAAATAAACTAGGTGTTGATGGAATGTATCTCAAAATAATAAGAGCTATCTATGACAAACCCACAGCCAATATCATACTGAACTGGCAAAAACTGGAAGCATTCCCTTTGAAAACCAGCACAAGAAAAAGATGCCCTCTCTCACCACTACTCTTCAACATAGTATTGGATGTTCTGGCCAGGGCAATCAGGCAAAAGAACAAAATAAAGTATTCAAATAGGAAGAGAGGAAGTCAAATTGTATTTGTTTGCAGATGACATGGTTGTATATTTAGAAAACCGCATCATCTCAGCCCCAAAACTCCTTAAGCTGATAGGCAACTTCAGCAAAGTTTCAGGATATAAACTCAATGTGCAAAAATCACATTCATTTTTTTACACCATTAATAGAGAGGCAAATCATGAGTGAACTCCCATTCACAATTACTACAAAGACAATAAAATACCTAGGAATACAATTTACAAGGGGTGTGAAGGACCTACAAACCACTGCTCAAGGAAATAAGGACACAAATAAATGGAAAAACATTCCATGCTCATGGATAGGAAGCATCAATATCGTAAAAATGGCCCATACTGCCCAAAGTAATTTATGCATTCAATGCTATTCCCATCAAGATACCATTGAATTTCTTCACAGAATTGGAAAAAACTACTTTAAGTTTCATATGGAAACAAAAAAGCGCCTGTATACCCAAGACAGTCCTAAGCAAAAAGAACAAAGCTGGAGGCATCACGCTACCTGACTTCAAACAATACTACAAGTCTGCGGTAACCAAAACAGCATGGTACTTGTACCAAAACAGATATATAGACCAATGGAACAGAACAGAGGCCTCGGAAATAAAGCCACACATCCACAACCATCTGATCTTTGACAAACCTGACAAAAACAAGAAATGGGGAAAGGACTCCCTATTTTATAAGTGGTGTTGGGAAAACTGGCTAGCCATATGCAGAAAACTGAAACTGGACCCCTTCCTTACACCTTATGCAAAAATTAACCCAAAATAGATTAAAGACTTAAATATAAGACCTAAAGCCATAAAAGCCCTAGAAGAAAACCTAGGCAATACCATTCAGGACATAGGCATGGGCAAAGATTTCATGACTAAAACACCAAAAGCAATGGCAACAAAAGCCAAAATTGACAAATGGGATCTAATTAAATTAAAGAGCTTCTGCACACCAAAAGCAACTATCAACAGAGTAAAAAAGGCAACCTACAGAATGGAAGAAAATTTTTGCAGTCTATCGATCTGACAAAGGCTAATATCCAGAATCTACAAGGAACTTAAACAAATTTACAAGAAAAAAAAATCAAAAAGTGGGCAAAGGATATGAACAGATATTTTTCAAAAGAAGACATTTATGCAGCCAACAAACATATGAAAAAAAAAGCTCATCATCACTGGTCATTAGAGAAATGCAAATCAAAACCACAATGAGATACCATTAACACCAGTTAGAATGGTGATCATTAAAAAGTCAGGAAACAACAGATACTGGAGAGGACTGGAGAAATATGAACGCTTTTACACTGTTGGTGGGTGTGTAAATTAGTTCAACCGTTATGGAAGACAGTGTGGCAATTCCTCAATAATCTAGAACCAGAAATACATTTGACCTAACAATCCCATTACTAGTTGTATACCCAAAGGATTATAAATCATTTTCTGCTATAAAGACACACGCACACATATGTTTATTACAGCACTATTCACAATAGCAAAGACTTGGAACCAATCCAAATGCCCATCAATGTTAGACTGGATAAAGAAAATGTGGCACATATACACCATGGAATACTCTGCAGTCATGAAAAAGAATGAGTTCGTGTCCTTTGCAGGGACATGGATGAAGCTGGAAAGCATCATTCTCAGCAAACTAGTAGAGGGACAGAAAGCCATACACTGCATGTTCTCACTCATAAGTCAGAGTTGAACAAGAGAACACATGGACACAGGGAGGGGAACATCACACACCAGGGCCTGTCAAGGGGTGGGGGACCAGGGGCAGGATGGCATTAGGAGAAATACATAATGTAGATGACGGGTTGATGGGTGCAGCAAACCACCATGGCACATGTATACCTATGTAACAAACCTGCACGTTCTGCACGTGTATCCCAGAACTTAAAGTATAATAAAAGTAAAGGAAAAAAAAATTTGGAAGTGTAAACACTGTATACAAAGTGGAAGTACCTAAGTGGCAACAGATTTGCCTTTTCTGAGAAGAATTTGGATAAAAAAAATTTTGGTTGTTACATAAAAGGAACAATCACTAACCAAATGAAGTGAGTGAAAGAATTTACAAGCAAGCCACTTAGAATTTTAGAGTTGCTGCATATTTTAGGTGAGGGATTAATAGACAGTATTTGGAACTCCAATAATGTCTCTTTTCAAATCGAAAAATGGAAACTAAACCAAGATGTTAGTTTGGGAAGCAGCTGCAGCCCATTTTAGGAGAATACATGCGCATTCCTTCAATGCTGTCACTAAGATACCAAATTTAGCACAAAACAATACAACTTTGAAAAACCAAGGAACTTGGGCTTAGAAATTCACTTTTACCAAGAATGTAAAATTTGTGATAGGTTTGCTGTAATAATTTCATATGATCTAGCTCAGATAAATTGTTTCCTTTAGCCCTTTGCAGTAAAAAGTGTTTTTTCTGTGTACTCTCTCTTTAAAGCCTGTTAGTATTAAAATTCCATCTTATCTAATTTATAAAAATGTTTAATCAAATAAGATTTTGAACATTAATTATATTCCTCAAACAGTTTCTAGGAATCATCTCCTAAGTTTCTGAATTCCAAGCAAGTAGTACTGTGCCTGCCATTCAGTAGTCAATATATTCTTATATTAACTATATTAATATAACATTATTACTATTAACTATATTAGTTAATAGTAAATATTTGTGATAAATAAATGTTTAAAGAATGAAGTCATTCAACTTTAAAATTTTTATCTTTCAAAATCTTGATGAAAAAATAGTCCATGAATCAAATTTATTAGCTTATATGAAAAAAGTCCATATCTTCACTCCTACCTCTCACTTGTTACTATTACCTTTTGGGTATTTTTGGAGTTTGGTGTTCATGCTTGAAACAACTATTTTATTTTAGTAATAAATGTAAAACTTTCTCATATGCTCTCAAGAAAAAGCATCAAGATGCAAAAATAAAAAATAGAAATATTTTTAAAGAGAAATATTCTCTTTAGAAGGAGATTATGTTTTTCCATTCAAATTTTCTTTTCCATTTCTTATCTCATTCTCTCCATGCAATCTCTCGTGGGACACTTTAAAAAAACAGTTTTTCCAAAAGTTGAATTAAATGAGGTTCCTTTTTATATGAATACTTCCTATAATAGATTTATCTCATACTTTCAGACATATCCTGATATATAAAAACAAAGAAATTAGTTTTATGGGCCAGGCACAATGGCTTATACCTGTAATATCAGAACTTTGGGAGGCCAAGGAGGGAGGATTGCTTGTGTCCAAGAGATCAAGACCAGCCTGGGCAGCATAGTGAGACCCCCATCTCTACAAAAAAAATAAAAAATTAGACAGATCTGGTGGTGCATGCCTATAGTCCCAGCTATTTGAGAGGCTGACCTAGGAGAATAACTTGAGCCCAGCCAATCAAGGCTGCAGTGAGCTGTGATCATCCCACGACACTCAGCCTGAACAACGGAACGGGATGAGATCCTGTCTCAAATAAATAAATAAATAAATTAGTTTCAAGACCTTATTTTATTTATTGAATATTGAATAATTATGGGCACCCTCCATGCATCTTCTTGTTGTATTCATAGATCACAAATTGCTTTCTTCAGATTGTATAAAGCAGAATTGGCCAGTGTTCAAGCTCTTTGATTAAACAAAATGTAAAGGAATATAACATCCCCTAAAAGAGCAGATGCGGTGTGGTGGAGCCTTCCCACAGTGTCTGACACTGCAGGATTACCACTGTCATATCCACGCTCCAATCGCTCCCTTGTCAGCCCTTCAAATATTTCAGCACTTTTTCTTTCCTTTAATTATTCATTTAAACAATGAAATAGGGAGGGAACTTCACCCACTTGGTTAATAGCCTTTGATTATAGAGTGAGAATGGAGAACCTTACTGCGAATTCTAAGTTCAACTGCACACTGAAAAGTTTATAAATAAAGTTTCCTATTAGCTAACCAGAAGCATCTAAAAATCACCATGTCACATTCATAATTTAGTCTAGAAATTTAGAGCTAGAGCTGGGGAACACTATACCTGAGAATATAAACAAAATAATTCATTAGACGCTCACTGTATGTGTACACAAGAACAAAGGGAACACTTGCATATAAAACATAAAATTTTGCTACTACCATATCTTGAAAGGATAAAACATCCTTAATCACATCTAACAACTATGCTTGAATGAAATGTGCCCTATTGTTACATTTGAATTGCAGAGTTTTTTGGCGTTATGTTGGTGACATTAGTGTTGAACTTTGTTTATTTCGCTAGAGCACTAGCAATCTAGAAACAAATATAACACATCATGGACTTTCTAACTAAAGAGAGATTAGGAATGAATTCAAAGAATTTCAACTGGCTGAACCTGGTGGCTCAGGCCTTTAGTCCCAGATACTTAGGAGGCTGAGGCTGGAGGATTGCTTGAGCCCGGGAGTTTGAGGCTGCAGTGAGCTATGACTATGCCACTGCACTCCAGCCTGGGAGAGAGAGTGAGACCCTGTCTCCAAAAAAGAAAAAAGAAAGAATTGCAAGCATGTTTTGTTTATGCAATATAAAAGATATTTCACCATACACAGTGGTCCTCCTCTTATCTGTGGTTTCACATTCCATGGAAAGTCCAGAGTATCCATGTTGTAGATGCTACCTGCTTATTAGTAGCCGTCTCCTTGGTGGGTGATTGTTGAATTGTATTGTAGTGTTTATGTTCAAGTAACTTTTATTTTACTTAATAGTGGCCCCAAAGTGCAAAAGCAATGATGCTGGCAATTTGGATTCGCCAAGCAGATGCCTAAAAGTGTTTCCTTTAAGTGATAAGCTGAAAATTATCTTAATAAGGAAAGAAAAATAACCATATACTGAGGTTACTAAGATCTACAGTAATAAAGAATCTTGTATCTGTGAAATTATGAAAAGCAGATTGCTATAATTATTCTAATCTCTTACTGTGCCCAATTTTATAAATTAAACTTTATCATAGGTATGTTTTATTAAAAAAGAAAACAGAGTGTATAAAGGGTTCAATATTATCCACAGTTTCAGGCACCCACTGCAGGTCTTGAAACATATCCTCCGTGGGCCGGGCATGGTGGCTTATGCCTGTAATCCCAGCACTTTGGGAGGCCGAGGCAGGTAGATCCCCTGAGATCAGGAGTTCGAGATCAGCCTGGCCAACATGGTGAAACCCTGTCTCTACTAAAAGTACAAAACTAGCCGGGTGTGGTGGCGGGCGCCTGTAGTCCCAGCTACTCAGGAGGCTGAGATAGGAGAATCACTCGAACCTGTGAGGCAGAAGCTGCAGTGAGCTGAGATCACGCCACTGCGCTCTAGCCTGGACAACAGAGCAAGACTCCATCTCAAAACAACAACAACAACAACAACAACAACAAAATCTCCCCCATGGATAAGAGGACACTACTGTATACTATATACAATATAATGCTCAATAATTTTATGGATAAGAACAGCATTAATATAAAGTACTCATTCCAAAGCATTGCAACTCAAAATGTTGAATTCATAAAATTTTAAGACATACTAACATTAGCCAAATACTGAAATTAAGCCATACTATATGATTTAAATAAATATTTTACATCTGTATATATAAATATATGAAATGTATTCCTAAATAGGTTAAGATTTTTTGATAAAAGATTAAAAATAAAACAAAATTCTCCGTCTCCAACAATTTTAGAACTGGCTACCAAACTGCCTTTTGTAATGTCTGGAAATAATTGCAAATATATCTGTAAATATATAAATAACACTGCATTTCTGCATTTTCACCTTATCGCAATAATTTTACTACAAGCAAACTGTATTCCTAGAAAGCAGATATTTTTTATTATGCAATATGCCTCCTTTGGACAAGATCAACATTCATTCAAGGTGAAGTCTAACCAGCTATTTCTGATGACTTTCCTATTACTCTTAATCTCATAGCAATCACTCCCCTCTATGCTTCTCTGCTTTTTTCACATTGTTATGTAATTCTGCCTGTGAATTCATGTCCCCTTTTGTTTCCACACCTGCTTATATGGCACCTAGTAGGTGTTCAATATATGTTTTTGAATAGTATTTAATGATTTATTTTATTTCCAGAGACTTTGGACATTTGACTTGATGATATGACTTCCAAATGTCTCTTTCACCCATTCGTTCTTTTAAATTATTCACTGTTAATCTCATGCTTAGAAGTCTCTCAATCTACAGTTTTATTCGTGCTGAATAATGCCACCAGAATAATCATTATAAAGCAATGCTGTCATCATGCCGCACTTTTACATTAAAAACCATCCACATGACCTACTGCCTACAGGATACATTAATTTATTCAGTGAGAAAACATTTATAGAGTGTTTTCTATGTGCCGAGATGTTGTTCAAACATTCAAGTCCCTCTGAATTTGGATATAATCAACATTTGCATCAAAATCTCCAAACTTTGACCTTCTTGGATCTGACACTCTAGCTATTTTTATTTTATTTTATTGTCTCCTTTACGTATATCTGTGCCTTCCCACTTTCCAAATTCTGCACATTAAGACTGCTCTTTTCTTCAATGACTAATCTAATTTTTAAGACATAAATTTCTCCTTTTATGAAAATTGTACAAGCCATTTCAGATATGAATAATTTGTTTTCTATTGTACTCAACTCTCTTTTAATTGTAAGCTGCCTTCTAATAGATTTAATTTTACTGTATTGATTTTATTATAGAAGTCAGAATATACAATTAAAAATGAGGGCTTTAGAATTGATTGTATTTAAGTTGAAATTACCAGTAAGATAAATGCTAGTCATATGATTTTGGTTAAATTAATGTCTGAATTAGTTTCCTACTTCTAAAGTGAAATTAGTAATAACTAGTTTCTAGACAGTAAGAATTTAATGAGATAGCATTGGTATTTATTGATGATAACTTCTGTACAGTTTTGCAAATTTTGTATTTATGTTTATCAACTAGTTTGCAAGGCCTTGAGAACAAAAGGGTATATCATATTTTATTATATATACTATTATGAGAAGCAGAATCATGGAAAATATTTCTGTCATAATGGATTATTTAATTATTTAATTTTTCTATAATATACTTCTGGGAAAACAATAAACCATGGATACAACAATCTGACAGAAAGATAATACCTGATCAGTGGATAATATGTCAAATTTTATATGTGTTTATGTATGTGTGTTTATTTTGTATATATATTTAAGTTTATAGGTATATAAGTGTACATGTATACTAGTATATATAGATATGTGCATACATACACACATAGACACACTCAAATGTATGTAGATATGTATATAAATATGCATATGAAGTGTTCATACAAAATACCCATATATACACATTTCTACACACACATGTACTCACATACAGACACAATTCAGATAAGAAACTATTTTGGCCATTCCTGTTATGACTAATTTGTTTTCTGTTGTACTCAACTGTCTTTTAATTGTAAGCTGCCTTCCAATAGATTTAATTTTGTTGTATTGATTTTACTATGGAAGACAGAATTATACAATTAAAAATGAGGGCTTTATAATTGGTTGTATTTGAGTTCAAATTATCAGTAAGATAAATACTAGTCATGTGATTGTGGTTAAATTAATTTCTGAATTAGTTTATTACCTCTAAAGTGAAATTAGTAATAACTAGTTTCTAGATGATAAGAATTCACTCAAACATTTGTAGATATGTACATAAACATACATATGAACAGTGTTCATATACAATACCCATATATATACACTATTTGAACAAATTAGTCATATCCGGAATTGCCAAAATAGTTTCTTATCTGATTTTATTATGTTTGTATGTGAGTATGTGTGTGTAGAAATGTGTACGTACATATGGGTATTTTATATGAACACTGTTCAGATGTATATTAATGTACATATCTATATACATTTGAGTGTGTCTATGTGTGTATGTACATATCTGCATTTACAAATATTTCTAGAGAGCACAGTTCTGTTGGAAATGCAACTGGAGGTAATAGTGCACTTTGTTAGGAGCTAAAATATCAACATTTTAAAGATTTCCAGACTTCAACTTGAAAAGGGCTCAAAATGGGTATTTTGAACTGATCAGGTTCAATTACATTAAAGAAAGATCAATAAATCAGTAAAATATACAAGAATCTTTTAAAGATTATACTAATCAAAAAAATTATTTCTCTAAAGATTTTGTTTTAAAGAAAGTTTCTTGATTTAGGGAGAATTTTAAGCTTAATCTTACATTGCATTATTGATCAACTGGATGAAAGGAGCAACTTCCATTTTTCCATTTTTTATTTCTTCTATTAAAACCCAAGCACACGGTTCTATGGCATTGCCCTTCATTTGTTCTGCCCAGTTGGAATGCATGGCTAAGCTCTCAAGGGAATGTTCTTGCTATTTATTATTGATTTTATAGCTCAAAAATGTGAGTGGGCAGTGAATGGCTGGATTGCAGATTAGGAAATAACCACTTAGAAGAAGAAGCCAGCTGGACACTTGTGATAAATTGCTATTTTCTGTCTGAATTTTATACCTAGTTATAGGTAGTTTACAGAATTAAGCTCCATATGGACAAAATGCTACTGAGGGGACTACAACATAACCTGTGCGTAGTTACAGATGCTTTTCTCATTCTTTTGGGACACACTGTAGGAGAAATATGTCATAATCAGGGATTTAGAAATAATGAAAGATTTGGCTTTCATCTGTTTTTCATGGATTTACCAGAGCTGAGATAAAGAACACAAACATACACAAATGTTAGTTCTGATAGCATTAAAACAGACTAAACAAACGCTCCCTGAATGCGATTAGACACACACACAGACACACACACAAGCTCTAGCACCACTTTCACCAGCAGCACTGTAATTCTCAGCATAGAAAAGTTCCAATGCTTTTAAGTAATGTTGAAATAAATTGTCTGCTATAAAAGAAAGAATCTTGATAAATTATCCAATTGTTTTTCTTGACTTAATAATATTGCATTAGTCAGCTCAAGCTGCTATATAACAAAATACCATAGACTAAGTTTCATAAACAACAAACATTTATTTCTCACAGTTCTGGAGACTGGGAAGTCCAAGATCAAATTTCTGCCAGCTCTAGTGTCTGGTAAGGGTACTCTTTCTGGTTTGCACATGGTCATCTCTTCATTGTGTCTTCACATGGCAGACAGTAGAGACAGAGGGAAAGAGAGAGAAAGCATAAGTGTGTCTCTTCTTATGAGGGTGCTAATCCCATTTATTAGGGCTCCACCTTCATGACCTAATCCCCTCCCAAAGGCCCCACCTATTAATACTATAACATCGGAAGTTAGGGTTTCAACTTATGAGTTTGGGGGTAGGGTTGGGAGGACATACACATTCAGTCCAGAACAATCATCTAAACTAAACATAAGAAATGCACATTTTCCAATGAGTTTTCCAATTTATAATGATTTTAAATTATAGATTAGCATTCTTTAAAATTAATATGAAGAATGTATCAGCCAGGGCTCGACCAGGAAACAGAAACAACGTATTCGGAACTGATATAAAATTTAATGCAGCAAATTTTATATATATCTGATGACAGAACTGAATAGCCAAATAGGGGAGAGGAAGCAATGCTGAGATTTTAAAAAGACATAAGTTCGCTACTACTCACAGGCTACAGAGACAACAGGGAGTGGGTAATATTATGGAGACTGGAGCCAGCCAGGGATTTCCAAGATACTGGGGCCAATGTGTACGTTTCAAGCAGGGCTTGGACCCGTGGAGGTGATACAGCTATTGCTAGAAGTGCTACCTAAAGCAAAGAGGAAGAGGAAAAGCAACCTGGCTTCTCCACCAGTGCCAACTAGTACCCCCCATTAGCTAAATCCATCTAGAAGCCAACTAACATGGAAGAAACACTTCCTGCTGGATCAATACCCTTGTGATTTTCCTTTCTGGGAAAAAACGAGGAATTGATCTCCTGAGGGTAAACCAGCCCAGCAACAGCACAGATATTTATCATTTTTATATTATAACTTATCAAGCTTCAAATTATTTAAAATGTAATAGATTACCTCAAAATTCCAGTTGCATGTAGAATTTCATTGTCAAACTATTAAAAAATGGAAACAAAAAAATTGAAGTTAAAGAAAAATTGTTTGCACCTCTGAAAATTTAGATGCTTCTTATGTCAATGCCAACAAAAAAGTCCATTTTTATTGTAGTTTATCAGGCAAAGATAATAACTACACTGAATTGCTTGAACAAATATAACAATTACATAGTTCATGTATACTCATCAATATATCTTAGCATTTATATGATCAACTTTTCCTAAAATCAACATCATCAAATTTAGGAAAATAATAGTGTATTTTATAAAATTTAATAATTTTGTGAATTACATATCAAAGTACTCAATTTGGAGACAGAAAAGCCAGCTCTATCTACCTGTTTTTTAAGTTTTTATTATCATTTATTTAAGAAATAATTGACCAGTCATGTCAAGGGCAGACTTTAGATTTAACTTTTCTAAACTTTTCACAGTATGTGTTGCTCTAGCTATAAGTTAAAAGGGCAAAAATATGATCAAATCTTTTAAAATAAATTGAAAAGGGTATTTTCTGTGATACATTCTAATTAAAAATTACATTTAAACCCACGGGAATGGGATCAATAAAAATAAGCTTGTGGTATTTTTCTCAATTTATTTCCTTTATTCCCTGGTGTTTCACCAGAGGCCTATTTCTTTAGGAAGTTATTTCCTTGAAAATAGTCTCATAAGCTTCAAGAAGAATATTTTTAGTAGAAACTAAATTTTTACATAGGTCTGGTGCAGTCATCTCCATTACATAACAAACTGTCATTACCATATAATGGTACAGAAAATCACGAACAATAACAGATCATAACCATATCACAGGCTATCATGATCTAGAACTTAAATTAGTTCTATTGCATTTCTTTCTGACTGCCACCACGCTAACCGTGAAGATCCTGAATTTCTGGTCCATCTTGGATTACCCTAAAATACAAAAAAAAAAAAATACTGTAGACAACTATGACAAACTGATTAAAACCAAGAAACACAAACTTTTCTAAAATGATAAAACAGTACATAATGACCATAGGCAATGCCATTGTAAACCTGGCTCTTAACTAGACTTCCTGGTAAAGATACTAGCAGAAATGTGATGGAGAGCACTTATCTACAAAATACTTTTAGCAGGATACACTTGACTTTTTTTTTTTTTTAGATTACTCATTTTTAAAAACCTGGGATTTATGGGTTTATCGGGGAATGACAGGCTTTGGCAATGTTGAAGAAAAAGGACATTCTGGGAGCTCTGTTAATGGTGTTGGACTTCTTTTGGACTTCTTCAAAGAAAGAAGCATTTTCCTGTGTCTTGTGATTGCTCCTGAGTCTAATGTGACCCTTCGTTTTATCTCATTGTCCTTTCAAATTCTAAAGTCTCTTCATTAATTAATGAATATAAGGTTGGGAGATGAGAAAGATGCAAATGGAAAAATTGCCAACATTAAAACTACCTCCACAAAACCTCAATAAAGCATTAGTCAATACCCTCTGAATGACTGACCCTACCTTCGCCCTACTGAAAATCATTTCCAGAATATTCTGAGGTTTGGGAAAAAACAAACATCCTGCAATATTCCCAAAATGAGATAAAAAAATTCTGATGCCAAATCCTGAATTACTCTCATGTAGTCCTTCCAACTTTCATATAAAGAAATTTGCAACATTGGAATTAGAATTCTAGGGTATATGGGATCCAGACCTTAAAGCTTCTCTACATTAAATGATAATTACCAACACTGGAATAAGACCTCCTGCAAAACAGAAATTTGGCAAATCTTGAGTTTCTTATCTACACATCTTAAAAACACCCCTTAATTTCAGGAAAATGTATCAATTATAATTCAGAGTTACATATTTATAATTATTTAGAAATGTTTTAAGATGTTTCCATTTTAGAAGAAAGAACAGATTTACAGTAATCTATCATCTATTCATCATTCCCAATATATAAAAATTAAACAGAAATTAATAAAAATTAAACAGAAATTAGAGATCTAATAATCAGCAAACTGGGAATATTCTGTTCTTAAAAGGTTCTATAATATTTTTAAAAGATTAATCAAAATGGCATTAGTCAAAGTAACTACAATGTTTTGATATAAAAGAATATAATAGAAAGGAAATGAAAACATCCAAATTAGAGATTAATATTTCTTTCTTTTAAGTGGAAGAAATTGTAAATGGAAAGATGTTGCACATAAGATGCTTAGTTTAATGAATCAGAACAGATGAGGCTAATGGAGGAGGAGAAAGAGGAAGAAGTAACGAATAAACAAGTGATAAATACCTTGGTTTTTTCACGTTATTTTTGTTGTTCTTTAGTCAGAATGATTTTTAAATTAACAAATACAACACACATATTCACATAAACAGAAAACTAAGCTTCCTCTATAATACTGACATGATAAAAGGGGGCACAATAGCCTTCAATCCATAATGAGAACCCATAATAAATGAGAACATACATTATAATCATACATTTTCTTAAATACATCTATGTGCATACACATAGCCCATGCTAATTTTTAAAACATGCCCTCCCAAACTTTTATATCCAGATACATATATATTCTATGCTGAGACACACATACAAAAAGTGACAAATATATGTGTAATTCTAGGTTAATCAATAACACCCATTCACACATACATATTAGTTTGTCATTTCTGTCAGTTATAATTAGAGAAACACAATACGTGCTCATATTTATGTGCATATGTGCCATCTATTTCTACCCCCACATGCATAAACACTTTCAGAAGATCAAAGTGATGGTTTAGTTGCACAGTGCATGAGTTCATGGCTGTAAGAAAGAGTAACTTGTTTAATAGATACACTGGAGTATCTCTTATAATTAAAGTAAAGCTAGGCAACCACACTTCAGTGAAATACGAACCTGACCAGGCATGGGTAAGTTGGCATTGCAACTTGTAGATTTTTTCCTCTTGAACTCTACTATTGATGTGACGTAACCACCAAAACCATATTTCTCAGTTGCAATTTTCAAGTGACAAGATTTGAATAGCTCACCTTAAGTCAGGTGCCTATTTTCACGTACACGTTCATTCAAAAGTTGCTGAGCCTCTACTATACACAATGTAGTGTGGACCAGGTTCTCCAATTACCAACCCCAAGAGTGAATTCCCACTGCATGGAGAATAGCAAAGATTATCACTATACCAACCACCAGAAATAGGACTCCAAACACTTTTGCCCACTGCACCTTGGGCTATAGTTTTATCAGTTGCCTGAGTCCGATGAGACAGAACACTCACACACAACAAGTTACATAAAATAGATTTATTACTTACAGATAGGCAGCAAGCAGCAAAAGAAGTCTAGGATCCATTGTGATCCCATCCCTCAAGGCTCAAGAAAGCTGCCTGGGGCAGATGGAGGAAGGCTGAACTTTGGGTGTTCCACTTGTATTGTGGCTGAGGGACCCCAAAAGTTGTCCCAACCCAAGTTATATACCTCAGGGCAATATGCCTCACTGGGCAAAGATTTGAAGGACATCCTGCTTCCAGGAGAAGGAGGAACAAAGCCCAATTTGTCTCAGACAGTTCCTCCCTAGCTCAAGATGTTACATTTTCTGGTTGGGACAAGAACAAGACCCAGACAGTTTCAGGCAGTTTTTGCCTAGATCTCAGGATGAATGTAGTCCCAGCACATTCTACAGTTTTTCCAAGAACTACATGCAGGAAAGTGGGAGCGAATTGGGTCAGTCCAAAGCCATCCAGAGATCTGTCCTGCAGACTAAGTTTTCGATATACTGAGGTTCAACACAGCAGACACGTCATGACTATGAACGTGGGTAAGCAGAACTGCACAGCAGAAACATGGTTGTCTAGAGCCTATACTTGGAGAGCAGAAAAGAGAGGATCTGCTGATTGGAGAGCAGAAATAAGAGGCACTGCTGATAACCAAATAGTCTTCACTAAAAGACTGTACCTGGTAGTTAGCTATGGTTAGTTCGCTGGACAAAGGAAAATAATTTGAAAAGACAAGTGAATGTATTGCCTGCATAACTATCCTAAGAAACCACTTCCTGGTTAGATATTTAAACTCAATGTCTTTATATTCTTTCATTCATCTGTTACTTGCTATTGGTAAGTAAATACAAGGTCAGTGAATTCAAATACATCTTCCTGAACAATTTAAAGTTGGAAATAAAGATGTTTCTATAACAGAATTTCCTTTTTTAGCCTAGTACAATGAGTTTACAAAATGTCAATATCCTATTTCATGTTCTTGTCTGTTGTGAAATTTCACTAATAAAATATACCTCTGAAAAAGTAACTATAAATTGTCTTTAATACTGTGTAATATAAACTTACTTCTCTGGTCACTCATATTGGTAGTTTCAAATCAAGGAAAACTTGAATTATTACATGTATTGATAAAACACAAT
Organism: Gorilla gorilla gorilla; assembly: GCF_029281585.2. NCBI lineage: Eukaryota > Metazoa > Chordata > Mammalia > Primates > Hominidae > Gorilla > Gorilla gorilla. The sequence continues at coordinate 76,396,699 of NC_073243.2, forward strand.
TTACTAATTTTTTAAACCTGTTGTGCAAGGCTTTATTGGGAAAATAGCCTGCCACATAACTTTTACCTTATTTTCACTCCATAATAGTGGGATCCCAACATAATTAATGGGATATTGCATCTTTACTAAAGAGACTTAAACCCATTATTAATTAATACAAATGGCATGCAATTTTAAGACTTCTCTCTACCTCCCTTTGGCCCAACAGCATTACATTAGCAGAATTAGAAATCAAACAATTTGACTTTTCCAATTCAATAAATCTAAGGCACTATGCGCTATGCATAATAAAGTAACATTTTTGGTCACCATCAGTGCACATAAAAATCAGTGACTCTTTTTTTTCTCCAGAAAGAACATTTGAAAGATGGTAATCACAAGAGTGTGGAGTCTGAAATACTAAAAGGAGTATGAGAAAAATAAAAAAAATACAATTCAAATTAATAATTTTAGAAAGCTGATAACATTGATGAAAAAAATTGCAGCATTTTACCTCCCTAAAGGAAGACAAAAGAGACATGTTGCCAAGTGGAAAATAGGAAATCATCAAAAACTATGCAGAAAGTAATCTATGAATTAATTTATTTTATAAATAAGGATTATATGCTTCCAGATGGGTTGAAAAAATATGGGCAGTCTAACCTCACAATAAGGGCAGCACAGTCAAGAGGCCACTAGAGTTCAACGGGGTAAGAGCTAGAAGAAGGTTATATCTCACTATGGTTTTAATTGGCATGTCCCTAATGATTAGTGATGCAGAGCATTTTTTCATAAACCTGTTAAACATTGTATGTATTTTTAGGAATTGTCTGTTTAGGTCTTTTGCTTACTTTTAAATGGGGTTATTTGCTTTATTGCTATTGAGTTGTTTGAGTTTTTTTTATTTATTTTGGATATTAACCCCTCATCAGATACATGGTTTGCAAATATTTTCTCCCACTCTGGATTGTCTCTTCACTTTGTTAGTTGTTCTATTTGCTGTACAGACGCCTTTAATTTGATTTCAAATCAAATTAACTCCATTTGCAATTCCATTTGTCTATTTTTGCTTTTGTTCTCTGTGCTTTTGGATTTATATTTTTTAAAAAATCATTGACAAAAATGGAGCCTTTTCTCTTTTTTTCCTAGTAGTTTTATAGTTGCAGGTCTCATATTTAAGTATTTGATCCATTTTATTTTTGTATATAGTGTGAGATAAGGAATTAATTTCCTTCTTCTGCATGTAGATATCCAGTTTTCCCCATACCATTTACAGCAGAGGCTGGCCAGTCACGTGTTCCTGGACACCTTAGTTGAAAATCAATTCACTATAAATGCATGAGTCTATTTCTCAGCTTTCTATTCATTCCATTGGTTGATGTGTCTGTTTTTATTCTATTGTCATGCTGTTTTGATTATAATTGCTTTATAATATTTTTGAAATCTGAATGTGTGATGACCCCAGCTTTGTTCTTTGTATCCAAGATTATTTTGGCTACTTGAGACCTTTTGTGGTTCCATAGATATCATGTCACACCTTTTAGAATGGCTAGTATCAAAAAGATGAAAGATAAAAGGTATTGGCAAGGATGCAAATAAAAGGGACACCTTGTAAACTGTTGGTAGTAATGTAAGTTAGTACAGTTATTATGCAAAACAGTATGGAGATTCTTCCAAAACTAAAAATAGAATTACCATATGATCCAGCAGTCTTCTTCTGGGTACATATATCCAAAGGAATTGAATTCAATCTGTCAACGGGATATTTTTTGCACTCCTATGTTCATTACAGCATTATTCACAATAGCCAAGATAAGGAATCAACCTAAGTGTCCATCAACAGATAAATGGATTTTGAAAGTGTGGCATATGTACACAGTGGAATACTATTCAGCCTTAAAAATGAAGGAAATCTTGTCATTTGTAACATGGAAGAACCTGGAAGGTATTATGCTAAGCAAAATAAGCCAGGGACAGAAAGAAAGGCATATATCACATGATTTCACTTATATGTGGAGTCTAAGAATGCCAAACTCATAGAAGCAGAAAATAGAATGACAGTAACTAGAGGCTGGGAGTGGGAAGGAAGGAGGGAATGGGGAGATGATGGCCCAAGAGTTTCAGGTAAACAGAAGGAATACCTTTGGAGTCTATTGCATAGTGGAGTGATTATCTCCAATAATTATGTATCGTACAATTCAAAATAACTAAGGGAGTAAATTTCAAATGTTTCATCACAAAAATGATAAGAAGGTGAGGTGGTGGATCTGTTAATTAATTTGGTTTAATCATACTACGTTGTATACAAATATCAAAACATCACTTTGTACCCCAACAAGTGTACATAATTTTGATTTGCCAATTAAAAATAATAATAATTTTAAAAAGCAAAAGCAATTTTTTTATAAAGGCCTAGGAGAAGGAAAGTAGAGGACTCCATGGAAAAATGTGGGCTGGGGACTAAACCTGCTTGAGAGGAGAGGGTGGAGTCTAGGCTGCAAAGAAGAATTTTGCAGTTGAGACCGGGAGGATGAGTTAGCCTTGGGAAGAAGCAGAAAGTGAGCACGAGCAGTAGGGTTAGAGAGGAGGATTTTCCAGCCAAAGGGCCCATTGTATGCAGAGGGCAGAAGATCAGGAAGGCAAGAAAATAAGATTTGTTTGAAGACACACAAAAAATGAGTAGGGCTGGAGCCTACCGACATTAGAAACTGTAACGTTTCCCAAGAGAGATGGAAATAACTGTAGGTTTTCATGCAGAGAACAACTATGATTAGATTTCCAAAGTAATCTTTAAAAAAAATTCCTTAGAAGTATGATGGGATGGGAAGGAATAGTTAGTAGGTTTTCTCACTATGGTGGGTGAGATCTGATGAAAGCCCAGCAGGAGAGTAGAAAAGACGAGGAGATAAATGGATTCATACAAGAGATATTAGAAGTATTTTGAGGCTTATTTTGATATAGATAATTAATGAAATTGAATAGTAAAGAAAAAAATGATGTCCAATCATTGATTAGTAATGCAGTAGTGCTGTGTACTCTTCAATAGCAAAGGGGTGCCAGGAGAGCAGGAGCTATGCATCATTATCATCCCAAAAACATGTGAGGAGGGGAAAAAAAACAAGCAGATTAATGGGTTTCAATTTTGAATTATTCTAAGAGAGCTGAATAATTCAAAAAAGTCACAATTATTCAAGATGTCATACAAAATAATATAAATAAATGAGAATAATGTTGGAGATGCCATACCACAAAATAAAACACATAAAAATGCAAACAATTAGATACGTGAATTGGAAAACAGAAGGTTAAGAAAAGAAAATATAGATAAATTAGCTAATTTGAAAGGTGAGCAAAGGAGAGCTGAAGTTTATAGTGTCTATTTGACTACTAGTTAATGATATGCAAATCTAGTTAAGAAATCCTGCAAAGAAAAACTCAAGAGGGAATTTTAAATTAAGTTTAAACAGCCTCAACATGTTAGAGGTTTTAAAACCACTTATATCATACACTGTGAAATATATCTCAGAAACATTTATACCTGAGTATGCATTCTTTTGAGATGCTAGGTGACCAACCAGGACAAAACAAAATTGGAGAGAGTAAAACTTTGTTAAAATGAGGATATGTATCTAGTGAGACATAATTCTCCCCCTCAGGAACCTAATGAAAAATGTTTTCACATATTAAAGCAGGCTACACATATTTGTCAAAAATAAATCATGTCAAGCATAGTGCTTTTCTTTGATCTTTTAGGTAGGAAAATATAGTATATGTTATGTGGAAATTAGTCTGGCTTTGAACATTCACACTTGGCAAACAAAGATTGGCAAATGAGAAGACTGATAGCTCTCTGGCATATCAAGAATGTCAAAGAAGAAACTGCAAAATTAGACAAGAGACTGGTTTGAATATAAAAAAGGGGAAAACTTCAAAAGAAAGGAGTATTTCTTTTTGTGATTAAGAAAAAAACCATGTGATGTAGACTTGCTTCTTTCAAATAATTTAAAACTTTATTTTTGTTGAAAGCAAATATAAGAATTATGACAATTAAATTGATTCTTTCAATTATTCAACAAGTTTTAAGTACCCACTGTGTAATAGGGAAGGCTCTGAGGATACAGAGATGAAAGGTTCTACCTAATAGAACTTAGAGTTTAGGTTGGAACTGACAAGTAAACAAGCAACTTGCAACACGTAATTGAGGAAAAACAAGGCCCTATGGAAGTATATGGGAAAAGAGTTAACTTTATGCATCAGAGAAATCTTCCCAGAGGAAGGAAAGCCTTAACGGAGATTTCAGGGTGAATACAAGTTAATCAGTAAAGAGAGGACATATTCTTCATTCAGAGGGAATAGCCTGTGCCGGTGCCCAGTAAGAAATTTTACAGGTTTCAAGTTGAAGTACAGAAGAGGAAGATGGTAAGGGAAGAAGATATGACTAACCAATATGAATATATTATCAATCTTTATCAGAATTTATTTTTACAGGCATTAAGACTTTGTGTACAACAGCATAATTTATCTAATACATTGTAATGAATCAGTGGTTCATTGTACACCTTGTCAAAACAACAACAAAAATGTTTCCAAATATCTTTCTCAGTGTTATGACTGACATACGACCATTTTTTATTTCTGAACAATAAATGTACTAGATATGTGTATTGAGTTAATAATATTAAAAGATAATTGGTACTTCCATAATTGATCAGCCAATTAGAGCATTTTCATGTTCAGGGCTTTATCATTCTCATTGCTTTCTTTATGTGTATTTCTTCCAAAAAATGAAAGATCATCTATAAAATCTCTTAACAATATTCATCAAACTCCTACGAAATAGCAAATCTATTCTTTAGTATTATTCATACCTTCCAAACCCATCACATGCTGAAAGAAAAATAATCATTAGAAAGGAAGAATAAAGAGAAGAAAGGAGGGAGGGAAAGAGGAGGAATGTTATTTTGACCAAAAATGCATTCTGCTTCTAATCCAACCATTAGCAGCTTAAATCAAGAAGATTATTAAATTCTAATAATCCAATCATTAGCAGCTTAAATCACAAGGATTGTACCTCTTTAACAAATGTGTATTTGTTCATTTGTTTGAAAAAATTTCTAAAAGAAATTGTTTACTGTTATTGGATCAGTGGTTCAACAACACAAAAACCACCATCACTGTAGTTTTCATGTCTTTTCCCTCATAGGAAAATACTAGATAATGGCTGCAGTTCTGAGCATTTTGACTACAGCCATGGTAGGAAAGACAGTGGAAAGAACAATACCACCTTCATCTTTCCTTTTCAGCAAAGAGTAGAAATCTTTCCAGAATCCTCCAAGAGGAATTCCATTTATGTTTCGTTGACCTGGAATGTATCACATGGTAATGCTTAGACTCAAGGGAAGCTGGGAAAGTAATTATAGCTTTTCTGGATACTATGTTGGGTGTTAGCCAAGTGAATCAAGTGGATAGATATTCAGAATGAATGTTGGACCCACTATTAATTTTTAATACAATAATGGAAGAATCAGAAATTTGATAAATGAATGAACTTTTTTTGCCAGTTTTCTGTTTGTTTTGGTATAGATTTAGTGGGTACAAGGGCAGTTTTATTACATGCATATATCATGTAGTAGTGCAGTCCGGGCTTTTAATGTGGCCATCACCCAGATAGCATACATTGTACCAATTAAATAATTTCTCATCCCTTACCCCACTCCCACCTTCTCACTCTTCCTAGTCTCCAGTGTCTATTATTCTACACTTTATGTCCATGAAATCATGTCTCTCAAATGAACATTTATGACCTTACAACAAGTAGATGTTTGTAACTCAAATAATTACTCTCTTTTTGGAATAATCTTTTCACCTGTTTGAGATTCAATACCTTTATGGGAAGAAAGGAATAGCAGGCACTAGAATAACACAACTTGTATTGTGAAGATCAAATGAGACATTGTATGTGAAACTGCTGTGTGAGCTGAGGATTATAAATTATTTATTATTATGTTGGGAATGTGATAAGCTAGAGATATGGATATGAATAACTAAATAATGCATCGTATAAATGATTTTACTTCAAATTTCTTTCTGTTGGACGATCTGAAATTAATAACGAAAGGCAAAATGAATGACCAGTGAGTCTATTCAACCCAGTCTAAGGAAAGCAACTGTAGATGGTATATTTCTTTTAATAATTTCTTTGGTCTACTTCAGCTACCACATTCCATCCTTAAGAAGAAGATAAAAATCAAAAGATCTTTTAAACAGGTCTTTCTATAGAAAATTTTAAGCATCTGTAAATATTTATCCAGAAAAATACCCACTACAGCCATATTAACCATCCTCAAACTTTTAAAGGCCCACCAAATAAAAACTGTATTGAAGGTTTAACCTTTTATATATGACCCTAAATATGTGAAAAAGAAGTAATAGAGAAATAAATTTCATCTCAAATGTAAAAGAAAAAATTACAGTTGTCAATGTAGCTGATGAAATTTTCCAAAAATGGCACCAATAATTTATTGTACTCCACATGCTATTCTGCAGTGGAAACTTGCCCTGCCTGCACTCAGGAAATGAAATATTCTTATCTACTCCATTGAACCTGTGCAGGCTCTGTGATTATTTGGACCAATAGGATATGGCACAAGATATGCCATGTAATTTCTGAGACGAGGTCATAACAAGCCTTGCAGCTTCCAGTTGCATCTCCTGCAGTGCTTGCTCTTGAGAATTTCCCCCTCAAGACCGAGCCACCACACTACACGAAACTCAAATCCCATGGAGAAGCTAAACGGAGACATTCTAGTTGAAAGTCCCAGCTGAGCTCCCAGTCAACAACCAGTCATGGGTCTGTGTATTCTTAGACGTTTTCCTTAGGCAAGTTTTTGGATATGTCTTGCTTCTCAGCTACCTGACAGCAAAAACATATAAGCGATTCAAGTGAAAACCATGCAACTGAGCCCAGTTAATGTATAGGAAAATTAGAGACAATCATGGAATGATTCATTATGCAACAAGAGATAACCAAAATACTCAAAGATGAATAAAACACTGTTTCATATGGCATCAATGTTTTAATGTTTATTGAGTGCTTACTATATGTTATATACTGTTCTGAAATACTTTATACACATTATGGTTTTGGTTCTTCACTTAATCATCTCAGATAAGTACAATTATTATCCTTGTTTTACAGATAAATAAACTGAGGCATATAGAAAAACAAAATGGTCACCTAGCTAGTAAATTCTTAACTGGTATTCCATTAAGACTCCTTTAAACATTTTAGTTGCAAAAACAGGCAAAGCATTTACCTGTGGTATACAAAGAGCTAACCATTAAATTCTTGTTTCCAGCATGAGTGATTTCTATGCCTACCATTGTATGACAGGGGGAGCAAACAGAAAAGAAGGGATAAAGGGAGAAGGAGCTGAAAAGACAGGTTATATATTTTTAATGCTACACTTACTATATAGATATATTAAGAGTACTTCAGAGTGATCATTTATTCATCAATTCATTCAAGAAATTTTGAGCGAAGTTTTAATATGTACAAGGCATTGGTTAGATTCAGGTGATAACAATATTGAAAAAACTAAAAAGCAATGCCCATGCCCCCAAAGAGCTCAATTTTCATGAGTAGTGGGTTTTTTGTTAAGGAATGTATCTGAAAAGACTAGAAAACCACCTGAAGAAGCCATTAAAGACAAAATTCAAGAATAAGGAGAAGAATTGCAATAGAAAGCTGTTAAGCTTCATTTTAGCCCCAAGACTTTATGATTTTACTTTGCAAGGAACTCATATCTACTTTTCATGGTCTGATAATCTAGGTCAGATAGATATAGTCCTGGTTAGCAGGAAAAAAAAAAGTTGATGGTGTCTTTTAATTCCAGGGAGCTTTCTGTGAGCTGAATCAGAGATATTATTTTGTAGGGTGTTTTACCACCAGATTGCTCTTTTCTCCCTAGACTAGGCTGACCTCACAACCAAATGACATATTTCTTCTTAGTATCTGCACTGCCACATAAGTCCCTAATGACACCACAGCAATAGAACAAGGAGGCTCAAATAATGTCTATTTTTGGAGGAAACTCGGGCTTTATCACTTTTTTGAAGGTGACATAGGAAAGTAGGGCAGGACTAATCACAGGTAAGATTAGATTTTAAAAAAAAAAAGAACCTTTTCATAAAACAGAGAATGTTATAACAGAAATGAATCATAGAATTTGTAGGGAAAGGTAAGAAATCATTACTAACAGAGGCAAATCTTCAATAAGAGCAGTGAGAGATCTTTCCACAATGAAATGAGATATCTTTGTAAAAAAATCTTCAAACTATTTCAGTTCTTTTTAAAGTAACTCCTAAGTCCTCCCCGCCCACTCAATGAATAAAATATTCTATTTTAGCTTATCTGAGGCACCTAAGTTGTGTTTTGTAAGCAAATCATTGTTTTTCATAATCTAAAGTGAATTTTATTTGAAAGAGCATCCCCTAATAACTCAGAAAGTTTAAACAACGCCAACTTCCATTTTCACAAGGCCCTTTGATTCAAGTTATGGTGGCTTTGGAAAAGCCGGGCTGCAGAAGGGAAATTCTACCATGAATGCTGCCCGCACAGGGCTGAGCTCCCCAAGGAGCGGAGACAATCCTTGACAACGCTCTGAGGTAAGATTTCTTTTACTTAATCTGTATGGGTTTTTTTTTTTTTTATCATTTTTGATGAATCTGATTCTCATTCACTTCGACAGCCTTTGAGGTGTTTTGATTCAGAGAGCTCACACTGACTTCATTGAAAGGACCTGTAAAGTGCAGCTCCAGTTGCCCCTGAAAGCTCCTACTGCCTTAAGAAGCACAAGAGCACGCTTTTGGCAGAAAATGTAGCATCCATAAGTACAATGCTCTGGCAGCCACTATAGATAAATATTTTTTATCTGCCTTAATTTTTTCCCTTTGTCTGATGAATCTCCTCCAATTTACAAAAAAGAAAAATACTTCATTACTTAGTCACATTTTAAAATTTTTTCCACATGTAGGCAGTATTTCCATGCCATATGAACTACATAGGCAAATTTTTCCTTTTTTTTTTATAGATTATCTCTGTGAGTTAGTCAGCCAGTGCTTTGTGAATTAGGGGAGTTAAATAAATAAAAGGGGCAAATACAAACTGAGAGCCTGATGTTTTTCCCCAATAATAAAGACAGTGATTGCTTAAAGAGATCCCCAATTTCTGTCTCAATGTCAGCTCTGAACTAACAGGATGATACAGAACCTATTTATGCCAGGGAAAGCTTAGAAAATTTCTTGCTTAGTCCTCTGGCTCTGGAGAATTCCAAATGCCTAAAATGATTCTCAGCATGCAGAGACCACAATGAAGATGACGCAAACTTGACACAGCACAGTCAGATGTTCTACATGTCAGGCTACAATGGGTGAGAGTCAACTCTGGTTGGTCTGAGTGTTGTCCCATGGTTGGATCTCCCCAGGCACATTACAGACAGAACCTCATTTCTAGGCCTGCCTTGAACTACTGTCATTCCTCAAGGAACATTTTAGATGTAAACTCCCTCAAGAATAGTTTGAGGGTGATCCTTTGCTACTTTGCAGCTAGCTAGGACCCAAATGGTCCACTGGTATCCACAGTGGGGCAGTGATTTGCTTGTTCTGATGGAAGCATAGTATAGCGAGAAGAGAGAAGATTTCTCTCTCCTCATTCTTGGACTATGCAAGAGAATAATCATTGCCCAGCTATATTAATACCTGGAATTTGGCTACACACGTTATGCATATTAGCTCATGTTTCTTTGCAACAAACCTGTGATTCAGGCATTCTCAGCTCCATGGTTCACACACATGGCCATGCCCATCTGCACAGATGCAAACACACACAAAAGCTTCTTAGGGAGAGTACATACTCATCCAAGTATTAGACATATTAAATGTAGTGTGAGCATTGAGATTTCAGTCTACTGGACTTTCTTTTCTTTCCTGGGATTCTGTTCTATTTGTACAACTTACTAAATTTTAGATTTTTCTGAAGGTAACTCAATTTTTTAAAAACCTGGTTTATTCATCCTTACTATGAAGATAAAATACCTTCAGTTTACACAATTGCTGTAAAAATGAAATGCAGTAACATATGCATACGCCTTTTTTTTTTTTTTTTTTTTGAGATGGTATCTCATTCTGTCACTCAGGCTGGAGCTCAATGGCCGCCATCTCAGCTCACTACAACCTCTACCTCCTGGGTTCAAGCGATTCTCCTGCCTCACCCTCCCGAGTAGCCTGGATTACAGGTGTGTGCTGCTACACCTGGCTAATTTTTTTTATTTTTAGTAGAGACGGGGTTTCACTATGTTGGCCCAGCTGATCTCGAACTCCCGACCTCAGGTGATCCACCTGGCTCAGCCTCCCAAAGTGCTGGGATTACACGCACGAGCCACAGCGCCCGGCCTGCATAAGGCAATTTTAATCCATCCTAGGATATGGTCTTTAATAACATTAGTTCATTTCTCTTTATCTTGTTTCCCCAAATGGATATAGTGTTTCCTGATATGCTCTCACTGAACAGGCTCTTCCAATCATTTTAAAGTGACCAAATATTTAAGTTACCCATAGAAAATATCTATGTATGCATGTAAGACATGTATTTATGGATTTGTATTTTCAGTATTTCCAACGTTCATTATTTTTATTCATTCAGGCAGTTTTTAGTTTGACGTGCATTCATTGGCTACATATAAAACTCTGTTCCAGGCCCTGTAGGTGGCACTGGAGCTAGGAAGATGGAAACACAGGCTCTCCATCCAAGGCGGTGCTGTCTTAGCCTGAGAAATAGACATTTACAACACAATGTGGAAACCACTGTCATGGAAACAAGAACTTACAGAACAGAAATCTGAATCAACATTAACCGTGTCTGGAAAGGGCTTTGGTAGAAGGAGATGTCAGGCCAAGAGTAGAATGAGTAGGAGTTAGCCAGGCAATGGAGGAGGGAAGGTGCTGCTGTCCACCAGATGGGCAAGACACAGCTGAATCCAGGAAGCCAAGTGATGTGGCTTCCTGTGTAGCTCAGTACTGACCTCTGAGAGAATAGGCGTTACTTTAAAATGCAGCATTCAAAAGTCCAGAGGAACTGGTATTCTTATCTCACCAAGTCTACATAAGTTCAGACAGTGGGAAATGCCTCCATTGGGTAGAAAGCAGTGATACCTGATAATCAACTCCTTGGAAGAAATGTACTCACCACTGTCACCTAGGTGTTTAGTCACATGAATACTGGGAGAAATTCCAATCTTTACCTCGGCCAGCAAGGAAAGGTAAAAGATATCAAAGATCCAAGGGCAAAGAACCAAGGGCAAAATTACCCTCCTCTCCAGGAGCTGAAACATCAAAGGAAATGCAATTAAAAGCCTAATGACAAGGTTCATCTACAGAAGTTCTATTTGTACAACTTACTAAATGTTAGATTTTTCTGAAACAACTCAATTTTTAAAAAGCCTGGTTTATTCATCCTTACTATGAATATAAAATACCTTCAGTTTACCTAATTGCTATAAAAATGAAATGCAGTAACATATGCATAAGCCATTTTATTTTATTTTTTTGAGATGGTGTCTCATTCTGTCATGCAGGCTGGAGCACAAGGCAATGGGTCCACTAGACTGTGCCGGACTCACATGGGCATCCACGGCACAGGCCTACAGCTGGACACCTAATTCCTGACTGTGTGAACTGGCCACCCTAGGTTGGCTGTTATGCTGTCTTGAAAAACAAAAGGTACGATAGTCAAAGCAAAATCAAACAAACCAGAGAGTCTTGAGCTTTAGATTCAAGCTCAGATTCCAATTTCAATTTGTCCAGCTTCTCTGTGTTCCCATGATTAATTTACTACTATCTTCTTCCAGCCTCAGTTTTCTCATCTGTAAAAATGAGCTGTAGCGGCCGGGCACGATGGCTCATGCCTGTAATCCCAGCACTTTGGGAGGCCAAGGCAGGCAGATCACCAGGTCAGGAGATCGAGGCCATCCTGGCTAACACAGTGAAACCTCATCTCTACTAAAAATACGAAAAATTAGCCAGGCATGGTGGCAGGCGCCTGTAGTCCCAGCTACTTGGGAGGCTGAGGCAGGAAAATCACTTGAACCCGGGAGGCGGAGGTTGCAGTCAGCCGAGATCGCACCACTGAACTCCAGCCTGGGCGATAGAGTGAGACTCTGTCTCAAAAAAAAAAAAAAAGAGCTGTACAGTCTGTATCACAGGGATGTGTCATGAGTAGGAAACATAAATGGAAAATAATTTTGCAAGCTGAAAAGCACTGCAAATTAATATGAGAAAAAGGTTTATTTAAATCTGAGCACACTTGATATACAACTATTACTGTTTGCATTGCTTTGAATAGCAAAAACAGTATATCTATAAAATACTTATTTTTGAGAATTTTGAAACAGAAAAAATTGACTATGGACGCACAGAATGTTTAAACTTTATGATTTACTTCACTTCTGAATACATACGTCTCTTCTGAGCAATAGAACAAGTTCGGTTCCCATCGTATAACTTCACTGCAAAGTTAACTCTACTCTTTTCTGACTTTACTTATTTGTACTGATTCTATTTTCAGCAGCTGTAGTGCTTTTTATTTATTAACTTTTTTAATATAACAGGAATATCTAAGACAAAAATCGATATATTCATAATGTCTCCACACTGTTTTATAATATAAATGACAAACTTACAGATGTAAAAAAATGATTTTTAAGTTAAATTTAGTTGTTCAAATTTTTCTATTATTAGTTTGAAGCTTCTGAGTGGAAGACAGCAACCGTGATGTTTAAAAATTATTCAAACTTTACATCTTATTTCCTCAACACAGGCTAGCCCTAGGCAAATCTAACCATGTCAGACGCCTGCTAAAATTCCTTCCATGGCTCTCCACTGCCTTCGTGATTGAATCTAAACTCCTTAACTTGGCAATCAAGGTCATTTTCTTGATTATCCCCTTATTTACCTTTGAACTCATCTCTACCACTAAGCAGCCAACATCCTGATCCCCAGCCATTCCAAAGTCCTTGAAATCTCAGAAGTCTCGTGCTCCATTTTTCCTCCCTGAATTTGTTTTGGCTGCTGTCTCCCCTATAAAGTCATTTTTTTTCTATCACTTGTCTCATATTTATCTAGAATATACCATCCCTGTGTAAACCTTCAGGAATGCAATCAATGGCATCAACTGTCAGTCGTTTTCCTGCTCGTATCCAATTCTACCTGCCTCTATTTAGCTTTGCTCTCAAACACATTCTGTTCTTGGGGCAGCAAGACCACCACGGTCAGTCCCAGCCTTACATACCTTATTGCTGTGCTTCCCCTGAGAGCTCCAGGAAAAATCCCAGGGAAAACTCTGATTGGCCCATCTTAGATCAGTACACAGCCTAGAACCAATGTCTGTGGCCATGGGAATGAAGAACTTTCATTCTTGCCAGTCTGAGTTATATGCCCGTATCCATTTTGATGGAAGAGAAGACAATAACACCACTTCAAATCTATAGACTACTATAGCAAAGAGAAATGGTGTGATTCTGGTCCTCCAAAAGCAGGTATACTGACATTACGTAAAATAATATATGTAATTCTTCTTTTGTAAGTGTCATCATGCTTCTAACCCAAGGAATTAAGTATTTTTATTTATTGTTAACAGTACTGTTACCAGTATCTCAATTACTTTTATTTGCTTTTACCAGTAACAGTTTTTATTATCGTTTTTTGTTATTGTTCTGTTTTTTGTTTTTGCATTCAACTGAATTTTCTTATTAGAGGCCAACATCCTAGTTAAATACACAAAAATTAGAAATCCAATTATCATGGTAATGGTTAGTTAACATTTGAAAGAACTTCAGAATAAAGCGTTTTTATACATAATGATTGCACATTGTGAAAATGAGTGATTTTAGCATGAAAGCCAACAAAATTAGAATACACAGCAAACATCAGCCATAAATATTTCTGAAAGAGAGCTACAATGCTGGGGAAAGATAAACAGAAGAAAAGAATGGAGGGTAGAGGAGGAGGAGGAGGAGGAGGAACAGGAAAAGGAAAAAAGAGAAGAGAAGGAAGTAGGAAAGAAAGGAGGAAGAGAAAAACAGGGCCGCAAAAGTAAAGGAAATATAATTTTTCGAGGAATAATTTTTTTCTCTTCATACAACATACCAAAACTTGAATCCTCATGTTGCAATAGTCATGTGTTTTAAATATCTAAGACACTAAGTTGTCTGAATCTGTTTCCTGGGAACTGGAAATAGGAAAAATAGATCCTTCCCTATATACAAAGATTAATTACATAATTTAGCATGGTTTTCTAAGGCAGCACGTTTTCATTGACATGCAAACTGAAGTATTTTTTTTTTGCATGAATCACCCTGAAAGTACTAATTAGAACTTAAAATTCTCATTTGTAAATCATATGAATCTTATGAAACATGCTTCTGCCTTAGAGAACCATTTCCTAAGGGCTAGCATATGACTAGAGTGTGGAGCAGATGTTCTCAAACAGATGAAGACAACCTTTTAAAGCTCAGAGCAGCCCATGACAGTGGGGGTAGCAAAGCCCTATGGGATTTCTACAAGTAAGCACTAGGAAAGGAAAATGTTTTGCACTAAGGGGTCCACTAGGCTTTTAGTCAGGTGAGCATCTGTACTCCTAGGTCATAGTCTCTGAAAGTAAATGAGTTAAAATCCCTGATTCAGTTAGGAAGATGCAAAAGTGATCCACTTACAATTTAGAGGAAACAATTAGAAGTAAGGACTTAGATTTGATTGGAACTCGATCTTTATTGATCTGTATGTAAACTATATGCACTAATGTCTGTAATGATCTCTTCACACAGAGCTTGTTATGCTTACCTCTGGGAAGCCATGTGGCAAGACTTAACAGTGTAATCACACTGCAAGAGGCCTTGAGTGCCGAATATGTTTAAGACACTTTCTGAAAACACCTCTAAGATGGCTCTCCAGATTTGGCAAACTAAGACTTCCTGAGCTGCTGCTGCTGTCCATTGTCCTGATTTGGCATTACTCCCTTGATATTTTTTTAGTTGCAGCTGTGAAATTTGAGCATCTCCAAGCTCACGGTGATAATATACATCATCTCTCAAAATCTGGGCTATGAGAGCATTTTTCAGATTTCAGCAAATTTTATACCTCTTCTACCTCATCCATGCAATAAAATATTGATTTCTAAATCAAATTGAAAGGGAATCAAAGTGTAAGTGTCAACAATGTGTTCTCCAGCTTCCACTTATTTTCCCTTTGACCCTAATTAGTCCTTTACATTTCCTGATATCATCCTTTATTGTTATTTTTCACTCATAACACAAAAATAGCTCTGATCTTGAATCTGTCTTAGCTTCCCTTTGGTCATACTAAAATCATATGACATCGACTTTGCTGCCAACCACAGAGTTTCTCAATTTGATGCATATTTTGAATAGCAAAAGCTGGGGATAGAACACACAAAGTCATTTTAACAGTATTAAGCCTGCCTTCCCCCTGCAGCTCTTTTAGCACAGCTCCACTGAACATCAAGAGCGGAGATTTAGCTTAGGTGACTTCAGTCCTTCCCTTTCTAACCCCCTCCCCGCTTTCAGGTGCTCAATGAGTCTTTCCTGTGGACTCTGGCTCAGTTTTACTTGTTCTCAGAAAAGAATGCTTTGCTTGAAAGAGATTTTAGCCATCAAAAAGCTGGTTTGAAAATAAAGTAGGAAATTAGGGTAGACCTCCTAAGGGCTTTAAAAACTATATCATCTTTCCTGTTGTTTGAGATTCCCTAAGGTTCAGAAACCAGAAGGAAAAATATTCTGAAGATGCACAACTTTAGCCCAGCACAACTTCTGTCTCCCTACTTGTTCCTCATACCTTTGTAAAACTCACCAGCCAAAGAACAGAGTACATGCTCAGGGTTTTAAATGACATTATCAGCACACTCTGAAACAATGCACTTTTATTGTCAGAGAGGCACGCTGCCAAATTTGTAATTACTTTAGTGTGTAACCTGAAATGGTTTTCTGTCTCTCAATGTTGCCAAAAAAAAATGGAAATGCTAAATTATCTTCTTAGGAAGTATATGCCCCATCATAGCAAAATAAAACATGATATCATCTTAATAATAGTTCATTTACCCTTTAGAAAGAAGATTACATCTTTATTTGGTGAAGAGCCTTGATAACGCACAGGTGTGGAATGTAGGATCCAAGAGTACAAGTGTCAGTAGGAGAAGCTACTACTAAGGTGGAGCTTAAACAAGCTTGCTGGAATGGATAGGAAAGGTTACTGGGGATTTTCTGGAAATGGAGAGATCAAAGACTATTTTCATGTGTTGGGGTTCAATGTGGGGTTATAACTATTATAAATACCATTCATATCATTCATATGTTCCCACAACTCCTCAATTCTACTACTCTTGCAGATACCTTGAAGGACGGAGGCATATCTGGGGTAAGTTGAGCAAGAGTCTATTTCACATCTGCACTGTGCCACTGAAGTGCCTGCATGTAAGACAAGAAAGGAATGAGAAGAAGAGGGGGTCTGGAAATGGGCACCACATTCTCTTCAACTTACAGAAGCCTTGAGGATTTATCTGGCTTCCATCCAGTATTAACAGATGTCCAAGCAAGTCTTAAGGGGTCAGGAAATCCCAGTTGACATCTAGGTTACACTTGGTTATCTCATTTTCTAGCTAGGAACTTGCATCCATCTGTCAGAGTTTCAGGAATACAAAGCATTAAGGTGTCTTATGAGAGAGTATTTTCCCAGATTGGCTGGGAAAGCCATGCTCTGTAACTTCTTGCTTCTACTACCAACCTTAATGACAATTTTAGCAGGGACTAGATAAGCAATGGACTGAAAGAAACTCACTATGGCTTTATGAACCTGTAAAAATCAATTCCAACAGATACAGTATGTGCATAAGCAACCAGGACATTTTTAGGCAACTGAGAGTGAAATAAAAAGCAATCAATTACTAAGTGGGTCATTTTTGTCACCATCATCTGTGTCAGACTTAGTCTAGAGATGTATCATAAAACGAGTTATCATTTAACTTAACTATGAATAAAAACTAAAGGGGTTTTCTGGTAAAAAAAAAATACAAAGAGTTTCATCAATATTCTTTGAATTAATTAAAAGATTAGCCACTGGAAGAATTATGATGTCAGTAACCATGACGTAGTCAGGGCAGGCAGGGAAATCTATCTGTTAGCCACCATATAAAAAAGAAAGGAGTATTTTCCACTAGAGATAGAGCTGCAAAGCATTGATTCACTGTTAATATATCCAAGGTAAAGAAGAGGGAGAAAAAATACCCAACCCACTGACACACTTATTCCATTATTTGTAACACAGAGGAGTTATAATGCTTCTTAGACGAGGGCTATAAAATACTGAGAGCTCCCCAGAGGAAAGAGTAGCCTAGGAACAAGGTTTTATTAATTGAAGAGTTTATTAAGCATGAATCAATTTCCTTTGCTTCCTCATATACTTAGGCTTACTATTCATTCATAGGAATTTCTTGGTCCAGAATAATTTTATCTTTCAGGCCAGATGGAGGCTACAATGAAGAGTAGTTTTTACTACACACACGCACACACACACACACACACATATATGCATATATATATGAGACATGCTCTCACTCCGTTACCCAGGCTGGAGTGCAGTGGCTCCATCATAGCTCATTATAACCTCAAACTCCTGGGCTCAAGAGATCCTCCTGCCTCAGCCTTCAGAGTAGCTAGGACTACAGACACACACCACCATACCTGGAAAATTGGGGATTTTTGTTTGGTTGGGTTTTTTTTGCTTGCCTTTGTTTTTGTTTTTTGTTTTTGTAGAGACATGGGTCTCACTATGTTGCCCAGGCTGGTCTTGAACTCCTGGCCATATGCAATCCTCCTGCCTCAGCTTCCCAAAGTGCGAACATGAGCCAACATGCCCAGCCCTATGTTTGTTTCTATAGATGAATATTTTATACTTCATGATGTCTTTTCTTTTATGTAAATTTTTGTCTTTTTTTGTTGTTGTCTTCTTTAGTTCCTTTTTAATCTTTAAATCTCAAATAAGAAAAAGGACAGAAAAGAAAACATCTGGGTTGTTTCTCCACTTCTGAGAATTATGTTGTTTGTACTTGTAACCTCAGTGCCTAGAAGAGTATATCATATATAGTAGATGTTCAATAAACAATTTTAGAGTGAATGCCTAGACTATATATCTAGGCCCATATGCTGCCTGTGTTCTGTTTTTCTTCCAGATTCATTTTGATCCTTCTCCACTGGGCTCTGTGTCTTGGGAGTGAGGATGGCCAGCATGAAGTGCATCGGCAGGATCCCTTGCCCTCTGGCTTACTCTTGACTTTGGCTAATGAGAGACATCACAGAAGACCAGAGAATGGGGTGGATGAAGTCTAGATATTTCTCCTCCATGCTCCCTCCCTGGAAAGTCACCCCAAAGACCACAGTTTCTGTCAGGTGACCTTCTCCATGTAACTACCTTCTCTGTATACCAGAAACCACCTCTCTGTGTCCTTTCAAGTCTTGGCAGAGATATGGCCCCAAACTGTTGCTAACCCCAGCAAACTCCAGTGTGCCTTACTGGTTTCCCTATATCCTGTCCATGACTTTGGGAATCATCTCTTTTCTACACTTTCCTCAATTACCTAATTGATTGTTTCATCTCACTCCTGCTGGAACCCTGAGTAACAAAGCCTTATGATTTATAAAATATTATCAAAGTTCAAATGGTAATTAAATGAAAAATTCAACTTCTGAACATTTTTTTTTTAAATGACATCTGGGTCTGTTGATTATCTATTACCTCGGGCTTTTTTTTTAATTGAAGGCAGAATCAGTTTTCATTCCTTTCCTGAATAAATGTTTAACCAGTTTTATTGAACTAGTTATGATGTGGGAGCTTTGTTCTGATGAAGGTGCTCAGAAGTGTTTGTAGTTAGTAGCTACAATAGCTATAAAAATATATTTCTGTTTAAAGTATGTATTAAATTATACTTCTGTGAAACTTGTATTAAAGTAAGAAGAATAAGAAAAAGAAACTATGAAATATGTTGTTAAGAAAAATTATTTAGATGATTTTACAACAAAATTTTACTAAATATTCATCTATACTACAAATAAGGAAATTAAAGCAAAAAAGTCTCTTCAATCACTGTGAACTATATTATATTACACATGATTGAATCAATGTGAGCTTATATTTTAAGTATCTATAATATAATAAAATATTATTTAATAAATTAAAAGAATAAAATTATGTTCTAAATATCTAGTGTCCTGAATTTTCTTTTAAGTAACTCATTTGAATGGAATTTATTTTGCATATCATATCTTCATTATATGTGAAGAAACTGAATTCAAAGCTATATTGATTCAATATTAGAAAAAACAGTCATTTTAGATCTTTTCCAAGATCTTCAAAATTTAAAAAATAGAACAGAAAAAGAAGTCATAGCATTTTTCCATTCATCTTCATATGAATTTTCCCAATCAAATATAAAGATAAAGAATAGATTAAAGGTAAAAGGGTATAAGTAGGAAAAAAAAAAGTAGGGCAAGGGAACCTCCAAACTATTATTTTCTTTTTTTCCTTATTGGATTTCAACATTAGTACTCTGGATGCCAAATGGCAGCCTCTAAAATATAGAATTATAGCTAGATTAGATTAAGCTGAAAATGCCCTTCAGATCTCAGTGTTTTTTTTTTTTTTAATGTGAATGAAAGAACAGATTTCTCCTCTTGCATTATCATTTCTTTCCGCCTCGGTGATGTGTTTTGGCAGGATGGAAAGTGGAGGTGGTATGCAAGGGATATTCATCTGTTAATTATAAACTGGCTCCCCCCTTATTTCTTCTTACTGAGCTCCTCTCTTTTTCCACTTTTCTTTACATACTGGTCTGTGAAATTCTTGCTGTCACTAAATCACTTAGCATGGATTAAAATATCTATTAGGAGTGAGTTGAGTGGACCATTCTGGAAGCAATAACCAAAACCTTGGTGCATGCTGTCACTAAACTGCCACCACCTGACTCACTGACGTGTTCTGGTGCCATGTACTTATCACCTCATGAACCTTATTCCTAACTTCTGCCTCTCCTTTTTGAAGTGTCTCATATACATTGCCAAACTGAGTTTCCTAAGAGTCCAATTTTATAATTTCAGAAAACAAAGAGGTTCTTCATTGTATATTGCTTCCAGTCTTAACTTCTTCATGTCAACTTTCCTAAAGCTGCTGGGTTTGGTTGCTTTCTTCATGCTCAGTCAAATGCCCTACTACTTCCTAGCAAAAGCCTCTGCTCTAGTCATAACAGATCCAAAGATATTACCCACATCTTGCTCCCAATCAAAACTACACATCCTTAGTTGAATATAGTCTACTGCCTTTTATGTGTGTTTCCAGTTTTCCCTTTGTTGGTTTTATTGTTTCTTTTAAGAATCTTTTATGCAGTCAGTAGCGAGGAGGTAGTGAGACAAAGCAAGTGGACATTTTGTTATCATGCACTGGGTTCTTAGAGCCATTGGCTTTTGACTTCAACAGCCTGGGCACAGAGCCGCAAAAGCCACACAAAGCCAGAGGTCCCTTCAATTTGGAGAGAGAATTGCAAACCTCCTGTATTAGTCAGGGTTCTCTAGAGGAACAGAACAGGATAGATATATATGTAAGAGGAAATTTATTAAGTATTAACTCACACAATCACGATGTCCCACAATAGGCTGTCTGCAAACTGAGGAGCAAGGAGAGCCCGTCCGAGTCCCAAAGCTGAAGAACTTGGAGTTGGATGTTTGAGAGCAGGAAGCATCCAGCAAGGGAGAAAGATGTAGGCTGGGAGGCTAAGCCACTCTTGTCTTTTCACGTTTTTCTGCCTGCTTTATATTCTAGCCACACCGGCAGCTGATTAGGTGGTGCCTACCTGGATTAAGGGTGGATCTGCCTTCCCCAGCCCAGTGACTCAAATGTTAATCTCCTTTGGCAACACCCTCACAGACACACCCAGGATAAATACTTTGCATCCTTCAATCCAGTCAAATTGACATTCAGTATTAACTATCACACCTCCAAATCTATTGTTTACTTTTAACTTTATTACACTTTGGCCAGAGAACATTGTTCACATACTATTCTTTGTTATTTCTTAAAACTTCCTTTGTAGGGTGGGTTGGAGTCAAATTTTGTAAATATTCCATGTATATCGAAAAACTATGAGTTTGCTCTGTACATTGGGCAAAGTAACATATGCACACACACACATATGCATACACACACACATGCATACATATGCACATGCATGCATGCACACATAAATGTGATGAAAATAGTTTCTTATGTTCTCATCCCCCATATTTTCTTGATATTTTTGCCTCCTTGATCTATAAGTTTCTATTAAAATTTATTAAAATATCCAAGGAATGCAGATTTCTCTATTGCTTCTTTTATATCTGCTAGATTTTTATTTAAGCATTTTAAGGTTGTGTTTAATTTTGGATTATTCTTTGGGTGAATAACGTGAATCTCATCTTGCCAAATGAGAAATTTGGTGTAGCTCTATGGTAGGACTGTGTCATAAACCCCCAGATATACTGTATTAGGAAGATGTTTGAGAACAAATGGTGTGGTTGATACTCAGAAAATTATTAGAGATGAGCACGTGCTGCTTGATGGTAAGGATGAAATCTAATTCATTTCTATGTCTGCATTGCTCAGCTTATTCTCTAGGACACTGAGTTATCAATAAATGATTGCCGGGGACTGTAGAAGCTTTCTTTTCATTTCAACTTTTATTTTAGATTCAAGGGGTACATGTACAGGTTATTTACATGAATATATTGCACGATACTGATGTGAGGGGTATGAATAACCTCGTCATCCAGGTAGTGAGCTTAGTGCCCAATAGCTTTTCAACCACTGCTCCCTTTCTCCCTTCCCCCTTTAGTAGTCCCCAGTGTTTGTTGTTGCCGTTTTTATGTTCACGTGAACCCAATGTTTAGCTCCCACATATAAATGAGAACATGTGGTATTTGTTTTTTTTGTTTCTTCATTAGTGTGCATAGGTTAATGGCCTCCAGCTTCATCCATGTTGCTACAAAGGACATAATTCCATTATTTTTCATGGATCCATAGTATTTCATGGTATATTTGTACCACATTTCTTTATCCAGTCCACATTGATTGGCACCGAGGATGATTCCATGTCTTTGCTATTGGGAATAGTGCTGCTATGAACACACATACTCAGTAGTGGGATTGCTGGATTAAATGGCAATTCTGTTCTAAGTTCTTTGAAAAATCTCTGTGGCTGAACTAATTTTCATTCCTCCCAACAATATAGAAGCATTCCCAGTTCTCTGCAGCCTCTCCAGTATCTAGTGTTTTTTGACTTTTTAATGGTAGCCATTCTGACTGGTGTGAGATGCTATCTCATTGTGGTTTTGATTTGCATTTTTCTGATGATTAGGGATGGTGAGAATTTTTACATATGTTTGCTGGCTATTTGTATGTCTTCTTTCGAGAAGTGTCTGTTCATGTATTTTGCCCACTCATCGATGAGGTTATGTGTTTTTTTGTCTGGTGAATTGTTTATATTCCATATAGATTATGTATATCAGACCTTTGTCGGATGCAGGGTTTGAAAATATTTTTTCCCGTTCTGTAGGTTGTTTATTCTATTCATAGTTTATTTTGCTGTGCAGGAGCTCTTTAGTCTAATTGGGTCATGCTTGTCAACTTTTGTTTTTGTTGCAACTGCTTTTGAGGACATAGTTATAAATTATTTCTCAAGGCCAATGTCCAGAATGGTATTTCCTAGGTTTTCTTCCAGAATTCTTATAGCTTGAGGTCTTACCTTTAAATAGTTAATCCATCTTGAGTTAATATTTGCATATGGTAAAAGGACCAGTTTCATTCTTCTGCATATGGCTAGCCAGCCAGCTGGCCAAGCACTATTTATTGAATACAGAGTCCTTTCCTGATTGCTTATTTTTATTAACTTTGTCAAAGATCAGATGGCTGTAGGTGTGTGGCTTTATTTCTGGGTTCTCTATTCTGTTCTATTGGTCTATATGTTCTGTTTCTATAACCATGCTGCTTTGGTTACTGTAATCTTACAGTATAGCTTGAAGTCTGCTAATGTGAAGCTGCTGGCTTTGTTCTTTTTGCTTAGGATTATTTTGGCTATTCAGGCTCTTTTTGGCTCCACATAAATTTTAGCATAGTTTTTTCTAATTCTGTGAAAAACGATGTTGGTAGTTTGATAGACATAATGTGGAATCTGTACATTGCTTTGGGCAGTAAGGTCATTTTAACAATATTGATTCTTCCAATCCATAAGTATGAAACGTTTTTCCATCTTTGTTATTGGTCACCTCTAATTTCTTTTGGCAGTGTTCTGTAGCTTTTTTGTAGAGATCTTTCATCTCCTTGGTTAGAGGTATTGCTAGGTATTTCAGGGTTTTTGTGGCTATTGTCAATGGGATTGCATTCTTGCTCTTAGCTTGAACGTTTCTGGTTTATAGACATGCTACTGATTTTTATACATTGATTTTGTATCTTGAAACTTTATTGAAGTCATTTATCAGTTCTGGAAGACTTTTTGTGAAGTCTTTAGTGTTTCCTAGGAACAAAATCATATCATCAGTGAAGGGAGATAATTTGATTTCTTATTTTCCTATTTGGATACCTGGTATTTCTTTCTCTTGCTTGATTACTCTAGCTAGAACTTCAGTACTATGTTGAATAGAAGTGGTGAGAGTGTCTTGTCTTGTTCCTGCTCTTAAGGGAAATGTTTCCAGCTTTTGCCTGTTCAGTATGAGGTTGGCTGTGGGTTTGTCATAAATGGTTTTCATTATTTTGAGGTATGCTCCTTCAATGTCTGGTTCCTTGAGGACTTTAACATGAAGGGATGCTGGATTTAATAGAAAGCTTTTTCTGCATCTATTGAGAAGATTACATGGTTTTTTTCTTTTAATACTGTTTATGTGGTAAATTACATTTATTGATTTGCATACATTGAACCAAACTTACATCCCAAGAATGAAACCTACTTCACTATGGCAAACTAACTTTTTGATGAGCTGCTGAATTCAGTTTGCTAGTATTTTGTTGATGATTTTTTCATCTATACACATCAGGAATACTGGCCTGTAGTTGTCTTTTTTGTTGTGTCTTTGCCAGGTTTTGGTATCAAGGTGATGCTGGATTTATAAAATAAACTGTGGAGAAGTCCTTCCTTGTTCATTTTCTGGAATAATTTCATTGGAATTGGCACTAGCCCTTCTTTGGACATCTGGTAGAATTTGGCTGTGAATCCATCTGGTCCAGGGCTTTTCCTTGTTGGTAGGTTTTTTTATTACCCATTAAGTTTCAGCACTCAATATTGGTCTGTTCAGTGTTTTAACTTCTTCTTGATTCAACCCTAAGAGGTTGTATGTTTCCAGGAATTTATTCATTTCTTCTGCATTTTCTAGTTTGTGTGTATAGAGGTGTTCATAAGAGTCTCTGAAGATCTTTTGTATTTCCATGGGATTGGTTATAATATCACCTTTGTCATTTCTGATCATGCTTATTTCTATCTTTTCTCTTTTTTCTTTGTTAATCTAGCTAGCAATCTATCAACCTTGTTTATCCTTTCAAAAACTCAAATTATAGTTTCATCAGTTCTTTGGATTATTGGGTCCCAACTTCATTCAGTTGTGCTATAATTTTAGTATTTATTTTCTCCCGCTAGCTTTGGAATTAGTTTGTTCTTCATTTTCTAGTCCTTCTAGGTGTCACATTAGTTCATTAATTTGAGATATTTCTATCCTCTAGAGGTAGGCATTTAGTGCTATATACTCTCTTCTTAACACTGCTTTTGATGCATTTCAGAGATTGTGATGTTTTGCTTCTGTTTTTATTTACTTCAAATATTTTTTTTAATTTCTGCCTCAGTATTGTTGTTTACACAAAAGTTATTCAGGAGCAAGTTACTTAATTTCCAGATAATTGTGTAGTTTTGGAGACATCTTCCTAGTATTAATTTTTACTTTCGTTCCACAGTGATCCAAGAGTATGGTTGGTATTATTTTCATTTTTTTGAATTTATTGAGACTTGCTTTATGGCTGGGCACATGGTTGATCTTGGAGTACGTTCCACGTGCAGACGAGAAGAATGCATATTCTGTGGTTGATGGATGGGGTATTCTGTGGATGCCTATTAAGTCCAATTGGTCATATGTCAATTTTAAGTCCAGAATTTGTTAGTTTTATTGCTCGATGATCTGTCTAATGCTGTCAGTGGGGTGTTGAAGGCCTCCTCTATTACCATGTGGCTAAGTCTTTTGGGAAGTCTAGAAGTATGTTTTATGAATCTGGCGCTCCAATGTTGGGGTCATATATATTTAGGACACTTAAATCTTCCTGTTGAATTGAAACCTTTATCATTACGTAATGCCCTTCTTTGTCCTTTTTTACTTTTTTGTAATTTAAAGTCTGTTTTATCTGATATAAGAATGATTACCTCTGTTCTTTTTTGTTTTCAATTTGCATGGTAGATCTCTCTCCAACCCTTTATTCTGAGCCTACTGGTGCTGTTACATGTGAGATGGGTCTCTTGAAGACAGAAGACAAGTGAGTTTTGTTTTTTTATCTAATTTCCCACTCGGTGCCTTTTAAGTGGGGTGTTTAGACCATTTACATTCAAGGTTAATATAGATATGTGAGGTTTTGATCCTATCATGAAGTTGATAGCTGGTTGCTTTGTAGTTTCTATTGTGTGGTTGCTTTATAGCATCTGTGGTCCATGTACTTAAGTGTGGTTATTTGTTGTTGTTGTTTGTTTTTATGGTAGCAGGTATTGTTCTTTTATTTTCATGTTTAGAACTCCCTTAAGGATCTCTTGTGAGGTTGGTCTAGTGGTAGGTAACACATTTTCCTGGAGCTCATTTGTCAGAAAAAGATTGTATTTCTCCTTTGCTTATAAAGCTTAGCTGGGCAAAATGTGAAATTCTAGTTTGGCATTTATTTTCTTTAAGCCTCCTGAAAATAAGCCCCCAATCTTTCCTGGCTTGTAAGATTTCTGTTGAAAGTCAACTGTTAGCCTGATGAGGCTTCCTTTTTATGTGATCTGATGTTTTTCCCTAGCTGCCTTTAAAATTTTTTTCTTTAGCATTGACCTTGGATAGCCCAGTAACTGTATGTCTTAGTGATGTTTGTTTTATACAGTATCTCACAGGTGTTCTCTGGATTCCTTGTATCTGGATTTTTGTTTCTTTGAAACAGAGTCTCACTCTTGCTAGAGGTAGAAATCCAGAAACAAGGATTTCTACCTCCAGCAAGATTGGACAAATTTTCTTGAATTATTATTCCTTCAAATATGTTTTCCAGATTGTTTACTTTTTCTCCTTCACTCTCAGGAATGCCAATAATTCATAGGCTTGGTCACTTTACACAATTTAATATTTCTTGAAGACTTTGTTCATTTTGTAAAATTCTTTTTTCTTTATTTTTATCTGACTGGGCTAATGTGAAAGACTAGTCCTCAAGCTCTGAAATCTTTCTTGTGCTTCATCTTGTCTGTTGATAAATTGAATTGTATTTTAAAATTTCTCAAGTGAGTTTTCCAATTCCAGATGTTCTGACTGATTTCTTTTTAAGACACTTATCTCTTCCTTCATTTCCTGGACTGCTTTAGAAATTTATTTCCTTTGATTTTTCCACCTTGTCTTGGATCTCATTAAGCTTCCTTGCAATTCATATTTTGAATTCTTTATCTGTCAGTTCTGAGTTTCCATTTTGGATAAGAATCAATGCTGGAGAGCTCATGTGATCCTTTGGTGGTATCATGACATTCAGATTTTTCATGGTGTCAGAATTCTTGTACTGGATCCTTCTCATCTGGAGATGCTAGCACTTCTAATTTTTGTAACTTTTTTCATGCAGATAGGATATTTACTTTCTTTCTTTCTTTCTTTCTTTTTCTTTCTTTCCCTATAATATTTTTTTCTCTTTCCCTTTACCCACTCCCTAGGGGGTGTGACAATAAAGAATGTTGGGTAGGGTCTTTTGGCTTTGCTTCTATAGCCTGATGCACTTCTGTCAGCAGGTTTTATATTGGGCTATATGGTTTGACCTATAAGCCCATAGATAGCACTTATGGATAGAGCTGGCTATGGCCAAAGCTGCTGGGTATATCTTGATCCTTGTTTACTGGGAGAAGCTCTCTGTTGCCTCTCACAATGGGCTGATCTGTGGAGTTCACAGTGGTCTGAGCTCCCTGGTCAGCCCCACAGGAGTGGGAGGCAAGATGGGTGGAGCAGGACTGTGCAGATCCTACAGGTCCCCTGATGACAGGCACCAGCGACAAGGGAGAATCCAATAGGTGGCCACCAAGAACCCAGAAGTGTGCCTAAGTGTGGATCTGGGAAACCTCTTCAGTCCATGTTCTCTAGGTGGGCAGAATGGGAAGTCTAAACCCCTAATCCAGGAGAGTGGGTACTCCAGATGCCTGAAGATCTGCCCGGACATAAAGTGTATAGGGTCCTATCTCACCACAGTCTCTGCACAGGAAGGGTGGGCTGGCTTAGGCTGCTGATTCAGATGAGCAGGTGTCCTGAATGCCTAGAGATCTTCGTGGGCATGAACGGAGAGGACCCCACTTCGCCACAATCAGAGTTTTTTTTTTTGTTTTGTTTTGTTTTGTTTTTCTCTCAGGGTATTATGACAGTCAAGTAAAATAGGAACAGTTACTATTCATTTGCCCAATCCATTGTCAAAATTCTGATTCCCAACTAAGCTTATGAAAGAAAAGTTTTTTTATAACTAAATTGTGGGAAACTCAGGAAAGAAGGAGAAAGATAATGAATATAATATATAATGATGTGAATAATAATTTTTGAATACTTTCTGTATTACAGCACCATTAGGTTATTTTACATTGCATATCTGAATTAATATTCTTAACAGTATTATGGTTGCTATTTCTATCTCCACTTTATAGATAAAAATCAAACACCAGAATACCTAAATAATGTTTTCAAATAACTAATAAGAAGCTGAAAAAAAGATCAAAAGTATGTGAATGTCTTACAACCAAAACCCACAGGGAATATCCTCTAGTTGAAGAAGATTTGGCTTATTACTTGTTGCATCGAAAATCGTAGGGTATCTCAGTAAGTTGTCTTTGGCTGGGTAATTTGGGGGAGAACCTGCAAAAGTGGGGGTTCACTCAAAGTCGTATGCTGTCTGAAGCAGAGGAGCATCTATGAGAGCATATCTCGATAAACTTTACTGATAAGAAAGAGATGTAATTGATAAATATCAGTCACAAACTTTGAACAAGTAAAAGGATGTTTGATACTTTGTGGGTGTCATAGTGACCTTGTTTCTGTCTGTGTTTAGACAGAATTATGAAATGTCCTTGACTTGTCTCCTTTCATCATGATCTTGTCTGAGGTTAGTAAACTTGTCTGAGTTTAGTATTCTGTGAGATTGTTTATGTCTAGTCGGACAATAATAAGACCTAGTGTGAGAGCCAAGCCAGCTTCCAAATGTCAGATACTGCTCCTTTTTTCTCTTTCCCAATCAGAACTCAGAAAGTCATGTTTCTTCTAATTATGCTGTATAATAAAAATAGAAAGAAACTTGAAGAGTGATTTCTGCATGTCTGTTTTCCACCACATTACCACTACTTAATAGTGACACATAGAGAAATATCAGAGAATAAAATGTTCTACTCCTATTTCCCATAAGGGAAAAATAATACTCTGAACCAAACTTAGTTATTCTATTAGGAACATAGACCTCTTAACCAAAGGGAGATATTTATATGCTACTTTTTCATTGAAAAACACTGCCTTTTACCACAGAACAAAAGGAACCTTGTAAAACAATGTAGGAGTAATATTTGACAAAAGCTGTCTACCTAGGTGTTGCACTTTTCTGCCTTCTCTATTTATAAGATTCTAGAACATATGCGAGAAGAATAAAAGTTGACTCAGATGGCTGTAAAATTAAATCGTTCAAAGAATAAGGATGAAAAGCAGTGATCTTTCCTCCTTCGGATGGAAAAAAGTCTTCGTGCTTCATCAATGCACAGACAGCTGTCACTTATCCCCGATGGATGCCAGAGAAGACAATCTTTTTTAAAATACATCTAGTTAAATATAGAGAGATGAATCTTGAGGGTATGGTTTAAAGAGAAACAAGTTGCTATACAAATTGTCACATGAATTATCCATCAAGTTATTTGGTGAAATTTGATGAGATTTTAAAGAATGTATTTTTTCCTGAAACAGTTAATCTATTAAAAGTATTCACAGACAATACTCTTGGATGTTTGGGGAAAATGAATGCAATGATTCTGTGTTCTATCAAATTCTTGTTTAGCCACCTATTAGTTATGTGAAGTGATCAAATAACTTTTGGAGCCTCAATTTCATTTTAGATAATAAAAGTGCCTGCATAGCCATCCCCACAGGGCTTTCTGGGGATCAAATAAGAAAACGCATATGAAAGTACTTGGCAAACTACAAAGAAACACACATGTGTAAATTATCATTATCTAAGATACAATGTACCCAATATCCACAAAAAGTAATCTCTACTAATTTACTCACAGACAAGGGCTCTTTTTGTACCTTTACTTAAGTTTCTTCAATATGATCTTATACCTTAAACTCAGTATGTTTAATATTGGATCGTCCTTACTGAATATGAGTTTACATAGCAAGTATATAAACTTAACACATTACTGTGAAAATTTAGAAACGTCACCATTTACTTTCAAGCACAAATGAGCATAATGAAGATGGGCATCTGAAATGCAGAAAGTAACAGGACTGACAAAAAAAAATTTATTTCTTACTTTCAACATTTACATATTTTGAATGAATAAATTAGGTTTCTAAGGGCCCAGTTTATATTGTCATATAAATATTTAATGATAAAATCATGGTGCAGCTAACTTCCTAAGTATCATTACTTTTACAAAATTTTCCCTAGACTATGAGGATCAACTGCAAGTAAATTTCATTGTATTGAAATGCTAAAAAAGGAGTATAATTGAATGATAAAAGCGTGACTTTTTATATTTAATTATTTCTCATAACTATAACACTATTGCATTTAATTTTTAGAATTTTTCAAGACAACAGAAAGAAAAATAGACTCTGAGACATCTGTTGATAAAAACACACATCCTTGGGAATGGTAAAATGCTCTGTCCATAGTACATTTCTAGTTTCAGCACACTACCTCTGTACAAATCAAAACACATAGATGATCCTTGTTATGGCAGAAATGTTAACAGTAATGTATTATGACAAGCTAGGCATACATTTACCTGTTCTTTTTTACCAGGCATCAAGTTAGGGCCAAATTTAGATTGATGCAGGTAGTTAGAAAACAATTTCTAACAAAAAGATATCTACAAACTTGTTTGTGACATGTTCTCTGTACGTACATAATAAAGTTGATATTAGATCCCTGGCCTTAAATTGATAACACCTGGTCCTGTTTATAACTTTCCTTGCCATTAAACTTTCAAATCTTTTAGGAAAATATTTTCCTGAGTGATTTCCTGATAGGGACCCTTTTGTCTCCATTTCTGAAATTAACACTTTAATTTTGGATCTAATTCCCTACTCTCTGGAGTTATCTAAATAATTGAAGTCAAGATTACTTAATTAATCTGAATATTGTATTAGCTATCATTATACTACTCTACTATTTCAGCTGAGAAAATATAGCTGTTGAGTCAACCCACAGGTGTAACCTTGTTCTTTTCTCTCTGATTTATATAACAGCTGCACTTTTTAGTTCAACTCCACACAGTTCAAAGGCGAGTCTTCTATAGAGTCCGCTCTTGCTGGAGGCCATTACCTAATTGGCTACCCTCTTGTCCAGATCTATCAATTCTCAGACAGGTTCTTCACAGGTGAAGCAAAGTGTAGGCATGCCACTATTAACAGACAGACTCAGGCAAATATTATTGAGGTTATGATCAAAAGATAAAGAAATATGCACACTGTTTTTTCTGATGTTATTCTCTGACAGGCTAGATAAGACAGGAGCAGTACAAGTGATTTCAAACGATCTCTAATGTTGGATGTTTGCTGCTGCTGTTACTGCTATTAGCGGTAGTAGCAGTGACAGCTGAGGTACCATTAGCATCTTAGTCAAAGTCACATACTAGTAAAGGGAAAACTCTGGAATTTATTTATCAACAAAGATTAATTGAATACCTTTTATGGACCAGAATCTGTGCTAAGATTACAATCTGCAAAATAATACGGGACTACCACTGGGCCCTCCAAACCACAACCACTCAAAGCCACAATAACTAATTTACAGATATTGAGTGAGAACCACAGTTCATTG
The DNA here is from genome assembly GCF_029281585.2 of Gorilla gorilla gorilla. NCBI lineage: Eukaryota > Metazoa > Chordata > Mammalia > Primates > Hominidae > Gorilla > Gorilla gorilla. Next base: position 76,428,082 of record NC_073243.2, read on the forward strand.
CACTGCTAAAGCCCAGATATAGATAGATGAGTAGTGAAGTAAGGTAATATCTAGAGGCTGATAAAAGATATTACCCCATAATTTCCTTATCCTGAGTCATATCTTTATCCTGATTATGGGCATTTACATATGTGAAAAACTATTTATCACTAACTTAATCTGAGAATTGTGATCCCAAATACCATTTATAAATAGCATAAAGTGATGGATGGTGCAATTTTCTGAATATTAGACAGTCAGCAATTACTGATTGCTAAAGTAATTGTGGGATATGAAGTAAGTGTGCTCTACTTCTGGAATCAAGGCACAAGTATGTCAAAATATTAGCAGCAATTCAAAACAAAATAGAAGCCCTGAGTAACATTATAGAGAATGAAAGCTGTTAGAGTTGAGAGGAGGAGAGGTGAGTGTAGACAAATGTGTTCAAAAAGTCTTCAGAGGCTAAAAGGAACACATTTGATTTTTTTAAGAGCAGAGTTAAAATAGAGGAGGAAATTTTTATGTATAATCTTTGATTTCAGTTTATTTTGTTTAAAAATTCCAAGCCAGTGTTAGAAGGATTAATTAATTCTAGGCAGGATACATGGAATTTAAATTGTACTAACTAAAATGGGATGCCCTGTATTAAATCTAGAAAGCCCAGTAACAGTCATCTGAGTCTTATCACTTAGTATACAACTAACCAGTTATGTCTTTTCTATGAAAACATGCATTCATTGAATGATTCAAATATATTTATTAATTCACAAATATAACCAAATGCCATGCACTAGGTTGAAACCCCAGCACACCTTGACAAGTAAAACATGATCTCTGCTTTCATGAATATTTCTCAGTACAATGGGAAAAGTATAAAATAAAAATAATCAACAAATAAATAATAATATTAAAAATGTGTTAAGTGCCAGAAAATAAATGAGTAAGTTTCCATGATGGAAATAAATGCTGAATTGGGAGGGGAAGCAATACTTTAAAAGACTGGAAAAGAAGATGTTTAGAAGGAAAATATTTACCTAAACCTGATGGATGAGGAGACAATTTTGAAAAGAGGTGGGAAGATTATGCATGCAAAGGCCCTAAATTGGGTCTTGTGAAGGTCCCCTAGGAGGGATTGTTTTGGCAAAGGCCCTGAAGTCAGACAGACCTTGGAGGATTTCCAGAACAGTCATGAAGCCAGTGCAGATAAAGCAGAAAAACAGCAGGAGGTCAGGATGTTGGGACTAACAGGGGCTTATTAGATTCAACAATTGTAAGCTTCCTCAATAGATGCAGAAAAGTCCTTCCATAAAATTCAACATCCCTTCATGTTAAAAACTCTCAATAAACTAGGTATTAATGGAACATATCTCAAAATAATAAGAGCCATTTGTGACAAACCCACAGCCAATATCATACTGAATGTGCAAAAGCTTGAAGCATTCCCACTGAAAACCGGCAGAAGAAAAGGAAGCCTTCTCACCACCCCCATTCAAAATAGAATTGGAAGTTCTGGCCAGGGAAGTCAGGCAAGAGAAAGAAATAAAGCGTATTCAAATAGGAAGAGAGGAAGTCAAACTGTCTCTGTTTGCAGATGACATGATCCTATATCTAGAAAACCTCAGCCCAAAAGCTCTTTAAGCTGATAAGCAACTTCAGCAAAGTCTCAGGATATAAAATCAATGTGCAAAAATTACATGCATTCCTATACACCAACAATAAACAAGCAGAGAGCCAAATCATGAATGAACTGCCATTCACAGTTGCTACAAAGAGAATAAAATAACATGAATATAGCTATCATAGGAATACAGCTAACAAGAGAAATGAAGGGCCTATTCAATGAGAACTACAAACCACTGCTCAAGGAAAACAGAGAGGACACAAACAAGTGGAAAAACATTCCATGCTCATGGATAGGAAGAATCAATATCACGAAAATGGCCATACTGCCCTAAGTAATTTATAGTTTCAATGCTATTCCCATTCAATTACCATTTTTTTAATTTGCAGAATTAAAAAAAAAATCTACTTTAAAATTCATATGGAACCAAAAAAGAGCCTGTGTAGCCAAGACAATCCTAAGCAAAAAGAACAAAGCTGCAGGCATCGTGCTACCTGATTTCAAACTACACTACAAGGCTACAGTAACCAAAACAGCATGGTACTGGTACAAAAACAGACAAATAGACCAATGGAACAGAATAGAGATCTCAGAAATAAGACCACACATCTACAGCCATCTGACCTTTGACAAGTGTGACAAAAACAAGCAATAGGGAAAGGATTCCCTATTTAATAAATGGTGCTGGGAAACCTAGCTAGACATATGTGGAAAACTGAAACCAGATCCCTTCCTTATACCTTATACAAAAATTAACTCAAGATGGATTAAAGATTTAAATGTAAAACCCAAAACTATAAAAACCCTAGACGAAAATCTAGGCAATACCATTCAGGACATAGGCATGGGCAAAGATTTCATGATGAAAACGTCTAAAGCAATTGCAACAAAAGCAAAATTTGCCAAATCAGATCTAATTAAACTAAAGAGCTTCTGCACAGCAAAAGAACCAACATCAAAGTGAACAGATAACATGCAGAATGGGAGAAAATTTTGCAATATATCCATGTAACAAAAATCTAATATCCAGAATCTACAAGGAACTTAAGCAAATTTACAAGAAAAAAACAAACAACTCCATTAAAAAGTGAGCAAAGGACGTGAACAGACACTTCTCAAAAGAAGACGTTTATGTCATCAACGAACATATGAAGAAAAGCTCAACATCACTGATCATTAGAGAAATGCAAATCAAAACCACAATGGGTTACCATCTCATGCCAGTCAGAATAGTGATTATTAAAAAGTCAAGAAATAACAGATACTGGTGAGGCCGTGGAGAAATGGGAATGCTTTTACACTGTTGATGGGAATGTAAATTAGTTCAACCATTGGGGAAGATGGTGTGGCAATTCCTCAAAGACCTAGAACCAGAAATACCATATGACCCGGCAATCCCATTACTGAGTATATTTCCAAAGGAATATAAATCATTCTATTACAATGATACATGCACGCATATGTTCACTGCAGCACTATTCACAATAGCAAAGACATGGAATCAACCCAAATGCCCATCAATGATAGACTGGTTAAAGAAAAGTGGTACATATACACCATGGAATACTATGAGCCATAAAAAGGAATGAGATCACGTCCTTTGCAGGGACATGGATGGAGCTGGAAGGTATTATCCTCAGCAAACTAACACAGGAACAGAAAACCAAATACCATATATTCTCACTTATAAGTGGGAGCTGAACTATGAGAACACATGGACACAAGGAGGGGAACAACACACACTGGGGTCTGTCAGGGGGTTGGGAGGGAGAGCATTAGGATAAATAGCATGCAGGGCTATCTAGATAATGGGTTGATAGGTGCAGCAAACCACCACGGCACATGTTTACCTATGTAACAAACCTGCACATCCTGTACATGTACCCCAGAACTTAAAATTAAATTACATTACAAAAATAATTGTAGGCTTAGTGCAATTGGAGATGCATTGAATAAATGGAAGTGGTAACCTCATATGTATGCTATGAAAAGATGACTTTTGTGAGAAGGGAGCCATAAAAGGCAGAATTCAAACCAGAGACTACCACAGTCATCTAAGCAAGGAAGGAAGAGGGCTGAGACTAAAGTTAAGGTACAAAAGTAAATTATTTCAAGGTATGTATTAGAAGCAAAACCAACAGGACTGGCAGGTGGATTGAATGTGGGAAATAAAAAAGAGAGAGGAACCAGGGACTGAACAAATGAGGGAATACTGGTGCCATTTGCTCAGATAAGAAATACTTAGGGAAGATTCGATTCTGAAAGATAAATCAAGAGTTAACTTTTGGCTACTACTATGGTCTGAATATATGTGCCTTCTGCTCAAATTCAGATGTCAAAACCTAACCCCCAAGATGATGCTATTAGGATGTGGACCTTTGGGAGATGTTAAGGTTAGACCTTAGCCTCCTTATGAAAAAGGCCTGAGAGAGCTTGTTAGCTTGTTTTTGCCTTTCTACCAAGTAAGGACACATAGAAGTCACCATCTATGAGAAACTGGCCCTCACCAAACACTAAATCTGCTGGCATCCTGTATCTTGGACTTCCTAGCTTCCAGAAATGTGTGCAATAAATTTCTGTTACTTACAAATTACCCAGTCTAAGGTATTGTTATAGCAGCCCAAATGGACTAAGACAGCCATGTTACTTTTAACATTCCCAAGAGACACAGATGTGAAGATGTCATTAAGACTTGTCCTAATCGTGGAAGAGAATTTGAACCAGAAACATTTAATTGGCATTTTTTTGTGTGTGGCTATAAAGATAGTACTGACATTTTGGAAACTAGATGGCGTCGTCTGAGTGTACGGTTTAGACAGAAAAAAAGCAGACCTGGAAAAGTGCTAAAAAAAATGCTAATTTGTAAATGTGTTATAAAAAAGAGGTAGCCAAAAATCCTGACTAAAATGAAGTGACCAGGTAAATAAGGTGAAAACCAGGAGAATACGGTGTCTTAAACCTAAAAATTAGAAGTGTTTCAAGGTGAAGAAATGGTAAACCAAGTTAAATGTTGCCAAAAGGTCAAATATGATGAGGATAAAGAACCAGATGACAGGATTTGGCAACCTGGAGGTTCATGATTATCTTGACATTAAGTTTCACTGGAATTGTGGAATTAGAAGCCAAATTTAAATGGGTTGATTAGTGAATGAAAATAAATAAATAGATGAAATATGTGAAGACAGCTTTGGGTTTTTATAAGTTTATCTACTTTAGGGAGCAGGGAACTGGGGTTGATGCCTGTATTGTATAGGATTTATTTCTTTTAAGATAAATGTTTCTAGAGATTGTTTTCTGGTAGAAATTATTAGGCAGAGATAATAAGGCTAATTTAAAAAGCTAGAGTGGATAATGGGAGTGCCCAAAGTCCTTGAGAAGAGGATGTGAAATGCATAAGGGGTTGGCCTTTGATTGGAGGAGGACAGAGCCTGCCTCATCGTAGGAAAGCAAGAGATGACAGATGCATAAAGAGTCAGGCCTGCTGATGAGACCACAGTAAATGAGGAAATCTACTGACAGCTTCTATTTTTTTCAGCAAATTATTAGTTTGAAGAGAAGGGAGAGTGAATGAGGTAGGAAATTTAGGGAAAGAAGAAAAGTGTATCCATTACAAATGTGTTTGGTTATGGGTATCCTAACATGATTTTGGATTTTTTCTACAGTTGCAGGATGGCTGCTTCAACCTCAACCATTATGTCTTTGTTCCAGAATCAGGAAGGAGGGCATGTAAATAACTTGCCCAGAAACGTCTAGATTTCTATATGTGTAATATTAGCTCAAATAGTCACACGGCCACTGATTCTGGGAAGAGAGGCTGGGAAATACAAGAGTTTGGCAACACATTTGGCTGCCTTAAACAAAATCATAGAGTCATTAGTGCTGAGGAAGGAGTGAAGGGATATTGATAAGCAACTAACAATAAAATGAAGCAATAAAATAGTCATCTGGGAAAGAAAGAAAGAGAGAGAGAGAGAGATGAGAGAATTTACCAGATAATCTCAGGAAGATTTCCAGAGATTATTGAGGTTTGGGATGATTAATTTCAAGTCAAATGTGATGGTTTTGCAGTCACTACTAATGAAGATGTGACATCTACTAAAGGCCAGAAAGGCCAAATGCAATGGCTCACACCAATAATCCCAGCACTTTTGGAGGCCAAGACGGGCAGATTGCTTGAGCTCAGGAGTTCAAGACCAGCCTGGGAAACATAGTTAGACCCCCATATCTACAAAAAATATAAAAATTAACCGGGTGTGATGGTGTATGCCTGTAGTCCCAGCTAGTCTGGTGGCTGAAGTGGGAGGATCACTTGAGCCCAGGAGGTCAAGGCTGCAGTGAGCCGTGATTGCACCACTGCACTACAGCCTCGGAAACAGAGTGAGATCCTGTCTCAAAAAAAAAAAAGAACCTGAAGGAAGTGACAAACTGAGGCAAGTGTATATAAAGAGAAGAGCAGTTCAGGTGGAGGAAAGAGCCAGCAGGGAGTGTGACTGATATGCTGGGGCAGAGGGACTGAGGAAAGATCACTACACAATGCAACAAGGGAGATAAAGGGGACCATGTCACATTGAGTTCTGTAAATTCTTTGGGACTTTAGATTTTACTCTTAAGAGAGTGAAAGGTTTTTGAGGAGAGAAGTCTAATGATTTGGCTATGTGTTATGTTAAACTTAGATTGCAGATTCAAGGGTGGAAGCAGGGAGACCAAGAGGCGATGGCAGTCATCCAATGCAGACATGACAGTAGCTTTAACAAGGATGGTAGCACTGGATGGAGTGAGAAGTGCTCAGATTCTGGATCTGTTTGGAAGGTACAGCCAAGAGTCTTCCAATGGATTGAATGTGGATTCAAGAAAAATAAAGGGTAAAGGATGACTCCAAGGCTTTCCACCTTAACAATGAAAGAAATGGAGATGCCACCAAGTGCAGATAGACAAGGTTTGGCCATGCAGATCAGTCACGCTTATTGCACTTGTTCAGTCTGAGATGTCCATTAGATATGCAAGTGTAGATAATTTACTTTTACATTTCTTTTTATTGATTGAGCCTCTGCAGTATTTGGCACAAGAGGTACTAAAACCATGAAGCCACCTAAGTCACGCTCTTTTTTAATGCAGAAGTAAGCACACTTCTTTGATAAAGATCTAATAGTACATATTTTAACAGCCTTTACCATTTCCTTTAGAACTACTCTACCATAATAGTGTGAAAGCAACCCTAGAGAATACACAAACAAATGAGTGTTGCTGTGTTTCAATAAAACTTTATTTATAAACAGAGAGTGACTTGGATTTGATGTGCAGGCTATAGTTTACTGACTCTTGCTTAATGGAAATTTAAGAGAACAATTTTGAACCCCAAACAAGGTTATATAATCTAGTTTATCTCCAACTGTGGAGATAGTCAACAAAATTATTTTAGGTGATACAAAGACTGGCATTAAGTAACCTTAAAAAGCAAAATAATATGCTTATTTACCAATATTATTTATTTGTAATTCTCTATTAATTTATTGAATACATCATGAAAAAGGCTCCATTTGTTAGAGATATGGCTTTAGCAGCAGCTTGATACTTAATCGTCTCTCTTTATAATATAAATAGAGAAAGTCTTTGGTCTGAAAGACTTCTTCAAGCTAGAAATGTAGCCAGAGTTTAATAATATTGTTAAGCCTTTATCAAATGTATTTGCCAAATTTCTAGTATCAGTTAATTATGTCCAGTGTCAATAGTGATGTGATGTATTAATGTGATCTTTAATCGCATTAAAGATCTTTAAATAGATTTAAGAAAAAAATGTGAATGATTCTCTGAAAATACAAAGTAAAGCATAGTATAGGTGATATTTAAATATAATAAATATCTTAAAGCTGGCCAGTGAAGCACTGCTCTAATTCAACCCTTTCAAATGAAGAGGGGGGAGAGTGGCAGATTGGTTGGTTGGCTTGTACTTTGTTCCCATAGCTTACAAATGACAGGACTAAAATTAGGACCCTTGAATCTCACCCAAGTGCTTTATCCACATCACCAAAATGGCCTGGTTTCCCCGTACTGGAATGGAATTGTACAATTATTAATTAGGTGCTTGCCTAGAAAAACCACTGTGTTAACCTCAAACTGCCATTTCCTTATTAGGTCATAAACAGAAGAGGCAATAGAAAGAGTAACGATTTCTTTTCCATTCAGATGCATAGTGAGCCTAGAGGTGGATGTGCCACAAAGCTAATGAAGCTGAAATTTTCAGGTTTCTCACCTTTTGAGGCCCTAGCAATGTGTACGCTAAGTCATATGTTTTGTAAAATTTATGAAAATAAAAGTTTGTGCATGTCTTCTTATATAAAACTTTCAAAACTCTATATGCTTCGGCCTCTACAAAACACAGATCTACTTCCATGTGTGTTCAAATCCCATGACAATTTCATTCCAATTTCAAAAAAATAAAAGGTTCTATCAGCCAAACAACAAACTTACTCTTTATTCTTTCTTTATCAATCATTTCTGAAAAATTGTAAAATATTGAGCTCAGTAATAGATATCATGATCTCTGTGAGAACAAGGAATTCAATTCAGTTCAATCTCTGTTTAGTGTTAGTCTAGAATGTCCTCTCCAAGACATCTAGGTAGCTCTCTGTTTTGCCCCAGGGTTTTATGCCACTTTCTGCTCAAATGTCCTTCCCTGAAGAATCCTCCCTAAACACTTTATCTAAAGTAGCATCCCTCAACCCTGTCTCCTTACGTGGTGTTATTTTTGTCGTTATATTTATGACCACTAACATATTTCATATCATTTGTTTATATGGGTGTTGTCTATCTCCCTCCTCCCCACATCCCTCCTGCCAACGGAAATATCATGCACGAAGAGTCTTCATCTGTTTTATTTTATTGCTGCAACACCAATGTCTAGAATAGTCCCTTGTATACTAGAGAATATAAATAGAAAATTGTGCAGTAGATGAGTATTTATAGAACACTTACTCTGTGTCAGGGCTGTGCTAAGCACTGGGGATTCAGCAGTGATATTCTCATCATAGATGCTAATAATTAATGGCTGGTGCAGTGAGTACTTCAAACACAGAGTTGCAGGTGCTAATGGGGTATATACCAAGACTATTGGCATAGCCTACTGAAGTATGAAAGACCTCTCTGAGACAGCGATGGGTATTTTATATGACTCCAGAGGCCTGTGACCTATGTGTGGTTATTACATTCAAGGGAAAGAAAAAATTAGGTCCTCTTTCAGCTCATTATAAGTAGAAACTTTCTTAGTAGTAGAAAAATGCCACCATGCCAAATGAAATGTGCTGCCTAGATATATACTGAATTTTCCATATGACAAGAAATATTCAGACAAGCTGTCAGATCACTTGATACAATAAATAAAGGGTTAGATTAGTTGATCTTGAATTTATCTACTAACTCAAGGAGCCTATAATTAATTACTTTATTCTTTCATTACATAAATATTTATTAAGTACCTACTAAATGTCAGACATTGAAAAGCTAAAACTCAGAGTGTTGTCTCTGTGAATAAAGAATGTCATAACTGGACTCATCTCTTCCTCTGTTGCTATATTTCAGCTCACAGACAACTGCCAGCTAATCTCCAGACGCATCAAGGCTCAAAATATTCAGCAATTCCCCTGCCCAAAAAGCAATCCAAACCCCTTACCTGGCATTAAAAGCCTGCTATTCTAGGCCCTAAACATTTCCCAGTACTCATCAACTCTGCCCTGTGCTGCAATTCTGTTTATTACTCAGAAGCACATAGGAAGGCATATTCCTCTACACTTTTGTTTATAAACCTTCCTCAGCTTTTGCTTTTCCCAGGCCCTTACAGTTATTCAGAAAATCCTCAGTCTGGGAGTATCAGCCCTTCCTAGTGCCAGAACTAAATATGGACAATCCCTTATATGATGTAGATGTTGCAAGTGGGTTGGGAATAAAAGAGCTCCTCATGTAAAATGAGCCTCTACTGTGGGATCCTAAAGTTCAGGCTTCTTGGGCCTTTTACAGTGATGATCATGTGATAAAGCTTCCACCTCAATCTTTTGTTTGAGTTCCACTTCCTTATTAATACTAGAGTTCTGCTCTGAGCTCTGGCTTTCTTGGCTGGGGCTCTGATCCATGGCCCAATTCTTGTCAGCATCCATCTAAGGCAGACTGGGCTCCTGGGTCCCAATTCCCTCATCCATAGCTGCTGGGCTTGGACTCCACCTAAGGTGAGCTGAGATAAATCTGTGTGGTGGGGATCTACAGATGGGAGCTCAGCTGGGCAGAGGTGTCACCTGGAATGAATGAATGCCAGCTGTGCCAAAGAGACCACTAACATAGAGAGAGAAGGGGCAGTAAATGGAGCCAAAAACTGCCAAAGAAATGGAGGCATTCAGAAGCTAATTAGGTACTAGGAAATGAGCTGGTAGGTAAAGCCATGTGGGGAAACAGAGCGAGACAGAGTGAGCACCTTGCCATGATGAGGTCTGGTGTGCCCAGTTTGTCTGTTGGTGGGTGCCAGCTTCACAACTCATTGGTAATTTAGAAGAGGACGCAAGGTGAACAGCTGGTCTTGTTCCAAAGTGGATTGATCATCCTGAAACAAAAAGCTGACATCTGTGATCAGTGAACAGCACAACTGCCTGGAAAACTCAGTTGACTTTCTTCTTAGACATCAGACTCACCTCTAAATAGGTTCATGTTCTCCATGCCACACCCTTGGATTTAGAGTTTGACTGATAGTCATTCCACCCAGAGGTAAATCCTGTTGCAGGGCCAGTTTCTGCAGCCTCAACTCCAGCATTCTCCTGTTCTTTGAATGTTTGCTGCCAAAAATGTATTTGCCTTGAGATCAAGCCTGCACCAGTAGGACAGCATATTTCACCCTATTCATCTGAAAAGTCCTCCTCTATCTTTCTGCTTCTCTTCTGTCTTCAAGATCTAACTCAAATCTTGTCTCCTCCAAGTCACTGGAACCATCTCCAAGAGATCTTTCCATCTACTGAATAGTATAATCCCATTTTACAATATCCATTGAGCATCTTTCATTTATATAACACTTGCTATATGCCAGCTGCTAGGTGTTTTATAAATATCAACTCATTTAATCTTTCTAGTAGCCTTATGAGGTAAGTATTATTACAATCCCAATTTTGCAGATAAAGAACTGGTTCACAGACAGCTTAAGTAACTTGCTCAGAGATCCCCAGTTAGCAAGACCCAGCTGGAATTTGAACTGAGCCAGTTTGGCTTCAGAATTCATGCCCTGAACTACCTTCCATTCTAGGGTGCTCCTCAGATTATGCTGAACTTGATTTGCAGACTGTACTAGCTGTAAATACACAAAAAGTAAAGACTAGATCTGCAGCTTTTTGAAGGTAGGGGTTGTGTATTTACCTCTTCAGTGTCAGGGCTTTATATATGTTACACATGTATCTATCCACAGGCATATAGTCTTTAAATACATTCATACATACTTTATGCATATAAGACATCAAGAAATGTTTACTGGTTATGGTGATATTGAAAATAATTTTGATGGAATTAAAGATAGCTCAGATACATCCATGGATTAATTAGCTCTTATCATCACATGCAATCAAGAGTAAGATGTCCCTGAATAATTCAGCTAACCTATTTATTTTTCTTTGAAACATCCAAGTGATTTGCACAAGCCACCTTCTATTTCTACAGGCCTCTTATAAATCAGTATACTAACACCTTGGGATGACATGTCCATGAAAAGTGCTAGAGAGAATGAAATTTGATATCTTTCCCGCTTGACAGATAACTAACTTATAAATAAACCGTAATTCCCCCTAAAGGAGTAAAGGCCTAGCTTTGGCCAACCCATGAATTATGGGATATATATTGTTTTACCACCACTGACAGTTGCCACTCTTGTGATTTCCAGAAGCTTGTCTATTCCTCTTGAGTAGAGTAATTCTACAGCAGAGTAAAAGGAGCAAAAATGTAAAATAGCTTGACACTGAAGGATCAAATGTCTCCTAGCAAAGTCCCAAAGAATAGATTTGGAGTTTTCCTTCATGAAAACTGTAAAATGAAATTATAAGCAATAGGCAATTTTCAGGTTGTCAAATATCCATAATCATTATTATTTCTGAACTTAATACAATGTGTTATGATTATTGTTGCTTTTCTGCCTGAAAATATTATACATTTCCACTTAAACATACATTTTATAGTTATGAAAACCCACTAAAAATGATGTAGTCAAATTTCAAAATTAGGGGTTTTTTAACTTCTAATATGTAGTTTCCAATCCCTTAGAAAAAGCTATTATAAGGCTATCATAAGGATTTTTTTTTCCTATTATGAATGCTGAAATATTTAAACATCTGAAAGAAATACGCAAATGTTTCTATGTAAAAAGAAACACTGTTCTTTGGAAAACATGAATTATATAAACTATAATTAGAGCTTCAAAACTGCAAGTGTTTAAACTAAGATTACAAATTGCTGTGTTAAAAAGATACTGAGACGCTAAGGGGAAAAAAATTAAATGCCGACTAACTAAATTAATTCTCCCACATCCCAAGCTGTTCTATCTCCCTTATGCCTTTCCCTCTGCCATCATTGATGATCACGTACATATCTGTTAGAACCTGTTTCTATAATGAATTCAAGCTACAATGAATTCAGGTTTGATTTGCCTCCTTTTCTTACCATTATAGTTGGCAGTGTCTACTTGAAAGCATACATTTCTATTAATAATCTTCAACTAAATATAGTGTACTGGAAAAAGTAAACTGAAATAGGTAAAAAAAAAATGCAATTGAATTCTATGTTTCAAACTAAACTAGAACTTGTTATTTTTTAAAAAATAAAATGAGTTTTGTGTGTTTTGGGGAGCACAGAGTAAAGATCTGGAAATTAATTGAATTTTGTTAGCCTAGATTCATACCACTAATATATATGAAAGTATGGTCAGGGGTATGAGCAGAATGAGGCTTGAATTTTCTAAAAGTATCTCTCTAAATCTAAACAATGTGCACTTACACAGATAACTACCAAATTATTATTTATTTGGGGCTGCCTGGTCTGTTTTCCTACAATAATATTTCAGCTCTATTTTAAAGTAAAACTTCAAGTTAATTTAAAAAATCCAAAAATGATTGAAAATCTCCATATGCACATTAACTAGCCATATGACTATACAGTTAAATATTTTGGTTTGGGGATGCAAAACTAGCGACTTCTGCATTTATTTCTAAAAAGCCATTATACTTTATGGTTGAGAGACCACAGGAGTTCATTTAATTCTGTTACACTGCCAAAACATACTTTAAAGAAAAAAATCATGGCTAATTGTAGGAATGAAGCTATGTGATCAGTTTTCTCTGAACTGGAATCAATGCATGCTTCAACATCTGATTTCCTAAACTCAGTTGCCACTGAGGATGCTTTAAGCACACTGTAAACACATGTCACAACTTAACATCACAGGCGGCTTTAAACCTAAATTCTCCATCCATATTACCTCCAAAAATATAGTATACTTTTAATCCGTTACTAGAGCAAGGGCGCCTAAAAACAAAAGCCCTTTTTAAACAATGGGACACACCCTTTAGCAGATTGAATGGATTGGGGTAATGATGGAGGCAGACCAAGAAACCAAAGAAAACGTGGAAGAGAACAAGATAATTGAAACAACGGTGCTGCATATTCCTGACTCAGGGCAGACAGATATTATCATGAGAATGTTTAAATAGTTTGAAGTATTTAGTCTATATTGTTAAGTGAAAAAGGCATTTGGCATTTGTCTCCAGGCTTTTGAATCCTTAATCACTGAATGAAGATGACTAATACGTCATGGACATTGACTGAGTGATCTACATGAAATTAACCTTCTCCTGGAATAACATGTCAAGGTACCACAAAGCAAAAGGTGGGAGAAGAACCAATAATGAGTTTTGAACTGACTGAGAATAAAGAAGCACTGGGTTAATTCTTGTTTTAATAAGCTGTTGTGAAATTTAAAAGATTGGCACCCCCCTCCACAATCACACATGCAAAGTTTTAAAAATATTATTATCCTAGTTATCAGGAGTAGTTCTTTATCCATTACAATTCTAAGTTCAGAAAGGAGAGGACACATCTTTCTTTATACTCTTCTCAGTGTCTACCATAGGAGGGTTTAGTCCCAGTAGATACCCAATTAGAAATGCTCACTTCCTTATATCACTCATCAATAGGGAATGCTGGGGTTCTTCCATTTCTGAGTCACTTTTAGATGTTTCCTATTAACATAGCACTGGGCGTTACTGTAAAGTACCAGTAAAAGGATAGTGGGAAGAAAGTAATTGTTACCTACACATTAATAAACTTAGGATTGTACCTAAAAAGATGACTCATTAAACCAGAAAGTTTTTCTAAATATTGCCAATGTTGAAGTAAGATACATATACCCTAGCACCCTAGGCACCCTGCTGGTCTGCAGGAAAACAATTTGTTTGAAGAGTGCTCTTCCTCCAGTGTTGTAGCACAGGTTTACAAGATACCAGTCAGGGTTAAGCAACACCAGTCAAGATCAATTTTCCTGGTTTAACATATGCCCAAAATGTTTACTGTCACTCTGAATTTATATTCACTCTTTGGAAGTATTTGCAATGGAATCTGGCACACTGAGCAACTGCAGAAAATATAACAGGGTTATAAGATGGCAATTTTATGGAAATCCAGTTATTAAATCAGATTTATTAAAAGTGCACTTACAGAAAAAGATTACAATGATTATAGAAAAATCTTGATCCATTTGTGTTAATAATTTGTGTTAGGAAGCCTTTTAGCAATTCAGTGAGTGGCACTATTATACAAAAAAAAAATTTCTAGAGTCTACATTGAAAAATATGAGAACCTTCCATATATTAAAAATAATGGAGAATATTCCTATAAAAGTACAACCTTTTCACACAAAGAGGAGAATGTATATGAAGAGGTGCTTCTTCCTTCAACTCAACATCACTACTTCTTTGATATTGATTTTTTTCACTTAATCTCTATAGGCTAAAAGACAATCTGAGTTTTGTTCTTACTTTCCCTCCAAAGTATGCAGAAATTCACAGCCTTGATAGTACTTTATTGAATTTACGTTATCCCTACAGCTAAATAGTCACTATGCATATTTTTGTGAGCATGCACAAAATCACTACAACCTAGTCTACATAATTTGGTTGTGACTCACACAGCTTTTCCCCAACCTGCTGAACTAACTTTCAAGATACCAGTCTTTTCCTTTTTCTTTTTAATGTGTATGTTCTTCAGGCAATGACTTTTGAAATTTTCTAAGCTTCCTCCCAATTCTTAGCCTTATCATATCAAAGAAAAGAGTTGAGATTTTTTTCACTGGAGGCTTTTTCAACAGATACTTGGAAATTTATGATCCCATAATTGATCTGGGCTCAACTGCATAGTGCCAAAATCTAATAAATAATAATGTCTAAATGTATATAATATCTCATAGCTTACAATGCACCTTCACAAATATTGTTTTATTTGATCATCACAAAATCCTCTGCAGTGGGTAGCGCAGATATAATCACCGTTTTATGTGTGTCAAGTAAAGTCATGATGTGATGCAATGGCAGATTTGAAAATAGAAGCCACTTCTCAAATTTTTGTCTCCCATCTACTTTTCCCTAATACACATAGCTCCTATTATACATGGGGAACTGCATAAATATCTGTCATGTCTTACTTGGATATGTTTATACATTCTAGTACCGAGATATGAGGATCTGTGGTGTTATTCAAATAAATTAGTAAATAAAGATTTTATATCTTCTGAAGTTGGTGATATATAAAGAATGAAAAGCAATTCATCTTCCCCCAGTATAATTAATGTTTCAAATGGCAAAACTAATGAGAAAATTTATTTTCAAACTATAAATATTTAGTATAAGGCCTTGTTCTCCAAGTTCCAGTTTTGCATTTACTTGTGATACAATAAATCAACATTATAAAAGCTTCATACTACTGAAAAAATACATCCAGTGTGTAATTTTGGTGAAGGAAGATTTCCATGTAGCTTTTTAGTTTTTGATGCTTTAAATATTTTAACATTATACACAAGTATATGACATATGTTTCTCATCCTTGATACCTTACCATGAAAGTTCAGTGTTAATATTATGGAAAAAAATTATACTTAGGTGTAAATATTGTCAAAAATCACTGGCTGAGTGCAAATGGGAAATCACCAGCAAAGCATTGTACAGCTTATTCAGACGAGGAACAGTCAGGAATCATACATAATGCAGCAGTGAGCATCAGCAAACAACAGACCCAGAAGATCATCCCCACCAGAGTTGGACAAAACTCCGAAAAATCCACCTGGTAAACAAAACCCAATAGTTTCCAGTTATCTTGTAAGTCCAGACAGGTCTTAGTTGAAGCCAAGTGTTCATATTCAAATCTGAGACCAAGGAAGAAAGAGCCACACACAAAAAAATAATAAGTACAATTTGGCTCCCCATCCCCTAACTCGATGAGAGCTTATCAGGCCAAAGGGATAGAGAAGTGAACAATTATCCAGTAAATTAGTTTTGATCAAGAGAGTCAATCTGGATAATTGAGGCCTTGTGATTCACTTCCACTTGAATCACCCTGAACACATTCAATATAATATATAATTATGCAACTCTCTTCTTCAGCTCCTAGTCATGGATTCATTGCTAAAAATGTGCATTAGGGTTGTGAGAGTATATTAATATGGTGTGATTATAGACCTCCTCAAAGCTAACTTCTTTTGTGTTATTTCTGAGCTTCTGGTTTCACATGGTGTCTTGTCTTGTCTGTCTCTATATTAAGGGAAAAACTCAAATGTTAATCAAAGACTGAGAATTGAATTAAGCCAGTCTTCTCTCTACCAAATATATCTAGATTGATTTTACATTGCTTTGATGCATCTAATTAGTCATATTTCAAATATAGAAATGAAAAGATATTTTCATGCAGTAGACATTACAGATCCCTCAAAAACTGAGTTCAGAAATGATTTATTGACCTTGTATATATCTGGACTTTATCACATTTACTTGGCATGTTCTTAAAATTTTTCCCCAAAATGGCTTAGCATTTTTCTTCAGAAAAAGAAGCAGAGCAAGGGAGGAATAAAAGTCTAGTCTGTTCATTTGGGATGAGTCAGAAGTCAACACACCACAATAAAGACGACTTTATGCTATTTCTCAGTGGAAAGAAGTGTTCAGAAGATACCCAATGAGAATCCATCTCTGTAGGTTTCATGGCAACACTGAAAATTTTATTATTTCTGCAGGCTTTCTCCTATATACAAGTATTAAATACCTCAAAACTTGGACTTAAACCATTTAATTATGAAGGTCAGAAAAGATTACTTATTATTATCATTATTATTATTATTGGAACACATTCTCTGAGGCTGTGATTATGTTTTTTGAGAATAATTTTAGTTAGCTTTTTGAATCAATGACTTGTTTTTAATTAATTTTTGTTTTTATAGTTCAACAAATATTGAGCACATGACATGTGTTAGATGCAGTAATATGTGCTGGAGATGTAAAAATGAATACAATCTCATCTCTAACCTCAAGAAACCAAAACACACAGCAAAACACACAGGCACACACACACACTTTTCAACAAAGTGAAACAATGGTTTGCATAAGGTACCATCAAAGAACACATGAGGGTAAATACACTAGGTTGAGGCGGGGATAGTGAGAGATCACAGAGCTCAGGAAACCTCCTTAGAATAGATAAAGCACGAGACTTGTCTTGAAGCGCAAATCAATATTCTCCAACAAACAGAAGTACAAGGCTGGCATTTGCACGAACCTGAGAGCAACAGCCCCTCAGATTGTGTGCCCCTCTCTTACCTACCCTACTTTGGAGGCTCAGAAAGAAGAAAACACTTTACATCACGCTGGTTTAAAATAGATTTCATAGAAATGTTATTCAAAATAATTATTAAATATACATTCTCAAATAACTTGAATTGTTTTATGTGCTATATTGTAGCTAAACTCACTGGAAAATATAGACTTGCAGTACTAGATTTCTTCTTGCTCTACTCATGATCTTAAATAAATATACCTGCGGGGGGCCCTCTTCTCATTCCAATATATAGAGTAGGGACCCAATCATTCACCTGATTGTTAGAGAAAAGGAACATGCGGCGGGCGTGGTAGCTCACGCCTGTAATCCCAGCACTTTGGGAGGCCAAGGCAGGCGGATCACCTGAGTTCAGGAGTTGGAGACCAGCTTGGCCAAGATGGCAAAACCCCGTCACTACTAAAAATATAAAAATTAGCCCAGCGTGGTGGCACGCACCTGTAATTCCAGCTTCTTAGGAGGTTGGGGCAGGAGAATTGCTTGAACCGGGGAGGCGGAGGTTGCGGTGAGCCGAGATCACGCCACTGCACTCCAGCCTGGGCGACAACAGCGAAACTCCGACTCAAAAAAAAAAAAAGAAAGAAAGAAAAGAAAAGGGACATGCACATACTGTTTGCTATTGCTATTTTTCAGAAACAGAATTTCTAAAATCTTAAAATTGGTAATTCCTTGGGACATGGTATAATTTACCATCCAACCCTGAACACTTTTGAGAATGAAAAGAAAGTGCTATTTATCATTTTACTGCAACAATAGGCATAAACCACGACTGTTTCAGGCAAACCAGGACGCATGGCTACCCTAATTATTCCCACTATTCTCATCAACTAAAGAACTATGCAAAACTCAGCAGCAGCTTTTAAAACAAAGGAAAATTCCTCCTCAACATCACCACTCCAGAAGCTTAGAACCAAGCAGAGACATTCTTTTACCTTGACCTCAAACAGCATGGATTCTCGGTGATGTCTGTCTATGTACTACTTTCCCAGACACGGAAGTCATGACCACAAACTTGGATGTGTTTTGACTGTCCCTCCTCAACCACTCATGCGAATCAACAAAGGGTAGTCCGGGGGAATTAACCTCACACAAACAGATATGTCTGAATAGGTCACAGAAGACCATGCTGTGGAGGGCTGCTTTCACTTAGTCTGTTGGAGAATATTGACTTTGAGCTACTCACTTCCTTCAGCAAAAATTGTTCTTTCATTTGTCACTCTGACCCATCTCAGCTGGGTCATTTTTTTTAAAGATGTTAAAGTTAAAAAGGAACTCTTGTTGCTTATATAAGAAAGAAAACAATGGTGGGGGAAAATAAACTCAAAACTCAAAACAGGTTATTTGAAGAATCTTCTCCTTCAGTAACTTTAGATATTTAAAAGGAGAACTAGGGTCAAAGATGAGTGCAAAGTAAAGAAGCAATTTAGATAGTACTTTTAGCCAACTTCTTGCTACTCCTCCCTTTTTTACCCATTGACTGCCTCTTTGATATCAGTCCTCGTTCTTCGATCATCCACTCCCTCTTGATAACAAGGCAACTCCAGCTGATATAGAAAGCTCTAATATTGACTACAAGACATTTTCTCTCTTTATTTCAAGGGGAACATGGAAATAGTGTACCCAAAGGTGGTCATAAGTAATTAGGATTTCTCTACCATCTCCCACAGGACCCACTGAGTTGGCTTTACCCTGCAGTTGAATTATTGCCTCCTGAACACCATGTTTCACTTTAATTATTCAGCATTAATTCAGAACCTCAGGTTTTTCACATACTGGAGAAATAAGAATGAATTAGGCATATTTTATGCCATCAACGGAGTTTCTTGTAATCACTTCGGGGGATAAAATGATCAGGGATTCCTATTTCCTAGACTTTCACTGCCACAAAGCAGGAATATCCCATCACACAATGTGTCAGCTAGATATGAAATTGAAAGTCTAGCAATTCTCAACATTGCCCTAGGGAGACAATCCACCAAAGGCCAGACTGCAGAAGCATAGTCACCATTTGCCGTGCCAAATATCATTAACTACTATGATATCCCTCTGAAAATCATCTATGCTTTCAAGTTTTTATGCAGTCATCTCACAGCTATGTGTTCTAACTCATTTATAATGATAGTGTATCATTAACTGATTGTTTAGAAGCCCCCTGGTAAAAAATATTTTCTCCTCCTAAAAATTTGTTGGGAAAAGTAATCTCAGAGCTGAAGTTTACAAATTCAATTTTGCCTAAATAATTGTTTTCATTTAGCTTATATTTTATTGTGCTTATTTTTTTTAAAATAAGTGATTTGTTTACATAGTTGAAAAACTGAAAGAAAATAGAAATATGTATAATAAGAGGATGGCTTCCACCTTGTTCCCTCATCTAATTTCCGTCCTTTTAAATACACACAGTTACCACTGTTATTTGCTGTGTATGTCCTTGTCATATGCTTATACAAGCAATGCAAACGTATATTTTTAATTATTCACTCATTTTTAACTTAAACATTAGCAGAAAATACAACTTTTCTCACTTCAAGGGTTGGTTTATTAGTTCTATAATTTCTCTTTTTATATTCATTAATCCCTGATTTGTATCTTTTTCTATTCTTTCTAATTTTCCTCATATTAATTTGCTATCCCCGTTTTTCCTTTTTGAGTTGAAGGTTGTAACAGAGACTATAAACTGGCCACCAAATTCTCTCTCCTGTTCTTCCTGAGTTACCTTATTCAACTCTATACTTCCCAGTCTCCATAGCAGTTAGGAATGCCCATATGAGCGATCAAACCAATGGAAAATGAAGGAAAGTGATGAGATCTTTCTCAGGGCAGGCTTTTAAAAAGAGTTTGCATCTCCTCTGTGGTTCTTCCCTATTTGCTGGCTGCAAGCAGGTGATGACTAAATCCTAGGATATAAAAGCCTAGACGCCTGAACTGCTGCACTTAGAAGTCTCCACTGACCAGTAACCTCTACCTGGATCTATTACATAAGCAAGACATAAACTTCTTTGTTATTTGATTCTACTTACATTTTGTATACCTGTTAGTATAGACAGTATGTTTAGCTCTCCTGATATTTAGAAAGCACAGTAGTTTTGCTGGATGTCTTACCATTACAATTGATTTATAATTTATGCACACCCATGATGCTGAATTTTTAGGTAGTATTTTTCTTGCTATAATATTTTTCAATAATAGCTATTTTGTATTTTCCTTTGAATACAACATATGCTTTTTTCTTCTCTTATCACAATTATTAAATGGACAAAGCCCATTTTTCCAATAATATCTCTATAATTGAGATGTGTTTTACAATCCAGGATATGTTACAACTAGAATTGGAGGTGTGTGTTTTGTGTGTGTGTGTGTGTGTGTGTGTGGTGTGTGTGTTGTTGTTGTTGTTGTTGTTTGTACTCGGTGAGTGGCAGATCTTTCCTCCTCTGTTATAACCACTGACACTGACATTCTATACCGTCACTCTAATCCCCATAATTATTTTAATTTTTGCTCTAGAAGCAGATATATTCAGTGCTCACTTCTGTCTCTTGGCTGAAGTTTCCGCCAGTTGACATTCATGACCTACCAGACAGCTCTGTGGCTGTTCCCTCTGCCTGCACAGAGGCAAACTGCTTCCTGCTAGCATTGTATCCCTCTATGCAGGCCCACCTCCTTTCCTTCTCAGAGACAAACTGAGTCTGGCAAGGCTTCTTTCTCTAGCCTGATGACCCCTAGTTTCATCAACACTGTGAAAGGCAAGGACAAAGCTTTTGCCATTTCAGGAAGTGTGTATTTGCTTCTATTTTCTGAAATCTGTTTTCCCCGGCTCCTCTTTCTCCTCTGTGTGCTTCTTCCCTTTAATTACTTCTTCATGGCTTTCACCAGATCTCAGATGCTCCTGGCAGTTCTTACATATATTTTAAAGGATGTACATTATACCTGTCTCCTGGTTCAATTGAAAAGGAAATTTGTAGGGTTTTTGTTTCTTGGTTTTCCATGCTCTTTATTGGTCTTGTTATGATTTGCAGGAGGAGAAGGGTGAAATTGCTGACTTCTGCAGCCATGTTCACACTGGAAGTCAACTTTATTTATTTCAGGGCAGTTCTCCATCTACAGATGTGATGATCCAAATGTAAAAGAAAGCAGAGTTTTATGATTTAGAAGTAAACTGAATTCACTTGAATATAACAAATGTAGATTAGAACAGCAATTTATATCTCAACAATCTTAAATCTTCATGTGGTAAAAGACAATTTTATGAGATGTGGGCATGTGTAACTTGATGCAACATTTGGAAGTAAGAATAGTTATTTTCCTTGGAATTACTTAGTGCTTAAGTAAGCAAATCCAAGGTATCACTTTTAAAAAGTATTTTTAAAAGAAGCACATGTATTTTCTCAAATGCTCAATAGACCTATAAATTGAAATGTCATCTTGGTTGTGGAAAAAGAGGATCATATTTGTTTTTACTGATTTCTTTCTTTAATACATCAGTTAACACCTGGAACAACACATTTGCAGCCAATGTGAAAGAGATTATCTACACATTTGCTTTTGAAAATTGCTAATCCTCAACTCAAGATATTCTTATAAAGAATCTACCCACTTGTCTATTAAATATGGATCAATACCATTCAAGGTTAACAGCACATCAGTCAATGCAGAAATAAAATATTTAAAAACTCCTCACAACATTAATCTTTCCTTAATTTAATTTTTTCCCTTTGGAAATGATCCATAAAGAGTAACACTAAAATAAAACAAATTTGAGAGAAACTACTTACAATACTTAGTTTTATACCATTCTATATACAAAGGATTATGTTGCCTAGTAGTATATGGAAATATTGGCTCATTCAAATCCAAGGTCTAAACTATTAAAATGTTCCTTGTTGTTATTCCTTCATAATTTACTGCCATTACTTAAATATGTGATATTTATGATAGTAATATAGTAAAGATTCTAAGAAAAATTTTCAACTCTCTCCTTAACAGATTAAAATAAATATAATGCTGCAGGGGCGTTTCTTCTCAGAAACCAGTTTTTGTTGCTTTTGACAGAATAGTGCAGCTACTTGACCATAGAATAGTTATTATTTCAAGAGAACAGGCATCTTCACGGGGAGTACATAAAGATTAGTGAGGAAAGAAGATCCACCTAAGCAGCCAGGAGGATTTGTAAAATTAGTTCACGGATGATAAATGTCACATTCAAACTGACTGAATATTCTGTTACTGCTTCCAGCCCAGGGATGACAAATGCATGGCTTGAATGACGCCAATCCCCCTTTTCATGGCCATGCCAGACATTGCTAATTGACAACAGCAATCCTCTTCTGTGTTTGAATGCAGCCTTAGAACCTTTTCAACATAGCACAGCAAGTGATCAGAGTGGGTCTCACTGGGAGCCCATTTCCCAATCTCATAAAAGTGGCAAAGCCACGATTTGAATCCAGAAAGTCTGTCTCTTCAACCTTAACCACTATAATCCTTAATCACTGTGCATAGCCAGTTTTGCTCCCTACTTCCCAAATTAAAAATCTTTTATTTTATTGTTTCTATAAATGTTCTGGCTTTCTTTGGAGAAATAATTAATGAAGTGAAAAATGTGTAGTCTTCATAAACGAAAAAAGTCCCCCAGTGACTATGCTTGAGACTGTTTCTATTACTATTACTGTTACTGTCATTTATACATTGGAATGTAGCCAAGGCCAATAGAAAGGCTTTGACTAGAATGTATCACCAGAGACCAAGGTCACTTCCACCTCCAGAACCTAGGCAGGTGTTGGAGAGGGCAAAAAGTTTAAGGTGAACCTCAGAACTGTTTATCTGACTTTATGGTAAAAGAAGGAAAGAGTTGTTATAAAAATCTCTTCCATAATTAGATCAAAAATTGATAAGAATTATGCTTGCAAAAAAAAGAACTCTTTTTCAGAGTTTAGTGGCTTATAGGTTGCTTGTTTTTGCCTTCTCTACAGTTATAGCTAGTGAAAGTCAAAGACAGCTACCTTCCCCTCTCAGAGTCATTGAAAATAAGACGCCATAATAATCACATGAGCCTTTTATTTCTAGCCTTCTTTCACTGCAGTCCTAATAAAAGTATGGTCCCCCCAACACTCAAAGAGTTGGATTCTCCCTGTGTTATGTTCTCAGTGAAAATCAAAGAAAGTAAAAAGTAAAAGCCCTGTGAATCTTTTAAGGCTCCTTCCATGAATCTGTTAAAGGACTTTTATAGAATTTTATCCCACAATCCTCTACTCTCAATATCTTGAATTGTGGAGGGACTCCTTCATAAGCCTATTTTTTTATTTTCTGAAATAAAGGGTGATATGGTTTGGCTCTGTGTCCCCACCCAAATCTCACCTTGAATTGTAATTCCAATAATCCCCACTTGTCAAGCAGAGAGACTAGATGGAGATGACTGAATCATTGGGGTGGTTTTCCCCATGCTGCTGTTGTGATAGTCAGTGAGTCTCAAGAGATCTGATGGTTTTATAAAGGGCATTTCCCCTGCCCTCACTCACATACGCTCCCACCTGCCACCATGTAAGACATGCCTTTGTTTCTCCTTCAACTTCCGCCATCATTGTAAGCTTCCTGAGGACTCCCCAGCAATGGAGAACTGTGAATCCATTAAACTTCTTTGTGTTTATAAATTACCTCATCTTGGGTATTTCTTAATAGCAGTATGAGAATGGACTAATACAAAGGTCTTGGTCTTTGTTTACTTATGGATTTTTTAAACTGGAATTATAGATTGTTTGTATTACAGTATTGAAAAAATATACATGTTTCTCTGTTACTATACAAATAATATGACACAGCTGAGTTCACCTGGAATAAGTTCTACTACATTTAGTATTCTTATTGTGAATGTGAGCCCTGTAATACCTACACATTACCGTTTCTATTTTATGCAGCATTTGTACCCTGCCCAGCCTCTCTAACACAAAACATCTCATGATCTCCTGCATGTGAACCTGTACATTGTTCACTTGTTTTTAGTTTTTTCAAAAGGCAAAAAATGTTGAGCATCACAGTGCCCTCAGATGTTGAGACACCAGTTATAGTCTGATGTTTTGACATGAACAATCTGTGGAAATCCTTTTCTTCATTGTGCAGGGAATAAATCAGCCTTGTCAAAAATTATTGTTCTAGTTGTGCTAGCCCCTTTATATCAGACATATATTCACTTCTCACAGTAGTTACCTCCTCTTATTAATTCTTCTCTGGCTTTCATGGCTGCCTTTGATATTGCTACTGCTTTTGCTCCGACACCATATAATCAATAGCTGGATGTACCAAAAATTAAATCGTTTAACGGATTTCTGGTTGAGTTCATTTAGGTCACTAGGTTTCTACTCCTGCTGGCAGCCAGCATGATTTTATATCCCTGTATTGTCATAACAATACACATTTCTGCTTGACTGCTGTCCTATGGCATGTCATACCAGGAGGCAGTTTAGCTGTGTTTTCTAAGACTATGCAAAGATGCTTGATATTAGCTATGCTTAAAGACACCTAAAGAAATACTGGTGCAGAACACATTGTTTTCTTCCTCCAGAGAGAGCTATTACAAGAAACCACCCCTAACCTGCAGGCGTATACATTATCTGCTCCAATATAAGCCTTACAGCATGAATGCATGCATAAAGCAGAGGTACTATGAAGACTTACAGCTTCAACTGAATACTGTATAACCCTTAATGTTGTGCAGCAGATGCCTGCTGATATATTGGGTATAAAGGACCAGCCAGACTAGAAATACATCAGTTCACATTACCAGTCACATCCATAAGCAAATTCAAACTGAAGGATCATAACTACTTCTTATTTGGTCATTAAATTTTATCTTTTCAAAGGAAATGTCATGCTCATGAGATGGCAGATTCACTCCCTTGTTTTTCAGACCATTCTTTGTAAGTAATTTGACCTAAAGAGAAAGGAGTCAATTAAATGGTAACTTTTAACCTCTAGAGTTGATCTCTGGCCTATCTGTAAGATATCTCACAAGGGTTCCACTGTCGTCTTGTGAAAACCTTCTTTCATAAAGCCTAGAAGGCATTAAATAGGCACGCATGTGTGCCCTGGATGAACCCTAGCTGACTAAGAGGCAATCCACAGCCTCAAATCCTGGCTCACGGCTCCTCACTGAATGTGCCCATCAGCACCTGACTTGATCTGCGACCTCTGCCTCTGACCACAGGGTGACCAACAGTGACTTTCTACCTCTTGCTGTTCAAGAGTTAAGACCCTTCCATCCTCCTGGATATAGTTGGGAAGGACAAAAAGGACTCAGAATAGTCAATATCCATCAGAAAGGAAATGCTTGTTAATTCAATGTATCAATGGTTCTCAGCCAGTGGCATTTTTGCCCCTACCCTCCTCCGTAAATATCTGGAGACACTTTTGGTTGTCATATTAGCATAGTGGTACCACTGGCACCTAGTGAGATATTAATGATACTATTAAACATGCAACCATGCACAAGACAGCACAAAACAAAGAATTATCCATCCCAAAAAGTCAATAGTGTCAAGGTTTAGAAACTGCAATAATGCTTACCCAGTGAATAAAATACTTTGTGCCAGGCACTGTAAGGTTCAGAATTGACCTCATGTAAAACTGTGAGGTAGTCCTATGCTTGTTTTTCAGTAGCTTCAAGATCACTGTGGTAACCTCATCTCACAGATACCCAACAGACTTTGTTCTGAACCTCTTCCTCCACAATAACCCGAAGAACAGCATATTTTATCCTATGGCCCATGTTCTAAGGACTTATTTTCCCAGTTCTGAAATTCTAATCTTGTGAATGCTCCTATATTATTACATTAAATCTTATTTATAAAATCATGAGATTTTGATGGAGAAAAGCCAAAGACAAAGTGGCGTAGCTAATATTCACATGTTTAACACCCAGCTTAATTCTCTTTCCCCCTCTCTCTCTTACATGCACACACACACAAACACACACATCTTCCTACACAAAAAAAATCCATAATTATCATATGCCCTTGAGAGTACAAAATTCTGGTTTTCAGGTAGGAAGAGGACATTTCTGTTTGATAATGATTTGGATAAAATATGTTTCCAAAGTCGTCATTTCTGAAGTCTACTTAGGCCTCTTAGCCTACTAAACAATCTTGATAAATTTTCAATGACCAAGAGAGTCATTATATATTTGCTCTCAAGCAAAAGTAAATTTAATCAGCTGATTTCAAACAGAGCCAGCTTAGACCAGGAAAAATAAAGATCACTCTTTTAATACATGTCCTGCAGGGCCTGCGTTGGCAATCTCTCCCATACATGGCCTCAGATGCCATCTAAATTTCACTAACTTCCAAATGTATACCTTCTAGCCAGACCATGTCCCTGATTTCTAGAGCAATCTACATATTGTCAACTCAACTTCATCATGTAGATGTTTTAAAACCAGTCCCAACTCAATAAATCCCCAACTATAATAATTCCATGATTTCTGTCTTCACTCTATTTCTGTCCATCCACAAGAAAGAAAAAGATCTTATCCACTTAATTGTGTTACAGCTTTTTTCTATCTCAACAAATTTTATTCATTTATTCAGTTATATAAACTAAAACTTCGGAAATAATTCTTGAGAACTCCCTTCTCTTCTTCCCATATACCAAATCTATTACCAAATCTTATAAATTTTCTCCTTGTCAATAACTTTCACATTCTATTTTCTCTCCTGATACCACCAAAGCCATTCACTATCATCTCTTGAAAGTACTGCCTCTCCAGTTCTCTGGCCTCCCAGAGCTCTTAGGAAAAGGCATAATCCTGCCTTCTCCAGCATTGCCATATGCTATCTGTCCTTTGCATTTTATGCTTCACCAGCTCAGGCTAGCTTTTTTTCTTCTCAAACTAACCACGTGCTTGCCTACCTTGTGAAATTGTACTTGATGCTGACTCTACTTGAAATGTTCTCTACCTGTCCCTTTGACTAATAACTCATATTTATGATTCAGACTTCAACTAAACTGTCCTTTCCTTAAGCAAACCTTCTTTGACTCTTGTCCACCATCCATCCTTATATCCACACATTTGTCTAGGTTAGTTTATTCATGCATGTTGTTAAAATGACTTCTGTTATTTAGTATAATTTCATTTAAAAAGATAAATTACTGTTTGATTAAAGTGTGATTTCTCTCACTAGACAACAAGCTAAGCATTCTTTCCTGTGTTTTAGTTGCATAGAATGCAGTCAATATCTATATGTTAAAAAAGCACATGTAATTCAGATATGACATACTTATACCACAAAGTTAAGTATTTTCCTAACTAATGCAAATTTAAGCTCAAGAAATCATTTATTCCTTCCTTTATTATTCTTTCTGAAAGATGTTATTATAATTTTCACGTTATACAGTAAAATGATATCATTTATTCATAAGATATTATAACTCAGGGATTCATAAATCAAAATGCACACACTATAAGATGGTCACAAACAGCTTTAAAATTATATTCAAAATTTTTGTGTAATATGCATTTTGCTGTGAGTAGAGTTCAAATCTTTCATCAGATTGTCACTTCAATACTAGAGAGATTTAAAAGTATGTTATCAGTGTTTAACATTTTAACATTTACTGTTAAAATATCACTATTACTGGAACTACTAAATATGGCTGAAAATGTCTATGACTGATATTGTCTCTTTAAAATAGCATTATTATTCCTAGCATTATTTGGACTATATAAACACTTGGTTAATGAAAAAGGGACACCACAGATCAGTGGAATAAGAATGTTTTTTTCAAAAAAAAATGGTGTCAAATAAACTGGATATAGATAGATACATGATAGAGATTTAAATATAGATATAGATATAATAAGTCATAAAAAGTAAACCTCACACTATATTCAAAAATCAATTCCAGGTGGGTTAAAAATGTAAATCTAGGCCAGGCGTGGTGGCTCACGCCTGTAGTCCCAGAACTTTGGGAGGCCAAGGCGGGTGGATCGCTTGAGGTCAGTAGTTCCAGACCAGCCTGGCCAACATGGTGAGACCGTGTCTCTACTAAAAATACCAAAAAAAATTAGCCAGGCATGGTAGCAGGCGCCTGTAATTCCAGCCACTTGGGAGGCTGCAGCAGGAGAGTCACAGGAACCCAGGAGAAGGAGGTTGCAGTGAGCTGAGATTGTGCCACTGCACTCCAGCCTGGGCAACAGAGGGAGACTCCCTCTCAAAAAGAAAAAAAAATAAATCGTGTATATATATATACACGATTTATTTTTTTGTATATATACATGTATATATATGTATATATGTATATATACATATATATGTATATATATACACACACATATATATACATATATATGTATATATGTATATATATACACTTTAAGAAAATTTTAAGTAATAACATAAAAGAATATCTTTATAACTTTGAAGTAGCTGAAATATTTTAAATGGGACATAGAAAGTATTAATTAAAATAGATAGATAAACCAGAATATATTGAAAGTAAGAGCTTTTCATCCAAACAAAGCATTAAGAGACAGAAGACAAACTATAGCATAGGAAATAAGTTTATAATATATTTTGTACCCAAAACATTTGTATACAGCGTATATAAAGAACTTCTAAAAAATCAACATGAAAAAAGGAAAACAGAAATTCCATTTGATAAACGAACAGAAGACTTAAGAAATCACTTTAGAAAAGTGGACATTTAAATGGCCGATGAATATGTGAAAAGACACCCAACCTCATTAGTTATCAGATTCCAATCCGCTCCCACCTGAATGGGTAAAATTAAAAATGCTGACAATACTGAGTATTGGTGAAGAACTCTCAAACATCAATTTACACTCTAACATTCCTAAGAAAAGTGCAAATTGATATAACAACTTTAAAACTCTCCTACTAATGTTTTCTAAGGCTGTATATATAAATATTCTATGACTCGACATTGCCATTCCTTGTATATATCCAGAAATAAGTAACTATATTCCTTAAAAGACATGAATGTAGATATTTGTACAGCATTATTCACAGTGGCCAAAAACTAAAAGAAATATTTCATCAACAGTAAAATAAACACATCATGGTATAGCTATAATATTTCTAAAATAAGCTAAATCTATAAAATATATAAAATGGAAACATATACATAATTTAAAAGGAATAGCTATTGCTAAAAACAATGTAGGTTAATCTCATGAAGAAAATGTTGGGCAAAAGAAACCAGATCCAAAAAGTACATAGTGAATAATCCCATTTATATAAAATTCAAAAGTCTAGAAAATTTGTCTGCAATATGGGAATTCAGCATGATGCTTCTCTGTGGGAAGGAGGAGTAACTGACTTGGAGGTGGGTAAGAGAGGTGAGATCTCAGTGCGTGTGATACTCTACTAATTAATCTGGATGATATTCACGTTGTGAAAATCTACCAAAATGTACATTTAACATTTGTAAACTTTCCTCGATGTATGTTATACTTACATGAATAAATTTATTTTTTTAAATAGAACATATTTAACTCAACTTAAAATGTCTGTATTAATAGAATAAATATATGGTATGGTCTTATATGGAGTTGGCTATCCTTTTTATTTGAATCATACAAAATGACAGTCAAATTACCAGTCACTACAAAGTGGCTTGAATTAGAAAATCCCTTTTCTTCTCCTAAGGACTTAGATGTAAAACTAGAGTACCTATAGAAAACAAACAAATAAAAAAGAAACAACAACAACAAAAAAAAAAACAGAAATCTTAAGGAAATGGATTTTCTTCACTTGATTTCTTTCAGTTGTTCCTTGTGTAACTCTCCTCATGGGATACTTGAGGAAGTATTAAAAACATATTGTTTAATTATATTTTTTCAGTTTAAGAGAGAACAATTGTCTCTAGTAGTAGCTGAGAACTAATTATCTAAGGAAACATATACTCATATACATGAGAATTATAAAGCTAGATAAAAGTTATATAAGTTTATGTAGAAGTATATAGACAAACTTCCTCTTTCTACTGATACGGGCACTGAGGTGTATCTATTTATTGTAACCAGACAGAAATCAAGAGGGCTTTCAAATCATAGGTTTTCTCAATTTAGGATGCATGAAGAACTTTCCTCTTCTTTCTCATGTCTACTCCAGTGCTGCATTTGTCACCAACAAAAGATGGCAAATATATATGACTGACTACCAGTATGGCTGGGAAATTGCTGTATATTCTCAGCTGCTAGAATTTCATTTACTGATTTTCTCATAAAATACTTAAGCCCTTACTATGTGTCAGGCACTGAATTACATGCATGATCCTTGCCATCAAGGAGCTTGGATTCTAGCAGCCAAAAGAAAGGAAAACGGAGAAAGAAAACAACCAAGTAAATAAAACAAATACATATTTTGATAAATCCTATAATGTACAGGAGGGGGAAATGAAATACAGAAAATTATAACACAGGCTAGTTTCAGCCAAGGTTCCCATGAAAGGCCTCTTTGAGGCAAGAGATGCTTAAGATGAGATCTGAAGGTTAGGAAGATGTCTATTCAAAGAGAGGATATGAAGGACAGTGAGTGCTACACAACACTACAGTAACTAACACCAATAGCTAATTCTTGCTGAACACTTAGGATTTGCTGGTCAGTCTTCTAAACATTTTACATTCCATTCTCGGAGCAACCCTGTAATGTTGAAACTTATTTTTCATGTGTATGAGAAAATAAATTTAGGTACAGAGAGCTTAGGTAATTTGCCCAAAGCCTCCCAGCTGGCAAGTGATATGGTCAGAATACAAAGCCTGTCTGCAGAATGCAGGCATTTGAGCACTGCACTATTCTCCTTCTACGGCAAGGAGACCACGATATAGGAAAGAAGTTGGTGTGTTTTCAAAAATTCTGAAGATCTGTACACACGGAACAGCATCAAAACCTTAAATTAGAGAAACAAATTGAAACCAGATTTTGCCTGGCTTTATAGCCTGTGTAACAAGTTTGGACTTTTTCTATGTGCATTGCGAAATCATTAAAGGACTTTAAATGATGTGTTAATGTATTATGGTTTGTACTTTATGAATTTCACTCTTCATGCTGCTGTGTGGAGACTGGATTTAAAGGAGAAAAAGAAGGAATGGGGACCTGTTTGGGGCAACTGCCATAGTCCAGAAGATAGAGGAGGGTAGCCCCAACAAGGAGGCAACAGAGGAAAAGTGGAAAGAAGCAGACAATTGCAAGGTATATTTTGAAAGCAGAACTAACATTATTTGCTGATGAGTTGAAAGAGTGGGAGGAGGCCGGGCGCGGTGGCTCACGCCTGTAATCCCAGCACTTTGGCAGGCCGCGGCGGGCGGATCACGAGGTCAGGAGATCGAGACCATCTTGGCTAACACGGTGAAACCCCATCTCTACTAAAAATACAAAACATCAGCCGGGCGCGGTGTCGGGTGCCTGTAGTCCCAGCTACTCGGGAGGCTGAGGCAGGAGAATGGCGTGAACCTGGGAGGCGGAGCTTGCAGTGAGCCGAGATAGCTCCACTGCAGTCTGGCCTGGGCGAAAGAGCGAGACTCCGTCTCAAAAAAAAAAAAAAAAAAAGAGTGGGAGGAAAGCACAGTCCACAATGACTCCTAAGATTCTGGTTTGAAAAAGCAGGTGGATGGAGTTTCTACTTACTGCATAGACTAGTAAAAGACACATTGGCTGACAAATCAAGACTTCTCTTTTGCAATTCTTGTTTAGTTTGAGATGTCTGTGAGATATCTAAAAAGACATGTCAGGTAGCCAATTGCATAGGCAAGTGCAGAGCTCAGGGGAGAGGTCTGTGCTGGAGACACCACACGAAAAGTGAGTTTATATGAGGAATGGAAACCCATGCAGATCGCCGCAGTCATCTAAGGAAAGAGCAGAGAAAGAAGAAAAGGCCCAGGTGTGTCATAGGAAGATTTTAATGTGCACTGAGTAGGAGGAAGCAAAAAGAAGACCGAGAAATGTACCACAGGTAGGAGGTTAACCAGAAGAGTGCCAGGAAAGAAGCATGTTTAAGGAGGGAGGAAGTGACCAATTGTGTCAACGTTACTAGTTTGAGTAAGATGGAGAGAAATATCTGTTGGATTTGGCAACATTTTGTGGAATTGTTATGGTCCAAAGCAGATTAAAAAGGGCTGGAGAATGAATGAGAGCCAATGAAGTGGAGACAAGAGGTATGGACAACTCTTCCAGATGGAAACCACTGTCAGCATCACTGGTATAGATTGTTCCACAGGCTCTACGCTCCAGAAATTACTTTCATTAGAAAAAAAAAAAAAAAAAAGAAATATGGTTCACACTAGGAAAATGGAAAGCATTAGCCAAATAGTAAATAGCAACAATCTGGCTTTCTAAGTAGTAAGAATTGAAGAAGGAGAATTATATAAAATAAATTATCAAAAATCAAGAAAATATTTGTTGTTCCTTTGATCATTTTGACTGGTATGATATTTGATGCAGTATTAAACGGGACACATATTAGTCACTTCTTGTCATGGTATACATACAAAAATCATCCTACCAATTTTTTTTCCTAAGTTCTGGCATTGGCTGGACGTTGGGGTTCACAGGCAAAGAAGTGAACAAAATACAAACCCTGTTCACGAGGAGCTAACAGTTCAGAGAGGAAAATAAAAAACATCATCCATTGTGGAAAACTTAATTTCATATCAAAACCATAATGTAAAACCAGATGCAGCAAAATGACAGGCTAAAGAACATGTGAAGGCATGCCTTTAATTTGCTATTTGGGCCCATCCCTTGAGACTCTTAACACTTGTCAATCACCTGAAGTAGGACCATTTCTATGGCTATTTTGAACAATGAGGTAAATTATGCTAACAGTATGCCCACTTTATTCTAAATAATTATAGTCTTTTGGACAGAGGTATTGCTCTATACATAACTATGGCATTTTAGAACATGCATTTTCTTGATAGCTAAAAATATATGCACACAAATCTGTATCTTTGCACACTTTGATTACCTAAACTTCTAAAACAAAGAAAGACTAAAGCACAATACTGGCTAGGAAATTTTTAATTCTTTTAAGTAAAATAAAGACATTTTATTGCATAGAACAAGTATTTTTTAAGTATTATACAAATATCTATCATTTACATAAACTACAACAGCTTATGCACTATCTTTATAATTTGTCAAGTATGTTCAACAGGAACCCTAATAAATTACGTTTCTTTTAAGGAAAGTACAACAGTTCTAAAGCATTAGCAGCCATAGCTAAATCCTCCATCAATGCCAAAGATGTTTTGTTTCCATGACTCATTTAAAATTACCCAACCTCTTCAGACGAATCAAGAAACAGCTTTGGCTGCTCATGTGGGAGAGCAGCAGGGTGAAAGGTCGTGCATCTCCATGAGGTGAAATTTAACAGCGCAGCTTCTGAACGTGTGAGACAAAAATTG
The DNA here is from genome assembly GCF_029281585.2 of Gorilla gorilla gorilla. Lineage (NCBI taxonomy): Eukaryota > Metazoa > Chordata > Mammalia > Primates > Hominidae > Gorilla > Gorilla gorilla. Next base: position 76,461,969 of record NC_073243.2, read on the forward strand.
GAAACAATCCAAATGTCTATCAACATGAAAACAGAAAAACAATTTGTGCGAGATCCACACGCTGGAATACTAATCAGCGATAAAAATGAACAAACTACTGTTACAGACTCTATTTCTACAGACACACTGGTGAATCTCAAGAACGTGTTCTAAATACATATTGTACAATTCCATTTGATTGAAATTCTTAATCAGGTAAAACTCATCTTTGGTGGTAGAAATAAGAAAGTAGTTGTACCTACTGGTAGAAAGGGGATTACTTAGGATCCTGAGGAAACTTTCTGGGATAGTGAAGCATCCTCTTTTCTAGAAGTGTACACAACTGTCAAAACCCATCAAACTGGAACGTTTAAGTTCAACACATCTTATGCTATGCAAATGTGTAATTTCTTTTAAATAAAAAGTTACTTTTTTATAAGCAAAGAAAGATGGTTTGGAAACAGATCGATAGAAGGCAAAGTAATCCATACTTTTAAAAAAAAAATCCTCTTTAGGATTTATAAATAATCATACTTTCTAAAATTCTCTTGTTGAATTTATTATCCTTTTTTAAAATTAAAAAGAGCAAGAATTACTGAAGATCCTATGAATATCTCATCAAGTTTTAGCCTTTCTATTGATGGAGGTGTTTAATATTCTTTTTCAGAGAGATCAACTGACACTTTGATGTTATTTCAGAGATGCGAAATTCTCCCGCATTAAAAAAAAAATTCCTGCATCAACAATTTTGGAAATAATGAAGAAGCCTGTTTCTCATTTTGACTTATTGTATTCTTTTCATGGAACACTTAACTCAATTAAAGTTGTTGACATGTCACATTCCAATTTTTAATGTCATGATGCAGCAATTGACCTCTTTTACTCCAGGGTATTTTTTTTTTATTAATCGTGTTTATATGGCACATGTTGGCTCAAGACTCAGAATGACAGACCCTTCGTGACTGACTTTTAATTAACTGATTTTACCAGAAATATCTTCTCAATACTATAAGACACAGAACATTGAAACACATACTGGGATTTAATGTTTTGAAACTCAGATAAGCTGGGCTCATTAAAAATTAAATAATAGTGGGCAACTCTTATTAAATTACCACCTATTGGATATGGGATTAATAAATGAAAAGGATAAAGGTTACTGGATGCCTGGCTGACAATGATCTTGTCTGAATTGAGAGTTCCAGGACAATGTTGTTTCCCATGAAAGTGCCTCCCAAATTGGTCATTCAGGTCACTATAGCAGAGACCAAGAGAGGGAGAAGGCCATCAGTAAGTAGTACCATGATAAAATTATCAGTTCAATTTCATTTTATACATCTTCAAAGAATTTGCACATGCCTTATTTAAAAAAAAGATACAGTGTGGTATATCCAAGAGGGTTATTATAATTTTTTCATCTACAAAGACATTAGCACACCATGAATGCAGATTGACCTTTTGCCCCATACCAATTTGCTCATCTTCTCACCAGGACAGCAAGTCAATTGCACAAGTCCCCTGATGGGAAGAGCAGACTTTAGTGTGTCTGATATATGCTGTTTAAGTTACAGGTTTTAGAGCTCTGAAAAAAGCTGGAAAATAGAATTAGAGCTATAGAAAAGATAAAAAGAAAGATCACTCTCACAGCCCAATTGACTTTGTAAATAATGCTGGGCTCCCCTGGGGGATTTATTGTTATCACCGAATTTACATTTTAAAAATCTCCAAAATTTGCTTCCTTGTGAAGCTTTAACCTGAACCATAAATCCTACCCAATTATAACATGTGAAAAAGTGGTTGTTAGCTAAACAATAGCTCTCATTACACAGAACATGATACTTTATCTTTGTATTACTATCATTGTTTTTGCCAACATTATTCACTTAAAAAAATCCTTTACTTTTTTTTTTAGGCAAAAACCTGGTGTCCATGGTATAGGCATTCGTTATTTATACATAATATTGTTAATGCGTGTAAAAAAATAAAAAGAAATTCATGGTAGGCAACCAAAGGAAAATAAAATTGTAAACTAACATCCTTTTTTTCCAGATAATGTGTTTCTGTTACCTTACTTCAACTGCATTAAAAAGCAAAAACAACTCAACCTCTCATTTATTTCAGACATAGTTTATATAATTGCTGTCATATTAGAGAACTTTTTTGTGCACGGAAGAGTAGTCTCACAAACTACAGCAAAACCTCATTTTTTAAAGGATTGCATTAAGATCAATGTCATGACATCAAAAAATAATTTTTCTGAAAATTTGACTCTCCAAAAATATTACAAGAACTAAAAATAAGCTTACGGACGTATCAAACATCTTTCAAGAATGAATTTAAGTGTGATGAGAAAATAAATTTACTTCACAGAAGGGGAAGAAAAATCTTAGTACATGCCACCCACGAAGAGAATCTATTCTATTCCAAACATGATGTATGAAAATACAGAAAGACTTTTTAGCCACTACCTTTGGGAAACTTTGATGCTAGTTGGAAAGATAAAATGTGCAGCTTTGAAAATAAAAATAAAAAGCTTGGAAGGGGGAAGATATCTAGAGTAAGAGAAATAGTATGGTTAAAAAACAAAACATTATCTTTTTATTAGAAACATATAAATTATGGAAAAGACTGCTAGGAACTTATTTTCTTGTTGAAGTTTTCATAGAAGTCATCATTGTGATTTGGACCTTCAAGAAAATAGAATTTCAATTAGGACACCCAAAAGAAATACTCCCACAGGAAGAAGAGCAAAAATTACTGGAGGAAGGCATGAGCATGGATTGTGAAAGTCCTTTGTAAATCCTAAAAACTTATGTAAAAGTGAAGGTTGATAATTACTGAATTATGCTGGATGGTGACAAAGGAGAAGAACTGAGATGCTGAGAAGAGCATCTGAATTGAACAGCAGCAGATGGATTTGAATAGGTAAGACAGAACCACTCACGTGAGAAAAGACAGATAAATTCGATCCTAAATCTTCATAAAGCATTGTGAAACTTTTGTAGATTTTTAAGTAGGAAGGAAAACCGTAAGAGCAGTGCTTTATTCATCTATCAGCTGTGTGCAAGATGGATTGCGGCAAGAATGCCTTGGAGACAAGGAGATGAATTATGAAGCTATTGAGGTAATCTTTGAAATCATAAGAATTTGGAATGTTCTAGGTCAGATTAACATTTATTGAGCACCAAGTGTGGTCTAGGCACTGCACGGGGCTTTAGGGATAGAAGGATGCAAGGACTCTGCTGCTTAGGATCTTGCAGAATGTTGAACCTCATTCTTCTGCAAGCTGGCAGTGACAATGTTGTCTATAAGCAGCTTTGGAGGTAGGAGAAGAGACACTTAGCCAAGCTTAAGTGGGAAAAGGAAGGTCACTTGAGTCGGTTATGCTTTGAACTGAGTCTTGAAGGTTGAGTAAAAATTACTAATGTCAGGAAAGAGGGGTCAGTCTGAAGCAGGAGGGCTTTGTGATACAAAACAGAGGACAAGGGCAGTCTCCTGGGTCATATGACAGGGCTTGATATTGATTTTTCAGAAAAAGAATACCATTCTAATTATAAGAGCAGTATTGTCAGATTTGTGTTTTAGAAGTATCAGCCAGGCATAAATTAGGACAAGATTAAACTGGAAAAAAGGAACCTAGTTAGGATAGTGTTAGAAGAATTCCAATGAGAAAGGAGCATTAGAGCTGTGCAGCAGTGGAAGTGATGGAAAAATAAGAAGAGACTCTAGAAATATTTGAGAGTGAAAATAGAGATTGATTGCGTTGTAGGGCTGATTGGATAGAAAAAGTAAGAAACAAAACATCTCAGATGATTGCTGACATTCTGTCTGTCACCCAGCTCAATGGGTGGTGTGTCAGTAATGGTCGTTTGGAATTGGAGAGGATGATTCAAAGGAGGGCAGGACAATGGATTCAGTTATGAACATGGTTAATCTGAGGTGCCTGTGAAAATCAAATGGGTAGGGGGAGCAGATTGCACAAATCCAAACATCCTTGGGGCAGTCCAGGTAAAATGTATACATTTGGCAATCATTAGCATTTAGGTAATTATAAAATGAAGGTAAGATGAGATTTCTAAGGGAAAGAATGTAGCCTGAGGAGGGCAGCGGGCAGAAGGTAAATTTCTGGGAATAACAGCAGCTAAGGGATTAGAGGAAGAAAGGGAGGTGAGGAAGGAGGCTGAGAAAAAACTGGCAAAGTTGTAGGAAGAAAACTGGTAGCAATCGAGAAGATAAAAGCCAAAGAAGTAGGAGACTAGCAAAGAGAAGCCTGTGCTGCATATAATTGACAGAAAACAGAGACTGATGTGATTCAGAGATGGTACTAAAAAATTGAGTTATAATTCCTCACAAGGACTTACTCCAGGGAACTGGGACAAATGTTCTAACACTGACGAAAACACTTGAGGTAGATGAGCCTAAGAGATACCTTATGGATGTGAGATTTTTTTTGCCTCTCCTCATTTGCTGGCCTGTCAATCGATGTGAGTCTACAAAATACTGAATAGTTTGTGACTCAATCGCATTGAAACTCAACTCCAACCCTGTGTTCAAGGACTATTAGGCTCAATCAAGGAACTCTTAACAGTTGGTAGACTTCACAAATCAGAAGGAACAAGACAATTTCCAGGAAGGACTGTGATTCTTATAGTTGTTTCCTTTCCTTACTTTATAATGGTATCATTAGTTAGACTTCCAGACACTACATAAAGTGAAACCATTCACTCAGGCTGACATTTATACAGGCTAATCAAATGCTTGTGAGGTAGAGCAAATAACTAACCATAGTACCTGAAAGAGGTTGAAAAAAAATCATAAAACACACTCATAGTGTATCCTGAAAAGCTGGCAAGTAAGGTTTCTCTCAGCAAATTTGAGACAAATTTGGAGAAAGGTAATTATGCAGGCAATTCAATACCCGCTGAAGTGGGCGTGCTGAAAACCCTCCCCCGCTTCTCCAGCACTGTGTAAGACACCCTAAAGCAAAAGCAAGCTTAAATTGGTGACAGTTTCAACATTGTCTCCTCCTCTTCAGCTGCCATATGAAAGCCACTCAGCCACACTTCTCACAATTTGCAAAATTGTGCAGATGAGGACACCTTTGAAACCGTCATATTGAAGGGAGATTGGGATGCAGGAGCATGCAACACCCTTCCAGGGCTACTGCAGGGCAGCCCCACCTGTCATTTCAGCAGGTTTCCAGTGCAAGAGAAAGACACACTACCTGTGCATGATTGATGTGGGAGCCTCCTGGGTGGCCTTATATGTCTCCAAAGTTACACTGAGGATATTCCTAAGGTATCAACCTTTATTCTTAATTTGCAGCTAGATCTAAAGATCCATAAAACTGTTTAGTTGCATGTATCTGTTTGGATTTGTAGAAAATTAAGAAACACTAACTAGAACAAAAAGAATGCCTTAAATTCAGTGTGAAATTTGCTATGGGGCAGGAAGTCCTTAATAGAAAAAAAAATTTTTTTTCTTTGTATCCTTTGTATTTCCTTTAAGTCTAGCAGTCAGTAAAACCAAATACAAGAAGTGTTAAGTATACTACACAAACAACTTTAGTCTGCAGAGTTCATGGGTACAAGATGTGCAGTCACTTGAAAACAGTACTTTGTTCCTCAATAGCATCTTTAGGTCAAGGGTCTTGGAGTATTTACAAACATGAATTACCCCTAAAAAACTCTATGAATCCACCCACGTTTTGCACTGGCAATCTTCAGAGAGATTTCACAGTAGCAAGTGCCACTGCATTGCAAGTAACTTGGGGAGTCAGAAATAAATCCCAAGACTTTTTGCTGCCTGTACTCTGCTCTAAGCATGATTTGACATTTCTGTCCTTATTTTAAATCACTGGTTCTTCAAATATTAGGAGATGTGGCATCAAAGAAGAAATTTATGAAAGTAAAATGTTGAGTCTGAAGACAAAAAAAAAAACTGCAATGATTTGAAGGTACCCAAATTCTTGCCATTCAACATACTACCTTCAGGGTTAATGTTTTAAAATCCAAAATTGCATACTATTTCCTCATTTATGCAGAAAACCTACTTTTTCTTTCTCTTTCTTGGTCTCTCTCTCTGTTTCTCTCTCTAACACTCTTGTTCTCTTTTTCTCACTTACTCTTGCTTCCACTTCAAATTTTAAAAAAACCTCACATATTAATGACTTCCTTGGATATTTCTTTTCTAGAAAAATGTACAGAAAACTCTAGAAAGTAAAATGACACCTAGGTGCTCAAATAAATGTCAGGAGGCCCATGTACCAAATCATGTCTCCTGTCTCTCCCAGAGAGTTCTTTAGTTTTTACCTTTCCTGTGGGTGGAAAGTCTAGGCACAGCTTATTTTGCCCTCTCTTCAAAGGTCTCTCACAAGTTTCCAATCAACATTTTAACAATTCTTGGACCAGAAGCTTTTCTCAAAGCATGAGAGATGCTTAAAGTGTAAAATAATTTATTCCCTTGCTTTTTCTGAAGCTGTATTGTCTTCCCAGTTCAAATGACACGATTGTGATTGGAATGTTCCTCAGCTCCTTACATTTTGGTTGTTAAATGTTTTCTTCTTAAGTCATAAATAACAAAGTGTTAATAACTGTGAAAATATAGTTAAAATCTGAAAGTTGCCCACTCCCAGCTACCCCTTACAATCATTTAATTTAGAAGACTTTCAAATTAAGTGCTCCAGAAATACTAACCCTCTTGAATAAGAATCTCTGAGAGAGTGGCCAGAGAACTTGAATATAATTGTTTTAAGTCACCAAGGGATTCTGATGTACAAGAAAACCTGAGACCAATAGTTTAACAACAGTGATCCAAAAAAGGTAAACACAAAAATCTGAATAAGATGACAGATACAATTTTTTATTAAATAGCTTCTCTTGGTTGGAAATAAAATAAAATATCCTCCTGCAATTCTTAGTGTGCACATAAGTGGATTAAATTGGTTAATGAATTTATCTGATATGCCACCTTTGCACAGTTTCCCAATGAGTGATTGATGGTTGAGCAGAACAGAAATCCTGAGGGGAAAATAGCAACTTACATAGGCTTCAGAACATGAGACCTTTGATTAACTGTTTAAAGTCATTTTTAAAAACTTGTATACCATGCAGGGGCACTTTGCTTGAATATAGATATAGATACAGATATATCTATAGATAGATAGAATATATCTATATCTATATTCAGGCAAAGTGTACCTGCATGCTATACAAGATAGATATAGATATATCTGTATCTATAGATAGATAGATACATAGATACATAGATACATAGATACATAGAGATATATTCTACCTACTTATCTATAAGCACAACCAGTGGAGAGGTGATACTCCCAAGAAAGGGTAAAATATTGGCAACTGAGGGTATTGAAGAACCAGTGCAATGCCTCATGACTTTTGGGTGACAATTCTCCATGGGTCTTTCACATTTCTATACATACATCCTCTGAGCAGAGGCATTGTTAGCTTTTGTTCTAGACTATCCTTTCAAGAATATTCGGATAGCAAACAACTTTGAAAGATAGAGAGAAGGCCTCCATTGGGACAGAGGGCAATTTGTCTCCTGATCAAAATAATAAAGATAGTATCTTTCCCTAGGGAAAGGGGTAGCTTTGTTTGCCTCCCTTCACAAGATTGGGGTTTCCCTAAGCTCAGGAAGCCTCAGCCGTGACACATCACCCACTGCATTCAGATAATCCATCTGGATCCCTATGGGATTGCTGGATGAGAGGAACTGATGCAAACGTGAAGCTCCCACTCCCTGGTGTGCAGGGCTGTGAGTGGCAAAGTCCTTTGTCTCCAACCCAGGACTCTGTGTCTTCTGACTGCATCCATGAAACTGCGGCAGGCTAGCTTTTTAACTTGCAATTTATGTAAGATCTCCAACCCTTCACAGTTCTAGACAGATTGTTGCATTTCTAAGTTCTGCTTTGTAACTAACATCAGATCTCTAGGCCCCTCATGCCATTTCCGGTTTCTGCTGTTGGCTTCCAATCAAGAATTCTCACTCTGCCTCCACTTCAGCAGCACGTTTCTGTATAATGTAGGAGCAGAATCTTCAAATGAAATGACTCTACCAGCGAACTAGCTTTTGACTGAACACAGGTATGTCCTGTGGCAGTAACTCTGCATCAGAAACTGTAAGAAAAACCCTAGCACTGTCCTTTGCTGCATAAAAGTGAAATGGCTGGTAATTCTGGCCCTGTGGATGACATTTATGGTCCTCTGCTGAAGGCAGAGAGCCAAAGGTGCTTCATATAAGGATATAGAAATTCCCTGTCCCTGGATAGTGGCCACTTAAATGTAAGAGCTTTGACCAGCAATTTATACTGGCAGCAAAAGCCGGTGGCTTTTTAAAGTGTAAAAGGCATTAGATACCTAAGGGCTGGGCTGAAGTATTTCAAGCTTAAAATAGTTCCACGTGGGAGCTACACTGTCATGGCAGCTTTGATTCACAGAGATCAAATCCACCAACGATGCTTCCCCTTTAATCTCTACATCATCACTATGAAAAGCAAAAGAGCAAGTATCATTTTTCCCATACTATAGAAACTGATTGGCAAAGTACTAAAGTAATATACCTGCTGTTATATTAATCATTGGCTAAGCTGAAATTTCCTCCCATTGACTTCTTTTGCCAATAGTTTGAAAGCTGCTAATTTTAAAGCTGAAGTAACGAAAAAAAGAATACACTTACTGTATAGATTCCAAATCTTTAGCCTAGAGATCAGACTTGACAGGTGGGAGTTCTACTTGCCAAAGAAAAATAAAGATTGTTTTCTCTTCAGAAATTCTATAGGGCAATTTTTTTCTGAGCTAGAAGTGGAAAATCCATAAAGAATAGATTGGTCAAAAGTTAATTTTGATCTCTGGGGGAATTATTTAATTAACAGAACAATTCCCCACTCAACCAACAAGTATTTGCAAAATGTCTGCAATGAACCTAGCACTAGATGCTAGGGATTCACTGCTAAATTAGGCACCCAGTGATAGCAATGTGAGGCACCTGATGGAGAGGTGGTGAAGGTTTACTACAGAAGTCGGCCAGATACATGACAGATGTACAGAGCATCCTCCAGTGGGAGGGAATAGTGGTGGGTTTTTTTTGTGTTTTTGTTTTGTTTTGTTTTGTTTTGAGATGGAGTCTCACTCTGTCACCCAGACTGGAGTGCAGTGGCACGATCTCTGCAACCTCCGCCTCCTAAGTTCAAGCGATTTTCCTGCCTCAGCCTCCTGAGTAGCTGGGACTACAGATGCCTGCCACCACACCCAGTTAATTTTTGTATTTTTAGTAGAGGCAGGGTTTCACCACGTTGGCCAGGCTGGTCTCAAACTCCTGACCTCAAATGATCCATCCACCTCAGCTTCCCAAAGTGCTGGGATTACAAGCGTGAGCCATCACACCCAGCCAAAATAGCAGTTCTTAAAAGTTATAAGCCTGAGCATGTGTATACCTATGTAACAAACCTGCACATCTGCACATGTATCCCAGAACTTAAATTTAAAAAGAAAAAAAGAATACCAAGTGGGTGATGCATTTATCTCACTGGTCCCCAGATGACTCTACTCTAGCAGCCCCTGAAAAGAATCTGCAGGCTCATCTATACCTGTGGGTTGATATGCCTCCCAAAAACTGTCTCACTCAATTGTGAAGCTGAAATAAATCATGTGTTCACCTCAAAAAAAAAGTTATAAGCCTGAGAATCCATAGGTGATGCTAGGTAGTGGTCTAAGTGGACTAAGACCATGTGTCTTAGTCCATTTGCATTGCTATAACAAAATACCTGAGACTTGGTAATTGATCAGTAATAGAAACTTATTTCTCATGGTTCTGGAGGCTAGGATGTCTAAGATGAAGGTGCCAGTAGGTTTGGTATCTGGTGAGCACCCTTTTATTGCATCCTCACATGGCAGAAGGCAGAAAAGCAAAAAAAAAAAAAAAAGCCTAAGCTAATTATGCAGCCCTTTTTATAGACTTAATTAGTTCCCAACAGGTCCCACCTATTAACTAGTACAGTAATTTCCCCTTATCAGTCAGTGTCTTTGCTTTGCACAGTTTCAGTTACCTGCAGTCAACCATAGTCCAAAAATATGTGAGTATGGTACAGTAAGACATTTTGAGAGAGAGAGATTACATTCACATAACTTTTATTCTTTTATTACAAAATATTGTTACACTTATTCTATTTTAGTGTTAATAACTACTGTTAATGTCTTATTCTGCATAATTTATGATTTATAAAATTTAATTTATAAATAAAAACTTTATTATAGGTATGCATATTTAGGGTTCGGTACTATCCACAATTTCAGCATCCACTGGGGGTCTTAGAACACATCCTCTGTGGATAAAGGGGGACTACCCTACTATCAAAATAGAAATTAAGTTTCAACATAAATCTTGGAGGGAACACATTCAAACAACAGCACCATGGTCTGTCCAAGATTTATTCAATAATCATTATTAGAAGATATATAAACCTTGGTCTGTCTCAGAAAGAATCTCTAACTATATCCCATCTATAGGAATTATTGTGAGGAAGGTGAGATTTGAAGGCTGACTTCTTCCTTCCTTTTGTTTTTACCCATCTCCTTCATCATGCCCTTGCCACCCCAGTAACCAATATTCAAAGACAGGTCCTTCCCACCCTACCATCACACACTGCATTAAGACACCTAGGCATGCCATCCTGTTGGTATCCTCTATTCTAAACATACCTATCCTCAGCCTCATTCACATAACATCTATTATTCCTATGAAGTGTAAATCATGCCTCATTTTTCCCTCCTGACCTGGGCAAGGGAGTTAAGACTTGGAATTCTGACAGAATTCAGTCATTGGCTAAAGGCTTCCCCAGGGAGATATGAACTCCCAGGTGCTTCTACCTCAGGGCTTGCTATGGATTGAATTGTGTCCTCCCAGAATTCACATATTGCAGCCCTAACCCCTAATGTGATGATACTTGGATTGGGGCATTTAGGAGGTAATTAGGGTGAAATGAGTTCCTGAAAGTAGAGCCCTGATGAGAGGATTAGTGGCCTTATAAGGAGAGATGGAAGACAGTGTTTCTTTCTCTCTCTCTCTCTGTCTCTCTCTGTCTGTTTTCCTCTCTCTCTCCCCTCTCTCCCCCAACCCACGTCAGGACAGAGAGAAGGTGGCCATCTACAAGCCAGGAAGGGTTCTTCCTCGGAAACTAATCATGCTAGCACCTTGAGCTGGGACTTTCAGCCTCCAAAACTGTGAAAAATTTAATTTCTGTTGTTTAAGCCACCCAGCCTATGGTGTTTTGTTATGGCAGTCCAAGCTGACTAAGTCAGTGTTTCACATGGCACAGGGGTTCCAGTACCCAAGGCATCATCCAAATGGAGTTGCAGCTGTGAGCCATGAGAAAAAAGGACACAGAAGCCAACGGATGCCCAGAAGGAAATGCTAACAAGGGGTCCCAAAGAATCTGGACAGAACACTGACGAAGTTTTCCGTAAGAGTTAAAGAGTAAAAGCAAGACAAATTGAGTAGGGAGCGAATGATTCTGACTATCCAGAACACAGTTTGCTCTTCAATGCAGGATGGAGGAGGTAGAGTAAGCTACTATCTGTAGTTTAAAGAAACCCAGCGGGGTGTGAGCCCCACTGCTACTGTGGTAATGGATGTCTAAAATGTAATCCTGTGGGTTTTGTAGTTAACATGCAATAGTACCAGACTTTTTTTTTTTTTTGGAGACAGAGTTTCGCTCTTCTTGCCCAGGCTGGACTGCAATGGTGCAATCTCGGCCCACTGCAACCTCTGTCTCCTGGGTTCCAGTGATTTTCCTGCCTCAGCCTCTCCCATAGCTGGGATTACAGGCGGCTGCCACCACACCCAGCTAATTTTTGTATTTTTAGTAGAGACGAAGTTTCACCACGTTGGCTAGGCTGGTCTCAAACTCCTGACCTCGGGTGATCCACCCACCGTGGCCTCCCAAAGTGTTGAATTACAGGCGTGAGTCACTGCGCTCGGCCAGTACCAGACTCTTTATGGCATGGGCATTCACATATATATCAAGAGTTTCAAAGCTCAGTCATGTCAATTCTTATTGCAGTGCGGCTGTTTCATGAGAGGCTGAGGACACTCTTTATGTTAAGTAAGGGATGGAAATAGATGGAATGAGTTTCATCTGGAGTTCTAGTTCTATCACGGAGAACATAAAATGGCCCTGTGCTGAATATAGTTTATTTTCCCCTCCAAAGTCAATTCATCACCTTCTGCATCCTATTCTGGCCTCAAAAGCTGGCCTATATGAAATTCATCAGCAGGCCCCTCTGCCCTTTTGCTTATAGCTGATTTTAGCCATTTGGAGGTACAGATAGGCAATGTGAGAGCAAAGGGAGTGCAAGTTGGCATTTATCTCTCCAGTTCTCTGTCTGCCAGCTGTCTATGAGTCATGGGCCTTCAGGGGAAAGGCACCATTTATCTAAGGCAGATCACCCCATATAGTCACCCCTTTGAGAGTGGCACTAGGCATGGTGAGAACTCTTCTTACTCTACTCAGGGTATTTCAATATTTCCTTAAACTCTGCTGACACCTTTACAAATTATCTAAAAATACCTAGTGTGTATGCGTGCACCAACTGACTAATGCCAAGAATCAAAAAAAAAGAGTTTCATAGAGTGAACTTGAAACCTTTGTAACCTTTCACTAACATACATCACCCTTATAATCCTGGAGCAACCAAAGCAGGAACGAGACCATTGTTTCCATTTTTAACATTAGCATTATACATGTTACTATCTCCAATAACCAAAATCACACACTATTCCAAAACAGATTTCCACTAAGAAGACATTTCTGGAAATCACCGAACAATGACAGCCATTACCAAAACTAATTATTTCTGAATTTTCCATAGCTATTTTTTTTCATTCACAAAATAGACTGGTTCATTTATGCTGCCGAATCTTATGATACTTATGCACCTTTATCTCTTTGATATCATTCAAATTCATTGGATGGTAAAGCACTTACTGAACTGAAATCAGGATCCAAGGTCAAAAATATTTTTGAAATACAGGAAGAACATTTATATTTTTTTTTATTATTGGGCTTCCCAGAGCCAACAGCGCATTGTACTACTTACCGTGCATTGTTAATTTCCAAGAGGAGCTACACTGCTATGAAGTGCCTTCCAAATATATTTGACCAAAGAACTTTTATTGTTTTTATAAAATATGTATTAACATCTCTTGCAAAATGAGGATTTGGCAGAACTCTGTTAAAGAAATAACACACAAGAGAGTAATGGTTCTCAGTGCTCCACATCTCAGCCACCCCCTGGGCGATCAGCAAATTGGTGCCAGAGACTGCATCTTTGCTGTCACTTTACACCTTGCAGTTCCTTCTATATAAAGAAAATTCCCATGTGACTCTCTATCACAGCCTCCACTCATTCAATCTTAGCACTTCACTCTCTACAATATTATTTGTGTGCACTAATTTATCATATTCCATGTCCCCCTGCTAGGCATGTGTAAGCACCATGCAGGTAGAGATGTCTATTTTGCACACTGCTGTCTACCCAGCACTAGAGGAGTGCCTGGAATTCAGTAAATATTTGAAATAATGAAGGACTCCTGCAGAAGATGTGGTTAATATTTTGTCAGTTCAGTATAATTCAATATGTGTGTGTGTGTAGACTGACTCAATCAAACCACCAGACAGTCTATCAGTCCCAGAATGGAAATGCTCTGTTTGTGTGAAAATATGCAGGTTGCGCTATCATATTAACGAAGCTTTGTTTTTTGGCTTTGACTATACTTACAAACATAAATATTTTAATTATGTATTACATTCATTATACCACATATAATCTTTTTAGAGAAAGCAGAGTAGAGAAAAAATATCAATAAACTGAATGCATCATTGCTATTATTTCCTCTGCAACCTGGGTCATTATATATTGTTCATGCCTGCCTCACATATATTGGTGACAAGGTTGATTAAAAGATGCTATATCAAAGGATATGAGGCTTAGAAGCAAAGAAGAAGTGTGTATTAATATTAGTTTTTCTTTTTAATAGGTCTCTATTGGGTAATTCTTTGTGAAGATATGCATAGTAACAATTGGTTAGGTTGGATTCTGTAGCAGAAATGAGGGATGTTAGGTATGTTATATAGCATGCACATTGCAGTATTTCACAGCAAACAGCAGTCCTGGAGGCCAGTAGCTACTGATTCAACTGAGCAATAAAGCAAATCTCATATGTTAGCCACCAACCCTCTGACAAGCCATGCCTGCCATGAACCGTGGGTGAGAAATGTGGTCATGCTTCTAAACCAATTATTCTAATCAAGGCTTTGATTCAGCGTGCTCAAAACGGAGAAGATTGGCCAGGGAATTTCCCATTTAAGAAAGAATGTTGATCAGTATGAATCTGATGCTTATCTTTAAGGATAAGATAATATATCACACATAATGACACAATAAAATATATTCTACTCTAAGAAACTTAAATATATGAATGAAGTTTCTGAAAGAGATTTTTTTTATTCCGTTCAGCCATCTTGTATCTTTCCTCTTTTCCCTCTGTTTATCAACCCTTGAAAATGGGAATGCTATGATATTTAATGTTTACTTCTATGAAAATAATATTAGTCAGTGTTTTCCAGGGAAACAGAATCAATTTATTATGACACTTGGCCTATCCAATGACGGAGGCTGAGAATTTCCAACAGCTGCTATCTATACACTGAAGAACCAGGAAAGCTCGTGGTGTAAATCAGTTTGTGTCCAAAGGCTGGAGAACCGGGGGAGCCAGTGGTCTAAGCCCTAAAGTGCAAAGACCCAAGAACCAGGAGCTGCAATGCCTGAGGATAGGAACAGATGGATAACCCAGCACAGAAAGAGAGAATTCAGTCTTCCTCCATCTTTTTGTTCACTTTGGGCCCACAACAAACTAAATGGTGCCTTCCTACACTGGTGAGGATGAATCTTCTTTTCTTAGTCCACTGATTCAAATCCTAATCTCGTTCATAAACACCCTCCCAGACTCACCCAGAAATAATGTTTTCCAGCTATTTCGGCATCCTTTACCCCAGTTAGGGTGGCACCTAACATTACCATCACACTTGTAAATCCTATAACATTGTTTCTATACAAGCACTTCAGTGAAAATTATCAATGTTGCTATGTCAAGCATTTCACATAGGTAATGATACCCTAAGAGGCCAAATTTTCCCATTCACCATATTAGTATTTTTAAATGATTTTAGTGATTGGATGATAAAGATAAGAACTTCTCAATAATGCAGACAGACTCTGAGGAGTGATGAGTCATTATAGGAACACCATAACCCAATCAAGAGGGCAATCTAGTGACTTACAGCATCATTTGCCCCTTGAAGGCACGGCTGCTTGGAAGTTTGGGCTTGGCTTTCTTTTTTGGTCTTATCAAGCTGACCAGGCACAGTCCTTGAGTGCCTTTATGGTGTGTATCCATTTAAAACTGAGCAATACCACTACTGGCCAGAATTTTTGGTAGATCTCTGCTGTAATCAATGCTACTACAGAAGGCTAAGACCAGGAAAGTGGTACTGAGAAAGGGAACATCTCATTCAGCTGGACACAAAATGAATCTATCAGTAGAGGAGAAAGGGAATGCACAGAAGCTAAATGCAATAGTTTTTTCAACTTCTTTGCCTTCTGTCACGTTGAAGAAACAAGGCAGACTTAATGTAATTCCTCTGCCTGGATGAACCTGTTCATGGTTTAGACTCTCTGCACTTTTTTCTCTTTAACTTAGCTGATCAGAGATATGTCCACTCAGTGCTATAGCTATGCCTCAAATGTTATGTCTCTCCCACACCAGTGAAGTAGACCTCCAACATAATTATACATTTCTTACACTTAAAAATCAAGATCATCAATAAATTTGCAGTTAAAAAATTAGAACTTATTAAAATAAGTTACCATAATTCACTTTCAAAAACAATGTCACTGAATTATAAATGACCACATTATAAAATATGTTATAGATAAGTAAACCCTTGAGAAAATGTTTGTGTTATAAAGAGAATATTTTCATATCCTAAGGTCTCCATTGACAGTATGTGTATTTTTAAAAATAATTTTACTGGTGGGATGGCAAATTTACCAGTTGGATAGGCTCAATAGCCCATTTGAGTTTTACATAGGCTGACATAGACTTTATGAATTCTGTTTGAGAAATTTCATTTGTCAAATCGTAGCATGTGTCCTCATCCATTTAAATGCCAATTAAATAATGCCGTCATCCACATGTATAGTTACCATTAAATTATCTGCACAAGATTACATACTCTTAATAAACATTGACATTTAAAAATGAATGTATTGATGTTTTTAAGACATTCAAAAATAATTAAAAGTTTTGTAGCCTCCTTCCTTTTCATATCACTGAAACAAATGTGAATTATTTTACAAGGAGAGAAAAAACAATGGGTCAAGTAGCAACAGGTATTCTGGTACTTAGATAAGGATTCCAGATGCCCTGGTTCTTGACAAACTGTTTCTGTTTTGTTTTGTTGTGTTTTGTTTTGTTTTGTTTTGTTTGTCTAAGATTTGGTTTTTCTTGACCTCAAATATTTTCTCTACAGACACTTACAGGCAATGGATTTGAAAGTGCATTGTCCCAAGAGGAAGTTCTCTTCCAAGAGCAATATTTCAAAGATTTGTGCACAGCTTTGTAAATGTCCATATTAGCATTTTAGCTTAAAAGGAATACAATGTTTCACAAACCACTGACATAATCTCAGCATTTTTCTAAAATTACATATGACCTATACCTTCATAAAAGCCAATAAAAATTTGTTCAATTACTACCCCCAAAAAAAGTTGTGTCCTGCTGGAATCAACAAGGTTTGGGAAATTATGACTAATTTGTTAAGAATCAATTCAAACATATTTTAGCCCTCTGTTAATATAAATACCAAATACAGACATAATATTAATAATTTATGCCTGCAGTTTCACAACCCTTATACCAGGCTACTATTATTTGTTAAATATATATATAATATATATATTTAAAAGTGTGTATATATAACATACGTGTATAACATATGTGATATATATACATATTCCTTGAAAAATTATAGAAACTAAGACATAAGTTTGTACATATCCTTTCACTTCATGTGTGAACCCATGTTTACAGAGCATTTTGGTATTAATGGCATAGATTTCACTTTCTTCCAAGCCAAGGGGGTTCAAATTCTTCTTCCAAGTAAAGGAGCCTTCTGATTTCAGTTAAGTTTTGTGATTGCCCTTGGAAACATCCAATGGGCTGCAGGAAACCAAGTGGTATTTTCACGATGGTTGGTCCTGCTCAGTATGAAGTGAAGAAAGAGGGATGGAGAAGGCGTGGCCAACACAGTGCTCCATAACACTCAAAACCGTATTGTTGATCTTCTCTCCATCATTATCCAACCTACAGATCCTTATTCTCACCACTCTTTGTATTGCTCTTACACTTTCATGCTACAGCAAATGCATATTCTACTCTTTTGTCCTTCTTTCCTGCTAACTGTTTCTAAGGACTTATTGGACACTCCTTGGCTCTTAGGATAATCTTGAAGATGGGAGAACTTATTGAACATGATTAGAAGGATCCTTGATACTCGAGAATGTTGGCTGTAACATAAGAGGACATTCAGCCTTCTCAAGTAACAATAACAACTAATATTCTCTTAGAATTTCTTATGGGCCTGGTGAGCTAAGGTTCTCTTTGAAACCTCAAAACAATTTAAGAGATAAAAACTATTCATGCATCCCTTTATTCATTTAAAGGAGTGAAAGCAAGTACTCCTGACTTACCAGTATCATGCTACCTGCAAGGTATGCTATGATAAACAAAAGATCCATTACAATGCCTTTACAGAACTCACAGAAAAACAGTTCCACATATAAAGCAACAGAATTGTGATTTAAACTTATGATATGGTTTGGATGTGTTACCACCCAAATCTCATCTTGAATTATAGCTCCCATGATTCCTACATGTCATGGGAGGGATCCAGTGGGAGGTAATTGAATCATGGAGGCAGGTCTTTCCCATACTGTTCTCGTGAAAGTGAGTAAGTCTTGTGAGATCTGATGGTTTTATAAACGGGAGTTTCCCTGCACATGCCCTTTTGCCTGCCACCATGTAAGACATGACTTTGGTCCTCATTGGCCTTCTGCCATGATTGTGAGGCCTCCCTAGCCTTCTGGAACTGTGAGTCAATTAAACCTCTTCCCTTTATAAACTTCCCAGTCTCGAGTATGTCTTTATTAGCAGCCTGAGAACAGACTAATACACTTTACATCCTCTCAACTACTAAGATGCATGGCCTTAACCACATATCCCACTAAGGGACATACAAAGCTGTCCATGTCCTTTTCTAGCTAAATAATTGATCAGATGTTGAAGCTTTAAGCCAAAGATCTTCATTCAAAGCCCTCCACTGGGTAGTTATAAATTTTGTTCATCACTGTAACCTTGGGGAAAGCACTTGTTCTCTCAGAGACCCAATTTCCCAACTCAAAAATGACCTTGCATGATTAGGTGATCTTTGAGTCCCTTCCAGCTGTGGAATTTTAAATTTCTTGATGGAAACTGGTTCTACATAACAGATGGGCCCAGCAAGATTTTTAAGTTAAGCAACCTATGAAATATGGCCTGTCCATTCACAGCTAAGGACATGGGCAAAGTAGGGTAGTTTAGCAGGATAATGGGGTCAGTGAAAAAAGGAGCTCATTCCATGACACAATTTTCTTTTATAATACAATTCTGTCCTTGATACTGAGCATGCATTTTGATGACCATTGCCCACTACAGCACTATATTCTCAAATGGTTAGAATCCTCTGCTATTTTTAAGGTAGGGAAAGAGAGGGAGAGAGTTAGGAGAGAGTAGCAGAGATGTGATGAGAATAGAGATAGGCCAAGGAGCCCACCTAGTGAATTACATAAACACAGAAATGCAAGAGTACAGAGAATGGGTAGAGAGTTACAAACCAAAGGAAGTGTCAATAACATTAAAAGATTCCTCTTTAATCGTTTTTGTGGATGTAGGATTTCCGAGCTGAAGAGTATTTGGAAGATTCATATGTTATGGAAAATGCATAGACTGAATTAAGATAGACCTAGGTTTGGGGAAAAGCTATATGACCTTAAAATTCTGTTTTAATTTAACTTAGCCTCCATTTTAATATCTAGAAAATGGGAATAATAATACCCATTTGAAATTTAAATAGACATTGTATATAAAAAAATGACATTCAGAGGCATTCACAGATGAGGTTCCCACCTGCCTTTTGCTTAGAAAACTGCAAATCAAAGAGATTAAGTCATCTTCCCAAGATTCCACAGCTAGTGTTAGAGTCAACTTACTAGAAAAAAAAAAAAAAGACAAAGAATGTTTTTCTACCTTCCTACTAGTCTGCTTTTTCCTTTCTTTTCCTTCTCAAATTAAGATCCTTTCCTCATTGTAGAAAGCCAAGAGTGTTAAAGGTACTAATCTAAACCTTGTACTAAATAATAAGTTTATTCAAAACTTTATCCACTACTATTCCTACCTCACATACTTGCATTTATGTTCCTTGCATCTGTTTGGTGTTCTTCATGAAGTTTGAAACAAAGGCATATAGGACCAAATAACGAATTAACCAACTCAGTATCCACTGGCACTATCATTTCTTTAAAATTTTTTACAAATGCTTAATGACATTACTAAGGGTCAAATGTTTTAACCTAACCCCTTTATGAACTTGTCCACATTCATGACTTATACTATAATTTCTATTATTCAAAGGGCATATTTCTATAACACATTTCCGAGAAACCTTAACCAAGCATACTATCTTTGCATAGAGCCAAACGCTCTATACGTGGGATACAGTAAACTTAAGAGATGTTTTACAAGGCTAACCCTTAGGAAAAGAGATTTTTTATGGATTTGGATTTATTACTGGAGATTCCCTGTACCAAAACTCTGTCCTATTCCACAAATAAATACAGAAGCCACTAAAAATGAATGTCACTAACTCACAACTCCCAAACCGACAAACACTCTTAAACCCACTTTTCCTTCTTACCATGAAATCAATACTGTATCCTGATATAACATGAATCCTGCCACCCATGATTTCCATGTCTTCACCTTTGTTCGCTTAGGTCCCTGGCTTGGTCATTTATAGCTTCTCTCTTTAGTATAATCAATGTGTTTCTCTCTACTGTCTCCTTTCTGTTCGCCTCTAGACACACAGATGTCTCCCATCTTAGAAAACCTTTCCCTGTTCCCCTATCCAGCTACTGTCTTATCTCCACCCTCTCCTTCAGAGCCAACTACCTTGAAATATCTTTTTATATTTTCTGTTTTATTTTATCCACTTCATATGTACTCTTCAATTCACATCACTCTTACTTCTCCCCCTACCACTTTCTAAAGCATTTGCCTGTGTCCACTTTCGATAAATCTATTAGAGGCTTTTACTCTTTATATGACCTCACAGCAGGATTTTTTCACTAATGGCTACTTCTACTGTTTTTGAAATATTCTCTTTTCCATCACTTTTAGGTCATCATAACCTATGATTGTTGCTTCTGTCATTTCTAATAGTATTAGTAGTAATAGCAATAGCATATGATGACTTCTGAACCCCCCTTTCTAACCCAAATCTTTCCAATGAACCTGAGTCTGGAACTTACTTTTCACATCCACCCTAAACTAATCCAGTTCAGAACTTACCTCCTCTCCTCCAACACTTCCTCAGAATGTTCTCCTCCTCTTACACTCCTTGGCTCAGTGAACAGTGTCACAATCCACTTCTTAGCACAAAGCATAAACTCAATGTCACTCTTTACCATTTTTCTTCACTTTCTACGTCCAACTAATCAAATTCTGTTGATTATATTTCTGTCATGCATTTTTAACTCACTTATTAATCTCTATCCCCACTAACATTCTTCTAGCTCAGTGCACTACCATCTATTGCCTTGACATAC
This sequence comes from Gorilla gorilla gorilla, assembly GCF_029281585.2. Lineage (NCBI taxonomy): Eukaryota > Metazoa > Chordata > Mammalia > Primates > Hominidae > Gorilla > Gorilla gorilla. The sequence goes on from NC_073243.2 coordinate 76,482,950, forward strand.
TCACCAGTCTCTTAACTGAACCTGGACGTTAGTCTCATTCCTTCTAAAACATAAATCCAGCTATATGGCTCCCCTAGTTAAAATCAGCAATGCTCATAGGCTCAAGTCCATCTCTCCATCACTTCTCAGCCTATCTCCTTTTCATTCTTTGGATTTTAGTTTAGATGTCACTAAGGTCTGGATCAGGTTCTTTCTCATATGCACCCACAGCATCCTAGCTTCTACATTTGTTCTGTGACATAGCAATGACACTTGTAATTGTCAGTTTGCCTGTTTATAATCCTAAGAAACCAAGATTCAGAAGGGTGGAGCTGGTCTATCTTGCTTTTGCCATATCTTCAGCATTCATCTCGGAAGCGAGCACAGAAGTTCTCTCCACCAAAATGTCTGCTATATTGCACCTCCTCCCAAGAAATCAACTTTTCCTTTGTTGAAACTGCCCAAGCTTTTCACTTTAACCACACTTTCCCCTGACACACTGCTTGCCTTGCCAACACTGTACTACCTTCTCCATGTCTGGGGCCCCTTGCTAATCTAAACTCATTCGATTTTTTTATTTTTTTCTTTTTTCTTTTCGAGATGGGACTTGTTCTCCAACCCAGGCTGGAGTTCAGCAGCACAATTATAACTCTCTGCAGCCTTAAAGTCCTGGACTCAAGCTATCCTCCCACCTCAGACTTCATAGTACCTGGGACTACAGGCACATGTCACTTGGTTCTAATAATTTGTGAGTTGTTGTTGTTGTTTTTAAATAGAGATGGGGTCTCACCATGTTGTCCAGGCTGGTCTTGAGCTCCTGGCCTCAAGTGATTCTCCCACCTCTGCTTCCCAAGTAGTTGGGATTACAGGCATGAGCCACCACACCCAGCTTGAACTCATGGTTTTGGACACAAATATTGAGACACAATATATAGAACTGAGGTGTGAGAGAAGCATACAGGTACTCACTTTCCCCTACATGTTCTTTTCTTTTGATAATTACCAATTATTTTCTTTCTATCTCTAGTTTAGGTGTTTTACTTCAGTCCTTAGGCTGAATTAAAATATTTCACCACCCCAAATAAATAAATTTAATACTCTCCAAAAAAAAAAAAAAAGAAAAGAAAAGTCCTCCTATTTTGTCCACATGTACTTAACAATAGATTTTTCTCGAGACTTCAATTACCACATCTTCATGAAAGATCCCAACACTAAACTTTTTTCTGGGTTCTGTATCTCAACTCTGAACTCTTTTCTAAGTTCTAGATCTGGATCTTCATCTGCCAATTAAATATGTCCACTCGGATTTCATCACCATCTTAAATTCAAAATGTTCCAAATAAACTCAAATTTTTCTAAACAAACCAGCATTCTGTACCATGCTCTTCCAACTCCCTGCCTTCTATATACAACAAGCCAAGACTTTCTTTCTCAGCTTTCTTTGATATGTGTTTGACTTTTTGTCTTTTCTCACCTGGGAAATTCTTCTTTTTATAAAAAACAGCTTGTGTTTTTCACATGACATTATTTTGGGCTATCCAATATCTGTGGACACTTGTATTAGTCTGCTAGGGCTGCCATAACAACTACCAAAGACTAAGTGGCCACAGAATGGATCAAGGTGTCAGCAAGACTGGTTTCATCTGAGGCTTCTTACTTAGCTTATAGATGGCCCTCTTCTCTTGATCTTCCTCTTCACATGATCTTCCTCTGGGCACATCTGTCCCCTAATCCCTTCTTCTAAGGACACCAGTTGTATTGGAGTAGGGCCCAATCCCAATGACTTTATTTAACCCAAATTACCTCTTTAAAGACCCTATCTTCATATACAGTCTTATGTTGAGGTACCAGGAGTTAGGATTTCAACATATGAATTTTAAGGGGGCACACTTCAGCCCATAACACCATTCTTATACAATTGAGGAACCTCCTACATTATAAATCTTTTCCTACCATCATTGAAGTCAAATTTTCAGACTCCTTTGCATGTGACTTGAGCTCACTGGCAACCTAGTGATGTAAAGAAGGCAGGACTCTGAGCAATACAATCTGGAGAAGACAAGGTAGGTACATCTAGTTTCCAAAGGCAGCAGTACCAAGATTCTTGCTTTGTATCTAGTAATCAACTATGGTATAAGTGGCATTTCTCCTGGAAAAGGTCTGTGGTAGAGTTTGGTGTACTATTCTGGAAAGTCTCCACAACTAGTGTTCTGAACCTCTCAGAGAATCCATGAGTTATTTTGCATCTTTCTTAAATTTATCTTGACATAAATTAAGGGTCTGTTTCTGTTGTTTGCAACTAAGGACCCCAACTGATACCTTGAATTTTAAAGTGATTTACATAATCCTTATCCTTATTGAAGTATTGTTACAAAAGAGATTAATCAGAATCTATCAATTACTAATATTAACTTCATAAAACAACCTTCTTTTTTCTTGCTTTCATTAATTATAAAAAAGGCAACTCTCAGCCCATTATAAGTATCCTAATTTGGATTTTATGAAATGCATCTTTATCTAGCCTTTCTGAAATACTTTCACTCACTACAATAAATCCTGCCAGGTGGATTTGTTTAAAGTACATTATTTTTAACCAGTACACTACCCTGCCTTATTACTTTCAAAATCTAGCCATTGCCTATATGATAAAGTTTATATGCCTCTTGTGTGCATTTAAGTTTTCCTCAGTCTAACTCAAGTGTACTTCATCTTCCATTATAAACTCTCTCCTTCTTTTAAGAAACATAAAATAGAGCAATCAAATTTATTTAACACATACAGTGGGTGGCATTCTCAAAAACCTGTTAATAAATGTTTTTTCTTACTATACGTAAAACTGTAGGTTTATTACCAAATTTTGCATATAAGTAATCAGACTAGAAAAATTAACTAAATTTCCTAAGGTCACACAAATAATAAATGATAAAACTAGGTTTTGAAATCAAGTGTTTCCTAGCCTTTTCTCGCCTTGTGATTCTCTTCACTGTTTCCCATATATTTTCCAGCCTCTAAGCTTTTCTTATGCTGTGCTGTGGCCTGGAATATTCAACCAATCCCTGCTATGTTTATCCAAATATTACTCATACTTTAGAGTCCAGCTCAAGACCTTCAGCCTCAATAAGCTTCTCTGATGTCTTCAACTAATCTGATTTTTCTCCTGAAACCTAGTATAGTTTTTATGATCACTATCACTTTCTTTGCTATTTTGTTATATATTATATCCTATTAACCACTTCTTATGTATTTGCATTTCCTCCTGTTTGTGAGAGTCAAATCCGTTAGGTGTGAGATTGTCATCCTTTGCGTGCTCCTAGGTACCCTGCACACTGTTAAGTACAGAGGGAGTGTTGCTACACAGCTATCCAATTGAATATTCCCCATTACTGTGCCGTAAAAAAGGATATTAACATCATGTTTTACATTACTTTTAGCCTTCAGGTGAAAGATACCTCCCAGAGGCCTTGAATGAGCGTATCTTTGATATTAACTTCTTTTTATAAAGGGAAAAGATTCTTACACATTTTTATCATTTACCTTCCATTCATAGGGACAAATATATTTTCAAAAGCACTTTTGAAAACTTCAGCATGGTAGGCAACAAATCTTAAGTCTATTGGTAAGCTGGGTGATTCGAGTTTAATGGAAAAAAAATAGTCTGTGATTAAGAAGTTAGTGTACAGCAGTTTATAGCAGTTTTTTTAATTCTTAGAAATCAAATGGGCTCATTTCATTGCCTCTGCACCATAACCCACTGAAAGCAATAGACTTCCAGAGATTTAAGGTAGGTTTTTAAAAATGTGATTTTAAGGCCAAGAAAATATGAATACAAGCTCGTTAAAAAATATTTTATGTTTCTTGCTAATCCACAGACCACAACCATATGGAACTAGCCACTCAACCTCTGTAATTAGACTCTTATACATCAGAAGACATAAGAAATAAGATATTCAGAGATGCACTGGTACCTGACTACATCAAATTTGCTTTTGTAAAAAAGTGTCAGTGACCATATGAAATGGCCCAATTACTATCCTCTTTTGTGTAGAATTCCAAGCTCCACTTTATCCTTTGTGTGCATGTAAAGTACAAAAGAATGACTGTTTGAACTATAATTTTGTGCTTCTATCCTCAGTAATGCAAACATTCTTTCCATCACTGATATAAAGATCTAAATTTTAGTTTTGGAAATATCAGCAGTAATTTAAAATTATTTTAAAATTCTGTATAAGACCATTGAATCTAAGTAACTTAATTGCTCTAATGTTTACTCTCCATTTTGACTGTACATCACAGCACCCCTTGAAAAGAGAGTCAACAGTATTCACTCTGGCTGCCCCAGTGATTACACAACTGTTACCTAGATATGGAAGCTGGGAAATTCCAACAGATTTTCCTCTTTATTCATGACATAGCCCAAGTCCACTTAAATATTTGCCTGGTGTCTTTTGGTGTCTAATTGATATGAGTAGACTGTCTGTGGGAGAATCAAGTCATACATTCTGGAGAGTCTTTGTAAATAGTTTTGCCTACAACTAACCATGGTATGATATGACATGATGATGGGAAAGCTGAAAGGGCTACGCTAATTATGCCCCAATTATGTTATCCTATCATGTAGCTCTAGAGTTATTAGAAACCAAGAGTTCAGAAGGAATCATATAAAAATTTAAAATTCTGTTAGCATAATGATCATTCAGGTTACATTTCTATTGCTTATGTTTTATCATGGGATGGGACTAATATGAGTTGGTAAACCTTCAGACACATGTGCAAGCTACAGGGTTAGGTATGTAGGAAATGCCCCTCAAAGTTTGTGTTGGAGTAAAGCTAAGTCATTCCTTTCCTTCAACTTGGGCAAACAAAACTCAGAGTGCAGACAAATAAACAAATATATATATATATATATAGATGAGGAAGATAAAGCCTGATAACACGTCTGAGATGTGTAAGTCTTCTTTCCATCTGGCACATCTTTGAAGGGCCCAGGATACATGTAGGAATTTCACATGTGAGAAAGATCGCAAATATTAGTTGAGGACCACTATGTGCTGGGCACTGTGGTAGGCACTGAGAATTCAGTGCTGTGGAGATACACGGCTGATGAAGAAGTTACAGCCCAGCAGAGAAGAAGCTCAATAAACCAATCAATTCACAAATTACCAATTAATAAAATTTGCACCAAGTGCTTCAAAAATAAGTAAAAATTTTGCATAACCATAGACATTACATTTGAGTAGTCAGAAAACATTTTCCCAACAGATAATATTTAAGATGAGGCCTGAAAAATAATTAAAATTGACATGACAAGGTGCATTGTGTATTTAACATCGTTCTATTCTTTCATTTTATTTTAAACATCAGAGAGCCCTGTGTATATCTAAAATCTGTTTGGAAGGACCAAATAAAAAGTAAGAGATTAAAGATGTGGCAAAGTGGAGGATTCATGCATAGTGTAAATTCCCTGTGAAGTTAGGAGAGAAGTGGAAGGTCTTATCTGACCTTAGATAAGAGAAGAGATGCCTCCTCTTAGAGTTTCTGCCAAATAATTTAAATTTCAACTTCACTATGGTAACTTGCCACCCATGGTTTTTTTTGTTTTGTTTTGTTTTGTTTTTTTGGTTTCTTTTGAGACGGAGTCTCGCTCTGTTGCCCAGGCTGGAGTGCAATGGAAAGATCTCGGCTCACTGCAACCACTGCCTCCCGGGTTCAAGCAATTCTCGTGCCTCAGCCTCCTGAGTAGCTGGGATTACAGGTGCCCACCACCATGCCCAGCTAATTTTTCTATTTTTAGTATAGACGGGGTTTCACCATGTTCGCCAGGCTGATCTCGAACTCCTGACCTCAGGTGATCCACCTGCCTCGGCCTCCCAAAGTGCTAGGATTACAAGCATTAGTCACAGCACCCAGCCCCTATGTTAATTACTTTATATGATTTCAAATTATGTTAATACATCATCTCCTTAATACATGATATTCACACATATATGAATCTATGAATATCTATGGATATATCTTCTAACGCAAAAGTTTGAATATACAGTTCTTGATATTCTTTCACATCAAACACATTTGCAAAGGTTGATAAAATCATTAATTATTTATATGTAGTAAGTATTCTGCTCAGTTGCTTCTGCTATTTATAAACTTTAGCTCTGCCTGTGGTCATCTATCATCTGCATGAGCTGCTATTTCTCTGATTTCCACATATCAAGATTATCTAAATACTTTTCTAAATGTGTCCTTGTAGCAGTATTTTTTTCTTTATTGATGTTTACAGAGCCAATTTCCAGTCATACTACCTAATTGCTAATCCAACCAAGATAAATCTAAACCTTTTCCCACAATACCATTCCCGAAAACACTTTTTTAATGCATAGCCCAAGATCTACTTTACTCACACAGCTCAGGTACTACAGCTCACAATGGAAAAGCTTCTCGTGAATTTCTTTAACCCTTCATGTTCTGTTCAGAAAATTTTAGATTTGGGCCGAATGTAGTAACTCATACCTGTAATCCCAGCATTTTGGGAGACTGAGGAGGGTGGATTACTTGAGGTCAGGAGTTTGAGAACAGCCTGGCCAACATGGTGAAACCCCGTCTCTACTAAAAATACAAAAAAAAAAAAATTAGCTGGGGGTGGTGGCAGGCACCTGTAATCCCAGCTACTTGGGAGGCTGAGGCAGGAGAATCGCTTGAACCCAGGAGGTGGAGGTTGCAGTGAGCCAAGATCGCACCACTGCACTCCAGCCTGGGTGACAGAGTGAGTGAGACTGTCTCAAAAACAAACAAACAAAAAAGTTTAAATTTAACTAAAAACTGCTTTAGTGATTCATTACTTTTTCTGCCATGCATGTAAATATCACCACTAAAATAATTTAATTTGGTCTTCCTATTTGTTACAGCTTATTGGTTTTTCCCAAAATTCCCAGCATCATCTGCAGCACATAATCGATGCTAAATAGATACATTCCATTTGGACTTTGTGATATTCCAACAATGCTAGTGAACTGGTCCAAATCCCAAATGCTATCGCTGCTGCATTTGCGTTAAATGAGATTTATAAGTTAATTTAACAAAGCCTCTCAAGGAAATCAGAACAAACTTTGTCATGGGGCCACGTTTCTGAGTTTCACAATCATATTGAGGTTGACCACCACTGAGAAGGTCTTTACATTGTCTATATGCAATTTAAAGTCACGTTTAGTGCCACTGTGAATACATCCTCCTCAAGCACAGACTGGATATACAGATTTGTTTTTGTCTTTTATCAGGGCATTGTTTTATATTATATTGCTGAAACGGCAGAATGGTAATGGTTTTCTCTTCTGTGTAGTTAATGGAAAATTTTTACTGCTTTTAGACTCCTTATATAACTACATTTTCTTCAGGCTTAAGTCCATTTGACTGTCCCTACTCTGAAAAATTATCTGTAATCTCTTGTGAGTCTTTGTGTGGGAGCATTTCTAGATGACTGACTCAGGATCTTTTCAAAGACGCCAATAGCATATTGAGTCATAAGAGCTTTGCTGAAGGATTAAGTGTAGCAGAACAAGAGATGTGCTTGTTCCATGATGCACCCTCATCTAAGCAAACGAGCATGTATATAATAAATCTGCACTCACTGCACAATTTATTTAACTTGATTTTCATAAAAAATGTATCAGAACACAGTCAAGTCTAACACAGCCTGCCACACATTCACAAAGTCCCCTTAGAAACTCAGTGATATTCTTATGACAACCAATTCTACCTCTCAATAATACTTCCAGGTGAAGCGTTTTTGGGAAGTTAATTAATACTACATCATCATTATTGAGGGACATATATTGAGAACCCATGACATTAGGTGACACTTAAAACTTGGAAATAATAATCCTTGTTCCCATAGTAATTCCCAAAGCCTACTTGTAGAATAAACTCCTTGATACTCTATTTCTCACTAGTCATTCTGCTAAAGAAAACTATCTTCTCAATTAGAGAAAGCTTAATGTGGAAACTGTACAACTAATAGCATTATCTACCAGAATCTTTGAATAACAGAGAAATGGGTGCTCAAACAAAGCACCACAATTTGAGTTCTTGCCTTCCTTTTCAAAACTGGTCATAATTCTCTTTGTTGTGTGTGTTGAAGACAAGCTCTCGTGGACATTACATCAACTTCTACTTTCGCTTCTTATGTTATTCTTCCTTAACCCTTCCAAAAGAAGTAAAGGAGCTTCATAAAAAGAATCAATAGCAGCAATTTCAGAAGGACCAATTTATATCATTTACAAGGAGGCTTTATTGGAGCTCATGAACACCAATAGCAAAAAAGATGCTTTTTATATGGTGAGCTTTACCATATCAAATTTAAATTCATTTTCGTTTTTCCTTTTAAGGTATAAAAACAAGACAAGATCAATTTCTAAATGAATCAGGAGAGATAAAGGTGATTGTTGTAATCAACAACAGGTATAAAGATTTATATTCTTTACTGCTCCTAAAGCTCATGTTATGTCAATAGTAGAAAATTCAGTGATGAAAAGGAGTACTCATCCTTAGCTTAAAAAAAAGAATAATTCTAGTAAATATCACTAGAACAATATGTCCTGTCCTGGTAGCAGCAAAAAATGTATTGACTAAGAACTACTGTAATTTTATTGTTTGCAATTAACTTTTCTATCATAATGCCAGTATTTCAGAGAAAAATTCATTTACTAAAGGCTGTATAGGTCAGAACCATAGTATTACAAAAGATTTTCTCAAACAACTACCAGATAAAGTTCTGCTGCTTAAAAAAGGACAATGTAACAGAGTGTCCTATGTGGCATTTTGATTTTCTCGATTAGAAATGGCTAGTACCATCTCTAAAAGCATTTTGTAAGCAGTGTTTTTACAGGGGTGGAATTGTCTCTGTTTGTTTGCATATGTTCATGCTGATGTTTAGTCTGTGGTATGAATGAGAACATTGAAATGACAGTCCTTGACACTCCGTTTCATTAACCTTGTCGAGTGCTGTGCCATGCCATGCCATGCTCAGATGGACAGTTTAAAAACTGCTGCTTGATGATGTTGATGATGATGATAATGATGATGATGATGACAATGACCACTAGTAGGTTAGTTGGGGACCTTCTGCTGTCCCCTAAATATGATTTCCTCCAGTTGGTCAATTATTTTCCTTGCCCTACTAATGGTAAAAGGCAATTATAAAGTGAATGCTAAAAATTGTAATACCTTCTCAAAATATTAGTTATTGCAAAGCTGGTAAATGTAAATTATTACCAAGTTTAGAGAAGCTTGCATAGGTCAGTATACACAAAACATTTTAAGATGTTTATATTTAGGAAAATATTTTGTAAAAATAGTATTTTCATTGTAACAAAACATTTACAATATAAAATATATAAAGCAAAAATACGTTATTTCTCTTTAAGACCTCTTCTCAATTTCTCCTCCCCTCTCTAAAAGTTTTGCCATAAACAGAATAATTAATAGCATAAATATTCCTAGAAACATATTCCTTTACACTTAAAGTTTGTGTGGCTGCGTGTGTAATCTCCAGTTGACAGTCACATGTTTGATTCTATCTGGAGGGGATAAAGATATTCCTGAGCTATTAGGTCCTTGTTTTAAAATGCTATGAGTTATCTCTGAGGTAAAATGGCACACTAAGGAGACAGCCTCTCACATCTTTTCTCTAATCCCTCAACCTATAAAAGACCCTATGCGCCTCATAGCACCTGCCTTGTTGCTTAGAACTGACATTAGGGAAGACGCCCTCCTGGTTATCAAATACCTTCTCTTGTCAGTTTGCAATGTATTCGTCAATAAAAGTCCTGCTGCTGGAGCATTCAGTCAAGGTGGTCTGAGTCTCAGCAAGATGGAATGGCAGCCTATGGGGAGCAATTGAGCCCTTTATAAGTTGCCCAGGCTGCAGCAGAAGGACCACCTGCTGTCTCACAGCCTCAGGGAGGCTCAACTCCCCGCTCATTCTGAAATAATTTAGAGGCCAGACTGGAGCAAGGGCACAATAGCACTTAGCTCTTCAGTAAATGGAAATAATTTTAAAAGGACTATTAAAGTATTGGGAAAGATTTTTTCTTCCTGTAAAACTTGTGTTTTATTAGTGTAGGATGAACTCTAAACCATGTGTCTATAAAACTGTCCTTTTCCTGTCTTTGTATTAGAGTTTGAATTCTTTTACAGGCACAAACCTGAAAGATGAGAGTTTTGTTCTTTGCATCATATATCTGAGGTCTTTGATATTTCATTGTCCTTACTTAAAAGGAAATGTTGATTGGATTTTCCCAGTCCATCATCCATAAGTGTCAGGTTGAACATGGAATAAAATGACAATAAAAGTTCACATGACTAAAAAATCCCAACCATGAGCACCTACACATGAAGCAAACCGGTTTGAGCTTCGTAACTCAATAAAGCTTTACCTTCAAAGGGAAGAATCAGTGATTTGGTATTTGAGTTAAGGATTAATCATAGGTCAGAAAAATAAGAAGAAATATATGAATGAGTACCACATCATGATGTGATGCAGAATTTCTTTTCATTAAAATCAGAAACAAAACTGTTTGATTTTATTTCCAACATCTCGGAAAACAGAAAATAATTTATGATTACTCCAAGAAAAAATGAATGCTCCATTCAAAAAAGTGCAGATTTGATAATGCATTTTTATCAAAAAAAAGCAGATAATGCAGACTAATTAATAAATATGGAAGGTAAAGATCAAAAGTGAAATTAAACACAAAGCTGAATAAATGGTCAAACAATAACTTCCCATTTTAAAACTTTACAAAAAAGCAGATATATTCAGAATTATAACCCCAAAAATCTAGGGAACACTATTTCTGCATACATGCTTCAGTCTGCTTTGATCAACTATTTTTTAAATGCAAAACATAAAAGGATAAGTTTTCAGATAAAACCAATAAAATAATTTCTAAGTAAAATTATCCAAAAAATTTGATTTGTAGCTTTTAACTTGATAAAGACAAATCCATAAAATGATTTTTATCAATAAACTTTGGAATATTAGACTATAATTAGAAGGCTAATGACCAATTTCTCTGACTCATATCTGAAGCACCTGAAAACATGGGCTAAGCCTTTAACACAGCAATTAAATTCTCACCTACCTTCACTCCACATTCATAAACTACCTAACATGTGCCAGGCACTGTGGTAGGGATCAACGAGACATAAGATAAGAATGCAACCCTTATCTTTCAGGACTGACAATGTTAAGAGGAAATGGTCAGGTGTAGACAAATGATTACAGAAATCCAAATGCCATAATAGAAGCATGCACAGAATAAAGTTATTTGGTCTTTTTGGGGAGATAAAAATGGCTAGGCATTCAAAATTTCACCCAAAGATTCAAGGTTGAGTTGGAATTTTCCTAGTGAACAAAAGCTTAAAAAGAGGGAGGAGGAAACAGACTTTCTAGAAAGTGGACACAGCAAGTGCAAAGGCACGACATCAAGAGAAAAAAGAAAAAAATGAAAACACTATGAATTCGGGGAACTATGCATATGTCTAAAATGGCAAAATGCAGGACTCGGGAAGAATAGGTAGGTAAGTCCTTTGCATTTTATCCCAAGGAGTTTGGACTCTGTGTTATATATAGTAAGGAACCAAGTCAGGGTTTTAGTAAGAAATTGGTGGGATCAGATTTGAGTTTGGGAGATTAATCTCTTGGTATGAATGAAATTATGAATGGCTGAATGAAGGTACAAAACCCCGAGTATATTATAAAAGACTTTCTTGCAATTATTGACTGTGTGCATAAGGCATGGTTTAGGATAAAATCTTCAGGACTTGGTTTGGATGGAAATGAAACCATTAATTTACCCTAGTATCATAGTCTGCTCAAAATGGATGGAATTATTTAGATTACTTTTTCTACCCCCATTCTTATCACGAATTTATTCATCCATTAGTTTCTCAAATATTTACTGAGCATCTACAATGTACTAGACATACAATGAAACATACAGCCCACTCCATCCAGACAATGAAGAATTATGAAATTAAACTTACATTTTTAAGTAGTGATACATGCATAGTAGTAATATACAACATATGATTCTATGAGAATGTTACAGGAGCCTCATTTAGAGAGCAGACATGGCAAAGGCCTATTTGAGAAAGTGATTATTAATTAAGAGCTGAAGAATGATTAGGAGACAATTAGATAAAAAGGGAAGAAGAAAAATAACGTGCTAAGGCAGTGAGGCAGAAAAGAGCTTCTTTTATTCCAGAAATGAAAGAAGCCAGACAAGTTTGGGGATGAGTAAATAAGGAAGGGGATGGCAAGGGAGACACAGGGGGTTTTGGTGGCAGCGATCAGGGAATTGTAGCAAAGCGAAGTAATGTAGTCAAGAAAAATCTGTGTGTATGAGTTCAAAGTCAAACCCACATCTCATAATTCCTAGTCAGTGCTCTTTCTTTTAGAGCCTAGAAACAAAAATAAGTGAAACAGACATATAGGAGTTTCCTATAATTCAGTATCTCCTCATGTCACCTACATCGGAAAAAAAAAAAAGTCTTCTTGCTTCTAATATATTGATTACATTTTTTGGTACTATTTTTAAAAATGGATTATACAATCTCATGGTGGTCTATAACAATTTCATCTACTCTGGCTGGCCATATCATTTCCCAGGCCTCCTGAGTAAGAATTCAAATAAAAAAGCATTAAAGACTATGATCCAAACATCAGAGGCTCACCAGGATTATGAACAGGAAAAGTAAAAAACAGGATATGAGTGACTAATAAGTCATTCATGAATTCAAACTATGTAGAATAATTAAAATATCTACTTTCAGCAAATAAGCCGTTAACTGCAATTTCACTATATTTTAATGATCTAATTCACACTGTTTCCGGAAGTTTCCCTTAATCTATGTACACGATTATGTAGATCAATGTTCACATTTTTGCATTCCTATAGACATGCAGTGAAAATAAAGTGCATAAATAAGTTGTCCCCTGGTTACCTGACAATGTTTACATGTATGAAAAGTATTTAGACTACAACAACATAGATAAGTGTTTTAGGGGTCGAAGAGACCAGGCAATTTCAATTCCCAATGTTTTTCTCCATTATTTGTGGGCATGGTGGAACTAATATCCCAAACATGCTTCCCCCTTATAATGAATTTCCCAAGCTTCTCAAATAAGCAGTGTTGTAAAAAGTGGTAAGTTTCCATTATATGAAGAGAAATGTGTGAATTTTTTGTTCACACAGCTTTTTACTCAAGTAACTCAGAGAAGGAATTTATTTTTCACCACTTCAAGCTTGTCATTTATTTAGCCCTCAGTGGGGAATAGTGTCTTTGCTTTGGTGGAACTGAGCAATTTGTAGAGGAAAGGATAAGGTCCCTGTAGTAAGTTCTGAGGCCAATCTTTTATAGATCTATCTCTAGCACAAGCAATGATTGATTACCTCTAAAGATAAATACACTTAGTTTGTAATCCTTATGTCTAAGTTAACTTAATTTTTATATGTCTTTACCCTTTCAGTTCTGAAACGATAATGTTAATTCTGTTCTTGATGAATATAAATTCTGATGGTAAACAATGTAGACGATTCTGTATGCGTGTTTTTGAACTTTGGATTTGGTGCCTTTAATGGAAAAAGGAAAGTAAACTATATTTAGGTGCTTTGATTGTATCTTGTATCTGTGGCTATGAATACTGCACACTCTATATACTCTAAGAACAAATTGGAATAGAAATATTCTAACGGTGAGCTTCTGAGATATGTTTTCCATTCAACAAATATTTGGTGCCTAAATATTTGCCTAAAATCATTCTGCTTTCCTGTGACGGTGCAGGGAGGGGAGGGGGAAGATCCCAGAAATAAATAAATAAAAATTAAATTAATATATTAATATTTGAGGGTCACTATAAGCATATACAGATAGGTGGTTAGACAATGTCTATATTATATATCAAGAGAGATTATATAGCAAGATAAACAATGTACTAGAGATGAAATACTTCTTTCTAATGCATTAATTTAAAAACTGCTTCTATCATTTATCAGTTATTTATCTTAAGGTTGTTATTTACATATTCACGACCTCAGTTTACCTACCTTATAGGGTATGTGGACTGACAAACTGTTATACATATAAATGCTAGCATCAATGAAAATTCTTTCTTTTATCTTCTTCCTTTCCCAGAGCACGAAGAAATAAGAATAAAAAATGGTGAATGTAACAAAACACAAGTACTAATACATAAAGTAGTCTTCAAATCAGAAAGGAGGAAAAGAAAATCAAAAGATGAGGTAGGGATTTAAAAGGGAGGAGAAGCAAAAGAATTGTGTGTTGTGGTAAGCAGTAGAATCTGAGCACAATTTTCGTTTTAAAACTTTCTCCAAAATCTGTGCCAAGAATTTCCTAACCCACTTACATTGAGAGTAGTTAGACATAGATGTACCCGAAACATGACAAGGACTAGAGTTTTTCAATCAGAACTGAGTTTCCATTTGCATAGAGCCTTCATCACAGAACCTGTTGTTTCTAGTTTCTGTTAACAGAGATTTAGGATTATATTAACTAATGGGCCTTATTGAAGATGACAACAAATGCAATCCTCAGAGCCTTTAGCCGTTTTTTTTTCAGAAATTTAAATAATATCCTGAACTCAGGTGATAAATTAAGCTCAATGGTGTATGTCCATTTAAAGGAGAAAGGAAAACAATTTTTGGATCTATAACACTTGAAACTGGTAAATCAACATCAAAGAATCTTCTAAACCTAGTCTGTATATGAGCAATCAATCCAAAAATTCCTAAAAAGAAAAAGTAAGCTACTATGTGGCTCTGTGGTGAAAAATCTCTCCAAATAATTTTCATCTTTTGCAATAGAGAAATGCATCCTATTTTTCACAACTGAGAATCTGTCATTTGATATTTTCCTATAAGGGTCAAGTTAATGGGCAAAAATGACCTCCTTCAATTCAAATTCAGGGGATAATTGATAAAGCTTGATTTCAATCAGAGCACTCCATGAGCAAGATTTAAATATCCACTTGCCTCAAATCAGTAGTCACCCAGATAACAACTCGCCAGGTGCAATCTGCTTCCAACACACTTTGCTAGGACTCATTTCGTCCATCTCTTTTTGGACTTTAAATTGTTAAGTAACCTTGTTTGTAGAGTGATCTACTAGTATTTGTCCTATTTCAAAAAAAATCTCATTATTAATGAACCAGTGACGATTAAGTAATAGTAGTTGTTACTGACAAGAACAAAAACATGAATTCAGGCTTTAAGCTAGAAGGGAGCACTCATTTATAAGGTATTCGTTCAGATGATCCAGAATATGCATATATTATATTACATTTTCAAAATTAAATTTTTCTAGAGAATTCTCAGACACTGAAATTATATCTGCATTTTATTTAATGATGTAATTTGTTAAAAGTTGGCAAACACATTAAATAACCCAGGTACATCTGCATTCTAAAAAGAAACTTTCTAAAATGACAAAGACTTTAAGATGCCAAGCAATTAGTTTTAAAGGTTGAATAACAGACAGATGGTGAGGAAAATATTTGAGGCCTATAAGGCTTTCCCAGGGCTCCCTAAATCCCATCCTGGAGTCAGCCGTTTGCTGTGTTTTCTCCTAAGATATTTTTGGAGAATAAGCACCTCTGTATGTAAGAGTTCTTATCATAATAGATAAAATTCCTGAAGCAAAATATGATATAATATCCCATTATTAATACCTCACTAAACTGTAATTGGATATAATTTACAAGAATGTAATCTTTCACACATCTCTGTTCAAAGACATAATTTCCATTATTTTTTGAAAAGTAATCTGGCATCTATGGCTTTGAGATGTACACAGGGATTTCAAAAAAGCATTTTTTGTCCCCCATCCGACCCAAAATTTATTTCCAAATAAAAGAAATAAGATTGTCACCTGACACTGTAACTAAAAAACCAACACAGAACAGGTTGAAACACACATGTATAAACTCACATTAAGTTGTAGAAGTTTACCCTTGAATGAACAAGATTTCAGTAATGAGACAATCAGAAAGCAAATTGTCAGGAACCCAAGCACATATGAGACAAGGTAAAAAAAAATACATATTAAAAACCAACAGCATCGACCGTACCCACTAAAATTCTTAAATGCCCAAGGATTTGACTTGCTTCATCGGTGTATCATGTGTATGTTTTGGAGATGAATGTTGCATGCTAATTTAACAGATGTCCTCGATACCCATAGAATTATTAATTTCTTTCTGTTCTAATTCAATATTCACCAGGAACTTTATGATTATAATGTGGTCTCTTAAGACACATGTCTACAAAGAAAGAAAGTATTGGCCACGGAATGTGTGTCCAAGATCCTGACGAATTTACTCTTTATTATAATGAAATCAACTGATTTTCTGGTTTTATATATCACTGTCTACAAATGCAGTTAACATGTGTCCAGCATGAGAAACAGTCACTCTCATCATTCCCAAAAAACATGGTTCCAAACCCACAGGCTGAGAGTTAGATTAAGGAGTACAGTGAATTCACAAAGCCAGAAGCACCCTGAGGTCTACTCTAGACAACTAGCTGACCTGTTCTGGTTACATTCTGATCCTGACCCCTTCTTAAAATTCCGACATGAACAGGATAAAAGTGAGACAATTGATCAGAAGAAAAAATAAAGTCCAAGTAGTCTGAGATTAGGAGAAATACCAACATGACTAGGAGTCAAGTGAGAGGTACGGGAGTAGGAAGCGCCTAAGGCAAGGCTTGATATGATGGAAACACAGCGGATTTTGAGTGACCTTGTTTGTTCTCAATTTCTCTGAGCCTGATCGTTTAGCTAAATAATAAGAATGCCAAAGTCATAGGGTTTTTGTGGGGTTTATTTTATGGGGGAATTAAAGGAAATAATAGATGCCGATCACAGAACCTGACATATGTGCTTAATACATACTTTATTTTTCTCCTTATCATAATTTTATTCGTGTGTATTCATATTAGAAGACCCTGCCCAATCCAATAAAGAATTTGAAAACAGGCGTCTCTAGTCTCCATATGGTATCTTTTCTGCCAAAGGGTCTGCTTCTCTTATGACATTGCTCTTCTACCATGAATGGAAGGAAGCAGGATGGATACAACAGTTTGTTCTCAGATGTTGGTAACTCCTATTATTATTAATGAGTATTTCACAGAATCCAAGGACCTTTGAAATCTTTTTGTCCAATCTGTCACTTAGCTTGATCATTAGGCTTAATCCAGTGATAGTATAATTGGCTCACTATTTTGCAAGTCTTTGTAAAATGTTAAGCTAGGAGAGAGCACTGTTTAACCCTGAGGATGAATGGCTACTTTGGAAAGCTAAGCATTTAGGAAAAGACATGTCAACCCAGACATCTTAATTTATTTTATTTTATTCCAGTAGCTTTTGAGGTACAAGTGGCTTTTGGTTACACGGATGAATTCTATAGTGGTGAATTCTGAGATTTAGTGCACCCGTCACCCAAGTATATTTGCAAACTATGCATCTGGCAAAGGACTAATATCCAGAATCTACAAGGAACTCAAACAAATCAGTAAGAAAAAAAATCCCATCAAAAAGTGGGCAAAGAACATGAATAAACATTTTTCCAAAGGTCTTACTTTTAAAGCAAACTCCAAGGACACCACTTACGCAGTTTTCCCACATGTTCCCAAGAATACAAACATTGCTTAAGGGACTAAGAGGTTTTAGTCTTTGTGCTAATCTTTGGGTTTTTTTCAGCCTTTCCCCGGAAAAAAAAAAAAAAGAAAAAGTATACTTTAATTCTGTATCACTTAATTTTTGACATGTGCTTTGCAATTTTAGCTGTGTTTGTGATAGATCATGTTATTGATATTACATCTTGTTTCCATTGTACTGTATCAATTTCATATATAAGGTAGGTGGCATAGCAGGTCAGCATTTATCAAAAAAAAGAGTAAGAGAAAATGTCAAATAAGAAGAGTAAGTATGTTATGGCTCTACTGTATGGAGCACAAGTAACTTGAGGAAATCCAGTTTCAAAGTTATAATTTAATTTAAGTCACAGTCTAGTGACTCTAGACAGGAAATTTAAAAAAACAGGTTGTGGCAATAGTGAATACAAATTCAAAGGAGAACTGGCTCCTGGAACTTCTACAAAGAACTGTATGTCAAGCCTTAAGGAAATGCCTATATTAAGGTCCCAGTGATGAAACCATGCTATGTTTCCACATATCAAGGTGAAATATGCCTTATGTGGCCTAGTCAGGGAATAAGCTGCTTCATTCCATAATAATGATCAGCATTAGTGGATTGACTACCTACTATGTGCCTGACACTTTTCTAAGCTCTTGTTATACAATAACCCCAATGAAATAGATACTGTTGCTATTCCCATTTTACTATTGTGGACACAAAAGCACAGAATGTTCAGTGTCATGTCCAAGTGTATGCCACTTGACAATGGCAAAGCTGAAGCAATTTCACTCTAGAGCTGAATTCTTAACCAAGTTAATCTATTGTTTTTCTTTTAAATACACACATTCCTGCTGTCATACTGTATACTATATACTATATATGTTTCTAGGGGGCAGAAAGCACATGCTTTACTGTAAAATCGCATGGCAAATAAAACACAGGCTACAGGGAAAAAATAGGGTTGGAAAAGGAATTGCAAAATGTATTATACCCAGAGAACACAAAAACAATAGCAATCCATTAAAAAACCCTCACAAATGCATTTAAACTATGCTTGGGATTGGTGTCTACTATCACAGTTAGTTCTTCTCAACTTAAACCCTGGGGCTTATACAGTTTCCTGAAATGTAATTCCTGGAGGGCATTTGCTTCTAATAGAGACATGTTCATCAGAATCAAAAATCTTATCCAGACTGTAGCCTGTTTTGTTAATCCATTGTTTTAATAAGGAAAGAAATGTCAGCACATCACCTTCATGTTCACTTGTGTTTCACTGTAGCTTTATATGGTGAAGTGCAGGCATAGCTTGCACTAAAAGAGATACTTTTGTAGAGTTTTATATGGAGTTTATATATTGCTAAGGCTTTTCTTTAATTGTGAGAGAGCTCACTCCAATTACTTAAAAAAAATCACACTCAGAAAAATCACGTATGAACCAATACCTCTTTCACATTATACCAACTTCACTATCTGTCTTCATCCATTCTTGCTGCTATAAAAAAAATACCAGACACCGGGTAACTTATAACTCATAAATGACAGAAATTATTTATCAAGATCAAGGGACTAGCACATTTAGTGTCTGGTGAGGGCCTCTCTCTGCTTCCAAGATGGTACTTTCTTGCTATATCTTCAAATGGTAGAAGGGCAAAAGGGGCAGGACAAATGCTGTGTCCTCACATAGCAGAAGAGAAGGAAGGTTGAGGCAGGTCTCTGAAACCTCTTTTATAAGGGCATTGGTCCCATTCACAAAGGCACAGCCTTCAAGACTTAATCATTCCCCAAAGGCGTCAGTTCCTGATTTCATTCCCTTGATGATTAAGTTTCAACATATGAATCTTGGAGGAACACATATATTAAAACCATAGCATTCCCACATTTATCAATCACATAAGAGGTAATCAGTGTAAAAACAAACAGTAATCATAGAAGAACAAACAAGACTGTAACTAGTTGTTATTAGTTCTATTATTCCACATGCCAAAATGGTCAAAGTGCTGTTTAATCACATTTACTTACAGTTTAAACTATCCCGAACATGTTATTTGTCATTTTTTTCAGCAAATATTTATTGACCATCTACCATGCATGAGGCATGGTGTAGAAGGCTGGGGACAGAGCGAGGCACAAGATGGACATGACCCCTCCCATCCTAAAGACCAGAATTTCTCTTAGGTTTTTCACAAGAAATGTACAAATCCTACTGTGACTCCAGGCTCTCATGATTTTACCAGAGAAGTATAAATTTTGGATTGTTGTACTAACTATTGGATAAACTAACTTTTCATATTCCAGGTTTTGCTCCCAGTCATGACAACTTTCCCACTGCACACATCTACATATATCTAAAAACATAGAAAACAAATGAGCTTGATCCAAATATGCATTTCTCAACCCACTGACTTTTTTTAATATTATCATGAAACACTTCATCCATCTGACATGTTATGCAAACTTGGTGCTCTGAGTGATTTAATTGTCCTAGAAACTGAAATACATCCCAAACTTGGAAATCCTATTTTAAAAAGAAAGAATTCTCCTAAGAGTCTAATATTCTAAGATTCCTGCTCTGATTTCTTAAATAAAATGCAGTGCCCAAAATATAACCCCACTGAGATCAAATTGAGAAATCTAAGTCTCCTAATGCCATTCCCATCCTTCTTACCCTTTCAACCTCTGCAGGCTGATTTCAGACACTGAGTGTGCTCATTATAATATTATATGGCACAATTTTCACTTGGGATGGTGTATATACCACATGGGCCAGTTCAGGTCCTCTGAGACACTGACAAAAAGATGGCATTAGACATGCTCATGAGAACCAGTTAAATCTATCACCCATGAAGTCCAGAGGAGCAAAGAGCAGAAATAGGTGGGAAGAGCTTTCAGGTAGTGATATAGATCTGACACATGTGAAAGGAGACGCAGCAGAGAGAATTGAGTAGGGATAGCTGCATACCACAGCACAGTACTGAGAAAGTCTCAGCCAGGCCGGAGGGCAGTTCCTGCCTATTAGAAGAGTGTTGCATTCAAGAGAAATGGTCCCATACCAGCCCAGTCACTGCTATGCTCAGTCATTGGCTGGTAGCTGCTTGGGGGAAGCATGGCCTCAGCTCCCAAGCTGTCAGTCAGCAATGCTCCCCACGGCAGCCCCTTCTCAGCAGTGCTCCTCCATGGCCTCCATGCCATCTAAAATGTTACAAGAATTGTCTATTCTTTGCTAGAGATTAATAAGAATAAACTATGGGAGGAGAAAAGCATCTATTACTTTGAAAAGTATGTCTGGCCACACTTTTGGAAGGTATGAGGGGCTGGTATTTTCTTGAGGTTTCAGTAATTCTATCTATTGACAGAGACACTGTAGCCAGTTCTCCCATGTTTTCAAAGGCAAAGCAAGTCACCCTGTCAGGCAATCGGGTGATATCACTACTAAATTCTACTAGCTTTTATTGAACATTGTCACTGCTCTCAGAATCTCAACTACCACATATACACTCATTTATCAAGCAGAACAAAGGCATTTATTGTCACCAATTCTATTCTTACATTATTAGCATGAAAAAAGTGAAAGAGATACATCGATAAGAGTAAAAAGAACAGTTTCACGTTATACACATCACCCCTCCTGAAAGGCAGCACAACTCAGTGCCAAGAGATGTCCCCACTCTCACCTGTTCAACACAGTACTGAAAGTCCTAGCCAGAGCAATTACGCAGGAAAAAGAAATAAAAGGCATCCAAATAAAAAAGTAAGTAATGCATTGTATCTGTTTGCAGATGACAGGATCTTATGTATAGAAAGCCCTAAAGACTCCACATTATAAAACTGTTAGAATTAGTAAATGACTTCTGTAAGGTTGCAGAATAAAAATCAATATACTAAAATCAGTTGCATTTATATGCACTAAAAACAAACTACCTGCAAAAAAATTAGGAAAACAATTCCATTTACAGTAGTATAAGAATAAAATACATAGGAATAAATTTAAAGAGCTGAAAGAGCTGTACACTAAATCTGTAAGATATCACTGAAAAAAATGAAGAAGACACAAATAAATGAAAAGATAGCCCATGTTCATGTGCAGAAATAGGGACACTTTTACCCTGTTGGTGGGAGCGTAAATTACTTCAAACATGACTTCAAACACGGCAATTCCTCAAAGATCTAGAACCAGAAATACCATTTGAGCCAGCAATCCTTACTGGGTATATACCCAAAGGATTATAAATCATTCTACTATAAAGACACACACATACATATGTTTATTGCAGCACTGTTCACAATAGCAAAGACTTGGAACCAACCCAAATATCCATCAATGATAGACTGAATAAAGAAAATGTGGCATATATACACCATGGAATACGATGCAGCCATAAAAAGGGATGAGTTCGTGTCCTTTGCAGAGACATGAATGAAGCTGGAAACCAACATTCTCAGCAAACCAACACAGAAACAGAAAACCAAGCACCGCATATTCTCACTTATAAGTGGGAGTTGAACAATGAGAACACATGGACACAGGGAGGAGAACAACACACTCTGGGGCTTATCAGTGGGTGGGGCAGGGCAGGAAGAGCATTAAGGAGAAATACCTAACGTAGATGATGGGTTGATGGGTGTAGCAAACCACCATGACACGTTTATACCTGTGTAACAAACCTGCACATTCTGCACATGTACCCCAGAACTTGAAGTATAATAAAAAAATAACTATTTTATAAATAACCCTGTTTCCCAAGCTAGAGAGTTTTGAGTGGGCTTCTCACCTACCATTAAGCTTTATAATTATTTAGTCACCAGAGTGCTTTGAGGAACCTATAAGCACCTGGTGAAAGACCTAACACAATGCCTGGCACATAGATAAATAATACATTTCAGTTGATTCTAGATCAAAGAGATATAGCTTGCTGTCAGATAAGTATATTAATAATTTATTATTTGTAATAAAACATTTTTATAATTCAATTACTTAGAAGGCTTACAGGTTACAGAGCTAGTGCCAGATTACTGCAGAACCTTCCCTGACTTTATAAATTAGACCTTATGTCAAGATTACCTATAAAATAATCTTTGTGCCACTGAAGCAGCATTGAATCTATTGTGCAAAATCTGATAAACCTCCATCTATCCACCATTTCTATGCAAATCCCTCTAACCTTTGGAAACATTTATCATTTCTGAGTGCATTATACTTCCAAAATAGTTGTCAGGAAAAGCAAAGTGGTGAGTTATAGCAGTGTTCTGGGGTAATCCAATTATTGGGGTATGTTGGATACCTAAGTTCTGAGTGCCTCTAGAGAGCTGAATAAAATAGATTCTATCACCCTGTGAAAGGCTTTCCCAAATTATCTTCATATTTCCAGAAAATATATCTTCTCATGACTTTCTCTGATTCCAACAGCTTGTTCCTGCTGAATTGTGATATCCTAAATGTAGAGCTTAGTCCCATCCTTGATTTACACACATATGGACACATACAATCAAAACACCAACAAACATACTGTAGTAGGTGACTTCTAAGTTAGCCCCCAAGGTTCCCCACCTCTCAGTATTCATCCCCTGTGTAATCCCTCCCATTGAGTATGAGCTGAAACTAGTTACTGGCTTCTGACTGATAGGATTCTGAAAAGGTGATGGGATGTCACTTCCATGGTTAGGTAAGAAGAGATTGCAACTTCCATCTCTTTGGCAGACTGTCTCTATTGCTTTCTGGACTACACGCTTTGATGAAGCCAGCTGCCATACTGAAGAGACCCAGGTGGCAAAGAACTGAGGGTGGGCTTCATCTAACAGCCATTAAGGAACTGATGGCCTCAGTCCAACAGCTAGGAAGCAGATTCTTCCCCAGTCAAGTCTTCAGAAAAGTCCCTGATCCTGGCCAATACCTGATGGCAGCTGTGTGACAGACCCTAAAGTGGGGAACCCAGTTAAGCCATACTCAGATTTCCAAACCACCGAAACAGTGAAATACTCAATGTATGTTATTTTAAACTGCTGATTTTAGTGGTGACTTGTTATGCAACAATAGATAACTAATACATATATAAATGGAAACGCATACACATATGCCCTTTATGTTTGGCATACTTTTCTGGAGACTTGGAAAGGTTAAATAGGAGTTTACACCATGAACATGTAAAAAAATTGCAAATTGAATGTTAGAAATTATACTCAGTCCTTCAACAGCTTACTATGGGGGTTTTGTTTTGATGTGATTTGGGTTTATTTGGGGGAAAGGTTTTTTGTTTTCTGTTTTTTGTTTTTTGGCTTTTATTCAACTAACCAACAGCTATTCCTTCACTCTCCATTTTTCTTCAGTTCTTCCCTCTCAGATTTCATTTCAGTTTTTCCAACTCCTACTCCCAGTTTATCTCCAGGATCTTTCTCCACCCACCCCCCACCCACCCAAGACAGAGTCTTGCTCTGTCACCCAGGCTAGAGTGCAATGGCACCATCTCGGCTCACTGCAACCTCCGCTTCCTGGGTTCAAGCAATTCTCCTGCCTCAGCCTCCCGAGTAGCTGGGATTACAGGTCTGTGCCACCACACCTGGCTGATTTTTGTATTTTTAGTAGGGATGGGGTTTAACCGTGGTGGCCAGACTGGTCTCGAACTCCTGACCTCATGATCCACCAGCCATGGCCTTCCCAAGTGCTGGGATTACAGGCATAAGCCACTCCGCCCAGCCCAGGATCTTTTTTCAATATACAAGTTATTCAAGGCATTGCAGAAATAGGATCCACCTTCCTTATTTTTCATTTGTTTATTCAGCAATGATCCATTAAATCCAAGGCAGTACTCTCAGTACTAAGTTGACAGTGGTAAATTCAAAAGACCTGGTCCATGTCCTTACCTAGCTTATGGTCAACTTTGTGAGGACAAACATTGAACAGGCGAATGAATATATAAATGAATAATTACACATGAGGAAAGTGCTTGGAAGATAAGAAACATGGACTGTGCTGAAGATAAAGGAGACAGACCTGCTGAGATTTGTTTTCATTAATCCCAGAAAAGCTCTTTCTTTTCAAATAATATGTAGTTTGAGATTTGAAGAATGGGGATTGAGGGAAGGACACCTTGGATAGAGGCTCTCCAGGTGAAAGCCTGTGTATGAAGGCTTTGAGGGAGGACACAGAGTGGGGTGTTCTAAGAACTAACACATGGATAATTGGCTGGAGCAATAGTGAGAAAAACTGGCTCAAAATGAAGCTGGAGAAGAAAGCAGAGGTCAACACAGCCAGGATTCTGTAACTCAAGGTCAGGAGGTTGCACGTAATTCAACATGCAATGGGAAGCCATTGAAGGGCTTAAGTGAGAGAAAGACAAGATTTGATTTACCTTTTTTGCAAGGATGGAGATGGTGAATGAAAAAAAAGGAATACAAATGTATTTATTGCTACTGAGCTGTACACTTAAAAGTGGCAAAGGTGGTAAATTATATATGTATATTTTACCTCAATAAAAATAATTTTTAATTTAAAAGATTTACCATTTTATAGAATCGCTATGGCTGCTGCATTAAAAAAAAAATGGGTTGGAAGGGATATAAAAAGAAAGTATGTGGACCAGTTAAGGAATATCTAAAATAGACAATAGAGAGAAGCTGGTATAACAGATAAGAGAGTGGGAATGGAATAGGGAAAAGATCGACAGGTTCAAAGATACTGGCAGAATCAACAGGTTTGGTGAGGGAGAGAAAAGAATCAAAGATAACTCCCAGATTCTAAATAATCCAGAAGGCAGTTGTGATCATATATAGCATGTTCTTTTGCTTTGTTACCTAGGGACATGGAACTCTTTAAAAAAAAGAAGAAGAAGAAGAAGAAGTGAAGTTCCCAGCAGTACCCTATATTGCTATTTGGTCTTTTTCAACACCTTTCATTAAAATATTTGGCTTCAAATTGCTTCAGATACTATGGTGGCATATCATTGCTGTTCCTTGTTCTTATTTTACATAAATAGATGGTTTAAAAATGGCTTTAATTATTTACATTATATCTTCTTGCTTCCCTCCTGTGCATTGAAGCAATAGGACATAATTTGTCAAGAAAAAAAGAACCACAGAAAGGGTCAAGTATCACAGGTGTTCGAAAGAGATCTTTTGCCCAGCACATCACATAGCTGTTCTTTGGCACTTTTTATGTGCTAAACATTTGGCTAACATTATCGCCGAATCTTCAGAAATCTCAGGGCAGGTAAGTTTCATGGTCCCCAATTATAGAAGGAGAGAGGTAAAGAGGTTAAATGACATACTTCTAAGCAGAAAGAAGAATCGGCCTCAAAGCTAGGGGAAGCCCTCAGAGTATCTTAATCTTAATTATATATTCATTATATTCAGCAGAAATTAAATATCATTAATTAATGCCTGTGAAGTGGTTTAAATTCAGGGAGGGATTTAGAGAGAGTAGACTAGAAGGATGCTATAGGGGGAGACATCTTATTTTGTGCTAACTGTACACCAGGCTTTCTGATAAGCAGCCTTGTTTCTTATTAACCACTGTAAGATCTTGTCAGTAAAAGAAGAAAACTGTACCAGCTTTACAAAACAGACAATGCTCTGTTTATTAATCAATAGGAAGAGGAAAAATCATTTTAGTGACAGAGCACTATTAACTTCATGGATGCTTTGAAAGTAGAGCTATGAAGAAATTTAGTTGTTGCAGTGAGAAAACCAGAGGATAAAGAAACATGTAAAAGAGTGTGTAGGAAATCTGAACAGGATTAATCCACACTGAAATACAGTACACAGCCCACCTTTTCCTCATGTATCCTGAGTGCATTGCTATTCTAACTTCAGTTTGTATCAGAATTACCTGAAGGTGCTTATCAAATATGTTTAATCCACTGTGCTATGCCCAGAGATTCTGGTAGGTCAGGTCTGGGTCAGAATTCAAGAATCTGGGCTTAACAGGTTCCAATGTAGACAATAGTTCAAGGTTGACGCCCACCATAATTTGGGGCACACAGCCCAACACTGCCACTCTCTGTCTAGGTGAATGTCCTCCTTCCTTCTGCCAGTCACATTCCCCTGAGCTGATGGGTTCCAAGCATCATGAATCACTTAAAACGGTCATCCATGTTACCTCCCTTGTGAAGTGTTTCCTGAGTTCCCCTAAGCTAAAAGAGCTGCTTAGTGCTTCCAAAGCTCTGTTTAATACTTTTATTATAGCAGTTATCAAATTATATTATAATTATCTTCTTATGTGAGTCATTCCCCTATCGAAATATGGGCAACTAAAATATGGCGGGTTCGTTTTCACACCTCTGGCATCCTGCACACTTCTTGGCACAAAGCAGGCATTGAATAATCTTTTTTTTTTTGAATGGGAAAAATGAAAATATAAAAGAACAATGAAAATTAAACTGTGACAGGTCTTGGTAGTACATCATATCACAATGGTTGACCCCTGAGCAATGCAGGGGTTAGAGGTGCCAACTCCCTGTGCAGCCAAACATCCATGTATAAATTTTGACTCCTCCAAACTTAACTGCTAATAGCTAATTGACTGGAAGCCAGCAAACAGTTGATTAACACCTATTTTACATGTTATATGTATTATGTACTGTATTCTTACAAGAAAGTAAGCTAGAAAAAATAAAATGGTATTAAGAAAATCATGAGGAAGAGAAAATATAATTACTATTTATTCATTAAATGGATCCTATTCATTAAATGGATCATCATCAGTGTCTTCATTCTCATTGTTTTTCATACTGAATAAGCTGAGAAGGAGGCTAAATAGGAGAAGGGGTTGGTCTTGTTATCTCAGTGGTGGCAGAGGCAAAAGAAGTAAAGTAGATGGAAGAGGAGGCAGGAGAGGCAGACACACCTGGAGTCACTTTTATTGAAAAGAATCTGCATGTAAGTGAACCCACACAGCTCAAATTCATGCTGTTTAAGGGTCAACTGTATATGGTTTACCTAGATGAATGAGTGTCTTATTCTGCTGAGGCTGCCATAAAAACATACAAAAGACTGAATGCTTAAACAACAGAAAGGTACATCTCACATTTCTGAAGACTGGAAGATCCAAGATCATGGTGCCTGCAAGGTAGACTCTGGGGCCTCTTCTCTTGACTTGTAGGCTGCCACAATCTTGCTGTGTGTTCACATGACTTCTTCTTTGTGTGATCTTGGGGAGAGAGAGAAAAAACAAGCTCTCTGATGTCTCTCTCTTTTTAATTTTATTATTATTATTATTATTATTATTATTATTATTTTGAGAAAAAGTTTCACTCTTATGACCCAGGCTGGAGTTCAGTGGCACCATCTCAGCTCACCACAACCTCTGCCTCCTGGGTTCAAGCAATTATCCTGCCTTAGCCTGCTGAGTAACTGGGATTACAGGCACGTGCCACCATGCCCAGATAATTTTTGTATTTTTAGT
Organism: Gorilla gorilla gorilla; assembly: GCF_029281585.2. Taxonomy (NCBI): domain Eukaryota; kingdom Metazoa; phylum Chordata; class Mammalia; order Primates; family Hominidae; genus Gorilla; species Gorilla gorilla. The sequence goes on from NC_073243.2 coordinate 76,511,031, forward strand.
ACAACATGGTTTCGCCATGTTGGCCAGGCTGGTCTCAAACTCCTAACCTCAGGTGATCCACCGGCCTCAGCCTCCAAAAGTGCTGGAATTAACAGGCATGAGCCACCATGCCCAGCCCGATGTCTCCTCTTATAAGAGCACTAAACCAATCATGAAGGCCCCCGCTTTATCACCTCATCTAACCCTCACGACCTCCCAAAGACCCTCCAAATATGATCACATTGGGGATGAGGACTTCAACATATGAATTTTAGGGAGACACATTGAGTCCATAACAGAAGGTAATAAACCAGTTGTCTGAAGCTTGTTCTCTGGCTTGAGCTTCTTCCCTTAATATTAAACCACATGGAGTCCTAGATTCTGCATCTATAAAATGAGATCTTACTTTCCCCATCACAGTTATTGTTCAGGAAACATGCTGAAAGAGCCCTGAAAATGGGAAAACATTATACACAGTGGGGTTAATATAAGGTCCTCTTTAATTTGGAGGCTGCTGTAGTCTGTGAGAAACTCCTAAATTGCTAGCAGTGCCACACAGAAACTCAGCAGGACTGGCAATCAGTAAAGCTTGTATTTTCTCTTTGACTGCTTAGAAATTTTTGCCACGATGTAATTTTTATTAATTTATTTGAATAATTTGATAAACAGAATTTAATCTGTATAATGTCATTAGCTTTGTTTGTAGGCAAACTCTTTAATGAGAATGCAGAAGGAAATTTCGTGCACTGCATTAGCTTTTATTTGTATTTTTTTGGCAGTCATAACACAAGGTTGGCTCCTTATTGTGAGGCTAATGCTGAACTAAAACCCTATCCATTGCCCCAGCGGTATGCCAGGGGCCAATCATTCTTTTTTTTTTCTTTTTCTAGAAGGAAATCTTTACTGTCATGTAATGCTCAGGTTTATGCTGCATAGGGGGTAACAGAGAGAATATATATCCCTAGAGGGTGGCAGGAAGGAAGAGGATAGGAAAAGACTGGCTTGAAGATAGATGAGTTCCTGCTCTTTCCGCGTTAGCCACTTACCCGGGTAAGCAACTTGTCACCGTAAGAAACATTAAGGAAGTAAAAGAGGAGATGAAGTCATTAAAAACTGCAATGAGGTAAACTATGGCAGTGATCATCTTTGGATGCCTCAGTGGAGTGAAAGGGGCAAAGAAAAAAAAATGAGATAAACTTGAAGTACTGACAAGAGTGGGTACTGCCAAAAAAAAAAAAAATGCAGTTCTGTATAAACTAATAAGGTGTGGCTAGCCTCTTCTTTGCAATGCCCAGGACTTTTTCTCTTGCTTTCTCATGCTTTTTCTCACATATTCCTTGCCTTCTTGCAGGCTGATCTTTTCTTCCCTTGACTATTCTCTGTTGTACATTGTGCATAAAGAAAGGGAAATGATGCTTTGGGAGAATTTCTAGCAAAGTATCTTTACTTTTATCATATCAGCACACAGTACATCCAGTCTCTCTAGCTCTGAGATTGTTCATTTATGATACAACCTTTTGATCTCAGAGTGAGACACAGAAAGCCAATACAAGGAGCACTCCTACATCTACAGAATAAAGATAAATCTGAATGACTCTGACCCACAGGCCTAGCCACCTGAAAGTGCCACATACAGACAGAAATAAATGTTCTCTAAAGACTTCTTGCTGGCCATTTAAATTTTAATTTTATCCAAAGTCATTCCATGTTCTACATTTTTGTCTGATCACACACAAACAAAATGGCAGTGTTAGGAATGGGGAAGAAATGGAACAAAAGCTTTTTCAAAGCAAAATCACAGCTAAAATTTTAAGGCAAAAGGCATAATTGTAGGTTCAACACTTTTCACTACTTCCATAACTTTTGCATTTACATGAAGTGCTGGAAAAGCAAGCTGTCTTATTTTGGGAAAATCAATTTCAACTTTAGCCTGGCCTCGCTTATTATTTTGCATCTGATTTTTTAAAGAATAATTTAAAAACCTGAAAGCAGACAACATTATTATCATCATTAGAGCCACTGCTTTTTAAAAATAACTTCAGGTTGTGAGATTATGTCCAAGCCTGTCTCCTTTCTGTTCTTCTTTCTTTAGAATGAATTTTCTTGTCTGCATATTTTGTGGTCCAGAATGACTGTGAACAACAGGTAATCACTGGAATATTCCAAAATTCCCTTTTTGAGTCATTTGTCCTCATCCTCATCTTGACTTATCTTTCTTGTCTCTAAAGCCCTGATCTTAGAAACAAATACTTCTCTTTGGTTGATATCCTGTTGAGTGCTGTAGTCTTTGTAATACTGAGATAGAGAAAACTGTGTACCTAGGCTTCCAGAGTTTGGAGCACGTACTTAGTAAACATGCAGGCCGAGATGTAAAAACAGGTATAGTTTCAATTTCCATACAAATCTTTGACTAGTAAGGGGTTTCTCACATCTCCAGGTTGCATCAAGCTGACTCATGACAGTGGCATTAGAAGCACCCTGAAGAGTCTCCATGAGGCTTTGCTTACTGTATTAGCCAGGGTTCACTAGAGGGACAGAGCTAACAGGATAGATGTATATATGAAAGGGAGTTTATTAAAGGAGAATTGACTCACATGTTCACAAGTTTAAGTCCCATGATAGGCCGTCTGCAAGTTGAGGAGCAAGGAAGCCGGTGGTGGATCAGTCAGAGTCCCAAAACCTCAAAAGTCGGGAAGCCAACTGTGCACTTACAGTCTGTTTCCAAAGGCCTGAGAGCCCCTGTCAAACCGCTGGTGTCAATCCAAGAGTCCAAAAGCTGAAGAACTTGGAGTCTGATGTTTGAGGGCAGGAGGCATCCAGCATGAGACAAAGATGAAGGCTGGAAGACTCGGCAAGTCTGCTCTTCCATCTTCTCTTGCTGCTTTATTCTAGCCACGTTGGCAGCTGACTAGATGGTGCCTACCGAGATTAAGGGTGAGTCTGCCTCTCCCAGTCCACTGACTCAAATGTTAATCTCCTTTGGCAACACCTTCACAGACACACCCAGGAACAATACTTTGCATCTTTCAATCCAATCAAGTTGACACTCAATATTAACCATCACATTTACCAACTGCCATTTACCTGTGTGTTGTATTAGACTTCTGTAAGCTGGTAATGTCCTGACCACCACCTGCACTGTCAGTTAAAATAAGAAGACTCATGTTTTTACTATACTATTTATTTTCCATTCTTTTCTTTTCTTCTTTGAATCACACATTGAGCAAAACTATATAAAGCACCAATGATGTGTCACATATATGCTTATATTCTTGAAAAATAAATATTAATGTTCTACACTTTCAAGAAGCTCATAGTCTAGTGGGGGAAAAAATGCATAACCTTATCTATCCAGTTCAGAGAAAAATGTCATGCAAGCACCTTTAGAAACTTAGCACAGTATCTTCTGATAAATATGGATAGAGATTACTTTTAATTGGGAAAAATAAAAATGAAATCAATAGTCATTACCCAGTACTTATACATAAACAAGTTCATGTGAGTGGTAATTGCATGACAAGTAAATGCTTTCATTTATTGAAACTCTACTCTTGAACCTGGCATTAAGTTTCTTTAAAATCTAGCTTTAGTCATCACAGAGGAAGAAGGAAACATAAATAAGTAAATATTTAATTTTTAAAAAATCTAGCTTTAGACTATTCGGGAACATCACCTATTTTCCCTAACACAGATGCACCTGCAGCTTTAAACTCCTTTCCTGGAACTTCTCTAAGTAAACCAGGTACATTCATTTTATGATTCATTTATTATATATTTCTGGAGCACTGATGATGTGACAGATTCTGTGTGAGAAAGCATTGAGAATGAAAGGGTGAGCAGGAGTTACTAAAAGAAAGAGGTTAGCATGAGATGGGGTTGTGATTCAGAATGAAAAGCGAATACAGAACCATCCCCCCACACCCCCCCCCCACCCCCAGCAGTAAGATACAGTACATTGACACTAAAAAGCTATACCTCATTCCAGGGAGCAGAGCAGTAAGAATTGAGTCTTCAAGGGAGGGCAGGGCCAGATGATGAAGCATGCTGCACTCCATGCCAGAGAGAACAGACCCAGGCAGCAGACAGGAGGGCCAGAAAACACAGGGAATAATCTCTTGCAAAGAGCCAAGGGGGAAAAAATGAACTAAACAAGAATTTTATGGGAATGAGGAGACGTGCAAGGATTTGAGAAATGTTAGATGTAGAAAAGATATATTATGAGGAATTATTTAATCTGGTGTTGGGAAGCAAGAAGGGAAAATGAGAGGAAAAGCTTGAGTTTCAGCTCTAAGCAACAAGATAAATAATAATGGTGCCATTTTCTGAGATATAGGCCAGAAGTGAAGCTTTTTAGGAGGGCAGGGGGCAAGGGAAGATTAGGATTTCAATCTGGACCATGCTGGGTTTTGAGGCATGTATGTGACATTATACGGACATGGTCTCTAGAAAACATGAATCTTGAGCTCAATAGTGCACAAATTGGAAGAAAAGAAATCTCCCAGTCAGAGTTTTAGAGTAGAAAGAGAATGTAGAGCAGAATTCCTCAAATACGATCTGAGCTTTATATTATTCAATTATTCAAAATTACATTTTAATGTGCAATAACTACAGCTTTAATTGCTCATTCATTCATTCAAGTTTATTAACCCATTTCTATGTGTTAGATGTAGACACAGAGCACTGAACAAGATGTAATCCTGTTAAGTGTGTCCTCAAACTCAAAATGTGCAGAAAAGCCTTTTTGGCATAGAAACTGAAAAGGCCTTCCCTCAGCCTCACATGGAAAGAAGTAAAGTTTAGTGTTTGCAGAAACATGCCTAGAACCAGATTGGTTGGGTTTAAATTGCAGCTTCACCACCTGCTGGATAAGATTAGAAAGTTTCTTAAACTTTCTGTGCTGCTTTTTTTTCTCCCACCCATCTTAAAAGCAATAGTAATAATAGTTACTCTTTCATAGGGTTGTTATGAAGATTAAAACAAAGCACTTGGAATACTCCCTGGCAACGAGCAAATGCAATAAAAGTGTCAGCCATTATTGGTGCTACCTAAGTACATTCAAGGATCTCACTCGAAAAAGCACATGAAGGAGAAGTTCACCACATAGCCTTTGTTGACTTTGTATAATTGCCTGCCAGGAGGTGCCAGGCTAGTAGACTGTGAATCATAATTGAAACTGAAAAATTAATTATAAAATTTTGAGCAATTTAAAGTTAATTTCACTAATATTACACCATGAAACATGAAGTATTACAAAGACTCCTGATAAAAGAACAAAAGAGAAGAATAAATGCTGCATAATCATTTGATTCACCCTGGAGTCAGGCTCGGTAGTTACACCCCAAACATGGAGACTCTCAAACACCACAGTTTTCAGTAAAAATCAATGTGGCTGTACAACGTTAATTTCTAATCTTGAGGCCCACTATTGAAAAATGCAGACACACCGGCTCTATAAAGAGAGCTGCTTTAAGCCGCGCTGATCCAAAAACATATGAACTACCTCATTTCAAAGCACTCCAGATGTATCGACGTCTTTCAACATACACTGGAGTGGAGCACTTTCCACTGGTTTGCACAGTGCTCATCTTCTATATTCAGCTTATTCTTCCTTCTCCTCTGTAAATAGTCATGAAGTGTGATTCATTCTATTCCTAAAGGACTCCTTCAATCACAGCACAGGTCCCGAATGAGAGGATGGCAACGGATCTGGAAAATAAGTTTGCTATGCTCTAGCATGAGCTAACACTGCCTATATCATTCAAAATGACTGGCTCACAGTCATGGATGTGGTGGCTCCAATTAACCTACTCCATAAATATTTTTAACGAAGTCAGGCCAAAGAGATTAATGTATTTCAATTTGGAAATATTATTTAAAATTGACTGGTCCTGAGAGAGATTAGAAACACTGCAATTGACCACACACACAGAGTCATGAACCAATTATTTTACTGGCAATGTAATAACTGAGAAACTATTCCTATCTTCCATTCGTTCCACCATCTATTGAAAGCCACATCAAAAACTTAATAGGCTGCATGTATATTGAAAAAAAAAGGGGGGAGCCAGCAATATCTGGATACATATCTTGCAGAAGATTTATGTGCAGTACAACCCTATGGTGATTCCAAGGTAGAATTGACTAGACACCCATATCTAGAATCTTCTTAGTTATTACGCTTTGAAAATGCAATGAATAGGTACACTGGATATTTGTTTTGTAAAGAACACTGAACATTAAAGAGTGAAGATAAAATTCAGTTTACTACTGTCTTGTCCATACAACCACAGAATGCTAGCTATGATTGAAAGATCTTGTATCTGCGAGAATCAATATTTATGAGACCTAACAATTGTCTTAGAGAGATGGACTTAATGAACTGCATGCAGTAACTTAAATTGACCAAATATTTCAATAGATTTGTCGGAGTCCAAAATCAAGCAAAATAATGTCATAGAGTTTTATATTAACTTGTAAAATGGACTAGTTTCAATCCTTTTATGACAGTGCATTAAAAAATAATAACCCATACTCATCTAAAATTTCTGTTCATCTGATCACAGTGAGCCTCATCCCCTACCACACTCTTCCATCTCTGTGTGCTGTTCTAGAAGGGAATTCTCTCTGTGATTTTCACTTGGCAGGAAGTCATAATTAAGATAATTAGTCTTATCTAATTTTTATTTGACTTCAAATACTTATTTTTCCCTTCAAACTCTTAAAATAATTGCAGTATTGAACTCCATCTGAAAGAATTATTGGGAAGGTCATGCAGTGTCTCGATTTGTCAGCCAACTCACGTTACTTCCAAGTAATTAACTTTGCTGTTTACTAACTCACAACAGGGGGGAAAAAAGAAAAAAATATATATATATATATATATTTAAACTCCTGAACTCATAACCTATGGAGGGTACTAAAAGTATGAAAGTGCTTCAAAGCACCCGACAGGTTGGCAATTTCAAGATAGAAAGCTGAAGATCCTTAAAATTAAGACATGTGCAAAAACAATAAATTAATCAGCACTGCAAGTTCCCCAAATTTATGCCATTTCTAATATGATATACTTACTAATAAAAAAAAACTGAAAACATGTCAATAAAATCAAATCTGTTCTTCTGTATAAAGCAATGAGGAAATAACAATGAAACATAAAGAATAAAAGCACTAACACATGCCACAACTAATTGTGACAATCTTTATAATATCAATCATTTCCAGTTTTCAAGTTTGTCTAAAGCTGTCACTCTTAACATATTTTTTCTTTGATATACTTGTTAGATTCATTGTTTCAAGTGCTTTTATGTAAAACCACATCATGTCTACTGAACTATCTGCTATCATTGTCTCCAAGCCATTATTAAAAAAGAAATTCAGATCCCTGGGTTCAAAAAAATCATCTAAAATATTTCAAGTAACACATAAAAATGTTAAATGCAAAAGCCAAAAGTTAAAAAAGCCACTGTGACATTTTTAATTACCTTTGCTATAGGCTGAATTGTGTTTCTCAGAAAAGATATGCTGAAATCTTAATCCCCAGTACCTCAGAATATGAGCTTATTTTGAAGTGGGATTTTTACAAAGGTAATCAAGTTAAAATGAGGTCATTGGGTGGACCACAATCCAACATGACGGGTGGCCTTATAAGAAGGGGAAATTTGGATACAGAGGCAGGCATGCAAGGAAAGCTGATATGAAGGGACACAAGGAGAACACCATGTGAAGACAGGGGACTAGAGTGATGCATCAACAAACTATGTGATTCCAGAGATTGCCAGCAAACCACTGGAAACTTGAAAGAAGCAAGGAAGGATTCCCCTACAGGTTTTAGAGAGATGCCCTGCTGACATCTTGATTTTAGACTTTTAGCCTTCTACCACACAATACATTTCTATTGTTCTAAGCTACCCAGTTTATGGTTCTTTGATACACCAGGCCTAGGAACTCGTATGCTTCCATTACAAAGCTAGTGTCAGAGCCCAAAAATAAATCCATGCATTTATGGTCAATCAACTGATTTTCGACAACAGTACAAAGAACACACAATAGGGAAAGGATAGTCTTTTCCATAAATGGTGCTGGGAAAACTTGATATCCACATGCAGAAGACTGGAATTGGATGCTTATCTCATGCTACATTTTTAAAAAATCAACTCAAAATGGATTAGACTTAAAGGTAAGACCTAAACTACTACTAGAAGAAACACTACTAGAAGAAAATGTAGGGAGAAAGCTCCATGGCATTGGTCTGGGCAATGATTATTTGGATATGGCACCAAAAGCACATGCAGTAAAAACAAAAATAGACAAAGAAGATTACATCAAATGAAAAAGTTTCTGCACAGCACTGGAAACAATCAACAGAGTGAAGAGATTTCAACCCACAGACTGGAAGAAAATATTTGCAAACCATATGTCTTAGTCCATTTTCTGTTGCTATAACAGAATACCACAGACTGGGTAATTTATAGAGAAATGGAGTTTGTTTTTAGCTCATGCTTCTGAAGGCTGAGAAGTTCAAGAGCACGGCACTGACATCTGGTGAGGACCTTCTTATTGCCTCATAACATGAACAGAGGGCACCACATGGAAAGTGGGCAAGAACAATAGAGTCAGAGAGCTTGATTTTACAACAAAGCCACTGCCTCAATAACAACCCCACTCCTGTGATATTAGCATTAATCCATTAACCCATTCATGAGGGCATTAACCCATTCATGAGGGCACAGGAATTGAGTTTCCAATACAGGAACTTTTGTAGAACACATTTAAACCATAGCACCATAAATTTAGTAAGTTAATAATATCCAAAATATGTAAGGAACTCAAACAACTCAATAGCAAAAAATACTAATAACCTGATTTAAAAATGGGCAAAGAACCTGATTAACAGGTATGAGTGATATCTCATCAATATGTTAAAATGGCAATTATCAAAATGACAAATAATAACAAGTGCTAATGGGCATGTGGAGAAAAGAGAACCCTTGCCTGCTGTTGGTGAGAATATACATTAGTACAGCTATTACGGAAAACAATATAAAGCGTCCTCAAAAAATTAAAAATAGAACTGCCATATGATACAGCAATCCCACTGTTGAGTACATATTCAAAGGAAAGGAAGTCAGTATATCAAAAAGATGTCTGCAGGCCCATGGTCATTGACTTTTTCACAATAGCCAAGATGTGGAATCAACCTAAACGCCCATCAATGAATGAATGGATAAAGAATATTTGAGATATATATTTTTTCCATTTTATATATATATATATATGGAATATTATTTAGTCTTTAAAAAGAAGGAAATCCTACCATTTGCTGAACATGGATGACATTAAGTTACATGAAATGAGCCAGGCTCAGGAAGACAACTACCACATGATCTCATTTATATGTGGAATCTAAAAGAAGTTTAATTTATAGAAGTGGAGAGTAGAATAGTGGTTAACAGGGGTTGTGTGCAGGGGTAGAAGAAGAGATGTTGGTTAAAGTATACAAAATTTTATTCAGATCAAAGGAGCAAGTTCAATAAATAAATAAATAAAGCTAGTGTCCTTAGTGTCACTAATTTCTTAGCAGTTTTATTTTTTCAGAGATTTATATTATACCATACCATTTTCCTAGAGCAAAATAGTGAGGTGGAGCCAGGGCAAAAAAAATGAAACAGAAATGTCACATCACCTGAAAATCATGTAATATTCACTTACAAAAATATAAATTTTTATTCAAGTATAATAATAGGAAAGTTAAGATACATTAGTCTTGAAACAAACCTATCATAAATAAAAATTCAGGCAAATTCAAATTGTAGAATATTATTGCCAAGATATGGTAAATATTTTAAACCCTACAGGTATCACAAGTTCAAATTACCAAGGGAGATTAAAACCTAGATGATCCATAAGAAGAGAGCCTATATTTTTTTCCTCTTATAGAATTACATCAGAGGGTGGAGGTTGGGAGAAGGGAGAGGATCAGGAAAAATAACTAATGGGTACTGGGCTTAATACCTGAGTGATGAAGTAATCTGTACAACAAACCCCCATGACACAAGTTTACTCTATGTAACAAACCTGCATTTGTACCCCAAACTTAAAACACAAGTTTTTTTTAAAAGATATGATAGATTTTTTTTTAATGTAGGAAAGTCTAATTAAGAGGCATTTATACAAAATGTCCTGCAGAGGCTAACAAAACTGCCTGTATGAACTTTATCACATTTAACAAACCATTACCAGTAATTTCACAGAGGAGGGGAATTATCCATTCTTTTCTTTCAAAATAAATTTTACAGGTTAGCATAACCCTCTTCCCTACTTCCTCACAATTTTCATGTTTGTAACAATTATAAGGATATTCAAGGTGTCTGTTTGCCTGCCAAATGATAAAAACAAAGCTGGTGTGGGAGCTATCATACAAGGTTTTAATTCAAGCTATCACAAGCCAAGGTCACGCTTGATCTCAGCTCCCAGAGGTGCTAACAGGCAACTTTCAATGGATTCAAATTATGGGCCAGATCATTAAATGAGCTGACTGACTCACTCATTCTTGCTATTAATAAAGAACTCATCTTGGAGATTTTCCGCACGGCTGTATGGATAACCTGAATTTATGTGGACCTCAGCAGTTCAAAGCCTGAATTCATTTTCTGGAAACAAGCAGAATCTGAAGTTTATTAGCATGGAAAAGAGTTCTCTTTTTATTAGATTATTCTGAAGTGCTGTCCATTACATAATATGCCACGCGTGTGGAACCTTTAGAATAAAAATTGTGATTGCCACTCAATGAGGGAGTATTTCTAAGATGTGACAGATTTTATAACTGTGAAGAAGGAAATATCTGCCTGTCTGGGTATCTTAGCCTTTCAAACATGCTCTTTAAATTAAAATTATAGCACATAGAAAACTTCATTACCTGTTTCAGCGGTAGATAATTGTTTCTCCTCTTTGAATATGTGCCCTTTTCAGGATAAGTATTCTGGACTATACAGAGCTGAAGAAGTGGTAAATGGGTTTTCTCTGCTTTTCTATTGGCTGTCCCCAGGCAATTACCTACACCCTGTTATAAATTAGGATACAAGAAACAGTGACCTACATTTTAATTAAGTCTTAAGTAATTTTTTACTTATGTTTTTAATAAATACAAAAGGGGTTAAGTGATTTAAAGTTTTTTCCTGCCAAATTTTACTTAAAAGATACTAAAGTAATCAATGGCAATGAAATACAATCAATCCCATTGAAATGAAATGGCTAGGAAATTTAAAAGAAATGATAAAAATTGGTTCATTGTCCTTAAAATTATTTAAAAATTGAAAATGATTCAAGGGATCATGGTATTTTCTATATTCTCATTTACTTATTTTTAATCCATTTATCAAGCAACTACTCTTGGGAGTATTAGTCATATCTCACTCAATAGGGATGCAAAGATAGCCTCCATCCTCAAATAATTCACTGTTTAAACAGCGCAAACAAATATTGAGAAACAACTGAGTAAGTTTTGGTAAAGGTTGGAAAATGTGCCCTGATGGTATCAAAGAGTGGGTCCCGGAACCTCAATAAAAAGAGAGAAAGAGAAGAACCTCACAGAACAGGACACAGTTGGTTGGCATCTTAAACGATGAATAGAGCTTCAACAAGTGAGCAAAGTAAAGAAGGAAGCTTCATCAACATCTTGGCATACTAAATGGAACTCCCAAGACCTTGACATGCTTGAAGTATAGGTTGTGAGTAGTGTCTTGGGGAAAGGAAGATTAGCAAGAGGGACCAAAAGGGTCAGAGGAAAGAGATGAAGTCATGAAGGAATGAATGCAGAAGAGAGTGGACCTCTCTGTTGTCAATAGGATGCCATTAACGGATTTTATCAAGGTCTGTCTAATGTGACTTTTATTATTAAAAGATAATTGTGGAAGTTGCTATAGTTAGTCGGCTGATAGTTCTGCATGTCTCCTTCTGGCCTAAAATGACCAAAAAAAAACCAAAAAAGAAACAAAAAGTTACATTAACAAAATAAATTCCTAAGACTAAGTAAGAATGGCAGAATGGCAAAATAAGTGGCAAAGGTGGACTAGAAATGTAAGAACAAAGATAGAAGGGAAAACATCAAGACACTATTATTCCAAGGTAGGTGTATTAGTTTGCTAGGGCTGACATAACAAAAGCAAGGTGCCACAGGCTGGGTGGCTTAAAAAACTGAAGTTTATTTTCTCACAGTTCTAGAGGCTGTGAGTCTAAGATCAAGGTGTCAGCAGGTTTGGTTTCTCCTGAGGCCTCTCTCTGGTTTATACATGGCTATTTTCTTGCCGTGACTCCGTGGTCTTAGTCAATACAGGCTAGTATGCCAAAATATCATAAACTGGGTGGCTTAAAAACAACAAATATTTATTTTTGTTACAGTTCTGCTGACTGGAAGCCCCAAATCAGGGTGCCGGCAGGATCAGGTTCTGATGAGGACCCTCTTCTGGGTTGCAGAATGCCAGCTTCTTGTTGAATAGCCACATGGCAGAACGTGGAGAAGGAAAGCAAGCATTCTCGTGACTCATGAGGGCACTAACGCCACTTATGAGGGCTCCTTTTAAATGAACTTACCTAATCCTAATTATATCCCAGAGGTCTACCTTCTAATACTATCACAATGTAAGTAGGGGCCCAACATATCAGTTTTGGGGGAAAACACACATCCAGTCTATAACACTTTTTCTCTGTGTGCACACCCCTGGTATGCCTTCTGCTCCTTATAAAGACACTAGTCATTTTGGATTCGGGCCACACCCCTATGACCTCATTTAAACTTAATCATTTCTTTACAGTCCTATCTCTAAATACAGCCACATTCTTAGGTACTGGGTATAGAACTTTAATATATGAATTTAGAGAACACAATTTAGTCCTTAACAGTAGGGTAGAGCAAGGGCCTCTACAGCCAGAATCAATGGGTGTAGTTATAGGGTTAAAGTTTGTCTGAAGGCATATCATTCCTTTCCTCTCTGCAATCAGTGTATACAGTATGTACGATGAGCTATTAAGCAGCTGCAAATAAGCTAACAAAGGAGTACATATGCTAAGATCATGGCTAAGGCCATGATAATACAGGGCTATGACCTCCAGGAGGAATAGGGAAGCCCCAGTCTCAAAAGGCAAGCTTGTGATAATCAGGCAAATAGCAGAATATACATAGCAAAAGACTGTGTTAATGCACAAAAGTATTAAGGCAATAAATTCTTTCAGAAGTCTTTGCAAACAGACATAGGGATGGATGTATGACTGGACGGTTACATGTCATGGAAGGCATATCGAGAAAGTTCAACATCTATCTAACAGGAGTTTTAGAACTGGGCTGCAAGACAGAGCAAAACTCCATCAAGAAAAGAAAGAGAGAGAGAGAGAGAGAAAGGAAGAAAGAGAAAGAAAAGAAAGGCAAGGCAAGGAAAGCAAGAAAGCAAGCAAGCAAGCAAGCAAGCAAGAAGGAAAGAAAGAAAGAAGGAAAGAAAAAAGAAAGAAAGAAAGAAAGAAAAAGAAAGAAAGAAAGAAAGAAAGAAAGAAAGAAAGAAAGAAAGAAAGAAAGAAAGAAAGAAAGAAAGAAAGAAAGAAAGAGAAAAATTATAGCAAGGACACTGCCAGAGCAAGAATTTTTTTTAAGTCCCAGAAATGAAGACAAATGGAAGAATTCAGTTTAAAGGGGCCTTGTGAGTTCTGAAGAGAATGCAAATAAACAGATTCACGTGCAGACACATTGTGGTGACGTTTCAGAACTCCGAGAATAAACACACATTTCTTAAAATCATCTAGACACATGTTTCTTAAAATCTTTTAGAGAAACAGAAAGGACTAATCACATTACATTAGATTTGAGGATGCCAGATATAATACAGGATGTTCAGTTAATATATAAGTTCCAGATAAACACCAGATCACGTTGTAGTGTAAGTATTCCCAAATTGCATACTGCATGGGAAATATTTACAATTTTAAAAGTACTATATTCACTGTATCTCTGAAACTCAAATTTAACTTGGTGTCCTATATAAATATTTGCTAAATCTGGCAACCTTAATTACATTCTTCATCCACAAGATAACACTGAATTGATATTGTCAGTCTTCTAAATATAGGATGTATGTCCAGCCAAATGATTATTCAGAAAAGTTAACCCTACAAAAATTCTCAAAAAAATTACTAAAGGATATATGTAGCACTTTCCTTTCCGTTGGCCTGGAATGCTCTCCCCAGACACCTGAACTCTTTCACCTCCTTCAGCACTTTCATTATAGATCATCTTCTCGTGGTCTTTCTATCCACTTTAAGTAAAATTACAATGCCCATTGGTACTTCCTATCTTTCCCTTTTTCAGATTTAAATCTTTCCATATCACTGATCAGCAGCAAGCATAGTGTGTGGTATAAAATCTAAGCCCCATGAGGGATGGCATATAGTAAGCACTGGTTAAATATTTGTTCAATTAAATCAATTAAATCAATTAGATCAATAGAATTCAATAAACCTAAACCACTAAATCAGCGGATAGTAGTTATGGTGGTTAAAGGGGTGGGGGTGGTAAGAGAAAAAGCAGAGTCAAAAATAACTGGCTAGATAACTAGTTATATTGAGGAGACTGAGGTACTGAATGAATGATAATAAATCTAGTCTTCAGGTCAAGATGCCCCATATATAGATGGAGATGTAAGTTGAAGATGCAGTCTTCCATTTTCCATTTGAATGAAAATGTGTTATGCTGGAAATTTGCATTTGGGTGTTAAATATAGGTGACAGATAAACATGTAGATGAGCTAAGATTGTCCATTGAGTGTTTGTAGAATGAAAAGAAAGCTAAGGATAGAAACTCTGGAGCCAACAGTCTTTCTGGTGGAGATAATTAAGGACTATCAAGAATGCTCAGAGGCAGAAGGACAATGAAAGACAATGGAGTTATGGTAGACATCAGGGTGAAAACTCAAAAGCCTCCACTTTCACTCATTCTCTTGGAATCCTGCCACCAGGCCCACGAATGACTGCTGAGACATCAATAAGCATAGCTGAGACTAGAAGAGTCATGCAGATGTTCCATAGATGTCTGAATAATAATAAATGCTTAGTAAGTCACTGAATTATGAGGTGGTTTATTACACAGCAATAACTGATATAAACAGTTAAAATAGGGCTAGTCACTGAAAAAAAAAATGCACTGGGCTAATGGAATGCAGTTTAAGGAAATAAAGATAGCAACTATGAAATACTCTTAGTGGCCAGACACAGTGGCTCATGCTTGTACTCCCAACACTGTGGGAGGCTGAGGGAGCAGGATCCCTGAAGCCCAGGAGTTTGAGGCTACAGTGAGCTATGATCATGTCACTGCATTCCAGCCAAGGTGATAAAGTGAGACCCTGTCTCAAAAAAAAAAAAAAAAAAAAAGAAACTTTTTAAATCAAAAATAAAATACTCTTAGAAAACTGTGTGAAGGAAAAAAGAAAGCTAAAGTCAAAGGAAAGATCCATATTTAATTTATGAGCCTTAATCAGTGTTTATTCACAGGCTGTGAGAAAGGAACTGATGGAGAATAAAATGCTCTGCATAAAGGGGAAGGCTAGAGAGATGATGATGAAGAAAATGCCTGGGAGGAAATGGAAAGAATGAAATCTAGAACACAAGTCAATCAATTAACTGTAGAAAGCAGAAGGGACTCCTTTTGCAGCAACAGAGGAATGAGGATAAGGGCTTTAAGTGGCAGGACATTACATGCAAACAAGTTTGTGGATGCATGGGGAAAGCTGAGGGAGGTCATAGTGGATAGCCTTTATTTTCTCTGTTGAAAAGGAGCTAAGAGGCAAGATCACCTTCTGCGAGAAAGTACAGTAATGGCCTGGAGGGCTTACCACTGCATTTCTCAACTTTGGCACTACTGACATTTGGACCAGATAATTCTTTGTTGTGAGGGCCTGTACTAAACATTGTAGAATCTTTAGCAGCATCCTCGGCCTCTAAACACTTCATGCTAGTAGCAGCCTTCCCAGTTGTGACAACAAAATATATCTGCAGGCATTGCCAATTGTCCTAACTCATTAAACACCTCTCTGCAACCCCAGTTGAGAACCACTGGCTTCATGGAATGGGAGAGTGAGATAACCTAGGAAAAACTTGCAAATGTCTGGGGAGTCACAATCATTTCCTAATTGATCAACTTAAAATAGATTAAGAATATATTCTGCAACATTTTCAAAAATAGATTAAGAATATGTTCTGCAACATTTTCAAAAATGCATACCTGATGTCACTTGAAAAATCTCCAGCTTTAGTATGGTTTCCATGGTCAACAAAGATGTTCTTGCTAAATTTCTCTTCTATGCTCAAGAGCTGAACCATGGGTTTTCTAAAGAGAGAAGCCTATAGCAAATACTTAGAATAAAATTAAATGTTCTCCAAAAATAGAATGCAATTTTCCCCGTTTAACCATCTTCCTTCCTTTTACCTGTCAGTTCCCAAACTCTTTGTTCTTTATGTGCAATAATGAATCAAGCTTTTGTATCCTAGACTTTTTATTAAGACTCCTTTTAGCTCAACTCCAAGAAAGTCCCTCCAGAGCAGTACAATCTGGTGTGATTTGTAAGAGGTATAACTGGCTTCTGGAGCCTTTTCCAACAGATTGCATGCAAGGTGACAGGTCTGAATATTAAACAAGTGAAGGGGAGATGATACCCACACACATCATTGTAAATTGTGCCTTCATTCATAAAACCATTTAACTTAGCTCTAATTACTCTGCTACCCATTCATGCAAGTGAGGCATCCAGGAAACAAACTTGATTGGTGAATAAACGCAAATTAAATGACAAGGACAGAGGTAGGCATATGAAAACTGAGAAGAGGCATTCAGTATGCAAATTCCCAAGTCTGTATATACATCCATGTACAGCTTCTGCCTTAGAATCAATTGTAGAGCAATAAAAGCTACTGCTTTTCTCCTCCATTCTGATTTTGAAAGCCTGGATGGCGGAAGAATGGGAGTTGGTTCCCAGCAGAATTACAGAGCTTACTCATATAACCGTCAGACTCTCTTAAAGGAAGGCAAACTTAGCTGCACTATCTGTGTTGGGAAAAGTCTTTTCTTTGTTGGTAATCTACTCACAGAATTGGCGTTTAACAAATATGTTAATTAAAGCTCTAGACTACATGTTATGTTTGTCATGCGTCTTGTGACAAGTTCTATTGTGTTTTTTGTTAATATTATTCTTCAGCAGATAACATTGTTCCTCATTCAGTCAAATCAAAATGTTAAAACTAGGCACAGTATCTAAGTAGAAAAAAACAGGGCTTTTTTCCTGCTCACTATGTTTGATTCCGATGGGGACAACCACTAAAAAAGTAAAAATTTTCATTTTATCTAAACCAAGTATGAAATCTCATTGAGTATTTTTTACTGACAGAAAAGATGAAAGAAACAAAAGAAAGAAGAAAAGGAAAAAAGAGGGGAAAATACGTACTGATTTCATTATTCTGGTGGGGAGGAAAAAAAACAGCTGGTAACTACCTTCACAGCTTGCAGTAACATCCTGAATTGAGATTCTAGTCAAGGGGCAATTTCCATTTGTTATGTATATGTATGCATTTTTCATCTAACATGACACAGGCTCATACAACATGAGATTAAGATAAATCTAGGTCTTTCTCTTTCCTTCTTAATTTACTTTCTTATTCTATGTTCAAGGAACCTGCTTAAATATGAGAGATTTGACCTAAATTCCATTTTATCAAGAAGGTTGCCTGAAGTTTACAATGTGAAAACAAGAGTGGGGGGGACATGCATTTGATTTCCCAAAGTTCAAATCTAGGAAATATTAGCATAAGCACTTTGATGATCGTGACAGTAAGTCTAGAGAATTAATCTCTAAAGCAATCAGAATTCAGATCTTCTATAGCTTTATAGATCAGAATGACCTATTTTAATTAACTATTCCAGATACAAAGAGACAGCTGCTCTACATAGAAGACTGGAGCTGTTATCTACTTTCAGGACTACGTTACCTTGAGTAAATTGCTCTCAAAACCTGACTTCATATGTGATTTTTTGAGTGATCTTTAAACTGGAAAAAAGCTATGTGGCCCTGCTGTCAGGCAGCACAGCAACATAAATAAGAGTCACACCGCCTGGGTTTGCATTCTGGCTGCATTGTTTATTAGCTGTTTGATATTGGGGAAGTGATTTAACCTCTTTGTGACTCCATTTTGTCATCTATAAAATGTTGGCAACCTTATTACATTAATAAATAACTCAATCAGGCCTATTATTACTTGTATAGCTATTATGATTATCATGTATCTATGATTATTTATAAGACAGCATAAAGCCTTATAGATACATTTCATAAATTGTAATTCATAAAGCAGTTATTATCCACTGTGTTACATATTGCTTATCTGCTTCATTCTAACCTTTTAATAAGTATATTCATGTATATAAAAACTGAATGAAATAATTAAAATAAGTAATTGTTAATACTTACTGATCACTTACCATGAGACATGGTTCAAAATGCTTTTTTAGATGTTATCTTATATAATGTCCACAATAAACCAATGGGGTGGGTGCTCTAATTATATTTCCATTTTACAGATAAAAAAACTGAGGCATAAAGAATTTGCCTAAGCATGGGCACATTGGCTCACACCTGTAATCCCAGCACCTTGGAAGGCCAAGGCAGGACAATCTCTTGAGCCCAGGAGTTCAGGACCAGCTTAGGTGACAAAGTGAGACCCCATTTCTACAAAAAAATAGAAAAAATTAGCCAGGCACAGTCGTATGCACCTATAGTCCCACCTACTCAGGAGGCTGAGGTGGGAGGATCACTTGAGCCTAGGAGGCTGGGGCTCCAGTGAGCTGTGATCACACCACTCTATTCTAGCCTGGGTGACAGAGCAAGACTCTGTCTCAGGAAAAAAAAAAAAAAAAAAAAAAAAAGGACTTGCCTAAAGTCAGAGAAGCATTAAGTGGCGAAATGGGGATACCAGGTCAGGACATCTGGCACCCACTGTCATGCCCTTGATCAGTATCCTGAAACCCATTTCCCAGATTAAGAAATATTACCTGCTGTTGTTATTTATTAGACATGTATATTTTAATCTACTGGTTTGGTATGTGGTGGAGATGTAAATAATTATTGAGAATCGGATGAATAAATAAATTAATGAATTAATGATAATATGTAAGAATTGAATCAAATAAGAAAGTAGCTTTAGCTTCTTTGAATCTGAGGAGGGCTGGATAAAGAATCATTTTTACGGATATTCAAACCATTAGTTTTTATTTGCCCCAAAAGTCAAATCTTTAATATAGTTAATAATGGTGTATTTTTCTTTTATGGGAGCACTGTTTTGCATATTAATTAACTTCCATTGTTGCAAGCTGTAAGCCACCACTGGAAAATTTTTTTTTCCAAACATCCAGCACCAGAAACAGAAAGAATTTACTAAGTCAATGGACAAATATTTCTACATGGGAATTGACATTTAATAACTTCCCTGAGTCATTTTAAAAAGAAATATTAGAAACTAAAATCATTATCAAGTCAAAAAACATGGTAAAAAAATATGAATGTCTAAGAATGTCATTTTATCCAGCAGTTTCAGCCATCATTAGCCAAACTGTCTTCATACTTTCAGAAGCTAAACCATGTCTAATAGTATCCTCACTAATAGCAGAAAGACATTTGAGTAAATTCATTTTTTTAAAGGATCATTGAGTGCCTTAGCTAGTTAAACCGGAAGCCCACAGTAATCAGAAAGAGGCATTGCTCGCCTTCTCCTATGGTTTCTTCATTAGCAGTGGTAATAACGACAATAGTTAGTTCATAACTAGTGCATTGTTAAGATGATCACCGGGGTGTCCTTGTACACTCTATTTAATTCTGGCTTCCAGATTGGTCAGTTTATTTCACGAGCCAATTGCCTCCCTGCCATACCCAGCTCTCCAGAGTTTGCCTAACTTAAGAAAATTAAGCTGTTTTCTTTCTGCTTCATGCATCACTGCTAACAACAGCCAAATAGTTGAACACAGAATTCAGTCTTCCACACTTGGGCTATGTAAGCATCTGAAAATTTACAACTGTATTTTTAAAGTCAGGATCCAGTCTCTTCTATCTCATATCATTGTATTTGTATTTTAATATGTGCATTAGACTCTGTTGCTTTGTTACTAAATAATTGTTCTCATGTCTTTGTGAAACATTTGGTCAGCTCTAAATATGGTGGTTTTTCTTCAGTACCTCCCAATGTGTTTTACATGTTCTCTACTCTCCCCCCACACACCATCACACATAGCACCTACATTGCTGCTTCATATACAGTAGGCATCTAATAAATGCTTATTAATTAACAGCAACTAAACAACATGATGTATAGCTCAAACTATTTAGTAAACATGTGGATGCTGACAAACCAAGCTAACTCTTATTTTTAATGTTCAAATGTGCCACTCCCAAACAATGGCACCACATATTCCTATTCATACAGCTCTTGAGGAGTGCAAATTAGTTCAGGTTTCCATTGATCTCTTTTCCAAACTAGACATAACAGATTACAGTATGCAATTTCTCCAGTAATTCCTTCCTCATGACAATTTTTCATATCTCCCTGAATCTATACACCTTCTATGTACATCCTTCTAAGCAGAATTGCTATAAAAAATGAAATGGAAAGAAGAGGTAAATCTTTCAAATAATTATAGAATAAAATAGAATATTGTTTTCATGCTTGAATGGTCCAAATTAGTTGCACACATTGATTTATTGTATTGATCATCAATATAAACTCTATTTTAATTCTGCCCAGGGAATAAATACTGGATAATAAAGCAGTCTACTCCCTGCCTTACTGCAATTGATATCAAAATTTTGGAATAAGTCTTCTGCTTAAAACTTTCGAATGATTATGGAAATGATTCTTTAAAGTTGGAGGGAAGTCAAAATCCCTGGCCAGAGAATCCAGTGATTTGTCAATATGCTGCTATTAAAATGAATAGAAATAAATGTTATTTCGGTATTTGTTTCTATAAAGAAATTTTTATAATGCTATTCTTTTTTCTTAGAATATAAAATGATTTCAAACTTTACAAAGGAGACTATGGAAGACATAGACTCTTCTGTTTTTTCTTTTTTTAGCAATTTAATTTCCTCCTATCCTGATTCTATTAGAGTAACATAAATTATAACAAAAATTTAATAAAGTGGACAGTTAAGTGGATTTAATCTATTCTCTTCAGAATAAATAAGATTAACCCGATAAGATGCAGATTTAAAAAATATTTTCACTGATAAGGTAAATCAGAACTCAAAAACATCCCTGAAACTACATAGTCAGATAATCAAGGAAAATAATTTTAAAATGAAAATAAAGGGTAACAATATCATTGTGATTTCTTTCCTCGAAAAATAATTAACCTTTGGAAAGGCTTTCCATCAATGCCGTCTTTGTCAGTTAACAGAGTCAGACACATTCCTGAAAAGCAAATAACAGGAAGCAAGTCTTGGTTGTACTCAGTCTCTAGGGAAGAAAGACTTCCCAAGTTTTTCTTCCCATTTTTAAAATCTATGATTTTTCTTTCGGGTTATTATTTCTTATCATTATACAGATTAATGCAACACATTAAAATCATCAAAATAAATATATAGCACCTGGAGAATTTATAGCAGGGCTAAAATGCAGTAACCATAAGAGTTCTCTATTACACAGCTGGCTAGGAACAGATTTGAAGTCTGATGAACGTGGGAAGAAAAAAAACAACTTTATGGTTCCTGACAGGCTTTTCAAGTCCTTTGTGGACCTAGTCTAACAGAGATTAAAACTGATTTTTCTCTGATTGTTAAATCAGCAGATTAGCCTATTTCTGAAAAAGAACAAATGTCCAATAGATGGTTGATAAATAAAATATTAAAATGTAATTTAATAGAATCAAATAGAATTAAAATTCACCTCTCTGGGATGAAACTGACATCAATTAATTACCCCAAAGTACCTATTTTTTTCGTATTTAAGAAAAATATTACTTTTCAATAACTGATGTGCTGATCATTTTGTTCACTGTGGTTAAAATTAACTTGGGAGTCAAATTAAAATATCATCATTCTTTAGAAATAACCCTGAACCAATTTCAATGTTATTGTTTATAAGTCAATATTATCATCTATGTTTGTGTATCTCTTTTATGGAAAGGAAAGTGATAATCCCACTATTGCCAAAATGTATTTGGCCTCAGACTCCCAAATACACCACTTCAGATATGAAGAGAGCAAGTGGGAAGACGTGGGGACTGTAGGAGTAACAGTTTCAATAGGAGGGGTTTCTAGATATGGTAATTACATACAAGATCAAAACAACTCTGAAAGTTCTTGGTAACCAAGGAACCTACTTGCTAAGAGATCAGAGCTTGGGTGACAGGAATGTTAAAACTGGGGGGCCAGGTGTGGTGGCTTATGGCTCTAATCCCAGCACTTTAGGAAGCTGAGGCTGGCAGACAGCTTGAGCTCAGGAGTTCAAGACCAGCCTTGGCAACATGGTAAAACCCATGTCTCTACCAAAAATACAAAAAAAAAATAGCCAAGTGTGGTGGCACACACCTGTGGTCCCAGCTATTCAGGAGGATGAGGTGGGAGGATCACTCGAGCCCAGGTGGTCAAGGCTGCAGTGAGCCAAGATCATGCCACTACACTCTAGCCTGGGTGACAGAGTAAGATCTTGTCTCAAGAAACAACCAACAACAACAACAACAACAAAATCTTTGGAGTAATTCACTGAGTAATATTCTGAGTGTTGTTTTCCCTTAAAATTAGTCAACTTCGTTATCATGAAGCAAAAGTAAAAATACAGCTGAATGATTCCATTTCAAGTGAATTATCAAATGCTTCATGGGAAAAGAACATAGATGCGAGATTTCTTTAGTGTTAAACATTTAAATTTTCATAAAGGATATTTATTCACCTTGAATAAAAAATAATGAAAACAGTTACAAAGCACAAGTCATTGAGTATGCCTTTTTAGTGCTAAAGAAATTAAGAAAATCAATATTCATTAATTTAATATCAAACTGCATATATATGTACTTATTCTTTTATTGGTTGGTCATATGCAAAGTAAAAGAATCTCACTTATCCCTAGTTAATTCTCCATGTTCTCATTTCATGTTATCTCATAATGACTGATATAAACTTGATGAGCAGGAAAGCTCCTACGTCATCTACACGTAGACTATTCTATAACATCTATGTGTTTTTCCAAACAATTTCTACAATGAATCCTTTTTCATTAGCATTTGAATTTCCTAATGTATAGCATTTATAGTGAATCAATTTCAGGAAAATGAAAAAACAGTAATTAACTCCTTTGGATTTATTGCCTTCCAAAGAATGCAATTTTTATTGCTTGTAACACAAAGGATAAATGCTTGAGAGGGTGGATATGGCATTCCACATGATGTGATTATTACGCATTGAATGCCTATAACAAAACATCTCATGTACCCCATAAATACATACACCTATCTACCCACAAAAATTAAACATTGAAAAAGAATGCAATGTTTAATAGAAATTTTTCTTCATTGTAACACCTCAAAATTGAACAAGAAGTATCATATCCCTATTCTCATTCCTGATTTACAGACAAGGAAAAGATCTAAGCCTAAAAAAAGTTTCCCCAAAGTAGATATTGTCATTGACTTAAGACTCCTGTCATTACACAATAGCTTTTTTTTTTTTTAATACAGTGCTGCTAAGTATGTCAAAACTAACTGCAAAACCCAGGACGCACATGTCCAGATTGGAGTCTGAAGTCCTGGACAATTGTAACTGCAACTTTCCTCACTCTTGCTGTTATCTGAAGTCAATACATACAATCCCTCAGTAGACATAAAAATATTTCAAGCCTCCTTTCTATATTACTTTAAACACAAACAAACACAAGAATGCCACACCAGCACCCTGCCTCCTTCCCACTCCACATACCCCAAACCCCACAGTCACAGAAGGATATGGTAGTCTTGCCAGATGAAAGCAACAGGATGTCTTTGACAGTGAAAGGGAGTTCTTTCTCCAATTGCTTTTAGTCAGTATCCCCCTAGAGTTATTTTTTAAAAGATAGATAATAGATTATATGCACACAAATACGTATGTGTATATAAATTGAAACATATGTGTATATATTATGCAGAAGAGCAGAACGCATGATATTATCTTCAAGTAATACTTGAAAATGGTCTTGTCAGTTGGATAAGATAGATATTTCAGCAGGAGGACAATACAGGCTTGGGATTTGTTCGAGTCTTCTCCTGACAGTGGGCAGACAGAAGGGTTAAAGAGCATGCAATTTGCTTTACCACTCCAGTTCTGTAGGAAAGCAGTGAATGCTAAGACCCATATATTTTCCTTTTTGATGGACATCGATGGTCCTCCTTCTTCCTGAGGCATGCTAGGCTGACACTCGCAGTGTTTTATGCACACCATTCCATAGCAATTCTGCCTAGGGTATGAATCTGTTAGGTAACAATGACTCTCAGATTCACAACAAAAGCCTTGGCTTCAAAGACTCCTCAGCAGCATTTTCCTCCAGAAGAAAAGCATTTGCAATTTTTTTTCTTTGTATACGGATACTTTAATAGGCTGCTGAAGTTTTGAAGGAATTCCAATTTATGCAAAATGAAGAAAGGGAGGAAAAAATAACAATGATAATGATACTAATATAAACTCATACTTCAAAAGGCCTGCAGTGGTATTGTGTTTATTGCAGCACTAGACACCTTATCAGTTATCCCCCTAAAGGTGTTTAAAATGGGCTTGGGAGGTTTGAACCAAACTCTGTTAGCAGTTAATCAGCCACAGTTTAGAATACATTGGCATATCTTTCCAGATAGAAAGAAAGAAAGAAAATGAAAGCAAAGATTTTTTTTTATGATAGCAGTTTTACTAACCCTATGGAAAGAGATTTATTTTTAGACAAATGTAGGGTCTGACCTTTCATGTTTCAAGACATCCTGGCATAGTGCGGGCTTTCCTGTTATCTTTTGCTTCTGCTTGTCCCCTAGAGGCAAGTCCCTCCTATCAAGAGCCAGATTAAGGGAAATTTTGGAAGAAAGAGACAGGCAGGAATAAACTGGAACTAAAGCCCTTAATATCCATGAAGTGATTAAAATGCAGCCATGCCCAACAAGACCACACTGCTGTTATCAAACAGACATTGACAACTTCGTTGAACTCAAGTCAATGGTATAAGGGGGAACATAAAAACTTTTAAGTTTGGGGTGTCTCCAAGAAATACACTCAGATTTCTCAACACACACTGGCAGCGTTCACACATTACCCATCGCTGACAGCGATCTCACACTTCGCTTGTCCTCTGCCAAATGGAGTCTAGGGCCTCATCCAGGAAAGCAGCATGCTGCCCAGGTATATGGGATGACTGGCTAATTTATCGATTTGTGATGCTTCAAAAGTTGGCAAATCAAAAAAAAAAAACAAAAAAAAAAACACCCTGTACTGCAGATTACACACATTTTAATCCACTGCTGTTACTGATCAAAAACAGTTTCACCGACTACATTGTTTTTGGAATCTAGTTTTCAAAGAAACTAGTAGAGAGGGGATTCTTTTTCCATTTTGACTTTGGCCATGACACTGAAGAAATACCTGACCTAAATGCTTTTCTGTTTTTTTTTTTTTTTTTTTTTTGTGGGGAAGGGGGCAGAAGGTCAGGAGAGGAACATCCATGCAAAATAAAAATAGCACCTCACTCTCATATTTACTTAAAAAGAAAAATAGTAAGGAAAAAAAGGCACCAGCATCTTATTCTATTTGGTTTTCTTTTTGCTAAATTGCTAAATGAGCAACCAACACCCTCAAAATAGAACTAATAACTGCAATCAAATACAAGAATATTTATATTTTAGAAGATTTACATTTAAGCTCCATATCTGTGTTAGCCAAGATTCTTTTCACTTCCTCCTATGAAAACCACCCTCACTAAACCATCAAAAGTCTCAGTGGCTTATTCATCTGTTAAAGCATCCGTGCAATGCTTGACAAGCCATCCTTGGGCCATGGAGAAGCAAGAAGGCGGATAGTACAAAGGATGCTGTACCTTTGGAAGATCTAGTGTCAAGAGCCCTAGACTGCCATGTGCTGTCACTAGGACAAAATCCAAAAGGTGCAAGCAGGTATCACTTACTATTGCAACTTAGTATTAATGAAAGCATTTGAAAATCTGTGTATGAGAAAGTGTATTTGCTATCTCACATGGCAGGGGCTTGGCATCATGAAGAATCTTGGCTCATTGCTGATTGGCAGAGTCTGTAACATCTGAAACTAGTGAATAGAGAACGGATTGGCCGTCCTCAGATGACATTCATCATCACCAGTGCACTTGAGGGTGGTGCTTCTGACTGTAACATTTCCAGCCTCCATGATTTTCAACTGTCAGTGTAACAACTCGAAATCCAGCCATACAATATTATCCTTTATATGCAAACGTCTTAAAAAGTGGACAAAAGTTATTCAAAGAGTTGAACTAAAACGTTCTCATTTTTCATTATCATATCAGGCAAAAAATGAATGACTCTTTTAATGTTTTTATTATTTATATCTATTTTAAAACAAATAGATATAATTCCCATAGGTCAATAGTTCAATTGTCACCATTCTCCCAAGTACCCTGTGGGAGGATTAGTTAAGAATGCTTATGTAATATAGTTCTAGAACTGAATTAAGAAAGATAATGAGCTGATAAATAGTGCACTTTATGTATAATTAATAACTGAATCTGCAGAGTCTTTGAGATATGGTAATATAGCATATTTTCTGATTATAAAGTATTCTACTTAAAAAAATTACATAGCTCAGATTTCTGTCTTATATTATCCCCATTTTACCAAAACGAACCCCAGAATCTAAACCAAAAACATTCTTCTTGGCCAAAAACCATTCAGACAATTGTCAAAATATATGCAAAAAGGTCAATAAAATGCTTTTATCTTTTAAATCAGAACAGCCATAAAATGGGATAAATTTTTCAATGTGTTCATTATTTATATCATCTCCATTTCAAAACACATATGCTCTTCATTTTTTCTCTGGCTTCCGCTTTGCTATTTTCACTCTGTTGAAGGTTGAGAAATCAGAAAAACTAGCTTAATTCATAAATAGGGATAAGAAAGCCCTAATTAAAATCTTGAGGACTGGCTGGGCATGGTGGCTCATGCCTGTAATCCCAGCGCTTTGGGAGGCCAAAGACAGGCAGATCACCTGAGGTCAGGAGTTCGAGACCAGCCTCCAACATGGTAAAACCCGTCTCTACTAAAAATACAAAATTAGCCAGGTATGGTGGCTTGTGCCTGTAATCTCAGCTATTTGGGAGGGTGAGACAGGCGAATTAATTGAACCCAGGAGGCAGAGGTTGCAGTGAGCTGAGATCTCGCCATTGCACTCCAGCCTGGGCAACAAGAGTGAAACGCCTCCCTCTCAAAAAAAAAAAAAAAAAATCCTGAGGGTCTAGTTAGGAGAATGTTCACCAAATACCAACCCACAGATTTTTCTGGGATATACATCATAAGCAACTACTACAACTCAGAGAGCTTTTCTAATTTCAAGCTGTCACTGAAATTTCAAACGGTTAAAATTGCCAGATAAGGGATGCCACAATGAGTAAACAGTGGTATGTGTATTCTTTTTCAACAGGTATATTTCTTCATTTTAAATTGGCACTTGGCATAAGCGCTTCTTAAGCGAAGCAGCATTCTTAAAGAAAAAAGAAAAAGGTCAGTGCTAACCCAACATGATTAAAAAGAAATACTCCATAATGAGAGGTTATATCAGTACTTTACAAAGCATTAGAAACTTAATTTAAGATATTAAAATAGTCTGGACATCATTCTGTTGAAAAAGTACAGAGAAGTATTTCTAAAAATAATATAGGTTCTTGGCAATATGAACTCTGAGGAGAGATTAAGTGAATAGATAATGTTTAGCTCCTCAAAATTCACTTACGTAGGTGGAGAAGAACAATTTAGTAGAATATAAATAATCCACCTGAAAGGGAAATGCACAAGGGAAAACAACTGGAGATGCTACTAGTCAGAAAGATAGCCAAAAATAATAAGCTTAATATCTTTTTTTTTTTTTTTGAGACAGAGTCCCCTCTGCTGCCCAGGCTGGAGTGCAGTGGCAGAATCACACCTTCTGTAACCTCTACCTCCAGTGCTCAAGCAATCCTCCCACCTCAGCCTCCCAGGTGGCTGGGTCTACAGGCATGTGCCACCACGCCTGTCTAATTTTAAATTTTTTTGTAGAGACAGGGTTTTGCCATGTTGCCCAGGCTGGTCTCGAACTCCTGGTCTCAAGCAATCCACCTGCCTCAGCCTCCCAAAGTGCCACTGCACGGGCCAAACTTCACCACTTTAACAGTAAGTGTCAGATAAAGCAACATTCTTAGGCGGTAAATACAAGAAAGTAATGCAACCATATACCTACTATAATAAAATCACTCTTTCTTCCCCCTCCAGCAATAATCTAAAAGAAAGTTTATCTTGTCCTCCATCAAGATCAATTAAATACCCACTCATTGGTTCAGAGGATGGTCCTAGGAACCCAGATATCTGGTGTGTATTTAATACGCAATCATTAGAAATTTTCCCTCTTCTAAATTAAAATAATCCACATGTATTTTTGACTGTTTTAGAATGAAAGAAGCAACAGAATAAAGAAAAGAAAAATGAAAAGTAGACCTGTCAGCCTAATTACCAACTGAGTGTATTTACTAAATTCTCGTCACGCATCCTTCCTGAAGATAGAATTAATTAAAATTATTTTAAAAATTCTGGCCCTTATGAGTCTACAACAACATAAAGGCCAACATTTTTGAAACACAGAAAGTTCAGTTATCTATACACAGAAATTATATGAAAAATAGAAGAAATATTTGCAACGATTTCAGTAAAGACTTCAAAAAGAAAAGAATTTTAAAAATTATAATTCAACCTTAGTATTTCCCAAAAGACATGTTACCTATAAAAGCCCACACAGGGTAAGCCACATAGAGCCTTTCCAAATATTATGGTTATTGGAGATCACTTGAGCTAAGTACAGTAAATAAATCACAGCTCATGGTGGAAACCATCCAAGTGTCTTCTTCTGACTCCTAGAACCATCACTGCAAAGCTTCAATTTACTTAATATTAGTGAGAGAAATCATATAATATGTATCTTGATCATGCATAACACTATGTTTAATAATTGTTAGATACCTAGAAACAAACTATATTCCCCATTCTCAAAAGGCTCCAGTGTAATCAGCAAGGAGAAAAATGATAAGAATTAGGGGAAAAACAATGCTTCTTAAATAATTTAGTACAATAAGAAAATTGCCATCATGATTAATAAATATTCACTTAAAAGCACCTACTTCTCCTTCAGAGTTCAGCTCAAATGTTATTTCTTCCAGGAAATCATTATTCAATACTCCTCTTCCTTGACTTAACAGAAATTAAGTCAGGGACCTTTAATATATGTTCTTATTACCCATTCTATTTAATAACAAAGTATTTGTACTTATCATGCTCCGGGTTTTTTTGTTGTTGTTGTTCACACTGTTTACTCTTTGAAATCAGGCATTATGTCATTTTTGTAGATAAATTTCTAAGAAGAGAAAGCTACGTCTTTAGGTCTGACAAGTAGGAAATGTCTAATAAATATTCATTTAATTAATCAATAACACC
The DNA here is from genome assembly GCF_029281585.2 of Gorilla gorilla gorilla. Lineage (NCBI taxonomy): Eukaryota > Metazoa > Chordata > Mammalia > Primates > Hominidae > Gorilla > Gorilla gorilla. The sequence goes on from NC_073243.2 coordinate 76,540,750, forward strand.
TAGTATCTGCTTAATGTTTCTAAATTTTGTTGAATTGCCAAGTGCACAGAGAAGTATTTCAATTTCAAAAAATAGAACAATTTCAAAGGAATGTGGGGAACTAATCACTTTAAATTTTAGCCATATCACTTTCATTTCTTATTTTGAGACAAGGTCTCACTCCGTCACCCAGGCTCATGTGCAGAGGTGCAATTATGACTCACTGCAGCCTCCATCCCCTATGCTCAAGCAATCCTCCCGCTTCAGCCTCCCAAAGTGCTGGGATTACAGGCATGAGCTATGCCATACTATTCAACAGAGTTTACTCCAATGATATTTCAATCTCTCCAATCTCAAATTCATAGACAGAAAGGATAAAATTTTTCACCACCTCAATAGTCCAAAGATAGTAATTTGACTTCTCAATTCAAAAATCATACATTTATAGATTCCAACTTTAGGATGAGAAAGCTCATCATTGCATATAGGAGTTCTGTGACTTAAAACGTCATGTGTATACCATATAAAAGACACATGACAATTATTTTTTCAGAAATCTTTAATGAAAGCAATAATTTCTAATCTATTTTCTAATGCAGAGGTCCCAAAATGACCTATTTTGAAATGCTACCTAGACCTATATCAACTACTAAAGCTCAGCAATTGAAATGCTTAAATGCTGCAGACATCAAATACAATAAATGTTATTCATTCACTTATTCATACAATCAATCAACACATGCATTTTGAGCACTTCCTGTGTTCCCAGACATGGGCTAAACATTGCAAACACAAAGGCAATTACAAAATAGAAAAAGATATGGCCTAGCCCCCGCCAAGCTCGCCATCTAGCCAGTGGAAAGGAATGGATACTAACCACACATTCGCAAACGTGATTGTAAAACTGTAGCATCGTGCAAATGATACAAAGAAGATGTACTAAGAGAGCTGAGTCTCTCAGGGCCAGAGAAGGTGTTTCTGAGAAACTCACAGAATAGCCTAAATCTGAAGAAAAGTAGACTCTTGGGGCAGAGGGAAGGGTATAAAGAAGCTTCCAAGCAGGGGGGGCAGTATATACAAATGACCTGTGATAGAAAGAACTGAAGCCATGCGAGGAACTCAAAAGGCTATTGGAGTGGGAGTGCATAAAACAGTGTCCTGCAGATGGAGGCAGTGAGATCCCAGTGAACCAGCCTAAGCCAATCCTCTACAGATGGCAATATAAGGTTTTTCTATTTATTCCAAGAACAGTGGGAAGCCATGGAATTTTTCTAAGCAGAATAGTGACAAGATCTGCATTCTCAGCCAATCGCTGTGACTGCAGAATGGAGGACAAATTTGCATGAGGGTGGAGTGACTGTGGAAAGCCCTTTTTGGAGGGATTTAGAGTGGTCCGGCAAGACACTGTGTTGGCTTGAAGAATAGTGCCTGTGGCAAGGAAAGAGGAGAAAGACATGTAGGTGGAAATGTCTATTGCACTCAATGATGGATTGAATCCACTTACGGGGAGTGAGAGCTAAGATTTATGAGTAAGTTCTAGCTTTATCTTATTCTTTGTGCTTTAGAGATGGAGGTTTTTTTTTTTTTTCCAGATGAAAGAGTCCTGTTAGTTTTTCAACCCCCAATCCCCAAAATGGACTGCATGAACCCTTCCTCTCACATCACACCCAGGACACCTGGTAAGGAGTAGGAAGGTTTATGTCATACACATGTGCACACAGACACATGATGGACAGCCCATATCTAATCAACTCTGCTTAATATGGACCAAAATACATTGAATTTAGTTTAATCAAAATACAATATCAAATAGTGAAGGATTCTGGGCAGATGAACACTAGATCCATTTGACAAAGAAAAACTGGTTGATTTTCTTTTCCTCCTTACTTGCTGCAGCTTCACGAGTGCCTGAGACCTGAACCACAGTATCTCTCAACCATGCGACCATGAGCTTGGGGAGACAATGCCAACTACTAAGGCAGGAAAGAAATCATGGATCATGGATGTCATTGTTGAGCCATCCCGGAAGCCATAGACCTGATGGTCATTTGTTATGTGAAATAATTAACTATCTTGTTTGTTTGTTTACAGCCATTGCTAACTTCCACCAGATAAGGTATACTTCTGAGGCTGAAGTGCAAGAAATACGAAATTCAAATCCTTTGAATGATAAAAAGAAACCCACACTGGAAGCAGCTCATGATATATGACACATCCAAAACTCTACATAAGAATGTTCTGAGGGTGTCCAAGATGGCCGAATAGGAACAGCTCCAGTCTATAGCTCCCAGCATGAGTGATGCAGAAGACAAGTGATTTCTGCATTTCCAACTGAGGTACCAGGTTCATCTCACTGGGGCTTGTCGGACACTGGGTGCAGGACAGTGGGTGCAACTCACCAAGTATAAGCCGAAGCAGGGCGAGACACCGCCTCACCCGGGAAGCACAAGTGGTCAGGGAATTCCCTTTCCTAGCCAAGGGAAGCTGTGACAGATGGCACCTGGAAATTGGGTCACTCCCACCCTAATACTGCACTTTTCCAATAATGGCACACCAGGAGATTATATCCCGTGCATGGCTCGGAGGGTCCCATGTCCATGGAGCCTCACTCATTGCTAACACAGCAGTCTGAGATCCAACTGCAAGGCAGCAGCGAGGCTGGGGGAGGGGCGCCTGCCATTGCTGAGGCTTGAGTAGGTAAACAAAGCTGCAGGGAAGCTCGAACTGGGTGGAGCCCACCACAGCTCAAGGAGGCCTGCCTGCCTCTGTAGACTCCACCTCTGGGGGCAGGGCATAGCCAAACAAAAAGACAGCAGTAACCTCTGCAGACTTAAATGTCCCTCTCCGACAGCTTTGAAGAGAGCAGTGGTTCTCCCAGCACGGAGTTTGAGATCTGAGAACAAACAGACTGTCTCCTCAAGTGGGTCCCTGACCCCTGAGTAGCCTAACTGGGAGGCACCTCCCAGTAGGGGCAGACTGACACCTCACATGGCCGGGTACCCCTCTGAGACAAAGCTTCCAGAGGAACGATCAGGCAGCAACATTTGCTGTTCACCACTATTCACTGTTCTGCAGCCTCTGCTGCTGATACCCAGGCAAACAGGGTCTGCAGTGGACCTCCAGCAAACTCCAACAGACCTGCAGCTGAGGGTCCTGACTGTTAGAAGGAAAACTAACAAACAGAAAGGACATCCACACCAAAACCCCATCTGTACGTCACCATCATCAAAGACCAAAGGTAGATAAAACCACAAAGATGGGGAAAAAACAGAGCAGAAAAGCTGAAAATTCTAAAAATCAGAGCGCCTCTCCTCCTCCAAAGGAACGCAGCTCCTTGCCAGCAATGGAAAGAAGTTTGACGGAGAATTACTTTGACAAGTCGAGAGAAGAAGGCTTCAGATGATCAAACTTCTCCAAGCTAAAGGAGGAAGTTCGAACCCATCGCGAAGAAGCTAAAAATCTTGAAAAAAGATTAGACGAATGGCTAACTAGAATAACCAGTGTACAGAAGTCCTTAAATGACCTGATGGAGCTGAAAACCATGGCACAAGAACTATGTGACGAATGCACAAGCTTCAGTAGCCGATTTGATCAACTGGAAGAAAGGGCAGCAGTGATTGAAGATCAAATGAATGAAATGAAGCGAGAAGAGAAGTTTAGAGAAAAAAGAGTAAAAAGAAATTCACAAAGCCTCCAAGAAATATGGGACTATGTGAAAAGACCAAATCTACATCAGACTGGTGTTCCTCAAAGTGACAGGGAGAATGGAACCAAACTGGAAAACACTCTGCAGGATATTATCCAGGAGAACTTCCCCAATCTAGCAAGACAGGCCAACATTCAAATTCAGGAAATACAGAGAACGCCACAAAGATACTCCTCGAGAAGAGCAACTCAAAGACTCATAATTGTCAGATTCACCAAAGTTGAAATGAAGGAAAAAATGTTAAGGGCAGCCAGAGAGAAAGGTCAGGTTACCCACAAAGGGAAGCCCATCAGACTAACAGCGGATCTCTCAGCAGAAACTCTACAAGCCAGAAGAGTGCGGGCCAATATTCAACATTCTTAAAGAAAAGAATTTTCAACCCAGAATTTCATATCCAGCCAAACTAAGCTTCAAGGTGAAGGAGAAATAAAATCCTTTACAGAAAAGCAAATGCTGACAGATTTTGTCACCACCATGCCTGCCCTACAAAAGCCCTGAAGGAAGCACCAAACATGGAAAGGAACCACCGGTACCAACACACCAGTACCTCAGTGTGTGAGGTGTCAGTCTGCCCCTACTGGGGGGTGCCTCCCAGTTAGGCTACTCGGGGGTCAGGGACCCACTTGAGGAGGCAGTCTGTCCAGTCTCAGATCTCAAACTCCGTGCTGGGAGAACCACTACTCTCTTCAAAGCTTTCAGACAGGGACATTTAAGTCTGCAGAGGTTTCTTTTGCCTTTTGTTCGGCTATGCCCTGCCCCAAGAAGTGGAGTCTACATGCCAAATTTTAAAGACCATCGATGCTAGGAAGAAACTGCATCAATTAACAAGCAAAATAACCAGCTAACATCATAATGACAGGATCAAATTCACACATAACAATATTAACCTTAAATGTAAATGGACTAAATGCTCCAATTAAAAGACACAGACTGGCAAATCGGATAGAGTCAAGACCCATCAGTGTGCTGTATTCAGGAGACCCATCTCACATGCAGAGACACACATAGGCTCAAAGGAGGAAGATCTACCAAGCAAATTGAAAACAAACCAAAAATAAAAGCAGGGGTTGCAATCCTAGTCTCTGATAAAACAGAATTTAAACCAACAAAGATCAAAAGAGACAAAGAAGGCCATTACATAATGGTAAAGGGATCAATTCAACAAGAAGAGCTAACTATCCTAAATATATATGAACCCAATACAGGAGCACCCAGATTCATAAAGCAAGCCCTTAGAGACCTACCAAGAGACTTAGACTCCTACACAATAATAGTGGGAGACTTTAGCACCCCACTCTCAACAATAGACAGATCCACAAGACAGAAAGTTAACAAGGATATCCAGGAATTGAACTCAGCTCTGCACGAAGCAGACCTAATAGACATCTACAGAACGCTCCACCCCAAATCAACAGAATATACATTCTTCTCAGCACCACATCACACTTATTCCAAAATTGACCACAGAGTTGGAAGTAAACCTCTCCTCAGCAAATGTAAAAGAACAGACATTATAACAAACTATCTCTCAGACCACAGTGCAATCAAACTAGAACTCAGGATTAAGAAACTCACTCAAAACCACTCAACTACATGGAAACTGAACAGCCTGCTCCTGAATGACTACTGGGTACATAACGAAATGAAGGCAGAAATAAAGATGTTCTTTGAAACCAACGAGAACAAAGACACAACATACCAGAATCTCTGGGACACATTTAAAGCAGTGTGTAGAGGGAAATTTACAGCACTAAATGCCCACAAAAGAAATCAGGAAAGACCTAAAATTGACACCCTAACATCACAATTAAAAGAACTAGAGAAGCAAGAGCAAACACATTCAAAAGCTAGCAGAAGGCAAAAAATAACTAAGATCAGAGCAGAACTGAAGGAGATAGAGACACAAAAAAAAACCCCTTCAAAAAATCAATGAATCCAGGAGCTGGTTTTTTGAAAAGATCAACAAAATTGATAAACTGTTAGCAAGACTAATAAAGAAGAAAAGAGAGAAGAATCAAATAGATGCAACAAAAAATGAGAAAGGGGATATCACCACTGACCCCACAGAAATACAAACTACCATCAGAGAATACTATAAGCAACTCCACACAAATAAACTAAAAAATCTAGAAGAAATGGATAAATTCCTGGACACATACACCCTCCCAAGACTAAACCAGGAAGGAGTTGAATCTCTGAATAGACCAATAACAGGCTCTGAAATTGAGGCAATAATTAATAGCCTACCAACCAAAAAAAGTCCAGGACCTGATGGATTCACAGCCAAATTCTAACACAGGTGCAAGGAGAAGCTGGTACCATTCCTTCTGAAACTATTCCAATCAATAGAAAAAGAGGGAATCCTCCCTAACTCATTTTACGAGGCCAGTATCATCCTGATACCAAAGCCTGGCAGAGACACAACAAAAAAAGAATTTTAGACCAATATCCCTAATGAACATCAATGCAAAAATCCTCAATAAAATACTGGCAAACTGAATCCAGCAGCACATCAAAATGCTTATCCACCATGATCAAGTGGGCTTCAACCCTGGGATGCAAGGCTGGTTCAACATACGCAAATCAATAAATGTAATCCAGCATATAAACAGAACCAACAACAAAAACCACATGATTATCTCAATAGATGCCGAAAAGGCCTTTGACAAAATTCAACAGCCCTTCATGCTAAAAACTCTCAATAAATTAGGTATTGATGGGACATGTCTCAAAATCATAAGAGCTATTTATGACAAACCCACAGCCAATATCATACTGAATGGGCAAAAACTGGCAGCATTCCCTTTGAAAACTGGCACAAGACAGGGATGCCCTCTCTCACCACTCCAATTCAACATAGTGTTGGAAGTTCTGGCCACGGCAATCAGGCAGGAGAAAGAAATAAAGGGTATTCAATTAGGAAAAGAAGAAGTCAAATTGTCCCTGTTTGCAGGTGACATGATTCTATATTTAGAAAACCCCATTATCTCAGCACAAAACCTCCTTAAGCTGATAAGCAACTTCAGCAAAGTCTCAGGATACAAAATCAGTGTGCAAAACTCACAAGCATTCCTATACACCAATAACAGACAAATAGAGAGCCAAATCATGAGTGAACTCCCATTCACAATTGCTTCAAAGACAATAAAATACCTAGGAATCCATCTTACAAGGGATGTGAAGGACCTCTTCAAGGACAACTACAAACTACTGCTCAACGAAATAAAAGAGGACACAAACAAATGGAAGAACATTCCATGCTCACGGATAGGTGGAATCAATATCATCAAAATGGCCATACTGCCCAAGGTAATTTATAGATTCAATGCCATCTCCATCAAGCTACCAATGACTTAAGTCACAGAATTGGAAAAAACTACTTTAAAGTTCCTATGGAACCAAAAAGAGCCCACATCGTCAAGTCAATCCTAAGCCAAAAGAACAAAGCTGGAGGCATCACGCTACCTGACTTCAAGCTATACTTCAAGGCTGCAGTAACCAAAACAGCATGGTACTGGTACCAAAACAGAGATATAGATCAATGGAACAGAACAGAGCCCTCAGAAATAATACCACACATCTACAACCATCTGATCATTGACAAACCTGACAAAAACAAGAAATGGGGAAATGATTCCCTATTTAATAAATGGTGCTGGGAAAACTGGCTAGCCATATGTAGAAAGCTGAAACTGGATCCCTTCCTTACACCTTATACAAAAATTAATTCAAGATGGATCAAAGACTTAAATGTTAGACCTAAAACCATAAAAACCCTAGAAGAAAACCTAGGCAATACCATTCAAGACACAGGCATGGACAAGGACTTCATGTCTAAAACACCAAAATCAATGGCAACAAAAGCCAAAACTGACAAATGGGATCTAATTAAACTAAAGAGCCTCTGCACAGCAAAAGAAACTACCATCAGAGTGAGCAGGCAACCTACAGAATGGGAGAAAATTTTTGCAATCTACTCATCTGACAAAGGGCTAATATCCAGAATCTACAAAGAACTCAAACAAATTTACAAGAAAAAAACAACCCCATCAACAAGTGGGCAAAGGACATGAACAGACACTTCTTAAAAGAAGACATTTATGCAGCCAAAAGACACATAAAAAAATGCTCATCATCACTGGCCATCAGAGAAATGCAAATCAAAACCACAATGAGATACCATCTCACACTAGTTAGAATGGCAATCATTAAAAAGTCAGGAAACAACAGGTGCTGGAGAGGATGTGGAAAAATAGGAACACTTTTACACTGTTGGTGGGACTGTAAACTGTAAACTAGTTCAACCATTGTGGAAGACAGTATGGTGATTCCTCAGGGATATAGAACTAGAAATACCATTTGACCAGCCATCCCATTACTGGGTATATACCCAAAGGATTATAAATCATGCTGCTGTAAAGACACATGCACACATATGTTTATTGTGGCACTATTCACAATAGCAAAGACTTGGAACCAACCCAAATGCCCATCAATGATAGACTGGATTAAGAAAATGTGGCACATACGTACCATGGATTACTATGCAGCCATAAAAAATGATGAGTTCATGTCCTTTGTAAGGATATGGATGAAGCTGGAAACCATCATTCTCAGCAAACTATCACAAGGACAAAAAACCAAACACCACATGTTCTCACTCATAAGTGGGAATTGAACAATGAGAACACTTGGACACAGGAAGGGGAACATCACACACCAGGGCCTGTCGTGGGATCGGGGGAGCAGGGAGGGATAGCATTAGAAGATACACCTAATGTAAATGATGAGTTAATGGGTGCAGCACACCAACATGGCACATGTATACATATGTAACAAACCTGCACATTGTGCACATGTACCCTAGAACTTAAAGTATAAAAAAAAAAAAAAAAAAAAAGAATGTCCTATGTGCCCAGTTAAAACATCTTATTTGGGCTGGGCGTAGTGGCTCATGCCTGTAATCCCAGCACTTTGGGAGGCGGATCACGAGGTCAGGAGATCAAGACCATCTTGGCTAACATGGTGAAACCCCATCTCTACTAAAAATATTTTTTAAAAAATTAGCCAGGCGTGGTGGCTGGCTCCCGTAGTCCCAGCTACTCCAGAGGCTGAGGCAGGAGAATGACATGAACCTGGGAGGCAGAGCTTGCAGTGAGCCGAGATCGCGCCACTGCACTCCAGCCTGGGCACAGAGCGAGACTCCGTCTTAAAAAAAAAAAAAAAAACTTATTTGATTAGCCTATTTTTAGGAATATATGAATACGCAGTAAGAATTCCATATAAAACTGTTTTGAAATTTCTTGGAATGTTTTTGCTAATATTCTAAAGGAAAAAACCTTAAGGAAATATGAGTTTTATGAAACCTGCCTTACTCAAGAGGACATGAGCAGCCTTCTCTTGTTAAAAGGCTCTTACTTTGTATGTACATCCATTGTTCATCTATTCTCTCAAGCCATAAATTCTTTAAAAAGATGAGAGTTTTGCTTTGTTTTGTTCTTTGCTTTTGTCTTCAATGTTATTAGAAATCCTATCTGAAACTATTGCTTGAATTTTTTAAAAAAGAAATTATTACCACATTAGGATCCAGATTAGGTTGAATTTTCTTGGTCATGAAATACATCTGTGATATTGGGCAAACCATTTAGTTTCTCTGGAGCCAAGTTTCCTCATCTGAAATGTAAGGAGCTTAATATGGTTTGGCCATGTCCCCACCCAAATCTCATCTTGAATTGTAGTTCTCATAATCCCCACGTATCCTGGGAGGGACCCAGTGGGAGGTAATTAAATCATGGGGGTGGCTGCCCTCATGATGGGCTTGTGATAGTGAGTGAGTTCTCACAAGATCTAATGGTTTTGTAAGGGGATTTTCCCCCTTTGCTCGGCATTTCTCCTTCTTGCCACCATGTGAAGAAGGACGTGTTTGCCTCCCCTTCTACCATGATTGTAAGTTTCCTAAGGTCTCCCCAGCTCTGCAGAATTGTGAGTCAATTAAAGCTTTTACCCAGTCTCGGGTATGTCTTTATTAGCAGCATGAGAACAGACAGTACAAGTCTTATTAGCAGCAGAATTACACATCCCAAGAACTCCTACTATATAAAATAAAGAAAATTCCCCTCATCAGGCTGGGCATGGTGGCTCACGCCTGTAATCCTAGCACTTTGGGAGGCCAAGGTGGGAGGATTGCTTGAGCCCAGGTGTTTAAGATCAGCCTGGGCAATACAGTGAGACCCCAACTGTACAAAATTCAAAAATTAGCTGGGTATGGTGGTGCATGCTTGTAGTCCCAGCTACTTTGGAGGCTGGAGTGGGAGAATCACTTGCACTGGGGAGGTCAAGGCTGTTGTGAGCTGTGATTGCACACTGCACCCTAATTTGGGTAACAGAGTGAGACCCATCTCAAAAAAAAAATCTCCTCATCAGAAAGGAGGGGGGAGCACAGAGCTGTATGTGTTTAACTTCAACTTCATTCCTACTACCTCCACCCCATTTATCAACCTTATTCCTACCTCATCCTTAGGGAAAAAATAAAATTTACTGAATGTGATCATCTTTAATGTACCTTCCAGCTTTTAACAATGAACAAAAATAGGAACAAGGAGGGTGAATACTTTGTTAAATTTATTGCAAGATTAAAGTTCCTTCAAAAAGCAAGATAAATTAACGACTTCATTATGCACATGGAAAACCCTGTGATTATTATACCAATATGATTATTATACTACTGTTGGTTTCTGCCTTTACATTCTAGGTGAGAAAAAGTATCAGTCACTTCATAGACTTTAAGATAAGCAACTCAGATCTATCCGAGTTTGGAAATGTTCTAATCCATGTAAAAAGTTAGAATAACAGATTTTCTGAAGCCCAAGAGAAATAGATTGAAACATTAAAATTCCAGTCCAATTTAGATACTGCAAAGACATTGCCTGCAAAGGCAAACATCATACCTTTGAGATAGAATAGCAAAGGTAGAATATAATTTTATTTTGTTTAATAGTTTTCAGACCTATGCAATTATCTTTTTTGTTTTTAACTCTCAAACTTCAGACCCAATATTACTGTTAATTATTCTGCTCAAATTGAGTGACACTTAAGTGTCAGAGGCCCTGGTGATTTTCATATAGAACATTGTCCCTGAAACACAAAGTCCCAAGCAATTGTAATTACTCTGGTTAATCCTCACTTCAGCAGTTATTTAGTAGTCATTGTTCCATTTACTGGAAAAAATTTACCACAGTAACCTAAACCTTTCAGACAGTGCCAGAAAGCCTCAGAGGCCTAAAGTATTAAGCATTCCAGCTATAGCATACACAAAAGAAACTGTTAAACAAATGAGAAGATAAACGTTACAAATAACATTTTAAAAAATGTATTCCATTCATAAGACATATGCTATGTTATGCTGCCAAAGATGAATATTTATTTCAAAGACGACTTTTTTTTTTTTTTTTTTTTTTTGTCTGTTGAAGTGACATCAGCAAACAGGCAAGTCGAACAGCCCTAAAACCATTAGTTGGTTACCTGAATTTTGTGCCCTTCCTTGAACAACTGACACGACCTTTTACTGTGGTTTTAAGGCTTAGGTGCCCATTCATTAGGTTGACAAACTTGTCAAAAGCCTCCAGGACTCTGTCAGTTATGTCAGAAACACTTACAAGAGAGACAGTACATGTCAGGATTCAACTGAGTCCTGTCAACCACTGCCAAAATGACAAAAAAAACCCTTCTGGGGAAAAAGGGTTGTAGAGAAATATGAGCCCTCCCACTCAGGTTCTGTTGACTCGCCAACCCAGTCACACTTGTGCAGTTCAGAGCAATTCTGTCTCTGCTACTTGAATGCCTTAGTCTTTCTGGATGCATTTTATGATGTATTTTAAGAATCCCAAATTCTTCCGAATGCTTTGGCAGTCACGATGAAAGCTGATCAACCCTAGTTTTTGATGTAGAATCCAAACACAAGCCCATATCTTGACGAAGGACAGTTAAAACAAAATGCATGATTGCGAAAATCCGGAAACAAAAACAAAAACCAAATTCAAGTAAATAAAGCTGGGAAAACGTTCAGGCATTATAATGAAATGATTTCTATTCTGACAAGGAAACATGGAATGTAGGTAGCTAAAATAATAGAGAGGTGCATTAAGTATTTTCATTGAAAAATTTACAACTTGAGGATTGGCAAAAGCCAGATAAGTGGCAATAAGACAAACTAAAATATTTCTATTTAGACATCAATAAGTGACTTCTGTAAATGTTTCTGATATAACTGACATATTCCTGGAGCTGGAACTATTTTCATAGAATTTAAAATGTTTTAAAATTAGAATGCTTACGTTATGTGAAAGACATGGAGGAACAAAGTAACTCAGAATAAAAATTTTAAAAGGGTTAAAGATAGAAGTGCGGGCAATAAAGTAGATTCTAAATCCCCCCCAGGCTGCCAGTGTAGCAGTCTGAAAACTGCTCTTCCCAGAATTTCTTTCCAGCTTCATGCATTCCAGTTGAATTCTGCCAACAGGAGGGACTTGCATGAGATTAGAAGGTGAGAACAAGAAAGATAACAGAAGCATTGGTAAGAGTGTGGGCTCCTTAGATCCTGCTCAAAGCAAGGGTTCTGACAACATTAGCAATGAGGGCAGATTCATAAGCTCTGGATAAAACCACTTTATCCCTTTTGCTTCCCCAGCCCATCCTTCACTTTGATAACCAATTCCTCATATTAAACCCCAATAGAGTAGTTTCTGCTTCCCTGATTAAAAGATCCCAAAAATTGTTTCATTCATGTTTACCACTCAGTTACGAAGGTGAGAAATAAAGACCTGTCATTCTACTAGCCTTGGGGCAAATGATAGCCATATCTATTGTATCAAAAATAACATTAAAATTCCCCAAGTGTCTGGAAGAGTAAACTTTAGGGGACTGTCCATATACAAATAGTTTATTTATATGAAATAGCCTATTTTACACAAGATGTATATATGTGATTGCTTTCAGTATCATCTCACATTGCAAATTTAAATACACAAACAATTGCCTTTCGTACCTTAAAAAAAAACCCAAATGGTCATAGGACACTCAGATGTTAAACTTAAAGACAAGCTAAAAATCAATTTGCAGCAATGCAATATATTTGAAGACATCTGGGAAATAACGTGACCTCAGGAACTTGCTGGAATGCTTCTATCAAAAATGACTGAATCAGTATATCCCTAAAGCTAAAAGACAGAGCTGAAAATAAATGGAAGCTCAGAATGTCAGCAGAAAAGCAAACTTCACAAGAAATTCATGTGGAAAATAATTAGTTTTACTGGTCATACTTGTCCACTTAGGAGAGCTCACAGCTCACATATGTTTGTTTGCTTTGGGTTTATTTTTAGGACCCATATTGTTTCAAAAGAAAATTAAAGTGACTTGCAAAGATGAATATAATAGAACAAAATAAGAACAATCAAGAGTAAGAATCATATAGCATAAATAAAGACTGGGAAAATAAGATGGATGTAGGACAAAATACATATGGTAATAAAACTTTCTAGCAGCCAGTAAGATGACACAGATGTGATTCATTACAAGTTTTAGATTCCCCATAAAGTAGAAAAATGTAATAGCAGGTGCAACTATTCCTATTTCTGAGACAGGTAATAATAATACTAGTAATATTATTACTTATGGAACACTTGTCTCTGCTAAACACTGTCCTAAACACTTCACATAAATTCATATGTTTGATCACAAACAAAACTGCTAAACAAGAAGTACTACTGTAATCTCCATTTTACAGATGAGGAAATTGAATCAAAGTAAGAGCAAATGCTAGGCCTAAGCTGTTCAGCTAGGAAATACAGGAGTTGGGATTGGAGTCCAGACAGTCTGGCATCACAGTCTATCTTTTTAACCACTATATTTATAAAATGTCCAAGTAGTGATCAAAATATCCCTATAGTAAACTTGGAGATGGATTCCAGAAAGTCCCTTTCTTGTGTCACAAGGCCTTTGGCATCAGACCAAAGCACAGATCTAGAAAATCAATACTAGAAAGTAAAATGATGTGGCCCAGTGATATAGTTTGGATGCTTGTCCCTTCCCAATCTCATGTTAAAATGTCATTCCCAGTACTGGGGGTGGGGCCTGGGGGGAGGTGATTAGATCATGGGAACAGATCCCTCATGAATGACTTAGCACCATACCCTTGGTGATGAGTGAGTTCTCGCTCTGAGTTCACACAAGATCTGGTTGTGTAAAAGAACATGGCACCTCTCCGCATTCTCTTGCTCCCACTCTCACCATGTGACGTGCCTGTTCCCCCCTCACCTTCCGCTATGATTGTAAGTTTCCTAAGACCCTCAGCAGAAACAGATGCTGACACCACAATTCCTGTATAGCTTGCAGAACTGTGAGCCAGTTAATCCTCTTTTCTTTATAAATTACCAAGCCTCAGATATTCTGTTGTAGCCATGCAAAATAGACGAATACACTCAAGTACCCAGCTCTTTGTTCTTTTAGCTTAATCCATAGTTAGGCTGTTACCCAGGTGTTGTAAACACCAGCACTTGTAGGGAACAAACAGATAATCTAAATCAGACAGGCAACCTAAATCAATGATTTAAGGAATAAGGACAATAACCAAAGAAGGAATTGTTTCTCAAGTCTGGGTGTTTGTTGCCATGCAGGGATATGTGCCTAGTCTTGGTATATTTTTTTTTCCAGGGACATTTATATTTTATGCAAATTGTACATTCCCTGTTAAAGTGTGTGTGTGTGTGTGTGTGTGTGTGTCTGTGTGTGTGCCGTTGTGTACACACGCACATGCGCTGGATAGAGAGAACATGTCCATAAGGTGGATTTGATCAAGAAGTCTCCAGGTTATCACTCCTACTTTAGGGTAGCTCGAGCAGTGTTTCTCAAATTGTATCCACATCAACATCTGAGAGAGGCATCAACATCTGAGAGAGGCATGAATCACACACACAAAAAAATCACCCTGACCTTGGGAACAAGGCCCTCCTACAGAGAGGATGTAAGAGTTCCCCCATTCCTCCTTCCCCCTTTTTCCTGTACATCCCCAAATTCCATTCAATGAGAATCACTGATTCACAGAGATGAATCTATTGCTTTTCTCTCAGGCAATCCTCCATAAAGTTTGTTTTTCTCTACTAAGCTTTAGAAAAATATTGGAAGGGTGAGAGTTTGGAACTACATTCCCTGTTAAGTACCACGAGTACCTAGAATGCAGCTATGTTGGGCAGCCAGGTAAATGCAGAGCCGGTGTGAGAAAAATAAACCTCTCTACATATTCTTTTGTGAAATTTGCGTTGCCTAACCAACCAAGTTTGGTTGCCGAGAGGCAAACCAAAGGGTTATCAGCTCATAAGCAAAATCAAAGTTTTCTGTAGAATGTAATTCTAGGTTTACTCACACGGCAATGAGAGAAAAAGAGAGAGAATAAATATGAATTTCTGTGATTTTATGTCATAACTGGGGAAAAAGAATTGTAGTCTTAAAATCCCTTCATTCATCTTGCTTTTCTCAACCACTATTTTTCCTAAGTCAATCATATGGCAGATGTGCTCAGGGGAAAACTCTAAAAATATGTAAAACTATAACAGAAGGGAGGAGGTATCATTTTTACTATGTTCAGAATATCCCAACAAAATGTTAAAGGAACCAGCAGGGAGCAAATAGCTAAAATATAAATTCCGTTATAATATGTCTCCAATTTATTCTTAGTGTTATTAGTCAACACTGCCATGTCCAATGGTAAATAAGTTTGCTAAGGTTTCTTAGAGCTCCTGAGAACATGTAAAAGACATGCATAATTATCAGTACAACAGCTCTCATGTCATGTAGTTTTATGCTGAGTGCCTAAGACAGCACAGAAGAGTAAAAACAATCCCGTCAACATTGAAGGGCAGTGTGATATGGTGTAGACAAGTGGAAAATTGGAGTACTCACTAGAGAAATCCCAACCAAGCAATGGATTATAGGAAATTAAAATCTACTTCTAGAAAAGGGTACGGGGTTGCAAGGAATGACCATCACCTCCCATTCTCTGATCCTGGGCATCACAGCACCGACAAGCAAAACTGCTCTCCCTATTTTAACATATGATGGTCTCTACAAGAAATAAAGTCCCCAACACATGTTACAGCAGATTGGAAGGTACAGTTGTCCCCCAAAGCCCTCCTTGGTTTCATTATGCTCTTCCCATAGAAAAAAAAAAGTGTTCATCCCAGCATTACTTATAGTTCTTAAAACCTAGAAAAGATGATGTATAAACAATAAAGCAAGGGTGGAAATACATTATAATACAGCTAACATTATGCAGCCTTTTAAATACTTTCCAAAAGGTTTGCAATGAGAAGAGGAAATACCTATGTTACAACAGTAGGTGAAAGGGACAGAAGATAAAACTGATTACACAGAAAGGTCTCACATATGTCAACCTGGATATGGAAAAACATTAGCAGTGATTACTTCCAGGTGGTAAAGTGAAAAGTGTGTTTTCACCATTTTATTTTTTCCTTCTGTGTATTCCAAATGTTGCTCAGTACACATACAATGATTTTTATAGAACCGCAAAATTCAAACTTCTTATAGACCTATTGGCCCTGAAAATATGGATAATACATGGACTGACGTTCTTCCTGCCAAGAAATTCTGCCTCCTACAGGTGAAAAGAAAAAGTATAGTCTTACAGGGTAACAATAGTCAAAGTCCTTAAGTCTCTCTCTGGATTTTCTGTTTCAGTCACACACAAAGCACTATCTCTAAAGTCCCCATCTAGTGACACTAAAACACCCAGGAACTGCAAACACCACAGAGAGGTAGCCTTCATTTCTTATTGACTGGCTTTTCTTCATTTACCATCACATAAAGATAACATCTACTCAATTTGTTAAGGCAATTTTGTGATGAAAAACTGATGAAGTTAAAGTCATCAGCATTGTTGCAGAAATATTTAAGATGTAACTCACATATTTTTGTAGTCTTCACCAAATTAATGTTATGCATGAAGGATAAAAGGGAGACAATAGGACCTGCAACAGAATTATATTTCTTTTGAATCAATGATACAGAAATGAATTGGGCCATTTGCAACTCTTCCTATAGTATTAAAAAAGAGAAAAATTTAATACTGCAAAGAAATTTAGGTTGGCAATTTGCAATTATTAGTCATTGATTTTGTGCAAGCACTGTCTATGCCAAATGCTTCTGTAGGGATAAGATATATTTAAATATTGGGACTGAAGTTGGCTAAGCCTACACTTCTCTGATTAAATAATACATCAATTTCATCCATGTTTTTTTTTAGTTCCTGCAACTATGAAGTGTTGTTCACTAAGATCATAATATAGAAAATAGTCTTTTGAAGTCATCTCTGAGAAAAATGAAATGCCAGTTAAGGTTAAGACTAGCTTTATCATTAAATCCACCTGGTGCTGTTATAAAATAACAGCTGCCATTTTGTGTGTTTAAACCATTAGAATTGGCAGTTAGCCCCATCTCATAGAAGAGGTAAGTGTGGCTCATGAAGTTTAAGTAACTTGTTCAAGATCACACAGACACCAAATTTTGCAAATCATCAACTGCCCACTCTGTATTGATAGCCCAGTACCTTAGAAAGTAAAGACATTCTTTTCATCTTATTGTCCAATTATGACTTCACAACTTTTTCACTTATCTCTACTTACTTCACTCTCTCTAATCACAGACTGGTTTCCTATATATAAACTTCACATCTCCAAACATCTAGTGTATTTTCTCTCCTAAAAAAAAAATCCAGCAGAATTTTTTATTCATCCTGAATAATACGATACCACTCCCCGGACCAATCAAATGTGGCCTGTGGGTGAGGTCTCGTGAGAAACGCATGCTCTCTTTCTTCCAAATGCAAGCCCTTTTTGTTAGAGTAGAGAAAGAAGTAGTTCTACAGAGGAGGGAGAGTCTTCAAGGTAACAAAATAATCAGTATCCATTAGAGTGTAATAAACAACTATAAGTAAATATAATGAAATACAGTTTGTGATTTAAATCGTATGATTTTTTTCATTCACTTAACTTTACCATTCTTTGCCACTTAACAGCAGAAGCTTTGTATCATTATGTGAATAGAAATAATATAGAAAGAACAAAAAGACAAATTTTTAAATTTTGATCTTAAGTAGATTAGATCTATTAAGGCAAATAGCAGAAATAACATTCTCACTTTTGGTTACTAGAGCTACATTAGTGAATTTTTAAAAAATAGTCTTATGAATTCCAATGGCTTAGATTTAAATATCAACAATCAAATCCCAGAGGAATTAGAGCATAAAAGGTAATGCCATAAAACAAAGTATGGAAGAATAATGACAATTTTCTCTGACAGAAAAAAAGACCAACTATAGGTGAATATAAAAAGAGATGTATCCGAGAAATTCCACCAGCACTTAGATGCTGAGAAGCTCCCAGTAAATCCTTGAGCCTGGATGAGTCCTTAGAAGGGGTGTATGCTACAAAATAATTGAAATTGTGATAGAAAACAGGCAGTAATCCCCAAGCCAAAGGGGCAGTTACATGGCTTTCCCAGGCTTGATCTAGGAGACGGCAAACCTTTTAGGGAGGCTGGTGATCCAATACGAATCCCCAGTGGCTGATGCCTGTGTCCAGGTAAATGCTTCTGAAGGCAGCAGCCACAAAGAGTTCTTTCTACCCCTGGGTATGGAGAAATAGCTATTTCTTGAGGTAGATGGCATAGGCTAGTAAACTACAAGAGATGTCCCAGTCTCAGAGAAAAGAGAAACTGTCATGCAGCTGACAACTGGAGGCCAAGGTAGAAGTACTGACCTTCACCACAGATGCATTTGGAATTACAAAAGTTATACCCAAAAGCAAGAAGAACGAATCACACTTCAGCAGAAGGCAATAAAGATCAAAGGCCACCATAGACCAGCGGTGCACCTCATACCCCACCCTCAATGCCATGAAATTTAGGGAAGTCGCCCAAATGCAGTTGCTAACAGGGAAAAAGCAATGAATGAAAGGGTGGTAGTGGGGGTAAGTTCTGAACTGAGAGAGTAATTACCCCAAAGTGACTGAGTTTAAAATTGGATGTGACTGTGTTGGCTTACAAGAGCTAGAACAAGGCACCTACAGCCAAGCAAAAATGAAAGCTTATGAGTTCAATAGGATTTTAAAGAAATAATCACATTATGTTTTTGAACAACCTGGATTGTGACTGCGTAAAATAACCATTATGAATATGTAACGTATTTTTATATATGCACTCATTTTATATGCCTATACATGCATTTATATGCATACATAAAATCAAATATGGAGTATTTGATTTAGAGTGCTAAATTAATATAATTTTAATTATGAAAATACTTAAATGAATTACATTGTTTCTTTCTTAAGCTGAGCATTGCTCATCTGTGGAATTTTTTAAAATTTATGTGATAATGAGCTCAATAATCTCCCTTACTTCCCCTGAACAAAGGCAGGGATTCACCATGTTACTGAGATAATGCGATAATGAATACATAACTGTGCAATGTATGGCACAGTAACAATCAAATGAAAGAAGAAAAGTATTTTGGCAAGCTGTTGACACTAGGTCTTTGGTCTGAATTTCTCATTGCATTTGCTAGTTTGGGTACCATATAAACAACTCTTTAATCGATATTCTCTTTACTATTTTACATATATTTTACTTATTTCTGCCTGATTTTTTGACTGCCCCCATTAGTTGTTTCATAATCTCCTCCCTGTGCCTGCCACCACTCTTGAAGGAGCTCCCTCAGACAGCAACTGGCAATGAGTGTGTAAATCTTATGATGATGTGTAGACAATATCCTGCTTTCTCTACAATGAAACCAAATTCACAGTTGATACAGATTTCATATGTCCATCTACTGACTGGTTATTAGTAATAAAATGATGGACTGCGTTTACACACTCATTATATACTAGTGACATTTTGTTCTTATAGAATTGGACATATTGCACTTTTCTGTATATGATTTATGCAAACACAGCTATTAACCAATACACACCAATAGAACACAAACAAAAGTAAAAAGGCAATAATACAATTAAACAAACCAACTCTCAATTGTTTTAAAAATTAAAAGAATATGTCAAACAGAATGTCAAAGAAACATATCTTACTAATTTTATAAGACCTACATGATCTTGATTCCACTGTAATTTGAAATACAAGTAGACACATTATGATAAATTGCAAAACAATTACCCTATACATTAGTTATATTTATCATGTGAGTTATTACAATAAATACTAAAACAAAAACCTGTATCACATAAGTAAAGTAAAAGTTATTTGAGAGCTTGCGTTCTTTAAACAGTGATCAGTACAGCAGAAGTTCAGGACATTTTTTTAAAAGGCAGAAAAAAACATACCTGTTTGTTTCAATGGTACCATATCTGCAGTTTATATCTTTTTCTATGTTGAAGCTGCCACGTACCATCAACAAGAAAAGAAAGCAAGATATCAGGAAAGAAAAGTGCTAGAGTCCTAAAATATTACAGATTGAAATCCTTCTTATGTATGAAATATATTAAATATTACAGTATATCCTATAATATCATATATGTTAATGAAGAACTATAATGTTCTTCATTAATTATCACCTAATGGTAGATTCACAAAGAAGTGGCCCAAAACAGGAATGAAAACATCCCTATGGCTTTGTTCTTCTGTCTAGTGATAAAAAGTGTTCCAGAGAAACAGCCCATCATCAACGGATAACCAGATATATAGCTATTTCAGAACACACCATAATGCTTTCTTAGAATGGGATTGGGATTTTTTCTATTACTTGCTAATAGAATCAGACTCTAAATGGAATTTCGCAAGAAGTTCCATATAAATAGTTTCAATATATTACTTTATTTCTCTTTAAAACTGAAAATTACCTGGACGTGGTGGTGCATGCCTATAATCCCAGCTACTCAGGAGGCTGAGGCACAAGAATCGCTTGAACCCGGTAGGCAGAGGTTGCAGTGAGCCAAGATCGCACCACTGCACTCCAGCCTGGGCGACAGAGCAAGACTGTCTCAAAAAAATTTAAAAAGTATAAAGAAAAATAAAACTGAAACTTCCCAACAATGAAATGAAGGCACTAGAAGCTTTTCAGCAATAGGTAGTTGAAGAAAAAATTGTGTCATAAAAAAGCAGAGTAGGCTACTGTGCGGGCCATGGCTGTCGACCCCCTGAAGGTTTGCTGAAAACTCAACTTGCAAAAGGCAGATTAATAGGATAAAAGGCATACATATTTATTTAATGTGTATACACAGGAGCCCTCAGAAAGAAGACCCAATCCAACAATAAGGCACAGAAACTTATATACCACCTTGAGGTTATAGAAAGAATGCAGGCTTGGAGCATGGCCAAAAACAGGTGATTCTGGTAAGTCAGGGTTAGTGGCAAGACAGTTAAGACATGGAGAAAGAAGAGTCCTGGCTAGCAAAGGTGGCCTTATTATGTAGATGAAGCCACATAAATAATAGTCGTCAGAAAGAATAGATGGAAAATGTCTATTTTCAGATCCTTAAAGGTGTCAGACTCAGTTAACCTCTTTTAAATCCAGGAAATGCCTGGCTACATTAATGAGGATTCTCTACAGAAGCAGATTTCCACCCCCTCAGTCAGCTGACCCTGGGGCAGCCATTTCAAAATATGTCAAAGAAAATATATTTTGGGTTAAAATATTTTTATTTCCTTCAGTCTTCATTTTGAAACTTAAAACAATTTCATATATTAAAAGCCAAATGGGCTTTTTGTCTATATCTTACAAGCTCCAACCCAAATTTCTCCAAAACGATAGCTTTGGAGAAATTTGGGTTGGAGCTTGTTAGACAGAGATAAACAAAAACTAGAATGATGAATTGGGATAAACGGAAAAGAGAATATTTAAACATATTGTCCCATATCTTCTTTAGTCACTCTTTCAGTCCTGAGAATAGATCAATTCAATTAAACAGCTGTGTCCCACTGCAGGATGTAGCACTGCAGATGGGTGAGACATCTATCTATGATACAGAAAAACAGATCCTTAATAAGAGCCATTTCTGTAGAAACAAACGAAAAAAAAGTTAATATCTGGAGCAGTGAGTCTACACAATAGTTTTTCTAGAGTCTCTGAAGCATCTTCAGACTGCAGTGACAACCTGACAAATTTTTCGGGAGTGTAGTTTGTATCAGGTATTCAAGTGAACTTTCTGAGAAGTCCATACATCAGGAGGCAGGCATGAAGATTGTTTATATAAAAGTTGATGTTATTTCTCGCAAAGTTTAAGTTGTCTAGCTTCAGCTTTCAGGACTTTAAGAAAAGCACAATTTTAATTTCTAGTGATTCCAAGTAAGAAAACTGGAAGAAAAATTTTGAAAATGTTGGTTTGAAGACTCATAGGCAGGAAAGAATTCAGGATCTCATCTAAATTGTAGACTAATAATTTCAAAACTCAAAAATAATGGGCAAGGCTAGAATCCAATAACAGGTGTACTGCAGTTTCTTATGAAACATAATTTTTCTCTCCCCAGTCCTCCATTTTTACCAAAGGCAAATCATAGTAGAACAAAATTTTTGCAAAATAAATTTTAGTCTTATTATACTTGGCCTGATTATTTGCATTAAGTGCCCCAAGAGTAATTATTGGCGAAATAGGCTCTTTTAAATTCGCTTTGTTAGAACTTTTTCATAAGGAATCTCAGGATAGACTTTTTAAAACCTTCTCCAGCCTATTCAAGCCAAGTTTTTGCCATCAAACTGTCTGTAAATACCTGCAATTTCTCTTTTCTCAGGGTCCCAAAATAACTTGAGGTTCCTGGCCCTGTCCGAAAGTAGCAATCTTTACTCACCACAGGTCAGGAAGTTTGTAAAGGAACCGCAAAGAAAAAGGACCAGGCCAGTCTTTCCAAGGGGCTTTTATCAGCTCTATAAAGCCAACCTCAATTCCTCAAAGCAATCTGGTTATATTTCAAAATATGCCATTTCAATCAAAGCCTTGGTAAAATAACCAGTGTCTCCAACTGTGTCCTATTATAAAACAAAGCAGATTCTTACTGAACTGATGTAAATAACTATATTGTCATAAATCATGAATACCCACAAGTAGTTTCCAAATTCTGGAGAAATCAGGTAGAGAGAAAGAAATGTGCTTCAAATTTTGCTCTCAAGAGTATACTTTTCCCACATGTTAAAAGCTTTGTAACATCTAGCAGGATCAATAGACCCAAACAAAAATGTCTACATTAAATTCTGAAGACATTTCTGTTTTATCTAACCAATAATTTTAAAATTATCTTTATCTACCAATAAAGACATTAAAGTCATGTGACCTTGAAACATATTTGCACTTATTTAATATATGAGTACTCATTTATTTTTAAGTTAATTTGGTACCACGTATAGATAATACATAAACATATGTATAGGCATATACTTATATGTAGACACAACATACAACATACACATGTATGCACAAAGACTTTACAGTTTTGATTTTAGAATTTTAGCCATATGACAAGGAAAACTCACCAATTTAAAAGGACAGTTGGATTTAAACTATGCCTTTGTAAATAGAAAAGTTTAAAGTTTATCTGGAAGAAAATTTGACTGAATTTTAGAGAAAATGGGTAGCAAATTTGTATCTCAAAGCACAAAAAGACATAGAATTTAAGCTTTTCCAAGAAGGTTGACTGTGTTGAAGGAAGATTAAAAATGGATGTCACGGTAACACAAAATCATAGGACTCTACCATGGGATTTTATGAGAAGATCAATTTTATTTGGATAGGTTGTTTTTAGTTTAGTTTTTATTTTTTAACTGGACCACTGACCTCAGGGAAGAACCATACTGAATCCCATGACACCAGAGAGGAATGCCATGAGGACTGAGTCACGAAACACTTTCACAGTGCACCTCACTGCAAGGACATTCCTCCAGGGCTGGTGGGCAGCCCAATGTCAGTCAGCCCACTCTGTGATAAGCTCATCCCCCAAGGGAGTCTTATCTCTCAGTAGGGAGTGTTTCCATACACTTTAGGTGCCCAGTACCATTCTTATTCAAAATATGCAAAGAAACAGTGGCCTCCTATAGTAATAACTATTGATTATAAGCAATGCCATCAGAGACCTCTAAAACTTTATCTCTTACTTAGCCATTACACAGAGAAACCAAGTTTTCTCACAAAGCAAAGTAATTTCTCGTACCCCCAAAAGCCAAAGAAATCAGGTAATAAAATAGAAATCAGAGCTTTAGACCTGAGAAGAGTCTGCCTACAAATCTTGAACCTCCACAAGGAAGACAGAAGATCCCCCAAAAGGCATGAGTGGCACCTTTTTTCTGCATTCCTTAAGGGGTGAATGACACCTGTTTTTTGAGTTCCTTAAGGGGCCTGAGTCATCAGAAGTCCTCTAATGGGACAAGGAGAAAGAAAAAGTAGATGGAGTAAAAGTAAATAGGAGAATGATTTTTAAGAAAGGAAGCAAATGGAAGTACCAAGCACAAAGGTTTTGGGGGGAAAAAAAGATTTTAATCCACTGAAAAAATTTTCCAAAACCAGCATTGAAAGAGAAAAAGCAAAAGGGCCTTTTATAGCTTGGGTATTAGCTTTTAATTAAGCACTCCTCAGAGAGAATAGATGGTAAATGTTTTTTCAGACTTTTAAAGGTATCAGATTCAGTTCATCTCTCCCAGGTCCAGGAAATGCCTAGAAAGAAAAGGCCTGGCTACATTAATGAGGATTTTCTACAGAGGGAAATTTCTCCCACTTCAGTCTGCCTGGCCCTGTGGCAGCCATTTCAAAAATATGACAATGAAGGCCAGGCATAGTGGCACACACTTGTAGTCCCAGCTACTCAGGAGGCTGAGGTGGGAGGATTGCTTGAGCCCAGGAGGTCAAGGCTGCAGTGAGTCATGATCACACCACTGCACTTCAGCCTGGGCAACAGAATAAGACTCTGTCTCTAAATAAAAAATAAATAAATAAATAAAAATGTAAATAAATATAAATATATAGGTCAAAGAAAATATATTCTGGGGTAAAATATTTTGATTTCCTTTACTACATAATGCCCCACTTCAAATTCCAACATTGTTCCTCCTTACTCAAAATTTCTGTGACTGTAGTTTTCACTAAGTACAAACAGTTACTATTTGAGGACAATGTAATTAATTTATTTTTATTTGCAAACATGGCTATATACCAGGGAATGTTTGAAATACTCTATAGATATGAACTTCTTTAAACCTCATAGTAACACAATGTGATAGGTACTAGAAATATGCCATTTAAAAGGTGAGTAAACTGAGACACAGAGTGCTAAGGGTCTTGCCCTAGGACAAACAGGTAATAAGTGGCATACCCAGTGTTCATACCTTGGCAGTCTGAATCCAGATTCTGTGTCCCTAAACACTTTACCATTTCATCATGGAAATGTGGATGCCTCCATTGTGACAGAGTAGCCCACATTCACTCAAATCCTACACTCTTCAACCTACCTTCATGGTTTTCACCAGAATTTTACTAAGGGTCGCAGTTAGCTAAAGAAATTAGTGAAAAAGAGTAATAAATATATCTTTTTCTTGTGTTACCTTTTATCATGCAATCTTTTGTTCTGCAACTTTATTGATTGCCAAAAAAAAAAAGAGTAGAGGAAGATGAATTTCTACCCCAAAACTGCTACATCCTTGACCCTTAATATGACACTCCAATACCCACAAGAAAATATTTTTCCCGCTAGACAACAACTCTGTAATCATGTCTGATTACGTGATACAGATACTTCACTCTGAGGCATACATTTCCGACATGTGCCTCAGAGTGAAGTATCTCAAGATGAGATGAGATTTTGTATATTGCATAGCAGAATGCATTTGATACAAAGATTTACAAGAACTTAGGGTGTGCTTCTGTCTGAGTGTGGCTTACATTAATCACACTGACTTACTTTATTGACAGCAATATGCATGGAAAGAACTGTAATTTGGAAAGTCCTGGAACTCTCTATGTATTAACAGGACTGGAAATTTTCTTTTTTTTTTTTTGAGACGGAGTCTTGCTCTGTCACCCAGGCTAGGGTGCAGTGGTGTGATCTTGGCTCACTGCAACCTCCGCCTCCCAGGTTCAAGCAATTCTCCTGCCTCAGCCTCCAGAGTAGCTGGGATTACAGGTGCATGCCACCACACCCGGCTAATTTTTGTATTTTTAGTGGAGACCGGGTTTCTCCATGTTGGTCAGGCTGGACTCGAACTCCTGACCTCATGACCTGCCCGCCTCAGCCTCCCAAAGTGCTGGGATTACAGGAGTGAGCCACCGTGCCTGGAAATTTACTATTCTTGGGGATACTAAAAATGTTTCCTGTTTCTGCTATGAGAAATAATCTTGTTGTGTTTTTCTGTTCTCCATGACGCATATTAGCTGCAGTAAACCACAGATCATGGAGAGGCAGCTCTTTTGCTTTCAGTGGAAAGAGCACAGTATTTGGAGTCAGAGATTATGGAACTGAACCTTAATTTTGCCACATTCTGGCTATGAGGTCTTGAGCCAATCACTCACCATCTCCGACCTGCAGAATCCTCATCTACAAGAAGAACATGATATTAGTACATTCCTCACAGGACTGTTGGCTAGCTAAATAAATTTTGCATGGGACAGGGTAATTTAAAGCTAATTGTTGGAATCTAATATTAGTTTTGGTAGCAACTAGAAGAAAAGTGACAAATAGCCAAAAATTATAAGTATCTCAAATTTAGTACCTAATTGCCGAACATAGGAACAAATAATGATTTATTTACAAATAAGCTCTATATTTATTATATATAACCAGTTATTTTTTCTTTAAAGAAATTTAAACAAAGGCCTTTGGATATTCCAAAAGATTTAGATGACTGGTTCATAGAATGCTATTTTTAAAAGGCTTTTCTAACATTATTTTGAGACTCTTGTATCCAACAAATCTTGTGGTAGAAATGTCATAATTACCAACCCAATTTCTTTAGCTAAGAGATTTAAGGGAGCAACTAAATACTTTCTGAAAATCCATACTGTGTTTGGTCTATTTGAGAATCACATTCATAAGACCAACTTGTGCTCTTCCACAATGCAAGACAAGAATTTAGCTTTTATTAACTTTCCATAAATCTGAGGGAAGAGAAATTATCAGATCTTTAAGCAATTTAGACATGTTACTCATGTGAGCAGGTCAAGAAAGTCTGTTCGAAGGAACTTAGCTGAAAACAGACTCTTACAGCATGAAAATCCTTTGATGTGCCTCTTGAAAAAAGTTCACTCGTAGCACTTCCACATGAAAAAGCTCAGTGTCAAAAGTGTTTCTCAAGACAAGGGGCACATGCAAAATGAAGAAACAAGCAAAGTTCTTTCTGATAATTCCCTAGCTCCACTTCCCGGGGATTCTGTTTGCTTTATAGGAAACCTTCTCTCACCCCTGACGAGCAAGAGTACTCTTAGCCATCTTATTTCCCACCCAGCCAGTGAGAATTTATTTCTGATAAATCGATTTCTAAAAGGAAATAGTGACTCAATATGTTACCTTCTCATGACTTAATATGTTACCTTCCTTAGGTAAATAATGCCAACATTGCATCTCCCAAAATAAGATACTATGGTCAGAGAAACATTGGTGTCTGCGAGATAATATCGACCAAACACACATGTAGTTGCCTTCCTTAAGACCTGATCTGGTTTTCAGATCTTGAGATCCTTTTGAGGAGAACCTAATCCCAATGTACACGGCGTTCTAGAAACATCCAGGTAGAAAACAGAACACTCGACACTGTTCTTTTTACCAAATTAAAGTCCCTAGCAACATGGTTAGCTCAAAAGCAGGCAAAATCAGAGCTGTATTTAAATAGCGCTTCTTTTCCCAAAATAAATGATTGCCAGAGGGAAATTTTCAGTTCTTTATCAAAATACACACTTGTGGCTCCAGATAATAGAGAAGCTACTTTTTTCTTTTATTTAAAGATAGCTCGGTTTCATATTGCAACCAGAAAAGATTGAGTAGTAACGCATAACTAAATTTTAATTGGTGTATTTGTAGGCAATCCCTACCTGAAAGCCGTATGTAAAAATACATTACTTTAAGCATTGAATGGGATACTAGAAAAATTGACATATTTTAGGTAAAAAACTGTTGATTTTTTTTCATACTCTGTATTGCAATTATTTGTTTGGGAATTGAATTTCTTCCCAAATGTCATTGAAACACTCTATTAAGAGTTCTTATTGTAAGAAAAGCCTCCTCTCCTAGGGAAAAAAAAAAATCTGAAATGAACCCATTATACCATACGAGAATCTAAAATCTTTCACTTTCTATTGAATTTTACCCAGTAGTTATTTTGACTTCATTCCTTTTGTCTCCATTGCTTTATTTTGTTGTTGTTTGAAACCGTTTAATTTGACATGATCATTAATATACGATTGGGTAAATGTAGCTAAGAAATGTATAGCTTTGTATTTCTTATGTTCGGAAACATACATTTTTTAAAAATAAAGAAAAGTCTAATATTGTCTGCAAATCCTTTTCAAGGAGGGTGAATTTCTGAGGAAGAATGCATGGTAATGTGTAAACGGTTATCACACAAAGAGGAACATCAACTGCAAATGCCATGTTAAACAAATGAAATACGGTAAATTAAATGAAACTACTTTCTGTAACACTTTATGCCTCTATCTGTTAATTTTCAAGAAGGCACCATAGTGAGGCTTATTTCAGTACAAAGTCATATCATGCAGATGTACTACATTTATTTATTTTTCTTTATGAAAAAAATATATAAAACTTTGTAGCCTGCCCCAGTTCTGTATTAGGAATAGCACAAAAAGCTTTCCTATGCCTAACTTCCTCAATCCTCTCTAGATCTCTCTTTGACATTTTCTCTGACTTATACCACACAGTGTTTCAAACCCGTCCCTGAACCAACCCTACAGACAAAGGTCGGGGGATGCAGTGTCTATTCTTTCGCCCCTCCTGGTACTATTGACCCATCTCCTCCAACATCCTCTAAGATACTATTCTCGCAATTATGCCCTTTCTTCTATATCTGCACCATCTTCAATGGCTCTTTCCCCTCAGCCTTTATCTATAAACAAAATGATAAATAACTTTTCTATGTTAAGAAAATAAAAAATGAAACTTCTTTAATTTATTTCTCCTCAGGTTACTGACCTCTGCAACTCCTTCCCTCCTCAACTGACTTCATTCGAGTGTCTCCTCCCTTAAGGCGGTCACTCACTCCCTCCACTCCCTCCCTGTCCATTGTCCTCACTCCTCATCCTCTGCTCTCAAGTCTTCCACCAATACCACCCAGCTCACGGTGCACAGAACAAGCTTCTAAAAGTCAAATTCAAGGCTCCTTTCATCCTTAAATAACTTGACCTCTCACAGCCTGAGGCATTGCCTACCAAGTTATCCCTTTCTTTTCAAAGCTCTCTTTTCCATTTCCTCTAAGTTCTCCTATATTTCTGACTCCTTTTTGTAAGTCTCCTGCCAGACCCCCTCCATGCCCACCTCCACAAAGGCTGTTGGGGATCTGTCCTTGGTCCTCTTTTTATTTCCAGAGATTCTCTTCCTAACTCTGCTCATTCCATTTCTGTCACATTCTCTGATCCTTCCTCTACCCAACTCAGAAAATCTGTTGCTTCTCAAGACTCCTCCCATGGAACTCTTTGTTTCTGTATCTATAAAATGTCATGACTATTAGCAATTACAATCTAACCATATGGCTGTTAGATGATTAATGAGATGGTCCATGTAAAGTACTTGGGATGGTGCACGGCACAGCATCAGTAATTATTGGTGATTGTTTTTCTAGTTCCTTTATATATACTTCCCTCTAGGTAAGCCCGTCTACAATGAACCAATATTCCAGGAACTCCCAAATCTCTCAAGTAGATTCTGCAGCCCCTCTGTTCACTGCAGAGCTCGAAGCTGTGCTCTCTTCATCTATTCAGCAAACACTTTTTTAAAATATTCTGCATGTGAAGCACTCTTTTAAGAATAGACTACAAAATTGGACAAGACTTTTAAAAAGAAGAAAAAAGTTTTTGAAATCAAGTTGCTCAAAGTCTATTGGGGAATCTGGACAAGTAAACAAACATTAAATAATGTAGTAAATCTGAGAGGATGTTGGTGCAAAATCAGGGCATAGCATTTTTTATCTAAGCAAAAAACCTGGAAATCAACCTTCTACTGTTCCCTATCTGGGTATAAAAATAGGGTCAGTGAATGGGACAGAAAAGAAGTCAAGTCCTGAGATACTGCCTTTTTTTTTTTTTTTTTTTTTTTTTTTTTTCGAGACAGAGTCTTGCTCTCACTCTGTTGCCAGCCTGGAGTGCATTGGCGCAATCTCAGCTCACTGAAACCTCTGACTCCCGGGTTCAAGCGATTCTCCTGCCTCACCCTCTGGAGTAGCTGGGATTACAGGCACACTCCACCATGCCCAGTTAATTTTTGTATTTTTAGTAGAGACAGAGTTTCACCATGTTTGCCAGGATGGTCTCAATCTCCTGACCTCAAGATCCACCCACCTCGGCCTCCCAAAGTGTGGGGATTACAGGAATGAGCCACTGCGCCCGGCTGAGATACTGCTTTTTAAATAATTCCTGAAATCCATCCACTTCTCTCTATTGCCACTTTCACTGCTTTCTAACAGTAACCGCTCTTCTGTACAATTTGCCCTTTTTGTCATCTTCCTAACATACAAACCTAATCCATTTTGTCCCTTACTTGAAGACTATCAGTGGATTCCTACCATCTACAGAAAAACAAATTTAAATCTGCAGAAGGCAGAGAAGGATGACTTTTGTGTTTCCAGTTTCATCTGACCCACACATGTTCTATACTCTAGACAAAAGGAATTGCGTACCTGGAAACACCAACAATGGATCTTTTCTCAGTGCCTTTGCATATGCTTTCTCTCCTGCCTGCTGAATTTCTCTCATCTCAAGGTGGTCTGGCCCTAATGCCAGCCAAATAATTATGGAGAGGCATTACGTGTTTAGAGGATCACAGGAAAACTGAGCATAGCAAGCCATGACAAAGTCCACAGAGGCAACATCAAGTGCAAAACCAAAGTCAGGATCAAAGTGATGAGGATGTCGTATCCTGGAAATAATAAGGTTAAGTGGTGGAGATGGGAGAGGAGTAACTGGCAAGAACACACATGGTTGCTCAAAGCCTTTTTTAAGTTAGCAAGTTATCTGGCTTGTGGATGGATCCAGTGGTCTTATAAAAATAGTAGCAAAGAATTCAGTGATATGCACTTAACTTCTTTTTTTTTTTTTGAGATGGAGTCTTACTCTGTCATCCAAGCTGGAGTGCAGTGGCGCCATCTCGGCTTACTGCAACCTCTGCCTCCCAGGTTCAAGCAATTCTCTGCCTCAGCCTCCTGAGTAGCTGGGATTACATGCACCCGCCAAGACGCCTGGCTAATTTTTTTTTTTTTTTTTTTTTTTGTATTTTTAGTAGAGACGGGGTTTCACCATCTTGGCCAGGCTGGTCTTGAACTCCTGACCTTGTGATCTGCCCGCCTCAGCATCCCAAAGTGCTGGGATTACGGACATGAGCCACTGTGCCCGGCCCACTTAACTTCTGTCTTGGGAAATATTGCTAATCTTTTGTACATCTTCGTACAGTCTGATATTTTTTTGTGTGTAAAAGCTTCCCTAAATTCTCCTTCTCCTAGGCAGAGAAACACTTCGTTCTCTTTAGACTCATAAGATCTTTTAGTTCTTATCAAACTGTATGACTGTTCATTAGTTTCATGTTTGTCTTCTCAATTTGACTGTAAATCTCAAATAACAGAAAACTCATTTTGCTCATATAGGCATTTCACAAATCTTTGTTGAAGGAATAAGAGAATAGGTAAATAAACAAATGCCATCTATTCTTCCTCCCTGTGAAAAGGTTAATAGTGAGCAGATTGCTGAGACAGGTCTTTTCCCATGAACATCCACAGTTGGAAGAATTAAGATATAAGTGGATGCATAGCATGAGCCCAAATGTCTGACAAAAGCCTTCCTCCAGGGTTTACGATATCAACGCTGATATCATAAATGATATCAATGATGAAAATGCTGTTTTCATCATTATGAATAAAAATAATAAAATACAGGTTCAAGTTGAAGGTAAAATGTCCAAAGTTAACTAACTCTTGTGTGAGTTTTCCTTGTCATTGTTGTATGTGGTTTCTTTTCCCTTTCTCACACATTTGTGAACCTCCAAAGAATAGCTTCTGGTTGCAAAACTGCAATCACTTCTCAGCCTTTCACACATGCTTTGGGTATTCATTCACTGATCTTGATGATATTGTGTGAAACAACTGTGCTAAATTAGACTCAACTCTTCTGCAGAACTTCAGCAGGGAATTGTAACTCATCTGCATAATATGATGTTGGGACTGAATTGGGCCATCCTGGGGTACCTTTTTTAAAAAATTTTAAGCAACAGGAACAAACTGTTAGGGAAATGTCCTCTCAATTCCCTCAACTATGCATTTAGCAGATTTCCACTATCAGGCTTTATGTTCATTAACATTCATACCATTGTCTGTAACCTCATTTGTTTCAGTGTTTGCTTTGGATTTGCCTCACTGAAATATTTGCCTTTATTCTTTTTCTTACCGCTTCTTCTGGAACTTTGACGGTTCCTTTTGGTTTTAGCAGAACCTTCTAGGAAGACAATTACTAGAAACTTATTTATAAACACAATGTATAGATTTTTTTCTAAAAAGAAATACATATATGAGGTCACTTTATAGTGATAGGAACAATTTTCTGAAAGATATACCTATTGAATATAGTGCCGCCCCCCACCCAATCTCCCAGTCTCATTTCAAAAGCGGAGGAACAGTTGTCAATACCTGCATTTCCTGTTGTGAATTGTTTGTTTCCTAATGAAAAGTCTTCTCTTTCTGGGCCTAACTATAATCTGAGTGATTAGTCAGGACATCAGCTTTAGGCGTTTTTTTATTTTGCTATTAAAGATGATAGGTTTTCACAAAAATACCCACCCTCTTTCATTTGGTTCCCCTTGTGACTAAATTGCACACACTTCTAAAAGCTCATGCATATTGGTTTTTGGAATGCAGAGCAAAAATGTGGCTGTCTTTGCTTGAGCAAATTTGTTCAGCCCATATATGTGTGTGTGTGTGTGTGTGTGTATATATATGTATGTATATGTATATAATGATATATTATATATATATATATATAATATTCATGCCCTTGGTTTTATTATTGTCATGTTCTAAACAGATGAATAGATACTATATAGTATCAGGACCTTCATCAAAAATAAACATTTTTGATCCATTTTGATATTTTATTTTTTTCATGTTTGGATCCATATGACGAAGGAGGATGGGAAGAAAGAACTCAAATAAGGTGAAGGGAGGGAAGAAGGAAGAATCTCTGGCTTTCTTTCCAACTTATTTTCTTACTCTTTCTGAAAGTCACCAGAAAATGCCCCACAGATGTCTCTGAATAAATAATTCCCCAGATTTCTCCCTGACTCCCATATAAAGATGGAGATGTATCAGTAAGCTTTAGCATGACCATTGTTGCTAGGACCGTGTGGCTCATGGTGCTTCCCATTAATAGTTAAGAATTTACACTGTGTCCAACAATGTTTGCTGAAGTCTGCATGATAAAAGGCAGGGCCCTATTCCCCTATATCAAGATTTCTCAACAGTGGCACTAATGACATATGGGCACAGATAATTTTTGTTAGGAATGAAGAGGGATGACTGTCTTTTGCCTTTTCAGATATTTAGCAGCATGCCTGGCCTTTACACATTAGATGCTAGAGAACCCCTTCACCCAGTCTTGACCGTCAAAAGTGTCCCCAGATATTGCCAAATGTCATCTGAAGGGTGGGAAAGAATTGCATCTAGTTGAAAACCACTGCCCTATATAAACACTTATCTCAATACAACAGCCATAATACCTCACAGATTTTTTTAGAGCCAGGGAGATCACTCTAAATTTCTCTGCAAGAGTCAAACACAGATCTCTTTGGGCTTGCTGAGGGATCAACCTCAGCACACTCTGCAATGTAGCCCCTTCTACCCCTCCTCACCCCCCAGATCCTTCGGCCGTGAATTGCCATTTCTTCTTCCAGCCATCAGTCTCCCACCCAGTGGCCTCTAACCAACCCATTCACACATAGTTTGAATTTAATTTTGAAAGTATCAATAAACAAGCTAAATACATTAGTCAGGTATATATTACTTCTTCGATAATAGAGTTATAGTCTAGGCCCTGTTGTTGATGATTCTATCTGACTGGGTTCATAGTATGACTGGCTTATAAAGGATGATGAAATTCTCATGAGGCAGAATAGCACATGTGTTTCAGTTAAGAATTTAGGTTCTGAATTTGGACATTCTGGGTTTAAATCCTAGCTCCACAATTTTCCAGATGTCTGTAACTTTGGGCAAATAACTATTCTCTGCCTCAGTTATGATCATCAATAAAACAGGCATAATAATAGTACTTTTCTCATGAAACAGTTATGAAGTTTAAATAAGATACTACCTGGGAAACTACTTAGAAGAATGTTTAATAATAAACTATTTTTTCTATCTAAAATAATAGCATATCTTACAAGAGTATCCTGCACACAAATACACATATAATACAACATATGCACACAAAACAACCAAAAGCATGTTTTATTGTAGTCATTAAGTTTGTAATTAAATAGAATGCCATGTTACATATTGCTTGATCTTATCCTACAACACTAGCATTCTTGATTTGCTTTTATTTGCATCTTAATCCGCAGATGCTTAAGTGGCATACTGTTCTGGGAGGAGAAAATATTTAGGCATTTTTGGTTACAATTAGCATTAACTGTAGCCTATAACATCAATGGTGATTTCAGTGGTCTTAGTTCTCTTGCTCCATAGCATTGCACCCACTGACACATTGTTCTTCATATTTAATCAGTTTTTCTTTAAAAATATATATAATCAAAAGTGGATATATAAATAACATGAGAGGGAAGAGATCAATAAGTTTGAATGATTTATAGATTACGATGGGAAGAATAGGGGGTGAGAGAATGAGGTAATGGGAAGAATTTTATGATGACTAGGTTTCCATCCTATAGTGTGCATGAAACAGAAAATTCAAAAGAAGGAACTATTGTTAGAGGAAAGATGATTAAGTCCAATTTAAACGTGTATAGATGGAAAAGAGGAGTTGAGAAGAAGCCTGGTGCTATCTGGACCTTGGATCACAGTAAAGAATAAGAGCATTCTCTATGCGATGATTGGAGGAGAATTTGAAGAAAATCTGCAAAGGAATTTCCAGCTTAACTAAAATTTTTGGAAGCCCAGAGAAAATATATGGTTAGCTCTGTTGTCGTACAAATAAGTTTCCATTAACAGTCTGAATTTCCTACAAGAAGGTACTTAGTTTCCTTGCTACAACATCATTTCAGTTGAAAGGACTGAAGGCATTATTATTCATGTAAAACTAGAAGAGGTTGCCATCACCCTTTTAACTATTTTCATTTCTAAATATCACTGTCATTTATCTATAAAAATCAATAAGACAAATGGCATTCATGGTCTTCAAAGGCAGAAGAGATATTAGTAGCTTCATTTAGTTGATATGGAAACCAAATCTCAGCTAATTTATATGACGTATCTGAGAACAGGCTCCTGTAACTGGTAAAGGAGGAACTAAAACTTAGGGTTTTAAAATTCATCCATATTATCTCCTATCCATTCATTTTGGGTAGACACTTAATAAATATTTGTGTAAAAAATGAAGAAATTAACCTCCCTGCCCAGTACATCAAAGCAGATACAATCTCAAGGGACAGCCTTCTATTGTCAGAAAAGTATTAAAATATTGCTTTTATCAAAAGCTTTGTAATAGAATGTTTGACAAACTGCACAAGAGTCCCTTGTCCATCAAACTCACAAAATGCCATTTTGGCAAGAACAGTGGATAAAATTACAAGTAGTCTAACATAAGCTTAAAAGAGAAGAAAATATAGGGAGTGCAAAGCTGTACCTCTCATCCTCGTGGGCAGTAGCCAGTTTGAGTTTCTATCCCAGACTACTCCTAGGAGATAGGCAGGAAAATAAAAGTGGCATTAGTCTTGTTTTACCAAAACCAAAACAAAAATTAGACAACAATAGGGGATTTACCTAAAATCACACAGATAGTCCATTAAAGAACAAACAGAATTCAATTGCTTTTAGCTATCCTTTCCAATAGGTTATGCTACCACCTATTACAGACATGTGAACAATTAAATTGGAAAGTGGCTCAAAAGCAAATGAAATCTTCTTTAATTTGCTAGTCTTTCTATAAAAAAGGAGCCACTTTGGAGCTTCACTATAATGTGACTCACTGTGGTGCAGAATTTAATACAGTAAATGCATCCTTAGAATTAACTTCAGGAACTTATCTACCAAAATTCTTAAAGAATCTGTTCATAATATGAATTTGACTCACCATTGAGATTAAGCCTGGGAAAACTGCCACAGAGAGAAACAGCAGCTCTTTGAAGTAACTGACAATTACCATTTTATTTCTTCTGCTCTTTTTCTAAATCTTATAGAGAATATTTTGCCATTGCCCATCTAATGACATTACCTAGTCACAGCTGTAAAGTGGGATAATAATAGTATTCTGCCTCATATGTTTGTTAGGAGGATTAAGTAAGTAAATTAGTTAATATTTTTAAGTATTTAAGATAAAAGTATTTGTTACAAAAAGAAAACATATAGTTCATTCTTCCATGCTGGGCTGTCAGTGTATCTAACTAAAAAATTTTTTCAGACTTGAGCTATTGTTTAAAGACAGAAAGGTAAAGGAAAATATTGAAATAGAAAAGTACTGTTTACAAAAGTCACTTAAGGATCCGATCAAATGAAGTAAAAAAAAAAAAAAAAAAAAAAGCTTTCTTGCTCTGAAAGGATTTTTTTTTAACACAAGGGAGAAAGAAACCATTTTCTCTATAAATTTCCAGAAATGCAAAGGGGTGTAATGAGTAATTAACTGGAATTCCTAATTAAATACATACAGAGCAGTGGATGTTTCTTGCTTTACTTTATCATCTAGTAACATTTCCATGAAGTGGCATCATCTTACACAAGGAACTAAAATGCAAATTCATTATGATTCTGATGACCTTGAATTTGAGCAGAAAGGGACACAAAAGTAAGAAGTTTTCTTGAATGTCCCTGAGGATTTAAAGGTGGAGAAGTATTGACTGTGTATAAATAGTACAAGGAGGTTGCTGTATCCTATTTTCCTAAATTAGAAATTGACAGGACAAACCCAAGAAGTAGCCCTTGGCACTAGTTGATATTCTAGGTGTGTGGTGAGCTAAGGAGGCAAGACCCAAAGCTAAACATTTACTAGACCTGTTGAATGCATTCAGATAAAGGAATAAGAGTAAAAAGCAGGTCTTTCTACTTGGAAACTTTGAGACCTCAGTCCAAAGTAAAATATTTATTTAAACCATGATGCTAAGCTTCATTTGAGTGTCAAATGGCTGAACTATGCTACATAAAGATTGTTCTAAATATGAAGGGCTGTTACACTCACAATTACACTACTTTGTGAACGGAATAAAGAGTAGTATAAGGAAAGGACCATAACAGCAAAGTTACCCAGACTAAAAAGCACTTAGAATCATTTCCATTTATAGTTTTGTTTCATTTCTAACCCAGTTACATTCATCAAGTTAAGGATCTGAAAAAGCAATTTGAAAGTTACAAATTGAACAAATTGAACCTTTCCTAAACCAGTTTGCATCGAGGTGATGTTATGACTGTGAACTTCACAGCTTTCGTATTCAGAGGTCCCAATTAATAAGATACCCCTGAAGATGCAGCTGAAACTCATTGCCAATATGGATTTAAGGGACAGTTTAAAATACTATCCCTACAGAATATACTAAAATGTTGGAAAGTCATTAAAATGTTGTGGAAAATACAGTGTGTTTTTGAATTCACACTAATTTGGATTCAAGCACTGACTCTCATATAATTGCTTACCACTTTGAGAACTTCTTTGAACATATTTAGCCACAGATTCCTCACCTATAAAATGCATATGGTAGCATCAACAACACAACTTACTGGGGAATAAATTAGATAATTTATGTGATGCAATTATAAGGTAAATATTAACAAATGGAAGCTATTATTATTGACCGAAAAAAGGGAAAATCCACTTTCCATTAGCCATATTATTCTCTTATCACACTGTGTGTGAAATGATGAAAGCATTTCACAGATTCTGTTGAAATTAAATAAAAGTGTTTCTCCTCTTTAATTAAAGGGAGATGATATAAAGATTAGGGACTCTTACCTCCACATATCTGTGCTTAATACCGGTGAATACTTCTGATAGGAATTTTCTCTGTTTTCTACTGAATATGTTATTACACAGCAATGATTTCATTGTGGTTTAAAAGCCCTTTTGAGATGCTTTTCTCTTATCATTTTTATACAAGATATCTTCCTTCTTATTTGAGAACAGTTAGCTTTAAGTTCAGGAAGCAATGATTTGCCTTTAACCTTTTATCACGTGAGCTGCCTAAAGTCAGGTGATCCAAATTTCTGAAAATGTCACACAGGTGGGATGGTAAACGTGAATCTGAGTCTTCCCTTTGACTGAAATAATATTCTCAGCTTACATATTGAAAGTGCCCCCAAAGGTAGATTAACACATATATCCAATGACATAGTGTCTTAAAGTGCAGTTGGCACAATGAAGCAGCCCTTGTTTTGTTGTTTCACTCTGTTTTTGAGTTGAGTAGCTATACAGTAGACTTTTATCTTGGAAATTAAATTACAGACCTAATTTTTATGTCTAATATTGGCTTAATCAGAGCACCGTCCATAATGGTCTGGAATACAGCATCCACAGAAACAGCCTCCAAAGCCCAACGACAAGGCAATTTCTTCAAGGCAAATATGAAAGCTGTAATAAACTCTGAAGTACCCCAAATTAGCAGGAATAATTTCTCTTATTTTATTATTATAGTCTAATTGTCCATGAATTAGGCTTACCAAGTTTTCATATATGCTATCTTATGTAACGAATGAATAGAAAGCTAAATAAAGACAAGGGGCAACGAATTAAAAGCATCACCTCTGTACCTCTGTATTTCTAATTAAGAAAGATGTTAATTGAAATCAGATTGACATAGAACCCTGTGCAACAATCTCCCTGGCATTGTAATTGGTTTGTGGAGCTGTAGCCCCAGGGTCATTCACTGGAATGATTCCTGCCTGGACTGGGATTGACTGAAAATCTTCACCTAAAAAGAAAGCTCCAACTATGAAATAGGACTTCCAGTGCATAAGCAAATACATCCATGTCCAAATTAGATTTTCTTTAAACATATGCAGAGAAAGTATTTGAAGTCAGACCATTTTTCTAATCAGTCGGCCTCAGTGGTTCTTCCCCCATGCATTTCCCTTTTGTCAACTTTGGTCACATCTAGACCGTTCAATGACTTCACATAGCCTACAGAACAAAGCAGGGTATATCTCAGGACTCTTCAGCATCTGGTCACAAACTACCTGTCCACTCATTTCTCTTACTCCTCTCCTTCTACCCACTGTACATTCCAACCACAGTTTACTCCCCATACCCGCGTGCCCTGGGCTTCCCACCAAATAGGTAATAATATATTCATGTTGTTACACTCACTGGACAACTCTTGTGCACTCTCCTCTTCTCTGGAATAACAGAGGCTTAGCAAATCCAACCAATCATATCATGCAATACTCAGCCCAAATAACACCTTTTCCAATACATTTTTAATTGTTCCTCTTGGCTAAAAATAACATCATCTTGTTTGAACTCCCATACCTGTTTATCTGGATCTCCCACTGAGTTTCTCCCTCTCTACCTAGTAGGTGCTAAACTCCTTAAAGATAAAAACCATGTCTTATTAGTCTTTGTAGTCCTGTGTATTAGTTTGTTCTTGCTTTGCTATAAAGAAA
The DNA here is from genome assembly GCF_029281585.2 of Gorilla gorilla gorilla. Classification (NCBI taxonomy): domain Eukaryota; kingdom Metazoa; phylum Chordata; class Mammalia; order Primates; family Hominidae; genus Gorilla; species Gorilla gorilla. Next base: position 76,580,451 of record NC_073243.2, read on the forward strand.
TACCCGAGACTGGGTACTCTATAAGGAAAAGAGGTTTCATTGGCTCATGGTTTTGCAGGCTGTACAGGAAGCATGAAGGCATGTGTTGGGCTTCTGAGGAGGCCTCTGGAAACTTGTAGTTGTGGCAGAAGGTGAATGGGAAGCCAGGCATCTTACATGGTAGAGCAGGAGCAAGAGAGGGCAGAGGTGCTACACACTTAAAACAACCAGATCTCATGAGAACTCACTCACTCATTATCACAAGAACAGTATAAGGGGATGCTGCTAAACCATTCATGAGAACTCTGCCTCCACGATCCAATCACCTTCCAGCAGGCCCCACCCCCAATACTGGGGATTACAATTCGACATGTGATTTGGTTAGGGACACAGATCCAAACCATATCACCCTGCTATATCCCCTATACTTATTCTCTGTTAGGCAACTATTAAGTATTCATAAAATAAATTTTGGATTCAAAACTAGATTTATATATTAGCAAGTTCAAATACGTATTTTAAAATCTTTATTTGGAATACTACGGAATGCTGTATACTCCTCTGCATTTATTAAGAAAAAGATTAAATATGGATAAATGAAGAGAAAAAGATTTAAAAATAAGAGTAACTAGAACATTAAAAATTTTTGAGTAGAAAATAAAGACAATTTACATCTTTTATAATATAAAGCCCTTAGTATATCTTATAGAAATACTTAAGATGTAATATAATAAAACTGAGTATTTCAGAATTAATGTACATTTGTCTTGATTTAATATTATCAAAATCTCTGATAAAGTAATTGTTGTCTTAAGTCTAATTTAAGGCAGTGAATATTGGTTCATTCCAAGAAAGGCAGAATGTTAGGAATTCAAGTCATAAAATTAGGTAATATATCCTTATCCTCAAGGATTCCACAAGCAAGACACAATCAAACAAACTTATGTAGGAAATAGAATATGCACATGCCAAGAGGGTGTACAAAGTTATAAGAATTTAATATTTGGAGGAAAAAAAATGCTTTAAGAATTTGTGGAATTTAAAATAGACTTTGGGAAAGAACAGAATGGCTATAGATAGAAAATGGGTAAAGAATTCCATGCAGAGAGAAGAGCATAAGCAAAGATATTGAGGAAAGATATTTTTCAGAATTATTCCAGTTTGCCAGAAATACCAACTGCAGGTGGCTAATATTAATTATAGTAACACCTAACATCTTTTAAGTGGTTCCCACGTACTGGCATTGTCATTAACACTTTACATGTCTTAAATTCTTCATTTAATTTTTGCAACAGTATGTGACTTGAGAACTATATTTCCATTAAATAGTTGAGGAAAATGAAGTACAGTGGGTGGAAAGAGAATGACAGCTTTGAAGATTAGTTGAAATCATGATATAAACTGGATGGAGGAGGTAATGTTTGACCCTTCATCTTCCTCTAGTGAATGCATTCTGGTTTTCTGGAAGATGAAGATGGTGGAAAAGAGAGGAGACACCAACTGGAAAAGGCATGGAGGTCAGAAGCAGCACAGCATGTGTGCACATGCCAAGGGCAGGGGCAAAAGAGGACTGTGAGAAGCTAGTTTTTGTTGGAGAGTGCCATATAAATAGGCTGGAAAGTTTGGTAAATAGCATGAAGATCATGCACCCCACGCTGATCATGCATTTTATATAGGTCACCCTTCCACCTACGTGGGGAATAAATTTGAAGAGAATTAAAGTGTCAGCAGGGAGACCAAATAAGAAGCCATTGGCCTTAATATTCCAGCAAAAGGTATGTAGAAAAAGGGATGGAAAATGTGGCACATTATATTATCCAAAAGTGGGTGCCATAATTCCCATCCCACAATTCCAATTCCCAATGTAACTTGGAGACTTCTCTGATGAAGAGGCGGGGCCAATGTTTCCTCCCCTATAATTATAGCAGAAGTAACACTATCTGACTTGTATTTCTATGATGTTTGGGGGTTTGAGGGGAAGGGATTGTTGGGGGTTGTTTTGAAACAGGGTCTCTCTCCGTCATCCAGGCTGGGATGCAGTAGCATGATCACGGCTTACTGCAGCCTCAACCTCCTGGGCTCAAATGATCCTCCCATCTCAGCCTCCTAAATAGCTGAGACTACAGGCGTGCACCAACGTCCACAGCTAATTTTTTATTTTTTTTGTAGATATGGGGGTCTCACTATATTGCCCAGGCTGGCCTCAAATGCCTGGCCTCACTGATTCTCCCACCTTGTCCTCCCATAGTGCTGGGATTATAGGCCTGAGCCACAACACCCAGCCGCCTGGCTGGATACTAGCTCTTGGAGCCCAGCTGCCATATTATAAGGGGGCCCCAACTATCTTTATGTGGAGAAACACAGAAAGGCCACATGTAAACATCAGCCATCAGCCCAGCTGTGATCCCAGGCGGTACACACCATTAACTGCCAGACATGTGAATCAAGGTGCCTGCTGGTGAGTCCAACCCCGAGCCTTCAAGTCTTCCCGGCTGAGACCAGGACACCCTGAAGGAGAGATTAGCTACCTCTGCTGTTGTTGCTTTAAGCCACTGAGTCTGAAATAGTTTATTACTGGAACAGGAGGGAATTGATAAATTTCAGAAGGGAGAATCAAAAGGATTTGATGGTTTCTAACAATGATAGCTCCACTGACTTAGGGCTCTGATGGTTGGTAGAAGACTCTAAGACGAATTCTTAATATAATGGCCTGAAGGAAAACTCGAGTAACTTGATATCCCTTTAAAATAAAAAAAAAAATCATATTCAAAAATATTCATATATTTACTAATAAATTACATTCTACTGTAAGCAAGTAACTTGCATGTTCAAAAGCAATATTCTCAAAATTATCATTTCAGGCAGTTAACACAATTTTGTCCCTAGAAAACTACAATACTTGAAAATACTTGGAATTTAATATGGGGTAGTTTGAAGGAAGATTATCTCTTGCTTTGTTTTCTTCATTTTTCATGATTCCTATTTATTATGTAGAAATATGTCATGTTTCCAAATAATCTGCCCAAGATTACTGTAGCCAGAATTTTATGATATATGACTCAGTAGCAATATGGTGGATACCTGGTAGTTTTTAAAAACGTATTCCTTAGGATGGAATGCTTAAACAAATGAGCCAAGCTGGGATAAAACTACTATAGAAAGAAACACTTTTTTTTTTTTTTGTAAGAAGTGATTTTATAAATCATGATTTACTCTCAATATGTTTCTGGTTTTGGGGAGCAATGGTCAGAGGGTGGTTTCATTCTACTAGATGACTTCTCTTCTTGCATCAAAAAGTAACATCTAATTGTTTTTCCTTAGGAATCCCAGCACTTTGAGAGCCCAAGGTGGGCAGATCACAAGGTCAGAAGTTCGAGACCAGCCTGGCCAACATGGTGAAACCCCATCTCTACTAAAAATAAAAAAAATTTAGCCGAGCATGGTGGCAGGCGCCTGTAGTCCCAGCTACTTGGGAGACTGAGGCAGGAGAATTGCTTGAACCCAGGAGGTGGAGGTTGCAGTGAGCCGACATCGCGCCACTGCACTCCAGCCTAGGCAACAATGCGAGACTCCATTTCAAAATTTAAGCAAATTGAAGGAATATTTTTTCCTTAGTACTAAATTACCTCCATATGCTAGAGAACACAGGACAAGCATCTTACTGAGCAAGCACTCAGAATTTTCCTGTACAACTAAACTAATTAATGCCAAATAGAAAAAGAAACATGGAGGACAGCTTATTCTACATCTCTGTGCTGCATCATTTGCATTAGACTCTGTTTGATTCTTACAAGTCTCCTCCTCTGATTCCTTTTAGTCCCCAAGTATGGCCAATGTAGTTGATCACCAAAGTTGTACTTAGTAATCAGTCATTGCCAGTAATTACTGCATAACAAAATGGATACATATGTATATAGGGGAGGAAATTTTTTTTCTCACCCATCACCAGGTTCAGGCTAAGGCACCTCTAATAAAAGGCACATGAAAAAGAGAACAGCATACAAATTTATTTAATAAATTTTATGTGACATGGGAGGCTTCAGAAATAAAGACCCAAAGCAAAAGGAAAACCTGTGTGTTTTTATGCTTAGTTTGATGAAGAGTGCAGAGTTGTGCAGAAGTATGATTGGGCAAAGGGGGTGTAATCTAATGGTAATCAATTGGAGGGAGCTTAGCAAGGTCTGTTTGTTCTCATTTTTCTCTATGTCCCTGTATTTTCAGAGATAAGGACATTCCTCTCCTCTGGTTGTAAGAAGAATACCTCTTGAGTGAGAGTCTTATGGCCTGCTTCAGAGGAGTAGGGTGGGAAAAGGTCAGAGAGTGACCTTCCTATATCTACTATTTTCTCACATGGCAAGGAGCCATATTTTACATAGTGTGTCCTGAATCCCATCTCTTGGCAAACACAGAGAATATGAAACTCGCTCACGTTAGCATCATCATCATAGTCTGTCTCACTATCCCAGACTTCCCTTTCCTCTAAAACTGTCTCTAAACATATTCACTAATGTGATTTTGGAATTAAGTCGATGAGTCATGGTCAAAGAGATGTACTCATGAAAATATTAAGTTTGTAGACCCATGTAAGGTCATGGAACACCATGTATAAAATAAAAACTGTTTTAATCACACACATTTTTATGTCAGAAGCTCAATATATACATACTCTGTGTGTTTGTGTCTATCTCTGGTGTTTCGGAAGCTAATATTTTTAATATATGATAAAAGTATGGGATTTTAGTTTTAATTTGCATGCTTCTGCAAAACCTTCAGTGGCATACTTTTTATTTTTTTATTTTTTTTTTAGATGGAGTCTTGCTCTGTTGCCCAGGCTGGAGTGCAGTGGCACGATCTCAGCTCACTGCAAGCTCCGCCTCCCAGGTTCACGCCATTCTCCTGCCTCAGCCTCCCAAGTAGCTGGGACTACAGGTGCCCGCCACCACACCTGGCTAATTTTTTTGTATTTTTAGTAGAGACAGGGTTTCACCATGTTAGCCAGGATGGTCTCGATCTCCTGACCTCGTGATCCACCCACCTCGGCCTCCCAAAGTGCTGGGATTACAGGCATGAGCCACCATGCCCAGCAGCAGCATACTTTTTAAAAGTAATTGATGGCCAATATTGTATAATGTAGCAGGAAACACTAGTTTGTTGCTAAGCTAAATGGACAATTGAGGTTATACATATTCATAAGGCTTTGGAACTGTTCCAATAAATGCTGCAACATGTAAAAAGAAGAATGGGCTTGCATTCAATATGTTTTGGTAATTGGCCATGCAAACCCCCAACTCCCCTGGGTATGCAACTCTTAAGGAATCATCTTCTAAACCATAATGATTACACAAGCTCTAATGCACTGATTTTACATAATTAAATTTTAAAGTAAATTTAATGAAATGCTCAAGAATTTTAGAAAATAAGTATTATTACTGCAAACAGGCTAGCAAAACAAGAATGCTCACATATTTCTTCTATCTTTTTCTTATAGCCAGATTTAACATGTACTTAAGTGTGTGTGTGTGTATACATATAAACATATACACTAAATATATATATGTTATATATAATTAGTTCCACAGAAAATAACCTCTCTTTTAAATAAGAAAAAAGCAAGCAAGAAAGAAACTTCAATGAAAAATAAAATATATAAGCTTCTTCAAACATAGTGGAAAACACAGCTTACTTTGGAGAAACATGGTTGAAACCACAGCTTACTTTGTGGTTTTTTTAATACATAAATGGATTTAATCTGGTATGTATTCTTCTTTTTTTCTAGAAAAGGATTGGATCTATAGTTTAAACCATTATAAACAGCTAGAAATTGAAGTGGTTTAACCAAACTGCAATGCCAAATCAAATTAACATTAAATGAAATGTTTTGGGGAAATTTTGTATAAAAGACCTGAGTTAAGAACTGTATTTTTGTCTCATCCGCTCATTCGACTCTGTGCTAAGCAAAAGGTTATAAAAAACAATTATGATTATGTGCACTAAAATAGAAAATTGTTATTTGAGGAACTATGAGTGAGTAGATTTTTTTATTGCTGGCTTTGAAGAGAAGCCCTTGACAAGCTGCAGTGCAGCCCGTTGTCAGTGGTGGTACTGCATGTGTCACGGCCAGGTGGCACTGGCCAACAATGAGCTGAAACAAAGAGACGGTAGCAAGCTCTGTCCAAAGTTTTCAAAATATATTCATAGGAGCAAACTAAATATTTTTAAGAGTGATCTGGATTTAGTAACTTGCTTACAAATTATAAACAATGGAAAAGTGAAGAACAGTGTATTTGCTTCCTAGGGCTGTCATAACAAAGTATCACAAATTGGGTGGCTTAAAACAACAGAAAATTTGAAACCACGATTGCAAAATTATGACTGAGACAGTGTAAGAGATCTGACCTAACCCACTCCATCTTGCTTCTAACCTCCAAGCTGTCCTTGTTCATTCCTGGGCATACACTGAACTAACTTTGGGAGGAAATTAGTTTATATAGTTTGAAACAAAGACGATAACAGCCCTTTCCCAAAACAAACCCCCGTCCTGCATGGGGCTAGACCGCCTTTGCAGGACTAACAAATTAGCCCTGAGATTAGAAATTATGGTTTGGGAGCCATGCAGCTGGAGACTGCAAGATTCTAAACCTCCTCAAATTGCTCCTGGGGACAACATCACTATTGTAAAACCTAAGATCAGTGTTTGAGATATTTTGCAGACCCTGCACTAGATGGATCAACTGGTATCACCCAGATTGATAAACTGGTTCATCTGGTCTTGTGGCCCCAACCCAGGAACTGACTCAGCACAAGAGGACAGCTCCAACTCCCTGATTTTCATCTCTGACCATGCCAATCAGAACTCCTGATTCACTGGCCCCCCTGCCTACCAAATTATCCTTAAAAACTTCAATCCCCAAATTCTCGAGGGGACTGATTTGAGTAATAATAAAACTCCAGTGTCCCACACAGCTGGCTCTGCGTGAATTACTCTTTCTCTATCGCAATTCTCCTGTCTTGATAAATTGGCTCTGTCTAGCCAGTGGGCAAGGTGAACCCATTGAGCGGTTACAGTTTGTCACCTCCCAGTTCTGGAATCTAGAAGTTCAAAATCAAAGTGTTAGCAAGGCCATGCTTCCTCTGAAGCATGTAGGAGAGAATCCTTCCTGCCTCTGCCCTGCTTCTGGGGTAGCTGTGAATCCCTGGTCTGCAGCTGCATTGCTCCAAATTCTTCCTCTGTCATCACATGGCATTCTCCCTGTGTGTCGCTGTCTTCACAGACACTTCACATGGTGATTTCCCTGCTTCTAAGGACACCACCAGTCATACTGGATTAGGGCCCACCCTAGTGACTTCATCTTAACTTGATTAAATTTGCAACCACTCTACTTCCAAAAAGGTTACATTTACAGGTGCTGAGTGCTAGGACTTCAGCATATTTTTTTAGAAGACACAATTGGACACATAAAAGGCAGCTATATAGAATAAAGAAATCTGGCAAACACAACTTTAACCAAGTGGTCAATGTTAATATCACTACCGGTAGGTCATGTTGCTGTCTTGCACTCCCTGTAATATGTGATGAGAACATATTTCATGTCTGTGGACTCCCTCCCCAAAACCCATAATTTCAGGCTAATCATGAGAAACACCTCTTACAAATTAAACTGAGGAACAGTCTACAAAACACCTGGCATAGTCTCCTTAGGAGGCTAAGGAGACATGAAGACTAAATGCAATAGTTTCTTGGAATGGATCCTGAAACAGAAAAAGGACATTAGAAAAACTAGTGAAATCCAAATAAAGCCTGTAGTTTAACTAACAGCAATACTATTAACGTTACCTTCTTAGTTTTGACAAACGTACTAAGATATTAACATTATAGGTGAAAGGTATATGAACTATCTATACTATCTGTAGCTTTGATATAAATCTAAAATTATTCCAAAATTTTAAGTTTATTTAAAAAAATAAGGAAATTATATTTGTTTTATTTTTTCATTATAGGAAAAGCTATCACATTAACAACTTATAAAGATGATCTGCTCTAATTAGAGAGATGGGGAGTATTTACCTCCTCTCTTTATTCAACAGAGATCTTCCCATTCATAAGGAGGCAAGCTTGACATAGCAGTGAGTCTATAATGTGCAAATGTTATTGATAACATGTATATTCATTTGAAGGTAGTATTGCACAGGTAGTGTAAACAGTGGGCCAAGCTCAGGTATTGGAACCACGAAACTAATCTCTAGTATCCTCACTCCATGATATAGGCTACATGACTTTTTCAAGAGTTTTTTACTTGGTTTGATTCTTTCATCTATAAGACTGGAATATGATAGGCCTATAAGAAAGGGACAGAATGAAAATATATATTAATGCTAACTAAATGGTAGATGGTAACTATTTGGGGTCATTATTTACAATGAGAAAAAGGAAGAAAAAATGTATTGTGAGACTGTAACATTGGCAACAATACTTTTAACCTTTCAATTCAACATTGATGGTGCAGGAGTGATGACAGAGTCAAGAAGCAAGTAACTAGACACTTCCCTACAGAAAGTCACAATAATTGAGCCATTATTGACCTTTGCAAACAATTACTTATCTAACATCCTCCCTGATAATATTTCCCTTTCTGTCCATACAAGAATACAAGAATTATACATTACATTTTGAAGTATACGTATACTCTCTATTGTCAAAAATAAGAGGAAAACAGATTTTTTTATGTTGCAAACAAGAGTAGTTTCCAGTGTTCAGGGTTAGCTGGATTCCAAATATTCCCTTCTATAAGGGCAGCAAGCTTGAGACAACAAGTCTAAATGTGCAAATGTTATTGATGACATATATATGCAAAGGAAGCATTGCACAGCTAGTGTCAATGATGGCAAAGCTCAGGTCTTGAATAGCATTCGAAACATAAGAAAGTGAAAACCAAGTCAATTATACACTTAAATTAATGTATAGAAGAGCCTTCAGTGATAAGCTTGTGATAGGCTAGAATGCTAGAATGGAGAGCAGATAGCCATTTCTTCAGGTTTCAGCTCAGGGATTTCATTATCAAGGAGGAATTTCCTGCACAGCCAGCCATCACTCTGCCCAGATGCCTTTGTCAACTGACAACTCCCTGCAGGTTTTATTCGTCCCTGAATCTCAGGGCCTAGCTTTGGCACATAGCAGGCAACATATGCACCTTGGCCAATCTAAACTGAAACTTTGTGAGGCTTTGAAAAAAAGCAAAACACTGATTCCGGATTATTGGAGAACTGTATTCTATTCTACCAATATTTCCTTTTGTGGATTATTTTTCCTCTAGTGTAATCTCTTTGCTCTCTATTCCTTTTTTTCTCCCAAGCATCATTGATAATCTTGCCCCATTACAAGAATACATATATCCCCCTACTAAATAAAAGTTATCCACTTAAGTATGTTTTTATCTGTGCTTCTTATACATCATTATGGCAAAGTAAATGTAGCCAAAGTAAGTCTTTCCATCTCCCAAGATTACTCCATTAATTTATGGTTAATTTCACTAATTTCAATTTGTCTTCAAGTGGATTGCAATGAAATATTTGTAATGAAAATATACAGGCATGCTTAGTTGGGGAATTACCTTCATATTCCACATGAGCCCATGCCTCTCTTCACTGAGGCTCTTCCAGCCTCTCAAAGGAAATGAAATGGGGGTGGGGAAAACCAGAGTGAGGGCAAGCTTTTAAAGAATTGAGTGGGTCATGGATGTGCTGACCTTCCTGGAATGACATATTCTTAGTTTGAAAAGGGATATGAGCTGTGGGTAATTTGCAAATGAATGCATCTGCAAATGAATGAATGCATCAAACACAATGAAAACATTGTGTCCGAGATTATACCATATTGCTCGTTGCAGCAACTTCCACAGAATTTGTTTCTTCACCATCTGCACCAGTTCTATTCCACTATTGGACACGAGGCCTTGAAAAATGCCAGCCACTAAGAATATCTTGTGAAAGGGGCTGTGTGAACAGTTATTATGCTTGTGTTACTTCCTTAATACCCTTTTTGATGAAAAAGAAGAAACCTACATCAGAAGCAGCACTTAAAATTCAGTTTGGAGAGTCTTCTGGCCTCCACTGAGTAGCTTTTCCCCCTAATCTCTTTCTTCTTTTCTTCTTTGTTATGTAATAACATGTTTGGGCTAAGAGAAAGCTAAATTCTCACACCCATCTCTAAGAAGCAAAAGCTTACTTTTAAGGGAATAAATGAATAACCTCATCATCTAGATTTTACAACAGATATTTTATAAGTATGATCTAGTAATGACATTTTAATATTGACATATATTATCCACAATATACCTTTCTTCACTCCACCACAGTACTCACCTTCTCATAAATTCTTGCGTATGAGCAATTGAATTCCAATTGCATTTTTTTAAGTAACTGTATTCCTTTCATACATATCTAGTTTGATGATTGTATGTCAAAACTAGCACTAACAAAGCCAACTAAAATACCTAAGACTGAATTAATTTAACTACTTTCCATAGTTGGGCCTACACTGGAAAAATGGGAAGGATGCACCCTTGGTTGCCGTTGTGTCTCTTATTTTCAGAACATGTGTTTGCTGCAGAACAGTGGGTTTTACCTCAACAGACTCCTGGGCTCCAAATCCTAAATTTATATCCTGGGCCCGGCAGGTAAATTTTTGATGGCATCTGTGTGTTTCTGTAATGAGATCCATAGCATCTGCAATAGGTACTTTCCCCTTTGAAATGTGCGTTCAAAAGAAAAAACAATACATTGAAAATTAAAGAAAGTACACAAGCATGTGTTGTCATTGCTTTGATAAAAATTCCTTCAGGAGTCTGGCAAATGGGCTTGACCAATTCACTACACTATTCAAATAAGCCCAGGAAAAGGCTGAATTTCTAACAAACCTTTAAACATTTCAAGAGGGTTAATGATTTCTAATCAATGATCCAAGTATTCTCCAGTGTTATTCATTCATTCATTCCTAAGTGAAATGGTTACACAGTGTTCAAACCAATACAAAACTGTCTAGAGTTATTACACTATCTAAATACTGTGATCAGAGAGTACTTACAAAAGCACTATTTATGAAAATGCTCTCACCATCAGTTTACCCAAGACAAGTTGTGTGTCTGTGTTACAGCATAACACAGAGAAAATTCATAAAAAATCCATCCAACAGAGACCAAGCCCCCTTTCTGGAAAACATAGGTTTCCTTTCCTATTCACAGGTATATTTTCTTTTTTTTTTAATTATACTTTAAGTTTTCACAGGTATATTTTCAATAATTTAGTAGGTTATTTGCAGTCTATAGGCCCCAGTTTGAGGACAAGACACTTCTCTAAAATTTTTCCAACTTTCTGAAAGTTAAATAGCTTATACAAGCAATAAGAACAAAAACAGAAAATACAGGTAAACACCAACCTTTTCTGTATTAATCTCAGTTAAGTTTTTTCTTTCCTTCAAATTCAGTTCAAAGCAGATTTCATTAGTATATTTCACCAACTCCGTAAGAGTGTATAATTTTAACTACATGGAGGCAAAACAACCTAACAAAAATGTGATTTATCTTTGCTAAATTACCAGTGTGACGTGGCATTACTTTGTCTAAATTAAGCAGCTATGACACAATGGCTGAAGAATGCTACAATGAAAAAGTCATCCATTCCTGCTATTTTGTAAATATAGGAACACTTTTAAATGCAACCAATATACAGTGTTTTAAATCTGTCAAGAAAAACAATTGAAACAATTATGAATTAACTTTAAAAGAATGTTATATATGCTGCAACAGTTAGGAGTAACAGAGGTGGATGCATGAGTGGATAGTTTGCTAGTTTAGCTCAATTGAAAAAAATCATACCATGAGTATTTTTTTTCTGGTAAGTAACTTATAACAGGTTAGTGTATTATTACCGCATTAATAAAGCCTCCTTAAATGACCAAATTTTCCACTATTTATTGGTAAGAGGAATTACATAAACTTTACTTGAGAAAGAGTGCTCATGTTAAAAACAATATTACTTTAAACTAAAAAACATGATGAGTTTAAACAGAATAATAAGGGGGGGAAATTCTCAATATATAAATGTGATACCAGTTTCTTACCTATTCTGTTCATGAATCTAATAAAAAATGATATGAAAAGGTTAAATTCTCCTGAACATTTAGAATTTTTTAAATGAGTTAAAGGCTGGTATATAGGTAAAATGCGTATCTCTCCCTTTGATGCTTAAACATCCCTTTACTAACTGCTGTGAAATGAAATTAAATGTTTAGAAGCAAACCCCTTCTTAGTTCATTAATATTAAAAAAGTTAAAATTTTCTCTGGATTTCAAAAATTAAAATATCTTGCCCTTGTATTTCTAAAAGATGTTCTGTTGACTCACACGGGAGTGTAGTCACTACACTGCCATTGGTCAACTTTTCATAGAGACATTTGATAATCCAATGGCGCTTCTGCTGGAGACATGGAGATGAACCCACTAGGCACTGAGAAGAATGCAGTGTCTCTTCCCTGCACAGGATTTTAACGTAATATGTATGCTGGGACTGGCAAGTGCCCAAGGGACCCATCTCTACCCATTGGCTGTCAGCCAGAGAACAGCCTGGTCTTGGGAGTGTAGATGAATCCGTTGGGTTTTTAGCTCCTAAATAAAAAGTTTCATTGTCATTTGTGCTTCTTTTATATTAGTTCATGTTACTTTAGGATTTATCCTTTCATTGGTTCAATACTGAAGGATGGCAGAATATTTCACCTCAAAATATGCTACTTTGACATAAGGATTAGGTTGAGCTAAAGGTACTTAAAAAAAAAAAAAAAGCAGGTGCAAGAAGAGCATTTTGACCATCCCCTTTATTTCCTGAAAGCAGGAGATATAACCTTCCTATGGAAGATGTCTTCCCTATACCAGGAGGAAAGTAACATTCTTATCATTAAGGATGACAAATTGAGACCCAGAGAACTCTATTCAAACAGACCTTGTTAAAATTATTCTAATATTCCTTTAGTCTCCCCACGTAGTTTGCTTTTCCACATTGCCTCTCTTTGTTCAACCCGGTCTAAAAGCATTTAGATTTTGCCACTTCTTTGGAGCTTCATTTCCCTATGGGGGCTTCCATGTCATATAAAAATTACATGAAATAAATTTGAATGCTCTTCTCCTATTAATCTGTATTATGTCAGTTTAATTCTCAGGCTCAGTCAAAAAACCCTAAGAGGGTAGAGGTAAAATTTTGCTTCTACATTTTTAAAAAGTTACTATATCCTAATTTTTACAACCTGCTTTGAATATTTTTAACTTTTATATTTTAATCTCATTACTGTTTTTTATAAACTTAAGTTTTCTATTTTATGGTAAAGATGGTATCTCACGATATCTAGTCCTTACTCCAAATATTTAATTTTTTTCTTAAATTTATTTTTATCTTATTTACTCTAAGAATAGCAAGCAGAAAACAGAAGAACATGGGATTCAGCTGGGAAGGGAGTCTTTGACAGCATTTCTCAATCTATCAATGGTGGATGATATGGTTTGGCTATGTCCCCAACCAAATCTCATCTTAAATTGTAGCTCCCATAATTCCCATGAGTTGTGGGAGGGACTCAGTGGAAGGTAATTGAATCATGAGGCAGTTTCCCCCATACTGTTCTTGTGGTAGTGAATAAGTCACACTAGATCTGATGGTTTATAAATGGGAGTTCCCCTGCACAAGCTCTCTTGCCTGCCACCATGTAAGACATGACTTTGCTTCTCCTTTGCCTTCCACCATGATTGTGAGGCCTCCCTGGCCATGTAGAACTGTGAGTCCACTAAAACTCTGCATAAATTACCCAGTCTTGAGTATATCTTAATTAGAAGCATAAGAACAGACTAATAAATTGGAGGACCAGGTTTTTCTCTCAATTTGGGCAGATCCATACTTTCATACAACACGAGAAAAATAAATTTCTGGAAAATAAAATGAAAACAAGGCATGCAAAATAAAAGCCTAAACACTATTGTTGCAGTCAACATGATATATTACTCCTTCAGATTGTTTTAAAACTTTCTGGATATTAACTCTCATTCTATACATCTCTTGTCACGGTCTGGTGTTGACAGTTTGCAACCAGCACCAGTCCCTGAATCAGGTCTGTGATTACAGCATGTCAGCTTGCCTCTTTCTCTCCAGCTGGCCTTTCCTCCAGAAAGCCTCCCTCTCCTGCAGACTAGGTCTGACTTCCCTATTATATGCTCTCCTAGTCCTCTGCTTTTCTCCACACCATCAAATAATTGAATAATGAATGTATAACCAGTCCTTTAATTTGTGTCTGCCTTGCCCAGAGGACACAAGCTGGATGTTTTTTATGAAGGAGTAAACAGACACGGGTTTACTTTGAAGCTAATGAAAGATCAAGTTCAGGTCTCATTTGCTGGCAGAGGCACCTTCCACCTCTTCGTGAAAGTTGCAGAGAGTTACAGAGTGTTCTAGGTGAGAAGGGGGACAGGTTACAATCAGAAAGCATAGCTGTAGAAATATTTTTGGCAAATCCCTTAAAGGGATCTAAGAAGAAAGAGACCCAAGGTTTGAAGAATATGATGTGGTATCTTTTTTATTATAAATAATTACTTCGGCACCTAATTTTATATTTGAAATTTTACATTTTTTCGAAAGTGAATCTCCAATTTATGTAAGTTTTAAGCCCCACAAACTCTGGACCTGTGTCAAACATTGTATCTCTAATAAATAACACAGTGCCTTGCCTGGAGTTATCAGTCTGTGACTATCCTCTGAATGAGAAATGATCAAATTATCAGCTAACTGGTTTAAAACTCCTCCACATGATTCCTGTGAGAAGGTACCATAAGAGTCCTTCATTCATCTCCTAGAAACCCTTTACACTAGCCTACTTTCTTTTTTTTTTTTTTTTTAATTATACTTTAAGTTTTAGGGTACATGTGCACATTGTGCAGGTTAGTTACGTATGTATACATGTGCCATGCTAGTGCGTTGCACTCACTAACTCGTCATCTAGCATTAGGTATATCTCCCGATGCTATCCCTCCCCCCTCCCCCCACCCCACAACAGTCCCCAGAGTGTGATATTCCCCTTCCTGTGTCCATGTGATCTCATTGTTCAATTCCCACCTATGAGTGAGAATATGCGGTGTTTGGTTTTTTGTTCTTGCGATAGTTTACTGAGAATGATGATTTCCAATTTCATCCATGTCCCTACAAAGGACATGAACTCATCATTTTTTACGGCTGCATAGTATTCCATGGTGTATATGTGCCACATTTTCTTAATCCAGTCTATCATTGTTGGACATTGTGTATACTAGCCTACTTTCAATAAAGGTACAGTAGGCCCACCTTATCCACAAGGGATGCAATCCAAGAACCCCAGTACATGCATGGAATCATGGGTGGTACCTGCTATAGTTTAGATGTTTGTCCCCCTAAACCCGACATTTAAATTTGATCTCCAGTATTGGAGGTAGGGCCTCATTAGGAGGTGTTTGGGTCATGGGGGTAGTTCTCTTATGAATGGCTTACTGCCATCTGGCTATAAAGAGTGAGTTCTCACTTTACTAGTTCCCACAAGAGCTGGTTGTTATAAGGAGCCTGGCATTTCCCTCCTCTCTCTCTCTCTTTCTTCCTCTCTTGCCGTGTGATCTCTATAGGTGTGGCTCTGCTTCACCTTCCACCATGAGTGGGAGCAGCCTTAGGTCCTGACCAGAAGCAGATGCTGGTGCCAGGGTTCTTATAAAGCCTGCAGAACCAAGAGCCAAATAAGCCTCTTTTCTTTATAAATTACCCAGTCTCGTGTATTTCCTTATAGCAACACCAAAGAGACTAAGACACTACTGAACCCTACATACACTATGTTTTGTCCTATACATACATACCTATGATAAATTTATAAATTAGACACAGTAAGAGATTAACAATAACAGTAAAACAGAACAATTATAACTATATACTGTAATAAAAGCTATGTGATTGTGGTCTGTCTCTCTCTCTAAATATTAATATATATTAAATGTATTGTAATGTACCACAGGTAACTGAAACCACAGATAGGGGAGACTACTGAATTACCGACTGAATTAACATTTACTCTACAAAGAATTCAGGAGGATTTTTTAAACTGTAGATGGTTACCACTTAGTGGTTTGTAAAAATCAACTTAGTTGGTGATGGAATCAGAATGTTTTGGATTTTCTTTTTACAATGGAATGGAAGGAATACAATGAAAAGTACATACAGTGCATCACAAGAAGTAAAGGTGTTAGTTCATAAAAGCTTTGTGTCAATTGTGTTTGTACATGTATGTGTGCACTAGATATCTATGTAAAATGAGTTTTTTACATTTTTTAAAAAACATAAATTTGGGTTACAGGACTTCCTTATATCCTTCTCTGATTAAAAAGATGCATAGAAGTCACTTAGAACTAAGAATATACCTGAGAGATGTTTTTGGATGGTTTGCTTGCTTTGTTTTGTGTTTTATATTTTACACATATACTCCTTTTTTGAATCATCCCTATAAAGATAAATCAGAAACTCTGGTTTTCACGATCCTTGAGAAAGAACATAGGCTTATTCTATGACCTTAAGCATGGGCTTTAAAATGTTTCTTGACATTTTCAAGAATCTCTTGTACCCATATCCTCAGCTCCTAAAAAATAAAGCGGTTTGCCCTTGTGGCATGTTAGAGTTCATTTTCTGTTTGTTCTCTCACTGCATTTACTTTGCCTGTGATATCTTCCACAACAATGATCCTCATGAATAGCCACAGAATGACTTTTGAACCTATGTCTCCAGCTGTGGTCGCTCTTGAGTTCCAGACCCTTGTAATAACTGCCTGCCAGGCACATCTATCGAGCAACTGGAACCTCCAGAAACGACAGCAATTACATTTCCAAATAAAACCTACTTATCTTCTCACTATACTGAGATTAACAGTTCCACTATACACCCAATTTTTTTTTTTGTTACATGAATAAGCTCTGTAGTGGTGATTTCTGAGACTTTGGTGCACCCATTACCAGAGCAGTGTACACTGTACCCAATGTGTAGTCTTTTATCCCTCGCCACCCCCACCATTTCCCCTGAGTCATCAAAGTCCAGTGTATCATTCTTTTGCCTTGGTATCCTCATAGCTTAGCTCCCACATATAAGAGAACATACAATATTTGGTTTTCCATTCCCGAGTTATTTCACCTATAATAATAGTCTACAATTCCATCCAGGTTGCCATAAATGCCATTATTTCAGTCCTTTTTAAGGCTGAGTAGTATTTCAATATATATATATCACAATTTCCTTATCTACTCATTGATTGATGGGCATTTGTGCTGGTTTCATATATTTGCAGTAGAAATTATGTTGCTATAAACATGCATGTGCAAGTATCTTTTTCATATAATGACTTCTTTTCCTCTGGGTAGCTACCTAATAGTGGGATTTCTGTATCAAGCAGTAAATCTACTTTTAGTTTTTTAAGGAATCTCCACACTGTTTTCCATAGTGGTTGTACTAGTTTACATTCCCACCAACAGTGTAAAAGGGTTCCCTTTTAAACACATCCTCTCCAACATCTATAATTTTTTTGATTTTTTGATTATGGCCATTCTTGGAGGAGTGAGGTGGTAATGCTTCTTTGTAGATTCTAGATATTAGTATTTTGTCAGATGTATAGATTATGAAGATTTTCTTCCACTCTCTGGGTTGTTAACTCTGCTAATTACTTCTTTTGCTGTGCAGAAGGTTTTAGTTTCATTAAGTCCCATCTATTTATCTTTGTTTTTGTTGCATCTGCTTTTGGGTTCTTGGTCATGAAGTCTTTGCCTAAGCCAATGTCTAGAAGGGTTTTTCTGATGTTATCTTCTACAATCATTAGGACAGATCTTAGATTTAAATCTTTGATCCATCTTGAGTTGATTTTTTATAAGGTGAGTGATGAGGATCCAGTTTCATTCTTCTACATGTGGCTTGCCAATTATCCCAGCACCATTTGTTGAATAGGGTATCATTTCCTCACTTTATTACTATTATCATTATTATTTTGCTTTGTCAAAGATCAGTTGGCTATAAGTCATTTGGCTTTTTTTCTGGGTTCTCTATTCTGTTCCATTGATCTATGTGCCTATTTTTATACTAGTACCCTGCTGATTTGGTGACTACGGCCTTATACTATAATTTGAAGTTGAGTAATGTGATGCCACTAGATTTGTGCATTCAAATGTTTTTGATTAGTCTTGCATTGGCTACGTGGGCTCTTTTCTGGTTCCATATGAATTTTATAATTGTTTTTTCTAGTTCTGTGAAGAATGATGGTGGAATTTTGATGGGAATTGCATTGAATTTGTAGATTGCTTTTGGCAGTATGGTCATTTTCACAATATTGATTCTACCCATCCATAAGCATGGGATGTGTTTCCATTTGTTTATGTTGTCTATGATTTCTTTCAGCAGTGTTTTGTAGTTTTCCTTGTAGAGGTCTTTCACGTCCTTGGTTAGGTATATTCCTAAGTATTTTAATTTTTTTCAGCTATTGTGAAAGGAGTTCTTGACTTGATTCTCAGCTTGGTCGCTGTTGGTGTATAGCAGAGCTACTGATTCATGTACATTAATTTTGTATCCTGAAACTTTGCTGACTTTACTTACCAGTTCTAGGAGCTTTTTGGATGACTCTTTACAGTTTCTAGGTATATGATCATATCCTCAGCAAACAGTGACAGTTTGATATCCTCTTTACTGATTTCGATGTATTTTATTTATTTCTCTTGTCTGATTGCTCTGGCTATGACTTTCAGTACTACGTTGAATAGAAGTGGTGAAAGTGGGCATTCTTGTCTTATTCCAGATCTCAGGGAAAATGCTTTCAACTTTTCCCCATTCAGTATAATGATGGCTGTAGGTTCATCGTGGATGGCTTTTATTACCTTAAGGTATGTTTATGCTGATCTTGTTGAGGGTTTTAATCATAAAGGGATGCTGGATTTTGTCAAATGCTTTTTCTGCATCTGTTGAGATAATCATGTGATTTTTGTTTTTAATTCTCTGCATGTGGTGTATCACATTTATTGACCTACATATGTTAAACCAACCCTGCATTTCTGGTATGAAACCCACTCAATCATGGAGTATTATATTTTTAAAATGCTGTTGGATTTGGTTCACTAATATTTTGTTAAGGATTTTTGCATGTATGTTCATCAGGGATATTGGTCTGTAGTTTTCTGTTGTTGTTGTTATGTCTTTCCCTGGTTTTTGTATTAGGGTGATAATGATTTCATAGAATGATTTAAGGAGGATTCCCTCTTCCTCTATCTTTTGGAATAGTGTCAATAGGATTGGTACCAATTATTCTTTGAATGTCTGATAGAATTCACCCTTGAATCCAACTGGTCCTGGACTTTTTGGTTGGCTATTTTTTTATTATCTCGCTGCTAGTTATTTACCTGTTCAGATTCTATATCTTCCTGGTTTAATCTAGGAGGGTGGTATATTTCCAGGGATTTACCATCTCCTCTGGGTTTTCTCGTTTATGCACATAAAGGTGTTCATAGTAGCCTTGAATAATATTTGTGTTTCTGTAGTATCAGTTGTACTGCTTCCCATTTTGTTTCTAATTGAGCTTATTTGGATCTTCTCTCTTCTTTTCTTGGTTAATCTCACTAATAGTCTATCAATTTTATTTCTCTTTTCAAATAAGCAGCTTTTTGTTTCATTTATCTTTTCTATTTTGTTGTTGTTGTTTCAATTTCATTTAGTTCTGCTCTAATATTTGTTATTTCTTTTCTTCTGCTGGGTTTGGATTGTTCTTGTTTCTATAGTTTCATGAGGTATGACCTTAGATTGTCTGTCTGTGCTCTTTTAGACTTCTCAATGTAGGCATTTAATGTTATGAACTTTCCTCTTAGCACCATTTTGCTGTATCACAGAGGTTTTGATAGGTTGTGTCACTATTATCATTCACTTCAAAGAATTTATTAATTTCCATCTTGATTTCATTGTTAACCCAACAGTCTTTCAGGAGCAGATTATTTAATTTCCATGCATTTGCATGGTTTTGAGGGTTCTTTTGGGGTTGATTTCCAATTTTATTCCACTGTGATCTGAGCGAGTAATTTATATAATTTCGTTTATCTTCAATTTACTGACACTTGTTTTGTGGCCTATCATATGGTCTATCTTGAAGAATGTTCCATGTGCTGATGAATAGAATGTATATTCTGCAGTAGTTGGGTAGAATGTTCTGTAAGTATCTGTTAAGTCCATTTGTTGTAGGGAATAGTTTAAGTCCATTGTTTCTTTGTTTACTTTGTCTTGATAACCTATCTAGTGCTTTCAGCAGAGCATTAAAGTCCCACACTATTATTGTGTTGCCATCTATCTTATTCCTTTTTTTTAAATTATACTTTAAGTTCTGGGATACATGGGCAGAATGTGCAGGTTTGTTACATAGGTATACACGTGCCATGGTGGTTTGCTGCACCCATCAACCCATCATCTACATTAGGTATTTCTCCTATTGCTATCCCTCCCCTAGCCCCCCAGATGCCAACAGAGCCCAGTGTGTGATGTTCCCCTCCCTGTGCCCATGTGTTCTCATTGTTCAACTACCCCTTACGAGTGAGAACATGTGGTGTGTGGCTTTCTGTTCCTGTGTTAGTTTGGTGAGAATGATGGTTTCCAGCTTCATCTATGTCCCTGCAAGGGACATAAACTCATTCTTTTTCATGGCTGCATAGTATTCCATGGTATATACGTGCCACATTTTCTTTATCCAGTTATCAATGATGGGCATTTGGGTTGGTTCCAAGTCTTTGCTATTGGGAATAGTGCTGCAATAAACATACGTGTGCATGTGTCTTTATAGTAGAATGATTTATAATCCTTTGGGTCTGTACCCAGTAATGGGATTGCTGGGTCAAATGGTATTTCTGATTCTAGATCCTTGTGGAATCACCACACAATCTTCCACAATGGTTGAACTAATTTACACTCCCACCAACAGTGTAAAAGCATTCCTATTTCTCCACACCCTCTCCGGCATCTGTTTTTTCCTGACTTTTTAATGATCGCCATTCTAACTGGCATGAGATGGTATCTCATTGTGGTTTTGATTTGCATTTCTCTAATGACCACTGATGATGAGCTTTTTTCATATGTTTGTTGGCTGCTATTTCTCAGGTCTAGTAGTAATTGTTTTATAAATTTGAGAGCTCCAATGTAAGGTGCGTATATATTTAGAACTATATTTTCCTGTTGGACTAGTCTTTTTATCATTATATAATGTGCCTCTTTGTCTATTTTAACCACTGTTGCTTTGAAGTTTATTTTGTCTGATATAAGAATAGCTACTCTGCTCACTTTGGGTGTCCATTTGCATGGAATATCTTTTTCCACCCCTTTACCTTAAGTTTATGTGAATCCTTATGTGTTAGGTGAGTGTCCTGAAGACAACAGAAACTTAGTTAGTGAATTCTTATCCATTCTTCCCATCTGTATCTTTTAAGTGAAGCATTTAGGCCATTTGCATTCAACGTGAGTATTGAGATGTGGGGTACTATTCTACTCCTCATGCCTGGATACCTCATATTATTTTCCATTGTGTTATTGTTATATAGGTCCTGTAAGATTTATGCTTTAAGGAGGTTCTATTTTTGTGTATTTTAAGGATTTGTTTCAAGATTTAGAGATCCTTTTAGCAGTTCTTGTAGTGCTGGCTTGTCAATGGCAAATTCTCTCAGCATTTCGTAGTCTGGAAAAGACTACATCTTTCCTTCATTTATGAAGCGTAGTTTTGCTGTATACAAAATTCTTGACTGGTAATTGTTTTTGTTTAAGGAGGCTAAAAATAGGGCCCCAATCCCTTCTGGCTTGTAGAGTTTCTGCTGAGAAATTTGCTATTAATCTGATAGGTTTTCCTTTATAGGTTACCCGATGCTTTAGCCTCACAGCTCTTAAGATTCTTTCCCTCATCTTGTCTTTAGATAATCTAATGATCATGTGCCTAGGTGATGATCTTTTGTGATTAATTTCCCAGGTGTTCTTTGAGCTTCTTGTATTTGGGTATCTATATCTCTAGCAAGGCTGGGGAAGTTTTCCTTGATTATTCCTTTAAATACGGTTTCCAAACTTTTAGATTTCTCTTCTTCCTCAAGAACACCAATTATTCTTAGGTTTGGATGTTTAACATAATCCCAAACTTCTTGGAGACTTTGTTCATTTTTTTTTATTCTTTTTTGTCTTTGATGGATTGGGTTAATTCAAAAGCCTTGTCTTCAAGCTCTGAGGTTCTTTCTTCTGCTTCATTCTATGGCTGATACTTTCCAGTGCATTTTGCATTTCTCTAAGTGTGTCCTTGATTTCCAGAAGTTGTGACTTTTTATGCTATTTCACTGAATAATTTTCCTTTCATATCCTGTATCATGCTTTTGATTTCTTTATGTTGAACTTCACCTTTCTTGATGCCTCCTTGATTAGCTTAATAATCGACCATCTGAATTATTTTGCTGGCAATACAGAGATTTCTTCTTGGTTTAGATCCATTGTTGGTGAGTTAGAATGATCTTTTGGGGGTGTAAAAAACCCTTGTTTTACCATGTTACCAGAATTATTTTTCTGGTTCCTTGTCATTTGGGTAGACTATGTCAGAGGGAAGATCTAGGACTCAAGGGCTATTGTTCAGATTTTTTTGTTCCACAGAATTCTCCCTTGATGTAGTGCTCTCCCCCTTCCCCTAAAAATGGGGATTCCTGAGAGCTGAACTGTAGTGATTGTTTTTGCTCTTCTGGGTCTAGCTACCCAGCGGAGCTACTGAGCTCTGATCTGGTACTGAGGAGCATCTGCAAAGAGTCTTGTGATGTGATTTGTCTTCAGGTCTTGCAGCCATGGATACTAGCACATGCTTCGGTGGAGTTAGCTGGGGAGTAAAGTGGATTATGTGAGGGTCCTTGGTAGTGTTTTTGTTTCATGCCCTGGTTTTGTGTTGGTTGGCCTCCAGCCAGGAGGTGGCGCTTTCAAGAGCACAGCTGCAGTCCTGCATGGAGGATGCCAACTTGCCCTGGGGACACCTGATTAGGTATTCACGTTTGTCAGATGGTGGTCAGAGCTATAGAGCTCCCAAGAGATTATGACCTTCGTCTTGGGCTACCAGGGCATGTAGAGAAAGATCATCAGATAGAGGAAGGTATGGGCATGTCTGAGCTCAGCCTCTCCTTGGGCAGGGCTTGTTACAGCTGCTGTGGGGAATAGGGGTGTGTTACAGCTGCTGTGGGGAATATAAGTCCAATGGACTTATATTCCCAAGGGGATTATGTCTGCCTCTGCTGACTCATACAGATAGCCAGGGAAGTAGAGGAAAGTTGGCAGTCACAGGCCTCACCCCGCTCCCACATAGCCCACAGTCCTAAAGGCTGGTCTCACTCCCACCATGCCCCACCAACAGCACCAAGTCTATTTCCAAGCAGCCGGTGACCACGGCTGAGAACTCACCCCAGACCACGAGCCTCCCCATTGAGAAAGCAAGCAGACTCACAGTGTTTCAGTGTCTCAGGGAGCCTGCAGCAGTGATCCAGTTCCTTCAAAGGATCTGTGGATTCTCTCGGCTTCTCTGGTATGTTCCTGCAGTAGTTCTTGGAGCAAAAGTTCATGATGTGAGTCCCCACATGCTGCTCTGTCCATCTGAGCAGGAGCTGCAAGTTAGTCCTGCCTTCCACCCACCGTCTTAATCTCCCATAATCTAATCTTAACACATAGACACTATTCTAACATC
The DNA here is from genome assembly GCF_029281585.2 of Gorilla gorilla gorilla. Classification (NCBI taxonomy): domain Eukaryota; kingdom Metazoa; phylum Chordata; class Mammalia; order Primates; family Hominidae; genus Gorilla; species Gorilla gorilla. The sequence continues at coordinate 76,604,214 of NC_073243.2, forward strand.
CTCCATCACCTCCAGTAACTAACCAGGAGCGCCCATTAAAACTCTAGCATTTTCCACACCCCTCCCTTTCTCTCCATCTCTGTGATTGTTTCTGTCTTGGTTGTTGGCCTGGGCTATTACCATTAGTCTTCTAACTAATGTCCTACCCTGCCTCTCACCCCTCCTCAGTTCTTTCCATGGACTCCAGATGGTTGTTTTCAAACCACAAAATTGATCATGTTATATTCCTGGGTAAAATTCTCCAAATAATTGAGGTTGTTTCTGAAAGACCAAACTCCAGCAGCAGGTGTGTGACTCTAAGAGGAACCCACCTGGCCCAAGTTATCTAGTAACCCAAAAATAAAATAGAAGAAAAAGCAAATGTGTCATCCATTATCGTGAAGTGTAATGGAAATGTACAGAGCACAGGCTCACTATAATCTGTCATCCAGAATAAGTCCTCCCATCACCTGAGTTGCCTTTAAATAGACCTTCTTACTATGGTCATGAATGACAGGAATTAAAATAGCAGGAACTTAGGAATTTCTAACTGGATATTTCAAATGTCAGCTGTTTAATGTTTTCTCTTTTATTATGGTTCTTATCAAATCTGAGAGGAATAAAGAAATACTAGCAGAGGAAAGGTAAAACCCATTGAATATCAATGCTCTTACTCTTTCTGAACAGTAAATGTAGGAATGTTTAAATAACAATTTCATCAGCTTTACTTTAAATTTTGTTCCTTTGTAGAACAAGAAGGAAAAAGCATCTATTCACTCAAGAAGGATTTTTTGAACATCGACTATGTACTTGGCGTAGGATTAAGTACTGGAAATTAAAAAAATTAATGTCACAATCTCTGCCTTTAAGAAACACACATTGCAGTGGTGAAAATATGTAAAAATGTAATTAGCATAACAAATACTTCTATAGCAATTACTATGTGCCAGACACTGTCCTAAGAGCTTTACATATATTTACTCATTTATTCTTCACAACAATCCTATGAAGTAGATCCTATTATCCCTATTTTACCATTGAAGAAAATGAGGCACAGAGAGGTTAGCAACTTGCTCAGGGCCGCACAACTAGTATGCAGCAGAACCCAAACTCAGACCCATACACTCTGGCCTCACAACACTGCATTGCTTGTAAATGATAAGTTAAGAAATAGAAATATGCTCATGATATTATAGGAACAGGTTCAGATTTATTAGACAAGGTTTAGAGAAGTTATTTTAATACTAATAATCAATATTATGTATTATACACTAATCAAAAGCTAATGCATATTGTGCTCATTTATTACGTTCTAAATACTTTTATGTGTTGACCCCTTTCAACCTCACAACAATCTCATGAGATTGGTTTCATTATTATCCCCATTTTTCAAATAAGGAAAACGAGGGGTTTGGCTGTGTCCCCACCCAAATCTCATCTTGAATTGTAGTTCCTATAATCCCCACATGTCATGAGAGGGACCAGGTGGAGGTAATTGAATTATGGATGTGGTTTCCCCCATGCTGTTCTCATGATGATGAGTGAGTCTCACCAGATCTGATGGTTTTATGAGCTTCTGTCATTTCCCCTGCTTGCACTCATTGTCTCTCCTGCCACCCTGTAAAGAGGTGCCTTCTGCCATGATTGTAAGTTTCCTGAGGCCTCCCCAGCCATGCAGAACTGTGAGTCAATTAAACCTCTATTCTTTATAAATTACCCAGTCTCGAGTATTTCTTCGTAGCAGCATGAGAATAGACTAATACACAAAGGTTACACAGCTAGAAAGTGGCAGAAGTTTCTATAGCAGGCAGAGTAGAATTTGGTCTTAAATACATATATGCAGTGAGCCAAGCCACCAAGTCAGAGACCAGAAGTATGGGCAAAGAGGACACTCTGTTCAGGGATGCACGTGGAGAAAAAGAGGTACCTGGGCCACAGAGACTTGCACACATCTCCAGCACATGAACTGCCAAAGCACAGCTCAGAGTGAGAAGAATTAGGCAAAGCAGATGATGGAGGGACCAGTATGCACAGTTTGATTTTACCTCTAGAAAACAGGGGCCTTTGAAGGACTTTTAGGCAAGGACTGACATGGCCAGGTTTTAATTTTAGATAGGACACTAATGATTGTGAATCAATTTGAAACGGAAAAGATGGAGACTCTTGAACTTGTCCAGGAGGCTCACTTCTAAAGTAGGACAGTGGTGGTAGAGTGAAAAACTAGAAAGGATGTAAAACCAGCAAGTTGCTCCATTCACACCACAATCTCTTCTCTTTCTGAATGGTTATTGGATTATTCACACAACCACCCATCCATAGCCAGTCTCTCCTTTTTTTTCTGTAACATTAGAGAATTCAATATATTTATAGCTAATCACTCTTATCTTTACTGTATCCTCTTCAACTAGTGGCTCTCAAAAACCTTGCACTTAATTACTCTCAGTGTTCTCACTGAAAATTATTATATACTTTTTACCAAAACAGTACAACATGACCAAAAGTCCAAACAACATGAAAAAGACTAACCTTCCTATGGGTTCAGTTATCCCAATTCTGTTTCTTTTGGTGTGTAAGTAAGTACAGATGAGTTCTCGCTTTATCTAGACTGTGCTAGGCAGTTTGGGTACAACTCCACTTTAAGGCATTTTCATTAGCTCCTTTATTATGTCCACTAATGTTAACATAACTAATAGTTAAAACACAATACATTATGTCCCTAGTGAGGGACATTATGTTAACTAATACTTAAAACACAATACAAAAACAAAGTAAACAATGAAAAATAAATACAAAAATACTAAAACATTACACCATTTTCAAAAACATAATGCAATAGTCAAGACTGGAATGACTAGCTTTGGGCTGCAAGTAAACAAAAATCACAGTGGTTTAACCAAAAAGGGATTTTTTTATGACATAACAGGAAATGCAGAGGGAGGCAGATCAAGAAAGAAAGACCAGGTTCTGTCCAGCACCCTGCTTTGTCCTCTTAAGCGTGAGGCTCTTACCCTCATGGTCATAGTCTGGCTTGTGTATCTTCAGTCATCTGTGTGCATGCTTGGCTTTCTCAGCAAAACCAAGGGGGAAGGAAGGAAGCACATGTCCGTTTTTAGCTAGAAAACAATGTTTCCCAATTAAGCCCATTCTCTAAACTTTTTATTCCATCTCATTGCTCACAATTAGTTCAAAAGAGTCTGGAAAAATGGCTACATGTATCTGCAATACCTTTCAACTCCAACAAAATAAGGATTCTATTGGAAAAGAAGAATGGATACTGAGTACATAAATTGGCAGTCTGACACCCTGAGAAACGCTGGTATTTGCAGGATGGATGGGATGATAGGAGCACAGGAAGGGAGTAGAGAGGTGCATTATGAGAAGCACATGGACAAGCCTGAGAGGAATCACAGAAGCATCAAATTCAGCCTCAGTTTCCAATAAGAGGTTGACAGAAACATGCCAGCTGCATCTCACAATTAGGACACGACTGGTGATGTTTGAATACAAAGGGGACTCTTTCATGAAGGAAGAATTAAAACAATTTAGTGTATCCAAGAGTGTAGACACTAGAATAAGCAGCATTAATGTACCTGGTAGAAAGATGTGCATAGAAGTTAAGGAGATAACATGTCCTACAGGGACTGGCAAAAATAACCAGAGATGGTCCAGCCAGAGAGAGCCTGTGTTGCTTTCTGCGTTATGCTACCTAAGTTTACAAAAATTGTTCCTGCATTAAGGGTCTGATCTGAGAAAATAAAGGGAACTCTCTTTCTTTTAAAGTTCCCTATCTCTTAAGTAGTGTTACCATCCACTGCAATGGCAGAGAATGAGAAGAGAGCCTCCTCCTTCAATTACACATCCTGTCAACATAGTTCCTTCCTTTTGCCTCTGGATTAAAGAAATCATATTAACAGCTATAATTGCAAGGCAGGTGGTCAACAGATCAGATAGGCTGCTTTTACAAAGTGCACACTCTATTTTACCTAGTTGTCTTCATGTGTACCCTAAATAATTTTTTGCATATTTTTGTCATATTCTAAAAGGAACTAGGCTTTGAGACAACATCATCCTTAATTTCTGAGAGCACAGTGGGAACCAAAAAATTGCTTTTGAGTATTCTAATGTCTTTTTTGGTATAAGATGAGCAATCTTTTAACAAAGAAGAAATTTGCAGAAATATTATATTGATTTTCTTGAAGTTATCCTGCATAAAGTATCCTAACTTCCATGACTCAGAATATTAACCAATTATTCAAAGTCCAATTTGTCACCCCAAGAATATTTTGAACCTGGAAATCTTAACAAAGTGTTATGCTACAGATAAAAGTAAACTTACTTTTTTTGTTTTATCTCAATACAAGTCAACTACCTCCCAGATTTTGAGTCTGTTAAAATTTGTCAAATGTGGATCATTGATTTCTTTAGCCTGACATAGTAACTAAATGGAAACTTTGTCAATTAACTGTTCTCAGAGATGCCTACAATATGGATAGTGTCATGGATTTGAGCTCTTAGGTAAAGTACCTTTCTACTCAGAACGTATTTTTTCTCTTTATCATGTTTAAAGACAAATACCTTGAAATCTAATATCTGTATGGTCTCATATTCAACTGAATTTATCATATTCAACTGAATCCCTTTAGTAAAACTAAATCCAGTTTTGATAAACAAAAGTTCTATCTAAAAACCTGTTAGATTAAAATCTATAAAATGAATGCCACATTCTAGCGCTGTCCCTGCTCAAGTACACATGTTCCTTTGAGGGGGTCTGGACATCCTATTAGGTGAGAAATAATTATAGAAATGACGAATATATGTGATAATGTTCAGATCTTGGAGGACACTAGGGGTTCTCCAAATACTGATTATTAAGCGGAAGAAGTCGTAAGAAAGAAAAAGAAAGGATGGATTTCAGCATATTGTGAAGGACTTCCTACTATTAGGAATGGTGGTGAGTTTAACTTTAATTAAATACTGAATTCCTTTTCACTTAAAGGGTTTAAACACTTGAAACCCAACAATGTTTCAATGATCCATCAATCAACCAACTGATAATAAGAAAGCCACCTCTTTGTCATCCCAGGAGACACCATTCACATTTTTGTCTGCATGAATGACATTACACCAGCCCGGCTCTGTAAAATAGTTTAGAAAGGTCTGCCTTCACTGGATAAGAAGATGAAGGTAATGCAAGTCACAGGGACACAAATGATGGGCAAAAAAAGAGAGCCAGGTTTTTGTTTTGTTTTTTTTTTTTTTTTTTGAGACGGAGTCTCGCTCTGTTGCCCAGGCTGGAGTTCAGTGGCGCGATCTCGGCTCACTGCAAGCTCTGCCTCCCGGGTTCACGCTGTTCTCCTGCCTCAACCTTCCGAGTACCTGGGACTACAGGCTCCCGCCACCACGCCCGGCCAATTTTTTGTATTTTTAGTAGAGACGGGATTTCACCTTGTTAGCCAGGATGGTCTCGGTCTCCTGACCTCGTGATCCGCCCGCCTCGGCCTCCCAAAGTGCTGGGATTACAGGCGTGAGCCACCGCGCCCTGCCAAGAGAGCCAGTTTTAAGGAGGGAGGGATACCACTTGGCGACTCATCAGGCCCAGGGTATAAAACAAAAGAAATTGGTTAGAATTTCAAGATTTCAAAATTGTGTGACCACATGAATGATGCAGCTTTTACAGAGAGGGGATTTAGAACAAGGACTCCATTTTGGAAGAAGGCAAGAATAAATAATGCTACTGGATGATGACATGAAGTCTCCACATTGGAAGCCTAATGGAAATTGTGTACACGTTTCGTCAGTCCACTAAGACTGAAACCTTATTGAAAGTCCTGACTCTCTCATGCCTTTTATTCTACACGCAACTCGTGCTGAAGAGTTTTCACAAAGTAGAATTTAAAACACACTTACTGAATTGAACTAATCATGTTTTACATCATGTATTGGTTTCTCTCAACATACATCTCGCCAGACTCTTGGTGTGAAAATTGTATTATTGGCATGAACAAGGCACTGGAAACCTGCATTAACTTCTGCCAGCCACTAGAATACCACTCAGAAAATTACAGCTTCCACGGCTAAAATGAGTTAATATCCTGCCAAATAGAAAGAAATGTGTTCTCTCCATGTTGCCAACAGATTAACTTAAATGCCTGTGGCAAAGACCACTGAGCCCATTCAATCAGGATTATATTTGACCAAAGTTGTAATTTCATCAAAGGACATTGTAAACAAGAGCAGAAGCAAGATTCCCATTTGACATAATTAGAAGTATGCTTAGATATGAAACTTAAATCTTAGGAGAGAGAGAATAAAATATTACAGAACATAAGGCTTGAGCTGTGTATGTAATAAGAGATGACTTCAAATTTCAACCATGGAACTGTCTTCATTGTAAATGTTTGGCTGATATACAAAATATTATTACATTATTTATTTAAGCCAAGTTTGAGTTCTCCTATGTACTATAGTCAGTGTTCAAGAAGCGTTTATTAAATGGACGTCATGCATTCATCTATTCCGTGAATACATATTGCAAATCATGAAGCTTACTGTTTAGTGAGGGAAATTAAAAAACAATTATATACATACATAAATGTGTATATTTACAAATTGTGAATGTGTTAGTAGAAAATCCAGCGTGGCTCCTCAGTTGGAAGCCAGGTGAATGCATAGCAGGTTTCTATTCTATACTGAAAAGATATGAGAGCAAAGACTTTTCACAACGTTGTCATATCTCAGCACGTAGTACAATGCCAGGCACACAGAACATTGGAATTTGGACAGAAATTAGAAGACTAAGTAAGAATTAACCAGGTAAAGTCTAGGGCTAGGCACCAGTACACTGAAAGAACCATCCAGGTCAAGGCAACTTGTGAAACATTACAAGATGAGTAGGAAAATCAGGCATTTGAGGAACTTACAGAAACACCAAAGTAGTCGGGGGTGGGGGGGTGGGGGCGAGGCATGGAGGCGAAGCAAAGAGAAAAGCAGTAAGACATGAAGGAGATCATGCCTGGCTTTACAGCTCACCTTAAAGATTTTGATCATTATCTTGAGAACAGCAGGAAATGCTTGAATGTTTTTAAGGAGTAAAGGAGCATTATCGGATTTGCTTCTGTAAAAACACGACTTTAGTTACAGGGCAGAATAGGTAGATTGGAAGGTAACTAAAGAGATGTAGTAAGGAAGCTGTTGCAGCCAAGCCGTGATGGTAGCTCAGGCTAGAGTGGTGGCAATGGGGATAAAGAGAAATGAAGAGACTTTGGAACTAATAAGTAAAATCTAATTGCTAGTATGTAGTGGACATTATGTTTTGACAGTTACAAAGTAACTTCCTTTGAAGAGCTAAGATTCTAGTTTAAGGAAAAAAAAACGTGTATCAACAATAGCACCTTAAGAGACATTTATAAGCATAAGAAATTAAAAATACCAATATGATAAATGACAATAGGAATGGGTGAGCCTTTAGATAAGGTGTTCAGGGAAAGTTTCTTTAAGGGGGAAGTGTTTGAGATGAGAAATGAATGAAGAATAGAATATTTCTATGGAAAGAATTAGAGACAAGATATTCCAGGCAGAAGTAAGAGCAAGTGCAGAGATCTTGTGATAGAAGTTCTCTTGTTTTATTCAAAGAATGGCAAGCAGGCCAGTATAGGTGGTGCAAAGCACAGGAGGACGTTGAAGGAAATGTGGTCAGAGACATAGTGTTCACAGCAACAGGAAACACAGAAGACTGAGTTTGGGATGGGAGGTCATTGGTGCCGTTTTAGACATGTTGAGTTTGAGGCACCTTTGAAACATCTAAAGAGAAACTTTTCAATAAGCACAATGTGGATTTGCAAAATTGGAGCTAAGAGATAAAAATATCCATTTCAGGGTTCTTATCATACAGATGGTAGTTTAAACTATGGATGTGAATAAGATACACTAGGGAGAATACACAGAAAACAGAAGGGAGCAAAGAATCTTGGAGTCTTAAGGAATTTTAACACTAAACAGCCAGGCAGAGGGAAATGAGCCTGCAGAGGAAAGATGTAGCTTGAAAGGGAACCCCACATAGCTGCCCCGAAGCCCAAGGATGGGAATAGTTCAAGGAGAGTGGCCAAGAGTGTCAGTTGCTACTGTGAAGCAAAACTCATAGAGACGGATTTCGTGATAAGGATTTCACTGGTGGTTTTAAAGAATCTTTTGCTGAAGTAAAGAGAAAAAGCCAGATTAAAGTGGACTGAGGAGTGAGGAGGGAATGGAAAGTGATAAAGTGTTGCCACTTGGGTAGACAAGTTTTCTGAGAATTTTGGATGTGAGGATAAAGTTTTCAAAGGTAGAAGTTAGAAGAAAAAAAATATTCTTAGGTGTTTTCCTTGGTTTTTTATTTTTGAAAAGGAGGAAATTTAAGTATATTTGGATGCTGAGAAGAAACATCAGAATATACAGTCAGAGAAATTAAAGCAAAGGTCCTACTCATATAGAAGGAGACATTTTCTCAGTCTTGCTATTAATTGAAAATTTTAACAATTACTTATTGTGAGCATATACAAATTCTAGGCAAAACAGTGTTTTGTATATACAAATTCCTATTTTCATTATTATAATAATTTTATTTTCTTCATATTGTTAGAACATTCTGACAAAATTAAGTGGGAAGTTTACACATTCAATATTTAGTGTGTATATGTATACATACATACATATATGTATATATATGTGATTATAGATTTGACTTTTATTCACTATTTTATCATGACATTTGACACCATGCATTCATTTTAAACAGGGATCTTTTATTAAAAGTTTCATTCATTTTGACATTTTCTTTTCAACAATTAAAAATACAGGAAAAAAACACTCTAAATGTATTTCAGTTAGCTGTTTTTACCAAAGAAATTTAATTTGAAAAAAGTAATTCACAGACATAGTCACTACATCTTCATAATGGTATTATGGTTTGTATGACTAAAAATGAATGAATAGGAAAATTAGAAACTTCATTCAGTCGACTCTCGACATTAAATGTTGTAGTCTGAAAAGAGATAGTGTTCAAATATCTAATATAAGATATTCAAATACCGAAATCATCAATTTTAAAAAACAATGTACCATATGTATATTATTCCTACAAAATCAGTATACAATTTACAATTAGTACTATTGTTTTCTCTCTTGCAAAGATATAAGATAACATTGAAAATATATATGATGCAAATTATTTTGAGCCTTGCCTGAGAAGATAAAGTTTGAATTCCATACTATATCACAGTGAAAATCCTCTGAAATGTTTGTTCAGCAAACAGAAAGTACATGATAAGGTGTGAGGTTGGTTGGACCCTTAAAGATTAATTCAATGTTCAATCGTTCAAGAAATATTTGAGTGTCTCCTACATATCAAACAACGTTTTAAAAGGTGAAACATAGGCCAAAAGCCTGAAACATCCCTATTTCAAATCATGAAATTTAAGTCACTCCTCTGCATACTGACTCCTCTATCCAAAAAAGAATGTTGTAGGTATTTCTTGAGAACATTCTGTAAGACTCTAGGTAGAACCAACAGGTAGTAAATATGGTATACTCAAAAATAAAGGAATTAGGAAAGCATTGGAGATTCAAGAAGCAAATACATCACTCAAGGATAATAAAGAGTATGTTTGTTAAGGAAACTTGCAGGAGATACTCAATGATTACATGCATCCACACACACAAACACAGCTATCGCTTTCCTATGATTGTCAGATCTGACTAATGCAGAATTTTATTTCAGGTATTTTTCCCAATGATTGGCCAATGCCACGTGCTAGAGGTATAATCAGGTAGTCGACCAGAGACATAATAGTGGTTACTAGGAGCGAGGACTTGTGTGGCTCAAATTCTAGCAGCTCACAGGTAAAGAACTGTCATTGAAAAGACCAATCAAATAATCCCAGTAAAAAGTGGGCAAAGGACATAAACAGACATTTTTCAAAGGAAGACCTACAAATGACCAGCAAGTGCATGAAAAAATGCTCAGCATCACTAATCATCAGACAAATGCAAATGAAACCACAATGAGATATCATCTTATGCCAGTCAGAATAGTTACTATTAAAAAGTCAAGGCCGGCCGGGCACGGTGGCTCATGCCTGTAATCTCAGCACTTTGGGAGGCCGAGGCGGGCGGATCACGAGGTCAGGAAATCGAGACCATCCTAGCTAACACATGGTGAAACCCCATCTCTACTAAAAATACAAAAAAAAAAAATTAGCCAGGCGTGGGGGCGGGCACCTGTAGTCCCAGCTACTCAGGAGGCTGAGGCAGGAGAACAGCGTGAACCCGGGAGGCAGAGCTTGCAGTGAGCCGAGATCGCGCCACTGCACTCCAGCCTGGGAGACAGAGCAAGACTCCAGTCAAAAAAAAAAAAAAAAACAAAACAGATATTGACAAGGATCAGGAGGAAAAGGAAAACTTATACACCACTGGTGGGAATGTAACTTAGTGCAACCACTATGGAAAACAGTATGGAAATTTCTCAAAGAACCAAAAATAGAACTATGATTTACCCAGCAATCACAGATACCCATAATTGTCCTTTTTTTTTAGGCGGAGTCTCGATCTGTCACCCAGGCTGCAATACAGTGGCGCAATCTGGGCTCACTGCAATCTCTGCCTTGCAGGTCTAAGCGATTCTCCCACCTCAGCCTCCCAAGTAGCTGGGATTACAGGTGCATGCCACCACGCCTGGCTAATTTTTGTATTTTTTTTTTTTTTTTTTTTTTTTTTAGTAGGGATGGGGTTTCACCATGTTGGCCAGGCTGGTCTTGAACTCCTGATCTCAAGTGACCCACCCGCCTTGGCCCTCCAAAGTGCTGGGATTATGGGCATGAGCCACCACACCCAGCCATACTCGTACTTTTATAGCAGCACTATTCATAATAGCAAAGATATGAAATCAACTTAAGTGTCCATCAACAGATGACTGGATAAATGTGGTGTACATATATATACATACACACATATAAATAAAAGAAAATGCAGTATATATACACATATATATTTTATATACACATGCATATATATTTTATATATATGTATAAACACACACCAAATGTGTGTGTGTATATATACATTTATGTGCCATAGAATACTACTCAGGAAAACCATATACATATATATGTGTATATACATATATAAACCATATACATATATTATGTGCCATGGAATACTAAGGCAAACCATATACATATATATGTGTATACACTACATATACATATATGTGTAGTGTATACACATATATATGTATATGTAGCATATATACACATATATAATTACATACACATAACATATATACACACACACACACACACACACACACACTACTCAGGCAAACCACGGTTTGCCTCAGTATTCCATGGCACATGGATGTAGTATACATACATATATATATGTAGTATACATATGCATACTATATGCTATACATATATACATAACATATCTACATACATACATAACATATATACCTATATACTATATATATACACCATACAAATATACATATACTACATGCATGTATATATACACACACACATCACATATATATGAGACATGGAAACTCAGGCAAACAAAAGAATGAAATCATTCATGTCTTTTGCAGCAACATGGAACTGGACGCCAATACCATAAGTGAAATAACTCAGAAACAGAAAGTCAAATACCACGTATTTTCACTTATAAGTGGGAGCTAAAAGATGTGTACACATGGACATGGTGAAATAATAGACATTGAAGACTCAGAAGGGTACAGGGTGGAATGGGGATAAGGGATGAGAAATGACTTAGTGGGTACACTGCACATTATTCACGTGATGGCTATTCTCAAATCTCAAACTTCACCGCTACACAATATATCCACATAACAAAACTGTACTTGTACCCTCTAAATTTATGCAAATAAAAAAAGAGAAGACCAATCAAGTCATGATATAAATTTGTAGAAGAGGATAAACTGCAGATTTAGCAGAGAAAAAGGTGGTAGAGCAATTCTGCTCACTGTGACCACTATGTGGGTGGCATTTGGCCTCAAGACCACAGAAAACCTTAGGCGGTTTCATCTCTGATGCTGGAAAGTGTAAGGAGAAATTCACCCCTTTCAGGTTGGAAATTTTCCCTGAAATTTAAACTGAGACAAATCCAAACTTGAAAGAAGCTTAAAAGAGTCAGGCTTAGAGATGTAATCTACATAATTTTTAAACTGTGTGGAAATATACAGTTAGAAAGAAATTCACCCAGGACCTTGAAATACTTGCACATAAAATATTCTTCAGTCGATGGGATATATTCACAAGTTGAAACATAGGCACACACACAAAGACCAATAGAGAAAGACCATTTACCATTGTATGCCACAGTGAGACTTTAATAGCTGCAAGTATTTTATGAATATTTCTGAAGGATTGAACTGTTTGTCACAGTGTTGACATGAAATCATTCAAAGGTTCCTCTGTAGTAATGAATACTAGCAAAAGTTAAGCACAAAGCAATGAACTGACAGCACCAATATTTCTCCATATACTTTCTGTTAATCATTATTCACCAGTTACATTTTCTTTTTTTGATAACTCACAAATCCAAAAAAATGCAAGCACACCCACAGACACTGATGATTAATGATAAGTCCAGATATTGTAAGGTTAAAGAACAAATGATTAACCACTTCATCATTGCCCTGCTGATTTCGAGAATGATGTCAGTGTGAAGGATTCTCTGAAAACAAACAGACTAACATTATCATCAACTGGTTTCAGGCAAACTGTGGTTCTTCTAAACCTGTGGTCCTAAATATTGACTTTTTAAAAGGTATCAGGTGTAACAAGTGACCTCAGAGGACTCGGTTACTGTGAGCTACAGCCTAAATCGCAGAGTGACTCAAATCAGGGAAACGTCTAAACTCTGGGTAATCTCCAGCAAGAACAATCACTTCTAAAGAATCTGTGCAAAGTGCCTGCCTCAGACTTTGGTTCATGTTTATAATCCAAGTAATGCAGACATGACAGTTTCTTATGTTTATGTGCAAGGTTAAAAAGAAAAGCGAGTTTATTTAAAACGTACTAAGTGGTCTAAGGAAAAAGAAACCGCACATTTTTATGTTTATGGAGTCCTAATAGTTTAATTGTACTCTATAGAAAGCTTATATCTCTATATCAAATATGCATGTCTTTGACATAATTCCATATATTCAAACTACCTTCACCCACACTACACTTTGTGCTATATCTTGTGTATTTTGTTTTTATTTCATTTCCAAGTTCTTAGCTTTTTGCATTGAGGATTAAGATAAGTATTTAAAAATTGCTAGAGGCACTAACCCTAGCCATTTTCTTTTTTTATTATACTTTAAGTTCTGGGATACATGTGCAGAACATGCAGGTTACATAGGTATACATGTGCCATGGTGGCTCGCTGCACCCATCAACCCATCATATAGGTTTTAAACCCCGCATGTGTTAGGTATTTCTCATAATGCTATCCCTCCCCTTGCTTCCCCCACCCCTCGACAGGCCCCAGTGTGTCATGTTCCCCTCCTTGTGTCCATGTGTTCTCACTGTTCAACTCCCACTTATGAGTGAGAACATGCAGTGTTTGGTTTTCCATTCCTGTGTTAGTTTGCCGAGAATTATGGTTTCCAGCTTCATCCATGTTCCTGCAAAGGACATGAACTCATTCTTTTTTATGGCTGCATAGTATTCCATGGTATATATGTGACACATTTTCTTTATCCAATTTATCAGTGATGGGCATTTGGGTTGGCTCCAAATCTTTGCTATTGTAAATAGTGCTGCAATAAACACATGTGTGCATGTGTCTTTAGATAATGATTTATAATCCTTTAGGTATATACCCAGTAATGGGATTGACCCCTACCATTTTCATCACAGTTATTCAATCTTTATCAAAAACTTATGGTAATAATACTCTTTGACTAAAATTCTAATCTAGTCTTAGCACTCTAAATTTTATAATGACTAGTTACTTAAACCAAGTCTGTAATTTTCTTAGTTAACATATGTATATATTTATAAAATTTTCCCCAAAAATACATAACACATAATTTTAACTTTCTTCTAAAGCTCTATCCAAATAGTCAGATTTTATGTGTATCTTGGTTGTTTTTAAAGTGTAAAGCTCTTTAGCTTACAAATACATCATCCTAACAGACTGCCATCCTCCAAGATTGGAGGATTTTATGGAACTTTCTTCAAAATACTTCTGAAATTCTTGGGATTAATAGTGGCTGCTTCGGACAACAGGCAGAGTTAAGAGGTATAAGAAATACTTCTATTTACGTTTTTATTTCTGCATGTATTGCCACCCGGGAGCTCTGGCAGAAGAAAGGAATTTTAGAAATAGAATTTATTAATAATAATTTGTTTCAGGATGGTTTACAATGAAAAGGGAAGAGGAAAGGATCTGTGAAAACCCACAAAATTCCTTGAGAAGGTGGCTTACTAGCAGTGTTAAGTATTTACAACCAGAATAAAAGGATGGCTCTCACAATTGTTTTTATGAGCAAAGAACTGCCTTGGTAGCTCCCAGCCAAGCTTGACAGCGTCTTTGGAGCAGACTAAGTAATTTTCTGTGGTACAAATTCACTAGACCAATTTCTGTCTCACCCAACAAACAATGGCAGATTACCCAAGCCCTTATCGGCTAAATGCCTCACTTTCCCCTTACTCATACAACTTCTTTAGAAAAAAGGAAATCTGATACAAGGATGATTTAGAAATAGTCATTTGAACTCGAGCAACTCTTTTATTTCAATAAGTCATGCAAAGACCAGGAAATATTTATTCTTCCTGTATCAGAAATAAGTCAGACCTGTGTTGATACAGGGTATCCAGATTAAAAAGGATGTGAGGCAGCTTGCATTGTTCCCTACATAAATAGCAAAAATGTGGAAAATATTTCCAGTGAGAAAAATTTAAGAGAAGTTTGTTGGCTTAGCCAAGAGTAAAAAACTTTAAGAATTTGCCAAATGTAAGTATAGAAATTACTTTCTTTTCTGGGAGAGGGAAGGAACATTTATAATTAATTTGTTTTAACTTTGGAGCATTCAGTTAGAGGCATGGTTCTCAACCCTGGTTGCTCATCACAATACCTGGGCAACTTTAAAAAAACACTGATCCCTAAAGTGCATTCACAATAATTCTAGGGTAATGAGGGGTACCCAGGTACGTGTAGTTTGTAAAAGCTCTCCAGATGTTTTCAATATGTAGCCAGGGTTGGAAACCAATGAATTAAAGACTATTTACATAGTTGAAAACAGCTGAGATTATCAGGGAATTAAAGAAGACATTTTAGGTTATTTTATTTTGTTTGCTTTTTTTTACAAACCAGGGCATTGATCAACATCAAAATCACCTGGATTGCAGTGGTAACTACCCAGGACAGGCCCACTTTCCACACCTCTCATCCAAACCAAAGCTCCCCATGACAATTTGACAAAGACTATTTCCTTGACCAAACTTTAGTCAGGTTTCTCTGAGCAATCTTCTCAAGTAGGTCTCAGCTTTGATCCCTGCCCCACCCCAACCCCGGCAGCCCATCCCCTCATCCTTGCTGGGCCTACATAACACAGCAGCAAACTTTTAACAAGAAACCTGTTCAGCCTGCTAGAGAGAATCCCCCCACACTTCATATCCAATCCCCTTCATTCAAATTCTACATCCCCCAACTCCCATCCATCCCTCATATCTGGTCACCCTGGCCTGCCTTCAGAAAGAATTCTATTAGGTCAGTTCAGCAAGAATTCCCCCAGTTCTCGCTACCTTTGATGTCTCCTCTTGTTCATTTTCCATCCACTGATTATTTCCCCCACCACTCACCCTCCACACCCTGACAACCTGCTCCTTGGCTATAAATTCCTACTTGATCTTGTTGTCTTCAGAGTTGAGCCTGTACTCTCTCCACTCTATTGCAATCGTCTTGACACTCATCACAGTAGTCCTGAATAAAGTCTTCCTTACCATTTTCACAAGTGTCAGAATAATTCTTTCTTTAGCAAATAAGATTCTGGGGCAGTGATGTTGGCAGCCTTCCTCCTCCTACCCTCCTCCTACCTCCTGCCCACATGGGGAACCACTCCTTCATGCCACCCAGGTGACACCACTCTAAAATGTGCTACCACTCAAGTGCTATGAACTTCAGCACTATCAGTGTCCCTAAGGAAGACTGCAGTAGAAAACAGTATATACAAAAAAAAAAGGATATATGATTTTTCCCCCAACAGAAAAGATAAATGTGGCCTAGCAGTAAATATTGAAGGAATAAAATCCCTTTGGGATAACAGAAATGCAGAACTGTAAAAATGTATAAAGGGTTTGATTGATGGTTTTGTTAGTAACAAGGTATGTATTAAAGAGAGAGAGAGAAACAGGCAACAAAATAGGAAAAAGAAATACAAGCCAGCACTTTTAAGAGAATATGATTTCAGAAAGAAAAAAGAATGTTAAAATTCAGCACCAAACCTAGAATGAGATCTGTGGAATGTAGGCCAGGTGACAGATTCCTGAGTCAGGACCTGTAGGTCCTAATGGCTTTAATGAAAGTGGATTACCTTACTTTAAATATGTTAATGATTAACCTTGGAAATTAAGACCCAACTAGGCTGTGGCTAATAAATACATTCACCTCTGCAACAGACAACAGCTACTCTTTTGTCTTGCCATACAATGCATACTTATAATACATGTAAATCACCTTGTAATCTTTTTCATGTAAAATTCTACAAAAATAACATTAAAATACATTAGGCATTTAAAAATGTTCATAAATAAAATGAGACAGCAACTTTCTATCCTTATGAAATAAATGTGCCTGAAAGTAGACTTAACCAGATAACCTTGCAAAGTCTCTTCCATTTCTAAACCTATCTTTCTTTAGTTCATCAGCAAGTTTATAGAGAATCTATTTTTAGGCTGATTTTATAGATGGGAAAATAGAGGAAGTAATGGTAAATGGACTTCCCAAGGTGTTAGAGAGGATGTCTATTGGAGTTAAAATTATAATTTACAGTCCCTTAATTGCCCAACTAATTACCAAGCCTGCTGTTAAAAGCACTAAGTTATATTTTTTGAATATAAAGTTTGATGCATATTTCCTCTGATATCAAGAGAATTACATCAAATAGAAAGCCTGCTCCACTTTTTATGGGTATTTCAAATTGAATGCCGCATCAATTACATGTGGTTTTGAGAAGCATGCTGCCCACAATATGTAGGATAACTCACTTGTACAGGACACATGGACACAGTTGTGAATTCTTTGACCTTTCTGTGCCTTTTGAATTCTCTTCAAGATGCAATAAAGATACAAAATACCTCTGCATCGATGTAAACCAAGAGTTTGGAAAACCAAACTTTGTTATTATATGCATGATATAGAAAAAGTGAATAGAGTTACATGTTATGAAATATGTTTTGCACCAACTTGAAATTTTAAAAGCACACTAACAAATGTACCTTCATTTCGAGAAATAGGAATTGTTTCGTCTATTCCAGGCACTGCGGAAGACACTGGATAGGAATGTGCAAGAAGACAGTGTAAGCTGAGAAGGGGCCCAATCTGACTTGTATTTAGATTGCTGGCTTCTGAATAGACTTTAGGAGGTGTTATGGGATGAATTCACAAGTGCTCCCCCCAGAATTCATATGTTGAAATCCTAACCCCCAGTAACTCAGAATGTGGCTGTATTTGGAGACAGAGTCTTTAAAGAGGTCATTAAGGTAAAATGAGGTCACTACTCTTATTATATTATTATATTATCTCATTATTATATTATATTATCTTACATTATATTATCTTATATAATAATATAATATATCTTATTATATATATTATATTATCTTATTATATTAAGGGTAGACTACTGATATAGTTTGGCTGTGTCCCCACCCAAATCTCATCTTGAATTGTAGCTTCCATAATTTCCATGTGTTGTGGGAGGCACCCAGTGGGAGGTAATTGAATCAGGTAGTTGAATGGGGGTGGGTCTTTCCTGTGCTATTCTCGTGATAGTGAATAGTGATAGTGAGTAAGTCTCAGGAGATCTGATGGTTTTATGAAGGGGAGTTCTCCTGCACACATTCTCTTGCCTGCCACTATGTAAGACGTGACTTTGCTCCTCATTTGCCTTTCACCATCATTGTGAGGCCTCCCCAGCCCTGTGGAACCATGAGTTAATTAAACCTCTTTCTTTTATAAATTACCCAATCTTGGGTATGTCTTTATTAGCAGTGTGAGAACAGACTAATACAACTACCCTTAATATAATATGATGGTGTCCTACAAGAAGAGGAAATTGGCACACAGAGGGAAGACCATATGAAGACACAGGGAGAAGATGGTCATCTACAAGCTGAAGAGAGGCCCACAGAAAAAAACCAACCCTGCTGACACATGAAATATGGTCTGGGACTTTATGCCTCCAGAATTGTGAGAATAGTAAGCCACCCAGTCTATGCTACATTGTAAAGACAGCCCCAATAAACTAATATGGAAGCAATCCAATGAAGCTGAAACTGTCCAGGTATCATCAAAATTATTCTAAAATTAAAACAGTACGGTTGAATTCAGAAAATGGCTCTCTTTCTGATGCAGCATGTTGTCTAAACACAAAAGAATAGCCAGGGACCTGATGATTACTATTTTCTTGCTTTTGATATAGTTCATGTATAGGATTAACGTTTTCTACATAATATGATGCAAAAATTTTAAATAAAATTTTAAAACTAAGAGAAGAAAATGAATGGAAACAAAGAGTCCTAGGACAGAGAGCTGCCAGGAGTATCAAAAAAAAAGTCTAGAAACATAATTTCTGAATAGGCCTTTCAAGTAGCATGCCCAAGCACTGTCTGTACAGTTGTAGCTGGTGATGTTAGGTTACCATTAGTCTCATCTTGCTACTTCTGAGTCTACCTAACATCTAGGGCCATGTTGTTTATTAATTTAAGAGGTCAGTGGACTGCTACAAAGAATAACTGTCCTAGAAGTTGATATGAATCACAATTTTCTTTCCCTCACGTTGATTTTGGCTTAGCTTTTATCCATTATCTTCTAAATTAGGAGTTTAAAAATTGGGGTTATGAGAGGCAGGATTAGGAAAGGGTTCCCAGAATGACTCTTCTCTTCAAAAGACCAAAAACCCAAAATGTGTCTCCTTTCCCATTATTTGCCTTGTTCCCAAATAAACTACCTAACAAGAAAAAAAAGGGGGTTTAAAAGAAGACATCTCCCACACAGCTGGTTATATATTGATAAATAAATCCAATTTTTTTCACATGCCAAAATGTGACCACTGGGAATCTTCCCAGTAAAACATTAACCAACTCTGTCCTTATTGAATCAAGACAATGAATAACAAAAGAGGACTTTTACTCTAATCTGAAGCCATAAAACAAACTGGATGAGGCATGATAATTCAACAGGAAAGAGATTACTGACCCTTCATAGACTGGCAGCTCTTTCAATTAAGATGAGTCCTAAGAGAAAAGGTAAGGTTCTTACAGGTCAGGCAGCAGGCTTTCTTGCTAAAATTAAAGTTGAGTATTAGTCCACTGAGTTTATAAGGAAAACAAAGCAAATATAAATAAGAAAGAATAGAATTTTCAGAGTGGTGGAGTAGAGTGTCACAAAATCAGACAGACTTATATATTAGCTAAATTCTAACACCCTTAAATTGTCAGGCTATAGAAAATTAACATTTTAAGCCCCAATTCCATTCATATAAATGGGATAATAATATTTACCTCCCAGAGAGATTGTGAAGACAAAACAACATAGCATATGTAAAGCATTTAGTACAATGCCTGGTACTTGGAAGACAGAGTAACTATTACATTTTAATGTCTTCCTTTCTGCCTTTCCCATGAATATATTTACAGCATTGCCTGAACCCTCAACTAATTTTTATCAAGGAATGTGAAGGCAAGACACTCTTTTAAGTTTTTTGATGTGTTTTCCAAACTTAGAAGACCAAAGTGATCTGGCAAATATTTCTAACATACTTTCTTCTTCCCGCTTTGCCTTCGTTCTTTCTTCTCTTATTTGCTACACTAGTTGTCTAGAGTAGAAGATCTGTGTCATTCTAGTGATTATGTGAGAAAGGATGAAAGAAAAAAAAGAAACACTAATGGTAATACTTGAATCATTAATATGAATTTTATAAGAAATATGAGAAATATGCTTAATAGTCAACTAAATATCAAAATCAAAAACAAACTAGATTGAAATTATTTTTAGTTTGTCTTAGTGAGCTTGGGCTGCTATAACAGAATGCCACAGACTGGGTGACTTAAAAGTACACTAATTCCATCATGGAGGTCCCCACCATCCTTTTGACCTAATCTAACTTTAATTACTTCCTAAAAGCCTCATTTCCAAATACTACCACATTGCTTGTCAGGTTTTAAACATGTGAATGAGAGGGGCACAATTCAGTCCACAGCATAGTTTATAAACAAATACATTTTTTCTTTATATTTCAAACAAATGTAAGCATCCCTGTTGAAAAACTCTAAGAAGTTTCATGAGTACGTTGTCAGCCCCCAGTGCCTTATAGAAGGTAGGTAGGTACTCAGAAATTATTTCAAATGAAACCTAAACAAAGACCTTCAGGAATAAGCTTTATTAAAGCACAAAAGAACTAGTAAATTTTAAAAGATCTATATTTCTCTAGACAAAGCATTCAACATAAGCTCAAAAAACAAATAAGGATATATTGAAAAATGCTATTTCCAAAATGGAAAATGGCTTAGGAAATAAAAAAATACTAGTAAAAATGTAAAATTCCACCTAGTTTTGGATCTTGTAGGAGATAAGATTAAATCATACCACTGCATTAGGATGAAGAAAAAAGACTTTGCAAGTGTGAAGAATAAAGTAATGGAACTGAGAGAAAGAGTGTGAATAAGGACCGCCTACAGCAGAAGTCAAATACATGGAAATAAAATTATCAAAAGAGATGAGTTAGGGAGGAAAGAATCCACTGCATGATTTGGAATTGGGACTGGCAACGAAGGTAAGCGAGATGCTTTATGAAGCTTCCAGCTGTATGGTCCCTATTCTGAGAGGAAATACTGCTGGGAATGAGAAAGAGGCAATAAACTTAGGAAGTGGCTATGGTTGTGTCAGAAGTACTAACATGAACATGGACAAGAATTCCTGGCACTCCATCATCTCCTGGCAATAGGAATCAAAATCATGACCCCAATAGAAACGGCAGGCTAATGCCCAATGACATCTTCCCATTGTTTTCCATGAAGTTGCCTCTTGGGGTTGGCTATATAATTTGCAGGGCCTAGTGCAAAATGAAAGTTTGTGGTCCTGACTGTGAACAGAGAGGTCAATCATTTCTTCCCACGGGCCTGTGACTCCATCCCACATCAAACTGGTGTAGTTCAACAGATTGCAACTTCCCTGCGGGATGCCCTTAGTACTTAAATGAGTACAGCCTTGGGAGAAGATAGCCACAGCCTTATTCCCCTCTGAAACACCACCAGGCACTTGCCTAACCCCGGCTTTCCCTGGGCTAACACCCAAGTGCCCCCTAGAGGCAGAAGGCGCGGGCAGATGCAGACACATCGCCGCCCGCACGACCCAAAGTGCAACAGCCATTTTGAGGCTCCAAGACTCCAAACTCCCAGGTCACATTCTATTGTTTCGTTGAACTTCACTTTTAAAACACAGAGTCAAAGATACAATTATTAAGAACTTCAAGACTGTAACTACACGGCCAGGTGGCGGTGGCTCATGCCTGTAATCCCAGCACTTTGGGAGGCCAAGGCAGGTGGATCACCTGAGGTCAAGAGTTCGACACCAGCCTGGCCAAAATGGTGAAACCCTGTCTCTGCTTAAAAAAAAAAAAAAAAAAAAAATACAAAAGTTAGCTGGGCGTGGTGGCGGACCCCTGTAATCCTAACTACGCGCGAGGCTGAGGCAGAGAATCGCTTGCAGTGAGCCAAGATTGCGCCATTGCACTCCAGCCTGGGTGACAGAGTGAGACTCCGCCTCAAAAAAAAAAAACAAAAAACAAAAAGACTGTAACCACAGAGCATTAAACTCCAAAATCTAAAACATCTACAAGATTTGAAAAAGAGGGCACTGTTAAAATTGTTTGCTGTTTGCTGTTTGCTGTTTTCTTTGACCCTATGTCAAAGACATGGGACTTTTTCTTTCTAAAACTAGTTATTTTTATCATCATTATCATTATAAAACATTACTCAACACAGTAAAATAAATCTCAAGTAATACAGAAGGATGGAAAAGTAAAAATATCTCAACGCCTCCTGTCCCCAGAAACCAAGGGTAAACCTTAGTAGATTTCTCAGTTATACTAGTGGCTACTGATGTAGAGTTAAATAAAATACACCTTTAATTCTTCCTTTGGCAACAATGAAAATGAAAACTATAGCTTTCAAAATCTTCTCTACCGTTCCCAATTCTTTTTTTTTTTTTTTTTTTTTTTTTTTTCTTGAGACGGAGTTTCACATTTGTAACCTAGGCTGGAGTGGAATGGTGCGATCTCGGCTCACTGCAACCTCTGCCTCCCGGGTTCAAGAGATTCTCCTGCCTCAGTTTCTGAAGTAGCTGGGATTACAGGAGCCTGTCACCATGCCCAGCTAATTTTTTTAAACATTCTCCTGGCCATATTTAGCCGATGCCCTGGCAGTGTATCAACTCATACTCTCTCCTTTTTTATCCTAAGTACCTGCTGGATAATTTTTCATATAGTATATTATGTGTAATGGTCAGGGTTTATACGTGTTCAAAATGTAAATTTGGATACGATATGTAATAGACATTTTGAAGTATATTGGAGAATTTTACAAGTTGACAATTATTTTTGCTATAACTTTTAAGTCCTGGTTGCATTGCCTTCTAGTATTCAGAGTTGCTAAGATAATTATTCTCTTCCTGTTGTAAACAAATGATCTCCATGTCTCCAGGAGCTTTTAAGAATTATTCTGTTCCTTTGGAATTTTGAAATTAAAATAGAATCATTTCTACTAGTCTTTTTCATGAATTTCTCTTAGGATTCAGTTTGCCCTCAAGGTCTCCCAAAACCTGAACTTTCTACTTTTGGGAGAGAATGTCTCCTATTAACTTTTATAACTATTTTGTCTTCTACAGAGATTATTTGAAGATTTGTTATACTTACTTTTATATTTTGCATCTCTAAATTTTATTCTGAATTCCAGGAGATTTTGTTAACTTTATCTTCTATAGATTTTGTTTCCAGCCATGCTCATTCCATTATACATTCGTCCCAACTGCTTGATTAATTTTAGCATTAATTGGCATATCATCTGGCCTTAAATTAGTACCCATTTAACATTTGAGTATGGTAATTGCTCCAAAGTCACTACCAAAACTTTCTTCATTTTATGCAGAGAATGGGACCCAGTTACGTCTGTGACTGAAATATTAAAGTTACTATGTTGAAAAAAGTTTGAAAACAAGCGTAGACAGATTCAGAGAATAATTACGATGTCTCATTTTTGGAAACAGACAAAGACTACATGTGGTAAATAAAAGACAGTGATGTAAATTAAACTGACTTGGAGAAGAAAATAAACTACAACTTCCCTAAGGGGAAAAACATTAGAATAAAGTAATTATTCCAAGAGATAGAAGATACTTGATTGACTAAATATAGAGAAAGCTAGACAGGGTGGATTAAGAGTAAGTTATGAAGAGACGGTGGTTAAAACTCTGCATATGTGAAGGATATTAATATCTGATTACTGTTCAAAATGCCAGACACTGGTATAAAGAAGATACAATTAGACGTAGCCTTATTAATTAACAGCTTACATTTTCAAGGTGCCTCATTACTATAATTACTCACAACAGATCAGGGGAAAAATTTTCTCACCTTTCTGTGAATCAGCATTAGTAACAGAGATTTGAATCCTCAATTCTGTATTTAGTACCTTTTACTATTTTGATCTCATATTACTTGAGCACATTTCACAAAAAGAACCAACGTATTTCTACTTTAGGTGCCAGGTTTTATTGATTTTGAACATATGGGCCATATAATTAAATTTAACATTATACTTTCTAGTGAATAGACTAACTCAATACATGAGAAATACATACATTAATAGCTAATAGGTTAAAATCAGCAAAATTCTTAAGAAGCTGCTATAGTGTGGTTTGTCTTACCCTTTCAAATCTCATCTTGAAATTTGATTTCCAGTGTTGTAGTTGGGACTTAGTAGGAGGTTTTTTGGGTCACAGGGGCAGATCCCTTATGAACAGATTAATGCCCTTTCTGGGGGTAGGAGGAAATAAGTTCTCATTCTATTAGTTCTTGTGAGAGCTTGTTGTTAAAAACGGCACCTCCGTCTCCCTCTCTCTTGCTTCCTCTCTCGCCATGTAACCTCTACAAATGCTGTCTCCTCTTTACCTTCCATCATGAGTGGAAGCAGCCAGAGGCCCTCACCAGAAGCAGATGCTGGTCCCATGCTTCTCATACAGCCTGCAGAACCATGAGCCAAATAATCTTTTCTTTAGCAATTACCCAGCCTCAGGTATTCCTCTATAGCAACACAAATGGACTACAACAGAAGCCTATCTATCAAACGTTGTACCATTCACTGAAGTATTATAAATCAATGAAATGACAAATATTAATAGCAAGCTGTTAACTTAAGAAAGTTAATATTTTCTATTACACCATCATGGAAATTGGATCAGTCAAGTGTCTGTGGATTCAGATTTGCTTGAATTTGTTTTGTTTTTAAATTTACAACCCTTCAGAGTTTATTTTCTCTAAGTCAAGAAGCATAGCATTCTAGCTCTAAAGGAGTTTTTTAAATAGGGATCATTCTTTAATAAGAAGTATGCAGTCGGGTCAGCTTGTGGTTTACAATAAGAGATACTATGACTAGTGGAGACTGAATCAAATAGTACTTCCAATTACCTTCTACCCGAGAGAGTTTGATCTCATTATTTTGTTTGAATTTCTAAACCCATACTTTCATCTTTCTTTGGTCATGTTCCCAGAAACATCTGATGTATTTAAAACAAATAAATAATTTGTAGCTGTTGTTTCAGATGAGTGAGGAAATGACCAAATTAGTATTTTCTCTGGGTCAACATGTGCTCTGTGAAAATGGGATACATAGTAGACAGCCTGAACAAAATTGGAGCCTGGCCAATGGAAAAATAGAGAAGTCTGATCTTTGATGTATTAGAGCACTCATTAAAGAAAAAAAAAATAACTAAAAAGGAACTCACCCTTTTTCATCAGTATCATGTTTTATGAGAAAGAAATGAAGTATCCAATGATGAAAATTATGATTCTTCTCACACTTGAAACATGGAAGTTTTAAAATGCAAGACTTTCAGAAAACCCATTCTAATCTAGTACTGAAATATTTCTTGCATCAATCATAATTATAACTTTTTAATTGTGTTGACATCTCAGGAAGACTAGGTAAAATTTGCCATTTCGGGGAGATCACTATAGAATAAGTTAAAACTTGGGTTGGGTGTTGTGGCTCACACCTATAATCCCAGTACTTTGGGAGGCTGAGGCAGGTGAATCACGAGGTCAGGAGATCGAGACCATCCTGGATAACATGGTGAAACCTCATCTCTACTAAAAATACAAAAAATTAGCTGGGCGTCGTGGCACATACCTGTAGTCCCAGCTACTTGGGAGGCTGAGGCAGGGGAATCACTTGAACCCAGGAGGCAGAGGTTGCAGTGAGCCAAGATTGCACCACTGCACTCCATCCTGGGTGAGACAATGAGATTTGTCTCAAAAAACAAAACAAACAAAAACTTCCACTCGTCTAAATTTCATCATGATAGTATAATTTAAATTCTTATTGTAGTCTGTCAGCTTGTTCTATACCATGTATATGGATGGTTAAAATGGTTATAATTGCTTTCTGGGTAGTTACTTCCTTTAATATGGCAAAATAGAAATTATGGTTTTAAAGATGCAGAGCAAATTAAAGGGTTTTCTTTCAGTAATCAGGATTAATTTCTTTGTTTTAGCAACTATTATAATCTTAGATGAACTCTCATTTGCTAAGGAAGAAGAAAACAATCAGGGACAGTACACATTTCAGGTAATCTACATTTATCTGCCATTACGAATGAATTTGGATAATTTCTCAGACTTCCATCTCTTTATTTTACACATTAGGAAAACTCAGGATGAGACAGACTAGAAAATGCAGCTTAATGTCAGCAGCCAGCTATTATATTTAGTTATCAAGCTAAGACTAAAACTCAGACCTCTGACATTTAGTTGGTTAGCCTTTCCACAATATCATACTGCATCTCCTTAACATAAAAAGATTTTAAAAATATATTAAGCGAGATGGGAAAAGAAATTCAAAGTAACTAAGAGCTTCTAAGAAAGCAGTAGTTGTAGATTAGCCTTGAAAAGGGAGAGTTCTTTCTTCTACATTTCTTATAAAGTCATGTTTTAGATTTTAGGTTGAATAATTATGTGTCTGCCTATAAAGGATCATAAGTAGATTGCTAGGTGTGTTACACAGAATGATTTAAGTCCTGAAGATCAAATTCCTTTGTTTTCCTCTCAAATGGTTGTTCACATTCTATTTTTTGCAGTGTAACCCACTTTCCAAACCGATGTTACTGCCATAAATAGATCAATGAACCCATTGTAATAAATCATTACTAGGTTTTCAAAAAATAAATATAAAAAGGCTATGATAACTACATAGCTAGAATGTAGTTTTTAAACAACTGGACATAAGACCAACAAAAGGCAAGCCCTTCTTTTGGAACATTAACATGGTATTACCATTGGCAGAACTATCAGTTGATAGGTGACAACACATCTTTAAGATAAAGATTCTGGACCGGGCGTGGTGGCTCACGCCTGTAATCCCAGCACTTTGGGAGGCCATGGCGGGCGGATCACAAGGTCAGGAGATCGAGACCATCCTGGCTAACATGGTGAAACTTCGTCTCTACTAAAAATACAAAAAAAATTAGCCGGGTGTGGTGGCGGGCACCTGTAGTCCCAGCTACTCGGGAGGCTGAGGCAGGAGAATGGTGTGAACCCGGGAGGGGGAGCTTGCAGTGAGCCGAGATTGCGCCACTGCCCTCCAGCCTGGGCGACAGTGCGAGACTCCGTCTAAAAGAAAAAGATTCTGAGGGAAACATAAGATATTGCCAGTGTTCAAATAAGTCATTCAGTAACAGTCAGAAATAAGAGCTTACTAGGAATCTGCGCAAGGGAAAGTCTGTGGATAAACAATGGGTCCTGAAAGGCTGTTCACAGAAAGCGCACAATGAAAAGGGATGAGGTTAGAATATGGCATGTACATCTGGTATACCTGCTCACCTCTCTAGAACCTGTTTTAAATTTCACATTCAAGCATTCTTGTTTCAGTTATTTACTCTCTGCCATAAGGTTTTGGAAGATAGGATTTTGATAGGTGAATAAATAATGCAGTGACTTGAGTATGGAGACAAAGATCAGTGTGGAGACTGGGAAGCCACAGATTCATTGGAGGAAAGTATAAGAGGGTCAGAGACCCTTTCCAGCTCAGAAAGTCTATTAGTTCAACCTTTAAAGCCAACGGGAGATTTTATAAAAGGCAGCAGAATTTAAACTATGGAAAAAGAAGAATAATGGCAATAAAGGTATTTTATCTAGTTTGCCCTTATTGAAAAATCCAGAAGTAAAGACACAATAAAAATGTAATGATAGATTTAATTCAGTAAGGCTGCGTTAAAAAGAATATGGCAAATAATGAAATAATATCATACAGGATTCAGTCTTGAGATAAGAATTTTCTCTTATCAGGTATGTATGACCTGATGAAGGAAGTGTAATTTTTAACCATCCACCCAGTTTTTTGTTTTATTTTTAGCCATTGATTTATGATAGAAATAAGCATTGAGAAGGAAACTTAAACTATATCTTTGTTCTTTAGGTTTCATTTGAGCAAAGAACTGTGACTTTAATCGCCCTGTATGTCTTTAATACATACGTCAATAGAACTAAAATCAAAATTGCTTTAAATAACTGTCTGAACTGTCTGCAGCTGTAGTCACACGCAAAGCATTTAACCAAAATGTAAATTCAGTCAATTTAATATCACCATTGTTGGAAATATTTTCTTTATGAGTCATAGTAACTACATAGAAAAGCATTCACAATCAAGTTTTTAAAATACCCAAGAAAATAAAGGAATTTATAGGAATATTATTTTTCCTTGAAATAAATTTATTTCATAATATTAAAAAAAAGAAGGTAGCAGTTTCTTACATACCCACAAACTTACTTACTTTTAATAAGAATATATATTAAATAGTGTTCAATAATTTAAAAATAAAGCAAACACAAGAAATCACTTGTAGAAACAATAAAGCAGATATAAAACTGCAAAAAAGGTTAAATCAACACTATGACAAAAACAAAGAGTTGAGAGAAAACTAAATGGAGTAAAGAATAGAAGGAAAGATACCAGGCACAAAGAGAGAAAACAGGGATGCAAACTGAAAATAATAAACTTCTTGGGAGAAGTTAAATGAGTAAATAGTTCAGAACTGGTAGTTATATATATATATAGAAAGAAACATTTTAATCAGAAAAAAAGAAAAAGAAAAACCTGAAGTTTTGCCTAGGCAAATTTAATCAGAACTAAACAACTAGAAATATCTCAATAAAAACTTAAATTTCAAAGATAAATAGGTAACCCAAGAAGCATTCTAGGAGGACAATAATTAAAATAATATTAGCCTCAGCCTTCTTCTCTGCAAAAATAAATGTCAGAAAGTAATTATATGAAGGCAGCCAGTGAAATTGGGGAGGGGCTACAGGGTTAAGGAAGCTCCTAGCTGAATTTTGTAATAATTTCGACTGAGCACAAATTTTCCTGAACAGAATCCAGAAGGGGAGTGTGGGGAGAAGGGGGGAGGAGGAAGAGGCAGTGGGGTGACAGGGTGGCAGTGCAAATAAGAAGTTCAGATACAAGCTCAGAAGCCACAGCCAAGGATGCAGGCATGTTGGGAGGGCAAGGCCTAATAGCCCTGCTTGCTTTTTCAGTGGGGAGGCTTCTAACTTGGGACAAGATCTCAGCACTGCACATGGAACATTCTCCAGGATAGACCATGACAGGCCACAAAACAAGTCTCAATAAATTTAAGAAAATTGAAATTATATCAAGTACTCTCTCAGACAGCAGTGGAATAAAATTGGAAATTAACTCCAAAAGGAACCCTCAAAACAGTACAAATACATGGAAATTAAATAATCTGCTCCTGAATGATTGAGTCAACAATGAAATCAAGATGAAAATTTAAAAATGCTTTGAACTGAACAAAAATAATGACACAACCCATCAAAACCTCTGGGACACAACAAAAGTGGTGCTAAGAGGAAGGTCATAACATTAAATGCCTGCATCAAAAAATCTGAAACAGCACAAACAGACAATCTAGGTCATACCTCACCGAACTATAGAAACAAGAACAATCCAAACCCAAACCCAACAGAAGAAAAGAAATAAAGATTAGAGTAGAACTAATCGAAGTTGAAACAGTAACAACAAGCAAAAACAAAACAAAAAAAAGGATAAATGAAACAAAAAGCTGGTTCTTTGAAAGGATGAATAAAATTGATAGACCATTAGTGAGATTAACCAAGACAAGAAGAGAGAAGGTCCAAATAAACTCAATTAGAAACGAAATGGGAGATATTACAACCAATACCACAGAAATACAAAAAAAACCATTCCACACTAATATGAACACCTATATGTGCACAAACTAGAAAACCTAGAGGAGATGGTAAACTCCTGGAAATAAACAACCCTCCTACATTAAACCAGGAAGAAACAGAAACTCTGAACAGACCAATAACAACTAATGAGATTGAAGCAGTAATTAAAAAAAAAAAATTTGCCCACAAGACAAGTATGCCCGTTCTCACCACTCCTATTCAACATAGTATTGGAAGTTCTGGCCAGGGCAATCAGGCAATAGAAAGAAATAAAGGTATTCAAACAGGAAGAGAGGAAGTCAAATTGTCTCTGTTTGCAGATGACATGATCGTATATTTAGAAAACTCCATCATCTCAGCCCAAAATCTCCTTAAGCTGATAAGCAACTTCAGCAGAGGCTCAGGATAAAAAATCAATGTGCAAAAATCACAAGCATTCCTATACACCAATAATAGACAAACAGAGAGTCAAATCATGAGTGAACTCCCATTCACAATTGCTACAAAGAGAATAAAATACCTAGGAATCCAACTTACAAGGGATGCAAAGGACCTCTTCAAGGAGAACTACAAAGCACTGCTCAAGGAAATAAGAGAGGACACAAGCAAATGGAAAAACATTCAATGCTCATGGATAGGAAGAATCAGTATTGTGAAAATGGCCATACTGCCCAAAGTAATATACAGATTCAATGCTATTCCCATCAAGCTACCATTGACTTTCTTCACAAAATTAGAAAAAACTACTTTAAATTTCATATGGAAACAAAAACGAGCCCTTATAGCCAAGACAATCCTAAGCAAAAAGAGCAAAGCTGGAGGCATCTTGCTACCTAACTTCAAACTATACTACAAGACTACAGTAACCAAAACCACATGGTACTGATACCAAAACAGACATATAGATCCATGGAACAGAACAGCGGCCTCAGAAATAATACCACACATCTACAACCATCTGATCTTTGACAAACCTGACAAAAACAAGCAATGGGGAAAGGATTCCCTATTTAATAAATGATGTTGGGAAAACTGGCTAGCCATATGCAGAAAACTGAAATGGGACCCCTTCCTTACACCTTATACAAAAGTTAACTAAAGATGGATTAAAGACTTAAATGTAAGACCTAAAACCATAAAAACCCTAGAAGAATACATACGCAGTACCATTCAGGACACAGGCATGGGCAAAGACTTCATGACTAGAACACCAAAAGCGATTGCAACAAAAGCCAAAATTGACAAATGGGATCTAATTAAACTAAAGAGCTTCTGCACACCAAAAGAAACCATCATCAGAGTGAAAAAGCAACCTACAGAATGGGAGAAAATTTTTGCAATCTATCCACCTGTCAAAGGACCAACATCCAGAATCTATAAGGAACTTAAACAAATTTACAAGAAAAAAAAAACATCAAAAAGTGGGTGAAGGATATGAACAGACGCTTCTCAAATGAAGACATTTATGTGGCCAACAAACATATGAAAAAAAGCTCATCATCATGGGTCATTAGAGAAATGCAAATCAAAACCACGATGAGATACCATCTCATGCCAGGATGGCGATCATTAAAAAGTCAGGAAACAACAGATGCTGGAGAGGATGTGGAGAAATAGGAATGCTCTTACACTGTTGGTGGTAGTGTAAATTAGTTCAACCATTGTGGAAGACAGTGTGGCGATTCCTCAAGGATCTAGAACCAGAAATAACATTTGACCCAGCAATCCCATTACTGGGTATATACCCAAAGGATTATAAATCATTCTACTATAAAGGCACATGCACACATATGTTTATTGCAGCACTATTTACAATAGCAAAGACTTGGAACCAATCCAAATGCCCATCAATTATAGACTGGATAAAGAAAATGTGGCACATATACACCATGGAATACTATGCAGCCATAAAAAAGAATGAGTTCATGTCCTTTGCAGGGACATTGATGAAACTGGAAACCATCATTCTCAGCAAACTTACACAGGAACAGAAAGCCAAATCCCACATGTTGTCACCCATATGTAGGAGTTGAACAATGATAACACACGGACGCAGAGAGGGGAACATCACACACCGGGGCCTGTCGGAGGGTGGGCAGCAAGGGGAGGGCAAGCATTAGGAGAAATACCTAATGTAGATGATGGGTTGATGGATGCAGCAAATCACCATGGCACCTGTACACCTATGTAACAAACCTACATGTTCTGCACATGTATCCCAGAACTTATGGTACAATTTAAAAAAAAAATTTAATTGCCAACAAAAAAAAAAAGTCTAAGGCCAGGTGGATTCACAGCTGAATTCCATCAGACATTCAAAGAATTGGTACCAATCCTACTGAAAGTATTACAAAAGATAAAGAGGGAATCCTCCCTAAATCATTCTATGAAGCCAGTATTACCCTAATACCAAAACCAGGAAATGACATAACAAAGAAAGAAAACTACAGATCAATATCCTTGAGGAACATAGATGCAAAAATCTTCAACAAAAAACTAGCTAACCGAATCCAACAGCATATCAAAAAGATAATACACCATGATCAAGTGGGTTTCATACCAGGGAGGCAGGTTGGTTTAACATACACAAGTTGATAAATTTGATATACCACATAAACAGAAGTAAAAACAAAATCATATGTTCCTCCCAATAGATGCAGAAAAAGCATTTGACAAAAATCTAACATCCTTTTGTGATTAAAACCCTCAGCAAAATTGGCATAGAAAGGACATACCTGAAGGTAATAAAAGCCATCTACAACAAACCTACTGCCAACATTATGCTGAACAGGGCAAAATTGAAAGCATTTCCCCTGAGAACTGGAACAAGACAAGAATGCCCAGTGTCATCACTTCTATTCAACCTAATCCTGTAGGTCCTAGCCAGAGCAATCAGACGAGAGAAAAAATAAAAAGCATCCAAATCGGTAAAGAGGAAATCAAACTGTCACTGTTTGCTGATGATATGATCATATGCCTAGAAAACCCTAAAAACTCATCCAAATTGCTCCTAGATTCAATAATTAAACTCAGTAAAGTTTCAGGATACAAAATCAATGTACACAAATCAGTAACACTGCTATATACCAACAGCAACCAAGCTGAGAATCAAATCAAGAAATCAAACTCTTTTACAACAGCTGCAAAAAATTAAATGAAATACTTACGAATATACCTAACCAAATAAGTGAAAGATCTCTACAAGGAAACCTACAAAACACTGCTGAAGTAAATCATAGACAACACAAACAAATGGAAACACATCCCATGTTCATGGATGGGTAGAATCAATATTGTGAAAATGACCACACTGCCAAAAGCAATCTACAAATTCAAAGCAATTCTCATCAAAATATCAATACCATTCTTCACAGAAGTAGAAAAAAAAATCATAAAATTCATATGGAACCAAAAAAGGAGCTTGCATAGCCAAAGCAAGACTAAGCAAAAAGAACAAATCTGAAGGTATCACATAACCTGACTTCAAACTACACTATAAGGTCATAGTCACCAAATCAGCATGGTACTAGTATAAAAATAGGCACATAGACCAATGGAACAGAATAGAGAACCCAGAAATGAAGCCAAATACTTACAGCCAACTGATCTTTGACAAAGCAAACAAAAACATAAAGTGGGGAAAGGCCACCCTGTTCAACAAATGATGCTGGGATAATTGGCAAGCCACATGTAGGAGAATGAAACTGGATCTTCATCTCTCACCTTATACAAAAATCAACTCAAGATGGATCAAAGACTTAAATCTAAGACCTGAAACCATAAAAATTCTAAAAGATAACATCAGAAAAACCCTTCTAGACATTGGCTTATGCAAAGACTTCGTGACCAAGAACCCAAAAGCAAATGTGATAAAAACAATGATAAATAGATGGAATTTAAACGAAAAGGCTCTGCACAGCGAAAGAAATAATCAGCAGAGTAAACAGACAACGCACAGAGTGGGAGAAAATCTTCACAATCCATGTATCCGACAAAGGACTAATATAGAGAATCTACAAAAATTCAAACAAATCAGCAAGAAAAAAAACAAACAATCCCATCAAAAAGTGGGCTAAGGACGTGAATAGACAATTCTCAAAGGAAGATATACAAATGGCCAACAAGCATATGGAAAAATGCTCAACATCACTAATTATCAGGGATATGCAAATAAAAGCCATGATGCGATACCACCTTACTCCTCCAAGAATGGTCATAATTTAAAAATTTAAAAAAATATAGGTGTTGGTGTGAATGTGGTGAAAAGGGAACATTTTTATACTGCTAGTGGGAAGGTAAACTAGTACAACCACTATGGAAAACAGTACGGACATTCCTTAAAGAAATAAAAGAGAAACTACCATTTGATTCAGCAATCCCACTACTAGGTATCTACCCAGAGGAAAAGAAGTTATTATATGAAAAATATACTTGCACATGCATGTTTATAGCAGCAAAATTCACAATTGCAAAGATACGGAACCAGCCTAAATGCCCATCAACCAACAAGTGAATAAAGAAAATGTGATGTATATATATATATATATATATAGACACACACACACACACACACACACACACACACGCACATACATACACACACACCATGGACTACTACTCATGGAAAATGTGATATATATATATATATATATACACACACACACACAATATATGTATATGCATGTACACGCATACACATATATATGTGTGTATATATACACACACACAACATGGAATACTACTCAGCCATAAAAAGGAACAAAATAATGTCATTTGCAGCAACCTGGATAGAGTTGGAGACCATTATTCCAAGTGAAGTAACTTAGGAATGGTATACCAAACGTCATATGTTCTCATTTATAAGTGGGAGCTAAGCTATGAAGACACAAAGGCAAAAGAATGACACAATGGACTCTGGAAACTTGGGGGGAAGAGTGGGAGGGGAGTGAGGGACAAAAGAGTGCACACTGGGTGCAGTGTACACTTCTCATGTGATGGGTGCGCCAGAATCTCAGAAATCACACCTAAAGAACGTATCCATGTAACCAAACACCACCCATTCCCCCAGAGCTATTGAAATTATCATCATTTTAAAAAATTTAAATAAAAATTTAAAAAGAAATTGATTATATATACAAAACCTTCCATTTCAAAAAAGTATTTCCTTAATTAATTCTATGCTAGCTAAACACCTTTTGTATCAAAAAGATGATTGGAAGATATCTACAATCTGAAAGATTCAGAATATTTATCATCTTATTATTTTTCCTACAGAACTGATAATTATTTTGAGTATACAAGAATATACCATGCAATATTTGGGACATAGTTATACTAAAATAAAATTCATTGTTTACCTGAAATTCAAATTTGACTGGGTACCCAGTACTTAATCTGGCAACCTTATGCATAAGTGAATTGGGTTGAGGAAAGAAGAATCAAATTGGCTATACAGAAGGATTTTTTAAATAGCTATGAATTTAGGCTACCAACTACCATGTAGAGGCTACCATAGTGGTATCAAGTGGTGACACCCCCCCACCCCAGTAACTCTAAGACATCTACATCACCGCTATGGTTCTATTCTGCCAGAATTCCTAAGCACCTAGGGCTTTTCCAACACATCTAGCATCTGATTAAAACATGGGAAAGCCTTACTCCATGTCATAGTCAGCTATTTGGAACCATGTTTGTAATTTGTTTTACTGCCTGGGGGACTCTCAGGCTATCTCATTATTCCATTTCAGACAAAATTCCTGAAAAAAAAATCTATGTCTTTATTTTGCACAGAAATCACTTTTATTTTAGAGTCCCAAAGTAGAGCCCCTATTCTCTTCTCCTCAAATCAAACATTCCTGCAATCTTCATGCCTAGCTTGCAATTGAACTGTGTCTGCATCTCCTGAATAAAACTTATCACTCTAAACCTCATCCCCAAAAGCCTCAAGTTTCTGGAATCTTTCTCTGTTTCCTAATAGTTCCCTCTCCCTACACTTGCACTCTTTTTGTTCTCAGCATGCACTGCAACACACTTTCTCCCTGTGTGGACCAAAGCCATGCTATAGAAACAAATAAATAAGAACCCCAACCGACCATTGCTGTGAAGTTCACTATAATTCCTGTCATAGAAAAACAGCATCAAGCATAATGACAGTTAGAAGTGTGCATTACACTAAGAAAGTAAACCAAATTAAATTCCAGGAATATTATTTAATATAAAATTAGCTTTAGCATTGACAGTTTATTATACGATAGAACAAATAAAGCTCTATTACTTGTTACTTGTATATTTTGTTCCAAGATTGCATTAAAATTATAACTTACAGCTTTTTAAATTTATAACTGTAATTTAACAAGATTCAAAAAACCCAAGAAAATCAAATGCTTTCTATAATATTGTACACTGCTAATAATTAGATAATGATGATCTAAAACCCCTCTAAATGTTGATGCACCTTTTGAACCTTAATTCACTCAGTATATACTGATCACCAGGTTTTTGCATAGGACTATGCTGCAGTCTTTGGAGATATCAAATACATGGCACTGCGATACAATCTTTCTTTGAATTACAATCTAATTATCAAGAGAGGAATGTATTATATGCATAAAATGTCAAAGTGTAAAGTATCCTCAATGACGGTGCAACATTTTCTAAATTTTTCAGCTAACTCAAGCTCTTAACGTCTCCTACACACGTGCTCAAAAGAAAAGGTGTTATATGATAAAAATTAACTAAGGATGGAATTAATAATTCAGCAATGCAGTTGCAGTCTGCCATGCTTTCTGACATGAGCTCTTCTTAATCTGGCATAAGCTTTCCCTCTCACCCCTCTTGCATAACCAGGTTTGCTCAGGCCATAATTACAATAGAGTTTGTTCCATAGCTGCAGTATCTGTATGTGTCATTTTTCACACATCTCTCACCTTTTTAGAGCCGATGAGTTTGTCTTCAAATGCCTACATTTGCAATTTGGTTCTGTCAGGTTCAATTAATTACTGCTGATAATAATATCAGATCTCATAACCTACTTGTTTCTCCATCTCCTTAGTGACTGCCAAATGGAACAAATACACATAACCAGAAAATAAAGACTAAAGATGCTATTTGAGCGGAGGATAAATTAAGGAATAATCTACTATCAAACAGAATAGGAAAAGCATAAGCAAGCAGAAAATGCAATAATCCCTCATTAGAACTCCCTTAACCTTTTCTGCAGCTCACATGCCCTCCCTGCATCCACAAGGACCTCCAGCATTGCCTAAGAAGCTGCTTGGAGTCTTCCTTTAAATTGGATTTTTCTTTTGTTTCTATCATATTGTCTTCCACTCCTACTATCCACTCAGACACCCACGGAAAAGTTTTAAATTGAAAAGCCTTCTAGAGAAAGAGTTACTGTGAACTAAGTAATGCTTTGATTTCTAGAAAGCTTTTAATTTTAAGCACAAATGGAAATATGCATGTCATGATTGATGGTGTGCTGAGGCATATTTGTTTATGACCTTCAAAAATAGGTTTCAAATGCCAAAAATAAAAAGTTTTTTAATATGCTACTTTTAGTGTATTACCTCACTGTGCTTGTATCATTGGTTTGTCATTGTACAAATATTTATAGCCAGAAATCCACCTGTCTTGGTTAATATTCCAAATCAATTAAACTGTGGGAAAATCTCAGACTAAGCCTTAGTGTTAAGCAGGATAATATAATTTAATTTCAACTTTTATTTTAGATACACGTTTGTCACATGAGTATATTGCACCCACATAGTGAACACAGTACCCAATAGGTTGTTTTTCAACCCACAGCCTCATCCTTCCCTACCCCATGTAGCAGTGTTTATTGTTCTTATGTTTATGTCCGTGTGTGCTCCATGGTTAGCACCCACTTATAGTGACAGCATGCAGTATTTTGTTTTCTATTCCTGTGTTAATTTGATTAGAATTATCATCTCCAGCTCCATCCATTTTGCTGCAAAGAACATGATTCCATTCTTTTTTATAGCTGCATAGTATTCCCTAATGTATATGTACCATATTTTCTTTAATTCATCATTGACGGGCACATAGGTTGATTCTACATCCTTGCAATTTGTGAATAGCATGGCAATCAGCGTAGGAGTGCATGCATCTTTTAGGTATAATAATCTAGGGAAAATAAAATTTAAGACAATAAAACTTCACTATAAAACTGAAGGATTTTAAAATGCTCATTTTACATTAAAATTTAATGTAAAATGCTAATTTTATATTAGTTAATGTAAATAATCAAACATAACTCCGGCCCAAGCTCCCTCATTTCATTCAACAGTGTACTTTTTATCTAAATTACCCTATAACTGTCTCAGCTCCTCATTTGAAAATACTGCCATAGAGTTGAACTTAGAAAGTCAGTTTTCATAATGAGAAAATTCCTAAACTCCATTAAACATTTTCAAAGCCAAAGAAAGTCAGTCCTCTTTGAGAATAACAACTTTAAAAAAAAAAAATTTTACACCATTCAAATAGTAAAAGAATCATTTAATTTATAGACACATTAATGATATACCAACATAAAGAGATTCTCAGTCTTGGTTAAAACAAACAAGATAAAAATGAATCATTTGCATATTTTAAAAATTTATTTTATGAAAGCACTTGGGGATTATAGACAGAGTCTAAGCTCCAGTGTCCAAGTTTACATAAAACTTCATTTGGGGGAGTTTTTTATAGAGCTCCCATAGATGCCAAAACTTCTACATGGGCCCTATATTTATTAAGGCAAAACCCGAGTGATTTTCAAAAGAGTGAATTCAGGACTCTTGATCAATTAGATATTTCTGTTTTATAAGTTTGATCTTTAATTTTTTTTTAAAGGATGGAACATGGCAAAGTTCATGAGAAGGAGCAAACAGTATTTGAAGACCTCTTTGAAAAGTCTCCCCAGGAGCAGGACAGATAGGCGCCTGCTGTACCAGTCAGAGACACCTCCCTACTGTGATGTTAATAAGATGAAGGGTACCAGTACAAAAAGCCACAGTAATTATAGGGAGAGGTAAATACTTTTTTTATTATTCACAGACTGCCTCTCCATGCAGCCTGCACATTAACGCAAGAGTTTTTGTTACACTAAATGTACATGTGAATTCAACATTTCTTTAGAATTTTGCCTTTCACTAATAGGTCAGAGAAGAGCCACAATAGGGACAAATCATTGCCAATCGTATAGGGTATTAGAAGATGCCTACGTCTCCTAATTCTTTTGTTCTGTCTTTCAAGAAAGTTATTTGCCACCAATTTTTCAAATACCTGTCACAAATATTAATGCCAACTGGTTTCCAGAAACATGTGGATTAAGGGGATAACAGAATAACTAGATCACTTTATATACACCCAAGAGGGCACCCAAAAGTAAAATACAGGATAGGGAAATAGAATACAGCCATGGAATTCCTGTAAAATGTCTTTAACATCTCATTGAGTCTCTTCTGCAGGAAAATGATGTCAAAAAAGAGACAGAAAACAACATTGGCTTTTAGCCAAGTGTGAAGTTCTGTATTTAGTAATCCTGAATTTTCACAATAATCATGCGATTATTTAGCTTAATGTGGTTTCCTGAATATATAACTGAAAAGAAAAAAATGGATTCTGATCCACTGAATCCAAGAATGTATGAAATTCTAAAACGAAGTTGTTGTGCAAAAGCTTGGCATGAGTCTATTTCCCTAAATGAATCAAGTGAGAAGCAGGGAGGTTGTCAGGAAGTAGAGATTTTCTTTTTTTTTCTAAAGGAGCAAGCATATATTTAAATCCCTAGTTGGTTTAACTAATTGGTGTGGAGTGAAGTAAATTAGCGGCCCTAATGCAGACAGTTCAGAGTCTGACAATATGGGAGCATGTAGGTTATGATCTTATCCTACGTAATAGTGACTATGCCCTAAACGCAGATTCTGGA
The DNA here is from genome assembly GCF_029281585.2 of Gorilla gorilla gorilla. Classification (NCBI taxonomy): domain Eukaryota; kingdom Metazoa; phylum Chordata; class Mammalia; order Primates; family Hominidae; genus Gorilla; species Gorilla gorilla. The sequence continues at coordinate 76,643,867 of NC_073243.2, forward strand.
AAGAAGATAAAATAAGCATGTGTCCCTGACCTTAAGGAGAATCATTTCTAGGACACTGTTTCAGCCTTCTGCATATATGATTCACTTAACATTTGCCTACTTTTCAGAACTTAAAAAACAGGATTATTTTTCTTCAATGATAAAGAAAGGTTGAACCACTGAGATGTAATCTGCTACAGATAATAAGTGAAAAGGGCTAAATATGCCATAGACACTCTCCCACAATTCTTTATGAATGTACTCTGTGATTTATAATTGCTTTAAAGAGTCAGGCTCAAGGGTGGGGGTGGTGTATAGCTAGGGAGAAGTGGTCAAAGGGAATGCCATTCTTGGGGCAAGTGTCTCATTTCACGATTATTGCATAAGCTCACCCAGACGACACAGATATATAGAATGTCCTTAGAATAGAAAATCCTGGAATTGGAAAGAAAACAGTGGTGACCTAATCCAATCCCTCCCCATAAGCAGAAAATGACCCTGAAACATCAAGGGTTTTACAGCACTCAATCCCTCCAGTGATGAAGAGCTATTCCGCCTTTGACAAGCCCAAATCATTTTTGGGCAGCTGTGACTATGAGACAGGGCTACATTTTACACAATCGATATCTGCCTCCCTGTGGCTTCTCTCCATTGGTTTATTCCCTAGGCTTTCATCCAAATTGCTATGAAAATATTGAACAACACAGGGTCAGAGTCCTCCCCGCAGATATGCAAGGATCACCTGGTGAACACTCCTTGCTTAATCTCCTAAGGTTCCCCTAATTGTTCAGTTCTTTGTGGGAAAGCACCTCCCTGAACCTAAGGATAGTATCTGTGTGCTGCCTATCAAATGCAGAAGAGGGATTTTACAACCTATCAAACTCAAAAGAGGGATTTGGCAAGACCCTTCTGAGTGATTTCACTTTGGCTGTGAGTTATTAGCACTTCTCTTTTAAGTACCAGCAGACAATCTTTTCTAGAATTTGGCTGGGGATAAAGGCAGGGTGCCAAAACTGATTTCATATACTTCTCAATGTAGTCCACAGCTAACCCTAGGCCTACAAAAAAAAAAAAATTACATCTCAGCATCCTTATAAAACTATAATTATGCCACGGTTCCAGCATTTGAGAGAAAAACACTGATTTGACACTCAGTGTGTCCACATGGGACAAAATCTCTTCTGAGAACATTTACATTTTTAGTGATATCTTACAACATCTTAAAATAACAACAACAACAAAAATCCTTTGGTATGCAGGAGGACCAATGTTTTAAGATGGTGTTTTTTTAGATCTATTTCCATGGAATATGCATGTCAACCTCTGTTTTTTCTTCAAGCTCCTCCTTTGGCTTCAGTATCTCCATGCTTGCTTTTCCCTAAACTTCTCCGACTTTCCTTTGTTAGTCCCTTCTACTATATTCTCTTCCTACACTTGTCTGTTATTGTTGGTGTTTTCCTTATTTTCTCTACATTATTTCCTTCAGTAATATCTTCCCATGACTTTAGCAACTGCCAAAAAGTCAATAACTTCCCAAACCTGTATTTCCAGCCCTGACAGCTTCCGGGAGCCCACTCATGAGGAAAACCCCATACTCTGTCATCCCTGCCTTTGGATCATGCTACCTTCTTTATGAAAGGTCCCTTCCTCCCACCTTTCCTACTAGCATAATTTAACTCCCTCTCCATAGTGCAATGCAACATAAATGTCCATTCACATTTTTAATTGGCTAATACTTATCTCACTGCACGATACCTGCTATATGGATGCATATGGCTTATCCCTAAGCCATAAGCTCCTTGAGGACAAGAACTGCAGTATATCCACCTTTATATTTCTAGGACTTAGACTAATGCATGAGTTATTCTAGGGGCTAAATGAAATATCAGTTGAATGAAATAGAATATGAAATGAGTTTCTCACTAAGCAGAAGCATTGAGGTGCCGGTGCTTGCAACTCAATCACTGAATACATAAAAAGCAAGTGCTTTTTCGGATGGGTATTTGGTGTGCATGCTTACAAAGCATGCATGGTTTATCCTCTCAATGGCCTGTGCTTAATGCTCCCTAGGTACCCTGGGGCTTGGTAATCTTTGAAAGCACTGCACCAAAGTTAAAAGCCTAGCGAGCGTGCACAGATAATGGCATTTAAAGCTAGAACTTCCCCTTCCTGTTAGAATAACCCAACTAGCACATTCTCACAATAAAACAAAATATTTGTCAAAGTTCACATGATTTCTCAGTGAAATATTCTGCAAGCTATGAAATGTAGCCACCTCTAAATAAACATAGTAATGCACAGCATAGCATCCCAAAGTAAAACTGAAAATCAGTATCTTTTCAATGCAAATTAACATAGAGAATCTCATGTCCCACAGTACTTCCTGTGTCTTCTAAATTCCCATGATTAAATGTTCCAAGTGTTTGTTTAGAATGGTCTTGATGTTAGTCACAGTGTTACAGTGAGAACCATGATTTTTTTACAGAGAACTCCGGGATCTGAAGGAGCCACAGAGAGATGAGTGTTAGCAGGTGCAGGGACAAGATTTAAAGGTGGATGCTGAAATGATCAATGGAGCATTTTTTGTGTGTGTGAAAAAGAATGAATAGAAACATTTGTAATGAGATGAACAGCACAAAAACAAAGGCAACCCATAGAATATCATGAGAGAATATATCCTTCCTGGGAAGTATCACGCACTAATGGGAAACACATTTAAGCGAAAAAGAATGGATAGGTTAGGAACCAAGAACAAATGAGCTTCAACCATGTGCTAGGCATGGGCTGGGTGCTGCACACCGTTTGACACTGGACATTAGAAGAAAGCTGATCTAATACCTATTTAGTCTCTGTTTTTAAAATGAAAATACTTATTTTGAGATTAGCAGCTTCCTCTCTAATGAATCTTATGTATCCCGTATGAATACTTTGCAGCTATAAATGAAAGAAGCCAAATGAGTTTCTCTGTAATCACCCCACTTCCAACTCAGAGATTCTTGAAAATGATATCTGAATCACATCATTACTTGTCTTTTCTTTGAATAATGCATATTTGGATAATGGGCAAAGTAAATGTGCATAACATGGCAGAGGATGAACAAGGTTACATGAGTATAAAATATACTCATTAAAGAAAAAAAGTTTATCATGGAGGATCAGCAATATTGGATGGGACAGTAAAATGAATATGTACCTATATATAATTAGAGAAAGTATTTCTTTCATCTTTCTCCGTTCCCTGTGGCACTTAAGTGCACAAGAAATGTTCTTTGAAGTCAATGAGCACCGTCTACTGGATTTGGAGGACATGATGTTGGGAACAATTTAAATGGAGTTTCATTTTCTAAAGTACAGATGAATGTCTTAAGAATTAACAGTGTAGAACACGATAGGTAAAAATGAACAATGTGATAAAAACAAACTTGAACATGCTGCTCAATGGCCTTGGATTTCTAATAATTATGCTCTTTCTCTGAATCTCCTTAGGGCTCAGGCATAATTAAAATAGCAATTACTGACAACAGCAAGATTTTCTATCATAGATATATGAAATAACTAGCAGCAACATAAATGAGGATGAATGTAAAGATTATATTTAAAAGTTTCACATCATACTTCATAGAATGATAGCTTTTTTAAAAAAGTATATCTCTGGGTATATAATTTGCAAGTGCATAAACACAGAACTTCCAATTTAAGAATGCCCCCAGGTAATGAGAATGAGTGCTGCTGTCATATGACATTGGCAAGCCTCTGAAATAGTGTAGCACTGGATTTCTTAACTTTATCTTGCCAGGGTTCAGTGATAAGAATGGAGGGAAATCCATACCGGGACACTCTTACAACACAGCCCCCAGGGCACCATGCTCAACCCCTGGCACAGGGTGACATGTCTGATGTTGCTCTGCCAAATTCTCCCCCACCTCACACTTTTTCTCCTTCCGAAGAGTAGAGTTACGAATGTCTAAGATCAAAGTCACCATCATCGCCTGCTTCTAATCAAGAAATTTCATTGTTTTCTGGAACACAGATAGATCCCAGTTCTCCCTCCAAAGGGACACATTTTCTAATCAGCTTGTCACTATTGAAAGCACCAGCATCCTTTACTCCACACATCTTTCCAGCTGAGTTGTATGCACAGGTCGATATCATTTCATGGATAGCATGAGACCAAGCCCATTTACGGATTTACAATAAACATTAAAGAATATTACCATGGCTACATACATGCGGAGAAAGTACAGACACTAAATCTCCAGCCAATTGTCATTTCCTTTTATAACAACTTGGTGGTCGTGCAAATTAGTATAACTCTTGAATGCCTTTAAAGGAGCAGATATGAGTTTAGTGGGAGTTGTGGCTCATTGACTTTAGCGGGAGAATATGACTCAAATCCTCTGAGTTTTATAAGGTGATGAGTTAGTTTAGGTTAAAGCAAACCTTGGAACATAATTTGATTGATTTTTCCTCTATCAGTAATGGATGATGCTTGATAATCACTTTCTGCCTATTATATCAATAAATCAACTGCAATTCAATTTTAATCTGTAAATAAAGTTAAATCAGGGCTATGAGCAAATTACACGCCTGCATTAGCTACTTAGAGGTGTCATTACTGTCTGTGGTTATTGAGCCGAATGTAGATATTTGAGCTTTTAAATTCTAGTTTTAAAGAAGCTGAGATAAATTTCTTGAATGTTCTTACAAGAAACACCATACACTCTGAGAAATTTGTACCTGCCTGAAATTGCAAACATAAATTATACGATATCAGAACAAATAAGGATTTCTAGCTTCAAGCACCAAGTGATATTATCTTCAGATTGTCAGTAGGCATGCAGGGAACACAATATAGAATGAAGTTGAATGCTCCTCATGGAAAAGAAAAATGGGACAATAATCCCATCTCGGCTTAAGAAATTAAAGCTAGGAAAAATACCCAGTGTGTCAACCTGCCGTGTTGTGCTGTGCTCACAGCTGGACTCCATCATATGGGCAGTCTTACGGCACCTAGCACATTATGAGTGCTCAATAAATATCACAGAATGATATTAACCAGTGCAAGGCACCACAGGCTCTAAATCTCTAACATAATGGGACGTGTCTATATGAATGTGAAGCACAGCAGGCTGGATGAAAGCAAATGTCAGCCCAGGAGATAGAAAGGAGACCGGCCAAGCCTCTGTGAGAATGGTGAGAGATAGAACCACCCAGAAACAATAGTGACCACTGCACTTAGTTCTGTTTGTGTGGACAGATCAATTCCTCAGCCTTTTGTGACTGAAAACAACTAAGAAAACCAGAGTGTAATTTTATGCCAGTCATGTTTGACTCACTGCACCTTTGTGACAAGGTACTGAGAGGTAAACATTCCAGAATGATAACTATTTTCCAGTTAATGGGGGCTATAGAAAGTCATGCATGCGGAGCCCTTTCCTCATTCCTTTCACTGCTGCAGCCACAGCCATGAGTATGCTCCGGCTTCAGAAGAGGCTCGCCTCTAGTGTCCTCCACTGGGGCAAGAAGAAGGTCTGGTTGGACCCCGATGAGATCAATGAAATCGCCAATGCCAACTCTTGTCAGTAGATCTGGAAGCTGATCAAAGATGGGCTGATCATCTGGAAGCCTGTGACTGTCCATTCCCGGGCTCAATTCTGGAAAAACACCTTGGCCCACCAGAAGGGCAAGCACATGTGCATAGGTAAGCAAAAGCATACGGCCAAATGCCCAAATGCCAGGGCAGGTCACTTGGATAAGGAGAATGAGGATTCTGTGTCGGCTGCTCAGAAGATACCATGAATCTAAGAAAATTGATTGCCACATGTATCACAGCCTGTACCTGAAGATGAAGGGGAATGTGTTCAAAAACAAGCAGATTTTCATGGAATACATCCGCAAGCTGAAGGCAGGCAAGGCCTGCAAGAAGCTCCTGGCTGACCAGGCTGAGGCCCGCAGGTCCAAGACCAAGGAAGCACGCAAGCGCAGTGAAGAGCGCCTCCAGGCCAAGAAGTGGGAGATGATCAAGACTTTGTCCAAGGAGGAAGACACCAAGAAATAAAAGCTCCCCATTTGTCTGTAATACAGGCCTCCATGATTACATAGATCAGCCATTAAAATAAAACAAGCCTTTATCTGCAAAAAAAAAAAAAAGTCATGCATGCATATTCTGAAAAGGAATATGTATGTAATTTTATCACATGAATAAAAGTTAAATCACCCATAATGCCTGTTAAAAACCTGAACTTAGCACAATTCTGCTCCAAATTAAACTTGAACAAGACTTCCTACAGATTTTAGGATATTAATCAGAACTTAAAAGATCTGGACAGGTATTGAACTTTGAAGATAAATGTGATTTTCTTATATCTTGTTTAACTTTTGTGTTGTCAAAACCACTTCCCTCTTTGAATGAATTGTTTAAGTTATCAGGCCTTAGACAGGTTTTGTTTGTTTCCTTGGTTATATTATAGGGAAGAGTTGAGGAAAATAGAGCTCACCAGGATACTGGGCACCGACGTAAACACACTGAAAGTCTAATTCCACTAGTAAAGCAGCCAAGAAAACAAACACTGATTCATGTGCAGAGTTCACAACACAGGATAAGGGGAGCTTAAGCAAAGCAAGGAGTGGACTTAAAGGGGATTCACATTGTCTGCATCTGCTTTTCTGACTCATGTGTTAATATAGGTTCAGTGGGTAAATCCTGAATGTATTTGTTGGAGATGTGTTTTTTATCTCAGAGTATGGGAAAAAAATAGTAGAAAGAAAAGAAATAATTACATATATTTACACACACATATATGCATATATTATGTATATATGCATATTATGCAGAGAGAGAACACAAACATCTCAGATTTAGTGATTAAATAAATTGGAAGGTTCAAGTGGCTCACTCTGCAACATACAGGACAGTGTATCTAAAATAGCTCTAGGTCAGGCATGGTGGCTCACAACTGTAATCCCAGCACTTTGGGAGGTTGAGGCAGGCAGATCACTTGAGCCAGGAGTTCAAGACTAGCCTGGGCAACATGGCTAAATGCTGTCTCTACAAAAAATTCGCCAGACATGGTGGCACACGCCTGTCAGCTACTTGGGAGGGTGAGGTGCGAAGATCACCTGAGCCTGAGAGGTCAAGGCTACAGGGGGCCATGATCATGCCATTGCACTCCAGCCTGGGTGACAGGGTGAGAACCTATATTAAAAAAAAAAAAAAAAAAAAAAAAAAAAGACAGTTCCATCCACCTTACTTCACAGAAAGTCCTGGAGTTGCAGCCACTAAGTTCATATTCAGACTCTATTATAAGTCTAGCCTTCTTTCCGAATCTAATCAAAATAGCCAAAGCACCAAAACAGCATTTTCAGGATAAAATTTGAAATAGTCTCATAAGAAGGACCCTAGAGCCATGCCTCCTGAATTGTCACATTCACTTAAGATTTGGTACTGTTTTAGTATCAAGTATATTCTGTTTTGCAGACTGGGATACTGTTGTATTAGTCTGTTCTCACAGTGCTATAAAGAAATAGCTGAGACTGGGTAATTCATTAAAAAAAGGTGTATTGGCTCGCAGTTCTGCAGGCTGTACAGGAAGCATGATGCTGGCATCTGCTCAACTTCTGAGGAGGCCTCAGAAAACTTACAATAATGGCAAAAGGTGAAGGTGGAGCAGGAACATCTTACATGGCCAGAATAGGAGGAAGAAAGAGAGGGAGAAGGCACTACACACTCTTAAACAACCAGATCACACCAGAACTCACTATTGCAACAATAGCACTAAGAGGGATGGTATTGAACCATGAGAAACTGCCCCATGATCAAACCACCTCCCACCAGACCCCACCTCCTGCAGTAATCCTGAGGATTACATTTCAACATGAGATTTGGGTGAGGACACAGATCCAAATCGTATCACTGCTAGAAACCAAAGCTTTACTAAACCAATAGCAGGGCCTATCAAACTCTTTTACTTTTTCATTATTCAGTGGGAAGAAGGTGAAACCCACAGACAGTAGAATAACTCCACCATTCACACTCGTTTCCCCAAACCATTCAGCAAATATATGATCCATGCATCAGAATCAGTCCCCAGCTCTGTTAGTACCTCTCCCTCCACTCCCTGCAAATCTTAGCCACCAAACCCATCCCTCACAGTCCTACCTCTCCACAATGATTCCAAGTGTTGGGTAAATGTACCATTCTTCAAAATAAAATGGGCCTTCCTCTTACTTATGGTAATTTTCAGTTAACGATCATGTTGATTTTGCCATAAAGTTGCATAGTTTTAACTAATTTCCATAGTTTTAACTTTTAACATAATTTTGGAAAACTGATATTTAACAAATTCATTCCTATTTTGCTTATCTGGCATTCCTTACCCTGATGAGCAACTACAATTTATATTCAAAATCTCATATTCTCTTCCCTGAGAAAATTGCCATATAAAAATAATCAATATACAGTCTGCTTTCAGAGAAAAGAATATGATAATGCCCTCTGTTTCAGAACACAAGCCACCTATCTTTGTCAAGCATGGAACATTAACAAAAGTAGAAATGTGGAATATTGGCTAGCACAACCTGAGAAAGACTCCTAATTTCTCTTTACCATTAGATAAGTAGACTCTGACCTTATCCCCTGCAAATGATAATGAGTAGAGGATATTGAAATCTTGGACACCTGTTGTCCAGATGTTTCACCACCACTAGAAATAATGATGTCTTACTAAAAGCCAAGCTGATAGATAGATATTTACTTCCATTGTTTATTGTAAGGAAAAATAAATAAGAGTAATAAATAAGAGTAATTCTTATAATAAAAAATGGAAGTAAATTATATACTCAGTAAAGGCACAACATGTTATTTCCAGAGTTATGGAATTTAAATGGAAGAGCATTTGTCTAAAGAGCATCTTGTCTACTATAATATGCCTGAGGAGTAGTGGTTCATCCTGTCTATGGTAGGAAAATACTTCCCAAAAGTCAATGATACCACGGTACAGCCTTAATCACTAGAAGTACTTTTCTCTTACCAAAATGTTAATGGTAGTTACCCCTATGGAAGTGGGATGAGGTAAGGGAAGCAGGGCTTTCACTTTTACATTAATTGGATTTTCCATAATGTATTAGTCTGTTTTCACACTGCTATAAAGAATTGCCTGGGACTGGGTAATTTATAAACAAAAGAGGTTTAATTGACTCATAGTTCCACATGGCTGGGCAGGCCTCTGGAAACATGCAATCATGGTGGAATGCAAAGGGGATGCAGGCACCTTCTTTACAAGATGGCAGAAGAGAGAGCCAGGGAGGAACTGCCAAATACTTTTAAACCATCAGATCTTGTGAGAACTCACTCACTATCACAAGAAAAGCATGGTAGAAACTGCCCCCATGATCCATCACCTCCCACCATGTCCCTCCCTCAACACGTGGAGATTACTATTGGAGATGACATTTGGATGGGGACACAGAGCCAAACCATATCACTTAATAACAGTATTTTAGTTTATAACTCAAATAAGTACATAACAAGTGATTTGAAATCTGATTTCATTTACTTTCCTTGTTTTACCTAATAAGGGGCCCAAGGGGCACAGATGAAACTCTTTCCACTTCATTGCTTGAAGACAGAGATCAGGATACCCTCCGTCTTTGTTTCTTTATAACAAACAGTCTCAGTTCCTCCACAAGACATTTTGCTGGGTACTGTTGGGAGAAAATTCTTCATGGATCTCCCACATTTGCGCACACCTTGCAAGCAGAGACACCAACTGCCTTTCTTCCTGACAAATTTTTTCAACAATGTTTGTGTAATGAAGAGTCTTAGAAGACAGAAATAATGTCTCCCTCTAGAACAAAAGAGGCAGACAACCTTATTACCCGTTATAATAGATTTGGTTTTCCTAAGCTTAGGGTTCCCCTCCAGCAAAGCAACCTACTGTATGTGCAGATGTCATCTGGCCCTCTTTGTATTGCCCTATAGGTATTGAGGCTTGGGGGACAGATGCCAGAAGGTCTGTAATTCTGGGCACTACTATTACTATGAATAATAAAGTCTTTTGCCTCTGACCCAAGAGTTTCCTGCATTCTTCCAACATCTATGAAACTGCATCAGTCTAACTAATTAAAATCTCAAGACCTTTCACAGGTTTTTACACATACTTTAGAGAGTTGAGTTGAAAATATGTTCCTGTTCTTGAGGAGATTATAATCTAAAAATGTCAAACTTGTAAATTTTTGAAATACATATAATTGGATAAGCTTAAGAGTGTATTTGAATACTTTCAAAAATAAAATATAAAGAAGCAGAGTTATAATGGTCATAAAGTCTACTCAACAAAGAGTAAAACGAAGTCATCAGATACATTAAGGATAAGGGAACGTCCTATGATCATGAAAGGTGTTTTTCTTTCAGTTGTATAAACAAACTTGAAGGGTTTTAGAGATGGCAGTGACATTTTACCCCCATAACCTGTAACTCAAAAGTTCCCGATATAGTTTGGATATTTGTCCCTACCCAAATCTCATGTTGAATTGTAATCCCCAATGCTAGAGGTGGGGCCTGGTCAGAGGTGTTTTGATCATGGGGGTGGATCCCTCATGGCTTAGTACTGTCTCCATGATAGTGAGTTCTCATGAGATCTGGTGATTTAAATGCATGTGGCACCTCCTTCCCCACTTTCTCCTACTCCTGCCATGTGAGACACCTGCTCCCTTTCATCTTCCACCATGATTGTAAACTTCCTGAGCCCCACCCCCCACAGGAAGCCAAGCAAATGCCATCACCATGCTTCCTATAAAGCCTGCAGAACCACGAGCCAAATAAATCTCCTTTCGTTTTAAATTACCCAGTTTCAGGCATTTCTTAGTAGCCATGCAAGAAATGGCCTAATACAGCTCCTAAACAGTTTGCCTTTTATGTTCATCTATGGGGTATTGATGAGTCCTATCATAAAAAGGTTTTCCTCACCTGCTGAATCCCCTGGGTCTACCAGCGTCTATTTTTATCACTCCCTCCTGAAGCCATGCCCTGGGCTCAATATATTGAGGTGCTGATACAGCAACAGCTGATTTCAAAGACTTGGAAAACTTCAATTCAATCAGCTTTACCACTGCTGAGACATTTGCCTTCTTCAGCCAGCACTTGCGGAACTCAGATTTCTTAAACTAATTGAGCACTTAATATACAGCTATAAATTAATCACATTGAAATGGTGCTAATTATTTCATTAGCTCCCAACCAATCCCATCTAAATAATCACTTATTAGGACTCAACTGCTAAATTTCTTTAAGTATTGATTAAAATGTGCTATAAATTACATATGCAGATAACATTTCTGTGTAATTTTCTGGAAATCCATGTATATAATGAAGGAGTGTGTGTGTTTCCGATCAGTTTTCTTTTCTTTTTTTTTTTTTTTTTCCTGCAGCATATACAGCAGTAACTGCAATCCATAGCCACATGAATAAAGTAAGGTCAGAACAAATTTTCATCCCACCAGTCCCAAGGCAGACTGATGAGCAGAAAAGCTCTTTGCTCTCCCTTTTCCCCCTCCCCCCCGCCCCAAACATCTTGACTGGCAGGCTGGTAGATAATCCTGTTCAGAGCTAATGTGTACTAACAGGATTGAGGGAAACTGACTTAAGAGGCTTGCATCTGGGCCAGGACACATCGTATCGATGCCATATTTAAAGATGTTCCCTCTGTTCACCTCTGTGAAGATAAATGTCTGAACATTGAGCTTAAAAGCAAAAAGGGAGAGAGACACTCAGAGATGGGTGATGAATTGTCAAACTGTGGAAAAGAGCTTTCACCAAAGAAGCATGTTTGCTTTGTACAGGGCGGGGAGTAAAGAAGAAATGGAGAAAATAATTAAAATGCTCTTCCTTCTCTAAGCTCTGTTAGCTGGAAACCAAATTCTTAATGGGTATAGAGGAAGCTCAGCTATTTTAACTCATGAAGACGAGCCCTCTTGAGCAACAAGAATAATAGAATTCAGCCTCCTGTGCCCAGTAAAATAGGCCAAAGGCCTGGCTGTGCAATTCATTTGGCAATTCATCAGCACTATCCCATGTAAAAGCATCTATAATCATAAAATGCTATTGCAATCTTTTATCAGCATTTAACCTGATAGTCACTCTTTTCTCAAGCTGGAGTATAAGAATCTTATGAGTACGGAACTGTCTAATGCGTCTTTGTTTTCTTCCTCTGCAAGGCTTAGCTCTGTCTTTTCATTAGGACAATTTCAACTAGTAAATGTTCATGTGATTTGCTAATGACGTTTGAGAGTTTAGATAGTAGCCTAATGGTGGAATTCAAGCTTTTAAGCATGGGAATTTAAAGGTGAAGATATGCCCTTCTCTTAAAAGCCTAAAAGCCATCAATTATCCATTTAGTTTGCCCAAGCACAATTTTGGAGCCTAAAGAGACAGACAAAAACAGGTGACCTAGGACTCTGGAAGTGAACGTGAAGGGACACCAACATCAATACCCCATAGTTTCCAAGAGGTCTGGATTCTGAAAATATACCGTTCCACTCTACTGAGTTGCAATGAAATGTGTGTGTGTGTGTGTGTGTTATCAGAAAATCAGTGTAACACTAATCTTAAGGTATGACTCTGCAATAAGCTGAACTACCATATTGTCAGAGTACCTATGAACTTCTTGTATTGTCTCTGGATAAAGCTACGTGACTTGTTTTGCAGTTCTCTCAGTATCCGTATTTGCTCTCCACTTTGGTGACTTTTTTTCAAAGATCTACCACTCTGCACTTTATTTTAGGCACTGCATTTAAAAGTATGTATCAAAGGGCAACATGCCAATGCTGCCAATGACATCAGACAAGTTACAGCATAATTATATTTTTCCACAGGTGAAAAGTTGATCATACTGTAAGCTTCATGAAAGCAGGCACTATATGTTTTCTTCCTTCTTGAGAAGGAAGCACCTAGAATTGTATCTGACATACAAAAGACTCTATATATACATAAATGAATGAAAGAGTAATACCAATTCTATTGTATTTGTTATTTTAAAAGCCTTCTATTAGTCTATTTTGCCAGATAGATTTTGCTATACCTAAATTGTCTTGAGAGTGTCTCTATGTAAGGAGTTTCTTTTCTGGAATTCCTCCAAAACATGAACCCTCTGATTCTGACAACTTCAAATATCTTTAATGATTTCTTTAAAGAGCAATAAAACGACCAGCTACTAAAAAGGAGATAACTGTACCAACTCTTTTTGTGAATAGACTTAGCAAGCATTTAAGGAGCCTTAGCGTCAATCTTCCACAGCTAGATTTATAACACATTCATTCTATGAATCCCTTTGACTTGGATCCTAAAGCCCCTAGGCACAATTTTGCAGGGAATTCCTATGACATGCATACATTAAACTGAGAAGCAGGAGATACAATTCTCCTAGAGGCTGGTATTCACCTACTTTGATTATTCTGCACAGTAAGACAGGTTTGGTTTGTCAGGTCATTATCTGATGGATATTGCCAACGATAGGAAAAAAAATACAGGGCAAGGGGGCCTTAACATTAAATAAACTGAAACATATCCAAGCCATGGAAATATTTTATTAAACTAACAGTAAAAACTAGAGTTAGTGTCTTCAGCATTCATTCCAGCCTAACCACTGAATATTCATTTGTGCCTTTTTTGGGACATTTAATGAATCTATGCTTTATGAAGAAAATGACATGGTAAAATGAGCTACTAGATTTTTCATTTTGCCTTTGAGATTGGCAGAGTTATTTTTTAAGGTCCTCAGGTCTCCCTGAATAGGTAACAATTTTTAAAAAGACTTGAGTGCATGAGCCAAATGTGACCTTGAATAAGCTCCTGTCACAGTTCATCTCTTAATAATACACAAATCAAATATCTTTACACCTGTACAATTTTTTAAACATTGTTTTGATATATATCCCTTGACATGCATATTTGCAAGCCCTTCAGCACTCCCTCCAAAAACGCTTTACAATTAAATGTAATTGTAAATGAAATCAAAGGGTCATAGAAGTCTGTGGTTGGTAGATACCATGTAATCATCTTGCTAATCGTCCCTTCCACTGGATGTGTCATTACATAGCAACCCTGACAAATTCTGCTTTAGTTTCTCCACATATGGGGAACTCAGTAGCTAGCAAGATACACTTCATTACATAAGCAGCAGTAGATATGAAACGATTATTTCCCATTAAAATAACTTCCACTTCTGCATCACTCCATGCAGTTTGCACTGCATTTTCACAAACATCATCCCATTCTAGCCCCATGACACTATGGTCAAGTAGGAATCATTAATTCTAATTTCCATGTAAGAAAATTGAAGCTCAAAAATATATAAATACAAAATTCTAATAAAATGGTCTTTTCACATTTCAACCTATGTAATAAAACCAAGTATAGATCTGATAAATATATGCCCTTGGGATCTGTCTTCATTTGCTCCAAAATGCATCCCTGGCTTGAGGCAAATAGTGCTTATTTAGATCTTGATAAGGCTATAGAAGTAGCACCTTCTTCTGCTTAGAGAGATCGGGGGTATAATTGTTACCACTGGAATAAGCTGGTGCTAGAACAGCTGTTCCCACAGAAACCAAGATGGTTTGGCATATTAAAGATCCATAAAGAACATATTAATGACATATCATGTCTTCACAACTAAAGATACTACATGTAAAACAGTAAGCTGAGTAATGGAAAACGCCCTTTTGAGAGGATTTTTTTCAATAATTTATAAAGCAACAGGCAATAAATGGTAACTCAAGTGCAATCATCATCTTAAAGTAAACTTGAAAGAGTAGATTCTATATTTTATAGTATTTTCCATCACCATAGGCATTCTTGAATGTGTAAGTACTGTTCTACCATTCAGCCAGGAGCTACATGTAAGGAGTCCAGTCACAAGCTAACTGATTTTCCATCTTAGGATACAAAAGAAGTCACTTCTTCAATTAGAGTACAATGACACTAATGAATGCACTCTGGTTGTTCCCTTTCTTACAAGACTTTCTTATCTGGCAGCTCCAGTGATGTGATGAGAAGGCGATTTGCAAGTCTGATTTGGAAGTTTTTTTGATCACAAGAGACTAGGGAGTGTAAAGTCTCTGCTTACAGTCTTAGGGACATTACAGAAAATTAGCTCTGGTAATGTATTGAAATTATTCAAATAGAAATAGACTCTTAACTTTGTGATCCTTCCTTCTTAACTTGCACAAGGACTGTGATGTAAATGAGAACTCTTATGGTTATTCTTTAGAGACTTCTGTTTAGTAACTGAATCTCTTTGAATTTTGCATTATACAGCTCTCTCTGGTCAGTGGGCGGGAATAGACATAGAGATATTTTCAGGGCTTCAAATATTCTATTCATTTCCTTGATGAATTTGAATCAACAGTTCTAAACAAGTTTTAATAATCAATTGGCAAGATTTGTATGCAGAAAAGCTAACTGCTTTACTTTATCATTTTGTACATATACATGACACCATCCATCATATTGCTCTCCCATATTATCTGAACATCTTGAAAGTAAAATAAATACTCATATTATTACAAGAAGTGTTATTTCTGGTCTACATATACTAGAAGATAGAAAATCCTAGATAAATGCTGTATTAAGCAAACTACAGCACTAAAGTATTATTCATGGAACTAAGCATAATGATAAAAGCAATCTACTGATAATATCATGGGTAAGTAAATGTGGAAACAGTCAGAAAAATATTTCTTTGCTTTATGGTGCAAAAAAACAATATATTCAGCCTATTGGTCCCTGAAAGACAGATGCATATAATGTAGCCCGTTCCACTATAGAGCACATTCTATTAGACCGGTGGTAAGGCTGAACTTCATCAGTTTTTGGAGGGGCCACCTCAACTCTCCTTCCATCTGGGTGATTGAGAGCACTGCCAGATGGAGATTGGCCAGGTGCACTGAAGGAGAATAAGATGTCAGAAAGGCAAAAGGTAATTTGTTTTCTCCTCTGGGGTAACCTAGATATGTTCTTTTTCTCCAAACTGTTAAGTTTCAAGAAAATATGCCTACGCCAAGTTTTGAACTATTAGCAAGCTTAACATCCATGTGCCACCTAATGCAGATGCATTTGGAGGTAGGCAAAGATCAATTTTCTGTTCCTAATTTTTAATTGAGTCTAATGACCAGCAATGACCTAGAAGGCCTTCAGCCTTGGGAGAAAAAGCATTAAGCAGATCTGGGGAATGACATACTTCTCCTTGCATGAAGATTTTTTATTTCAGACTCTGTCCCTGAATCTGCCAACATGACAATGCTCTTCAATAATAAAAAGACGTGTTCTGAGCTTTTGCAAAGATGACATCTGCTTGAGTGACAGCCTATTCCCGCACGCTGGTTCCTCAGCTCTAGTTACACAGCAATCTGTCAGCCACTTAGATGACATGCATTCTTTAAACCATTAAAGAGTTAACATACATTACTTTTTTTAATCTGGTAAAATAAATGTCTGGCCATAATTCTTGGGGTGGCAAAATTGCTCTCCAAAATAAATAACACTATTGAAAGGTTAATTACTTGATTAATGTGTATTTTCCTGCAACACTTGCTCTTCATTTAGACAGGCTGAAGAATCTCCCTCTATATCTTATTTTAAATCTTTTCCTTTACTTTACTTTCTCTGTTTGCCCAAAGAGATAATTTCTGATGGGTCTTCAACACATAAATCAAAACATTATTCTACTTTTTTGTTGTTACTGTTGTTGTTTAAAAGATCTGCTTTCATTATTGACATGCAGATAACTTGATTGAAAGCTCTACCCCTCCACGTGGGTAGAGCTGGGAATTATTTCTCATCATTAAGTAAACATTTTACTTTTGGTTGGCATGAAAATGACATAAGTGCTCTCCTTCACTTTCTGAGGCATCTGGAAAGTGAAAACCTTTCAGCACAAGACACAAAGTCAATCTTTTACACTCCCATTAATGTTAAAGGTGACCATGTGGGCAAATTCATATATGTACAAATATGGTTTATTCAGAATCCAATTAGCAATCAGCATTGTGTTGCTTTTCCAGAGCAACTATAAAATCATAAAATAATGTCAGAAACTCAGCTTATATGTTTGGAAAGAACTGTGGCATTAAGGACAAGAATACTGTCTATTTACTCCATCTGAAGACCTTCCACAAGATCAGTGGTAACCCTACAGACAGACTCAAGAGTGACTGTACTGTGGTCAAGAGAACTTTTAGGTAAAATTGGTCTTTTGCCCTCCTCTGCCTCTGAAATTTCCAAAACTTCCTGAGGAGGTAGAAAACACATATGCAGGTATGAACAATCAAAGAAAACTTGCATGTTGTGGATTGTATTTCCATAAGAAAATACGCTCTATGTCACTATGCACAGGATGGATCTGCCAACTAACTCTGGCAGACGGAATGAACTATGGTGGACTGGGGAGAGGGAAAAAAGTGGAAGGAGAAAAAGATAAGCGGGAGAAAGTAAAATCAGCAGGAGTGTACTGGATATATTTCCAAAGGAATCAACAGAATGTGATCACTCATGATTCTGTTTTTCTAAAACATGTACAAAGCTTCTTCTCTTGATCTAATAAACCCAGTGAGAACACATATTTTTATTTTCCTACAAATTTGATTTCCTTTATTCTTCAAAAATAAATAAAATATGTATGTCTAAATCAATTGTAGTAAATTAGGGAGGAAGACCTACCAGAAACAGAAGACACTCAGAAGCATCTTTCATAGATAAATATAGAGAAAATGGGGACAATATATTAACAGGTATTTTAGAAATACCTATTGGAAGAAACTTTTACATTCAACGCATTCACAAAATTTGCAGTTATGCTTCCTACATTTTGGGGAATAAAGTGTAAGATTCCATAGGCAAATAAAAAGTATCACTCTGGTTTCATATGGGGTGGTGTGTTGAGGGGACTTGCTGGGGTATAGTTATCTGGATCTCCCAACAGGTCCGGTGAAAACAGAATTAATGTAAGTGCTAGTAGGAAAAGTAGGATTAGGAAAGAGGAAGACAGAAATAAAACCAAAAAAAAAAGCCCACTGATCCTGCTGTATTTGTTTTCTACTGTTGTGTAACAAAGTACTATAAACTCTGCAATTTAAAACAACACAGATTTATCATCTCATAGTCTCTGTGGTTCAGAAATCTGGGCACAACTCACTAGTTCCTCTGCTCAAGGCTGCAATCAAGGTGTCAGCCACCCGCATTCTCATCTTGAACTCAGGTTCCTCTTCTAACTGCCTATGATTGTTGGCAGAATTCAGAATTCAGCTCCTTGCAGCTATAGGACTGAGGTCCTCAGCTTTTAGAGACCACCCATGTTTTCCTGCTATGTGATGCTCTGCATGGGCAATTTATATCATAGCAGCTTGTTTCTTTGAGGTTATCGGAAGAGTCTCTCTAGTGCATGCTAACAAGACAGAGCCGTATATGCATGTGGGTAGGTAGACAGACAGACAAACTGACCTAATTATGGGAGTAACATCCCATCATCTTTGCCATATTCTATTAGTTAAAACCAAGTCATAGGTCCCACCCACATTCAAGAGGAGGGAATAATACAGGCTATGTCCATGGAGTTATCCTAAAAGCTATCTGACACAGCTATGAAAAGAATTCCCCACAGCTCATAATACAGAGTGCATTCCTTACGTATCCAAGGAGCCTTTTCTTGGCATGCAACCTCCTATTTAAATGCCAAATCAGTCCTACAAAAATATTTATTTCTGGTTCTGATCATTGCTCAAAAACAAAATGAGAAATATCCTAGTGTTCAATGGAATGTAGTTGTTCATCAGTGTGTAACATTATGAAACAATGGTGTGAACCTAGTTGATGACTGTTTCAAATTATGGCTTGGTTGATATTCTAAGATGTCTTCAAAATGCCTCCCTAATGTTTTATTTCTCTGATAGGAATGGCTTATCATGTGAAGACAACTGTAAACATGCAATGAAATGGCCTTATGAGAAAGTTAACGTCTCTATCCAGCACCAGGATGGTAAAGGCTAGAACCCAATGGTGTGTTTGAACAGGTCGTTAAGGAGACAGGAATGTCCATGCCTCTGTTTAAATGCTGACACAGACTCCTCTAATATATGCTGCTTTCAAGAAAAAAACAGTGTTGACATCTTATCCAACTCACTGAAACTATTATGCAAAAATGAAATTGGTTAACGCAGGGAATTTTAGATGCATATTTTCCATAAGCATTTATTTAACTTAAAAGCAAATAAAGGTATATTTTTGCTATTATTTTGACGTCAGCCCAAAAAAATACTGAATGTATTTATTACTACTGATGGGATTTCCCTGTTGTCTTTCACAGCATACCATCTATGCCGTCTAGTTTTGTTTTCTTTAAAGTGGAGAAAGAACACACTAACAAAGTACAGGTTTTTAAAGTAAACTTTCCAGATTTAAATATTTATACATCTATTTGAACAGCAATTGTTAGCAACTCATATCTACCGAATCTTTCAAACGCATTTTTCAAAATGATCAACTCCCTTCCATTCTATACTTATACTTTATGAGTAAAATGCAATTAACTTGCAAAACCACCATAACCAGTTCAAATAACATTAACAGGTTTAGCACCAAGCCCAGCTAACTTTTGGTAATGGTCTTACCCTTAAATAGAGCAGTCTACTAGGCATAGCGCTCGAGTGCTTTGGGCAATAGCATGCTCCAAGAAGGAATGAAGAGTGTCATTTAATCCAGTAGATCGGTCAAGGGAAAGTCATTTAAAAGAGCTTCTGCTCTTCAAAGATACAATCAACATGCACACATTAAATATTTGTTGAACTTCTACTATGTGCTAAATCATGGGAATAAGTGTCTGCTATTCCTCAGAGAAAAAAAAATGATTGTTGCCCTTGAAGATTCCAATACAATTACTTTGAAAGATACCATTGCATTTGTGTGTTTATAGCATACAAGGGGTTGCTATCTGTTTTAACCCTAAAAAGCTTTTGATGTTAGCCTGGATTCTGGCAGGTGCTGAAGAATGGTGAGAAATTCACTGAGGTCCTAAGGTTATTGCTTGATGATTTATGACTCATCAGTCCTTAGTTGAAAGTGCCCTGTCAAATTCATTTTTTAACACCAACAAATATGAGGTTGAATTGTAAAATAGGTTCCATTTAATCCAATTTATTTTATGTAGCTGTGCTCAAGGATGCATGAAGGGGCCTCTGCCACATAAGAAATTCTTTCAAAGAGTGTGAGAGATGAAAATTTACCCAAGAAAAACCACAGGGGTATATTCAACTCTCCTCTCCTGCACCCTGTATTTAATCAGTCACCAAATCATGCCACTCAAAACTGTCCATCCTCCCCACTAATTTATGTCCCTGCTTCCTCCCACCACAATTTTCCATGCCACTGCTTTAGTACAATCCTAATCTCCCCAAAAATTCCCTATCCTCTTCCTGACCCCAATCTTCTACCTCCAGCCCACACCCATAGAGCTTCCAAAGTTCACAAATCTGTTATGACTCTCATTTTTAGAGCCTACTATGGCTTTCCACATTCAGAGAATAGTGGATAAGCTTCTCCAAATGGGATATGGATTTACCATATTTTACCAGCAACATTTATGATTGTTTCCACCCATGTGGTCTAATTGCAGCTTCATAAATCCATCCCCATTTTTCTGTAAGAATACAAACTTTTTAAAATCATTTTGTATCATTGCAATTCTGTTCTGTGTTTTGGAAGCACCCCTTTTCCTTAAATTTTTGGCAAACTTCCATGCATCCTTCAAGACCGACTCTTTACACTCTTACCCAAATCTTCCAAGACCAACTCTTTACACTCTTACTCAAATCTTCCATGCAGAGTTTGGCCACAAAATTTTAGGCAGCTTTCTTTCATAGCACCAATTCTATTGCACAAGTATTTACTGAATCTCAAACATTGGGTTGGGTTCTAGGGACACAGAGGTAAACAAAAACACCGTAGTGTACTATTATTTTTGTTTATTGATTTATTGTATCTATTATGTTTTAAACCCTGGGACAGCAGGAACCATATCTTACTCATTTTTATATCAATCACAACTATTTAATGCAAGGCACCCATACCAGGCACTGTACTTACGTTTATTGAATAAGTGACTGCACATTAATAGCATTAAATATAATGATAACATAGTTTTTGGTTTTTATTAAAATGTTTCCCATGAACTGTCTGCAGGACTTTAGGAAATACATGGGGGCGGTATTCTGAAGTGAATAGCCTTGTGGCCCTTTGAGCTTTTGATTGCAAAAACATTTCTCTGTGCTTATTGAATTAAATATGCCCTCATTAGTTTAAAAATCCAAATGGATAAATATGTCTGCATGCTATTCCCATGATGTGTGGAAGTGTGGAAATTGTAGAAATCAATCCACCATTTGGTATCATATACATATAGTAAATAATCAGATTGACGTAGATTTTCAATGAATTGGCTATTTCTTGTTTCGGCAGTAGTTTTAGAATCATATTTATGCTTTGAAATCATCTATTCTAATTGGGATAGAAGGTAGATTATTAGTTCCATATCTTAATAGAAATGTAAAACTTTTCATATTAATTTCAACTCAGCAACACACCTAATTTCTTTACTGCTTATACATCATGTACCACCTTTACAATATGTACTATAGTGATAGCGTTATCGACATGCAGTTAGAACATTTTCCCTTTTAGTCAATTGAGGTTTACATCAAAGCTTTTAAAGATAATTGAGGATCATAACTTTCTGTTCATTCAATTTCTTGAAAATCTTATCACCTTTGATTATCTGGCAAACCTCTAATGATAGCTGTTAATTTAATTGTATGTATTAATACCTTGCCATAAGTGTAACCAGAAGTTTTAAGACAATCCTTTATCTTGCAAAAAAGTAAAGATGAGAAAGGGAAAGAGCCAATATTCCTAAATTAATCCATTATAAAAATGAATTTTCTGTTATTTCTGGATATTTTGGCAGAAAACTTCAGTGAAACACTAGTTGTGGACATTAAGATGTTTTATTCACTTGGAAATATACGTTTACCAAGACCAACTCTGATCAAAATGTGCAATTCTTCAGAATGCATTGCTGAAATAATTTGCTGTGTGTTTGGTTTACTCACTGAAATCCCTGAAGATATTTGGACCTTTTGATCATTAGAGGCTGTTATTGCCATAAATTTTCCACTACTAATTTCAAACATTTGAATCAGTGTCACATGGACACTTCAAAAGCAGGATGATAAAATCTAAGATTTTTGGGGGAGCAATATAAGTAATTTGGGAGTCCAAATAGTGTATCATAATAGCTATTTGGTAACAGAGGACAACGTGATCTTTCTAAAAAGAACTATTACATGCCACTAATTTTATGTGGGTATGAACTGTCCAGTTATCTAGAAATTAAAATGTATAAAATTATGCTTGTTGAAAATTGAGAACCAATGTGTTAACAGTACTAATTGGAAGTTAATAGTCCTAATTGGAAGGCATGGACTGCTCCAGAACAATGAGCAACTCACGTTGGAGGAGCATAGAGGAGACTATACACATGAAGGAAGGATGGAGAGAAGGTGATGGTCCCCACAACAGACTCCCTGGTTAGCTGCATCCAACACCTATCCCAACCTGTCCCTTGGTAGACATGCAAATATCTGTAGTATAATTTTTAATGACTAAATGAAGGATGGCACAAATAAGAGAGAAAGTGGCTGTAGATCCTTGAGAAGGAAACAATATTGGCATATTTTTAAAAATTGCTTTAAAATATTTACAGTGTTTGCACTGCCCTAGCTTAGAATTCTTATATTTCAAGTTAGTGACATGTTTCCTAAGGAGATGTGTTAGGTACTTATCTAAATTGAACCACATCTGAGATTTCCCTTCAAAACCCTTATTTAATCAAAGACATTCATACATGATCCTGCAATCTCCATCCCTGCCTTTCACATATAGAGACACAAAAGAAGGAACAAAGCAGCAGCTGAAATCACTGAGATTAAGATGCTACTGTTCAGAATGAAGATATTAGCAGAGAGGACAAAGCTAAATAAAATCTCAGATTCTTATCATCCAAGTTCATTGGCAGTCTTGGAATGTAAAGTCTGAATAATAAAACTAAAATGTTTTTATTGTGCTCACATTTATTTAGTAACTTGAAGTTTGGGAATAATTCATGATAGCACTGTCTTTATAATACCACTATTCTAAGCATTATTGACCACCACGTATGTGTCAGCTGCATTGCATATATGTAAATCTATGCTTCCAAAATACTTGAAAGTATATTTGTTTTGGTTATTAAGTATCCCAGGCATTAGTCAGGACTTTTTTGGTTGCAACTAACCAAATGCCAGGTTGGATTAAGTGAAGTAAAAAGGAATAAATGGGGCCAGGCACAGTGACTCACGCCAGTAATCCCAGCACTTAGGGGGCCGAGGTGGGTGGATCACCTGAGGTCAGGAGTTCAAGACTAACCTGGCCAACATGGTGAAATCCCATCTCTACTCAAAATACAAAAATTAGGCCGGGCGCGGTGGCTCACGCCTGTAATCCCAGCACTTTGGGAGGCCGAGGCGGGCGGATCACGAGGTCAGGAGATCGAGACCATCCTGGCTAACATGGTGAAACCCCGTCTCTACTAAAAATACAAAAAATTAGCCGGGCGTGGTGGCGGGCGCCTGTAGTCCCAGCTACTCGGGAGGCTGAGGCAGGAGAATGGCGTGAACCTGGGAGGCGGAGCTTGCAGTGAGCTGAGATTGCGCCACTGCACTCCAGCCTGGGCGACAGAGCCAGACTCCGTCTCAAAAAAAAAAAAAAAAAATTAGCCTGGTGTGGTGGTGCATGCCTGTAGTGGCAGCTACTCAGGAGGCTGAGGCAAGAGAATCACTTGAACCCAGGAGGCAGAGGTTGCAGTGAGCCCATATCGAACCATTTCACTGCAGCCCAGGTGACAGAATGAGACTCCTTCTTAAAAAAAAAAAAAAAAAAAGGAACGAATGGGAGGATACTAAAATTGACTTCTGAATCAAAGGAGAAACTGGCTGATGGGAGGGCACCCCTCATCTGGAGGAACTCCAGACAACAACAGCACATTCACCACCACGTGCCGGTTCCCTAAAACCCAGGAGGAACCATTAAAACCCCTGTGACATGGAAAGGTGTCCATACTGTGCCCACTCTCCTCCCCTTGACATCCTGATACCACTGTTTACTGGCAGCACTTTTCTTTGTTACCTCAAATTTTGGAGCATCAGAAACAAAAAAAAAAAAAGTAAGTCTAAGAGACAGAAAAATAACCTTTTCTCCTTTCTGTCCCCCTCTCTCGCCACACCCCACCCCACACTGGGTAATGCTACATTTTAGAAGAAATTTTGTCCAAAGTAACATAAACTTTAAGGAATTGAACAGCAATTTAATAACACAATTGGATATGCTATTTGTGCTGCATAAATTTACTGTTCCCTTCATAATTTCAGTCCCATTAATATTTTCTCTTCTATGTGTTTTAGTTAACTTCTCTCTTCAAACAGAATATGTACTTTTAAGTATATAACAATATACATATATACATTTATATGGTATATTTTCATTATTCTCTAATAAAAGTAAAATAATTTTGGAGAAGCTATTCTCCCTAACTTCTGCTTAGAAAGAAGCAGTTTATTTCCTTGGGAGAAGCCTTTAACCATCTTCATATCCAAAGAAACTGTAGCTTCTTTCTTTCTCATAATACATTTGAGTATCCTTACGAGTTGCTGGATAGCAGGGCCTGAGAATAAACTTTCAATGTCCCAGCTTATGGTACCACAAAGGAATCCCCTTAGGATAAATCTTAGGTTTTTAGTTTTCCACCCCTTCCCTTCTTCTTCTCCTATTTCTGTTCAAGATGGCACCAAAGCATATTAGGAGATAGGGAGAGTGGTAACTAGATCTTCACTGTTCCTTGCTGGAGCCTGACTAGTCAGGTCTGTTTACAAAGCCGGTGGCCAGCAAGGTATTGAGTCCCACATGGACTTAGAGCATCACATGTGTACTCACAGCCATTACTAGTGCATGATCCTGGTCATTGCTCCTGTGAAAGTTGCCCATGTTCTATGGAATCCTAAGCCCTACTCTAGGCCTTATTAAGCCCTTATCCCTTTACCATCCTATCCATCTATCTCACTGTCCTCTTCCAGAACTCCATCCCATTGCCTTCCTGAGATGCTGGACCACTGTGGGCAGCTGCTCTTGGAAGAAGAATGCTATCGTCTTCTTCAAACTCCTTAAAGTCTCAGCTTCTCTCATACTTTTGGAAATTCTCAAGATTGAATAGAGTAAGCTTCTGCTTCTTCCTCGGTATCATTAGTTCTTTCTATACTACAGAGGAAATTCCAATCTGAACATAAGGGAAACATATTTTGGATTAATAAATTCTTCTAAAAGTATCTGTATTAGTCTGTTTTCATGCTGCTGATAAAGACATACCGAGACTGGGAAGAAAAAGAGGTTTAATCGTACTTACAGTTCCACGTGGCTGGGGAGACCTCAGAATCATGGCGGAGGGTGAAAGGTATTTCTTACATGGCAGCAGCAAGAGAAAATAAGGATGCAAAAGTTGAAACCCCTGATAAAACCATCAGATCACGTGAGACTTGCTCATACCATGAGAACAGTATGGGGGAAACCACCCCATGATGCAAATTATCTCCCACCAGTTACCTCCCACAACACAAGGGAATTATGGGAGTACAATTCAAGATGAGATTTGGATGGGAACACAGAGCCAAACCATAGCATTCCACCCCTGGCCCCTCCAAATCTCACGTCCTCACATTTCAAAACCAATCATGCCTTACCAACATTCCCCCGAAGTCTTAACTCATTTCACCATTACCTCAAAAGTCCACAGTCCAGAGTCTCAGAGACAGAAGGCAAGGGCCTTCAGCCTATGAGCCTTTAAAATCAAAAGCAAGCTGGTTACTTACTAGATACAATGGGGGGGTACATGTATTGGGTAAATACAGCTGTTCCAAATGGAAGAAATTGGCCCAAACAAAGGGTTTACAGAGCCCATGCAAGTCCAAAATCCAGCAGGGCAGTCAAATTTTAAAGCTCCAGAATGATCTCCTTTGACTCCAGGTCTCAGATCCAGGTCATGCTGATGCAAGAGATGGGTTCCCATGGTCTTGGGCAGCTCTGCCCCTGTGGCTTTGCAGGGTACAGCCTCCCTCCTGGCTTCTTCCACAGCTGGCATTGAGTGTCTACAGCTTGTCCAAATACGTGGTGCAAGCTGTTGGTGGATCTACCATTCAGGGGTGTGGAGGACGTTGGCCCTCTTCTCACAGCTCCACTAGGCAGTGCTCTAGCAGGGAATCTGTGTGGGGGCTCCAACCCCACATTTCCCTTCTATACTGCCCTAGCAGAGGTTCTCCATGAGGGCCCCACCCCTGCAGCAAACTTTTGCCTGGGCATCCAGGTGTTTCCAAACATCTTCTGAAATCTAGACACAGGTTCCCAAACCTCAATTCTTGACTTCTATGCACCCGCAGGCTGAATGCCACATGAAAACTGCCAAGGCTTGGGGTTTCCACCCTCTAAAGCCACAGCCCAAGCTGTACTTTGGCCCCTTTCGGCCACAGCTGGAGCAGCTGGGACACAGGGCACCAAGTCCCTTGGCTGCACACAGCACAGGGACCCTGGGCAAGGCCCATGAAACCATTTTTTCCTCCAGGGCCTTGGGGCTTGTAATGGGAGGGGCTTCTGTGAAGGTCTCTGACATGGCCTGGAAACATTTCCCCCACGGTCTTTGAGATTAACATTAAGCTCCTTGCTACTTAAGCAAATTTCTGCAGCCAGCTTGAATTTCTTCCCAGAAAATGAGTTTTTCTCTTCTATTGCATAGTCAGGCTGCAAATTTTCCAAACTTTTATCTTCTGCTTCCCTTTTAAAACTGAATGCCTTTAACAGTACCCAAGTCACCTCTTGAATGCTTTGCTGCTTAGAAATTTCATCCACCAGATACCCTAAATCATCTTAAGTTCAAAGTTCCACAAATCTCTAGGGAAGGGGCAAAATGCTGCCAGTCTCTTTGCTAAAACATAAGAGTCACCTTTACTCCAGTTCCCAACAAGTTCCTCATCTCTATCTGAGACCACCTCAGCCTGGATTTTATTGTCCATATCACTACCAGCATTTTGGGCAAAGCCATTCAACAAGTGTCTAGGAAGTTCTAAACTCTCCAACATTTTCCTGTCTTCTTATGAGACCTTCAAACTGTTCCAATCCCTGCCTGTTACCCAGTTCCAAAGTCGCTTCCACATTTTTGGGTGTCTTTTCAGCAACACCCCACTCTACTGGTACCAGTCTACTGTATTCATCTGTTTTCACACCGCTAATAGAGACATACCCGAGACTGGGAAGAAAAAAGAAGTTTAATTGGACTTACAGTTCCACATGGCTGGAGAGGCCTCAGAATCATGGCAGAGGAAGAAAGGCACTTCTTACATGGTGGCTGCAGGAGAAAATGAGGCTGCAAAAGAGGAAACCCCTGGTAAAACCATCAGATCTCATGAGACTTATTCACTACCACGAGAACAGTATGGGGGAAGCCATCCCCATGATTCAAATTATCTCCCACAGAGTCCCTCCCACAACATATGGGAATTATAGGAGTACAATTCAACATGATATTTAGGTGGGGACACACAGCCAAATCGTAGCAGTATCCATGTTTCAATAATGTAAAATTACCGTCTTCCAATCCCCAGCCCATGCCCTGAGCTCTAGCCACCTTAAACCTTGTCTTTCTGCTGATTGTTTCTGCCATGAGGAACATACGAGCTCTATTCCTCCACCTGAGTAGCTTTTCCTTGTCTTCTGAGAGGCCTGCAAAGTGAATCTTCCCCGGATAATCTTTCCTGCTTTGTCCAGACCAGAATAAGTTACTCAGCGGCTCCTTTCAAAGTGTCCTACCGGTTGCTCTCACTGTGCCATGGCTGCTGTCTATATCCATGCTAAGCAGTAGAAATATAATGCAAGCCACAAATCCAAGTTGCATATGTAATTTTACATTTTCTACTAGCCACATTTTAAAAAATTTAAAATAGGTGAAATTAATCTTAATATATTTTATGTAACCCAACATATCAAAAATATTTCACCGTGTAATCAATATTAAAAAATTATTAGGTGTTTTTTGTTCTAAATTCTTTGAAATTCACTGTGTATTTACATTTACAACGCATCTCAATTCAGACTAGACATGTTTCAGGGGCTCAGTAGCCACATGTGGTTAGTGGCTCACATGTTTATTGCACCATGAATCTATGTGTGGTTGAGTCTGTGTAAGCATGCCTAGCACTGGTAGGTACTCAGGAAACGTTTGTAGAATGAACTGTTAAGAAAAGCTCTTATTAACCAAAGAGTTACAATTCTGGGTGAATATTAAACACTTCTGGGAATTCTAGTTTCAGGAGAGAAAACTGGTTGTGTTAATTAAGTCATTCATTGGAAAATAAAAGTGAGAAAAACCCAAAAGAAAAATAGCAAAGAAGATGAAGCTAATATGGTATCTCTGCCACTCCAGAAATTTTACTGAAAAACATTCAAAACACCTGAGAGTGTTGGTCTGCTCAGGGGGAGAGGCAGCTACCTTTTTTTTTCCCCCTCCCCTCCCCACCCCACCCCCACCATCTTTCTGTTCTGGCTCGGAAGAGAGAAAAATTTAGTGATGTGACTGGCAGAAAAGACATAGCAAATGAGACATCTTGCTGGAACTAGCAAAAGACAGTGCTCCAAAAAGGTGTTAGCTTCGGTGTGGGGTAAGCTCCTAATTACAGATCCGCTGCTGCTGGAGGGAAGAGGCTGGAGTTAACACAAGAGCCTTGAAACACATGGGATTTTTCAAGAGACGCATCAAGGCTTCTAAAATATAAAGTTGTTGGAAGCTACCTTCTGGCAAGTTGCATGAGTGAACTTTAAACCTCCAGACTCAGAAGTAAAAGGGATTCGGACTCTGAAATAGTTGCATTTAGTTAAATAAGTATGACTGGAGCGCAAGGCAGAAGTGTTACTGGGGGAGGGGACTCACTTGCTCTTTGTTTTGATTTTATTGTTCTGATTTTAAATTATTGATTTTATAACATTTTCCTGGGTAATACGGAAAAATACCTGTGCTAACCAATGAAGTCCTACTTTTGTACATAAAAAGCAAAAATTAGCAGCATGGAGTGGTTTTATCTGGAAGATTTTGAGTCCTTTATTGGAAATTCTTGACAAGCATAGGAAAAGCACCATCTACAGGTGAATATCCTACCACCGGCAGCTACGGACTTGGCTCTGGTTCCTCACAAGAGTTTGAGAGAAGTCTTAAACAATTCATTTCACTTGTGGATGACATCACAGAATTTTCTCTAGTAAATGACCTGGTAATTTTAGTAAGTGATTTACTTTGTTCACAAAATGCCAACATTTATTCAATTCAATGGAGGGAAAAATCGGGCCAGTGTTTGGATATTACATATTCATAGACAGTTTGATTAAAGTGCCCTTATTTTCAACGTGCAACAAGGTCCTTATCTGTATATTTTTAAGTATCCAACTTTTAGTCATTGAGGAAAAAAATGGGCACTGGAATAGCTTCGTAATTGAAATCTACAAATAATCTAGCATTTCTATCTAGCAAAATGTTTCCCTTTACTACTTACTAATAAGAAGCAAAAAGACTGATTTACATTCCACTATGGATTTCTCATGGTCTCCATTACCCTTGTTATCACTGTCCCCATTAGCACAGATAATTGAGAAGTATGTGTACCTCACCGTTAAATGATGAGATCTCATTCTTTACCTCCCACCCAGCACAAATTGCTGCTCATCCTCAGTAAATAACTATTTACAAAAATGATTTACATGCTTATGCACATGGCTCCATGCTGTTTATTATGGTGACACTCTTTTAAAAATGGTTCTTAAAACTAGTGATATGGAAGCTGGTCTCAGTAATAAGAGCCCTCCTGAGTTAGAAGGTTAATTGTTGAAGGGAGATGCTCCCTCAGAAACATGTCATAGATTTTTATTCTTTAAGGTATAATTGCATGTAGGATGCAAGGTAATAAGGAAGACAGAGCAAAGGAAAAATATTTGTTTTCAAACAGGCTCAAAGGCAGAAAGGGTAAGAGAAGAAGCAGTTAATTAGGAAGGGTCATCTCACAGTTTTATTACATTGTTCATAATTTTGCCCTAAAAACTGGCCATCCTAAGTGGTCTTGTCACTCTGCACCAGACATGAACTAAGAATAAGATTTTGTTGGAAGGTCGGGGAAAATCCCAAAAGGCCATCCCAAAAGAGCAATACTAAAAGGTAAAGTTGGAAGACAAGACGTGCCACACTTGAATGTGGCAGCTCATTGGTGGCTTCCAGTGGGGCTCAGTTATGGGTGTCAGAAAATCAGTAACAGATGGGCAAATGATCTCTTAACGTTTGGGCCTCTGGAATAATTAATAGGTTCAGCATGTTAATACAAAATGTGCAGCTGAAGCAGAGGAAATAACTGAAGAGATGTTTCCTAGAGACCCACACAAGAAAGGTCTTGTGTAGAAATAGTTTAGTTTTTCTTTTTTTCTGGTTTAATAGGGCCTGGCTATCATGAAAATTGCTCTACTTTCTTACAATATTTTATCTATCTGTATTCTCTCTCCCATAATAATCCCCCTTGAGTTATACAATTGTCATGCCTGCCTTTTCCTGAAAAGATGGGTTTATGCTGAAATGAGACTCGGTATTGGAGCCAAATGACCTACAGTCCCATCCCAGCTTCACTACTTACCTGCTCTGCTGAGTCTCAGGGCTTCAGGACTGTCCTGTATAAAATAGGGAGACTAATATCTATCTCACAGGATTGTAGGTGGGATTAAATGAGATGATGCTTTTCAATTCTCTGGTTGATACCAAAGGATCTAGAAACTTTTTCCTTCCTCCCTTATCTAGTTTACCTCTTTGGTGCCCCCAATCTTACTCTGAATCAGAATTTTCTACCATCTCAATGTCCTTCAAAAACTTACCCTCCTATCTTTAAAATAATCCCCCAAATTGCACTCATTCCATTCCATAAGGCTTTGCTCAGTTAAGTAGATTAGAACCTAGGACTACAAACATTCCCTCCCCCGCACAACTAGCAAAACTCTGGGAACTAAAATTCCAGCTTACTATGAAGTAGGGGGTGGCTCCTTCCCTTTGACTCCTCCCAGCCCAATTAGGCCCTTTAAAACAAGAGAATCTGGGGAGAAGGCACTAAAGTCAGCAGGGTCTGGGCAAAGGCCAGGACTTTTTATTTTCTCTCCCTCCATCTGCTTCTGGTTGTTGCCAGGAGATAGCTAGGGGCAGATTCTGCAGGTTTTAATCAAGAAAACGCAGTTTCCCTCTAATCAAGTTTACGTTGTTTTCAGAGGGGTAGATAATTTAGCATCCTACGCCGTTTAGGAAGATGTCTCTGCTGTAAGAGTTCTTATCCAGAACTACAGATTTCTTAGTGTAATTTCCTATGAATTAGTTCATTGAGTCCTTAGAAAATGCTTGTGTAGATTTTAAGAGTCACAATTTTCCCATTCAGATGTTGTGCTAGTTTTAACCTGTCAGGTTATAAATATCCAAGTGTGCTCTTCTCTATTTTTAAGTGATTTTTTTTTTCAATCAGTTGCCCTAAAAATATAGCCAGGATACAAAGCCAGCAAACCTAGTAAATTCTTCCAGTTGCAGCTTTTCAGATAAGTCATCTCTCTATCGCTTATGTATCATTGTGCATATGAAATACTAGTAAATCCATGCAATTACTATAACCAATGGAGGATAATTAGATTCATTTACTTGTTCATTCAGTACCATATGAAGCACCTTTGTAATAAATACTCATTGCCTCTGGAATGCATGCTAAGGGCATATGGCAAAGGCATAGGTAAAAGTCACTAACACATAAATCCTAATCCTTTGCTCTAAGACTGTGCGTCTCAGAATGCACTCCCAGAACTGCAGCATTAGTAGCATCTGGGAACTTGTTAAATATGGAAATTCTCAGGACCCAGCCCATATCTACATACAGAATCAGAAAAACTCTAGGGGTGAGGCCCAGCAATCTATTTGAACAGGCTTCCAGGTGATCCTGATACACACTAACATTTGAGAAACACTGCTCTCTAAGATTCATCTTTACTCAAAGTATAGTACTTATTTTTCTTAATAACCTCATATTTAGAGCTGGGCATGGCGGCTCACGCCTATAATCCCAGCACCTTGGGAAACTGAGGAGGGAGGATCACCTGAGGCCAGGAGTTCAAGGCTGCAGTGAGCCATGATTGCACCACGGCAGCCTGTGCGACAGAGCAAGACCCTAACTCAAAACAGACAAACAAATAACCTCATATCTAGATGATAAATACACTGCACATTTATTAGAATTGAACTACATAACAATTCAAAGATATCACTAGCCTCTAGGTAGAACGGACATAATACCTTCCTCATGAAGCCCCATCACACCGTTAGCTCCTGCCCACCTCTCAGAGCTCCTCTTCCAGGCAGGCTTCCTTAACCCTCGTGGACTCTGTAGTATGCCCTTCTGCTTTCTCTCACCACACCTGCTGTATTAGTCTCTTTTTATGCTGCTAATAAAGACATACCCAAGACTGGGAAGAAAAGGAGGTTGAATTTGACTTACAGTTCCACATGGCCGGGGAGGTCTCACAATCATGGCAGAGAGGAAAAAGTACTTCTTACATAGTGGCAACAAAAGATAATGAGGAAGAAGCAAAAGCAGAAACCCCTGATAAACCTATCAGATCTCGTGAGACTTATTCAGGATCACAAGAGTAGCAAGGGAAAGACCAGTCCCCATGATTCAATTACCTCCCCCGGGTCCCTCCCACAACACGTGGGAATTCCGGGTGATACAATTCAAGCTGAGATTTGAATGGGGATACAGCCAAACCATATCACCTGCATTTCCCCCATCTTGACAACTACTGCACTTTCTGGTAACTTTTCTATGAGGATGCAAACGATATATTGTTCTCCATTGACTCTTCGGTGCTTACTGCAGTGCTTAGCATATTATGTGATCAATATATATTTAATGAGTAAATGAATAAGTGATGTCATATATAAGCAGGCAGATTTAGTTATGAGATTTACAATTATGATACGTTATCAATTATATAAATTGTTTTCAGAAACTCTAAGATAAAAGGAGAAAAGACTTAATTTGAGGAAAATTTTCAGTCTGTTATTTTTCCTCTATCAATTAGCTATTTTGTTGCAAGTTTTTGATGTGATCAGCACTCAAAGACATGTTTATTTTAGTGTAATATTTGATGCTGAAGAAGTCAGTTTTTCTTGTGATTCTTCACTGATAATTCAAACCAGGACACAGTTTGATTTTTATCAACATCAAAAAGGCAATAAGAGAGGCAGATAAATGACACAGAAAAAACACCGGGCCAGGCCCAGTGGCTCATGCCTGTAATCCCAGCACTTTGGGAGGCCGAGGCAGGCAGATCACTTGAGACCAGGAGTTTGAGACCAGCGTGGCCTACATGGCGAAACCCCATCTCTACTAAAAATACAAAAACAAAAAAGGTGGCACACACCTGTAATCCCAGCTACTTGAGAGGCTGAGGCACGAGAATCATTTGAAGCCAGGTGGTGGAGGATGCAGTGAGCTGAGATTGTGCTGCTGTACTGTGGCCTGGGTGACAGAGCAGACCCTGTCTAAAAAAAAAAAAAAAGAAAGAAAGAAAGAAAGAAAAGTAAAAAGAAAAAAAACACTGGACTTGGATCCCAAAATATATATTGCAATCCTATTTCTGATACAAATAATCCATCTTGTTACCTCTAGAAAGTCAAGTCACCTCAATATTTCATCTGCAAGATGGGATTTAAGAATATCTGCCCAATCCACAACAAGAGATTAGTGAAAGAATCAAAGTAGGCCGGGCACGGTGGCTCACGCCTGTAATCCCAGCATTTTGGGAGGCCAAAGCGGGCAGACCATGAGGTCAAGAGATCGAGACCATCCTGGCCAACATGGTGAAACCCTCTCTCTACCAAAAATTCAAAACTTAGCTGGGCACGGTGGCACATACCTGCAGTCCCAGCTACTCAGGAAGCTGAGGCAGGGGAATCGCTTGAACCTGGGAGGCAGAGGCAGTGAGCCGAGATCGTGCCACTGCACTCCAGCTTGGCAACAGAGTGAGACTCCATCTCAAAAAAAAAGAAGAAAGAAAGAGAAAGAAAGAAAGAAAGAAAGAAAGAAAGAAAGAAAGAAAGAAAGAAAGAAAGAAAGAAAGAAAGAAAAGAAAATAGTGAATATGAAATTACTGTGCAAATTTCATAGTACAAGAATAAGGCATCATTATTTGTTACCATTTTTTAAATGGTCTTGTTGGGTTAGCTGGAGCTTAATTAGCTTAATCAGTGGAGGTGAAGAGTCAAGACTCTACAAGGAGACAGATACATTTTCTCTGTGGTGCAAGATCACATCTAGTAAAACGTACATTTGGCCTATTTGTATAGAGGATCCAGTACCTTCCCTGACTATTCTAACTGGTCTTCCACAAAATGACATTTTTTCTAAACTTTTAGACATTAATGTCACCTAAACTGTTCTAACAGTCTTTGATCAGTAACCATAAACCCCTGCTGAGTTCTTAATGAGAATTCTAAACCTAACAAAATAAATGAGTTTTCATTATACTCCAATGTTTTTTTGAAAAACCAAATATCATAAGTAAAATTATGAATCTAAAAGTTATATAGAAACAAGGAAATAGTCTGCAACCAAACTAGAGTTTAATCACATTTTAGGTCAGTAAATGACTGGATTCTCTTCTCTCTTTCATGATCTAAATTCTATCATTATGTCAAGTTCAGTGTAAGCCTTATTTCTGCCATAAAGCTGCCCCCAACTCTGCCACCCCATAACAACTTTTCCTCCCATTATATTCTTTAATGTTTGTGGTGGAGATTATTAATGCTCACCAAATACTGGCAACATGCAGTCATAATTCCAAACCTTCCTCAGAGTTAGATTTGAGTCAGTGAGCTAGTTCTGGCCAATGAACTGGAGAGGAAGTGATATGTAAGTCAAGAGCTCTTGTACTTCTTCCACTTCTCTACTCCCTTGTTGAGCTACCTTGGAAGCCACAGAAGAGATTTCCTCCAAATGTAGAACTACACTAGATCCTGGAAATCTGCATGGAGGAGAGATATCCTGAAAATTGCCCCAACATGCACTGACTTATGTGCAAGTGGGAAATATACTTTAATCATGTAAAGCCACTAAATTTAAGGCTATATTTATTATCACAGCATAACCTGGCCTATCCTCACTAATAGAAGTACATAGTAGGCACTGCACAGATTCACAGTTAATTATATATCATTCTAAAGTGTATTCAATTTTTAAAATTTAACAGAAATAGGTAGCTCAATGTTGGTCCTCAAGGATCTATAGCACAACAAAGGAAACAGAATTATAAATACATGGATCGATGATGTAGTTTTATATGTGCCTGTGAATACATACATATGATAAAGAAAGACATGCAATAAAAAGACATTTAACTCTCCCTGTAATGGGGAAAGGGAGAGATTCCAGAAAAGCTTACTAAAAGAAGTAATACTAAAGACGTATTTGTTCCCTTGATAAAATATAGTGCATGCTTCCTTGTGCCAAGCACTGCATTGGTTAAATTTTGAGGACTAGCATTTATTAGAAGTGGAAAAAAAGGAAAGGAAGAAAGGGAAAGAAAGGAATGGAAAGGAAAGGAAAGGAAAGGAAAGGAAAGGAAAGGAAAGCAAAGGAAAGGAAAGGAAAGGAAAGGAAAGGAAAGGAAAGCAAAGGAAAGGAAAGGAAAGGAAAGGAGGAAGGAAGGAAGGAGAGAAAGAGAGAGAAAGAGAAAGGGAGAGAAAGAAAGAAAGAGAGACGAAGAAGAAGGAGGAGGAGGAGAAGAAAGGAAGGTAGGCAGGCGTTCTTAGCACAAGAAGCAGTAGGCACAAAAAGGAGATCAGAAACAAGTGGGTTTCCTCAGAATGTGTACACTATTTACATTGACAGGTATAAAATATAATGATGATAGGAAATGAATATGGAGAGGTGACCATTTCTAGAAGGGTCTTATATACCACTATAAGGAATTTTGATTTTAAACTGTCAACAATGGAAAGAAAGTAGGAGACGTATCAAATCTATCTCTTGGAAAGATCACGGCCTTGTCATTTTTGTTTAGGAGGTGATCATGAAATGGAGTCCTAACTAAGAGTCTATTCTGAGAGAAGAGGTGAGAGATTATGAGATGTAGTAATGTGCTAGTAAATATTCAACAGCCAGCTCTCCAGAGGAAAAAAAAATCCTGATTTGTGGCCATTTTTTAAGCTCTAAAATGATGCCATTGGACATGAAGTAGGGAAGAGAAGTTCACAGTTGTACAAGCCAGCTCTGGCACACAACTGACATTGAGATAGCACCGTTGCATCACCTGCAAGTTACTGACACGTTAAGTGCATAATTAATAGATAGTTATCGAATAAATGAATGATTATGGGCATACAAACAGAAGGAAGAAGGCAGATTACAGAAATATTTATAAGTAAAATCAAAAGCATATGGTGACCAGAGATTTTTTAAAATGACTACTAGGATAATAATAATGGGACAGATACTTAACTGCCTTTCAGCCTCAGTATCCTCGTTTCTAAAATGGGCATAATAACATTTTCTTCAGCATAGTGCTTGAAATACTTGCCCACATATAGGAAAGAGTATGTGCAAAGAATAGGATAAATAAAATAACTTAACATTTTGCAGTAACCATGTATAGTTTCTTAGTTGGAGTATCAGGTCGGAAGAATGACTGGGGAAAGATGAGGTTGAATAAAAGTCAACCTCATTTAGAGGGATTTTTATGCACCATACTGGCATTTATAGACTCCAGACAATAAGTAATAGAGGATCCTTGATAAATATCAAAGTGCAGAGTAACAATTAAATGTACATATTTGGATCATTCTGGGTACTGTACAGGATGTGATGTAGTAATGGAGGCCTGTTCAAATTAGAAACCTATTTGCAGTAGCCCATTCAAGGTATACAAAGTTAAAGGAATTTGTAGAGGGCTTTGTGAAAAGGCGACAGACTAAAAACACACAGAAAGTAGACTAAATGGGACTTGGTGACCATTCGATATGGATGGTGAGAGCAAGTACTGAATGTGGACACCACCCAACAAGAACAGTGGTAAAGTAAGAAGAGAAGATTTGATAAGGATGTCCATAAGTTTATCTTTAAACTCGTTGGACTCAATGTTCTCATAGAAGCTTGGGTGGCAACTCTAGGAAGCCTAGAATTCCAAGAAGGGCTTATCATGTTCCTTTTAATAACAAGTATCTCCTCAAACACTCCTATTTTGGTGAGCTTTTTACAACTTTTTAAAAAATCTATAAATTGATGATGAAGGTATGCTGGAAAACATATATGCACCTCAGTCACTCTAAGGTGCAAAAGAAGGAGAAAACACCAGAAATAAGTGTATATCTCCTACCACTGGAGAAAATAATGTTATCTAAATTTTCAAGTAAAGTTACAAAGATGAAATTGGGTGGAAAGTTCTCAAATGTCTCTTCATTCTTGTAGTCTTCTTTTCTAATCCTACCTTTGGAGAAGACTACGGGAACCTGCCCATATTTGTCTTCTTCACATAAGACCAGAACCAGTTTTGAGATCATAGTTTCCTGGGTTGCTGTTCAAAACCAGAAAGTGGGACAGTAGAGATCCAAGCGGGTTTTTTTTTTTTTAAGTATGCTTATTATAGCCCACCGAGGATGTTATCTGGAATGGCAGCAAAAAGTCTTTAGAGAGGAGAGAAACGTTCATTGCTGATTTTATAAATCTCTCCAAAGTTCCTGAAGGCTAATTCTATTCTCACCCAGAGTTCAAAGTCTGACCACCAGACAGAGTGGTTTGAAGTAGAAAAGTAGGATGGAATAATTTCTATACTTTGAAGTCCAGAGAAAGGAGGATCATTTCAGGGGCCTAAAGCACACACACCAAACTCTCTTTCTTTCTCAACACCACTGCAATCAAAGGGCGAGGTTGAATAGAAATTTAAAAACCTTAGAGGAAAATTATCTTCCTGCTTTCAAATCTAGATTTGCTTCCTCTCAAATTATAATTCTTTCTCAACATGGAAAGCCCATTTTCTTTGCCCAAAAAACATATGTAAGTCTTAAAAATTAGTACATGCAAAACATGATTATTTCATATATCTGGCATGGCTGAAATATTTTGCAATGGTTTTGTTTCCAAAGGAAAAATAAATTTGTATATTTTAAGTTCAAGACATCTAAAAAGTTACAAGTTATAGATAATGTTATAAAAGCCCATAATAATATTTTCACAGTGTGGTTTTCCTTTTCCCCAACATATAATGCATTGGGTTGTACACTTCTCATCCACTATATCACACGAGGTCATTAACAAACCTTCCAGTTTCTCCTCTTGCACTCTCCAGCCTATCTTTTTAAAGGCAGCCAGAATTATTTAAATTGCACATCTTTATAATTAATGGTTATAAATGGACTCTCAAGTAGTTAATGGCTTTCTCGAAACTGTGCAACCATGGTAGAGTTTCCAAAGAATACAATTTAATTGATGAATAGACCTAATGGTTTTAATGTAAGTTATTTGATGGGAGGAATTTGATTGTGGATTCTTGGATCCATGAGATCATGAAGCCAAGTGCCTTGCACAAAACTGACATTTTTTCTGTTAAAGAGATTGTCTGTCTCCACTTAAAACATGGATATCCCATCTTATTTAGCCATTCTACACCTTCACATGGTGTCTGCCTATTATTTCAAAGAAAAAAAAGGAAAATGAAAAAGCTACTTCTGGCTTTAGCATTTATGGCTCCCAGAACCAGAAAATAAAGACTGATGTTAACTGAGTTGATAGCTGGACTGGGAGAAATGTAAAGCTAAGAGCTGGGAGATCTAGTGGACATTAGCACAAAACTTTAAAAGGAAAATGCAACTTCTAAGCAGCACGCAAGTGAGTTGTAAGTTTCTCATGATGTGTGTCTCCAGAAACCCAACTGATCTCAGTATGATTGATATACGAAAATGACCTTGAGGTAGGTGTGAGACTAGTGTTTTTTTGTTGCTTGCTTGTTGTTTTCATGACTTAAAGGAAAGTAGTTCGAGGTGTCAGTTGCTGTACTGCTAATCTTCTCTAGGCCAGCGTGAGCTGAGCACTAAGCTGGAATTCCTGCCTGTCTTTGACAGATTACTAAAATAGCTGCCCTCGGAAGGCTGGTGCTTTTGGGTGTAACTTACTCGTTTGCTGCATCTTCCGCATTGTTCCCTAGATCTGCCACTTTCCTCATCAGGGCTACTGCCACAATGTTAGCATCAGATCTGCTTAATGTCACTCTCCTGTAAATGGACCACAGTAAACATATTGGGCAGTCTACAAGAAACGCTGGAGATGAACAATTTAGCCTTAATATCTGTTAGTGAGAGCAGGGACCATCTGGACAAGGCAGTTAATGATCAGCATTACAGCAGCATGCATTGCTAGGCTTAGCTATAATCTCTGGGCCTCAGTTTAACAAATGTAGGGGAACTGAGAGGGAATTTGAGCAATACAGCAAAAGATCCCCCAAGGTCCTGAAAGAACGAAAAAAGATTGAGTCTCACCTGGCAGTAACTAAAATATCCACACATTGTCACTCTCAAACAACAGACTCAGTCCAGTTTAGGGCAAAAGAGAAGAGGATTAAGGTTAACTGCTTTGGAAATTTAAATACTCCTCTTTTCCCTGCCCTCCTCCCCTCCCCACCCACCCAAAAAAGAGAGAGCTTTTGCCAGCATTACTCAGACACCTGAAATCTGCTGTTGACCATGGACAATCAATTAATTCTTGCTGGGGCTCATGGTGTCGGCTGGTAAAGATAACCCCTATTTATTTATTAGCTTTAGCCTTTGGATGAGCTCTAGGAAGAAGAATGCAGGAAGTAGAGAAGCTTTTATCCAGACAAAGGCGAAAGATTGAGATTCATTAGAAATAGTCCTAAAGGTCAAGGGGAAGTGGCCCCAATCATAAAAACCCATTCCTAAAAAAGTACATTTAATGTTTTCAAAAATTAATGCTACAGTTGTTTTAGTGATAGGTCATTTTATTCATTACGCTGAAATTGAGTTTCAAAAGCATTATCCATTTTGTTTTTCAGGAACTAAAGAAGTAGAGAAAACATTTCACAACATTTTGGTGGTTTTGTTTGCTTTTTTTCTTCAAGATTTTAGTTATCAGAACTATGAGTTTAAACAATAACAAGAAAAATGCAACTTTATATACACAGTCAGAACTTCATCATTTCAAAATGAAATAAGTATTCTTGAGTTTGCGATTAGGCCTTAAGCATTTATCTATGCATTGAACAGGAAACTTTCCAGGAACATTTGCACAAGCTGAACAGCCACATGTCATCTACATACATCAAGGATGGAAAACACCTTGTTTGCCTGCTACCACTGTCCCCACGGCATTTCCCATGGCAAACTTTCTTAATTGTCCATAACCCTGTTTCCCAGTGCACTCAAAGAGAGCTTCACAATCCTTCTTAACACATCCATTTGCAATCCTTGTCTCAGGAGGCAAGCTGAATCTATTTTTATTTATATCAGAGATACTATAAGTTACAGGGAAAATATTTTGGATGAGAAAAATAATAGGAAGAAAAGAAGGAAAAAATGAATTACTTAGTGCTTGTTATATATAAAATGTATACTTTTTGTACCTTATGTATTTAGCTCTCACAACAACATTTATGTATTTGATTTACCAACAAGTCAAAGGCCGAGAACCAAAAGCAACTTAAAGTCCTCCCACCCTCCTTCATGTGATTATAATATAAATTAGTTTTACTATTCCATAAAAAGTAGAGGAGATGATTTGGAAAAAAAAATTTTTAAAGTATACCATGTCCTCTAGCAATTATATCAGGTATCAAAAAACTGGCAAGAGAAGAGAAGAGAGAAGAGAAGAGAAGAGAAGAGAAGAGAAGAGAAGAGAAGAGAAGAGAAGGCATTAAAGAAAATGTGTGTGTAGCTTTTATTCAACGAAAATGGAACAAACAACACCACTTGGAGTGCCCATGAGGCTATGATTATCCTGA
This sequence comes from Gorilla gorilla gorilla, assembly GCF_029281585.2. Taxonomy (NCBI): domain Eukaryota; kingdom Metazoa; phylum Chordata; class Mammalia; order Primates; family Hominidae; genus Gorilla; species Gorilla gorilla. The sequence continues at coordinate 76,685,082 of NC_073243.2, forward strand.
GTCCAAGTATCAATAGTGCAGTTAAAAATAAGAAGGAAGAAGAAAATCAAGCTGGGTACAGTGGCTCACATCTTTGGGAGGCTTAGGCAGGAGGATAGCTTGAGCCCCAGAGGTTGAGGCTGCAGTGAGCTGAGACTGCACCACTGCACTTCAGCCTGGGTGGCAGGGCCAGACCCTGTCTCAAAAAAAGAAAGAAAACTACTCCATCTACATGTCCATCTCATGAGTCTTCCAACCCTTCCTAAAAACTCTTGGACTCTCCTCACAGACTGCAGATTTTCTGAAAGCATCCACTCTTTATCAACACTCTACTCTTCCTGTGTTCAGCTTCAGAGATGAAAAGAGTACTGCCTGAAATTCCTCCAGTAGGAGAAACCCCAGTTCTATGATTGGACTAACAGCTGAAAACACTTCCTCAGGACACCATGGAGACTGAGGTCCTTTTCCATTTCTTACAAAAAATCAACATCCTTTACTTCGGAATTTTCTGTAACTTTGCCATCTAAAAGGAATGATGCTTCACAGCATTGGTGCCTTTCATAGTGGGCTTTTGCAAATTTTTACCAGTAAATTGTTTTTACAGGTGAGGAGCTGAGGTTCCCAGGGGTTAGATAACTCACTCCATGCTACATGGCTAGTGAGGGTTTGCTCAGCATTTAAACCCAAATTTGCCCATTTCCAAAAAAACAAAAAACAAAAACAAAAACAAAAAACATGCATTTTTATTTACACAATGGTAGCAAGTAGACTTCTATGAACTTAGAGATAGACACTGTCAATTCAAAGACACTTTGGACTGCTCTCTGCTAATTGTGTTCATTGTGCATAAATCCACTCCCGGCCACTTCAACCATAAGTTTTGATTTCAAGGGATCTGCCCCAAAGAACCTTCAAGCATGGCCTTAGTCTTATAACCATTTTCTGGTCCCTCAAATACTAACAAATCACATTTGTAGCACTTCATAATTTAATAAAAGTAAATTATCCCTCAAAAGTAAGGAATGGTATCCACTTCTTAATGACTGAGAAAGAATTAAATGTCCTGCCCAAGATCACAGATAAGGAAAAGCTCAAGACTTGAACCTAAACTTGTGATGACCATTTCAAACTTTCTTCTATTAAATTATGCTATTAGGTAAGTTTGATATTCACCAGAAGAGAGAGAGAGATAAAGAGTAATGAGAGTTGAAAGGGCCAAATCAGGAATGAGTTATCGATGTGGTGGCATTTGAACTGTCTTTAAAAAGTGTTTTAACATGTAGATATAGGTGGAAAGGAATTTCAAGTAAAAATGAGGATAAACAAAAAGACTTAACAAAGAATAATAGATCTGGGAAGGGACTAATAAATTCTATGTATCTAGAGCAAAAATAAAGTAGGTTAGTGCCAGATTACAAAGGAGGACATAATTCATGTCAAGAATATTTTTCTTTGGGTAAACAGTTTTTGAAAAGATACTATAATGAACAATTTTATGTTTTGGGAAGATATTTTACTTGAAGCCATGCAAACACTAGGTTAGAAATAGCAGGGGGGAAAAACAAGGTGTCTGGTGCTAATCCGGTGAGAAATTAGGTGAGTCTGAAATGAAGCAGAGGCTCTGTGGGAATGGAGGCCCCGAGGAGGACGGAGGACAGGAGCAAAAGAGCTCGTGGAAGAGTTTGACGTGCCTGGTTTGAGCATCAGGATGATTCGTGAGGTAATTAGCTGACGTCGGTGATTTAAGTAATTTAGGGAGAAAATTAATTAGCTTGGCTTTGAACTTACTGAATTTAGGTGCCTTCATCCCACCAGTCTGTTGGAAATATGGAAGTACAGCGCACAGTGTCAAATGAGAGTAGACAAATAGATAAATGCTGGAGTCACTACTTAATAGGTGCTATGCACAGACAACAACAAATAGTGTATTTGGCCCTGAAAATGGTACCCAAAGAGGAAGTTTTGAAAAATCTTGTTGAAGACTTGATGTGAATGTGAAGAGCTTTGTTGGCTTAAAGGGCTTGGAGTTTTATTATAGCAAGCCATTGTGTGTCATATTTGGTTGTGAAGGTTGGAGACCACGCCATTAATACCAAGAGCTGGAAGAAGGTGGGTTTGGGAGTGTTCTGTGAGCACACAAGTGAAAAACAAGTACAGAAGGTGCTGTAGCTGCTGGCCTCATGCGCAGCCTGCAAATTCTCCTTCTCAGTTATAATAACAGCACTCAGCCGTGTGGCACGTTTTCACTCTTGGAAAGAAGTTTATTTCCAAAATTAGGTTTTTCTTTTAAAAGGTTTTTGAGTCCTACGAGATAATTAGGAAGCCATGCCTCAAAACAGAATCTGACGTAACCCACTTTGTTTTCACTTTCAAAGGATGGTTTTTCAGAGTTTGTCAGACTTTCAAGCTCTGAGACAGGCCAAAAAAAAAATTTTTTTTTCAAAATTTCAGGGTAGGGACCATGACTGGTAGAACATTTTATTTCTCATGGCACCTAGCTCGAAACTGTCCACAAATAAATAAATAAAGTGCAAATCTTGATAATGTCAAAATTATACCTTATTAGCAGGTTATGATGAGGAATGGGGGAATCTGAGATACCAGATTTTAACGGGCAGACTTTACATTTAAGGACTAGTTCTCACACAGGTTTTGTTGATACTACAAAACTTCCAATTGCTAGAACTTTTTTTTTTCATCTATTTGAAGCAAATGCTAAGTGAAAAGTGAGAGGATGCTACGCCTTCAAGATAGGTCTGTGCCTGTTGGAGAAGAGTCTGCCATTACGACTGCAACAGCACTTCACCAGCTAAGGCTGGCAAAACAGAGGAAAAGCTGTGCCCCACCTGGGAATGAGGAGCGTATTTCTCTTAAGCATCCCAGGGAAAAGAAAAATACCGCAGTGGCCTGTCCTCAAATTAGATTATAAATGCACAAAGCAGGGCTCCTCTCCATCTTTCAAACTTGATGAGCTCAGAATTGCTGGTGCTGTCCCCTGGCATCTTAAACTCGCCCCTTCCTCCTTTCTTATCACATTTCTAAATTCTTCCCTAGGCTTCCAAATCGAACTGGGCCCCATCCCATCTGGGGAGATTTCTTTCACCATCTCCATCCAGCCCACTTTCTTCTCTCACTCCTTTAGCTTTACATCCTTCCCTGGGATGTAAGACCACCTGGTATCTGTGCTTCGTGAACTAGCCTTTTCAAGGCATTGATGTTTTGCTTCCCCAGTAAGGACTGAAGGCAAATAAATAGCATCCCATCTTACTTTGTATAATACCAACAGCCCAGTGAGTACAAACTGCTTAACCTGTTCATCTCTTTCCTGAGAATAGATCAATTTATACATAAACATATGTTAAGTTTTTAAATTCAGCACCCATGTAAAGATAAATTATTTTTTACTTGGACAATAAGTCATATAACCACTTTCCAAAGCAAATATTTTCTAAAATCAGGTGGGAAAGGGGGACAAATCAATCCCCGATGGGCAGCAGGAGAGAAGACTGCGTATAAAAACAGCATTTATCAGAATCTACATTTTAAACTTTGCAACTGTTGATGGTTTAGGACAGGTTTTCCTTCTGGGCTTCATAAAAACTGAGACCAGCCGGGAATAACGGGTACAATAAAACAATGAGAATTGTGAGTGTATTCTTCAAAGAGCACTATGCCAGACAACAGCGTGTGCGGTTTGTGGGTCCCACCATCAAGTGATTGAATACTTTTTGAGGCTTATGATTAAAAGTTCCAGAAAATTCTAGGATTACTGTATCTTTAAAAGTCCTGCATCTTGGCTATGGCCACGTCTTTAAAAAGCATTATAAAATGGAGTTTTATTCTCCCTTCCACGACTCGACTTCGCAGACCACTTGAGTAAAGAGAAGGAGTGGGATGCTTGTTTTTCTCCTATCCTCTTCTCCAATTAATTTGTCACAGGAGACTTTAGTTTCCCTTGTTGTGTTTTGGCCCCTGGCTCCACCGCAGGCCATGCAGGTGATGACCCTGGAACAAAATGGGGACATTCTCTGTGCCTAATTGGAAGCAAGTTCACATGCCCACTCCTTCTCCAAGGTAGGCCAGCTTCTCACTTCCCCACAGCGTTCCTTAAATTTATAGAAAGCAGGAAGAAAATACAAGATTAGCAGAGCAAACCACAGAGCAATGGCACCAAATGGAAGACTGGCCTAAGATCAGTAGCATTTCTATGAACTCACAATTATCCCAAAAGGAAAAAAAGAAGATAAAATGACAAATATTCCAAAGCAAATTTGTGTTTTACCAAGATATGTGTTCTGGTGTTTGAGATCCAAAAGCTGGTTCTTTCTCTTGTAGATTTTCACTGGGAAATTCAAATTTGCTTCCATTCCTTGATAACCCAGAGAGGTAAGTGTAATTGTTTCCTATTGCACCAGTAACAAATTACCACAAGCTTAATGGTAGTTTATTCTCTTACAGTTTTGGTCAGAAGTCTAAAATCAAGGCACTTGGCACAGCTGCACCAAGCCTCTTTCTTCTGGAGGGTTTAGGAGAGGATGGGCTTCCTTATTTTTTCCAGCATCTAGTGGCTGCCTACATTCCTTGGCTCATGGTCTCTTCCTCCAACTTCAAAGCCCATCACTCCAGCCTCTGGTTGCATAAGCATATCTTTTCCTCTCTGACTCTAACTCCACTGCTTTCCTCTTATAAGGACCCCTGGGATCACATTAGATCCACCTGAATAGCCCAAGGTAATCGCCCCATCTCAAGATCCTTAACTTAACCACATCTGCAGAGTCCCTTTTGCCATCTTAAGTAACATGTTAACAGGATCCAGGTATCAAGACATAGACCTCTTTGATAGGTAATTATTTAGGCCACCACAGTAGCCAAATTCAATCTCTGATCAAGTGCATGGACAGAGAATTCATATAGTGTACAAATAATCAAGATTTGGCTATAATTAATAATCTCAGTATGTTACTCATTTCAGGCTGCTTTACAAAAGTACCATAGACTGGGTAGTTTATACACAACAAAAATGTATTACTCAATGTTCTGGAGGCCAGAAGTCCAAGATCAGGGTGCCAGCAAGGTCAGGTTCCGGTGAGGATCCTCTTCCGTGTGCAGGCTGCAGACTTCTGTACCTGCACCCGTTGGAAAGAAGGTGAATGAGTTCTCTCTGGGGTCCCTTTTATAAGAGCATTAATCCTTTCATGAGACCTACACCTCCATAATCTAATTACCTTCCAAAACCCCATTCTGTAATACCATCACATTGGGGGTTAGGATTTCAACATATGAATTTAGTGGGAGAAACACAAACATTCAGTCCATAACACAGTCTTCAAAAAATAAATCAAATGACACTTTAAATTGCAAGATAACATACTACTGAACCACAGAGATTTCCAAAATATACTTCTCTTTCTAGACTCAAGGGTTTTTTCCCTTCTCCTATGTTATTTGGGTGAGGAGAAAAAAAGAGAGTATTAAATATAATGGAAAATGGGCCTAGTGTGGTGGCTCATGCCTGTAATCCCACCACTTTGGGAGGCCAAAGCAAGTGGATCACTTGAGGTCAGGAGTTCCAGACCAGCCTGAGCAACATGGCGAAACCCCTTCTCTACTAAAAATACAAAAATTAGCCTGGTGTGATGGCAGGCACTTGTAATCCCAGCTACTCATGAAGCTGAGGCAGTAAAATTGTATGAACCTGGGAGGCGGAGGTTGCAGTGAGCCAAGATCATGTCACTGCACTCCAGCCTGGGCAACAGAGCAAGACTCTGTCTCAAAAAAAAAAAAGAACAAAAATATACGCGTGGGTGGATGGATAGATAGATAGATAGATAGATAGATAGATAGATAGATAGATAGGAAAATGGCCAAGTTGGCAGTTTGTATGTGGAAAAACTCTCTTCAGAATAACTTGAACTGGAAAAAAAGAAAACAAAACTTTTTTTAAAAAGACTTTGATGAAACGTTTCGAACTGCAAAAGTGAAATCTATTCTCTTTTACAGAATTGAATTCTCATATCTTTATGTCCTGGGTACTTCTTTTTCCAAACATATTGTGGTAGTGGAGATATAAGCTCAGGAAACACTAAGCAAATTCCAACAGATTAGCAAAGGTGATTTAGATATATTATGTTGATTTAGATATCAACATGCTATGAGAGATTACTTCTACTGATCACAGCAGCTAAGAAGACTGAGTATTAATCAGCTAATGTTTGCAGCTCTTGGGGGGACAGAGGTAGTAGATAGAAACTAAGAATTATAAAGAGAACAAAAGGAGCATTAGTCAGATAGGTAAGAATAAGTAAACATCATAAATTAGGTTAATAGCAGGACTCTACATCTTTCTTTCCCTCCTACCTTGAAAAAAACCTGAAACTGAAGCTTCATGCATTTCGTGCATATTCACATACATTCATTTAACACACGCTCTATTCAATATTAACTAAAATCAGTTCCCACAATCTTTAAATAAAGTCCAGGATAAAGTCCAAATAAAGTCTTTAAATTTTAAACCTGTTTAAAATTCTTGGCCTAATCCTTCTAAACTTATTCTATTCATTTGGAAGCCAGTGTGTAATAATGGAAATAAAATAGAAATAGGGGGATGCCCAGAAACCAAGGTTTTAGATCTCACTCTTCTGCAAACCCCCTCCATGACTTCAAACAAACCTCTTGTCTCAATGTGCTTCAATGGCTTTACCTGTTAAGATAAAATAAAATGTTTAAATTAGTTAAAAATCATATAATTTAGTAAATCAGAACTTGCAATGCATCCTAGATACTATATAGTAAATATAATTTCTCCATTGATGATAATTATGCCACCTATACCACAAAACTAGTTGGAACTTGGTAAAAAAACAAAATGCAACTCACTTTTTAAAAATATGTTTGCTCGGGTCACATAAGAAAATATAAGAGATGTCAGTATTATTAGGACTAATAATATTGGGTCTTATAAGTATGTTATCTATTAATAATAGCAGAGGTTGGCAAACTCTAGTCACCAGGCCAAATCAGGCCAGCCATCTGTTTTTGTAAGTTTTATTAGAACATTGCAAACATGCCCATTCATTCACATATTGTCTATGGCTAATTTCAGGCTACAGTGACAGAGTTGAGTCACTGTGATAGAGAAAGTATGGCCCACAAACCCTAAAATATTTACCATCTGTTCATGTACAAAAAAAAAGTTTCCTGACCCCTATCTAATAAAATAAAATGATGCAGGGACAGTGATAAATTCTTTATCTCACATTAAAATCAAATACAATTTTATAAAGCACAGTTAAAGTAATTGATTTCTCATTGTATATTTTTTCACGTTATAGAAAATGTGCTCTCTCTTTAACAAATACTTTGTGATACATTCTTTTAGTTGGTTTTCTTTTCTGGGAGAGGAGCTAATCTATTACTTTTATTACTGTTAAGGAAGTAAGGATGGAAAACATGCAGCAGGAATAAACAGTCTCCCAAATCTTAATGACTTGTAACCACAAAGGCTCATTTCTCATGTCCACCGGGCCAGCTGGGGGTTCCTTGTGTCCTCTCTGTCTCCAGGAACCAAGCTGACAGAACTCTTCTGGAGAAGTACCCATCACTGTGGCAGAGGGAAACCGAGCACAGCAAAATGGCACAAAGTCTTTTAAAGCTTCCACCCAGAGTGAAACATCAACTCCAATCATATTTCATTGTTCAAATCAAGTCACATGGTCACGGTGAATCTAAAGAGAATGAGTCAGTCCAGTTCTACCATACGCCCAGAAGGAAGAGAGCCAGATTATCTGAGACAAACTCTTAGGACAGTCACTGTAACCCAGCCAAAAACAATCTGAAAGAGAGATGTAGTTAAAGGGCTCTTGCTTGTGGAGACTGCACCAAAGATGGTACTACAACAGAAAGCATGACACTGTCATCTCATTGTAATTTACCAATGTCTAGATTCTGTGGCTCTGAGGTCATAGAATATTGGTAAAAGTGCTAAACCATTCTTACAAATCCTGTGATAAAGATTTATTTAGCAGTGTGAAGAATTATTCTTTTGACTGAAATGTTAGGTTTTGGTTTTCTTTTTTCTGAATTCTTGGGCATTTCTGGATTCCATTTATTTGATATTAATAATAATTCCTTGGTACTTTCCAATACTTAAAAATAGCCACTGAAGTTTACCTCTGAGTGTTCTTAATGCCACACAAGTAAAACATATTTTTTTAAATCATTTTTCCACTATTAGAAAGTATATTTAGGCCAGACATGGTGGCTTACACCTGCAATCCCAGCACTCTAGGAGGCCCAGGCAGGAGGATCACTTGAGCCCAGAAGTTTGAGACCAGCCTGGGCAACATAGTGAGACCCCATCTCAAAAAAAACAACAACAAAAAAGAGCATTTAAATCATGGTCTATTTTAGTTTCTAAAATTGCTTTTCTGGGTTTTTGAAAGAAAACAACAAAATTAGAATTCACAAATGATGTGCCAAGTTATTTTCATTTAAATACCTATTAAAAGGGAATGAATTTGGTTTTACTTAACATGTTGCATTTACCTGTTAGTTACTTAGCATATCAGAGTGGTCAGACATAAGCAAAGAATTTGTGCCAAGACTCCTTTTTGAAAGTTACATCTTTAAATGCTATTGACCAATACAACTTCCAATGCTACACATCGGAAAAAAGGATATCAAAACTATAAATCATTTTCAAATTGCAAAAACTAAAAGGAAATTTTTTGTTTAAGGTTAGTCAGATATGGGACTCAGAGACTCCATAGTAAATCGCTATATTTAGTGAACACTCTTAAACTCTTGTTACAATACAATTAATATTTAGTATGTAGGCATGGAACTATTCTATACCATCAGTATAGGATTTTTTTTTTTACAATAATGGCTTAAGGAAAACAATGTATCAATAAAATATATATTGCTTTCTTGGTCAAATATAAGTTGATTCTATTTAATGCAGAAAATAAGATTATTTTCAGTCTGAGTGTCTTCACTATTGATAAAATAGGCTGTGGATGGGCTCCTCTAGCTAGAAGGACCATATGCACAAGAAACTGCTTGCAGTGAACATGACATATGTCATACCATGTGCCAAATACCATCCTAGATCTGGAAGTGACAATTTTCTCATATATACTGGCACTTCAAGCTCTGTAGCTATGGATTCATTGCTCCATAAGAGCTCAAATGTGTGTTTCTGAAAAGCTTGGTAGGAGATTTTCTGGCAATTAGCTATACTACATTTTATATTTCTTATCTAATATCCTTTAATTAATATGCTTTGTGAACTATTTTTGTTGTACCTCTCAAAGGTCAGACATGAGCTTGAATAATGTACTCTATAATCTTCAGATTTCTAAGGAAAATGGAACCATACCCTTGGACAAACAAAACAGATATAAACTTTGCTCCTTTATCTATGAAATTAACCTAGTTTCTCTAGAAAAGGAGGCTAATTCTACTGTCTCTATGTACCTTATTGTTCTAGTCAATTCACACACACAAAAAAATCCACATGCTGAATGGCCAACTGCCATATTTAGTAACTAATCTATTGATCAAAATATTTGTTTTTAAAAAGCAACTACTGATAAAGCTTCTAGCAATATATATGATGAGATGGTTTCTGATATATTGAGGATTCCTGCAAGGTTTTAGTTGACTGATTTTTATTTCAGAATTTTATATGGAAATTTTTCAGTTTATGCTGATGTTTCTCCAATTCTTTTATGTCATTTCTGCTTTTAGAAAATGTTGAGATTCATTTACTAATTTTCATGTAGTATACCAACATTAGTATGTGATTTCTAGCAATTGATAGCCAACATTTAACGTAGAACATGATTGTTCTTGTCTTTCCCTAATTCAAATTTCCTGTCTATTTAGCATATTTAAGGTTTTACTATTTTTAAGATTTAACCAAATTCATGTGGGGTTTTTTTAGCCATGTATTGCTCTTTTCACTCGTGCTTACTGTCTTTCCATTGTTATCATAAGTGGTAGTGATCCCTCCCATGCATTCTCACTTCCTCAGCATGACTTTGAAAGGTATGCAAGTTCTGTCTTGAATCTCTTTGCAAACAACTGCCATGTCAACACATCCCCCTTATTAGAACCCAGATTTTTTTGTGTGACGTGATTATTTTGGCCTCTTCTGATTTCTGTTACGCATGTCTAAAAGTTATTTACTTCTTATTTTTAAAATAAAGTGTAGGTACGTTTAGTATTCCACACCAATACCTTCAATTAGTACATAAGTCTTAATTTGTGTTTCTAGCAACAAAGGTTTACATTTCAATGTGATGTGATTTTTTTCACCTGCTTTTGAATATCCAAAGTTTTTGGCGAATGGATACAATTGGATAAATTGGCATGCTGGCTATTTGAAGAATTGGCCATTCACTTACTTGATCATTTATTGGACTGGTTTTGGGTAAATTGGTCTGCTTCCCTAGATCACGAATATCTGGTAATGAGGAAGGTGGAAGATGTGCATGTTCTATTCACACATATACACATTATGAGTTACTGTATTTTACATTATGAGTTACTGTATTTTTCTGCCTGCAATTCAAACATTGAATTGAAACTCCAAGTTTCAAGTATTATTCTGGGAAAGCAACATTTCTGCCTCATTTCCCCTAGTTGTCCACTTGGAAGTGTCTCCCGCAAACAAGTATTTCCAGCTTCACGCCAGATCATGGTTCACCTCAGTGTCAATCAAAGCGGAAAGTCTTAGACCTAGGAGTTCCAGTATGAGGCTTTTTCTTCTCTGAGAGCAACAGAGATGTGTGGAACAGACAACACTTCTTCCTGCAAGCTGTGACCTCCAGCAGTTAACAGGAATTGCAGTGTAGGACATAGAAATGTACAGCTGAGCAACACTAGTGGTTATTCCTAGATTCTGGGGGTAAATGACAAAGTTAAGCCCTTTAGAGGGAGAATTCTCTGGGTCTCGCTCAGTCCCAACCTGGCCCCTCACCTTCTAGCCTCAATCAAGCCACAGAAACCCACCTCATCTCCTTCCAGGTGTTTCTCCTGCTCACCCTGTCCCTCTGGAATCCCTTTCCTCTAGTCTGAATTTCAGTCCAAAGCAGCAGTACCCAGGCACAGCTGCACATTCAAGTCATCCAGGGAGCATATTTTAAATTTCAATGCCCAGACCTTACACAGAAATTAGTATTTGATTGTTTTGTGGGGGCCAGAAGTGCATTTTAAAGCCTGAAGTTCCCCAGATGATCCTGAAGTGCAGCTAAGCCTAAGAACACATGTCTACGGAGAGATTACCAAATCTTTCCACGTGACTTCCCACATTATAATCATACTGGGGAGGCACACTGCGGTAAACTGGGAAGGCTGCTGGGGGTTGGGGATGGTGTGATGGTTTGTGGGGACAGCAAGCAGTGAGAAGTTCTGCTTGACCAGATCTCACTCAGCCATTTAGCCAATGAAGCTCTACACCCATAAGCCATGTGTGGCATTCCTGTTTATTTGTGGGAAAAAGATTTGGTTGCTGTGATCTATGGTAATAATCAGGGGAGCTTCCACAGACCGGTCGGAGATGACTAATGACATCTCAGGTGCTGAACCACTGTCCAGCCCAGTACATGGTAGGCATGGCCCTCCCAGTATGTTTCGTTTGGAGATTACCCACTGCACACACACAATTTTCAAATTGTCCATGGACTTGCTAGAAAACATGTGCACTCAGAAGGGTAGAACCATGTAGGAATATGGGAACTATATGTTCCTCCTATTAGGTAGCCTAAACATAGACCCACAGGACACTTTCCATAATATTAACTGACTAGTTCAAATCTACTCATCCTGATCAGCAGCCATCAGTAAAAGCCCATAATCAAACTCATCAAGCAGTAAAATTTGAAGAATGGGGAAAAGGCTGCAACCTCACTGACAAGAAATGATTAATTTTAAAAGTTGCTGTCTTACTTGGGTAGGCAGGTAATACTCAATCATTCCTCCGCACTCAGATCAGAACTGGGATGGAGGAGGGGAAAGCCCAACACTGAGCGCTCAGATGCCACCGTGTCACCCCACAGGAGGCTAAACAGACAGCGCTGTTTAGGAAGAATCAGCAGCAGATTGTCCTGGATTTAAATAAATTGGCTTCATGGGGAGTGGGTACAGCACATGCTCACACATGAGCATGCCAGCACAACAAGCTGCAGAGCTTAAGGCAGGAAATACGGTAGCAATTGTGCACAGACCGTGTCATGGCCCTTTTCCTTGGCCAAGATATGGGAGCTGCCTTCTTTTTATGTAGGTCCTTTGGATACCATGTTAGGTCTTTATATACCATGTTGGGTCTTTGTGTATGGTTTAGATGATAGTAACACAAGCCCACTGGGTAAGCTGCCTCCAAACCATTTGAGACTAAGGCTGTCATGACTCTATCTTGTGCTTTTTAAATTTTCTTTGCTTTGCTTTTGTTCTGTTGTTGTTGTTGTTTGGTCTGAGCCACATTTTCACCTGTGAGAATTAGAGTACACAAGAGTTTCTATTATGATGCCTTTTAAAAAATATTGATGGCACCTGCCTATAGGTACAAGCAAAAAACAAAAGATTGGGAATGCATAGAATAACCCTTCCTGCAAGGAAAATTTGACAATGGGAAGCATGTCAATCTTTCCTTCTGTGTTAAATTCAGGTTTTGAGGCATAATGGTGCATGCTCTAGTTTCAGCTACTCAGGAGGCTGAGGCAGGAGGATTATATGAGCCCAGGAGTTTCAGACTGTAGTTCACTATGATTGCAGCTGTGAATAGCCACTTAACTCCAGCCTGGGCAATATTGCAAGACCCTATCTCTCTCTAAAAAAAAAAAAAAAAAAAAAAAGGCAAAAAAATTCAGACTTTTGTGTCCAGGAGATAGCATTATCCATGCATGCCATCCTAAGTAGTAGAATAATCAGAGGGATAATAATCAGCCGGGATTAGCTGATGAAAGCTCAAATTAAAAATGTAGCTTACTTGGAGTAGACATTACCTTTCCTTTTCCTAGTTTCAAATGTTATATCGTTTACTGAAAGTTGAGGAACCATGAGTCTTATTCAGTCAGAATATTGATCCAAGGAATTGATCCCCTCTGTTTGTTAATGTTGGCCTTTGCCCTGTTTTCCCTAACAGAACAAATGTGGCTCAGGTTGAAATTATTGGTGGATTATATGATAAAAGTAGAAAAACTTTGGTTACTTCACTGCAAAAATATGGGACTCCATGTGAGACAGAAGTTGACTGCTCTGCAGGATATCACAAAGGTCAAATATAAGGCTGTCTCAAACCAAACAAAAAATTAGGTGAGGTGAATGGTGATCCAGGTACCCCCTGGCTTAGTCTACTCCCCTTGAGTTCCTCAGAATCCAAGGAGAGCTGTGTAAAGTAAACTGGGCATCCTTCCCAACCCGAAGAGGGTCAGGCTGCAGAAAAAAGCAAAATTGGAACTGTATCTGTCTAGGCATAAGAGACAACTTGGGAAGATGGGAGCAATCCCACAAAGCAAGAGCTGCCATGATTGACCCAAACTTTCTCCAATCTCACTTAAAAAATGCAATACAAGGCTGGGTGTGGTGGCACATGCCTGTAATCTCAGCACTTTGGGAGACCAAGTCGGGAGCATTACTTGAGGCCAGGAGTTCAAGACCAGCCTGGGCAACATTGTGAGATCTCCATCTCTACAAGTTCTTTTTCATTAGCTGGGCATGGTGGCATGCACCTGTAGGCTTAGCAACTCTGGAGGCTGAGGCAAGACGATTGCTTGAGCCCAGGAGTTGGAGGGTGCAATGAGCCATGTTTGCACCACAGCACTACTGCACTACTGCACTACTGCACTCCAGCCTGGGCAACAGAGAGAAACACTGTCTCAAAAAATAAAAAGAAAAGAAAAAGGCAATATTACATGACCTAGAATTTTATGTTTACTCAATTGTTGTAATTATTTGATGCTGTTTGGCAGAAAAGATTCCCCTGTTATTATGTAAAGAAATGAGCCCAGGGCAAAGACAGGATAAGGTGCAGCACAATAGAGTTGCATTGTCATTTAATGTTTAAGATCACCACTCCAATTTCCTGACAGAAAGGTGATCTGAAACATCAAATCTCTGATTGCTCTAGGAGGATCGCAATGTATGTATCTGAAAGAGGCCATGAAAATGACTCTCATCCTAGAGGGATATATGGAATAATTTCCTCTGAGCTCCAAGTGGAAGGTAAAATAGAAGGAACACTGGAGATGTGGCATATCAGCAATTATCTATTGCAAGAGCAGTGCACATTTGCAAGTAAGGGAGCCAATGAATCACAAAGAGTTCACAGCACAGGCTGTTTTTATTCTAACCAGGTAGCTCAATCCCTTTAATTGTTCCGGTCAGAACCTTACTATTGACATTTCTAGAGTGTACTAAAATGAAACAGAAACAAGGAAATTTGCTTTTTGGCCCCGTGGCATTAAGTGCCAAGAAAGTTTAATTTTGGAGGTACTGTTACAACAACTAACATAGCACTGGGGACACGGAAGAAATCAGACCCATTTGCTCAAGGAAACAAAAACAAAAATGTTCATTGAAACATTGTCTATAACAACTCAAAATTAGAAACAAGACTAAAATGTCCATCATCTAGCTAAATGAATTGCATGAATGCTCCATAGAACATGATAGGGAAGGCAAAATAAATAAATTTGAGCCATGTGTTTCAAAATCATAATATTGAGCCAATAAAAGCAGTTTACAGAATGGTACTCCATAAAATGTCACTTGCTAAAAATCTATATTTTATTTATGGATGTATGTGTTTAATAATGATAAAATGCATGCATAGAAGTGATAAACAACACATTTAAGGTAGCACTTACCTTGAAGGAGACCTCTGGCCTCCTCCAAGGTGAATGGGAAGGGGAGAAAGGGATACCCAGGTGACTGCAATTGTTTCTGCAGGTTTTATTTCTTTGAAATAACTAAAACAGGTTTAGAAAATGTCAAGATTTCATTGAACTCATTGGTGAGCAGGTATTCAGTGTTATTTTCTATACTGCTCTGCATGTTTGAAATATGCCATTAAAAAAAATACCAGAAAACAGTGTGTGTTATGGGGCGGGCAGATTACAGTAGAAGATAGCAATCTGCAAAAAAAAAATGGGCAAGAAACAGAACAAAGTCATTTATGATGGATAAGAGTCACTGTTTCTGGGTTTAGCTCTTAGGTTTGATAAAGAGGTAGTCACTTTTAGAAGAATAGAGTGGAAGAATTGCATTATCACAGTGAAAGCTTATACCATTCTTTCAGTGTTGCATTGTAAAATTCATCATTAAATAAGAAAAGAAATAAAGGAAAAACCAAAAAATGTGTCATAAATGGGGTCTTTTTATACAGCAATCAAATTAGAAAGACACATAAAAGTTAGAAGATGTTGCATGGGTAGATTGATGAGAGAGGAAATTTGGATTAGAGGAAGGAAATGTATTACAATTATTAGAAAAAGAATTTGTAAAGTTAGTGAATTTAGAGAAAAGTGTATATGTTACCAAAATATTTTAGGGAAAAAAATACGAGGAGAGAAAACAACAAGAAGTGTAGAAGTTTTGCATTTTTGCAACAAAAGAAAAGAGAGAGAGAGAGAGAGAAGAGGCACAAAAGGACTGTAGGAATTTAGGCCAATTAGGTTCCAGTTTTCTCTAAAAGAAACTACATCTGTCTTTGCCTTCACCGGACTTCTTTCCTTTTTGATAGCATTTTACTAAGAAACCACCTGAAAAACAATAACTTGTTCTTCAAGGTACAGAAGCACTTTATGAAGGTGGTTCCACCTCACAGGAAAGTTGGAGAAACCATGAACAGGGATGTGTGGATGAAACAAAATGTCAGAGTGAGGAGGCGGAGAGGAAAACAAGGTCCTGGCTCTGGATCCAGATCACCAGTTGTGCCCTTGGTATTGCTGCTGGGAACACCCTTGGCCTGGTCATTCTTCTTCAGAGGAAATATACGCTCTAGAAAAGTCTCTTGGATTTTTTGCAGTGTCATGGTATTTGTTCATCAGAACATAAAATGCAAAATATGCCGAAAGACTCTTTACCAATCCAATAAGTAAGCAAGCAAACAAACAAAAACCCTCAAGCCTGCTTCGTTTAGTTAGTTTAGTGAGTGTCCTGTGTAAGCCAGCAAGCAACTAGAAGTTGGAATCCAGAGCAGAACAGCGAATTAATGCCCCCACTTCCACAAGAGCTCAAGCAAGTGTGCACACAGAGTTAGGAGGGGCAGCCTGCAGAGAAATCTGGAAACCATACTCATCTTCTACAGAAGGGGCCAATGCAAGTCCTCTCCGCCTCTTTCTCTACCGGCTCGGTCCTCATCAATTTTTTCCAAAATAGCCCAGCACAGAGTATGAGACAAGAGTGGCAGACACTCACTCCAGCTCCTCCACCAACTATGTGACTTTGAGGCCCAGCAAGGCTGAGGGCCTTGATCAAAACCCCACAGGCAGTTACTGGCACGTCTCCATTATCGCTCCTCTTTATATACCACTACCTTATTTGAAAAATGACATTTTTTCCTGGCAAAAATTGACAAATAAATGATTGTCTCGTTCTTTTTAATTAGTTTAACTAACTAAACAGAACAGATTTAAGGAGGGTTTTTTGTTTGTTTGTTTTTTGCTTATTGGACCGGCAAGAGTCTTTGGGTATATTCCTCAATTTTTGCTCCAATAACCAAATTCCAAATTTCTTCTTGAGTATATTTTGAGATTTAAAAAGCCTTCCTAAACTTGGTCAAAATGTTTTAATTGCATTCAAACAGCCCATACTATGTTATCACATGGCAAAGGCGAAAGTAATTGAGGCTGAATGAAACAGGATGCTTGCTCTATTTTTTTTTAAGGAAACATACACACATGGAGAATCTTTAAAAGAATAGAATGTTTGAGTTCGGTGCTCTGGTAACAAAAAGCTACTCTGTTTTAGCATTTATTTATTAGTCATGCTCAATGCTGACTACACAGGCAGATCACCTGGAGAGCTTTGAAAATATCCTGATGCCAGGGCACCATCCCTGACCAATTAAAGCGATCTCTCTGGACGTAGGCACTAGTCATTGGCAAATTTTAAAAACTCCCTAGGTGATTTCTAATATGCAGTCAGGGTTGAGAACCACTGATTTAGACATTGCTGTCCCAATTAATATTTAAATAGTCACAGCCCGTTAGCTCCACTAATCCAGTTGCATTACCACTGGCATATAAAAGATTATTTTTTAAATACCATATGAAAAGGAAGATCAATGTGCTCATGAAGTACAAGTTACTCTGTAATCCTTCTGATGAACTGTCCATTCTGGGAGTCCTCTGGTGTTTCAACTCATTGCCTGGGCTTTTGTAGAACTGAAAGTGTTAATCCCTTTTCACGGACTCTAGTGCAAACCTTGATATTGAATAAGCCACTGAGTTGTGTGCTTAAGATCTTTGCTTCATTAAGTCACCAGATATTCCTGGCAGCAGAAGAGTGGCAAGATGTCAACCTGAGCTTTGCTGAGCCAAAAGAATTAGCTTTTACCGTATTTCTAAAGATGAATGTGCTCTTACAGCATGTCCATTAGCCCCGATACTCTAATGAATGTATGGCTTGACAGACACAATAATTGGCATAGTTCAGAGTGTAAGAGAATCAATTTGATGAATCAGAATAAGGTCAAGTGAAAGAAGAAACAAGGATTTAGTTTGCACATATTTCTAACCATAGCAACACGAAAGATTAAATAGTAAAAAGCAGGATTAGGTAGTCTTTGATAATCCATCAGTGTGGGGCCCTCTCATTTCATTAATACTAATCAATAGAAAGGTGGCTGCACTATAAAACAGTGGCACTCAAGTTCCATAGGAGTCCCTGCGTATCGTAGCAATGTCTTTTTTTTTCTTTAGAAGTCTGGGAATCTTATCTGTGGTAGCTAATCTCTGGAATTTCTGGCCTTTTCTTGTCATTACCACCCAATGAGATAATTCACTTGGAATAGTAGATGATTTTATTTCCCCACTGGGTTGATCATCACTTTTTCTCTGAAAATATCAGCCCTGACCTTAAATGTATCAGGGCTTTCCCTGTTGTCTATGGAAACATTTATAGCACTCAGGTATAATTCTTCTGATTGAAATATGTTTTGCTTCCACTCTTCTGTGAAACAATAAAGGCAGATTGCAGAGTGAGCCCTTTTATTCCTCCTAAAAGGACCTGCTGTGAACTACAAAAGAGAAATACAAAAGTAAATCACTTAAAACTAACATGAGACCTGCTCACTCCTGCTGGGTCATACTAAAAGAGACTTCCTTCTTTCCTGGCAGTAACTAAGGGAGGTCTAATTTCTAACCAAGCTTGACATGTGTCTGAGACAAAGTTTTAGTCATGCTTGGCTTCCCCTTCTCAGGAATCTCTTGTTTAATTTAACTCGATGACTTTGGATTGTAAAGGAGGAACTGATCCTAACCCTGAGTTAGATGAAAAGAATCCAAACAGAAACTTAAAACCATTTCTACCTCCTCTGCATTCCAACTTTGCCATAATGAAGAAAAACAAATCAAGCTAGAAGAAAGGGATCTCTTTCCCTGATGGAATCAGAGATTTGAGGGTTAAAAAACTGGAATTGATTGTGATAAGCTATTTGTAATTTTTGAAAGGTGCTTTTAACGACTGATAACTATCTCATGGCCTATTTTTTTAATAAATTCAAAACAGATTTGGCTTAAAAACACACGCAGAGAGAAAGTTGATGGGTATGCTACTGACGGGCAGGGATGATGGGCAAAGCTACAGGGTTATAATGCTGAGCTAGTTAAAATAATACAGGCTAGATCTCATCTTCTTTAGTTACCCACCTCTGTATTTTTTCAATTGGTCAATTAACAAAAATGTTTCATATGAGTACTAAGTTCTTCATATTATAAGACATACAGAAAAGTTATATGGCCACTTCTACCTCAAGCAGCTTAACTTCTGCTGGAGAGATCAAAACACCTTTAAACAAGTTATGTTTTAGCAGTGGCAAAGACTGTCGGGCTATGTTTAAGGGAATTGTGAATTATAGAGTCCACTGCCTTCTCTTCTGTATTTCAGCAGTTTCCTACTTCACAAAGTTAAGGGACAATTCGACTTGCGCCTATTTGGGGACTGGTCCTTATATCCTTGGGAAAATTCTCTCTGTAAATTATTCTTCATTTTATGTCAGACGAACCCAATCCAACCCAATCCAATATTCTCTGGTGGCTTTCACAGATTTTTGACCCCATTGTGAGAAATGTATTTTACATCATGATATCACACACACTATAGTCATGTAACTGATAGAAAATTTTGATGAAACTGTTGTAAGCTTTACAATGCATGATCCCCTCTGACACTTTCTATTTGATTTAACTTTATTATACTTCCTTTAAAAAAAAACCCTACTGATCATGACCCACTGAATTGATTTTACAACTCACGAATGGGGTCATCCTGCTACAGTTTAAAAAACGTTATTTCAGAGTCTAGATCTTTATGTGGAATGGGCCTAGTGAAATGAGTCATGGACTTAAGGATCAGACACCCCTTAAATAAATTACAACTAGTTTTCAAACAGGGGCTTTAACAATATGAGTTCGCTTCATAAGCACCTGTAAGCATGGGTCATAGATATACGCTTGAATCAGCCCTAAGTCCTTATGCACTTCATACTTTCAGCTTGAGTGAGTCAGAGATTTGTTTTTCCAACTTTGCAACCTTCTGGGCACTACCTCCAGCTTCTAATATTAAAACTGAAGCTTCATTAGACAAAACTCGTTTTGATATCTGGCTTCCACCACAGTCCTAGTGTTGCTACTTAGGGTCAATTTAAAGAAATAAAGTGCCCCTGGGCATGAACAATCCGCTGGTTTTCTCATCAGGCTCCACAAACTCAAGGGCAGACCTCTCCAATACACTTCTCGGAAATATGAAGATCTTTAAAACATTTGGCCTTAGGATCCTAAAATTGTGGATATCTTGAACTGAAATTAAAATTAAAGAGATAGAAGGGGAAGATAAAATAATCTGTCTTAATGCTGAAGACCGAATCCAATATTCAAATGCATAAAATTTGTAATGAAAAAAATATCAAATTACTTTCAGTCCAAGGGCAGCAGAAATTCCTTGTTAACAAAAGAAGCACATTAGAGATAGTCTGTGTTATTACAGGAAAGATACATTTTATCTCATTATTTACACAGGGGACACAATTAACCAATTGGATTAGTAATGGACCTAGTTTTTTTTTTTTTTTTTTTTTTTTTTGGCAGTTGCAAGATTTAATAGAGTGAAGTAGAGTGAAAACAGAGCTCCCATACAACGGGAGGGGACCCAAAGGGGGTTGCCGTTGCTGGCTCAAATGCCTGGGTTTATATCCCGATCCTTGTCCCTCCCACTGTGCTCTCAGGCAATAGATGATTGGCTATTTCTTTATCTCCTGCTTTTGCCTAATTAGCATTTTAGTGAGCTCTCTGATTGGTTGGGTGTGAACTAAGTTTCAAGCCCCGTGTTTAAAGGTGGATGCGGTCACCTTCCCAGCTAGGCTTAGGGATTCTTAGTCGGCCTGGGAAATCCAGGTAGTCCTGTCTCTCAGTCCCCACTCTCAACAGGAAAACCCAAGTGCTGTTGGGGAGGTTGGCCAATGAACGCTCTAACTGCTTCCTGTTGAACTGGGGTGTAGTAGGCGTTGTGCAGTTGAGATTTCCTCAGGAGGGGTGCCTTCGGTGTCATTAACATCAGAGCATGGGCTGGCAGGCCGGTAATGGACCTAGATTTTTATCATTTGTTTGCAGTCTGACATGACAGGTGGAAAATATAAAGATTATCATTCATTTAGCAAACACCTATTGAGCATTTCCTGCATACCAAGCACTATCCTACGCTCTGAGGAAGCAGATGAGCAAGCCAGGCACTGTCATAAAGATCTCTAAGACCTTAAACCATAAAAACCCTAGAAGAAAACCTAGGCAATATCATTCAGGACATAGGCATGTGCAAAGACTTCATGACTACAACACCAAAAGCAATTGCAACAAAAGCCAGAATTGACAAATGGGATCTAATTAAACTAAAGAGCTTCTGCACAGCAAAAGAAACTACCATCAGAGTGAACAGGCAACCTACAGAATAGGAGAAAATTTTTGCAATCTATTCATCTGACAAAGGGCCAATATCCAGAATCTACAAGGAACTTAAACAAATTTATAAGAAAAAAAACAAACAACCCCATCAAAAATTGGGCAAAGGATATAAACAGACACTTGTCAAAAGAAGACATTTATGTGGCCAACAAACATATGCAAAAAAGCTCCTCATCATTAAAGAAATGCAAATCAAGACCACAATGAGATACCATCTCACACCAGTTAGAATGGCGATCATTAAAAAGTCAGGAAACAATAGATGCTGGAGAGGATGTGGAGAAATAGGAATGCTCTTACACTGTTGGTGGGAATGTAAATTAGCTCAACCATTGTAGAAGACAGTGTGGCGATTCTTCAAGGATCTAGAGCCAGAAATACCATTTGACCCAGCAATCCCATTACTGGGTATATACCCAAAGGATTATAAATCATTCTACTATAAAGACACATGCACACATATGTTTATTGCAGCACTATTTACAATAGCAAAGACTTGGAACCAACCCAAATGTCCATCAATGATAGACTGGATAAAGAAAATGTGACACATATACACCATGGAATACTATGTAGCCATAAAAAAGGATGACTTCATGTCCTTTGCAGGGACATGGATGAAGCTGGAAACCATCATTCTCAGCAAACTATCACAAGAACAGAAAACCAAACACCACATGTTCTCACTCATAAGTGGGAGCTGACCAATGAGAACACATGGACACAGGGAGGGGAACATCACACACTGGGGCCTGTTAGGGGGTGGGGGGCAAGCATTAGGGAAAACATTAGGACAAATATCTAATCCATGTGGGGCTTAAAATCTAGATGATGGGTTGATGTGTGCAGCAAACCACCATGGCACACATATACCTACGTAATAAACCTGCATGTTCTGCGAGTGTATCCCAGAATGTAAAGTACAACTTTAAAAAAAAAAAAAAATCTGTATTTGCCTGGCATGGTGGCTCTCACACCTGTAATCCTAGAAATCTGGGAGGCCAAGGTGGGCAGATCACTTGAGGTCAGGAGTTCGAGACTAGCCTGGCTAACATGGCAAAACCTCGTCTCTACTAAAAATACAAAAATTAGCTGGGCATGGTGGCAGGCGCCTGTAATCCCAGCTACTGAAAAGACTGAGGCAGAAGAATCGTTTGAACCCAGGAGGCGGAGGTTGCAGCTAGCCGAGATCACACCACCGCACTCCAGCCTGGGTGACAACAGGGAGACTCTGTCTCACTAAATAAATAAGTAAATAAATAAGGTCTGTATTTCACTGGGTGAAGGCAGCCTAAGCACAAGACGAATAAATAAGGGAGGCGAGCACTCTTAATGGTAAGGGTATGGAGTTAATTGAAAGAGGTGATATGATGTCGTATGCGCTACTACCGACAGATTGGTTAGGGAGAGCCTCTCTGCAAATGTGACGATGTAATCAACAGGTGTGTGACAGTGGAGGGTGGGCACGGAGTGAATGGAGGAATAAGCAGTGCCCACAGAGGAACAGGCCTGCGGGGTGAGTGGTACCAGGGTGTAGTAGGCAAGACGGGGAGCAGTGCAAGATGATGTATGGGAGAAGGCGGGGATCACATCATGTTTGGATTGTATCTTAAGTCGTATTAAAAGCCTTTACAGTGTTTCAGGCTAATCTGACCCTACTTTTAAAAGACCACCCTGATTGTCATGTGGAGAGTGAATTGCAGGGAAATCAGAGTGGAAGCTAGGAGGCCAATTAGAAAGCAGCTGTGGTAGCCAGGAGAGAGACGCCATTACCTTAGACTAGGGTGGCAATGGCAGGAGCTTTATTACTTGCTGATAATGGATGATGTAGCTGATCTGAGGGTGAAGGTAAAATGATGCACATAAAAAGCGATCTGCGTGGCATGTCATTCTGTGAATGCCTCAAGAATAAAGCAGAAAACAAACACAGGGATAGAGATTTCACCTCTCATTCCTGTGTACATTTTCAAGATGCGAACAATTGTCATTCTGGCATTTTCTTTGCACTGAAAGTCTCAGAAACCACCATTGTTCTCAGAATCCTTGTTAAACTAGGGTATCATACATGATAGGGCTCAGGATAAAATGGGCTTGAGAATTGTTCATCAAAGAGGCTTGGTTCCATAAAGAACTCACCACAAGAGAGTAAGGGATTAAAATGCTGAAAAGAAACTGGGAGAACTGAGAGAGAAAAACAGTAATTAAGAAACAAATTATGAACAGAAGTTTCTAGAAAGTCAAGAAAGAACGAGGAAACAGAAAGAAAATTTAAAACGTACCCAAATGCTCTCATCAAAACTCTTCTTAAGCCAGCAAGCAGCAATATCGAACTATGACTTCTGCAAGTCAGGATGGTATTTCAAAAGGCCCCCAGAAATCATCGAGCCTTCAAAAACATTTGTAGAATCAGATTGAATTCAACTGAATTTTACAGAGAAGGAATTTGTGCCTTTATCCTCCCTAAGAGAGCTTCGTTGGTGATTTCAACTCCATGCTAACCACAAAGTTTGATGCATTAAAATAATAATCTAATTTCAAAAGTGCCCAGGAATAAGTCTCTGCCATCCATTTCTCTCTATGAGTTTATGTTCTGGAAATTTCTTTGTAAACTCCTTTTGTTATTCAATATGTGGGGATATACCTTCTTGTTATAAATTGACATTCATTGAGAGTTAAATTTTCACAGTTGGAGGGTTTTTGCACCTTAGGTTACTTTAGAAACCATTACTCAGATTACCTTTAAGTTTCGTTACTTAGTTAACAAATTATCCCTATTTCCTCCTCTTCTAGACTCACATTTTTATAGTTGAAACCGCTCTTCCTTGAGGCATATACTTCATTTTGTCCCTACTTTGGCTGGTTGCCTTTTCCCTTCATAGTAACCAGAATTAATTTTAATCAGAATTTCTCCTCTACAGGTTTCCTTAACATCAACATTATAGTAATGTAGCTTTTTATTTCAAAAAGAAATGTAGTTATGATTCCTTGGGCTGTGACGTACATAATTTCCGTAAAAGAAGCTTTTATAAAAGCCAAGGTATTCTGTGTCTTTTTTTTCAGTGCTCACTTGATCACATTTTATAAATACTTTCAGGTCTATGCCATTTATAACACCACGTATTTCTTGTCCACTTAAACCTGACTCATTGCACTTGGCTCATTCCTAGGACTAATATCCAAAAAGGCTAAAACCACGGGAAGCAGGAAACTGCTAGAGAAGGGATTCTTCTTACACCAAGAGCCAATCTCTTGTTCTTCTCAGCTATGCTGTGATTATCCCAATCAGTGTCTCACAAGTTAAACATACAAGTTTCAGCTCTCTATTCATCTAACCGTTCTTAGAAAAAAAACTTTTCCCATCCCATCTGTTCTTTATGATTGGCTCTTCAAAACGTAAGATTAAGTAGGACAAAGAGGATCTTATATGTATAATTTAAAATAAATGGGATTTGAGACCTAAATTATTCAATTAATTGCTTAATTGTTCACTTTCAACTGAGAGAGTGATTAAAGAAGAGGCAGAAGAAAAGAGAAGGCTTCTATAAATAAAATACAATTTTTTTGAGAGCCTGACAGAGGAGTTTTAAAAATAAACCCAAATTGTTCAATTGTCTCTACATTTTGACAGGAGTATAACCTCAAACAAAAATTGCGAAAAAGAGACTCTTAGCTATTCTGGGGGCCATTCTCTCCCATAACATGGTCAGTAGGATCTTATTACCTTTGCATAGCTGACAGTGGCAGGCAAAAAAAAGAAAGAGAAAAAAAAAAACCCACCCTAAAATTGAACAATATAAAACAAACAAAAACTAATGGATAAAATCTGCACTTCTTGTATGCTGCAGTTGCCAAAATTATAATGCATAACAGTCTATTTTTTTCTAAATTAAACAAGACTCTTTGTGTCTGCCCTCTAGGGAAGGTTAATTAATTCATATCAGGGGAGAAATAATTCCTCTGGCTCCTTCCTTCCCCTTACAGATGGTGGAGGAGGGGAGATTGGGACAAGACAGAGCAGTCTGTCCATAGGCAAGCACAGGGTATCAGGGAGTATTTTAATATGCAGATTTAGGCTCGGAGAGACCCCGAATGCTGCCCTTGATAAGGTAGAAGAGATTTGTTGGAAAACATGGTGTTTCCAGGAGCCAGGAGAAAGGAGAGAGATTGAATGAGAGCCAAATGCATTGGAGGCTAGAGACTGTCAAAGAGAGTTACTCAAGGATTTTAGACAATCTGTGAATTTGCCAAATAATCAATTATAAGTTGTTTGTATTACAATGGCTCCTACATCTTACATATGCATTAATAAAGTTCACTATACATGTGGACTTTTTAATGGGCAGGGGGGCTGGGGATCAAGGAAGAGGAACATTGTCACATTTGGAAAACCGAGGCATACAATAGGGTGGCACACTTGGAATAGCAAAGTAACTCATAAAATTGGCAGCTGCAGTTGAAGCCAGAGATGCCTAAAGAAACCAGAGAAGGATGCTAGAGTTCCATGACATATGGGTTTGGCTTCATCAAGACAATGTCACTTGCATTTAAATATAAAGAAGAAAGAAGTAAAGACAGGAAAAGACAGGGAGCTGGAGAAGAAGTGAGGAAGGAAGGAGAAAAGGAAGAAAGCGAGGAAGGAAGGAAGGAAGAGATAAAGTTACCTCACTGAAATTTCAATATTTGTCCCTAGGATCTTGAGATGAAATTAATACTCTCTATAAATCATAAACTTTCTGGCACCACCATCTGACTAATACAGTACACCCCCGATGCAGTTTGTCTCTGTGCCCCCACCCAAATCCCATGTCAAATTGTAATCCTCATTATTGGAGGAGGGGCCTGGTGGGAGGTGACTGGATCATGGGGTCAGATTTCCCCTTGCCGTTTTCATGACAATGAGTGAGTTCTCATGAGACCTGGTTGTTTAAAAGTGTGTAGCACCTCCCCCTTTATCTCTTCCTCCTTCTCCAGCCATGTAAGTCATGCCTGCTTCCGCTTCACCTTCTGCCATGATTGTAAGTTCTCTGAGGTTTCCCCAGCCATGCTTCCTGTATAGCCTGTGGAACTGTGATTCAATTAAACCTCTTTTCTATGTGGTACATATACACCATGGAATGCTAGGCAGCCATAAAAAGGAACAAGATCCTGTCCTTTACAGGGACATGGATGGACCTGGGAGCCATAATCCTCAGCAGTTTAACACAGGAACAGAAAACCAAACACCGCATGTTCTCACTTACAAGCGGGAGCTTGTAACAGTGAGAACACATGGACACAGGGAGGGGAACAATACACACTGGGGCCTGCCAGGGGAGCAGGAAGAGGGAGAGCATCAGGATAAATATTAATAGCTAATGCATGCTGGGCTAATACCTAGGTGATGGGCTGATAGGTACAGCAAACCACCATGCCACACATTTACCTATGTAGCAAACCTGCACATCCTGCACATGTATCCTGGAATTTAAAATAAAATAAAAATTAATTTAAAAAAAAACTCTTTTCTTCATGAATTACCTATCTCGGGTAGTTCCTCTTAGCAATGCAAGAATGGACTAATATACCCACTTATCCACAAGCCATCAAAATACATTTCAAGACTGTTGGTGGATGCCTAAATCTGTGGAAAGCACCAAACGCTATGCATACTATGTTTTTTCCTATATGAACATGCTTATGAGAAAGTTTAATTTATAGATTAGGCACAGTAAGAGATTAACAGTAATAACTAATAATAAAATACAATAATTACAACCATATACTATAATAAAAGCTAAATGAATGTGGTGTCTCTCTCTCTTTCACTCCCTCTGTCTAAAAATATCTTCTTACACTGTGCTCATTTATTTTCTGACCATGACTGACAGAAAGTAACTGAAACTGCAGAAAGAAAAACTGTGTATAATGGGGAACAACTGTATAGCATCAGCCCAGAGGCTGAATGGCCTGGCCTTATAAAATTGGTCCCACTTTAATAAGGGTTATTTAGGCAGATACTATAATTACATTTAAATTGTTTTCCATACACCATTAATCAATATCATTTTTTCCACAGGTTTGCTGGTTTCATAAACAATAGTTCTGTTTCTTCTATTTGGTTTTCCCCACTTTCCAATAAGAACCATATTGTGCTTTAAAGATGTGTTAAAATGGCAGGCATGGTGGCTCACACCTGTAATCCCAATACTCTGGGAGGCTGAGGTGGGAGGATCACTTGAGTCCAGCAGTTCAAGACCACCCTGGGCAAAATAGGGAGACCTCATGTCTACAAGTAATTTTCAAAGATTTCCGGTGTGGTGGCACGTATCTGTGGTCTCAGCTACTCAGAAGGCTGAAACAGGAGGATCACCTAAGCCAGGGAGGTTGTGGCTGCAGTGAGCCATGATCACTCACACCATGGCACTCCCGCCTGGGTGAGAGACCCAGTCTCAAAAAAAATAAAAGTATGTTAAATACAAAGTCTGTCTCTTCGTTCAACCTAATTTTGCAATAATGGAGTTGAAATAACAAAAAGTGAAACTCATAAATCCTATTGCAAAATGACTTGAATTTTGTAAGCCTAGATAGGGTGATCTGTCTGTGTCTGTGTTTGTGTGTGTGTGTCTGTCTGTATGTATGTGTATATATATACACATACATGTATATATATACACGTATATATGACATGAACCATATTTTTTCATAACTTTTGGAGTTGGAGAAACAATGACTTGACAAAATTTAGTACGCATGGTATGTAGCTTTGTGTTTTTCTATAGCAGAAAAGTTGGCAAACTCCAACCTTTGGACCGAAAAAAAAAAAAAAAACTTTACTGGACTTATTCATTCATTCACTCTACAACAGCAGATGTAGTTGCAACAGATACCACTATATGGCCCAAAGAGGCTAAAATTTTTGCTAAATGGCCCTTCACAGAAAAAGTCAGCAGACAACTGCCACAGCACATTATCACCAATAGTTATTACCACGGTCTGTGTAGGTGCTCAAAAATATTTAATGAAAATCTGAATTATATAAAGGTTTATTAAGGTTAAAACAGCCTGGAATTTTTCTCTCTGCCCTTCAGATCCATTCTTTACTCTTAGCTAGCTCTGAGCCCTGGAAGATCACCCTGTATGGATGCAACAGCAACAGGGTCCTTTTCGCATAATTTCCTGTTGGATGTGGGTGCTCATCAAGGGGAATTCAAAGGGTGGAAGGTTTAAGGTGCTCCCACCCACAGGTGCCTTCCAGCCTAGCAGCTGTTGAGTTGGTTGTATCCCTCCATGCTCCTGTCTGTCAGTCCCCTCTGAAGTTCCAGCCACTTGTTATGGGTTATGGTCACTACTCCTTTTCCTGAGCTCCTCAGACCTAGCATAAGGTCTGGCAGATCTTGGTAGGGGGGCTTCACGATTCTTTGTCAGTTTTCCTGCTCTCATATGCAAAGATGTTGTTTGGTAAGGTCTCCTGGGTTACCCCACTGGAGTGGGCATTTTTCTTCAGGGACCTTGACTGAGGCACAAAGTAAACTTCCAATGCCTGTACCCATGTAGATGTGGACTTAAATACTGTGTATTTCAGTGACTAGCTGTGTAACTTTGAGAAAGTTCTTTTACTTCCCTAGCCTTCCCTGAAAGAGACAGATAATAATACCAACTGCAAGGAATAGTTGCAAGAATTGAGTGGTATGTTGATAAAGTGCTTAATACAATGTGGGACACTCAGGAAATTCTCAATAAATAGCATAAATGGCAACTAGTATTGTTATTCAGTTTAAACATCTATGACATTCCCACATTAAGAAAAAAAATTTCAAGAATTAAGTAAAGAATGCATCAGGAGGTTAATATTATCTTAATAACTTTATAGTCAATTCTAACATTATTTTTTCTTCAAGTATTTTGCTTCAAATGACTACATTAAAGCAGTGATTCTCAATATGCAACAATTCCCTCCCCTTCTCCCACCCAGGGGACATTGGCAATGTCTGGAGACATGTTATATTGTAATAATGGTGTGAGGATATGCTACAAGCATCTAGAGGGGAGAAGTCAGGGATGCAACTAAACATCAAGCAATGCAGAGGATGGTCTCTTGAAACAAAAAATTTGCTGGTCCAAAATAATGAGAAACCCTAAATTAGTGGGATAATTTTAAGCCAACTTTTTGGGGAGCCCAGAAGAGTGAGGAATCCAGTCAACTTCATATTCCATACACTTTCCAATTTGTAATAGCTTTCCATGGTAAGTATGGGGTTGAGAATAAAGTTTTTCTAATATTTCAATGCTAACAGGAAATATTAGTCATAAATAGGCAAATCCCTTAAAAAACTATTTAAAAAACTTTTAAAGCAATAAAATTTCCACTGCTCATTAAACATGAAAGTGAGCCAGTGGTATTAACATCCATTTTAATAATTTTAAAATGGAAGAAAGCAATTATGCACTTTGTTCATCATCACAAAATTTAATCATAATACAAGTGGCCTCAGTTATTCATTTTCTCTTCTTCCCCATCTTCTCTCCCATTCTATGGCCTCTTCCTCTAAATCCTACAACACAGCAATGCATTTCTGCTGAGCTACATCACTTTCCACTTTGCCCCGCAATTTCACACGCTACACATGTATGGAGTCTTTCAGCAATCAGTCAAAGAAGCAGAGTATTTTTGTTCATTTGGTTTTGGTTTTATGGGGTGGGGATGTTGTTTTGGGTGTTGTTTAGTTTTTTGTTTGTTTGTTTATGAAGTGGACAGGCACTCTTCCCACTTGTTGTGTTGTGTCTTATCAGTGTTGGTACCAAGGCAGTGCCTGATAGATTCCCTAGTCAATCAGTGCTTTCAGTTTTTACTTAAAGCCATCCTTCCCAGCAAGGTTTCTTACACACACACTTCACAGAACTCAGAATCCACAGGAAGGAGGCCACAGGACTGGCCTGGAAGACACCTCAGCTACAAACGAGACTCCATGCCGAACTCAAAATCTCTGCTTCCTTCTGAAGATGAAGTCTTTGTTATTGGGTCAAGCTTGACTCCTCCTCTGCCTTTCTCAGAAGGCATCCTCTCCCAGGAAATTTCCTCCATCCTTTGTCCTTCACGCAATGAGGAGGCAGTGCCCTGCAGGGTTTCAGAGATGACCAGACATGTCTGTATCCAAGGGTTCTGGCTCAGGCAAGACCCTAGCTCATGGTATTTATCATATTCTGACCTCTCACATAATCAAAGCCATAAGCTTCAACCCTCCCTGACCCCCAAAATTGCTTAGTAGACCAATATTTTGCTTGCTGAACTCTTTACTAACTCTGATTTTTATCAAATAATCATTATCCAAATATTTGATAAAAAATTAATACCATCATAGAAGTCTGCCAAGTGAACATGTTCAATGGACACCATGGAATATACCGAGAAAGAGGCATTCGGATGATTCCTCAGGTAAGTGCCTTTATTATGCAACTTTAGGGAAAATACAATAAAACCCTGTTAAGAATTGCCTTCCTATACCATTAATCCAATTATACTCTGGGACAAAATTGTATTTCTGTGTTAAAATGAAATATACTTTATTTCTCCTTCTATTATATAGAAGTATATTGGGTTATTTTCCTTGGTAAAAGTGACTTAATGGTGATGCATCACACTTGACGACCTTAAAATTAACTCCCGATATGTTGCATTATTTACAAATATATGAAAGAAGAGCAAAACACCTATTTTTTCTATTAAAAACTCCTATTTTCTCTTACTGTGTCAATGTGCAGAACAAGGGCAGTTCATGTATTATAATTACATCTTTTTTTCTCTCGATCCAGCAGAGGATATACTACATTTTAGAAGCTCAAACAGAAAGACCTTTGAATAGGTTTAGAACTGCGAAGATGAAATGCAGAAGTGAATGTACAAAGGCGTAATACTCGGGGTCATTCTTGGGCTTTGTCTCCAGAGAGTCACTTCCAATGGCACCAGAAAGGTTTGTGCAAGGCAATCGCCTGCCCACAACAGCAGGGTGACTGTCTATGATTGCGGAATCTTGGAGATGGTGTGCTGCCAAGGTCAAAGAACACAGAAAGAGGACCATACAATGGCTTCTGTTCTGAGAAAGAATGTTCTGCCACATATATAAATGTGGATTGAAGAGAAAAGTGGCATTTTAGCAATTTTACGAAAATGGAAGTTATCCAGTAAACTAAGCCTGTGTTCTTCTCAGGGTCAGCTAATGTGACTCCAAAAAACATTCTGCTCCGTTAAACATGCATGAAGAAGTTATATTTTGTGTAAATGTACTTCCCAGTGTGATTAGCGTTCTTTCAAGGAGATACCTTATTGAATAGGTTTTTCAACTTCACATGTTCACATTCTTGAAAGACTAATGGATCCTTCATTAAAGACATCACAGCGTTTTGGGTGTCATGCTTGATGACACACAATGAATTGGTCATTAAGGAAATTCAGCCACGCAGAAAGGACAGGAGAACAACTGGTTGACTCTTCTAATGACTCAGACAATGCTGGCAAAGCTGCTTTCACTTATGGCTGGTTTATAGTTGCAGAACAAGCATTAATTTTTCAGACATAACAAATAGGTGAAAGATTCAACCACCTCAGGAGCAAGTGTCCATCTTCTGGAAAAACAGTTTGCATACTGGTGTTTTTCATCAAAACAGATCTATTCACACGTGACTGCTGCCCCATTCTATTGCTTTTGGCTGAAAAATTTTGTGCATCTTAGACATAAGTCAAAGTAATCATACCTAGGTACCTAATTATTTTCTCATTCGATCATATGGATTCAAGAGAGCACACTTTTAAGATTATGGTATTTTGAAATAGAAATGCATGTTGCACTATCCTCATTGCTCCGTGTGGCTTTGTTTACCTTAGGCTGAATCCATTTTGATTTCTTACTAGCAATGATAGACACTTTGCTTGCCCGTTGTATCTGTTTAACCAGGCCTTCCCATGAAAGTCTCAGGAATGAATAGCTCTGTATTACTTCATCTGAGATTGTCTAAATATTTGAACTCAAGATTTTTCTGTGTCTGGCTAAAAGGTGAATGAGAATTAGAGAGGAAACCCAGTGTCTGACAGCAACTTCTCTATCTCCTTCTCCTCCCCGTTGTCATAGGAAAAAAGGTTCTGGTGAAGGTTATTCTTTCAAGGATAAGCTGACAATTTGCTAAGCCTGTGTAAAAGCACTCTGGCAACTTCTTGATTAATTTTGAGTTTTTTTTTTTTTTCACCTTGTGCTGCTTCAAGGCCAAATGAGCCTTCAAGGAGGTCACAGGAATGTAAGATCATAAGAAATGCCATAATAGGTCAAATTAATGAGCCAGTTAGTGTGATACGCTGTCTCTGAGAGTGGCAACAAGGTACACTTTGTGCATGTTGTCAGCTTCCAAATATTTGAGGCTATGAGCAGGAGTGTTTCTCAGATCAAGCATCTATTTCAAATGTCCATGACTTCCTTTATTAATGTGTAATACATCTTTATCCATAAATTCACTTAAACCCATCTGATGATGTTTTAAATCATGCACTGCTTTTTGTATCATGAGCTTTATAAATGTTTTCTCTAATTTTGCCTAAACTGCTTGTGTCACATTTTCAAGGGTTTCCCAATTGGAGCTGATAGACCAGTGACTGTGGTTGTATGCATTTCATTTGATTGAGGTGTCTGTACTGAGTTGACTAAATGGTAAAGCCTTTCAAACAGGTGGTGGTAAACTGTCCACCTGCAACTCCTAGCACTTTCGGCCAGCTTTTCTTTTATTGCTCCAGGGTCAATATGTTCTATCTTATACTCAAATATTTCCATTAGTTAGTTTTTTGGTCGGCTTGGGCTGCTATAAGAAAATGCCATAGGCTGGGTGTCTTAAACAACAGATATTTATTTCATTCTCACAGTTCTGGAAGCTGGGAAGACCGAGAGCAAGGTGCCAGCCCATTTGGTTCCTGGCGAAGGCCCTTTTCCTTGTCTGCCTTCTCACTGTGCCCCCACATGGCAGAGAGAGAGACAAAGTGTGCTCTGGTTTTTCTTCCTCTTGCTATAAAAGTACTAATCCCATGATGTGGGCCCCATTCTCATGACCTCATCTAAATCTAATTACCTCTCTAAGGCCCCATCTCTACATACCATCACATTAGGGGTTAGAGCCTCGACAGATGAATTTGAGAAAGACACAAACATTCAGTCCATAACAGTTAGCCAATTTCCTCTTTTTACGAGAAAGAACTAATCGGGATTCTTCTCACTAAATAAATAAATAAACAGTGTTTCTCGGGACTTCACAACAGAAGCTGGACTACCAAGATGCCCAAGCACCCGACATGGGTCCATGGGCAGCTGGGCTGTGGAGATGTATTTTTAATTGACAACAAAAAAAAAATTAGCAATTCAAAAACCCATTGAAAAGGCAAGAATAAGGAACAAAAATGGGTATTGTGTTCTTTTATCCACAACAATAAAATAACTTTGGTACAAGATCTGTCTGGCATGTTCCAGAATAAATGAAAACCCAAATGAAACAAAATGACATTTTATCAGATTGAAAGGAAGTGAGCATTTAATTTTTAAAAATGAGAGAAGAGGAATCCACGCCTGGAGTTGCAGAAGTTCAAATGAGGGCCTCTCCGCCCCTGCTGAACTGCCTCCTATCTTGCCCCACTGCTATCATAATTTTTGGTTGGTTAAGAATAGGATGGCTCAATCTTAGAACCAGAAGGGATGTGAGAGATTTTTTCTTGTATTATAGGTAAAGAAACTGGACTCCAGAGAGTTTAAATGGCTTTCTTGCAGCCACACAGCTGGTTTTTGTCTTGGGCAAAGATAGGTCTTAGATGCAAGTATGTCGGCCACCAAGCAGGCATGGACAGCAGGGCTGCCCTGATTCCATGCATATAGATGGGATCTGTTCTTTCCTGAGACCACTTAAGGTTACTAACAGGATGTCTTCTTGCAATAAGACTTTCTTTTCTTCTAAACTCACACATCACATGCAGTTATTTAGTGAGTAATTAAAAAGAAAAAGGCAAAACAAATACACCCAAATCCTACCTTCATTTCTCAATCTATTGAGTAATCCAATAAATTATTTACTTTTGGATTACTTGGGTTAAACAGCATTCCCTGCATACTAGATGAGATGTCTTTGATCTTGAGCTTGTTTTAAATAAATAGTTCTATCAAAATAGAATGGCCTTAACTTTCAGCCCTGGGAATAAACAAATAGTCTCAATCAATGATGCTGAGACAACCATTTAATATTTTTCAAGAGGCTAAGAAAAGAAATATTTTCATGCCTACAACATTAAGTCAGAAATAGCCTTTGGCACATATTTCGCTTGGTCTTTTCAAAGGTTGTGGGAAAATATGGGGAAAAATATATAAGCAAAATTAGCAAGGCTACCATGACAACAGCAAGTACGCAGAGGCAGAGCTAAAACTCTGGAACTCTCAGATGGAAGGAAAGGAGGGTCCTTAGGATAGTTTATCAGGAAAGAGGCATCAAGCATAAAGAGAATTATTGCTAAGTGGACAGATACTGAAACAGATATTTATTGTAATGGATTTCCTGTGGTGTGAAATTTTATCAAAAGGGCACTGTTACTGGGGAGAGACCATTTGTTTGAAATTATAAGTGGATTTTGTTGTAGTGAACTCAGTGTAGAAATAGATGTCCGACACATTCATTTCTGTGGGCTGTCATTTGTTTTTGTTTCATGCACACAAGAAGCTGCATGTTTGAGAGTGAGGATAAAAATATGTAGAGAAGTTTTTTTAGTTGAGTTCTCCAAAGTGGCTGAGTCAGGACTCAAGAGTAGACACCGGGCCTCCCAGTGCTCTTTCGATCACAGCATGATTTTTTTTTTCCATTTAACTTGTAAGCCTTAAATACTTACATTCTTTCATTCGATCAAGAAATATGTATGGGAAATTACTGTGTGCTGGTCTTCCATAGCTGTTGGGAATACAGTGCCAAACAGGAAAGAGAGCAACATTACCTCTGTGTGAGGGGAGCAAGAAAAGACACAATAAACAAGTGAACCAATATGTAGACAAGAAAATTTCTAGACAAGAGGACCAACAAATGCAAAGGCCTTGAGTCAGTAATGAGTATGACATGTGTCAAGGACAAGAGGAGGCAAGTCTACCCAGAGTGCAGTCAGCCAAAGAAAGTGTGGTGTGTGATGAGGTTTGAGACGTAAGTAGGGATCAGACCATTGGAGGTGTGCAGTGGAAAATTAGCATTCATCCCCAACCAGATGTTTTTGAGACATCTATTAGAATTATCTAAAAACATAACTAATCTCTCATCTGGATTGTTGCAGTAAACGTAGATTCTTTATTCACAAGGAATGTTGAATCTAAAACTGATAAGACTTGAGGATAGTGTGGATGTGGGAATATTAAGGAAAGGAAGCAATAACAACTCCAATGTTTTTAGCCCGAGGCAGTGAGTGGATGGTGCCATTTACTGGCATGGGCAAGCCAGGGAGAACAAATACAAGGGGAAACTGCCTGATGGACATATTAACTTTGGAGTGTCCATTAGGCATCCAAACAATGCGGTCAAGTGGACAGTTACATACATAGTCCACAGCTCGGGAGAAAGACCAAAGATGGAGCTATAAATTTGCACGTCATCAGCCTAGAGTTGACACAAAGCAATGGGCCCAAATGAAATCACTTAATGTGCAGAGAAGAGATAAGATCCATAGCCTAGCTCTGGGCATCTTTGATGTAGAAGAGAACAGGGAGTGTAAGAATCAACAAGAAGCCTGAGAAGATGTCACAAAAAGATAATAAGAATGAGGTTAGTATATATCAAAGAAACCAAGAGAGAAAACCATTTCCACAAAGATAATCGGCTAGGTCAGATACTGCTGAGGGACTCAATAACAAGGAAACAGAGAAGTGTATGTTGGATTTGACAACTAGAAGGTCATTGGTGATATCTAAGATTAGTTTTCCTGCAGTGACAGGGATGACTACAGTTTTGAGGGAATTGAATCATGAATGAGAAATGTGAAAGGAAAAGCTGTTGAGTATAGGTAAACATCTGTTCAACAAGGAAACAGAAAAAAAACTGAACACCTACTGAAGTAAAGGCATACTTAGTTTTATTGTTCTTGACTTTATTGTGCTTTGTAGATAATGCATTTTTTACAAATTGAAGGTTTGTGGCAACCTCGCATTAAGCAAGTCTTTTGGTGCCATTTTTCCCATACCATGTGTTCACTTCATATCTCTGTCACAATATTAATTTTCATAATATTTCAAACTTTTAAAATAAATATTATTATTATATGTTATGGCAATCTGTAATCAGTGATCTTTTATGTTACTATTGTAATTGTTTTGGGGAGCC
Organism: Gorilla gorilla gorilla; assembly: GCF_029281585.2. Lineage (NCBI taxonomy): Eukaryota > Metazoa > Chordata > Mammalia > Primates > Hominidae > Gorilla > Gorilla gorilla. The sequence continues at coordinate 76,721,588 of NC_073243.2, forward strand.
ATGAACCATACCCGTATAAGATGGTGAACTTAATTTTTTAATGTGTATATTTTGACTACTCTACCAACTGACCATTCCCCTATCTCTCTCCCTCTTCTCAGGCCCCTACTATTCTCTGAGACACAATAATAATGAAATTAGATCAACTAATTATCCCAATGGTCTCTAAGTGTTCAAGTGAAAGAAAAAGTTACATCTCTCACTTTTTGTTGTTGTTGTTGTTGTTTTTGAGACAGAGCCTCACTATGTTGCCCAGGCTGGAGTGCAGTGTCACAGTCTTGGCTCCCTGCAGCCTCTGCCTCCCAGGTTCAAGCAATTCTTGTGCCTCAGCCTCCCTGAGTAGCTGGGATTACAAATGCCTGCCACCATGCTCAGCTAATTTTTTTTTTTTTTTTTTTTTTTTTAGTACAGATGGCATTTCACCATGTTGGTCAGGCTGGTCTTGAACTCTTGACCTCAAGTGATCTGCCTGCCTCAGCCTCCCAAAGTGCTGGGATTACAGGCATGAGCCACCGTGCCTGGCCTCCCACTTTAAATCAAAAACTAAAAATAATTAAGCTTAGTGAGGAAGGTATGCCAAAAGATGAGACAGGCCCAAAGTTGGGCCTTTTGCATCAAACAGCCAAGTTGTGAATGCAAAGGAAAAGTTCTTAAGGGAAATTAAAAGTGCTACTCCAGTGAACACATGAATGATAAGAAAGTAAAACAGACTTATTGCTGATATGGAGAAAGTATGAGGGGTATGGAGAGAAGATGAATCCAGCCACAACATTCCCTTAAGCCAAAGACTAATCCAGAGAAAAGCCCTAACTCTCTTTAATTCTATGAAGGCTGAGATAGGTAAGGAAGCTGCAGAAGAAAAGTTAGAAGCTATGAGATTAACCATGAGGCTTAAGGAAAGAAGCCATTTACATAACATAAAAGTGCAAGGTGAAGCCACAGGTGCTAATATAAAACCTGCAGCAAGTTATCCAGAAGAGCTAGCTAAGATAACTGATGAAGGTGGCTACGCTAAACAACAGATGTTCAATGGAGATAAAACAGCCTGCTATTGGAAGAAGATGCTGCCTAGGACTTTCATGGCTAGAGAGGAGAAGTCAATTCATGGCTTCAATGCTTCAAAGGATAAGCTAACTCTCTTATTAGAGGCTAATGCGGCTGGTGACTTTAACTGGAAGCCAATGCTCACAGACCATTTCAAAAATCCTAGAGCTCCTAAGAATTATGCTAAATCTACTCTGCCTGAGCTCTATCAGAGGAACAACAAAGCCTGGATGATAGCACATCAGTTTACAGCATGGTTTACTGAATATTTTAAGTTCACTGTTGAGATCTACTGCTCAGAAAAAAGATTCTTTTAAAACATTACTGCTCATTTTCAATGCACCTGATCACCCAAGAGCTCTGATGGAGATGTACAAGGAGGTTAATGATGTTTCATACCTGCGAACACAACATCCATTCTGCAGGCCATGGATCAAGGAGTACTTTTGACGTCCAAGTCTTGTTATTTAAGAAATGCATTTCATAAGGCTGTAGCTACCATAGACAGTGATTCCTTTGATGGACCAGGGCGAAGTAAATTGAAAACCCACTGAAAAGAATTCACCATTCTAAATGTCATTAAGAAAATTTGTGATACATGAAAGGAAGTCAAAATATCAACATTAGCCGGAGTTTGGAAGAATTTTATTTCAGCTCTCATGGATGACTTTTAGGAGTTCAACACTCCAACAGAGGAAGTAACTGCAGATGCGGTGGAGATAGCAAGATAATTGGAATTTGAAGCGGAGCCCGAAAATGTGACTGAATTGCTGCAATCTCATGATAAAACTTGAGCAAATAAGGAGTTGCTTCTTATGGACGAGCTAAGAAAGTAAGTTCTTGAGATGGAAACTACTTCCGGTTAAAGATACTGTGAACATTGTTGAAATGATAACAAAGATTTAGAATATTACATAAATTTAGTTGCTAAAACAGTGGCAGAGTTAGAGAGGATTGACTCCAAGTTTGAAATAAACTCTACTGTGGGTAAGATACTGTCAAACAGCTTCACATGCTACAGAGAGAAATCTTTTGTGAAAGAGTCAATCAGGAGACTGAGGTGGGCAGATCACTTGAGGTCAGGAGTTCAAGACCAGCCTGGACAACATGGTAAAACTCCATCTCTACTAACAATATGAAAATTAAGGTCAGGCACAGTGGCTCATGCCTGTAATTCCAGCACTTTGGGAGGCCAAGGCAGGCAGATCACCTGAGGTCAGGAATTTGAGACCAGCCTGGACAACATGGTGAAACCTCATCTCTACTAAAAGTACAAAAATTACCTAGGCGTGGTGGTGCATGCCTGTATTCCCAGCTACTCGGAAGGCTGAGACAGGAGAATCGCTTGAATCTGGGAGGCAGAGGTTGCAGTGAGCCAAGATCGCGCCACTGCACTCCAGCCTGGGCAACAGAGTTAGATTCCGTCTCAAAAAAATTTTTTTTAAATTTTTTTAAGTCTATCAATGTAGCAAACTTCATTATTGTCTTATTTTAAGAAATTGCCACAGCCACTTCAGTCTTCGGCAATCACCAACCTCACCATTCAGCAACCACCAACAATGAGGCAAACCCTGCACCAGCAAGAAGATTATGACTTACTGAAAGTTCAGATGATTGTTAGCATTTTTTTAGCAATAACATATTTTTTAATTAAGGTATGTATACTTTTAGACATAATGATATCACGCACTTAATATAGACTACAGCATAGTGTAAACATAACTTTTATATTTTTGTAGGAAAACACAAAATTTATGTGACTTGCTTCATTGAAATATTTGCATTATTGTGGTGGTCTGGAACCAAACCCACAATATCTCCAAGGTATGCTTGCAATATAGAAGAAAAAGATAAAATTTGAAAGCATTATGTTGGCCAAAAAAGATTCAGGGTGTGTAATCATGACCAAATTTATTTTTACCTCCAACTCTTCTTTTAAACTCTACTCAATGATTACCTTCTTCTTTTTATCCTGAATGAAAACTTGGGCAATCCCATGACTTTTCTAACTACTCTTAGTAATTGCAAACTCCTACAGTCACCTTAAGTCACAAAACATGATCTCAGTTTGATAATTATAATTACAATCTCCAGGGCCATTTTGAGTCAAAGCTTCCAATTTCATTCAAAGGAAAGTCTTATATATAAATTATAGTTTCATAAAAAATTTCTATATGGAGTTCCAACTTTAAATCCAATAATTCCCATAGAAGTAACACCATATAAATTCCCTGGGTGAGATAAGAAGTGTTAGAAAATGGAATGAGTTTATTTTCTCTCTCTCAATCCCCCTCTCCCATGGCCAGCTACTCTTTTTCATGCAGTCTGGGATGGGAAGGAGGAAGAAGGAAGAAGCAGAGACCAGGAGAAATAAAGAGTATGGGTAAATGCTTACAGGACTGGCACTTTGTAAGCCGGCTTTCTGCTCTTGGTTTGGTGGATGTTTAAAGTTGTCACTTGTGAAGCTTTCTGCACAGGTTTCCTACAATCTTTGACCACTTGTGGCCTCTCACTTGCCTTTCCCCCAGCCAGATGAATGTCCTCTATTCTTGCAGGTCCCTAATCTCTCCTCAGGTCATCTCCAGCTTCTTCTCTGCTGAAGCCTTTTCAGTCTTCTAAAGATGATCCTATTAGGTCAAATCAACAAGGACCTCCAGAACAGCTTTTTCTCACTTATAGTGCTCAACAAATCCCCGAGAAACACTCTTATGTTTTTTCTGCCCAAACAGATCCTGGGAATAGAGTTAGACCTTAGGCAGCCTCAATATGTCTTCACTTTGGTTTTCTCGACTATCCCATCTCTGCCTTTTAAGTATTTCAATATGGGGTCGCACACCTGAGTTAAGGCATCATCACACTCTCAAGTCGTGTCTTGAAGGTCTTCTCACACACCCGAGATGAGAGACAGCAGAGAAGGGAAGAAGACTCATCTCACAGGGGCTGCTTGTGTTCAAAGAAATCTTCTCCAAATATTGCTTTTAATCTGAGCCTTTTCTACTCGAAGTGCATGTAGAATTCCAGGGTCATGTAACAACTTTTCTAAAGCTCCTTTGGAAATTCTGCATATTCCTACTCTGGAATGCAGCATCTATCTTATTTAGATACTTGGCTGAAATTGCACATTTAAATCCTGTTGTGGATATTTTTAAATACAGAATAATCCAGAGAAAGATCATAGGTTGACTTGAATGATCAAGAAGGAAAATTTGATGATCCAAGAAAGAAAAGTAGTAACTACAGAAGGAAAGTGCCGGGAGTAAGAAAGAGGCAACAGATTCAAGGGAACTGGAGGACAGATATGATTATGTGTATCTCAAGTATACCAGTATTCAAAGATTCTAATGAAACTTTTTTTTTTTTTTTTGAGACAAGTCTCACTCTGTCACCCAGGCTGGAGTGCAGAGTGCAATGGCGCGATCTTGGCTCACTGCAACCTCCGCCTCCCAGGTTCAAGCGATTCTCCTGCCTCAGCCTCCTGAGTAGCTGGGTTTACAGGCACATGCCATCATACCTGGCTAATTTTTGTATTTTTAGTGGAGATGGGGTTTCACCACGTTGGCCAGGCTCGTCTCGAACTCCTGACCTCGAGTGATCTGCCCGCCTGGGTCTCCCAAAGTGCTGGGATTACAGGCATGAGCCACCAAGCCTGGCCTGGCCTGAAAAATTTTTTTAATTTAAATATGTAATTTCAGGCCTGGCGTGGTGGCTCATGCCTGTAATCCCAGCACTTTGGGAGGCCGAGGCAGGTGGATCACCTGAGGTCGGGAGTTCCAGACCAGCCTGACTAACATGGTGAAACCCCCGTCTCTACTAAAAATTCAAAATTAGCTGGGCGTGGTTGTGCATGCCTGTAATCCCAGCTACTTGGAAGGCTGAGGCAGGAGAATCACTTGAACCTGGGAGGCAGAGGTTGCAGTGAGCTGAGATCGTACCATTGCACTCCAGCCTGGGCAACAAGAGCAAAACTCCATCTCAAAATTAATAAATAAATATGTAATTTCATCTCATTCTCTTGTGAAGCAAACAAAAATGCTTGCATCTGTATAAACTAGTTATCAGTAATACTTATACTATCTTTATGTCAACATATTATAACAGAATATTTCCATATATTTTAAAGATATTATACACATTTAATGTTTCAAAATAATCTCACTATGCATCATTTTATTGATAAATATTTCAAAGCTTCACAAAGTCTACCAGGTTGTAGCAGAAAAGCAAAATTGGTACAGACCCATAATTCTTTATTTGAAATTCCAAAATCCAAAAAGCTCTGAAAAACTTCAAGATTTTTCATAAGTTTGATGACAAAATCTGATCTGAACTGAGGAGAGCATGTTTTCTATTTATCCTACTTACTGCAAACGTTCACATTTTCTGGAAAAATATTAATGTGTTTGATAGTGGGGTTTTACCTAGACTTTGTTGATAGCATTGATTAATTACGTCATATGCAATATGTGCATAATATTATCTTTCTAAAGTTTGGGGGAGGGAGAATTTGAGTTTTTAAGAGTATTTCAGGTCCCAAGAGTTTTGAATGAGAGATTGTAAACCTTTTTTATAAACTAAAATGTAGTATTTTGTGATTTTATGCATTTAAGGAAGCCCAAATTTACAGAATTTAATTATAATGCAGAAACTCTGCCTTAGAGTAATAGTAGAAAGACCTTTTTTGTAACCTTGCCTTACCTATATCACCAGTAGCGTGTACAGACTCCAAGGAGCAAATTAAAGCAAGATAGAGTGTACTGTCTCCAAAGAAAGCTGGGCTTTTCTGCTGGCTTCCTTATTTCATCTGGCCTACAACATTAAGCATGTTAATAACCAGAACACTCCTGCAAGTCGTTTGACCAAGCCGGCCTTCAGGTCCCTGGAGTTCACGCAGACCTGCACAGTAAATCTACTGTAGTAATCTGAAATATGTATTACAAATACAAAGGAATCTACATTTAATCCATCTCTAAAAATCATATTTAAAAATCATTGGAAAGGAGGATAAAGTTTATGGGGCATAATCCTATCCGTGTGGAATTTTGGCTGACCATCAAAATACCTTTTGATACCATAAATCTGTTTTAATCTTTAAGAAGTTCTGCACTGAACCAAAAAGGTTTCCAAGTGCGATGGTGGTGAAATGTGTGCAGTCGACCACGGTGTTGAGTCCCGCATCACTCACTGGGTTATCACCCCAGGAAAATAGTACCTTCGACCTCTTGATAATCATGACCATGCAAATGTCTCATTTCTTCTGTATTAAATCTGACTCACAATTAAATTAGACAGTAAACATAGACATGTGTAAATACCAGATAATATTTCTCAACCTGAGTTTGGGGAACAGAAATCTTTTCAAACCTTTTAATGACAAATAAGCCACTAAGGAAATGCAAAATGTACATGTTGCAACACAACGCTGCTCTGTTGATGCCTCTGGACACTCGACTGTGGTGGAAATAGGATACTCTAAAAAGACAATGTTGAATAACAAAAATGCAATTTTGCTTGGAAATCGATAAAATGTCTAAATGTTATTAGAACTTATGGATAAGCATCAAGCGTACAGTGGCTGGCCTGACTTCCAAAATATCAGTTCAGTAAATAAACTATGAGCTTAATAGAAAGCTATAACATAAGTGCTAATTACATTCCCCCAAAAACAATGTCATAGAGAGAGTTCTGCATGAGGACATTCCTTTGATGTCTGTATCTCAGAGTACCCAAAAATATTATTTTCTGTTAGGATTAATATTTTTGGGGGGGTTTGGTTTTCTCCTGGTTCTTAGTAACTATGCAAGGATTATTAATACTTGTTTAGGTTTTGTCTATCAATTTTCTTTTCTGCATAAATTTCTAGCAAGTATCATGACAGAGAAGAAGGGAAAAGGGAAGAGGAGAACAAGATGAAAGTAGATGAGGCAAGAAACTCTCACTTATATACATCAGTCAACTGATATAAACACTAATGACTGCTTAATTTTGAGATGCTGGGGTTTTCTTTTTTCTTTCTCTTCAGCTCACATTCTGTTTTTCTTGGTTGTGTTGTTATTTAGTCTATATTTTGATTTTAGTATAGACTCTACACATTCCTCAGAGTAGCCATTTCATCCTGTCTTTTGAATTTCTGGTACTCAGAATTAATGAGAGTAAATGTCCAAAGAGGCTTAGCAATAACTTACTAAACATCCTTATCAGATAGGCTTAAAAATAAGCAAAAACTAAGAGTTCACCAAATGAGAGGCTGTGTAGTTGATGTTGAGTTTTAGACTCTCAAACTCCATTTGTTTTGTTTTGTTTTTTAAGATATAGGATGACCAATTGTACTAGAGCAACATGAAGACCAACAGAAGTTATTGTTGGGAGTTTTCTTCTGGGAAATAAATTTGCTTTCTTAGCTTTCAATGTCCTGCCTAAATAATATGACTTAAGAATGTAGGGCCAGGCACGGTGGCTCATGCGGTAATTCCAGCACTTTGGGAGGCCAAGGCGAGAGGATCACAAGGTCAGGAGTTCAAGACCAGCCTGGCCAACATAGTGAAACCCCGTCTCTACTAAAAATACAAAACTTAGCCAGGTGTGGTGGCACGCGCCTATAGTTCCAGCTACTTGGGAGGCTGAGGCAGAATAATTGCTTGAACCCGGGAGGCGAAGGTTGCAGTGAGCCAAGATCTCGCCACTGCACTCCAGCCTGGGCGACAGAGTGAGACTCCGTCTCAAAAAAAAAAAAAAAAAAAAATGTAAAGCTTGCAACTCAATTGTAGCAATTGGTTGCAGACCTGATGTTAGACCACTGCCCAAATCTGCACTGTGTAATGTAAAGGACAGGCTTCTGAGGTCAGAGCTATTATTACGGCTTTATTTGCCATATGTTTAAGTGGGAAGTGCATATTTCAGTCAAGTTCACTCATTTTTGTTTCCAGTCTACTGTGCTGCTTTTGTAACTAGAAAACATTTTTAAAATAAAAATGTTAAAAGCAGAATCAATGGAAATAATGAAAATACCTATTCAGTCGTGATTCCCCATACAGGTTAACATGACTGGAAAGAAACCTGTAGCAGTGGAGAGGTATTGCACCTCCCTAAACGTCTTTCAGTTCCCAGGTGGGAATGGAAAGCAACCTTTCTCATACACTTTCTCCTTTTTCTCTGACTATAATGCTTTCTGATTCTATTTAGGAGTGTGTCTAATTGATTTTTCCAGTTTAGCAAGACTTGCCCTGAGTCATTTCCTGTTTCCTCTTTTGCTGCGAACAGAGACATCTCTGCAGAAAGGCTTTCCATCCCATGATAGCCTCCTTGGACCGAGCATATTCAAGTCCAGCGCTATGCAGCCAGGAAGGTGTCTGCTCCCGTAAGAACCCACCTCATAGTGTGGAAATAAACAAACAAGGGAAGGCAATTCAATAACAAAAGAAAGCAACTCAAAAGCTAAGGAAACCTAGCTTCAAAGTCCCTGAAAAATAAACACATTTATGAGACAGTCCTATTTGACACTTTTTAAAGAATTTTTGATAACATTTCACAAAATAGAAACCTAGGTTCTCACCCTTTGTCTATTGTTTAAAAATCTTTATTGTTGAAATTAAAAGAAATTAGAGAATAAAGGTCTGTTCTTTATTAAGAAAATAATTTAGAGTACATCCATTTCTTGACCTCATTACTCATTATATTTCCATTAAGGGCATTACTTTCTACTTGGCATAGCAGTCACTTGAATACTAAACTTGTGCTCAAAAAAGAATACACCCACCTTTTATTTTTTAATTCCTACTAAATGAAAATTATTTCATTTTGGCTTACATTTCTTTAAGCTGATTTTGAAAATAGCCTTTTTGATGTGTACTCAGGCCAATAAAACCTCCCTACTACCCAGGGCCATTCCAATCCCTTCTCAAAAATCATGCTCTTGGCCAGGCAGGTGCGGTGGCTCACGCCTGTAATCCCAGCACTTTGGGAGGTGGAGGTGGGTGGATCATGAGGTCAAGAGATCGAGACCAGCCTGGCCAACATGGTGAAACCCCATCTCTACTAAAAATACAAAAATTAGCTGGGCATGGTGGCACGCGCCTGTAGTCACAGCTACTCCGGAGGCTGAGGGAGGAGAATCGCTTGAACCCGGGAGGCAGAGGTTGCAGTGAGCTGAGATGGGGCCACTGCACTCCAGCCTGGCACAGCAAGACTACGTCTCAAAAAAAAAAAAAAAAAAAAAAATTCACACTCTTACCTGCCACCATGACAGTGTCGTGGTTTCCATTTTTCTTTTCTTCTCTCTCTTGCTTTTCTTTTCTTATAATCTGTCAGTAGATTGGCAACGGAAAAATATGAATACATCATGTGATTATTAAATACACTTAAAAGGACATGATTTTTGTGTTTTTTTTTTAACGTGCACGCAGTTCAAAGGGGAAAAAGTACTCACGTTTTTTAAAGTAGTCAAGAGAACACTGCACATGTGTGGGAGGAAGCTGTGTTTCACTTGTTATAACCGGGTTAAGGATTTTACTCTATTACTATATAGCAGACAATAAAAGCAGTAGATATTGATATCTAAAAAAATCACCATTTAATCATCTTAAACTTCACACATATAAGTAAACTTTTAAATTGATTGTCCTTCGTGCAATAATTCACTTATTGTTCAGCGCACAGAGTTTAAAATTATATATACTTCCTAAAGATGAGTACAGGCAGGAGGAAAAAAAAAGGTAGCTTGTAACAGCTACAGCTTCTCTATTACTATCTACCATGAATATCTTCAACTGAAAAACACCTCACAGAAACAAAATAAAGGTAAAACTATGTATTAGTTCATTTTCACACTGCTGTAAAGAACTACCCAAGACTGGCAATTTATAAAGGAAAGAGGTTTTATTGACTCACAGTTCCACATGGATGGGGAGACCTCAGGAAACTTACATTCATGGAGGACAAAGGGGAGGCAAGGATCTTCTTCACATGGCAGCAGGAGAGAGAAGAGCTAGCAAGAGCAGGGAAAACTGCCTTATAAAACCATCAGATCTCATGAGAACTCATCACTATCATGAGAATAGCAGGGGGGCAACTGCCCCCATGATTCAATCACCTCCCACCAGGTGTCTCCCTCAATATCTGGGGATTACAATTCAAGATGAGATTTGGGCAGGGACACAAAGCCTGACCATATTAAACTGGTTTGTGTGTTTTGCAAACACAACTTCAGAAAGCAGCCCCTAACTCACCTTTCCAATTCCCTCTCCTGTTACCATGCACATAGACGACAGGCTTGAGGGCCATTTGCAAAGATTCCAGTTCTCCACTGACTTTGTGGGAGGGTTGTGTTTCCTATCATGTCATGTGACTTGCTGTGGCCAAAGAAATGGAAGCACAAAGGAAACACATCATTTAGCAGAAGTTTTAAGGGCCGCATTCTCTAGTCCCTGGGAAGTTCATGTCCAAATCGAGCCTCCATTGGCTTCTTCTATCCGTGAGTGACAACAATGAGTAGTGCCCCCGCTTTGCAGATTCACAATGAACATGTAACCTGAGAAAAAAAACAAACTTTTGTGCTAATTCACCAAAATTTCGAGATTTGTTTGTCTTACTGCAACTTAACCTCCCCTAACACATCATCTCATTTAGAAACATAAGCGATCCCACAGGAGGCAGCAAAAGTTAGCAAACATCATAACAGGTTTATTCAAAATAGCATGAATAAAATATTACTAAAAATCTATAAAAAGTAAGTTGTTCTTATTAAAACCTAAAGATTTTAAAATCTAAAAATCCATTGCTTTCCCTTAAAAAGTAAGTTTTTAAATTATAGTGATGTTTTCAGCAGTAGTGTTAAAATAGTACTTAACAGTAATAGCGATAAAATTTACATTTGCATAGCACCCCAAAACAGTTTAAATCTGTGTTTTATGTTAATTTGATTAGAATTGAGGGATGTCTCATTAGAAGGTTCTCAGTTTTATCATGTGTGTTGCACAGAAAATATGACAATTCCAATGTCACACTAATTGAAACACATTTTGAAAAACCATAGAAGAGTAAGTAAAAATATTAGACTTAATAGAAGGAAATTAAATACTATTTCTATCAAAGAAAGAATATGGTCTTATTCTAGATGCTCTAATGCAATATCTGTAAGAAAAAAAAAACAATAGCTCTAGGTTAGACTACTTGCCAGAATCCTAGAAATGTCTCAAAGAAATTATTAGGAAGTTAAAGAGCAGTAGCTCAAGGTCTCAGTGTGCACTCACATGAGATGGCAGGGTTGCAAATCCCTGCTGAATAGTGGGGCTTCATCAGGCTTCTCAGGAAAGAAAAATCACAAAGAAAGCCATCAAGAGCTATCACCTACGAACCACGAGATATGGCAGTGTCAAAAAGTGACTGGTCATTCTACAAAGCTGGGTAAACGACACTTGTCTGATGGTTTCAGGCAATGTAATTAACAGAAAAATGTGTGAACTTGAGGAAATACTAGGACCCAAGGCCATCCAATAGCATTTAAAAACTCAATAAAGGAGACAATTATATATTCTTTTGGCAAATATTAGTCGTGTGTGTATGTGTGTGTGTTCTACACAACTGACCATTATTTGACAAGTATTTATTGAGGACTTTTTTTTTTTTTTAAGAGACAGAGTCTCGCTCCATCACCCAGGCTGGAGTGCAGTGGCGCGATCTCAGCTCACTGCAACTTCTGCCTCTCAGGTTCAAGCAATTCTCATGCCTCAGCCTCCAGAGTAGCTGGGACTCCAAGCACGCACCACCACACCAAGCTAATTTTTTTCTTTTAATTTTAATAGAGATGGGGTTTTACTATGTTACCCAAGCTGGTGTCAAACTCCAGAGCTCAGGCAATCGTCCCACCCCAGCATCCCAGAGTGCTAGGATGACAGGCGTGAGCCACCACACCCGGTCTATTGAGGACTTATTGTGTAAAATTTTCTCCACTTGGCAGCATGGACGGTACAAAGATGTTTGAAAAACATCCTGTGGTCTCCCAAAAGTTACAACCTATTCCATGCCAAGCACTCTAAGCCCTGGAGACAGATATAGGCCCTGGAGAGCACTTTGGAACCCAGCCCATGCTTTCATTATAGTAAAGATTTCATAGATACTTACTTGAATGAATAAACAATCATTTAGAATTAACCTCCTCCATTTATTTCTTATATATAAAACCTCAATTTCTAAACATTTGCTGTTCTTCATTTAGGATATTCACAAAGCCCCTGCAATATAGTTTTTCTCTACTCCACAGCATGATGAAATATTGTGACAACTTTATAACAATCATGATATTCCAATTTAAAAGCATACAGCCTGAGCTTTATATATGAAAAAAGTGAATAGTTGACCTACAGATAGCCAAGAGGGAAAAAGGAGTTAAGGAGATAATGATTTTAAGCAAGAACATTGAAATAAAATATCCCATAAGGTTCTGAGTCAGCTCATGTTCATTGTCTTGTTAATTAGAAACAGTGAGGACAAATATTTGGTAGTTTAGTCTTTAACTTGTATAGTCTTTCTATATTTAAAAATACAGTCCAGGCACAGTAACTCATGCCTACAATCCCAGAACTTTGGGAGGCCGAGGCAGGTGGATCACTTGAGGTCAGGAGTTCAAGACCAGCCTGGCCGACATGGTGAAACCCCATCTCTACCAAAAATACAAAAATTAGCTGGCCGTGGTGGTGCACACCTGTAATCCCAGCTACTCAGGAGGCTGAGGCAGGAGAATTGCTTGAACCCAGGAGGCAGAAGTTACAGTGAGCCGAGATTTTGCCACTGCACTCCAGCCTGGAGACAGAGCGAGACTCTGTCTCAAAAAAAAAAAAAAAAAATAGGGAAAAGTAACATTTATAAAGTTTCAACCCTATAACAGATAGCATATATATGTATATACACATGTATATTTTTCTTTTTTTCTCTCATCTCTTCCTAATACTGGCCTTATGGAAAATAAAGCCTGCTATCTAGATGTTTTAGGATGCAAATAATTAGCTAACAAGAAAACCTACTCACACTGGCATATATCAAGAGGTCTTGGTTGGTTAATTCAGTTGCTCGTCAATGTCCTGAAAAACCTCAGTCCTGTTCAAATGTTTTTTGAGTCATACTCAGCCTATCACCATGGTTTAAGAGGCCATCCCTGCTGTCTGCTGTTCTAGACAGGCACAAAATCTTTCAACAACAAAAAAAAGAAGAAGGGTATCTCTTCTGCTGCATCTTTTAACCAGCAAGAAATTATCTCCCCTCCACTCCACCCCTCATTAGCTAGACTGGGTCACATGCCCTTCCCTAAACTTTTCACTGGAAAAGGGAACGGGGGTCCTCATGAATGTTGTAGTTGATTATGGCTTAGCAGAGGTCTGGGGCTCTCTGAGCATACAGCTACACAGAAAACAGCTGGCCAACAAGGCACGAGCTGGACATGAAGGGTAGGAAACCAAGAGTGTCTGCTAGCAACATATCCCTTTTCATGTACAGTTAACCTTCTATCCACAGATCAAGATTTGAAAATTCATCTACTGGATAAAATTTACTTTAACCCCCAAATCAGTACTTACTGCATCTTTTCAGTCATTCACAGACTTACGCAGCAGGAGATGGGGGTTGGTAGAAATGAAAATTTTGAGTCACCCAACAGGCACTTCCATTCCAGACTGAGGCCGAACAAGGTGATTCTGTGCCTTCTTGTTTCAGCTCCCAAACTATAAACAAGTGTCCTTTTCACAGTCTACTTAAAAGTGGCATGCTTTTTGGAGTTTTGAGCTTTGTTGGTGATTTCACCATTTCACCAAGCATGGTACTGAAATGCTGTCTAGTGTTTCTGAGTGTAAGAAAACTGTAAAGTACTTTATGGAGAAAATACGTCTGTTAGAGAAGCTTCATTTAAGTATGCATTATAATGCTGTTACCCACGAGTTCAATGTTAATGAATCGACAATATATATTTAATAAGGTATTTTTAAACAGAAACACCTGTAAAACAAGGTTATATATTGATCTGTTGACAAAAGTGTTGTAACCAGAGGCTCACAGGAACCTAACCCTGTATTTTCCCAAGGAGCAATGATTCGATATTTGCTAATTCAGTGTTTATGGAAAATGTACAGAGCATAACTACCACAAATAATGAGAATCAATGGTGGAGAGAAACTGAGATGTAACTAGGTCAAGTCACATGGCCATAAATAACAAGCCAGACCTCAAATCCAAATCCTATCCACCTTGTTAAGGACTTTAAATTTTATTCTGAAAGCAGTGGGAAGACATTAAAAGGTTCTAACTGGTGAGAAACATGAACAGATCTGCATTTCTGGAACATTGTTATGGATACAGTCTGGAGAACAAACGAAGAAGTAGGAAGACTGGATTTAGGGAGACCAGGTAAGAGGGTTATTGCACTAATTCAGACAAGAAGTGACAATAGAGAGTGACAGTAGAATAGGAAGCCAGGAACTTAAGTATCAAATTGTTTTCCTCTGAGACAACAGAAAATAGACCCTGGCCAAAATGTAAACACTAGTCACCAAGAAAGGATGTAAAAGGAACATAATTTTTACAAAGGAACAGTCAAGTTTGAGAGAGAAAGGGGTGCAGAGTACAAATTTTTAAAAAGGAAAGAATTGTCCCATTTCAAAATATGGCTAGGTACTGGCTAAGTCTGGCCCATTTTCAGATTCTCACCTGAAAATCTTAGCAAGAACCTAGCTCATAGCCTCTATTAGTATTAAAACATTAAATTTTAATAAGTGGAAAATGGGATTCTTAAGGTTTCTCAGTTGCATCCGATAGGGAGCTGATCAGTCATTTGTGATTTTACATATCTCTTGGTTAAAGCAAAGTTACAAATACATAACTGAGTATTGGGATGCATCATGCAAATGTTTGACTCTCCCTGGAGGACTTTGTGTCCCCAAAGTAATGAGTGAATTGCAATTGAGTTATAAATATATTTCCACCTATGATCAACAGTAAAATTTTCCTTATGTAGTATTTAAAGTAAAATCCTTCAGAACTATTGTACATTAGAATGAAGGTAAGTAAAACAAGAATTACAATCTTCATTTATACTATCATGTCACATTTTCATTGAGACACTGTAGAATTTGAAGTATTGTCAAGTCTCCATGGAATTGTATGAAAGAAGGAAAGAGTAATAAGAGAAAGAAAAATATCAATGCCAAAGGATGGTGAAGGCTAGAATGTTGGGGCATGTACAATCTGTTCCTTATCAAGTGTTGATATCCGGTGCATTGTCATTTCTAGTTCTTATGACATGTGAACGATTTTAATTATCTCATGATAAGAATTTCATAATACATTTTGCTGTACAATATTCAAAACATTAATGCTAATATATGGCCACATGCAAACCCTTACATGTCATACATTTGAATCACGTGCTGTATATTATTATACATAAGTGATAAGCACAAACTTGGATGACCCACTATACAAGAAACTTTTAAAATAAACTGTCCTTTGAAACTCAGCCTTTTAAAGGGCTCATAAAAGCCTTTCAGGCAATACTGTCAGTTAGAAAGATAATCAAAAAAACTAGAAATAAGTGAATCATTTTAGAGTATTTTTCAAGTGTTGAAATTAGAAACAGGCACATAGTAAGGATGTATTCAGTTTGATTCTTCCTACTGTTGACTATGCCGCACATGGTTTGTGCTGAGTATCCCAAAACTAAAATAGGATATTTTTCATATTATATTTATGAAAGTGTTAATAAATGCTAGCTGCTACACCAGACTTTCTTTTTTTTCTTTTTTGACAGAGTCTTGCTCTGTTGCCCAGGCTGGAGTGCAGTGGCACGGTCTCAGCTCACTGCAACCTCCGCCTCCCAGGTTCAAGCAATTCTCGTGCCTCAGCCTCCCGAGTAGCTGGGATTACCGGCGTGTGCCACCATGCCTGGCTAATTTTTGTTTGTTTTTTTTTTTTGAAAAGACAGGGTTTCGCCATGTTGGCCAGGCTGGTCTTGAACTCCTGACCTCAGGTGATCCACCTGCCTTGGCCTCCCAAAGTGCTGAGATTACAGACGAGAGCCACTGTGCTTGGCCTGTAAACATATTTCTCACATCAGAATCAGTAAGAGTCTTCTTGGTTGGGTAGCCTTCCACATGGTCACTTCTTCCATCTTAGGCCATGGGAGTGCTCTTCACTCAGCTGGTAGGTGGTGGAAGACACTGTGGGGTGCCAAGGCTCACCTGTTTCTTAATCATACTGGTTTGGCTGTCACTCCTCTTCATATCCCATTGGTGAGAACTAGTCACATAGCCCGACCTAGGACTGAGACTGGGACATGCAGCCAGGAGCTGAGCTGTCACTGCCCAGTAGCATCTCCTCACTGGACAGGCCCCATAGACTGCTCAGCTATGTGTCTCGGCCACATGTGACATTTGCATTTCTTGCCAATATTCTTTGCCTTTAAAGATCCAAAATTGGTTATGGAGGGAGTCAAATCACCATACATATTCCATATGCAATGAAACTTTCTTGTTATGGGACAGAAATATCTGTGATGCCTCTTTCATAATACTAAATTAGACTTCAATTGCATCTGGATCTTTATATAAAATAGTGCTGCTACTACTAATAATTATTATTATCATTGAAAATTGGGGTAAGAAAAAGAAAAAATATCAGAATATAAAAAGAATATTCTTCCTTTCCCGTCCCACTCTTCACTCCTCTCGAAAGTTTCAAATTTATAATGAAATGTATTTTCCCATTTTCTAAACAGAAAATCATAGGAATGTTAGGTACTACACGAATGAAAAGTCCTTTATCCATCAGGGCTTCCATTAGCATCTTGTAGGCTGAGGCCCAACAGGATAGTGACCTTGTTTATTTACACTTTTTCAGATCTTACCAAATTGCGAACCAAGATTCACACCAACATCCAGACCCCACTGATCAGAACACAGTTTGCTATTACTATAACTTTCAGCTGTTGTGGAATCTGAGACTTGTCTTTTTTCCTCAGTGCTAGAGAATAAATCATGTGCCAAGGAAAGTAAGTGCTTATAATTTCATTTCATATCAATGGGGCTGTAAATATAAGATTTGTGTGAACTATAAATGTAAAAATTACCTGGAAATGATCCTAAAGATATTTTAAGTAAAGAAGAAAAAGAAGGGATCTCATTTAAGATGAGGCAGAGATCTCATAGACAGCAAGAAAGAAATAAGATGTCTTTGGGCTCAAAAGAAATTATGCTGAACTTCAGCAATAGGATCAGAAGAGAAGAAATAATGCAAAAATGTTGAGGACCACACTGCCATGATTAATAAAAAACGTTCTTTTTCTTGAAAGACCATTTAATTGATGTAATGATACTCCTTTAAAAGCATGGTAATGATGGGTGGTGATGCAATGAGGTAAGGGATGTTTCTTATGAGTACTTTCTAATAGGCACCCAGCAGATGATACCGGGTAAGGATTCTAGGGCTGATGGACAGAAAACATAACATGGAAAGAAATGAAACAAAATGTTTTTTATCCCAGCATGGAGAAACTCTATGGTTCAAATGGAATTCAGATCTAACAAAAAGCAGGGATCAACCTTAAACAATAATTTTGCCTCCTTCACATTGTCCTGAAATTATTTCAAGCCTTAATTAGAAAATCTGAAAAAAGGAACTTTCTGGAGAATAATGAGATTCTCCCTAGTCTGCTGTTTTTGGAGGCACCACCCTGAGTATGTCTCACATTGCTCCTAGCTAGTTTACAACATGCATTGAATAGAAAGAACACTTTCAGATTGAAAATGGCATTTATTGGTTGTCAAGATAACCATTTCTTTAACAGCTCAATTTGGCATGCCTTTGTTTTTAATTTAAACTGAATGAAAATTAATTTTGTCTTCAAATTTTCATGCCACTTTCTGGGATGATTGGAGCTACCCCGGAGGGTGATGAAACTAGAGTTGGGGATCACAGTTTTGGTCTCTAGAGAGAAAGAAATAATTTCCATATTTCAAAATCATTTCATTAGTGAATATAGATGGTCTGAATTTTCAAATCTAGGGAACTAACCGTATGCTCCCTCTCCTCTGAAGAAAATAGTGGCAAATTGCCACCATCCAACCCAGAAAGAATGGAAGATATCTAGAAACAAGGAATTATAAATACAAATATAAGCCTACTTCATTATGCATATTATTTAATATAAATGGATGGTCTCTGTGTTAATCACAAAGTCTTTTCTTTCCCAAAAGTTAGCGAGTAACGTATCCTATCTTGGACTTACTAATAGGTCAGGCAGAAGCCAAATGCAATTCAAGAGAGAATGACTGAGAAAGAAAAATGCATTGCAAAATGGCACTATAATGTACAGGAAAGAGTCACTCTACTATGTAGCAGCCTTACCTGTGATTTCTATTTTGTGGATTGTTAATAGGACCTCGGGTTCCAGTGATGGCAATATTCACTGGGGACCAGATTCACTCCCTAGGTTCAAATTAACAGCACAGTGTTGCAGATTTCTCGAGAAAGATATATAAGGCTGTCAAAAACACAGCATATTGTTAAATCATGTGTTAAAAATAAGTTCCAGAAGTCACAGTAAAAAAAAAAATTCAAAAACTGTAATTGTGCAATGGAAATATTATTCCTAGAAAACACACATTGTTTTCCAAAACAAAATCTGCTCTCTGTGTAACATTTTTGTATTAAGCCTTTTTAAAAGCATTCTTGCATGGAATTCAGAGAATTTAAAGCAACTTTCACACATGATCTGAAAGCTCCTGGCATCCCTAGGAGTCCAGGAAGGTAAAATTATATTCTCTTTACTATTTTATAAAGAAGGAGGCAGTGAGCAGATAGAGTATGTGGGTTTTCCAAAGTCACAAGGCAGAAAAGGGGCAGACCCAGGAATCAAACCTCTAACGACCAATTCTGTCCTAGAAAGGGGCCACCAAGCGAACACGTGATCTAACGTTGTCCTCTTACCTTCCCACTTCTCTAAAGCATGCTTGGCCCAAGCAAATAGAGCCCTAATTCATTCTTAAATTTGTAAGGTAATAAGCCTAAAACGAATTAAAAGGCATATCATGCCATGGCCTTGGGAAAAAACATCCTCTCTCATTGCCGTTACAGAGAGAGATGAAATCATATCAAAGTAAGCTAGACAGTTGAAAGGGAATAGGAAATAAAAAGGAAGTGGCCAAGCGGTGCTGGTGGCAGCTGTCTGAAAGGGAACATCAGCAGGATCAAATAACAGAACTTTCTTAGTTGATTCTTGAAAGCACAAACTAAAAAAAAAAAAAAAAAAAAAACATACACACTGTTATGCTGAATCTAAATACACAACCACACACACAGTTTAGTTTTAGAAGGTATAATGGTGAGCTTCTCAATGGCAGACCAGATTAAGCACCAAAACTAAATGCCTTTGAAGTCAGCGTAGACAGTCACTTAGATGGCCTAGTTTGAGATGAGCTGAAAGCTCACGTCTCTTCATGCCTGGTATGGGGCCTGAAATCTCCTCCAGTAAAGCCATTTCTGAGGATTCTAGCTCAAATGCAGGTATATGACAAGGGAGGGATAATATTAATCTAGATTTACCCATTATTACAATAGTTTGTCAGGATATCTGTGAAAGAATCAGGCAATTTAAAAAGCAGAGAAGGGAAAACAGTACGGAAAGGTCCAGAGGCCTTCACGGCATCTACAGAGTGTACGTCCCGCCATTAGGAAACCCAGGTAATTGCTCTATTTGGTTGAAAGACCGTCAGTTTATGGATGCTGGAGAGCAGCCTGCTAGGTGGTATAATAATGAATTCGTTTGGCTCCAAAGCAGCATGTCAAGTAAGTTGGTCTAACCATATGCAATTGATGACTTGTTTGAAATATTTCAGAGAGTGCCCCTTATCCCTCAACCCCTCCATTCCTACCCCCAAGTGAACTACTTGAGTCATTCTTCCAGGAAGCCACAGCCTAGGTGAGATAATGGGTCCCGTTTTATGTTCCAAGTGCCCCATATAGAAACAAATCCCACTTAGAATCTTATTATATAGAGTACTTCAGAAAGTTGGACAAAAACAACTGCAGGGCAATTATTGTACAAATCAGTGTGCCCATTGACTAGCACAGCTCAACATCTATAAAAAGAACCAGAGGTAGTCAAAAAAAAAAAAAATCAAAGCAGGATCCTGTAGCTCAGATAATCAAAATAGAAGAGTTAGCCTTAAAAACAGAACCAAAGTGCTTGCAAAGGACCCATGTACAAGTGAGACTCTTCTTTGGTTCTTAGTCTATTTCCAGAACCCTCAATCTTGAGTTGTTAAAACAATAAAGTGGCTGGGCACGGTGGCTCATGCCTGTAATCCCAGCACTTTGGGAGGCCAAGGCAGGCAGATCACCTGAGGTCAGGAGTTTGAGACCAGCCTGGCCAACATGGTGAAACCCCATTTCTACTTAAAAAAAAAAAAAAAATTAGCCAGGCGTGGTGGTGTGCACCTGTAATCCCAGCTACTCGGAAGGCTGAGGCAGGGCAGACGAATCACTTGAATCCAGGAGGCAGAGGTTGCAGTGAGCCAAGATCACGCCATTGCACTCCAGCATGGGCAAAAAGAGCAAAACTCTGTCTCAAAAAAAATAAATAAATAAACAAAGTATGGTTCAAGGTGAGGGGTCTTTTCACCCTTCACATACCAGTTCTAATGATGAGAGGAAGAAAAATGCAAACATATACGCAAAATTGGGGAAAAAAAAAAACCATGTGATTTCCCCATCCATTGTGTAAATATTTCTTTCCTAGGAGAGCATACTCAACCCACTACTTTCTTTAAAACTAGACCTAGAAGGGAGAGGGGATTATTTAGACCTATGAATTAAACATATTAGCTTGAAGCTGGGCCTCTAACCTGAAAATAAATAAACCAACAGAGTCAAAAACAAATAGCAATTAACTTTGAAAATAATTAACTGGAACATCTGTACTATCAAAGTGACCCTTTCTTCAGGAACAAATCCTAGAAAATATAAAATAGTATAAATTGCTTAATTAGATTTTTGGCTGTCTAGGTAAGTGTGTTTTTTACTTCAATTTATTATGCTTCCATGATGGTAGCCTATTTTTCAACACCCTATATAGTACCCTATGTACTTAGGAAAAGGTAATTACTTGAAAATTAGTGAATAGATAATGATAACTCATTCATTATTATTGATTCCGATTATAGAGAGTGATGTAGAGAAGGAATGTAGAGATATAATGACCCAAGTTTTATTTCTGACTCTGAATTTGATTATACATAGTCATTGAATTTGACTGGAATTCTAGTTAGCCTGTTTTTGAGATATAGAATGGATAGATCATGAGGCCAGGCACAGTGGCTCACACCTGTAATCCCAGCACTTTGGGAGGCCGAGGCAGGTGGATCACCTGAGGTCGGGAGTCCGAGATCAACCTGACCAACATGGAGAAACCCCATCTCTACTAAAAATACAAAATTAGCCAGGCATTGTGGTGCATGCCTGTAATCCCAGCTACTCGGGAGGCTGAAGGAGGAGAATCACTTAAACCTGGGAGGCGGAGGTTGCGGTGAGCTGAGATCGTGCCATTGCACTCCAGCCTGGACAACAAGAGCAAAACTCTGTCTCAAAAAACAAACAAAGAAACAAAAGAATGGATAGATCATGAACTATAGCCAACCATTGAAATAACATTGTGTCAGGTAAAGATGTATGAAGTCTCATTACTAATGGTTGCAACATTTGAAATATATCTGTAATCACCGTGTCTATCACTGGTTCAACTTTTTAAGTATCATTAGATCATGAAATAAAGTATTTTATTTCCTCTTGACTGATAGCAAATGAAACTGCCAATATACACATGAGAAGTAGATGCTTTCCAAAATTTTGTTATGAAGGCCATTGAAGAAAGTTAGCTATAGGATGACCTTCACCATTGGAAATCATGAAGCTGAATATCTCTGCTTTTCATACAGTTTTCTGTATCAAAAGATACCATCCAAGGTGGGATGCGGAGCATGGACATAGGCATGATTTAATCAAAAGTCCTTGGTGCCTAGTCCAGCATTTCAACTTAAGAATTGAAATCCAGTCTCTGCATTTTAAAAATCAAATCCATTCTCTACGGAAAATTTTTACAAAACATCTTGGCACCTGCGTTGCTGAAAATAGAACCAACTCTATTTAAGAGAAAGTAACAGCAAATCGGAGATTTGTGCAATGGCAATAAAACACAGTGAAGTGTGGTAGTGCCAGGTTTTAGTCCAGAGACAAGGGGTTTTTATAGCACATTATAAACTTCTGAAAGGAGAGGTTATTAGAGGATCAGTTCCCTAACTGTGTGGTTCTAGCAGGCTCTGCTCTGTTGCACTCTTTATTCTCCTGCTGGGAGTTCCGTCTTCTGAGGTGCAAAGCACATCCATCAGCCTTTTCAGCTGTTAAGGCACTTCATTTATTCTAGTGTTCCCTTCATCTTATTCCCTTGCCCCTGCCCCCATGGACCTCAGAGATCTACAGTTCTCTTTGGCCTCTTAACAGGTGTAATGGATCACCAGCTGAATGAAGCATCATCACATAGCCCTTCTTGCTCAGAAATTATTTCTGTTCTGCTTCAAATATTCTTCCTTTACACTCGGTGCCTTTCCTTTTGCTGCTGTTCTTGCTGTGTAGTCACCTATATGCAAAGAGATAAAACTTAGTCCAAAATACTGGTTTGCCTTTTGAAGTGGTCTCTTGAATATTGGTCTTTTGATCTTTTCCAACTGACAGTAGATATATAGAGAAAGATGTATCTATATACAGACATATATCTATATATAGATATGTGTCTAGATGCGGATATATGTGTATAAAGATATATGTATATATAAAGATATATGTCTGTATATAGATATGTACATCTCCAATGTGCAAATATTTGCTCAAGAATAATGTGTTATTATTATTGCATGTCTATTACATTCATAGATTATTATTTAACTATTTGGAAAAAGAGCCCGATTATTAGTATTACAATCCTTTCATGTTGAAAGTCACTTTCCTGGCTCACGCCTGTAATCCCAGCACTTTGGGAGGCTGAAGCGGGAGGATCACTTGAGGCCAGGAGTTTGAGACCAGCCTGGTCAACATGGCGAAACCCTTTCTCTACTAAAATACAGAAATTAGCCAGGTGCAGTGGCACACACCCATAGTCCCAGTTACTCTGGAGGCTGAGGAATGAGAATCGCTTTGACCCAGGAAGCGGAGGTTGCAGTGAGCAGAGACCACACCACTGCACTCCAGCCCAGGTGACAGAGCAAGACTCTGTCTCAAAGAAAAAAAATGGAATGAAAGTCACTTTCCTAAACATAACATTCAGTTTTAGGCAAAAAGAAAGCTACTAAATTTTGTGAGTAACCAGGGAAAATAGGAGGTATCAAAATTCCCCAAAACAGACAATCCTGAACCCTTGAGATTGTTAGTCACCTTGATGTACTGATGTCCATATGTTCCACACTATTTTCATTAATTAATGATGATCTGGCTGGTCTAATACCTCCAGGAATAACTAAAATATGTACTAGTAGAAACACTGGGTTAGTGGCTAGAAGACCCAGATTCTAGGTTTAGATCTATGTTGATTAATCAAATGGCTTTGGGAAAGTCACCTAAATTCGTGGGGCCTCAATTTCCTTGTCTATATTAAGAGCAGAGTGGAGTAGATCACTATGTCCATTCTAAGTCTAGTACTCTGGGAGAAATTTTCAACTAGCTCCTCCTCCTGTTGTTGCCTGACTGTGTCCTTTATTTGCCTTATATACTCTGTTTTCCGGTCTCTCTGTATATATTCTTTCCTTTCCCCTTTGCTCCTTGTTTTTCTTTTTTGCTGAGTCGTTGTCTTCCTTTTCTCTAGTCACAGCCCTTTCACTATAAAGCATCTCTCTTCATCAGTTCGGTTTCAGGACAGCCTTCAGTATAGAATTTTCTCAGTATTTAGCTTTAAAGTCCTGTTTGTTCCCCACTATGACCCAAAATGAAGGTACATTTGGTACCAGGATTAACCCAGCCAGCAGAGTGGCCCCTGAGAATTAAGAAAGATCTTTTAATAGAATAAAGGTCTCAAGAATACCTTGGCCCTCCTCCAGTCTTGTGCCAATCCAGTATTACATAATGGAGAAAATGTAAAAGTTAACCAATTCCTATTGCAAACATGGGAGCAATGTAATTAATCACCAGGACAGATTACTTTTACTTAGGAAAACATATTGAGGGTCTTTCTTGATATGAAAGGTGGGTTCCCTCTACTCCCTACACTGAAAAATAGAGAACTAAATTGCCTTTGGAAAGATATTTTAAGTTCCTTCCCTTGAAATAGAAAGGGTGAGTGCCCCAAAAATTGAGGAAGAGGGCATATGTAAGGCAGCTTAAGGAAAAGAGGGATTTCTAAACACCACTTAATTTTAGGGGCCAGCCACTGTGGCTCATGCCTATAATCTCAACATTTTGGGAGGCTGAGGCAGAAGGATTGCTTGAAGCCAGGAGTTCAAGACCAGCCTGGGCAATAAAGCAAGACCTCGTCTCTACAAAAAGTAATAAAGTAGCCAGGCATGGTGGCACATGACTGTGGCCCCAGCTACTCAGGAGACTAAGGAGGGAAGATTGCTTGAGCCCAGGAGGTCAAGGCTGCAGTGAGCTGTGATCATACCAGTGCACTCCAGCTTGGATGGCAGAATGATATCCTGTCTCTAAGAAAACAAAAAATAAATATAAATATAAATAAACTTTAGGAAACATTTAGACCTGATGTTGAATGTATTCTAACAATTTACTCCCTTCACCACCCGCATTTTCCACTGCTGCATTCTAACGCTACAGTGAAAATCTGCCGCCCATAACAGGCTGGTGTTGCTGATACTTTATCCAAAAAAATAAAAATAAAAGAGGTGATGTCCAGTATGGGGTGAAATAGTAGGAAAGTGGAGCCTCCAGAACCAAGAGAGACAGGAGTGGGAGGCAGGCTCCAGCACGTACACATGGAAGAGAGGTATGAACTCTCATTGCCATGGGCAGAGCCACCCAGACCACTGCTGAGCATTCTGGGAAGCTCCCAGGGCCCTATCAGTGCATGGCATGGAAGCTGGAATCACTTTATTTGAATAGTGAAGTCTACAACAACCTCTGAAGTCTGAAGATGAGAATCCTTCAAGGTGACAGGCCTTGGCCCATCCCTGAACCCTTTCCCTCATCCTCCCAACAGTCCTTCCCCAATGCCTCATTTTCTTCTACTTGTAGCAAAAACCATTCTTATCAACTCAGAAATGAACATGTCTCCAGAGTATAGCCAAACATGTCTCCAGAGTACAGCCATTCAACATCCAGTAATCAAGGAGAAGGTTATGCAGCCTTGGGCTGGCTTGTGCCCTCTGCTTGTTTTGTGGATATCTGGTCATCTCCATTGTATATCAGCACTGCTGCAGGAGAGAGGTGTGGGAGTGTCATTATCTTCTAGATCAGATGCCTGTAAAGCTGCACACAGGATTGGGACCAGCTCCAGCTAAACAGTGGGTTGTAGCATCTACTGAGGATTGCAAATTAGGACAAATCATTATCTTCTCCCTCTTTCTCTCTTCCTTGGCTCTTTCTCAATCTTTACTACCTTTTACACACACACACACACACAAACACACACACTTAGACTAGAAGAGTCATTTAACATGAGAACATGAACATCTAAAGATATGGTTTGGCTATGTCCCCACCCAAATCTCATCTTGAATTGTAGCTCCAATAATTCCCATATATTGTAGGAGGGACTTGGTGGGAGATAATTGAATAATAGGGGCAGTTTCCCACATGTGTTCTCATGGTAGTGAATAAGTCTCACGAGATCTGATGGTTTTATAAGGTAAACCCCTTTTACTTGCTTCTCATTCTTTCTTGCCTGCTGCCATGTAAGACATGCTTTTGCCTTCCGCCATGATTGTGAGGCCTCCCCAGGCCTCCCAAACTGTGAGTCCATTAAACCTCTTTTTCTTTATAAATTACCCAGTCTCGGGTATGTCTTTATCAGCAGCATGAAAGTGGACTAATACATCTAGTCTTTATATGTTACTTAAGGATGAAATATGTATTTTACTTCATTTTTTCAAAATAGACACAGCTTTTTGTTTTTTATGCTTATCAGTGCTTATTATAAAATAATTAGAAATTGTAGAAATAAAGAAAGTAAAAAATAAAGGTCATTCGAGATGGTACTAGCCAGATGACACAGTTTACATTTTAGGATATAATCTTCCCTGCTTTTTCTAAATATGTTGTTTATTCTTCTCATCAATTACTCATAGAATTTTATACCCTGCTTTTTTCAACTAAATATATATCATGGATCTCTTTTGCTATCAATAGATATCTGCCTTCTCATAGCTAAGTAATATCCCACTTTATAAGTGTACATGAGTCACTTAGCTGTCCCATTTATGAATACTTGTTCTTTTACTGATTTTTCCTATTAAAAATAACACTACAACGTTTAGCCCTGTGTGATTATTGTGTTTGTTGGACAATTTTCTGACATAAAATTCCTAGAAGTGAAATTTTGGCACATAATGTCAAATAACTCTCTAGAAAAAGTAATCCCATTTTTGACCCTGACCAGAATAGTATAAAATAAAAATCCTCCTCCCCACTCTTCTTGCCTACCTTGGACATTGTTAATTATTTCAATTTCTGCTAATTTTGTTGTAATGTGAATTCATTTGATTACTACCACAAATGAGATTAAAGAACCTTTCATATGTTAATCAGCCATCTTCATGTCTTCTTATGTGAACTATTTTTTTTACATACTAAAAATACTAGGTCCTTTATTTTATATATTTTGCAAGCATTTTTCCAGGTGGCAAAGGTCTATATTGTTAAGGCCTGGAGAAATTTTTAATTTTTATGCACACCAATCTAACAATGGTTTTCTCTATCTTCCTGCCTCTTTGATGCCATACTCAGAAATGCTCTGCACAGATCAAGATTGTAAAAATATTCATCTATATTTTCTTTTTGTTCTTTTTCTTTTTCATATGAAAACATTTAACACTTTTCGAATTGGATTCCTGTAAGATGTAATTTTTAAAAGCCAAATCGTCAGCAGGTTGCCCAACAAATTTCTCATCTATTCACTATTAAAATGCCATTTGTATCACATATTGAAGTACTATACTTATGTGGATCTTTTTCTAGCACTTCTACTCTGTTGTGTTAATCTGTATATCCATGTAATCTGTAGAGGGGTCATGAAGACTCTCTGCTTCTCTTATGCACAATCCCTTCTGGTTTTTCTACACAATACCCACACATTTTTTAACTGTTCTATTTTTATATCCTTCCAAATTTTCTATTTTTGTGGGCTTTCTGCTTCTTGCTGAGGCCCTGCTATGCCCACACTATTTCAATTACAATAGCATTCCATTATGTTTTAATACCAGGAAAGCATTCCTCTCACTATTCTTTTTTTTCTTTCTTTTTTAATGTTTTTCTCATACATTTCTTCATCCAAGTCAATTTTAGAATCATTTGCACTTTCAAAAAAATATCCAGTGCTGTCTTAAAAAGAAAAAAAGTCACTAAAGTGAAAATCAGATTGAGTTGTCTGAAAGTAGAGAGAAATTTTGACAGAGTAGAAAGAGCCAAAACCTGCACTTGAGGTTTGACTCCCAACTAAAGCTATAAATTTGGCAAGCTTTTCAGCTCGTCTGAACCTCAGATCCTCATCTAAAGATGGAATTAATAAAACCTGCGGGTAGCAGGCATCTCACATGCTCCTTGGCCACCCACCATTGGAACCCCATTCCTAAATTTGGAGAATTCTTCACCTAAAACTCTTGCAAGAGGCACCGATAATTCTATAGAAAGCGAATAATGCCGGGAACTCACTCTTCCACCCTCTTTTGTACTGATGCTCAGTCAAGAGATCTAGGTTCTGGCAATCATGGGCACATGCCCTGGTTGGAATTAGTAGCTGATAAAACGAGGAAAAAGGTCCATGAGGAAGAATCTCTAGCCATAAAGGCAGCTTCCACCATGGCTGGAGTCTCAGAGCAGTGGCATCTGTGACATAGGCACACAGTAAGCAGCTGTGGTGTCCTCCCTGAACCTGGCTCTCCAGCTCTCCTGGAGATCCCAGAAGGATGTCAATATCTTCTCCTGCTTAAGCCAGCCAGTTAGTTCTGTTGTTTCCAGCTATAAATCCTACCTGATGCAATCCACCCTGAGATAGTGGAGAATGAGATTGCACAATGAAATGAGGTAAAGCATGCATTCTCAGTACATTTCTTCCTTCTCACCCTGATCTGTCCACTCATATGTTAATGGACTGCACTAAGGAGCTCCCTTCTGTTCTGGTTTCCGATTGACTTCAGCCAATAGAGTGCCTCAGCATGAGATGTGATAGAGGAAGGAGAGCTGGGGAAATGCATTTATTCTTATTCCTTCAGCTCTCTCTCTCTCAAGGGTTGCTGTTCACTGACTGCATGGTTCCATAGAGTTAGAATTCCTGAGTCAGCTGTGTCTCTCTGAGTTCCATTTGCCCTTCTGGCTTAGGTGTCATGAATACCATGCCTAGCCCCAAGGTAACACATGATCCCTTCTGGTTTTTCTTCTATGTGATACTCACACATTTTAAATTGTTCTATTTTTATATTCTTCCCAAATTTGCTATTTTTTCTCTGCTTTCTGTTTCAATCTGGGGCCCCAATATGCAAGCAAAAGCTCCTAGTACAGTACCTGGCTTATAAGAGAGCTCCAGAAAATTTCCATGAATAAAGATACAAAATGTATTTCTTTTCTCCTATTCCGTGGATGTGGTAATGCAAAGAGAGCCAAGAATAAGATAAGAATTAATTGTATTTATATCTGCAGCCCCCTGGTATTTTCAAACAAAGGTTATTGGAGTTTTCTACCTCCTGAGTCTCAGGGCAGAAAATCAAAAGCAGGTCCCTCAAATAGAAATTTTCCCAGTTTAGCATTCCCGGTAGACCCTCATGCCAAAGTTTCTGGAATCTTTGCTAGGGTATGCATTTAGGCATTCCTAAACGTCAGAGTGCACACATATGCATAGGAATGTCACCAGCACCACCTTCACCACAGCCACCTGTTCCCTGCTCCACTCACCTCTCAAATCTAATGGGCATCTATCATAATCATCAACCCCCTCCCCCCCCCCGCTTCCTGCCCCCATTCCTGTTCCACTCACCAGTACTCAGGTGTAGCTTTGGATGGATTACAGCAATCTATCAAACCGACTCTTTGGAGCAGTAAAACTTCCCTTCAAACGCTCTTTCTGTATTCATATAATAAATGATCATAGATGCTCCTCGACTGTCCAGTTTTTTGTATCAGTATATGAGTGTGAAGTGCAATTAGCCATTGAAATAAAATTGGTAACGAATGCTAATTACTTCATTCTATGGGTTTTGGGGTAATGTATTCCAAGGCTTTTCTCATTACTTTGAGAAATTGAGAGGTGGCTCTATAGTGATCTACAGAAATTCTGAAATGTACTTAAAGCATCAGACATTAGCTGAAGCTCTGTATAATTGGATCTGCTCTGCACCCCTTGCATATAAGTTTTCTTGATGCAGAGCCCTGAATGCATAAAGGAAAGAGAACGTGGAAAGAAGAGCAGCTTCAATCTGCTTTGCTGTCATTTGGATCTTTTGAGTTCTGAATTCTTTTGGCAGCTCTAATATAACAGAAGAGCTTTTCCTTCGGTGACTATGAAATCCCAATTTGGAATGTTTTTCTCACAGACTTATGTGAACGTTGCCAATGGCTACTTTTCACAAAATTAATTCTCACCCTCAATAATGATTTACAAAAGTTTACTGAAGTACTGATAGTAAATATTAGGAACTGTAAAACAGATATCTTTGCCACAGAAGAAAAGTACTTTCTCTATGTACACAAATGTTCAGGAATCAAACAGTTTCAGTAGATGTTGAAATAAATTTTGAGAAACAAAAAACATCACTTCTTATAATTTATTATACTCTGCGTTATTATCAGTAATTCCTGTCACAACAAAAGTAAAATGAAATCACTCTATAGGGACAGAAAATTCCTGACATAAGGAGGATGCTGGTTGTTGGAAATACACAGAAAACAGAAAAGCTTTTTCTATCAGGCATGTTCTACACCTGAAGTAAAGCCAGATTCTGGTCCCCCTACTCTGCCACTAATAGACCTCTGGAAAAGTCACTTGAGTTCTCTTAATCGCTCTTATCTGAATAATGACTGAGTTAGCCTAAATTATTTCAAAGAGCCCTCCCAGTACCAATCTTTGTTTTATAATTTCCTAAATATCCAGTAAATTTTGTCAATGGGGAATCAAACTAGATCAAATTGAACCTCTCCTATTCTTTAGCAGTCAGGATTTTAAAAACTCACTTTATTTGAAGGTTTGCTTCAACAATAACGATTACATTTGAAAGTAGTAATCAGAAATCAAAGTTTCCATCACATAATGCATGTTTTGCTTTCGTGCCAAGATATCTGTCACAGCACTGGTAAGGAGACACTTCTTAATAGGTAGCACCTCCCCTAGTGATGTGCAGTGTCCAGCAGGAATGGTCTGAAAAGAATGCCCACTTTTCCTTAAATCCTATTCTGGTCACAAAATATTAAAGACAGATTCTTGCCATCTTCCTTTGGGGCTGCAAACTTTGTGTGGATCTTCACTGGTCCTCCTGAGACAGGAGGCATGACGCTGTTGCCCTCACCAGGGTCTCACCTCTCATTATTTGGCTCTGAATTGCCCCAGGCTGTAGATGAGAGTATGGAGAATGCAATGTGTGCCCCATCTGCAGCCTGGGACACTGGCACAACTAGCCACTTGCTCTGGTCTTCAGGATTGCTGGACGATGAATAGCACTATGTGGAGTCATATTCTGTTTCATTCTAGTCCATTATTTCGGATGAGCTCAGGAGCAAGCGGATTGAATACATGAAGGTCAGCCAGCATCATGGCAGGGTGAGAGAGATGAGAGAGCTGAACTTCCAGCTCCCAGCACTAGTTAATGGAAATAATAGAACCAGAAGAGATTGGTAACAGTTTGCAATGAATGACCTCCCTCTTCAAACTAATATATACATGTTTCCATTTCTTTCATTTTAACTACTACTATTAATAGGATACTTTGCATGAATCCATCAATCCATTAATCTGCTTTTTTTAGAACCAAAACATGCATAGGAGAAGGTTAATCTGTCTTCTCTCTCTCTCCTTTCTCTCCCTGAAAACAGAAAACAGCACCAGCAAGAGCAGCAGTAGAAAGACAAGGGAAATCTGGCCCAGAATAAATTGGTTGTGCTGAAACATTTGTAATTAAGCATGATAACCAATTACAGAAATACCTGGGGTAGTTCAGTGATTCTCTCTCCCACATCAGAGGTCTCCTAATCAATTTGAAATAACCAAACACTGTAGAAAATAAGCAAGATCACAGCGTTTGCAAATGAGTCTCAAAAACGGATTTCCCTGCATGAAAATGTTCATTGTCAGGAGAAAGACTGTTTTCACAATCTTGCAGGTCATTTGCATTTGCATTTGATTGGAGAAAAGTCCTTTGTTCTTTTCTCTCTTCTCATATCCTTTACAACACTACTGATTTTTTTCTTCTGGTGATTTAGTATTTTTGTATCAGTGTGTTGTACCAAGCCCTAAAAATACACCAAAATAAAACCTTTTGTGCTGAAGTAGCTAGTATCCACTTCAATTATTACTTAATTTCACTGCATTGAATGGGTTTCCTGGAATTTAAATTAGCAGATTTATGACATTGTGAGAGGTTGTTGGACAGAAGTTGCAGTTGTAGAAGTCTGAAGGCATCGTGAAAGCCACATAGTGTATCATGGACAATACCATTCCAATATTTCTTCACTGCAAAGCCCCAGCAACCCTCTCCTCAGATATTTGAACTATCATGGGCAAGCATTTTGAGGGCTTCCAAATCAAAAAAAAAAAAAAAAAAAAGGATAGACCATTCAAAATCTGTGATGGTGCATCACAAGCCTGATAAATTTCTGCCATTTCCACAGAAAAGAAACATGGAAAGAAGGGTCATGGAGTTGGAAGAGGAGAGAACATGACATGTGATACTTCCACTTTCTTAAAGGCAACATTACATAAGACATCTGCAGCGCTGTGCTGGTCAACGCCAGATCAGGTGAGTCTCTTAGTAAATTTCATCTATCAGTCTCTTAATAAAGCCATAATTTATTCAAAAATCTCTCTCAAGTTCTTTTTTTAAATATTCTTCCCAAAATCGTATGTTAGGGGAATCTGTGTCTCTTCTGTCTCTCATCTTTCTCATCCATCCTATCCTATTCCACTACTGCACACCCTATGATCCCTCTCTTCTCTCCCCCCATTCCCTGTTCCCTCACTTTTCTCTTCTCTTAGCTGTTCTAGCTCTCTATGTATATTTGCAAAGCCTGCATGACTGAAAGTGTGTTATCACTTCCTGTCTTCCTCAGGACTTAGACAGCATGACCTCTGAAGTGTGCATAGCTCGGCCATATTCACAGTGATCCTAGCCATGCCCTCTTCCTGTCGCCTCTGTTAACAGGAAATCATCATGCCCACAACTTAATGTTCCACTCAGAGAGGTGCCCAGTTTGTGCTAGTTAATTTAATCCTTCACATTTTTAAAAATTTTTAAATAGAAGACATTTTTATTCTGAATTATTCTCACAACTCTTGCTTATCTTTTTAAAGTTGACAAAGTAATCACACTTTTCAAGTTAGTTAGGAAACTATTTATCTGACCCAGTACAAGAAAAAATGATCTAATTTCATTCTTGGCAAATACAAGAGTCCTATGTCTTTCTAAAAACGTTCTGCAAAATTCTTGGGTCCAATCCTTGAAGTAGTTTTGGTTTCTGTACTTACCTTTCTTCCTTTGCTTCCTCAAGATTTCTTTCTTTCATCCTTACTACCCTCCTAATACACACCTGCCCTCTCACACCCTCACAAGCAAGGGGAACCAACAGGATATTAACAAGTAAATATAAAAATATGTACCATTGCTTGCCACGTTTTTTCTTCAGCTGTGCTCAGCGCTGCTTTATTTGCATCTTTCAAGTATCAGCTCAATTGTCTCTTCCACAGAACCTTGCCTGAGCACACTGAGTGGGGTTAACCTCCTGCTTCCACCCTGCCACTGTCACTTTCCATCATATATTTTTAGTGGCTCTTATCAGTATACAAAATTATCCCGCTTATCTATTTGTGTGCATCTGTATTTATATATAAACATCTGTATATGTGCATATATGTGTGTATATACACATTTGCTTATGTGTATATATGTGGGTGCATATACACATATATATGTGTGTGGCATTCCTAGAAACTAGTCCCCAAGTTTATTGTGAATCCCTTCAGAGACAGGAAACTTAAAAGCAGCCAGACACTATGCCTTTGAACCAGCTAGCCCACACCAGAGTCCTGCAGCCATGACAACCTGTTGCACTTTCCATTTCCATCTTGAAGGCTTTAGTCTCATATTGTCTTAATAATCGTTCTACTTAACACTCATACACTCCTCTAGACTCTTGCAGAGCCTGTCTTTGATCTCACAAATGTCCCTTGGACCTGATACTCAGTACTGCTTCTGTGATGCTGAAATCAGCCCTCTTCCTCCACTGCAATCTCTGGTAACTCTTACTAGATACTACAGGAGAAACCTCTGCCCAGTGGATATCAGGCCTTCTGTCCTACCCCATCACTATCTTATGCAGCCTTTTTTAAAGAAAAGTTTTAAGTTTAGAGAAAAATTGAGTAGCAAGTACAGGGAGTTCCCATATCCTTCCCTCACCCCCAGTTGCCACACAGTTTCCCCTCTTATTAACATCTTGCATTAGTAGGGCATATTTTTTACTGTCAGTGAACCAGCATTGACACCTCATTATCTGCCAAGTCCACAGTTTAAATTAGGGTTCACTTTTGATGTTGTACGTTCTATGGTTGTGTGTAAATGCATAATGACATGCATCCACCATTACAGTATAATACACATTCGTTTCACTGCCCTAAAAATCCCCTCTGCTTCACCTATTCATCCTTTCCTCCCTCCCCCTGAATCTCTGCCAACCACAGATCTTTTTACTGTCACTATAGCTTTGCCTTCCCAAAATGTCCAGTGGTTGGAATTACACAGTAGGTAGCCTTTTTCAAATTTATTTCTTTCACTGAGCAATATGCATTTAAGTTTCCTCCATGTCTTTTTATAGCTTGATAACTGATTTCTATTTATCACTGAATAATATGCCATAGTTTGGATGTACCACAGTTTGTTCCTCCAGTCACCTATTGAAGGACAACTGTAAACATTCTAGTGCAGGTATCTAGTTCAGGTGGACCTAAATTTTCAACTCCTTTGGGTAAATATCAAAGAGCATGGTTGCTGGATCATAGAGTAAAAACATCTTTAGTTTTGTAAGAAGCTACCAAACTGTCTTCCAAAGTGGCTGTACCATTTTGCATTCCCAGCAGCAATGAGTGTTCCTGTTTCTCCACATCCTTGCCAACATGTGGTGTTGTCAGTGTTTTGGATTGTAGCCATTCTAATAGGTGGATAGTGGCATCTCATTGTCAGTTTCATGCGGGCTTTTTCTTAATGGAGTTTTCCTCTTTTAAAAAGAAACTGGACAACTCAGTGTTTTCATGGGCAAGCTATGGCCTAATCAGGAGCTGACTATTAAAAGTTTTTCCCTTAGAGTTAGCCAAAGTTTTTTTCCCTATAACTTCTAGATACTAATGCTAGTCAAACCTTTGAGACCATGAAGCTCCAGACAAATATCTTTTCCTCATGATGCTATTTCCACTATTTTTTTAAACTCTAGATTCTCTGAGTTTTCTCTTATCATAGAAAAGTACTCATTTAACAGCATAGATTTAATAAGTTTTGACATTATCTAACTACATTCCAATTTGTCTATATATCTCTGAAAATGTGGAACCCATAATTGTCCACAAACCATACATAAATTGTACATAAATAGATGGAGTCTGACCAATACCAGAGGGGAGATCTTCAACTTCCTCCTTCTGTTCTCCAAATAAGTCTAAGATTTCATTGACATGTGGCTACCCTATTACAGATGACCTTTTCTGAGAATCTGCTACATTCAGTTGCTAAGCAGGAAGGTTTTTTGCTTTTAAGGTAGGACTTTACCTGTATCCCTATTAAATTTCATCTTGTTAGAGGAAGCTTGTCAAAATGTTTTCGGATTCTGATTCTGTCATCTAATATATTTGCTATCCATTCCAGCCTCAGGTCATTTGCAAATCTGATAAGCATACATTCTATGTATTCAAACACATCATTGATACATGAATGTAACAAGATGTGGCTAAAAGCAGAGCTCAGCAGTCCACTATTAGAATCACCTTCAGGCTAGCATCTCCCTGTTAATCAGCATCCATTGAGCAACTCTGTACAAGACGCCATGCTAGGCACTGCAAGGGATGTAAAGTGGCCCAGTTTACTCCTTCCTAATAGGGATGTTTTAAAGGATTCTTAGCAAAGAGAAGACATGATGAAAGAAGTGTTTCTGGAAGGTAAGCCTGACTGGTTGCCCACTAGGAATTGAAGTACTAGAAATAGGAACTTCATACACTCTTACAATATTACAAATGGGAAAAAGAAAAGTCTGGATGACAATTTCTATTTGAGAAGACAAGTTATTGTTCACTCATGAGCTCAAAGCAATTTGTCGACCACCTTTCTATAAAAATGAAGCAACCCCACTAAATTTTCAGAAGAGAGTAGGATTTACTTTTATTCATGTCAAAAAGCAACGGATAATGTGCACCCTCTGTGCCACGTACTGGGCTAAATGATGGGTAAACCAAGATACAAATATAACTTTCTTCTTACCTTCTCAACTCACTCAAGAGCCAGATGCATACACAGCATATATACAATCAACCATAATATATGTGCTATATTATTACATGATAATAATGTACCAGCAGTCAAGGAATACTTCCCCCAAAAAATGACCATTGAATCAGAAACCAGGAGAGTAAGATGTTGCTTAATGAAATTCAGATCTTTCATGAGGTGGGATACTGCAATCAAGCATGATTCAATAGATCTATGACATCTGTACGCTGCCTCAAATTCCAGAGAGTAAAAAACTCAAGCAGACATGCTGATCAAGTTGTTTCCCCATTAAGTATAAGGATTTCTTGTCCTTAAAGTTAACCAATGCTTAAAAACTTCAAGGTCTTTTAGACAGAAACAATTTCACTCACAACAAAATAAAACCATGAATTACTAGCATTCTTAGGAGGAATTAAACATGAGAATGATAAATGTTTGGCTAAAAATAGGAACCTAAATGGAAATGAAGGAGCACTCCCTTTTTCTGTGTTATGTGTCCTTCTTGGAATCTTGTCTTTTTAATGCCTTGCCCTAGGCTAATTTGTCTGGAGCAAAGTTCACTTAGGGTATGCACAAAAGAACAAAGGATGTGATCACCAAGCAGGAAGCTTCTGAATACATTGCCTCTGTCTATAGAGTCCAAAGGCTCTGGTATGTCTGTCAAAGCAAGTTGTAACTTTCACTTCCTGGGGTGTGCGTTCAGAAGAAATAAGAAGAAAAACAAGAGAAGGTGAACCTTACAGCCCAGCACTAAACCAGTAACTCAGAATTGCAAGCTAGCAAATAATGCATGCCATTGAATCACCAAGGATTCAGAGACAAGCTCGTTATTGCCCTCACCATTCATAGACCGTTCACTGCTTATCCGCGACTCCTCTCTTCTCATGTTGCCTTTATAAAAGTGCTTAGCAGAGCTTCTCCAAATATAAGCACATCATCAGTCCTTAAGTCAGAGTACCAGAGTGCTTTTCCCACTGTTACCCGAACTAGCCCAGGATATTTGAACAAAGCTTGAGGAAACCTGTCCTAACTTTTTTTAAGCATTTGGCTCTTTTTCTTTAGTTTTGCAAAGTTGTCATTCATCCCAGGCAGGCACTTAGAAATTCAGTCTGATGTTTCTAATTTTAATGAACTAATTTGATAAGCATCATTAAGACCAAAAAAATTAATACCACCCAATCAAATAATTCTATAGATAGCTATTAAATGTCAAAACATTACTAAATAGTTTAATGCAATGCAGGAAAAAAACACAAGAAACATACATTAATCTCCTAGACTCCTATTGGATTTTTTCTGAAGTAATACACAATTATAGAATCTTCGAAGAAATATGTAATATCTATCCCCAATTCTATTGTTTCCTCTACACATAACTAATCAATAATAATTTCCTTTTAACCGGATTCTGTGTCTTTTACACAATTCACAATTAATTTGAACAGTGTTTTCCTAGTCCATCTTTCCCCATTGAGCTCTAGTCAAGAAACATTTTTTGAGAACCTTCTACAGTGCCAGATATTCTCTTATGTCTTAAGAATACCAAGAAAAATTATCCTCGGCAAACTAATGCAGGAGCAGAAAACCAAACACCACGTGTTCTCACTTATAAGTGGGAGCTGAATGATGAGAATACATGGACACAGGGAGGGGAACAACACACACTGGGGCCCGTTGGGGGATCGAGTTGGGGCAGGGAGAACATCAGGATAAATAGTTAATGGATGCTGGGCTTAATACCTAGGTAATGGGTTGATCTGTGCAGCAAACCACCATGACATACGTTTACCCATGTAACAAACCCGCACATCCTGCACATGTACCCCAAGAACTAAAAATAAAAATAAAAGAAGAATACCAAGGCAAAAGTCAAAATTCCTTTCGTTAAAGAACTTATCGTTTTGTCAGAAAAGTAAACATGCAGAGAGATAGTAACTGTTCAGTATGACTTGTAAAAAAATAAAAGTAATATTGGAGTAATACAAAGCAAAGAATAATTACCTATGTATGGTGATCAAGGCAAAAGAATCATAGAATTTATATAGACCTATTATGAAAATTCTGAACTCCAGCCTGACTATTCCTGGCGTGATGCACTATCCTTTCTTTAAACTCCAGCTCAATCTGGTTCATACACTCCCTGGATGACAGGCCAATCAAAAAAAATGGTAGGGGATTCTAATTTGATTCTGGATTCTGGATGCCGAGGATAATCAGCTGCCTGGATTCTCCTTTTAGACTGACATGGCCTCAGACCATAAGGACAATGAACACTCTGGTCTCATGATTTTAGACCAGGAGGACGGTACCCTTAAAATGCCTCAGCGGGTCAAGGTTGGGACACTTTGAATCTCTGTAAGTTTTATAACAATGTTCTCTCCTGCTAATATCTCACATTTCTGGATCAAATGTCTGAGCATAAGGAGGCGAGGTTTGGAAAGTGGTAAAGTTATTACTACTTGAAGAAGACAGGACAATTTGTGACACTGGAGAAACAGCAACAATCCAGGAAATGAGAAAGGGAACATCTTATATCCTGGAATGTTCAGAGGAAAGAGAAGCTTCCCACTTGGAGCCTTCCTCAGGGAAAGAATAAAAGCCCCAGTGAAGGTCTCCCAAACTGTTGACAGTATGTTAAATTTAACTGGCTGACAAGGTTTACCATGCCCCACTAGATAGCTCTGACTACAATTTGCTCACCATTTTTCTCACTAAGAAATCCATCAGCAACTGCAGGTAAGGCCCCAGCTCCTGCACCTTCCATGCAAAATACACATTAATACCTCTTGATGTCTCCCGGCCAGTCTCAGTCATTCCATGGGGCACACCAATGCGACCTGGCAAGGTGTAAAAGAAAAAAAAACAGAAAAGATTGAACTGATGGTTCTAGGTCATTCCTTCCAAAGGCTCAATTATTCAGACTGAACTGGGAACCCAAAGGCTTATCAGTGAGCCGGAAAGCCACACTGGAAGCACTGTCAACCTACCTCTCACATAGGTCCCACTTGGGAGGGCTTCAACCAATAGAAACAGTGCTTCCTTTCCAAAGGCTCTGTGTGTGCCCCTAGAATCATACCTCTTGTAACTGACCCTTGGTGGAAGATAATTAGCTCAGTTTGAACTTGTTAAGGTTTGGGAGTCTGTGAAACAACTGGTGGAGAGATCCAAAAGCTTCTTGACACTCAGCAAAAAGAATGAAGCGCATGTCACACTTTTTCCTACCTCTCTCCCTTCTACCTACTGTTCTCATCCTCTCTGAAAAAGCATTTTCTTCACCGAATTTCCATAATTAGTTCCTTTTATAACTCGTTTTTCATTTCTCCATTATTTGTAAAATATCCATTAGATGATTACCCACGTATGTATGCACACTCACTCACACGTATGTACAAAATCATAAATGTATTTGACAGAGTGATTTATACCCTTGCTGCTCAAGGTGTAGTCCATGGACTGCAGCGTTCATGTCACTTGGGGCTTGGGTAGAATTGCAGAATCTCAGGCCCCACACCAGGCCTTCTAAGTAAGAATCTGGGCCTTAATGAAATCCCCCAAAGATTTGTATGCACATTGATATTTGAGAAGCATTGTTCTAGATTATTATTCTTAATCAAATATGGGCACACAGAGGGGAAAAATACATATCAAAATAAATATATCTAACTTATATGCGTATAATAGGTTTTTTCTAATAACTTTCTAAAATGTAATGATCTAACTCAAATAAAAGGAGAGGTATATGATAAGGCTGAGTTGGAAAGATTGCTGTGCACATGGTTAATCCTGGACATGTATTTAGTAAACACTGGTTAAAGAGATGACTTGTGAAGTTCCAACTCAATAATTCTGTAAATGATAATATAATAAAGAGAGTTGGACTGAAAGTCAGGAGATGTGGATTAAAGTCAGGCCTTAGTTTAGCCCGCTATGGGATCTGGGGACTTGCAGTTAACATTTCTGAACCACTTTCCTCCTCAGTACAATGCCAAGCCTTCTCTCCTTACTCCGCAGTGTTGGTATCAGAATCAAATACAATATTACATAGCATAGTAGTTGTGAATTATAAACCAAAAGTGTAGTGGTATTGTTTTAGGCTAGCTTCTACATATGTAGTTATACAGAGACATGTACTGTTGTATATTCATCCACCAGAACGCCTAAAATAAGTAAGTCATGCCTATTTTTAAATTCTGTATTTCTGTATCTAATGATATTCATTATAGAGACTTCATGTGTTACAAATTCATTTCAGATAAAAGGAAAATATAAGGATTAAAAACACTTACTGACTGTTCACTAAGAAAATGCCTTGACCTAAATTCTTTACATACATGAATTTATTTAGTTCCCTAAAGCAAACTCATGAGGCAAAAACTATTGTTATCAGGCCCATTTAAGAGACAAGGAGACTGAGGGGCAAAAAGTTTTAATAACTTGTCCAAAATCACCTAACTATTAAGTGGCATAGCCAAGTTGTGGTTGAGCATTCTGGTCCCACAGCCCATGGTCCTACCTACAGTGCTATACAAGCCAACCATTCATTCATTCCTGCATTCTACAAATCTTTATTAAGCACCTACCATCTGTCGGGCCCTGTTCAAGGTGCTGAAAATACAGAGATAAACAAAATACACATTCATGTCCTTGTGGAACTTACATTCCGGTGGTAGAAAACAATGAAAAAGTGACCAGATAATGTATAATTACAAATCATGTAAAATTCTATGAAGTCAAGGAATGGAATGCAGTAAGAAAGAAAGCTAGAATAGGGTAGAGCTTAGATTAGATTTGGAAGGACTCTCTAATGAGGTAACGTTTAAATTGAGATTCAAATGATTAAAAAAGCAAAACCATAAATGCATACATAAGCATTGCCACAGTAAACATAATAGCCTACTTATTATGGATGGTATTTGAAAATCTGGAGGATGCAAAATTATGTCAAAAACTATTATTGACCCATTACATGTAAGGAATCCACGTCGGAAATCACACCCTAACCTTTTTTCCCCAACTTTCTCTTCATCCTTTCCTTTAAAAACCAAATAGGAAAAAAGAATTGATTTACCTACATTATCTTTCTAATCTCCCAGGGAAGGCACAAGCCTCTTGACTCTCCTGCCCTCCCCTGTGGAATATATCTTGTTATAGAAATACATGTGTACTATTGTCCTGCAAGAAGAGAAAGGAAACAATATGAAGCCACTTCTGACCAAAGAATATTTGTCTCCCTCACAAAGACTTTGATTTGTACACATGCAAAAGAGAGCTGCCTATATTCTTTGATGTGAGCAATTTATGGTATTCATTTACTATGAAATTGAAAAAGGAAAAAATTAAACATGGTTGATGACTTTTGTCCAT
Source organism: Gorilla gorilla gorilla (assembly GCF_029281585.2). NCBI lineage: Eukaryota > Metazoa > Chordata > Mammalia > Primates > Hominidae > Gorilla > Gorilla gorilla. The sequence goes on from NC_073243.2 coordinate 76,762,906, forward strand.
AGAAGAGAAGGTAAATTGTTTGATGACTCTTAGTTTAGCTTAGAGATTTTTAAGAAAAAAATACACACCAACGCACACACAGAAGAGACAAATACACACAGACACAGATACACATGCACGTGTGCACACTTAAACCTACAAGTGTGTATGTGTTACACATATATATATTATGTGTGTATATATTGCTTTATCTTACTCTTCTTTCTATAATTCTATAAATCCTAAAGTGAAACTATGGAAAAGATGGTGATATGGAGAAGTTTGGCTTATTTATTCTTTTATTCACCTGTGTAAAAAAACAAGTTTCCCACTGCATAAGTGGACTTGAGAGAATATTGTTGCCTTTAAAGGTGGTAATATTGTTCTCATGGGGAGGTTCAAGGTGAGAGCATATTGGGGCAAAGTGGTTCACTTGCAAAACTGGTTTGAAACAACAATCATGTTTATACATCAAATATAAAATGCATGTACATAAAATATAGAATTATATAAACATATACTTATATGTTCATATCTATGTATTGTGTATATACATACATATGCGTGTACATGTATGAATACATGAGATGTTTTATATAATTTCAAGTTTTATTTTAGATTAAGGGGTACACATGAGGTTTGTGACATGGGTATATTGCATGATGCTGAGGTTTTGGGTACAAATGATCTTGTGCATAGTACCCAATAGGTGGTTTTTCAGCCCATACCCTCTCTCCCTCCCCTTTGCATATGAAATTTAAAGAAGAAGCAGTGCTATGTCCCTTTTCCAATGGGATGTCATCCAATTATCACCCAGACTAGCCTTAATCTTATGAATTGAAAGTTTCTATTTTGAATGCTAATTTTGAAGAGAGAATTTTTGAATTAATAGACTTCATTTTTTTAGAGCAGTTGATGGATTCAGGACATGCTATCCCAAAACTGGCGCCTTGGCATTTGAGAAAACAGCAGAAGCAGGAAGGTCTCTCTGACCTTTTCCTTCCCTTCTTCCCTGAAGCAGGCCATAAAGGAAATATCTGACCTTCCTCTAAGTAGGTGATAGACTCTCATTCAAGAGGTGCCCACTGCATACTAGAGGAAAGGAATGTCACACAAGGACACAGGGAAAAATCTGAATAAACAGACCTTGCTAAATTCAGCCTAGTTATTACCATTCGAACATACTCGCTCGTCCTCTAATCATACTTCTGCATGGCTGTCCATAAAAATACAGTTTCCCCTGTTGTTTCGTGGGGTTTTCAATTCTGAAGGCTTCTATGACACACAGAACTTATATTAAATACATTTGTATGCCTTTTTCTTGTAAATCTGCCAGTTGTTATAGGGATCTCAGCCATGAACCCAGTAATGGGTAAGAAAAGTCTTTTCTCCCCTACACAGTTTTAAGTTGACAGAAAAACTGAACAGAAAAAACAGAGTTCTCATATATCTCCCCCACCCCTTCACACACACAGTTGCCCCACTATTAACATATTGCATTAGCGTAGTACATTTGTTATAATTTATAAGCCAATATTGATACATTATTATTAACTAAAGTCCATAGGATTCAGGTTGTATGTATAATGCAATAGTCCACCATTCCAGTATCATACAGAGTAGTTACACTGTCCTCAAATTCATCTGTGCTTCATCCTATTCGTCTCTCCTCCTCAGCCCTCCCACCCCTGTCCCTGCAAACTACTGGTCTTACTCTGTCTCTGTAGCTATGCCTTTCTCGGGATATCAAATAGGAGAAATCATACAGTGTATAGTCTTTTCAGGCTGACTTCTTTCACTTAGCGGCATTCATTTAAGTTTCCTCTTTGCCTTTTCATAGCTTCATAGCTCATTTCTTTTTATCACTGAATAGTATTTCATTGTATGGACATAACAAGTTGACGACCCTATTCACCTATGGAAGAACATCTTATCTCCTTACAAGCTTTGGACATTATCAATAAAGCTGCAGAAGAGAGAATTTTTAAAAATCTATCTCTACCTCTTCTTTCCTAAGGATCCTAATTTCTAGAAAAGTCAACCTACTGGAAATCCCTCTAGAGTTGTGCTGTTGCTCATGTATTTTAAACCATGGCAAGGAAAAAGCAGGGAATTTTAACAGTGGCCGTACCTTCACAGAACACACACACAAAATTTGTTTAATGTTCAGCTGATACTGAGGAATTTGAGTATATACACAATTATTTCTATCTAAATGTTATTAGATTACCTAAGCAACTTATATTTTCTTTCTTCTCAGGAAATGTATAAAGACATTCCATAACCTGAAAAAAATACTATGAATATCATATACATATGTGCTCATTTGTCATAAATGCATGTGCAATGGTTCTGTTTGCAGAGAGGAAAGGTACTTTTCTCTAAAAATCTATCTATGTGTGAAAAAAATGTAATAAAACCTATTTGATTTATTACACCCAACTTACTAGTTTCCACAAATTAATTATATCAATGTCTAAGACAGGAATTCAAGCTAATAATTCTACATCATTAGAATTTCATTTATAACGTATTGACAGCCTCAATTGCTTATCTTGTTCAAGGAAGTTCAAACTAAGGCCTCATTATCTATTATTGATAGCTATCAATAAAATAACATTATTGTATCATGTAAGTCTTATATTGATTTTTTAACCCAATGTCAGCTACACTGAAAATATAAGTTCTATATTAAATGGACAGATCCCTTCCTGCCCAATAAACGTGGAAACAAGACAAGGGAAGCCCAATTATTGAGCAAGCATAGGGAGGCGGATGATGCATGCCTTTACTGATTGTCTAACCACACCAGACACAGAGCAGCGTCTTTGCTCCTGGCCATGTGCCTCCTCCGAGCACCTGAGGCATCTGACCTCATTTAGTGCTGTGCAAAACCCAGGAGGCAGGCACAAGGCTGCCCTTTTGCACTGGTGTGGGTCATCCTTAGTCCCTCCATAATGAATGATTTAGCTCAGCCTCCATTTGTCACCAAGCTGCTCTTCACGTAGGTCCCCTTAGCCTGGATCTAAATGTTGCCACAAGCTTTATCATATCACATTGCTTTTCACTTAAAATAATGTCTGCATCATTTCATTACTAAACCACATATAAATCATTTTTATCCCAAGTCTACTCCATGGTATCACTTAATATTATTCCAACTATTTTGTGCCTTTTTCCCCCTTTTGATTTCTAGCCAAAAAAACTGTTCTACTTCCAAAGCTGACATCAAGGACCTTCCTGCCTAGAATCTGAATTACCACTACTAAATCTCCTGAACTTATCCCCAAAGTGTCCATTCTAAAATGGCTAACTTTTTACTGCCATATATAAAATCCTTACACAAATATCCACTTATGTGTCTATGTTTTTTGAAATATGCCTTTGTTTTGACTTCACTTTTGTTACGTTTTTATTTCTGCTTTTGTCTTCTCTCTGTGTGCCTCTCTTTTTTTTAATAGAGGCAAGATAAAAAATTATCACTTATGTAAGAGTTGCTTTTCCTTTTAACTTCTCCTTAAACAACAGGTGAGCTCTTTCAAGGCCTGTCCTGCCAGCAGGTGGGTACTGTTCTTCAGCATTCTTCACCTCATCCAGGTATAATGGGGTAGTACCAGATAGTAGAGAAGGCCAAAGTTAAATGTTTTATTTCATTTTATGAAGGCTAAAGGGTGCTAAAGAATTCAAACATTAACAGACTTTGAATAACAAATTGGTAACTCAAAAGCAGCATTTTGGGGAAATTGATCTCCATAATTCCTTCTCTCTAGGTTTTATTATTAGCTTAGTACGGGGCAAAGGCCATAATCTTTTCTCATCACTAATCCCTTAAATTAAGATTTTTCTTATGATTTTTCTATATAAGAACAAAAGCGTTTTCTCAAGAGAAATGACAACAGTAAGCTGCTGTTGATAAACAGAAGTTTATACACAACCTGGCAATGAAATATCTCCCATGTGGGAGATATCATAACCACAAGTTGGAATACTGATCATGGTAAAAAAAAATATTTAAATATGAAAGTATAAATGTCTATCTTGATGTATGCTGCATAAAAACATAGAACAAACCCATTCCAAAAGCCCATCACAGAAAATGTTATATGAGAGAAAGAAGAAGGAATAAGAATGGGAAAAGGAAAGTGATTTTAAATGCAATTTTGTACTTTAGAAACTAATTTCTTACTCTGAGAAATCGGAAGACAGATTTCCATGCTGTGTTATAAAAACATAAGTAGAGAGGACAAGTTTTGCATTTTAGTAATTAGAAATTGTGGTCCACTTCTTTATTTGAGGGGATGATGAATTCTCTCCTTGATTCAAATGCCAGCTTGACAAAAGAAACTATTAAAACTATTTACAGAAGAAGTTTGAATCTATAGAAGTGCAAGAAAAAAGAAATGATGATCTCATATTGTAAACCTTCACAGATTATGAAAACATAGCATTTAAAGATCTAATGTTTATAAAAGTATATTTTCTATTGACAATTACTTTGCAACGTTGATATGTATTGAATCATTTTGTGGTCGATACTGCATGTTAACAAGAAAAGGAAGCAAAGGCAAATGGCTCTGAAAGTAATTATCAGTAACAGGAAGGCAAACATTTTCCCAACAGTCATTGAAGGGACACACTTTCCTCCTCCCTATATCCCAGTTTGGAGCATCCCTTAAAACCAGGTTGGTGCTTTGAACACTCACAATGACCATGTCTGAAGAGCACCTTTAGTGATCAGGCTAAGCCCTAATGATGGTTGCTGCTTTACCCTTATTGGAAAAAGGAAAGTTTGCAGGAGTAAAAAGTTACATGGCTGTGTAGGCACAAACCTATCTCACTAAAAAGCCCCAAACCTCAACTCTGGACAATTATCCTTATTCCCATCGTTTTTAACAGTTATTCAAAGAAGTAAAAGGCCTTTCTTGGCTTCTCCAGTCTATTCACCCTTTCAACTACTTTTCATGTTTAGCTCCTTTTACCAATTGGGGTCATATACTTCTTAATATTTTCTTAAGGTTATATAGAACTACACACGAACACACACACAAATATGAAAGAACTGTCATCACACTGCACATTTTTTCACTCATCAATATAGCACAAATTTTTTTCATGTTATTACATATAACTCTACCTTATTCTTTTTGATGGCTACATAAAGCCCTTTGTAAAGATTTATTCTACCATTTTCTTATTAACAGACATTCGTGTTTGCAATAAGCACAAACATATGCTTTTGAACCATTGCTATAAGAAGGATTCCTCAAAATGATATTTCTAGGTTATAAGAAATGAGCACTTAAAATGTTAATAGCTATTACCAAACTAATCTCCAAAGGTCTTGCAAATTTACTTTAATACTGTAAGGAATGAGAAGGTCACATTCATGCCACAGATCAGCCCAGTATAGCACAGCACACAAAGTTTTTCATTTTCTTCATATTATCCCAGTCTAAAAGCCAAAAAGGGATGTCATGTTTTTATTTTCATTGTTTTTATTAATACTGAGATTGAGAACTTCCTATCTGTTTATAGGTCATGTCTAGTTCTTCATCTCCGAATTGCCTATTCATATTCTTTGTCCATTTTTATGTTACATGGTTATTGTTTTTTCTTAACGTAGTGAAGGAACTCTTTAAATATTAGGAATATTTGCTATACATACTTATTATATATGGGACAAATATTTTCACATTAGCTGTTTGTGTTTTAACTTTTCATTTGCTGTCCTTTAGAGAATTTAGAATTTTAACAAACTCAAATCTGCCCATGATGTTTTCTTTATGGGGTCTGATTTCCATGTCTTACTTAAGAATGCTACTCCAAGCTTATCAACATTTTCTACAAGCTTATAAACATCTACAAAATACTTTGTAGATTTTACATTTAGACTTTTATCTATCTGTAGCTTGTCCTTTTCATATGGTGTGAGGGAGGAATCTAATTTTGTGTTCTGCTTTTGAATACCCAATTGTCCAAACCTCTCATGGATTTGAAATACTCTGCTTAACAATACTACGCCCCCTTATGTAGGGATGTGGTTTTGGCCATTGTCTACCTGGGTTCCATTGATCTGCCTGTCTATCTTTTGATATCATCTTGTTTCATTGAAGCAATTTTTACCTTTCAATATCACTGTACATACCTCATCATTATTAATTCTGTTGGATTTTTTCATATGAAATTTAATATCAACTCTTTAGATACTGATTAGGATTGAAATATATATATATAATATATATATATATCTTTGTTTTTATGTATTTATTTATTTTGATACAGGGTCTTGCTTTGGCACCCAGGCTAGAGTGCAATGGCACAATCATAACTCACTGCAGCCTCAACTTCCTGGGTTCCAGCTACCCTCCTGACTCAGCCATCTAAATAGCTAGGACCACAGGCATGCACCACCACACTCAGCTAATTTTTTTTTTCAGTAGAGATGAAGTCTTGCTGTGTTTCCCAGGCAAGACTTGAACTCCTGGGCTCAAGTGATCCTCCTACCTTGGCCTCTCAAAGTGCTAGGATTACAGGTTTGAGCCACCACACCCAGCCAATATTGAATTTTATTTTATATTCATTTAGTAAAAATTAACATCTTCTTATTATTAATTATTCCTACCCAGGGAAGATTCTTCAAACTTCATTTTATGTAAGACAAAAATGTTTTTAAACATATTTTTATGGGTCCTGAAGGACAAGCATTGATGAGAGTAAATTTTAAGTCAACTCTCTAACACAGCAGGATATAATTATAAAGAAACTATGAAGCTAACTTTATGAATCTGTTAAATCTAGACTTTGCTCTAAATGAGGAGAAACGTCTGTCATTTTTGGGACTATGTTTTTTTCTTTTCTAACACTGCTTTTGCTTTTGTCCCCCTGGGGGTGAAAATGCTGGACTAAATTCAGCATGAATAAAGATTTGGTCACAGAGATCATCAAAAGAATTGAGGATGTGTCATTAGAGACAGGCTCAGTTTAACTCAGGTTGCAACAATGAATGGTTTCCTCCTCTCTGCCCAGTGAATGGGATGACCTGGTGCAATGAGCTCAATACATGAGCAATGGTGTGAAAAGACAGAGCACTTTGTCACCTTTCCTTATGACCCCCTTAACCCTGTTGCTGAGACTATCAACCAGGGAGACAATTAGTAACAGTTACATTCTAGTCTTGTGACATGGACAGCTATTCACCAGGAAAGAGACCAATTCATTTCATCCAGGTCGCTGAACAATCGCTGGATCATAAAGACTTTTAGTCACTGCCAAACTGAACTACATTTGAACCACCGGACCTAGTTGTGTGACTCCATCGATCACTGCCATGCCAACTGGTCACCCATAAAGACATTGCATTAAATACAATAGCCCCCAAGATGATTTATAAGTTGTCTTCTAAATACAAGTGTATGTCTTAGATATGGGGAAAAATTATACAGAAGGGATGTATAGATTTTTTTATGTCTCCTACCTCTTCATTCTAATATGTCTTATTGAATGCATCATTATTTACTGCACGCAGTTATAAAGCTTAAGTCACAGGTAGTCCTTATTTCTCTTCTATCTCAATTTCTCTTGGCTCATACACTGCTTACTTCACATAAATACTATAGAACATAGGGAAAAAAGGATCCAAGGTTTAAAAGCGTACCATGACTGTCTTACAAAAGACAGAGGTTTGTAATATCCCAAGGTCTAAGTTACAAAACCTTTTATAACTGGCCGTTTTTCTCCTCTTCAGACCTAGATAAAAGTTTAGTGAATTGGTTAATTGTACACCTAGAGTGGACAATAAAAGATGGTGGTTGTATAAAATAATAGAAGCCTGAAGAGTTTCCGATGCTGTGTGGGGCTGGCAGAGTGCTTAGTCTGGATACTGGCTATGCCTTATAAATAAAATATGAGGTCTGAATGGGATAAATTTTCTGAGCCATTCTTGAGAAATAACCAGTGTTTCATCACCTTTAACATTGTTTTTTTGTTTTGTTTTGTTTTGTTTTGCCAACCAACACAAATGAAGATAAACCAATCTTCTAGGTTAAAGAAAAGAACAAGTTGTTGTTTTGTTGTTGTTGTTGTTTGTTTTTGTTTTTGTTTTTTGCAGCCAGAGTTAAATCTTGAATGAACAGCAAATTCTCAAGTTGAGAGTAAGTATGGATTATATATCTTCATCACTTTCTCAGATTAATTATATATTTTTAAGCTAAATTAATGTTATGGGCAAATCAAAAGAGATTGCTTAACTTGGAACAAGTACTAAATGAAATCACAACCCGTAGTTTTCTGGTCTCCCTAGTGGATGCTATAATGGAAATGGACAAAGGGTCTGTGTATCGGATGTCAACATACCATGCCAAGAAGCCATGTAAATGTACCAAGAGATCCTGTTTTTGAAGTCTCCTCTTTAACACACAGAATCAAAATGGTAACATCCATGATGGAGAAGGAAGAGGGTCCCCAGCCCTTACCAGCCAGGAGAACTCTGATGACATTCAATGTGCAGTCATGCCTTGGCATCAGAAACCTCAAGGGAGTTGGCATTTTTTCCATTATGGTCATAGTCTGGTAACAAATCATCTGTTTAAAAATGTAGAGCCATGTTTATTTCCTTACTTCATTTCAAAGTGCTTCTCTGAGATAACTGATAAAATGCAATTCATCTTCCAAGGGGGGAAGAAAAACCTGTCAGTGACAAGAAAACCCAAATTTGAAATTAGAAACACAAAATCCAACTTAGCCATGCTGTCTTTTTATAAAATTAAACTCAAAGAAAGAACTGAAAGTTACTTTTTGCAGGAGGAATATTTTGTAAAGACTGTACGAATAAACAACACCAGGTATAAACCTGAGGTTTGCAAGGTTTTAAAATACTGCTCCATGTTGCAGCTATGAAAACATGAGCAAGTGAACTGAAAGAAAGCTTCAGTTGCATATCAAGAGCACATTACATGGGGCGTGAAAAATAGACTCTAGTAACCATTGCTCAGTACAAGAAGCAGCACCTACAGAAAAGAGCAAAGAATTTATGCTATAAATAAAATACAGAGCCTCAAATACAAAGCTGTGAGAAGAAGAGAATAATTTTACTTGCTTAATGGAAAGTATATTCAGGACGTTTATTGTTTTTACTCTTGCTTTCTCTCCACAGAATATATAACTCGAGCTCGTGTTCCTGTCCCAGGAGAGAGAGATGACCCTCTTCTTGGTGCTTTCCCACTTCAGTTTTCATCTTCCATAATTCACGAATAAATGCATAAAATGGAAATGGACTTGAATATGACACATGATTGAAAACAATGATGTGGAAGTGCCTGGCAGAAAAGCAAAAATGTATTAAATGGTTGAATTTACTTTCATTGATCACTTCGTATGCCCTAGACCCTGTATTAGGCACCTTACATAGATGATCTCAGGTTTTTTTAAACAAAGAGGCTTTTAAAAATTACAATGAAATCAAAATGACAACAATAGAGTTTAAGTAAAAATTTCAGTACAAAAATGATATGCAAGAGCAGGATATGTCACAAAACCACATAGAAAACAAGAGCTTTTCTATGTTCAGTCAATAATCAGCTGGGCAGGAATTAATTTAACAAATGTTTATTAGTAACCTGCCACAGGCAAGCCGAAGCACTGCATTAGCTGTTGGGTTACTAAGATGGGAAATCAAGACAAGTAAGAAAGGAAAGCGGCACCATCAGAATACATATGAAGAGTGAATTGGGAGACACTGTTTTTGGTTTTGTTTCCATAGACTGTAATGGTAATAGCGTCCAGCAGTTCGGTACTCAAAAACAGACTAGTATTTACTTCTCAATTAGATCATAAGTTCCCAGGAGGCTGCAACCATGTCTTGTAGGCCCATTATCCTCAGCACAGTCCTAGATATACAAGCTAGTTTATTGAGTATTGATATTAGAAACTAGGAGAGCCTGGTATACTTAATAATCAATGTTCAAGATGTTTTAAATCCAAGATAACCAAATGGGGTTTTTGGTCACCCCAGTTACAGGGCATGATTTATCTTCAACTATGAAGGAAGTAATACATTGACAAACACCATCACTAAGGACCCAGTTACAGTGTGGAAATGGGCAAAAAGAGATGAAGTGCTTTCAGTTTTTCCAGCAGTTATCATCAAGGGGAGAATATTGCTTTAAGGCCAATTCATATTCCCCAATGGTCATAGTTGCTCCATTTTATATGGTATCCATTCAGCATTTTTTGGCTTCTTTGGCCCAGAGGGGAATTGGGAATTCAAGCCAGTCATTTGAGAATCCATGCTGTGCTACAGAGAAATACTGCTGGTATCCCATGGCTGTGTTGCTGCCGGTCCTGTTAGCTAAGTCCTTCCTGGCTCAGCAATGTTGTGTTACACTACACACAGCTGTAGGGAGAGGATCATGCCAAAAACCAACAGTCAGGATGTTTTTATAGACCTAACATTTACTCAGTGTTCATAATATGCCTGCAAATATTCTAAGCTCTTTACATAGATTGATTCATACAAGCCTCACACCAACCCTATTGGATGGGTACTGAAATTATCTCCAGTTTAAGAAGAAGAAACTGAGGCAGAGAGACATTAGGAAACTTTCTGAAACCCACACAGCTATTAAAGGGAGACACTGGGATATAGATCCAGTCTCTGAGGTGCCTAAGTCCAGAGTCTCAACTGTCCTACACTTTATCAGACTTCAGAGGTCCCTACCACCACATCACTTTTGCTGAGGGCCTCCGCTCCTGCTTACTGGAATCCCTGGTCTAACAGCCACCCCACTGTTCTCTACATGCCTGCTACACAGCACTGTGGGACCTAAGCACTTACATCCCTTTATTCCACTTTCTTATCCTGATATGGTCTGGATCTGCGTCCCCACCAAATCTCACGTCCAGTTGTAATCCTCAGTGTTGAAGGTGGGACCTGGCAGGAGGTGACTGAATCGTGGGGTTGGATTTCTCATGAATGCTTTAGCACCACCCCTCTTGGTACTGTCCTGATAGTGAGTGAGTTCTCATGATACCTGGTCATTTAAAAGTGTGTAACACTTGTTGGGCGCAGTGGCTCATACCTATAATCCCAGCACTTTGGGAGGCTGAGGCGGGTAGATCACCTCAGGTCAGGAGTTTGAGACCAGCCTGGTCAACATGGTGAAACCCCATCTCTACTAAAAATACAAAAATTAGCCAGGCATAGTGGTGGGCACCTGCAATCCCAGCTACTCAGGAGGCTGAGGCAGGAGAATCACTTGAACCCAGGAGGCGGAAGTTGCAGTGAGCTGAGATCGTGCCACTGTACTACAGCCTAGGCAATAAGAGAAAAACTCCACCTCAAAAAAAAAGTGGGTAGCATCTCCCCCTTCTCTGTCTTGCCCCTGCTCCAGCCACGTAAGACGTGCCTGCTCCCCCTTTGCCTTCCACCATGATGGAAAGTTTCCTGAGGCCTCTCCAGAAGCTAGGCAGATGCCAGCATCATGCTTCCTGTACAGCCTGTGGACCTGTGAGCCAATTAAACCTCTTTTCTTGATAAATTACCCAGTCTCAGATATTTCTTTATAACTGTTGAACAGACTAATACGTATCCTTAATCCTTTCTTTCCACATCACCCCATGTGTCATGTGCCCACTGCATACCTGCCATATTTCTACCAGCAGCTTCATACTACACCCTGTGGAATACCCTATTTAATCTTCAAACCCTTTCTCAGGAGCATTTTCAAAGTAGGGACAAAAAAAGAGGGTATAGATACAGAAACAGATCAGACAGATGCAAAAATAAAAGAAGGTTTGGTGCAATTAGATAAGCACAATTCCTTAATTTTCCTTGCCAGTGATAAGATATATTGATGATACATGAATATATTCCAAAGCCTAGTGGTGAGACAATACCTATGTTACATAAGGGAGTGAAAATAAAAGTTAGTAACTAGGGATCTTCAACACCAGAAACACCATAAAAGACACTCTGTGTAACTGTTGAGACAGGACTTCATGTTCTTCATGTTTGTAAAAATATGTCCCTGGTATGATAAATATCACTCCCAAAAGTCACTTTGAAAAATTCTGAAACTGCTTTCCAGACTCATTCATAAAGAGTGTAAAAAATTTACCGTGCACCACAGTCAGCATCAATGACCACGGAAGGATGATCAATCCATTCCCATAGCCTCCCCAGCTGGTGATGTGGGGTGGGCTGGGCTGCTGGGGGAAGTGCTGCACTCAGGCCAGACACAGCAGGCTGAGAGTGTGGGCACATTAACATTTCTCTGGACAGAATCTCTGGACTTCACCTTTTCCCTTCCTGTTCCTGGATGATATACTATTACACATAAACTCAGAAGTGTAGCATTATTTATCTCCGCATTTCTCACCTGAAATGTTAGTCTTTGCCTTGTTATTATCAATTCCACCACTAGCATAGGTGGCTCCATAAACTATAAAGGGAGTAGAGAGAGAAGGTTGAAGTTACTGTAGGGTTTGATGCCATTTCTTTACTAGGTAGGAAACTAGACTTATGACTGTCAGGTGTGTTTTTATTATTTCACTTGTAAGGAAATAAGAGGCTCTGAGAGAGGTTATCTGTGAATGATCATCTCCAAACGGGCTTATATATTCTCTTCTGTTTCATTCAAAATTAAGTAGAGTAACCATATAATTACTTATCGTCCAAGCCAAAACACTTTTGACATTAAAATAAGGCATGATTAATAACTAAGCCAGTATAACCAGTATACCAGAACTATCTCAGACAAACTAGGCTGGATGATTACCCTAAAGCTAGGCAATCCTACTACAAATGCTTTTCTACTCAGAACTGAACCTGGTAGAGTTTATCATTGGTGCTCTCTCCACAGGAGCTGGGCCACCTGACCAATATTTCATGTGATGTCCACACTGGCTACAACCACAGAATCTCCTTCACCACTGATATAGTCTCCATCGTTTATTCTCTCTTGTTATTAACACTCAAAAATATGGCTGTCCATGTAAGTATGTATTAGCTTGAATTGAAAATATTTATTATTTCCCTGGCTGACTTACATAATATGGCCAATCATCCCTGAGTTCTCTTTGCAGAAAACTAAATGCAGTTTAATTGCATGGTTTATTTTGCAATTGTAGTATCATGAACTCAGCAAGCTTGTCACAGAGTCAAAAAGAGTGACCAACCAATACATCCGCTACAGCTAACACCATGGATGGGAGTGCCCAGTACATCAAGCTTTGATTTCTATTCCCTGGGAAGATGAAAATGAAAGTTGGGCAACTATTTATAGAATTGAAACAAGCTGGATGAATTTGTCTTTTAAATCGTCCTCACTATCCAAAGCATGGAGATCATTACAGCTCAAGAAATGAATGAGTGTTCATTCTGCATCAAATTCTCACAGTATCTCGCTGCCATCATAATCTAATAATTTAATACCAATAGATTACCAATGTACAGTTATTTGACCTATTAACATTTTAATTTTAACCGGTTTGTAAAACGAAAATATCTTCAAGGCCCACAGAAATAAATCTCCATACGAATGACTTCAGATATTTGACCCACACCAGTATTCCTTGAATCATTATTACCCAGGGAAGAACACAGTGTTTGATTTGATGTGACCCAACTTGCCTGTAAAGACACCTGACCATCTGCATCTCTGGGAACCAATTATTCCACATAAATGAATTACCAAATTCTCAAAACACACCTATTCAGATGCTAAACATCATCAACTCATTCTCCAACTTCTTAAAAAATTATTAGTAGCTTTCTAAGGGAAAGTGACTACAAATTAACTTTTCTTGAGTTTCAGAGTCATCTTTGTGAGCCTTCATCATAGTATTTCTGCAGCAATACCCTCAGTGCCTGCTTTTTTTGTGGTGGTGGTTGTTCTCTTTCCACTCAAGGTCAGCTGTCACTTCTACTGTTATTAAGCTTCCTTCTAACACTATGTCAACTCCTGCCCTTCTCATTTATTGCTGCAAAACTGCTAAGTGGTCAAAAACGAAATGTTGAGGCTGGGCGTGGTGGCTCATGCCTGTAATCCCAGCACTTTGGGAGGCCGAGGATGGCCGATCACGAGGTCAGGAGATAGAGACCATCCTGGCTAACACGGTGAAACCCTGTCTCTACCAAAAAAATACAAAAAAATTAGCCGGGCGTGGTGGCGGGTGCCTGTAGTCCCAGCTACTCAGGAGGCTGAGGCAGGAGGGTGGCATGAACCCGAGAGGCGGAGCTTGAAGTGAGCTGAGATCGCGCCACTGCACTCCAGCCTGGGCAACCTAGTGAGACTCTGTCTCAAAAAAAAAAAAAAAAAAAAAAAAAAAAAAAAAAAAACTAGATGTTGAATATAATTAAGGATGGAGTCTTAAGAAACAGTCACTCGGATACTATCTTTGTTTTTCTCATTTTGGATTTGGAACTAAGTTGTCAAAAATTCAAAACGAACCTTCTAAGTAGACTGGGACTATCGTCCCTTACTGAGTCTTCCTTCTAGACCTTTCTGTGAAAAACATGTGATTTTCTTTCCTTACTTGTTAGCCATTTCCTAGCTTTTTGTGATTTTTACATCTCTCTTGTTAGTTGAATAAATCCAAAATACAGGGGGTTTTTTCTCCATTTTTTTACACTATATTTTAAGAGCTTCACAAGAATAAGAAAGTCAAAAGACGAAACAGGTGAAAAACCATTTCCAAACATCTGGTCTATTCAAAAGAACTACAGAAAACGAATCATGATTGCCTGAGCTGGGCTTCAAGATGATCTGAGAGGGAACAGAAAACGAATGCACACAGCTGCCAAGCGTTCCATTTCAACCTCATCTTCCAAATTTCAAAATTCCTGTGCTTGAGGCAAAGTCATGCCAAATTCCCTCATGTCCTAACATTAGGCATTCCTGAATTACCTTTGTCTTGCATTCTCCTGAAAATAGCATCATAGAAGGTCCAGAACGCTGATAAAAACAAAATAATGACTGGCACCCCAGGCTGAATTACACAGATCACGGGATTCCATCAATGTGAACTTGACTGTCACTGTCATCTCTCCCAACATGCATAAACCAGAATGTCATCAGCAAAACAAGGCAGAGAACAGAAGTAATTACCTGGCTAATTCAAACAGAAATAAATGTCTCTTGTTTTGGCTACATTGCTAAGGGAATCCAGGCAGAAGTGTCTCTCCTACCTGGATTCTCTAAGCAATTACCTCAAACATCCACTTCATTACGAAGCCTGTCAAAGAATATCCAGTCCTCAAATTTATAAACAATAGTATCTCTAAGAAAATTACTGAAGTAACATTTAAATCCAGCTGTCGATCCCTCCAAGGTAAAATTCATAGCATTTTATTCTGCAGCTAGCTATGCAGAGGAGGGAAATGGCTGAAAGAAATGCTAAAATCCCAAGCACAAATTTGCTATAGAATTAATATCACAATTTGTCACTGATAATGAAAGCATATAAAACAGGTCCTGACAGCACGTTATTTCTGTTGCAGATCATTCTTTATAAAATCCAAACAAGGTTTTCCCTTGCAACCATGGAAATTATTTTTTCCTTAAATTTACAAAGCAAAATAATATTAATATTGTGGTTAGTAGCCATCTGCTGCATGAGAGTCCTGTGCAATCATTAGTCTAAACTGATGGCATTGTGGCAAGCTGCCACCTCCCAAGAGGCTAGCCTCTAAAACCCATCAGCATCTTGCAATTAGTCTCAAATCCAAGAGGGCAAACCGCAAACCCGGAAATCGGCTCTACGGGAAGATCCATGTCATTAAACTCTGTTCTTAGATATTGAACCCCAAAATATTGTCATACCCCAGTCTATATTCAGAGCCATGCATCAGCCAGGCCAGTCAAATGGAGTCACCGGGCGGCAACAAATAAACATGAGGCATTTGGGCCCAATGCCAGGTCCAGCAGAGAAACTAGCGACCTGTATTCCACTCAACAACAGTGGTTTTCACTACAAAGTCAGAAGAGGATCAAGCTGTGAGGAGTTCAGCTTATCACAAAATCTCACTGAAGTCACTGTAACTTTTAGGTTTAAAAAAAAAAAAAGCCACAGAGGCAGCAACATGCAGAGGAATTCAAAGGAGGTGTGAACTAAGTAATATTTCTCACACGGTCTCCACCATAAAAACTTGCACCAGAAATATCTAAATTTAAATGTTTCATCCAGTAGGCTCTGTACTCTCTTGCCATTTTTACTAGCCTGTTCTAATGATTTTCATTTAGAAATGCAAAAGGATGCTGTATTTTTAATGTTTAATCAATCTTCAAGAACTCTGTATGTTTGTAATCATGGGCCATATGAATGCTTGCAGAGTAAGACACGTGCCCAAAAATGATTTAGCAAGATGCACTGTAACTGCTTTTCTCTGGTATCATAATCACATAATCATTTTCTTTTTGGGTAGCCTAGATGCTCCAAGCAGTGGGTGGAAAGGGGGAAGAAGAGGTAATAAGGAATGAAGAAATCAAACTAGGATGTCACAGTTAAATGTAATCTTGCAATACTTATGCAGATAATTCAAGTTCCACCAAACATTTTGTCTCATGTAGAAGTTTATGGAAAAACTTGAGTGTAGGAACAGGGGGATGCATGTGATAGAGTTGGAGCATAAACTCACGTATACACAGAACAAGTCACGCTGTGAGAATCTACTTGTTTTCAGTATAAAAATGATGTTTTTTGATAAAACTTAGGTGGGGCCTAAATGCATTTGTAGATAAACGCACAAAAAAAGTAATAAATGAAACCACCATCTTTAAGCACACCATATAACTTGCATGCACTTATCCAAAACCCTCATTGACAAACTGTCAGAGATGTTTTAAAAAGAAAAAAAAAAAGACAATGCAGAGGCATATAACAT
Organism: Gorilla gorilla gorilla; assembly: GCF_029281585.2. Lineage (NCBI taxonomy): Eukaryota > Metazoa > Chordata > Mammalia > Primates > Hominidae > Gorilla > Gorilla gorilla. The sequence goes on from NC_073243.2 coordinate 76,779,764, forward strand.
TGCACAATGTATTAGAATAATCTTACATGTACCATCAGTTATTTAAAATAAAACTCTTAGAAGAATCATCCATTTAATTTTGAACCGTCATATAAAATTATCAGGTCTTCCCCCTTGTCTCGTGGCATCTTGAAGTTCTGAAGGAAACTGAGGAGAGGCAAGCTTCGTGCTTCCTTCTTCTTCCACTTTAAGTAAATATCATATTAAAACGCACAAAAAGCAAAATGAATCTTAAGAGATGAAAGGCTGAGCTGTGAGGATCAGGTAGAGACAGGAAGGGTCTACCACCCATTGCTAGAGGTGGTAGAAATACTAATTAACTAGTTGGATGTCATCATATCAGTAGACAGGGTTTAGGCTCCAAGCACTACAATTCACTGCTCAGAGCCAATCTCTCCAAGGCAACAGCCCCAATTTGCTATACAATAGGGTAGCACTGCACTTATTTTTCACCAAAAAAATCGTATTTTGCAAAATAAACAGCAAACTAGCAGAAACCTTACCCTCCTCTTCTATTGCATATCATCTCTCACCTCCACATAAAGCCATGGGATTCTTTCCTGCCTTATCAGCTGCAACTTGGGTCATATTCATATCTAAGAACAGAAAGTGTCAACACAACCATTTGAAACAAATATGATACCTGAACCTCATTAAATATATTGAGTTAAAATCACATGCAAGATTTGGGTTCAGCTGTGACCACTGGCTGGCTCAGTGACTTAGACACGTTATTTAATCTCTCTGAGATACATGTTACTTATCAATAAAGTGAGATTATAAATAAAGTGAGATGAATGACTTTAGAAAGTTTTCATGGGAATCAAAAAGGCAACTTATAAAGCACTGCTTGTGTTCCTGGCCCATAATAGGCACTCAATAAATGGAGTGATTATTGTTGTTCAAAAACACAAAGTTCTAAGTTTTCTGAGAATTTTAGGGTCTTGTTTTTAAGTTAGAGACAAGTAAACTATAAGAATAAGCTTTTCAAAACAAAGAGCTCAGGATTTAGAAGTTTTCATCTCATCCTCAGATTCTGTTTCTAATAGTTGAAGATAAAGTACTCTTGTGTCTACTATAAAACGACTAGAAGAAAACAGAGAAAACACTTTGGAACACTGATCAAGGCAAAGAATTTATGGCTCAGACCTCAACAGCGCAGGCAACAAAAACAAAAATAGACAAATGGGGCTGTATTTAACTAAAATGCCCCTACACAGCAAAGTAAACAATCAATAGAGTAAAGAGACAACCTGTTGAATGGGAAAAAATATTTGCAAACTAGTCATCCAGCAAGGGACTAATATCTAGAATATACAAGGAATAAAAATAACTCAACAGTAAAAAATTATAATAATTAAAAATGGGCAAAGGATGCAAACAGACATTTCTCTAAGGAAGACATACAAATGGCCAATAGGTATATGAAAAAAAATGCTCAACATCACTAATCATCAGGGAAATGCAAATTAAAACCACAGTGAGATATCATCTTAGCCCAGTTGAAATAGCTATTATTTAAAAGATAAAAAAATAACAGACGGTAAGAATGTAGAGAAAAGGGAACTCCTATACACAGCTGGTCGGAATGTAAATTAGTACAGCTGCTATGGAAAACAGTATGGAGATTTCTCAAAAAACTAAAAATAGAACTACCATATGATCCAACAATTCCACTACTGGGTATTTATCCAAAGGAAAAGAAACCAATATGTCAAGGGGATACCTGCACTGGCATGTTTATTGAAGCACTACTCACAATAGCAAAGATGTGGAATCAATTTAAGTGTCCATCAATGGATGACTGGATCAAGAAAATGTGGTATATACACACTATGGAATACTATTTGACCATAAAAAATGAAATCAAGTCATTTGCGGCTACATGGATGGAACTGGAGGTCATTATGTTAAGTGAAATAAGCCATGCACAGAAAGACAAATATCACATGTTCTCACTCATATGTGGGAGCTAAAAAAGTTGATCTCATCGAGGCAAAAAGTAGAATGATAGTTACCAGAGGATGCAAAGAGTGTGGACAAGAGGGGAGATGAAAAGAGGTTGAGAGGTTAGTTACTGGTTACAAACATACAGTTAGATAGAAAGAATGAGTTAATAACATTCAATAGCACAGAAGCATGACTATGGTTAACCACACATGTTATATATTTCAACACAGCTAGAAGAGAGGACGTGAAATGCCCCCAACACGTGGAAATGACAAATACTGGAGGTGATGGATACCCCAAATATGACTTGCTCATTACACATTTTGCATGTAACAAAATATCATATGTTCCCCATAAATATGTACAAATATTATATATCCATTTAAAAAAACCCTTGTTTCTAAATCCATTCTAACTTCAAACAGTAGATTCTTGTTCAGGACTCTTAACCTGTCTTGAGTTTGCTTGCCCTACCTGAAAAAATGATGGCCAATGTAAATGCACCCTCTACTGAAGAGAACTGGAGTGAACATGCAGAGGAGTAATGGACATGAAGCATTTTATAATCTGGATAGTGCTGTATATAACACAGGCTATTACATTGGGCAGCGATGTGCCGCGCTGATGTGGGGTGCCAGAGTTCAAAGCTCCACTCTGCTACCCGCTGGCAGTAGCAGTGTGAGAAGCCATGGACATTAAACTCTGTAAATCTCCATTTACTCACGGGCATGATAAGAATGATTACTTCACAGAGCTGTCCAAAGAAACAAAAGAATATAAACAATAACTTTTAATACATCGCCTGGCACACTGTAAGTGTTCAATAAAGGTTAGCTACTAAAATGTATTATGGACCTTTTTGGTTTACAAAATATTGAGTTCCGTCTCCACTTTGCAATTAGAAATGTTTCATTTGTGTCGCTTTCGTTTTTTTGAAGGTTAACTAATTATTAGCAATTTTGATAACCACTAAAAAATGTCAAAACATCCTTTAAATGTCTTTATCTGCATTCTTAAGACATCATGGTTTGTGATATTTTTCAAAGAAGACTTATATCCCTGATTTTTAATGGGCTTAGTGAAATCTCCTACATGGTAATATTCATGGAGATATGTGATTACGCTTATAAAGACTTTACTAGTCATAGAAACAGTAATAATCGCTTTCCTCAAATTCTTAAATCTTACAAAGAAGTACCAGTTCATATCACACTGTAATACCAATTAATAAAAAGGCATTTTAAAGTATTCAATGCCTCATTAAGAAAAATCAGCTTTCCCTGTGGTTGTTCTTCAAGACTATTATTCCAAATCCATAATGGGCAGCAACAGTTTCAACAGAAAGAGCTTTCCTTTGTCCCCCTAGTGGCCACATACAAAATAACAATAGGTAAAGAAAAGGCTTTCAGAACTGCTGGAGTAAAAAACCATTCAACACCTTCATTTTACAGAAGAAGAAACTAAGGCCAAGAGATGAGGACTTGGCCAAAACTACACAATTTTTCGGCAAGCCATCAGTATATGAAAAAGGCTTTTGGATATTATGAATATTATGACGTCTGGAAAGATATCCCAAAATAGACTTACCTAAGATTTTACAATTTTCTTGTAAATTGACACTAAGAAGCTTTACTTCCAGTTTTCTTTTGCCTTCTTAGAGAGATAATAAGTACAGTTTCCCAGGGGCAAAGATAAGACGTCAGCTGTGACCAAGAATTCTGCCTGAATCCTTGGTGAAGGATTCCTTTTTGAGGAATAAAGACTACCCCGAGGGTTGAGAAGTGTACAAAGATAGCTCTCCACAGAAAAGACCAGCAAGAGTCAATGCATCTTTTCAGATGGCCAAGGGCCCACAATGAATAAGACATAAAGGTCAATAAATAAGTTAAATTCAGTTTTTCTCAACTTTAAGGTACCCCCAAATAGGGAAAAATTGGAAGCAGGCAGAGTACACACATGGCAGAAGATAAAACTGAATTTTCTTAATTTGAGAAAAAGAAAACTTATTTGCATTATTAGTAAGCCTGTGTTAGCCCAAAAATTTAACAAAAGTACAGCTTTTGTTTGAACATAAATTAAGGAACTGAAGCCATTATCCAGATATTTTGAGGCAAATAATAAAGAAGACAGTCACGTAACACCCAAAATATGTTTATCTTAAAATTAGAAATTTCAGACTAGAGCAGGTTTCAATTTTTACATCACTTCACATAGATTCCACAGAAAGTTCTGTCAATCTGGAGGCACCTACATGATGATTATGACCACAGGAATTCACTTCAAAGTGTATGTTCAAACCTCAGCTCAGACGCATACTAACTGCGTGATCTTAAGCAAATTACTTTACCTCCCATTCCTCAGTTTCCTTATCTACGCACAAGAATGATAACAGTATCTAGCGCATAGGCTGTCAGAGGATTAAATGTGAATAATATACATGGCGAACAAGTACTTGGCACATTGTATGTATGCAGTAAATATTAGTTACTGTTCTTATCAAAATATTAAGGAACCCATTTTCTATACTTAAAGCCTGAAGAGAAAGCAAAGATAAGCAGTGAATAAAAGTAGCTTCAGACTGGATCATGGGAGACATGCTAGTCTGGCCTCTCTAGCTCTAATGAGATGTCTGACTTCGGAGAAATCTCTCAACTGGTGTGATCTTTGTTTTCTTCTCTGCAAAAAATAAGAGGTTGGATCCAAGTTCAAGAACCTCAAGCTTGACAAAAATGTAAAAGATCATTCAGTTCCAAATCTGATACTTGAGCTCATTTACAACAAGAGCTTGTCTAGATTGTGATTAAATGTCTTCAGGGATGGGGCTCATGTCTATCCTAAAGCTGTCAGGCCCTTTTATCTTGAACACAAATGGCCTGAAAATCCTTTTGTATGTTGAGCTGAAATCAACCATCTGCATGTCATCAGGGCTACAATACCAATGGCAAGAAGTAGCACCATTCCTTAATGTGTTGCTGAGAAAGAAGAGACACTGACAAGTATACCATGACATGATGTTTTCTTATTATGTCAATCGTAAGAGACATCAAAATTTCAGAGTGGTTAAAATATGAAAATATGGGTGTCTTAGAATCAACTAAATGCAATTATCGTCCAGCGGCTTCACTAGCTGATCCTAATTGAAGTGTATGGCACATTAAAACCCAGTCTAATTTTCTTCCATAGGACAGTTCCTAAAGTATTTGCAAAGTATCCTTGACCAACTTAAACCTTTCCTTTTCCAGTCTTACTACCTTTAGCTCATATGCAAATCTTAAGACTATAACCATCTCCAGCTTCTGTCTACAGAACTCATTCTAGTTTATCTGAATCTCTTCTCATTCATACATGCGAGCACTAAGCACTTTTTCTACCACCCCAGATAAAATGATGACCAAAACAGACAATGACTCTGCCATCAATAATTCAATGGATATGCACTCTAGAACATGTAAACAATGACATCAAGCCAAAGTACTATAGGTATTCTATGAAATGCAGTAGAGACATAGCAAAAAAAAAAAGAAAGAAAAAAAAGTATATTTAAGTGTGGTACTCAAAGAGGAACAGAAGGCTGTAGGTGAGGTCTGTCTATTCTGAAGAGACTACTAAAGCCTAGACAGAGGGTGGTCTTTCTATCTTCTCATCTTAATCTTTGTCTTCTTTTTGACAGCCATGATATACTGTAAAATTCTGATGTTCTCACAATCTATAAAATCCCAAAATATTTTTTAACACATGCTATTATATTGTCTTTCCCACTCCAACCTGTCACTCTTCCCATCAAGTGCTTCTATAATTGGAAGGGGGTTGGTGGGAGAGAATTATCTTTCCCTCTGGAGGAAAGTAGAAGATGTTCTGTTTATTCTGGTCTATACATTTATTTAGAAGAATGTACTGAGGCAACACATTTCCTCTTAAGGAACTGTTTCTTCTAAACAAGGACATGCCCCTTCATTGCCATAATACAATCTTGATTCTCAGTCTACCAAACTTGAGTTGTACATATCTGATCAGGCAAATTTATATTTTACTACAAACCAGTGAATAAAATGTAAAAATAATTCAGCAAAATTGAAGTCCACACTACTTACTATGAAATACCCAGAGTACTAAAATACCCTGTGTAGGTCAATAACATTTTGCTGCTGTGCATTTATCACATTTGGAAATCTTCTGGCATATTGCAATCTACCTATAGTGATGAGTCAACTATAATGATCAAGATGTCTTAATGCATCCTGGGATCCAACCCACTTTAAATACAGTATTGGAAGCTGTCCCAGGATTAGAAAACCTGGATAATCACATGAATTTTGTGTGAATTTATTTTACTTTGTATTGAGATGTCTATGGCTCTTACAAAAAGGGAATTCCATCGAGGTTTCTTGTCTCCTTTGTTTCAATTCAATAATATCCAGAGTGGTTAAAGCCTTTTTCCCCCTTAAACACAGTATGTGTATGGCATGTGTGTGTGTGTGTGTGTGTGTGTGCGTGCAGCAGAGGTAGGGGATGGTCATTCATTCCTCACTGAAATCTGTGCTTGTGCACACCATGATGATTAAGCCATAAGCATTGTACTATGTGTGCTTCTCCTAGCAGCAACACATGTAGGACTAAGTTTTAGATCAACGATTTGGATTGGTTGATCAGAGCAGCCGATGACAATATTCTTAATTAAGTTCATGGTTTAAAAAGTGAATTTTTTCTCCTAATCAAGAATAATTGTTAATGATCATGAAAACATTTTTTATCAGGTAATCTTTGCATACAGATTTGTATTATCTAAAAGAAAGTCAGAAAACATAATTATTTATTTATATGCATCCCCATTATAAAGATAAAATAGCCTCTTAATCATCTGAAGAGAGATTTAGTGGAAGTTGGAAAATCCTTCATCAAAATTAATATCCCTAATAATGGTTTATAAAGCAGATTTTAAAAAAAAAAAAAAAAAAGAAATTGAAACTTTGCAAGCTGTAAAAGGAGAGAAGTACCAGTAATTTTGACTGAGGCATCTAAAGTAATGAAGTAGCCTAAAAACTGATGAGATGTTTCAGCTGTACCAAACTACTGAACAAAACAAGAGAATTGGGGAACAGGACACTTTCTGGATTGTCTTCCCAGGATATAAGGACACTCCTTAAATGCTCCCCCTCTATTTGGTCCTGGGGGTGCCAGCCCCAGCTGATGGGTCCTAGACAGTACCGGACCAATCAGGGTCATTTTCTTTTCTCTCTCTCTCTTTTTTTTTTTTTTTTTTTTTTTTTTTTTTTTGAGACAGCATCTCACTCTGTGGCCCAGGCTGGAGTGCAGTGGTGCAATCTTGGCCCACTGCAACCTCTGCCTCCTGGGTTCAAGCAATTCTCCCACCTCAGCCTCCCCAGTAGCTGGGATTACAGGGGCACACCACCACACCCGGCTACATTTTTTTGTATTTTTAGTAGAGACAGGGTTTCACCATGTTGGCCAGGCTGGTCTCAAACTCCTGACCTCAAATGATCCTCCTGCCTTGGCCTCCCAAAGTGCTGAGATTACAGGCTTGAGCCACCGTGCCGGGCCTCAGGACCATTTTCTAAGAAATTAGAAAGGGGGCTGAAAGAGAAACCCTCTTTTCGACAGGTAAGCTCTGGAACTGTTGGGGTGCTGTTCTGCCCTGTGGACTGGAGGATGAAGGAGGCAGGTGTGAATGGAGACAAAAGGAAAGCAGAAGTGTCCTGAGGAGGAGATAGAGCTAGGGGTAGAATGCTGGCGGCTTCTCCGGGCCTGCCCCTGGGCCTTTCCAGAGACTCTGCAGAATTTCCCCCCTTAACTTTCAGGAGAAACCCTATACAATAAGGACACATACCTCTTCATTTGCTTAACTATCTCTGATGGGCTACTGTTACTTGCCAACATGTTTTGGTGTGATGATAGAGAACAAACCAGAAACAGAACTTACACAACTCCAAGTAATCATTTAGCCTCGGTAACTCTCAGTTCCTAGTCTCTGAAATGAGGATAAAATAATTCTAGATATTTACATCAATCCTGTATTTGAAGATGAATAATTATTGTGACAAATGTTACTAAAAAGCCTCAAAAATCACATAAAATCCTTTAGTACAAGAGCTGTCTTTTATATAATTTCATGCTGCCACCTGAACTGTTCAGAAGCAAACGGATTGTCCACTCATACAGTGGTTGTTCTAAACACCTTTGACATGTAGCTTAATGGGGTTTGAAGAATCATATATTGCAAACAATTAGAGGTTTCCTTTGTGAGATATTAACTGGTTCAACAGACAGAAAATCAACTTCACTATCAACCCTCTTCTACCATAAATATCAGCCAATTTGCACATTTTTTCTGCTAAACGTGGTCTTAAAATATGACTTATTTTATTGACATATTTATGTATTATGTATTCATGTATTATCCTACTACCACATATGCTAATAAGTTATACCTGTACATATAATCTGTGGGTCTCTATGTCTGCATACACACCTGCACACCCTTTTACCAATAATATTTCTGCTTCTTGCGTGTTCCAGTTTCACTGCCTTGGACATGTTATGTAACCTCTGTTGTCTCTTCATCAGTCTGTTTTCTCTGTCTTAACTGGGACAATATGACACCACTTGTTGAAGGATGAATTAAATAAAATAGTCTACAAAATACTTTGTAAACAGTAAAGGACTACACAGACACACAGAGCTAATATTTCCAATTAAATGTATAAGAAATTCATAATCTGATGAATGGACTATGAATCCAAAGCAGCTTTCTTCTCCCCCATTCTTACTTCATACGTGTTTAAAGAGCTCTATGAAAAGAAAATGTTCAGCCTCTTCTTACAAATTGGTAGCAATTCTTCATTTGGGGAAGGTCTTTTCCAGAAAGAAACTCAAATCTTTCCATCTTCCATGTGCAGAACATCTGTGCTAAAACCATTCCATGCACACTTCTTTGAAGCACTGGCTGCCTAAAGGAATACTTTGATTTGGGCTTTATTTAAATGCCTGAACTTCTATTGGAGAAACAAAAGGTTTTCTAGTAAGAGCTCAGTTGGGAACAGGACCAACCTCCAGCCAGTTTAACTACTCAGAGGCCAAGCAGCCTGGCATTTCTTAGAGCTCTGTGCAATGGAAATCTCCCTGAGAACTTGCAGCACAGGCGAACAGCTGGTTTGGGAGGCTAGTGACCCTGGGTGCAATCACTGTGGTAATTAGATTTAATTTTCCTAATCCAACAGTGGCTGACTCCATCATGCCTATGTCTCCTATGTAGAAAATCATTACTCTCATTTAATGGTACTTTGACATGTTTCACATTTTTGTGGCTTAGTACCTTAATATTAGATATTACCTCTTTGTAACTATCAATCTAGCCATTCAAACAGCTATGTGTACTAAAGAGTTTAATTTGAAGGTTATCCAACTTCGGCAACTTTCCAGAAGGATCTTCGAACGTTAAGCAGACCTTGAATATCATTGTACACCCCTCTTCTGCAAGTCTTTTGTATGCTTGTATCAATTCATTTAGAACGATGGCATCAGTCATAAGTCATTGGCAAGCCTGAAGGGTTTGGGTTTTCAGTGTTTCTGCAAGCCCAGGGAAGCACGGCTTCATGCTACGACATCCTGGGGTCACTCCAAAAGAGTAACAGAGATCATGGGGCTACGTGAAAGCGTGTCTTCCTGGGAGGAGAGAAGGAAAGACATGTATGAATCTATCCATGTCTGCTTGCATCTGGAGAACGCCCGTTTATGTTGTAAAGAAAAGCCATCGGTATTGTCATCTCAGGAGACCGGCTTGTTTTATGTGTGTGCATGTTATACGTGCTATCACACGAAGCTGGCCAACTGATAGAGTGACGAGGTACTGTGTCCCTGGGAATTGTAATTGCTTGGTCGGTGAAAAAAAAAGAACATCAGACCGTTGCTGATAATAGCACAAGGTGCATTTTCATAGTATAAAAGAGGAAACAGACGGAGTCATACAAGTTCTGAGTATATCTTAAACCCTCTCCAAGAAAAGAAAGAAAGAAAGAAAGAAAGAAAGAAAGAAAGAAAGAAAGAAAGAAAGAAAGAAAGAAAGAAAGAAAGAAAGAAAGCAAGCAAGCAAAGGAAAGCCTGGGGCTGAAGGAGTGTTCCAGGGAGCGAATTGCTCAGGACTTCAAACACTGGGAGTCATTCTGTCAAGGGGAGGGGGCGGGCGGGGGCAGGCACTGGGCCTCTTTAACAAAGTCCTCCTCTCTTTGCTCCCTCCCACTTCATTCACTTGCAAATCAGTGTGTGCCCACAAGAGCCAGCTCTCCCGAGCCCGTAACCTTCGCATCCCGAGAGCTGCAGTTTCAGCCGCGACAGCAAGAACGGCAGAGCCGGCGACCGCGGCGGCGGCGGCGGCGGCGGAGGCAGGAGCAGCCTGGGCGGGTCGCAGGGTCTCCGCGGGCGCAGGAAGGCGAGCAGAGGTGGGTTCGGGCTCCGTTGGCTATGCATACATCTCCCTTTTTTTTTTTTTTAATTCTGTAGCGTTGATAGAAGCCAATCAGAGAGAGAGCCCTCTCCGCCCGGTGGGTGCCGCGCGCCGGAGTTGGGAGGGATGCTCTCAGCCTGCGAGCCCGGGTCGGGGCGGGCGCGCGGGTCCGGCTGCGCGGGCGGCGCTGCTGCCGCTGCTCAGGACCGACGCCGTTTCCCGGGGAGCCTGGGCACCGCTCCTCCGCCTCCTGGTAAGACCGATCCGCCGTGGGGCTGGGTGGGGGCACCGGGAAGCGGGCCGCCGGAGAAGAACCCGCTGCCTTTCTCTACGCCGGCAGAGGCTGCCAGGGGAGCTCTGGCATTTGCAAAGTTGGCTGGTCAATTACCAAAGGGCGCTGGTGCGTGCAGGACCCGCCGAGACGTTTGGGGCTTGATTTATCTCCACCTGCCCGCATCATAAGGGTCTGCGTGGTGACTGCTTGGGCTGAGTTACATTTCTTAGCTTTTGGGGTAAAGCAGAAAATCAGGTAGTCTTAAAACTCTGGAATGCTCCCAGTAAGGAAAACTTAAACTAAAGAGACGATTTGGCTGGTAGAAGGAGCTAAAGAAAACTGTTAGCTTGCACGTTCCAGGCAACGCCTGCCGGCTCATCTAGGACAGAAACGCTTAGGTTGCAAGGAAAGTCCAACATTGGACTCCGAAAATGGAGCACACTGTCCAGGGAAAAGTCATGTGGAAGGCGCAGTTCGCTCGTGCTCCTCCACGGCTGGCCAGGCTCAAATCTGGGGGATAAAGCCTTCCCCGGACTGATTGGAGAGTGGTTGGAGTGCGCTTGGTTTTCGGTGCCAGATGCTGGAAAATTGGAGCCCCCAATGCGTTAATCCCAGAATTTAATAAAAAGGGACGCTGCAATGTTGTGGACTGCAGCAGTTGCAGAGCTGAGATTACTTCTTCCGTAGTTAGATATTCTGTCATGAGTTACCGTAGATCTCGAGATGGGAGATGCTGGAGAGGTCAGCGTGGTGCTAAGTGTCACTGCTGCAATAAAATCCATATTTTATGGGGAGTTAAATGCAGGTCTCTGTCAGTGCAAGGGGCTGGCCACCTGAGTTAACTATGACTCAGAACATTCAAGAACCAAGAAGTTTAATCATCTGGAATAGCCACACATTTCTGTCTCCTACTCCCATTAAAAAAAAAAAATTTAAATGATGATAGTCATACTATAGAGGTGTATCAGACCGTGTCTCTGCGAATCTTCACTTTCACTTCGTAAAGCACACAGTGGGAAAGAAGGAAGAGGTTTTCCCTGCAAGAATGTTGCAGGAGTGGCTGTTGTGTACATATATGGCTGCTCTGGAGGGGTGCAGATCAAAATGTGGGCTTTCTGAGTGGTTAATTATCCAGGGGGTTGCAAACTCCTCCCTGTGTTGGAAAAAGGAACCCAGGGATATTCCTAGTTAATGTACAACTCTTCCAAGAAGGACTAACAAATATGCTTATATGAATAGTGCCAAGGGTTGCTTATTTCCTTTCTTTTCTTGCTGAAAGCTTTACCTGAAAAGGAAAACCCTTAGGATTTTACTTTGAGAGAGAGAAAAAAAATCTCTTCCAGTTTCACCTGAGACTTGAGCATCATCCCTTGTGTAATAGTACTTGCACGGCTCTATGCTTGCTATTTTAGAGAACCGTAAAACCAGTTGTGTGAAGAAAGGGGTATGCTTGAGCAGATGTCTTCATTATGTCATAACCAGGAGGGTAAAGTTTATGCCAGAGGCCAGATTGTCAATGCAGAGCTCAGAAACTTAAAAGAAACCCAACAATTGACTGGAAAATGCAATCACATAGGATTGTATCTCATCCCCTTTTGCTCTTTGGCGTGTTCTAATTAAAAAGGTACTGAAGAAAATAAAAGACAGATCTTTTCCCACCTAATGTAATGGTTCATGCCATACTTTTGAAGCAGAGGAAGTAACCAATTTCTTCAGAAAAACTAAGAGGCAGCAGCCCATTTTTGAAGGAAAATGGCGCCAATTCAGTTCTACTGTATTTGTATCTACAATTATCTTTTGCTACCATTACAAGAAAGTGACAGTTTGGTATCTCCATAGGGACTTTTAGTCCCTTTACTATCTGGCTTTTACACCAATTTATTGCACTTACATTTTGTACTGCTAACTCTGCAAAGATAATATATGGAAACATAATCATTTTCTACCAAGTTGCCTACTATCAAAAAACGTGTACCCTACCTCTTCCACCCACCACTTCCATCAGCTTTGCAAGGAAAAACTTAGTGAGGCACTCTTCCTTTTTAAGAAAAAATGTACCTTGCAAAATACTGCTCGAGACACTTGAAAACAGCTAAAAATTTTCTAGAAAGCACAGCTACAGTCACAGGGTATTATATGATACTGTATTTATTACAGCACCAAATTCTGAACATTAGGACTAATTGAGTGAATGTCCCACAGAGATTTCTTTAAAAGGAACGAAATGTGACCAATATTCTGAGTGAAACTACAATCTTCCTAAGGAATTGAAATGTGTGGTCCCCTCTTCTGGCCCCGTAGTTGCTTTGCAGTCATGAATGCCAACACACTAAGGCTGAATCCTTTGAACTATTCAAACTTTTTTTAGTTGGAAGGGACCTCTAGTGGGTCACTCCATGCATTTCTCCCTGGAGTTCAGCTGCAGAATGGATTTTGTTACCTAAGATAAGAGTATAACAACTTTTTCTCTGTAGACAAGTTAGTATTCTCTAAGCACTATCTTAATATTTGTGACAGGTCCAATCATTATTGCTATTATTTCTGTACTTCCTCTAATTTAGGGGACTTACAAATATTTTTATGGTTTTCTGAATATCTAGACTTTTGGTAACTGCTGGATGATTCCAAATGAAAGCAATGGCCAATTAATAAAGAATTTACCATCATCAATATAAGATTTTCTTATTTCTGATCTTTTCCAAGACTCTACTTTCTTACTTCTAATTTACTCAATAACAATAATAACATTATATTTAGAACTCCAAAAGTTCTACATGAAGAGCACCGCCGCCCCCTCCCCAACCAACAACAAGAAAAGAAATGTTTGCAGGAAAAAAAAGTGCAATGACTGTTTCAGAAATCTGTGAACATTCACAGGTTATGCTGAACTAAGGCCATCTAATTCAAAGAATTCCCCGTTCAAATAAATATATGTTGAACATCCAAAAGCTGTTTAGATACCTGTGTCATCCTTACTCCAGGTTTTTTCTGTTTCATTTCTTTCCTTGATGTATCACAACACATTTTAGATAACCTACTCCTTAAAATACTCTGCCTGGAACTTGGAGTAACATAATTTCTGTAGGGTGAATCAGCCTCTTCTGCTGACAGCCTGCAGGTTTCAACTTCCAATTTAAAAATCTGTTCTAAAGTTTGAAATGTGTTCCAAATAAGATAACATCCAGCAGAATCCAGTTGCCTTGTGCTTCTTGCTTAGTCATGGCTGCTTATTCTTTGGTGTCCATCAGAATTAGGGTCTCACTTATAAAAATAACAAGCAGTGACTCAGTCTGAATTGCATTCTTAACAGTGTTTCAACCTAGTCAGTGTCTACTGAGCACACTTTATTTACTTCACAAAAAAAGTGAAAATGTAGACAATCAAACTTTCTCTGGTTTAAATATTTTTCTGAATAATGATTCTAAATTCAAAGACTCAAGAACATTATGGTAATAGGAGAATTGCAGAAAGAAGAAGGCATACACACACACGCAAACACAGCACCCAGTTGTGACAGTGTTCCAAGAATATTAGAGAAGAAATACAGAAATGCAGCATATGGGCTGATTTTCTTTTCTTCTTCTTTTTTTTCATGTTGTTTTCTCCCTTGGAATTTTTATTTTATTTTGAAGACAGATGAGTGCTTGAAGCACTTTACTGAAACTAAATAGTAATATTTTTGTTCCAGCTTGCCTTTTCCAAAGATTAACTGGTCTACTTTTTTAAGTTTCTATTCGTACAGAAGCCTCTCTTTTTCAAAACAATCTTATGAGGAACTTCAAGTTCTCTCTAATTAGCTATTGAACCAAATGTGTATAGTGTTTGTGATGCTATCACCCACAAAGTAGGAAGATAAGGGAAGAGGGGAGAGTATAAACAACCCTTCAAAGAAGTGGTGCATTCAAAATTACTACAAAATAGTTGGGTCAGAGGGAGCCATCTGCAGCCAACAGTCTAGTTGTTCAAAATTGAACTCTCCAAGAAACTTTCAACTCTTCCAACAAAGAAAAGTTATTGAAGGCTGAATGCTCTGAGCACACATTCATAAATGTGGAGTAGACTCATATGCAGAGACTATTAAAGATTATTTCATCTGTTTAATATCTTTACACTAACACCATTGGGTGCTGGTTTCTTCCAGCAATCAGATCACCTTGTTATGATTTATAAGAGGTAGAGTTTCATTAATGCCAGAGTGTTAATATTAAATTTGATTTGTCATGTAAATGGGCAGCATGGTTTGCAAGCTTTTCTTAGTGTATGTGGTACTATCTTGTGAGAGAAACGACTTATGAAGAAGATGAGGCACATAAAGCTAGCATACCACAGGGTATGATTTATCTTCATATTTCAGCACTTGAAAGAACACTGTGTTTTCTCTTTCTCTAATTTCCTAAATTGGTAGGTCTGGCCAAAAGATATCCAAGAGACCTAATAAGTTAGAGGAAGAGAAAACAGCAAGAAAAAATTAACTTGGGGAAGTGTCCAAGTGAGTGAAATGGAAAGAGATGAGGACATAAATTTTTACAGCAGAGGGAAACATAAGAATAGAAATAGAATCAAAATTGCCATTTTTACATAGGGTGCATTTTCCTCTTTATAAATAGTGCTACTGTTAAATGCCACTTTATAAACATAATTACATCATTAACATATTTATACACACTACTCTTCTCTACCATAAAATGCAAACTTGAAAATTACCTTTAAAAAATCACCATCTAAGGGAGGTAACCCTGGGTGGATGGTAAATTAACTGGAGGAATATCTTTTTCAAAGTGGTCTGAAATTGCATCAGAATCAAGGAAAAGATTTCCTTAGTGCATTGAAGAATATCAACTCTTTTCATTCTATTATCTTTATTGTCCTGCATGCTAAATAGAAAAACCATGTATTCCTCTGATGCCTGCAATCCAAAGTATACAGTAATAATATAGACCAAGTATTCTACTTGTCACCCATTTGGATCCTGTGTGTGATATAGCATGATGAAAGGCAGAGCTACAAGACAGCAACCCCTCACCTCTTTACATGGTAAATATATATATATATACACACACATACACACACATATGTGTATATATATATGCTCAGAGCATATATATCTATACACACACATATATATAGTGGACAGAAGGAAAAGAGTTGATAATATATGTGTGTGTATATACATATGGTGTATATATATGATGTATATATATGATATATATGGTGTATATATGTATATATGTACTTTACATGGTGTATATATATGTACACACACATGTGTATATATATATGTACACACACATATGTGTATATATATGCTCAGAGCATATATATCTATACACACACATATCTATATATCATGGATAGAAGGAAAAGAGTTGATAACATATATGTTTGTGTGTGTATATATGTGTGTGTGTGTGTGTGTGTGTGTATATATATATATATATATATATATATATATATAGCAAAGATAAAAAGCACTCACCAGTATCTTGGCTCAGAACTTTTATACATCCAAATAATAATGATAATAAATAATAAACTAACCTTTACTGAGCTTTTCTATGTCACACCCTCTTTTAAGTATTTTACATGCATTTCGCATAGCAATAATTACACAGTAAATCAAAATGACCCTACTATACTTGTATCCTCTTTACTTAGCCCTTTTTTGGTTTGAATTTCCAGGGGATCTCTGTTTGAGCCAAGCACTTAATGAAGGTGCTGTTAACAAACAGTTGTGATGTCTTAGAAGTAAAAGTGTGACTCTCTCTGAGAACTACAGAGCAGCAGAGGGCATGGGAATGATTTGATTATTTTGACCAGAGCTTGGCAGATGTGAAGGCTCAGGAAGATGTTTTTAAGTTATTCATTTTTGAAAAATCATCTGCGAGCATGTGTCAGAATTTATAATTGTAGTAGAAAGCATTGTGTGGGCCATTTTTCTGAACATAATGATGGTACTTTTTATATGAGAATAAATTATCTTATCCTGCCTTCAGAGGGATCTTTATGAGGAAAGGGGTATTTCAGGAAGGTAGCTCAAATGACACCTGTTCATTGCATTGAGAGGGGAGGGACACCTCAACCTCACAGCACCCACTAAGGGCATCAGTCCATTCTCAGCTCGTTGACATTACCATGGATGTAGCATTTGGGACTCTGGGTAGAGCTAAGTAAGATAGTGTTTGTGTCCTTCTTTATCTAGTAAGTAAAAATATTTTTTTATGACCACATTTATTTTGTTACTTCATTACTATCACAATTTGGTATTTGTTCTGAATGATTTACCAAGTAAAATTTCACACATACATATATATATACACACACACACACACACACACATATACACACCACTACCATGCCACCAGAAAACAATCCCCACAAAAGCAAGGAAGGAAAGAGGGAGGGAGGAAAGGAGAAAGGGAGGGAAGTTGGGAGAAGGAAGGAGGGAGAGAGACGAGTGAGGGAGAGAGGGAGGGAGGGAGGGAGGAAGAAACCCTCTTAATACAGTCATGTTTTATATGGTTGACATTGATGAGCCATTTTCATTATATTCTCTTCTTTCTATCGCCACCATTCAAAAAGTCATGTAGTTAATCTAGCCTTCAAGGAAAGTTTGATCATTAGAAATATAATCAGAGAATGTGAGACACAGGAAGGAGCTTAAAGATGACTTTATCTAATACTCTTCATTTAACTGTGAGATAACTGATGACCAGAGAGATGAATAACTTATCCATAGATATATTTGATTTATTTTGTTCTCTTATCTCTATCTTTCTCTGCTGTAGCTTGATTTCTAGTTGTTGAATGTTATTGCTTTTTATCATCACCATTTAATTCTGGCATTAAAAATTAAAGAGGAAATTTAAATAAAGAATATTGTTATTTATAATTATTCTGTGAAGGGACAAATGTGGATACTTGCGGTGAAGATAAGGATGTAGGCTTCTTTAAGAATTTTGTGTGTTCCTACATTTTGTAAATTTCCTATTGCAAAGAAGAATTAATATTTTCCCTCAAAATATTGACCATTGCTAGGGAGACATATGATAAGGTTTGGGGTTTTGTTTTATTTGTAATGGGTTGATGGCAGTTTTGAGTAAACCTTATCTAAATCAGTGATTCCCCAGGAGACCCAAAGTTGTATCCATCTTTGAAATAAAAAAAATCACTGGTCAGTGGTTAGATATGAGAAATGATGACAACCTATTGTGTGTCTCATAAATCTCAATTTATTTGATTTAAAGAAATCAGACAGTAACCTTCCCACTGCTTTGAAGTTAAAATGTCAATTCTTTCATGGAAATATGGGGAAAGATTCTGATGGCTTTTTCCTTGGCAAAATTTAAATTTGGCAAGTAACTCAATGTCAATCCTCTCCCCTTTAAAAAATAAAACTGTTAATGTTCCATGAAATCCAAAAGTCTGGGGACCACTGGTTTAATACAATGACTGACATCATGTTGAGAAATGATTGACCTGGTTCTCTTCCTTCTTATCTGGATGAACAAAAAGTAAAAGGGAATTATAATTATATTTAAAACACCAAAAAGACAAACTAAACAAAAGCCATTTAAGGAAAAGGTATCCTTGGGTCTCTTAATTAAAACTTACAGAGATTAATACTAACGTTTGGAATACTAATATGATCTTTGACCATATTAACATATCCTCAAAAAAAATATGTTTTGCCAAGCTCATGGCCAGAATGTGTCATTAATAGTGAATTTGCCCACTTGATTACATAGTGGATAATTCAGTGGGATATGAAAAGTTTTAAATTTATATCTAACTCTATAAGCCAGAACAAACACAGCCCACCTTAACCATATAAATTATAAAATGAGTGCCTTTTTTTTCTAAAAGTGAACTTTGTATAATTGTAGACAAAAATTTACTAACATGTTGGTCTGTGTTTTGAGATATGCATTTTTACTTCAAAAAGCAATTGCCTTCTAGTGTATAGTATAGATTTCAGTCATTAAAATGAGCTTATCATATTTTTAACTGCAAAGCTTAAATCTCCTTTTGCAGAATTAAAAAAGAAAGAGAGTCTCATTAATCTACTAGCATCCACTTTAAAATATTTGCAGGCCGGGCATGGTGGCTCATGCCTCTAATCCCAGCACTTTGGGAGGCCAAGGCGGGTGGATCAACTGAGGTTAGGAGTTTGAGACCAGCCTGGCCAACATAGTGAAACCCCGTCTCTACTAAAAATACAAAAAACTTAGCCAGATACGGTGGCAGGCACCTATAATCCCAGCTACTCAGGAGGCTGAGAGGGAGAATCGCTTGAACCCAGGAGGCGGAGGTTGCAGTGAGCCCAGATCACGCCATTCTACTCCAGCCTGGGTGATAAGAGCAAAACTTCACCTCAAAAAAATATATATATACACACACACATATATATATGCAACTGTATGTATATATACACATATATACATATATGTGTATATATGTACTTTATATATATATACACACACACATACACACACACAAACGTATATATTATCAACTCTTTTCCTTCTATCCATGATATATATATATGTGTGTATAGATATATATGCTCTGAGCATATATATACACATATGTGTGTGTACATATATATACACATATGTGTACATATATACACATATGTGTGTACATATATATACACATATGTGTGTACATATATATACACCATGTAAAGTACATATATGTATATATGTTACATATATACATGTATGCGTGTTACATATACACATATATGTGTATATGTAACATATATACGCATATATGTGTATATGTAACATATATACGCATATATGTGTATATGTAACATATATATGCATATATGTGTATATGTAACATATATACGCATATATGTATATATGTCACATATATGTGTATATATGTGACATATATATAACTATATGTATATATACACACACATATATATATGCAAAATATATATATATTTGCAACTGCTCAGTTTTGTACTCAACAAAATATTCTAAGCTCCCCCTAGCAACAGTTTCTAATTTAATACCAATCAAAATGGCTTGTGGTCAGTCTAATTACCAATGCAAAATGATAAAATCTACCTTGACTGTTACATTACTGCTGACTCCTCATTTGAACCAAGTTCAGCGACTTTTCTCCCAACAATTATTCTTGTATTAAGCTACTTGTTTAAAAGTATCTAGTAGAGATATTGTCAGTGTTTCATAAAGGATTAATTCTATTAGTGTGGCCTTGTGATAAATATCAGTTCCACATTTTCCCTCTCTGATTTACCTGCTTTTTTATAAAGCAAGAGAGAGAGAGAGATGTTTCAGGCAGGTCCTTTTTTTTTAATTTATTTTTTTTTTATTATTATACTTTAAGTTTTAGGGTACATGTGCACATTGTGCAGGTTAGTTACATATGTATACATGTGCCATGCTGGTGCACTGCACCCACTAACTCGTCATCTAGCATTAGGTATATCTCCCAATGCTATCCCTCCCCCCTCCCCCCACCCCACAACAGTCCCCAGAGTGTGATATTCCCCTTCCTGTGTCCATGTGATCTCATTGTTCAATTCCCACCTATGAGTGAGAATATGCGGTGTTTGGTTTTTTGTTCTTGCGATAGTTTACTGAGAATGATGATTTCCAATTTCATCCATGTCCCTACAAAGGACATGAACTCATCATTTTTTATGGCTGCATAGTATTCCATGGTGTATATGTGCCACATTTTCTTAATCCAGTCTATCATTGTTGGACATTTGGGTTGGTTCCAAGTCTTTGCTATCATGAATAATGCCTCAATAAACATACGTGTGCATGTGTCTTTATAGCCCCATGATTTATAGTCCTTTGGGTATATACCCAGTAATGGGATGGCTGGGTCAAATGGTATTTCCAGTTCTAGATCCCTGAGGAATCGCCACACTGACTTCCACAATGGTTGAACTAGTTTACAGTCCCACCAACAGTGTAAAAGTGTTCCTATTTCTCCACATCCTCTCCAGCACCTGTTGTTTCCTGATTTTTTAATGATTGTCAGGCAGGTCCTAATTAAGACAACAGAATGAAGTGGAGTCACTTACGAGTTAATGTACCCAGGAGGAGGTGGTCCCAAACCTCCAGATACAAAAAGTGCCTGCTCAGCCATAACTTTTGCATTCATAGCAAATGCTATTACCTGGAAGAAAATTGCATTTAAGATAAGAATGCAGGAATGTCAAATGCAAGTGCTGTATTTAGATATTTTGTCTGATACTTTTTTTCTTCCTCAAGTTCACTTTTGATTCTGTTACCACACTCCAAAATATCTTTCCAAAGAGCACTGTGGTTTGTTTTTCTTAGAAAACTTTTTCTTCTTGAGTTTAAATGGGCATGTACTTTGTGTTCCAAAAAGCAATGAAATTAAATTGAAGAGATGACCTCAGTACATGAGTGGACAGAGCAAGGTGCTTAGTGGTTATCTGAATAACCACTTTCTCCCCAAACGTAACGCTAGGGAGGACGGGTACTTTATTTAAAATATGAAGTTGGAAGCAACATAAGAGTAAAGTGCTCTCAAGCAACTGAGTTTAATTTGATGTAATAAAAGATTTCTATGTGGTGGGCAGAGAAAGGAGAAATTATTGAAACCGTAGGCTGGATTAATTGGGCACTATAGAATAAAAAGTTGGCTTTGCACCTTTGAGGTTCTGAACATTAATTGAGCATATGTTTGCTTCCCAATTTCTCACTAAACCAAAATGGATTTTTAAATGGCTTTTTTCTCTTTTTTCTTTGTATGATAATCTTTTTATCACGGCTGGTTAGAGAAACCAATCACAGAAGATGAGAGCCAAACCTGTCCCGTTTTGGATTTTAAAATATGCACTAATGTCTATAATCTTGTAAAAGACTTTAAAGCGAGAAGTGAAATTTGGACTGCATGTTAAACTCCACAATCAAAAAAAGCAGCTACAAGATTCTGACTACCAAGGAGATGCTGAGTTTGTCAAGTACTTTCCAATTTAGGTTTTACCTGATTGACAAGTGTTCCTAAGAATGATATTCAGCCAAGACTTTTGGGAAAATCCATTATTTGATTCCCTGCACAGCAAAAGCCCACCTGATACAAACATAAGATGCTTTATGGAATAGATAAATCCAGGTTGGGGGAGAAAGGAGAAAATGGCTTTAAAATATCACTTTGCCAACTCAAGATGAGAGTTTTAAGATGAGGGCATCCCTTGTAACTGTAAGCACATAGGGAAGGCTCAATAAATGCTTACTAGGTGAAATTCTTCTCATGTAAGCTACGAAAGCATCTCTTAAATATTTTTACAACTGATTTCCTGTTCAAGCTCATGCTTGCCAGTGAAAATACACTTTTCTATCTCATGCTAACAACTTAATTTTTTATAATTCTGACCACTTTCAAATGAGCCTATTTTGAAGGAAGCCCTATCAGTGGTGTCCTGAGAGCCAGGAAGACTAAGCAAGTTGATAGGGCAGCCCAGCTTTCAATAACGGAGCCACCAGCCCTCACCTTCCTCCAGGCAGGCGTTTTATTAAGGTTGGTATTCAACATTGTTGCCTGGAGCCTGATTAATAATTTATGCCTTCCTAAGCAGATTAGCAGAAGTCTGTCATTTTGATTTTTTAATTCTTAGTTTGTGTTTGGAAACAGAATGTACCCCTGAGTTTACACTTTTAACATATTTTATTTTTTAGAATTCATACCTAAACTAAACAATGTCCCTGCCAAGATTTTTTTTTCTCTTACAGTTTTAGTAGCCATGTGTGTGACCATGTATTTTCTATCATAAATAAAACAATTGCTTATTTGCTAAGTGAATGACTTTTTTTTGCCTCTCATCCAAATAATCCTACATGTTCTTTTTAAAGTATTTTGAATTTTGTTACTTAAGGATTAAAAATAAGAAAGATGACTGGGGAAATGAAGTAGAATAATAAAACCTAACAGTTAGCACTTAATATTTCAGGCATCATTCTAAATATCTTACATGAATTTAATGTTCACAACAAGACTTTCAAGTAAATACTGTCAATCTTCTCAGTTTTAAAGATAAAACTAGGGAACAGAACAATTAAGCAACTTGCCCAGGGTCACATAGTTGGTTCTTTTTGGAGCTAAAATTCAATAGTGGCACCCTTGAGAACCCACATTGCTTGAACTATTGCATTCTTGTGCCTTTTGTGCTCTATATACATGTACTGAGATCATAGAATAGATAGACGACAGATAGATAGATGATAGATAGAATAGATGGAAAATAGACAGATAGATAGGTAGATAGATGGATACATAGAAAATAGACAGGATAGATAGATTCAAATGTATAAATCTCAAATACAAAAAAGTCAAAGGTATAGGGATTTTATATATACATATATCTTATATGTAACATGTACACATTTCTCAAGGCTTAAAAATACAGTTAGAAAGGAAATTCATTTTCTTTTTCATCCTTCAGTGAGTGTACCAGTATATTCTATAACAAGTGAGATCAATTAATTATAGCCCAAAGCAACAGGTTTCAGCCTTATAGAGGCCTTTTAGCTTTAGGCCTATCTGTTCGCTTTAATTTGAGTCAGTCTTATAATCACTTACTGTTGGTCCCAAGGGAAACCTCACAAGGGTGTTTGAAAGGTTCAGATTCATCATTAATTACTTTATTCATTCTGTAATGTTTACTGAGGGCCCCTGTGCTCAGTTCTGCAGAGAAAGCAGGTAACAAGACAAACATACATTGACTAGCAATTTAGGGAAAATAGATTATTTCCTCATACTCTATCCCAATAATACTAGCTTTGTATATAATGAATAGGATATTCAGAATTGATTATGTTTTCTATTCGCCCATACTTACATCTTACATTAATACAGAAATTAGCTTTGAGTTTCATGATTTGTAAGGTTTCTATTCATTTTCAGGTTTGGCTTTGAACCTCCTACTCAGCTTAGAAAGAAGCACCATACCTCCCTTCACTACCAAAAGCTTAACATGGTTTTATATTTTTGATGATATGCCTCAGAATATTTTCTTGGTGGTTCCTTCACTAATCCCTACAATTTCCCCAGTGATTTTTCCACAAAGCACAAAGCCATACATATACTGGTCAGTCGAAATACAGTTCAGCAAGAAATCACTCTACACAAGAAGACTAGTTAAAATTTAGGATTGAGGTGATAGGATTTCAATTCGACTCAGCCATTTAATGAACACTTTTGGGCAAGGCATTGTGTCAAGTGCCACAGATAATGCCATGCTTTGATGTCAGATGAGGTGCAGTATGTGGTCAAAATTAAACATGACCATTAAAAGCTGCTATTTTAGAAAGTTATTCTTTCAGAATTCAGGTCTTTTAGTCATGAAATCTATTGGGATCTTCCATTACTAACTCTGGAGTTGAATGTGTTGACACTCACACTCCTTGCTAATATCCAGCTGACCAGTGCTCCCACTCATCTTCACCTGGCCAAATCTTATTGGATCTTCATGACAAAGACCAAGAATCTGCTTCTCCAAGAAGCATTCTCTGACCCCCACCTACCTATCTCACTCTTAGCTTAGATTCCTCATGGTGTGAGTGTGTCAGAGCCTTTACTTAGTCTAAGCGTAACTGTAAAAACATCTTTTCAAAAGTCTCTGCATGACTGTCTAGGTCTCACCTATCACACTGTAAGCATCTGGAAAACAAAGCCACTGAGTCTTCCTTTTACCAAAAAGGCCTAGCCTTGTTTTTGACAAATGGTGAGAACACATTAGATGTTTGTTGAGAGAACAAAAGGAGAGAACTCATTATGAAACTCTGGACAACATTTATGTACCTCTCTACATTTTTTGTGTTGGAGGTTAGTTTTCTTTCCTAATAATTTGATTTATTTGGATACATCGAGGCAATACACTTAAGAAGGAAGAAGATTGGGGCCAGCCTTCTAGACTGTTCAAAGGGTTACACCCAACAGAAGGGAAATATTCCCAAGATGACCTTGGTGCCTGTTGGGGTGATCAAGCCCAACACCAGGCCGTCGGGGCTACAAAGTCCAGTGGGGTCAAAGGAATGAGAAAAGACAAGTTAAGAGTGCATAAAGTGTATCCAGGGGGCTAACGCTAGATTGGAGGCTGTGAAGGCCCCGAGCTCTGGGAGCCCACACTATTTATTGCTGGAGTAGAAAGGTAGCAGTGCATCAAGTGTAGCTGTGACAGTTTAGCATTTTCTTTGACACGTATAGAATATGCTCTGCTGCTTGATATAATGGAGAGCATGTTTATGAGCCTGGGAGAGCAACCAACAAGGCTGTGCACATTCCAGAGGCTACGAGGGGTTTTATGCCCTGAGCCCTGGATTCCATCCAAGCCACAAGGGGTTTTATGCCCTGGGCTTAGATTTGTGGCGTGGCAGGGCAGCCTTCCACCCTTTGGCACAGAGCTTGGTGTTCCAAAGGCCACGAGGGGTTTTAGACCCTGGACCCCGGACATCCTCCAAGGATCTTTTATATTACGACAAACAAGCCAGTCCTGCCTCAGCTCTTCTACCAACAGGTGCCTTTGGCCAAATGTCTGAAATAGGGTTACAGATTCTATAACTGACGGATCTCCTAACAGGATAATTGAGTGTCTTATAGGAAAGTTGACATTTTTTTGGTTACTCTACTCCAAGGCATTGAATTGCTTACAGTTTTTATTTGTTCATGGTGGAAACTGTGGCTGTATATTATTTCTTATTGGTGTAGGCTAGTATGATAAACTTTGCTTATCTTTTAGTTTGTTATCAACCTATAGTAGCACATCAAACTGAATCTACAAAAAAAATCTATGGAAAACTCTTATGTATGTGTTTCATGAGCAAAATTACCTTTGCTTCAAATTCCAACCTTGGAAATGTTTCTTGAGTTTCTACAGGAAGTCTAATACCAGATTCTATGTACCTTGTTGTAACCTTGAACATGCCTGTACCAAAAAGATTGAATTAAATTCAACTGATTATGTAGTCCAATTTCATTCCTTGAGTGGCCGTCAATGCATGGAATAGGATCTTCATGAATATTGCTTGGCAGTGAAACATGCAGTTCAACCCAGCTCTGTCTGAGCATGCCAACTGTTTTGTAAGGTTGTGAGATGAAGTGGGAGAGGTCTGGATGATTTCCCTTATATTTCCCTATTTAATGTGATATCCATCATTCTGAAGCCAAAGGTATATGGAGAATTTTAAACTTACTAATCAATGGAATAGAAATTAGGTTTTTTTGTTTGTTTGTTTAACATAAGTGAATTTCCTAGACTAGAGTAGGTACCATGGTAGCTTCTGGCAAATGTTCTACTGCATCTCACCACTGTGGGAAATTGTAACTTCCAAGGAAAAGGAGTAGAAACTACAGGCTCAAAAAAATGAGATCAGTGATTCCCAGCATTGTGTTTGAGCCTCTGCACAATTCTCTTGCTTAAAGCCTTCCAATCAGTAACCTCTCTTATTAACACAAGTGATCTAAACTGGTTAAGGGCATCCTCTCCCACACTGCACATCCCCAGCTTTAGAATGAGAAGTAGAGAGTTAAAAAATTTTCAGGAGTGATTAAGCTAGTGGGAGTAAAGGGGAAGGCAATAAGTAACCCTATTAACGGGAAAGGCGGTCAGAAAAGCAAGCTACAGTCATTCATGCTCAGCATCCTAAAGATCTGATTGCTTCTCACTCTGATTCTCTAAGTGTTTTCGGCTGGTATATTGGGACACTTTGGACTATGAGTAAGAGAAAATCCCATCTCGAACTGGATTAAACAGAAGTAAAATTATTATTTTACATAAGAGACAGTCTACAGGAAAGCAGGCTGCAATCGATCTGTTAGATCAGTGATACAACCAAAATTTCAGGATCTTTCTATCTCCCTCCTGCTATCCTCAGCATCAAAGTCATTCACCTGGTGATTTGCCTCAGAGTTGAAGATGGTTGCTGGTGGCAATTGGAGCTACACCCTTCCATATTTTTGTCTAGTAGAAAAGAGAAAAAAAGTCGTTCTCACAATTAAGGATTAAGGGTAATGTCCTTCAGCTCATTGTGCCAAGTTAGGTCATATGACCACTCAATACAATATTAAGTGCTGGAAATTCTAGGTGCTATTTAGCTTTTTAGAATAAAGACCCATTCTTGGGACCAACTTTTCTTAAATTGTGTGTGTGTGTGTGTGTCTGTGTGTGTGTGTGTGTGTGTGTGTGTTTGCAGAAGGCAAATACTTGAACAAAACTGAGATTCTATTTCGAAGAAAGAAAAGGGTGAGAAAGATGCTGGGTAGTCAACAAACACCATAAACTATGATTTAGTCACTTAAAGTCAGTATCGCTGGGGGTGCGGCGACTCACGCCTATAATCCCAGCACTTTGGGAGGCCGAGGTGGGTGGATTGCTTGAGGCCAGGAGTTCGAGTTAACATGGTGAAACCCATCTCTACTAAAAATACAAAAATTTGCCGGGCATGGTCGTGCGTGCCTGTAATCCCAGCTACTCAGGAGGCTGAGGCAGGAGAATCCCTTGAACCTGGAAGGCGGAGGTTGCAGTGAGCCGAGATCACGCCACTGCACTCCAGACTGGTTAACAGAACGAGACTTCATCTCAATAAATAAATAAATAAGTATTGCTGATACTTTGTGATTCTGATACTAAGTGAAAATATAAGTACAGTTATCAGTATCTGTAGAGAATTGGTTTCAGGACACCCCTCCTTTCCCCAGCAGATACCAAAATCCAAGGATGCTCAAGTCCCTTATATAAATGGTGAAGTATTTGCACATAACCTACCTACATCCTCCCATATACTTTAAATCAACTCTAAATTACTTATAATACCTAATACACTATCAATGCAATGTAAATAGTTGTTTTACTGTATTTTTATACTTGTATTATTTTGTATTGTTATTTTTTGGGGTTTTTTTCCTGAATATTTTTGATCCATGATTGGTGGAATCTGTGGAAGCTGAACGCACAGATACAGAGGGCCAACTGTATTGTATAAGCAAAGGATTCAATGGAATTCTATTTAATAAACTATAGCTTTAGAGGTAATAGATAACAAGACCCAAGTCCACGAATTCTGTTCAATGAGGGTTACCTGCAAAATGGCAATTTAGAGCAATACTAATTATTTGAAGGACCTCTGTTCCTATCTTTTATTTTAGCCTGTGTGTGAAGTGGGTTTTTGGTGTGTTTGTTTTGGGAATAGACTGACTAGAAATACATCACTGTCCAAAAGGAAAACATTTTTTTCATCTAGGGATTTGCGGCTTAACTAGCTGAAAGGAAAATATAATTTCATTTTGTTCTCATAGTCTCATTTAGAAAATAACCTTAAGAGATTCAAAGGACATCAGGCTATGTGAGCACTTTCCTTGCTCTGTGGGGTGGGGGGATTTGGCTTGGGCTTCAACTTTATGAGTACGTTCTGAAGTGCTTCTTAAGAAAGTTTTTGCCTTTAGCTCTTTCCTAACCACTAGAGCTTTAAGAAACTTCAAAAAAAAAATGTTCTTCAAAAATAGAATCACAAAACAGTTTTCTTTTTTCTTTCTTACTATAAATATCCCAAATCCTTCTTTAGGGACTTTTTCTTTCTTTTAGGTTTTACTGGAAAGGCGAATAAGCTGAAATGCAGATGTTTATCTAAATCCAAGTCAAAACAGTGTGAGAAATAATTATAAAATATAAAATGAAAAGCCAACAGAGTTCTACATCTATTATCTGGGTAATTTTCGGCAAAAAAAATGAGGTTCTGGGGTTTTTTTTTCACAAATGCATTTAGGTGGTTGTGATGTATGCCACACAACAGGATGTTCCCAAAGTGGAATAAAATCTAGAATCTTAAATTTTGTTCTTGATCTTGTTTGTATTCCCTGAGAACTGACCTTGCCACGGTGTGAGTTCACCTCTCTGCAAATGTAACTAGGACAAATATGTTTTGTTTGTGGTTGGGTTTTGTGCTTTGTGGGGTTTTGCTGTTGTTTGTTTGTTTGGCCTAGCAATCTGGGGACAGAATTAAGGAACCATAACCATAAAAGCTCCATATTTAATTAGGAGACTAGCTGTACGTGTGTGAAATTTGGAGAAAAGGGGGTATCTCATCACTGAGCTCTTCATCTGTCCTACTTTTGTATGACGAATGAATCCCAAGTTGACTGTCTAAGAACTACCTTGTCCAAAAGATGCCCTGTTGGACATTTCTCTCGTGCAGTTTCCACCAATAAAATGAGAATAATGATAGTTTTGACTTAATCAAGGTGTTGTGAGGAATAACTCAGTTAATTGCTAATAGAACTTCCACAAGGGGCCTAGCATGTGAAAACACCCCCAAAATGTCAGATGTTTCTGCTGCTGCTATTGCTGTTGTTACTATTATTTCTTCCAAATTTTCAATCAACTCGGAGGTCCTGGGTATTTTTAAGCAACCTGCAAGCTTTTTAAAAAATTTTTCATTAATTGGAATGAGCCATGACATTTTTTTGTGTACAAATATAATGTGCCACCGGGGCTAATATTCCCATAATTCTACTCACTGAAACGTGATTTGGCTGAAACCGTAATGTGCCAAATGCGGCTGAAATTCAGAATTCCTCAGAGCCCCTTCAGCACCATTCCCTAGAAAATCTGCAACCCAATTTCATTCTCATTTGGGCTTAGGAAGGTGTGAACCAACTGCAGCCAAAATTAAGTAAGAATGGGAGACGTAAAATCTGTGAAGAAGTTTGTCATCTTGGCCTGAGGGTATTACTCTAACCTGTTTGCCGGCCTGCCCTTGTCCACGGGGTAATGACTGGAGAAAAGTGATAGATCACAACTGTGGCATCAAAAACTCATGGTGTTCACATGAACGTGCACACACACACACACACACAGCTCCACCACCAAAAATGCCCCAAATAAAATAGGAGAATTGACTTATAATTCTAGAAATCAAGGCTACCAGCTAGTTGAAGCTGCTTTTCTAGCCCACGTAGGTGCCCCTGGACACCTTCCTTTGCTATTCCCCACTCCTATTTTTCCAGTAGTCATTTATTCATACTCAGTCATTCATTTACTCATTTCTATCTTCAACAAGTACTGATTGTTTGCCTACTATGCACCAATTACAGAAGATAAGATGATAAGCATAATTACTTTTCCTTCACCGAGAGCTTTATGTCTCTAGAAAAATTCTCAAAAAATATGTGGTAGAAGTTATTTTGAATGCGTACTCTTCAAATCTGAAAACACAGATGCAAGCTACACCGCTGGCTAGATAATAGGGATGTTATCTGTAGATAATAGGATGGGAAAGAATGTTAGAACTCAAACAATGAAAGCACAGAATGAAGGCTGCAATCCACCCATCAGAAAATCTCCCAAGCAGCACAAGTTGCAGATATTCAAATGCAGAACAGATGCATTTTACTGCAAGGATGAAATGCTTAAAATCAAAATTGTATCTCCAAATCACACTCACAGGAATTGGCTGTTGGTGTCTCTGTCCTGTGTGGAGCTCAGCAAGAAAACAGGGGTGCTCCTTAGCTGTTGGGTGAAAGGCTCTAGAGCGTGGGTGAGGGGTTGTTTAGGGTGGTGGGTAAAGGAAAACAGCAGACTGTTAAGTGAAAGAAACAGACCAATCTGTGCGATAAACTGCTGCTTAAACAGGTTTATGCAGAATGTGACTGTATGTCTTTTTAACAGCCTCTAAAAGTCCTTTTTTTAAAGCCTTTTCGGAAGTAGTTTCCTCTTTTCCTGTTGGACTGTCAGTTGGCAGATGCCTCTGGGAAACGGGGATCTGCTTTCTAAAAGGCTCTTAAATAATGTTGGTTAAAAATTGCTTTTAAAGCTATCAGCCGAATAGCACATTGCCCTCTTCCCCTCACCCTCCCCAGCCCTATCTGATTTGTCAATTACCTCCTTCAGAAACCTCTCGCGTTCTCTGACACCTGTGCTGACATAACATCCCCCTCCTGGCAGGCACCTGCCAATTCTCACTGAAAAATGATTGCTAAACATTTCAGCACCAGCTCCCAAGAAGAATTCCCTCCTCTGCCCATTGGCACCATAGAAACAGCCATTGTTCCTCATAATTGTGAGTCCGAGGCTTCTACTTTGTAACTCCCTACCCCTGTGGCATTCATGAGCTCTGGAACGTCACAACTGGGGAGGGCCTGTGTTGAAACGGCAATGATTTACCAGAGGGGGCCTTGATGACCAGAAAGGTGCACGGAAAGGAATCTGTGCCTTAAAAAAAAAAAAAAAAACAGGCAGCAGGCTGGGAAAAAACCAGACACACTGGGCAAAGCTTCTGACTTCAGAAAGAGGTCACAAGGCATGTCAAACAACTCAACCACTCTTGTTTTTAACGTTTTTCAGAATTAAATTCTGCAGGCCATTTTACTACATCCTAAGGGGAATAAAATATCATCCATGTATTTTTAAAAGGCATTAATTAAGTTTAGCTCTGACACCCAAGAGTAATGGTCCCTGACCTAAGCCCCAACCTCCAACTAGGGGATTTGGATGAGGCTAATGGTGGTTGCACAATCAGATCTGTGTCGCATATTGAATATAGGTCAAAGGATGACTGCTCTCTGCGGAAAACAACAAATAATCTTTCTAAGACACCATTTCATATTAGCATAGGCCCATATGCTCAGGATCAGAAAGAAATTATGTTGTATCTAAAAGAAATCACATTGGAAGAAAATCACATTCGAAGCTAAGGCATTTGGCAATGGAACTACATTTCTGTAAGCCTTTATTTACTGATTGCAGACAAATCTTGACCTGAAATTAATGAAAAAATGTGAGCATGTCCTGGTAAAGTTTTGGAACCTCATAGAAACTGCCAATTTTGAATGATTTCATACTTTAACATTCATCTCGCTACTTTCAAAATGTCTAGCTTCAAAATGTTTGAACCTTCGATGTAAAAAGCTTCACAATTCATATTAGTTCATTCCTGAGATCCAATGGGAATGGATTAAGTTGCATATATGAGTGATTCGATTTTACTGTTTTTTATCTAGTTTCTATGATTGAAATTATAGTCCTGCTGCTGAGGAGGTATCTTACCCACTTTGGGATAAATTGGCAACTTTTTTCTGCTATAATTCTCACTGAATATTCTCTTGAATGATGTGTATAATTAACATTAGTATATTTTCAACTATAATTAGAAGAAAAGTCCTTTAGTAAGCACAATCAACTAGTTGGTGATGCTTTCTGACACTTTGTTTATTGAAAACACTTAATTACTTTTTAATCCTTTAAGTACAATATCACATAGATACTACATTTATTGGACCATAATAAACTGCTATGGGTACGAATACTATTCAACCTAGGTTTCAATATAGTTTCTACACTGGTCCCTGAAATAATTTAAGACATTTAATTTTCTAGTTTTACTATCCACACCTTTAAGAATGCTGTGAAGGCAATAGGTTTAGGGGTACCATCAATATTTAAGTAATAAAAAATGTAAAACCAAATAGCTGGAAGCCAATTCAGTTCTACCATGTAAAATAATTGCTGACTGGAGCAAATCAATGCTTTGAAGATGTAACCTAATAAAAAATATAACTCTGATAAAGTTAGGTAAATTGAAAATTCTAGGTCTGGTGTGCAGCAGACTCATTATTTATTCCAAAATGATGATTTTAATGTCTCCATGTCTATTTCTCTTTTTTTTTCTCATTGTGGGTATTCACAGTCTCCATGTCTAAAGTAAAGAGCTTTGCCACGGGTATCCAGATGCAGGACGGAATCAAGTCTAAGAGCCAAAGCCTTCACCTGGTACTCACCAGCCGAGTGAGCCTGAGAAATCTCTTTTTCTCTCCATGTCCTACCTCCTAACATTATTAGGAAGATTGAATGAGATGGATGGTAAAGGCTTTGCACAGTTCTTGACTCACATGTAAGGAAACCAGGCAGCTCCCTTCATAGAATCAAACCTGGATTATCCAATTTGACGATGGACAGCAAATTTCCACATAGCAACCAACAGACAGATGACCTAAAACATGTGTTTCCTGATAATGACTGTGTGTTTACACTCACCGTCATAAAGTAGGAAGAAGGCCCTTTGATTTTTTTCAAAATCTATGCCCTCCTACAGCAAAAGTATAAAGGGGTCTTAAGGTGTTTTAAAGTTCTACAACATAGTCTATTATATTATTTAGATCATGCATTTATGTACACATTCAATGAAGTTTTGGAACTTAAAATACATCTGACTTTTTTTTTGAAAACTTAGGGTCTGTTCTAAAAAATGAAATAATTTCAAAGTTTAAGAAGTTTGATTGCAATCTAATGCTTATTTTGTCAATTCAGTTGCACATAAACATCACCGTACATGCCTTGAGGGAAAAAATGTTGTTGCGCCAATACAGGGGACAGCAATCTATGGCTCTCAGGCCAAATCCAGCCACTGCCTGCTTTTATGTGGCCTGCAGGCTAAAAATGGTTTGTCCGTTTTTAAATAGTTAAAAAGAATCAACAGAAAAACAGTATTTTATGATATATACTGTATTACATATTATTTTATATAAAATTCAAATTTCAGTGTCCATAAATAAAATTTTTGGAACAAATTGTGTATGTATTGCCTATAGCTGTTTTCACTCTACCATAGCATAGTCAAATAGTTGCAACAGAGATGTGTATGGCCCACATACACATCTAGTGTATGTGGTAGTAAAGATAGTAAAAATCTTTACTATCTGGCCCTTTAGAAAAACAGTCCACTGACTCCTGCTGTAATATAGCAAGCCCTGCAACCAAAAAAAAAAAAACAAAAACAAAAATGCAACAAGGAGTATTCAACTTAGAAATAGGTTTTATACCAAAAATTCATTGGGAAGTCAGTTATCCATGAAAACCAAATAATAAATGGCAGTTTGATTCCTGACTAGCCCGCAAATGCCAATTAACTTATAATTGATTTTAACTGTAGTACTAAAAGCCTGAGTTATGAAGTTTAGAAATATGTGACTGTAAGTTGCAAAAGAGATGAGGAAAAGATTTCCATAAACTTTTTCTGGTTGAGAGACGGTAGAGAGGCTCATGTGTCTTTAGGGTCCTTCTCCCTGGGTGCTGTTGTGCTCTCTGAGCAGAGGGACCTTATATTATGCATGTTGATATTCCTCACAGTAATTCAGCCCAGGGCATGTATAGGTGCAACAATATAGACCTGTTAAATGAAGTGGGGTTCGTACATTTCTATGTTCTGTGTGTTGAATAGTCAATTTTCCACATAATCTTTGTCTCTCTTTTGTTAGTAGGCAAAATTTTTCATAAATTTAGATCCATTTTAAGAAAAACATTTTTAACTTTCAAATATAGTGGTTTTCAACTTTTTAAATTGTAAACCACAATAAGAAATACATTTCACATGACAGCCTAATGCACACATCCATATATACTCATAATTAAAACAAAGGTTATTCAAAAAAAGAAATTTTCTACATCAAAAAGTATCTGTTCTTTCATATTCTATTCTATTTAACTATTTTTAAATTCTCATCAGTCTTACCAGATGGGTTTAGTGGCCTACTAATGCGTCATAACCAACAGTGTGAAAACCTGGACCTATATTATTTCAAAATAAATAGCTGGATACTCACAAGTGAACTGATTCAATCAGTTATTTCAGGACTATTAATTGAGCACTTTAATAAGTACCTGGGCCAGACACCATGCCAGACACTGGGATGCTGTAATCAACAAGACATCCTCCCTAACCTCAAAGAACTGAATGGTTAGGTGGCGGGGTAAAACACAGTAAGTGATGTTGAGGGGGTGAACATTTCTCAGCTCAGCCCCAGGTACACACAGGTTACAATATAAAGCCTCCAGGAGTAAGAGAATAAATCCAAGTCCCAGGCCCGGCTCTGCCTCTATTTAACTAATGTTTTCATTAACCTTGGATTTAAGGCATGGCTTCCTGTTTTGTTTAAGCTATATTTAGCTTAACTACAGTTAAAACATTTTTAAATTGTTAAATACAGTTAAAAACTGTAAAAGATACAGTTAAAAATTGAATGTAAGTACAGATGAAGCTAAAATTCGATATTTAGAAGTTTTCTTGCTGAAATAGAAATGGCATTTGTTTTTTTATTGTCATTAAAGTCTATTAAGTTAATTTTAATTCGTTTTTACAACCAATTACTAAAAATGGCATTATTATTATAATACATTTGAAATTCCAGAACAGTTAAAATCATGGAAATACCAAGTTGAAATATACTTGCAATATGTTCTTGCAACCATTACTATTTTAAGCTTAATTATAATATATTATCCAATGAAGCAATTAGGCATTTTATAAGCAGATAAATTCACAAAAACAGAAAAAAAGGACACAATGCTCAATCATTGTATTTAAAATTATAGCCAAAAGAAAACTATACCTGAAAGAGGTTTATCTCACATGTCTCAAAGATTTATAGTCAATTAAAGTAAAACATGGGTAGGTAATTCCAAAGGCACAGCAATTTCATCCATTTAACAAAGAGCTCATTTTACTGGTAGAAATTGTAGATATGAGAAAGCACAGGGGTTTTTGTTTTTAAAGAAATTGGACCCACTCTCGTTTATTTCGACAGAAAATTCCTAAGTGTGTTCTTGCTATCTTCCCCCATTCCACCCAAGCCCAGGGTAAGCTCTGGGTTCCTCTTCTGTGAGCCCCACATTCAGCCCATCAGAGCACAGTCATCTCTTCTGCCCAAATATGTCCAGAATCCATTTCCTTTCCTCTCTCCACTTGCAGAACCTAAGTCCAAACCACAATTTATTTCCCCCTGCCCAGACTCCAGCACAGACCTCCAGCTTCTATCCCTGCTTTCTGTCTCTTGCTTCTGTGAAATCCAGGGTCTAACACAGGGTCATCTATAAAATTTAAGTCAGAGCATGTTACTCCTGCTGCTTCAAAAGCTCCCGTGGTTCCCACAGCACTAACCCACCCTCATCCCCTACCACTTCGCTCTTTCCTAGCACACTCCGCTTCAGTCACATTTACCTTCTTTCCTAGATGGGATGGTTAATTTTATGGGTCACCTTGGCTGAACCAAGGTGCCCAGATCATTATGCCAAATGTCTCTATTAAGGTGATTTTTGGATGAGATGCACGCATTTTTAAATTGGTGGATTTTGAGCAGATTAGCTTCCATAATGTAGGAGGGCCTCATCCAAGCAATTGAAGGCCAAATAGAACAAAGACTCAAACACACAAACACAGCAAGAAGGAATTCTGCCAGCAGATGGCCTTTGGACTCAAACTGCAATTCTCTTCTGAGTCTCCAGGTTACCTGTGTTTTAAAGTCCTACAAGATAAGCCATCAGATTTTTTTGACTCACCAAGCCTCCATCCACAATTGTGTAAGCTAGTTCCTTAAAGTCTCTCTCTCTAGATAGGTAGGTAGGTAGAGAGAGACAGAGAGATACACATACACACAGCCACACACATCACATCCTGTAGGTTCTGTTTTTCTGGAGCACCCTGGCTATAATACATCAAACATACCCAATTTTCCCTGTAACACTTTTGCTCTTGCCATTCCTACTCTCTGAAACTCCCTTTCCAGGCTCAACATATGACTGCCTTCTTCACTTCATTCATGCCTTCTTTGAGCTGAGGCATGAATGATGTAAATGAGGGAGTTATATGTTGAGCTCACCCCAGATACACCATCACATTACCCAGTTTCATTTCCTGCATGGAGTTTCTCATCCTGAAATGACTTCTATTCATTTGTTTATTTGTATATTGTCCAATTTCCCCTGATGGATTCCAAGTTCCAGGAGGGAAAAGACCTGTTATATATTGTTCTTTGTTGGGTTCCCAGCACCTAGAACAAGGCATGGGACAAGTATTTAGTAAGTATTTATTGAATAAATGAATTAGTTAAAATGTTAAAAGTTCAAGTGACTTCTATGCACTATCAATCAACCATCAGAATTTGTTTTGTCCAGGAGGTCAATCTCCATTCACAGTTCATACAATGAAGAAGACAGTTGTATATCACATGAAAAAGTTGTTCCCCTCTTAATTTCCACACATATTGTATCGTTTAAGTCTTAAATGGGGAAACTCAGATACTTACTAAAATTGTCTTAAACCTCTCTTTTATTTTGCATAGTTTAGTGTAATACATTTGTTATTAAATTAGAGCTAGAACCTTATTCTTCCTTTGTACACTTCCACAATTAAAAACAGTTCTTTATATTTTTCTATGACACATCTTCCGTGTTGGAGAGCATCAAAGCATCTTGTCAGTGTGTGGACCTAGTTTCAAAGGTTCTACCTGCTAACCAGTTCCTTTTTTGAATTAATGAGACAATGTTATTCATGTTGCCAAAATCAAAGCAAAATACTGATTTTTTTAAATGTGAGAACTCAGGAAGCAGGACCAACTCCAACAGATATGCTAAATCCACTTAAAAGTGTTTGGAATATTTTAACTTCATAAGCACATTATACTGCACTCCTTATATCTCATAGTATCTGATACTCTTAGAGTTAGTGTGAGTTATTAAAGTGAGGGATGCCAAATTCTCTATTTATTTCTTCTCTCATCTGTTCATTCATTTCATTATGAGGCATTGCTAAGGACCAAGTACTGAACTAGGTGCTAAGTATACATTGGTGAATAAAATAGACACAGTCCCTGCCCTTGAGAAGCTTACAGTCTCATGGAGGAAGGAAAAAAAAGGTAAACAAATAAGCCAATACATATGTACATAAAAACTATAATGCATGCTATGAAGAAGATGGACCTGGAAATAATGGTAGCAAATCACTGAGGGGGCATATTCTCTGATACAGAAGTTATAAAAAGCCTCTTCGTAACAGTGATATTTTATCCCCCAACCTGAAGGATGAAAAGGAGGAAGCCAAGAGAAAAACTGGGGGTGGGAAGAGGAAAACTGGCCAAGAGTCCGAGGAAGAGGGGTCAGCATGGGTAAGGAGTGTAGGGAAGCAAGTGACTGATCCAGTTTAAGAACTAGAGGGATTTTTTTTCCATGGGGCATCATCCTGAACATCTGGATTTATTCTTTCCCTTAGCCTTTGACTAAGATCTTAAGCGGTCTTGCCTGAATTCTCACCCTATCCTGGATACAGGCTG
The DNA here is from genome assembly GCF_029281585.2 of Gorilla gorilla gorilla. NCBI lineage: Eukaryota > Metazoa > Chordata > Mammalia > Primates > Hominidae > Gorilla > Gorilla gorilla. The sequence goes on from NC_073243.2 coordinate 76,817,554, forward strand.
TTCAGGGGGGAGACATTTAAATAGAACCCATGTAGTTTGTCATGCAAATTGAATCTCTTGGGCAGAATTCGATTTAATAGATGTCCCAAATGTTCATTATGCAAGCACAGCCTGGCTGCACATTGACGAAGTCCTTTGTCAACAGCAGCGACTCAGTCTGTCCCCAGTCACTCACTCACTAGTCAAGCACTCCAGCTGACTACCAGAACCCTTTAGAAAGTAAACACTACTGATTAGATAGGTTGAATCAATACTTCTTTTCCTTACATACCAGTAGTGTTGATTTCATAGGCCAGAACCAGAAACCCTTTATCGGTCTTGTGCTCAACTCACATACATTTCAGTCATCTGCAGTCAACTTTAATTCTATTCAGAAAGAATTAACACGCAACAGCTCCAAGTAATGGAATCTTGGAATTAAGAGAGAAATCATTCTCTAGAATTTTCAGAAAACTTATTTCATTAATGAAGATTTTATCTTTTTTCAATATTTTTTCACTGACCTTTATTAAACATTTTATTAAATACACCTGAGAAAAGACTGTCATCAAAGATTGATGACTCGTGGAAGAAATTGGAAGGAATCAGAAAGCCTGGCTTAGAGTTATGATAAAACTTGATGACGGTGCCATCTTGCACTTGATCTTTTATTCACAATTTGCACAAGCTAACAAGCTTAGGCACATTCGTCAGTTAATCAATGCAAATGTCGTGTAAGGTACTGGGGAGAGAGTTGTTTAAGAAAGATGATGTGATGTGTGTGGTAGTCAAGCTTGGGTTGTAGAATATTACACATGAAACTTAAAATTCCAATTTGGCCATTACGAGTTAGGAGTTTTTGAGACAGGTAGTTCCTCAAGTTATGTAATTTTTTTTTTCACTTGCAAAAGTGGAGATCAAATCTGCTAGACTTGTTGTGTGGATTATATGAGAAACCATATGTAAAACCATCCGGGAGGCTTTCTCCCAGCTAGTCAGCTTTAGAATGTGTTAGCTTGCCTTTCTCTACCTACTAACATTTTCAATGCAACTATAAAATACCTTTTTCTATTGTAGTTTTAAAAATAGGAAAGACTTCCCTTCTATAAAATTTCTTACAAGAGAAATAAATCTTAAAATGGCCAAGTAACTTTTTTTGAATAGAGATATTCACTACTTCTAGGAATGTTTTAATATTGGAAATATGTAACTATTAACACTTGATACATAATGACCAAACTCTGACAATCAAATGAACATTCCTTAATGCCAATTTTTCCTTATTCTAAGAATGTAATCCTGCCACCTTGTAAAAGTGATTGATACAGGTGTAAAGTTTGCCCTGCATATAAATCAGAGAAAGTGAATTAGATGTAAGTATGTTAAGTTCCTTATTTCTCTATTTGTCATATGAATCAAATTTTATGCATTTTACATTTTGTCTGGAACAATGCTACAGAAAGTTTTTTTAATTAAAACTTTCCAAAGGAATATATTAAATCGAGCTTAATATGAAAGTGTTTTCTGCTGATGATTCAGATATCAGTGCAATTAGAATCATCTCCTGGGTGCCAAGTTCAGTGCTAAGACTTTAGTACATTTTATCTCACTTAATCCTCTTAATATCTATAAAACATAAGTATATATTTACACATATAGAGCTAAATTCATTACACAGATGAGAAATTGAGATCCAGAGAAATTAAGAACTTCCTTAAAGTAGAATAATTCACTAATGGTGATTTTATAACCTAAATCAAAGTCTGTCTAATTCCACAGAGCCTCTATTACACCTGGCAAAAATAAAACTAAGCCAATCTACTATAAATTATAGGTCATCTGCTGTTTTCATTATTTTGTGCATTATCCTAATCAATACCATGATCCTTAGATATTTGAGGGACTATATTTTCTTGCAAAGTTCTCACTTTTTTGAGACGGTGAACTCATTTGTTCTTTTGCAATACCAACTCTCTCTCTCTCCCGCACTTTTCCTCTTTCTCTCTCACTTTTCCTCTCTCTTACTCTCTCTCTCTCTCACACACACATTCTTTTCAGCCACCTCTTCACTCTCTCAAGCTACACAGTGTCTTTCAGTACGTGAAAAAAAATACATCTCATTTTCTTTCCCTGTTGACTTATGTACAAGTTCATTGATGCCATCTTTATCTTTAGAGTAGTAGATATTTGTTTAGAAGCCCTTTTAAAAGTGAACCGCATTTTAAGGACACAGTTTCATAGTGGGGGATAAAAATTGCTCTTAAAACTTGTTTGATGCATTTTCATCTCTTTCTTTAACTGCTTTGCTCACAATATTCTGACTTTGTATTTATTTCTCCTTGAAGAATTTGTTGTCACAAAAATTAATTACTTTGCTGCTAATAAAATTAGGATTTCAAAAAAATGGAAGCTTTGTAACATTATCCCTCCTTCTGGGAAACATACTTGTGCTCTCTAATGTGGAACTTAGGAGTTTTATAAATCCAGTACTTTGTTTAAATAGTTTAATGAGATTCTTATTTTATTCTTGTTTGTAATTATTTGTAGAATGTGCAGCTCTCAGTGATTTAATTCTTAAAAAACTAATTAGTATGCTATGGAATGATTTGTCTTTTGTTAATTTCTATTAACATTACATTTTGGTTCCAGTGGTGTATGTTGCACTGGATTCCTTGTGGGCATCAGTGGATGAAAGGCATGTTTAACTGTGTCCAATATAATCATTACTAATTAATGAACAAGTGAAAAGAAAGAAGAATGGATATTTTGATGCACCCTTCATTTGGAAGGCTAAAGTTTGAAATTCTATAAAAGAATTTAAAATGTATTTGCCAAAATAAGTATTTTTTTAAAGCTATACTTTATGATTGAAGAATACTGCCCTGCTGCATAGAGAAAGATTTATCAATGATGGTGATAATGACAATGGTGGTGGCAGTGGCGATAAACAACAATGAAAAAAATAATTGTCAACATGTACTAAGTGCTTCTGTGGGCCCAACATTATGACACTATCTCATTTAATCCTCATGGTAACCCTGCATACTAGTCTGTCTTCAGACTGCTAATAAAGACATACCTGAAACTGGGAAATTTACAAAAGAAAGAGGTTTAATGGACTTACAGCTCCATATGGCTGGAGAAGCCTCACAATCATGGCTGAAGCAAGGAAGAGCAAGTCACATCTTACATGGATGGCGGTAGGCAAAGAGAGAGAGTTTGTGCAGGGGAACTCCTCTTTATAAAACCATCAGATCTCATGAGACTTATACACTATCATGAGAACAGTACAAGAAATACCTGCCCCCATGATTCAGTTACCTCCCACTGGGTCCTCCCCACAACATGTGGGAATTCAAGATGAGATCTGGATGGGGACACAGCTAAACCATATCACCCTGTAAGACATGGATGATTTTTATCCCCATTTCACAAATGACAGAACTTAAACTTTGAGAGTTTAAGTAAATTATCTAAAGTCATATGGACAGCTAGAAGACACAGTTAATCTCCAAGTTTCCAGAGACAAAATTTGAATCACTCTCATTAGTGGTTCTTTGTTTGTCTGAGACAGGGTCTCACTCTGTCACCCAGGCTGGAGCACAGTGGCCCAATTATGGCTCACTGCAGCCGTGACCTCCCTAAGCTCAAGTGATCCTCCCACCTCAGCCTCCCAAGTAGCTGGGACTACAGGCACGTGCCACCACACCCCTCTAATTTTTGTAGAACAGGATTTTGCCTTGTTGCCCAGGCTTGTCTCAAACTCTTGGGCTCAAGTGATCCACCTTCCTCAGCGTCCCAAAGTGCTGGGAGTACACACATAAGTCACTGCACCCAGCTCTCAATACTGTTTTTAGCCTTTATAAATTAACATGTAATCTCACAATATTTATATTTCAGCCAAGTTTTCTGTATTGCTTAACTCATCATTTTAAAGCAATGATTGTCAACTACAGGTGATTTTGCTCCCCAGGGAACATTTGGCAATACCTGGAGGCATCTCTGACTGTTATAACTGGGAGGTGCTACTGGTGTCTAACAGGTAGAAGCCAGGGATGCCACTAATATCCTGCAATGCACAGGACAGTCCCACAACAAAGAATGGTCTGGCCCAAATGCAAATAGTGCTGAGGTTGTGAAACCCTGTTTTAAGGAGTTGTCCAATGAATGATTTTCTGGTAATCATGCCTTTTTATGGCTCGATTTCTGTTCTAACTGTTCTATTTGATGCATAAATGACTCTGGGCTTTGTGTTTATAGAAGACACTGCATCAACGCAGAGGGCTGACATCATCCCTCAGAGTCTCAGAGGATGTGAGCCATGTATTCTTCGGGCTTGTTGATATTATTACTCTTACTATAGACACAACATGAGAGCTCATTCTAGACATGCACTGTCTGTATTAGTCATTCCCGCATTGCGATAAAGAACTACTGAGACTGGGTAATTTATAAAGAAAAGAGGTTTAATTCGCTCACAGTTCCACAGGCTGTACAGGAAGCATGGCAGGGGAAGCCTCAGGAAACTTACAATCTTGGTGGTTGGCGAAGGGGAAGCAGATATACCTTACATGGCCGGAGCAGGAGGAAGAGAGAGAAGGGGGAGGTGCTACACATTTTTAAACAGCCAGATTGTGTGAGAACTCACTAACTGTCATGAGAACAGCAAAGGGGAAGTTCACCCCCATGATCCAGTCACCTCCCATCAGGCCTATCCTCCAACAGTGGGGATTAGAATTCGACATGAGATTTGGGTGGGGACACAGAGCCAAACCATATCACTGTCCAACTGTGTTACATATTCAAATGTGCATAATGGTACCGCATGGTGGGTGCGGTTTTCCCCACAGAGTATTGTGGATAAGGAATCTGAATAGCACAGAGGTTAAATAACTTTCCTAAAATTGCGTAGCTGGTAAGTAAATGAACCAGAATGCACATTCCAAGTACATACTCCGTTCAACATACCCCAGATATAATTAGCAGGAGAAACATAGAGTCCTACGTCCTACCCTGGTCCTTTGCTGCCCTAAGAATAGGGTTTTTCCTGAAATAAAGTAATGCACTTCTCAGGTTAGATATAACTAAGTAGCCCATTGGGTAGGAGGTTTGAGAAGAAATGTTCTCATTACACAGAAAAATATACTTTGAACAGTATACACAGAGTATGTATGTATGTATGTATTTTTGAGATAGCATCTCACTCAGTCACCCAGGCTGGAGTGTAGTGGCAAAATCTCGGCTCACTGCAACCTCCCCTTCCCAGGTTCAAGTGATTCTCCTGTCTCAGCCTCCCAAGTAGCTGGGATTACAGGCACCCACCACCACGCCCAGCTAATTTTTGTATTTTTAATAGAGACAAGGTTTCACCATGTTGGCCAGGGTGGTCTCAAACTCCTAACCTCAGGTGATCCGCCCACCTTGGCCTCCCAAAGTGCTGGGATTACAGGCATGAGCCACTGCGCCCAGCCCAGAGTATTTATTTCTGATGGCATACAAGTGATCATCTCTTCAAGTAATCAGCCGCTTTCTTTTCTTGGAAGAGAAACCCAGGGCACAGAGAGGTTATGCGACTTGGCCATATTCACACAGCATATTAGGGAAGTTCACAACCAGAGTGCAGTTCTTCTACTTCTTGTCCCTTTTTGCCTCCTCTCCCAGGGTCCCCACCTCCTTCCTACCAACACGAGAAGAAAACGGTCAGTTCAAACTCCTCTTGAACATGAAATGCTTCTACAAACTAGGAACACAAATTCGTCGTTTTTGCTATTTTCAGAAACTGTTTGGGACTGCAAATACGTTGTGAAAAACTAGGCTTTTGAAGATGAGACAGTGAAATCCCACTATCCTCATTATTATGCAATCAAACCACTCTGTGAGACTAATTAAGGATTTTGAAGTATGTTGTGTTTCTCAGAATCAAATGTGAAGAAAGGTGGTCTCATGGCTTTCATAAGAAAGGGCTGAGCCTGTTCCAACCATATAAGGGCAAAGCCTGAAAATGACCCGTCCCTGGAAGCTGCTCCGCTTCTCCCAGCACCACACATCGGGTTACAGCAGACACACTCCTCTTAAAACAGGGCTCCTCAAACTCCAAAGCACACAAATCTCCCTGCCTAGCTGATGCTCGGAAAGAAGAGTGGAGGTATCTCCTCACCCTATCCCACTTCACCCCCTTTCTGAAACTAAGTTGGGCGAGAGACAAGGAAAGGAGCGTACGGCAGGAGAGCACCTCCACCCGTCAAACCACATTCTCCCAAACCCTCCTCACCCTCTCCTCCACTCCACGGTGAATGTGGAAGACAATCTACTGGGCTTTGGGATACTTTACATATTTTCATTATGTACCCTTTCAACTGATATTCTTTATTTGCCCAGTCCCATATACTGTATACAAGTATAGAAGTACATTAATATAATAAGCATAATATAATAAATAAACAAGCATATACATTTTGAAGTTATTTGCTTTATAGTTTTTGGGAGTTCTGAAGAGAAATATTTCCTGGCTTTTTCCCAGCGTTCTAGAATAGAATGTACACCTCCCCCTCCCTAGCAATGCATCAGAGGCAAACACCCTAGTTCTTCAACCTCTTCCTAAAACCTCACAAATCAAGGCTTCTGCCAAAGTTCCTCCACAATTTACATCCTTTTGGCCTCCAACCCCAATTTTATTCTGTAAAGAATCAAATATAGCTTCCCTGTCAGCCACAAGCTGTGGCTGTGCTTCTCAGATGTTCCCTGTTCATCAACATGCCCAGTCTCCATGCTCCATCCCACCTCCTGAGGGAACGGACCCCTACCTTAACCATCCTACATCTAAACAAACAAAGCTTAAGAAACCCAGAAAAAACAAGGAACCAGTATTAGTTGCTTCTTGCTGCTGCAACGCACATCACAAAACACATTACCACAAAACAATACAAACTTATTCTCGTACAGATTTATAGGTCAGAGGTCAGAAGTGATTATAGTGGGCTAAAATCAACCTGTCGGTGTGCTTGTGTTCTTTCTAGAGGCTCTAGAGGAGAAGCCACTTCCTTACCATCCCCAGCTTCCAGAGGTCACCTGTTTTCTTGGCCCCTTCCTCCATTTTCAAAGCCAACAGTGTAGCATGTAAATCTGTAGTATATAAGTGTAGTATATAAATCTCTCTCTCTTTGTCTTGGACTCATGCCTCACTGTCCCATCTTCTCTGACCCACCTGCCTCCCTCTTTTAAGGTCTAAGGACCTTTGTGGTTATATTGGACCCACCCAGATGATCCAGGATAATCTCCACAGCTCAAGATCCTTAACCATATCTGCGGTCTCTTTTGCCATGTGAGGTATTAATAACATAGGTTCTGTGGATTGGGACATGGGCATATTTGGAAGGCCTTTGTTCTGCCTGCTACAGATCCCCAGTGCCAAGGTTCAGGAAGTGAATCAGCTGGAGAAGGAAGCTGTATTCACCTTGATTCCAAACTTTGTGGAATGGAGAAAAGTATGTCCCAGGGTCAGACACCCATGGACTCCCACCCCAGCTTTGCCAATAACCCAGTTGTACAACCCTAGGCAGTGGTCCCCAACCTTTTTGGCACTAGGAACTGGTTTTGTGGAAGAAAATTTTTCCACAGATGTGGTGGGGCGAGCAGAGGATATGGTTTCAGGATGAAACTGTCCCACCTCAGATCATCATGCATTAGCTACATACTCATAAGGAGCACGCAACCTGCATCCCTCACATGCACAGTTCACAATAGGGTTCGCCCTCCTATGAGGATCTAATGCCTCTAATACAGGAGGTGGAGCTCAGGCTACAATGCTGGCTCACCTGCCACTCACCTCCTGCTGTGTGGCCGGGTTCCTAACAGGCTGCAGACTGGTACTCATCCACGGCCCCAGAGGTTGGGGACCCCTGATCTTAGGCATGTTATTTGATCTCTCCAAGATTTATTTCCTTTCCTGTAATGTGGGGAAAATAATGCATCTCTCATAGGGCATAAAAAATACAAAAGTACCTTATATAATGATAGACTGTTAGTAGATGTTCAATACAGGTTAGTTCTTTCTCCATTCTGACACTGACAGGTCTAATTACCCGTCATACTAACTAGCACTTGTGTGCCATTTCCAAGGGTACCAACTGCCCAAACTATATCATTTTATTTAATCTACAACACAGCCCTCAAGCTCTACCCAGTTCTCCAAAACCTGAGTCTGATCAAGGTGAAGAGACTCAGTCAGTGATAAAGGAAGAAAGGGCAAAACAAAGACTGCAAGCCTACTGGTTTGACTCCAAATCTGGTGCTTTACTACCCTGTCTAACAGACCTCTTGTTATCCAGTTCTGGTCACCATACTGGTTAGAAATTAAATGTTTGGCCAAAATAGATTGGAGGGTAGGAAATGAAGCATATTGCCTGTTATCTTTGTGAAGTTTGCAGAAAAGCAAAACAGAATGAGGAACTGGAGGCTCAGGAAAATATTTTCTCTCTGGAGCTGTTAGGCATTTGTAACAAGTTGTTAAGGCAGCTTGGCTCTTACGACTGTACGGCTGGTGCCAATTTGGAAGCTTTTATAGGTCTCTAGTTCCCCTGATATTATTGGCTAAACCAGTAAGTGGTTAATTTTTTTATGTAAAAAGAATTCTAACTCTGAAAACACTTGTGAGAATTCAAGAAACTCCGGAGTCCCACCTAAGGATTTTTTAGTGAAAGAATGAATTATGACAAAGAGAAATGCAATCGTGGACCATCATAGTAGCTGAATAAACATTTCTCAGTACTTAATATCACAGAACATAGGAAGAAGTTTTGTGTTTTTGTTGTTGTTGCTCTTAATTGGGATTATTAAGGAGCAGCATAATTACGGGCTGAGGCTTTTTGCTCTTGGTGACATAAGGGGCTTTGCTCTCCATTCTCCTGGCTGGTGATTATCAGGCCAGTGACTTGGATCCTGGTATGACAATTAAGATTGAGTAGTGTCATCTGTTTCATAATTAAATTCTATCTTCCATATCCTTTGAATGCTGTATGGGCGTTTAATTGGCGGATGCTATTTCTGCTGCCACTGTGGCGTGTCTGAACAACAAAGTCAAAATAACAGTGATTCCGCTCCTTGCAGAATATCCCAGTTGAAGAGAATTTGCTTTCTCTTTGGCACAGAAAGAGCCCTGAAGTCCCAATTTAGACACAGCAGTTAAGAAGTTGAGGGCCTCTGAATTCCTGCAGGTTCTCACTCAAGGTAATATTTAGGGTCTACCATTGCAAATTAAAAGATCAACTTAACTTGCATGGGAGAAAAGTCATCTCTGTCCTGTAGATGACTTCTCCAAAGACATAGAGAACTCACTAGGGGATCATACACAGGTTTGTCTGTATAACCATCACAGGCAGCGAAAATCTTTTTTTAAAAGTCTGGCTTATTTTCCTTCACTTACTAGAAAAAGAGTCTCTGAGAGTATGTATTAAAGTATTTATGTTAAACACCGTTAAAATACACTTCCAGTGTATTTATTAACAGAGAATTCAGAAGCATTAGGCCTCCTCTACAGATGTATCTTCCTGTTGCATCTTTAAGAAAGCAGCGGAAGATGTTTAAGACCATGAGTAATGTACTCAGTGAAAAATAAGAAAAGAAACTTATAGGCAAAGCAAAGAGAAACAAATCCTCCGTGCAAAAATGAAAATGCTATTTTTTTAAAAACTAACCTATGATTTAGAAACCATCTGCAGAATAATCTTGATTGTGTCCTCAAGTAGAACAACAAATCCATTGAGTTTAATCAAACTCAAAGTAATTCTAAAGAGAAATTAGAGATGTATACAAAAGAAGCTAAACAATACAGTATAGCATCCAGGTAAAAATATTATGCTAATTAATAAACAATTGTAGGGGACTTCATGAACTGTGAATGAAAAGATTAGTGTGAATCTTTATGCAAAATGCTTAAATCCATGTTAAGATGAACAAACTCTTTAAAATGTAAAACCTACACATATAAAAATATGCAGGAAACACAATATGCTCTTTTAAATATTCTTCTAATCACATGATTATATTTTAATTATAGTTTTCATTTGTTGAAAGTATATTCAAATGCAATATTTTTCTTTTCTTCTGGATAACAGTCTTCACTGCCTTATTTTCATCTTAAGGTGATTCAGCCTATAATGATTTAGAGGCCAAATGTTCAAACTCTTTTTAACAGATTACTCACGATGCAATTAAAATTAAATTATGTGCATAAAATTGATATTTTAATCAAATCATTGCGTATCTCCATAGTGGTTTAGCAATAAGGAGAAAAAGACTGGCCTGAAATTCCCAGGATTTTGTCTTCCTTGCCCTTTGGGAATTTCTTTCCTTTTTAGTATCCTTAACAGATTACTGTTTGGCGGGGTCAGAATTCCCATGAATCATATTTAAAGCAGTTCCAGCTTATTTTGAATATTTCATGGATGCTTCCTGTCTCAGTCCATTTTCTGTTGCTCATAACAGAATGCCTGAAACTGGGTAATTTATAAAGAAAAGGAATTTATTTCTACAATTTGGAAAGCTGAGAAGTCCAAGGTCAAGGGAACATATCTGGTGAGGGCTTTCTTGCTGGTAGAGACTCTATGCAGAGTCCCAAGGTGGCACAGGCCACCACATGGCAAGGAGGCTGAGTGTGCTTGCTCAGATCTTTCTTCCTCTTCTTATAAAGCCTCCAGCTTTACTCCCCATGATAACTCACTAATTCATTAACCCACTATTTCATTAATCCATTAATCCATGCATGAACCTCTTAAAGGTCCCACCTCTCAATAATGCCACATTGGGGATTAAATTTCCACATAAGTTTTGGAGGGGATAAATATTCAAACCATAGCACTTCCTCTGTAGCTCAGCCTCTAACATAAAGAGATAAAAGGGCATTACCATGTCCAGTTCTAGACCTTTGCTCTTAGAAGAAAAATATTCACTTAAGGAGTAGAGTAAGCCTACTATAATTATGTTTCTTTTCAAATCACCCTGATTTGTTTCTCTTGTTCTGCAGGAATTATTTTGTATCTTCCCATTCTTGACCTCTATGTCAAATGACTGTTTCAGACTTCACAACTTAGGCATTACCATTTAGCTTCTACTTCTGGTCTTACACTACTTTGTTTCTCACTCTTTAATTAGAAATGGTTAATTTGACTTCATGTCTTAAGGCAAGGAGAAAATGAGTCTTAAACAGTATTAAGCTCCCATAAATATTTCACTTTATGCTAATTCCTGTGCTTCCAGCTGAGCCGTTTGAAGTTCTCAAAAAAGTGTTTCTGTTCCCCTCAATTAAATACATAACTGGAAAACAGTAAAATAATTATCAGTTTTACTACCCTGCACTTTATTTTCCAAGCTTTCATTCTGGACGTTTTAAATTTTTCTTCCACATTTATGTAACCCAACCCAGTGTCATAGGTGCTGCCTCCAGGCTGGTTAGACTCTAAGACCCAGGCTTTGGAGGAATCTTAGAGCTCCCTCAAGTGGACATACGTTTAATGCACCCTTAATCTCTACAAAACGTTTTTGGCTGCACCCTCCATCCAGGACAGGAGTATTTAACTGTCCCAATTTAGAAACATAAGTAGTTTCCTCTTTAAGCTAAAAATATTCTGAAAAGAAAGAAAAGTTCAAACAAGTTTGCAAAGGAAATGGATTTGAGTGGCCAATGAAAACATATCAAGTCAGGCTTTTTAGTTATTGGTTTTGCTTGTGAGAATGTAACTTGGAATTATTAATTACAATATCATCTATTCATTTGGATAAAATGTTATTTGTTGAGGAAATTATAAATGCAACACTTGTATGGCACTTATGCTATTGCCACATGTACTATACACCAGGCATTGCTCTAAGAGTTTTCCATATATTAATTCATTTCGTCCTCACAACATTCCTCCAAAATAGGTCCTTTAATACTCCCTGTTGTACAGATGAAGAAACTGAGTCACAGAGAAGTTAAATAACCTTTCAAAGGTTGCAGAGCTAGAATATGGAAGAGCCAGTGTGCAAACCCAGGCAGTCCAAAGTTCACTATATCATGCTGTTTCTTACCATGCAATGAACAACTGAATATACAAATACACACACACACGTACATAGACATTTCTCTATAAACACACTTATATATGCACATACACATTCACATGTTACACATCCACACACATATACACACAAATGCACACATATACACATACGGAGAGTACATATTATAAGGAGCATATTTTACACAAAAAATAATCAAAGTATAAAAGCTGAAAGAGAAGAGAGATAAATTACAAACATTTTAATCAAAGCTTTAAAAACCTTACTTATCCAACCTGGGCAACATGGCAATGCCCCGTCTCTACAAAAAAAAAAATACAAAAATTAACCGGGCATGGTTGTGCACACCTGTAGTCCCAGCTACTCAGGAGGCTGAGGTAGGAGGATCGCTTGAGCCTGGGAGGTGGAGGTTGCCGTGAGCCAAGATCATGCCACTGCACTCCAGCTGGCATGACAGAGTGGGACTCTGTCTCAAAACAAAACAAAACAAAACAAAACAAAAACTTTGCTTATCATATTTCCTTGTTATTGCTTATCATTACTCATTAAAATTTCTGGTCATCTCATCTCTTACTCTAATTCAGTTACTCTGACCTTGCTTCATTAAGACCATTGAAAGTTTCTTTCCTGTGTGGCTACAACATTTGCTGTTTTTTCTACTGGAAACTTCCGCCAGTTCTTCCCATGACTGGCTCATTGTCATGATTCCAGTTTCTTCACGGAGAGGTCCTCCTTGACTTTATAAAACACCCACCACCTCACTCTCTACTACTCAGCATCCCTTTACCCACTCCACTTTACCTCCATAGGCCTCACCAATGATTCAAAAATATATTACCTGACTATCATTCACTTGCTTCGAGTGTGTCTCCTCTACTAGAACGTAAATTCCATGAGGCAGGACATGTTAGGAACTCAAAAGATAATTCTCAGTGAATGATTGAATTATTACATGTTCCATTCTGATGGCTTTTGAACAAATGAAAAATTGTGATAATAGTCTATATCTCAAATACATTTTTTCATAATGTTTTTCTGTTTAAAGTGTGTTCTTAATACTTTGACTAAGTATCAAATTTTAAAGTCTGAAAATATTTAAATGCGTAGCCTCATAACAATTGTATTTAAAGGTTTTTTTTATTCTTTATTAACATGTTACTCTTGCCTGATGTTGTAACAAGAACTGATGATAAACTAGATGTTTAAGTACATGCAAAAATTGTGCTAAAATAGTACCAGAAAAGAAAATTTGTCAATCTGTAAATTTCTATAAACTGGGAATAAAATCTTAAAAGACTTTTTCTGGTTTTATTCATGGACTGTGTCACCATTTTAGAATCTTATCACATATATGGAGTGTATGTCTGCTAATTAAGTCATATTTAGCAAAACCATCAGAGATTGATAATGGGAAGGCATCCACAGAGTAACTACCCTAAAAGAGTGTTACTAATAACTAGATGCCATTTTCCTCATACTTGCCATTCAGCATCCTATACAGCTGATAGGTGGGGAATCCCATCTCCACCTCCACTCCACCACCAGGTTCTCACTGTAAATCACAGAATGTCCACATTCCTTCCTTTCCACTTCTTTGCTTCACTTCTGTGACTCTTCTCACTCCCTGCCACAAGTATTTAATCAGTTTTTATAAAAATAGACCTTTCTTCTTTTCTAGGCTCCAGGCCTTCTTTCTTAGGCCTCTATTATTATATTGATTAGCTCAAATTATATACATAAACATATACATACATATGCATGACACATATGTATACTATATATACATGCATACACATATGCATGTGTATATAGGTTTGCACATATACATACATACATATATACTCTTTATGATATTGAAACTACTTTAAAATTAATTTCTTGCTCTATTAGCCTAAGTAACTCAAAGCATCCTGTCCCCAAGCACTCCATTATCCACAGGTGTGTAATATGAAGGCCTCCCTGTGGGGGTGAGGGAGTTTGCCATACTGTACTCAATATCATCAGTTAATAGATGGTTCAACCTATTTTAGATTGTGAGATACTGAGCGAGTTGCCAAATATCCAGCTGAGAAGACCATGGGGTAGAAGAAAATTTTTGAATCACCCGTTCAATCCTAGATCCTACTACTGTATAATCAATTTCTTTAGGGTTTAAATATATTTTTATGATACCATATTGTTTCATCTTTTCTATTCCTTTTTCTTTTTTTTTTTTTTTTTTTTTGCCTTGTATGCCATTCTTTCAAGCCCAAAGTTAGAAAAATTCCATTTTTTTCAGTCAATCCATTACATCAGAGGCAACACCAACAAGAGTAATTTTGTGATTTGAGTGGCTTTTGTGTGTCCATAAGAAAATGTTGTTTTGTGATTTCATTTCAAACTCGACAGTTATATAGCTATCCGCCATTCTAATACATTTAGAGTCTTCTTCTATTTGATTTTTACTGTTCTCCTTTATTCTTTTGTCTCCAGTTTGCTCTAGTGACAGTGAAAACTAAGTACTCATACAATTTCTCTGCAAGCAGCTACTGGACCACGTGGCAGGAAACAGCGAATGTTATGCATGACTTACTACACAAACCCCTTACTTTAGAGAAACAAGCCCCAAATAAGTAATTTATTTGTAGCAATAAAACCCAAATGAATAAATCTTGTTTTCAGAGAACAAATGAAAGACAATCTCATTTCCAAACATATGTTCTGGTTTTTTAACCCCAAATGAAAGGCCAAAAACTGAATATACTGAAACACAGGCAAGAAGCAATACTTTAGCCACATTCTAGAATATTAATTGTTTTAATTATGGAATTTAAATTTATTATAAAATAATTGTTTTACAATTTTTCTTTTCCTTTGATCAGAAAGGAATCGTGGACATTTTGAGACATTCATTAACCATATTTGTATTAATTTATGCCCATTGTTTGTACTAATACGATTGATATTTGCATTTCTATTTGCTTTTAATTGCCAATAATTTATTCTTTTTTCCATTCAGTTTTTGAACTATAGAAAACATTTGTCAGATTTTTTAATGAGAACCAGATGCCTAAAAATATGTAACAATTTATTATGCGGTATAAATTTTTATTAATGGTGTGTATACAAATAGCAGTTCTACACTGTGGCAAATGATTTACATTTTCTATATTCAGTTGGCTAAATGTAAGTAGTTTTGTTAATCACAGGAAAATTAATGGGAAAATTTGAAGACATTCCTAAATAATGACAATATTCACATCAATTATCCTCATTGTACTCTATAGTTTACTAATAACCACCTCAATCAAGGTGTCTTTCACTGAAACAAATCACTCGAGTTTATTTCAGTTACAGTTATATGACTCATTGAAGGATCATAACATAGTCCTCTAATTGAGAAGGGGTGGGCACACAATATGAATGAAGGTGATGGGAAGCAGAGAAAAGGAGGCACATTTCTCTCCGATCGTCTTAGTTCCCCAAGGTGTCCTTCCCAGGCCCCGCCTTGTAGTGAGCTCTGGCACACCTTTGTTGCCACGTGCTGCACCCTACCACAAACACCATTAAATCCTCTCCAACTTTGGCTGGCCTCTCTGCTATTAATCTACTGGAACATTACTGGGGATTTAAAGAAAAGGAGGGCTCTGCTTGGGAGGGATTTCCCGCCCCCCATCTCCCAGTGTCATTTTGTCCTCTCTCTGAACTTGAGTGTGCTGGCTGTGAACCTGTTTTGATCAGCAGAATTTGAAAATCTGGTCCCTCGTGCTGGGATTTAATGTCAATATTTGTGCCCAACATCTGAACGGAGAAGGGGGTCCCCAAGCACTGTTCTCTCCTCTAACTGTCTTTCATCACAGTTACTGCCTTATTCGATGTGATTTCAGATGCGTGGGGAGTGCTGTGGAATCATGCTAATAAGATGGTAAGGAGCAAAATTTGTCTCATTTTGGAAGAAAATTCACATAGATTTGTACGTTTAAGAATACATTGCGACTTAGCCATATTTTTGAACATGCAGAAAAATAACTTTTTGGCAAGATAGTATGTTTTTAAGAATGAATGAATCCATTTTGTTTATCTAAACCTCACCGTGTTTCAGAGAGGACAGCTGAACGAGGCAGGTTAATGTAAGGAATAATATTTAGTAAATAGTTAGCAATCAAAGACGTGTCGTTTGGAAAAGAATGAATCAGCCACCAGGTTTAGGGTCCACGTTATCCCAAGGCTAAAAGGAGCTCTCGGTAGACTCTCAAGGGCATTGCACGAGGTAAGCAAATCTGTGTCCTTAAAAGGATGGAGGTGTCAGCAGATGGCGATAGCCACATGGTTTCCCACATGCTATCAGCACCCTAGATCATATGGCGAACACTTTGAACCACGCTATCCACAAGCTATTTATTTATTGTTCAGAGAGATCGTACTTCATGTTGCTCACATCAGGGTCAAGGGCAGGCTGAAGGCAGAGAGTCCAGTCTCTATCTTATGTAAGGAGGTTTATTCCTCACCAACACTAATAAATCTGAGCCTCTCTCCATATAGAATCTCCAACCCTGAACTCAGCATTTTTGATAGGTTGACCCCCAGACAACCTTAAGCCATATAATTAAAAATTGACTTTTCATCCCTGAGACAGAGGTAAGAGAATGGATATGACCATTTTTCCCCCCAATATTTCTTTGTGTGTGATATACATGTCACATCCTCAATTCTTTTCACCCCTTGTTATTCCTTTCACTTTTTTTTTCCGGGAGACAAAGGAGAAGCAGTGAAGTAGCAGTGGAAGTAGCAGCAAACAGAATGCATTGCTGACCCTGTATTATGCATTGTGCAAATGCGGGCAGCCTATTCAACTTCTTGCAAACTCTGGAGTCAGTTTCCTCCTCTGTCAATGGAGATCATGAGGTCTACCCTGCAGGATTGTTGCAATAGTTAAGTATTCCAAAGATTTTTTAATCCCCTTCCCTAATGCCTAGTACCTAAAAGATGGCCAATGGATGTTAATTCCTTTCTCTTCCTTTGGCTCTTCTCTTTAATGAAAACTTGAAGGAAGAAGAAAAGACATTCTCTGAAATTAGGACCATCTAAATCTTTGTTCAGATATTCTTGTAATTTTTGCTTTTTACACAAGTAACAAATTGATTTTTTAAATTATCTTAAGGGGTACATTTAGGGATTTTTCAGTCTGGTATGTAATTGTCAGAGGGTGGCAGCTGATGATAATTTAATCAAAATCTATTGTGCATTTTAAGTGTTCTTTAAAACAATCCAATGGGAGAGCTAGAATAATGCCCTGTGCTCTCTGGTGAGAACTGAAATGTACCCATTACAAAGTATATTTTACTATTTCAAGGAAAGATAGTCCATGCATAGGAGTGGCCTTCCCTGTCACTGTCTCCCCAGACCCTCTCACTCCAAACTGCTCTACTTTCCATGGAGCTATCTTGGTTCAGCTGTTCCCTTGAAAGGAGACAGAAAGAACTGTCTTTCTAAATTGTTTTTTTCTTCTTCTTTTGTTTTCACTATCGTAATCCTAACAATTACTGCAATTATGGCAGTAAGAAAGTAGTGAAAGAATCATATGTGTTTTAAAGAGAATGGAAACCATAAGTTTTAAAGTAAAAATAGATGTAAAAGGTTTTTTAAAATAGTGAGATATTTTACTTTGTTTTGTGCTGAGTCTTCAAAATCTGGTGTGTATGTTTTGCACATCTCAGTTCAGAATAGCAATATCTCAAGTGCCAATAGACACGTGTAGCTAATAGCTACTGAACTGGACAACATAGCTCTGGAAAGTTTTGCCTCTTCTCTATGCTGTGTGTATGTCAGCTTTTTCCTAACTTTGTTCTCACTGGCAATGTAGGATATTCAGAAGTTAAAAGCTAGTCTGAGTTTTTGATCATACATTTACTTCTCTATATATGTTTAGGAAAAAGTAACACACTTAAGTAGTCAAATGCCCAAATACAATTTTGACCAATGGCTAGAACAACCATGCCAGTTCATCCTTCATAAAATAATGGGGAATGATATTGCTGGTTAGGGCATCTATTTCAATGTATCGTGGCTGTGTGGTTCCGGAAATCATAACTGTTCCTCCGCAGGGCATCATATGGTAGATACATATTGAAATCTGCTAAATGTGAAAATTTGGAAAAATAGTAGGAGAATCATAGAATTTCATAGCTCTAAAAGTCCCTAGAGGATATTGTGTCCAGCCTTCTTATTTTACAGTTAAAGAAACTGAGGCCTAGAGAAGTTAAGAAACTTGCCAAGGGCCACAGAACAAATTAGGAACACAGACGAAATAGAAACTGGATTTCTTGGCTTCAAGTTCAGACTTATTTTATTGTACACATAATGAAAAGTGGTTTAGTTATTGCTGGGATACTTCTGATGATTACCAAATCCGTATTTCTTATCCACACTATTTTAGTGGAAGTTTACTTCTCCGCTTATGTTTAAAGGTTTTTAAAAATAAAATTTATCTTACTAGAAAACACTGATACGAAATGTGAAATGATATAAAGAAGCATCCCTAGAAGCATATGGAAGTACCTATTTACAAATGAGTGGCTAATAAAAGCAACTGTAAAAGCAAGGTGAATTTAGGGTTTACCCCAATTATAACAAAATGTGTGACCTGCCAGCACTGCTTCTCTTATCCTCACAGGCAGTTTAAAGGGGGCGCATGTGATGAAAAGTGAAGAATCTGACAAGGCAAAGGCATAGCATTCATTTTAAAACTCACTTGCACAAAGGCTGTCTATTAGAAGAGTCACAGAGGAATCCATAGCTCTTTGGTACAGGGATGAAACATGCTTGCCAGTTTCACCGGCCTTCACTTTATGAGGGGATGGTCTACCCCTCTCTCTAGTCTAGGAAAAAAGCACTTAATTTGAACAGAGACAATTCTTCAAATAATCTTTCAGATAAATGAATAGGATTTTACTTTCTCTTTTTATTCATATCAATTTATTACCTGTGAATTTTTCTGCAAAAGGGGAAATGAATTGGACCAGCAGGTCTCAAAGTATGAGCTGATGAACATTCACTCCTCCAAGACAATCTAGGGTAAAAAGAGAGTCCCAGGCCTTAAAAGTCTGTGGAATTCTGCTTTGTATATGACTGTCATGAGATCCATTCCACACTTGAGCATATTAAAGGCTGTGAAAAGACCTGAGGTGAAGAAAAAACTATTCCCTTTGTTTAGTCCAGATTTACCCAAGTTATTTGACCATAGTGATTTTTTTCCTTCTATAGCATTTATATATATCCAATACAATTACAGTCCTATGAAACACACTTTGGGAAATGCTAACTTCAGGTATTTCTTTCTTCAATTTGCGGGATTAAGAGGACCTCCCAAGACCAGAGGTGCTGATTGGTGTAGGACATGAGGAAAAGTTTCCACCAATATGAGTACTCTGAAGCTCCCTGGCCTTTACTTAGAGACCAAGTGTTGCAGGCCACAATCAGACCATTTAGGCCACTCTTGAAGCAGAAAATATGAGGCCAAACCAGTGACACCATCATCCTGCACCTCACAGGCAGCAGCTCCACTAAGAATACCTCCCTCTGCTAGGAAAACTTCGCTCTACTCAGACAGCTCACCAACTACCAAGAAGAAACACAGCAATTTTTATTTATTCATTTATGAATTCATTTTTTCCACAATTAGAAGACATAGTGCTAGGATTCGTTCCGATTATCCTCCATGCTCATCTGGCAGTGCAGAGTGAAAACTAGAGAAAATGGGTGTGTGATGATAGTGTCACTCTGAGTTGTGTGTAGCACAGTTGAACATTATGAAATGACTTTATCTCTCTTCCATTGCTACATTGTTTCATGCTTTCTGAATCTCTCTTTCCTACCCTATCCATAACAACTTGGACAAATTCCTCAACTTTCTGACTGCCTTGTCATTTTTATAGTCCAGGCTAGTCCTGTCCAATTGGAAGTTCCAGTGTCATATGTAATCTAAAGCTTTTTCAGTTCCTTGGCCTCAGCCAGGCTGCAGCCCCAAGGAAACTGGATTGGGGAGAGATTGTTTCCCTTTTCCTCATTCCCATGAATCTTCTAGTTCTAACCCCTCATCATCAGGTGCAGAGAGGAGAAAATGGACAAAGCAAGTGTCTCTTATCTTATTGGTCATGGCGTCTCTCAGCCCATCTTTGCTGGCCATCAATACTCTCTGTGTGGCTGGCATTCAAATAAAGCTCTCCCATGTGAACCAAGGCTGAGTTTTCAGGCATCCAACAGAGCTGCCTGACTGTACAGTTTCCTAAGATGATAGACCCACTCCAGCTCAACCTCCTCCAACTCTTGTGTTTGCATCTCCTTGTAGTCTCTTGCTGTTTGGATCCCCTCATCCAGAAAGTATTCCTCATGGATGGAATATAGGAATCAAGGCCTGTGGCCAGGCTCTCGTCTGAAGTGTGCCATTGACCCAAGGGGTTAGCTTTTAAGGGGCTTTCTATTAGTTGGGGTAATGCCAGCTGCTATAACACATAAACCTGAAAATGAAAGTGCTTTAACTGGCAGAAGTTTATTTCTCTTGTGAGTAAAGCCTCAAGTGGGTGTCCTTGGTCAGATGATGATGACTTTCAGATACCCCTGCTCCATCTGTCTTACAGCTCTGTCCTTCTCTAGAGCCCTGGCATCATCAGCATTAAGCCTCTGAACAAATGGAGTGCACAAGATTGCATGGGAAGTTTTTATACGATAGGCCTGGAAGTAGCAAACGCTGCTTTCTTCACAGTCCACTAATAGACCTTTGGAGGTCAAAACTAGCTGCAAAGCAGGTTGGAAATTATAGTCTCACCATGTGCCTAGAAGGAAAAAGGAAATGTGTTTTCGTGACTATATTGCAGTCTATGCCATAGAGTTGTTCCACTCTTCCATTACCTTTTTCCACTCTCCATGGCAGTAATAAGTGTCATTCAACAGCATCCCTGAGCTACTCTTGGCCCCTATTGCAAAGCACCAACCTTATTTCCCCTTGATAATCAGGGTGAATCATCCCACAACACAGTGGCATAGTTTTTCCCTTTTGGCCCAGTAGCCTGCAGAGCCCAATAATCAAATGGCAGTCTCAACATTCAATTAAATGGACCCATTGTTATGTCCCCTAGTGAAAGTAATTTTCTTTTGCATCACGAAATCTTTGAGCTAGCAGAGCCCAAATCTGTGGAATTGGAAAATAAAATATTTACAAGTGAGATTTACATGTAATAATAAGAACTACCATTCTAACTATAAATTCAGTTTATGGAGACATTGAGCTCTAGATTGAGCTCTAGATCGGCTAAATGTTAATCAATAGATCAGAGCATCCCATGGGATAGGAGCCCAACCTCACAATGTTGTCTCTCAACTGTTGCTGGAACTGAGTTCTCAACAGGCCAATCCACTCTTTTGGGTAATGAGGAACATGGTAAAAATCAGAGAATCCCATGGGCGTGAACCCACTGCTTTGCTTTTTTGGTTGTTGTTGTTCAGAAGCAGTGTTGGGTGGCTCACCATAACAGTGAATGTTGCAATGTAAGTCCGTTGACAGTAGCAGTGGCAGAATCGTAGCATGCAGGGAAAGCAAATCTATATCCAGAATTGTGTCTTTTACAAGAGGGAGGATATCTGATAGAACTAACCTGCAGTCAAGCTGCTGCCTGGTCTTCTCTACCGAATAAGAATTGGGGAGGGGGGGGGGTTAGAAGAAAATATATACCACATTTTGGTCATGTGCAGTGGCTCATACCTGTAATCTCAGCACTTTGAGAGGCTGAGGTGGGAGGATCATTTGAGCTCAGGAGCTTGCCACCAGCCTGGGCAACATAACGAGACCTCGCCTCTACTAAAAAAAAAAAAAAGGTAAAATTAGCCAGGCATGGTGGCATGCACCTGTTAAGGTAGATGAGCAGTCACAAAAAAATAAGTGCACTTCAAGTTTCCATCACTCTAAGTCTTGGATTCCTTCTACTACGTTGTACTGATGAATCCCTGGCACTGATAAGACCTGTTTTGAATCAACCAACCAAGCCAATAGAACCAAGAATATCTGCTAAGTGCACACATGCACAATTAAAAATTGTTTCTCTCTACCTAGTATAACACCCTTAGAATCTCCTTCTTCTCAAAATCTTGCAGTTATTCTGGTGTGAGAACCCTCCACTCCCGGGTCTGATTTTGTAATTAGCCAGTGGAGCCTGCTGAGGTCGGCCGCTAGATACAGGTCTGGAGGCACTGCGGGCTGGTAAGGTGGGGACATGAGGAGAAGGGGCATGCCTTGCAAGGTAACCATCCCAGTTAGGTTACTAAGCCATCTTTAAGCCAGACCATATCAGTCTCAGCAGACAGAGGAAGATGGCCTGCTATCGCCAGCAAGGAAGCACAGGGGGTGGTTGGGGTTTCAGGATATTCAGCTCATCGGAATCTTCAGTGTTTCTGAAGATTTTAGTGAAAATAGTTCTTTCAATTTCTACTTGCAGCCCCCTCTCTCCCTAAGACTCACGTCTGAGTCCCTGGGGGACAAATCCAAGTGACAGCATCATGCCGTGCTTGGAATTGTCCTTCCAATGTGATGGCTGAGGCTTCTTTACTGGCCCAAGCTTGCCTGCTTGACACTTCCCTCCCTGAGAACAACTTCTCTCCTGGGAGGCATCATAGCATCTCCAGCTCAGACTCCAGGCAGGCTGACCCCAAGTATGTCAGGCACATCTAGACCTGTTAGATCCCAGAGGTAAACACAGCTCATGCTAAAACAGGAGTCCCTGCTACATATCTTTAAAGTAAACCTCGATTCTATCTACTCTCTGCTCAACATCATCAAAGACATCTCATGAAAATGTGCAAATAAAATGTTTGCTTCCAATCTCACGTATAGGTTGGGCACCAAGCCTATAAATATTATTTTTAAAGGAAAAGTTCATGATGTGAATTTGAGACAGTTTTAAAGTTCATTTGTTTTTATGACAATTTCAGGCCAATTTTGTACAGTCTTGTTTTTATGGCCAAATCAAACTCTAAAAGCGCTGGATTACCTGCCCAAAGATGTTAAATGTGCTGCAGTGACTTAATTTTGGTGTCATGTTTATATATTTTTAATTGTATTTATTAGGAAGTGTTTGCCTATTTTTCTAACTGAATTAAGCCAGATGTGTGTATGATAAGGATGAAGACTCTTCCCAACTCAGTTGAAACTGATTATCAAGACAATGTAGACAAGGATAGAGATGCAACTCCCATCCTGTGCAGAACTTACAGCTGGAATGAAGGACAACCTCATCAAATCAAGAACATAAAAGGTGGTCATAGAGAGGATTCTGAGATGAGATTACTGAAGAAATTCCTTTGGAAGGCTCTGTTGTTGCAGACTCCCCACCCACCTTTGTAAGAGGAGCTGCTACCTTCCCATCTTAAGCCTAATTAAGAGAATACTTCACTAAGGGGGACTCAATTGTATGACACAGAGAGCTATGAAATGTGTTCCCTGCAGTTGGGAGGCTCATGCTGGAGAAAGGGAAAGAAGACAAGAACCGGGGACTGAGAGGGGCTGGCTCACTATTTAGGTGACCGAGCCAGGAGCATTCTGCTTCACTGGGATCAGCAAGAGTTTATCAGTATATAGATGTGTATTTCCCATGGACCAGATGTGGGCCACTTGGGAAAGAACTGTCATGGGGTTGCCTTGGGCTGTAAACAATAGGGCTGCCTCGAGGAACAAGGTGGCCTGAATAGAAAGAGTCTTGAAATGCCCGAGACCTAGGAAAGCAGCCCCAACCTGAATAGAACCATCTATGCCTGGGGCAAGGTACTTATTATAGGAGAAGAGGGTCCAGAGTTAGACGACCTCTGAGGACTCCATCAAATTTCTCCAAGAGAGGAAATGTCCACTCTAATCATATACTGAGCCCCCCACAAACAGCAGCTTGAACAGCTAGGCCCAGAAAATATAAAGAAGAGTCCTATGACCTTGCTATTTATCCTTACTAGCAACTTTGACACTGACATGGAGCAGGAAACAAAGTCATAAATGGGGATCTGTGGCTAGAAGAGAGGAAACAGAAGAACCACATCTCTTTCCCCAGTGCAGACTTCTCGCAGGAAGCAAGTCCCAGCGGAGGAGGGAAGATTCACACCAAGCTGAGTTTGAAGGTTTGACCACTGCATGTATATGACACAGTCTGATTACTGAATTGAGGCTATCTACCAACTAAGGAAGGCCTAAAATAGTCATGGACCCTGGAACAAGGACAGATTACTTCCATCAAAGGAAATTTCAACAGGCAGCGGGAGATCACTTTGCATGGTGATTTCAATTCTTTTCCCTGTTACAATTATAAATAGACCATCACTGAGTTTGTCCTTATTCTTCTTCTCTTTCTTTCTCTCTCTTTCCCTTTCTCTCTCTTTTCCTCTGTCTTTCCCTTTCTCTCTCTTTTCCTCTGTCTTTCCCGTCAGCTTACAGGCCTTTGTCCAGGATGAAATGTTAAAAGCCCTTTCCTACCTCTGCAATTTCCACAACTTGTGTGTCCCAGCTCACGGGGGTTAAGAGGCTTGCTGGCTAACAGGGGACATTACAGGGTTTTTGCTTTTAAGTTGAATAGTTGTTTAACTCATCAGAATGGCAGAAAGTTGAAAACTAATATAAATCATGATTATTCCTCATCATGGATTTTTATCTACAAGAAATATTTAACCTAAGCCATGAACCCAGTTATCTACGTAGCCAGCTCCTCAAAGCATGTTTTTAACTTTCTTCTCACTTAATCTAAAAGTTATCCACAAATTTCTCAAGACACGTAGGATAAGATTCAACCTCTACTTCTAATACGCCATAATTTCTAGAGCAAGTCTCCTGACTAAAGCCATCTTAACATTTTCTTTTCTCTCTCTCTCTTTTTTTTTTTTTTTTTTTTTTTGAGACAGAGTTTTGCTCGTCACCCAGGCTGGAGTGCAATGGCACAATCTCTGCTCACCGCAACCTCCACCTCCTGGGTTCAAGCAATTCTCCTGCCTCAGCCTCCCAAGTAGCTAGGATTACAGGCACACACCACCACACCCAGCTAAATTTTTTTTGTATTTTTAGTAGAGACAGGGTTTCACTATGTTGGCCAGGATTGTCTCCATCTCCTGACCTCATGATCCACCCACTTTGGCCTCCCAAAGTGCTGGGATTACAGCCATGAGCCACCGCACCCAGTCTTAACATTTTCTTAATGGACTCCAACATAGCGATGTGACAAGAGCAACATAGAGTGGCACATGCTTTACTGTTGCTTAATTTTTCTCACTAAGGAATAGAAATTTGTTTTCTGCATCCCCCACTCCATTGCACCCTATTGCTCAGCCAAATGAGTTAAAATTTTAAATTAAAATGTCAAAGATAATTTATAGGTGAGAACCTACCCTGACTATGTTTCAATTGGGGATGAAGTGGGATGGTCAGGGGGAGGAAGCTCCACCTATCATCTCTACAGTAGAAAGCAGGGTTTACAGTCGTCTATGTTATCTAGTGTTTCTCCAGCGCAGCCCAGGTGGGCCACACTCAAGCCCAGGATTGTGCAAGAGGCCAGGCAAAGCCACAGTGTGAAGGTGACCCTAGAGCATCAGATTTACAAACTCTGAGGGGCAAACATGATTTTGGCAATAAAACAATTTAGAATTCTTATAGAGTAGACCACAAAATGTGCATAGGTGTTTAAGATAACATTGAAGAGTTTTTTGTGTTTTGCTTTTGTTGTGTTGTTTTGTTTTGTTTTGTTTTGTTTCTGAGACAGAGTCTTGCTCTGCCACCCAGGCTGGAGTGCAATGGCATGATCTCAGCTCACTGCAACCTCTGCCTCCCAGTTCAAGCAATTCTCCTGCCTCAGCCTACCAAGTAGCTTACAGGCAGGTGCCACTATGCTTGGCTAATATTTTGTATTTTTAGTAGAGACGGGGTTTCACCGTGTTAGCCAGGCTGGTCTTGAACTCCTGACCTCAGGTGATCTGCCTGCCTTAGCCTCCCAAAGTGTTGGGATTACAGGCATGAGCTACCGCACCTGGCCTAAAGACTTTTTTAATTCCGCATTTTGGGTTCTGCCCTCATACCTTTCAGGGATCTTAACTCAGGACATCTCTGCAGAAGAGTTTGAGAATGGGCTGGCTATCATAAAATCAAAAGTTATCGATGATCAAGAGTTATCAGTTCACCAAATCTTTACCAAAAAATGACTTAATAATAGCTAGTAGGTATCTGCTCCTCTGCACACCTGAGTCATTTGTTCTCCACATTAATACCTTAGGACCTGAATATGGTCACTCCTCAGTTTAGAGGAGAAGAAGCTAAAACTTTAAAAGGTTAAGTAACATGTCCAAAGACTCATAAGTAAAGTAAAAATTTCAACCCATATCCAGCTGATTGCAAAGCTCATTCTCTTAATCAGAACATTCCACCTGCTTCTATCTGGTGGCATATTGGTTTGCTGCCCCCACATTGACTGGAGAGGATTGCCTTAGACAAGAAAACATCCAAGGATGCTGTGGCAGGTGTCTTGGTGTCTCACAGGCAATTGCCACTACAATCACTCATCAAAGATAAAGTGCCAAAGTCATTTTTCTTTAGTTGTAAGCAGCAGGAAGTGTTGTGCATGCAGACAGCAATCTGTTGAGCTATGAAAAGTGATGATTCATTCTGTTTTTAAAAAATATTTCTAAATGACTTTAAATGAAAACAAATATTTTCCCATTAGTGGTAGCATCAGAACACATAGTAAATTTCAAAGCACCTGTGACCAAAGTTTTAGGATGAACGCTGCCTTGTTCTTAGCAGTTTTCCAGGTTTATATAAAGTGTGGCTGACTCTAATTGCATTAGCAAAATAAAGGATTCCTGTAAAATTACCCTGCAGCCCAAATAGAAACAACCAGAGAAGGCTCAACAACCAAGAGCTGTGAGAGGTTATTTATTTGCTAAAATCTTATTCTGGAGACTTTTTTCCATATAGTTCAAAGTAATTTAGTTTTAAAAACTAAAAGCCTGTCTTATGTAAATGAAGGTGCCTAGCCAACATGAGGAAATTGTTTTAAAGGTTTTTATTAAGTATGTGTGTTATATGATTCTTCTTTCAAGCAATTACACTATCCACTCTGGCCAGGAAAGCTTTCTTCCTAATGATATTAAAACAAGAAAAAGGACTCATTGGCATGAGTACGATGTTTAACTGTTCAAATTAAAAGCAGACCTCAAAGCAGTCTTTCAAAGTAAGTATTGGAAATAACTTTTCTGTGAACTAAAGCTGGTAATGACTTGGGGGAAGCAAAACCACTTCTCTGTCCTTTTTCCACTCATTTCCAACTACTCTGTGCTAAGGTAGTCCCCGATAATCATACATATTTTATTTTCATCCAACTTATCAGGCGTCTTAATTTAAAAAAGAATCCCATAGTAAAGTACTTACTCAACACAATGAAAGTTCCCTTGCCTTTTGCAATTTCTATTTCATGACAGCCTTCTCTTTATATAGTTCTTTTCATCTCTTTACTTTAAGGACTTGTTTTAGACTCTAATTATTCTTGAGACTTCGGGTTAACACTACCATTAAATCTTGTATAGGTAGATGATAAATTGGTGGCTAACAAGTTGTACTGATCTTTTTTTCAGAATTCTTCTTGCTTGAACTCAACCATCATAAAGCAATATTAAGAAATATCCACATTCCTGAATCCTCTCACAAGCAAAACATGCACACACACACACACACACACAAAATTATACCACCCCAAAAAACCTAGGTAATATTATGAGAGATCACGCATTGTCTCTAGAAAAGGATTTATGTTGGCCCTTTGGCAGGCAATTTGGGGAAAAAATCTAAATAAGTTATGTCATAGTTTGCAAATTTCATGCTTCATGCCTTTAACCATTTCAAAAGGATCTTAGTCTCCCCCTTCATCCCCTCAGTAAGAATTCATTAAATTAGTGTTCCCTTAAAATAAAGATAAGATGGAATGCAGAGGGTTTTTTTCCCTAAAAAGTTCTCACCATGAAAATAATAATGATGTGAGGTTATGCATATGTTAATTAGCTAGATCTAATCATTCCACAATGTATATATACTCCAAAACATCATGTAGTACCCGACAAATACATGCAATTTTATATATTTTTTAAATAAATTTGGGGGAAAAAAGGTGAGCCTAACCACTGACAGTCTGTGTTCCTTTCCTTCACAGCACAAATGAGGATGTCCCATTTTCTGCCTTTTGGGTTTTACCAGCTGCTGTAGGTTTTCCACACTGAGCAGTTGCAGTAGACTGGCTGCCCTCTGTCCAACATGCAATGCCGCTTGGTATCATTCATGGTTTGATCCCGAGAACAATCCACCTATTATATAATTTTCCCCTCTCATGTCATTCCACTGACCTCAATCAACTGATGTGGTGATGAAATGAAACACGTTCATGGAGAAGCTGAGAAAAGTGTGCAAAGTACACCTACAAGGAGAGTTTCCCCATGTTTTCCATAATGTGGCCATCCAGAATGAGGAAGGAACAAGAATACTTGAACATCACAGAGACCAAACCATTTCCATATGTCAAAACCAGAGAGCCTGGGATCAAAGTTATACTTGGAAAAGGGCTGTAAGAAATGAAAAACCACCTAGTAGCATCTGTACTTCCCTTAAAATTCAACCTCCACTGGCTTCCTCTGAATCCATCAGGGTCTTAAATATTTCAAGAAAGGCTAAATTCAGAAGGTATTTAAGAAATGGGCAGGCCCTGCTGGGTCCTGATGAGTCCAGTGCCTCTGGGAGCTGCCCAATGGGCCAGCAGTCTCTGTGGAATCCTTTCCCACTAGGGATTGGACCAACACTTCATGCAGCTTTCTTCCGAGGACCCCAAAGAAGGAGTGATTTGAACCCAAGTCAAAAGGATGCCCTACAAGGCTAGTTTGAATAGAACCCCTACCCTGATGTGACTCCCAGAGAACAACTGACCAGAGAAATTGGCACTCCAGAATTTAGAATACAGATGTGGTTTCGAAACCAGAGAATACAACACCTCACACAGAGTCTACTGGGGTCTGGATTGGGGTCGATTCCTGGAATTGCTATCAGGGAAGAACTGGCTGCACAAACAGGCCTCTCAGAGTCTGGAACTCAGATATGGTTTCATAACCAAAGAGCTCGGCACTGTGGCCAGAGCTGTACACTTGTGAATTCCCTGGCAGAAGGCCCCAAGTCGGAGACCTCACATGACTGTGTGACAAGGCAAGGCAACTTGTGCATGGCCCCTAGCAGTGGGGTCACTTCCCTCCTTCCAGTTCTTTCAGCAACAACCAGCTCTTCTTCCACCTCACACATGCTTTGGTTCTCGGGTTCCCCCTGGGGTCGGAGTGAGCCAGGCACCAAGGGTCATGATGCTCCAGCCACCAGGCTGTGCTGGGAGGAGAGATATCTCTCCACCTCTTCTGACACTTAGGAGTCACATGTCAACAGGCCCAGCTCTAGGAGGGGCGCTCTTACATCCTCTGACTCCTTTCCAGCCCCCACACCAAGGAAGATGCCAGGATGACAAGGACAGTGACACATGGCCTGGCAGTACTGCCCTGTAAGGACTCTACACAGCCCCAACCTGGCAATCCTAAGCACCAGTTGCAGGGAACTGGTCAGCAAGACACATCTCACTTTATGCGGTGGTGGCACAAGGGGCCCCAAGGAGTGATGTCAAATGGCCAGCTGGAGCAGGGGCACCTCAGCAGCCCACAGAGCCTGCACACTCCTGGACATCCCTGTGGCACCAGCGGGCACCACCAGCTGCAGAGCCATCTCAGCCACTCGAGCAACCGCACAGCTGTCTGCAAAACCCATCCTTTTAGGTCAATGCCTGTCAATCGTATAGTTTCAGAAAAAGACACAAGCCTGCCTGAATCCAAGTCCACAGGAAAAGGTCCCTCCACCACTTGAACCACTTCTCAGTGAGGAAGAATTTGATGCTCTGCCTGATGTGATGCAGACCTCACCAGGGTGTTAGCTTTGGGAGGAGCAAGGCCTCCTTCTCACCTCCACCATCCAGGCCACTTTCCTGGACACAGAATCAATGTGATACCAAGAAGGACAAACAATGCACACACTGTGTTTGGCAGCAAGACCAATGCGAGAAAAAGCACCAAACACTTAGAAACCCAAAGGGAGCATTTTGACTCGGTCTTGTGGGAGGCGCTTGACTTCTGCTCTCACTTAATGGCCTATATGATTGTTGCAAAGCTCTCTACTGCCCCTGGAAGGCATCACGGGCACCAGGCCATGGATGCCTTCACTGCATCCTGAAGAACCAAAGCATTTTTATAGCAAACATCACCTACTCCCTGCAATCCTCACCGCTTGGGCAGTCTGGACTATACAGGAACTGGAACCAAACCAAACCAGGGTGAGGACACTAGGTCTAAGGGGTACATCTCCACACTTCTTTCCTTCTGGCAAGTTCCGAAGTCACACCTGAAAGCAGGTAGATGTCTAGAATGTAGGGGGATGCTGTATTTTCTTGTTCTGTGAGTTGATAACAAGGAGTTTTTAATCTCAGCTCTGAGAGTTGGAAATGGGAATTGGAAGTCACTTCACTACCCACCTCTTGGGAACTGATTCCACAAGTTTATATCCATAATCCCGAGTAGGCTTCATGACCAGTTTTCCCTCTGAACATTGAAATGTAGAGAAAACGACAGGAGAAGTTAGAATAGCAACTCCCTTAGATCATTGAACAAAGCATATGAATGTTACTCTTCTCACATTGTTAGCATTTCTGTATGTTAACCTGTACTTCTACCCATCAAGCTGCCCTTTTTATTATAAATAAATGTCAAGTTTAAATAAATCTGAAGTAAGATTATTTTTATTTTCATATTCCAAAATGACACTTCAGAACTTTATAAAAAATTCCAGGCCAAGCAAAATAAAGACTGCGCCTAATTTCCTCTTTCCCATATAGCTGAAGCTGTATTTTCTAGACATTTTAGTCCATATCCATCAAGAAAAAAATTCTGGGACAAATATTGGAGCCTTTAATGCTGATTCTTTGCATCTTAATTAATGGTTGCCCATGACCTGGAACACCAACTATTGCACTTCTGGCATTATTCGAGGGTGGCTGTGATTCAATTAATTGAAATTTTTTGCTGTGGCTAAAGAAAATGTGAAATGAGATATTTATTACCATGGATACGTGGTTTTTATTTACAGTCATAAGAAAGAAATTCGACATTAGTACGGGAACCACAACATCTTCTAAAGACAGGATGTCAGAAATACTTGACAGAATACTTTTAAGGTGTATTATGTGTGTGTGTGGTGTGTGTGTGTGTGTGTGTGTGTGTGTGTATTTTTATTAATCATAAAAATGCTCATTTTACAAAAACCTTTTACTGAGTTGTGAAAAAAATAAACAGCTTCATGAAGTCCATTAAACAATTGCTAATCAAATAATCCAATCAATAATTTGGATGCTCCAAATGGAATGATACCTGAGTTTGACAGTAGCTTATAGAGCTAAATTATATTTTGGCTTAGTTTTCACATTCAGGGAAACTCATGTGATAATTGGTAGGTGTGCAAATATACTGGCACTTTAGATTCTTATTTTATAAGGAAAAATACATTAGGAAATTCTATTTGTCCTGTCAAATGAAATAAATAAGAGCAAGTCAATGGCATGCTTAAGTACCAAACGATGCCTGTTCTTAGGTATAAAGTTTTCTTTTCTGAAGAAAAATAATACGTAGAAAAAAGAGCTTTTTGTGTTTGTTTTTTTTTTTAAGAAGGCTGCCTTTTATGATACTCTGACAATGTTCTTTACTGATATTAACTGACTCAAATACAGTAAATTGTTACATGTGCTAGTCTCACATGGCTCTTTTCAGGCAATAATATTAAAATCAGTACAGGCTAATATTTATTTCCTGATAATGTAGCAATGTGCTAAGTGTTTTATGTACTTTATATGTTAGTCTGCTCAAGCTGTTATAAGAAAAATACCATGGACTAGGTGGCTTATAAACAACAGAAATTTGTATCTCAATGTTTTGGAAGCTAGGAAGTCCAAGATCAAGGCGCCAGCAAATTCAGTGCCCAGGGAGGCCTGGCTTCCTGATTCATGGACTATCTTCCTGCTTTGTCCTCACATGCCAGAAGGGGTCAAGGGATCTCATATGGTTTGGTTCTGTGTCCCCACCCAAATCTCATCTTGAATTGTAGTTCCCATAATCCCCACATGCCGTCGGAGGGACCCAGTGGGAAGTAATTTATCATGGGGGCGGTTACCCTCATGCTGTTCTCATGATAATGAGTGAGTTCTCACAAGATCTGATGGTTTTACAAGGGGCTTTTCCCTCTTTGCTCAGCACTTCTCCTTCCTGCCATCATGTGAAGAAGGACATGTTTGCTTTCCCCTTCCTCCATGATTGTAAGTTTTGTGAGGCCTCCCCAGCCCTGCTGAATTGTGAGCCAATTAAACCTCTTTCCTTTATAAATTACCCAGTCTTGGGTATGTCTTTATTAGCAGAGTGAGAACAGAGTAATACAGGATCTCTCTGGGATCTCCTTTCTAAGGGCACTAGTCTCATTCATGAAGGCAATGCCCTCATGATCTAATCACCTTCCAAATAACTCACCTCCAAATACCATCACACTGGGGATTAGGTTTCAACATATAATTTTTGCAAGCATATATATATTCAGTCAATAGCACTGTATCATATTTAATTTTTATAATAAACCTGTGGAGCCTTAGAAGAAACCTAACTCAACTATCTCACCTGGAGTGAAATTTTAAATAGGACAGCCAAAGAGCCCTGCTCCCAATTCAATGTCATTTCCCAGACCTGTACAGGTTGTGGCAGAACTCGTGGATTTGAGAAATTTGGTGATCAGTTTCAGCAATATGGAAACAAACTATAACAGGACTGATACAGGGTTTTTTTTTTTTCAGAAGCGAATCTGAATGAAATTGTTAATATTGACTAACTTTTCAGAAAAATCTGCTTTTTAAAAAAAAGAAAAGGTAAATACAGTAATCCCTCCTGATCTGAGGTTTCTCTTTCCATGGCTTCAGTTACCCACAGTCAACCACAGTCCAAAAATATTACATGGAAAATTCCAGAAATAAATAATTCATAAATTTTAAGCTGCACGCTGTTCTGGACAGCGTGGTGAAACCTTGTCCCCTCCCACACCATCCTGCCTGGATTGTGAATTTTCCTTTTTACCAGCTTATCCACGCTGTCTACACAACCCACCTGTTAGTCACTTAGCCCTCGTGGTTATCAAATAGACTGTCCAAGTATCACAGTGCTTGTGTTCAGGTCACCCTAATTTTATATTTTAATGCCCTAAAGTGCAAAAGTAGTGATACCAGCCATTTGGAAATGCCAAAGATAAGTTGTAAAGTGCTTCCTTTCAGTGAAAAGGTGAATGTTCTCCACTTAATAAGGAAAGAAAAAAAATTGTATGCCGAGGTTGCTAAGATCTTCAGTAAGAACGAATCTTCTATTCATTTGTGAAATCATGGAGAAGGAAAAAGAAATTTGTGCTAGTTTTGCTGTCTCATGTCAAACTGCAAAAGTTATGGCCATAGTACGTGATAAGTGCTTAGTTAAGATGGAAAAGGCATTACATTGTGGGTGGAAGACATGAACAGAAATGTCTTCCAACTGACAGCAGTTGGGTTCGATACTATCCTTGATTTCAGGCATCCATTGGGGGTCTTAGAACATGTTCCCTGAGGATAAAGAGGACAACTGTACCAGTTATGCTGTTTAGGAAAATAATTTTCTTAATAATGATATTGATAATTAGTGGGATGTGTGCATTTTATTTCTCCAAAAGATTACAAACTTATTTTTGATATTTTTTCTTCTGATTTTTTTCATAAAGCTACAGAGATAACCGGATGTATCTTAGAAAGACTGATTTCATTTTGTTTTTTAGATCTTTCACTGCTTTCCAGTATCAGTCTTTACTAACACAAGTAATCATCATTAACAAAGGGAGAAAGTGGAGAAACTAAAAGAATAAAGAAAGTGTAAAAGTTGGTAACCTATTAAAATTAGAACTAAAAACTCAATCTCATCAAAATATTTCTCTTTCTACACAAATGCTCTTTCTATCAAAAAATATTTTTCTGTAGTTTTACATAATTAAAGGGCCACATTACCGACCTATTAAAAACGCAACATCGGCCGGGCGCGGTGGCTCACGCCTGTAATCCCAGCACTTTGGGAGGCCGAGGCGGGTGGATCACGAGGTCAGGAGATCGAGACCATCCTGGCTAACACGGTGAAACCCCGTCTCTACTAAAAATACTAAAAATTAGCCGGGCGTGGTGGCGGGCGCCTGTAGTCCCAGCTACTCGGGAGGCTGAGGCAGGAGAATGGCGTGAACCCAGGAGGCGGAGCTGGCAGTGAGCCGAGATCGCGCCACTGCACTCCAGCCTGGGCGACAGAGCGAGACTCCGTCTCAAAAAAAAAAAATAAAAAAATAAAAAAATAAAAACGCAACATCCAAATATTCTGATATTCTACCATGGAATAACTGAATAGATGAAGGAAATTGAAAAGTGCTTGATTTGATTACTTCGAAACATCAAGCAACAATGAGCAATTATTTTGAACAACAGCTCCCAGTGGGAATTGGCTTTTCCTTGGCCCTCATTGCGTTCTTGTGCCCATTGTTTATAATTACACAAGCGCACTGTGACGGTGCCGTCGTTAAATTAGAAATGGGGCATCTTTGACAACTGCAGTAAAACTCGACAAAAGACGAATGTGATTTTTTTCTGCTTCCCTTCTTCTTTCACATATTTAAACATGTATTAATTAACTTGTTCTGGCAAGTGTTTAGTAAACATCGAACAAGGGCATTTCTTTAGTGGTATAATTAAAATTCTCTTTTAAATGTTTTGCGTGATATTTTATGTGCAGTTTGACTCTAGTAAACAGAGGTTCTAATTAAAGTTTTTAAATTAAGGCAATCAAAATTGATAAAACATCCAGCATCCCATTCAAACACATTGTCTTCCTGTCTAGAGCAAGTTTAATTTGACGGTCAGTTAACACGAACCTGAATTAGTGAAGATGTCCACACCTTCACAAGCCCCCTTCTGTCTTATTAATAGTTAGTCTCAGGGAAGAAACCTTTTGGTGTTGCAGTATCCCTTTAAGTTATTATACACAATTTATTACATTAATTATTCTAAGTTATTATACCAAGATATTATGAGAAGCATCTGATTTACATTATGAATTCTCTGCAAATAAACTTACATAAAACACATTGAATGAACAAAGCTATCCAAACAGCAAGTGGAGCTCTGATTATTTCTTTCCATTATAACTTGGCATAAAGGGTTACACCTCTGTAAATACTGCTATCCTTTTGGGGGAGAAGTGTCATGGTAGTGTTTCAACGCTAACAGGCAAGTATCTGAAGAATCACTATCCCTTTTTGCTGTGTGTGTGTGTGTGTGTGTGTGTGTGTGTGTGTGTGTGTCTGTGTGTGTGTGTGTGTGTGTGTTTAGTGGGAAAGGTGAAGAGAGACAGAAAAGAATTCATCTGGCCTGTAATGCATTGATTGACCTGAAGTGAAAGATATTTTCAGGGAAACTTTAAATTCCCCATCTTTAAATTATTCATACATTTTTTCATTTTAGTGATGTTGTAAACAACTCCAAAAAGCAAAGCTTTAAATACAAGAACGGTCGGTAAATAATGAGTGATTTACTGGCTGTCAGGATTACTGATGTCTCAAATGATCTTTTTTAATTAGTGGGGATTAAAACAGATTCCTCCCCATCACTTTCTTCAGACCTTGGGGTCCGTAACTGAGCTGGCCAAGGGTGGGAACAGAAAGGCATTCCCTCTGGCTCCGAACTTAGAATTGGAGCTTGCCACCCAGAGGTAAGAACCACTTGTGCTTTTGTAAAAGAAAGAGCAAAATAAAGTGTAACTCCGACTCCATGGAGAGCTTGCCTAATTCTGGGATTTTCTTAGCAAGCCCTCGTGGCCCTTACACTAAGCCATCTTTCCAACCTGGCTGTCTTTTGTTTTTGTTTTTTAGTAATAAAGGTGATATATTGGTCTTCATCCAACACTCCTGTATTTCTTAATCTTTGGAGTTTGGAAGAAAAAGGAAGATGCTATTTATCAGGTGCCTCCCCTGAGACCCCAAAACTTTACTATTCCTGATTTAAAGAAGAGGAAATTGGAACACATTGTATCAAGTTACTTGCCAATGTCTCATAGCTAATAAGTATGATACTGGGATAAAAATTGGTAAACTGGCCGCCTCTGTGCTTGTAAACACACTGCTATTCTATCCCTGGGTATGAGCACATCGGCCCTAATTTTATACATGAGAAACAAGAGCTGAGAGAGGTGGAATAGCTTGTCTGAGATCACAAGAGAAGAAAGAGAGTAAGATCTAAACCCCAGCTCTTCTAAATACCACTATCACGACTTTCGACAGTAATTTTCCTTGTAGTTATTCTGCACATCCATGCCTTTTCAAACCAAACATTCAAAAGAACTTGGACCTTTGCTTAATGGTTCAAGGTCATTTTTATGAATATCAGTGTGCTGTATTTGTAACACGGTGATACCTCCGAGTGCTGTGAAGTATTCGCATGTTTGTTTGTTTGTTTGTTTTGAGACAGAGTCTTGCTCTGTCGTCCAGCTGGACTGCTGTGGCGCGATCTCGGCTCACTGCAAGCTCCGCCTCCCGGGTTCACGCCATTCTCCTGCCTCAGCCTCCAGAGTAGCTGGGACTACAGGTGCCCGCCACCATGCTCTGCTAATTTTTTTGTATTTTTAGTAGAGATGGGGTTTCACCGTGTTAGCCGGGATGATCCCTATCTCCTGACCTCGTGATCCACCCGTCTCAGCCTCCCAAAGTGCTAGGATTACAGGCGTGAGCCACCGCGCCTGGCCACATGTTCGTTTTTATAGTCATTAGTCATATCTTCAATTCACGCATTTAGTCATTCTTACATTCAGCCATGCACGCATTCATCTATACATTCGCTTATTTTACAAATGTTTGTCTGGTGTTACTATGTGCCAGGCACTGTTCTTGGCACCGGGATGTAGGACTTCATCACTCTCCCAAGACCAGCCCCTGACTTGTTTTGTTCTGTGCTCAGTTCTTCTGCCTGCCTTTTGTAGCTACTCTGTCTGTGCCTTTCAGCTACCCCCTCCCGCTAATGTTGATACTCCAGCCTCCAGCACTCACTCATCCCTTCAATTTGTGGGGGATTTAAAAACCTGATGATAAATTTTTTCAAATTTTGTCTGAAATGAGAGTAAATACAACCTAGATGCTGTTTCCATGAGCAAAATACAAATGACATTGTGGATATTACAGCTAAGAAGGAGCCTCTAGGTTAGTTGGGTTTTATCCAAGTTCTGCCACTCACTAGCTATGTACTCTGGGCAAAGTATTCAGTCCCTCTAAGTCTGTGTTTCTTATCTCTCTGAAAGAGAGGATAAGAAAATGGTCCCCATCATGGAGTGTAAATTAGTTCAACCATTGTGGAAGACAGTGTGGCAATTCCTCAAGGATCTAGAACTAGAAATACCATTTGACCCAGCAATCTCATTTATAGGTATATACCCAAATGATTATAAATTATTCTACTATAAAGACACATGCACACACATGTTTACTGCGGCACTGTTCACAATAGCAAAAACTTGAAACCAACCCAAATGCCCATCAGTGATAGACTGGATAAAGAAAATGTGGCACATATACACCATAGAATGCTATGCAGCCATAAAAAAGGATGAGTTCATGTCCTTTGCAGGGACATGGATGACGCTGGAAATCATCATTCTCAGCAAACTAACACAAGAACAGAAAACCAAACACCGCCTGTTCTCACCCATAAGTGGGAGTTGAACAATGGGAACACATGGACACAGGGAAGGGAACATCACACCCCGGGGCCTGTTGGTGGGTGAGGGGCTAGGGGAGGGATAGCACTAGGAGAAATACCTAATGTAGATGACAGATTGATGGGTGCAACAAACCACCATGGCATGTGTATATCTATGAAACAAACCTGCATGTTCTGCACGTGTACCCCAGAACTTAAAGTATAATTAAAAAAAAAAAAAGAAAAGAAAATGGTCCCCATTACAAAGGATTGTTGCAAGACTTACATGTGTGTAGAGCATTTATCCCATTACCTGGCACATTTGTTTGCGGCTCTTAGTTAGCTTGTAAGTTTTGTAACAACTCTTTTTACCTCTTGGAGACCTCCATTGGTGTTATTTTTTAGGGAATTCATGAAGACTCAATTCTAAGGCCACAACTAGATTGAGCACTTGTCATGTGGGCAGCAGCCTGGCACGCACCCCCTTAGAGTGCATTCAGAGTGAGGGCACCCTAGTCTGATGCATGAATTGGGATCTGGCTTTATTACATACTCACTGCATGACCATGGACAAGCTATTTGACCTAAGTTTCAGTTTCTTATCTGCAGAAATCGGAAGAATGTTATCCAACTCTCAGGATTGTCACAAGAATTCACGAAAGCACCTTTGTGATGTGCTTAGCAAGGTGCCTAGCACATAACAAGTTCAGGGGTAGAATATAGCAATGTTAACCAGTATTATTATTTACGAATTAGACATCATGTAATTGATAAAAGACGTACATATATCATCCAAAATTAATTAAACATCTCTACTCTTTGTAACACTTTATGCAAGTATTAGCCTCTAAAAATCATCTATGATATGCCAAGTTCACGATTACTTAATGGTAAACTGAACCATGTGATTGCTTTTGCAATTTAATCAAGTTAAATCTGTTTTGGACTTGCCATCCTCACTAAGATACCTTCATCTCCTGCAGGCCCAGAGCTGCCAGCCAATACTCTCTGGCTGCCCTTTCACTGAGCTGTTAAAAGAAGAGCTAGCTCATAGAAATCATCCATGCTAATTTGTAAGAGGGTTTTGACATCTCCCGGTCTTGTTTAAGCTTCATTGTCTTCCATGGCCATGTGTCTAAAAGAATTAATGTAGCTGCCAGAGAACCTAACATATAAGCGGAGAATAATATGAAACTCAGTCTTTTCTACAATTCTGCAACCTAAACCTATAGTTTGCTACAGAAATGTTTAAATTCATACCATGAAGAGCTAATTAAAAGTATAAAAATGCTTTCTCTTCTTCTTTGTTCGCATGAGTAAATCTTTTGGGAAAAGACAGGGTCCACGTGCCCAAAGGGCCCTCAAGAGCCAGGCAAGGTGCTTAAAGGAATGAAGCAAGCAGGTCTAGGAAAACCCCAGTGGAAGGGAGGTGGCAAATGGCATTTGAACATAAGGCCCCAGCAGGGGAGCACAGGAAGGACAGTGGGGACCGTGGCAGCCCGGGAAGCCCTTGCACTGCTGTGGGAGCAGCTCCCTCCGCTCCAGAAATAAAGGCCACCAGAACTTTCGAGGTTTCAAGTTAATCCACAAATGAGGATCTATTGATTCCTTGAAGAGTAGCAACTGACTTAAGCTTCTTAATTGTAGAATAAAAGGCATAACAAAAAATGCACAAGAGGCAAAATGTGGCCCGAGGATGGCCTATATGTGTCGTCTGCTAAGATCTTTGGCAGTTTAAGTAGCTGTAGCCATCTTCATGTTCATAAGTAAGACCTCACATGAATTCATTCATTTTTATGCTCACAGCTATCCTATGAGGTAGGTACTATTAATGTCATCCCATTTTACAGGTAAAGAAACTGAGACACAAATTGGTCCCCTCTTTGTCCAGCCAGCGTTGTGCGGGGCTGAGATTCTCACCTTGACATGTGGCATGCCGGAGTCTGCTCTTCATCATATTCTCATATTTAAATAGTTTAGTAGTTCTCACAATTAAATAGTTTGGACTTTGCCCCCACATGTGGTAGAAGAACTTTGTCTTTATGCTCTGATTTACGTTTTGATCCATTTTGTTTTCTGTTCCAAGTGAGTATTTCACTTCAGCCCCCCACTACGTACAAAATGCCATTTTATGTGCTGTAACACATTGGATTTTATCTTTATTAATGCAATGTGTGGAATATGATTTCAGAACAAGGGCAATCCTGTTAAAATCGCTTCATCTGGAAATACATCAGTTTGCAAACAGATTGGCATATTATCCACAAATATAAACATTTACAAAAATATATATCAGGCATCATTTGGTGGCTTTTGCCATAATGATTCATTGGCACAAGAGAAGTGCTTCATGGTTAGAGGTGCCAAAGCTGTTTGACACATTTCAGTGGAGTTCATTACACACACGAAACGGAACCAATTTTACTCAACAGTGACTTTGACATTTACAGAAAGATGAAATGGAGGTTTAGAAATGAAGACTTCATGTGAAATCCCTACCAAAACTTTTAAATTGGTTCTATCCTTATGTTACCACTTCTAGAAGATCAGCCATGCTCTATAGACATATTTTTATTCACAGCAGGTGGCCACCTATTCAAAACAAAGTTTCTTGGGTTATCGGGAAATTGATCTTGAGCAAGCTTAATTGGCTGTAAAACTCTTCTCTCAGAATAAATACCACATTTTTTTTTTTAAGATGTACTTGTAGGAAGGCATGTTTCCCTTTGGCTTCACTCTGTTTAATTCATCTTCCTTATTTTTTCATTCTGTTTCCTTAATTTTCTGAGCTTTCATGGATTAAGTACCATCTTCATCCTCATTGCCCACAAAGACAGGGCAGGACTCTTGAGATTTCAGGCTCAGAGTTGTAATGCAGTAAGAGAGATGTTAAAAAGTCATAAATAACCAGCTGTTTTCTACTTCCTTAATGATATAATGCAAGAAAATGTACCAAAAAGTAATAAGGTATTTATGATACTTATGCTAAAAAGAGTTCTATATTTATGGGTTAGGAAGAGTTAAGTGTAGATCATCCAATGGGGTAGGATGACCTAAGTATAGACCACATTTACAGAAATGTAAAGTACTATGCTACAGTATGTGTATGCAACACCATTTATCTGAAGAAACAATTCATAATAGGTTGTAAAACATTCTCTTACTATGGTAACTGGTTAAAGTATATTAATAACGTTGCTTTACTGAATGCTTATTGTGCTTTCAATGCCAAAGTTAAGGCTCCGCATACTAAAGAACAAATGTGCTTGGTTTAATTTGTAAGTCTAGATAGCATTATAGTAATATTGCACTGATTAGAATTAATCAACAACACCAGAACAAGTCTATGTCAAGTCTAAATTTTAAAACTTGAACGTAATTATATTGCTTTCAAATCTGTCTTATATTTACTTAGTCTGCAAATAGTGTAATAAAATCAGTATCTCAAAACCAGATAATACATTTGAGTCATTCAAACTGCTATCAAACATGTCACCAGAGAAGCAATTCAATCAATAAAAAAATTTCTAATTAGCATATTAATTATTTGCGAATAAAAGTTGATTCCAAAGTACACTAGGGAACTTGAGGACATGCTAGTTTGTCTTCTCATTCTATATATCCCTATGAAATATTTTTGCACTATTAATTTCCAATAATCTAGGGAAAAAGATTTTGCTAATCAAAAGAAAACGTCAGCCCAGCCTTTGCATTAATTATCACATATTCTATCTTGATAGGACTTGAATTAATAAGGCCCAGGCTCCTCCAAAATGGCACGTATTAAATAAAATCTGGACTTGACCATGCACTCTTGTGGATATTGAAGTACATATGCATATTGGCTGCCAGGCAAATAAATGTTCAAAGTATGCAATTACCAAAGCTATGTGGGCCTTGCCCCACTATCCATAAACATCTCAGTTACCTTCTAGTCATCAATAAAACAGGGTTCTGCAAAGATTCAAACTAGTTTTCTTGACCACCAACCACTTTTGCATATCAAATTTCCGAGCATACAAACGATTCCCTATAGAAAATAGAAAGTTCCTCACAAAAAACTAAGATCCCAACAAAAAGAAAAGAAGAGACAGAGTCTTTTAAGCAGCCTTTTACGTCCACTGCTAAACTGTCATTAGACTATAATTAGGTAGTTCACGCTTTATTTTTATAGAGTTGTTCATGTTTCTAATTGATTGGCTCCTAATGCTAAGAGGGAATGGAGGGTAGGGTGAGGGCAGAAAAAAGGTTCAATATCTACTTCGTTTTGCTTTTCCTCCCTCCCACCATCTAGTCTTCAGGTATTTTGTGATTGAATAACCCTGCCTGCTATTTTAAGTTCAGTATCTGAGCATGCCCTTACTTCTTTCCCCTTTCCATTTACTTCCTGACATCTACAAAATGAGCCACCACATCTGATTGCCACTTACCACGTGGTTCCCCTCTACTTTGCCTGCTCTGAAATCAACGTTTCCCACAGTTCTCAAAGTTGCGCTGCTTCCGGGCCATTGTCTTCCTTTGTTTGAACGTATGACTGTTCTGCACCGTAAGAATCCTGTTTTTTGCATTTAGGGGCATGCTTGCAGCATACTAATTTTTTTCCCATTTACGGTTTTTCAGGTTAAGTAAAATCTAAAATTTGGAAATTGTTTTAGTTCATTTTCTATTGCTTATAACAGAATGCCTGAAACTGGATAATTTATAAAGAAAAGGATTTTATTTCTTAAAGTTATAGAAACTAAGTGCAAGGTCGAGGTGCCACATCTGGTGAGGACCTTCTTACTGGTGGGGACTCTCTGCATAGTATCACATGGTGAGGGGGCTCAGCATGCTAACATATGATTCAGGTCTCTCTTCTTCTTTTTTTTTTTTTTTTCAGACAGAGTTTTGCTTTTGTCGCCCAGGCTGGAGTGCAATAGCACGATCTCTGCTCACTGCAACCTCCGCATCCTGGGTTCCAGCTCCTCCTGCCTCAGCCTCCTGAGTAGCTGGGACTACAGGCACCTGCCACCATGCCCAGCTAATTTTTGTTTTTTTGGGTTTTTTT
Source organism: Gorilla gorilla gorilla (assembly GCF_029281585.2). Lineage (NCBI taxonomy): Eukaryota > Metazoa > Chordata > Mammalia > Primates > Hominidae > Gorilla > Gorilla gorilla. Next base: position 76,860,517 of record NC_073243.2, read on the forward strand.
TTTTTTGGTAGAGACGGGGTTTCACCATGTTAGCCAGGCTGGTCTCGAACTCCTGACCTCAGGTGATCCACCCACCTCGGCCTCCCAAAGTGCTGGAATTACAGGCATGAGCCACTGCACTTGGCCTCTCTTCCTCTTCTTATAAAGCCACCAGTCCCACTCTCATGATAACCCATTAATCCATTAATCCATGAACAAGTTAATCCATTCATGAGGGCAGAAAGAACCCTCACGATCCAACCATGTTTTAAAATCCCCAGCTCTTAATACTGCCACATGGGGGATTAATTTCAACATGAGTTTTGGAGGGGCAGATATTCAAACCATAGCAGATATCATTCATTTTAACTTATCAAATTCTTTTCTGATATAACATTAGAATAATATCAGTATGTTAATTACCTGTACCATTTTTACAGGGGCAAAATTACTAAGTTAAAGCTAGTTCTGATTTTCTTTCACCTGAATAAAGATGACTTTTAAAACCTTAATGTAATAAAACGGAAAGAAGAAAATATAGATTCTGTGAATGAGTCCATCCTCCAGTGAACTTTCTTTTGGCCCATATTCTTCTCCTTCATGCAAACAGTGGTGACAAGTCACACAGTATCTCTGCCTTCCCTGTTTCTATACCACTACTGTTAAATGCTGAATTGAAGTCCACACAAAAGAAAACAATTAGTATATAAATTACTTTAGATTTTTCAAGTGCTTCTATTCTTTAATTTTCAGAAAATGTTGACTTGCTTAGAGATGTTTTCTGATCAATAAACTATCTTCTGCAGATGTTTGCAATGTATTGTAGATGGATTCTATACATGCAATACAAATGAGAATAACAACAATAATTAGTGATTAGAATACCTAATACTTATTAATACCTTACCAAATGCCAGGCACTGTTCTAAATGGTTTGCATGTAATGCCTCATTTAATCCTTATAACACCCTATGAGGTGGATAGTATCATTATCCCATTTACAGAATAAAGAAACTGAGGTACGCTGAAATGAAACCATTTTCCCAGGTTCACAGAGACTAATGTTGCAGACCCTAGCACTGATGATCATAACCACTATGCAATCCTGCCTATTAAGAAATAGTAAATGAGAATTGCTAAGTTATATATTCAACAGTTTAAAGGGGTTTTTTAAAAAAACTATAGAATTTCACAGAGAAATCTATCCCTCTAAAAAACTAACATCAAATATGAGTTTGAGCATATTGATCATAGTAATTCAATTACATATATTAAGTTTTTAGCAAGGATGCACCCTGTCAGGTTGATACAAAAAGAACTGGGTTGTAGCAAAATTAGATGTTGCAGCCTACTTGGAAATACTACTTAAATTTTTATCACTTAAAAGCTCATTACCAACTAAGAAAAAGAATGAAATGCTTGACATTTTGGTATCTGTGATATTAAAAAGAACTAATATTTAATATCCAAGTGGCAACAGCTTGTAGAGTTTGCACACAACACCCACAGGGATCGATTTTTCTCTAAAACGGCCTTCAGGAGTCTGCCTTTTAAACAGCTGACACCTCCATTCTCTGCATCCCTCTTTCCTGCCAGCACCATGGGGTGCTCACAGAGTGCAGCAGCAGACGTGTAATTCTTCACTGCAGGATTTGTCTTTGCAAATAATGGAGAATGAGGGAAATTAAGAAAAATGTAATTTCCACAGAATCGACCTCAGTGTAATCTCTGCTACTAAAAATGAATAGATGTCTTTAGAGGGCTTTTCTCCATATGCACTCTCCGTCCCCTTTATATACCATCTATGAGGAGAGAGAAGAATCATTCGTACCTAATTGATCGTCAGTCATTCCACCCCTGTACCAAGGCTGCATTATGACAAGTATACTGTTGCCTGGCATTTTTCCAGTATGGCTAATTGTCACAGTACTAATTTACTTACCTGTGGAATATTCAACTTCCCCAGCCTGCTGTCAAGAAGATGCATAATAATGGAATAAAGGATTTAAAATGCCGAATACTATAAAATATTTCACTTATCTTTCAATAGAAGGCTTTGACTAAGCCACGTATTAGGTGGCTATAATTACTCATTGCTGGAGTGTAAAACAAACAAAAACCTTGTCACATATACATTTACCTGGTAGAATGACAAGAATCAAGTGAACCAATCTTTTCTGATGTAGAGAAAAAAATACTAATCAGATTACCTAAAACATGTTCTTGATCTGCATGGTTTAGAGTAAATGTACCAGTTCAATTACTATTATGTTCCGAATTACAAAACACTTCCTTGTTGTTGTTGTTGTTGTTGTTGTTGTTGTTGTTGTTGTTAGTATTATTTAAGACAATGGTTTTTTTTCTTTTTTTTTTTTGAGATGGAGTCTCACTCTGTCATCCAGGCTGGAGTGCAGTGGTGCGATCTCGGCTCACTGCAAGCTCTGCCTCCTGGGTTCACGCCATTCTCCTGCCTCAGCCTCCCAAGTAGCTGGGACTACAGGTGCCCGCCACCACGCCCAGCTAATTTTTAGTAGACATGGGGTTTCATTATGTTAGCCAGGATGGTCTCGATCTCCTGACCTCGTGATCTGCCCACCTCGGCCTCCCAAATTTGCTGGGATTACAGGCATGAGCCACTGTGCCTGGCAAGACAATGTTTTTTCTATATCAAATAGTAAGACAAAGGAGTAATTTACTGTTTTTTTCGCCCAAAAATGTGGCAAAGTTTCTAAAGGAGATACAGGCATATATGGCTTTAATTGCATAAACTAGTAAACCAGTTTGGGACATCTATACCAAACAATCTGGCCACCAGGATTTTTTTAATGGTAGATTGCGTTTTTGAAAATTAATATTTCCCATGGAAAATTATCACTCAAAAGTATAACAGCTGACTTTTTTGTTACAGTTTGTTACAGTTCTTACAGTTGATGGCCCTTACTGTGGTACTTAGATACGTTTGACACATCTGTGAAAATTACCTAGCAACTGTGCAACTGTAATTTTTGTTATAACAAATGTCATTGTAGTTTTACCAGTTTTAACAAATATGCTTGATTGTTTGTGATACAGGCAAAAATTTATAGATAAAGTTTAGGATTTCCTAAGGAAATTTGAATAGAATCGCTCATTTAATTCTTACAGTCTATTAAATACAAATTCTATAGGTTGCTTAATCACCCATCCTATAGTATTATTAGGTCCTCTAAGGAAAAAAAAAAAGTTTTCTGGTCAAGTCTGGGAAATGCTGGATTAAATATGTATAGGCTTATCTTTATTGTTGCAAAATACCACTTTAAAAAACTTTATTTCAGGCACTTTGATATGCTAATCTGCACTCCGAAAAGAAGGTGTATGGTCTTTTCCAACCTTATTTGACCCAAAGGTCCTATCACAGCTCATCTCTGAAGCCAAGAGTCTGCAGAGCTGGCTCTGCCTGACTCACGCCTGGCACATCGCAGGGATTCAATATATTTTAGCAAAATTTCAACATTATCCACTTTCAATTGAATTCAAATGGTCTGTGATATACTTTGCCTTAAACTTGTTCATGAGGATAAATATGCAAATAGAATCAGAAACACAAACTCATTTTTTCTACCAGATCTCAGCCCACATATTCCAAGGTAAAAGAGTAGCGCAATAATCCGTTCTGGCACATTGACCTATGGCAACACTATTCCTTAAAATAGGATTTTTAAGCGGTAGAAAAGGAGAAAGAAAACAACAGCTTCCTACCCAGCACATGCCTTCCATTTAGCATGTCTGGAAGACCGTCTCCTTCGTTTCAAAATTGATAGCCAACTTTTTTTGTTGTTTTGCTATTCAAATTTCTGTCCTCTTTTTTCCCAGCCTATTTGCTCTAACACTGAATTTTAAGCATCTCTAAAAATGCTTGTTATGTTATTATTCTTTCCAGATATCCTCTGAGAGCCAAGCAAAGAACATTAAGGAAGGAAGGAGGAATGAGGCTGGATACGGTGCAGTGAAAAAGGCACTTCCAAGAGTGGGGCACTCACTACGCAGAGACTCGACGGTGCCATCAGCATGAGAACTTACCGCTACTTCTTGCTGCTCTTTTGGGTGGGCCAGCCCTACCCAACTCTCTCAACTCCACTGTCAAAGAGGACTAGTGGTTTCCCAGCAAAGAAAAGGGCCCTGGAGCTCTCTGGAAACAGCAAAAACGAGCTGAACCGTTCAAAAAGGAGCTGGATGTGGAATCAGTTCTTTCTCCTGGAGGAATACACAGGATCTGATTATCAGTATGTGGGCAAGGTAGGTTTCCTTTGAGTGCTTTGACATTCTGGGTTTAAAGCCTGAAGAAGTTACTTCTAATAAATAGACGGGGAGGATGTGTACTATTCCCCAATATAGTAAGAATTGTTGCTTAACTGGTAAGACATTTTTTTTCCACTTGAGTAGTTTCAGAAAGAAGACTGTAGCAAAAAAGCTGAGAAATGTTAGCCCTGCAACAAAGAGAGAGAAAATGCTCCAGTTGAAAGTGAAACACCCACAACCATCCGCATAGGATTATCATAAATCCTTTAATTTTTACTGTAGCTTAAAAAATGTGGTCTGGCTATTCTATGAAGTAGGGTGTATTAAAAATCGGAATGGAGAGATTAAGCTGTAAGGAAAGGAAGGCTCCTTTTTCTCTCATTCTAAAAGCAAATGTTCTGAGCTATAGTCCTTTGGCCAAGTTCAAAGTAACCACTTCTTAACTCTGCTACCTATAGCACCATCCATTCTCTGGCCAAATGGAGCCCTTTGCTGTCAAAACCCACCACTGCCTTAGATTTGGCAGCTGCTGCTGCTGCTACTGTTTAGTCTTATCTCAAATAGTTGGCAAAAAACAGGTATTTCAAAATCTTTTGATTTAACTGTGGCAAAATTTGTAAAAGAGAAAAATGCTTATGTAAAGGTACTCTTTCCAAATATCATCTGACCATTTTATTGACTCCAGAAAGTAAAGTGAGGAGGCATCACTTATTATAGCCCTCACAGATTCTGGAGCTGAGTCAGGGAAACAGCTTGGTTAGCCTGTCATCGTGAGTTTCGTTGGAATTTTATCATCAGCTCCATCCTTGTTGCAGAATATCTGCATACTGAAAAGATGTCAAAGAAAAAACCAGGGTTACAGGTTTGTACTTTGTAGGTCCTGTGCCTCATAAGGTAATGATGATTTTTTAAAAATCATTGTCACACATCCCTTCATAAACAAACTGATAATGAACATAAAAAGATACATGAGAAAATGCATTCATTTATGATTACAGCTATGATTTTAAGACATCTATATTAGGATATCATGCAAAAAACATACACTTTGCAGATTCCAAAGGCTGCATGTTCACACTTCAATCTGTGATCAAATATCCCTGAATAACCATATGTAAATATTCTCTTTAAGTATTTACCACCGTAAATGAAGGAAAGCCATCCACGGCTTGGGCTGACGTAACCAGGAAGTATTCCAATGATGTGAATTATTAATGTAGAATAAAGTAAGAGAGGAAGTATTCAGTGAAGGGGTGAACGTCAACACAGATCCCCAAGGATCTAGCCATGTATTTGCTGTGAAATTCACACTCTGTGTGACTACTAAAGACAGTTCAGCTACTCGTACTTCACTCCATTTCCTTTGTGAAATTTGAAGAACACTAGGTGAATCAGGTGATGGTTGTAAAAAATAATCATCATCTTAAAATCTTTAAAGCACTTTTTACAACACAAATAGCATTGTTGCCATAGAAGATTAAGTTTTAAAAAGTGCTTTATCTAAATGATGGTTCCCCTTTTTCCTTTCCAGTTTTCCTCTCCAATTGTGATGCCATTTTACATCTATAATACCACATATTCTTAAAAAAAAAAAAAGCGGGGGGGCAGGTTATTTCAGGATACTAGAAACAGCAGTGGCTAAAACCTCGTAAGAATCAGTTTTACAATTATAATTGTGAGAATATTGCCATGGGGAAAAGTTACAAGCTGTGGACTCGAACAGATCCGAGAATGCGTCACTGTGCTGCCAGTTGCCAATTATGTGACCTAGGACAGGTTGTTAACCTTTCTGGGGTTTCGTTTCTTCGTCTAGAAAGTGCATGCAGCAATGCCTACCTGGTGGAGTTGCAGTAAAGTGATAAAGGCACTAGTGACAGGGACAAAGTAGGTGCATACAGAAGTTACTATTATTGGTAAAAATCCATTGTATATGTTCTACTAAATCCATGTGCAACACATTGAAGTGGCATATTGACTTTCATATCACTGCAGAAGTAAACTGAGGTAATTAACAAAGCTCAGTGGAAAATATACAGAATCATGGCAAAATCTCTTTACAACCACAGCTTTGACTGGATTCGTTGGATTTGGATATTTTATGGGCAGCTAGATAAATTTCCCTCCCTCTTCATCACCTGTCCTTCCCTGCTGCCCCTCCTTCTCCTCCTTGTAGTTATAACACATGAGATATTTGCCGGAAAAAAAAATCAAGGGCAACAATTGAATTTGGCAAAGTTGCCTCATGGCTGTATCAGACACGTGTTAGAGGTTTTGAGCTGTTGATATGGCATTTCCTCAAATTCCTCTTTGAAGTTATATGATATAAACAGATGAAACAATTAGACTAGTATTTTTTACCACAATTAAAAATAATAGAAAAAAATACATTTTTAAAAAAGATAAAGGAGAGAGTTGCCCCTCATTTGTGACCACAAGTTGGTCCACCTTTAATTTATCTGGAATAAAAGAGATACCTGATGCGATTATCCAGCTCCACTAGGTCAGGAAACTTTTGGCAGGAAAAAACGATTAGACCAGAGCAGAGGTTCCAAAACTTTCTTGGTTCACAGAGCCCTTAGGCTCAAAGAAATACCTTATAGTGCCATGTATTAAATAGTTAGACTCAAACAACTTAATAAGAATTTTTGTTCTGACAACTTAATAATTATTTGAAAAAATAATACACATAAATTGACAAAAAAAATTATTTCACTCTTAACCACACTTACAAATGGTATGTGTGCATCTCTTGAGCACGGCACAATTTCTCAGTCAGATCGAACACAGCCCTCTCATTTCCTTTTCCACTTTGATTTTTGCACTGTAATTGCTTTTTATCACAGCCACTATGGAAAACCCAGCTTTATAAATATAAATCATTGAAAGGAATGCAGCACCACCTACTGTTGAAACTGTGAACTACCTTGAGCTAGTAATTCGCAAGGGGTCTGCAGAGGTCACGTGCTGCTTATTTCCCTCCTTTTCCTTCCTTTTTTTTGTTTTATTTTTTTTTTTCTTCTTTTTTGAGCTGGGGTCTTGCTCTGTCACCCAGGTTTAAGTTCAGCAGCGCAGTCTCCGCTTACTGCAGCCTCGACTTCCTGGGCTCAAGATGTCCTCCTGCCCCAGCTCCCAACTAGCTGAGACTACAGACATGAACCACCACACCAGGCTATCCCTGAAAATTTTTAAATATTTCCTGGTCAGCTCCCCCCTGCGACCCAGGTTGCCTCAGTGCATACTCTGGGAACCACTAGAATAGTTCGCTTGACATATAAAGGTGTACCAAGGCTAATAGAACCTTTAATCATGCTATTCAAGCAGATTACTACTAAATAAAAATCACTCAGAGCCTATCGTGGGTACCTAACACTCAAAAGATCTATCTGTATGTGGAAGGATAGAAGCATTAACTGAGGAAAAGTAATGCTGTTGAGAAAATAACACTTAAAATAGAAGAAAGAAATATTTACCTTATAAACATCTGTTTGTCTTTGTATTGGTTTGAAATTATGATGACACAAATTAATTTGTGGTAAGTCATCGTAGGATGGTGGAGTGAGGAAAACGAGAGTAAGTGAGGGAAACAAAAGGCTTTCAGGTATAGAAGGGAGGAAAAAAGAGAGGGTCATGGGTGGCAGTGGGGTTCACAACAGCCAATGACAAGAATAGACAAGATGGTGCTTTACAACTGAAGCACAAGCAACTGCAGTGAGACCTTCCTCCTCTGTCTTAACCTTCCTCAGCCTTCCACTGCATTCTGTTGCCAGTGAGATGAATGCAGAGACACGGACAAGACAAGGTGGGGAGGAATAGTGGAGAAAGCCCATTATAGCTGAAATATTGACAAACCAAATTCTGATTTATAAGAAAATGTCAACATCCACTCACTTAAAATGGTAGTGGCAGGGACAGGTAACAGGATAGGAAGAAATAAGTGGTCCTGTGTCGGGTAAGTTTCTGAGTTCGTGAGTTTAAGATATAAAAATGGGATGTGATTGTTTTCTAAACCACATCTCCATTTGGGGGCTGCTTGGAGCTGCTTTAGCTTGAGTGGCATCTGTGGCACCTGGGAACTTGTTAGGAAGGCAGAGTCTCGGGCCCCACCTCCAATCTGAATGAATCAGAAATCTGCATTTTAACAAGATCCCCAGGTGAATCGTACGCATGTTAAAATTTGAGAAGTGCTGCTTTTAAAAATACCTTCCCTGGGTCTCACCTCCCCAGAAATTCTGATTTAGTTGGTTTTTAATTATTTATGATTCTAACATGTTGCCAAATTTGGGAACCACTGTCCTAGGAGGATGTTACTGCCAATCGTGATAACAGAATGTGGCAAGTTCAGTGATAAATTGGGCATCCACAAAGTGTTATCAAAATAAAAAGGAGAAGAGCCAACCAGGCTCTGGGGCTCAGCAGAGCTTCCTAGGTGTTTGAACCCCATCTAAAGACAGAGCCGGTGTTAGCTTATACTGCAGAGGGAGAATTGCCAGGACCTCCCAATTAATCAGATGAAGAAGCCAAAGGTCCGAAAGCTGGAGTTCAAAGAGTGAGAGATTTAGAGATTGAACAACCAGCAGAGTGAATGAGTCCTAACACTGACACAGAAAACAAAGAGGTACATATTTTCTTGTCAGCGGCTAAAGAAAAGAGTATTTTATTTTTGTACAAAATCCACTTGGGTTATCTTTGGCTTATGTAAACTTAATATAATAGAAAAATAGAGGGAAGCCTTATAATTCCACATTTTCAGAGATCCCTGTAACTCTCTAGCCTGTTTTATGTAACATAGCAATTTCTTGACGATGATTGGTATATAGTCTAAGATTACATTCCATAAGAAAAAAAGAGCACAGGTAGACGTAGATACAGATTAGATTTTGAAGACATAGGCATTCATTAATACAAAGATGAATTTACTTAAAATACCAGAATTATGCCTAACTTTAGGCAGAAGATTTGCACAGTACCATTCAACAGCTACAGCAACACTTAATTCCCATCTGCTCCATTTTATCTTCCACAATGTTCTTTAACCCCTCCTTCCACACAATGTATACATAAGACCAGCCTCCACTAACGCATTCGAGGTGCTTCTACTTTTAGTAACATGCCAGAAGATCTGTTTTTATGGAATTTAATAAACTGTATACTTTCAAAGGTATTTTCTGATGGAAGTTGGTGTTGGTTTTGGGGGGACAATTTTCAAAAAAATTGATAGGCTGTATTTTTTTAAAAATATTATGAAAATGTGGGTTCTATTTGAGGCCTTAATGTACAGGCTTTCCCAATATGCCTTTATCCTCAGTCTTTAAAATTAACGTCTACCCAATTCAATGAAGCCACTCTTCTCAAGATAATTAGACAGTAACGTTTTAACGGACCATAAAAATAAAAGTTGTCAGCCATACACACCTTTAAAATTAGAAATGAGCAATTATTTGTTACTATAATTACATGATCCAAATTAGTAAACATGAAGCAATATTTTATCCGTTCTGAAAGGTTACTTAAAAGATGCCATCGTTGAAATGTTGCTTTTTTAAATTCTTACACTAATTTTTTTTTCCTAAAAAGAGCATAAGCTGAAGAATAGAAACCTCCTGGCACTAATTCCATGCGTGATTCAGCGAGTCTCTGAACCACTTGTTGCTTCATATAGCAATGTCCGATGAAAGCATCGTCATAGCTGATATTTTCTGAGCATTACTTTGTTCTAAACCCTGTCCTAAGTGCTTCAAGTGGGTTATCTCATTGGATCCTCGCAGTAACCCTAATGCATGGGTATTGTTTCCATACAGATGAGTAAACTAAGGCTCAGAGCAGTCAAGTATTTCAGGCCATTGTCTCACACTGCTAAGACCCCGACAGACGATACTGCCTGACCACCTAGCTACTCAGTTACATACCCTCACCTGTATGTCCACTTTGCAAAGCCATTTTGAAGCACAAGTGAAAAAAACCCGGAACATGCGTTGGTGTTCAATGATTGCATTCTACGCAATACCACAAATACTTATTGAGAATCTATTGTGTGAAACCCAAAGGTAGAGAAAAAAAAATTTTTTTTAAAGGCTACTTTTAAAGAGCTGCACGAATGTCTGCCTTATTGTTATGCACATTCCTTTTACTTTTTAATTTCCAGAACACATTAGTGGTATTCAAAATAGTTATTACATGTGAGCATTTTAAAAGTAGATATGCAATTAGTGATCTTTCTGGTCATTGTGATTTTTTTTTAAGCGTCTTTTTCTTTCCCTTGATAACCCTCTCTAAACTTCCGTTCTTGTTCAATGACCTGCAATAATCTTTTCTCCCTGAATCAGGGCAAGTGCCTTGGGCACATCTCTCTTCTTCATCATTTAAATTTAATGCTCAGCCATTTAACTAACATTTTTATGTTTCTATGAGTTAGCATATTTAAGAGAAAGTGCATGCATACACTTGCTCATTGGATATACTTCTTAGAAAATATTTCTAGAAGTAACTTCTCAACAGCCATTATTGGCAATAATCCTCATTTGTTTCCACTGAAAGTGAAACCAACTGATTTCACTTTCTTAATGACAAAAGTTTCAATCTGCTATTTAATACTAAGAAAACGTCTTGTATAGCAGCAATTTTCTGGCTCTTAAACTTCCCTCTGTGCACAGTAGCTCATGTGGAAAGCAGAAAAGTTAGAATGTCTGGCCTTGATCATAAACCCAAGGCAACTCTTACCCTGGCCAGCCGCACAGCAGAGTAATAGAGAAAGTCTCACAAGGAACCGATCCCAGATCCTCCAGCTTCCATTTCATCATGCCTGTAGAATCCTAGAGCCTCCTGCTTGAATTTAGTTTGTTGAACAAAATGGAGGGATCGAGCTGGGCACGTGGCTTACGCCTGTAATCCCAGCACTTTGGGAGGCCGAGGCAGGCATATCACTTGAGGTCAGGAATTCGAGACCAACCTGGCCAACATGGCAAAACCCCATCTCTACTAAAAATACAAAAATTAGACGGGCGTGGTAGCGCATGCCTGGAATCCCAGCTACTCAGGAGACTGAGGCGTGAGAATCACTTGAACCTGGGAGGCAAAGGTTTCAGTGAGCCGAGATCTCGCTACTGCACTCCCAGCCTGGGCAAGAGAATGAGACTCTGTCTCAAATAAATAAATAAATAAACAAGGAGTCAAAGTAAAGAAAAGAGTGAAGAGTTTGGATCCTTTTTGTTCCCACTGTAGCTGTTACTTCCACACTCCAACAAGTTAAACGGAGGTAGAAGTTGTTGCAAGGTTAGAGAGGCTCCCGTGCTCATTTTGGGCACAGCCCTTTGAATCTATTCTATAGGCATTGTTAAGTATTTCTTTATTGATCAGCATAACTTGTTCGTAGTATTAGTAAACCATGTAGATACTGATTGCACCAGAGTTCTTCATTTTTTTGTCATAATATGGTTCTGTAGTAGCAGATAGGAATATAAATAAGCTGAATGCCAACATCCTAGTTTACATTTCTTTTAAAATCAAGATCTCTAATTGTTTTCAACTTCATTCTAGATTCAGAGAGTACATGTACAGGTTTGTTAGCTGATTATATTCCGTGAAGCTGAGGTTTGGGGTACGGCTGATCCCATCACCCAGGTACTGAGCATAGTACTCTACAGTTAGTTTTTCAACTCCTGCTCCTCTCCCTCCCACCTCCCTCCCCACTCTAGTAGTCCCCAGTGCCTATTGTTGCCATCCTTACGTCCATGAGTACCCGATGTTTAGCTCCCGCTTATAAGTGAGAACATGCCATATTTGGTTTTCTGTTCTTGTGTTAATTCATTTAGGATAATGGCCTCCAGCTGCATCCATGTTGTTACAAAGGACATGATTTCATTCTTTTTTATGGCTGCATAGTATTCCATGGTGTATACATACCACATTTTCTTTATCCAGTCTACCATTGATGGGCACCTAGGTTGATTCCATGTCTTTGCTATTGTGAATTTAATGCTGCATTGAACATGTGAGTCCATGTCTCTTTTTGGTAGAACAAAAATCCCTAATTTTAATTTTGACTAGATTTTATTTCAAAAATCAGATAATAAATTCCTGACTTACTGTAATCAAGCATCAGTAGATTCCTAAACCACGGGTGTTTTTCATTTCCATTGATATGAAAAGCCAAGAATACATTGTAACCAGAATTATACATTTAACTTTTAGAGGCCTCAACCTCTCTAGCCAAATTTTAAAATGTCTTCCTTATGTTCCACCCACATTTACCAAAAATAAACAGACATACGGGAGGGGTCCTCCCTTTGACAGCCTTCATCAAATTAGGAGATTATGTTTAGATGTCAAAGTGCCATTGCAACCTCGAGGGGGCAACTCTGTGTGTGCTGGTGTAGGCTGCTGGGTGCAAACTCCCATCTTCCTACAAGCTTTTATTTTGCCAGTTACCAAGACGACAATAAAATGTAACCGTCATGAACATGCTAAATACATCAGTGTTCTTTGCAAACCTTTCTTTCCATCTAGAATTGAAGATCAAAAAGAAGTACAGAATTTCCCGTAAGAAAATTAGAGCTTTTTTATCACAATTATCAATACATAAGTAAAAGTAATGGGTATTTTCAAAGGCCCATGTAAGGAGTCAAATTTGAAATTATGTGACCTGGAATAAGAAGCAAAGAAGCATGCCAAAATATTTCCCAGGGAAAGCATTTATAATTTCTTCCAGTTTTTTATTCACAGAGAATATATATGCACAAAAAAAGAGGCATTTTAAAAGATTAAAATATATACATATAAAAAATATGAATAAATATTTTAGGTGAGTTGGTGTGTTTCAAAGGACTTGAGGGCAGTGATAAGGGTATAATAAAAAGCTTGAAATATCACTCTGAATATGGGATTTAATGCCCACTAGAGGGAATGGAGATTGGAGTTAAGAAGGTAGTTGAAGAAGTTATCTCAGTTATGGTCTTTTTGGAATAGATTTGGAGAGAAAGTGCTTTTCATTCATTCAACAATTACTTGCTAGAGAGTGTAAGTCCATAGAAGTCCATAGCATGAGCAGAGTGTCTATGTTTCAGCCTCAGCTGCACTTCTGACTACGTGTGTAATATTAGGCAAGTAATTTAATCTCCCTGTGCCCCCTCGATTCCTCAACTGTTAAATGAAAGGAGTCATAAAATTATTGAGGTGAGAATTAAATAACTTAATACATAGAAAAGGCTTAGAACGGGGCCCAACATATCACACTTACCAGTAAGGAACTAAAGCAAGATCCGCGTAAGGAGGGAAGGTGCCCTGCTGTGAAGTGTGCCTTCAAAGAACAGGTGAAATGGAGAGAAAGAAGAGCCGAAGGTGAACAGGTGATCCCACTGATGGCCAATGTTGTGAAGCCAAGTATTGTGGGTCAGAAGATGCTGCCAAAGCAGTGAAGGCAGCTGAGTCTGATGCATTAACAGCAATTCGGGGCATGAGTTTATATAAAAATATGAAGTTGCCTTTATTATTCTAACTATAAGAAAAATAATATGCACATGACACCTCACATTGTTTGATGATCCCTGGCAACTGGTAGATTCCTCTCTATTTAAGGATATTTATCCTTTCATTTGAAAACATCATCACTTTATGGTACAATTTGGGGTTTATATTATTTCAATTGCCATGAATGTTATTATAGAATCCGGTCAACTCTTGTTTGTTTGTAATAAGAAAGTTTAAGGCACCCAACAATTTTTTAAATGATCTTTTCACTTGGGTTATAATAAGGTTTTAAATAGGAATCGTTATCACAGTTAAGTTAGGATTAATATCATAATCCCCTTATATAATTGAACCAAAGTTCTATTGTGAGAAAATTACTGTTGATTTAATTATTTAATTACCCTGAATGTTTCACCTTTTTAAGAGCAGAATCATTAATTCTTTGTTTAAGGTTGAACTTTGACCTTAAATATATTGAGCAGTGTTTCAAATTGGATCCCAGGCCTACTCTTTCAATTAGCACTTCAGATATCGAATGCAAACTTTGGAATACTTACATCTTTGCAAACTCTGCAAGACCCTAGCCTACATGTCTTACTCATGCTTATATACCCAATAGTGCCTAGCACATATTTTTGCACATAAAAACAGCCAAATACTACTTGAATTAAGCTACAGTGAGCACAGAATATTAAAAAACCACCTTGTTATCTAAAAACTACCTTCCAATTTTTCCAGCTTTATTGAGGTATAATTGACAAAAATTACATATACTTAGGGAGTACAATATGATATTTTGATATACATTGTGAAATGATTACTATCATGCTAATTAGCATATCCATTACCTCACATAGTTACCATTTGTGTGTATGTGTATTTGTGTGTGTGTGATGAGAACATTTAAGATCTATTCCCTTAGCCAATTTTAAGTATACAGTATTATATTAACTATAGTCTCCATGTTGACATTTGATTTCTGTGCCTCCCAATTGATTGATGCAGTGGTTTGATATGAATATCTTTGATAGTGTTTTGCGGCATTAGCTTAACAATGGAAAATCTAATGTCTTTAAAGTTCAAGGATGTTTTAGATAGTAAACATATAAACCAAGTGTGTTATGAAAGTCTTTCTATGAAAACTACCTCTGGAAATTTCATATCAAAATGGCACAAATATTTTATATACAAAAGAAGAAAACTCAAACTTCCTTAGTGCAAAACAAGGGAACTAAAGACAACATGGTGGTCCGTGCACAAACTAACAAGAAAAATAAGAAAAGATATAACAAATAATATTGTATCATGAAAGCTGGTTCCTTTGAGACTTTTACAAATTAAAATCAGACATTATTTAGGGTCTCGGTAGAAGAAAGTTTGAAACAAAATGAGAAAAAGGCAAACAGATTTGGCCAATGGAAAACAAATTTCTTTTTCTTAAAATTGCTAAGAAGCTACATTGTACAGACAATTCAAGTGTTCAGCAAAAGAGAAATCATTTAAAACCTGAGATTGTTGATTGCAACGGTTCACAAAAATATCAGCTATAGAGAGAAATGTGATAATATAGGGACAGAAAAATTCTATGTAATAACATTCTTTTTTTAACCAACTATATATCTTTTAATCAACATATTTTGAGTTCTCACAGAAAACAATCATTTCTGGAAAATAATCTCATCTTAATGCTTTCTACTACTTATGAGTACAAATCAGAAAAGAAGCACGAAAGAGGAAATGTAGAGAAAATCCTGCTTTAAAATACAGTTACACAAAGCTTTAGCATGCTGGATTGTTTTGTTTTCATAAATTGTGAAACATAAAAATCTGGCTCATTTCCTTATTATTCTAGAGCATGAGGCTTTTTGAGGGGTCAGAGGTATTAGGGGTCAATGAGGATCAACATCCCCCAGGCAGCAAAGTTCCCCTTTAGGAAATAAGAAAAGCATTATACTTGAACATTGAACAACCCAAGGGTTGAGGGCACCAACCTGCATAGTTGAAAATTCTTGTATAACTTTCAACTCCCCAAAAACTTAGCTACAAATGGCCTACCATTGACTGGCCGCCTTAACACATATTGTGTATGTTATATTGTTATATACTGTACTCTTAAAGTAAGCTAGAGAAAAGAATATATTTTTAAGAAAATCATGGCTGGGCACAATGGCTCATGTTTGTAATCCAAGCACTTTGGGAGGCCGAGGTGGGTGGATCACCTGAGCCCAGAAGTTCCAGACCAGCCTGGGCAACATGGCAAAACTCCATCTCTACCAAAAAAGAAAAAATTACAAAAAATTAGCCAGGCGTGGTGGCATGCACCTGTAGTCTCAGCTACCTGAGGTCAGAGGATCTCTTGAGACCGGGAGGTCAAGACTGCAGTGAGCAAGATCATGCCACTGCACTCTAGCCTGGGTGACAGAGTGAGACCCTGCCTCAAAAAATATATATATAATAATAAAAACTAATAAGAAAATCATAAGAAAGAGAAAATATGTTTACTATTGATTAAGTAGAGGTGGATCATCATAAAGGTCTTCATCCTCATAGCCTTCATGTTGGGGAGGCTGAGGAAGAAGGAGGGGTTGGTCTTACTGCCTCAGGGGTGGCAGAGGGAGAAGAAAATCTAAGTATAAGTAGACCCATACAGTTCAAATTCATGTTGTTCAAAGGTCAACTGTACTTTCTTATGCTGTTTGTGCCTTGACTGTTCTGTCTATCCTCCCAACCGCATATATCATGTTAAAAGAAAAAACAAAGGGCAGCTATTTAGCTTGTATTAAAGCTATGATCTTGCTGATTACCAATCCACTTGCCTCTTAAAGGAAAAGAGAGTCTCCAAGTCAAATCGAGAAAATTCAGTGACTTGGGCAAAGTTGAGTGGTGGTACTTCATTTCATTTTATTTCCTTTTCAACAGTAGACATCGCTTCCCTGAGTTTTAAAATGATAATGTGGCCGTTGAAATCTTGACTGCCACGCAAACCAGCAATTAACACCTGAAAAAGGGGAAGGTGTAGGATGGGAGAGAGAGAAAAGAGAATTCAACACAAGAGAAAGTATTCCCTGGCAGGCTACGAGTCATCACAGATTATCTTTTAGCAGAGTTTCATGGCAGAAAACTTGTAGTGAAGATAGGGAGCAATGATAATATTGTCTCGCATTGTGTCGAGCTTTACAGCTTATAAAATGCTGTCACATGTACAAGCATTCCTCAGGTGATCCACATAACCACTCTCTAGTTGAACTTTCTCAGGGGATCCACATAACCACTCTCTAGTTGAACATGATTCATCCCTTTTGCGTGTAAGCAAACACAAGCTCAGAGGAGTTCAGGGACCCCAGGGCCATTGCCAGCACAGTACCAAAGCTGAGGCTAGAGTTCAGCTTTCTTGAGGGGTTTAAGTCTGATACTCTTTCCCTATATCACATTATTAAGATATTAAAGTAGCAGAGAGTATTTCAGATACAGTGGGCAAATGAAACAATGACATACGTGGGAGGGAGAGGAGCACAAATTTCATGCCACTGACATTGCAGTGAGGAAACTTTCCCCAGCGGGGTCGTCAGATAGTATGAATTTCTCTTTGCTAGTGTTTCAGTTGGTTTCTTTAACTGAAAGAGGAGGAGGGGGAGAAGGAGAGCTTTTGAAATGGAGGAGGAAGAGGAGAGGAGGAGAAGAAAAAGGACAACAGAGAAAGGAGAAAGGGAGCTTTCAAAATGAGGAGGATGAGGAGAGCTTTTGAAATCTAAGCTGGTTCCCAAGCAAAAAAAAAAAAACTAATAAATGAGCTCATTATCTTCTTTCCTAGAATCATTTGCTATTAATTCCCTGATGGTATGAGAGGTTATAGAATTCAATTTATTCATCATTTGTGGTGCACATACAGGATGCTTGAGAGTTATGAATTCAAGTAAAAAATAGTCATTTGTCTTATAGAGATACATAGCTTTAACTTTTTAGATCCTAAGTAAAAGTCAACATAAAAGAATATAATATCCAACATATTTTTTACCTTTCAGGAAGAACATGTTTTAGAAAAAGTCCATTTGCTATTAAGGAACACATTTTTTTTAAATTTCTGCCCTTTGAATTATTATATCTCAAATGCCTGCATTTTATCTATTGATACTCTCCTCCAAGGCATATGTGTCAAAGAGAAAGAGAGAGAGAGGGAGAAAGAGAAAGGGGGCTGGGGGAGTGTGTGTGTGGGGTGTGTTTGTGTGTGTGTGTCCTTTTTTGGTGATTGCTGAAGAGGTTACACTATAAAGCAAAAAGGTAGCATTCTAACTGGTGAGTTACAATGCCTTACTAAATCAATTTTTGACTGGGATCTGGCTCTCAGGTTGATTTACCACTGGCTTTCTGAAAATGAAAATGTTAGACTAAGCAGGAGCTGAGACTAATGTCACAGTCTGCCAAGGCAAGAGGGACCTTGGACTTCAAAAGCCAAGCATAAAGCAGTAAACAATGCCTTTTTGGGGAAATAACTTTATGCAGTTAATAAACTAAAAGGCATTTGTTTAATTGACGAATCCCGAATGAACAATAACATTTATTATAGCTTGTATCATTTGTGGCAGTAGAATTTACAAATAACTTAGCCTGGGGTCTGATAATAAATACAATGAATACAGAAATGTTTATAATCAGTGTGGGGAGGGTTGCTTTGATGTGAATGAGAATAGACTTTGGAGTCAGGCAGGCCTTGGTATCCTTTCTGGCTCTGCGCTTACCTTTGGGTAAATTACTTAATCTCTCTGGCCTCAGTTTCCTAATCTGAAAAAAATGGAGAAAATAAAAGTTACCCCCTGGAGTCATTGTGAGAATTAATGCATGCAACACACTAACCATTTTTGCAGTACCTGATACACAGTAAAGTGTTCAGGAAGGGTTAGTTTTCCTCCCTCCTCCACTGGGATTCTTGAAGGACCACACGCAGTTTCAGTTCACGTTGAATTTCAGAAATATGGAGCTACTGTCTTAGTTTCTTGTTGCTGCTGTAACAAGTCACCACAGATTTGTGGCTTAACACAATATAAATTTATCATCTCATAATTCTGGAGGTCAGAAATGGGTTTCACTGGGCTAAAATCAAGGTGTCTGCAAGATGTCTTTATGGAGGCTTCAGGGAAGGATCCATTTCCCGTCTTTTCCAGCTTCTAGATACCACTTGCATTCCTTGGCTTCTCAGTTCATGGCGCCTTCCTCCGTCTTCAAGCCCAGAAGCATAGCGACTTCAAATTCTCTCTCTCTCTTTCTCTCTTCCTCTCTCTCTCTCTCTCTCTGTCCTTGGCTCCTATCATCACATTTCCGTCTCTCACTCCAACTCTCCCCTCTTTCCCTTGTAAGGACCCTTGCAATTACCTTGGGCTCACCTGGGTAATCCAAGATAATCTCCCCATCTCAAAATCCTTATCTTGATCACATGCATAAAGTCCTTTTTGCCATGTGAGGAAACACAGTCACAGGTCCCGGGAATTAGGACATGGACATCTTTGGGGGAGCAGGTGCATTAGTCTGCCTACTACCACTATTATCACTCTAAAGTTTTGTTCATTTAAGTTGCTCTGGTACTTTTGACATGAAATTCAAGGTATTGAGTGTAAAAAATAATTGTCAAGGGAATTAGTAAATTTCTGCTGTGTTTAGGCTTAAAATTCTTTTGCTTTTAGCACTTTGTCAAACATTCTCCTCCACATGACACAAGGTCTATTTCAGGGGTTATTAAATGTAATAAAAAATAAAAAATTGAATTGAGTAGGGTTATGCTGAATCTCTGCAAATACAGATCCCTTATGGTATTATTTAAGTGTATTTTAAAAGTCACAAGGTACACATTGATAAGAAAGATGGAAGGATGGATGGATTGATGGATGGATGGATGGATGGATGGATGGATGGATGGATGGATGGAAGGAAAAAGAGAGAGAGAGAGACAGACAGATTTAAGTTTGATCAATGTTCTCAATTTTCTGACCCCAGGGGACATTTGGAAATATCTGGAGACATTTTTGGCTGTCACATCTTGGGAAGACGCTACTGGCACCTAGTACGTAGGGACAAAGGACTCTGCTGAACATCCTATAATGTATGGGACAGCTCCCCAAACAGTTACCTAGCCCAAAATGCCAATAGAGCAGAGAATGAAAAACACTGAATTAGATAATTCGTTGTAACTCAAAATATTGTTTGGTACAGAGTAAGCCTTTAATGAATGTTTACAGAACTAAATGTAAAAACACAGGGAAAAAAATGTGTTGTGGTTAATAGAGTAGGCCACCTGGACTCAAATCTTGCTCTTATTCATCGTGCCATGCTGAGAAGTGATTTACCTCCTATATTGCCTCAGTTGCCTCATCACTTAAGAGGGGATAAGAATAGAATCATAATGAGTAACAAATTATGTAATCTTTGTGACCAGTTCAGGTCATGTCCTGGCCCATGGTATGGGCTTAACAAATGTCTGCTATTATCATTTTTCCAAATCCCAGTCAGACCAATTGCCAGATGATGAATCACAAAAGAGAGGACTTTAAAGATAAAATATTTACACCATTATAAAAATCAATTAAATCATTTCTACTATATAGGAAAATACAAATTTGGGGGGTCATAAGAGCCAACATGGTGTAATAGAAAAAGAACATGAGATATGAAGGCAGCCTGATCCCAGGTTTTGTCAGAAAAATAGATTTTCTAGATTCTCTCTGTTTTTTTTTTAAGATGGAGTCTCACTCTGTCTCCCAGGCTTGAGTGCAGTGGCACGATCTCAGTTCGCTGCAACCTCCGCCTCCTGGGTTCAAGCGATTCTCCTGCCTCAGCCTCCTTAGTAGCTGGGCCTACAGGCAGGCACCACCACGCCTAGCTAATTTTTGTGTTTTGGGTAGAGAGAGGGTTTTGCCATGTTGCCCAGGCTGGTCTCAAACTCCTGAGCTCAAGCAATTCACCCACCTTGTCCTCCCAAAGTGCTGAGATTACAGGCATGAGCCACTGTGCCCGGCCCTATTTTCTAGATCCTTTTCAAGCCCATTTTGTAGATCAAGAAATAAGCTGGCCAACCAAAATAAAACTCACTAATTCCATGTATAAATGTAGTCACCAAGCATTACTTGCAGCATGCTCTGGCATGTAGGTCATTTTTCCACCCCAGCTATCTCAATGGGGTTTCTACTAGGAATTGGCCCTTCCATCTACTGAAGTTTATATGGTAGAACATTCCCGAAACCAAGGAACTTCACATTCCTGGCTGTCAAATAACACATACAAAGACTTATTTCTACTGCCCTGAGACACATGAATCTGAATCCACAGGGTGGAACAGTGGCAAGGTTTGGGTAAAGGTGAAAGCAGAGTGGGTTTTTCCCACTTGCCCTGGGGCGATCACATGGTGAGGGAGAAGCCCTGTTTCATTCCCATGAGCCTTCCTGGGCTTCTCCAGAACAAGAAGGGGGTGGATTGATTCAATAGATGGTCCAGTAGAAGGACAAAGCAATCCTGTAGCTAGGACTACATGTGCTAAGGGTGACAAAGAAGACATAGCCAGACCTCGAGGGCAGTATGTGATGCCAGTGAGGGACGTGAGATGTAGCTATTCACCTTGATCACTGGAGAGCAAAGGTCATGATCTGCCAGAACCACAGATGCCACTGAGGAAAGTAATACATAAGAGAGATTCTCTAGAGACCAAAGGATCAGAGGGCAGTATGAGGACTATCCTTGGCTCCAAAAGCCCCCAAATTCCTCACTGGCGAAGGCCATGTGGCTTCCTCTCCTTCATACATGCAGATGTCATCTCGGACTGGATCAGGAGCAAAGCAGGAGGAGAAAGAAACCAGAAAGACTGAGATTTATCCTAAAGAGACCGTTTACTGAATCAGGAAGATTTTATTGGGATTGCACTAAATTACTGAGTCGATATTCAACCTGTATTGAGCTTCTAATCCTCAATGGCACTAGAGCTTGAGGGAAAAGCTATAAACAAAAATAATTATAAGGAAGCTGCATCTTTCCTTGCATGTTTGAGTGCAGTGTGAGAAAATATGTGACCCTGCAACTTATGGGAAGGAGTGTTTCTATTTTTGCTGACTTTATGGCTTTTCTTACCCCAGGCACATACTCAAGGCCTCTTCTGATTTTCTCCCACACTGAGCCTTGAAACCGTGCCATGTGCTCATATCGGTTGCTAAATCATTTTTCTCCCATCAGTAGTCTAAGCTTCTCCAAGAAGTCTTCCTAAACCATCAAAGAGATTTCACATTCCCTGATTCGGTCTTCTCCAACTTACAAGTTCCTTCTATGCTATTCTCCAGCTTTTTACTTACCTTGTGAATCCTAATACCTAATAACAGTAAAGTGTCTAATTTCTGCTTTTTTCTGTATATTTTATTCCAACGTAAATGGCAAGTTTATAGAAGGCAGAGTTTAGATGCTTTTATTCATTGCTTATGCAACTGGTCAGACCGATAAGTGTTTTTAAATGGTTGTGGTTGATAGAATTAAATTATTTTATTATGAAATAATGTTTCCACGAAATGGAGCATTTCTCTTTAGTTGCTGCAACAGGAGGATACTTGAAATATAGTTCAGTAAAATCTTGCAGCTTTTTCACCATTAACAGATGACTCCTGACCCAGTACCCAATGTATTTATGATGGTCAATGAATTCAATGTACTTACAATTGGTCCATTTTTGTCAACAAATCCAATACAAGTTGGCTTTACTATTGTGTTGAAGTTGAATTTGTTATTAAAGAAATGCTTTCAGGTCTGAGGCAATAACTTGAATTACCTCCTCAGATTGGTCAGATTAGACCATGTGTCTAATGTTTAGTAGTAATTGATAAATTATCTGGCAATTTCAGGAATGTATATTTTTGATCTACAGAATTATCCTAAAGTCAAGAAAGAGGATAGAGGACACTAAGATTTATTGAGTGTCTGCTATGTGCCAGAAACCTTCACTGATCATTGATATCTTATCCAATTTAATTTTTACAAGATTCATTTATTTAGTCTTTCATTCATTCCTTGCTATCATTGACTATTAGTGTCTATAAAGTGCCTGTATATCAGGCTCTGAGGATACAGAAGTGACCTAGACAGGTTTGGTGCCTTCCTTTATGAACCTGCAATCTAGCTTGGAAAACAGCTGTAAAACACATCATCAGCAACAATAGAATGTGCTGATGGCTAAGTGGGGAATGAATTGATTGCATATAGGAGGAGACTCTAACTTAGACCAGCAGCTTAAGGAAGGCTTCTCTGAGGTGATTAAGATTAAGCAGACCTGGCAGAGGAGTTGGCTTAACTAGGTGAGGATATTAAAACGGATTGATGTCAAGGGAACCACATGCAAGAAGGCGTAGCTACGAAAGAGCTACTGAGTGATGTTATCTTCAAGAAACTGCAAGAAGTAGGGTATGGCTGGAACCAGGAGAGTTAAGGGGAGAACGATGGCTGATGAAGCCAAAGACAGGAGGAGCAGAGGCCGTGCCGGGCTTTGGAGGCCACGTGAAGGGGTGGGGATGAGGGCTTTATCCCAAGAGTAAAGAGGACACTGCAGAATTTAATTAGAGGAGACTGGCATCTTCAGAGTTGGTGTTGTTCTTAAGTTGATCTAGTTACAGAAAGGAAAATCTAAAGAAAGCAAGCCTGGGTGTGTGTTTGGAGGGCCTCCTTGCAATAGACCAATGAGAAAAGGCAGTAGCATGGACCAGGGTGACAGCAGTGAAAATGGGAAAAGGAAAAAAGTAGGTGAATCAAGATATACGTAAGAGGTAGAATTGACTAGAGTTGGTGGCTTAATGAATGTGGGGATAGTGGCAGAGGGGATGGCCTAGGATGACTCCCTGGTGGCTTTTACAGAGATGAGAGGAGGAAAATGATTTGCAGAGAAGGTGATGAGGTCAGTATTGGATGTGCTGCGTGTAAGTTGTCTAAGAGACTTGCCTAAGAGGTGACTATATTCTTGACTCCAGATCTCAAGAAAATGTTCTTCCCTGGGGTAACAGATAGATTTAGGCACTGATGGTACAGAGATAGCAATTGAATCCATGAAAATAGATAGAGGATCTCATGTGGGGAGAGCATGTGAAAGGAGGGAGACAAGGACCAAAGACACAGGCCTACAGGATACCAGCATATAAGGGGCAGATAGAGGAGGCAAAGTTAATCATTTCCAGTTCTATATTAGGACTGAATGGAGACTAAGATCAGTTAATTTATTTCACTGATTAATAGGAAAGTCAGAATTCAGATCCAAATCCCACCACTTTCCCAAAATCCACCTTTGGATATTTGGTGTTTATGAATTCAAGAGTAATTTATTGAAGGTTTTCTCTGAGGTAGGCCCTCTACTAAGCATCTTACATACATTATTTTATTTATTGTCCGAGAAACCTACTTGTAAATTAAGTATTATTATTATTCCCATCACATAGATTAGGATATGAAGGCCTGGAGAGGTTAACTAAGTTCCCCAAGGTTATGTGATGAGTACATTGTGTAAATTTACACTCACCTCTTTCCCTTGCCTATGTCCATGCTTGTAACTATTATGGTTGTACTAGTTAAGGCAGTGGCTCTCAAACTTGTGCACTCATCAGAACTACCTAAGGAATTTCTTAAAACACAGCACTGGTGGGCATCCCCGAGTTTCTGATTCTGGAGGTAGGTGGGGCCAGAAATTTGCATTTCTAACTAGTTCCCAGGTAATGCCAATGTGGCTGGTCCAGGGACCGCACTTTGAGAACCACTGAGTTAGGGTCAACGCAGAACTACAATAACAACAACAAAACTTCAAAAACATAATGGTTGAAGTGCAATGTCTTTTTTTCCTCTTTCACATTACAGGCTGGTCAGATATGAGGTTATTCTAGAACCTGGGTTCCTTCCACTTTGTGGCTTGCCATCCCCTTGGGCACTGTTCTCATCACCCTGGTGGAAACCAGGTCACTGCCTCATTTACATTGCAACCTGTGGAAAAAAGAAAAAAATAGGACTAGAGCAAGCCAATTCCTGCTAAACCAGGGACACTGAAGTTGCACCCTTTACATTCACACATATTACAATGTGGAAACTGAATCACAGGGCTGAACAGCCACACACCCAGCTGACCCACAGCTGGGAACCTGCCACAATCATATGCTGCCATCAGCTTTCTAATTGGTAAAATAATCATCACATATAAATTAGTTAACTCATGCCAAATTATTAACATTCAAATACAGCAGAATAAAGTGTGTCATATGGAATTTTATTAAAATGTACTTTTGATTTACCTAATCCTATAATCTCTAAAACGGGAGCAACTCTAATCCCTGCCATGCACTTCAAGCAAGTTTCAATTTCTTCCTGATATAAACTCTACCCAACAACCTTTTCCCAGCCTTCACAACACTAAGTTTATTTATTAGCATTATGTATACATGCATTATATATAAAGATGTATGTATACATGCAGACATCTATACATATACATAGATATTGATGCAGTTAAGCCTCAATTTGTCATAATTTGATTTATTGTGCTAATTTAAAGTAACATTCCACCTATTTAACACAAAGATGTTCTCTCTCTGCTGTAATTCCTGTTTCTCTCCCTCAATCCCAGACAGCATCTTTTCAACACCACTGTTCTCTAATTGTCTTATAATAGCTCAGATTAGCAACCATAACATTTCTTAAAGAGCAACATTACATTTGCACTACACCATGCAAGTCCTTAGCCATAATTCAATTTTTCATTTTAGCCAAACATCACTTCATACCTTTTCTAAGCCCACGTAAGGCTGCTGTAGGTACTTTCCTATGTGTGTCATCTAGGTAAGCTTTTGTTTGGATTGTTTTTGTTGGGGGGAGAGGGGGTTCTTTGATTTAATTTTTATTTTAGATTCAGAGGGTACATGCACTTGTTATGTGAGTATTACACGTGTAATGGTGGGGGTTGGGCCTCTAGTGTACCCATCACCCCAGTATTGGATATTGTACCCAGTAGGTGATTTTTCAGCCATCACTTCCCTTCCTCCCCACTTTGGAGTCCCAGAGTCTATTTTCCCCATGTTATGTCCATGTGTACTTTTTGTTTAGCTCCCACTTATAAGTAAGAACATGTGGTATTTGATTTTCTGTGTCTGTGTTAGTTCATTTAGTATAATGGCCTCCAGCTCCATCCATGTTACCGCAAAGGACATGATTTCATTCTTTTTTACAGCTTTGTAGTATTCTGGGGTGTATATGTACCACATTTTCTTTATCCAGTCAACTGTTGGTGAACACGTAGGTTGGTTCCATGCCTTTGCTGTTGTGAATGATTTTATGATAAACATATGAATGCAGGTGTCATTCTGATAGAATGATTTCTTTTCCTTTGGATAGATTACAGAATGATTTACTGAATTGCTGGGTCAAATGGTAATTCTACTTTTAGTTCTCTGAGAAATCTCCATACTGTTTTCCATAGAGATTGAATTAATTTACCTTCCCACCAACAGTGTATGAGAGTTCCCGTTTCTCCACACCCTCACCAACATTGTTTGGACTGTTTTCTGTCTTAACAATGCATATGCTGCGGAGATTGCATTTGGTCACTGACTCAGATGGTGACTTGGGGACGCACAGGAAATGAGAGCAATAGGGCAGCATTAGCTGGCTTCATAGACCACTAAAAATCTTTCTTATGCCTTTGAATTTGATTTAAAGTCAAGTTGGAATTCGGCACATTTAGCGTGTAAAAACATGCTGTGTCCCCAGGAAACCACAACACCCAGCAGGCAAAGATGCTGCCATGGTTTTGGTCCCACCCACCATGGAGCTACATCTACAACCAAAAATCCCTGTGTTTATTTGCCAAGATGCTGTATTAAAAAAAAAAAAAAAAAATGGGCGCAGTGGCTCACACCTGTAATCCCGGCACTTTGGGAGGCCCAAGGCGGACAGATCACTTGAGGTCAGGAGTTTGAGACCAGCCTGGCCAACATGGTAAAACTCTGTCTCTACTAAAAATACACAAAAAATTAGCCAGGTGTGGTGGCGGGTGCCTGTAATCCCAGCTACACGGCAGGCTGAGCCAAGAGAATCGCTTGAACCTGGAAGGCAGTGGTTGCAGTGAGCCGGGATCGCGCCACTGCACTGCAGCCTGGGCAACAGAGTGAGACTCCATCTCTAAATAAATAAATACATTTTAAAAATCAACAGAGGAAACAGACAAAGACCAAGAGCTCCCTCTGGCACAAAATGCTGCAGGTACAGTAGTAGAAAGTCTTACCAGCGACAGGTGAGATGTGACTTTCTGAGGCAAGTGGATAATTCTTACTTGATGGTGAATCGTTAAAAGTGAACCAGATGATTAAACTTAATGGAACAGCCACATTAAACTGAAATTAGTAAAAACATGCCTTGGGCAGCCTACAACCTTTTATTTGTTGTTGTTTAACTTCTGTCTTTTACAGTGGCCATGATGGATGACATCACAAAAGAAAAAATCCAATTAAAATCTAAGTGCTCAATAAACCCCTGTCTGATTTTCACCACCACTTTCACAGGCACTGATGTCTTATGTTTCCTTTTTTTCCCAAGAAAAGAACTGGCCCCAGGGGAGTTTGATGGCAGAGGAGGAGAGTGGGGAGAAAAAGCAGAGGCTTTGGGAGGTTTCTGCTCCGTGTACTCAGTCAGACCCAGAAAATGCACTTTGGAGGGAGGAAGGCGGAGGAAGTGAAATTGCTTTATTATCAGACAATGCAAAGAGAAGAGATACATTTTCCCACTAGTTTTCAAATATTGATAAATCAGAATTGTGATCTGCAAAGCAACCCTTGCTCACACTCTTCTCACTCTTCTTTAACGTCTCCTCTGCCCTTTAACATTGTTTCGGGTGTTTGTTCTATAAGTCATCCAAATGGTCTCACCTGACAGCTAAAAATACATTTCTGATTACTTTTACCTGAATAAATCTTGTAACCAGATGTGGAATTCACCTATTAAGTGTGCAACAATTACATACTGAAACCGATGAAAGAACTAGTGGAGGAGAGTGTATAATCCAGGGGAATGCAGAATATAATAAATCACATGTAAAGATAGCAATTGCCCCCCACCGCCCGGTTAAAGAATACTGGCTTTTGATCACAGATTTTACCTTAGAGTTACCATGTGTCTGTAAAATTGGGTTTTCAAAGTCTTCAAAACAAAATTCTCAAAGTCAAAATAGGAGAAAAAACATGCTGATTATAAACTAAGAGTAAATAACCATAGCACTCTCTTAAAGTTGGGAGGCACTTTGTAATTTATAAGACCCATATTATGGTTTTGTTGCATGTTTACATGGTGGTTAATGTCCTATTTGCATGTGGTCTTCAATTAGATCTTCACAACAGCCTCGCCCTGTAGCTCTTATTATCCTCATTTTGCAGATAAGAATCCTGGCTGAGGGAGGTTAATTGACTCTGCTGTGTTCTTACACTTGCTGAGTGAAAAAGAATGAACATGGCTCATGCCTAGGACCATGCCCCCCGCACTGTGCCAGGCTGCTGACCACAGCTGCCCTAGAGCAAGGATCCGCCAGGTGGTGACATTGGTTTCCTTACTCATGGGTTAATGAAATAGCTTTTTAAGAGCCTCTTCAGTCATTCGAATTTGACGATGGAGAGTTAAACTTTCCCCAGTGGCTCTTTGTGTGTCATGATGGTTTCAGCGTTTCCTTAGCATATCCCATCACTCAAATCATGGGATGCTCTTGTTTTACATTTCTGATTGCATTTATCTCACTTCTAAGCAATTTCCTCCCCATTCGAATTTATCTTCCATTATTTCTGCCAAATTGCTTTCAAGGCTACTAATTATATGAATAATATTCTCTTCCCCAAACACCACGATTAACTAGCTTTTGCTGTGTTACATTAAACACGGTTTCTCTACCTCTAAAAATGAGGAAGTTGCATCAAATAATCTATAAAGCCTCTTCCTGCGCTCAAGAGTTAATCTTCAGACTCTTTTCCCATGAGCTGTGTGATTTTGGAAACATAGCACGCACCGGATTCTCAGTTTTCTTGACTCTACAATGATGGATTTTAAATTAGTTCATGTTTCCCAAAGTATCTTTTTTGGAAAACTGGTATGGGGGATATCGATATAAGTTACACCCAAAAAGGATTCTTTAAACAAGACAGGGAAAACTAGATTACACAGAATCAAATGTAGTTTCAAACTGCAGACATTCAGAGTCTTTGACATGTTAACAGTGACTCTAAGAAAGAGGCCGTATATAAAGTATTTCTTTCCCTCAGCACTTCCTGTAAATGATATTACATGGAATACACTTTTAGACTAGGTTAGATTATTTTTAAAGTCTCTTTTTGCCCTAAGAGTCTATCTTCAAATGTGTAATGCTTCTCCGAGCATTTTGTGCAGTATTAATCAACAAGAGAAAGACTTGGCGTAGCTGTTGTTGCTGTTGTTGTAGCATAGCCCATATTCCGTTTAGACAGAATTGAAACAAGGTAGAGAGCAGCAGCCTTCCCACTAACACTAACTTCTCTATATACCATAGATGCTTAAAACTCTGGGGGTTTATAAATAGTCCTTCTCAATAAAAAGCACTTTTTGAAAATTTGCAAATAGGGTTAAATTATCTGAAAACCTGCAGACTGAATATATATATATATATATACACACAGATATATATATACATATATATACACACAGATATATATACATATATATACACAGATATATATACATATATATACAGATATATACATATACATATATATGTGTGTGTGTATATATATAAATGTGTGTATATGTATATATATGTGTGTGTGTGTATATATATGTATGTGTGTGTGTATATATGTCCTATAGACCTACAGTAGGTCTAGGTACCATCTAAAGGTATCATCTAACCTTTTGCTGGGTGGGAAAAAGGGAATTTAGGAAACAATAGGAAATCAACACTGTGGATATAATCTCTGGGAAAGGAAACATGGACTACTTATCCAAGTTAGGATTCTCATCTTCTATTTCCATGGTATCCTTAGTATTCATTTAATTCCAACTTTTACCCAAACCCATTTCACTGACAATTAGTCATCAGAGTCTCTGCTTAATTACCTTTAGGAGCAGGGAACTCACCACTCGTAAGACAGACTATTTCAATTTTAGGTTGGCTC
Source organism: Gorilla gorilla gorilla (assembly GCF_029281585.2). NCBI lineage: Eukaryota > Metazoa > Chordata > Mammalia > Primates > Hominidae > Gorilla > Gorilla gorilla. The sequence continues at coordinate 76,890,405 of NC_073243.2, forward strand.
TAATTATTAGAAGGTCCTTTCCTATCTTATACTAAAGTATAAATATGAAATGCTATTGTTCCAAGTGACCTGTAAATTATCTAGTCAGGTGATTTTCAAGGTATTGCCCTTGGCAGCACTTAGGATATTTCTCAAATGCTTCGAGTTGAATTTCATAAATAAATAAATATCACATCTTCCCAGAAAAAAATGGTTATAATCTCTATCACTAAAGACTCAAGGAGGTTGCCAAGCTTCCCTAAATTCACCAAGATAATAAATGTAAGGTAGAAATAGAATATACCCAAGTCTCTCTGATTCAAAAATCAAAGTCCTTTTCTAAATAGGATATTGCTTCCCTAATACGTTTGTGTACATGCAAGTGAGGGCAAGAGTGTATTAGTGGAGTGTGAAAGCTGTAGTGAAAAATAGGAAAATCGTGAAAAGAGTCTCATTCCAGCCACCCTAATACGTCCTTGGCCACCTTGCTATTGCTCTTGCCTTTTGTTTTCCCTTCTTCAAAATAAAGATTACTAAATTTTCTCCCAAACTGTGTTCCAGTTCTGAAAAATTCCATGATTATAAGGAAACATGTTCATTAATGAATGGTATTTACCATTAAGAGGTTATGTAAATAGTAAAAAACAAACAAAAAAAAAACTTGTATTCCTTAGAAATAATTTAATAAAAGTTAATGTAGCATGCACCAAAAAGACAAAAACAGTTTAGAACCACATGCTTGACTTTTACTTTCTTTAATTTTTTTTTTTCTACACTAGTTACATTCAGACCAGGATAGAGGAGATGGATCACTTAAATATATCCTTTCAGGAGATGGAGCAGGAGATCTCTTCATTATTAATGAAAACACAGGCGACATACAGGCCACCAAGAGGCTGGACAGGGAAGAAAAACCCGTTTACATCCTTCGAGCTCAAGCTATAAACAGAAGGACAGGGAGACCCGTGGAGCCCGAGTCTGAATTCATCATCAAGATCCATGACATCAACGACAATGAACCAATATTCACCAAGGAGGTTTACACAGCCACTGTCCCTGAAATGTCTGATGTCGGTGAGTGAGACGTGACTTCAGCCAAAAGCTGGCTCTCCCCTAGTGCATCCACTGAGTAAGGAATCCCACGAGCTCAAAGTACTGAACTGCATGAATTTAGATGCTAACTTCTTCAATCCATGTATGTCCTTTCTGTAAGTGCATATGTTTCCTAATATTTCTCTAGTCTCATTTTGTGATTATTTTAAAAACAACATTTCCTCTAAAGAGGGTCTGAAAAGTGGCAGGGGGGCAGTGGGAGGTTGAAAGAGAGACCATCTCCTTTCTCTCCCACCCTAAATGCCCATTCTCTTTCTTGGGCTGAAAGACAGCAACCTTCTCCACTTCTCTTAGCCTATGTGGGTGTTAGGGTCCAAGTAACAATCTCCCAAATAGAAGATAAAAGCTTACATTTACAATCCAGTCTAAAAAGTAGTGATCGTTGCTTTAAGTAACTAGTAACTGTATGTTTGGGAAGGAGATCAAAGAACTTTTTTTAATCCATAAACAATAGGCACGTTATGTCTAGGGAGTGGATCCTTTACTACATGGTGGAAATGAAGACTTTCATAACATACATAGAGTGAATTAATATTTTTTACACAATACCACTACTTTTTTAAATAAGTAGTGGATTTAATTTGTTTAAATTGAGAGAAGTAAACAGGATTTAAATTAAGAAAAAGAATTCTACTGACATCACTCTTAGCCACATTGAAATACTTCATGGGAGACACTGACAAATTTTAAACTACTTATATAAAGGATTATTTTTATTTTCACTCTGTCAAATTCAAAAGGGCTGAAATTACATATTAACTTTATTATGATTCAGTCAGTTAGATATCAAGAGACATTGTAGTTCACAGATCCAAGACATAGAAAATAACAAATCCATGGAAATCGTTGTAAAACATGTACATTTTTCTTATGAAGAAATTGCTTTTCTCATTATTTGAAGCCACTTTGTTTTGTTACAAAAATTGCAAGCCTCACAAAGCAAAGAGGGAGATGACTGGAATTTTGTTTGTTCTTCTTCTTCTTCACTGGTTATAGCAGCAATAGAATGGCATTCTTTAAATTTGTTAGGAAAAAAATTTCTCCTCTATGTGGTAAAAGGGAGAAGAATTCATGAAGAATGATCTCTTCATCAGCACCACTCAGGGCAACTGTAACCAGATATGCAGGTATTGCACTGCACAACTCTAGGGGGTGCCATTCACTTTTGAAGCCATTATAGAATTAAATTTGTATTACAGACATTTAGGGGTAGTTGACAGTAACATGTCTTGAGAAAAATAAAAAGGCTTTTTTCAGTTTGCACACAGACACAGTTATGCTGATATTCATCATCCTTAATTGATATCTCATTATTGTGATTATAGAAAGGCATCTTCAAGAAATTACATAAAGGCAGTGGGACAACAGCATGGGAGCAAAAATGGACTTTGGTATCAAACAGAACTGAATTTGAAACTATCTCCACTAAGAACCAGCAGTGTAGCCCTGGGCAAATTATTTGATTTCTCTGATCCTCTAGTTCTGTATCTTGAAAAAATAAATAATAAATGTCAACTCCAAAGGGCTATCGTGAGGATTAGATGAGAAAACAAGTGCAGAGTCCCTAGTACAATATCTGGCAATGAATAGACATTTAAAATGTCCAGATATCATATTCTAAAGCAATCAAATTTTGTGTTAATGTTAAATAAGAACTTGAGTGTTTGTTGACTTGACTCTCACCCTAAAATCATAAGATGTTCTCAGTCTCCCCACCTCCCTTGCCAAATTACAACGGTGGGTGGTCTGTTTTGTGCATCAGCACTATACATTCAGGGCATCCAACCCTAACATACTACAATCTATTTCTTCAATAAGTGAAATTGGCTATATACTACAAAAGCAATGTAGAATTCCTAATATTCCCTGGATGTAACTTACCTACCCCTTTCATGGAAAGGGGAACTCCAGCAGTATGCTTACTGGTTATCTGATACAAATAACAAAAAACAGCCATTAAGTGATCTTAATCCGAGACTCTTATCCTTTCGGGAAGTCACAGAGCCCTTTGAGGATCATATAAAATCTACAGAATTTCTCCTCAGTGAAATAGACACGTAGGCATACACATGAAAATTTATGTGGAATTTCAGGGGGTTAGGAATACTTTGAAGATTATTAGGCAACTGTGGTGTCTAAAATAAGAATGCTGATCTGAAATGTAATAGCCTTCTTTGTATATTTAAGTACAATGACCTTTTGGAATTGCAGATTCCAGATGTTTGTGCTTTGCTGTTCCAATTCATTGATTCTTTATGTAATCCATAACTACATTCTTTAAGTTTCAAGGTCTTTCAACCGTTTAGAACTATCAGATATATTTATCATTTAGGATGCTTTTATTGGTAAGTAACAAGAAATCCAACTCGAACTAGTTTAAACAACAACAAATAAGTATTTATTTGTCACATTACTTAAGTCCAAAAGTAAAGTGGGCTTTGGACAGGATTTGATCTGAGTTCTAGCTGTTTTTCTGTGATTTTCTATTCTATCCAGCTTTGTCCTCAGGCTAGCATTTCTAAGATCACAAAATAGCTGCTGCAAATGTATATCAGCACATTATGGTCCAAGAAAAAGAGTATCTATGACAGAATTTCCATCAAAATCATGAGTGGCCCCTGATTGGACAATTCCTAAATTAATTCCTGTGGACAAAGGAAGCAAGATGCTGATTGACTTTGTCCTGGATAGCTCGAAAGAATCACTAAAGCAAGAGTCCAGTCAAATCCCGCCATTGGAGATGGGTTGGAATCAGTTCCACCCCAAGTCATGATCATTCCCATGCTTCTCTGTAACCTAATCCTTAAAATATTTCTAAATGTTGATTGTATTTCTTTAAAGAATCCAATCCTTTTTCACCCAGCATCCTACCAAAGTTCTCGACTTCCTCAGCATGATATTTCCATACAAAATTAAGATCATGCTGGTTTTGGTGTGTGTCAAAGATTGATATGAACTCTTGATGTGTTTTCAGTTTATATTTCTGTCATTACAGGTACATTTGTTGTCCAAGTCACTGCAACGGACGCGGATGATCCAACATATGGGAACAGTGCTAAAGTTGTCTACAGTATTCTACAGGGACAGCCCTATTTTTCAGTTGAATCAGAAACAGGTTAGACTTTTTGATCTTCCTTTTTATAATCTATAATTTTAATTGACATGCTCAGCTGAGCTAGCATATTTTTTAATAAAAATAATCAATGTGATTGGATTTTCTTGCATACATCCACCAAACACTAATGATATATTTGTAAACATGACATCTGAATCATTTTAATCAAAAAATCTGGCAATGAATCTTTCACCCACCCTTTCTATGGAGTAGATTGAGAAAAATTATGCATTGCCTTAGTTTTCTTCCAGTTTGGGGTGAAGCTAAAAGGTAAACCCCTTTTTGATAGTATTGGCCTGTTTACAGATATTCAGAATCTTCTTTTTCTAATTATTTAGTAGGATTGTGTCTCTCTATTCTGCTCTGAAATTAGACGTAGCCATGTGATTTATTTGGGTGAATAAAATGTGATAATGATACAAGTCGCTTCTAATTAAAATTTTCAAAGCTGGTACACAATCTGCCACATTGCTGTCCCTTGCCACAGTGATCATGGAAACCAATGTTGAGGTGTAGTCTGTAGCCTGAATGTCTGAGTGGTATGGTGAACAAAGCTACCTGCTTACCTGCTCAGAGCATGAGTGAAAAATAAACTTTAGTTGTGCGAAGCCACTAAGATTTTGCATTGTTTGTTATCACATCATTGTCTAGCCCATCCTAACTGATGGAGTCCTAATCAAAGTGAAATGCCATCTGGAATCCTCTTTTCAACATCTCATTTTTCTGTTTTCTGTATTTTCTCCACAAAGTAGCAACCTATCTTATAATGATTTGTTTTTAGCAAATATCATTTGTATTGTATGGTAAACTGTACACATATTTTTATCATAATGAGTCAATTTCCTTTTATACATTTTTTAAACATCCATTATTCTTAGTAGAAATCAAAACTTCCCTAGGTTCCCACATCCAGTTGGAAATCTCTGTGTTAAGTGCTGCAATGAACTTGGAAAGAATCCCAAGGAGAAAGAAAATGTTGAGTTGAAAAACAATGAGAATGAAAAATTAGAATTATTCAACTTAAAGGACAAAAGGCTGAGGTGATCTCCTGTATTTAAATAGAGAAGTACTATTATTTGGAGAACAGAAAGCAGCTGCACTTTCACTGAAGGCAGGACTATAGGAATAAAATTGACCTGTTGTCTGAAGTATTCTTGTTAAAAATTTTAAAAAAGATATTTTTGCTTCATTAGTTGTTAAGCACTAGAATGTGTTTCTGCAGAAGGTTATAAAGGCTTCTCCAGTGAAATTTGAAAGAAAGTTAATTTAAGCATAAACCTTACATAGAAATTGGGCAGACTTTTAGAAGTTCTTTAACTATTTTATAACAACCTAACAACAGAGATAAATTTAACCTAACTTAAAAATTTTGGTTGCCATTGGGGCCAGTTGAACTAAAGTTCACGGTCAGCTTTAGGAATTCTAAAAGTCTGAAAGACCTTGAACCTTAATTCCAAAATTCTCTAGAATCATACAAGATGATCATTATGAGAGAATTGATGTTCTATTTTCTAAAGACCATAGTTTTACAATTTAGAAAATCCTCAGAGCATTCATTATGGTAGGTGTATCTGAGGGATAATTAGCTAATCCATAATGGGAAACTCAACAGTCAGTTCAAGTATGTGGCTTTCCTAACAATTTCCTCATAATTCACCTAAATGTCTTTTATCAAGCATATTATAGTATACCTTTATACCAGCCATTTTAGATTTTGCTGTGTCATCTTATAACACTTAATGTTTATACATCCATAATGTAATTATAATATTGAGTGTCTTATAACCCTTAACAGTCTATACTATTGCAGAATCTGACTTGTACTTATTTTTATTCTCCTTGTATTACAGGCTTTTTTTAATGTATCTATCTCCCCTGTGTGGTTGTAATATCCTTCAGTATAAAAGCTGCATATAATTATTTTTATATCACCATGACATCTGCATAGCATTTTGCATATTGTGGGTGACAGTTTATGTTTGTTTGCATAAATCAATGATTCCATAAAGTATTCTTAATGCATCCCTTTGCACTCTTAAATTTCACATCCACAGGTATTATCAAGACAGCTTTGCTCAACATGGATCGAGAAAACAGGGAGCAGTACCAAGTGGTGATTCAAGCCAAGGATATGGGCGGCCAGATGGGAGGATTATCTGGGACCACTACCGTGAACATCACACTGACTGATGTCAACGACAACCCTCCCCGATTCCCCCAGAGTAGGAACATTTGATTGAATGAATTTCTTCAATGTGCTTTTATAAAACTCGAACTTTAAGAATTTTTATTTTCCATTGTCATCATTATTGTCAAAGTTAGTGGACTTAAGAAGAACTGGTACTTTTATTAAAAATGAGTTGACAACATGGCATACACTCAGGAAATGTGAACATTTATGTTCCTCTATTGGTAATTAGCTGAGTGATTTCTGCTGTTGTTGTAAAGGCAACATCATTGTTTCATTTCTCCTTATTAAGAAAACTACCACAGACATAAATCTGCTCATGCAGAACATATGTATACAAGCATGCTGCAATTTGTTAGGAAAAAATTTGACTTTATGTTTTGTGAATTTAATCAGGCATGTAATCTCTTTTAAATCCTCACAAAGCTTTCTAAGGGGAGGATTTATCATTTTACTGTTTCTAAAAATACAACTGTGGAAGTAACTAGGTACTTAATCCATTTGTAATCATAAATCGTTTTCTACATTATGGTTAGTTGAGATACCGAAAGTTGTCTCCAAAATCATTAACTCTAGTGATTAGATAAAAGGAAGAAGAAGGAAAAACAACATCCATGAATACCAACTTGGTATCAGGAGTATGCTAAAAATTCTCACATAGAGCTACCCAAGAGGGAACTGGTTTTAACGTAACTTTTCATCCAGGAACAAAATCCCTTTGGGACCATGACCTCCTACGAAAGCTATCTCAATTATTCAATAGAAAACCGACTCATTCTATCATGGCATTTAAAAAAACTAATCAGCTGATACGGGCTTCCTTTAGGGTAGAGCTATACATGGATCAATAGGAAGTAGTTTTATTTTCTTTATTTTTTCAAGTTTTTAATCAGAGTTAGCTAAATGCAAAAAGATCAGAGCTAATTAAAGAATATCTGATATAACAAGTAGAAGAAAGGTTCTATGAGGCCTACCATTTCCCTTACAGAGGCCTGAAATGAAAACTATTAGGATCACCAACAGTTTGCCCAAAACCTGCTTTTTAATATGGAGATTCCCTGGGGAAGAATAACATAAGGATTCCCCCGCACCCTGGTACCGCAGGAATTTGTAACTCACTCTGCTCTGTTTAGATAGCCTGTGACTTGTTAATGAGCAATATGCCAAGGCAAGGGAGGGAGAAGTTAGAAAGGGGCAGGAGGCCCTAAAAATGGAAGTTGAAAACACTAGAGAATACTTAACCTGGGGCACACCAACTCATGCCTGTAATCCCAGAGCTTTGGGAGGCTGAGGGAGGAAGACTGTGTGAGGCCAAGAGTTCAAGAGCAGCCGAGGCAACATAGTGAGACCCTGTGTCTACAACAAGTAAAAAGAAATTAGTCAGGCACGATGGTGTGCACCTGTAGTCCCAGCTACTCAGAAGGCTGAGGTGGGAGGATTGCTTGAGCCCAGAAGTTTGAGGCTGCAGTGAGCCATGATCACGCCACTGCACTCCAGCCTGAGCAACAGGAGGAAATCCTGTCCAAAAAAAAAAAAAAAAAAATGCTCTTTTTGAGTTACGTACTTGAGTCAAAAAAAGTTTAAAAATTTTTTTAACCTGCTTTATCATTTTACCAAGTATGAACTCAAAGGATTACTATTACTGAATGCCTACATTTTAGTAGTGCCATAGACTGTTTAAATTCTTTTCAAATCATTTGTATGAATGGTTAACAAAATGTAATGGAAAAGGGTAGAATAAGCCTTGGTTTTACTATTTTATATTTTTTGGTGCTAAGTACATCATGGCCTGGCCAATCTAAACTGAAACTCATATGTAGTCTCTCTAAACTAAGTTTGCAACAGGAGCATATTTTTTTTAAAAAGTGTCTATATAGGAAACATAGGTTTCAAATTAGAATTACAAATATAAGTATGGGAGAAATCTATGCATAAAATAATAAAATTTAAGAGTCAAAAGAAAAAAATTAGGAGTTTTATCACTTAATGTATTTACCTATATCTCTAACTCTACAACTAGGTCCAGCTCCATGTATGAATAAAAGAATATCTACCTGGATACAGCCTCCAAGTTGCTATAATTTCTTTCCACCTCCAGCTATTATTAGCAACGGTAGAAAGAACTCTTTTAAAGAATACCTAGTAATTAACTAAAAGTCACAGTTCAGATTAAATTCTTCTCTACTCTTTCTGTTAGATGAAGTTAACAAAAGGGCTTTGAAACCTTCTGTGCCTCCTGTAGCCATTCAGTTGTTCTCACAATCACACCATAAACTTTGGAGCCTGTTTACAGACAAGAAAAGTGTTCTCCATTTGCAAGGAAACAGGTCATGAAATAGAAGAAACATTCTTAACAACCACGAAAGTAGACATAAGAAGAACAGGCCACCATTAGTTATTTTGAGGAAAGCACACATCTACCTGATGGTAATGTCTTAAAGAACTGTTAGAGAATAGGTTTTGTTTTTATGATGATAGAATGTGGTTAGTCTATGTTTGACTTATATCTGTCTGGTGATTAATAGGTACATACCAGTTTAAAACTCCTGAATCTTCTCCACCGGGTACACCAATTGGCAGAATCAAAGCCAGCGACGCTGATGTGGGAGAAAATGCTGAAATTGAGTACAGCATCACAGACGGTGAGGGGCTGGATATGTTTGATGTCGTCACCGACCAGGAAACCCAGGAAGGGATTATAACTGTCAAAAAGGTAATGCCGCTTCTTAAACACCATACAAAGCGAACCCATTTACTTTTCTCCAGTTCCTAAGTTACCGGGGCAATTATATCTCACATAAACATTCCTTTAGATTTTTATTTTACTTATTATTTTCAGAAAAGTGCCAGTACTGGCCGGGCATGGTGGCTCCCGCCTGTAATCCCAGCACTTCTGGGGGCCGAGGCAGGAGGATCTCTTGAGTCCTGGAGTTTGAGACCAACATGGCAAAACCCATCTCTGTTAAAAATACAAAAATTAGCCAGGCATGGTTGCAGGTGCCTGTAATCCCAGCTACTCTGGAGACTGAGGCAAGAGGATCGCTTGAGCCTGGGCAGCAGAGGTTGCAGTGAGCCAAGATCACACCACTGCACTCCAGCCTAGGTGACAGAGTGAGACTCTGAAAAAAAAAAAAAGAAGAAGAAAGAGGGAAGGAAGGAAGGAAAGAAGGAAAGAAGGAAGGAAGGAAGGAAGGAAGGAAGGAGAAAGAAAGAAAGAGAGAGAGAGAAAGAAAAAAGAAAGAAAGAAAGGGAAAGAAGGAAAGAAAAAGAAAAAGAAGGAAGGAAGGAAAGAAAGAGAGAAAGAAAGAAAGAAAACCAGTTCTAATGACACTGAGATCTCTTGGGTTGGCTTTCAGGAACCTAAAATGATATGCATTCATGTTAATTCTATACATCCAATGAATTTTTATTAAGAACCTCCTAAGTAAATAAGTAATATAAACAAATGATATTCATAAAAGTATATAAAGTAAATACTTTAAATGAACAATAAATAAACAGTGCCAGACACTGCTCTAGGTGCTGGAGGTGCACTGGTACATACAACAGATATTCTCTGCCCTCATGGTACTTCCGGTCTAGGGGAAAGAGACAAGGAGCCAAGTAAGCAAACAAACAAATATATAACTACAAATTGTGATGCATACTGTGAAGGAAGAGAGTACAGCAAGCAGTGATCAAGATGACTTACATCACAGAAAGAGGATATATAAAGACCACAAGTTTAAATTAAATACCATAACAAATTTAAATTAAATACCATAAATTTCCTGGCACCTCTTTAGCTAATTTTTGGAACACAACAATAAATCTTTTGTGTTCTGATTTCTATTTTTTTCCAAAGTACTGGTTCATTATTTTATCCCCCAAATCGTGTAGCACCACAGGGCAGCATACAAAAATACGGCAAAAATTAAAAACCAATGAATTGTATGCTTCAAGACTAAAAATATTAATTTTGGCTAACTTTTTATGATTTCACTTTTATCATGTATGGTGTCATATTTTCTCTCTCCTTTAGCATACTATTATCTTTTCTGGTAAATAAAAGCATTGGTGGATGTAAATAACAAGAGATTTTTTTTCCTCCCAAGCTTTGGATTACGTGTCTTAATATCTGGAAACACAATAAAACATGTTTAAGTGACACTCAGACTAATGTTTTAAACTATAATATAATTAGGAAGCCCATTAGTGTGCATTAACCTTTTTAATTTTCTTGGTGCCTTATCAGATTCGAACTGAAATTTTGCCTAGACGACTAAATCACATTCACTGACGTCTTGATTAATTGTGTTTCTAGCGAGCCTTGTCATATTATCATCTAAAACTAAAAGTCAGCAATAAGCATTTGGGTTCACCATGTCTCCAAAAGCAGACCTACTTTTCCTAAAGACCCTTGACAACAATGATCATTACTTTCTTTGGCAAATAATTAGCCCAATGCCCTTTTCAGGATACCATTTGGAATATTTCATTACCTCATGCAAAAAACAACAACAAAAAAACTTTAATCTGTGTTGTCTGAATGATGACGAGGGATTCACAATGCAAACCTGTGGCTCTCAATTCTGGCTGCACCACAGAATCACTGGGGGAAGTGTTTAATAATATAGATTTTAATCTGCACGCCCAGATATGTTGGTTTAATGGTCCACGGTGGGGCCAAGACGTTGGCCAGTTTTAAACACTCATCAGTGCAATTAAAGCCAGATATGGCCAGGCACAGTGGCTCACGCTTGTAATCCCAGCACTTTGGGAGGCTGAGGCAGGTGGATCACGAGATCAAGAGATCGAGACCATCCTGGCCAACATGATGAAGCCCCGTTTCTACCAAAAATACAAAAATTAGCTGGGCCTGGTTGTGCGTGCCTGTAATCCCAGCTACTCAGGAGGCTGAGGCAGGAGAATTGCTTGAATCCAGGAGGCAGTGGTTGCAGTGAGCCGAGATCACGACAACGCACTCCAGCCTGGTGACAGAGCGAGACTCCGTCTCAAAAAAAAAAAAAAAAAGCCAGATGTGAGAACATCTGACATGGAATAACCCACTGCGTATTTGCCAACTTACCCCTGATGGCCCCCTCTAGTGAAACATGAGTATTTTTTAAGTGGGGACAGTGTGGGCTCTACCAGACTCCTGCTTCCAAGTGCCCTTCCTGCCTGGTATGATGCCTTGTACCTCAGTACCCACTTTTAAGTCAACAGCAGGCATGCATACATTTTTCAGGGCTGTGTGGCATCTGAACTCCTTCACAAACTTTATAATCGTTTCCTGCCTAACAGCCTAGATATAAGAAAAAAATTACATATTATCTTTTCTCCCTTTGCCCAATATCACACAAATGTGTTTCTCTAAGCAATATGATCGCATTCATTTATCAGTGGTTTACACCAAAAATGTTTCATGTCTTGGCTGCTTTAAATATGTCACTTCTTCCCCCACCCCCAACCTCAAGCTCTTGGACTTTGAAAAGAAGAAAGTGTATACCCTTAAAGTGGAAGCCTCCAATCCTCATGTTGAGCCACGATTTCTCTACTTGGGGCCTTTCAAAGATTCAGCCACGGTTAGAATTGTGGTGGAGGATGTAGATGAGCCACCTGTCTTCAGCAAACTGGCCTACATCTTACAAATAAGAGAAGATGCTCAGATAAACACCACAATAGGCTCTGTCACAGCCCAAGATCCAGATGCTGCCAGGAATCCTGTCAAGTAAGCACACTTCTGCGACGTGTCTCTTTCATAAGCTTCAGTCAATTTATATTCAAATATCTGCCTGCACTTTAGAAAAGATGAATCCCTTTTGTTCCAATTAGACAACTGTGTTTTCCTGAAAAGACTATTCTAAACAGCACCTTTAACTCTCTTTGCTCACTGCATAAATATTATTTTGGCAGAAGTACAGTAGTCCCTTGTTATCCCTGGGGGATTGGTTCCAGGCCCACCCCCGTATTAAAATTCACAAATCCGGAAGTTCCTTATAGAAAATGACACAGATTTGCAAATAACCAAAGCTCATCCTCCCCCATACTTTAAGTCATTTCTAGATTACTTATAGTACCAATTCAATGTAAATACTATGTAAATAGTTATTATCTTGATGTTTTTATTTGTAGTTTTTTTTATTGTTTGCTTTTGTTTTTTCCAAACATTTTTGATCGCCAGTTGGTTGAATCCACATTTGCAGAACCTGTGGATACACAGGGCTGACTGTATAAACCTTAAAAAAACACAAATTTGGGAAGGAAAACAAGCTATAAGGAGTTTACTGCCTAAGTAGAAGTAGTATAAGGTGATGCAGCTGAATAACCTGTGATTATTTTTCAAGATTTGAGATTTTTTTAAGTGTAAGATTTGTCAAAGAGTGGCATAGAAAAAGTATGATTTTTAACAAATCAAGCACTGAGCTTGACAGCCTGTTTTTCAAGTGTAGAAAAACCTATCATGTAACACTTAAAAGACAGAATTATCCTCCATTCGGATGGTTTTTCCTTTTGTAGATGTAGATAAAAACAAGAATCATTTCATGATATACGTCTGTGAAATCCTAGGGAAATTAATACAACAGAGTCCAAATGTATGCTACGTAAACTAATTCTGTTTTCCCTGTGCTTTCCTTACACCTTAGTTGTAAATCATGTTGCAATAAGGCCTTATTGCTCTTTGGGACCACTGATGCTTCAGTACTCTCGGATCTTAACAGGAAAATGCTGGAGTCGACCAACCTCCAGCCTTCAGCCAGTAGCTTAGTTGACTAAATGAGAAAAGTGCTAGCTGGGCACGGTGGCTCACGCCTGTAATCCCAGCACTTTGAGAGGCCAAGGTGGGCAGATCACTTGAGGTCAGGAGTTCAAGAAAAGTGCTAGACCAGAATAGCATTGTGTCAATTACTCCCCATAAACAAAGTAAGCAGACTGAAAAACTAGGGAAACTCTTGCCAATGAGTTCACAAATAGATTGTGGTCAAGGTGCCAGCCAAGTGCCAGGTACATTCTAAGCACTAGGGAATACAGCCCTCATCCCATGAAGCTTACATTCTAATTGGGGCAAGCAGAAATAGACAAACAGTAAATATGTAATACGTCAGGCAAAAGTAAATTTTAAGCAGGAAAATAAGGAAGAATAAGGAAATAAAGAGCACCTGGAGTACTATTTTAGATAATGGGGTCAGGTTTGACATTCTTGGTAGGGGACCATTTAGTAAAGATTTGAATGAAATTAAAGGGCGAACCATGTTGATGCTGGGGGAAGAACATTCCAAGAAGAGAGAAAAGCAAGGGTAAGTCTGATACCAGAGCTTGCTTGACAGTTGAAAGAACAGCGAGGAGGCCTCCGCAGCTGGAAGAGAGTGAGAGAGGGAGGCGAGGTCAGATATGAGGCCCCAGAGAGGTTTGATAGCTGATGAGGAGTGTGGCAGGTCCTGTAGGGCTTTGTAGTTGATGGTAAAGACTGGATTTTATTCTGATTGAGATGAGAAGCCACTGGAAACCTTTGAGTATAAGAGTTAACTAATCTAAAACTCCGTTTTAAAAGGATAACACTAGCTGCTACATGAAGAATATTATTGCAGATAAAAGAATGTGGGGCTCTAAGGCAGCAGTCATTTTCTTACTTTTTCCCAGTTGAGCCTTTGTTCAAATGAAACCTTATGACAAGCCCCACATCTCAAACACAAAAATTCCTGGCTTACTTTCAGGGAACAATTTTAAATCACTGGGCAAATAAACTCTTGTTTTAGCATCCTACTGGAATATCTACAAGACACTTTGAATTGGGCTGTGGTCAACCATGTGAGCTCCATGGACCAAGTGTTTCTCCACATACATTTAATATTGTTAATAAGGAAATGAATGTGGTTTTCACTAATATAGCTTTCACTAGTATAGTTTTCACTAGTATAGTTTTCACTAATATATGTGTAAGTATTTTCACAACTACTTTCTCTTGGAGTTTGTTGTAACTGCATAAGGAAAAAAAATCTTAGCAAGTAAGTATCAAACTCAATTTGAAAGTGTTAATGCTAGAAGTTTACAAATATGAGCTTTGGTTATCTCCTTGATAGATCAACTTTTTTTAATTAAAAGAATGTTTTGTGAATTCAGGCAATATTTCCATATCTAAATTACTTTTCATACCAAATACCATTTTTACCCACTGCATTATTTTCTGTTTTATGAAAGAAAGTAGTTAGCTTGTCAGATTATGTTGGCTGTCAGCTAATTTTTAAGTTTTTTGCTGCCAGCCTTTCCTTGGTACATATGGATTTGATACATAGATATAGATTTAAGACTAGAAATACTTATAGATATATTGGTATATAAATGGTATTCCAGTGCCCTTTCATAGGATAAAATTCATTCTTATATTAGAAAAATCCATTCATACATAATTTTGATTATTCAAGACATAAATGTTGAACAACTAAGTGCTAGACAATATGGTAGGTGCAAAATTAACACTAGAAAATTCTTCCCCGGAGCACTGATTTATCATTACACAGGCACAAGTCTTTAATTCTTTAATCACATAAAATTATTTTCTTCTAATAACTTCATCTCAAATTCCCTTTGGTTTCTGTGAAAGAATCTTATAATATGTCACTATACATACAAATTATGAAAAATTTATGCAAACATACATCCTTTTCAGGAAGAACCACAAATCTTCCTGACTTGAGGATACATTAGAAGACAAATTATTTAATCACAGAATACAATGAAGTCCCAGAAAAAAAAAAAAGAGCTACTTAGCAGAAGGATCTGCTATAATCATGATGGGATTTTGTCTTGTTTCTTATCAGTGATAATTACAATTAATGTGACTGGACAATAAATATCCTTGATATAAATTTAAATTACCTTGGAAGGAAAAAACAACAAACAAGCAAGGCTTGTGTACAAACATCTTTCCTGAATGATGTGGGCATTTTAGATTTTCTATTAATTTTTAAATGTCCCAACAAAAGGAAAAAATACAATTTTGCTATTTCCTAAATAGTTACTATCTCTTTCAAATTGAAAGCTGCCTTCAACTAAAAATTCTCACCTCTTACCCTTTATGTCAAGGTTTGATAGGAAAATATAATTACTTGTAAAATTTAAAACTACAATGGGGGAAAAGACACAAAGAACAAAACAAGATTATTGCTGTATATTATTGTAACAGCTTACAGAAGCAGCACATCTAAAGCTTAGCATTTTCCATGAGAAAAAAATATATATCTAGATAATTATTAAATTTCTTACGAAGTCTATGAATATTGAGATTTCCTTCTTGTAATTAATGATGTGCTATAAATATTTATCGTTCTCAAATTTAAAATAAGAAATGATCAAGTAAGTACAATGCTGTTGCCTAAATTCTTAATAAATATTGATTCATGACATAAATGGCAAAACAATAGCTGTTTCATTTGTTTCAACCCTTTTGATAATAAAAACATAAGTTTATGTACATTGAAACTGAAACTCCAATTCAACTTGATATTATACTCATTGTGAACTTCATTAATTCTCTTCAAAATCAGGTTTAAATGGCCTGCGATAATTGAATATCTATTTCATTTAGACACGCACTAGATAACAAAAATAAATTTTATGAAGATGAAATATATTGTTCATTATAATTCACTACTTGTGTTTTAAACCAAAATAATACATTCAAGTAGAATCTTGGGTGCAGTATACTGTGGCAAGTTAGTTACAAGGGTTCATTTTTCTTAGAGCACCCATAATAATTCCACGTATATCTGCCTAGTCAGGTCATTTACTTATATTGAATTTCTACTGAGGCAATGTTTTTAACCTCATAAAGTTTTAAAAATCCAGCTGAAATGGGCAATTTTTTTTCTAATGGCCTTAACATATTAACTTTCTTCAGTTTTCTCTGTAATACCCCACCCCCACCCTGCTCATAAACATAGTGTATTAGTCCATTTTTACACTGCTATAAAGAACTACCTGAGACTTAGTAATTCATGAAAAGGTTTAATTGACTCCCATTTCCACAGGCTGTACAGGAAGCATGGCCGAGAGGCCTCAGGAAACTTACAATCATAGCAGAAGGAGAAGAGGGAAAGGAAGGGGAAAGTGCCACACACTTTTGAACCATCAGATCTCATGAGAACTCACTCACTGTCACAATAACAGCAAGGGGAAAGTCTGCCCTATGATTCAGTCACCTCCCACCAGGTGCCTCCTCTGACACATGGGGATTACAATTTGAGATCAGATTTGGGTGGGGACACAGAGCCAAACCATATCATTCTTCCCTTGGCCCCTCCCAAATCTCATGTCCTTTTCACATTTCAAAACCAATCATGCATTCCCAACAGTCCCCCAAAGCCTTAACTCATCCCAGCATTAACTCAAAACTCCAAGTCCAAAGTTTCATCCAAGACAAGATAGATCCTTTCAGTCTATGAGCCTGTAAAATAAAAAACAAGTTAGTTACTTCCATACAATGGGGTTACAGGTATTGGGTAAATGTTTCCACTCAAAAAGGGAGATATTGGCCAAAACCAAGGGGCTACAGGCCCCATGCAAGACTGAAATCCAGCAGCGCAGTCGTTAAATCCTAAGGTTCCAAAATAATCTCCTTTGACTCCATGTCTCACCTCTAGGGCACACTGATAAAGGAGTGGGCTCCCATGGCCTTGGGCAGCTCCATTCCTGTGGCTCTGAAAGATACAGCCCCCGAGGCTGCCTTCATGGGCTGGCATTAAGTGCCTGCAGCTTTCCCAGGCTCATGGTGCAAGCTATTGGTGGATCCACCATTCTGGGGTCTGGAAGAGAGTGGCCCCCTTCTCACAGCTCCACTAAGTAGTGCCCCAGTGGCGACTCTGTGTGGGGGCTCCAACCCCTCATTTTCCCTCCACACTGCTCCAGTAGAGGTTCTCCATGAGGTCTCCACCACTGCAGCAGATTTCTGCCTAAACATTCAGGCATTTCCATAAATCCTCTGAAATCTAGGTGGAGGTTCCCAAACCTCAACTTCTTGCCTTCTGCACACCTTCAGGCCCAACACAATGTAGATGCCACCAAGCCTTGGGTCTTGCACCCTCTGAAGCCACAGCCTGAGCTGTACCCCAGAATGGTGGATCCACCAATAGCCACAGCTTGGGCTGGAGTGTCTGGAACACAGGATGCCATGTCTCAAGGCTGCACAGAGCAGCTAGGCCCTAGGCCTTGCCCATAAAACCATTTTTTTTCCTCCTATGCCTCTGGGCCTGTGAGGGAAGGGGCTGCCATCAAGGTCCCCGAAATGCCCTGGAGACATTTTCCCCCTTGTCCTGGCTATTAACATTCGGCTCCTCTTTAGTTAGGGAAATTTCTGCAGCAGGCTTGAATTCCTCCCCAGAAAATGGATCTTTCTTTTCTACCACATGGTCACCATTTTAAATATAAGTTCCAGTTTCACATCATCTCTTTGTTCACACATGTAAGCATACACTTTAAGAAACAGCCAGATCACTCCTTGAATGCTTTGCTGCTTAGAAACTTCTTCTGCCAAATATCCTAAATCATCTCTCTCGAGTTCAAAGTTCCACAGATCTCTAGCGTAGAGGCAAAATACCACCAGTCTCTTTGCTAGAGCAAAGCAAGAGTGACCTTTAATCCAGTTCCCAATAAGTTCCTCATGTCCCTCTGAGACCTCCTCAGCCTGGACTTCACTGTCCATATCATTGTCAGCATTTTGGTCAAAACCTTTCAACAAGTCTCTAGGAAGTTCCAGACTTTCCCACATCCTTCTTTCTTCTTCTGAACCCTCCAATCTGTTCCAACCTCTGCCTGTTACCCAGTTCCAAAGTTGCTTCCACATTTTCAGCTATCTTTATAGCAGTCCCCCACTTTCCTGGTACCAATTTTCTGTATTAGTTCATTCTCACACTGCTATAAAGAACTACCTGAGACTGGGTAATTTGTGAAGAAAAGAGGCTTAATTGACTCACAGTTCTACAGGCTGTACAGGAAGCGTGGCTAGGAGGCCGCAGAAAACTTGTAATCATGGTGAAATGTAAAGGGGAAGCACTACACTTTTAAACCATCAGATCTCGTGAGAATTCACTCACTATCACAAGATCAGCAAGGGAGAAGTCTGCCCCCATGATACAATCACCTCCCATCACGCCCCTCCTTTGACACATGGGGATTACAATTCGAGATTAGATTTGGGTGGGGACACAGAGCCAAACCATATCACATAGCTATTCTAAAAACTAGTAATACATTTACAAATAAGACAACATTTCTCAAAATCCACTAGTCTTCCATCAGTATTAGTGTTGGGATGTTTGGTTTCCAAATGCTTCTCTTGGTTTCCCTCGAATTTATTCAAACTCTCCTTCTTAAATATTTATCAAGTTCCTAGTCTGTTCCAGGCACCACTGTGGTCTCCCACTAATTTAAGTGATGTAAGTGATTCTGTCTTTAGTGTTTTTCTTCCTCCACTGGACATTGTTTTCTTAGACAGCTGAATAGGAAATCTGGGATCAGTCCAGATCTTAATCTTGAGCTTCAGACTAGATATCTCTTCCTGAACTTTTCTCAGGCACCTCAGCTTCAGCATAGCAAAAATGGAACTTACCCATATTCCCCAAATCCTGTTTTTCACTCCTTTTTTCTCTGTTTGTGGCAGCACCGTTCAACCATTCTCCTCAATTCAACCAGTGATCTTTATTAACAATGATTTAGATTGTGGCACTCCCCTGCTTAAAACCTTTTGTAGCCAGTTGTGGTGGTTCATGACTGTTATCCCAGCACTTTGGGAGGCCGAGGTAGGTGGATCACTTGAGCTCAGGAGTTCAAGACCAGCCCGGGCAAAATGGCCAAATCCTGTCTCTACAAAAAATTAGCAGGGCATGGTGACACGTACCTGTGGTCCCAGCTACTCTGGAGGCTAAGGTGGGAGGATCGCTCAAGCCTGGGAGGTCGAAGTTGCAGTGAGCCAAGATCATGCCACTGCACTCCAGCCTGGGTGACAGAGTGAGAGAGTGAGACCCCATCTCAAAACAAACAAACAAACAAAAAACCCTTGGGTAGATTCGCACTGCATCTAGAATAAATTCCAACTCCTTATCACAGCCTTCTTCTGCAGTCTAGACTCTGGCTCTCTCACCAATCTCATCTCCTATCTCCTTCTTCTGCCTCACTAACCTTGGCCACACTAGCCATCTTTTGCTTATTTCAACAGATGATTTTTTAAAATTAAATGGAAAGTAGAAAAATAACCAACACCCTACATATGCATACAAACACACACACACACACACACACACACACACACACACATTAAAGTTCTCAGGTTGTAAAAACTTGAGTTAAAAATGAAATAATTACTATATAAACTTGATCCAAATTTATACATATTAGAAAAGAAAATTTAATGGTGATCTTCAAAGTCATGCAACTTGTCTAGTGAGTTTACTATTAAGACCTCCATTGTGAAGAACTAATTTCTCAAAATATTTTACTTAATGTCAGGTTGTAGATATTCAAATATGCACTAGAGATGGAAAAAAATTTATGCCACAGTTATTCTGGGATATGATGTGTACCAGATGTTTTATGATGTTCTATGATGTGAGAATAGGAAATAAAAAGAAAAGCATTTCTTAATTCCACTATGCATTTTCAGGTACTCTGTAGATCGACACACAGATATGGACAGAATATTCAACATTGATTCTGGAAATGGTTCGATTTTTACATCGAAACTTCTTGACCGAGAAACACTGCTATGGCACAACATTACAGTGATAGCAACAGAGATCAGTAAGTCCTACCTAATACCACTGCTGTCCCCTATTAATAGACTGAGTGTCCCAGCAAGGGCTGGCGGAGCGTAGCTTGTCACCATGTATTGACAATCCCACTTGATATATATTGAGGGAAAAAGCCCTGGAGTGGTTTGCAGTAATGTTTCTACATTGGTTCACGCATAAATGGAGAGGCAACCATGGAAGTTCTGTGGTTTGGAAACAATAAAATGGGAATGTATCTCACAAATGAGATTGAATTGGTACTCGGTGGATTTAATTCCAAAAAAGCTTATAAATTAGAACATTACATAAACAGCTGAAAAAAAACAGACTGTCAGTTAGACACTGTGTGTGGGGGCAAAAGATGAGAGGGGTCAAGTATATTGTAAAATGTGGGCATTGTTTAGAAAATTTTAGATATCGATTCTCTAGCTTACTATAGAATTTCTATTTCAAAGTCTTTACAGAATTAAGAGAGACAAATTATCACTTTTCTACGGTATACCAAAGTGAGTAATACAAACCATCAAGTAATCAATAAAATGATTAGAATGAATTTTATGGTAGCCCCCATGAAATTGAAGGCAAAGAACAATAGTGCCAAAAGAATGCTTCAAATAAAATGATTACACACAATGAAAACTAATGTAGATGGTCAATACAATGTGCAGGCTGAAGAACATAAGTGAAAAATGATCTTTTTTTAATTTTTTTATTATACTTTAAGTTCTAGGGTACATGTGCACAATGTGCAGGTTTGTTACATATGTATACATGTGCCATGTTGGTGTGCTGCACCCATTAACTCGTCATTTACATTAGGTATATCTCCTAATGTTATCCCTCCCCCCTCCCCCCACCCCACAACAGGCCCCGGTTAAAATAGAATTTCAATGTTTAAAACTAGGCTTCTAAATTACAGCTCACTTTTTAGTGTTTGTGTTGAATTTTAAAAGTTCTAAGCATTTTTAGCTCACTTTGGGTATCTAGTGTGAAATAGTCCATATCGAATAGTTTATTACATTTGTATTCTCTGTCAATATAACTCATGAGATTTCAAGTGACTAAAGGATATTTGGTAGGATAGTAACCAATATGGGCAAAATGAAGCATTGCTTTTAGATAGTGATAAGGACAGCACATTAGAAATTAGTTAGGTAGGAATTTGCTCTTCAGAATTTTTCAAGATTTATCTTGAAGTTCATGTTAATTTATGTCAAGAGACTGATGTAGATACCAAAGACAGAGCATCTTTAAAGTTTTAAAATTATAAAATTATTTCCCACCGAAAATGACCATTTTTCCTAAGACAATGAAATTTTATTTTTTACCAAAGCAGTCATTTCATAAGTATTTTAATCTTTGTGCCTTAAAAAAAGTTTTTAAAATTTAATGTTTCTATGACACATTTGAAAGTATTGGTGACTATCTCTTGAAAGTTAATATTCAGCTGCTCTAACTTTCAAAGAATAATATGAGTAAAATTTTAGACATTTTAAGGAATCTTACTGTCTAATCTTCTTAACAACCTTTGATATAACAGAAACCAAAAGCTTGTGTAAAACCAGCTCCCACTCACCTCAGGGCCTTTGCATATACTGATTCCTCGACCTGAAGAGCCAGAAATATTCACATGGCTTAAACCTTCTCTTCATTCATGTCTCTGGGCAAATGATATCTCATCAGAAAAGCAGTCCTTGGTCATCATTCTAAGTAACACCTCTATTTCTCTCAATCCTTTTTCCCTACTTAATTTCTCTATAGCACTTACCATCAGACACATTATATATTTATGAGTTTATGGTTTGTCCATCCCCATTACAATAAAGCTCCAGGAAACAGGATCTTTGTTATGTTTCCTACGTGCCCCAACATCGCAAATAGAGGCTGCTATATATTAGGTATTAGATGCTCACTAAATAATTACAAAGTGAAAAAACAAATAGACATACAAGTGAAGTAAATGAAGAGAGGTGAGGTGATAGATTCTAACTCCTGATTCTTACACTAGGAATCTGTCTTCCGTACTGTGCTAGAAGATTATCACAGAAGGCAACCAAAATACTTCATTTATCTCAGGTCTGCAAACATTGATAACGCTTTATCATTAATTCCAAATGAACAGCCTGGGCTTTCAGCCTGGGCTTGGAGTCAGACAGATCCAAGTTTGAACCTGGAGTTCACTCTTTACCGTCTCTGTAAACACAGATAAATTACTTAACTTCTCCATGTCTCAGTTTCCTCATCTATAAAATGGGGGCAGTACCTCTGTCTACTTCAGAAGTTTGTGAAAATTAAATAACGTAATACAGCAAAGTGTTTAGCATGACATCTTGCTCTCGTTCAGCACTCAAACTAAACCACTAAGACTAATAACTATCCTTTGGTCTTCTGGTGGTTCATTCATTTTCCCTCTCCTTCCTTTTGTCCATATGCTCCCCATCTGCCTGCTTCCTTGAAAATCTACCTCTAAAATGCCTTTCTTGGGTTTGTGTTATCTTAAGGTTTATTATACAGTTGAACTATATCAACACAAGTAGCTTTGTCACCCGTGTATCTCTAACAGGTGCATCCAACTCCAGATGTACCAAACAATCTAATTCTACTTTTTGTGACCACACTGGTACTTAATGCCCAGTAGTACAGCAGCTTGGGGAATCTGTGCATGAATGAGAATGAAGGAGTTGAGCGGATGTTGTCTAAAGGGAATCGGCAATCAACATGTAAATGCCTTTTTCTTTCTTTTTGGTTTGTGACAGATAATCCAAAGCAAAGTAGTCGAGTACCTCTATATATTAAAGTTCTAGATGTCAATGACAACGCCCCAGAATTTGCTGAGTTCTATGAAACTTTTGTCTGTGAAAAAGCAAAGGCAGATCAGGTGAGTTTCATTAAAAAGTATATTCAAGTTGAACATCAGATTAATTTAGATCTTCTTATCATTCAGATGATTCACAGAGCTGAAGGAGAGTTGTGAATTATCTATGAAGTGAATGCTACGGAAATTAATACTATAAATAAGAACCAGGACTTACATATGAGAGCTAACAGTTTCAAAGAACTGGAAGTTCATTGAAGACTGAGGCTGATTCCAAATCGATCTTAAGTTTTTATTAAAATAGATTAGTCACAGCTTTATTGGAAAAATCTTTATTGGTGAACAGATAGTTTAATTACCATATGTACTTGAAGTAATAACTAGAACATAGTTTATAATTGCCTATAATTCATGATTTCACTTATTTACATTGACCATCTGTGTAAGTAATACAAATTCATGAATGTTTTACTGTTTTACACATTTGTCCCCACATGAAATAGGTCTTTGCTGCCAGTGATATAAAAATTATGTTTCAGTTTGTGAAAATAGAAGTACACTGTTAAAGTACATGTGCAAGTAGAAAGCTGAAGTTACCGTGTTCTTTTTTTTTTTTTTTTTTTTTTTTGAGACGGAGTCTCGCTCTGTCGCCCAGGCTGGAGTGCAGTGGTGCAATCTCGGCTCACTGCAAGCTCCGCCTCCCGGGTTCACGCCATTCTCCTGCCTCAGCCTCCCGAGTAGCTGGGACTACAGGCGCCCGCCACTGCGCCCGGCTAATTTTTTTTTGTATTTTTAGTAGAGATGGGGTTTCACCGTGGTCTCGATCTCCTGACCTCGTGATCCGCCCACCTCGGCCTCCCAAAGTGCTGGGATTACAGGCGTGAGCCACCGCGCCCGGCCCCGTGTTCTATATACTTATTTTCTTTTTCATTTTTTGCAAGTTGATAGCTTATGTAATGCTAAGAGTGCATTTCTAGACAGACTGTCCAAAGAGCACTTCTACTTTGTGAAGTTGCAATGTTGTCACAGACTATTGGGATATTTTATAGCTTTGCATCACTCAAGGCTAAATGTTTCTCAATCACGGTGATTTCCTCCCTGGGGATATTTACAGTATCTTGAGAGAGTTTGATTGTCACACTAGAAGGTGCTACTGATATCTCGTGGGTAGAGTCCAGGGTGGCTGCTAAACATCCTGCAATGCACAGGACATCCTACAGTGTCCCCACAACAAAGAATCATTCCCTGCCCTTTGGCTTTCTAACCCATAATAGAGCAGATTCACTGTATATTACTTAAAGGCTATCATTTTTATAATTAAATTTTTAAATCATTTTGTCAAGCAATTTATTGCAAAACGGTAAGAAACACTTTTGAGTTATCAAAATTTTATGGCAGCGTTTTGGTTTTTCTCTTAGTTGATTCAGACCCTGCATGCTGTTGACAAGGACGACCCTTATAGTGGGCACCAATTTTCGTTTTCCTTGGCCCCTGAAGCAGCTAGTGGCTCAAACTTTACCATTCAAGACAACAAAGGTAAATGAGTTCAAGTTACCTTCTCTAGCTATCTCCATCTATATCCGTACCTGTTTCTGTATGTATATGTGTATATGTATGTGTACATATCTGTATCTATATCTATCTTTTCTTATCACAATTGATTCAATACATGACGCAGTATCCACATACATTCACCACTTTGCTTTCCGGTTCCAGACAACACGGCGGGAATCTTAACTCGGAAAAATGGCTATAATAGACACGAGATGAGCACCTATCTCTTGCCTGTGGTCATTTCAGACAACGACTACCCAGTTCAAAGCAGCACTGGGACAGTGACTGTCCGGGTCTGTGCATGTGACCACCACGGGAACATGCAATCCTGCCATGCGGAGGCGCTCATCCACCCCACGGGACTGAGCACGGGGGCTCTGGTTGCCATCCTTCTGTGCATCGTGATCCTACTAGGTAAACTGGTTCTCCCTGCCTCCTATCTCCCCATGGTGAGGGGCTCACACTGTTACTGTGACACTCTAGATTTATCTGCCTCCCCCATTAAGGCATACAGCCTGATCTAGGTGAGTCGAGTTACATACTGAGAATCTGTGCTGTACGATGTGAACTCATTTTTGCTTGCAAATGGCTTTGGAAAATGAACAGATGTGAAACTTGCCCGTGTCTTTGCTTGCCCAGGAAGCAAAGAATCTCTTGTCTATCAGACTGGGAATGAATCTCGGGGGATTTCAGGACAACATAAATGTGCCCTTTTCATTTCATTCATTGTGTAATTTTTTTACTTGGAAAACGTTGTTAAGTGTCTGGCATGGAGTGTATGATGAGGGCCCTTTCTATAAAGGTAAAGTTTAAAGATCTATGGGAAAGTGGGAAGAGGAGTATGATGACTTTTCTCTCATCCTAGAAAAATAAAAACTATGAAATTTTTTTAACCCAGCAAACTAATGTTGATTTACCATTTAAATGATTACCTTCTTAGCATTACTCTCTGATTGCCACATGCATAAGGTCTATTTCTCACACTCAACAATAAATAACTTCTGTGATTGAGGAAATCAGTATGGAGGCCCAAAAGAAATGAATGTAATAAAGATGGAAATCAGGGTCTAACAATGATTCAAATGAAATTTTTACCCCTAACCAACTAATTAAGCCTGCAAGTCGAGCTCAGATTTCTCAACAGGTCCTTGACTGTGAACTAAGAAATCAAATATTTGTTAATGCAGCCCTTCCAAAAATGAAAGCAAGATTTGTAAAGCTTGCCTATATAGTGAAAAGAAAAGGTAAGAAGTTAAGAGTCAACCTGAATTATACAGGGGGAAATACTCTTTTTTAAAAAATGAAGACAGAGTGACTTTGAGAAGAGTGAAAGACAACCCGCATTTCACCAAGAACAGAATGCCCAGGGATCCCTGCTCGAGCGCTCCTTCACACTCCACATCAACCCTGCTAACTATAACAGAAGCCTTGAAACTCAACTACAGAACTGCAATTCTCTTTGTCAACTAAGACTTGGGGAAAGTATTTTAAGATATGCACATAAATAAAAACTGACAGTGTGCAAAGACAAATCAGTGTTTCTAATGGTGTGAGTCTGTAAACATTGTTTTGGAAGAGAAAGATATGAATGTTCTTTTTGATCAAAAGGGTGATTTTTTAGAAGCCTTGGATTGGTAGGGCTGTACCCAAGGAGTATTCCATGGACTTTTTTTGTCGTCTATGGAAGGAGAGATAACTCTCATCTGACAGTGGTGATTCTTCCTTTCTGTCATCATCTACCCATTTTCTCTTCCCCCTTTTCTTCCATCTAGTCAACTCACTGAATCTCCCCCTTTCATTTCCTTCCTCCAATGAATTCACTGTCTCCTCATGACTTGTAATTGGCCTCAGTGCCTCCCACATCTTGTTTAATCTCTTTGGAATTCTGTACCTAATAAAAAAGGAGAAAAATGGGATTTAGCCTCTGTTAGGTATACACCATAGGTCAGATGCTGTGCAAGATGCTTTACAAAGGTTTTTCTTACCTAATCCTCAGCACCATTTGGTGTATAATTATCTGTACCTTAAATATGAAAACCGCAGCTCCAAGATGTGAAGTAATGTAGCCAAGTCACGTGTCTAACACGTGGTAAAACTGAAGTTCCCAACCTAAATTTTCTTCCCCAGGCTTGGTGCCTGAAGACTGCACTCTACTTTCTTTTCAAACTTATGAAATGCAGGGCGATTTCCAGGCCAAAAGACAGCCCAAACTTAAAATGTGACGATTGAAGAAAGTGGAGGAAAATGAAGCAAAGCCACATTGATATAGGAAGAAATCTGGAGTCCAGAAAGTGGATCATAGGGTAATGGATATTTTACAAAAATAAAACAACAGTAAAAACAACTAGACAACTACTACATCTCATGTCTTATGGTGCCTTAGAGCTTGCAAAACTTTCACATTTATTAACTCATTCATGACAATAAGACTGGGCACTGTGCTATTGATTTTCTTTTACAAATAAGAAAATAGGCTTAGAACGGTCAAATCATTTAATTTAACCCAGATCTCTTTACCCTCTAGTTTTACGATGAAATTTGAACACAAATTTGCCCAATTGTCCCTCTATCCCGCCAAAAATCTTACTGCTGTCCTCTGGCTTCAAAAGGGTAAGGGAAAGGGGGAGACTCAGTCCCTGCTGAGGGCACCTCGTAGGGCATCACTTTCTAAGAATGTGTTTGCCCTGTGTGCTTAGCAATCACATTTTCACTTTATAAAAGTTAGCTCTGAGAGCTCTCCTTCTAGACAGTGACACTCTCAAGAAATCCTGTTCAGATGTGCATTGGGCTTATTAAGAAAAGATATAAGCAGTTTTAGCTGTAGAAGAATTAGACCTTGAATAAATGCCTTTGATTTTTTGAAAGTGCCCTCTCCCTTCTAGACAGTTGCGCTTTCAGATGTGCATAAGACTAAAATAAAAGCTATAGATACCTTAAGCCAGGGAAGAATTAGGAGGTGATAAATGCCTGCCCCTTGCCTTACGTGACTGAATGAGCCCATGTACATAAGAGCTTAATTCTTGGAGAGACAGTTGGCTTGATTCTGTTCTCTAATCCCAATGGATGTCCTTACTTCCAACCCTCTGTTTTGCAAATCCGTGTCATTGTTCACACTGGCAACCAGTATCAAAGGTAGATCATGAGCATCCCTCTGCCCAAAGCCCTGCAGTGTTCTTCATGTCTTTGCTCAAATTATGCAACCTCCCTCCAATAACATATACAAAACTGTGCTGGCTGGGCATGGTGGTTCACGCCTGTAATCCCAACACTTTGCAAGGCCGAGGCAGGTGGATCACTTGAGGTCAGGAGTTCGAGATGAGCCTAATCCAACATCATGAAACCCCGTCTCTACTAAAAATACAAAAATTAGCTGGGCGTGGTGGTGGGTGTCTGTAATCCCAGCTACTCAGGAGGCTGAGGCAGGAGAATTGCTTGAACCTGGGAAGCAGAGGTTGTAGTGATCTGAGATCATGCCACTGCACTCCAGCCTGGGTGACAGAGTGAGATTCTGTCTTAAAAAAAAAAAAAAAAAATGTGCTGTATGTTCATATGGGCTCCTCAAACATATACAGAAGTATTTTTCTCCACCTTGTTCTGCTCTGCTCTTTCATGTTCATATTGCACTTATCACCTTCTAACAATTTCCTTATTTACTATACACATTGTTTATTTTGTCTCCATCCAACTGTCCCCCACCCCACCCACCCACTCAGTGCCTAGAACTGTATCTGGTACAGGGTAGGCACTACATAAATATTATCAAATGCGTGAATGAATAAATACCCTGAATGGTTGCATCAAACAAGGCATCAGGATACTTTCTGGCAGCAAAAGAGGGTGCATACAACTACAAAACCATACACTTGAAAGTGGCAAAGTTACATTTCCTTTGGAAATAGTCTATACTCCAAATCTGCTTCAAAACATGGCAATTATGACTGCAGGCTTTTTAGTCTGACCAACCTGGATTTGAATTGCATGTACATGTAACATCTTTAAACTTCAACTTCCTCTTATGTAAAATGGGGTTTTAATGATGGTATCTACTTGTAGGGCTATTATGATAATTAAATGAGATTCAGTATGTTAAGCACTTAGTACAGTGCTTAACACATAGAAAGTTCTCAACGGGTAACCAATTATTATTAATACTAATGAAATTTTAATATATAGATACATGGGTGTGCCTACATCTATTATTATATAGGTAGTTATGTGTACTCACTAAAAAGGCATTATTCTGTAGTTCTTATTGCAGTAATTCAGTTTTCATGGCTCATAAAAATTGGGCCTTGTTATGGATGAAATAGTAAAGAGACATTACTGCGACTTCCTGTAATACACTCCTCTGCACAAACCCAGTTTAACAATTCACTTTTTGGCCTAGATGGCTGTTTTCTCTCTAAGCTTTTACTGTGTTTTTATTTTTTCACCCATATGTCCATTCACAGATAGATGTGTCTCTCTACAAGTAGCCAGCTGTGTTCCACCCAGCCAGCTGTGAAGAAAGATCAGGAGCTGTTTAAACACAATTCTTGTTTTACCTCTAATTTGAGTTAGGAGGGAAAAAATCAAAAGAATGAACATTCTCAGTAACAAACTTATAGAACATGAACCTTTGAAAAATAAAAAATAAAAAATCTCACTTACATGTATTTATTTCATTTAGCTCAAACAGAAATAATATGGCATGTGGATTCTTACCTGCCCCCTTCAAATTAGCCAATCTTGAAATCCAAAATGGCTTTCTGAATTATATCTGGGTCTCTCCAGGTATTTTCTGGAATAATATTGCTTTATATGTAGGAAAGGTATGCAAATATTCAATGTCTACTTTGGATTTTAAACTAATTTTACACTTTTCTCAGGTAAAAAAAAAAGGCATAGCGCAAAAGTTATTTTAGATGTGGAGTTGTGCAAACCCTTCAACACATTCCCAAAGGTGCCAGTCTTGTCCTTGTAACCAGTTTCAGAGCATTTTAGTTGTTCAGCATAATTTGCACCCTGATTGCAGTACTTTCACTGAGGCCGAGCTTCTTTTCTTTATTATTTTTTTCCTTACCTTGAAACTAGTTTGCCATTTCAAAGTAAAAAGGAACTACTGCCAAAATATGATGGTGTTTTATCCTCTACTTAAATTATAACCTTCTTTCAAATATTTACTCCATTTTATGGGTCCCAGTTTGATCATGGATGGAGGCAAGTGCATCCTTAAAGAAATAAAAGTTGAGTCTGCATTTTCTAGAGAACTTTTAAAACTTCACATTTGAGCACGGTGTTTCTTCCTGACATTAATTGGGCAGCAAATTAACTTTTCCTTCCCTTTCTGTTTTGTTTTCTGCTTCCAGTGACAGTGGTGCTGTTTGCAGCTCTGAGGCGGCAGCGAAAAAAAGAGCCTTTGATCATTTCCAAAGAGGACATCAGAGATAACATTGTCAGTTACAACGACGAAGGTGGTGGAGAGGAGGACACCCAGGCTTTTGATATCGGCACCCTGAGGAATCCTGAAGCCATAGAGGACAACAAATTACGAAGGGACATTGTGCCCGAAGCCCTTTTCCTACCCCGACGGACTCCAACAGCTCGCGACAACACCGATGTCAGAGATTTCATTAACCAAAGGTTAAAGGAAAATGACACGGACCCCACTGCCCCGCCATACGACTCCTTGGCCACTTACGCCTATGAAGGCACTGGCTCCGTGGCGGATTCCCTGAGCTCGCTGGAGTCAGTGACCACGGATGGAGATCAAGACTATGATTACCTTAGTGACTGGGGACCTCGATTCAAAAAGCTTGCAGATATGTATGGAGGAGTGGACAGTGACAAAGACTCCTAATCTGTTGCCTTTTTCATTTTCCAATACGACACTGAAATATGTGAAGTGGCTATTTCTTTATATTTATCCACTACTCCGTGAAGGGTTCTCTGTTCTACCCGTTCCAAAAGCCAATGGCTGCAGTCTGTGTGGATCCAATGTTAGAGACTTTTTTCTAGTACACTTTTATGAGCTTCCAAGGGGCAAATTTTTATTTTTTAGTGCATCCAGTTAACCAAGTCAGCCCAACAGGCAGGTGCCGGAGGGGAGGACAGGGAACAGTATTTCCACTTGTTCTCAGGGCAACGTGCCCGCTTCCGCTGTCCTGGTGTTTTACTACACTCCATGTCAGGTCAGCCGACTGCCCTAACTGTACATTTCACAGGCTAATGGGATAAAGGACTGTGCTTTAAAGATAAAAATATCATCATAGTAAAAGAAATGAGGGCATATCGGCTCACAAGGAGATAAACTACATAGGGGTGTTTATTTGTGTCACAAAGAATTTAAAATAACACTTGCCCATGCTATTTGTTCTTCAAGAACTTTCTCTGGCATCAACTACTATTCAAAACCTCAAATCCACGCACATGTTAAAATTCTCATTACTCTTAAGGAATAGAAGCAAATTAAACGGTAACATCCAAAAACAACCACAAACCTAGTACGACTTCATTCCTTCCACTAACTCATAGTTTGTTATATCCTAGACTAGACATGCGAAAGTTTGCCTTTGTACCATATAAAGGGGGAGGGAAATAGCTAATAATGTTAACAAAGGAAATATATTTTAGCATACATTAAAAGTTTTGGCCACCACATATATCACAGGTCACTTGAAATTCTTTCAGCTATCAGTAGGCTAATGTCAAAATTGTTTAAAAATTCTTGAAAGAATTTTCCTGAGACAAATTTTAACTTCTTGTCTATAGTTGTCAGTATTATTCTACTATACTGTACATGAAAGTAGCAGTGTGAAGTACAATAATTCATATTCTTCATATCCTTCTTACACGACTAAGTTGAATTAGTAAAGTTAGATTAAATAAAACTTAAATCTCACTCTAGGAGTTCAGTGGAGAGGTTAGAGCCAGCCACACTTGAACCTAATACCCTGCCCTTGACATCTGGAAACCTCTACATATTTATATAACGTGATACATTTGGATAAACAACATTGAGATTATGATGAAAACCTACATATTCCATGTTTGGAAGACCCTTGCAAGAGGAAAATTGGATTCCCTTAAACAAAAGTGTTTAAGATTGTAATTAAAATGATAGTTGATTTTCAAAAGCATTAATTTTTTTTCATTGTTTTTAACTTTGCTTTCATGACCATCCTGCCATCCTTGACTTTGAACTAATGATAAACTAATGATCTCAAACTATGACAGAAAAGTAATGTAAAATCCATCCAATCTATTATTTCTCTAATTATGCAATTAGCCTCATAGTTATTATCCAGAGGACCCAACCGAACTGAACTAATCCTTCTGGCAGATTCAAATCGTTTATTTCACACGCTGTTCTAATGGCACTTATCATTAGAATCTTACCTTGTGCAGTCATCAGAAATTCCAGCGTACTATAATGAAAACATCCTTGTTTTGAAAACCTAAAAGACAGGCTCTGTATATATATATACTTAAGAATATGCTGACTTCACTTATTAGTCTTAGGGATTTATTTTCAATTAATATTAATTTTCTACAAATAATTTTAGTGTCATTTCCATTTGGGGATATTGTCATATCAGCACATATTTTCTGTGTGGAAACACACTGTTGTTTAGTTAAGTTTTAAATAGGTGTATTACCCAAGAAGTAAAGATGGAAACGTTAAAAGAAGAGAAATGTAGTATTTTGGGTTACCTGATTAGAGTGAAAATTTTTTACAATCATATTATTCCTTGTGTCTTCTGAATGGTTTCCGATTTTATAATGGACTGCCCTATATAGTAACAAGTATTTCATGCTTGAGCTATTTCCTGCTTTCAGGGTTTCTTTTTTCTAGTTCTTCATACACACACATACACACACACACACACACACACACACACGAATGCAAACAAAAGGCTATATGAGGTCTTCACTCTAATGAATTGATATGTATCATAGTCACAGGTAAGTGTTGAAAAAAGCTTAGTAAAGTTAGAAGCCAGTTACTCATAGCAATAGAACAGCACCTTAATCACACGATTTACTGTAAAATTAAAGAGGTCTCTATCTGTATGTTTCATGTCATGTAACAAATTGAATCAAGGAATATAGTCCTGTAAAAAGAAAGGTATCATCTGAAGTTGAGGATTGACACTAGCAATTTCCAATGTTTAAAGGTAAGATCTGTGTTCTCCTAATAAGTAAAAGTAAGTAGTTCTATAGCAGAATATCTGAGATGTAATTGGCAAGGTATTTTATCCCTCCCTGAAGATGACACAGCATACCAAGAACAGGTTAATATGATTACTTATGGAAATAACTTTAATCTCTTATCATAAAAGCTGATGATGAAGTAAATTTATAGGAAATTGGATGATTTGAGACTGGGGCTAAATATTTAGTACCAGGGTATTGTAAGTATCAAGTTGGAGTGACGTTTTCCTATAATTCAGACTCTTTGACATCGTGGAACCAATAGGAGTCATAGTTCCATCATTCTCCAGCTTGGTCTCACTTCCTTCCCACCCCACCTGAGTATCAGGTCAAACATCATTGCATGCGCAGGTTTTTTTTTTTAATTGCTAGGTCCCAGGCAACATGAAAGATTACTGGAGAAAAAAATAATTTTCAGCTCAGTTTTTTCATTGTCTGTTTCCTAATTTTAGATGTTGGTGATGGGAAAGATGGAAGGAGAGTGGGAAGAAGTAAAATTTTAATATTTGTTTCAATCACTTTGAAACTAAAATTCGTTAAGCATAACCAGATTGTTTTTGTGGGTTGTTTCAAGGACATTGAGAGCTTTCTGATGATATGTTTTTGCCCTCTATTCAAAAGCAAGAGTTCCTTTAAACTACTAAGATATTCCCTAGAATAAGCTGAATTTAACAAAACATTGAGCCGTTGTTTAAAGCCCCTTCACTTCCTGGCCACTTACTTCTGAAAGGCCTAAAAAACATTTGTGCCCAAATAAGTAAATAAACCAAATGGGAAAGAAGCAAAGATTATTCCATAGAACCACAAGAGAGGGAATGTGGGCACGGTAAATAGATGTTTCTTTCAGAACTTTCCTGCCTTTACAGTTTGGGTCCATAAAGGGATGTTCAGCAATGAAATTACTCCCTTTTCAGATGGAACAAAACCTGCCCATTTAATTTTAACTCAGTATAAAAAACGTGTGGTTTAGTTTTTATTTTCAGCTCCCAAAGAGCTGAAAGTCTTAATTTTTTTTTTTTTTTTTTTTTTTGAGACGGAATCTCGCTCTGTCGCCTAGGCTGGAAATCAGTGGCGCGATCGCTGCTCACTACAAGCTCCGCCTCCCGGGTTCACGCCATTCTCCTGCCTCAGCGCCCCCAGTAGCTGGGACTACAGGCACACGCCACCACGCCCAGCTAATTTTTGTTGTATTTTTTAGTAGAGACAGGGTTTCACCATGTTAGCCAGGATGATCTCCATCTCCTGACCTCATGATCCGCCCGCCTCGGCCTCCCAAAGTGCTGGGATTACAGGCGTGAGCCACCGCGCCTGGCCTTAAAAATTGAATCTATAGCTTAGGCCATCCAAATTTTATAAATCCAAATTAACTTTAGAATGTTTCCATTACTTTCACTTTTACATATATAAATTTTAAGTGTCCTGATTGGCTGAACAATATCTCACATCAAATGCTTTGCCTGGAAATAGATATCCCACTGGGGATAGTGGTGTGTAAACTATGACTTGGACAATTCTATATACTCAAGCACCAGAAAAATTATGCAGTTGAAAAGAAAATCAAAGTTGATTCCTGGGTGCAAACTAAATATTCAAATCAGGTACTCATCCTTATCAGCTAAATTCATTTTCACCAGGAACAGACCACCAAATTAATTATTTTATCCTAATAACTAGTTTTGAAGCAGTGTAATTACTCTGGAAGAAGGCTCTAAAAAGTCATGATTCCCCTACTATTTCGAAATGTATCCTCTAACAAGGATCATTATAGTGTAATCTTAATTTTTATGTTTTATCAAGATGAAATCTTGTTTGAATTGTGACATTATAAAAGGGGACTCAAAAATCCAAGCAGTCTACTGTGTTTAAATTAACACCACAACCTTCCTTATCAGATTATAAGAGTAGAAAAATTAACACTTGGTGTGTGAATCTTCAGGAAAATGAGCTATTTCATAAGCTCAAACAAGCAGCTTCCTTTTCCAGAGAATATAGAATTATATTATGGTCTCCTTAAATGTTTAGTAGCTCTTACGGTCACAGCATTTTTAATCTCCCTATGGCATCTTTATGGAATAATTTTCTAAAGGGATAATTCTCTACTAAAAATATCAGACCCCGACCATATTTAATGTGGAGAGCAATACCCTCTTAGAAAGAAAATACATTGACTCATACACTTGTTAAAAGTTAATAAAGAAATAGCTCATTTTTAAAGCCGGAAGTTTACGGTCTCTGCATCGTCAATTTAATTTAAGCATTGCTGAGACAATCTTTAATCTACTCCTCTTTTTGTAGTACCTTATTTATGGTGCATTTTCATTTTTATTTGGGGGAAACGTTAGCCCAACAGAGCCGGCAGATGAAAGTGCGGAAAAGAGGTCAAATGGAAACAAAGGCTCTTACCCACTGGATTTCAGACAGGACTGAGGCACTTAGCCGAGGAGCCACTGGGTTATTAGATTAATTTCAAAAGAGCTTTTACAAGTTGCTTAATTCCTTTTTTTTTTTTTCAAAAACCCATGAACCACAAACTCAAATTTCTCCTCAAATGGGGTTAATCTGACAAATGAGGCATGGACCCAGCCTTGTGGAAAAAGCATTCCACGCTAATGAGATCTTGGTCTTTCTTGTGAGGCTACGTTATTTATGTAAATATGTCTGGAGGCACCTTCTCTAAGCTTTTAGTTTTCTATGATCTATTAGTTTAGTGTTTATTAAAGAATCAAATGTATAGAATTACTAGGCATTCGTGGGGAATGCTGTGTAGCAAATGTAAAACTGACCTGCTCGGAAGAAACGTAGGAACGCTTCAAACCTACTGTACTGTTTGGTTTGAGATTATTTTCATTGCTTTGAGAGTGAACTGCGTAAGATTAGGCCTTATAATAAATGCTATGTGCGTCTTCAGTAGTTCCAAGCTAAAGCAATTTGGCATTCTCCCACTGTGATTTGTGACTTTTAAACCCAGAAAATAAAAGCTTTTTGGTATTGATTGTTTTTAATTAAAAATACTTCCAAGTATAAATTGAAACGGATGCCACCCTTGAAGATTTACTGGCGGGAATGCTCACTCTTGTCGTTTTCCTCAGTATCGTTCATGTCTTTGGCAACAAGAACACCTGATGAAAGCAAGCAATGCTCAGTTCCCATCAACATTTCTAGTTAGGGGGATTCTCATAACCCCACAGTTTACCTGAGAAAGTTTTCTGTGTTAGAAGAATGGGGTCGAGAGTATTAACTTTTAGCTCAGTGTGGCCGGGCCTTTTGTTGCAGTCAAATGGCAAATACGCACTTCTTGAAATGGCTTCTTTTATTTGGTTTTGTTTTCTTAGACTTATAAATTTGAAAAGAATGCAATTTAAAAAGTGATTTCTCACAGAGTAAATATGCCTTTTGCAAATCAATTTTTGTAACAAGTTATTTATATGATATTACTTAATAAACTGGTTTTTTTCTAACTTGCTTTTTTTTCAGTTCTCTCAAACTATTGTTTGTAATCACAGATTTTTTAAATATACATGCTGACATACTTTATCTTTCTGAACCTGCTGTTTTAACCTCTCAGAGAGCTAACAAAAGCTGACTTGTTATACAATAATTAGCTTGTAAACAATAGTTTTTCCCAGCCAGCAATATATATCATTGGCACTGCCCTGCAGACTTCTTACTGCTGGGACATCAAGAATTCTACTATTATTTATGGAATTGCTTTATTGAGAAGAAAGCTGTTTATTTTCATGGTAATTGCTTTAGATTTAAAAAAAAAAAAAAGGACAGTTCTATATTTTTGCCCCTCCCAAATCTCCATCCATTATTTCACTCCCATAAAAACAATTGTCCCTGGGTCTCTGATTTAAAAAAAAAAAAAAAAAAAAGATAAAACAGCAGTCAGATCTGAGGAACATAAAAATAAAACCCTTCCAGCATTCTGATACTATGAGTAAATAAAATGTTTTTAGCATATTTAGAGCTGTAATATTTTACATGCATGTTCTTTTTTAAGCTGCCTTCTATTTCTACAGGGGCCATTTCATAATTTTTTTTAACTGTGAGAATGCATAGCTTTGCAAAGAAGATTTTCATTTATTCATTTGTTCCATATGTATTAGGCGCTCCACTGTGTGCCGCCAAATATTTGACAGTAAGTCAAATTGGTGTACTTTGCTTCCTCTCCAGAAGCTCATGGTATGCGGGGAAGAAATGAGATAAGCTCATCACCACAGTACACACTAGAAGGTGCTGTGGAGACATCTCATGAGAGATACTGATGAAAGTGTCCTTAGGAGGGAGAAACTGTTTCTGCCCAGGTAGAGGAGTGTGGGGGAGGCTTAGGAATCAGTAGGATTGAGATAAAGTGAGATAAGAAATCAAAAAGAATAACAGGGGAAAGAGAAAAGAGATTTCAAGCCATGTCACTGGTCTCCACTGAGGTCCTTGAAAGAGACTAGTCTTGGAAAAATCACATGACATCAGAACACAAGGATCACGAATGCCAAAGAAGATGACATTTGTTGTTTTGCTTTTGCTTTTGTTTTTGTTTTTGTTTTTGTTTTACCATTTAAAGTTAACTTGGTCAGAAACAGAAACCCACAGAAGGGAATGATGCAATTAGAAATATACTTTTTGAAGAACATGTACATTGTCCAGTAGTATGCACAGTGCTCTACAGCCAAGTCCCTCCCCACACCACCCCACCCTGGCCCCAACTCTGCAACACCACCAGGGTTATGGTACCCCTGAGGCAACGACAGAACAAATGAAGTCTGTAGGATTCTAGAAAACTTCCCTTACCTAATGGTAAGGTAGGCAGGGAGTGCAATGTGAGGTCTCAGACCTGCAAACATTTAGATAGAGTAAGCTTTTTCCCATCACCTGAACAAACCACTTCCCATAATAATTATATATTAGGGTAATTAACCTGGCGGCTGCAGCAGACAAAATCCAACATCTCCATAAAGTGTGTTCCTCACTATTGCAAAGTTCAGGGTGTTTGTAGATTTTTCTTCCCCGGTAGCAATGCCATCTGGAACACACTGCCTGCAAGGTGACCCTGACAAGGAGAATTCAGTCACATGGCCCCAGACTAACTAGGAAGAAGCAGGGAAATGTAGACAAGCACATGTGTATCCACTGAGCGCTAAGAGCTTCTGCCACATACAGCCTCAGTCCCTGTCAATCTTGCAATATCTTTCCCAAATTCCCCCTTTTCAGTCACCATAATAAACTACATTCCATAATAATCATGAGGGTGTTATTAATGGAGAAGGTAGGAAGTTGTTCACAAATTCAACCTTCAAGTTAAAAACCATTTTAAGAGGTGTTTGTCCACCATGCCTGACTCCGATGCCCATGGCAGACATTGCCAATCAATTGACATTCTTTCATGGATCACCTAGATATAACTCTAGAATCCCTAAAGGGAAGGCCCCAAGCAGCCACCCGTGGCAGCGTAATGTGACCTATGTGCCATCCCAACCCTAAGAGATGAAGTTTTCCAGTAAAAAACTTGTTTTCTTTCATTCTAAGTTTTGTTGACCACTCACCACCAACATTTGCAAAGAGCATTCTGGTCTTGGGATTGCCAAAAGTTTGGAATAATGAAGAAGCTGAAAAGCCTTGGCATATATCTTGATAATAAATCTGAACCATGAAGTAGGTATCTCTTTGCACAATTCAGACATTAATTTCAGCTTGGTTGAGACATCTCCCATCAGCGATACTCCTGAACTTTTACATTCATTCTACCAAAAATCATTTGAGAACCTATTCTGAGCCAGGCACAGATCAAGGTGATAGGGATTCAGGGTTAAACAGGACACACACCCTGTTTTGTGCACATTCTTCCATCAAAGACTGCCATGGTTTAATATCCTGTCATTAATCTTAATTCGCCTGACTAAACATTTTTTACTGAATTACATCCTGATTTTTTAGAGTACCTTTCTAGGTTTCATTTTCCTGAATTCAATACTTTTCCAAATATGTTATGAATAGATACAGCTCTTTAAAAGAAGTAGATTGTCTCCTACCTCTCTCTACAATATACTTATTCCTTTTTTAAAATGTCTTCCTTGACATATTAGATCATCTTATTGCTTCCTGAGCCATTTGGTCCGCAAACCTTAACTTTTTAACGGCGAATAATGTCATGTTTGCACGTTGGTTTTTTAAAAA
The DNA here is from genome assembly GCF_029281585.2 of Gorilla gorilla gorilla. Taxonomy (NCBI): domain Eukaryota; kingdom Metazoa; phylum Chordata; class Mammalia; order Primates; family Hominidae; genus Gorilla; species Gorilla gorilla. The sequence goes on from NC_073243.2 coordinate 76,929,296, forward strand.
GCCTCCTTAGAGTCAGTAAAGGATAGGTTTTATTAAAGCTTTTCACTTTGCTTAGCTGCCTGATAATAATGCCTTACTTTTATACAGCACTTTAGAATAACTGTATCTATATTACTTAATATAACTCTCACGAAAGCTCTGTACAATAGGTTCTAACATTCACAAAGAAAGTGGGGTCATTTGCCTTTAAGTCCCCATCACAGGAATTCGAATTAAACTCACTTCTTTTAACTCAGACTCTGCGATCTGCCATCGAGCCCCACATTTTTCACTTTGAATGCATAGTCCAATCCTATCCATTTATGAGAATATTTATTGGGAGAAAAAAGGATACTTTTTTTCCTTTATACAGATTCAGATGATGTCGGACACTGCTGATGGCTGCAGCCTCAAAGATATTCCTCTCCGTAAGATCAGTCCAAAGCCTCTCTGAAGAAAAAAAAAGAACCCGAAGAGCAAAATTCTGCTATTAACCCCAATTACCTAGCTGATTCCTATTATAAAAACAGAGCAGTATTCCTAAGGAAAAATATCCCCAAGACACATAAAATTCCACCTAAGACTACAAAAGCTCTAATTGCTTTTATAAGAATAAGCTTGACACTGTTGAACTGCAAATATCAGATTGTAATGAGCCCTCTGAAGGGTGGGAGTGCTCTGTGAAAGGTGAGGTAAAAGGAGAGGAATTAGGACTCGCTGTATCTTCTTAGGTGATTTAGACTCTGACTGAAGGAGTAGTTGTAGGGGAGGAAGGGAGTCTTGCTGTGTCCCTGAGCAGCTATGGAATCCACTTCTGCCCCCCAGAAATCCCCAGAAAACCCAACTGCTCAGTTAGGTGGGTGTCCGCGTGGCAGAAAAGCAGCCACAAATTTTTGTTTCCAAACTAGAAGACACATACTTGCCTAATTTTTCTGTAATGGAACTTAATTTCTGTGTTAAACCCTGGTTCCTCTGAGGAGCAGAAACTCAACTTGAGTCATATAGGGTTTCTTTCCACAGTCGTCACTGATATTACAGGTAAGTTCTAAGGGACTAAGGTGATGTCAGGGGTTGAAACTTGGAGGAAGAAGAGACATAGTCAAAGCTTAGAGCTAATCTGCTAAGAGAGCTAGAAGGAGGAGATGGATTCCAGAAAAAAATATGGTAATTCTCTATCTTAACCCTCCCTGTCTGTCCTCTCACCCGTCACAAAATGAGAAGACAAGTTTATTGATCAGAAATTTGTTTATGTTATTGCCATTTTTTTCTTATTCTCAGAAGGTCAGGATCAAAAGCTTAAGAAAGATACCTGATTCTTTCCTGACTTATGGTTTTGGCAGAGATCCAGAAAGAGCTGACAGTTATCTCAGAATGCCACTATTTCCAATCTAATGCTAATTTATGACAATGTTTTCTTATGTTTTACTACCTCAAGCATTATTAAATGTATTCAGTTATAGTATTAAAATATATTAAATAGTATATTAAGGATTGAGCCCATTTTCACCAATTTTTGAACATCTCTTATGCGATAAGTACTTTACTATCTACTTTAAGTGAAAAATATATTCTGTCTTTATCATAAATCAAGAAGAAAATGACAAACTATTTTTTATTTATGAATACATTTATGTAAAAATCCTGCAAAGTTACAAAAGTTAAATCGCAATTAAATATGTATTTAGTAAGTAATTTATACTGAAAACAATAAATGTGTTAAATCCAGATTGTTCAGCTCCCTTTTGGTCTGATACGGTTTGACTGTGTCTACGCCCCAATCTCATCTTGAATTGTAGTTTCCATATTCCCCACATGTGGTGGGAGGGACCTGGTGGGAGGTAATTGAATCATGTGGGCAGTTACCGCCATGCTGTTCTCATGATAGTGAGTTCTCACGAGATCTGATGGTCTTATAAGGAGGTTTCCCCCCACCTTCACTCTGCACTTCTCCTTGCTGCCACCATGTAAAGAAGGATACGTTTGCTTCCCCTTCCACCATAATTATAAGTTTCCTGAGGCCTCCCCAGCCATGCTGAACTGTGAGTCAATTTAAACCTCTTTCCTTTATAAATTACCCAGTCTCTGATATGTCTTTATTGGCAGCATGAGAACAGGGTCCAAAGCATTTACCTTAAAAGAGTTTGGCAAAATAAAATTATACAAATGATAGCTATCAAGTGAGAAAAGGTTGAGGGACAGATTGGTTTGGGCATTAGACCTGAGCTGGGCCTCCAAAGAGCACGAGAACCTACAGCAAAATCACCAGAATGCCCTCTAAAGTGCAAATTCCCCAGTCCAACTCCAGAAATAATCAGGGCTGTTTTATGCACTCCACAGGCCTTAGGCATTCCTAAGGGATGAGGAGGGAAGTTCTAATATTTTTAATATGTTAATATTTTATACGGTTTTTAAATTGTATTTATTTATTCATTTAAATATTTAATATTTTAATATCTGCATATACTTTACAACTTACCCGTACCTGTTGGATGCAAAGCATGGGCTTGTCTTGTAAATAATAAAGGGATTAAAACAGGTGCCCTTTCTGGAAAAGGTTGCAAGTTTCTAATTAAAATACTAGGAGTAGTTCACACACATTTATTTAAAACCTCAGATGAAGCTTCCCACAACCCCACATGTTTTTTCAGAACTTTTCTGGCTACTTTCCCTGCATATATCAGTCAATAAGTAGATTGAAATCCCTCTAGAATTGATTCACCAGTCTTCCTAAGCATTTGCTTCTATTTTTCTCTTTTTAGAGTCAGCTGTTATTCTATGAGCCTCGGCTGGGGAACTCCTCTCTCACAGGGCCCAATCAGAATTCCACTTCAATTAGCTTAATTGGAGGAAGACGCAACCACATTTTCAATTAAAGTTCTAAACAGGCTATTAGAACAGACTATTTTTGTCTTCCAGATTAAGCTCTCCTAATAGTCATTTTTTAAAAGGTAAAAATCTTAAAGGAGAAAAAGTGGTCACAATTAGATCAATTACTGCTAGTAATCATTTCTCCTAGTAACGTTGGGTCTTTTCACTTAGGTAATTTGGAAGTAAGACACTTACTCATTTTTTATTAACTTTAATTTTATTAAATTAATATATTGTTTAAAATGCCAAATAGTTCTTCAAAGCTTATGGCAAAAACTTTCCACTCCACTTCCAACTTGTTACGCACAGATACCCAGTTTGACTCTTCAAGATAGCGCTTCTATTATTGACATCCGTGTTTCTAAATAACAGGAATCATTAGAAGCTACCATTTTCGTAGGCGAAAGGGGGTTAATATCAACAATTTTAGATGGTTCAACTTAACACTACTAGTTCTGGGGTTTATAGTGTTGACTATTGTCTACTGACTTCTCACTATGGAGAGTAAGGATTTAGACTACCTACAATATTCCCAACACCCCTCCCCCCCACTGCCCACCTCTCTCTCTCTAAAATACACACACACAAACACACACACACACACACTCACTCACTCTTCCCTCATCATTCCAATATAGTTATAGCACAATTGGTAGTTCAACATTGAAAGTTTCTATTATGATCTATGTAAATATTGTTCACAGTTGAGCCTTATACTGCACTATAATTTCACTTTCTTCCTTGTTCCACTTAATTTTTTCCTGAAATTAACTGCCTCTTTTTTTAATTGCTTACTTTTCTATAAACCTGTCATAATTCAGACATAAACCTCCTGACATGATCCTTAAATCCCTCTCAACCATGTAAGGGAATCTCAGCTTGGTTTTTATAATTGTTTTTGTTTGCAATAACACTCTCCATCTCTTTGAAGTCATAAAAATGTTTTAATGTTTTTGTCTGCCCCCTGCTGCTTATCTGTTTTGTTTTATTGGGTTGGTTTTTTGTTGTTGTTGTTTCCTGAGTTTCTTTTCTGTTTGCTTTGGTCTTTGTATTCTAGATAAGAAGTCTTCCTCAACTGTCTGGTGATCTTTAGCTGTCTTTTCATAGTTAATAGTGAGGTACCAAAAAGCTAATTAAAAACTCTATATGTCAGCTGGCAGGCCTCACAATAGAGTGATCAAAGGAAACCGATGGTTTCATTGGGACACCCAATTGCCAGGATTTGTAAATCTTTCGTTTTGGATCCATTGGTTTCCCCTGAGAAGATTCCTTCAATCTCCTTTCTAAGGGTGTAATTCTGGCTACCAGAACTCGGAGAGCTTTGCAGGGGATCCCAATGTTCAAAACATAGATTTTCACTTAATCTACCTTTGGAGTGCAGCTCTTTCCCCTACTCACAAATGCCTGATGTTCCTGCATGTGGGTCCTCTTTTGATTCTGCTTTTCTGGAGAGTAAATCTCCTACCTTCTGCTGGGATGGGGAAAGAGTCGTGAATAAAGTCATCCAGCTGTGCAGGGTAGGGAAGAGGATCTGAGATCTAACTGCTCCTTATACAGATTTGTAGTCAATCTGTTTAAGCCGCACTCCACATCCTGGCAATCAGAGGCACGTGGCATCTCTGACTCCTGACCTTGTCTGAGTTTTGCATTATGAATCGACTTGCTTCTTATTGGATTCCCATTCCTGTGCTAGCAATTAGGCCTCAGTTTCTCCATTCTGCTAGGTAAGTTGCTATTCATTTATCCTTCTTTCATCGTTTAAACTTTTAGAGACATAAGAAGAGGCGAGTGCAGTAATTGAAACAAGAGGTGAGAATGGCCAGCACTAGCACGGTGGTAACAGCAATTTGAGTTTTACATTCATGGATTCACAAGAGATTTTAAATGAGTTTGTGGTTTGACTACATTGTGGACCATCCTGCATGTTTCTGAAGTGAGCATTTATGTAGCTTGTGATGCTATTATACAGAGGGTCTAGGAAAAAGAAAATATTTGAGGGAAAGATAATGTGTTCAATTTGAGCATGCTAAGTTTGAGACATTTATGCAACATTCAAGAGAAGTCAAGCAGCAGCTGAATACATAGATTTGAAGTTTATGGTAACCAATTTGGAATGTAGATGTAGCTTTGAGAATCAGCAACATAGGGATGATAATTTCAGGCAGAGGAGTGGATAAGATTGTGCAGGGAGAGTCCTTAGGGCATGAAGGGAAGAGGGACAAGACAAAACCTACCAGAACACCCATATTTAAGGAATAGACAAAACCAAAAGAACTTGCTATGTAGACTGAGAAATATTTACTCAAGAATTAGAAGAAACGCAGGGAGACTTGGTGTTTCCAACTTTAGAAAGAGTTATAATAAAGATGGAGAGTTAGCCCAGAGGTCAACTAAGCTAAGGACTGAAAAGTTTCCAGTGGACGTAAAGAAAGGAGGTAACTGAAGACCTTGGCTGCAGCAATTGCAGTGGGAGATGATAGGACCTCAGCCAAGTTGCTATCGGTAAGGGTGAGAAGTCGGTGAGCTTTTCCAACTCTCTCTGGCAGTTAAGAAGCGGTGAAAGGAAGGGTGCTGGAGAAGATGTAAGCTACACATCCTCTAAGATGATAGATTTGGAGTCAGGAGGTTTTGGTGTTCTGTGGAGAAGCAGGCATAGTTACCCCTATGGAGAAGAAAAGAGATGACTGAGAAAGAGAAGGCTTTCCAGATAGTATTAAGGACCAAGTTGGTGTTCAAGACCATGAATTTGCAGTAACCCTTATCTCTATCCTAATGTGATTAAGACTTGAATCATCTCCTTTTCTCCAAAAATGTGAAAGATGTAATGTGATATAAAACCATTCACCTTTCCATTAAACTTGTAAGCTACATAAAAAATGTAGGGAAATAGTAATAACATATTTTTATAGAACAATTCAGTGACATATTCGACAATGTTAAAAATTCAGTCTCTTGACAATCTAGTTCACAGTTTGGAAGATCATGTTTCTTCTCAGAAAAAGCCTATAAATGCTTCTCTTAGACAACCTATCTGATTATTCCTGCTTCCTTAGTTTCAAGTGTTCTTAGAGAATAAGTAGGTTGCAATATGTACAAAATCCACTCTTCTAATCATGAGATCCCAATGTTGCTTTGCATCGACACCTTTTGATTTAAATCTGTATTATTGTCTTAGGAAACAGAGGACCTCTTTAAGCAAGTCAGACTTATCTTCTTTCACTTGGAAATTTTTTAAAGCATCAGTTCTTGGGGTCCTCTATTCACAATCAAATTTGCCTAGGTCTACATTCTCCATACAAGAGTGTCCTTAAAATTGTCCCTGGTCGGGCCGGGCATGGTGGCTCACGCCTGTAATCCCAGGACTTTGGGAGGCTGAGACGGGCGGATCACGAGGTCAGGAGATCGAGACCATCCTGGCTAACATGGTGAAACCCTGTCTCTACTAAAAAAAAAAAAAAAAAATTTTTTAAATTTAAAAAATTATCCCTGGTTATCAGTGAGTAATATATAATATGTCTTTTGGGGAACTAAGTTGTTAAAGGGATGCCTAGTGTCATGTTATTACTGTATATAAGGAACAGCTTTCATCACCATTTTCAATAATCAGGCTCCTTTATTTCTGCTTTGTTGGTAAAGCCTTCTAAGAAATGATACATATATGGTCAATATGATACCGCATACATCTTTGTTATCCATCAATGTATCTGCTATGTTACATGCACAGTAGGCTTCCAATGAATATTTATTGAATACCTGAATAAGCAAATTTTTCTCTTTGAAGAATACTCTTTAATAACTATTCTTCAAGAATGTCAAGCTGTGTCTAAAAGTAATCAAGTGTGACAATTGTAATATTTCCCTAAGCTTTTATACCTTAAATTTTGCACGCTTTCACATTCACTTTCAGGTAGCAAGTGCATTGAGCATCTTTTTCATGTTTGCAATGATTCCACATATTACAGATTCTCAGTGTCGAGCGATCGCATGCATTGACCTTGAAGTTCCCAGATACATTATTGGATAGTGACTCAGGAAAAGACATTAAATTTTTCTGTGTGTTGAATATTGCAGCTGGGCTTCTTAATCGGGAGAAAAAAGGTTGAGTACCTGGGGGACAAATGTTATATACACACTGAAAGACAGTGTTCATCTCTTTTGAATACATGACAATGGAGAGGACAGTGGTGCTGAGCAAACATAACGTCAAGGGATTAGTGTGGGCCATGAAAAGACACTGCACAATCAGTGCTGAGGGGGAAAGTCTCATCCAGAAGCTTTGAAAATATTGTTTAAATCTGTCAAAAGTTAGGTTAATTTTTTAAAGGATTTGGAATTAATTGCTTTCTGAATTTGTATCTCTTTGTAGAAAGAAAACATTGTGGGCCGGGCACGGTGGCTCACACTTGTAATCCCAGCACTTTGGGAGGTGGAGATGGCCGGGTCACCTGAGGTCAGGAATTCGAGACCAGTCTAGCCAACATGGTGATACCCTGTCTCTACTAAAATACAAAAATTAGCCAGGTGTGGTGGCAGGTGCCTGTAATCCTAGCTACTCGGGAGGCTGAGGTACAAGAATCACTTGAACCTGGGAGGTGGAGGATGAAGTGAACCAAGATTGTGCCACTGCACTCCAGCCTGGGCAACAGAGCAAGACTGTCTCAAAAAAAAAAAAAAGAAAGAAAGAAAAAAAGAAAACATTGTTCCAAGCACGGCAGTGGCTCATGCCTGTAATCACAGCACTTTGGGAGGCAGAGGAGGGAGGATCACTTGAGGCCAGGAGTCTGAGACCAGCCCAGGCAACACAGCTAGACGTCAGGATGATCTATTGTTGGGGTGAGGGTGTGACAAAGAGTGACAATTGAGAATCAGCAGCTAAAAGTTCCCACCCAGAAAAAAAATTCTTTAATCACTGGTTTAGGTGAAAATAATGATTTTCCAAATGACAGCTAATGGAATGTAACACTTTTTACACATACAAACTGTTTTGTTTTCAACTTACTCTCAACCTCCCAAACACCCCAGACATTTAATGTAGGGTTTGCTTTCAGTGTATTTTGGCACTAACTTCTCTTTGTTTCTGGATCCATTTATTCAATTGTTTCTGAAAGCATTTGTTGTGCACCTGCTCCATGTATCCTTCTTTGCAAAGCTCTGTCAGAGATAAAAAGAAAGCAGCGTTCTTGCTTATCCTAGAAGAGTTGTTAAATATTTTCATGCTGGGAATGGCTCAGCATTGCTCATTAAAAATGGCTGTATATACCCTCACCAGTGAGAAGAAGAAATTACTTGATTCCCCTACCTATTTTACCCATAATGAATGCTTTGCTAACTAGCCTGTTAGGTGGCTTGAGTTAATAAACCCCCAAGGAGAAATTAGTAGGCTACCTTTCCATTTATGGAACTGGATACATTGAATGATGCTTCTAAGTATTTCAAGGTATTTAACTTTGCATAATTTTGCATGGAGTGAGGAAAGAAAAACAGCTAAACAAAAAGTATTGCTTCCCATTTGTAGTACAATTTTAAAAATTAGAATAGTCCAAATTGCTAGTGTTCTTCCTTTATCATATGAATTACCAATTCTTTCATATTATTAGAGGAAAATTATTTAAAAATTAAATTTTTAAGTATTCTATTGATACAAAAATAGTACTTGATGAAGCTAAAAGTATAATCTTTTGACATATCGTTTGATTATTAACTTCTTGTTTCTATATTTTCTATAGGAGAAAACTTTGTATTTTTAGATAATTTTCCAATTCAGAGGAAAACAATATACCCTAAGTGTATTGCTAGAGCAGTGGGTTTTGTTTGTTTCTGAGACAGGGTCTCGCTCTGCCACCCAGGCAAGAGTGCAGTGGCATGATCACAGCTCACTGCAGTCTCGACTTCCCAGGCTCAGGTGATTCTCCGGCTCTAGCCTCCCAAGTAGCTGGGACTACAGGCGCACGCCACCACACATGGCTAATCTTTTATTTTTTTTGTAGAGACAGGGTCTCACTATGTTGCCCAGGCTGATCTCAAACTACTGAACTCAAGCGATACTCCCACTGTGGCCTCCCAAAGTGCTGGGATTACAGGCATGAGCCACCATGTCCAGCCTTAGAGCAGGGTTTTTATTATAACTTTCATAGTGTTCATTTGATTAGAACACTAAATGATATTACTAACAAATCTGCATCAAATATTTTTCTCAAGTATCAAAATAACTGGTAATTAAGCAGCATACTTAACGAACAGAGTTCATCATCCTTTGAAAATGTAAAACCAAATATAATTAAATACACAATTAAAAGGACATAAACCCTACATTTTTTAATTTTGTTTAATGTTTGTTTGATTGCTTATTACAAGCAAAGTACTCACTAGAAATAGAAAAAAATTAATAAGACTTAAAAATGTTTATAAGCTGGTTGGAGAACCAAACAGATAAACCAGTGAATACAATTCAGTGTTATTGTAGTCACCTGGTGAGGTATCTGTCAAGTCTTGGTTCCCCAATAAATGACAATCCCACCCCAGCATGATTCGGTTCTTTTACCCATACCTCGTTAGACAAATGCGTTAGGTAGGTCAAGTTTGTTTCCCTTAATTACACCCAAACAAAAGTTGACTAAGAAAACGATGATGAGTAGTGGTTTGGGGTGCAAACAACAGGCAACAGGCAGATCCCAGAGCACCATGCTCCAACACCAATATGCTGGTAGCAGAGGGAAGTGCGTCCTGTCCTCCATCTCCAACATGCAAAAGCTGCTCTAGCTGAGTAGAAGTTGGTGACAGCAGATCAAGTCCAAAGCACCACAGGTGGGACAAAGTCCCTGCCTCACTAGCTACCAAAGAAGTGAAGGCTCCTCAAGGAGGCCACCCACTCCCCAGTGTTCCCTCTGTCTGGACTCAAACTAGCATTATGTGAACTGCATTGCTGCCTTTCCTGCCATTAGACTCCTGTTGGGTCAAACCTATAAACCTCAGCATCTCCACAAACTCAAATTTCAAAGGAGATAGAGGAGTAATTGGACCACCTTTCCCAGACAACTCTGTGTTTCCTATGCAAATTGCCCTATCTGCTTCAAAGCTGGTTATCCCCTAAGACAACGACAAAGACTGAGTTATACTTTGGGTCCTGGGCTGGACCCTGTCTGATACAAATCTGCACAACCCTGGTCTAAATCAAGGGTCTCTCTGCCTGTTGGGAAAGTGGTTGCCAGGGTCTCTGAGTAATGAAGGGGAAAGAAGCCCTAGGGTACTCAACTTTCTAAAAATGTAGGGGATTGTGAGGGAGAAGTGTCAGTGTCTCACCCATAAAACCCTTTTGAGAAGAGATGACATTCAAATTGAGTCTTCAGGTTGAATAGCAACGTTTCAGATGGAGTTGGCAGAGTAGCCTTCCAAGCACAGAGTAGTGAAAAAAAAGTTTCATTGTAGTAAAGGCAAGTCATTTAGTGTAACTAGAGCCAATGATTAGTGTGGAAATGTTGAGTTGGAAGCACAATGCCAGGGTGTTTGAATTTTCTTCCGCAGGCTGTAGGACGTCCTTGAAGGAGGTAGAGTAGAAAAGTGACATAATCAAATTAGGGATCTACAAAGTTTAAAACAAGAGCAATTTAGAGAATTAAAGTAAAGCTCTGAGTTAGAAGGCTGTTATAGTAATTTAATCAAAATGTAATGAGAGTTTCTAAATAAGACCACTCAGTGAGAATAAAAAATAGGGGAGGCATTTTGGAAGGATATATGCCAGAACTCATTGACTAACTGAGGGTGAGGAAGAGGGAGAAGAGAAGGCTAGGATGACCACTGGCTCTAGTGACTGTGAGAACAATGAGCAGGTGTGAAGAAAAAATATGTCCTATATCGGTTTTACCACTTGTTTGCCAAGGTGTTGTAATGTTCCCTGATTTCTTTCCATCCAAAATTCATCATCAGCTTTCTCTGTGGAGTATATTAAGCTAGTGAGTGATGTTTATGCATTAGTTTTCCATTGCTGTGTAAAAACTGCCATGGACTTAGTGACTTAAAACAATACCTGCTTATTAGCTCACATTTCTGTAGGTCAGAAGTCTGGCACATCATGCCTAGGTTCCTTGCTCAGGGTCCCACACTCATGGGATCAGCTGGGCAGGGCTCTTCTCTGGAGGTTTGGGGAAAGAATCTGCTTCAAAGTTCATTCAGATCTTTGTCAAAATCTTGCAGCTGTGGGACTGAAGTTCCCATTTACATGCTGGCTGTCAGCCGAGGAGGAGTGTCAGCTTTCAGAGGCTACCTGCATTCCTGGGCGTGTGGCCCCCTCCATCTTCAAAGCTAGCAGTGGTGTGCTGAATCCTCATGATGCAAATCTCTCTGACTTTCTATTCTCCCACCAATCAGAGAAAATTCTGCTTTTAAAGGGCTTGCGTGATAAGATGAGGCGCACCCAGGTTGTCTCTCTTTTGGTATGTACCGCGACATCACAGGCGTAACACAATGAAACAAAGGCCACAGGGGCCATCTTAAAACTCGGCCTATCACACCTTCTAAACACAAAGCTAAAAGAAGTGATTCTCCTCCAAGGCCTGGTGGTATGAAGAGGTATATTAAGATCAGAGTAGAGAGTTCAATTAAAAAATAGAATCAGAGAGCCAGATGGAGAAGTCAATGTGTCTCTGAAGAGAAGATCCAAAAGCAGAGGCTGCAAGAACGATGAACAAGAGCCAGGAATCTGAGTCCAATAAGTCAGGATAAAAGGGAAAGAGGCAAGCTTGAGGTAAGATGGCGACTTGAACAAAGTATATCACCTCCTGCCCGGCCCCTTGTGATAGTGACACAATGATTTTGAAAATGGTGAAAAAGTTCTGTCAACACTTGAACAAGGGAAAATTCCCCCACATGTCATAACTTCAAAGAGTTACAGTTGAGGTGGAACAAGATGATAATAAGTACAGGAGGTCTTGGGGAAACCCCAGCAACATCCTCCAAGTTGGAAGGCCACATATCAAAGAAAAGGACAGATGGTGGAGCAAGCAGGAAGCATGTCCCAGGGAAGCACAATTACTTGGAAGCAACTATGCCATGACCCCGAGAGTGCAGGCTGACCTTCCTAATGGAGAGTTGGTGGCTGCTGGGCTGGATGATGTGACGGGCGGAAGAAACTGGAAAGAACGGCCACCACTTGTTCCCAGAGTAGAAGGTTGAGCCACATCAAAATCTTGGACATAGATATTTGGCCCCTGGAAAACAGTCAGCAGAGATTCAACATGTAGATAAATGCTTAGAACTGAACTCATTTCATTGCTACCTGTACTCCTTTCATTAGTCCCGGGGACAATCACAACCTTGATGGGGACTCATCCAACACTCTGTCTCCTCAGCTGATAGCCAGTTAACTTCTCAGAGCTCCAGGCCATATTCCGACTGTTTCCTCAGCATCTGTACTTTTGCTGCACCTAGCCCTCTCAAACACAGCATGTCCAAACTTGCCATCTCCCTCAGAACACTCCTGGTCTCCTTCAGGGTTTTATATAACAGGAAAATCATCCTCCAGCCTTTCTGTTTGTGAACACTCAAAACCTAGGTGTCATCTGTAGTATATCCTTTGCTCTCATTTTCATAGCCAAGGTGTCACCAAAGTCCAGATATATTGATCTCTTAAATATCTTCCTAATTCATGCTCTCCACGACACCCTGATCCAGATAACACCGTTTCTAGCTTGGAGTAACTTCCCAACTGGTCTTCCTATATCTGCTTTCATCCCGCCAGTCCATTATACTGCAGCCAAGGAGATCTTTTCAAATCGTAAATCTGAGTGCTTCACTCCTGCCTAAAACTATTTGGCGTTTTCCCATTGCCTTTAGGATGGAGTAGCAGTTCCCCAACATAGGCTACAAAACTCTGCCTGGTGAGGCATGTGACGTGCACTCTGCCCTCTCTCACTGCACTGGCCTCTCTTTTCCTCCAACACACTCGCCCCAAAAGTTCTCTGTACATGCTATTCCCATTCTTGGGATGCTGTTTTCCATCCCAACTTAATTTACTTCTTACTCATCCTTCAGATCTCAGCTGTGTTCACCCAGTTCCCTTCATTTTATTCACACACTATACCACATAACTTTCCTTCATCTATCATTTATCACATTGCAATTACACATTTCCTCTGTGCTGACTTAACATCTGACCACAGTAGACTGGAAGTTCCATAGGGGCTGGAAGTTTTTCACGTTGTGTTCCCCTTTTATTGCCATCACCTAACACAGCACCTGGCAGGGAATAGATGCTCAGTAAATATGTATTGGTCCAATGAATGAACGATTTACTGAATGAATGTGTTTCATCTAATTCTAGAAGAGGGCCAGACAGGCTCTACCATACTTGGGTTTTTGTGTATTTGTCTTCCATTTCATACAGCTTTATGTTAGGATTTTGATCTAATTGTTTTTAGCATTTAACTGACAATGACAGACCATTATGGATTGTAAACTTTGTAAGCTTTTTCATTACAAGTGCCTTTTTCTCATTCATTAGTTTCTGCCCTCATTTCAGTCTTGGATCTTGGATAATATTAACATTACAATCCCTGATTCCTTTTTGTTTCCATTTGCCTTGGTTTGTTGTGGGACTTTTTTTGCAGGGGTACAAGAGTTCACCTACCTTTGATTTTCAACCTTGCTGAGTCGTTTTTTTTTTTTTCTTTCTCTCAAAATCTCAACAGATTGTTTCCTCCACTTGCATTTATTAATCTGATCATATCTTTGGTCTTAGCGCTAAACTTCACTGTTGTTTTATGTTTTTAATACCTACATTGTCTTATATTTTCCTATGTGATCTGATTTCTCTATTTTGTTTTTGTGTGGCTTTCTGTTTATAATCAATTTTTAGTTTTTAAATGTTATACGTTTGAATAATACATTTAAACAACCTGAAACAGTATCCATACAAAATTCCTCAAAAGGAGATGAGGAAATTCTCATGCACACCTCTCCTCTCAAATTTATACACCCCTCCGTATACTGATTTGGCCAGTTATATTGTTGTTTTCTATTATTCTGGTGTTATCTTTATGCATTAAAATAATGCACTTACACCTTCATCATTTGAATTATCAGTATTAGAATTTCTCAAGCTCCATAATGAAATATTGAATAAGACGAAATGAAATGGACACTTCCTCCCATCTCTACTTCCTTCTGACCTCTTGACTATTGTACTAACATCATTATTTCTAACCTCTTGACGACTAAACTAAGATTATTATTTCTATTCGGTTACGATTTTTAACATTCATTCTTTTCTAATGCCCTAATTCCCAGTTGTTTAGACTTGGTGCCATATCTAAATAGTTTCAGTACTCACATCAGTATTCTCATTTCCTATTCCTGAGCTCAGCATTTTCATTAATCTTTTATCTCTTGGTTAGCTGGATTTCAGAGTTAAGTAGATTATTTTTTTTTGCCAAAAAAGAAAGCTAATGTGTACCATATTTCCTGAGTGCTTTTGTGTGTCAAATTAATCTGTTTTCTAATACTTGAATGACATTTAACCGAGTACAGAAGTCTCAGAACACATTTTCTTTCTCCCAAAGACTTTGTAATGATTGCTTCACCATTTTCTAGTATTGTTGCTATGAAATTTAATACCAACTTGGTTTTCCCTCAATATAGGTGAATTACCTTATTGTCTGGTTTGGTTGTATTCATTTATTCAACAAATATGAGTTGAGTGTCTATTATGTAATAGGTACTATCCCAACTGCTAGGTTTATATCAGATTCTGTATTCTTGACGCCCAACAACTTTACCATTATCAATTGTCCCAAGGCAGGAGGCCATGGTATGCACCTTCAATCCACAGAATCAAGTCTTCTTTTATAGCAGCAATTTTTTATAGCATTAAAATCTTTTCGAGGGGGTCTATTAATTCTGTTCCCTTCTTCATGAAAAAGTATTTAAAATTGTATTCACTTCATGACTAAATTCACCTTTGGATGTGTATTGTCTATTTGCCTTTATTTTGTTTTTTACTCCACTCACCCTACTTGCTTTTGTGGTCTTTCTTTTTTGCTTTCTAGCTGTCAAATACCTGTACATGAGTCTATGCTAGATTCTTTCTCATTATGACTTTTTTTTTTTTTTTTTGAGACAGGGTCTCACTCTGTTGCCCAGGCTGGAGTGTAGTGGCGCAGTCTCGATTCACTGCAACCTCCACCTCCTAGGTTCAAACGATTCTTGTTCCTCAAGCCTCCCAAGTAGCTGGTACTACAGGTGCATGCCACCAACCCCAGCTAATTTTTTTACTTTTTGGTAGATACAGGATTTCACCATGTTGGCCAGGCTGGTCTCAAACTCCCAACCTCAAGTGATCCACCACGGGATTACAGGCATGAGCCACCATGCCCAGTCACATTATGACTCATTTTTAAACAAGGGAAGCTCCATCTTGTTCAGTTTTTTGCTCAAGAGTTGTATGAGGAAGGAAAAGGGAAGAGAGAGCCAGGTCTACAGGAGTAATATTGTCCTGGATGACTTTCTCATCTACTCTGCTGTGCCTTTGCTGCAAGGACATTTCTCCTCCCAGTGACCCACATTCCTTCTAAGAATGAGCAGAAGGTTTCTGTGGCTCACAGTGAAGCCCCATAAGGTTCTAGTTCTCTGTACAGTGACTTGGCATTTATTTTCATTCTCCTCAGCTGACATGGATTTACTGATCAAAGGTGACTCCATATCCAGAGCAGAAATGCCCCAGGGCATGGAGGTTAAGAGGACAGGCTTGGCATTTGAATCCAGGCTCTGTAACTGACTTGTAAAATTGGGATAATAATAGTACCATCCTCATAGAAATTATCTTTGAAGATTAACTAAGTTGATACATGTAAACTACTTAAATCAGTGCCTAGCACACAGTAAGCACTCACTAAATACCAGCAATTGTTATGTGATACTGTTAACAGTGGTATTATTATTATTATGTCATGTGCCACCAGCACATTTTCTGCAAAGTTCATGGATTTTTTTCCTTCCAGTCCCATCTGGTCTGCAGTTCCTCAGGGCAGGATGTAGAATTAGTGATTCCCAGTAAGGGATAACTGGAAAAGCCCTTTGGAGCTGTGCCACCTACTGTTGGAGAACTCTGCAATGTGAATGGACTGTCCAATGTGAATCTACATTTGGCATCTTCTGGAATTGGGGCCAAATGCCCCTATATTTAGAAGCAATTCTTCATAGCTTGGGGTTGTGTCTACTAGTTTTGTTAAAGATGGACTCTTTGGTTAGAATTTGTGTTGCCTTCAGTTGATATTAAAGAGTAGAGCTTAATGCAATTATCTTTATGCTGTCATCTTCAAGCAGAAGCTCTTAATATTCTTAAATCCAGAAATATTTTTAAATAAGCGAGAGAATGGCAAACTCCTTTTTCTCCACTGAAGCTTAAATATGAAGACATTATAAGAAGGATTTAAGAGTTCTTAATGCGGTGTTCATAAAAGCACAGTTTAAACCTCAAAATCAGTTCCTAAAGGAGATTATTAAGTCTTATTCCAATTTTGCACTTGTGACTAAATTTTTTTTTATTTAGAAAATGGTTTTGCATGAGAAATGGAAGTATAGTTTTAATATAAATTCTTGGTAAATTTCAAATTATTTAAAATTTTCATGAAATTTTAACTGAGTATAGATATACCTTATTACCTTTTAATATATAAGTATATATTTTATATTATATATAGTGTGTATATATGTAAATATGGATATTCAAAAGAAATCTATCTATATAAAAGATACATTACTCTTCAAATAATATAAACCTGGTTTCAACCTGTCTTGCACGGATCAGTTTGAATTTTATGGATTTCACTTTTTTTGAGTCCATGTCTGTCTTAGTCAATTAAGAAAAGCAGAATAATTAAGCCAGTTAATGGTTATTTGTGATTTTCATGGTGATGGTGGTGGTGACAATCATGATGATAATGATGTCACATTTATAGTGGATGGGTACTATGTTTATAAATTATTTCATTCTCTTGTCAACACAACCACATGAGGTAAGATCAATTATTATGCCTACTTCACAGATAAGAAAACCAAGACCTAGGGAGTTAAGTCATGTTCCCAGCATCGTGCAACCAGCAAGCAGCAGATTTGCCAAGCCAGGCTGGCTCAAAATCCATGCTCTTAAATAATGAGTGAAGCCATTCCCCCATCCTCTAATACTACCTCTCCAGTAATATGGGCACCAATACTCATTTTATAGGAGGAAAGAAAGTAAATTTTCAACTCAAAAATTGGCTCAAGTTCACCTAACTCAAAAGAGAGAATCTTAACATACACTAATGCTCTTTTCACTACAGCTCTTGAATATTAGAAAACTGAAGGTATATGTCCCAGAATAAGTGAGAAACTTTTAAGCAATATTTCCTAAATTCACTTATAATTCTTTTAAGACCTATTTTCCCTGTCCTAAGAAAGAAGCAGGGGGGAAATGCTCTCAAAAATGTTCTTTTCCATGGGTGGCCAGGTCTTCTAAAGCATGAATGAATCTCCAAAACAAATGATCACTTGGCCATTCAATGTAGGGAGAAAGAAATTGCTCTGAACAATGATGCATAAAAACTGAATTTTTGAGGTATAATAAATATGATTCTCCTTGAAGGAGATTTTTTTAAATCAGGTTGCTGAAGTAAGTCAAAAGAGACAAATATAACTCTTTGCTTGTGGAGGTTAATCATAGAATGCATCTTTGTTTTAAAATCCCATGAATGTTGGAACGGAAGACCATCCAATGTCAGTTCATAAATGAACCATTCCCTTTGAAACTTTGACAAATGACTCCCTGATGTTGCTTCTGTTTGCTGAGGAGGGAAGCAGTGGCTTTCTGGGGCAGCAAGTTAAAGATATTTCTATGAGATTTATGTGGCACAAAGCACTCTCAAAGACAAATCAATGTATCCAAGTAGAGCATTCTAATGTAATCACGCTGATCAAGAAAAGTGTTTCGTCAACACAGATCTGTCATTTCTTCCTCTCATTGTGTGGAGCTGCCTAAAGGTTTTATGTCCCTGAAACAAGGCTCTGAATGGCAGTCTTCAGTCACATGTGATATTAACAGAATTCCATAAAATCAGTCATCACTCTGGATGCATACTTTCCCTTAGGAAAACCATTGAAGTTCAAACTTGGTGGGAGAAGTATCAGAACAAAACTACTAAAGAAACCTGGGGGCTGGGCACAGTGGCTCACGCCTGTAATCCCAGCACTTTGGGAGGCTGAGACAGGCAGACTATTTGAGGTCAGGAGTTTGAGACCAGCCTGACCAACATACTGAAATCCCATCTCTACTAAAAATACAAAAATTGACCAGGTGTGGTGACACACACCTGTAGTCCCAGCTACTCAGGAGGCTGAGGCAAGAGAATCACTTGAACCTGGGAGGCAGAGGTTGTGGTGAGCCCAGATTGTGCCACTGCACTCCAGCCTGGGCCACTGCACTCCAGCCTGGGCCACAGAGCAAGACTCTGTCTCAAAAAGAAGGAAAAGAAAAAAACATGGGGCCTGGGCATGGTGGCTCACATCTGTAATCCCAGCATTTTGGGAGGCCAAGGTGGGAGGATCCTTTGAGCTCAGGAGTTTGAGACCAGCCGGGGCAACATAGTGAGACCTCATCTACAAAAAAAATGAAAATTAGCTGGGCATGGTGGCATGTAACCATGGTCCCAGCTGCTGAAGTGGCTGAGGTGGGAGGATTGCTTGAGCACAGGAGGTTCAGGCTGTAGTGAGCCAAGGTCGCACCACTGCACTTCAGCCTGAGGGACAGAGCAAGACCATCTCTGGGAAAAAAAAAAAAAAAAAAAGGAAAGAAAAAAACATGGGCCTGGATTATGGCCTCAGAATTTGTTGTGAACCCATATTTATACACAATGTTGACCTCAAATACTTTGGCAACTCATAAAGTCTGTAGGGGTGCAGGAATGATGATGTCATTCATTGATCCACACCACTTCTGAGAGAAAATTTATGGGTATCTTGATTATGGTGGGATTCTCACCAGGCCTCATCTTCAGCACTCTCCAGTTCCAGGTGATGCACAGCCTAGCAACCCTCCCCCTGCTGAGATCCAGCCTTTGAGCATCACTGCCCTGGTTTTTCTTTAATGAAGCTAAACAGTGCCCTGATTAAAATTTTCCAAGCTCTTGACATTGAAATAAATGGAGTGAGGGAGAAAAAAAAACTGCCTCAAAATTGTGTATGAGAATGTATTTAAGAAGGAAAACAGGTTGTTGATGGAATTTTAGAGGGTCAGTAAATATCCTTCTCCCTGTTGTGAACTGAACTGTGAACCCCACCTCCACCCAAGATTTATATGTTGATGTTGTAACCCCCAGTGCCTCAGAATGTGACTGTATTTGGAGACAGGGGTCTTTAAAGAGGTAACTAAGTTAAAATGAGGTCAGTCAGGTGGACCTCATAAGGAAAAGTTAAGAAAGAGGCCAGGCGCAGTGGCTCACACCTGTAATCCCAACACTTTGGGAGGCCAAGGCGAGTGGATCACCTGAGGTTGGGAGTTCGAGACCAGCCTGACCAACATGGAGAAAACCTGTCTCTACTAAAAATACAATTAGCCGGGCCTGGTGGTGCATGCCTGTAGTCCCAGCTACTCAGGAGGCTGAGGCAAGAGAATCGCTTGAACCCAGGAGGCGGAGGTTGCGGTGAGCCAAGATCGCGCCATTGCACTCCAGCCTGGGCAAAAAGAACGAAACTCCATCTCAAAAAAAAAAGAAAAGAAAAGAAAAAGAAATTAAGACAAAGAATCACACAGCAGGAAGACTCCATGAAGACACGAGGAGAAGGTGGCCCTCTACAAAGGGGAAAAGTCTCAGTAGAAACCAACTCTACCAACACTTTGATCTCAGATTTTGGCCTCCAGAACTGCAAAAAAATTAATTTCTGTTATTTAAGCCACCCAGTCTGTGTCATACTTTGTTATGACAGCCCCAGTAAACAAATACGCTCTACTCCAGAGTTCAGGACCACTGGTAAATAAGGCTGGACACAGAGCAATGGCGCCAAAGAGTTAGCCATATTATTGATAAAATCCATTTGAGAACATGGCTTTAAATCAGCAGTCATAGGATTTGCATGGAATGTATCACCTCCAAACAGGCAGCCTGCCCTGGAAACATGTCATATGGAGGAGCTGAGGGAGTGCTCCATGGATGAGCAGACAGATATGAAAGAAAGAGGACTCTCTGGGGGGAGAAAGGGGATGGGGAGGAGCTGGGAGTGTTCCTCCTGTCCTTTTTCCTCTGGGTGGGGCAGCAGAACTCCCTCCCTTCTCTGGAAGTATGAGAAATAGGAAACGAGTGTCTCCATGCTCCCACCCCCAGTGGATCTCAAGCTTTATTCTGCCATGTGCTTCCTAGAGAGGTGAGGTCAACTCTGATCATCTTCACTTGGAAAGGCCATATTCAGCTAAAATGTCACAAAAGGAAATCTCACCTTCCCCCTTCAATGTGCTGATCTTTCTATAATTCTTTCCCAGGAGGAACGACATCATCTTCCAACCCTGGGCTAGTTTTCTCTTTCTTCCTGTTCTATGGATTCTTCCTCTTAAATAGCTTACAAACCTGTCTGCCCCACTTCAGCCCATGGCCAACACTTCAGTCAATCCCCTCATTACCCGCCCTGCTGGATTCCAGCCCCATCTTCCCTACTGGCTTCTCTGCCATGTGTGTTCTTCACATTGTCACCAAAGTGAAATGCCTAAAAGCCCAGTTGGACCACAACATCCCATAAATTAAAATCCTTCTAGTTCCTGAGAAGTCTGCATGTTCTGGCTTCCTCTCCCACTGGGTCTAGCCAGAGCCAGGGGGAACCAGAGTCCAAGGGTCCTCAGACATCGGAGATACCAGGCTTTGATGATGAACAACGGGAAGACAAGTTCTGCACAAGGTCTTGGGAGAATCTCCACTGGCAGTGAGGAAGATTTATCTCTCACACCACGTGGAGGGACATCCTGGAGGCGAAACCTCAGCCTCCCTCCTTCCCTCTACTCCTTCCTCCCCACCACAGCAAGAAATTAAAGAATTGAACCAATATATCCCTCTCTTTTCTGGCATCTGCCTGCCCATAGAGAAGGTGTCATACTCTTAGGACTAAGGGCAAATTTTCATGTAGAGGCTTTGTCCCTGCAGGAGAAAGTGTGCATCCCAAACACCAGCTTAAAGAAGTGAGTTGTTTTAATTCTCGGGGGCAACCTACAGAAGTCCATTTGACTCTAAGACTAAGCCTCGGCCTCTTTAAAGTTTTGTCAGCACTAAAGATAATTTGTTGATCTCCATCTACCTGACTCTGGAGTTTCCATTCTGAACCTGCTTAAGGAAAAATGATGTCTTTCAAACTCACTCAACCCTAACAGTTTTGAAGGCTTGTGATTCTGCCCCTGGGTTATGGGTCTGTGATGTTAAGAGATTATAAATTGACATGGTAGGAAATGTCACAGTTAACGACGTTTGCTTATAAAAGGGGTGAATTATAGCAGAGAGGCCCCTTGGATTGTCGTGCAATTAAGGATCATCTATGACAGAGGCTTTCAGTCTTTATCACTTGCTGTTTGTGGAGCCTGTTGCTCTCAAAAACCTCTTCCTTTTGAGTTCTCCATTTTCATCAATAATACCACTTTCTTGATAATCATCTGACATCAAAGCTCTGTCACTATCTTCCTCCTTTAATTCTTTCCAACAGATTTATTAGCAAGCTATGAAGATTCTACATCACTGCGTCATCTCCTTCCACTTAACCGTCATCTGTCATTGTTGCTTCTCACTGGAATATTACAACAGCTTCCTAACCCGTCTCTCTGAATTTTGTCTCCCTCTTCTGCAATTCAGCCAATTCATTGCTAGCAGATTAATATTTCTGAAGGGCATATTTGGTTATGTCTTTCTCCTATTCAAAAACAGTCAAGGAGTCCCCACTGGCTTCTACGTTAAATCTGATTTCTTCTGCTGGAATTCAAGGAAATCCCTTCGCAGTAAGGTTCCAACTTCCCCTTTCAGCTCTGTTTCCCAACATTTTTGTATCATAGACTGGCATCACCATCACACAGCTCTACACTTGTCTGCCCTTTTGCTTTTGCTGGTATGTTCCTATGTCTGAGGATATCTTTTTTTCCCCCTGTGATGGAGCTTCAAAAATAAGTAAAAATAATAGGCAAACCACAACTATTTTGTGAAATCTCTTATCCTCCCAATCCTGACAAAAGGTTGAGCTTTTCTCCCTTTTGACACCATAGCATCAGAGTACTTTGTGCTTTTCTTACCCCTTTTATTTTATTCTACTGCCGTAGACATATATTGATTCGCCTCTTCTGTCCAGCAGCTCCAAAATTTTCTTTGGACAATTGTCCCTTTCCTATTCTCAGGCATGTGGTTTGGGTGGAATTTGCTTTCCCATCGTTTTCAAGCAAAACATACTGCTTCCTGTCTCCTCCTCTCTTCTGTTTCAGAGTCTTGAGAATTTGTTTAGGGAAGAAGATAAGACTTGATTAAGAACCAGGAGACCTAAGAGATATCGGCTGGGACTGTGAGAATAAAAGCCTCCATTATCTTCCGAAAGAACTCCAAGAAGACACATCCTCACTTTCTCAGATGTTGTAGTGAGGGTGTAAGGTCTAGAATTGCACGAGTCATTTTGGTAGCATGAGGGGGACCAGCCCAGAGATAAATCGGGCACATAAAGGAGGGGACATGAGCTAAAACAGTCATAGAGAAATTGTGATATTTTGAACCTCTGGATAAAACAGCACTTGGAGCCAGGCCTAATTTTGTACTTGTCAATTAAGTTAATAAATTTCTAATTTTGTGTAAGCCCATCTGAGTTTGGTGTTCTGACTCCAGCAACAAATCTTCTGTCTTCATACTAGACATATGGTATCTTTTTGTTGGGATAGTTTAAATCTACTGTAATGGATCTCACAGTGCCTTACGTAGCAGCTTTTTAATAGACCTCTTAATGGGATTGATTTGTGCAGTGGAAAAAAAATGTTTCCATGAACTTACTCAGGCAACATTTTTGAAAAGAAAATAGAATATTCACTGTTTGCTGAATTGAATTGGATACACTGATACTTACTAAAAACACATTTTATCAAACAGATGGATTGTGGAAAATAGCTTGCAAACCCCATCTTTAAAATTTCTGGTTGTTTAGGAAAGTAGTCAGCAGGTTCTTTTCCTTATAGTAGAGATTTTGTAAAATAAAAGGTAATTCTCATACATCATCTACAATAATAAACAACTCCTGAAATTTGATTATCTAGGCCATTTCTATATTTAAAATGGTCTAGCCCATGAATGGACATGGAGCCACATATATTTTTCATAACAAAAATAAGGGTTCTGAGTTTATATGCTTAACTGCATAGAAAACAATCTATTATAAATTTTAAAGGCCCCAAGGGCCATTTCCAAGGCTTCCAAAATTTATTCTAGGTATGTTTTACCTTAGAGGCTGGACAGAGATGGACTCTCTGATAAATGTGTGGCTCCAGGTAGAAGTCTCACTGCTTAACTGAGTCTCATTCCTAGAAAGCTGGAGTCCATGCACAGAGGTGGAGAAACCAGAAAAGTGCAGACTGCTATATGGGTTTTCTATTGCTGAGTAGCAAATTACTATACATTTAGCAGCTTAAAAAACAATGCCTGTTTATTAGCTCACAGTTCTGTAGGTTTGGAGTTTGGCACAGCATGGCTGTGTTCTCTGCGTAGGGTCTCACAAGGCTGACATCAAAGTGCTGACTGGGCTGAGTCCTTCTCCAGAGGCTCTAAGCCATTCATTCTGCCTCCAAACTATTCACACTGTTCACAGAATTCAGTTCCTTGAAGTTGTAGAATTAAGGTTCCTGTTTCCTTGCTGGCTGTCAGCCAGGACTGCTTTCAGCAGCTCAAGGCCACCCACACTCCTTAGTATGTGGCCTCCTCCATCTTTAAGCCAGCAATGGTGTGTCAAGTTGGGTTTTTTTCTTTCTTTCTTTCTTTCTTTTTTCTTTCTTTCTTTCTTTCTTTTTAAAGACAGGATCTCACTCTGTTGTACAAGCTGGACTGCAGTGACAGGACCACAGCTCACTGTAGCTTCACCCTCCCAGATTCAAGCAGTCCTCCCCACCTCAGCCCCCTGAGTAGCTGAGACCACAGGTATGAGCCACCAACCTAGCTACTTTTTTTTAGTTTTTTTTATACAGGTCTTGCTATGTTGCTGGGGCTGGTCTTGAACTCCTGACTCAAGCCATTCTCCCACCTCAGCCTCCCAAAGAGCTAGGATTACCGGTGTGAGCCAGTGCTCCTGGCCTCAAGTCCTTCTTGTGCTTTGAATTACTGACTTCCTGTCTCTGACCTCTAGATCCAAATTTGAAGGGCTCATGTGATTACGTCAGGCCCACCCACATGCTCGCCCTATCTAATGTCAACTGATTTGGGAGCTCAATCACATCTGCAAAACTTCCTAGATCTGCAAAACTTCCACAGCAGCACCTAGATTAGTGTTTGATTAAATAATTGGAAGAAAGTATGTGTATATCAGGACCAGGAGTCTTGAGGGGCATCTTAAAACTGCCTATTATACCTGCAGTAATCAAACATCAGCCCCCTCCACAACGGGCCACGAGATCTCTTCAGGAAATAACAATTCTCCTGTACCTTGGGTTTTCTTCCCAATCTGGACTAGCCTGGGCCTTTCTACTTCCCCTCCCATCCGAGTGATATGGAAATCAAGCCTTACACCCTTCTCTTCATTTCCTCTCAGATCTGTCTTTGTTAGCTCAGGCTGCCATAAGAAAATGCCACGAATAAATTTATTTTCTCACAGTTTTGGAGGCTGGAAGTCTGTGATGAGGGGCCAGCATGGCTGAGTTCAGGAGAGTGCCCTCTTCCTAGTTTGCAGATGGCCCATCTTCTTGCTAGGTTCCTCATGTGGCAGAGAGACTGAGCAAGTTCTCTGCCATCTCTTCTTATAAGGACACTAATTGTATCATGAAGGCCCCACCCTCATGACCTCATTTTAACCTGATTACCTTTCAAAGGTCCCATCTCCAAACACCATCACATTGGAGGTTAGAGCTGCAACATATGAATTTTGGGGGGACAAAATTCAATACATAGCAGTACCAAAATAAAAATTTCACTCATCGCACCAGAGATAATGAACACTTTGAGTACAAGGACATCCCAAACCATACAGAACAAAAAAAATATTTTTTTCCTACCACTTCTTCCAGCCTGTTCTCCCACTCCACGCTATTCCCTGCAAACAGCAACAGCAAAATGTGTCTGGAGACACATTTCTATCTAAGCTGGATTCAGAAATCTATGCTCCTAAAATAGGCTTGTAACACTTCAGTCTCAAACATCTACATCCAGGTTAGAGTTGACTTCAGCCTAGTCCTCGAGAACAGTGGTCCCCAAACGTTTTGGCACCAGGAACCAGTTTCATGGAAGACAATTTTGCTGTGGACTGAAGGTGGAGGATGGTTTCCAGATGAAACTGTTCCACCTCCGATCATCAGGCATTAGTTAGCTTCTCATAAGGAGTGCACAACATAGATCCCTCACATGCGCAATTCGCACTAGGGTTCATGCTCCTATGAGAATCTAACTCCCTTGGCTGATCCAACAGGAGGCAAAGCTCAGGCAGTAATGGTCACTCACCTGCTGTTCACCTCCTGCTGTGCAGCCCAGTTCCTAACAGGCCATGCATGGACCAGTACCACTCTGCAGGTGGAGAGCTGGGGACCCCTGCTATAGAATGAAGGGTGGGCACAGATTTACATCTCATACAGACTGTCAAAGTAATAAGTTTACCATAATGGCTCTTGAAAATTACACTGCTTTGCAAACAATGATTCTTTGCATTAGTTTCCTATTTCTGCTGTCACACATATCCACAAATTTAGTGCCTTAAAAACAACATATTATCTTCCAATTTCCAGGATGAAAAGTCTAAAATAGAAAGGCAAACACTACATTCCTTCTGGAATCTCCAGGGGGAATCCATTTCCTTGCCTCTTCCAGCTTCTAGAGACCCCCTGTCTGTATCCTCATCTAGCGGTTCCTTGCTTGCAACTGCTTCCGCCGTCACTTTGCTTTCTCTGATCCCCTGCCCTTCCCCTACTCATAAGGACACTAGCAATGACAATGGCCCACCTGGATAATCCACAATAATCCCTCCACCCCAAGATCTTTAACATAATCACATCTGCAAAGTCTCCTTTGCCACATAAGGTAACATATTCATGAGTTACGAGAATTTTGACATGGACATCGTTGGGCGGAGGCCATTATTCTGCCTATCACGTGCCTTGTTTCAGTATAATGACTTTTGTATCCCAAGACATACTAAATAAATAAGATATACGAAATCATATTCTGAAACTATATGTTCAGGCAAAGCCACATTCACCAATTTACTCAGTCCAATGGTTTCTAGTTAGAGAATATCAACTGGAAAAAATCTGAATTGTGCACATTTAAATGTTTAGCTTTCTGTATATATACACAGAGAAAAAGAAATGAAAAAGTGGCCTCTTCCACTATCTTCAGTCTATTGCACTCTTGCACTATTTCCACATCTTCCAAAGTGCTGTCATGTTTAGCTCTATTTTGCCCTGAAGATATTTGTGCTTAAACTTAATTTCAAATGCAGTTTGAATGCAACATAAACACAAGTCCCAAAATGGTTGAAAAACTGGTGAAGAAAGTGGTGCAGGGAAAAAATATGTATACTAAACCTCCATTACATTACATTTTATGTGCAAATTCTATGTGCTTTACAATTGTTGTTTATTAACTGTTTAATCTTGTTTTCATTATCCAAATGATGTATTTATCTCTCCGAGAAAATTGGTTGTGAGAATTTCAGGTGAGGACAGAATTAATTACAATTAATGGAAATATTTTTCATGTAATAGCTTTTCACTTAATGCCTGGAAAGAATTTAAGCGACAGGAGGGTGTTAAGGGTATTTGCTTTGAAGCGGTTCACCCAGAACAAAAGAACTATCTTCTTTCTCTTTCTTCCTTCCTTGTTTTCTTTCTTTTCTCCTTCCTTTCTTTCCTTCCTTCCTACCTCCCTCCCTCCCTCCCTCCCTTCTTTCCTTTCTTCCTTCCTTCCTTTCTTGACAGAGTCTTGCTCTGTCACCCAGGCTGGAGGGTAATAGCACGATCTTGGTGCACTGCAACCTCTGCCTCCTGGGTTCAAGCAATTCTCCTGCCTCAGCCGCCCAAGTAGCTGGAATTACAGGCATGCGCCACCACACGGCTAATTTTTATATTTTTAGTAGAGAGGGGGTTTCACCGTGTTGGCCAGGCTGGTCTCGAACTCCTGACCTCAGGCGATCCACCCACCTCGACCTTCCAAAGTGTTGGGATTACAGGTGTGAGCCACCCCACCCAGTTGAACTGTCTTCTTTAGAAAGGAACTCTGAGGCCTCCATTGAAGTAGACAACTGCTGGCAGTTTTTAAATGGCAGGTTTTCCAACTCCTTCCCAGACTTCGAAAACCCTAGGGCTGAATTTCAACCACAGCACCTGTTAGAGGTATAAATATGTGTATGGAATTTGATTTTGATTAATCCTCATTCCATAAGGTTGGCTCTGAAGAAGCTTGCTCCTGGGTGGCCAGATGAATGGCCAGAAAGCAAAGGTGGTTTTCACATATTACATTCTAGCAAAGCAATCTACCCCCAGTGCTTCCAGGGTGCTGTCATTGGGAAAGCAAAATTGCACTGTAGAGGTCAGAAGCTCCTATTCACCTCTTCCTCTTCCTAGCCACATGATGAGAATTTTTCTTTGGTAGAACCATGATATCCTTGTGGAACCGCATGATTATAACTGTAGTGCCATGGGTTGAAGACATTTTTAGAAAATAAATCTCAGCTCATTCTGTGACTTTTTTGAGTTCCATAAATACTTTCAAGGGACGTCAGGCTGAAATGTTTAATCACACTAATTGTTCCTACCAGTCCTAAACCAATGTGGGATATATACATAGCCCTTACTCACCTCTCTAGCCTCTAAGAATGAGCTCAGCAGCATGTTGAAAGTGGTACTGCATGTACTGCCTGAAGCACTGATTGGGGGATGTCATGCATATCACTCATTCACCTGTCCCAGAAAGTGTCTCTACTGTTTGGTTCCATTCGCCCAAGAAAATAATGAAGGATGCTGGCCAGAGTTGTAGGTACAAAGAACACCCAGACAAAGAAGTGATCTCAGTGCACAAAGGGGCTTTTGCTTGACAACACTACAAGGGTTTGCTGAGCTGTCTCCTTGACCTGCATAATTCACAGTTCTTCATTCCAGGGCCATCATTTGTTTAAGCATGGATCACATGACTTCAGGTTTCACTCATAACTTCCTATACTCTGTCAGTCTCCTGCCTCTGAGAGGACATGGGTTTGTCACAGACCATGACTTTCGAGTCCTCTAACTGTGCTTCCAAAAGCCAAGGGTTGAGTGAGAAAAAGATAGTGATTGATGGGCTACAGCTCAAGCTAAATCTAGGGTGGTGTGTGTGTGTGTGTGTGTGTGTGTGTGTGTAAGCCTTGAGAACCACTCCCACTACATTTCACAGAAGACAATCCAATTCCAAATGTATCATCCCAAGGCTCCAATTGCCATGGCACAACTTTTGATACAATCCCCATAACTATTTTTGAAAAGCCTGCCTATCTAAGCTTTGCATGTTGTTTGTCCTTCTCCTATCTCTTGTCCATCATGTCTATTTCCTATTGTTCTGGTGGTTGCCGTCTTTGCCCGTAGAGTCTGGGAATTCTCACAGAGCTCTGCAAAGCCTCTTTGTGATGCACAGTATTTCATATTCTTAGAACACTTATCAGAGGTATTTTTATCTTTAGTATGTATATTCTATTAGCATAGACCACTGCAGCATATAGCACAAACAAATCACACACAGGCTCATGATTTTTTTTTTCTAGTTTAATTAATATAAAGGTAACATGGATATATTGTAAGAAAAAATCAAATAGGAAAAAACAATTTTTGATGGAAAGAAATAGTCTCCTACCTTCCCCCCAGTTCCTCTCCCAAGAAACAACATCTTAACTGTTTCAGTTCTTTAATTCTTATACTTGTTACTTTCAAAATACTAAATAATGTGCATATGAGATTTCTGAATGTATCAAATTTATATTTAGCCTATTGTCTCCCAGAAATGAAAGATGAGGATTTAATTAACTTATACAACCATCCTCTCTTCTCCCACCTTTTCCTCCTTCTAATATTTGATGTATTATCATTTTTACTTCTTTGCTTGTTTATCTTTAATTACTTTAAATAATATACTTATGCCTCAATTTCTTTTGTAGCAAGGTTCAATTTTCTCCAGCCATGTTCTTGGGCACTTAAAAAAAAAAAAAAAAGATTAACTTTATTTTCTGTAACTAAAAGACCACATTTTACCAGCTGACATAAACCTTAATCATTGTCGATTCCAAGCAAGCACAGTCATTTTACGTTTAAACTCTATACAGTCCAACTGAATTCCTCCCTTACCTCCCACTTTCCTGGGAGGGCAGGTCTTTTCTTGGGCATTTATGTGGTGCCAAAGCACTTTGGGGAGGTATCCTAGGTAGGTATGCCCTAAATAGATATGGCTGACCTCTGTCCTACTTGGCATCTCCTGATGTTTGGTCATTAACATCTCTGTTGACATCTGCTGAGCTGTTCCAGGCACCACCATGAACTCTGGTTATCAGTTCACATGGTTTGAATCATCCATGTTCTCATAAAAGATTTCCTTCAGATCCACTCACCATCTTAACCCTTCTGTGACCCTTTAAGGGAAGTGAACAGTTCTCCAACTGTCTTCTGTGACTATGGGGACACAGGAATCTCAGCAGGGCTGTCTCAGGCCCTCCCCTGAGCCTTGGCCCTACCCACTACAATTCCCATTGTACAGCTATGGCACACTCTGTTAGGAGGTGGAGGCACTTCTGGGAGTCTTGTGTTTAGCTTGCTGCCTCTCAGAAAGGGGTCTACTGCTCCTTTCTTCTCTTACTCTTTTCCAAACTACCCCCTCCCATTACTGGAAAGCGGTCCCTATTCAGACCCCAAGAGAGGATTCTTGGACCTCTCACAAGAAAGAATTCAGGGCAAGTCCGTAGAGTAAAGCAAAAGCAAGTTTATTAAGAAAGTAAAGGAATAAATAATGGCTACTCCATAGGCAGAGCAGTGGTATATACAGCTGCTCAGCTGAGTATACTTAGAGTTATTTCTTGATTATATGCAAAACAAGGGGTAGATTATTCATGAGTTTTCTGGGAAAGGGGCAAGCAATTACCAGAACTGAGGATTCCTCCCCTTTTTAGACCTTATAGGGTAACTTCCTGACATCGCCATGGCATTCGTAAACCGTCATGGCACTGGTGGAAGTCTTTTAGCAAGCTAATACATTATAATTAGCATATAATGAGCAGTGAGGACAACCAGAGGTCACTTTCATCCCCATCTTGGTTGTGGTGGGTTTTGGCCGGCTTCTTTACCACATCCTGTTTTATCAGCAGGGTCTTTGCGACCTGTATCTTGTGCTGACCTCCAATCTCATCCTGTGACTAAGAATGCCTAACCTCCTGGGAATGCAGCCCAGTAGGTCTCAGCCTTATGTTACTTAGGGACTATTCAAGATGGAGTCACTCTGGTTCAAACACCTCTGACACTCCCACTCCAGGATTGCGGTTGGGGGCCGAGGGTGGCCAGGACACAAGCAAGCCCCAAGCACTTGCTTTCCCCCTGACTCTCTAAACCTCTATCCTCCTTCCTCACTTCGGGCAAACTAACCTTTATGCCCTAATTCCTTCAGAGATTTTTCCTTGGCTACTTAAAACCAAGCTTTTGGAATTCAATGACATATTTCTTTCTCTTGCAAAGCAAAAGCCTTTGGATTTCAAGAAAATAAATTTCAAAAGCACACTTAGAATTTCAAAAGCCAAGAACTTGATCAATGCATGTAGCCTTGTCGGCCCTCCTCTGGAATGCCTAGAATGCCTCAGCCTAAAATATTTTATTAAATAGGGAGAAGATCTCAGGATTAAAAAACAAAAAAAAATGTGGAGGTAGATGAGCAATGATTAAACATTAAAACAGGCAAGATTCCAATGACAGAAGTCAGTTTCTCAATCCTACCCCATGTAAGACAAGGCTATTAGCATCACTGTCCTTCATTCCTTCCTTCCTCCTCACTCCACTTCCTTCTTTTATGTTATTAGCCAGTTGCTGTTCAGTCTCAAGTAACGGAATATTTAATTTATAATGTCCTAAATAGATATGGTTTAATTTACTCAAATATCAATAAGTTCAGGCAATCCAGAACTGATACAGTGGCTAATGATGTCATGAGAAACCTAGACTCTCTTTCTCACTATACCTTCTTCGCACATTGGCTTGTTGTCCCATGGTTGCAAGATGACTGCAGTTCTAGGAATTACATCTGTAATCCGGGCAGCAGGAAGTGGAAAAGGGAAGAGAGGGCCAGGGGCAGCTGCATCCGTTACCTTTATCAACCAAGTAAATATTTTTCCTAGAGCAGTTTCCTCCATAAATTTGTGTCTTACTGGCCAGAATTGTGTTGTATTGCTACCACTAGCTGTGTAGGTGACTGGGTGAGTATTTATAGTTACCCCCTCTACTATAAAAGCAAATAACAGCAAAGGAGGTTGCAAGCAGGTGTTGAGTAATCCAATTTATAGTGTCTGCCAAAGTCCTCCCTTTGGCTCCTCAATATTCATGTATACTCATAGAACATTCCTTACCCCACCACCAAGGGAGACAATCACAGTCTCATTCAGTTGCTGCATCAAGCTTGAAGTCCACAAATTACAGAAAAGGGGTCCCAATCCAGACCCCAAGAGAGGGCTCTTGGCTCTCACGCAAGAAAGAATTCAGGGTGAGTCCATAGAGAAAAGTGAAAGCAAGTTTATTAGAAAAGTAAAGGAATAAAAGAATGTCTACTCCATAGACAGAGCAGCCCCAAGGCATCTTGGCTGATACAGATTACCTTGGACTTTCTTTTCCATGTGGCTGGTTTTTGCCTACAACTGAAGATTCTTCCTATTTTTTCCCATGACTGATGATGTTCATTCATATTTAACAACAAAAACCTGGGTGATTTGTGTAGCTTTCTTCTGCCATTGTGTAAGTAGATCTATATTCCAAAAGGCTCTCTCTTTGAGGGAATTCTGACTGGGAAGTCTATTCAAATGACTGACGCATATCAGTGACAGTTTTGCTTTAGCCTGCTTTAGAATAAATGAAGGGCCAGCCTCTGTTAGGCGGTAGGTCTACCACAGGCAATAGCACACAGCTAGGACCTTAAATTTTCCTTTGAATTCATTTTTGTTTTACAAAATACCCCCTCTGTTTTTGCTGATTGTTTGGATGGTAGGTTGGTGGATTGGTGGGTTGGTTGGTTGGTGGGTTGGTTGGTTGGTGGGTTGGTTGGTTGGTGGGTTGGTTGGTTGGTGGGTTGGTTGGTTGGTGAGTTGGTTGGTTGGTTGGTTGGTTGGTTGGTTGGTTGGTTGGTTGGTTGGTTTGTTGGTGGGTTTGTTGGTTGGTGAGTTGGTTGGTTGGTTGGTGGGTTGGTTGGTGGGTTGGTGGGTTGGTTGGTGGGTTGGTGGGTTGGCTGGTTGGTGGGTTGCTTGGTGGGTTGGTTGATGGATTGGTTGGTTGGTGGGTTGATTGGTTGTTTGGTGAGTTGGTTGGTTGCTTGGTTGGTTGGTGGGTTGGTTGGTTGGTTGGTTGGTGGGTGGGTTGGTTTGTTGGTTGGTTGGTTGGTTGGTGAGTTGGTTGGTTGCTTGGTTGGTTGGTGGGTTGGTTGGTTGCCTGGTTGGTTGGTTTACAGATAAGTCTCAGGCATTTTGCCATTCTGAATACAGAGCTGTGAGAGAGAGCTGTACTTTGTACCCTGCATGAAATATGCCCAATGGGAAAACCAGTTCATGTTCACTTTCTTGATTCCATAAACACCCACATGTATTCATAGTAAGTAGGGTTTTAACATAATTCCTATGAGAATTACACCCACCCATGTAGTTGTTCCATAAGTTGTTCTTTAATTAGTGCCCCTTACTCCTGTCCTATCCTATGGTTTGATGTAGAACCTAAAGTCTCTTCAAGGTTCTTGGCTCTTACTTGCTCTACTACCTCCCATAGCATGTTCTGGGCTTCCGTCATTCAACACATTTCTGTTCTCTTTCTGTCTCCCAGAAATTTATTTAACTGATTAAGCTTTCTTATCTATTGGCTGCCCAAGTCTCCTTGTCCTTATCCTGGCCTTCTCACTATGGGTTAGCAACTTCTATCCTTTTTTGTCCCCAGTGGGCTTTGGTGACTCAAAAGGCAAACATGTGCTCAACCTGCCGTCTTCTAACCAAAGCACATATTTTAGAGTATATCGTGTTACACTCCTGCAGAACCTTTCTGAAAGAATGCATCACACACTAATAATGATATCAATATCAAAGTCAAATATCTGTGGAGTCAAAGTCAATATCTGAGATTGGAATCCAGTTTTCCACAGCTCCAAAAGTTTGAGTGTATCATTTTTTTCTGGTTTGCAGGAAGTTTGATGGCATGTCTTTATATCATGGCCATGGGCAGGACTTGGAAAAAGTTTTACCACTAAAGCGTCTATGAACTCAAGAACAAAAGCAATGGCTATGTACAATGATGACTGTGATCTTTTAAATTTATCTCAAATAGCGAACCTACCAGTCATAGTAAGTATTTCATTACTTTTTAATCCAGTTACATAGTTTTAATGCCTAACTGTAAAATAATACATGACTCTGTAGAGGAAAAATGAAGTTGAAGTAGTCTATGGAATTTATAAATCCAGCCCTTGTGATTGGAATA
Source organism: Gorilla gorilla gorilla (assembly GCF_029281585.2). Classification (NCBI taxonomy): domain Eukaryota; kingdom Metazoa; phylum Chordata; class Mammalia; order Primates; family Hominidae; genus Gorilla; species Gorilla gorilla. The sequence goes on from NC_073243.2 coordinate 76,963,023, forward strand.
GAGTTTGACAAATGGGTCTCCTGGAAACTCTTTCTTTCATTACCAATGTTACTACAGCAACATGAACAGCACTCCTGATTTTAGGAGAAACTAATCTCTAAATTTGAATTCCCATGATACTCAGATGGAGAGAGGAGATAGAAGAGATTTTCTGAATAATTATTTTTAAGATTACAGAACTATCATCTGCTTATTGTCCCAGCTTCCAACCTCCATTTCACAAATTAAAGTAGGACAGAGTCTAAGGGTTTGACACAAATCCTGGTGCAACAGAGAATGCCACAAACTATGTGGCAAAACTCCATAGGACACTTGAGCAGAGAAACAAAGGGTGGGGTCTTGTTTTGTAGGTGAATTGTTTAACCTCCTGCTCTAATGAAGTACCTAGCAACAGGAGAGGATAGTGAAGGCCCAGAGGGCAAGTAGCCTCCTTCCTCATACTAAACACTGCACGGTGAGCCTCAGAGTCATTCCTCTTGCCCTGGGGAGCCAGGCCCTCAGGTGCGGACTTACGGTCCCTCTTTGCTTGCAATGAAAGTCCAGAATTAACTGTTGCCCTTTCTGGCAGCAGCCGCCAGCTATTCTGGTCATACTACCTCTACCATCCACCGCCTTTCCCCAAGGCTCTGACCTTAGTGGCTGCCTTTTCCACAGAAATCAAGCATTTCTGATCACTGCTATACTTTGTACCCTGCACGAAACATGCCCAATGGGAAAACCAGTTCATGTCCACTTTCTTGATTCCATAAACACCCACATGTACTCATGATAAGTAGAGTTTTACCAAAACTCCTGTAAGAACTGCATAGATGCAATACTAGGTAAAAAAAATTTTTTAACCTATCCCTTAAAATGTTTCCAGTGTGGACATATTTTAAAGCTCTCCAGGTGAGAGAGCAACTACTTATTTGCAAGGTGGTGCTGGGCACTTATTCCCCTACAGTCACTTCATGGCACATATTTATCTCATTACACTTAAATGGATAATGAGATGTATCCAAAAGAGAAAAGACCACACGGGAGGAAATTCTGCATGAGACTGTCACAAAGCAACCTAGGCGGAAAATAACAGACTATTATGAAATGCTAAACTGGAAAATAAGTACCTGAACACCACATTTGCACTGTAACAGAGATAGAGAGTGGCACAGAACGTTTAAGCTCTAATCAATCTAAAAAAGAACACCCAAACTATTCAAAGCAAGGCTGGAGACCTGTTTGAGTTAGCAGAGGGTTTGCTTTCAGTGAGTTGGAGTATTTTCTGCTCAGGCTTAGATTTCTTGTCTTTTTGCAGATGTTCATTGTAAGTCCATTTCACAGAGACTAATACTTATTCTTAAACAAATAATGAGTGTGTGTTTGTGTTTTCTGCAAAGGGAAGAAAGAGCCAGTTGTAGTTCATGACCCCGCTTACACATGGTCAAGATGGCAATAGCACATTCCTGGAAGGGCTTTGCCAACTATTGCTTTGGTTGCCTTTTCACACCCGTGATTTAAACTGTTCAGTCAGCTAAAATGGATAACAAGTGACCTGGTGCAAATTCCAGGAATCGGCAGGACAAGCTCCAGAAAGCACTCAGCCAAATGACTCCGCAGTTCTATTAGACAACCCACAAATTCTTCTGGGAACGGGCCAGAGACCCCTTTGACAATGAGCATTTCTGATTCAGGGCATCTTGAAGCCCATCTTCAAGTGAAGTGAGAGCATTACTTGAGAAGTGAGTCATTTCCAGGGCTGAGGAGTAGCTGTGCTTTTAATTTATCTATTGAGCTTCAGTCATGATGAGTAATAATCTTATAGAAAATATCAGTTCTTCACCAGGATATCCATACCCTGAAGCAGAGTGAGTGGTTTGCGGGCTTCCTCATAGGACTCAGGAACGCCTGATTTTAAAGTGCTAACTAAGAATGCCCACAGACCTTTTACAGTCATTCTAATACAAGAGAACAGTGAGACTTGGTACCCAGTTTTTGAGTTTGTTGATCTTGTTTTCTCTGGTAAGGACACTAAAATATAACTCATAAATGTGTTATTGATTTATAAGAGTGAGGAAAATTGAGTGTTTTTTGAACGCCCTTCATCTCCCGTAATTAAATTTCTGAGTGTGCTGATGCTCACAGGAAAGGAAGGAAGGAAGGGAATGGAAGTTTTCTGAACAATTAGCAAGATCTGATCATGTGTCCTGGGCTTCACACACTTTATCACATTTAATTCATACACTGCTCTAGGAGATATTTGGCATTATTACTTTAATTTTATTTACAAATTTAGCTCTCTAAAGTCACAACATTGGTAAGTTTTGTCTAAACTTTCTGAGAAGACCATACTTCTCCCATGATCTTTTTCCTTCAACCAACTCAAAACTATTATCTAAAAATAAAGTGGTAATTTTTCTTCTTGAACCACCTGAAACATGAAAACACCATTCGTTTTACTCTTGTAGATTACATTATATTACATTAAGCCATGAAAGATCAGAGAAACTCGTTGTATTCTTTGTTTTATTTTTTGTGGGTGCAGCTTGCTTCTTTGTTTTATAGATTGAATTCAGGATTAATGCTCAGTCTACTTCCAAGGTAACCCAAAATAATCGACAAACTAACGCGCCATATTACATTTACATCATAAATAGAACTTAGCTGGTCAAAAGGAACTAATTCATTCAGTCAGTCAGTCATTCAACAAATATATATTAACTAAGCACTTCTCTGGGAGTCATCTTACCAGGACCAAGATTAACCTATTAGTATACCTAAGTATGCAGTAATATCCTGGTAACAAAGGGGAGAGGGAAATATGATATATTACAAAATTTGCATATTCTAATAAGTTAAAACTTATTAGAATGGATATTAGTATGGAGGTCTGGTGTGGTGGCTCACATCTGTAATCCCAGAACTTTGGTAGACTGAGGCAGACAGATTGCTTGAGCTCAAGAGTTCAAGACCAGCCTGGGCAACATGGCAAAACCCAGTCTCTACCAAAAATACAAAAAAAAAAAAAAAAAAAAGCCAGGCATGGTCACATGCACCTATAGTTCCAGCTACTCAGGGGGCTGAGGTGGGAGGATCACTTGAGCCCGGGAAGTCAAGGTTGCAGTGAACTGTGATCATGCCACTGCACTCCAGCCTGCATGACACACTGTCTCAAAAAAAAAAATAAATAAATTTCACATAAGAAATAAATGATTCCCAGAATAAAAATCAAGTAAATTAGTCATATGGATTTTTATAGAAGGGACACTGAGTAACCCAGTGGATAAAACCAAAACTGCCATTTTGAAAAGGACAAGGCATGCTGTCCAAATAGATAGTTCTTAAATCGATCCTCCATACATTTACGGTTTATAAGAATTAAACTCTTGGTCATCAAACAACATGGATCAATAACTGGCACAGAGAAGCATTTCTGAACCATCAGACAACAGTACAAGCTTTCAATCCCCACATTACAAGGGAAAAGGATCTTCCCCCCACAAATTTGTTTTTTCAAAAGTGAATTCAGTAAACGATGATACCAATCATCTATTTTTTAAATGCTATGGTATGCTATCAAAAGCCAGATATGCGTTACTTCTAAAATATTCGACATAAAGCACAAGCATTAGGGATTGTTTAGATTTTGCTTCATGGGGTTTGAGCGACAATCCAAGATACAGAAAAAGGGGAAAAAATGCCTCAGACATTTATAAAGAGCACCATTCATTTCTTTGCAATAGAAATGATTCTTCCAACCTCCAACAAGACCCTACCTACTTTTTCCTAATTTGGAATTGAGAAGGGATAGAATGTAGTGAACAATTCTTCCAAAAATGCAAGAAAATACTATAATACAAATGTAATAACACGATAAGATGAGGTCTTTGGGCATACCTGGAAAAGTCTGTTTCCTGGTTCTTTTCTTCTTAAAACATGACTACTTTTCTCAGACCTCTCCCTACTTGACTTTCTGCAAGCATTTGGCCTTTTTGACAACCCCGCTCTTTTTTAGCCTCTGTCCTCATTGCTTTTAAGATGCAAGTGCTCTAGTGATTATCTGCTGCTCTTTTGGACCATGCCTCTCACTCTTATCCTGGTTTCTCTCAACAATATACCTGGACTGTTATGCCCCAGTGCCCCCATCTAAAACAACGTCATCTGACCCTCTGCTCTGCTCAATCTAAACTCTTTTGAGGAAAACTTATTCATTCCTATTGTTTCCATTGTCGCCTCAATTTCTCTATGAAAACACTCTTTCACAGAGCTGCAACTCGAACTGTGTCATCTGAGCTTCTGGCATCTCAAACACAACATGGCAGAAACAAAACACACTCCCTGGCACAGTGCCTCATGCTACATGTCATAGAACAGGTAGCATCATCACCATTCTCCTAGATATGCAGATAAGTTATTTACACGTTGTTAGTTTTGCCTCAACAGTTTCTAGAAAGGTTTTAACCCCTTTTGGCCATGGACCTCTTTGAGAATCCAATAAAAGCCATGTGTCCTTGTGGTGATCATGAACAGGAGCCTCTCTGCTCTCCCGGCTGCTGTGCTGAGACATAGAGCAGCTGCATTGGCACCTAGCCTCTGCTTCTGACAGCCCGTTCCCAATTACTAAACATGGCAGGAATACTAAGCACAGCCATTCCTGGAAGAGTAGAGGCTCCTGCGATGGGTAATTTGGCTGGAGGATTCCCCCTTAACCCTGCTTCCTTCCTTCTCTCTCTGAGAGCTCTCTCAGCCCCTCCCAGCATCCCCTCTGTTTTCTCCCACAGGCATTTCTCCTGTGAAATGTCTTGAATGTTTAATCCCATCTTGGCATCTTCGCTGGGGGATGCTAGCTAGCAGAATCCTCTCCCCAGTTACATTCATATGTGACTCCCACAAAATCTGACACATAACCTTTGAGATCTGTGCAGCCCCTCAGTCCACCCATGGGCCTTGTCGGGATCACCGAGCCAACGTGTTAAGAGCCTTGTGCTGGGACTGAGCATGGTGGCTCCCACCTGTAATCTCAGCACTTCGGGAAGCTGAGGTGGGCAGATCACCTGAGCACAGGAGTTCGACACCAGCCTGGCCAACAAGGTAAAATCCCATCTCCACTAAATACAAAATTAGCCAGCCATGTTGGTGCGTGCCTGTAATCCCGGCTACTCGGGAGGCTGAGGCACGAGAATCACTTGAACCTGGGAGATGGCAGTTGCAGTGAGCCGAGATCGTGCCATTGCACTCCAGCCTGGGCAAAAGGAGTGAAACTCTGTTTCAAGAAAAAAAAAAGAGAGAGAAAGAGAGAACCTTGTGCTGGAATCTGCCCTTTTCTTTCCACCTGCACCACCTCTCCCCTACACTTCTAGCTCAGGCTTTCACTTGGTACTTAGCACAGTCTTAGATTTATCTTTCACCTCCAACATGTCTCCTTTCCAATCCATTCATCATGATCTTTCCAGAACTTTTTTTCTAAAGAGAAACAAAATCATTTTCATTACACTTCTGTTCACCAACCACCAACTGCTTGTCATTACTTACAAGACGGCCCTCAAACAAGGTTGTCTCTGCTTCATCCAACCTTCTCCTTTCCCTACCAACACCCCTCTACAGCCACAAGGAGATTCTTCTCACCCATTAGGTTGCTCCCATGCCCTAAAATGGACTTTCCCACGGTTTTACCAATTAAAAATTCTTCTCTTTCTTTTAGACCCAATTTGACTGCTACCTCTTCCCTGAAGTCTATTTTCTACCTTTCTCTCAACGCTCATCACAAATGGTTCCATGAGAAGCTGCCTTCCCCAGTACGCTGTAGATTCCACAGACGATTTAGTCATCATTTCCTCCCACACAGAACAGTGCCTTTCCCAGAGCAAGTGCTCAGTAAGTATTCATTGACCTGACCTCCACCCAAATGCATGGAGAATAAACTCAAGGCCCATCACACGGATGTATAAGACTTTCCACAATCCTGTTCCACATAGCACCCTCCCGACCCATGGCAAGGCTGTCCTCAAGAAGCCTCACACGATGATTTTTGTGCTGGCAAATTGACCACCATCCAGTGTCTGATACTCAATCTCAGAAACCAAAAATTGATCTTTCCCATTAGCCAAACTCATTGGTATGATGTAGAAAACCAGAAAGACAGTTTACCATGTCATACTAAGCAATTCCTGTTGAGGAGACTAGAATACTTGAACTGTCTCTGATCAGCACTTCTCTCTCCATAAGCAAATCTAGAAGGAAGGCTAAGTTACAATCAAAAGAATGCATGATGAGTATAAAAAGAGAAGAAGAATTGGATTAACAGAGTATTTAATAACATCATTTATTCGCTCCTTTGTTCATCTAATTGAGCATCTACTCAGGCTCTCTGATGCTGCCTCTCCTGATGCCATGCTCTTCTTGCCAATGAAACCAAAAAATTAGAAATCATTTGGTTAAAACTCCCTCTTGGAGGGCATTAGGACAAATACCTAATGCATGTGAGACTTAAAACCCGGATGACAGGTTTATAGGTGCAGCAAACCACCGTAGCACATGTATACCTATGTAACAAACCTGCATTCAGCACATGTATCCCAGAACTTAAAGTAAAATAAAAAATAAATAAAATTTTGAAAAACTCCCTCTTCCCTGACAGAGTTGGATGGGGACAGCCAAATTTCATTTGCTAGGCTCCTTAGACTGACTAACCCTTCTTCTTCTAATTGTTTTTTTGCTATGTGTTAATTTTATAGATTGTATCTTGTTACACTGCAATCCCCTGGGCCAGGGAACGGCGTTTATTTTAGGGTGGCCTTGTGTATCTATGCTCTGACAGATTATGCACTGGCAGGCTTCTTACCTCCAGTTCTTGGGGGAGTGCATCACTGTGGCCTCCTTGCTATCCTCCTTGCTATCCTCCACTTGTCTGCTTCATGGAGTTTTCATCCCAGCCAGCCTGCTAGATTTGTTCTGAAAACACACCTCACTCGACTCTGCTGTAGTACATTCTTCTTACCTGGACCCCACTTCCCTCCCCCTCTAGCTCTCCAAAGCCTGCCCCGTACTTCAAGAATCAGGTCACACTGCAGTTCCTTCATCTGCTCCCTCCAATTATTCCATCCCATTTGCAAATCCTCCCTTCGTAGAAGGTCCATACGTACTGAATGCCATGTATTGGTCATTTTACCCTGTGCTGCCAGAGCTTTTATTTAACCCTCTATTGAGTGAATATAATGCACCATCAGCTAAATCATAAACTGTTTAAAAACATGGATATTGCCTTATAAAGTCACCATTCAGAGAGCCATCATGCACTTGCAGAGACAGAGAATGCCTTTCCCAGTATCCCCTTCCTGGAGCCCTCTGCCATCATGATGTTGTTCCTCCTAGAAGATTCCTCATGGCTAAGCCCCACTCCAACCCTGTCATTCTTCCCACTCACTATGTGCCCTTCTGCCAAAGTCTAGGCTTAAACTTTACTGGCCCCACCCCCTGCCTCCTGTCCCCCAGCTTCTGTCTTGCCCCCACCCTTTACTCTTTCTTATTACCTTGGAAGCAATCTATTTCCTGCCCCCAACCAGCTCTGTTGAGCACTCTGGCCTCCAGCCTGGGAACTGTAACCCCAGGCTCCCCATCTTCCACCCCACCTGTGCCTCTACCCCCTAAAAAACTGTGTTCTTGCTGAATGTGCTGCCCGTGAAGTAACTATTCCCCACCCTCCCTCCCCAACCCTAGCTGAGAGGAAATCACCACTGGAGATCCCAGAAGCATAACAATTGTCCCTTCCAAGTAGCAAGAAGTTACTTAGTCTTCTCATCAGGACAAGGTTTCCAACTCTGTTGCCTCTGCAGGGGTGGATTTGTGGATCCTGAATTCTGGCAGCTGTGTGATCAACACCTTGGCTAGCACCAGAGGTCTCTGGCTAAGTGCTATGACAGCAGGGATTCTCCAAGGCCAAGCCCATGGGGTTCAGGCCAGGGATGATCAATCATCAGGCGAAGGTTCCAGGACATGAAGTGCATCACAGGTGCTCTCCAGGAACAGGTACCCGGCCATGCAGGACTAGGAGAGGCCCAGGGCAGCCCTGATTCTCACATGTCCACCCACTGGCAGGAGCTGACAGCTGTGCATGACTAGCTCTCAAAGGCCCAACTGCATCCTGCCTCCTCCTGCTTCTGTTGAGTCTGGCAGCTACAAGCAAGAGTATGGGAAAGCAGAAGACAGGAAGACAGGTGAACTCATGGAAGACGGAGGCAGAGGGGAAAGTAGAGGCTCTGCAGACCCCATCATGGAGAACAAGAAACCGAGTGGGAGCTTATCGACTTCAGCCTTACCCCAGGACACACTCTTAACCAAGTTTACTCTCTGAACAGCTCTGAAACTTTTGGTTCAGTCATGGCTGAACCAACAGGAAATCAAGGGAAATGGCACTTATTTATTATGCAGCCGTGGGCCAATTCCCCAGATGTCATTATTGCACTTCCAGGCCTTTTGCTTAGGCAAAGAAACAGAGACCGAAAGAGACTTCTGAGACAACAGCCAGCAAAGAAGCTCACTGCCTTTTGAAGGGGTTCTCCTCCCATGGGAGAAGAGCTGCTCCAGTCACTTCTACAAGTTCTAGCCGGCCAGGCAGGGCCCTGGCTGAGATCTTATTTGGGGACTGATCCTCTACCCTCTTCTCTCCACAAATCAGTGAGCTTTGAGGGGAACTTGACTGCCACCAAACATGAGGCTTTAGGACTGGAGAAGCTGGCAGACAATGGGGTCCCCAGTGATGCCCCTCAGATGGGGCAAAGATATTCTCAACTACATCTCTGTCAATGGTTTTTAAATGGTCTGTCCATTTTTTCATTAAAAAAGACACAGTATTAAAAACTTGCCTGGAGTCAAACAGCTAGTAAGAGGCAAAGCCAGGTCTTGAGCTTGGTTTGTCAGGCACATAACCACTCTACATTATCTTGTAAAGGTCAAAGAAATTTTTTTCTTTTTATTGCCTTAAATCTATTTTAATGGGAATCTTTCAGAAATGGAGCCTTATTTCCATAGATCTGAAAATAGAAAACACTGAAGATATTGACGCCCCCTCATTCCTATTCCCTAGCCACTGAACAAAAACAGCAGTTTCCTTCCAGCAGCCGCTGTTTTGGTGTAATCCCAATTTAAGTCACTAAGCTTCAAAAATGCACCCCTCTGTCCTGCAGGCCTTGATGACAGGTGAAGATGAGGAGATGGAGGACTCAGTCGGCCTGCACTGCTTTCTTTTTTTCTTTTTTTTTTTGGAGACAGAGTCTCACTCTGTCACCCAGACTGGAGTGCAGTAGCACAATCTCGGCTCACTGCCACCTCCATCACCCCAGTTCAAGTGATTTTCATGCTTCAGCCTCCTGAGTAGCTGGAACTATAGGCGTGTGCCGCCACGCCTGGCTAATTTTTGTATTTTTAGTAGAGACGGGGTTTTGCCATGTTGGCCAGGCTGGTCTTGAACTCCTGACCTCAGGTGATCCACCTGCCTCGGCCTCCCAAAATGCTGGGATTACAGGCGGGAGCCACCGCACCCAGCTTAAAACATTATTTAATCTTGAGCTTACAAATAAATTTCTGATCAATTTTAATGCGTATCATGCATGCCCTAGAAAACAGCATTTAGCCAGGCCTTGATTCAGAGTTCTTATCGTGAATACACAGTATTTGGTTTTTTAATAAAAATATGGTTCTAGGTCTAGAATTTTTTTTATTGTTATAACTCTGGACCTAACATGTCACTGGCTCCAGCTATGTCTCTAGCTATTCTGAGACATTCCTTTTCTTTTTCTGTCTTAGTACATACACTGTTTCCCATCTGAAGAGCAGGAGAACTGAGACTCGCACACTTATTGAAAAGCCTGGACAAGAAGAGTTAGTAAGTCTGAGAGAGAAACTAAGGAATTACATACCTGGCTTTATTTGAGGTAGGAGTTTTTTTTTGGGGGGGGGGGGTTTGGTTTTTGTTTTTGTTTTTTTGAGACGGAGTCTCGCTCTGTCACCCAGGCAGGCTGGAGTGCAGTGGTGCGATCTCGGCTCACTGCAAACTCCGCCTCCCGGGTTCACGCCATTCTCCTGCCTCAGCCTCCGGAGTAGCTGGGACTACAGGTGCCCGCCACCACGCCTGGCTAATTTTTTGTATTTTTAGTAGAGACGGGGTTTCACTGTGTTAGCCAGGATGGCTTCAATCTCCTGATCTCGTGATCTGCCCGCCTCGGCCTCCCAAACTGCTGGGATTACAGGCATGAGCCACCACGCCTGGCCTGAGGCAGGGTTTCTCAAGTGAGGCACTTTAAAACTCACTTCTTTGGCAGGGCTGTATTTTGGAGAGTTGAAGATGTAAAGCTGGTAAGTGAGAGTCTCCCCTCTTTAGGTAATCCCACAGCATCCCAAAGGAACAGAGGTGACCTTTTGTTTATTGACAACCAACTTGGACTCCTAAAAGCCACCATCTACTTGAGGTCTTTCCTTGAAAAGACCTCACCTTTCTAGTTATGCTGGTGGTACTTTAGCTGAGCAAAAAATATGTGAACAAAAAGGACAGAGATATAATATACAGCCGTTACAACTGTACTCCCGAAACTACATTTCAGTCAGCAGAGTGTAAATGACTTATCTGTGCAACCCAGACACATCTGCTAATGTAGCATTCCAATTCATTTGGGTAACGTTGGACCTAGGAGATGTTCCTTCATATTTCTTTTGTGTCAATCATCTCTCGTATCTTGACTTTCTTTTGCTAGTCCTGTCCACAGATGCCTTGTATTCAAACTAAAGGCGAAGATTCCATTCAGAGTCCTCTTCCAAACACTGTGGCTTCCATTCTAAAATACCATGACTAGAGTTGAATAATCCTCACAGCCAGCCATTTATGGCCCAAATCCCTCCAAATTACATTCGATAACAAGTAAACCCTTCTGATTCAGAGGCCCTCCAGTTAATTAATTATAGGACCCAGCTAAAATCATTTTTGGCAGATGTTGTACGAAAAGTAACTGGTACATATCCAATTACATAAAACAGGTACATTTATTTACAAACTAAAATAAGGACATCGTTCAATTAATGCATCCTGGCAGTATCAAACTGCTTTGATCAAAACTATGTTATCTTTGGGAACATTATCCAGGTTTTATATGGTCATTGAGGAGAACTAGTACCAACTGCTCTAACAGTTTACGGGCCCAAAGCTTCTTCTCATGCTCTATAGAGTAAAATTTTCAGGGCTTCATTAATCATTTTTTCAATCACCAGAAAAGCCCCAGAACTATTTCCCAACAACAATTCTAGCTTTCTGCATCTTGTCTCCATGAAGTGGTCAAACAGCTATCAATCCAAGTAGATGCCATACTTTGCCTACTCACATTTCATTAAAAAGTATCAAATTTCCATGTTTTCTTTTTATTTCCAAAGGATATAGTTCCATCCTCAACGGACACACTGTCTCTCTAAAATATAAAACAGTGTCTGAAAATAGAGCCAAACTATCAACTGGCCAATTCTTATCAAAACCACAGGTTAGGAAAAATGATGTCAATGAACAATTATTTAAAATACATAAGATAGGTTGAGTGTGGTGGCTTATGCCTGTAATCCCAGCACTTGGGGGCCTAGGAGTTTAAGACCAGCCTAGGAAACATAGTGAAATCCTGCCTCTATTTTAAAAAAAAAATGACCCGATGCCAATGCCATATAGTCTATCCCTTGATCCAATTTGACATCAACACAGTTCAGCACAGAACTGAACCAAGCCCTCTGCAGAATTCCCTTCTCTGAGCTGTATTGTAGGTGCTAAGGCCCTGGCATTAATCAAGAGACACTCTTATGATACTAAATGCTATGTTTATTATAGGAATATTGCTTGAAGACATTGTCTTCTCGGTCACTCAGTGCCTCCTTTATGACCCTACTGTGAAATGAACTTTGGAATCCATGCTAACATAATCTATAGCCACCCAGAGAGATATAAGCCTTGTTAAAAATCATAGGTGTCACTTACTCCGGTTTGCAATAATGGGTAGATTCTTCCAGTCTAGATATCAATACGATGGTGCCTGGAGGAGCTCCTTAACTCAGGACTTTATGGATCTATTAAAAAGACCAGTGGGGACTGTATACTTTATACGATATAGTTAACTGGAACCTCAGTTATGATGACTTGTAATTCTGCACAACAGAGTTGTGGTATCAGTTACCAGACCTGAATGAAAGGCTGGTTGGGGCTGTATTTTCTTCTTCCTCTTGCTTTGTTTCACTCTCGCTGAAGTGTGTGTTCTTTCCACACCATTCTGGCTCCACCATGTCTGAGTTGGAATTTTCTTTCTGGTTTCAGAGCACCTTTCCCTGATATTCTGTTTGCTTTTGGTCCAGTTTACTTCACCCGCAGCCTTTGGCAATTGTTGGCCAGGAGGCACCTCTGCACGTGCCTTCTGCTAAGTTCCTTTACAAGCCCAGGAACAGCGAACCATCCCTTTCTTCCCTTGGTGTCCCCAGTCCGTGCCCTCCATTAAGGATTGTTCTGCTTGGGCAACACTGAGATAATGGGAAGGTTTTATTCTGCTTCTTTTGCCTTGAAAAGTGATGTTCTGCTGATTCACACTCTGGGCAGAATTTGGGGGTACTAAGTCCCTGGCTAACTCTCTGGTGAACAGCCTCCCTGGCTGGCACAGTTCAGGAAGGCCCTGGCTGAGCAATTTTACTCAGTGTGGTGGGAGAGAAGTGAGGGCTTTGGTGCCTTCAGACTTGGCTCTGAATCCTGGCCTTGCCTCCTACTGCTGTGTGATCTCAAGCAGGCTAAGTAACCTCTCTGAGCCTTGGTTTCTTCATCTACAAATAGTACTTACCTTGGCAAAGTTTTAGTAATGATTGCAAATTACTGCTTCTCTAGAACAAAGGAAAGGGGAGAAGATAAAGATAGGGGTGGAGGGGAGAAAGGGAGGGGAGAAGGGGAGGTGAGGTGCAGAAGATAGATATGTATGCATTTATTTTCAATAAGAATGAAAAACCACATCTCCCCATTATTCTTTTGACTCTCAGGAAACTTACAGATAAATCTGATATTCGATTTGAACAGTAAAGTAGACAGAGTCTTCTGACCTGTAATTTTAAATGTTTATTTCTCCTGGATCTTTTGTTCCTGCTTTCACCTATTCCTGGATGCTCATTTTTAAATCATTTTTTTATGGTTCATTATTTTGTGTGGCTTTTTTATGTGAGTTTTGAGCTTTGCCTGGGGCTTGACAAATGTCTGGAATCTTTTCCAGGATGAGATGTAGTATATATAAATACGTACATTTAGAGGTGTTGCTGTGAACATTTTTGTGGCACTACATGATAATCTAATCTGTAAAGCAAGCTCACACCCGGTCTTTCTTAATCCTCCCAATGAACTCCAGGGCTGAGATGAGGCAACTCAGCCTCTGTGAGTCGCTTTCCTCAGATCACTAAACTCTCCCAAGGGTCAGAATTTGACGTGCAACCCAGGTCTTTTGAATCCCAACCCAAAGCCTTTTCTTCTGCTACCGAACTGACTCTCTGTGGTCATAACCCACTCAGGTTTGCTACTGGGCCTCATAAATAACACTGATAACAATAGCACACATGTATCACGCGCCTGCTATGCGGTGGACATTTTACATGCATTATTGTATTTAGTGCTCCCCACAAGCCAGTGGCATAGCTGCTGTATTATCCTCCTTTATAAACCATGGGCCATCCAAAAGGAGGCTCCCCAAGGTCACACGCCCAGAAGGGGAGGACGGGAGACTTGAACCCAGGTTAGCTCAATTCCAGAGGCCTTGCTGTTACCCACTACCCTCCAAGGGCATCAGTTCTGTCACTGAGTGACACTTCCTGGGGGTAGTGTTCAAAGAACGCTGGGCCTGTGTGATGTCACCGCATGGCTGTGATAGAAGCAGACAGCAGCAGCAGGCTGTCCCCGCTTCCCTGACCTCTACCCAGTGGGCAGCGGGATCACCTTTGCCACTAACCTGCCGCGGCTCATTAAAGCCTTAGGCCTCCATGATCTCCTTTGGATCTGTGCAAAAGGGTCACAATCTCAAGCTTTGTTGAAGTTTTCCTTTGCCGCCTGTTTTAAGACCTTGACATATATGATAATAATAAAACACTCATACAAGGTACTGGCCCTTAGAAGCATCCTGGGACTGGTTTTGGAAGTCTAATTGTTACCTTGAAGTCTATTCTTTTTATCTTTTGGATTTATTCGGCTTTTAGAGTCTTCTACCTTAAGATATGCTTTTAGGTTACGATAAACAAGGCTAAATATTTCTGGAAATATTCAAAGAATGACGCGTTTCTTTTTCATCTTGATATGTGTGCCACTTCTTTTAATGTTAATAGGATTATTTTGTTTTCTTGGTTGGCTGTCTACCCTCTCAACCGAAGCTCCGGATCTGCCTTCTTTCTGGCTGTATCCACAGTTCCTAGCAGCACCCGTGGTCCCGTCTCTACCCATTCCCAGATGTCTCATCTTAGGCTGCTCCACAACTTCTTGAAGCCTTGGTTTTGTTTAGTTCTTTTTGTTTGTTTGTTTTTTCAATCATGAAATGAGGATAACAATGACTCTTTCTACCTCTCAGGTTGTTATGAGGCTAAAGTGAGATATTGTATGTTAAAGTGCTTTGGAACCACACATTGCCATAAAAAGGTAAGATCGCCACATGGTCCCTGGTGCAAACTTCTGATAAAGAGCATGTGCTTAAGGAACATGCCAACATTAGTTATGAAGGCACCTGGGCCTGCAGCCTAATTACCTGGAAGAAAAGCAGAAAATTCTATAACTCTATCGTGTTGACTACCCATCATGAATCACAGGCATTGATTGTGGAACTGAGGTTTTGATGACCAGCATTTTAATCCAGATCATCATGATCAAGTCTGCAGAGACAACGGGCAGAACACAGTGTTTCAGTGCAGTTTCCTTTATGGTGGCAGTTTTCAATCTTCTCAGAGCAGGTGTCAGCAACTATAGCCCCTGGGCCAAAGCCAGCCCGCCATCTGTTTTTATATATTCCGCAAGCTAAGAATTGCTTTTACATTTTTAAATAGTTGAAAAAAAAATCAGAAGGATATTTTATGGCATGTAAAAATGAAATGGAATTCAAATGCCAATGTGTATAAAATTCTGAATGTTATCAATAAAAATTGGTGAAGATTTGCTGTCTTCTTATAAGTGCCTACATAATAGTCTCGATTTTGCCTGTTGGCCCACAAAGGCTAAAATAAGTACCATTCAGGCCGGGTGCAGTGGCTCACGCCTGTAATCCCCACACTTTGGGAGGCCGAGATAGGCAGATCACAAGGTCAGGAGATCGAGACGATCCTGGCTAACACGGTGAAACCCCGTCTCTACTAAAAATACAAAAACATTAGCCAGGTGTGGTGGTGGGCACCTGTAGTCCCACCTACTGGGGAGGCTGAGGCAGAAGAATGGAGTGAACTCGGGAGGTGGAGCTTGCAGTGAGCCGAGATCTCGCCACTGCACTCCAGCCTGGGTGACAGAGCAAGACTCTACCTCAAAAATAAATAAATAAATGATACTATTCAGTCCTTTATACAAACCATTTGTGGCCACTGTCTTAAAGCATTCATTCGGTACTCTGAATCCAAGGGATTCAAAATCCTCGTCTATTTGAGTGTCGCCGTGCCTCTTGAGGGACTTAATGTGCTGAGACTGTAACAGGGAGATGAGATCTATTCAGAGAAGGCTGCGACTTGGGGACTGAACAGAGCGGTCCATTTGGGACCCAATCAGGATGGAAATGACCAAAAAGGGAAATGTGACAGAGAGGAGAAGAGAGATGGAAAAAGCTAGCAGGGGAAGAAACCAGCTCCCCAGCCCCCTTGGCGATGTGACTGAGATATGGCTAGACCATGTGTGTGCTCTCAGGTCATTTGGTCAGTCTGGATGTTGGACTCAATGCCTCTTTATTCTATTGCTCACTTCCATGATTGAGCAATAGGTGTTTTACTGATGCTCTCTCTGAGGAGACAGAGGGGGGTCTGCCATGTAAACATGTAGCATTTCGTGCCCCTGCCATCGCTGCCTAGACTTTTCTCTGCCCTGCCCCTACCCCATCCCTCCTCTGCCTGGATGGCACTCTCATTATCTGGCTCCCAGCCTCTGAGAACCAGCGGGCACATTCTCACTCTCTTGTTCTCACGCCTTCCCCCCCAGGCTTTTGGTTTCTCTTTTCCCTCCTGTGCCATTTAGCGTTGTCCTCCCAAAAGCAATCCTATGTTCCCTACCTTCATTGCTTAACTCTGCCTTGAGGTTTACCAGCAATTTGTCTCCCTGGGGAGTGGGCTATAAATGACCCATGAGGTTTCCCAGACCCAGCGGGCACTGAGGGGTGAGGTGGTGTTTGTGGGCACCTCTGGTGGCAGTTGGGCAGCATTGGCAAGGGCTGCTGAAGACAAAGAGTGTGGCTGAGAGAAATGGAGACGGCCCCATGCTAGAGGAGAGGAGAGACCAAAGCAAAAAGAATAATTTCCCTGGCACCCGCCAAGACCCAGGGCACAGAGTTGAATTCTGAAAAAACTAGAAAGGTGACCCTAGATGCAACTGTGATTGTGCCAGGCCAGGACAAAAACAAAAGTGCCATGGCTCCAGGGGGTGCGTGCACACCGAGGCTGTCCTGTCACTCTCAGGCCTTTATGGAGTCTGCAGTCTACATGTGCTCTGTGTGTTGTGCAATACTGCAACATCAATTAAGCTTCTTCATGTAGCTTTACTAAGAGCGATGGACCCAGGAGGGCTGAAAAAGTGGAGGGAGGTGTACAGATCGCCACTGTTCCGTGCAGTGGGTAAATTCACCGAGCAACTTTTTGATGAGGAAGGACGCATTCCCAAGGGAACGGAGAGAACAACAGAGCAAGTTGGCTGAGCAACGGCCACCTGTGGCACCAAGGACAGAATGTCACTGATGACTTCCCGACAAGTGCCCTTTCCTGGGAATAATCTATTGTGAGAGAATGAAAGCTTATTCTGCCACCAACTCCTTTAAGCAGAAATGAAGTCTTAGTGAGTAAAGTAACACTGATTAGCACGGCACTGCAGAGAAGCCTCAAGGGTCGGATTTCACATCCCCTTCGGACTTCTCTTCAGGCAGTTAAGCATTCACAAGAAAATCCCTTCTCTTTATGTGGCTTCTTCAGCCGCATCATTCATGAAACAATTTTCAAGAGAGGAAACACAATAAAGCACCACACTTGTATTTCTCTTATCTGAGATGCCTCTTGAAATTTCCAACTAATCTTGAACATGGTTAATTTCTCCCCACCTTCACACCTCAACCATTAATTTTTTTTTAAAGGGAGAGAAAAAAAAAAAAAAACAGAGGTCCCTTGTGTTACTCAGCAAGAGTATGTGATTTGTAAGTTTCTAAAAATCCTTCCAGCCCTGCTTATTTTGACAAAACTACTTAACACTTCAAGCAATGAACTACAGGGCATAAAAGTATAATCTGCAGAGAAAACCTTAATCCTCTATAGTAACCTATTTGAATCTCCTCAAACACATTTCCGTGTGTAGGCCCAGAGAATTAAGTCAATTGTTTGATCTGAGAAGAAAGGCAATTAGGGCTCTCTCTTGATCTTTCTGGTTGAATTCTAGTCAGGGGCAGCCACTGTTCTCCACAGCCCCATTTGAGACCCCTATTATTGTAATAATAAAGGTGAGCATTAAAATCGCTACAGTTGAGAGTCTCCCTGCATTTTCATTATAAGTTGTTTTATCCGGGAGTTTCAAATCATGATGGGCTAATATTCAGCATACAAATGATTAGCTAGCGCAGGTCTGGTTTTCTTTTTTTTTTTTATAACTTCATTTAAAATTTCTTCTTTTACCTGACAAATATTTCAGCTGAAGTGAAAGAAAACTTGCAGAAGCAGCTACTGGGTGATGGGACAGCAGTGCCCATTCACTGCTGAGTTCCTGGCAGAGATGAGGCTGGGGTCTCTTCAAAGGGATGTCTCTGGGGCCACTGACGGTGCAAGAGAGGGACTGAGAATCTAGCTGGGGCAGTCTTGAGGAAAAACTGGGAGTTCTGCCCTCATTTGCTTACTCAGAGCAGCTCCCAAATACCCACATAGGAACAGCACAGTGACAACAATCTAGCTGGAAATGAAAACTGGAGATGTGTTTATATAGTTCCATTATATAAGATTGAATAGAGATCATTTGTCCATAGCAAAGAATATTAGAGAGGGAGTTCTTCCTGGAGATTATGGGAGTCGGTGACTGAAGCCTATCCCAAGCCACCCGATAGTGCTGTCGCTGATGGCTAAGCCTTTCCTTGGGTTTCTGGAGCTCTATCTTATCATCTAAAATAATGCTACGGCAGCTGTTATTCAGCTGCTTTGTCCATTTTATATGAGCTCCCTGCCTCGAAGAAGTGGAAAAGCCAGAAGACAAGAGAAGATAAGCTCCCCTGCTTCCTGCCAGATTCCACCGGGCTGGTGAGGTCTGTTTTAGCATTTAGCTCACAGCCAAATCCAAGTGCAGAAATCCAGAGAGGGTGAACCTGCTCCTGTCTCCAGGGAGTCATTCTCTGCCTTAGCCCGAGTCCCTGCAGGAGGGTTGCATCCAGGTAGCGGGAGTTCTGCTGTAGGGCAATTGAGGCTTGAGGACGAATGGCAAGGAATGCTTGGCTATTTTTACTCAGCAAACAGTAATGCAGGGCTCATGAAGAGCCAGGCACTGTGTTGGAGCCCATGGTTCCAAGGCAGGTCAGTGATGATCTTGTCTGCCAGTGGCTTGTGGCATAGTTGGGGAATATGGGTAAGTCAAGAGACGGCGACAACTCAGTGTGAAAAACGTGATTCAGGAAAGAGCCCGTGAATGTACACTGAAGCTGGCTTTAAGGTCCAGGGGAAGGTTTGCAGAAGACAGTGCCTGAGCTGAGGCCCAAAAGACAAGTAAAAACTAATCAGCAACGAGGTCGCTTATTTCAGGCACGGCAAAGTCCTGTAGGGGAGAGATGCAGAATGTATTTAAATGTCTGCAACTGGCCAGGTGTGGTGGCTCATGTCTGTAATCCCAGCACTTCGAGAGGCCAAGATGGGAGGATCACTTGAGCCCAGGAGTTCGAGACCACCCTGGACAACATGATAAGATCCTGTCTGTACAAGAAATAGAATAATTAGCTGGGTGTGGTAACACACACCTGTGGTTTCAGCTACTCGGGAGGCTGACGTGGGAGGATCACCTGAGCCCAAGAGGTCAAGGCTGCAGTGAGCCGTGATCATGCCAATGCACTCCAGCCTGGGCGACAGAGTAAGACCGCCATCACAAGGAATTTGGGCTTTATTCTACAGGCTATGGGAAACTCTGGGTGGTAGTTGTTTTGTTTTTTGCTTGTTTGTTTGTTTTTGTTTTTTTGGAGACAGGGTCTTGCCCTATTGCCCAGGCTGGAGTGCGGTGATAAGAGTATGGCTCACTGCAGCCTCAACCTCCAGAGCTCAAGTAATCCTCTTGCTTCAGCCTCCCAAGTAGCTGGGACTACAGTTATGTGCCACCACACACGGCTAATTTTTTAAAAAAAAAATTAATAGAGAAGGGGTCTCACTTTGTTGCGCAGGCTAGTCTCAAACTCCTGAGCTCAAGCGATCCACCAGCCTCAGCCTCCCAAAATGCTGGGATAACAGGCGTGAGCCACCATGCCCAGCTGATAAAATATTTTAAACACAATAGTAACATGAAGAGATTAGCTGTTTAAAAAGAGAACTGGAGTGTATTAGGTGTTTTGGGGGGAGTTTTGAGACAAGGTCTTGCTCTGTTGCCCAGGCTGGAGGGCAGTGGTGCTATCATGGCTCACTGCAGCCTCGACCTCCCAGCCTCAAGCAATCCTCCCATCTCAATTTCCCCAGTAGCGGGGACTACAGGCACATGCCACCACACCCCACTAACTTTAGTATTTTTTTATAGAGACAGGGTTTCACCCTGTTGCCCAGGCTGGTCTCGAACTCCTGGGCTCAAGCAATCTACCTGCTAAGCATGAGCCACCGTGCCTGGCTGGAATGCATTAGTTTTCTATTACTGTGTAACAAATTTCCTCAAACTTAGGTGCTTAAAGCAACATCTCTAGCCTGGCCAAGCTGACATATAAAATTAACCATCACAATCATCTATTACCCCAAAGAATTTGAGAGCTAGGACTATTGAAATAATTATTTTGGGGGGCGTGGAGGGGGAGAGAATCATGAAATACACATTTGCCACAAATTTTGAACCTAAGCCTTAAAATCAAGCCTTTATATCAAATACAGATGATAAAGGGAAGAAAAAGTAAATGACACCACAAGAAAGCAATGCATCAAATGCAGAGTGTGGGAAAGACTGTGGGACAACTGACCCAGTTTCTTCAACTAGTCATGAAAAAGAAAGGGAGTGGAGAACTGTTCTAGATTTAAATGACCTAAGAGACAAAAACCAAATGCAATGTGTGGATTTCTCTGTTTTGCAAAGTGCAAGACAGAGATCAAGAATCTAGTTAGGGTGGTCTCAAAGAAAAACTGGAATTTCTGCCCTTATTTACCTCCTCGGGGCAGTTCCCAAATATCTACATGAGAACAGCACAGCAACAACAATCTACTGGGAAATCAACCTGGAGATGTGTTTACACGGCTCAACTATGTAAGAGTGAATAAAGATCATTTGTCCATAGCAAAGAACACCGGAGAGGAAGTCGCTCCTGTAGATCACGGGAGTCGGTGAGTCATTACTGGAACAAACTAGCTGTACATGTGAATATGGACAGTTTTTTGTTGGTGGTGGTGGTGGTGGTTTTTTTGTTTTGTTTTGTTTTTTGAGACAGAGTTTCGCTCTTGTTGCCCAGGCTGAAGTGCAATGGCAATCTCGGCTCACCGCAATATCCGCCTCCTGGGTTCAAGTGATTCTTCTGTCTCAGCCTCCGGAGTAGCTGGGATTAAAGTGCTAGGATTATGGGCATGAACCACTGCACCCAGCATAGACCGGTCATTTTAAGTTATTAAGGAGTTTTTGATAATTTTGTTAGGTGTCATAATGGGAATGTAATTAAAAATAAATATATAAAATGTTTGTCCTGAAAACAAGCTTTGTGTCCTGGGGAGTATGGTAAGGTAGAGTCAACAGCATGGCAGACTAAAGTCACCCCTGAAGATTAAACTGATCTCTAATCTTCCAGAAAGAATGAGTCACTCTCTCTTCTCTGATCCTCTATATGGCACCTTAGATTCATGGATGTATGTGTTTCCTCTTCTAACTAGAGAGCTCCTTGAGGACAAGGACTCTGCTTTTAACCTTCCACACCCAGGATATATTAGATGTTACAAATACTGATAAAATCAATCTCAGAATGCAACACATCCTCAAAACCCCTAATTCATAAGAATTTATTTTATATCACAGTTGTTATATTTTAAATTTTCTTTTAATCTAAGAGTAGGGGCATTTCTGAACCACAGGTGAACGAGTCAACATTAAGGAACTGTATTAGCCCATTCTCACGCTGCTATAGAGAAATACCTGTAACTGGGTAATTTATAACAAAAAGAGGTTTAATTGGCTCACAGTTCCTCAGGCTGTACAGGAAGCATAATGCTGGCATCTGCTCAGCTGCTGGGGAGGCCTCAGGAAAACTTACAATCATGGTAGAAGGCAAACGGGGAGCGAGGTTTCTCACACGGAGAAAACAGGAGGATGGAGGAGGTGCTGCATAAATGATATCTCATGAGAACTCACTATCATGAGAATAGCACCAAGAGGATGGTGTTACAGCATTCATGAGAAATCCACCCTGTATTAATCCATTCTTGCACTGCTATAAACAAATACCAGAGACTGGGTAATTTATCAAGAAAAGAGTTTCAATCAGCTCACAGTCTGCAGGCTGTACAGGAAGCATGGCAGCATCCACTTCCAGAAAGGCCTCAAGGAGCTTTTCCTCATGGTAGAAGGCAAAGCAGAAGCCAGAGCTTCACACAGTGGGAGCAGGAGGAAGAGAGGGCGGGGAGGTGCTACACACTTTCAACCAAATGTAGAAAGAACTCACTATCACGAGAACAGTACCAAGAGCATGGTGCTAAACCATTCATGAGAACTCCACCCTCATGATTCAATCACCTCCCATCAGGCCCCACCTCTAACACTGAGGATTACAATTCAACATGAGATTTGATGGGAGACACAGATCCAAACCATATCACAACCCCATGATCCAACCACTTCCCAACAGGCCCCATCTCCAACACTGGGGACACAGATCCAACCATACAATTCCACCCTGGACCTTCAAATCCCATGTCCTTCTCAAATTGCAAAATACAATCATCGCTTCTCAACAGTCCCCCAAAGTCTTAAATCATTTCAGCATTAACTAAAAAGTCCGAAGTCCAAAGTCTCATCTGAGACAAAGCTAGTCTTTTCCACCTATGACCCTGTAAAATAAAAAACAAGTTAGTTACTCCATGATACAATGGGGGTATAGCCATTGGGTAAATACTCCCATTCCAAAAGGCAGAAGTTGGCCAAAAGAAGGGTCTAAGGCCCCATGCAAGGCAGCAGGGCAGTCATTAAATCTTAAAGCTCCAAAGTAATCTCCTTTGATTCTATGTCTCACATCCAGGGTACACTGATGCAAGGGCAAGGGATGGGGTCCCAAGGCCTTAGGCAGCTCCGTCCCTGTGGCTTCTCAGTGTTCAGCCCCTGCAGCTGCTCTCACAGATTGTAGTTGAGTGCCTTTAGCTTTTCTATGTGCAGGATGCAAGCTGCTGGTGGCTCTACCATACTGGGGTCTGGAGGATGGTGGCCCTCTTCTCATGGCTCCACTAGGCAGTTCTCCAGCGAGGACTGTGTGTGGGGGCTCCAACCCTACATTTCCCCTCCACACTGCCATAGTAGAGGTTCTCCATCATGGCTCTGCCCTTGGAACAGGCTTCTGCCTAGACATCCAGCCTTTTCTATCCATCCTCTAAAATCTGGGTGGAAGTTCTCAACACTCAACTCTTGCACTCTGTGCATCTGCAGGCTTAACACCACATGGAAACTGCCAAGGCTTACAGCTTGCACCCTCTGAAGCAGCAGCCCAAGGCATACCTGGGCCCCTTTTAGCCACCAGTGGAGCTGGAGCAATTGGGCTGGGGAAAGCAGTGTCCCAAAGCTGTGCAGGGCAGTAGGGCCCTGGGCCTGGCACATGAAACCATTTTTCCCTCCTAGACTTCTGGGCTGTGATGGGAGAGGCTGCCAGGAAGTTCTCTGAAATGCCTTTGAGGCCTTTTCCCCATTGTCTTGCCTATTAGCACTTGGCTCTTTTTTACTTATGCAAATTTCTGCAGCCTGCCTGAATCGCTCCCCTGATAATGGGCTTTTCTTTTCTACCACATAGTCAGGCTGTCACATTTTCCAAACTTTTACACTCTGCTCCCTTTTAAGTGTAAGTTCCAACTTCAGGTCATTTCTTTGCTCATGTATATGAGCATAAGCCATCAGAAGTAGCCAGGCCACATTTTGAATGCTTTGCTGCTTAGAAATTTCTTCCTGGCTGGGTGTGGTGGCTCACGCCTGTAATCCCAGCACTTTGGGAGGCCAACATAGGCAGATCACCTGAGGTCAGGAGTTCGAGACCAGCCTGGCCAACATGGCGAAACCCCATCTCTGCTAAAAGTACAAAAATTAGCTGGGCATGGTGGTGGGCACCTATAATCCCAGCTACTCATGAGGCTGAGGCAGGAGAAGCTTGAACCCAGGAGGCGGAGGTTGCAGTGAGCTGAGATCACGCCACTGCACTCCAGCCTGGGTGACAAGAGCGAGACTCCATCTAAAAAAGAAAGAAAGAGAGAGAGGGAGGGAGGGAGGGAGGGAAAGAAAGAAAGAAAGAGAGAGAGGAAGGGAGGGAGGGAGGGAAAGAGAAAGAAAGAAAGAAAGAAAGGAAAGAAAGAAAGAAAAGAAAGAAAGAAAGAAATTTCTTCCACCAGATTCCCTAAATCATCACTCTCAAGTTCAAAGTTCCACAGGTCCCTAGGGTAGGGGCACAATGCAGCAAAATTCTTTCCTAGGGCATAACAAAAGTGACCTTTGCTCTGGTTCCCAATAAGTTCCTGATTTTCATCTGAGACCTCCTCAGCCTGGCCTTCACTGTCCCATATCACTATCAGCATTTTGGTCACAACCATTCAACTAGTCTCTAGGAAGTTCCAAACTTTCCCTCATCTTCCTATCTTTTTCTGAACTCTCCAAACTCTTCCAACCTCTGCCTGTTACCTAGTTCCGTAGTCGCTTCCACATTTTCAGGTGTTTTTACAGCAATACCCCACATCTGGTACCAATTTTATTAGGGTGTTCTTGCACTATTATAAAGAAATACCTGAGACTGAGTAATTTATTTTAAAAAAAAGAGGTTTAATTGACTCACAGTTCCATGGGCTGTACGGGAAGCATGATGCTGGCATCTGCTTGGCTTCCGGGAAGGCCTCAGGAAAACTTACAATCACGGTGGAAGGCAAAGAGGAAGTGAGGCGTCTCGCATGGTGATGTCCAACTTGACATCAACACAGTTCAGCACAGAACTGAAAAAATATTTAAATAGTGTTGTTAAGTACCTGCCTCAAATGGTGGTATCAGTTGAGGTAACACTAGCTACTAGAACAGAGAAATCCCCAGACTGAAGTGGCTTAACATATAGGTACTTGTTTCTCACTTACATAGTCTAAGCAGGATCCCCCTATCAACAGAGGGGAAGGGGTGGGGTGGGGTATGAGTGAGAGACTGCTCCATGCAGCCATTCGTGTGCTCGCTGATGGTGGCTGTAAAGGTCACCCTCCCTGGGTATCGAGATCTAGCCAGCAAATCAGGACAAGAGGAGGAAGAAATAGCAAACCTGCTTCCTAACACCGCAGCCTTAGTTCTTTACATTCCTTAGGTAAGAGCTAGCCATGCAGCCTCAATGAAATGCAAAGATACTGAAATGTGGCCTCCATTTGGGCAGTCATGTTCTGACAATAATTCTACAAGAGGAAGAGAAATCTTTGGGGATCAAGTAACCATCTCATGTATTTTTTTTTGGTTTTTGTTTTTTTTGAGACAGAGTTTCGCTCTTGTTGCTCAGGCTGGAGTGCAATGGCGCTATCTTGGCTCACTGCAACCTTCACCTCCCCAGTTCAAGCGATCTCCTGCCTCAGCCTCCCAAGTAGCTGGGATTACAGGGATGTGCCACCATGCCTAATTTTGTATTTTTAGTAGAGATGGGGTTTCTCCATGTTGGTCAGGCTGGTCTTGAACTCCCAACCTCAGGTGATCCGCCCACCTCGGCCTCCCAAAGTGCTGGCATTACAGGCGTGAGCCACTGCACTCAGCCTAGGTTGTTCTCTTAAATGTTCTGGTATTTATAAGTAATATGATAATCTCTAATATGCTTATCTTTATTTCACCTTTCATGAGAATAAACAAGTAATAAGTCTGGTGAAAAATTTTTGGGCTGGTACCTATAAGGAATATTTCTGCAAGGCTTCTGTAAATATGTCTTTACTCCCAGTTCAGAACAATTACCTGGGGAATTCACAAGGGGTCTTCATTTTGTACAAGGTAGTTGTAGAGAAATTTCACAAAAACTTCACAAACTTATGAAAGAAGACGGAAATAATTCTTTAAAAGCCTGCTGGTTTAAGAAAATCTCATCTAGTGATGAAATAATTCAAAGGAGAGTTGAGTTCCTTCGCCATTATAAATTTATCAAATGTATTAAACCTAGTTTCAAAGCAATACATCATTGAAATGGTTTTCTGTCTTCAGCCTGGAAAAACAATGCCCCCCTTTGTAGAAGTACATATGCCACTGATTTTTCTATGTCTGTTTCTAATCTGTACTTCAGTCCAAGCATCTTTGTTGGGCTACAAAACCATATATGTAACTGCTTATTAAACATCTCCACAGAGGCATTCTACAGTCCCCTCAAGTTCAACAGAGACAACTAAACACCTACTTTCTAATCCTGCTTCTTTGAGACGGAGTTTCGCTCTTGTTGCCCAGGCTGGAGTGCAATGGCGCAATCTCAGCTAACTGCAACTTCCGCCTCCCGTGTTCAAGCAATTCTCCTGCCTCAGCCTCCCGAGTAGCTGGATTACAGGCATGCACCACCATGCCCGGCTAATTTTATATTTTTAGTAGAGACAGAGTTTCACCATGTTAGCCAGGCTGGTCTCAAACTTGTGACCTCTGGTAATCCACCTGCTTTGGCCTCCCAAAGTGCTGGGATTACAGGCATGTAATCGCAGTGCCCAGCCTAATCCTGCTTTTCTAAAAATAGTTTGCATCTTGATTGCACAAAAACTGGCCTGGTCCTCTCTCGCTTCCTTTCTCCTACCCTAGTGGTTCTTGACCAGGGGTGATTTTGCCCCCAGGGGATATTTGGCAATGTAGAAAGACATTTTCAGTTGTCACAACTAGGGGAAGGGGTGTTACTAGCACCTTGTGGGCAGACACCAGGGGTTCAGCTAAACCCCTTACAATGCACAAGAGAGTCCCCTGCCCCAACAAAGAATTATTGGGCCCCAAATGTCAACAGTATTAAAATTGAGATACCTTGCCATACCCCATGACCGGTAGATTTTTCTCTCTTACGTGTCTCAAATCTGTTCCATTCCAGCATCCATATTCCCAATGCCTTGTTTCAGACCTTCATCACATCTTTCATGAAACATAATAATATGTTTGCTACAATCTGAATGTTGGTATCCCTCCACACTCCAAATTCATGTCAGAAACTTAATCACCAATGTGGCATCAGGTGAGGCCTTTTGGTATGTGATTAGGTCAAGAGGACAGAGCCCTTACAGAGAGTAATGCCTTTATAAAAGGCCCCGAGGGCGACCTTGCCTCTTCCACCAGGTGAGGACACTGCAAAAAGTGAGGCTTCACCAGACAACACATCTGCAGGGACTTTGATCTTGGACTTCTCAGCCTCTAGAACTGTGGGAAATACATTTCCCATTTATAAGTCACCAAGTTTATGGTGCTAGTATTTAGTTACAGCAGCACGAATGGACTAAGGCTCCTAACCCATTTTCTTGCCTCTCAATCCTGTTGCTTCCCTGGAAAGGCATATCTTCCCCCACCTTGCAAACTCCCTCTCATCAAGCTTCAGTGAATTCCTCAAATATTAACTCCTCTGTGAAGCCTTCCCTGCCTGGGCTACTTTCCCTTCTTTCCTTCCCCATTTAGAAGCCCTTTGTCTGCACACACACCATCATTTGTCTCCCCACCCAGACCCTAAGTGACTTGTGAGAAGAAACCTACGTATTCAGCCTCTGTGACCAATAGCACTTAACACTCAGCTGAGTGAATATTTGAACATCCTCTTGCTGACTCTTCTAATCAAACTGGAACATGTGAGAACATTGGGTTGGGTAGGAGGCGGGGCTGGAATCTGTGGTCATAGGGGCCTCCTGAGTCGGCCTATGTGGCTAGCTAGTTACAGAATTTAGTGTCGGCCTCACCGTTGCTCTATAGAACCCTGAGAGCTAAGCTGCACTGATGTGTGTGGCAGGTTCCACTACAAGAGGTGCTCTAGTGTTTTATGGACTTGACTTCTCCAGGTTTCAAGAGCCATTAATATGGACAGAGAACTTGAAAAGGGCCAAAGTGCTACAGAGAGTAAAAGTCAAGGTCCAACAAATTCCTGAAAAGCCTGTCGGCTTTGACATTATTTTTATGCAATTCGAGAGTAGTAAAAGTGCTTATTTTTTTAAAAATTCAACTATTTCCCCTGCTTTTTTGCTTTTGCTCATAACATTTTCAAGGCCATCAGCATTCTTTTCCTTCCAGTCCTGCTGTCTGCTGCTCATGTAACTTAAATAAAATGCTCAGAAAGAGCACACCAAATAGGGTGGTAGATGTACCGAAACCAGTGTAGCTCAGAAATGAGCTCTCTTGGCCATGCGCAGTGGCTCATGCCTGTAATCCCAGCACCGTGGGAGGCTGAGGAGGGTGGATCACTTGAGGCCAGGAGTTCGATGTCGGGGTGATCAGACCCAACACCAGGTTGTGGGGGCGACGAAGTCCAGCAGAGTCAAAGGATTGAGAAAAAGAGAGTTTAAAAGAGAAAGGTGGGACACCAGGGGACCATCGCTATTGTGGAGGCTGTGAAGGCCCCGAGCTCTGGGAGCCCACGGTATTTATTGGTAATCCAGCAAACAGGTGGTGAGAATGTGGCGGTCAAAAGGACACGTTGCATTAAGCACATGATTTACAGCTGTGATGGTTTAGCATTTATATGGAACATGTTCTGCTACTTGAGATAATGGGAATAGGAGCCTACGAGCCTAGGAGGGCTAGAAGCATGGAGCCAGCAAGTCTAGACACATTCCAGAGGACATTATGCAAGCCCTGCCTCAGTTTCCCTCCCAACACTTGGCTTTTTCCCAACATGCCCCCCTTCTCTTTTTTGTAAAAGAGAAGGTATCATTATTACTATCATTAGTAGCTATCATTATTACTAGCATAAGAGGTGGCCTCTTAATTGAGCAAGGCAATTGCAGGCTGTGCAGCCCTTAATTGCCGGTTGGTGATCCAGCTTCATTTTTCTTAGCCCTTATTCAAACTGGACTTGCTCTGGCTTGAGTGCTTCCCACATATCTCCCCTTTCCCTGTTACAAGAGGACCCTTAATCCTAGGGGTTGCAGAAGGATGAAGGTCCATCTTCTGTAACTTCTTCATGCTGAATAGGGGCGATGATATTCCTGCCTAACTATTAGGGTCTCTTGTATTCAGGGTAGAGAGGAGCTGAGTCAGAAAGCATTGGTCCGTTAAGCATCGTGACTCTGGTCGGTCTTCGTTCCATCTTCGCATTCAGATTCAACGGGCTCATGGCTTGTACTGGGGAACCCGGTCCATGATTGGGATTCATGGGTCCCTCCAGTCTCCTGTTCCATGGTCGTACACATCTTTTTTTTTTTTTTTTTTAATAGGTCGTACACATCTTGAGGGCATCCACAAGGTTCATTCATCTCCTGCAAAAACACAAGTATACCCTCACACACACCCCCACCCCCGTTAGTAAATCTACTGAAACAGAAGCAAAAACTTTTGTGGCTGTAGCTGGGAGGTCACTGATAATGAGAAACAGGCCCCTTCTAACAGAAGTCACAGGGAAAGCAAATTGAGGCTTAAAAGCAATCCTTAAACCTTCAATTTGCACCGTACAGGTGAGTCCACTAGATGCGGTGGCTCACAATAGATCTTCAGATGTTTGGTGGGCACATAGGCACCTGATCATCACCTGGAGAGACACAAGCAAATCTTCTTCCCCATAAAATTATCTTTAGGCAGGGATCAGAGGAAGTAGACTCAGAGATAAGGAGAATTTTGGGGCCTAATGGCTTCCTGTTGTTTGATAGGTGTTCCCTCGGAAGTTAGGAATTCCCTTTCTCTCCATATTGCTGCGTGGGCATGGAGGACTAGGTAAGCATACTTAGGGTCTGTATATATATTTACCCTTTTTCCTTCTCCCAATTCTAGTGTATAATGGCCCCTGCTTTTGTTAGGATGTCTCTCCCTAACAAAGGAGTGGGGCTTTCAGGCATAGTTGGAAAGGCATGTGAAAAGAGTAAACTTCCCCAGTCACAACTTAGTGGCTGGGAGAAGTATCCAGTGACTGGCTGTCCTAGGACCCATTGGATAGTGACAGATCTGGAGGACAGTTTTCCGGGACAGAAGAGTAAGACTGAGAAGGCTGCGCCAGTGTCCAGGAGATGGCTAACCTCCTGGCCCTCAATGTTCAAGCATACCCGGGGCTCTGTGAGGGTGATGGCACGGGCTGGCGCTTGCCCCCAGCACCCTCAGTCCTGCTGCTGGATCATCTGGTTAGTGGCTTCTGACTCAGAGGACCTTCGTTCCCTGGGGCAGTGGGCCTTCCAGTGATTCCCTTGACATAAGGGGCATGGAGGAGGGGGTGGCTTGTTTCTATTTGGACAATCTTTTTTTAAAGTGTCGTTGTAGACCGCACTGGAAGCAAGCCCTATTAGGTATTCAGTTTGCCCAGCCTTTCTCTTTTCCAGAGCCTCCAAAGTCTGCTTGCCTGAGGGCCATGACTAAAGAGGTGGCTTTTTTTTTTTCATCCCATTTGTCCCGTTCCACCTGCTCCTCCTGATCTCTATTATAAAAAACCGAGGTTGCCAAGTTCAGTAGGGTTTCTAAGTTTTGCTCTGGGCCTAAGTCGGACTTTTGAAGTTTTTTCTAATGTCTGCAGCTGACTGAGTGATAAACTTATCCTTTAAGATTAGTTGGCCTTCAATAGAGTCAGGTGACAGAGAGGTATGCTTCCTCAGTGCCTCCCTTAGTCTCTCCAGAAAGGCAGTAGGATTTTCTTCCCTTCCCTATGTTATAGCGGACATCATTGAATAATTTATAGTCTTCCTAGTTTTCCTTAGTCCTTCTAGCATGCAAGTTAGCAAATGTCTGTGGCACCAATCTCCATGTTCTGATTCTACGTCTCAATGGGGGTCTACACTGGGAACTGCCTGCTGGCCTGTGGGGAATTGTTCTCTTTCTTCTGTTGTCATCCTATCATTGACCTGACTGAGATACCAGAGATCGCCAAACTCTCAGGCTGCAGTTATGGTAGCACTTCTCTCATTTGGGGTTAGTGTCTGATTTAGCAGTAACATTATATCTCCATGTCAGATCAAAGGATTGTCCTAACCCTTGTAAAACATCAATATAACCATCAGGGTTATCTGAGAATTTACCTAGGTCTATTTTAATTTGCTTCAGGTCTGAGAGGGAAAAAGGTACATGCACTCTGACTGGGCCGAATTCTCCAGAATACATCTTAGGGGTGTTTTTGCCTTGGGGGGGACGTTTCCCATCTGAAAAAAAGAACACAGGGACGCCAGCACCCCTAGTCATTTTCCGATGAGCATTAGTCCTAGAGCATCCTCTATGGTCCTAATGCTTTTTCCTTTCCAGGGTGTATAACCACCCATGGACCTCTGCTTATTGGATTAGTTACGCTCACCACTGTAGCAGTCCTGCACCTGTTTTCCCACCTTTCTTGACCACAAAGAAAGGGGTCCAGGCTGCTGGATTCTAGTGGTCCTTTACCAGCGTGCCCAACATTGCCTTTGTGCTCAGAGGTGAGTTCTACAGCTGGGCTGGGTTCCTGAGTATTTCATAACAACCCGGCTGCCCCATCAAGATGCATTCCCATAAACAACAGTTCTTACGCAAATTCGTTTCAGAGGGTGTAAGTAACCTTTTGAGTCAGGATTGAGATAGTTTTTTGATTCTGTAAGTACTTTAAGGCTTGGCTGAGTGCAAACAGCTCGCATGTTTGAGCGGACCAATTATTAGGCAATTTTCCTAACTCTGCTTCTACAAGAGCTTCCCTATCAATTACTGAATACCCATTGTGGGTTTTTTGTTTTTTCAATCACCCAGGAGGAACCATCTATCGTCCTGTCCTGAAGGGAGTTCCTCCTAGGTCTGGTCGGACCTTTGTATGGTAATTAAGATTTAAATCCCTCGGTAGGAAACCTGCTGGGTTAAGGGAATTTTCAGTGGTTAATGTTAAATCACCTTTTTCTAACAGAATAGCCCCAAATTACTCAAAAATTTAAGATTTTTGAGTAAGCTATCTTTTTGCTTTTATACATATATATATATATATATATATATATATATATATATATATATATATTTAGTATAGCTCTGAACTGGTGAGGTGTGCTCACAATGAGGTTTCCTCTAAAGGTTATTTTTCTATCTTCTGCTAGCCAAGCAGTTGCCGCTACCAATGGAATGCATTTGGGCCATCCGCAGGTTACTGGGTTAAGGATTTTTGATAGGAAGGCTATGGGTTGTCAGTGGTCTCAGTGCTTTTGGGTTATGCTCTTGTTTACACTGACAAGGTAGTATTGCAGTGTTACAGGGTCAGGGAGAAGACCTTCAATTATACGTTTTAAATTTACCCTGGCTTTTAAAGGAATAGGGTACACTGTTTTTTCTTTAACTACTTGTATATGTCTGTCTTTCTCCTTTGTAGATGGATTTTAGAAACACAGCGGAGGGACGTTTGCTGTCCTCCCTTGCTGGCTTATAGTTACGGGAAATTGCCATGCTTCAGGGTCTCCCTCGGCTCTAGCCTTTTGAATAGAATTATGTATAGCACCACCAATTGCTCCAGGTTTTAGTGTTGCAACTACAGGAGCAGTAAGTTTTGTAGCTAATTCATCTTCTCGCCCATTAAGGGGCGAGAGAGGAGGTGGCCTTCACTTAATTCAGCAGGTGGAGCCGACGGGCTAGTAAAACATACTTTTTCCAGTTTCCCTTTAATTTCCTGTTTCCTGTTCCTCACATTCAGCATCTGTAGTTTTTTACACTCGTCCTCTTCCTCATCTGAATCTGCCTCATCTGTTTGAAATGGCTCAAGAGCTGCTTTTATTGGCGCCCACATTGACCAAACCGAGACTGGAATTTTTGCTCCATCTTTATACGTTTTTCTAAATCTCTGCCAATTCTCTTCCATTCCTCCAACTGCATAGTCCCTTGTTCCGGGAACCACAGGCAAAACCGCTTTACTGCACTAAGGAGTGAGTGATAAATTCTGAGTACTAACTTTCACTCCCCCTCTTCGTAATAAATGCCTTAAGAAATTTAAATAAGCAGAATGTCTGCTTTCACTTTGTCCCATTGTTACCCTGGTTCTTCTGAGTTCTCAGCTTTCCTGCCGAGCTTCTTTTAGACGTTCTCTACTTTCACACGTTCTGGCATTTGTTCCTTCACCCGGGGTCTTTGTCGCCCCACGCTGAGCAGCCAGGAATATTGGGGTGATCAGACCCAACACCAGGTTGTGGGGGCGATGAAGTTCGGCAGAGTCAAAGGATTGAGAAAAAGTTTAAGAGAGAAAGGTGGGATAGCAGACAGGCCATCGCTATTGTGGAGGCTGCGAAGACCCTGAGTTTTGGGAGCCCACGGTATTTATTGGTAATCAAACAAAGAAACAGGTGGTGAGAATGTGGCGGTCAAAAGGACACGTTGCATTAAGCATATGATTTACAGCTGTGATGGTTTAGCATTTATATAGAATATGTTCTGCTACTTGAGATAATGGGAATAGGAGCCTAGGAGGGCTAGAAGCAAGGAGCCAGCAAGTCTAGACACATTCCAGAGGACATTATGCAAGCCCTGCCTCAGTTTCCCTCCCAACAGTCAGCTTTTTTCCAACAGTTTGAGACCAGCCTGGCCAACATGGTGAAACCCCATCTCCACTAAAAATACAAAAATTAGCCAGCCGTGGTGGTGCACACCTGTAATCCCAGCTACTTGGGAGGCTGAGGCAGAAGAATCGCTTGAACCCAGGAGGGTGAACGTTGCAGTGAGCTGAGATCACGCCACTGCACTCCAGACTGGGTGACAAACCAAGACTCCATCTCAAAAAAAAAACAAAACAAAAAGAAATGAGCTCTCTTCTCCCTCCTTACTTGTCTCCTGGCATCACTGGTGGGGAGGAAGGGCATCAGGACAAGTTTTTTTTAAAGGCACCACCTTACATTTTTATGATTAGCAAATGAAGACATCCTGGAGAGGTATCTCTCTCCAATGTGCATGTGTGTGTGTGTGTATACACACCCTCAAAAAAGTATGTGGCAGCACTATGACAATAAATTGCTTACAACCTACACATCTTTGATGAGATTGGTTAATATATATATATCTACCATTGGCATATAAGATGTGCATTACTATGTAGCCATCAACAACTATATTATGTAAATGTGAATTCGACGCTCAAAGATATTCATATTTTAAAAAGTTAGGCTATGGAAACCATATGTATGGTATCCTGTTGTTAAAACACATGAATGCATGTGTGTATTTAAGTACAAAGACAGTCCAACAGGACATAAAAATTATCTGGGTGATGGAATCATGAGTGATTTATTTATCTTTCTGCTTATGCTTTCTACTTTTTCCATAATAGTTTCTAAGCAACATTTGTTTCTTTCTCCTGCTAATAAATGTATTTTTCAATTTTTATTTTAATTTTTATTTTTTTGAGACTAAGTCTTTTGCTCTATCACCCAGGCTGGAGTGCAGTGGCGCAATCTTGGCTCACTGCAACCTCTGCCTCCCGGGTTCAAGCAATTCTCATGCCTCAGCCCCCAGAGTAGCTGGGATTACAGTCGCCTGCCACCATGCCTGGGTAATTTTTATACTTTTAGTAGAGATGGGGTTCCACCATGCTGGCCAGGCTGGTCTCGAACTCCTGACCTAAAGTGATCTGCCTGCCTCAGCCTCCCAAAGGGCTGGGATTACAGGCATGAGCCACTGTGCCGGGCCCATTTTTCAAATTTTTGATAATACATATGTAATATTTAATAGTTACTTATATAAGAAACACTCCCAGATACCTGAAGCGTTCACTTCCTCTCCTCTTTCCCATCTTAAATAATACCCTTTTAGGGAGAACTCCTCAAACACCTCATTGAAAACTGCACCCACAAGTTCCTGCTTTATTTCTTGCCATTGGGCTCTTGGTCTGTTGTGGGTATACCTGCACTAGCACCCAAGCTCCTCAAGGACCAGGGGTTTTGTTTGTTCTGTTCACTGCTATAGCCCCAAAGGCTAGAACAGTGTCTGATACATAGGAAGCACTCACTATATATTTGCTGAAATGATGAATGAAACAGATTTGTTTTACAAAGAAGTTTTGCCTTTATTAATAAGAAACCAGTGATGTTTAGTTTGGAATAACTTTTTTAAAAATGTTATGTCTTTTAATGTCATGTTAGCCTTTTACTGCAGGGCCCACTTAGAGAGGCTGATAAAAGCGATAAACCCTCCTCCTTCCTGCTCCCCATGCCCTCTCAAATCTCAAACACACACAGAAAATTGAATATAGTATTGGGAGGTTTTTGACTTCCCTGAAGTCTGTTCATTAACTTCTTAAAGGTTCCACTAACCCCAGGGTGAGAGCACTTGGTTTAAAGTGTGGCCTGGCTTAGAATCATGATTTCTCTCCTATTCTAATGATTCAAAGAATCTATGTGACTTGAATATCAGTCTTTCCCCTTCTCCCATTAGCCAATTAATTGTTAAACGGATTCCTCTACAAAACACTCACTGCTTAGAGAGAGGTAAGTTCAATATTTGCAGCTGATAACTTGATGAACAGCCACCAGATGAAAGCTGAACAATCTACTTAAAAATCCAGAGATTTGAAAAAGGACAGATGTTACTAGAGCATAGTCAAAATGTCTAGTAAAGTCAATTTTTTACTTGTCAATTGAAAGTCTAGGGTCACAATCTGGGACACAGATGGAAAAACAAGATCTATTCCACATAGAATATGCTTCTTGAATTTTATTATTTAAAGAGCAAAATAAAAGGAAGTAATGCACATTCACCAAAGTCAAGTTTTCCATTAAATAGAAGAAAAATCTAATACTTTGTAATAAAGACCATCCAGCTAAAAACAGATCATTAAAACAACAATAGCGATTTGACTCTGTATTTTATTTCAATGAGCACACTTCATTCACTGTCTGCAGGAAAACTAGGCTAGGTCTCAATAGACAACAGTCACAGTTACTGAGCAAGTAAATACTCCACACTTGCATGCCCTCCTTTATTTCTTGATGTCTTCAGTCTCATCTGGCTCTCTCTCTTGATGCTCTCTTTCCCACCTCATTTCTTTTAACTCTTGTCTGTACTTCCGTTCGATGAACCGCTTCTGATGGGCCATTTGGGGAAAATTATCTGACACAAGGAAATATATTTTATATTTAATAAAATTATATTTAATCTAGTGCAAAGAATAATGGAACTAAACATATACACATACAAATATATGTGCATATGAAATGTGTATAATTGTATTTTATAAGGCACAAGATAGAAAACTGTTTTCTTCCCTTATTCTTTCATCACTCAAAAACATATTGGAAGTCTGGATGAGTGCCCCTGATTGTAAATTTCAGCATCTGATGTGAACTTGGGTATAGCAGGCACCAAACATACAGAAATGCCAAAACACAGACGTGTGGCTTGGGAATGTTACCAAGCAGGTGCTTTAGCATCACTCTCCTGGCAACAGGTGACTTTCTGGGACAGATGAAAGGATACAGTAAAATGGAGTCACAGTTTTTGAAAAGCTCAAACTAAAAACTTCAAACAAATGATATTATCACACTATTATTTACCAAGAATTAAAGATTCAGAAAAGAGCAAAGAAAGATCAGGTGGACAAAAAGGGACCACGTTCCAAGTCATTATGTCTGATAATTAATTTTTAGGTTTATGATGACAGGCCCAAAGCTGTATTTGCAAAGTAACTCAAGTAGAAAACTTATTGGGTTAAAGCGGACACATAACCTCATGTTTCAAACACATGAAGAATCCAAGATGTGGGCGAGCATGGCATGCTTGGGGGCAAGTTCATTTATTTGCTTTAAGGACAATGCGTAGTGAAGTGGATCTACATATACAGCAGGCCCCTCATCAGTGATCTCGCTCTCCATGGTTTCATTTACACATCATCAACCATGGGCCAAAAATAGGCGAGTAATGTACAATAACATATTCTGAAAGAGAGAGAGAGAGAAGGCACAGCATACAATCAAGTGTACATTCACACAACTTTCATTACAGTATATTATTGTTCAATTTTATTTAATTATTGTTAATCTCTGTGCCTGATTTGTAAATTAAATTTCCTCTTTCAATTAAATTTTGCATGTGTAGGAAAAAATATAGTCTATATAATGTTCAGTTTTATCTGCAGCTTTAGGCATCCACTGGGATCAGGTACCCCCATGGATAAGCGGAGATGACCGTATAATAGATCCTAAATTCTTTTTTCCCTCTTAATTATATAGTATACCATCCTTCCACCAGGTTGAAGAAGGGACAGGGTGGTAGGAAAAGCATCTGAAAGACAGGTGGGGAATCAGCAAAGACCTGGTATGTCTGGGGGTCAGAGATTGATTTTATTTATTTATTATTTATTTATTTATTTAGAGATGGAATCTCGCTGGAGCGCAGTCTCTCAGCTCACTGCAGCCTCCACCTCCCAGGTTCAAGCAATTCTCTGCCTCTGCCTCCCAAGTAGCTGGGATTACAGGCGTGTGCCACCACAACCGGCTAATTTTTGTATTTTTAGTCGAGATGGGGTTTCGCCATGCTGGCCAGGCTGGTCTCAAACTCCTGGCTTCCTGCCTCGGCCTCCCAAAGTGCTGGGATTAAAGGCATGAGCCACCGTGCCCGGCCCAGAGATTGATTTTAAACAAAAAAAGAACATGACATCTGTATTTTGGAAATAAAACAGTAATAAAATCCTATTCCTGAACTAATCAAATTGATTCCTTATGTAGGTTTCAAATATAACTACTTTTTTCAAAGATAAACAAATCCCACTAAGCTGTAAAGCAAGTTTCTACAAAATGAACTCTATTTCCGGAATAAACTCTACTGTAAAATCAAATTTGCATTTGAAAAACAAAATTCACATTTAACTATTGATAAAACTTTAAAAATATATCCTTATAGCCCTTTTCCTATGAAGTTGTACTACATATATATGCAATGTAAATGTGTATATACATACATATATACCTATATATACACACACACGCATACACCTAGACACTTGAACATTTAAAATCATTACTTATTGGGAAAGTGCAATATAGGTATGTATTCATGGGTATACTTTTTTTCACTTATTCTAGTATAAGCATTTTCCCATATCATTAGTTTTTAAAACCATTACTGTAATGCATACAACATTTGGGTATAGCAAGGGTTGGTAAACTACTATCCACAGGCCAAATACAGCTATCCATCTGTTTTTATAAATAAAATTTTATTGGCAGACAGACACACCCATTAAATAGACACATCCATTAGTTTGCACACTATCCAGGCCAGTGGGCTGCAATGGCAGAGTTGGAGAATTGCGACAGAGATTGTATGGTCTGGGAAGTCTAAAATGCCTACTATCCGGCCCTTTACAGAAAATGTTTCCTAACCCCTGGGATACACAATTTATTAAACATTTTCCTACTCTAAAACACATAGGTTTTTTTTTTATCTGCTACTATAAATCAAGTTGTCATGATTCTCATGGTATAAACTTTTTTTGGCGGGGAGGGGAAGAGACAGGGTCTCATTCAGTTGCCCAGGCTGGAGTGCAGTGGCATGACCATAGCTCACTGCAGCCTCGAACCCCTGGCCTCAAGTGATCCTCTGGCCTCAGCCTTCCAAGTAGCTAGCACTATAAGTGCATGCCACCAAGCCTGGCTAATTTTTTTTTTTTTTAATTTTTTGTCTTCCACTTTGGCCTACCAAGGGTATGAACTTCTTTAAGGAACTGCTACATACTGCCAAATTGCTTTCCAATAGTTTAAACAACTCACTCATACCAGTATGGATATGCAGGCCTGTCTCAGAATAGGTGATCTCTCCAGTACTGTTTTATAGTTGAAAACAAACAAAAAATGGACTCTCACTTTTATTTCACTCTGATTGCAAATTTATATGTACAATGGATGAAGTTCCTAATAGCCAGCTTAAAACTCTCAGTGAAGAATCCATGGATGCTGGACCCTAGCAGTATCAGCGTCTGCTCCCACTAAACTCCCTGCCCCTGAACAGGAAACTTTGCTGATTTCCACTTGGCTCTTGGCCTGCTTGCCTTTCCTGGAATCTCTCCCATGCCTGAGGATTCTGGGCCTCTTCACTTTTAGCTTCCCGCATTTTGCTGTCTCCTACCTCATTTAGCAGGGTACTTGAAGCATAATAGAATTGCACTGTCATGTTGTGCCCACAGGTTCTGCTGTGCAGCACAATAGACCTCAGAAGAAAAATCCCTTGCACTTAAGCCTTCAGTTTACAAAAGACTATGCAGTTTCCTACAAGGTCAATCATGTAATTGAA
Source organism: Gorilla gorilla gorilla (assembly GCF_029281585.2). NCBI lineage: Eukaryota > Metazoa > Chordata > Mammalia > Primates > Hominidae > Gorilla > Gorilla gorilla. The sequence continues at coordinate 77,001,928 of NC_073243.2, forward strand.
GTTTCTTCAACCCATGCATCCCACTCCTGGGAACCTATTCCACAGAACTAAAAAGCACCAATATATAACATTTATTGGTGATAATGATTTAAAAAAAAATGTCCACCAATAATAAAAAGGCTGAATAAAATATTGCACACCTATAGCAGGAAATATTATGCAGCCACTAAGAATGAATTGGAGCTGTTTTCTATAATCTGCAGGGCTGCTCATGATACATTATTGAGCAAAAAAAGGTGCAGAGAAGTAGGTAATAACAGCCCATTTAATAAAACAATGGCCAAAACAAAAAAGAGAAAACCTTCACACGTATACTTTTCTGTTACAAGATTTTAGAGAATAGAGAAATGTATGAAAGAAAACACAGGCCGGGTGCAGTGGCTCATGCCTGTAATCCCAGCACTTTGGGAGGCCGAGGTGGGTGGATCATCTGAGGTTAGGAGTTCCAGACCAGCCTGGCCAATATGGTGAAACCCCATCTCTACTAAAAATACAAAAAAATTAGCTGAGTGTGGTAGGAGGCACCTGTAATCCCAGCTACTGGGGAGGCTGAGGCAGGAGAATCACCTGACACCTGGACCGGGGAGGCAGAGGTTGCAGTGAGCCGAGATCGTGCCACTGCACCCCAGCCTGGGCAACAAGAGCAAAACTCCATCTCAAAAAAAAAAAAAAAAAAAGAAAGAAAACACAGTAGGCAGTTCACACAGGTCACCCGCGCTGAGATTAGAACTCTAAGCAAAAAAGGAAACTGCAAATCAAAAAGCACTCAGGAATACTTTTATTTTTAAATATAAACCCATTTTAGAATGTCTCACATTCTACTATATTCTCTGTGTAGAGAATAATTCTGAAGAAAACAAGATCACATTTTATCAGTACTTACCATTTTTCTCCTTCCTCATTTCCTTTCCATAAAACACTCATTACATTATGAACATAATTATAGAAAAAAAAATAGGCTTACATTTTTCAAGCGCATCCATTGCTGCTCCCATTTCCGCTTGCTGAATACTATTAAATAAAATAAAAGTAAGACATACTTTAATTTCAAGATTCTTTTTTTTTTTTCAAAAATGCAAGGTATGGCTACAAATTTTTCAGGCTGATTTTCACGTTCAGTGCATAAAATCTCCTCTGATTACTTACACTGTCACACACTGAATTGCACAGATAGGAATATACACAAGAGCATGCAGAAATGTCATTGATTTGCACAAAGCCTCCTTAAGTTATTCACTCCACACTTTAATACTGCAATAAAATGCCTTCCATTTATGTTAGGTCTGAAGTATTTCATACTTAAGTTTGAATACCCTCACTGTAAAGTTTAAAGAGGAAAAGAATAAAAAAAATATACGGACAGGTTTCAAATCATTTCTCAGTTTAAGATACAGACCAGAGAGTTCAAAGAAAGGTGATAATATAGATAATTCTTTTCACCTAAAGATGCTAGCGTTTCCATACAGCTCAGGTGAGTAGTAGTAAATCAAATGTCTAACAGAGCTGGACACAGTGAACTCATACCTAAAATCCCAGCACTTTGGGAGGCTGAGGGGGGGTTGGGACCACTTGAGGTCAAAAGTTCGAGACCAGCTTGGCCAACATGGTAAAACCCTGTCTCTACTAAAAACACAAAAATTAGCAGGCATGATGGCACGTGCCTGTAAACCTAGCTTCTCGAGTAGCCAAGGCACAATTAGAGGTTGCAGTGAATGGAGATCATGTCACTGTACCCCAGACTAGGTGACAAAGTGAGACTCTATCTCCAAAAAAAAAAAAAAAAAGTCTAATGGTCGTGTCATGTGCGACATGACACATCTTACACGCACAGCTTGCATCAAAGTGTGCTCTGGGTAACTAAAACTAGGCAGACCTTCTTACCAGGTAATATGGTTTTCTCAAGATAGCTAAAGCCCCCTTACACAATGGTATTCCCATGGTCCAGGGCTGATTCAGGGCTTGGCTTTGAGACAATTAATGTGGGGACATTAATCCCTGGAATTCACTTTGCTACTACTTTTGAACATTTTATTCTCTGAGTTAAAAAAGACAGATGACTGAGTTTGGAGATACCAGCTAGGGAATTAGACACACAGGAAGTTCATTCAAAGCAATTCCAGGTATTCTCTTCTCATACCTTGGTCCTTTCCCACAGCCTATTCTTTCTCCCTTGAAATAAACAGCCACAGTGTAGGTTCGGGCATGGGATGGGCCCACTGTCTGCAGAGTCCTGAAAGGGAAAGGAAAGAACATTTATTATGGTAAAGTGTTATTTGTCATGGTTACTATGTAACTATGAGGAAAACCATGTACTTACTGCCTAGACAGAGTGAAGTAAAATAACAGGAAATGTGAAAATGGCAGAAAGGTAAAAAGAGTTAAGTTTTTGATTTGCTAATCCAACAAATATCGAGAGCATTTGAAATAGAAATTTTTAAAAATTCTGCATTGCATTTTAATATTTCTTCCCAAAGTAATATAAATAACATCAAAAGGCTAACAGTGAAGTGTAAAATATTTTCAAAGAATTTCTAAGTGTGCATATTCACAAACTTTTATCATGAAAAGTTAAGAGCTCCTGTCTATTGGTTTTCAGTGCTAATCACAGCCTAAAACAATAAATATTGGGGTAATACACTTCAAGCCACATCTGAATGCTTTCACATCCTTTATGGATTCTTTCTAATGTCTGTATCTTATCTAAAAGATCAGAAAATGTATTTAATTTCTGAAACATCTGAGATCACTTCAAAGGTACGCTATAATGCCAAGTACACAACACAATCGCCAAAAAAACAAAGCTCCAGGTACTTGGGATTTTAATGACATGGTGCAGATTTCAAATGCAGTAAAACTGATAACTTCATGGAAAAGGGAAATTAAAAGTAGCCAACAAAGATAATGGAATGAACATAGTAATCTTAAAAAAAACCATGTAAAACAACCCCATGATCTTGATAAAATGAGCAAACTCATCTTGTACTTTCATTTGGGGGATTTATGAGAAAGGAGCATAGCAATTTCCTTTGTGTTCGTACGCTCCATGGGATGAATGTGCACGAGTGGCTTCTTGAAGGTAGTACTTATTACAGTAATCATGCCTGTGCTATGGAAAGTTTAGCATCCTCATTTTATTTATTGAACCTTAATTATCACTCTGATGAGGAAATGCTATGAGCCTTTCATAGAATACAGTTTGGATATTCATTATGCTTATTAGGCACATAATAAAGTGCTATTTCTAAACATTTGGGGCTTTTTTCCCCCAATAAATAAAGGAAATATTGTTTAGCAGTGACAGCTTCTTGGTGTAATTTATAGTAGCTTGCTGTGGGGTGACTCAACCTCTTCTTCTGGCCTTAGTTTCTCTTCAGCAAAAAGGCCTATAAAGTGTTGTGACTGTTAAATAAAAACACGCGAAAGGATTGAAAATTCCCAACTGCCAGTCTAATGCTTTTCCTTGTGTATTTTGAAATTTGAGAAAGTCCAAAGGGGAGCTTTTACTCCATACAGAACACACACACAGATGTGTGTGCTTGCAACCGTGTATGCATCCACATAGGGTGAAACAGTTTTGAAATAATCTTTAAACATCCTTAAAATCATGTACCCAGACAATACCTTGAGATGCAACCCACCTATTTCAATAATCCTTTCATTTTGTAATTCCACTTTGAAAGCATCTTCTTAATCAACCTATGTGTGTCTCAAGATAATTACTCTACTTCAGAGCTGAACCTCCTGTTTTCATCAAAACGGGTATTAAGTGGTGTAGTGACCCATTACTCACCTACATTCCTTTTTAATGACTTTTGGCTACCACTCAAAGGATAAAGATATTCAAAGTACATGATGGCTTTTGACACACATTCTGAGAAGAAAAGTTCCAAGTTGAAGCCAATAGGGGTTCAGGGAAAGTGCAGAGAGGTACCCAAATATTGCTACAAATAATCATACATGATCTTCTCATCTGGGGGCACAGCCCAGCAGAAGTTACAAGCAAGAAGACAAATATAAAAATGTATATAAAAACCACTGAATCCAAATTTTCTTTTTAATCTCATAATCTTAGTTTGTCTCCCTCCCAGGCAGTAGTTCACAGAGATTTTTAGAAATGGGAGAGAACATTGAGATAATGGAGTGGGACCCACTTATTACAGCTAAGAGTGAGAGCCCCAGTGAGTTTCCCTGTGGGGCCCAAAGTCACACTAACAGCCAAGAAGTCTCAATCCTGGGCTCCTGTCATGATCACCCCACAATGACTCATTCTTCAAGGCACATGGAAAGTCAATTCTAGGCATGCTGGATCCAACCAATGGCCTGCAGGCAGCAAGTACTTACTTGTACAGAGGAATGTCTGGCTCTTTTCCTTCTGTCCTAAGTGTCAAGCAACACTGCTGAAGCTGGGATTTGGGGTCATTCCAATCCTGATTCAAAATGAACTCCTGTGGAAGTCCCCAAAAACTATTTAGAAATGGGTTCTGGAATCACCAAACATAAAGCAGACCACTAATTCAAACTTTATATGAGCTTACTTTCAATCGTGGAAAGAAGCAGACATTCATGAAAGTATGAACATATTCCAAATCCTTATCAATGTACAGCGCTGCAATAAATGCTGGGGAAAAAAGAATACTTTAAAATAAACCACAATCACTGCCATCTATCAGAAAGAGTAAGAGACCTAGACTTTTAAGCAAAATTTTAGTAATAGTTTCAACTTCCAGGCCCTCTTTGTTTTTTAGTGCTACCATTTCATCTTCCCCCACTTTTTATCATTAATATCAGAAGCAGCAAGAGATGTGTAAGATGCAAATCATAGAGTACAAACACCAAACTGCATTGAGCTAAGGGCTAAACGAATAGCTTAAAAGGTACACAGAATGCCGCCGTATATCAGGGAAAAAATGCTATCTGAGCACCCAACCCTGTTCACATCAAATAAGTCAAAATATTACTTGAAGATTAGATATGATGCCAGAATACGCACATTCTTGGGTCTTGCCATTTTCAACACCAATCCTGAGATCCCCTGTTTTTAAGGATTCTATGTTAAATTTAATGAACAGAAATGGGGTAATTTATAGATTCAATCTGCCCAAAAAGAGAAAAACTTAATACTGATCTTAATGACAACAATATGTCAAATTTTGCATTAATAAATGGTGACCCCCTAGGATGACTTCATTTAAAGGTACCTTGACAAAGCAAACAAATGGTGCATTTTCAAAAGAAGGAATAAAAATAGCTTTCATTGAGCTAAAAAAAAAGAATGATCTCTGTTTAATTTTTATGTGATTTTCATCTTTAAATTACTTTTCTTTCATTGAAAAAGAAGTTCTTTTAAGTTCCTTAGTCAGAATGCCTTTGCACTTTGTAAATAAGCTAGTTTTGCATGGTAGACTTTGATACTTGAATATAATTCCCATTGTCAAAAATACCGTAACATTAAAAAAAAAGTTCTGAGGCTCAGTGAATGGCCCACTTATTTTGAAGTAATACAAACAATACAACTATGTGTATAATCCTTTCATTAACTATAATAGGATTATTTACAATGCTGCCAGACCATATCGGAAACTGCAAAAGATGACATTTGTCCGCAGAGCTTTGCACTCATTCAAAACAATGAATAATAGTTTCAGTATTTAGTGAATAAATTACCCTTCTTTCCTCTGTGCCCCTATATGAAGGCTGCTGGGTGGCAAAAAGGCTCTGATTTACAACAACTGATCTTCATATTCTATTACTGTTTCACACAAAGGGATGTGGTAGCTGAGTGTTAGGATGGAGGGGTATGTGTTGGGGGTACCACTGAACATAGATTGAACATAAAAATTCATTATTCACATGTCTTAGTTTCAAATTATTTTCCTTCAGAAAAGCTTTGGTAAAAAGCATAAATAAAAAATTAAAATAGCAAACAAGGTTTCTTTAGCCAGAACATAATAATAATGAGGAGGAGGACAAATACGGTTACTTGGACTTAAACTCTGAACCTGAAGGTTGAGAGAAAAGTGTGTGGCACTCACATTCCAAAAGGTCCGCCAAGGTCTTGGTGCGAAGCGCCACGGGCCTCTTGGTCTTGTCGTTGGTTATGGCGTACTCCTGCATGCCCAGCTCCTCCGCTACCTTGGCCTGAGTTCTATTATTCACCAAAGAGCTTCGCAACAACTGCCCAAAAGGAATGGGGGTACATTGAGAACACATTTCACTTTTGACCTCTCTTATTCCTGGGTTGGACCCAACTAGCCTGAGAGGCTCTCACTGACAGGGACACCAAAATAAGTGAGGTCTATGGCCTCAACCATCACCCAGATGACAGTGATATGCTCCATGCCCATCTACCTTCTCCTTAATAACGTACTCCACTCTACTATCCTGGATTTTTACCTTAGTGACATAAATGGCTCATTTACTTCTTTAGGAGCATTGGGGCAGGGCTGTGGTGGGGGAGGGGGGATGTATAATATGATTTAAGGTCATAGTTTCTAATAAGTTTAATGCTACTAAATAAGGAAGCATTAAGAGTGTTAAAAATCAATTTTATTAAAGTGTAACTTACATTCAATAAAATGCACCCATTTTCAGTGCACAGTTAGATGAGTTTTGAAAAACATGTACATTTTTATCACTCCAAACAAATTCCCAGCATCTCCATGCAGTGAATCCTTCCCAACCCCTGACCAGGCAAACGGCCTGCTTTTTGTCACTGTACATTAATTTTAAAGGATTTTTTTTTTTAAGTCTAAAATAAGCTTCAGGTTTCATGGCACTGATGCTAATTTTGATATTATAGGACTTAAGTGAGGTTTAAGTAAATACTATGAAAAGATTTAAATTATTTATTTACATTTTTCTTTTATTATTATTTTAAAGATGTATGGTATCTAGCTTGAGTCTCAGTTTTTCATACTGATATCCTTTTTTTTGAGACAGGCTCTTGCTCTGTTGCCTAGGCTGGAGTGCAGTGGTGCACCATCTTGGCTCACTGCAACCTCCACCTTCTGGACTCAAGCTATCCTCCCACCTCAGCCTCCCGAGTAGCTGTGACTATAGGCGCCTGCCATCATGCCCAGCTAATTTTTGTATTTTTTGTAGAGACAGGGTTTCACCATGTTGCCTAGGCTGGTCTCGAACTCCAGAGCTCAAGTGATCCACCCACCTTGACCTTTCAAAGTGTTGGGATTACAGGCATGAGCCACTGCGCCCAGCCCATACTGGTATCCTTTGTCTCTAATCAAATTAAAATACAATTTTCATATTTCAACTTTAGGAATTCAAAACAAAAATTTCTACTAGGAATTTCATCAGACAGCTAAGAGTCCTCCAAGAATTTCCAATTAGTAACACTATACACTGCATGAAAATTATGCAACGAATCCATTATAGAAGTGTCCATAAAACAAGTATGGTTTAGGCATTAACACTCATTAACCACTCACTAGGGAAGAGGAGAGGAGGACAGCCGGGAGCAAGTAGGTACATACAAAGATGGGAACTCACCAAACAAAAACGGAACATAATCATCCCTGATCTCTAAGATTTGGGAGAGTAATGCATCTACAACTACAACTTTTCTTAGAATACATATAACAAATTCTCGGTCTATTAAAAAACTTCCTGCTAAGAAACATTCCTGAAAACAGGGACGAGGAGCAGGAAGCAGCTGTGAGTTGTGCTGGTATTCCACTCCCTGCTGTTCCATGTTGCACTTTCTTTATTAGATGCAAGTTTTATGCTCTGTGGCTCCATGGTGTCAACAGAGCTTATGAAAATCAAGATTTATTCTTAGTGTCTGATAGTGAATCCTTGACAATAGATAAATAAGAAACAATATGTTCTTAATTTGTCTGACAATGATTCATGAAGCAAAAATATAACTTGATCTTCATAAGCCATGCTTGCTGTTGAATTTCAGACTATGATTCTTTGCCTGTCTCTGCTTTCTTTCCTCCTCCTGTCTCCCCCTTAGCCCCATCTTTTCTTCAATATAGAGTTTCACTAAAATTAACATCCATAGAGGAGCTCAAAATTACAAGGCTAGCATATAACATTAATATAAGACCCAACCACTAAAGAGCCCACTAGCCTAATATCTTGTAATTATGGAATAATTGAGCTGAAAGTGATATATCTTTTTTGGTTTGGATTTCAAATGGGGACGGGGAGCTTTCCTAAAGTAGAGGCTGTGGGGGAATAGGATGGCTACTATGGGAACAAGGCTATGCTGAATAAGTTGGGTCCTCTCCGAATATATGCTTTCGGTATGGGAAGAAAACTCTTTAAGCCGTGTATATGGAATGTTCATGCCTCAGATACAACAAGCCCGACGCACACATGAGCACACACAAATGATGATACCTCACTGGGCCAGGCCCCACCTGCCACCTTCCAGTGTCAGGGCCCCTCACTCAGTGCTATACAGTAATGCTGTCTGACGGTGAAGGAGGAAAGCAGTGAGGATGGAATCAGAAGTGCTTCCAGTTTTATTTCAGACAAGCCCTGACAGGTCTTAAAGCAGAAGGGTGGCCAATAATAAGTGAGATCTGTAAGTTCTTGCCAAAAACCCAGAGCCTGAACCAAAAATCAGTGGGGGAGAAGGAAGCTATACATCATCCATATTCTCATCGTCAGTTTAAATTTAGAAAATGAGTTGAAAAGAGAGAAGACCTTGCTCTTTACCTAGACAAGAAAGTCTGAATGGCAGTTCTCTAAATGACAACTTTCATCCTTGTCCTTTGCTGAACTCTACTTCATAATGAATCATGTTATTTGCCAAAGAACACGACCCAGGGGTATCAGCAAGAAAGAAAACCTGAGGTTACGGCAGTTCAGTGCACCACTGGGTGCAGACCAATTACATGCCAGGCCCTGTGCTGACAGCTGAAGATCCTGAGAGGAGCAACGTGCTGCTGCTGCCCTCAGGAACTGACACCCTCCTCGGAAGCCACGTGCAGACCGGCTGTTGCAATGCACTGTGGTGGCTGCAGTGCCAGCACAGAGACTGCAGATATACGCAGGTGCTCCTCTAGACCTCAGCCTTCCAGGAAGGCCTCCTGGAGGAGGGCTGACATTTGAGTAAAAGCATTTCAGGGCCTCATTTACCTGGCTGTAACACCAGAATCATAAGGTGCTTCTGAAAAGCTGGTGCCCAGGCTTCTTTCAAGAACCAACGAATCAACATTAATAGAGATCTAACTTTTGAAAAGATTGATGTAGGTGGATTCTGATGAACACAGAATCAGAACTGAAAAAGACTGAGTCAGCCAGTGAGAGAAGTGTGGGAAAGGGTTTCCAAGGAAGAGAGAGCAGCTATGGCAAATGCAAGGGGCCATTACGCAGCAAGGTGACCACTGGGTGGACCTGGAGGGGAAATCAGAGCCAAGGGAGGAGAGCTGATGCAGTGAGGCTGGCAGGTGATATAAAGAAGCCTGCACTTTCCTGTAGGGGAAGGGGAATCCTAAAAGGTATCAAATGGGGGCAGTTGTGAGGTAATTTTTTTTTTTATTTTAGAAAGATTGTTTTGGCGGAAGGATTTAAATGAGGGCAAGACATGAAGTTGAAAAAACTGTAGATGGTGATGTTATAAATTACTATTTTACAAAGAGGAAATATCTATTTATATATTTTAGTGGAAATCTAGAAAATAAACATTAAGCACCCAATTGAGCAGAAGACAGTTATCAGACTGTTTTGCAAACAATGCCTCGCGTTAGAGATAGCAAAAAGCAAAAGATTTCGCACCAAGTTACCTGGGTTCAAATTGTGGCTCTGGCACTTCCTAGTTAAGTGACCCTGTCTAAGTTATTAAACCTCTCTGAGCCTCAGTTTCCTCATCTATAAAATGGAGAATGTAGTACCTAGCTCTCACGATTGTTTTGAGAATTAGAGTGGATGACATATAATCTAACTACAATGACTGGCATATGATAAACACAACAGAAATGTTAGCTGTTGCTGTGTTATTCACAACAGCATCATCATAATTCGACAAAATATGTTTGCTCTTCAGTTATGGGAAAAGGTTCTAGAAAATTCTAAGAATTCCTCTGAATTTGTTTTCAATGTAAAATGTTTTGGATACCCGTCCTGTCCACTCACTGTCCTCAAAATTCCCCTTTTTACCAGGTGCTAACCTGTCATCAACAACTTTAAAAAAAATACTTCCAAAAAGACAAAGTTTAATTTGAAATCACCAGAAATGACTAAGAAGACTATAATTAAAGCTCTCTGTAAACCTGAGGAAACGACTGCTGAATTCCTGGTGCAATGTCAGAGACCAGTGTAAATATCCCAGATCTCAAACTCTGGTATTGAGAATCCAGGATGTTTTCTATTATGCCAGCATAGCAGTCTTTCATCATTACTTTAAACTTTCATAAGAAAAAGATTTATTTGTTTAAATAAAACATACATATTGACAATCTTCCTTCAAGTTCCCAATTTCACTCTTGAATCTAAAGGGAAAAACCACAGCTGGGGGATGAGCTACCAAAGAGGGCCACCTAGTGTAAAATAAGCAGACTGTGATTTATTATTTTGAGGGCTTAATATAAGAACACGGGGTGAAAGCAGAATACACTATTGAGAGTGACAGTGATATGCCACACAGCTCTATTATACCAAGAGTGGTCGCCAGATGGTCTCCATTTCCCATGATAACTAAAGAAAAGGTACATAAATGCTAGCAGGCAAATACAGGTCAGATACAAAGAGCCAAATTATGTCAGTGACAGAAATCCTCAAACAGGAGGCTGTGGAATCTATCTTCTCAACGAGATCTTTTAGATAAAATACCTGTTTGTCTGAATGATTTATGCTCAGTGCTGTGTGGAAGCATCAGGGCAGGATTAGATCACTGGTTCTTGAGCTTTTTATCTGTAATCCTTGCTCTCTTTCCCATTATCCCAAATCATTAAAAACAAACAAAAACTGTAGGTTCATCACCACTATAGTGCATGCCACCATTAGGTACAGTGCCTTGAACACAGCAGGCATGGAGATTAGCAACTATTTTTAGCAAAGAGTAAAGGCTAAGAAAGAAGAATGATACAGAGGAGAAAATTCCTATGGCTTAAGATTTCCAAGGGTTACATTACAGGCATCCTGGCCTGTGTAAACACTTAATTTAAGGTGTTCTCACAATTTATACCTTGACCCTACTGCATACACCAACCTAAAAACTAAAAACTTCAGCATATGAAACAGAACTTCTTCCCTCTATAGCCCAATGCAAACTCGTTATCCTAGAACAATTGGATAAGCCTAACACTCCTTCTCGAGTAGGCCTTTTGAATAGCCAACTTACAGAACAGAATGTTTTTCCCCATCATCATTCAAAACTTGAAAGCCATATTACATTTGCTCAATTGTCCTTATTCCCTTTAAGTGTGCAAGGGAATGGCTCAAAGCTAATTAATGCCTCCCAATGTGAATTACTGTAGCTGTGTGCTCTTTAATCACAATAATGAATCATTTGCCATCCCCCAACCAATGCAACTGCAATAAGTAATCCTCTCCAAATTTTAAATTAATTTTAATCCTTAGACACTCATAAGTAAGCCTTCTGCTTCTTCCCTTATATATAAAGCAACAGTCCACTTCCCTCCAGTGCCACTGCCTCTTCCCTCTTGACTCAGCTGACTGCACAATTGTCACTCTTCTATTTATTTAGCAAAGATGTACTGAGGACCTATCATATGCCAGGCACTGCTGAGCATACAGTAATGAACAAAAACATGCTCTCAAAGAACTTCTAGTCCATTGGGGTAGGCAAACTGAGGTAAAGGCCAGGAAGGAAAACAACACAGAATTTTGATGGGGGGGCGGGATGGGTAAGGGTGGTCAGGGAAAGTTTCCTGCATCCAGAAGTCACACCAGAAAGGACATCTAAAGGAAGAGTAGAAGATACCAGGCACATAAAAGTAAGGGCTAGAACAGAACAGCTTCCAGGGAGAGGAAGAGCATACACAAAGGCCTGCTGGCAGGAGGAGGCCTGGAGAAATGCAAATAGCAGCTCAGTGCAGAGGTGCAGAGCGAGAACAAGAGCCTGTGGTATGAGGCTGGGCAGGCGGGCAAGGCCAGACCACCCAGAGCTTTGCCTGTTCTTTAGAAACTATCTGAAGAGCAACTGTAGAGAGTTAAGCTGGGATAGGATGATCATTCAGTCAAAGCATACTTGCTGAGCACTGATATGCCAGGTACTTCCCAGGGACCAAGGAATCAGGAATGGAGAAAACAAACAAAAACCCTGGCCTTCATGGAGTTTACACTGTGATTGGAGAAGACAGATAGTAAACAAGTACATTACATACTATATGCTAAAGAGGAGAAAGGCATGAGAGGTTCCAGGTGAGGAGGTGTGCTAGGGACAAGGGGAAGTGGTTGCCTATTTATTCAGGGTAGGTTAAGGAAGGCCTTATTGATAAGATGACATCTGAACAGAGACCTGAAGGAGGTGAGCGATTTGGCCGTATAGATTACCAGGAGAACAATACTGCAGCCAGATAAAATGCACTGCAAAGGCCCTGAGGCAAGGGCTTGCTTAGTGTCCTGCAGGAACTGGCATACAGGCCAATGTGAAGAGTCTTATGAAAAACAGTCAGAGACAGGGAGCCAGTTCATATAAGGTGACTGTAACAACATTGTCTTTTACTCTTGAGATGGGAAGGTTTGGGAGGTTTTGTGCAGAAGAGGAATGTAATCCGGCTTCTCTTTAAAAATGATCCCTCTAGATGTGCTGAAAATTGACTGGGGCGCGGGGTATGAATCACTTGGGAGGTTATGGCTAATAATCTGGACTACAGTGGCTCAGACCGGGTGATAACCATAAAAGTGGTCAGAATCTACACAGAACTTAAACAAATGTACAAGAAAAAGGAAAGGGAAAAGGCCAAAGACACAAATTAGGAAGTAGTGTAAAGATGTATTCAAAGCCATGAGACAGAATGAGATCACTTACGGAGCAGAAGTTGACAGAGAGGAGGTCTGACGACTGAGAACTGGGCCACTCCAATGTTAAGAGGTGGAGAGAGGAAGAGAAACAACCAAATGGGACTAAAGATGAATGGCTGGTGTCGTCACAGTGTAGTCACTGTAGATGAAAGGCCAGCGTAGATTTGTTGTGAAGAGACTCCTTTGACTACAGCATGTAAAATGGATTGGGCAGGGGCATGAGTTGACATAGGAAGACCAGGGTAGGAAGCTGCAAAAATGACTTCACAAAGGCCTGAGATCTGGGCCTCTTGAAGGATTTCTGCCTGAGAGGCTGTCCATCTCTCAGAGTTCAAAAATGCCTGTAAGAACAGCAAAGGCAGGCTTTTCAAATATTAGGATACATCCAGGAGACACCTGGGGACTCCAGGAGCCCACTCCTCTCACGGGAAGATGCTGCATTGCCTTATGTTTTGCATGAACACAACCTTCAGATTCCTATCCTTTGCAATTTAATAAACGTCACTTCTTTCAACTGGGTCTCTATCAATCACACTGTAACTCTGTGTGTGTGGTGTGTGTGTGTGTGTGTGTCACAGAGAGAGAGAGAGAGAGAGGGAGACAGAGAGAGACACAGAGAGAGAGAGACACAGAGAGAGAGAGAGAGACAGAGAGAGGAGAGTTTTGCTCTGTTGCCCAGCCTGGAGTGCAGTGGTGCAATCATAGCTCCTGGGCTCAAATGATCCTCCCACTTCAGCCTCCCAAGTAACTGGGGCTACAAATGCATGCCACTCTACCAAGCTAGTTTTTTATTTTATTGTAGATATGGAGTCTCATTATGTTGCACAGGCTGGTCTTAAACTCCTGGGCTCAAGCAATCCTCCCAGGTTGGCCTCCCAAAGTGCTGGGATTACAGGCATGAACCACCATACCTGGCCCTTGTAATGTATCGATAGTTATGCAGAAATTAAACTGCAGTGGTCCAGGTGAGTAAGGCAGGTAGGGAGGATGTGGGTGACAGAAAAAAGCTCATAAGGAAGAGGATAAATTCAAGAAATACTCGAGGAGTAACACTGTCAGGGCTTGTGAATGGACTGGGATATAGAAAAGGGAGATAGAGAGAGGCATTCAAGATGTCTCCTAGGTTTCTGACATGCAACACTGAATGGGTGGTGCCGCCATTCAATTACTCAGGGAATACTGGACGAGGACCCAGGCAGGAGACTACAAATTCAGTCTTACACATGTTGAGATGTTGAGAAGGCAGCTAGGGCTGGAACTCAGAAGGGAGACAGGACTGAAGGGATCAGTTTAGAAGTCATCTGCCGGTAAGATGAAACTGATGACACACATTGAAAAGACTGGTAGAAGAGACTCTATTAAAAAGAGAACATGGCCTAAGAGTGAGCATTTTAGACATGGACTGTTTATTAGCTGTGAGACTAAGATGTGTCTGCAAAGCAGGCTGAGAAAGAGTAGCTAAAGAGGTAAGAGGAAACCCAGGAAAGTGCACCGTGACAGAAGCCAACAAAGCTTGTGTTTCAAGGAGGAGGGAGCAGCCATGTTAATGCTAATGGGAGTTGGTATCTGTTAGAATCTGCATTTAGCTTATTCTTTGTCTTTGTCTTGCCCGCAGATCTGCTGGTCCTGCTAATTTCTACCAAAGCATTCTGTGAATATAATTCAAAAAGCCTTCACATAATTTTATCATTTGTCAACATCACTGTAATAAGGTAGTCAAAAACTTTCTAATATTAAGACAGCAGGGCTGTTAAATACATTTTGGATAAAACTACACTTCTGGCATTGAAGTTACTTTGGAAAGAACACAGAACTAGAGTCTCTCATCTAGTCCTAGTTTTACCTTTCTCTAGATCATGGACAGGACTCATGCCTTTCTGAGTTTTGGTTTCCGTACTGTTCAATGCTGGGGGTGGGGGAGTGGGGTGGGAGGGGAAATGTACACGGTGAGCAGGTGGGAAACAATAAACTTCCCATCTCTATAAGATCCTAGCGTTCACAATTAATTTTGTAGGAATACCAGGGGAAATGTGTGTATTTAAAGCAAACATTTTCAAAAGTGGCCTCTATAGGGCCCTAAGATGAATTACTATTTCAAACTATTTAGTTGGTTTGGCCATTTCTCAGGCCAACCAGATACTCTGACACGTATGAAGTGTCAGAGGATATTGAACATGCAATTTATTGTTTCTCTAATGAACAGTAAGATACTATAGTTCATTTCTCAAAAATGTTTATAGTTTATGAATTTAATATTAAGTCATGAAAAAGACACTTTCTTGTCCACCTAAAAACTGTTAACTTTAAATGGTAATCAAACTGTTAATATAAAAAAAGAGTACTGCTGATTCCTCAGCACTTATGATGGAACTCAAGAGATACTCATCGAGTGAATGAATGCTAGGCTTAGAAATTCCACTGAAAAATGACATCTAAACAGCCAAGTCACCATATTCTCTCTAGTTCCAATATTTATGTCTCACATAAACTATTTCCAGGGCTCACGGTTACAAAGATAAAATCCAATTCTATTCAAAGCAGAACACACATAAAAACTGTAGAGATGCAAAGTTTGAAAGACTTGTTATTTGCTTCAACATAATAAAGACAGACTGCACTAAGTATCTTGCAGTGTACCAGTATTTTTCTTTGCCCAATAAAGTATTTGCTTTCTCAATGTCCAGTCCTCGAGGGACTTCTCAAAGGTTACTCATTGTGCCTTAAGAGATCATCATGACCTCCTTCTGGATGTTTTGTTCACCATTTCAGGATATTATTGATTGGTTTCACAGAGTAAAAACAGTACGCAGCAAATAAAAAAGCCCACAAAAGTTTTATAAAATGAAACCAAAATAAGAGGCATAGGGACAATTTCACTTTGTTTATAAATCAAACCTGTCTCTGTAACTCCCTTTCAACTCTGCCATGGTCTAACCAAACTAAGTCCCTACTGCCTCTCAGTCTTCTCATTTTTTTTATGCCATGCCTTTTCGTTCTGCAGTCCCAGTGTGTGTACTGCCCTTGCATAGACATTTCTTCCCACCAAATCCCAATGGCCAAATCCTAACCATCTTTACAGGCTCAAACATCATTATACCCATGAAGCCTTCTTTGAACTCCACAGATATAAGAAACCTCGTATTTTCCTAAACTGCACAAGTACAGCAATTTACCTAGGCTTCTTTATAATATTTAACATGTTCTACCTTGCATTTAGTTATAGTAACTTATGCTTTCTATAGTGTGTATCTACATGTATAAACTCATGATATATATACAGTGTTTATTTTGTGGTTATTTATTTAAGCTTTAATCTCCTCTAATAATTTTTAAGTTCCTTGTAAACAGACTTGGTGTCAACTTATCTTTGTTCCTTCCATGAGGCCTAGCTCAATATTTTGCACAGAGTAGGCAGTCAGTAAATAAAAGAGTATAAAATGAGCTCTCATTGCATATGTGCGTTGTATACAATTTGCACAATGAAATGAACAAAGCCATATGATAAGCTAAGAAGTCACTAAGAGTAAGAAATTAATTACATAGATATATATTTGACCCCTCTAATCTTCACTCTGCTTTACAGCAATCTTATTGGAGGAAGTGATTTAACCAACTCACAGTTAAGTGTCCTTCATGATGATCTGGGAAATGAATGAATAAGTACTCTGTGGCTACCAGTTGCATTATGGAGTCACCTAGGAATTCCATTCTCTGATTGTGGCCTCTGGAAAAAGAAACATCAAAGTAAAGAAATCAATAACCATTTATGGATTTCCAAAAAAAACACCCAGAATTTTAAAAAAGGAATGACTTAAAAAGACAATGTGTTCATTTTGTTTTAAAGCACAAAACCAAATACAATTCCCTAAGGCCCCTCGATTGAGAAGAGATCTGAGTTAATATAGGCTGAGTTTTAAAGAAGAATAAAGTGAATATTATCTAAGGATTAAACGACTGCCAAAATAAAGACTGGTAAACACTGCCTGGTCAGAAGCTGAAGAGCATAAATTGAAAAATCAAGCATAATACAAACAACAATCTTGAAAGAAAGCAAACAGGTCCAAGAATTTTCTTTGCTAAATTTATTGAAATATATACTCTGGCCGGGTGCAGTGGCTCATGCCTCTAATCCCAGTGCTTTGTGAGGCTGAGGCAGGTGGATCACTTGAGCCCAGGAGTTTGAGACCAGCCTGGCAACATGAAGAAACCCCATCTCTACAAAAAAAAAAAAAAAAAAAATATATATATATATATATATATATGCCATATATATAAAAATTAGCCATATATGTGTGTGTGTATATGTGTGTGTGTGTGTGTGTATATATATATATATATATATATATATATATATAAATTAGCCAGGCATGGTAGCACACGCCTATAGTCCCCAGCTACTCAGGAGGCTGAGGCAGGAAGAGTGCTTGAGCCCTGAAGGTCAAGGGCTGCAGTGAGCCGTAATCATGCCACTGCATTCCAGCCTTCACAACAGAGTGAGATCTGTCAGAAAAAAAAAAAGAAAGAAAGAAAGAAAAAGAAAAAGAAATAACATACTCCATTATTCAAAGCTGGAATCCAAATTTAAAAACAAAAAAAATCTATGATAAGAATCTTTCATCTTTACAGTTTAAAGAGAGTTGGAAATATTTGGTTTGGAAGAGGGGAGTAAAAAAATGAACAAAAAACAACCCCAAAGAAGTAAAATTTTGCTTATTTTCTTAATTGTTTCATTAGCTCACCTTCAAATCATTCATCTAGAGCAGAGGTCAGAGAGCCAAATCCAGCCCACGGACTGTTTCTAAGAATAAAGTTTTACTGGAACACAGCCATGTTCACTCATTTGCATTTCATCGATGGCTGCTTTGATGCTACTATGGCAGAGTCGAATCACTGCACACAGGCCACATGGCCCACAAAACCTAAAATATTTAGTATCTGTCCTGCTGGGAAAAAGTTTATACTTCCTTCACACTTCTCCTAAAACTTCACAGAGAAACCAAGATGCATGACAATGGAACCAACAACATTGGATTGGAGCATAACCCCAGGTCCACACTGAGGTCTGTCTGCTCACCCATCTCACAATGTGACTTTCCTGGAAATATATTTGAAATCCCAATTCCTTCAAAGGGCATGCTCCAAAGGTCTGGGACTGCCTCGTCTAAAGGGTCACATTGGGACTACATGAGAACTTTCAACTCACAGGGTAAGATGGTTAAATCCCACAGTTCTCAATGTGAATGCCCTTGCCAGAAGTCGAACATGAGTAAAAATTACTCCAATTGCTTCTTCAAACTCAGTAAGTTTTTGTAGAACCGGAGAAGTTTCAATAAGTTGTCGATCAGTATTTGGCTCTTGTAGCTACAGGAAAATAGAAATAAATAAAAATCATTTTTTCATTTTTGGTTATAAGTGCAATGATCAATTCTAGGACGGTGTTTTGTAAAATTCCTTCTCCCATGAGCAGAAATTTCTGAAATGCCAATAAAGCATGGAAGCTCGTTTCTCATTTCTTTGAATGGCAAACAAATCTAATATTTAAAGAAGGTTCAAATAATATTTTCCAATCTTCTATCAAATTTCAAGGCCAAGTACTGTACACAGATAGTTCAAAATCCCAAGTATTATACTAACTCTCCAAGGAGATTCGAGCTGAAGAACAGCTGGTAGAAAATATATATATCTAGTAACACCATGGTTCTCAAACTCCAGCATGCATGTTAAACGCAGCAGTCAGCTGGGTCCTGCCCCCAAGATTACTGATTTCCTATGTCTGGAATCAAGACTGGGAATCCGTCTTCCTGACATGTTCCCAGGTGATGCAGATGCTGCTGGTCTGGGTCTGCCCTTTAAAAACT
Source organism: Gorilla gorilla gorilla (assembly GCF_029281585.2). Classification (NCBI taxonomy): domain Eukaryota; kingdom Metazoa; phylum Chordata; class Mammalia; order Primates; family Hominidae; genus Gorilla; species Gorilla gorilla. Next base: position 77,020,743 of record NC_073243.2, read on the forward strand.
ACTGCATTAAAGTAATTTACTACTGTGTTTTCTAGGGACCAACTTATTTTGGCAATGAGCATCATTAAAACAGAGTTCAATGTACATTGGAGATTATTATACCACTAGACAGGTGGTGCTCCAACAATGAGCCTTTAACAACTGGCAGAGAGCAAATATGAAAAGTGTGATTAAAATGAACATTTGCAACAACTTTGGGCACTCATGTATTAATAAAATATTTTTAAAGTACTCTGAATTAATGTCATTTCTTACTGTAAAGCCTCTTATGAGAGTTCAACCACTTCTTACATTTATTTTATATACATATATAAAAATAAGTATATGAGGATACATATGCATGTTTACATATATGCATATATCCCAAAGTAAAACAGAAATAAAAGCAAAGAATAGTAAAAATTCTTAAACCATCTGGGGAAATAGGTGCCACCACCATATGTAGAGCTTTTAAATTCCAAAATCTTGAGTGAAAAGCTATCACACTATACTAATTTTTTAATTTACAGTAGGTTTTATACACTGAATTGAAGCTTTCAATTTCTAAGATCCAGATTAGATTATACGTTAACAATGTTAATTTAGTATTTGTTCTACTTTTTTAGTATGCTCAGACTCGCTTCCATACTATTAACACTTTCCCTGCAAAAGCAAGTGTGTAGATATACTGGAGTCAACATTTTACGCTTTCAATATCACCTTTTGGTGGTGGTGGGGCATCCATAACTACACAGTAGCTCTTCCTTCCTCACTGAGGGAAGATGACTCCCAATGCTCCCCCTACCCTATTCCAGACCACATAAACACAACGCATGGGTTCATTCTCCTATTGTTCCAAAGTTTTCCAGGTCTGACACCTCAGCTTAAAGGCACAATGCCACTGAAGAGAATCAAAAAATAAAAGTGGGAAAGGAAAAAAAGGCAAAGGAAAGTAACATGAATAGCTGGAGTTTAAAGCTCACTGCAGACAGGGAGGTCATACTTACTTGGAGTGGGTGGAGAGGATAATTGAGCCAGACTTCGCGCAGGTCCTGGAAAATGGAGTGATGCCTTTAATGCTCAAGGGAGCCATTTAACGCACTCTAGAGTACTAAATAAAATGTCATTATTTGAAATACTGAACTATTTCAGACACTGACTCCACTTATGGCAAATTCAATAGTGCTGGCAAACTAATTTTTTTTTTTAAGTGTATTCACCACTCAAACCACCTGTAGTGACTCTAATTAGCCTATTAAGCTAGGGGGGAAAAGAGCCTCCTCTAGTCCCAGAAGTCAGACACCTTTTAAAACTAAGTTACACATTTGGTTAACTTAATACACTGCACTAAGCTGCTCTTTTAATCATATTTTTTTCTTACCATTGTCCAGAAATGTGCATCAGCTGTGCCTTTTGTAATTAAAACTCATTTCAAATGTCCTTCATTTTAGGCACTAATTCATTATCATATGAGCTATTTTAAGATGGAGTGGAAAACGCCCCATGTCGTCTTCATAAGATCTTACGTTTATGAGATCATGCTTTTACAGTGGGTCATTACAAATGCTCACTTGAACTACTGGAATGAGTGAATTTTATGGAAACCCCTAGTATATTACTTTATCCACTGAGTTAAATCTAGAGGTTATAATGAGAACTTCCTCAGGATTAAAGTGTTTTTCCTTTAGTTTCAGACTCTAGGGAGCCTCTGACTGAATTTACTTCCCAACCTTGATGTTAGATTTCTGAAATAAATAACAAAAAAAACTCCTTAAGAGGAAAAAATATTTAAGTTTTTTTTTAGAGGTGAAGAAGTATAGGAAAATTTAGTACCACTTGTAACGCACAGGGTGATAAAAGTAAAATACCTAATATTTCTTGCACAACTGATATCTTAATAAAATACACTCAGGGTTTTTTAAATAATATTTTTTAAAAGCATTTAAACATCAAACTTTCTTTGGGGCACTTTAAAGGACTTCTCTTAACCAATTCAGAAATCTTTCCTTTGAAATCTCTGTAGTGCAAATTATATTGATTGTTCTTACCTTCTTACAACTTTCTCTCAATGCTTTTTTTCTTCCTCCTTTCACCCTAAGTGGACATTTATCAAACTTCGGCCCCTTGCCTGACCTATTCATTACCATTTCCACTGGAGAATTCCACTATTTCCAATGCTTTACTACTTCAGTTTGGATTACTCATTCACTTCTGCTGCAGCACTGACCTCTTACCTAAGCTCCCAGTCCATAACTCTAAATATTACATGGGCACCTATTACCCCATATGGAACATGATCAAATGATAACTTTTCACCTTTCTCCTTAAACTAGAGCATCTGTTACAGAAGACGGCAGGCTTAGGAGTCAGGCTGCCTGGGTCCAATCCTGATTCCATCTTGGCAAGTGACTTAACCTAAGCTTCCATGTCCTCAAGCTTAAGACAAAGATAATTGTAGGACCTACTCAAGCTGTTCTCTGACAAACACCCTGAGCAATGCACTCAAAGTATTAAACCCAGAGCTGGCCCATAGAAGATACTACTATTAATAATGATGACAACAACAACAATGATAAAGAGCTATTTCTTCCAACCAACCCCAGTCTCCAAGGCTCAAAATTCCCAGGGATCTTGATTCACCTTTCCTCTATCACCTTCATGTCTTATACCGAAACAAGACTGTGATTCCTCCTTTCATGTCTGCTGCCACCCATCTTGGTGTAATAGCATAACACCCCATGACCAGACTAATGCACCTGTCCATTTCCTTTCATCTACCCCACAGACACCAAGATAGGGTTCTGCTGCACCTTGGTGTCAGGGGAAATATACTGAAAAGATCTAGACTGGAACCCCAGTGCTACCATTTATTAGCTCAAGGACCTTAGGCAAGGTCTCTACCTTTAGCTGGCTCTTCTGGAAAATATTCTGATCAGGTCATTTGTTCATGCAACATGTTTTTACTGAATACCTAACTCTGTCCTAAAGAGGCCTAGTGAGAAAGAATGAAGGTAAATAAGTGCAATTTAATACATTGTGGTAAGTCTCATAATAATGAGATATATACATATAAGTGTTAGGAAAACTGCCTGGAGGTGTCAGATAAAGCTTCAAAGAGGAGATGATTCTTCAGATGTGTCCTGAGAATATGAAGATTTTGGCAAATCAGTAGAGAGTGAGAATCAAAAACGGGGCACCAGAAACATACAAATAATAAGTCTTAAAGTACATAGGCACGAAAAGGTGATTCCTAGTGAATGGCACAAAGAGGGATTAAAAAAACAGCTGACAGTCAGATTATGAAAACTATTAAATGCTATGTTATGTAGTATATAGAGCTTGGGAGGCTGTAACCAAAGATTTTAAGCAAGAAAGGCCCTAACCAAATCTGCATATTGAAAAGAAGAAATGTGGTACGAATGATGGACTGGAGTGGTGGGGGATGGCAGCCGGTTAGAGTTCAAGTGAGAAATGAGGAGGACAAAAATGAAAGCAATAGGGTAGCAATTCAAGAAATATTAGGGTCAGAATTGATAGACTCTTGCAATTGATCAGATAAGAGGAGAAGAAAGCTTAGGGACAAAAATAAATCCTAAGGTTTCTGGTTTAGAAGATAAAAATAAGGAAGGAGGAACACATTTGGGGGTTAAAAGTGATGGGTTCAATATTACACATGTTGAAATGAGGTATCTGTGAAACACCTGTGAGGTGCCCAGAGGCAACCTGAAAAGGTACTTTTTCCAATTTCTGCAGCTCCAGAGAAAAGGCCTGAGTCAGAGGTACTGGGACAGATGTGTAAAGAGAAAAGGTGTGGAAAGCAGGGGCATAGGAAAAGTCACATTAACACCACTCTATCTTTCTAAGCAGGCCATTAACATAATCAAAATGAAACAATGGATCTGAATGTACTGGGTCAAACATGAAGGGTTACACAAAGACCAAAATACAAAACCAGCAAAACTGGGGCTGAAAGAGTAAAACTCAGTTGAGGGTGAAAAAGAAAAAAGCAGCCCTGCTGTTTACAGGGCTGAGAAGACAGACATAGATAAAGCCAGCAGCAAAGTGAACAGGAAACAATGTTTCCCTCAAGGTCTTGCAGCTGCTGTAAAATGCCATTATGACCCTCTGACTAAGGATCACTGCAGATACTCAATCGCCAAGCTGCCCTTGCCTTGGGACGGCACCCAATCCCAAAGTAATCTCTTGCTGCTCCTAAACTGGCCACAGCCAAGAACCTCCTAAGAATTATTCAGCACCAGCCCAGGCCTCACAAAGGATATCTCTCTCCACCCCCACAACACAGCCAATCAACCTGACTTTGTTGCCTACAGGTTTGTCCCTGGCTGTCTTTGGCTAATTAGGCTTTCATGATGCCTTATTCAAAAAAGAAGTACATTGGTTCACTAACATCTCTCACATGCTACAACTAATAGGTGGAAACCAATATGGAGATGTCAAATGAGTCAGTGTCCAAGTTTGTGTACTTCAAAATGCTAAAGAGGAAAACCCATACATTGTGAGCCTTATACAGTTTCACGAAAGACACACTAAAACAAATTCTGAATCTCAACCACCCTGTTTGTAAGATAATGTTCAGACTCTGCTTTTAATCCAGTCATTTATTCACTTCGCTCTTCTAACAAATCTGTATTAAACGCTGCACATGCCAGCATTGCACTAGGTACTGGAAACACAAGATAAGCTCACTAAGTAGACAACTGGGAGAGAGGCAGTTTAAAGAGAAAAGAATCTAAACACAGACTGATGCAATTAAAGAAGACAAGTAGAAAACTGCAGCAAAACAGAACAGAACACAGTGGATTGGGGGATGCAGGTAAGATGGGAGAAGGGGACAGGGAGGAGGTGGGGGTGGGGGAAGGAGTCTAAAGGGTGCCGGGGGACACACAGACAAGACTGCAGGAAGGAAAGAGAGCAAAGAGGTTGCTGAAATGACCCACAAAAGGTGAAGGCCAGAATAAAGAAAATTTAAGATTTGAGAAAAGGTCTTAAAACACACACCATCTGATACAGATGCTAATCAAGATGCACATGTGTTTATATGTGCAGGACAAAAATGGGGGACACAGAACATCTGTAGATAATCTTCCCATAAGGAGGAAATTCACACATAAAAATCATCACATATCTCTAGAAAAACAAATACAAAAATCAAATTCTCAGATATGAACATTGTCCAGGTCATATTTTCCAAAACTATTGATCCTTTTTTAAAAAAACTACCCAAAGTAATACAGTAATAACATCTGACAGCCATTTAAGCTGAAGGTTTCACAGAGGCTTAAAACTGGCTTCCCGTGTTCTTTATTGCTCCATGAGGGCTATTTCATTCAATTATAATGACATTTCAATTTGGAATACAGAGTTGCTTCTCCCTTTAAATGTTAAATTGACTTGTTTTGGTGCAGAAAGCATCCAGTGTGCTCTATTACATGCAGGATTAAAAAGGTATCTCTGGCTATATTAATAGCTTAATATTTAAGTAACAACAGAAACTATTTTAGAATCTATCATTTTTTCTTAAACTACAATTCGCTTTTTAAAAAAGTACTTTCATACTCTTTATCCATAGCCCTATCAGAAACTCCCTATGAACTGACATAAAAATAAATAAACATTTATCTATTCTACATAATTTACATAAAAACAAATCATACACAGAAAAGCCAAAAGGCTATCACTTCAACTAAGCCTGCATGGGGTAGATACCCAATGATTCTAAAATATAAAATCATAATTAGCTTCAAGACACTTCAAAATGAAGCGAAGTCCTATTACATTTGTATTCATATTTAATTTATAAGTGACCATGAGGAAAGACAGGTTCAGGCCAAAGAAAAACTCCTTGTGTAAAGGTCCATGGAACTTTCCATCTGCAAGAGTTGAATAAGCCATTTTGGTGTATTGAAATGTCCCATCTATGGTAGATCTGACTATTTTGTTTCTCCTATATTCTCTTCAAATTACAAAGACCAGCTGAAATAAAATCTTCTGTAATAATATATAACAAAAAAAAATCAAATGATTCCATAGAAATACCGGATCATTAAAGAGCAAGCGTCCAAATAACTGCTTGGCTTCCTCCAGGCTTCCCTCCAAGTAAACAGCTCCTAGATGAAAAACAGAGAATGCCAAAAGAGAGTCTCCATCAACAGTCAAAGAAAATGACATATCTCTATAATAAAGCAAAAATGCAAGCCAAAAACTACTCACAGAAAACAAATCAACATGTTCAGAAGCAATTGTCTTAAAGATGACATTTCCCCTTTTTGCTATCCTTTGCATTACAAATTAGACTGAAATAATACGAAATTCAATTTACTAAAATCTAAATCTAATATTGTAAGTAAAAGAGGCCAAATATCAACTATTATGAAGGGTAAAGGTATAAACCTTACTAAGGGAGCAATGCACAAATACTTGACTTTAGTAAAGCAAATGTTCTGTTTTATTTTATGCATTTATATATATGTTTCAGATCAAATGTATATAGATACCTAAGGAAAAAAAAAACCTGATAGAAAAAACCCGAGTCTAGATCAATGAAAGCATCTGCAAACAAAATATCAGGGGAAGCTTTACCTTTAATTTGGAATAATTGAGCATTAGGCAAACACACTCATGAATCATAACCAGGAAGTACTATGGTAACATTTTAACTGGGTATCAATTACAATGGAGTACTCATATTTTCTTGAAATCAAATGTTTACACTTGTCTTCAGAAAGGCTACTTTTCCATGTAAAATGTTAAGGCACTTAGTTACCAGGGCTTTTGACAACTAAAGACATTCATTATTTATTGATAATTGTAACAATGATAGTCAGAGTAACAGTGGTAGCAGCTGTTGTGGTTTGGGAAACACTTATGTCCTGGGTACCATGTAAAGCATTTCCACATTCTTATCTTCACTTTCATGAGGTACCTCAGTAGGAGGATGTTAGAAAAGACTTACAGGATTTAGGCTCATATTAGTTGATTTGGGGGGACAGCTTAAGGAAGTAGAGCTTTGCTCTGGATTGGATGCTGCCAGAATCAGATATTAAGATCATTATGACAACTCTGCAAGGTAAGTGATACTATCTCCATCTCACAGGCTCACAGATGGGGAAACTGAGGATCAAAGAGATTAGGTAGCTTGCCAAAGACACAGATCTGATAAATGATGGAACAGGAAATTGAATCATGTCTGGCTGGTTATGGAGACAATGGTAACACCAACTGTCAAAAATATTATGTGTACAGAGCAAAGTAATTCCATGCGACAAATTCTTTGAAAATAGACATATTTGTGAAAAACAGACATAGCTGTGAAAAGACTGTGGATAATTATTAAACATTCTCTTCCCACTATCATCAGCATGAAACTACAATGGGAAACTTTGATATTCATTTTCAAAGGAAGAGGGCAAAAATGGTAAGAACAAAGCCCTTTGAAAGCTAAAATGTACTTGATCATTTACTTTAAAAAAAAATCAAGTTGTCAATCTACTGTAATATTTCATTGTAAAGCATACAAACTTGCAGTCGCCAGCTAATTAACTCTTCATAACTTTCCTGTACCAATGGCTAATTGTATTCTGGTTACAGTCAAAAAGAAGCCAAGGAAGTAAAGTGCCTGAGTGAGGAGTGAAATGTCAACATCAGTCTTGCTTCAAGTGAATCAATAACAGTTATACAGACTCAAACCCTGGGTGGGGCTTAAAAAATGTGGTGTTCTCAAGATGTTCAAAACAGAAATCTTACAAATAGTTTAATCAAAAGCAACACTGGAGTCTCTCAGCAACCTAATCTGTTTGTTTATGTATGTGATCCTGAATCAAATCTGGAAAGTAATCCATCTCCATGTTAACTCACCTCATTTCAATTCATTAAATACTAAGCATCTACATGACGTCAGACACCAGACACCAATTTAGGCAGTAGAATGAAGAAAAAAAAAAAAAAAAAAAAAAAAAGAGGCATGTTCACTGCTCTGAAGGAACTGAAATAACTATAATATAAGGTGGTAGGTGTCGTCCTAGGAACCTCATGTGCTTTGGGAACAAGTAATTCTGTCCCAAGTTTCCACACTAAATTTTATGTGCTCTCCAGACTGTTTAGACATGCAAGAAAGTAGACTTCTTGAAGAAGAGAGAAATTACCTATTAATGCTTCAAAACAATTGGCCATTGCATGTCGAAGGTCCGATTCTCTACAAAGGTCAGGCCCGTGAGCATACAGCATAAATCGATCCAGTTCAAGTTTCTACAAAATTCACAATGACAAAACGTAAGAAAGAGTTTGCCAAAATCTTAACTATAGTAACTCAGCATCTCTTGCAGAGAGTTGGTGCGGAGACGAGATGGGGGCAGCGTAATGGTTACAAATCCATGAATATATTAAGAGAGAGTTTAGTTTAACATTCATTAGAAGTCCTATACATACAGCTCAGTTTTCACTAACTCAATTCTTTCCCAAACAGGCTTCTACAAACTCCAATAGTTCAAGTAGGGTTCAGAATTGATCAGATCTGAACTTTCCAATTCCAAGTTCAGATAAAGCACTAGCCCAGGCTGGAATAAGACTCTGCTACAAGCCCCTGGGTTCATCCAAAATGCCTAGGGAGATAATTACAAACCTAACACAAACTTCTGAAAGTCAATTTTACGTCTTTGACTCAAGTCATGTGGTACTGACAATGTCAGCACCATACAAAACAGATTTTTTTTTTTTTTTGAGACGGAATCTGGCTCTGTCGCCCAGGCTGGAGTGCAGTGGTATGATCTTGGCTTACTGCAACCTCCACCTCTTGGGTTCAAGCGATTCTCCTGCCTCACCCACCCGAGTAGATGGGACTACAGGCACCCGTCACCACGCCCAGCTAATTTTTGTATTTTTAGTAGAGACGGGGTTTCACCATGTTGGCCAGGCTGGTCTCAAACTCCTGACCTTAGGTGATCCAGCCACCTCAGCCTCCCAAAGTGCTGGGATTACAGGTGTGAGCCACCACGCCTGGCCCAAAATAGATTTTTATGTGGTAGAGTAAGTGAGGACCCTCAGAAGACTTCAAAATGTCTTACACTTCTAAATCTTTATTTTTATTTGTTGTGAGGATTTGGGGACCTCTCTGCACTTGTGTCCCCCTTATGAGGTTTCCATACTCATCTCTCTGTGGGTTCACTGAGACCTTCTGAGCAATGAATTGGATTGATCTTAAGGGCTCTGAAAATAGCATTTGTAGTGAATTGTGTTTCCTTTTCTGATTTGGCCTCAGAAGAGTTTAGAGCCAAATTTGTAGCCCAGTTGTAGGTGTAGGGCTGATGAATACGTCAGTGTATACTAACTTTACCTCTGGATTCATTTCACTGTCTTACTCATAGTTTTCCTTTACTTTGATCTCTGTGGCTGCTTATTTCTTATCCCATGGCATTACAACATACAAATCAATTCCAGCCTTTTAGAACTAGACACAATATGAAAGAATATTTTTTATACAACTCCTGAGATTGAATAAATGGAAATCATAATTCTTTCCATAAAAAAGAAAGCTACAAACATTGCATAAATATGCAATAAATCCATTTCCATTACCATGTAATTCAATTCAATAAATACTAAGCAATAACATGCCACATAACATGGAACAAATCACAAGTCAATGAACAGCCTAGGACAATATGAGTTCCACCAGTCCTCAGACAAAAGACATAGATTCTGTGTGTCTCAGTATGTATCTTAAATATCCATATTTATTCATATTGGAAAAAGACAAAGACAATAAAAATAAGACATATATGCTGTAGTATTTTATACTGTTTGAAATTCGTGATTATAAAATATACTCAAATGAGTTTTGACTACTGCAAATGCAATAGCAGAAAATATCTCTTTTTAAAAATTGATCCCAAAGTGCAAGAGTTTATACTAGAATATGTAAATTTCATCTGTTTCACAACTTCACTGGGAAAATTTAATTGTTTGCTATCTCTGGAGCCCTGCTTGCGAGCAGACTGCGAGCCATATTTTATCTTAGAAACATCTACTGTATTCTGGAGTGCTGTGATGTGAATTTCCTGACTTCTTCTAGTCTCTACTCTATATTCTTATTTTTCCATGCACGCACTAGTACAACTTTTTTTTTTTCTTTGAGAAGGAGTCTTGCTCTGTTGCCCAGGCTGGAGTGCAGTGGCACAATCTAGGCTCACTGCAAGCTCTGCCTCCAGGGTTCACGCTATTCTCCTGCCTCAGCCTCCCGAGTAGCTGGGACTACAGGCACCTGCCACCACGCCTGGCTAATTTTTTTGTATTTTTTAGTAGAGATGCGGTTTCACCATGTTAGCCAGGATGGTCTTGATCTCCTGACCTCATGATCCGCCTGCCTCGGCTTACCTCCTGTAATCATGCTGGGATTACAGGCATAAGCCACCATGCCCGGCATTAGTACAACTTTTAAAAAGGATAGAGTGGTGTGCTACTGTTTATGTTTTAAAATGTTCATTAGTCTGGAAGGTGACCTAGAGCTTTCATTAGATTCTCAAAGGGGTCAACAATTATCCATCAATTCCCTTCCCTTCCAAATGGTTAAGGACTACTGGTCTAGACAGAAGAAAGGTGGGACTGCCACAGCCTTCTGCTGCAGCCAATGGGTGTTGAGTACTATGAGAATGGCAAGCCTTGGGCTTGGTGGAAGAAGACCACATGGAAATCCCTGAAGGGAGAAACTAGCCACCTCTGTCATTAGTCATGGCTTTGTACAGCACCCAATGGGTTATATAATAGCTTCTGTTTTCATGCTACGGCAATTCCCCACACTTTGTAAATATCCTCCCTACAAGTGTTTGAAAAATAATTGTGCCATTCCATTACATCCTAAACTAAAAACAATAAGGAATGGAGTGACTACCTACTTATTAATATGTATTTCCAGTGGCATTTATGTGAATGATCAGGAAGCATTGTGACAATAAATCAACCAAACACTTAAGCAGTTTTACATAGAGTTGTGAAATTTCATTCATTGTGAGCCTGCTAAAACCAAGTTAGCTTACCTGGTTGCTTACAGGTTTTCATTAAGACATCAATATTTACTTTCTCAAATGCCACTAAAACCAGTTCAAAGCCTACCACTGTAGCTACAATGATGATGTTATCACATAAAATAAACCAATGTGTTATTGCTAACACATAAGCTAAAATTAACCACATTTTGAATATAATTAATGCCTTGGCAAGATCAAATTAAGAAACCAGTCATAAAGCTAGGATGGGCTTTATCTACTCTTTCTATCAAAATCAAACTTTCATATCAAAATGAAGAAAAGATACAAATTACTTTAGGCAAAACCCACAAAAGTTTTTCCAGTGGATCCTCAGTGCTTGGGGATTTAAGAGCCACCATTCTGCCTACTATTAAATAAACCCAGAAGTCTATAAAAATGTAAGGATTTATCACAAGAACATGGGTAGCATCGATAAAAACAGCCCCTACAAAATTATTAACATCTTTGTGTAATTACTATAAACAAGTATTATGCGTAGCACTTTATAAATGACATCATTAAAACTCATAATCTCATTTAATTCTCACAACCAGGCTGTGTGCCAAGGGCTAATGTCATTTCCATTTTACAGACGAGAAAGCAGAGGCTTGGAGAAGAGAACAACAATTTGTCAATTTGTCCATGGCCACCTGTTTGTAAGAGGAGGAGTGTGGACTGGAATGTTCTTATCAGCCATGATTTATTATAATAAGACATAATATGGAGATGGAAACATCAAATCAGATCACATTTATCTGAATTATGAAAAGGTTCTGTTAGTCACTGAGCTAAGTCAATGAGGCTAGGGGAACAGCCTAAACCCTAAATCTTAATAGGATTTGTGATTTGGGGGATTCTTAAAGGTGTAGAAAGTACCCCTAGTGGATAAAAAATGGTCTGTAATATTCTGTTCAAAGCTATCATTTGGCTTGTTAATGTAAATTAAAAACAAATGTACTACAGAAATACTACACAAAGGGAAAATACAGTATATTTCATTTCTTTTGCTTTGTTCCCATGTTCCTTTTCCCCAAATGTTTAACTCTGTTCATGCACATCTGTCAAATTTTTCTTCATCTGTTCTCAAGTTACCTCACTGTGGAGTTCATTAGCTGCTGGTGAAACTCACAAAGGTAACAGAACTAATAAGACTGGATCCTTAAAACCCAACAAAAAATACTTCCTGGTCTGTAAAATATTAACACTCCTAATATATCCGAAAGAGTTACTTATTCAAATGCAAAATTATGCATGGACCGCAGAAGAGCATGTCAGACGTAACTACAAATGCTGCAGATGTCTTCTATACCTTTGCTAGCATGGCAAGGTGCTGATTCTGAACAATGGCAGTCCGATAGGTTGCTAATCCTCCTTCTTCCAGACTAGGAAACAAATAGTACAAATGGACGCTACAAAAGAAAAAAAGAAGTACATGAATAAATATGCATCACGACATTCTGTCTGTGGCTCTGAGTCACAGAAACAGGGCTGGCACACAGTAGCTGTGCAATGGATATCAGGTGAATCAAACTAAAGGATCTGATTAAAGTCTTTGAAAGTTAAATGGTAAGAACAGTATATCTGAATGTGCTAAAACCCAGACAGCACCATTCACTTGTATTTTCACATTTATTTCTGTTAAAAGATTTCTCTGAAATCTGATGACAACAAAGAGCAGAATAATCAGTTACACACTCTAAGAGCAAACACATTAATACTAAAAATTGGGAGTGAAACAAATGCTTTTCCTTGGGCTGTGTTACGTGTGGCCCCTGGAGAGAGGAGTCCCTTCTCCTGATTATGTCCATCTTGTGAAAAGAAATAACCTAAAGAGAATAAAAACAGCTCAAGAGAGTTCCAAGAGAAGCATGTATTGTCTCCCTTTAAAAGAGAAATTGTGTCAGTATAGAAAAGCAAAACACACTTTCCTGCCCCTATTCCTTTTTTTTGTTTTTTTGAGACAGAGTCTCACTCTGTCACCCAGGCTAAAGTGTTGTGGCATAATCTCAGCTCAATGCAACCTCCACCTCCCAGGTTCAAGTGATTCTCCTGCCTCAGACTCCCAGGTAGCTGGGACTACAGGCATGCACCATCACACCTGGCTAATTTTTGAATTTTTAGTAGAGATGGGGTTTCGCCATGTTGGCCAGGCTGGTCTTGAACTCCTGACCTCAGGTGATCCACCCGCCTTGGCCTCCCAAAGTGCTGGGATTCCAGGCGTGAGCCACCGCGCCTAGCGTCCTACCCCTACTTTCAAATTAAGGATCCTAAAACACTTCTGGAGAGAAACACACACACACACACACACACACACTAGAAAATCTGGTCATTAAAATTACTTGTAAGCTTTACTTCCCTTGAGATCAGAAAGAGTAAGAAAGGGATCAAAGACAAATCCTAGAAGATGAAATGACATTTTAAAATATCATCCCTTTCTTTACAAATTGAATATAAGCTCTGAAGCATCTAGACCAAGACAAGCTGATCTCTTGTGGCTGTAAGCAACTTTAACATATACTTGACAAGACAGAGACACCAGCCTTTCATCTTGTAACCTCACTCATTACAGCATCAGTGAGTGCGAGTTGTCAGGGCAAGAGCCACAGACATGTGGCTTCTGAGCTCTACAAGAGAGATAAAATACACGGTGTATCAATGCCTTATTTGGCTAATTAAAAAGAAAGCAATGTAATAAGTATGTTACCTATAAAATGTAATTATTGAGGAATTGTAAAAAACAAAAAAGCCTAATTACCTGGTCAGAAATTCAACAACAGCATCACCCAGGAATTCCAACCGTTCATTGTGGTTAATCCTACAACGGGAATTAAAAAGGTTACTTAATACAGCATACTAACACTCCCCCTCACCCACCCACCCCCACAAGAAAAGAACACATGAGGGTTAGCTCCTTTAGTAATCAAACCACCTTCCCTATTCCTCATAATTAAGAGCACAGACCACCATCTTAGCCTAGAGGCATCTGGCACCTGCCTAATGGGAAGGAGGGGTGCATTCCTTCATATCACGTGGGTCAGGCTTTCTACCAGGGGCTTCCTTCCCCTGGGAACCACAGCCTTCAAGGTGATATCTCACTAACAATCGTGAGTATTTCCATACTACTATCAGGTAGAAGACAGAAAGAAGAATGCCTTCAGTGGATTTTCTGACCACTGAAAAATCCATTTTGATACAATGTCCTAAAGACAGTTCCCCATCACTCCAACTCTAAACTCAACCCAGCATCTGAAGTCCTTCAAAATAAGTGTAATCTACGTTTTCAGTCTCATTACCCACTCCTACCCTATCCTAGCTACTCATTGGGCCCTGCTCCAAAACTGCCTGGCACTCTCTGAAAGAGGCATCACTTAAGACACTCAGTGTGCCTCTTCAGGCCAAGCTCCCTGCCACCCTAGAGCCTTCCACTCTCTCCCATACAATGAGCCACACTGAAAATCTACTCACCCCTCAAGGCCCAGCAAAAATGTTATCTTCTTTATGAAGCCCTGCTCGATGCCCCTCATCAAAATTAATACTTCTCCCTCAGTGCACAGATCACACTTTATTTAGACTTTAATTATATGATGAAGTCATATCCCACAGGCTGTTATTTTCTCATGTTCACATACAAGGCTGAAATGACCAAGAAGGTGGCCCATGGAAAACCTCCTCCTGTGTCTCAGTGAAGCCAATGGAGCACCCTCTCTCAGTACTAATGTGCTTCTCTCACTGCCCCGTTGGTTGAGCACAGACATGACATGAAGTGATTTAGGTTTTCAACAGGCCACACTGGCTGCTGTGTAGACACTGAGTGCAGGACAGAGAAGCACTGAGGAGAGGCTGCAGCAGATGCAAGGAGACTTTCCTGCATGGGAGGCTTAGGCTGGGGAGGTCACAGTGGAGAGGAGGGAAACAGTCACATTTGGGATGCATTTTGGAGACACAGCTGAAAATAAGTATTGATAGCTGGAGCTGGGATTTGGAAGCTAAGTGAAAGAAAAGAATGAAGGTCAATGGCTAGGCTTTAGCTTAAGTAGCTTGTGAGGAGTGGTGCCATTTACTGTGGAGGGGAGGACCAAAAGGAAAGCAGGTTTTTGGGAAAAGCAAGAGGTGCATTTTGGACATGTTAAGTTCAAAGTGCCCATCAAATATCCAAATGGAGAGATCCAGTAGAGTGCTACATATTAACCTACTGCTCATGGGCTAGGACACAGTTGCTAATGAATCTTTAGGGTTGGTCAATGTTAGACAGAATTTCAGGTGATGAATTATATGACACCACTTGAGAGGATGCAGCCAGAGGGAAAAAAAGGTCCCAGGAACGAACCCAGGGAGTGCCGAAGTTGAGAAGTCAAGCAGGAGGGAAGCCAGAAAAGAAGACCTGGCCAGGGAGGTAGGAGGAAAACGAAGCCAGTATGCTGTCCTCAAGGACAGCATGGTATCCTCCAGCCATAGGGAAGAATGTGTTTCAAGAGAGAAGTGGTAAGCCATGCCCAATGTTGCTTAGATTCAAGTCAGATGAGAACAGACCACTAATTCAGTCCTGTGAAGTCACTGAGGCCCTTGATAGGCTATCTGTGAAGTGGTGGAGACAAACCTGCATGGGAGTACAGTAGGCTGGAGAAATGATAAGTTGTATGGAATTGTACAACAGCCCTCCCATACCCATGGTTTCACCTTCGACTGTTTCAGTTACCCCTGGCCAACCACAGTCTAAAAATATTAAGTGGAAAATTTCAGAAATAAACAAGTCATAAGTTTTAAATTGCATGCTGTTCTTCAACATATGGTAAAATCCTGTGCTGTCCCACCCTATTCCACCTGGGATAATCCCTTTTTCTAGTATCTCTATGCTGTCACTTAGTAGCCATGTGGGCTACCAGATCGATTGTCATAGTATCTCAGTGCCTATGTTCAAGTCATCCTTATTTTACTTAATAATGGTCGCAAAGCACAAGAGTCATGATGCTGGCATACTGTTATTTATTTACTTTTTACTTTTATTTTAGGTTCAGGGGTACCTGTGCAGGTTTGTTACATAGGTAAGCTGCATATCATGGGGTTTGGTGTACAGACAGCATGTTGTTATAACTATTCTATTATTGTTGCTGTTAATCTCTTACTGTGTGTAACTTATAACAAACTTCATAATAGGTATGTATGTGTAGGAAAAAACATAGTACATAAAGGGTTATGTACTATCTTTGGTTTTATGCGCTCACTAGAGGTGTTGGAAGGATGGGGAGGGATGACTAAATATGAAAAGAACCTTAATGTCTATTTCAAGGCTGGCTGCTGAAAGAGAAAATATGAGTTTGGGGATGTACAAGGGGAGAAAAACCAAAGGGATGCACTGAGGAGGGAAGGAGGACACGCAGAGCCCATGGGGCCTGAGCAAAGACAGCAAAGGACAGGCTTGGGCATGAGCAGAAGCTGGCCTCACTAACTACAGGTGCTTTCTTAAATCTCTCTGACACCAACCCACATCTCCCCAAATAATTCAACAGCTGCCTGTCGAGTCTCAACCCATCTGGCTTTCAAGGCTATTCTTTATCTAGTTTCATCATACCCACCTCTTTTATCAACTAGCAACTTTCAAGTCCATGTTGATCAACCTGCACAACTGTACCATGCACACACCATCCCCTCTCCCTTCCCTGCTACCTCTCATTCCTACAGTCAACTGGGAGGCTGACCCTAAGTACTGGAGCTGCCAGGGGTGCGGGCTAACTCCCACCATCCCACCCTCATTCCCACAAAACTTCAACACTTATCACTTCATTTACAACAAAATTAGATCATATCTGTATTATTCTGTTTCATGTGTGCCAGTTTAATTTCCATATTTAAAGTATCCCTATAGTTTCCATATATAGTAGAAAATTTAAAATATTTGTAAATTATTCTTAGCTACAAAATCATCTACTTAGAAATTTAAGCACAACTGCTATCATTTCACTTATCGCATTAGTAAGTTTATTCTTCTACCCTACTATTCCTCCACATTTTGGAATTTTACAGGAAATAAAAGGTAACAGGAAAAATCTGCTAGGTTGTGAACAATGAATAAGTGATTCTGAACCCTCCTTTCAATTTATGGCCTTTAATTTATGTGAAAACATCACTCTGGAAAGCAATTACAGGTTAAGCATCCATAACCCAAAATCCAAAGTGTTCCAAAATTTGAAACTCTTCAGTGTCAATATGATGGCACAAGTGGAAAGTTCCACACCTGACCTTATGTGACAGCTTGCAATCATAACTTTGTTATGATTAATTAATACAAAAGTATTAATAATATTGTATAAAATTACCTTCAGGCTATGAGTCTAAACCCATCTGGTTTTCAAGGCCATTTCAAGGCCATCTTATATATATTTCTTATATATGAGATATATATGAAATATAAATGAATTTCAGTTAGAATTGGGTCCTATCCCCAAGATATCTCACTATATGCAAATATTCCAAAATCCAAAAATAATCTGAAACACTGCTGGTCCCAAGCATTTCGGATAAAGGATACTCAACTGTAATAGCCAATAATGGGAAATGAAAAAAAGAGAGAGAGAAAGAGAAAATACATTCATGTCTAGCTGACAAATTCATAATCTCATAATTTAGTTTAAAAAAAAAAAAAAAGGGCAGGCCAGGTGTGGCTCATGCCTGTAATCCTTTGGGAGACTGAGGTGGGAGACAGCTTAGGCCAGACGTTCAAGACCAGCCTAGGCAACAAAGTAAGACCTTGCCTGTACAAAAAATTTTAAAAATTAGCCGGGTGTGGTGGCACGTGCCTGTAGTCTCAGCTACTCTGGAGGCTGAGGTAGGAGGATCACTTGAGCCTGGGAGGTCAAAGCTGCGGTGAGTTATGATTGTACCATTGCACTCCAGCCTGGGTGACAGTGGGAGACCATGTCTCAAAAAAAAAAAGCAGTAGGTCCTAAGACAAACTTTTCTTATTTTTACCAAATATATGCTAGACTTTAAAGGACTTTTTTTTGTCGCTACTCCAGTAGCCAAGAGTGACTCAAAAGTTCCACAGTGGAGTATGACACATTATATTAACAAAAAAATTTTCAAAACTTTTCAATACTGAGATTTTGCTTTCTGTCAAATACACCAGAACTTCAAAAGCATCTGCCATCATTCTTGGAGAAAGCATCAAGGAATAGAGGCATGATTTAATGGTAAGACAATGTTAACTCCTAAGTCCTCCTGCAATTTCAAGAAACCTATTAAGCTGCTATCCTGGGTAAGGATAGAAATAAGAAAGAAATAGTGAATTTTAAAAAATAAATTCTTTTTCATGAGCCAGTAAAATAAAAATGCATTTTCTGTGGCACAGGCTTTATCTTCTTCCTAATAGTGCAAAGTACTATACAGAAAAATCTTCACATGGAAAGCAAGAAACTGGGGACAAAGGAGCTGAGGACAAACCATATTTGGATGTTTAATGCATTTTTAAAGAATAATAAGACATTTAGTCAAATATGACAATAAGTCATATTTAGTATATGCTTGAAGTCATATATTATTTTAACTGAAGTCATACTGGCATAAGTTTTACCTTAATTTCTTTTATAAACTTTCATGGAGACAAAAACTACATCTAAGGATTTAATAACCACAAAGTCGGATTATTATTCATTTTGTTGAAATACAAGGTCATGGTTCTAAACAGATTTATTCAACAGAGAGTCTGCCATTTATTAAATAATTTGCCCAAATCCAACATATGTTTTTCTGTATCTACATTATGACTAAACTCTGGCAATAAGCCATAAATAAGAATGGGGATTAAATACCACTTTAGTTTATTATACTCTACAATTCCTAAGCCAACGGTTTATCTGGAAAAATGGGAAGAGTGGGCTGCTAGTCCTCACAGCAGTAGCAAATCTTTTGTTCCTTCTTTCATTGTTTAGACTTTCTTTAATCACCCTCTTTATAAATACTAGCAGGTTCCAAGATGAGATGTTTACTGAGCAGTAAACACTCCATTTGTTTTTAAGAAGTGAATCAACAGAGGCATTATGAAATCTAGATTAACTGTAACATTTATACAGCACATTTTGTCTGAGGAATTCAATGCACTTTATAAAACACAACCATCTCCCTGTAACAGTAAGTACTGTAAGGTGCCATTCACTCCAAGGAAAGCCATCTTGGGATAGGCCAAATCCAGTGAGGGTACACAGAATCTTTCGCACTCCGGCATCCCAAGCCTCAAGCAGTGACTCGCAGAGTAGAGCTAGAGGGTGCCTTGGAGGTCAGTGGGAACTTCTACCCAACTTAGGATTCCTTCACCTCACTGCATCTGCCTGGACACTTGTAGGGAGGACAGGCCACAGACCCAGGAGATCTGAGATCCAGTAGATCTCAGATCTACTGGACTTGGGAATTCAACTTGAAGCATTTAGGGAATTTACATATATTTAATATATATTATTGTGCTTTTAATGCAAAATGTACTTGCAACTGCCATTTCCTTAAATATAGAGACATTAACAAATAGCCCATATGTATCTCTGTTGGTCCGATTTTTTTTTTTTTTTTTTTTTTTTTGAGACAGAGTCTCACTCTGTCGCATGATCTTGGCTCACTGCAACCTCTACCTCCTGGGTTCAAGTGATTCTCCTGCCTCAGCCACCCGAGTAGCTGGGATTACAGGAGGCCACCACCACGTCTCACTGATTTTTGTGTTTTTAGTAGAGAGGGTTTCATCATGTTGGCCAGGCTGGACTTGAACTCCTGACCTCAGGTGATCCACCCACCTCGGCCTCCCAAAGTACTGGGATTACAGGTGTGAGCCACCACGCCTGGCTGAGATTTTTATGCATTATATGTAGCAATGACTCTCCAAAAGAAAAAAAAAATCAAATCAAACCAAGGCAGCTTGGTTTTCCCCTTTGTTCCATTGCCACTCTTCTGGTCCCTCCTTCCCAAGGGTCTTACTGATAATACATCGATTACTTGAATCCACCAAATGCCTAATCCTTCAGACACCCTTTTTGTGCTAACAGTTCATCACAACTTGCATGAATGAATTAAATATAACTATTCAGCTCAGATTTAGGTGGTTAAACAGTGACATTTTAAAAATTATGGGTGGCATATTTGCTTGAGATAACAGCATCATAAAAGTTAATTATTTTGTAGTTTTCATGGGCAGCCAGGCTATCAAGAATTATTTATTAATTTTAAGGCTTCATGCCTTTTTTGTAAACCCCAGCCCATCCCAACTGAGATTAAGAAAGATACTACCCAGCCATTTAAACTGCTGACCGTAACCCTTCTTGATCCCCCCGCTGCCCTATTTCTAGTCAATAAGTAAATAGCCTGGGATAAAAGTAGCGTGACGAATGGCATTCCTTCCTTTAATACTTATTTACTGAGTACCTGTTCTGTGAAAGGCACTAGTTACAAAGAACAGGGAGAAAAAACATGGGTAGGACCATAGCCCTTCAAAATCTTACAGTCCAGTAAAGAAAAATAGCCCCATAACACAATTATGGGTGCACAGAAGAACAAGAATATGTTCCATAAAACAAATACCAGCAGGATTTGAGCAGGATATTACAAGGTTACATGGGCACGACAGAGGAAGTTTTACAATGACGATCAGCACACGGGGAAGGGACAGGGTATGCTTGACAACCCAGGTAAGTAGTTCTGTCTTACTTGGGTCAGTCCCTGTGAGAAGCTGTGCCCAGCTGTGGACTGCTAGCTGATAGCAGTCAACTAGCAGCAGATCCTGGCAGCCAAGGCCAAGAGGCTCTTTCTGAACAGACACTTGGGGTCAACTCTGCATCAGCAAAAAGATCATATTCAGGGCAAGAGGCTCTCAACACAAGCAGCAAAGGCCAAATGTCAAAGGACAAGAGAGATTATTTGTTTATTCTCTGTCAATAATATCATTTTCAAAATGGTAAATTCAAACATCACACAGTTTCTCAGGTATCATCCCTTCTGCCACGGTAAGAAAGCCACTACTTTGTAACAGAGCAAAAGAAAACATAAATCATGGCGTTCGAATGACATTATCAAAAGACAATTTACATACCAACGACTGTGGTAGGGGAAGATGAGACAAAGATGATTTAAACCCAGATTTTCATCATTGAAAAGTACATGTCTATGGTGTTCATGCAGCCATGTTAGAGGGCTATGGGTATATAGAATTCTACTTATTAAAATACAGACTTTACAATGTAGCAGGGTAAAATAAAACCATGGTCACACCATCCCCGAGGGTGTGATTAAGGGCTGTTTTAATTCATTCTTTTCTGATCTTAGACTCTCACAGAACATCATAGTGAGGTATATGGGCATATGATCATTTTCAAACAAGAATTTTAAAGCTCTGTCCTGCTTTTCTTTTTACCTCTTGATTGAAGAGGTTTGGTTTCTGATAACCTCAAAAGAGAACAACTCAAGGCAAGTCAATTTTTAAAAAACCTGATATATGAAGGAGATATTGGAAAAGGAAGCTGTGTCAGCCATTGCTGGCAATTTTTGTGGAGGCCAGTGGGCAGCTGAAGTAATTGCCTCGATTTCCTGTCACTTCCAACCCTACTCTGCCCACCTTTAATCCATCTCGGTCTGGATCCCCAGAATGATAAGCACAGCTATTCCACTTTCCAACTCCCCATCTTAAAAACAAAGCCACCCTCAAGCAGTTTCCTCTACTGGCTTTCCAAATAGAACCTGCTGTACCTCACACACAAAGATAATCCTCCTTGCAAGCAACCCCAGAGCCTCATCAGCCATTAAGCATTTGCTTCCATTCAGTTGTCAAACTGTGTTAATGAGTTTATACAGACCTAGGCCATTCCATTCCCAGATTCTTCAAAGGCCTCAAGACCACACATAAATGAGAATATCAATATGGGAAGGTATCTCATAAAACCAGGAAATTCAATAAGAAAAGCTAACGTACAAAACTTTCCAACTCGTTATATGAGGCCAGTATTACCATTATAATGAAACTAGACAAAACATCACGGGAAAAGAAAACTACAAACAAGTATCTCTTGTGAATACAGACACACAAATCTCAAGCAAAATACTACCAAACTGAATACAGCAGCACATGAGAAGAATGAGACACCACAATCAAGTGGGAGGCATCCCAGGAAAGCCAGGTTGGCTTAACACCCCAAATCAATTAGAATAAAAGAATAAAATGACATGATTATGTTAATAGCTACAGAAAAAGCATGTGACAAAATTCAACACCATTTCATGATAAAAACACTCAGCAAACTAAGAATAGAAGAGACCTTCTTTACTCTGATAAAAAGCATCTATAAAAACCCAACAGCTAACATCATCCTTAATAGTGAAAGACTGCTTCCTACTGAGATTAGGAAGACAAAGATCTGCTCTCAATACTTCTATTCAGTATTGTACTAGAGGCTCTAGCCAGGGCAACTAAGTTAAGAAAATGAAATTAAAAGGATTACACGGGAAGAAGTAAAACTACTGCTATTTGTAGATGATATTATTTCAAAAATAACAAAATCCTAAGGAATCCACTAAAAGACTATTAGACCTAATGAACAGGAGCAACAAGGTTGGAGGTCATAAAACCAATACACAAAAATTGACTGTGTTTCCAAACACTTGCAATGAACAACCTGAAAATGAAATTCAGAAAATAATTCCAGGCCGGGCGTGGTGGCTCACGCCTGTAATCCCAGCACTTTGGGAGGCCAAGGTGGGCGGATCACAAGGTCAGGACATCAAGACCACCCTGGTTAACACAGTGAGACTCTGTCTCTACTAAAAATACAAAAAAATTAGCCGGGTGTGGTGGTGGGCGCCTGTAGTCCCAGCTAATCGGTAGGCTGAGGCAGGAGAATGGCGTGAACCCGGGAGGTGGAGCTTGCAGTGAGCCGAGATCGTACCACTGCACTCCAGCCTGGGTGACAGAGCAAGACTCCATCTCAAAAAAAAAAAAAAAAGATTCCATTTATAACAGCACAAAAAAGAATAACATACTTCAGAATAAATTTTGCAAAAGATGTGTACTCTGAAAACTATAAAACATTATTGAAAAAATTTAAAAAGACAGATAAATGGAAAGACATCCAAGTTCATGAATCAGAAAACTTAAGATTAAGATGGTAAGCCTGGGCAACATAGCAAGAGCCCTGTCTCTATTTAAAAAAAAAAAAAAAAAAAAGGTTAAGATGGTAATCATCAACCTAAATGCCCTTCAGTGATAGACTACATAAAGAAAATGTGGGGCCAGGCACGATGACTCAGGCCTGTAATCCCAGCACTTTGGGAGCCCAAGGCAGATGGATAACTTGAGGCCAGGAGTTGGAGACCAGCCTGGCCAACATGGCGAAACCTCATCTCTACCAAAAATATAAAAATTAGCCAGGCATGCTGGCACACACCTGTAATCCCAGCTACTCAGGTGTCTGAGGCGTGAGAATCGCTTGAACCCAGGAGGCGGAGTTTGCAGTGAGCTGAGATCATGCCACTGCACCGCAGTCTGGGCAGCAGAATGAGATACTGTCTCAAAAAAAAAAAAAAAGGAAAAAAAATGTGGTACTTACACACCATGGAATACTATGCAGCCATAAAAGCGAATGAGATCATGTCCTTTGCAGGGACATGGATAGAGCTAGAGGCCATTATCCTTAGCAAACTAACACAGGAACAGAAAAAAACAAATACCACAGGTTACATGGACACATAGAGGAGAACAACACACACTAGGGCCTTTCGGAAGGTGGAGAACAAAAGGAGGGAGAGGATAAGGAATAATAACTAATAGCTATTAGGCTTAATACCTGGGTGATAAAAAATCTGTACAACAAACCCCCATGACACAAGTTTACCTATGTAACAAACTGCACTTTAAATAAACATTTTTTAAAAAGATGGTAATGATTCCCAAATTGATCTACAGAATCAACATAAAGCCTATCAAAATCCCCACTGACTTCTTTGCAGAAATTGACAAGCTAATCCAAAAATTCGTGTGGAAATGCAATAAACTCAGAATAGCTAAAACTTCATCAAAAGTTTAGTACTGCAAAGGACGTCATCAAGAGAGAGAAAAGACAATTCACAGAATGAAAAAAATTTTTGCAAATCTGATAAGGAATTTGTATCTGAGAATATATTTAAAAACTATTATAACTCAATAATTTAGAAAAACCCAATTAAAAATGGGAAAAGGATCTGAATAGATATTTCTCCGAAGAAGATGAACAAATAGTCAATAAGCACATGAAAAGATGCTCAATTTCATGAGCCCTGAGGGAAATGCAAATCAAAACCACAATGAGATAATACTTCATATTCACTAGAATAGAAGGGCTAGAATAAAAAAGACAGACAATAACAAGTGTTTTCAAAAATGTGAAGACATTGGATCCCTGCTATATTGCTGCTGGGAATATAAAATGGTACAGCCACTTCAGAAAACAGTCTGGCAGTTCCTTAAAAGGTTAAACAGAGTCACCATATGACCCAGCAATTCTACTCCTAAGTATATACCCAAGGGAAATCAAAATATATGTCCAAACAAAATCTGTACACAAATATTCAAAGCAGCATTATTCACCAGCCAAAAAGTGGAAACAATCCATGTGCCCATTAACTGATGAACAGATACATAAAATACGATATGCCCATATCATGGAATATTATTTAGCAATAAAAACAATGAAGTATTGACACATACTATACTATGGACAAATCCTGAAAACATGCTAAGTAAAAGAAGACAATCACAAAGAACTGACTTACATGATGCCTTTCATATAAAATGTTCAGAAGAGACAAATCCATAGAGGTTGAAAATAAATTGGTGGTTGCCTAGGATTGGGCAGGCTAAGGAACATGGGGAGAGATTACTAATGAGTACAGGGTTTCTCTTTGGGGTAATGTCAATGTTGCAAAATTAGATGATGGCCATGGATACACAACTTTGTGAACATACTAAAAACCACTGAATTGTATGCTTTAAATGAGTAAACTGTATAGTACGTGAATTATATATCCATCAAGTTGTTTTTTAAAAATCAACTTTACCTCGAGGGAGTTGGGTCATCTTGGCCAAGGCGTGACATGATATTTATCAAGGTGTTAATCCCTATTTAAAATAAAAAACAAATACACAAGTAAATACAGATAGAAGAATTATAGGACCATCATATTACAGTAGAAAAAAATTATCTCATCTCAATGTGATTTTAAAAGGTTTGGAATCTACCTGTCTAAAAGTGTGATAAACAATTATTTAAAACACTGGATAGGAAAAAGAAATTTCTCTAAAAAACTCATCAACCCTTATTATAGTTCTTGCTCAAAGTAAGTACTATAAAAGAGTCCGTGGGGCCAGGCACGGTGGCTCAGGTCTGTAACTTCAGCACTTTGGGAGGCAGAGGCGGATAGATCACTTGAGGTCAGGAGTTCAAGACCAGCCTGGCCAACATGGCAAAACCCTGCCTCTAATAAAAATACAAAAAAACTAGCCAAGTATGGTGGCACATGCCTGTAATCCCAGCTATTTGGGAGGCTAACGCAGGAGAATCGCTTGAACCCAGGAGGCAAAGTTTGCAGTGAGCTGAGATCGTGCCACTGCACTCCAGCCTGGGTGACAGAGTGAGACCCTGTCTCAAAAAAAAAAAAAAAAAAAGAGTCAGTAAGCACTAGAATATGAGATGGTGAAAGAGTCACCCAGGGAACCATTCCTAGAGGCGAAATAATTTACAACAGAAAACACAGGCCAAAATAGGAGATTCACATCTTAAAATCATCCAGACATACCTTTCTTCCGCATGTGCATGTGATGAACTTTTCTGTCTCCGTATTTGGGCTGCCGAATTCCACAGTTAGACAACGAATTCCTGGCATGATCAGGATTCATTCCAAAATTTAAATGATGACTTGGATGAGTCATGGCCAGCTAAAATTTCAATGAAATAAGTTCAGTCTTTAAAACAGCATAAACTGGGTGCAGTGGCTCACGCCTCTAATCCTTAGAGGGACCACTTTAGCCCAGGAGATCAAGACTAGCCTGGGCAACACAGTGAGACGCCATCTCTACAAAAAATAAAAAATTAGCCTGGTGTGGTGGCACCTGACTGGAGTCCCAGCTACTCAAGAGGCTGAGGTGGGAGGCTCACTTGAGCCCAGGAGGTCGAGGCTGCAGTGAGCTATGATCATGCCACTGCACTCTAGCCTGGATGACAGAGGGAGACCCTGTCTCAAAAAACAAAAACAAAACAAAAACTCAGCATGGGAGCACCATCTTTGTATCATCCCAAATTAAGCAGGAAAGGGAGCTGTCTATCCAGTTGAATTCTAAGCCCTGATCTTTCCATCTTATCTCCCCAAGTATCTGTAAACAGACAACCTACAGAATGGCAGAAAATACTTGCATACTATATATCCAACAAAGGACTAATATCCAGAATCTACAAGGAACTAAAACAAATCAGCAAGAAAAAATAATAATAATAACAATAATAATCCCATTAAAAAGAGGGCAAATGACATGAACAAACATTTTTCAAAAGAAGATATACAAATGGCCAACTAACATGAAAGAATGTTCAACATCACTAATCATTAGGGAAATGCAAATTAAAACCACAAGGAGATACCACTTACCACTTTACCCCAGTCAGAATGGTCATTATTAAAAAATCAAAAAACAGCAGGTGTTGGTGTGATGCAGTGAAAAGGGAAGGCTTATAATACACTGAACTTTACATAAACTACATAAATTAGTATAACCTCTACGAAAAACAGTATGGAGATTTCTCAGGAAACTAAAAGTGGATCTAACACTTGATTTGGTCCTCCCACTACTGTGTATCTACCCAAAGAAAAAGAAGTCATTATATCAAAAAGACACCTGCACTTCTATGCTTATTGCAGCACAATTCACAATTGCAAAGATATGGAATCAACCTAAGTGCCTATCAACGGATGAGTGAATAAAGAAAACGTGGTATACATATACCATGGAATACTACCCAGCAATAAAAAGAATGAAATAATGTATTTTGCAGCAACTCAGTTGGAACTACAGGCCATTATCCTAAGTTAATTAACTCAGAAACAGAAAACCAAATACCACATATTCTCACTCACAAGTGGAAGCTAAGCTATGGGTACCCAGGGGCATACAGAGTGGTATAACGGACACTGGAGACTCAGATGGGGAGTGTTGGGAGGGGGGTGAGGGATGAAAAACTACCTATTAGGTGTAATGTACACTATTCAGGTGACAGGTAAGCCCAGACTTCACCACTATACAATTCATCCATGTAGCCAAAAACCAC
Source organism: Gorilla gorilla gorilla (assembly GCF_029281585.2). NCBI lineage: Eukaryota > Metazoa > Chordata > Mammalia > Primates > Hominidae > Gorilla > Gorilla gorilla. The sequence goes on from NC_073243.2 coordinate 77,048,077, forward strand.
TTGTACCCCTAAATCTATCGAAAAAAATTTTAAAGTGGCCAAAACAAACAAAAAACAAATTTCCAGATCTCTGATGCAAGCCCTCTTCTGCAAACAAACATAAAAATCCACATCTTTAGGTTGGGCGTGGTGGCTCACACCTGTAATCCCAGCATTTTGGGAGGCCAAGGCAGGCACATCACCTGAGGTCAGAAGTTCGAGACCAGCCTGGCCAACATGGCAAAAGCCTGTCTCTACTAAAAATACCAAAATTAGCCAGGCATGGTGGCGGGCGCCTGTAATTCCAGCTACTCAGGAGCCTGAGGCAGGAGAATTGCTTGAACCCGGGAGGCGGAGGTTGCAGTGGGCCGAGATCACGCCATTGCACTCCAGTCTGGGAAACGAGCGAAACTCTGTACCAGAAAAGAAAAAAAAAAAAAATCTACATCTTTCAGAGAAGTTAGAATACTCAGCACCTGGAAAGGAGAGCCATAAAGGAGGAAAAGTCAGAATAAGGTACTCAGAGTTGACAAATTTTAGTTTTAGTCAATTTCTTTAGGGACAGTCTCACATAAATGTAAGAGAATGGGCTGGAAAGCAGCAGAGGCAACCAGGGTAGAGCAATGGAGAGAACTATGTTTCTAACAATCCTTGTCACTTCCCAGGATAGAGAACCCAATGTACCATTTGTGACCTGCAAGATGAATTACTCCTATCTTGTTATTATGTGAGTTTACAGGAGAATAATTCTTACCTGCAACAGACAACGATCTTGGAAAGTATATCCTATCAACTTGTCCAAATGCATTAGGCATTGGTGGTAGCGGATGTGATGGGTCAGAACAGGTAGCATCATTGCATGCTAGGAAAAAAAAGATTCAATATGTTTAACTTTATAAAAACTTATAAAGTCACTTCATTTATTTTACAACAAGCCAGAACCATTTTCACATTGCAAATTCCATCTCACTAAGTCCTGAAACAGCTTATTGGCTGCATGGCATTCTGGAGAATCCTCTGTGAGAGACTGTAGCTGTTAAGAGTATATAGTCTCTAGAATCAGAATGCCTGGGTCCAAATCCTGCTCTGCCACTCATTCACTGTGTGACCTGGGGCAAGTTATCTTACCTCTCTGTGTCAGTTTCCTCACCCGCACAATGAGAATAATAAATATACCTACTTCCGAGGATAGCTAAAAGGATTAAAAGAGGAAATACGAAAATCTTCTTAGAACAAGGCCTGTTAGCCCTCATTCCATTAGGAATAGCCCTGGTTCTATCAGTATTCAGCAGGGTAGCTTCGAGTAAGTCACATGCATTTCCGTGCCTCCTTGTCTATCTTTAATAAAAGGGAATGGATTAGGATTCATTCATTCTGAAACTTTTTCAGGCTCAAGATATTTTTGGGAATCCAAGGAAAATGACTCTTTCCCCAGAAAAATGTCCCTGTGCACAAACATGCAAAAGTTGTACACAATTTTAATGGGTTCACAAACCCCTAAAGCTCACGACTATCCTTGAAGAGCTTCTCAACCAGATATGCCACCCTAAGTTTGACATTTAATGATCTAACATTCTGAAGACAATTTTTATAAAGCCACCAGTATAGTTAAGGTACCCAAGGACACAGAATTTAAATTTTTCCTTCAATCCCTTTTCATTTGGCTATAAATTCCTTATTGGGAGATAATTTCATGGAAGGCATATCTTTTTCTTTTCCTTGATACTATTTCCCAAGAACACAAGAGAATGTAAGGAGTCGTTCTTATTCATCAGAACCTGGAGGATGGACCCAGCCCACAGAATGATTGACATATGCTTTATATTATTTCAGTCTTTGAAGTATTTTAAGCTGGTATTGTTTAAAAATACATGAAAATGGATTTGCTTGAAACTACAGAAATTAGTTATGTTATTAACTTATAAAGAAAGATTCATTCTACCAAATAGGATCTCTAATCAACAAAAAAATCTTTCTTGCCAGTTCAATTCAGTAAGTATATAATTGAGCACCTCCACGTGTAAGGCCTTACAATATGTGTGGAAGATAGAAAAGGTAAAGACATTGTTTTTGCCAGTAAAGCTAGAAATATGCCATTAGGATTTGAATTATCAGCACTTTATCCACTTTGTTTTTGTAAGTGCTGTGCTGATAAACACAACAATATGGAAACAACATGCACAACCAAAGTCTAATAGTTTTCCCGCCATTTAAACTGCAGGAAGCTCAAGAGTTGATGCTAAAAACTCAAGGTGGACAGGACATGGGTTAGGACATGAAGACTATTCAGTGCAACTGCCTTTCTAAAGCATGAACTCAACCTGGTGAATTGTTTACTTTTTTAATATTTCCTATAAGAGATGAATCGCTGCCTGTCAGGAAAATAAAACCCTCTTTAGAGTTTGCTGATTATTAAAAAATTACCTTTATTTTTGAGACAGGGTCTCACTCTGTTACCCAGGCTAGAGTGCAGTGACACAATCACAACTCACTGCAGCCTCGACCTTCCAGGCTCAAGAGATCCTCCCACCTCAGCCACCAAACCCCAGTAGCTGGGACTACAGGCGTGCAGCACCACACTCTGCTAATTTCTGTGTTTTTTTGTAAAAATGAGGTTTCGCCATGTTGCCCAGGTTGGTCTTAAACTCCTGGGTTCAAGGGATCAGCCTGTCTCGGCTTCCCAAAGCACTAAGATTACATAGGTGTGAGCCACTGCGCCAGGCCCGAAAATTACTATTAACTTTAAGCCCAAATCTGTATCTTTGGAAGTTTTATCCCTTCAATCCTAGTTCTACTCAGAAACAAAATGCATTTAATGGCAGGCTTTCCACATCTTGTTTTAGCTAACCTATACTTTACTTCCTTACTTCCTTTAACCTTTTCTCATGTAAAACAGCTTTGAATCCCTTAACCACTTCCCCTAAACCTGCTCCAAACAAAGCCTGTTTCTCCTTCCAAATAAACCTTTTGTGAGTACCATGGAAGGGTATAGATGACCCGTGTCCATCCTGAATCCCAGACATCAAGTCTCAATGTTACCTACAAGACTTTAAATTTCTAACTCAGTTTTTAAAAGTATGAATCTTTGCAATATAAAAATACAATCATCTTTATGTCTGGCATCTTTATGTCTGCCAACTGCTTTAATTAAAAAAAAAAAAACCCTCAAATTCTCCCATAAAAATAGAGCAACTAGACTAGCAAAATGAAAGACCAATGAATATTATCTACATAAAAACTAAATGACAAGGTACCCTCTTGAGTCCCTAAATAAGAGTGTATGAGGAGAAAGAGCTATGTCTCAGCATCTATGTGAGAGAAGAGAGGCACAGGCCCTGATAATGGAAGAAACTCAAAATTAACAACACATGTTCACCGGAAATAACCCAAACTGGAGAGAGCTCTGCCAAATCTAATTCACTGAGTGAATACGGGAGGACAGTTTAACTATGCTTAAGACACCTGGGACCTACAAACACTCAAAACACAAAAAAACAAAAACTGAAGCTCCCTGCAAGGTAGAAGCCCTACAACCAGGAGAAAGTGTTGGGAGTGAAAGCCACATTTCGCAAGAGAGGGAAACGAAAGGCAAAAGAGAGGAGGTCCAGACAAAAGCAGAGGGGGCAGATTTTAGTGTGAAGCCATATTATTTCTTTTATCACTGCAAAAACAACAGGAGGAGGAGCTCCAGAACCATGAAAAACTATCCTGGCTTATACCTCCTTTCTAAAAGTACAGGAAACTATTTCATTTGGTTTACTTAATTTTTAAGTTTCTTAAACAGCAACAGAAAAGAATCATGATCAAATCCCATTCAAAGATTTTTCTAAGAAGAGGAGTAAAATAACATCCTTGCTGATAATAAAAACATTCCAGAGGCCCGGCACAGTGGTTCACACCTGTAATCCCAGCACTGTGGGAGGCCGAGACAGGCGGATCACGAGGTCAGGAGATCGAGATCATCCTGGCTAACATGGTGAGACCCCGTTTCTACTAAAAACACAAAAAATTAGCCGGGTGTGGTGATGGGCGCCTGTAGTCCCTGCTACTCAGGAGGCTGAGGCAGGAGAATGGCGTGAACCCAGGAGGCGGAGCTTGCAGTGAGCCGAGATCGTGCCACTGCACTCCAGCCTGGGCGACAGAGCAAGACTCTGTCTCAAAAAAAAAAAAAAAAAAAAAAAATTCCAGAGAAACATACCAATAACCTTCGAAATAAGAAAAGAAATTACTAAAACAATAGGAGGATTAACAAAAATTACAAATAAATATTACATAAATTCAGAAATGAGATTAGAGGAAAGGAAGATCTGAAAAGAAGTGACAAAACTCAGGAAAAAGAAACATAAAAGGAGATAAGCATTTCAAGATTAAACAAGAAGGAACACAAAATCAGATCAGCCCAATGAATAGTGCTTTTGAAAAATAGAAATGAAGACTTCAAGAGAAAATGACAGATCCAGAAGAGAAGCAAAAAAGATATAAGATGCATATATCTTATAAGAAGATATAAGATGCATATATCTTATAAGAAGATGTAAGATGCAAGAAGTAACTACTACTTCTTGAATGAAGAATTCAAGAGAACATGATAGATCCAGAAGAGAAGCAAAGAAAATACAAGATGCATATAAGTGGAGTACTTTAAAAATCAAAATAATAGAAAATAATGAAACGTGTAATACAAGAAAAAGAAAACTTTCCTGAGATAAAAGACAACTTGAAAGTATATACTGAAAGTATATACAACATACCTGAAAAAATTAACTGAAAAGAGCTGAGACATATTCTAGTAAACTATTGGTTTCTAAAGAAAAAGAAAAAATCCTTTGGGCACTCAGATAAAAGGACCAAGTCACTTAAACTCATATTGTTATCACACTTCTTTTTTTTTTTTTTTTTGAGACGGGGTCTCACTCTGTTACCCAGTTTGGAGTGCAGTGGCACGATCTCGGCTCACTGCAACCTCCATCTCCCAGGCTCAAGTGATCCTCCCACCTCAGCCTCCCAAGTAGCTGGGACCACAGGTGTGCACCACCACACTCAGCTAATTTTTTGTATTTTTTGTAGAGACAGGGTTTCGCCATGTTGCCCAGGCTGGTCTCGAACTCCTGAGCTCAGGTGATGCACTTGCCTTGGCCTCCCAAAGTGCTGGGATTACAGTTGTGAGTACCTGTACCTGACCATATTGTTATACTTTTGACAGCAATGTTTTATGCCAGAAAACAATGAGAATGTATTTAAAATATTAAAGAAAGAAAATGGGATCCACAGATTTTATATCCAGCCAAACTGACCGTTAAAACAAAGGCCACAGGCAAACTGTGAGGAACATGCAGAAACTCAAGGACCACTGTTTCTATAAGCCCTTCTTGAGGAATGTTTTAGAAAATGAGCTTCAGACAAACAAAAAAGGGGAGGTGGGAGATTGATAATGACATGATCTGATGATTACTTGCAAATATATTTTTATTGGTAGATAATCACAAGTGAGTCAATATAAGAAATAATTAAACATTCTAACATTGATTAGTACAACCATCAGAAAACAAGGGGAGAATAAGAAATATATAAAGAGTAGGATGAGGTTGCTGTCTGCCTTATTAACTTGCAACAAAAGGATATCACTTCAAATTAGGTGCCAGGTGAGAGAGAGGATTATGGGAAGAAGCAGAGAGAAGCTATTTTTACTAAAAGACAACAAGATACACACACACACACACACACACACACACACACACACAGAGAGAGAGGAAGAGAAGTAAGGGAGAAATGTAATTATACTATAAAGTTGTCAGTATAAAGGTAACCATTAGAATAAAAATACAAGCCTTCCCGAATACAAAGGATATGAAGAGGAAAAAACAAAGCCAATATAATGGATTTCATAGTAACCACTAACATAAAACTGTTTGACAGACAGAAAGCCAAACATATCAATAAGCTCTATATATTACTACAGAGTGATCTCCCAGACACATGGTTTTGTTGTTGTTGTTGTTTTGTTTTGTTTTTTAGAGACAGGGTTTCACTCTGTCGCCCATGCTGGAGTACAGTGGTACAATCATAGCTCACTGCAGCCCCAAACTCCTGGGCTCAAGTGATCCTTCCACATCAGCCTCCTTAGTGGCTAGGACAACAGGTGTGCACCACCTGGCTAAGTTTGCAATCCTCTTGCCTTGACCTTCCAAAGCACTGGAATTTAAGGCCTGAGCCATCACACCTGGTCCAGACACATTGTTAAGTGAACAAAATCTCAGCAGAGAAAAGTGTAAGATACCACCATTCATACAAGAAAGAGGAAAACAAAGAAAAATACATATATATTTGCTTTCATAAACATAGGAAATTAAGCCTTTTTTTTTGATGCAGTCTTACTCTGTTTCCCAAGCTGGAGTTCAGTGGTGTGATCTCGGCTCATTGCAACCTCTGCCTCCTGGGTTCAAGCTATTCTCCTGCCTCAGCCTCCCAGGTAGCTGGGACTACAGGCACACACCACCACTCCCGGCTAATTTTTTGTATTTTTAGTAGAGACAGCGTTTCACCATGTTGGCCAGGCTGGTCTCGAACTACTGACCTCAGGTGATCTGCCCGCCTCGGCCTCCCAAAATGCTGGGATTACAGGCGTGAGCCACTACGTGCATAGCCAGGTCAAGCCATTTTTAAAAGATAGTTACCTGTCCTGGGTGGGTGGCAAGAAAAGGATACAAGCAACAGAGATAGAAGTTAGACTTAAAAAAAGTACACTTGACCCCGTAAATCTGACTGCAGAGTCATGTAAACATTTTACATAATTATAAAACAATCTTTCATTTTTAAAAGGAACCTAGGCCAGGCACAGTGGCTCATGTCTGTAATCCCAGCACTCTGGGAGGCTGAGGCAAGAGGATCACTTGAACCTAGGAGTTTGAGACCGGCCTGGGCAACAAAGCAAGACCCCGTCTCTACAAAAAACTGAAAAATTAGCCAGGCATGGTGGCACATGCCTGTGGTCCCAGCTACTTGGGAGGCTGAGGTGGGAGAATGTGTTGGGCCTAGAAGTTCAAGGCTGTAGTGAGCCATGATCGCAGTGTCACTGTACTCCAGCCTAGGTGACACAGCAAGACCGTGACTCAATCAATCTGTCAGTCAGTCAATGGAATTCTTAAAATCAAAAGTAAAATGAAACAAATGAATTCTGTGTATCCAGTTTGTGGCATAACCACGGGATACAGAAAATTGAGTGTAAATCCCCAGTGAGATACAGCTATAGATAATCAAAGACAAAAATGAACACAGACAGTCCCCAACTTACAATGGTAAGACTTACGATTTTTTGACTTTACAATGACATGTAAACAATGTTAATTCAGTATGCTTCTTGACTGATGATATGCTATGTCCCAATAAACCTATCATAAACTGAAAATTCAACTTATGATCTTATGATATTTTCAACCTACTCTGGGTTTACGGGTTTACTGGGATGTAACCCCATTGTAAGTCAAAGACCATCTGTACTCCCAAACAAACAAGCAACTATTTTCCATCACCATATTGGTGGTGGTGCTGTTAAATTGCTAATCTGGGACTACTTGTTGTATGTTATGGAATAAATCAAATGAGTAATTTTTGGTGCTGTCCCACAGGATCTTCATCTCAGGGTAATCAAATAGTTGATGAGGAAAAGATCCTTTTTCAAAAGTATTTTAAGTAATCAATGAAGAAAGACAGAATTTGAATATCATTTTGGCAGACCCTGGGTCTACATAACGATCCATCAGTGACCGATAATGTCACATACAAATAAAGAGAGTCCTCACCACCAGCTATGAAAATATCTTGCAAAAAAACTGAACTTAAATCTGGTCAGTGCTATTCAACAGAACACTCTATGATGATGGAAATATCCTATTATCTGTGCTGTTGTAATGGGCAGTAGCCACATGTGTCTACTGAGCACTCAAAGTGTGGTGAGGGCAACTGAGAGGCAGAATTTTTAATTTCATTTAATTAATTTAAATTTAAATAGCCACATGCAACCAGTGATACTGGGCAGTGCAGTTTTAGATCTAACTACCAATTTATAGGAAACACAAGGGGCAGAAGTACCTGGTAAATGACACCAGAAAGTTGCAATCAGCAAAACTCAGACTACACTGTAGGAACTCTACAGGACACATAATCCAATTTCTTCAACAACAAATGTTTGCAAGGGAAAAAGAGGAGAAATGGAGTGAGAACCTACAGATTAAAGAGACTTAAACAACATCAACTAATCACAATGTATAGATCTCACATGGATCCAAATTCAAACAGACTAAAATAAATTTAACAGACAATGAGAAAAATGTAAACATTGACTAGGTATTTGATGATATTACAGAAATGCTTTTGAAAACAGTCGAAGCTAAGTGATAGTTCACAGAGTTCATTATACTTTTCTCTTGCATCTTGTATGTTTTAAATTATTCCTAATAAAATATAATACTAGCCAGATGAGGTGACATGCACCTGTAGTTCCAGCTATAGGAGGCTGAAGCAAGAGGGTTGCTTGAGCCCAGGAGTCCAAGGCAACAAGGCCAGAGTGCACTATTATTGCACCTGCGAATAGCCACTGGATTCCAGCCTGGGCAACACAGCAAGACTCCCACGTCTAAAAAGAAAAAAAAAAAAAAAAACTCTCTCAGGCCAGTTAGCCTTTAAACAAATCTTTCCTTTCTTCACAAGCAGCACTACACTCCAATTAAAAAATCAAGTATCTCATACAGACTAAAAATCAAAATTCCTTTGTTAACAATAACTATGAAGCCATTGCCCTCCCAGACATTCCTCCTTCCCCCTGCTACAAGATCTAATTTAGAAAATACATCCTTCAACTTGCTGTCCAAAGTCTCTGAATCCCTAGAGATGTTACTTTTCACTGTTGGGTCATTCCTTGACAAATCATTGAGGAAGAGAATCAGATAGTTTGATAATGCATGGCAGCCTTCCATCCCATTCCAGATGGCCACTCTAGGAAGACAGCATATTCATTAATTAGTCCAAATACAGCTCTCTGTCCACTCAATACAAATACCAACCACCACAACTCAGCTTTCCTCAAAGACCAACAGTTCTCCAGGCACCTGTGCTTCCTTTTTTTTTCCTTAAGAAGTTACAATGTCTCCGCATTTGGCATGAGTCTCCAGTTTGGCATGAGTCTCCTACTGGTGATGTGACTGTGATGGTGCAAATTCTTTGCTCCTTTTTTCATGTCTTCTGAGTCAGTTTATTGATTTCCATGGACCACCTTCTCAGTATAGCATAGGGTCCAGGTGCCTCCCTCTACAGAAGATACCAATTTAACCTCAGTGTGTGAAACCCTATTCTTAAAAAATACAGGTCTTACTGCAGCATGTTGCTTTTCTTCCTCTTCTGAGTCATTATGCTGAATTTTTTAGACTCAGATTCAGGTTTTGATTCCTTTTTCTTCCACATTACCCAGAATTCACTCTAACAAGCAGCAACACAGAAAAAATTCTTCAACAATTTATCTACAAACATAGTGACAGGTCCACATTCGGTTCACATATAATTACAAGTTATAGCACCCACCCCTAGGTTTTCAATCCTCTTAACATTGGCTGGGGCACCAGGTAGAATTTTCTAATCTCCTAACAATCCTTGGTAACTTCTCTGGTTGGGGAAAATGTACTTCCAGAGGGAGATGCTGGTACTGAGGTCACTCCATCTCAGATTTAACACAATGGTTTCATCTCCTGCAGAAACCAGATAGCATCTCAAGGCTTTCACTAGCAACCTACTAGCAATTATTACTAAAAAACAGTAGGTTCTATATCAGTGAACTACCAAACACAGAGGAAAAACTACCAAGGATTTTAAATAAATCCTTTCTTGTAAAAATTATGAGCCTATCTGTTCAAAGACTTTGAATAATCATAAAATTATTCAAAGTATTCAGTGTATAAATTCACTTAACTGCTATTTCCCAGTCAATTAGATTTTTATTCTTCATTACCAAAAATACTAAATGCTTTCATTTTGGAGGTTTTAAACTGCATTATGATATGCCACCAGCTTATGTGAGGAAAACACAAAAGAAAACATTTATTCTAATACAAGAAATTAAATATCATTGTAAGCCACAGCCAATTCTACTGGCAAAAAACAACAACAAAAACACTGTTGGTCCCTTTCTCAAAAAATTACAGGTTTTATTAAACATTCATTAAAATCTTTACGTTAAGAACAAAGTAAAGGCCAAATAAACAATAAAAAATGTTAGCATATATGACTTGTGACTAGACAAACCTGCACTGGACTAAACATTTAATAAGGACGTAAAAAGACTACCCTATCCTAAAAATACAACCAAAACAGCTTCCAAAATATATTCATAGATGTTTGGTCATTAATGCTACATGATAAAACATTTTATCTGATTTCTTTACAACAAAACTAGAGAGAATGGCTTTGCTGCCTTCATTGTTCACTGAAGGAATTTCAAGGTTAAAAAAATTCAAACAAAATATATGGCAAACATCGATAATTTAAGGACAACTGTTCAGAACCTTTGTGTGATGCATGTAAAATACCTGAGAATTTTAAAACATAAAAATTCCAGGAAAAGCTAACGTATCATCTGCGGCAAAAACTCTTAGTTAAAATGTACCCAGAAGTTCTCTACTTGTCAAAGATTTTCTGTAAGATGTATCTGTAGAAAGGAAGACTTTCTGACCATTAATATGCAATAGGACAGACTAAGAGAAAGTTCAGTGAGGAGAGTCAAGGGAGTTTCAAATGACTAGCCCATGGCTTGCAGTCAGTGGTTTATTTATTCCCACATTCATAAAAACAGTTACCACTTCAAACAGTTACCAGTTCCAGTTCATTCTGGCACAAGGAAAGGTATACATAAACATAATGAAAATATTTGTTGCAAAAATACTTATTTTGAGCCCAAAGTCAACTACACTAGTTTACTTTTGCCATTTTCCCCTAAATCATTTTCCCCTAAATCTTACTGTAGGGTTTTTTTTCTTTTTTTATTTAAAGTTTGAACTAGGTTGCTCCTGTGTCATGAATGAGTTGAACACCTCCAAATTTCCATATGTTGATGTTTTAAGTTCAATGAAGGTTGACAATTTACTTTCACAACCCCAAGAATATTCACTGATGGTGAAATAATATTTAATATGTCAAAATAAACAGATACTTCATCTGTTCATCTAACCTTGACAGCTACAGAATGCATCCAGGATAATTTGATTTTGGTGTGTAAGGTACTATTTCACCAAAGTACAGGGTTTTTTGGTTTTAATAGTTCACTCTCAGCCCCCATGTTGCCACTGTGTAAGTGGCATTTCCTTCTCTTCCGCTTCTATGGACTTCTCAGGTAGCTTGCTGGCTCATTTTCATTCATTTATATGCAGACATTTCTTTACAAACCATAAAGCAATTCCTTCTGTATTCAGTATATGAACTCATAGGCAACAATTTACATGCTTCATCAAGTCATTTACATATGAGTAATTTTATCAAAATCTTAAAAAGACTTCCATTCAGAGGACCAGAGAATGGAAGCATGGCTTCTAAACAGATGGCAGTTCTCTCTGGAAGAGTGAGAGTTCTACAGAGGGAGGAACGGTTATTAGATCATAAAGCATTCACCTTTGCAGGAGTTTAATCAGGATCCCTTTTCTTCCACCAGTTAGGCAAGGAAACTGAGTGAGTCCTTTTGCCTACCAACCTCGAAACAGAATATAGCATATCACACAGCAAGAGACAAGATCACTTACTCCTCCAGCTGCTTCTCAACTAGCTGAGGGTAGAGGAAGGACATTTGTGATATAGCTGAAGAATACAAAACTGTACTGGAACAGATAATTCAGCACTCTTATTTGCTTCACAAAAAGAAAAAAAAAGGCTCAATGCTTCAGAAAAAAAAAAAAAGATACTGTATTCAGTGGCCTTAGGGACTGCTGCAGGAGGTGGGGGAGAAATTAAGTAAAACAGGATACTGTCTCCACTCCCATCTCCCACTAGTCAATCAGGCAGTTATTCTTTATCTTTTTACAAATAATGGCTCTAGAAGGGTTTTGTATGAAAAAAAAAATACTTTGAAGTTAACCAAAAACACAAGTTCAAAACTACGAACTAGAAGGTCTGGAAGGCGCCTTCTAGTTCTTAATGCTCAACAATTTTATGATCTCTTAGACAATCAACTCTGACTTATCACTGAGATCATCAGATTTGGAGCAAACTGTCTAGGATTCTGCTCACTGGTCTGATGATGTCCACCTTTGGATGACATTACGTTGGTTTTGGGGAAACACTGACAAACAGAAAAACCAGGTGATACGGCTTCAAATGGCCCTGAGAGAGAATCAATGGAAGTAAAATATTCATCTGAAAGTACTGACAGTCATAAGATATTTGTCAATTGGTAAAATAACTGTAGACTTGGTGAAAATAGCTGGCTACCACTGTAGATGATTACCCTGAAAATATGGCAATATTACACCAATAGCAGTTCATCTTAATGCAAAAATAGTTAGCTTTGGACATCACTTAGTAAATAAATTGTGTAGCAATACTTTTAAACCCTGCTAGTCAATATAATAATTAAATGCCAACACTGATTTTTTTAAAAATTCATTATGATGAAATGAACACTAAGAAGAGCTAAGAGTAAGCTGCTTGAACTTACTGCAACACATGCTACCATTGAAACAGATAAATGGAAGCCTGGAAGTATTCTTCCAAAAGGCTGAACACAGCAAACTGCATTACCAAACCATGGCCTGTGTACCCCTTTCCTTTACTGTAATTCTCATGGACTTCATCCAATATCAATTGTGACAAAAGAATCAAGTGAAAAAACAGAATATGTTGGTTTAGGGGATCTTTAATCACATATAAATTCCACCCATAGGAAAAACAAAAATGCTTATTAGTCAGTCAGTTACATATAGCAGAAATGTTACTCTATTGCATTCACCCAGGGAAAATATATTATCATTTGGTTCAAATATGAAGTATATACTGATTCTGTTCATTAATGCCTTCAGTTCTCTGCAATATAAATTGCAATGTAAATTTGAGTCATCAGTCTAGAAAACATACACTTTAGGAGTCTGCTTGTATGGCTGCTGGATTATCTCTTCTGTATAAGCACCTATACATGTGCTGCAAATAGGCAGATGCATGAGCAGATGCATGAGGACAAACTTACCTTTATCCAAAGAGAAGACACTGAACTGAACACTACTAAGTAAGCTTCTCCCTGCCCCAACACCCACAAGTACAACATACACACACACACCAGCATCAAAACAGACAACAAAAACAAAATCCAAATAATAGAAAACAATTTATAGTTGATATTCCATTTAGTCTCAAGGTAGTATTTTCTAAAGAACATTCTCAATTAAGAAACCCTCAGTACCAGATTTGTTTTAAAGGAAGAAAAGTATGGGCATAACTGTGTCCTCAGAAGTGTCCCCACCTGACAGACATCAGAACGGATGCCAGTTTTCCAGAATCCTTGGCTACTTAGCTCCACCGTTACTTCTCGTCTCATTGTATTCTTCTGCCGTATTTTTTGGAGGGCTTCCTAGAAAAGAATTCGTTATGATGAGTAACACGACTGCTATAAAGCAATAGTAAGCCAAACATCAAGCGTTAGAAAATAAGTTGGATTCATTTAATATTACCCTTACATTCAGATACTCAAACCTCTTCACACAAAATTACAATATTTTCTTTAAAATGGAGGCTGGAATGCTCAAAGCTTGGGTATAACGCAGCCCAGCCTTTCTTGGAAACTAGATAAGAAAAACTCTAAACCAAATCTACCATTCTGGTATTTTTGAACAAAACATGCCCTTTCATTGATAAAGGAAGCAAAATGTGGTTTGGGATTTGAAATGAGCATGTAAAATTTTTATCAAGCCTCATGTTAAGTATTTACCTCTAAGAAAGAAAGCAAATTAACCTGCGACCCACAGAATTCTAACAGTTGCCTTCTAACTTACAAACCCTTATAAAAACTCTTGCTACAATGGCATACTTTATATAAAAAAAGACTATGATCCAAAATATCACCTGTGACACATGATTAGGAACTAACTCTTCCCTTTCACGGCCCTTCAAATAATTGTAAAAATAATTGTACATTTGCATGCATGCAATTGAATCAAAATCTCATAGGAATTCATAATAACAGGAACCACCCCCACCCCCACTATCGATTAAGTTCCTTTTACAGGCCAAATAGCACAAGAGGCCCATTAAATGGCGTATTTCAGAAATTCATGGAACTACCTTTTTCCTTGAGTGCACCAACGGAGGAACACTTCAGTCAGCCTCTCAACCTTAGTTCCCTCCTTTATAAACAGGCTGATTGGCCTAAGTCACAGTAAGTGACAAAGCCAGAATTCAAACACTTTTTCCAGCTTCAAAGCCTTGCTCTTACACAACCCCAGCAGAATAAAACCTCCCTGAGACAATAATCTATGTTGATACTGAAACCGTTTATTGTTATAATTAAAACTAAAACGTAAGTTATCCTGGATTACAGGAATAATACTACCCATTAGTAAGGAAATATGGAATTTGGGATATGAAACCTTACAAAATAAGTTTACCATACTAAACTGGCAGACCAATGGAAGACAATCTTTTCCAACTTTAAGACCAAGAAATCTGAGTAAGGCCCAATGTTGTATAATGTGCAACCAAATTAAAGATAAAAGGCTGATCCAACAAATTTAAGCTTTAATATCTGTAAAAGATATGTTTGATTCCCAGTGGTAATAATCCATTAAGAAACTGGCATTTTAGGGATTGATACAGTTAGGATGTTTTGGCCCCTCCAAATTTCACATTGAAATATGATACCCAATGTGAGAGATGGGGCCTGGTGGGAGGTTTTTGGGTCATGGGTGGATCCCTCAAGAATAGCTTGGTGCCTTCCCCACAGTAATGAGTTCATGTGAGATCTGCTTGTTAAAGAGAGTCTGGGACCTCCCTCCTCCCTCCCTTCCTCCCTCTTCTGTCATATGACGTGCCTGCTCCCCATCCACCTTCTACCATGACTAAAAGCATCCTGAGGCCTCCCCAGAAGCCAAGCAGGTGCTGGTGCCATGCTTCTTGTACAGCCTGCAGAAACGTGCACCAAATAAACCTCTTTTCTTTATAAATTACCCAGTCTCAGGTATTCCTTTAGAGGAATGCAAAACAGACTAATACAGGGATAAAAAGGCTCTCTTAAATACTAAAAGATTTTTAAAAATCAATTCATATAATAATGTGGGGAGGAGGGTAAAATACGATTTTTTTAAAAAAATATTTTTCCATCTTGTACCAGAAGTATAGTGTGATACAACAATCACGAAATAAACCTGAAGCACATCATTGTTAATCACCAAGGAATGGAGTTTGATACAGACCTCCCTCTGTGCCAGCTTCTGTTTGTCAGTTTGTTTGACTTTGGGACTATTTGCTAGGAGGTGGCGAAGTTTCACATAACTCTTCCACAGTTTTTGGTACCTAAGGAAAAGGACAGGCAAACATCTCAGGTAAAGAGAAGGTAAACCTAAAGTGCAACAAAATGAGTTATTTTAAGAGGCCTCTTCAAATCATACATTACATTCTTTTGATTATTCTTAATGGCAGAAAGCCATCATTCTAAGGAAGGCTATGACTTTGAGGCTGAGAGTCAGGATGGACAAGAGTCAACTGGAACCTGGTGATTAAGTTGATTATTGCTTATTTCGGTTGGAAATGAGGTGT
The DNA here is from genome assembly GCF_029281585.2 of Gorilla gorilla gorilla. Taxonomy (NCBI): domain Eukaryota; kingdom Metazoa; phylum Chordata; class Mammalia; order Primates; family Hominidae; genus Gorilla; species Gorilla gorilla. Next base: position 77,063,830 of record NC_073243.2, read on the forward strand.
GACTATATGAATGAATCTCTGGAAAGAATTCCAAAGACACAAAAACACCTCAACCAAAGGAATCACCCTGTTTCTCACTGTTACCTCTTGAAAATAACAGATTTTATTTAAATATACACTTTCTGATATTTGTTGAAAGAAAGACCCCTTCCTTAGGGAGACTGTCAGTTGCTGAACTACTTATACCAAATATAACTTGAAGAGTATTAGAATAGAGAACCCCATTTGTGCCAAAACCCAAGCTACATAGCTGTATCCATTTGTCCACTGGAGAGGGTAAAAGACTAATGGTGGATACCAATTTGTATTTACCATGACAATATAAGCATATTTGTTGCAGCCAAATAAGTGATAACCTAGACCAGTCTAAAGGATACTGTCAAAGCGTCCTGGAAATGAAGCGAATATGCAGTCCTTTATCAATTCACAGTCCTGCCATCTGAGAGTCCACGAGAGCCTCATCACATTCTACTAACATTTTTCTGACAAGAAGGGATTTTCCAAAGATTTTCTGTCACATTAAAACTGTTCCTTTCTTGGCCTTAGCTGGGCCTCTCCTTTTTTGAAAACTTTTTTTTTTTTTTTAAGAGAATGGAGGAAAGAAAGAAGTACTTACACAGTGCCTGGTTCACTGCTTCATACTTTTATCCAAAGGGGGAAAAAAAAGAACAAAACCCTTTAGCCTCTTCTAATATATGTCAGCCAGAACTGTATTTATGAATTGAAAATCTCCCATGCCCTTTTCTCCCACTATGAATCCTTTTTTTAAAAAAAAAAAAATTAAGTCAGGAAGCTGTTTGTGTGTTTAGCAAGGTAGGAAATCCAAACAGTCCCGAAGAATCTAATGGTACTGTCTCCATTCCCACACATCCTAAATCTTCTCCCAGAAAACACTAACATGCCAGTTGGAAAAATCAAAACGTGGAAAGTTACATCAATCCTAAGAGTCAGAAGTCACGGCTCCTACTTCCAACACAACCTTGACTTTGCATGTGATCTTGAACTCTTAAGATGCCCCCAAAAAGAGAACTCTGCATAAATTCGGCAGTGCTAGGAACCAATATGTGCTACTTTCCTCTAGAGGGCACTGAAAAAATAAAAAATAATTATTATTATTATAAGGATGAATAAAGAAAAAGTTCCTTAAAGTTTAAAAACATACAAGGACTTATGTTGACCAAGTTTGCCAAAAATATTCTATTGAATAATAGTTTCTTGCACTCAAATATGTAGAGAAAATAATTCTTCAAGAGCTACCACAATTGTTTCGTTTGGGTAATCTAAATTGGAAGCATGGCTCATTTCAGGTCTTAATTTTTAAAAAGGAAACATCCACTAAAGGGTATTTCTCTGCTAATTTGGCTGTTAGTAGAAGGTGAAATTGGCTAAGACAAACACTGAGAAATATCTTACTGTGGGTCTCCTGCATAACTCAACTGTGCAGGGCGTATCCCAAAGTGGACGATAATCGGAAAAGTAATCACATCAGGGTTGAACTGTTCACGATCCAGTTGATCGATACGGACAGAGCTTGGTTTCTAGAGAGAAAAATCAAAGCCATTTATTCCCATAAGAAGTCTTTATGTATTGACTTTAACCTAAGTAGGGAAGGAATAAATAGGACTTTTTTCCAGGAAAGCCTTGTCCCCAAAGGGAAAAGGTCACTTAAAACCCTTTAATTACAGCAGCTATACTATCTAAAAACTATAATATCATCCTTGTAAATGAGCCTATGCCATTTGGCATAATGAACAATGATTTTGTCCTTTTTTGCAGTCCACATAGAAACCTTTAAAAATTAAACTTTTAAAAGGACACCTAGTCAGATATAACTTTTCCTTAACCTCTCCGAAGGCACAGGGGAAGGATTCCACAGGCAGAGCCTGTTCTGCTTTAATTTCACATTTCAGAATGCACAGACAGATGCCTCTATTTAAGTTTTTTCCCTCACTTGTTCTCAGTGGATCTTATGTATTCCTTTAATTCTACATCTTTAAGTTAGAAAGTATAGTGGTGCAAAGGCCAAATAGTTAAGCTTCTCTTATTATGTCCATGTAGGACATTTGTGTATTTTAACAGAGAGCCTCATATTTTTTTCTTCATGTCTAATAAAGGAAGAAGTGAATGGCTCATTCCTTCTGGATCATTTGTGAAATGGCTTTCATCTTGAAAGCTTAAATTTATGAAAAGATGGTAAAATCACAGAGAATAGGTTTCAGCAACCTCCTTCCTTATAATCATCTCTCAGGACAGTCTCAATTAGAGATTCAGTTTTTACTAGCACACTGTAGAGTCTGCGGCTCAGTTGCTTTGGAGGCTAAGGCTGTTAAAACTGATTCACACAGAGGCCAATAATCTTCATTCTGTCCCACGACAATGCCCAACAATTAGAGTCTGGTTGGCTGCCTGGTTTCCCTGGGACAGAGGAATCTCAATGCTAAAACCAGGAAATCTCTCAGCAACTGGGACAAACTGGTCACTCTACCTACAACTGGGATACCAGCCAGCCATGTGACAAATATTCAATGAGGTGACAAAGGGGATAAACTTGGGTGAATTCACCCACATTACTTAAAACACTCAAACCTTTGGGAGGCCAAGGCAGGTGGATCACGAGGTCAGGAGTTCGAGACCAGCCTGGCCAACATAGTGAAACCCCATCTCTACTAAAAATACAAAAATTAGCCGGGCGTGGTGGCACACACCTGTAGTCCCAGCTACTCAGGGGGCTGAGGCAGGAGAATCACTTGAACCCGGGAGGCGGAGATTGTAGTGAGCTGAGATTGCACCACTGTGCTCCAGCCTGGGCAACAGAGTGAGACTCTGTCTCAAAAAACAACACAAAACAAAAAAAAAACCCTCAAACTTTTCAAGTGTCATTTAACAAACAAAATTTCACTAGCTTCTTGAAAAGTTGGTCTCTGCTCTCAAAATTTGAAAATGGAAAATATTTTGTTCACATGTAATCTAATATAAAATTATTTAAATGCCCATCAACAGTAGCAACATGCTATTTAAGGTCAAAGAATTACTTTCCTTATTTTGTACAACAAAACAGCAGGATACATTTTTAGAAAGGGAACTGTGGAATAGAATGCTATTGAATTATTCATGTTTCTGTGATTTTAAACACCATGCCATGGTACCAACAGAGGAAACAGTGATTTAAAATAGCTATAGTATCTCTAAATTTATGGCAGGGGTTGAGGGAGCAGGAAATGAAATATATTCTAGACTTTGGCCACACCCTATAACATTTATTATGCCATCTTTGTTTAAGAATAAAAAATGACAAAAGTCACTAATGACAAAAGTATTCCTTGGAAGATTAATTCTTTTAAGTTCTGCAGCAATAAAGTATTTAAAGTGACCATAATGGCTTGAAATTTTAATAAATTTCCCAATATTCTTGCCATTTTGCAATCTTTCAAAGCAAGTCCTACAGAGGATGAAATGTAGTGTGGTGTCTACCTTGTCGTATGAGTAACTTGCACACTTCTCAGTAGGATGTTTTCATAATACTGAATTCTCAAGATTTTTTTCCTCCTTTAAGCATATCTTCAGATAAATAGTATAAAAGAATTAACTTCAACACATTCCTAAGCCTGACACTGAAACTTCCAATAAAAATCTTTCATACTGACTAGGTCTGACTTCATGTTGTTAATACTGGCTTTACAGCATCTCAAGGATGCACAGTTAATCATGCCAATAATTTCTACAATTTCTCAATTCCTCAGAGATCTTACTGTTTAGGAAGCACCCCTGGCAAGCCTATCCCAGTGATATCTCCTAAAATGAGAGGCTTTCCTGATGCGTCCATTGACTCAACCATTCATCAGACTCCTTTCATATGTTAGTGGTCTTTGGGTTTTCACCTGGGCAAGCAGCATACATTAGTTTGGTGCAAAAGTAGTTGCGGTATGGCAGAACCCGCAACTACTTTTGTGCCAACCTAACATATAACTTCACTAGCACCTGGCTCATATAGTAGTCCCTTGACAAATTAGTTGAATGATGATCATGGTGATCATAAACTTCATCTATGCCACTGGCTCAAAAACAAGCAGTGAGAAAATCAAACGTTTGAGGATTTTTTTTTTAACTACAGAAAACTGGGCCTCACTGCCTGGAGTATATAAGGTAGCTATATCCTTAAGCCAGGGTATCCTTAAGTTTTTTTTTAAACTCTCCAGCTGATTCTAGATTTCAGGAAAACGTAACTATACCATGGAAGGAAGTCCAGGGTGAACGTGCTCCCCCCATGTCTACCACAGAACATGGAACTCTCCAAGTGGAACCACCCAGCTGAAACTGGTCATCTCCCACCACCACCGCCCCATCCTCTGACTCAGCATGAAAAGTGACAGAGGGAATATCAATATATGCAACTGTTTTAAGAATAAAAATAGAATTCACAGTCTTACTCTGAGAGTGTTATTACTTACATATGTCTTTTAAAGTTACTTTAATAATTATGTGGCTTAACAGTATAACAGTAAAAATTATACGATTTTCTGGTTTTAAACAAGTTTTATGTTTAAACATATTTTTATTAAACAATTTTACTTTCTGGATTTGTTTAAAAGAATCCATACTAGCCAGAATGTTTTATTTGCAAATAGCAACATTTTGTTTGTGCAGATGTTACTGTCATGCTACAAAAAGTAGATCCAGAGTTTTTAGTTTATGAATCAAAGCTATTAAGCAATTGGCAGCTTTTTAGAAAACAACAGCTTTGTTAAGTAGATTATTCCATTTATTTTCATGGAAATATTTTAATTCTTCATTTCTATAAAATTTTATCCTTATAAGATGCCAATATACAACTATTTTATGAAACAGTAACACTGATTTAGAAGAAAAAAATTGATATAAAGAAAATGTTATGTCTTTATATAAGAACTAGTTTTCTTTTAATTATATCCTTTTAATGTTTGCATTTTTTACTTCTAAAATTGAATATTAAAAGCTAATTTTAAAACAAAAAACTTAAGTAGCACCCAAAGAAATGGAAAATATTTACAATAATTATGGTGGAGGATCAATAAAAAAGAAGGCTACAAAAAAGATCAAAGGATATTAACAAGCAATTAACAAAAGAAAACATGAATGGGCAATAAACATTTAGAAATCAAAATAAATACAAAACTGAACTAAGTCATTTCCCGCCCCCCAACTCTCATCAAATTCCCTTAGTACAACCAGCATGAAGATATGGTTGCTCTCATATGCTCCCGGAGTACAAATTTTACAGCCCTTCTGGAAAGCAATCTGCAACATGCATCAAAAGCCTTAAAAATGTACCTATCTTCAGGTAGAATAAATTTACTAAATCAGGTGAATTTACTACCAAATATGCCTAAATTGTAATATTTTCTTATTTACTAAATATTTAAAGGAAAAATTATCCAAGGACAAGAGCAGTGAGTACCTAAAACTTTTAAAATGTGCTGTTACTGTTTTCATGAAACATTCAGATCTGGAAAAGAAGGTCCTCCAGCCTCTGAATATACAGACACCAGAACATACCGTCCCAGGGTTGGTAACAATCATGCCTTTGCATTCTTCTGCATATTTCTGCCACTCCAGCTCCTCCCACTGAAGCATATTGGCAATCTCCTCCTCGGGCACCAGGGCTTTGCTGCACCTTAGCAAGTACAAGAGAATCTGGTGCATGGACAGCACTTCCTTTCCTCCATCTTGGGTGGGAATGGGCGTGGAGAGAAGGGGAAAAATAAGGCTACTCAACTTACAGCAAATCAACAACTGAATAAGGAAAAAAAACAAGACAACGGAGGAAAAAGAGCACATATGAGAAGGTAATGTAAAATTTACACTGTTTAACCAGGTGCCAAATAATATGAAAGCCATTTGTTTCATTGATGAACAGTGCTCATAAACCATCTCATTTACTAAATTGGCAACAACAACATAAATGATAAAAGGCTCCATTTGTGAGGTATGAATATAAAAAACGTGCCTATCTAAATAAATTTAAAGCCACCTAGCATAAATAACCATAGTTTATAATATACAGAACCATGTTAGGTCTTAAATATTTTATCATTCTTTCTGAGGTAACAGATGAAAGCTCTTTAGAAGTGATGTCCTCTCCCTCTCCACCCCCCCCTCCCTCTCCCCACGGTCTCCCTCTCCCTGTCTTTCCACGGTCTCCCTCTCATGCCGAGCCAAAGCTGGACTGTACTGCTGCCATATCGGCTCACTGCAACCTCTCTGCCTGATTCTCCTGCCTCAGCCTGCCGAGTGCCTGCCATTGCAGGTGCGCCCCGCCACGCCTGACTGGTTTTCGTGTTTTTTTGGTGGAGATGGGGTTTCGCTGTGTTGGCCGGGCTGGTCTCCAGCTCCTGACCGCGAGTGATCTGCCAGCCTCGGCCTCCCGAGGTGCCGGGATTGCAGACGGAGTCTGGTTCACTCAGTGCTCAATGGTGCCCAGGCTGGAGTGCAGTGGCGTGATCTCGGCTCGCTACAACCTCCACATCCCAGCCGCCTGCCTTGGCCTCCCAAAGTGCCGAGATTGCAGCCTCTGCCCGGCCGCCACCCCGTCTGGGAAGTGAGGAGCGTCTCTGCCTGGCCACCCATCGTCTGGGACGTGAGGAGCCCCTCTGCCTGGCTGCCCAGTCTGGAAAGTGAGGAGCGTCTCTGCCCGGCCGCCATCCCATCTAGGAAGTGAGGAGCGCCTCTTCCCGGCCACCATCCCATCTTGGAAGTGAGGAATGTCTCTGCCCCCCCGCCCATCATCTGAGATGTGGGGAGCGCCTCTGCCCCACCGCCCCGTCTGGGATGTGAGGAGCGCCTCTGCCCGGCCGCGACCCCCGTCTGGGAGGTGAGGAGCGTCTCTGCCCGGCCGCCCCATCTGAGAAGTGAGGAGACCCTCCGCCTGGCAACCGCCCCATCTGAGAAGTGAGGAGCCCCTCCGCCCGGCAGCCGCCCCGTCTGAGAAGTGAGGAGCCCCTCCGCCCGGCAACCGCCCCATCTGGGAAGTGAGGAGCGTCTCCGCCCGGCAGCCACCCCATCCGGGAGGGAGGTGGGGGTCAGCCCCCGCCAGGCCAGCCGCCCCGTCTGGGAGGGAGGTGGGGGGGTCAGCCCCCCGCCAGGCCAGCCGCCCTGTCCGGGAGGGAGGTGGGGGGGTCAGCCCCCCACCCGGCCAGCTGCCCCGTCCGGGAGGGAGGTGGGGGGGTCAGCCCCGTGCCCGGCCAGCCGCCCTGTCCGGGAGGGAGGTGGGGGGGTCAGCCCCCCGCCCGGCCAGCCACCCCGTCCGGGAGGTGAGGGGCGCCTCTGCCCAGCCGCCCCTACTGGAAAGTGAGGAGCCCCTCTGCCCGGCCGCCACCCCGTCTGGGAGGTGTAGGCAGCAGCTCATTGAGAACGGGCCATGATGACAATGGCAGTTTTGTGGAATAGAAAGGGGGGAAAGGTGGGGAAAAGATTGAGAAATCGGATGGTTGCCGTGTCTGTGTAGAAAGTAGACATGGGAAACTTTTCATTTTGTTCTGTACTAAGAAAAATTCTTCGGCCTTGGGATCGTTGATCTGTGACCTTACCCCCAACCCTGTGCTCTCTGAAACATGTGCTGTGTCCACTCAGGGTTAAATGGATTAAGGGCGGTGCAAGATGTGCTTTGTTAAACAGATGCTTGAAGGCAGCATGCTCGTTAAGAGTCATCATCACTCCCTAATCTCAAGTACCCAGGGACACAAACACTGCGGAAGGCCACAGGGTCCTCTGCCTAGGAAAACCAGAGACCTTTGTTCACTTGTTTATCTGCTGACCTTCCCTCCACTATTGTCCTATGACCCTGCCAAATCCCCCTCTGTGAGAAACACCCAAGAATGATCAATTAAAAAAAAAAAATTAGCCGGGCATGGTGGCGGGCGCCTGTAGTCCCAGCTACTCGGGAAGCTGAGGCAGGAGAATGGCATGAACCCGGGAGGCGGAGCTTGCAGTGAGCCGAGATCACGCCACTGCACTCCAGCCTGGGCGACAGAGCAAGACTCCGTCTCAAAAAAAATAAATTAATTAATTAAATAAAATAAATAAAAAGTACAAAAAAATTAAAAAAAAAAGTGATGTTACTGTCTTAAGGAAATTCTAAGCTTTTGTGAGATATTTATGGATGTCTTCAATAAGCTGTTGTTGCATTATGGTCTAATTTTTTGGTGCTAATGTGCTGCACCTGCCATGATGAACAGAGCTAAAGAGCCTGTGCTAATATCATGGAAGATCATTATGGAGTTAGTACATGGAAAAAATACCAAGTGCTCTGAGGCCTACAGAAGCATATAACACCAAGTACAGGGGATAAAAATAACAAAGGGCATCATTCAAGTACCTTGGAAAAAGCCAATTAATCTAGTATTTGATGAACTAAAGACATCCACTTCATTTGGGCATTAATTTGGGGTCCACGGGCTTCTGCCTTCTCTTTGGACTTAACTTCTGGACCAACATGGGCAACCATTTTATATCTCTTTTCTTTGCCTACACCCAACCAAACAAAGGACAAGAGCCCTGAAGAGGACAATCATTACCCTCTCCCAGGTTATGAGATAGGCTATGAACAGTAGTACAGGACCAAACACTTCAGGGAGAAAGAAAGGGACCAAGAGCACAAGATGGCAGCAATGGGATGGCACAAAAGAGAGTGTCCTCCTTGGTCAGAGGAATTAGTGGCACCCAGTTTGAGTCTGGGGCACTAAACAAGTTTAATGTGAATTGCTGTGGGCTAAGAACTTAAACAAGACTGCATGTCTGAGAGAAAAGAGAGAAAATATCAACATTTCTGTGTGAGCTGTGTTCCTCCATCTGAGATGTTACTCTGGAACTAGACCACATTGCTGTTCTACAGCCAATATATATGTAGGCATGCATTCACTCATTCATCCAAATATTCATTCATTCAACAAATATTTATTGAGTGCCTTTTATGTAACAGCCACTGTTCTAGGCCCTGAGAACACAGCAATGATGGAAACAGCCAAAGCCTTGCCTTCCTGAAGCTTCTACTGCAGTAGAAAGAGACAATATAAAAGAGCTACATAAAAGATCAGGTTGAGGTGAGTGGTACAAAGAAGAATCAAACAGGACAAGGAACTAGAGTTGTATCTAAAAGGATGGATAAGAAAGGAATCTTCTAAGAGGTTTCACATAGGCAAAACTTGAAAGGAGCAAGGGAGGCTACCATGCAGCAGTCTGGAAGAGGAGAAGAAAGAGCAAATGCCCTAAGGTGGAGTGGAACTGTTGTGCCTAGGAACTGCAAAGAGGCCCCTGTGGATGGTGTGAAGTGAGAAGAATGTGAGAGAGGCAGCAGGGAAGTCAGATCTTACAAAGCTTTACTGCTCATTAAGAGCTCTGGAGTTGACTCTGAGATGGGAGCATGTTTTTCACCATATGTGCCATGCACTGTGAGTGGTCCCATGTCAGTATCACTAGGGAAAAAAATGCCACAAGCTCTAGGCGCTCAAGAAGCACATAGGCTAATAATGATTGATCACAGTGGTTCCTAAATGAATCTTTGTAGATAACACTCAGAAAATAAAGTTCTTTTAATCAAAGTTCTAAAGACACTGTGCTTCTAAAAAATAATGATTGTCCAAGAAGTGACAAAGTCACAAAATACATCAACCCACATTAAGATATGTTATAGCTACTAATTCATAGCAGTGACTTTTTTTTTAATGCCTCATTACAAAGCAACTGCCTTAAATGCAAAAGTCATCATTAATAAGCTAACTTCCATAGTGTTATGGACTCAATGTTTGTGTTCCCCCAAATTTCATATATTAAAATCCTTTTTTTTTCTTTTTTCTTTTTGATTCAGGGTCTCTGTCATCCAGGCTGGAGTGCAGTGATGCCATCACGGCTCATCGCAGCCTCAACCTCCTGGGCTCAGGCAATCCTCCCATCTCAGCATCCCAAGTAGCTGGGACTACAGGCTTGTGCCACCAGGCCTGGCTACTTTTATAATTTTTTTGTAGAGACAGGGTCTAATTATGTTGCCCAGGCTGTTCTCCAGTTCCTGGGATCAAATGGCCCTCCCACCTTAGCCTCCCAAAGTGCTGGGATTACAGTGTGAGCCACGGCACCCAGCCATAAATTAAAATCTTAACCCCCAGTATGATGATATTAGGAGGTGGGGCCTTCAGAGGTAATAAGGTCATGAAGGTAGAGCCCTCATAAATGGGATTAGTGCCCTTATAAGAAACATGAAAGAGCTTGCTTCCTCTCTCTTTTATCCACCAGGTGAGGATATAAGAAGATGGCTGGCTGTGAAACAGTAAGAGGACCTTCATCAACAACCCAACCACGATGATGCCCTGATCTCAGACTACCAGCCTCCAGGACTGTGAGAAATAAGTGTTTGTTGTCTAAGCCACCAATCTATAATGTTTTTGTTAGTACAGTTCAATCGAAGACACATAGCTAGGGGCATATTTCTCCAAGTCAGTCTCAAAACACATTTCCACCTGGGCATGGTGGCTCACGCCTGTAATCCCAGCACTTTGAGGGGCCAAGGTGAGCAGATTGCTTGAGCTCAGGAGTTCAAGGCTAGCCTGGGCAGCATGGCAAAACCCCTCTCTACAAAAAAATACAAAAATTAGCCAGGCGTGGTGGTACACGCTGTTGGTCCCAGCTGCTCAGGAGGCTGAGGTGGGAGGATCACCTGAGCCCTGAAGGTTGAGGCTGCAGTGAGCCGTAACTGTGCCACTTCACTCCAACCTGGAGAACAAAGTAAGACCCTGTCTCAAAAAATAAAATAAAATAATAAAAACACATTCCAATCCACCTGCTTGTGACATGTGTTCCTCAATCAGTAATGTTCCTCTCTTTGCTAAGGAGCCCAGCAAACCCACAATACCTGTCTCTCAGTCTGAGTCCATGATAATCACCAATTTTCTAAGGGGACTGAGGTGAACAGGTGGATGAGAAGATTCTAATGCCAGAATACGTTGTCTATACACTTCACATGCATACACACAGAACAGCAGGAATAAAGGAAACCTAGAGAACCTTGGAAAGAACTGCCACACTAACTAGGTTCACTAGGAACTAAAGAAAGAAGAAAATAGTTTTTGGCTTATAATGCCCATACTTGGTGAGATTACTTAAGAGTACCAGGGACTTTAAGGACACAATAGGGGTCTAAAATACCGTAAGAAGGAGCAGAATGTTGCTTTGTGTAAGAATTAGAAAAAAGATTCATATTTTCATGGAGGGAGAGGAGGATGACGGAGGGAGTAAATATACACAGGTCCAGGTATATAAAACAGCACTACAATCTCCACACATACATTTACAGCTGCCTGACTCCATGGCACTTCAGATAAAAGGGAAATGGACTGGGGACAGCGAATTTAATGTGAAAAGACTTTTAAAAGAGCTAGTGGGAGAGAGGAATACTTAAGACTACAAACCAAGACTCCCTTAAAGGCTTCATTTCTGTAGAAAATGATTAGTATAGATACTGTCCAATTTAGGAAAGGCACAACTAGATTAAGAAATAAGGCCATTGGCCGGGTGGGGTAGCTCACGCCTGTAATCCCAGCACTTTGGGAGGCCAAGGTGGGTGGATCACCTGAGGTCAGGAGTTCGAGACCACCCTGGCCAACGTGGCAAAACCCTGTCTCTACTAAAAATACAAAAATCAGCCAGTCATGGTGGCAGACTCCTGTAATCCCAGCTACTCAGGAGGCTGAGGCAGGAGAATCGCTTGAATCTGGGAGGCAGGGATTGCTGTAAGCCGAGACTGTGCCACTGCACTCCAGCCTGGGTGACAGGGTGAGACTCTCTATCAAAAAAAGAAAGAAAGAAAGAACATCACAAGGTGCTTATAAGAATGCCAGTTATCCACCTTCTTATTTAGGTACAACGCTAATGATGAGGCAGAAGCGAGTCACATAGCAGCATAGAAACTAGACATAATTAAAAATATACATATACACACATCAGGTGCAAAGTTAACAACACTGAAGGAGAAACCACAAATCCATGTTGAAATCTGCTAAATATTTTAAATGGCAACTAAACCTTAAAGAGATTTTATTTACCACTGTAAAAAAGTAAAAACTCAGGGCAGATAACCTGAGGTGAAAGGTATCTCAAGGAAGGGGGATTGAGACTCTGCTCCCTGTCTGGTTTTGGGGTTCGATTTCCATGGAAAGGTAAGAGGAGATCCATAAATTAGAGACTCCTGCCAGAGCCCACAGGGCATGGGCTATATCTCTCACACTCAGCCTGGCAAAAAGACACTCCATAAACATTTGTGGAATGACTTTCTAAAGCAGACTAATAACTTGGCCACTCGCACTCAGGCTGCCATGAATTCACTAATGTTAATGAATTGGCTCTTTTGGTTTGTCTGCCTTGCCACTTGTTTATGTTGGGGATTTATGGAGCCATGTCACTGAGGGCTAGGAAGTAATTTTTATCTTGTTGGCTGAAATAAATAGGACATGATATAAATGAGAAATGAGAGCGGGTAAGCTAAGGTTAGCAGGAATTCCGCCAACTCTGGGACTGGAACTGTGACAACAGCTCATTATTCGGGAAGAACTGGAGTTTGTGTTTCAGGGAATGAATCTGAACAGTCATTAATGAACTGACAGACTTTATAAACTGTTTCTTAGAGACCCAATTCTCTCAGTTTATATTGCTTGATTATTTATATGGTTATTTGGGGAGGGGGTAATTTGTTAGAGAATCTGTATTAAGAATATGGCTGCTTATAAGAGTATTTCTCAACTGTTAGTACTCAACTTTAAGAAATACAAAAATATTATCCCCTTTCTCTACACTGACAGTAACTGTATGACTGCGTTTCTGTGTCTTCTGGATATTCCTGCTGAGACATCCTAATAATCTTATTTTCTAAAATACGTATTAACAAGTCTTTTCTAAGTTTTCCAAATGTATATTAAGTTGTGGTACTAATAGATGGTTTTGCAACTACACTTGCCTCCTGGAAATTTTGCAATACTCTCCCACCTCCTGGCCCCCTGCCAGCCACACCTGAGAACTACTGCTCCAGATGGGGCAATTTCAAAGAATCAATTTTCTAGACAGTCAATTTGCAAAACTGATTCAGGATTTGCAATGCTTTACTAGGGCAGTAATATAAGCAATGAGTAGGCTTTCCCCTAAGTGTGATCTCACTATCTTGAATCACGACCTACCTTTGCCCCAGTTACACTCAGAATAAAACCTTATACTCAGTCTAGTTCATATCAACTATTTTGCAACCAAAGGTAGAGAGTGGGATAGGAAAGAAACAAAAATTTGAGAAAAAATTTTAAATCTCAATAAACTGATTGCTCTATGATTTGGTTTCTGATAAACTGGTCAACATTGAATAATCCTTGGTTTAAACTATCAAGCTTACTTTTGGGTAAAGTTGTATAAAGCAAATGGGACAGCTATCTTCAAAAGGGATAAACTGAAGAATTAGAGAAATATGATGATGACTTATAAAACTTGAATTTTCAGTTAGATATTATAATAAACTGACATAAACAAAAAGCAAGTAAGAATGAGAAAACCATAAAATACCTGAAAAATGCGGAAAGCTACTCATTCTCAAAGAAGTTCAAGAAACATGCAAATAGTAACATCAGACTTTTCGCTTATCAGATGGACTAAACCAGGAATGTCCAATCTTTCAGCTTCCCTGGGCCACAATGGAAGAATTGTCTTGGGCCACACATAAAATACACTGACACTAACGACAGCTGATGAGATTAAAAAGAAAAATCCAAAAAAAACTCAAAATGTTTTAAGAAAGTTTACGAATTTGTGATGGGCCACATTCAAAGCCGTCCTGGGCCATATGTGGCCCATGGGCTGTGGGTTGGACAAGCTTGGACTAAACTGTAAAAGACTAGTAACATCCTGGCCAGGTGTGATGGCTCACGCCTTTAATCCTAGCACTTTAGGAGGCTGAGGCGGGCAGACCTGAGGTCAGGAGTTCGAGACCAGCCTGACCAACATGGCAAACCCCTGTCTCTACTAAAAATACAAAAATTAGCCAGGCATGGTGGCAGGTCCCTGTAATCTCAGCAACTTGGGAGGCTGAGGCAAGAGAATCGCTTGAACCCGGGAGGCAGAGGTTGCAGTGAGCCGAGATGGCACCACTGCACTCCACCCTGGGTGAGAAGAGTGAGACTCTGTCTCAAAAAAAAGACTAGTAACATCCAGTATTGGCAGGTGTATAGAAAAAGAGTACTTTCTGTTGGTCAGAAAGAGCACTGTTGGTCAGAACTACAAATTGGTATGTCCTTTCTAGAGAAAACTTGGCCAACATCATTCTGAATTTAAAATGTACATACTATCTTAACACATAATTTCACTACTAGAACTCTACCTTACAGAAACAAACAAATGCAACAGGATAGACACAGACTATTTCTGAAGCATTTATACAAAATGGGGAAAAAATGGAGAACTCCAGAATATTTGTCACCATAGGAATTATAAACAAATTAATGTCCATCCATACTATAAAATGCTAAGTATGCATCAAAGAATGAAGCAAAGCATTTACAGTACAGAGAATGCCTGAAGTATCTGAGTTTTAAAAAAAAGGAAGTTGTGTAACATATTTAGTGTTATTCCACTTGAAGAAAAAAAGCATAATTCTCCTTAAAGCAGTTAAAACAATACAAATCAAGCCATTTACAGCATTTACCCATTTTCACATGTTCAGCAGGAAGTGTTCACTGTTTTTACTTTACATACTTTTGTATTGTTTGTATACACACACATACACACAGAGTCAACTCAATCAAAAGCAAAAGCAACACTTCAATTTTCTAAAGAAAGAAATTGTTCTTTTCGATAAATGGTGCTGGGTCAATTGGATACCCACATTGAAAATACTGAGTTTTGACCCATATCTCATACGAATTGTGAAAACAAATTCAAGACTGATTACAGCTCTAAAAGTGAAGAAAATATAAGTGAGTATCTTGACTTTAGGGTAGGCGAAAATTTCATAAATATGATACAAAAAGCTCTAATCATAAAGGAATATATATCTATAAATTGGACTACATAAAAATTAAGAATTTCTATTCAACAAAAATCATCAAGAAGATCAAAAAGCAATCTACAGAGAAGGTATTAGACATATATATATTCATGACATTTATATTCATGTTCTATATTCACTATATAT
Organism: Gorilla gorilla gorilla; assembly: GCF_029281585.2. Lineage (NCBI taxonomy): Eukaryota > Metazoa > Chordata > Mammalia > Primates > Hominidae > Gorilla > Gorilla gorilla. Next base: position 77,079,017 of record NC_073243.2, read on the forward strand.
AACATATATTCACTATATATCTGTATCTGTATATTTGAATAGCATTATGTACATTCACCAAAGACATGTACGTGTTGTTTAGTGAGCATATATATATATTTTTCTGTTACATATATACCATACCAGGTGGAATTCTGGGTGTGTGTATATTAAGCTTTGTAGACACTTTCAGTTCTCCAAAGTGACTGTACTGTTTTACCTTCTCATTAACAGTGTATGAAAATTCAAGTTATTTCACATTCTCACCACTTGGCATTTATTTTTTCTTTGTCAATTTAGCCATTCTGATGTGTGTTCAGAAGTATCACATTGTGATTTTAATTTGCATTCTCCTAATGACTAATAAAATGGAGCACCATTTCATATATTTATTAGGTACCTAGATAGTGTTTTTTTTAAAGTGCTCATTCAAGTCTTTTGCCCGTTTTTCTATTGGCAATGTCAGTATATATATATATATATATATATATATATATATATACTGAAAATACTCAAATGTCCATTAATCATAGATAGGTTTATTTTAATTTAGTCATCCCATATAATACTATATAGTAGTGAGAATGAGCCAACTACAGTTAAGTGCAACAGGATATGATTCTGAAATACATTAAACAAAAGACAGAAGCAAAAGAGAATATAAAATTCTAGTTTTTATAGTTCAAAAACAGGTAAAACTAATACATGGTGTTTCAAGTCAGAACAGTGGTTACCCTTGAGGGTCTCAGCAGCGACTGGAAAGGGGTCCGAAGGGGGTTCTTGGAAGCTACTAATCTTGATCTGGGTGCTGGGTGGATGGTCATATTCACTTTGTAAAAACTCACTAAGGTCCTATATTCATGATCCATGCACTTTTCAGTATTTATGTTATAGTTCAACCAAAAGTTTACTTTATAAAAATGAGAGATAATACCAAAGACTATTTGAAAAGCACACTCACTAGTAACCAAAAACATGAATACTTAGATAAGGCATTATTATGACCAATTAAATAAAATCAGTAAACAAGCATTTACTGAGTCCCTGCTATGTGCCATGAAGTATGTTAGCACTGGTGATACAAGACAGACAAATGTTTACTCTTCAGCCTCATGGAACTCACCACTGAAATTTTTTAAAAGGAAGAAAGAAAGGAGAGAAGGAAGATGGGAAAGGCAAAATGCTAAAAATGAATAATAATGCATTTTTCATGGCAGCACAAACTGATGTTATTCTTTTGACAAGAAATTTGGCACTATATATCACAATTTTAAAAATATCCATCTGCTCAATGAATTATTAAAAAATAGATGCAAATCATATACTAGTAGATGACAACTACGTAAAAAAAACCCTTCTGCACAGAAAAAATGAAAATATATATCAAAATGTTTTTTTTTAATTCACCATTTTCTAAAAGGTCTTTAACAAAGTCACATTATGAACAACAAATCAACCATAATTTCCTATCTAATACCAAAATGCATTTTATACATCAGGTATTTTTCTGTATCCTTCGGGGTCTTCTTAGTATGTATATTTTCAAAGGGGAGTCTAATGAAAAGGTAAACCCTGTTTAAAAACAAATCAATAGACCTTTTTCTTCATGACAACCTAAATGTTATCCCCACATAGTTATGTGAGAGTTGAAATCTCACAAAGTAAATATCCAACATCAGATTTTTCTTTAAGGTGATTTTAAAACTGCCCACTTTCTCTCAGACATCTGTTTGGTCATAAAACGCCTACAGGAAAGTAGATATAGAAAGGAAAAGGCTTTTCAGCAAATTCACTCTAACACCATTTTCTAACAAGTTTACTGCTGAAGCTCCATTCTAAAATCAAAAGATTCATTCACCAGAAGAGAAGAAACGGCATCTCAATAAAACGGCATCTCAATAAAACAAAACCAGATATAAAAAGGAGAAAAGCCTTTGAATGCATTTCTAAACAAAATAAACATGAACAGTAATACTAAAAATCTGAGTAATGCTAACCTAAAATAAACTAAGCCATTTTGACTGCCTGGACTGAGGAAAGAGTATCAGGAAAAAATCTTGAGAAAAATCTAAACCAGACAGAGTAGACAAGAAACTAAAGCCACACAAGAGGAGTCAAAGAGACAGGAGGAAAGTAAGGAGCGCCCAGGCACCAGAGCAGGGAAGAGACTAACACTGAGGCACATCCTCTGCACTTGGTCTGTAGGAGGCTGCCTCTGGCATCGGCAGCTGCAGTGGGCTAGGGACAGTTAGAGAGGGTCTGGCACTGAAGAAAAACTTGGCTGTGAATGGACAAGGGCACTGGAGGAAGCCAGACTCCGACAGGCTCACTGCAGGGCTCTCAGGCATGAGGGAGACAAGGGCTCCTGCCCAAGGGAGACAGGGGCTTCTTCGCATGGGAAGACAGGAGGCATAAGAAGGACAGCACAAACACAGCACTGAAATTGTTTAACTGCTGATATTGGGTGGAAAGGCTACATGAAGAAAAGCTCCCCAACCAAGATTATAGACCTCAGATTTATAGTAGCAGCTATGTTTTACTCTTCAGTATTACTGAGCGGCCCACATATAGAAGAAAAGGCAAGCAGTTGGATTGATGACATTAACTCGGAGATGGTGGCCATACAAGCAGCTGAGACAGCTAGAACTGACAGGGTAAACGTCAGAGCACAGGACCTGGTGGGGAAGGCAAAGGAAAGTAGCCATACATAAGGAGAAGAGGGAAGATCCAAGTAGATGCAAAGGCAATAGGGACATGAGAGGCTAGACTGAAGGATGTCACCAGAAAGTGAGATAATGGAGTAAAATTCTAGGGAGAAATTAATGTAGGTTGGTGGCATGGTCCAATGTTTTATCTTAAGATTAAGCGGCTGAGTGGTGACAATCCTTACAGTAGAAAAAGTCAAATAATTATATAGCTCAGGGTAGAATGGTAAGTGAAGTTCACCAGGCTGGTAACAGAACCTTGTGGAGAGAGGAAACTGTAAGCCAGGTTTCACAGCATTTGATAAAGCAGGTAATTGACTAGGAAATAAATAAAGAAAGAGTGGGAATAGGGTGCCAGAAGCCTCAAGGAGAAAGATTTTGCAAACAAAAAGGCAACCAAAAGATTTCATTAAAAATACTTTTTTTTTTTTTTTAATTTTTAGAGATAGGGCCTTGCCATGTTGCTCAAGCTGGTCTCAAACCCTCACTGGGCTCAAGCGATCCTTCCTTCTCAGCCTCCCAAATAGCTGAGACTATAGGTACATGTCACTAAACTGACTCCAAGCATTTTTAAAAACACTAAATATAATGCCAAATATTACAGTTGGATTCTTTTAAAAAAATTAGAAAACAGTTAAAATATTGCTTTAAAAAACTGTCATATATTTCCCTATATTTTATTGGGAGAAAAAATTATTTTATACCTTTTTTCACTGTAAAATGAATTCAAGCACATGTCAAAAGATAAGAAAAAAATCACTATAATCCTATTACCTTAATGTAACTATTATTACAGTAATTTTTTCAGCAGTTATAGTCATATTGCATTTAAAATTTTTTTATTGTTTTCCAATTAGCCATATGCATTTTTTAAGCCACAATCATTTCTCCACATTAACACACCTGCATGATATTTTGTCAAGTAGATTTCTAAAATTTATAAGTCTTTTCTTCCATTGTTCATCTAATTTGGACTACCATAATTTATGCAGGGATATAAATCCACATGTATAATTTTACATTTCCGTGCCTAACCTGAGAAGTAGATAATTAACAGTATCGAAGGTGGGAAAGTTGTCCCTGAAGACTGAAAGTAAAATGGCAAGCTTATTTTCAGATGCACTATCTCACCAGGTCACTGACAAGCCAGAAGATTTACCTGGAAGAAATCTTACAAAACGTGGCATGAAATGAAATCTTGGGCAGCAGGGAGGACTGTCTTCAAACAAAGGACCTGAAGCAAACAAATGAGAAAAAAAAAAAAAAAAGAAAACTCAGTCTTAAAAAACAAGCACTGCAACTTAATTTCTAAGATTTATGATAACTACCACCAGAAGTAGAGGCATAAAAAATACCACCACCTCCTGCCACTCCTCCTCAGTGGCTAAATCAATCGTTGGTAACTGCCACAAGCACCCAAGGAAGACTGCAATGAGGAGACTACAGGAAGGCAAGAAGAGGATGAAAGCCCCAAGTAGCAAATACATACAGTAAAATTATTTTTAAAATTCAAAACTATCAAGACTTATTATAATTGAATTATTGCATGATATAATGTGACTATGTGTTCATTCTTTCCCATTTTAATCACTACACTAAAAAAAAAATGTTGAGAAATGCTATCAGTTTGAAAAGCCATTCATCAATAAATAAGTAACTGTTTGCTAGAATACGGATACTTCCAACCGCCGGGCGCAGTGGCTCACGCCTGTAATCCCAGCACTTTGGGAGGCCGAGGCGGGCAGATCACGAGGTCAGGATATCGAGACCATCCTGGCTAACACAGAGAAACCCCATCTCTACTAAAAATACAAAAAAAATTAGCCGGGCGTAGTGGTGGGTGTCTGTAGTCCCAGCTACCTGGGAGGCTGAGGCAGGAGAATGGCGTGAACCCGGGAGGTGGAGCTTGCAGTGAGCCGAGATTGCCCCACTGCACTCCAGCCTGGGCGACAGAGCAAGCCTTCGTCTCAAAAAAAAAAAAAAAAAAAGAATACGGATACTTCCAAAAAAGTAAGCTACTATTCAAGAACCAAGCATCAAGTCTTTGAATCTATCTAGTTCACTCTAAGTGTCTGCGTGTGTGCATGTGTGTGTGTGTGTTTTAATGACTAACCAAAGTTTTGCATTTAAATAAACTTCCATCTTAGAAGATTTATTACAGCAAAGTTTACTAGATTTAAAATATTAACTAATGGTAATTTCCCAGGTACACATATATCAAGGTAGTTACACATAATAACTGGTACCATCTTCAAGCTGCTACCAGCTAATAATAAGCCCTGTCAAACTGTATAAAGTAAAATCCATAGAAACTTATTCATGTCAAATGATAACAAGCATTCCTGTGAATAACACTTTTCTCTGGGTATTTAAAAAATAAGAGAACTTTCAACTATCTCCCTACAACTTTTATAAGAGTTTTCACATATACCATAATGTTCTTCCATAAACATTACTCTCTTCTTTAAATCCTATTACTTACCTTTAAGATTCCAGTCATATAATTCCAAAATATCTCTGAATAGGAACAGTGAAAAGAGTTCAAGCCCTTTCACACAAAAATTCTGAAAAATAAACCAAAATTAAATTACTGTAGTTTGGCAAAATATACATTAACTGAAGGTTCAACTTGTTCTTGTCAAGTGTCTTTAAAAGTGTCTGTTAAAACTATACTAAGACCATATAGTTTCCTGAAGAGTTTGGCCACTGATCACTAGTTTCAGACGGAAATGAAATAGACAATAATGCCATTAGGATTCCTTAATGTCAACTTAGCCCTTCTCAGTATACAAATAAAATAAGAAATTCAAAAAGTAAAGTCTCACTTATATTAATATATTTTTCTAATTCAATTATAAACTGTGTCAGAATCTTCTGAGGATGTTTTGTTAATTCAGATTGTACATATGCACCTGATAGGCTTGTCCCCCACCCCCGCCCCATACATCCAGCATAACTGTCATGGAGTTACCAAAAAACAGAGGTCCTGTGTACCCAAAAAGTTCAAATAAGTAATGAATGCAAATAAAGGGCTAAGAAAATTATACAACTCTGCACCAAAATTTCTCCTGTAAACAAGCTAAACAGATGATATATTTGCAAGTGAGACTTATCTCATAATTTTTCCTCCTACTTGTTTTGCTCGGAGTTCATAAATCACCCTGCGTGAGATCACGCCAGAAGTCATAAACTTTTACAATAGCAAATGAAGGCATATGACCTTAAAAACCAAAAGGAAGTTAAAAAAAAAAAAAAAAAACCCTTCTAAAGCAGGAGAATGAAGGGGTGGTTCTTTTTCTTTAATTCTTTTTGAAAGGAAGGTACAATAAACAACACTTGCTCAGAATGAAACAGGTGCCAACTAGGCACACATGTGATGCCGATCAATTTCCCCCTCCACGCTCCCTGCCCATGACAGAGCTGTCCCATTAAACAAGGTTTGCAAGCAGAGCCAGGGGCTCCGGAAATTGACCCTGACTCCAACACAATGTTAAGTGCACAAGCTTGTTTGCTGTCTAGTTGTTATTTCTTAGCATGATTTGTTGACACCACTAAATTCAAGATCAGACTATGAATCATTCTGAGATTCACATTAATCTTCCTTTGGAATTTTAAATCTCTTGCATATATTGAGATAAATCTGCTGTTGAGCACTCGCAATGAAAAACAATTAGGAAAAATATGTAAATACATGGGAAGAAAAATGAACCAAGCATTGATCTTGTCATTGGAGATAACGAATAAGATTATTACAACAGCTATCAGATTGTTTCACTATTCCAATTTCCCCTCTGATAATGGCCAGTAACCAAAATCTGTCCCCTACGTAAAAGAAACTAGAAACAGATGTAAAGTTAATATCAGCAGACATAACACAAGGAGAAAGGGGTACAAAAACAGGTCAACAAGTTGAAAATTGGCCTGAATTTTAACCTTGATACTAGAGCTACATTTCACTGACTCTTTCAACAGTGAATATGATACTTTAGAGATATTCCTGGCAAAAGCCAGATCTGGCCAAGTTCAATGCTTTAAAATAGTAGTATGGAACAAGCAAAAGAGCAAACTACATCAAACCACTACACAATCTTTTCCCTTACCTCCGGCATCATCTCTTCAATGAAATGAATCGTGTAGTCTATGTTGAATCTAATTACTTTACACAGTGGAATCTGCAATAAAAAGAAGTGAGGTTCAGTTCCCCAACGTCTCCCTGCAGGCTCATATTATACACGTTTGTTACCTGACCCAAAAGGCCATGAACCAAATGAGAAGGCTTCACCTTCATCTCAGCGGCTAACAGCACTGCACATGAAGCTTGACCACAACTGCTGGATTTTAATGACAAGAACCCAGCTGGCCTGGCCTCGCCAAGAAACCTGCATAATGTGGTGCTTAATTAACCGTATTAGCAGCAGCAACACAAACATGACAAGAACCCATTAAAACCACAAACATCACCTCTAAAGAATTAATAAAACCATAACCATAAACATTTCTGTTTCTCAAGTTTTTAAAGTATTTTAGAATCTCTGGCTCCTTAGGCAGATCAGGGATAGTAGGGTGATAACCCATCAATTATGGATTCATAGGTCACTGAAAACACCCAATTCATGCTGCCCATCTGGCTCTTGAGCAAAGGCAATTGTAGTAATAAATATAATAATAACAAATGATAATAAAAATAATAATAGCTAACATTTTTTGAGCCAGGCAGTGTCCCAAATGCTTCACAATATTCATTCATGTAACCATCACAACATCCCTATAACATGGGTTTGGCTACCATGTCCACTGAACAGTGCAGGAAGCTAAGGCAGAAGAGTCATCAGGTACCATGCCTAAGATAACATGTAGCTTGGTGAACTGCGAAGTCTTCCTCTAGACTCCAGCTCTTAGCCACTAGAGTATACCCCTCTCATTACCTGTTCTAATACTCAAGATACATGTGAAAATGAAGGAAGGCTCAGCATAAAATAAATCCACATCTATCTTATTTTACCAATGTATCATCAGACAATTGCCTACTGCCTACACATAACAGGTTTTCCGTAAATATATTTTTGAATGAATTAAAGAATGAAAAAGGGAGGGAGATTACTGCAGAGAATTGGCTGGCTAGCTGGGGAAAATAACAGACCCAGAAGTCCCAGAGATGCGTTAACTGAGTTTTTCTGGCTGCTTAATCTGTCCATAAGATGATTTTATACAGATGTAATCATTTTCATAAACCACAGCAATCAGAAAGAAACAAATTTTAATTCTATCAGTGAAAGGGATGGTAAGAAAAACAGAAAAATAGTCTTATAATGCCATCTACTGGAAATCCTTTTCTCAGATACAAAGTTTAGTTCTTGGGGGCTTTTCCTTTTTATTCTAAAGAATAGTGGTTAATTTGAGTGAAATTAATAATAGCCATTATCATTTTTAAGTTCTACTTTGTTCTTATAATCATTTAAAATATTTAAGAGTTACAAAATTTTGCATGATTCGATGTATTTTTAAAATACCTATTCTTTGCTAACAACTATATTAGGTTCATAGGTACTCTAAAATAAGCTACGGGTCCTATCTTAAGAGGTAAAGATGTGTAAGAAGAAAGGCATGTAAGCAAATACAAACAGAATACAATGCAATGTAACTTCTAAGTTCAATTAAAAAACAAACAAGCAACAAAAAAAGTATAAAGTACAAAAGAACCAAAGAGGAGGTAACATATGAGTTGTCTTCAAAGATGAGGAGGGGCCGGGCACGGTGGCTTACGCCTGTAATCCTAGCACTTTGGGAGGCTGGGCGGCGTCGATCAACTGAGTTCAGGAGTTCAAGAACAGCCTGGCCAACATGGTGAAACCCCGTCTCTACTAAAAATACAAAAATTAGCTGGGCGTGGTGGCGTCTATAATCCCAGCTACTTGGGAGGCTGAGGCAGAAGAATCACTTGAACCCGGGAGTTGGAGGTTGCAGTGAACCAAGATCATGCCACTTCACTCCAGCCTGGGCAAAAGAGCAAAACTCCATCACAAAAAAAAAATAAATAAATAAAAAGATGGGGAGGAATTTTCCAGGTCATCCAGAAAAAGTTGAGGCAGAGCAGGTGTTTAGCTTCTAGAAAAATGGAGGAAAGGGAGCTGAGGAAAGAAGTAGTAATTTCACAGTTCAGAGAGAAGTGCGTGGAGAGAGAGAGATGCCAGATGATCTAGAGAAGAAAATATGAACTCTATTATGTAGCCCTTACAAACCATGTTAAGGTCAGGGCTTATGGCTATATGGCAACGAGAAATCATTCAAGTACTTTAAGTTACAGATTATCATCATTTACATTTCAGATGAGACACTGTGGAAACAGTGTGGGAATGACTTGTAAGGGAACAAAGAAGACCAGACTGAAGTCTAATGCAATAGTCCAGGAGCCAAATGAAGGGAAGACTGGAAAGGAAGAGAAAAATTTTAAACACAGGAGATATTACTGAAATATACAGTGACCATTCTGATGTGGGAGGAAGAGTGAAGAAAGAATCGAGGATCATTTCTGGGTTTCTGGCATAAGTGACCAACTAGGTCACTTAATTCAGGAGGGTGTCCCCTTAGTACCTCAAATTCAATATGCAGGGAAGATGACGAGTCTAGTTTCACACAGGTTGAGGGTAAAGTATCTGAGGAAACATCGAGGAGGTTCATTTCAAAAGGCAATCTAAAATGTGAGAGTGGAGTATTAATACAGAGGTACATGTCACAGCTATTAATATTGATCTGGTGGGGATCAGAATATGCATGGGTGGAAATTAACTACTCAGAGAGTAAATAGGAGAGAAAACAACCAGAGCTGTTGGGAATTCTCAAGAGATAGGCGGAAAGCAAATGTGCAAACTTTCTTCCTTGCTATCATAGGAAAAAGCACTCTGCTAGATGACTTATGCATGTACAGTCCTTTCTCCATTTCATTTTAAGTAAAATCACTTCTTGGAATTCCTTCTCTGACCTCTTCTCTTTGTATATACTTTATTTTCCCTTGGGCTTCCATCCATACCACCAGAGCCCTTCTCAGACACACAAATTTGGAAAGGCAGGATCTCCTCATCTATTCAAACTGTAATCTCTCTCAAGTATCAAGAAGAGCTTGTTATTTTGCTACACAATGGTCAACCAAGAAACTGTGTAACTTCAAAGATCACCAAAATACCTCCCAACAAATGCCATCAAATAATATAAATGACTACCATCATGTTTGAATGCTTAAAAGAACATCCTATGCTGACTTATACTCCTATCTCACCCTAGCAAAAAACTCAAAAAACTAAAAAACTCTCCAAACCTCCATCTTCTAACTCTACTACTTCCACATACTGATTGACCAAATCCAGGGGTCAGCGAGTCCACTGCAAACGGGAAGCCAACTAAAGTGGGAGGGAAATGATCCAGGGGTTCTCCTGTGCTTTTGAGAATACGACAAAATACAGTGTAACTCATACATATACCTTACATTTTTTTTCTTTTCCTTTTTCTTTTTTTGACGCGGAGTTTCGCTCTTGTCGCCCAGGCTGGAGTGCGGTGACGCGATCTTGACTCACTGCAAACTCCACCTCCTGGGTTCAAGCAGTTCTCCTGCCTCAGCCTCCCGAGTAGCTGGGATTACAGGTGCCTGCCACCACACCCAGCTAATTTGTGTATTTTGGGTAGAGACAGGGTTTCACTATGTTGGCCAGGCTGGTCTCAAACTCCTGACCTCAGGTGATCTGCCCACCTCAGCCTCCCAAAGTGCTGGGATTACAGGTGTAAGCCACTGCACCTGGCCCTTTTCTTTTTTTTTTTTTTTTAAGAGACAGGGTCTAGCTCTGTCAACCAAGCTGGAGTTCAGTGGGGCAATCAGCTCACTGCAGCTTCAAATTCCTGGGCTGAAGTTATCCTCCCGCGTTAGCTTCCAGAGTAGCTGGGACTACAGACAGGCATTACCACGCCCAGCTAATATTTTTATTTTTTTGTAGAGATGAGGTCCTCCTAAGTTGCCCAGGCCGTCTTGAACTCCTGGCCTCAAGCGATTCCCTTGCCTTAGTGCCAGGATTACAGGTGTGAGCCACTGCACCTGGCAAATACACATATCTTTAAAACTTCAGATAAGTTGTCAGAGCTCTTAACATCAGGTATTATAATAACAAATGTACTACATAAAAAGGTAAAATTCTCCCAGAATGCTCTATACTCAGCCAACAAGGCTTTCAATCCACTTCAATTCAAGACCTTAAGAGAACTTATAAAACTAGATTTGGTGGAGATTCTGTCATTACCATCTTTTGCATGACATGCTTACTGACATTCTCTCTCTAGCAAGAAAAGGAATCAGATTGGTAAAGCAATTTAACAATTCTTTTCCTTAGGAGGCTATTTCAAATTCAAGAGGCCTTTGATGGATCTAATTCCTATGAACTGCACAACAGTCAGCTTAAAACTCCATTTTTATCAACATCTCTAATATAAATAATAGGGTTTGTCATAGAATAAAGTTCTCACCGAGAACTTGAACATTTACATAAAATATATGCTGAAGCCAGGAATTTTTTCTGTCCTTTTGTTTTATAATGACAGTAAGGACTGTGACTAATTTAGCATCAGTGGCCTCTCAGGCCAAACCCTGTGCTCGGGGATGTTTTTAAAAATGGTGTTTTCTGACCTTGCCTGCGCCCGCCCAGAGCCAGCGGTTCTCCAAGCACCCAGCATCCTGCTAGACGCGCCGCGCACCGACGGAGGGGACATGGGCAGAGCAATAGTGGCCAGGCTTGGGCTGGGGCTGCTGCTGCTGGCACTGCTCCTACCCACGCAGATTTATTCCAGTGAAACAACAACTGGAACTTCAAGTAACTCCTCCCAGAGTACTTCCAACTCTGGGTTTGCCCCAAATCCAACTAATGCCACCACCAAGGCGGCTGGTGGTGCCCTGCAGTCAACAGCCAGTCTCTTCGTGGTCTCACTTTCTCTTCTGCATCTCTACTCTTAAGAGACTCAGGCCAAGAAACGTCTTCTAAACTTCCCCATCTTCTAAACCCAATCCAAATGGCTTCTGGAAGTCCAATGCGGCAAGGAAAAACAGGTCTTCATCGAATCTACTAATTCCACACCTTTTATTGACACAGAAAATATTGAGAATCCCAAATTTGATTGATTTGAAGAACATGTGAGAGGTTTGACTAGATGATGGATGCCAATATTAAATCTGCTGGAGTTTCATGTACAAGATGAAGGAGAGGCAACATCCAAAATAGTTAAGACATGATTTCCTTGAATGTGGCTTGAGAAATATGGACACTTAATACTACCTTGAAAATAAGAATAGAAATAAAGGATGTGATTGTGGAATGGAAATTCAGTTTTCATTTGGTTCATTAATTCTATAAGGCCATAAAACAGGTAATATAAAAAGCTTCCATGATTCTATTTATATGTACATGAGAAGGAACTTCCAGGTGTTACTGTAATTCCTCAACATATTGTTTCGACAGCACTAATTTAATGCCAATATACTCTAGATGAAGTTTTACATTGTTGAGCTATTGCTGTTCTCTTGGGAACTGAACTCACTTTCCTCCTGAGGCTTTGGATTTGACATTGCATTTGACCTTTTATGTAGTAATTGACATGTGCCAGGGCAATGATGAATGAGAATCTACCCCCAGATCCAAGCATCCTGAGCAACTCTTGATTATCCATATTGAGTCAAATGGTAGGCATTTCCTATCACCTATTTCCATTCAACAAGAGCACTACATTCATTTAGCTAAACGGATTCCAAAGAGTAGAACTGCATTGACCATGACTAATTTCAAAATGCTTTTTATTATTATTATTTTTTAGACAGTCTCACTTTGTCGCCCAGGCCGGAGTGCAGTGGTGCGATCTCAGATCAGTGTACCATTTGCCTCCTGGGCTCAAGCGATTCTCCTGCCTCAGCCTCCCAAGTAGCTGGGATTACAGGCACCTGCCACCATGCCCGGCTAATTTTTGTAATTTTAGTAGAGACAGGGTTTCACCATGTTGCCCAGGCTGGTTTCGAACTCCTGACCTCAGGTGATCCGCCTGCCTCGGCCTCCCAAAGTGCTGGGATTACAGGCTTGAGCCCCCGCGCCCAGCCATCAAAATGCTTTTTATTTCTGCATATGTTGAATACTTTTTACAATTTAAAAAAATGATCTGTTTTGAAGGCAAAATTGCAAATCTTGAAATTAAGAAGGCAAAAATGTAAAGGAGTCAAAACTATAAATCCAGTATTTGGGAAGTGAAGACTGGAAGCTAATTTGCATTAAATTCACAAACTTTTATACTCTTTCTGTATATACATTTTTTTTCTTTAAAAAACAACTATGGATCAGAATAGCCACATTTGGAACACTTTTTGTTATCAGTCAATATTTTTAGATAGTTAGAACCTGGTCCTAAGCCTAAAAGTGGGCTTGATTCTGCAGTAAATCTTTTACAACTGCCTCGACACACAGAAACCTTTTTAAAAATAGACACTCCCCGAAGTCCTTTGTTCGCGTGGTCACACACTGATGCTTAGATGTGCCAGTAATCTAATATGGCCACAGTAGTCTTGATGACCAAAGTCCTTTTTTTCCATCTTTAGAAAACTACATGGGAACAAACAGATCGAACAGTTCTGAAGCTACTGTGTGTGTGAATGAACACTCTTTTGCTTTATTCCAGAATGCTGTACATCTATTTTGGATTGTATATTGTGTTTGTGTATTTACGCTTTGATTCATAGTAACTTCTTATGGAATTGATTTGCATTGAACACAAACTGTAAATAAAAAGAAATGGCTGAAAGAGCAAAAAAAAAAAAAATGATGTTTTCTACTCACTTTCGCTGCAAAGCTAAAACTACTATTTTTTTAAAAGTCCACATTTTAAAAAAATTATGTCCAATTCTCACTAAAACCTCAAACATTGCTATCATTAATGAAGTTCAAAGAATTCACTTGTCCAAGGTTAAAAAAAAAAAAAAAGGATTTGAAGAAAGATTCAAACCTAGCTCTGTCTGAAATCCTTTCCAAAGAGAGAGGTGCCAGTATTTATTATGTGCCAAACACCATGGTAAACACTTTTCATGTGCCATCTTATTTATTTTTCACAAAAGACAATGAGGTTGTTCCCACTAATACCCTAATCCTACAGATGAGAAAGCCAAAGCTTATAAAGATTGAAATGTCAAATCACAGAGCTATCACTAATTTTAAACCCTGGTCTCTCTAAAGCCACACTGCTATCCTTCTTTGTTTAAGGTGATCCTAAAAGTCAAAATAAGATCTATATTACTTCTAGGGAATCAAGAAATAAGATGAAGAATAGTTTTAAGTATTTGCATGCTAACTAAATTCTGTGTATTTATAAGCCCTCTGTGGGGAAAAAAGAGACAGGCAGTAGATGGTAGGGGGTGGAGATTAATCAACTCTAAGGCTATGAGATTTGGTGTAACAAAGGGTTTCAAAGTTTGTGACACTTGAAAAAAAAAAAGCAAAGAAATCATGAAAATTCAGAAACCTCTTAGTACCTTTCCATAAAGATTATTTAAGAATGGCCTAATACTATTGCTTTTCTATATTTATTTATTTATTTGAGACATAGTTTCACTCTTCTGCCCAGGCTGGAGTGCAGCAGCATGATCTCGGCTCACTGAAACTTCTGCCTCCCAGGTTCAAATGATTCTTGTGCCTCAACCTCTCAAGTAGCTGGGTTTACAGACGCACACCACCACGCCCAGCTAATTTTGTATTTTTAGTAGAGACGGGGTTTCGCCATGTTGGCCAAGCTGGTCTTGAACTCCTGACCTCAAGTGATCTGCCTACCTCGACCTCCCAAAGTGCTGGGATTACAGGCGTGAGCCACCACACCCAGCCCATATTATTGCTTTTCTACATTAGTGAACAGATGGTCCCCCCGAAGAAAAACGTAATACATATTATGAAATGATTTTATTTTTACATTACAATGTAATCATCGTCTCAAAGAAAATTCTCTAGGATAAAAAATACTGTGAAATAAAGAAAATGTCATTAGGAAAACAATTTGTCTTAAATTAGCATCGCTGTATGGAATCATATCTACTTACATAGAAAAAAAGAATGACAAAAAGGGCTAAGGTAAGGCAAAGATTTGAGTCTTAACTGTACTCTCCAATGGAACAGAATTTCATCTGCGAAGTAAACAGTACTAAAATAATTTTTCAAATTGCAGATGTAATTTCACATAACCAAACCAGAAGAGGTTAAAGAACATTCTATTTGATGTGGATATACAATAGCTACAATTCAGTAAGTTCTACAACAGCATCTGTACTGGGTCAAGTACACTGCCACACATCTGTTCCTGTGCCACTGCCAGCCAATTCACTCTACATCCAACTGCAATATGAAGTAAGAAAGACAATTCCTGGGACTGTGAGCATGGAGATGGAAAGATTTTGACTCATGGATCAGGAACTTCCATTTGAACCAATTACCAACAAAGCAGACTTAATACCTGTATAAAAATATCATGAATCCATATGTCAAAGTCTCTTGAAGACATATTCCTGGGATTCAAAAGCAGAAAATGTATTTCACGAATTCAGGCTCCAAACGTTCTGAATAAGCTCTGTTTCTTTTGCTCAGAGACTAAACAATGGCTTCTCCTTAAAAGTTTCTTTTGAAGGACAACCAACCCAAAATAGCTTTAACACATTACTCCACAGTTTATCCTCCTTTTCCAATCTTTCACACTCTCAAAATGTTACTCTGACACATGTTTACTTACACCATTTAATGCAGACCGAACCCGTGACTCATTAGCACAGATGTCACAATGCCACCTGATGCACTGCTGCAGACTTCCTGCAGCTCATTTACAATACAGAGGGATGCAGAGGAAATGTTTCTTAGGAGGCAGATGACAGGAAATGTTTTGACTTTTGGAAAGAAGGGATGAAGGAGGTACAAGGAAAGAGAAAAGCAGCCACCTGGCACATACTTACATTGGTCAGGGGGGCATGTGCAAACATAGAAAATCCTTCAAAGATATACTCGTGATCATCGTATTCTATAACAGTTGGCCTGTCAGTCTAAAAGCAAACAGAAACACGAACCCCAAATTAAATAAATGACATGAGTTGCATATGCATAAATCCATCAGGACACAAAGTAACCAACAGAACATAAGGACTTCCTTTCAGACACCAGGGACAACTTTATACAAAGTTTAATTTTACATGAAATTATCTGGCTTCAGATAGTAAGTATATTTATGTACTTAGACAATGAATGATGTAATATTATGGGTTCATTAATAAACAAAAGGCTATATTAAGCTTCATTTTCTGGGAACTTGTTTATTTAATCTCACAATACTACCAGTTCTGTTCTTAATGAACTATGTTTCTGAACTAACAGAAGTCCTAACAGGAGCAAGTTAATAACACAGCTGACTCAAATGCAAAGTGGAAAAAGACTCAGCATCATAAAGTGGAGACTAGCAACAGCCTAGAAGTCTCTCAAAGGCCTCTGGGTGCCAGAAGGTCAACCCCTCATAGCTCTATTCCCAGCCTCTCCAAGAAGTCAACCAACCAAACACTGCAACAAATCAATTCCCACACAAGTTCCAAGGCCTTAATTCCCTGAAAATTGGATTTGTAACTAAATAATACATATATCAATCTAAGCATGAAGGCCTCTATTCCTTATGCCATTCTTATAACCCAACATTTTGTGTGTGTGTGTGTGTGTGTGTGTGTGTGTGTGCGTGCGTGTGCGTGTGTGTGTGTGTGTTTGAGATGAAGTCTCACTCTCTTCCCCAGGCTGGAGTGCAGTGGCATGATCTTGGCTCACTACAGACTGCCTCCCAGCTTCCAACAATTATCATGCCTCAGCCTCCTAAGTAGCTGCTGGGATTACAGGCGTGCACCACTATGCCAGGCTAATTTTTGTATTTTAGTAGAGATGGGGTTTCACCATCCCTACTAGGCTGGTCTCAAACTCCTGACTTCAGGTGATCCACTCGCCTCAGCCTCCCAAAGTGCTGGGATTACAAGCATGAGCCACCAGGCCCAGCCATTTTTAACCTTAAATGCTAAACATGGCAGTAATTATTAAGACTGATGACCTATAAGACATATTTCTAACACAGATATTAGATTTCATTCGTTTAAACATTATCTATTAAGAACAACTTGGAAAGAGGGGGAGCAAAAGAATATCGAAATATCTATTATTTGTTTTGCCAATATTATTGTTAATTTATATTTGAAAAACTTCACAAAGATGGTCTAAATTAAATAAAAGGAAAAGAAAGCCAGGCACAGTGGCACATGCCTGTAATCCCAGCTACTTGGGAGGGTGAGGCAAGAGGATCACTTGAGACCGGAGTTCAAATTCAGCCTGGGCAACAAAGTGAGATCTCACCTCTGAAAAAAGAAAAAAATAATGAGCAAAAATGGTACAGCCACTTTGGAAACAGTTTGGCATTTCTTCAAAAAATATTTTTTTTTTCGAGACAGTCTCACACTGTCGCCCAGGCTGGAGTAAAGTGGTGCGATCTCGGCTCTGCCTCCTGGGTTCATGCCATTCTCCTGCCTCAGCCTCCCGAGTAGCTGGGACTACAGGTGCCCGCCACCATGCCCGGCTAATTTTTTGTATTTTTAGTAGAGACGGAGTTTCACCGTGGCACCCGCCACCACGCCTGGCTAATTTTTTGTATTTTTAGTAGAGACGGGGTTTCACCGTGTTAGCCAGGACGGTCTCGATCTCCTGACCTGTGATCCGCCCACCTCGGCCTCCCAAAGTGCTGGTATTACAGGCGTGAGCCACCACGCCCGGCCACCATTCACTAATTTTCAAGAAATGTGGAGGTGTTCTATATTTTCTTCCCACTCCATAGCTCCAACATTGTTGGCTATTATGAATTTGGCTATTAAGTGATGCCAACAATATTTAATGAAAAAAAGATATAGCAGTATAGTGAAGAGGAAGCTGAAAGAAACGTCATCGTGAAAAAGGCCAATTTCTCAACATAAAAATAAAATATTTTTCAAAGTAAGAACATTTGAGAACAGAATCAATAACTTTAGCCTATTCACATTTTACTCTATCTACATTTTAAACGATATGCATGTGATTCTTTAGAAACTTACTAAAAAGTTCGTAGGCGGGGAGACTGTGATCCGGTAGTGGAAAAGTCTGCCAGCATTGTTGGTCATAGGACGACAGGGCTTGATGGCCTGAGGGGAAAAAAACGAAAATCAGTTTACAAGTAAAGCAAGAGTACTTTTACTTAAAAATATATTGTATTTCCTAGATTCACATCTAACAAAAGAGGTTTTATGTCTGTTCCTTCACAGACTGGTAGGAAAGAACAGTATTGGCTTTGCCATACCTAGACCAATAAAAAAGGGCTGGCCAGTCTCCAGCTCTCAGCCGCTTCCTCAGGTGCTGGTGAAGCAAGGATGACCAACAAGGCTGCAAATGTCTGAGGTTTTGGGGCCTCCAAAATACCATGAACTTGGTAAATGAGCAATTCTCATCCATGAGGGTACCAGGGGGACACCCACTGGACTGCTAGTACACATAGGTGGCCTTGATGAAGACTTGGTGTTCTTCCATCTGGGTCGGTGGGTGAGCAGGCCACGTCAGTTGTAAGGAGGGTCTGAAGGAACTCATGAGGCTTGCCAGAGATGGGCCCATTTGGGAGTCCCCTTTATTGCAGCTGCCAGTAGAAGTAGCTCTGCCCTTGTTGCAGACAGCTGGACAGGGTCTTGTCCTGTGGGTGATGGGCCTGGGGAGGCCAAGGAGAGCGATGCCAGGTGTCTGAACCTCTGGCTACAAGGTGCCAAGTTGGGGCCGGGAGAGGTGTGAGCTGCATGCAGCTGGAAACACTTGGTTGGGAGGTTGTGTCTTGGCATTTTCCAGCATGGCAAGGGCCCACAAAGCCTGATTAACTTCGGAGACCAAGAGAGCTCGTTTGGCCTGTGATGGGACTCACCTTAAAAACAACTGTAAAGTAGGGCCAGGCACAGTGGTTCATACCTGTAATCATAGCACTTTAGGAGGCCAAGGTGGGAGGATTGCTTAAGCCCAGGAGTTCAAGACCAGCCTGGGCAAGAAGGCAAAACCCTGTCTTTACAAAAATTAGCCTGGTGTGGTGGTGCATGCCTGTGGTCCCAGCTACTCAGGAGGTTGAGGCAGGAGATCACTTGAGCCCAGGAGGCAGAAGTTGCAGTGAGCCAAGATTGCACAACTGCACTCCAGCCTGGGTGACAGAGGGAAACCTTGTCTCAAAACAAAAACAAAAAGAAAACCATAAACATCTGGCTGCAAGGTGGCCTATACAGGGCTCTCCCAGCGGTGCCCCAGTCCCATGGAGGTGGCAGCTGCATAAACCCACTGAAACATGCTTAAATGTTCCTTCCTGAACTTTACACCAGCTACTTTCAGCCCCTGATGGGGACGTTCATGCTGAGGTGTGCTATTCTCCAAGCCATAAACAGCCACTGCAGCAGAGGACAGGGACAGCTTATGGCTGGCTGCCTGCTCTATGCCCACAGCCCCATCAAGTTGTGCTCCCTGGATAACCTTGACTGGGTGTTGAAGTCATGAGAGATCTTACCATCTTTGGAGATAGCTACCGACTGTTACATTTTTCAGTCTGTGAGTTACAGTCCAGTTCCTGTGTGATACACACAGTACAGCCAGTGACAACTTTCTCACTGAGTCCCTGCATCAGGTCTTTGAGAAGGCTCTAAATTTCTGTCCTTGACAAAGGGTGAACCTCTTTGCAGACTTCCATGGTGTCTGAGGCATGCCTCCTCATCTCAGCAGGTTGTGGAGGTGACAGCCACTGTCCTAACCATGACCCAGGTGGTGACTGGTAATGCCTGTAGTGCAACCAATGGTAACCCTGTGCACTCGGGATCATCATTCCACAGCTTGAAGGCCTACGGATCAGCCAGGCCAAGTGATGCGACTCTGAGCTGAGCCCATGTGACTGGGGTACGTGGCACCCAGCAGGCATCTGAGGGTAGAGCACATCCCTGGAGAAGCTGCGCAGTCCCATCAGGAGTGCAGAGAGGATAATGTGCCCTTCAGTGATTGTACAGACTTGCAGGGGATCATCTTCTAATTCCCCCACTGGCAGACAACAACAGAGAGGCTTTCTGCAGATAAACCTGACCTAAGACTTCCTGGCCTATGGTGTCACAATCCCAGGATCCTTCAGGCCGAGGTGCTCCTCTGGCACAGCAAGGGCTGGAGACACGCCAGCCGGCAGTCAGCTCTTGAAGCCAAGGGCATCCCTGACATCCAGACAGTCCTCCTCCACTTGGGAGCCTGTCCCCCCTTACTATGGGCCTGGAAGGATCTTAAGAATAATTTTGGCATGTGCCTGGTGGCAATTTCCATAACAGAGGTACAAAGTGCACACAGAAGGTAGCAATTGGCCAGAAAGCAGAATAAAAACTGCCAGTCCTACTGTGGAACAGTCCATAGGGCTCACCCAATAGCTGGATCAGAGATAGCTCCCATTCACTCTCTCATGAGTCTCTCATAGAAATGAGTGCCATTACTCACCTGCTTATGCAAATCCCATCACCATCCCCAGCTGTCGTGGTGGTGGCTGGGGTGTTTTGAGTGGACCTAATTAACCAGCTCTTTCAGGAGGGACTTCTCCCTTTCCATCTGATTCTCCTCAAAGATAAGTCTTAGTCACCAACCGATGCTCAAGCAGTTTATTCTGCTTATTCTCTTACAAGACGGACAGCAGACGCAAGCCAGATATAGCCAGGGACTTAGATGACCAAGTCACCAGGAGGGTCTTCATCCGGAGACCATTCTCAAGTTTGGAGGATCCTTCTCCTTTGCTTATACCTGTATTCAGTCCAGGTCAGTTACCAGGTGTCTCTTTTCTAAAAGGAGTTTAAACTATTCTTGTAAGGGGAAACTTTGTTTTAAGACTTATGAAAGCTGCATCTGTGACTAGGTGGCCTTGTCTCCTGGAAATCTCCAGGCTAGGTTGTAGACTGCTGACACAGTCTGACACGGACAACACTGCTGACATGGAGTATCAGCCCTGTGAGACACCTGAATGAAGTTATGGCTACCCTTAATCTTACAGCCACAATATGCCACTTACAGTATACTCCAGAGGGGGTTCAGACTACAAGATTTAAGGATCTTTCTAGATCTAGAATCCTATGACCATCTTCCTTTTACTTGTAAAATAACACAATAACTGACCTTTGGTTATACTTATGAATAAACTGAAAAAAAAAACTGGGGAAATTAATCTGAGAACTAACAGCAGTGAGTGTTAATAGGAAATTTAAAAAGCTAGAAGGAATAAATATGCTGAGTAAAAATCGAAAAGGTCAGAAATGAAGAAAGCATGAGAGGTGGTGGAACAGTATATGCATGGATCTTAAGACGGGAAAAGGCTGGCCAGGCACGGTGGCTCATGCCTGTAATCCCAGCACTTTGGGAGGCCAAGGTGGGCAGATCGCCTGAGGTCGGGAGTTCAAGACCAGCCTGACCAACATGGAGAAACCCCATCTCTACTAAAAATACAAAATTAGCCAGGCGTGGTGATGCATGCCTGCAATCCCAGCTACTTGGGAGGCTGAGGCAGGAGAATCACTTGAACCCGGGAGGTGGAGATTGCGGTGAGCCGAAATCACACCATTTCACTCCAGCCCAGGCAACAAGACAAAACTCTGTATCAAAAAAAAAAGACGGGAAAAGGCAAACAAAGCCAGCACAAGAAGTGTGCTGTGACAGCATCAGTTGTGATGGCATCATTGGGTGCACCTGTGATAGACATGGGGCTGTGCCACGCAGACCCAAGTTCAAGGAGGGACTTGCTGCCTGGCTGTGGAGGGCACAGACAGCAGGGAGCTTCCAGCTATAAGCTCCTTCAGGATCTCTCTCCACTGCAGATCTCCGTCCTCTGACCTCAGGCACGGTCCACATCAGGTACTGAGCAAGGCAGAGGTATAAAGGCCCAGCCATTTCAGCCCAACTCAAACGGGCAATATGCATTCCACAGATCACCCCCAGGCTGAATGCAGCTTTGGTGGGCCTCACTCACAGTTCAGCCAATCCTTCTGTCCAATCCTGCTTCCACCCTCTTCCTTTCACAGGTGTTGATTCCTAATAAACATCATGCACCCAAAACTCCATCTTAGCATCCGCTTCTAGAGAACCCTAGATGAGGCTGTTGGTACTAGGAGTGACCCAATAAAACAGCAAATAAGATGGTGTTTTGAAGCTCAATCACCTCCCAACAAGCAATGAAGACGCCATCACTGGTGGTAAGTGGAACACAGACAGCCCCTGGCACCAGATGGCAGGGCAACTAAACTTTAAAGATGGTGAATTAGAAGCTGTACACTGGAAGCAAGCCAAACACCCAGGTGTTTAAGACTGTGGAGAAAATGGTAGCTATAAGAACAATGGCTATGATCCTTCAGGGATGGATGGCTGTCGCTAAGCACCAGTGATGCTCCACCATAGTCCCCAAACCTTAGTTTGCCCAGAAATCACCTGGAGGGCTGGTTAAATCTCAGACTGCTTGTTCCCCACTCCCAGTTTCTGATTCAGTGGCTGGGATGGGCTGAGAATCTGCCTTTCTAACAAGTTCCCAGGTGAAGCTTGTATGAGTCTCAGTTGGGAGCCTTCACTTAGAGAACCACTACACTACAGAAGTATAATAGCAGAGGAGGAGAAAAGACAATTAGAAACCAGATGTGAAAGCCAGAAGAAACTCTCACTACCTACAGTGGGAGGTCACAGCAAGGCAGGACCAAGCCTAAGGCTTACCTGTGAGAGT
This sequence comes from Gorilla gorilla gorilla, assembly GCF_029281585.2. Classification (NCBI taxonomy): domain Eukaryota; kingdom Metazoa; phylum Chordata; class Mammalia; order Primates; family Hominidae; genus Gorilla; species Gorilla gorilla. The sequence goes on from NC_073243.2 coordinate 77,101,534, forward strand.
GGCCAAGACTCAAAGAAAATTAGCCACAGTCAGGGCCCAGGAAACCTGAAAAGGGGACATTTATGTTTTGACTCCCCAGATTCCTCTAAATCATCTGACTGCAGACATGGCACATCCCTCCCAATTAAGAGCAACCACTCACTTGTGCCAGAAGACAATGGAAGAACCTGCAAGGCAACACTATCCCCCTTCACACACCCCTCAACCAGTCTCCCCTCCTGGCCAATACCTATAATTGGGGTCATTTCAGGGCCCCACCTGGGGAGGTGCTGGAAGGAAACAGATTATATTTCAAAAGAATTGCAGGAACTAACTAGCATGTGGCAACAGCCAGAGATGTCTGCAGAGGACCTGATGATGAGAGCGCTTGATCAACAGGGCCAGAACATAAAATTGTTTAGGGAAGAGTAGATTGACTTGGGAGCACTCAGAATACAACACCACCAGGGTATGTTGAGAACTCCCTACTAGCATGGCTCCTAAAAGCATGAAGAAGCAACGGCCCACGCTGAGCAAAGCTGAAATACCAGAATTGCCGTGGTAGACAGTGGAGGAAGGAATTCAAGGACTCAAGGAAGTTAGAATGGATAAAGTATCTACAGCTGGAAAATATGCCAAATAATCATGTTGCATGGGAAGCCCCAGAGGACACACCAAAACAAATGTGCAGGTGACAGGAGCACAAACATCATCAGGAAGATCAGTGGTAGCCTCCTCTGCAGGCCAGGGCTGACTACAAAAGTGGTCAGAGAGCAGAGCTCGCCAGCAGTAATAGGGATGACAGAATCCTGAAACAAGAGATGCCAGGTGATAGGACTAAGTGCTGGAAGCCAGGCCAAAGTGGCAGCCAAGGGGGTCTGACCCACAAAGAGTCATGGAAATAGTTAATAGAACATGGTGTCCTTCGGTACAAAATAAGTGGGTAACCAATAAGAGTACTACTTAGGTTGTACGAACATAAGAAACCAAGAATGGATAACCAAGACACTGAAGGCAGGTCATTCCAATAAATAGTCACACTATTCCTTGCCCAGTTCCAGACGTGATCATGTTTTTTGGACTGAAATCCACCGACTGAAGAGGTGGCCAGATCCCAGGAGGAAGGATCCTGTAACAAAATAACAGCCCTGTCATTCCCTAAAGGGGCTTATGGCCATTTACCTGGGGAGCTGTACACTGGGAAAAGAGGAATAGCAGACAGTTCAAGCCATGTTAGATGCAGTATCTGAATCATCATTGATACTTGGAGACTGGATACATCACTGTGGTGCCCCAGTTAGAGTAGAGAATATGAGGCCAAGGTAATAAATGGATCTTGGTCAAGGTCTGACTCACAGTGGGTCTACTGAATCACAGATCTACCCAGTGGTCCTTTCCCTGGTCCTTGAATGTACCACTAGAATTGACATTCTTGGCAGACCCAACGTGCTACTCGACACTGGGTCCTTGACATGTGGAATAAGAGCTATCCTAATGGGAAAGCCAAGCAGAAACGAAATTACCACCAGCCCCGTCAACCCAGGCATCAAAACCAATATTGCACTGCGGGGATGGAAGAGGTCAGTGCCACCCTTAAGGATCTGAAGGATATAGGAGAGATGGTACCGGTCCTATCTCCGATTAATTCACCTGTCTGGCCCCTGAAGACCTGAAGGATGACTGCAAACTACCACAAACTCAACCAAGCAGGAGCTCTGACTGTAGCTGCCGGGCCAGGTGTTGTAGTTTAGCTAGAGCAGATATAAAGTACATGGCAACTGATTTGGTGAATGGGTTATTTTCTATCCCAATCAGAAATGAGGATCAGAATGGTTCACAGACATTTATAGTTATAGTTTTGCCCCAGTGCTCCCACCCACTCATAATACCAAAGAGCTCCCGACGGTCGGGGCATGAGGCAGAACCTCACACTGCTCCATTACACCTCTGACATTATGATGATCAGGCTAGAGACCTTGGTAAAATGCATGCACCGCAGTGGATGTGAGATAAACCCTACAAAGATTCAGGGGCCTGCCGCAGCCACACAATTTTTAGGAGTCCAGTGGTCTGGGGAATGCCAAGACATCCCCTCCAAAGTAAAAGACAATTATTGTATCTTCCACCTCCTACAATGAAGAAAGCACAACACCTAGTGGGCCTTTTCAGGCTCAGGAGGCAAAAGAATGCACATTTAGAAACACTGTTCCAACCTGCTTACAGAGTGGCGCAAACAGCATCAACAGCTGCCCACACTGAGGACAGCCCATGTGAGAAACGGCCTCAGCTGTTCCAGGCTAGAGTACAAGCAGCCCTGCTGCTGGGGCCATATGTTTCGGCAGATCCTATAATGTTGGTGGGAAAAGTTGCCAAAAGGAATCCGTTGCAGGCCACATTGGGAGAATCACAATGCTGGTCCCTGACGTTCTGGAGCAAGACCTGCCATCTATAGTGAAGAATTATGTGCCTTTGAAAAAATACTCCAGATGTGCTACTGGGCCCTGATAGATATGTAAGGCCTGGCCAAGAGATACCAGATACCCATGTGGCCAGAACCACCCATCATAGGCTAAATTCTGTCAATCCCACCAGGCAATACAGCATCAGCAACAATCCATCATAAGGCAGGAGTGGTACTGCCAGAGTCAAGCATACCCAGGAGCCAAGAGCACAAACAAGCTGCCTGGGCAGATGGCCCGGATCCCCACAGCTCCACCACTGTTGCACCAGCTCCCCTCCCTCAGCTGATGACTAAGGATGTATGGATGAAAGCAGAGGAAAAAGCCCAAGCTTGGTTTACAAATGGGTCAGTTGGCAAGAGTGGGTGAGCCGAAAACAGACGGCACTACAGCCTCACTCTGGGATGGCTCTGAGAGATAGCGCTGTGGGGAAATCTCTCCCAGTGGGTGGAGTTTCAGGCAGTGTACCTGGTCATCCACTTTGTGTGGAAAGAGAAGTGGCCTGAAGTTAGAATATAGATGGACTCCTGATCAGAAGCAAGTGACCATGCTTGCTGGTCAGGGGCCTAGAAGAAAAAAGATTGGAAGATGATGGATGAGAAGGTCTTGGGGTAGAGACTTGAAGGTGGACAAATGGAAGGGAGCATGACGAGCTCTATCTCACACATGGAGGTCCATCAGACAGCAGCCACCATGGAAGAGGTACCAAGGTACCAAGCAGACAAAATGACTGGGGCAGTTGGTGTCAGCCGCCCTCTGTCCTTAGCCACCCCAGAGCAACAGGAGGGGCACATGAATGAAGTGACCACAGTAGCAGAGAGGAGGCTTCACATGAGCCCAACAGCATGGACCCCACTTATCAAGGCTAAGCTATATAATTAAGCTAACTTCCACTGCCAAACATCCAACTAGCCAGATACAATGACTCATGCTGAGCCCCCAAAATGGGACCATTCCTCCAGGAGACCAAACTGTCACCTGCCTTTCCTGCCTACAGGTCCCTAGCTGGCACCACTGCCCATCTAGTCTCCCTTCAAGGAAGGGCCTGCTGTCCAAATGTGCACTGTGTAGTCAGCACACAGCCTGTAGCTATTGACTCCTTCAGGGTCAACCTCAGCTGCAGAGCCCCCTCTCCCAAGGTTGTGCCCTTCCTGGGGTACTTTGCTCTGGGGACTGAGAGAGGTGGGGGTATGACAGCCATTCCAGCACAACACACAAAAATTCTGACAAGCCAGGCCTGATCAGACCCACATCACAGGTGAATAGTTCCCACCTCTGCTCTTTTCCTGTCACAGGTGTTGGTCCCTCGTCAACATCTCAGAGCTCCCAACCTGAGGCATGTGCACAAACGCTCACAAGATGCCACCTTGTCCCACAATTCCTCGCTACACTTGCCAACTTTCAAAGACAAATGAGCAGAAGTGATGCAAGTATCTCAAATTATCAGGCACCATCTCATAGTCTTTATTCCCATTATTGTTGAGCCCTCAAACAAGTTTTAAATAGAAATTAAGGTTTTACGTATACTATGTTTAAATATAATGTGCTGAATTATAAAGTGAGGAGCTTGTGATTAATAAAAATAGCTTATAAAAATAAAAGATAAAGGGAACAAATGAGGGACAATAATTGAAAGGGATAGTTATAGATGACTCTGCAATGTAAAAGTGTTCTACCTATTCAGTTAAACTTATTTAGAGGGTCCCTGATAAACCAAGGGCGGAGACGCAGGTAAAATAGTCAATATATATTCAGTTTGGTGGAAAGGACAGACTAACAGAGAGAGAAGACATGCACTTCAAAGCACTTTACTAAGAGCGTCGCTCCAGGGCCATTCATAGCCACTTATGATGAAACATAAAACTATAATATGTACAGCTGAAGAATACTTAAAATGGGAAACACATATCAAACACACCATGCCTATTTTAAATAATAAAACGACTAAAACTTTTGTTAAAGTTTCCTTGAGAACATTCCCCACTGCGCCCCCAAAACCCAAGTGCTTTCCTCTGCAATTATCAGTAACAGAGACTATTAGGGAATATGAAGAGAATTTTAATGGTATTATTTCATTTATGGGGGAAAGAACAGCAACAACATCTGTCTACTTCTGGCTTCTCGGCATTTACAAACATAATAACCCAAACCAGTTACCTCTTCTCCAGGATAAATGCTGTGCCTAATTCCTGTGCGTCTTGCCTTTGCGCTGCATTTGCAGAGTGGTCCATCATTCATCTGTCAGAAACACAATGTAATTCGTTTTTATTGGAGGGAAAAATCCACACCATGCACAGTGATGCCTCCGAAAATGTGTGGGTTTTAATGTCATGAGCGCTGAAACTCTGAGAGGCTGTCACGGTTAGAAGATTAAACGGATGTTCCAAAACCAATAAAGCTGCAAACTGTCTATATTGTCTGATAAAGGGAAACCATGTGACGACACTGCATTCCTGAGTTATTTGTGCAGCCAAGCAGAAAATATCAATGTCAGCACACTGTTTGCCCCCATCTTCTTCTACCAATTCCCAGGACACTTTTGTTTCCCTATTTCTTATCTCAAGAAAAATGACTCTTTCACAAAAGCAAATTTTATATCCTGGAGGAACACATAGAGTGTTTTGAAGGTGACCTGCGGATTCAATGTTTCAAAAAGAGAAACTGTAAGGTACCTCACTAGCAGAGAGAAGAAAATGCTACTAAAGCCAGAAAAACTTCCCACACTGCTCAGGTTAGATTACATCTCTTTCCCTGAATTTGTTTTAGTGCCACGAACTCCGCCCACAAGGCTCCATAGGCAAGCAATTCTTCAAAACCTCTGGAACGGATGAGTGCCAAGCATGGGGATGATAAAGAGCACCGGGTCCGTGTGCTCAATGAATATCTGTTCTAGACAGGAGAACAACATATATATGATGTGCTTCATAATTTAAAAGAAAAAAAAATCACTCAAAAGTAGGTAATGCTGGGGCGTCAAACAGATGAGATGGACAAGAAAACAAAATGGCTGCTCCACAAGAGGCACCAGCACGCATGAGAAAAGGAGAGAAGGCAGAAAGTCCACATCATGCTCTGGGCCACAAGACCCATCTAAATAAAATGGACCATTTATGTGGGGGAGAAGATCAAAAGAAGCAGAACTAAGATCAAAATCTGAAGGGCCTCACAAGCCAGGTTCATGAGTTCCTCTGGTATAGATGGTAATACTGAATCAAAAACAAGACCAGAGCTCAGATAGGGAAAATGAATTTCCATTTCCCTTTTTTTGTAATAATTTAAAAATATAGGCTGGTCAGAGTGTAATGGTTTTTACAAGTAATTGATCACAGCCAGTTACAGATTTCTTCGTTTCTTCTCCACTCCCACTGCTTCTTCACTTGACTAGCCTTAAAAGAAAAAATATACATATACATATATACACACACATATTTCTTTAAAGTTATTGAGATTTATAACTCATTATGTCCAATTAAAATATAAAAGTCAATAAGACTTTTTGAAAAAAAAAGTATTAAAGTAAAAAGCTATACCTTTCTTTAGCCTCTTGGGAAATCTAAAGATCCAGGTGGTACAGCAGAGGAATAATATCGCTACCAAAAAGAAATATTATGTTAAGATATTATCTAAAGTAACAGCTGGCAAATAAGAGATGTAACAGGATGTCATCAAAAGTTATAACACAGCTGTGCGCAGTGGCACACGCCTGTAATCCCAGCACTTTGGGAGGCTGAGGCGGACGGATCACCTGAGGTCAAGAGTTCGAGACCAGCCTGGCCAACATGGCAAAACCCCATCTCTACTAAAAAATACAAAAATTAACTGGGCGTGCTGGTGGGCGCCTGTAATCCCAGCTACTCATGAGGCTGAGGCAGGGAGAATTGCTTGAACCAGGTATGCAGAGCTTGCAGCGAGCTGAGATTGTGCCACTGCACTCCAGCCTGGGCGACAGAGCGAGACCCCGTCTCAAAACAAAAAAAAAACTTATAACACACTCCCAAGGCCGGGTGCAATAGCTCATGCCTGTAATCCCAGCACTTTGGGAGGCCGAGGCAGGCAGATCACTTGAGGTCAGGAGTTCGAGACCAGCCTAGCCAACAGGGTGAAACCTCATCTCTACTAAAAATACAAAAATTAGCTGGGCGTGGTGGTGCAAGCCTGTAGTCACAGCCACTGGGGAGGCTAAGGCAGGAGAATCGCTTGAACCTGGGAGGTGGAAGTTACAGTGAGCTGAGATTACACCACTGCACTCCAACTCCAGCCTGGGCAACAGAGCAGGAGTTTTTTTGAGACTCCGTCTCAAAAAAAAAAAGACAAAAAAAAAGTTATAACACACTCTTAATGCCAGTCATGACTTGTTGTGATGAAAAATATAAAAAATTAACTTAGTGCTCACGGATCTCCAGGGAAGCAGAGACATCCTACATGCTTGCCTTTTACCAAGGTCTGGGATCCTACATATTCAGCCCTTCACAAGGCTCAACTATACAGAGGACACAAAACCAATAACACTAAGCAGCATTAGAAAGACTGTTTACAAAGCACTGTTGAATTTCTGATAGAAACAGGTATCCACGGAAATCAGTGTAGAGGCTTCTTGTGAAACAGGAAACAACAGTCAAGTAAAAAGACCAGAGGGCCAGGCGCAGTGGCTCATGCCCGTAATCCCAACACTTTGGGAGGCTGAGGCAGGAGGACTGCTTGAGCCTAGGAGTTTGAGACCAGCCTGGGCAACATAGCGAGACCTCATCTCTACAAATAATTTTTTAAAACTAGCTAGGCAGGCCAGGCGCAGTGGCTCACGCCTGTAATCCCAGCACTTTGCCAGGCTGAGCCAGGTGGATCACCTGAGGTCGGGAGTTCGAGACCAGCCTGATCAACATGGAGAAACCCTATCTCTACTAAAAATACAAAATTGGCCAGGCGTGGAGGCGCATGCCTATAATCCCAGCTACTCAGGAGGCTGAGGCAGGAGAATCACTTGAACCCGGGAGGCAGAGGTTGCGGTAAGCCAAGATCACGCCATTGCACTCAAGCCTAGGCAATAAGAGCAAAACTCTGTCTCAAAAAAAAAAAAAAAAAAAAAAACTAGCCAGGCATAGTGGGACGCCCCTATAGTCCTAGAGACTTGGGAGGCTGAAGCAGGTTTGGCCTGGGAAGTCAAGGTTCCAGTGAGCCATTATTGCGCCAGTGCACTCCAGCCGGGTCAACAGTGTGAGACCACGTCTCAAAAAAAAACAAAAAAACAAAAAAACCCATATATGGAGGCAGTTTATTTTAAGGGGGACAAAAATGTTCTAAAATTCAATTGTAGGGATAGTTGTGCAGCCCCATGAATATACTAAAAAATGCTGGATGATAAATTTGAAGTACAATTGTATCATATGTAAATTATAACTCAACAAAGCTGTTTAAAAAGAAAACCAAGTTTTAAAATGCATTGGCAGTTCTGCAAACATTTCTGCTCAATTCCAAGAGAGTAAAAGGAACACACAAAATACATTTCTGCCAGACGTTCTATAAAAAAAAGATGGATAGCTGTCATCTAACAAGAACCAGGAGAAAAGCATTTTAATTAATATAGAATGTTATAAATTTACTCACAAAATATAAATTTTAAATTATCTTTTTATAGATATGCCTTAGCTTCCTAACTTTACATGCATTAAAGATATAATTTTTGTATGTATATCTGTGTGACACAAATCTTTTTTAACAATGCTAATTTTATTATGTATTACTTCATATTAAGACAGTAATTAAAAATAAAAATAATTATGTCCACTTATTATGTTTTTAGCTCCAACATGCTTAACAAGGAAGAGAACTTGTGACTGTTACCAACTAAAAAAAAGAAATCTTATAGGACTTATTTACTATTTTGCAGCAAGATACCTTCCAGGTGAACTACTTCTAAAAAGACCACCAAGTTCTCTCTCCTCATCCTACCATGTGTCTCCTTCCATCTACTGCAATTTAATGAGGCAGGGCCATTACTCCTCTCCCCAACATGGAATTTACAAACATCATCAAAAATGATTCAAGGGACAGCTGCTCTGGTGCTTATGCTTTGGAAATAAACTGAAGCTGAAAAGAAATAGCTCTGAAGGACAAAACCCTGAGAGTAAAATTCAGTTTCAATACTAGGCAACATGTATCTTCTGAGCCCAGAGCAATAACCGTTATGTCTGGGTTTGCAACCTTCACAGCAAGGGCATAAAAACACGCACCTGGCCTGGATCGTTGTACCAAAGTTCATCATGAAGTCGGTCAGGGTGGGCCTTTTTGCGTTTGATTTCTGCAATAACATCAAAAACTTCAGAGTCTGAGCTGCTAGAACAGGTGCTGTCCTCATCAGACTCACACTCGGATTCACTGGAACTCTCTAACGGGTTGGGAGAAAAATACAGAAATTGATGGAATTAACAAACTGGTTTTTTTTTTTTTTCCTGAGTTGGAGTCTCGCTCTGTCACCCAGGCTGGAGTGCAGTGCGTGATCTCAGCTCACTGCAAACTCCGCCTCCCGAGTTCAAGTGATTCTCCTGCCTTAGCCTCCCGAGTAGCTGGGATTACAGGCGCCTGCCACTACACCCAGCTAATTTTTGTGTTTTTAGTAGAGACAGGATTTTGCCATGTTGACCAGGCTGGTCTCGAACTCCTGACCTCAGGTGAAACACCCGTCTTGGCCTCCTAAAGTGCTGGGATTATAGGCATGAGCCACCGCACCCGGCTGACAAACTGGTTTTTGTGGAGGCTTCCAAATGACCTAAACCTCTAAAGGTAAGAAGAGTTCTTTTCTTCTAGAAAATACTTAAAGGCCTGCTCTACACCAAATACTCTACTAAGCAACACCATAAAAAAAAATATAGCCCATAATGCTAAGTCACAATCTAGTTGGGGAAGCAAAGAAAATAAAGATCTTTAGAGAGAAAGTAAGACTTGATGAGCAATGTCAGATAAAATGAAAAACCATAGTAGTAGTACGTAGTTTAACACTTAAGCTATATAATGATCCATAAAAGGGCAGTTTCACTGGGATCCAGAAAGGCTGGTGAAAGGCTGGTGATAATTTCAAAGAAGGAGCACATGTGACCCAGGCACTGCGACGGGATGGGAGAAGCATGATAAGGAGAAGAAAAGAAAGGAATGAAGAGAGAGCATCGTAGGCAAAAGCGTGGAGCTAAGAACACAGTGGACTAGCTAGAGCGCGGGCCACACAGAAAAACACTGGGAGGTTAGGGGCTGGGAGTGCTGGGAATGCCACAGTGAAGGCTGGGAATGCAAGACCAAAGACTTGACATTTCTTTTCCCTCAATAACAGCAAGAGAAGATGTTAGTCCTTAAAGTGACTGAGTAAAAACAGACACAGACTTATGCTAACTGAAATAAGCCAGTCACAAAAAGACAAATACTACATGATTCCACATATATGAGATACCTGAGAGTCAAATTCATAGAGGAAGAAAGTAGCATAGTAGTAATAAGGGAACGGGGGAATTGGGGTCTGGGGAGTTATTCCTTAACAGGTCCAGAGTTTCATTTTATAAAAGGAAAACAGTTCTGGAGACTGGTTGCAAACAAGGTCATGTTGAACCCTATTGAACTGTATGCTTAAAAATAGTTAAGATGGTAAATTTTGTATTACTTATATTTTACCACAATTTGAAAAAAAAAAAAAAAGGCCTAGAAGTTAGATTAATCCTACATAGTGAGATTCCATCTCTACAAAAAGAAAAATAATTAATTTTTAAAATAAATTAATCCTATATGAGATTAACATAGTAGTAGCATAATAAAATCCAACATGGAGTTGTATTTACATGTACTGCATGAGATAGATGCTACTGTCTACTGTCATCCCTATTTTACAAATGGGAAAAATCTAAGAAGGAGATGAACCTGTGGCCCAAGGTCACATATCAAGTAGGTGGTGGAGCAGGGATTCAAACCCAGGCCATCCAACTCCCAACTCAGGTGTCTTTGCCCAGTATGGATAACTGCCTCTCAGCGTGTGGGATGTAATGGAGGTGGGCAGATGAGAGCCAGAGAGAACATGTAGCTAAATGCACACTGAATGTCTCATCAGTGCATGGCATTCTGTTAGGGGCTAAGGATACAAAGTGATAAAAAGCAATTTCCATTCTCAAAGATCTCACAACCTACTTGGAACCTCAGAACATACACATGAAAAAATAGACCACCTTATGAAAAAGCTATGCAAACTGTCTACACAAGTGGAGAGAAACCTTCAAACAGAGCTGGGCTATAGTCGCTGTTTCCCTCATCAAACCAGGCGCACCTGGCAAAGGAGAGGGCCAAGGAAGGACACCTGTCCTCATGAGAGGCAGGGGGCATGGGCTCCTGCTCTCAGAAAGATGCTGAACTCTTCCGAATGGACAACTCTCCAAGGGGCACCCTTGTTACCATGCCTTGCAAATGAGATCGCTGCTGTATTCTGCCAAATTAACTAAGGAAAAATACAATCAAAAAGAAGGAAGTTCTACTGCTATGTATCTTACTGACTGTAATTAAGAAAAATAAAATAAAAAAGAAGAAATCTCAATGTGGGACTCTCAAGGGTATTTCCCCAAAATTTAGGAATGAAGCTATAATCGCAAGGGTCTCAGGCTAGTTAGTGACTCTGACTCACCTAAATCTTCATCGAGCTTCGTCTTCGGAGGTTCCCACGGAGGCCGAGCAGCTTTGGCCTTTTCTTGCCTGCTCCCCAACTCCTCCTCAAATTTGTCATATAAGTCACGAAGCCTACTCGTTCCAACCACTGTAGAATCTCCCTTTTAAAAATAAAGGATCAATATTAGGAACTATATCAATAACGATCATATCAAAGATATGTAAGATCTCACAGGTAATCAAAGCATTTTTAACAGCAAGATGCTATTTTTCAACCCTCAATTTAACAAACATTTAAAAACAAAATGCTCAAGTACTGGCATACTCTGAATCAAACACACACTTATCGCTGACACAGTCTTCAGGTAAATGTGCCTTGCCAACATTCAGAAACATTAGAACAGGCCAGGCGTGCTTGTTCACGCCTGTAATCCTAGCAACTTTGGGAGGCAGAGGCAGGAGGATTGCTCCAGGCCAGGAGTTCAAGACCAGCCTGGGCAACATAGCAAGACCCCACCTCTATGAAAAAGAAAAAAATTAGCCAGGTCGTGTGTGCCTGTGCTACCTGGGAGGCTAAGGCAGGAGAACTGTTTGAGCCCAAGAGTTGGAGGATGCAGTGAGCTATGACTATGACTGTGCCACTATACTCTAGCCTGGGTGACATAGAGAGACCTCATCTAAAAAAAAAAAAACAGAAAAGAAACATTAGAACAGTTCATCTATGCCCTATTAATATGACATTTTTTAAAAAATCATGACCCTCAGAGAATCATGACAACTGACATCAAATACCCTCGTAGGGAATGTACACTTCCTACTGAAAATCACTGATAACCTATCTTCTCCTGTATCAATCCATCAAGCAATAAGAAATATCCTATATATCCCCTCTCTCTCTCTCTCTCTCTCACACACACACGCACACACACACACACACTCTCATGCCTTAAACACGAGGACATAAACACGCACACACTCTCTCCCACACACACACAAACACATACCACAAACACAGGACTCTGCAACAGATTCCTAGAGAAAATTTTCCACTTTTCCTCACTCAATTTCCAGGTTGAAAATCACTTTACATGTCCACACTCTGACTTAGTAGCCTTAAAATGTAAAAACCAGACCTGTCAAATGTAAAATTAAGGCAAATCATAAAATCTGGTACCCAGAAGAGGGGATAATTCAGGCCCCATCTCATTGTTGGGAGTGGCGATGCCGGTATAGCTTTGACATTCTCACCACCTTCTCTGCACCACAGACGACAAAACTCAAAGGCAAATGTCTGCCTTTTGAGTTTATCAGTCTTCCTCCTACACTGGAGTTTTAATATACTCATAACGATGTAATAAAAAACAACCAACCCTGCCTGTTTAAACTCCCTGAACTTCAGTGTCTTCATCTTTATTGTTTTAAGAATAATAACACCTATGGCAGCCATTCTTCCCTTCTTCCTAATAGAAGCAGGATTCTGTAAGATTTGGAGAAGAGAACTCCTGATCTCTGGGAAGGTAGGCTGAGCCACCAGCCCCTCCCAAAGATGTCCATGTCCTAATCCCCAGAAATTAAATATATATGTTAACTTACATGGCAAAAAAGATCTGCAGCTGGGTGGACCCAATCTTAGTACAGGAATCCTTAAAATCTAGGAACCTTTGCCAACAGGGGTCAGAGATACAACAGAAAAAGAGGCAAGAGATATTCAAAACATGAGAAGGACTCGACCACCATTGCTGGCTTTGAAGACAGAGGAAGGGATCCACAAGTCAAGGAATGCACATGGCCTGGAGGAACCAAGAAGTGCCCACACCTGACAGCCAACAAGGACACAAGGTCCTCTGTCCTCCAGACACAAGCAACTGAACTCTGCCAGCAACCTGAATGAGCAAGAAAACAGATTTTCTCCAGAGCCTCCATAAAGGAGCACAGACCTGCTGACACCCTGATGGAGCCAGAGGCCCACGCTGGATTTCTGACCTCCCAAGCTGTGAGATGACAAATGTGTGTGGTTTCAAGCCATGCCATTTGTGGAACTCTGTCATGGCAGTAAGGAAAAACGAATCCCTGGGGTAGGCATGTCACATGGCTCTGGTAAAGGGATGGAAGCGGAGTCAAGGGATGAAAGGAGAGCTCGGGCAAGACACTAGAAGAATGCTCACCCAACGTGCCCTCTGCATCCTGCGTGTGGGGACGCGGGTGTGTAAGGACCTGAGGCCTGCTAGTCCTGCATCATCCTGCAACTGTGGAAGATGCTCAGGAAGACAGCAGGGCCTGCCATCACTGAGCCACTCAGTGAACACCAGCCATGGCCTCCCTCCAGGTACCTTATTATGAGAAGAACAAACCCAGCTTGTTTAAGTCCCACTTAGTCAGGTGTTATTACTCCTAGCAGCATTTCTAACGGACAGAACCACCTTCTTGCCAGGGGTGTTTTCAGGGTCAACTAAGACAACATGAGAAGCATGGAGTAACATTCGGGCACCGTGAAAGTGGACAGTATGTGAGCTTTCCCTTCCCTCTACCACATCAACTATGACTTAAAAGCCTGCTCTAATTTATCAAATAAAATATCACACCACTATGAGAGACTTCTCAAATCCTTTGTTTCCAAAAACACAGAAATCTCCTTTCAAGCTCCCCACAGATACAAGTCCAAATAGAAGCTATTTTCACAAAATTCCAAATAACACAACCCTCTCTTATCTCTTATCTAATCCCATGCACTAAATCTAACATCTGCAACTTTTCATGCCCTAAATCTGCACGAGTTCATTAATTAAATGAATGAGATGCCCACTCATTCATTTAATCAATGAACATTACAACATGCCTACTCTGTGGCAAATATGCCTAACAGGATGGAGGCATAACGCCTAGGGGGAAGAGGGGAAGAGAGAGCAAAAAGGTGACAGTGACAGAAAATAAAATGGAGATGGAAGAAAGAAAAGAGAAGTGAGCATGTAGAAATAGTGGTGGAGTCTGCCATGGCAATGAGCGCGCCGGCTGTAGCACCACAGGCGCCCCGGCCCTGGCAGCATGTGCTCTAGGAGTCCTCCCTCCAGCCCATTCATTAATGGTGACAATGGCTCTCCCTTTCTGCAAAACTGGCCAATATGCATGGGCAACTTTGTAGGGTTGGTGCTCTTTTGGTCAAGGATACACTTCGAAGAGACAAACTCAAATTCTTCCTTATTTTTCATTTTGGATAAAACACACACACACACACACATATACACATACACACCACAAACTGCACAAACTAGTTACACATGAAAGCTTATGAAACCACCAGTACTGAGACTACCAGTATCATTAAAAATGTAGAATAGGCTGGGCACAGTGGCTCACACCTGTAATCCCAGCACTTTGGGAGGCCAAGGCAGGAGGATTGCTTGAGCTCAGGAGTTCGAGACCAGAGTGGGCAACATAGTATGACCTCATCTCTACTAAAAAATAAAAAAAAAGTAGCCAGTCATGGTGGCCCGTGCCCCGCGGTTCCAGCTACTCAGGAGGCTGAAGTGGGAGAATCACTTGAGCCTGGAAGATCAAGGCTGCAGTGAGCCACGATGGTGCCACTGCACTCCAGCCTGGATGACAGAGCGAGACCCTGTCTCAAAAATAAATAAATAAAAATGCATTATAAAAAGATATTTTAATTAACCTACTGCACTCTTGGCTTTTAGCTTTTTAAAACGGCTTTTGTCTGTAACAGTGATTCTCAACTGGGGGTGATCTTTTCCCTCCAGGGGACATTTGGCAATATTTGAAGACATTTTCGGTAATCACAACTGGGGAGGGGTACTACTGGCATCTAACAGGTAGAGCCCAGAGATGCCGCTAAACATCCTACAATGCATAGGGCAGTCCCCACAATCAAGAATTTGTCCAGCCCCAAAGGCCAATAGTGACAACGCCGAGAAACCCTGGTCTACAGCTTGTCTGCTACTTCAGACCTACCACCTGATCCATGGGGTCACTGGAGTAGTAGTTTTCTGAATGAGTGCATCGAATCCACACAGGCTTAAGAAGTTCTTCTTCTTCCTCCTCATTCTTGTCAGGCATGGTCTCCTCGGGCTCTTTTTCCTTGATTGAGGTATAGTTCTTGTCTTTGCCAGAACTCTGGTTGTCACTCCATCGGTCTTTTTCTTCCTCCCAACGAGCTCTCTTCTTCTCCCTACTTGGGGAGCGACTTCAAAAGAGGGCAAAGGAGGTTAATTATTAAAAATACTCTTCCATTGTAAAAACTATTCTATTTCACCTATTTGGTGCATTTTTCACCTAAAATATGAATACCATGCCAAATCACCGTGTGTACTTTTGTTAAACCAGTGACTCCCAAATACCAGTCTGGTAGCATCAGAATCACCTGAAGTTTACTTGTTTAAAAATACAAATTCCCAGGCCCCACCCCAGATCTACTTACTGATTCACAATCTCCAGGGGTGGGGCCCAAGAATCTGTATTTTTAATAATCTCCCCAGGTAATTCTGGTGTGCATCCAGCAGGTTCAGGAACAACCGATAAACCGTAACTCCTAAAAGAAAAAGATATTTGCAAAATGTTTGGAAATGTCCACATATGGACAATTTCAGCAATGAGAATACCAGTTTTGAATCCTACACATCTGTCTTTGCCAGGAAAAAAAGATTTTAAGACTTCACAAAACAGAGTCTCAATATGGCCATAAATTTGGCCTGAGGACTATAATTATAATCCAAGAATGAACCAGTTATGTCATCCCTAACTGTCTCTGGAACCCCAGTCTTGGGCATTACTACTTGGTGAACCAACACTTTGCCTAATGTTGGTCCTCACAGATATTAATATTAACTCAGTCAGTAAAGAAAGATGAAAAAACAACTCCATCTCCCTGACTTCCTGGGGCTTGAAATCTGCAAAGACCCATCCTATGGATGTACTTGGAGGGAAAAACCTATAGGGTCAGCTGGGCGTGGTGGCTCACATCTGTAATCCCAGCACTTTGGAAGGCCGAGGCGGGAGGATCACTTAAGCCCAGGGGTTCCAGACCAGCCTGGGTAACATGGTGAAACCCTGTCTCTACAAGAAATACAAAAATTAGCCAGGCATGTTGGTGCACACCTGTAGTCCCAGCTACTCAGGAGGCTGAGGTGGGAGGATCACGTGAGCCTGGAAGGCTGAGGCTGCAGTGAGCTATGATCGCACCACGCACTCCAGCCGGGGCAACAGAGCAAAACCCTGTCTCAAAACAACAATAACAACAAAACCTACAGGGTAGATTTTAATTTAAGCCCAAGAAATTTAGGTAGAACAGAGAGACCTTGAGAATCCAGCTAAGTAGAAAAACTGCTTTGTAAGATCAGCTGGTAGCCTTCACAGCTCCACTAACAAAGTTACTACTATCCATGTAAGTTTACATCCAGATCAAAGTAATAAGTATTCTCATTAACTCTACCACTAACTTGTAATTTTCTAACAGGGAAAGTCTGTATGTATATATATGTGTGTAGGTATGTATACTTTGGGAGGATTAGAAAGATTATACATATTATTTATATAACTTCTAAACATTACAATACGCATCATTAGTTTTGTTACCAGAAAAATTACTGTCAATGTATGTTCGCTGTAGAAAAAAATAAAGCACAAACATAAAAACCACACATAACACCACTCAGAGAAAATCACTATATTTCATACATGTTTTAATGTTATAGCCTGACCTTCTCATTCAGTAGTAAATCAGGAACACCTATTTCAATAATTATATATTTGGAGCATTTTTAATAGGTACATTATTATTCTTTTATATGTATATACCATAATTTAACAAAACTAATAATAGTCATTTAGGTTAACATTTACTTCTCTTCCACCATAAACAATGCTATCATGAACACATTTGTGTTCTTTGCACACTTGTCAGATTCTTTCCCAAATGCATACTTTTTAAGGCTTCTCTCTAGTTAGGCAGTACTCGTTTAGACTACCATCAAAACCACATAAGAGTTCCCATTTCCACACATCCTGTCACTATGGTTATTTTTAATCTTTGCCATTCTGATGAAACAGTATTTTCATATAATTTAATTTGAAGTATTTTATCAATATTGAAATGAATATGTTTCATGCTTAAGTCTTTTGTGAACATTCTGGTCACAGGCTATGCAAATTTTTTAAAATTATGATTAGAGTCTTTAATTTGTTGAAACAGTTTTCATTAAGATAACTGTTCTCCCTCTGTCATATGCATTGTAACCGTTTCCAGTTTCTTACTTTGAAATCTGTTTGTTTGTTGCTACATACAACTTTTATAAAGTCAAATCTAGAGATCTTTTTATGCTTCCTGCCTTAGTATGCTTGGAAGCCATTTCCTATCCCAAGGTTAAAAAAAGATTTTATATTTTCATCAGTTACTTTTAACACAATTTTTAATTCTCTCTCTCCAAGGTGTAAGGCAGAAATCTAATCTCAATTTTTCCTCCAAATGGCTCACCAATTGCCAGTTTCTCCTCTGATTTGAAAAAAACATATTCTTTATCACATGTAACTTTACATATTTATTAGATGTACGTAATATATATTCTTGAATGTTGCTCTGTAGTTGTTTCAATGATCTATTTAACCCATATCAAATTTTTAAAATTATTATATATTTCCAGAACCTTTAATACTTCCAGAGTAAGTATCCTTGCATTACTATTTTTCTTCATTATCCTAACTTCTATCCCAAGGAAAAATTAAAGAGTCATTATGAAGTCCTAAAGCCAGTACCTAGGGTCAGGTATGGTAGCTCATGCCTGTAATCCTAGCACTTTGGGAGGCCGGGGTAGGAGGATCACTTGAGGCCAGTCGTTCAAAGACGAACCTGGGCAACATAGCGAGATCCCCATCTCTTTTTACATTTTTAAAAACTAAAAAAAAAAGAAAAAGTACTTTAACTGAAGTTACATTAAAATTATAGATTACAGTCATATGTCACTAACAACAACAGAGATATATTCTAAGAAATGAGTCCTTAGGTGATTTCATCACTGTACAAACATCACAGTGTGCCTACACAAACTTAGATGGTATAGCCTACTACACGCCTAGGACAGGCGGTATAGCCTGTTGCTACTAGGCTACAAACCTGTACAGCATGTGACTGCGCTGAATGCTGCAGGCAACTGTAACACAGTGGTAAATATTTATGTAACTAGACATATTTGAACATAGAAAAGGTCCAGTAAAAAAATAAGGTATTATAATCTTTGAGACCAACATTGTATACAGTCTGTCACTGAAATGCCATGTGGTACGTGACTATATTGTGAAGAAAACTGGTATTTTTACGACATGGTCATCCACTATGGGAAAAGGACATACCTTCCTTTTATTACATCACCTTCTTCGTCATCAGCTACATTTTATAGTTCTCTTCCCATTGGTCCTATGCATTACAAGATGCTTAAATCATTTATTAATAACTTTCCACAGTGAATTTTAATTTGTCTTTGCATTACATTTTCTAACCAGGTAGTCCTTTTTATTTAAAAGGCTGTTAAAATACTGTCAGGTAATAATGGCAACTCTTAGCTCCTAGGGACTCTTTTTGGTTTGTTTTGGTGCTTACTCTGAGGCTGGCACCCTGCTAAGCACTTTACTGACATTTCACATTTAATCCTGACAGCAAGCCTAGGAGGCAGATATTAACATCCCCTACAAAGGAGGAAACAGCTTTGAAAATCAGTCACTTGCCTAATACGATAAAGCTAAAAGTGGTAGTTAAATGCTAATATGGTTGATACAGACATTTCAGCATGTTCTAAAAAGAAATTCCACCAAATGTTTTATTGCCAAGAAACACAGGCAAAAGACATCCTCACCCATCCTTTTAAGCAGGCGTTGTGCATGATGTAATGAATGGTCAGGGTCAGTTGTTGTGAACATCAGTTAATATTTTTTTTAACACTTTGAGAAGGGCATTTCAACACAGAAACAAAAGATCCTTTTTAGGTAAGTGTCTCAGGCACTCCAAAATTCAAAATCCAAACTCCCAGTGTTTCTTCTTACCAATATGCCACAGTGCAAACTGGTAAATTTTCCCCCTCACAGTATTTCCATCTCTAATTTTTATTTTCTGCTGTGTTAGTCAGAACTTACAGAATTCAAGTCTACCTTCTCTGCAAGCTACCAGGCATTAGAGAAGAAACCATTAAACCGAGGCTATTTCCAGCACTTATACATTAAAAATCATCCACCTCAAATAGGTCCTCAATGATGTCCACTGACACAATACCCTGGCTTTTCTCCTGTCTCCTCTCCTCCTCAGGCCCTCTTTTCATCTTTCCTAATTAATCCCATCTAACCCATGGCATTTCATCCTTCCTAATTAATCTCATCTAATCCAGAGCAACATGTAAGTGTCCTATCAAACGCACTTACAGCACTTAATTTCCTTTTCCTATTAAGTGGGGGCCTTTGTTAATGACTATATCACCCATACCAGTAAAATACCCGGGACACAAAAAAACACCATGTTTTTAATTACCATGTTGATTGTATCATAAGGATATTCAGTAACAATGATAAGCAATGGGGCCTCCTTGCCTTTTTTCAAATTTGTATGGGAAAGGCCTGCAGGTTTCAACACCACATTTGACTCTTTGGTGATGGTATCCATCAGGTTCATCGTGAGCTAGCATTCTTCATCATGTTAAAGACAACTGTTAATATTTCTAGTTTACTAGTTTTTACTCACATATGGATGCTGGTTTTAGTTTAAATACCTAAAAGGCAAGTACTGAGATAACCCTACAGATTTTGACGCATACAATACAGATTTTCTAATATCAACTTTTCTATCCATGCAGTCTTGGAATAAACTCTATCCGTTATTTTAACAAACTACTGAAAACATTTGCTAATATCCTAATTCGTGTTTTTATATCCATATTTGTAAGAGAGATTGTTGTGTCGTTTTTGTGTCATTTTTTTTCCCTTGGTTAGGTTTTGCCATCTGGTTTTTCCTGCTGCTACAGAATGAGCTGAGCTTTCCTTCCATCTTTTTTTAGTGTTCAAGACCACTTTAAAGCTTTTTTTAGAGGTGGTGCAAAGTAAGCTTTTTCCATTTTTCCAGAGTTATTGACCTATTAAAGTTTTCTGCTTCTTGTGTGAAATTATTTTTGTTTTCTTAGAAATCAACCCATCACATTCAAGTTAATTTTTTATCCGGTTTTAAATTTCTAAATTTCTTTTCATTCCTGTAATAATACACTTTCTCAAACCTAATGTTATGTAGATTTTTCTTTTCTTTATTTCCCACTTTAAAAATTGTATTTGCATTTACTTACAATATAGTTATATCACTGTAGTTCTATTTCCATTTCATTAATTTATCTTTAAATCCCTTTTTCTGCTTTTCTTAAGCTCCACCAATTTCTATAGCCAAGTGCTCAGATAATAATTATATACACAGTTACCATTTATTTGGCACTTACTTCAGGCCCAGTTCTAAGTGTTTGACATGCATTATCTCAATGACCCCTTATCACTCAAGAAGGTATATATAACTGTCCTTATTTTACAAACGAAGACACTGATAATTTTGCCCAGTAATAAAATTGGGAGAGCTAATAACTGACCCGAATCTGTCAGATTCTAGAGTGCTGTTCTTCATTACCATTATATTAATGTAAGACCACAAAATTTTACTTCGGGATATAGAATTGATTACACCCTTTAAGTTTTGGGTGATAGCAATCTCAATGTCATTTTCTAATGAAAATATGACTGCAGTTTTGCTCTTTTTTTCTGAAACATGTAAATTTAAGAGCATAATTATGAATTTCCAAGGTTTTTTAAAATGATTAATGTATAGTTTTACAGCACTGTGGTCAGAAAAAGTGGTCTGTATAATTTCTAATTTTTGGAAATTTATCAAGATTTTCCTTGTGCATAATCAATGCATCTTGAAAGTAAAGTCTTTTAAATTCCAGTCTGCTTTAGCTTTTCACAGGTCATCTTGGACAGACTCTGAGGCCATTATGAAGACTTGGCTGTTGCTCCATACAAGCACAAAATCTGAATTCAAGGAGATAATCCTATGACTTCTTTCAGTGTCAACTCCTTGCTTACCTTCCAGATCTCTTATACTCTTTTTTGTAGGACCTTTCCAGAGATGGTGATCTTCGGTTGTCTCGATGCCTGTGTCTCTCCCGTTCTCGCTCTCTTAAAGGAATTAATACACAGAGCTGTTTTCAACAGAAAGACTCAAAAACACCATCTCTTTTCACTGAATTCATCTTGTAAATAAATGGACCACATCTAGGAATTTTTCAGGCACTGTTCACTGGGGGACATTTTTATGCCTTCTTAATTTATTAGAGGACAAAGGAGCTTTTCACTTTACAGAAGTTAACTAACTTGGAGAATTTTTGCAGTTTTCTTTAAAGAAAGAAGTCATACATGATGCTATGCAATAATGGGAATTTTATCCTAATCTTCCCTTAAAACCTTGCAATCAGCCAATCCTTGGTTATTTAACCTAGAGGGAAAACTCTAAAGAACTCCACATCCTATTGATTTCTAAAAAATGCTCTATTTCACCTATCAAATAAATGTAAATTATAAAGCTTTTATAGTGAAAATTAGGACAAGGTTCTATAATGAAAGAGCTCTTAATGCTTATGGCTTATAGGCTTGAGTTGTAGATCTAGCTATCACTAACCTGCCATGAGGCCATGACTAAGTCACTTGAATGCTATTTTTCATCTGGAAAAAAAACTAAATAGAGATGTTGGGCTTACTTAATGTAAAAAAAAATAGATGAGCAATTTTTAAAACCTTCCAATGTAAAACTGGGGTTTAATAATATTAATAGCTTTTGAGCCTATTTAACAATGAGGACCTAGAAGAGAAACCTGAACTCTAGTGTGTCTGAATCAGAACTACAAGCCTAAAGGAAATAACCTTCCAATCTTAGAATAGGAAAAATAAAATGCTATATTAACCTGAGTCCAGAAAGAAGACCATTAAAATGTTTGAACTCAAAAATATCCCCCAACCTATCACCAAACAGAAATGTCAATACATTGAAAATAGAACTTACAAAACTGACAGAGATCGGTGAGTGCTTAGGTATTAAAATAGAAATTGCTTTCCACTTAAAGATTCCCCTGTTCTAAAGGAAGACTCCTTTGAATAATGTTTCTGATATATATACAATCCTCAGATATATACCAGCTATCCCAAATAAAGCAGCCAGAGATTTGGATTCTACATTCTTCATCTCATACACTTCTAAAATCACAGTTTACATTTGGGCAGTAAATCTTAGTTATTGTATAGAAATTAGTGAACCATGCCACATGTCAAAGATATATGTAATTTGTAATGGCACGGCTGTTGAAAAAATAATTGCCTACATTTCCAAATAAAAACTCTAATTAGAAGATATTTCTAATATTTTTTTTTTTTTTACCATATAGCCAATAGAATTTTGCATTTAAGGATAACACTTCTAATGATGACTGGTACCTCTGAGTGGGTAGGACTTGAAAAGACCAATTTGGATATAAATCACATTAGTAACACTATTAAGACAAATTCTTTTAAAGCAAGGAAAGCTATGTTTGTGTTACTTTTCCCAAGATTCTTCCTTGTTTGCAAACATTAAGATATTCCTTAGGTACATTAGGGTAGTTCTCCAATAGCTACACATTTACTATCACAAGGTCAGCCATGAGAATTCTTGCGTGGTAGCACTCCCTAGCTAGGTGAAGCCCAGGGCACACATCCTTACCACTCTGCTCAACAGTGTGCTTGGTGCACTACATCTGCCTGTAGCAATTTCTTTCCTTATCCCTGGAGTAACTTTCATTTTTCATGACAACAAATACATATGTCCACTTTTTCACAGATCTTTTCTAAAAACAGTCCACCCTAAGACAATCTTACAATTGTTATTCAACCACATTTTGGAGGCAGAGAGAAATAGGGAAGACAGAATTTGTAAAAGGATAGATTCACTTACCCCAAGAAGCAGGGGAGGGGCAACAAGAGAACAGACTATAGAATTTGCATAAACTTAACACAATCCAAATTTATGAAGTTTCAGTTTTCCAAATATACTTCTAGAAGTTATATTAGGACTTCATGTGCTCCATGTTTGTTTCACAGAAGCATGCCATATAAGACAGATGACTGACATTCCACCTAATTAATATCCCAAAGGGAGCCAATTATAATGTAGCTATGCCACTAGGCAGCTCCAGAGCAAATGCCCCAAGTACATTATAAAACAACTCGAATATAAATAAAGACCGTTTTAGAAAGATATAGATCCTCATAGTAAAGGAGTGTGGTTTAGGATAAATCAGGTTAGAAGTAATTCTTATGACACTTGATTTTACTGAGATCCGCAATTCACAGGACATCTGAGTTTCTTCAAACAAATACATAACTCCAAGTTGAAGCCTTGATGGAAAAATTTAGGATTTATAGTAGAGCCCTGACAACTCCTCTAATTATAGCATCTCAAAACAGAGGCGGAAATACAACACTATCTAGAATGTTTGCTGCAAATTGTTTTCCCAGAAACAAGATTATTAACAATTACTTTAGAGGCTGAAGAAAACTATTTACAAACTATTTACTCTTTCCAGTTAACATTAGCACTATAAAACTGTAACATTAACTATCACATGCCAGCCAGGAGCGGTGGCTCACACATGTAATCCCAGCACTTTAGGAGGCTGAGGCAGGCAGATCACCTGAGGTCAGGAGTTCGAGACCAGCCTGACCAACATGGTGAAACCCCATCTCTACTAAAAATACAAAAATTAGCCGGGCGTGGTGGCAGGTGCCTGTAATCCCAGCTATTCAGGAGGCTGAGACAGGAGAATCGCTTGAACCCGGGAGGCAGAGGTTGCAGTGAGCCGAGATTGCGCCATCACACTCCAGCCTGGGGGACAAAAGCAAGACTTTGTCTCCAAAAAAAAAAAAACAAAAAACAAAAAACTATCACATGCCTATGCCTTTGCCAACTAGTCCATCACAGAATATTGACCAGAAACAGTAGTTCATGCTGAAAAGATTTTTAAAGTCTACCAACTCTCACTCAGCTTTGGCCCACCAGAAATCAGTCATCCCTACAAGTAACACATTCCCTTCTATCTTCTACCAGGCCACCAGGGAGAGGCAACAAAGCATTTTCCTTCTGAACCTTCTGAGCACTAATCCCTCTTTTCAGGGCAGAGAATGACTACTATCATTTAATTTACTGGCAAAATGTTCAGTCAGAACCAAATTGATAGAGCCATGAGAAAAATGTGGAAACAGATGTGAACTGGTTCCTAAATCAGCTGCAGAGCAACAAGAGCCAAGACCAGCTCTCTGCAAACCCAGAGTGAAGTGACTTGGTCTGGGGAGCTCAAACACTTTTAGCACAAAAGTTCCACAAGACAATGAAGGTAAGTACACTACTGGGGAAA
Source organism: Gorilla gorilla gorilla (assembly GCF_029281585.2). NCBI lineage: Eukaryota > Metazoa > Chordata > Mammalia > Primates > Hominidae > Gorilla > Gorilla gorilla. The sequence continues at coordinate 77,126,060 of NC_073243.2, forward strand.
GAAAGAGAAGCACCGTTATTAGCTTGACAACAGAAGATCTCAAATCTTCATCAGTGTAAGGGTTCACTGAGGCATAAATAAACATTAGCACAATTGATATGTGTCTTTTATTTTTCCATATAAACCAATGGTTCTCAGGCTTTTGGGATAACAGACTCACACCGTCCTCTTTGAGAACCTGATGTAAGTTTCCTTCTAGAAAAACACACACACAAAAAAGTTGCATATAACTTCAGAGTATTTCTGTAAGCCCAGCTAGAATCCCAGTTTTAGAAATGCCTCCTTGAAACATTATTTCTCTCATATTTACACATATTTGATCTTTTGAAAAAAGAAATGTAATATAGAATGAAACAGTATTTTTAAAATACAACTTTCTTCAGTAAGAATCCATTTCAATGCAACAAAATCAGATTAAAAGCAATTTTAGGCCAGGCATGGTGGCTCACATCTGTAATCCCAACACTTAAGGAGGCCGAGGTGAGTGGATCACTTGAGTTCAGGAGGTCAAGACCAGCCTGGCCAACATGGTAAAACCCCGTCTCTACTAAAAATACAAAAATTAGGCCAAGCGCAGTGGCTCACACCTGTAATCCCAGCACTTTGGGAGGCCGAGGGGGGCTGATCACCTGAGGTCAGGAGTTCGAGACTAGCCTGCCTAACATGGCAAAACCCCGTCTCTACTAAAAATACAAAAAGTAGCTGGGCGTGGTGGTGCACGCCTGTAATCCCAGCTACTCAGGAGGCTGACGCAGGAGAATCACTTGAACCCAGAGGCAGAGGTTGCAGTGAGCCGAGATTGCGCCACTGCACTCCAGCATAGGCGACAAAGCAAGACTCCATCTCAAAAAAAAAAAAAAAAAAAAAAAAAAAAAAAAATTAGCCAAGTGTGGTCACGTGCACCTGTAATCCCAGCTACTTGGGAGGCTGAGGTGAGAGAATTGCTTGAACCCAGGAGGTGGAGGTTGCAGTGAGCTGAGATCTCGCCATTGCACTCCCGCCTGGGCAACATAGCGAGATTCTGTCACAAAAAAAAAAAAAGATATTTTGAAAACTAACTTTCATAATGTGTGAATAATCTTACTTCGTTTTACAAAGAAACCAACCAAGAAGGCAACAATGTACAATAAATTTCTACTTATCCTAAAACTCAGAAAGTCCTTCCTGTTAACTAATTTGATTATTAACATGCAGATCGCCAGTTCCAAAAAAACTCAAATGCTATAACCTGATATGATGATCACATTGAACATAATTTAATCTATGATAACACAAAAAATACAAGATCTTTCATCTCATGGGATCATCATTAAAATGTCAACTGTATTATGCAGAGTAAAAGTCTTATATTCACTGAAATAAATCTACACTGATATATTTGGAATGCTTTTTAAAAGCAATTTTTTTCTGACATCAACTTATTTGTCAATTGTTTCTTCCTCTTGAAAACAGAGTCCAAAATGTGCTTCCTTTCCTTATATAAATCAAGATGCCCCACTGGATCCTTTTGGTTTGGTTGTCATAAATGGAGAATGACCGTGCCTGGGCCTCTGCAGTTCATTAAAGAACTACACACAAGTGGTTTACCTGCTCCGTTCGTAGCTGCGGTGGCGAGATGGTGTTCTCCCTCGGTCATAATCAGATCTGTACCGGCTGTCTTGTCTTCTCCTGTCGGGACTGCGGCCTCGCTCCCGCCGATCCAGGGACCGATGCCTCTCACCTCGCCCATGACTGTGATCTCGATGCCTGTGGTCATCATAGTGTTTCAGCCTTTCTGGGGACCTTCTCTCACTGGGAGCCTTTGGGAGTGGGTATGGAGGGAGATGTCTGAAATGAGGACTACTGCTGTTATTAGCACTGGGCAGGAAAGAACTAGCGTTGTTCTGGAAACTATTAAAACTGGGAGGTGGGAAGTTGTGGTGAGAATAGCCCGGAGGGTACTGATAATTAACCTGCTGCGGCATGACTGGAGGGGGCGGGGGATGAGGCATGGAGGGAGGGGGCATCATGAAGGGGAAAGTGCCCTGTCCAGGAGGTGCCCCAGGGACTGGGGGGTTATTAGGACAAGGCATTGGTGGTGGCATGGGAGGAAAACAAGGAGGAACTGGGAAGGGATGCCTCATCTGGTGGTTGGGGAAAGGCGGCCTGATTGGGCAAGGGGGAAGAGGGCCTTGCGCTGACGGAGGCATGGGTGGGGGGAAGGGTACAAAGTCTGGTCGTGGAGGGAGAAAATTGGGGGCTGGAGAGTTTGAGAAAGTGGTGGAAGGGGCACTTGGAGGTTCATATTGATATTGCACAGGAGGCTGCTGAGGGTGAAGCAGCCTCAGATTCTGGGGCCTAAAGGATGGTGCTGAGGGTCTGGCTCCATGTCCTCCTCGTCCTCGGGGACACCCTCGTCCCGGGTGGAACGACATTCTGTGACTTCATGGCAGAAAAGAAAAAGGGAAAAGTGTTTTTAAAAAAAATCCTCACTATGTAAACAGGGTTTCATAAATGCCTGACCATCTTGATGAGCAACTCAAAGACCCCCTAGTCAAGCCACTGGAATAGGCCACCCATTTAATACTGGGTTCCTGCTAACATCTGAAACCCTCATGCTCAATAAACTCCTCTTCCCCTTTCTTGGCCACCCAGCCCACTGCCATGTTTCGTCCCTGGACCGACCATTCCTTAAAGCTGCTCCACTTCCAAAATGACCAATTCAACATCCCATTGTTCACCATTTGCTGTCATGCCTTTGCTCAAGTTCCCCTCTGATCTTGACCTCACAAGATCAAGGGGGCTTGCCTCCCCAGCCCCCACTTCCAACTCCAAATGCAGATTTGGGATTACCACCCCCACCTCTGCAATCCTCCACCTCTCCCTGATACCAGACCCTTCACATCAGCATTTGAAAGTGCTCAGGTCTATTCCAACATAAAGTACTTTCCTTGGCCTCCAGGTCTCCCTTGACTTTGCCCCTTCTTTGTCCTCCCCTTTACAGTCAAATGACCTGAAAAAGTTGCTACAGATTGAATGTTTGTGTCCATCCCAAAATTCATGCTGATGAAACCATAATGCCGATGTGATGCTATATGGAAGTGGGGACTCTGAGAGGTAATTATGATGGGATTAGTACCCTTATAAAGAGAGAAAGAGAAAAGAAATCCCTGCCACCCACCCCTTACCAGGTGAGACTACAACAAGAAGGCAGCCACCTGCAAGGCAGGAGGAGGGCATGCATCAGAAACCTGGCTGTGCTGGCACCCTGATCTCAGACTGCCAGCCTCCAGAACTGTGAGAAATAAATGTTTACTGTTTAAGTTACCCAGTCTATAGCATTTAGTCATGGCAGCCCAAGCTAAGACAAAAGTGTATATACTTCTAACTCACTCTAATCCGACTTCAGCTTCCACCACCTCTCCAATAAGTGACATGATCAGTGCCCACCTTGTCTTGAAAACCAAAGGTCATTTTCAATCACCTTGCTTGATCTCTGTGCAGCAATCAGTCCAGTTGCCTCCCCAGCCCCCACCCCCATGGATGCGTTTCTTAGCTTCCTGACATGACGCCTTCACTGTGGCCTTCCTACTTCTCTGGCTGTTCCTCCTGGCAGTCTCCCATACCAGCTTCTTCTCTGCTAGGGGGCCTTTAACCGTCTGGTATTCCTCAGGGGTCTAGCCCAGGCACTCTGCTCACTCTGTCTTCCAAAGTGATGCTACCCACCTGCACTGCTTCAATTGACATCAATCTGTCAGAAACTCCCAAGTTACACCTTTAGCCCACAACTTCTGAGCTCCAGACCCACACTGCCAATTACCAACCCCATCTCTCTCCTTGAGTGTCTCACTGACCTGGACCAACAAATTCAACATAACATATGCTAAAAGGAATTAATGACCTTCCCCTCCAAGACAAACATTTGCTCTTTTCCTAGTATTTCCTATCTCAATAAATGACACCATTAATGGTCCTTAAGACATATAACAGGGAATCATCTGACTTGTCCTCCCTCACCCCCCATCCTTAGCTAAAAATTTACTTTAAAATTGCTGTCACTTATATGGCAACTATCCCTTAATAAAAAATAAACAAAAAATCCAATTGTTTCTGCTTCATAAATATTTCCTGAATTCATCTACTTCACACCATCACCTCTTACATGGCTATTACAATAACAATAATATCCTTGCTGGCCTTTCTACAACCACTGTCACTGACCCCAGGGCTTTGTTAGGTTCCTTGCTCTCACAACACTCTGTGCTGCTTCTTAGCAGGTCCTACAATAATTACAATCCACCTTCTAAGGACCTAATTCCACCTTTAATGTCTGCCTGCACCTCGGAACTACAAGCGCTGTCAGGGCAGCGCTCTGGGATTTCTATTAACTGTTCTGGTCTGGCTTCCCAGCCCTGGGCATGGCCCTCTATTGTATCGTGCCCACTGTTGAAAGAATGGGCACATTATCCCCTCTCCCCATGTATCTAAATCCTTTCCACCCTCTACAGCCCAGCACCAATGTCTGCTCCTCTCTCGGTTCTCCCAAACTATTGCCATTCCCATCATGGCACTCACCATGTGTTGCCCTGCATCATGATGTACCGCCTGGATATGTCACATCTTCCACAGAGAATATAAGCTCTAAAAAACAGAAAGAATAAAATAGACATAAACATAAACATGTTTCCCAAACTGCCAATGCTACAAAATATGTCTGCAATTACCATAACACTGATTTTGCAGTTTCCAATACACTTAGCCTACTAACAAAATTAAAACCATGTTGAACTGTGTTAAAGTTTCCAACTAAATTTTTAATGTCCTTAAATTTTAAAATGTCATTATTATTAGTTTTGCCAACTCAAAACTATCAGCAGCTAAAAAGACTTATAGGCATAGATCATCTCTAACTTGTTAAAAGACGTAGGAAAAATATCATTTCCCCTCTCCCCCTTCATACTCTCGTTTCCTTCATGGTAAAAACATGTAGGCATAGGCCGGGCATGGTAGTTCACGCCTGTAATCCCAGCACTTTGGGAGGCCGAGGCAGGTGGATCACGAGGGCAGGAGGTGGAGACCATCCTGGCTAACACAGTGAAATCCTGTCTCTACTAAAAATACAAAAACTTAGCCGGGCATGGTGGTGGGCACCTGTAGTCCCAGCTACTCGGGAGGCTGAGGCAGGAGAATGACATGAACCCGGGAGGCGGAGCTTGCAGTGAGCCAAGATGGCGCCACTGCATTCCAGCCTGGGCAACAGTCTCCAAAATAAAAAAAAATAAAAATAAAAAATAAAAATAAAAAAAAACCATGTAGGCATAGACCAAACACAAAAATCACAGTGAGACCAGCATTCAAATTCAAACATAACCAGAATCTTGTTAACACACCAGTTAATGATTCTTAATTTTCATTCTCAGTTCCTCCCACAGAAAAACACTGTAAACATGAATGATTTTCCAAATACTTGAACTTCAGCAAAACATTTTTTAAAAACTCACATAAATATTGAGTACAAAAAGCTGTAACATAGAAACATTTTCCTAAAATCTTTCTAAAAGTCTCATCAATAGAACTTTACTATGTAGACTTTCAAATGGCTCATGAAAATAATTTCAGATTATGCTAGCAGTCAGTGTGCTTAATAAATAATAGGCACCAAATAATATCTGATTTTTTTTTTTTTTAAGACACAAAGTCTACTCTGTCCCTAAGCTGGAGTGCAGTGGTGCAATCATAGCTCACTGCTGTCTCTTACTCCTGGGCTCAAGCAATCCTCCCACCTCAGCCTCCAAAATAGCTGGAACTACAGGCGTGAGTCACTGTGCCTGACTCCTTATTACTATTACCCAGTCCAGTACCCTCATGATAAACCTGGGGCCCAGACAGGTGCTCCTGCCACCATAGGCTGCTCACTGCCAACAGAATCAAGTTCAAACTCTGTGCTTGGCATTTAAGGCCCTATTGACTCTGGACCCAGGCTTGTTCTCCAGTACCTTCTCCAGAAAGACCCTACTACCCCATGTTTTCCCGACGGATTACCATTCGAGTACAAAGAACCAGCTAGTTCTTTGCTCCTGTTCTCCTCTCTAAAATCTCCCACCCTAGGCAGAGGTTGCAGTGAGTTCAGATCGCGCCATTGCACTCCAGCTTGGGCAACAAGAGCGAAACTCCATCTCAAAAAAAAAATTTTTTTAAAAAATCTCCCAACGTATGAATCCGCCCAGTGATTTTCTATCCATCTACCAATCTTAAATGCCACCTCCTCTATGAAGCCCTTCCTGATTCCCTTAGGTAATGCCATTCCCTCTAGACTTAGTCTAATACTTAATCCTTTTACAGCACTTACCAGAGACTGCCTCATATCATAGTGAAGTATGCACATGTCTAACTCCTCCACTAGATTATCAGCTCCTTGATGATATGGGTTGATTCACAGTCATTTCTGTATCCTTCACATCCCCGGGAAAAGCAACCTACACACAGTAGGTGGTCAATAAATGTTTACTGTCTCACCAATAGTATATGTTTCCATGTTGCTACTGTACATTTCCCTTCCATGTACCTCCGCAACAGAAAGCAGACCTTTTCACTGAGTCATGCAATATTTAATGAGCCCATACATGGGAAGCACTGTCCCAGGCCCTGTAGACTCAGAGATAATAAGACACACAGCCTGTAGGATTCAAGGAACTCAGAACCCACATACAAGTAAGTGTTTTAAAAATACAAAATAATGCAATAAACACACAAAAAAGAGGTATGTGCCGGGCTTAGGGGAACACAAAGGTGTGTGCCGCACCTAGAGGTGGGCAAAAGTCAGGGTCATGAACACTCTTGTACAGTGTGTAACAAGAGCTGAACATTCACTGCCAGATCCTCATGGATGTTTCAGTAGTTAGAAAATCTAAAAATACTAATCATGAAATTGACCTATTGAAGGCATAGTCCGGCTGTGTTGTGGATGCAGACTTTAATTCAAAAGTCAAGGAATTCACTGCACCTGGAAAAGTAACTCTCTTTTCTCCGTCCGTCTCTTTCGGTTGCGGTTTGGAAGCAGAGACACTGAAGGAGCTGTCTTGAATAGTTAACACGGCCAGAACGTCAGTGCATGTAAAAAGAATTTTAAAGTGTGACTACATTTTTATTGAGAACTCCCTCTTTCCCCAGGTGGATCTGCAGGGCAGTCACCTTCATCCTGATCCATAACTGCACATTTACTGTTTGCATCTCCCGCCAGATGGTACGCCCCACGAGGCAGGCGCTGAGCTCAGGATCTCACTCCCCTCCGAGAGCCGGGCGGCCCCAGGCCTGGACCATAGTGTGTGCTCCACAAATGAATGAAAGGTCTCCTTTTTCACTTCCACTTATTTGCGGGATCCAGGCCTAGGGTCGCTCTTTTGCCCTTAGCTGCAGATCTGAAGTGGGGCTGCCCGACCCCAATTCCCGGACGCTTTTCACCCCAGCCCCGGAGACTCCAGCCCCGTTTAAATCCTGACACTCGGAAACTCTCTTCTAACACTTGCAAAGTACCCCTTTTACCTATAAAAGGCTCTCGGGCCGCGAGATTGCCGTCAGAGCAAAGCCAGGCTACTACTGCAGGTACCAAGACAGTGGCACCGCCCGCGCCTCCGGAACAGGAAACCGAGGGAATTAAAAAGCAAACCTGAGAAAGCTGGGCCAAGGGAGGGAAAACTCTTCAGCCCACCGCAGGGCCTTGTGCGCGGTGATTGGCGCGTCAACGAAAGCGATGGACGTCTACACCAATCGTCAGCCAAAGACTCTTTGGAGCTCGCGCCCCCTCCCCCTACATCCTCCAATCCGAAAACGCAACCGGGTGAGGGAGCGCTTCCGCTCGGAGAGAGCTGGCCGGGTTGAGGCGCCGGCTTCCCCGGGTCTTCTCCAGCTGCCACCGCTTTACTGCAAAACTGACGGGCGCAAAAACATGAGTGACTCCGCGGGAGGGCGCGCTGGTCTCCGGCGTTACCCCAAGCTCCCAGTGTGGGTGGTGGAGGATCATCAGGAGGTGAGCGGACGGCAACAGGGCTCTGGGGCAGAATCAGCGGAAGCCCTGACGCTCAGAGGGCCAAGCAGAGGGCGCAACCTTAGCATCGGAGGCCAGAGAGTTAACCAGAGTTAAACTGCCCTATTCCGTTGCTGTGGAGAGGACCCCAAAACAGCTAACTAGGAAGAATGAGAACTGACATTTATGGGCGCTTCCTACGAGTCGGGGCAACTTATTTACCTCGGTTTGCCCCCAAATCCCAGAACCAAACAAAAGGTGGCATCGGGATTCGAAACCGGACAGTCTGGCTGCAGAGCCCTGTGTCCTTAACCTGCAGTTAACTCTGGCTTCCAGGTGTCTCCTGGAATCGCCACCACAGCCCTGCTGTTTAGATGGGAGGCTTTATGCTTGGAACGTGGGCTCTGATCTGAAATGGGGACAGTAATCGTAGGACTCACAGGGCTCTTAGGAGTATTATTGTGTGCATACTGTTTAAAAAAAATTTTTTTTTTCTTTTTTGAGACGGAGTCTCTCTCTGTTACCCAGACTGGAGTGCAGTGGCGCGATCTCGGCTCACTGCAACCTCCGCCTCCTGGGTTCGAGCGATTCTTCTGCCTCAGCCTCCCGAGTAGCTGGGACCACAGGCACGCATCACCGTACCCAGCTAATTTTTGTATTTTTAGTAGAGACGGGGCTTCGCCACATTAGCCAGGATGGTCTGAACGTCTGACCTCACGTAATCGGCCCCCGCCGGCCTCCCAAAGTGCTGGGATTGCGGGCGTGAGCTACTGCGCACAGCCCATATTGCGTAAAAAAAAAAAAAAAAAAAAAAAAAAATTTAACACGGTGCCCTGCATAAATAAACACTAAAAGGGGTTTCCATGTTTATGGCCGTGCTGATTTACAGTAACCGAATTGGTGTCTTAATCTAGACTTTTCCAAGTCAACAAAGGAGGCCCATGGATCTAATAAATATGTTTTAAAGTAGCATCAGTAGGCTTGAGATGGGAGGCAGTTCTCTGGATGTTAAAAAAGAAGAGGGATTTACTGATGGTGACAGCTAATAGGAGAGGAAGATAGGTTTCTCAGGACCTGGATATAGTGTCTATGACCTTGAGAGAATGAGAAAGCCTAGGTTAGACGGTGCTTTCAAATTAGATATTAAACCTAGAATTAGAGAAGAGGTAAGAGGAGAAATGGCCTTTACAGACCGCCTAGCCCAACCCCGCCATTCTAAAGGTACCAAAAAGACCCTAACCAGCCTGGACAGCAGAGCGAAATCCCATCTCTACAAAAATAGAAGTGAAAAAATTAGCTGGGCGTAGTGGTGCGTGCCTGTAATCCTAGCTACTCAGGAGACTGAGGTGGGAAGATCGCGTGAACCCAGGAGTCCAAGGCTGCAGTGAGCCATGATCACACCACTGCTTTCCAGGCTGGGCAACTGATAAGACCCTATCCCTTTTTAAAGTAAAAAAAAAAATACTTTGAGACCTAGGGTACCTTGAACACCTAGTTAATGTTAGAACAGGCATTAAGCCGTAGTTTGTTCCTGAGCCCCAGTCCTGGTCTGTTTCCCCACATGACCTGTTGAGTTCAAGGGGGCAGCAGGAAGGCAGCTGGAGATGCAGGTTGGAAGTTCTCAGGACAAAGTAATGCTTGAGATTATCATCTGCACCATCTACAGTAAACAAATTTTATGTTTTTCCACTTTACAGCAACATAGTATGCTTTCAATTATGTGCATTATTTAGCATTGTTTTTCAGTCTGCAGTTGAGAGTGTGCTCATGGTTTCAGTGTTAATTCTTATTGTGTGCCTGTGTCTTTTACAGGTTCTACCCTTTATATACCGGGCCATAGGCTCAAAGCATCTTCCTGCCAGTAATGTAAGTTTTTTACATTTCGACTCACATCCAGACCTCCTTATTCCTGTGAATATGCCAGCGGACACCGTGTTTGATAAGGAAACACTCTTTGGGTAATATGTGATTTTATTCATGGTCTTTTGTGTTTGAAGTACAATTTGCAGTAGATAACAAGCAATTATAGGAAATAGACTTTGCTAAACTCATGGGTTTGGGGGTTTTTTGTTTGTCTTTTTCATTTTATTTAGAACAAGTGTTGACAACTTTCTTAAAGAGCCAGATTAGCAAATATTTTAGGTTTGCTGGCTATATGGTCTCTGTTGCAACTATTAATCTTTGCCTTTGTAGTGTGAAAGCAATCACAGGCACTGTGTAAACAAATGACAGTAGCTGTGTTCCAATAAAGCTTTATTTACAATCTGGGCATGGTGGATGAGCCTGTAGTCCCAGCTACTCAGGAAGCTAAGGTGGGAAGATCACTTGAGGCCAGCAGTTCCAGGCTGTGATCAAAGCCTGTGGATAGCTGCTGCACTCCAGACTGGGCAACATAACCAGACCCCATCTCTTAAAAGAAACAAACCAAAAAAACTTTGTTTACAAAAACAGTCTAGCCAATGTTCAATCCTTTTAATATTTGCCTTTACAGAGACCATTGGATTCTCACGTCTATTTCTGCATTTAGTCCATTGCCATATGTTGTTTTGGTTGAAATATATGATGAAGATTCAGGCTTTCACGGGCATGTAATTGGAAAAGGAAAGAATATTTTGATAGCCTTTTCAGATAATTGTGAATATTCTTTGATAGTGCGCCAAAACTTGAAAAGTAGTAGTTTATTAAAGCTTATTTGAAATGTAGAATTCAGCAATTCAGTATCAAGTGTGAATAACCATAGTTTCTTGACCACTCCTTTCAAGATAAATGGTGTTCACCTCGAAGTTCAATCACAAGTGCTTTTCCTTGAGACAACTGTTATGCTTCAAACTATGTAGCAGGAGAGCTTTCTGTGCATTTCTCATTTTGCCACACATAATATTTAAAAATGTATACTCAGGATGGAAATTTAATAAAATCAAGATGTTCTCGAATGAGACTTTTATATTTATTTATTTATTTATTTTGGCAGTGGTTGGTAATGAAGAATATAGTAACTACTAACAGTTTGGTGCTGCTGCCTTAATTAATGTTGGAACATCAACCCACCAGTGCCTTTGCACCATCTTTGCAAATGTCAGTAAATGAAAACAGGAAATAATACCTTAGTATTTTCATGAAAATAGTTTTGTAATAGTGATGTCCCTGAAAAAGTCTCAGGAACCACTCTAGGGACCACACTTTGAGACCTGTGGTCTTAAAATGTTGTGGATAAAATTACACTTGGGAAAAAATAAAAATAAAAGTTTTAATGTTGTCTCTATGTTTCTTTTCCAGAGAATTAAGTATTGAAAATTGGATTATGCCTGCAGTTTATGCTGGCCATTTTTCACATGTAATATGGTTTCATCCCACATGGGCTCAGCAAATCAGAGAGGGCAGACACCACTTTTTAGTAGGCAAAGACACTTCTACCACAACAATCAGGTAATTTCCTCATATTTGTGAATATGGAAGTGATTGAATGTTTCTATCTTATTTTGGATTCCTATAATTTCATAAGTCTCTGCACACAAATAGGGTCAGATTAAGCCTCGACTTCTCCAAAGAGTTCTCAAAACACGAAGAACAAACTTTTAAGTCTCTTGATATTCTTCATGTACCATTTATATTTAGTTGCTGGTCAAATTAGATTTTGAATGTGATCATTATCCTCTGGAATTTGGGCTTCATTGGTGATTAACTCCTTAAGCCATTGAGGTGTCTTATAGATGTATATATTCAGTAGTACATTTTACTGTTTCCTGTCAATATAACTGTTGTCTGCTGAATTTGCCGCAATGGCTCATGCCTGTAATCCCAGCACTTTGGGAGGCCGAGGTGGGCAGAAGACGAAGTCAAGAGATCGAGATCATCCTGGCTAACACGGTGAAACCCCGTCTCTACTAAAAATACAAAAACAAATTAGCCGGGCGTGGTGGCGGGCGCCTGTAGTCCCAGCTACTCAGGAGGCTGAGGCAGGAGAATGGCGTGAACCCAGGAGACGGAGCTTGCGGTGAGCTGAGATCATGCCACTGTACTCCAGCCTGGGCAACAGAGCGAGACTCTGTCTCAAAAACAAAACAAAAAACAAACAAACAAAAAAACAATAATTAGCAGTGAAAGGGCAAAATTATCTCACTTTGATTTTTTTATAAATCCAACTGCTGAATAAGTAGATTTGGGGCTTTAATTTTGTTTATAATATAGTTTCAGATAAGTACTTAGTCTAAAGTAAATTACAGTATCCTCTGACTTGAGATAAATGTGCAACTGTTTTTATTGTATAAGCTATTTAACAGTGTTTTGTGTATCTTGTGATACTATAATACTTTTAGAAATATCAACATGTTCTTGACTTTAAAATTCTCTTGTGATGGGATAAATATTTTAAACAGTATAGCCATAACTTTCTAGAACCTTAAGGATAATGGAGTGAAATGGTAATACGTTGAAAATCAGATAGTCTTCCTCATTGAAAATGATACTTTGTTTCTAATTTATTCTTAATGATACAATTAACTTTTGTAGTATATATTCTTGTCGTTTGCACAAATAGCTTTGTTGTGATATATGAAAATTGTATTTATTTCAGATATAATTCAAAAGAAATAATTAAGACTCAGCATATAAATATTGTACATATTACTACTGGTATATGTGAAATAGTAGTAGGGTTTTTATTGAGTACTTCAGTGAGTAGGCCTGATTTAACCTACAAAATCAAATGATTTTCAGCAATCTGACACACATTTGAAACTCCATGTGTGATTAACAATTTTGGAAGATTTTGATTCATGACTTTGGTTAATCCTGCAAGTAAAAATGTATGGAAGAGACACATATACATGTTGGTGTGCAGTTTGACAAATACTTGCATGTTTGTATGATAGGAACATGGGAGAACTGCTGTTATTAAAAAGAATATTAATTTAGGTTGGGGGATACAGCTTCATCTTAGGGTTGTACAGTTTTAATAAGCTTGGACATTAGTTTTACTATGTCATTAATCTATTTTTGGAAAATAGCTTTTACAGTTTATAGCTGTGTATGCTGGGAGAGGTCAAGTGGGAAATAAATATTAACCATGATTTTAGGTGGGTAAGGCATGCCTCTAGAAGAAGTATTTGGCTTCACTGTTTGAAGTATTTACCAAGTCACCTTTCATATTGAAAATATTATGGTTATGTAGAAATTAACAAAGCTCTAAAATATGTCAGGGGGAGTTTCTATTAAGAGAAATTATTTCCAGATGAAATTTTTCTCTTCCATGATTTTTTGGATAAAGATTCAGCTGTTATGAGAGAGAACAAAGGAACACTGGCTTAAACAAGAGAGTTTATTCTTATATTAGAATTCAGTGTACACAGTCCAGGCCTATGTGGCAGTTCTAGAGTTTGGGGAACCCTAGTTCCTTCTACCTTTTTGCACCACCGTCTCTAGAATATTGCCCTTGTCCTTATAGTCTAGGGTAGCTTGCCACCTCTGTGTTCATATGCCAGTCAGCAGGGAACAGGAGAGCAAAGCTCTGTATGCTTTTCTTCCATTCACAACCACTGGCCTTAATTTAATCACATGGCCACACCAGGCTGCAAGGCAGACTGAAATGTAGTCTTTATATGGGGCAGCTGTGTGTCCAGCTAAGAATTTGAGGAATGCTATTTCTACAGAAGAACAGGAAGTATAAATACTAGAGACTGCTCTCAGTTTTTGTCAAATAGGTCCGTTCTTATATTTCTGCCATACCATAGTGAAATGTCAACTGATTTGCCCATTCTTCTTAAAAATCGTTTTTTCCTCTGATTCAGGGTTACAAGTGCAGATCATTACTTCCTAAGTGATGGTCTGTATGTACCTGAAGACCAGCTAGAGAACCAAAAACCTTTACAGTTGGATGTAATTATGGTAAAACCTTATAAACTCTGTAACAATCAAGAAGAAAACGATGCAGTGTCTTCTGCTAAGAAACCAAAGCTAGCCCTGGAAGATTCGGAAAACACTGCCTCTACTAACTGTGACTCTTCTTCAGAAGGACTGGAAAAGGACACAGCAACACAGAGAAGTGACCAGACTTGCCTAGAACCATCATGTTCATGTTCTTCTGAAAATCAGGAATGCCAGACTGCTGCCAGCACTGGGGAAATTCTGGAAATTTTGAAGAAAGGGAAGGCATTTGTTTTAGATATTGACTTGGATTTTTTTTCAGTCAAAAATCCCTTCAAAGAAATGTTCACTCAGGTAAATAATTGTATTTTTAACACATAGATCTTGAGAATTGTATGGCTTTTCTCTAGATGAGGAACCAGCAAACTCTTTAAACAGCCAGCTAGCAATTATTTTAGGCTTTGGGGTTCACATTCTCTACTAATACCCTTTTCTGTTGTTTTCTAAACCTTTTAAAGTTGTATATACCATTCTTAACTTGAGGGCCATACACAAACAGGCTATAGGCTGTGGATTGCCAACTCCTGCTCTAGATAGTATTCATTATTTTGCGTTTATTAATTGGGGTAATGTATACATGGGTGATGGATAAAAATTAAGTCATACAGTACAGGTATGTACAGTCAGCCCTCTGTATCCGTGGGTTCTGTATCCCTGGATTTAACCAGCCACAGATAGGAAATATTCAGAAAAAATAAAAAACAACTAGAAATAACAATACAAGAGTAAAAAATAATACAAATAAAAAACAATACAGTATAACTATTTACATAGGATTTACACTGTATTAGATACCACAAGTAATTTAGAGATGACTTAAAGTATATGAGAGGGTATGCATATGTTATATGCAAATACTATACTATTTTATGTCAGGGACTTGAGCATCCACAGATTTTGGTATCCACAGGAGGTCCCAGAACCAATCCCCCACGGATACCAAGGGACAAGTGTACATTGAAAAACAGCACTCTCTTATCCCCATTCCCTCAGTTCTTTGCTTCAGAAACAAATAAGGTGATCAGTTTCTTGTGTATCTTTCCAGCGATATTCTATATATAAATCCTGTGTAACAGATTATTCCTTAAACAGTGATGTGCCTGATTACTCACCTAAATATTTGTAATAAATATTTGTAATGAAAGTTTCTAGAAGGTTACATAAGAAATTCAGTGGCAGTTATTCCTTTTAGAGTGCTATCAGGAAACCTGGGAACACAAGGATTTGTATAGCCTAAATACCCTTTGGTACAATGGACTTTTTAAAAAGCATATATTACACTTTATTATTTAGTAGCAATTTTTTAAATATCATTAGGAGAGACAGATGTTCATCTTTTTTTTTTTTTTTAAGAGCATGTTCAGGCTGGGCATGGTGGCTCATGCGTATAACCCCAGCACTTTGGGAGGCCAAAGCAGGAGGACCACTTCAGCCAAGGAGTTTGAGAACAGTGTAGGCAACGTAGCAAGACCCCATCTCTATTAAAAAAAAAAAAATTTTTTTTCAATCTAGCCAGGCATAGTGGCACGTGCCTGTGGTCCAGCTACTCAGGAGGCTGAGATGGGAGGATCACTTGAGCCTGGGAGGTCAAGGCTGCAGTGAGTCGTGATCGCACCCCTGCACTCCAGCCTGGGTGACAGCGAGACCCCATCTCATAAAAAAGAAGCATGTTCAAAAGTTAGGGGAGTTAAGTTCTGTTGTTACCTCTACTGCTTATTAGCTATATGATCTTAGGAAAATTACTTAACCTTTCCAACCCATAGTTTCTTCAAGTATCAAATCAGAATAATAATCATACCCAACTCAGGATTGTTATAATGAATAAAGCACTGAAGATAAGCCACAACATTGTGCTTAATGAATTTTAGCCCTTGGGTATAACCTCTTCCTGAGAATACTCCTAAATAGGATTACTGGGGCCAGGTGTACCCACCTATATCATGGATCCATGTAGCTGTGCTAAACAAGGGGAAACATTATCCTACAAAGTTTGTATAGCAAGCCTCTTTCTCCCCTTGTGTGGTGCCTCCTGACCGAGGTTCTATGTCTTTGACATTCTACCTCCAGTATTGCCTTTGTACTTCAGAGTTCTCTTCTGTTGTTAGAGAAATGGCTGCAAAGTGAACATAGGGAGTTCTTTGTTGTTGTTATTAAAGGTATGTATATTTCCTGTAAACAGCTAAGGCTCTTTAGATCCTAGGATATGGCATTTATATAGCAGAATATTATTTAAAATATTTTCATCTCGTGACCCATTAGCCACCAAGTATGCTTCCTTAGGTAATTTTTACATAGTATTACCATGCCCAGCTGGATAGAGTTGCCTTGAAGAAGTGATATTTACAATAAAACAAAATTTTACAATATTTACAATAAAATTATTACAATAAAAATCTGAAGTATACATTTTGCCTGATTCTCCCATACATACCTTTAAATAATTATCTAAGATGTTCTTGTATCACAAGGAAGGTTGTCTCTTCCTTAAAGCATATCATTAAAAAATTTTCATTTTTTTTTTTCTGGTATGTGGATTTTTTGTTTTGTTTTCCAGGAAGAGTACAAAATCTTACAAGAGCTGTACCAATTTAAGAAACCTGGCACCAACCTAACAGAGGTATCCTCCATTTGTTTCTTTGGGGTTTTATTCATTTATCATATAACTAATAATATCTTGCAAATTACCACAGTGATCTCAAAGACTGCTCAAAGTATGTGTGTGTGTGTGTGGGTGTGTGTGTGTGTGTGTGTATGTATTGGTGAAGCCCATGGTTAGTACTTGAAAATTATGTTTTAACTAATAGAGCCAAGTTTTTTTTTGTAATGGGATGTTGCTTATTTTTTGAAAGAATAACTATATAATCTCAGCTTTTCGATGTATTTAAAGGAAGATTTGGTAGATATTGTTGATACTCGAATTCATCAATTAGAGGATTTAGAAGCCACTTTCGCTGATTTGTGTGATGGTGATGATGAAGAAACGGTACAGAGATGGGCTTCAAACCCTGGGTAAGACTCTCAAACATTTTTCCCCCAACTCTACTAACTTTCAGTCCTAGATATGTTCCTAAATTTGCAAGATACATTGCTTTTAAAAAAGTAGTATTCAGCTACTTGGGACACTGAGGCAGGAGAGGATCACTTGAGTCCAGGAGTTCCAGACCAGCCTGGGTAATGTAACAAGACCCTGTCTCTAAAAAAAGGTTTTTTAATTAGCCAGATATGGTGGCACCTACCTGTAGCCACTACAGCCACTGCTCCCAGCTACTTGGGAGGCTGAAGTGGGAGGATTGCTTGGGCCAAGGAGTTTGAGGCTGTAGTGGGCCGTGATCATGCCACTGCACTCTACCCTGGGTGACAGAGACTTGTCTCAAAAAAGAGAGAAAAAAAAGAATTAGTATTAAATTTCAACAGTAGAGTGTTTTCTGTGTACCCTTTATCTAAGATTTTTCCTTGCCTTATCTCATGTACTCCTTACAACAGTCTTATGGTTTTATTATTATTATGTCAATTTTATAGATGAGGAAACCAAGGTTAAGTAAATTGCCCCAAGTCACATAGTAAGTGGGCATGTTTTTAGTCTTTGTATGGTAGCTGCCCCTAAATATGAGATACTATACAAGGTCTTAAAGAGAATTAAAGATGAGTAGTACATAGGCATTCCCTGTTCTGAGTAGAATAAGAAAAAAATACTAACCTAACAACAGAAAAGTAAATTACTTGACAAGTAAATTATAATGCGAAAACTTGGCTGGGCGTGGTGGCTCACGCCTGTAATCCCAGCACTTTGGGAGGCTGAGGCAGGCAGATCACGAGGTTAGGAGATCGAGACCATCCTGGCCAACACGGAGAAACCCAGTCTCTACTAAAAATACAAAAAAAAAAAAAAAATTAGCCGGGCATGGTGGTGGGTGCCTGTAGTCCCAGCTACTCGGAAGACTGAGGCAGGAGAATGGCGTGAATCCAGGAGGCGGAGCTTGCAGTGAGCTGAGATTGCATCACTGCACTCCAGCCTGTGGAGACTGGACTTTTTTTGAGACTCCGTCTCAAAAAAAAAAAAAAAAAAAAAAAGCGAAAACTTAGCTTCTTTTAAGGAAAACCCAAACACAAGTGGAAGGGTATTTTCAATCTCTTGACGTGAAGGAGCAGTATTTGAAGGCTAGATTCTCCATCAGGTCATTTATTTGACTGACTGTTCATATTACCTTGAAAGAATGGAGAGAGAAGTTCTTTTTGAGTGAAAGCCTTTGGTATTGAAGCTGGAGTGAAAGAATATTGACATAAATATTACAGTGATTTTTCTCTAAAATAATTCTTAAATCATGTAATCTCAAACAGCCAGAAAACTAAAATAAAACCATCAGACAAACTTTTTGTCCCCATGAGCATAGGAAAACCAGAACTAGCTTATTTTGAAACTAATCTCCCACCAACTGTCATATTATTCTCTCTGGTGTAAACAAAAGAAAATCACTTGTAAGGTAGCAAGATAAAATGGGAAATTAGAATCAATAGTACTTTAGTCCAGAACATGAACAGCCACTAAGATTTGTCATGTTTTGGTTATTAAAAATAATTCAGCAGATCTCTAGAAGAATATGGAAAAAGCTGAAACAGTGGTTGCCTCTGGGGAGAGGAATTCTATGGCTAAATGATGAAGTATGAGTGAGAAATTACTTCTTTTGCTATGTGCACGTATTATCTATTCAAAATACTCATTGTAATTTTTACTTAAAATATTCAGAAACATCCCTAAAATGTAAACATCATAAAGCTTTAATTATTGACACTAACAAAGCAGTGATGTGGAAGAATAATTCACAGTAATATTAATCACATCAGTAAGTATTGATTAGGCACTTTAACATCAGTTAATGGCCGGGCGTGGTGGCTCACCTCTGTAATCTGAGCACTTTGGGAGGCCAAGATGGGCAGATCGCCTGAGCTCAGGAGTTCGAGACCAGCCTGGGTGACATGGTGAAATCCTGTCTCTACAAAAAAATACAAAAAATTAGCCAGGCATGGTGGCATGCACCTGCAGCCCCAGCTACTTGGGAGGCTGAGGTGGGAGGATCACTTGAGCGTGGGAGGATCACTTGAGCCTGGGAGGTCAAGGCTGCAGTGAGTTGAGATCGCACCACTGCTCTCCAGCCTGGGTGACAGAGGGAGACCCTGTCTCAAAAAAAGAAAGAAAAAAAAAATCAGTTAATGCTTTTTCCTCTTCAGTATAGGGTTCTAAAATGATTCCCTGTTTTTTGAAATGATAGAAGAGGGAGATAGAAAAATAAGTCACAGGACAGGAGTCTTCCTAGAAATACTGAAAAATACCTATTATTTTGTTATTTCATGAAGTCTCAAGCTAAGTTTAAAACTTCAACATCAACAAAATAGGCCTGGAAACCTTGGAATCCTAAGTCCAGCCCACAGACTTCCGCTGAAACCCACTCTGCCTACTGAGCATGCTGAGTTAGCTCCTCATCACCAGGAGAGAGTTCTATCACAGACTTGAAGATATGATGAGACTGCAACAGTAGTGAGTTTAGACTGTGCTTGGTATTGAAGGGAGAAAAAAATAGCATAAAGGAAAAGTAGATGACACTGAAAGAAAAGCCTCCCCAAACCAACCATGACCCTAAAGAGCCAGACCCTCGGCATGGAGGCTTCACTATGTCTAGGCAAGTGAGGTGGGTGTTAGGGTCCAGAAGCCTAGAAAATGTCATTAATTAAAAGGAAAAAGTAACAGGACAAGTGGGCAAGCAGGCAGGCCTCCATGCCTCCTTTTTTCTTTCTTTTTTTACTCCCAGCAAATTCGTGAATATTTGTGGAGGAGGAATTAAAACACTAGAAGCATTAGCCAATCAGAGCTTCCAAAAGGTCCACCTAAACTTAATACCTTAAAAGCATCAATGTGGCCGGGCGCAATGGCTCACGCCTGTAATCCCAGCACTTTGGGAGGCCAAGGCGGGCGGATCATGAGGTCAGGAGATCGAAACCATCCTGGCTAACATGGTGAAACCCCGTCTCTACTAAAAAATACAAAAAATTAGCCGGGCGTGGTGGCGGGCACCTGTAGTCCCAGCTACTTGGGAGGCTGAGGCAGGAGAATGGCGTGAACCTGGAAGGCGGAGCTTGCAGTGAGCCGAGATCGTGCCACTGCACTCCAGCCTGGGCAACAGAGTGAGACTCTGTCTCAAAAAAAAAAAAAAATGCATCAATGTTATATCAGATGATGTAGGATTTTTCCAATTATAATTGTATTTACTGGCTAGGCCTGGGTTCACACCTGTAAAATCCCAACACTTGGGAGGCTAAGGTGGAAGGATTACTTGAGGCCAAGAGTTTAAGACCAGTCTGGGCAACATAGCAAGACCCTATCTCTACAAAAAGATTTTAAAATTAGTTGGGTGTGGTGGTGTTCACTTATAGTCCCAGCTACTCGGGAGGCTGAAGTGGGAGATTCCTTAAGCCCAGGAGTTCGAGGCTGCAGTGAGCCATGATCACACCACTGCCCTGTAGCATGGGTGGTAGCGAGATCCTGTCTCAATAGTAATAATAATTGTATATACAAATAAACGTGTCCTTAATTTTTTTTTTTTTTTTTTTTTTTTTTAGCTTTCAGGAAACAGCCTTTTTTCATCACAGCATGCTAAAAACACTTAGTTTTCTTGCTAATCAAAATAATTTTTTTTTTTTTTTGAGACAGTTTCACTCTTGTCACCCCGGCTGGAGTGCAATGGTGCGGCCTCAGCTCACTGCAACCTCCGCCTCCTGGGTTCAAGCAATTCTCCTGCCTCAGCCTCCTGAATAGCTGGGATTACAGGCATGCACCACCACACCTGGCTAATTTTGTATTTTTAGTCGAGACAGGGTTTCACCACGTTGGCCAGGCTGGTCTCGAACTCCTGACTTCAAGTGATCCGCCGGCCTCGGCCTCCCAAAGTGCTGGGATTATAGGCATGAGCCACCGCACCTGGCCTCAAAATAATTTTTAAAGTCAGTAGAACTTCCCATTTTTGAAGAAGAAATCTCATTTTCTTGAATGCTCACTTTTAGTCTTTAACACAATATGTAATCTTTTGGGTAAGAAAACAGGAAACATTTATTTCTTAATATTTTAAGATATTTGAACAGCTTTATCTTTTATTTCCCAAGTGCCATATGAAGCATGTTATTATGGTAAATGTTAGTATAATGTATCATTTGCTATTGTCATATTAGTTGTAGTGGTTGTGATGTTTAATTGAGTGGGATGGCTTTTTTCCAGAATGGAATCACTAGTTCCCCTTGTACAGAGTTTGAAAAAACGGATGGAAGTACCAGACTATGAAATGGTAAATATTTTATATTAACATGTAAAACTGACCCTTTGTAAAGACAATTTTCTGGGTAGAAGAATTTGCTTTTTGTTAAAGTGGTTCATTTTTGTTTGTGTTCCTGTGAAGTCTGAAACAATTATTAAGAAAAGAAATGAGTGAAAAAAATACATACATTGAAACAGAATACTGTTTTCCTGAAAATGTCTTCCAGGAAAAACATTTTTTTCTCAATTTTATGTATGAAGCAAAAGTCCTGTGTGTTTTTTGTAATTTTGTCTGTGGTCGGATCTCTCTTCACCAGACAAAAGAAAAGTACACAATTTCTAAAATGGTCCATTTTCTATTGATGAGTATTTATACTGCCTTCTGCCTTCCTTCTTTTCCTCCCTATTTAAAAACTTTTCCGTTTGTAAAAACCACAAGACAAAGAAAAAAGAGAGAGCTGTGACTAGCACATTTTAAATGTGTTAGCTGTTTGTCAACAGGGATCTGAATGCTATGGCCAAAGATACTTTTAGTCATAATTTATTTGTATATCATTTTGCAGTCTTTGAAGCATATATTTTCCCATTTGACCTGGTACTTGAGATGAGAAAGTTATAGCTTAAAATGTTCAAGTGACTTTTCTCAGATTTGATGCCAGGGCTAAGACTTCCAAGTCTCCTTCCTCTTAGTGTGGTCTTTCTCTTACTTCAGTAAGCTGGGTTTGCATATTTTATTTACTTATGGAATACAGTCAGACCACTGTGTTTGACTAAAGTTGAAGTATTGATTTAAGTATTGATTGAATTTATAAGAATTTGCTGATACTCTTTAAAATAAGAGATGTCTATTTTCACACTGCTGATAAAGACATACCTGAGACTGGGCAATTTACAAAAGAGATTTAATGGACTTACAGTTCCATATGATTGGGGAGACCTCATAGTCATGGCGGAAGGTGAAAGCCATGTCTCACATGGTGGCAGACAAGAGAGAGAGCTTGTGCAGGGAGACTTTTGTTTTTAAAACCGTGAGATCTCGTGAGACTCATTCACTATCATGAGAACAGCACAGGAAAGACCCACCCCTACAATTCAATCACCTCCCATCGGCTTCCTCCCACGACATGTGGGAATTGTGGGGGTTACAATTCAAGATGAGATTTGGATGGGGACACAGCCACACCATATCATTCCACCCTTAGCCCCTCCCAAATCTCCTGTTCTCGAATTTCAAAACCAATCCTGCCTTCCTAACAGTCCCTCAAAGTCTTAACTCATTTCAGCATTAACTCAAAAGTCCACAGTCCAACATCTCATCTGAGACAAGGCAAGTCCCTTCCACCTATGAGCCTGTAAAATCAAAAGCAAGTTAGTTACTTCCTAGATACAATGGGTGTACAAGAATTGGGTAAATACAGCCATTCTAAATGGGAGGAATTGGCCCAAAGGGGCAATGCAAGTCTGAAGTCCATCGGGGCAGTCAAATCTTAAAGCTCCAAAACGATCGTCTTTGACTCCATGTCTCACATCCAGGTCACGCTGATGCAAGAGGTGGGTTCACATTGTCTTGGGCGGTTCTGCCCCTGTGGCTTTGCGGGATACAACCCCCCTCCTGGCTGCTTTCATGAGCTGGTGTTGAGTGTCTGCAGCTTTTCCAGGCACACGGTACAAGCTGTCAGTGGATCTACCATTCTGGGATCTGGAGGATGGACAGTGGCCCTCTTCTCACAGCTCCACTAGGCAGTGCCCCTAGGGACTTTCAGTGGGGATCCGACCCCACATTTCCTTTCCACACTGCCCTAGCAGGGGTTCTCCATGAGGGCCCTGCCCCTGCAGCAAACTTCTGCCTGGGCATCCAGGTGTTTCCATACATCTTCTGAAATCTGGGCAGAGGTTCCCAAACCTCAATTCTTGACTTCTGTGCACTCGCAGGCTTGATCAACACCACACGGAAGCTGCCAAGGCCATCCTCTGAAACCACAGCCCGAGCTCTATGTTGGCCCCTTTTAGCCATGGCTGGAATGGCTGAGACACAGGACACCAAGTCCCTAGGCTGTGCACAGCACTGGGACCCTGGGCCCTGCCCATGGAACAATTTTTTCCTCCTAAATCTTCAGGCCTATGATGGGAGGGGCTACCGCAAAGGTCTCTGACATGCCCCAGATACATTTTCCCTATTGTCTTGGGGATTAACATTTGGCTCCTCGTTACTTATGCAAATTTCTGCAGCCAGCTTGAATTTCTCCTCAAAAAATGGAATTTTCTTTTCTTTAACATTGTCAGGCTGCAAATTTTCCAAACTTTTATGCCCTGTTTCTCTCTTAAAACTGAATGCCTTGGCCAGGCACAGTGGTTCACGCCTATAATCCCAGCACTTTGGGAGGCCAAGGCTGGCGGATCATTTGAGGCCAGGAGTTCAAGACCAACCTGGCCAACATGTTGAAACCCCGTCTCTACTAAAAATACAAAACTTAGCTGGGTGTGGCAGTGCACACCTGTAATCCTAGCTACTCAGGAGGATAAGGCAGAGAATCGCTTGAACCTGAGAGGCAAAGGCTGCAGTGAGCCGAGATGGTACCACTGCACTCCAGCTTGGGTGACAGAGCGAGACTCCATTTCAAAAAAAAAAAAAAACTGGATGCCTTTAACAGCACCCAAGTCACCTCTTGAATGCTTTGCTGCTTGGCAGTTTCTTCCACCAGATATGCTAAATCATCTCTCAACTTCAAAGTTCCACACATCTCTAGGGCAGGGGCAAAATGCCACCAGTCTCTTTGCTAAAATATCACAAGAGTCACCTTTGTTCCAGTTCCCAGCAAGTTCTTCATCTCCATCTGAGACCACCTCAGCCTGGATTTCATTGTCCATGTCATTATCAGCATTTTGGTCCAAGCCATTCAACAAGTCTCTAGGAAGTTCCAAACTGTCCAACATTTCCCTGCCTTCTTCTGAGCCCTCCAAACTGTTCGAACCTCTGCCAGTTCCAAAGTTGCTTCCACATTTTCAGGTATCTTTTCAACAGTGCTCCACTCTACTGGTACCAATTTACTGTATTAGTCTGTTTTCACGCTGCTGATAAAGACATACCCAAGACTGGGCAATTTACAAAAGAAAGAGATTTAATGGACTTAGTGTTCCACATGGCTGGAGAGGCCTCACAATCATGACAGAAGGTGAAAGGCACATCTCACATGGCAGCAGACAAGAAGAGAGAGCTTGTGCAGCGAGACTTGTATTTTTAAAACCATCAGATCTCCAGCCAGGCATAGTGGCTCACATCTGTAATCCCAGCATTTTGGGAGGCCAAAGTGAGCAGATCACCTGAGATCGGGAGTTCGAGACCAGCCTGACCAGCATGGAGAAACCCCATCTCTATGAACAACACAAAATTAGCCGGGCGTGGTGGCGCATCCCTGTAATCCCAGCTACTCGGGAGGCTGAGGCAGGAGAATCGCTTGAACCCAGGAGGTGGAGTTTGCGGTGAGCCAAGATCATGCCACTGTACTCCAGCCTGGGCAAAAAGAGTGAAACTCTGTCTCAAAAAAAGTAAATAAATAAAACCATCAGATCTCCTGATACTCATTCGCTATCATGAGAACAGTGCAGGAAAGACCCACCCCCACAATCACCTCCCACCAGGTTTCTCCCATGACATGTGGAAATTGTGGGAGTTACAATTCAAGGTGAGATTTGGGTGGAGATACAGCCAAACCATATAATGAGCAAAGCAAAAGAATATTTTGGTGAAACCTAAGCAAATCCAAGACTTAAACTTTTTTGTTTAACTTTTTTTTTTTTTTCCCTGGGAGCATACATTCAAATTGCCCTGAATAAACACTTCCAAGACTTACACTTTTTAAAAATGGTAATTAAGAAGATCGTTATAAGATACTTAAGGTTTGAAAATGTTTTGAGGCCAGGAGCAGTGGCTCATACCTATAATCCCAGCACTTTGGGAGGCCAAGGCAGGTAAATCGCTTGAGCCCAGGAATTTGAGACCAGCCTGGGCAACATGGCAAAACCCCATCTCTACAAAAAATACAAAAATTAGCCAGGTGTGGTGGTGCACACCTGTAGTCCCAGCTACTTGAGAGGCTGAGGCAGGAGGATTGCTTGAGCCTGGGTGGTTACAATGAGTTGAGATCCTGCCATTGGACTCCAGCCTGGGCAACAGAGTGAGACTTTGTGTCAAATTTAAAAAGAGAAAGAAAATGCTTTGAATTCATACAATATTATCAAATATGTCTGCAGGCAGGTCTGCTTTAATCATTACATTGCATCTGGGTTTTTTTCGTTGGGTGGGTTTGATGTTTTTTGGGGGGCAGGGAATGGCTAGGGCTCAGTCACAGATTATGTAATCCATTATGATATGCCCTACAGCTGCAGAGATAGAACGCTAAATAGTTTTATCATTTTGGCAAAATGAACATCCAGAATTCATCCTTTTATCACACTGACTGATCATTGCCAGTTAAATTGTTGATGTGTATCCAAAGCCTCCAATAAAATATTTGATTAGTGTGTTTTTTCATACTTTGCACTTGTGTACTCTAGGCAAAACTATGACGTAGTTAAGTTCCAGTTTTCAAAACATTAAAGTTAAGGTTGCAAAATGGTAGCATGTGAGCCACTTCTAACTTTCAGGCAAGTTTAGTTTAGTGCTAAGACTAGAACATATTCCATTCAAATTTAAAACACATAGGTAGATAGCAGTAGCTTATGGTTATACATAAAGGATACACAAGAAAACAGTTTGGTTAAATAAGGTAGGATAAATATTTTCTCTTGTATCCTCTCAAAGCTTTGAATGTAGTACTAGGTGCACATATAAATATTTAAAAAGTAAGTAAAATAATGTGTTAAAAATGAGATAAGAATATGTACAATTTTTTTTTTTTTTTTGAGATGGAGTTTCGCTCTTGTTGCCCAGGCTGGAGTGCAATGGCACGATCTTGGCTCACTGTAACCTCTGCCTCCCGTGTTCAAGTGATTCTCCTGCCTTAGCAGGAGAAGCTGGGATTATAGGTATGTGCCACCACGCCCGGCTGATTTTGTATTTTTAGTAGAGACGGGGTTTCTCCAGGCTGGTCTCCAACTCCCGACCTCAGGTGATCCGCCTGTCTCAGCCTCCCAAAGTGCTGGGATTACAGGCATGAGCTACCACGCCTGGCCTCAACTTTTTAGAATCTAGATGAAATGGATAATTTGATAGAAAATGTGAATTACCAAAATTGACCCAAGCCTAATAATCATAAAATAAAGAAGTAGTTAAAGAATTATTCTAAAAAGAGGCATCTGGCCCAGACAGGCATATAGGCGAGTTCTACCAACACTTCAGAGAGCAAATAACTTTTATGACATAGAAACTGTTAGGGAAAAAATAATCCCAATGCATAAAAATATTAAAAATTAAAAGTTTTTCATATTTAAGGTGTTGGATATCCCAGTTACCCTGATTTGATCTTTATATGCTATTATGAATGTATTAAATTGTCACATGTACCCTGAAAATATGCACATCTCTTATGTATCAATAAAAGTAAAGATTTGTCAATAAGGCCATTAATGATTAAAGAAGCTTATAAAAACAACTGTCATACAGTGTAATTTTTAATTGTCTTATTTTCAGGTTCACCAGGCTGGTTTAACCTGCGATTATTCAGAACTTCCTCACCATATCAGCACAGAACAAGAAATAGAGTGTCTTATTCAATCTGTGCATTATTTACTGAAAAATTTACCAAATCCTACTCTTGTGACAATTGCAAGGTAAGTGTGTTCGGCAGAATAATGGCAAATCAGAGATGTGCACATCCTAATCTCTGGAACCTGTGAATATGTTACATTATATGGCAAAAGGAAATTCGCAGTGTGATTAACTCAAGGATTTTGAGATGAGATTATCCTGGATTTATCAGGTGGGCCCAATGTAATTACAAGGGTCATTAGAAGAGAAAGGCAGGAGGGTCAGAATCAGAGAGTGATTCGAAAATTCTACACTTCGGGCTTTGAAGGTGGAGGCCACAAGCTAAGGAACACAGGCAGCCTTTAGAAGCTAGAAAAGGCCAGGGGACAGATTATCCCTGGGATCTTACAAAAAGAATGCAGCCCTGTGAGCACCTTTATTTTAGGACTTCTGACCTCCAAAACTATATAATAAATTAGTGTTGCTTTAAGCTACTAAGTTTGTGGTGATTTTTTATAGCAGCAGTAGGAAACTAATACAATCTCTAGGTAAATATGATTACTAATAAAATAATACAAAATTTTTTTACCTACTCAGCTCAAAATTTAGATGTTGTATTTTCTCTTCCATGTTTTTTTTTTCTTTTTTTTTTTCTTCTTTTTTTTTTTTGAGATGGAGTTTCGCTCTTGTTGCCCAGGTTGGAGTACAATGGCACAATCTCGGCTCACCGCAACCTCTGCCTCCCAGGTTCAAGCAGTTCTCCTGCCTCAGTCTCCAGAGTAGCTGGGATTACCAGGATGTGCCACCACGCCTGGCTAATTTTGTATTTTTCAGAGAGACGGGGTTTCTCCATGTTGGTCAGGCTGGTCTCGAACTCCCGACCTCAGGTGATGCGCTCGCCTCAGCCTCCCAAAATGCTGAGCTTACAGGCGTGAGCCACTGTGCCTGGCCCTTTCTCTTCCCTGTTAGTGATGATGTGCAAACAACGTAGTTATTGTTATCTTGTCTTTGACATTGGTAATATTCAGATGAACACAAGAATTCTCATTTCTGTGTCTACCAATTATTTAGCTGCTGCCATGTTTTAAATTTGAATATAATTGCTGAATAGTTATAACAATTTAATAATGCTTTCCTGTGTTAATTTTTGGGCTGGTTTTGTATGGAAGTATGAGAATCTAAAGTAAGTACTTTAAGTACTCAGGCTAATAATATGTAATTCATGACAAACATTTTGTAATATCCTTTTATCATTCTGAAATCTCATATAATGTAACCTACCTATATATAATTTAAATATATATAGATAATATTCATAATATACATTATATATAGGTAATGTAGCCTACTATACACATAATACCTATACACATAGGAGGAATTAAAGTAATTGGTAATAGAATATATTAAAATGCCAAACTAGACTCACATATTTAAGAGATGCAGTTAAAAATGTACTGTAGCAGTTATACTACGTGATGTAAATGTAGCAGTTACACATGCAAACAGATACCATGTGTTGACCAGATGCCATGAACAGCACTGCCATGATGACATTTTTTCAGTCATTGAACAGCCTCTTCATAAGGATCTGCAGTTAAAGTCCAGTCTTTCCCCAATTGACAGAGTAGTTGCATTCCTGGAAAATTTAGTTCATATTTAAGCATTTTTTAAAAATACTTTTATATATAAACAAGTGTCCAGTTCTAGGCTGTATTAGTCTGTTTTCACACTGCTGATAAAGACATACCTGAGACTGGGCAATATACAAAAGAAAGAGGTTTCATTGGACTTATAGTTCCACGTGGCTGGGGAAGCCTCACAATCATGGCGGAAGACAAGGAGCAAGTCATGTCTTACATGGATGGCAGCAGGCAAAGACAATGAGAACCAAGCAAAAGAGGTTCTCCTTATAAAACCCTCAGATCTCATGAGACTTACTCACTACCTCAAGAACAGTATGGGGGAAACCACTGCCATGATTCAATTATCTCCCACCAGGTCCCTCCCACTGCAATGGGAATTATGGGAGATACAATTCAAGATGAGATTTGGGTGGGGACACAGCCAAACTATATCATAGGCTCAAAACATTAAAAATCACTTTTTCACTTACATGAGTACTCAATAGACTTTGAAAATATTCAAGACACAGGACAACTATTCATATTGCAGGATGATCCTGCCTGTTGCAAGCCCTGTAGCAGCCCAGCCCTCTTATCCCAGTCCCCTAAATGTCAATAGCATCCCCTATTCATTGCGTCAATCAAAAATGTACTAAGAGATTTTCAAAACACCCTCATGGGAGTAGCTCCCATCAAGAACCACTCTAATAGTGTTTAAAGAAGTCAAAAATTGGCCAGGTGCAGTGGCCTTACACCTGTAATCCTGGCATTTTGGGAGTTGGAGGTGGGTGGATCGCTTGAGCTCAGGAGTTTGAGACCAGCCTGGGCAACATGGCAAAACCGTGTCTCTACAAAAGAACACAAAACATTAGCCTAGGGATGATGGCATGTGCCTATAGTCCCAGCTACTTGTGGAGCTGAGGCTGCAGTGAGCCAAGATCACACCACTGCACTCCAGCCTGAGTGACAAAATGAGACCCTGTCTCAAAAAAAAAAAGTCAAAAATCTTTCCAAAAGTATTGCAATACCCTTTATTTGTTAAGACTTATAAATTGAGTTTTTACATATGACACTTTAAAGTAGGTCTTGCTGAGCATAGTGGCTTACACCTGTAACCCCAGCACTTTGGGATGCCAAGGTGGGTGGACTGCTTGAGCCCAGGAGGTTGAGGCTGCAATCAGCCATGATCATGCCACTGAACAACAGGAAGCTCTTGTCTCAAAAAATAAAATAGGCCTTTTTCCATATGTATATGTTACTATTTAATAAAGTTTCTCAAGCTAGACGTGGTGGCTTACCCCTATAATCCCAGCATTTTGGGAGGCCAAGGTGGGCGGATTACCTGAGTTCAGGAGTTCAAGACCAGCTTGGCTAACATGGTGAAACCCCATCTCTACTAAAAATATATAAATTAGCCGGCATGGTGGCAGGCATCTGTAATCCCAGCTACCTAGGAGGCTGAGGCAGAAGAATTGCTTGAACCCAGAAGGCGGAGATTGCAGTGAGCCGAGATTGCGCCACTGCACTCCAGCCTGGGCAACAAAGCGAGACTCTGTCTCAAAAAATAAAATAAAAAATAAAGTTTCTCTTTATTATTTATTGTGTCTTAAATTTTCGCATCAAGCCACAAAAATAACCTGGTCACTAGAGCATAAAATGAGTTTATCAGTGGTCTTACGGATTATCTCTTTAGGTTTGAAATACTTGTACTAAGGAGTAGGCCAGATAACTAATTCCAGTTCCTTCTATAAAGATTTCTGTGTTGCTCTTCTCACTCTGTCCTCTAGAAGGCTTTATTCACCCTTATCCGGAACCAGGAGACACTGGTTAATCCAGTTGTAACTGGCAGCAGCATTGTAACTGCCCAGTGCAACTCAGGTTGCAGTTGGTAAGTTCTGGAAAGACTCCCAAAATACAGATATCTGCCCCCAACCTTCTTTGCTCTTTTCTGCTTCCTACTGCCTAGGAAAGTAAATCCAACACCAGCACATCGCCACATTTCATTTTGGACCAAGCCATGGATCCTTTATAATTTTGTAGTTAACAAATCATTTTTAGAAATAGGATCCTTTTATCAGTTGGAAAACCTCGACCCTCATCATTTCTAGCCCTAGCACACACATAATAAAAGATGTCCCATCGCTAAGATAATAAGCCCCTGTAATCCCAAGCAACATCTCACTTTCAGGCAAACAGTGGTCTAGCAATCAAGCATTAAGGCGCACACCGCATGTCACCTTGCACAGGTTAATCTCTTTCAGATTTCTTTAAAGGGATAATAATTGTGCCTATTTCATAGAGTTGCTGTGAAAATTAAAGAACATAATTTATGTAAGGTGCCTAACATGGGGTAAACCTTTACTAGCTTTCAATTGATATTAATCCAAAATTCAGCACACCTTAATTTCTGTTTTACATTGAAATGAACACATGCAGCTTTTCCTCACAGTATGATTTTATCCTATGTGTATTTTTCTTCTTTCTCTTTCTCTTGGTTCTAGGTCAAGTCTGGATGATTACTGTCCTTCTGACCAAGTTGACACTATTCAAGAAAAGGTCCTCAATATGCTACGTGCCCTCTATGGAAATCTAGACCTCCAAGTGTATGCAGCAGAGTCTCCTCCATCTTGAAACAAACAAAACATTAGGCTCCTGTTGTACCTTGGTTTAGTAACAGGCCTTTAATTAACTTATTTGTAAATGAGTCTTCCAGAGAACACTGTTTTATATTAACTTTCAGTTGAAATCCTTCAGATATTTTGAATCTCTAAACAACCATTGTCAGTTGTGGAATGATGGTAAATTTTTTGGCATCAAGTCTAATAACCCCAACTGATAGAACTGTTGCTTATCTGTCTTCCTTAAGTATTTTTTAGGGTTTTGTTTGTTTGTTTGTTTGTTTGTTTGTTTTCACTTTTCCTCCAGGTCTATTGGGCTGTATGAGATTCATTCATACTTCATTTATTCATTCAACTAATATTTATTGAACACTTACATGTACCAGACATTATTAAGTGCTGGGTATATGGTAATGAACGGAATAGACAAGGCCCCTGCCCTTTTAGGGGAGACAGATGAGAAGTAAATTACAGGTTATGAGAAATGTTATGAAGGAAAGGATAACAACATACATGTCTTAGTACTTAGGGTATCATGGCTTTATAGGAAAGTAACATTCTCTCTCTTTTTTTTTTTTTTAATTTTATAAAAATAGAGATGGGGTCTCACCATGTTACCCAGGCTGGTCTCAAACTCCTAGGCACAAGCAATCCACCTGCCTTCGCCTCCCGAAGTGCTGGGATTACAGGTGTGAGTCACTGCCCCAGCCAGAAACTAACATTCTCAAAAGCTACTACCAAAAAAACCCCACAAATTTGCCAATCCATGAAAGTATCATAAGAAGTCTACCTTTCCAAGGAATTTGGCATTGTGGCCCTGCTCTTGCCAAATGCTCTCCAGCATTGTTGGTATCAAGGTGGTCTGGTTGAGTAAACTTGACCAAACAAAAATTAACTGTTTTTTGCTTTTCTGTTTTTGTTTTGCTGATCAAAAAAGCCCTTCAGGGTCTTTTGTGCCTCCAGGAGGTCGTTGTAGATATCAGTAATATAGTGCCTAAGTGCCACTTTATTGGCAAGTCTAGATTGATACTTTTTTCAGATAAACCAGCTTTTTATGTAAAGAGTAAGGGAAAAAGTTAAATCTTTAATTCTGACCTGCCATAAATACCCAAAGATATAAACTGTTTTCCACCACCCCCTTCATAACTAAGACATCCTTCCTGAGTCACTCTTAATCATGAAACTTGATTTTCTCAATTGGCCAGTCTTCTGATCTTTAGTATCTCTTTATTTCAGTAATTTTTACCTACCTACTTGATTTATTTTCCTTTAAAAGGTGAAATGACGTTTAAAGAAAAACAAACACCCATCATTCCTCAGTCCCAACACAGCAGTTCTTTTCACTCTTGCTTGTAACTTTCAGGCCTTACCCACATGTGTTCCTATAGAGTTGCATGTAGCTAAAATTATAGTGTGCTGCCTAACTTTGTGCTAATAACCAAGGACACACATTATCATTGCCTCTCAGTGGATGGCACCTGACCCCATTTTTCCAAGGATTCTATTTTCCAGTGAATTTTTGTCACCGAGTTAATTTCCCAAGTCTGATAGCATGAATGCTTATTTGTGCTGTGAAAAGCAGAGCAGCCTGACTCAGCTTTCCATTTTCATAGGATAATATGTGCCAAAAAAGGTTTATTTTCTTGGTAAAATCAGAATTGTAGAATTGTGCTATTTTTAATTTTTAAAATTTTTGGTTAGAGCTTATAGACATTACTTTTATGATTATTTTGCGTGCTAAATAAGTTAAAGGGTATGTTTTGAACTATAGCACTAATTAATGTGTGATCTTAGTATGTTGATAGCTTTGATTTTGTGAGTGGTTTACTAGTCATTTATTATGATTCCCATGAACTCTGATATGATTCATTGTGGTTTTAACTCAGGTTGAATAAAAGCATCCATTTCTTTTATAGGAAGGTTTGTTTAATTCTCATGTTCTGTGATCAACTCTTTGAGAATAAAATTCAGTCCCTAATAGTTGAAAAGAATCAACTTAGTAAATTATGTCTTGCACATTCCAAACAGGAAGGTATTTACTTTATCAAGATGTGTTTCATTTGTGTTCTAAGTACCAGTGAGGGGATACCGTGGTACAGTGTTTTGAATTGTGTACTAATATCATTAAAGCATGGGATTTTAGTGGCTTTTTTAAAAATGTGACTTAAGTGTAAGCGTAGACTTTAACTTAATAAGTTGTGTATTTCCTAGTATCTACGGGGAAAAAATTTAAGTCCAGCCTTTCATAATAACCTTTTGACTGTCAATTTTAGATCTCTTTAGAAACATTTCCTATAGTTGGCCAGGCGCGGTGGCTCACGCCTGTAATCCCAGCACTTTGGGAGACCAAGGTGGGCAGATCACGAGGTTAGGAGATCGAGACCATCCTGGTTAACACGGTGAAACCCCGTCTCCACCAAAAATACGAAAAAAAAATTCTCCAGGCGTGTCGGCAGGCGCCTGTAGTCCCAGGTACTCCGGAGGCTGAGGCAGGAGAATGGCGGAAGTCCAGGAGGCGGAGCTTGCAGTAAGCCAAGATCGTACCACTGCACTCCAGCCTGGGCGACGGAGACAGACTCTGTCTCAAAAAAAAAAAAAAAGAAATATTTCCTATAGGCATGGGTGTTTATGTGTTCTAGCTTCTCAGGGAGCTCTTAGTCAATGTCCTTCACACTTTTTTTTTTTTTTTTTTTTGAGGTAGGGTCTCGCTCTGTTGCCCAGGCTGGAATGCAGTAGTGTGATCTTGGCTCAGTGCAGCTTGAACCTCCTGGGCTCAAGCGATCCTCCTACCTCAGCCTCCCAAGTAGCTGGGACTACAGGTGTGTGCCACCATGCTAAGCTTTTTATTATTATTATTATTTTGTAGACATGAAGTCTCACTATGTTGCTCAGGCTGGTCTCAAACTCTTGGGCTCAAGCAATCCTCCTGCCTCAGCCTCCCGAAGTGCTGGGATAACAGGCGTGAGCCACCATGCCTGGCCTCCTTCACTCTTTTTATGATAATCTCTCCTAGTCTTGACTGTTTTCGCAGCAGTGGCCCTGGCTTGCTGGTAGTAAATTCATCATACTGCCAGTAGTTTATAGTCAGTGGTGTGTTTCTCAGTACAAGATTCTCTCATTCACCGTACATCTCAAGAGAGAGCACTTTAGTGAAACTTCAGGAGTTTTTGTTTGACATCTTTCAGAAATGCTTGACATACAGTCTTGCCTTCTCAAAGTATAGTGATACTTTGCTGAGAATCAGCATTTTTTATTGTAATTTTTTTTTTTTTTTTTTTTTTTTTTTTTTTGAGACGGAGTCTCACTGTCGCCAGGCTGGAGTGAAGTGGTGCGATCTCGGCTCAGCGCAAGCTCCGCCTCCCGGGTTCATGCAATTCTGCCTCAGCCTCCCAAGTAGCTGGGACTACAGGTGCATGCCACCATGCCCGGCTAATTTTTGGATTTTTAGTAGAGACGGGGTTTCACCATGTTGGCCAGGATGGTCTCGATCTCTTGACTTCGTGATCCACCCGCCTCAGCCTCCCAAAGTGCTAGGATTACAGGCGTCAGCCACTGTGCCCGGCCTGTTGTAAACATTTAAGATGTACGACATGATGTTTTGATATACATAGTAAAAAGGTTACTATAGTCAAGTAAATCAACATATCCACTTCTCACATAGTTGCCCTTTGTGTGTATGTTTATGTGTGACAAGAGCACCTAAAATCTCTTAGTAAAATCCTGAGTGAAATGCAGCATTATTAACTGTAGTCCTCTAAGCTTGCTCATCCTGTATGTCAGCCACTTTGCATTCTTTGACCTACATTACCCGTTTCCTCCTCTCCACTGCCTGTTGGAACCACTGTTTTATTCTCTATCTCTGTACGTTTGACTCTTTTTTTAGGCTTCACATGAAAGTGAGGGTCAGTTTTATAAACACTCATTGTCCTGCTCTGCTGTGTCGACTTC
Organism: Gorilla gorilla gorilla; assembly: GCF_029281585.2. Taxonomy (NCBI): domain Eukaryota; kingdom Metazoa; phylum Chordata; class Mammalia; order Primates; family Hominidae; genus Gorilla; species Gorilla gorilla. The sequence continues at coordinate 77,161,161 of NC_073243.2, forward strand.
AGTGGCAGCACTTTTGTTGCAGTTGCAGTGCTTGTTTCTGCACTAATTGGTCTTGGGCTGCCTCTTGCTTTGGAGTTCTAGCTGCACCCTGGGATTCCAGACATCAGCACCATCCTTTCCCTTTATTCTCATTTGCATTCACAAATGAAGTTATAATAACTGAGGAGATTCCCACAAACCTTGGTTCTTACAATAGAGTTCTCTGAACAGCGAACATTCTGGTCACTCACTAGGAGGGTCTATCTTAACATTGCAAATTAGTAAATTGGCATTCTATACATTAATATCTTGTCAGTTTGATTCCTGTAATTCAGAAACAGGAGTTCTGTGATGGAGGCTAAAACAAGGCTGAGATGGCACATTTTTACTTTCTTGGAGGGCCTTCATTGAATAGTCAGCCAACCTCCAACTACAGCATCCCTACCATTTTGCTAACTTCAAACGTTCCTTGACAGCAAGCAGATCTCTGAAGCCTGTCAGTCAGCTATTAGCACTATTTAGAAGGCCCTGTGGCCGGGCGCGGTGGCTCACGCCTGTAATCCCAGCACTTTGGCAGACCGAGGCAGGCGGATCACGAGGTCAGGAGATCCAGACCATCCAGGCTAACATGGTGAAACCCCGTCTCTACTAAAAATACAAAAAAAATTAGCTGGGCGTGGTGGCGGGTGCGTGTAGTCCCAGCTACTCAGGAGGCTGAGGCAGGAGAATGGCGCGAACCCGGGAGGCGGAGCTTGCAGTGAGTCGAGATCGCGCCACTGCACTCCAGCCTGGGCGACAGAGCGAGACTCCATCTCAAAAAAAAAAAAAAAAGCCCCTGCACCCCATTTGAGGTGACTCATGCCAAAATTGAGCTGAGTGAGAAGTTCCATGACTGAATGCAGGAGAACGTGGTAAGAATGTGGGCTCCAGGGGCCAACCACCTGACTCCAGTGTTCCCTTCCCCATGTGTGAGCTCTGTGACCTCTCTTAAGCCTCAGCTCCCCTTTTACAAGAAGAGAACTTAATTCAGCCAGGCGCGGTGTCTCACGCCTGTAATCCCAGCACTTTGGGAGGCTGAGGCGGGCAGATCACGAGGTCAGGAGTTCGAGAACAGCCTGGCCAACATAGTGAAACCCCATCTCTACTAAAAATACAAAAAATTGGCCGGGCATGGTAGCGGGCACCTGTAATCCTAGCTACTCAGGAGGCTGAGGCAGGAGAATCGTTTGAACCCAGGAGGCAAAGGTTGCAGCGAGCCGAGATCGCGCCATTGCACTCTGGCCTGGGTGACAGAGCGAGACTCCGTCTCAAAAAAAAAAAAAAAAAGAACTTAACTCCTCAGGACATTATGAAGAAAAATACATATAAAGCCCTCAGCACTGGAATCATTTAGTAAACATTGGCTGTTGTTTCCAAACTCAGCCCAAATGAGAATATCCTGTGGTGGCTGCTCCAGTCTCAGCTGCTCTTCTCATAATTCTCCAAATACTGATTATTTTCAACCGCCTATCAGCCCCCATCATATATCTGTGAATAACAGAATTTCAAGGTTAGAGGTCTATTCAAAAAAGGTAGGTTCTTGCCCATAAGGAAAGAAGTAAGAGATCACTTTAGGCAGTTACTGATAATTTAAAACTTTTGTCTTTCAATTGGTGCAAGCATTCATTTATTCACAATTTTAAATCTTATACTCTCGTGCAATTACAGAGGGTCAAAGAAGTCAAAGCTTGCTCCAGCTTCTTTATACTTTCCCTTCTGCATGCTTGCAGATAAAACTCAGATTTGTGATGCCAAATTTTTGATGTAGACAGTGTTTGGAAGTTGCTACCCCTGGACTTACGAATTGCCTTCATAGAATCTAGGGTTATCCTCACCATTTTTGGTACAGCTGATTTATAGGCAACTTGAAATAACAACAACAAATCCCTCATGAATCAGCCGAAGCGTGACAGGGAGGTGGGGTAAAGTGGGTACCTCCACCCAGTTCACCAGTATTTCCCAAACCACTCCCAAGCATTTCCTTCACCTGGGCCTCAGCCTGACCAAAGATGAACCTCAGCTTGTTGAGGGGTAAGGAAAATGGGATCATTAGAGAAAGGGGGAATGCCTTTGTCAGCTTGGCTTAATAAGATCACAACCCATCAGCTGACCCTGATGACTCAAGGAGGGAGGCTGAAGTCGGGGTTAGCGCTAGGCTCAAAGGCCAGCTTTTTGGGCAAATTGCTCTGAGAACTGCACAGCCACACCGTCTGCCCTCTGCAGCTTTGCCCCATCTGGAGCAGGTATAATGAGGGGCAGCATCATCACAAAGTGGCACCTAAAGTATTGGTGGCTTTGGAATCAGTCTAAGTCCAAGTATTTCCTCTGCCAGTTACAAGTTGTATAAAGTTGGACAACTTAAAGTGTCAGAGTCCCTTGATTTAGGCACGATTCAAGGCCCAGCTTGCGTTCCTACAGGACAACTATGCTCTGTCAATGCACTTCAGTGAGCTGTTTCTGCCCTCCCCATCTGTCCATGAGCTCCTTGAGTGCATCCTTATACATTTTTGTTGCTCCAGTCTCTGGCATGGTCCCTGTCACACCATAAGGCCTCTAAACATGTATAATGAATTAATAAATACTGAAAAATTGTGATGGTCACTGGAGGCTCGGTGGTGATAAGCCTTATTATCTGCCCTATATTATACATCCTATTATGAACATGCTGTCTTTGAGAGCACATTAAACAAATGCATTAATGCAAGGATGAACACTTACCAAGGATTAAGTGTATTGAATACAAGAATCCAGAACAGCTAAAAGAAAAATACTTGTAATATAATGATTGTGTCCATAGAACAACTGTGTTATAAACAAAAGAAGGCCAAGGCAAATTGTGTTATTTTCCCAGTAGTTTTGTGATCTGTTTTGTGTTCTTACGGTAAGGCCTGATAAGAACCATGTTCCACAATGCATGTGTAAGCATGACCTAAAAATACGTATAGTTTAAATTCCTGCCTAACATTCAAAATCTAACATTTGATATATCCAAAAATTATATGAACTTTTGATCCCTAAAAATATATTGTTTTGCCATTAAAGGAGTGACAATTATTCTCACTTCTGATACTTCCATTTCGAGGTAACTTCTGTTACAGTCCTGCCTTGCTCTGCCCTTTTACTCCTTCCTGAGTAAGGAAAAATGAAAGAAGAGAATTACAAGATGCCTTCTTATAGAAATATATGTTCTGTTTTGCCTTTCCATGCCTTTGGTTTGTAAGGACGGGCTCCATGGGAGAGGCTTACAGTTGTCCTATGCTGCCAGTGGATGACAAAGTCTGTCTCAATGCAGTATTAAGAAGCTAGCTGTTGCCACAGACATAAGCCATGTTCTCTAATATGTTTCATCAGTAATAGTGATATATCCATCTGCCTGAAGGCCTGCACCTATTTCTGAGTTAGTAGAAACAGGAGAGAATGGTGATGTTTCTTGTGCTTCCTCAAACCCCAGCTCAACAGTGCTTGCTCGTTAAATAGTATGGACAGTTTATAAAATAGCAGCTCTTTGGAATTCTAATCAAAAAGGAGGGCAACTCTGACCATTGTGAATTAACCTAGAACAACATGCCTTCTCTGAATGCAGTCTGTTTTTCTGCTATACAGTGTAAACATTTTTAAACTTAAGATTTGTTTTGCTTTTAGACGTTTTTCTTGGATGTCCGACTGGTCATTTCATTTTTATTTGACATCATGCTAAAACAGGAAACACAGCATCCTTGTAGGCTTCCTGTATAAGCAACAGCCAGTTATAAAATGTTATAGAAAAAAGATCCTATTTATAATACCATAACTTCAAAAAAAACTATTAGTAAACAAAATAAAAAATTATTACCACCTATACAAATAAAACTTTATAATATTACTAAAGAATAAAAATGAAGACATGACCATCTATGAAGAGAATAATAGTGCTTATATAAGATGATTCAATATTATAAAGGTGTCACTGCTTCTTATATCAAATTCTAATGTTTATAATTTCCATAAACATACCAAAGGAGGTTTTATTTTAACTAGTGAAGCTGATTCTAACATTCATACGGAAAAATGATCATGCAAGGAGAACCCAAAAAAATTGTGAAAAACGAATGAAGTTATTAACTCCTACTAAGTACTAAAATACATTATGAAACTATGTAAATTAAAACAGCATAGTATGGGCATATGAGCAGAGAAACTGACGAATGAAACAGAATAAGGTCCAGAAATAGACCTATATTAGAGTAAGGACATCTGATTTAATAAAAAGTAACTAATGTCTCATACAAAGTGCAAGTTTATTTCTCATTTTCATAAAGTCCAGAATGTGTTTCTGCTCAGCAGACTTTCCTCTTCACAAGGATTCTGGACTCAGGCTCTTTGCATCTTTGGCTTTCCCATCCTTAACATGTGGTTTTCAAGGTTTTCTTAGAGAATATCTCTAATCCACCTAGCAAGAAGGCAAAGAGGATGGGGCATCTTTTGGGAGGCTTTTATCTGCCAGGCCTATCAGTTCCTAACTGCAGGAAACCTGGGAAACGTAACCGGTTGTATGCCCAGATAGAAGAAAGAGCAGGTTTGGAGAACACCTAGCTTTCTCTCCCACAAGACCCAAGTACATACGGAATTTGGTATACAATCCAGGTGGAATTTTATATCAGTGGGGAAAGATGAGTTAGGAAGTTGCATTCCCAATTTACTCCTTACAACAAATTAATTACAATTGAATCAAATTTTAATAAAGTGAAAAAGAAAAGAAGGAAGGAAACTTTCTAGATCACAGGAGAAAAGGAAAGATTCTTAATAAATAAGCATGCTTGTTTTTTTGTTTGCTTGAGACAAGATTTCACTCTGTCACCCAGGCTGGAGTGGTGTCATGATCACAGCTCACTGCAGCCTCCACCTCCCAGGCTCAAGCAATCCTTGCATTTCGGCCTCCCAAGTAGCTGGGATCGCAGGTGCGTGCCACCACACCCAGCTAATTTTTTTTTTTTTTTTTTTTTTTTTTTTGTAGAGATGGGGTCTCACTGTGTTCCCCAAGCTGGTCTCTAACTCCTGGGCTCAACTGAACCTCCCACTTTAGCCTCCTAAAATGCTGGGATTACAGGCATTAACCACCAGAGCCAGCATGTTTTTTTCTTTTCTTTTTTTTTCTTTTGTTTTTTGAAGATTCAAATGAATATGGGATTCAAGATTGTGTAGCATGACCATTCCAGGTTTCACAGTCCTACTGCTTCCCTTTCTGGGCCCTGAAGTTAACATAGGACATCTGCCCTGGCTGTGAATTTGGCATCCGTTGCAGTGCTGACATTTTTATGATTATATTCTGAGTCTAATATGCAGCATACTCTGCACTCCTGCAACGAGAGATGAGGATCTAATTAAAGTTGGCCATGAAAGCCTTTGGCTTTCATAGCATGCCCTGAGTTGATAATTGGCTTACCTGCTGTTCTCTGTGCTATTCTCTTAAAGGACTCCAGAAAAGTTTACAAAAGTCAGCCACCTCCATAATCCTTCCCTAGCCGAGTGCTTCCCCTTCTGCCTGTACCTCATCCTAAACAATCATTGGTGAAATTCTTAGTAAACATGCTAAGCCATGGGCTATCACTTCCCCCACTTAGACCAGCAGTGAGGTTCTTGTTGCTCCTGACCGGGGCATGAGCAAATTCTCATATCCCATTCTGAGGGTCTCCTTTATAGGACCAGCTCTAGTACCATCCGTCTTAGTTTAGGTTTCCCCAAAAGCAGACATTAAGGCAAGGATCTGGGTGAAGGTAGTTTATTTGAGAGGTGATAGCAAGAAGTGAGGGAGTGGGGAAATGAGATAAGGAAGGTAGCAAAGTGATTAAAGGATGTACTAACGAGATTACTGCTTTAGCCAACAAGAGCTCAATTTCACTAGGATCCCCAGAAGAACTGGCAGGAACATGCTTCAGAATTGCCTGCTGAGACATGGGAATTTTGCACATTTATCCGTTGGTTCTCTTTCCTCTTTGGTTGAGGGTTGTCTCTGAGAAGCTGATAGGTTGTTAATTCCCAGCCACCCTGGGAAGCCCACCCTTGGATGGGCTAAGCAAGTTCCTGTGACACCTCAAAATGACTCAGGAAAAGAAGCAGAAAGATACAGATACACGTTGGATGCTGTCAGGATGGGCAGTAATCATCCTCTGCAGGTAAACTTGGAAGGGAGATGGAAATACTGGATGGGACATCTGCAGCATCTGCTGTAGCAAGAATTGAGAGGCCATTTCTGTATTCCTTTCTGGCAGTTTTAAACTGAGTGTGTTCCTGAAGGTGTGGGAAAACAAGCATGCTGATATATTATTGTTAAAAATACATATTGGTACAGCCTCCGGAGGGCACTTTGGTGGTAGCTATTAACATTGAAGTATACTGCGTACACTTTTAAATTCAGATTTTAGGAATTTCACTTCCAGGAATTTATCCTGCAGATACTTGTGCAAAGACTGACACCACCTTTGCAAAGATTCTGACAATGAGAGAAACATGACATGGCTGGCTCCGTCTTGCTTCTAGCCTCACAGGCTGTTTTTGCTCATTCCTGAGTGTAGGCCAAGCTAACCATGAGAGGAATTTAGTTTACAGCTTAACTTGGAAGCAAGGATGATAATAGTCCCTCCCTACAACTAACCTCCTCCTTGCTCAGGGACCAAAAACTAATGAAAGGCCACGAAATTAGCATTATGGGAGGGGACGGAATTCTGCTAAAATGTGGGCATAGTTTTTATAATCCCCTACTGCTCAGGAGTCGTGTGGCCAGAGGTCACAAGGTTTGTGACTTCCTCAATTGCTCCTACAGATAACAACACTATTGTAGAACCCAAGACTGGCTTTTTTTTTTTTTTTTTTTTTTTTTTTTTTGAGATGGAGCGAGCTCTGTTGCCTAGGCTGAAGTACAGTAGCACAATCTCAGCTCACTGCAACCTCCACCTCCCAGGTTCAAGCGATTCTCCTGCCTTAGCCTCCCAAGTAGCTGGGATTACAGGTACCTGCTACCACACCCAACTAATTTTTATATTTTTAGTAGAAATGGAGTTTCACCATATTGGCCAGGCTGGTCTCGAACTCCTGACCTCAGGTGATCCACCTGCCTCAGCCTCCCAAAGTACTAGGATTACAGGTGTGAGCCACTGTGCCCAGCCCCAAGACTGGTCTTTTGAGATGCTTTTCAGACTTTTGCATTCTGGCAACTGACTGACCCCATCCAGACTCGTGACCTATGACTCAACCAGTCCTGTGGCCCCATACCCAGAAGAAGCCTCAGTGCAAAAGGACCATTTTCCACACCCCTATGATTGCATCCCCAACCAATCAGTAGCATCCATTCCCTAGTTCCCTGCCCATCAAAGTATCTCTGAAAAACCCTAATCTTCAAGCCTTTGAGGAGACCGATTTGAGTGATAACTCCAGTTCTTCTGCTTAGCTGTATTAGTCTGGTCTCACATTGCTATGAAGAAATACCCAAGACTGGGTAGTTTATAAAGAAAAGAGGTTTAATTGACTCACAGTTCTGCATGACTGGGAAGGCCTCAGTAAACTTACAATCATAGTGGAAGACAAAGGGGAAGAAAGTCACCTTTTTCAAAGGGCGGCAGGAAGAAGTACCAAGAAAAGGGGCGGAAGCCCCTTATAAAACCATCAGCCTTGTGAGAATTCACTCACTATCACAAGAACAGCATGGGGGTAACAGCCCCCATGATTCAATTACCTCCCACTGGGTCCCTCCCACAACACGTGGGGATGATGGGAACTACAATTCAAGATGAGATTTGGGTGGGGACACAGCCAAGCCATGTCATTCTGCCCCTGGCCCCTCCTAAATCTCATCTCCTCACATTTCAAAACACAATTATGCAGCCGGGCACGGTGGCTCATATCTGTAATCCCAGCACTTTGGGAGGCCAAGGCGGGTGGATCACCTGAGGTCAGGAGTTCAAGACCAGCCTGGCTAAATGGTGAAACCCCATTTCTACTAAAAATACAAAAATCAGCTGGGTGTGGTGGCACATGCCTGTAATCCCAGCTACTCAGGAGGCTGAGGCAGGAGCATCGCTTGAACCCAAGAGGTGGAGTTTGCAGTGAGCCAAGACTGCACCACTGCACTCCAGCCTGGGTGACAGAGGGAAACTCTGTCTCAAACACACACACACACACACATACACACACACACACACACACAATTATGCCTTTCCAACAGTCCCCCAAAGTCCTAGCTCATTCTAGCATTAACCCAAAAATCCAAGTTCAAAGTCTCACCCAAGACAAGGCAAGTCCCTTCCACCTTTGAGCCTGTAAAATTGAAAACAAGTTAATTACTTCCTAGATACAATGGGGGTACAGGCATTAGGTAAATATACCCGTTCCAAATGGGATAAATTGTCTAAAACAAAGGGGCTACAGGCCCCATGCAAGTCTGAAATCCAACGAGGCAGTAATTAAAGCTCTGAAAAAATCTCCTTTGACTCCATGTCTCCTATCCAGGTCATGCTGATGCAAGAGGTGGGCTCCCATGGCCTTGGGCAGCTCTGTCCCTGTGGCTTTGCAGGGTACAGCTCCCCTCCTGGCTGCTTTCATCGGCTGGCATTGATTATCTGTGGCTTTTCCAGGTGCTCAGTACAAGCTGTTGGTGGATCTACCACTCTGGGGTCTGGAAGACAGTGGCCCTCTTCTCTCAGCTCCAGTAGGCAGTGCTCCAGTGGGGACTCTGTGTTGGGGAGCCAACCCCACATTTCCTTTCTGCACTGCCCTAGCAGAGGTTCTCCATGGAGGCTCCATCCCTGCAGCAAACTTCTGCCTGGATATCCAGGCATTTCCATACATCCTCTGAAATCTAGGCAGAGGTTCCTAAACCTCAATTTTTGACTTCTGTGCACCCGCAGGCCCAACACCGCATGTAAGCCACCAAGGCTTGGGGCTTGCACCCTCCAAAGCAATGGCATGAGCTGTACATTGGCCCCTTTTAGCCACAGCTGGAGCTAAAGCAGCTGGGATGCAGGGCACCATGTCCTGAGGCTACATAGAGCAGGGGGGCCCTGGCCCAGGTCTACAAAACAATTTTTCCCTCCTAGGCCGCTGGGCCTGTGATGAGAGGGGCTGCCACAAAGATCTCTGACATGCCCTGGAGACATTTCCTGCATTGTCTTTGCTATTAACATTCAGCTCCTCATTACTTATGCAAATTTCTGCAGCCTGCTTGAATTTCTCCCCAGAAAATATGTTTTTCTTTTCTATCGCATCTTCAGGCTGCAAACTTTCCAAACTTTTATGCTCTGTTTCCTCTTGAATGTTTTGCTGCTTAGAAATTTCTTCTATCAGATACCCTAAATTGTCTCTCTCAAGTTCAAAGTTCCACAGATCTCTAGGGCAGGGGCAAAATGCCACCAGTCTCTTTGCCAAAGCATAGCAAGAGTCACCTTTGCTCCAGTTCCCAATAAGTTCATCATCTCTATCTGAGACCAGCTCAGCCTGGACTTCATTGTCCATATCACTATCAACATTTTGGTCAAAACCATTCAACAAGTCTAGGAAGTTCCAAACTTACCCACATTTTCCTGTCTTCTTCTGAGCCCTCCAAACTGTTCCAACCTCTGCCTGTTACCCAGTTCCAAAGTCACTTCCCCATTTTTGAGTATCTTTATAGCAGCACCCTACTCTCTGCTGTATTAGTCCATTCTCACACTGCTATGGAGAAATACTTGAGACTGCGTAATTTATAAAGAAAAGTTTAATTGGCTCACAGTTCCGCATGGCTGGCTTCCCAGGAAAGCCAGGAAACTTACAACCATGGTGGAAGGCGATAGAGGAGAAGGCACCTTCTTCACAGGGCAGCAGGATGGAGAAGTGCTGAGCAAAAGGGGAAAAGCCCCTTATAAAACCATCAGATTTCATGAGAACTCACTCACTATCATGAGAACAGCATGGGGGTAATCACCTCCATGTTTCAATACCTCCCACTGGGTCCCTCCCATGATATGTGGGGATTATGGGAACTACAATTCAAGATGAGATTTGGGTGGAGACACAGGCAAACCATATCATTGGCCTTGCATTAAACTTTCTTTACTGCAGTACCACAGTCTCAGTGAATTGCATTTGTCTGTGCAGCAGGCAGGAAGAACCCATCAGGCAATTGCAAGACTTTTATACAGGGATTTTCATTGTTACAGTAAAAGAATGGGGAGGAAGGTCTTTCAACAGGGACTAGTTAAGTTATCAGACATCCATATGGTGGTACCCTTACCACCATAGAAGGGGGCTCCTGTCTGTGTACTGATATTGAAAATTCCACTAGGAGGAAGAGAAAATATAAAATGATTAATAGTATATACAGGATGCCACTATGTATTTTCTTTTTCTTTTTTTTTCTTTTTTGTGTGTTCTAGGAGGCAAAGATGTATTTTATTTTTCTTATAACTTTTCTGTCATTCCTAGGGATTTGAGATAAGAGGGGGAGGCTCCAGGGTATGATTAATCTACCACATGATAGATTATGAAACTAATATGATGAAAACTTACAAATAACAACAAAGTTCAACAAGGTGGCTTAGATAGCAGATGGACATTCATAAATTAGTAGTTTTGTGATACACCAGTGATATGGTTTGGCTGTGTCCCCACCCAAATCGCATCTTGAATTGTAGTTCCCATAATCCCCGTGTGTCATAGGAGGGACCCAGGTAGTTGTCATAGGAGGTAATTGAATCATGGGGGTGGTTATCCTCATGCTGTTCTTATGATAGTGAGTTCTCATGAGATCTGATGGTAAGGGGCTTAAGAGTGCCCTTCGCTCAGCACTCACTCTGTCCTGTCATCCTGTAAAGAAGGTGCCTGCTTCTCCTTTGCTTTCTGCCATGATTGTAAGTTTCCCAAGGCCTCCCCAACAATGTGAGACCGTGAGTCAATTAAACCTCTTTCTTTTATAAAATACCCAGTCTCAGGTATTTCTCCATGGCAGTGTGAAAACAGACTAATACAAATAGCAATAGATGGAAAATGTAATGGAAAAGAATTCACAACAGAACCTAAATAATAAATATAGAAGATCTTTACAAGGAAAAATGTAAACTTTATGAGATGTAGAAGAAATCCAAAATTGAGAACATTATTGGTTATAGACGATAAATTTCAGTATTTTAACACGCCAAGCTGGGTGCAGGGGCTCATGCCTATAATCCCAGCACTTTGGGAGGCCAAGGCAGAAGGATTACTTGCGCCCAGGAGTTTGAGACCAGCTTGGGTAACATGGTGAGACCCTTTCTCTACAAAAAATACAAAAATTAGGCCGGGTGTGGTGGCTCACGCCTGTGATCCCAGCACTTTGGGAGGCCAAGGCAGGTGGATCACTTTGAGGTCAGGAGTTCAATACCAGCCTGGCCAACATGGTGAAACCCCATCTCTAATAAAAATACAAAATTAGCTGGGCATGGTGGCACACACCTGTAATCCCAGCTACTCAGGAGGCTGAGGCAAGAGAATCATTTGAAACTGGGAGGCAGAGGTTGCAGTGAGCCAAGATCATGCCATTGCACTCCAGCCTGGGCAACAAGAGTGAAACTCCATCTCAAAAAAAAAAAAAAAAATTAGCTGGGTGTGGTGGTGCATGCTTGTAGTCCCAGCTACTGGAGAGCTTGAGGTGGGAGGATCACTTGAACCTGGGAGGTGGAAGTTGCAGTGAGCAGAGATCATGCCACTGTACTCCAGCCTACGCAAAAGAGCGAGACTGTCCAAAAAAAACTTTTTTAAAAGCCAGCTCTCTGCAAGTTGATATGTAAAATGTAATCCCCAAAATAACCCAACAGTCTTTAGCATACAATTTGGCTAGCTAATTCAAGAATTCATAAGTAAGGCTAGAAGTGTATGCATAGCTTAGACAATTTTAGGAGGAAAAAATGGGAGAAACTTGCCCTGGCAGATATCAAAGCATGTGTTTAATATTGTTTAAAATGTCATATTGATGCATGAATAAACAGACAAAATTAATGAAACACGATGAAGACTTCAGAAAAAGGTTCCACGTACATAGGAATTTAATATCTATTAAAGGTTGAAATTTATCAGTGGTGAAAGGCTGGACTACTCAAGAAATAGTATTGGGAGAATTGGCCATGCATTTAGAGAAAAAAAGGTTGGTCTCTAACTCACACTTAATAAAAATCAGTTGCATATGGATTATATATCTCAGTAAGATTATAAAAGTATTATATAAAAACATAGGAGACTGTGTTTATGACTCTGGGGCAGAAAAGCCTGAATTAAGGAAAGTTGCAAGGGAAGAGATTTGCATAACCATGTCTAAATTTAAACCTTCTGTAAAAACCTAAAGGCATAAGCAAACTTAAAATATAAGTATTAAAAAAAGTGCAAACTAGAAATAAATATAACATATAACAAAAAATTTTAATTTGGATATATATAAGAATAAGACAACTCAGCAGAAAAATGAACAGACAATGTGAACTGTCAAGTCACAGAAGAGAAAATATAAATGATCAGTAAACAAAGAAATAAATTTCATTCTCCCTAGTCATGTACAGACATGTAAATTAAAGTAAGATGTAACTTCTTACCATATAACTGGCAAAGCATTAAAAAATGTTGGTAATACTAATCAAGAATGTGGAGAAATGGTACTTTCCTACTAAAACTGGAATAAATTTCTTCAGCTTCTCTGAAAAGCAACTTGGCAGTAACTCAAAATAGTAACTATTCTCAGTGACCCAGTGATTCCATTTCTCAGTATCTATCCTATGGAAATACACAAATATGTATTTGAGGTGGCATGCACAAAGATTTTTTTCTGTATAGTTTGTAGTTGAAAAAAAGTGGACAATAACCTGAACATTTACCAATACATAATATAGCAAAGTTTAGAATGTGTTCAATAGCATTGCATTTATGAAAATATAAAGACCTCAAAAACTATATTATATGTTTGTACAGGTACTTACATACACAAGTGTTGGGGCTCAGAAATTGATGCCCCAAAGTATGGTGCTTTGGCATGCTGAGTGCTTTTCACTAAAGGAAAATCAAGGTCTGTCTCCCCTCCTTCCCTCCCGAAGCGCCAGAGTATGGCTTTCTCTGAAGTTGCTCTAGAAGGAATACAATTGTGAGTCCCTCCCTATAATCTCATTGAACAGGGAAGATTAACTCACAGGAAAGGAGCCTAAACACAGACCTAAAGTATTCTTTTGAAGACTGCTACCTGGAAGACTATCTGCATTACAAGAAAACCTCTGCCAGACATTTTCAACCTTAGCCTTCCATAATTTGATGCCACCTCCCTGCCCCTGGAAACCCCAAACTACTATTTCTTTCTGTAGCCTAAAATGCTATTTAAGCTTCAGCCATCTGGTCCTTCTTTGAGTCTCATAGTTTGTGGGACTCCCATGCATATGCACATAATCAATCTGTACGCCTTTTCTCCTGTTGATCTGTCTACTGTCCAATTTATTCCAGAGACTAAAATTCTCAAACCTTCAGAGGGTGGAAATAAAGTTCCCTTTGCCCCTGAACATAATTTTATATATATATATATATATATACATATGCACAAACACACAGACACACACACATATTATTTTATTTAATTTAACTTTATTTTATTTTATTTTTTGAGATAGGGTCTTACTCTATCACCCAGGCTGGAGAGCAGTGGCACAACCTACAGCCTCAACCTCTCTGGGCTCAGGTGATCCTCCCACCTCAGCCTCCCAGATTGCTGGGACTGCAGGGGCAGGCCCCCATCCCTGGCTAATTTTTTATTTCTGTATTTTGTAGAGACGGGGTTTCACCATGTTGCCAGGCTGGTCTTGAAATCTCGGGCTCAAGCATCTGCCCACCTCAGTCTCTGAAAGTGCTGGGGTTACAGGCATGAGCCACGGCACCCATCTTATATACATGTATATATATATATTTTTATTTTAAAGGATATTCACTGTTTAGGGTGATAGCCACTAATTGTATGTAGCTATTTTCATTCACACTCAAATTAATTTAAATTTAATTTAAAATTCACCTCCTGGTCTCACTAGCCATAATTCAAGTGCTCAGTATCCACACATGGCCTGTGACCACTGTATTGGGCAGCACAGTCATAAAGCCCTTCCAGTATTTCAGAATATTGTATTGAATGCTGATCTCAACTCTTAGTAAAAATCTGTAATCTTCCTTATCAAAGAGGGCTCCATAAACCTGGAGCATCAGCATCACCTGAGCACTGGTTAGAAAGACAGAATTGCAAGCCCCTCCCAAACTTACTAAAACCAAAGTCTACATTTCAACAAGATCCTTGGGTAATCTGTAGGCATATTAAGGTTTAAAAGCACTGCACTAGCATCATCCTCATGAGCTTTGAGAAGCTCCTTTAGCAGTCGATCCTCTTTTGCACCTGGCGAAGGCTTTCCAGAGACAAAGAATCTGGCCATCACCCACTGCTTATCAAGCAGTCGCATCCTGGTTTGAATTTGCTCAATTATGTGAGTTTGAACAACTTTGCATGCTTTGTAGGATGGAATTGATAAAAAGGAGGTAAAGAAATTCACACAGATTTACTAATTATTCCTAGAAGATGGCTTCACAATTGCAAGATATTATAAATAAGCCATTCACAGAGATCGCTGAAAAGAGATACAGTAAGTGGTTGTTTTGTAGATAATGAGCAATATATGAGTACTTGGCTCAGAACAAAATTTCCAGCAATATCATCACATACAAATTTGTACTCTCTTGAAAATTTAGATGGACTTGAAGATGATGGCCTCTTGAAATGTGTTAAAAGACTCAAAAAGTGATGATGAAACTACTGATAACAGGCATTTCTGCTACTAAACAGCTTTCTATAAAAGACTTATCTTCTGCAAACTTGCACACTAAAAATAACAGGGCTTATGGGGGAAAAGTGTTGAAGCAGGCCACTCAAAGCCTATACAGTTTTATAATGAGAATTCTTTAAAAGCAGAACCCTGTAAGAAATACTAGCATAATAATAAGCAACACAGTAAACTCTTAATAGAAAAATACTACAGTAAGTATAGAATCTTACCTTTAAAAAAAAGAGCTGAAAGTAGCTTGATGGAAGAATGTGTAGTAAGGAATTGGGGCTTCTGGGATGTACAACAAAAACAAAATGCACAAAGATGGTGGAAACAGTATTTTGCACAGCCGAGACAGAGCATGTGACTGAAATGAGCAAACAGGAAGAAGAGAGTGTGAAAAAATGCAAAGTATGAAAGAGTTAACTATGCCGGGCGCGGTGTCTCACGCCTGTAATCCCAGGCACTTTGGGAGGCTGAGGCGGGCGGATTGCCTGAGCTCAGGAGTTCGCGACCAGCCTAGGCAACATGGTGAAACCCCCGTCTCTACTAAAATACAAAAAATTAGCTGGGCGTGATAGCGGGTGCCTGTAATCCCAGCTACTCGGGAGGCTGATGCAGGAGAATCGCTTGAACCCAGGAGGCGGAGGCTGTGGTGAACCAAGATCGTGCCATTGCACTACAGCCTGGGCAACAAAAGTGAACTCAGTCTCAAAAAAAAAAAAAAAAAAAAAGAAAGAAAGAAAAAAAGAGTCACTATAGCATGCTACCCTTCATGTAAAAAAGAAGTGGGGGTGGGGGTGGGAGGAGCCAGGCACGGTGGCTCAGGCCTGTAATCCTAGAGATTTGGGAGCCCAGGCAGGAGGATTGCTTGAGCCCGGGAGTTCAACGCCAACCTGGGCAATGTAGTAAGACCCCATCTCTAAAAAAAAAAAAAGGAAACAAAAATTAAGAAGGGAGTATAAGAGAACAGATTTCTTATTTGTGCAAAAAATATACAGAAAGATAAACAAGAAACTAAAGAGACTGTTTACCTACAGGGTATGGGTAGCAAAGGGGTGAAAAATGGAGAAATTCGAAAGGAGTTACAGAGAAGGGAAGGAAGTAGTAATGACTGAACAAATTAAATATACTACAAGTGACTCATGACCATACAGAAGGGGATGGGGAAGAAAATAATTAAGTAACTTTGAAAAACAGTATTTTGCCTGGATACTGAAAAGCTAATGGCAAAATGAACTATTTACAAATACTGTACTCGGCTGGCCGTGGTGGCTTACACCTGTAATCCCAGCACTTTGGGAGGCCGAAGTGGGTGGATCACCTGAGGTCAGGAGTTCGAGACCAGCCTGGCCAACATAGTGAAACCCTGTCTCTACTAAAAACACAAAAATTAGCCGGGTGTGGTGGCACACGGCTATAGTCCCAGTTATTTGGGAGGCTGAGGCAGGAGAATTGCTTGAATCCGGGAGGTGAAGGTTGCAGTGAGCCGAGATTGTGCCACTGCACTCCAGCCTGGGCGACAGAGCAAGACTCCGTATAAAAAAAAAAAAAAAACCACAAATACTGTACACTAGTTAGTAAATTAATTTATCATAGGGCTATGGATTAGCAATTCAATAAATACTTTGTGTATATACTAGCATTGAATAAATAAATGAACATTATATATAAGAGCCATGTGTCTCTCAAACAAATAAGTTACAAGGAGGGAAAGGGAGATGGCTAGAAAGAGCCTTGTGTTAAACTGGAATCAGATATATCAGTATTACGATCTTTTTTTTTTACATTTTGTATTTATTATTTTTATAAAGATGGGATCTTGCTATGTGGCCCAAGCTGGTCTCGAACTCCTGGCCTCAAGCCATCCTCCCACTGAGGCAGGACTGGTAGTCAAGGAATTGACCATGTTCTCGGGACAAACAACCATGGTGAGCATACAGTCAACACAGTAAGCCTCAGCATTTGCACTGGGTTCACTCAAGCAAAGCTGTCTTCAGCAGGGACTTTCCCTTCTAGAGCGCATGCATATTTGGATTTTACCCATCCTCAAACTGACCCTTTGCTCATTATAACAGTAAAAAACACACCCCGGATGGAGATTTAAGATGCTAATGAGACATGCAACATATGAACAAGCATGTACAGTTACTGCGCATGTGCACCCAGAGGACCCCCTAGTACATGCTTACTAGCAACACCTCTTTCCAACTCCTTATGAATAATCATGGCAGACTCCCATAAAAGAGTCTCCCTAGCGCCAGTCCCTGCTGTCTCATCCTTATGAGCAGCCCGCCCTGAATCCTCTCTCTCGGTGTACTGTCTATTCTGTACCTAACTTTCAAAATATTCTTTTTCTTTTGCAATAAATGACTCTATGCTGCACTTCTTTTGCTGTGTGTCTCTTGCTTAAATTCTTTTAAACGAAGAAGACAAGAACCAAGTTATCACATCAGCTATCAACACCACTTCGGCCTCCTAAAATGCTGGGATTATAGGCAAGAATCATTATGCCCAGTCCAAAATAATTGTTTTTAATATATCAAATATACACATACACATACCTTTACATTTAGATGTGTGTATATGTATGAGTTAGTATACATACATAAATGTCCTAGCTCTGTCTGCTAAGAGTGCCTAAAGGCAATGGTACTCCAATGGCTATAAGCATACCTAGATCCTAGGTCATGAGCTCCAAACACCATTCTCCTGTGAAAGGAACCAAGTCTCCTTTGCAAAATGCAAAATGAGCCTGGAATAGGCTATTGCACTAGAAAATAAGGAGGTGCTTGAAAGGGTGGAAGCATGTTGAGAAGACACAGGAACTAATGTGAAGGAGAGCTCTCAATGGACAAAGCTGGAACAACTGGCGCAACCAAATTCAAATAGTATTGGATTTTAGCTCAGAATAAAATAAATTTCCATGAGTCCACACTGATACAAATAAGTGATTGAATAAATAAATAAATGGGAGAAACAGGGTATTTATTCCTTACAAATAATTCTAATTTAAAAACATAGAAGGAATAATAGAAATACAAAATTACTAGGCAAACACCACCATAATTGTCGCAGGCATGATTCATCTGATGGATGCTAAAATCGGTCATGAATATTGGAGGAGAAACAGGATATTTCACAGTATCAAAGTATCTCTCTGAGATATTTATCATTTACAGAAGACATTTCGTGCAGAACGTTATTGAGAAACCACAGTAACCAAATTATCAAGGTTAGCATCAGCAGTAATGAGTCTCATTGATGTCATTATGTGCTGACATGGACACAACATCACTTCTGGGGTAATCTTACCAAAAATGCATAATCTCAATCTAATCATGAGAAATCGTCAGAGGAATCCAAATTGAGACATTCTGCAAAGTAATCATTAGGTCATGAAAGACAAGGAAAGACTGAGGAACTCTCACCAATTGGAGGAGACTAAGGAGACACATGATTTAGCAACATGGGATCCTGGATTGGATCCTGAAACAGACAAGGGGCTTTAAGGGAGGAAACTGGTGATATGTAAAGTCTGTAGTTTGGTTAATAGTATGGTACCAATGTTATTTTCTGGTTTTGATAATTGTGTAAGTTAAAATTGGAAGAAGCTGGGAGAAAGGCATATGTGAACTCTTTGTGCTATTTTTGCAATAATTCGGAAAATTATTTCAAAAGGAAAAAGGAGGGCATGGAGAGAAAGTGCACTGGTTTCAATACTGTACTCCTTTGTATTTGGGGTATTCAGCTGTGCTCATGTGCTTGCATCCTGCTGCTCTTTCTTGGCAGCACAAAATATTACATGCTGGGCAATTTTGCAGATGAACCAATATAGTTTCCACAGCATACTGACCTAATTTCTCTACTTTCAATCTCGTAGGAGCTAATCCACCTTAAATAACTGTAGCAGAATAAACCATATTAAAATTGCATGTGATATGTTTAAAATGGCATCATTGGCCGGGCACATCCTAGCACTTTGGGAGGCTGAGGCAGGTGGATCACTTGAGGCCAGGAGTTAGAGACCAGACTGGACAACATGGTGAAACCCCGTCTCTACTAAAAAAAATACAAAAATAAGCCAGGCATGGTGGCATGCGCCTGTGATCCCAGCTACTCAGGAGGCTGAGGCATGAGAATCACTTGAACTCAGCAGGCAGAGGTTGCAGTGAGCTGAGATCATGCCACTGCGCTCCAGCCTGGGTAACAGAGTGAAACTGTGTCTCAAATACATAAATAAATTAATAAATTAATTAATTAATTAATTAATAAAAATAAAATGACATCATGAAGAATAAGTGGAGGGAAATCAGTATTTTAAAGTTAATATATGAGCACAAATAGCCAAAACAATCTTGAAAAGAAGAACAAATTTGGAGGACTCACACTTCCTAATTTCAAAACTTGCTACAAAACTAAAGTAATCCTAACAGTGTGGTACTGGCATGAGGGCAGACGTGCAGACCAAAGGAATAGACTAGAAAGCTCAGAAATAAACTCTCACATATTGGTCAATTGATGAAAACTGACCATATGTAGGTGGGTGCCAAGATCATTCGATGAGGAAGGAATAGTTTTTTTTTTAACAAAAAGTGCTGAGAAAACTGTATATACATATGGAAAAAAATGACATGGAATCCTTACCTTACACCATATGCAAAAATTAACTCAAGATAGATCAAAGACTTAAGAGTTAAAACTATAAAACTCTTAGAAGAAAATATAGGGGAAAATCTTCATGGCATTAGCATTTGCTAATAATTCTTGAATATGACAACAAAAGCATGACCAACAAAGAAAAAATTGGACTTCATCAAAAACTTTCATGCGTCAAAGGACATCTGCATTAGGGTTCTCCAGAGAACCAGAACCAATAGGAGAGAGATTCACAAACACACACACTCATGCGCAGAGAGAGGGTGAGAGACGGTAAGGAATTGGCTCATATGGTTATGGAGGCTGAGAAGTCCCACAATGCACTACCTGCAAACTAGAGATCCAGTGGTGTAGTTCTAGTCCAAGTCTGAAGGCCTGAGAACCAGAAGAACCCATGGTGTAAGTCCCAAGGACAGGAAAAGAGCAATATCCCAACTCAAGCACTCAGACAAAGAGAGCAAATTCTCCCTTTCTCCACCTTTTTGTTCTATTCAGTCCCTCAACAGATTACATTATGCCCACCCACATTGGGCAGAGCATTCTGTTTAACTCAGTCTATCCATTCAAGTGCTAATCTCCTCCAGAAACACCCTCACAGACACACCAAGAACTATCTGGACACCCTGTGACCCAGTCAGGTTGACACATATGCAATCAAGAGAGTGGAAAGAGAATCCATAGAATGGAAGAAAATATTTACAAATGATATATCTGATAAAGGATTAATATCAAGAATATATAAATAGGGCCGGTTCAGTGGCTCACACCTGTAATCCGAGCACTTTGGGAGGCCAATGTGGGCAGATCACGAGGTCAGGAGATCGAGACCATCCTGGCTAACATGGTGAAACCCCATCTCTACTAAAAATACAAAAAAGTTAGCTGGGCGTGGTGGCGGGTGCCTGTAGTCCCAGGTACTCAGGAGGCTGAGGCGGGAGAATGGCATGAACCCGGGAGGCAGAGGTTGCAGTGAGCTGAGATCGCACCACTGCACTCCAGGATGGGTGACAGAGCAAGACTCTGTCTCAAAAATAAATAAATAAATAAAGAATATATAAATAGCTCTTACAACTCAACAACAAAAAAGAAACAATTCAAAAATGGGCAAATGTCTTGAATAGATGTCTCTATATAACTGGCCAATAAATACATGAAAATATGCTCAGCCTCATAAATCATTAGGGAAATGCAAATCAAAACTACAATGAGGTATAACTTCAAACACATTAGGATGGCTATTATCAAAAAAGCAGAAAATAACGAGTGTTGGCAAGAATATGAAGAAACTGGAACTTTCATGAATTACTGATGGGAATGTAAAATGGTACAGCTTCTGTGCAAAAAAGTCTGGCAGCTTCTCAAAAAGTTAAACATGGAATTACCATATGGTCCAGCAATTCTACTCTTACATATATACCCGAAAGAATTGAAGCATTATTCACAATATTCAGAATGTGGAAACAAACCAAGCGTCCATCACAGATGAATGAATGAATAAAATGTGGTGTGTGTATATATATATAAATATATGATGGGATATTATTCAGCCACAAGAAGGAATTAAATTCTGATAGGCTACAACATGGATGAACTTTAAAAGCATATGCTAAGTGAAATAAGCCAAACACAAAAGGACAAATATTGTATGAAGTACCTATAATATGAGGTACCTATAATAGGTATATGATATGGTTTGGCTGTGTCCCCACCCAAATCTGATCTTGAATTGTAGCTCCCATAATTCCCACGTATCATGGGAGGGACCCAATGGAAGGTAATGGAATCATGGGGGTGGGTTTTTACTGCTGTTCTCATGATAATTAGTAAGTCTTATGAAATCTGATGGTTTTATAAATGGGAGTTCCCAAGCACACTCTCTCTCACCTGCTGCCATGTCTTTGCAGACATGTCTTTGCTCCTCCTTTGCCTTCCGCCATGATTGTGAGGCCTCCCCAGCCATGTGGAACTGCAAGCCGATTAAACCTCTTTCCTTTATAAATTACCCAGTCTCGGATATGTCTTTATTAGCAGCATGAAAACACTAATGAGGTACCTATAGTAGGCAAATTGATAGAGTCAGAAAGTAGATAAAGCCTAGCAGGGGCTGTGGGGAGGGAGCAATGGGAAGTTATTGTTTAATGAGTATAGAATTTCTGTTTGGAATGATTTAAAAGTTCCAGAAATATGCCAGGCACAGTGGCCCATGCCTGTAATCCTGGCACTTTGGAAGGCAGAGATGGGTGGATCACCTGAGATCAGGAGTTCGAGATCAGCCTGGCCAACATGGTATAACCCCGTCTCTACTGAAAACACAAAAATTAGCCAGGTGTGGTGGCGCACGACTGTAATCCCAGCTATTCCGGAGGCTGAGACAGGAGAATCACTTGAACCCGGGAGGCAGAGGCTGCAGCGAGCAGAGATCACACCACTGCACTCCAGCCTGAGTGACAAAGCAAGACTCTGTCTCAAAGAAAAAAAAACAAGTTCTAGAAATGGGGAGTGGCGATGGTTGCATGGCATTGTGAATGTACTTAATGCCACTGAATTGTACACTTAAAAATGGCTAAAATGGTACGTGTTGTGTTTATACAGAGTATAAATATGTGTGTGTTTTTATATAGTAACACTATAATTTGATTTAAAGTGCATATGTATAATCATAGTAATAGTAATTATAAGTTGGTATTTGTCTGTTTTGTCCACATCCCCCAAAATCTATACATTCTCGTGTCCAAAAAACATTTTGGGGAACCTATTATGGGGAAAATGAGGGATCTCCCAGATAGTGTCCGTCTTATCTACGAGCGTGCAGGGGTTTGTGGATGATGACAAGTAGAAGAAAGGGGAAGAGGGTGCTGGCCTCTCCATAACTGAAAGAAGATCATCCTTTTTGCCCTGCCTAGGAAAAAGGACACTACCATGGGAGACTTTGAGAATGCTCCAGAAAAGAGGGAAAGCACACATTCCCAACCTCAAACAGAAGGAGGGGAGATCACCACAAAGCCTGCAGCAGTAACTTTATGCTGATAAACGTGACAAATCAGATGAAAGGAGTTTCTTGAAAAACACAACTTACCAAACTGATGCAAAAAAAAAAAAATTGAAAATCTGAATATATTAATTTTAAAAGTTGAATTGAGAATTGAAAGCCATCCCTCAAAGAAAACTGAAGACCCAGATGGTTTCCCTTGGGAATTCTCCCAAACATTTAAGGAAGAAATAATACTAATCTTACACAAACTCCTTTTTTTTTTTTTTTTGAGACAGTCTCCTTCTGTCACCCAGGCTGGAATGCAGTGGCGCAATCTTGGCTCGCTGCAACCTCCGCTTCCCAGGTTCAAGCAATTCTCCTGCCTCAGTCTCCTTACAGGCGTAAGCCACGCTCCCGGCCACAAGCTCCTTTAGAAAACAGTTTCTTGGCCAGGCCCAGTGGCTCACACCTGTAATCCCAGCAGTTTGGGAAGCTGAAGTGGGAGGATTGCTTGAGCCCAGGAGGTCAAGGCTGCAGTGAGCCATGATCACGCTACTGCACTCCAGCCTGGGCAACAGAGTGAGACCCTGTCTGAAAACAGAGAGAGAGAGAGAGAGAGGAAGAAGAAGAAGAAGGAGAAGGAGAAGGAGGAGGAGAAGGAGAAGAAGGAGAGAGAAAGAGAGAAAGGAAGGAAGGAAGGAGAAAGGAAGAGAGAGAGAGAAAGAGAGAAAGAAGGAGAGAAAGAGAGAAAGAAGGAAAGAAAGAAAAGAAAGAAAAGGAAGGAAGGAAGGAAGAAAGAAAGAAAGAAAGAAAGAAAGAAAGAAAGAAAGAAAGAAAGAAAGAAAGAAAGAAAGAAAGAAAGAAAGAAAGAAAAAGAAAAAGAGAAAGAAAAAAGGGTGGGAGGGAGGCAGGAAGGGACGGAGGGAGGGGAAGGGAAGGGAAAATAGAGTGTTGAAAGGAGCAATACATGAAAAGGAAGGATAATACATTGTGACTAGGTGGGGTTTACTTTAGGGATGCAAAGTTGCTTTAACACTTGAAAATCAATTGTTGCTATTTGTCACACTAACAGAATAAAGGAGAAAAATGATCATATGATCATCTCAATAAATGCAACAAAATGCCTGTGACAAAATTCAATAATAGCCATCATGATTTAAAAATGAAAATCTCTTAGTAAACTAAGACCAGAAGGGAACTTCTTGATAAAAGTCATCTAGGAAAAAACCTAAAGATAATAGCATACTTAATGGTGAAATATTGACTACCTTTCCCTTATGGCTGCGGACAAAGCAAGAATGTTCACTTTCCCCACCGTTATTCAATATTATACTGGAGGTCTTACCAGTGTAAAAAGGTAAGAAAAATAAAGTCATACATATTGGAAAGGAATAAATAAAACCATTACCATTTTTTTCTTTTCTTTTTTTAATTTTCCAAAGGGCTAGGTAGGCATTACCTTTTTTTTTTTTTTTTTTTTTTTTTTGAGACAGAGTTTCGTTCTCTCGCCCAGGCTGGAGTGCAATGGCGCGATCTCGGCTCACTGCAAGCTCCGCCTCCCGGGTTCACGCATTCTCCTGCCTCAGCCTCCGGAGTAGCTGGGACTACAGGCGCCCGCCACCACGCCTGGCTAATTTTTTTGTATTTTTTAGTAGAGACGGGGTTTCACCGTGTTTGCCAGGATGGTCTCGATCTCCTGAGCTTGTGATCCACCCGCTTCAGCCTCCCAAAGTGCTGGGATTATAGGTGTAAGCCACCACGCCCAGCCGGCATTACCATTTTTAAAAGCATTAAAATTTACAAAATAATTAGGAACAACTTTAACAAAAGACATGTAAAACCTGTACAATGAAAACTATATAACACATACTGCCAAGACTCATGCTAGCAATTTAATGACTATTTATTAAAATGCTTTAATAATTTTAATTATTAAATATTTAATTAAATTATTTTAAATAATTATTGTTATACTTATTGTTAATTACTAAATTTATTAATTAAAATTATTAAATTTTAATTAATACATAACTTTAAGAAGGTTCTTGGAGGTAATGTTTTCATGAAGGCTTCCTGAAACTGGAGAAAAGCCTTACATAGGTCCTGGAAAGACTCTCTTTACTACTATCAGCACTATTAACAGTTGCTAAAGCATTTTTTAACAGAAATAATTGAATACTCAATTATTATTAATAGTTGAATATTCTAAAATGATTCAATTACTTTGAATAATTCAATTCTCTTTTTTCTCATTCTACCTAGATAATACTGATGTCCCCTTACCATAGCCCCTTATATATGACATTCCAGAAAAGGCAGGGCAGCACTATTGAAAATCCAAGCACTTTTTCTGGCTGATTTTCCATTGAAGTTAGATGAGCATACACTGCCTACATTCACAGAAAAGAGAAGGACGGTGTTTATCTTCCTCACTCTGAAGGCCACTTCAGGAGCAACCCATTCAAATCTCCTGGGTATGGAGGGTCACTCTTGCTCTTGCTGGCCAATGACCAATATATGCAGGGTGTTCACCTGCTACTGTGATGAAGAGGTACAGGTAAAAAACAGACCCCCGTTATCTTCCTCTTTTCTCCTTCTTTATTCCTTTCAGAGGTCCCTATTTTTCCATTTTTGTGAGCTTCATTCTAACTAGTTTGCAGATAAAACCATTTTGCCCAGTAAACAAACAAACAAACGAAACCTTCTATTTGTATGTTTCGTGTACTATCAAGCAGTATTTGGGCTTACACCTGTCTTTGTCAACTTGAATTAATTTAAGATCAACATTTTTAAATATTTAGTTTGGGTTTTTCTAGCTAAGATTAGTAAAGAAAGCAGAAACAAAAATTCACTGTGGGGATTTTTAAACCCTTGGTTAATTTTACAGGCATTGGCAGAAGCAATGTTTCTCTTCCTGTTCATCGATTCCAAGTTACAAACAGGGACAGAGAAACAGTTTAATGTCTTTCCCATTTAACTGAAACTTAAAAAGTAGCATATTTGCCTCCAGAAAAAACTAATGGACTCTATGATAGGCAAAAAATGTCTTTTCCCCAAAGAGGGCCTCATCCAAATCTCCAAAACCTGTGAATAGGTTATGTTATAGGGCAAGGGAGAATTAAGTTTGCAGATGCAACTAAGAAATCCACTGACGACCAGGTGCAGTGGCTTATGCCTATAATCCCAGCACTCTGGGAGGCCAAGGAGGGAGGATTGCTTGAGCTCAGGAGTTCGAGACCAACCTGGCAACACAGCAAGACCCCCATCTCTGTTAAAAGAAAAAAAATCCACTGACTTTGAGATGGGGAGAGTAGCCTGGATCATCCAGGTGGGCCCAGAGGTAGCGTCAGAGGGGTGCATCATGGAAAAGACTCAGCAGTCATCACTGGCTCTGAAGACAGTAGGGGACTGCCCGCCAAAGAATTCAGGCAGCCTCTAGATGGTAGAAAGGGGAAAGACATGGATCCTTCTCTAGGGCCTTTAGAAGGAACAGAGCCCTGCTGACACCTTGATTTTAGAGACCCATTATGAACATATGACCCTAGAATTATAAAATAATAAACTTGTATTGCATTAAACCACCAAGTTAGTGATAATTTTTTACAGCAGCAAAAGGAAACTAATACAGAATCTTTGTTCATTAACAGGTGCATGCCACACCTGGCTAATGTATTTTAAGTTTTAATCTTTAATTGTGGGAATATCTTCTTTTAATTAGGGAATTTCAAGTTTAAAAGAGTAAAGCACTGTCCTGCTTTCTGTTTCTATGGATTTGCCTGTCTGTACATCCCATAAGTGGAATCATACCAGAAAAAAAAAAGTATCCTTTTTTCTTTGCTAAATAACGTAATTAAATAGTTTGGACACCAGGTGGCCCTAGACTACCAGATTTATCAAAGGAGCGCTTTTCAGTTTTATGATCTTAACATATTACTGTAAAGGCAATGTTGCATTTTTCTTTTAATAAGAAGAATGTTAAAAAACATCCCATTACATTTGCATCTAAGTTTTTTGACTATTGTTGGTCAGTCACTTAAATTAGTCTTGACAAATCTTTAAGTTGGTTTCTGACAATTGTGTGTGTGTGTGTTTTTTTAATCTAGAAAGATGAACTAAAACTGAATAGGTGTCACTAGAATATGACACAAGGGTAAGAACTTTTTTGGTTCCCAGTGCCTTGAATACTGACAGCATCCCATAGCCGGCACCCGATAAATAACAGTTGAATGAAAGAATAGCTCATGTCCAGTTTGCACATATAAATTTGTTTCTGAATAATCTGGAACTTAAAGAAAATCCTTTTGTCCAATAATTTTTAATTTAGCACTATTCATAGAGCACTCATTTCTTTAAATGTGCTTGCAATGCATTCTCCTTTATGCTAGAAATGAACAGCCATTCCTCATTACATGATTACGTGCAGTCCGCCCTGCCCCCGACCCAGGTGTTTCCAGTTCTAACCCAACACCCCTAGGCTTCCTACTCTCCTCCCAGTGTCTGTGAGTGATCTTGGGGGAGAGTGTGGTCAGGTCCACAGTGGACCAGAAGTCACCCACCTCCCTGGATGCAGGGGCTTGCACAGTACCTACCTGTGCCCTTGGGTACTTTGTGCCCCTCTGCATTAAGCCCTCTCCTGTTGCCTGTCACGCCCTCCAAGTCAAAGTGAAAAAGTGTCCGCTTCAGAGACTTCTTCCCAGTTGCAGGGATGGAAAAATAATTTTCTCTCTACCCTTAATAGGTCTTAATTGGGACTACCTCTAACAAAAGAGAGATTAACATGAGAAAAACAAACAGTTTATTACCGTATATGCCTCATGTATATTTGGGAGGAAACTGAGAAATGTGTCAATATTTAGAGTGGATCTCAAAAGAAGCATTTAAACTTCAAGCTTAAATATCATCATTCCGGGAAAAAAAGAAAGAAGGGTTTGAGGAAAGGTCTGGAAACACCATAAAACAAAGGTAAGGTTTTTTGTGCAGATTTAAATGTAAGCCTTCTCCATTGGTTATGAGTCTCTACTGATTTACTCTTCCTTTTTCCCTGGTGCAGAGAGAGACACTGTTACAAATGGAGACTGCCTTTAAAGATGTAAATTTCTTTTTTAAAGGGTAACTTTTCAGAAATACTCCTGTGTCTGAACTTTCTCAAAATAACCAGCTCAAAATAAGCAACATGCCAAGGAGGCATATTTTGGGGTGGCATATTCTGGTCTCTTACAGTCATATTTGGTGTGGTATGTTCTGAGCCCCAACACAATGTACTCTGTCTCCAGATATCTTGTAAATTCTGATTCCTTCATAGTACTTTGTTCTCGCTGTGTTCAAATTGTTTTATATTTAGTTGTGTACAGTGGCACCAGATTATAATTTCTGTAGATAAAGGGTAATACTTTATCCTTTTTTATATTCCCAGTACCAAGCCAATATTGGGAGTAAATAGGAGGAAAAGAGAGGAGAGGAGAAAGGAAAAAGGAAAAAGGAAAGGAGGAAGGAAAGGAAAGGAAAGGAAGGGAAAGGGAAAGGGGAGGGAGAGAAGGCTGTCCTATCATCAGGCTCAGACTGCAGATGGGTAAAATAACTGCTGCTGATTTCTTAACATTTAAATATGGGTGTGTGGCCAGGTGCGATGGCTCACACCTGAAATCCCAGCACTTTGGGAGGCTGAGGCAGGCAGACCACCTGAAGTCAGGAGTTCAAGGCCAGCCTGGCCAATGTGGAGAAGCCCCGTCTCTACTAAAAATACAAAAATTAGCCAGGCACGGTGCCTGTAATCCCAGCTTCTCAGGAGGCTGAGGCACAAGAATTGCTTGAACCCAGGAGGTGGAGGTTGCAGTGAGCCAAGATCGCGCCACTGCACTCCAGCCTGGGCACCAGAGCGAGAGTCCATCTCAAAGAAATAAAATATATATATATGTGTATGTGCATATATGTTTAATCCAGGAAAAGCATAAACAGAATTACATTTATCATTTCGATATAATTTCCATTTGCAAACTCTTGGATGGTAAACATAATGAGACCTAAAATTAATGCTGTATTTCCTCTTTAAAAAAGATAAGGAAGGAATTTGAATGCAAATTGTAATATTTTTCTTCAAAGGGGAATGATTTGCCACTCTTTAATTTGATAAAGTTCTTTATGCTTCAAATACATATCCAGGCTTTAAATATTAATAAACCTCAGAAAGCAGAAATAAAATCCTTAACCCTTCATGAATTAATTATCACAATTTAAAAATTCCAGTTTTACAAAGCATATCACAAAGTGCAAAATGGCTTTGCCAAATCATGTCTTCTTTGTGGTAATAACTCATATGATTAAATAAAATTTTACATGTGTTAAACTGAACATTAATGCTAAAATTCAAAATTCTGATTTTGTGATATTGTATAATTTCAACTATAAAGTTTTGCATCATATAAAATAACTAATTATTATTTTTAATCAACTTTTATTTTTTATCAAAGTGCTATACTTGAATAGTATGAAAAATCAAAGATTGATCAGTGCAGTGGCTCACGCCTGTAATCCCAGCACTTTGGGAGGCCAAGGTGGGCAGATCACCTGAAGTCAGGAGTTCGAGACCAGCCTGGCCAATATGGCAAAACCCCATCTCTACTAAAAATACAAAAATTAGCCAGGCGTGGTGGCGTGCACCTGTAATCCCAGCTACTCTGGAGGCTGAGGCAGAAGAATCGCTTGAAGCCAGGAGGCGGAGGTTGCAGTGAGCCGAGATTGTGCCACTGCACTCCAGCCTGGGTGACAGAGTGAGACTCTGTCTCAAAAAAAAAATCAAAGATTACGAAAATTGATTTTTACAAAATAGCCCCTTCTCTTCACTATCCTACTGCCACCATTCACCAGTAACTAATTTCAATTTTTGTAAGTTGTTTTCACTGATTTTACTTTTTTATTTCTAAGTAATGTGTACATACTGTTGTTGTCTCTTGGTTCATCTCAGTAGACATATCCATTGATTTACAGTTAGGAGTAATAAGGATTTTAGCTTACTTATATCTTTTCTTTTCCTTTCACCACCTTCCCCAAAAAATAAAATCTCAAATATCTATTTATTTATTTATTTATTTGTATTTTATTTACTTATTTTTTGAGACAGAGTCTTGCTCTGTCACCCAGGCTGGAGTGCAGTGGCACAATCTCGGCTCACTGCAACCTCTGCCTCCCAGGTTCAAGTGATTCTTATGCTTCAGCCTCCTGAGTAGCTGGGATTACAGACATGTGCCACCATGCCCAGCTAATTTTTGTATTTTTAGTAAAGACAGGGTTTTGCCATAATGGTCAGGTTGGTCTTGAACTCCTGACCTCAAGTGATGCACCTGCCTCAGCCTCCCAAAGTGCTGGGATTACAAGCATAAGACATTGCGCCTGGCCAAAATCTCAAATATCTGTAAAATTTATATTCAGTGTTTTTATAATTTTGTCTATGTATATGTAGTATGCAGTTTACTTCTGAGCCTAGTAGCATGATTATATATCCTTCCTTATGCAACTTGGTTTTTTCTGGGGTTAATGATTGCCTAATTTAAAGACAGTTTCTTAATTTTCTCTGGACAGCTGACTATTTCCACACCCTCAACAGCTCTGTAAAATGATTTTCAATTAAACTTTATACAAAACATGTCAGATAATTAAAGAATTACATCACTGTCTGCCCTGCTTCAGTTCCAGACTCTTCCTAGTGCCCCCATGTTCCTATTCCAATCTGGATGGTTCCACTGTGGGCTTGTTGCTTAATTGTTGTATTGGAACTTCCATTTCCCATCACCCAGG
Source organism: Gorilla gorilla gorilla (assembly GCF_029281585.2). Taxonomy (NCBI): domain Eukaryota; kingdom Metazoa; phylum Chordata; class Mammalia; order Primates; family Hominidae; genus Gorilla; species Gorilla gorilla. The sequence goes on from NC_073243.2 coordinate 77,191,413, forward strand.
AAATTCTTTTTGCCTCTCTTGGATCCTCTGTTTCTTCAATCCCATGTATTCCAAAATCCCAATATCTTCCTCTTTAGTTTTTTTATGTGTGAGAGAGTGTGTGTGTGTGTGAGTGTATGTGCATATATGTGAATGCTTGGACACATCCTTAAACAGCTTTCTAAGAAAGGCGATTGGGAGTGTCAACCTTAAATAATGAGATTCAGAAAATATGATGAAGAACAGAGTTTGTTTGAATGCAAGGCTTAAGGATGACCACCCGGGAACACTGACTCCAAACTAACAGGATCGGCATTCCGGAGTGGAGAAGTTAAGGTTTCACTAATACATGCAGAGACAGAGAAATTTTAGCAGATTAAATTTTCCTTAAAAGACCAGTGCATGCATTACAGTGATTTGATTGGTTATGGATTGTTACATTCCAAGGCAGATTAGTTTATACTCTGTGAGAAGGAGTAGTGAGAGGGTCTCTGGTGTGAGGAGTGAGAAAAGTCTCTGGTGATATTTAATCTTCCTAATTATTTACAGAAGAAAAAAGGCAGAAGTTGCAGCTGCATGCGGCATGACTCAGGCCACATAGCCACATTCCTCTCAAGGCTCAGAATAATTTAAAGTTCCAACAGCTTTAAGTTTGAATTGTTTAATTTCACATTTCCCTCTTTTCATCGATCTTTTGAAGAAACCATCATAGATGAACTCAAATAGTTTTGGTTCCTTTTAAGTTCAGGAGCTTAGTCCTGTGTTGCTGGGTGGGCTCATTCCTAGAGTGTCATATCCCATGGCAGGAGGAATTTGTCAGGCAATAAAACTGTTGGGGTGGCGGGGCAGTGGCTCATGCCTGTAATCCCAGCACTGTGGGAGGCTGAGGTGGGGAGATCACCTGAGGTCAGGAGTTCGAGACTGGCCTGGCCAACATGGCAAAACCTCGTCTCTACTAAAAATATAAAAATTAGCCAGGTGTGGTGGCATGTGCCTGTAATCCCAGGTACTCAGGAGTCTGAAGCAGGAGAATCACTTGAACTGGGGAGGCAGAGATTGCAGTGAGCCGAGATTGCGCCACTGCAGTCCAGCCCGGGAGACAGAGTGAGACTCCATCTCAAAAACAACAACAACAACAAAACTGTTGGGGTGTAGGCTGAATTTAAAGCAACATGAAGGAAGTGATTTTGTGACCTGAGTCAGGCTACATAGTTGCATCTTCAATTAATGCAATTCTTTGAGCAACCATTATTTTAGTTTTTTCAGTTGTATGTTGACTCCATTGCAAACAAATGCCACGGAAGTAATACAGACAAAAACAGGACAAAATACAACAAATGCTTATAATTCCAAGAACGCATAAGAGCTTCTGTGGCAAAGTTCCCCAAGATCTAAACCTGCTTCTTAGCCAATCATTTAGAGTGGGTGTAAGATCTTAAAGTTTAGTTATTTAGGTTTTCATATCAGCCATTAATTTAGTGATGTTATCTGATTCTTCCAGAACAGAAACACAACACTTCGTCTTTATGATAACATGGGTTCCCTGTGTATTATCACAGGGGATACAGTGAGTGTGTTTAAAGCCATATGGTTCTGTAATGCAGCCTTTCTCTCTTTTTTTTTTTTTGAAACAGTCTCATTCTCTTGCCCAGGCTGGAGTACAGTGGTGCAATTTCAGCTCACTGCAACCTCCACCTCCCAGGCTCAAACAATTCTCCTGCCTCAGCCTCCTGAGTAGCTGGGACTACAGGCGCACGCCACCACACCCAGCTAATTTTTTTATTTTTAGTAGAGATGCATGCCCAACTAATTTTTGTATTTTTAGTAGAGACGGGGTTTCACCATGTTGGCCAGGCTGGTCTGGAACTCCTGGCCTCAAGTGACTCGCCCACCTCAGTCTCCCAAAGTGCTGGGATTTGAAGTGGTGTTGTTTTCCTGGGGTAATACGGGAGGTTTATTGTCCGATGACCATGGAAAACTAGGACGCACACACACAAAGAGTGAAGTTAAGAGTGAAGGTTCAATAGGCAAAAGAGAGAATAGCTCTCTCTTCTGCAGACAGAGGGGTCCCGAATGGGTTTCTGCTACCACCATGAAATGCAGAAGGATTTATAGATGGGTTTGAGGAGGTGGAGTCTGATTTACATAGGGCACGAAAGATAGGCCAGGCCATTACGCCATTTGCATGGCACACAAAGAACTGGTTAGGACTAGGTATGATGTTTGCATAGCACCCTGATGAAGCTGGCCGCCCCACCCTGATCTTTTATGATGCAGACGGGTTCTCTACCCAGCCATTGCCATGTTGCCTACCTTTTTTTTTTCCTCTTTTTTTTTTTTTTTTTTTTTGAGACAGAGTCTGGCTCTGTCACCCAGGCTGGTGAGCAGTGGCATGATCTCGGCTCACTGTAAGCTCCACCTCCCGGGTTCATGCCATTCTCCTGCCTCAGCCTCCCAAGTAGCTGGGACTACAGGCGCCTGCCACCACGCCTGGCTAATTTTTTGCATTTTTAGTAGGGACGGGGTTTCACCATGTTAGCCAGAATGGTCTTGATCTCCTGACCTCGTGATCCACCCACCTCAGCCTTCCAAAGTGCTGGGATTACAGGCATGAGCCACCGCGCCACGCTTTGTTGCCTACCTTTTTACTATACACGTGGTGACAAAGAAAAGGAAAGATGGCGCCTCCATGTTGAACATACCTGGCTTCCAGGTAGCCCTTTTCTGTTGGCACAGCTGGCCGGCATTCACCTGTGCAAGCTTCTAGCTTGCTTATCTGTGTCTGCAGCTTGATTTTTTCAGGCTGCTCTTTGTTAGAAAAGAAATAATTTTGTGGCTGCTTTTTGTTAAAAGGGAAATTCCACCAAGAACTCTGTTGCCCTTACTATCTAAATAATTTCTTTCTACCTCCTGTTTCAGGGTTACAGGCATGAGCCACTGCACCTAAACAATGCAGCCTTTCTCATAAGAGAAACTTTATTGTTTAATAACAAGATAATCATGAAACTATCATTTAATGTCTTTTTTGTGTGATTGGTTAAGGCCTTTACATGCCAAAGGACCTCTTCAATACCCCATTGTGGCAGAAAGATGGAAGCTAATTGATCATACCAATGAAATACAGAACAAACCCAATAAGATTATAAATGAAGAAGATTTGCAGGCTTTGTAATTTACAAGATTGTAAATTATGCAATCTTGTGCCCAGGCATAATGCAAAGAACACTGCTCTAACCATCCTGGGAGTAACCATGGCCATAGTTTGATGCCACATAGTCAAGATGTCCAGTTTGGAGCTAGCCAGTGTTGGAAATAAATGCTCAGTGCTGCAAAGAATCAGCCCTCCGGCAAAAAGCTTTCTCAGCAAGTGAATTTACCTCCGCAGAAAGGTGTCACTTGCGTCTGGCATGGTCACAAGAGCACACTGAGTGGGATAGGGCAGGGGTTTTTATCTCTAACGCAGCAGCTCCTGTAGCTGTGTCCTTTCCCCACTGACTGGAGTCAGACCACACTATCTAAGCTGACCCGGTTGGCTACTGTTTAAAATTGAACAGGGCTAATTAGGTGGGAAGGGAGAGGCTGTTTGTTACAGTAAAAGGCATGTTTGGTCATGTTAGGGCACAGTAAAGGTGGAAGGATGTTTTGGTGGGAAGGACAATTGCAGAATGGGTAGTTGAGGGGATAGATGTGACTTACAGATTAGGGCTGGCGGGAAGGTTATTTACCATAACTAGGGGCAACGAGAGGTACAAAGAATGAGGAAATTAGGCTTGAAAATAGAGAACAAGGAGCAAGGAAGCTGAACAAGCTGACTCTTTGAAGAGGAACTTACTGTACCTAACACCAGTAAATACCTGTGCCCCTTCAGTGGCATGTCAATCAATACTGTGTAATATAATGGTGTGGATGCACTGTTCCTTGAGTATCCATCCCATATCTCTTGTACTACTGGGCTGTGTATCCTTGGTGTAATTCTTTCATTCTCAACATTTAGGGGCAAGCTGACTGAGCTGACTGAATAGGGAGTAAGCCAGATAAAACCATCCCAAATTTACGTTATACTATCTTGAAACTGAGTTGTCTTACCTCTCATTTTGAGCAGTACCAGCAATAAAGCTAATGAACTGGCCTCTTTTTCTGAAAAGCCTTCCTATGTCCCTATGTCCTTTGCTCCTTTGCTTTTAATGTTTTGTTTTGTTTTGTTTTGTTTTAAGACAGAGTCTGGCTCTGTCACCCAGGCTGGAGTGCAGTGGTGTAATCTCCTCTCACTGCAACCTCCACCTCCTGGGTTCAAGCAATTCTCCTACCTCAGCCTCTGGAGTAGCTGGGATTACAGGCATGCACGACCACACCTGGCTAATTTTTTTTTCTTTCTATATTTTCAGTGGAGATGGGGTTTCACCATGTTGGCCAGGCTAGTCCCGAACTCCTGACTTCAAGTGATGTGCCTGCCTCAGCCTCCTATAAAATATTATTAAAAAGGCCTGGACATAGTGGCTCATGCCTGTAATCCCAGCACTTTGGGAGGCCAAGGCGGGCGATCACTTGAGGTCAGGAGTTTGAGACCAGCCTGGCCAACATGGTGAAACCCTGTCTCTACTAAAAATACAAAAATTAGCCGAGTGTGCTGGTGGCCGCCTGTAGACTGAGCCCGGGAGATGGAGGTTTCAGTGAGCCAAGATCATGCCACTGCACTCCAGCCTGGGCGACGGAGTGAGACTACTTCTCAAAAAAAAAAAAAAAAAGTATTGGCCGGGCACAGTGGCTCACACCTGTAATCCCAGCACTTTGGGAGGCTGAGGCAGGCAGATCACCTGAGGTCAGGAGTTTGAGACCAGCCTGGCCAACCTGGTGAAACCCTCTCTCTACTAAAAATACAAAAATTAGCCAGGTGTGGTGGAACATGCCTGTAATCCCAGCTACTCAGGAGGCTGAGGCACAAGAATCGCTTGAGCCCGGGAGGCAGAAGTTGCAGTGAGACAAGATCGCGCCATTGCACTCCAGCCTGGGCGACAAGAACAAAACTCTGTCTCAAAAAAAAAAAAAAAAATGTATTAAAAGGCCAGTGATACTTATCATTTCTAGTCATGCTAGTGTTAAGCACCAATGAGTATTCTTGAGAAATACAGATATATTTCTTTCTTTCTTTTTCTTGCTCTGTTGCCCAGGCTGGAGTGCAGTGGCATGATCTTGGCTGACTGCAACCTCTGGTTCCCAGATTCAAGAAATTCTCCTGCCTGCAACCTCTGGTTCCCAGATTCAAGAAATTCTCCTGCCTCAGCCACCTGTGTAGTGGGGATTATAGGCACCTGCCACCATGCCCAGCTAATTTTTGTGGATATATTTCTGACATTCTATCCAATTTTGTTCTTGGAAAGGAGATATCCACCATGTTAAGCCAAAACCACCAGAAAAGGGCATAAGACCACACACCCAACAAGTGTTTTCTGTAATCCATTTTCATTGTCCTGAGCCTACTCCAAGAAGAGGTTTGCTTCATGGACAATAGCTTATGACAGTAGCAGCAAAACATAAGAACTAGGAATGAAAAGAAAGAAATTTGATAGGTGGGGCACAGTGGCTCACACCTGTAATCCTAGCACTTTGGGAGGCCAAGACAGGCAGATTACGAGGTCAGGAGTTCGAGACCAGCCTGGCCAACATGGCGAAACCCTGTCTCTAATAATAATACAAAAATTAGCTGGGCATGGTGGTGGGTGCCTGTAGTCCCAGGTACTCAGGAGACTGAGGCAGAAGAATTGCTTGAACCTGGGAGGCAGAGGTTGCAGTGAGCCGAGATCGTGCCACCAACTCCAGCCTGGGTGACAGAGTGAGACTCCATCTCAAAAAAAAAAAAAAGAAAGAAAGAAAGAAAGAAATTTGGTGAGAACTTGCAAGTGAACACCTTCTCCATCTATTAGTCATCATTAACATTAAACATTTTCCGGCAGCAAATGAGTTTAATAAAATTAAATATTCATTTAGAGATACAGGCCTCGTCCAGTGTCGGGAAAGCTGACTACCGCAGATGTCATCTTTTTCTTGTTCTTGTTGGTTCTGGAGAATTTCCATTTTAGCTCACTGGTTTGAGATGAAGCCCAAATTGGCAAAATGGCTTTCTTTACATGGTGATGTATATCCAGGAATCATTGGTTGGCACAAGAATTTTTGGGGCACCTGATAAGATTCCTTCCACCTCGATTGGTAAGAGTCCTTTAAAAGTAGCGTTTCCAATCAACAAAATCTCCTGGTTGAAGTCCATGGTCCTTGAGTTTTTTTGTCTCCTGGGAGCTCAGTGTGGAAAGAGTCTTTTACTAACTTAGAGTTTTTAGTTAGCTGCCTTATAAGGCTACTGCAATAATAGAACATATCCCCTTTTAATATCATAGATTCACGGTTTCCTAGAGACAATTTAATAGGTGTGACTATAATAATTTCAAATGGAGACAACTGACATTTACCAAAAAGGGTCAATCTTAGGTTAAGCAAAGCCAATGGAAGAGCTTTTGGCCAAAGGAATTTCTCTGTTTTTTTTTTTTTTTTAGATGGAGTTTCGCTCTTGTTGCCCAGGCTGGAGTGCAGTGGCGTGAACTCGGCTCACCGCAACCTCTGCCTCCAAAGTTCAAGCAATTCTCCTGCCTCAGCCTGCCAAGTAGCTGGGATTACAGGTATGCGCTCCCACGCCCAGCTAATTTTGTATTTTTAGTAGAGATGGGGTTTCTCCATGTTGATCAGGCTGGTCTCGAACTCCCGACCTCAGGTGATCCGCTCACCTCGGCCTCCCAAAGTGCTGGGATTACAGGCATGAACCACTGCACCCGGCCTTGACCAAAGGAATTTTTAAAACCTCGGTTAATTTTTGCCAGTTGAGTTTTGGTGATTCTGTTTGTGCATTTCCCTGTCCCAGGTGACTGGGGGTGACAGGCACAATGGAAACATTGGAGAATGAGCAAGATTTTACATGCTGACTGGATTATTTGTCAGTAAAATGAGCACGTCTGTCCACTGTCACTGTGAAGTTGTAAAGGGACTACCCATGTTGCAATAATTTTTTTCTAAAAGAATTTTACTTATCACTAAGGCTGTTGCTCTTCTGCATAGAAATACTTCCACCCTATGACAAAACATACAAACTGTTACTAGAACCTACTTATATTCTTGTAATGGTGGTAGCTGAATAAAATCTAGTTGCCATACCTCAATTAGGCTTTCTGGTAAAGGAAAATGACCCGGAGAACTATGTAAAGGTTTCCCTGGATTAAGTTTTGGACAGATGTGGCAGCAATTATATATCTTATGAGCAACAGTTGGAGATTTCTAATAATCTTGTTTTTCTCAAGCAATCATCTTATCAGGGCTCCAATGAGTTAAATCATGCACATGAGTTAAGAAAGATAACTGTAATTTGGTTGGAAGCATAAGTAGACCATTTGGTCCATATCATAGCCCAGTCTCAGAGAAGTACATTCCCCCTTTACTTTCCCAATTTTCTTGTTCTGTTTTTGGAGCTTTGGATTGAGCTAATTTTATATCAAAATCAAGTGGTTTCTTAAAAGCTAAAATGGGTTTTCTTGTTCAGATGCGCTTAGTACAGCCCTTTTTGCTGTACTGTCTGCTAATTGATTTCCTTTGCTTTATGAAATATTTGACTTTGAATGGCATGGAACCTTGATACAGGGTAATGATTTGGGCAATAATATAGCTTCCAATAATTCTGAAATAAGGTGTCTATTTTTTGTGGACTGACCAGAAGAGGTTAAAAATCATCTTTATTTCCATAGCATTCCAAAGTAATGAGCTACTCTAAAAGCCTATCAGCTATTTGTATATATATATTAGCAGTTGTTCCTTTTGCCAATTGACAGGTTTTAATTAATGCTATTAACTTTGCTTTTTGGGCTGAGGTCTCTCCTGGAAGATAAGCATTTTCTATTTCCTCAGTCAAGGATACTATAGCATCACCTGCATGGTAAATTTCAGATCTACCCTTTAAGTAAGATCCATCTGCAAACCAAATAACATCAGCATTAGTAAGGAGGGTTTCTTGCAGGTCCATCCTAGGAGAGGAGCTGGTTGGTTAAGATTGTGCAATCATGTGGTGTTTCATCTGAAGGCAGGGGCAGTTGAATTTAGAAAAATTTAGACTTTTACATCTGGAGATTGATTGGGGAGCAGAAAGAAGAACTTTTTATGAGAAGCCAGTCTACTAACTGAATAGTGTTAAATGTGGTGCAAGTTGAGAAGTGCTTCCACAGAATGTGGAATGAAGACTGAGGGGAGATCCTATCACTGTTTGTTTGGTCGCTGTAGGGACAGTAGCGGTTATTGCTGTCATGCAAGGTTGCAGTTCTTTAGCTGCGGGGTCCAGTTGTTGAGTATAGTATCCTACAAGTCTATTTTGATCTCCATGTTTTTGAGTCAGAATGCCTAAGGCAGTTCATGAACAAACAATGAAAATGAAATGTTACAATTCAGATAACCTAACACTGGGGTATCTATAAGACTCTTAAATTTCTTCCAGTGTTAGCCAGGGGTGGTGGCTCACCCCTGTAATCCCAGCACCCGAGGTCAGGAGTTTGAGACCAGCCTGGCCAACATGGTGAAACCCCATCTGTACTAAAAATACAAAAATTAGCCAGGTGTGGTGGCATGCACTTGTAATCCCAACTACTTGGGAGGCTGAAGCAGGAGAATCACCTGAATCCAGGAGGTGAAGGCTGCAGTGAGCTGAGATCACACCGCTGCCCTCCAGCCTGGGCAACAGCAAGACTCTGTCTCAAAAAAAAACAAAAATTTCCAATGTTAACTGATTTTCCTCTGTTCATTCCAGGGGGTCTAGTTTACCTTATTTAAAAAGAGTATATAAAGGTTGAGTTTTTAAGGAGAAGTTTGGAATTCAGTTTCCTCAGTATCCTGTTAACTCCCAAAATTCTCTCAGTTGTTTCTTAGTTTTGGGGGTAAGGAAGGCCAATATTCCTTTTATTCTTTTTTTTTTTTTTTGAGAAGGAGTCTCACTCTGTCACCCAGGCTGGAGTGCAGTGGCGCAATCTCAGCTCACTGCAACCTCCGCCCCCTGGGTGCAAGCCTCAGCCTCCCGAGTAGCTGGGATTACAGGTGCCTGCCACCACGCTCAGCTAATTTTTGTATTTTTAGTAGAGACAGGGTATCACCATCTTGGCCAGGCTGAGTCTTGAACTCCTGACCTCGTGATCCACCTGCCTCGGCCTCCCAAAGTGCTGGAATTACAGGTGTGAGCCACCGCACCCAGCCCAATATTCCTTTTATTCTAGCTGAATTGATAAAGAGGCTTTCCTTTGATATTAGGTAACTTAAATATCTTACTTGTTTTTGACAGAATTGAAGTTTTTTCTTTGAGGCTTTGTGTTCCTTTGAAACTAATCATTGTAATAAATAAATTCCATCCTCTATGGAGGTTTATTTATCTCCTGAGCAGAGAAGTAAATTGTCTCCATACTGTATCAAGGTGTATTTCTTAAGGAAGTCAACATCTGAAAGGTCTGCTATTAATATTTGTGAAAAATAAGTTGTACTCTCAGTATATCCCTGAGGCATAACTGTTCATGTGTATTGTCTATCTTCCCAAGTGAAGGTAAAGAGAAATTGATTATCTTTATCCACAGGAATGCTGAAGAATGAGCTACATAGGTCTCTTACAGTAAAGAACACACCTTCAGTTGAGATGGCAGTCAACACGTATGCAGGTTTGGTAACCATTGGATGTGAAGAATGACGATGTTATTAATTGCCCTCAGATTCTGTGCAAATCTCCACCCTCTACTGTTTGGAGTATGAGCTTCTATAAAAAATAATCAAGCCTCTTTTCATATAATCCAATAGGTCTTATCCCTTCCTATGCCTCTGATCTTAGAGAATATTGTTTAAGGTTTGGAAAAGGTTTTGATGGATTTATTTGAATTTTAATTGGGGCAGCTAAGATAATTTTTCCAATATTGGTGGAGAATTTTGACCACAATGGATCAAGTACTAGTTTTAATCTTTAAAAAAAAACTTTTACTAATATAAAATATGGAACATTTCATGAATTTGCATATCATCTTCATGCAGAGGCCATGCTAATCTTCGCTGTCATCCCAATTTTATTATATGTGCTGCTGAAGGAAGCACTCAAGTACTATTTTTAACAGCTCTTGTTACATAATTCTTCATTATTTAACAATCTACTTTCCTTCATGACAATATTAATTGCTAGTTGTGATTTAAAAGCATCAGAATTTGAGAAAATTTTGGACCTAATAATTCTATTTTATCTTCTAATTCTAAACACATCCCCACCTCCTTTTCGTTTGAGATGGAATCTTGCTCTGTCACCAGGCTGGAGTGCAGTGGCACAATCTCAGCTCACTGCAACCTCCCCTTCCCAGGTTCAAGCGATTTTTCTGCCTCAGCCTCCTGAGTAGCTGGGATTACAGGCGCATGCCACCATGTCTGGCTAATTTTTGTATTTTTAGTAGAGACAGGGTTTCACCACGTTGTCCAGGATTGTCTCAATCTCCTGACCTCATGATCTGCCAGCCTCAGCCTCCCAAAGTGCTGGGATTACAGGCATGAGTCACCGGACCCGGCCTTCCCCCTTTTGAAAGAAAGATATGTGAGTATTAGATAACTCTAGGAAATCTCTCCCTATCAGATGGTTGGAGGCTGAGGGGGCAAAGAGGAAGACATGTTAGGTTCCCTCTAGGGGAGCTAACTGAAAAACTATAGGTTGAAATTGATATAGTGATACAGGAGTATTTGTTTCACCCATGATTTGTATTGGTTTTTTACTCTGAGGAATGTAACCTCATAATAAGGTGAGATATATCACTGATAATGTAGCCCCAGTGTCATTAAGAGTTTGTATTTGGTCTCCATTTAAATTAATTCTAACCTTCCCTAAGGTATTTATAAGGAGGTAAGAAAAGGTCCATTTGGTTTCCTCAGAGCATCCTTATTCTTTTTCTTTGACCTGTTGCTGTCATTTCCATTTTAGTTTTCTACAATCCATTTTGAAATATTCAGGCTTTTTGCAGTAATTGCAAAGCAGGGGATTGCGTCAGTTTGGGAACTTTTTAGGCTGTTTAGGGGTTACAAATTGGTTGGACAATTGTTTTAATTGTAAATTCGTGATCTTATTTGCTTTTCCTCCCTGCTTAACTTCCCTTTCCTTTTATTTCGGGTTAGGGTACAGGACATTTGATCAGCAAAATTAACTAGATCATGAGTTTGAGAGGTACCCCAAATAGGGCATTGAATTTTTGTTATAACTGCCAATTCTTCACCTAATCCACTTACAAAGCTTGAGTTAAGGAGAATATCATTTTGGTGATTAGTATAACTTTCTTCTGATAAGCCTGAATATTATTTAAATGTTTTTCAAATTTTTCATAGTATGACATTACGGCCTTATCAATATTTTATTTGCATTGTTGTATTTTGTTCCAATCTTCAGAAACCAAAGGGAATAGTGGCTAGTAAAACTTTGGTGGTATTGCAGACCCATTCATGATCCTCTAAAGGATTTCTCCAACTTGCCTTTGCTATCTAATCTTTGGCTTTAATTTCTTTTTTTTTTTTTTTTTTTTTTTTTTTGAGACGGAGTCTTGCTTTGTCACCCAGGCTGGAGTGCAGTGGAGCGATCTCGGCTCACTGGAAGCTCTGCCTCCCAGGTTCACACCATTCTCCTGCCTTAGCCTCCCGAGTAGCTGAGACTACAGGCGTCCACGACCACACCCGGCTAATTTTTTGTATTTTTAGTAGAGACAGGGTTTCATCATGTTAGCCAGGATGGTCTCGATCTCCTGACCTCCTGAACCACCTGCCTCAGCCTCCCAAAGGGCTGGGATTACAGGCGTGAGCCACATGCCCAGCCTGGCTTTACTTTGTAACACTAAATGTGAACCAACTGAAATAAATCAGAAAATGTAGGATCATAAGTGTGAATGTTTAATTCAAATTCTCTAGCAAATTGTGCTCACTTCGGCAACACATATACAAATTCTCTAGCAAATTAACCAGGCATCGTGATGCATGCCTGTAATCCCAGCTACTTGGTAGGTTGAGGTGAGAGGATCATTTGAGCCCAGGAGGTGGAGGTTGCAGTGAAGCGAGATTACACCACTGCACTCCAGCCTGAGTGACACAGCAAGACCCTGTCTCAAAAACAAAACAAATTCTCTAGCAAATCCAGTAGGGTCCTGAAGAGGATCCAGGAATTCTTTAAACCAAGGCAGATTCTCCTCTGCTAGATGTAGGGTATTTCCAAAATGGAGTCAGAACAGCAGAAGGAGGAGGCAGAGGTGAAGGAAGGAAGGAAGGGAGGAAGGGAGGAAAGGAGGAAAGGAGGAAAGGAAGAGGGAAGGAAGGAGGGAGGGGTGAGGAGAGAGGGAAGGTAAGTCCAAACAAAGAAGTTTTGACAAAAGAGAAAGAAGAGCTGAAGAAGGAGAAATTTCAGCAGTCTTTTTCAATTTAAAAATCGTTTTAGGGCCAGGTGCGGTGGCTCACGCCTATAATCCCAGCACTTTGGGAGGCCAAGGCGGGCAGATCACAAGGTCAGGAGATCAAGACTATCCTGGCTAACACAGTGAAACCCAATCTCTACTAAAAAATACAAAAAATTTAGCCGGGCGTGGTGGCGGGCACCCGTAGTCCCAGCTACTTGGGAGGCTGAGGCAGGAGAATGACGGGAACCCGGGAGGCAGAGTTTGTTTGCATTGAGCTGTGATCGCGCCACTGCACTCCAGTCTGGGCGACAGAGCGAGACTCCGTCTCAAAAAAAAAAAAAATTGTTTTAGGCACTTTTGTTTTCTTCTTGCAAAGAAATGATTTTATCAGAACCTCTTTTGAAGCTTCCAAGTACCACTGAAAATAAATCTGCCAGTTGCTTTATTTTATTTTAGTGCCAGCTTTTTCTAATTGAGTGTGCAAACTAGGTTAGGTACTTAAAAGTTACCCCCATTTGGCCATTATAATTTGGTCATTGTGAGTTATGTGAGGCCATTTTTCTAAATATTTGCATATAAAAGTGCCATAAATATTAAAAATGAATCTAGCTGATGTTTCTAAGGGTGGATCTCTCCATAAGGAAGAAGACTCAGTTTTAGAAGTATGATTGCTCAGAATTTAGACTTTACTTTTGAATGACCAAAAAGACCTAGTGGGAGGTGTTTTGGATTGAGTGTGCTGATTGTGGGAATAGCTCTTCAAAGTATCACCCTGGAGTCAGTTCTTCTCGTTTATGTGTCTTGGTGGTCCCAAGAGACTTGAGTGCTTAAGGCACTAGGTGATCAACTTGTATGTGTGCTCACAGGATTAAGCAAAGTTCCCCATATATTCTTCTGAAGGGATTCCCTTTAGAACAGTTTATGTCATGAGCGATAAGCTCCAACACTCCCTCAAGACCTTACTCACTAAAGGTGCCTTTTGGCTGGGAAAGACAGTGTCTCTTATCTTCAGGACTTATCTTGTCCTCATAGAGAGCCTTTTGTAATATTGTCACTCAAAAAAAAAAAAAAAAAAAAAAAAGCTTAGATTTGTCAATTGAACCAAGCTTCAGAATCTGACCAGCTCTAAAGTTTATAAAATTTTCGCTTAAGCCACAGAGATTCACTTCCTCTTTTCAGAGAGAAACTGTTTTCTCCCTAACCAAAATTTGATACAAGAGAAAAGGTTGAAAAACTCCAAGCAGTAGTTCCAAATAAAACCTTAAGCTCAGAGAAAAGTGAAAATCACAAATCTGCAATTATCAGAATCTCTAGAGAATAACAAACCAAACTCCTACCTTGTTGTAGAACTTCAGTTCCAACCCCATTGAGTTAGGAATGTGTGTAATGCAAATAAAGTCTGCATCCTCAACCAATCCAGGAGAACTCAAACTTGAAAGGGGCCTTACCAGAGATTTGCATAGCCTGTGAAGTCAGGAAAATGAAAATCATTTGTGCTGGTACCAAGGCTCAAGTTGTTGACAAAGTGATGAGGATTGCTGAAGTTCTGCTTCAAGTCCCATCATGGTCGCCAAAATGTCAACCTTAAGTAATGAGATACAGAAAATATAAATTTGTACAGAGTCTATTCAAACACAAGCCTTGAGGATGGCCGCACGGGAACCAGTGACTACAAACAAACAAGGTCAGAATTCCAAAGTGGAGAAGTTAAGGTTTCAGGCCAGGCGCGGTGGCTCACGCCTGTAATCCCAGCACTTTGGGACGCCGAGGCAGGTGGATCACGAGGTCAAGAGATCGAGACCATCCTGTCCAACATGGTGAAAGCCCGTCTCTACTAAAAATACAAAAGTTAGCCTAGCGTGGTGGCATGCACTAGTAGTCCCAGCTACTTGGGAGGCTGAGGCAGGAGAATCACTTGAACCTGGGAGGTGGAGGTTGCAGTGAGCTAAGATCGCGCCACTGAACTCCAGCCTGGCGACAGAGCAAGACTCTGTCTCAAAAAAAAAAAAAAAGAAAAAAGTTAAGGTTTCACTTATATAGGCAGAAACAGAGAAATTTTAGCAGATTACAGCATTTTCCTTACAAGACCATTCCCTATATGAGAGCAATTTGATTGGTTACAGATTGCTACATCCCAAGGAAGATTACTCTATTGCTCCATGAGGGAGGTAGTGATCTGAGGGGGTCTCATGTCTGAGGCCATTTGGTCTTCTTAATCATTTACAAGAAAACAAGGCAGAAGTTGCAGCTGCATGCTGCGTGACTCAGACTACATAGCCACCCTCCACTTGAAGCTCAGAATAATTCAAATGTCCAACAGCTTTACGTTTGAATTATTTAATTTCACAGGAGGTACATTTTTTGAAGACTTGTATGTGTAAAAATGTCTCTTTTCTACCCTTTTACTTGATAGCAAATTTGGCTAAATATGTAATTCTTGGTTAAACAAAAAATAACTCTCCCTTGGAAATTTGAAGGTATAGCTCCATTATCTTCTACCTTCCATTTCCATGAGAAGTTTGATGCCATTCTTATTCACAATCTTCTATTCATTAATTTTCTGTCTCCACCCTATTTCTCCACTCCTACCAGATCTTTTAGAGACTTCTGTTTATCCCTAGGGTTTGAAATTTTGTAATAATAAGTCCTTTGTTGTCACTGGTTTATGTTATTTGATGGTAATTTTTTTTTTTTTTTTTTTTTTGAGACGACATCTCACTCTGTCACCAAGGCTGGAGTGCAGTGGCATGAGGATGGCCCATTGCAGCTTCGATCTCTTGGGCTCAGGTGATTCTACTACCTCAGCCTCCCGGGTAGCTGGGACTACAGGTATGTGCCACCACGCCTAGCTAAGTTTTTGTATTTTTTGTAGAAACAGGGTTTCACTATGTTGCCCAGGCTGGTCTCGAACTCCTGTGCTCAAGCAATCCTCCTGCCTTGGCTTCCCAAAGTGCTGGGTTTACAGGCGTGAGCCATCGTGCCTGGCCTTGTGGGATATTTGTTTGTTTGTTCATTTGTCTTTTACTCATTGGGCTAGATACCAAAAAGGTATTTTTGAGAAAAGGCTCATGTTCTTCAGCTCTGAAAAATTCTCTTACATTATTTTATTAATACTTTTCTCCACCAGTCTTTTCTGTTCTCTTTCTGGCACTCCTATTAATTAGCTGTCAGGCTTCCTGGATTGAGCATCTAATTTCTTATGTTTTCTCTCTTATTGTCCAATTATTTGCCACTTTGCTCTGGTTTTGGATTCCCTAACTATACCCTCTACTTTACCATTGAGATTTTCATTTCTGCCGTCTAATTTTTATTTTCCTGATGTTTTTGTTGTTGTTCTCTGAATATTCTTAAGTCCATTTATATTTGAGAATGGGACACAGAAAAGCTGAGAGCTGGCCGGGCGCGGTGGCTCACGCCTGTAATCCCAGCACTTTGGGAGGCCGAGGCGGGCGGATCACGAGGTTAGGAGATCAAGACCATCCTGGCTAACATGGTGAAGCCCCGTCTCTGCTAAAAATACAGAAGAATTGGCTGGGCTTGGTGGCGGGCACCTGTGGTCCCGGCTACTCGGGAGGCTGAGGCGGGAGAGTGGCGTGAACCCGGGAAGTGGAGCCGAGATCGCGCCACTGCACTCCAGCCTGGGCGACAGAGCAAGACTCTGTCTCAAAAAAAAAAAAAAAAAAAAAAAGCTGAGAGCTGTGTTTGTGAACAAGTGTGTCGAGAGTGATCAGGTGTGGGCAATGACCATTATCTCAGGGAACTCCCAAAGGCCAAAATGTGGAGGTCTTTTCTCTATGACTATTTAATTTCTCTAGAGGAGGAACCTGTAATTTCTTGCCTACCTGGTAGATAACCTTGCTGCTGGCCTTCTGAGAGAGAAAGAGAGAGTTGGGGTAGAGATGGGAAGAATAATAGTCATGTTTCTTCTTGATCATCCTACAGCAAAGAAGAAAAAGTGACAAGCCACAACAAACCTAGACTTCCCAATTATCTGTTCAATACCTCGCTTTAAAAAATATGTACATTTGTACAGATAATCAGGGACACTAGATATCTGTTTTTACATCAGTTCTGTTTTCAGCCCCACTTCTTACTCTTGTCCGCCAATGTATGTCCACTCTTTGCTCCCAAAGTTCTTCAGGGTTCTATCAGTCAAATAATCTTCCTTTTTGCCCATAATTTCCTCTGGAAACCCTTTAAGATATGCCTACCTCTCACTCTACATCAACAACCACTCCTTTGTCTGGTGTTCATCAACTGATAGCCCTTCTATCCTTTATATCATCATTTGGGCTTACATATTTTCCTTTCATTAGCTGTCATTACAGAGGAGTCTCAAAAGAGACAAAAAATAAACAAGTGGATCAACTATTTTTCATCAAAAATATTTAGAAACAATAAGATCTTTTTGCAGAGGGTCATAGCGTGTTTTTTGTTTTTGTTTTTTGAGACAGAGTCTCACTCTGTCTCCCAGGCTGGAGTGCAGTGGCAAAATCTTGGCTCACTGCCACCTCTGTCTCCTGGGTTCAAGCAATTCTCCTGCCTCATCCTCCCGAGTAGCTGGGACTACAGTCATGTGCCACCACGCCTGGCTAATTTTTTTTGTATTTTTAGTAGAGACGTGGTTTCACCATGTTGGTCAGGCTCGTCTCAGACTCCTGACCTCAAATGATCTGCCCACCTTGGCCTCCCAAAGTGCTGGGATTATAAGCATGAGCCACCACGCCCGTAGTGTCTTAAGTGTCTTATGTGTCTTACGCCCATAGTGTCTTAAGATTGCAGTCAAAGAGAAATACTTTAACAAAAGCAATATTCTATATGAAAGCATATATGCTAAGTTATTCATTCTGGCTTTACTACCTGCTAGTTATATGATTTGGAGCAAATTATTGGATCTCTCAAGAGCCTCAGTTTCCTCCACTTTATAACGCAACTCGTAATACCTCAAGTATTGTCAAGAGTTATGAGCACATATAATGTGTTCAGTCAATATAAGTTCCCTTTTTGCTTTGAAATGAACAAGTAAAAGATGACAAGGACTGATAAAGCTCATCAAGACTGGACTTCTTTGGTAAAAGCAAAGCTCAAAAGAGTAGGTTGATGACCACTTTACTTAGTGACATCTTACTAGGGGGTCCATTGCAAAGAAAAGAGCATTTTCTGTTTGATGGGTTTTACTCAGTTGTTTTCTTGTTAAGTGTTGCCTTTTAAAACCACACTGTTCCTTTCTCTTCCTCAAGCCATTTTCTCCCTTCTTTTTTCTGCTTCACTAGTCTTACTTGTTTGAAATAAAGAGAGATGAAGTGTGTCAGCCATGATCCCAGCAGAAAGCAGGCTTCACTTCAACTAGTTCCAAAGACAGGACTTTAGTAAGGGAATTTTTTTCAGAGATATGGATAAAGGAACCAACAAAGGTTATGGAGACACCCAGAGGCTAGCAAGCAAGGGTAGCCATGACCACATGAAGGGCAAAGGAGACAGCGGGGAGGAAATAGAATTCCTGGAGTCTGGTGAGAGCTGGAAATGGGAAGGTGCCATCCAGCAGAATCGATAGTTGTGGAGAGGTGTCACTACTATCAGAGGCCTAACACCAAAACAGAGAGGAAGAGGGGAACAAATAACCCATATATTTCTCTTCTCCCACCTTCTGATCTCCTGCTAGGGTATCCCATTGGCTACTGGAAGCCAGTTGTCAAGAAAGCCTGAGATGCTGGGCACAGTGGCTCACGCCTGTAATCTCAGTACTTTGGGAGGCTGAGGTGGGCGGATCACCTGAGGTCAGGAGTTCAAGACTAGCCTGGACAACATGGTGAAACCCTGTCTCAATTAAAAATACAAAAATTAGCCAGGTGTGGTGGCGGGCACCTGTAATCCCAGCTACTCGGGAGGCTGAGGCAAGAGAATCACTTGAATCTGGCAGGCGGAGGTTGCAGTGAGCTGAGATCATACCACTGCACTCCAGCCAGGGTGACAGGAGCGAGACTCTGTCTCAAAAAAAAAAAAAAAAAGAAAGAAAGAAAAGAAAGCCTGGGAGATATCCTCCCAGGGCCCTGAGCAGAGCTGAGAGAGCCTCTGCAGGGGACAAAAGGAGAATATCAGTATACGAAGATTCTAAAAAATATCTGTTGCTTTACTTGGGGGGGGGAATCAAGATGTGTGAAAAGCCTAAACATTCTCAGTAATATAAAGTGGTTGAAATAGAAAACGTTAAGCCATCTTATGAAAAAAAAATTATTCACTTTACCTTTGATGCCTGTCATATGTAGAAATAGATTAGAACAGAAATGCAGGAATTTCCATTTAGCAAATAATATTGTTTCATATGGCGTGTTTCATGCCTTAAGGTGACTCCTAATTTATCACCTCAGTGAGGGAGCCAACTGCCACTCAGGGAAAAAAACTCAAGAGCAAAGGAGTCAGCTCTGCCTTAGTGGAACAGACCAGGTTAAGGTGTCAAGCAACTGTTTCTATGAGTGCAATTTCAGGAAATGTCTCAGCCCTGTCGTGGATGTCTCTAAGGATTTGTTTAAAAATTCAAATGCCGTTGATTTATCTATTGTATGCTGAGAAATCCACTGTGCCTTCAGTCATAAATTCTAGATGATGCTTAGTTTAACATGCTCCTGGAAGTGAGACAATTTATTCCTTGCATTTTACTTAAAGCCTAATGGTATGCCAGGCTGCTTTTCCCTTTATTGACACAAAAGATCTATTATAATATTTTATCTAAAAAGTATGCCCTGCTTTAAAAAGCTGTGGCTAACATTTTGGTGCATTGTATCCAGTAAAACTATCTGTCAAACAGTGTGTCCTCTTTCAAGCTAGTAGTGTTTTGTTTTTGTTTTTTAACCAGGAATCAATAGATGGGACACAGAGGCTGGGAAACTCCAAAAATTGATTGCAAAATGTTTGGCATGCATGCAGTTTTTCTGGGAAAAAAGCTATTGTTCCCATAAATACTCAAACACTATGCCTTCCTCTGCTTCTAAATCAATGAGCACTCCTCTATCAAGTTTTCATCAACCGATGACCTGTGTACCTTTTATTTCATTATTTTGGCTTATATACTTTTCATTCATTAGCTGTCATTACAGAGGAATCTCAAGAGAGAGGAAAGATACACAAATGTGATCAATTCTTTTTAATGTTAAGAACCATGGCTGAGTATAAATATATTGAAAGGAAAACATGGGTGAAGGATGAGAAACTAGAAAAAGCTTTTTTTTTTTTTTTTCTGCAAAATGGGAATAAAATATGTAACAAAGATACCCTTCCTGACCGTCTTATTGGCTGGCCTTACAGTACTTTATGTAAGAGAGTTTGGAGTATAAGAAAATAGCCAGGTGTGGTGGCTCACGCCTGTAATCCCAGGACTTTGGGAGGCTGAGGTGGGCAGATCACTTGAGGTCAAGAGTTCGAGACCAGTCTGGCCAACATGGAGAAACTCCGTCTCTACTAAAAATACAAAATTAACCAGGTGTGGTGGTGCATGCCTGTAATCCCAGCTACTTGGGAGGGCGAGGCAGGAGAATTGCTTGAACCTGGGAGGTGGAGGTTGCAGTGAGCAGAAATCATGCCACTGCACTCCTTGGCAACAAGAGCAAAATTCCATCTCTAAATAAATAAAATAAAAAGTGAGACAATATTTTTGCTGAAAATAATGATTTGTCCCTGAACAGGAGTAGTCTCATGATTCTGGATTATAACCCATTCTCCTTTTGAGACTTCCATCATATTTATTCAGGGGTTTTACATGATGGTTGGGTGATATTCCTCACCCTGATGAGATAACTCTAGGCAGTCCCATTGATGAAACAGTTCGTATACCTAGGAATAGTGCACTGATATAAAGCAATTGCTTTCTGCTTTGGCAGGTATTATATAGACATGGAATAAGAAAGGGATCTCAAACTCAAATGCCTATTGGGAAGCGGGGCCCTTATGAGGTAGGCAAGTAGTATTGAATTAAAGAATTTATGCTGCATCTGAAGGGGGCAGCCTTTACTCAACACCATTTTTTTGGGGGGGATAAAAAATTACAATGTGCAGAAGTTGGCATCTAATTCAAAACATTTTACAACACTGTGTGGGATGAACATATGTTTTGAGGGTGTGTTTGGCCCAAGGGCTGCTGGTTTGGGTCTCTGGTGTAAAGTAGTTGTTCCCAAGCCTGGCTGCAGATCAGAATCATCTGTGGAGCTTAAAAAACACAGATGCCCAGTCCCCTCCCCAGACTTGCTGAATAGAATCTCTGGGGGTGAGGCTGAGGCACAGCCAAGATTAAGACTCACAAAAGCAAAGAACCGGTGGATGAAACAGCATTTACCATCATTAAAACTATAAAACTTAAAAATGATCTCAGTAAGGCCAGGCGCGGTGGCTCACGCCTGTAATCCCAGCACTTCGGGAGGCTGAGGCAGGCGGATCACCTGAGGTCGGGAGTTTGAGACCAGCCTGACCAACATGGAGAAACTCCATCTCTACTAAAAATACAAAATTAACCGGGCATGGTGGTGCATGCCTGTAATCCCAGCTACTTGGGAGGGTGAGGCAGGAGAATTGCTTGAACCCAGGAGGCAGAGGTTGTGGTGAGCCGAGATCATGCCATTGCACTGTAGCCCGGGCAACAAGAGCGAAACTCTGTCTCAAAAAAAAAAAAAAAAGATCTCAGTAAGGCAAGTCGGAAGACAAGTGAACAAACTGTCCCATGGAAGAGAAAAAACGGTAAAGGACTATAGGAATGCCTTTAAACGTTTTCCTGTTTCAAATTTTGTTTTTCTCATCCTATTTTTATAGAGCTATGCTTTCCAATATTGGAAGGCACTAGCCACATTTGGCTACTTCAATTTAAATACAATTTAAAGTTCAGTCCTTAGTTGCACTAGCCACATTTCAAGTGCTAAGTAGCCACATGTGGCTAGTGGCTCCTGTATTGGACACAGGTATAGAGATTATATATGAATATCGAGAGAACTTTACAGACCTTTTAAGCCATTCTTGTGGGACTCTGATATTTCAAGATCTGCTAATTTTTTTTGTTTTTTTGCTTTTTGTTTTTTGTGGTTTTTTTTTTTTTTGTCTGAGACAGGGTCTTGTTCTGTTGTCCAAGCCGCACTGCAGTGGTGCCATCTCAGCTCACTGCAACCTCTGCCTTCTGGGTTCAAGCGATTATTGTGCCTCAGCCACTCTAGTGTCTAGTAGCTGGGATTACAGGTGTGCACCACTACACCTGGCTAATTTTTGTATTTTTTTTCAGTAGAGATAGGGTTTCACTGTGTTGGCCAGGTTGGTCTCAAACTCCTGGCCTCAAGCAATCTACCTGTCTCAGCCTCCAAAAGTGCTGGGATTACAGGCGTGAACAACTGCACTTGGCCAAGAACTGGTAATTATTAATACAGAATACAACATTTCTAAAGCTCACAAGGATTTTTCCCCTTAGAAGCAGTAATGCTGGCTGGGCACAGTGGCTCACATCTATAATCCCAGAACTTGCGGAGGCTGAGGCAGGAGGATCGCTTGGGCCCAGGAGTTCTGGGCTGCGGTGAGCTATGATTGCGCCACTGCACTCCAGCATCAGCAACAGAGGGAGACCCTGTGTTTAAAAAAAAAAAAAAAGAAGAAGAATGCCTCATTTAATGCAAATTAATTAGTAAATGTGGAGATATTTTTAAAGTAAAAAAAGGATTTGTGCAATCACTGGATAAATATTTACCCAGTGCTTTCTAAATGCCAATCACTCTGCTTTTTGTATTTTGATTCATGGAATCAAGGTTAAAAATTGGCTTGGGCGGCTTCCAAGGGATATTTCCAGGTATGCATATTACCCTAGTTTTTGATCTACATTTCCCCTTTAATTACGTGGAATTTCCCTTAATACAATAGCTATAATTAGGTTAAAACATGTTGTTTGGTGTATGTAAAGTAACCTAATGGTTAAAAGGAAGGTGAGAAAAGCAGCAATGGCTAAAAGCAAAGAAGTGTTCTCTTCGTCAAAAAGTGCACCTTTCCTAGTGATGAGTTTTGATCTGACCATGGCTAGATGTAGATGTGACTCTCCTCTACCCAGCAGTGACCTTCTAACACCATCTAACTAGAGTAGCATTCCACATAGCCATTAGTCACAGCCAATGCATATATCTGACTCCTATTCAAACTATATTCTGGAGGATAACAATCTATAAAGATAGACAAGACCGGTAGAGCCCTAAAGTTAAGGGCTTCAGGCCTTGGGGTTAAGTGTACACTTTTAAATTTGTACAAAAATCTGGATTCTTGGGAAGCAGAGCATCTTAAATTTAAAAGCAGACTTTAAAGTACAAAAAGAAATCATAAAATGATATAGGAGAAAACACCATTGGATAATAAGAACTGCTTAATATAATACATCTTTATGGAGATCCTGATTAAGGTAAGACCAAGGTGAGTGAGAAATAGCTGCAGGGCACAGGATAGGAGTAAGGGTGATGCTGCACGGTGGCTCACACCTGTAATCCCAGCACTTTGGGAGGCCAAAGCAGGCAGATCACATGAGGCCAGGAGTTCGAGAGCAGCCTAGGCAACATAGCAAAACCTCGTCTCTACTAAAAATACAAAAATTAGCCGGGCGTGGTGGCGTGTGCCTGTAATCCCAGCTACTCAGGAGGCTGAGGCAGGAGAATCGCTTGAACCTGGGAGGTGGGGATTGCAGTGAGCTGAGATCGCGCCACTGTACTCCAGCCTGGGGTACAGAGAGAGACTCTGTCTCAAAGCAAAAAAAAAAAAAAGAAAATGGAATGGCTTGGTGCCTGGGAGTCTTCTCTAGTCATGAACCATTAATAAATTCCTCAGGGACATATGGACTAAATTTTAAAATGGCCTAACAAGTTAATGTATTTTTTGTCAGTGGTATAAATTTCATTGAATATTTTATAGTCTCTATGTGGCTCTTAGGATCATGATAAAGGCCGAGGCTGCTTCTAGGATGCAGTTAATACTGGAGTCCTTATGTCTGTCATGGTTATGTGTCTCTGATAGTGTCAAGGTGTCATTACTAAGAAACTTAATTCTGGAGTTTTGCTGCTAGTCTCTTTTTATGTTAGAAACTTTGGCTATCTAATGTTATTTGAAGTATGAGCTACTTTTTTTTTTTTTTTTTTTTGTAACGGAGTCTCGCTCTATCGCCCAGACTGGAGTGCAGTGACGCGATCTCAGCTCACTGCAACTTCCGCCTCCCAGGTTCAAGTGATTCTCCTGTCTCAGCCTCCTGAGTAGCTGGAATTACAGGTGTGTGCCACCACGTCTAGCTAATTTTTTGTATTTTAGTAGAGACGGGGTTTCACCGTGTTGCCCAGACTGATCTCAAACTCCTGAGCTCAGGCAATCCACCCACCTCAAGTGCTAGGATCACAGGCGTGAGCTACTATGCCTGGCTTTTTTTTTTTTTTTTTTTTTTTTTTGGTAATGTCAGCCAGATCTATGGGTTCACCATCATCAATGAATGACTTGCACAAAATAAGTACCATCATCACTTGCATCTCTCTCATAAACACATGCGCTTACATCTATCCATATTTATAATTTATATGACGCACCAGGCTTGGTGTTAGGTGATGGGGGAAAATATCCACAAAGTACAGACCCTCTCTTGAGAATTTCATATTCTTAAAGGGGAATCCTATGTGTGAACAAATAATTACAATATGAGGAGGTACAACATTGAGGGGATGACATAAATACACATAGGTGGAAATTGTGGAAAGTAAGTCCTCTTTGACTTGATGTTGAGTTTGCAACAGAGATAAAGAGCAACAAGAATAGGGGGTATTTTGGTGTATGTTCAGTCTAAGGCTGCACAATCCTGGTTTAAATCTTGGTCATCATCCTGGATTGAAATGGCCCTTAAACCTCCTGCCCATAGACTGAAACCAGCTGAAGGCAGAACCTGAAATGAAGCCAAGAGAGAACTAAGTAGTGAATGGGAACTAAAGTCTTAAAACCCGGAAATGTCAGAGATATAAAACACCAAATAGGTGAGCCTATTATTTTGGCCGGACAAGAGAGGGTGATACTGGCAATGTGGAGTGACACATGGTGAAGAAATACTGTCAGGAGCAGTTCCATGGACTTGTCTTTCAAAATAGCAAGTGGGGAGCTGACTGGTTTATTGTGAGGAGCAGTGACATGGAATGGCACAAAATGCAGCTAGATCCATTGAGCAAGTTTACACAAATATAATTCAAGAAACAGAAGCAAAACCCTGGGTTTTGGCTAAATTGCTAGGTGACATTATTCATGTTAGGTAAACTTGGCCATGGGTGAATAGTCATGTTTGTATCCATAGTATGAAAACCAGTGCTATTGGCCGGGCACGGTAGCTCACACCTGTAATCCCAACACTTTGGGAGGCCAAGGCGGGCAGATCACAAGGTCAGGAGTTCATGACCAGGCTGGCCAAGATGGTGAAACCCCATCTCTACTAAAAATACAAAAAAAATTAGCAGGGTGTGGTGGCCGGCGCCTGTAATCCCAGCTACTCGGGAGGCTGAGGCAGAGAACTGCTTGAACCCGGGAGGCGGAAGTTGCAGTGAGCTGAGATCACACCACTGCACTCCAGCCTGGGTGATAAGTCGAGACTCCCTCTCAGAAACAAACAAATAAACAATAAGCAAAACATAAAACCAGTGCTATCAGCTGTAATTATAAAATATGGGTGAGGTAAGAAGCTTAAATACATCTTTTTTTTTTTTTTGAGATGGAATCTTTCTCTGTCGCCCAGGCTGGAGTGGAGTAGTGCGACCTCGGCTCACTGTAACCTCTGCTTCCAGGGTTCAAGCAATTCTTCTGCCTCGGACTCCCGAGGAGCTGGGATTACAGGCACCCACCACCACCCCTGGCTAATTTTTTAATTTTTAATAGAGACAGGGTTTTGCCATGTTAGAGAGGCTGGTCTCCAATTCCTGACCTCAGGTGATCCGCCTACCTCAGCCTCCCAAAGAGCTGGGATTACAGGTGTGAGCCACTGCACCCGGCCTTAAACAAATCTTTACTAACTGAGAATATCCTAAGTCCTTTACTTTTTCTCAGCTGGACAGCAAGAACTCTTGCTAGGAACTGTTTGTTCCCTGAGTGGTCTTGTCCCTGCCACAGTTCATATAGTGTTATCACGTTGTCTAGGATTGAGAGTTCTCAAAGGTAGAACTTGTCTTTCACATGTAGCACTAAGCTTTAAATATCCCCAGACAAGGCATGTGAATCCTGTTATCTGTTTTTCTGCCCAGTATTCAACCAGCATGCCCTGGCACCACATTTAGGCTAGGTGTGTTTTGATGGCTGGGTGTACTCGCTGTACCAATTGTTGAATATTTTGAATATAGTAAGTCCTCATATAATGTAGTTGCTAGGTTCTTAGAAACTGCAACTTTAAGTGAAATGGTGAATAATGAAACTAATTTTACCCTAGGCTAATTGATATAAACAAGAATTAAGTTGCTACGACATATTTCTGGTAACAAAAACATTACCAAATTTCTTTTTTTAAGACGGCGTCTCATTCTGTTGCCCAGGCTGGAGTGCAGTGGCATGATCACGGCTCACTGCAGCCTCAACCTTCTGGGCTCAGGTGATTCTCCCATTTCAGCCTCCAGGGTAGATAGGACTACAGGCTCACACAACCACATCTGGCTAATTTTTTAGTTTTTTGTAGAGATAGGCTCTCACTGTGCTGCCCAGGTTGGTCTCAAACTCCTGCCCTCAAGCGATCCTCTCTCCTCTGCCTCCCAAAGTATTGGGATTACAAGAGTAAGCCACTGCACCAGGCCCAAACGTCTAAAAAAAGACCAAAATACTTCTAATTTTAAATACTGAAATAAATGTGAGCTATACATACATTTAAGAAAGATGATAAAAACAAGTAAGATCATCGCTTATTCCAGTTTGGGGTCACAGGTGGCTGGAGCATCTCCCGGCAGCTCAGGGTCCAAGAGGAGCTCCAGCCTGGATAGGACGCCATCCCATCACAGGGCTCACTCACACCTACATCCTGACTGGGACCATCTAGACATGCCAGTTCACTCACTTTCACAACTTTCAGATGTGGGGGAAACTGGAGTACCCGGAGAAAAGTCACACAGACATGGGGAGAACGTGCAAACTCCAGACAGACAGTGGCCGCAACCAGGAATCCATTTTTCTTCTTATGGACATTATAATGAAACAACGTTGAATGAAATAACATTATTTGAGGACCTGCTGTATTCACCTCACTGTATTAAGAATAGGTAGGGATGTATATGATATGGAAGAATAAAATAAGGCAACTACTGTTTTGTTTTGCGTTTTTTTTTTTTTTTTTTTTTTTTGAGACAGAGTCTCACTGTGTCACCCAGGCTGGAGTGCAGTGGCACGATCTCAGCTCTCTGCAACCTCTGCTTCCTGGGTTCAAGCGATTCTCCTGCCTCAGCCTCCCAAGTAGCTGGAATTATAGCCGTGCACTACCATTCCTGGGTAATTTTTTGTATTTTTTGTACAGATGGGGTTTCACCGTGTTGGCCAGACTGGTCTCAAACTCCTTACCCCAAATGATCTGCCTGTCTTGGCCTCCCAAAGTGCTGGGATTACAGGCGTGAGCCACCATGCCCGGCCAGCAACTGCTTTTAACAGATACACTTAAATTTGTACTTTCAACTTGACAAACTTTAAAATAATTTTCTTGGATGAGTCCTTTTCAGAATATTTTAAAAACAACTTTAAATTTTTTTCCTTCAGATATTTCTGGAAGGAAAAGATTCATTTGGATAAGTTGTGGCCTGATGGTTAAGAAGAAATGATTTATAGTATTTAAAGTTGTAAGGCCGGGTACGGTGGCTCATGCCTGTAATCCCAGCACTTTGGGAGGCCGAGGCGGGTGGATCACCTGAGGTTGGGAGTTTGAGACCAGGCTGACCAACATGGAGAAACCCCGTCTCTACTAAAAAATACAAAATTAGCCGGGCATGGTGGTGCACACCTGTAATCCCAGCTACTCAGGAGGCTGAGACAGGAGAATCGCTTGAACCCAGTGGGTGGAGGTTGCGGTGAGCCGAGATTGCGCCATCGCACTCCAGTCTGGATGACAAGAGTGAAACTCCGTCTCAAAAAAAAAAAAATAAAGTTGTACTTGTTTTAAATCTCATGTTGTTAGATCATGGTCGGATCATGTTGTTAGGAACTGCAAACACCTTTCTTTTGAGCTGCACCCTATGCCCCAGAGATGGAAAATAGATCACACACTGTGACAGTGTTAAGTCGCCCCTAAATATAAGCACTAAAACAAAACAACACTGAAAGAGCTAAAAATGTGTAATTTTTCATCTTTATGCTGGGGCAGACATATTTGTGGCTGAGAGAAAATGTAAGAAGCTACCCTTATTCAGTCTGTAAGTTCAGCTCTCTGCTAACTCAGGTGAAAATCTACCATGAGGATCTGTACTCCTCATGCTTGCTATCTGAGGAAGTAAGCATGAATTCCCATTACGAGAGGGGCAAGAAGAGAGATAATTTGGCACGGGTGTGGTGGCTCCAAATTCCCAGCAATTTTTGAGGCTGAAGTGGGAGGAGTACTTAAGCTTAGGCATTTGGGACCACCCTGGGCAATATAGTGAGACTTCATCTCTACAAGAAATTAAAAAATTAGCTGAGTGTGGTGGCCCCGCCAAAGTGCTGGGATTACAGGTATGAGCCACCGTGCCCAGCCCTTTACCCTCTTTTTATAGATAAGGAACCTATGACTCATGGAGGCTGAGGGATTTTACTCATGGCCACGCATTCAATGTGCAGCTGAGGACAGACCCAGGACCCCAGCTCTCCATAGTTCTACAATGTTCCATGGAAGTGAGCAATAAGGAAGTCCAACCCCAAGGTCCATTAGGTAACATGGCTGGTTCTGTACTGGATCTGTGGCTACTGCCATGGCAGCCAACTGAGCTACCCTTTGGTATGGAAGAGTTTCATGCTTGCATCTCAGGCTATTCTCTGCCCTCTTGCAGAGTCAGGACTTACACTGTCTTAGTATATGCCCCCTAGTTCCTAGCACAGTGCCTGGCACATACGAGGCACCTGACAGGTGTTTGAATAAAGACCTTGAAATGTTGCCAGGGCATAAAAGAGAGAGCTGGCCTTGCTACTGAGCTCACACAATCCAGGCCTCAGCTGTTAGCACTCTATGGGTTGACCCACATTTTGCCAGCTCAAGATGTCTCCTTCCTTGGACATTGGGGCAGGAAGCAGAGTTGCTTTCCTTTTTAACCAGAGGAGAGTAATTGTGACTGGTCTCATCACTGCCCAAGTACTGGCAGCCACGCGGGAAATGAAGGAAGTCCACTGAGTAAGTTTTCATTCATTTGGAAATTTGGCTTTGTTTACTCAGTCCCAAGGGCCTTACTGTAAATGTAAGATGAGAGAGCAAGGTCTCCAGAAGTTCCTCCATTTACAGTGGGCTGCTTGTGTGTGCGTTTATGGATGGGCCTGGGAGTCAGACATCCCCCTCTGTCTTTTGGGAGAGCCCACCCTGGAGGCTGTGGGAGTGTCTGCAACACCAGCTCTGCCAAATGAATTCAGCGAGGGATACCGCGGAAAGAGCTCGCAGAAGCAGGGAGAATTCCCCATTCTATGTCACATCAAACTTCACTTTTTAATTTGCTGCTCTACATTGCTACCTAGTCCTAGACCACTAACTGCCAAGCTGTCGCAATAAAATATGCCTGTACCATTAACCCAGTTTTGCCCTGTATAAGCCGGAAGTTACTCTGGGAGAAAAGATGAAACATGGGCCAAATTCCAAGTTGCTAAGAGTGCTTAGACAGTCTCTAGCTTCAAGATGGTATCTCTGACACACACACCTTTTACGTGACATCGATAATTCTTTTTAAAAACTGTTTTAAGTCTGCTGTGGTAATGTGTGCCTGTAGGCAATCAAAGCTCACTGCACCCTCCAACTTTTGGGTTCAAGCGCTTCTGCCTCAGCCTCCCAAGTAGCTGGGACTAGGTGTGCACCACCCCACCCAGCATTTTTTTTTTTTTTTTTTTTTGAGACAGGGTCTCTCCATGTTGCTCAGGCTGGTCTCAAACTCCTGGCCTCAAGCAATCCTTTCCAAAGTGGTCTCCCAAAGTGCTGGGATTATAGGCGTGAGCCATTGCAACCACCCAGTTTTTTTTTTCAGGGCTAAATGTTTATTTTATTTTATTTTGTGTTTTTTATTTTTTTATTATACTTTAAGTTCTGGGGTACATGTGCACAACGTGCAGGTTTGTCACATAGGTATACATGTGCCATGTTGGTATGCTATACCCATCAACTCATCATTTACATTAGGTATTTCTCCTAATTCCATTCCTCTGCTAGCCCCCCACCCCCCAACAGGCCTCGGTGTGTGATGTTCCTGGCCCTGTGTCCATGTGTTCTCATTGTTCAACTCCCACTTATGAGTGAGAACATGTGGTGTTAGGTTTTTTCTTCTTGTGTTACTTTGCTGAGAATGATGGTTTCCAGTTTCATCCATGTCCCTGCAAAGGACAGGACCTCATCCTTTTTATGGCTGCATAGTATTCCATGGTGTATATGTGCCACATTTTCTTTATCCAGTCTATCATTGATGGGCATTTGGGTTGGTTCCAAGACTTTGCTATTGTGAACAGTGCTGCAGTAAACATATGTGTGTGTGCATGTGTCTTTATAGTAGAATGATTTCTAATCCTTTGGGTATATACCCAGTAATGGGATTGCTGGGTCAAATGGTATTTCTAGTTCTAGATCCTTGAAGAATCACTGTCTTCCACAGTGGTTGAACTAGTTTACACTCCCACCAACAGTGTAAAAGTGTTCCTATTTCTCCACGTCCTCTCCAGCATCTGTTGTTTCCTGACTTTTTAATGATCACCATTCTAACTGGTGTGAGATGGTATCTCATTGTGGTTTTGATTTGCATTGCTCTAATGACCAGTGATGATGAGCATTTTTTCATGTGTCTGTTGGCTGCATAAATGTCTTCTTTTGAGAAGTGTCTGTTCATATCCTTCACCCATTTTTTTGATGGGGTTGTTTGTTTTGTTTTTTCTTGTAAATTTGTTTAAGTTCTTTGTAGATTCTGGATATTAGCCCTTTGTCAGATGGATAGATTGCAAAAATTTTCTCCCATTCTGTAGGTTGCCTGTTAACTCTAATGATGGTTTCTTTCACTGTGCAGAAGCTCTTTAGTTTAATTAGATCCCATTTGTCTATTTTGGCTTTTGTTGCCATTGCTTTTGGTGTTTTAGTCATGAAGTCTTTGCCCATCCCTATGTCCTGAATGGTATTGCCTAGGTTTTCTTCTAAGGTTTTTATAGTTTTAGGTCTAACATATAAGTCTTTAATCCATCTTGAGTTAATTTTTGTATAAGGTGTAAGGAAGGGATCCAGTTTCAGCTTTCTGCATATGGCTAGTCAGTTTTCCCAACACCATTTATTAAATAGGGGATCCTTTCCCCATTGCTCGTTTTTGTCAGGTTTGTTGAAAGATCAGATGGTTGTAGATGTGTAGTGTTATTTCTGAGGCCTCTGTTCTGTTCCATTGGTCTATATATCTGTTTTGGTACCAGTACCATGCTGTTTTGGTTACTGTAGCCTTGTAGTATAGTTTGAAGTCAGGTAGCGTGATGCCTCCAGCTTTGTTCTTTTTGCTTAGGATTATCTTGGCTATGCAGGTTCTTTTTTGGTTCCATATGAAGTTTAAAGTAGTTTTTTCCAATTCTGTGAAGAAATTCAGTGGTAGCTTGATGGGGTTAGCATTGAATCTATAAATTACTTTGGTATTTTATAGTATGGTCATTTTCACAATATTGATTACTCCTATCCATGAGCATGGAATGTTCTTCCACTTGTTTGTGTCCTCTTTTATTTCCTCAAGCAGTGGTTTGTAGTTCTCCTTGAAGAGGTCCTTCACATCCCTTGTAAGTTGGATTCCTAGGTATTTTATTCTCCTTGTAGCAGTTGTGAATGGGAGTTCACTCATGATTTGGCTCTCTGTTTGTCTGTTAATGGTGTATAGGAATGCTTGTGATTTTTGCACATAGATTTTGTATCCTGAGACTTTGCTGAAGTTGCCTATCAGCTTAAGGAGATTTTGGACTGAGACGATGGGGTTTTCTAAATGTACAATCATGTCATCTGCAAATAGAGACAATTTGACTTCCTAATTTTTTAATAATAAAAAATTGTTTTTGTTGTTGCAGCATTACCATTTGTATCTTCAAACTACAACAGTTCTTAGCAACTACTAGCAGCTCACAATGATTGGCTTGAGCATTCTAGCACGAGTCATTGTTTTTCCTCTTCTTTTCCTCTCAAATCCCCACTGGAACTCTTCAGTGGATTCTATGGGCGTGGAAAGCCTTTTGAAGGACTGCTAGAAAATAGATAAGTGGAAGGAGAAATTATGCTTAAAAAAAAATCTCAGGCTGGGCGCGGTGGCTCACGCCTGTAATCTCAGCACTTTGGGAGGCCGAGGCGGGCGGATCACCTGAGGTCGGGAGTTTGAGACCATCCTGGCGAACATGGTGAAACCCCGTCTCTACTAAAAATACAAAAAATTAGCCGGGCATGGTGGCGGGAGCCTGTAGTCCCAGCTACTCAGGAGGCTGAGGCAGGAGAATGGCGTGAACCCGGGAGGCGGAGCTTGCAGTGAGTGGAGATCGTGCCACTGCACTCCAGCCTAGGCAACAGAGCGAGACTCCATCTCAAAAAAAAAAAAAAAAAATCTCACTGTGCTCATCTTAATTTCTGGGTCAGTAGATTTCCTTCAGGGAGCTTTGATTTTTAATTAATAGCAAAAGCATGAGCCTTGGTCAAGACCCCAGGTGCACATATAAACCACTGTGGGAAGATCCTGTGAAAATCACTGTCATTTGAACATTGTAAGGCACCTAGCCACAAAAACACAACAACAAACCCCAGTGCGTTGTGAAAGCCAGGAAGCCCTGCCTTGTGATGTGGACAGAGTGAGATGTGGCGTTAGCGTGTGCCCCTGGGTCGCGCAGCCCCTACAACATTAGTGAAACTGGCTGGCTGTCTACATCTGTAATTGCACTAAAAGGCCATTAGCCTAGGCTGCTTCCAGTATTCCTCTCTCTAGGCAGCTATACCAGAGAGTAGGAGCAAGGAAAACTCAAGGTTATTTCTTGAAAACAAAACAAAACAATGAAAAACTGGGATTATTGTGACAGGCTGGGCTTTACCTATTGGTCTTGGTCGGTAGTTGTGGGGAAGATACTCATATGATAACAAGCTGTTCCCAGGCATGAGGCTGGCAAAGGGGCTGGACTCATCTTTGAATATCTCACAGGAAAAATACACAGGGGTCCTCTCATCCCAGCAAGGAGTGTGAGATGCCCTCGTTTCCAGCCATGGGAAACCAGAGTGACAGGCAGGGCACCTTGTGTTGTCAACTCTTGATGCCTCCTCCAGTCGGGAGCCACAGGGAGCTGGCGCAGGGCTTAGGCTGTTCACAGCAGCACCTTGTTCTGAGTTCGGAAGAGCTGTGGAGCTCTTTGTTTTTTGGGTGCCTCTGAGGAGTTGCCCACACCTAGCAGAATTCCTCAGAGGCTCGGGAGAGAAAAAGGAACTCTGTTCTGTGCCCAGGGTCTGTGGCTTTGGTTTACTGAACCACCTGACCTAGCTCACACTTGATCTTCCTCCCAACTTCAATCCCCTGTCCCCCTGGGCGATCCAGCTACAGCATTTGCTTCCCCACCTCCTTGCTCAGAGGCTGCCCTCCCCTCCCTTCTCTGCTCATGGCAGCCTATCTCCTCCTGTTGTTTGACCTCAGCACCACCCCGCCCCCGCCCCGCTTTCATGCAGTCATTTCTTTTCTCAGAGTTTTCACACCCTGTGAAGAGCCTCTGGGTCCTGCCTCTCTCTGGCCCCTGTTTGCGCTCTTCTATTCTTATTAAAAGTTGATTCTCTGCCGGGCACGGTGGCTCATGCCTGTAATCCCAGCACTTTGGGAGGCCAAGGCAGGCGGGTCACTTGAGATCAGGAGTTTGAGACCAGCCTGGCCAACATAGTGAAACCCCGTCTCTACTAAAAATGCAAAAAATTAGCCAGGCATGGTGGTGGGTGCCTATAATCCCAGCTACTCAGGAGGCTGAGGCAGGAGAATCACTTGAACCCGGGAGGCGGAGGTTGCAGCGAGCCGAGATCCATCTCAAAAAAAATAAATAAATAAAAAGTTGATTCTTACAAAGTCAGCACAATTGTCACTTGATTCTACTCGGATGCCTCTCTAGGTGCTAGAAACTGCTTTTTTCACATGTGGGCAAGTACAGAGGATTTGTGCCACTTGGCTTCCTGTGCCAACCTAACATGGCTGCCCAGGTAGGTAGCAACAGGTCTTGGCCAAAGATATACAATGGAAGCTGCCTAAGGCTGTGCATAACCTTTGTTTTTTTGTTTTGTTTTGTTTTGCTTTGTTTTCAGACAGAGTCTTGTTCTGTTGCCCAGGCTGGAGCGCAGTGGTGCCATCTTGGCTCACTGCAACCTCTGCCTCCTGGCTTCATGCGATAGTCCTGCCTCAGCCTCCCGAGTAGCTGGGATTACAGGCGTGCACCACCATGCCTGGCTGATTTTTGTATTTTTAGTAGAGACGGGGTTTTACCATGTTGGCCAGGCTGGTCTCGAATCCTGACCTCAAATGATCCACCTGCCTTGGCTTCCCAAAGTGCTGGGATTATAGGTGTGAGCCACCGCACCCGGCCTGTGTATAACCTTTGGCTCAGGAATGATTAAAGATGGGAAATCCCCTCCTAGTAAGCTGGGAGTTCTGGGATGGATTCAGCTACTAGAGAGATAGACGTTCACCTTGGCGTTATTCCTTCCCAGCCCACAGCCCAACTCTGCCAGGCCGCTGGGAAGCTTCAGGTGGAGGTGGGACATAGTGATGCCAGGCTGGATCTTTCTTCCCTTTGGCAGAATGAGGTGGCTAATCACACATAGAGGGAGGGGAACTTTTAATTGGGAACTGAAGATCAAAATGACCAAGGACCCAGTGTCAGTGAGGCCAGGAAGTCCACGTAGAGAGAAAACACCAAGAGCAGCTGGGAAAAAGTGGGCCTTCATGGCAGGTGGTAGAGATGGTAAATGGAGAAGGGAGTGTGTCCTGAGCTGAGCCCTCTAAGAAGTGGACTCTGAGATGGAGATTTGCATGTGGTAAGTTGATCAGGGAGAGCTGCTGGGATCAACACCCGCGGAAGGTGGGGAAGGAAGCAGAACTGGGCAGAGGGAGGAGTTGGTCTGTGATGCGGTCTCAGCAGAGGTCTCAGCTAACCTTCCGGGGAACTCAGAAGCTGGGATAACTCTGGGACAACTCTTCCTGAGCTGGGGCAGGCAGGGGCCTGGATCTCTATTGTGCCTTAGGAAGCGGGGTGTGCCCTTGGGCAAGGCAGCTCTTTTTAGCTAAGGCAATTCCCAC
Source organism: Gorilla gorilla gorilla (assembly GCF_029281585.2). NCBI lineage: Eukaryota > Metazoa > Chordata > Mammalia > Primates > Hominidae > Gorilla > Gorilla gorilla. The sequence continues at coordinate 77,226,307 of NC_073243.2, forward strand.
AGAGGACTGACACCTGAGCGTTATCCCTGAAAAGCGAGATCACAGAAAGCAGTGCATGGCAGTATTCACTGCACTGTGGAACCTGAGGACTAGCGGCCAGGACACTCAGAAAAAGGAACTCTCTAGAAGCACTGTAAAGAATTAACAAAGAGGCCAGGCGCGGTGTCTCACGCCTGTAATCCCAGCACTTTGGGAGGCTGAGGCAGGCAGATCACTTAAGGTCAGGAGTTTGAGACCAGCCTGGCCAATGTGGTGAAACCCTGGCTCCACTAAAAATACAAAAATTAGCCCGGGTGCGGTGGCTCACACTTGTAATCTCAGCACTTTGGGAGGCCGAGGTGGGTGGATCACCTGAGGTCAGGAGTTCGAGACCAGCGTGGCCAACATGGCGAAACCCCATCTCTACTAAAAATACAAAAATTAGCCAGGCGTGATGGTGGGCACCTGTAATCCCAGCTACTCAGAAGACTTGAACCAGGGAGGCAGAGGTTGCAGTGAGCCAAGATCGTGCCATTGCACTCCAGCCTAGGCAACAAGAGTGAAACTCCATCTCAAAAAAATAAAAATAAAAACAAAAATTAGCTGGGCGTGGTGGTGCACCCACTTGTAATCCCAGCTACTCAGGAGGCTGAGGCATGAGAATTGCTTGAACCCAAGAGGCAGCAGCTGCAGTGTGAGTGAGCTGAGATCATGCCACTGCACTGTGACCTGGGCAACAGAGCAAGATTCCGTCACAAAAACAAACAAATAAGAGAGTTTAGAGAACCGTGGGGGCCAGAAAGGTCTTCCCCACCCTGTCTCTCTGTGTCTTGTTTTCCTTGGTAATGGAAGCAATGGCAATATGGTTAGGAGGAGAGTGGCCTGCCAGGATTTTAGCTTGCCTGGGATCAACAGACAGTTTTTGACTTCATAATATGCAGGGAGTCACTCCCTGATGTCCAGGTTCCTGACATTGGGTTTTCTTGTATGACATCTTTGTATGACAACTCTCAAACTGTCAATACCACAGGTTACTAGAAGATTGCCAGTTTTCTATTGTTTAGAGGGCCATTTTGGGATAAAGATGAGTCTGAATGAATTCTTTTACCACCCAGCTTCCATGTGCCAGGATGTGCATCTGAAGAAAATGCCCTGTTTCATCTCTCCGTCTGTCTCCAAAGTAACCTCCCAACATCACCTGTGATCAGGATCAGGGCTGGACTGGTAACTTTTCATAGTGCACTTTAATAATTTATATCACAGGGCTGGGCGTGGTGGCTCATGCCTGTAATCCTAGCACTATGGGAGGCTGAGGCGGGTGGATCAGGAGGTCAGGAGTTCAAGACCAGCCTGGCCAAGATGGTGAAACCCCGTCTCTACTAAAAATACAGAAATTAGCCGGGTGTGGTGGTGGGTGCCTGTAATCCCAGCTACTCAGGAGGCTGAGGCAGAGAATTGCTTGAACCCAGCAGGCAGAGGTTGCAGTGAGCCAAGATCGCGCCACTGCACTCCAGCCTGGGCAACAGAGTGAAACTCCGTCTCGAAATAATAATAATAATAACAATTGATATCACCTATGTTTCAATTGTGTGAGTGTCTAAAGCAATGCTCGTCCATCACAAGCAATGCCACAGCCTTCATTTTGTGTATGATTTTCTAGCGGAAAGTTCTTTGCAAACATATTAGACAGCATCATTCATTTTTCCAAGGATCTTATATTTTTTTGACATTTAAATCATTGTTTTTTGAAACCCACATTCTGTAACCATCCTTGTTGATTTTTCTTCTCTGAAAGTGAACTATTTTACCCAGTTTGTCAATGTTTTTTCTCTGCATTTCCAGCAATACTTTAAAACTTTTATCTACTTACCAGATACTTCCCAAACACATTTTTTTTTTTTTTTTTTTTTGAGACAAGGTCTTGCTTTGTCGCCCAGGCTTGAGGATAGTGGCATCATCACAGCTCACTGCAGCCTGCCTCCACCTTCTGGGCTCAAGCTATCCTCCCACCTCAGTCTCCTGAGTAGCTGGGACCGCAGGTGTGCACCACTAAGCCTGATTAATTTTATTTTTTCTAGAGACAAAGTCTCCCTATGTTGCCCAGGCTGGTCTCGAACTCCCCGACAGGGACACATTTGAGAATGTTCTGTCATCTGGCTCCTCCAGGTTTCTTCCACCATTCTGCACTTGTGTCCTCCCACCCCTCACTGTAACGTAGTAGTCTCTGTCCATATCATTTGCTACTGATAGTTTCAAATGTAAGGAGCTCCCTTCTGATGATGGATGTTTCCTTTCTTCAGTCTTTCTAGCCTCTTCATGACTCGCTTTTAAAAAATCACAAATCATCATTTTGAACACTTGAAGCATTTTTGAATGATTTTATTGATTTCTGAGCTAGGATTCAGTCAGTTTATATGAAACTGAATGTCATCTATAAGCTCGATGGGTCTTGGAGAGCCAGACAAAGGGTGGATATTTCACAGGTTCCACACACACACGGCCGATGACACTCATGTGCATATTCCCTTCTGTCCTCTGCCTTGTCTTCCATTTATTTATAGAGTTGCCCATTTATTTATAAAGTGTGATAGAAAAAAAGATATTCGGCTGGGTACCGTGGCTCACGCCTGTAATCTCAGTACTTTGGGAGGCCAAAGCAGGTGGATCACCTGAAGTTAGGAGTTCGAGAGCAGCCTGACCAACATGGTGAAACCCCATCTCTACTAAAACTACAAAAATCAGCTGCGTGTGGTGGCGCGCACCTGTAATCCCAGCTACTTGGGAGACTGAGGCAGGAGAATCGCTTGAACCCGGGAGGCAGAGTTTGCAGTGAGCCGAGATTGCACCACTGCACTCCAGCCTGGGCAACAAGAGTACAACTCTGTCTCCTCAACAACAACAACAACAACAAAAGACATTCCAGGGTGCCTTGGCATGTAACTTACATCACAAAGGGCATGTAACTTGTTTTGGGTGACTTAGAGGTAATGGAAACAAAGGGAAGTCCTTCTTTGGGACAGAAATAGTGCAGTGGTTAAGAGCATGGACTTGAGGGTCAGGTTTCTGAGGCTGGAATAGAGCAATTAAAGTCAAGCCATTTAAGATGGATTAAAATTTCAAGTGAGGCTTTTTTCTTTTAATGAAAAATGAAGCTATAAATTATAAAAATAACATTTCATCTCATCCAGTAGAACATAGATTATAATTGCAACTATGTGCTCATTCTTAGAATGAATAAAAATAAATCTCACGTGGATTTTTTGGCATAATTTTTAAACTAAAATTATACGATAGCATGATACAACAGCCTTCACTTTGTCTATGATTTTCTAGCAGAAAGTTCTTGGCAAACATTAGAGAGCATCATTCATTTTTCCAAGGATCTCTCATAATTTTTCGACATTTAAATCATTGTTTTTTTGGAAACCCACAGCCTGTTACCATCCTTGTTGATTTCTCTTCTCTAAAAGTGAACTGTTTTACCTAGTTTGTTAATGGTTTTTTTCATGCATTTCTAGCAATACTTCAATGCTTTTATCAACTTCCTAGACTTCCACATCTTTTGAAGTAATTGCAAAGATACTTTGTAATCAATTTGCATTTTATTTGCATTGCATTGTTTTTCTACTTTTTATTTTGAAGTACTTTTAGACTTACAGAAACCTGCAAAAACAGTACAGTTCCTGTATACTCTTTTCCCAGATGCCCTAAATGGTAACAATTTTCATAACCAGAGAACAATGATCAAGCCCAGGACATCAACACTGGCACATAATTTTTTTTTTTTTTTTGAAACAGAGTCTCACTCCATTGCCCAGGCTGAAGTGCAGTAGCACAATCTCGGCTCACCACCTCCCAGGCGCAAGCAATGTCCCCATGCCAGCCGCATGTTACCATGCCTGGCTAATTTTTTGTAGAGATGAATTCTCACTATATTGCACAGGCTGGTCTCGAACTCCTGGACTCAAGCAATCCTCCCGCCTTAGCCTCCCAACCTGCTAGGATGTAAGCATGAGCCATTGCGCCTGGCCACTGGTACATAATTTTTATCTGAACTACAGGCCTTATTTGAATCACACCCGTTGTGACACTAACATGCTTTTTCTGTTTCAAGATCCAATCCAGGATCCCACATTGTGTTGAGTTGTTGTGTCTCCTTGTCTCTCTCAATCTGTGACAGCTCCCCAGGCCTTCCTTATCCTTCCTGACTTTGGCATTTTGGAAGACTACGGGCCAGTTGTTTTGTACACTGTCTCTCCATGTGGGTATTTCTGAAATGTTCCTATGACTAGATTGAGGTGACAGATTTTTTGTAAGACCACAGAAGTGATGTGTCCTTCTCTGTGCATCCTGTCTGGAGGCACGTGGTGTTGCTATGTTTTACCATTGATGAGGTTAACTGTCTGCTGGGTTTCACCACTGTAAAGTTACTGTTTTTCTCTTTGTAATTAATGAATATCTTGAGAAAGATACTTTGAGAGTGTAAAGTAGGTAAGTATCCTATTTTTCCTTAAATTTTCATTCTCTAATTAATAAATGTAAAGGTAATGAGGGAAATAGAACATGCCAGACACCACAGTAATAATTGTTGCTTGTGATGCATGGGTGGACCTTGGATGCAACAGTTATTACCATGGTGTTTGACAAATGGTGGTTTTCTATCCATTTCCCTCATTCCTTCTACATTGTTTTGTTGTTGTTGTTTGTTTTGTTTTCGTTTGTTTAGAGACAGGGTGTCACTCTGTCACTCAGGCTGGAGTGCAGTGGCATAATCATAGCTTACTGCAGTCTCAAACTCCTGGGCTTAAGTGAGCCTCCCACCTTAGCCTCCCAAGTAGCTAAGACTACAGGTGTGTGTCACCACCCTGGCTAATTTTTCATTTTTTTGTAGAGACAGGCTATGTTGTTCAGGCTAGTACTGAACTGGGCTCAAACAATCCTCCTGCCTTGGCCTCCCAAGGCAAGAGGCCTGCTGGGATTATAGGACTGAGCCACTGTGCCCAGCCTTCTACATTATGTTCATTGAAATTTGGATTTTGAAGACTTAGTATAAAAAATGAATGTAAAATAGCTTATTAATAATTTTATATTGATTGCATATTTAAATGCCAGTTTTTAAGGTGTATTTGGTTAAGCAAAATATATTACTAAAATTAATGGTCATGCCACTGCACTCTAGCCTGGGCAATGGAGCCAGACCCTGTCTCTAAAACAATTAAATTAGCTTTCCTTGTTTCTTTTTACTGTCTATAATGTGGCTACTAGAAAACTCAGAATTGCATCTGTAGCCCAAATTTGTGGCTCGCATTATATTTCTATAGGACAGCACTGTTCTGAGGACTTAGATAGTGAACTCTTGTGCCTATTTCATAGGCATATTGTGAGAATTAAATGTGAATTTTATATAAAGTATTTGGCATAGTGCCTAGAACATAATAAATGCTCAATAAAAATTAGCAATTAGTACTAAGATATGAAAGGACAGCCACTCTTAAGGACTCTTGACTGTTCTCTGGGGAACCAAAGTGTTTTCATTAAGAATATCAGATGATCAGGACTACCCTAAGAGGAGGATTGCTGAAGACACTGAGCTCCTCCTCAGACCTGGAGGCCTTGTGTTGTAGTTGAAAGCCAGTGAGTGGCTGGGCACAGTGGCTCACACCTGTAATCCCAGCACTTTGCGAGGCCGAGGTTTGCGGATCACTTGAGGCCAGGAGTTTGAGACCAATCTGGCCATCATGGCAAAACCCTGTCTCTACTGAAAACACAAAAATTAGCTGGGTGTGGTGGCCCACACCTGTAATCCCAGCTGAGGCTGAGGCAGGAGAATCACTTGAACCCAGGAGGCAGAGGTTGCAGTGAGCCAAGATGGCACCACTGCACTCCAGCCTGGGCAACAGAGTGAGACTCTATCTCAAAAAAAAAAAAAAAAAGGAAAAAGAAAAAGAAAAGAAAGAGAGAAAGAAAGCCAGTAGAGAAAAACCAAAACTTGCTTATAGAAAGCTGGGTGGGTCATCAATTTGAAATGGGAAATTGAAGAAGAGGACAGAGGGAAGAGCACACAGTAATTCAGCCTGTTAGGAGTGCAAAGATGCATTTGCTCGTGGGACGGATGCCTAAGTGAAAAGACCTTTGTGTATGATGAATGGGGAATCACACTAGGCCTTCAGTCAGCAGTGATGGATGTCTGCTTAAAAGGCCTCTCTTCACTGCATCAGGCCTGTAGGTAAGGCCACCTGGTGCTTCACCTTATTCTTTGGGCATAACTGATTAGCTGCCAGGCTGAGGCCATGGACCAGAATGTGCTTTTCCAATTATCGGCATCCAGTTATATTCTTTTCCTGATGACAGCGAAGACACAAGCCAAATTCCCTTGATCTAACAATTGGCAGTGCTAGCACAGAGGATCTGTTATTTCATCCCAGAAGTTATTTGGGCTACAGCCAAAAAATGTTAAAAAAAAAAAAAAACTGATCAACATTCCAGATAAGTCTATCTAAAGATACATGAATAATTACTAAAATCACTATGTTACTGAATGACTTACACAGTCTTTACCACATACTAGGCATGTTCAAAGCGCTTTCCTTATAATAAATCATTTAATCTTCATGTCAACCCTATGAGGTAGACATGATCATCATTCCTATTTTACAGATAAGAAAACAGAGGCACAGAGAGGTTACATTACTTTTCCAAGATCACACAGCTAGTTGCTAGCCGACTTAGAATTCAAATACAGGCAGTCTGGCTTTAGAGTCCATGCCCTTAATTACAACTCATAGTGCCTCTGTATGGGACCTACCCCCTGCCTAATAAAGGAGATATAACAACATTAGTTTTGCATTTGAGGTTCTTGAATTGAGGCTTGTGGAGATTTTTGCTCACCTTAATGGGTGATTGCTCACCTTTCTGCCAATGGGTAGAACTCCATTTTTTCAGAGAGGGAAATTGAAATACACAATACAGTGATGGGTTGTCTGTGATTTGCCTGAAGCCTTGGACAGTTGCTTTTAAGACAGAGAATTGATTCGTTGGGAGGATAGAGGACCTTCCACACTGGCTGTCTCTTGGCTCTAAAGAGTGAATCGGTTCAGCTGGGTGGATATGTCTCTCTCTAGTTCTTTGGCTGTCTGTGTTTTGTGTGTTATCATTTGCTAAAGATATGACAATGTGCTCTTTGCTTGGGTTTGCAGCTAGGAGACCTAGGTGTGTTTTCCCACTTCCCCCAGGAACGCAGCCAGAAAAAGCAATGACATCCAGGAGCCATCTGGGAATGCTTCCCAGACCTGCTCTAAATTGGGGCACAGAGCCAGCTGCACACTCCTGAGCTTTGGAGTTCACCTGGATTAGACTCACTGCAGAGGGGTTTATCATCAAGGATGATTTATCTGGGGTCCCAGCTCTCCAGCTTTTGGTAGGTGGTCCTCTTAGAGGGAAGTAGCCATGATGTAGCTCTGAGCTCAGTGGGTAGGGTTCGGAGAGGAGGAGCAGCTCTGACTTTGCCACTGCCAGCCTCTGGAAGCATGGGTACATGCCTCAGATTGCTTCCAGACTCCTTTGGCCTACTGAGAAATGGGAATAATGGCACCTAAACTCATGTGACATTAACTAAGCTTGCAGATGTACTCAGACTACCAAAGAGATCTACAGAAGCAGCAAGCACCTCTTGAAATATTTTCATTATATTTATTTAGGTGATGGAATTGTATGAGTCAGGGTTCTATCTGAGAACAGAATGCACACTCAAGCAGGGATAATTGAAGAGAGTTTAATTGGCAAAGGTGTGGACAAATTAAGAGAAATTAAAGTGATAATGGAGCCTGCCACATCTAGCGAGGGCAGGGAGCTGTAACTACCACAGGCTAGCACAAGCAAGAGGAAGGAGTACCTGCAGAGGGAGGGCCCATGAGAGTGGCAGGTTAAGGAGCCTCCTGGTAGGAGCTATGACCTTAGGTAGTGGGGCAGTTACTGTCAACCTGCAGCCCAGGGTAGGGGAGAGGTGGGAGAAGATTAATATTTTCTCCTTGCTCTCCTTCTTCCTCCAATCTCTTGCCGGTGGTACCCATTGGTCAAACCCAACCAGAAGGCAGATGTCAACGGAACATAACAGGATGTCAGCCTCCTAGGACATACAGCAGGGTAGAGAATAGAGGGCTAGCAGAAACCACTCCACAGAAGAGCCACGCGTTATTACGATTTTAGGCTCCTGGGCTTGGATACTTTTTTTTTTAAGGTCTCACACTATGAAAAGCCAATTATGCCTGTTATAGATGGCCAAAGAGAAGAAATCAATTGAAGAACAACTCACACTCCGTGTTACAAGAATAAAATGCATTATTGGTCCTCAGTTTTTTGCCAAATCAAGAAATCCAGAAGTAATTCAAAGTCAGGGCATCATCATCATCGTCATTAAAAATATAAATGTTCTCTACTTTTGCCAGGACTAAGCAATTAACTAAATTGAATGTGTATATTTCCTCCCATTGTCCTCACCACAACCCTATAATGTTATTGCCAATCATCCATTTATTCAATAAATATTTTCTGAGTATCTGTCATGTGCCAGGCTGTGTGTCAGGTACTGAAGATTACTTTTCTGAATCAGATAAACAAAGATTTTTCTATCATGAAGTCTTCAGTCTAACCACACAAGCAAGTATTAAACAAATCATTTCAAAAAATTAAGAGCATTTGAGATAAGAGCTTTAAAATAAAAGTGCAAGCCAGGGATGGTGACTCTCATCTATAATCCCAGCACTTTCGGTGGCCAAGGTGGCGGATCACTTGAGCCCAGGAGTTCGTGACCAGCCTGGGCAACATGGTGAAAACCCTGTCTCTACAAAAAACACAAAAATTAGCCGGGCGTGGTGGCATGTGCCTGTAGTCCCAGCAACTTGGGAGGCTGAGGTGGGAGGATCACTTGAGCCCAGCCAGTCAAGATTGCAGTGAGCCATGATCATGCCACTGCACTCCAGCCTAGACAACAGAGACCCCTATCTCTAAATAAATAAATAATAAAAGTTCACGCCCAAGGCAGTGGCTCACACCTGTAATCCCAGTACTTTGGGAGGCCAATATGAGGATTGCTTGAGCCCAAGAGCTCAAGACCAGCCTGGATGACATAGTGAGACCCAGTCTCTATAAAAAAAATTTTAAAAGAAATTAACTGGGTGTGGTGATGTGTGCCTGTAGTTCTAGCTACTTGGGATAATGAGTCAGGGGAATCCCTTGAGCCTAGGAGTTCAAGGCTGCAGTGAGCTATGACTGTGCCACTGCACTCCAGCCTAAGACCCTGCCTGTAAAATAAATAAACAAATAGGCGGGGCGCGGTGGCTCACACCTGTAATCCCAGCACTTTGGGAGGCCAAGGCAGTAGGATCACCTGAGGTCGGGAGTTCGAGACCAGCCTGACCAACATGGAGAAACCCCATCTCTACTAAAAATACAAAATTAGCCAGGCGTGGTGGCGCACACCTGTAATCCCAGCTACTCGGGAGGCTGAGGCAGGAGAATTGCTTAAACCCGGGAGGCAGAGGTTGCGGTGAGCCGAGATCGTGCCATTGCACTCCAGCCTGGGCAACAAGAGTGAAACTCCGTCTCAAAATAGATAAATAAATAAAAATGAAATAAAAGTACATAGTGCTCTGAAACAGGGCACCTAACCTAATCTGAGGGAAATAGAAGGCTTCCTGGAGGAAGTGAGGTTTAATCAGGGTCCTAAAGTAGGAATTGGATGAGGGACAAGTGAGAAAGAAAAAAGAGCCTCCAAGGCAAAAGAAACAAAGTATTCCCAGTTCTGTGGTGTGGAAGAGCACAGTGCACTGGAGGGATGGAAAGGCAGACAGCACTCTAGCATTGTTGGACTAGGCGAGCAAGGAGTATACATACAAGGTGAGGGTGGAGAAGTAGACACAGGGCTACTCATGTGGAGCCTTGCAGGCTGGACTAGGGACACTGCATTTTATCCCGAGCGTGATGTTTGTGCTCTGATGAGTTTCCGAGGATGGTGATAAGACGTTTTAAAAAGATGTGTGAGAACAGAGTACAAGGTTTGGTGCACGATGCATTCAGGACGTTCTTGCAACTTCTCCTGTAAAGGAAAAGCTAGTAAATATTTTCAGCTTTATGGGCCTCATGGACTCTGTTGCAACTACTCAACTCTGCTCTTAGAGTGCATGCAGCCATAGACAGTCCATAAATGAATGGGCACAGCTACATTCCAATAAAACTTGTTTGCTGACCCAGCGCGGTGGCTCGCTCCTGTTATCATAGCACTTTGGGAGGCCGAGGCAGGCAGATCACCTGAGGTCAGGGGTCTGAGACCAGCCTGGCCAACATGGTGAAACCCCGTCTCTACTAAAAATACAAAAATTAGCTGGGCATGGTGATGCAGGCCTGTAATCCCAGCTACCTGGGAGGCTGAGGGAGGAGAATCACTGGAACCTGGGAGGCGGAGGCTGCAGTGAGCCGAGATAGCGCCACTGTACTCCAGCCTGGGTGACAAAACGAGACCCCATCTCAAAAAAAAAAAAACAAAAAAACAAAAAAAAAAACTTGTTTGCTGGAAAAAAAAAAGCTTTGTTTTGAAACAAAAATTAAAGAAAAAACTTCCATTTATAGCAGAAGTTCACCAACCTCTGCTGTAAATAAAAGATGAAGGTAGCTTGGACCAGAGAGGTTTAACCAGCAAGTACTTGAGAAAGAACTGATAGGATGCACTTTTTGGATATGATACGTGAGGGACACTGAGACTTTTGGTTTGGACAGCTCGGAGTATTAGGACCCTCTTTACTGGAATGGCTAACAATAAGGGATAGATTTTGGGGGGGGGAAGTTCATGAATTCAGTTTGTACTTCAGTAGTTTGAAGCATCTGTGGAATATCTAAGTGGAGAGATGCCACCTCCAGGAAGGAATAGGGAGGTGGTCGCTTGAGCCCAGGAGGCAGAGGTTGCAGTGAGCCAAGATCACGTTGTTGCACGCCAGCCTAGGTGACAGAGTGAGACTCCATCTCAAAAACAAACAAACAAAAAAACCAAAAACAAACAAAAAAACAAGGGAGGTGGGTGCTTATTCAGGGAATACCTACTAACCTGGAGGTAGAAAGTTAAGGGGTTCCTATCTGATAACTTTTATCTGGGCATTTTAAAATAAGGTCATCTTCAGTTAAGAAGAGGGTAAGAAAAAGGTAATACAAGAGGAGTCAGAAATTTTACACTATGCAGAAGGTTTGAAATACTTATTGCATACATAGGGGAATGGGTTGATTAGAGAAATGGTTCCTGGACATTGTTGAGAACCAGTTGAGATGGGCAACCAGGAATTCACCATTTACCCAGGTACATATTTTTTTTCCATCAGTGCTTTAACTTCAAGGTACAAGCCCAGGGAGGGCAGGTTTCATCCTGGATTGCAGTTCTCCAAGTAGATGCAACCAAAGCACAAGAGAATTTAGATAAGAAAGTGATGGAAATGAGAGGCCATGGAATATATGGGCATGGGAGTCCCTCACACCACTCCTGACCTTGAGTTATAAGGTAATGTGTATTGTGATCAAATAAACAGACTAACTAGAGAGAGCTGCAGGGGAGGCCATGTCTTCATTGAAGGATGAAGATCTAGAGATGGGAAGGAAGAGGAAATGGGATACGTGTTAATTACAGCGAGGGAGTGCTAGTTGGTGCAGGGGTTTGGGAGGCAGTGAGGGAGAGGAAACTGCATCAAGGTCGAGACAGAGCATTATGGGGATGAGAACAAGGCAGACGGTGCAGAAGCAAGGCGTACAGCAGGCATGGACCAATGAAAACATTTTCAATGTCTCTCGGAGGCTGCTGAGCACTCCGCCTACCAGCACTCCATTGAGGTGTAGAAATTAGAAAGCATGTGTACAGTGCTGCCAGACCTGCCTCTGCGAATCATCTGTGCAGTGTTGATAGCTGTGTGTTGCTCGGTGGCCTGTATGTGGTCATTCACGAGGGAAGGAGGGAGGTGGGCAGGGCAGGCAGCCGCAGCATGGCATCATGGGGTTCTGTGTCTGGATCCAGCCTGCCCAAGGTCAAGCCCACAGTCACTGGCAAAGCCCAGGCTGATCTCTGTGCTGTCAGTCACTATTGCTACGCTCCCCTCTGCTGATCAGCGCCCAGACCTTTCAGGATGTCTTCTGCATTCTAAGTGCTCTGTCAGAGAACCAGGACCACGGATAGGGTTATGCAAGAGAGGAAGCTAGGGAAAATTTGAAGGACAGTGAGATGGAAGGAATAAGTTCCAGTATTTGACAGCAGGGTAGAGAAATTATAGTTAACAATAATTTATTGTGTATTTCAAAATAGCTACAATAATTATGTTGTTCTCAACATAAAAGAGAAATGTTTGCAGTAATCGATATCCCATTTACCCTGATTTGATCATTACACATTGCATACAGGTATGAAAATATGACGTGTACCCCCCAAGTATGTACAACTATGATATATCAATTTTAAAAAATGTTAAGAAGGCATTCATTCTCAGTGTTGTGCACCCACTCTCAGGGCTGACTCTGAAAGTGGGTGCCTCCTTAAATTTTGTGCCCTAGCACCTCTCTTGCCTTGCCCTGGTTCTGACCCAGCAAAGAACTGTAATATGAAGTGGTGTCTATGGGACTATTCACTTTGATTTTACATAAAGGTTTGTCAATTAACAATTCCAGGAAAAAAAGTACCTTTTTTTTAGTAGATTGTGAGCCCTTGTTAGAAAAAAAAAATTATGTGTCTAGAATAATTCTCAAACTTAGCTATATGCCATTCCACATAACTGCATTTTCTGTGGACTCTTTTGATCTCTAAAAGCACTATCTTGCAGATTCATGCAGAGATACAATATTGATAAGCCCCATGACATCCTGACTGATAGTACACATCACATAAGACTTTAATAAGAAAAACATCATTCTTTGAGGAGCATTTGGAATTTATCATAAGGAATTAATTTATAAGTCTGCTACCTTTATTGGAGAATATTTCCTCTACCAGGGCATAAAGCAGAGATACATGTGCACCCTTCAATGACAGGGAACAGGAATGACATTAGTCCTTGAAGTCAGTCTCCATCTTCAGAGCCCACTGTCCTGAGACGTGGCATCTTGACTGTGAAAACCAGGCATTGGATATTATGCAAGAGATAGAATTAGCATGGCCAAAATGATGGGCAGAAAGAAAGGTCACCTGATCCCACAGGGTCTTTCTTCGCCACCTTTCTAAAATACATGCTGTGTCCCCATTAAGAGTGCTTCCTAGGCAAGCCACAGAACCAACCTGGGCAACGTGATTCCTACGATGTCTCCTTTGGGCTCTAGAATTCTGGGATCTTGTCATCTTCGGAGTGGCCTTCATTCTCTGTTTTCTTCTTTCTTTATTTCCAGGTGGTCTGATTAGGTAAATTACAATAGCAAATTATTTACAAGCAGTTTGGGCTATTTGCCTGGTTGATAAGTACACAGTAAAGCAGAAAAGATGATTCACACAAAAAATCAACAAATAGAGAAAATGGGCATTGCAACATTTTTTGTGGCATTCTGCTAACTAGAAATGAGAGTGACCCTGTGACTTAAATAAAGGCCAACCAAGAGCACTATTGGCTAGGTTTTTTCAAGAAATAGCTCAATTGGGAGACCATTCCAATGGGCAATTAGAGAGGAGGTGGTTGTCAGCATTTGCTAAAACCAAAATAATAATAAACATTCCTATATATCTTCAAATGGACAAAGACTTTGCTTTTACCAAATCTGGCTTTTTCAAGTCTGCTCTAGCATTTTCCCCAAGGTTGCACTTTCTGTGGATTTCATTGACTGGTGCTCTTGGGTACAGCAGAGATGTAAAATGCATTTCTTGTTTGGCTCACTAATTCATATATCATGCAAATAACTTGTGAATGATGATTTATCAATGGCCTCATCAACCGCACTTGGTAATTCTTGCTGTACATTGAGATGAAATGTAAACCACCTTATTCATGTACATTTTAGGACAAATTGTTATTCCAAGAGCTGTTGCTCTCACATTCTCTCATTTGAAGAGACCTTTAAATTTTTCCAAAGTACTTTCCCATTTATGACCTTGCTGTGGACCCAAGATCCTAATAGACTTTTAGAGATAGGTATTATTATTCCCATTTTACAGAAAGGTGCCCAATGTTACTCAAATTTTACTGTGTTATTGTGATTGGTCACAGAACACAGCACTGGGTCTCTGTTGCTTTTTGGGCTGGGTATCATTAAGCTGACTTTTAGTTCCATGTTCATGTTAGCTCTACCAATAAAGGCAGGTGCTAAGAGAGGCAAAAAAATACAAAGAGGAGTGAAGAAGTACAATTTTTAAAAAGTTTAAAAAATGGCAGGGTGTGGTGGCTCATATCTGTAGTCCCAGCACTTTGGAAAGCCAAGGCAGGAGGATTGCTTGAGTCCAAGAGTTCAAGACCAGCCTTGGCAACATAGTGAGATCCCTTCTCTACAAATAATAAAAAATTAGCTAAGAGTGGTGGGATGCACCTGCAGTCCCAACTACTTGGGCGGCTGAGGTGGGAGGATCGCTTGAGCCTGGGAGGTTGAGGCTTCAGTGAGCCATGATCATGCCACTGCACTCCAGCCTGGGTGACAGAGTAAGAACCTGTCTCAAAAAACAAACAAACCAACAAAAAAAAAAACCCAAAGAAAATGGAATAGATACATAAGAAATATAATTTATTTTTATAATTACTTTTTTTGAGATTATTCAGTGGAAAATATCTGGAAGTAGAAGTATCTGATGAAGGAGTAAAAATAGCATGTGATTGACTTAAAATAATCCCTTTCCATAAGTAAGTAATGCAGAACAGAACAAGAATGATCAGCAGGGGAGATAGGAATTAGGGATGAGAATGTGTTGTGCAAATAGCTTACCTAAATCCTGTGGTCTACAAATTTGGATACACGGTGATTTGACTGAATTCTAACATCCAGGGAACAGGGAATGGGGGAGAACCCAAGCTTCCCAACTTTGCGGGGGGCACTACTGTGCCTGGGTGACAGAAGCTGCAAGCCCCAAGAAGACTCAGTGCCATGTCCTGTCTCTTGTGTAAACCAAAATAAAGACAAAGGCCAAGTATAAAACAAAACCTATGTGTGTGTATAACTAAAACAGCTCTCTTTAGATATACTGATAGCAGAGTACTGGTTATGCTAATCAAAACTGAACCTCTGTCTTTCTATCTTTTTTTTTTAGTAGGTTTGTTTTGCTAGTGTCTTTTTTTTTTGAGATGGAGTCTTCCTGTGTCTCCCAGGCTGGAGGGCAGTGGTGCGATCTTGGCTCACTGCAACCTCTGCCTCCCAGGTTCAAGCGATTCTCCTACCTCAGTCTCCTGAGTAGCTGGGATTACAGGCACCTGCCACCACACCCAGCTAATTTTTATATTTTTAGTAGAGATGAGGTTTCGCCATGTTGGCCAGGCTGGTCTTGAACTCCTGACCTCAGGTGATCCACTCACCTCGGCCTCTCAAAGTGCTGGGATTACAGGCGTGAGCCACCACGCCAGGCCTGTCTTGCTGGTGTCTTAATGTGTGTTAAGTGAGTAAACTCAAAGGTAAATCAAATCCCACCACAGTCCAAAAGAATCTACTTGGATAAACACTACAGTCTACCCTATTGCAAAATGATTGAATCATCTATATAAATTGTGAAAGTAATACGTGGTCTGTAGTTACTAGTTTGTAATTCAGTTTTTTCTGCCAAAAATTGTATAAAAAAATTACCCTGGCAACCAATGCTTCAATAGTACAAATGGAAGGCTGAGAGACAAAGATATAAAATAATGGGTTGGCTTGTAAGGGAGAGCCCAGGAGAAAATTACAAATTCTTCATGTGCAGTATTACTAGACCACACTGGAAACAATAAAACACATCTGCATAAAATCCAACGTCACGCTCATGGATACAGTGAAACTCATTTTCAATGTACATGGATGAAAAGTGCTTACTTAAACCTTTCCCCTAAATATATATTTTAAGACAGTATGGACTGGGTGCAGTGGCTCACGCCTGTAATCCCAGCACTTTGGGAGGCCGAGGCAGGTGGATCACCTGAGGTCAGGAGTTTGAGAACAGCCTGGCCAACATGGTGGAACCCTGTCTCTACTAAAAAATACAAAAATTAGCTGGGTGTGGTGGTGGGCATCTGTAATCCCAAGTACTCAGGAGGCTGAGGCAGGAGAATCACTTGAACCCAGGAGGCAGAGGTTGCAGTGAGCCAAGATCGCGCCATTGCACTCCAGCCTGGACAAAAAGAGCGACACTTCATCTCAAATAAAAAAAAGAAAGAAAGAAAGAAAAAGAAAAAAAACAGTATGCATCAAATGCAGGTCCTTTTTTGTGTTTTGGCTAAATAAAATATTTCATCTGAGACAGGATAAATATTATGACATTTTTATCAATGTTTCAAATAAAGTCTTATCTCTACAGTACTATGACCAAATACTGGAATGTGACCTTGGGCACCCTCTCAGCTGTCATGTCACTCTACTTCAGTGTTTCTCCAAGTTATCCTGTGTGGGCCACCCAAATTACAATCACTGGGGTTCTGGTTAAGGGGCATCCAGGGGCTCCCCAAAGACCAAGTATATAGTGATCTCAGGGGGTGAGCATGGAGTTTTTTAAATTTTCAAATCTTCTGGGAATCCTTAAGCGCAGTCCAGACTGAGATCCACTGACTTAATGTTTTACTACCATCGTCACCCATTTGTTCTTTTTTTTTTTTTTTTTTTTTTTTTGAGACGGAGTCTTGCTCTGACTCCCAGACGGGAGTACAGTGGCGTGATCTTGGCTTACTGCAAACTTCACCTCCCAGGCTCAAGCAATTCTCCTGCCTCAGCCTCCCCAGTAGCTGGGATTACAGGCGCCCACTATCATGCCCAGCTAACTTTTGCATTTTTAGCAGAAGCTGGGTTTCACCCTGTTGGCCAGGCTGGTCTCAAACTCCTGACCTCAAGTGATCCGCCCCTCTCGGCCTTCCAAAGTGCTGGGATTACAGGCATGAGCCAGGGCACTTGGCCTCATTTGTTCTTTTTAAGCCCCTTTCTTGGCCAGGGGATGGCTCGTTCTAGCGTGAGGTCATGAATGGAAGAGTTAGTGGCCAGGAATTTGTGGAAGAAAGAAAAAAGGGTAATTCGCTAGGTAAACAGGAAGCTAGAATCTGTTTTGGAGATAAAATGAACCCACAGAGGCTGGGAGGAGAAAGGGAATTGAGCCAGTTGTTGACTAAGGCTACTTCTCCTCCCTTGAAATTTACTTGGAAGAGCAGCTGAGGCGGAAAGATGGAAAGCAGTCTTTTCAAGAGTTGGTAAGCAAACCTCCAGTTTTAGTTTCAGCTGCCTGGTCTGTAGATTTTTCTTCATAGAGGGAGAAAGCTCAGAAGTAAACCACATGGCACTGCAATCCATGAGAATCTACTTGGACTCACCTAAACCACGCTACATTCTGTCACCGATATAGCTTGGGATCACACATTTTCTCTTTGTTTATCATTTTACTCTTCCTTTGCTCTGAAGTCTTAGATATTCTATATACAGCCTCCTCCTCCTCCATGTCACATATATTATGAGCACTAAATTAAAATGGCAACTTTGATAGAAATACTAATCTGTGACTAAATGTTTAACAAGGGGGCAAAAAGGATTTACATTTTGATCTTCAAACATTGGAAAATAAATGCCCTCAGTTGTCAGCTTTCCAAATTGACAAGACTGCAAGGGCAAAACAAAATTTCCATGCATTTGATTGACCTCTGTGAATTGAGCTATTATTAGCAGATGAGAACTTGCCAAAAATATCTGGAAAATATCAGCTGAAAAGTGATTGAAACGAAGTATTTAAAGCAGGTCAGCAGGGCCATGTCTGAAGGAGACAGATTATAAAATACATCTGCATATATTGTATTTATACATAATATATGCCACATATAACATACATATATATACCTAACAATTCATTTTAATTCAGCAAATATTTATCGAGTGGCTATTGGGTCGGACACCATGCCACCCTAGGCTTTGGGAACGCAAACAATAAGCTTTAAGTTCTCTTACCTCCAGGAACTCACAAGCTAGAAATATGTGAGACAAAACGCCATAATTCCTACAACATAATACACCTGACAAGGGTTAGATGAGCAATTTGCATAAAGTGCTACCATTGCAGCAATTAACAAGGCAGAGGAAACGTGATGTTTGTTCTGATGATCAGAGAAGCCTTTCCAGTAGAGATGACATTTACCTCCTTGGGATTTCAGCAGACACAGGAGAGTGAGAATGTCACTCTGGCAGAGGAAACAGAATTTACAGATTAGGAGTACATGGCTGGAATGAAAGAGTTGGGGATGGAGTGGATAAGAAATAGCAGTGACTACAGTTTGAGTGATACATTTATTTGCATATTCATTGATTGAGCAAACTTTTCATTGGTGCTGAGGGAGGTAGGCCCAAGGTATGTGCTGGGTACAGAGGCTGAGAAAACATGGGACAGAGTGGTGGAAGATGGGCCTGGGATTGTGAAAAAAAACAGAAAGCACCAGCCCTGTTTGATCCTTCTAGAAGGATTTTTTTGTGGTGTCCCAATGATACCTTTCATTGATAATGGTTACCATTTCATTGAGCACCTCCTAAGTGCTGTGCTAAATAGCTGTGTTACTGCTAGTTCCAGCAATCCTGCATGGTAGGTGTTTTCTCTATTTACACATAGGAAGAGAAGCTCTGAGTGCCTGAGTGCCCAGCTTGTCATATACGATGCTTGGATTTGTGCAAGCATTGATCTCAATGGCCTGGTAATTATAAAAGCTGAAGAACAGCTGAAATCAAGAACTTCTCCACCCCAACCCCTGAGGACAATACCACCTCCAAATGCCTTGGGCCCACTCTGGTCTCTGGTGTGGTGGGACAGCGCTGTCCGGTCTGCGCAGGTGATTTATGTCTGCCTGCTTTTCGGAGAGGCCAGAGTTTATTGCCTTGCTGGGCAGAACTGCAGCTGGGGCCTGCCCTGTCCCATCCCCATCCCCCCGAAAGCAAAGATTTCCAATTACTGTTCTGTAGAAAATGTCAAAAGCATTATTCAACTATTCATTATCCCAGGTTTTGCAATTTTTCATATGTTTTTACTCTTATCTGCCAGCACTTGAAAAAGACCAGCTTTTTCCTCTTAAGAGAGCTTAATTTGCAGAGCTGTGCAGTCTTCCTATTATGTTCTTATCATCCTCTCCCTGTGGTAGGCAGAATGACAAGGATGACAAAAAAAGAACCAAAAATATTTGAAGGCCTTCCTGAAAATCCACCGGAATGAAGGATCCCAAAAGCCTGAGGCTCCGTTCCTCGAGTGACCTGGAAGGGAGCCAAGGGCGGCTGGCATTAGCTCTCACAGTCCACTCGGCAGGAGCTCGTGGCTAGTGCTCATGGGACCCAAACCACCACCCCAGGGCCATGGGATTTCCCCCAGGGGCTTAACTGGGGGATTAAGCAGCTCTGAGGTGCCAAGAGGTCCCCTCTCCCCGAAATCCTCGTACCAGTGCTAAATTACCTTTGGTATCCCAAGGACCAGAGGCTAAGGGTAGCTTGGGGTGAGTGGTTAGCTCTTCCCCCATCTCCTCTGGCCCCTCCGCCCCATTCTTTGATAAGGCAACTGACATTTTTCTCTTTGCTATGTAAAGTGCTATGCAGAGGCAACTTCACGTCCCCTAGCTCGCTCTGTTCCACCTAGATGGCGCCCTAAGCCCCGCCTGTATGGAGATTCGGAGCAGCCATCTCCCTGGATGCCTTCCTCCCACGATCCCCAGGTTTCTGAAGCGGGCGCACCAGGACTCCTGGCTCACCCAGAGAGACGCCTTGCCCGCGGCGGGGCTCGCTCGGGGAAATCCCCGCCCACCTTGTTATTCCTGCAGGGGAATCCCCGCCCCCCGTCCCTGTCACTCGGGGAAGGGAGTTCCCGCCCCTCGAATCAACCAGGGGGAGGGAATCCCCGCCCATCCTGGAGGCTCGGCGGATCCCCTGCGCAGCGAGGCGAGGAGCGGACCCCAGCGCCGGTGCGTGCCGGCCCCGGGCAGCGGGACGCGGCGGGGCGGCGGCTGCAGGCAGCCGAGGGGCCGCAGGCCGAGCCCAAGGCACCGGGATTGCGCCTCCCGCGGCTGCCGGCGAACCGCGGCTCTGCGGCTCGGGGCAGGCGCGGCGGCGGCAGCTGCGCGGGGACCCGCCGGGCGGCGCCTGGGTCTGGACGCGCGAGGAAGCCGCGGGAGCCTCGGCCAAGCCGCGAGCAGGTGAAGCGACCGTCCCGCTGCAGCCGGGACGCGCGGCTCCGGGTGGGCAGGGGATGGGGGAGGCCCGGCACCCCCGAGACCGTGTGTGCCCAGGAAAGTTTAGCGACAAATCCGGGTGCGGGAATCCCAGCCCTGGCAGGGCGGGGAGTGAGGACGCCGAACCGGGGTCCCACGTTGGGCGGCGCAAACTCCTCTACCATCCGGCCGGGGACCGGGAGGGCGCAGCCCAGGGGAGGGGGCTAGACAGAGCGGGACCGAGACAGCGGGACAGCCGGAGACGCACTGCCGGGGGTACTCAAGACAGGGCCGGGACCTCCTGCCCGGGCGCACATCCCGGGTCCCCATCCCTGGGCCGTCTTCTGGTCCCTTCCTCCGACAGGAGCGGAGGTACTCAGGTACTCCGGCCTCAGGTAATGTCTTGGGGACCATCCTCCCTCGGGCTTGTTTCATCTCTCAACCCCCGCCTCTTTGCCCAGATGAGACGTTAGACGCGGGGCGAGGGAATGCAGGGGGCGCGCAAAGATCAAGGGCATCTTAGGGCCAGTTATTGGCGTCTGCCGGGGAGATGGGGAACATAGTGATAGGGAAATCCTGCTCTCTCTCTGAAGTCGAGTTTCTCCTAAAATCTGGTTTCCCCCTCCCTCTGTTCCTCTCTCCCTCCCTCGGGTTTGCGTTTGTGTTTTAAGTCTTTGAGCTGCCTGTGGTCCCCGCTATTTGGAAAATCCATTAAAGCTCAAGGCTGAATTCAGCAGCAGGAGGGTCCAGGACCCCTGGCAGGAGTTTGCCAGAAGCTGTCCTTGGCAGCCCAAATCTATGCAGAGACCTTGATAAGGGACACTGGAGTGGGAAGAGGACAAGGTCTGGCATGGGCTGGTCGCAGAGACTTTAATGGCAGGCACGAGGGCATTCCAGAGCTCCAGACCTGCCCTGGGAGGGCAGTTGGGCAGTGTTGGGGGATAGAGCTGAGTCTGAGTCTGTCCCCTGCAGCTGGCCTAACCTCTTGCCTCCACCAAAGGTAGGGTAGGTGGATATGTTTGCCTTGACAAATCGCAATGAAACTACTGGAAGTGGTTGCTGAGTGGCTGCAGTAAGTGATGTCCTGATCTGTCCTTGCAGAGAGACCCCCTGGACCTTCAGGGCCTGTTCTCCAGTGGGGTCTCAACACTGGAGGGCTTTAGGGGCCTGGCATCTCTACTGGGCCAGCTTTTGTGGGTTGTGACTTCTGGGTGGTGGCCAGATAGGTACAGGTTGGCAGGTGTGAAGTGGGAGTGCTGCTTGTGGGGGCAGAAGAGAATGTCTCATAACACACCCCTGGCTGTAGGTGGTGGTTCTGGCTTCATGAATTCCTTCTTCCATTAGGATGGGCCCAGAGCTGCTGCTCCTATAATAACCACCTAGTTGTGTGAGTGAGTGTGTGTGTTGCGGGGGTTAGGTGTAGGAGTACGGGGGTGGCAGGTGCTAGGAGAGGAAAAATCAGAACCATGTAAAGTATATAAATGCACCTACCTTGACATAGTTAATATGCTCCTGGAAAAATATTGAATTATACTTTAAATCTATTGCTGAAATTGATTTTGCATGCACTTTATGGCAGTTTACTATTTAAGGAAACTTATGATAATTTCTCTGTTCATTTCAATCATTTTATTTTTGGAATACCTGTGGTTTGCTGTGCTGGAGGCTGAGGAGGCTTCGAGGTTCCAGGATATGCTTAGATGAAAGATGCTCCGTCTGTGCTGTCAGTTTGTCAGTTTCTGTCCAGCAGGAGAAGGGAGAGAAGCCTGCTAAGCACTATGGTGCAGACCAGTGCACATGCTGCATGTAGTAGACGCCATGTGTTTATTGGATGAAGGAGTGAAGAGATAATTAAGTGAGTAAAGTACCTGAAGAGTGGTCCAAATAAAACATTTTGGGAGTATGGAGGAAAAAGAAGTCACTTTTGCCAGAGAGGATCTGAAAGGCTTTGTGGAGGAGCTCTTAGGTAGAAGTCGAGAGGTTGATCCTCAGTTAGGACTCAGTGCTAAGGACTCAGAGGAACTAAGGACTCAGAGGAACTTAGTTCTCCAGATAGTAGGGAGATGTGTGGGATTTTTTTTTTTTTTTTTTTTTTGAGACTGGGTCTCATTGTTGCCCAGACTCAAGCAATCCTCCCACCTCAGCCTCCCGAGTAACTGGGATCACAGGTGTGTGTTACCACACCCAGATAATTTTTGTGTTTTTTGTGGAGATGGGTTTCACCATGTTGCTTATGCTGGTCTCGAACTCCTGGGCTCAAGTGATCCTGGTGTCTTGGTCTCCCAACGTGCTGGAATTACAGGCATGAGTCACTGCGCCCAACCTGGCCCCTCGTTCTGCTCCTACACAACCCTTTAGCACACTCACCATGCTGCCCTGGGTGTGTTTCTTTAGGGCCTTATTTTTTTCATACCCAGATAAGGCCTGGAACAGTTGCTAATCAACTTCCTCAGGTTAGACAGGAAAAGAGGCAGAGGGAACACCCCAGACCCCACTACCCCCGGCTGATCATACTGTAGGGTGTTGTGGAAACCCTCTCCCAGAGGCTCCAGGCCTGGTGAGCTGAACAAGATAACACAGAGCTGTGGATACTCCCTTGCCTTTGATCATGTGGGCCTAAGTGACTCAGACCATGGTGGTGGGGGCATCTCTGTTGGAAGGTGGCTCCAGGTCTCTCCTACTGCACCATCCACAAGGGGACAAATTCCAAAGATGAACCCACAAAAGGTCAGGAGCAAATCCAAAGAGAGGCTGAATCTCTTTAAGAAGACAGACTTAGAGACTCAAGTTTTCAGCCTCTTTCTTCTGCCCTCAGACACATCCCCGCAGCACCAGGGAGGATGCTGAGGTCAGAGTTGAGTTTCAAGGACAGGAAGAGCTATGCAGGCAAGCCCATGAGAGAGGTTAGCAGACAAGTGGAGAGGCAGGGATGTCTCAGAGGCGCTCATCCCCAGAAGGATGATGGGAAAAGGCCACTGATAGAACAGTGTCTGCAAGGGGTGTTCATGAAGCCAGGCTGCAAGGGAAGAAGGAGACAATGATTGCCAAGACAGTGAAACTGCAGGTATAGACACTGGATCCAGAAGTATGCTGTTTGAAAATAATCCACAGAGTATTTTGAGGAGGTTGTAGCATTAAAGGAGGGTTTGTTCATGAGAGTCCCTCCATTCTCCCTCCCAGGCATGTTTGGTAAACAAAAGAGATCTGGGAGAGAGTAGAGAAGCTAGATCAGGGGTGTTTGGGCTGGAAGAGGTGAGCAAGTGCAGGGAAAGAACAATCCTGGCATCTGCCTTCCCTGGAAGGCCAGAGGGAAGCAGAGGTTGGTGAGGCCCTGGAAAGAATGAGGAAAACAGGGGAGGCATTTGCTGAGCCCTGGGGTCACTTCGTGAAGCTGGGGGCTGGAGGAAAGGGCTGCAGTACTGCTGCCTGCCAGGGGAAGCAAACCCGGCACCTGGCACCAGTAGAGGCAGCCAGGAGGGAAAGGAAGGACTCCTGAGTTGGGGTCAGAGGCTTTGGCTGGAATCCTAGCAGTGCAGAGAACTTCCTGCTGGGCCAGATGATTAGCAACTTTGAAGCCTCCATTTGCTCATGTATAAAATTGATGCAGTCGCTACTTCACAGGGTTGTTCTTAGGAGGAATCGAAAGAGGTATTAAGGTGTGTTTGGAAGGCCCTCCATGACCGCATCTGCTGTATAAGGGGTCCTTTTGAATAGTGTGTCCAGAAATGCATAAACCTCTCACCAAAGTCAGTGAGAGCCCAGTGGAATGCAGAAGGCAGGAGTTTTTAGCAGACTTGCCTGAAGCTTTCTTTCAGCTGTGGATGAAAAGTTTTGGACTACTCTGAGCAGTTGGGTCTCCCTGTTTGCACCTTGACAAATCCTTCAAGATTTCTGCCTTTTAATCCATTGGCTTGTTGCAGTGCTGCATCTAAATTTAATGTCCCTCTCTTTTGCAAAGATCCAGTTACCAGGTGCAAGGCAGGAAGAGGCTGGACAGGCTCCTCTGTCCTCCATGGTTTGGAAGGGCATCATGCACTCACACTTGGTAACGCCTGCATTTGAGGAAGCTAAGGCCCAGAAAAACAGAGAACTTGCCCCATTAGACAACCAGAACTAGAGTCACAAAACACAGTTGCTTGATCTGGGGAACTCTTGTCTTTCAATAGCCATGGTGTTGGCCAAGATGCAGGTGGCTGAGGAAGAATTAAAAATCTGCAATCCCCCTTGGTTTTATTAATGGGTCTTTGATTATAGTTGAAAAGATGAAAAAATAGTCTCACTTATTAGCGAAGAGGGAAAGAAAAGGAGCATTTGACTTACTAAACACTAAGTAGATATGTGCCAAATTAAATGAAATTGGGGAAAATGTGAATAATTTTTTTTTTTTTTTTTTGAGACAGGGTCTCACTCTGTCACCCAGGCTGCAGTGGCATGACCACGGCTCACAGCAGCCTTGACCTCCCCGGCTCCAGTGATCCTTCCACCTCAGCCTCCCAAGTAGCTGGGAAGCTGGGACTACAGACACCACCGCACCTGGCTAATTTATTATTTTTTAAAATTTTTTTGTAGAGATGGGGTTTTACCATGTTGCCCAGGCTGGTATCAAACTCTGGGCTCAAGCGATCCACCCACCTCAGCCTGCCAAAGTGCTGGGATTATAGGCATTGAAGAATGTTTTTTAAGGAAATTGAAGTATAGAATTATCTGGAAAATTTTCTGAAATTATTCCTTATTTTCCAACCGGATGGTCTATGTCTAGATTTGGACCTATGCATCGGTTGCATATAAAAGGATAGATCTTTTTATGGTATCTAGAAATTTGACAATCTTGATCTCCTATTATCCATACTTTAGAAACAGAGAAAAGATGGAATTGGAAAAGAATACATTTCCCATGGGTTCTAGCGGGGAGTGTTTGAAGCCAGGTAGGTCATCTGATTCAGTCTGATTGTCTGAGAGCTAAAGAGTTCTGTGTTCTATTTACAAATGTGTTCAAGAAGACACTGGGAGCATTTACAATTTGAAAACTTAATAGTTGAAGAGGCCTTTTGTGGTCCGATAAGGCGGCTGAGCCGAGAGATGGTTTGTTAAGACACTAAGCATGTGGAGAAGACACATTTGTCTTTTAAGCCTCTCCAGCTCCGGGAAGAGGCCTACCCCTGGCCGTGGCCTCTCTCCAATGCCAGTAGTGTATTCACCCCACACTCTTGATGGGGCCAGCAAACAGTCTCCATTCTGAAAGTTCTGGCTGCTCCATGCATGCATTCCCTACCAGAATGCGTTCTGAGTGAATAATGAGTGGTCTATGAACTTCCAGAAAATCAGAAACTTAAGATTCTGAACTCTCTTTATGAAGCCATTGAATGAAACCAGATAGCATTGAACACCTGGCTGGCAAAGTTATTCTTGGATTATATGTTTTTATATACAGTGTTTCTGGGGCTCATCAAGCCCTCTAGGAGGCCTGAAGAGGTTTTGGAGAAGCAGTGTTGGGGGAACCGACTTCACAGCACAGAGGATTAATTTTGCACACACAATTGTTGCGAGCTCTGAATGAAATAATAGCAAGGAGATGGGGGAAGTTTTGTTGTCTTTTAAGTCTAAGAAGCAGCCTGAAATGCCTAGATATCCACAGGAGGATTTTAAAAAATCACAAATTCTTAAGGATCTGCAAGTCCTTGAAAGGGCATTATCCAATCTCTTGCCTTCAGGGAGGAATAAACTTAGCTCATTCCAGTTAAGGATCTATGGTTTTAACAGCTTCCTGAGGAAGGGGCATCCATGGCATATTTGGCCCTTAACACAGTGATGCCCCAGACTGGTTCTTTGAGGTGTTTTAGCAGGAGTCGAAATGGATTTCAGAGGGGTTACTCTTGGTCTCTCTTTTTTTTTTTTTTGAGACGGAGTCTTGCTCTGTCGCCCTGCCTGGAGTGCAGTGGCGCGATCTTGGCTCACTGCAACCTCCGCCTCCCAGGGTCAAGTGATTCTCCTCCCTCAGCCTCCTGAGTAGCTGGGACTACAGGTGCATGCCACCACACCCAGCTAATTTTTGTATTTTTAGTAGAGACGTGGTTTCACCATGTTGGCCAGGATGGTCTTGATCTCTTGATCTTGTGATCCGCCTGCCTTGGCCTCCCGAAGTGCTGAGATTACAGGCGTGAGCCGCTGTGCCCGGCTGGTCTCATTTTTATCAACACTTGGACACCTCTAGTACTTGGCTTTGCAAGCCCTAGACTTTATCATCCAAGTTAACACAACAGACCCTGTTGTCCTGGCCTCAGGACAGCCATCATCCTGCTTGGCTAAAAATAAAGACAGCACTCATATAGTGTAGAATTAGTATTCCTACCATGAGCAGGGGCACGCTTTGTGCTGTGGCTACCCCAAAGTCAATTCCCTGGCTGGGACCTGCCAGCTCAGGCAGTGGGAGTTGTACTGGGAGGAGGGTGGGAGAGATGGTAAGTTTGGATCTCAGTGTACTCAGTAGGGGGAAGGGGGTGGGGAACTGGGCTGCCTTACATGGGAGGCCTCCGGGCGTCCCCAGGCAGCTGGTGGGAGGAGAGAGGGTGTCAGGGAGCTTTGCACTGTGGGGGGCCTTCTCACTACTGTCACTCCTAGGGAGATCTCAGGATACCTAGGGGGAACAAAATAAACACCAACTCTTTTGTCCCTTTCACCAAAGGCCAGCATGTTTCCGATGCCTGTCTAAGGTGAACCTGGCTTGTCCTGTTTACACGTCCTGGGATGTTACTGTAATTCCAGTATTCCGGAAGACTCTGTTTCTGGAGACTGGAGAGGCAAGTGTATTTTGGGGTAGCCATAATATCTTGGGTTGGTGGGTACAAGTTTGAACACCTAGTAATGCCCCTTACCCCTGAGGAATTCCAGGGACTGAGCCACCACAAATGTCTTCAGGAACCTGACCCTTCCATGTCATGAACACTAAGTAGCTCCTGACACTGCTTATGTTTGCATGCAGGTGATCAAATGGAATCATACACTCTCTCCAAGAGCACGAAGGTTTCTTTTTCTTTTTCTGTTTAATAAAGCAAGATGTCAATAAACTCCACATTTTTGTGTGTTGGCCAATGGACACTTATAAAATGTCTGATTTCAGCTGTGTTTTCAGTTGAACACCCCCCACCACCCGCCCAACACCCTCTTTCTGGCACAGTGTGTTTTATGGAGATTTGGGTAAAACTAGATTGTGCTATATGGGTCTCCCGATGAAGAGAATTCACTTCCAAGGCTAAAGCAGCCATGCAAATATTATTACAAAACCACTCAGCATACAAAATTGGCATAGCTTTCCTCCACAGTTTGCCACTGCCCGCTCTCCACTCCTACCCCGCCCTGGCCACCTTAATTCCCAGTATCATTAGGCTGAAAGAAGGGACAGCTGTCTCCAGAAAATGTGCTCCGAGTGTCCCCATCAGCGTGGATTCCCAAGAGAGAGCAGGCAGTGAGATGGCACAAGGAGAGGAAGGTACTGGAAAGAATTGCATTAACTCCTCTCTGGACTTACTGCTCGTCTTTAAAAACCTAAGCAGATGTCAGGCTTATTGATTTCTTTATTGGTGGCAGCTGTGGAGCTGCAGTCCACTATTTTTGGCACCTGGGAGATGCACACGGCCCCTGAGCACACTTCCCACCTTCTGATCCCTCACCTGCTCAGCTTCCCAGGCTCCGTCTTTATCTTGAGGATCTCTGAAGACTGCCTCTTCCCCTGTACTCTTCAGGATCCAGTACAATGCCTAGTACATGGGTAAAAATTAAAATTATTGGAATGTCCACTATTTGGCAGGCA
Source organism: Gorilla gorilla gorilla (assembly GCF_029281585.2). Taxonomy (NCBI): domain Eukaryota; kingdom Metazoa; phylum Chordata; class Mammalia; order Primates; family Hominidae; genus Gorilla; species Gorilla gorilla. The sequence goes on from NC_073243.2 coordinate 77,254,414, forward strand.
CTGTTCTAGACACTTGCCACATACAGCTCATTCAGTTCTCATAATCTGATGAGGTACATACTGTTATTACCCCATGTTCATTTCCTGGGGCTGCCGTCAGAAATTAGCACAAACTTGTTGTCTTAAAACAACTGAAATTTATCCTCTCACAGTGTCCTCTTCACAGGTCCAAAGTCTGAAATCAAGGTGTTGACAGGGCCGTGCTCCTTCTGGAAGCTCTAGGGGAGAATCCTTCCCTGCCTCTTGCAGCTTCTGGGAGCTGTGGACATTCCTTGCACTGCTTCAGCCCAGTCTATGCCTTTGTCTTCACGTTGCTTTGTCTGTGTGTCTGTGTCTTCTCTCTTGTCTGCATGTCTCTACTTTGTGTGTCTCATTTATAAGGACATTTGTCATTGGAGTTAGGGCTACCCAAATAATTCAGGATGATTCCAACTTGAGATTTTTAATTTAATTACATCCGCAGAGACACTTTTGCCAAATAAGGACACATTTGCAGGTTTTGGGATGTGGGTATATCTTTTGGGGAGCTACTCTTCAACACAGTACAACCCCTTTTGTGATGGAAAAATGGTGATACATTGTGGTTACGGAATTCTCTGAGGTTACACAGCCAGGAGCTGGTAGAATTGGAATTTACACACAGCAGCCTGGCTGTAGAGCTTGCATATGGACCACTACTCTCTCTTGCCTTTTAGTAAATGTGCTCCGTGATTGTTCACAGTATGAATGGAGGGCAGCACGGGTGGGGAAATAGATGGATAAAAAGATACTGATAACAGTAGTTGGCCAACATTCTCCTTCTCAATGTATTGAAAATAGTAACAACAACTGATATTCATTGTTTTATGCTCTTGACCCGGGACTCGTCCTTGGATCCTCTTTTTTGGCTATTCTAGGGAGAGCTCAACTATCTCAAGGCATTGGCTACCATTTATGCGCTTCTGCCTTCCAAATTTATGTCCGTAGCCTTGATTTCTCTGCTGTGTTCCAGACTCATGTGCCCCACTGCCCCCTTACCATTCCAGTGGGGGCGTTATAGGGATCTCTAACCTAACACAACAAAATGCAATCCTTGATATGTCTCTTTCAAGCTAGTTCTTTCCTTCTCCTCCTCCCATCTCAGTAAATGGCACCACCATCCACCCAAAGGCTCATTCCCAAAACTAGAAACCACTCTTCATTCTCTTTTCCCGACACTCTGTATCCAAATCCAGGAATAAGTCCTGTTGGCCCCACCTCCAGCCTCCACCTTGTTCTCCCGCCTCCACAGCAGCCGCCCTTGTTAAAATCACTGCCATCTCACCCCTGGACCCATGCTGCAGTCATCTTCTAACCGGGCCACCTGAGGACACTCTTGACCCCAGTCCTTTTCCTCCGAGCAGCCAGAGGGGTCTTTTATTTTTTAAGACTTTTTTTTTTTAATATAGCAATTTTAGGTTCACAGCCAAATTGAGAAGAAATTACAGAGATTTCCTGTGTACCTCTTGCCCCTACACATGCAGAGCCTCCACTCTCATCAACATCCTTCACCGCATAGTTCATTTGTTACAGTCGATGAACCTGTGTTGGAACATCGTTATCCCTCGAGTCCATAGTTTACCTTAGGGTTCATTCTTACATTCTATGGGTTTGGATAAATGTATAATGTCATGGGTTTGGATAATGTGTAATGTCATGTATCCACCATTATATTATATGAGTAGTTTCACTGGCCTAAAAATCTTCTGTGCTCTGACTCCTATTCATCCCTCCTGCCCTGCTAACCCAGAGGGGTTTTTTTCTTTGTTTTTTTAAGAGATGGGGTCTCACTGTGTCGTGCAGGCTGGTCTCAAACTCCTGGGCCCAAGTGGTCCACCCGCTTTGGCCTCCCAGAGTTCTGGGATTACAGACATGAGCCACTGTGCCCGGCCAGAGGGGTCTTTTAAAAACACAAGTCGTATCACTCCCTGGCTTAAAACTGGACATTTCTCGTTGCCATTTCAGTGTGATTCAGGCTCCTTGCCCCAGTCCACCTCTCCTATGACTCCTTCTCTTAGCACTCATTGCCCTCACTCTATGCCTGACATGCTGTACTTCTTTCAGTTTTGGAACACACCAAGTTCTGTCCCATATCAGGGCTCTTCTTCTGCTTGGAAACATCTTCCCCCAGATCTTCACAAGAACATATGATCTAACAGGAAACAGGACCACCCCCAGGTACTCTATCACATGACTCCTGTTTGAAATAAAATCTTTGATTTATTCATTTATTATCTGTCTTAGCTGTTGGATCATACGCTCCATTAAAGCAAAGAACTAGTTTGTGTATCTCACATGCTGAAAATAGTTCCTATTTCTGCCTTTCCTTTAAGGGTTCAAGGAAGAGGGTTTAAAATATCAAGTCTCGGCTGGGCGCGACAGCGCATGCCTGTAATCCCAGCACTCTGGGAGGCCAAGGCAGGCAGATCACGAGGTCAGGAGTCCAAGACCAGACCAGCCTGGTCAATATGGTGAAACCGCGTCTCTACTAAAAATATAAAAATTAGCCAGGCATGGTGGCGCGCGCCTATAGTCCCAGCTACTCAGGAGGCTGAGGCAGGAGAATCGCTTGAACCGGGGAGGCGGAGGTTGCAGTAAGCCGAGATCACACCACTGCACTCCAGCCTGGGCGACAGAGTGAGACTCCGTCTCAAAAAAAAAATTAAGTCTCAGGGCAAATCGGAAAAAATCTTGAGCCTCAAAGTAGAGAAAAAGAAATGATATTCTTAGTGTCTCAAGATTAAGTCCCAGGCCAGCTAGAGAAATAGTACATTGGGAATCTGAGTGAGTATATTTCTTCCCTCTGTTAATAATCTGAGTGAGTATATTTCTTCCCTGTGTTAACAATCTGTGTCCTGGGTTTATGAGCAGGAAAATGAATTATCCAATAGACACTCAATAAATGTCTGTTGAACAAGTCAAGCACTTAAAGCATTTCAGGCACTGTTCCCAATTATCCTTATTTTTCAGATGAGGAAACAGAGGCTTGGAAAGGCTAAGTGACTTGACTGAGGTTACATATCCATTAAGAGTTGGAGCAAGAATTTGAATCCAGATCTCTCTGTCTACTAAGCTCCTATTCCCAACCCACGATTCCATACAGAATCTCTGAGAAGCAGGAACTGCCTGGGATCCCTAAAGTCTCTACAGAGCCCTGAGTTTACTAATTCATTTTCCCGCTCATAAACCCAGGACACAGATTGTTAACACACAGAGAAGAAATATACTCACCCAGATTCCCAGTGTACTACTTCTCTGAAAAGTTGGCCTGGGACTTAATCTTGAGAAGCTAAGAAGTTCATTTCTCTTTTTCTCCACTTTAGGAGTTTCAGGCTCAAGACTTTTTCTGATCTTTCTTGCAACTTGATGGTTTAAACCCTCTTCTTTGAACCCTTAAAGGGAAGGCAGAGATGACCAGGTTGAGTCCTTATATGCAAAGGTAGAATTTTTCTGTAATCAGAAAAAGTTCTGAGGTCTTCCTCCTCCTGATGTTCCTTACACATGAAGACTTTTATGTAGTTTGGTCTTTTCAGCCTCCGCGTTTCTTCCTAGCTGATAAGAGCCCTAGGGTGAGAGCATGGACTCCATTTTCAGATTGGCTATTAGCGAGAACCTCTCCATTGAGTCTTGCTAAAAGACTGGTCCATTTCTTGGTCACTAGCTTTGAGCCAGTCATGAAAGAAGACAAAGGACAGGTTCTTGCCAGGTGTAGGGCTCAAAGTTTGCAGACTAGGGAGAATGAGAAATCACCTATTCATCTCTTTCCCTGTTGTTGGACCTCCTTTTAAAAATAACTTCCATCTTGAGAATTACATCAGCATCCCGTAAGTAAACATTGGACAAAATACTACTATTTTGGGCAAATAGTAATTGTGAGGATGTCCAAGACCCGTAACTGTAGGTTGGGCTTTTATTCCTAGAAAGGTCTATAGTGGCTAATGTTTAGTGTATCTGGCAAATATAGCTGCTCTCCTGCAGAAAGGTAGAACTCTGGCCATTTGATATATCATGCACTTCACCTCTGCTGTCATGAGTGGGATTTGCTATGGTAACCAGAACTTTGCCCGAGGATTGTGCATGTAAGGTGTCACTCATTGGTAGTACTCTTTATTTTTAGCATAAACCAAAAAGGAGCTGCTCATTGTTCCTGCTAACATGCAGGTGGGTAGTCACAGTGGAGCCTGGGAAGAATTGTATGTGCTGTTCTCATGGGGAATGTCACCACCCACCACAGTTCTCATTTGTTGGAGCAAGATGTGCTTCTGGATTTCCATTGGTTAAAATCTGTGCTGAAAGTTGTGCACTAGGATAGTTGGACTTGCTTTATTTATTTATTTATTTATTTATTTGAGATAAGATCTCCCTCTGTTGCCCAGGCTGGAGTGCAGTGGCATGATCTCGGCTCACTGCAGCCTCAACCTCCCAGGCTGAAGTGATTCTCCTACCTCAGCCTCCTGAGTAGCTGGGACTATAGTTTGCACCACCATGCCTGGCTAATTTTTTTGTTTGTTTGTTTTTGTTTGTTTGTTTTGAGATGGTGTCTTGCTCTGTCACCCAGGCTGGAGTGTAGTGATGCAATCTTGGCTCACTGGAACTTCCACCTCCTGGGTTCAAGCAATTTTCCTGTCTCAGCCTCCTGAATAGCTGGGATTATAGGTGTGCACCACCATGCCCGGCTAATTTTTGTATTTTTTTTTTTTTTTTAGTAGAGACAGGGTTTCACCATGTTGGCCAGGCTGGTCTCGAACTCCCGACCTTGTGATCCGCTCGCCTTGGCCTCCCAAGATGTTAGGATAATAGGTATGAGCCACTGCGTCTGGCCTGGTTTTTTTTTGTTTGTGTTTGTTTGTTTGTTTGTTTGTTTGTTTGTTTGTTTTAGAGACAATGTCTTGCCATGTTACCCAGGCTGGTCTTGAACTCCTGAGCTCAAGTGATCTGTCCGCCTTGGCTTCCCAAAGTGACAGGATTACAGGTGTGAGCCACCGCCCTGGGCCTGGACTTGATATTTTAAATAACTCTTTCTCATCTGCTCCTTCCCATCTTCATCTTGGCATAGCATGTAAGGTTTGCCAACAATGGCGATCCTGCAGATAGGAGGTGGGTGCTTTCCGTAAAGCCACTGGAAACTATGAAAGCTCAGCAAACGTTTGAAGGAGGTAGTATTATCTTCTCAACATGACACTCATTTATTTCCGAGTGCTTATACTTTGTCCTCACTGCCCCCAAATCAACTTTTTTCCTTTTTTCATCCAACTAATGTTTATTTAGCACATGCCACGTAGAGAAAAGATATATATACTTCATATTCTCAGTACAGGGAATAAAAATAAAATTCAGTTTGCCTTGAATTATCAATTGCATCAAATTGTTTGGCTGTCTTCCGGACCAGAGGGAGGAAAAATGGTGAAAACTGCTTCAAGAACATAGTGGCCAGGCGCAGTGGCTCACGCCTGTAATCCCAGCACTTTGGGAGGCCGAGGCAGGCGGATCACTTGAGGTCAGGAGTTCGAGACCAGCCTGGCCGACATGGTGAAACCCCACTTCTGCTAAAAATACAGAAAAGTAGCTGGGCATGGTGGTACACGCCTGTAGTCTCAGCTGCTTGGGAGGCTGAGGTGGGAGAATCGCTTGAACCTGGGAGGCGGAGGTTTCAGTGAGCCGAGATCGTGCCATTGAATGCCACCCTGGGTGACAGAGTGAGACTTCGTCTCAAAAAAAAGACCAAAAAACAAACAAAAAAACACGGTGAGCCTCCTGAACCTCACTTTTGCTGGTGACTTGGAACTGGCTGGGATCTCCCGTGGCATATTTGCTGATAGATATGTATATCTAGGACCGAGTGAATCTGGAGCCATGTAACACTGTACTCCATCACCTGTGAGTTTGGTTGAGGATGCAAACGAGTCCAAAGTGAAGCTGCAGTTCTTTTATCAGTTGATATCAGCTGTGGGGCAGAAACACTAGACTGGAAGGTTCTTCCAGGCATAGACTATATCCTGTTTGATGCTGTGACTCAAGTACCTAGTGCAGTGCCTGTACTATAATAGGCCCTTCATGAAGGTTTTTTAATGAGTGAGATTAGCATCAGATTGGCACGTCTGGGTGGGAGAGAAGAACCTGGGCTATACGTCCGGTCCTACTTATAAGGAATCCATGAAGATCCCCATAGTCTGAAATAGTCCTGTCCTTCAAAAACATATAATCTAATGTGAGAGGGAGGACCTCTGAGGCAGCGCTAGTTATGACTTAGGATGTATGGGAAGATGAATCTTCTGATAAAAGCATCTTAAGAATTATCCTAACATCACCAGTTTTCTTTTCAAATGGAAAGATTTCACTTTACACACTGATCATTTTAGATGATTTCATAAACTATCACACATGCAGCCCAATTCATTCATTCAGTAAATCAGATCTTTATTTGACACCTACTATGTGGTACCCCCTTAGACTCTAGTAGGGAAGACAGACATTCAGTATATGTTTTTAGTTTGTTTGTTTGAGACAAAGTCTCACTCTGTCACTCAGGCTGGAGTGCAGAGGCGCGATCTCAGCTCACTGCAACCTCCACCTCCCAGGTTCAAGCGATTCTCCTGCCTCAGGCTCCCAAGTAGCTGGGATTACAGGCGCCCGCCACCACGCTCAGCTAATTTTTTATATTTTTAGTAGAGACGGGGTTTCACCGTGTTAGCCAGTATGGTCTCGATCTCCTGACCTTGTGATACGCCCACGTGGCCTCCCAAAGTGCTGGGATTACAGGCGTGAGCAACCGCGCCCGGCCCCAATATATGTTTTAAGCTGAGTCCAGAACATGACCCCATAGAGAAGTGGTTCTCCACGCCAATGCACATTAGAAACTGCTCCTATCGTTGTTGTGAATGACATCCATGCCAAGGATCAATTCTGAGCCTTTTACTTGATCCCTCAAAGCATTTGAAACACACATAGGTCATCCCTCCCTTATCGTTGAAACACTCCTTACCTTGGCTCTCTGGATACCACACTCTTCAGGTGTTTCTCCTGGTGCCGCAGGAGCATTCCTTCCTAGGTTTCTAGGCTGCCTCCTCTTCCTCCTGACCTCTTAATAATGCTGGAGGGCCCAGGACTCAATGGTTGCACTTCCTGTCTTTTCTCTGTGTGATTCCTGTCTGCGATGTCTGTCATCCTGATGGCTTTAAATGTTATCCGTAAGCCGAGAACTCCCACCGATCTATCTCCATCCTGTACTCCTTGCATGTATAATTATCTACTTGACCCTCCTGCTGAAGGGTCATCTCAAACTTTAACATCTGAAGCTGAATTCTGATTCCCACCCTGCCCATTCCAGATGCTTCATCTCTTGTTCGCTCTTTAAAAATCATTCTTCAGAATACAAGCATTGCTCCTCACTTCTCCCCTCATGGAAGCTACACTCATCTCTCAATTGGGCTATTTTAGGAATCTCCCAGTTGCTGTTGTTCCCTTTCCTCCTCATAGTCTATTCTCAACAGAGCAGGCAGAAAGATTCTAGTAACATGGAAATCATTTCCTATCAGTTCTCTGCCCAAACCTTCCCAGGAGCTTCCCATCTCACTCAGAGGAAAAGTAAAACTCATTACATAGCCCACCAGCCCCTTGGTGGGTTCTCCCCTCCCCTTGCCCTTCCTGTTCTGATTTCATCTCTTGCATCTGCCCCAGGGCCATTGCACCTGCTATTCCCTCTGCCTGGAATGCTCTTCCTTCATGTAGCAGACTCTCCCTCACTTCCTTCAGGTGTGATTCAAATGTCACCGTCAGCGGAGTCTTCCATGCTACCCTACACTAGCCCATGGCTTCATATCCCTCTTCTCAGCTTTATTTTCTCCATTGCACATTATCAGTTTTTTGTTTTGTTTTGTTTTTTGTTTTGTTTTTGTTTTTGTTTTGAGACGGAGTCTCACTCTGTCACCCAGGCTGGAGTGCAGTGGCGCAATCTCAGCTCACTGCAACCTCTGCCTCCCGGGTTCAAGCGATTCTCCTGCCTCAGCCTCCTGAGTAGCTGAGATTACAGATGCACACCACCACGCCCAGCTAATTTTCTGTATTTTTAGTAGAGACAGGGTTTCACCATGTTGGTCAGGCTGGTCTCGAACTCCTGACCTCATGATCTGCCCTCCTGGCCTCCCAAAGCGCGGGGATTACAGGCACGAACCACTGCGCCTGGCCTAGTTTTTTAATATATCATATATTTTACTGACCTAATTTGCTTTTCTGCCTGCTTCTCGCCATTACCATGTAAAATCTATGAGGGTATTTTTTTTTTTAGAAGGTGGTGTCTATTTGGTTCATTGATGTATCATCAACCTTAGAACAATACTTGGCTTATAGCAGGCACTCAGAAAATACTTGTCGAGAAAGTGAATCAGAATCATTGGTATTTTTCATTTAAATACTGATGCCCCAGGGAGGGTGATTTAATTGGTATGAGGTATAGCCCAAGCACTGGTATTTTTTGAAGACTCCCCAGGTGATTCTAAAGTGAAGCCAGCATTGCAAACCACTGCTTTCCAGATCTGAACTCTGTTGTTTTTCTCCTTTTAAGGACTTTGCCCCTGTGGCATATGTTGTTGCATTCTTAGAAAATCCATTAGTCTCAAAACTTAAATTGCAGTGGATGGTAGAAAGGCAGTTTGTGTTGTGTGTGATAGCATATTAGGGTTTAAATTGGATCATCTCATTAGAGTAGTTGGAGTGGACATTCTTCCATTTATGAAACCTAGGCTGAACTTCGATGCGGAGGCATAGACCCCATGCTGCAGAGTCGAGTGTGTGCTTTGTTAATTTCCCAGTTGAGCATCCGACTTTTGTCTCTACGTTCAAAGAGAGGGAGGGGGTTTGAATCTGGCTAATTATAAACTTCATTTGCTCAAATGGGCTATGCGCATGTATTCCATACTCCCACCCAGAATGTTCACCTGCCCACCTGCCCACTGCCTAAATTCTGTCCATCTCTGAATGCCCAGGGAAAGTCTCATTCCCTTTGAAAAGCCTTCCCCGCCTTCCCTGGCTGGCAGCCTCCCCCGGAACACCTGGCATTTTTACTTGCTACCTAGCACATGTTGCTTTGTTGGTGAACCTTTTGATGGAGGTGTCTTCTTTTTTCCCTTCCCTCCCAGACTCAACTGGAACCTCTCCAAGGGCACTCAGCCATCTCTTTCACCTCTCTGTGTCCCCAGCAGCAGTCAGTAAAGGGATGTTGATGGATTGGTTCGACTATTCTTGTTTAATGTATTGGCAGCGTCTAAGCACCATTGCCAAGGGGAAGGGATGTCACTCAGCGTAAACACCTCGGCATTGTTCCCTCTGGTTTATCGCTGATCTGTAGCATTCTCATTTTATGATTTTTTAAAGCAACTGAATACTTAGCTTTTAAGATTTAAAATCCCAAGGTTTCAGTACCATGTTTGAAAATGATGTATTCAAGAAAGCTCAGATACAATCTCTTTTGGCTTTGTTTTCTAAATCAGATTCAAAGTAATAAAATTTTACCTGCCTTTTAGGGGCTCTAAGAGGAAGCTCCAAGACAGAGCAAAGGGGCTGCTTTATAGGGCCCCTCTCTCTCCATTAGAAGTAGTGGCTTTCCTATTGTAGTCTTATTATCAAGTTAACATTCTTCACCTCAACAGCCTGGGAGATCAGGCAACCCGATACACTGGAGAAGGAGGAGGGTTTAGAAATGAAGTTCTTAACATCTTTGTGGCTCTTTGTAGCCCTCAGCTCGGGGGTGGAGGGAGTGATGTCATACTGAGACAGGAAATGTCATAAAGCTGGAAAATGTCATAAACCGATCTCCATCTGGTCGTAGATGTACAAGAAACAGCAAAGAAAAGCACATTGTGTTTTATCCAAAGGGGATAAGGTTACTAGACCTGTATATCATGGGAAAGCTGTTGATGTAGCCTATCTGGCCTTTTCAGCAAGGTGTTTGGATGGTCCTGTGCAATGTCTTTGAGGGCAAGATGGTGCTATGTGGACTGGACAGTAGCAGCATGTGGTGATTTGCAGCTGACCCTTGAATGCCTGGACAGTGGATGGCGGACAGGTGTTCATCCAGAGAGAAAGTTCCAGAGTGAGTCCTGCACAGCTCTACCGTTGGCTTTATCCTGCTCCTGTTCAACATTTTTATCAACGATTTGAATACAGACGTGGATGACATGTTTATCCCATTTGCTTATGACCCAGATCTGGGAAACACAGTGACCTCATTTCACACCAGAATCAGAATCTAAATAGGCTTACAGGAAAGGCCAAGCCTTGCAAAAGTCAGCCAAGGGGCTCAAGTGAAGGTCCTGCACTTGAATCTGAAAAAAACCACCTGCATTTTTTATGGGATGGTCAGGAGCCTGTTTTAACAGCAGCCTTTGTGTAAAACATGGAGGCAGGTCATGAGACCGTGTGATCCATGTGCATCAGCACTGGGATGTGACTCTGAAATAAGAGCAAATTCTAGGTTTGAGGGGGCCAGGGACAGAGTGTTGACCTCGGTGCTAGTCCTGCACGTCTTGACTATTGTGTGCTGCTCCCAGCAACACCCGCAAAGGAGGCATTAGTAGAAGAGATGTACAGGAAAGATAATAGCTGCCTTCCAAGTCCTACTCTTTCCAGCCCATACCCCTAGGAACCATCGCTTTATCTACTTCTTTGCCAATACTCTAACCGTCCTATCTTTTTTCCTTTAGTTGCCCCCACCCAACAAATTCTCTACACAAAATAAGTTCAACAACTGGCATTTTCTGCCCCTATGTGCTAGCTGCTAAGCATTTCTATGAAAGAAAAAATAATCACCCAGCTATTTGGATTGGTGCAATCGCAGAATAATGGTCTCTAAGCTCATCAGATCCACAGGCTGGCAGACAGGTGGACGGACAGCCTTCAGGGCCCCAGTCACCCCAGGGTCTATTCTAACTCTTCCCCTCCCCTTCAAACTTTGACCTCCCTATCTCCTCCCTCCCTCTCAGCAAGGAATCTTCATATTTTCTTCACAGAGGATGATCAGTGGAAACTCCGTTCATCCTGTTCCCTCACTTACAAAGGATCTATTTCCACCTCCGGCCTGCGCTCTTTCCTTCCTGCTTCTGAGAAAATTTCCCTCCTTTTATCAAAGATTTCCCCAGGAGCTCAGGAGCGTGTCTCCTCTCTTGCCTGTAACGATCATATTTGATCAGTATACTTTCTTTTCTGCCGTTAACCTCTCTGTGTCTGTGTTTCCTCCCCACCATGTTTAAACCTCCCCCTTCTTTAACTAATACCCCTTTGTCTTTATATCCTTAACAACCCCATGATTTGAAAATGTGGTCTATATGGGCTGTTTTCACTTTTTTTTTTTTTTTGAGACGGAGTCTCACTCTGTCGCCCAGGCTGGAGTGCAGTGGCGCAGTCTCGTCTCACTGCAACATCTGCCTCCCGGGTTCAAGCGATTCTCCTGTCCCAGCCTCCCGAGTAGCTGGGATTACAGGCACACGCCACCATGCCCAGCTAAGTTTTTGTATCTTTAGTAGAGACGGGGTTTCACCATGTTGGCCAGGCTGGTCTTGAATTCCTGACCTCGTGATCCGCCCGCCTCATCATCCCAAAGTGCTGGGATTACAGGCGTGAGCCACCACGCCTGGCCTGTTTTCACTTCTTAAATCTCTCATTAATTCCACAATGGATGGTGCAGTTTGATTTTGCTCCCAGTTCTTCCTTGAAATGCCCTTGCCGTGTTCACCAGTGGTCCTCTTCCCCTGCCTCCCAGTGAATCTTTTCCATTCTGACTTTGGTTGGCACTGCTCTTTTATGAAACTCTATTCTCCTGGCTTCTCTGACACCACTTCTCAGACACTGCTTTTCTCCTACCTCTTTAAATAATACTTAGTCTTAATCTCTTTGAGCTCCTCTCCATGGAGCCCTTTAATTTACTTTTGCAAAACCTTTATTCCCCCTCTACTTTTTTGATTGGTTTCATACTTTGCCTCTTAAACAAAGGTTCTCATCTCACCCTCTGGCAATTTGAGCCACATCTTCAACTTCAGTCACCACCTATGTACTGATCACTTCCAGATCTGTACCTTTAGATCCAACCCTCCTCCTGAGCACTGACTCACACATCCAAGTGTCTACCCGCCATCTCCATCTGGTTGACCCTCAGCTACTCCAGAGTAACAATGTCCCAAGCCAAGCTCACCATTTTCCCCATATAAACCTCTTCCTCTGCTCCCCAGCTTGGTCAGTGTCACCCCCACTCAACTAGCCCCCGAGATAAGACACTCAGACTCATCCCTCACCTCTCTGTGGCTCTGTATACTTGTCCATGGGGAGTTTGCAACCACTATCCATTGGATAAACTATTTCAGTGGCTTTTCTTGTATAGGACTGCTAAGACTTATTCTCATTTCTGCTCTGGAAGCCAGAATAAGGGCCAAAGCATTGAAGTTAAGGGAAACACATACAGCCCCATGCTGGGCAAATTTTTCTATCTGTTGTACCTGTCTCCAACTGGTGTGGAGTGCCTTGGGAGGTTGTAAGTTTCCTTTTCCTGCGGCAGAGGTTGGAGGACTGATGTTACAAGATTGGGCTGGGTGACTTCAAATGCTGATACCAACTTTGAGGTTTAATTCAGCAGCTAATAAGCCCATCCTGTATACTTTGTCGACATCATTTCATTTAAGCTCCCTAATAGATTATTAGCCCTATTGAACTGAGAAGAATCAAAAGCTCAGAGGATCAAGTAATTTTCCTAAGGTGACCCAGCTGGGTAGTCAGACTTTTAAAGGAGACCTGGTGTCCCCACAGTCCACTGTTTTTGGTAAGCCACTGCTTTCCACTTGGCGTTACAGACAAATTTCAATTCAGTAGATTGGAATCATCTGCATATCCTCATTGGCACAATTCAACCTTTAGGGATAATAGAAAGGAGCAATTCTTTGATTCATAGATTAAATAAATTTGGAGCCCAAGTTCTCCTTAAATATGTCCCCATATCTATTGGCATGTTATTCTTCCTCTCCATTTCTATGGATACTTTATTGTTATAACAAGTAATTCTTTTAAAAATTTTTTTATAAAAAAATTTTTTAGAGATGCGGTCTGTATTAGTCCATTCTCACACTGCTATGAAGAAATACCTGAGATTGGGTAATTTATAAAGGAAAGAGGTTTAATTGACTCTCAGTTCCACATGGCTGGGAAGGCCTCAGGAAACTTACAATCAAGGCAGAAGGGGAAGCAAACATGTCCTTCTTCACAAGGTGGCAGGAGAGAGAAGTACCGAGCGAAGAGGGGAAAGCCCCTTATAAAACTAACAGATCTTGAGAGAACTCACTCACTATCATGAGAACGGCAGCATGGGGGTAACTGCCGCCATGATTAAATTACCTCCCACTGAGTCCCTCCCATGACACATGGGGATTATGGGAACTACAATTCAAGATGAGATTTGGGTGGGGACAAAGCTAAACCATATCAGAGTCTCTGCTGCCCAGGCTGGAGTGCAATGGTGTGATTATAGCTCACTACAGCTTTAAACTCTTGAGCTCAAGCAGTCCTCCCCCCTCAGCCTCCTGAGTAGCTTAGACTAACTACAGGCATGTGTCACTATGCCCAGTGAATTTTTTGTTTTGTTTTGTTTTGTGGAGATGGGGTCTTGCTATATTGTCCAGCCTAGTCTTGAACTCCTGGCCTCAAATGATCGTCCCACCTTGACCTCCCAAAGTGCTGGGATAACAGGCATGAGCCACTGTGACGGGCCTATAAGAAGTAATTCTTGTATCCAAGTGCAATTTTCTTCATAAGCCACCACCTCCAGTTTGCAGAGGCTTGGAAAGAAACAAATGAGAAAGGGTTAGCTCTTCCATTTGCTTAGTATGGCTTTTAATTAAATGCAGGTCCTGGCTTCGGAGGTTCTGGGCTGCTGCTAAAATAGCAGCCTGTTGTGTGGCTCATGCTGAGGAGGTCAGTCCTGGGTTTTATTTTACAAACTCAACAGAAAAGATGTCATACATTACAGGGGAATTGGCTTGAGGTATAGGAAGAATATGTAAGCAAATATTTACCTTATTTTAACTTTTGCCTCTAACACATTGTCCCGGTAGGAAGCAGAGGACTGATTAAAACAGCAGATATGCATCAAAACAGGGAGGAATCAGCTTGGGACAGTCACCAGGTGGGAGGAAAGGAGTCCAAGGGGACAGCCGAGCCAAGAATCTGAAACCCAAGCTGTAGAGACTCAAATTGCAGATAACCTGTGAGTGGTTATTTTTATAGCACCCATTAGCTGACACTCTTGAAACACTAAGGAGAACTTATCCTCTCTTCTCGTCTTACACGCTCTAAAGTATGTGATCACTTTTCCATCTTGCACCTGATCCTAACTTTGTTACGTGGCTATTCAGAGAGTTTCTTAGCCTTTGGGCTTGAGGATTAGGGACAGTTTGAGTAATTAAAATCCAGCAATAATCCCCAAGGCTAAAGATAGATAGAAATAAGTAGTTCTTCCCTTGGTTTTTTTTTTTTTCCTTTTTTTTTCATCAGAGATATTCAGGGGCAAAAAGGTAAATGTCGTAACTGTACAAGGTGCAGGCAGGGGAAGATGATGGGAGAGTGAAAAGACTCCTGGGTGGCCCAGACACCAACACTCTCAGCTGTAGTCCAGACACGTCATCCTGGGTGAGGTAGCTGGCCTCTTGAGGTCCTAGTTTCCTCACCCTTAGAAGGAAGCAGTTGCAGTTAATAATTCCTAAAGTCGGCTGGGCGTGGTGGCTCACCTCTATAATCCTAGCACTTTAGGAGTCTGAGGTGGGCAGATCACCTGAGGTTAGGAGTTCGTGACCAGCCTGGCCAACATGGTGAAACCCTGTCTCTACTAAAAATACAAAAATTAGCTGGGCGTGGTGGTGCATGCCTATAATCCCGGCTATTTGGGAGTCTGAGGAAGGAGAATCACTTGAACCCGGGAGGCAGAGGTTGCAGTGGGCTGAGATCACGCCATTGCACTCTAGCCTGGGCGACAAGGATGAAACTCCATCTCAAATAAATAAATAAATAAATAATTCCTAAAGCCTCTTTTATCTGTAAAAGAAGAAAACGTCCTGACACACAGTTGGAGCTCCAGAATCCACATGCTGCCTGTCTTAGTCCTTTTGGGCCACTATAACAAAAATTCCATAAACTCAGTGGCTTATAAATAAAATACAAAATAAAATTTATTTCTTGCAGCTCCGGAGGCTGGGAAGTCCGAGATCAAGGCACCAGCAGATTTGGAGTCTGGGATGGGTTTGCTCCCAGGCAGGGATGGTGCCTTCTAGCTGCATCCTCACATGGGGCAAGGGGCAAGGCAGCTCTCTTGGATCCCCTTTCTTTTTTTGAGACGGAGTCTGGCTCTGTAGCCCAGGCTAGAGTGCAGTGGCGCAATCTCAGCTCACTGCATGCTCCGCCTTCCAGGTTCACGCCATTCTCCTGCCTCAGCCTCCTGGGTAGCTGGGACTACAGGCGCCCACCACCACGCCCGGCTAATTTTTTTTGCATTTTTAGTAGAGACAGGGTTTCACTGTGTTAGCCAGGATGGTCTTGATCTCCTGACCTTGTGATCCACCAGCTGTGGCCTCCCAAAGTGCTGGGATTACAGGTGTGAGCCACCTCACCTGGCCAAGGCCCCACCTTCTAATGCTATCACTATGGAGGTTAGGATTTCAGCATATGAATTTGGGGTTGCAGGGTGGGACACAGACATTCAGACCACGGCACCACCTCTCACATGAAAACAATCATCCCTTTCCTGCCTCTCACTACTAAAGATCCATTCACGTCCACAATGCCTTGGACCTCACTTTCTGTCTTAGATGAACAAATTGATCTAAATTAAGCTACCCATAAAAAATATCCTGTTTCTGTTAGGAATAAGTTCCATTAATAGTAAAAGACTTGCAAGGCATGAAAAATTCAGTTTCCCTTCCACTGATGATGATTCCTTCCTCCAACTTTAGAGATTGTCTATTCTAATCTTGTATGTTATAAATGAACAAATCTCAACCCAGAGAGCTGAGGTGGCTTTCTAAGGGTCACACAGCAAAGACCGTTTGGTAGGACTTTTCCCCACTGCCCCAAATGGCAAGATACAGGTACTTGGCATTCAGTGTTTAAAAGGTAATTATAGAACGACTTTTAAACAGGAGGTTGTTTTACCTTGGCCTTTTTTTAAGAAAAAAAATAAGTGTACTAGATTTGTCCTTTTAAGCCAGTTTAAGAAGTGTGCCTTCTCTGTGCTGTTGAAATTGGCAGGCCCACATCTTGCAGACAGACTGTTCTGGTCTACTTGGTTAGTTGTTATCCCAAATGCAAATCTGACTCACGGGTGAGATCATGAGAAATCTGGGCTATTTTTCTTGATGACTTTTTCTTTCCTCTTCCAATTTTCTTTTGCGGTATTTGGCTCCGTGTGATACCCATGCTGGGGAACAGAACCTTGAAAGGGTTGTTCCTAGGATGGTCACTGCTGTCGTATGAATCACAAGACAGCTGGGGCAGGCTTGGCCCGGAACCATTTGTGGCTTTGGTGTGGAAGTTTAGGGGGTGTGTGTGTGTGTGTGTGTGTATGCGGGCACAAGTGTGTGCTTGCACATGTATCTGTGTGTGAGTGTGATGGCATATGGCAAAGTAAGAAGATTACTGCTTACTAGGATTTGAGCCCTTTTTCTAACCAATGGACTATTTTTATTCAACAAATGTTCACTTAATATCCAGCTTTTACTAGGCGGTGATGATATAGAGGGGTCTCTTACTGTCTAGAGAACATTATCTACAAGTAAATAAGTAAATATTACCTAGCCTGTGTATTAGGATAATGATAGTTGCTGTTGCTGTGACAATTAAACCTCCAAGTTTTGTTTTGTTTTTTTGTTTGTTTTTTTTTTTTGAGATGGGGGTCTTGCTGTGTTGCCTAGGCTGGTCTTGAACGCCTGGTCTCAAGCAATCCTCCCACCTCAGACTCCTGAGTAGTCAGGATTACCGACACGCACCACCGCACCCAGTTCAAACCTCCAAGTTTTAACAGCTTAACATAACAAAAAATCATTTCTCTCTCACAAACAGCCTAGTGCAGGGCTCAAATCCCAGGAAGCAGAAATCTTATACAGGCCAGGGCCATCACACTCATACACAGACACATGCGCATGCATGCATACACACACACACACACACACAGGCGCATGCATGCGTACACACACACACACACACACACACAGAAATACATGCACACACACACTAAATTTCTACACCAAAGCCACAAATGGTTCACAGCCAAACCTGCCCCGGCTGTCTTGTGATTCATACGACGGCAGAGACCATCCTAGGAACAACCGTTTCAAGGTTCTGTTCCCCAGCATGGGTGTCATACAGAGCCAAAAACCACAAAAGAAAATTGGAAGAGGAAAGAAAAAGTCCTCAAGAAAAATAGCCCAGATTTCTCATGATCTCACTCATCCTTGGTCAGCAGGTGGCTCTCCTCCACATGGTGATTCAGGGACTCAGATTCTCTCCATCTTGTGTCCCCACCAATGTCCTAGGGCTGCGAGTACTCTGCCCCCAACTGGTGGAAGGGAGGAGATGGTGGCGAGAAGGTGCATCTACTTCTGAAGTGCCTTGGGTTGGAAGTGAAACACCTCACGTCCTCTCACATCTCATTAGCAAGAACTAACCAAATAGCCCTGCTCAGATGCAAAGAGAGCTGGAAAAGGTAGCCCGCAAGGAGTCTACACTATGAAGGGGGAATATATGGAATTGTGGTGTTTGCCTGCTATTTCTGCTACTGTCTGATAAGTACTTTACTGCAGGGGTTGCACTTGGGATACCACCCAGGCGGGTAAGAGAGGCACCTAACCTGGATTTGGTGCGGGGAGTCATCACACATTGTTCCTTATTTCCCCTCTTCTCCTCCTGAGCTTGATTTCACCTCTCCAGCCTGCCTCTTCCCCCGTGTGTATCTCTCACACCATTGCACCTGCTCTTTCCTGTCCCTGGAATTTTTCTCCCACTTCACCTTGCCCTTCCTGTGGCTAGTGCAGTATTCCATCAGGGACAAGCACAGAAAGCATTCCCCCAAGAAGCCTTTCCTGGACCCACAAATTCAGCTTGTGTTCTGGCCTTTTATGGAGGCAAAGAAAGGCGATTTTTATTTATTGGAGTTTGAAAGCTGATATGGTTTGGCTCTGTATCCCCACCCAAATCTCATCTCAAATCGTAATCCCTATGTGTCCAGGGAGGTACCTGGGGGCAGGTGATTGGATCATGGGGGCGGTTTCCCCCATGCTGTTCTTGTGATAGTGAGGGAGTTCTCATGAGATCCGATGGTTTAAAAGTGTTTGGAAGTTCCCCTCCCCCTCTCTCTCCCTTTCCTGCTGCCTTGTGAAGAAGGTTCCTGCTTCCTCTTCACCTTCTGCCATGATTGTAAGTTTCCTGAGGCCTCCCCAGCCACGTGGAACTGTGAACTAATTAAAGCTGTTCTCTTTATAAATTACCCAGTCTCAGGTAGTTCTTTGTATCAGTGTGAAAAAAGACTAATCCAAGAGCCCATGAAAAGGCATGTCTGCTAATCAAATGGAAGTTTTACACACATAAACTTCAGCCTCTAGAGAAAAGAGAGGCAGGGGAGCCATAAGGTGATAGGGAAGTGAGGACGGGACCTCATTCATTCACACGTTCAATTTTCTAATAGCTTAGAGGGGAGAACTCCAGCCCTTTGGAGGTGGAGAGGCAGCGTGGGCTCCCAGATCACATCAGTTCAGGAACCTACACTTCTACAAGTGGGTTTTATGAGTTGTTTCTGAGGGTTTATTTCTAGGGAATAAATGATACAAATTTTCAAATGCCAGTTGAGGAGTGAGACACCGAGATCGAGGCAGGGCCCTTCCTAGGGAAAGCGTCCTCTTTGACCAGGGAGGAGAAGGACATGGTTATCCAGCCAGCCTCAGTCTTGGAGCAGAAGGTGGAGGGAAAGTAGACTCCTCTAGGGTCAGAACAATCATGGAATGCATCTTCCAGTTCCAACAGCCCCAGGATCTTGTAAAGGAGCATGGGGTTTTAATTTTTAAATACGAGAAATGAGCATATTTCTCCTGCAGCCGAGCTTATCTCCTTATTAAAAAAATATTTTCTTACTAATTATTTCTGATGATCTCAAGGGAAAGCGCCTTTTGCGATTATTTTGACAAGTTCATACATGCAAGGGGCTTGCTGATCCTGCATTTACAAGGCGATGGCTGCTTCTACTGTTTAGGTTACCATTAGAGTTCCCTAAAAATAGAACCATGAGCTGGGTGCTCAGAAACAAACTTGACAGAATGGTTTAGGAAGGGGACTGAGCTAACCCCATTGGGACAGAATACAGTCGGTTTCTCTTTTTCTACGCTCCAGTCTGAAAGCATGGTTTTCTGAGGCCACGCGCTGGGCCTGTATACCATAAGAGAGTAATTTCACTGTGAGCGTAATGATAGATGCAGAAACTGCAGGCAAAATATCCAAGATATGGGGTCCATCTTTAAGATCAGATAGAGCATTTCTTGATTAGCAGCCATTCAGGAACCCTCAGACTCTCAGCCTGTGGGTGGTCCTCTGTTTCTTGTGACTTCTTAGCCCAAGCCCAAACATTCACTCATTCACCAAATATTGATAGAGTACCTGCTGTGTGCCGGCCGGGCTCGGTGGCTCACGCCTGTAATCCCAGCACTTCGGGAGGCCGAGGTGGGCGGATCACGAGGTCAGGAGATTGAGACCATCCTGGCTAACACGGTGAAACCCCGTCTCTACTAAAAATACAAAAAACTAGCTGGGCATGGTGGTGGGCGCCTGTAGTCCCAGCTACTCAGGAGGCTGAGGCAGGAGAATGGCTTGAACCCAGGAGGCAGAGTTTGCAGTGAGCTGAGATCGCGCCACTGCACTCTAACCTGAGCGACAGAGCAAGACTCTGTCTCAAAAAAAAAAAAAACAAAAAAGTACCTGCTGCCTGCTGTGTGCCTGGTCCCCTTCCTCTAGACGCTAGGGATACAGGGGTGAGTGAGACACTCAAAACGCCTAGCCTACTTAGCACCCACATTCTAGGAGGTGGGAGGACAGACACGAAACAGAAACCAGAGAATGTGCAATAAAACTTCAGGTGGAACTAGGTGCTTCTGGAAGAAAAATGAGGCAGGTTAAGGGACTACGGAGGGATGGAGCGGACCTTGCTGGATAGTGGGGGCTGGGAAGGCTGCTCTGAGAAAGTGACAATGAGGAGAGGCCTGAGCCATAAGAATGAATCAGGCAGGCACAGATTCCAGGGCAGGAGGGCCACCAAGAAGGAACAGCCAGTGCAAGGGCCCTGAGCAGGGAAAGCAGCAGTGCCCGCAGTGATGGAATGGGACGTGCCTTTACCTGGACTCCCCTTCATTGCAGCGATCCTGCCCCTCAATGGCTCACTCCTGAAGGCGTAGTCATGGGCTCCCTGACCCCTGCTCACCAGAAGGCAGGAGGCAGTGGGGCAATGTTGCTGGGCCCTGCTCAGGAAGGTAGAGGGGAAGTCTGCAGAGAACAAACTGCCTTTTTTTTTCCTTTTTTTTTTTCTTTTTTTTTTTTTGAGATGGAATCTCGATCTCTGCCCAGGCTGGAGTGCAGTGGAGTGATTTCAGCTCACTGCAACCTCCATCTCCTGAGTTCAAGCGATTCTCCTGCCTCAGCCTCCCAAGTAGCTGGGACTACAGGTGCCCACCACTACGCCCGGCTACTTTTTGTATTTTTAGTAGAGACGGGGGTTTCACCATATTGGCCAGGCTGGTCTTGAACTCCTGACTTTGTGATCTGCCCACCTCTGCTTTCCAAAGTACTGGGATTACAGGTGTGGGCCGCTGCACTTGGCCCAAACTGCCTTTTTTCATTGTGGTGGTGAATGCGTGCAGAGATGGAGGTCTGCTTTCCAATCTTACAGGAATTTGCTTTTCGGTGAAAAGGAAGGAATTGATGAACACAAACAGCCTTGTGGCCCCTATTCAGAGAAAGCCAATGGGAGTTGGTGGAAGACCAAACCACTCCTTTCTGTTCCTTAGAACCACGGGGCTGCCCACCACCAGGCAAGTGTCTGGCTCGTGAGAGTGTTCTGACTTTTCTGCAGAGAACTTCAGGTCTCATTGTCCCATAGAGCAGCTTTGACCATTGCCCAAATAAATCCTCGGATCTGGCTGGTTAACAGCAGCTCTGTTGCTAATAAATCCTTTGAAATCTTTTGCCTTGTGTTTTTCATGACATATTTGCATGTCAGGATCATTTGGGTTTTGGAGTTGCGCTCTCCTGCTGTTTCTAACGTCATAAACGGATAGTAATAACCCAGGAGGGGATTATGTTTTGGGGTTGCAAGTAGATGAGCTTTAAAAACATTAATCTTATTTGTGGGCAAATATGGCTAATGATAGACTAGGGAAAACAAAATAATTCAAAATCTGCAATGAATGCTTGGTTATTTCCAAAGGGCCTGCTTTTTAATGAAGTGCAGTAAATAATGAAGAATAAGAGGGGAAAAAATGTAGAAACAGCATCCCAGGAGTTTCTTGGTGTTGTTGTTTTTGTTGTTTTAATAAAAATTAAAATTAGACAAACCAAGGCAAGGGAGTAGCATTGACCTCCACTCCCAAGTGGGGCTGGGGCTGGACCTCAGGGCCAGATCCTATCTGTGGGTCACTGGTAAAGCAAACCTCTACCACTGGGGTTCTCTGCAATGGGTGACTTTGCCCCAGGGGACACTGGCAATGTCTGGAGACATTTTTGGTGTCCCTGGGGGTGCTAAACATCTAACAGTACACAGGACGTCCTCTCTTAACAAATAATTATCCAGGCCGTGCGTGTTGCTTTATGCCTGTAATCCCACCTCTTTGGGAGACCCAGGAGGGAGGAACACTTGAGGCCAGGACCAGCCTGGGCAGCATAGCAAGACCACCTCTACAAAAAAATTTTAAAAATTAGGCAGGGATAGTTGCATGCATCTGTAGTCCCAGCCACTTGGGAGGCTGAGGCAGGAGGATCACTGGAGCCCAGGAGTTTGAGGCTGCAGTGAGCTATGATTGTGCCTCTACGCTCCAGCCTGGGTGACACAGTGAGGCCCTGTCTCAAAAAAAAAAAAAAAAAAAAAGATTTATCCAGCCCCTAATGTCAATGGTAGGGAGAAACTCTGCTTCCCGGCTGCCGCCTGTCCTGGCCTCATCTCCCGTGTGGATTGGCTCTTGCCACACTTTCCTGGGAGTTATTTCATCTCAAAGTGAAGCCTGCAAGGGGCCTTAACATTATCTAATACTAAGTTTTACTGATAGGACTTGCAGGACTTCACATAGATTGAATGGCTTTCCAAAGTTCAAAGTAACAGAGGTGGGATTAATCAACAGGAAAAATTATTAGGAGCATTTGTGAAAGAAGAGGCTTTACGGGCTTTTTACATTCTACTCTTGGATGCTTACTTTGCTGATGCATACAAGGACTGTTTGTTCAGTGTCTGTTACCATCTATCTGCTCTGCTACCATCTATCACCCGAAGAAACATGAAGCCTGTCTTAAATGGGCCGTAAAATAATAATAATAGTAATAATAATGTTGAGAACATTTGCTGAGTGTTTACTCTGAGCCAGGACTATACTAAACCTTTTAATAAATCCTGGATCTCATTAAATCCTCTCCATGACCCTGCAAGCAGGCACTATTATTGTTCCCATTTTACAGGTGATAAAACTGAAACGCAAGGAGCTTAGGAAGCAGCGGGTGAGGAATCTGAGCCTTGCTCTTCTGGATTGCAGAGCGGGCACTCCTAACTGCTAAGCTCACCCCTTTTCCTCCCTGATGATTAGCAATTCAGTTGTTCCTATAGTTAGGAGGCACTGTTTTCAGGGTGTTTGAACCTAAACTCAAGGAGAAGAAATGTACATACATTCTTCTGGCTCACACTGCTCAGGCCATCAGTGGGGTTTTTGCCAGTGTTTTGGTTGCTGCTGGTTTTGGATTTGTCAGTCATATCAGGACTTTAGTTTGACTTCCACAAATACTTTTGGTGAAGATTTACTGTGCCCAGGAGGTAGCTGAATATTGGGGGTTCAGCACTGAGCAAAATACTTCTCTTAGTTTGCGTTTATTTTATTTTATTTTATTTTGAGATGGAGTCTCGCCCTGTCGCCCAGGCTGGAGTGCAGTGGCGCTATCTCAGCTCACTGCAACCTCCGCCTCCCGGGTTCAAACGACGCTTCTGCCTCAGCCTCCTGAGTAGCTGGGATTACAGGCACCCGCCACCACGCCTGGCTAATTTTTTAAATGTATTTTTTAGTAGAGACGGGATTTCACCATGTTGGTCATGCTGGTGTCGAATTCCTGACCTCGTGATCCGCCTGCCTCAGCCTCCCAAAGTGCTGGGATTACAGATGTGAGCCACCGCGCCCAGCCAGTTTGCGTTTCTTTTAAAGCAGACCTTGAGATGAGGATTTGGGGCAGGAAGTTTACTTGGGTACAGAAATGAGGAGGAAGAGGGAGGTGACAGAAAAGGGAGAGAGCTGACAAAGGGTGTGCTAATGAGGCAACTGCGGTGACAACCAGGGCTCAAGCCCTCTGTGGATCGCTAAAAGTCTGTGTGGAACACATCTCAGAATTGCCCCACCAAGACCCCTGGACTCAGGGTTACCTATCAACTCCCACCCTTATTCCTTCATTGGGTGCAGGTTGCTTTTGGGGGCACAATTCCTTGGTACCTCCCAGGCCTGAGAGCACCCCCAGGGAGAGAGGCAGAACTGTCCTTAGGTGATCCAGGCAGGGTGGGTTGGGAGCTAGGACCACGATGTCTGCTACAATCCATTCTTACTCTCGAGGAACTCTCAGTCCTGTGGGCCAGGAGGATTCACAGAAGTCAATCACAGTACAGTCAGACAATGGGAAGATAAGCGCAAGGAATGGAGTACAACCAAGAAGAGATGATGATTTCATCAGGGGCATTAAGGAGGGCTTTCCAGAGGAGGTGACATAGAAAGGGTAAGAGCAGATTGAAAATAGTTCCCTGTCACCAACGTCTTCCTTATTCTCACTGCTAGGGCATAGTGTGTGTAACACTGTGTCCATGATTGCTGGCATTTGTTGTCTGAGAGCTTTGAAGGCTTCTTTTCGTGTGCAATGTCATGTCAGGACACTCCTGTGGTCAGCATCAGGACCGGGAGCTGGCGTGCTGTGCTCATAGCAGCGGCACAACCTCTAAGCCATTGTCCTTGAAGTTGTGTCTCGAAGAGCCTGGTGCCAGTCCCACGGCCCCCCACATCTACTAGTGCGGCCCTCCTTCACATTCAGATCATGGTTGCTCCTGCTGTGAAATCTTGGGCAAGTGGCCAGCCTGGCTGAGCCTGAGTTTCCTGATGGCTAGCCAAGGCCAGGCACCCGCGGCCTCCACTAATGCTTCTCAATGCAAAATTCGAGAAACCAGAAAGCCTGCGTGCAGATCACATGGAGAGCTCGTTCAACACTGATTCCTGGGGCCCACCCCTGCAAAGGCTCTGAGTCTGTAGTTATGCGGTCAAGTCTGAAGCTTTGCATTTAAAGGGCTCCCCTCTCTGCTGAAGCTGCTGGTCTGCAGTCCTCACCTGGAGGGGTGGAGCTCTAGGACCTCTCCTCAGTTCTCTCCTGGATGTTTTCACCTAGATCAGGGGATTCTCAGCATTAGCAATTCTGATGCCTGAGGATGGATAATTGTTGTGGGAGCTGCCCATGAACAGTAGGAGGTTTAGCAGCATCCTTGACCTCTACCCACTAGGTGCCATTAGCACCTCCCAATAGTGATGACCAAAAATGTCTCCAGACATTGCCAGGGATCCCCTAGGAGACAAAATCACTCCACCTCGAGAACGACTGTCCTAGATGTTCTGGAATACTGCTTCTCAGACTTGAATGTATGTAGGAATCATCTGAGGGTCTTGTTAAAATGCAGATTCCTATCGGTAGGTCTGGGGAGGGGCCTGAGAGTCTGCATTTCTGTTGCCCTCCTCGCCAAAGCTGCGATAGCCAGTTGGTGGGTCACCCTCTGAGGAGCAGCAATCTACACTCCAGTGAGTGGCATGCTTTGGCTGGACCCAAAGGCTCAAAGGGGTACCTGCCAGTGTGGGATTTGGCCAGTCCTTCTAGTTCCCTCTGATTCCCCCAGGCTAATGGAATCCATGGCTGCTGCTTCTCTTCCCCTGCCAACCCCACCTCCAGCCCAGGGCCTCCTGCCCCACTTGTCCAGGGAGAAGCTAGCATTCCTTTCGAAAGTGACAGGAAGTCAGTGTTCCTTCAGGGTGCATAAGGATCTCACTCGGGCCCTCTCAGTACCCAAAGAACCCACTTTGGACTCTAGTATTTTTTCTTTACTCAGAATTTCTAAAGAGGAAAATAGGAGGAAGGGCACCTTCCTTATGGACAGTGACAGGCACAGGTCTGCCAACCTGAAATTCTAGGAGGTTTAGAGGAAATTGTCTCTGTGCAGTAGGGTGAGCAGGTGGTTCTCAGAGACAAAGAAGAAGCAATTATGGAAGATGAAGGGCCTAAGGCATATGGGGTTGGACAGAGAGGGGCCTCCCTTTACATAACACTGAACCCCAGGAATTATTCTGATAATGAAACACTTTGTAGACTTCTAGAAATGCTGTCACTTTGCCCATTGTTATTTTTAGCCATTGTTTCCTTATTGGGAATAGGAAAAATTCTTAGGAGACCTTTTTTCCATGGTTTAGTGAGAAGGTTTGAGATACTACGGGGAAAGAAAAGTGGCTACTGCCCTGTAGAGCTCCTGTAAGGAAGGTACTCAGGTGTGAGGAAAGGGGAAGGGGCAGTTGACCTCTAAAAGTCAGTGGCAGGGCTCCCCTGGGACATCTCAGGTGGGAACGTGGGCTCTTTTCAAGAGCGACACTCTTCCCTCTGACCACTGGTTCTGTGGGGCTGTGAGGACAGGCCCGCCCTGCACAGGACAGTCCTGTACTCTGCACAATACAGAGTGAGTATGTATGTGTTGACGTGAGGGAGTCTTCCCCATTCCGTGTTTGTATGGGGGAATGCACTGCGAGCTCCAAAATGCCAGCTGTTACTTTGGGACAAGTCACCTGCCTGGACCTGGGATGCCATGTTTGATAAGTCCTACCTAGAACAAGAGGTTATGGCTCCTTGGTTTTCCCGTAGGAAGGGTGTGTGTGCATGAGGTGAGTTGGGGAAAGATTGGTCTGTGATAGAGCAGATGGGGATTAGTTAGTGCTACAAACTGAATGTTTTTGTCCCCCAACTTTATATGTTGGAACCTCAGTCATCAATGGGATGGTATTACGAGCTGGGGACTCTGGGAGGTAATTAGGTCTTGAAGACAGAGCCCTCACAATGGGATTACTCCCCTTATAAGAAGAGATACTAGGCAGGGTGCAGTGGCTCACACCTGTAATCCCAGCACTCTGGGAGGCAGAGGCAGGTGGATCATCTGAGGTCAGGAGTTCAAGACCAGCCTGGCCAACATGGTGAAACCTTGTCTCTACTAAAAATACAAAAATTAGCTGGGTGTGGTGGTGCACACCTGTAATCCCAGCTACTCGGGAGGCTGAGGCAGGAGAATCACTTGAACCCGGGAGGCAGAGTTTGCAGTGAGCTGAGATCACGCCACTGTACTCCAGCCTGGACAACAGAGCAAGACTCCATCTCAAAAAAAAGAGAAAAGAGTTACCAGAGAGCTTGGTTCCTCTCTCTCTCTACCATTGAGGTCATAACCAGGAAGAGAGCCCTCAACAAGAACTGAAACTGCCTGAGCCTTGATATTGGACTTCCCAGCCTCCAGAACCATGAGAAATACATTTTGGTTGTTGATAAGCCACCCAGTCTACAGTACTTTGTGATAGCAGCCCAAGTGGACTAAGCCAGTCAGGAAGATGGCTTAGACCAACAGGCTTCAAATACAGTCTGTGAAAAGACAGGTACTGGTCAGCAGTGAAGTTTCAGTCTAGTGAGAAATGAGAAAAATAGAGTCAAGACAGTGACTAATGAGTAAGCTAATTACTCACTTTAAAGAACAGAGCTTTATGCTATACTTATGGCCTTTCTCCTTTGGAGGAACTTGAACTGTCTTGTCATTAATGAGAGTATGGTGTTTCTCAATGATATTTATTTAGTATCTTTATTAGCCAAAACCAAAAACACTTAGAAATCGTTTGGTTCCAAAAATAATTTGTAAAATGTTTATTGGCCTGTGAAAGCCAGATGTCTAGAAACCACTGAATTGGGCAATTAGAACAGTGAAGGCGCAAAATGAGAGCAGTCTGGTCTCGGGTGGTGGCTGTAGGAGGGGGGAACCGGGGAGGGAGGACAAGATAGAATTTTGTGGCTGACTGGATGCCTCTGAATCTGGGCGACTGAGAGTGATGATGCAACCTTTTATGGAAATGTGTAAGTTGGAGAGGGAACAAGTCTGGGGACAAATGAAACACTTGGGAGTCATAAAACATGAATGGCTGCTCTTTGTGGCGGGTATGGTACTGTGAGCTCCATTTTCCATTATTTCATGTAATCAATGTGACCGCCCTTCCAGGTGGGGGCTGTTGTTGCCTCAGTGTTACAAATGAGGGCAGAGAGAAGGAGAGGCACGTTGTCCTCTGACCCGGGGGGTGGAGGACTCAAGTGTGGGACTGTGGGATCACGAAGCCCCAGAAGGCACCAGATCCCTGTTCTGTGTTAACCACCCTGTATGTGGGAACCGGGTGCTGTGGAGTGGATGGGATCTGAGGAGAGAGGATGGAAAGGGTGAGAACAGAGCTTAGAGTAAGAAAATATTTGGCTGGGGGACCCAGAAACCCTCAGATCCTGTCTCCTATCAGCCAGTCCTCTAAAAGATGAGAACAGGGTCCACAGAGGGCATTGGCTGGCAAGTGGGACCATTTATTTCTGGGCACTTTTGCTCTCATCGTGCAGCTCTTTGCGTCAGTGTTGGAGGTAGGCTGAAGCCCCAAAGCTGGTGGGCTCGTGGGCTCCTTCTCCCCGCTCCCACCCATTTTCCAAGTCTGCCCTGAGTTCTGGATCTTACAGTAGGAAGGAAAGGCTGTGCTGGCCATGCCCACCAGCAGGAAGCAAAGCTTGTGGAAAGGCCTTTGCCTGTGGAAAGGCTGCTCAGGCCCTGTCTGCGTTGGCTCCCAATCCTATCAAAGGGATAATAATAATAATAGTAGCAATGATTTTGATCTAGGCATTGTACTAAGCACTTTGCATGGAATAGAAAAAATGCTCCAAGAAAGAAACAAGCCAGAAAAGCAGTTGTTCCAGAATAGGTGCCCTTTCCACTAAGGCCTTGCACTCCAGAATCACGTGGCCCAATCGATGTCTTACATTCTATCAGTCCTTATCAGCATTCTTATCCCTTGAAGGACTTTTTTATTTTTTTATTTTTAGACAGGCTGCCACTCTGTCACCCAGACTGGAGTGCAATGGAGTGATCTTGGCTCACAGCAACGTCCACCTCCTGGGCTCAAGTGATCCTCCAACCTTGGCCTTGCAAGTAGCTGGGATGGGACTATGGGCACGCACCACCATGCCCAGCTAATTTTTCTATTTTTGGTAGAGACACTGTTTTACCATGTGGCCCCGGCTAGTCTCGAACTCCTGGGCTCAAGCAATCTGCCCTCTTCGGCCTCCCAAAGTGTTGGGATTACAGGCGTGAGCCATCGTGCCCAGCCTCCTTGAAGAACTTTGAATTCCTTACCCATAAAAACTTAGTTGAGCACTCTATGTGTTCCCAATTCATCACAGGAAAGGAAAATGCCTATTTTATACTCTTAAGTTTATCCTTTGAACAAACATTGGACTGGCCATGAGTTAGCCTTAAGCTTTTTTCATTCATTCATTCATTTATTCATGTAATTATTTATTCATTTAACAAGAGCTCATTAATCACTCAGTGTAAATCCACAGCGCAGAGGGTGAAATAAACAAAAGTGTACAGTATGATCCCTGTATTTCAAGCACTCATAGGTCTTAACCTACTTGAAAAGACAGAATGCACAGGATTCATTGGACAGCACGTTGTTCTGACATATACACCGAAGGCCTCAGAGGTCAGAAGGAGTGACAAGTGGACAAGAGGGACTGAGAGAGGCAGCATGCACTTGAAATAGACTTGAAGGCCAGAGAGATTGGGGTATGATGGAGATTGTGGAGAGGGCAGGAAGAGACATTGTAGGAAGATGAGCAGAAATATAACAGCAAAAGAAAGGGACTTGTAGAACAATTTCTTTGCTTTCTCTTTTTTTTTTTTTTTTGAGACAGAGTCTCGCTCTGTCACCCATGGCATGATCTTGGCTCACTGTAACCTCCGCCTCCTGGGTTCAAGCGATTCTCCCTCCCTCACCCTCCCGAGTAGCTGGGATTACAGGCATCCACCACCACGCCCTGCTAATTTTTGTATTTTTAGTAGAGACAGGGTTTCACCATGTTGGCCAGGCTGGTCTCCAGCTCCTGATGTCAGGTGATCTGCCCGCCTCGGCCTCCCAAAGTGCTGGGATTACAGGTGTGAGCTACCACGGCCGGCCCTGTAGAACAATTTCAAGTGACTCGTCTAAGGCATACGGCTTCCCCAGAGGAAATTTTTAAAAAGGGGGGTTTGGCTTTGAGGACTGCTTTCCCCAAGGCCAGAGACATGGCGGATCCTATTCCTTCCCCTGCCAGGTGATTTAACTCACTCCCTTGTTCTAGGCCTTTGTGTCCCCTCTATAGGGTCAGCCCTATGAAAAAAGGATGAATCTACCTAGGAGCAAGGCCCTGCTTGGGGAAAAACAACCAAAATGAAAAGTGGTTCATGGCTGATAAGAGTTGAAAGCTTTGAAAGCTTCGGTTGCCAGGAAGGGTTGCATTACTGTCAAGCCGAGGTGGTGGGGAATGACAGCGGATTATTGTGTCCTGCCCTCCCTAGCCTTTCACTGGGTTTCAGGGGAACTTCTGGGACAAAACCATTCAAGAGTGAGACCCTGTCTCTAAAAATTTTTTTTATTTGTTTAAAAAGGAGGTATAGCCATGTGATGGAGTACTATTTAGTGATAAAAAGAAATGAGCTATTGACACATGCAACAATGTGGATGAATCTCAGGATCATTATGCTGAGTGAAAGAAGCAAGACAAAAAAGAGTACATACGGCATAAATGCACTTATATATAATAAAATTCTAGAAAAGGCACGCTGATCTTTAGGGGTAGAAAGCAGACCAACGTTTAGGGGGTCGAATGGGGATGGTAGGACAGCAGCAGAGGAGGAAGGGGGGAGGACCAAGGGAAGGGAGGGACTTTGGGGGCTAATGAGTATGTCCGTTATCTTAGTTGTAAAGATGGTTTCATGGATAATGATGGTTTTATATATAACCATATGTAAAGATGGTTTCATAGGTTAAAAGTTATCAAACCTGTATGCTTTAAATATGTGTGGTTTATTACATGTCAATTATACATCAGTAAAGGTCTTTATAAGGACTCCAGACATGGGGGACAGATGGTCAGCGAGCATTTCCCTAGGGCAGGCCTTGTGTGTTGCAGGTTGGATTCCTGGGGAAGCCAGCTTCTAGTGAGAATACCCTGGAGGAAGCTCCTGGCCAGTACCCGTGTGATGAGACCAGCTGCAGTGCATCCGCCAAGGACTCAGACTACTCCCACTCACCCCAGAGCTCTGGGCTAGCACAGCCCTTGAGAGTTGTGATCCGGGATCCAAGGCTCTATGTCCCTATGTTGGAAGCAGCAGCTGCTGAGGGGAATTCCCTGAGAGAGCTGGCACCTGAGACCCTTGTGGTGATACTTCTGGAGCCTGGGGACAGTCAGTTCTGGTAGGGGATGTCTGGAGCCTGGGGACAGTCAGTTCTCGTTGGGGACAGCTGGAGCCTGGGGACAGTCAGTTCTGGTGGGGGAACGTCTGGAGCCTGGGGACGTCAGTCTCTAGGGTGATTCATCACAGCACCCTCTACAGCCTGGGTGTTTTCAGTGGAATTTCTTAATTAATTTATTTATTTATGAGACAGGGTTTCGCTCTGTCACCCAGGTTGGAGTACAGTGGCACAATCTCGGCTCACTGCCTCCTGGGCCCAAGCCATCTTCCCACCTCAGCCTCTCGAGTGTCTGGGACTACAGGTGCTCGCCACCACACCTGGCTAATTTTTGTATTTTTTGTAGAGACAGGATTTCACTATGTTGGCCAGGCTGGTCTCGAACTCCTAGCCTCAAGCAGTCTGCCCACCTTGGCCTCCCAAAGTGCTGGGATTACTGACAAGAGCCACCATGCCCAGCCTATATTTCTTTTTTTTTCCCCCTTTTTAATTATGTCAAAGGGAAAAATAGCTAGGGTCCCACCTCATTAGGTAACTCCCCCCGCCCAAACTACTTTTTTTCTTTTAGACACTTCGTGATGTCAAAAAAATTTTCCCTGCCAGACTATTTGGGGAAGGGCGGTATGGGCAGGATAGTGGCCTCTGACTACAGAGCCCCCCTCCACTGAACTGACCAAGGAGAAAGGCTCTCTGTTTTGTGGGAGACACTTCTCAGGGTGTTATCTTCATAGTAAGATGAATTGACAGGTGCCTGTTCTTTTCCCTGCCCTTGACTGAAAGATCCATGCTGGATTGGCACAGATTCCAGTTTTTCTTATGGAAAGCAAAATATTCTTTCGCTTTTGCGAAGCAGCTTCTGCATAAAAATATTTCCAGTAGCTTATGTTTTCAAAAGGTTCCCTCTCCAAAGCTGAGGATTTTAAAAAGTGGGTTGAAAGACGTGGTCTCTGAGGAGGACACTGAGTTTCGCTGCAGGTATCTTGTGGGGCATTGTGATCTGAAAAGACGCTTCTCGTTGTACCGTGTTGTGGTGTGTTGTGTTGAGTTGCATTTTTTATTTTTGTTTTATTTTTATTTATTTTTGAGACAGGGTCTTGCTGTTGCCCAGGCTGGAGTGCAGTGGTGCCATCTTGGCTTACTGCAACCTCAACCTCCCAAGTTCAAGTGATTCTCCTGCCTCAGCCTCCCTAGTAGCTGGGATTACGGATGTGCACCACCACACCCGGCTAAGTTTTGTATTTTTTTAGTAGAGACAGGGTTTTGCCATGCTGGCCAGGCTGGTCCCAAACTCCTGACCTCAAGTGATCTTCCAGCCTCAGCCTCCCAAAAGTGCTGGGATTACAGGCATGAGCCACCATGCCTGGCCTGAATATCAGATTTTTGAAGGTTCCCCCTGGAGGTTAAGTTTCTTAGATCCTGTAGTATTGAGACTATGTAAACCTAGGGTTATTAAACTCACCTTCCAAGTGTCTGTGGAATGCCTAAACTTACATAAAAGCACACAGTTTGTAGAATTTTGTCAAATCTTCGAACACCACAATCCTCAAAATGTTTAGCTCCAAAAGGTTTAAATGCATCTTCTAGAGCATTTTTCTTGGATATCTGATATGGAATTATTTTATATTTATAATGCCTCGCATTCATGAAATGATTGAGAAGTCTTGTCAAGTCCTCACTCATTCATTTGCTCTTTAATTCATTCATGGATGGAGTAGGTGTCACCAGAAAACTGAATGGACGGTGGGCTTGGGGAGGACAAGGCCCTCGGCTGATTGTCACAAGGATCTGCCTGGGTCCTAGGGGACAAGTCTGATGGTGACTCTAAGCTTCCCTTCACAGAAAGGCTCTTGTCAGATGGAAGGATGGAGCCGGTGGGGAAATGGCAAACTTTTGCTTGGTAGACGTTGCAAAAGAAAGACTTCCATCCATCTATCTGATCAGAGAGGAAATTAGAAGGGTTCTGGGCTCAAATAAAATTTCCGAGACCAACTGCTAATGAGAGGTGAGGATGGCTGGCTGTGGGATTCAGCCTCCTAAGATTTGAGGAGGAACTTCGCACTTGGGAAGCCAATTAAAAAAAAAAAATACTCTTCATTTATGCCAGCCTCAGGAAGCTAAGTCTTCCTCTGCTGCCCTGAGGGGCTGGAATCGACCTGCATGTGGCTCCCGTTTCTGTGGCCAGACCCTGGTGGTGAACACATTTCAGGCAGCCAGAAACAGCCTTGTTGTGGCTCTGCAGCCAGACCTGCCAGCCTTCTCGTCAGGACGTGCGAGCTTAATTATTCCACTGCCCTCTGGAAATGATGCCGGCTTGTCCTTGAAATCCCTGACCGGGCGCCAGGCCCTGCTGGATTTGTAGATACTTCCTGTTGTGGGTGCACGGAACCTCTGCCCAGCCCAGCAGCTTGTTCCCTGCAGCTCTGAGAGATGCCTGCCCCACAGCGATGGCCGCAGATCTAGCTTGTGCTTCCCTAGCCGGCCTTGGCCCCTCGGACAATTGCTGACTATGGACATGCATTCTGGGGACTGGCCAGAGCTGAATTCCTTCCCAAGATCCCCCCACCTACCCCCACCCAACTTTCTTGTCCTCAACACCTGTAAAATAATTCCCACCATATATGCAAATAATTTTGCTTTTTCCATGAATGGAGACCATTGCCAGATATCACTAAATGCTTCTGAATATGGGGCTGCAACTTGGATGGAAAATTACTGTTTTTTTCTTTCAACATGTAATGAACATTAAAGGCTTATGACTGTTGATTCATCAATACTTATAACATGTTTTATTTGTTTTTGTTTTTACTTTGTTTTGTTGAGACAGAGTCTCACCTTGTTGTCCTGGCTGGAGTCCAGTGGCACAATCTCGGCTCACTGCAACTCCCGCCTCCCAGGTTCAAGCAATTCTCATGCCTCAGCCTCCCGAGCAGCTGGGATTACAGGCATGTGTCACCATACCCAGCTAATTCTTTGTATTTTTAGTAGAGACGAGGTTTCGCCATGTTGGTCTGGCTGGTCTTGAACTCCTGACCTCAAGTAATCCACCAACCTCGGCCTCTCAAAGTGCTAGGATTACAGGCGTGAGCCTATACATATGTATAGGTTCCTCATATACATATACACATTATATATGTATAATATATATAATATGTGTGTATGTGTCTATGTCTATCTTCCTGTCAACACCTCTCCTACCATATTGGATCACAAAATGCTATGTGGAAGAGTTTTCGAAACTATAAAACTTCTCAAAAGTTAGTTCTTATAATAAAAAGTTTACCTTAAGACAAGTTAAATGAGAGTTTGAAGATACTGACAAGCTGATTTTAGCAACAGTTTTTGCTCTCAGGGCATGTGATGCTTTTGGTGACCATAGAGACTCCATTTAAATACCCCCAGCTCCCTTGAGCTAGTTTCTCCTAAGAAAGGAATAATACGTTTAAAAGAAGGAATGCTGGAGAGGCGTTTACTCCAACTAAATATATTGTAGTGGCATAGCTTAGATTCCTTACCAGAAGCAGAAAATGCATAGTATAGGACCAAAAGAGGGCTATAATTTTTTTTTGGAACATCGCATTCTTTCTTCTCCCTAAGACGCATAGATAGATATAATTATATGATTGGAAAATTAGACCCAAGTGGCGAGTTTAGAGGAACTGGGGCTGGTTAAACTAGAGGCGAGAGTGAGGGTAGCAATGATGGTCTGAAGCAGCTGCTGTGCGTTTCCTGGAGGACCCACGGGGAGGGGGAGAGCTACTACACAAGCTTCGCAGAGGGGCTTAGGCAGGGGTCAGTGTTTGAATTGGACACTCTCGTGTCTGTGGTCTCTTTTAAGTTTGGGTGTGCAAGGCCAATATGAACAGTTTTCTTTCTTTCAAGTCCGTGGTTAGGGCAAACTGTCCCCCGGGGGAATGTCGGTGCCTTAGTTGATAGCTTTGTGTTTCCGGAAGCCTGGCTTCCAATAAAGGTGTTTAATTGGGAGAAGTGGAATGGTACATTCTTGCTTTCCAATTAAGAACAAGGCTTCATTACAACAAATAAGGCCAGCACAATCCAATACTATTAACTTTGTATTTAAATAAGAGTGTAATTTTAAAGGTTAAAGAAATGTGAAAATAAGCACTAATCTCCATTTAAAGTTCTTAATAATGGTTTAATTGAACTCTGTTAATTTTCTCCTCCAAGATTAAATAGAACTAGCGCATTCTTAGTCCTTCGGCTGTGTGTGTGTGTGTGTGTGTGTGTGTGTGTGTGTGTGTGTGTGTACATGGTTTACACATTTTGGGATTTCAGGACAGCTAACCCTCAAAAGCCCTGCAGGTGAATTTTCACATAGACCAAGACGCTCCATTTCCACCACAAGCTACCTTGTACCTTTTGTATCCTCCACCCCTCCCTTTCCCCTGACTTTCCAGCCATAAGCTTACGCAGAAAGACCCCTTTTCCCGATCATGGGGAGTGTGCACACCAGCTGTGTGAACCCCGTGACACTCTCACCGCCCCCAAGTCAGATGGGAGTCATTTTCTCTGGACCTGACCAGTACTCTGACTTTATCTCTTTGAGGCCATCTCCCCCTGACCCCTGCCATCTGGTGTTTGCTAGTAATTTGCATTCGGCCCTTAAGTTTTGCTCATTAAACACCCTCCTTGGCAGCTCTGTGGCTCCCCTGCAACTTTTACAGCTTGGCTTTGGGTACAGGCTGCTTCCAACAGAGCCTGAAGGTACAAAATCTCAGTGAGATCAGAATGTTAAAAAAAAAAAAAAAAAAAAAGAAAGAAAAGAAAACGAATTAGAAAAGAAGGTCATAAGATTGTCCTGTAGATTTAAAGTGATTTGTCCACAGTCTTAGTGGGGATGTGGGATCATATTCTTTGAAGTTTTATTTTCTAGTAATATTTGTAAGGGTGCTTTAAAAAAATACATTCCAAGAAGTATAAAGAAAACAAAAAGGTGACCCATAATTTCACCGTTCAAATAGTCCCTACTGGTTTTTTTAAATGGAAAATATGTACATGGTTACAAAATTCAAACTACTTTGGGAATGATAAAAGATGAAAATCAAAAGACTTTGTACATGGACACTCATACATTTACATAGAAGGATAATAAAGCACAAGAAGTTCTGTTGGCTAATTTTTCACATAATGTGCCTGGGAGATAGTTTGATATCAGCTCATAAAGGTTTCCTGCATTTTTTGTATCCTCTGCAAAGTAGTCTGTCTTACGGACATTTGATAATTTATTTAACCAGTCTGCTGTTGAGGCAGGCTTTGCTTGTTTCTAATTTTTTACTGCAAAGAGTCTGCAGCGGACATCCTTGTACCTACATCCCAGGAAATTCTCGTATGTATATCTGTTGAATAAATTAATCCAAGTAGTAGGATTACTGGAACAAAGTCAATATGTATTTTAAATTTGATACGCAGTGCCATATTGTCCCTAAGAAAGGTTGCACAAATTTACACTCCCACCAAGAGTGTGGGAGAGCCATTTGCCACATAGACTCACCAGTTTTTTTTTTTTTAATTTTTGATCCATTTGGAAGTTATTTTGGAACTTGGGTGTTTTTCCCCAAAAGCAAAGGCAATTGCCTCAACACCAGTTATCAAAGGATCCCTACAGATCTATTTTCCCTGTAGATCTGAAATGCTGTCTTCATTGTATCTTTTGCTGATGCCCCCCTACAAATTTACAGGTGAGCTCCATCCTCCTGTAGCAGCCACCTGCCTACTGACAGTCCTACTTGGGTGTCTGATAGGTGTCTCAAGTGATGGATGGATATGACAGTAGAGTCCTTGATTTACTGCCCCATGGCCCCTGCTCATCTTCTCTTTCTTGATTGATGGTGCCATCATCTACCCAGTTACTTTGACCAAAGCAATGGGAGTCATCCTGGATTCCTTTCTTTTTCTCCACTTCTAAGCCATCAGTATACTGGCACTGTGTTAAAGCCATATTTCAAACCAGACCACTTGTCACCATTCCTGTCACTTCTACCTCTTTTATCCCAACATCACCTCTTGGGTAGACCATTGCAAACTGGAAGTGCATTTCCAGAATATTCTTGTTGGTATAGAACCCTCTGTCTACATAGTAGCTAGTTTTTTTTTTTTTAAATGCTAAACAGATACATCGCTCTGCAAACTAAAACCCTTTAAAGTGTTTTCCATCTCAATTAGAATAGAATTCAGAGTCCTCACCAGCCACTGCAAGGTTTATATAATCTAGCCCCTGCCTATCTTCCTGGCCTCTTCTCTGTTACCCACAACCTGCTTTTTGTTTCATGATGTGTGAACTCATTTCAACCTTAGGGTCTTGCTCTTGCCTCTTCCTTTGCCTAGAATGCTTTTCCCTTGTCCTAGATCATCTGTGTTATGCTAGTTTTTAGGTCTCAACTCATGTCACCCCCGTTGCCCTTTATCTCATTGTCTTGCTTTATTTTCTCTAAAACACTTAGCACTATGTAGATGTTCTTATTTATTTACTTATTTAAAGGTAGAATCTTTGTCTGTTTTGCTTGGTGCCAATTATTCAACACGTTGAATAGTGCCTGGCACCTAGCAGGCACTGGAGCCTATTTCTGGAATTTCATGTTGCACCATTGCCCTCTCTGTTTGTTCTCCATTACTAAATTCCTTTCATTATTGTAGCTTTATAAGTTTCAATGCTTGTAAGAGCAGGCGTTCTCTGCCCTACCCGCTTGACCCCCTTCTCTTTCCTAATTTTGCTGGCTATTATGGTTATTTTTCCAGAGGAGCTTTCTAAAAATACTCCTTGTTGGTATTTTAATTGGGTTTACATTGAGTTTATAGATTAATTTGAAGTAAAAAAAAATCATCGAACCTTTTTATTTAAAAGCAAGCTAGACTTTTCTCTTAACATTTTCTTCCAGTTCATCAACAGGTTTTTTAAAAGAACTTTGTAATATGGAAAACTGAGAACATACACAAAAGTTGTGAAAAGAGTAAAATGAACCTTCTTGTATCTATCACACAGCTTCTACACCATCAGCCCATGCTGCCTCGTCCACATGCATACCCACTACCCTTCGTATTTATTTTATTATTATTATTTTTTGAGACAAGTCTTACTCTGTCGCCCAGGCTGGAGTGCAATGGTGTTTTCTCAGCTCACTGCAACCTCTGCCTCCTGGGCTGAAGCATTCCTCCGACCTTAGCCTTCTGAGTAGCTGGGACTTCAGATGTGCACCACCATGCCTGGCTAATTTTTGTATTTTTTGTAGAGACGGGGTTTCACCATGTTGCCAAGGCTGGTCTCAAACTCCTGGGATCAAGCAATCCACCTGCCTTGGCTTCCCACAGTGGGATTACAGGTGTGAGTCACCGCACCTAGCCCATATTATTTTCAAACAAATCCCAGACATCGTCATTTATCTGTCAGTGTTTTTACTATGTATTTATGAAAGATGAAGACTTTTAAAAAATAGCCATAAGGTCAGGCGCAGTGGCTCACACCTGTAATCCCAGCACTTTGGGAGGCCAAGGTGGGCGGATCACAGGTCAGGAGTTCGAGATCAGCCTGGCCAACATGGTGAAACCCCGTCTCTAATAAAAATACAAAAATCAGCCAGGTATGGTCCCAGCTACCCTACTACCCTACCCTACTACCCAGGTAGTAGTCCCAGCTACTCGGCAGGCTGAGGCAGGAGAATCACTTGAACCTGGGAGGCAGAGGTTGCAGTGAGCCGAGATTGTGCCACTGTACTCTAGCCTGGGCGACAGAGTGAGTCTCCGTCTCAAAAAAAAAAATAGCCATAATACCTTTATAATACAAAAATTTCATATTTCTTCATTGATAGTTTTTAAGTTATTTTCTAATAGGTTAGGCATGTTTCTTATTGAATAGCTATATACATATTTTAATACATAAAAAAAGTTTTCTTTTTTTTTTCTTTCTGAGACGGAGTCTTACTCTGTTGCCCAGGCTGGAGTGCAATGGCGTGATCTTGGCTCACTGCAACCTCCACCTCCAGGTTCAAGCGATTCTCCTGCCACAGCCTTCCAGGTAGCTGGGATTAAAGGCACCCACCACCACACCTGGCTAAATTTTTTTGTATTTTTAGTAGAGACAGGGTTTCGCCATGTTGGCCAGGCTAGTCTTGAGCTCCTGACCTCTAGTCATCCGCCTGCCTCGGCCTCCCAAAGTGCTGGGATTACAGGCGTGAGCCACCGTGCCTGGCCAATATATATATATTTTACCGAATATCCATATATCAAAGTTTTGTTGTATCTATGTATCAAATCTTTTACAATCTTTTTAGTTTCTATTGAAAATAGGGATATGGTTTTCCATTACATTTTTCAAACTTATTTTTGCATATATTACAATGAACTGTTTTCATATGTTAATTTCATAATCTGCTACCTTATTGAATTGTCTTTGTTTCTAGACTTTCCTAGGCTTTTCATACCTCTTTGGAGGGTTCTGGAACAAGTTTGGCAAGTGCCTAACCACTCGGAATCTCTGCTCACCTGCCATGCGTGCAGGGCTGTGGAGTTGGTGCTGTGAGCCTAAGGAGGACCCCAACGAGGCTGTTAGAGATACCAGAGGGAATTTTATTCATCTGGGGTGGGACATAAAAAGAGGCAAAATGATACACTCATAGATGTAAAAAAGTTCATCCGTAAATCCAAGCTACATAAACAAGTTTCCAGAAAGAATTTCAGAGTATGGGAGTGTTCATACCAAAGTCAGGTTAATCGGTAAAGGCTCCCAGGAGCTGATGGACCAAGTCTGGCAGAGAAATGCAAGAGTGTATATGAGTCCACTCAGGTTTCCATAACAAAACACATTTCTGCCAAGTTCTCTGCCACTTTATTATCTATTTTTTTAAAATAAACCCATAGTACCTAAAAAATTACAGATGCACTTTGCCATGTTATGACAAACATGGCCTTTCCTCCAGTTTCCAGTAACATAGTTCTGATTTCTGTCTCAGACCTCAC
The DNA here is from genome assembly GCF_029281585.2 of Gorilla gorilla gorilla. Lineage (NCBI taxonomy): Eukaryota > Metazoa > Chordata > Mammalia > Primates > Hominidae > Gorilla > Gorilla gorilla. The sequence continues at coordinate 77,294,229 of NC_073243.2, forward strand.
CAGAATGATATTTAACATCCATATTGATGTTATTCAGTTTATGTCGATCTAGGCTTTTTCTGGCATGCACCTCCAAACTCTTCTAGCCTCTGCCCATTACTACCCAGCTCCAAAACTGCTTCCATATGTTTTGGTATCTGTTACAGCAGCACCCCACTTCTTGGTACCAAAATCTATATTGATTTGTTATGCCATAACAAAATACCATAGACTGGGTGTCTTAAATAACAGAAAAGTATTTTATCATAGTTCTGGAGGCTGGACATCTGAGATCAGTGTGCCAACACAGCCGGGTTCTAGCGAGGGCCTTCTCGGCTTGCCACCTTCTCTTCTCACTGTGTCCTCACGTGGCAGAGAGAGCGCGCTGATGTCTCTTCTTCTTCCTATGAGGGCACTAGTTCTATTGGATCAGGGTCCCACTGTCATGACCTCATTTAACCTTAATCACCTTCTTCTTGTCCCTGCCTCCAGTGCAGTTACATGGTGGGTTAGGGCTTAAGCATATGAATTCCAGGGGACACAGTTCAGGCCATAGCAATATTTAACCTTGGAACACAATTTCCTATTGGAAATCCTCAGGGCCTGAGCTGTTTTAGAACTCAGCTTTTTTTGAATCTTTAGAAAGGTCAAGCAATATATATACTGTGTTACGTAACATATCCAGTGGGGTCTGGTGTAGCACCTCGCAAATAAATTAATATCTCAGCAGCCAAACGTGGAACTATTACAAGAGTAGGATAAATAAAGATGATAAATGGCCTCAGGGAGGTTGAGATCAGGCAAAGTTTTGCTGTCAGATGCCTTACAAAAGAAAAAAAAAAAAAACTCAGTTGTCAAAGCTTTTTGGATCTGGAGTTGCAGATAGAAACTGTGGACCTATGAAAGTAAAGGCCCTGGTGAGACTAACCAAGTCATCTGAGGAGGTCTTAAAGAGATAAATAGGGCTGGTCCACTTCTTTTCGGATTGGCTTCCATTGAATTAGTTGACCCAGGTTTTACAGTCTCCAGCTGTAAGTACGAAGAGCAAACCAGCACCTTAGGCTTCTTATTGCTCCTTATCATTCTTTCCCCCTCTGTGGCAAAACCCACGGGGTCAGGTGCTGAGCTTCCAACCCATTGTCCTACGAGGTGACTCAGGGTAGGTGACGGATGTAGTGCAGGCTGCACACACACGTGCGCACATGTGCACACACACGCATCCAGGTCCTGGGGTGCTGAGGGGGTTGCTCACCAGGCTGTCTTCTCACTCCAGAAAGCTGAGGAGAACCACCTTGGAGGTGCTGATTACCTCCTGCGTCCTCTCCCTTCCTTTTCTCCTCAATGAAGAGTGAATGAATATACTGCAGAGTTGACTTATTATTTGCTCTGCTTGAGAGCATTGGGTTTCCCCAAGCAGGGGGTAGTCAGCCAGGTCACAACAGGCCAAAACGACTCTTTTGGTTTTTGTTTCCTTTCCAGGCTCCCCTGGGGGTAATTAGCATTTCCCAAGCAGCAGCATCAAGGATGTTGCCCTGCATATGGAGGCTGGCCAAGAGCTGGGAGCTCAATGGCCTAGCATCTGTGGGATTCAGGATGGACTTGTCCAGACCCTATTTCCAGATGAAGCCACATGTATCCACAAGGTTTTTTGTTTTTTTGTTTTTTGGGCGGGGTTTTATTTAGATAGAGTTTCGCTCTTGTCACTCAGGCTGGAGGGCAGTGGAGTGATCTTGACTCACTACAACCTCCACCTCCTGGGTTCAGGCAGTTCTCCTGCCTCAGCCTCCTGAGTAGCTGGGATTACAGGCACTTGCCAGCATGCCTGGCTAATGTGTGTGTGTGTGTACATACATACATATATATACATATATATACATATCCACATATATACATATCCACATATATATACATATACACACATATATACATATACATATATATATATATATATATTTTTTTTTTTTTTTTAAGTCGAGACGGGGTTTCACCACATTGGCCAGGCTGGTCTCAAACTCCTGACCTCAGGAGATCTGCCTGCCTTGGCCTCCAAAGTGCTGAGATTACAGGTGTGAGCCACCACGCCCAGCCTGCCCACAAGGTATTGCTGTACGAGCAAAACTATGTGTTAAGTCAGCTAGCCCTTCATATATATGTGATATGTCTAATAAGTTAAGAATATTGGTGTTAGATTTAGTCCCTGAAGTTCCAGCCATTTGGTCTGGATTCTACTGAGGCTTGTCATGGCTGATTGTATCCTTAGAGTCCTGGGTGGAGCTAACCCTGACCTTTGAGATTCTCTTCTTTGTTCCCAGAGAGGGTTCAAGACTCTTCTCTGGTGCACTGCCCTCTGGGCCAGGGAAACTTCTGGAAGGTTATGATGTTCTCCTTGTGAATCCAGTTTCCCATAATTTCTGTTCAAAAAGAAGGCAAAAGTACTCTGATATTTTTCTGCTTTGATAGTCAATGCTGAAGGGTCTCTGGGTGGGGTCTTGGCTTCAAAGTCCTTCCTTAGGAAGGAGAAAGAGAAATTCCCATAGGCCCATGTGAGCTATCTGGCGCTGGCAAACTCATCAAAACCGCTACTTGGGTCATTTGAAACGGCGTGTCCTGTCCCCACAGTTACTCATTCCCTGACTTTTAGAAAGAGCCAAGTCTCAGAGACAAGTCTGGTAAAAAGATCATTTGGGATCAAAAGCAAGATCAACTCCTATGTGCAAATCCCTAAGGTGGTTGCAAATAAGGGAGACACTGTCAAAGTGCTTTTTGGTCTTCTACTTGGAGATAGCACCCATAGAGGGTTGCATTTCTTCTGGGTCCTAACCACCCTGGCCAATTCCTCACTAAACTTCGGTTTGCTCCTCTGTTAAGTGAAAACAACTTGTGGAGTTGTTGGACAGCCTTGCCAAGTGTCTGGTGCCTGGAATGTGCTGTGCATGCTCAGGATGTGCTTAGGAAGGGCCATGGCAGATGACGAGGATGATGGTCAGGATGGTGTCCCGGGCATTTGTGTCCTGGAGCTGCAATGACAAATTTCCATAAACTGGGCGACTTCAACCAACAGACATCTGTTTCCCAGTTCTGGAGGCCCAAAGTCCAAAATAAAAGCTTTGGCAGAGACACGCTGCCTCTGAGACTCTGTCTTTGCATCTTCCAGCTCTGGTGGCCATACCTGTTCCTTAGCTGTGGCCAGATCACTCTAGTGTCTGCCTCTGCGGCCATGTTGCACCTCCTCTTCTCTGTATCTTCTCCTCTTTGTATCTCCATGTATCCTCCCTCTGCCTGTCTCCTAAGAATCCGTGTCATTCATTGCATTTAGGGCCCGCCTGGATAATCCAGGATAAGCACCTCCTTTCAAGATTCTGAAGCACATTTGCAAAAACTTTTTCCAAATAATGTAACATTCACAGGTTCCGGGAATTAAGATGCAAACATATCTTTTTGGGGGGCCACTGTCCAGCCCACTACACTCAGTGAATGCTACCCATGATGATGATGATGATGACCATGATGCCAGTGCCAATACCAACACAAAGCAGTAAAAAGTACGGGCGAGTCTAGCAGGAGTGTAGGGCATGGACAGCAGTGGCACCACAGAGGAGCCTAGGCTCTGGCCTTGTGTCCAGAATTGGTGGGTTCTTGGTCTCACTGACTTCACGAATGAAGCCGTGGACCCTCATGGTGAGTGTTACAGTTCTTAAAGTTGGTGTGTCCGGAGTTTGTTCCTTCTGACGTTCGGATGCATTCGGAGTTTCTTCCTTCTGGTGGGTTCGTGGTCTCGCTGGCTCAGGGGTGAAGCTGCAGACCTTCGCGGTGAGTGTTAACAGCTCTTAAGGCGGCGCGTCTGGAGTTGTTCGTTCCTCCCGGTGGGCTTGTGGTCTCGCTGGCTTCAGGAGTGAAGCTGCAGACCTTGGCGGGGAGTGTTACAGCTCATAAAGGCAGTGTGGACCCAAAGAGTGAGCAGTAGCAAGATTCATTGCAAAGAGCGAAAGAACAAAGCTCCCATAGTGTGGAAGGGGACCCGAGCAGGTTGCCACTGCTGGCTGGGGCAGCCTGCTTTTATTCTCTTATCTGGCCCCACCTGCTTTTATTCTCTTATCTGGCCCCTGCTGATTGGTAGAGCCCGGTGGTCTGTTTTGACAGGGCGCTGATTGGTGCATTTACAATCCCTGAGCTAGACACAAAGGTTCTCCACGTCCCCATCAGATTAGCTAGATACAGAGTGTTGACACAAAGGTTCTCCAAGGCCCCACCAGAGTACTAGATAGGGAATGTCGATTGGTGCATTCACAAACCCTGAGCTAGACACAGGGTGCTGATTGGTGTGTTTACAAACCTTGAGCTAGATACAGAGTGCTGATTGGTGTATTTACAATCCCTTAGCTAGACATAAAGGTTCTCCACGTCCCCACCAGACTCAGGAGCCCAGATGGCTTCACCCAGTGGATCCCACACCGGGGCTGCAGGTGGAGCTGCCTGCCAGTCCTGTGCCCTGCGCCCGCATTCCTCAGCCCTTGGGTGGTCGATGGGACTGGGCGCAGTGGAGCAGGGGGTGGCGCTCATCGGGGAGGCTCGGGTGGCATAGGAGCCCACGGAGTGGAGGGAAGGCTCAGGCACGCCGGGCTGCAGGTCCCGAGCCCTGCTCGCGGGAAGGCAGCTAAGGCCCAGCGAGAAATTGAGCACAGCAGCTGTTGGCCCAGGTGCTAAGTCCCTCACTGCCCGGGGCCGGTGGGGCCTGCCGGGCGAGTGCAGGGTCCGCGGAGCCTACACCCACCCGGAACTCGTGCTGGCCCGCAAGCACCGGGCGCAGCCCCGGTTCCCGCCCGCGCCTCTCCCTCCAAACCTCCCTGAAAGCTGAGGGAGCCAGCTCCGGCCTTGGCCAGCCCAGAAAGGGGCTCCCACAGTGCAGCTGCGGGCTGAAGGGCTCCTCAAGTGCCGCCAAAGTGGGAGCCCAGGCAGAGGAGGTGCCGAGAGCGAGCGAGGGCTGTGAGGGCTGCCAGCAGGCTGTCACCTCTCAGCCTGACTCATTTTCCAACCCTTCCCTTGCCTTCTGGACAGTCCCCTGCTTCCCTAGCTCTGACAATCTCATGACCTTCTGTCTCCAGCATTGTCAGGCCCTTGGGCCAGCTCACGGCAGCCAGGACACAGAGGCATTGTGCCATTCCTAGACCAGCTGAGGGATGTGGACAGTGTGAGGGCTCAAGCATGATGATATTTCCAACAGGCCTTCTTGTACATGCAGGACAGGCCAGCGCCCGTTGCCAGCACCTAAGAGGAGCTGTGATGCAGCTCATGATCCAGTGATCGCATCCAACTGGCTGCCGGCTGCTGTCCAGGCCTCCGGGAGGACCCGCAGCCTCTGTCCGGGTCAGGGGAATCGGCGTCTTTCCCAGACCACAATGAGGGCCGGCGTTCCTGCTCAGCTGTGAATGCTGCTGTTGTTATGGCTGCTGCTTGGCTTAGGTTAAGCGGCTTGTTTGTTTTCTAACTTCAGGCTGGGAAGAGGGAGCGTTTGGATCTGGCAAGGACCTTGGTGTGCAAAGTGAAGTCCCTGATTGGAAGGACGCAGCCTGGCAGGGGCCTGCTGCGCTGCTCATGATTGGATGTGAGGTTTCTGGGGCCTCTGCAAGCTGGGAGCTAAGAGTGGTGAAGAGTCTGGGTGTGGGGGCGGGAGGACAGGGAAAAGAGGACAGTCTGGGGGTGGGGGCAGGAGGATAGTGGGAAAGCACTTTTTTTTTTTTTTTTGAGACGGAGTCTCACTCTGTTGCCCAGGCTGAAGTGCAGTGGTACGATCTCGGCTCACTGCAACCTCCGCCTCCCGGATTTAAGCAATTCTTCAGTCTTAGCCTCCCGAGTAGCTGGGACTACAGGTGTGCACCACCACGCCTGGCTAATTTCTGTATTTTTAGTAAAGACGGGGTGTCATCATATTGGCCAGGCTGGTCTAGAACTCCTGACCTCGTGATCTGCCCACCTCGGCCTCCCAAAGTGCTGGGATTATAGGCGTGAGCTACCGCGCCTGGCCGAAAAGCACTTTTTTTTTTCTGTCTCCTTCAGTGATGAAGCTTTGGGGCTGTACAGTCTCCTGTCATCCCCAGCAGGGAGCTCAGAGTCAAGCCCAAAGTGTCTGTGTGCACTAGTGGCTTCCAGAGATCAGCTTGAAGCCAGGAGTTACTTTGTTAGCAAAGTTTAGATGTAACTGGGAGGAAATTGCTCTCCAGTTCGCTGGCATATTCCCCATATGTAGTTAATGAAGGGACCGTCAGTCTCTATTCAGGAGCTGGGAGACTTGGATTCTAGTGCCAGCTCTGCCCTTATGGTCAGAAAACTTTGAAGAAGTTGCTTAAATGCTGAATTTCAGATTCCTCACCTGGAAAATGAGACATGAGAGAACTAACTCCTTCCTGCTTCCCAGGCTGAGGAGGAGCAAAAGGGATTTCATATGTCAAAGCCCTTTTTGAAATGGATCATCATTAACTGTGTCATAACTGCCCAGGATTGAATATTGTTTTTAAAGAAAATGGTAGAATGTACACCACTCCTAAATAAAATGCTTCGTAATCATGTTAGCATTTAGAATGTCAGGAACAAAACAGTGCTTGTAGGCCGGGTGCGGTGGCAATCCCAGCACTTTGGGAGGCCGTGGTGGGCGGATCACTTGAGGCCAGGAGTTCCAAGACCAGCCTGGCCAACATGGTGAAACCCCATCTCTACTAAAAATACAAAAATTAGCCAGGCGTGGTGGCCAGTGCCTGTAATCCCAGCTACTTGGGAGGCTGAGGTGGGAGAATCATTTGAACCCAAGAGGCGGAGGTTGCAGTGAGCCAAGATTGCGTCACTGCACTGTAGCCTGGGCAACAGAGTGAGACTCCATCTCAAAAAACAAACAAACAAACAAACAAACAAAAAACAATGCTTGTAGAATGTTAAAAGCTGGAAACAACCACAGGTTTGGCTGTCTTCAGCCATAGGGTGTCTTGGCTTTACATGAGCTCTTTGTGGGTAGTGATTGCATCTCTACATTTTCTCGTGTTTTTGAATCCACACTACCTGGTATGTAGGAGACGCTTCATGAGATGCTGAAGCCTCAGCACCTGTGAGGAAGGAGGCCTTGGAGAGGAAATGGGACTGGGCACTCCAGGTATGCACTGTGGCTGCGTCTTTCCCCAAACACACTCTGTCCTTCCAGTCCCTATACAGGCTGGGCCTTGGCCTAGATTGCCTTTACAATAAATGCCTTTTTTTTTTTTTTTTTTTGCATATGTTACATCCTGGATTTTATTTTATTTAATTTATTTATTTATTTTTTTTTTTGTGAAAGCAAGTTTATTAAGAAAGTAAAGGAATAGGCTGGGTGCAGTGGCTCACGCCTGTAATCCCAGCACTTTGTGAGGCCAAGGCGGGTGGATCACCTGAGATTAAGACTTCGAGACCAGCCTGACCAATATGGTGACACCTCGTCTCTACTGAAAATACAAAAATTAGCCAGGCGTGGTGGCGTGTGCCTATAATCTCAGCTACTCAGGAGGCTGCGGCAGGAGAATTGCTTGAACCCAGGAGGCGGAGGTTGCAGTGAGCCGAGATCGCACCACTGCACTCCAGCCTGGATGACAGAGCGAGACTCCGTCTCCAAATAAAAAAGAAAAAAAAAAAAGAAAGAAAGTAAAGGAATAAAGAACGGCTACTCCATAGGCAGAGCAGCCCATCCTGCTGATTCTTCCAAGTCCACCTGGAATACTGTGTCTTCAGAGAAACATTTTGGTCTGCCCGTTCCTGGGTGCCCCTGGCTCAGGGCTGCTGAGGAGATCTAGATTTTGGGGGCTGCCAAAACCTCAGTCATCAAAGTCAATGATATTTTGATGCCACATTTCAAAAAATAAAAATTAATGCCAGAAAATCTAGGTTGAACTGAATATTTACGTTTGAAATCAAGACAGAATCTGACCTCACACTTGTACAGCTCAGTTTCACTTACTTCAGTGTAATCCCAGTCCTGTTCTCAAATCCAGTTTTTATTGAAAATATTGACAGTTTGTTCATCATGCATTTTTGTACTAACTTGGATTTTGTCAAAAGCTGCATTGAAATATGAGTTGTCCTGAAGACTGAGTTTTCTGATGCTCCTGAAATTTTGTGCCCAAGGCCCTCTCAGCTCCCTTCTTGGTGCACACCACCTTAGGGGCTGGCTTGTTTATAGGGCGTCCTTCCGCTGCACCATGAACCCCCAGGCAGGGGCAGCCTCTTTTTATTTGGGTGTAATAAAGATCTGATTGGGTCTCCTTGGTCAGCCTTTGTTCTCACCTGCCTTCTATCTTGAGAGCAGAATGTAGCACTTCCATGGTTCCTACCCAGTTCAACTTCAGAAGCCTTTGGGGAAGGGTGTCTGTTTTTCTGAAGACATGGCAAGGGAGACAGAGGTGCATAACATCTTCAAAATTCTACCTTAGGCATCTTTTGATTCTCTTCCCCAAAGTTCTCCTCTTTTGCCAGCTGTCTTATCTTTTTTTCACCCTTCTCTATTTCCATAGCCTCTTTAAGACTTCCAGCATTCCAGTGCCCCCCTCAGCTTGTACACCCACTGAGCAAAACAAATGCCCCACCACTATTACTCCTTAAGATTTCCTCGAGCATTGGTGGTGATGGGAATAGTGAGAGAAAGATCCCAGTTAATCATACAGCATGTGGATGGGATGTAACATCTGCACCTAGAGGGGTTCAATCAGTGACTGATGAATGAATGAATGAGTGAGCGAATGAATTAAACAACAAAGTCTGGGTGCAGGAAAGGGGGTTTTACTATGGGAGGAGTTCTTCCACACCTTTTTTTGTTTTGAGAGATAGGGTCTCACTCTGTCCCTCAGGTTGTAGTGCAGTGGCACAATCATAGCTTACTGCAGCCTCAGACTCCTGGCTCAAGCAATTCTCCTGCTTCAGCCTCTTCAGCTGGGACTACAGGCACACACCACCACACTCAGCTAATGGTTTGTTTGTTTTGTAGAGATGGAGGTAGAGGTCTCACGCTATTGCCAGGCTGATCTCAAACTCCTGGCCTCAAGTGATCTACAAGGCTTGGCCTCCCAAAGTGTTGGGATTACGGTGTGAGCCACTGTGCCTGGCCACCTCTCCTTAATTGAGCTGAAAATACCCTTCACAAGAGACTTGAGGGGCTTTGGCAAGTTGCAATGGTTCTCTCCCTTGCTGTCTTTCGAAAAGGATACATTTCCCTAGAAACCTGTCCTTTGGCCACACAGTGAAGTCTCTTAGCCTCAACCCCTTTCTCCTCTTTACAATTTCCAACTCTAGGCTCTTCTCCCCTACAAGCACTGACCAATAGGGACAGCTTTAGGTACCCTGAATGAGCCTCCATCCTATGTTGGAGAGACAGTCATCGTTCAGTTCACCTCTCAAAGGCTTTAGTGGTTCTGCTTGTTCATCTGAAGGTTCCAGGGTCATTGCAGCCTCCTTGAATCCCAGGCCACAGAGTTCTGAGTTTCCACTGCCAGAGATTTCAGAACAGGATGGGATGTTACAATTTGATTGTGCTCATAGGGGCATAACTCGCCTGGGGGCCAGCCTGCTCTCAGCCTGAGAAAGGCCAGAGAAACTGGTCCTTTATTAAGTATAATATGGGCCTTATGCCTGTTTTCAGACCATAGAAGCATTCACTGTAGAAAGTTTAGAAAATAGGAAAGAACACAGCTGGGTATGGTGGCTCACACCTGTAATCCCAGGACTTTGGGAGGCCAAGGTGGGTGGATCACCAGAGGTCAGGAGTTTGAGACCAGCCTGGCCAACATGGTGAAACCCCGTCTCTACTAAAAATACAAAAATTAGCCAGGCATGGTGGCGGGCACCTGTAATTCCAGCTACTCAGAAGGCTGAGGCATGAGAATCGCTTGAACCCTGGAAGCAGAGGTTGCAGTCAGCTGAGATCACGCCACTGCACTCTAGCCTGGGTGACAGAGTGAGACTCCATCTCCAAATAAAAAAGAAAAAGAAAAAGAAAATCGGAAAGAACATAAAGAAGATTTAAAAATCACCTGGAATCTTGCCCCCGGAGATAACCACTTACTGTTGACATGTCCTCATGTTCTCTTTTAGACTTTCTTCTGTGTCTCTTTGCAGAAAATAGTGATTTCCAAAGTGAGGAGGAGCCTACTGCCCAATCTGTTCCTCTGGCCCTGAACCAGCAGGGCAGGGGCAGAGGACATTGGCACGAAGCCCCTCCAGCTGCTCCATGGTACCAGGAGACCTCTGAGATTACTGTGCTCAATAATACAACCTCCCTTCAAGCCAAGAAGCCACAAGACCGTTGGGTCTGGTTGGGATGCCCTGGCAGTGGCTGAGTGCCTCTGGGCTGCAGTCCAGAAAGCAAGTCTCTGCCTCCTTCCTTATTTCTTTATTATTATTATTATTATTATCATTTTTTATCATTTTTTTTGAGACGGAGTCTCTCTCTGTCACCAGGCTGGAGTGCAGTGGCGCGATCTTGGCTCACTGCAACCTTCATCTCCCAGGTTCAAGCGATTCTCCTGCCTCAGCCTCCCAAGTAGCTGGGACTACAGGTGCGTGCCACCGCACCCAGCTAATTTTTTTTGTATTTTTTAGTAGAGATGGGGTTTCACCATGTTGGCCAGGATGGTCTCGATCTCTTGACCTCATGATCCGCCCACCTCGGCCTCCCAAAGTGCTGGGATTACAGGCGTGAGCCACCGCACCCGGCCTTCTCTTTTTCAATATTGCCAGAACAGAGGCAAAACCTAATAAAATTCGTATTCACAGTGCACTCATGCAGCTCCTGCTGGGTGAGATTCAATCTAAGAAATAAGGAAGGGGCCGGGTGCGGTGGCTCACGCCTGTAATCTCAGCACTTTGGGAGGCTGAGGCAGGATCATGAGGTCAAGAGATCGAGACCATCCTGGTTAACACGGTGAAACCCCATCTCTACTAAAAAATACAATAAAAATTAGCCGGGCATGGTGGCGGGCGCCTGTAGTCCCAGCTACTCGGGAGGCTGAGGCAGGAGAATGGCGGGAACCCAGGAGGCGGAGCTTGTAGTGAGCCGAGATTGTGCCACTGCACTCCAGCCTGGGCAACAGAGCGAGACTCTGTCTCAAAAAAACAAAAAAAGAAAAAGAGAAGGCTGGGTGGAACCAGCGCTGAATGTCCGCAAAGTGCTAAATGTTTTACATACATCATTCCATTTACTCCTCATCACAATATCGTGATGTGTGTTATTATTTTCCTTATATTATAAATGAGGACGCCAAGGCCCAGGAATTAAGTAGGTGGCCCCAAGGTTACATGAGAAAGTACCTGCACAAGGAAGTACCTGCAGATTCGGGCGGCAGCCTGAGGTCATCTGCCTTCAGAGCCACCTGGTTTGTGACCCCATCCATCTTCCTGCTGTGGTTTGTGGCAGGGCTGGAATGGCAGGCAGAGGATGTGTCTTTGCCTGGAGTATTTTCTATTCCCTCAGCAGTGGAGAAGATCTGACCCTGGCCATGAACCTGCTTTGGGGTTTGGTATTGTTGTGTGTGGACAAGGCTGCTGGTTTTCCTCCATTTGTTAAACAGATATTTGTAATACGCTGCAAGCCCTGGGCTGCCATTAGGGATAGGGAGTCTAGTATTTGTGAAGACCCTGTCTTCACTGATTTTATAATCTGATAGGGAAGAAAGACACGTACCCAACCCATCCCGTTCATTGTGGTAAGTGCAGTGGTGCAGGGTACTGGGGCAGGGAAAAAGAGAAGCATCTAAATCAGAAAAATCTCAAGAAGGTGCTGGGCGAGGGGTGGGCTAAGGAATGGCTTCCCAGAGGAAGGAATTTTTGAGCTGAATGTTGAAGGCAGAGGCACGAAGCAGCACGGACTGTTCAGGAAAGTACCTGTGGTTCATTATGGCTAAAATTGAGGCTAGGAGTGAGAGGCAAAGACATGGTCTGGGGAGCTCAGAAGTGCCAGATTAGAAAGGAGGTTGAGGCCAGGCATGGTGGCTCATGCCTGTAATCCCAGCGCTTTGGGAGGCTGAAGCAGGTGGATCACTTGAGCCCAGGAGTTCGAGATCAGCCTGGGCAACATGGCAAAACCCCATCTCTAACTTATTTATTTGTTTTATTATTATTATTTTTTTGAGACAGAGTCTCATTCTGTCACCCAGACTGGAGTGTAGTGGTGTGATCTTGGCTCACTGCAATATCCACCTCCCGGGTTCAAGCAGTTCTCATGCCTCAGCCTCCCGAGTAGCTGGGATTCCAGGCGTACTACCACGCCTGGCTGGTTTTTTGTTTTTTTTTGTTTTTTTTTTTTTGGTATTTTAGTAGAGATAGGGTTTCACCATGTTGGCCAGGCTGGTCTCAAACTCCTGCGATTACAGGCATGAGCCACCGCACTTGGCCCTCTATTTTATTTAAAAAGAAAAGAAGAAAGGAGGTTGGGAGATTTAACTAAAGAGTCTGAATGCCACCCTGAAAGCTTGGGGAACCCTTGAAGAATCTTAAGGATCAGCTCTGTGAGTTAGAAGGACCACACTTTGGCTTCAAGAGTGGAGGCCAGCCTGGAGTGGGACAGATGGAGACAGGAGTCTGTTGCAGTGCACAGGTGATTTGGCTCGAATGAGAGCCAGGCAGAGGCCGTGGGAATGGACTGGGGGACACGAGATGTGAGAGAGATTGGGAGGAGGACACCATATGATGAGAAGGCAAGTTAGGCCTAGAGGGAATAGAAGAGGAAGAAAGCCAAGAAAATAATGCCTGATTTCGGGGCCAGGAGTGTATGGTGGGGCCTTTCAGGAGGCAGGAGGGAGGAGAGACAGAGGTGGAGGCTGAGGAGGAGGTGGGGTGAGGAAAGGGCTGGCCAGCAGTTGGTGGAGGATGAGCTTGGGACGCCTGTGTTAAAGAGATGGTTTCCAGTGGTTGATGAGGAGGTGGAGGTCTTTGCTTTCATCCCCTCTCCGTTTGTTCCCTTCCTATATCCCTGCTTCCTTTCTCCTCCACCCATGTCCTGCTTAGGTGGCCCCTGTCTCATCCTTGTGTGCAGTTTGTTCAGGCCAGGGTTGCCGCATTCCCTGCAAGGCCCTGCCTGCTAAGATCCCCAACATCCCGGTGAAAGAAAGTCTTATAGCCTTTCCCTTTTGCAGATACAGAAACTGAGGCATGGAAAAATGTTAAGCTGTTTGATAATAGTTTCCCGGTGAGGGAAGGGCGAAGCCATTACATGGCTGAGGAGGAAAAGGGAAGAAGGATAGGACATTTTAAGGTGACCAGCTCATCCTAGTTTGTCAGGACTGCCATGGCATTAGCATAGGAGGGTGCCACATCCCAGGAAACCTTTCAGACCTGGGTAGACCAGGAGACTTGGTGACCTTAGCTTGGGAGGGGAAAAAGAAGGGAGTTCTTCCAAATGTCAGGAGCTAGACGTCTCTGAGCCTGGGCTCCCATCTCCTGGGGGGCTGTCTTCTTCCCAGTCCCTCTGTCCATAGGACACAGTCATCAGCTGAAGGACAGGCTGCCTCTGGCTGTGCCCAAGGGGGGACAGGTGTGCTTCTAGTACTGGAGCCACTTGCCATCTGCCATCGAGTCTCCATTCTCCAGGGTTGAGCTGTTGTACAGACCCAGTGCTGAGCACACAGCGGATCCTCCATGAATATTTGTTCCATGGCTAAAACCTGAATTTTATATGGAAAGGGGGCAGGCCTGGAAAATATATATATATATATTTTTGAGACAGAGTCTCACTCTGTTACCCAGGCTGGGGTGCAGTAGCGCAGTCTCAGCCCACTGCAACCTCCACCTCCTGGGTTCAAGTGGTCCTCCCACCTCAGCCCCCTAAATAGCCGGGCTTCCATGCATGTGCCACCATGCCCAGCTAAATTTTTTGTATTTTTTGTAAAGACATGCCATGTTGCCCACGCTGGTCTTGAACTCCTGAACTCAATTGATCTACCCACCTCGGCCTCCCAAAGTGCTGGGATTACAGGTGTGAGCCACTGCGCCTGGCTGAGAAGTCCTTTTTCCTGACCTATTCAATGGGAGACGTCTAGCTATACACACAGGTGTCTTTTTGCTCACAATCCCTTCCACATCCTCAGACATGAAAGCCTTCTTCCTGTCTTATTTAGAAAACCCGCTGCCTGTTCTAATCCACTACCTCTAATCTCCCGAAGCCCCACACTGTGCATGGGGCGACCAGTCCCCGAGGCAGCTTTGATGCCACACATTTGCATCTGGGAACGCAACTCTGGTTTTCTCTCACATTCGGAAACCGTGGGGATAATGAGCAGATGTTTCTCTAATAACGAGAAGATGTGCAGGCGCCGACACATGAGAATAGTTTCCAGTCCGTAAGTTAATTAGCAAGCTGGGGAGCCCAGATAAATAGAGCTCTCTCTTTCCTTTCCTGGAATCTAAAATATCTGATCTGGAGGTTCCCTCCCTGCTTTCCCCTCCACCTCAGACATCAGGATTTGAGGGGAAACAATTAAATGCCTGATAATCTGTGTGCATGGAACTGGCTTCTAAGCAGCCACATGGCCTGTGTTCCTGAAGAAACTGCCGCTTGTAGATACACAGTCAGTTCTCAGTGATTTGCTGGCTGTCTCTCCATCCCCAACACCCCCAACCCTGGCTCATTTGTTCTTCATATTTACTTTCTCATGGGCTCATGGCAGCATTCTTGGGAGTAGAGAGGGGATGAGAGTTATGGAGTTTTATGTGCCAAGCCCTTTGTTAGTGGCATTTTTTTTCTTTGTCTCATATAATCTTTAAGCCATCCCATGAGGGAGGCATCATTGTTTTCCTTTGCTGTGCAGATGGCAAAACTAAGTCTTAGACAAGTTAAACTACTATAGCTGTTAAGCGGGGAAAGAGATTTAAAGCTGGGTTTGACATAGCAGGGCTCAAGTTCCCTACCTTAGGCCTTGGACCTGAGAGTTCAACCAGTCCGATTCTCCCTTTATTTTAAAGGTGCCCATACAATTCCCAAGGACACGCATTGATGATGATGGATCTAAGGGCAGAAGTCGGCCTTCCAGACCTCGGGTTCCACTTTGCCCACTCTGCGGTTCCTTCCCCCTACCCTGCCTTTAAAAAGTCTCCCCTACTGATCTTCTCTCTTTTCTTTGCAAAATGGTTAAGAATAGGAAAGGTTACTGTTTTCAAGCAGGTTCAACAGTCTCTAGAAGTCGGAGAGATAGCCCGAGATTATCTCGAAATTTCTTCCAGCCAGAAGACCCAGTGTTCCTTTGTAAAACATATAATACTCAGCATTTGAGACTCAGAGTCGAATGAGTGTGTTCCCTGGTTGATAGTATGTTTACTGACTATCAGTGGCTGTTGCTAACAGTCCTTTGAAACAAGAGACATGTGTTTTTAATAGAATTGCAAGTTTTATGCCTTGTTAAAAATACTGCCATGGCTGCTGGCTGGGGGAATCAGGGAGCTATGAATTCCATCTTCAGTGTGCTGGGGCAGGGGAGAGGGCCTGACTGAGGATGGCCTCTGCCCTCACATTTGCTTTCCTTCCTGTGGCCCTCCCTGTTTGCTCTTGGGAATGACCACTGGTCACCAGCTGGTCTTCTCAGCTCCACTCATACATAGAAGAGCACTGGGCTTCATGCTCTCTGAATGGGAAGAACAAAACACTTGTTTTTATTTTCAGAGAAGCTTTTGCCTTAATTGTAAAGAGCAGCCATTAGATTTTGTGGAAAGCCTGAATTACAGAGTGCTTTAGGGAAACCAACCCAAATGCCCATTGATGATAGACTGAATAAAGAAAATGTGGCAAATATACACCATAGAATACTGTGCAGCCATAAAAAAGAATGAGTTCATGCCCTTGGCAGGGACATGGATGAAGCTGGAAACCATCATTCTCAGCAAACTAACACAGGAACAGAAAACCAAACACCACATGTTCTCACTAATAAGTGGGAGTTAAACAATGAGAACACATGGACACAGGGAGGGGAACATCACACACCGGGACCTGTCGGGGGGTCGGGGGGAAGGGGAGGGAGAGCATTAGGACAAATACCTAACGCATGCGGGGCTTAAACCTAGATGACGGGTTGATGGGTGCAGCAAACCCATGGCACATGCATGCCGATGTAATAAACCTGCACGTTCTGCACATGTATCCCAGAACTTTAATTTAAAAAAGAGAAAGAAATGCGTCCCTCTGACTTAAGGGAATACTTTCTGCACGCTAGGACCTGGGGTAAAAGCCAGACCCCAAGCAGGATAACTGGTCATTCTCACATTGCCCAATGCAGCGCCTGTCCCCAAAGTGATGCCTAGAGGTCCTTATTTGACTTCAGCTTTCAACACAATATGTGTTCTTTTTTCCTGATTGTAAAAGAAATCACTGTATAAACATAAAGTAAATTTTCATAAATAATTTTACCCCCATAGATACTGCTCATTTCTTTCCTTTTTCTCTCTCTCTCTCTCCTCTCTCTCTCTCTCTTTCTCTCTCTCTCTCTCTTTCTTTCCTTTCTTCCCTTCCTTCCCTTCCTTCCCTTCCTTCCCTTCCTTCTTTCCTTCCTTTCTTTCTTTCTTGATCTTGCTGTATCACCCAGGCCGGAGTGCAGTGGCACGATCATAGATCATTGCAGCCTCAACCTTCTAGGCTCAAGCAGTCCTCCCTCCTTAGCCTCCTTGTTAGCTGGGACTACAGGAATGCACTGTCATGTCCAGCTAATTTTTGTATTTTTGGTAGAGACAGGGTTTCACCATGTTGCCTAGGCTGGTCTCAAACTATTGGGCTCAAGCGATCTGCCAACCTCAGCCTCCCAAAGTGCCAAGATTACAGACATGAGCCACTGCATCGGGCCAATACTGTTCATTTCTAAGACATTTCTTCTAAATCTTTTTTTCCTGTGTGTATGTATATATGTAAATAGAATGTCTGTAACACTGGAATCATAGTCTACATTTCATATACTGCCTTTCCCACAACAAACAGCACACTGTGTGTACCTTCTCATTTCAGTAAGGACCCTTCAAAATGTGTTTCTTTAAAATAATAAGTGCATCCATCCAGTGGACACGCCACAGTTGACTTAACTAGTGCTCTTTTCCTCAAATATTTTGACTGCAGATTTTTCCTATTGTAGAAAATACTGTAATATTCTTGCCCTTTGCTCTGAATTACATGAAATGTTTCTTTTGTTGGAACTATCATTGCCTTTTTCCCCATGCTAAATGATGAATGTGTTCTAGCAATGGAAATCAAATTCCCTTTTACATGCAGAACTCCCCTCACCTAAATTAAGAAAACTGGTATTGTTTGGCAAAGAGGGCCAGATCTTAAAAATAAAACAGAGAGTGAGAATCAAAGAGTGCACATTACTTCAGCTCTTACAGAAACCTGGATTATATTGTGCAAATTACGAATATTGGCTGGGCGCGGTGGCTCACGCTTATAATCCCAACACTTTGGAAGGCCTAGGTGGGCGGGTCATTTGAGGCCGGAAGTTCGAGACCAACCTGGCCAACGTGGTAAAACCCCGTCTCTACTAAAAATACAAAAATTAGCCAGGTGTGGTGGCATATGCCCGTAGTCCCAGCTACTTGGGAGGCTGAGGCAGGAGAATCAGTGGAACTCAGGAGGCGAAGGTTGCAGTGAGCTGAGACTGTGCCACTGCACTCCAGCCTGGGCGACAGAATGAGACTCCATCTCAAAAAATACATGTATACACACACACACACACACACACACACACACACACACACACTCACTCACTCACTCACTCCACTGGCTCTGTTCCCTCCAGAAGTTTACCGTCTACTCCCAAGGAAGCCTGATACACACACGGGAGAGAATTAGAGAATAATTTATGAAAGACAATAACAGGGTGTCAACATGCTGGATGAATTTGTACTAAGAAGATAGAAAACAAAGAGAAAATCTTTGCATTTTCTGGTGCCATTAAAGACTCCTAGAAAGAGATAGAATTTGAGGTTGGTCTTAAATATCTAGGATTTAAAAAGACAGAAAACTACCTTGTATTGAGCTCCTACAATGTGCTTGGTATTTTATACATATCATCTAATTTATTTCTTACAGTAACTCCATCTAATTATTGTTAAAGGCAATTAGACCCTTACAAAAAATATACAGTACCATAAGTTATAGATTTGTATAATAAAATAAGATTGGAAATACTGTCAAATACAATATGACTGAAATAGACACAGGACAACAAATATTTTAGAAATGGAAGAAATCAGGGCAAAGGGAAAGTATGAACAGGAAGAATAGGATAGGAAGAATGTAAACTCTATAAGAGGGGCCAGGCACAGTGGCTCACGCCTATAATCCCAGCACTTTGGGAGGCTGAGTTGGGTGGATCACCTGAGGTGAGGAGTTCAAGACCAGCCTGGCCAACATGGCGAAACCCTATCTCTATTGAAAAATACAAAATTTACCTGGGCGTGGTGGCGGGTGCCTGTAATCCCAGGTACTCAGGAGGCTGAGGCAGGGAGAACTGCTTGAACCTGGGAGGCGGAGGTTGCAGTGAGCCAAGATTACACCACTCACTGTACTTCATCCTGGGCCACAGAGCGAGATTCCATCTCAAAGTAACACCACCATCACCAAAAATCCTCTATAAGGGGAAGGATTATTTGCTGGTTTTATTCACTGATGGATCCCACACAACTGGATTAACGGCTGAACGTAGTAGGTATTCAATAAATATTTGTTGAATGAATGAATGAGGTGGCCTAGATGTTTGCTGTATGGTCCTGTGTACATTGCTAGTGGCCAGATGTAGTTTTGACTCTGAGCTTCCTTGTAGACAAAGCACATGGAGTAATAGGTTCAGCAAAGACCTCAGTTTACGAATAAGGAACAGGTTTAGCAGGCAGTGGGGACAGGTTTTGGCCAGGTTACATCTGGGAGAGATGGGGATCTATTGAAGGGGGCAGGACTGGTATGGGCAGTAGGGGCTGGTGCGCAGGGGAGGCAGAGAAGCACAGTTCAGCAGGTAGGCATGTGGTGAGTGGGGAGGAGCCTCTTGACTGGGGCCAGGAGCACAGTGAGCAGCTACCAGAGAGAGCCTGGGCAGAGTTATTTAAAAGCAAAAGCAGGCCGGATGCAGTGGCTCACACCTGTTATCCCAGCACTTTGGGAGGCTGAGGCGGGTGGATCACGAGGTCAGGAGATCGAGACCATCCTAGCCAACATGGTGAAACCCCGTCTCTATTAAAAATACAAAAATTAGCTGGGTGTGATGGCAGGCGCCTATAATCCCAGCTACTTGGGAGGCTGAGGCAGGAGAATCGCTTGAACCTGGGAGGTGGAGGTTGCAGTGAGCTGAGATCGTGCCACTGCACTGCAGCCTGGCAACAGAGCGAGATTCCATCTCAGAAAAAAAAAAAAAAGCAATCCTGTCATTTCCTTCCTAGACCTATAACCTCTGTTTTGAACTCAATTATACCTGCCCCTCCACAAATCCATGTGTTGAAGCCTTAACCCCCAGTGTGACCATGTTTGCAGGTAGGGCTTTTAAGGAGGTAATTAAAGTTAAATGAGATCTTAAGGGTGGGGCCCTCATCCAGTAAGACTGGTGTCCTTCAAGAAAACAAACACCACATGTTCTCACTCCTAGGTGGGAACTGAACAATAAGAACACCTGGACACAGGAAGGGGGATATCACTCACCGGGGCCTGTCATGGGGTGGGGGGAGGGGGGAGGGATAGCATTAGGAGATATACCTAATGTAAATGATGAGTTAATGGGTGCAGCACACCAACATGGCACATGTATACATATGTAACAAACCTGCACGTTGTGCACGTGTACCCTAGAACTTAAAGTATAATAAATAAATAAATTAGTTAATTTAAAAAATAAAAAATAAAAAAGGACTGGTGTCCTTATAAGAAGAGGTAGAGAAACCAGTGCTTGCTCTCTTTCTGCTCACGCACAGAAGAAAGGCACAGCAGGAAGTGACAAGCCAGGAGGAGCGGCCTCACCAGAAGCTAGCCCTGGCAGCACCTTTATCTCGGACTTTAAGCCTTCAGGACTATGGAGGAAGTAAATTTCTGCAACAAGTCACCCAGTCTGCAGTATTTCATTATGGCTAATATGAGTAATACAGTCTGTATAGAAAGATAGAGCCACACCCACGTGGAGCTACTGCAAAAGTGAACTTGCTTTTTTTTATCGGGGCCTCACTCTGTTGCCCAGGCTGCAGCACAGTGATGCAATCATACTTCACTGTAGCCTCAACTCCTGTGTTCAAGCGATCCTCCTGTCTCAGCCTCCTGAGTAGCTGAGACTACAGGCACCCACCACCATGACCAGGTAATTTTTGTATTATTTTTACAGACAAGAGTTTCCCTATGTTGCCCAGGCTGGTCTCGAACTCCTGGCCTCAAGTGATCCTTCCGCCTCAGCCTCTCAAAATGCTGGGATTACAAGCATGAGCCACCATGCCCAGCCAGGATGTTCAGTTTTAGAAGAGACTTGAAACAACCAATTCTGAGATGCTCCTTTTCTGTCCCAAAATATATGAGAGCTGTCTTACTCCCACCTTGATAGTAACAGCAGCTCCCGGGCCCTCATTCTCAAGAGATACATAACAATACTAGGTTGGGGGAGGCAGGAAGGGCATACCCATGTAGTTGAACCAATCAAGTCCAGTCTCTTCAATTTTGGTCTGGCGTTTTTCACTGTATCTTTTGCAGCCTATTTATCTAAGTCCCTGGCCCTTTGTGGCCCTTCCCTGCCCGCCTCTGAGCACATATATGACTCACCCACAATTATAAATTAAAATTGTACATCACAGGAATAGATGGTGGGGGGACAGCAGTGGTCACTGCATACCCCTCATTTACAGCATCTGGTCCCAACCATAAATGGCCCATGGGAAACCAGTGTCCTAGAAGAGGGGCCACGTGGCAGGAGCCTGGCCGTTTGTTTTTCTTTAGCTGTCTTCTGGGCTTAAATTATGCTTATTCTTTTTCAACTGACTTCTGTAGCCCCCAAAGCTCTTTCTTTCTTTTTTCACTTTGCATCCACTGAAGATCCTCCAAAGGTCTCAGAGTTATTTCAAGGAGAAATTGATGCTTCTGTTTTGTCCTAAGAGGAAATGCTATTTCTGAAAATCATGATTTATTTGTAAAGTTGGGCCACCATGTACATTATGCACTGACCAATTCAGGGAAGTAAAATTCACCCAGTCTACATCATGAATGGAGCCCTCTAGAATTGTGCAACACGATGGTCTGAGACTAGACTTTCACATGGTATTGGGCCAAAGTCAATTTGGGGTCACCTTCAGCTCAGAACTAACTGTGTGCTTTTCTGATAACTCATTAAGGGAAGCCCAGTATGTTGTCTTTTCTTTGCAACTTGGATCTTGATGGCCTGGGTAGTCCTCAGCAATTGTGTTTTGTTGTTTTTTTTTTAATTTTTTTAGATGGAGTCTCACTCTGTCACCCAGGCTGGCGAGCAGTGGTGTAGTCTCGGCTCACTGCAACCTCCGCCTCCCGGGTTCAAGCGATTCTTCTGCCTCAGCCTCCCGAGTAGCTGGGATTACAGGCACGCACCACCACGCCTGGCTAATTTTTGTATTTTTAGTAGAGACGGGGTTTCACCATGTTGGCCAGGCTGGTTTCGAACTGCTGTCCTCGTGATCCGCCCACCTCAGCCTTCCAAAGTGCTGGGATTACAGGCGTAAGCCACCACACCTGGCCTTCAGCAGTTATTTTTAAAGATTATAATAATAAGGCCAGTTGCTGTGGCTTAGCACTTCGGGAGGCTGAGGAGGGAGGATTGCTTGAGCTCAGGAGTTCAAGACCAGCTTGGGCAACGAAATGAGACCCCCATCTCTACAGAAAAGCAAAAAATCAGCTGGGCATGGTGGTGCATGCCTGTGATCCCAGCTACATGGAGGCTGAGGCAGGAGGATAGTTTGAGCCCAGGAGGTCAAGGCTGCAGTGAGCCTTATGGCACTGCACTGCAGCCTGGGTGACAGACTAAGACCCTGTCTCAGGAAAAAAAAATAAAATAAAAGGTGAGAGAAAAGGTGAGAGCTAGGGTTTGTCCTGGGCCAATTTTCTCTTCAGCACAACTTAAATGATAGGGAAATGTGGGTTCAAAAGAAGCACCTCCCCCACAACTCTAGGGCTTTGCCTTTACCAAGCTTCCTTCAGTATCTTTTCCAAGGCCATTAAGTCATGTCGGCTGGGTGCGGTGGCCCACGCCTGTAATCCCAACACTTTGGGAGGCCAAGGCAGGTGTGTCACCTGAGGCCAGGAGTTCAAGACCAACCTGGCCAACATGGTGAAACCCTGTCTCTACTAAAAATACAAACATTAACCTGGCATGGTGGCACACGCCTGTAATCCCAGCTACTCGGGAAGCTGAGGCAGGAAAATCGCTTGAACCTGGGAGGCAGAGGTTGCAGTGAGCCAAGATCACGCCACTGCACTTCAGCCTGGGCAACAGAGTGAGACTCCATCTCAAAAAAAAGAAAGTCACATCAACACATTTCTCTAAAAACTGGTTGAAAAGGAGCCACTTTTGGAGAGTGTGCACAGGGGAGCGGCTGCTCGCCCCTAACTCTGTTCCTATGTTGGGGAGGAGATTTGGGGCTAAATGTTGAAAAGTGAAGAACCTGTGAAGGAAGTGGCTTAGAGGTAAAAGGGAATTCAAAGAAAAATAACTGGTCCACGAAATTTGGTTTGAAAAATGCATGTAAAGAGAATGAACTACTTGAACTCCCTTTTTGGTTGCTGGACTGTATTTCTGTGATCCCAGTAGCACTCTGAGACTGTCACATGGGTGACAGTTTTGCGTATTTGACATGAATTACACTAGTGAATGATGTGGAGGTAAGTGTAAGTAAATTAGTGCAGGTTTGTGGTATTAAATAAAGTTTCGATAAATCAGCGTCATTATTAGTGCAAAATCCATGCAGAACGTGGATTTTGGAGTTGGCTGAACTTCTATCCAAATTCCAGCTCTGCAGCTTACTGGTCACCTTGAGCTTGTTTCTGGCTTCTTTGACCCCTAGTTTCCTCATCTATAAGGAATAGAGATATGGCCAGGCGTGGTGGCTTATGCCTGTAATCTCAGCACTTCGGGAGGCCGAGGCGGGTGGATCACCTCAGGTTAGGAGTTCGAGACCATCCTGGCCAACATGGTGAAACCCTGTCTCTGCTAAAAATACAAAATTAGCTGGATGTGGTGGCACATGCCTGTAATCCTAGCTACTCAGAGGCTGAGGCAGGAGAATCGCTTGAACCTGGGAGGTGGAGGTTGCAGTGAGCCGGGATCGCGCCATTGCACTCCAGCCTGGGCGATGCGCAAAACTCCGTCTTGAAAAAAAAAAAAAAGAGTAGAGATATGAGAGGCTACCTCATTAGGCTGTTATGGGAATTAAAGGAGGTAACCTATTTGCAAAGCACCTAGGACAGTGTCTGGCAGCGAGGAAGGCTTCATTTAAAATAAAAAGTACATGTTGTAAAAAGAAAAAAGACACACACAAAAAAGTACATGTTGCAACAATTTCCATTCACGCCTTGTGATAGTAACTGTTGTTTGAGGACCTCTTCCCAGCTGCCGAGTCTCTCTGGGATGCCTCCAAGCCTTAGCATTCAAGCTGGGGTCAGAGCAGCTAAAGGCATTTCTAGACACCAGGGTCCATGCCAGATGTTCATCATGGATGGATATTGGTCAAGGGATCTGGACTGCCCTTTTTCCTAAAACAAAACCAGCAAGGCTCATTCCTAATGGCTTTGCACCAGAATTTGCAGTCCAACCTAATTAAAGGGCAGAGGGTCCATGTGCACACTACTAAACCAGAACATGTACTGTGCCCTGAGCTACTGTGTGTATGTGTGACAGGGGATGGGAAGGAAAGTTAAAAACAGAGGAGAGGGTCTCTTTGCTCTTGCCTAGGGTGAGCTTTTCAGTGAACTCCTGCATAAAGACCCCAAAGCATAAGCAAGTCTATGCTTGACTGCACATGTGGCTTAAGCCAAGGGGACTTTAAAGGACACGCACAAGCTGGAGCGTGTGCAAAAGAAGCATTTCCCTGGAGCTGTCAGTGCAGAGAGGTGGAGGGAGGTAGCAGTCACTCCTGAACTGTGACTCAGGGTGGGTGTTTGCTGCAGTCTCCACCCACTTCCTCTGTGACCCTGAACTAGCCACGCCTCATCGACAAGCCTCAGTGTCCTCATCTATAAGATGAGCCAGATGGAACCTGTGAACTGTAGGGCCATGGCAAACTTCAGCAGGACAAGCCCCTCCCCGATCCACGATTGCCCGTGGCTGGAGCAGGGTGAGGTTTATCTGCAGCAGGCCTGCAGGCTTGTCTTTGTAAATCTGAACCAGTCACTGGCTGCAGCTCTCAAAGTCACCAGCCTCAGAAGGAGGGGGAGTTTGCCCTTTGTATTCCTTAAAAATAGAATAACAAATAGACAACACTTGGAACCTTTGAGTCTGGAAGTCAGTAATTAACTTGAGTTCTTGAGAAATTGTACATGTCAGCTTAAAGGAGGGAAATTGGTGGTGAGCTGAGGCCCAGGCTGTGGGTGATCAGAAGTGTGGCGTCTCGGTCCAGGATGCAGGTCCCTGATTCGGGTTGGACACGGTAAGGCCAGGGCACTTACAGGGATCAGGGTAAGAACCCAGAGCCCTGAGGAGCACTTGTAGTTGCCTTGGAGTGGGTCCCGTGAACAGATCATCCTGGTTATCTGTTGCTGCAGTAGAACCCATGCCAAACTCAGCGGCTGAAGAGAACAGTTATTTTATTGCTTATGATTATTTGGGCCAGGAATTTGGGGAGAATTTGATGGGGCAGTTCCCTGCCTCACACAGCATTGACTCGGATTCAGCTCATGTCTGGGCTGGTCGAGAAGCCCTAGGAATGTTTTGCTCTCGGGTCAGAGACCTTGGCAATGAAGAGCTGGACGACTGGGTTCAGCTGGGGCACTGGGATGGCTGGGCCTGCCTCTCTCTCTCTCTCTCTCTCCCTCTCCCTATAGTCACAGGGCCTCTCCTTTTCCATCCAGTCTCTCCAGGTGGTCTCTTGAGTGGGGTCACTAGATTTCTTACATGGCAGCTCATGGCTCCCCAGAGACAGTAAGCAAAGCTGCTAATTCTTCTAAAGGTTAGGACCCACATGGCACAGTGCATTTTTGCCATATTCCATTGGCCGAGCAGTCACAGAGGAGCTCGGATTGAAAGGAGTGGAGGAATACACTTTACCTCTCGACAGGGAAGTGACATGTGTGCACAGAAAAGCGCAGGAATTGAAGGCAGCTATCTTCAGGGGTAAAGCTGGAAAAGGATTTGGAGCCTGGGGTCGCGTTAAGGGCAATGGAGGGTAATGACGCCAGAGGGTCTTTGCGTGTGCAAGGGTGTCAGCCTAACTGTGCCAGAAGATCAAAACTCCTGACTGCAGGAGTGAGATGTACCCAACATGAGCCTTCTTTGTTCCTTGCATTCTGTAGTAAATAATTCTGACCCGGTGATCTGCTAACTCTGACTGTGGCTGCCTGGACCACAGTGTTGAGAAGGATTCTGAGACCGTGTCAAGCTTCAGTGCCATAATGGATTGGTCATGTTTCTCTTGGGTATGGAATTGAAGAGTGGCCTTGTGTCATTTAGATTTATTCCATACCTGGGTCTGACCATGCTCTGGTCTCACCAGAAGGGAGACAGGTATATTCATTGGTCTCAACATTTGCCATGTGTTTTCCCAAATGCCCTGTTTGCAGGGCTGGCTTCCTTCTCAGCGACTGCCTGCAGCCTGCCTGGCCTTCGAGGTCTGCCTCCTTCTCTACGCTCTGCTGGACGACCCTAGCTTCTGGATTTCTATAACCTTGGGCTAAGTGATTTTCCACCATGAGATACTACCGTGCATTGTTAATTATCTTTTCATCTGCATACTAATTATTCCCAATTAGGCTGCTTGATCATTGAAATCAAGAATACATCTTGGTATCTGCTATGGTTTGGATATTTGAGCCCTGCAAATCTCATGTTGAAATTTGATCCCTAACGTTGGGCCTAACTGGAGGTGTTGGGGTCATGGAGGTACATCCGTCATGAATGGCTTGGTGCTGTCCTTGTGGTAATGAGTGAGTTCTTCCTTTATTAGTTCCTGTGGGAGCTGATTGTTAAAAAGAGCCTGGCACCTCCCTCCCCTCCTAAGTAGCTGGGACTACAGGCGTGTGCCACCACACACAGCTAATTTTGTATTTTTAATAGAGACAGGGTTTCACCATGTTGGCTAGGCTGGTCTCAAACACCTGACCTCAGGTGATCCACCTGCCTTGGCCTCCCAAAGCACTGGGATTACAGGTGTGAGCCACCACGCATGGCCACTCCACTTTCCATTTTACCATGAGCAGAAGCATCTTGAGATGCTCACCAGATGCAGATGCCAGCACCATGCTTCTTGTACAGCCTGCAGAACCATGGGCCAAATAAACATCTTTTCTTTATAAATCACCCAGCCTCAGGTATTCCTTTATAGCAACACAAATGGACTAAGATGGTATCCATCCTTCTGATACTCAGTAAGTACATTGGCATTTCTCTTTAATCGCAGTGACTAAAGACAAGCATCAGGAGAAGATTTGAACCTATTGAATCTGTCTTTCCCTGCAAACAGGCATCAGTGATGGAAATAGGTTTGTAGCCACTAGGTTGGCTCAGTAAGTTTTTCCAGGAAAGTTTGCCTGGATTGGACATAAGGGTGGCCAGCTAGGGCTGAAGCAGAACTGTGGGTCAGGTACCCCCAGAGGCTGGTTCCGATTGAGGTTGTCAGGCAACCAGGGCTGATGCATGAGTGATTCCTAATGCTGTATCTGTGGGTTCCGCTTGTGTCTCGGCTTCCACAGTCCTTGTTGTTTGAATGATCATGTAGATGCTTCCATCAATATTCTGGTAGATGGATGGGGGATGTTTACAGACTCCAGAAAGGGAAATAGTGTCATTGAGGAGGTAGGAGAAACTTTTGGAGGTGTTATGGGAATGGGAACAGGTGATCAAGCATCCCTGTTATGCAACCTCATACCGTCCAAGGAAAGGTTTTGTTTCTTTTTGTTGCTGGAGAGCTAATGTTTATCCGGTGCTTATAATCCCATATCTGCAACTGAAAACTGAGAAAGTGGATTTGGCAGAATTCCTTTGAGTCATGTACTGCTCTATTTGAGTTCATCTGTTTGGGCATATAAAGTCCCTAGAGACAAATGTGAAGAAACAGACACATAATTTATGTTACTTTATTTCTAAGAAATAAAATGCCTGGGGCCAGGCGCAGTTGCTCACGCCTGTAATCCTAGTACTTTGGGAGGCTGAGACGGGCGGATTACAAGGTCAGGAGATTGAGACCATCCTGGTTAACACGGTGAAACCCTGTCTCTACTAAAAATACAAAAAAATTAGCCAGGAGTGGTGGTGGACGCCTATAGTCTCAGCTACTCGGGAGGCTGAGGCAGGAGAATGGAGTGAACCCTAGAGGCGGAGCTTACAGTGAGCCGAGATCATGCCACTGCACTCCAGCCTGGGCAACAGAGCGACACTCTGTCTAAAAAAAAAAAAAAAAAAAAAGAAATAAAATGCCTGGTTCTGTGGAACCTGGGTTGGTCCATGGGTTGATAGGGCAAGGTGGAAAAAGTCAACATCTTCATTTTGGGCAGGACTCTTAGATATCTGATTTCTGTCTGTTCCTCTCTGGTCTCTGGTAGAGAGGGCTTTGTAGTAGAGAGCGCTTTATAGAAGAAGTTTCTTGAAGAAACTAATTCTTCAAGATTAGATTGGTTCTTCCCTGGAGACAAACACACACGGCTGACATACCTGGGAAGGTTCATAGGTTTTTGGATGCCCCATGGGAAAGTCATGCTTCTTTCTGGTCCAGTGATTCTATGGGTCATCCAACATCCCCACTGAGTTTCCTTGTGCACATCCAGGAACCAAATAAATCAGGATCTATTTTGTGATCATTAAGATACAGAGGCAATTAATGTTATTTATGACATACTAGAAGCTGGATGACATCTTAAAGTAAATTCAGAATCATCAAAGGAAGATAAAATTGTATGTGGCTCAGCCACAATGTCAAATGAATTAATTTTATTGACTTTTTGGTAGCTGGTCACCTAAAAGTTGTTCACTAGAAAAGCCACTTAGTCACAGACTCCATTTTACCAATTGCTAAGAACAACAGCAGTAACAAGTATAATTTTGTTGAGCATTCAAGTATAATTTGTTGATACCAGCCACTGTGCCACATGCTTTGTGTACCCACGATCTCATTTCATCATTATGGACTAACGGAAGTTTCTGATGCCACCATTAAGAAATAAATACCATAAAAGAGCTGATTCCTTCATCTCTCTGTTTGTTTACATGGCTTTTGTGAAGTCATTCCTGAAAAGGTTGATTCTTGACTTTGATGTAGCAAACGTTGACTGAATCTTCCTGCATTCTCTCAGCCTGTGCAAAGCTCTACAGGGTATATGGAGAAGGCCCCTCTTCTGCTATTTCTTTGCTCTTCATTCTTGCCCCAAATCCATGATCTCACAGTAGATTAGGGACTGCCTATATGTGAATTTGGCCCATCTTCTCCCAAAACTAGCTTTCTCTCTCACTTCCATTCAATTTCAACATAATGACAGATAGAACCAACGCCTCTTTTCTCTCTTTTGAAGAGGATGTACTTTGCACTGCTTGGAAGGAATGAGTTGTTAATTTACAGTTACTGAATGCTTATTCACATTCAGCCATCTGTTTTAAAATGTACCCGGGATTTGTTTTAATCAGGTATGGTAAGAGACACAGACATGGAAATGGCTGTCATGAAGAAAGAAGCTTATACTCACACATCCTTAGAAACAGGCCCAGAATGCCACATGGGGCCACACCTGGACACACTGGGTCAGGAGGCAGAAGGAGATTGAGGGGAAAGTGCGGGGAAATGTCTTTATTGTGGTTTTTGAGGCAAGGAATGGGCAAGGCAGGGTAAGCAGGTTTAGAATTGGCAGTTTGTTGTAGGCCAGGCGCGGTGGTTCACACCTGTAATGCCAGCACTTTGGGAGGCCAAGGCGGGCGGATCACTTGAGGTCAGGAGTTCGAGACTAGCCTGGCCAACATGGTGAAACCCTGTCTCTACTAAAAATACAAAAATCAGCCAGGTGTGGTGGTGGGCACCTGTAGTCCCAGCTACTGGGGAGGCTGAGGCAGGACAGTTGCTTGAATCCAGGAGGTAGAGGTTGCAGTGAGCTGAGATTGTGCCACTGCACTCCAGGCTGGGTGACAGAGGGTGACTCAGTCTCGGAAAAATATAAAAAATAGAATTGGCAAGTTTGAATAATTTTAGTGGCCTTTGGGGTGCAGGGGCTGTCCCTAGTGGTTTAATACCTGGCCCTGGATGATTAGGGCAGGGGGCCCTGTGTGAGAGTTCAAAGAGGTCGTTGGAGTGGGGTGGCGCTGAGAGGGGATAGGAAGGCCTCTTGATTGATCGGTTAACATATGAAAGGTGTACGAAGGTAAGTGGTTTTTTATCTCTAAGAATTGGCTAGCTCTAGAAGAGGAAGTCTCTCCCCAGTCAACAAGGCCCCAGATGCCAAAACATTAAGAATAAAGAAAATAAGAAAAAAGGGTCAATAGATCATCCTTTAAAATATTTATCCAAGAGACAGCGTGTATTGAGTGCCGGTTGTGTCTGGCCTTTGCGAGTCTAGACCCAGTGTGGTATTGGAGCTAGTCCTGGGCATGTGGGAGGCCGTCAGTTAATGTTTGTTCCATAAGTGCTGAATGAATGCTTCAAACTTGTGACTGGAATACATAGATGTGCCTAAATCGCTGTCTCTGCCCTCAAGTAGAATGCAGTCTAGCCTGGGAAAGAGATGCATACATATATTTATTATAACACGATCATTGCCCTATTAAAAGCCACAGTCATGTCCAAACCTACTTCTCCTAGGGTCTTTGCTACCAGAGAATGGTGCCAGTAGCTTACCTGGCCGCTTAAGCCAGAACTTGAGTGATCTTAGCTCCTCGCTTGTCCCTGCCTCCCTCCCGTTAACCTCGCCAGCCTTCAAGTTTGGTGCATTCTACCTTCTGAAGCTGTCCCTGAATTTGTCTCTTCTCCATCTCCACTGACAGTAATGAGAGATGCCACATGGCTGTCCTCCACCAGCCCCTCCTAGAGGCCTGGTTAGAGTGGGACGTCCCCATTCCGTTGTCCTCTGTGCCACGCAGAGCCTGAGCACTAACTCAGAGCAGCTGTCACCAGCTGCTGGTGGGCATCTGGGAGGGGACAGTGCAGGAGGGAAGGCGGGAGCCCTTCCGGGGGCTTTGCCACCCAGGGAGTCTTGCTTCAGATGCTCTGTCGTCCCTGGAAACCACTGTCTCTGGAAGGAGCCTGGAGCCAGCACAAGTCCCAGGGACAAATTTGTGGTAGACAGTTTGGCTCGGCCCCTCCCAGCTCCTCTTTGCCTCTTTTCCTCGCCTCTCCTTCTCCTAATTTCCCTTGGGGCCTTCTGAAGGGGTCTGGTTTGACAGTCCTGTCAGCTCCTCCCTATAACTCATTCTTGCATTAATGGAATTTAAAGGTCACTCTTTTCGCTGGTTTTGGTGCTGTAAAAGAGCAGAGGAAGGAAGCTAAGATGCTAAGGAGGGCAGGATGCGTGTGTCAAGGAGTGACTTCCCAGTGGGGATGATGAGTTGGGAATCTGCTGATTTATGGAGGACAACCCTGTGTGTTTCCCAATGCAGGGCTGTAATTTGATCTTCCACCTTCCCAGCCCAGGGTGTGGAGAATAAACTGAGGCAAGAGGCAGATGGGCCTGGGGGAAGAAGTTTTGGTAGCCAGAAGCTCCAGTCCAGGTTCCGTGGTCTCAGTCGCAGGCTCCAATTTGAGGCTGGGAGGCCTGAAAGAAAGGCATCTTAGTCTGCCTGGGCTGCCATAACAAAGTTCCACAGGCCGTGTGGCTGAACAACAGACATTTATTATCCCACAGTTCTGGAGGTTGGAAGTCCAAGATCAAGGTGTTGGCAGGTTTGGTTTCTTCTGAGGCCTGTTTCCTTGTCTTGCAGATGGCCACCTTCTTGCTGTGTCTTCTTCTGTGCTTACGCATCCCTGGTGTCTCTGTGTCCTAATCTCCTCTTCTTATAAAGCCACTAGTTAGGTTGGATTAGGGCCCACTCTTAACAGCCTCATTTTTTTTTTTTTTTTTTTTTTTTTTTTTGAGATGAAGTCTTGCTCTGTCTCCAGGCTGGAGTGCAGTACACGATCTCGGCTCACTGCAACCTCCACCTCTTGGGTTCAAGTGATTCTCCTGCCTCGCCTCCCGAGTAGCTGGAATTACAGGTGCACACCACCACACCCAGGTAATTTTTTGTATTTTAGTTAGAGACAGGGTTTCACCACGTTGGCCAGGATGGTCTCCATCTCCTGACCTTGTGATCCGTCTGCCTCGGCCTCCCACAGTACTGGGATTACAGGTGTGAGCCACAGCACCCTGCCTAACAGCCTCATGTTAACTCAGTGACCTCTTTAAAGACACTATCTCTAAATACAGTCACATTCTGAGGTACTAGAAGTTAGTTTCAACATATGAAATTGTGGCAGGGGTCACAATTCAGCTTGTAACAAAAGGGTAGCACGGTGTTAGGAAGGCCTTTGAATTGGTGTTCTCACAAATATTCAGGTGGCCAATAATTTGTGAGTCAGTGGTGTCTATTCAATAAAATGTTGAGTCATTGGATTCCACTATATGATCTAGGAGCAACTTTACTAGCGGAAAATAGGATGCTGTATGAAGTGTGCAATCTATTAGGTAAAATTCCAGCAAACAGAATGGGCACAGAAAAGGGGAAAACTGTTGAACTAAGCAGACTAGAGGTTTTGAGTTTTTGCTATAATACTTGCTTACTTGCACAATTATTTTTTCATCCACTGAACTTGCCGACAAAACAGTAGCAGGTGCCAGAGTTTTAAAGTTTCTGAGTGACAGCTTGAAACAGACAAAACTCCTTGTACTAAATAAATTATTTCTATATTTCTATATATTTGGAAAAACTCACTATTATTCAGTTTTAGCAATAGAACCATCACTAGTATTCCAAAGGAACATAGTTGGAGAATCATTAAGGGAAGCAAAATCCCTGTGTTTTCTCTAATTAGAAGATTTAGGGAACAAATAGTACTTTTCAATGATTACTGAAAGAAAGAGGACTTGAGAAGCTAATCATTTACAGTCTAGCTTCTCCATCCATTTTTTTTTTCATTTAGTCATTTAATCAGCAATAATTGATTGAGGGCCTTGAATATGCATAACATTTTGCTAGAGACTAGTGATAGAGAAGTAAATGAAACTCGATCTCTGCCTTGAGGACCTCAGTTACCAGTTAAGAATTTCAGTTGCAAAACACAGAATCAACTCTAGTTGGTTTAAGCAAAGAGGTTATTTATTAAAGCAGCTCCAGCAGAGGCAGAATTGGCCTGGAAGCAAAGCAGCCAGTCCAGGCAATGCACTGCCCCAGTGGAGATCTTTCACTCATATCAGTGCCCTGGCACCAATGCTGGATGCTGAGTACAAGACACTACTTTAACCTCCTCAGCTGTTGTCTCCTGAAGTTGGGTGTCTGTAACTGCCTTTGCCAAAATGGCTTCCAGAAGACAATTGCTTCTCCACCTCTCTCTCTTCTAATTGGCAGAGTCCAGATCACATGTCTACATCTTAGCTGCAAGGGCAGCTGGGAAAGCAAGTTTCTGGCATGTGCCTTAAAGATGTGCAGATCAGAAGAAGGGAACTTCTGCAAATAGAATGTGGAAAGGCAATGAGTAACCAAAAAGCATAGCAGGTATCCATTCTAAGCTCCCAGTCTAATGGAATAAACAGACATACATTCAGAAACATCACAACATAGTGAAAAAAATGCTATACTCGAGGTATGCTTATGTCATGATGATATAGGGAAACTTCCCCTTTGCCTCTGAAGATTCGCTGCAAATCAGCTGACAAAGGGCAGATTAATAGGAGAAAAAGAATACAAATTTATTTCACCATAGTTTTATGTGACACGGGAGCCTTCAGAATGAAGACCCAAAGATACAGGGGAAAGTGTCCATTTTCATGCTTAGGTTTAACAAAGTTTGGACCGCCATGAAGAAATATGATTGGACACAAAGCATATGATCTAGCATGAATTGACTGAGTGGGGAAACCTAGCAAGTCCTATCTGTGTAACTTCTACTTGGCCTCTCTGTGCAGTGTTCTTTCCTCCTGGGGATGGGGCAGGACCCTCTCTGGAAGGGGAGTCTTATGACCTACAATCAAACAAGATAGGTCAGATAGTTTCTTTATGGACAGTTTTTACACAAAGGTTGGGGAGAAGGTGGGAGTTAGGGTAATATTTTTAGGTTTTATGGCTGGCTTTGAAGAATAGGGGTTCTGGTTTCTATGAACCACCTTGGGGAAAAGGCATTCTAGTTTCTGTGGGTAGCCTTGGGCTAGTGGGGAAAACGAGAGAGGCAGAGACAACAAGGCAGGAGGAGGTTGGAGAGCGCTGCTTCCTATGCTTTCATTTTGGGTTATTTTCTGAGCCCCAACAGTGAAGACCAGTAAGGGAGTTGTTAACAGACTGGCGTGGTCAGGGAAGGCTTCCTGGAGGAGGTGATGGATGACTGAGCACATCCTGGTGGATGAAGCAAGAGAGGAGCAGCTTAGAGTTAAATAAGAACAAGGACCCTCACCGTCTGACTTTAAGGTGCCTCCACAGTGAGTATGCCAGATTAGGAAAATGGAAACAGATGAAGCCAGAAGAAAAGACAGATTGGAGAGAACCTGTGTGAGAACTGCCTGGAAAGTGCTCAGGCCCTCCCCTCATAGGGCTGTCCACATAGTTGGCTTTGCTTGTGTCCTTCTCACTCCCAACTCTGTTTTCTTCAGATGTCCTAACAGGTTAGGGCTTCCAGTAGGAAATATACAGTGCCTTTTCAGAGGGGCTTTTTAGAAATGCAAAGCCTGACTCCAAATAACTGCCTCTTTTTTTTTTTTTTTTTTTTTTTTTTTAGAAAAAGTATTAGGAAACTAATAAGGAAAGGAAAGGATAAAGTGAAACGTACAAGTCGCTCCATAACTAGCATGTATATATTTATGGGCTATCTTTTAAAAAGTGACCAACGTCAAATGCAATTAAATTATGCCTAATGCTTTGCAATTTTTTTCTGCCTTCCCTATCTTAGATTTCTTTAAAAAATGAGTCTTATCTGTCTCAAAAAAAAAAAAAATGAGTCTTAGCAGTGCCTTGCAGTTGTGTTCGGTCAATAAATATTTATTAATAATGAGGCTAAGAATGAGGATATTTTAATGGCGGAGATCGGTTTATAGAGCTGGTATATGGGACTCTACTTCCCCCTAAATCTGTTTCTCCTCTGGATTTCCTCATCTCCATAAATTGCATCCCTTAGTAATTGGCTTAACTCAGACACATAGCCCAGCCTTCATTCCTCCCTCTCTCACCCCACAAGCTATCCATCAGCAAGCCCTGTCTGCTCGAGCTCAACATCATCTTGAATGTCTTCTTCTCCCCAGGTGCACTGCTTCCATCCCCAAGCAAGGCTGCTTCCTCCAGCCTAGACAACCTCACATTGCTTTTCTCTAGACCGTTCTCACTGTAGCCAAATATTTCACAACAAAAATGTCTCTTTTGCATAAAACTTTCCAGTGTTGGTTTCCCATTGCTCTTAGACAAAATTCAAGGCCTTGCGTGAGGCAGCCCCTCACCACACGGCACACTCTGCTCCTCCCTCTCACCTTGGCTGGCTGGCCACACTAACCTTCAAGCCATTCCTCAAGCACGCCCTTGGGTTCCTGGCTCAGGAGCTCTCCCACTGCCTGGACGGACAGCCTTCCCCCTCCCCTGGAACCCTCCCACCCTCTCCACTCTGTACAGCTGATTTCTTCTTATCTTTTATGTTTTTCCCCTTCATTTTGTTTTTATTACAGCATGTTTTCTTAATTTACAGCAAGCAGAAAATAAGCTGGGTCTTGTTTTGATCCAAACATTGATGTTTTAAAAGTTGTACACAAGATTTGTTAAAAAGAACGTATAAAAGCGCCTTTTTAGAAGCTTCTGTAAGAAAGAAAATACAAAGTTTAACCCCACAACTTTCCTCTTTGCTAGAACTGCAAACTACTGCTACAGTTTTTTGTGGGTTGTTTTTTTTTTTTTTTTTTTGAGACGGAATCTCACTCTGTTGCCCAGGCTGGAATGCAGTGGCGCAATCTCAGCTCACTGCAACCTCTGCCTCCCGGGCTCAAGCGATTCTCCTGCTCAGCTGCCCAAGTAGCTGGGATTACAGGTGCCCACCACCACACCTGGCTAATTCTTGTATTTTTAGTAGGGATGGGTTTCACCATGTTGTCCAGGCTGGTCGTGAACTCCTGACCTCAGGTGATCCACCCTCCTCACCTCCCAAAGTGCTGGGATTACAGGCGTGAGACACCGTGCCTGGCCCACTGCCACAGTTTTAAATAGACTTTTTGTTGTTTAAACTATACATCCAGGAAAATCTAAAGAAACGTGCATATAAATGATTGCATAGCAGAACATGAACATTAACTGAAAACAGTAAAGAAATGAAAGTTAGAAATACTCTCAAATATACAAAGATTCTAGAGTCAATCCTTTAAACACATTCCACAAACAGTATTTAAAAACCATTGTTTTGTTCTTTACAGGCAAAGCCTAGATTACTAACACCAAAACTGAAAAAAATAATCCTTTAAAAAGAATCATTTCTCCATGATAATTCTTACTTATTTCTGTAAGCAAGCAATCTGAGATTTTTTAAGATGCTAGTCTTTTGTTTTGTTTTTTTTTCTGGAATGAGATTGGACATGTCAAGTCACTTTTGTCCCCAAAACAGTCTTTCAGAGAAATACTAGAAATTATCAATGGTTAAAGGTATTACTTCTTTATTTTTAGTCAGGTATTACACTGATAACCAAAAACTCAAAAGATGTGACTCTTGCTTAAAACTGACTGATCCTTTTTCCAAAATTATTTTAAATTTCATAGCACCACAGAATCACCTAGAGTGAGAGTGTTGTCTTTCAACTTGCCTCTTATTTTATTATTATTATTATTATTATTATTATTATTTTTGAGACGAAGTCTCGCTCTTGTCACCCAGGCTGGAGTGCAATGGCGCGATCTTGGCTCAGTGCAACCTCCGCCTCCCCGGTTCAAGTGATTCTCCTGCCTCAGCCTCCCGAGCAGCTGGGATAACAGGCGCCCACCACCACACCTGGCTAATTTTTGTATTTTTAGTAGAGACGGGGTTTCACCATGTTGGCCAGGCTGGTCTCGAACTCCTGATCTCAGGCGATCCGCCCATCTCGACCTCCCAAAGTGCTGGGATTACAGGTGTTAGCCACCGCGTCCAGCCCTCAACTTGCCTCTTTTTGAATAAACTGAGGTGTGAAAGGCAAGCCTCTCTCATGAAGAGGCAGGAAATTTTGATATAAATGCACAGGCCAAGTGCTGTAAGCATCAAAATTTCAATTCTTTTACACTATGCACACACACACAGAACCTACTTTGAAACAATTTACTTGCTTCTAACAGCTGTAAGAAAACTAAGCAATATTATGGTCAACAATACTCCTTAAACTTTAGCGTACTGCATAGGAACATTATTTTCCCCTTACAATTCTTTTGGCCATCATCAACCTGCTCAAATTTTAAGGTGAGCTTTTGTGATGTTTTCTGTGTTCCAAATCTTCATGGGAACCAGAAAAAAGTCATGAAGTCTCCATGTTCCCGTCAAAGACTCCATCTCCCTAAAAGGCCGGGCGCAGTGGCTCACGCCTGTAATCCCAGCACTTTGGGAGGCCGAGATGGGCGGATCACCTGAGGTTGGGAATTCGAGACCAGCTGACCAACATGGAGAAACCCTGTCTCTACTAAAAATACAAAAATTGGCTGGCCATGGTGGCGCATACCTGTAATCCCAGCTACTCTGAAGACTGAGGCAGGAGAATCGCTTGAACCCGGGAGGCGGAGTTTGCAGTGAGCCGAGATCGTGCCATTGCACTCCAGCCTGGGCAACAAGAGTGAAATTCCGTCTCAAAAAAAAAAAAAAAACTCCCTGAAAATACTGTGTAACCCAATTGGCATCATTCCCCAAGACAGTGGGGTTAACAAAAAAAACAAATCCACAATGCATCATAAATAATGATCATGGGCCTAGACATCTTGACAAGACATAAAGGTCCACCCTGAACCTAAATGCATCTGGCCAGTCAGTGTTGTACTGTGGCTACCACCTCACTTTTGTATCATTCTGTCTTATTAGCAAGCTACATTTCTAGGTTAGCAGTTCTACCAAATATGAATATGAAAGTTTATTTTTAATAAGGCAGTGTTGCAAATTATGGTCAACTAACATCTTTTCACCAAATACTTCAAGCATAAAACATGAGAGTTTTTATAGAAATATACAGAGACACCACAAATTGGTAGCTGTCCATGACATTAAACAAACTGGACTCCTAAGAGTGGCTTCTCAGCTGGGCACGGTGGCTCACATCTGTAATCCCAGCATTTTGGGGGGCTAAGGCGGATGGATCACCTGTGGTCAAGAGTTCGAGACCAGCCTGACCAACATGGAGAAACCGCATCTCTACTAAAAATACAACAAAAAAAAAATTAGCCGGGCGTGGTGGCGCACGCCTGTAATCCCAGCTAATTGGGAGGCTGAGGCAGGAGAATCACTTGAACCCGAGAGGTGGAGGTTGTGGTGAGCCGAGATCATGCCATTGCACTCCAGCCTGGGGGAGAAGAGCAAAACTCCATCTCAAAAAAAAAAAAAAAAGAGTGGCTTCTCAACAGCATATCGTTTTAATTATAACCATTGCCTGGTACAGGGAAAACTAACAAGTGTTTTTTAAGCATCATTGCAACATTGTATTCCTGATAATTTAAGTAAATAAAACTATGAGTAAATGAATGATCCATGTCTAAAAATGATCATGGTTTATACTACCAGGGGCCACTGGACTTAGGACTAGTCCAAGACCTTGATCTAGATTTTGACCTAGACCTAGACTATGATCTTGACTGAGATTTGGATCTAGGTGGTCCTTTTTTCCTTGATTCCTTTTCATATCTTGAGCCAGACTTGTAATGTGCTTTGGAATCTGTTTTTAGAGATGCCTCTAGTTTTGGTATGAGATGCAGGCCTGCAACGTGATTTAGCCTTCATTTCTTTCTTGGGCTGGGACTTGGACCGTGATCTTGAATTGGATTTAGATCTTGAAAAAGATCCACTTTGGTGTTTGAATCTCTCATTGCCGGAATGGCTTCTGCTACGCCGTGGTCTTCCAGTTGGTCTTTTTCTAGGACTATACAATCTCTTCTCACAGGGCCGTTCCTCCAGCTGCCTGGGTCTCCACTCCCTGCCGCGTGCGTAACAGATGATGAAATAGGCAGTCTTGGATACTCCTGGGTCTTCCCTGCAGATGCATAATGGAGTGGAAAGCGTGCTGAACCGTGAAGGCAGGAGCACAGCTCTGGAGCCCTACTGCCTCCCCTTGGCTGTGTAACTCGGGGAAACTCGCTCTGTCCTGAGCCTGCCTT
The DNA here is from genome assembly GCF_029281585.2 of Gorilla gorilla gorilla. Classification (NCBI taxonomy): domain Eukaryota; kingdom Metazoa; phylum Chordata; class Mammalia; order Primates; family Hominidae; genus Gorilla; species Gorilla gorilla. Next base: position 77,332,826 of record NC_073243.2, read on the forward strand.
TCCTTATCTGTAGATTGTGAGGAGAAGTGCCTGCTCTGAGTTATCTTCCAGGGCCAGGGAGTGATGCTTGCACATGCCGTTGCCACCTTTTTAAGTGTACAGTAGCAGTATATTACCCAGCATGGGCCGGGCGCGGTGGCTCACGCCTATAATCCCACCACTTTGGGAGGCCAAGGCAGGCGGATCACCTGAGGTCAGGAGTTCGAGACCAGCTTGGCCATCATGGTGAAACCCTGTCTCTCCTAAAAATACAAAAATTAGCTGGGTGCGGTGATGCATGCTTGTAATCCCAGCTACTCAGGAGGCTGAGGCAGGAGAATCACTTGAACCCAAGAGGTGGACGTTGCAGTGAGCCAAGATTGTGCCATTGCACTTCAGCCTGGGAGACAAGAGCGAAACTGCATCTCCAGAAAAAAGTATATTACCCAGCATGCCTAGGTTTCATTTGGGAAGAGGAGGATCAACTTGAAGATGAGCAACCCAGATCAAGGTTGCCTGGACAAAGTTTCTGTACCCCTCAGCAGATCTGGGAGGATTGCAGGAGGACAGAGGGTGGGCAGGGCCGGCCTGGGCTTAGACCTGGGGAAGACCATCCTATTTGAGGCTTTGACCTGTACACTCCACTGTGTTCTAGAGCACAAGTTTGGCCCAGAAAGCTATCTACCATTCAGATAGTAAAGAGCTGTATTAGGCCGTTGTCCCATTGCTATAAAGAAATACCTAAGACCGGGTAAATTATAAAGAAAAGAGGTTTAATTGCCTTGTAGTTCTGCAGGCTTTACAGGAAGCATGGTGCCAACATCTGCTCAGCTTCTGGGGGGCCTCAGGGAGGCCTTTACTCATGGCAGAAGGTGAAGCGGAAGCAGGCACTTCACATGGCAGGAGCATGCGAGAGAGAGAAAGGGTGGGGGTGCCACACAATTTTAAACGACCAGATCTTGCAAGAAGAGCTCACTCACTATCACGAAGACAGCACCAAGCCATGAGCGATCCACCCCCACCGTCCAAACACCTCCCACCAGGCCCCACCTCCAGCGCTGGGGATTACATTTTAATATGAGATTTCAGCAGGAACAAATATCCAAGCTATCTGAAGAGCCAAGTGAGAAATTCCTTGCCAAGAATAGGCATGAGCTTGATGTCTGCTTGACTTGGACTGTATTTCTTCATCTTGGTGAGATGCCTTTTGGGCCACTGTGAGAGTGGGGTTGGTTGAAATTCTTCTTTCCTCCAATACTACCTCCCACTGCAAATATAACAGCCTGCATTTAATGAAGCTGGGCTCTTGCTATAAGGTCACATGGCCGGGCACCGTGGCTCACGCCTGTAATCCCAGCACTTTGGGAGGCCGAGGCGGGCGCATCACCTGAGTTGAGACCAGCCATGGTCAACATGGTGAAACCATGTCTCTACTAAAAATACAAACAATTAGCCGGACATGGTGGTGGGCACCTGTAATCCCAGGTCCTCAGGAGGCTGAGGCAGGAGAATCGTTTGAGCCCGGGAGGCAGAGGTTGCAGTGAGCCGAGATCGTGCCATTGCACTCCAACCTGGGCAACAAGAGCAAAGCTCAATCTCAAAAACAAAAAAAAAAAAGGCCAGGCGCGATGGCTTACACGCGTAAACCCAACACTTCCGGAGGCCGAGGCGGGCGGATCACGAGGTCAGGAGATGCGAGACCATCCTGGCTAACACGGTGAAACCCCGTCTCTACTAAAAATACAAAAAATTTTGCCAGGTGTGGTGTGGGCGCCTGTAGTCCCAGCTACTCAGGAGGCTGAGGCAGGAGAATGGTGTGAATCCAGGAGGCAGAGCTTGCAGTGAGCCAAGATCGCGCCACTGCACTCCAGCATGGGCCACAGAGCCAGACTCTGTCTCAAAAAAAAAAAAAAAAAAAAAAGATCAGGCAGAAGACCGTCGCTGACCACCTATGGGCATGTGCTATAGTTGCAAAGAAGTCGAAAATTTCTTCTCTGACTCTAAAGCATGATTTCTCAGCATTATTGACGTTTTGGGTGGGGTGATTCTTTGTTTGGCTGGGGTGAGGGACTTGGCAGCATCTTCTGGCCTCTATGCACTAGATGCCAATAGCACAGCACTCCCCCATGCCCCCATTACACAGACACACATGACCACTGAGTATGTCTCCAGATATTGCCAAATGTCCCCCTGGGAGCAAAATCACACACACACCCCTTGAGAAATGCTACCCTAAGGAGTACTGTAATGACCCAATAAAGAGGATGGACATTTTGGATCCTCTTCATTTCATTTGTTTAGCTTTTCTGTTATTTTTCTCTACTTACATGTATTCCTGTGAATAAATCCTTGTTACGTTAAAAAAAAAGAATTTGGAAGAGGAGAAAAGGAGAAGGAGTGGCGTATTTTAAGCTGAATGTAAAACACAAATGCTCTTATGCAAGTCATCTGGCTGTCTGGATGTTGAAGGGCACTTGATTTTGGATGATCCTTGCGAGTGCTAATGGTGGTGGGGCAAAGATGATAGTGACCACATTTGATCTGATGCTTCTTTATAGCTTTGATCTAGCCTAGGAAAATTCAGAGAGTTACATGCTTCTTGGTTGCACAGATTTGTTTACCCATGGACATTTGTTGCAATGGCCATGAAATGATATTTCATTTATAAAATGACTAAGAGAGTTGTTGGGAGGATTGAAATGATGTATGCAACAAAGTTGGCCTCCTATTCATAGCTATTTTATGCATCATTATTGATTAATTTCTATTCCATGTGGTATTTTTATTATACCTATTATGCAATGTGCATCTTGTTTATTTTATTTTATTTTATTTGAGACAGAGTCTCTCTCTCTCTCTGTCACCTAGGCCGGAGTGCAGTGGCACAATCACCACTCACTGCAACCTGTGCCTCCTGGGTTCAAGTGATTCTTGTGCCTCAGCCGCCAGAGTAGCTGGGATTACAGGCTGAGCCACCGCGCCCGGCCGCAATGTGCATCTTCTATGGTCTATTAGTATATATATTAATCAAATGAGATACATAGCCTTACATGAGAGTGATAGAAATCTTTTTTTTTTTTTTTTTGAGACAGAGTTTCAGTCTTGTTGCCCAGGCTGGAGTGCAATGGCACAATCTCGGCTAACTGCAACCTCCGCCTCCTGGATTCAGGCAGTTCTTAGCCTCCCGAGTAGCTGGGATTACAGGTGCCGGCCACTACACCCGGCTAATTTTTGTATTTTTAGTAGCGACGGGGTTTCACCATGTTGGTTAGGCTGGTCTCAAACTCCTGACCTCAGGTGATCCACCCGCCTCGGCCCCCCAAAGTGCTGGGATTACAGGCATGAGCCACCATGCCCGGCCGAGAGATAGAAATCTTACATGAGCCTCACAATCACCCTGCAAAATAGGTGGCACCATGCCCACTTTACAGATGGAAAAGTGAGATTTGGAAAGGTTTAGTATGTTGCTCGGATCACACTGCCTGTATAGGGTGGGAATGGTGTTTGAACTCAGAGTGTTCTACTTTCTAGACCTGCCTTTTTTCTACTACCCTGGAAGAAATGTGAGGTTAGGAGTTAGAGGACTGTCCTTAGCTTTTTTCGTCCATCCACCAACTTCAGAACAATCTTTTTACCTGAGGGTTGTTTCTACAAAATAAGTGTATCTGTTTATGATATACATGGCTTTTCTACCCAAAGAACTGACAGACTCCAAGAGGACAGAGAGTGTATCTTGTGATTCTTTGTATCTCAAGAGTCATACCTAGAGTTAGTTCTGTTGTTTTGTTTTGTTTTGAGACTGAATCTTGCTTTGTCACCCAGGCTGGAGGGCAGTGGTGTGATCTCGGCTAACTGCAACCTCTGTCTCCTGGGTTCAAGCAATTGTCCTGTCTCAGCCTTCTGAGTAGCTGGGATTACAGGCACACGCCACCATGCCCAGCTAATTTTTGTTTTTTTAGTAGAGACAGGGTTTCGCCATGTTGGCCAGGCTGGTCTTGAACTCCTGACCTCAGGTGATCTGCCTGACTCAGCCTCCCAAAGTGCTGGGATTACAGGTGTGAGCCACTGTGCCCAGCCCAGAGTTAGTTATTAATAACTATTTGCTGTTTAATTTTCCTGACTCCTATGTACTTCTAGCAAGATTTAGTGTTTGAGGAGTAAAAACTCTTCGTGCTTCTTAAGGGGTGGAAATTCTGTCTTATAGGTAGGTTAGCTCCAGGAGTGAATGATTTCTTGTTGCCCTCTAATTTTAGAGCCCATGAGGAGCAGCTGTTAAAACAGTACTTGAGTCAGTATTGCCACATCATGCACACATCAATTACTATTTCCACAGGACCTAACTGTATTATCTATGAGAGGCAGAGTACATGTGATTTTGCCAGGAATTGTATCTCTCTTAAGATGGGCCACAGGAGAGGGTCGGCCCTCCACCTTCCACTCCGCCATAAGGACAAGTCAGCCAAGGAATAAATAAATACTCCAGGAAACCAAGCCACCAGGGGTTTGTGTGTGTGTGTGTGTGTGGTGTGTGTGTGTGTGTGTGTGTGTGTGTGTGTGTGTGTAAGGGAGTTGGGGTGGAGGAGAAATCTCTACTAGGTGAATAGCTACAGAGTCCTCCCACACAACAGACCTAGGGGATCAGTATTTTCAGGACGGTCTTGGAATGAGTCTCAAAATGAGAAAGTCACCAGCTTTATCATGAGATGGATGGTGAAATTATTTACATTTTAAAACATTTGATACATTATTGGTTTAAGAGGAAAAAGAAGCTTTGATTCAAGGAATCAAAGGGTGGATATTTGGGTGATAGTTCTCTTGGCCAAGCCAGTTGCTGAATCTGCCTAAATGAAATAATTGATTTTGAGGCCTTTAAATATTATTGTGTCTTCTCAAGGTTGTGTGTGTCATAATTGGTCCAAAATGAATTTCTTTGCTTAATTTCTAGTTAAAGCGAAAATACTTCTCATGCCTCTGTTTGAGCTCCCAAGGTATTTGCAAGCCTAAATTGCTTGGCCTTTTGACTTGCAAGTGGTTAATTTATTTCTACCTCTCCTGTTTCCAGCCTGCAGTTTGGATATTCAGAGGCTAAAGAGCCTTTTCAGAGTGGCTGGTATTTTTGTTGATGTTGTTTTGCTTTGTTTTACATTTCCAAATCCAGGAAACGGCTGTGGTTAAGAGGTTAAGAGGCCCAGAATGATAGGGCTCCCATATTTACCAGGCAACCATGGTACCCAGCGCAGCACAGAGCCTGCTTACTCAGGATTGGTTTTATTTATATTTTTTTAAATTGAGGTAAAATTAACCATTTTAAAGTGTACAATTCAGTGGCATTTAGTATGTCTGCAATGTTGTGCAACTGTCTGTGTAATTCCAAAACATTTTCATCATCCCTCAAAAGAGACCCTGTATCCATTAAGCGGTCACTCGCTATTGGCCCCTCTGCAGCTCTTGGCAACCACTAAGCTGAACCCTGTGTCTATGGATTTAACTCTTCGGGATGGTTTATATAAGTGAAATAATACAACCTTCTGTGTATTATTCCACTTATATGTATTCTGTGACCTTCTGTCTGGCTTCTTTCGCTTAGCATAATGTTGTCGTCTGTGTTGTAGCACGTATCCCAACCTTCATTTCTTTATATGGCCAAATGGTATTCTATCATGTGGATGCACCACATTTTGTATATCCATTCATCTGTTGATGAACATTTGGGCTGTTTCTACCTTTTGACTACTGTCAACACTGTTTTGTTACTATGAACATCCATGTTGAGTATTTGTTTGAATAACTTATCAGTTCATTGGGGCATATACTTAAGAGTGGAATTGCTCAGTCATATGGTTATTCTGTGTTTACCTTTTTGAGGGCTCAGCGTTGGTTTCAGTGGTTTAGCTCCTGGGCTGCCATTAGGGCCATTAGAGGAGCTTTGCTAGGATCATGAAATCTGAGCATTAGAAAGAACCTTAAAAATCATTTAATCTGTCTTCTCACCCATCACAGGAAGTCTGGAACAAACCTTGTAGAGGCCCCTCATGCTCTACATGCGTAATTCTGGAGCAGAGGAGGGGCGCCTTACCTCCCAAGCCTGGCTATTCTGTCTATAGCTAGCCTGACCTGATGGCTTGCCCTAGTTCTGCCCTACAGAGAAGCTTTTTTAAACCTGGAATCCATGGACTCTTAGGGCTTATCCACAGATGAGCTTCAGTGTGGAGAGGTGGGGTAAGAGTTTGTAACTTTCATTATTGAGGGGTCCCTGACCACATTTTGAGGTGACTCAATGATGTCATCTCTTTGTCCTACCCATGAGCTTTTTGCAGGTTTGCTAGCAAACTGTTGCCTGATTGATGGTTGTTCTCTGCTCACCTTTGACCTCAGATGCAAAGACCGGCACAGGGAGATGTTTTCTCAAATGCCCACCTCTAAGAGGATGGAGCCCAGGCCAGAAGGCTGAGCAGAAGGAGGTGGGAGGCCAAAAAACATGGCAGGTCCCTCACATGGGCCCCACTGCCTATGAACTTGGCCACCTGTGGTTTACTGCAGATGCTTGAAAGAATTTGCTATCTAAGAGATTGCTTCCTTGGAGAAGGCCATTTCTAAGAGAGCTGAGAAGGTCTTTGAAAGTTCCATAATTTATGATGTTCATAGAGTAGGGAAAATATCAGGAGCAGCTTTTTATTTTTATTTTATTTTTTGAGACAGAGCCTTACTCTGTCACCCAGACTGGAGTGGAGTGGTATGATCTCAGCTCACTGCAATCTCTGCCTCCTAGGTTCAAGCAATTCTCCTGCCTTAGCCTCCTGAGGAGCTGGGATTACAGGTATGAGCCACCACGCTCGGCTAATTTTTGTATTTTTAGTAGAGACAGGGTTTCGCCATGTTGGCCAGACTGATCTTGAACTTCTGACCTCAGGTGATGCGCCTGTCTCGGCCTCCCAAAGTGCTAGGATTATAGGCATGAGCCACCACGCCTGGCCAGGAGCAGCTTTTTAAATAAACTTTTTATTGAATTATAATATGCACACAGAAAAGGGCACAATCACAATATAGTACAAGCCGTGATTGCATTTATGTGAAGTATCAGAACAGGCCAAACTTATCTGTGCTGTTCTAACAGCACAGGGTGGGTTACCTTCCAGTGGATAGTGCCTGGAAGGGAGTACAGGGGCTGCCCTGGGGTGCTGGTGATGTTCCAATTCTTGATGGGAACAACGCTTTGTGATTTAACAGAATTTCAAACCGTATTTAGCATGCATCAAACTGAGGATGAAAAAATCCTGGGGGTTCAAATGGTTGACAGCTAAGGCTTGTGCTTTGGGGATATCTTTGGTTTCTGTCTTTCTGGCATCTTTCCCCCGTTCTCTTGCTTTGGAGCTCATTCTTTCTCACTCTCAATCCACGTGCTGCGTGTGGTCTGACCCACACTCTGGTCCCAGGAGCAGGTAGAAAACTCAGGGACTGGCTAAGTGATAGGCACATGATCCAAGTCAGACAATGAGTCTATTCTGGGACTTTTTCTGGAACCAGTGTGAAAGAGGCACATGCTCTCAGCTGGGGTTTCCAAGCTGGTACGATAGAAGCTTTGCCTTCTGGTGGCCGTCTTTACTCCCATGTGCAGAGTGCCAACTCGGAACGAAGCCAGTACATTCAGAAAAGTCGCGATTCCTGGTGACAGTATATGCAGATCCAGCTGTGTTGAGAGCTATCGCCGTTCCTGTAATGCAGGAAGATCCAAACTGTTTTCTCCTACTATCCTCTCACTCAACACAACACAGAACACTTCTGTAACCAGATATGGGGATTTCTTCATACACATGAATTCTCCAGTGGGCACCAACTAGGTGTCTTGCAATTTAATTCAATTCTGACACTGTCTACCTGGAGTTACCATCAGACCTCACAGGTTAAGCGCACAGTCTCCCAAGACTTTTCCCATTTCAGATACCAATATGAAGTCCCAGGTTTTCACCAGTACTTCTGACTGACCAGCTGTAAAATCAGAATTTCCAAAACCCCCTTCTTGGGTTCCATAATTTGCTGCAATGGCTCACAGAACTCAGGGAAATACTTATGTTTACAGTTTATTGTCCAGTGAAAGATAGGATAAAGGATACAGATGAACAGCCAGATGAAGAGATGCATAGGGCGAGGTATGGGGGAAAGGGTGCAGGACTTCCATACCCTCTCGGGGTGTTCCACCCTCCTAAAAAAACCTCTGAATGTTCAGCAATCTGGAAGTACTCCAGACCTTGTCATTTTGTTGTTGTTGTTGTTTTGTTTTGTTTTTTGAGATGGAGTCTCGCTCTGTCTCCCAGGCTGGAGTGCAGTGATGTGATCTCAGCTTACTGCAGCCTCTGCCTCCCGGGTTCAAGCGATTCTCCTGCCTCAGCCCCTTGAGTAGCTGGGATAACAGGCACCCGCCACCACACCCAGCTAATTCTGTATTTTTAGTAGGGACAGGGTTTCACCATGTTGGCCAGGCTGGTCTCGAACTCGTGACCTCAGGTGATCCACCCGCCTCAGCCTCCCAAAGTGCTGGGATTACAGGCATGAACCACCATGCCTACCCCATTTTGGGTTTTTATAGAGGCCTCATTATGAGGCTTGATTGACCTTTGGCTTCACTGACCATTGGTGACCAACTCCAGCTTCAGCCCCTCTCCCCTCCCCAGAGTTTGGGAAATGGGGCTGAAAGTACCCAATCACGAGGTTGGTTTCCCTGAAAACCAGCCCCCATCCTACAGCTATCCAGGAGCCCTCAGCCACCAGTCATCTCATTAGCATAAGAAAAAACATTTATCATTTCAGAGACTTCAAGCGTTTTAGGAGCTATGCCAGCAACGAAGAGCAAATACGTATTTCTCATTGTAAATGACAATATCACAATTCCTCGAGGACTTTTCGTTTACATGCATCAGTAAATTCCTTTGTCTGTCTCTGCCCTTCAGAATGGTTGCTATCCCTTGGCTCCAAGGTTCTGACTACATAAAGAGATTCATTTCTCGGTCAGGTCAGTTGGAACTGCTAATATACTTGTCCAGTGTTGAACCCTCCACTGCACCTCTCAGCCTCTCCATGAGCCGTGGAGCGTGGATATGATGGCAGCTCAAGATTGGTGGGAGAGTGCAGGAGAAGGGGAGGGCTTCAGAAGTAGCTGGTGGGTTGGAGGGATGAGCTGAAGGGGCTGGTTCTGAAATTGTGTTGGCACAGCTCACGCACTATTTTTGCCTAGTGTGTTTATTTGGGATGGTGTGGTGGGGGCACTTCGTGCTGTCACTGGGTCACTGCTGCCTCCTATTCTCCTGGTAGTTGGATCTCGATGCTTTTTTAAAATCTGTAAGATAAAAGTGTAAGAGATGAGAGTATGTAGCTTGATGGGAGCTTACCATCTGGTGAAGCTAACCAAGAAGAGCCCAATAATGACCTTCCATGACCCGTTTGTAAACTCTGTATTTTAAAATAATCCAGGCTGGGCGCAGTGGCTTATGCCTGTAATCCCAGCCCTTTGGGAGGCCAAGGTGGGGTGGATCACCTGAGGTCAGGAGTTCGAGACCAGCTTGGCAAACATGGCGAAACCCCATCTCTACTAAAAATACAAAAATTAGCCTGATATGCACCCGGGCTCAGTGGCTCACCCCTGTAATCCCAGCACATTGGGAGGCCAAGGCGGGCAGATCACGAGGTCAAGAGATCGAGATCATCCTGGCCAACATGGTGAAACCCCGTCTCTACTAAAAATACAAAAATTAGCTGGGCATGGTAGCATGCGCCTGTAGTCCCAGCTACTCGGGAGGCTGAGGCAAGAGAATTGCTTGAACCCAGAAGGCAGAGGTTGCAGTGAGCCAATATCACACCACTGCACTCCAGCCTGGGGGATAGAGTGAGAATCTGTCTTTAAAAACAAAACAAAACAAAAAAAACTCCAAATTATATAGAGCACAAAGGAATTCTAAGGTGACAGTTTTCAGAATACAGCTGTTAAGGTGGTCCTATCTGGGGGCAGAGGGATGCAGTAAATAAAAATCATCTAAAACGGAGGTAATGCTAACAGTATCTTGTGTTTTGCTTTGCAGTTTTCAGCTATTCACTGGGTGGAAAATATTCTTCAATAAAATATTTGATGATTTGAGGCAACTTTGTCAGTAAACATAAAAAAGAATATCATTAAAATAATCAATAGGCTTCCTTATTTTTGGCTTATCTTCCTGTCACTGCTCGCGTTCTGCCTGGAAGTCTGCACAGGGCTCGTGGGTGCTACGGCAGTGTATGAGGATCTGCTACAGGCTCGGCTGTGAAAGCCACTCAATAAGGACCTGTTGGCTTGACCTAGTTTGATGCAGGTTTTCTGCACTGAATCCACAAGTCTACCAACAGCCCATAATCTTGTTTCAATTTATCATTCTACCTTCTTTGACCCATTTGCCCATCCTAATGTGAACAAAGAAAATATTTCACTAAATCTACAGGAATAAATATTTTAGATCTTAAAACTGTTTATGCAGATAGAACTACATATTCTTATAATACTGAAAAGTTTAGAGATGAGCACTGGTTAATTGCCTTATTTTATTGGTGAGGGGAAGTGACTTGCCAAATCAGTGGCAGAATAAGGTTAGACCTCAGATCTATGGTGCTGCCTAACCTGAAGGTATGGCCACTGATAGTGTGGATATTTGTCCCAGCCCAAATCCCCAATGTTGGAGGTGGGGCCTGCTGGGAGGTGTTTGGATCATGGGGGCAGATCTATCATGAATGACTTGGGCCATCTCCTTGGTGATAAGTGAGCTCTCACTCGGAGTTCACACAGGATCTGAGATCTGGTGGTTTAAATGTGTGTGGCACCTCCCCCCAATTCTCTTTCTCTTACTCCCATTTTCACCGTGGGACGTGCTTGCTCCCACTTCGCCTTCCACCATGAGTAAAAGCTTCCTGAGGCCTCCCCAGAAGCAGATGCCAGCACTATGCTTCCTATACAGCCTGCAGAATCATGAGCCAATTAAACCTCTTTTCTTTATGAATTACCCAGACTCAAGTATTTCTTTATAGCAATGCAAGAATGACCTAATATGCCCACTTACACCTTAGCAATGGGGTGGATGCAGCCATTTTATGGAATGTCAGAGCAGTCTACTTTTTTTTTTTTTTTTTTTTTGAGATGGAGTCTCGCTGTCTCCCAGGCTGGAGTGCAGTGGCGCAGTCTCGGCTCACTGCAAACTCCGCCTCTCGGGTTCACGCCATTCTCCTGCCTCAGCCTCCTGAGTAGCTGGGACTACAGGCGCCCACCACCATGCCCAGCTAATTTGTTGTATTTTTAGTAGAGATGGGGTTTCACCGTGTTAGCCAGGATGGTCTTGATCTCCTGACCTCGTGATCCGCCCGCCTTGGCCTCCCAAAGTGCTGGGATTACAGGCGTGAGCTACCGCGCCCGGCCAGAGCAGTCTACTTCTTATAGGGAAAGGATCTGAGGCCAGTCCTGCTACTGTACAGCGTTCACACTAATGTACATATCCTCAAGAGATGCTAAATGGGGACCAGAATGGCCATAGGTCATTCAATAACTTCACTTTTAGCTGTTGTTACAAATTCCTCCTCCTGTATGTGGCTTATCGGAGTGGCTAAAATAATGCAGATGTCCTCTTGAGGTTTCATCTCCTTTCTTCTCCTTCCTCTGGTGGGGAGGCTGGAGAGCAGTAGTATCCAGAAGGAAAATGTGCCAATAATTTCTAGCTGGATAAATCTGCTTTAAAACTATATCATGACCACTTAGAATGAAATAAGCACTTGTTCAGGGCTCTTTATAGAGCAGGTGTCCTGCAAAGTGCTTATGTGGATTATTTCATTAATTCTCATAAGAACCATATGAAACAGACATTGCTACTAGCCCTACTTTTCTGATGAGGAAACTGAGGCTCAGAGATGTGAAGTAACCTGCTCAGGGCCACCCAGGTCTGCCTAAGTGCAAGCTTCAATCACCATGGAAGACAACAGACCTGAAGGGTAGCAGTGAAAATTACATTTTTGGAATGTTCGAGAGATCACAAGATATGAAATCTACAATGTATTCAGATCATGGGAATTTTTCCCAGAATCGTTTCGTTCCAGAGAGTTGAGAAAATGATAGCGCACCTCACCACACATGGAGTCCTCAGCTTTAACCTCAGACTTTCTCACAACTGCCCAGTCTGATAACAGAAATTCTTCACCTGTAGTGAGTAGAAATCTTGATGATCCTTGGAGGGGCTTCTGGGTGGCCAGCCGTGTGTTTTTGCTTGGTTGTGCTTTTAGGGTTGTCTGGCTTGAATGGGTGCTGGGTTTGTCGGTGCAGAGAGCACAGCTGGTTCCAGGCTGGCTTCAGAAGGCTGCAGGCAGATTCCTGGGGAGAGGGTGACACTATAGCACCAGTTCTTCTTACAGTCTTGTTCTGCACTTTCTAAAAATATTCCTGACAAACAGCTAATGGGCATTTTGGCCATTCTATTGCCAAACTATTGCTGCCATTTCAAATGGAATGCTTCTCCTTCAAGCCTGTTCATCTTGATTTATATGATGGGGATAGATTCATCCGTTTCATGGGACTTCACAACAGCCCACTCACCAGAGGCTCTTTGAAAACAATCAAGTGCATTTTTGCCTCTTTTAGAAAATGTTGCATGTTTATTTCTAGTCAAAAATAAATGAAATGAAATGAAATGAAATAAAAGCTTCATTGGGAAGAACACAGCTGCAGTTATTGCCTAAGTATCGTTTAGTGATACACAAGGAGAGGGAGCCCCATCTCTTTAGAAAAGTTGTTGTTTCTGAAGTTAAGGAAGACTAAGGGGCAAATACAGGATTTTTAAATATATATAGATTTTTTTTTTTTCAGACACAGTCTTGCTCTGTCGCTCAGGCTGGAGTGCAGTGGCACCATCTCCGCTCACTGCAACCTCTGCCTCCTGGGTTGAAGCAATTCTCCTGCCTCAGCCTCCTGAGTGGCTGGGACTACAGATGTGTGCCACCATGCCTGACTAATTTTTGTATTTTTAGTAGTGATGGGGTTTCACCATGTTGGCCAGGCTGGTCTTGAACTCCTGACCTCAAGTGATCCACCCACCTTGGCCTCCCAATGTGCTGGGATTACAGGCGTGAGCCACCACACCAGGCCAAATATGCACAATTTTAATGTAAGTGGCTACTGCATTTTTGGAAGGCATGTGTGCAATATGTGCAAAGAGTCTCAAAATGCATGCCCTGTCAACGCATGATTCGTTGTCTTTAAATACATCCTGCAGAACTAATAGGAAATAAAGACAATTTTTTATTCATCAGAGCATCATTTATGGTAGCAAAAAAAAAATGGGCCATAACCTAAATTCTCAACAATAGAATTAGCAGAATAAATTATGGTGATCCATTTGTTGTAGTATTATATAGTTATTAAAATGTCAGTCTTTGAAGAATTATAATTATATGATAAAATGTTTAAGATAAAAGAAGGGAAGATATGAGGAGACTTCAAAAAGTTAGCAGAAAATGGAATTAAAAGATAAAAATAAAAAAAAGATAAACTTTATTTCCCAACAGGAACTCCATCAAGTTCAAGACACTATTGTAAGCCATGATACCAGCCATTTAATTCCTCCCTAAAGAGCTGAAAGTCTTGGATATTTAACCATGTCACAGCTTTTCAGTGCATTATCAAATGAAGAAACATGGATGCCCTCTAAAGGTATTTTTAAGATTAGGAAGCAAGAAGTCAGAAGGAGCCAAATCAGAACTGTAGGGTGGATGCCTAATGATTTTCCATTGAAACTCTCACAAAATTGCCCTTCTTTGATGAGAGGAAAGAACAGGAGCATTATTGTGGTGATGAAGGACTCTGATGAAGCTTTCCTGGGTGGTTTTGTGCTAAAGCTTTGGCCAACTTTCTCAAAATACTGTCATAGTAAGCAGATGTTATTGTTCTTTGGCTTTCCAGAAAGTTAACAAACAAATGCCTGGAACATCCCAAAAATCTGTTCCCATCATCTTTTCTCTTGACCCATCTGCTTTTGCTTTGGCTGGACCACTTCCACCTCTCGGTAGCCATTGCTTTGATTGTATTTTGTCTTCCGGATTGTACTGGTAAAGCCATGTTTCTTCTCCTGTTGCGATTCTTCAGAGAAATGCTTCAGGATCTTGATCCTACATGTGTAAAATTTCCATTGAAAATTCTGCCGTTGGCTGGGTGCGGTGGCTCAAGCCTGTAATCCCAGCACTTTGGGAGGCCAAGGCGGGCAGATCACAAGGTTAGGAGATCGAGACCATCCTGGCTAACATGGTGAAACCCCATCTCTACTAAAAATAAAAAAAAAAAAAATTAGCTGGGCATGGTGGCAGGCGCCTGTAGTCCCAGCTACTCAGGAGGCTGAGGCAGGAGAATGGCGTGAACCCGGGAGGCGGAGCTTGCAGTGAGCCGAGATCTTGCCACTGCACTCCAGCCTGGGTGACAGAGCAAGACTCCGTCTCAAAAAAAAAAAAAAAAAAAATTCTGCTGTTGTCTGCAGCTGACCTGGGCATAAGGGTTTTGGTACCCACTGACTGGAGAGTTTGCTCAACTTTAATTTTTCAGTCAGAGTTGTATAAGCTGAACCAATTGAGAAGTCTATGATCTTGGCTATTGTTTGTGGTGTTAACTCTTGGTCCTCTTCAATTAGGGCAAGAACAAGATGAATTTTTTCCCTTGCAAATTGGTGTGCATGGTTCACCACTGCAGGCTTCATCTTCAGCATTGTTTCATCCCTTCTTAAAAATGAGTTATCTGTTTGTAAACTGCTCATTTCTTTGGGGGCATTGTCCTCGTAAACTTTTTGTAAAGCATCAATGATTTCACCATTCTTCCACTCAAGCTTTACCATGAATTAGATGTTTGTTCTTATTTCAACTTTAGCAGAACTCATGTTTCTAACAGGGTTTTTCAAACTGATGTCTTATCCTTCTTAGTGCCTCAAACTACGTCCTGTTCAGACATGTTTTAACATGCTAGTAGAAGTCTATTTGGGGGCAAAAAATTGTTTGAAATCCATGCATAATTTTTAATAATATACATCTCCCATGTACTTTTTGAAGACCCCTTGTACAAGCTTTAAAATTGCACTTATAGTCAGATCTTGTACAATAGTCTACACACACACACACACACTTCAGAAAAAGATTGAAGAAATAACTCAAAATTGTGGTGGTTTCTGGTTGGTGAGATTGTGGGTGACTTTATTTTCTTTATGCATTTCTCTATTTCCCCCAATTTTTGGCAATGAAAATTGATTCAGTTTAAAGCCAAGATTTTTTTTTTTTTAAAGAAAAAAGTCTCCTCCCAGAATTTTTTTTTTTAGAAGTTTGTTACATGTGCATCCATAGCTCCATGGTGAATTAGAACCTGAAGCCTGCAAGATCACAGCAGGTCTGAGTTCTAGTCTGTGCAATAAACAAGGGACTGGACTCTAGTAAAATACAAGTAAAAGCTGAACTTGGAGTCAGAATACCAGAGTTCTCATCCAAACTTCCCTCTCTTACTAGCTGAGAGCCTTGGGGAAACCATTATGTACTCTGAGTTCCTCTCATTGCCAAGTCTCTTGGAAGAGGAATGGACCCACCAGTGCCAGTTCTAGGCAAAACTGTGAAGCAGCCAAACACTTGTGCCTTTGCTTCTGTCTTGGTGTTTGTTCTCCCTGCACAGGGCTCCCCAACCCCTCAGTGCATCCTCTCATGCTGCCTGCAACTCTCTCCTACTGAAAACTGCTCTTTGGAAAGAATCTGGTTCATTCCTTCAAACACATATTCATTAAGTACAAGGTGCATTGACTAGTGAAATCTTAACCCAGGACCCTGCCTAGAGATGGCTTCATTTTCTAGGGAAAAGGAAACAACCTGTAAATCAAAGGGCAGCCTTTCCTCCAGAAAACTGCATAGTGGAGGTCTCTGACCAATGTGGTGGAACTCAAGTCCAGCCTTGATTGCTTCCCCGCTTTGGGCCAGGACTTTGAATTGAGGCCCTCTTCTTATGAATAGGTACAGGAAAGTCAATTATCTTTTCTAAATGGGACTTAACCATGTCATTGCAGTCTTCTATTACGTTAGTCTTCTAATCCTTCATGGATTCTGTAGCCACACATAAGAAGTCATCCTACTTTCTTCACGGGGTTATTGTGAAAAGTGAAACAACACAGGTGAAATAATTCTTGGCAAAGTGTAAGGTAAAGGTTGCCTCTTGGAAGCACGTGGGCTGAGCTTGATGCAGATGGTTTTGTTGAGTTTGCACAGTGGTTACTTTTTTATTAAAGACTGAAATGGTTGTAAATATTTGAAAATTAAGAGATATTATGTTTGAAAGTGTGATTTTTTTTTTCATTTCCCCGGGCCCTGACATTCTGGCATGGCTCTAATCTGTTGGAGCCCAGTTGTAGCCCATCACTATTAGGGGAACCCAACCCTCAGCAACCCCCTCCCCCAACTCCCCCCTCCCCACCTCATTCCCCCGCCACTGTTTCTACCCCAGGGGATGGTGGTCTTGAACAGCTGAGGCTGTGGATTCAGAGCTTCCTGCCCTGAGTCTCTGCTCTAGCATTTGCTGGTTGTTTGACTTTGGCCAGCCTAGTAAACTTGCAGAGCCATAACTTGCTAGGGCCTCTGTGTCTTCATCTATAAAGTGGAATAATATTTGTGTCTTCCCAGAGGACTGTAGCAAGGACTAGGAAAAATGCTTGTGATACACTTAGAACAAGCCCTGGTACACAAAGGGCTTTGATCAGTTACCTGCTTGGTCTCTAAAAGCATTTGGCTTACCAACTACTGCTGGAAGATGTGAATTAAATGAAGATTATTGTTTCTTCTGTTTTTTGACCTAGTACCTTTTCTGCTATGTGTTATTTGGTAGTGCTAGATAGAAAATTGAGCTTCTAAGTGAATTCAGAAACTTTTCCAAATATTCTTTCTGATTAGCCAGTCCATCTTCACCTTTGGAGGATGTTATATAAATAGCATTAGTACTCTTTTCCCCTGCTGAATTCTGCCATACATACATTGATTTTGACCGACGCTGAATCTCTTTAGTGTTGAGTATGTCATGTATTTTCATATTAGGTTATATTCTTTTTTTTGATACAGGGTCTTACTCTGCTGCCCAGGCTGGAGTGCAGTGGCACAATCATGGCTCACTGAAGCCTCAACCTTCCCGGGCTCAGGTGATCCTCCAGCCTCAGCATCCCCAATGGCTGGGATTACAGGCATGCACCATCATGCCCAGCCAGTCTTTGTATTTTTTTGTAGAGATAGGTATTCGCCATGTTGCCCAGGGCTCAAGCGATCCACCCATCTCGGCCTCCCAAAGTGCTGGGACTACAGACGTGAGCCACTGTGCCTGGCCTATATTCTACTGATTGTCATTGCTTGTATTTTCTTTTCAGCTACAGTGGAAGTCTGTCATATTTTTATGCTATTGTGTCTTGCATGATGCCTAGCATATTGAAAATAATAAATAAATTGCTCATGGAATGAATAGTTAAAATCATCGCTAGAAATAGGGGAATGGCTCTTTTGAAGGCAGGCCTATGGCATCCAGGTTCTTTTAGGACAAATCTTTCACCTGTTCCTTCATCCTTCAGTTCATCCATTCATTCGTCCATCTATCCCCAGCAACCACTGAGAGGGTGGCCACTCTCTGTCAGATTCTCAGCTAGGATACTGGTGCCTCAGATATGAAAGAAATGGAAGAAACATGCCCCACGGAAGAAACTGAAAGACCAGGTATGCATGATGTGTAGTTTGCTAATCCAGACAATGACTGTGCATTTTGAGAGGCTAGTAGGTGAGAAAATGAAATAAAGAATTCTAGACTCAGCTAATTGGCTCAGGCAACATCAAATATAGAGTTTTCTGTCCTAGTCTTTCCTTTTCTTCCCTTTAATTGTGCCTGTTTGATAACCAAAGCACAAGTAACTTCTTACTAATGTGGTAAGAGCTTTATACAGGGCTGGTCTGCAAAGCAGAACTGGTTTGTCTGGAACTTTCTGAGGTGGTTACTTTCTAAAGAGTTTATAGGTGGAATCTTTTTCTTGGCATGATTGAACCATGAAGTCTGGTCCTTTTGAGGTCTATGGCTTGGTTGTTGACTTAACCCTGCTCTGATGTTGTTTCCATTTCTAAATCACACTCATGTACTGAAAATTATATCGGTTCCTTGAAATTGGGCAGAGTTGTTAGTTTGGCTTTTTTCAAAACTAGGGTGGGACTTTGCCTTGTGCATGTTTACTGGCCACTAACAAAGGAGGGTCAGGAGCAGGTCTTGTCACATCCTTACTAGGTAAAAAGTCCCTTCTTTCACAGCTGGTGTCCAAGAGAGGGTCTTAATTCACTTCCAAAAAAAAGAAGGAAAAGAAAAAAGAAAACCAGTTGTTTAAAGTGCCTTTTGATATTGATATCATTTGAAAGAATTATATAATCTTTTTTTGACATGTATTCTCCAATATTAGCTCGATTTGAATTCTGGAAAAAAAAAAAAAGAAGAAAGATTTTTTCCCCTTCATGGTTGAACAGGAAAGAATCTCACTGTAAAAACACTGTATTCTCTTTCTCCTTTTTTGCATGCATAATTATTGAGTCTAAGGATATAGTCAAATTATTTCAGAGGGTTTTAGTGAACAACTGAATAGCTTAATCATGCTAAAAAAAATTTTCCCTCTGCTAGGATAAGAAGCTCTGTGTGGCCAGGTGCGGTGGCTGACGCCTGTAATCCTAGCACTTTGGGAAGCTGAGGCGGGCGGATCATGAGGTCAGGAGATTGAGACCATCCTGGCTAACATGGTGAAACCCCGTCTCTACTAAAAATACAAAAAAAAATTAGCCGGGCGTTGTGGTGGGCACCTGTAATCCCAGCTACTCAGGAAGCTGAGGCAGGAGAATGGCGTGAACCCAGGAGGCGGAGCTTGCAGTGAGCCGAGATCGCGCCACTGCACTCCAGCCTGGGTGACAGAGGGAGACTCCGTCTCAAAAAAATTAAATAAATAAATAAATAAAATAAAAAATAGACACCAAGTGTCCCTGAGATACCCACTGCCTTCTCTCTTGTGTCTCAGTGCCTTCTTTTTAATGTTTAGTTTTTAAGCAATATTTTTCATATTAATAAAGAAATTTGTGTTTATTGTAGAAAAAATAGACTATGTGGATGGACCCAAAGGGGTATAAAGACCAATAACACCACCATCCAGATAAAAACACTGGTCACACCTCTTCGTATGTGTGGGTACGTGTGTGTAGAGAGTTTTAGTTCTGCTTATTTTGTACATTGTTTTATCCCCAGCATCTAGAATAGTGTCTGATACACAGTAGGTGCTCAATAAGTATTTTTTGATAAAAATAAATGGATTCAAGTGGATGTGGGAAGTCTTTGTCCTCCAAGAAGCTCTCACACATGCCCTGGAGAGACATCCTTGCCCAGGTCTCACTAACTGTGAAGCCCAAATCACCTTCGCTCATGCTTTCACGCTCCCTCTCACCTTTCAATACCAACATGCTCATTAGAGTCGTCCATTTTTGCAAAAAGCATTCCATTAGCCTTTTAGCCTTCCTGTTTTAGCATCTTCCCCTCTTTGGAGGTGAAGACTTCTTTGTAAGGTCAAATTTCTTCTATTTCTAGTTGTATTAGGTCACTGTGTCCTATCTTAGTGAACGTTCAGTGATCATCTTATAATTTTGTGTTAAGGTGTTTCCTAACTCATGTAAATGATTTTTTTTTTTTTGCTAATATTAAGAAATAATGGGTCTGTTCTAGGAAGCAGAACGTTAAATTTCAGCAGAATTGGTTTGAATTGTGCCTTCTACTATAGCCAGAATCTGAGAGGGACACAAGATAACCTAGCAAAACTTGATCCATAGAGCCAAGTGGAGGGCCTAGCATTATAGCAAGCCACTGCATAGATTGTTTCTGAGAGCAGCAGAAGCAACCAAGTATAGGGCTCTAAATAGAACTGTGGAGCTCTAGCTGGTTTGGTCTGATTGGAAGTCAGAGACTGTTGGTTGGACTCTGGACATCCTGGGCAGAAGTCACTGCCAATCCCTAAACAAATGAGAGAATAATCTTGGCTTTGGCCAAGACAAATGCCCAGGTTCAACCAGGGCAGCATTTTTATGGCTCTGCCTTCATGGCCTCAGGAAGTTGAAGTCCTTTTGAGTAGCTTCCTGAACAGATGAGGTATAGACCAGCGAGGGCAAATCAATGTCAATTTTTGCATTGACTCATTTTCTTGGCTGTCTGAATTGTTTTGAGAAGATTCTATGGCTTTGTCTAGGATCAGCAGGAAACAGAGCTGTGATCCATTAACAATGTCCATCGTGGGTGCAGAAGTGGGAGTGGATTGGTGTGCCAACTGTTTGTCATTCTTGGTATACACAAGGGATTGTGCTCAAAAATAGAATTTTAAATCATCACCCTGGCAAAAATATGTTACAAAGGGCACTGTGACCAGTGATTTTTCATAAAATTAGGATACTTGAGAGTAAAAGGGGTGCTATTATCCAAGGACAACAGGAGCAAACAAGTACCTATGACACTTGGTTCATTGCAAATAATCCTCAAATGGAAAGGTGTTCTGTGTGTCCTCACACCGAGTTTCAGAGGCCACTTGGGCAAGGCTTTTCCACTGTGCTCTGCACTCTTTCCAGGGAACCCTTTGATTTCTTCCCAAAGAGGAGGAAAGATTTATTTCCTTACCCATCACTAGGTTCGTGGCAGGAGTCCCTGTAACGAAAGACAGGTTAACAAGAGAAAAGCATACAGTTTCATTTCATGTAAGTTTTGTAGGTCATGCGCTGGGCTTGGTGGCTCACGCCTGTAATCTCAGCACTTTGGGAGGCTGAGGCGTTGGGGATCATGAGGTCAGGAGTTCGAGACCAGCCTGACCAACATAGTAAAACCCCGTCTCTACTGAAAATACAAAAATTAGCTGGGTGTGGTGGCGGATGCCTGTAATCCCAGCTACTCGGGAGGCTGAGGCAGGAGAATCGTTTGAACCTGGGAGGCAGAGGTTGCAGTGAGCCAAGATGGCACCATTGCACTCCAGCCTGGGTGACGAGCAAGACTCCATCTCAAAATAAATAATTTTTAAAAAAGTTTTACAGGTCATGAGAGCCTTTGGAAATGAAGACCCAAAGAAATAGTAAACGTGTAAGTTTTTTTGTCCTTGGCTTTCATGAAGCATGGATAGTCATGGAGAAATAGAATTGGACAAAGGGGGTATGATCTAATGGTAGAAAATGGAGCGGAGGGAACCTAGCAAGGCCTATTTGTTCAGATTCTTCTCTGTGTCCCTGTGTCTTCAGTGATAGGATGCTCCCTTCCTCTGAATGTAGGGACAGCAAGGAGAAGTTAAGAGTGGCCTCCCTGCTTCTGCTGTTTTTTCAGGTGACAAGGTGCTGTGTTTTGGGGTAGTGTGTCCTGAATACCATCAGTCTCAACTCGCCAATCTGACAGTGAGTGACCCAAGCATCCACCTCCTTTTGTCCTCCATGTTTGTGTGAAGGAGTTCACAGTAAGAGTTCCATGGCTTGGGGGCTCTGGCCAGCTTCCCGGGCATGTCCAACACTGACTTCTGCTCCTCCTGGTGGCAGAACCATCCAATCCTTGTACCGTGCTCAAGGAGTTGTTTTCCAAATGCCCAGGTCGCCTTCCCACTCCCTGTGGTGTGAATGGCTGTGCCACTGGACCTCAGAGAGCTAGCTCCCCAATACTCCAGCCCCATAATCCTGCCCCAGGAACCTGCCAGCCAGCATTCTCTACCACATGGCAGAGTGCTCAAGCATGGCCCATAGACCTGTTGACGGAGCATGAGAGTTGGGATTCCCAAGGTATGTGATTGTTTTTTCTCTGTTAAAATTGTGGATCTACTTGTATTCCCAAGAAGGTCCTCATTCCTTAGATTACCATGAAAAAGTTCAGGCTATGTGGGACTGAAGTCACAAATTTAAAATGATACCATGGGTGGCTGGCCCTTGCCAGCAGAGGTACATTCTGGAAATGTCTAGTTGTCTGTCTTCCTGGTTCATGTGTTGGCCTTGCTCAGACAAGCCACTCGAGAGTGCTAGCTCCATTTCCCAGACTGAGCAACAAGATATTTGATCAGACAAATAATATCCTTGACCTACCACAACATATTCATTTTTTTGTTTTGCTGTTGTTGTCGCCTCTATTTGCCAACAGGAGATGAGAGCGTTGGAGTCAGAAGCCTTGGATTCTAGACCCGACTTGCTCACAAATTATTTGTATGACTATGGACATGTCATTTCCCCAGCCACTCCCCATTCTTCATCTGTAAAGTGGCTGGGGGAACCAAATCAGTGGTCATCAAGCTGTTTCAGAGACCATATC
This sequence comes from Gorilla gorilla gorilla, assembly GCF_029281585.2. Lineage (NCBI taxonomy): Eukaryota > Metazoa > Chordata > Mammalia > Primates > Hominidae > Gorilla > Gorilla gorilla. Next base: position 77,355,177 of record NC_073243.2, read on the forward strand.
CCCCTTTCAAAACATAGCACATAATTCCAACAGCCCAAACCCAAGCTGCTCTCGTTGAACCTTCAGGCTCCTCTTCAGAGAAGGCAGGATGGGTCTTTCTGACACCCCCAGCAGCAGAAGCTGTGGGGTTTCTCTCCTGCTGCCTGCCTTCTGGCCATCCTTCTGGGAAAGGCTGTTCCCTGCATGTAGGCATTCCTGGCAAGGGGTGGGTGGGAAAATTAAAAGGAGATGAAATTTAAATCTCTCCAGTTTGCTGCTTGTCAGCAGCTCTGATCACACGCTTGGTTGGGGTGGAGTTTGAAACCAAAGACTCGGAAAAGGTTTTAGGTTATCTGTGCATTTGCAGTTCCAGGTGTGAGGTTATCTTCGCATTGCAATGACAGATTTTAGGTTACCTGGGCATTGCAATTCCAGTGGGGCTGGGCTTGTTGCACCCGGGAGTGTGTGATGTGGGTGGATTGCCCTGTTCTGTGTCTCTGCCTAGCACTGGTCCTCCAGAGCACTGGTTCTCAGGCCTGGAGTAGCACTGGAATAACCCTGACCTTGGAGTTCTCCAGTCCCTTGTCAGCACTCAATAAAATTAGGAGCAGCCCTAAGCTAGCAAGATCAAAGAACTTCATTAACTCTCTATTTCATAGGGGGGGCCTTAATTTGTATTCACTTCTTACATTTTGCAATACTGTGAGGTAGGGCTTATTGTTTTAAAGTTGTTTCCCTGCTTATCTGTCTCCTGGTAGCATTGAACATGCCTTGAGAGGCATGAAGGATATTTCACCTGTGCATCTTTTGCCTTAGATCAGTGACACAGCATAGGCCCACAGATACCTGTTTGTTTTCCATGCCTTGTATTGGTGAGTAAACAAGAAAATGAAGCTCAGAGGGGTTAAGTGATTAGCATGGCAGTAAATCTGGGGTAGACATCTGTCTCCATTGTGCCTAGCTGATTCAAGAGTGCAGAAGGTCACTGTGTGATTTTTTTTTTTTTTTTTTTTGAGATGGAGTTTTGCTCTTTCACCCAGGCTGGAGTGCAGTGGCATGATCTCAGCTCACTGCAACCTCAGCCTTCCAGGTTCAAGTGATTCTCCTGCCTCAGCTTCCTGAGTAGCTGGGATTACGGGTGCCCGCCACCATGCCTGGCTAATTTTTGTATTTTTAGTAGAGACAGCGTTTCACCATGTTGGCCAGGCTGGTCTCGAACTCTTGACCTTGTGATCTGCCTGCCTTGGCCTCCCAAAGTGCTGGGATTACAGGCATGAGCCTCTGCACCCGGCTGTGATGGTGTGATTGTACTGTCTTCACCTTCCTGGTGCTCAGCTGCACTCCATTATGCTCTCCCCAAGTGTTCCTGGGTTGCTCCACAGGCTTTTCCCATCCCACAGGACCACTCCTTCCCCCAGGTGAGCCGCGCGTGGCTTCCCCTTCCTGGTGAGGCTCTCAGTGGGGATAAGGAGAAAGACAGTGTTCCTTAGAAAACTGGCATCCCGCTATGATGTTGTTTATCTTTGGGCTTGCAGGGTCCTCTGTACAGTGGCTCCGAAACCTGGGGCCATCCAGGACTGCGGAATCAGGATTTCTGGAGATGCAAATGATTTTTTAAACAATCAGCCCTTTGAAGCCCACAGCAACTTATCCTGTCCTTCTTGTCCAACTTCATCATCATCTGCCAGGAATCCCCAGGAACTGACTTTAGGGTCACATGGGCCAGTTTGCCATCTTTAGCGCCTGCCATGCCAAATCCTAGGCTTCCAGTCATGGCTTTTCTCCACTTGAGAAAGTCCTCACTCTTGTCTGACTTGATCTCCACCACCAGTGGCCTTTGGAGCCCATTGTGCCCCCCAGCTCCCTCTTGCCTGCTTCAGCTCCCCTGTACATCCTCCTTTCTGAGTTCTGTTAGCTCCTTTGGGCAGGGCCCTACAGATTAGCTCTTATTTCAGTCATGCAGTAAATAGCAAGCAGTTGTCATGTACCGAACACTCACCAGATGCAGGAACACTACAGCGAACAAAACAAACAGGAACCCTGTCCCCGTGGAGGTAGAGGAGACAAAGCGTCTCCTCTAGAGGAGAGGAGACAAAGCATGAACACAATGTGCAAGTGCATGTGTAACATGAGGGTCCTCCAAGGATGGGTGCCGGGAGGGTGAGGAGCGCGGTCCCGAGGGGCGCCGCTCCAGGGAGGATATTTGGGAAGGTCCGAGTGGGTGCTGTGACGGGGAGATCCACGGATAGTTTCAGGCAGAGGGAACAGCAACTGCAAAGGGCCTGAGGCAGGAGCACTTTTCCTGTATTCAAGACAGAGCAAGGGGCCACTGTTCCTGGTGCATTCCCACCAGTGAGAGGGGCTGCCGGGCACTTGGCAGGCGCTCAGTAAATACCTGATTGACTGTGGCTGGAGTGGAGTGAGTAGGGTGGGTTGTGGGGAAGAAGTAGTCAGGGGTAATGTTATGCAGCACTTTGAAAGCCACGGTGAAGACTTCAGATTTCATGCTAGGTATGAAGGGATGCCATTTGGTGGTTTTGAGTAAGAGTGGCATGGGCCAGGCACGGTGGCTCATACCTGTAATCCTAGCACTTTGGGAGGCCAAGGCAGGTGGATCACCTGAGGTCAGGAGTTCGAGACCAGCCTGGCCAATGTGGTGAAACCCTGTCTCTACTAAAAATACAAAATTACCTGGGCGTGGTGGCACGCGCCTGTAGTCTCAGCTACTCGGAGGCCGAAGCAGGAGAATCGTTTGAACCCGGGAGGCGGAGGTTGCAGTGAGCCAAGATCACACCATTGCACTCCGGCCTGGGTGACAAGAGCGAAACTACATCTCCAAAAAAAAAAAAAGAGAGTGGCATGATTAAATTGACCGTTTCTCCAGTGTGGAGAATAGGTGATGGGGGTTAGAGCAGGAGCAAGGAGACCAGTTAAGAGGCCCTTGCAGGGGGCCTTGCAATTAAGAGGTCTAGGTAGGAAATGATGGGGGCTTGTGCTATGATGACAGCAATGAAGCCAATGAAAAGACTTTGGACCCACGATACATTTTGAAGGTGAGAGACTGGGTTTTGAGGATGGATAAGGTGGGGAGCCAAGTCTGAACTCTAAGGCTTTTATATCAGGAATTGTGTGGAAAGATGACGGTAAGTCCATGTGTTTGCTAATTTCCTGCTTGTAAGTTTCCTTTGGATGAAAGTAGGATCCATGCCTCATAATGAGGTATACCCCTAGCAGGGACCTGGGTCCCAGCTGGTGCTGCATTAAATACCAGGGACATGAGCAGCCAGGACTGTGGATCGGTAACACTGAGCCTGCCCCCAGTTCCTTGGCATCAGCATCCTGGGAGAGGTGGTTTGGGTGCTCTTGAGGCATGAGATTTTTGTGAGGGTGGCCTTTCTGCATCACTCAGCTGTCATCAGGTAGTTAAGATGCCGCCTCTGCCTCTTTGAAGCTGGGCTGGGGGAGGAGGTGGGAACAGAATCCAGAAGTTCAACTGCCTAACTCCTCCCTTTCCAAGTTTAACCATCTTTGAGGGAGGATTTCTCACTGTTCCCTGCACCCCAATGCTTCTCTGCCTTTGTACATACTCTCCTCATTTTCTCTCGAGCAGATTTCTCTCTCTCTCTTTGTATTTTTTGTTTGTTTGTTTTATTGTTTTGGTTTTTTTTTTTTTCTTTCTGAGACAAGGTCTTGCTTTATCAATCACTTAGGCTGGAGTGCAGTGGTGTAGTCATAGCTCACTTCAACCTCGACCTCCTGGACTCAAGTGATCCTCCTACCTCAACCTCCCAAGTAGCCAGGAGTACAGGTTTGTGCCACCATGCCCGGCTAGTTTTTAAAATTTTTTTGTTGAGGCTGGGCACGGTGGCTCATGCCTGTAATCCCGGCACTTTGGGAGGCCAGGGCAGGTGAATCACCTGAGGTCAAGAGTTCAAGACCAGGCCGGCCAACATGGTGAAATCCCATCTCTACTAAAAATACAAAAATTAGCCAGGCGTGGTGGTGGACACCTGTAGTCGCAGCTACTCGGGAGGCTGAGGCAGGAGAATCTCTTGAACCTGGGAGGCAGAGGCTTCAGTGAGCTGAGATAGTGCCACTGCACTCCAGCCTGGGCAACACAGGGTCACTCTGTCTCAAAAATAAATAAATAAATAAAATAAAATAGGCGGTTTCTTTTTTTCCCCCAGAGATGGAGTCTCCTTATGTTGCTCAGGCTGGTCTCGAACTCCTGGGCTCAACTGATGCTGATACCTCAGCCTTCCAAAGTGCTGGGATTATAGGCATGAGCCACCATGCTTGTCCTTGAGCAGGTTTCTCTTGATTTTCTTATTTACTTGTCAAGATATCACCCCTTCTTTGAAGCCTGTTTCAAATACTATTTCTTAGATATGGTTTTTCCTGATGTCTCAGCCAGATGTGGTTGCTTCCTCCTCTGAACCCCATAGTGGTTGGTGCCTTTCTTTTTTTTTTTTTTTTTTTTTTTTTTTGAGACGGAGTCTCGCTCTGTCGCCCAGGCTGGAGTGCAGTGGTGCAATCTCGGCTCACTGCAAGCTCCACCTCCCGGGTTCACGCCATTCTCCTGCCTCAGCCTCCCGAGTAGCTGGGACTACAGGCGCCCGCCACTGCGCCCGGCTAATTTTTTGTATTTTTAGTAGAGATGGGGTTTCACCGTGGTCTCGATCTCCTGACCTCGTGATCCGCCCACCTCGGCCTCCCAAAGTGCTGGGATTACAGGCGTGAGCCACCGCGCCCGGCCGGTTGGTGCCTTTCTTATGCCAACATCTTCTCAACGGTCATACCCAGTCTTCTGAGCTGAAATGCTCACAGTGAAAGCCATGGGTCTTAGTTATCCTTGAACGCCTCCTCCAAGGCCAGCACAGCCTCTTGACCCTAGTAGGCACTTGATGATTATTATTTGAATTAAAATGGACTTTCCTTATGATTGGTATTTTCAGCAGCTGCTGTAGGACACTTGTCTCCTGAAGGAAATTTTTATTAGAAATCAAACAATTAAATGTCTGTGAGGTATCAGGTGGATAACATAAATAAATGAAGTGAGATAAATATAAGAAAAATTTTTATAGAGGTACCATTATAAGACAGATTTCACTTTCTTCATAACTCTCTTTAAGCAAAAGCACAAGACAAAAGCATACGTGCATGATGAGGGGCACGGATGCAGGTTTTCTATGCCAGGAGGCAATAGGGAGTGGTGGAGACTGGGGTAAATAAGAGAGCCTGTGCCCCATTCATTCATCTAAAGTTGACAGCAGGGTGGATCACTTTAGGTCACGAGTTCAAGACCAGCCTAGCCAACATGGCAAAACCCTATCTCTACAAATACAAAAATTAGCTGGGCATAGTGGCACGCACCTGTACTCTCAGCTACTCAGGAGGCTGAGGCATGAGAATTGCTTGAATCCAGGGAGGTGGAGGTTGCAGTGGGCTGAGATTGCACTACTGCATTCCAGCCTGGGCAACAGAGTGAGACTCTGTCTCAAATAAATAAATAAATAAATAAATAAATAAATAAATAAATAAATAGCCAAGTTTGGCTCCAGATAACCCACAGTATTGCTGGATAATAGATTTTTCAAGAGAGGCTGCAAATTAAGACTTTTTGCATGGACGATCCTGATTTCTAGATGTTAGCAAGTGATTCCATTCTTTTCTTTTCAGGCAGCATCACTGGGAGAGCCCTGTTACCAGTTTGAGACCTCACAGAGGTGTTAGGCCTTCTCCCGCTGAGGAAAATAAATAAACTTATTTCAAAATCTCCAGGACATCTAGATGCTTCTCCTACAAGGAGGATGTCTGCATCTTGTTTTTATTCTCCAGCATTAGCATCCCATTGTTCTGCTTCCCTCTGGGTGAGAACACCAGGGTTACTATCATTATTGTAAGCCCAAATCCCAGCTTCATGTGGCATAAGTGCTTCTCTAGTTTGCCTTGAACTCTGTATCACAGGCTTTTTCTTTTCCTCCAGGAGTGGTTTAAATGGAGGCTGCAGCCTTCTGTAAAGTATAATTGGGTTTAAATTGTAGGTTTAATAATAATTATGTTGGGCTCAACGTGGTGCCTTGCAGCCTCTGCCTGCAGCCCTTGGCAACCAGTCACTCATTGATCCTCACGCCCTCTTCAGGAGGGGACAGCTGAGGGACCTGTGCACCCCCACCCCATCCTGATATGGAACCACAGGGATGAGAGATCAGATGCCCCCCTGTAGCCATGGGCCATTGGAGGAGAGGGCAGATGATGGGCATCCCTTTGTGTCCCAGGCATGAAGGGTCTGAGGCTGAATTTTCGAGGCTCTCGGTTGTCTTCTTCCTCTCCTTCACCTTTGGGTCTCCCCACGGCTCATTAGGGATTCTATTGGAAGAGACGCAAGGAACTCAAATTCCACAATTTGGTTTCTGTGGAGAAGGTTTAATTAGGAGGGTGTATTAACTTAATTGGCTATCATCAGGCTTCCAGCTTCTTTCTGTATTTTAAGTAATTTTCTCTCCTTTTTTCTTATAGCCAGTAGAGCATGCCTTTAAAAGATTAAGTCTTTTCTTTGGTCTCCTTGAGTAAAAAAAGCTCTGGTTCAGAAGTCAGAGAGCCTGAATTTTGATTGTGACTCTTTCTGGAAAGATCTGTGTATACTTAGATCAGATACTCACTCACTTCTCCTGGCCTCATTTCCACACTGGCTAGATGAGTAGGTTAAATTACAGGACCACGAAAGTCCCTTCCGGTGCTTGCAATGCATAACCTAAGTGTTTCTGTGAAATGACATGAAACTCCTCCTAGAACAACATTTGGTGTGTTTCAAAAGTCAATAAAAATACCAATCTACATATGTTATACAACAGACTAACTGAGGCTTGGACAAGTGAGGGCTTGTTCAGCAAAAACTCAACATTGATGTTATAAAAAGCGCAGAGAAGGATGTTGATGTTGTGTGATGTGGGGCATCGTGCTTGAAAATTACAGGCAGCACAGGCAATGACAGGGCAGCAGCAACCCGTGGCCGACTGATGGCCGCCTTGTGTAGGCTTCCCAGGGTCCACCCTCTGGACAAACCGCAGATGTTCAGAACTCATGGTCTGGTTCCCCACCGATGACAAACAGCTCCTTATTTGTGCTGGTTTCTGAGCTGCCTTTGCTTCGACCCCTGTTTCTGGATGTTTTTTTGTTTTTGTTATGGATGGGAGCAAATTATAACATAGGAAGAATGCGTAGGGGTAAAAACGGAAACATTAAGCCTGAAGAGGTTTCTTTGGGCTTGGAAGTCGGCAATGGCCATTTTAACCGGCATTTCGGGGTGGGGGGCGGTGGCGCTTGCACAGTTTGAAGGTAGTCGGTGTAGGATATCCCATTTTGTACAAATGTCACCTACAACAAAGCTAATCAGATGGCTGTATTCTGCTTCTCTCTCTCCTCGAATGAGTACGCTTTGTTCCTGGAGGCTCCAACTCTACGCATCAGTAAACGTTAGCTATCTAGATCACTTAATTTTTTTTTAATCTTTAGGTGGTGTGTCTTTTTTTTTTTTTTGCAGCTTTTGTTTTCTCAAAGTAAACATCTTTAAAAAGGACTGAATCTAACATAAGTAGTAGATTCATTGATAAGGGAAAACATGCCCCTCTTTTCCTGAAACAAAATTTGCTCATCTCTCTGTGAAATGGAATAAAAGCTTCTAAATGGCAGCTATTAACAGCTGATGAACGTGGCCTGGCTGGGCTATGTCATGAGTGGGCAGGAGAGAGGAGGAGCGGGGCCAAGCAGCGGAGTAAAAGGCTATGTATTTACTGCTCTTAAGAGTTAGACGTGGCCTTGGCAATAGACAACAGCCCTCATTGACTCCAACTCCTAGTGTTATTGGGTCTCGGTATTTGCTACAGAAAACTGCCTTCAGATGTCTTTAAAAGGCTTGAAAATGTGCTGACCACTGATGTGTGAAGGGCTGCAATTTAGACCTCCAGAAATGCCTGGCCTGTAGAGGAATGGGACACCCGAAAGGTCAGTCATGATGAGGAAGGCAAGGACAGCACTCAGAAAGGATGGAACGGGGAAACGCAGAAGCCCCGGCCCCTCCAGGACCCGGGGGTGCCTGTGCCCGGCTCCAGGTCATGCACTCACCTCTAACGTAAGAGATGCTTGAGATGCGGCCTGGAGTGAAGGTGGCTTAGAAAACGTCAGACTTTTCCTAAAGGCCAGTGTGCACTCAGAGAAAGATCTAGAAGCTGTCTTCTCTCTGAGGATAAGGACCATTTCTAGTTTGTTCAGCACCACATTCCCAGCACTACCAATGCGTATTATTATTCATTCATATTTGTGAGTAATTAAATAAAAGGAAGGGATAGAGGAGCTTGGCAAGACCTCCCAGCAGCACTCATCAGCCATGTCCTTGGGCCCACAAGAAGTCCTGTGGCCACTGCGGGCCTGTGGCTGGGGGAGCTATGGGGACACTCTAGTGCTTGGTGGATACCAGACCTCCTCTGGATACTCAGAGCAGAAAGAGAATGGATTATAGGATCCTGGGCACCCCACAGAGTGAACAGGGGGATGAACACAGGAGCTGGGTAAAGGTGGTGGCAGTGTGACAGCTGGGACCCTGGCAGAGATGGTCTGGGCGACACTGTGCTGGCTCAGTATCCATCCACAGCCCTGCCAGGCACCACTGGACACCTGCACTGCCTTACATGTGGGGAAGGCCCAATTTCTTCTAAGTTGGCCCTGCTGGGCGCCATGCAAAAGACACACATGCCCTAGGGCAGGCATTGGAAGAGACAGTGCTATGAGGAATCCAGTTAATTAAGCAAATATGAATAAAGAAACAAAGTAAAAACACCACTATATACATTTTGGAATTTAATTTTGTGTCCACAGTTGGCCAGGGCCTGTAGTTACAGCATATTAAGAATACGTGGCTGGGTCGGGCGGTTCATGCCTGTAATCCCAGCACTTTGGGAGGATGCAGTGGGAGGATCACGTGAGGCCAGGAGTTTGAGACCAGTCTAAGCAACATAGCAAGACCCTGTCTCTACAAAACATTTTTAAAAATTAGCTGGGCATGGTGATGCATGCCTATAATCACAGCTACTCAGGAGGCCGAGACAGGAGGATTGCTTGAGCCCAGGAGCTCCAGGCTGCAGTGAGCTATGACCGCACTACTGCACTCCAAACTGGATGACAGATGAGTCCTCTTCTCATTTAAAACAAACAAACAAATAAAAGGCCAGGCACGGTGGCTCACGCCTGTAATCCCAGCACTTTGGGAGGCTGAGGCGAGCAGATCATGAGGTCAGGAGATCAAGACCATCCTGGCTAACACGGTGAAAACCCACCTCTAAGAAAAATACAAAAAAATTAGCCGGGCGTGGTGGCGGACACCTGTAGTCCCAGCTACTCAAGAGGCTGAGGCAGGAGAATGGCATAAACCTGAGAGGCGGAGCTTGCAGTGAGCCGAGATTGCGCCAGTGCACTCCAGCCTGGGAGACAGAGCGAGACTCTGCCTCAAAAAAAAAAAGAATATGTGAATGGAAGTGCTCAGTGGCTAGTGTGGCTAATTGGCTGAGGTGACGCCAGCTAATTGGCTGAGGTGACGCTCCTGAATAGCTCAGCACATTCTTAAAGAGTCTTAAGTGAAAGAGAATGGTCACAGGTGGTTTTGTTATGGGCTCAGGACAAGTCAAAACACTGGAGACACTTTCCCTGTCCAGGCTGTCATTTGCCACCTGTGAGGTCAACACCAACTCTATCCCCTTCCCTCCCCGCGAAGCCACCCACACCAGCTGTGCTGGGCTATTGTTTTTCTGTGGGCCCAGCCCAGCTTCATGCCCTATAAAGTGCTCTGGCTTCTGAGGGTGAATTAACTCTTGTTTTTATTGCACTGTTAATTCCAGCTCTTGTCTGTCTCCCTAATTCATTCCACATGTCTGGTCCCTTCTGCCCACAGCAGTCCCTGCCCAGGCCGGGGCTCATCTGTTTTGTACATCTCGCCTGACAGGCGCTGGCAGCTCCATCCAAGAGCTCCCAGGGTTTTCAGGTGCCTCTCTCAGGGCATGCCTCCTCCTGCCCTGGACCGCACTGGATTCTAAACTTTTCAAGAGCCTGGACCTTAACTCATTTGTATTTTGTGTCTTCTCTGAGCCTGATACTTAGCAAGGGGCTCAACAAATCTTGTTCAGTCCATGAATGCTTCAAAGCACCTTGGAAGTCGTGCCCAGTGACTGCTGGAAAGAGTGCCGATGGCACTGGAGATGGAATGAGGGTTGGGCAGCCTTACAGGCCAGAGAGGTGCCTCCATGAAGGGCGCCCCAGAGCTCAGCAGATGCATGTGGGGCCTGGAAATGGACCACAAAGGAGCACGTCCAGGCCCTACCCTGGGGGACAGACAGCACATGTGGTGTGGGCGCAGGTTCTAGGCTGAAAGCACTAAGAGGGGAGGAGGGACATGAGTGGGCCGATGGGCCCCAGAAGATTCTACTCTCACGCTCGGGCCCTACACATGCCTGCCTGGTACAAACCCTTAATCACGCATTACCTTCAAGCAGGAAGGGACTTAGAAATGCCTCTGATTTTGAGTTTCCCAAGATGTGTTCCTTGGAAGAGTCCTCCTCCCTCCCTTTCCTCCATCCTCATCTTAACCTGGCCCCTTCCATCTTCATTCTCCAGAGTTTGAAGGGTGGAGAAAGCACCCCAGGTGGGTAGATGTGTCCATTTCAGAATCTACCCATTTCCTCCCAAAGTATGGAAAGTGTATGGCCTCTGCTTTGAAAGCAAAATGGTAGAGCAAAAAAAGTGTTAGAGAAAGCATCCTGCTGTTCCGCACCCGCCTCCACACGTGTTCCCTGGCTACACTGTGTTCCTGGTCCTGCTTGGCTGTGTTTCCCACTCCCTCCTCCTCTTCCACCTCCATTTCCAACAGGTCCTCACACTGGATGAGCCATTAGCTCTGCCCCAATTTTAACCCCATGAGCAAGACTCTTAGAACCCAGGAGTGGTGAGCTCCCCCACGCCAGCACTTCTCATCATCAGCCCCCACCTCCCCTTGCCGTGCCCACCCCCTCCTCCGCCTCCTCCCATTGTTGTTATTTCTGGGAGCTGGGGAGGAACAGCGTGAACTAGCTACTGCAGGATTGAAGTGTATTGTGACCACCCTGCTCAGAACCACAGAGTGTTTTTAAAAGGATGCATTTGAACAGCTGGTAGTGCACACACACCTGGCTCTTCGAGGCTTGGGGGGGAGTGAAGTTTCCTAGTATGAAATTAAAAGATAAGTTCTTTACTCTTTCATCCTAAATTTTGCTTTAGCCTGATCTGCTGACACTGTAGTAAGAGGCCAACATGTGGCCCATGGAACATTGTTAGGTGATTCTCCAAAAGTGGGAGGTGGGAATGGTTTGGGAAAACACAGATACACATACCCAAAACCTCCTTGCCAAGGGACTTCTCAGAACTCTTTTTTTTTTTTGAGACTCACTCTGTTGCCCAGGCTGGAGTGCAGTGGTATGATCTCAGCTCACTGCAACCTCCGCCTCCCAGGTTCAAGCGATTCTCCTGCATCAGCCTCCTGAGTAGCTGGGATTACAGATGCATGCCACCACTCCTGGCCAATTTTTGTATTTTTAGTAGAGACGGGTTTCACCATGTTGGCCAGGCTGGTCTCAAACTCCTGACCTCAGGCGATCCTCTCACCTCGGCCTCCCAAAGCGTTGGGATTACAGGCATGAGCCACTGCGCCTGGCCTCAGAACTCTTAATAGGGTGTGTTTGGTAAGAGCAAAGACTGTGTCTTTGTCATTCATTCTGATGCCTTCAGATAAAAGATCATCAAAAATGAATACATGTATTATGAATTTCCAAAAGGAGATATGGTTTACACAGCATCTTCCAACCTCAGGACTCTGCATTTGCAGAGCAGCTCAGGGGTGCAGCTTCAGGTTCTGCTCCCGGTAAAGCAGATGGGAGGAGGAGTGGGGAGTGTTTGCTGGCACCTCTTTAAGGAAGCAGACCCAGAGTGGGAGGAGAGTTGTCCTTAATTAATAAAGTGGCCATTGCGTTGGTGGCTCTTATGTTGAACTCAGGCACAATTGCATTAAAACACATATTTACTGAGCATCTACAGGGCACTCAGCATGATTCTCAGGAAATGTGCTGACAGCATGCTAGGTGCTTGAACAACAATGAACCAAACATAGTTTCTGGCATGAAATAATTTCAGGAGTTGCATGAAACAAGCCTAGAGGAATAATCAGAAAACAATTCAAGGCAGTATAAAATTGTGAGCCTAGGTGTACAGTGCCAACAGTAAGCACCATGAACTATAAAAATAAGGAAGAAATTAGACATGCCTAGGTTATCATGGAGATCTTTGGGAGAACGTGGGATTCGAGGTAGATTTCAAAGAATGGGATGGGTGTGGATTGTAGAGCAATAGAAAGGCAGCATCCTCAGGGAGAGATCTTTATTTTGTCCACTCATGTATCCTAAGCACTTAGTCCCCAGCACAGAGTCACTGCAATAAATATTTGTTAAGTGAGAGGCCAGGCATGGTGGCTTATGCCTGTAATCCCAGCACTTTGAGAGGCCAAGTCGGGCAGATCGCTTGAAACCAGGAGTTCAAGACCAGTCTAGCCAACATGGTGAAACCCCCATCTCTATGACAAACACAAAATTAGCCAGATGTGGTGGTGTATGCCTGTAATCCCAGCTACTTGGGAGGCTGAGGTGGGAGAACTGCTTGAGCCCACGAGGCAGAGGTTGCAGTGACCCGAGATCACACCACTGCAGTCCAGCCTGGGCGATGAGAGCGAGACCCTGTCTCAAAAAAATAAATAAATAAATAAATAAACATTTGTTGAGTGGAAGAGTAGAGGAGGGAGGAAGAGCATTCTAGAAGTCAACAGTCAGGCCGAAGCTCTAGGTGGGAATGTGTTCACTCCGTGTGGGGAGGGGGACACAGTAGGGGTGGTGGTGTGTAAGAGCTGTAGGTTGGAAAGGTGGGGGTTGAACTGTAAAGAGTCTTGAATATCAGGATGGAAAATTCAAATGCGATGTTGTAGGTTCTTAATTTAGGGAGATAACATGGGAAAGCAACCACAATGAAGAGTCACCCAAACGGAAAAATAACAATGGCAGCAGCGTTTTAGTCTGGAATATTAGTTTGGTGACTGACTGCAGGATGAGAGAAAGGGAGGATCCAGATTCTTCCAAATGGGGTGGTAGCTGTGGGAGTAGAGAAATAAAAAGATAACGTGGGAAATGTTCCAAAGCAAAGACACAGGGCTTGGGGGATAAAGGAAAAGGAGAAAGTTAAAAGTAAAGACAACACTAAGAATTTGAATAATTAGGAGAATGTTGGTATTCTCGGGGGAAAAAAATGAGAATGTATTATAGTTCAGTCTCACATTGCTATGAGGAAATACCTGAGACTGGGTAATTTATAAAGAAAAGAAGGTTAGGCCGGGCACAGTGGCTTATGCCTATAACCCCAGCACTTTGGGAGGCCAAGGTGGGCGGATCACCTGAGATTGGGAGTTCAAGACCAGCCTGGCCAACATGGTGAAAGCCCATGTCTACTAAAAATACAAAAAGTAGCTGGGCATGGTAGTGGGTGCCTGTAATCCCAGCTACTTGAGAGGCTGAGACAGGAGAATCGCTTGAACCCAGAAGGTGGAGGTTGCAGTGAGCCAAGATCACACTGCTGCACTCCAGCCTGGGTGACAGAGCAAAACTACATCTCAAAAAAAAAAAAAAAAAAAAAAAGAGGGTTAATTGGCTCACAGTTCTGTAGGCTGTACAGGAAGCATAATGCTGGTGTCTGGGAGGGACCACAGAAAACTTACAATTATGGCAGAGGGTGAAGGAGAAGCCAGCACCTCACATGGCTAATGCAGGAGGAAGGGTGGGGAAGGTGCCACACACTTTTAAACAACCAGATCTGGTGAGAACTCACTCTACAGTACCAAGGAGGAAATGGTGCTAAACCATTCATGAGAACTCCACCCTCTTGGTCTAATCCCCTCCTACCAGGCTCCACCTCCAACACTGGGGATTATAATTCAACATGAGATTTGGGCTGGGACACAGATCCAAACCATATCATCAGTTTACCTTCCAAAAGGTCAGAAACCACAGCTGAGATATGGGCACTTGTTTTTGTTTGTTGTTGTTGTTGTTGTTGTTTTGAGACCAAGTTTCACTCTTGTAGCCCACGCTGGAGTGAGTGCAATGGCACGATTTCAGCCCACTACAACCTCCACCTCCTGGGTTCAAGCGATTCTCCTTCCTCAGCCTCCCAAGTAGCTGGGATTACAGGCAATGAGCCACCACGCTCGCCTACTTTTTGTATTTTTGGTAGAGATGGGGTTTCACCATGTTGGTCAGGCTAGTCTCAAACTCCTAACCTCAGGTGATCCGCCTGCCTCAGCCTCCCAAAGTGCTGGGATTACAGGCGTGAGTCACCACGCCTGGCTCCTATGGGCACTTCTTATGCTAGCACAGGCCTTGCCTTCCCTTCAGTGTGACCGTTTGACACTTGAAGCAGTTCACAGCTGTGCATCAACTTTGATGGAAGCCATGTGTCATGGCGGCTGTTGAGTACAGTGGGCTGAGTGCAATAATTGGCCATAAATCAAAGCTCATTAGATGGAACCATTAAGTAATCTCAGGACTGGGGAGGGAGGATATTGTAAATTGGGAGTTGGATTTGAGAGGTAATCCAGTCTGCTGTCTCTAGTGTCCTTCCCCTGTGGAGTGCTGCCTTCCGCTGTTTCAACTTGGCCTGACATTTATAGGCATTTTTGGCCCCCTCTTCTGCCCCCGACCCCTCCACCACACACTTCCCCTCAGCAATGAGCAAACTGGGAATCACTAGACTTGAAATCAAGGTGGAGCTCAGTAGAGTGGTTAATTAAGAATGTGATTTTTTAAAGCACTTTAGGGAGTTACTAGAAATCGGAAATGCCTTTTTCGTTTGATTAAGAGTTACTGGTTTGTGAGGGCAGTGACTGAGATGTCATTATCTGTATTTTTGGAAGCTGCAGGGCTCTGAGTCTAGCCCTCAGGAGCTCTTAGCATCAGTGAACCTTGCCAGCATCAGCAGGCCCCCAGCTCCTGCCCACAGAGCACCTCTCTGCCAGGGGCCACAGTCCCTAGGGCCTCCGGTATCAGGCAGTCAGGAAGACAGTATCCTAAGAAAACCCTTTCCCCTAGCCAGTCCCCAGCATGCGGCACACTGTCTACCTCAGCCATGAGCCTCTGTCCTTGTGTGTGTGCAGTTTCTTGTTTAGAGCAGACCCAAAAGAAATAGAGAAACTCATGAACCTCAACAAAATAACCACCTACTGCAAGGACAGAATGATGTTTACGAGCCACAGTGGAAGGAAGGAACCACTTTGGCAAATTCATCACTGGAATTTGAATGATGCGTATGTGTTCTTACATATAATTTGAAGTTGAGAACATGGAACATTGAAAAGAAGAGACTGAGAGGTTGTGACGTCATCAAGAAAGCAGAAGAGGTAGCCCCAGACCCTCTTTCCTGGCATGGAGACAGTGACTCAGCACCATGCAGACCAGTTCTCTTTGTGAAAAATCCAGAAACCAGAGGCTCCTATACCTCAGGTGAGCGCTTCACCAGCCTCATCAAAGCTGGTCATCTGACATCAAGCTGGAAATGGCCAACTGCAAGCAGTCTTCAAGGGATCTGAAAATACAAAGAATTTGAAAGTAAAGGAGAGGAGGCAGCCCTCTGATTTAAAAAAAAAAAAAAAAAAAGTCATAGTATAGACCTTTAATCTCTGAGAGTAGTGAGCTCGGGCTCTGACTTGACTGAAGGCACCAAAATAGCTAAGCCCAGAAGGTTATTTATTATATACGAGTGGGATGGCCTGGCCGTGGAATTCCTCTGGAAGACAAGCTGCAGAACTGCAGGAGAGGGCACCTGCTGCCCGTCACGGATGTCCACCCACTCCTGCTCAGGAGGAACTCGTGGACTCAGGGAACCTGAAGCTTTTACACGCTTCCATCCACACTCATTCCCTTCATGGCATCAGCCCATCATTTCTGACCCCTCAAAGTAAAAGAGATGGAATTTTCCTTCCTTCAGATGTGAAAACAATTTGGAAGCTCCAGATGATAGTTTTTCTAGAAGGATTCAGAGTGCTAATTTCCTGTTTTTGTCCTTCACGCCCCTTCATCTTTACTTTTCCTCTCAAACCTTCAGGAATCAGGGATAGAAAATAAACCCTTAGAGGATTTGCCTCTAGATCAGATGTCCAAAAACTCTCCTGGAACTTCTGGAATATTTGCCTCTAAGAAGGAGGGCAACCTCGAGTCAAAGCCCCTCCTGCCCTCCTGTACACATTAAAGATTTGAACAACAAACAAAACTTTCTTCATCTTCTTTAGGAGTATTCGGGAAATCTGATGGCAGAAAGGACTTTTGTTTCCTCTTCTAGGAATTCTCTCCTCCCTGAAAAAAAGTTTTCCCATGTCAGTATTTTCCAATGTCCACTTCATGCTGTCTCAGACTCATGTTCTGGGTCTTCCTCCTCTTCCCGTTTTTATCATGTGTTCCTTTGGCAAATGCCCTGATGCCCAGTTTTCCTGAATCGCCTTGGCAAGGTTGTTACCATTGCTTCAGAATTGCCCAAAGGGGCCGGGCACAGTGGCTCACACCTGTTATCCCAGCACTTTGGGAGGCCAAGATAGGCGGATCATTTGAGGTCAGGAGTTCGAGACCAGCCTGGCCAACACAGAAAAACCCTGTATCTACTAAAAATACAAAAACTATCTGGGCGTGGTGGTGCATGCTTGTAATCCCAGCTACTCGGGAGGCTAAGGCACGAGAATTGCTTGAACCCGGGACGTGGAGTTTGCAGTGAGCCGAGATCGCGCTACTGCACTCCAGCCTGGGCCACAGAGCAAGACTGCGTCTCAAGAAAAAAAAAAGAATTACCCAAAGGAAGAGGACAGAGACTAAATTGGGGTTCTCAGGCCCATTGCTGATGGCACTCTGTCCTGGAGCCCCCTCTCTAGTTATAACCCAGACCTCATCCACTGCCACATCAGAGGACCACTGGCATTCCTTCAACACCACTGCTAATGGTAACCAGATTGTCAGAGCTCTGGAGAGGAAACTACATGTACTCCTCACTGGAGGATGCTCTTCCTCCCTCCCAGAACATCGGTGGCCACACTTCCCTCTAGTTTGCAGCCTCAACCTTCAACTTGAAGCCCAAAAGCTACCATTGGGAAAGGACTGCTTATTGTTTTAAGTGAAGGATTTTGAAGATGGTAACTTAACTTCTAATGAAGATAAAAATCAATTTCCTGCCCGCCCCTGTTCTCTCTCTCTTTCTGTCTTCCTCTGGCTCTATTATCTGAAAAATGCAGCTCGGGAAAATATGGCTCTGGGGAATAATGGAAGTGAGAAAGCTGTGTAGCCTGAGCTGAAAAGCAATTAGTTGTCCCCAAGCCATCTCCAAACTAGCAGAGGCGCATCCCTGAGGCAGGAAGACATCACTGTGATTTAGTTCTGTGTTGGTCAGTTTGCTGACAGCATGCTGTGTGTCCTGGGGCCCCATGAAAAGTGGTCACCACTTCCCTAGCTGGATGGGACCTTTGCAGGGCCTCAAGAGTCAATGGGTAAGAAAGAAGACCAAGGTAGACGAATCTTTGAATATGTGGCTAGTCGTGAGCTGTTGCTTAGATTTTAAAATGGTAAATTAAGATTCTGAGACCAGGTGTGGTGGCTCATGCTTGTAATCCTAGCACTTTGGGAGACTGAGGCAGGTGGATCACTTGAACCAAGGGTTCAAGGGTTCAAGACCAGCCTGGGCAATATGGCAAAACCCTATCTCTACAAAAAAAAATACAAAAATTAGCTGGGCATGGTGGTGCACACCTGTAGTCCCAGCTACTCAGGGGGCTGGGGTGGAAGAATTACCTGAGCCCAGGAGGCTGAGGCTGCAGTGAGCAGTGATCAGGGTATTGCACTCCAGCCTAGGCAATAGAGTGAGACCCTGTCTCAAAACAAACAAACAAACAAAAATTCTGCCTGATTGGTTTTTGCTGGACACTGCTTTATGTCAGGAAAAAACAAACAAAAGTATTCCCTTTATAGTATTGTTTTCTACAATGTGAAACTCAGATGTCCACATTTGAAGATGCTAATATAAAAAAAGAAGTCCATGGTCAAATAAGTTTCTTTTTTATTATTGTATTCATTTTATTTTTTGAGATGGTGTCTCACTCTGTCGCCCAGGCTGGAGTGCAGTGGTGCGATCATGGCTCACTACAACCTTGACCTCTATAGCCTCAGATGATCCTCCCACCTCAGCCCCATCATCCCCGAGTAGGTGAGACTACAAGTGTATGCCACCATCCCTGGATAATTTTTTTGAATTTTTAGTAGAGACGGGGTTTCACCATGTTGCCTAGGCTGGCCTCCAACTCTTGGGCTTAAGAGATCTGCCCGCCTCAGCCTCCCAAAGTGCTGGGATTACAGGTGTGAGCCACAGCACCCAACCTACATAAGATTCATGAGTTCTTTTTTAAACCTTAAACAGAATTTTTTTTTTTTTTTGAGACAGAGTTTCGCTCTTGTCTCCCAGGCTGGAGTGCAATGGTGCATCTCAGCTCACTGCAACCTCGGCCTCCCAGGTTCAAGTGATTCTCCTGCCTCAGCCTCCTGAGTAGCTGCAATTAAAGTGCCCACCACCACACCCAGCTAATTTTTATATTTTTAGTAGAGACTGGGTTTCATCATGTTGGGCAGGCTGTTCTCCAACTCCTGACCTCAGGTGATCCACCCACCTGCCTCCCAAAGTGCTGGGATTACAGGTGTGAGCAACTGCACCCAGCCTTTTTTTTTTTTTTTTTTTTTGAGACAGACTCTCACTGTGTCTCAGTGGAGGCTGGAGTGCAGTGGCGAGATCTTGGCTCACTGCAACCTCTGCCCCCTGGGTTCAAGCGATTCTCCTGCCGTAGCCTCCCGAGTAGCTGGGATTACAGGTGCCCGCCACCATGCCCAGCTAATTTTTGTATTTTTCATAGAGACGGGGTTTCACCCTGTTGGCCAGGCTGGGCTCCAACTCCTGACCTCAAGTGATCCACCCACCTCGGCCTCCCAAAGTGCTGGGATTACAGGCGTGAGCCACCACGCCCAACCCCTTAAACAGCTTTTAACCATACAGGACTTCTCAGAGACTTCAACAGGAATGATGCCTTGAAGAAGACCGTGTGGTAGACGGCAGTTCTCAGATGTGTCTGCCAATGGTCACCCGTTTCAGGAAGGCAGCTCTTGGAACTGTTTTTCAGTGTCACATGTTTTGCTGCTGTATACCTGTTCCTCATTTCCAAGACCTTCATTTTTCTGTTGATGTTTCAAACCAGATGACTCATATCTTGTAGTCATTTCTCCTTTACAGGATGATTTTTGAGGTAATTGACCCATTTTTGACCACATTTTATAAAAGATCAGTCCGTCAACTTAACGTAAGATGGAGACTATTTAAAGTTTTCAGATGGCCATCTCCTCTGCAATATTGATGGGGCCTGGAGACTTGAAGCAATTGCCCAGGCCCCTCAGTTGCCATGCGTGGCCTCCTTTGAGCCTGAGAACAAGGTTCCTGGCCTGTCCCTAGTCTCTCCTTGATCCATACTCCTTGAAAGGATTTATTCAGGCCTCTTCTGCCAACTGCTATTTAGACATTTTCACTTTGTCCAATTTTGAATTGGCCTATTCCTTGCCAAATATTTTTTGGTAACATACTTGAAAGCAAAGTGATAAATTGGGAACAACCAGATCATTCCTTTGGAACAGTGTCTTTTTTACCAGCCAGGCTTTCCACCTGTGAGGTCAGCTCTTCCTTCCAGGATTGTCACCACATCTAGAGGCTTGGCCCAGCCAATGGCAAGAGGATGAGAGGCACCAACTACACAGAACTGGGACCTGGAGTTAGGTCTCTCCAGTGAGGTGGGGTAGGCAAAGTCTCACGTCAAAGAGGTTTAGCAATAGCACACTGTGGTTCAGGCAAACAGTTGGCACCAGAGTCTCCAAAGGCTGGGAACTCTGTGAAAGGCAGGCGAGCAGGCAGCTTGCAACACACTCCAGCCATCAGCCCAAGGGACAGGGCGATATTCTGGATGCTGCAATGGGAACTAGAGATAGATGAGGCTTCAGGGATTAGAACCGAGACACAAGGCCAGGCTCAGTGGCTCATGTCTGTAATCCCAGCACTTTGGGAGCCTGAGGTGGGTGGATCACAAGGTCAGGAGTTTGAGACTAGCCTGGCCAACATAGTGAAACCCCGTCTCTACTAAAAATACAAAAAATTAGCTGGGCATGGTGGCACGTGCCTGTAGTCCCAGCTACTTGGGAGGCTGAAGCAAGAGAATTGCTTGAACCCAGGAGGCGGAGGTTGCAGTGAGCCAATATTGTGCCACTGCACTCCAGCCTGGGCAACAGAGTGAGACTCTGTCTCAAAAAAAAAAAAAAAACTGAGACACAAGATCAGGACTTAAGCAGTGATGAGGCTGAACTGATGCCTGGTCGAAGGGTATGACACGGAGCAGCTCTTCAGTGATCCCTGCCTCATGTCGTGATTGCACCAGAGATTTCTAGCGGCACTGGAGCAGGGACAGCGGTGGAGGGGTAAGGGGATCACATGTAGGAACAGGGAGAGGCAGAGGCTGAGAACCAATAGCGCTCCAACTTCGCTGTGGTAATACTGGGAATCCTTGTCTTTCTCATCACCCTCACAAATTTCCTAAAGGTGGGGACAATGTCTGTTTCCATCACCTTCATGTTGCCCATGCTGCCCCCAGGTGTCAGTAAATTCGTCCAGAATAAATGAGTGAATGAACTGAACTACTTAACAGCAGTGGGGATGGAATTCGGTTTGCAGGGGAGACGATGCTCAGGACGCTGGAGATCCACATCCCTGCATTGCCGAGGGCAGATGCAGCCGGAGAGCCCCACTGGGACACAGTGATTTTTCCAGACCCTTCAAGCCGTGTGGCTTGTGTGTAGGTCCGTACTGACCAGACAGCCCGAAAGTGGCATGAAGCTGAACAAACCTGGATCGAAGCAAATGCAGTTGGATCCCAAGGTTGCAAGTCTGTTTCTGTTTTGAACAATTTGTCTGGTAAACATTTAGCAGGACCTGTTTCACCTCACTGAGGATAAAAGAGAAGCTTTGGCTCAAAATCCTAGTGCTAGAATTTCTGGCCAGCAGGGACATTTCTAAAGTCACCAAGCAAATGTTTCCCGATTACGAATTGTAATTTGGGATTTCAATGTCGGGAAAAGGACAGCAGATCAGACGTTTTAAAAATGCACAGCCTCCAAGGTAAAAATAATGGAGGAAAGTCAAGACCAGCTGAATTTTGACTAAAAGAGCCAGGTTTCCTCCTAAGCTAGGTGCTTGGCTTTTATTTTTAAATTGTTTCTCCTGATACTTTGAAACGCTGTTGCGTTCTGAGTCACTGAAGAGTTGGAAGAAGTCAATTAATTTTTAATGCAAAATGCAGAATTTGGAAGTGCCTGAGTGGGTTTTGGAGGGTGGCAGGGTTCCAGGCTGAGGCCACAGAGTCTAGAGTTACAGGACTTAGGTTGTGGTGAGGAACTTCAGAGTCACTTACCTCATCAACACCATCTTGATGGTATTCTTGTTGATGAAAACTTTCAGACTAAATGCTAATTACTTTCAAGAGGTGGAATCTGGATTTTGTTATTGTTTTGTTTTGTTTTTTTCTTGTGCTAGGTCAAAGTGTCTTATGAGTCCCCAAGTGAAGTCTTTGTAACTCATCTGTCCTCTTCGGTCATCTCACCAACACTTAGATTCTCTGGCAGCCTGAGGCAGACTCTTCTTTTCCAAAAGATGAAAAGCATGTCACTGGAAATATTAGTCAGGCTGAAGAAAAAGCTTTGTGAGTTCTGCATAATCACAAAGAAAGGGAAAGTAGGTCACATTTGGAGCTTGTTCTGTTTGTGGAGGAAAAATAAAAGAGGATGAAGAAGAAAATGTCAGATAATTTAGTTCTACCACAGCTTCTTAAGCCAAACCGATGGTGTCAGAGGTTTGAGATCTGACACCATCCTCACACAGTCAGGTCTCCCACAGGGTTAAAGAAAATCTCCCAGGGCTGGGCTCAGAGATACTGCCAGACAACGGGAACTGACGGAACCAATTGAATAGGATTCCCCATATGTGGTTCAGAGAGAATTCATTTGCAGCTGAATGGCAGGCTTTTGGATTGGAAGAGAGTATTTGGAGGGCTTGTCTGAGGTTGCAGAATTCATCCTGAGTAGCTGCCATCCCAGATCACCCCTGAGTCACCCCCAGTTTCCAGTTCATTGGCTGCCATTGGCTGTCAGTGGGGTCAGGAATTATTAACAGGACTACAATACTCTGGGGACCCAGAGTATGTTCTAATTCCGTTGGTCTTTAGGGTTGTGAGATTTCTTGGTCCAGGCCAGATTCCTGGAAGGAGATGCTACTAGCAAGCTATGGCCACCCCAGAATAGCCTGATGTAAATGGAAGCCATCGGCTGGGAGAGCTCTACACACTGGGGTTCAGAGGGATGCTTTATGTGCAAAGCACCAAACCAGGGCAGTTTCTCTGCTGTGGCTCCAGCTCTCTTAGAGCCTCAAATTTAGAAAAAAAAAAAAAAATCAAGATGCCATGAATGGCCTCAGCTCTAGGTCTTATCTTCTGTCTTTTCACTTTTTTTTTCCTTCTATTTTTCATTTAAGTGCCCCTCAGGTTTTGCAGGAGTTGTAGTCTTGAAAATGTGTGTGCTTTTTTTGCTAAAGAAGCATGTATGGTTGAATCATTAGGGAAGCTTGCTCTTTATGGAAAGACTACCGTGATGCAATTTATGAAGGGAAAATCCTTTGGATGTGCAAATAAGCATGATTTAATGAAACTGCCCCAGGATGAGCTTTGAGTCTAATGTATTTGCTGTTTATAAATTGGGAACCTCTGTGACAACAGATGTAGTTCTGCTACTTTCTATTTGACAAAACAGGAAATCAAGAGTGATACAGGGACTGTCTGTGACTATTTTAATATTCATGTAACTATTCAGAGCTAGGGGAGATCTCAGTCTGTGTGGATGTTGCAGTATATTTTGGTATTTATCTTGTGCATAGCTACCTGTCATCCCTAAGCTTATCATCAGCACCATTAGTAACACTGAGTCAGTGCCTACTATGCATGGGGCACTGGGTTTATTAAAGTCTATTACATCCTGGGCTGATGGGAGTGTTTTCGAAGTTTTCAGGGCCAC
Organism: Gorilla gorilla gorilla; assembly: GCF_029281585.2. Classification (NCBI taxonomy): domain Eukaryota; kingdom Metazoa; phylum Chordata; class Mammalia; order Primates; family Hominidae; genus Gorilla; species Gorilla gorilla. Next base: position 77,378,444 of record NC_073243.2, read on the forward strand.
CAAGATCTATGTAGATTTGCATTGTGTGTGCACTGTGTAGATTTGTGTGGTTGGGAGAGACAGAGGGTATGGAGTTAAGATGAGGTCTGGCAGGTCTGCTGTTGGATTGGCCAGGGTCCAGGAACAGGAGGTCTGAGTCAAAAAGGAGGCCAGTGTAGGTACTGGAGCCCAGACCCAAATTGAAAACAATCACTTACTCATCAGCAAGAACAAGAACAGTGTGATAGACCAGAAGGACAGGAAGATTGCATGAGGCCAAGGTTAACTGCCTGGCAAGTTAAAGGACGGTTGATGCAAGAGTGATTGGGTGTGGTTAGTAAAGGACAGTTGACGCAAGAGTGATTGGATGTAGTTAGTGGGCAGGCCTGGCTCCTTCACTCACTGCCTGGGTGACTTTTCCCTTCTTAGGCCTCAATTTTTTTAACCTATTAAATGAGATAATTAGATTAGATGAGAGATTTTCAAATATACTACTTTTTAGGCACTGGAACCCTTTCTTAAACCAAGATTTTCGATATGGAATCCCAATGTGTAAATCAATGAAGGTGGAGATGCCCCATCTGGTTGGTGTGGGGGTGGGGAGAGGAGCAGGATTGGGCATGATGGATATGGTGAGTTCTAAATTTCTCTTCAAAGAATCAGTATGTCAGAATGTTCAGTTCTTTGTCCTCCATTTTGAAGTTTAACTTCCTCGTAGTTTCAGTAAACAACCTTTTCCACCAGTTTTAATCAGTAGTTCACATCTGTTCCCCGGGTCACCAGCTCCATCCTAACTCATCCTGGTCACCTGCTCTGACCTAAGTCACCTTTAGTTACCTGTTCTATAACCGTCTTTCCTGCCAAACTGCTCACCCCGCCACTCTGGGTCATACCCTTGCTCTCTTTAAAATAGCCAATAGGAATTAGCTTAGACAGTGTGGTCCAACCCTAGCCAACAGGAGAACAACACAGCAGTAGGGGCTACCTGCATCAGGAATAAGAACCCCTTCCCCTCCGTTGTTCAGGTGTGCTCTCGCCATTGCCCCATCAGCGAGTTGCACCCTTCTATGGAAGTAAAATTGCCTTCCTGAGAAAATTCTTTTGAGTGCTAGTTCTCCTTTTTGGCACCAAGGAACAAGCATTTGTTTCTAACTGGCACCTCAACTCCAATGACTTGGCCCGTGTCTTACGGATCTAGGTGGTTCCTTGACCTTCCAGACGCAACATTAGAATATACTAGAATGGATAAATTTTAAATTTCTATCTTAAAAGTTTGGTCAACAAGACTTTGGAATCAGTGCTGCCTTTTTATTTTCATGGTTTCCTGGACATTTGTGCCTGGAGAGCACCTCCTGTTTTTAGAAGAATTACATCTGCACAGAATCAGGCCTTTCCATCAATCACAGACCAACCAGAAGTTTCTGCAGGCCAACTGAGTAACTGGAGCAAGGAGACCATTGATTGAAGCTGGACTATATGGTATGGACACACGTATTGCTCACTGTCTGCTTGAGAAGGTTCCATGGAGTGTCAGAAAGCCCCTCCTGTCCCGGCTTTCTCATGTTCATGTGAGACAGAGGACTTTGGAGGCAACATGTAGTTCTTGAGAGTCACAGTCTATGGGATTAGGAAGTGAAAGCCATTGAGAAGCAACATGTCTGTAACACCAACATTCACCCGACAGTCAAAAGTCGTTGGTACAGGGAGCATGTAGGAAGTAGGAAAAAACAAGATGGAATTTTATTTACTTTCCTGCAGAGACCATAAACTGGTTCCAAAACCAAGTCAACTTGGGGCTAGTAGCCCCTTTCCTTTACTCAAAAAAGCTCCTAGACTTATTTAATCATGAGACGATGGGAGCTCAAGTTTCATTCTAACTATTCAGCAAGAAATTTGGGGTCTTATGATGTATTCAATATAGTCTAGTGAAAGGCAGACGCGGTGGCTCATGCCTGTAATCCCAGCCCTTTGGGAGGCCAAGGCCGGTGGAACACTTGAGGTCAGGAGGCCGAGACCAGCCTGGCCAACATGGCAAAACCCTGTCTCTACTAAAAATACAAGAAAAAAAAAAAAATTAGTGAAGCATGGTGGCGCATGTCTATAGTCCCAGCTACTTGGAGGCCGAGGCAGGAGAATTGCTTGAATCCAAGAGGCAGAGGTTACAGTGAACTAAGGCCATGCCACAGTGCTGCAGCTTAGGTGACAGAGCAAGACTCTGTCTCAAAAAATATTTATTTAGATATATTGATTTATCTACTTCGAAAGAGAGAGAGACAGAGAGAGGGAGATAGTCTAGTGGAAAAAAAGCCTGAAATTCAGTATTAATACCTGGATTATTGTCCCAGCTCAGCTCCTGGCTGTGTGACTTTAGACAAGTCAGTTGGGCTCTCTGGGCCCGTGTTTACATATTTGTTAAATTGGGAGAGCACCCAATCATGGCAAGGATACAGTGAGATCATAGATGGAAGAGTGTTGAGAGTGATCTACCCGCTTTACAGACATCAGGAATAGCTAGCATGCAGCTGGTGAAAACCGATGTCGACACCTAGAGGAATGGTGTTCCAGCCACAGAGTCCCAGGGTGACCTGGGCAGTGACTCCTGTTCTCCCCAGCTGTTCATCCCTCCTTTGTTAAATCACCAATAACAGCTTTATGCCCAGAGCAGAGGTCCAGAAGCCAGCTCACCCCAGCCCTAAGCCTGGTGTGGGCTGAGCTGGGGCTGTGTCTTCCTGGAGCCTGGCATCTGCTCACCCGTTCTTATTTCCCGGAGTTCCACTTCACCTGGGGGTGGGTAGTTCAGATTTGAGCACCACCCTATACAGAGTGTAAAAACCTGGGAGGCCAGAGCAGGAGTAGATAAAAGAAAGACGAGGAAAGGTGTGAATCAGAGCTCAGAAGGGAAAGAAACCGCCCCTTTTGCCAAAAAGTTGATCATTGTGCAGAGAATACAGGTTCACTGTAGAAAAAAGAAAACAAGTCAAAGAAGATAAAAACTACTTGTTAGTGCCTGGGTGTGGTGGCTCATACCTGTAATCACAGCACTTTGGGAGACTGAGGCAGGCGGATCACGTGAGGTCAGGAGTTCGAGACCAGCCTGACCAACATGGTGAAACCCCATCTCGACTAAAAATACAAAAAAATTAGCCAGGTGTGGTGGTGCACGCCTGTAATCCCAGCTATTTGGGAGGCTGAGGTAGGAGAATCGCTTGAACCTGGGAGGCAGAGGTTGCAGTGAGCCAAGATCACACCACCTTTGCACTCCAGCCTGTGAAACAAGAGCAAAACTCCGTCTCAAACAAAACAAAACAAAAAACCAAAAAACTGCTTGTTAGTCTCACCACCCAGAATGAAAACAGTTAGTGTTTTAATGTTTTAGCTATTTTACTTCCTGACTTTTTACACATACACCAATGTGTATATAAATAGAACTTTAAAAATGGAAAGGGATCATACTCCTTAGTGTGCTGTTAAATGTTTAACAAATGGCTGGCAGGGAGGGGCCATCCTGATTTGTAGCATTTGCCAATTTCTGTGGTGTAAACACTCCCACCATGGCTGGTTTCAAAGTATCAACATGATGTCAACCAGCTTGCAAACTTCCTGAAATTTTAACAATCAGCTCTTGGGAAACATCGAGAGCCAACTCCAGCAGGCTGCCAACTACATTTTGTTTTCTAATTAGCCTTTCTTCCTCACGCTATAGTACAAACGTCTTCATGCCTAAACTTTTCAAAAGTTGTCTTTCTCAAATTACTTATTTGAGTCAAAATTGTTTTCCTTTGGGAATCTGGAGCCGGTTGTAAATACTGTCCTCTAGTTAGAATTTGCCTGTTTCTCATGTTCCATAGATCCTTGTCTGAGTGGGGAGTGGATCCACACTTTTTATTAGGTGGCTGGAATAGAGATGTAATTGAAAAAAAAAAAAAAAAGATTAATGTGATGCTGCAAAAGCATGTGGCGGCCTGGCAGTTCATTATCTGAGGACGGATTTGACGTAATAGAGACAATTTTCTCCTTTGCAGCTCCTTCTCCTTGGCCCAGCCAGCTCAGTTCTATACTTGTCACTCATTTCCCTTGGCCTTTCTGATGGAAATTTATCCCTACTCCAGTCTGCCTGATGAGAGTAGGGCTGCAACTGTTTGGCCCAAGTCAAACCTCATAATCAGATCCATGTTTTCCTTGTTGAATGGGAGCTTTGGGAAATTGGAACGGGAAGAAGGAGTGGAGAGCTGCACTCACAGAGCGGGTGTGTGTGTGTGTGTGTTTGTGTGTGTGTGTGTGTGTGTGTGTGCGTGTAGTCATCTCCCACTTGGCTCCAGGGTAACGCGTTGGCCTTCCAACGCTGGTGGACCGTTAGATCTGTGCTGAGAGCCTAGTAGGTGGAAAAACTTGGTGCCAAAGGTCTCCCACACTGGGCTTTTAATTGCTTTAAAAGAGGCTGAGCTTTGTGAGCTTCCGGTAACAAACCTGGCTCTCCCGGGCCCTGTGGATTTAGATGGGGAGTTTTGGACTAAGGCTTCATGAGTGTGGCCAGCATGTGTTAGGTGGACATGGGGGAGGGGCAGTCCACTGTCACAGTAAGAAGGAAAGCCTTGGCCATTCCCACTAGGTCTGAAGTTAGCCAATGGAACAGAAAGGCAAGAAGTCTGGTTTGGAGTCCTGACAAGAGTGCCAAGCTCAGATTCCTGGAGTGTAAGAGGCAAAGGACAAGGCCTGTGTGAATAAGGGGTCTTCATTGGCGGAGCCCCTAGGTCTCTCCCGTTCCCTAGGTCATCTTGGACTCCTCCTCTTCTCTATCCCCTTCCCCACTAACCTCATTCCAAGTGGTCACCAAGACTAGTTAACTGTGCCTCTGAAATTGTCCAAGATGCCAGCTCCTTCCCCCACCATCCCATTGCCACTCCCCTATCCAGGCAGTCACTGGATCCCATCTGAGCTATGAGGAACAATCCTCCAACTGCCTCCCTGCCCTGTGGTCTCACTCAGTGCACAGACATCCTTTCGGGTCCCTACCCTACTCCCCATACATTGCGTTTTTATTTTATTTATTTATTTATTTTTAGTAGAGACAGGCTACTTATGTTGGCCAGGCTGGTCTCGAACTCCTGATCTCGTGATCTGCCTGCTTCATCCTCCCAAAGTGCTGAGATTACAGGCATGAACCACCACACCTGGCCTTATTTTTTATTTTATTTATTTATTTATTTATTTATTTATTTATTTATTTATTTATTTATTTTGAGACGGAGTCTTGCTCTGTCACCCAGGCTGGAGTGCAGTAGTGCAGTCTTGGCTCACTGTAACCTCCACCTCCTAGGTTCAAGCTATTCTCCTGCCTCAGCTTCCCGAGTAGCTGGGACTGCAGGTGCACGCCACCCTACCCTGCTTGGTTAATTTTTTTTTTGTATTCTTGGTAGAGACAGGGTTTCACCATGTTGGCCAGGCTGGTCTTGAATCCCTGGTCTCAGGTGATCTGCCTGCCTTGGCCTCCCAAAGTGCTAGTGAGAGATGACAACGTGCTGGCGGCCCTCACTCACTCTCAGCACCTCCTCGGCCTCAGGCGTTCGCTCTGGCCACACTTGAGGAGAACTTCAGCCCACTGCTGCACTGTGGGAGCCCCTCTCTGGGCTGGCCGAGCCTGGAGCCGGCTCCCTCTGCTTGCTGGGAGGTGTGGAGGGAGAGGTGCGGCCGGGAACCGGGGCTGTGCACTGGCGCTCACGGGGCAGCACGAGTTCCGGGTGGGCACGGGCTCGGCAGGCCCGCACTCGGAGTGGCTGGCAGGTGCCACTGGCCCCGGGCAGTGAGGGGCTTAGCACCCAGGCCAGCAGCTGCAGAGGGGGCGCCAGGTCCCCCAGCACTGCCGGCCCGCCCGCACTGTGCTTGAATTCTCGCCAGGCCTCAGCTGCCTCCCTGCGGGGCAGGGCTCCAGACCTGCAGCCCGCCATGCCTGAGCCCCCCTCCCCTCGCCCCACCCCACCCCACCCCACCCTGTGGGCTCCCACGTGGCCGGAGCCTCCCCAACGGGCACCGCCTCCTGCTCCGTGGCACCTGGGCCCATCGACCATCCAAGGGCTGAGGGATGCAGGTGCGTGGCATGGGACTGGCGGGCAGCTCTGCCCGTATGGCCCCCACGTGGGATCCACTAGATGAAGCCAGCTGGGCTCCTGAATCAGGTGGGGACTTGGAGAACTTTTATGCCTAGCCAGAGGATTGTATGTGCACCAATCAGCACTCTGTGTCTAGCTGGGGGTTTGTGGATGCACCAATCAGCACTCTGTATCTAGCTAATCTGATGGGGACTTGGAGAACTTTTGTGTCTAGCTAAAGGATTGTAAATGCACCAATCAGTGCTCTGTGTCTAGCTCAAGGTTTGTAAACGCACCAATCAGCACTCTGTATCTAGCTAATCTGGTGGGGACTTGGAGAACTTTTATGTCTAGCTAAAGGATTGTAAATGCACCAATCAACACTCTGTGTCTAGCTTGGGGTTTGTGGATGCACCAATCAGCACTCTGTATCTAGCTAATCTGGTGGGGACTTGGAAAACTTTTATGTCTAGCTAAAGGATTGTAAATTCACCAATCAACACTCTGTGTTTAGCTAAAGGTTTATAAACGCACCAATCAGTGCTCTGTGTCTAGCTAATCTGGTGGGGACTTGGAGAACTTTTATGTCTAGCTGTAGGATTATAAATGCACCAGTGAGCACTCTGTGTCTAGCTCAGGGATTGTAAACGCACCAATCAGCATTCTGTGTCTAGCTAAAGGTTTGTAAATGCACCAATCAGTGCTCTGTGTCTAGCTAATCTAGTGGGGACTTGGAGAACTTTTACGTCTAGCTGGAGGATTGTAAATACACCAATCAGCACTCTGTGTCTAGCTCAGGGATTGTAAACACACCAATGAGCACCCTGTCAAAACGGACCAATCAGCTCTCTGTAAAATGGACCATTCAGCAGGATGTGGGTGGGGCCAGGTAAGGGAATAAAAGCAGGCTGTCCCAGCCAGCAGTGGCAACAGGCTCGGGTTCCCTTCCACGGTGTGGAAGCTTTGTTCTTTCGCTCTTTGTAATAAATCTTGCTGCTGCTCACTCTTTGGGTCTGCACTGCCTTTATGAGCTGTAACACTCACCGCGAAGGTCTGCAGCTTCACTCCTGAGGCCAGCGAGACCAGGAACCCACTGGGAGGAATGAACAACTCTGGACGGGAGGAACGAACAACTCCAGATGTGCCGCCTTAAGAGCTGTAACACTCACCTTGAAGGTCTGCAGCTTCACTTCTGAAGCCAGCGAGACCACGAACCCACCAGCAGGAAGAAACTCCGAACACGTCCAAACGTCAGAAGGAACAAATTCCGGACATACCATCTTTAAGAACTTTAACACTCACCGCGAGGGTCCGTGGCTTCATTGTTGAAGTCAGTGAGACCAAGAACCCACCAATTCCGGACACACTGGGATTACAGGTGTGAGCCGCAGCACCCAGCCACATGGTGTTTTTAAATCAGTAAAGTAATAAATGTTCATAAGCATTTAGAAGATCTAGATATTTAAAGGTGGAAAACCACTCATAGATCTCCTTTCCTGAGATGAAAACAGTCATTTTAGTGAATATCCTTCAAAGACTTTGCATATCAATTTCATTTTTAAAAATGAAAACAATCAAAACTACTTTGTAACCTACTTTCTCCTCACATATTATGGCAAACATTTTCTCATATACTTTTCTAAAATGAAACCACAAATCTGGTTATATCTCTCTCTCTTGCTTAAAAAAAATTAAACCACCAATAACCAAAACCCATTACCTATGTGACAGAAGTCAAACTCCATGTGCACTCTGCCCCAAACTACACTTGTACACTAACTCCCAGCCCCACCACTGCACACACCCTGCACTGTGCACACCCTCCATGCCAGCCCTCCTTGCCTGTTGCATCAACATACCACCTGCATGTTTACCTTCGGATTCCACAGGACTGGGCTTGTGTAAATGACTTCTATCACCCCCAATTCCACCTAGTGAATTCTGCCATCCTTTAACGTTATTTATGTAGCTATCCCTAGGAAAATTGTGAATCTCTTTTTTTTTTTTTGAGATGGAGTCTTGCTGGTCGCCCAGGCTGGAGTGCAGTGGCGCCATCTCGGCTCCCTGCAAGCTCCACCTCCCGGGTTCACGCCATTCTCCTGCCTCAGCCTCCCGAGTAGCTGGGATTACAGGCGCCCGCCACCACGCCCGGCTAACTTTTTGTATTTTTAGTAGAGACGGGGTTTCACTGTGTTAGCCAGGATGGTCTCGATCTCCTGACTTCGTGATCCGCCTGCCTCGGCCTCCCAAAGTGCTGGGATTACAGGTGTGAGCCACCGCGCCCGGCCAAAAATTGGGAATCTCTTGAAGCCAAAAACAGAACCTGTTCAGTTTGTATTTTTAGCAATTTGTGGTAATGCCTGGCACAGGGTAGTGGGTACTCAGTAAATATTTAGGGAATGAATTGGCCTCAGTTTGGTTTGCCTGTTCTCATCTCCTTGGCAGCTTCACGTGTTCGTTTTTATTAGTGTCCATGATTAATCTGTATTATATTTTCTTGCCCACTTTGGCTGTGTTTCTGTCTTGCTGTGCTGGAATAAGCACTCCTGAACTGGAGCCATTCACTGCTTTAGTTGTGTCTTCGCTAGAGGATTGAAGATGTCGCCAGTTTCTGGTGGCTTTACTGTACCCCTTAGAAGCCCTGAGAAGCAAGCTCACTTTTCCAGAGTCAATAGTCCAGAGTCAAGCCTCCAGACCTCTTCTGAAGAGTTGACTTAATGGGTTTATGGAACTGCATGAAATGGGAGAAGCAGCATTGGTAGAAAGTTTGCAGAGTGGGAGTTCTACCCTTGGAGCCTGGGGACGAGCTCAATAGTCACTGGAGGGGAACGCGGCAGGAAAAGTCAAGCATGTGGGAGTGGGGTCGGGGGTGGAGTCGGCACAGGAATCTATCCACGGGCTGTGGGATTCGGCGCCTTAAGGGTGCCGGGGGGCTTCAGCCTCTGCCTTTGCTTGTGTTCCAAAGTTAAGTTCACAAGGCAGTTCAAACACCTTGTGCTTTTTCTTGTGGTTCTGAGAATGTTTAAATATGGAGGTTTTGCCAGAAGGAGGAGTAAGTTTATTTTTGATATTTCATCAACAAACATTAAAGTAGAGCATTTTTATTCAAAGTCAAAGAAAAGCAAAAGCCAGTGTCTATAGAGAAGTAATGATGAGCACATTTCTGCCCTCTGGGATAGAAATAAAGACAGGTAGATCCACTTTTATTGCTGCGAATCTCAGAAGTTTAAATTTGCATGTCTGTGTTAGACATTTCCTTTTAATATACAGCTCCAAGCACAGAAGCACACATATAACAGGATGTTTTCAAGAGGCTGGTTACAAAAACCCACCCCAAACCGGCGTCAGCAGGAAGGATATTCAGTGGTTCCGCGGTGTCCTCAGGGTCCCAATCTCATTTTCCCTCTCACTCTGTGATCCCCAGGATTAAGCTTCATTTAGGCTGGAGCAGGGTAGCAGCAGCAGTTCCAGGCGTGTCACTGAGAGCTGATAACATCCAGAGGAAGAAGAGAGACTATCACATCTCAGCACTTTGTCTTAGGAGCAAGGCAACATTCTCCAGAAGATTCTAGAAGGTGTCACCTCATGTCTCATTTCCCAGTGTTGGGTCACCTGCTCATTCCTGAAACCCTGCTGCAAGGGGAGGATGTCACTTACACCACTGATCAGTTAGGCCCTTCTTTAAAGCTGAGGCCCCTGATGGGTGGAGGAGGATGGTTGAATCCTTACACAAAAACTGGGATTCAGGCTGAGCCCAGTGGCTCACGCCCGTAATCCCAACACTTTGGGAGACTGAGATGGGCAGATCACTTGAGGTCAGGAGTTCAAGGCCAGCCTGGCCAACGTGGTAAAACCCTGTCTCTACTAAAAATACAAAAATTAGCTGGGTGTGGTGGTGCACGTCTGTAATCCCAGCTACTCATGAAGCTGAGGCAGGAGAATCGCTTGAACCCAGGAGTTGGAGGTTGCAGTGAGCTGAGATTGTGCCACTGCACTCCAGCCTGGGTGACAGAGCCAGACTCCATCTCAAAAAAGCAACAACAACAACAAACAAAAACACAGGCTTCTGTTAGGGGGTAAAAAGGGAGGAAGTGGTGGGTATACAGTGCACAGTGTTCTCCACAGGCCATTGTGAGCATCTCTTAGAACTGGTCGCCAACTCTATACTTCAATGTGTTAGCTGCTTAAATTCATTCAAATAAAATCTTACCCAGAAGCATAAGCAAATGAAACTAATAGAATCAGAGCAGCTGTGTTTAAATGCTGTACGTAGTCCTAGGATCATGATTTGAAAATCACTGGTGGATTACTTCTTGTAATTACTTCAAACATTTTTCTATTTCTGATCTTTTCTTTCTGTTCCTGATCTTCTTTCATCCTTATAACACAGTTGTATAATGTGAGACAGACGTCTCATTTTGTCAGTGCCTATTTCAGGAGGTCAGTTGGCCAGAGGGGACTACTATTTACAGGGTTTGGGCAAATAGAGGCATTTAGGGAAGGCAGCTGGGCTGTGAGGAGCAGATTTGGGCATATGAGACCAGAGCCTGAGATAACAGGGGGCCAGGAAGAGAAATTCCTCCAAGTCAGGTGATGAGCTGTGATCCCAGGTCTGACTCATTCACTCTATGCGGGCACAGTGTGGGTGGCCGTGGCCCATGGGTGCTATCTGCATTCAGGAAGAAGTGAAAGGCCTGTTGAGGCAGGGTAGGGGTGCCGGCTGGGATTCCATATGTCACAAAGGCAGACAGACATGCAGGTCACAGACTCTGAGAGCTTCATTTTGGGGTGGGATAGAGTAGGGTTGCCACATAAAATACCAGACACTCAGTTAAATTTGAATTTCAGATAAACAATGAATAATATTTTAGTATAAATATGTCCCAACTATTACATGGGACATGCCTACATTAAGATATACTACAATATTTGGAGCATACTTATATTAAAACATTATTTGTTGTTTTCAGAAATTCATTTTTAACTGGGAGCTATACATTCTTATTTGCTGAATCTTACAACCCTACATGGGTGGGAAATGAGGAGTCTCCGGAGACATTAGGATGTTAAAATTAACTTTCTTCCTGTGGTCCCAGTCTCAGTCATGCAGGAGTTGGCACCTCTTGTTCTAATTGATCAATAGTTTCCAGGACCATGTTATACCAGTTACCCAAAACACTCATTACAAGTACAGGTATGTGCTCGCTACCACCACCCCCAGGTCTTGGGAATCAGAATCTCTAAGGATTGGATCTGGATCTAGCCTATCTTTAAGAAGCCCAGATGATTCTGGGGTTCAGGCTGGCTTGGTAAGACCACTTTAGATTTTTTTTTTTTTTTTTTTTGAGAAAGAGTGTTGCGCTATCGCCCAGGCTGGAGTGAAGTGGCACAATCTCGGCTTACCACAATCTCTGCCTCCCAGGTTCAAGCAACTCTCCTGCCTCAGCCTCCCGAGTAGCTGTGATTACAGGTGCCCACCACCACACCCGGGTAATTTTTGTATTTTTAGTAGAGACGGGGTTTTACCATGTTGGCCAGGCTGCTTTTGAACTCCTGACCTCAAGTGATCAGCCTGCCTCAGCCCCTCAAAGTGCTGGGATTACAGGCGTGAGCCACCGCGCCTGGCCACCACTTTAAATTTTAAGTTCCCAAAGGTGAGGACTTTTATTTAAAGTTGGTTTAAACTTTATTTTAGATAAAGTTGGTTTAAACTTGATTTACTGCACTCAATAAATATTTGCTGGATGAATGAATGATTCCTGCCTGAGGAGTCATTCCTCACTGGCTTAACCAGTGTTTATCTTGTGGAACTTGAGAACACCAGAAGCATGCACGCGTCTTTCTTTCCATTTTTTTTTTCTGGTCTTGAGACTCGTGGGAAAGGACTTGGGTGGAAGGTGTCATGGAGAGAGCCTTGGAGAACACGGGAGGGAAGGATGAGGACAGGACTGGGCAGGAGAGCACCTGGGCTTGCCAGGCAGGGGGCTAGAGCGTCTGCATCGGGGAAGGAGGCCAAGTTTTTAATCACCTCCTCAGGCGAGAAGACTTGAGATTTCAAGTTGAGAACAAGTCTTCGGTTATTTTCACATAGTTTCTTTAGTGTCTCACTTGGCACAGTCTGCGTGCTCAGCATCACAAAGAGATTGATACTGAACTTGGAGTCGTCCAACCAGGGTGCTTAAAGTATGTTGGAAATGCTTCAGTGGAACCTGGTGGGTGGCAGGTAATGGCCATTTTGCTAATCTTGGTAATTCCCCAGATCGGCAGCGTGCCTGAGAGTGTCTGTTTCCTATAGCACCTCCCTCTGAGGCCTCAGCAATGGAAACACTAGACTCCTGTCCTAAATGTACCCAACCGCCTACACTTCCCCTGTAGAGATGTGCCCTTGTGCCTATATTGTCTCTAATACAAAGAAGTTTTATTTTTTTCCCACTTCCAATTTCCTGGAGAAAGGCTTTGCTTAATGGATGAGAACCTGCCTTCCAATCTGCAGGGAGTTTTTGCCGAGTGACGTCATGGACACATAGTGCTCTGACTGTCACTGAGTCTCCGGTCCCCTCTCAATCTGTTCCCTCATCTGTGGCACTGGGATGCTGCCACAGGGCCTCAGGACTCTGGGAAATGCAGGAGCTGTCTGGAAATTCAGAGCATAAGGCTCCTCGGTAGGGCTCCAGGTCAAGAGTGGAAAAAAGAACATGAATTCCCGGCTTTGCTTGTGACTTTAGTTCTGTCCCTCCCGTCCTCACCTCCTGCAGGCATTCACAGACACCATTCTGAGCACATCAAAACTGCCTGTGAGTGCCCCAGATGGCCACTTTGCTAGCTCCTGTAGTTACACTAAATCCAGAGGTGTCCTCGGGACCTGGGGCAATAGTGAGATCCCTTGTTCGCAGCGCCGAACTTAGACATAAGGAAGTCAAGTTTTTATTTTGAGAATTAAACTAGTAAATACAACATACAGGGTTGGATAGCCAGTCTCCAAGTTTCCAAGGTAAGACATTGTCCTTGAATGCATGTAGAAAACAAACATCAAATCACAGTGATCTTGTGGAGGATGGACTGAAATGGGATTGTGCTTGTAATTCAGAGAACAGAAATCGTTACTTATTGATGTCATAATGTGCACTTTGGAGAAAGTGGGTATGAATAGAAGGGGGGTGGTCAGTGCAAAACAGGGAGAAAAACTCTAAGAGTAAGAAGTTAGTGATGCCTGAGGCTAGGCGTGGTGGCTCACGCCTGTAATCCCAGCACTTTGGGAGACCAAGGCAGGTGGATCACGAGGTCAGGAGTTCAAGACCAGCCTGGCCAATATGGTGAAACCCTGTCTCTACTAAAAATACAAAAATTAGCCAGGCGTGGTGGCACATGCCTGTAATCCCAGCTACTCGGGAGGCTGAGGCAGAAGAATCGCTTGAACCCGGGAGGTGGAGGTTGCAGTGAGCCAAGATCGCACCACTGCACTCCAGCTTGGGCGACACAGCGAGATGCCGTCTCAAAAAAAAAAAAGGTAGTCATGACTTTTCTAATGTTTTCTAGTAGTGGGGAGTCTTGGCTAAGTAGACAATTTCCTTTGCAAAGCCTCAACTACAGTGTGGGAGAGGGAGTGCCTGAAGCTACCTGAGCTAGAGCCCTTCTTGTACTCACCTGGGTCTCCTTAGTCCAAGTTTGCCTTTGCAGCATCCTGCCTTCAAGGTAAGCATGCATTGATTATGTGAATGCAAACATCCTGCCCACTTAGTAATTGTCTTTCCAATTGAAAATGAATGAATGAGCTTTCTTGCTGGTAACTGTATGTTTACACATGAGAAATAGATGCCCTTGCAATGTGCTGACAGAATTCATGTTTCCGAGCCTTACAACCTGAAGACATGGATGGTAGGGAGTTCACCAAGATCAGGGTCACCTTGTGGCACCTCCCTGGCAGTGACCTTTCCCAGCCCATATATATATGTCATATATATTATATATTTATATATATAAATATATATTTCCCATATATATGTCATATATATTATATATATATACATACATATATAAATATATTGAGACAGGGTCTCACTCTGTCGCCCAGGCTGGAGTGCGGTGGTATGAGCATAGCTCACTGCAGCCTTAAACTACTGGGCTCAAGAGATCCTCCCATGTCAGCCTTCGGGTAGCTGGAACCACAGGTGTGCAGCACCAGACCCAGCTAATTTTTCAATCTTTTGTAGACACAGGGTCTTGCCATGTTGCCCCGGCTGCTCTTGAATTCCTGGGCTCAAGTGATCCTCCTGCCTCAGCCTCCCAAAGTGCTAGGATTACAGGCATGAGCTACTGCACCCTGCCCAGCCCTGTCTTTTAACTGTGCACGTACCCCTACCACAGCAGGATCTAGAGTGATGGTGGATCCAACCTCATCATTTCCCCAGACCTCGCCCCAAGGTTCGGTGGTTTTCGGCCTAGTTCCTCTCCATTTATGCTATCTCACGTCTTCTTACAGTCTCTCCACATCACTTCTCTCCCACCCTATTAAGGGCCATGATGGCACATGAGTAGCAAAGCGGTCATGGAGGGACTCGGGGTTAGTATATTCTCCTACCTCCTCCGAAAACTTTCCTTCTGAATTCTGAGTTCCTGACTGAAAGAGGTCAGCTGAGGATTCTTGTTCCTCTCACTCCCATGGACTTTGACTTCCCTTCTCATTGTCTGAGGCCTTTCCCACAGCAAGGCCTGGGAAATGGGGGAGCTTCTCAGTTGACACAAGGTTGAACCTTTGTGCTCCGTGATCTTTTGGTTTCCTCTGAGAATTTATTCTCTGCATCAGGCACTCCAGCCCTAGCTCCTGCAAGCAAGCAGGCGAGCAGTCCAGGGAAGGGAGAGGGTGGAGGTCAGTCTCCGCACAGTTTAGGCTCTTGCCAAATTAAAGAGGCTGTGGGGCCTCAGTGGAAACCCCAGATTTCCCATTGTACCCCACCCCCCAGGCAAGTTCTTCCCCACTTCTTGAAACCTTGGTTCTATTGCTGTTCCAAAGAGCTTTTATTCAGTAGGATATATTTCTTCTTGTATTCTGGAAAAGCTGGGATAGGGTTATAAGCACATAAATATAAAACCACCCCTGGGGCTCCCCTCCTCCTTTGTCTTGGCAGATACTCAAAGTCTGATAAAGCAATTTGGCCTATCTCCTCTGCAGTTCAAAACTTCCATGGTTGTGTATATGCTTCCTAACGAGGCCAGCTACTTCATCCCTGCCTCGCTAACTTAGCTCCAAGATTTGGGGGGGTGTAGGGGGAATGCCAGAGCTGGAAAGAAACTTAGTAAAACCACCTCATTTGGCAGGTAAGGAAACTGAGGCTCAAAGATTTTACATGACTTGCCTGGGGCCTTACAGCTAGCTAGTGGCAGAGTGTATTACTGGCTCTTATAAATATTTGAATCATTGTTAATTAATGATGAGGTCAGATCCTGAGTAGTTACATGCTAAGAATTTAAATACGGTAAATAGATTATGTACTCAAAAGTCTAAACACCAGAAGCATCTAACAGCACACTTGGTATGAAAGGATTTGTAAAATATCTATCCTGTTTTAAAAAAAAATCACTCTGGTGTAATTAAAGGATATGTGATAATGCTATATGTGGATGATGTGATCTACTGGGTTGTGGATGAGTGGGTTGGTAGTATCATGGCTGCCCGATCCATACCACATGGACAGGATGATCAGAAGGTAATGGGCAGTCACAGTGACCTCATGGCTCTCTTGCTGCTAACACAGAAGCCCTGACTGTTCTCAGTCAGTTACCTATTCAGTAGATAGCAACTGTTTCAGAGCATTGAACTGCCATTGTACAAATATGCACATTGCCTCGTAAATGCCCTCTTTCCTCAATTAGTATGCTCTTTTAGAATTGAGATATCTAAACTCTAGAAATATTATTAACCCAGAACTGGCCAAATCCTGACATCCTGAGTAAACAGTCTTAAACCACAGAGCTCACAGTTGAAGCCACAGCACATATATTTTAGAAGTAGGTAAGGAACAGAAATAACTTCTAATATTCATTAGGGTTTTTTGGCCTTCAATATTCATGAGTCTACCTGCAATTTCTACTCATTCCCATTTTTATTTGGACAGATAGTCCATAGGACATATAATATCTTCAGGTAATAGAGTCTCAAAATAGCTGCCAGGTTATCCTTTTCCATTTCATTCATTTTTTTTTTCTTTTTCCTGTTCTTCAAAGGTCATCAAACCCAGAAATTGAAGGATCTTGGGCCTGCCTTGATGTTCATTTCTCTCATCTATAAAATTGAAGGCTGGAGGAGGTAATCCCTGAGGTTCCTTCTAGGTTCTTACCTTCTATAATTTATTAATATATGGAAACACCTCTCTCATCCCCTAAAACCTCAGCATTGACCTTGGAAAGCCTCACTTCTCAGAATCCATCCTATGCTCCCAAGTGCACCTTCCATGGGTCTTTACGCATTTTATTGTTGCTGTTTATTTTATGGTCTCTTTCTCCAGTGGACTGCAGCCTCCACAGGCTGTTCATCTTTTCTTTTCCAGCCTAGCACAGTGCCTGGCAGAATCAACCCTTGTTGCATAAAAGGCTAGATCAAATTCTCTGCCTCATACGCACAGCCCTTCATCTAGTGTAGAGTCAGCCATATAGGCAGATACAAATTAGCTCTCCCAGGCCGGGCGCCGTGGTTCATGCCTATAATCCCAGCACTTTGGGAGGCCAAGGCGGGTGGATCACCTGAGGTCAGGAGTTCCAGACCAGCCCGGCCAACATGGTGAAACCCTCTCTCTACTAAAAATACAAAAATTAGCTGGGCATGATAGTGGGTGCCTGTAATCCCAGCTACTCAGGAGGCTGAGGCAGGAGAATTGATTGAACCCAGGAGGCGGAGGTTGCAGTGAGCTGATATCGTGCCATTGTACTCCAGCCTGGGCAACAAGAGTAAAACTTCATCTCAAAAATAAAAAAGGCCAGGCGCGGTGGCTCACACCTGTAATCCCAGCACTTTGGGAGGCCAAGGCAGGCGGATCACGAGGTCAGGAGATCGAGACCATCCTGGCTAACATGGTGAAACCCCGTCTCTACTAAAAATACAAAAAATTAGCCGGGCGTGGTGGCGGGCGCCTGTAGTCCCAGCTGCTTGGGAGGCTGAGGCAGGAGAATGGCGTGAACCCGGGAGGCGGAGAGTGCAGTGAGCCGAGATCGTGCCACTGCACTCCAGCCTGGGTGACAAAGTGAGACTCTGTCTCAAAATAAATAAATAAATAAATAAATAATAAAATAAAATTAGCTCTCCCAAAACCTAAGCTGACTTAAGGGAGTCTCAGTAGTTTGTATTTGCACTGTTTCTCAATCAGCTGTATGTTTGTGTGAGACACCTGGGACTGCACAATTATGCTAATGTGTCACTGGTTAAGTTTATGTGTGCTTTCACCTTTTTAAGGGGCAGACACATGCTCTGTATTTTTTGGCAACCCTCAAATCGAGGCAGGAACTCAGTAATAACTGCTAACTGGAAAAGTAGCAGGACTAAAGTTGAAGGATTCAGGATTATGTTCAGGGCCTTGAATCTGAGGGTGAAAAGTGAATGAAAGCAATATATTCACTAAGGATTTTATTCAGCTGTAACAGAATATCTAATTAACAGGGCTTAGACAAGATAGGTGCCTGTTTTTCTCTCATGTTATAAGAAGTCTGGAGGTAGAATGTCTGGGGCTGGTATAGCTGCTCAAGGTCACAGGATGGTTGCTAAAGCTCCAGCCATCACATACGCATTCTAAGCAAGAAAAAGGAAAAAGAGACCCTATATGAAAGGAGCCTCCCTGGATGCCTCTCCCAAAAACTTCATGAGCCAGGACTGTATCTTATGTCCACTCCTCTCTGAAGGTGCATTAAGAAATGGATTTTTGGCTGGGCACTTGCTCCTCGAACACAGGTGGGTTTCTGTTAGTAAGGAAAAAGCGAGCAGGATACTCTGTAGGGAACTAGAATTCTCTGCCACAGTCCCCTTCTTTGGTTACTGAGACATACCCTTCTTTCCATTCAAGGCGTAGGCCAAGGGAGGTGGCACCCAAGCCTCATCCAGGTAGCATTTCCAGACTAGAGCCCCAGACCTCTGGGTGTTATGTGGTCTTCTCCATCAGCGCTAGATAGGGCTCCTTGTGAGCAATCTTTGGTACCCCCAAGATACAATACTGGAAAAGGTATAAAATAAGTACAATAAAAACTTCCAGGCTGGGCGTGGTGGCTCATGCCTATAACGCCAGCACTTTGGGAGGCCGAGGCATCTGAGTCAGGAGTTTGAGACCAGCCTGGCCAACGTGGTGAAACCCCGTCTCTACTAAAAATACAAAACTAGCCGGGTGTGGTGGCGGGCGCCTGTAATCCCAGCTGCTTGGGAGGCTGAGGCAAGAAAATCACTTGAACCTGGAAGGTGGAGGTTGCAGTGAGCTGAGATTGCACCACTGCATTCCAGCGTGGGCAACAAGAGCAAAACTCCTTCTCCAAACAACAAAAAAAATTCCATTTATAAAAGAAGAGATGGAAAATATCGTGGTAACTGTCCATAGCGATGACCAAATCCTTCCGGCCAAGAATAGCAAAGGTCCTCACTCTGGCCACCCCTTGCTCTGGTGGAAGGAACTCCTTGTTTATGGCCTTCCATGGCCCTTGCCTCTTACTGGGAGGTCTTTTTGTTTGTTTGTTTGTTTGTTTGTTTGTTTGTTTGAGATGGAGTCTCGCTCTGTCACCAGGCTGGAGTGCAGTGGTGCAATCTCGGCTCACTGCAACCTCCACCTCCTGAGTCTCCTGCCTCAGCCTCCCGAGTAGCTAGGACTACAGGCCCCCGCCACCATGTCCGGCTAATTTTTGTATTTTTAGTAGAGACAGGGTTTCACCACGTTGGCCAGGATGGTCTCAGTCTCTTGACCTCAGGTGATCCTCCCACCTCGGCCTCCCAAAGTGCTGGGATTACAGGCGTGAGCCACCGCTCCTGGCCCCGGGAGGTCATTCTTCATTCACTGTCCACCATGGCCACTTTTGTGATGGGCACAGGAAGGACACCTTTTCTGGGGGCTGAACATTTTTTGAAGCCTTACTTGTTGATGTCAGCTGCAGGTGAGAAAGAGGGAGAGGAAGAGTTGCAAGGTTGCTGTAGAGATTTAAGCATCCCAGGCTGTTGTGGACCATGGTTGGAGTTTTTTTTAAGGTATCTAGTCTGTGTGTTTCTGGTCAATTCCTTATGATTTGAATCCTTTACTTTTTAACTTAGAATCCGCACTTATCTCTCTAAAATTTTTTTTTTTTTTTTTTTTGGGACAGAGTCTCACTCTTTCGCCCAGGCCGGACTGCAGTGGCACGATCTCGGCTCACCGCAAGTTCCGCCTCCTGGGTTCATGCCATTCTCCTGCCTCAGCCTCCTGAATAGCTGGGATTACAGGCGCCCACCACCGCACCCAGCTAATTTTTTGTATTTTTAGTAGAGACGGGGTTTCACCATGTTAGCCAAAATGGTCTTGATCTCCTGACCTCGTGATCCGCCTGTGTCGGCCTCCCAAAGTGCTGGGATTACAGGCATAAGCCACCGCGCCCAGCCTAAATTTTAACTTAATGTATGCTGCTTAATGTATGCTGCTGAGAACAGTTGAAACAGTGGTTTCTGCTGGGTAATCACATTTTTGCCGGCAGACTTACAAACTCTGGCTAGTAGGACACCACTTGTCTGCTTCTGATAAAGCTGATTTTTGTAACCCTGCAAGGGTCCATAATGTGGGCTTCCCAGGCAATTTAGATTGCAGACTCAATGTCAAGAGGGCCTTTCTAAGCAAAGTGATAGTTCTCTTTATCTCTGATTGCTTACTGAGTTGGGGAGCTGTAGACTTTGCTGAGAGTGAAAAAGCACCTATTGGCCAGGCGCAATGGCTCACGCCTGTAATCCCAGCACTTTGGGAGGCCGAGGCGGGCAGATCACCTGAGGTCAGGAGTTCGAGACCAGCCTGACCAACATGGAGAAACCCCGCCTCTACTAAAAATACAAAATTAGCCAAGTGTGGTGGCGCATGCCTGTAATCCCAGCTACTCGGGAGGCTAAGGCAGGAGAATTGCTTGAACCCGAGAGGTGGAGGCTAAGGTGAGCCGAGATCGTGCCATTGCACTCCAGCCTGGGCAACAAGAGAGAAACTCCGTCTCAAAAAAAAAAAAAAGGTTAAAAAAGAAAAAGCACCTACCAATATTCTAAATTTTTCTTACCATTTTTCCTAGCTCCACAACCTCAGTCAACGTGTAAATGACTTTGCAACATCCAGCAGTAGGCAATTTGACCAGATACTTCACATTGAACAGCTAGGGTCAACACTTTCCAGTCCGCAACTTTCAAGTCCTTAACGTCTGCTTCCTGACCCCTCCTGCTCATCCAATTCCACATTATAGGTTCTGTTACTTTCAGTTCCCCCAACTTCCAGGCACTGAATTCTGTGTTTGGGGTGTAATTCAGATAATTGGTTGGATTGGTAACAATCCACATAACAGCGACTTAACGACACAGGGGTTTATTTTTCCTCTAATTTCTGCTCTTCCCTAAAGGAATGTTGGTGTAACCCTACCCAACAATTTCCACTTTCATCCCATTGGCCAGAACTATGTTGTATAGCTATCCATACCTGCAAGAGAGACTGCATTTTAGTTTAATTCATTGCCACTCCCAACAAAATAAAGGAAGAGAGAATGAATATCAGGTAGAGAGCCACACGCTTCTGACACAAACTACATGTTTATCATATAAGGCCCATCCATGGCTGAGGAGCAGGGACCACCAGGCTGGGTGCTGGCCTGGTTAAGTCAGGTATAGTTCAGGGGGGCAAGGTCATCAGAAGCAGGCAGGCAGCAGGCTGATGTACAAGGAGCAAGGCCAAGTCCAATAGGTCTGGGTTCTAGTTCTGGCTCTGTTACTTATGAACTGTGAGACCTTGGGTATATTAGTTCGCCACTTTGATTCTATTATTGGTTTGCTTTGTTTTGTTTTGTTTTGTTTTTTTAGACAGAGTCTCACTCTGTGGCCCAGGCTGGAGTGCAGTGGCACAGTCTCAGCTCACTGCAACCTCTGCCTCCGGAGTTCAAGCAATTCTCATGCCCCAGCCTCCCGAAGAAGCTGGGATTACAGGTGCATGCCACCATGCCCAGCTAATTTTGTATTTTAGTGGAGACGGGGTTTCACCGTATTGCCCAGGCTGATCTCGAGTTTCTGACCTCAGATGATCCGCCTACCTCAGCTTCCCAAAGTGCTGGGATTACAGGCATGAGCCACTGCACCCAACCTTTGATTCCATTATTTATCTGGGCCTATAAAAGGGGGAATACTAACAGTGTCTCCCTGCAGCACCACTGTAGCAGTTAAATAAGGTAATCCATGGAAGGTGCTTATTTAATTTTATTTTACTATTATTATTATATTTGAGACAGACTCTCATTCTGTCTTGCCCAGGCTGGAGTGCAGTGGTGTGATCTCAGGTCACTGCAGCCTCCACCTCCCCAGTTCAAGCAGTTCTCCTGCCTCAGCCTCCCTAGTAGCTGGGATTACAGGTGTGCGCCACCACAGCCAGCTAATTTTGTATTTTTAGTAGAGATGGCGTTTCACCATGTTGGCCAGGCTGCTCTCGAACTCCTGACCTCAGGTGATCCGCCCACCTTGGCCTCCCAAAGTGCTGGGATTACAGGCGTGAGTCACTGGGGCCCGGCCAAAGGTGCTTATTTAGAACAGTGTCTCACACACATTTATGCTCAGAAAACATTAGCCAATGTTGATAAAATAGGGCCAGACATCCTTGTTTTATAAGGTGGTTGTGAGGATTGTGGGGTGGGGGGTGGGGGAACAGAAGAAGAAAACAAGGAAGCTCCTAGCAGAGTGGGGGCACTTCCCCCTCATTTGTTCTGTAGCTACATCTTTCCTCTTTCATCCTCGGGCAGCCAGGCAAGTCTTTACCCCAGGGCCTTTGCACCTGCAGTTCCCTCTGCCTAGAACAACCTTCCCACAGATATTCTTGTGGCTCAGTGTCTCACTTCATTCAGGACTTGTTATTGAGCAAGAGAGGCTGACTGCCCCATGCACTAGAAAAGCTTTATAATGGCTGCATGCAGTGGCTCATACCTGTAATCCCAGCACTTTGGGAGGCTGAGGCGGGCGAATCACTTGAGATCAGGAGTTCGAGACCAGCCTGACCAACATGACAAAACCCCATCTCTACTAAAAATACAAAAAATTAGCTGGGCATGGTGGCCTGCGCCTGTAAGCGCAGCTACTTGGGAGACTGAGGCTGAGAATCGCTTGAAACCCGGAGGCGGAGGTTGCAGTGAGCCGAGATCACGCCATTGCACTCCAGCATGGGCAACAGAGTGAAACTGTCTCAAAAAATTTTTAAAAAGCTTTATATTGAAAGTGAAGGAAATGGGAGGTCTGGAAAGTCCCTTGGGCACGCACAGTTGTCTCTTCCTGCTAACTCACGGGTCATGTGTGCAAATTTGGGCGGAGTTAGTATGAAATGTGGTGGAAATTCAGGCTGTGATTTCAGCGTGCTCATTCTGTGCAGACTCCAGGTGGCCATATTAGTTTGAAGCAATTTCAGCCAGTTCTTACAGCTCATGTGCAGGGAGTTTTAGTTTTCAGCAAGTTACTAATTTTAAAAAAAAATCTGTCATCCTACCAACACAAAAATTTCTGTTATTGGTTTCTTTAATTCTTTGGGGCACAATTTCAATCTCTCAAATGTCACCTTCTCGCTATCCTCTGACATTACCATAGTTACCATCACAGTACTGTCACCATCTGACGTCATAGTATTTTGCATTTGTTTAATAATTCACCATCTTCAGAACACAGGCTTCAAGAAGCTTTCTGGGACATGGTTTTGTTCAGGACCCAGCACGTGATAGACAATCAACATTTGTTGAATGAATTAATAGTAGATATTTAATCATAGCTGGTTTCTTTCTTTCTTTTTTTTTTTTTTTTTGAGATGGAGGTGTCTTGCCCTGTCGCCCAGGCTGGAGTGCAGTGGCGCGATCTCGGCTCACTGCAAGCTCTGCCTCCTGGGTTCACACCATTCTCCTGCCTCAGCCTCCCGAGTAGCTGGGACTATGGGCGCCCACCACCACGCCCGGCTAATTTTTTGTATTTTGTTTAGTAGAGATCAGGGATTTCACCATGTTGGACAGGCTGCTCTCAAACTCCTGACCTCAGGTGATCTGCCCGCCTGGGCCTCCCAAAGTTCTGGGATTACAGGTGTGAACCACCATGCCCGGCCCATAGTTGGTTTCTTTTAAATTTTTTTTTTTTTATTTTTAATTTTTGTGGGTACATAGCAGGTGTTTACAAAGTTAGTTTCCTTTTAAAATGATAGCATTTTCTAAAAGTGAGAAGAGCACAGGAAGATTAGGTGAAGGTCGAAGAACTTGGAATTTAGCAGAGGTCAGAACAGGAGAACGTCTAGAATCCAGGACATCTGGAAGGGAGAGCTAGTACATGACAGCCCGGTGTGAATCTGATTTTAAGGCAAGGTCTAGATAAACCAGAGGGTCCTTTTATACCCCCAGCCACGTTAAGGATCTAGGCTCTGAATTTCAGGTGACCCTAGGCCTATAGAAGATGATTAGCTTCAGTTAGTTCATTGGTTCTCAACCCTTTTATTGTCCTCACATCCCTGCCTGGAGAAAAATTAAATTTAACTTCTCTGTAACATGAGAAAATAAATACTAAGGAATAAGATTTTGTTGGGTAGGATTGAGCTTTGGTAGGAGGAGGAGGGGCCTGCTAACCATTAGAGCATCTAAGACTTTTTTTGCCTCCCTCAACTAATTTTCACCCCCTTGTGAGTAATGTCACCTACTGAGAATGCGTGGCTTAGCTGAGACAGGATCCAAGAAAGTTGGTAGATTTTAACACCTTATCAGTAAATTATCTCAGTAACAGAAGCATTTATTTTGAATGCTAAGGCTATCAGCTTCAAGCGATTCAAAATTAATTTAAATTATCACAGCTATTTGCTTGAGATGGGAATCTAATTGGAGAATTATTTATGATACACAAAAATGGACTGGGCTGTTGCAGTGAACCTCCATGTCCAAAAATTGTGCTCACTGTTGAGATGGATTGATCTTCAAGATGGGAAGTTTGTAGGCCTTTGCACAGACCAGCCATCCAGGGAGGTCAGTATTTCTAACTGCAGATTTCTGTTCTGTATCTTCCCTGAGTCAATGTTTTGCGCACTGGAGTGTTTTATTGGATCTTGTGGAACAACCACACTTTTCATAGTATTGCAACATCTCTGTCTTTTCTTACGCCCTGAATCATCTCAAATCATCGCGAGTGGATATTGATGCTTCTACTTCCCTTGTTTATAGAAAAATCCCAGGAAAATGGGTTGATAGAATAAAGGACTGGAAGGATTACTGGAAAGCCCTTAATTATAGGTGTGGGATTGAAAGGCTGTGTAGCCCATGGACACCTAAGAATAAGACTAAGTGTCTTTGAGGGTGTCCGTGTATTTCCAACAATTTTTCCTCTTCTGAAAACTGCTTCCCTGTCCATCCCTCCGACCCTCTTCTAGGGCCTGAGGGTGGGCCCTCAGTGGCCCTGTTGCTATCCTGTGGCCCCACCCTCTTGGCCAACAGTGATTGGACATCAGATCCGAGCTGAGCCAATCAGCTTCACTCACTTCCAAAGTAGTAATTAACAACTCGAGTTGCAAAGAGTGGAAAACAACTCAAAGTAAAGTTTATTTTCATTTAAAGTTTTGTTTAGGTTCATTTTGCTTTACCTTTTTTCTTTCATTTTAAAGTCGTCAAAATTTTACAGTGTAATTTATTGTAAGGATCGATGCTGTCTTTCTGGTTAGGGCGAGGGCAGCAATGCAGCCCTGACCAGGATGGCGGAAAGTGAGGACGGGAAAGCTGTGGGGAACCCAGGGGCGCTCTCTCCCGGTCCTGCGCTTCTGCCCGCCACCGATCAACTTCTCTATTTCTTAGCAGGATGACTTTCTTTGCTACTCAATCCACACAGGAGATAGAATCGTTCAAAAGTTCGTTAGTTCAAAAGCTATGACTCCTGCCACAGGGTAGAAACTAGGACTCTTTCAGAGTCGCAGTACTGAGGTCTCGGGGAAGAACCCTGATTGTCCCAGCTTGGGTGAGATGTCAAGCTCTGGACCATCCCCACGAAACGGGAGGGGAGCGGGGGAGGTGTTATCGTAGACCTATTACACGCTAATTTCCATTTATTTATGTATCTCCCCACTAGACTATGAATTCCTACAGGGCAAGGAATTTGCCTTATTGCTGGTATATAACCAGTGCCAAGTTCAAGGACTTGATAAATGTTCGATAAATACTTGCTGAATGAATCAAATGAGTGCAAATTGACACCAGGAAAACATTTCCTACTACTCTTCAGTTTGGTTTTCCTCAATCAGACTTATTTAAAGAGCATCTTGACCAAGATATTTACAGGTTTTTTGTTTTGTTTTTTTGAGACGGAGTCTGGCTCTGTCGCCCAGGCTGGAGTGCAGTGGCGAGATCTCGGCTCACTGCAAGCTCCGCTTCCCGGGTTCACGCCATTCTCCTGCCTCAGCCTCCCGAGTAGCTGGCACCACAGGCGCCCACCACCACACCCGGCTAATTTTTTTTTTTTTTTTTTTTAGTAGAGACGGGGTTTCACTGTGTTAGCCAGGATGGTCTTGATCTCTTGACCTTGTGATCCGCCCGCCTCGGCCTCCCAAAGTCCTGGGATTACAGGCGTGAGCCACTGCGCCCAGCCTGATATTTACTGTTTTTATATGTATGGAGCCATTTCAACTGTGACTAACATCCTGAATCACACAGGCTGTTAAAATTGTAATGTAAAGGATCTTTTAAAATGTCTTATAAATTATTAGGAGTCTATGATGTGGTAGGTGCTGTGCTGGAGTAGTGAATATATTGATGAATAAGACAGTGACCAGCCTGGCCAACATAGTGAAACCCTGTCTGGGATTACAGGCGCCTGGGATTATGGGCACCTGCCACCACACCGAGCTAATTTTTGTATTTTTAGTAGAGATGGGGTTTCACCATGTTGGCCAGACTGGTCTCGAACTCCTGACCTTGCGATCCTCCCGCCTCACCCTCCCAAAGTGCTGGTATTACAGGTGTGAGCCACCGCCCCCAGCCTTGCATTTCTTTTTAACAACGATGTGATTATATAGATGATATTTGCTAAGCTTTTGATTTATTTGGAAGCAATTAATAGCTGGCACTCAAGTTCTTTGGAAACGCAAAGCACGCTATATTGGAAATTTCTTTTTGGTTACTGAGTAATAAGGTCATTTATTATTGACATGGCTTCTGACACCTCTCCCATGCATTATTATTCCTTGTTAAATCACTTCCTGAGAAGGCTGGAGAATGTTTTCCACGTTGGATGGCACGGTTTATATTGACTTTCTCTGGGAGAAGGTGAAGTTCAGAGAAGAGCGTGAAAGGGATCACTTTTCTATGTTTATGGAGAATGGAGGTGAAATTTTTCTTTGGTGGAGAAGGCGAGTTGGCAGTAGAACTGAATTAACCTTTCACTGGGGACTTAATATGTACCAGGCACCATGCAGAATTCAGAGGGAGTGTGAGGCTTTAGCTCTGGTGGGAGCCGCTGGCCCTGCTGTCTGCTGACTGGTGTCACCACTGTATTCAATGTGTTTAAAAGCAAGGCAAAGAAGGCACCTGTCTTCTCGCACAGGCATTTGGAGAAACATTCCTCTGGAGGGGATGGCTTTTAGGTTGGCCTGAAAATAAGTCAGTTTTAACCATTTACCAAAGGAAATGTAGAGATGATACTAAAACCTGGGCTGCAAAGAGCCAGACTTCCCTCTGAATCTACAGGATGGCGAACTTTAGGAATGGTGTTGCCCTGGGACTGAGGCGGGATCTCTCCATGGTGTTGATCGGATCTTTCTTCTCTGGGTAGTGTTGTCAGAACAGATTTCTGGAATGGAGAGCCTTCCTGTGTGTACAGCTGGGCTGACCAAGGCAAATCAACATAGATTTTCTTTTTCTAGGAGTGTAAGATTTTAAATATATGCAGATCCTTCCACAGCCTTCCACGGGGTCTTGTCACACAGCCTTCTGGTTGGGTGTGAGTTTGATAGTATGTTGGTGAGGGTTGTCTTGGCACAAGTCATCTGGTTTCTCTGCTGATCCAGGAAACTTCCTGGAGAAGGCCAGTGTTCCAGAGGCGTCTGTCTGAGAGAAGGGAGTGTCCATACAGCATGGAGGTAGCCACACGGGGGAATGGGGAAGCGTTAGGTTCTGGGTTTGTGCTTGGTGCCTGAAAAGTACACATGGTCCTTCTGTAACACAGGAGGCTATGTTTTCTAGGTGAGAAGGCTCACTGTTGTAACTGGAGCTTTTTGTGTTTTCCTCTTCCTCTCCCAGGTGTGAATGAGCCCAGGGAAGGACACACGGCCACTGCTGGAGGGATCCTCCATTCCTGTGTCATTTGCCTGGGTCCTGCTGTGAAATGAACCTGGCAGGGACTTGTTAGACACTTCCTTCCTTCCCTCATTGAGCACTCCAGCGCCACTGTTCCACAGTTGTTCTAATTGGGTCCTAGCTTCCTCCTGCCAAGGCAAACAGCATAGTCTCGAGTAGGTGTCCCTAGGCTCATCTGCCAGCCTGAACATGAACACAGGCAAAGCTGATGATGGCCAGGGACCCCAGGGGACGTGGGGCCCTGTGGGGTCTGGCCCCCAGGAGCAAGACCTCTCATGATGCTGGTGTCTGGGAGTGAGCACCATGCCCATCACCCAGGACAATGCCGTGCTGCACCTGCCCCTCCTCTACCAGTGGCTGCAGAACAGCCTGCAGGAAGGTGGGGACGGGCCGGAGCAGCGGCTCTGCCAGGCAGCCATCCAGAAGCTGCAGGAGTACATCCAGCTGAACTTTGCTGTGGATGAGAGTATGGTCCCACCTGATCACAGCCCCCCCGAAATGGAGATCTGTACTGTGTACCTCACCAAGGAGCTGGGGGACACAGAGACTGTGGGCCTGAGTTTTGGGAACATCCCTGTTTTCGGGGACTATGGTGAAAAGCGCAGGGGGGGCAAGAAGAGGAAAACCCACCAGGGTCCTGTGCTGGATGTGGGCTGCATCTGGGTGACAGAGCTGAGGAAGAACAGCCCAGCAGGGAAGAGTGGGAAGGTCCGACTGCGGGATGAGATCCTCTCACTGAATGGGCAGCTGATGGTTGGAGTTGATGTCAGTGGGGCCAGGTAAGTAGGGGGAATGCCTGCTGGCACAGGGGCTGGACACGGGAACCCGGTGGTTCCCAGATCTGCAGCTGCAGAGGTTTATGAATCCTGCCAATAAGAAGCTGATGGCATAAGAAATGTCTCATTTAAACCCCTCATCCATTCAGCGCAGCATCACATCTTCAACTGGAGCACCAAAGGTTGGGTCTTGGATGTGTTTTCATCTGCCTATCCCATATCACCTTAGTCCCAGCAACCATGAGGCTCCCAGACTCACAGTCCAGAAGCCCCACCCTGGAAGATCCACTTTGATCTTATCTGAATGCATTGAATACTCTCGAGCATATTTCTGTTTTCTACCCACATGGCCACCCACCACCATATTAAGTTATTGGACTGTCTTGGTGTTTCCCAGGTGAATCAGGGAACAAGACCCCAAGGGCCCCAAGACCATTCTCAGGTTCAGTGATTAACTAGGACTCACAAACTCAGAAAAGCAGTCATATTTCTAGTTTCAGTTCATTACACCGAAAGGACACAGATAAACATCAGCAAATGTAAAAGACACAGAGAGTAGAGTCCGTGGAGACCAGGCACAAGCTTCCAGTTGTCTCTCCCAGTGGAGTTGTGCAGACGGTGCTCAGTTCTCCCAGCAATGATGTTTGACGCCAACCAGGGACACTCACTCAAATCTTGGTGTCCAAGGTTTTTTCTTGGGGGTGGGTCATGTAAGCATGGACTACCTGTGTGGTTGAGCTTAGCTACTCCTCTCCAGTCCCTCCAGAGGTCAAACTAACGCCACATGACCCAAGTCTTCTACCATAAGTCACATTCTTAGCATAAACTCTCTGGCAAGGCCAAACACCCCCAGGTATACAAAGACACTCTTGTCAAGCAGGATATTCTAAGGGGTTAGATCTTATCTCCCAGGAGCCAGTCTTTTCTTTGGAATGCACATGGTCTCAATACCCCACCCCTGGTGAGTTAACCCTTCACTACACATCAGGGTTTTAATGATAGGTATATAGGAAAGAGACTGGGAAAGAGAATTTGAGGATATTCTGAGTGAGATCCATGAATTTTGTCAAGATTTCAGGGGCTCCTGGGAGTAAGGCTCCTATGTCCTAGAAGGAGAGACTCATGGAGAGAAGGCCACCTTGAGAAACGTAGTGACCTTTGGATGATGGAGACAGCTCATCCAGGGAGACTCTGCAAGGAGAGAACCAGAGCAGAAATACCTTGACCTTAATCTTCATCCTCCCTCCAGTGTCAGAGCCTCCCATCAGTGGAAACCAGCCAGGGGCAGGGGAGTCCATTGATTTGTCTATATGTGTCAGTGCCCTGGTGCAAAGTGCGGGGTGGAGAAGAATGGAGATTGGATGTGGAGGGTCAACAAGCAGTCATTGGGCACATACAACATGGTCCAAATTCAAATGATCCAGTACATGGAAAGGAAGTAGCACAGAGCTGGCTCACAGGTGTGAGGACTTATGCAGTAGACACTCTCACCAGTATTTCCTTTGGTTTGCCCCTTCAGCTGCAGAGATGCTTTTAGCCAATGGCTAGGTGCCTGACTGGCCGTTACTGGGAAAAGCCACTCATTTTCAAGGAGGGATGAAATGATTTTATTTGGGATTAGAGATTGTTCTCAGAAAAGGAGCAACGCTGACCACCACCAGGCTCAAGATGCTGCAGGGAGTTGAAAAAGTGACTCAGCTTCCTGGAGGCTGGGTCCAGGGTTAGAAGTGGGGATTGCCATGGAGCTGGAGATAGTTGTTTGAAAGTGGCCCCTAAGAGCCCCTACCGTTTGCAGCTATCTGGTTGGAAAGAAGCTGATTTGGATAGAGAGGTAGAAGGAAGATCAGGGAGGGGACATCCAGCAGGAGGATGAAGTAGTCAGGAGCTCCAGCTCCAGAACAGATAACTGGGGCTGCCTCCTTGGGTTCCCTTTACTAGCTGGTTGATCTTGGGAAAATTGTACCTCTTAGCCTCAGATTCCCCATGTGTGAAATGGGAATCATAAGACTGTTGATGCCAATAACTAAATGATTAAATAGTACATATAAAGGGCTCAGCACTATGTCTAGTAAGTAGTAGTCTATATGTATTAATATCATCATTACTACCATAACGGAGAGTGTTTGGGAGGTTGCTGGAGTCTTTAGGAGGCAAAGTTTTCTTTCCCAGCCTCTAAGAACCTATCTACCCCTGGGATGAGATGACTTTCCAGCTACCAATGGAGGATTCCTTGATGTTTTCATTTACTTGTTGGGGGAGTGATAGGATGATGCCCAGTTTTGCAAAGAAAGATTAAGAGGAATAGAAGGTGATGGGCCAGGGTCATGACAGAAGGTGGAACATAGAACTAGAATATTTATTGAAGCTCTGAAAAAGGATCACATGTGGTGTGATGGAGGGAGCAGTGGACTGGGTTTGGGATTCCAGGTTCTCTCCAAGGTCTTCTAGCAACTAGCTTTGGGACCCTAGGTAAGTTTGTTGGGATGGTGGTATTGGGGTGGGAGGGAGGTTCGCTGTAGCTGCCTATGCTAAAATACTAGGGGTGAATCTGTGAGACACTTCTTTATCTATCTGAGTTTGTGTTATTGTTCCAGAAGCCCATAGAGGTTTAGTGGTGTTCCTGGGATGCCGCAGTGATAACTGGCAGAGCCGAGGCTCAGGCTCCGTCTCTGACTCCCAGCCAAATGTCCTATTCGGTGCACCACTCCACTTATGGGCACTCCGAAAGAAATGCTTGGATGGGTGTGACCTCTTGGTATCTGGACTCAAATAGCTGAAGCTGAGGAGCTTAGGAAATAGGAATAGGAGAAAATGTCAGGGAATAGACCAGTGGGATTCGTTAATTGTTACAACTGGCTGTTCCATAACATACCTGAGATTTGTTTTAATCAGATATGGTAAGAGATGCACATATGAGCCAGGCGCGGTGGCTCACGCCTGTAATCCCAGCACTTTGGGAGGCCGAGGCAGGCGGATCACGAGGTCAGGAGATCGGGACCATCGTGGCTAACACGGTGAAACCC
The DNA here is from genome assembly GCF_029281585.2 of Gorilla gorilla gorilla. Lineage (NCBI taxonomy): Eukaryota > Metazoa > Chordata > Mammalia > Primates > Hominidae > Gorilla > Gorilla gorilla. Next base: position 77,409,815 of record NC_073243.2, read on the forward strand.
CGTGTCTACTAAAAACACAAAAAATTAGCCGGGCGTGGTGGCAGGCACCTGTAGTCCCAGCTACTTGGGAGGCTGAGGCAGGAGAATGGCTTGAACCCAGGAGGCGGAGCTTGCAGTGAGCCGAGATCGCGCCACTGCACTCCAGCCTGGGCAACAGAGCAAGACTCTGTCTCAAAAAAAAAAAAAAAAAAAAAAAAAGACGCACACATGGAAATGGCTGTCACGAAGTCTCAGATCTGTAGAAACAGGAGGCACGCCACACCACACAGGGCTACACAGGGAAGTGCAGGGGTCAGTGAGGAGGCAGAGAAGAGAGAGGAGAGCATGGCCCAGAGCCTTTATTTTATTTTATTTTTTATTTTTTTGTTGCAGACAACGTCTTACTCTTATCACCCAGGCTGGAGTGCAGAGCCACAGTCATAGCTCACTGCAGCCTTGAACTCCTGGGCTCAAAGGATCCTCCCACCTTAGCTTCTCTAGTAACTGTGTCTGCAGGTGTGCACCACTGCATCTGGCTTTTTTTTTTTTTTTTTTTTTTGTAGAGATGGTATCTTACTATGTTGCCCAGGCTGGTCTCAAACTCCTGGCCTCAAGTGATCCTCCCACCTCATCCTCCAAAAGGGTTAGGATTACAGGTGTGAGTCACTGCACCCAGCTCCATAGGCTTTATTGAGGTTTTCATGGGAAGGAACAGAGGAGGCAGGGTAGGTGGCTGAGTGTGCTTAGGATTGGATAGTTTGAATAATTTCAGTAGGCGCCGGACTATATGGTCCTTAGTTGTCCCGGTGTCTGGCCCTGGAGTGATTTGAGGCAGGGAGAATATTGGCTTGGTGCGTGAGTTTGATAAAGGAGATAATTGGGTATGGCTCTGGGTTGGTTGGTTTGTATGTTAAAGCTCTACTCACAAGGGAGTCCTTTGCTATCTTTAGGAATCAGCCACCCCTGGGAGGGGCAGCCTGTCGATGTTCAAGACTCCAAATGTCAGAGCATCAAGAATACAGAAAATAGGGGCAAGGTAGCTGATGCCTGTAATTTCAGCACTTTGGGAGGCCGAGATGGGAAGATTGCTTGAGCCCAGGGGTTCAAGACCAGCCTGGGCAACATGGCAAGTCTCCATCTCTATAAGAAAATTTTTTTTAATTAGCTGGGCATGGTGCTGCACACCTGTAGTCCCAGCTACTCGAGAGGCTGAGGTGGGAGGATTGCTTAAGCCCAGGAGGTCGATCGAGGCTGCAGTGAGCCATGTTTGCACCACTGTACTCTAGCCTGGGCAACACAGCAAGACCCTGCCTCCAAAAAAAAAAAGATACAGAAAATAAGAACATATAATGAAAACGCTGGGCTTCTGGAAACCTTCCACAGCTGAGGAAGTAAAATCTCGTTTAGTGGTCAGCAGTCATGACTTTGAAGTTCCTTTCTGTGTTGAAGCAGCCGTGTGTGTGCTAGACGATGAAAAGCCAGGTGAAAGGATGTATCCTGAAGCCACTGAGATGTAGTGGTAGGAGAAAGGGAAGGCCAACACCTATTACTTGGTCTTCATGAAAGAGAGCTTGAAATTGAATCAAGTAATGAGGCAAGGAATCCTCAAGTCCTGGGCTCCTATTGCCTTATAACAATCAAGGAGTTAACAAGACAGACTAGCTTGATTTTTCACTCCCTACTTCTCTTGAATAATTACAAGAAGTACCATTTATTGGGCAGTTTCTACCGTAGAGGATGTCTGCCGGCCACTGTCTCATTTAATAGCGACCACAGTTCCATAAAGGACAGCCTTTGATGAGAAACCTTGGCTGAATATCACTTCCCCATGGTCACCTAAGTAAGAGGCAAAATTAGATTTGAACCCAAGTCCTTCTGGCTCCATTGTCTGTATTCCTAACCACTGCATCGTACGACCTCAACTTCTGCACCAGATCTGTACTTTGGTCCTTGTGCGATACTACCTCAACTTCTGCACCAGATCTGTACTTTGGTCCTTGTGCGATCTGGTGCATAATTTCATGGATGGTTTACATCTTCACAAAATACCTCCTCAGTATAATCACAGACACCAGGGAAGAAAATGACTTATGAAGAACAAACTATAAGGTTTCTTTTCTACCTGCCCAAACTGACAAGGAAAACAAGCCCCCTGCCTCATCTTGTACAAGGAAGCCCGGCCAGGCGTGGTGGCTCATGCCTATAATCCCAGCACTTTGGGAGGCCGAGGCGGGTTGGTCACCTGAAGTCAGGAGTTTGAGACCAGCCTGGCCAACATGGCGAAACCCTGCCTCTACTGAAAATACAAAAAATTAGCCAGGTGTGGTGGTGCATGCCTGTAATCCCAGCTACTCGGGAGGCTTAGACAGGAGAATCACTTGAACCCAGGAGGTGGATGTTGCAGTGAGCCTAGATTGTACCGCCACTGCACTCCAGCCTGGGCAACAGAGCAAGACTCTGTCTCAAAATAAATAAAATAAAAGGAAGCCCAATTGTAATATAGACTCCTTTTGGCAAACTTAGCTCTAGCCAGAGCTTCGGGACTAGAAGCACTTTGCAATTTAGGTAGTGGGGAGTTGAAAGTGTTTTGAATGTTCTCAAGTGTTCCTTTTCACTCTTTGTGACTGACTGTTTCCTTCAGTGCTAAATTTTCCCACCTACCTATGTGAGCTTTGTCTTAAAAAGTGGTAAATAGAAATTAGAGTTCTGTACAGACCCCAGTGTACCTCTCTGCCTCCCAGCAAATGGTTCCTCAGTTGGTGGTTGCCTGTTCACTCTTACTTGTAAGCAGTGGGTTTCAGGGGTCAACACACCAACTTACCTGCCAGCGTGATAAATGGTCCACACTAGCATATACAGCTGTCGTATGAAGGGCTCTCTTGCAATCTCTTCTGCTCCCTGTCAGGAGTTTGATTTTGAATTCAAAACTACCTTAGATGATGTTATGGGTTGAATTATGTCCCCCCAAAATTCATGTGTTGAAGTCCTAGCCCCCAGAATATGACCTTATTTAGAAATAGGGTCATTGCAGGAATAATTAGTTAAGATGAGGTCCTACCGGAGTAGGTTGGCCCCTATTCCAGGATAACTGTTGTCTTTATAAAAAGGGCAAATTCGGACACAGACTCAACACAGGAGTAACACCATGTGTGATTGGAGTTATGCTGCTGAAAGCCAAGGAACGACCAGAAGCTGGGAGAGAGGCTTGGTACAAACCCTTTCCTAGCCTCTCCAAACTAGGGGAGCTTGGCTCTGCTGACACCTTGAGCTCCAGCGTCTCACCTCTAAAACTGTGACACGGTAAATCCCTGTTGCTTAAGCCTCCTGGTTTGTGGTCGCCCTAGAAAACTACTAGTACAGGTGACATTTTGTCCCTGTCACCTTATAGGATCCATTTTTCGGATGATTTCCTCCCCGACACTGGACACTTTAGAGCACTGTGGATGTTTTTTGATGAGGACGCTCTGAGAACCGTGTGTGTTAACTGTGAAAGGAGCAGTTACAATGTGTGGAAGATGAGGTCATGATTTGCTTATTTCAAAAATTAGTTTAGGGTCGATTTGGAATGTCCATCCTTTGAGAAAGAACAAAAAATTCAAGGCCATGGGTTTGACGGAACTTCTGTACCCCAGACCTGGTTTAGAGCCTAAACCTGTGACTGCCTCCAAATTACAGACCCCGTTCCTGATTCCTACCTTTTCACTGGCTGGCACTCCTGATCCCTAGTAATCCTGGGAAGCCTTCATTCTTTTGAGTGTTAGCAGCTTTGTCCTGGTGGGAACTTCTAGAGAACTTTCTGGGAAGGGGAGGTATTCATGGTGTTTGATGTCACGTGCCCCATCTTGAAGGCATAGCTGATAACTCATGGAGGAAAGCTTTTGTTTGTGAGCTCCATCACATCCACTCTGGGGACTTTCTGGAACGTTCTACTTACTTGTTTGGTGCAGGGAGAACTGGGAAGGTTTTCTAGATTCATTCCTACAAAGGAATACTTTGTAACGCCAGTCACTCCCTAGCTTTCTATAAGTAAACCAGATCTGTTCCCTAAGGACAGATTGTTCCAAATTGGTTGCAAAATATGGAATTAATTAAAACAAAACCCACACACCAAAACAGAAACAAATGTCTTTTCTGAAAAGTAAAAGTCTTTTCGCTTAAAACGCATTTTTGCAGAATGTAAACTTTGGGCGTCTTTGTTTTTTTGTTTTTTTTTTTTTTTTTTAAGACGGAGTTTCACTCTTGTTGCCCAGGCTGGAGTGCAACGGCGCGATCTCAACTCACTGCAACCTCCGCCTCCCGGGTTTAAGTGATTCTGCTGCCTCAGCCTCCCAAGTAGCTGGGATTACAAGTGCCTGCCATTATGCCTGGCTAATTTTTTTGTATTTTTAGTAGAGATGGGGTTTCACCATGTTGGCCAGACTGGTCTTGAACCTCTGACCTCAGGTGATCCACCCATCTCAGCCTCCCAAAGTGCTGGGATTACAGGCATGAGCCACTGCACCCGGCCATCTTTGTACATTAATAAACACGAGCAGAGTACAGTGCAAAGAATGCGGGCCTCGGAGAGAGGTGTGTCTGGCTTTTGGACCCACTTACTGGGTGTGTGATGGGGGCAGGTGACCTCAGCCACAGGCTGTTGCTGCTACTTCCCTAAAGGGGTTGTTGAGTGGATGACAGATGATTTACCTAATGTACTGAATACAGCATCTGGCACATGGTAGATGTTCAGCCAGAGGTAACTTGTAACACCCCACCCAGTCAGCCTCAGGCAACCTGGACCCAGAGCACAGCGTGCATCTGAGAAAAGCCCTTTGAGTTTGAGGGAGAGAGAAGAGCCTCAAACTCTGCCTGTTCACTCCACAGGGAAGACAAAGAATAATCTTTGGTCCAGACACTGGGGTCCATTCCAATATTGAGCGAGTGGCGTGGCATGGGGACCCACCATTTGGAAGGGATGCTGGCGGATGCAAGAACCGGGTCCCGGAGCCTGCAGGGCCTGACAGCACCTTTGAGTTCTGGGAGTGTGAGAAGTCTGTGTGGTCCTAGAAGAGGGGCCAGGATGCTGGGCTGCCAGGAGGGGGCTGGGGGGCTCAGGGCGACAGGCCAATTGGTACGGAAGTATGACATGCTGTGAGGACCAGTGGAATGTCAGCCCTGGTCAGAAGTCACCTTCAGCACAGTACCCGCTGCCTTGAACTTGCATGTAAAATTAAATTTAGGGTTGTTGCAAGCTTAGGCTCTGGTTACCCATGGCAACCTTGAGTTCTGTCTGCATTATAGCAGATTTTAAACGGTGTCAAGAGGCTGCTAGAAGGTGTTACTTGGAAAAATGACTGCAGGTAGTGATGTAGGTAGGAGATGGTAGAGAGAAAGAATTGCCAATTGTAGCTTGATACTGCAGTCTCTGGGGCCATTTAGCATAAGGGTCCTGCCTACCTGAATATGCTCAAAGGTGCCTGCCGCTCTGTGCAGGACTGGATATATAGTAAGAGGTCGTCATCACCATGACTTAGAGACATTAAGGAAAGGTGAAATTATACTCAGCTTGCTGTTTAAAAAGCCAGAGAAGCATGTAATACACTTTAGAAAGATTTCCCTTACTGGTTAAAACGAAAACAAGTTTCAGCATTTAAAATTCAATTATGTGGAAAACCTGCCACGTGGAACAGCCCATTCCCCAAGGATGAAGTGTAAATGAAGCATTACCGACTGTTTGTTCGTGACCCGCTTCATTCCTTTCAGACTGCTGTCTCCACGTGCTGTTTCACTCCAGGACTTGGTTTCTGGAAGGTATCCCAGGGTTCATCCAAGTCCTGTTTTCTCACTCTACCAAGGTGGAAACTGAGGCTTCAGGAGGTGGTTTCCTGGGGTCAAGTATCATCTTAGAGAAGAGCGACGCCTAGAATTCATGCCCTCTGACTCAAATTCTAGAATGTTTTCTTTAACATCATAAATAACAACTAATGAGGCTGGGCATAGTGGCTCATGCCTGTAATGCCAGCACTTCGGGACGCTGAGGCGGGTGGATCACTTGAGGTCAGGAGTTTGAGACCAGCCTGGCCAACATAGTGAAACCCCATCTCTACTAGAAATACAAAAAATTAGCTGGGCATGGTGGCACACTCACCTGTAGTTCCTGCTATTCAGGAGGCTGAGGCAGGAGAATCGCTTGAAGTGGGAGGCGGAGCTTGCAGTGCGCCGAGATCACGCCACTGCACTCCAGCCTGGGCAACAGAGCAAGACTCCGTCTCAAAAAATAATAATAATAATAAAAATAACTAATGAAATTAGGATGGTTTTTTAACAGTTTATTATTTACATAAAAACATAGAAAATCTATGTTTTTACCTGTTCTGAAAATGGATAGTTACATCTAGAACCTTCCATCTCAACAAGAGTGTAGCTTATAGCTGCCTCCTAAGAGTGTGGCGATGGCCATTGGAGAGGACAGTGGGAGCTTGCTTTCCTCACCTCTTGGGAGTGCCATCTGACAAGCTGTGAGGATCTGAGGGCTGTCGCCTGCCATCTTGTGGTTGAAATCGAGCACAGTGAGAGAAAGTGCTGGGAGCCCCAGTCCAGTTTATTATTCACAGGCTGTGTGTGTTTCACCGCCGTGCTGTTTGGCTGATGTTTTCAGCCTTCAGAGCTCTCTCTTGAATGGCAACATCTGAGCTATCCTCTCCCGTCTGTGACTGGTGTTTTTTCCTGTGGCCCTGGTAGGTGCCCCATTCGAGTTCCTTCACACACACAGCCTCGGCCCTCAGGCATCGCACTAATGAATGAGGAGTTGATCTGAGAAATCCGCCTGTGCTAAGCTCTTCGTGATGGATGACAGAGGGGAGTTATTCATCCCCAGTTTCTCTAACTCTGTTCTGGAATCAGAAGCCTTTTAAGGAAAGCGTGAGCAGCAAGACAATTTCCAGCACTACAATGGCCAGTGGGGTGAGTTCTTTCAGAAAACTGGCAAACTTGGCCACACCCTCCGTCGCAGCCCACAGATCATTGTTGAAAGCCACATGCACAGCTGCTTTTCAGGGTCCACTTGTTTTTATGAGGGAAGAGATTCCATAAAAAGAGCGACTTTCCATCATTTAAAGAGGATTGAGTCCAGAGATGCTCTTTAATTTTATCCCAGTGACCTGCTCCTCCTCTGGTACCCTGGTCACAACCTTTCTGAATGGGGGCAGCACAGCCCCTGGGTGATTAACTTGAGCCATGGAAGATGGAAAACCCAAATACCTACATAAGACACTCGCTTTTAAACTCTTAGCACTACTTTCGGGAATTGTAATGGTAATTGTAAACCATACAGAGAAGAAAGATAAAAGCATCTTAGTGTGGTTATAGTGTTACTGGTCCAACTTCATACCCTTCTATAGGCACCCCCGGGCCATTTTCAGCAATCCTGACTTCTACTTTATCTTTTGTGTCCAGGTACTAAATACGTTATGAACATTTTTATTCTCTCGTTTTAAGCACCAAATGCCCTCAAAATGGCTTTTTTTTTCTTCTCCAGAGATTTTTTTTTTTTTTTTGAGATGGAGTCTTACTCTGTCGCCCAGGCTGGAGTGCAGTGGCGCGATCTCCGCTCACTGCAAGCTCCGCCTCCCGGGTTCATGCAATTCTCCTGCCTCAGCCTCCCGAGTAGCTGGGACTACAGGTGCCCACCACCACACCTCGCTAAATTTTTGTATTTTTTTTAGTAGAGACGGGGTTTCACTGTGTTACCCAGGATGGTCTCGATCTCCTGACCTTGTGATCCGCCCACCTTGGCCTCCCAAAGTGCTAGGATTACAGGCTTGAGACACCACGCCTGGCCGCCTCCAGAGATTTTTGAACTTCAGGCTTTGGCACCTGCTTTGGCCCTTGGCCCCTTCTTAGTTACTGTGGAAGAAGAGGCAGGTAACCGACTGCAATGAGTAGGTGAGCCCTTCCTATGAACTTCACTCGCATTCCACCTGGGTTTGCCAAGTACAGAAATGGACAGACTTGCGCTTGCATCTTCTGGTGTTGGAGGGCACCAATATCAAAAGGTGACCTCTTGCTGGAGGACAACAATATCTGCTATTTAAGGACCCAAATATATAACTCTTGTACAATGTAAAATGAAATAAAGCTTTTAAACAGTTATATAGATTTCTTCATGGGATTCTACTTTGAGATGTGATCTTTCTCCGAAGATTTTGAGGATGAGAGTTTGTTTAAAATGTTCTGAAGCTCTGATACTAGTGGCCTTTTCATTTTTTATTTTTTTGAGACAGAGTCTCGCTGTCGCCTAGGCTGGACAGAGCACAATGGCACGATCTTGGTTGGCTCAATGCAACCTCCCCCTCCCGGGTTCAAGCAATTCTTCTGCCTCCAGCTCCGAAGCAGCTGGGACTACAGGTGCACACCATGCCCGGCTAATTTTTTGTATTTTTAGTAAAGACAGGGCTTCACCATGTTGGCCAGGCTGGTCTCGAACTCCTGACCTCAAGTGATCCACCCACCTCGGCCTCCCAAAGTGCTGGTGTTACAGACCTGGCCTTACTAGTGGCTTTTTTGATAACTTGGAATAACAATGTTGAATTGTATGGAGCAACAATGTTGAATTGTATGGATCTCTTATTTTTGAGTCACAGAAACTTGGATGCCAGGGCTGCAGTGATGGTATAATAGCTGACTCATCCCTCAGGGCTCTTTGTTCACCAAAGGAAAGATGATTCTATCATTTGCAATGTCTCTTTGACTTAAATTTAGCCATTTCCTTTTGGGGAGGAAGGCTGGGCTAGTTCCATAGCTGAAGTGCATGTCTCCCCAGCCCTTAGGCTGGACTATAAGGTTGATCAGTTTAAATGGGGCTGGGATTTATTAAGAAACTTTTGACCTTGGGAATCACAAATGTATCCTCACAAATATTCCTGAAAGGAGGCCTGAACTATTATGGGGTCGAGGGGAGTGGATAGCCTTAAAATTTCAAGCTCTAGCCAGGCATGGTGGCTCATGCCTGTAGTCTCAGCACTTTTGGAGGCCAAGGCAGGTGGATCACTTGAGGTCAGGAGTTGGAGACCAACCTGGCCAACACGGTGAAACCCCATCTCTACTAAAAATACAAAATTTAGCCAGGCGTGGTGGTGCATGCCTGTAATCCCAGCTACTTGGGAGGCTGAGGCAGGAAAATTGCTTGAACCCAAGAGGTGGAAGTTGCAGTGAGCTGAGATCGTGCCACTGCATTCCAGTCTGGGCAAGAGAGTGAGACTCTGTCTCAAAAATAAATAAATAAATAAATAAAAATTCAAGCTCTGTTAAGTACAGGTCTCTGTTAAATTCCATGGCAAATCTGGGTTTTTCCCTGACTCAAGGGTTTTATTTAGTCCAGATATCCACTCCTGTGAAGTCCTCATCTGAACCAGTGTAATGGGCAGAAAGAACTTACATAGAAGTCACCAGAAAATGGTTCATGCTCTAGAATGGTGGTTGCTAAGGTGAGAAGCCTGAGAAGATCCATGGGTAAGAGGAAAAATTATCAGTATCCCAAGAAATTTTTTATCTTTTAAAAAAATTGAGTTTGACCAATAATTTAGATATGGATTGACACTGGCTTCCTTGTTCAATCAAATGTCAGAGAGTCCCATTTTCTGTGTAGTCCATGACATATGCTGAGGGAAGGGGAGAAGGTCCACAAAGGCCCCCTCACTGGTTAATATACAACCCTCTTTTTTTTTCTGTCCCCCAGGCTGAAGTGCAGTGACACAATCAAAGCTCACTGCAGCCTTGAACTCCTGGGCTCAAGCAATCCACCTATCTCAGCCTCTCAAGTAGCTGAGACTACAGGTGTGAACCATGGTGCCTGGCCTGTTTAATCCACTTTGGGCTTATGTCAAGGGACTGGAGTTTATGTAGGCTCACCTGATGAAGCGGGTTTATGGATTAAATTATTTTGTTTTAACTGAGTTAACCTTTACCAAATGGGCAGAAAAACTAAATAAATTTCTTATTTTTATTTTTAATATACAGAGATGAGGGTCTCACTATGTTGTCCAGGCTGTTCTCAAATTCTTGGCCTCAAGGGATCTTCCTATCCCAGCCTCCCGAAGTGCTGGTATTACAGGAGTGAGCCACTGCTCCCGGCCTAAAAATACTACAATTAATGCAGGTGTAAGCAAACAATAAGAAATGACTGGGTTAACACTTTTCTTCCTGCTACCATGTGCTAGTTATGAAGTAAAACAGTGACAATCTACGTAGACTGAGAAGTCAGACAAAAACATAAAATTCATCAGGAGACTATGTGAAATATAAACTTACAACCACTAGCATTAAAGAAAAACCTCATCCTAAGCATAGATTGTGCCTTATGGTAATACTTGACGATATGAGACCATCATAATTAGCAAGATATTTAAAATCTAAGTATTCACGGCCGGGTGCGGTGGCTCACTCCTGTAATCCCAGCACTTTGGGAGGCCAGGGCAGGTGGATCACGAGGTCAGGAGATTGAGACCATCCTGGCTAACATGGTGAAACCCCGTCTCTACTAAAAATACAAAAAATTAGCCGGGCATGGTGGCAGGCGTCTATAGTCCCAGCTACTCGGGAGGCTGAGGCAGGAGAATGGCGTGAACCCGGGAGGTGGAGCTTGCAGTGAGGGGAGATTGCACCACTGTACTCCAGCCTGGGCGACAAAGCGAGACTCCGTCTCAAAAAAAAAAAAAAAAAAAAAAAAAAAAAAATCTAAATATTCACAACGTGAATACAAATAGTTTAAAATGTTTTAGCAGTGTTTAAAATTACGTATTACTAAATCTAGTCCAGGATTTTAGCAAACTGAATATTTAACAGCCTGTTTTGAGGGTTTTTAAAAACATAATTGCTTAAGGTAAAAAGCTACATACCAGTAGAAAAACAGCCTTCCTGATGTGGTCAAAATAGCTAAAATAATACATGGAAAACAATATAGCTGCAAAATAAAACGCACGGTTTTGTCAGCAAATTCCGATGCACAGATCCACAGATGTGGAAGATGCACAGAAATATTGCTGAAGTTTCAAAGAAAGAGTGTAGTGGGGGAGATCTGCTGTGCAGTTGGACTTAAGTACTGCTGTTTCACACATGTTCCAATTAAGAGTATTTGCTTGATTCTGGCCAGGCACGGTGGCTCATGCCTGTAATCCGAGCACTTTGGGAGGCCAAGGTGGGCAGATCACTTGAGCCCAAGAGTTTGATAACAGCCAAGTCAGCGTGGTGAAACCCCATCTCTATTTTTGTAAAAACTTTTTTAAATAAAAAAGATTTTTAAAAAAGAATATTTGCTTGTGTCTGTTTCAATAATGAAATAGACCTATTTATTTGTGAGGTCACTAAAAGAAAGAGGTACCAGAAAAGATGTATTTTTCAAAATTCAATGCCTTTGTTAGTTAAAACAATGGTTTATGGGAAAATTATATCAGGTAACAGTAGCTTTAACTAGAATAAAAAGGAATTCAGGATATCCCAATTACACTGATTTGAGTTTTACAAATTATATGTTGATGAAAAGAGTCAAACTTTGTAAAATATTTAGAGTTTTATTCTGAGCCAAATATGAGTGACCAAGGCCTGAGACATAATCTCAAAAGGTCCTGAAAACATGTACCCAAGGTAGGTAGGTTACAGCCTGATTTTACACCTTTTAAGGGGACAGAAGTTATAAACAGACACCAATCAACATGGGGACAGCCTTCCAGGTCAAAGGTGGATTCAAAGATTTTCTGATTGACAATTGGTTGAAAGAGTTATTATCTAAAGACATGGAATTAGCCCTGGTGTCGTGGCTTACGCGTGTAATCCCAGCACTTTGGGAGGCCAAGGCGGGTGGATCACCTGAGGTCAGGAGTTCGAGACCAGCCAGGCCAACATGGTGAAACCTCGTCTCTACTAAAAAAAAAGAGCCAAGCAAGGTGGTGGGTGCCTGTAATCCCAGCAACTTGGGAGACTGAGGTACAAGAATCGCTTGAACCTGGGAGTCAGAGGTTGCAGTGAGCCAAGATTGTGCCACTGCACTCCTGCCTGGGTGGCAGCGAGACTCCATCTAAAAAAAAAAGAAAGAAGGAAGGAAAGAAAAAAAGACCTGGAATCAATAGAAAGGAGTGTATGGGTTAAGATAGGCGGTTGTGGAGGCCAAAGTTCTTCCTATGTAGAAGAAGCCTCCAGGTAGCAGGCTTCGGAGAGACTAGATGGCAAGGCCGGGGGCGGTGGCTCATGCCTATAATCCCTACACTTCAGGAGGCTAAAGTGGGTGGATCACCTGAGATCAGGAGTTTGAGACCAGCCTGGCCAACATGATGAAACCCCGTCCCTACTAAAAATACAAGAAAATGAACTGGATGTGGTGGCAGGCACCTATAATCCCAGCTACTCAGGAGGCCGAGGCGAGAGAATCACTTGAACCCAGGAGGCAGAGGTTTCAGTGAGCTAAGATCGCGCCACTGCACTCCAGCCTAGGCAACAAGAGCAAAACTCTGTCTCAAAAAAAAAAAAAAAAAAGAAAAAAAGAAAAAGAATGGGTGGCAGATGTCTCTTATCAGACTGTAAAAGGTGCTAGACTCTTAGTTAAATCTCTCCTGGATCAGCAAAAGACCTGGGAAAGGAAGGGGATCCTTTATAGGATGTAGATTTTCCCCACAAGAGACAGCTTTGCAGGGCTGTTTCAAAATATGTCAAAGAGATATATTTTGGAATAAAATGCTTCAATTTCTTTCAGCGCCTGCTGTCTGTCATATGATGCTATACTAGAGTCAGGTCAGCATCTGGTGTCTTACTGCTACAAAGAGTCTGTTTTGTCTGTCTTGAAGTCTCTATCTTAATGTTAACGCTGGTCTGTTGTGCCTGAATTCCTAAGGGAAGAGAATATAATGAGGCATGTCCTACGCCTTTTTGCCTGTCATGGCCTGAACCAGTTTCTCAGGTTTACTTTGGAATCCCCTTGGCCAAGAAGCAGGGTCCACTTAGTCAGCTGGAGGGCTTAGAATTTTATTTTCGGTTTACATATGAATGTATTAAATAATCACATGAACCCTGAAAATTTTGTAAAAACTTAAATGTGTAAATAAAATTTTTTTTTTAATTTAGGTAAGGTTACAAAAATAGGCCAAGAGCATGAAATTGATTCAGCCATTTCATCCTCTTGGCCTATTTCAGGGAATGATGATGAAAATATCTTACTACATAGAGGTTTGATGTTTATTTCTAAACAAAGCATTTATTAGAGTAATAGAACTTAAACATGACTGGGATTGGGCCAGGCGCAGTGGCTCATGCCTGTAATACCAACATTTTGGGAGGCTGAGGCAGGCGGATCACGAGGTCAGGAGATCGAGACCATCCTGGCTAACACAGTGAAACCCTGTCTCTACTAAAAATACAAAAAATTAGCTGGGCGTGGTGGCAGGCGCCTGTAGTCCCAGCTACTTGGGAGGCTGAGGCAGGAGAATGGCATGAACCCGGGAGGCGGAGCTTGCAGTGAGCCGAGATCGCGGCACTGCACTCCAGCCTGGGGGACAGAGCCAGACTCCATCTCAAAAAAAAAAAAAAAAGATGACTGGGATTTTTCTTCTACGAAAAAGACAGGTGATTCAAATTTGAGGACCTTATCTCTGAAGCCAAGTACAGTAGTTCCCAGTGGCCTCCCTGGAGGCTATTTTTGCAAGGACAAACACATGTCTCTCCAAGGTAAAGATGGTGTTGTAACAATAAATAAGAACTACTTTTCGAAAGAAAGTCATGCTATGCAAAGGGCATTTTCAAGATGGATATTAGGAAATGTTTCCATAGTGATATGACTTTTCTTTTTTTTTACAAAAGTATTAACATTTGCCAACAAAAAGTTTCAGATGCATCTTTAAAATCTTGAGAGCAAAATTTTATATTTTTAAATCTTCCAAAGAATTTTAGAGGAGCTATATGTTAAAAACTATTAAAAGTACAGTAGCTTCAGAGTTTGCAAGAAAAACTTGACAAAGTCAATGCACAATTTCAACCAAAACCAAAGCACAGGTGGTGGATAGGGTTGGAAAATGACTATTATGATTGATTAAATCATAATCAATGCCACTAACATATTTCTTCCATTTGAATCTATGTATCCTTGTGAGGTATCTTCAGCTATGGCAGCTGTTAAAAGCAGCATCCAGGCTGGGCGCCGTGGCTCACGCCTGTAATCCCAGCACTTTGGGAGGCTGAGGCAGACGGATCACGAGGTTAGGAGATCGAGACCATCCTGGCTAGCAGGGTGAAACCCCGTGTCTACTAAAAATACAAAAAATTAGCCGGGCGTGGTGGCAGGCGCCTGTAGTCCCAGCTACTCGGGAGGCTGAGGCAGGAGAATGGCGTGAACCCAGGAGGCGGAGCTTGCAGTGAGCCGAGATCGCGCCACTGCACTCCAGCCTGGGCGACAGAGTGAGACTCCATCTCAAAAAGAAAAAAAAAAAAAAGCATCCAACCTGGTGTGGTGGCTCACACCTGTAATCCCAGCACTTTGGGAGGCTGAGGTGGGCAGATTACTTGAGGTCAGGAGTTCAAGAACAGCCTGGCCAACATGGTGAAACCCTGTCTCTACTAAAAATACAAAAATTAGCCGGCCATGGTGGTGGATCCCTGTAATCCCAGCTACTTGGGAGGCTGAGGTGGGAGGATCCCTTGAATCCAGAGGCAGAGGCTGCAGTGAGCTGCGACTGCACCACTGCACTCCAGCCTGGGCAACAGAGCAAGACTCCATCTCAAAAAAAAAAAAAAAAAAGCACCCATTTGTTATGAAATTACTTGAAGCTGTACTTCTGGATTATCACATCCCAAAATGTTAAACCAAGTTTTTGAAAATCTTGAAGTATATTTAACTACATAGCTTTTAAAATATTAAGCACTTCAGGTTAAATATATCTATCTATCTAGATAGATAGATAGATAGATAGATAGATAGATAGATAGATAGTTTTTTTTTTTTTTGAGACAGAGTCTCACTGTCTCACCCAGGCTGGAATGCAGTGGTGCAATCTCGGCTCACTGCAGCCTCTGCCTCCCGGGTTCAAGCAATTATCCTGCCTCAGCCTCCCAGGTAGCTGGGACTACTGGCACACACCACCACGTCTGGCTAATTTTTGTATTTTTGGTAGAGACAGGATTTCACCATGTTCGTAAGGCTGGCCTTTAATTCATGACCTCAGGTGATCCGCCTGCCTTGGCCTCCCGAAGTACTGGGATCACAGGCGCGAGCCACTGCACCTGGCCTTTTTTTTTTTTTTTTTTTTTTTTTTAGACAAGGTCTGTGTCTGTCACCCAAGCTGGAGTGCAATGGCACAATCATGGCTCACCGCAGCCTCAACCTCCCGGACTCAGGTGATCCTCCCACCTCAGCCTCACGAGTAGCTGGGACTACAGGTGTGTGTCACCAGGACTGGCTAATGTTTTGTGTTTTTTTTTAGAGATGGGGTTTCGCTATGTTGCCAAGGCTGGTCTTGAACTCCTGGGCTCAAGCAATCCACCTTCCTCAGCCTCCCAAAGTGTTGCGATTATAGGCGTGAGCCACCACACCCAGCCTCTCAATTTTCGTTTTTTACTGACAGGCATGAAAAATCAAAATTTCGAAAGTAGTCATCTCACAAGTAGAGAGTTTAGCCCTGTCCTCCTAGGGAAGGTGTCTCTTTTGAGATCTACAGGATCTAGATGTCTCTCATCCACCCTGTGCCTGCCACCCATCCTCCCCAGAGAACTGGTTTTCTTTGGGATCTGCAAACCAGACCTTCTAACTTCTCCACCCTAGTTTCTCCTCTCTTGTTCTCTAAGTCTGACCCTTGAGTTCCCAAGGAGAGGAGTCAGTGTGTCCTGGCCAGCTACCCTACCAGGCACAGATGCACTGGCACCTCTTGCTGAGTGCTTGCTCCCTAGACCATTTGCAAGCTCTCTGTGGCTCGTTCTTCTCCTGTTTATTCATTTTAGAACAACATATTTATAATTCTATCACTTAATTCCTCAGATACCCCATCTCTCCTCCCACACTAATTTTTATTTATTTCAATGGCAACATTAAAACAGCATTTTAAAGAAAAGAACAACTTGTGATTCGCCTACACTAATTCTCCATTAATTTAATTTTTCTATGTTAAGATCTAATCTGTGACCATGTGCCTACAGCTCTATCATGCTAACTCAACAGGTATAATTTTTCTGTTTCCTTCTAATCTGTGTTCATTTGCAATATATATATTTTCAGACTACCTTTGTTGATTCTTTTCATTGGAAAAGATTGTTTTACCATGTGCATGAGATAGAATGGAAGGACAGTGAGTGAAAAGTTTACTCAGTTCAGACCTCCATTCTCTTGTCACTACAACCAGCTATACCCCGAGCCTCACTCTGTTACCAGTATCTTTCCAAGGATTCTCTAAGCATCTACAAGTACTCTGTTAACGTCTTTTTTACACAATGGGGCACATGGTCCACACTATTCTGAATCTTAATCTTTTTAAAAAATCTTAAAAACCCATCTTAGCACTTGTTTCAAATCAGAACATGTCACTTCGTCTCTCGTTCTTTTTAACAGCTGTATAGTATCCCGCTGGAGGTTCCTCATGTGATTTATTTGATCAGTCACCAACTGGTGGGTGTTTTTATTGTATAGTCTTTTTTGCTGTGTCCAGAATTCTGGGCTGGGTGCGGTGGCCCACACCTGTAATCCCAGCACTTTGTGAGGCTGAGGTGGGTGGATCACCTGAGGTCAGGAGTTCAAGACCAGCCTGACCAATGTGGTAAAACCCCATCTCTACTAAAAATACAAAAATTAGCTGCGAGTGGTGATGTGCACCTGTAATCCCAGCTACTCAGGAGGCTGAGACAGGAGAGTCGTTCGAACCTGGGAGGCTGAGGTTGCAGTGAGCCGAGATCATGCCACTGCACTCCAGCCTGGGGGACAGAGCAAGACTCTGTCTCAAAAAAAAAAAAAAAAAGAATTCTGCAATACATTTTATGTTCATATGTCTGTGTATATGTATGAGTATATGTAATGGATACATTCGTAGAAGTGGGATCCTCAAATGAATCACATTTTAAATGTGTTACTCCTATTGCAAATTGCTTTCCCCAAGAGATTATACTAGTATGTATCCCCAGTGACAATATACAAAAGTGCTGTTTTTCTCGCAGCTTCACAAACACCACAGGAATTACTTTGAATCATACTACGTGCAGCATTCTCTATTATCCTTTTCTTACCCACACAATGGGTGGGTTCAGTCACTTGACAGGTGACAGCCTGATGATGACAATGAAGGAGGATTTGGCAAGGGATTTTATTCCTTGCAACAAGTCAAGTAAGGAGAATACCAGGGATAGCTCCCAATGCAGTGCCTCCCCAAGCTGGGGGCTGGGTCTGGTAATGAGGTGTAACCTGATTGGATCTTGCAATGAGGTGATGCTGGGATACTTGATATGACTGGATGTGGCCATGGGGTAATGCCAGAGCTCAATCTGATTGGATTCTGGATCCTGCCATACAGTGTCCCCTTCTTAATTTCATCCCACTCCTCAGCCCAAGCACTTAGGTTCTTCCTGTGGTTGCAGGCTTGGTTCATCTAGGCATGCTGAGGTCACATGACTTGAGGGACCATGGCAAACGAAAAACAGCTCTCCATCTTTTTACATAAAAGTGGAACCAGATTGGTCTGGTGTGGCTATGCTTTTTCACTTAACACATTTGAACACGTTCCTCCTTATTAAGTGGTCTTGATAGGTATAATCATCACTGATAATTTAGGTAAGCATGTTCTTTCTGTCCTTGCCAGTTTGTCAGTGTTAACACGGCATTTATTTTTTTTTAACTTTTTTTTAATTTTTATTTTTTCATCCTTGGGCAAGGGCCATGCTAATCTTCTCTGTATCGTTCCAATTTTAGTATATGTGCTGCTTAAAATGCTTGTGATCATGACTATTTTTTTCCTTTTGAACCATCCTTTTAGGACAAATTTCATGGAATGAAGGTATTAAATCAAAGGACATTTTTGCCAAATTGTTTTATACAAATTATTTTACCAAATTACACCCCTACCAATAATGTATGAATGCCAGAGTGCCAGAAGCATTTCCAGGTTGGGTATTATAATTTAAATTTATGTTTTCTTAATTGAAATATGGCTCATTTTGTAGTTTTAATTTGCACTTATTTGATCAGGAAGTTTGGCCATTTTGCCCTAATTTTTTTTTTCTATTTTATTTTACTTGTCATCTAAACAATCTATTCATGTCCTTTGTCCATTATCTCTTGAGGCCCTCATCTGCAGCATTGGATATGCATTTAAATATTATAGATCTTAATCTTTTTACCCCATGTGGTTAAAATTCTCCTTAATCTTTTAAATGTTGTTATTACTATATGGAAGTTTTAACTGTCTCTGTAGGCAAGTCTGATTTTTTTCTTTTATAATCATCTTTTCACTTCTTCAGATCTTAGGATGATATCATTTTCCCAAAGACCCACAACTCTCTTCTACCAATTTTAGTGATTACATTTTTAAATTTATCTTTAAAATTTAAATTTAAATTTAATGGGCATTTATTTTGATGGAAATTATAAATCTAATTTTTTTGTAAATTACTATCTGATTATCTAAATACCATGTAATCATTAATTTTTCTCAATTTGTGAGGTTTGAGTTATTATTATTATTATTTTTTTTTTGAGATGGAGTCTCACTCTGTCACAAGGCTGGAGTGCAATGGCGGGATCTTGGCTCACTGCAACCTCCGTCTCCCAGGTTCAAGTGATTTTCCTGCCTCAGCCTCCTGAGTAGCTGGGACTACAGGCGTGCACCACCACACTCAGCTAATTTTTGTATTTTTAGTAGAGACGGGGTTTCACCATGTTGGCCAGGATGGTCTCGATCTTTTTGACCTCGTGATCTACCCGCCTCGGCCTCCCAAAGTGCTGGGGTTACAGGCATGAGCCACTGCACCCGGCCATGATTTTTTTTTTTATTACACTTTAAGTTCTGGGATATGAGTGCAGAATGTGCAGATTTGTTACATAGGTATACATGTGTCATTGTGATTTGCTGCGCCCATCAAGCCGTCATCTAGGTTTTAAGCCCCACATGCAATAGCTATTTGTCCTATGCTCTCCCTCCCCTTATCCCCCATCCCCCAATAGGCCCCAGTGTGTGTTGTTCTCCTCCCTGTGTCCATGTGTTCTCATTGTTCAACTCCCACTTATGAGTGAGAACATGCAGTGTTTGGTTTTCTGTTCCTGTGTTAGTTTGCTGAGAATGATGGTTTCTAGTTTCATCCATGTCCCTGCAAAGGACATGAACTCATCGTTTTTTATGGCTGCATAGTATTCCGTGGTGTATATGTGCCACATTTTCTTTATCCAGTCTATCATTGATGGGCATTTGGGCTGGTTCCAAGTCTTTGCTATTGTAAATAGTGCTGCAATAAACATATGTGTGCATGTGTCTTTACAGTAGAATGATTTATAATCCTTTGGGTATATACCCAGTAATGGGATGATTTATTATGATTTATATGTGTACATACACAAACTTTTTTTCACGCAATCTTTTTTTTTTTTTTTTGAGAGAGCGTCTCACTTTGTCACCCAGGCTGGAGTGCAGTGGCATGATCTCAGCTCACTGCAACGTCTTGGGCTCAAGTGATCCTCCCACCTCAGCCCCCCAAGTAGCTAGGACTACAGGTGCACACCACCACACCTGGCTAATTTTTTTGTAGTTTTTTTTTTTTTTTTCCAAATCAATAGGTCTTTTATTGCATCATTTAAATATCACATATAGGTCTTAGGAAGCATCCGGCATCTTGTTTCTGTAGCTGGACAACTCTTAGATCTTATTAATCAGCCTCCTGAACGGTTTGTTTTTTCAGAGACATAGATACCATCCAAAAATTTCCTGATATCCTTGTTTTTAACCTTGTGGCTTGCTGAATCAAAGCCGCTGAATTTGAAACAAGCTCAATGTCATTTCCTTCAAGGATTAATTCATCTTTCTGAGTTTGAGATACTGAACAAGGAACACCTGGCCTCATCCAAACCCTGCAGATGTATTTTTCACCCAAGAAATTTCGGATTTCAACAGAAGACCAATTCTCCTGGATAATGATATTGATGGGGAAGTGCACATACACAGACCTCATCTTGTAACGGAAGCCCAGTGTAACACCCTTGATCATGTTCTGTGCATAACTGCAAATAGTCTGAACGGTAGCCAGCTCCTTTCTGTTACCCCACCATTTGTCAACCTGGGGCCTCTTTTTTTTCTTTCCGAGAAGACTGAGTTCTACGTTGATGTGATTGAAGTCCCTCCGCAGGGTTCCTCTGGGGCCCTTCACAATAACTGTGCATCCCTTTAGAGTGATATTGACATTTTCTGGAATGTTGACAGTCTGATTGCTGAGAATGGTCTTCATTCTCGCAGTAGACGTGGCAAAAAAAAAAAAAAAAAAAAGCAAGCATCTTTTGTGGCTTACACCTGTAATCCCAGCACTTTGGGAGGCCAAGGCAGGTAGATCACGAGGTCAGGAGATCGAGATCAGCTGGGCCAAGGCATGGTGAAACCTGTCTTTACTAAAAATAGAAAAAAATTAGCTTGGTATGGTGGCGTGCACCTGTAATCCCAACTACTTGGGAGGCTGAGGCACAAGAATCATTTGGACCCAGGAGGCGGAGGTTGCAGTGAGCTAAGATGGCGCCACTGCACTCCATCCTGGGGGACAGAGTGAGACTGTCTCAAAACACAAACAAGCAAAACAAACAAAGCAGAGAGTTTGGCTGGTAACAGAAGTAACACTCAGAAAAATGCTCCAGCTGGCCTAGAGGAAAGCAAATAACCTCCACTGTCAACTGCAACTGGAGAAGTGCAACCTCTAGGAACTGAAAGCAGTCCCTGATTGGCAACTCACAGGAAAAAGATACCTCAGGCCTACAACCACAAAGAATTGAACTCTGCCATCAAGCGGTGAGCTTGGAAGATATAGGAGCAGGAAAACCACCTCCATCCTCTTACGGTCCTGAGAATTGAGATAAGATAGATTACAGGAAAAAAGCATACACATTTCTTTACAGATGTTTTACAGGAGCCCTCCTAAAATAATGAAGACCCAAAGAAGCAGTGATTGTCAGTTTCTTCCATTCTGGATTGGACACAATAGTAAACTGTGAACATGTGTGAGGCGAAGGGGTTTGCGCTAGGATAGTAAATAGGGTAGGAAAATAGCTAGGAAGAGAAAGGCTTGTTTGTACAGAATTTCCTTGACCTCAACTTTCTCGTCCTTGATGGCAAGGATGTTGCATCTTACTAGTATAGGGAGGGCGTCTTTCACATGGGAATTTAATCTTCTGCTTTTAAGAAACAGCATGAAGGTCAAAGCGATCTTTTTGCACCTGCTGTTTTTCAAGTGCCTTTAACTTAAATAATCAGTATTCCAGGATAGCATATTTTAACTCCTTCAAAAAGGTCCCTGAGCCCCAGATGAGATTGTTGGCAGCTCCAGTCAACACAAGCCCAGCCATGCCATAGCTGTATTCTTACCTACAGAACCGTGAGCTAATAAATGGGTATTGCTCCAAAGCTTCTACATTTGTGGTAATTTGTTACATAGCAATAGAAAACAAATATAATGGCAACATGCAATTTAGTACTTGATCCCTCTCCTGTCATTTACTCATTGTTTTGCATGTATAAATCTTGCCCTCCTTAACCAGATTATAACCTCCCTGAGAACCAGACCAAATTTGATGTTTTTTCTGCATAGCCAAATTATCTACCATGCCATAGGGGCTACACTGGGAGGAAGGTGGGGTGAGTGTTTAACATCCTGGCTTTAGAATCAGTCTGCCTTGATCCTTTTGTAGTTCGTGAGTATGATGACTGGGTGTTCACGCCCGTGTGTGAGATGTGCCACCCTCAAACCTTGTTACAATGTCAGTGCATTACCTGTCTAACCTGAAAAAAAAAAGAATCAGACTGTCTTGGCTTAAATCTTGGCTTAAACTTTCTAAGCTTTAGTTCCCTCATCTTTAAAATGGGAATAAAATGCGTTAGGAAAATTATGGAAAGATACACAAACATTTTTATCAGCAGTTACTTCAGAGGGAACGATTGCAGGATCAAATATCATAGGAGGTTTTTAGGATTAAATGAAATGATGCTTAGAAAGTTCTTAGGACAGTGCATGGCACATGGTAAAGCTCTATTAATACTAGCTCCGTGTTTGTAGAAAAACAGACCCTTTGACATGCTCGCGCTTCCTGCAGTTCCATATGTGCTAAATTTGTTTAGTATCACATGACACTGGCCCTGTCTCCCTACACACGCACACGCGTACGCATCCCCACCTCCACCTCCTGGCCACCCACCAGGGATAGATAGACTAAACCCAGCCATTAGACTTGACTGACAACCAGTTTAATCTCCTGAAAATCTGGAATCAAGCCAGTGAGAGACCAAGCTGCTTTGCTGTGTGAGATGAGCTGGAACACCAAACGGAACCACATCTGGATTCATGTCCAGAAAGAGCCAGAGCCACATGCCTGTACTACAGTTACAGAATGGCAGACGTCAAGAGGAAGCTGGTTTCTTTAGAGGAACACGGAGTGGACATGCAGAAAAGGACAGGGATGAAAGACAGTGTCCCCAGAAAAAGGGATGGGACAGTACCTTCCAGGGGCTGGCAGTTTCCAGCACCAGTTCCCACAGTGCCTAGCTGGACTTGTTTCCCCAAGATCTCCATGTCCTCATAAGTGTCCTTTGCAAACAAATAAGCCCTGGCCAAAGAAAGGCTGCTGTGGATGACAAATCAGACAGTCGGTCATGTTCTAATACATCCTGGGACACCGGGCTGTGGTGCTGACTCCACATCAATGTACAAGACAATTAAATGGTATTTGTAGTCTTTTTCCAGACCTTTTTTCAACTGTCAGCACAGTTGAATTCCCAGTGGCCTCTGGAGGGCACTATTCAGTTAAGTTTATTCCACGGTAGTGAGCACTACACCAGCAGAGCATTTAAGGAAAAGGTGTTTGAAATAATAGTTACCATTTCCTGAGTACCAACAACATGCTAACCACGGTGCTGCTTGATTTACGTATATTATATCTTAAACAATCACAACAACTGTTTCCATCCAGCAATTGGAGATTGTTTTCGAGCATGGTTACTTGTTTCCACAGGCATGCTATTAACAGGTGTCAAACAAAAGGAAAGCTTTTTTTTTTCTCTTTTAATGAACAGGAAGGCTGAGTTTACAGCTCCTGATGCGAACCAGTTCAAGTTCAGTTGCCCCTCAATGTACTCCTTTTTAATTAGAAAAACAACAAATGTAGCACCATTGCAACACAGAGGGGAAAAGATATTTGGTACGGGGGTATAAATATCTGGGTCCCTCTTCTCTCTCAAGGTGAGGCAAAATGTTTCCTGTCTCCTGCCTTTTATCCATGCCCCCAAGATAATCGTGTTGGTTTCATGCCCGGCTGTGGGCTGCTAGGGAGTGGGAGCTGCTCCACAGGGAAGGAGTTTTTGTTCTCTACCTTGCTCAATGCCACCGTGGTGGGGAGGGTAGGAGTGAGGCTCCAAACCTTTTCAGGTAACAGTTCCCTGCAAAGTCTGAAAACAACCACTGACCTGTCTCCCTTTTATTTTTTACAAGATATTTGAGGCCAGCCACGGTGGTTCATGTCTGTAATCTCAGCACTTTGGGAAGCCGAGGCGGGCGGATCATTTGAGGTCAGGAGTTCGAGACCAGCCTGACCAAAATGGTGAAACCCTGTCTCTACTAAAAATACAAAAAAAATTAGCCAAATGTGGTGGCACACACCTGTATTCCCAGCTACCTGGGAGGCTGAGGCAGGAGAATCACTTGAACTCGGAAGGCAGAGGTTGCAGTGAGCCGAGATCACGCCACTGCACTCCAGCCTGGGCGACAGAACAAGACTCTGTCTCAAATAAAAAAAAAAAAGATATATGAAACCTGTTTGTTTATTCGATATTATCAATGTAAATTAAAACATTTATCAGATATTACCCAAATGAGCCACATGCATTAGGTATATGCTTCTCATTTACTTCTTACAGCATCCCTATGAGGTAAGAGGCAAGTATAATTACCCGCATTCACAGATGAGGAAATATAGGCTGAGAAAGATTGGATAAACCCATCTATTAAGAGACAGAGCCTGGAATCGAGCCGGGGTGACCTGCCTCCAAGACCTGAGTCTTTTTTTGCTGGGTTGCTCTGTCAGTTGCTACCCGTATGCCAAATAGTGTGTCTGTCCCTATAGACAGCATGTCCATTCCTTATTGCTCCTTATTCATGAGGTCACTGTCTTGCCACTTCTCCACTATGGAGGGGTGAACCAGGAATCAGAAAATCTGGGTTCTGAACACTTTCTTAATCTATATTTATTCATTTAAGGATATTTACTGACCACCTACTGTTTCAGCTCTGGAACTGCATATTGGGGAAATACTCTTCTATAAAACATATAAAGTCCCTGGTTTTCTGGGGCTTTTATCCATGCCTTGGAAAACTGACTTATCCTTGTAGGCGTAATTGTGGTTAATAATGACATGAAGGAATTTTTAAAGTAATCTTTCTTGTTATATAATAGCTTTCCTGAGGCTGGGCATGGTGGCTCATGCCTGTAATCCCAACACCTTGGGAGGCTGAGGTGGGTGGATCACTTGAGATCAGGAGTTCGAGACTAGCCTGGCCAACATGGTAAAACCCCGTCTCTACTAAAAATACAAAAATTAGCTGGGTATGGTGGCATGCGCCGGTAATCTAAGCTACTCAGGAGGCTGAGGCAGGAGAATTGCTTGAACTGAGAGGCAGAGGTTGCAGTAAGCTGAGATCATGCCACTGCACTCCAGCCTGGGTGATAGAGCAAGACTCTGTCTCAAAAAAAAAAAAAAAGTAAAAAATAAAAGTAATTTAAAAATGGCTTTACTGAGATGTTCACCTACTATAAAATTTATCCTTTAAAATGTATAATTGAGTGGTTTTATGGATTCACAGCATTGAATATCACCAATATCTAATTTTAGGACGTTTTTATCCTTCCAAAAAGAAGACACATACCTATTACAGGCATTCTCCATACTCCGCTTCTCCAAGCCCCTGGAAACCTACTTTCTGTTCCTATAGATTTACCTATTTCATTCAGTACACGGTCTTCTGTACTGAAAGTGTAATGACTTCAGTGCTCATCTGTGTTTCAGTATGATTCAGAACTTTACTTCATTATATTGCCAAATAGTATTCCATATGTTTAACCACATTTGTTTAACCATCCATCCATTTGTGGACATTTGGGTCATTTCCACTTTTTGACTATTATGAATCATGCTGTGAACATTGGTGTACAAGCTTTTGTGTGAGTATGTTTTCAGTTCTGTTGGATATATATGTAAGAATAGAATTGATGATGATATAGTAACTCTATGTGTAACTTTTTGAGAAATCTCCAAATTGTTTTTCAGGACTATTTTACATCCCCACCAGCAGTGTATAAGGGTCCTAATTTCTCCACATTCCTGCCAACACTTGTGACCTGTCTTTATGAGACCAGCCATCCTAGTGGGTGTGAAGCTGTATCTCACTGTGACTTTGATTTGTATTCTCTAATGATTAATCACGTTGAACACCTTTTCATGTGTTTTTGAACCTTTGTATATCTTTGGAGAGATGTCTATTTATTTTATTTTTTAAGACAGGGTCTTCCGCTGCCACCCAGCCTGGAGTGCAGTGGCATGAGTGCAGTGCAGAGGCTCACTGTAGCCTCAACCTCCTGGGCTCCAGCAATCCTCCCACCTTATTCTCCTGAATAGCCAGGACTACAGGCATATGCCACTACACCTGGCTAATTTTGTAAAAATTTTTTTTGTAGAGACAGGGTCTTGCTGTGTTTCCCATACTGGTCTCAAACTCCTGGCCTCAAGCCATCTTCATGCCTCAGCCTTACAAAGCACTAGGATTATAAGCATGAGCCACCATGCCCAGCTAGAAATATCTATTTAAATTCTTTACCCACTTTTACATTGAGTTGTAAGAATTCTTTATATAGCCTAGATACAAGTTCCTTAGCAGATATATGACTTGCAGATATTTTCTCAGGCAGCTGCACATATTAAACAATTGCCATTGATTGTTTTCAACAAATAACCTAGGGGCAATGCTGCTTTTGCAGCATCAGCTCTGAATCAAGTCAAGTAAAGAGAAACCTTGAAAATGGAGCCTTTCAGAGAGCTGTTGGACAGGTCAAGTAATAACAATTCTGTGAAGATAGAGTTTTTGGGGGCCTCCAAACTTGTTCTGCCTCAGTGGCTGCTAGTGATGTTTCAAGCTTTTGGCTAACTTCCAGAGTTCTGAAAAAGTTGATTTTGGTCATTTTTTCTAGTGTTTTTGTTACTCTTATAGAGGTGTGGATTTTTGGAGGTCTTTATTTTTATCATTCCAGAAGGGCTTTTTCCAGTAAACTTATCTTTGAAATATGATATACGTAAAGGCACATATCAAAAGTATTCAGCTTAGTGAATTTTTTTTTTTTTGAGACAGTCTTGCTCTGTTGCCAAGGCTGGAGTGCAGTGGCATGATCTCAGCTCACTGCAACCTCTACCTCCCAGGTGCAAGCTATTCTCCTGTCTCAGCAGAGTAGATGGGATTGCAGGCACCACACCTCGCTAATTTTTGTATTTTTAGTAAAAACAGGGTTTCACCATGTTGGCATGGCTGGTCTCAAACTCCTGACCTCAGATGATCCACCCGCCTCGGCCTCCCAAAGTGCCAGGATTACAGGCATGAACCACCACACCCAGCCCAGCTTAGTGAATTTTTATATTAAACATCACCCAAACTGAGAAACAGAACTTAACTAGTATGTCAGAGCCCTCCTTCTTACCTCTTACCAGTTACTAACCCCCCTTTACCAAAGTAAAGTGGTACCCAATAGCTGTAAGAACTTTCCTATCTATGGCTGGGTGTGGTGGCTCATGCCTGTAATTCCAGCACTTTCGGAAGCCAAGGTGAGTGGATCACTTGAGGTCAGGAGTTCAACCTGGCCAACATGGTGAAACCCTGTCTGTACTAAAAATACAAAAAATTAGCCGAGTGTGGTGGTAGGTGCCTGTAATCCCAGCTGCTCTGGAGGCTGAGGCAAGAGGGTCGCTTGAACCTAGGAGTCAGAGGTTGCAGTGAACCAAGATCATGCCACTGCACTGTAGCCTGGGTGACAGAGCGAGACTCCATCTCAAAGAAACAAAAAACAAAAAACTTTCTTGTCTAGTACCATTCTGATTTTTTCCAACTGTTTCATTCTACTTGTTCACATTTTCCCTCCAAACCACTCCCTTAATACGTTTAATCCAATGGCTTTTTTTTTTTTTTTGAGACGAAGTTTCACTCTGCCACCCAGGCTGGAGTGCAGTGGCGCGATCTCGGCTCACTGCAAGCTCCGCCTCCTGGGTTCACGCCATTCTCCAGCCTCAGCCTCCCGAGTACCTGGGACTACAGGTGCCCGCCACCACGCCCAGCTAATTTTTTTTGTTGTTGTTGTATTTTTAGTAGAGACGGGGTTTCACCGTGTTAGCCAGGATGGTCTCGATCTCCTGACCTCATGATCTGCCCGTCTTGGCCTCCCAAAGTGCTGGGATTACAGGCGTGAGCCACTGCACCTGGCTCTGATGGCATTTTTAACTTGTATGTTTTTTTTTTTAATATTCAACTTTTAAAAAATTATGAACTAGCCTATTTGGGACATCCATTTGTTTCTGTCAGGCTCCTCCTGCCTCCCCAGATTCCTCTGTCATCACAGCCATTTCCCTATCAGTAAGCCAGGCCCTGGAGTATTGGCTGTTAATTCTCCTCTATCCCTTTTTCCCAGACTTGCAGACACCCTTGATCATCCACATAAAAAGGGAAGCTGAGATGTCTTCAGGATAAAGTTACATGTTTTTTCATGAGACTTCTGCACAGTGTCCAAACACTCTGATCTGTACAGATAGAAAGGACACTTCTTGAGAGTCTTTTGGGAGAAGCCTTATCCTGCAATTCTGATTTCTTTGCTTTTCCTGACCAAGGCTTCTCAGGCTAATTCAGAGGCATTGTGGCACAGCTCAGACAGCAAGCAGTGACATTCTGAAGTTGCTTCTTCTGAGGAATTCACCCAGTGGGAAAGCAAGGGAGGATGGAAGACTTCTTGGGCAGTTTACGAAGTGTGGAGACCCAGTTCCCTGTTAGTGCTTTTCCTTATCAGAGATCATTACCTGGTAGAAAAGGAGATGTTCTGATGGAGGATTAAGCTAGATATAGTAAGTCACAGTGATATGGACATTTGAAAGTAATTGCTTGGGAAATGTAAAGAGGTCACAGTGGTTGAACTTAATGGTACAAAGAATAACCATGGGGCCAGGTGCAGTGGCTCACGCCTGTAATCCCAGCACTTTGGGAGGCTGAGGCAGTGGATCACGAAGTCAAGAGATCGAGACCATCGTGGCCAACATGGTGAAACCCCATCTCTACTAAAAATACAAAAATTGGCCGGGTGCGGTGGTTCACGCCTGTAATCCCAGCACTTTGGGAGGCCAAGGCGGGTGGATCACGAGGTCAAGAGATCAAGACCATCCTGGCCAACATGGTGAAACCCCGTCTCCACTAAAAATACAAAAATTGGCCGGGCATGGTGGCTCACGCCTATAATCCCAGTACTTTGGGAGGCCGAGGCGGGTGGATCACAAGGTCAAGATATCAAGACCATCCTGGCTAACATGGTGAAACCCCGTCTCTACTAAAAAATACAAAAATTAGCTGGGCATGGTGGTGTGTGCCTGTAGTCCCAGCTACTTGGGAGGCTGAGGCAGGAGAATTGCTTGAACCCGGGAGGCGGAGGTTGCAGTGAGCCGAGATTGCGCCACTGCACTCCAGCTTGGCGACAGAGCAAGACTCCGTCTCAGAAAAAAAAAAAAAAAATTAGCTGGGCGTGGTAGCGCTCACCTGTAGTCCCAACTACTCAAGAGGCTAAGGCAGAAGAATCACTTGTACCTGGGAGGTGGAGGTTGCAGTGAGCCAAGATTGCCCCACTGCACTCCAGCCTGGGTGACAGAGTGAGACTGTTTAAAAAAAAAAAGACTAACCATGGGGTGGGGAAAAGTATAAATGGAGTGAAAATTTTGGGCAAAGATAAATGACTCAAAGTAACTAATAAAATGATTAAAAATCAATTCTGACTTTTAGTGGGTTTTTGTTTTGTTTTTTGTTTGTTTGTTTTAGAGATGGGGTCTCACTATGTTGCCCACGCTGGTCTCCAACTTCTAGACTCAAGTGATCTTCCCACCTTGGCCTCCCAAAGTGCTTGGATTACAGGCATGAGCCTGGCGTGATTCCATTTATGTAAGGGTCCTAGAATGGTCAAATTCACAGAAACAGAAAATGAATGGAAGTTACCAGAGGTTGGGAGAAGGGATGAATGGAGAGTTATTAGTGGATGTAAAGTTTCAGCCTGGTGTGATGAAAAAGCCCTGGAGACGGGTAGTGGTGATGGTTGCACAACAACATGAATGTATTTACTGACACTCAACTGTACACTTGAAAATCATTCAAAAGGGTGCTTGCTTAAAATAATTAAAAAGGGTGCTGGCTTTGGCATCACCTATACTAAAATTGGAACAATACAGAGAAGATGAACATGGCTCCTGCTCAGGGATTTTTAAAAATAATAAAAATGGGTCGGGTGCAGTGGCTCATGCCATTAATCCCAACACTTTTGGGGGGCCCAGGCAGGCAGATCACCTGAGGTGAGGAATTTGAGACCAGCCTGGCCAACATGGTGAAACCCCGTCTCTACTGAAAATACAAAAATAAGCTGGGCACGGTGGCGGGCGCCTGTAAACCCAGCTACTCAGGAGGCTGAGGCCGGAGAATCACTTGAGCCCAGGAGGCGGAGGTTGCAGTGAGCCGAGGTCGCGCCACTGCACTCCAGCCTGGGTGACAGAGCGAGACTCTGTCTCAAAAAAAATTAAAATGGTCAATTTTATTTTATGTATATTTTACCACAGTAAAAAGATGTGCAGTTAAGTACAAACCTAGTGTGTGAGGAAAAGTTTGGGGTCACAGGTGGCCAAGGCCTTGGGGAACACATTGGTGTCTTTAAGGAGGTTTTCCTTCATTCCACAAGTCCCATGAGCAGGCCTGACCAACCCACTGCCACAGTGTCATTAACACTGTTAGCACAGTGGGTAGCCACTGTCTGTGCCTGGTTGATTAATAAGAAAGTACTTAGCTTCCTTCCAAAACTCTGGAAAAATGAGACAATGTCATTAAAAGGTTAAGACACTTGTTGCTTAAAAGTGGCCACTAGAAACAAAGGTGGAGGCTGGGCCTGGTGACTCATGCCTATAATCCCAGTGCTTTGGGAGGCTGAGGTAGGCAGATTGCTTGAGTCCAGGAGTTTGAGAAAGCCTGGGAGACATGGCAAAACCACGTCTCTACAAAAAATACAAAAATTAGCCAGATGTAGTGGCACATGCCTGTAGTCCCAGCTACTGAGGAAGCTAAGGCAGGAGGATTACTTGAGTCTGGGAGGCAGAGGTTGCAGTGAACTGAGATGGTGCCACTGCACTGTAGCCTGGGCAGCAGAGTGAGACCCTGTCTCAAAAAAAAAAAAAAAAAAAAAAAAAGAATGGCCTTGATCTCCTGACCTCGTAATCCACCCGCCTTGGCCTCCCAAAGTGCTGGGATTACAGGCATGAGCCAGTTGCAGTGAGCCGAGATTGCGCCATTGCACTCCAGCCTGAGCAACAAAGTGAGACCCTGTCTCAAAAAAATAAAATAAAATAAAATAAAGAAAAGAAAAAAGAAACAAAGGTGGAGATGGAAATGTGAATCCATTTCAATTACCTGGGCCCTCTAGAGACCTCTGTAAAACCTTTAGGGCAGAGCTTTCTACCGTTTATCCTGAAGGCTGAGACAGTCTGGTGACAACCTCAACTGGGACCTTGAGAGCAGCAGTGACCTAGGCTCAGACTCCCCTGGTGGGGACTATGGCCATGGTGACATCATGAGGCTTCCTTGGCCCATCAACCTGTACCCTGTGCCTGCTGGGCAGTGCGGGGTGGTGAGAGGCCAGGTTAGCCACCAGGATGCCACCATGCCAGAGATGAGGGATGCCTCAGAGGAGAAAGTTCTATGGGGTGTCCACTCTTCCTCCTCTGATGCAGAATTTGATGCAATGGCTGGACATTTATAGGCCATTTTCTTGGATGATGAATTCTGTTTAATACAAAAGAACTTCAAGAACAAGAAGCACTGGAAGCTAAGCCAGGTTTTGTTGCCAAGAGGAGGAAACAACCAAAAAGGGTTCCCCTACCCTCTGACTCCTTCTTTAAGGGACCCCACAGCTCAACAAGCCTGTGTCCAGTTGGAGCACCTGCCCTGCTCTCCTCCACTGCTAGCTGACCGCCAATTCCAGGTTTGAAGATATGGAACAGGATATGCCCATATTCTCCATTTTTAACTAATAACCCTTTTAGTGAAGAGCTTCTGCCTGAAGAGGGTTCCTGGAAATTAATATGGTTGATTTCATGACAACTAGACATCAGCTTAAAGATGAAGTGGCAAAAAGTTTCTTGAATTTATGAACACTCTTCCCCCCAAAATTTGAACTATGCAACAGAAATAGAAGATAGAGAAAAGGGTCTACACTGTTGCTTAACAGTGAAAGTCTTTGCACATACCTTTCTGCTACCCAGCAAATTTTGTGTGGTGCTCATTCCTGGGGAAGTTTTTTCATTTTGGTATTTCAAGCCCCACAGGTGGTAGATGACCTCAGCTTGTGGAGGAAAAAAAAAGAATCAGTGATTAGGGAACATACCTTTAAGAGATTTATCTCATTTGGAGCATTGCACACCGGGGCCTGTTGTGGGGTGGGGGGAAGGGGGAGGGATGGCATTGGGAGATATACCTAATGCAAATGACAAGTTGATGGGTGCAGCACACCAACATGGCACATGTATACATACGTAACAAACCTGCATGTTGTGCACATGTACCCTAGAACATAAAGTATAATAAAAATATATATATTTGTATATATATAACTAGATATATATATAAAATCTCTTTATATATATATATAAAGAGATTTATCTCATTTGATCTTTAGTTGGTCTAAATAAGGAGTGATCAAAAAGCAAGAAACATGAACTCTTCAGGAATATTTGCTTTTGAGAAATATGTGCTAGTGTTTCAAAACTTTGATAGCCTCGTGAAGTGGATTCACCTCTTAGATGATTTTGAGGCAAAGAAAAAGCATTCTATGTGTTAGAGGAAGACACTTCAAATCACTGCTGTGCTGACTTCTTCTTGTGTACATAATCCAAAGGTAGTGGAGCCGAAAGGTGGTCACTGATGTGTGGGCATCATTGAGATGAAATCACTGCAAGTTATTATCCCTCAAATATCTTCCACACCTTTCTTCTATGTGCTGTGCTGTTCTATTTAATGTTTTCAAAAGTGTTTCTTTTAGGGCCAGGAGCAGTGGCTCACACCTGTAATCTCAGCACTTGGGAGGCCGATGCAGGTGAATCACTTGAGGTCAGGAGTTCGAGACCAGCCTGGCCAACATGGTGAAACCCTGTTTTTACTAAAAATACAAAATTAGCCAGGCGTGGTGGCGGGCACCTGTAATTCCAGCTACTTAGGAGGATGAGGCAGGAGAATCGCTTGAACCTGGGAAGCGGAGATTGCAGTGAGCCAAAATCACACCACTGCACTCCAGCCTGGGCAACAAAAGTGACACTCCATCTCAAAAAAAAAAAAAAAAATGTATCTTTTAGCTTCAAGGACCCTGCCTTACTGACCAAGAAGATAAGAATTCATCTAGGGACAGTTACATGAACTCATCTTCTCAGTCTCAATTTCTAGAGCTGATGTTTAACTTTTCATCAATTGGACTGAGAAAACGAGAGCTTCATTGTCTTGGGTAGGGTCAGCATCTCTAACTAGCACAGCACCTAACACCTAGTGAAAACTCAACAAATGTTTGTTGAGTGACATAAGCGTTCCTTCTGAAAATGCACGTCTTGGGTTTGTGTGTCTTCTTTCACTGGTCCTGAATCAGTCCTATTATTTCCAGCAGGCTCATCACTCATTGAGAATGTAGTCATAAACCCTTGTGGGTCTCAATTTGGAATGTCCATGATTGTCCACCTAAAAATAAATAGAAGTATTATGTGTTAAGTGCTTTTTAAATCTGCTATGTTTGCAAAAAGGATTCTGCGTTGGTGCTCCCAATTTACCAGTCTGACTTAGATGTTTTGAAATAGAGTGAAATGTGTCTTTATTAAAAAACAGCACAGTAATGGTATTTGTGTAAGCTTGTTTCAATGTTTTCTCTATAAACCAATAGTAATTTTATTGGCTTTTTTTTTTTTTTTTTTTTTGAGACAGAGTCTTGATCTGTGGCCCAGGCTGGAGTGCAGTGGAGTGGCATGATCTTGGCTCACTGCAACCTCCACCTCCAGGGTTCAGGCAATTCTCTTGCCTCAGCCTCCCAAGTAGCTGGGATTACAGATGTGCACCACCACACCTGGCTAATTTTTGTATTGTAAAGACGGGGTTTTGCTGTGTTGGTCAGGCTGATTTCAAACTCCTGACCTCAAGTGATCCACCTGCCTCGGCCTCCCAAAGTGCTAGGATTATAGGTGTGAGCCACTGCGCCTTGCCAATTTTATTGTTTTTGAGGGAAAAATCCATGATTTTTACAAATGTCCCCAACTTGATCTAAATCCTCCTTTCTTTTTCAACCTCTCCTAGAGATGATGCTCTAATGACAAAAGCAGAGAGGTAGGCAAAGGTTTTTTATGATCCCCTCTAGAAATTTTGTTTAGAAAAGGGTACCTCATCTGTCCAGAATTAGTAAAATAAATCATGTAGGCTGGGTGAGGTGGTTTATGCCTGTAATCCCAGGACTTTGGGAGGCCCAGGTGGGTGGATCACCTGAGGTCAGGGGTTCAAGACCAGCCTGGCCAACATGATGAAACCCAGTCTCTACAAAAATACAAAAATTAGCTGGGCATGATGGAGGGTGCCTGTAATCCCAGCTACTCTGGAGGCTGAGATGAGAGAATCGTTTAAATCCAGGAGGTGGAGGTTGCAGTGAGCCAAGATCACGCCATTGCATTCTAGCCTGGGCAACTGAGCGAGACTGTCTTAAAAAAAAGAAAGAAAGAAAGAAAGAAATTAAAAATAAATAAATAAATCATGTAGACTAATCCACTTCTGGAAGAAGAGGAAAGGTGTACTTGAGTTAATTCCTGCTGTGTAATAAGATTCTATATTGAATTCTCAATGAGAATATCATCAGCCTGGATCCCTCCCCACAAAATGCAGACTCTCCACACCTGTGCTGTGCATTCTTGAAGGTGAACTAGTCTCATACGCACACTTTGCTGACGAGAAGCTCCAAGCCCAGTAGGTGAAGAGACTCCCTTTGGGTACCAGGGGGAGCAGAATCACGACAAGCAGCTAGGCCCCTGGACTTGCTGGATCCTTCTTGCCAGGGAACAGCAAACTCCCACCTGCCAGCTGAGAATGGTTTTATATTTTTAAACGATCATAAAGAATATGAGGCCAGGCACAGTGGCTCATGCCTGTAGTCCCAGCACTTTGGGAGGCTGAGGTGGGCAGATCATTTGAGGTCAGGAGTTTGAGACCAGCCTGGCCAACCTGGTGAAACCCTGTTTCTACTAAAAATACAAAAAATTACCCAGGCATGGTGGTCCATGCCTGTAGTCCGAGCTACTCGGGAGGCTGAGGCAGGAGAATCACTTGAACTTGGGAGGCAGAGGTTGCAGTGAGCCGAGATTGTGCCACTGTACTCCAGCCTGGGTGACAGAGTGAGACTCCGTCTCAAAAAAATAAAAATTAGCCGGGCATGATGGTGTGTGCCTGTAGTCCCAGCTGCTTGTGAGGCTGAGTTGTGAGGATCACCTGAGCCCAATAGGTAGAGGCTGCAGTGAGCTGAGATTATAATTATAATTATAATTATAATTATAATCCACTGTACTTTGGCCTGGGTGAGTGACACAGTGAGACCTTGTCTCAAAAATAAAAAGCAAAAAGTAAATGAAGTAAGACTAAAGAAACTAAGATGAACAGCTAAAAAAGAGCAAGAAAATGTATATACACATGGTATCTGTAAAGTTTGGAAACAGGTAAAATACACAAAATTCTGTGAGATCTTCAATCTGTAAAAAATAAAATTATATTAAAAATTATATCCTGTGTTTTTATACTTTATGGACCCCAGGGTCCACTGTTGGAGTGCAGTGGCATGATCTCAGCTCACTGTAACCTCCGCCTCCAGGGTTCAAGCAATTCTTCCACCTCAGCCTCCCAAGTAGCTGGAATTACAGGTGCCCTCCATCACACCCAGCTAATTTTTGTATTTTTATTAGAGATGGGGTTTTGCCCTGTTGGCCAGGCTGGTCTTGAAGTCCTGACCTCAAGTGATCTGCCTGCCACAGCCTCTCAAATTGCTAGGATTACAGGCATGAGCCACCATACCCCACCGAGGTATATTTTAATCCCCAGAAATCCATGGAGCTAGAAATGCTCCTCAAAGAGATCCATGTAATCACGTGGCTCAGCAGCACAAACAGCCTCTCATCTCTGGAATCACAGTCTAAAAGATTTTGATAATTAACCTTCGTTTTCTACTTTGAAAAAGAAACTCACCCAAATTCAAACAGGTAAACAGTCATGTCAATTTGCAGGTGAGTTTTCAAAAGCTGATCTGGAGGCATTGTTCTGTGAAAATAAATTAAATAGAACAAAGGCTAGGCAAACAAGTCATCGTTATTTTCTTCACAAGGCCATGGTTTTCAGTGGTAGTTTTTCATTGACTTAGTAGAGTAGGCTGATATCCATATAAATGTAACTCTAAAACCTCCCTGCCACTCTCACGTTATAGCACAGTCAGGGCATCTAGGCAAGCCACGGAGAATTCCAGGTCTGGGGCATTCCCAAGAGGCCAGGTCTGTGAACACATTCTGGACACCTGGCTTAGCTGACCTCCACATCAATCCTGTTGTGAGAGTTTCTTCATCTTCATCATCTGAAGTCTCTCTAATGGGTTGGGAGAGAGGGCTCAGCCTCTGCATCCCCCATTCTCCCATGTGGCGTCTCAGCACGTGTCCCTCCTGCCCTCCAGATCATCTGTCCTGCAGGGACTCCAGAAGCTCTCACCAGAAAGAGATTTGGGTGCCTGTTCTGCGTACAGGTTGCCCTCTCCTGCCATCCCTGCATTGTTGTTAACTGCAGAAAGACAGGAAAAGGTCATCGCTTTTGAGTTCCTTCAGTTTGCTTTCAATTCTTTTACTCCCCTCCAGAGGTCATCTTTGAAGGCGAGTTTTGTTGACAGGGGGTGCAAAATCTTAATTTATCTTTGTAGTGCTCCTTGAAGAAGACTTTGGAGTTCAAAGCAAACAGTAAGAAGAATGTTTGCTTTAGTGATCTTTTATCATTTTATCCTCTGTAATGACCACAGAAGAGAAAGGAGTTTGCACATAAGTTATAAATAATCATGTCAAGGGAAAATGTGGTAAAAGAAAAAAAAAACAGATTTTAAGAACTCATTGGTGTTATTATAGAATAAATAACTGGCAAATATTTGGTTCATGAGCACATTTAAGGTTTAGAACTGAGATCTGCCTAAGAGACAGAAACCTGAGCTTTTAGGTAGAAGGGAGATGGAATATAATCTTTATTTTCAAGAAGCTTAGGCTGGACATAGTGGCCCACGACTGTAATCCCAGCACTTTGGTAGGCTGAGGTGGGCGGATCGCTTGAGCATTACAGGTTCAAGACCAGCCTGAGCAACATGGCAAAACCCCATGATGTGGTTTGGCTCTGTCCCCACCCAAATCTCATCTTGAATTGCAGTTCCTATAATCCCCATGCGGAGTGGGAGGGACCTGGTTGGAGGTAATTGAATAATGGGGGCAGTTAACCTCATGCTGCTGTTCTCATGACAGTGAATTCTGACAAGATCTGATGGTTTTACAAGGGGCTTTTCCCTCTTTGCTCAGCACTGCTCCTTCCTGCCATCATGTGAAGAAGGACACGTTTGCTTCCCCTTCTGCCATGATTGTTAAGTTTCCTGTGGCCTCCCCAGCCATGTGGAACTGTAAGCCAATTAAACCTCTTCCCTTTATAAACTATGCAGTCCCAGGCAGTTCTTTAAAGCAGCAGAGAATGGACTAGTAAACCCTGTATCTACCAAAAAATACAGAAATTAGCCAGGCATGGTGGCATGCACCTGTACTCCCAGCTACTCAGAATGCTGAGGTGTGAGGATCACCTGAGCCCAGGGAAGCAGGCAGCTTGAGACTGCAGTGAGCCGTGATCATGCCAATGCACTCCAGCCTGGGTGAGACCCTGTTTCAAAACAAAACAAAACAAAAAAACCACCTCATTTTATTCTGAAGGTTTCTTTGACTGGGGGGGGGGGGGGGGGAGCCTGAAAGTTTAATTACAATGGGCCTTGCAAATGCTATTTATATCTCCTATCCCCCACACTCATTCAAAGAGTAGTCATTTTCATTATATATATATATATATATTTATTTATTTATTTATTTATTTATTTATAGTCCAGAGGTCTTTTTTTTTTAACAATAGCTATTTTGCCACGAATTCATAGGGAATGGGTTCCAGCAGCTCAGGCTCCTTCCCACTGGTTCTCACAAAATGTGCTTCTCTGAGTGGAGCAGGCTGGCACTTCAGTTGAACCCAGGTACTATCTGTTGGGCTTCTTTCTTTTTCTGATCATTTTCCTCACGCGTTTCGGGAAGCTATCTCGGCTCTTAGAGTGCTTAATGTGCTCAATATGCACATTAATTCTCTTGGCAAGAATCTTGCCCTTAACTTGTTTGTTTACAACAATGCCAACAGCATGCTGGGGAACATTGTAGACTCTTCCAGTTTTGCCATGGTAACACCTGTGGGGCGTTCCTTTTTGAACAGTACCCATTCCCTTGATGTCTACAATGTCACCTTTCTTATAGACTCACATATACATGGACAAAGGAATAACTCCATGTTTTCTTAAAGGCCTGGAGAACATACTGGGTGTCTCTCCTCTTTCTCTTTGTGTTTCTCATTTTGGCGAATTACTGGAGGATGGCGGTTCCACTCATTATATTTTTGAAGCCTCATTTTGGTTTACGTTTTAAAGTATGTTATCAAAAGGAAAAACATTTAAATTATAAAAGCACTATCTACTGAGTTCAGTAAGGCATAAAGAAGAAAGTAAATATTACTTGTCATCCCATTATCCAGTGGTGGGATGTTACTAATATCTGGTCTATTTTGTCCTGAACTTTCTCTGTGCACATGTGTACACACACACACACATAAACACACACATCTACAAGAATGCGTGGGCTACACACATCTGTGAGTATGAACTTAATGAGTCCTGATCCTACCACTTACCAAATGTGTGACCTTGGGTTATTTCTTAACTCCACTAAGCCAGGCTTTCCCTAACTGTGAAATGGAATTAAGTACAATACTCAGCCAGGCATGGTGGCTCACATTTGTAATCCCAGCACTTTGGGAGGCCCAGGTGGGCAGATCACGAGATCAAGAGATCGAGACCATCCTGGCTAACATGGTGAAACCCCGTCTCAACTAAAAATACAAAAATTAGCCAGACATGGTGGCGGGCGCCTGTAGTCCCAGCTACTCTGGAGTTTGAGACAGGAGAATCACTTGAATCCAGGAGGCGGAGGTTGCAGTGAGCCAAAATTGCACCTCTGCACTCCAGCCTGGCAACAGAGTGAGACTTGTCTCAAAAAAAAAGAAGAAAAAAAAAAAGAACAATACCTGGCTGGGCGCAGTGGCTCACACCTGTAATCCCAGCACTTTAGGAGGCTGAGGCAGGCGGATCATGAGGTCAGGAGTTCGAGACCAGCCTAGCCAGTATGGTGAAACCCCATCTCTACTAAAAATACAAAAATTAGCCAGGTGTGGTGGCACATGCCTGTAGTCCCAGCTACTCGGGAGGCTGAGGCAGGAGAATCGCTTGAACCTGGGAGGTGGAGGTTGCAGTAAGCCGAGATCATGCCATTGCACTCCAGCCTGGGTAACAGAGCAAGACTCCATCTCAAAAAAAAAAAA
This sequence comes from Gorilla gorilla gorilla, assembly GCF_029281585.2. NCBI lineage: Eukaryota > Metazoa > Chordata > Mammalia > Primates > Hominidae > Gorilla > Gorilla gorilla. The sequence goes on from NC_073243.2 coordinate 77,448,983, forward strand.
AAAAAAAAAAAAAAAAAGAATAATACCTAACTCCTAAGGCGATGAAAGATTAAATGAGGATCTGCATGTGAAGGCTTATCACAGGTACTGACACCCCATGAACACTTAATGAAGGTGAGCCGTTAATTTGTAACTTTCTCTTGTCACTTTAAAAACACATATAGCTTGATAAGCCTTTTTGTAGCTTTGAAAAACTACCAGTTCTCCTCCATTTCATCCCTGTCTTAGCGGGGATTTGCATATATTTGAACTCTTCAAGTTAGAATCCTGAACCTACAATTACAGTCATTGTTAATATAATGTTTATGCACACTTACAGTTATGTGCCAGTTCATTCTAGCTCACAACACCTCTGCGAGGTAATTGTCATTATCCCCAGTTACAGACGAGAGAATCCAGGCTGGTAAAGGAGGGCTGAGATCTAAATCCAGGCCTCCTGGCTCCACGGCTCTGTTCTTCTCACCCGGCGGCTCATTCTGACACAGCCCATCCCCAGTCAACCGCACAGCCTTCCAAAGGCACTGGGTTAAGTCTGAAAGCAGTTTCCTGGCTCGAATCTGGCCGGTTCCTAACAGAGCAACTGCTATCTGCTAGGCAGGGAAGGCCCCTGGACCAGAAGTCAAGAAACCTGGGTTCCTGGAAGTTCCCATATCCTTTTCACAGTTTCATCACTTGCGGAGTGGGTAAAATAATATCTATCATTCCTTCTTTGTGGGATGAAGTGATAGCCAGATAAAAGTGATGATAATACTAACAATATGACAGGAGTTTAAGAAGTTATGGAAGTCTTTTGTGACTATGTACTGATACTTTTATGACTAATTACTAATACTTTCATTACTAGTTACTATAAACCAATAATAATGAAAGTTTTTGTTTTTTTACCACCCATGTTTTTTGTTGTTGTTGTTTTGTTTTTTCTTTTTTCTTTTTGAGATGGAGTTTTGCTTTTGTTGCCCAGGCTGGAGTGCAATGGTGCGACCTTGGCTCACTGCCACCTCTGCCTCCTGGGTTCAAGTGATTCTCCTGTCTCAGCCTCCCGAGTAGCTGCGATTACAGGCATGCACCACCACACCCGGCTAATTTTGTATTTTTAGTAGAAACGGGGTTTCACCACGTTGGTCAGGCTGGTCTCGAACTCCTGACCTCAGGTGATCCACCCGCCTTGGCCTCCCAAAATGCTGGGATTACAGGCGTGAGCCACTGTGCCCGGCCTGTCACCCTTGTTTTTAATGATATTCTTCATGACTCTGGTAATTCAAAGTGTTTTCCCACCCTGGGCATATTAACAACAACTCTTTCCTTCTTTTTTTTTTTTTTTTAGATAGAGTCTTGCTGTGTCACCCAGGCTGGAGTGCAGTGGCACAATTTCGGCTTACTGCAACCTCCACCTCCTGAGTTCAAGCAGCTCTCCTGCCTCAGCCTCCCAAGTAGCTGGGATTACAGTTTCCCGCCACAATGCCCGGCTAATTTTTGTATTTTTTAGTAGAGATGGGGTTTCACCATGTTGGCCAGGCTGGTCTCAAATTCCTGACCTCAAGTGTCCGCCTGCCTTAGCCTCCCTAAGTGCTGGGATTACAGGCATGAGCCACCACGTCCAGTCATTAACAACTTTTTCTTGATCTCATCATGTCCTTCATTCCACATTAACCAGCCTGCCCGAGTTTCCACCAGATCTTGCTGGCTACCCTGATTCCGAGTCTCCCCCACAGTGCTCCATGTGTAAACTGGAAAGTAGTCCTAACAGGGTCACAGCTCCCCTTCATACCCTTTCCCCGCAGACTGCATTTATAAATGGGCTAAACTCCACCCTCCTTGGGGTTAAAGTGAGGTGGGCCCTTTGTACAGCGCCACATGTAAACAACGTGGCTTTTGAGGTGTCCCCTAAAGCCTGGAGAGGAAGCCACGTTTTTCATTTGTGAGAAAATTATTCAAGGTTCTATCTGGTCCTTTGCTTTTCCCAACTAGGAGGTTTTTCAGCTGATGGAGAACGGTGGTGGACCAGATAAGATCAGAACTGAGGCTGGAGTCCTAAAGTTGCTTTTCTGGAGGATTTCCTAGAGTTGGAGAACATGGAATAATTAGGAAGGGGCATCTGATCCTTGAGGTCAATTTGGAAGAATTGAGGGAGCTACCTACCCTCAATTCAGTGTTTCCTGAATGTGGTTCATTGACTTGTAAAGAGGAGACATTTTGATATATCATTGTAAGAGAGCAAGTCAAGGTGAAACGCTCAATTGAATGGTAATTGCTTGGGAAGGGAAGAAGGGTCAAAGTGGTTGAACTTAATGATGCAAAAAGAATGATCATGAGAAGAGAATTATAAACGGAGTGAGAGATGTTAGGCAAAGGTGAAGGACTTCAAGTCAGCTATAAAGAAAATGATTAGAAACCTATTCTTGGAAGCAGATGTCCATCAGAGTGAGAAACAGAGACCATAAAGGAATATCTTCAAGCTTCTCGATTTTTAACAATGTGCATATGTTTTGTTTTCCATATATTTACGTATTACTGAGTATAGAAATGATTTTTGTCAAGACCAAGTGGTAAGGACTTGGTTGTTTTAAAATAAGATTGTCAGATTTAGCAAATGAAAAATTCCATGTGATTTTTGGGATCTACTTAGAGTAAAATAATTACTCATTTTTCATCTGTGATTCAAATTTAACTGGGTCTCCTATATTTTATCTGGCAGTGTTAGTATAAACCTGTGTAAGGAAAGGCACCAGCCCCTGCTAGATGAAGGTTTGCTGGGGAAAGGAACAGTCTCTGGGATACTATCCAGCTTCAACTCTCCTTTATAGAAGGCCCTTCATGGTAACACAGCACTCACTATTATAAAACCATCTGGCAGGGCTGGGTGTGGGCCCGGCCTAGAGGTGAGCAATGGCTGTAATTGATTTTCTGCTTCTGAGTTTACGTTGCCCAATGCCCAGTTCTCAGGGATAGGTCAAAGCAGAAGACCTCTGTGAGTGGGAACAAGTTTCTTTAAACAAGAAACAAGTTTCTTTTATCATATACAACTGAGCACAAATTATTCATGTTTTCGAGACTGTGAAAGGTAGAAATGGAAGAAGATATTGTTACCACGTCAGAAGAATGGGAGATGAGAAGAATTCTTTCTCTCTCTCCGTCAGATGCCAGTAAGCAATCAGACTATCAAACATTTCCAGACATTGCCAAATGTCCCTGCGGGGATAGGAGAAGGGTCTGTAAAATACCTGATTGAGAATCACTGGCTTACAATATCAGGCATCATCCTAGACACTCAGCCTCTCCTCCTCAACAAGCCTTTAAGGTAGACGGTTTAAATATAAGGACAGGAAATGTCAAATGACTTACCCAGAATCTCACGGATAATCATTATGGGATTTGAACTTTAAACCTAGGTCTTTCTTATTCCACTACGTCTCCACACTGCCATATAACACACAGTTCCAACACCAAAGGAACTTCAGAGCTATCTGGAGAGGTGTGATGTGAACCAAGTAAGTTTCAGTGTGTTCCCTGGAGAATGAGTGATGTGAGCACTCAGAAGAGAGAGGCAACAGTGGGAGGGAAGTCAGGGAACGTGTCCTGCACAGATTAGAATGTTCTTTGCATATTTGTGGGCAAACAGTGAGTTTGTGCAGAGAAGTGGCAGGAAGTAAGATCTGGACAGATAGCATTGGGTAGCAGTTAAGAGTAAGCACTGGTTCCAGGTAGACTCTCAGATCCAGCTCCTCTACTTATTAGTTGTGTGACCCTACTTATTAGTTGTGTGACCATGAGCTACTTAGATAATCTTGTCCAGTTTCATTGCCTGTAAAATGGGTTGCTGTAATAATAGTACATATTCTAAGATTGTAATAGGGATTTAATGACCTAATACGTAAAAGGCTTAGAACAGGTCTTGGCATCCTGTATGTGTTCAATACACGCTAGCTACTTAGTACTTGGTTCTGTTGGACTTCAAATAGAGTTTAGAATCTATATTGTAAATAATGGCAGCTTTTGAATCAAGGCCTGCAAAGATGTTCCAGAGGCACCACAATCCCCCTTCCTGTGTGCACTGGAAGATCACAAATTAATATATCTTTGGATCAGAAACCATTCTCCGGTTCCATGAACTGTTCAGTTCCTAGGGAACTATGTCAAATGGTTCAGCCCCTCTGTGGTGGCTTTGGGTTTGAAGCATTTTGTTTGTTTGGTTGGTTGGTTTTTTTCTTTGAGACGGAGTCTCACTCTGTTGCCCAGGCTGGAGTGCAGTGGCGCAATCTCGCCTCACTGCAACCTCCACCTCCCGGGTTCAAGTGATTCTCCTGCCTCAGCCTCCCGAGTAGCTGGGATTACAGGCGTGCACCACTGCACCCAGCTAATTTTTTGTATTTTTAGTAGAGACAAGGTTTCACCATGTTGGCCAGGCTGGTCTTGAACTCCTGACTTCAGGTGATCTGCCCACCTCGGCCTCCCAAAGTGCTGAGATTAGAGGCGTGAGCCACCACGCCTGGCCGGGTTTGAAGCATTGAGGACATCTTCCCAACAGAGCTGCGAAGAGGGAAAGAGACATGGGCATCTGTTCAGACGTCATTCACTCATCCATCCATTCAATCAACATTTACTGAATACCTTTTTAATTCTGGGCATCATGTTTCCATTAACTACATCTGGAACACCAATAAGTCACCACCCCGTCTGTGTGTCAGCTGAAAGTTGATTGGATAGAATTGTCATTGTTTAGTTTCAAGACAATTCAAAGTTATATTTGTGGATTGTGTCAGAATCCTGAGGTTTCTTCTCATGCTTTGCTTGGTGCCACTGCTGGGCCTTGTGTTTGTGGAGAGCTGGTGGCCCTGGATGTGGTCGGGGATCTTCTCCTGGGAATTCCCGCTTTCTTCCTCTCTTCAGCTTTTTACAGCTGCATAAGGTTTAGATCTGTTAGCAAACACTTGTATAATTATGCCCCTCTCTGTTTACAGATTTAGGATAAATTGTCCTAATGGGAAAATATCTGTCCTTTAGAGTAATTTGGATCAAGGCTTTTTATTTTTTGTGTCTGGTTCACTTGCCTTTCTAAAAATCATTTTGCTGTCTGTTTCACTCATGAATCATCTATTGTTGATATACAACAGCACTCAATAAACCTTGTTAAAAATCTTGTCTTGATCTAAAAGTAGTTGACATTGGGGAAATATGTGACCCATCCATATGCTGTCTCATAGATACTGAATTGAAGGAAACACTGGATTGTAAGGCTCTTTGGGGACATCTGATAAGAAGCCCACAGAAATGACAAGCCAGAGGTCTGTGCTGAGCTGTGACATGAGTCTTTGTTCTGTAGGGTGGGGTTTGTTAAAGTTGTCAGGAATAAGGCCTACTTTAAAAGATACAAAATGAAATTTAGAAGACGACAAGAGGGTAAAACCGATTACTATGCTAAGAAACGCTTGGTGATAGAGGATAAAAATAAGTACAACACACCCAAATACAGGATGAGAGTTCGCGTAACAGAGATATCATTTGTCAGATTGCGTATGCCCATGTAGAAGGGGATATGATAGTCTGCACAGCTTATGCACACACTGCCAAAATTTGGTGTGAAGGTTGGCTGACAAATTCTGCTGCAGCATATTGTACTGGCCTGCTGCTGGCTCGGAGGCTTTTCAGTAGGTTTGGCATGGGCAAGATCTAGGAATGCCAAGTGGTGGTGACTGGAGATGAATACAATGTGGAAAGCATTGATGGCCAGCCAGGTGCCTTTACCTGCTATTTGGATGCAGGCCTTGCCAGAACTACCACTGACAATACAGTTTTGGAGGCCCTGAAGGAAGCTGTGAATGGAGCCTTGTCTATCCCTTGCAGTACCAGACGATTCCCTGGTTACGATTCTGAAAGCAAGGAACTTAATGCAGAAGTTAATGCATTGGAAGCACATCATGTGTCAGAATGTTGCAGATTACATGCGTTACCTAATGGAAGATGAAGATGCTTACCAGAAACCATTCTCTCAATACATAAAGAACAGCATAACTCCAGACATGATGGGGATGTATAAGAAGGCTCATGCTGCTATGCAAGAGAATCCAATCTATGAGAAGAAGCCTAAGAAAGAAGTTGAAAAGCAGAGGTGGAACTATCCCAAAATGTCCCTTGCCCAGAAGAAAGATCAGGTAGCTCAAAAGTAGGCAAGCTTCCTCAGAGCTCAGGAGCGGGCTGCTAAGACCTAAACCAAACAATTTTCTATGAAGATTTTTCAGATAAAGACAATCAACTTATTTACTAAGCAGCTGAAGAAAAGGAAACAGGAAATGACCGACCAGAGCCTTGACCACAGTGCTGGAAAACCTCATTTCGGTTCATGTGTCTTAAGGCATCACAGTCAAGAAGCATTTGTATTCATTCATTCCACAGTCACACCTACTGTATGCAAAGTTAGATTACAGCTGAATAATTAAATGTATAAAGGTGAACCTTGATTTGAATTCTTCAGCTTTGTGGGAGATAGCAATGCACCCTCCCTATCAGAAAGTGAACTTGGGGCCTGGCGCCGTGGCTCACGCCTGTAATCCCAGCACTTTGAGAGGCTGAGGTGGGCAGATCACCTGAGGTCAGGAGTTTGAGACCAGCCTGGCCAACATGGTGAAACCCCGTCTCTACTAAAAATACAAAAACCAGCCAGGTGTGGTGGTGGGCACCTGTAATCCCAGCTACTCAGGAGGCTGAGGCAGGAGAATTGCTTGAACCCGGGAGGCAGAGGTTGCAGTGAGCCAAGATCGTGCCATTGCACTCCAGCCTGGGCAACAGAGTGAGACTCTGTCAAAAAAAAGAAAAAAGAAAATGGGCCGGGCACGGTGGCTCACACCTGTAATCCCAGCACTTTGGGAGGTCTAGGTGGGCAGATCACGAGATCAGGAGATTGAGACCATCCTGGCTAACACGGTGAAACCCCGTCTCTACTAAAAATACAAAAAATAGCCAGGCGTGATGGTGGGCGCCTGTAGTCCCAGCTACTAGGGAGGCTGAGGCAGGAGAATGGCGTGAACCCAGGAGGTGGAGCTTGCAGTGACCTGAGATCTTGCCACTGCACTCCAGCCTGGGCGACAGAGCGAGACTCCGTCTCAGAAAATGAACTTGGTCCTTCCTTTCCTCTGTTTTGCTGGGAAAAGATGATTATTTCCCCAGGCAATGTAAACCTGTGTAAAGCTTGCTTTTCAATCAGTTTGGCCAATAAGCATGAATGCTTCTTTTTGCAATGTTTCCTCCCTCTGAATAGCTAAAAATACCTAATGATAAGAGGCAGTGGTGTAATGATTAAGCATACCCTTTTGAGTCAGACCAAATGGGTTTGAATTAGGACTCCAGCATTTATTAGCCGTGTTACTTAACCTCTTTGTGACTCAGTTTCCTTGTGTTAGAATAAGACTAATAATTATACCCACTTCACAGGGCTACTGCAAAAAAATGAGATAATCTAAATAAAGTACTTAGCACAGTGCCCAATATAATTATAGTAAGAGCTTAATAAGTCATAGCTATTATTATCATTATCATCATCAACTAATTATTTAAACCCACTAAAAAGCAATACGTCCTGTACACAGAACAGGAGCGAAGCTATGAAATACACTTACCGGGCTGGGCGAGGTGGCTCACGCCTGTAATCCTAGCACTTTGGGAGGCGGAGGTGGGTGGATTACTTGAGGTCAGGAGTTCGAGATCTGCCTGACCAACATGGTGAAACTCTGTCTCTATTAAAAATACAAAAATTAGCCAGGTGTGGTGGCGTGCGCCTGTAATCCCAGCTACTATGGAGGCTGAGGCAGGAGAATTGCTTGAACCCGGGAGGCAGAGGTTGCAGTAAGCTGAGATTGCGCCATTGCACTCCAACTTGGGTGACAGAGTGAGACTCCATCTCTCTCTCTCTCTCTCGTATATATATATAAGTGTGTGTATATATATAAGTATATATATGTGTATATATATAAGTATATATATGTATGTATATATATATAAGTATATATATGTATGTGTATATATATAAGTATATATATGTATGTGTATATATATATAAGTATATACACTTATCATCTAGTTAATGTCCACAGTTGGGCATATTTTTAGCGATGCCCATCCCAATAAGGAAAACAAAGGTCCGATGTTTTGAGAGAACATTACATTCTCATGGCACCTTGTTTGTGAGTTAGGGAACACAGAGGTTCAGGATCTTTACTCCCACATATGATGGAATAACAGTGGAACGCTATAGTTCTAGAAGGGAATAGAAGGCGTTTTCTAGCCTCACTTCTGCTTAAACATGCAAAACTATCACTTAGGATGGAGTCTGATAGATGGAGATTGCACAGTGTTATCAGATGAGACTATCCTAAGGTGAAGTCAGTTACCATTAGCATTAAGCAAGTCGTCTTTACATTGTACCCAAATTCTTTTTTTTTTTTTTTTTTTTGAGACGGAGTCTTGCTTTTTCACCCAGGCTGGAGTACAGTGGCGCCATCTCGTCTCACTGCAACCTCTGCCTCCTGGGTTCAAGCGATTCTTCTGCCTCAGCCTCCCGAGTAGCTGGGACTACAGGCGCATGCCACCATGCCTGGCTAATTTTTTATATTTTTAGTAGAGACGGAGTTTCGCTGTGTTAGCCAGGATGGTCTCGATCTCCTGACCTCGTGTTCCACCCGCCTTGGTCTTCCAAAGTGCTAGGATTACAGGCGTGAGCCACTGTGCCTGGCCTCCCAAATTCTAAAGTTGTATTTTGAGTCTCTTACCTCTTATGTCCTCTGTAGAGATGATGAACAGCTGGTCGGTATCCTCTTTATAATAACCCTTCAAGTAGGAAAAGGCTGTTAAGTTTGCCTTTAGGCACTTTTTTTTCACTCTAGACTAAACAACTCCAAATCCTTTAACTTCCCCTTGTAAGTTCTATTTTCTGTCTCTTTAATCATTTAGGTTCTCCTTTGGAACCTTTCCAGTGTCTCCACATCTTCCTTACAATAAGAGGCATCAGATTGGACATACCCCCACCCGCCCCAACCCACCAGTAAGAGTCTGTCTGCTGTCAAATTCTTTATTATGGGGTAGGGAGAAGGGGGGCACTTCCCTTTCCTGTCAAACTCCCACCAGCGTGAATTCACCCCAGCACTGCATTGCCTATTTCTTATCAGTGCAATATGCAGATTCCTATTAAATGCATGATCTGCTGTGATCCTCACCTCTTTGTCAGTTTTTCTTGAATCTAGACATTAAGCCCCATTTGTGCCTGTCATTTTGATCATCACCCCTGAGGATACCACTTTGAAATCAGCCATCATGCTGAACTCAAACTGTTTTTAATGAACCATTTCCTTAATGTGTGGAAGCTACTTTGGATTCTGTTAACATATCAGCAGTTCCCACTCAAATTAATGTTATTTGTAGACTCTGGGTATGCATATAGCAATTTCAAGTATTATTTAAACCAGACCCAAGACAAAATCGTAGACCACATGCTAAGCACCCCTTTGTTTACTGGGCCATTGATCTCTTTTCCAGTCAGCAGTGAAACCTCAGTTAGGGAAAAGACGCACAAGATCATATCTTTCTGGCCTGCTGATGAGAATGGCATATGCATGCAAAAGCTTTCCTGAAATTAAGGTATTAGGCAGATGTAGTCACATTTTTTTTTTTTCCCTGAGATAGAGTCTTGCTCTGTTGCCCAGGCTGAAGTGCAGTGGTGGGATCTTGCAACCTCCGCCTCCTGGGTTGAAGTGATTCTCGTGCCTCAGCCTCCCGAGTAGCTGGGATTACAAGTACCCACCACCACGCCTGGCTAATTTTTATGTTTTCAGTAGAGACGGGGTTTCACCATGTTGGGCAGGCTGGTCTTGAGCTCCTGACCTCATGATCCGCCTGCCTCGGCCTCCCAAAGTGCTGGAATCACAGGCGTGAGCCACCGTGTCTGCCGTGTGGTCCCATTTTCAATTCCCAGCACTTATGTGCCCCAGACTGAGCTGAGGCAACAAAGATGAGGATGGGGGCAGAATATTTCTTTGCATTATACTTAAAACCATACATTTATTTTTATTATTTATTTATTTTATTTATTTTTGAGACTGAGCATTGCTGTGTCGCCCAGGCTGGAGTGCAGTGGCGCAGTCTCGGCTCACTGCAACCTCCACCTCCTGGGTTCAAGCTATTCTCTTTCCTCAGCCTCCCAAGTAGAGTAGCTGGGACCACAGGCGCGTGCCATCACGCCTGGCTGATTTTTGTATTTTTAATAGAGATGGGGTTTCACCATGTTGGCCAGGCTGCTCTCAAACTCCTGACCTCAAGTGATCCACCTACCTCGGCCTCCCAAAGTGCTAGGATTACAGGCATGAGCCACCGCGTGCCTGGACTTTATTATGTATTTATTTTATGTTTTTGAGTTGGAGTCTCACTCTGTAGCCCAGGCTGGAGTGCAGTGATGGGATCTCAGCTCACTGCAACCTCTGCCTTCCGGGTTTAAGCAATTCTCCTGCCTCATCCTCCCGAGTAGCTGGGATTACAGGTGCCCACCACCACACTCAGCTAATTTTTGTATTTTTAGCAGAGATGGGGTTTCACCATGTTGGTCAGGCTGGTCTCGAACTCCTGACCAAAAGTGATCCACCCACCTCGACCTCCCAAAGTGTTGGGATTACAGGCGTGAGCCACTGCGCCTGGCCCATACATTTACTTTAAACAGCATTGATGTACACATCATTAATTATGTACCTGGATTGAAGGAGTGGAGAAAGAAGCTAAAACATTGGGAAACTGTTGTGGAAAAAACACTCAGAAAGGAAGCAAAGGAGTACTTCTCTAATTATTATTAGAAAATTATTCAATTTGAACTTAATTCCCATAAAACGTATAGGATGCTAATGAAAGACTGCCACTTCCTGGCAGAAGAGTGGGAAAAGGGAAGGGGGTGGAGCCAACATTCACTGAGACCCTTATAATATGTGTAAGCCAGACACTTTGTGTTAGAGAGTTCTAATACCCTTGATTTTTTCTGAAATCATCAGCCTAATTTGCTTTGACCCAGGAATTGCGATGTTTGGAGGACTGGTCTACAAAGTTTGTTCTCACTGGGCACATGTAGTGTTCTCCTAAACTCCATGAGGTATTGTTGGTTGCAGTACCCAAAACTTCTTGAAATAAATCTTATCCTGGGGTTCTGTTTCCTTTTGGTTCTTCCGAAGGAGGAATACCATGACCTGACACTCCTTGCCTGTTTCTGGGTTGGCTGTTGTGCCGACCTGAATGAAGCAACTAGGGGTAATTCCAGGACTGGTAATGATGATAATTATTTACTATGTGCTCTGGGGCTGCTTCTGAGAGTGGGCAGATTTCCAGCCCAGGCTTGACATGGGTTGGCCCCTCCTGGGCTTTAATTACCCATTCCGGTGGCAGTAATGGTACTGGAATTGAAGCTTTCTTTTGCCTCCTCCATTATAATTAATTGCTTCGAATTCCACCAGATCTGTCCGTTGCAAAGCTCATTTACTTTTAGGGGCTGCTGGATGCCCACAACCAGAGCTTAGAGCCAGAGGGGTGGAGTGGGACTGGGGTGTGACTCTAACATGAACCCCAAGGAGTGGAGTGTGTGCCTGCCTGTGCAAGTCCCGGGAGGGAGGCCCAGGGCTTGAGTGAGTTTGTTTGCACTGAGATTGGTGCCATCAACCTCAGGAGCTCTCCATTCCTCTAGCTCAGGTTCCTGGGAGCTCCACCCTGGATGCCTTTTGAAGCCAGGTGAAATGTGTTTTGAGCAGACGTTCCATAAAGGCTTGAGGTTTGGCACCAGCGACGCTTTTACTTTTCAACAAGTGTCAGGAGTGGAAAAATGGAAGAGAATACAGCTGACGTTTTGAAAAGCAATGAAATGTGGGGTGACTCCCCCTCCCGCTGCCAGCCCCCCTCCCCTGCTTTAAGAAAAGCAAACACTCTTTTCCTGTCTTATTTGTGTTCCCATTAATTTAAGACAGGAAGCCTCAGTGGGTGTGATGTAAACAATTCGGCCTCGTGGGTCGGGCTTCCTCATCAGTTTGCAGCTGGAGCGATGGCTGCAGGGCCCAGGCCCACTCAGGCCTCCTGGGGGAGGGCTTGTTGACTGAACCCCACAGAAGGTGGGAGGGGTAGGGGAGCGGGAGAAGGTATAAAGGAAATGCTTCAGTCGTGCAGTCACCGGCGATTGTAATTCAGCGGTGTTAACTTTGGTTACTCCAGCAGAAAGGCTCTGACCGGGGATTTCTGGAAACTTCCCTGACATCCTGCCCCATGCGATGGTTGTGATTTCAGCTGGGGGCTCCACCCCTGTAAGAACTCAGGCTGCCGCGGATTATGAAACGGAGTGGTCATGATGTGAATTGATGTGGGAAGGTGGAGCTTCTTGCAATGGCTCGGAGGGAGAACTTTTGGTGCAAACGAGGGTCTAGGGTAGGGCGCTTTTTCCTCTAACCTGCTCCGGGTTTGCCCCAGGAAGCTCCTGAGCCCTCGGTGTAAACAAAGGTGTCTGGATGAGAAGCCCCAAACTCCCTGAAATCCTCCCCAGGGCGGTTTCCTTTTCCCGGCGAGGGGAGTGACCGGGGAGGGGATCTTGGAATGCCGTGGGGTTTTGACAAGTGAGCAGGGGAGTGGCGAGCCGAGTTAAGGATTGCATTACAGGCTTTTCCTAACCTCCTCCACCGCGGCGCGGAGGGAGGAGGGGGGGTCCTCCCACAGACCTGGAGCCGGCGGAGAGCAGCCTTCGGGAAGTCCTGCAGGAGCCGCGTTCCAGGAGGGCAGCTGGCAGCCGCCCCAGGCCCCCGGGCCGCCTGCAGGTGATTAGGCTAATGAGCTGCCCGGGGGGCGCGGAGACCGGCCTGGCGAGCGGATTACCCGGCGCCCAGCTGCTGCCGGCGGAGACTCCCAGGAGCTCCGGAGAGGAACCCTCCGAAGGTGACTTCAGAACTGGAGGTAGGAAATCGGCTTCTCAGGCGAAAGCCTCAGGTTTTCTGATCTGATCCAGGTCGGGTGCAGACTGGGGCTGAATCCACAAATGTGGAGATTTAGCCACAGCCTCGGAGGCGCGGAGCGGCCACCTAAGCGTCTGCCCTTCTCGTCTGCCGGATCACTGGGGTGTGTTGTTTTTAAAGTGGGGGATTTGCGTGTTGAGAGACGGTTTGTGTTCTTCGGGAGGAGTAAGTGACTTGGAGCTGGTTTGTCAGTGGCTGGACGGAAGGAGGCGCCCCGGCTGTGTGTGACGGGCAGGGAAGGGGTGCCCAGAGGGGACAGGTAATAGGGGGTTCCGGAGCCATGGCGGTTTCAGAACCTTGGGGGCTGTGCCGTTGAAGCCCCGGTAGGGGCGGGGGGCATGGCAGCAGCCCGGGAAATCTGTCATACTGTCCCCCATCCCTCGCTAGCAGCAGAATGACTGAGACGGAGCAAAGCTGCCTTCTCTACCCGCGGGAACTGTGGATGATTTCACAAGAGGTCGTGATGGCATTTGGAGACAGATCTTTGCCCCCAAATTACTAAACAGCCTGCTTGGACAACAGCCCCACCACTGATTCCCAAAATGTTTTGATTATAGGATCCACAAATCAAAGATATTTAAAGATGCAGGATGTTTGGAAAGAAAATGGCATTTTCTGTCCTGTAGCTCCTCTCTACTAGGTAGCTGATAAACACCAGAAGTGAAATGAAGTCAGTCTTGTCTCATGAGATGGAGGGAAAGAAGGCGGTAACTACAGCTGTCATCCTGGGAACCATGTCTGGGAGAAAAAGACTGTGAATGTAAACAGTAAACAAATGCTTTTCATAGAAATAGGCCAGGCTGAGTTTGATATCATAAGGGGATATAATAAACTCTAAGTAATATAGACATATCTTTAAATACATACAAAATAATACTTTCAGACTTTGCACTCTTACACTGTTTTGTAACTCTCAATTCAACTTTGCAGGTGAATTGCAAGGGCCTCATCTCGTCCCCAGCTGCTAATCTGGCCATTGAATACTAACCTGTAGGCCTCCGTGGCTCCTTTTGCTGAGATGTTAATGGAGTTGAGAGGATACGGGACCCACCCACAGTTAATCCAGGATCTTCAGTCAAACCCAAGGCCCCTGGGTGCAGCTGCGGGACTCACAGACAGGATGGCCTTTGGGGAAAGAGGCCTGTGTCAGGTCTTAAGGAAGAAAAAGAGTTCTCAGAGCAGGCCACAAACAAAAGAAACAAGAAAGGGAAAGTGATGGGGTTCGGAATCGAAGTGAATTTAAGGCTTATCTGGGCCCTCACCCTCTCTGAGCCTGCATTGCTGGGTGTAATTGCCAGCCTCCCTCTTATCTAGAGTGAAGGAAAGATGGTCTAAGAGCAGCAAAGTCACCAAACTGCCTTTCTGCCTCCTCACGTCCCTAAATTTCCCAGCAGCGTACCTGGCACGTAGTAGCGCTTCCCTTGAGCCTCTGTTCCTGCTAATCTGTCACACTTAGGGATGGTGTCGTTGAAGAGAATGGTGAGTCCATTGCACTGTTTCCTGGGACATCAAGGTCGCTTACCTGCTCTCCCCTTTTGCCTTCTTCATCGTCTTCTGTTTCCCAGAGGTTTGGCCAAGTGCTTGTTGCTCTGCCCTCCAGAGGGTGGGTGCTTCCTGATTTTACTGGATTTTCATTCCGGAATCAGACTTACAGCGTGAGCTTCCCTCCTTATCAAAACTATATATATATATAGTTTTGCTGGTAAAACACACCTTCCAGAAGTTCCTGAGAAAGAGGACATGGGAGGCAAGTTTTTTGAGATCCTCCAAGGTTGACATAGGTTGCATGGAGTAGGAACTCTAGGTTGGAAATCCCTTTCTCTCAGAAGTTAGAAAGCATTGCTTTTCTAGATTTCAGAATTGCCATTGAGATGTCTGGTGTCATTCTAAAGGCTTATGCTTTGAATGGATATCCCCTCCTGAAAGTTCTTAGGATTTCCTCGTCATCCTCTAATATTCTCTCTGTTGTCATGAAGTTTCATTGTAAGACTTGGTGTGAGTCTTTTCCCATCCATTTTACTAGGCTTCCGGTGGGCTTTCTCAATCTAGAAACTCTGCCCTTCCATTCTGAACAGTTTGCTAGAGTTTTGTTGGTTTCGTGTGTGTGTATTTTTATTTTTATTTATTTATTTATTTTGGAGATGGAGTCTCGTTGTCACCCAGGCTGGAGTGCAGTGGTGCGATCTCAGCTCACTGCAACCCCTGTCTCCCGGGTTCAAGTGATTCTCCTGCCTCACACCCCGAGTAATTCGGACTACAGGCATGCACCACCACACCCAGCTAATTTTTGTATTTTTAGTAGAGACGGGATTTCACCGTGTGTTGGCTAGGCTGGTCTCGAACTCCTGAACTCAGGTGATCTGCCCGCCTTGGCCTCCCACAGTGCTAGGATTACAGGTGTGAGCCACCGCACCTGGCCTTTTTTTGTGTGTTTTTATTAGAGGCGGAGTTTCACCATGTTGGC
Source organism: Gorilla gorilla gorilla (assembly GCF_029281585.2). Lineage (NCBI taxonomy): Eukaryota > Metazoa > Chordata > Mammalia > Primates > Hominidae > Gorilla > Gorilla gorilla. The sequence continues at coordinate 77,464,454 of NC_073243.2, forward strand.
CAGGCTGGTCTCGAACTCCTCACTTCAGGTGATCCGCCCATCTTGGCCTCCCAAAGTGCTGGGATTATAGGCATTAGCCACTGTGCCCAGCCAGTTTCCTAGAGTTTAAGAAAAAAAAAAAATTCCTTCCTTCTCCTCTGGAACACCCAATTAATTGGAAGGAGACCCGCATGGATTGACTCTCGAATTTTCTTCCTTAAACCTCCTTTGCAAAAATTAGTACAGCTATGATAGTGAAAGAGATGTGATCTGACTCCATCTTGCTTCTAACCTCCAGGTTGTCCTGATTCATTCCTGACTGTAGGCCAAACTAACTTTGGGAGGAACTTAGTTTATAGTTTAACTTTGAAGCAAAGATGACTATAGCCCTTTCCCAAAACAAATCTCCTTATTGCCTGGGGACCAGACTGCCTTTGTAGGACTAACAAATTAGCCATAAGATTTGCAGCTTGATAACATCACTATTGTAGAACCTAAGGTTGGCCTTTTGAGATGTCTTTTCAGGTTTTTGCATTTCTCTTTTCCTTCCTTCATCCCTCCCTCCCTCCCTCCCTTCCTCTTTATGAGATGGAGTCTCCCTCTGTTGCCCAGCCTGGAGTGTAGTGGCATGATTTCAACTCACTGCAACCTCTGCCTCCCGGGTTCAAGTGATTCTTGTGCCTCAGCTTCCCAAGTAGCTGGGACCACAGGCATGCATCACCTTGCCCAGCTAATTTTTGTATTTTTAGTAGAGACGGGGTTTCACCATGTTGCCCAGGCTGGCCTGAAGTGATCCGCCTCAGCCTCCCAAAGTGCTGGGATTACAGATGTGAGCCCCCGAGCCCAGCCAAGGTTTTTGCATTTCTGACAACTAGTGGCTTCACCTAGACCTGCCAAGTGGTCCTGTGGCCCCACCCAGAAGTGGACTCAGCATGAGGACCATTTTCCACACCGCTATGATTGAATCCCCAACCAATCAGCAGCACCCATTCCCTAGCCACTCCCTCCCCCAAACTATCCTTAAAAAAACATAGCCTTCAAATTTTCAGAGAGACTGATTTGAGTCATAAAACCCCATTCTCTTGTTCGGCTGCCTCTGTGTCAATTAAACTTTCTCTATCGCAATTCCCCTGTCTTGATAAATTGGCTCTATCTGGGCAGCAGGCAAAATGAACCTGTTGGGTGGTTACATTACCCTTTTTCTTATACTTTCTATCTGCTTTTAAAAAAAACATTTCTACTTCCTGGGAAATTTCCTCATTTTTGTCTTCCAACCCATATGTTCAGTTTTTATGTCTGTCATCATATTTGTAATTCCCAAGAAAGCCTTAAAAATATCTGAAATTTTCTTTTTATAATCTCCTGTTACTGTTTCTTGGATGAAAAGCTTCTCAATTCTCTGTAGATCTCAATTACAGCTTCTTTGAAGCATTTCTCTACTCCCTGCACTCTTTGTTTCCTCTGATTCCTAGTTTTTTGTTTGTTTGTTTGCTTTTGGTTTTTAATCACTTCCACATTAAAGGCTTTCTTCAAATGTCTGATGATCCTTGACTGATCACTCACTAAAAAGCTAACTGGAAGGTCTACATAGATGAAATATACCCAGGAATAGTTCCTTCTTACTAAGAAGGAGGCATAGAACAATGTCTCAGAATCTAGAACAATACCTGGCACACACTAACCTTTCCATACATGTAATATTTGCTGAGTAACTGAATGACATACACTCTTGCTGGGGCCCCGGGTAGTTGCCAGTGTTAAAAGCTCTCAGGTGATTGAAATCTGCAGCTAGCACAGAGGACCTCTGCTGTAGGATTAGCTCATTGGTGGTTTCATTGGAGGACTCACACCTGATAGTGGAAAGTCTTTGTTCTCTGGGTAAACTGGGTGAAGAGAAATCCCCTACACTGAGGGGAATTGGTTGGCTGCAGTGTTCTGGGAACCAGATGAGAAGGAGACTTGAAGTCTAACCATTTGGTATGATGACTGTCTCATTCACCTGTTTTTTCGCCCCTGCCCTCAGCTACACCTGGTGTCACTGAGTCCAGAGTTGCCGAGACACAGCAGAGCACACAGATGGCAGAATTTCAGCCTTCACTTGGTACCTAGGGCCAAGGTGATTTAGGGTCCCTTCCACCTCAGTGCATGTTGCCCCCAGTTCCAGAGGCGTTCTAGGGCATAAATCCCAAACTGGATTTCCACACTGCTGTGCTAGGTTTTCGCTTTCTCCCACCTGCTGAGTTACCACTAGTTTGTCTACATTCCAGCTTCCAAAATTGTGCTGCAATCATTGTTTCTCCTGTTCTCTGTATCTTTGAGAGGCTAGCAATCCTCCCTTTACCCTCACTCAGGTCAGACCATTGTGTTTACTGGCAAATGAGTCTCCCTGCCTGATGCCCCAACTTTGCCCCAGAACCCTCCTCTCAGTTTCTCCTTCTGTTGCAGGTGCCCACTCGGGGCCACATTTCAGGTAGGCTACATCGAACTTTCATCTCAGCAGTAGTCATTAAAAACCAGCCGCTGAAGAATGGTGGCTATTAGTCATTCCTGTTGGCATGGTAGCGTCTTCTTCATTGGATCATTATGCTGCTGCTTCTGTATGGAGTATTGGGCAGAAGGCATTTCTGAACATATTTGATGCTATGACTTATCAGGGTTTTGTCTGTGTGGATAACTGTACAGCACATTAACTTTGAAATATATTCATGTCCATTTCCTTCTTTGGCCCTCAGTAGCAGCCCATTGCGTGGTGGTGTGGTCAGGTGGACATGGAAGCATTGTTCTCTGAGATGATTAGCCCATTCAGGTCACATATCTCCATTCCATGCCCCAGAGACAAGCATAGGAAAGAGCTCGCTATCAAAGGCTAAGCAATAAGGAGTAAAGGAAAGTCTGTCGTGGAGTTTCTAGGGAAGGTATGCCCACTACCAAGAAAAAGATGCAAAATAGATGGCCCTTTTGATTTCTCCTTGTGTTGCTGTGTAAACTGGCATAGGCATCTTATCTCCAACCTTAGGATGCAGCCACTGTGCAGGAGAGAGTAAGTAGCAGGTCCCAGAGAAGCACAGCTCAGAGCCCCACCCTTCCTCTGCACTTCCTGGCATGTGAGATGATTAATTTTCTCCCTGTTTAAGCCACTTTGAGTCAGGGTTTGATATCATTTGCTGCCAAAGTGATACAGGTGGAGATTTATTTATGCATCGCTCATCTCCAAAAAGAGTTGAGGCAGACCGTGGGCTCACTCAGATTTGAGCTGCCCGACTCCTCTTCTGATTCTTGTTCTGATTCCAAGTAGAATTCCTCTCTACTCTATTTTCTAGGCAGATGAAAGTAATTTTATTCTTTCTTCCAACTTCAAAGGAAGGAATAACTATTGAGACATTTGGGGAAAAGGGGGAGTTCCTTGCTTTGGAGATTGCCGGCTGAACCCAGGGAGCAAACATCCTGGGCTGTCACTGAAATGAGGACTGCTTTTAAATGACACAGCACTGAAGACACTTCGTGCTCCTGCTTGTGAAAAGCCAAGCACTAGTTTTCACTCCCTCCTAGGACTGTGGAGGCTGAAAGGTCTGCCTGCAGACTTGGTATGGTTTCTTCCGTCTTCCACCCTTTGTGCCTCCAGACTTTGGGAAGTTTTGAAGATGAAACAAGCTCCGGAAGTGCTTGGTGGTGTCAGGAAGACCAGAATACAGGAGAAAGTACCCTGTTCGTTCCTGTATTTTCCGGTCTGACTCAAGTGGCAATGATGTACTCTATTTTTATGAATGGAAGGCCTTCAGAGCCTGTTCCATACTGTATAAATGTATGCCTTATACTATATAGTTCATCATTATATCCTGAACACCCTACACCATCTGTGATATATACAATTGGTATTCAAACATGATTGTGAATGAAAACACAAGGATTGCTCATGTTAATAGACTCAATGTTGGGTTTTTTTTTTTTGAGATGGAGTCTCGCTCTGTTGCCCAGGCTGGAGTGCAGTGGCACAATCTCAGCTCACCGCAACATCCACCCCAGGGTTCCAACGATTCTCCTGCCTCAGCCTCCCAAGTAGCTGAGACTACAGGTGTGCTCCACCACACCCGGCGGATTTTTTTATTTTTAGTAGAGACGGGTTTTGCCATGTTGGCCAGGCTGGTCTCAAACTCCTGACCTCAGATGATCCACCCGTCTCGGCCTCCCAAAGTGCTGGAATTACAGGCGTGAGCCACCATGCCAGGCCCAGACTCATTAATTTTAATGGCAGCATATTTTCCCATTGAGTTGAAGGACCATAATTTGCACACCTATATCCCCAGGACTGGACATTTAAGTAGTATGGGCTAGAATATCTGAGACATGCGGTCATTAATTGGGAGACAACCATGAGACTTTTTTTTTTTCTTTTTTCTTTTTTTGAGAAGGAGTTTCACTCTGTTCCCCAGGCTGGAGTGCAGTAGTGCAATCTTGGCTCACTGCAACCTCTGCCTCCCGGGTTCAAGCAATTCTCCTACCTCAGCCTCCATAGTAGCTGGGATTACAGGCATGTGCCACCAGACCCAGCTAATTTTTATTATTACTATTTTTTTTCCGAGACGGAGTGTTGCTCTTTCGCTCAGGCTGGAGTGCAGTGGCCTGATCTCGGCTCATTGCAACCTCTGCCTCAGCCTCCTGAGTAGCTGGGATTACAGGCACGCGCCACTACGCCCAGCTAATTTTTTTGTATTTTTGATAGAGACAGGGTTTCACCATGTTGGCCAGGCTGGTCTCAAACTCCTGACCTTGTGATCTGCCCGCCTCGGCCTCCCAAGGCGTGGCAATCCCACGCCTGCTGGGATTACAGGCGTGAGCTATGGCGCCCAGCCAATTTTTATTTTTATTTTTTAGTAGAGACGGAGTTTCACCATGTTGATCAGGCCGGTCTCGAACTCCTGACTGCAAGTGATTCTGCCTGCCTCGACCTCCCAAAGTGCTGGGCTTACAGCCATGAGCCACTGCGCCCGACCATGAGACCTTTTTTTTGACTGTTCTGTTTCTTCTCCATCTTCCTGACCCCCTAACCTTCAGAGAGGCCCTAATCATCCCAGTTCCAGACTGCCATTGCCAGCAGCCGAATTCAGCACAAAAGTAGATGGCATTTTGGAAGCACTGATATTTTTGTAGCTTTTCCCAGGGGTTCCTGTTAAGCATTAGTTGGCAGGGAATTGCCCCTTGAAATGTGCATCCCTGAAGTGGTGCCTGCCTAGCGTGGTTTTCCAGGTGGTTTCTTCTCACATGTCTTATCACACTTTTGAATCTAGAGATTATATACCTGTCTCTTTCATTTGTTAGGACTTTCTGCTAACCTCTGAGATGCTTGTTTTAATTGCCAACTGATAGAACATGTAAGTGGAAAAATGCATTAGGGTGCAAAGTTTGGAGTTGGTTTTATCTCTGGAACTTGGTGAGCTTGTGGGGATAGGGGATGAAGGAAAACTGTTAGAGACAATTTTGTCTGGTTAGTGGGCTGTTGTCTTAACAGTTTCACTTGTCAGTCCCTCTGTAAATATACCATTCCTTAAACAATATAAGCATTCCGTGGAAGTTTACACATAAAGAAATTTCTGTTTTTGTAACTTACATTTGAGATATGCTAGAAGACCTTGATGTTTCCATTTAGATTAATCCTATGGTGAAGACCTTTTGTAGAACAAATAATTTTTTAAAAAAAGTCAAAAGACATTTGTCCCAAATACGTAACAGATATATATATGCATGTGAGCGTAACTTACAGTTGTGTATGTGTTGTCATCCCTTCCCCCGCCCCCAATTCATTCTCTTTCTTCCTCTGTACTAAGAGGATTGTGTCTGTGAACTGCAGCATCTGGACTCCTTGCTTTTTCTGTTTCTGGTTGGGTTCAGCCAATGGGAGGCACTGGCAGGGGATCAGAGGAGGAGGAAAGAGCATCTGGGTATTTATCTCCCTAGCAGTCCCGCTAACCTTGCTGGGCTTCTGACGATGGCTGATTTCTTCTAAGTGCTTGAGGCGCTTTCCTAGCTCCAGCTCCTGCATAGTCTGATAATACTGCTTCCTTCCCGTGCTCTTCAGACCTAGAGGTCCTAGCAGTTTCCCTTCTGTTGTTGCTAGCCCCAGGGTGCTGCACTCTGCCTGTCTCCGGTCTGCACCTCTGTAAACAGTCCCTGCCTAAAACAGTCTCCAGCGAAACCTTTTTTAGTGTGCCTTCTGTTTCCTGCTGGACTCTGACTGATAGTCTATGTCCATTTCTTTCTCATATATAATCTTAATTGTCATGCTTGGCTCTAAAATGCCAGTTACGTTTACTACATCTGAATTTGAATTGCATCCTTTTTTTTTTTTGGAGACGGAGTTTTGCTCTTGTCGCCCAGGCTGGAGTGCAATGGCACAATCTCAGCTCACTGCAACCTCTGCCTCCCAGGTTCAAGTGATTCTCCTGCATCAGCCTCCCGAGTAGCTGGGATTACAGGCATGAACCACCACGCCTGGCTAATTTTTGTATTAGTGGACACAGGGTTTCACCATATTGGCCAGGCTGGTCTCAAACTCCTGACCTCAGGTGATCTCACCTCAGACTACCAAAGTGCTGGGATTATAGGCATGAGCCACAGTGCCCAGTCGAATTGTATCTTGTGTGAAATTTGTCATTTTTTTTTCTTTTTTTGAGACGGAGTCTTGCTCTGTTGCCCAGGCTAGAGTGCAGTGGCATAATCTCGGCTCACTTCAAGCTCCGCCTCCCGGGTTCATGCTGTTCTCCTGCCTCAGCCTCCCGAGTAGATGGGACTACAGGTGCCCGCCACCACGCCTGGCTAATTTTTGTATTTTTAGTAGAGACGGGGTTTCACCTTGTTAGCCAGGATGGTCTCGATCTCCTGACCTCGTGATCTGCCCGCCTCGGCTTCCCAAAGTTCTGGGATTACAGGCGTGAGCCACCACGCCCAGCTGAGATTTGTCATCTTATTCTTGTGTCTGTTCTGTCCTTTTCCAATAGATTATGAGTCCTGGGGGAGGAGGAAAATGATTCAGCCTTCTCCCTCCAATGTCTTACACTGTTTAACATAGAGGTTACAACAATTGGCAACTCTTTTTTGTTGTTGTTTTTGTTTTGTTTTGTTTTTGGCTTTTTTTGAGACAAGGTCTTGCTCTTTCTCCCAGGCTGGTGTGCGGTGGCGCCATCACAGCTCACTGCAGCCTCGACCTCTCAGGCCCAAGTGATCCTGCCACCTGAACCTCCCAAGTAGTTGGGACCACAGGTGTACACCACCTCACTCAGCTCATTTTTATTTTTTTGTAGAGATGGGGTCTCCCTGTGTTGCCCAGGCTGGTCGTGAACTCCTAGGCTCAAACAATCCTCCTGCCTCAGGTTCCCAAAGTGCTGGGATTACAGGTGTTAGCCACCTGTGTCTATTGGCAACTTTTTTTTTTTTTTTTTTTTGAGATGGAGTCTTGCTCTGTGGCCCAGGCTGGAGTTCAGCGGCGCAATCTCGTCTCACTGCAAGCTCCGCCTCCCGGGTGCCCCATTCTCCTGCCTCAGCCTCCCAAGTAGCTGAGATTACAGGCGCCCACCACCACGCCCAGCTAATTTTTTGTATTTTTAGTAGAGGCTGGGTTTCACCGTGTTAGCCAGGACGGTCTCGATCTCCTGACCTCGTGATCTGCCTGCCTCGCCCTCCCAAAGTGCTGGGATTACAGGCGTGAGCCACGGCACCTGCCCTTTTTTTTTTTTTTTTTTAAATCCCCGGGTTTACCAGGATGGCAACTCTTGTTTTTGTTTTTGTCTTGTTGTTTTCTTGATTTTGGTTTTTTTGAGATAGGGTCTCACTGTTGCCCAGGCTGGAGTACAGTGGCACAATCAGAGCTCACTGCAACCTCCGCCTCTCTGGCTCAAGCAGTTCTCCCACCTCAGCCTCACGAGCTGGGACTGCAGGCGGGCGCCGTCACACCTGGCTAATTTTTGTCTTTTTTATGAAGATGGGGTTTTGCCATGTTGTCCAGGCTTGTCTCGAACTCCTGAACTCAAGCAGTCGGCCTGCCTCGGCCTCTGAAATTGTTGGGATTACAGGCGTGAGCCACCGCACCCAGCCTCAGGATGGCAACTCTTGAAGTACAATAATAACATACATATCAAAGCCCTGTGTGTGTTTCCTGTTAGTGCTGTTGGCAGTGCCTTCTAGCAGTGCTGCAGCTGAGCTCAGACTCTTAATTCCTGCTGTCGGCCCAGGCATCTGAGGGCAGAGAGAGGGTGGGTCTGACCCCCTGCAGAAGGTGGTGATGGCATCTGGGAGGATTAGTGCCCTCACAGCTGCTTAGGAGCCTCCCCGACGATACTCTCCCACCACCCTTAAAGGCATCATACCACAAGTGTGCAAATTATTTTTTAAAAAAGAAGAGAAAGGGAAGACAGCCGCTGACCCTGCAGCTGACCTCATGTTGGCCATGCTGTCCTGTGGGAGAGGCACCTGTTTCTGTTTCTGTGTTCTTGGGACCCAACGTTTTGGATTCTAGTCTGCATGCGGGTATCATATCTGTGACTATTAGTGAATTTTCATAACTTTGATTTGTGTCCTTATCAGTGTCAGTTCATTCGTGCAGTAAGCAATTACTGAGTGCCACTTACAGGCAACACACTGCTAGCAATTAGCTGTCATGTTTTTCAGAGTCAGGGGTTCCTTAAGGGACTGAAATAATAGAATTTTCTAGCTAGAAGGGATCTCAGAGCATATCTAATCCAGCTTCATCCTTCGAAGGTGAAGTTCAGCCCAAAAGGTTCAGGGCTTTGTCTGGAGCACAGTAAATGCCGTGGATGGTAGCAGACCTCCATGCCTTGACTCTGCCTGGAGTTCTTTCCTCATTTTGCTCTGGTTACACCACCTGGTCATTTCCTGGGTGCTTTCTGGTGCAACTAACCTCCACCAGGTATCCTTTAAAAAGCTTCTCTGCTGCTCTTTATTGTTTCCCTCTGGCTGCAAATGCAAACCAGAAAGTCATGCTCTGAGCTCATAAAAAAAACCTAATGGGATGCAGACAGCAGATTCCAACCTAGACTTCAATGCAGCCCCAGTGTATACAGTTGGGGACTATCCAGACCAGCCCACTGCTGCTCTGGAGCATCTCTCCACCTTTAAACTTCCGAGCAGTATTTTATGTGGGTATATGAGGTGCTGGGGTTGGGTTGGGTGAGTTAGTTATAAGTTGTGTGGTTTTTGGAGCCAGAGCCTCAGCCCTCATCTGCAGAAGAAGTGGTTTTCTTCAGGCCAGGTGAGGGCTGCTGGCAGAGCCTTTCTCTGGGAGGCCTTTGCTGCTACACGGAGATCGGTGCTGCTTCTGGTTTGGCCCTTCACGGGTCTATACTTAGTTCAAGGACCAGGGTATCAGGTGTTCCCTACAAAATCAAAATATTTTGGCTCCACTAAATCTACAGCTTCAAATTGGATTCAGATGGACAAGAAAAAGCCTTTCCTTAATGAAGAGACACAAAGCAAATTAGACTGCCTGAGAGCAAGCTGAGGTCTGTGTGTGATGAGGTGAATCCTAGTTACTGAGTGTTCCGCCCTCCACGTGTTATATTCTTCTACATATGTGTGTCAGCCAGAGTCCTGATAAATCCCTACCGGTAACTATCAGACATAGGTTTAGGAAGATTAGGGAAAGGAAGGCAGCAGGGGTGGGGTGGGGTGGGGTGGGGTGGGGCGGGGCGGGGTGGAGCAGGGCAGGAGGAGCTGGTGACCTTTACTGAGTGCCTGCTATTTGTCAGGATTTGTGCTGGGAGTTTTAACTGGGGCATCTCACACCTAGATAACTGAGGGTTATCATTTTGCAGATCTGGGCCTGAGGCTCAGAAGGGCCTTGACATACCCTGTGTTGCATAGGTAAGTGGTATGTCACATGGTCACCTCTGTCTGACCCCACACACAAACCATCTCAGTGAAGGAATATTGTTCTAAAAGCAGCTGTTGGCCGGGCACGGTGGCTCACGCCTGTAATCCCAGCACTTTGGGAGGCTGAGGTGGGTGGATCACGAGGGTCAGCAGTTCAAGACCAGCCTGGCCAACATGGTGAAACCCTGTCTCTACTAAAACTACAAAAATTAGCTGGGTGTGCTGGCATGTGCCTTTAATCTCAGCTACTCAGGAGGCTGAGGCAGGAAAATCGCTTGGGCCTGGGAGGTGGAGGTTGCAGTGAGCCAAGATCGCACCACCTGCACTCCAGCCTGGACGACAGAGCGAGACTCCATCTCAAAATAAATAAATAAATAAATGCAGCTGTCCCGCGTGAGTTTGGGAAAAGCTAGTTAGCATCCCTGCCTTGCTTTTCTCAACAATAAAGCAAGGATAAAGTTTGTCACTCCCTCATAGGTTCATGGTGAGGATGGAGTGGGTGAGGGACTGCACGTAGTGTTCATTACTATGCCGACCGTGGATGCCCTTAATAAAACTTAACTCCCGGGCCCCTTGTGCTGGGTTTGCTGCTGCTTTTTCTAATGGGTTTTGTCACTTTGGAGCCAATTGTTAACATTCTTGAATTACTTTGCTCATTCATAAAATGAGGCTTGCGTTAAAGGTGAGTTTTTTTTTGTTTTGAGACAGAGTCTTGCTCTTTCACCCAGGCTGGAGTGCAGTGGCACGATGTCAGCTCACTGGAACCAACGCCTCCCGGGTTCAAGCAGATTTTCCTGCCTCAGCCTCCAGAGTAGCTGGAACTACAGGCGTGCGCCACCACTCCTGGCTAATTTTTTTATTTTTAGCAGAGATGAGGCTTTGCCATGTTGCACAGGCTGGTCTTGAACTCCTGGCCTCAAATGATCTGCCTGCTTCAGCCTCCCAAAGTTCTGGGATTACAGACATGAGCCACCATACCCAGCCAAAGATCAGTTTTCTTAATGGAGAAAATCCCAAAGAGAAAGAGGCAAATCCCCATCTTTCATGTTGTAACTATCAAAGTTCCAGACATGCTTTGTCTGTATCTTCCTTCAGGACAAATCCATTTACTTCTACTGGTGAGAGGCTGGACTTGGTCAGTTGTGCAGGAGGAACCTGTGCTGTCTGTAGGTAAATTCCAGCCACCCTCCTCAGCCCTCACCACTTGGGCTTCCTCTTCTTCCTGACTCACTGTCCCTGTGACGTATATTCATCAGCACAGTCCATCTCTATTTTTCTGCCTCCCCCACCCCTTGGAACAGGAACAGAAATGTATTGGCTGCATACAAAAATTAGCCGGGCATGGTGGCAGGCGCCTGTAGTCCCAGCTACTTGGGAGGCTGAGGCAGGAGAATGGCCGTGAACCTGGGAGGCGGAGGTTGCAGTGAGCCAAGATCGCGCCACTGCACTCCAGCCTGGGCGACAGAGCGAGACTCTGTCTCAAAAGAAAAAAAAACCAAAAGAAAAAAGAAATGTATTGACTGCGATGAGCACCTTTTATAGCTTGGAATATTGTCCATTGTCCTTTCCACTTCAGTCACTGAGATAGGTAATGACGGGGACTCCCTTGAAGATCCCAAGGTATTACGCCTTTCTTCAGGATGTTCCAGAAAATTCTCCATCTCTTACAGCCCTCTCTGGCTCTTGTTGCTATTGGCAGTGCCTTCTAGCAGTGCTGCAGCCGAGCTCACAGTCTTAATTCCTGCTGTCGGCTCGGGCATCTGAGGGCAGAGAGAGGGGTGGGTCTGACCCCCTGTAGAAGGTGGTGATGGCGTCTGGGAGGATTCGTGCCCTCACAGCTGCTCAGGAGCCTCCCCGGCGATACTCTCCCACCACCCTTAAAGGCATCATACCGCAAGTGTGCAAATTATTTTTTAAAAAAGAAGAGAAAGGGAAGACAGAAAGCCACTGACCCTGCCAGCTGACCTCATCATGTTGGCCATGCTGTCCTGTGGGAGAGGCACCTGTTTCTGTGTTCTTGGGACCCAACACTTTGGATTCCTCCGGAGTCCCCTAGCTCTAGCTTGGGGAATTCTACTCAGGACTTAGTACCATACCGTCTGAGCCACCTGCTGAGGGAAAAGGGCATTTGAGAGAAAATGTGGAAAATAAGTTATATAGCTTACCACATATGCCCACATATAAGGTGGAGAGTCCACCCCGGCCCCTGCAAAAAGTTATCAGAAATGAGACAGTTGCCTTATATTTAAGTCTCTATAAATTCTCTCACACCGTGGGAGCATCTTGCAATTATTTTGTTTTGAACGAAGTATTATTTAGAGAACACACATTACCTTGAAATGACCTCAGTCAGTGCTGGTTTGGATGCTTTAGAGGTCAGCTAAGGAAATGATATTTTTAAAAAGGAAGAGGGTGGTTTAAAAAATCTAGTAATATCCCAGAGCATCTGACCTCACAGTAGCAAGTGTCAGGTTTCTTTGTAAACAAGGCTTTTTTAAAGATCATTTAAAAATGGAACAAGTTGGCCAGGCGTGGTGGCTCACACGTATAATCCCAGCACTTTGGGAGGGCGAGGTGGGTGGATCACCTGAGGTCAGGAGTTCGAGACCAGCCTGGCCAACATGGTGAAACCCCCATTTCTACTAAAAATACAAAAATTAGCCGGGCATGGTGGTGGGCACCTGTAATCCCAGCTACTCAGGAGGCTGAGGCAGGAGAATTGCTTGAACCCAGGAGGTGGAGGTTGCAGTGAGTGGAAATCACACCACTGCACTCCAGCCTGTGCGACAGATCGAGACTCTGTCTCAAAAAAAAAAAAAAAAAAAAAAAAAAAAAAGGAACAAGTTAAGAACCTTATTCAAATAACTTAGATCAAAGTGAAGAAGATATGTTCTGGAAAACTCAAAATGTAGCTGTAATCACAGGAAGTGGTGTAAAAATGCCAATGCCACTGTAGACTTTAAATAAATGTTTTCTTAAAGTGTGAGAGCGAGAGTTGGGAAGAAACCAGAAATCTTTCTAAGTTAGCATTAATTTATATAATGTTTACATATTCATGTATATAATATACAAGTGTATATGCGTTACTCTTAATACCTTAGATCTTAAGTGTATCATATTTTAATATTGTAAATGGGATATTTGCATCTAATAATATAGATTCTTTCATTTACATTTATCTAATCAAATTGCCCCCAAAACGTTTTCAGCTGTCACCTAATTGAGATAGTAGAGGATCACCTGTATTTGGAATAGCCTTTTGATCTAATGGAGAAGTCTTTAATTCGCCCCAATTTTATAGAAAGTGCATGTCAAGAAGTATTTTAATAATATATATTGTCATCTTGAGTCATTGCTTCCATACCTTCATTCTCGTTTCTTGTTTGAGCTTTTTTTGTTGTTGAGACAGTCTCTGTCTGTCATCCAGGCTGGAGTGCGGTGACATGATCTCGGCTCAGTGCAACGTCCGCCTCCTGGGTCAAGTAATTCTCCTGCCTCAGCCTCCTGAGTAGCTGGGATTACAGGTGTGTGCCACCATGCCCGGCTAATTTTTGTATTTTTAGTAGACTGGGTTTTGCCATGTTGGCCAGGCTGGTCTTGAACTCCTGACCTCAAGTGATCCACCTGCCTCAGCCTCCCAAAGTGCTGGGATTACAGGTGTGAGCCACTGTGCCTGGCCCGTACTTAAGCTTTCATGATTTGCAACAGTCAAGCCAAAATAAAATGAAAATAAATACAGGTTTTTTTGTTTGTATTTGTTTTTGTTTTTGTTTTGAATCAGAGTCTTGCTCTGTCACCCAGGCTGGAGTGCAGTGGTGCGAACACAGCTCATGGCAGCCTCAACCTCCTGGGCTCAAGTTATCAACCCTCCTCGGTCTCCTAAAGTGTTGGGATTACAGGTGTGAGCCACCATGCCTGGCTAAAAAAGCAGAATATTAAAATGACTCAAATATATTTTCTTTGAAATCAAGGGATCTACACTAGGAAAAGGGGTACCAACTTATCTTTGGGAGTCACTTCATATCAGGGCATGTGTGGTATTTGGAGTTGTGTTGAGCAGATTAAGGTGAGTGTTTTGTGTGTGTGTGTGTGTGTGTGTGTGTGTGTGTGTGTGTGTAACCAGCTCACCTGAGGCTGCTGACAACTTGTGGGCAAAGCAGAGAGCCCAGCCATAGAAGGTGGTAGGGCAGTCTAGAGAGTGCTCCATCTCAGGGTCGGTCAACTTGAGGTTTTGGTGAAACAAACACGGAGAATTTCCCTGGGGAAAAATCATGGGTACAGGAAGGACACAGGTCACTTCTCTAGCTCTTCTTCATCTGCCTCCATGGGAGTGTGGACATGCATTCCCTAGAAAGCATCTTGCCAATAAGTAGTCACAGGCAGACAGGGAGATTGCCACTAGGAAACACACATCCAACAAGAGGCCACATGGCTGAAGAAGTTTATCTTTTCATGAGATACACTTTCCTTGAAAACAAACACAATATATGTTTAGACCCACTGTGTCTATGTTAACTGGCCTGTCATTGCTCCTTCCTCCCCCAAGGCAGGCTTTTCTGCCCTTTTCATTGTTACAAACATTGTATTTATTGTAGCCATTTAGTTGTGGAGAAACCATGGCTGCCCCCAAACTTGAAACATCGGCATATTAGTCAGGGTTCTACAGAGAAACAGAACTGAGAGGATATATATGCACACACATACATACATATATCTACATACGTGTGTGTATGAGTGTGTGTGTACAGTCATGCACTGAATAATAACATTTCAGTAACCAGTGGATTGCATATACGATGATGGTCCCATATGACTATAATGGAACATATACAAAAAAACCTGCCAATGGCACTTGATATTGGCGTTGCAGGACTAGTAGGGGAGATGATTGATAGTAATGGTGCTGAGACATTTGGTTTTCCATATGAAAAAATATATAAATAATCTAGTTTTGTGTAAGTACACTGTGTGATTTTTACGCAATGACAATTACCTAACGACACATTTCTCAGAACATATCCCTATCATTAAGCAATGCATGACTACATATGTATATATGTGTGTACATATATATATATATGTATATAGAGAGATCCTGAGAGCAATTGAGATTTAAGAAATTTGGTCATATATCCTAGCACTTTGGGAGACTGAGGCAGGAGAATTGCTTGAGCCAGGAGTTTGAGAACCAGCCTGGGCAACATAATGAGACCCCATCTCTACAAAAAATTTAAAAATTAGCTGGGCATGGTAGCATGTGCCTGTAGTCGCAGCTGCTCAGGAGGCTGAGGTAGGAGGATTACCTGAGCCCAGGAGGTGAAGGCTGCAGTGAGTCATGATAGAGCCACTGCTGTACTCCAGTTTGGGTGACAGAGTGAAGCCTTGTCTCACCAAAAAAAAAAAAAAAAAAAAAAGGGTTCACAGCTCACATGATTGTGGAGGATGACAAGTCCCAAATCTGCAGGGCCAGCTAGAAGATTGAAAATTCTTCTTATTTATTTATTTATTTAATAGAGCCAGGGTCTTGCTATGTTGCCCAGGCTGGTTTCAAATTCCTGGGCTCAAAGCGATCCACCTGCCTTGGCCTCCAAAAGTGCTGGGATTACAGGCATGAGCCACTGCACCCGGCCAGAAATTCTGGTAAGAGCTGACATTGCAGTCTTGAGTCTTTTTTTTTTTTTTTTTTTTGACAGAGTTCCGCTCTTGTTGCCCAGGCTGGAGTGCAATGGTGTGATCTCGGCTCACGGCAACCTCCACCTCCCAGGTTCAAGCCATTCTCCTGCCTTAGCCTCCTGAGTAGCTGGGAGTACAGGCATGCATCACCATGCCCAGCTAATTTTGTATTTTTAGTAGAGATGGGGTTTCTCTGTGTTGGTCAGACTGGTTGAACTCCTAACCTCAGGTGACCCGCCCACTTTGGCCTCCCAAAGTGCTGGGATTACAGGCGTGAGCCACCGTGCCTGGGCGCAGTCTTGAGTCTTAATTGGGTGTACGCCAGGCAGGCTGGATACTCAGGCAGGGTTTCTACATGGTAGTCTTGAGGGGACAATTCCATCTGCTTCAAGAAACCTCAATCTTTTCTGTTAAGGTCTTCAGCTAATTGGATGAAGCCCACTCACATTATGGACTCAGAGTTTACAGGTTTAAATATTAATCACTGCTAAAAAATACCTTCACAGTGACATCTAGATTGCTGCTTGACCAAACAACTTGGGTACTATAGCCTGGGCACATTGGCACGTAAAAATCAATCATCACAGGTGAGATCAGTAACCATTTATTTGTCTGCCCTGTTTATGTTACATGTTTTGAAGCAAGGATGGGATTATAAATAAAATACTGAATTGATAAGTTGATGAAGAAATACTAGATTTAACATATGCATTTTTAGAATTCTTTTCAAAACTTAAAAGAGAAAATGCGGCCAGGTGTGGTGGCTCACACCTGTAATCCCAGCACTTTGGGAGGCCAGGGCAGGTGGATCACCTGAGGTTGGGAGTTCAAGACCAGCCTGGCCAACATGGTGAAACCCCATCTCTACTAAAAATAAAAAAATTAGTCGGGTGTGGTGGCACATGCCTGTAGTCCCAGCTACTTGGAAGGCTGAGGCAGGAGAATTGCTTGAACCAAGAAGGCAGAGGTTGCAGTGAGCTGAAATCGTGCCACTACACTCCAGTCTGGGCAGCAGAACACGACTCTATCTTAAAAAAAAAAAAAAAAAAAAAGATAAAATGCAAAACGGGATCTAGCAAACATCTATATGTCTGCCACTCAGATTTAATGGTCATTAATATTTTGCCATATTTGCTTTTAGTCTTTGTTTAAACAACAACAACAACAAAATTATAACAGAAGTCCCCTTTAACCCTGGGAAACCCCAGCTCCATTCCATTCCAGTTTAGTGCATATCCTTCCAGTCTAAGTTTTGATGTTTAAATGCTATGTACTGTTTATAGATAAGCATGTGCATTTTTATGTGTATTTTAGTTGACATAAATAGTATTAATGTATCACGTCTTGCTTTTTATGCTGCTTATTTTTTCCTTTTGAGATCTGGCCGTGTCCATGGAGTAATTCATTTTAACTGCCTTTGCTGTTTTGTTTTAAGAAAATTCTCTACATCCTCTATATCTTTCTTCCAGTAATTTTTCATATTTAGGGCTTTTTTGGCTTTCATGTGGAAAATATATAATTAGATCTTCCCTCTGAAGGGAAAAACAAATTTAAGATGAATTAAAAATATATTTCAAGGCCAGGCATGGTGGCTTATGCCTGTAATCCCAGCACTTTGGGAGGCCGAGGCAGACTGATCACTTGAGGCCAGGATTTCGAGACCAGCCTGGCCAACATGGTGAAACCCTGTCTCTACTAAAAATACAAAAAAATTAGCTGGGCGTGGTCGCTCATGCTTGTAATCCTGGCTACTCAGGAGGCTGAGATGGGAGAATCACTTGAACCTGGGAGGTGGAGGTTGCAGTGAGCCGAGATCACACCACTGCACTCCAGCCTAGGTGACAGAGTGAGACCCTGTTCAAAAAAAAAAAAAAAATATATATATATATATTTTAAATATATGTTTAAATATATATACATTTAATATATATTTAAAATATAAGCATATAAATTTAACATATATTTAAATATAATCTATTTGGGATTATATATATATACACACACCCCAAATCAATTAAAAATCCAGTGCAGTGATTAACATGGTCTTGCCTCACATATATAGTCCCTAAAAATATATAGGTCAGTGTTATGGTTCTTTATTCTCTTCTGATAATTTGTCTATTCCTGCATCAATGTTATGCTAATTACTATAGTTATCTAATGTGTTTTAATATTTGATAGAATGAGTCCATCCTTTTTGAAAAAGGTCTCAAAAAGACCTTTTTCACAGTTGTCTTATTCTCAGTTCTTCCCATATAAACATTAAAATATTTTTCAAGTTTCCTAAAAATTCTTGTTGAGAGACTTACTGGAATTTCACTGAAGTTATTAATTGGGAAATGTTGACATCTTTAAAATGTTGTCTTCTCTTCTCCATAAATAAGGTTTATCACCTCATTAATCCAAATATTCTTTTGTATCCTTCAATAAAGTTTTATGATTTCTTATTAAAGTTTCTTTTAGACTTGTGTCTATGTACTTTCTAGTTTTGGTTACTATACCAGCCAGTGTTTTTTCTTAGTATTGCATTCTCTATTTGGTTATTGCTAGTATAAAGGAATGCTCTTGATTTTTGAATTTGAATTTTTTTCTTTTTTTTTTTTTTTTGAAGACAGTCTCACTCTATTGCCCAGGCTGGAGTGCAGTGGTGTGATTTCAGCTCATTGCAACCTCTGCCTCTTGGGTTCAAGCGACTCTCCTGCCTCAGCCTCCCAAGTACCTGGTGTTACAGGTGCATGCCCTCATGCCTGGCTAATTTTTGTGTTTTTAGTAGAGACAGGGTTTTACCATGTTGGTCAGGCTGGTCTCAAACTCCTGACTTCAAGTGATCCACCCACCTCGGCTTCCCCAGTGCTGAGATTACCACCGTACCTGGCCTGAATTTGGGTTTTTGTTTCCAGTGATCTTGCAGCATCCTCCTATTCTAATTGTTTGGAGGTTGGTCTTGATAATTAAATGTAATCAACTGTCTGCAGGTCTTCAATACTATTTTGAAATATAAACTCTGTAATTACAATGTCATCCACAATTACATAAATTTCCCTGAGTATAATATAACACAGGGCATTGACTCTGGAGTCAGGCTGTGTGCCAAGCGACATAAAGATGAAAGCAATGGAGCCCCAGTTCTGGGTGGTGACCAGGTATGGCCTCAAATTCACTCCTTAAAAAATTTCAGTGTCTGTGCAGCTTTTCAAACCACTGGGTTCTGAGACTGCCCAGGTTCTAGCATTTTCACATTTGCATGCCTTGGAAACTATCTGTGCCTCAGGTTTATCTATAAAATGGGGATATTAAAATATCTACTCATGGGAGGTTGTGATGATTCAGTGAGTTACTGCATGTGTCCTGCCTGGTTTAAGCTTCTGATAAATGATGATTGTTACTCTATAATAGCATTACTGCATTTTAAAATTTCAGCTGTGTTAAACCTTCTGCGTAGCATAGGATTATTAACAGTTTAGATTCATTAGTGCTTTATCAGAAAGTTGTTTTTTTGTTTGTTTGTTTGTTTGTTTTGAGGTGGGTTCTCACTCTGTCACCCAGGCTGGAGTGCAGCGGTGCAATCTCGGCTTACTGCAACCTTGGTCTCTCGGGCTCAAGTGATTCTCCCACTTCAGCCTTCCAAGTAGCTGGGAGCACAGGTGCATACCACCATGCCGAGCTAATATTTTTTGGATTTTTGGTAGAGATGGGATCTTGCTGCATTGCCCAGGCTGGACTTGAACTCCTGAGCTCAAGTTATCTGTCTCCCTTGGCCTCTCAAAGTGATAGGATTACAGGCATGAGACACCATGCCTGGCCCAGAAAGTCAGTCTTTTCTCTTTCATAATTTGTTTTAAAATGCTGTGCTTTGTTCATTGTCATATCACTTCTGGTAAGGTCACGCCTGGTATCCCTAATGCAGGTCGAAAGGAAAATTGCTTCACAGAAATTTGCTTGAGAAACTTTGCTGAAAGGTCTATTTATTTATTTATTTATTTATTTTGAGACAGAGTTTTGCTCTTTTTGCCCAGGCTGAAATGCAGTGGCATGATCTTGGCTCACTGCAACCTCTGCCTCCCAGGTTCAAGTGATTGTCCTACCTCACCCTCCCGAGCAGCTGGGATTACAGGTGCACACCATCGCAGCCGGCTAATTTTGTATTTTTAGTAGAGATGGGGTTTCACCATATTGGCCAGGCTGGTGTCGAACTGCTTGCTTCAGGTGATCCACCCACCTTGGCCTCCCAAAGTGCTGGGATTACAGGCGTGAGCCACCACGCCTGGACTATTTTTGTTTATGAAGATATCTTACAACTCTGTATTAATTAGGTCTAGTCCTAGTATTTTCATAGAGTGATAAATCAGAGTGCAGAGATTTGAAGTGGTTTGCGTTTTTTGAGACAAGAAGAAAAATACCATGACTGTAATTGATAAGCTCAACAAGCACCCTAGCACCTCACATGCTCAGATTGCTTATGGTTGGTGGTAACTGAAATGTGTGACAGATAGCAGAGCAAGCCTGGGAGCGCTATCCTGGGCCACTTCATCCACTGGAGATGCCCTCTGCTCCATGCCTTCCCCAGGGGCTTTTTTCTTGGTCCCTGACAACTGGATCCATCCCTTCCCAGTGCTCCCATCAACCAGCCTATTTTACTAGAATGTGCCTTTAAAAGCACTGTTCTCTTTTTCTGAACTTCAGAAGAACATAGACAATCCCAAGACCATGAATGGCATAGCTTGCTGTGAAGTTTCTGGGCCTCTTGCTTAGAGGGACCACAAATGAAGGATACCTGGAGAAGAGCATGGACACGTACAGGTCCTTTTCTTTGGTGGTCAGATGACCTCGGCTTTTTTTTTTTTTTTTTTTTTTGAGACGGAGTCTCGCTGTCGCCCAGGCTGGAGTGCAGTGGCATGATCTCGGCTCACTGCAGGCTCCGCCCCCCGGGGTTCACGCCATTCTCCTGCCTCAGCCTTCTGAGTAGCTGGGACTACAGGCGCCCGCCACCTCGCCCAGCTAATTTTTTTGTATTTTTAGTAGAGACGAGGTTTCACCGTGTTAGTCAGGATGGTCTCGATCTCCTGACTTCATGATCCGCCTGCCTCGGCCTCCCAAAGTGCTGGGATTACAGGCGTGAGCCACCGCGCCCGGCCGACCTCGGCTTATTTTGCAATTTGTTAGAAAATGGCTAACCCAGTGTTTAAATATCTGTTATTGTCTACCCTTCCTCCATTAGCTAACTAACTGCATAGACACGGCACTGTCCAACCATGTAGGTGGATCAGCAGTTGGACCAGGACATTGATATGGTCATTCACTGGGGGTGGCCACCCGTTTATATTCTAATTACTGTCAGTGGTGGAATGCTTAAATGGATGTTAAGAATGGACGTTTCTCGGGCCGGGCACGGTGGCTCACGTCTGTAATCCCAGCACTTTGGGAGGCCGAGGTGGGTGGATCACGAGGTCAAGAGATCGAGACCATCCTGGCTAACACGGTGAAACCCTGTCTCTACTAAAAATAGAAAAAATTAGCCGGGTGGCGGGCGCCTGTAGTCCCACCTACTTGGGAGACTGAGCCTGGAGAATGGCGTGAACCTGGGAGGCGGAGCTTGCAGTGAGCATAGATTGCGCCATTGCACTCCAGCCTGGGCGGCAGAGCGAGACTCTGTCTCAAAAAGAAAAAAAAAAAAAAAAAAAGAATGGACGTTTCTCTTCAGGTATGACCCCAGCAAGTTGTCACACATACTATTTTTTTTTAGAGAATAAAGGCTAAGATTGAGAGTAACTGTAAGTTATTCTGATAGCTGTTTGCTAAGTCTCCACTTAGCAGGATTTGCAGAGCATCTAGCATTCTTATGAATGGTCAAATCGGTTTCAGCAAGAGGCAAACTCAGTTTGTCCGCTGGTTGGTGTTTCGTGCCTACATTTCTATTGCCTTGTCCTTCCTTTTTCTTTCCTGTGCAGCAGCCTTCAGAGATTTATAAGGATTGGAGAATTTTTTCCCTTCCAAGGCAGATTTTAAAACGTTTTCTTCTTAGCTTTTCTCATTATCTTCAGGGTCTTTGTTAGATAGAGGAAAAAATGTTTATTTCTGAAATTGAAAAAAAAAGTACCTTCACTGACCAAACTGATCTGTGATTTAATCACTAGATCTGATTTTGGCTCTGCTAAACTACTTACAGTTTTCTTAGCAATACCTGCCTTTTTTTTTTTTAAGACGGATTCTTGCTCTTGTTGCCCAGGCTGGAGTGCAATGGCACGATCTCAGCTCACCACAACCTCCGCCTCCCAGGTTCAAGCAATTCTCCTGCCTCAGCCTCCCAAGTAGCTGGGATGACAGGCGCCCACCACCACCACCACGCCTGGCTACTTTTTGTATTTTTTTTTAGTAGAGATGGGGTTTCACCATGTTGGCCAAGCTGGCCTTGAACTCCTGACCTCGTGATCCACCCACCTTGGCCTCCCAAAGTGCTTGGGATTACAGGCGTGAGCCACTGCGCCCGGCCAATACCTGCCTTTAAAAGACGAGAGCAATGATGGACATTTTGTTTTATGCTTTATATGAAACTCCATTAAGATTTTTCAAATTTGGCTAATTTGAAGACACAGATGATTAAATTATTATTCAAATCCTTGAGGGCATATCAAGATTCCATGCCACGTGGATTGCCCATGTCTCAACATTCTGCTGTATATAGGGCATTTCATCACTGCTTCAGTAGTCCTCTGTATGAATGGATAGAAGTAAGCACTTTCAAAATTCTATGAACAGAATGTTTTCTCTTTCTTGCTTTTCCAGAGTTGGCTTTAGCTTTTATCCTCATTTGCAGAGATCAAAATCTGATCTGCAGGAACCCTATTTTGATTGGCTGTTGGGCATTCATAGCTCTGTACTAAATACCAATGTATGAAATAGTTATTGTTCCCTGGAGTGGTGGGTCTGGGCCAGAACACATTCTTTTTGATTTCAAGGGGGCCAAATGGAAGCTGTAAATATCCTGGCAGCCAAGTCGGATAAACATGAGCTCTTATAACCTCAGACACAAGAGTAGAAAGGTAGCTTTCTTTTTTTTTTCTTTTCTTTTTCTTTTTTCTTTTTCTTTTTTTTTTTTTTTTTTTTTTTGAGACGAAGTCTCGCTCTTGTCACCCAGGCTGGAGTGCAATGGCACAATCTCGGCGCACTGCAACCTCCGCCTCCCAGGTTCAAGCGATTCTCCTGCCTCAGCCTCCCGAGTAGCTGGGATTACAGGCGCCTACCACCATGCCCGGCTAATTTCTGTATTTTTAGTAGAGACGGGGTTTCACCACGTTGGCCAGGCTGGTCTCGAACTCCTGACCTTGTGATACGCCCGCCTAGGCCTCCCAAAATGCTGGGATTACAGGCATATGCCACCACGCCTGGCTGAAAGGTAGCTTTCTGGCTATGGTTTAGAACTGGGATCTCTGATCAGCAGGTTGGCATTTAACTGAAAGCTCTTCATAAATCTTTTTCTCTGTGGTCTAGGAGTTCTAAGACCTACATCTAATAGTTGCCATTATGATTGGATTTGACTTGCTTTGTAAATTAGGGTTGGTCTCCCAGGAATGTGTTTTTAATGACACTGACTTGTCTCATCCCATTTCCATATATATGTGTGTGTGTGTGTGTGTGTGTGTGTGTATATATATATAAATATATATATATAAATATATAAATATATATATAAATATATATATAAATATATATATATAAATATATATATATAAATATATATATAAATATATATATAAATATATATATAAATATATATATAAATATATATATATATAAATATATATATAAATATATATATAAATATATATATATATAAATATATATATAAATATATATATAAATATATATATATATAAATATATATATAAATATATATATATATATTTTTTTTTGAGATGGAGCTTTGCTCTTATTGCCCAGGCTGGAGTTGGAGTGCAATGGTGCGATCTCAGCTCACTGCAACCTCTGCCTCCCAGATTTAAGCTATTCTCCTGCCTCAGCCTCCCAAGTAGCTGGCACTACAGGCCCATGCTACCATGCATGGCAAATTTTATTGTATTTAGTAGAGACAGGGTTTCACCATGTTGGCCAGACTGGTCTCAAACTCCTGACCTCAGGCGATCCACCCACCTCAGCTTCCCAGAGTGCTGGAATTACAGGCGTGAGCCACTGTGCTGGGGCATGCATATACATACATACAATACACACACATATATATATATATACACACATTTTTTTTTTGAGATGGTGTCTCACTCTGTCACTCAGGCTGGAGTGCAGTGGCACGATCTCAGCTCACTGCATCTCTGCCTCCTGGGTTTAAGTGATTCTCCTGCCTCAGCCTCCCGAGTAGCTGGGACTACACGCATGCACCACCATGCCTGGCTAATTCCTTTGGTACTTTTTAGTAGAGACGGGGTTTCTCCACGTTGGCCAGGCTGGTCTCGAACTCCTGACCTCAAGTGATCCGCCCACCTCGGCCTCCCAAAGTGCTGGGATTACAGGTGAGAGCCATTGCGCCCAGCCTCATTTCCTTATATTTAATAGTGCTTAGTTTGACTCCATCCCGTTATTCTGGGTGTGTAAAAACCCATCCTAAAAGTTGACAGCTTAATGGACCATCATAACTGATGAACTCTAGTGATTCCGTTTGTGTGGCATTACGCTAAGCCACGTGCATACATCGACACTAATCCTTTCCACTGTTATGAAGCATAAGGCCTATTGCTGTGTCCTCTTTACAGAGGAGGAAGCTCAGACTTAGATCCCATAAGTGGCTCACCTCCTTAAGTTCCCACAGTTGGAGTTACAAGAACAGCAGGCAAGACAAAAGGACCTCAGACCAAAACACAATTGATCGAGGCTGCCCCATCTCTCCTGGGATTTTTATAAAGGGCCCCTCAAGTACCAAATTCCTGTAAAACACAGGGATAATAATTAGAAGCCTGGACAGTTCCATAAAGAAGGAGAGGGAGGACAGGGTGTTTTCAGCAGTATTGCTCTCACTTATTCCATGTGGATTATTATACAGACCCTGAGATTTCTGCCTGCCTTCCACTTTTCAGACCATTCACGAATGGACCAGCTATTCTAGCAAAGGTTACATTAATAAATGCAGTTGAAATTTTTAAAAATAAGTAAATTGGATCATTTTAGGCTTGCTTTTAGCTGTAGTGAATAGTTTTGGAGGTAATGGTTGAAGTTATTTAGCAAATATTTATTGAAACCTACAATTTAAAAGGCCCAGGTCTGGGCCAGGTACAGTGGCTCACATCTAAAATCCCAGCACTTTGGGAGGCCGAGGTGGGCGGATCACTTGAGGCCAGGAGTTGGAGACCAGCCTAGCCAACATGGTGAAAACCAGTCTCCGCTAAAAATAACAAAAGTTAGCTGAGCCTGATGGTGAGTGTCTGTAATCCCAGCTACATGGGAGGCTGAGGCATGAGAATCGCTTGAACCCTGGAGGCAGAGGTTGCAGTGAGCCAAGATCCTGCCACTGCATTCCATCCTGGGTGACAGACTCTGTCTCAAAAAAAAAAAAAAAAAGGTCCAGGGGGCATAAGAAAGAAGGACAGATAAGAATTCCCTGCTCTCTGGGAGCTTATAGTGTGATGGGGAGAGACAGGAAGTTAATGCATTAATAACTGGACAGTGATGATAAATATTCATTAAAATGAGTTTTGAGTGAAATTATGAGTTTATTAGCATGCTACCTTTTTTTTTTTTTTTTTTTTTGAGATGGAGTCTCACTCCGTCGCCCAGGCTGGAGTGCAGTGGCACAATCTCAGCTCACTTTAGCTTCTGCCTACTGGGTTCAAACGATTCTCCTGCCTCAGCCTCCTGAGTAGCTGGGATTACAGGTGTGTACCACCAGGCTGGTTTAGTTTTTGTATTTTTAGTAGAGATGGGGTTTCGCCAAGTTGGCCAGGCTGGTCTCGAACTCCTGACCTCAGGTAATCTGCCCACCTCGACCTCCCAGAGAGCTGGGACTACAGGCATGAGCCACCGCGCCTGGCCAGCATGCTACTTTTTCTTTGAAAGAAAAGTACATGAATCAGATGCTAAGTTGCTGAGTTTTGTTTTCAGATCAAATTTGAATTAACCAATCCTCTGTAATTTTTTTTTTTTTTTTTTTTTTGAGGCAGATTCTCACTCTGTCACCCAGGCTGGAGTGCAGTGGCTTAATCTCGGCTCATTGCAACTTCCATCTCTCATGCCTCAGACTTTTGAGTAGCTGGGATTACAGGTGCCTGCCACCATGCGGGGCTAATTTTTGTATTTTTAGTAGGGGCGAGGTTTCGCTGTGTTGGCCAGGATGGTCTGGAACTCCTGGCTTCAACCGATCTGCCTATCTCACTTCCCAAAGTGGTGAGATTACAGGCGTGAGCCACAGTGCCTGGCCCTATTCTCTATAATTTAAATCCTGTGTTAAGGCCGGGCGCGGTGGCTCACGCATGTTATCCCAGCACTTTGGGAGGCCGAAGAGGACAGATCACCTGAGGTCAGGAGCTTGAGTCCAGCCTGGCCAATGTGGTGAAATCCCATCTGTACTAAAAATACAAAAATTAGCCGGGTGTGGTAGCAGGTGCCTGTAATCCCAACTACTCAGGAGGCTGAGGCCGGAGAATTGCTTGAACCCAGGAGGCTGAGGTTGCAGTGAGCCGAGATTGCTCCATTGCACTCCAGCTTGGGCAACAGAGCGAGACTCCATCTCAAAAATAACTGCATACATACATACATACATACATACATACATCCTGGGTTGGGTTCACAGACACGTAACAGAGACCTTAGGTCTGGCCGATCTTGTTTCTGTTAGGAGGCCTTAGGCTTATCCCTCTGGTGGCTTTTATCCTAGATTTCTTCATTTGTTACATGAGGGAGTTGGACTGAATCTGTGGTTTCAAATTCTGCGCTTAGAAGCTCTGAGAAACACTTTGGAATCAAGATAGAGGAACTGGTGAGACCCTAGGATGCCCATTCAGCCTCAGCCAGGGCAGGTCTGCTGTTGTCTGCTGTTTGGGATTCCACTGCACTCCAGAAAGGATTCTACTGTTGACAGCAATTTGGACGTCATTGTATTGTGTTTTTTTTGTTTTGAAGCAGAGTCTTGCTCTGTCACCCAGGCTGGAGTGCAATGCCGCGGTCTCGGCTCACTGCAACCTCCATCTCCCAGGTTTAGGCGATTCTCCTGCCTCAGGCTCTCGAGTACTGGGACTACAAGTGCCCGCCACCATTCCTGGCTAATTTTTGTGTTTTTAGTACAGACGGGGTTTTGCCATCCACCACCACTCCCGGCTAATTTTTTTATTTTTAGTAGAGATAGGGTTTTGCCATGTTGACCAGGCTGGTTTCAAACTCTTGGCCTCAAATGATCCACCCACCTCAGCCTCCCAAAGTGTTGGGATTATAGGTGTGAGCCCCTGTGCCTGGCCGGCCACTGTATTGTTAATAGGAAGCTACCACATTGTTTGTGGGACGATGCCATAAGTAAAGTTTTAAAGTGATAGACCAAGAGAAACGTACAAAACAGAATAGATGATGGATTAAGCGAATACATAAAAATGTGTAAGTTAATGAGTAAAATACCCAGAAGAAAAACGGGTGGAGTGTATGAAATGGCAACTCCCAGAAGAAAAAGTGCAAACGGCAAAAAAAAAAAAAAGAAAAAGAAAAAAATGCTTGAGCTGTTAGGTAATCAGAGAAATGCCAATCAAAGCAGTGGGATTTTTTTTTTTTAATACTACTCTTTACTATCCAGTTTAGACAATGTTAGAATTAAGGTTAGGCTTAGGTAAAAAATTAAGAATGATAGAAGCAAGCAGGGTAGAGTTCGAGTCTTTGTATACTGTCAGAGAGAGACACGTCACAGGTATTTTGTCATCTGTTAAAATTGTACATATTCTTTGACCCAGAAATTGTACTTCTAGAATTGTGTTCTAAAGAAATACTTGCATCCGAACACATATTCACTCCAGAAGTGTTTGAAATGGGGACAAATGAAAACTAAACATTTATCAAAAGAATGAATAAAATATGTAAGTCCACATTACAGAATACTATGTGGCAATTTCAAAGAAGGAAGTGCATTTTTTTATATGGATGTAATGATCTCTAAAACATCTCTCCCTAATCAGCCACAAATGTAAAAAAAGAAAAATAATAAAACATATCACTAAGGAAAGAGAAGCATAGTATAGCATAAGTACACTATGTAGCCATGAAGTCAAGTGACGATTTTTTTTCTATACGAATATAGCATTAGATAAATGCTGTGTCCAGAAGGTTGACGTGAAAACCAGAAAACAGCAACTATCTTGGGAAAAGAGAGTAGAATTAGGAGGAGATTAAGCATTATCCGTATAGTTTGGTTTTGATTTTTTTGTTTGTTGTTTTTGAGTTAGTTTTTGTTTTTTTTGTTTTTTTTTCAATTTCTCTTTTTCTCCAGGCTGGAGTGCAGTGGCTCACTGCAGCCTCTGCCTCCTGGGTTCAAGTGATTCTCCTGCATCAGCCTCCCAAGTAGCTGGGATTACAGGCACCCACCACCACACCTGGCTAATTTTGTATTTTTAGTAGAGACGGGGTTTCACCATGTTGGCCAGGCTGGTCTGTAACTCCTGACCTTAGGTGATCCGCCCGTCTTGGCCTCCCAAAGTGCTGAGGTTACAGGCGTGAGCCACTGTGCCCAGCCATTGTCTATACAGTTTGAATAACACACTGAAGAAACAGATGAGTGCATATCTTCCACAATTAACAATGCATTTGTTTAGAGCATGTTGCTGCATTGGGTGAACTCTCAGGCTGGTAGCGACTCCAAGCTTTGGTTGAGTTTGCTAGTGCCAAGTTGTTTATGTGCCTCCCCTTGGCCCCTTCCTTCCCTGCCACTCCTTCTTCCTCCCAGCTTGCTGAGCTTGCTGCCCGGACTCCCTTCCTCTCTCCTCTCTGCTGAGGTTCTGCCCGCTGGAGAAATTCCTCCCTTTGCCCCTCCACCCTTCTGAGAACTGTGGGTTGGCAGGGGACCAGGAAACTCCCTGACGGAAACTGCTTTTGTGAAGGATGCTGAGATGTGTGGGCCCTCAGCCACAGCCCGGGGTGGAATTGCGGTCTTATGGGAGGACCCAGTGACTGTTACAGGTCTGTTACAGTGACTGTTACAGGTAGAGCCCAGAGGCACTTCTGCATCAGGTAGATTCTGCACTTGTCTCTGTCTCTTTTTTTTTTTTTTTTTTTTTTGAGACGGAGTCTTGCTCTGTCGCTCAGGCTGGAGTGCAGTGGTGCGATCTCGGCTCATGCAAACTCCGCCTCCCGGGTTCACGCCATTCTCCTTCCTCAGCCTCCCGAGTAGCTGGCACTACAGGCGCCTGCCACCACACCCAGCTATTTTTTTGTATTTTTAGTAGAGATGGGGTTTCACTGTGTTAGCCAGGATGGTCTTGATCTCCTGACCTTGTGATCCTCCCGCCTCGGCCTCCCTAAGTGCTGGGATTATAGGCGTGAGCTACCATGCCCAGCCAAGACCGAGTCTTATTCTGTCGCCCAGGGTGGAATATGGTGGCAGGATCTTGGCTCACTAACCTCTGCCTCCTGGGTTCATGCCTCAGCCTCCTGAGTAGCTGGGATTACAGGCACCCGCTACCACGCCTGGCTAATTTTTTGTATTTTTAGTAGAGACGGGGTTTCACCATGTTGACCAGGCTGGTCTTAAACTCCTGACCTCAGGTGATCCGCCTGCCTCGGCCTCCTGAAGTGCTGGAATTGTAGGCGTGAGCCACCACGCCTGGTCTCTGTACTTATCTCTTGAATGCCGCCTGGGTGCAAGAACCAGTGCCAGGCTGTGCCATGCATAGTTGGACTGGCCTGTTCCTTCTGTGCTTGCTTGCTTGATGTTTGCTATGGGCTGGGCTCATTCTTACTGTGGATTTCTGTATGTTGACCAGTTCAATGAGTTCTGAAAATCCTACAACGTAGCGGATATTTTTAAGTACACACTTGGTAGGCTCTAGGGGAAAAACAGATTTTACACACGCACACACAAACACATACACACACAAAATCGATATGTAGTGTGAATGGAGAGGCAGTGACAGAGTGGGAATTGTGTTAGGAAAGTGACTCTTGCTTCAGAAATGCTTGGAGCACTTTTGGTGTCCTGGGTCGCCCTCTCTGGAAGGACTTTGGGTGTCAGTGGAGAGACCACATTCGGAGCCTGAGAGCGGTGTGCACTTTCATCCACAGGCTTAATTTTGTTTCATTTTGCTTTTTGAGATGGAGAAAGCAGTGTTGAGGATGGAGGAGGGCTAGGAGGTTGGCAGCTTTTCCAATAGGAACCATTTTTACAGCAGAGAAGTGCCATTCCTGAGATCTGCAGAGTCTGCTTCTCTCCTCTCACTGTCCTGATTATCAATTGTCCGTTGTTCTGTTGGAACAATGGGGCTGATTTTTCCGTAGGAATCTGACAAAATTTCGCATAGCTGTACAGAGAACTGTCAGTTAGGGGGACAGTGTCAAGAATGACACAGGCCCAAATGCTGAGGGTTGCCTGTGCATGCCCTGTGTCTCAAAACTGTCCTACGCTTTGCTTTCAGTCATCAGTTTTATGTGCGGGGGAGTGGGGGAACAGCACTTTTTCTAAAGGAAAAATAAAATGGATTGGTCTATGGGGGGACAGTTACACATAGCTTTGAAAGGCTGCTTAGCTGAAGAGTGGCGAGAGTCGGGGAGGGAGTGGGAGTTGTTCAGCATTGTTAACTTCCAACACACGATGGGCGTTTGGGCACATCAGAGGGATACAACCCTATTTTTCGAGCCTGGGTTCCAGGGGTGCAGCTGTTTTGGGCCATTTACAGCAGTGGAATTTGGATGGCGCAGATATTGCCCAGAGAAGCTTTGCCTGCCTGCCTGCCTTCCTTCCTTGTTTTGTTTCCTTTTCTTTTTCTTTTTTATTGTCTCTTCTTTCCTCTTTTCTTCTCTTCTCTCTTCTCTTTCCTTCCTTCCTTCCCTTCCTTCCCTCCCTCTGTCACCCAGGCTGGAGTGCAGTGCTATGATCTCAGCTCACTGCAACTTCCGCCTACCGGGTTCAAGTAATTCTCCTGCCGCAGCCTCCTGAGTAGCTGGGATTACAGGCGTGCCGCCATGCTTGGCTTAATTTTTGTATTTGTAGTAGAGATGGGGTTTCACCATGTTGGCCAGGCTGGTCTCAAACTCCTGACCTCAGGTGATCTGCCTGCCTCCGCCTCCCAAAGTGCTGGGATTACAGGTGTGAGCCACTGCACCCGGCCCCACTGAAGCTTTTCTAAAAAGGAAATGGGATTGGATTGGTCAGGGCTATGTACTCCGATTTGTGAGGCAGTGGTGTCTTTGTAGGCTTGGCTGTTAATGAGGTGGTTTATACTCTACAAGGCATGTGAAATTATTTGAGGGAGAGAGGAGAATGTGTTTTTCTAACCCTTACTGTGTCCTAAACACAGAGGGTAATCAATAACCAACTGTTGAGGATGTAGTTTTTCTTAACACTAAATCATTCCCTGAGAGAAGTCTGTAAGCTTGACTGATTTTAACTGCCTGTGAGTTGGAAATCTTTGATAAATGCTCTGAGGGATAGGAAGTCAGTCTGGGATGATACAGGGCGTGGGATCTCACCATCGGGAGAGTGGTCCCATTCGATAATGGGAAAAACTCATGTTGGATGGAATGGAAATGTTCCCAGTCAAAATACCCTCATGCCCAGAGCCAGGAGAAACCTTAGACCAACCTCCGTCGGCTTCAGTTTCTCCTTCCTCAGTTTCTTGATGCTCCTCCCTGAGCCCCCTCCCCTATCACGTATGTTTTGCGGGTTGTTCTGTTGTTTGTCTTTGAAAAGATTGATTTATACATTTGTACAGAAAATCCCAGAGCCTTTTCCTCTTAATGCTATAAAGTTGCTATTTAATGAGGCGTTTGGAAGGCCACCCAGCCACTTGAAATCTGAAGTGTCACGCTGAGGGATTGTTACCAAGAAGTATTTACATTGGAGCCGTGGTTTTCGCTCTCTTTTGGCAATTGATTAATTTAGTGCGAGAGCCAATAAATCCTTGGACAGATGAGGAACAGATTGGAGGGGAGGAGCTTCTGTTTCGGCCTTTTCTTTTGGAATGCTTTTAACACTTGGCCGGGGGAGGACTGTGTCCTTTTGTTTTGTTAAATAGTTCAAGTTGGCCATTTTCTGGTGCTGTTCAGAAAGGCCTGTCAGGCCAACAGGAGGGAAGTGATTGGTTGTCCTGGACCCTGGCTTTGCACAGACCTCACACTCCTGTTGAGAAAATGTTTGAAATGCATTCTCTTAAAAGTAGGACTGTGTAAATAATAGATTAGGTCTGAAAGGGCCATCTGAGTATAAAGGCAGTGGGAGCCAAGGGGGAAAAGCCCTTTACTCGCCAACACTTGCTTTAAGTGTCATCTTTCTAGAATTTGAAAGAGGGCCTGGTGGTGGCCTTACTGTGTCCGAGTAAGGGACTCCTCTTCTTGGAGGCATTAAGACACACGGGGGCCGGGTGCAGTGGCTCACGCTTGTAATCCCAATACTTCTGGGAGGCTGAGGTGGGCAGATCTTTTGAGGTCAGGAGTTCGAGACCAGCTTGGCCAACATGGTGAAACCCCCGTCTCTACTAAATATACAAAAATTAGCCGGGTGTGGTAGTGCACACCTTGTTGAGGCAGGAGAATTGCTTGAACCCGGGGTGGGGGGTGTGGGCAGAGGTTGCAGTGAGCCCAGATAGTGTCACTGCACTCCAGCCTGGGCGACAGAGTGAGACACTGTCCCCCCTCCAAAAGCAAAAACAAACACCCCCCCACCCCCACCAAAACAAACAAACAAAACAAACCGTAAGAAACATTGCCCTCCTGAGCATTGACAAGGCTGGGTTGTTCTTGTGATTTTTTTTTTTTTTGTGGAGAGAAATCCAAGAGAAGCTGTGGAGCAGCACTGTCCAATCAAACTTAATGGGGGATGGCAGTGTTCTTTCTGTGAGGTGGCCAATACGGCAGCCACTAGCCACGTGCGAAATGTGACGCACATGACCCAAGAATTGAATTTTTCATTTTAATTAGGTTTAAATAGCAGCATGTGGCGAGTGTGTATGGTATTGGACAGCGCAGTTCTGTGGTGGCTTTTTAATACTTCTGCAAAATAACTCTGTTAACCCCCTTTGATTTTCACAGCCTGCTCACAAGGGACAGAGGTTTGGTAGAGGGTCGATTCCCGGTAGGGAAAAATGAAGAAACCAAATGAATGGTTCAGATCGTGGACTAATAAAAACAGCCGAGCCGGGCCTAGAGCCAGGGCCCCTTCTTCCCTGACTCTCACCCCTTCCAGCCCCTCAGAACCCAGCTTTAGATGTTAATTGCTAGTACTACTTAGCAGGGGACCCCAACCACAAAGGGAAGGCTGGCTTAACATCTGGAATCTTGGCTGTGGGCTGTGTATTTAATCTTCTCCTTTTAAATCAAACAGGCTTAATGAGTGGCGAGAGTTGGGAAGTCCCTGTGGGCCCCTAAATCCAAGGAGGAGTTTCTCTGGAACCAGAGGAAACAGGCCAGACAGGTGGAGTAACAGTAACTCCCCTCCCTCTTGGCCGCCTTTGCATGGCCCTGTCTGTGGCAATTAGAAGCAGAGAAGGACCTGTGGAGACTTGTGGTCCTAGTCTATCCTTCATACGCTGTAAAAAGGCCAGACCCCAGGACAAATGGCATCCACTTGGATAATTCCGATGCTGTCAGTGCGTCTGGCAACCGTATTAACACGCCCTTGCCACACCATATCAACCAGAACCCTGAGCTGAGTGCCTTAATTGGCTCCAGCTCCATCCTCACCTTCTCATTCTCGCTGCTTCCTCTCATCCTGGAGGATTGTAAGCAAAGCTCAGGGGTTTTTCCTTTTTTTTTTTTTTTTTTTTTTATTGAGACGGAGTCTCCCTCTGTGGCCCAGGCTGGAGTGCAATGGCGCGATCTCGGCTCACTGCCATCTCAGCCTCCTGGATTCAAGTGATTTCTCCTGCCTCAGCCTCCTGAGTAGCTGGGACTATAGACATGTGCCACCATGCCCGGCTAATTTTTGTAGTTTTATTTTTATTTACTTTTTGAGACAAAGTTTCGTTCTTGTTGCCCAGGCTGGAATGCAGTGGCATGGTCTCGGCTCACCGCAACTTCGCCTCCCAGGTTCAAGCGATTCTCCTCCCTCAGCCTCCCTTACAGCTGGGATTATAGGCATGTGCCACCACGCCCAGCTAATTTTGTATTTTTAGTAGAGACGAGGTTTCTCCATGTTGGTCAGGCTGATCTCGAACTCCTGATCTCAGGTGATCCGCCCGCCTCTGCCTCCCAAAGTGTTGGGATTACAGGCATGAGCCACCATGCCTGGCCAGTTTTTCCATTTCTAAGGGCACTGAAGTAGTGGTGGCATTGTGGGCAGGGTACTGAGCCACCGAGGCAGGGAGGTCCAGGGTGGAATGGTGAATGCTCACCAATGCTGTCAATCCCAGCAGAGCTTTCCCCACTGCTCCCAATACATTTTAGCCATTGCCAGCCTCACCCTGTGCCCAGATCGTGCCAGTGTGCTCAGTGGAGCCAAGTAGAGTGAAGACTGATACTGTTACCAAAGGGTTAATGAGATAATTAGGAAATCTGCTGTCACAAATCCAAGCTACCTCTACCAGTCATGCCTCTTTTTTTTTTTTTTTTTTTGGGGGGACAGGGTCTCACCCTGTTGCCCAGGCTGGACTGCAGTAGTGCAATCATAGCTCACTGCAGCTTCAACCTCCCAGGCTCTGACAATCCTTCTGCCTCAGCCTCCTGAGTAGCTGTGACCACAGGTGTGCACCACCATGCCTGGCTAATTTTTTTTATTTTTTGTAGAGATGTCTCATAATGTTGCCCAGGCTGGCCTTGAACTCCTGGGGTTCAAGCATTTCTCCCGCCTCGGCCTCCCAAAGTGCTGGGATTACAGGCATGAGACACTGTGCCTGGCCCCAAACTCTTAACAAAACTAATTTCTGGATTACCTTCTCCTCAAGGTCTATCTACCCAGCTCCCTAATGTACCTATTGCTCTGCTGACCAGCAATAACCACAGCAGGTCAAAGGACATGATCTTAAAAATAAGACTCATAAACCAAGAGCGAGATTTATTTACTGTTTACTGACAGGGTGATCATAGGATTTATTGCACACACAGGGCACTTCTGAGAGTGAAGGAGAGCACTGATAATTAGGCTGGAATAACCAGTTTAAACCAGGATGATCCAAGAACACAGGGTAGGTTGGGCATCTACTGTGTGCCAGGCTGTGCCTGAGTTTGGGGTACACAGGTGTAGTGGGCCTAGTTTCTTCTGTGGCGGGGGTGGTGTAGGGGAGTCTTGCCCTGTCACCCAGGCTGGAGTGCAGTGGCGAGACCACAGCTCACTGCAGCCTCGACATCCCGGACAAGTGATCCTCCCACCTCATCCTCCCGAGTAGCTAGGTCAACAGGTGTGCACCACCACACCCGGCTAATTTTTTGTATTGTGGTGGGGGGGGGGGTCTCACTATGTTGCTAAGGCTGGTTTTGAACTTCTGGGCTCCAGCAGTCCTCCTGCCTCAGCCTCCTAAAGTGCTGGGATTACAGGTGTGTGCCACTGTGCCCAGCTGGGCCTAGTTTCTTATGGAGCTCACAGCCTGACGGTGGAGACAGGTGTGTAGACACACGCAGTGCTACAGCATGGGTGCTGAAACAGGTGTGAACAAAGTGTGGCGTGGGAGGAGCAATGGAGAGGGCAAGGGAGGGTTTTCCTAGAGGGAAGCAGACAAAAACTAAGCTTTTTCCTGTCTTGGCTTATTTCTCCAAGAAAGAATTTTTTTTGGATAATCTTGAAACTATTAAACTTGTACCCACTGACCAGGACCTTTCGCCCTTGCCCTTGTGAGGGTTGTTTGTGTAGGCCTTGGCAGAGTCACATCTTGGTGAAGACCATAGATAGCAGCAGTCCTTGAGACCATCCTGTCCCCACGTTACTGCTTAGCCTGCCATTGATTGTGGTTTGCATTTAAAAACAAAAACCTGGCTGGGCGCGGTGGCTCGTGCCTGTAATCTCAGCACTTTGGGAGACCAAGGTGGGCGGATTGCTTGACCCCAGGAGTTCAAGGCCAGCCTGGGCAACATGGTGAAACCCCGTCTCTACAAAAAACAAAAATTAGCCACACGTGGTGGTCCACACTTGTAGTCCCAGCTACTCAGGAGGGCTGAGGCACGAGAATCACTTGAACCTGGGAGGCAGAGGTTACAGTGAGCTGAGATTGCATCACTGCACTCCAGCCTGGGTGACAGAGCGAGACTCTGTCTCAAAACAAACAAAAAGACAAAAAAACAGGTGGATAATGAATTTCCATGAGTATAGAGAGATTTTCCAGTGGAACAAATGTAGCGATCAGCTATGTCTAAGTCTGTCTTAAAGTATAAATCACCTTGTGTAGGGTCTTATTCTATTCTTCTTATACTGGGGACTGTTTAGTTTCTCAGCAGGGATTGTGTGTGTATGTGTCTGTGTGCTACAGTTACTAAAAATTTCAGACTAGTTAGAAAAAATTGGCTTAGACATTTGTTCGCATGAAGTTGTACAGAAATTCCTGGGTTTAGTCTGATAATCAGCACATTTATTTATTTATTTATTTATTTATTTATTTATTTATTTATTTATTTATTTTGAGATGGAGTTTCGCTCTTGTAGCCCAGGCTGGAGTGCAATGGTGCAATCTTGGCTCACTGCAACCTCCACCTCCCGGGTTCAAGCGATTCTCCTGCCTCACCTTCCCGAGTAGCTGGGATTACAGGCATGCGCCACCACGCCCAGCTTTTTTTTTTTTTTTGGATTTTTATTAGAGACAGGGTTTCACCATGTTGGCTAGGCTGGTCTTGAACTCCTGACCACAGGTGATCCACTCATCTCAGCCTCCCAAAGTGCTGGGGTTACAGACATGAGCCACCGTGCTCGGCCAGCACATTGCATTTTAAGGGTGCTCTATATTAGTGGAATTTGCACTGAAGTTTTGACCAAAAGACGTTTAGTCTTCAGCCTTTCATTCCCCTAAGCTCTGGCCACAGCTGCAGCTGCAGCTGCATCTGGCGTACTCTTGAATGGACTGGAAGCCTGGCACGGTGGGGTGTAGGATTTCAACAGTGGTCTCAGTCCAGATTTTCCTGCTGTGGGCTGAGTGACATCAAGGAGATAGGGCCGTTCTTGATGTTTTTTCCCTTCCAGCTTTTATGTATTGCACTAATTTAAGATCAGAATTACTTTAAAAAAATAATCTTTAAAGGGAAAATTCTCTTCAATCCCACCACTCAGTACATATCAAGTATATTTTGCTTTTCCAAGCGCTTCCAGACCCCTGTCTGCATGTACACTTATAACATGGTTATAATTAGCGTGTGTCCCGACTTCATTTTATTCTGGTTTTTCTATAGTCTAAAATTAAGTTTGGGGTGAGCTGGTGTGACCTGAAGGGTTGAAAGATAATGTCGTAAGTATGGCTGTATCCTCAGCCCAATGCTGCATGAGGGAAATGCCCCAGAAGGGGAACCAAAGGGTTGTTCAAGTGCCAGACAGTTATTCTGGAGTTCGTTACCCCTCATTTTCTCAATCTTGTCCCAGTCTTGCTCTCCCTTCCCTTTCCCTTCCCTTCCCTTCCCTTGATGGAGTCTCACCCCATGGCCCAGGCTGGAGTGCCATAGCATGATCTCGGCTCACCGCAACCTCCGCCTCCCGGGTTCAACTGATTGTTCTGCCTCAGCCTCCCAAGTAGCTGGGATTGCAGGCATCCGCCACCACGCCCACCTAATTTTTGTATTTTTAGTAGAGATGGGATTTCACCATGTTGGCCAGGCTGGTCTCAAACTCCTAACCTCGTGATCTGCCCTCCTCGGCCTCCCAAAGTGCTAGGATTACAGGCGTGAGCCACCGTGCCTGGCCACCCTTTCTTTCTTTTGCCAAGTGCAATGGACTGAATGTTTTTGTCCCCCTACAGTCCATTTGTTGAAATCCTAACCCTGAAGGTTGAGGGTA
Organism: Gorilla gorilla gorilla; assembly: GCF_029281585.2. Lineage (NCBI taxonomy): Eukaryota > Metazoa > Chordata > Mammalia > Primates > Hominidae > Gorilla > Gorilla gorilla. Next base: position 77,502,072 of record NC_073243.2, read on the forward strand.
TCAGGAGGTGGGGCTTTTTGGAGGCACTTAGGTTGGAGGGTAGAGCTCTCATGAATGGGATGAGTGCCATTATGAATGAGGCCTGAGAAAGACTCCTTATCTCCTCTGTCATGTGAGGACACAGCTGGAAGACAGCCATTTATGAATGACCTCTCACCAGGTACTGCCAGTACCTTGATCTTGGCCTTCCTGGCCCCAGAACTGTGAGAAATACATTTCTACTGTTCATAAGCTACCCAGCCTATGATATTTTGTGATAGCAGCCCAGATGGAAGAAGATACCAAGATACTTTTAGCTCACTGACATGTCTTCTGTTGGGATTTGTCAGAAAGAGGATCTTCTCATTTGGCTGAGCTGATAGAGTGACTTTAAATTCTGCCCAGAGCCTTACATGAACATATTGTAAATCCCCTTCCTCGTTTTTTCACTCAGCCACAAAATACACATACCTCCCTCATGAAGGCGCCTCTACCTTTTCCCTTCCTCACTCTGTCTGCTCCCACCCCTTCCAAAAGACAGTGTTATTATGTTGATGCCTGAGCAGTGTAGCCTTTTCCCCACCCTGCCTCTGTCCTTTCTTCGTGGCTGTAGATAATAGGTGCCATGTTTCAGCCTCTGTTGGGGAACTGGCTTTACTAAGCTCCAGCGATGTGCCAGGGCTTTTTCATACATTCTCACCGTAACCCCCCCAGCCACACTATGCAATAGCGATTTGTTCCACTTTGCCCATGTGGAGGCTGCAGGTTGGAATTTAAGAATTGTGCCCAAGGACACAGACTCGGGAACAGTAGGATCCAGAGCTGGCTGACTTCAGATCCTGGCATTCTCCGTTGGACCATGCTTGCACGTGACCCTCTCTGACACCTCCCAGGTATTGTGATGGAAAGGTAAAAAATAAATACACTACTCTAGGCATATAACCGTGAGGTGGGGTAGAGACTTGAGAGTCCATGTCAGCTGGTTTCTTGGGGGTAACTGCTGGCAGAGTTAGCTCCTCCTAGGTGACTTTATTGCCTCATCAGATTCCTGTTTGATACTCTCGTGTGTGTGTGTGTGTGTGTGTGTGTGTGTAGGAAATATCCACCTACCTAGGGTCACAGTTTAGTGCCTAGGTCTTGGGCTCCCCCACGTCAGCAATGTTTTAAACCTTGGACTTTACCCAGCTCCTTTCCCCAGGTAGAATTCATCCGCTCAGAAAAAGTTTAGTGAACTGCTGCTATGTGCCAAACCCTGTGCTAAGGGCTGGATATTAAATCCAGAGAGACTGTTAAACAGGTTAAAGTTCTGTTTCTCAAACAAGAGTTTCTGAGTCTTTAGAGATACATACGAATTTTTAAAATTGTGTTTGTGAACAATAATCTTATTTTACTGGCTGAGTGCGGTGGCTCATGGCTGTAATCACAGCACTTCACCAGAGGCCAAGGTGGGCATATTGCTTGAGTTCAGGAGTTCGAGACCAGCTCTGGCAACATAGCGAGACCCAGTCTCTACAAAAAAATTTAAAAATTAGCCAGGCATGGTGGCATGCACCTGTGGTTCCAGCTACTTGGGAGGCTGAGGTGGGAGGATTGCTTGAGCCTGGGAGGTCAAGGCTGCAGTGAGCCATGATTGTGCCATTGCACTCCAGCCTAGGTGACAGACTCTGTCTCAAAAACCAGTTACAAAGAAAACTTCTTTTATAGCAATACTTTACAGCTGAAAGAGCAATAAAATCATTTTATTTTCTTAAATGTTACTCAAATGAGATCTCTGGATGTAGGGTGGGGATCTGGTGAGTTTTTTTTTTTTTCTTTAAAATGTGTCTATACATCACTCGTGAAAAATAAAAGGTTAAACTATTTTTTTCCTGCTGCAGAAACATATTTATATTTAAAAATACTTTTTGAATTAGCACCTAAATCAGTGAACTAACTCAAATCTTGAAATTTAGGGCACCAGGAGTATGTCAGGCTGATGGGGAAGATATTCCTGAGAAAGTAAACCTCGAGTATCTCTTACCACAGTGTGAAAATTGTGTTCTGCTCCTAGAGTCTGTGGACAGCCTGGACTGGTTTTCATCTTCTCTGTGGAACTTAACTAGCCAGCCAGTATGATCCCTTTGTCCTCTCAGCCCTCAGAGTGTTGTACACACCTCTGTTATTCCCTGTGTTGTCTGATGTTCAAATATAAGTCGCAAGTGATGTGTGTTCGGAAGAATCACTGGCCGAAGTTGCACTTGAGATCCCAGTTGTCACTGGAGTTGAATCTCTCTGTCCCCCAGCATCACTGAGTGCTTCCTATTGATGTGAAAATATTCTCTTTTTCTGGGGATAGGGCAGAAAAAGAAGTAGCATGCAGAAAGTTTCCAACAACCAACAAATCAGTCTAGTTAAGTACAGAAGAGACGCATATGAAACATGAAACATGCAGATGATATAAGGTCTCATTTTGCTTGACTGTTGGCTTTTTTTTTTTTGAGACGGAGTCTCGCTCTGTTGTCCAGGCTGGGGTGCAGTGGCGAAATCTCAGCTCACTGCAACCTCTACCTCCCAGGTTCAAGCAATTCTCCTGCCTCAGCCTCCTGAGTAGCTGGGATTACAGGTGCCTGCCACCACATCTGGCTAATTTTTTTGTATTTTTATTTTTCAGCCGGGTTTCACCATGTTGGCCAGCCTGGTCTCAAACTCCTGACCTCAGGTGATCTGCCCACCTTGGCCTCCCAAAGTGCTGGGATTACAGGCATGAGCCAACCGCACCCAGCCAGTTTTGTGTATCTTTCCTCTCCCCCTCTAGAGGGTGGACACTCATCATTTGTCTCCTCCCTGGAGCCAACTATATTACAGGCATTTTGTTTAGTGATGAACTCATATGAATTATACCAAAAGTACAGAGTATGGTCGGATCCAGAGCTGGCTTGCTTCAAATCTGTTAGACCATTCTTGCCTCTGTAGGATTATCTGCTTCTACCAGTTTATCAGGTAACTGCACATAATAAATGGCCAGTGATAAAAGTGGATATACAGCTGTAAAGCTAGGCTTCAGGACAGTAGGAAGGAGCACCGGTAGATTAGGCTCCTTCAGCCAGGTGCCAGGGAGGGACAAAGGACAAGAGATGGCTTAAATAAAATGCTGACACACCCAGGGTACTCCTGTTGAAGCTGTTGAGTGAAAGTGAGTGCTTCAGGGATTTGGTGCAGAACGCTTTTCTGACAGCTGCTCTACTGCCTTTTCCTGTGAAGGCAGCTTCCCACCTTCCCCCCCGATTGTCTGTAAGCTCTGGACTTGGCTGTCCTTAGAGGCGCAGTACCACTGGTGTGCGTTGTTTGGTGTGAACTGTGCTCCCCTGTCACATGGCAAAGTGATGCTTGCACATAGTGTGTGGATGCCGAGAGCTTCCTGAGCCAACCCTTTTCCAGCCAAACCTTTCCTAGCTCTGGGGGGCAGTTTCCTTCAAATGTGTGGGAACTCACTAGACAGGTCATCCAGGATGGCTTTGGGATCCTTCTTAAGGATAGGTGGAGCCTCTCTTCTTCTTTTTTTTTGTTTTTTTGTTTTTTTTCTTTGTTTGTTTGAGATGGAGTCTCGCTCCGTCGCCCAGGCTGGAGTGCAGTGGCGATCTTGGCTCACTGCAAGCTCCACCTCCTGGGTACACGCCATTCTCCTGCCTCAGCCTCCCAAGTAGCTGGGACTACAGGCGCCCGCCACCACCCCCAGCTATTTTTTTTTTGTATTTTAGTAGAGATGGGGTTTCATCATGTTAGCCAGGATGGTCTCAATCTCCTGACCTCATGATCTGCCTGCCTCGGCCTCCCAAAGTGCTGGGATTACAGGTGTGAACCACTGCGCCTGGCCTCTTTGTTTGTTTGTTTGTTTGTTTTGAGATGGAGTTTTGCTTTGTCGCCCAGGCTGGAGTGCAGTGGCATGATCCTGGCATGATCACAGCAACATCCGCCTCCTGGGTTCAAGTGATTCTCCTACCTCAGCCTCCCACATAGCTGGGATTACAGGCACGTGTTACCATGCCCAGCTAGTTTTTTTGTATTTTTAGTAGAGATGGAGTTTCACCATGTTGACCAGGCTGGTGTCGAACTCCTGACCTCGAGTGATCCGCCCACCTCATCCTCCCAAACTGCTGGGATTACAGGCATGAGCCACTGCACCTGGCTGGAGCCTCTCTTTTCACAAGGGAAAGCTCTGGACTTCTAGCATTGTCCTGGAAGGTGAGCTTCCTGCTGACAGTACAGTCTCAGGATTGGCACCTTCTGTTTTCTGTGATTTGGCTTCAAGGATGTGGTGTCCCATCACAGCTCTACCATGTGTGTTAGCTGTGTGGCCTTGGATGAGTTACTTATTTTCACTGAATGTGTTTACTATGGTCGAATGTTTATGTGCCCCCTAATTCATATGTTGAAATCCTAACCCTCAAGGTGGTGGTATTGGGAAGTGGGGCCTTTTGGGAGGTGATTAGGTCATCAAGTCATCATCAAATTAGAGCCCTCATGAATGGGATTAGTGCCTTCATAAAAGAGGCCCAAGAGAGCTCATTTGCCCCTTCTACCATGTAAGGACGCAGTCAGAAGACACCATCTGTGAACCAGAAAGTGACTGTTGACACTCAACTCGCCGGGGCCTTGATCTTGGACTTGCCAGCCTCCAGAATAAATTTCTGTTATTTATAAGCCACCTAGTTTATAGTGTTACGGCAGCTTGAACAGACTAAGGTGGTGTTTTTCTGTCAATTGAGAAGAATAACACTCAGATTTGTTGCCGGACTAGAATGGAAGAATGCATATAGAGGCACTGACATAATGCCTGGCAGGTGGCACACAGCAAGTGACGTAGTGAACGGTGTCACCAGGATTTTGAGAATGGCAGAGGGTGAGCATTGGGGTGGATGGTGGTGTATCCTCACATGTATCCCCTCTGGTTCCTTCTCTCAGTTGGAGATTCCAGGGAGGTGTAGGTAGCGCTGTGTACCAGCTTTCCGTAGTCCTGGGGTTGTGTCAGGCAGTCAAGAAACACTTGGAAATAGATGTGATCTTGGCTGAATCTGTTAATGGATTTGCTGACTCTTACCCTTACTATATAGAAAGCCATTTACATGTTGACCAAATTGTAAAGAGCTCACTGTTGATGGCTGATGAAAGTCAGCCAGCCTTCCTTACCTGAAGGGGATAGGTGAGGGACTTCGGGCCTGGAACGAGGATCAGCTCCAGGCTGCCCGAGGCTAGGTTTTCTTAAGAAGGGAAAGGGGTCATGTCAAAGGCTCCTGCAGGATCTGGCCAGTCCTTCCTACACTCTGCTTGGGTCCTGTTGTTGAGCATCTGTCTGCCTTGACCTGAGGAAGCAAGGCCCTGCCGAGAGGCAATGAGCCTGGGGACCATAATTAGGTGATTTCATGTAAAATGCTCTTCAGTTATTTCTTGGGAGGCTGAAGATAGAAAAATATGCGAGCCTCCAGAAGTCCTGAAGCCATCTCTAGATTATCACCCCGAGGAACAGCTAGTTTTCCTTCCTTGAATTTTTGTTTATCTGTGTAATAGACTTGCTTGTTAGTTGTTGCCAGGCCCCAAGGTTTCTGTGGGTGTGTGTGATGAGGAGGAGGAAAACCCCATCGAAAATGCTTAAAGGATTTTGCTGATAAATTTTCTACTAGAAGTGAGTTTCCTAAATCTTCCCGGACAAATAATTACAACTCATTAAGAAATAACTTAATTTTTCTGGTTTTCTCTGAACACTAGTGTGTTGCCAGTTTAGAAAAGGGGAAGGGGAGTTGGAGGCAAGAGCTGACCTTTCTAAGAACTTTCTATTATACTTGCTAAGCATTTTAAATACGCATTTAGGCTAACAACTATAAAAACAGGTGACTTTGGCCGGGCATGGTGGCTCATGCCTGTAATCCCAGCACTTTGGGAGGCTGAGGCGGGCGGTTCACTTAAGGTCAGGAGTTTGAGACCAGCGTGAACAACATGGTGAAATTCCATCTCTACTAAAAATACAAAAATTAGCCAGGCGTGGTGGCATGTGCCTGTAATCCCACCTACCCAGGAGGCTGAGGCACAAGAATCGCTTAAACCTGGGAGGTGGAGGTTGCAGTGAGCCAAGATCATGCCACTGCACTCCAGCCTGGGAGACAGAGCGAGACTGTCTCAAGAAAAAAAAAAAAAAAAAAAAAAAAAAAAGAAGAAAGGTGACTTTAAGTTAGCTTTTGTGAATCTTGATTTTTGTCTGTTTCAAATTGGAGAAATGAATACTTCCCCTCAATCAATTTTCAGTACCTTTGTGAGGGGACATACACTGTTGGGGAGTCCACACACTTAACATCTGTCCTCCTAGGAGGTTTTTTTTAAAAAAACAGTTTTATTGAGATTACATTATTACACATTTCATGCATTTAAAATTTACAATAAATAGTTTTTAAGTAAATTCAAGCAGATCTGTAGACATCACATTATCTACTTTTAGAACATTTTAATCACCCCTAAAAGAAACCCTCCATCCATTAGCAGTCACTCCTCACTTCCCCTACAAACTCCTCAGCCCCTGTCAACCACTCTTCGATTTGCTATCTCTATAAATTTCCTTTTCTGGACACTTCATGTAAATGAAATCTATGTGGTCTTTTGTGACTGGCTTCTTTCACTTAGCATATTTTCAGTGTTCATACACATGTGACATCTGTCACTACTTCGTTTCTTTTTATCACCAAATGGTAGTCCAATGTTATCTGTTCACCAGGTGATCGATATTGGGGTTGTTTTCACATTTTCGCTATCGTAAATAATACTGCTACGAACATTCATGTACGAGATTTGTGTGGACATAATGTTTTCGTTTCTCTTGGGTATATACCTAAGAGTGGAATTGCTGGGTCATATGGTAATTCCATGTTTAACATTTTGAAGAACTGCTAAACTTTTCCAACGTTACTGCACAATTTTACATTCCTACCAACAATGCATGAGGGTTTCAGTTTCTGTACATCCTCACCAACACTTGTTGTTATGTCCTTTTAAAAAATTATAGCCAATCTAGTGTGTATCAAGTGGTATCTCACTGTGGTTTTGGTTTGCATTTCCCTGATGACTAATGATGTTGCACATCTTTTCCTGGGTTTGTTGTCCATTTTTGTATATCTTCTTTGGAGAAACATCTATTCAGATCTTTAGCCTGTTACTCAGTTGGATTATCTGCTTATTATTGAATTGTTAAAGGGTTTGATTTGGATACTTTTTTTTTTTTTTTTTTTTCAGACAGATTCTCATTCTGTCGCCCAGGCTGGAATGCAGGGGTGCAATTTCAGCTCACTGCAACCTCCTCCTCCCAGGTTCGAGCAATTCTCCAGCCTCAGCCTCCCGAGTAGCTGGGATTACAGGCATGCACCACCATGCCTGCTAATTTTTGTATTTTTAGTACATGGCCAACATGGTGAAACCCCGTCTCTACTAAAAAAAAATAAATAAAAAATTAGCCGGTTGCAGTGGCACGTGCCTGTAATCCCAGCTACTCGGGAGGCTGACATAGGAGAATCACTTGAACCTAGGAGGCGGAGGTTGCAGTGAGCCAGATCACGCCACTGCACTCCAGCCTGGATGACAGTGAGACTCCATCTCAAACAAACAAACAAAAACTTAAAATTTTATTAAGGGCTTTATTTCTTTGCATGTCAATTTCTCATTGTTCCAGCACCATTTATGAAAAAGATGGGAGAAATTTTCTGCAAATAATATATATGATAAGGGATTTGCATGCAGGAGGGAAAAAAAAAAGTCCTACAACTTGAAAGTAAAAATTACACTTTGGGAGGCCGAGGCGGGTGGATCACCTGAGGTCAGGAGTTCGAGACCAGCCTGACCAACATGGTGAAACCCTGTCTTTACTAAATACAAAAAATTAGTCGGGCGTGGTACTGCATGCCTGTAATCCTGTCTACTTGGGAGGCTGAGGCGGGAAAATCGCTTGAACCCAGGAGGCAGAGGTTCCAGTGAGCTGAGATCACACCACTGCACTCCAGCCTGGGCAACAAAGTGAGACTCCATCTCAAAAAAAAAAAAAATTAAAATTAAAATAAAAAAAATTATTATGTAATCTAGGGGTAGAAAGAATAGGAAAGGCCGGGCATGGTGGCTGACACCTATAATCCAAACACTTTGGGAGGCCATGGTGGGAAGATTGCTTGAGCCCAGGAGTTTGAGACCGACCTGGGCAACATAGTGAGACCCTGTCTCTACTAAAAATACCAAAAATTAGCTGGGCAGGGTGGCACATGCCTGTAGCCCCAGCTACCCAGGAAGCTGAGATGGGAGAATCACCTGAGCCTGAGAGATGATGCAGTGAGCCAAGATCACGCCACTGTACTCTAGCCTGGGCAATAAGAGTGAGACCCTGTGTCAAAAAAAAAAAAAAAAAAAAAAAGAAAAAGAAAAGCAAAAGAAAGGAAAAGTCATTGTAAATTAGTGAAAAACATTTTTTGTTTTTGTTTTTTTCTTTTTGAGACGGAATTTTGTTTTTGTTGCCCAGGCTGGAGTGTAATGGCGTGATCTCTGCTTACTGCAACCTCTGCCTCCTGGGTTCACGCAATTCTTCTGCCTCAGCCTCCCTAGTAGCTGGGATTACAGGTGCCCGCCACCATGCGCAGGAAATTTTTGTATTTTTAGTAGAGACGGGGTTTCATGGTGTTGGCCAGGCTGGTCTCTAACTCCTGACCTCAGGTGATCTGACTGTCTCAGCCTCCCAAAGTGCCAAAGTGCTGGGATTACAGGCATGAGCCATTGCACCCAGCCAGTTTTGTTTTTTTTTTTTTTTTTTTTTTAGTATTTTAAAGCAGTGTATTTCTTTCAACTGTATGTGTTTCAATTAGCCAAAATACAAACAAAACCAAACCAGCAAAATAACCAATAAGTCTTTATCATGAGATTTATTCAACATTAAGTTATGCCACTTCTTATAAGCTCAATTAATAAGAACTTACTACATCTACAAATTACAAGTTGCTGAAGGTTAACATAGTGAAATCAGCCACAAATGTTAAAAATCAAGGAAAAGTTTATTTAGTCAACAGTCATTCAATAAACAAACATGTAATGAGCACTTGCTGTGGGCGAGGCTGGTCATGGATGGAGCCAAGAAAAGAGATCTCTTATCTTCCCAGGGCCTTTTAAATGAACCAGTATTTATAAACATTCCAATACATTGCCTGAGAAAACAATTAATATTGCTATTATCATAACTTAGATGCTGAGATGTGAAAACTTGAGTCACTGGAAACCAATACTTGTTAATATGTCTTTTATTTATTTATTTTTTTGAGACGGAGTCTCGCTCTGTCGCCCAGGCTGGAGTGCAGTGGCACGATCTCGGCTCACTGCAAGCTCCGCCTCCTGGGTTCACGCCATTCTCCTGCCTCAGCCTCCCGAGTAGCTGGGACTACAGGTGCCCAGCTAATTTTTTTGTATTTTTAGTAGGGATTACAGGCGTGAGCCACTGCGCCCGGCCAATATGTCTTTTTTAAAAATTAGTAGTAGATGGTGAATATTATTGGAAAGGTACAGATACAGAATTCTGGGCACAATTACATCGAATAAGGCTGAGGTTATAATTAAGCATTAGGAAAAAAGTAGCACATCTAAATGTTGCTGCTTGTGTTTCAAATTCGCCTATAAAATTATGGAAGTGAGTCTGCTTTTACCAGAAGGAGTGAATTTGTGTGTGTGTGTGTGTGTTTTGTTCTTTTGTTTTTTGGAGACAGAGTCTTGCTCTGTCGCCCAGGCCGGAGTGCAGTGGCCCAATCTTAGCCCACTGCAACCTCCCTCTCCTGGGTTCAAGCAATTCTCCTACCTCAGCCTCTGGAGTAGCTGGGATTACAGGCACTCGCCACCACGCCCGGCTAATTTTTTGTTGTTTTTTTTTTTCTTTCTTAGTAGAGAGGAGGTTTCACCATGTTGGCCAGGCTGGTCTCAAACTCCTGGCCTCAGGTGATCCACCGCCCTCCTCAGCCTCCCAAAGTGCTGGGATTACAGGCGTGAGCCACCGCACCTGGCCAAATTTGTGTTTTGATCAGTGTCCCTTTCTTCTTTTTTAGTGGTTGAAGCAATGCATAGCAAACCTTTCTACTGCCTTGCAGGTGTTCTAGTTTAAGCTGAAGTGGTTTGATAGTCTCTTTTTCCCCTTCTCTACCTGCAACCCGAGGATGCTGGGGTTGCTTTTCTTCCTCTTCTAAGCCAGTTAGTGTAATCTTCCTCCATGTTCTTGGCCTGCATTTTTCCCCTCTGGGGTGGAGTTCAGTTTACCACTGGAAGATGTTCGCATTTTCCAACCCAGCAGACCCCTGGTCAAACATTAAATATAGCTTCATGCTAGCTCTGTGTATCTTCTTGGTCAGGAAAGTATTTTCTCACTACAGAGTTAACCTTCCCGCTAAGAACTTCCCAGAGTAAGAGTGGATTTATTCAGGTATTGGGTACCTTCTGAGGATGTGGATTTCTGTCAACACTGATTTATAACTTTTCATTTTGAAAGGCCTGAAACAACCCATTCAGAGCCTGGAGGCCATGGCTCATGTGCTAGAAGCTGATAACTTTTGTTATTGGACTTTGGACGGGTAGGAAGTTTGCTTATTGTTATCATCTTTCCTTGGTAGAGTGCACTTACACATCACTATTTTATATCAGCTCCCCTCCCCCATTCTTGCCTAACTTCAGTGGTGGTTCTTGGTTTTTAAGTGTGTGTATGTGTTGCTAAGAGTGAAATTGAGGTTATTTTATTTTTATTATTATTTTTTTGAGACAGAGTCTCGCTCTGTCGCCCAGGCTGGAGTGCAGTGGCACCGTCTCGGCTCACTGCAAGCTCCGCCTCCCGGGTTCATGTCATTCTCCCGCCTCAGCCTCCCGAGTAGCTGGGACTACAGGTGCGTGCCACCACGCCTGGCTAATTTTTTTTTTTTGTATTTTTAGTAGAGATGGGGTTTCACCATGTTAGCCAGAATGGGCTCAATCTCCATTGATTACAGGGATTACAGGCGTGAGCCACCACGCCCAGCCTTATTTTATTTTTTTGAGATGGAGTCTCACTCTGTCACCCAGGCTGGAGTGGAGTGGTGTGTTCTGGGCTCACTGCAACTTCTGCCTCCAAGGTTCAAGCTATTCTCCAGCCTCAGACTCCCAAGTAGCCGGGATTACAGGTACATGCCATCACGCCCAGTTAATTTTTGTATTTTTAGTAGAGATGGGGTTTTACTATGTTGGCCAAGTTGGTCCAAACTCCTGAACTCAAGTGACAACCCGCCTTGGCCTCCCAAAGTGCTGGGATTACTGGCATGAGCCACCACACCTGGCCTGAAATTGAAGTAATTTTAACTGAGATACCGCACAAGTAAAATATACTTCATGTTACCGATGTCCAAATGTTCGTTGGTTTTTGTTGTTGTTGTTGTTGTTTTTTTGAGATGGGGTCTCACCCTGTTGCAGAGGCTGGAGTGCAGTGGTAACCCTGACATCCCCAGGCTCAGGTGATCCTCCCACCTCAGTTTTTGTATTTTTGGTAGAGACGGGGTTTCGCCATGTTACCCAGACTAGTCTTGAACTCCTGGGCTCAAGCAATCAGCCCGTCTCAACCTCCCATAGTGTGAGGATTACAGGTGTCAGCCACCATGCACGGCCTTAGTTTGGTTTTTATCAATGATGTAGGAAATCTATTAAGAGACTATTTATAGCCGGGTGCAGTGGCTCACCCCTGTAATCCTCGCACTTTGGGAAGCTGAGGCGGGCAGATCATCTGAGGTCAGGAGTTCCAGACCAGCCTGGCCAACATGGTGAAACCCCATCTCTACTAAAAATACAAAAATTAGCCGGGCATGGTGGCACGTGCCTGTAGTCCCAGCTGGTTGGGAGGATAAGGCAGGAGAATAGCTTGAACCCAGCAGGCGGAAGTTCCAGTGGGCCAAAAGTGTGCCACTGCACTCCAGCAAGACTCTGTCTCAAAAAAAAGAAAAAACAAAAGAGACTACTTACAATATCTAGAATAGAATATTTGAACATATTTTCCACCTTTGGATGGGCTCATATCCAATAAGAATTAGATTAAATGTTATGTCTAAACTTTGAAAGTTGTACTATCCATCTAATTCTGGGTAGAATGCTTGGTTAGTCCAAGCTGATAATCGAGAACTGAGAAAAGATCAACACAAAGGGATTTGTCTTGTTATAGTGGATGATTGTTTTGTTGACAGTTTGGTTATGATGACTTCTTAATGTTTTAAGTGGCCGTACTCCTTACCTGTCTTTGTGCAGGGTGCCATAATAAAATACTGCATGGCTGAAATGATAGACATTTATTTTCTCGCAGTTCTGGAGGCTGGAAAGACGAAAGTACCAGCAGCATGGTTGGTTTCTGGTGAGGGCTCTCTTCCTGGGTTGTAGATGGCTGTCTTCTCACTGTGTCTTCACATGGCAGGGAAAGCAAGGAAGCAAGCTGTCTGGCATCTCTTCTTATAAGGGTACTAATCCCTTCATGGGGTCCCTTCCTTGACCTCACTGAAACCTAATTACCTGTCAAAGATCTTATCTCCAAATACTATCACATTGGGGATTAGGGCTCTAACATGTGTATTTTGAGAGGGGACACAGTTCATAGTATTAGTCATAAATGACATAAAAGCTCTGGTTAATACACCCGTCTGGGTTATTGTGCCTTTCCTTCAAGAGACCCACTAATAGCTACATGTAGTGGATTATCAGGCCGAATTCATCCATCTATTTCCCATGAAATACAGATGAGAGAGGACACTGTGAAATACAATATTTTCTACGTTTAATGTTTCATGCCTTATGAAGAAAGTCTTGCTATTTTAGTTGGATTTTATTCCTTAATCCCCACCCCCACTCCCAATTACGTGAAGGCATAAGAAAAGGATCTCCCAATTAAATGAAGGCATAAGAAAAGGATCAGGTGGCTGGGCCCGGTGGCTCATGCCTGTAATCCCAGCACTTTGGGAGGCCAAGGCGGGCAGATTACGAGATCAGGAGTTCGAGACCAGCCTGGCCAATATGGTGAAACCCCGTCTCTACTAAAAATACAAAAATTAGCCAGGCTTGGTGGTGGATGCCTGTAATCCCAGCTACTCAGGAGGCTGAGGCAGGAGAATTGCTTGAACCCGGGAGGCGGAGGCTTCAGTGAGCCAAGATCCTGCCATTGCACTCTAGCCTGGGCGACAGAGCCAGACTCCGTCTCAAAAAAAAAAAAAAAAAAGGATCAGGTAGTAAATAGAATTGAATAACATCTTTATCCATGTTGGAGATTTTATGTATGTTTAAAATGCACAAAGATAGTCTACATTTCCCTCTATTTTCTTTTATTTTGGTTTGATCCTTTTTTTGTTTGAAATTTAAGCAAGGCCCCGCCCCCGCTCCCCATGAGCGCAGCTCCAAGCTCCGGGCTCCTCCAAGGCAGCGCCACTGGTCGTCTCCCTTTAGCTGCCATCAGCCGCCATCATGATTATCTACTGGGACCTCGTCAGCCGTGATCAGGTGTGTTCACGAGATCCGGGAGATCCCAGACTGGCTGTGCGTGGAAGTGGAGGCGAAGATGGTCTGTAGGAGAGAGGGTAACACTGATGACTCGCTCATTGGTGGAAATGCCTCCGCTGAAGGCCCCGAGGGCGAGGGCACGGAAAGCACAGTAATGGCTGGTGTTGATACTGTCATGAACCGTCACTTTCAGGAAACTAGCTTCACCAGAGAAGCCTACAAGAAATACATCAAAGGTTACGTGATATCAATCAAAGACAAACTTGAAGAACAGAGACCAGAAAGAGTAAAACCTTTTATGAGAGGACCTGCAGAACATGTCAAGCACATCCTTAGTAATTTCTAAAACGACCAGTTCTGGCCGGGCGTGGTGGCTCACGCCTATAATCCCAGCACTTTGGGAGGCTGAGGCGGGAGGATCACTTGAGCTCAGGAGTTTGAGACCAGCCTTGGCAACATAGTGAGACCCTGTCCCTACCAAAAATACAGAAAATTAGCTGGCTGTGGTTGGTGCACACCTGTAATCCCAGCTACTCGGGAGGCCGAGGTGGGAGAATTGCTGAACCCGGGAGGCGGAGGCTGCAATGAGCTGAGATTACTGCACTCCAGCCTGGGTAACAGAGCAAGACTCTGTCTCAAAACAAACAAAAAGCTACCAGTTCTTTCTGTATTGGGGAAAGCATGAATCCAGGTGGCATGGTTGCTTTACTGGACTACTGGGAGGATGGTGTGACTCCATATGTGATTTTCTTTGAGGATGATTTAGAAATGGGAAAATGTTAACAAATTTGGTAATTGCTTTGGATGTATCACCTGTCATCGTAACTGGCTGCAGCTTGTCATCCACACAACAACAGGACTTAAGAAAATGGGAATGATGTCATCTTGAGCTCTTCATTTATTTTGACCATGCTTTATTTGGAATGGAGGCATTGTTTTAAGAAAAGCACGTCATGTAGTTTGTCTAAAAATAAAATGCATTTAAACGCAAAAAATCTAAGCAAAAGAGATCATAAGGGCATTAATTTGGGGAGCAGGGACATGTGGTTAAGATGCTTTTTGATAACAGTTTGAATTTTCTATGCTGATTAAAAAAAGAGAAGAATATTTTCTTTTACCCCATACAGTAGAATATAAACCCCATACATAATAAGCAAGAGCTACAAAAAGGTTTTTGGCCAACATTAATATACACGAAATACTATATTTAGTATACTAAAAGGATAACAATTCAGTTTACTACTAATAATACAGTGATATACATGAAATAGTCATGTATAGCTCTAATATTCACATATATAATTAAAATCACATTTAAAATTTAAATGACATTAATTTTGAATATTCCTTTTCCCACTCATACAGTTTATGAAGCAAATTTATTCAAATAATCAGAGCCAAATTTTGAGTCAGCTGAGTCAGTTTTAAGGGTGTATTGCTTTCCATCTTTATTATTTGAAAGACTGTAATATTTATATTCATGTATGGTGCTGTCACTGGACATTTTATCCAAGACCACAAGTATTCATATGACCCTGCCACAGTTCCTCCATACCTTCATCCCTTCATCCTATAATTGAAAATAGCTTACGTTTATGGATGCGTTTACTACGTGACAAATACTGTCATCGGTGCCTTACATGTATTAACTCGTTTGTGCAGAGAAATCTGTGAGATTGATACCTTATCTCACTTTATTCAGGGAACTAAGGTTCAGAAAGGTCAAATAACTTACCTATGCGCTCAAAGTCACATAGTTCATGAAAGGCAGAGCCAAGATTCAAACCCAGCTGTGGAGCTCCAGAGTTCCTGCATTTTTTTTTTTTTTTGGAGACTTAGTCTTGCTCTGTCGCCCAGGCTGGAGTACAATGGTGCGACCTGGCCTCACTGCAACCTCTGCCTCCTAGGTTCAAGCGATTCTCATGACTCAGCCTCCCAAAGCATCTGGGATTACAGATGCCCCACCACCATGCCTGGCTAATTTTTATTTTTTCTTTTCCTTTCTTTTTTTTTTTTGAGACAGAGTCTCACTCTGTCAACTGGGCTGGAGTGCAGTTGTGCAAACTCCGCCTCCTGGGTTCAAGCGATTCTCTTGCCTCAGCCTCCTGAGTAGCTGGGATTACAGGCACCCACCACTACCCCAAACTAATTTTTTTGTATTTTTAGTAGAGATGGGGTTTCACCATGTTGGCCAGCCTAGTCTTGGACTCCTGACCTTGTAATTCACCCACCTCGGCCTCCCAACGTGTTGGGATTACAAGCATGAGCTACCACACCCAGCCTTTTTTTTTTGTATTTTTAGTAGAGACGGGGTTTCACCATGTTGGCCAGGCTGGTCTCGAACTCCTGACCTCAAGCTATCCATCTGCCTCAGGTTCCCAAAGTGCCGGGATTACAGGCATGAGCCACCACGCCCAGTCAGCTCCTGCTTTTAACCGCCATGCTACTCTGCTACAAGAAAATATAGCACTTAAAATGGTGAGATTATCTCCCCTAGGCATAATTGTTAAATTTAATATTAAATTGATTTCCCCCCTTTATTTTAAACCAGTTCTGTTTAAGCATCTAAAATTCCCATTGATATGAGATAATTGTGTCTTCTCCCAATAGTAATTTGTCATCCAAATTAATATAATTGAAAGAGGTTCATAATATAATTTGTACAGACTCAAATATGTAACAACTTCCTCTTTTATAATAATGTTAGAGAAGAGAAAATATAACCTTATATTTTGACATATATGGTATGTAAGCCAAATCAATTTGTGATGATTTGATGGGATAGTTACACTATTTCTGAAACAACTGCTGGTCACTAGGCACTGTACTAGGCTGTTGACATATTACCTATTTTCTCTGAAACTCTATAAGGAAAGTAGCATTGTTCTAATTTTGTAAATGAATCAATTCAGGCTCAGATAATATGAGAAACTTGTCCAGCACAATACAGAGCCTGGGGCAGTAGAGTTGAGACTCGCCCTTTGTGGAGCCATCGCTAAAGCTTCTGTTCTGTGGATGCCACCATGTGGCTTCACTGGGCATACAGAACTGGGTTTAGAAGCCCCTGACTTGGAGCACGTGGCCACTGCATCGCCCCTGTCAGCTGGCTCCTACAGTCCTTCCCGCTTCCTTTCGTTTCTCTGTTTTCTTGCCGAGTCCGGCAGGACTTTTGACTGCAAACAACAGAAATTCCTGTAGCTAGTTTAAGCAGAAAGGGATGTGTTAACGGTTGTTGGTTAGGTGGTTCACGGAAGTTCTGGGAAGAACCAAGAATCAGGCTTGGATGTGATGGAGCCAGGAAAAGAGTCAAACCATACCATGGGTCTGTTCTAGCAGAAAAATCATGCTGCCTCCGCTGGCTGCTGAGTCCCCAGGAGCTGAGGGAATGAATGCCAGGACTGCGCTTCTCTTCTGCCATGCTCCTCAGAAGGCCTGGATCACAATGGGTGACCCTTGCCGCCTCTGTCACTCACACTGCATCCAGGTTATACTGGGATGCTTCTGATTGGTAGAAATAAGCTCACATGCCTGCAACTCTGGCTGCAATGGGGTATGGTTGTTTCACATTTTCTGCTAAATGGAGATTGAGTGAATCAGTCTACAGTGTCTGCCGTACTTAATCCACCCTGGTCCCGGCCCCAGCCCCAGCCCCAGCCCCAGCCCCAGCCTTGGCTCTACTACACAAAAGACTAGACAGTGTCTTAGTCCATTTGGTCTACTATAACAAATACCATAAATGAGATGGCTTATAAGTAACAAACTTATTTCCCATAGTCTAGAGGCTGGGAAGTCCAAGATCCAGGTATTAGCTGATTCAGTGTCTGGTGAGGGTCTGCTTTCTGGTTCATAGACGGTGCCTTCTTGCTGGGTCTTCATATGGTGGAAGAGGCCAGGCAGTTCTCTAGGGTATCTTTCATAAGGACACTAATCCCACTCATGAGCGCTCCACTATCATGACCTTATCGCTTCCCAAAGGCCCCACCTCCTAATATCGTACCTTGGAGGCTGAGATGGGCCTCCCAAAATTTGTATGCTAAAATCCTAACCCCCAAGGGGGTTCCTCCAATTTTGGAGGAACACAAAGATTCAGACCATAGGAGATGGGTATCCCATTTGTGCCTCATTCTCTAGTGCTTTGGTGGATACAGACTGAATTGATTGACATTTCTGTGCTTGTCTAAGTGTAACCAAAGCCCGCAATTGACACGCTAGAGAAGGTTCGCCTTGTTCTGTTTCTCCTCTTGTAGCCGATATGGCTAACAGTGGGACTAACATGAGGGTCCAAAGTGAAAAAACTGCTCAACCACTCAAAGGAAACGCACTCCATGGAGGTGTCTCTCTAGCGTGATGATCTTTCTGAAATTACGTTTTGTTTTAGTGGAGGAAGGCTTTCTTCTGAAGTCTGGTATACTATTTGGAGTTCATAGGGTGAAGAACATAACTTTCCATTCCCACGTTTCTCTCTGAAGTTCGGGCTTTCATCTCCTGGGTCCCACATGCTGAGTGCAAGGATAACAAATGTACCCAGTGAACAAAAGTTTAGCGTCTTTTTTTATATGAAAAACATTGCATCCTTCTTTTAGGGTACAGGTTTTCAGTTGCCTTTGAGAAAAGCATCACATGTAGGCCCAAGATCTGAAAATAAAGGAGACTTGAAGAAAATACTGTTGATTAGAATAGTATCAGGCCAGATGTGGTGGCTCATGCTTGTGATACCAGCACTTTGGAAGGCTGAGGCGGGTGGATTGCTTGAGGTCAGGAGTTCAAGACCAGCCTGGCCAATATGGCAAAACCCTGGGCATGGTGGCACATGCCTGTAGTCCCAGCCACTCAGGAGGCTGAGGCACAACAATTGCTTGAACCCGGGAGGTAGAGGTTGCAGTGAGCTGAGATCATGCCCCTGCACTCCAGCCTGGACGACAGAGTGAAACTTCCTTGGAGAAAAAAAAAAAAAGAATAGTATCAAAGGGAAAGAAACACAAAGCTAAGATTTAGCCCATGGTCTGCATTACTGAGGACTTCAGGCAAATTGAATTCATATCTCTGATTAATTATCTAGTTTGTACAATTGAAAAATACAAAGGCTAAGACCCTAAGAGTTACTATATGAAATGTACAAACTCTGGATGCAGTGTCTGATTCATACTATTATAATGTTAACTTCTGGGCATTTCTAGAAGCCATGAACCTACTGGGTGGGGCTGTTCGTCATGGCTCTTGCTGCCAGTGTGGGTTTCTGTCTTTCTTAGTTTGGTAATCACATGGATAGTTGACATCATCAGGTGAATAAGCAGGTCAAAGTTGAAGGGGGAAAAACCAAATCTGTTTCTTTAACACCATTGTTCACTATGGCCAGGGTTTAGAGCTTACACAATATTAGAAGTAGAGTCGTGAAGGATTTTAGTTTGCATTTTTCTGGTAATCTTGAAGTCTTGATTTTGCCAGAGGCTTGCAATTTAGGTATTAATTTTCCTTCAGGTTCATTTAGCAGCAAGCGGAGGAACATTTGCATTTTAATTGTGTCATTCTCCAACCTCTCCCCTACCCCCAGCACACACTCTCTACTGCTAAAAGCTAGAGCCGGATGTCACTCCCTGCCTCTGGGTGACAGGAATGTCAGT
Organism: Gorilla gorilla gorilla; assembly: GCF_029281585.2. Classification (NCBI taxonomy): domain Eukaryota; kingdom Metazoa; phylum Chordata; class Mammalia; order Primates; family Hominidae; genus Gorilla; species Gorilla gorilla. The sequence goes on from NC_073243.2 coordinate 77,521,196, forward strand.
GTCTGTAACTCTTCAGTGGCTACCAACCCAACCACAGTGTGCCCCAATGAACTTTTCCAGTGCCACGTGATCCCAGAATTAAACAGCTAATGAAATTCTCTGCTCAAGTGGCACATGCCTACACGGCTCCAAAACATTAAAACTTGGAGGTTTTTTCAAAATTAAAATGACTAAATAAAGTTTATTGCATTGTCATTCCAGTAAGTCATACTCAAGATTCTGATCCTGGCCGGGCGCGGTGGCTCACGCCCGTAATCCCGATACTTTGGGGGGGGCTGAGGCGGGTGGATCACGAGGTCAGGAGTTCAAGACCAGCCTGGCCAAGACGGTGAAACCGTCTCTACTAAAAATACAAAAATTAGCCAGGCATGGTGGTGGGCACCTTAATCTCAGCTACTTGGGAGGCTGAGGCAGAGAATTGCTTGAACCCAGGAGGTGGAGGTTGCAGTGAGCCGAGATTGCACCACTGCACTCCAGCCTGGGTGACAGAATGAGACTCCATCTCAAAAAAAGAAAAAAAAGATAATGATCCTAACACAGGGATCTCATTTTGAAAAGGAAAAATTTAGGAGTAGATGGAACATGTCTCAGAGGACAACTTTGAAACTTTCAGAAGACATGTCAATGTGAGAAAGGGTACTCCAATGAAATCTGGTGCCATTGCTAATGCCATTTTCTTAGATGGTGAAACGGAGACAATAATTCAGTGACAAAGACTGTTTTTGTTCCAGGTGGTGTTCTATTGAAATTGAGGCTATGCTGTGTGTAGGACCACTTCTTAACACAGAATTGACATAGAAAGCTGGTGAAGCAAACCTAAATTCAGGCTTAGCAGCCTCAGTAATTCTGACATGTGCTCATACAGGAATGGAGGTAGCATGAAATATTTACAGTGAGCCTGGCGGGGACTAGTGTATACAGAGGTTAAGTTCAGCAAAATGTAGGGGGTGGGGAAAGCCTGAAGTGGTGAAAACGTGTACCTAGTTGTCCCTGTGAGAGAGGCAAAGTTTTGGAGTTGAATTCCTATTTCTTTTAGAAGCTGTAGGGGGTCTTCATTGGATACCGTTACTTTCTAAACAACAGAGAGTATGTTGGGTGTTTCCAGAACTGTGCAATGCTGCAAAGGAATACTGGGACCAGATGCCACCTACCCTCCTGATGCCTTCTTTCCAATTGGAGAAGCATCCCTCACTTGAAATCCCCATGTTATTAGATTGCCGCTGTGACATCCAGGCAAAAAAATGATGAGCCCGTGGCATCTACACTTGGCCCTTCCTGTCAGATTCAGCTTCGTGGCCCCCAGATTCTGCTGATTCCCCAGTTAACCAGTTATGGACCTTCTGTGCTAGGGGGTGTTCTCCACAGAGACAGCAAACCCTGAGGCCAGGAGTCTCCTCTATTCCTTGCTACTTGTCCTCTGGGCTCTGGACTAAAAGAACCGTCTTTGTCTTGCGTCCAGACATTTCAGTCTAGAAGCAGGCAAACTCTCCGGGAAAGCCCTGCTGTGTCCCCAGGAGAAGGGCATTTCTGGGTTTGGGAGAAAACACCCTGAAGGCGGGCAAGCTTACCATTTGCTCTATATACAGGCCAGAGAGTTTCAAAGACCCAGGGCCCAGGATGTGAGAGAAGGGAATTCTGATTTGTGTGTGTGTGTGTTAATTTTTTTTTCAAACACTTAACTCTTTGTAGAGACAAATATTACTCTTTTCAGGTCTGTTTTTGAAAAACAGATGAAAGGACCAGTAGTATGTAGACAGGTTAATATCCACTTGGCCTTTCTATCTGAGCCCAGTCCTGATTTCATTCTGTCCATGGGGAAAACTTCCTTTTTACAGTGTACCTACAGAGCGGAGCTTTGTTCTGGAATCTTTTATTGGGAGCCTTTTGTTTTTAAGAATTTATTGGAGATTGGCTTGGCAGGGACTCCAAGTGTCAGCTTATATGTGTGTTGGGGGGGCAGTGGGAGAGAGAATGTTGGATAGGGGCCCCATATGTGTTCCTGATGATTGTAGGTGCTCATAAAGTCTAAAGACTGAATCTGTAGAGGGTAAACAACTGTTTTCTGTTTTTTTTGTTTTGTTTTGTTTTTAATGCTGGAATTTATTTTTCCATCTTGTTTTTTCTCCCGGACATTTTCCAGCTGCAGAACACTGGGTTTACAAAATAAAAAGCCTTCATCATTAGTCCATCCCGGAAGAAGGCATTGGTGTCTGTGTTGGTGGCTTTGGTTGCCCTGCCGGGAGCAGGCTCATCTCCCTCGGTGTCATTCAGAGACAGTTGGCTATATCCAAGGGTTGCCTTCCCTACTTCAGTTGCATTTGCGTAGAGCAGGCTCAACCCCTCCAGGGGAGGGTGCCCTTGCGTACCCACAGTCAGGTGTAGAGGCCTGGTTCTACTCCCACTGGGTCCCCAATTGCCCTTGAGCAAGGGTTGAATGACAGTGCCTGTTCATCTTTTGGTTGCCTCATACCCGGAGCGCTGGCTGTCCCAGCCCAGCAAGTGAGGCCAGGTGAGTTAGGTGTGGTGTTCTTGTGCCTTCTGGCACCTTCTGATGTCCCAATTCAGGTGCATCTATTTTTAGATTGGGCTTGCCCTGGCTCGAGTGTCACTTTTGCAAGACTGTAACCTTGCACGTGTTCAGCTGTTTTCTTCACGGATCCCTGGGTGTTCCCTGATTCTCTTTGGAGGCCTTGTGCTCTGCATAGAGCCAGTGCAAAACCCCCTTGCTTAGCTGTTCCTGGGCAAGGGCGTTTCATCTAGCTAGAGGTAAAAATTAGTGTCCAGATGCCTGGGGAAGGGAGGGGGCTTACAGGCTTGATGGGACAGTTCACTTGAGTGAGTGTGAGCCTCCTACCAGCATCCATCTGGTTTTAGTGAGAGCCCTGTGCTAATTGTCATCATGACAGGCCCAGTTTGTGTGAAACTGTTTATAAACTCCATAAAACCATGTGCAAATGTGGGGAACTTAGGCTGGCGCGAGTAGAAGGAGGTTGATGAGGGACAGGCACTACCTCTTAAACAAGGGTGGGGACACAGTATCTTGCCACACAAGATGGAGGAAACCAGATGGAGCTGGCAAGGAAAACAGGGTGAGCCACTTGAAGTGTTTAGTGGCCACATTCAGGAGTTTGCACTGGATCCAGAAAACCCTTGGGAGCCACAGGATTGGGACGATTATTGCATCTGACACTTGTCAGGTAGAGAATATTGTAAACTTGTGGCCAAGGAGAGTTAAGAAGGAAATAAAGAGTGAGATCTGGATGGGTGCAGTGGCTCACGTCTATAATCCCAGCACTTTGGGAGGCCAAGGTGGGAGGATTGCTTGAGGCCAGCCTGGGCAACATGGCAAAACCGTGTTGCTACAAAAAATACAAAACTTCCTGGCATGGGTGCCTGCAGTCCCAGCTACTGAGGAGGCTGAGGCAGGAGCATCACTTGAGCCCAGGAGGTTGAGGCTGCAGTGAGCCATGTTCACACCACTGCACTCCAGCTTGGGTGACAGAGTGAGACCCTTTCTCAAAAATAAACATTAAATATCCCTTTCCATTGAAGGATGTATAGAAATAAAGAAATTCTGGAAGGATTTCCCAAGAGCTCAGAGTAGAGGTGCCTTTGAGACTTGTATTAGTCTGTTTTCACACTGCTCTAAAGACATACCTGAAGCTGGGTAATTTATAAAGAAAAGAGGTTTAATTGGCCCACAGTTCTGTAGGCTGTACAGGCTTCTGGTTTTTTTATTTTTATTTTTTAGAGACAGAGTCTTCCTCTGTCACCCAGGCTGGAGTGCAATGGCATGATCTCGGCTCACTGCAGCCTCTGCCTCCCAGGTTCAATCAATTCTGTCTCAGCCTCCTGAGTAGATGGGACTACAGGCGTGTGCCCCTACACCCAGCTAATTTTGTATTTTTAGTAGAGATGGAGTTTCACCAAGTTGGCCAGGCTGGTCTCAAACTCGTGACCTCAGGTGAGCCACCGTGCCCGGCCAGGCTTCTGCTTCTGGGGAGGCCTCAGGACACTTACAGTCATGGCAGAAGGTGAAGGGGAAGCAGGCACATCTTAAATGGCCGGAACAGGAGCCAGAGAGCAAAGGGAGAGGTGCCTCACGCTTTTAAACAACCAGATTTCATGAGAAGTCACTATCATGAGAACAGCAAGGGGGAGATCCACCCCCATGATCCTGTCACCTCCCACTAGGTCCCTCCTCCAACAGTGGGGATTAAAATTTACATAAGATTTGGGCGGGGACACAAATCCAAACCATATCAAGACTGAAGAGGAGTCCCTTGGGGAAAGGAAAGACACTGAGCTGGGTGAAAGGTCACTGGCATGTTCCATTGGAAATGTCAATTCCTTACATATGACACAGAACCAACTAGGGTAAACAGAGTTCCTGGGATTGAAAAGTGAAGATAGAGAAAGAACCATCTGGAAATCATTCATGGGCATCATTTTGGGCATTTCAGAATTCTCCTTTGAGGTTTATTACAGTCAGCAAATGGAAAGGACAGAAAAAGACGCCTGGTGTTCTGACTGTCTCAGGGATAACCTTTCTTTTTAAATAGTATGGTTAATCATGCTGGTTTAAGCTTCTCTTTTGATTTTTAGGGTAGCCTTAATCATTACAATTCTTTTGTCTTCCATTAGACTTGGCTCATCCCTAGCCAGTAAATAATTTGGAAAATAAAAAAGATGAAGGTTACAGTGCACCTGAGGAGGGAAGTGCAGTTCCCTTCTGAGTGGACCCCCAAGATCTCATTGATGGCACCGGCACTTAGCCAGCAAGATGACCAGGAGGCTTTTCTGTGCTACTCCAAGAGTGGGTGTTTTGTGTAGCTTTTCCAGGGGAATCCTGGGTGGCATGTGGTTCCCGGCTTCCTCCTCTTGTCAAGTAACTAGTGGCCTAATTGGAGCTGGCAGCCCCTTTGGGAACCGCCGAGTGCTGACTTCTGAGTCTTTCACCACGGCTGTGCACTGAGCTCTCTGTTTTCATTTCCCACTTTCCCCTTTGTCACTTTCAATTACACCAGGACAAGCTATGTATAATTTGGTTAGCGATGTAAATAAGCCAAAACAGCAGAAAGATTGAAATGTGAAGAAACTGGTGGAGGAGTGAGTAGGTTTTACTGGAGAGTCACTGTAACCACAGCTTGACAAATGCCCACTGTGGCCGGCACTGAGATGATCTAAAGCACTGTCTCTTGATTTTAGCAAAACCTCTGCAGCTACATCGCACATTTTCATAGGAGGAAACTGAGGCATTGAAAGATTTAGTTATTATTCATATGGCTAGTGAGCAGGAATGCTAAGTTTAGCCCCATAGTTGTTTAACTGAAGCTCATTGTCTTGTCTTTTTTTTTTTTTTTTTTTGAGACGGAGTCTCGCCTAGGCTGGAGTGCGGCGGTATGATCTTGGCTCACTGCACCCTCTGTCTCCCAGGTTCAAGCGATTCTCCTGCCTCAGCCTCCCTAGTAGCTGGGATTACAGGCACACGCCACCACGCCCAGCTAATTTTTGTATTTTTGGTAGAGACAGGGTTTCCCCATGTTGGCCAGGCTGGTCTCAAATTCCTGACCTCAGGTGATCTGCCTGCCTCGGCCTCCCAGAGTGCTGGGATTCAGGTGTGAGCCACAGCGCCCGGCCGTCTCTCTCTTAAGACTTAATTTTTTTAGAGCAGTTTTAAGTTCACAGCAAAATTGATAAAGAAAAAAAAAAGGAAAAAAAAAAAAGGCCAGGCACAGTGGCTCACACCTGTAATCCGGGTTATAGGGGAGAATGAGACAGGAAGATCACTTGAGGCCAGGAGTTTGAGACCAGCCACCTGGGAAATATAGTAAAACCTGTCTCTAAAAAACAATTTTTTTTTTATGAACCAGGCATGGTGGTGTGTGCCTGTAGTTTCGGCTGCCTGGGAGGATGAGGCAGGAGGACTGCTTGAGCCAAGGTCTTTGAGGCTGCAGTGAGCTATGACTGTGCCACTGCATTCTGGCCTGGGTGACAGAGCAAGACCCAGCCTTTTAAGTTTTTTTCTGGCCAGGGGTTTTGGGAGGCTAAAGTGGCCTTCTTGAGCTCAGGAGTTCGAGACCAGCCTGGGCAACATGACAAAACCACGTCTCTACCAGAAATACAAAAGTTAGCCAGGCATAGTGGCACGCACCTATAATCCCAGCTACTCGGGGGGCTAAGGTGGAAGAATTGCTGGATCCCAGGAAGTTGAGGCTATAGTGAGCTGTGAGCACGCCACTGCACTCCAGCCTTGGTAACAGAGTGAGACCCGGTTTCAAAAATAAATAAAAATAAATAAATAAATAATTTTTTCTGAGCAAAAGATAGAGATTTCCTATATATCTCCTTTTCCCACACATGTACACAGCCTCCCCCATGATCAGCACCCCCCCACTGGAGTGGTGCATTTGTTAAAATTGATGAACCTCCATTGACATCTTATAATCACCCAATGTCCACAGTGTACATTAGGGTTTGCTCTTGGTGTTATATATTTAAAAAAAAAAAGTCCAGGCACGCTGGCTTACACCTGTAATCTGGGCTATAGGGGAGACTGAGACAGGAAGATCACTTGAGGCCAGGAATTTGAGACCAGCCTGGGAAATATAGTAAAACCTGTCTCTAAAAAACAAATTTTTTTTTAAACGAACCAGGCGTGGTGGTGTGTATAATGACACACCAAATGTATAATGACATGTATCCATCATTATCATACAGAGAGGTTTCACTGCCCTAAAAATCCTCTGTGCCCATTTTTCCCTTTTTCCCTCCAACACTTGGCACCCAGGGATCTTTTTACTGTCTCCATAATTTTGCCATTTCCAGAATGTCATATAGTTGGAATCATACCACAGATGGCCCCTTTAGATTGGCTGCTTTCATTTAGTAACATGCCTTTAAGTTTCCTTCATGTCTTCGTTCCTTGGTAGCTCATTTCTTTTCAGTGTCATGTAATACTCCATTGTCTGCGTGTGCCGCGGTTTATCTAGTCACTTACTCAAGGACATCTTGGTCATTTCCAAGTTTTGGCAATTATGAATGAAGCTGCTGTAAACATCTGTGTGCTCACTGTCTTTTCACAAAACATTCTGTCCTCCTTAAGAGGTTTCATGGAGGACTCGCTTAGATCCTCTGTGACAAACGGGACATGGTCAAAGCCTGGTGCCAGAGAAGAAAGAACATAGGATTTGTTATCAGGCAGACCTGATTTGGTTGGGAGTTTGAATCCCAACTCTCCTCCATCTGTGATTTAAAATGCTCAATATTCTCTGCCATTAATGTACAGTGCTCTATGAAGCATTTAGCCTTCTGTGGGCACGCTGAAATTCATGTGTGAACTATGCTCAAATGGTTGTACAGGTAAAAAAAAATTTGAAGCTCTTAAGGCCGGGTGCAGTGGCTCAAGCCTGTAATCCCAGCACTTCGGGAGGCCAAGGCAAGTGGATCACTTGAGCTTAGGAGTTCGAGACCAGCCTAGGCAGCATAGTGAAACCCTGTCTCTTCCAAAAATACAAAAAAAAAAAATTAGCTGGGTGTGCTGGTCTGCCCCTGCGGTCCTGGGTACTCAGGAGGCTGAGGCAGGAGGATCGCTTGAGCTTGTGAGGCAGAAGTTGCAGTGAACCAAGATTGTGCCACTGCACTCCCACCTGGGTGACAGAGTGAGACCCACATCTCAAAAGAAAAATTTTTTTTTTGAAGCTCTTGAGCCGAATATCTCTTCTTACAGAGTCTGATATTCTTGCTACTTAGATTATGAAGGCTTTTTGCAAACTTTTTTTCATAGGTCATAGAAAATTTAAGCTTTAGTTGGTCAGTGCTGGGAGGATTACACTTTCTTAGTTAAATACAAACCAGAGAGGCTTTGCCCTAGTGCCCGCCCTCCTCTGAGGTACTAGAAGTACTAGAAGTTCCACACTTTGGCTGTTGTTCTTACTGCCAGAATTTGCATTGTTACAGGCCAGCCAGGCACATTCTTGTGTCTTTTGTTTTCAAACTGTTTTAGATAGAGTTTAAGACCTGGAAGTCACCATTGCCTGATTCCCATGGGAAATCTCCTCCAATTATTTAGAGAAAATTCTTCTTGTGGGAAAAAAGGGGGAAACAAATAACTGATTGTTTAGAGGCTCATAGAAAGAAATTTCCATATATGACCCAACTTCCTTGCCAATGTTTCGGAAAGCTGTGGTTTTGTGAGTCAAGTTCCTACTACCACAGAATGGACGTAATTCCAAGAGAGGATTCTTCATGGTAAAGATGAGAAATACCTTGAAAGTACAGCTCTGAGCCCAAACATGTCATTGAGCGTAATGTGGTTTTTGATAGATTTCTTCCTCCACAGGCTACGCTCTTAATCTTCCCCACTTGAATAAGAAAGACTTATATGTATATATTTTTTTAATCATAATGGAGACTTAGTAAGCTTAAGGGTCTGTTTTTTGTTTTTGTTTTGTTTTTAAGAGCAATTATTTTGAGATCTGGAAATTACACCCTGAATGCAGTAAATTTTTAAAACTGAGCATCACTGGGAACTGAACGTTGCTACTGTTAAGCTTACGGAAGAGCAGAGGGAGACAAGGAAGGAAGGGGTTGATTAGCCACGGAAACTACTCTGAAAGACACACCTTTCCAGTTCAAAGAAGCTTCACTAGCCTTTTGTTTTGTTTTGTTTTTTTGAGATGGAGTCTTACTCTGTCTACCAGGCTGGAGGGCAGTGGCTTGATCTGGGTTTGCTGTAACCTCCGCCTCCCGGGCTCAAGTGACTCTCCTGCCTCAGCCTCCTGAGTAGCTGGGACCGCAGGCATATGCACCTCCAGGCCCAGCCAATTTTCGTATTTTTAGTTAGACATGGGATTTTACCATGTTGACCAGGCTGGTCTTGAACTCCTGACCTCTAGCGATCCACCCACCTTGACCTTGCAAAGTGCTGGCGTTATAGCCCCTGAGCCACCACGCCCAGCTCTTCACTAGCCCTTCAAAAATGCGCTTGCAGGCCGGGCGTGGTGGCTCATGCCTGTAATCCCAGCACTTTGGGAGGCCAAGGCAGGTGGATCACCTGAGGTTAGGAGTTCAAGACCAGCCTGGCCAACATGGTGAAACCCCCGTTTATACTAAAAATACAAAAAATTAGCCAGGCTTGGTGGTGGGCACCTGTAATCCAAGCTACTCAGGAGGCAGAGGTTGCAATGAGCTGAGATCGTGCCATTGCACTCCAGCCAGGGCAACAAGAGTGAAACTCCATCTCAATAAATAGATAAGTAAAAATAAAAATAACTTCTCCCTTTCGGATTCCCGATGCGGTGGTTGCTGTAAGGGGTCCTCCCTGTGCCACACGGCCGTCGCCATGGTGAAGCTGAGCAAAGAGGCCAATCAGAGACTGCAGCAGCTCTTCAACGGGGGCCAGTTTGCCATCCGCTGGGGCTTTATCCCTCTTGTGATTTACCTGGGATTTAAGAGGGGTGCAGATCCTGGAATGTCTGAACCAACTGTTTTGAGCCTACTTTGGGGATAAAGGATTATTTGGTCTTCTGGATTTGGAGGCAATCAGTGGACAGCATGGAAGATGTGTGCTCTGGCTCGGATAAGAGATGGGACATCATTCAGTCACTAGTTGGATGGCACAAGGCTCTTCACAGATGAACCTGTAGCAGAGTGGAACTTGTACTAACTTATGACAGAATGTATCAGAATAAATGTTTTTAACAATGTTAAAAAATAAAAATAAAATACACTTGCAGATAAGTCACAGTGGCATGGGGTATTTGTTGAATGCACACTCTGTACAGGTGCCTGGAGAGGCACAACATCAGTGACTGCCCTTGACCACTTCGGCACACTGGCGAGAGTCAAGCTTCAAGCTTATTCCCTTGTTGAATAAGAAGAACACTAGAGTCGTGTCTCCTGCTTCTGACCCACCTGGGCTGCACCTCCACACTCGGTGGCGTTAAGATGCACCACACTCAGGGGAGTCATTAGGGAGGAAACAGCCACATCTCCTTGAGTTTCTGAAAACCAAATGAATGGCAGTGCTTTCACTGACAATGACAATTCAGTGCAGTAAAGATAAAATACAAAGAGGTGGAGCTTCCAAACTCTCCCCACAGTTCCAAGCTCTCCCCACAGTCTTAGTGGAATTGTGATGGGCCTTTGGTCTGCTGGTCCAGTTAATATGCTCCAAGTAGCATGGGCTGCAGTCTGAACCCAAACCCACTTGGCTGCCGTCCTTCCCAGAATGCCTGTTCCACAAGCCTGCCATTTGGCTTGTTCTCCCTGCTGTGCGGTGCCAATTAGGTGGACTGAGCTAGAATGTAATTGTCTCCAGGTACAGCTGCTGTGAGGAGTAGCCCACTTTCCTTTTGTCCATGATGGGGAGAAGCTTGAGAAGCTTGGAACTTGGGCCAATGTCAAGAGCAAGAAACCAGCTTTGAGGCTTTCCTGAAGATGCACTTCTTCTGAAAAATCGCTCCTGATTCCCCCAGCCCATGGTGATAGGTCCCTGTGGAAATGCTGGAGTCCTCACTGCCTTTATCCATCACTTCACGTTTGGCGTGTGTTGCCTCGTAGTGGTGGGAATCTTTTCATCTGGATACTCTTCATCTTCCCAGCAAGTTTATGTGGTGCATGTGCTTAGACGCTTGTTAATTATTTGTCTGATTCTGGTCTTGAGACGTAGCCAATCTCATGGACACCAGCAGGATCATACCCCAAAGATTTAGAGAAATATCTTAGGGATTCTTAGCAAAATTGATTTCTTAGAGCTCCCAGAGCCTTGAGGCATTAGACAGAATTCTTGAGCTGAAATTGGCTGGTGATATTGGCCCAGAAAATTCCTTATTCCTTCTGCCCAGTAGAGTGTGTGTTGTCACCAACACTTGGAGCCTGTGCCTGAGGGTCTTCATGTCTGTGGCAGGATTCCTGGGAATAAGTTCAAGTCCTGGTGGAGCTGGATTGAGTTTCCAAAACCAAAATTGTCTCCATTTCTGTGAAGAAAGAAACTACCCCTAACTCAAAGGATTGATTGGACTGACAAGCCAGGCTGGAAAATGGGGACTGAACAGGTATCTATGTCCTGCAATGACCGGCAGGAGGGTCTAAGGGGCTAAGGAGGCACAAATGCCTTTAAGTGAGGCCATGGAAAGTCATCCTAAGTAAAAAGAACAAAATCAGAAGCATCACATTACCTGACTTCAGACTATACATAAGTCTATAATAACTAAAACAGCACGGTACTGGTACGAAAACAGGCACACAAACCAATGGAACAAAATAGAGAACCCAGAAATAAAGCCACACATCTATAGCCATCTGATCTTCCACAAAGTTAACAAAAACAATGAGGAAAGGACTGTCTGTTTAATAAATGGTGCTGGGATATCTGGTTAGCCATATGCCGAAGAATGAAACTGGACCCCTACCTTTTACCGTCTTCAAAAATTAACTCATCATGGACTAAAGATTTAAATGTAAGACCTCAAACAGTAAGAATCCTAGAAGAAAACCTAGGAAACATCATTCTGGACATCGGCCTTGGAAAAGAATTGATGGCTAAGTCCTCAAAAGCAGACACAACAAAAACAAAAATTGACAAGTAAGACCTAAGTAAAGAGCTTCTGCACAGCAAAAGAAATTATCCACAGAGTAAACAGACAACCCATGGAATGGGATAAAATATTTGCAAACTCTGTTTCCAACAAAGGTCTAATACTAGAATCTATAAGAAACTTAAACTAGCCAACAAGCAAAAAAAAAAAGATAACCCATTTACAAAGTGGGCCAAAGACAGGAAAAGACATTTCTCAAGGAAGACATACAAGTGGCCAGCAATCATGAAAAAATGCTCAACATTGCTTATCACCAGAAAAGTGCAAATTAAAACCACCATGAGATACCATCTCACACCAATGGCAGTTATTTATGAAGTCAAGTGCCTCATGCCTATAATCCTAGCATTTTTTGGAGGCTGAGGTGGGAGGATCATTTGAGGCCAAGAGTTCAAGACCAGCCTAGGAAATGCATAGCAAGACCCTGCCTGTCTCGACAGAAAGTAAAAAAAATTAGCCAGGCATAGTGGCATGTTCCTATAATCCAGCTACTTAGGAAGCTGTGGCAGGGGATCCCTTGAGCCAGGAGTTTGAGGCTGAAGAGAGCTATGGTTGTGCCATTGTGCCCCAGCCTGGGCAATGGAGCAAGACCCTGTCACTTAAAAAAAAAAAAAATTAAAAGCCAGGCCAGGCATGATGGCTCACGCCTGTAATCCCAGCACTTTGGAAGGCTGAGGCAGGCGGATCACCTGAGGTCAGGAGTTCAAGACCAGCGGCCAACATGGTGAAACCCCATCTCTACTAAAAATACAAAATTAGCCAGGCGTGGTGGTGCGAGCCTGTACTCCCGGCTACTCCAGAGGCTGAGGCAGGAGAATTGCTTGAACCCGGGAGGCAGAGGTTGCAGTGAGCCGAGACTGCACCACTGCACTCCAGCCTGGGCAACAAGGTAGAAACTGCATCTGAAAAAAAAAAAAAAAAAAGAAAAAAAATTAAAAGCTAAAAAATAACAGATGCTGGGGAGGCTTTGGAGAAAAGCGAATGCTTAAACACTGTTGGTGTGAATGTAAGTTAGTTTGACCACTGTGGAAAGCTGTTTGGAGATTTCTCAAAGAACTTAAAACAGAACTACCATTCAACCCAGCAATTCTATACTAGGTATATACCTGAAAGAAAACAAATCATCCTGTCAAAAAGACACATGCACTTGTATGTTCATCTCAGCACTAGTCACAATGGCAAAGACATGGAATGAACCTATGTGCCCATTAATGCTAGATTGGATAAACAAAGTGTGGTATATATACACCATGAAATATGACACAGTCATAAAAAAAATGAAATCATGTCTTTTGCAGCAACATGGACGCGGCTGGAGGCCATCATCCTAAGCAAATTAACACAGGAACAGAAAACTAAATACCGCATATTATTCTCACAAGTGGGAGCTAAACATTGGGTATTCATAGACATAAATATGGCAACAATAGATGCTGGAGACTACTAGAGGGGGTCAGGGCCTAGGGTTGAAAAACGTTAACTATTGGGTACCATGCTTAGTACCTGGGTGACAGGATCAGTTGTACTCTCTACCTCAGCGTCATACAATATACCCAGGTAACCAACCTGCATATATACCCCTGGATCTAAAACAAAAGTAGAAATTTAAAAAAATTAAATGTAAAATAATAAAACATAGTACCATGTTGCATCATGGGAGAGAAAAAAAGTGAGGGCAGGGCTAGTCCAGCTCTTTCTGGTAGAATGTGTCTGATTGTTTGGTAGTCATAAAAACCTTCTGCTACTTTCTTTTTTGGGTGTTTTTTGTTTGTTTGTTTGAGACAGGGTCTCTGTCACCCAGGCTGGAGTGCAGTGGCACAATCTCGCTCACTGCAGCCTTCGCCTCCCAGGCTCAAGTGATTCTCCTGCTTCAGCCTCCCGAGTAGCTGGGATTACAGGTGCCTGCTACCACACCCAGCTAATTTTTGTATTTTTTAGTAGAGACGGGGTTTCACCATGTTGGCCAGGCTGGTCTTAAACTCCTGAGCTCAGGTGGTCCACCTGCCTCAGCCTCCCAAAGTGCTGGGATTACAAGCATGATCCACCGCACCTGGCCTCCTGCTACTTTGAAGTTAGACTCTCCTTGCCCAAAGTGACTGGCCCTTTTTTCCATCTAGCTCCAGAAGATCTATGCTTATCTTTTTCAATGGACCTAATAGTCATTAATGGACCTTGATTCTAAAAACTAGCCAGAGGTGACCCGTGGGCCTAAGAGATGTGTGTCCTTGTCTAGGACCCAAGTCACTGGGCCACACCGACGTGCACTTGCTCTCCAGCTATACCCCCATTTCACAGGGTGACTCATTGCCTTCCTCCATCTTCACCAAGATGGCTCCTTCTTGAAGAAAACCAGGCCATTTCAGTATGCCTACCCTCACTGAGAATATGTAAGGAGGAAAGAACAGGTCTCTGCCTGAGGGATGGGGACTGAGTTAGGATAAGCTGGGACTTCTCTGCACACAAATGGAAGTTTAAACTGAGATGGCCCTCTGCTGAAGGGGAGTGCAAATCAGACAGCCAAGGAGAGTGCTTGAGTATTTCACAAAGTCTTCAAAGCACTGCTTCCCTAAATATTAAAATATTTCACTATAAAAAGATGGGGTGGGAACCATTTGATAAAGTAAGATTTGGTCACACCAGTTAAAGGAATAGCTAGTAAACACTTCTGCTGAGCTCAGGTGATCCACCTGCCTTAGCCTCTCAAGGTCAAGGTGCTGGTAAACACTTCTCAAACCCATTTGACCACAGAGTTAAGGAGCATTCTTTCATAGAGCATCTCCTTCTTTCATAGAGCATTTCCCAAAATATAGAATGTATTTTTGGAAAAACTAGATTAAGGTCATTAGAAAAATTACAAAGAATTTTTTTTTTTTTTTTGAGTCAGAGTCTTGCTCTGTCATCCAAGCTGGAGTGCAATGGCTCGATCTTGGCTCACTGCAACCTCCGCCTCCCAGGTTCAAGGGGTTCTCCTGCCTCAGCCTCCTGAGTAGCTGGGATTACAGGCATGTGCCACCACACCTGGCTAATTTTTGTATTTTTAGTAGAGATGGGGTTTCACCATGTTGGCCAAGCTGGTCTTGAACTCCTGACCCCAGATGATCCACCCACCTCGACTTCCCAAAGTGTTGGGATTACAGGCCTGAGCCACCATGCCGGGCCAAGAAAAGAACCCTTGAAAAGAAAATTCAGAAGCACAGGAAAACTGTATTAAGGATGTGAGTTGAGAGTTTTGCCCTATTTTTCCATTTACTTACCAGAACTTAGGAGTATGCTGGACTCTGAAAGGAGATGTAAGAGGGAATATTAAGGATCTAAGTTGAGAGTTTTGCCCTATTTTTCCATTTACTTACTAGAACTTAGGAGTATGCTGGGCTCTGAAAGGAGATTTAAGAGGGAACTTTTCAATAAATATTGATCCATACTTGCAATGAAATAAGTACCAGAGACAAACTGTCCCCCACCCTTGCTTGGGAGCCTCGTAGAAGCTGTGACCCATCCACCTGCTGCATGGCTGTGCTCAGTGTCGTGGAGTTTTGAATCTGAATGCTTTAGAAAGGGCATGTTGGCTCCAGACTCAGCGTCTGCTGTTGCTTTTGTCTAACCTGCTTCTCTGATTCATTTAATTTTCTGCACCCTGTCAGCATTTATGCTTGCAGCCCATAGAATGAAAGCAATCACGGTAATAATAAATGCAGTATAACCTTCTAAGAACCTGTGTCACGGTGTGTGCTACAGATCATTCTTTGTGGGAGGACTGTCTTGCATACCATCAAATGTTTAGCTGCATCTCTGGCCTCTGCCACTAGATGCCAGCAGCAATGCCCCACCCATCCTAGTTGTGACAGTTTAAAATATCTGCGGACAGTGCTAAATGTCTCCTGTGGGGCAATATCTTCCCCAGTTGAGAACCACTGGCATATGTGAAAGCACAGATACATGAAAAAGAGCAGTGGAAGGCCAGGCGCAGTGGCTCACGCCTGTAATCCCAGCACTTTGGGAGGCCGAGGAGGGTGGATCACCTGAGGTCGGGAGTTTGAAACCAGCCTGGCCAACATAGTGAAACCCCGTCTCTACAGAAAATACAAAAAAATTAGCCGGGTGTGGTGCTGGACATGTGTAATCCCAGCTACTCGGGAGGCTGAAAAAAAAAAGCAGCGGCTAGCATGACTATCTGTGGGTTTCCTGATGCGGGCATTGATATAGTTTGCATGTTTGTCCCCTCCAAGTCTCCTGTTGAAATGGGATTTCCAACGTTGGGGGCTGGGGCCTGGTAGGAGGTGACTGGATCATGGGGGAGGATCCCCCATGAATGGCTGAGCACCAACCCCTTGGTGATAAGTGAGTTCTTGCTTAGTTAATGTGAGATCAGGTTGTGCAAAGGTCTGGGACCTCTCCCCTCTAGCTCTTCTTGTGCCATGTGAAGTGCCTGCTTCTGCTCCCTTTTTGCCTTCTGCCACGAGTAAAAGCATTCTGAGGCCTCCCCAGAAGCCAGGCAGGTACAGGTACCATGCTTCCTGTACAGCCTGCAGAACAGTGTGCCAATTAAACCTCTTTTCTTTGTACATTACCCAGTCTCAGGTATTCTTTTTTTTTTTTTTTTTTTTTTTGAGACAGAGTCTCGCTCTGTCGCCCAGGCTGGAGTGCAGTGGCATGATCTCCGCTCACTGCAAGCTCCGCCTCCCAGGTTCATGCCATTCTCCTGCCTCAGTCTCCCAAGTAGCTGGGACTACACCACGCCCGGCTAATTTTTTTGTATTTTTAGTAGAGTTTCATGGGGTTTCACCATGTTAGCCAGGATGGTCTCGATCTCCTGGCCTCGTGATCCACCCACCTTAGCCTCCCAAAGTGCTGGGATTACAGGCGTGAGCCACCGCATCCGGCCAGGTATTTCCCTATAGTGACACAAAAGCCTGAATAACACAGGAATAGATGAAGAATGGTCTCAAATACGCATCAAGGTGTTTAGGCGTTATCCTTTAGACAATGAGAAATTATTTGAGTGTTTCAAGCAGATGTTATGTATTTGCCACTGGATACCTCTGTGTGCAGGATATACTGGAGGGGTAAACAACTGAGGAGGTGAGAGTAGTCTAGAATCAAGGCCCTAAGGTGTGACTCAATACAGCAGAAGGGGACCTCAAACTTGGCATGCCCTAAAAAACCCACTATGCGACCAGACACGGTGGCTCAGGCCTGTAATCCCAGTACTTTGGGAGGCCAAGGCTAGTGGATCACTTGAGGTCAGGAGTGAGAGAGACTGAAGAAGTGGAGTTGACAGGACCTACCAGCAAGGGTGGAGGGGAGAGAGGAGCCAAGGGCGACTCAGTTGTGCTTCAGTGACAGGGAATTGGCATGAGTTGGAAGAGGAGATACAGGAGGGGGAACCTGTCTGAGGGAGAGCATAATGGGATTGCTTATTTGAGGCAGGGTCTCACTCTTTTGCCCAGGCTGGGGTATAGTGGCACGATCTCAGCTCACTGCAACCTCTGCCTCCTGGGTTCAAGCAATTCTCCTGTCTCAGCCTCTTGAGTAGCTGGGATTACAGGCACGTACCACCACACCTGGCTAATTTTTGTATTTTTAGTAGAGATGGGGTTTCACCATGTTGGCCAGGCTGGTTTGGAACGCCTGACATCAAGTGATCCACCTGCCTCAGCCTCCTGAGTAGCTGGGATGACAGGCGTACACCACTACGCCTGGCCAATTTTTGTATTTTTAGTAGAGACGGGGTTTCACCATGTTGGCCAGACTGGTTTCGAACTCCTGACATCAAGTGATCCACCTGCCTTGACCTCCCAAAGTACTGGGATTACAGGCGTGAGGCGCTGCGCCTGGCCGCATAGTGGGTTTTTTAGGGCAGGCTGAGTTTGAGGTGGCTGCAGGACACCCAGCTGCAGCTGGGCAGGAGGTGAAGGTCTGAGCTCAGAAGAGAGATGGAGATTGAGGAGCTGGTGGCTCTTACTTGGTTGCTGTAGCTACAGAAGTAGATGGGATAATCCAGGTGACAGGAGGGAGGAACGAAGAAGCTGGTGCCCCTCCAAGGCCCACCCTGGCCTGGCAGGAGGAATGAGACTGAAAAGGGGGCCAGAGAGCTGGAGGCAGCTCTGTCCACTAGAGGCTTATGGCTCATGGGACAGATTTGACAGCTAAGAAACAGATCTGTATACAATGAAGGCCCCAGAGCATGATGGTGTCAGTGTATGCTGCCAGCGTTGTGTGAGTTGAGGGTGTGTGAACTCCAGGAGGGCTGGATGGGAGGGGAGGGGTGGGCCACAGCCGCACGGAGCTTTCTCGGGTGTGATTCTGAACCCTCTCCATTAATGGCAGAAGTTGGAAGGGAGCTGCTTCCCCAAATTTGCAGGCCAAGGTCCTCCCCGCTTGCACAATCGGCAGGGTGTTCCCCATCAGCGCTGACATTATCATCTCCCATCAAGGGGCAGGAAAACAAACCTTGTTTGCTTTCATAACTTTCTGTGTGTGATTTTTGACTGGGGGATGGGAAAAGGGGAGAAGGAAATGTTAGTGCTTCCTGTTGTTTTTAAGACCATTTATGAATTGCATTTTATGGTCTTTTCATTTTGTGATATCAAGCATATGAAGTATGATAGCCATAGAACTGGCCAATGAGAAAATGTAAAGAAAACCAAACCGGGTGCAGTGGCTCATGCCTGTAATCCTTGTACTTTAGGAGGCCGAGGCAGGCAGATCACCTGAGGTCAGGAGTTCAAGACCAGCCTGGCCAACATGGTGAAACTCCGTCTCTACTAAAAATACAAAAATTAGCTAGGCATGGTGGCGTGTGCCTGTAATCCCAGCTACCCGGGAGGGTGAGGCAGGAGAATCGCTGGAACCCAGGAGGCGGAGGCTGTAGTGAGCCAAGATTGCACCACTGCACTCCAGCCTGGGCGACAGAGCAAGACTCTGCCTCAAAAAAAAAAAAAAAAGAAAGAAAGAAAGAAAGAAAATCCAGGCTCCATTGACTTCACACACTTAATATAAAAGTTCTCATTTTAATAAATTTAAATGTATAGTTTTGTGGCATTAAGTACATTCACACTGTTGTGTAACCATCACCACTATCCATCTCCAGAAGGCTTTTCCTCTTGCAAAACTGAAACTCTGGATCCATTAAGCAGTAACTTCCCATTCCTCCTCTCCCCAGCCCCTGGCAACCACCATTCTACTTTCTGTCTCTGTGAATTTTACTATTCTGAGTGCCTCATACGATTAAAATCATATAGGGTTTGTCCTTTTATAACTGGCTTATTTCACTTAGCATAGTGTCTTTTTTTTTCTTTTTTTTTTAAGACAGAGTTTCGCTCTTGTTGCCCAGGCTGGAGTGCTATGGTGCAATCTCAGCTCACTGCAACCTCTGCCTCCAGGGTTCAAGCGATTCTCATGCCTCATCCTCCCGAGTAGCTGGGATTACAGGTGTGTGCCACCACGCCTGGCCAGTTTTTGTATTTTTAGTAGAGACAGAGTTTCACCATGTTGGTCAGGCTGGTCTCAAACTCCTGACCTCAAGTGATCCACCCACCTCGGTCTCCCAAAGTGCTAGGATTACAGGCGTGAGCCACCGCGCCCAGCCAGCATAGTGTCTTTTCAAAACTCATCCAAGTAGTAGCATGTGTCAGAATTTCCTTCCTTTTTATGGCTGAATAGTATTCCATTGTACATATGTATCACATTTTCTGTATCCATTCATCCATCAGTGGATGCTTAGATGGCTTCCACCTTTTGGTTATTGAGTGAACAGTGCTGCTACAAATATCGAGGGTGTGAATATCCATTCGTGTGTCTGCTTTCCGTTCTTGGGTTTATACCTGGGGTGTCCCTTGGCTTTTGCTGTATGATTGACTCCTGCTGGGGATTTCTGGGATTGCCCTCTTTGTTACCTTTCTGTTTTAGCTTCTGGGAGAATCTTAGGTGTGTCCCTAGGCTGGGCTTTGTGACCAGCTGGACAGCCATTACTGAGCCCCTGCCTACAAAGATCCACACCTTGTCCACTTGGCACCATCTTAGAGTTTGAATCAGGAAGATTTATGTTGTAACCTCAGTACTTCCACTAATGTGCCCTGTGATGTTGGAAAGCTTCCTCATGTTCCTGCGGGCCTCTGTTTCCACACGAACGCAATGAGAAAGTAGAACTCAGTGATCTTCAGGGTCCCTCCCAGGTGATGGACAGTGAGTGCACAGTGGTCTCCTAAGCCCAGTGACCAAGGAACCAAGGTGGACACGAAGAAGGCAGAGCCCCAGATGCCTGTCATGGATAATGCAATTCAGCTTCCCAGAAACTTGGGGCGGTTAGGTGGCTTGTGTACTTGCTGAATTCTGGCACATGCTACGTGGCTCGTTTTGTGAGTAAATGTAGCAGTAATTCCCCTTAAAGCAAAACTATATGTTATATATTATCCACCCTTTGTTGAGAGAATGTGACAAAGAGAGGTGGGATAACTGGTTTTACCATAGATTTTTGGCAGATGTCACCAACTAATACTGTCAAGAATATTTTATAGGCAAATTTTATCTCTTGTTAGGACTGCAGTTTGGTCACAGGCCAAGGCAATTTTAATCTTTCCCTCACTTCTTTTAAAAGAAAAAAAACTAAAGAGCAGACTTCCTTCTCCTTAGCTTGAACTGTGAGCAGCAGTCCATGCTTTCCTGAACTAGGAAGGTGAGTTCCAGGAAGTTACCCACACGATCAACTTTCAGGCCTCTTGAGTGCACACAAAAAATGTGGACTTGCCTGGGGCTTCCTGCTGGTGTTTGGAGACTAGGAACTAATCCTCCCATTAGTTCTTTCTCTGCCGCACCAGGGAAACATCATATATACTAGTGACTTTCTGTCTTCTTTATCTCATCGGTAAAAGGCGGATCCTGTTTTTGTTTTCAAGAATGTGTTAGGGTATTGGGATGGCTAGAATCCATTTGGAGCACGTGAGAAAATGTATAGCATTTTCTGTTTAGGAGACATTTTAACCATCTAATTAAAAAAAAAAAAAAAAAGACTTAAGTCCAGATACTAGACCACCAGTTTTTTAATACATGGAAAATTTAGAAGCAATTTCAAAAATTTCTCACTGTGACTGGAACTAGGTTATGTCAATACAAGGCTCCTAGGGGAAAAATTTATACTGGATAAAACTCTAAAATAAATGAATATACTAAAAAACACCAAAAATCTGGCCAGCAGTGGTGGCTCACACCTGTAATCCCAGAACTTTGGGAGGCCGAGATGGGCAGATCACTTGAGACCAGGAGTTCGAGACCAGCTTGACCAACATGGTGAAACCCCATCTCTACTAAAAATACAAAAAATATCTGGGCATGGTGGCGGGCGCCTGTAATCCCAGCTACTCCAGGAGGTTGAGGCAGGAGAATCTCTTGAACCCGGAAGATGGAGGTTGCAGTGGGCCGAGATTACTCCACTGCACTCCCACCTGGGCAACAGAGCCAGACCCTGTCTCAAAAAAAAAAAAAAAGAAAGAAAATAGAATGGCTGCAAGAAGTAAACAGAGGATGTTTGCTCCTATTTTGTTCCTTACAAGTATAGCTAACAAAGGACCTTGTGAGTATTGGAATAATAAAATGTCATTCCCATTTAAGTTGCACATGTACATTTTTATACCTACACCAAAGGTTTTTGGAATCTTTGTCTCTGGCTGTTGGATCATGAAAGACCCCTTTGGCTTCAGCTGTAAAACAAGGCAAATTTTACACATAATAGAAACCACTATATATGTGTGTTGGTTTAGGGAAGCCTATTTTTTAACATTCTATTTCCTGATAAAACCTTAGAAAAATCATATTGTGTTTAAAAGTTGAGGATGTTCTCAGCAACTCAAGGGCTGACTGATAATTTCTGGTTTTGCTAGTACTTGTCTACAATGGAAGTTGGAAGCTTAGTCGGAGTAGAAAAGTTGTAAATTTGGTGTCATCAAGACAAATGGCTTTTATTTCCCAACAGACTTCTTTATAAAATAATTTAACCCCTTGATTTTTGTTTGCATTTGGATGCAATTTTAAAAAAATCTGGCCCTTTAATAAGTGCAAGACAGATTAAATTTATTGTGAAATATCAGGTCACTGAGTGGAAAGTTTCTTCACTGATCATCCTAGCTTCACATTTTTAGTTATGTGAAGTACACATTTTGATAGTATTTTGGTTTTCTCCTGCCTGAAATCTTCAGTCCACCTCCCTGGCAGTCTGTAGAATGAAGCAGCTGTGGTCCGTGGCCAAGTGTGCGTCCTTTGGTGATGGAAGAGCTGATCTGCAGATACCTGCAGGAGGAAGCCATGCACGATGTCTGCTGGGATATGATTTCCCCCCATACTCCTGGAAAATTAGAACCGTTTATAGCAGCCTGGTTCCAATACACTGACAGGGCAAGGATTGGCTCGTTCTCTTACAAACACAGCGTGGCTGGATGCACTCATAAATGAAAAATGATCTGAGTGCTGTGGGTGGGTGGGGCTCTGGAGCTCAGGAGGTGAAGCCGGGAGGAGAGAGAGAGAATCTGCTCCTCAGCTCCACAGAGCATGGGGAGCTGGCAGGAAGTTGGAGCACGCATGGCGCAGCTTGTATTTTTGTTGATAGTTAATAACCCAGGACTTTAAAGACCTGAATGGAGAAGGGAAGTGAAGCACAACCGACTTTGGAGTCTGTCCAATTCCAGAGGCTGCTGAAGCACAGCAGAGCACGCTCACCTGACCAGCTCATAAAGCAGGTAGGACGGGAGATCTGAGCGGTGAAGAGAATCACATTTTCTCTCTGAACACAACTTACAGGTCTTCCAAGGGTTTATTATTTTTTAATTATATGAGAGATGAGCAGGTAATAATAACATAAAAGACTCAGCTTGAATTGTGCTGATATCTGCCCAAGCAAGAGTTCTCTCAGTTACTAGTGTGATGACCAAATGACAGTTTTATTCTGAGAGTTGCTTTAAAAAAAAAAAAAAAAAAAAAAAAAAGCATGCAGCATTGAAGCTTTTTTAATTTAAACTCATTTAAAAATTGGCAGATGATAAATGAACTGCAGACACTGTGTTTTAGAACAAATACTTTGAAGGGAGTCAACCAGAAACTGATTTTCAGGCTTGACTGTGGCTCTATTTTCATATTTCAGAGCCAACGAGGTGCTCACTAATTTTTGCTGGCTTTTGTAAGAAAGGAGGTGGATGTATAACAGCTGTGAAATATCCAGAAATTGACTGGGATCCAGAGTGAAGCCCGAATGCACTAATGTTTTCTCCATTAAGGCAGGCTGCCTCTGCTCGGCTTCTAAGTCAAGGGATTGGAAAGCAGTGTGAAAGTGAAGTGTGAATCCTGAATATTTGTCATGGAGTGGGGGGAGTGCAGAGGGTTGGAAACTGTCACAGTGACGTTTCACACTCAGAAGTAGAAAATAAGTGGGGAGGACCATGGGTGGCAGCCACATGCAAGGATAATTTTAAAACTGATTTTTGATTCCCATGATTGTAGCCGAGTCTCAGGGTGTTCCTTCCGTTGTCAAGGTTTGGGGCTTGTGATAAGAGAAGTAGAACAGAATAAAGATCATCTCCAGCCCCAGGTTCTGAATCATTTCTAGGCCTTGCTTCTCCTGGGCACTGGGATGATCTGACATGTTTTCCCTCACTAATGAAGTGGCCAGAGTGTTGGGGGATTGGGCTAACGTGGAGTAGGTTGGATAGAAATGGTGCGTGTGGTCAGCCTGAGAAGAACTTCAGAGGTAAGTGGAGAACTTTGTTTCGGTAGAATAGCCCAGCCTGAATCCTGAAACTCTTTGCGTGGAGGTTTGGAGAATGCCCCATAGCCACAGGGGTGTGTCTGAAAAGGCAAAATTGGGAGCTGCTTGGGTTACTGCTTACTGCCTGGCTGGCATCCTCATGCTGTGGTCATCCTCATGCCGTGGTGGCCACGTTTTGTGGCTTTGCATTTTAGTCCTGGAGGGCTGGGGGATGGCTGTGTTTAGTCAAGCAAGCCCACACATCATTGCTAGTCTCTCTTTCCGTGTGATTTCTCAGCATTACACAGCTAGCCTTCTATGGGAGGAGGAACAGCACCTCCTGTGGTCTTTTAGGAAACTTTTTCACCCCATGTTCCTACCATCGCCACCCCAACTCTTGTCCTTTCTTCCTACTGTTCACCTGTTGTGTGTGTCCCCTTTGTCTCCCATCCTTCAGACTGATCTGTCCCAGGTGCTATCTGCAGTGACTTAGAAGCTGTGTTGGGGACAGGTTCCTTCCCAGGGTTCCTGCTAGAAGCGGTGTTCGGCAAGCTATGGCCCTTAGGCAATCCAGACTGCCCTAGCCTGTTTTTATATGGCCTGGGAGCTAAGAATGTGTTTTATGTTTTGAAGAGTTGAAGAAACAAAGAAGAATATAGGACAGAGATAGTGACCCACAAAGCCTATCTGATCTTTAGAAAAAAACATTTGCTGGTTTGCTGGTTGGTCTGTTGATTTCTGCCCCCATTTAGAGACAGAGTTTCACCATGTTGGCCAGATTGGTGTCAAACTTTTGACCTCAAGTGATCTGCCCACCTCGGCCTCCCAAAGTGTTAGGATTACAGGCGTGAGCCACTGCTCCCAGCACCCCACCTTGACCTGTTGATTTTTTAATATCATTGGTGAATAATGTGATCAGTGGGTTGATGCAGCAAGTTAAGCCCTCAGCAATTTGAATGGGCTCTTGTTTGGGAAACTGATTTTAGTTTCTTAGTCTGTATTGGTGCTATCGCCTCCAAATGGGTAGATTCAGGAGTTAGGAAGTTGAAGCTTTTCTGCAGGGTCCCAACAATAGTAAAGAAATATTAGATGAACTATGTGCCTGTGGTTGGATTTTCACCCTCTTTCCTGGTTTATGAACCTGCTGGAGAAGACACCTATGAGTCCAGCCATGTATTGACTGTGTGCCCTACTGGAAGAACCCAGTGGGGACCAAAACTCTGGTAATTCACACAAGTCATTCACTTCTTTCTCTCTTGCATACTGAATGCTGGCTAGACTTCCACAATCTGAGAGCATTTGGTGTTGCCACTTTGGAAAAAAAAAGATGTTTTTTGCAATTATAAAAAAAAGACAGCTGAATACCATGTTTTCTCATATTTAGAACAATGTTTCTTTATTGCCCTCTAAGAAAGCTTACTGTAGGCCCTCCAACCTTACCTCTGAACATGCAGTGCCCCTCTACCCAAGCACAGTATTTCATTGTTATGTCATTTCTAATAAAGGAAGAGGAAAATCTGGTGACCTTGTTCATGTTTAACTTGTGTCGAAACTTCAGGCCTCGGTATGGAGCCATCTTGTGTAAGTAGCTTTTTGTCCATTGCAGAAACACAGGAAAGCATCTCACAGGAGATTGTTGTTTACTACCGGGACATTTCAACCATCTTTCCTTCTATATTTGGAAATTGGATGTTGTCAGTAGAGAAGAATGGGGGTGGGGCCCAGTTTGACAAAACAAGTGAGGAAGGATGAAAATATGAAAAGTATGGCGCCCCACAGGAGGTAGGGCCTGGAAAACAAGATGGCGCCTGTATGCTTGATGAGCCAGGTTGTCAGAGCTGGGAGGGGTGGGTCCTTTAATCTACCATGGGAGCTGGGCAGCACTTTCGTATTTAGAAAAGGGGTTGGCTCTGAATTTAGAGATTAAGCAACCTGCTGTTCCTGTATGCACTGGAATTTCAGACACAGTCAGAAACCTGATTTGCGTAACTGCTGAAACTCAACTGGAAACCAACCAGACTGAGGTCTGGACTCCCCAGGCCAAGGGGCAGTTAGGAATCAGCACGTGAGAAAGTGTATTAGGCTTGCCCAAGAAGGAGTGGTGCTTTGTGGCCAGATGCAGTGAGGCGGGTTGTGGGGTGAAGGGTTGGCTTTGGGTTCCCAGAAGGCTCAGGCTGGAGGGTGAGTAACCTCTTCCTCTGCATGGGTAGGCAGTGTGTGTCAGAATTCTAAAACTACCTGGTACCACACGTTAGCACATGGGACCTTTTCGCTTCTGAGCCATGCAACCAAGCTGGCTTCTAAAGAGACAGAAACCACCAAAGTCTAATCACTTTGGCGTGCAAGCCATGAGCAGCCCTTAACAAGCCAACTCATCTATACAGTGTTGTGAGGGCTGAGTGTCCAGCCCAAAGCTGAAGCATCTGTCATCTACCTTTGGCTATGGAAACAAGGCTGGAATCAGACATCTATTTATCATTTTTTTTCCTTATGGTGAATAGAATCAAAGACCAAGCCAGACGTCTGCATATATGCACAAAGTGTATAAACCTAGAGGAGAGGAACAGCCAGACAAAATAGAAGTTATGATTCTGAATTCAAGAAAACTTGTGACCGTGTCTATAAAAGGGAATCAATAATTTCGTGGCTCAGTGGTCAGCAGGGGATTCCTTTCTGTGGCTTTGTGTTTACATACAAGCTATGCCCCTCTTAAGAGCTTTTGTAGGTGATATAGTCTCTCACTTCCAAACATGAGTTCTTCACATTACCTGCGGTGGCACTGGAGGTGGAGCACAAGGTCCCTCATGCCATGGAGATCCCGACTGGAGCCCTGCCTTTCCTTGGTGACGGGGGAACAAGATAGCAACATTCTCCCTCCATGGACATGGCAACTGTTCCTTGCAGCAGGGCATACCCCTTTGTGACTTCTTCTGTTGTCTTTGCTGTCCCTTGTAGGCCCATCTGCCCAGATTGCCTTTGTTAAGCGCAGGGGTGCCTCACTGGATAGCCACACTGTGACTCCACAGATGGCCTCAGCAGGGCACATTGTCAGCCCTGCACCATGAGGTCCCTGTACCACGAGTCAGGCCATGACAGTTGTTGACTTGGGACTCTAGATGTGCCTTCCCTTTCTTTCAGGATCTCTTCCTGTAGAATCAACCCAACTATATTTTACATGCAGCAGAGGAACTTGGTCCTTAAAGGGACCAAAAATGACTCATTGGTAGAAGAGAAGGATCACCCTATAGTCTGTATTTTTGGTAATTTTGAGGTTTGGAGGTTGTCAGGTAGCCTAAAGCCACATACACCCAGACCATCTCTTTGCCTTTCTCATTTCAACACTTCCCAAATTAGAAGATGGAAACCAAGTTGGAAATTGGCAGAGTAAGGTGAATCTGAGGAAGGCACGAAGTGGCCCTTGAGAATCCGTTTGGTAGAAAGTCTCTATTTCAGTGAGACACCTGAGACCGCAGGGGCAGAACATCAGTGCAGATGACTCCCAGTGAAGGGCAGATAAATGTTCTTGTGTTTATGTATTGTGTTTTTCCAAGGCTTGCCCTTTTAACAAAAACTTAAAATTCTTACAAACTCTCCTTCCCATCCCCATGCCCCCGCCCCCAAAAAAAGTGGTTCTGCAGTGAACAATTTAGATTTCCACACAAATCATAACAAAAATAGAAGACCACAAGCCATGAGGTGAGTGGCAGGAGAACCAAGGGTAGCGGAGCTGGTCTTGCACGAATCCCAGAATTCATCATGGTGCTCTTAATGGAATAGCAACCTTTTGCTCTTGCCTTTTGCACCAACATTTCTGCCCCTTTGGCAAAAGTGTTCATATTTTCTCTTGCTGGCCACTTCCACCAGCAAGAGGAGGATCTGCTTTCCAAGGAGCCCCATCTTTGACTTGCCAAATTCCACCTTCGCCATGAGTTTGCAACACTTTGACTTCAGTTCCCAGACGACTGCCCATGGGATAGAGGCTTGACTTTTGGCAGTAAGCTGCTGGCTTTGGAAAACATCACAGATATTTTATTGTAACAGATGCAAGACAGTTTTGGCAGGGGAGCAATAAAGACCTGGAGGGGAAACAGAAAATTACATCTAAGTGCTGCAGGAAAGAAGGTGGCAAAAATAAAGGATGCAGTTTGGATTTGTAAAGCTAAGTCCTTTGCACAATCTGTTTTACAGGCTAGAACTTGCTTGACTTCAGTTTATCCCTCAAGTGAGTCAAGGAATGTTAGAATGAAATGCTGAAGCTGTGAAATGTACGTAGTTGGGGACAACTTGGTGTTTGAGGATGTTATTGGGGTCCCATTGGCCCATCCAAACTTTGTGTGATGAAAATCCTGCTGTTTTCATACTGCTGAGACATTAGATGCTCTTATGCCTGTGTCTAATTAGACATTTGTAACGAGTTTGTTAGGGTAATAGAAATTTAACTTCTCATCTTAAAAGTGAACGGATTCAGCCATTTCAGTAGAAGAAACATCAGTCTTCGCTATAGTCTCTGGTGGCTTCATTCATTACATTTGTTGCCACTGGGATTTCAAAATGGGGATAGAATCTGCTGTCAGTTTTAGTATGTGTTTTGTTTTTTAATTCTGTGGGTTCTTCATCTACTCCAGAAACAACCTCTGGGTCACTCTAAAACCTAAGCAGTCTTGAAGCCAGGATCTCAAACCTTGCAAGTTAGTCACTATTCTAGGCCACATCACAGTGAATGATATAGCACTGATTTTTAAAATCGTTTTTACTCTGTGATTTACTATGATAGACTCTTGTTATCCACAGATTGACTCTGAGATCTGTGAGGTTTCCTCTGCTTTCAACCTATTTTCTTTTTTATGGCCGTATCTTAACATGATTAGCCCTGGAACCAGGATAGGTGGAGAACTAGGTCAAGATGATAATGCAACTGACTAGTCTTAGAATGTTCAGACTGCAAGGTTTAGAGATGTATTTTTCGGGTGACCAAACCTAGATAAAGAGAAGCTAAGTGTGAGTGCTATCCTTTGTGTGCGTATGGGCATGTGTGTGTGTGTGTGTGTGTGTGTGTCAGGGAGAGAGAAATGTAATTATTTCATGACACTCACATGGACCTGGAGACATGGCTTTTTTTGAGCAAAACTTTTTTTTAAAGATACAAAGTTTCACCCTATTGCCCAAACTGGCATGCAGTGGTTCGATCCTAACTTGCTGTAACCTTGAACACCTGGGCTCAAGTACTCCTCCCGCCTCAGCTTCCCAATGTACTGAGATTATAGGCGTGAGCCACTGCACCCGGCCAAACAAAACTCTTTATGTAAGACTGCGTCTCAGTTTGTAGGTCTGCCTTCTCTTTTGTAAACATGTGGTCCAAACACACTCACATGGTTTGTTTTTGTTAGAGAAATGCCTCATGGTGTCGTGACAACTTTTCGGTGAGAGTTCAAACCAGTGTCAGATGAACTCCCCAAGGTTGATGTGCTCAGTTCCATTTTGCTTTCATGGCACTTGGGTTGATGTGAGGGGAAAATAGCCTACAGAACAGTCTAAGATGCTTCGGATGTGTAGTTTTGAAATTCAGAGACAAGGCCAGGCACGGTGACTCACGCCTGTAATCCCAGCACTTTGGGAGCCCAAGGTGGGTGGATCACCTGAGGTCAGGAGTTCGAGACCAGCCTGGCCAACATGGTGAAATCCCGTCTCTACCAAAAATACAAAAATCAGCTGGGCGTGGTGGCACGTGCCTGTAATCCCAGCTACTCCTGAGGCTGAGGCAGGAGAATCTCTTGAACATGGGAGGCGGTGGTTGCAGTGAGTCGAGATTGTGCCACTGCACTCCAGCCTGGGCAACAGAGCAAGACTGTGTCTCCAAAAAAAAAAAAAAAAATCAGAGACAAAATCGATTTTGGCTTTTCCTGAAAATGGATCTTATTTTGAGGACCACAGTTGACACGGCTGTGGGAAGTGTTGCTTATTCTTGGCAAGAAAACTACCCTGAAAAGGTGCTTATGATCCAGGAGACAGAAGCCTGCCCTAGGCACTCTGGCAGAGCTGGGGGAACCGTTCAGAACTCAGCATCAGTAGTTTGTAGTAAATCCACATTTGTATGGTAGGACCCACCCAGATGAAGAAGGCGCATCCTAAAAAGCGGGGTTATTTTAGTTAACCTGTGTAATGGTATTCAGAATGTAACATGGGAATGTGCATTCGGAATGTAATATCTCTGCTTCAGAAATATTTAGAACCCAACCTAGAGGGTTTAATCCAAAGGACGTATTAAACACTTGCGTGCTTAGCTACGTAGAAGCCACAAGACACAAAGAAGCCGACGAGGCAAATGCAGTCGCTATCAGAGAAGGAAGTGATTTGACCAGCTTGTCCTCAAACTAAATCAGACAGACAGACACACAGATATAGGGCACAACACTCTCTTTATTCCTTTTGAACAGGATCTTTAAACATCTGTCAGTCTTAACCTGGATTCTATTAGTAGATTTCAGAGGGACTGTGAACCTAGAAGGGAAGAAAACTGAACTGTAGCTCAAATTTGGTATTTCCTTCAATAATGGATGTAGGCAACAAAGGACAGTAGTATTAGCAGTCCTTATGTCTTTATCACCGGCACAAATGATATTCATTATTTGTAGCAGATAAATCCCAATATCATCTACAGTCATTACTACTTTGAGAATATGTCAGTTAGTCTGTTTAGCAACTATGTTGCTAGATCTTTGAATTCAGTGTAACAAGCACATGCAGGTTACTACATTACAAATCTTTAAATATTTAGGGTATTGTTTTTCCAGATAATTGGTTTTCTTTGTAATCCTATGCATTTTATACATTTAAAATATAATTTTTGAAACTTTACCAGGTAGCCAGAGAGTCTATGGCACAAAATAATGAGAAAAGGAAGAAAAGGAACCCTGTCTTAAGGGCTACCATTTGATATTTACTTAGATCTTCATTTACTGGGGAAAAAATAAGAGCCCAGGACAGCGTGGTATGTTCTAGCCTCTCCCCAGGTGACTGGGGGATCTTGATAAAATGCTGTAGGCCTGGAGTGGGGCCTGAGACCTCTGCTTTTCTAACAAATTCAAACAAATTCAGAATAGCCAGGCTGTAGCCTACAGCAATTCAGATAAGAACCTCTGTTTTCCAAACTCACTGCCTATAATTTTGATAAATCTTAGTTGTAGGTAGCTTAAGTATTCCAACACGTGGTTGTAGGAAGAGATGTTCCAGGAGAGGAAATGTGGGAAAATCCCAGAAGACAGACTTCGCCTGTTTCCAAGTGTGTATGTTGCCTCCTTTAGATCCCAGAGTAACTGCCCTGTTGGGGTGTTAATTAGGTGGAAGCTCAGGCTCTGGGAGAGGCTGCCAAGGTGGAGGGTGGGGTGGCAGCGTGTGCACGTGTGTCCCCAGGTGACTCTCTCATGGTGTGCATTCCCTGGGAAGCAGCTGCAGCTGCGCCTTGGAGGGGCCGCTTCCTGGGCTCATGGCCCGTGTGCACCAGGTGAGCTGTGAGCTGAGCCGTGCGCAGCAGCTGCTTGCCTGTAGCCAATTACCTCAGCCCTGCTGGGTGCAGAAGAGGGCAGATTACCATCTGATCCCATACATGTGTGCGGACCAGATGCTCTGCGCTCAGGAGGATTGTGTATATGGCTTTCTTCTTTCCAGAAGGGAGATTTATTAAGTGTGTCATTGGATGATGCAAGTTGTATATCTTTGTAAGATTTTCATGGATGTTTGCAAGTTACAGAAAGGTCCTTTGGCAGAGTATCAGGGAGTAAAAATGTCCCTGTACTTCTGCAGCCCAAGCAGCTCCAGAACCCCGAGATCTGACCGACTATGCCCTAATGGTGTGCTTTTGGCCTTGGTCAAACCACTTATGTCACAGGCCAACTGGTGGCTTCACAGGGTGGCGCTTATAAACAGAAATCCAATTTTGTGTGTTTATCAGAGGTTGTCAGCGGCCTGGAAACTGACTCATGCTAATCAAATTCCCAGGAGACTGGCATTGAGCAGTCCAAAGCCAGGTTATTGATTCCTAGTGAAGGAGGGATTCTTCCACTGGCCAAAGATGCTATTGCCATCTCTTGTTTGTTTCTGCTGTCTCGGTCCTATCTTCTGGGGAGAGAGATGGTTGACTATGAGAACATCATGTGGAATATGTCTTAAGGAATGTTCTAGGATTCTAGATGCAGCATCCCCGTTCATGTAGAGGGCTGAACCACACCAAAATTCTGTTTGGCTTTACTAGATTCCCTTGAGAAACTCTCCCCAACCCTGTTTTTCCCCCTTGTTCTCTTCCCTATGGGAACCCCCTAGGGTGTTCTGCCGCAGCTTTCATAGTTTCAGACTCTACCTGCCTGAGACCACATCGTCTTCTCTGGCTTGGATCCAGGTGCTTCCTGGGTCTCCTCCCCCAGGAAGAGTCTTTAAGGAGATGGGCATTAGGATGGGGACAGGTGCACAGCCATTATAGGGTGATCCTTACTATTTCTGCTATTCCTACTCTTCCTTTTTTCCTCTTTCTATTTCTACTCTTCAGGTAAACTCTCTGTAGCCCCAAGAGTGTTCATCTTAGCCTTGAGGAAGCACAGGTGGCACCTCATGACTGGAAGAATTCTCCCTGGCCAACATGCTGTTTTATTTTCATTTGTTTTTGTTTCTCTTTTTGAGATGGAGTCTCCCTCTGTCACCCAGGCTGGAGTGCAGTGGCACAATCCCAGCACACTGCAACCTCTGCCTCTCAGGTTCAAGGGATTCTCCTGCCTCAACCTCTTGAGTAGCTAGGACTACAGGCGTGCGCCACCGCACCTGGTTAATTCTTGCATTTTTAGTAGAGATGGGGTTTCACCATGTTGGCCAGACTGGCCTTGAACTCCTGATCTCAAGTGCTCTGCCAGCCTCGGCCTCCCAAAGTTCTGGGATTATAGGCGTGAGTCACTGCGCCTGGCCAAACATGCTATTTTATACCAGTCTCTGCAGGAAGAGTCCCTATTAATTATCTGTGTTCTTGGTTCCCAAAATCTGTTGTGTGAACCTGACTGCATCTCGTGAGGCATTTCAGGAAATACAGATTGTTGGGCCCTCCGGCGGGTCTGGGTGGGGTCTAGAGTCATATTTGTAAAACATTCCTTGGGAATAGAGGAATTCCTTGGATTGTGCTCCCCGCCGCCATGTCAGAATGTTTTTATGGCACTGCTGTCCTACCACCAGTGAGTGATAGATGATTAGGAGGTCCCTTATTTATACTTGTTTGCTTAAATCTTTACCGAACAACTGTCATTTTACAAAGCAGTCCTTTTTTTCTTCAAAGAAAAGGCTCCATAGATTATTCTTTTTGTTTCGTTTTGTTTTTTGTTAAGAAACGGTATCGCTCTGTTGCCCAGGTTGGAGTGCACTGGTGCAATGATAGCTCACTGTAACCTTAAACTTCTGGGCTCAAGCAATCCTCCCACCTTATTTTCATTTGTTTCCCAAGTAGCTGCGAGTACAGATACACACCACCACTGGCTAGTTTTTAAAAATATTTTTTGTAGAGACATGGGTTTTAACGACATTGCCCAGGCTGGTTTTGAACTCCTGGCCTCAAGAGATCCTCTCACTTCTCCCTCCCAAAGTGTTGGGATTACAAGCATGGGCCACCATGTCCGGCTAGGATGGTTCTTTTGATCAGTCAAATTTGGAAACCACCACTGTAGACCTGGTATCCCAGACTCAGAGCCCTGATTTTATGGATGAGGAAACTAAGGCCTCAAGAAAGAACGGGCTAACTGGTATCAAGGGTGCCCCTCGGTTTAGAGGGACAATATACAAAGGTACATTGGATCTACAAAGACCAGAGTCTACAAAGACCAGGTTCTATGTGTACTCTCTGGTTGTTGATGAAATCCACTATTCTAAGCCCCAGGGGCCTTGTTTCTGGGCTGTCGCGTTAGAATGGCGATGATGAAATGCCCATGTATGCAGGGTACAGAAACAAATTTAACCTGAGCATCATTTCTCAGTTCTAGACTAAAACTTGAGTGACGTCAACCATCCTGATGCTTCCACAGCTGACAGGCCCCTGGAATGCCCCAGGTGCCCCGCCTCTTCAGTAAACCATTTCATCCTTCAGTGCCTCAACTTCACCGTCTATAAAATAAAGATAAATCTATCTGTGCTACCTCCCTTACAAAGTTGATATGAAAATCAAATGAAACATAAGCCAGGTGTGGTGGCTCATTCCTGTAATCCCAGCAGTTTGGGAAGCTGAGGCAGTTAGATTGCTTGAGCCCAGGAATTCAAGACCAGCTTAAAAATTTTTTAAAAATGCAAAAATTAGCTGGACATGGTGGCACAAGCCTGTGGTCCCAGCTACTCAGGAGGTTGAGGCTGGAGAATCGCTTAAACCTGGGAGGTGGAGGTTGCAGTGAGCCAAGTTGGCACCACTGCATTCCAGCCTGGAGGATAGAGTGTGACCTGGTCTATGCGTCTGTTGGTGGGGGTGGTGGATGGGGACAGCGAGAGAGAGAGAGAAAGAGAGAGAAGTAGGGGAGGGAGAGAGAGGGAAGGAAGGCCAAGCGAACAATGTATGTGAAGGGCTTTGGGAAAGAAAGTGCCAAGCATTATATAAACTTTAAGGGTGGTCTCATTATCATCATCCCTATTATATATTATCTCCAGAGATTTTACATGTCTGCTGAGTGGCTCCAAACAGAATCAGTACAGGTGGAAGAAATACTTTATTATAAACCAATGAAAGTCTACTTGGGAGGAGTCAGGATTTCCATAGAAGTACATCACTTCTGAATTTCCTGAAGTAGCTCTAATGGCCCATTAGTGAATCATTTCACACCCTCTGCCCTTTTTGTGGCGGCTTTCCAGCTATGCTCCAGAGTTCAGAGTTGTTTGGGCGAGCAAGCTGGGACATGTAAGTCAGAGGATGTTTTTTTGTCTGCTCAGGGGCGAGGGCTGTCTTTGATACCTCTGCTGCTGCCATAGATGGTGCAGATGCTCCAAGATTTGTCATTTTGAGAATGGCAGGCTTTTCGACCTTGTTTTCCAGACTAGATTAAGAACCAGACAGATTTTAATATCTGTAAAGAGTTTCTGCAACTGTTCCAGCAAAGAGATATCCCTAGAACAGATAAAGCTTTCTTTTCCTCCCCTGGAAATGATAGAGCTTGAGAACAACAGAACTCAGTCTGTGGTATAATAATTAACCTTAATGATCTTAAGTACCAACGAGGTCTCCATAGAGTTACTTAAAGAAAACATACAGATTTGCAGACATAAGGTATAAAAAGAGAAAAATAAAATATGAGAAATTCTAATAAAAGGAGTATGTGATTTAACCATATGATGTAAATGGCCTGTGCTTCCTGGAGGGTACTTCTGGCTCTGAGGTCATGTGATTCTGTAACAGTCCCAGCTTTGAATGGTTGGGTGGAGTAGGTGAGAGAACCACTTATATATATAAATTGTTTTAGGCTGGGTGTGGTGGCTCATGCCTGTAATCCCAGCACTTTGGGAGGCCAAGGAGGGTGGATCACCTGAGGTCAGGAGTTCAAGACCAGCCTGGCCAACATGGTGAAACCCCATCTTTACGAAAAATACAAAAATTAGCTGGGAGTAGTGGCAAGCGCCTGTAATCCCAGCTACTCGGAGGCTGAGGCAGGAGAATCGCTTGAACCCAGGAGGCGGAGGTTGCACTGAGCTGAGATCGAGCCACTGCCCTCCTGCCTGGGTAACAGAGTGAGACTCTGCCTCAAAAAAAAAAAAAAAAAAAAAATAGTGTTCCTGGCTGGCTTCTTCTCACCCCCACTCCCATCCCTAGATTTATTATTACAGAATCTTGGAAGCAGTAGAAGGAAGATAGAGAATCTCATTTTTTTTTTTTAAGTTCTTCACGTGCAACCAACGTTAGGAAGTATGCAACTTTCTAAGAACTTCATCCTCATGTGTGACCCAAGGACAATGTAAAATAGCACTTCAAACCCCAGTTCCCCAAATTCATGCAATTCTAACAACTGGAGTTTGAGATATGCAACAGAAAACAATTCTGGCTCATTTAAGCAGAAAAGAAATTTAGTGACAGAATTTTGGAAAGCTCACAGATACCAATGGAAATGTGAAGGTCTGGGCTTAAGAGAATGGGCAAAAACCAAGGGGGACTAGGTGGCCAAGGGCGAGTCCAAGGTCATGGCACGGGAGCCATCTGCTTAGGACACTACCACCATTACTAGACTCCTGTACCAGTCTTCATCTGTCCCCATGTCTATGTCTTCATGTCCCTCCCTTATAATCCAGAATGCCAGGCAAGGTCTCCCAGGGGGCTAAATCTAGATCATATGCCTGTTACTCATGCCTGGGAGTGGGAAGAGAGAATAGACATCTCTCCTCTATCAGGTCTCTTATAACAGGCACTTCCCGCAACTCCAAAGGGTGATTAGATAGGTGCTGGATAGCCACAAAACTGTTCATCTTCCCCACCACGTGGGCAAAATTAGTTGGAGAGATGTGTCTCATCTTTATCTGCCATCTTTTCTTGGGTCCACATCTTTCTCTTTCCTGACCTTGCTTTCCTTCTGTGCCTGTCCCAGATGCTCACCCTCTCAGGCTTGGCACAGCTGATAGACCACCAAGCTCAGTGTAATTGGCTCACTGTTGGTCATTTCTCTTTGCTCTTCTCTTCTCTTCTCTTCCCTCTCCCCTCTCCCCTCTCCTCTCCTCCCCTCCCCTCTCCTCTCCTCTCCTCCCCTCCCCTCTCCTCTCCTCTCCTCCCCTCCCCTCTCCTCTCCTCCCCTCTCCTCCCCTCCCCTCTCCTCTCCTCCCCTCTCCTCCCCTCCCCTCTCCTCTCCTCTCCTCTCCTCTCCTCTCCTCTCCTCTCCTCTCCTCCCCTCTCCTCTCCTCTTGACAGTCTCGCTCTGTTGCCAGGCTGGAGTGCAGTGGCCGATCTCAGCTCACTGCAACATCCGCCTCCCATGTTCAAGCAATTCTCCTGCCTCAGCCTCCCTAGTAGCTGGGACTACAGGCATGCACCACCACACCCAGATGATTTTTGTGTTTTTAGTGGAGATGGGTTTTCACCATGTTGGCCAGGATGATCTTGATCTCTTGACCTTGTGATCCACCCGCCTCGGCCTCCCAGAGTGCCAGAATTACAGGCGTGAGCCACTACGCCTGTCTGGTCATTTCTCTTCCTGTTAGTCCTTTCACTCAGCGCCCCCTCCACCAGCCAAGTCAGAAACCCCGACTGCACCATCCCTGGTGGCCTCCATGCCTCAGCAGCCATTCCATCAAGGGACAGCCCTAGGTGTTTAAAAGTTTTTGTTTCATGAAGCCAAATATCTTCTGCCCTTTAATCTTTTTCTCATT
The DNA here is from genome assembly GCF_029281585.2 of Gorilla gorilla gorilla. Taxonomy (NCBI): domain Eukaryota; kingdom Metazoa; phylum Chordata; class Mammalia; order Primates; family Hominidae; genus Gorilla; species Gorilla gorilla. The sequence goes on from NC_073243.2 coordinate 77,557,877, forward strand.
GGTACTAGTTCTTTTACCTGTGGCACCCTGAAGTGGTCTACCCCATTCTTCCTCTTCATATATTTTTTGTATGAAACCATCATATCCTATCCCATACCCCATCCTCCACCCAGATTGTCTTCTTCGGGGTTAAGCACCTTAGTCTCTTCAGCTGCTCATCGTAAGATAGCATTGCCGTTTTTAGCTTTTTTTTTTTTTTTCCCAAGACGGAATCTTGCTCTGTCGCTCAGGCTGGAGTGTGGTGGTGCGATCTCAGCTCACTGCAACCTCTGCCTCCTGGGTTCAAGCAATTATCCTGCCTCAGCCTCCCAAGTAGCTGGGATTACAGGCATGCGCTACCACACCAGCTAACTTTTTTTTTTTTTTAATTTTTAGTAGAGATGGCGTTTCACCGTGTTGGCCAGGCTGGTCTCAAACTCCTGACCTTGTGATCCTCCCACCTTGGCCTCCCAAAGTGCTGGGATTACAGGTGTGAGCCACCATGCCCGGCTGCCATTTTTAAATTTTAATGCCAGAACTGCATCAGATTCTCTATATGCAGTCTTATCCAGAAGAGGCTTATTACCTCCTCCAGTGATGTGGACAGTTGGCTTCTCTTAATGCAGTCAAAGATTGCAGTGCCTTTGTAGTTGGCTCTGTCATGAACTTAAGTTGACCATCTATGAGACCCCATAGGTTGTGCCTGAAATTATGTAGACTTGTTCAGAATATCCTGTGGGATCAGATTCTGGTCCACGAGCCTGGGCCCATGATCCTGGCACTAGCATTCTACCCTGTTAACTTGGTTTGCTTGAGAGAATCTCCCCATGGCCCTGTGGAAGGACTGAGAAGGTGAGTTGTAGATTGCTGGAAAAACGAAAAGCTCTAACCAATGAGGAAGGCTGGGTTTTATATACTTTATTTTCATTAAGTGGATCCTCATTCCTAAGCAAATAACTGACGTGCTCTTGTTGGATAGAAGATGGTATGGGAAGACAGGGTGAGGATTGGTTTGCATTTTGAGTTGAGTATTTTTTTATTATTATTAAGTCAGGTTTATTGAGATATAATTTGTTTACTCTTCAGCATAATAAATTTTCCCCAATTCCAGAAGAAATTAAATGGAGTTACATTCACAGTACAAAACTGAGATATTATACTAAAGTAAGAAGCTAAAGGAAGACCTCTTTAGTTGTACCAGTCTGTAAATTGTGGCAAACACAATTGCCACTGTCTTGTGAATTACCACCACACTCAAGACAGAGAACCATTTCCTCACCCTTGAAAGTATCCCCCATAGTCATCTTTTTCCTAATCCCCAGTCTCTGGCAACCATGATATATACTCTCTTCCTATTTTGCCTTTTTCAGGATGTCATATAAACGGAATCTTAGTCTGCTTGGATGTCTATTAAAAAATACCTTAGACTGGGTTGTTGATAAACAATAGAAATTTATTGCTCACAGTTCTGGAGGCTGCAAAGTCCAAGATCAAGGCACCGGCAGATTCAGTGTCTGGTGTGGGTCCTGTTCCTCATAGATGGCACCTTCTTGCTGTACCTGCACATGGTGGAAGGGGCAGATAAGCTCCCTCAGGCTTCTTCTTTCTTTTCTTTTCTTTTTTGAGATCCAGTGTCACTCTGTCTCCCAAACTGGAGAGCAGTGGCGCCATCACAGCTCACTGCAGTCTCAACCTCCCGTGCTCAAGCGATCCTCCCACCCATAGCCTCCCTGGTAGCCAGGATTACACGTGTACAGCACCACACCCAGCTAATTTTTAAATTTTTTTAAGAAGCAGGGTCTCACTTTGTTGCCCAGAGTGAACTCAAACTCCTGGGTTCCAGTGATCCTCCTGCCTCAGCCTCTCAAAATACTGGATCTACAGGATTGAGCCACTGCACCTGGCCTTCAGGCTTCTTATGTAAGGGTTCTACTCTCATTCACCAGGTTCTCTAATCTCATGGCCTAATGACCTCTCAAAGGCTCGACCTCTTAATACTATCACATTGGGGATTAAGTTTCAACATAAGAATTTGGGGAGACACAAACACTGAGTCCACAGCAGAATCATACAGTTTGTAGCCATTTGAATCTTCTTTCACTTAGCATAATGGATTGAGTCATCCATGTTGTTTCATGTTTCAGTAATCCATTCCTTTTAATTGCTGAATAGTATTCCTTTGTATACATGTGCCACAGTTGGTTTATCTGTTTGCTCTTAGAACGTGCTGTTACATCAGGTAGAAGTTCGCATAGCGTCTCATGAAAGAGAGGTTTTGTGCCCTTTCTCTCAGACAAATATGGTGAATTGGACAAAGAAACTTTTGCTCTTGTATGTGATCACTGCATTCCAGTCATGCTAGATTGTCATCTCCTAAAGCTTTGGAAAAAAAGTATGAAAAGTAAAGTATTTGAAAAAGAGTATGTATGTTTTCTTTTTCTTTGCCCGCAAGCGTCAGCACTAGATTTTTGTCTGTTTTTTGTTTTTGTCTTAGATTTTTGTCTATTTTGAATACAGATCTTATTTCTCTCTCTCATTACACTTTGAAACAGGTTTAAACCTTTTTGGGTTTTGTTCTATTTAAAGAAAAATCTGGTCAGTATCTCTAAAGAAAATCTGTCACTATTTTATGTCTTTATTAAATTGTAATTATTACATAAATAGGGATGCCAGAATTAAACTCTTTTTAAGTACTGTTTTCAGTTTAAAGTTGGACTTGTTCCACTGTCTGTGGTCATAATTTTGAGATATCCATGCCAAGAGATACATCTTAAACACTGCATTCTGAAATGCAGGTTAGAGTGGAGAAAGGGATATCATAGCAGACAGTGATTTGAAATAATTATGTGATGGGAATGTCTGAATTTGTCATCTCTGTATCCCTTTGATTTATGAACTGGTAAAAGTAACATTAGAAGAAAATCTTGGATTTCAGAACCTCAATTGAAAACTTTTGGGATTCTGATTACGGCATAAAAATGTACTTTAAAGATTCAAAAGTGACCACTAGGGCTGGCTAAGTGAATTATTTGTTTGCTTATTAATGGGGCCAACCTTAACTTATTGTATTCTTAAGTAAAGAACAGTAGCTCAGATTGTGTATCTACAACCATAGTTCCTGTAACTAATAAATGGACCCTGCAAACATTCTTTTAAGGACACCAGATTCTACTGTCTTCCTTTCCTATCTATAAATAAATACAGTTTCCATCAAATCTGAAAAGAATTTATTTGGAACTTGAACAAATCAACTAAAATTCATATAAAAGAGGGGAAAGTGAGTGAATAAGAAATATTTGAAAAATAAGAAGAATAGCCCAGGCACAGTGGCTCATGCCTGTAATCCCAGCACTTTGGGAGGCCAAGGCAGGTGGATCACCTGAGGTCAGGAGTTAAGAGACTAACCTGGCCAACATGGTGAAACCCTGTCTCTACTAAAAATACAAAATTAGCCAGGTGTGGTGGTGCACACCTGTAGTCCCAGCTACTTGGTAGGCAGAGACAGGAGAATTGCTTGAACCTGGGAGGCAGAGGCTGCAGTGAGTCATGATCGTGCCACTGTACTCCAGCATGGGCAAGACAGAGTGAGACTCCATCTCAAAAAAAAAAAAAGAAAGAAAAATAAGAATAAAGAGGGGTTCTCACCAGACAGCAAACTGTACTTTAAAGTTCTAGTAATTAAAAGAGTGTGGCATAGGAACTGACACACAGATCAGTGGAACAGAATAGGGAATCCCAAATTGGCCCATATGGGACAGGAAATTTTATATATGGAGAGGAAGTATTTCAAAAGCAGAAGATAAAAGACAGTCTGTTTAGTAAATTGTATTGAAATAATTGCCTAAAACTTTGGGAAAAAAGTATAAAGTTAAATCCTACACACAAAATTCCAGATGAGATAAAAATAGCTAAACATAAAATCTGTGAAAATATTAGAAGAAAATAGGATATTTTTATTATCTAGAGTGGCTAAGCCTCCTGAAGTTAAGACTATCAGTGCAGGAAGTCATAAAGGAAAAGATAAACTAAACCGATGTATGCTAATACATCACAAAAAATAAAAGTTGAGACCTGGCATGGTGGCTCTCACTTGTAATCCCAACACTTTAGGAGACCAAGATGGGAGGATTGCTTGAGCCCAGGAGTTCAAGATCAGCGTGGGCAACATACCAAGACCCTGTCTCTTAAACAAAAAAAAGAAAATTTTTTTTTTTTTTTTTTTGAGACAGTCTCAATCTGTTGCCAGACTGGAGTGCAGTGGCACAATCTCAGCTCACCGCAACCTCCGCCCCCCAGGTTCAAGCAATTCTGCCTCAGCCTCCCGAGTAGCTGGGACTACAGGCACGTGCCACCATACCCAGCTAATTTTTGTATTTTTAGTAGAGACGGGTTTCACCATGTTGGCCAGGGTGGTCTCGATCTCTTGACCTCATCATCCACCCACCTCGGCCTCCCAAAGTGCTGGGATTACAGGTGTGAGCCATCGCACCTGGCTAAAAAAATTTGTTTTTAATTAGCCAGGCATGGTGTCTCTAGGTTATAGTCCTAGCTGCTCTGGAGGCGGAGACAGAAGGATCACTTGAGTTCAGGAGTTCAAGGTTATAGTGTGATATGATCGTGCCACTGCCTTCCAGCCTGGGCAACAGAGTGAGACACTGTCCCTGTCTCTTAAAAAAAAAAGAAAAGTGACAGGAATGGTTTTGCGAGTGGTGTGAAGGAGTAACTTGGACATTTTACTCAGTCTGCTTCTCCACCACATGAGTTTTGTTTTTTGTTTTTTATAAGAATGTGTTTACAAAATTGCATGATTGCATGATTTCCTCAACGTTCTTGCCATAGTACATAAACCATGTTTAACACTCATAAATTATAGAAGCTATTATTATTTTTAAACTGCTTTCCTCACAGTGATTCATATTTAGAAAATGTGTCTCCATGTCTAAATGTGTTTTTGTAAAATTTTCTTATGGTTTGAATAGCATTGCCAGTTTGTTGTTGTGGTTGATACCCTGCGTTTTTCTACCATTCCTCATTACTGCTCAGTGCAGAGGGTAAAAGATTTAATTATATTATTAAATGCATTGTGACTATTGGCTTTGGAAGAGTCAGGGACACGAGGTTACAAAAGTACCATGAACCCTCTTCAAGGTGTACACAGTCTTGTTTGACATTATGTTCCCATAAAAACCACTAAGAGGGGCTGGGCGCAGTGGCTCACACCTGTAATCCCACCACTTTGGGAGACCGAGGCGGGTGGATCACGAGGTCAGGAGATCAAGACCATCCTGGCTAACATGGTGAAACCCCGTCTCTACTAAAAATACAAAGAAAAACAAAATTAGCCGGGCGTGGTGGTGCATGCCTGTAATCCTAGCTGCTCGGGAAGCTGAGGCAGGAGAATCGCTTGAAACCCAGGAGGCGAAGGTTGCAGTGAGCCGAGATCGCGCCGTTGCACTCCAGCCTGGGGGACAGAGAGAGACTCTGTCTCAAAAATAAAAAAACCACTAGGGAACAATTTGAGAAAGTTTTCACTCAAGTGCCAAATTGAGTGTAATCATATCCCCTCCGGGGTTGAGCACTGGAGCATCCCCAAGCCCCGTACCCTGTGGAACGTCTAGAGAGGACCTGTCTCTAGGAGCTGGGAAGAAATGGACCAAGGAGCTGAGAATGGGATACAGATGTTTCTGAGAACTTTCCCTGTCGTCTTTCTTTTTTGGAACAGGCTTCTTTCTAGCTGAGCCTATGCGCTGACATTGGGATGATTCACATGTGACCCTCTAGAATGCTAGATTAGAAGGTTGGCAAGAAAAGAAGGATGTTGGTTGGCCTCCATCTTTGGTGGGGTTTTTTTTTTTTTTTTTGAGACAAAGTCTTGCTCTGTCTCCCAGGCTGGAGTGCAGTGGCATGATCTCAGCTCACTGCATCTTCTGCCTCCCAGATTACAGCAATTCTCCTGCCTCAGCCTCCTGGGTAGCTGGGATTACAGGTATGCACCACCATGCCCAGCTAATTTTTGTATTTTTAGTAGAGACGGGGTTTTACCATGTTGGCCAGGCTGGTCTTGAACTCCCGACCTCAGGTGATCTGCCCCACCTTGGCCTCCCAAAGTGCTGGGATTACAGGCGTCAGCCACCATGCCCGGCCCTTTGTGTTGTTTCCTAGTCTCTCATTTATCTTTCCCTGACCTTTATGATTTTCTTCCTTCTGCTAACTTTGGGCTCTGTTCTTTTTTTTTCTTTTTCCTCTAGTTCTTTCAGATCAAAAGTTAGGTTATTTGCAATCTTAATTTTTTCTTAATTTAGGCATTTATTGCTATAAACTTTCCTCTTAGAACTGCTTTTGCTGTGTTGAAGTTTGGGTATGTTGGGTTTCCATTTTCACTTTTCTCAAGATATTTTTAAAATTTCCTTTTTGATTCTTTGACCCATTGATTGTTCAGGAATGTATTAATTTCCACATATTTGTGAGTTTTTCCATTTTCTTCCTATTATTTGTAGTTTTATACCATTGTGGTTGGAAGAGATACTTGATGTGACTTCAGTCTTCATAAATTGTTAAGACTTCCTTTGTAGCCCAACATATCTATCCTGGAGAATGTCCCATGTGCACATGAAAAAACTGTATTCTGCTGCTGCTGGATGGAATGTTCTAGATATTTGTCTGTTAGGTCCATTGCTCTATAGTACTGTTCAAGTCCACTGTTTGCTTATTGATTTTGTCAGAATGATCTATCCATTGTTCAAAGTGGGGTATTGAAGTCTCCTACTATACTGCTGCTTATTTCTTTCTTCCGTTCCGTTAATATTTGCTTTATATGTTTCGGTGCACCAATGTTGGGTGAAAAACAACAGAAAAGATCAATGAAACTAAGAGTTTTTTTGTTTTTTTTTTTTTAAAGATAAAGTTTAGCTAGACTACCTAAACATTGAGAGGAGACTCAAAATTATAATGAAAGAGGAGATGTTAGTCCCAGCTACTCGGGAGGCTGAGGCAGGAGAATGGCGTGAACCCGGGAGACAGAGCTTGCAGCGAGCTGAGATCTCACCACTGCACTCCAGCCTGGGCGACAGAGTGAGACTCTGTCTCAAAAAAAATAAAATAAAATAAAATAAATAAATAAATATAAATAAATAAAATAAAAATACAAAAATTAGCCGGATGTGGTGGCACATGCCTGTAGTCACAGCTATTCGGGAGGCTGAGGCAGAAGAATCACTTGAACCAGGGAGGTGGAGGTGGCAGTGAGCCAAGATTGTGCCACTGCACTCCAGCCTGGGCAACAGAGCAAGACTCCGTCTCAAAAAAAAAAAAAAAGGGACAAAGAGGAAACTGATTTCCTCCCAAAGCTTAGGTTCCTTTAAGCAACCTGCGTGAAGCATGGATAGATGACTTTGACATCTCCATTAGGTTTGTTTGCCTTTTATTTTTATTTCTTTTTTTAGAGATGGGGTCTTTCTCTGTCACCCAGGCTAAAGTGCAGTGACACGATCATACCTCGCCATAGCCTCGAACTCCTGTAACATCTTGGTTTACTGTACCTATAGGAGATCACTGGTTAAGACAAAAGGTATAAGGGACACTGATGTGTCAAATTAATGAGGCGCAAAACAGTTCTGATTCTCTGTGTTCTCAAAATGATCTTCACCAGCCTGGAACTCCTGGGCTAAGGGGTTCCTTTCACCTCAGCCTCCTGAGTAGTTGGAACTACGGGCATGAGCCACCATGCTTGGCTCTGTTTACCTTTTTAAAAAATAATCTCTGCAATGTGTTTAGTGAGGAGACCAGCTGAAATGACAGCACACTTAATGCCTATTGGCTCCTTGCCCCAGGAGGACATCGCCAATCACGCAGTGGTTCAAGCTCTAGGAATTTAATCTAGCACAAGAGCCCACGCTCGGGCAGGAGGTTGCACATCACAGACCAGTGCCTGGGGTGTTACGGGGCTGACCAGGGTAACATTCATACATGAACGAGTCAACTTCACACGCATTACCGAAAATCAGAAAATAATTGCTTAAACATTTTCCCTCTGAAATAGAAAGGTTTGAGAATCAGAAGCCGGTACTAAGTGGGAGAACAGTGGATGTTATGACCCAGATATCCAGTTCATCCCTCAGGTGATCAACTCTAGTCTCTGGAGACCAGGGGGTTGCCCATTATATGGCCTTAAGTGGTTTCTCCAGCTTGCTATCATAACATCTTGGTTTATTATTCCCATAAGAGAACCATTGGTTAGGACAAAAGGCTTCATGGACACTGATGATTCAAATTAATGAGCATAACAGTGATGATTCTCTGTGTTCTCCTCAAGATGACTTCCACCAGACCTTCAAGTTGGAGTCATCCGATCAAAATATTTATACAGGAGCAATCTCTTGTTGTTCTGTCCAATGTAACTGCTGTTTGTTGAGGTAAAGGCTATTCATCCTTGCAATATATACATTGAGGCGGTGTGATTACAAGTCACAGCTGGAAATCTCTTTCATCTTGCCACCTAGACACCAAACATCATAATTTTAAAAACAAACCCGGAAATTTTATACCATTTAAATGCAAAATTTACAAATGTCCGAGAATTAAAGCAGCAGGGCTTCCGTATTATTCATGTCATAACACATAGGTAATTTTTCTCAGAATTTTAAAAATGTACACATTTAATATGTTTAAGTGATATATATTTACATTTTAGTAGCTCATCTTTGGTCTTATGTATTAATCTGAAGTAAATGAAATGGCAGGCATCATTTGTGAAATAGAGGAAATTATCTTGATATTTTTGTTTGCTTTTTGTTTTTTTTTTTTTTTGAGACGGAGTCTCACTCTTTTGCCCAGGCTGGAGAGCAGTGGTGCAGTCTCAGGTCACTGCAGCCTCTGCCTCCTGGGTTCAAGCGATTCTCCTGTCTCAGCCTCCTGAGTAGCTGGGATTACAGGTGCCCACCACCGCGCCTAGCTAATTTTTGTATTTTTAGTAGAGATGGGGTTTCATCATGTTGGCCAGGCTGGTGTCGAACTCCAGACCTCAAGTGATCCACCTGCCTCAGCCTCCCCAAAGTGCCGGGATTACAGGTGTGAGCCACCACACCTGGCTTATCTTGATATTGTTAAGGACTGTACTGCATTTTATTTATTATTAGTCTTAAAGACAAGTTTTAAAGTACTCCACCCCGCCCCCATCATAGGATCTTGCTCTTTCACCCAGGCTGGAGAGCAGTGGTGCAATCACAGCTCACTGCAGCCTCGACCTCCTAGGCTCAAGCAATCCTCCCACCTCAGCCTTCCAAGTAGCTGGTGCTACAGATGGATGCCACAGCACCCAGCTAATTTTTTAAATAATATCTTTTGTATAGATGGTGATCTCATTTTGTAGCCCAGCCTCTTCTCAAACTCCTGACCTCAAGCGATCCTCCTGCCTTGGCCTCCCAAAATGCTGGGATTACAGGCGTGAGCCACCCGGCCTTTAAAGCACTTGATTGATTGATTGATTGATTGATTGATTGAGATGGAGTCTCACTCTGTCACTCAGGCTGGAGTGCAGTGGCGTGATCTCGGCTCTCTGCAACCTCCGCCTCCCAGGTTGAAGAGATTCTTCTGCCTTAGCCTCCCAAGTAGCTGGGACTACAAGCGTGTGCCACCATGCCCGGCTAATTTTTGTAGTTTTAGTAGCAACAGGGTTTCACCATATTGGCCAGGCTGGTCTTGAACTACTGACCTTGTGATCCGCCCTCCTCGGCCTCCCAAAGTGCTGGGATTACAGGCATGAGCCACTGCGCCTGGCAAAGCACTTTAATATATATATTTATATATATATATAAAATAATATATTTACTTAAAATGACTTTGTTATATAATCATGCAATATGTTATTTTTAACAGGTCTTAGGGTTGTACAAGACCACTTATTGTGAAAAGTTTGTTTTTGAGACAGAGTCTCAGTCTGTTGTCCAGGCTGGAGTGCAGTGGCATGATCTCAGCTCACTGCAACCTCCTTCTCTTGGGTTCAAGCGGTTCTTTCTGCCTCAGCCTCCCAAGTACCTGGGATTACAGGCATGCACCACCACTCCCAGTTAATTTTTGTATTTTTAGTAGAGACAAGGTTTCACCATGTTGGCCATGAACTCCTGACCTCAGGAGATCTTCCCACCTTGACCTCTCAAAGTGCTGGGATTACGGGCATGAGCCACTGCACCTGGCCTGTTGTGAAAGTTCAAGAGTCAATAAAGCTTGGGAAAATCTAAAGCGAGGGAAGAAGCCTATGTTACCTTTCTAGGACAGCCATAGCAAACCACCACAAATTGGGTGGCTTAAAACAATACAAAGTATTCTCTGACAGTTCTAGAGACTTGAAGTCTGAAGTCAAGTGGTCAGCAAGGTTGGTTCCTTATGGAGGCTTTGAGGGAGAAACCCACTTGGCCATACCTCTCTCTCAGTTTCTAGTGGTTGGAGGCATTCCTGGCATTTCTCGGCTGGTAGACACATCCCTCAGTCTCTACCTCCATCTTCACATCACCTTTTTCTATCTCTGCATGTCCTTTTCTATCTCTTATCAAGACATACTCATTGGATTTAGGGGCTGCCCTAATCCAGGATGATCTCATCTTGATCCTTAACTAATTATATCTTCAAAGAGCCTGTTTCCAAACAAGGTCACATTCTGAGGTTTCAGGTGGACAGGAATTGTAGGAGGGATGCTCTTCAACCTAGATGCTTGCTTGCTTTCTTTTCTTTCCTTCCTTCCTTTTCTTTCCTTCCTTTCCTTCCTTCCTTTCCTTCCTTCTTTCCTTCTTTCTTTCGTTTTGACGAAGTTTCGCTCTTGTGCCCGGGCTGGAGTGCCATGGCGCGGTCTTGGCTCACCACAACCTCCACCCCCAGGTTCAAGAAGATTCTTCTGCCTCAGCCTCCTGAGTAGCTGGGATTACAGGATTACACCACTACACCACGCCTGGCTAATTTTGTATTTTCAGTAGACACAGTTGGTCAGGCTGGTCTCGAACTCCTGACCTCAGGTGGTCTGCTGCCTCGGCCTTCCAAAATGCTGGGATTACAGGCATGAGCCACGGCGCCCGGCCAACCCAGATGCTTTCTACTCCTCCATTTCCAGTTGGAGGCAGAGTTAGAATTCATAGTCCTAACCCACTCTCCTCTCTCCTCCACCTAGATCCTGTGCCTTCACCTCCTCCCAGCTTAGCTAACTCCTGCTGGACCACGAACCACTGCCACTTCCTAAGGAAAACCTTGCTATACACATCTACCCCCAAAGCAAGCCAGTCCCCCTTTTATAAGCTTCTGAAGTAACCCGTGCTTCTGTTGAAGCATTCTTCATATAATTAGTGTTGTTTTTTTAATTTACGTAATGTAAATTTATATTATATATTTTGTACATTCTATTTAATATTTTATGCTATGTATTTTATATAAAGTATAATTTTGTTAACAAATTTGTATAATTCTTTTCATGAATTACATATTGACTGTAAACTCTGTGAGGGTGTAGGGAGCGACTGACTTATTCATTGCTTTGTACCAGCACTGACCCCAATGCCATCACTCAATTTTTGAACCATATTCTCTTTATAACATCACTTTAATTTTTCAGAGAAAATCTGCTCCTCAGCACAAGACTGACCCCCTTCTAGGTCTGCTATTGACTGCCTCATCAGGAATTCCCCTTCTGGGGATGCAGGCTGGGGGAGTTATGTGTTTTCTTTATTCAGCCTTCATGTCCCACAAAGCAGGGAAAAGATCTACGGTTGGATTTTGTGTTGTCTGAGGGATGTCTACATTGCCTTGAAATCTGAGGCAGGGCATTTAAAATACAGCTTCTTTGCCTGTAATCCTAGCGCTTTGGGAGGCCGAGGCCGGCAGTTCACTTTGAGACCAGGCGTTTGAGGGCAGCTGGGGAAACATGGCGAAACTCCATCTCTACAAAAAAAAAAAAAAATTAGCCAGGCATGATGGTGTGCACCTGTAGTCTCAGCTACTAGGGAAGCTGAAGTGAGAGGATCCCTTGAGCTCAGGAGGTCGAGGCTGCAGTGAGCTGTGATCACACCATACACTCCAACCTGGGCAACAGAGTGAAATCCTGTCTCAAAAAATAAAATACAATACAGCTTCATTCATTGATCCTATTGAGATTTAAGAAAAGAATAGCATAAGGAAGCTCACTTTTCTTATTTGTTCTTCCTCTCAGTTGCTTTGTTTTGTTTGTTTGTTTTTTTGAGACGGTGTCTTGCTCTGTCGCCCAGGCTGGAGTGTGGTGGCGCAATCTCGGCTCACTGCAGTCTCTCCCTCCGGTTTCAAGGGATTCTCCTGCCTCAGCCTCCTAACTAGCTGGGATTATAGGCATCCACCACCACGCCTGGCTAATTTTTGTATTTTTAGTAGAGACGAGGTTTCACTATGTTGGCTAGGCTGCGCCCACCTTGGCCTCCCAGATTCTGGGATTACAGGCATGAACCACCAAGCCTAGTCTCAGTTGCTTTTTTTTACCGTTTCCCTCCCACCTTCTGTCCACCACCCTGGCTCCAGGTAGAGAGAGAATTGGGTCATCTAAATTTTAAAAACAAATTTTCTTTAGACAGGGTATCAATAGTCTCTGATTTGGAACTTTAGCCATATGAAAGGGCCTTGTAAGGGTCCTTTAGACTTAGTCACACATTTGTTTTTTGAAGATGTTCCCAATGAAATTGGACCTTATAAACTTTGTGCCTGATGATTTAAAGAACCCCCTTTTTCAGCTCTTCTCTTAAGAAATAGTGTTGACATTTTCCACAGATCTGCTTGTGTATCTTAACTTCTCTTTCCTTTAAGTCATTTCTGACTTTTAGCAGTCTTTCCTTTAACTCCTCTTCTTTTGCTCAAACCCAAAGTACCTGGAGGCTGTCCCTTTTGAGAACAGGTGGTGCCAATACGTAAATCCTTTGGGGAAGTTGGACAGGAAGGGAAAATAAATAAATCTCACCTGACACTCTCAGCAGGCCTGAAGAGCTTGTCTCAGAGGGCTGCAACGAGTCTCTTAAGAGTAAATGTCTGCAGAGAGTCAGGGTGTGAAGTGTTAACAACAGCAAGAACCCCGTGGTTGAGTGGTGCTCTGCCCTTGGCAGTGCAGTGTCCTGGGCCTCCCCTGGAACCTATTTTGAGCCTGTTAAGCATCTGGTGAATTGTGTATCTCAAGTCCTGAACTGGGACTGCTGCCACCCTCATAAAGCTCCAATCTGCATGGAAAAGGAGTGTGGTTTGCACCCCAGCCTGGGGAAAGTTGGGATGCCCCTGTATCTGTGAAGAGTATTTGTGAGTCTCAAGGGAACAGTGCCACAAGGGAAAACTCTCTTATCAAGGTTTCCTCCCTACCCCACTCAGAGATTTGAGGAACTCCTCTGTTCAAATGCTTTTGTTTCTGTCCCCTTCCAGATTCTTCCAGATCACACACTTCCCGGTGTGAAGTTCAAGAAATAATTTTTCTCGGTGTTTGTTTTTCCACGCAGGCCCTGGCTTTGATTTTGCTTTTGGATGCTTTCCGTTTTCTCTAAATAGGAGGGTTCCAAGTCTAGTGTGTGCTGTCTGCCTGCTATTTCCTGCTGAGAACACTTGGTAATGAAGTGAGTTCCTAGTACTCTAAAACATGTTTGTGGCTCAAAAGCCCATACCTGCTCATACCTCTGAAGTCAGGCCAGACAAGAGCAGAGGCCCCAGCTATTCATGCTGTGGGCATTTTCTCCCAGAGCTGGAGTTTTATGTCTGCAGAGACCTTCTCTTGACATTTAAAAACCATCACAATGTTGACTGACTAATGGCATTGTAATATGTTTAAACATTTAATATTACCACAACAGAACTTTTGAAACTCCTGCCTCAGGAAAGGGAAAAACTTGGTTTTTTCCTTTTAAAGGAGGCAGATGAGCCAAAAGGAAGGGCTTTTGCCCAAATATTTGTGACAAATGGAGGGAAGATAAGAAAGCAGCTTTTCTGACCGGTAGGCCAGAACAGGGTGGGTGCTGGGAGAGGCGGGGGCTGTGCGCACACACACACGTGCATCTGATTTATTCGTGGTAGTTGCTTGTGTCCGTGGGAGCAGCCTAGCCTGCATGTTTTACAGAATATTCAGGGGTCAGCTGATCCCGCAGCCTCGCTGGGATGGGCAGCCTCCCAGGCTCCACCTTGAGTCTTGGGGCAATTCCGGGACCTCTGGGATCATCCTCGGAGTTCAGGTCAGGCCAAAAGGCGTTCTGTTGCCCTGGGAGTTAAGAGTCAGACTCCAGCTGATGGACCGGGAAGCAACCCAAGAGTCCAACATTGGTCTGTATTTTGAAAAACATCTGTCTCATCTCTCTCTGGCAGAAGAGCGTGGCTTGCAGTTAGCCCCACTCTGTGCTGAGGGTCTACACTAGCTCAATCCCCCAATGCCCAGCACCCAGGCATGCTCACACACACACCCATCCTTCTCAGTGCCATGACGTAGGCCCACCCAGCTCTCACAATACGTCTCCTCAAGGGGCCAGCAGGGGCTCTGCCTCTAGGGTACATTTGCCCCAGCTTTCCAGCCCTTGAGTTTTAGAGTCCATTTCTGACTCTGCCTGTTCATGTGAACTTGATTTTTCCAGACATGGCTACAGTTCCTTTTGTCCCACTCCTACCACAGAACGTGTTTGGACCCACCACCCTGTGTGAGTTCACTTTTCAGGGCTTCCAGCCTGGACAGTCACAGCAGACCAGTTTAACTAGTTGTCCTCTGATTACTCAGAACATTTCTGACTGAGAAAGGAACTAACGGTAATTGGTATTTACTGTGTGGCAGGTGGGAATCCCACCATCTGAGTCCATTATCCCATTGAAGCCTCCTGTAGGTAGATGAGCCTGAGGGACTCATCTCTGAAGTTTTATGGCTTTTCCAAGGGCCCAAATGGCAGTGCTGAGACCTGAACAAAGGATAATCTTGCACCAGATAGTTAATATTCAGATGAATTTGGATAAAGCTCTTTAGGTATTAGGGACAGAGAGTCCCAATCGGAAGGGGCCTTTTTTTGTTGTTTTTTTTCCCACTACCAGCCCACAGATTGAACAGAAATCTTTGTGGATGCCTTTCATCCAACCTGGCTTCCCAAATATGCCTCCACCATCTTCTTTTACATCCAGATTAGCTAAGTCCTGTCCATTCCTGACCAGCCTGTTTTGACGACCGTTATTTCCCACCATCTCCTTTTTGGGAAATATTTGGTTGGTACAAAACTAATTGCGGTTTTTGCCTTTTTTAAAATTTTTTTTTTTTTTTGAGGCGGAGTCTCACTCTGTCGCCCAGGCTGGAGGGCAGTGGCGCGATCTCGGCTCACTGCAAGCTCCGCCTCCCAGGTTCACGCCATTCTCCTGCCTCAGCCTCCCAAGGAGCTGGGACTACAGGCACCCGCCACCACGCCCGGCTAATTTTTTTGTATTTTTAGTAGAGACGGGGTTTACACCGTACCGTGTTAGCCAGGATGGTCTCAATCTGCTGACCTCATGATCCGCCCACCTCCGCTTCCCAAAATGCTGGGATTACAGGCATGAGCCACAGCGCCCGGCCGGTTTTTTTGCCATTTTAATGGCACCAACCTAATACTGATAGGGCTCCGATGAGTGGAGCAACACCAGGTTCTTCCTCTCCAGTCAAATTAGATAAAACGACACGGACACACGTGGAGTGGTTTTAAGGAGTGGTAGAGAGTTTAATAAGCAAGAAAGAAAAGAGAAAGCAGAAGGAAGAGGCTCTCCCATACAGAGACGGAGGAGAGCTCCAAAGCCAAAAGAAGAGACCCCCAAGTGGGGTGGAAACCAGCCAGGTATGTGTAGAGGCTGGAGGAGGCAGTGTCTGATTTGCATAGGGCACAGGGGATTGGTTTGACCAGACATGTCATTCATGTAACCTGCAAAAACATTGGCCCTCCCACCCTAGCCTTTTAATATGCAAATACAGGGCACCATGATGTTCTACACACGGGGGGATATGTTGCCAGGCACGTGTGGGGCAAGGGCAAGAAGACAACAGTGAGAATCGCCATGTTTGGGTAGACCCAGTTTCTAATGGCCTGTATTTGCATATCAAAGGTTACCGGCTCTAAGAGCTGGGGCTTTACAAGAAACTGCTTTCTGGAGCTGCTTTAAAAATGGAAACTTCAGCTGGGCGCAGTGGTTCACGCCTGTAATCCTAGCACTTTGGGAGGCCAGGGCAGGTGGATCACCTGAGGTCAGGAGTTCAAGACCAGCCTGACCAACATGACGAAACCCCATCTCTACTAAAAAATACAAAAAATTAGCCAGGCATGGTGGCACACACACCTATAATGCCAGCTACTCGGGAGACTGAGGCAGGAGAATCACTTGAACCCAAGAGGCAGAGGTTGCGGTGAGCCTGGATCGCACCATTGCACTCCAGCCTGGGCAAGAGTGAAACTCCGTCTCCAAAAATAAAAAAATAAAAAAAAAAAACACCAACCAGAACACTTAAAATGCAATCCTTTATCAAGTTAAAGTGGGGCAAGTCCTCCTTGGGTTGTTTGAAGCTGCAGCCCTTCTCCTTATCCAAACCCGGTCATGATGAGCAGCATTAGGATGGGACTTTGCCATAGGGAATCCCAAGGTCATGGTAAGGGTTTTTGTTTTGTTTTGTTTTGTTTTTTGGGAATCAGACAGAGGCAGAGTTGAATCCCAGCTCTACTGTTTTCAGCTTTCTGACCTTGGGCAAGTTAATCTCTTTAAACCTCAGTTTTCTTACCTTTAAAAGACAGATTATGAATTCTACCTTGGTAGGGTTGTTTTAGATTGAAATGAGCTGATGTGTGTGTGCAGTTAACACAGTACACAGATTATAGGTACTGTAGTTAATATTGTACCTCCCCCCATGTCTTTTATAAAACCCACGTTAGTTTTTGGAACTCCTAAAATAAACATACCATTAAAAGCAAGCTTTGCATTTTCAACATTTGTGTTTGTGTATCCAACAATTTAGGGTTTCCTTAATGCTTCACTTACCATTATTTTTAAATTAAATCCCAGTAGATAAATTCAAATGCCTCTGCATTTTCCTGTCTGAATATAACTGAGAACCAGGGGTCGCAGAGACATTGAACCCATCACAGTTTCAGTTGTCAACAGGACCCATGAAGAGTGCACTGATCAGAATCCAAGACTTAAAAGTTGCTCTGTCAACATCTGTAAAGACATGGCTTATCCGTTTTTCTAGGCCAGGGTTCTGTTGGTTTAGTTTTCTTGTAATCAAAGTCCTATAAACCAAGAGGAAAAATTCGAAAGAATTGTGAAGACAGATGAACAACAGGGAAAATATCCAACTAACTTGGCTTCTAAGGAGTATCCTTTGCTTGGGGAGGAAGGTCACAGAACTTAGCAAGCCAGTCTGCATGAGCCATCGTAGATTAGGGGACTTGCCGGCCCCACCAGCCTGCCTGCCACAGAGCCTCTGAAAAGAAAGAGAAAATCAGATCTTCAAAAATGCTCCGTACACTGTAGAGAAGAGATTCAGGAGAACAGTGCGTGACCTTAGCCAGAACGTGTTGATGGGGATAGTCATTTTTGCAATTTCTTGAATATCTTTTCTCTGCTGGTTTCAAAATTGTGAAGTAAATTCAGAAAAGAAGCCCACTATTTTGATGGAAGCTGTTTTGACATAAGTGAAACCAGGCTTGGCACAAGGTGGAAGCAGGCTCTGGCCCAGGGAATGGAGCGGACGCTGGGAAGAATTGAGGCAAGCTGGGGAAATTGTTTCAAGATGGAGCTGGATCCACTTGAAAGGGAAGGGAACTGGAGGGTACAGACATGCCGTCAATGTTTGAATTTGTGTATGAGGAGCATCAAGTGCCTTCTGAGATACATGGACCCATGGGAATCTCCCTTCTTTTAGAGTCGCCTCTGAGGAAGGTAAGGAGAGTGGCCGCCTTTTGGATGCTGCACTATGCGGGCTTGAGGCTTACTTACTGGCCCGTTGTGACCTGTTGGATTTGGCTGGTTTGGAGAAAGTCAGGCAGAAATGGCAAATGTGCTAGCAGCTCTCACAGTGGAGGAACATGGGAGATGTGACAGGGGCAGTGTGCAACTCAGCCCTTAGATCATCTTTGACACACTTTTCAGGGTGTGGTGGCCTTGAGGTTAGAAGATACATCAGACATAATCTCTGAGATACGGTCTGCCCTCAGTTATCCCTGGGCGTTGATAGTAGCCTCTTCCAAGGCAAGGCTAAGGGCACTGCTATGTGTAGGAAAGCACAGGAATTGCCACAGGCAATGTACCTGGCAGGGCTGAAGACTTGGGGAGGAGGATGCCCTGGATTTTCTGTTTTTCAGCCCTGGGCAATCTTCAGCTCTGAAGGACAAGTCATAGCAAAGCCCCCTGTAATAGGAAACACATGTTTTTGGCTGGTCCAGGGAGCAGGGCACAGGGGAGGTTTGGAAGCTTATTAGCACATGAGCTGGGCCAAGAAAGTAGAGAGATTTGGACACAAATACATAGAGAAAGTAAAAAATAAAATGCAGTTGATATGATTGCATGGTAACATGAATATATTAGCATATACAACTGCTATAGACTGAATGGTCTCTCCACCCGGAATCGACATATTGAAATCTAATCCCCAATGCAAAAGTATTTGGAGGTGAGGCCTTGGGGAGGTGATTAGATCATGAGGGTGGTGCCTTCATGAATGGGATTAGCGCACTTATAAAAGAGACTTCAGTTCGTGACCAGCCTGGCCAACATGGGGGAATCCCATCTCTACTAAAAATACAAAAATTAGCCAGGCGTGGTGGTGCATGTCTGTAATCCCATCTACTCGGGTGGTTGAGATAGGAGAATGGCTTGAACCCGGGAGGCAGAGATTGCAGTGAGCCGAGATCGCACCACTGTGCTCCAGCCTGGGCGACAGAGTGAGACTCTGTCTCAAAAACAAAAAACAAGCTGGGCGCGGTGGCTCACGCCTATATTCCCAGCACTTTGGGAGGCTGAGGTGGGTGGATCTCCTGAGGTTGGGAATTCGAGACCAGCCTGACCAATGTGGAGAAACCCTGTCTCTACTAAAAATACAAAATTAGCTAGGCATGGTGGCGCATGCCTGTAATCCCAGCTACTAGGGAGGTTGAGGCAGGAAAATTGCTTGAACCCAGGAGGCGGAGAGGTTGGGGTGAGCCGAGATTGCACCACTGCACTCTGACCTGGGCAACAAGAGCGAAATTCTGTCTCAAAAAACAAAACAAAACAAAACAACAACCAGACTCCAGAGAGCTCCTTTACTTCATCCACTATATGAAGACAAAACACGAAGGCGCCATCAGTGAAATGGGAAGTGGCCCTCACCAGATATCAAGTCTGCTGCACCTTGATCTTGAACTTTCAGCCTCCGGAACTGTGAGAAATAAATTTCCGTTGTGAATAAGCTACCCAGTCTACAGTAATTTGTTACAGCATCCTGGATAGATAAAAACAAAAACATATCATATACTATTACTTTAGCAGTGTTTGGAGCTTTTGTTAATGAGGAAAGACTTGGTTGCATGATGACAAAGTGGAGTTGATTTGTGACGTCGGAATGGTGGGAATAATGTGGAGAGGATGCTTTCTCCACTGAAGTGGGGTCACATGAGCAAGCTTTGGTGGTGGAAGGGGCCACCAGGGGATTCATGGCCTAAACTAGATGGAATGGTAGATACTCACTGGACTGATGTGAGGGGAAGGGATGTGTGAGATGCTAGCAGGACTATGAGATCTGTCTCTTCAGGGTAATGGGGCATGTTAGGAAAGTGAGAAGGAAAGTGAGAAAGATACCACCAAAAGGACATGTTCAGCCAGGCACGATGGCTCATGCCTGTAATCTCAGCACTTTGAGAGGCTGAGGTGGGCAGATCGCTTGAGCTCAGGAGTTGGAGACCAGCCTGGGCAACATGGTGAAACCCTGTCTCTACCAAAAATACAAAAAATTAGCTAGGCATAGTGGTGCACACCTGTAGTCCCAGCTACTCAGGAGGCTGAGGTGCGGGAATGGCTTGAGCCTAGGAGGCAGAGGTTGCAGTGAGCTGAGATTACACCACTGTACTCCAGGCTGGGTGACAGAGCAAGGCCCCCTCTCCAAAAAAAAAAAAAAACAAAAAACGGACATGTTCTCACAAATTGAGATTTTGTAGGGGGTAAATGGCTCTAGAGATAGAAAGTGGTGGCTGGGATTAGAATGGGCATTAACTGTAAAGTGGGCGGCATGAGGGATCTTATTAGAGTGATGAAAATGTCCTAAACTGATTTATGGTGATGGTCACACAACTTGGTAAATTTCCTAAAAATCATTGAATTATACATTTGAAACAGATGAATTATATATGTTGGATATGCCTCAGTAAAGTCATCTTTTAAAGAGTCTTTTTTTTTGTTTTTAATGGATCTTTTCATGGACCAGCATTTTTTTGTGGTGCCGCCACTGTGCTGGTGCACGAGGGTGCACAGACTAAATAGTTTATTTATTTATTTATTTTTTGAGACGGAGTTTTGCTCTTGTTGCCCAGGCTGGAGTGCAGTGGCGCGATCTCGGCTCACCGCAACTTCCGCCTCCCAGGTTCAAGCAGTTCTCCTGCCTCAGCCTCCCGAGTAGCTGGGATTATAGGCATGCACTACCACCCCTGGCTAATTTTGTATTTTTAGTAGAGACAGGGTTTCTCCATGTTGAGGCTGGCCTCGAACTCCTGACCTCAGGTGATCCGCCCACCTCGGCCTCCCAAAGTGCTGGGATTACAGGCGTGAGCCACCGCGCCCGGCCCGACTAAATAGTTTTACAAAGGGCAAAAATAGGCAGTTTTCAAGACAAATGACTACTAAGAATTTTGACCTCAGTAGTCATCACTGACTTGTGGATTTGAAGTAAAGTGAGGTAGCTTTTGGTTATTAGACTGGCAAGGATGATAAAGAGCGACAAAAGTGACAAGATTGTAAAGAGTCAGAAGAGCACAGTGGCTCCCGCTGGTAATCCCAGCACTTAGGGAAGCTAAGGTGAGCAGATTACTTGAGGTCAGGAATTCGAGACCAGCCTGGCCAACGTGAAGAAACCTTGTCTCTACTAAAAATACAAAAATTAACCGGGCATGATGGTGGGTGCCTGTAATCCCAGCTACTCCAAAGGCTGAGGCAGGAGAATTGCTTGAACCTGGGAGGTGGAGGATGCAGTGAGCCGTTATCACGCCACTGCACTCCAGCCTGGGTGACAGAGCGAGACTCCACCTCAAAAATAAATAAATAAAAAAAAAAAGAGTGACAATATTCAGGAACACATGGGTTCTCTAAGGCACCACTGATGGGATTCTAAATTGTCACCCTCTTGCTAAAGGAAAGATTGGCAGTACATATGAAAGAATTTGAATGTGCTTATGATCCAATAAGACCTTTGACCTAGGAAATCCCCCTAAAGGTATTTATCTTCAGGAGACTTCACCATCAACATGCTGACACTTTGCACACTTTTATCTCTAGACCAGTCTGCTGCCCCCAAATCCAGATTCAGATATCCAGCTGCCTCACAACTACCACATGAGCACCTCAAACTCAAGGTGTCCAGAACTTCTGAATAGATCTATGCATTCAGAATAGGTCAGATAGACCCTTCCCCAGAAAGCTGCTCTACACCCTCAGGTGATGACTGCTCAGTCCATCCTTTCAGGTGCTCAGATACCTAGACACCACCTGTCTCAGTCTATTTGTGCTGCTATAACAAAAATACCACATATTGGGTGATTCATGAAAACAGAAACTTACTTCTCACAGTTCTGGAGGCTGGGAAGCCCAAGATCAAGGCACCAGCAAGCTTGGTGTCTAGTAAGGGTGTGGGCTCTGCTTCCAAGATGGCACCTTGTTGCTGCATCCTCCAGAGGGGATAAACACTGTGTCCTTTTATAGCAGGAAGAATGGAAGAGCAGAAAAGGCCTTGCTAGTTCTTCCAGTCCTTTTATTAGATAGCTAATCCCATTCACGAGGCCTCTGGCCCCATGAAATAATTACATCCTAAATGCCTCACCTCTTAATGCTATCACATTGGGATTTAAGTTCCAACACTGGGATTTTGGAGGGACACATACACTAAAACCATAGTACCATCTCGACTCCTCACATCCCATATCCAATCAAAAAGCAAAAGCTGTTGTCTCTAGCTTCATAATTGATGATGATTTTGGCCATTTCTTACCATTTTCACTGCCATTCTACAGTGAGCCACCTTTTCTCTCACTGGAATTCCTGTAGATGTTATTCTCTCTGGTCTCTGCTTCTAACCTTGCCCAATCATAGTCTATTCCCAACACAGAAACAAAGGGGTCATATTGAGACATAATACATTTCACATTCCTCCTCTGCTGAAAACTCAGTAGCTCCCCAATTTGCACAAAGGTCTTTAACAACAGCCTAGAAGTCTTTGCATAAATGGGTCTCTGTTACCTCTCCTAACTCCTATTACTCCTCACTCACTACTTTTCAGCCACAAAGGCCTCCTTGCTGTTTCTCCAACACAGCAGGTATGATTCCAGTTTACCACTTTTACGCTGGCTGTTCCCTCTGTCTGGAACACTCTTCTCCCAGGTAGCTGCACGGCCAACTCTTTGCCTTCTTCAAGTCTTTATTCAATGTATTCTTCCCAGTGGGGCTACTCTAACCGCAGAATTTAAAATTTCAACCTGACTTCCAACCCTTTGCATGCTGGAACCTTTGTAGCCTGTTCAGTGTTTCGTTTAGGGTTTCACTCCCATTGCCCAGGCTGGAGTGCAATGGCGCAGTCTTGGTTCACTACAGCCTCTGCCTCCCAGGATCAAGCGATTCTCTAGCCTCAGCCTCCCAAGTAGCTGGGACCAGAGGTGCGCACAACTGCACCTGCCTAATTTTTGTATTTTTTATAGACATGGGATCTCACCATGTTGCCTAGGCTGATCTTGAACTCCTGAGTTCAAATCATCCACCCGCCTCAGTCTCCCCAAGTGCTGGGATTACAGATGTGAGCCACAGCACCCAGCCTTTTCAGTGTTTTCTATTTCATGTAGCCCATCTCACTTTCTAACACACCTTATAGATGGATGCTTACTTTAATAGGTGTGTCGTTTGTCTGTTTGCCCCACTAGATTGTAAGCTCCACAAAGACAGGAATCTTGGTTCACTTCTGTGTCCTCAAATGCCTATAACAGTGCCTAGCTTGTAGTAGTTATTCAATAACTATTTGAATGAATAATGAGTGAGTGAATTTGTAATGAACAACTAGTAATTTTATGAACAAAAATAGCATCATGTTAAGAGGAAGAAAAGTGAAATGAGTTCCTACATATGTGTTCTGATGCTCCTCAGTTCCCTGATGAGGTGAGACTGACTCAATCATGTACAGCAAAGTCTGACTCCCACCACTCCCTGTTGACCACCCCTCCAGGAAAATGTGGCAGACCTCATCAAGATAAGTTGTGTGGTAGAGCTGTGTGTCTAGAGTTCTAATTTGATTGTGTATAGACTGCAGGTAAATCTTAGAGAATTATAAGGAACCTTGATCCATTCACAGTAATTTAATAAAGAAATGCAATCACTGGCAAATAGAAGCCTAGAGATTCTCTCTCTTTTTAGGGCCAGTATCTCTGCAGTACGTTTTATAAAATCAGTTCTCATCGTTGATCAAGAATTTTCTGCTTCATTTAGCTTCCGAGTTCCTATTTCCAACAGGTGTATGGGTACTGTAAAACGCTTTTATTGATTCATAAAGAAAGGAGGTGCATGAAAACCTTTGAGGAAACCAAATCTTCATGTAAGCTTACATGATAGAAAGGCCATACTGTTATTCCCTTCCTGTGATGCTTTATGGGAGTTGAAATGTGCAGTGCATCATATTGGTGGAGTTACTTTGTTGTAAGAGTGTAAATTTAAGTCATTCATGATAGTTCGAGATGTGAACTTTCAAGATCAATATGAAAGTGAAACTTTGTTGCATGGAGATCAAAATAATTTTTTTCATTGATCATATCATTTAGCTGCTTTTTATCTGGTGTTTTCTGTAGTTCTCCCTCTTCGTACTCCTTAAATCTAGGAGCTCTTAGCAGTAAACAGAAAAAGAACTACCTCCGCTTCAGCACAGAGGGATATTGCAGCTAATGGTCCAGTGAGTGCCAAGAGGTGGAATTTAACCAGGGAAAGGTGGAGGATGGACACTTAATGCTGATTGACACAAATGTAGCTGCTGCCTTAGAAGCTGGTATCCTGAATTTCGTTAGAGTGTTATGCAATCATAGAGTAAAATATCTATGTCTTTCTTACTCCTCTTAATATAATTCTACCTCTGTTCTCTCTTAAAGAGAAGTTTATTTTCAGCTGGACTCAGTGACTCATGCCTGTAATCCCAGAACTTTGGGAGGCTGAGGCAGGAGAATCACTTGAGGCTAGGGGTTTGAGACCAGCCTGGGCAACATAGCAAGACCCCATTTCTATCATACAAAAAATAAACTAGCTGGGAGTGGTGGCCTGCGCCTATAGTCACAGCCACTTGGGAGGCTGAGGCAGGAGGATCACTTGAACCCAGGAGTTCAAGACTGCAATGAGGTTTGTTTTGTTTTGTTTCATTTTGTTTTGAGACGGAGTCTCACTCCGTCATCCAGGCTGGAATGTAGTGGCGCCATCTTGGCTCTCTGCAACATCCACTTCCAGGGCTCAAGCAATTCTCCTGTTTCAGCCTCCCAAGTAGCTGGGATTACAGGCACCCGCTACCACACCCAGCTAATTTTTGTATTTTTAGTAGAGATGGGGTTTCACCATGTCGGCCAGGCTGGTCTCTAACTCCCGACCTCAGGTGATCTGCCCACCTCGGCCTCCAAAAGTGCTGGGATTACAGGCATGAGCCACTGCACCCAGCTGGCTGCAGTGAGTTATGCTTGCAGCACTGCATTTCAGGCTGGGCGACAGAGTGAGATCTTGTCTCACAAAAAAGAAAAAAGAAAAAAAAAATTATTTTCCATATTGGTTTGAGTTTTAAGATGTGTATTGGTTTATATTAATCATTGGTATCAAGAATAAAATGTCATTGAGCTCCTTTTACAGGTTTAATGTTGGGGAAAAGACCAATTATAAACTGACTTATTTTGTGTATTTTCCCATTATACGTCGAGAACTATGATTTTACTCGTAAGCTGCCAAGCTAATGCACCAGAGTTTTATGGATGTCAGCAGAAGACAGACTCCTGGCTCAAAGATGAAAAACGTTCATTACTGACAGAAATAGCAGTATCCAGAGTATCAGCATATTTGCACTGGCTTCCTAAGCCCCAGTTCCTTCAGGGCAGTATGGACCTCTGTCTTGGTGTATAGATGAGTGTGACTTAAATTCCACTGCTAAACTATGTGGTGTCCGGGTGCAGTGGCTCACACCTGTAATGCCAGCACTTTGGGAGGCCAAGGCAGGAGGATTGCTTGAGCCTGGGAGGTTGAGGCTGCAGTGAGCCATGATCGTGCTACTGCATTCCAGGGACATAGTGAGACCCTGTCTCAGAAACAAACAATAAACTATGTAATGGTAACAAGATTTGGTAGTTGATAATTTGAATTGGGCATGAATGACTAATAATGTATCATTGGTCAGAAAAAAATCTCGAATAAATATTTACCTTAATTATTTCTTCACTCAGCATGTGTCTCCCAATTTAAATTTTGTGATAACAATAATTAAATGTACACATTTTGTAATTAAGAAGACATATTTGTTTATTTGTATTCTGTATTAGTTTTTCATGCTGCTAATAAAGACACACCCAAGACTGGGTGATTTATAGAGGAAAGAAGTTTAATGGGCTTACAGTTCCATGTGGCTGGGGAGGCCTCACAATCATGGTAGAAGGCAAATGAGGAGCAAAGTCACATCTTACATGGCAGCAGGCAAGAGAGCATGTGCAGGGGGATTCCCCTTTATAAAACCATCGGATCTCGTGAGACCTACTCACTCTCACGAGAACAGCACGGGAAACACCCACTGCTATGATTCAATTACCTCCCACCAGGTCCCTCCCATGACATGTGGCAATTATGGGAGCTACAATTAAAGATGAGATTTGGGTGGGCACCCAGCCAAACCATATTATATTCCCTGCTCTAGATTCCAGATAAGGGAGAGGAGGGAGGCGGTGCTCAGCCCCAGCCATTTATGCTGAGTAGAGGAGGTGAGAAGTAGTTGGTAGTGACTTCCTCAGTCTCTTCCTTCAGCGAACAGTTGGAATGCACTGTTGTAGTCACATCTACTCCTAGGCCTAGACTCTGACCTGTTTTCAAAGTCTCATATACCTAAGCCCTGGCTCACTCTCTCTCCCTTTCTTTATTAGCAAAGAAAATCGATTATCTTCAGGAAAGGTATTATGAGCACACTGAAGGTATCAGCCCCTTTTTTTTTTTTTTTTTTTTTTTTTTTTTTGAGACAAGGTCTTACTCTGTAACCAAGGGTGGAGTGAGGTGGCACAGTCATGGCTCACTGCAGCCTCGACCTCCTAGGCTCAAGCGATCTTCCCGCCTCAGGCTCCCAAGTAGCTGGGACTACAGGTGTGCACCACCACACCTGTTAATTTTTTGTAGAGATGGAGTCTCACTATGCTGCTCAGGCTGGGATGTCAGCCACTCTTACTAGACAATATTCAGCCAAAAAAATTCCACCTTGAGTCCCCTAAGGACAATTTGA
The DNA here is from genome assembly GCF_029281585.2 of Gorilla gorilla gorilla. Lineage (NCBI taxonomy): Eukaryota > Metazoa > Chordata > Mammalia > Primates > Hominidae > Gorilla > Gorilla gorilla. The sequence continues at coordinate 77,584,539 of NC_073243.2, forward strand.
CTCTGTCTAGGGAAGCTTGTGGAATCTGTGAGGAAATTCAGTGTAGTAGGGAGGCGATACCTGAGAGAGAGTGCCCTTGGCAACCTGGGTCCCATCCTCTTATGGAGCTGTCCAAACTTGCCCCCATTTCTCAGCTAGGACTTCCCTGGGAAATTAATCTGTATAGATTTAACACTTCCTCTCAACCAGTTGTTCTCTGGAAACCTGTAGATTTACAGCATCAGACAGTTCTCTGAGTTAATTAGGCTTAGCAGGTTTTCAAAAGACCACAAACAGCTTTGTAGCCTCCCATTACTTCTTAGGGGAGGGAAAATCCTGGGCACAAACAATTAATTGCTCTCTGTCCATCCTGTGTGTCCAACAAGGTGACTATTAGCAGCTAGTACTGTCCTATAAACTCAGACCCTGTCATAATAACTCATCTGTAAACATCCCCTTGTGGTTGGTGTTTATTCTCCTGTTGTCTGTGTAGGGACCTGACATACTCAGATGAAGTAAGAGTGCCTGCTTCAGTGAAAAGTCTTCAGAATTCTCTTGTGTTTATGGCATTGTAGTACAAGCCAGTGCCCAGTGGTGGTGATACAAGTTACTTTGTTTTTTTTGTTTCTTTCTTTTTCTTTCTTTCTTTTTTTTTTTTTGTGACAGAGTCTCCCTCGGTTGCCCAGGCTGGAGTGCCCTGGTGCCATCTCGGCTCACTGCAACCTCCGATTCCCGGGTTCAAGCGATTCTCCTGCCTCAGCCTCCTGAGTAGCTGGGATTACAGGCACGTGCCACCACACCTGGCTAATTTTTGTATTTTTAGTAGAGATGGGGTTTCAGCATGTTGGTCAGGCTGGTCTCGAACTCCTGACCCCATGATCCACCCGCCTTGGCCTCCTGAAGTGCTGGAATTACATGCGTGAGCCAACACGCCTGGCCAATTTTTTTTTTTTTTAAAGTAGAGACAGCTTCCTGCCATGTTGCCCAGGCTGGTCTTGAACGCCTGGGCTCAAGCGACCCTCCTACCGTGGCCTCCAAAAGCTCTGAGATTATAGGTGTCAGCCACAGCGTCTGGCCCCAAGTTACTCTGAATTGCACACATAGACACCCATGGTTCAGCTTGGCAGTACCCGCCATGGGTTCACACTATGTGCCAGGCATTAATAATTGATGGCTGAATGCCCAAGATGATTTTCAGAGGTACCTGGAAATTGTTTCTTCCAAAGGTTTTTGGCAAAACAGTCAAATATCAAAACTATACAGCTGCCTCAAGCCCTCTTTTAATAGAATCCCGGCATAGATAAATTATGTATGTCTTCAGCCTTCTGACGTCTCCCTGTATTTGGCCGTCTCTTATCTATTTTCTTGTCTTTCTTGGTCTTTAAACTCCAGGCAGCTTTATTCCTCCAGCTTTTCTAAGCCCCCACCCTCACCCGCCAACCTCTTCCCGGGACTCCCACCCTTGGAGAGCCCAGACTCCAGAATTATGATAGAGCATCAAGGAACAGAGGAGTTGCTCAAAACTTTCTTTGAGATAAGGCACCTTTTGCGGGAAAGGGAGGAGGACGTGATGTGTCCAGAAGAGGCCTGGTGAGGTAAAGAACTACAACTGGCCAGATGCAGTGGCTCGCTCCTGTAATTCCAGCACTTTGGGAGGCTGAGGCGGGCGGATCACTTGAGGCCAGGAGTTCGAGACCAGCCTGGCCAACATGGCAAAACCCTGTCTCTACTGAAAATACAAAAAATTAGGCAGGCATGGTGGCGTGCACCCATAATCCCAGCTACTTGGGAGGCTGAGGCAGGAGAATCACTTGAACCTGGGAGGTGGAGGCTGCAGTGAGCTGAGATCACACCACTGCACTCCAGCCTGGGCAACAGAGTGAGACTGTGTCTCTTAAAGAGAACTACAGTAGATTTCAGAGGGAAAGTTCTAGGCTAAAACTCAGAACCTCGTTTCTGGATACTGTGGTCTTTCCATTTGTCTTAAAGTCATCTTGCAAAGGTCAAAGTCAAATAAATCTTAATTGATTTAATAATTTTGCATGCCAGAGGAAAATTGCAAATTAAAAAAATATGTGATGGAGAAGTGTCTGAAAGACTAACCATACCTGTTTATGGAGAGGAAGCCTTCTGTTTTTCTAGAGAACATGATTGTATTCCATTTCTTTCTCAAATACTGACTTCAGAGTTTACTGTAATGATTCTAATGCTGGGTAAGGATCCTACTGAACAGAAAAAGGGACTTGAATGTATGAAATAGTCAGAAGGGGTTGGAAAAGTTACATAAATCATTTAAATACACATGGATGGAGAATGCGGAGTCCTCATGTTGAAGGTGGTTTAAAGAATTCTAAGAATGGCCAGGCATGGTGGCTCACGCCTGTAATCCTAGAACTTTGGGAGGCCGAGGTGGGCGGATCACAAGGTCAGGAGATCGAGACCATCCTGGCTAACATGGTGAAACCCCGTCTCTACTAAAAGTACAATTAGCCAGGTGTGGTGGCAGGGGCCTGTAGTCCCAGCTATTCAGGAGGCTGAGGCAGGAGAATGGTGTGAACCCAGGAGGCGGAGTTGGCAGTGAGCCAAGATCGCACCGCTGCCCTCTAGCCTGGGCGACAGAGTGAGACTCCATCTCAAAAAAAAAAAAAAAAAAAAAAAAAAGAATTCTAAGAAAATACCCCCTATTTAAAGTCTCTTTCTCACCAGCTTGCTGCAGCATCCATAATTCATTCATTGCCCTTTGTCTGCAGGAAGACCTTAGAAAATTCAGTGTCCAGGAAGGAATAAAATAACCTGTCATACAGTTCCTTTAAGGTGACAGGGTCTTATTTATTGCCAGGAAGCTGGAGAGGACAGGGAGATGGTGCTGAACTCAATATAAACTCCTCTTGGCTTTGTCATTTTGCCAAGAATGGACCCTGCAGAAGAAGTAAAATACTGTCTCAGTCACAGGCACCTTCCAAGGTTCTTGGAACTTCCATGAGAGTACAGGGGAGAAAGATATCTAAGTTCTTATACTCTGAATCAATAGGCCAGACTTTTTGGTACTGAAAAGGTCTCTGCATACCACTCATCGTGTTGTTTAGAGATTTAACATATTTAATAAAAAGTAGATTCCCAAAAAGCAATTTTAAATGAACTTTGTCTCCAAGCTAAATCTTTTTCAGGATGATCGTAAATGTTTCAGAGGCCTAAGACAACTTGGAGATAAAATGAATATTTCTGGCCAAGAGTGGTAGCTCACGCCTGTAATCCCAGCACTTTGGGAGCCTGAGGTGGGTGGATCACCTGAGGTCAGGAGTTCCAGACCAGCCTGTCCACCATGGACAACATGGTGAAACCCCATCTCTACTAAGATACAAAAAAATTAGCCGGGCATGGTGGTGGGCACCTGTAATTCTAGCTACTCGGGAGGGTGAGGCAGGAGAACCCCTTGAACCCAGGAGTTGGAGGTTGCAGTGAGCTGAGATTCTGCCACTGCACTCCAGCCTGGGCAACAGAGTGAGACTCCATCTCAAAAAAAAAAAAATTTCATTTTTTCCAGGTTTATGTTTTGTGCTGTGCACCAGATCAATACTGTTGGGATGACTTGCTCCTCTTATCCCCAGAATTCTTCCTGGGAAACTAGTGTTCACAATTATTAGAATGTGAAACAAATGAGATGATCCATTTTAACACCCTCACTTTACAGATGAGGAAACTAAAGTGCAGGGTTGACCGTGACTTAAAGAGAATTGCACAGTGGGCAGAGCATAGGCTTTGGAATCAGGCAGGTTTGGATCTGCTGCTCAGTAGTGATGTGAACTTGGGCAAACTGATTGATATTTCCAAGCTGCAGTTTCATCTTCTGTTAAGACCGTTCTTAGGTAAATAGTGTCTATGAGGCACCTACTCAAAGAATGAACTCAAAATTTGCCCATAATAATACTGTATTCACTATGAACACAAAATTTGCCCAATAATACTATGTTCACTGTTTTTTAAAAATTGAGACATATTCACATACCAGAAAATTCACCATTTTAAAGTGTACATTTCAGTGAATTTTAGTGCTGGGTTGGGCAACCATCACCACTAATTCCAGAACATTTCCTTCACCCGCACAAAACCCTGGATCTATTAGCAGTGAGTCCCAATTCCCCTCTCCCCCAGCTCCTGGCAAGCACTAATCTTTCTGTCTCTGTGGATTTGCCTGTTCTGGACATGTCATATAATGGAATCATGTAGCTTTTTGTGGTCTGACTTCTTTCACTTTGCATAATGTTTCCAGGTTTCACCCATGTTGTAGCATATAATTTATTCCTTTTTTACTGACAAAGAATATTCCATTATATGGATATATCAACAGTTGTTTTTCTGTTCATCAGTGATGGAATGGAAGACCCCGCTGTCAGGTGTGATGGAAAACTGTTGCCATTGTTTTAATGTTAAGTCAAAGCCAGAATGAGGACTTGGGCATCCCACTCTCAATCTAGTCTTGGGTTTATGCCCTACACTGTTTTTCTTGACATCTGAGCACATGTATTTTAAATAGTAGTGCTTTTCTGAAAGAAAATCTTACACCTGGCTACCTACTTTTAGGATTTTATACCTCTCCAAGGATTTTTCCAGTATGGAAAAAATGTTTACAATGCAAAGAAATGAAATCTATACATTATAGAAAAATTGTGCTGAGAGACAAGTTTAATTTTTATTTTTGAGACTAGTGGATGGTGTTTGTTTCTTTGTTTGTTTGAGATGGAGCCTTGGTCTGTCGCCCAGGCTGGAGTGCAGTGGCACGATCTCAGCTCACTGCAAACTCTGCCTTTCGGGTTCAAGCGATTCTCGTGCCTCAATTTTCTGAGTAGCTGAGACTACAGCCGCACACCACCATGCCTGGTTAACTTTTGTATTTTTAGTAGAGGCGGGGTTTCACCATGTTGGCCAGGCTGTTCTGGAACTCCTGACCTCAGGTTATCCTCCTGCCTTGGCCTCCCAAAATGCAAGGATTACAGGCATGAGCCATCGCACCTGGCCTAGTGGATGGTCTTAATGCCTCTTTGTCCCTCTGTATTTTGCAGGGTAACCTGGTGTCTGTACAGTATCTTTTATCTGCCTGTTTTTGTACATGTAAGTTTACTACTATGGTTTCTAGCCTGGGATCAAAGAAGGTTTGGTTGATGTTTGAGTCATGAGTGCCCCCCCCTTTTTTTTTTTGTTCACTTTATTCCATGGCAAAAATTCAGAATTATTCTCCCCTTTAATTAGACAGTCACTGTCATTCCATTAACGTGACCATTAGGTATGGGGAATATATGCCTTTGAGCCAGAATTTAGTGCATTTCAGGCACATCTGGTCACCTCTCCTTCCCGCTCCCTTGCCTGCTACCTAAGTGAAAGCTCACTATGAAATGAGAGGATGCCTTTGATGATCTGGCCTCCTTCCAATGTAATGTAATGACTGCCCCAGCTCTCAGGTCTGATTTCCCTGCTGACAGGATCACAGAAGGCATGTTAATGTCTGTTTACCTGCAGTCATCATTTCTTCAGAGGCAGCATTGCATGTAGCCCCAGGCTTTTACTGCGTGGGCGTATGAAGTCCAGAAGCGAATCTGATTTGTGAAGGATTTGGTTGTTGACACTTTTGCTTAGGAACGAGTGATGTGTAGAATGTGGCAAGATTCCAGTGGAGAAGGCTCCACTGGAATCCTGGGTTCATCAGGGATCCTGGGTTCCTCCTGGATCCTGGGTTCATCGGGGATTTGTGCTGCTTTATCTTAGGTAGCACGAGTGGAGGGTCCAGCCCAGCCTGGTTTCCTGACTTTGCGCAAGGGTTTTCTTTGCCAAAGCTTTGATGATCCGGTCCCGAATACCCCTAATTACTCATTTCATTTGATGTTGTATTTTCTTATCATTCTTTAAGATCTGGAGCAGTTATCATGTCATGCTTCACATACCTTATCTCCTTTGTATTACTTCCTGCTTCTAAATACCTGCCAGCCCTCACATACATGAAAAAGCGACTGACCCTGACCCTTCTCCATGCTGAGCGTCCTTTATTCCTCCGACTGTTCCTGGTTGACACAGTCTCCAACAGCCTTTTGTCCTGGTCCTTCTTTGTCTGTGTGTTTTCCACATTGTCAGTGCTCCTCCTAATGTGATGTCCAGACTGGAAATGACACTCCATGTGTGCTGTGATCAGCCTAAACCGGGACTGTTACCAAGACGTGAGCCTGATCCTCATTCAACAGTGTACTCTTGCCACCAGTGCCTACTTAGTCAGTTGCCTATTTGTTTTGTTTTGTGTTTTTGGAGACAGGGTCTCACTCTGTCACCCAGGCTGGAATGCAGTGGTGTGATCTCGGTTCACCGCAGCCTCTGTCTCCCAGGCCCAAGTGATCCTCCCACCTCAGCCTCCCGAGTAGCTGGGATTACAGGCAGGGACCATCACACCGGACTAATTTTTGTATTTTTAGTAGAGACGGGGTTTTGCTATGTTACCCAAGCTGGTCTCAAACCCCTGGACTCAAGCGGTCTGCCCACTTGGCCTCCCAAAGCGCTGGATTACAGGTGTGAGCCACTGCACCCAGCCATCAGTTGGCTTTTAATACCAGTCATTACCTGTTACCCCTACTCAGTGAGGCATAGGCTCCCATTGTTGTGCTGTTGATTATTTGCTCCTAAGAGCAGAACTTTATACTTCCCCTAATCCACTCTATTCATTCTTTACCCTGGGGACTCATAGTTTTATTCCATTGGAACTATATGGATGGGAGCCTAGCATAATTCCGATGCAAGAAATGGTTGGAGTGAAGAAGAATTTTATTTTTTAATGATATGTTAGCATTGGCTCTGTTCCTAGAAAAATCCTTCTCCAACTCCTGATCCTACGGTACTTAAATTAGTCATTTCTAGTTCATGGGGTTTTGTGTTTGTTTTGGGAGTTTGGGGGTAATTGTTTGTATCAATTATTACATAGATGAAAAGAATGAATTGGGTGTTGAATCTCTTTAGGAAGCTCAATACCTCAGTCCGTCGGCCAACTTGTCGTCACTTGGGTGGACCCTTGAACGCGTCTGTCTGCTGTGCTGTCTAGGAAGGGTGTGTGGGGTTCTAACTGGCACCTCTCTGTCTGTTGCAGTTACCTGGCTGAGCAGTGCTGGAATGGCGGCTTTATCTACCTGATCATGCTGCGTCGCTTTAAGCACAAAGCCCACTCCACTTATAATGGCAACAGTAGCAACAGCTCTGAACCAGGAGAAACACCTACCTTGGAGCTGGGTGACCGAACTGCGAAAAAGGGGAAACGAACCAGAAAGTTTGGGGTCATCTCTAGGCCTCCTGCCAACAAGGCCCCTGAAGAATCCAAGGGCACCGCTGGCTGTGAGGTGTCCAGTGACCCCAGCACTGAGCTGGAGAACGGCCCTGACCCTGAACTTGGAAACGGCCATGTCTTTCAGCTAGAAGATGGCCCAGATTCTCTCAAGGAGGTGGCTGGACCCCATCTAGAGAGGTCAGAAGTGGACAGAGGGACAGAGCATAGAATTCCAAAGACAGATGCTCCTCTGACCACAAGCAATGACAAACGCCGCTTCTCAAAAGGTGGGAAGACGGACTTCCAATCGAGTGACTGCCTGGCACGGGTAAGGTTTGGTTTGATTATGGAACCAGAATTTTATTTATCATGTGTGTTTGTTTGTTTTTGCAGCCCAGCCCATGCGGGAAATACAAGCTGGGCTCAGAACCAGAATTTTGAAAGAAATATTGTTTGAAGTTGCTTTTAAGGTTTAAAAAATATACCTAAGATGACCTCGCATTGAGAAGCCAACAAATGCATTAAGAAAAGTGATCAGAGGAGAATGACAAAAAAGCTCCAGTCATTTTATCCTACTTAAATAAAGAGCTAGTCTAGTGATCCTAAGTGGAAAACTCAAGCCTTCTGTGTTAAAATTTGAGTCATGTGAGGTCCAGATAAAGTACTTCGCTGCATCGTTATTTATCGCTGCTGTCACCAGTGGAATCGCTGCTGCAAGGCCAAGAATTCCTGATGGCAGCTGACACCACAAACATCTAAGCCTCAGTATTACACAGGAAGGGTATTCAATACACAGGGAAGCATCTGCTTTTATTTTTAGCAGTTCAAAATTAGTGATGTTTTCATGGGATCGCGTTATTACATTGCTGAGTTCTAGGGAAGTTTGGAAGCTTGACAGAAATCTCTGATACTATGAAATCCAGCTGTGAGGGTCAAAGTTGGTTACCACACCTGCTTTGCCTTTAGGTGTATTCTGAATGATAAGGGGTAAGCTTCTAGCCTCAAATGGTCTCCCTCATTATAACCAACATTCTGTCCTATGAGAATTGCATTTCTTTAGGGTAGACATGTTCATTCCAAGAATCTTCTTAGATATTCCTGCAGGCTCCATTTGAAACGATAAACTGCCTACGTGGATGCTGACTGGTTTCTTCTCTGACTCAGGAGATGCCCCTTAGGGATGAAAGAGAAAGTTATAAAGATCAAAATGGGCGTAGGAGTATCAAGTTGAGGCCAGGCGTGGCAGCTTGTGACTGTAGTCCCAGCACCTTGGGAGGCTGAGGATGGTAGATGGCTTGAGCTCAGGAGTGTGAGACCAACCTGGGCAACATGGTGGAACCCTGTCTCTACCAAAAATACAAAAAATTAGCTGGGGGCCTGAGTGAGAGGATCGCTTGAGTCTGGGAGGCAGAGGTTACAGTGAGCCAAGATTCTACCACTGCTCTTCATCCTGGGTGACAGAGCAATACCCTGTCTCAAAACAAGAAAAGAAGTATCAAGTTGAGTTTTGTCTGCTGAGAAATGGTGCCCTGGGGGTAAGTGTGATTTCTGCCATTATAGCCAAATGTACAATGGGTTGAAAAGAATTACAGTAGCCCCTCTCTCAAGAGATTATGTTCCTTCATTTGAGGAGCTGGGTGATCTTCATAAAGTTGGACACAGAGAAGGCATTATTTGTAAATAGAATGTGTGAATAAGAAAAAAGTTGATGTCTCCATCAATGATTTGCTACTAATTTTATGAGTTCCCCCAAAAAGGATTAAGGACAAAAAAAAAAAAGATTATAATATACACCTCTTCCAAATTAAGGGCAGTGAAAATATTATAATGTGTTTCTTATCAGTGCATACCCTATCTTGATAGGATTTCTTCCCTAATGATTAGATTATGCATACACAAAAAGCCTAATGTGAACGAAATAAGGTTGTGGGTATTGGCTCCCTTAATCATTTGAAGGTTTAAGGCACCAAAGAAGGTTGAATCTCACGTATAGTCCCAAGAATAGGCCTTCATTTGACCTAGGACACAGTGGAAATAATTTGGAATGATTTTAAAACAAAGGGCCAGGTGCAGGGGCTCAGGCCTGTAATCCCAGCACTTTGGGAGGCCCAGGCAAGTAGATAACTTAATGCCAGGAGTTCAAGACCAGCCTGGCCAGCACGGCAAAACCAAAAATACTAAAAATACAAAACTTAGCTGGGCATGGTTGCACATGCCTGTAATCCTAGCTACTCAGGAGGCTGAGGCTGAGGCACAAGAATCACTTGAACCTGGCAGGTGGAGGTTGCTGTGAGCCAAGAATCGCACCACCACCCTTCATCCTGGTCAACAGAGTGAGACTGTCTCAAAAACAAACAAAAGCTAAACTTTTAAGAGATTACTCATCCTCTGCTTACCTTAATTAAATGTAATAATTCTATTAATAATAAATTTAATTAAAATTGAACTTCTGGCCGGGCGCAGTGGCTCACGCCTGTAATCCCAGCACTTTGGGAGGCCGAGGTGGGCGGATCACCTGAGGTCAGGAGTTCGAGACCAGCCTCAACATGGGGAAACCCCATCTCTACTAAAAATGCAAAATTAGCCGGGCGTGGTGGTGCATGCCTGTAATCCCAGCTACTCGGGAGGCTGAGGTAGGAGAATTGCTTGAACCTGGGAGGCGGAGGTTGCGGTGAGCCAAGATCGCACCGTTGCACTCCAGTCTGGGCAACAAGAGCGAAACTCTTGTCTCAAAAAAAAAAAAAAAAAAAAAAAAATTGAACTTCTGGAGTCGCTATTCGAAGACTACACATATCAGAGTTCCTGTGCGTTGTTTTCATGCTCAAGGTCAAACATCCTATGAGGTGTAAATGAAAGAGTGAAAACAACCAAACTGTGATCCATTGCCTTTAGGGCATTTAAAAAAAAAGCCATATGCCTATAGAAAGGGGAGACTTGCCATCTGGAATTTGCATTCTTTGTAACTGTTTATAATTCATATTCTGATTTTTGGCCCCGGGTCATACTTTTTGTCTTGGTAAATCAGAATGGACCACATATTTTCTCAGGCTCGAATATTTTAGCACCCTTTTCAACCATAAAATTATCTTTATTAGGTGCATTTGCCCAGGATTGATACGGTTGGCAAAAAGTAGATTTTCACAGCTTTCCCCCACATTCTGATGGCACCCAAATTGGAACCAATAGACCTTCATACAAGATTGTTTAAGTTCTTGGGATTTTTATTTTTAGTCCAGGACAGAGATCAAGGTCATGCTAAAATGGAATTTCCAGAAAAACAGAAAATGCCTATTTACCTCTTAAGCCTTTGGGGGGCGGGAAATTTCATTCCATTTGAATAATGGGAGATTAAACATGTCAGTATTTTTCCATTTCTGCCTTTATAATGATTTAATATAGCTGCAAAAACTTAATAAATGACAAAAGAGCTCATAATCATTCAGACCATTTTTGTTTGTCAGGTACTTCTTTTTCATAGACTGTTAGTTGTTCTAAGAAAATGTTACATTAAAATAAACCCTCAGTCTTTCCTTTTCCATCCAGTTCCCTCTTAACAGAGCAACAGGAAATATATTTTCTTTAAACAAATTTTTCTTTTTAAAAAATGGTATTTTCTATAAAACATTAACTCACAATAATACATATATAAGCAGATGACTATTTAAAAAGACAAAGTTGGGTTTGTCCTCTAAAACAGAATCTCCTAGGACATAGGCAAACTATTTTAGGCATGAGTTCAAAGTTCCTTATTATCTTCTTAGCAAAGATCTTTACTACTCTGAGAGTTTTTGCGAGTCTGCTTATATAGAATGTAATGTATTTTTGTAATGCTACATGTTGAAAATGAATACAACCAAATGTAGTCACATAGCAAAAAAAGAATCCTACCACTTGCCAAGCAGACGAGTTTATTCATGACTGGCATGGGTATGTCTATGGGTACATTTGTGGTCTTTCCCTAGGAATCGTAATCTACCATGTACACTACCAGACCCTTTTCCTATGCCTCCTCTGTAAGTGGTTCAGCAGAGACCTCATGCAGGCTTCCTGGATCTGCATCTGCAGAAACGGGTAGAAAACTCAGAAGGAGCGTCACACTCAGAACATCTCCCTGATGAGCCCTCACGTTTGCATCAGAGGCAGCCTGAGGATGGTCCTTTTCCAGGAAGCCCCCTTGGTCACTGGGTGAACTCACATTGTCCTACATGGTAACATCTCCCAAGTCTGTGTCTGAGCCCTCAGCTCTCTCCTGAGCCCCTGAGTTTTGTGCCAACTGCCTGCAGGATGTCTCCATCTTAGATATATTTCACATCATGCCTAAAACTCAGCACATCAGTTTCCCATACCGCTGAACCCACTCCAGTGCTCCAGGTCTCCCCATCCCCAAAGTTTGCCCAAGCTGGAAGTTTGATGAGATTCATTGGGGGTGACCAACCATCCTGGTTTGTCCAGAACTTCCCCTGGTTTCTCACTGAAAATCCTGGGAAACCCTCCGTCCTAGGGAGAGTGGGACAGCTGGTCATCTTGGAGTCACCTGAAGCACTGCCCACTGCCTTCTGCAATGTCTGGTCAATCACCAAGTCCCCTCAACTGTAGCTCCTTTTGAAATCCTGCAGCTCAACCTGCCTCTCTCTTTACTCCCATAACTTCAGGTCAGGGCTAGGCTGCTTTCATTTTGCCCCCTGGGCTGTCACAGTACTCCCCTACCCGGGACATCGCCCCACTCCTATCCCATTCATCCACTGTCCCAACTGCCACCAGAGGGACCTTTCTAAACAGCACATCTCATTACTCACACACATAGGTGCACAATATACATGTGCATGCACACACACACACACTGTAGCTGAAACCCGTTTGGTGGGTCCACTTTGCCTTCGTGGTTGTTACCAAACTCATTGGGATGTCATTTGAGGCCCTTTATTATCTGATTCCTGGTTAACTGTCTGCCTCCATCTCTCACTGCTTTCTTTTTTTCTTTTTTACCTTTACCAGTTTATTATATAATAAAGAATACAGATGAAGAATTACATAAGGCGAGGTCCAGAGGGTTCCCAGCACAGGAGCTTCTGTCCCTGTGGAGATGGGGGTGGGGGGGTGCATCACTCTCCTGGCATGTGGATGTATTCACCATCCTGGAAGCTCTCCAAACCTCATACTCTAGGGATTTGTATGAAGGCTTCATCCTGAAGGCATGATCATTTGTTAACTCAAAATCCAGCATTTCTCCCCTGACTCCAGAAGATGGGGGTAGGGCAGAAAGTTGCAAGCTTCTCATGGCCTGTCCTTTCTGGTAACTAACCCCCGTCTGGAAGCTATCCCTGATATCCAGTTTCTTACTCCCTGATTTGGAGTGAATTCACTGCAAGCTTTTTCAAAGACCATACTTACTGTCACCTCTGAGCCTTTGCGAGTGCTCCGCTCACTACCTGGTTTCTTCTCCCCTCTCCCGCGTCGCTTAGCTTCTACCTTTCCTAGGGGACCAAGCCTCAAGACACCCTCCTGTAGGAGGCCTCTGTGACATTCCTGCCGCCTGCTCTGTCATTAGCCATCTCCTCTTCGGTCTCCTGCGGTACCCTCTACTGGTCTTCATTCATGCCCGAGCCCCACGTATTCCAATTGCCATTTGGCTCATCGTGTCCCCAGTAGACTTTAAGAGCAAAGCCTTCGATTTTTTTAAAATGTTTTATATATTTGGGGGATGGAGGTGCAGATTTCTTCAACACATGTATTACGTAGTGATGAAGTTCAGGCTTTAACGTGCCCATCACCTGAATAGTGAACATTGTACTTGATAGATAATTTTTTAGCTCTCACCCTGCTTCCCCCTTTTCCAGTCTCCAGTGTCTGTTATTCCACTCTGCATGGACAGCCATTGTTCACCTCCCACTTATGAGTGAGAACATGGAGTATTTGACTTTGTGTCCTGAGTTATTTCACTGAAGGTAATGGCCTTTGGTTCCATCCATGTTGCTGCAAAAGACATGATTTAATTCTGTTTTATGGCTGAGGAGTATTCTGTGGTATATACCACATTTTCTTTTCTTTTTTTTTTTGAGACGAAGTCTCACTCCGTCACCCAGGCTGGAGTGCAGTGGCGCGATCTTGGCTCGCTGCAACCTCTGCCTCCTGGGTTCAAGCAATTCTCCTGCCTCAGCCTCCCAAATAGCTGGGACTACAGGCACACGCCACCATGTCCAGCTAATTTTTTGTATTTTTAGTAGAGAGGGGGTTTCACCATGTTGGCCAGGCTGGCCTTGAGCTCCTGACCTCTAGTGATCTGCCCGCCTCGGCCTCCCAAAGTGCCGGGATTACAGGCATGAGCCACCACACCTGGCCTGGTGTATACCACATTTTCTTTATCCAGTCAGCCATTGATAGACACTTAGGTTGATTCTGTATCTTTGCTATTGTGAATAGTGCAGGGCGGGGCCTTCTTTATCTTTGTTTCCCGTCTTAGCTCAGTGCCGTGTAGATATTTATTAATCAAGGCCCCAAGAATACTGGTCCTGGGAGATGGGACCCTGAAGTTCCTGCCTCAGTTTTGCCATCCCCAGCACTGTGGCCTTCAGGTTGCTGCGGCCTTTCTCTGGCCTTCTGTTTTCTCACCTATAAACTGAGCATTTTGGTCTGATGACTAAGGGACTTCCAGCTCTGACATTATGCTCACCCATTTCTTACTGATCATTCTGAATAAGAAGAGGTAAGCAAACGGTTTCAGAAAAGGTTTGCAACTAGAGCCGGAGTATTTACGGCAGCAAGATTCTGGTTGGATTGTGTCTTCTCACATATGGGGCAGAGTTGCTGTTGTAAAGTTTTATTTTTGGTTCCAGCAGTAATGAGGTCATTTAAATGCTGTGAGACAGCTCCCTTTAATGTACCGCTCCTGTTTTGGTAAATAAATCCCTTCGTTGGCTTCAGTGAAGGGATGCGTGTGTGAACTCATGCAGTAATTGGCAGTTTACAGGAAAGGATAACACTCCAACAACATTAGTCCAGAAGTCCATAGCATCCAGTTTTTCAGGGCTTGGCTTTTTCTCAATAGGCTGACAAAGTCTCGTTGCCCTTTAAGCTAATGTAAAAGAAAACAAATGCCCAAACCGTCTGTCTAGACAGGGTCTGTTGCAGAACTCGGTCTCTCCAACTGGACCAGGGTTCACACAATGAACACTGGCAAACAGACAGATCTCCCATCTGTGTGAGCTTCTTAACCTCAGTCACAAGGACCATCATGGAACTGTAAGATTAGTGGATAAACATTCTATATTTGTTCATTCAGTGCTATTTATGGGATATTATTATGTGGTAGACACTGTTCTAATTGCTAGAGAACTAGTCGGTAAACAAGACAGACAAGGTTCTTATCTCACAGCATTTATAGCATACCACAAACAATAAATAAGTAAATCCACAAATCACAGTGTCAGAAGCTGATGAGTCAATGAAATAAAACAGGGTGAAGTGAAAGCTGGCCGGGCAGTGTCATGGGCAGGGGGCTGGTTGGTGCTGGGTGTCAGAGCAGGAAGATCTCAGTAAAGAGGCGATGTTTGAGCTGAGGATTGAGTGTCAGAAAAGGGCAGCCCTGCATAATCTGGGGCAGAATGTTCCCAGGGAAGAACCAGCAAAAGCATCTGCCCTCAGGCAGGAATGACAGAGTGTTCCATGAGAAAGACACTGGGCACCAAGAGACGATTCAGGAGGTGTGGGCAGGGCTGGTTACAGAGGTTTGCATAGGCCACCTTGGAGTTTGAACCTCATTCTCGGTCCTGTGGGAAGTTGTTGGAGGGCTTATGCTGAGTGCATCCCAGCCTATGTTTTTTAAACCTTCCCCTTGGATGTTTGATGGAGGATAATGGATTGTAGGAGGTGAAATTTAAAAGGGAGACCAAACTGGAGGTTGTTGTGGTCACCCAAGCTAAAGATGCTGGTCACTTTGACGGGGGAGGTTAGGGAGAGCAGAAGGCCAAAGTCGGTGGATGCGGCATCTATTTTGGAAGTAGACTCTACAGATGGTGCTCGTGGTTCAGATGTGGGAGATTAAACAGAAGGAATCAAAGATACTTCACGGACTTTTGGCTTGTGGATCATCTTTAGCCTGAGTAGAGGATAATGCTGTTTCCATTGAGATGGGAAAGCCAGGAGTAAGAGAGGAAAAAAGTCCAGTTTTGATTGTACTAAGGTGTATATCAGATAACCCAAGTGGAATTGTTAAGGAGGCAGTTGGAAATATCCTTAATATCGTTATATTTAAGTTGGCCTGTTAGATTTTGGCCAGTACAAGTTTTAGCCTAGTAAATATCAGACAATGATTTATTTTTTATTGAACGTTGCTGTAGGCAAATACATTTAAAACTGACAATTGTGGGCCTGGCACGGTGGCTCACGAGCGCCTGTAATCTCAGCACTTTGGGAGGCCGAGGTGGGCAGATCACCAGTGGTCAGGAGTTCAAGACCAGCCTGTCCAATATGGTGAAACCTTGTCTCTGCTAATAATACAAAAATTAGCTGAGTTGATGTGGTGGTGTGCACCTGTAATCCCAGCTACTTGGGAGGCTGAGGCAGGAGAATCGCTTGAACCCAGGAGGCAGAGGTTGCACTGAGCCAAGATTGTGCCATTGCACTTCAGCCTAGGTGACAGAGTGAGACGCTGTCTCAAAAGAAAAAAACAAAACGACAACAAAAAAAACTGCTAACATTTACTTCTTGTTGCTTGTGTCTTCCTTTGTAGTCCTCTGAACTCCCTTCATTAGATGATCAGAAATTCCAAGGTGAGGAAACTTGCATTAATTTCTTTGGACACTCCCCTCCTATCTCCTACTTTCAATTAAAAAAAAATTATTGGATAAAAGTGAAAAAGAAGGTCTGTTTCTTGACTAGTGTAGTTGGGGGCTGTATTACAGATTAGTGATTTCTGCCCTCTGAAGCCAATTTTATTTGTTAAGTGTTTTGCATGACTTTATTTTTAACGATTTTTGTGGTTTGGGGCTGGGGGCAGGCAAGTGGAGTGGAAATGTGGTTGCTCTTGATGGAAAGTGTCTTGAACTCTTCTGTCAGTATATATATATATACATTTGAGCTGATATTGTATTCCCATGAACATCGTTTTGCATGTTTCTTGTCACATGTCCTACTTCTAAAAGTATTTAAAAATTAGAAAGGAATGTACCTAGTATTGTCACATCCTTTGTTAACCATACTTACATGTTTTGTTTAACAAAGAGAAGGGGAAAAGAATGATGGTGTAAACTAGTAAGGGGGATGGATAGGTTTTTACTAATTTGTGCTAAAATCCAAATAGATTTTCTTATTTCTGGACTCTAAGAATGGTCCCTGTTGCTCTTGGGAAAGAGGTTCACAGCTTTTCTGTCCTGGGGGAGGAAGAAACACTCATCTTCTAGACCCCAGCAGCCAGAGCATATCTTCCACGGAAAAAAACAGCCAGCATCCTTCTCTCAAGTGTGCCTCTTCCATGGAAAAAAAAAAAAAAGCCACCATCCTACTCTCACGTGTGCCGTGAGGCAGCCACAGGGCTGCTCCCTATGCTGGCGTGGGAGGCCCAGAAAGCCAGGACAACATCCAGTCAGCACATCCCTGATTCTGTTCTTTTCAATGGTATCCACTAGGCCATCGGGCCCCATTGGAAGTGTTGAAAGTTGCCATCTTGGCGGTTGCACTGCTCCTCAAGGATGGCTTTTTGGAAGTAGTAGAGCCATGAGAGACTTTGAAGGCCAGGGAGGATGTTTCTGAATGGGGAAGGGAAAGGTGTTCCAGAGGTCAGAGGCAGCAAACCAAAAACCATAGAGTCCAAAATGAGGTGATTGGATGAAATAGAGATCATTGACAAGTTCATGAACTACTGTGGTAAGCCAGTGACTTCTGAAGTTACATTTGGCCAGACAGGCTTCATTTGACTGTGGTCAGGGGATGGAGGAGACAGTTGGCACCAGCGTCTGTTCCTGGGATAGCAGAGCCCCACCGAACAGCACGCTACCCGAAGGAGTGTGGGATCCAACAGGTCTCTGTCTGCTAATAATTTCCCCAGACATTCCTATTGCTGCACATCAGTGACTGCTCAACATCTGTTTTTTTTACTGTTGCATAAAGTTTCATTTCAGTTTCTGACTGTGTATTTCAGATTTTCTAAATGCCACACATTCTTTCTCCTTTGCAAGCAGCTTGAACAGGCAGGTTGCCTATTTCTAGGGGTATGGTGGCTTTGTCCATGTTGTACCTTAACGGTTCCATTGGACTTTTCATGATGGATGTTAAAAGCAGATGGCTTTTGTTTCATATGTTGTTTCATATATCATATGTCATTTGTTTCATATGAAGATGGCTTTTGTTTCATATGTCTTGTGACTCAGGCCCATATAGCTAGGGCTAAAAAGAGCTACAGGGGTGAGTCTGAAGTGAGACCCCAAAGTAAATCACTTTGGAAAGTTTTGCTTTCATTTCTCTAAATAGCTAAGGACTTGGGGGAAGTCAACAGTTTTGCAGTGAGCATATGTGTGTGTCCTTGGAGTGAAGTAAGGAGACAAGCAGAGGATAAACCAAGGTGGAAAAGCTATCAGCAATCAGATGGCTTAGAGACATTGATTAGTTTATTTATTTATTTATTGTTTTTGTTTTTTTTGTTTGTTGTGGGGATGGAGTCTCACTGTGTCACCCAGGATGGAGCACAGTGGTGTGATCTCGGCTCACTGCAACCTCCACCTTCTGGGTTCAAGCGATTCTCCTGCCTCAGCCTCCTGAGTAGCTGGGATTATAGGTGCCCACCACCACGCCTGGCTAATTTTTTTATATTTTTAGTAGAGATGTTGGACAGGCTTGTCTTGAACTCCTGACCTCTGGTGATCCGCCCACCTTGGCATCCCCAAAGTGCTGGGATTACAGGCATGAGCCACCACGCCCAGCCTGTTTTTTAAAGATTTTTATAGGGGTTGAAGCATTTCTTAAATGTATTTAGGGAACGTGCAGCCCAGTGTCTGTGGCAGTGGGTATCAAATTCATCAATTAATTTTTTGTTTTGGTTTCTCTACCAAACGTCTCATTTATATGTTTTAAGGAAGTTTGAGATTCAATTCAATATGGTGTTTTTTGTTTTTTTGGTGATGGAGTCTTGCTTTGTCACCCAGGCTGGAGTGCAGTGGCACCATCTTGGCCCACTACAACCTCCACCTCCTAGGTTCAAGTGATTCTCCTCCCTCAGCCTCCCGAGTAGCTGGGATTACAGGCACTTGCCATGATGCCCAGCTAATTTGTTGTATTTTTTGTAGAGACGGGGTTTCACCATGCTGGCCAGGCTGGTCTCAAACTCCTGACCTCAGGTGATCCACCTGCCTCGGCCTCTCAAAGTGCTGGGATTACAGGCATGAGCCAAAGCACCTGGCCCTCAATATGGTGTTTTTAACATAAATATGCTTATATGTGTATATATAAGTAATATAGTTACCTATCAACATTTATTTACTGGATGTTGTACTGCCACCTATTTGCACAAATATCTCATTTAATTCTAAGAACAAACCTGGAAATATTAAATTCCCAATTTGGAGGCAAGGAAACTGAGACTTTTAAGCATTAGGTGGCTTTCATAAGTTATAAATGGCAGAGCTAGGTTCCAACTAGTTGAAGTCTCCTGGCATCAAGACCTGAGCTTTGCCTTCCTTTCATCTTTGTTAATTAGTAGCTGTGCAGAAGTCAAAGGCCCCCAGAAATAGCCAGTGTTTACGTGCACAGTGGCATCCGGGTTTCAGGCAGAAGCAGCTTCACCTAACAGGATCCTGTTCAGGAAATTTAATCACTTTGCTGTGCTGCCCATAGCATAGTGATTAGCCACAGGTGGCTCTTGAAATTTAACTAGAATTCAATTCAGTTACAAATTTCAGTTCCCCAGTTGCCACTAGCCACATCGCAAGCACTCAATAGCCACCTGTGGCTGGTGGCTCTGTCTTGGATGGCTCAAATGTAGAACATTTCCATGATCACAGAAAGTTCTATTGGACAGCACTGCCAGCCAGAGACTTGGGTCCAATCGGCAGAATTCTTTTCTCCTGTGATAGTCTGTGATATCTGTGGACAAGTGATGGATATTCGGCCAGACGTGACAGCTCCGTTCTCCTGTGTCAATGCCGTGTGTCTGTCAACCTCCTTCATGGTGTGCTCACTTTTTCTTCCAAGGAGGAAGTTGGCCGAATATGGAAGATGGAGCTGCTCAAAGAATCGGATGGGCTGGGAATTCAGGTTAGTGGAGGCCGAGGATCAAAGCGCTCACCTCACGCTATCGTTGTCACTCAAGTGAAGGAAGGAGGTGCCGCTCACAGGTGACTAGATAACTCTCCCCCCTCCCCCATCCCTCTGCCTCCTCTCCTTCCCTCTCCCTCCCCGCTGGTGCAGGTGCTCTTCCACTTGTTCAAATCCCTGGCGATTATAGTTCATAAAGATTATGCTGGAGCACAGGAGGAAACCAGGCAAGAGTGGTTCAAATTGAACACACCTCTGAGCACAGGAAGTGGCTAACTGCAGAAGATATTGCAAAATCTTCTAAAACAAGGAGAGAGTGGATCTCTTTATAGTCCAGTTTTAGTTTCAAGTGAATGTTACGTATCCTAACTTGCTGAGATGATATGAGGCTGCTTATTGAAAATATGCTGCTGAGTAGAACACCGCATTCCTAAGATCTTAACTCCCGTAAGACTTGACGAATGACCCGGAAAGTGACTGGTTTTCAGTCCGACCACAGTTCACGCACTGGGGCTCCACTTGTCAGGTCTATCAGGATTTCAGGCATACTTAGATATATGTATCTCTGTCATGCAGATGTGGAAGGGAAATTAAGTAAATGTGAATTTTTCTCCTTGCGATCTGAAAACAATTCATACCTCAAAACTTCTTTTGTAGGCCAGGCGCAGTAGCTCACGCCTGTAATCCCAACACTTTGGGAGGCCAAAGCAGGAGGATTGCTTGAGCCCAGGATTTTAAGACCAGCCTGGGCAACATGGTGATACCTGGTGTTTACGAAAAATAAAAATTAAAAAATAGCAGCTGGGTGCGCCTGTAATGTGGGTGCTCTGGGAGGCTGAGGCGGATCACCTGAGATCAGGAGTTCGAGACCAGCCTGGCCAACAGGTGAAACCCCATCTCCACTAAACTTACAAAGAAGTGAGCCAGGTGTGATGGCGTGTGCCTGTAGTCCCAGGTACTTGGGAGGCTGAGGCACAAGAATGGGTTGAACCTAGGTTGTGGAGATTGCAGTGAGCCAAGATCGCATCACTGCACTCCAGCCTGGGCAACAGAGTGAGACTTCATCTCGATTAAAAAATAAAATAGAACAAAATAGCTGGTCATGGTGGCACACTCCTGTAGTCCTAGCTACTCAGGAGACTCAGGTGGGAGGATCACTTGAGCCCGGGAGATCGAAGCTGCAGTGAGCCATCACTGTGCCAGTGTACGCCAGTCTGGGTGACAGAGCAAGAGACTCTGTCTCAAAAAAACAAACAAAAACTTATTTTTTAATCTGGACAATGATCTGGAAGTAGGAAGAGGAGTGGTGTTTAGCTAGAGCATGTGCAAAACAGTTTATTTTGAGTAAGAAGGATGTAGCTGTCCCAAAATGTCAGGCAGGCTCTTGACTGCTAGCTAATTGCTTCCACGCACATAGGGTGTCTACTATTTGCAAGGCCTGCTGGGGCGTGTACGTATGTTGTATGCCCACACATATACAGTAGGCATATAAAAGGAGAGTTTCGTTGATAAGCGAGTTGATCATCTTTTATCTAGTCCGGAACTTGGTGTTCAGCTCAGGTACCCTGATTCTAAGAGGGGTGTGGCAAATCAGACTGGTACTGGCCTTCCCAAGCTTGAGAGGGGACAGAGAAGGATATCACATGAGGTACAGTTGAAGGAGCTGGAGATAGTCTGAAGAATGGAAAACTAAGAAGAGGACCAGGGCACAAACCAGCAAAGTCTTTTATGCTCATCAGTTCTTTTATTACAGAATAGGATGCTAATCACTAAAGTAGAGATAAGATTAACTGCAATTGTTAGTTGTCTGGGTGGTAGTAATTATTGAAGGATTAAGACCTTAGGTGGTTTTTACTCCAAAGAGCATTATTTAACTTCCAAAATGACATATGCTTTGAGGAGCTCCTGTCAGGTAGACAGTTTCCCATTAATCACAGGTCTTAAGTTCTAGTCTTCCTTTAACAAGTTGGCCATTAGGAAATTCCTGTGCCCAGAGATAAACTTACAAAGAACTGTTCTTGTCTATTTTCCATCTGAGCCATTTCTATTGGGTCTCATCCTTTTCCTTTCATTCTTAGCCTGGAGTTGTGTGTGTGTGTCTCTTTGAGCCTCTGGGGTATGCGATTCACAAGCGGGGCATTTTAGTTAATAGCAGGAGATGAGAGAAATGAAAGAGGGAAATAGGAAAAGGGATGGGGATGGTCTTTTTTTCTTTTTTGAGGTGAAGTCTCGCTCTGTTGCCTAGGCTGAAGTGCAGTGGCACGATCTCGGCTCACCACAACCTCCACCTCCCGGGTTCAAGTGATTCTTCTGCCTCCACCTCCCAAGTAGCTGGGACTACAGGCGCTTGCCACCATACCCGGCTAATTTTTGTATTTTTAGTAGAGACAGGGTTTCACTGTGTTGGCCAGGCTGGTCTTGAACTCCTGACCTCGTGATCCACCCATCTCAGCCTACCAAGGGATGGAGATGGTCTTGATGGCATTCTGAATAAGTAAGCCCAGGACACTGGTCTGAACCATTGTGTTCTTGATTCCTCAATCCCTCTCCTCCCATAGGAAACAGCTCCTGAGTGGCCCACCCACACAGCTCCTGAGATTCCAGCTTGTTTCTTCTGTGGTCTTCCCATTCCCCTTCTCCCACCATTCCAACAACTAGTGGGGCCCTTAGCATTTCTCTGCTTCAGGAATTTTTGAAGGACAGAAACAGAGACTATCAGAATTCTCTGGTGCCTCCAGGTCTCCTGTTAAAGCCCAAATTCATAGAAAAGACAATGGCACATGCCCTAGAGGAAGGAGACAGAAAGTGAGAGAAAAGCTGTTGAAGGAGGGAAAGGGGAGGGAAGGATGGAAAGAGAGAAGTCAGTTGATTCATTGAAAGAAAGCCAGGGGAGAGCCTAGAGACTGGAGACAAACGGAGCTTCTGGGCGTGTCGGAGGCGTGCATGTGTTTCATGGCAGCACCCTAGGTGCTGATGTGAACCTTTAGAACAGGGAAGTCCAATCTTTTGGCTTCCCTGGGCCACATTGGAAGAGGAAGAATTGTCTTGGGCTGCTCATAAACTATATTAACACTAACGATAGCTGATGAGCTTAAAAAACATCAGCAAAAAATCTCATCATGTTTTAAGAAAGTTTACCAATTTGTGTTGGGCCACGTTCAAAGCCATCCTGGGCCACTTGCAGGCCACAGGTGGGCCAAGCTTGGTCTAGAGGATGCGGTGGGATCCGAGGCTCGAGGTCCCTCTGCCTCACCAGCTTTCCTATCCCACATTCAGCCATGTCTGGCTCCTTTGGGATCCTGGGAGATCAGAGCACTGGAGGCTCTGGTGGAATCCACAGAACTATTGACTCACCACGATTGAAGGGGCCTGTCCAGTGCTCTGGCACAGTGCACCATGCCGAGCCCTGATCCTCCCTAGGGGAGGCAGTCCCCATGACAGCTGAGTCTCTTGCCAGCCCAGTGGGAAGAAAGTTGAGTCAGGCATAATTTAATTTAAGGGAAAGAAACAGAAAATGTTTGTGTACACCGTGTTTGTAGCCCAGGTCTGATACCTGCAGTGACAGCAGTTTAGGCAGTTTATTTGTTCTTTTCCTTTCTTACTTTCTTTTTTTTGGGGGGGGGGGTGGGTGGGGGGGTGGCGGGGTTTGTTTTTTTTGTTTGTTTGTTTTGATTCGTCCTTCTGTACATGAAGCTTGGCTGGAGAGACTCAAGGATGAAAAAGGAGCTGAAACCAGGCCCGGTGGCACACACTTGTAGTCCTAGGTACTCAGGAGGCTGAGGCAGGAGGATCACTTGAGCCCAGGAGTTCCAGGCTGCAGTGAGCCAGGATTGTGCCACTCCACTCCGGCCTGGCTGACAGAGCAAGACTCTGTCTCAAAAACAAACACACACAAAAAAACATACTTAAAAAAAAAGAAAACAAGGTGCCGAGAGTGAGAGACTTTACCGTCTGGGACCTGTTATTCTGTTGGGAGATAGAGACACGTGTAGTGTAGTGTGAATCACAGGTGCCCCAGAGGACATCTGGTCAGGGTCACGTCACCTGGGAAGAGAGGAGTGCAGTGCATTAGGTAAGGAATGCAGGTGGGCTTAGGATACCTCTGCTGTTTCTGAGCTTAGCTCAGTGACTCAGTCATCAGGGCAGGATGGCAGGGAGGATTAAGAAAAGAATGACTCGACTCTCCTCAAACCTTGGGGTCTTGGTTCCTCTATCAACATCTCCACCTGGATGGGAGTTTCACTGACATTGATGCCAGGTAGGCCAGTGACCTTAATGTGCATATTGCTGAGCCACTGCCTGAAATCATGGAGGGAATCCTCTAATGGGAATCTGTACACATGAATAAAGCAATCGCATCCCCAACTGCCTCTGGCCATCACAGTATCCTCTTTAGCCCAATCTTAACCGTCCCTCCTCACAACCCTCCCTAGCTCCAGAAAATGGCCCTTCTCAGGCCCAGAATGTCTTGACAAGGGATCTTTTTCCCATCTCCCTTTCCTCAGGGATGGCAGGCTGTCCTTAGGAGATGAGCTGCTGGTAATCAATGGTCATTTACTGGTCGGGCTCTCCCACGAGGAAGCAGTGGCCATTCTTCGCTCCGCCACGGGAATGGTGCAGCTTGTGGTGGCCAGCAAGGTAGGTCGTGTTTGTTTTTTGGTACTCGTAATGGTGGCAGTGGTGAGTTGGGGTTGAGCCCCACCTCCCATGCCACACACACACACAAAGACATGTGTGCACTTGTACATTTGCCTTGGGCCATTGAAACAGCCTTGCTTCCACAGGGCAACGCTATGTGGAGACCCTTAGCTGAAGTGCAGTTAGTTACTTGGCTTTCCTTAAGAAGTTTGTTTTTGTTTTTGTTTTTATTTTGAGATGGAGTTTCACTCTTGTTGCCTAGTCTGGAGTGCAATGGCGCAATCTCGGCTCACCGCAACCTCCACCTTCCGGATTCAAGCAGTTCTCCTGCCTCAGCCTCCCAAGTAGCTAGGATTTCAGCCGCATGCCATCACACCCGGCTAATTTTGTATTTTTTATAGAGATGGGGTTTCTCCATGTTGGTCAGGCTGGTCTCAAACTCCTGACCTCAGGTGATGCACCTGCCTCAGCTTCCCAAAGTGCTGGGATTACAGGCGTGAGCCACCATGCCTGGCCCTTTAAGAGTTTTTATAGGTATATGTTAGGGCAGGTGTCTCCAACCCCTGGGCTGTGGATGGGCACTGGTCCATGGCCTGTTAGGAGCTGGGCTGCGCAGCAGTAGGTGAGTGGCCTGTGAGACAGCGTTACCTCCTGAGAGCTCCGCCTCCTGTCAGATCAGCGGCGGCACTGGACTCTCATAGGAATGCAAGCCCTATTGTGAACCGCACATGCAACAGATCTAGGTTGCACGCGTCTTATGAGAATCTAATGCCTGATCATCTGAGGTGGGACAGTTTCATACCAAAACCATCCCTCTTGCCCCTACCATCCTTGGAAAAATGGTTTTCCGTGAAACTGGTCTCTGGTGCCAAAAAGGTCAGGGACTGCAGTGTTAGGGGATGGAAAGGAAAGAACAGAGCTAAAGAAAAGGTAAGAATGGTGAGGAAGGACAATGTAGAGAGAGCGGCAGCTCCTCCAGGAGGAGCTGAAGAGGAGACTTGGAAGCCTGGGCAGCTGGAAAGGGAAGAGAGGCTGAGGGGCCGCCGAGGGCAGCCTGTGGCTTCTGCTCTCACTTGTGGCCTCTTGAGTGTTGGAGCTGGAGGAGGTGCTGTGAATCCTGTTTGCCCAGCCAATTTACAAATGAGACAGTGAGGCAGAGCTTTCATGGCCACTACCGTCTTGCAGAGGCCATGATGCCATCAGCAGTGCCAGGACCCGGGCCCTAATGCCCAGCCCAGTGTCTGTCCCCTGTCTCCCTGCCGCCTCTTCTCCACGGGTCCTCCACAGGTCCTGACGCCTCAGGCAGGCCAGAGCTTCTTTCACACCCACCCTAGAGTGCGTTAATACAGTGCCCAATTCTGAGCCTCAGCATCTCCTTCTTAAAGCACTGGCTAGTCTGCAGGACTTCACAACTGTGGTAAGAAAGAGGAGGCGTTGACCTCTGGTGTGTCTGAGCTGTGAGCCGATGTGCTGTTGATGAGACTAGGGCAGCGTCTATGTGGCCTGGTGAGAAAGAGGAGGCAGTGACCTCTTGTGTGTCTGAGCTGTAGGCCGATGTGCTGTTGATGAGACTAGGGCAGAGTCTATGTGACCGAGGAGCTGGTGAAGTGGAGCCATGAGGCTTTGTTCCAATTCCAGCTGGAAAGGACGGGATGAGGCCACACCTTCTTAGCCCTGTGCAGCATGACGCTTTTGCTAATATGGGGAATCCTTTTTCCATTATCTCTGTTGTTATTTCAAACCTGGCGTCATAGGTCTCTTTATATTTTCCCCCTTGAATTCCAAGATTGATGCTGATTTTCGGAGTATTGAACAAATAGATTAGAAGAACATTTTGGGCTATCCAAAAAATCTTTCCTTTCTTTACACCTTTTACCCCAAACCCTTGACCTAGACTCTCAGACTTCCAAAGAGAATCTATCTACAGAGTTCTGGTGAAGACTTGGCAGGAAGAGGGGGCGTCTGAGTCCCTGGAGGTAGGCGTTGAGACCACTGTCCATTCATAGGTCCTTTCCTCCTCTTCCAGAGGTACCAAGGGACACCTTGGGGTGTCTCTTAAGTCCATCGCGCTCCCTGCATGTCTTCACCCAGAGCGTCTGCCTGTGGGCTGTCTGTAGCCCCTCGCTGGAAATGGGGCGGCAGAACAAACCCCAGGATTCTCTCTGTCAGCTGGTGAATTCCACCAGGAGGGAAATGCTGCAGGAGAAGGAGAAACTAGTTCATTATTTTGCCAGATGAAGTGGGAGCCTGAAAGCATCTTTGGGTCTTATACACACACACACACACACACCGCACACATACCACACACACACACCAACACACACCACACACACCACCAACACACACACACCCCACATACCACACACACACACCACACACACACACCACACACACACCAACACACACCCCACACACCAACACACACACCACACACACACTACACACACACTACACACCACACACACCACCAACACACACCCCACATACCCCACACACACCACACACACCCCACACACCACCAACACACACACCCCACACACCAACATACACACACACCACACACTACACACCACACACACCAACACACACACCCCACACACCCCCACCACACACACTACACACCACACAGCACACACACCCCAACACACACCAACACACAACCACACACACCAACACACACCACACACACCCCAACACACACACACCACACACACCCCACATACCACACACAACACACTACACACCACACACACCACACACACCAACACACACTACATACACCACATACCACACACACACCACACACACCAACACACACACATCACACACCCACACACCAACATACACTCCACACACACACCCCACACACACCCCACACGCCACACACACCACACACACCAACACACACACACCACATACCACACGCATACCACACACACACTACACACACCACACACATCACACACCAACATACACTCCACACACACACCCCACACGCCACACACACGTGACACACACACCACACACCACCAACACACACACACCACATACCACACACCACACCACACACTACACACACCACACACACATATATCACACACCCACACACACATATATCACACACCCACACACCAACATATACCTCACACACACACCCCACACACACCACACGCCACACACATGCCCCACACACACCACACACACCACACCAAACACCACACCACACACACCCCACACACACCCCCCACCACACACACACCCACCACACACCACACCATACACACACCCACACCATACACACACCCACACATGCCATACACACACTCCTCCACACACACACCCACACACACCCCCTACACACTCCCCCCACATACTCCCCCCAACACACACACACCCCCCACACACCTCACTACACACACACCACATCATAAACACCACACATATACACACACACACACACATGCACACACACACACAGAGGCATGTGTCTGCAGAGAACGCGTGTTTCATTTGCACAGCCCACCTCCTCAAAATCGTGTGCTGAAGAACATGGGTTTCTGCACGAGCATTCTACCATGTACTGCTAAACCTGCATTTCTTGTGCTGACTTCCTTCTCTTGTTAGTTTTTTTGTTTTTGGTTTTGTTTTGTTTTTGTTTTTTGAGACGGAGTCTCACTCCTGTCACCCAGGCTGGAGTGCAATGATGTGATCCTGGCTTACTGCAACCTCTGCGTCCCGAGTTCAAGCGATTCTCCTGCCTCAGCCTCCCAAGTAGCTGGGATTACAGGTGCCCACCACCACGTCTGGCTAATTTTTGTACTTTTAGTAGAGACGGGGTTTCGCCATGTTGGCCAGGCTGGTCTGAAACTCCTGACCTCAGGTGATCCACCCACCTTGGCCTCCCAAAGTGCTGGAATTGCAGGCATGAGCCACTGCATCCAGCCTCTCCTGCTAGTTTGGAAAATGGGGAAGGGGATGGCTTTTCTTTGTCAAGCCATTATCCAGAAACACAAAACATAAGATTAAAAAAAAAAAAGGTGGGGGGCCACTTATGGGTAAAGCAAATAATGAAGGGGCTTTGAAAACTTGGAAAACTGGTTCCTCGATGATGCCTGCTCCCTGTGAGACACACCGACTTAAAGGAAGAAAGCACGCTGCATGTACCAGGTGCCCACAGGGTGCCAGGTGCTTTTAGTTCTTTTTATTCAGTGAATGGTATTAAGTTCCAAGTGGCTGGACTGGGCATGATGGCTCATGCCTGTAATCCCAGCAATTTGGGAGGCTAAGGAGGAGGATTGCTTGAGTCTAGGAGTTCAAAACCACCCTGGGCAAAATAGTGAGACCTCTTCTCTACAAAAATAAAAAACAAAAAATTAGCCATGCATGGTAGCACACACCTGTAATCCGTGCTACTTGGGAGGCTGAAGCAAGAAGATTGCTTGGGTTTAGCAGGTCAAGCCTGCAGTGAGCCGTGGCCATGCCACTACACTCCAGCCTGGGTGACAGAGCAAGACCCTGTCTCAAAAAACAAAAACAAACAAATCCCAGTGGTTAATTAACTTGCCCTGAGGTCACACAGCAGTAGAAACCAGAATCAGGTTTTAGCCTGAGTCCACCAGACTTCAGAGTTCAAGCTGCTTCTCGTGCACCAAGCTGCCTTTATGCAAATAAAATATAAAGAACACTAGAGCCAATGGTATTAGAAAAAGATAATGTGTTCCTGCTAGAGGCTTTGACTTTTAGGGACGCTTGCTTGGGTCCTCATGGGGCTGAGTAGCATTCCAGAACCAAAGGATGGGTGTCCATCCAAGTTCTCAATCCACTGGCCCTTGGGCATCTGTACTGAGCTGAAGTGCTAAAGCTGACCCAGGCCTCAGAAGAGTGAGGCCTTTCTCTTCTTCCAATACACTCCATTTTACAATTAGGCACTAAACTGCTACAGCAGCTGCCTGCTGCTCCTAAACTTCATCTACACCATCCACGGTCCTCATCCACATAGGAGAAAAAAGATAGCAGCCTTCATGTGCCTCTTGACATGTTTCTCTTCTTTATCCAACAAGAGCAAGTAATCCACAAGCTTCGTTGCTGTCTTCACACTTGAAGAGGGAGGGGAGAGCTTTTGACTTGCTGAATATAAAGAGGAACAAAAATGTAAACTATTGTTCTTATGGATAATAGTCACCTTGTTGCAAAACTTTAAGGCATTGTTTTGGAAATACAGCAGTTACTTTCTTGTGGAGAGGATGCCTTATGTTTCCACACAAATAAATTGTTTGCTTATAGTAGGAGCTTAGGAAGTTTTTATTGAATGAATAAACTCAGAATATACAAGTTAGTTTTGATATTCCTGGAAGCAACATATATCAGTACAGATCTCTTGCTCGCTTTTTTGCTTTTTTCACTCTTGGTTTTTATTAACAAGTAATATATATGTATTGTATCAAATGTAGATAACCCCAAAAAAATACAGAGAAGAAGAAGATGATGAAATTCTCATAATACCACCAATAGTACTTACTATCCATTAACTGGAGTGTCCTTCCAGCTGGGAACATCTGTATGTGTGTGCAACATGTACATACATGTTTTCTGTAAAATGGAGTCAAATACAAGGAAACGGCATATATACCCTGGAGGCAGTCCCACCTGGACTTAAATCGAGCACAGCCCTTTAAAAGCTGCATGTCCTGGCCAAGTTGTTACCTCTCCTAATTCTCTGTTTTCTTCCCTGTACAGTGAGAATCAGTAACTACCTCATGAGGATGATGTTAGGAGAATTAAATGAGATATCAAGGGGGCAGGTGCAGTGGCTCACACCTGTAATCCCAGCAATTTGGGAGGCCAAGGTGGGCGGATCACTTGAGGTCAGGATTCGAGACCAGCCTGCCCAACATGGTGAAACCCTGTCTCTACTAAAAACACAAAAATTAGCCAGGCATGGTGGCGTGCACCTGTAATCCCAGCTACTAGGGAGGCTGAGGCAGGAGAATCGCTTGAACCCAGGAGGCAGAGGTTGCAGTGAGCTGAGATCGCGCCACTGCACTCCAGCCTGGGTGACAGAGTGAGACTCCACTTCAAAAAAAAAAAAAAAAGATATCAAGGGCCCTGAGCAGTGTAGCTGATTATAGCAACAACTGGATAAATGTTTGCCTTATGGTTATCACAGTTTATTACCTTTAGCTTATTATTACATACGTTATTAATATAGTTATTACACATTACTTTAACCTGCTTTTTCACTGAGTAGCATACTGTAAGAATCTTTCCATGTTAGGAAGTACAATTTTTTTTTTTTTGAGACAGGGACTTGCATTTTTGCGCAGGCTAGAATTGAGTGGTGTAATCATATAGCTCTCTGCAGCCTGAAACCCTGAGGCTCAAGTGATCTTCCCATCTTAGCATCCCAAGTAACTGGGACTACAGACACGTGCCACCATACATGGCTACTGTTCGTTTGTTTGAGACAGATTTAAACAATTTTTTGTAGAGGCAATCTCTCTCTGTGTTGCTCAGGCTGGCCTCAAACTCCTGCCCTCAAGCGATCTGCCTACCTAGGCCTCCCAAGGTACTGGGGTTACAGGCATGAACCACTGCCAGGCTCAACACCTTTTTTTTTTTTTTTTTTTTCCTGAGACAGAGTCTCGCTCTGTCACCCAGACTGGAGTGCGGTGGTACAATCTTGGCTCACTGCGACCTCCGCCTCCTAGGTTCAAGCTATTCTTCTGCCTCAGCCTCCTGAGTAGCTGGGACCATAGGCACGTGCCACCGCGTCTGGCTAATGTTTATATTTTTAGTAGAGACGGGATTTCACTATGTTAGCCATGCTTGTCTTTTTTTTTTTTTTTTTTTTTTGAGACGGAGTCTCGCTCTGTCTCCCAGGCCGGAGTGCAGTGGTGCCATCTCAGCTCACTACAAGCTCCGCCTCCCGGGTTCACGCCGTTCTCCTGCCTCAGCCTCCCGAGTAGCAGGGACTACAGGCGGCCGCCACCACGCCTGGCTATTTTTTGTGTATTTTTTAGTAGAGACGGGGTTTCACTGTGTTAGCTAGGATGGTCTCGATCTCCTGACCTCGTGATCCGCCCGCTTTGGCCTCCCAAAGTGCTGGGATTACAGGCTTGAGCCACCGCGCCCGGCCTGCCATGCTGGTCTTAACCTCTTGGCCTCAACTGATCCACCCGCCACAGCCTCCCAAAGTGCTGGGATTACGGGTATGAGCCACCACACCCAGCCCCAGCACCATTTTTAATGGTCGCAGAGTAGTCTATCCTGTATCTGCTATGTCTTTACTTCACAGTTGGGATTTAAAAAAAAAAAAAAAAAACAACTCTTTTCGGTTAATCTAGCAGAAGTAGAATTGACATCACAGAAGAGGACTGAACTCACTTTTTTTTTTCCCTTCCCTTAGATAAGGCCTAACAATATAGTATTCACAATTACTGATCCAAATTATCTTCAGGTACTTTGAAGGTGGAACCAACGTGAAACTAGTAACAAACATCACTGTCGCTAGATGCCAGCTTGCTAATATTTAGTAACATCCATTGTTTAAGATGGGTTTCATTCATTTATTTTTTGGTCCTCTTTTCTGTTAACCCTCACGCAATGCGATTAAATATGATTAAGACGTTCTGTGTGTTTCCTTCCTTGTGGAAATGGCCAACGCAAAGGACTGAGAGAACAGGTAGCTCTTCTTGCTCTCTTTCTAGAGCCATGGATTCACTCTAGAGCCCCAGCCCCCCCTCCCTGGCCTCTGGCCCTCATGTGCTGCGGCATTTCCCCGGAGGGCTCTGGCTCCTGTGTGGTCCGCATTTGCAGCAAGGCCTTCATAATCTCACCTGCGTCTCACAGCCTACTCTAGCCTTACCTGTACATAAGATCAAAGGGCTGTGTGTTGGCGATGCCCCTTCAGAATCTTATCCAAATGGAGTCTGGGCCGGGCGCGGTCCCTCATGCCTGTAATCCCAACACTTCGGGAGGCTGAGATGGGAGGACCACTTGAGGCCAGGAGTTCAAGTCCAGCCTGGTCAACATAGCGAGACCCTATCTCTATAAAATAATAATAATAATAACAACAACATAGCAAGACCCCATCTCTATAAAATAATAATAAATAAATAAATAAATAAATAAATAAATAAATGGAGTCTTATTCCATGTATTTTTGTTGACCTTTAAAAGTTGTTCAAGGACTGCCTTCATTGAAAAAGACCTTATCTGACATTTTGATTCAACAATCTAATCTCTTTTGTTTCTTTTTTTTTTTTTCTTTTTTTTGGATGGAGTTTCGCTGTTGTTGCCCAGGCTACAGTCTCAGTTCACTGCAACCTCCGCCTTCCGGGTTCAAGGGATTCTTGTGCCTCAGTCCCCCAAGTAGCTGGGATTACAGTTGCCCGCCCACCACACCTGGCTAATTTTTGTATTTTTAGTAGAGACGGATGGGGTTTCACCATGTTGGCCAGGCTTGTCTTGAACTCCTGACCTCAGGTGATCCACCCGCCTGGGCCTCCCAAGTGCTAGGATTACAGGCATGAGCCACTGCGCCCAGCCAGTTGAATCTCTTTCTAATGAGCATATGGTGGGGAAATGAGCACAGGAGCAGGAAGGAGGAGATCATGGATATGTGAGCTCTGGGCTAGGCCTGGGGACACAGCAGTGAATGGAAATGGTGTTAGGTGGGAGCAATTCTCAGACACGCAGGGGAGATATACAAGTAGACATACTGCAAGGGGATGAAAGCAGTAGTCAAAGACTTTGGAGAAGAAAGGAGAGGCAAATGGAGTGGCTCCTGAGATGACCCAGGTGGGCTTTCGGAAGGAGAGGTGTTTAAGCCTTGCCCGCGTGGGCCTCAGTCGTGAAAGGAAGGGTGGTCCCAGCAGAGGGAGCTGATGGCGGAAAAGGCAGTGGGCAAGGAAGAGTCCAAAGGGTTTGGAAGGCAGTATGGCATCAGAGTGGGTTGGTGGGGAGACTGGAGGAGGGGGATGAGTTTGGAGAGTGGGGCAGAAGCAGCTCTAAAAGATGCTGATCTAGCCGGGCTCGGTGGCTCATGCCTGTAATCTCAGCAGTTTGGGAGGCCAAGGCAGGCAGATCACGAGGTCAGGAGTTCGAGACCAGCCTGGCCAACATAGTGAAAACCCCGTCTCTACTGAAAATACAAAAATTAGCCAGGCATGGTGGCGTGTGCCTGTAGTCTCAGCTACTTGGGAGTTGAGGTGGGAGAATCACTTGAACTGGGGAGGTAGAGGTTGTGGTGAGCTGAGATTGTGCCACTGCACTCCAGCCTGGGCAACAGAGCGAGACTCTGTCTCAAAAAAATAAAAATTAAAATTTAAAAATCAATAAAAAAAAGATGCTGACCTCTTTAGACAGCATCCTGAAGGCAGTCCAGGGGAGGCCAGCAGAGGATCTTGGGCCAGGTGTGGTGACTCACTCCTGTAATCCCAGCACTTTGGGAAGCCACGGCAGGAGAATGGCTTGAGCCCAAGAGTTTGAAACCAGCCTGGGCAACATAGTGAGACCTTGTGTCTACAAAATAAAAAATTTTAATTAGCCAGGCATGGTGGTGCATGCCCTGTACTTCCAGCTACTCATGAGGCTGAGGCAGGAGGACCACTTGAGCCCAGAGGTTTGAGGTTGCAGTGAGCTATGATTGCACCACTGCACTCAGCCTGGGTGACAGAATGAGACCTTGTCTATTAAAAAAAAAATGATTGTTTTATAAAGGGATCTTAAATTTAGAGAGCTTGGATTGCCCATAGAAACACTGAGCTAAAGGCCGGGTGTGGTGGCTCATGCCTGTAATCCCAGCACTTTGGGAGGCTGAGGCAGGTAGATCACTTGAGGTCAGCAGTTCGAGACCAGCCTGACCAACACGGTGAAACCCCATCTCTATTAAAAATACAATGCCAGGTGTGGTGGCTCATGCCTGTATTCCCAGCTACTTGGGAGGCTGATGCAGGAGAATCACTTGAACCCGGGAGGCGGAGGTTGCAATGAGCCGAGATCACGCCACTGCACTCCAGCCTGGGCAACAGAGCAAGACTGTCTCAAGAAAAAAAAGAAACAGCTAAGAATCATACATTCTCTGTGGGGAAAAAATGGGTTTGGGTTTAAATTGGGTCCACACCCCTGGCCTTTGAGGTAACCTTGCAGACACAGAACATTTACTCCATGTAGTCTTTCGTTTGGGAGCATGTAGCTTGACTGTGCCAGGTTGCCTTCAAGAACTGCTTGGTTCTGGGGAGTAATTCATGGATGGGCCTTTAATTGTGTCCCCATAGGAAAACTCTGCAGAGGACCTCCTCAGGTTAACATCTAAGAGCTTGCCAGATCTGACCAGCTCGGTAGAAGATGTGTCCTCCTGGACTGATAACGAAGACCAGGAGGCAGACGGGGAAGAGGACGAAGGAACCAGCTCTTCTGTCCAGAGAGCAGTAAGTGGCTCTGTGCTCCTGGCTTTCTGTTGGAATTACTTTTTTCTGAAGTCCTGGGCGCCAGGATTAGGGGATAAATGCTTGAGATAGTATGATAGAGACCATGATGGGAAAAGACACCAGTGCATTCTTTCTATGTTTTTCTCGGAATCTCTGAGAAAAATCTGTGAGGGTGATATTTTTCCTTTAAGGAAAAAAATGAAATGGTAAACAAGATAAGCAACCCAGGGGGCTGGGCACAGTGGCTTACACCTGTAATGCCAGCACTTTTGGAGGCTGAGGCAGGTGGATCACCTGAGGTCAGGAGTTCAAGACCAGCCTGGCCAACATGATGAAACTTAGTCTCTACTAAAAATACAAAAATTAGCCAGGCATGGTGGTGCATGCCTATAATTCCAGCTACTCAGGAGGCTGAGGCAAGAGAATCGTCTTGAGCCCAGGAGGCAGAGGTTGCAGTGAGCCGAGATCTCGCCACTGCACTCAAGCCTTGGCTACAGAGCGAGACTCCCTCTCCAAAAACCTCTCAAAAAAAAAAAAAAAAAAAAAAAATCAACTGGATATTGAGTTCAGTGCATATATTAATTTCTAGAATGCTTTATAATGTATACAAGGATTTTGCTGCTATGCCTTGCTAGTGTGTTTGACAACTACTATTAGTGAATTTAAACTTGGACGGAGAGATTTCTGGTTCAAAGTGGAATGTTAAAATAACACGAAAAGGCTAGGTGCTGTGGCTCACGCCTGTAATCCCAGCACCTTGGGAGGCCAAGGTGGGTGGATTGCTTGAGCTCAGGAGTCGGAGACCAGCCTGGCCAACAGGACGAAACCCCATCTTTACAAAAAATACAAAAAAAAAAAAAAAAATTAGCCAGGTGTGGTGGGGCATGCCTGTAGTCCCAGCTACTCAGGAGGCTGAGGCAGAAGGATCACTTGAGCCTGAGAGGTCAGGCCTGCAGTGAGCTGTGATCATGCCACTGCTCTCCAACCTGGGCTACAGAGCAAGACCCTGTCTCAAAAAATAGTAATAATATAAGGCTCTGTGGTCTCTTCTTTGCGTCCCAAATCTGAAAGATGTGTCATTTTTAGTGTGAACTCTTATTAGCCCTTGTTCCCCATCTAAACAGCTGTGGGGTGGGTGGGCGCCCTCTCTCTGCCCCTTGGAGCCCCTTCCTCCTTCCCACTCTCCTGAACCTAGGCAGCATAGGTAAGCACTGGAAAATCAGCTTTGCTTACAATAAGGCCTTAGAAGATGAAAGATGCATCTCATTTACCACAGTAAGCTATATTTAAAGGGGGAAAAGTTGCTTTTCGTCTTCGTTTTTGTGCCTGGAAGCCTAGGGCTACCAAGCATGGTTGTGCAGGTTGTGGACTGCACAAAGATGTCACTTGTAAGGGTGTACCATTCACATCATAAACATCATAAGCTTTTAGATTTATTATAACCGTTTTCTGAAGGATGGCAGTATAGGGGCTCCCTGTGCTCTGTGCTGGCACGGCAGTTACCCTCTGCTCCTTGTTTTCCATGGTTACAAGAAGGGAAATGATGTGGCGGTAGAACAGCAGACTTCAGCTCCAGCACAGCTCCAGCATTCTGACCTTTCCTTACTGTATATCCTTCACTAGCAACTCTCCAGCCCAGGGGGTTCCTCATTGCTCTCGTCCCCTCCTGTTCCCACAGTCTAGAGGGCTCATCCCTGCTGAGCAGGATCTCATTGCTCAGCAGTTGTGCCCGGAGACATCTCAGCCAGCTTTCAGTGGAAAGCTAAGTAAGCCCTGGGTCTGCGGTGAGGACAGCCCTGCAGCACGTCTGCACCCCCTCTGCTGAGCCTCCAAGCCATTGACGGAGCATAACAGCTCTTTGTAGAGAGCTTACAAGCACACATATTTTTTAAAAAATTATTTTTGTTGTTTTTTAGAGACGGAGCCTTGCTCTGTCGCCCAGACTGTAGTGCAGTGGCGTGATCTTGGCTTGCTGCAACCTCTGTCTCCCGGGTTCTAGCAATTCTCCTGCCTCAGCCTCCTGAGTAGCTGGGACTACAGACGCACGCCACTGCGCTTGGCTAATTTTTTGTATTTTCATTAGTAGAGATGAGGTTTCACTGTGTTGCCCAGGCTGGTCTCGAACTCCTGAGCTCAGGCAATCCACCTGCCTCAGCCTCCCAAAGTGCTAGGATTACAAGCGTGAGCCACCGCACCTGGCCCAAAAAAATTTCTTCAGTCATACTCTCTTGCAAAAAAACTGCAAGGAATTATTTAATTCGAACTTCGTATACTAAATACTAGTATATGAAGCTCTAATAAATAACCTATCACATATATTAAATATATTACATGTTATATAATGTATTTTTACTTGTTATTATTTAAACTTACAATTTAAATAAATTTATTATAATTCTAATGACTACATATAATTTAAATTATGCGTAATTCATATGAGTTTTTCCGAGTATAAAAGTAATGTTTTACTATGTAAATGTTTTTGACCAAAAAAATCCTAAAGACAGGATAAATCACCAACAATTCTATATTCAAAGATAGCCATCTATAACATTTTGCTGTGGCTTTCTAATTTTTTTCTTTAAGCATACTTGTATTTTTAATTGACCTTAATTAACATGCTTATGAAACGCTATGGTCTTAATGACATAATCATGAATGTATCCCTATGTCATTAAAGGGTCTTCTGAAACATGATTTATAATGGCTAATATTCCTTAACATGAAAGTGCCATAATTTGTTTCACAAATGTACTTCACATTTTGTATTCAAATTTTTTTAATGTAATTTCGTATAGAAAATCTTTGCTCCTATATCTCTCTGTGTTATCTTTTTTTTTTTTTTTTTGACATTTCCTTACATGGCTTATAGCAGTAAAATTGCTTAGTCAAAGGTTTTTTTCTGGGGAGATTATAGTAATTTACACTTGTAGGATAGGCCAGTTCCCACCATCACCAAAAACATTATCTTTAGAAAAGTTTACCAATTAATCACACATTGTTTTATGAGTTTATTACTGTAGTTTTTTCAAGGGAATTTCAATGCATTTTGTCATAACACACTAGATTTGGGAAGCTTTGTGTTGCCTTTAAGGGGAAGCTAAGCCTCTCGGCAGTATTTCGCCACCGTTGTACCTGTTGTCCTGGCTCTATTTCTGGGTTTCTCTGTCATGCCACCAGAAGCTCTTAATACACTGATCCTAAGCCCATTATCTTCAGTGGAGAAACCAGCACTGATCCTACTTTGACAATTCTCCTTCCCTTGTGCGCCAGACGGGACACCACCTCCACCTCCCTCCCCTTCTGCTCCACCCCCATCACAAGGCACTCACGGAGGAGGTGGAACGGGGCTTCATGCCTGGCCATCACCAAAGCCTCAACACCCATCATTTCTCAGCCCTCTCTTGAGCTCTCGTTGCAGCCCAGGGGAACCAGGCCTGAGACAGAGCCCTGCAGGGGGCAGGAAGTGTGGGCAGCCGGGAGAGGACATTTTCCAGGCTTCACAGTCTACCAGGGTTGGCCCTGCTGTGCCTTATAAAGGTGCTGAACTACTGAAAAAATGTTCTTTCTTTTTTAGTTATATGTTCACAATCCATGATTCTTTGTTTCAGCGTTTTTAAAAATGAAAGGACCACTTAAAGAAATGTGGTACTGTTTTAATCACCTGAGTTACAAAAAGCCTTTTAGTTCACAGATGATGATGAAACCTGCCGCCAAATTCTAGCCAGACATGGACTATTTTTGCACCTGTATGTCGTGGTGTGCTCCGAGCACTTAAGCTGAGCAAATGCAATACAAATGCTGAGGATCTGCCATGCGTCCCCTTATGATTTATTTTTAATGGCTACAATAAAGAGCAATGAGATTTTCCTCTCAGAAAGCTCCATCCATGCTTAGAATAAAACCATATGGTGAATATCAAGTTTAAGGAGTAGAAGCCAGTGAAAAAGAGAATGGGAACAGGATGGTGAAACCCCACAATCATTTGCATAATTGTCAGTCATCTCAGTGGGGTCTGGCTTCAGTGACAGGGCTCGCCGTCTGCCACGACTCACCCCCACTGTCACCACCACCACAAGATTAAAGACTGCCAATTTGGTCTCAGAAATATCAAAGTCTAGCCCTTCCCACATACCACCCATGGCCCTGTTCTACCTGATTGGCCGTTCTTCTCCGAATCTCTCTTCATTTTCTGCTCTGCAATGACAATTTCTTTTTTTCTCTTTCTTTTTCTTTCTTTTTTTTTTTTTTGAGATGGAGTCTCACTCTGTCACCAGGCTGGAGTGCAGTGGCGCAATCTCTGCTCACTGCAACCTCCACCTCCAGGGTTTAAGCGATTCTTCCGCCTCAGTCTCCTGGGGACTATAGGCATGTGCCACCATGCCCACCTAATTTTTGTATTTTTAGTAGAGAACGGGGTTCCACCATGTTGGCCAGGATAGTCTCAATCTCTCTCTTTTTTTTTTTTTTTGAGACGGAGTCTCACTCTGTCGCCTAGGCTGGAGTGTAGTAGCGCAATCTCGGTTCACTGCAACCTCCGCCTCCTGGGTTCAAGCAATTCTCCTGCCTCAGCCTCCTGAGTTGCTGGCACTACAGGCACCCGCCGCCACACCCAGCTGATTTTTGTATTTTTAGTAGAGATAGGGTTTCACCATGTTGGCCACGCTGGTCTTGAACTCCTGACCTCAGGTGATCTGCCCGCCTCAGCCTCTCAAAGTGCTGGGATTACAGTCGGTAGCCACCGCACCTAGCCCGACAATTTCTTCTTTTCTAGAGACAGGGTCTTGCTCTGGTGGTACCCAGGCTGAAGTGCAGTGGTGTGATCATAGCTCACTGTAACCTCAAACTCCTGGGCTCAAGCAATCCTCCCACCTTAGCCTCCTGAGTAGCTGGGAGTACAGGTGCACGCCACCACATCCTGCTAATTTTTTAAGTACTTTTTTTGTAGGGATGGGGCGTCGCTATGTTGCCCAGCCTAGTTTCAAACTCCTGGCCTCAAGCGATCCTCCCACCTCGGCCTCCCAGATAGCTGGGATTACAGAAGTGAGCCACCTCGCCTGGCCATGCAGTGACAATATTTTACATGAGAATCTGGCATGTCGCTTAAATGTTTACGATCTCCAATAAAATGAGTGGCACATGCACTGTGATTATTGGCTATTCAAAAAAGGTATGTGTCCTTTCTCAAGTGTAAATAATTTCTTTGAAAAAGAAAGAGATTTTTCATGAGAAAAATCTATTTTCTAGCCTTCTGAGAGAGAAACTTTAAAATGAAGAGAAGAGGAAGAGTTTCAGTATAATAGGGTGTGAAATGGGTGATACTTATTAAGTGATTGGAGCCTGTCTCCCTTTTTATATTTTTAACAAAGAAAAAAAAAATGGAAGTAATGGTTGTCTTTGCCAAATCTGCAATTGTAAAGCTCAGCTCGGAAGAGTTTGTTTAGCACATCAATCAGGAGACCCGTATCCGGCTTCCTTTGCCATCAAGCGAATCAGTTCTAACATTTTTGGAATCACAAGTTTGGAAAAATCTTGGAGAACTTTTGGGCGATTCAGGTTTTAGAAGGAATAAGGGACCTGTTTCTTACAAGGAAAGAAGAGCAAAGCAGGTCCTTCCAATTCTGTGAGTCTGATATGGGTGTTTGATTCTTCGTTGGTGGAACTGCCAGGGGTATATGGGAGCCTGAAAGCCAGTACCCTCGAGTGTAGACATGAGGCCTGTGGAAAGAAAGGAGAGGACCTCTTGTGTTTTATTTGGACTGAATAATTGATCAAATGTCCGCTCTAAATGTTTCCAAATGTGTCCGGGCAGTAAGGACTTCTGTTACAGCACCTGAATGTATCATTTTTGGTTGATTCATGGTGTCCTAGATGGGAAACTCTCTCGTTTCCGGGTTAACCTGGTTTTTTCTGGCAAATTGAACTTAAAGAGTCTAATACAGAGAACAGTGAATACCAAGGGTGTAAACCTGTGATTAGCATTAAAACAGAAAGACACAGAGTCTGACTGGAAGGCAGATCTTCAGAGTAGTACTGTTAATCCTGAAAGACACCAGCATGGAGCTCTGCATCTATGGGGAGCGCATGTTCTTCCCCTGAGGCCTTGAGGATAGAGGGTTACCACTTAGGCTGCTTCTATGGGCAGTGTGGGCTGAGCTCACGGTCTCTCTGAGCCCAGGGCAATCACAGCAGCCTCTGCTTATGGATTCCCCACTCTGCCCCTGGGTCAAGAACAGTCTGCCCTTCTCTTTGGACTTCCACTTGCTATTTATGTAACTTCAGGATTCACCTCTTCCAGGAAGTCTTCCCAGAGCCATACATCCTACCTGCCTGGGCCTCCAGCATGCAGTGTGCCCTATGTTGTCTTCCCTGGCCCTTAACTCAGATCGTAGTGACATTGTTATTCAAGTGACAGCTCATTTAATGGCATCCTCCATGAGTTGGAGGCTCCACAGGGGCAGGGCCCCTGTCAGGTTTGCTCACTTGCGTCTCCCAGGTCCTCACTGTCACTGTGTGTGTATGGAGATACATGGATGGTTGGACAGATGTGCAGATGGGGGATGGTTGGTGTACCCTCTCACCATCCCGCAATGCCCCCTGCATACCTCTCGTCATAAGCTTTGGTTGCCTTCCACTGTCTTCCCCAGCATACCATGAATTTAAAATGGCCTGGGCCGGGCACAGTGGCTCACACCTGTAACCCCAGCACTTTGGAAGGCCTAGGCAGGCGGATCACTTGAGGTCAGGAGTTTGAGATCAGCCTGGCCAATACAGCAAAACCCCATCTCTACTAAAAATACAAAAAAATTAGCCAGGTATGGTGGCTCACGCCTGTAATCCCATCTACGAGGGAGACTGAGGCACAAGAATCGCTTGAACCCCGGAGGCAGACATGGCAGTGAGCCGAGATGGGTGCCACTGCACTCCAGCCTGAGTGACAGAGCCAGACCCTGTCTCAAAAAAAAAAAAAAAAGAAAAAAATAGTTTAAAATGGCCTTGGCACATAGTGGACATTTGTTTCTGTCCCCAAATGAGAGAAAGTCTCTTTGCTACGCCCTTCTGGGGATTTCTCTCTGGGATAAGAATATCAGTGATTTAGACATCATTTTTTGAAGTGTAACAGTGGGAGAACACAGTGTCCCTTCCCTTAAAATAGGATATTTGTGGTAGCATCTCATTAACAGATAAGTAGATTTCTTCCTTTTTGTTTGGTTAAGGTTAGAAACCTGCAAGCAGCTAGAGGGAATTTAGGACTTGGTTTTTTAATGAATCAGCAGCAAAAACAAAGGATTAAACATCCCGGGGGAGTTGGTGAAGAAATAAGTGGGATATAAGTGAAAAGACCAAAAAGGCGCCAGGGCAAAGAGCCCAGAACTGTGAGTGTCAGAGATGTGGGTTGTGGTAAACAACCATAAAGTGTTAGAACTGCAGGGAACCTTGGGGAGTAACTGGTCCCAACCTCGCATTTTATAAGCTGGAGATCTACAATGAGAGGGAAGACCGCAGGGCTCCACTGATAGCAAACTTGTTCCCCTGGAAAAGTCACATTATAGCTCAAGGCAGCTGTGAGGGGAAAAAAAGAGCCAGGACAAAGAGATGAATGCAGTGCTAAGAGTTCACAGACTGTACCGAAATGCAGAAGGATCACTGTTTATGCAAAAGCATGAATGGGCACAGGGAGCTTCCACACTCCTGCATCCGGCTCATGTGCGCTCTGGAGAGGCCTCCTTGGCAGGTCTGAGTGGAGTAGGGCCCAGGAGTCTGTGTTTCTGGTGATTCTGAAGCTCAGTGAGATTATAAAAAGTGAAAGTGGCAAGGCTTCTAAGAGTCTCCCAGCTAGGGGCTGGGCGATGCCCAGGGACCTCTGTGTGCACGGCGTTGAGACAAGGGGAGGTTTTAGGCCCCCAACTGTCTCCCTATTTTCTGCAGTTCAGGGACAGAGGGAGTGAGGCCAAGGTGTTTGTGGTGCTCGTGGGAAACTTAGAAGCACAGATCCCCCAACCTGCTCCGTATCCTCATGAGCACAGACTGGCTTGCACATCATTGTTCTCATTGCCTTCACCAGTTCCCGTTATATAGACCAGAGCTGCTGATGCAGAAACTGCCTCATTCTCGGCACCAACCCGCAGCAGGCGGCCACACATGCCAATCCACAGCTCCCTGAGTTGTGCATTTTCTCCCCACTGCCCCAAACTGAACTTCTCTCTCTCCCCCACCTCAGCCCGGGACTTCCCAAGTAGGTCTCAGTTCACTTAGTAGACGTTCCTTAAGCAACACTTCAGCTGGCACAGGACGTATAAAAGGTTGCTTGAAACTCAATGCCTTATGTCAGATTGCCAGAGCAAGATAGGAAAGACAAGACTGCAATGATTGCTGGTCTGAGAAAATAAGATTTACATTTGGGGGTGGTTTTTGTTTGGTTTGGTTTTATATTTAAGAAGATGAAGTGATTCTTTAAGTGGGTGGAGGAAGAAAGGAGATAAGAGTAATTACTTGGGCGAGATGAATTGCCTGGAAAACTGCTGAAGTTTGAATCCTGTGGCACACTCTCAGGGGCCTGTTCCAACTGGCTACCTGGCCTTGCTGCATTTTTATCTAAGGAGTTTGCAGTTCTCTAGGTAAACAGCTCATGTCATTTGCATAGAAAAGCGTTTTTTTTTTTTTTTTTTTTTTTTTTTTGAGACAGGGTCTGACTCTGTTGCCCAGTCTGGAGTGCAATGGCACAATTATGGCTCACTGCAGCCTTGACTTCCTGGGCTCAAGAGATCCTCCCACCTCAGCCTCCTGAGTAGCTAGGATTACAGTTGCATGCCACCATGCCCAGCTAATTTCTTTGTATATTTTGTAGAGACGGGGTCTCCCTATGTTTTGTAGGCTGGTCTCAAACTCCTGGGCTCAAGCAATCCTCCCGTCTCAGCCTCCCAAAGTACTGGGATTGCAGGCGTGAGCCACGTTTCCCAGCCAGAAAAGCAAATATTGTATTTCACGTGGATCCTCAAAGAGCAGTGGTCTCCATAATAGAATAGGCACACCCAGAGGAGAAGCCAGATGATCCCTTGGGGTGTGGGAGGAAAATAGTAGAATGTATGTAGGTCTTACCATGTTTTAGATTGTTTTGTTTTATG
Organism: Gorilla gorilla gorilla; assembly: GCF_029281585.2. Lineage (NCBI taxonomy): Eukaryota > Metazoa > Chordata > Mammalia > Primates > Hominidae > Gorilla > Gorilla gorilla. The sequence goes on from NC_073243.2 coordinate 77,628,248, forward strand.
TCTACGTTAGGCGTGCTTGATGGCTTCTCAGCCTAGAAAGACTGACATCATAGCATGGAGCATTAGGAAATACAGTTAAAAAAATTTCCTTAGTATGCAATCAACTTTATTATCGTTCTTTGGATTTGAAAAATTCTTTCAGATTTCAATGAAAATAAAATATGAATCATTGCAGCATATAATAAAGTTTCTTGGCCCTCAAGTTAATTTCTTTTATGAACCATAATATGTAGAAATCATGTAATGACTTTCTCACGGGAGGTAAGTTGCTTCCTGTCTTTGCGCATTTCATTAGTGTTCCAAGAAGCCTTCTCACCCCTGTTCCAAATCTTCCTCTTATTTGTACCACTCCTATTTGGTTAATTTCAGTTTATATGTCCTTAAGGGGTTTATGTCTGTGGTCCACAAGCTGAAATGTAAAGTAGAATATATATATATATATATATACACACACACACACACATACACACACATATATATATTTTTTTAATTTAATTTTTTTTTTTGAGACAGAGTCATCCTCTGTTGCCCAGACTGGAGTACAGTGGCACAATCTCAGCTCACTGCAACCTCCACCTCCATGCCTAACTAATTTTTGTATTTTTAGTGGAGACAAGGTTTCACCATGTTGACCAAGCTGGTCTCAAACTCTTGACCTTGTGATCCACCTGCCTTGACCTCCCAAAGTGCTGGGATTACAGGCGTGAGCCACCACCATGCCCAGCCAAAATAGAATATATTAAGACTCAAAGGAAGATGGCTGTTCAGAAATGAAACTGAAATAAAAATTTCTTCTGCCATAGACAAAATTATGGCAGTAACCACACGAAGTGGGAACAGGGTAACGTGGCTCATTTTTGCACCATGTATCTCAGGATAACTCTGTTTATGAGCTTCGCTGAGCCTTTAAGGTAACAAAAATCCTTGAGATGTGTCTTCTGAGACTGTAATGTAGATAATGTTGCTGCACTGTCAGAATCTTACTCTTAAGAGGAACAGGAGATCCTCACTTAGTTTCAGTTTCAGTTATTGTGCTGGATTATAGGCAAATGACAAAATGATCTTTTTTTTTTTTTTTTTTTTTTTGAGACAGAGTCTCACTGTCACCCAGGCTGGAGTGCAGTGGCGCGATCTCGGCTCACTGCAACCTCTGCCTCCCAGGTTCAAGCGATTCTCCTGCCTCAGCCTCCCAAGTAGCTGGGACTATAGGTGCACACCACCATTCCCGGCTAATTTTTTGTATTTTTAGTAGAAACAGTGTTTCACCATGTTGGCCAGGCTGGTCTTGAACTCCTAACCTCAAGTGATCTGCCCACCTCAGCCTCCCAAAGTGCTGGGATTACAGGAGTGAGCCACTGCACCTGGCCAACCAAATGATCTTCGATGGTGCATAGATGAGTTAGATAAATGGGCACTGGGTGCCAGGGGGGAAAAAACCCGCACCTTACATAAAGACTTCATGTGCATTGAAGATTTGGATTTTTTTTTTTTTTTTTACATTTTCCTCTTTTTAGCCACATCTTATGCAACATGGTAGCACACAGCCTGAGAAATAAAGCAAAATACAAGAGGTCAGAAGTTCCCCTGTGGAATCCAGGGCAGAAATTTCACAAAGAAATGGAGCGATTTAGGACAAACTCCTCACCCCACCCCCTACTGTTACTGTTTGCTTGCCTTGATTTTTTTTTTTTTTTAATTGTTGTTGTTTTTGAGACAGTCTCGCTCTGTCACCCAGGCTGGAGTGCTGTGGCATGATCTCGGCTCACTGCAACCTCTGCCTCCCGGGTTTAAGCGATTCTCATGTCTCAGCCTCCTGATTTCAAGCAATTCTCGTGCCTCAGCCTCCCGAGTAGCTGGGATTACAGGCACCTGCCACCATGCCTGGGTGATTTTTGTATTTTTTAGTAGAGATGGGGTTTCACCATGTTGGCCAGGCCGGTCTTGAACTCCTGACCTCAAGTGATCCACCTGCCTCAGCCCCCCAAAGTGCTGGGATTATAGGCATGAGCCACCGCATCTGGCCTCCTGACAGAGACTTTCTAACTCCTCCAAGCCTTCAGTCATCTCTCCTTTCTCTGATTGCCAGTTTTACCTGTTTCTCACATTTTAGCACTTAAAATCAGAACGTCAGCTCCCAGTTTGTTAATGGGCAGGTGTTTTCCAAAATTTGTTGGTAAAGCTTTTGTTTGGATATTCAAATTTATTTCCCCTTGAAACAAATATATCTACTTAGTAAATACCTGTGGAATTATCTTTTAAGCTATGAGTAGCAAAAAGGTGGCCTTTGTGTCACCCACTTACCCCTCCTCTTTAGCTCCTCGGGCAGACATCTGGAATTCTTCCTAGCACTCTTCCTGCTGATACCAGATACAACCGCAGTAGTTCATAACATGACCCTGCAGGTGCCCACAACCAAGGCATTGTACGAATCAATGCTGGATGACGGCCAGCCTGACATCTCCGTCCACACTCAGCACTGTGCTGGGTGCTTTGGGGATACAGAGATGGCAGACCCAGTCTTGTTTCTTCTCTTGTGGCATTTTTTATATTCCATAATGAATTATGATTTTTTCTGTACTTTTTCTTTTTTCGTTTTTTTTTTTTTTTTTTGGAGTCGGGGGATGGAGTCTCACTGTTGCCCAGGCTGGAGTGCAGTGGCATGATCTCTGCTCACTGCAACGTCTACCTCCCAGGTTCAAGCAATTCTCCTGCCTCAGCCTCCCAAGTAGCTGGGACTACAGGCGCACACCGCCACTCCCAGCTAATTTTTTTTTTTTTTATTTTAGTAGAGATGGGGTTTCACCATGTTGCCCAGGCTGATCTCGAACTCCTCAGCTCAGGCAATCTGCCTGCCTCGGCCTCCCAAAGTGCTGGGATTATAGGTATGAGCCCCCGCACCCAGCCATTTCTGTACTTTTCATATTCCCCTTTTCAGCATAATGAATCCTCAAGGAGCCATGTGCAATACTGACCTAGAGAAGAGGTCTGATTCCTTCCAGGGATCAGCAGGGGTTCAATGGATGGGGGGCATTTGACTATTCCATAGGACTTCCACAGGAACACCTGCAGAAACTGATGACATTCTGGAACAGAAAAATAACATGTACAGTGGTCCTCAAATAGGAAATTTTGAAGTTTGTCCAGAGATCCACAAAGTCTATTGAGCAAAATGTTCAGCCCATGCTTCTAGTTTCAGACTATGGAATTTTGACTTCTTTTGCAAGGAAAGTGACTCACTGATGGCTTTTCAGTTGAGTGACAGGGTCAGAGTTTTTAAGATTACTCAAGCAGCGGGGCAGAGGAGGAGTGGGATTGAAGAAAGGCAGGATGGAGGTGAAGAGATGGATTTGGAGGCCTTTGCTGTACCTAGTCCCATTGAGAGGTAACCAGAGCCTGTGCTGCAGGAGTGATGGTCATGAGGATGGAGAGGCGGAAAGCCGTGTGAGTGACAGGCAGTGGGAGGTCACCTGCCATTCGGGGTGCTGGCTTCTGGGAGCAAGGGCCCCTTGGCATGGAGGGAGAGGATGAAAAGTTTCCTTCCCTTTTTTCCTGAAGGCAGGGCTGGCCCTATGCAATATTTTGAATGGGTTTCTATTTGCCTTTGAACCCTTGTGTCATCCCCTCCTGCTCACTTGATGCCGGCTGTCTTTACAGGCCCCGGAGCCCAGAGCTTTCATCCTGGTCTGAACTCTCCGCTGAGGTCCCCACCGTCTCCCCTCCCAGACAGCCTCTTCTTCCTCCTTCTCCAAGCCACGTTCTTTCATTGCACCACCACCAACAACCCAAAAGACCAAAAAACAAACCAACCTTTTCCATTTTTCCAAGCAGTGTGTTTGTTAGGAAAGCAATCTGACTTAAAACCTATTTAAACAGTGGCAAGTGATTCTGGGACACTTAGCAAAGTATGTACATTTTAAACAGAAAATCCTTCTTAAACAGCTTATCTGTATCATTTAAAAATGAAATTTAAGATAAAATTACACAGAATCCTGGATGACAAGGTTGCTTTTAGAGGAAATACCATGCTAGCTTCTTCCCTAAGATGTCTCTCTCTGTCACTTCGTTCCCTTCTACTTACTAAGTCATATTTTCTGAAAATTCTCAAGTCTTCATAATGACTCTGGGTACAGATGGCAGTGGGGAGATGGGTAGGGCTAGAGTATGAACTATTCCTAGACCGTAGCCCCCCTTATCCAGAGTTTTGCTTCCTGCAGTTTCATTTACCCACAGTAAACCTCTATCAGAAAATATAACTCCAGAAACAAACAATTCATAAGTTTTAAATTGTGTGCCATTCTGACGAGAGTGGTGAAATCTCATGCTGTCCTGCTCTGTCCCGCCTGGAACGTGAATCACCCCTTCATCCAGTTTATCTACACCATCTACACTACCTGCCCGTTAGTCACTACGTAGCCAGCTCCATGATCAGATCAACTGTTGTGGTATCACGGTTCTTGTGATCAAGCAGTTGTATTCTGCTTCATGATTGCCCCGTAGTGCAAGCAATGATGCTGGCAATGCAGATATGCCAAAGAGAAGCCATACGGGGCTTCCTTTTGGTGGAAAGTTTCTTGAGGAAGGAAGGAAAAGTCATATGCTGAGGTTGCAAGATCTATGGTAAGAATGAATCTTCTATCCTTGAAACTGTGAAGAGGGAAAAAGAATTTTGTGCTAGTTTTGCCGTCACCCCTCAAGCCGCAAAAGTTACAGCCACAGTGCATAAGCGCTTAACTAAGATGGAAAAGGCATTAGATTTGTGGGTGGAAGACGTGAACAGAAACATGTTCCAATTAACGGGGCCAGGTGTGGTGGCTCATCCCTGTAATCCCAGTACTTTGGGAGGCCGAGGCGGGCAGATTACCTGGAGGTCAGGAGTTTGAGACCAATATGGCCAATATGGCGAAACCTCGTCTCCACTAAAAATACAAAAATTAGCTGGGTGTGGTGGTGCACTCCTGTTATCCCAGCTACTCAGGAGGCTGAGGCAGGAGAATCGCATGAATCCAGGAGGTGGAGGTTGCAGTGAGCCAAGATTGTGCTATTGAACACCAGCCTAGGCAACAGGGCAAGACTTCATCTCAAAAAAAAAAAAAAAAAAAAAAAAAAAGAAAAGGAAAGAAAGAAACGTGGGGTTTGGCACATATGCCCCATGGATGGGGGCTCTTGTAGATGAGGAGTTACAACTGAAGGGCCAGATAATAAGCATTTCAGGCTTTGCTAGCCAAACAGTCTTTGTTTCAACTGCTCACCTCTGCCTTTGTACTTTGAAAGCAGCCATAAACAATAAATAAATGGGCATGACTGTGTTCCAGTAAAACTTGACAAAAACAAGTGCTGGGCCGGATTTGGCCCCCAGGCATGTTGGCTGAGCCCTGCTGTAGGTGATCATTTGTGAGCCTGGAACAGCCTCTCTTTTTGCTCCTTTCTGTGGGCTCACCAGCATCTCAGCTTTCCCAACAGATTATCTTAAAGAAGCGCCTGCCCTTAGAAATATATGTCAGCAAAGCCCACGAACTCAACACTATTCCTAGAAAGAAAGGAAGGAAAAAGAAGGAAGGAAAGAAGCAGCAAGGAGCTCATATTGATCTGGGGAAGGCAGCGGAAGGCCAGAGAGTGCTGCCTGGAACTTAACAGTGAGCCCTGGCCGGGTGCGGTGGCTCACATCTGTAATCCCAGCACTTTGGGAGGCTGAGGGCGGATCACCTGAGGTCAGGAGTTCAAGAACAGCCTGACCAACATGGAGAAACCCTGTCTAAATTTACAAAATTAGCCAGGCGTGGTGGCACATGCCTGTAATCCCAGCTACACGGGAGGCTGAGGCAGGAGAATCACTTGAACCCAGGAGGTGGAGGTTGTGGTGAGCCAAGATCGCGCCATTGCACTCCAGCCTGGACAACAAGAGTGAAACTCCATCACAAAAAAAAAAAAAAAAAACAACTAGTGAGCCCAAATGTAACCATGATGCTTTTTTTTTTTTTTTTTTTTTTGAAACAGTCTCACTCTTGTCACCCAGGCTGGAGGGCAGTGGCATGATCTCGGCTCACTACAACCTCCACCTCCCGTTTCAAGTGATTCTCTTCCCTCAGCCTCCCTAGTAGCTGGGATTACAGGTGCCCTCCACAACGCCCAGCTAATTTTTGTGTTTTTAGTAGACACAAGATTTCACTATGTTGCCCAGGCTGGTCTCAACCCCTGACCTCAAGTGATCCACCTGCCTCAGTCTCCCAGAGTGCTGGGATTGCAGGCGTGAGCCACCAAGCCCAGCCCACAATGTCTTACTTTTCATCTAAAACCTGCCTAAATGGCATGCCCAGTTAAAACAATCTTTTTCTGTTACAATAATCCATGTAAGAGTATGACACATTTTATGAAAGATTTGTCTAAAAAAGAGCCTGGTGTGTTTACTGTTGCTGCTGAATTGGATTTGACTCCGCTGCTGTATCAGGGCCCCTTCTGACAATTCACCTCTTGCTTCCTTTCCTGCTAATTGTCCTGTTGACTACTTTTTTTTTTTTTTTTTTTTTTGGTAACAGTGTCTGGCTCTGTCACCCAGCCTAGAGTGCAGTGGCACAATCTTGGCTCACTACAACCTCCATCTTCTGGGCTCAAGCTATTCTTCCACCTCAGCCTCCCGAGTAGCTGAGACTACAGGCATGTGTCACCACACCCAGCTAGATTTTGTATTTTTTGTAGAGACGGGGTCTTGTGATGTTGCCCAGGCTGGTCTTGAACTCCTGGGCTCAAATCAATCCGCCCGCCTCCGCCTCCCAAAGTGCTGAGATGACAGGTGTGAGCGACTGCGCCCAGCCCTGTGTACTTCTTAGGGCTCTTTTACATGCCTTTCTTTTTTTAACAGGCTTCCCACCTCTACCTTTTACATGTCTTGAGATTTTCCTGTATGCATGTGTATGCGTGCGCCTGCACGCGCGCACACACACACACACACACACACACACACCTGATTTTGTCATTCTGGTGTTTAAAGCATATCATAGTCCTACTTCCAGAAATACGTCCAATGCAATGAACCTGGTAGCCAACCCTGCTGAGAAATGACCCAAGGGTCTACCTTGAGTAGCCAGCCCCCAAATCCAAAGAATAGCTCCAGACCCCATAGTTTTCTCACGCACTAGGTCATGGGACCATGGCAAGAGTGAGAGAGTTCCACTTCCCAGAGGATGCCTGTTATTACCTTACCTCAATTTGAAATCTGTACTAAGGATGAACATATGCATTCTCCTCCTTGACATCCACATCCCCTGTTGTTTCCTTTTTTTGTTGTTTTTGTTTTTTGTTTTTGTTTTGAGACAGAGTCTCGCTCTGTTGCCCAGGCTGGAGTGCAGTGGCACAATCTCCTCTCACTGCAGTCTCTGCCTCCCGGGCTCAAGCAATTCTCCTGCCTCAGCCTCCTGAGTAGCTGGGATTACAGGCATGTGCCACCACGCCCAGCTGATTTTTTGTACTTTTAGTAGAGACGGGGTTTCGCCATGTTGGCCAGGCTGGTCTTGAACTCCTGACCTCAGGTGCTCCACCCGCCTCGGCCTCCCAAAGTGCTGGAATTACAGGCGTGAGCCACCATGCCTGGCCCCCCTGTTATTTTCAAAGAGCTGAGAGTTACTAGAGGACACTAGCCTCTCTTGGGAACATGACACATACAAACCCACTGCAAGAGGGTCAGTTACAAGCTAATGACTGATTACATTCCTGTGCCCTTAAAGGTGATTACCTCAACTTTCTAAGGAACCAAGAGATCTCTTTAAATTTCAACACATAAAAATAATCACTCTCAATGTGTGTTAAGCCCATTCAAATTGTTTGGGGGTGATGAATGGGAGGAAACTGGAAATGGGCTTAGCTAGAACAAGGGCAGTATTAATTCATTTGCAGAGCCACAGCCTGAGCATCGCAGTGGGCATCAGCTGCAGCTCCCCGGACTCCCAGCTGCATCTGACAACCTCTGATCTATGCACACATGCCCGGCGTGTACCAGAGCACGCCCAGGGTTGACGAGTTTGACTTTGTGGTGTTGCTGTTTTCCTCTTTAGTTCTGAGTTACTCTCTTGATTGGAAAGCAGTGGGTCGAGTGTAGCAGTAGATTCCTGTTTTAATTTCTACACATAACTTGCAGGCTTCTTGCTACTTTGTGCTGATTTATTGTTGTCCTGATTCCCATTTTCTGAATGGTTATTCATTCCCAGCCCAGGCCTCTCTGATGACCATCTGGTTCTCCTTCAGTCACTCAAACATCTGCCCCAGAGACTTGGAAAATGAGCTTCCTTTGGCAACCTAAAAATAATCTTAGTGTGACTGAAGCCTGAAAGGGAAATCACCACGTTCCACTGTCCTATGGACACTGACCAGGGGAATGAGCCAACAGAGCTTCCTGGGGATTTGGAGCTTAGATGTCTTCTGTCACATCTGCAGATTTTTTCTTTTTTTTTCAAGTCTTGGGAATCATAAAAACATGGTGAGAACTGGGTGCAACCAGTCCTGAAGTTTTCTTTGGGACTAGGCATGCTTGCACAAAGGAAACAGCTGGAGATAAAAGCCACGCTTTGCATGGTTTGTTTGTAAGGCTGCAAGAGCTGGCTGAGAAAGACAGAGGATACTCAGGATTGCGACATGCTGTTAGTCACTGTGTTCCAGGAGAGCTCACAAATGCTTTGAAACAGTTACAGGATATTTCTAAGGATGAGACTTTTAGCTTGGACCTAAGAGGCCTGTCTCATGGGCAGTGATGGTTTGCCCCCCACCCCTAGAAGACGAAATTTGCCAGAAACTAAAACTCAGTCCCCGTGGTATTTCTCATCCAAAATTATTTCTAGCCACATTGTCTAGTGCAACTTTTCAGAGGTTCTGCAATGATATAAAATGTCAACATAATAATGTTCAAATAAATTAAATGCCCTTGTAGGTCATAATCCAAAGATGTTAAAATCTAAAGTAATTAACATCTCAACTTAAATTTCCTTGACTTTTTGTGTTTAAAGAAAACCAAAGCCCTTAATGGCCTCCTTTGATCTCTCCTATTTCTTATTTTGCTCCTTCTATTTTTTTTTTTTTTGAGACAGAGTCTCGCTCTTGTTGCCCAGGCTGTAGTGCAGTGGCACAACCTTGGCTCACTGCAACCTCTGCCTCCCGGATTCAAGGAATTCTCCTGCCTCAGCCTCCCGAGTAGCTGGGATTATAGACATGTGCCACCACACCCAGCTAATTTTTATATTTTTAGTAGAGACGGGGTTTCACCAGGTTGGCCAGGCTGGTCTGGAACTCCTGACCTCAAGTGATCCGCCCGCCTTGGCCTCCCAAACTGCTGGGATTGCAGGCGTGAGTCACCGCGCCCAGCCATTATTTTGCTCTTAGTTAAGGAGATCCTTGGTGCTGGATGCTGGAAAAAGATTGTGTTTTTCAGCATCTGCAGCCTGGGCTGTTTTCCACAGGAATAAATACAGTTTTTTCGAGCTCCAAGAAGACTGAATTCATTCAACAGCAAGTCTCTCATGTGCTTTACTTTTTAGTGATATGCAAATAAAAAAAAGTAAGCGGACCCTCAATAGTATCAAAACATTGTCCCCACGCCCTTAACATTTAGAAAGACGACTCAAACCCCAGTCCCTAGACAGTTGTCCTAGGCAATATTTTGTTCTTGGGACCTTATTTAAATTTGCCAAAGGTGGTATCAAGAACTGTAAAAAAAAAAAAAAAAAAAAAATGGCTTTTCCACTATAGTTTCATGGATGCTGGCAGGAGACTTGAGATTCCTGAGTCAGAGACAAATGACTTTTTATTACTCATGGCACAGCAACTAGATTTTAGCTTCCCTAATCCCAGTTTTTAGGATTTAACCCAGTTTATTTAGGGCTTTATGTTCACATCATTTCCCCTTCCCACCACAAGTCCTGTGGCGATGACACAGGCTCGGGGGTGTGCACATGCAGTGGATTTGCATCACAGCTGAGGATCCCTCACCATAGGCAACCTCAGTCTTTTATGATGGGCTAGAAGAGACCTGACCAACCTTTGCACCAGAGGAAGGAACCTGTCCCTTCCTCCTGAGACACTATCTAACTTTCAAGGCTGTTCACTCTACAAACATCCCTGGAAAGACAGATAATTCCATGTAACAACAGCCTCTGTCTCTGTTTGCAAGCCATGCAGAAATGCAAGAGACCCAGGGAGAATTACCTCCCAATAGGGCAGACCAGAGAGACTCAGTAATATCAAGAAAAGGCAGGTTGATGAGGAAAAGATTCTTGGCTTCTCTTAAAGATGCCAGTCAGTCTGACAGTTGTCTGGAGTTCACGACCATGAACTTAAAGCCAATTGGCAGGAATCTTCCTCCCAGCCGGAGTTGGAGGGAAATCAACCCGGTCCTACTTCAAGTGCTTTCTGTGTGTATTCAGTAGCTTCTTGACTGGCATTTTCACTTTGACATAAAAGTAAAGGGCTTCATGGCGTGCTGCATTGGGTGTAGATGGTGCCTCTGATGGAGCTCTACCTTCTTAAAAACAGGAATGTTCAGTCAGTCCTGGGCCACGTTTTCCATTTCCACTGCCTCTTGGCATGGAAGTGCTTAGACTGAAGAAAGCTTCATCTCTCCTTCCACATTTGTTGAGCTGGAAAAACACCCTCCGCAGATTCATGATCCAGACCTTCTGTTGATGATTCTAGAGCTTGTGCCCCTAATGAGCTAGTAAGGGCTAATACCTCTGCCGCCTGTTACTTGGGATTAGTTTTTTCTCAGGTTTTGAGTGTCCCAGGGATCACGTGGCATTGCTTTCTCCTACATATTTTGGGGCAGTAATTGGATATGTCTGTAGTGATTCATATCCTTCCCCTTTGGGAAAGACTTAATTGAGTTTCCTTTTTACCTGCTGCTTAAATTAGTTCAATTTCTTCTTTATAGGTTTGCGTGCTGAATTTGGGTGTTTTTTAAAAAGTATTTCTACTGTTTCTTTGCTTTCTGACTCAGACCTTTTTTCCTAACATACTAATCTAGATAATATACAGGGTCCATCACTGTGAAAGAGATGAAATCAATGACTTCTATTTAGTGAAATATCCATTGTTCAAATGCATGCTGACCACCACTGGCTCTGCGTTAGCTAATTCCACCTAGGAAATGTTCTCCTATCAGACCAGCATCAAGTTCTAGCCTATTCTCCTCCTGCCAGGCCCCGCCCCCTTGGTATTTCTCATATTTACTCGCTTTAGAGTCCCTCATTTCATGCATTTCTTGGCCCACTTTCATCAGAGCAATGACCGATAACTGTGTTCTGTTAGAATTTACTGAGGATTTTTTTCATTCTTCTCAGTCTTCCTTGCAGTTTTGCCTTTAAGTCTGTCCGCATATGCTGATCTCTCTTGGGAGAACTGTCCCAGATCATCCTTCCAAAGTTCTTCCTCTGCAGTCTTAAAATCATTTCTCTCATGTTTTCTGGGCCTGGAATTCCACTCTCTTCCCTGTGGTTTTGACTCTCTCAGGTAGCTTTCTTCAGGTCCCAGTCACCCCCACTAATTTAGGAATAACATAGCATCTCCCTACTTTTGTGACAGACTCTTTAAGATAGGAACCATCAAGAGTCTTTTCCATACATCACTGTGCTCTGGGACTTCACAATCCCAGTTACTCATCAGACTCTGGAGTCTGTTGTCTAAGATCTCCTCTTTTAAGGAAGTATCCCTTTTTCTCTAGTTAGTCATCATGTATTTCTTTATTTTCTCTTGTCCACTGCTCCTATTCTGATCAGCGACCAGAGCATGTTTTCAAATCCTCCTTGTTCTTGTGTGCAAACCTGATTTCTAAAAACTGAGCATTTCAGGCACATGCCTTTAAAAATGCCTTCTTAGCTGTGAGTTTTGCAGTAATTTTATTAAAGGGCTTTTTTCCCCATCTTCAAAGAAGATGGCATGTCTTTGGCTTTCCATTGGTTTCTCTTTATTCTTTAATGAAATCTGCCACTTTCCATAGGTATGAAGTTGAAATGTATATCTCTGCAGTCTAGAGCTACAGTCTATGTAACCATCAAATCTGGAGGCACCCTGAGACCTGGGGGGAGAAAGCTTGGGCCTTTTTATTTCTTTAATTTCAACTAAACCTTACCTATATTCTTATGATATACATTAGGTACTCCACAGTGAATTTCTTTTTAACCCTCATGATAACCCTATAAAACAATTGCAAGGTAATTTTAACTCTTTAAACATAAATACGATTGTTCCTATTTCACATAATGAAAAAACTGCCTTGGATATCAATGATCAATATGTTACAGGCACAATCTGTGCTGCTGCCTATGGCACATGTAAATTGCATTATACTCTGCATACACCTCCCGTGCTTATAGTTTATACATTGAGCAGAACAAGTTTCCATAAATCGCTGATTAAAATGTGTATGCTCTGAATAGGGAGCAACATGACAGTCACCCTTATTTGTTGGCTGGTGGGCTACTCAGGTACAGCTGAGAAGCTTTCATTTCTTCTCTTCATTTCTGAAGTAAACGTGGGGGAGAGCAGGAAGAACTGGGAAGTCGCAGCTTAGTTCCATGTCCAGTTCCACTGGAGGCTAGTTCCGTTGGCCCAGGGCAGTGGTGAATTCCAGAGGCCCAGGCCCCGTTCCTCTTCCATGAGCCTGGTCTCTGTGTTCTTTGTTAGCTTTCCTGTTGATTCTGATGCACCTCAAAGTTTCCCTAGGCCATTCTCAGCCCCTGAGAATCTGCCTCGGAATCAGACCTGTGTAAATCGGTGGCCACGTCGGTCACTTTCACTCTCTCGGTCGTTCCTTGGGCCACTGCTTCCGCCTTCATGCCCACTTCCAGAGGTCCTCTTCTGGCAACTCCTGAGCTTTGGGGGAGTTCTCTGTGTGAATGTTCAGCCTTCTCCAGTCCACACTTAGGATTCAGCTTTCTCAAGTCAGATCCATTGCCACATGGTTGTCAGCTTGCTGGTTTCCAGAATTTGTTGCTTTTGTCTTCTGTTTTCTTTATCCTTGTGAATTATGTCTGTCTTTTCCTAAAAAAATATTTTCCCTGTCATGTTAGTGTGGTTTCAAAGGGAAATCAGGAGAAATCTGCCACCTTTAGTCAGAAACCTATGTTATTGAATTCCCAAATGCAGGCCCATTTTTCAGATGAGGACACTGATGTTCAAAGAGGTTGACTGATGTGCCTAAATTGCAGTAAAATGGTATAATCAGGATTTGTGCCCAGGTAGCTGGCCGGATTCTCAACCACTCTGCCCCACTACCTCTCTACAAAATCAGATGCTAAAGATGCTTCTTCATTGAGTGCTGTGTATGTTACAGGTGTGGAAAATGATGCAAACAGGAAGGCTCTACCATGGAAATTGGCAAATTCTATGAGACTCCATTAATATAATGGGATTGTTTTGTACTACACTTGATGTTAGCCAAGAGGCCGAGAAGCAATAATGGCATTGTTTTGTAACACATGAGTTAGAAACTGCTCATGAATAATAGATTTTATCAACTGTTTCGCTGAACTGAAGGCCTTCCAGGAGAACATTTTGCAAATTTCGTTTCAGAACAGCTAAAATGACATCATTTCCAGAACAGTTTGCTCTGTGCATTGGGAACAAAACCACACACAGAAAAGGGACTCTCTTAGAGTGTGGACATTTTCAGACAATAGTCAAAGTGTAATCAAAATTGCATTTTATATTGCTACTTCCTGACATAATTTGGAATGAATGTGTCTAAGCAACCCACTTCCTGTTCAGTGAGTTACAAGTCGTCTAATATCACAACAAACTCAACGAAAAAACAGTTTTTTGTTATAAGAGGAAACAGTTCCATTTAAATTCATTCCCCACTGCTAACCCTTTCAGTGGGTTCTGAAATAAGATGTCACTCCTTCCTTGCTCAACAGCAAGAGCTCTCTGCTTGCAACTCTTTCAGATATCTCTAGGTCCATTCTTACTGGCTCTTGCTACAGGCATTAGGTAGCCACATACACCATCTCTCTCTTTTTTTTTTGAGACAGAGTCTCGCTCTTTTGCCCAGGCTGGAATGCAGTGGCGTGATCTCGGCTCACTGCAACCTCTGCCTCCTGGTTTCAAGCAATCCTCCTTCCTCAGCCTCCCAAGTAGCTTGGACTACAGGCGCTTACCACCACACCCGGCTAATTTTTGTATTTTAGTAGAGAGAGGGTTTTGCCATGTTGGCCAGGCTGGTCTCGAACTCCCGGCCTCAAGAAATTCTGCCCACCTCGGCCTTCCGGAGTGCTGGGATTACAGGTGTGAACCACCACGTCTGGCTCACATATACCATCTTTAGCATAAGATTTCTTTGGCATAAAAAACCTACTGGCATTTTGTAGATCATAGAAACTGAATCTGTCTATCGTGACCAGAAACCTTTCACGCAGGCTCCTTTCCTTCTCAGGTGCTCAGAAGTGCTTGTATCGTCTCCAAAATGTCTCTGATCCTATGAAAACCTGGGGCTGTGTTGGGAAAATGAGAAGACAGATGGAGAAAACTTCCTAAGTCCAGAAACAATAGGCTGGCATGGTTTTCCTCGCTCGGCATGAGCATCTCAGACAGACTTTCCAACATTTGGGACCTTGGCCACTGTGTAATAAGCTACCCATTTAGTAGGCACCAAAGGCGGTAATGTCTTACAAGCCAGGGAATCCCTTACTCTGAAGGTCGATAGCCTGGGTCAGGTGGTATTATCAGAAGGAACCAGGAATTTTTTTTTTTTTTTTTTTTTTGACACAGAGTCTCGCTCTGTCACCCAGGCTGGAGTGCAGTGGCGCAATCTCAGCTCGCTGGAACCTCTGCCTCCCAGGCTCAAGCGATTCTTGTGCCTCAGCCTTCAGAGTAGCTGGGATTATATAGGCACGTGCCACCATGCACAGCTAATTTTTGTATTCTTTGTAGAAGTGGGGTTTCACCATGTTGGCCGGGCTGGTCTTGAACTCCTGGCCTCAAGTGATCCACCCATCTCCGCTTCCCAAAGTACTGGGATTACAGGCGTGAGCCATCACGCCCAGCTGGAACCAGGAATTTAACTCACTCTCTGGTAATTGCTGTTCACAGTCTGGAGACAGTATGGAAAGAGCCAGGAGACAGGTTCTTTGCATAAAGTTTTTAAGTCAAGTAAAGGGGAGGCTCTAAGGCTTTTCTCTGGATTCTTCCATTTGTATGTGGCCCAGAGCTCAGGATGTCTCAGAGATGGCTCTTTCTTTTCTGTGTACATATTGATGTCAGGATTTGGGGTTGGGAAAGACATCCCTCCAGGGAATCTCTAAAATCACCCTCAAGATTCTGTTCCTGCTTTTTCTTCACAATTTAAACCTGAACACCTGCCAGTTCCTGATAAGGTAATATGAATGCAACAGATTTATTACCTTTGTTCTGTATGTCAGAATTAATTTGTTTTCTCAATGCCCCCTTCTCAATTTTGCCTACGTTTCCTCATTCTCAGACCTTTTTATTCCTCTTTCTAACCCAGAAAGATACTTGAACTTGAGGAGGAAGAGGGAATCTTCCAAACTTTACATATTGTATACAGAATTTGTATATAAACAATTATTTCTTAAAAGAGATTACCTACGTAATTACTTTAACTGCTTACTTTATACCTTTTTATATATTGAATTTTTTTTTTCTTTTTTGAGATGGATTCTAGCTCTGTCGCCTAGGATGGAGTGCAGTGGTGTGATCTCGGCTCACTGCAACCTGCGCCTCCCAGGTTCAAGTGATTCTCCAGCCTTAGCCTCCCAAGTAGCTGGGATTACAGGTGTGTGCTACCACGCCCAGCTAGTTTTTGTATTTTTAGTAAAGACAGGGTTTCACCATGTTGGCTAGGCTGGTCTTGAACTCCTGACCTCAGGTGAATTTTTTTTAAGAGAAAGAAAAGGTCTTGCTATGTTGCCCAGGCTGCTGATGTTGACCTCCTGGGCTCAAGTGATCCTCCTGTCTCAGCCTCCTGAATAGCTGGGACTACAGGCACCCACCACTGTACCCAGCTATATACTGAATTTAATATACAACATATAATTTTCATTACCTGTTAATTTGAGGGTGAGAAGTGACACTATAATTACATCACCTTTTGATAACTGGTAAGAGAAAATGCAAATCAAGAAGCTTTTGAATACATACAAAAAGAACTTTAAGTAGGACCAGGTTGATTTCTCCCAACCCCAACTGGGAGGAAGATTCCTGCCAGTTGAGTTTAACTTCATAGTCATGAACTCCAGACAACTGTCAGGCTGAATGGCATCTTTAAGAGAAGCCAGGAATCTTTTCATCATCAACCTTTGTTTTGTTTTGTTTTGTTTTGTTTGTTTGTTTTGAGACAGAGTCTCGCTCTGTTGCCCAGGCTGGAGTACAGTGGCGTGATCTCGGCTCACTGCAACCTCTGCGTCACGAGTTCAATCAGTTCTCCTGCCTCAGCCTCTCGAGTAGCTGGGACTACAGGCACCCGCCACCATGCCCGGCTAATTTCACACCTGGCTAATTTTTTGTATTTTTAGTAGAGACGGGGTTTCACTGTGTTAGCCAGGATGGTCTCAATCTCCTGACCTCGTGATCCGCCCACCTCTGCCTCCAGGCATGAGCCACCACGCCCGGCCTCATCAACCTTTCTTTACTTGATACCTTATATGCCTTTTTAAGGTATGTATATCTTACTTAGTGAGAATATTACCTATTTTAATACAAGACTGTTTTCCTCTAGAACCTCAAAGGAAAATAAAATTTCAAATGGGAAGATTTATTGTTTGATGTATCTCAAAAGTCTTGTACATGTAAATTTACCCCACAATTTTTTATAAACACTCTGAAGTGCATGTGTCTCATTTTCTTCTCTAGTAAATGGGGGTTTTGTTTTGTTTTTAGCATGTTGGGTTTCTCTAGGATGGAGGACCCAGTGAGCCTTGGGATCAGACTTTGTGCATCACCTCCTGGGGTCACACAACTTCCAGATGTGTGGGCTGACCTCATGTCGACGCCTCCAGGGTGCCTGGGCTGGGCTTGATTCCAGGAGCCATCTGATCAATACTCACTCAGGAGCATAGCACACAGAACATTTGGTTGACTAAAATGTATAGCTGCCACAAAATCAAATTTTTACTGTATTTTAGAAACCTTAGAACTGGGTTTGAATTTCTGGTTTAATATTTGTTGCAACTTGCATTGTGGGAAAAAGCACTGGCCTACAGGTCAAGAGACCTGGGCTTACATTGTAGCTTTGTAGTTGACCACTGGGAGACCACCTGGGTAACTGACCAACTAGTGTCTTCAGCTGTAGGATGGAAGACGAAGTGGCCCTGGGGGCCCTGGTTCCATGCTGCGCAGTGAGACGTGTGCTGAGGAGGACTGGGGGCCCTGGCTCCATGCTGGGTGGTGAGACGCGTGCTGAGGAGGAATTGGCCAATGCAAGGCGTTGCGAATGCAGCTTATCTGAAGGGCTGTGCTTTGATCCCGTGATCCTTCTTCTCACATAACACCTGTATTGCTGCTCCTTGAGCCTTGAGATAACATTATGGAGGGGGACAGCATAAGTCATCGCAGGGCTGGGCTCTCCCATCAGCTCTGTGCTTTCTGCATTTCAGATGCCTGGGACAGATGAACCCCAAGATGTGTGCGGTGCTGAGGAATCCAAGGGGAACTTGGAAAGTCCCAAACAGGGCAGCAATAAAATCAAGCTCAAGAGTCGCCTTTCAGGTAGGTGGGGGCTCTACCTGGTGCAGCCTATCTAGGATGAGTTTTCAGCCTCAGGAGCAGGGAGATGAAGCCATTGCCGGGATGAGCTCCTGTCTTCCTTAAAACCTCAAAATCATTTTTTCCTTGGATGGTGCATATCCCAGGCATAACAACTGCATTTAGCCCCCTGCCTGTGTGAATTTCATTTTTTTTGAGTCATAACAAAGTGGATGTCAACATTCCTGTGTGTCTCTGTGTCCTGAAACATGACTGTCTTATGTTTGGTTCGTTTACTTCGATCAGATTTCACATGATCCTTTCAATGTGGCGTTAATATCAAATCTGCATTTCAACTAAGCAGGAAAAAGATGAGATGGAGTTGCAGCTTTTGGAGCAAATAGACTCTATATCTCCTGGGAATTTCCTTACGGCAGCTGGCCTGGGCCCAGAGAGAGAAAGTCAGCATTGAAAGCAATGGCTCTGTGCAGGAGGCACCTTAGAACTTTTGTGTATCATTATGAAAGGCATTTTTTTTTTTTTCTGAGATGGAGTCTTGCTCTGTCACCCAGGCTGGAGTGCAGTGGCACGATCTCGGCTCACTACAACCTCCGCCTCCCGGGTTCAAGCAATTCTCCTGCCTCAAATTCCCGAGTAGCTGGGATTACAAGTGCCCGCCACCGTGCCTGGCTAATTTTTTTGCATTTTCAGTGGAGACAAGGTTTCACCATGTTGGCCAGGCTGGTCTTGAACTCCTGACCTCGTGATCCGCCCGCCTTGGCTTCCCAAAGTGCTGGGATTATAGGCGTGAGCCACCGTGTCTGGCAAAAGGCATTTTTTAGGCACATGATGGGTCTTTTCCTCCATTTAAAAAAAAAAAAAGTAAAAATTGTATTTTATGGCTGTGTTGGTATAAAGATACAGCTGGAGGCCGGGCGCAGTGGCTCACACCTGTAATCTCAACACTTTGGGAGGCTGAGGCAGGCAGATCACGAGGTCAGGAGATCAAGACTATCCTGGCCAACATGGTGAAACCCCGTCTCTACTAAAATACACACACACACAAAAATTAGCTGGGTGTGGTGGCGTACGCCTGTATTCCCAGCTACTTGGGAGACTGAGGCAGGGGAATCACTTGAACCTAGGAGGCTGAGGTTGCAGTGAGGCCAGATCACACCACTGTACTCCAGCCTGGCAACAGAGCAAGACTCCTCTCAAAAAAACAAAAAACAAAAAAACAAAAGATACAGCTGGATGCATTAGTGTCTATTCATTACTATTATGTTTATTTTTTTTTCTGCTTATTTAAAAAGATATTTAAAAGGAAACACTTTTGTGGGTCCCTGAAGGTGGCATGGGCCCTCAGCACTGTGCCTGCTGGCTTAGTGGGAAAGTCAGCCGTGGCTCCCCCTACAACAGTCATCTGGTATGGCAGGAAAAGCAAGAGTTTTGAAGCCTGGCAGAACTAGGTTTAGCCCTCAGCTCCTGAGTTACCTTGTGACTGTAGGCTAATGATTTAATCTCCCTGAACTTCCACTCCCTCACCTGAAAAAAGAGGAGAACACCCTGACTTTGAAAGGCTGAGCAGATTTTTAAGAAATGCACATTAAAGCATTTAGCACAATGTGTAGTATGTTAACGTTCAAAAAACATTCACGTCCCCTTCGGCCACCCAGATTGGTGGAGAGGGCATGCCCGCACTGCTCCAAGTTTATTCTCAGAAAGATGGCAGGTTTAAGACGGTGAAATACCTGTTTTTAAGAAAACATCCTCCCTCTCCCCCTCTCCCCCTCTCCCCCTCTCCCCCTCTCCCTCTCTCCCTCTCTCCCTCTCTCCTTCTCTCCTTTCTACGGTCTCCCTCTCTTGCCGAGCCTGGACTGTACTGCCATGATCTCGGCTCACTGCAACCTCCCTGCCTCGGGCTCCCGTGATTCTCCTGCCTCGGCCTGCTGAGTGCCTGGGATTCCAGGCACTGCGCCCCCACTCCTGATTGGTTTTTGTATTTTTGGTGGAGACGGGGTTTCGCCGTGTTGACCGGACTGGTCTCCAGCTCCTGGCCTCAGGTGATCTGCCCGCCTCGGCCTCCCGAGGTGCTGGGATTGCAGACGGAGTCTCGCTCACTCAATGCTCAATGTTGCCCAGGCTGGAATGCAGTGGCGTGATCTCGGCTCGCTACAACCGCCACCTCCCAGCTGCCTGCCTTGGCCTCCCAAAGTGCTAAGATTACAGCCTCTGCCCGCCCGCCACCCCGTCTAAGAAGTCAGCAGCGTCTCTGCCTGGCCGCCCATCGTCTGGGATGTGAGGAGCCCCGCTGCCCGGCCACCCTGTCTGGGAAGTGAGGAGCACCTCTGCCTGGCCGCCACCCTGTCTAGGAAGTGAGGAGCCTCTGCCTGGCCGCCCATCGTCTGGGATGTGAGGAGCGCCTCTGCCTGGCCACCCTGTCTGGGAAGTGAGGAGTGCCTCTGCCCGGCCGCCCCGTCTGGGAAGTGAGGAGCGCCTCTGCCCGGCCGCCCCGTCTGGGAAGTGAGGAGCGCCTCTGCCCAGCCACCCTGTCTGGGAAGTGAGGAGCATCTCTGCCGGACTGCCCATCGTCTGGGATGTGAGGAGTGCCTCTGCCTGGCCACCCCATCTGGGAAGTGAGGAGCGCCTCTGCCCGGCCGCCCCGTCTGGGAGGAAGTGAGGAGCGCTTCTGCCGGGCCACCCCATCTGGGATGTGAGGAGCGCCTCTGCCTGGCCGCCCAGTCTAGGAGGAAGTGAGGAGCGCCCCTGCCCTGCCGCCCCATCTGGGAAATGGGGAGCGCCTCTGCCCGGCCGCCCCATCTGGGAGATGAGGAGTGCCTCTGCCCTGCCGCCCCATCTGGGAAGTGAGGAGCGCCTCTGCCCGGCCGCCCCGTCTGGGATGTGAGGAGCGCCTCTGCACGGCCGCCACCCCGTCTGGGAAGTGGGGAGCGCCTCTGCCCGGCCGCCCGGTCTAGGAAGTGAGGAGCATCTCTGCCGGACCGCCCATCGTCTGCGATGTGAGGAGCGCCTCTGCCCTGCTGCCCCATCTGGGAAATGGGGAGTGCCTCTGCCCAGCCGCCCCGTCTGGGAGATGAGGAGCGCCTCTGCCCTGCCACCCCATCTGGGAAATGGGGAGCGCCTCTGCCCGGCCGCCCCATCTGGGAGGTGAGGGGCGTCTCTGCCCAGCCGCCCCATCTGGGAGGTGAGGGGCGCCTCTGCCCAGCAGCCGCCCCGTCTGGGAAGTGGGGAGCGTCTCTGCCAGACCGCCCATCGTCTGCGATGTGAGGAGCGCCTCTGCCCTGCCGCCCCATCTGGGAAATGGGGAGTGCCTCTGCCCGGCCGCCCCATCTGGGAGGTGGGGAGCGCCTCTGCCCGGCCGCCCCGTCTGGGAAGTGGGGAGCGCCTCTGCCCGGCCGCCCCGTCTGGGAAGTGGGGAGCGCCTCTGCCCGGCCACCCATCGTCTGGGAAGTGAGGAGCACCTCTGCCTGGCCGCCCCGTCTGGGAAGTGAGGAGCATCTCTGCCCGGCTGCCCCATCTGGGAGGTGTACCCAACAGCTCCGAAGAGACAGCGACCATCGAGAACGGGCCATGATGACGATGGCAGTTTTGTCGAAAAGAAAAGGGGGAAACGTGGGGAAAAGAAAGAGAGATCAGATTTTTACTGTGTCTGTGTAGAAAGAAGTATACATAGGAGACTCCATTTTGTTCTGTACTAAGAAAAATTCTGCCTTGGGATGCTGTTAATCTTTAACCTTACCCCCAACCCCGTGCTCTCTGAAACATGTGCTGTGTCAACTCAGGGTTAAATGGATTAAGGGCGGTGCAAGATGTGCTTTGCTGTTAAACAAATGCTTGAAGGCAGCATGCTCGTTAAGAGTCATCACCATTCCCTAATCTCAAGTACCCAGGGACACAAACACTACGGAAGGCCGCAGGGACCTCTGCCTAGGAAAACCAGAGACCTTTGTTCACGTGTGTATCTGCTGACCTTCTCTCCACTATTATCCTGTGACCCTGCCACATCCCCCTCTCTGAGAAACACCCAAGAATGATCAATAAATAGTAAAAAAACAACAACAAAAAAAAAGGAAAAAAAAAAGCTGTAGGTAAATAAATTTGAAAAAGAAAGCAAAAAAAAAAAAAAAGAAAAGAAAACATCCATTGCCGGGCTCAGTGGCTCACACCTGTAATCCCAGCACTTTGGGAGGCAGAGGCGGGCGGATCACGAGGTCAGGAGATCGAGACCATCCTGGCTAACACGGTGAAACCCTGTGTCTACTAAAAATACAAAAAAAAAAAAAAATTAGTTGGGTGTGGTGGCATGCGCCTATAATCCCAGCTACTCGGGAGGCTGAGGCAGGAGAATGGCATGAACCCGGGAGGCGGAGCTTGCAGTGAGCCGAGATTGCACCACTGCACTCCAGCCTGGGTGACAGAGCGAGACTCTGTCTAAAAAAAAAAAAAAAATCTGGCCAGGCATGATGGTGGCTCACGCCTGTAATCCCAGCACTTTGGGAGGCCGAGGCGGGTGGATCACCTGAGGTCAGGAGTTCGAGACGAGCCTGGTCAACATGGCAAAACCCCATCTCTACTAAAAATACAAAAAAAAAAAAAAAAAAAAAATTGGGTGTGGTGGCATGCGCCTATAATCCCAGCTACTCGGGAACCTGAGGCAGGAGAATCACTTGAACCCAGGAGGCAGAGGTTGCAGTGAACCAAGATTGTGCCGCTGCTTTCCAGCTGGGCAACAGAGCCAGACTCCATCTTAAAAAGAAAAAGAAAAAAAAGAATGTGATTGACAGAATGAGTTATTTTGTGCTCATGACTCAGAATAATTAGGCAGTGTTTGGATTGGGGACCGAAAGGAGTGGTGATGACCAGAGGCTGAAAAGGAGAAGTCTGAAGGGAGCCGGTGACCAGCCCCTTCCAGCCCTGAGGAAGAACAAAGAGAAAGTCATTTAAGGCCTTTGTGTTTGGGGCGAGGGAGTCACGAGGGCACAGAGGAGGCCTTCCTGTTGTCCATCTTGGCAGAGTTGTTCAGGACCTTATAAAGGGTTCCCAGGGAGGTGCCCAGAACTCTGAGGAAATACAGGGGCCTCTGAAACCAGCGAGGTCACATTCCTCATTTTATGGATGAGACCAGAGAAGTTCAGAGAATCCCAGAGGTCACTCAGTCAATGCCGGGAAAAAGATTTGCCTCCCAGACAGAATTCTCCTTCCCTGCCCTTTGGCTTCTGGGGAATCTTGAAAAGAATTCTATTCCAGGGAATCTTGAAAAGAATTCTGTTCCCCGATCTGGGGCTTTATCAATACAGATATGGGGAGGGGGCGCTGGAGGGCCTCCCAGATGTGTGATACTCTGACTCTGCTCCTACTACTTAATTCAGAACAAGTGGCATATTTGGCTGAGTAGCTATTCCAGGGCTGGCCACTGTTCGCCACAAATGGATGCCACCCTCTCCTCCTGTGTCCTTCCCAGACATTGAAGGCCACAACAAGGAAATGTAGCATGGAGGAGGACGCATATGCAGGAATCCAGCAGAACAGGGTCGGTTCCCATATCCACCACCTCTGGTTACATGACCTGGGTCAGGTGACTTTCTTGGATCTCAGTTTCTTTATCCGTAAAATGAGGGTTATGTTTTATATTTATTTTGCCAATAAACATGAGTGCCTTCTAGGTGCTGTGCCTTGTTGAAAGGTTGCTTTGGAAGAATGCATATGGCACTACCACTCCATGGCGTGGCAGCAAAAAGCCCTCGCCATGAGGCGGCTGCCACTGTTATTATCACTGTCATTTTCTTTTTCTTTTTCTTTTTGAGATGGAATTTTGTTCTTGTCTCCCAGGCTGGAGCACGGTGGTGTGATCTCAGCTCACCACAACCTCTGCCTCCCAGGTACAAGTGATTCTCGCGCCTCAGCCTCTTGAGTAGCTGAGACTACACGCGCAGGCTACCACGCCTGGCTAATTTTGTATTTTTAGTAGAGACGGGGTTTCACCGCGTTGGCCAGGCTGGTCTCAAACTCCTGACCTAAAGTGATCCACCTGCCTTGGCCTCCCAAAGTGCTGGGATATCAGATGTGAGCCACCGTGCACGACCTAACCACTCTCATCATTAATATTATGTTCGTTGTCATTTTTATTTTCATTCTTATTGTTCTCCTTCCATCTCAAGAGAAGAAGAATGGGTTTGAATGGGTTCAGACAGGAAGGCCTTCTAGGCTGGGCTTGGTGGCTCATGCCTATAATCCCAGCACTTTGGGAGGCTGAGGTGGGCGGATCACCTGAGGTCAGGAGTTCAAGACCAGCCTGGCCAACACGGTGAAACCTCATCTCTACTAAAAATACAAAAATTAGCTGGGCATGGCGGCAGGTACCTGTAATTGCAGCTACTCGGGAGGCTGAGACAGGAGAATCGCTTGAACCCAGGAAGCGGAGGTTTCAGTGAGCTGATATTGTGCCACTGCACTGCAGCCCGGGCAACAAGAGCAAAACTCCGTCTTAAAAAAAAACAGAAGGCCTTCTAAAGAACTTATAGTCCCAGTGGGATAGTACACACGTACACACAGTGATGGGCACCATGAGGCACACACGAGAGGTACAGGGAGTGGAAGTCTGGGTCTCAAGGATGCAAGATAAAGGAGAGGCAGTATGCTGGGGGAATTTGGTAGACTGGAAGCAGGGGACAGCGGTCTAGACTTAGGACAAAATGAATGAGAGATATTTAGGGATAATGGGAAAAAAATTAATTCAATAAGTTTTTGGCAGCTGTTTTTCCTCCCCAGCCACTTGAAAAAGCCAAGAGAATCTGACAGTCGCAATGCTTCAGTCCAACAGAGTTTGTCAGAGTCATTAGGGAAACGGACATAGCAGAATTTTGGGGTGGGAGATGATGGTGCAGGGAAAGTTGGGTAAAACTTCACGTGATATTTATATGCTCCGCAGTTTTGGAAAGAAGAGGACAGATCTCTCCTTTGACAAGCATCAGGATAGATCAGCGAATAGAGTGGATAGTGGAAGATAAGTCTGGAAAAGTAATTTAGAGACACATTAAAGAGGCTTAAGGAATTGGGCTTTGATTCAGTGCTGTGAAATATGTTCATTCTAAAGATATTTACATGCAGATTTTTAATGTGATCAGCCTTAATTTGTCCTGTAAACTTGGATATTTAGTTCATGTTTTCTTAAAATGAATCACTCTGGTATCCACATATCAGCATATTATCTATAGATGCTACTGTATGTGGTTTCTCTTCTGTTGATGACAAGTGCCGCCCTGTCAGCTCAAAAGGAATTTTCTACTAATAAATCTTTTTCAGATGAGTAAGCACGCCAAGAGAGATTAATCTGGTCCTGAGTTAGTATTAAGTCATGAATTATTAAAGAGCTCCTGTAGAGGTTCCAACTCTTTCCACTAAGGTTTTGCCCAGACTGGCTCCAAAATGGCTAAAGCAACATCATCTCTCATTTCATGGAACATTTTTCTGATATTCTAACCTGGGTTTTCCTTACTTCATACCCCTTTTTTGTCAGCAGAGTTTCCTTTTAATTTTGGTACTTTCAGTTTATCTATGTTAATATCTTAGATTTGTGATCTTTCTTTTTTTTTTTTTCCAAGACGGAATCTTGCTCTGTTGCCCAGGCTGGAGTGCAGTGGCGTGATCTCAACTCACTGCAACCTCCCCTTCTGGATTCAAGCGATTCTCATGCTTCAGCCTCCTGTGTAGCTGGGACTACAGGCACATACCACCATGCCCAGCTGTCTTTTTTTCTTTGTATTTTTAGTAGAGATAGGGTTTCACCATGTTGGCCAGGATGGTCTCGATCTCATGACCTTGTGATCCACCTGCCTCAGCCTCCCAAAGTGCTAGGATTATAGGTGTGAGTCACCGCGCCCAGCCTGTGATCTTTTTAAGAACAAAATTTGTCTTGATTGCAAAGCAATTTCATATGTTTAAAAACCTGTATCACAAAATAAATATTTAACTTTAAAAAAAAACAAACCTTTAATGGCATTCATTGCCATATGACTGTATCAGCTTTCTTCCCACTTTCTATCACTTTTAATAACTCATCAGTACTTTTTAAAACAATAATCTTGTTTTATTCAGTGCAAAACTTTCAGAGTAATATTTAGGTAAATTGAAATTTTAGGTAATCAGATGAAACATTACCTAGTCTAGGTGATGAACTTGATATATGAAGAATCTGTATATACACACAAACACATATGTATATACATGTACACACGCAGATAGGTATTGTATATCATATAAACATTGTAATATGATTATAGCTATATTCATATGTAGTTGATACATCATTTAAGATTAATGTCCCTTAAATTATTTTAAAATAACATAATATAGACTAGGTATTGATAAAGTCTTTAAAATTGTTACTATAGAAGTTTTGTTTTTGTTTTTGTTTTTTTGAGACAGTCTCTCACTGTGTAACCCAAGCTGAAGTGCAGTGGTGCGATCTCAGGTCACTGCAACCTCAGCCTCCTGGGTTCAAGCAATTCTCTGGCCTCAGCCACCTGAGTAGCTGGGACTACAGGTGCGCCCCACCACACCTAGCTAATTTTTTTATTTTAATAGAGATAGGGTTTCACCATGTTGCCCAGTGCAGTCTCAAACTCCTGAGCTCAGGCGATCCGCCCACCTCGGCCTCTCAAAGTGCTGGGATTACAGGCATGAGCCACCGCACCCAGCCTAAATTGTTACTATAGAAGTATCTTTAAAAGAACACAAAATTTTAAACCATGAAGTTTTTAAAAAGATGTACCATACTACATTAAAATTTTGAACTGTTTTTTCAAAATATACATTAAGACAGTGAAAAGGCAAAGCGTAGACACGGAGAAGATATTTACAATCCATAGATCCCATAAAAGACCCTTATTCAAATTACATTAAAAATTTGAAAAAATGGGCCAGGCGCAGTGGCTCATGCCTGTAATCCCAGCATTTTGGGAGGCCAAGGCAGGTAGACCACCTGAAGTTAGGAGTTCAAGACCAGCCTGGCCAACATGGTGAAACCCCATCTCTACTAAAAATACAAAAATTAGCTGGGCGTGGTGGCGTGCACCTGTAATCCCAGCTACTCGGGAAACTGAGGCAGGAGAATCACTTGAACCTGGGAGGTGGAGGTTGCAGTGAGCAAATTGCGCCACTGCACTCCAGCCTGGGCAACAGAGTGAGACTCCATCTCAAAAAAATAAAAAGAAAACACCAATAAATAAATAAATAAAAATGCCTATAAATCAATAAGAAAGACATCCTATTTTAAAATGGGCAAAAGACTTGTTCAGGCACTTTACAACTTTACGAAAGGAATACAGCCAATGAATGTATGAAAAGAATCTTGATCTCGTTAGTCATCAGTGAAATGCAATTTAAAAAAAACAAATGAATACCGTCATATTTTCCAGAATAGCCAAAATTAAAGACTGACACTGCCCAGTGTGACAAAGATGTGGAGATTCTAGAACTTCCCTATGCTGGTGAAACAGCATGGGTAAAGCTGGACAGATGCTCATAGTGTAGCCCAGAGACTCCACTCCTAGGTGATATCTAATGACATGTGAGAGAATATTTAGTAATGGGATATTCTAGATCAAGGTTCAGCAAGCTATAGTCCACAGCTTTGTTTGTAGGGCTCACAAGCTAGAAATGCTTTCTACATTTTTAGTGGGTTGTTAAGAAAAAGAAGAAAAAGAATATGCAACAAAGGCCATTTGTGGCCCACAAAACCTAAAAACGTGGCAAAAAGCTTGCCAACTCTTTACCAAAAAAAGTGAACATACCAAATCTTTGCTGACCCTTGTTCTAGATCTAAAACTGGAGACACAAGCCAAATGTCCACCAACAATAGAATGGATAAGTAAATTGTGGTATGTTTAGACAACAGAATGTGTTTAGACAACGGAATACCCTACAGAATGGGGATGAACAGGCTATTGGCATGCAATACCGTCGTTGAATCTCATAAACAAATGCTAAGAACAGGAGCCAGACAAAAAGTATGTGTTGTGTGTATTCATTGATGTAAAATTAAAAAGCAGATGAAAGTAATCTGTAATGTTAAAAGCTGGGATAATGGTTACCCTTGGGTGAAGGATGGTTAGTAGCACAAACGGTGTTTTTGAGGTTCTGGTTAATATTCTGCTTCTTGATCTAGGTTTTGGTTATGGGTATATGAAATTTCATTGAACTGTATATTTATGATTTGTGCACATTTCTATAAGTTGTTATACTTTAATTAAAAGTTTGTTTTAAAAGTCGTGCCTATACTTGGAAAAAAGCATCTGCACCAACAATGAAACTATACCAATCACAAAATGATATTCCTCCATCATCAGGAAATCATCTAATAGCCTTCTCACTATTCCCTTATCCACCAGAGCTACATCTTATTGGGAACACACATTTACATTGCCCCTCATCTAATCTGGTCATTTCAAAAACTGGCAGTTTTTTCGTAGCCTGACACTAATGGCTTCAGCACGTAACTAGCTTATGCGGAGATTGCTATTAGGATGTGCTAGGCTCTGTGCTTTGAGTGTATTGGACGCTAGGCTTCTCAAAACCATGAAGGTGGGTGTAAATACAATGAGTTTATGCCTCTGGATGTGCTTACGATTCTTTTTGTCCCATATCAAACTATGTTTTCTCTGTTTTCTCAAGGGGGTGTACACCGCCTTGAGTCAGTTGAAGAATATAACGAGCTGATGGTGCGGAATGGGGACCCCCGGATCCGGATGTTGGAGGTCTCCCGAGATGGCCGGAAACACTCCCTCCCGCAGCTGCTGGACTCTTCCAGTGCCTCACAGGTCCGACCAGGGCTGTGGATCTTTTCAAAGACCATAAGGGCTTACATGTTAAGAAGAACTGCCCATCCATACAGGCCAGGAGTGTCTGGGGCTAGAGAAGTGGGATAGAGAGAGACAGCAGACAAAGTGAGGTCTACCCAGAGAGGCTACAAAGAAGTCAGCCTAATACTTGAAAATAGTGGGGGGAAAATCCCTTATTGGATCTCAAAATCTTCATCTCCTTCCTACTGTGTGTTTTGGAAACTAGAGGTGCTTTCAACTGCCAGGAGACGATGGCGTCTCATAGTCTGTGGTGAACCAGCATTGCTTGATTAATAGGAGCAGCCTGTGTCAGTGTAACAACTGTGTGGGTGGGTG
The DNA here is from genome assembly GCF_029281585.2 of Gorilla gorilla gorilla. NCBI lineage: Eukaryota > Metazoa > Chordata > Mammalia > Primates > Hominidae > Gorilla > Gorilla gorilla. The sequence goes on from NC_073243.2 coordinate 77,657,110, forward strand.
TGGGCACATGTATGAGAGAGGGAGTGTGCGTGTGTGCCTGTACATGCATCCATGGCTCACCTGGAGTCCTACCTGTTACACAGTAATGACTCAAGCAGCCAAGGTCATGGGGGGCTGTAGAGGGGGGCTGCACTAGCTGCTCAAGTTAATGTTACAGAACCTGCTCCCGTCTGAGATCTGGACTCCACAGCCCTGCATGAGGGCCGCTCCTCCATCTCAGCATCCTCAACCTGGTAGAAACTGGGCAGGTGGTCTCCTAACCAAGGCTAAGGCAGGCTCAGTCCCTGAGAAACCTGTGGGGTATTCTTTGAGTCCTGGCACCACTAACCAAGGGGCTCAAGAGGAACCATTAGCAGCTTGTCCCCAGCCCTATGATGAAGCAGAGATAGAGGACGGGTGTGGCAGCAACGACATCCACACGTGCTTGGAAAGCTATAGAGGGTAGAGTTCTAAAGGACCTGGGTCAGGGCATCTGAGGCAGGCCCTTACTTTTGGTGTGTTATGACCCATTTACAGATGGAGCAACTGAATCTCAAAGGGGTTAAGTATTTTGCCCAAGGTGATATGCCAGAACCTCTGTAAAGCTTTAAAGGTGCTCGAATCAGTCAATTATGTGTCAGGATAAAGTATTTCTGTTGCTTCCGATGCCCTTTATCTGACCAGGAGAATAACAAGTGCCCATGTTTCAGGGACAGTTGCTCATCAGCCCATTTTGGGTTGAATTCACCCAAAGGCAACTTGAGGGGCATTGGGGCATTGAGCAAAAGCAGAGAAAAAACTGGCATGGGACCAGTCAAACTTGTCCAGGCCCAGGACTGCGACCTGCTCAGAATGGTCCTGTTGGACCCACAGAGTCAGGGGAGATCAGAACATTGGAAGATGGCCTGTCAGTCGTTCTATTTTTTATTTTTTGAGACTGAGTCTCACTCTGTTGCCCAGGCTGGAGTTCAGTGGTGCGACCTTGGCTCACTGCAACCTCCGCTTCCCGGGATCAAGCAGTTCTGCCTCAGCCTCCCAAGTACCTGGGATTACAGGTGTGTGCCACCACACCCAGCTCATTTTTGTATTTTTAGTAGAAACGGGGTTTCATCATGTTGGCCAGGCTGGTCTCAAACTCCTGACCTCAAGTGATCCACCTGCCTCGGCCTCCCAAAGTGCTGGGATTACAGGCGTGAGCCACCGTGCCTGGACTTGTCAGGCTGTGTGAAAGATGAGAGAGGGTTTACTGCCATCATGGCCACAGATCGAGCGTTGAGGTAATTTCTTAACTGACCTGCTGAGGAAACCCGACAGCATTTGTAGCCCAGAAACATCCATTTCTAACCACACTTCAGGGATCGGGAAGCCCAGGCCAGGGTAGAAAGTTTGAAAGGAGAGTTTTTCCCTCTCTTTTCAAGAAAACTGTCCTTTCTCTTGTCTCCTCTTTTTATTTTCTGCCCTTTTTCTCCCAGGATTCATCTTTCTTTTTTCTTTGTCTCTCTCCCTCCACTATAAAGTATTATCTAGAACCAGCCTCATGCCTGTAATCCCAGCACTTTGGGAGGCCAAGGTGGGAGAATTGCCTGAGCCCAAGTTCAAGACCAGCCTGGGCAACATGGCAAGACCTTATCTTTACGAAAAAAATTTTTTAATTAGCTGGGTATGGTCGTGCATACCTGTGTTCCCAGTTACTTGGGAGGCTGAGGCGGGAGGATTGCTTGAGCCCAGGAGGTCAAGACTGCAGTGAGCTGTGATCACGCCACTGCATTCCAGCCTAGGTGATAGAGTGAGAGACCCTGTCTTAAATAAACAAATAAAATAAGTAAATAAGTATTATCTAGATTCGATCTCTCCAGTAAAACTTTCAGCAATGATGGAGATGTTTTTTATTTGTATTGTCCAATATGGTAGCCGTATATGTCTACTGAGCACATGAAAAGTGGCTAGTGGGGGGTGTATTTTTAATTTTAATTAATTTTAATTTAAATATAGATACCTACAGGTGGCAAGTGGCTACCATGTTAGACAGCACAGGTCTAGAAAGTCCAAGGAGATCCTGGAAACTCTCTGAGAGATTGGTGAAGCCTACAGGCCTTTGGTTCCTTCTGGTTCCCAAGAGAGAGATGGAGTGAAGTACTGCTGAAGATTGGTGACCAGAGAAAAAGTTCCCTTAGGAGTTCACACACAAACCTCTGTATTCAACGACTGAAAAACCCAGGCTATGTTTGGCCATCACTGCAATGGTTTCATTAAAAGGGCGGTAACCTTGCCAAGCCCACATCATTTTTTTTAATGATTGAAAGTCTGGGAGGCCAACATTGTTGGCAGATATTTTGTAAAACTTCAAAAAAGAAATATAATTGTTCTAAGCTGCCAAAAATACAAAAATATCACTGGGGACATCTAATTTTTGTGTTTGAATGTAGTATACACAGAGATTCAGGATAAAACTGTTTTGCGATGTCTCTTTTCTCATATTAAACATAAAGTGATTTTTTTGGCTTAGGTAGAATATCTGCATCAGTGAAGAAGTTTATTATTCTAAGAAGAATAGCAAGGAGCAAGATTATAGAAGTGCTTTGGTGATAGAGTCACTTGATCTCTTTATGTTCTAAGGAGCGCAGCCTGCTTACACGCGTGTATATTATGGGTGATGGACACAAAAAAGGGGTGAGATTGGAGCTGCTGCGTGTCAGGAAGGGAAAGTGTGGCTCATTATGGGAAAATACTTTATTTTCCAAATGTGAGAGATGAGAACTGAAGCTGCTGCCGTCTCTCAGCGGGATGTTTTATGTGGAATAACAGTTGTCTGGGTTTGTGGTTTGGGTTTTATAAGAAACAAGGGCTTGCTGAGTTTTTGATCAAGTGAATTAAGCTTAAAATGGCAAGATACTTTCTAACCATGATGGTGAACTTGGGATGGAGGCAGGGGTGACTACCAAGGGAAAGCCCGACCACAGGTGGTCATCCTGTATCACTAAGGCCTCTTGTTTCTGCTTCCTGACTCCATTCCAGATGTAGAATCTGTGGAATGAGGTCAAGGAAAGAGCAACACAAGGTGCTTAAGATCCCCAAGCAGTTCTTTATGTGGGGGAAGAAGTCATGGCCATCTATTGTAGTAGGGGCTATTCTTCCAATAGTTTTTTTGAGATGGGAGTCTCACTCTGTTGCCCAGGCTGGAGTGCAGTGGCACAGCCTCTGCTCACTGCAACCTCCACCTCCCAGGTTCAAGCGATTGTCCTGCCTCAGCCTCCTGAGTAGCTGGGACTGCAGGCATCCACCACCACACCCAGCTAATTTTTGTATTTTTATTAGAGCCGGGGTTTCACCATGTTGGCTAGGCTGGTCTCAAACTCCTGACCTCAGGTGACCCGCCTGCCTTGGCCTCCCAAAGTGCTGGGATTACAGGCGTGAGCCACGGTGCCCAGCACCTGCGATAGTATTTATAGGAAACTTTTTTAAGTCACTGAACCAGAGAGAAATGTCTAGTACTGAAGACATCTAAGATTTTCAAAGTCTGAGTGTATTTTTCTGCCAGATACCACAATAGAACAAATGAGAGTAATCTCTGACCTTGCCGTGTGCTGACTTTTAGGAATACCATGTTGTGAAGAAGTCTACCCGCTCCTTAAGCACGACTCAGGTGGAATCTCCTTGGAGGCTCATTCGGCCATCCGTCATCTCCATCATTGGGTTGTACAAAGAAAAAGGCAAGGTGAGCTCTTTTCTGCAGACTGTTCTGCCTTCTGGGTGAATCTTAGCACGCATTTTTTGTTTTATTTTATTTGTTTTTGTGTTTTTGTTTTTAGAAACAGGTTCTTGCTCTGTTGCCCAGGCCGGAGTGCAGTGGTGCAATCATGGCTCACTGCAGTCTTAAACTCCTGGGCTCAAGCAGTGCTCCCACCTCGACTTCCCAAAGCACTGAGATTATAGGCATGAGCCATTGCACCCAGCCACACATGTTCTTTAAATGGTTACTTTTTATTTGTCTTTACATGAAATGAAAAGTAACAGGTATAAACAAGGACCGCTAAAGTGGCCTCTGTATGGATTCAAGTGGATTCCCTGGCATTCTGTGCTATAGGTCTCAGTGTGAGATGGCCATGCCCTCTTTGCTCCTACGATGTAAGGAGTCCCAGCACTTGGCTGCTAAGGCCAGAACCAAGGGTGCAATGAATGACCCTCAACTTTTATCTCCAGTGAAAGAAAAGCAGAGCCTGCAGCTTCAGGGAGTACCCTTGGTTATCCTTTTGAATGAATTTCATGGCGTTGCCATTATCATAAAGGAAATGATATGAATAACTTGACATTACACAAAAATCAAAATATTCATTTTGATATTGTACAAAATGGAAAGACTAAAACAAAAGAAAACAAATGTGGCACCTGCATATAGTGGGAAATGACTCTTAAGAGCTATTTAGTGGATCCATATGAAATTGCCATTTGTGGAGGTCAAAGATTGTCAAATATTGGCAATTTGGTATGTTTCTGCCTAAAACTTTTTCCCTTAATGTAATGCGTGGCTAGTGCAACATAAATAGATCTGAGGAGGGGAATAAGGAAGAGAACATAAACTTGAGTTTGCAGCTAGTTGCTTAGTTTAACTCCAGGCCTGGTTAGGGAGGGCACTTCAGTTAAATACTACAATGGGACAGATGCCTTCAGTTAAATACTACAATGGGAAAGATGCCCTCAGTTAAATACTACACTGTCAACCTGGACTCTCATCTGCTTCGGATCTAGGGTCTTGGCTTTAGTATTGCTGGAGGTCGAGACTGCATTCGTGGACAGATGGGGATTTTTGTCAAGACCATCTTCCCAAATGGATCAGCTGCAGAGGACGGAAGACTTAAAGAAGGTAGGGGAAAGCCTCTTGTATCCTCAGTGACAGTGACTTTGATACCATGAGAATCTGCCTCTTCACAAGATGTGAGTGAATGCCACAGTACCTAGTAGACCTGGGTGGAATCTGCCTGGCATAGTCAGTGTAACCTGAGCTTCACTTTCCCTAGTTGTAAACTTGGAATATTAACACCTGCCTTGAAGAGTGGTTGTCAGGATTACACGAGATGATATGTGGAAAGTGGCTTAATATTTCTGTTGGGGTCTTTAGTGTCTATCTTGTCAACTTGGTCTGATCTTGTTCCTTTCCTTGAAAATTTTGAGAGTTTGGGGTCCATTCTTACCTTAGGGCTGGTGTGGAAGCAGAGTGCCTGGTCATTAGTGGATATTTAATATCTTGCTACAGAAATCAACTACCACATAGTCTGGTTCCTAAATGAACATCTTTTTTTTTTTTTTTTTTAATGAGACAGGGTCTCAATCTATCACCCAGGCTGGAGTGCAGTGGCATGATCATGGCTCACTGCAGCCTCAACCCCCTGGGCTCAGGTGATCCTCCCACCTCAGCTTCGCGAGTAGCTGGGACTATAGGTGCACACCGTCATGGCTGGCTAATTTTTGTATACTTTTGTAGAGACGAGGTTCCACCATGTTGCCCAGGCTGGTCTCAAACACCTGGGTTCAAGTGATCCACCCACCTTAACCTCACAAAGTGCTAGGATTACAGGCATGAGCCACTGTGTCTGGCCCTAAATGAACATCTTTTAATTCTCAATAGCACCTGCCATTTTGCCATATGCGAATATACTAGACAAGTGCTTCTGAATGCAAATTAAAGTAATATTGAGGTGCCAAGTTCTACCTTGCAAATAATTTTTTTAATGTTTAAATATATCATTTTATAGTGCTTTAAACACTTAAAAAGCAATTCCACATATTCAATTATTTCACTAACTGCCTTGCAAACCTGTCAAATTGGCATTTTGGAGTGACCATCTTAGAAACAGAAAAGTAACACTCAGAAATGTTAAGTGACTAGAAACTTGTCCCATCCTTAGTAAAGAGCAGAAGTGAAATTTAAACCCAGCTTTGTGATTCCAAGTTCAATTCACTTTCCCACCTTACTTGAGAAAATAAAATATAAATAGGCCAAAGTTTCCTTTCTGTACAGACACAATAGCTGCTTTTGATAGAATATCTAGAATAGATATACATATCTTTATATTTTCTGTGAAATATTTATCTGGATTAAGATTATATACTTTTTATAAAGAAGAATTGCCCAGAAGTTCTGAACACACACACAGGTATATACATATATATATTTATTTTATTGTACTTTAAGAGGCAGGGTCTTGCTCTGTCATCCAGGCTGGAGTGCGGTGGTGTGATCATAGTTCACTGCAGCCTCAAACTCCTGGGCACAAGGGATCCTCCTGCCTAAGCTTCCCAAGTAGCCAGGACCACAGGTGTGCACCACCGTGCCCAGCTAAATTTTTTTTTAAGAGATGGAGTCTCACTATGTTACCCAGGCTGATCTCGAACTCCTGGCCTCAAGTGAATGTCCCACCTCTGCCTCCCAAAGTGCTAGGATTACAGGCCTAAGCTACAGCACCTAGCCTGCACATATTTTAAATAGCATTCACCAGAGCATGAATCCCGATTTTTTCCTCTCACTTATTAATACACTTCCTTCATGAAATAATTAAAGTAGAATATTTTTAGTTATCTTCAAAAATGCTGTGACTGTTCAGTTCAATTGACCTAAACTTCAGGTGCTTTTGTGTTATATGGGTTCTTTTTTTGGAACTGATAAGAATGAATTGGAATCTCCTATTTTTTAGGCAGAGCAACCATCGAACCCTGTATGCTAACAATAAGACATGACCAGGCTTAATTCTCCCACGGCAGAATATTTATTTCTGTCTCTTAGAGGAAGGGTTAACTCCCAGGTGGTGTTTGTGTTGAGTTTTAGAACAATATAAAATTCTAGCAGAGCATTTTTATAATGGATGTGCCATGTGTTCACTTAATTGAAACTCATCCTGCAAGGCTGGTAAAATGGAGCAAAACGGGGAAAAAAAAATCAATAGTTAAGAAAGGTTAATAGCACTTGATTCTCCCAAATACTGTTTTTTCATATGTGTTCATTTACAAGAAACGTAAGTCATTGGAATGGATTTCAACCTGTTGAGTGATACTTCTTTAAAAAACTTTGCATACATTTTAAGAGTGCGAGTAATCATTTTAATATTTGCTCCTTTTCCCCTACGGAAACAACCTAAAAACATCCACCTCCTCACCTAATTGAGTAATTGGTTATGCCAGATTTTTAAACAGAGATTACTTCACTTATTTTATAGCTTCTGTAATTTCATTAAGGGGAAGCCACATAACAAATGCATGGGGCACAGCTACATTTTTGTAACTCATCTACAGGATTCCTTGAATTGCGCACACAGTGTGCTCCTGGGATTGGCTGTCTGTGAGAGGTGACAATGTGTGTTCTTATGCTGCTTTGCACTTTCTTATAGGCGTACAGAGTCCCTCTTCTCTACAGCAATGCTGTGCAAAGTTCATCTGTTCTTCTCTCTGGGGCATCTTTGTAGTGTTTTTGATGAACTGTTATTCCAAAAAAGCAGGCCATGTCACAAGAGTGCAAACCAGAAACGAGCTCTGATAAGTCAACAGGATGTCCCAGTTCTTTTATATTCCTAGCAGACGCCATCAACAGCTTGAAAAATGACCTGACTGTGCTGCCTTAGAGTTAAAAATAATAGGAGAGCTGGGGCAGGGGGCCATGTGCGAGCATATTCCTGCACATGCCTGGCAAATTAACATGACCCTGCAGTCATCTCTGAGATAGAAGCTTATAGTAAACTTGCCAGCTTACTGACAGAGAACCTGGAACTGCATCAGTAAGATTATTTTTGGGCCGGGAGCAGTAGCTCACACCTGTAATCCCCGCACTTTGGGAAGCCGAGGCGGGCAGATCACTCAAGGCCAGGAGTTCAAGACCAGCCTGGCCAACATGGTGAAACCCTGTCTCTACTAAAGATACAAAAAAAAAAAAATTAGCCATATATGGTGGCGTGCACCTGTATTCCCAGCTATTCAGGAGGCTGAGGCATGAGAATAGTTTGAACCTGGGAGGCAGAGGTTGTAGTGAGCTGAGGTCACGCCACCGCACTCTAGCCTGGGTGACTGAGCCAGAGCAATACTCTGTTTCAAAAAAAATTTTTTTTTTAGTAAAAAAAAGACTATTTCTGGGCTGCCGTTGCTCAGTAATATTTTAGCAAGTTTTTGTTATCATTAAAGCCATTTTCCATACACCATGCTGATTCTCTGTGCTTGGGGAACTTGTCTTTCTACAAATATAGGAGTGACTTCTCAAATGTTATATGTGTTCATGCCTCATTGCCAGTGGGTTTAAGTTTTTAAACAATGACTATGAGGAACGCCTTTGAACTAGATTTCTGCAGTTTGATTTCGAAACATAGGACATCTGTTGTCAAACTTGGCAATGGCTAAAAAAATAAGATTTTCATGCTTCCCATAGTTATTTTAATTGAAGATTGAAATACAGAATTACTGCAAAAGAATATGTGTTGTCATTAATTGTCCCATTTTGTGACATTCCTGGGAGCTAAGCTAAACAATAAAAGTTATTTTATATGGTAGTAAATCAGGGACCATATGGTATCCCATAATAAGTCTGACTGAGCAGTTAAATTCCAGGAAATTAAAGGTTAATGTGAATGTAATTCTCACATTTGATCACTAGGGGATGAAATCCTAGATGTAAATGGAATACCAATAAAGGGCTTGACGTTTCAAGAAGCCATTCATACCTTTAAGGTAACAACATTCTTATTGATCTCCTTTATCCTATTTTCCTTCCTTTATTTCCTTCTGGCTTGGGTTTGGTGAGATTTTTTTTTTTTTTTAACCCTTTGATATAAGGACATTCCAAATGTTTCAGCCCACCTTTCCTCACTGTTTTCTCAGCAAATCCGGAGTGGATTATTTGTCTTAACGGTACGCACAAAGTTGGTGAGCCCCAGCCTCACACCCTGCTCGACACCCACACACATGAGCAGATCCGCCTCCCCGAACTTCAATACCAGCGGGGGAGCCTCGGCGGGAGGTTCCGATGAAGGCAGTTCTTCATCCCTGGGTCGGAAGACCCCTGGGCCCAAGGACAGGATCGTCATGGAAGTAACACTCAACAAAGGTGATAGCAGCTATTCCTTACCTTTGTCTCATTTCTTGAATAACATTTTGGAATCTGTTGTTAGCTTAATTCTTCCCTGTTGTTCTATGAATTATTCCTTTGGTACAATCTTCTATCAACAACAGGTGGTCTCTACATGGGACAGTGAGGTCAGGTAGAGAGATGTTAGTCACTTTAGTCAAAGTGAAGGGAAGTTACCAGTAGCATGGAGCTCTCTAAGCTCTCTCACTGTGTGTCAGAGGCTTGTGTTTAAAAAAAAAAAAAAAAAAAAAAGTCACTGGCCAGGCACAGTGGCTCATGTCTGTAATCCTAGCACTTTGGGAAGCCGAGGCAGGTAGATCACCTGAGGTCAGGAGTTTGAGACCAGCCTCCCCAACATGGCGAAACCCTGTTTCTACTAAAAATAAAAAAAAATTAGCTGGGCGTGGTGGCAAGCGCTTGTAATCCCAGCTACTCGGGAGGCTGAGGCAAGAGAATTGCTCGAACCCGGGAGGCAGAGGTTGCAGTGACCCGAGATCGTGCCACTGCACTCTAGCCTGGGCAACAAGAGCAAAACTCCGTCTCAAAAAAAAAAAAATCACCGATGAGCTTAAGTCTAGGGCTAATATAAAATTTGAAAGAACAAAAGATTATAGTTAAGTGTACAGTTAACACTAGTAACTAGAATTCATGCATGATCACCAAATCTTACTGCTTTTCATCCCTGTTTCTTTTTCCTCCCCATCTACTCTAGAAAAATGATGGAAGATTAAACAACCAAGAGAGTATTTGTTAAAAAGAAAAGCAAAAGAAAGCTTGAGTTTGTGTACCTAGAATAAAAACGTTACTTATAGCCTGCCTGTTTCTAAAAACAGATATGAGGAGGTTAGTTAGACTAAGCAGAGAGTTGACCGTTGGATAATTCAGTCCGTAACTAGCTCCCAGGTTAGCCATGGGCTCATTCTATTAACAGCAGTGGCAGTGTTGACAAGGAAAAGCTGGATTTACATTCTGAGTCTGGACCAGAAATAAATGGTTATTGGTCTGAATAGATATTAATTCTGTTTCAAATCAGTTACACATTTTTTCTAGTGATTGTGTAATTATTGTTTTTATTTTCTTTGAATGGTGCCTCTCACAGAGCCAAGAGTTGGATTAGGCATTGGTGCCTGCTGCTTGGCTCTGGAAAACAGTCCTCCTGGCATCTACATTCACAGCCTTGCTCCAGGATCAGTGGCCAAGATGGAGAGCAACCTGAGGTTTGTTGTTTGCCTGATAGTGTAAGGTTCTGGAGTGTTCATAAATATGAAATATACATGTGTGATATTTGTTTTATTACTTTCCTTTGAGGGATGTTGAAGCTCTGAATTCTTTCCAAGAACGTAGCCAAGACTACAATTAATAGCATCTCCAAAAATGTAAATGTTAATATAAATGAAATTTGGTTGAATTTGAGAACTCTAGATCTTGGCTTCCCTACTTATTTTGTTCTATTTGGTCTCAGAAGTCCAGTTTCAGAAACTTGACAAGATACAACTCTATACAGATATCTATGATTAGCTCAATATTTTCTTTCATTTTATATTCACATATGTAAAATTCATATGAAATACTGGAACTGCTGAAATGGTTCAGAATCACTTGATGCCAAACAGTCCTGAAATTGTGCCCTTGAATAGGAGGCATTTCTTATTAAGTATTCTCTCAAACTTTTCCTGTCATTTTCATTCCTTGTTGAATGGCCATGTCTAGGTGTCTACTTTCTGAAGTCACTGAGTGTCTGATTTCTTAATCCAGATAGTTGAGTTGTAACATGGGTGTTCTGTTTACACAAGAAATATCTAGGTGTTCTATTATATAGAAATTGCAGTGAGTCAGTGCCCACCTAAACGTCACAAGAATGTACGTGTATTGCACAAAGCACCCTGTGCTAACAGTTTCATCTTTCCGCCCTGTAAACTTCCAAGTCCTTTAGTGGTTAAGGGATTGTCAAAATGGCATTCATTGAGGTTGCCATTTTGGGGCCCTGTTAATAGCTTATATTGTGTTTTTAGTTAATCATTAGAGTAAATTTCCATATGAAAAAAAATTTAGCAAATCATCCAAAGTACATTAAAGAAAATATACTTTTAGAACCCAAGGAAAAAAATCCTTTAATGACATCCCAAGATGATGTTTCTTTCTTGAATGATTCCATATGTCTGGAGCCTGCCAAATGAACATTCTTCAAATCCCATATAAAGAGTCTTTGTTCTCTCCTACTGACTTCTCTCCCTGTAATTTCCAGTCAAAATGGGCAACTTGTCCCCAATTTCTCATTTGTTCAAATTTGAAACGTTTTTACAAATTCTTGGGTAACCTTTGAGCCTCAGCTATTTCCTCCTTAAGTTATATTATAATAATCATTTCAGGATGGTAGGAAGAGAGAACTGCTGGTGGTTGAGGGGTTCTGTCATGTGATGGTTGACAGTCAGACGGACCCAAGTTAGTTCAACAGTGTGTGACATCTGGGTGACCCCTCTGAACCTGTGTTCCTATCTGCACAATGGGAATAATTTTACTTACTCAAAGCTTTGTTATACAGCATGCTTTGTATAGTGCCTGGCATATAGTATATGCTCAAAATATGGTAGATTTCATCATTGTCCTTATTATCAATTTTATTTGACTTTGCTATTTCTGAAAATGCCAATAAATATGCATAATGACCTTTGCCCACTTAAAATCGAATGTGTTTTTATGAATGTGTTGCATTTTTACATGTATGCCAACGGGAAAAGATATCATGTGCTTCTTTAAAGTATTCAGAAAAGATTTCATATTATAAACCTCTCCTAGCAAGAAGGCTATTTTAGCTTTAAGAAGCTGGCTGCTAACACAGAGTGTGGATTCTGTTGCCCTCCCTAGCCGCGGGGATCAAATCCTGGAAGTGAACTCTGTCAACGTCCGCCATGCTGCTTTAAGCAAAGTCCACGCCATCTTGAGCAAATGTCCTCCAGGACCCGTTCGCCTTGTCATCGGCCGGCACCCTAATCCAAAGGTGAGGTGGTCCACCCTCTTCTGAACGTGGGAAGATGATAACACCTTCCTAGGATATCGTATACCCTTTGGTGAGATGGTTTTCCCAGCTGGGGATAGGCAGGCAACCTACGGGTGGTTCATGTGGGAAATGAATCTCTAACCTGGACTTTGTCTTCACAGTCTTAGAAAATCTTACTAGAACATTTTGACAATGTTATCTGGTAAATTTGAAACTTCTCTGGTGGGAGGTAAGAATGCTGTGTTCTGAGTACTGGCTTTTTGAGCTCTGGTGAGATACTTAACCTCTTTGGGTTTTTGCAACAACAGAATCTGCAAGCCTTGGACTGGACGATCTCTATGACCCTGTCAGTTTCAAGATAAGAAGGCTTTTCTTACCACATCTTTTGTTTGGCCATATGTTGGGAATTCTCTCATCTTTAAGTTTAATGTTGAATAATTAATTTATTTTTAAAACAGTTTCAGTGAATTTTAAACTTTGTTCAATTAAGAAATGAGGTCCAGGCTTGATGACTCACACTGGTAATCCTAGCACTTTAGGAGGCCGAAGCAGGAGGATCACTTGAGCTCAGAAGTTTGAAACCAGCCTGGGCAACATAGTGAGACTTCATCTTTATTTTTTTAAAATAAGAAATAAAAAGAAATGAGAAAGTGTCAAGATAAGTATAAAAATAAATTGTTCATAATAGTTGGAAAGAAAACTATTTAGAATTTAACTTAAACTTGGGTAATATACTTAATTAATTTAAACTGTTTCTGTGTTTCCATAGAATTTCTAGAGTAGAAAGTTTTTCAGTTTACCTAAAAATTTTTTTTTTAAATAGAGATGGTCTTGCTGTGTTGCCCAGGCTGTTCTCAAACTCCTGGGCTCAAGCAATCAATCCACTTCAGGCTTGGATTAAAGGTGTGAGCCACCATGCCCCACGTTAGATACTTTTAAAGGACAAATAAATGTCTTCAGATTTGTGGAGGAATGTTTGCTTCTTAATGTTCATTTAACTGTTGAGTCAGAAAAATACCTGTTTATCTTATCAAATGATTATCTTGAAATTTAAATAAATGAAAATAAGATGAAATCTGGCTTTGCAGACCAAATGCTTGTTTGCAAATGTTAGTTTGTAGATTTTGCTTCCATCAAAGTTGGGGAAAAAATAAAGCCCAGCATTTCAAATAAACTATAATGGAAAAGTTATTTGTTAAGTTTATGCAAAATTATGAAGGATACTATTTTTCTGATAGATCAAGTCCTCAAGACTAAATTTTTTTTTTTTTTTTTGAGACAGGGTCTCCCTCTGTCACCCAGGCTGGAGTGCAATGGCACAATCATGGTTCACTGCAACCTCGACTTCCCGGGTTCCAGCGATCCTCCCACCTCAGCCTCCAGAGTAGCTGGGACCATGGGTGCGTGCCAATACACCTGGCTAATTTTTACATTTTTGGTAGAGATGGGGTTTCACCATGTTGCCCAGGCTGGTCTTGAACTCCTGAGCTCAAGGCATCCACACACCTTGGCCTCCCAAAGTGCTGGAATTATAGGCACGAGCCACCGTGCCCAGCCAAGACTAAATTTTTAAATTCATGCCAGGATCCTTTTCATTAACTACTCACACAATTGTTCTGTAATCTACCTAAGCAGCATAAATATGTATTGAAATTCTCCTGACCATGACATTTAACGTGCATTCACATTTTCCAGTACTGGTTTTGCTTGTTCCTCTAACGACACATTCTGAAAGTGGGAGTTCTTTCTTTGGTTTATCTAATACAGATGGCCCCACGGGAGACCAGAGGAACCACATGGGGCCTTGAGCCAACGGACATAGTATATCACTGCAGCTCCTTACATTTTGTCATTGTAAAGATACCCATATAGTCTTCTGTTGAGAATGAAATATTATTATTATTATTATTATTATTATTATTATTATTATTATTATTTGAGACGGAGTCTAGCTCTATAGCCCAGGCTGGGGTGCAATTTCGTGATCTCGGCTCACTGCAACCTCTGCCTCCTGGGTTCAAGTGATTCTCCCACCTCAGCCTTATGAGTAGGTGGGATTACAGGCGTGCGCCACCATGCCCAGCTAATTTTTGCATTTTTAGTAGAGACGGGGTTTCACCATGTTGGCCAGGCTGGTCTCAAACTCCTGACCTCAAGTGATCCTCCCACTAGATGATGGGATTATAGATGTGAGCCACCACGCCCGGTCTGAGAATGAATTATTAAATGACTCTTTCTTACTTACAAGTTTTACTTGGAAGGAAAGAGAGAAGATCCTTCAAGTCTAATGTTAGCTGCTTAGCCTGGGTACCACCAGCCCATGTGAACCTGGTATTGAACAGGAGGCAGAGGCACCAAGGAGGCCCTGGGGGTGAATTGGGATGGGTGTGGAGATTGTGAAGCAGGCAGGCAGGCTGCCAGGCATCAACAGACGGACTATCCTTCCCTGTCTCCCTCCAGCCAGGGCGATTCAGATCATCTATTCTCATCCCATATCAAATTCATTACCTAAACATTTATCGAGCTTCTACTGGGTGCCAGGCAGTGCCAACATACCAGGGATACACAATTAATTAGAATGTGTCTCAAGAAACTTGCAGCCTACTCTGAACCTGAAGTTCACGGGACCTTTACCAGGACATTACGAACTACACAAATGTGGGAATATATTTGCAATTGTGGACAGAATCAATAGCTTCTATCAAATTCTCAGTCATTCATGACCCCAAGAATGTTAAGCATTTTGTTAGAGTGTGAGGATGTTACTGTTGTTAGACTGATGAAAGACAAGACCCAATTTAAAGAGTGGCTCCTCCTCTGTCTAAGCCAACCTTGACCTGAGCAGAGTACTTCTGTAATTAAGGCCTAAGAGCCCACTAATTTTTTTTCTCAGCATCAGCATCACACTCTTGACCCATACAGAAGTTGCAGATAATCATGGTCCCTACATTGTTGGACTTGGCTGTTATTTGGTTATATCTCTTCTATACTTGTACAGTTGCCTTTAACTTTTTGAAGCTAACCATAGGACACTTCAGCAAGTTCAACTCAACCCAATTTTTTTTTGTTTGTTTTTGGACGCACACAGGAAAAGAAGGAACCAATTCAATTCACTTTTTTTTTTTTTCTTTTTTGAGACAAAGTCTCTCTCAGTTGCCCAGGCTGGAGTGCAGTGGTGCAATCTCAGCTCACAGCAACCTCTGCCTCCCAGGTTCAAGTGATTCTCCTGCCTCAGCCTCCCGAGTAGCTGGGATTATAGGCGGGCGCTGCCACGCTCGACTAATCTTTTATATTTTTAGTAGAGATGGGGTTTCACCATGTTGGCTAGGCTGGTCTCGAACTCCTAACCTCAAGTGATCCACCCGCCTTGGCCTCCCAAAGTGCTGGGATTACCAGCATGAGCCACCACGCCCGGCCTCAATCCACTTTTAGCACTATTTTTTATTCTTTTGAGCGCTTGTTGTAAAAGTCTTTTTAAATTAGCTTACGTCTAATGTTGTGGTTAAGTTGTATTTAAGAAAATTTAGCTTTTCCTTTCAGCAACTCAAAATGTTCACTGAGGGCGGGTGCGGTGGCTCACATCTGTAGTCCTAGCACTTTGGGAGGCCAAGGTGGGTGGATCACTTGAGGTCAGGAGTTTGAGACCAGCCTGGCCAACATAGCAAAACCACGTCTCTACTAAAAATACAAAAATTAGCCGGGTGTGCTGGCAGCTGCCTGTAATCCCAGGTACTCAGGAGGCTGTGGCACGAGAATCACTTGAACCCAGGAGGTGGAGGTTGCAGTGAGCCAGGATCGTGCCACTGCACAGCAGCCTGGGTGACAGAGCAAGACTTTGTCTCAAAAAAGTAAAAAAATAAAATCAAAGTGTTCATTAAGAATATTACCTCTTGGCTGGGTGCAGTGGCTCATGCCTGTAATCCTAGCACTTCAGGAGGCTGAGGTGGGCAGATCACTTGAGGTCAGGAGTTCGAGACCAGCCTGGCCAACATGGCAAAACCCTGTATCTACCAATAATACAAAAATTAGCCAGTGTAGTGGTGCATACCTGTAATCCTAGCTACTCCAGTGCTGAGGAAGGAGAATCACTTGTACCTGCGAGGTGGAGGTTGCAGTGAGCCAAGATTGTGCCACTGCACTCCAGCCTGGGCAACACAGCGAGACTTTGTCTCAAAAAACAAACAAAAAAAATACTTCTTACCCATGCCTGTCATATGGGCATACCTTGGTATTCCTTGTAGTGTTGCTTAATTACATCCTAAATGTTCCCAGGCTACTACTGTGCTTGATGGACTGGTACACCACTTTAAGAAGTCTATGCCAAGAGACCCTGTGGGTCCCTCTGTGTGCCATATCTGAGATTTCTTGGTGGCATCAATTTAGACACTCAGTGATGTTCATTTGTGGTCCTGGTCCTCCCCAGGATAAATTAGTGCTATCAAGCTATGGCTCTATGTCTTGATCTGGGGATGTGATGTCAACAACAGTGCTGGGACAAAATTGCCGTTAGACTAATGCAAAGGCAACTCTGCTTTTCTTCAGATTGTGTTCCCTATATGCATCCTCAGAAAGGTCTTGCCTCCAGAGTTTTTTGAATAAATAATATAAAACCAGGCCGGGCTCTGTGGCTCACGCCTGTAATCCCAGCACTTTGAGAGGCCAAGGCGGGTGGATCGCCTGCGATCAGGAGTTCTAGACCAGTCTGGCCAACATGGGTAAAACCCTGTCTCTACTAAAAATATAAAAATTAGCTGGGCGTGGTGGCAGGCACCTGTAATCCCAGCTACTCGGGGCCGAGGCAGGAGAATCGCTTGAACCTGGGAGGCGGAGGTTGCAGTGAGCTGAGATCGCACCATCACACTCCAGCCTGGGGGACAAAAGCAAGACTTGGTCTAAATCAATCAATCAATCAATCAATCCAAGTACCAGCTGGGCGCAGTAGCTCACATGTGTAATGCGAGCACTTTGGGAGGCCAAGGCAGGTGGATCATTTGAGGTCAGGAATTCGAGACCACCCAGACCAACATGGTGAAACCCCATCTCTGCTAAAAATACAAAAAAAATTGTCAGGTGTGGTGGTACATGCCTATAATCCCAGCTACTCGGGAGGCTGAGGCAGGAGAATTGCTTGAACCTGGGAGGTAGAGGTTGCAGTAAGCTAAGATCACGCCACTGCACTCCAGCCTGGGCAACAGAGCGAGACTCTGTCTCAAGTCAGTCAGTCAGTCACTCAATCCAATCAAACCAACCAAGTCCTGCTTCCACCTTTTTCTGTTTTTTTCCTCCTTGTCACCTCTCATTTTTCTCCTTTCTATTCTGTGGTTCTGACATCTTCACTTAAAATCTGTTCTCTTTTGTTTCACTGCTGGCTCTCTTTGCCTGAAGGTTGCATCTAAAGCAGTTCTCAGCTCCTTCCTCCAGAATCTCCCGTTGGAGTCTACCACCCACATCACCTCCTTTCACCTCGGGAAGCAGTCCAATAACCTGTGGCTGCCCTAATACATCCGTCAGCAATGTTACAGAAAACTGAGTTTTCAGTGGTTTGCAGTCATTGGCTTCAAGGCATGTCTGACTTCAAAATAACAGCATAACGTGGGTCACGATTTGTTCAGAGGTCTAGTTCATCTCAGCTCCAAAACTCCTGCCTATTTTGCCAATACAATCAAACATCCAAATGGCATTTCAGCGCAAAGCATCATATCTGGTGGCCGCCATGCCATTGACCATACAGGTTCATCCATGTTTCTAGCCACAATAAAATGGTCGTCTGTGATAGTGTTGGAGCTATGTCCGGCAAAACCAAATGCCAGTGTTTGTTTGACCGGATTTCACGTTTCTTCCTAGGTAAACGTGGTGTTCTTAGTTGTAACCTCATGCTGTATTTTTCTTTTGGTTAAGATTCCATTTTATGTTTAATGTATTTTTGTACCACTTAGCCCAGCATTTCATGCCAATGGTACATTTTGATACTGAATGTATGTGCTTGCTTAGTTTTCTTGTTATTCCAAGAGAAATACCACAAGGATTTCTTTTCTTCTGTTTCTCATAATGTCTGGAGCGGTTGCTGCCCAGTTGGGTTACTTAAGCCTTCCAGGTCTAGTCAGGCTGAGATTTGGACTTGCTGGGATAGCAGCTTCTAACTTATGTTAAGTGGAAGAAAGTAATAGAAGTCCATTTTTCTCCTAGTCAAAAAAAACAATTGCAAATATTGAAAGTCTAGTATTAAGAAAAACAGCAACCACTCTTTAAGCTGATATTTTCCCTGACTCATTTATGTAAAATTATTCTTTACTATGTGGAGGGGGGTGTGTGTGTAAGTATATATGCCTGAGTGCATGTATGTGTACATATTTTATTTCCTGTGAAGCCTACCATAAAGCATTACATAAAGGCCACAATGTCATCATAATTTACCTGTTATGATAAAATATAATGCTGAATTCTATATAGAAATATTAAGACAAATTGCTATGCTTATCCAAACATTGCTTATGCCAAATATTATTTTAGTACATAAAATTACCATTCTAAGTTTTAAATACTCCTACCTTTAAGAAAGAAACTCCACATTTTCTTACTATTTTAATCAATATATTTCAGTATATATCAGGCTTTTTAAAAAAATCTTCCCATGAATAATGACAGTTATGGATAACAGAAAAACATCCGTGAATCTGCCGTGATACTAATAAATATAGAAGGAATAGAAAACTTATAGAAGCACTGTTTTGAAAGCTTCATAGTCATACTTGATTTAAGCAATAATAGTCAATGATGCTAAAACCATGGGGTACAAATATATTGGAGAGCGGGATATTTACATAGTCTCAAACTGTTTCTTCACAGATTACTCATTAATGACTGAAAAAAATTCCAGTGGAGAAATCTGGCAAATTCCATCCCTAATCAAGAGATCAAAGTTATCACCGATTATAAGACACATTGACCCTTAGTGCCTCTGAATGCACTGAGAAGGAAATCATTCTTGTACTTTTTCTGCCAAAAAAAAAATGCATAATCTGACTCTAAGCATGAGGAAACCATCAGACAGATGCTAATTGAAGGTTTGGATTGGCCTGGTTTCTTCCAAGATATCAGTGCCATGAAAGACCAAGGAAGATTCGGGAGCTGTTTCAGATTAAAGGAGACTAAAGACATACAACAACTAGATCCTGGATTGCCAAAAACAATTTTCGTAATAAAACATCACTATGCAAAGAAGTTGATCCATGGCAGCCTGCTACAGGTCCACAGCAAGATGTGCTTGCACCAAAATGTAAACATTGTGTCACCATGCACGCTATTAATAGTTCAGCTGACATTTTTTCCTTAGCATGATGATTTTGATGAAGCCGTATGCTAATTTGCATTCTGGAGTTAAGTTCTTATCTCATCACAGGCTGGCATTAAACTTTCTGTGAGCTAGTCCCAGACTACAGACACACTTCGAGTAGTACTTGCAAAGGACACTATTAGAAAAGTACTGTCAGTATGCAGTATTTAGTCAAACTGGAATATGAAATCTATGTTGCACAGTCATCAATGTTGCATTTCCTGAATTTGATGATAGTATCATGGTTATTTAAAAGAATGTCTTTGTTTCTAAGAGACCCATGCTGAAATATTTACGGGTAAAGGGTCACGATGTCTGCAACTTACTTGCAAATGGTTTAGCAAAAAGCTGTAATTCTGTGTGTGCGTGTGTGTGTGTGTGTGTGTGTGTGTGTGTATGTGTCTGTGTAGGGAGGACATGCATGTAAATGTGGCAAAATGTTAAAAATTAGTGATTCTAGGTGAAAAGTATACTACTCTTGCACTACTCTTACATGTTTTATGTAGGTTTAAAATTGCTTAAAAAGAATTAGGCCGGACGCAGTGGCTCACACCTGTAATCCCAGCACTTTGGGGGGCCGAGGTGGGTGGACCACAAGGTCAGGAGTTCAAGACCAGCCTGACCAATATAGTGAAACCCTGTCTCTACTAAAAATACAAAAATTAGCCAGGCGTGGTGGTGCGCGCCTATAGTCCCAGCTACTTGGGAGGCTGAGGCAGGAGAATCACTTGAACCTGGGAGGCGGAGGTTGCAGCGAGCCAAGATCAAGCCACTGCACTCCAGCTTGGGTAACAGAGAGACTCTGTCTCAAAAAAAAAAAAAAAAAATTGAAGTGAGTTTTCCAGAGAGGCAGATATCAGCTGTGTTGTTGGTAATCATAGCACTGAATGCTTTGCTTAATGAACTTGGGCACCAGTTGAAAAGTCTTGTTGTGTGTGTGTTGCTGGACTTCTCACATGCTCTGAGTTACAGCTTCAGAGGATGGTCATAATCCTTGGCCCTGTGGTTTGCCTCTTTATCTGCACTTGACTCTGACTCTGGTCCTAGGTACTTTCATTGGGAGAAATAAATAAATAAAACCATCTAATCTTTGCTTTCTGCTGAAAATCAGGTTTCCGAGCAGGAAATGGATGAAGTGATAGCACGCAGCACTTATCAGGAGAGCAAAGAGGCCAATTCCTCTCCTGGCTTAGGTACTGTAATCTCACATTTTCATTCAACATTCAGAGGAGTTTCTCATTAAGTTCACCCACAGGCACTCCCCAGTGCAGTATTATTGGATTCTTGGTAATTATCAGGTTTGGCAAAAGTAGCTGTCAAAGACAGTCTATGCTTTCTCTTGGCTGCTAGTTTTGATTTCTGCAGTTATTTAATGTGCTTCATTAAAGATCTAATCATGCATGCTTCTTATACTACTTCCAAATAATTTGCAAAGGTAAGTTAGAAGTATTGCATGTATTTATGCTTGATACATTCGAAATGCTAAAGATGAAAGGGAAACGATACCCAGAATTTCAGTAGTTTGGTAGATGCAGAGTATTATCTACCAAAAGGCCTGAGATTTCTTTACATGGATTAAAAAGTTTCCATTCAAAAGGGTAATAGAGGTAGCAAAAATCATGATTTCGCTCAAGTGGAAAAGTTCAGGCAGAGAAGGCTTGAGATAGTAGGAATTTCTTATGAATTTAAAATATGAAACATTATATCAAGTCTTAAAAATAAAGTTTCCTTTAGCATGGAAGCCTAAGGGGACTCTTCACACATTTCTGAGCTTGAGATTATACTGACGTTCAGATTGCTACCTGGGAGGAAAAGGAACTGAGACATAAGTTATTAGTTGTCAGAGGAAAAGGAAAGCATGGGGTTTTTTGGCAATCATGAAATACCCTGATTATTTACATTCATAATTAATATATTTGAAGTGGACACAGCCATCATAGGCTTTCTATTCAACCGGTTCATCATCCCGACCTGCCTGAAAGCTGTGCTCTCATAATCCCAGCATCTCCACTTGATCATTTATAAAGAGTTTATTAAGCTGTAATCCTCATGCCCAAAGTCCCTTCTGCTTCGTGGCATATAGTTTAAATCCTGAGCCTTTTCACCCTACAGTTAAAAACTAAAATAGATATTCAGTCGTCTTCTCAGTTCTTTCATGAGTTTCTTGGGTGATGTTCATTTGTTCATTCATACTTCAATCCATTCAGCAATTATCACTGAACACTTAGTAGATATGAAGTACAATGTCCAGCTCCATGGAGCCGGGCGCCATGGCTCACGCCTATAATCCCGGCACTTTGGGAGGCCAAGGCGGGCGGATCACCTGAAGTCTGGAGTTCGAGACCAGCCTGACCAACATGGAGAAACCCCATCTCTGCTAAAAATACAAAAGTAGCCGGATGTGGTGGCGCATGCCTGTAATCCCAGCTACCTGGGAGGCTGAGACAGGAGAATTGCTTGAACCCGGGAGGCAGAGGTTGCAGTGAGCCGAGATCATGCCATTGCACTCCAGCCTGGGCAACAAGAGTCCAACTCCGTCTGAAAATAAATATCCAGCTCCGTGGGATCAGATCAGTCAACATTTCTGCTCGGTAGATTGAAGAAGGGAGACAAGACACATCCACTCATACATTATATGATGTACATGAAAGTTGATGTGTGGGTAGGATAAAACACTTTGGAAATTAAGAAGAAATTACTTCTAACTGGGATCATCATGCAGGTAGTAGCATCTGAGTTAGGGCTTGAAGCATCATGGCAGATGGGATGGGGATGAGGACCAGGTACCCAGGTAGACTGCATGCACATCTAACCCTGTGCATGCAGCCCATCATCAAGCAAAGGGAGTTTTGTTTACTGTGTTTGCCACCTCCTTTTCTAGTTAAGGATGTGAGCCTATTTGTGACTTGAGCTTTATTGTTTTGACAATATGGTGAATTTTCCCTCCAACAGGTACCCCCTTGAAGAGTCCCTCTCTTGCAAAAAAGGTGAGTCAAGGTGAACTGCTACCTGCCTCCCTCAGCTGGACCACAAACTAATTCCTGGAGCCCACAAGTCAAGCCGGAGGGCCCAGTCCCTGTTTCTGCCCATGAGTCATTTTTGCCACTTTATACAGGAAATCGCAACAATGCTCATTTGAGAATAGATGCAAAAATGTGTGTTTCTTTTGCTAAACACTTATCCAGGAAAAGAATAGAGCAACAAAATAAAAGAACTGAAATACAGTTTGCAAAATAAGTTTTCAAACTGCTTCATAATAAAGCAGCGTGAGTCAGGACTCGGGGCTTTAAGTAGGCCATGCAATCTTCCTCAGCTAGGCTCTTGCTGAGTCTCAGTGCGTCAGGGTGCAGGATTCAAACTCCCCTGGTTTTTGTTCACCATTTGGCTAGACTGGTTGGCTTGAATCACATTTGTCTTTCCCATCGCATCCGCCCAGTGTTTTTCCTGGGATGGCTGATGTGTTGCTGCTGTGGCTTTTCCGATCATTGCCAAAAATTTAGCCAAAAACAAAAAGTCTCTAAAAACATTGTCTGGCAGCAGTCACCTTTTTATTCATTAGTTGTCAATTTAGCCGTTCTGAGGTAAATGGAGGTTGGTGTTTACTATCACAGCTATTTCAAGTGACCGTGGATTAGAACGAAGTGTTCTTAGAAAGACAGGACGTAATAACCCTTGGAAGTCTGCTTCTGCTGTGTTTTCTTAGTTATCGGATGTTTTCTTCTTCAACAGGACTCCCTTATTTCTGAATCTGAACTCTCCCAGTACTTTGCCCACGACGTCCCTGGCCCCTTGTCAGACTTCATGGTGGCCGGTTCTGAGGATGAGGATCACCCAGGAAGTGGCTGCAGCACGTCGGAGGAGGGCAGCCTGCCTCCCAGCACCTCCAGTAAGCAGGGGTGCCCCAGAGGGCCTGGGCTCTGCATTCCAGTCAGCAGTGACTGGTTTCCACCTCTATGCTGGCGGCTACAATGGTTTAGCTACCCTGGCGCTGTAATACGAGAAAAGAGCTGGAGACCAGGCCGGGCGCAGTGGCTCACGCCTGTAATCCTAGCACTTGGGGAGGCCGAGGCGGGGGGATCACTTGAGGTTAGGAGTTCAAGACCAGCCTGGCTAACATGGTGAAACCCAATCTCTACTAAAAATACAAAAATTAGCCAAGCGTGGTGGCACACGCCTGTAATCCCAGCTACTTGGGAGGCTGAGGTGGGGAGAATTGCTTGAACCTGGGAGACAGAGGTTGCAGTGAGCTGAGATCGCACCATTAGACAATGCTGTACCCTGAGAGTTTACTCTTGGAAAATGCAGCCACTGTTAGTGACTGGCCACTCAGTTACTCAGTAAATGGGCTGGATACACATTCTATAGTCAGGGGTGGATGGTGGCTAAACCAGACCTCCTTTCAATGCCCTTTATATAATGTAGTCTTGAATTTTATGGCATCAAATCAGGATGGGCAACCTGATGCCCTTACATTTTAGGGAATCCAGCCAGATTCCAGGTCCCTTCCCTCACCAGGCCCTAGCTTCATTCTTTGTAGAAGGCTGTAAATTAAAGATTAAGAACTCATAAGAGACATATTATCAAAAGGTTTTTTTTAATCTCGTTGATATATCAATTCGAGATAATATGAGATGATAATCTGATATGATCCATACTGATTTCTCAGACTTCTTTCTGCTGGTGAGGTTTCCTCTTAATTTCTAACATCTGAAGAAGAAAATCCCCTTGTTTTAGGAGAGGCAGGCGATGACCACTCTGACTCATTCGGAGCTATCAATGAGTTTGCTCTGTTCTTATAGAAACATTTCAAGGTGCAAACGTGTAATTTTTCACTGCATTTAACAAGATATAAAAATCGTTGCAGATTCAGGTTGGCCTTGTTCTAGAGTATCTTTAAGACATAGGACAGTTCAGGCTGCAAGCACTCACGTGCCTGTCAATCAAGCCTCACTTTCTGCAGATGAAGGAAGGACCTCAAGGGGCCAAGAAGGCAGCCCAGGTGTGTGGGACATGTCATCAGTCCCCGGGCATCCTTCTATGGAGGAATTCTCAGCAGCATTTCGGTTAAACCCTAACAATGTGTTAGATAATCATGGAGGCGGAAGAATTAAGTTTCTGTCTTCCAACAGCACACGTTTGAGTTAATCCAGAGGTTGGGGTTTAAGAAAAGGGGGTGGGGGTAGGTCAGTAGGGAAAAGAGAAAGACAGCCCGCCTATCTACTCCATATAGCCTCCAGGAAGCCATGTTGCCTAGGCCTTGTGTCCAGTGGCTGAGGCTGTGTGTCTGGTGTTAGTGAATGTGGAAATGCTTATGTGTAATGATGGGGTCAGATGATAAGACAGGGCCAAGCGGGAAGCTCAATTTCACTTGACTTTTCTGTCCCCACCTCCGCCAGCTCACAAGGAGCCTGGAAAACCCAGAGCCAACAGCCTCGTGACTCTTGGGAGCCATCGGGCTTCTGGGCTCTTCCACAAGCAGGTGACAGTTGCCAGACAAGCCAGTCTCCCCGGAAGCCCACAGGCCCTCCGAAACCCTCTCCTCCGCCAGAGGAAGGTAGGCTGCTACGATGCCAACGATGCCAGTGATGAGGAAGAGTTTGACAGAGAAGGGGACTGCATTTCACTCCCAGGGGCCCTCCCGGGTCCCATCAGGCCTCTGTCAGAGGATGACCGGAGGCGTGTCTCAATTTCCTCTTCCAAGGGCATGGACGTCCACAACCAAGAGGAACGACCCCGGAAAACACTGGTGAGCAAGGCCATCTCGGCACCTCTTCTTGGTAGCTCAGTGGACTTAGAGGAGAGTATCCCAGAGGGCATGGTGGACGCTGCTTCCTATGCAGCCAACCTCACGGACTCTGCAGAGGCCCCCAAGGGGAGCCCTGGAAGCTGGTGGAAGAAGGAACTGTCAGGATCAAGTAGCGCACCCAAATTGGAATACACAGTCCATACAGACACCCAGAGTCTGACGAACACTGGGAGCCCCAGGTCCCCCCAGCAGAAAAGTGAAGGCCTGGGCTCCAGGCACAGACCAGTGGCCAGGGTCAGCCCCCACTGCAAGAGATCCGAGGCTGAGGCCAAGCCCAGTGGCTCACAGACAGTGAACCTGACTGGCAGAGCCAATGATCCATGCGATCTGGACTCGAGAGTCCAGGCCACTTCTGTCAAAGTGACTGTCGCTGGCTTTCAGCCAGGTGGAGCTGTGGAGAAGGTAACTGACTTTCTCTTAGTTACTTGGAATGGAAGTGCATGAATATGTGTGAGTGAAGATGGAGTCTGTTGTAAAGCATGGGTAAGCTGCCAGTGGGAAAGGATGATGGCTGGAGAATTATCTTTCAACAGAGTCAGTCACTTAAATACCTGGACTGCTTGGAAGCCTTTTTTTTTTTTCTTGGAGATGGAGTTTCGCTCTGTCACCCAGGCTGGAGTGCAGTGGCGCAATCTCAGCTCACTGCAACCTCCGCCTCCCAGGTTCAAGCGATTGTCCTGTCTCAGCCTCCCGAGGAGCTGGGACTACAGGCGCACACCACCACGCCTGGCTAATTTTTGTATTTTTTAGTAGAAACAGGGTTTCACCATATTGGTCAGGCTGGTCTCGAACTCGTGGCCTCAGGTGATCCACCTGCCTCGGCCTCCTGAAGTGCTGGGATTACAAGCCTGAGCCACCGCACCCAGCCTAGGGAGCTTATTAATGTATCAGCAGGTTGTTAGTCATGAGATCATTTGGCCAGAAGATACTATAGAATCTCTGTCTTACACAGCACCTGTGGCTGATGATGGAGAGGCAGTGTGGCACAGGGAAAGTAAAACCATGGGCCTGGCATGAGCTCCACCGCTGACTAGTTGGCACTGGTCGAGTTACAACTTGGGCAAGTTATTAAACATTTCTGAGCTTAGTTCTCTGGGCTGGTGCTCTCTGCCTTGGTCATCTCACAGAGCTGGAGGGACCATCAAATATATGTTAACAGTGATTCCCTCCAGCTGATAAGGTTATGAGTGATCCTTACATTGTTCCAAATTTCTACATTGGTTATATATAATTATAGCCACTCATAACCTTGCTGTGGTATCATATGGAATGAATGCATTCACTTAGAAATTGATAATGTACCACATTAAATGCAAGTTAATATTGGTTATGTTACTACTTGGTTACGAGTATGTTAGAATTATCAAATTGTTCATTTTTAAAAATGTTCAATATACCTCTACTTTATCAAGGAGACAGTACGAGAAATCAATGTTGTTTATAATCTCCTTAACATAAATAACTTCTCTCTCTCTCTCGCTGAACGAAGAATCTGAGATGACTTATAAAGCCATATTATTACAGATGTGTGTTCAAGTGGTTTATATAAACATATATGTCAATAGACCTGGAAAATGCTAAGTCGTAAAAACTATACCAGGCAAAAGTCGTTTTTTTAACCTTATTTTTGTTTTAATAGACATGCACATCTTTTTTCCTTCTCCTCAAATATCATATTTTACCTCCAACCACTACCTGTGTTTTAAAATATAATGTTTGGCCATTGGGTAAATTTCTTCTTTTAAAAAGCATCGGCCAGGCACAGTGGCTCACGCCTGTAATCTCAGCACTTTGGGATGCTGAGGCAGGTGGATCACCTGAGGTCAGGAATTCGAGACCAGCCTGGCCAACATGGCAAAACCCCGTCTCTACTAAAAATACAAAAATCAGTCAGGTGTGGTGGTGTGCACCTGTAATCCCAGCTACTCGGGAGTCTGAGGCAGGAGAATCTCTTGAACTCGGGAGGTGGAGGTTGCAGTGAGCTGAGATCGTGCCACTGTACTCCAGCCTGGGTGACAGAGCAAGACTCGGTCTCAAAAAAAAAAAAAAAAAAAAATCACAAGTTTTGGATAACTGTATAAAGGCAAATTAGGATTTTTATTCATAATAATCTATTAAAATAAGAGTTTTTGTAATTCTAAATCAATACTCTCAGAATGAACTTTTGAGCAGCATTTGAAACTTATACAACAAGACTAATTTTTCTCATAAAAATTTTAGTTACAAAATTTGATTTTATTTATATCTGAGAAAGAAAATAGAATGGATTGCTATAAAGTATATATCCTCAAATATTGGAAGAAAAAACCTTCCTCTTTTGGTACATGAGTTAAATTCTGTTTTTATTTACTACTTGATTTAAATTGAAGTGAAATTCATATAACATGAAATTAACCATTTTGAAATGTACAATTCAATGGCACTTAGTACATTCACAATGCAATATGACCCACCACCTCTGTCTAGTTCTGAAACTCCTCTACTGTTTTTATGTTACATTTGTGTTACTAATAAATAGAAAATTAACTGAGTTAAACCCCATCTAGGTTTCCCTCAGCTGGTAACTGACATTTTATGAAAAGATTTCTTACCAAAGCTGCTGAAAGACACATTATCCCTTTCACCTCTGTGCTCTGCTGCCACCTTTGGGCCACTTTATGACTCACAATGGATAAATTTCACATGAATCTGATTTAACTGTTAGTTTTAGAATTTCATTGCATTGAATGTTAGGTAGAAGAAGAGAAAGTAATGGA
The DNA here is from genome assembly GCF_029281585.2 of Gorilla gorilla gorilla. NCBI lineage: Eukaryota > Metazoa > Chordata > Mammalia > Primates > Hominidae > Gorilla > Gorilla gorilla. The sequence goes on from NC_073243.2 coordinate 77,685,082, forward strand.
CACTTAGCCAAAGTGAAGTCTTGAAATATGAAATGTCAATTTTGTTTATCCAGATTCGTTCATTCCCTCACTACCAAACTAAGGAGTTAGTGTTATAGTCTTGGATATCTCTATGCAATATAATAACAATACCTTACATCTGTCTAGCCTTATATGTGCTGTTTTTATAACTGTTCTCATTTAATCGTCTTCTTTTAAGCTCTATGAGTAAGACTGGGAATGTTTTATGCCCATTTTAGAGTTGAAAAAATGGAGGCTTGGGGAAGAATGATAAGACCATTTAATTCCTAGCAGACCTTAAACCCACAATCTGGATCTGCTGGCTCCTAGTCCAGGGCCCCTTTGCCTTTTCCTAAACTAGCTCTGCTCTCTATGTATTGATCTCATCTTACGGTGCAGAAAGCCTGAAAGTTATTTCAAGTGGCTTGTGGTTGTCATTGTGCCAGGAATCTCTGGGAAAGCTGACCACTGGAGATGCTTGTGTCTCTACCAGCTGTGAACTAGCCAGTGCTCTGTCCCATCCGGATGCCAGCCACCTCACAGAGAACCTGCCCAAAGCTGCATCAGAGCTGGGGCAACAACCCATGACTGGTAAGATTATTTTCCCATTTGTTAATCTTAAAGTAGGTGGGGAGATACCCTAATGAAAGCATTATACAGGCTGGCCGCAGTGGCTTACAGCTGTAATCCCAGCACTCTGGGAGGCCGAGGTGGGCGGACCACTTGAGGTCAGGAGTTTGATACCAGCCTGGCCAACATGGTGAAACCCCATCTCTACTAAAAATACAAAAATTAGCCGGGCGTGGTGGTACGCACCTGTAATCCCAGCTGCTTGGGAGGCTGAGGCAGGAGAATCGCTTGAACTGCGTAGGCGGAGGTTGCAGTGAGCCAAGGTGGCACCATTGCACTCCAGCCTGGGCAACAAGAGCAAGACTCTGTCAAAAAAAAAGAAAAGAAAAAAGAAAGAAAGAAAGGAAATTGATATTTTTAAGGAGAAAAATCTTTTACACAAATTAACATTTAAATACTTTCTGCATTTAGCACCTTTACTAGATCATTGTGCCTAAACTCATCGTTTTCATGCCATGTTGAACACATCCATTTTCAGTCAGTTGACCCTTTTTACCCTTTTGTGACACCAACAAAAGACATAAGATGAATCAAAAGGACTTCCCACCCGTCAAAATCTCAGCACTCTGCCTACGTGAAATCAAATGCACTGAGAAATTGCAACAAAAACCTCCATAAAGGACAAGTGAAATGATACTGAAAAACCACACATAAGTGTTGATGAGAGATTAAGTAACACCGTGGAGGCAGAAGTCATCTCAGTATTTATTTAGGTGCCAGGTGCAGTGGTTCATGCCTGTAATCCCAGCACTTTGGGAAGCTGAGGCAAGTAGATCATGAGGTCAGGAGTTCAAGACCAGCCTGGCCAACATGGTGAAACCCCATCTCTACTAAAAAGACAAAAAAATTAGCTGGGCATGGTGGAGCACGCTTATAATACCAGCTACTCAGGAGGCTGAGGCGGGAGAATTGCTTGAACCCGGGAGGTGGAGGTTGCAGTGAGCCGAGATCATGCCATTGCACTCCAGCCTGGGCTATACAGCGAAACTGTGTCTCAAAATTAAAAAAAAAAAAAAAAAAAAAAAGGAAATTAGTTAGATGTGGTGGCATGTGGCTGTACTTGGGAGGCTAAGACAGGAGGGTTACTTGAACCTAGGAGTTTGAGACTGCAGTGAGCTGTGATCACGCCACTACACTCCAGCCTGGGTGACAGAACTAGACCCAATCTCTGGGGAAAAAAAAAAAAAGTGTGGGGTGTGTATGTGTGTGTGTAAAATTTGGCTACCCATCATCTAGTAGTTGAACAAAATAATATTGTAAAACATGATTTTTAAAAATCAACTGAATTAAGTGATTTTGCTTCCTTGTTAGTGGAGACCTTTATTGAAAATTTGGATCCTGGTGGGGCGCGGTGGCTCATCATGCCTATAATCCCAGCACTTTGGGATGCCAAGGGGGGCCGATCACTTGAGGTCAGGAGTTCAAGACCAGCCTGGCCAACATAGTGAAACCTCGCCTCTACTAAACATAAAAAAATTAGCGGGTGTGGTGGCGCATGCCTGTAATCCTAGCTACTCAGGAGGCTGAGACACGAGAATTGCTTGAACCCAGGAGGCAGAGGTTGCAGTGAGCTGAGATTGTGCCATTGCACTCCAGCCTGGGGGACAGAGTGAGACTCTGTCTCAAAAAAAAAACAAAAAAAAAAAAAAAAGGAAATCTGGATTCTAAACTTGCACTCTGTGGGTAGGGGACACTCTTCTCAGTGGCTGGTGATGACTGTGATCCCACTTGTTGAGCTCTGTGGGAGTCCCGGCAGTCCTCCGCAACTGTCGGTTGGTTGTTACTGTCTCAGCGCCTGCCTTCTGATTGGTTAGCAAACTACGGTGGTAGACAGAAAAAAGATAGCCTTACTTTTTAGGGCTGTCCTACAAAATAAAAATGTGGGCCGGGCGCCGTGGCTCACACCTGTAATCCTAGCACTTTGGGAGGAGGCTGAGGCGGGTGGATCCCCCAAGGTCAGGAGTTCGAGACCAGCCTGGCCAACATGGTGAAACCCAGTCTCTACTAAAAATACAAAACAAAATTAGCTGGGCATGTTGGCGGGCGCCTGTAATCCCAGCTACTTGGGAGGCTGAGGCAGGAGAATCGTTTAAACCCAGGAGGCAGAGGTTGCAGTGAGCCGAGATCGAGCCATTGCACTCCAGCCTGGGCAAAAAGAGCGAGACTCCGTCTCAGGAAAAAAAAAAAAAAAAAAAAAGACAAAAGTGAAACCCCAGAATATCTATCCCATACCCTGATGGCTACTCACAGAAAAAATACAGGCCCCTGATGTCTCTGTTCTGTGATCCGAGGCTCTTTGTTCCTTTGTTAGTGATGAGGCTGTTACTGTGGGTTCTGGTTTCTCTTTCGGGTTCACATTCACTTGCTGGACAAACACTAACAGGCATTTTTTTGTTAGCAATTTGACTTTACTGCAAAGAGTGTTAAAAAGGGTTCTATTTGGCCGGGCGCAGTGGCTCACACCTGTAATCCCAGCACTTTGGGAGGCCAAGGCGGATGGATCACAAGGTCAGGAGATCGAGACCATCCTGGCTAACACAGTGAAACCCCATCTCTACTAAAAATACAAAAAATTAGCCAGACGTGGTGGTGGGCGCCTGTAGTCCCAACTACTCAGGAACCTGAGGCAGGAGAATGCTGTGAACCCGGGAGGTGGAGCTTGCAGTGAGCTGAGATCACGCCACTGCACTCCAGCCTGGGCGACAGAGCAAGACTTCATTTCAAAAAAAAAAAAAAAAAAAAGTAGGGGGGTGGGGGGGTTTCTATTTGAGGGAGATGAAGTTACATTGAGGCAGCCTTCAGTGTCACCTCAAAGTAAGGCTTCATTTGAGGCCAGTATCTTCATACATTTTAAGAGTGCATGTTCCACATAATGGTCCTCTGGAAGTTTTCTTGGAATCCAGATTTGCTTTGGAATAGAAGAGGGACAGCAAAGGGTTGGTTTTTTTCACTAAACCAACATTTCCTATTTGCAACCTCATGCAGAACATTCTTTCCTTTCTTGCCACTGAGGAATTTCTTATTCTAGGTAGGCCAGTTTTTGTCAATACTGAGGTTTTCATCAGTGTTAGAAAATGTGGTACATATACACTACGGAATACTATGCAGCCATAAAAAGTGATGAGATCATGTCCTTTGCAGGGACAAAAATGGAGCTGGAAGCCATTATCCTCAGCAAACTAACACAGAAACAGAAAACCAAACACCACATGTTCTTACTTATAAGTGGGAGCTGAACAATGAGAACACATGGACACAGGGAGGGGAACATCACACACTGGAGCCTGTTGCAGATGGAGTGGTGGGGGGAGGGAGAGCATCAGGATCAATAGCTAATGCATGCAGGGCTTAATACCTAGGTCACAGGTTGATAGGTGCAGCAAACCACCATGGCACACATTTCCCTGTGTAACAAACCTGCGCATCCTGCACATGTATCCCAGAACTTAAAAAAAAAAAAAATACTGCGGGTTTGTACCTTAAGTAAGTGGGTTGCTGCATGTCAAGTTCTCTTGTGTTATAGTGTAGAGAGAATTTCATCTCCCAGCCCCGTACTCCCTGGAGCTCTGTGCACCTCTTTGACCGTACTGACCCCGGTGGGTGCAGATGTTTGGATGCTTTTCTGCCTTGCCCTCTCTGGATTTCCCATAGATAATGAGCCTTGAGAAAGGTGCAGCTGTGTGTCCCTTACACCCACTGAGCAGCCAGGAATGCTAGACCAGGAATTGATTATATTTAACAGGCAATGATATATGTGCTATATTTAGTTAACATGTCGAAACATAATATATTAGTTACCATTTAATTCTTTAAGGGTCCTCGTCAGGATTGATGGAGTTGCAGTGACACACTGGCACCCTCAAGGGCTTTTGGGGTGTATCTGAAATACTCGATTACCTGATCTCTAAAAGATTTTAGAGCTTCTGTCTCCTTTTGTTTAGGTATTTCTCTCTCCTTCCCAATGAAAAGGCTATCTGTGACCAGTTGGTCCTGCTGAGTACTTGGGTGCTCGTAGCAGTTCTTATTCCAGTGTTATTACAAATAGCTGCTTTCCAGTATGTAAGAAGGATATTCTTCAAAACATGTCTTTGGTTTTGTTTTGTTTTGTTCTGTTTTGTTTTTTGTTTTGTTTTGTGGCGGAATCTTGCTCTGTCGCCCAGGCTGGAGTGCAGTGGTGTGATCTTGGCTCACTGCACGCTCTGCCTCCCAGGTTCACGCCATTCTCCTGCCTCAGCCTCCCGAGTAGCTGGGACTACAGGCGTCCGCCACCACACCCAGCTAATTTTTTTGTATTTTTAGTAGAGATGGGGTTTCACCGTGTTAGGATGGTCTCAATCTCCTGACCTCGTGATCTGCCCACCTCGGCCTCCCAAAGTTCTGGGATTACAGGCGTGAGCCACCGCGCCTGGCATATCTTTGTTTTTTTTTTTTTTTTGAGACAGAGTCTCCCTCTGTCACCCAGGCTGGAGTGCAATGGTGCGATCTTGGCTCACTGCAACCTCTGCCTCCAGAGTTCGAGCAATTCTCCTGCTTCAGCCTCCTGAGTAGCTTGGATTACAGGCGCCCACCACCACGCTCGGCCAATTTTTGTGTTTTTAGTAGAGACGGCGATTCACTATGTTGGCCAGGCTGGTCTCGAACTCCTGACCTCAAGTGATCCACCCACCTCAGCCTCCCAAAGTGCTGGGATTACAGGCATAAGCTGTTGCGCCTAGCCAAAACATATCTTTTTTAAAACTGAAATATCCAAAAATGCATAAGTGATCAAAGAAGGAATACCTTATCATTAAAAAAAAATCCAAAATGACCTGTACACTGCACGGTGGTTAAGCACACAGGGGCATACGCAGGTTGCCAGGGCTCAGATCTGAGCCCCAACATTTGACCAGGGAAGGGACCTTGGATTAGTCACTGTTGTCCTAAGTTACACACCTCATGGGGTTGTTGAGGAAGAATCAATGACATTTGCATGTGTAGCATTTGGAACACAATCTAGTACCTAATATGTTGAATAAGTTATATTACGTGTGTGTATGTGATTTTCCTAAGAGAAATATATATGTGTGTATATATCTGCCTAGTATATGATACACAGTAAGATACGTGTGTGTATGTATACCTACACACATGATTTTCCTAAGAAAGTTTTAGAAACTTCAGAAACACAGGAGCAAATGGCCGACCAAGATGTGTTGATTGTGAGGTCTGATTTTAGAGCCATTTAGCTTTCTGGCAGCAATTGACTCTGTCTGTTAAATGGTGGCTCTTGGAAACCAGAACGAGAGGAGGTGGTAGCTGTTGGAAAAGCTGTCAAAGCTGTTGTGAGAAACTGAAGCAGTGTGGGGAATCCAGGCCCCTTGTTTGTCACTAAATGTTTAACTCTGTTATGAACGGGATACATGTTTATTCTAGAAACTTAAGAAATTACAATTGAGAGGGAAGTTTTGAAAGATAGCATAAAAATCAGCTAAGCCCAAGTGAAAAACCTCTGTTAATATTTTGGTCTGTATCATTTAAGTCTTGTGCGTATATGGGTGTGAATAAATATATAGTCCTGTGCTTTTTTTGTCTTTTTGCCAAAAAAAAAAAAAAAAAAATCCACTGTGGTAGTCACCAGTACCTAACAACCTTTTTAAACCTCATACATCCACACGAAATAATATTTGAGCAGCCTGCTGGCATCAGTAAGACTGCTCCTCAGCCCATGGGCCTGACCTAGCAGGCTGTCCCTCGCACTGACAACTCTGGTGTCAGCACACCCATAGCCTACTCTAGGAAACCGCATTGCTATCCTGCAGGCTCTTCTATACCTGACATCACTTGGAGAGGCTGCTGGGCCTTCCACCCCACGGATGTGCTGTAACCAGTCAACCTTCCTCCCATGATTGGGCATTTCGAATGTTTCCAGAGAGAAGGTTGTCTTGAAAGGTGGCAACCAAAGGCTGCCTCAGTGTAACCTCGTCTCCCTCAAATGAAGACCTTTTAATTACAGACTTTGCAATAAAGTCAAATTGCTAACATGAATTGCCTGTTTAGGTTTATTCAGTGAGCGAATATGAAATTTATTTATTTTTGAGACGGATTCTTGCTCTGTCGCTCAGGCTGGATGGAGTACAGTGGCTCGATCTCGGCTCACTGCAACCTCCGCCTCCCAGGTTTCAGGCAGTTCTCCTGCCTCAGCCTCCCAAGCAGCTGGGATTACAGACGTGCACCACCACACCTGGCTAATTTTTGTATTTTTAGTAGAGATGGGATTTCACCATGTTGGCCAGGCTGGTTTCGAACTCCTGACCTCAAGTGATCTGCCTGGCCTCAGCATCCCAAAGTGCTGGGATTACAGGCATGAGCCACCGCCCACGGCCTGAATATGAAATTTAAAAACAGAGTTTAAATCCCCTCCTTTTGTGTCATTGCTTCTCCCCCCCACCACCCGCACTACTGCCCATATTTGCTGTCACCAGAAGCAGGAACATTATGCTTAAGGGGAAGCTCAAAAAAGGTTGAGCAGAGAAGGAGAAGAGCACGTGGCTTTGAGTCTTGGCAGGCCCCTGGCCTTCCACAGTGGGCCTGGAAAGCTAGTAGCTAGTACGGTCTCCATGGGGATCTCGACGATCCAACCTTGTGATTGCCAAGGGCTCTCCACGCAGAGGCCACGTAGTCAGGGTTTAGGCAGTAGCATGGGCTGCGGCGCCAGCTTCCTGGGGCGACCGCTGGCTCTGCCACCTGTGAACTCTGACCTCAGACACATTGCTTAACCATGCTGTTTCTCCGTCCTCATCCTTCCAATGCAGATGGTCACAGGACATACCTCAGTGTTAGGAGGAAAATTAAATGTATACAAAACTCTTAGCACAGTGTTAACTCCTTAATTATTGGAAAACCTCTTAGCACAGGGCTGAGTCCTAATAATTAGTTCTTAATTATTCACATAGCAAGGTCAGGAGGTTAAAAAAATGCAATTAAGATGATTTTATGTGAGAGCTGTGGAACGAACATAATATTTGGGGAAGAGTTGGTTTGACTTAATTCTCAAACCAAGAGCTTTCATGGAACTTCATTTTTCACTCCAACCTCAGACCCATAGTTCCTAAGAAAATAGCTTTGTTCTTTCTGATGCCAGATTTTTTTTCCCTGTTGCAAGATGCTGTGTGTCTGAGGTGGAAGATTAGCCCAAGACTATGCAGGGCCTTATGAACAGGCACTTTCAGGAGTGAGTGGCTGTTGGAACCCACCTCCTAGATGACTTCCCACTGTCCACTGGCACACATCCCCTTGCCCTGCCACCTCCAAGATTTCAGGCTCTTTCTTGCTTCTCTGCTTTCATTCTGTTGCTTTTTGTTTTGTTTTGTTTTGTTTTTGAGACAGAGTCTTGCTCTGTTGCCCAGGCTTGAAGGCAGTGGTGCAATCTCAGCTCACTGACCTCTACCTCCTGGGTTCAAGCGAATCTCGTGCCTCAGCCTCCCAAGTAGCTGGGATTACAGGTGCATGCCACCATGCCTGGTTAATTTTTGTATTTTTTCGTAGAGATAGGGTTTCACCATGTTGGCCAAGCTGGTCTCAAACTCCTGACAAGTGATCCGCCTGCCTTGGCCTCCCAAAGTGCTGGGATTACAGGCGTGATCCACCGCGCTCAGCTGCCCTTTTTTTTTTTAATTGACACATAATTGTACATACTTATGGAGCACAAAGTGGTACTTCAGTACATATATACATTGTGCAATGATTAAATCAGGGTAATTAGCATATCCATCACATCAAATGTATCATGTCTTTGTGGTAGGAACATCCCAAATTCTCTCTTCTAGCTATTTCAATAAATGCAATACCTTATTATTACTATTATTATTATTTTGAGACGGAGTCTTGCTCTGTTGCTCAGGCTGGAATACAATGGCATGATCTTGGCTCACTGCAACTCCACCTCCCAGGTTCAAGCAATTCTCCTGCCTCAGCCTCACAAGTAGCTGGGATTACAGGCGTGTGCCACCATACTCAGCTAATTTTTGTATTTTTAGTAGAGACAGGAATTTCACCATGTTGGCCAGGCTGGTCTCGAACTCTTGACCTCAGGTGATCCACCCACCTTGGCCTCCCAAAGTGCTGGGATTACAGGCGTAAGCCACCATGCCCAGCCCTGTTTTTGTTATGTTGTTGTTGTTTTGTTTTGTCTTTTGTTTTTTTAAAACTCAAACTGCCTTGGCTATTCAGAGTCCTTTGTGGTTCCATGCACATTTTACAACTGTTTTTTTTTTTTCTATTTCTGTAAAAAATGTCATTGGAATTTTGGTAGGAATTGTACCGAATCTATAGATGACTTTGGGTAGTATGGACATTTTAACGGTACTCTTCCATTGTCTTCCTTACCTTCCTCCTCCTCACTCTCTGGCCAAACTCCCCTTGTCAGCCCCATTCATGTCCCCACCTCCTCTGTCAAGGCTTCCTGGGATAATCTGGCTTCTTACTCTCCCAACTCCTCTGAATTCGTCAAGACAGCCAGAACTCGGTGTAGACCTGTATCCCAGCTTTCGTATTCTGTATGTTTTCCCTAGTTAGCCTCAGCCCCTGCACTAAAAAGGAAGCCTCTTGAGCTCGGCACTTGGACTGTTTTACACTGAAGTACATCATTCACATCCCCCAGTGTGAGCCAAACCCACACACCACTGGCCAGATACTGGGACTGAGAGGGCCATGAGGGCCCTGCTGCATCCACGCAGGAGTAGGGAACCAAATAGAACAAGAGCCTGACGCTTGCGACTTTGCCATCAGAGGGTGAATGGCATAAAGAGAGCCAAGTGTGCAATGATTAAATCAGGGTAATCAGCATATCCATCACATCAAATGTATCATTTCTTTGTGGTAGGAACATCCGCCATCATAGAAATACCAAAAGAGAGAAAAATGGGCAGATGTAAATGTTTCTTCTGCCGGCTAATCTGAGTTCTCTTAGAGCGTCTAAAGCAGGGTGGTATTTGTTAGATGTGGGTACTCTATAATTTTAGAGAGAAAACCAGAAAGACAAGAAGGGCCTCCATTTAGGCCACAGAACGCCGTTTTTTTGTTGTTGTTGTTGTTGTTTTCTGAGACGGAGTTTCGCTCTTTTTGCCCAGGCTGCAGTGCAATGGCACATTCTCGGCTCACTGCAACCTCCACCTCCCAGGTTCAAGCAATTCTCCTGCCTCAGCCTCCCAAGTAGCTGGGATTACAGGTGCCCACCACCATGCCCAGCTAATTTTTTTTTTTTTTTTTTTTTAGTAGAGATGGGGTTTCACCATGTTGGCCAGGCTGGTCTCGAACTCCTGACCTCAGGTGATCCACCCGCCTCAGCCTCCCAAAGTGCTGGGATTACAAGCATGCGCCACCACGCCCAGCTTTCTGAAAAAGAAAAAAATATTTGAGATTGTTTATAATTTTCTAGTTTTTAATAATTGAGGGGCTGCTTTCTTATATTTTCCCTTTTATCTCCCCTACAACCTCTCCTGTGTATGTACCTTCTGTTTACGTTCTCCACGTAGAACTGGACAGCTCCTCAGACCTCATCTCTTCCCCAGGGAAGAAGGGGGCCGCTCATCCTGACCCCAGCAAGACCTCTGTAGACACAGGGCAAGTCAGTCGGCCAGAGAATCCCAGCCAGCCTGCATCGCCCAGGGTCGCCAAGTGCAAGGCCAGGTCTCCAGTCAGGCTCCCCCATGAGGGCAGCCCCTCCCCGGGGGAGAAAGCATCGGCTCCCCCTGACTACAGCAAGACTCGATCAGCATCGGAAACCAGCACACCCCACAATACCAGGAGGGTGGCTGCCCTCAGGGGAGCGGGACCTGGGGCAGAGGGAATGACACCAGCTGGTGCTGTCCTGCCAGGAGACCCCCTCACATCCCAGGAGCAGAGACAGGGAGCTCCAGGTAACCGCAGTAAGGCTCTGGAAATGACAGGAATCCATGCACCTGAAAGTTCCCAGGAGCCTTCCCTGCTGGAGGGAGCAGATTCTGTGTCCTCAAGGGCACCGCAGGCCAGCCTCTCCATGCTGCCATCCACTGACAACACCAAAGAAGCATGTGGCCGTGTCTCGGGGCACTGCTGCCCGGAGGGGAGTAGAGAGAGCCCTGTGACGGACATTGACAGCTTCATCAAGGAGCTGGATGCTTCTGCAGCGAGGTCTCCGTCTTCCCAGACGGGGGACAGTGGCTCTCAGGAGGGCAGTGCTCAGGGCCACCCACCAGCCGAGGCTGGAGGTGGGAGCTCCTGCCGTGCCGAACCAGTCCCGGGGGGCCAGACCTCCTCCCCGAGGAGGGCCTGGGCTGCTGGTGCCCCCGCCCACCCACAATGGGCCTCCCAGCCTTCGGTTTTAGATTCAATTAATCCCGACAAACATTTTACTGTGAACAAAAACTTTCTGAGCAACTACTCTAGAAATTTTAGCAGTTTTCATGAAGACAGCACCTCCCTATCAGGCCTGGGTGACAGCACGGAGCCGTCTCTGTCATCCATGTATGGCGATGCTGAGGATTCTTCTTCTGACCCTGAGTCACTCACTGAAGCCCCACGAGCTTCTGCCAGGGACGGCTGGTCCCCTCCTCGTTCCCGTGTGTCTTTGCACAAGGAAGATCCTTCGGAGTCAGAAGAGGAACAGATTGAGATTTGTTCCACACATGGCTGCCCCAATCCACCCTCGAGTCCTGCTCATCTTCCCACCCAGGCTGCCATCTGTCCTGCCTCAGCCAAAGTTCTGTCATTAAAATACAGCACTCCGAGAGAGTCGGTGGCCAGTCCCCGTGAGAAGGCCGCCTGCTTGCCAGGCTCATACACTTCAGGCCCAGACTCTTCCCAGCCGTCATCACTCTTGGAGATGAGCTCTCAGGAGCATGAAACTCATGCGGACATAAGCACTTCACAGAACCACAGGCCCTTGTGTGCAGAAGAAACCACAGAAGTCACCAGCGCTAGCTCAGCCATGGAAAACAGTCCGCTGTCTAAAGTAGCCAGGCATTTTCACAGTCCGCCCATCATTCTCAGCTCCCCCAACATGGTAAATGGCTTGGAACATGACCTGCTAGATGACGAAACCCTGAATCAATACGAAACAAGCATTAATGCAGCTGCCAGTCTGTCCTTCAGTGTGGATGTCCCTAAGAATGGAGAATCTGTTTTGGAAAACCTCCATATCTCTGAAAGTCAAGACCTGGATGACTTGCTACAGAAACCAAAAATGATCGGTAGGAGGCCCATCATGGCCTGGTTTAAAGAAATAAACAAACATAACCAAGGCACACATTTGAAGAGCAAAACCGAGAAGGAACAACCTCTAATGCCTGCCAGAAGTCCCGACTCCAAGATTCAGATGGTGAGTTCAAGCCAAAAAAAGGGCGTTACTGTGCCTCATAGCCCTCCTCAGCCGAAAACAAACCTGGAAAATAAGGACCTGTCTAAGAAGAGTCCGGCAGAAATGCTTCTGACTAATGGTCAGAAGGCAAAGTGTGGTCCGAAGCTGAAGAGGCTCAGCCTCAAGGGCAAGGCCAAAGTCAACTCTGAGGCCCCTGCTGCGAATGCTGTGAAGGCTGGGGGGACGGACCACAGGAAACCCTTGATCTCACCCCAGACCTCCCACAAAACACTTTCTAAGGCAGTGTCACAGCGGCTCCATGTAGCCGACCACGAGGACCCTGACAGAAACACCACAGCTGCCCCCAAGTCCCCCCAGTGTGTGCTGGAAAGCAAGCCACCTCTTGCCACCTCTGGGCCACTGAAACCCTCAGTGTCTGACACGAGCATCAGGACATTTGTCTCGCCCCTGACCTCTCCCAAGCCTCTTCCTGAGCAAGGCATGTGGAGCAGGTTCCACATGACTGTCCTCTCTGAACCCGACAGAGGTTGCCCAACCACCCCTAAATCTCCAAAGTGTAGAGCAGAGGGCAGGGCGCCCCGTGCTGACTCTGGGCCGGTGAGTCCGGCAGCATCTAGGAACGGCATGTCCGTGGCAGGGAACAGACACAGCGAGCCGCGCCTGGCCAGCCATGTGTCAGCAGACACAGCCCAACCCAGGCCGACTGGCGAAAAAGGAGGCAACATAATGGCCAGCGATCGCCTCGAAAGAACAAACCAGCTGAAAATCGTGGAGATTTCTGCTGAAACAGTGTCAGAGACTGTATGTGGTAACAAGCCAGCTGAAAGCGACAGACGGGGAGGGTGCTTGGCCCAGGGCAGCTGTCAGGAGAAGAGTGAAATCAGGCTCTATCGCCAGGTCGCAGAATCATCCACAAGTCATCCATCCTCACTCCCATCTCATGCCTCCCAGGCAGAGCAGGAAATGTCACGATCATTCAGCATGGCAAAACTGGCGTCCTCCTCCTCCTCCCTTCAAACACCCATTAGAAAGGTAGAATACTCCCAGGGAAAATCAAGCCTGATGTCAGACTCCCTAGGGGTGCCCAGAAACAGCATCCCAGGGGGCCCCTCGGGGGAGGACCATCTCTACTTCACCCCAAGGCCAGCGACCAGGACCTACTCCATGCCAGCCCAGTTCTCAAGCCATTTTGGACGGGAGGGTCACCCCCCACACAGCCTGGGTCGCTCTCGGGACAGCCAGGTCCCTGTGACAAGCAGTGTTGTCCCCGAGGCAAAGGCATCCAGAGGTGGTCTTCCCAGCCTGGCTAATGGACAGGGCATATATAGTGTAAAGCCGCTGCTGGACACATCGAGGAATCTTCCAGCCACAGGTGAAGGGGATATCATTTCAGTCCAGGAGACGAGCTGCCTAGTCACAGACAAAATCAAAGTCACCAGACGACACTACTGCTATGAGCAGAACTGGCCCCATGAATCTACCTCATTTTTCTCTGTGAAGCAGCGGATCAAGTCTTTTGAGAACCTGGCCAATGCTGACCGGCCTGTAGCCAAGTCCGGGGCTTCCCCATTTTTGTCGGTGAGCTCCAAGCCTCCCATTGGGAGGCGGTCTTCCGGCAGCATTGTTTCCGGGAGCCTGGGCCACCCAGGTGACGCAGCAGCAAGGTTGTTGAGACGCAGCTTGAGTTCCTGCAGCGAAAACCAAAGCGAAGCCGGCACCCTCCTGCCCCAGATGGCCAAGTCTCCCTCAATCATGACACTGACCATCTCTCGGCAGAACCCACCAGAGACCAGTAGCAAGGGCTCTGATTCGGAACTAAAGAAATCACTTGGTCCTTTGGGAATTCCCACCCCAACGATGACCCTGGCTTCTCCTGTTAAGAGGAACAAGTCCTCGGTACGCCACACGCAGCCCTCGCCCGTGTCCCGCTCCAAGCTCCAGGAGCTGAGAGCCTTGAGCATGCCTGACCTTGACAAGCTCTGCAGCGAGGATTACTCAGCAGGGCCGAGCGCCGTGCTCTTCAAAACTGAGCTAGAGATCACCCCCCGGAGGTCACCCGGCCCTCCTGCTGGAGGCGTTTCGTGTCCCGAGAAGGGCGGGAACAGGGCCTGTCCAGGAGGAAGTGGCCCTAAAACCAGTGCTGCTGAGACACCCAGTTCAGCCAGTGATACGGGTGAAGCTGCCCAGGATCTGCCTTTTAGAAGAAGCTGGTCAGTTAAGTAAGTATCTGCCCCCTACTTTTATTTCAGATAAACTTGTTTCATTTTGGAATAGTTTTAGATTTATAGAAAAGTTGCAAAGATAATGCAGAGTTCCCACTTACTTTTTTTTTTTTTTTTTGAGATGGAGCATCGCTCTATCGCCCTGGCTGGAGTGCAATGGCGCGATCTCGGCTCACTGCAACCTCTGCCTCCCGGGTTCAAGCGATTCTTCTGCCTCAGCCTCCTGAGTAGCTGGGATTACAGGCGTGCACCACCACGCCTGGCTAATTTTTGTATTTTTAATAGAGACGAGGTTTCACCATGTTGGTCAGGCTGGTCTCAAACTCCTAACCTTGTGATCCGCCTGCCTCGGCCTCCCAAAGTGCTGGGATTACAGGCGTGAGCCACTGCACCCGGCCACTTCTTACCCACTCTTCCTAATGTTCACATCTCTCATAACCACGGTCCATTCGTCAAAAGTAAGAAATTAATGTTGGAACAATACCATTAACTACAGACTTCATTCAGATTTTGCTGAATAAATTCTGCTAATATTGTTTTTCTGTCCCAGGATCCAGATACTACATTCCATTTTAGCGCCCTTGGTTTTTAATATCACTGCTGGAAAAATAAAAGTGCCTGCAGGGAAACATGTTTACCAAAGTGTCGCTCTGAGGAGAGGCTTCTAGAGGACATGGCACTTAAGCAAAAGCAACATGAGAGGGGCGTGCAGAGGAAGAGAGAGCGCAGCACAGGGGGGAATTTGGACCTTTGGAGGTGGCTGGAGTTAAACGGAGAATTTCTAACATATTTAAAAATATTTCACTGGAGGCCAGCCGTGGTGGCTCACACCTGTAATCCCAACACTTTAGGAGGCTGAGCCGGGCAGATCACTTAAGGTGAGGAGTTCAAGACCAGCCTGGCCAACATGGTGAAACCCCATCTCTACTAAAAATACAAAAATTAGCTGGGGATGGTGGCAGGCGCCTGTAATCCCACCTACCCGGGAGGCTGAGGCAGGAGAATCGCTTGAACCCGGGAGGCTGATGTTGCAATGAGCTGAGGTCGCGTCACTGCACTCCAGCCTGGGCAACAGAGTAAGACTCAATCTCAAAAAAAAAAAAAAAAAAAAGCCAGGCCCAGTGGCTCAGGCCTATAATCCCAGCACTTTGGGAGACCAAGGCAGGCGGATCACTTGAGGTCAGGAGTTCAAGACCAGCCTGGCCAATATGGTGAAACCGTTTCTCTACTAAAAATAAAAAATTAGCCAGGTGTGGTGGCAGGTGCCTGTAATCCCAGCTACTCGGGAGGCTGAGGCACGAGAATAGCTTGAACCCAGGAGGTAGAGGTTGCAGTGAGCTGAGATCGTGCCACTGCACTCCAGCCTGGGTGACAGAGCTAGACTCCATCTCAAAAACAATAAAAATATTTCACTTGAACCTATGTATTGAATATTTTAAAACATGTCAGAAGTGTCCTGTTAAGCTCCAGCATTGGTCCCATAACTTCTTGAGGGGATCTCTGAATTCATAGCAGTTCCCCTTGCCATTGGCAGTGAATGACATTTCTGTTCAGCACTCAGGATTTATTCTTCCATTAGTTTGGAATGGAAGTTTTGACCAAAAGAGAGCAGAAAATACCTGCAGTATAGTAGAAAGATCATTTTAAATGCATTCTTATAAAATGAAGAAATTGCTTTTTTCTTTAATGTTCTTCAAATATATTTATATTATTTAGTTTGGATCAACTTCTAGTCTCAGCGGGGGACCAGCAAAGATTACAGTCTGTTTTATCGTCAGTGGGGTCGAAATCTACCATCCTAACTCTCATTCAGGAAGCGAAAGCACAATCAGAGGTGAGTGAAACACAGAAAGCTCAGGAACATGAATTGCGGCCGCGTGAGTGCCCAGGTAAGTGCCGCCCACCCAGACAGCCGAGGAGAGCCTGCCCCGAGTCCTGGAGAGGGAGGACTGCCTTGGGTTGGAGTTTCACAGCTCAGTCTGACTTTGGCCTCACGTGCTGCTAGCCAGCTTCAGAAGCTAGACCTTGTCTTGAATGTTCAGGTGCCAGATGGGTGTCACTGCTGTTTTCATCCCCCAAGTAGCAACTAGTTACCATGCTCCCAACTCCTACGTGTGGAGTTTGTTTGCAGAGAGTCCTCAAAGCAGAGCTAGTCATCTCGGAAATATTGCAGAATGACCTCAAATACCTCTCGCCACCTAACTGTGGACATAAACTAGTCAAGGGAGCCACCTGCTGGTGAGAGAAGAGTTACATTGGTGTAGTCCCGCCCTTGCCCTGAAATACGGTGGACCCTTGAACAACATGAGGGTTGGGGCACTGACCTTCGAGCAGTGGAAAATCCACATATAACTTTTAACTCCCCCAAAAACTTAACTACTAACAACCTACTGTTGACCGGAAACCTTACTGATAACATAAACAGTCAATTAACACAAGTTTTCTCAGTTATATGTATTATATACTGTCTTCTTACAACAACGTAAGTTAGAGATAATAGAATGTTATTAAGAAAATCCTAAGAGGCCAGGTGCAGTGGCTTACACCTGTAATCTCAGAACTTTGGGAGGCCAAGGCGGGCAGATCACTTGAGGTCAGGAGTTCAAGACCAGCCTGGCCAATATGGTGAAACCCTGTCTCTACTAAAAATACAAAAATTAGCTGGACATGGTGGTGGGTGCCTGTAGTCTCAGCGACTCAGGAGGCAGAGGCGAGAGGATTGCTTGAACTTGGGAGGCAGAGGTTGACATGAGCTAAGATTGCACCACTGCATTCCAGCCTGGGTGACAGAGCAAGACTTCATCTCAATTAAAAAAAAAAAAAGTCATAAGAGAAAGTGTATTTACTATTCATTAAGTGGAAGTGGTTCATCATAAAGGGCTTCATCCTCGTCGCCTTCACACTGAGTAGCCTGAGAAGGAGGGAGGGGTTGGTCTTGCTGTCTCAAGGATAAAGAGGCTGAAGAAACCCTGAGTGTGAGTGGACCTGTACAGTTTGCGCCTGTGTTGTTCAAATGTCACCTGTAGAAGAGCATCTGAACCCTGGAGTACAAAGAATTACAAATAAAATCTTTCAGTAAATCAGTTGTGACAATAAACATTGACAGAAGAAACCACAGGTTCACATCTAGGATACTAATCTGAAGATCAATTTCTTGGGGCTATATGTAGAGATTTGAACCCTAATGAATGAATATTTTCTATTTAGAGAAATAAATATGAATGTTTCTTTAGTGGTAGTATACCTGGGTCACTGAAGTCATCTAAGAATGCTGTTCCAGAAATTCAAATATAGAGGGGCTATGTGGTTTCTCAGCCAACAGCCAGCCTTGGCACCTAGTAAGGAGTTGGCCAGGAGGCGAGGAGAGAGGTTGGAATAGAGGAGACCAGTCCCTTCAGGTTCCACTCCCTTCTGATTCTCAGCCGCCGATTTGGGTCTGTGCAGTTAAGACATGCCTTGACAGGAGGATCATCTGGGGCCAGGAGTTCGAGACCAGCCTCATCAACATAGTGAGACCCCTCATCTCTCAAAAAAAAAAAAAAAAAAAAGATTAAATTTAAAAAATTAGCCAACCTACATGGGAATCTGAAGCAGGAGAATCACTTGGGTCCAGTAGTTTGAGGCTCAGTGAGCTATGATCGTGCCAGCGCACTCCAGCCTGGGTGACAGAGCAAGACCCTGTCTCTGAAAGAAAAACAAAATGTCTTGAGATGCTAAGCACTTCCGCTTTCAGTAAAAGGGAATAGCCCCTCATCTCTCTTCCTCCTCCCACTTGTTATTACAATAAGGAAGGATTTCATGTGTGAAAGTCTCATTCTGAGACCACCAGTCAAGGGGTCACAGGTGGGGTCACACGTTGCCAGGCCCCCTTTGCCCCAGACATTTTAGTGTTAGATGAAATGTCAGAGGAGAAGACCAGACTGTCCAGCCAACCACAAGCAAGATGTACATCTTCGGGAACCTCAAACAAAGTATGGCCAGCATGCCACAGTGCTGCCCGAGGGTGGCTTATTCTAGGGCCTTCCTCACCCCCTACTACTCACGCTCACCACGAGGCAGGGTTGTGGTTTGGTTTGAAGATCATTCCTATTTATCAGAACATGGCGTTCTTTTCCCTTTATTTTCTCACTGTCTTCAGAGAGGAGCGTTGAGCAGGGCTATCCTTACTCTGCCATCCTCAGTCTAGAAGCTTCCTACCTTGCTTTTTCCAATGAGTATGGCTTGCAGGTACTAAAAATAGAACTGCACAAAACTATTTTCTGTGTCCTTGGCAGTGCTGTGAGAGATTCGAGGCTTCAATGCTGAAAACAAACCCTGGCCTCCTGACTTCAACACACCCAAACCTTGGAGAGCTCTTGATGGTTGATCTGGCCGCCCTGAGACTGTGCTGAGGCTCTCAGAGGCAAAATTTGGCCCAATAGTCAGCTTCTAGCATATCTGTGTCCTTAAACACCACTGGAAAAAAATGTGAATACATTGAAATTTTTGTGATTTAACTTGTCCTGGAATGCAGGAGGGCCTCATTTTCTTTTTTTTTTTTCCCTCTCCTTTTTTTTTTTCTTTTTTTGAGATGGAGTCTCGCTCTGTTGCCCAGGCTGGAGTGCAGTGGCATGATCTCGGCTCACTGCAAGCTCCACCTCCTGGGTTCACGCCATTCTCCTGCCTCAGCCTCCCAAGTAGCTGGGACTACAGGTGCCCGCCACCACGCCCAGCTATTTTTTTTTTTTTTTATTTTTAGTAGAGACGGGGTTTCACCGTGTTAGCCAGGATGGTCTCCATCTCCTGACCATGTGAACCACCTGCCGCCACCTCCCAAAGTGCTGGGATTACAGGCGTGAGCCACCGCACCCAGCCTAGAAGGCCTCATTTTCAAATATTGTCTCTTTGCTCCCATAAGACATTGAAATATCTGAGAAGTGTTCCTATTTTCAGCACCACATTACCTCCTAGAAGCTGGACAAAGACCATTTACTGGGTCCCGTATTACCATTTTTGTTTGGAAAGCTTAGTCAACCTCTTTCTCCCCATCGATCCGTGTGTGAGCATACATATGGTTGAAGGTGCCCATGAAGTCAACCTCCCAACTCCCCCAAAAGTTCTGCAAGACAGTCTAGGTTTTGGTTTGAGTGAACTTAGGGGGTTTTTTGAGACAGAGCCTCACTCCATCACCCAGGCTGGAGTGCACTGGCATGATCTCCACTCACTGCAACCTCTGCCCGCTGGGTTCAAGTGATTCTCCTGCCTCAGCCTCCCAAGTAGCTGGAATTACAGGTGTCCGCCACCACGCCCGGCTAATTTTTGTATTTTTCAGTAGAGACGGGGTTTCGCCATGTTGACTAGGCTGGTCTCGAACTCCTGACCTCCGGTGATCCGCCCGCCTTGGCCTCCCAAAGCACTGGGATTACAGGCGTGAGCCACTGCGCCTAGCTATGCTATTTTGTGGCATCAGTTAATTAATTGCACCTGAAATCCAATGATGGGGAGGGAGATGTAGAAAACATGGCCTTGATATGCTCTTATCCTGCCTCTTGCCACTGACACTTATCTTTCTGCTGTTGCCAGGACTGGCTTTGCTAAATTGTAGACTTAAAGAATTATAGAATAAAGGATTCCCATCATGATCAAATTATGTACTATGATTTTTTTTTTTTTTTTTTGAGACAAGGTCTCACTCACTCTGTCAACCATGCTGAAGTGCAGTGGCGTGATCATGGCTCACTGCAGCCGTGACCTTCTGGGCTTAGGTAATCCTCCCACCTCAGCCTCTTGAGTAGCTGGGACTACAAGTGTGCACCACCACACCTGGCTAATTTTTGTAGAGACAGGGTTTTGCCACATTGCCCAGGCTGGACTCGAACTCTTGGCCTCAAGAGATCTGCCCCCCTTGGCTTCCCAGAGTGTTGGGATTACAGGCATGAGCCACCATGCCTGGCTGAGAGCCAAAAAACCTTTAGGGTCTGCAGTGAAAAGCCCTTCCAAGAGGATTGACATCAGAGCT
Organism: Gorilla gorilla gorilla; assembly: GCF_029281585.2. Taxonomy (NCBI): domain Eukaryota; kingdom Metazoa; phylum Chordata; class Mammalia; order Primates; family Hominidae; genus Gorilla; species Gorilla gorilla. The sequence goes on from NC_073243.2 coordinate 77,705,267, forward strand.
TCCTTACTCCTGGCACAAGGGGATATGTTTTTCTTTCTTAATTTTTTGCAGCTCCAGCTCAAAGGATAATTTTTGTTTGTTTTCACTAGAATAAAGAAGATGTTTGCTTCATAGTCTTGAATAGAAAAGAAGGCTCAGGTCTGGGATTCAGTGTGGCAGGAGGGACAGATGTGGAGCCAAAATCAATCACGGTAAGTGACAGAGTCATTAGGCTCTCAGGAAAATCCCCCCTTAAGCAGCCTCAGAATGTGATCAGGGCACAAATTCCAATCAGCGGGTTCAGAGATTGCTGGATTTCATTCCCAGCTACCAACATAAAAAGGGAGAAGTGGGAGAAGTAGTACGTAAGGTTTTCGTTGACAAAAGACAAGCATTTTTAACACAGAGCTGACATGTATAGGCCATTTCCAATTCCTATAAACACAATTCGCTATAGCCTTATAATTTACCTAAATATTTTAAGCAGTAGAAAACATTAGAATCAACTGGCCAAACTTGTGTTTATACAATTACTCCTTTCTCAAAAACAGTCACTCAAAATTTTACATCATTCAAAAGCCTTCAGGACCATCCAGAGGGTCACCTTCACTGCACGAGCCCAGGCCTCATTCATCTTCGTATTCCCGTTGCCTCCTGGATGCCAGGCCCATGTCAGACACTAAAAAGAAGTTGAGTTAAAAAAAAAATGTGTGGAGACACTGGCATTGACATTTGTGATCCATCCCCCGCACTGAATGTATGTTTTTTTTTATAAAGCAAGTGTCTACCTTAGAAAGTTCCTTTACTACAAGACCCGGTATGGTGGCTCACGCCTGTAATCCCAGCACTTTGGGAGGTCGAGGCGGGTGGATCACCTGAGGTCAGGAGTTTGAGACCAGCATGGCCAACATGGTGAAACCCCGTCCGTCTCTCCTAACAATACAAAAATTAACCTGGCATAGTGGTGTGTGCCTATAATCCCAGCTACTCAAGGAGGCTGAGGCAGGAGAATCGCTTGAACCCGGGAGGCTGAGATTGCACCACTGTACTCCAGCCTGGGTGACACAGCGAGACTCCCTCTCTAGAAGTCCAATGCGCTATCCATTGCGCCACAGAGCCACCTGAGACTCCCTCTCAAAAAATAAAAAAAAAAAATGGGAAGGTTCCTTTACTACAGATACGCAGTTAGTTACTGTCTCCCTTTTACTGGAAATCGTAAGTGGATCTGGTTTTTGTTCCCTTTTCCTTTCCTCATCCCAGGTCCACAGGGTGTTTTCTCAGGGGGCGGCTTCTCAGGAAGGGACTATGAACCGAGGGGATTTCCTTCTGTCAGTCAACGGCGCCTCACTGGCTGGCTTAGCCCACGGGAATGTCCTGAAGGTTCTGCACCAGGCACAGCTGCACAAAGATGCCCTCGTGGTCATCAAGAAAGGGATGGATCAGCCCAGGCCCTCTGCCTGGCAGGAGCCTCCCACAGCCAATGGGAAGGGTTTGCTGTCCAGAAAGACCGTCCCCCTGGAGCCTGGCATTGGTAAGATGATCATTTCAACAACCAGCAGGCTGTGAGCTACTGCAGAAAGAGGAGATTCTGGTTGAACATGAAGGAAAATAACAGCTAACTTCTAGATCTGAAAAATTAAATGTAGCGAAGTCTAGTGTGTTTGGATGCTTCTTACAAAAGCAGTGTTACAAATAAATTAGAAAAAAATTAGAAAATTAGAAAAATTCCCCCAGTAGTTCAAGCTATACTGTGGAAGATTTAAAATGACAGCATAACAGTTTCCCTAAGTGTCCTAAGAAGGAATCTCTTTTATATTCACACCCTCTTGTTAGGACTGGTAAGGAAAACAGGAAACTACGTGATGGGGCAAGCAGTGTTGAAGGAGAAATTCCAGAACTAAGATTTATCCTTGGGAAACAGCAAGGTTGTATTCTTTCCTGGTTTAGAAGAGCAGAAGGAAATGAGGGGGCAAGAGTATTTTGTGTCTGAAAACAGAAATTGCAGCCTTAGTCAACCAAGAACTCACTGGAAGAGGTTTAGAAACAGATTTTCTACGTTCCGTCCATATTCAGAGCCTCAGAACCACGTGCAGCGTCTGTTTCTGCAGTGCGAACTGTTTAATGCCCTGTTAAGTACTGCAGATGTCTGGAGTGCCGTGCATCTTGGCATTCAGGGGTGACGTCTTTTTTTATTCGAGAGGGCAAAGCAGAGGGTATGGGTTAGGCAGTGCCTTCTGGGAGGGGCCTTTTGTTCCTTCTCCACATCTCTCCCTGATAAAGGTAGCTGGATTCCGTTCTACGACTTGGCTTCCTTGTGGCCTGAGCTGTTTGTAGTCCTTGTGAAAATGGCTCGGATTCCATTTAACAAATGAGAAACACTTCTTGTCCAGATGCCTCCATGGTCCCGTCTTCCTTCTGTGTCATTTCACTTTCCCTCTTCCAGAGGGCTGAGGCCCTCCTCAATACAGGGAAACACCTTGGTCATCAGATCTTGTCATGCTTGCCTTTGCCCCAGAACTGTCTCAACCACTTGGTGGACTTTCAGTGGGATCCTTGTAAACTGTCAAAGGAAACCACTTCATCCTCACAGCTGCCAGTTTTTAAGCCTCGTGAGCTCAGATCTGGATGGTCCTTCTGTCATTTATAATCACTCAGTATTCCTGCAGCAACTTCAGGGCCTCTGGTCTTGAAGCAGACCCTGCAGAGCAATCAATCAAACGCTGAGCGCCTGGAGGGCTTAACCTCGCTCAGTTTCCTGTTCTTCAGTCTCCCTAACCCAGGTCTACCTGGTCCTATGCAGTTATATTCCTTACCATACACTGACAGCGTCCAGCTGGGGGCCTGGTGCAGTAAGCTGCACAGTAGAGACGCTGGGACGCTTTTAAATTCCTGATGCCCAGGAAATTCCCGGCTCAATTAAATCAGAAATGCCGCAGTGGGGGCCAGACACTGTTTCACGTTCCCAGGTGACTCCAGTATGCAGCCAGACTCGAGCCACTGCAATAGACCCATTTTCTTGTTGAAAAATCATGCTCCCCCCAGTGTTAGTAAATGTCCTTCAGACCCTGTGGAGTGGCCTTCTTTAAACCACGACAATGGACTGGCCTTTATGTCCAAAGGAGACAATGCTAGCTTGGCTTCAGCCCTAGTGAACACAGTGAACACAGGAAGCAGGCAGTTTAATCCATCCGTGGTCCTTCCTCTGCCTCCCAATTAACTAAGTGTGCCTTTGCAGTCAACTCTGACGTCCTTGGCTGATAGGCAGGCAAGGGAGGGAAGTACAAGGCAAGTTTACAATCCTGATTCAAACCAGCCCACTATCCCGAAACCAGCACACAGAGTCGGCATCACCATGGAAACGCATTTCCTCACAGTGGAGCAAGATGCCAGTAGAGGCAGCGAGTGTGTCTGTGAAGACAGCCATAGCCAGGGGCAGGGTTTCCCTTTGCAGGAGCAGGAGTGGCAGGAGCGGGGAGGCAGGAAGCTCTCTGGGTTCCTGGGGGCTTTGGAGTCCATTCTAACAGTCTCACATGAGGCTGGGCATTTTGGTGCTGCCAAGTCTTGGTACCAGAGGATGATCTGCTGCTGCCATTAGCAGCCAGGGTTGGCAGAAAATCAAATTTGGAGTCCCCAAGTGTGACTTCAGTCCTCACCAAGAAGTGCACAGCCGGTGTGGGGGGCTTAACAAGAGCACTTTGCTTTCTGGGGATTTCTGCTTGGGCATAAAAGCATTTGCCAATGCTTGCAGAAAACACAGAACAAAGGATGCAAAAGTACAGCAGCAACACAGCCAGGAGGGCAGCCCCAGAATTGGGAGGCCAACAGTGCTACTGGGCTCAAGTGCTGTTATAAGTAAGTGCCCCTGGGTAGATGGGACTTGAGTGTGCCAGAAGTACATGGGGCTGGAGGCGATGCATCCTGGGGGACTTGGACATGTGGCATGATGAACAACCCTGTCATTTTCATCTTGGTGCATGCTGCCGCTGCAGGGAGAAGTGTGGCTGTACACGATGCTCTGTGTGTTGAAGTGCTGAAGACCTCGGCTGGGCTGGGACTGAGTCTGGATGGGGGAAAATCATCGGTGACGGGAGATGGGCCCTTGGTCATTAAAAGAGTGTACAAAGGTAATGTTCTAGACAACTCAGTCAGCATTCTCTCACCTGTCATTTTTCCATGGATGTCTCAATGAGAAAAATGCCTTCCATTTAGAAATCAAAAAACCTAAACTGTTTTTAGTGCTTTGTGACATACAAGGTTTATTCTGTATGGACATGTATTAACTCATGCCATCCATGTGGCAACTCTATCGGGTGGGTGTCATCATTATCCCTATTTTACAAAAGGAGAAACTGAGGCACGTAGGGTCACACAGCTGTAAGTGGCAGAACCAGGCTCCAGCCCAGGCAGTCTGGCCCCAGAGCGTCTGTCCCTGACCCCTGTACTGCAGCAGTTCCTTACTCCGGGCCCCTCTCTCTCTGATGTGAACACACCACACTAAGTAACACCACTAGACTTGCCAGTCAGGAGTACTTAATACTGGCCAAGATCTCATTGACTTAAAATACTAGACTTGTAAATGCTAGACTGCAAGAAAGGAATACAGTCCAAGCATAGCCTTTGTGGGAAAAAAAAGATGGGGGATAGATATTATTGAAATGCTTGGTAAATATACATCTCTTCATCAACTTGCATAATTCATTTTTTGGTCTTGGGCAGTTTTTCAAAATCTTATATTAACTCATAATTGTACTAATAATATTAACAGTATAATTGTATGAACAATATTGATATGTAATTATACTTGCAAATAGATCAGAAACCCATTTAAAGTTATAGTATGTAACAGAATAAGTAGGTCAGCAAATAACAAGGTCAATTCTTAGCTAAGGATTGTTGTTTCTTTAAATGACCATCTAGTTAATGACCTTGAGATATTTCTACAATTGCATAGTAATCCCAAAACCTCTCTCCACTCTTGACCTATAGTGTTAATAGGAAAAAAACTTTTAAAAATGTATAGTTACACTTAAAAAAAAAAACCCTCTATGGATCAAAAGTGGAAATGAAGCCTCTGTGGTAAGCAGCGCTGCATCCTTGGGGCCCAGAGGAAGCGGAGGATGACAGAGAAATGTGCACTGCAGGCTGGGGCCCACCCAGGAGCAGGGGCGCTGCAGACTCAGTGCCCACCCAGGAGCAGGGGCTCAGCACCCCTGTGGGCAGCCGGAGCGAGGCATCTCGTGATGCAGAGGCCTGGGACCTGCTCTTTTGCCAGTAAACTGTGGTCACAACAGGTCTGCTTTACTCGAGTGGCAGCCAGGATAGGCTGCCTGCTCCCAATGCCCGGAGCAAGCAGAAGACAGGCATAAATCAGGAGTTAGGTCTCTGTTATGTGTGAACCTATGGTACCAGGGTGAAGAGAAAACCTCAGACTCATCAAGTTAACTGTTCAAGTTGACAGAGCAGCAGAAGGAGGACAAGTAGGCTCAGGCAAGCATGTGGCAACTCGACTATAAGAGCCCTCACAACAGAAAGCTCTCAGACGAAGGGTACAGGGCAACATCCATTGCCAGCAGACCCGAAAAACAGGACACCCCATTTATGACAGAGGCAGGAATGTTACCCATGAAACAGGACTGAAGAGGGTATTCAGAAGGAGCAAGCAAATATGTAAAAAAAACAAAATGCAAGCTGGGTGTGGTAGCGCATGCCTGTAGTCTCAGCTCCTTGGACTGCTTGAGCCCCAGGAGTTCAATACCAGCCTGAACAGCAGCGCAAGACCCTGCCTCTTTAAAAGTAAAAACTAAATGCACATACACCCTCATTAGTGAAAATGGAGTTAAATATATTTTTAAATTAATGAGTAAAAGTAAAAAATAGACTAAATCCATGTGAAGATAGAATTTGTAAAAATAGAACAGAAGAAACCATTAAAAAATGCAGTATAGGGAAATAAAGAGATGACTACAAAAAGGTAATGAAAGAGTTCCAGAAGGAAAAAATAGAATGAGAGGAAATATTTGCAGAAATCATGACTAAGAATTTTCCAGAAGTGAAAAAATGACAGGACTATGCAGACTGAAAAACTCATCAAGGGGCAAAAAACAGTCTGAATGTATTTTAAAAAAACAAACAAAAAACAAGCCTTGTTAGGCAGAGTGGTGCACACCTGTGATCCCAGCTACTTAGGAGGCTGAGGCAGAAGGATCGCTTGAGCCCTGGACTTGGAGGCTGCAGTGAGCAGGACTGCACCATTGCACTCCAGCCTGGATGACAAGAGTAGGACCCTGTCTCCAAAAAAAATAAAATTCAAACCTTGATATAATAAAGTTTCAGAATATAAAGAAGAAAATCTAGAAAGCCAAGAGAAAATTCTAGTTTGCTCACTGCATACAACAATCAGAGTGGCGGCATCAATGCCTGAAGCCAGCAACACCTTCAGAGGACTGAGGGAAAATGTCCATCACCTGAAAACGCGGCACCCAGCTAACCTGTCATTCAATAGGGTAGCTAAAATGGAGGTATTTTAAGACACTCCTGAGGGGAGCGGGAGTGGCCGCCTCCGTGGTTGGTCACAGGACACGTAGCCTCTGCAGTCCAAAGGGACACAACCCAAAAAAGCGTGTGAGCCTGCGAACCGAAGGACCAGGGCAGACGCTGACTAAAGCAGCACATCGGCTGGGGAAGCCAGGCTTCGGGACCCCACACTAGAAGAAGCCACAGGAGAGATGACATCCTTCAGATCTGCCTCCAGCAAAGCAAGAATATGACGTCCTGGACAACTTCTCAGCCTTGTGTCTCGCATCTGGCCACAAATCTGTGAAAACTGCTATGGAAATGGATAGAGAAGAAGAAAAGTGTCAGTCCCACAGACTAGCGCTTTAGATGCTCTCGTGTGCAAGCCTGTGGTTTTGTTCTTGGGGAAAGCCATTCGAGTATTTCTAAGTATGATACAGCAGATCCCACCTTTGGAAACTAGTGAGTCTAAAGATGTCATTATCTGGCCGGGCATGGTGGCCCATGCTTGTAATCCCAGCACTTTGGGAGGCTAAGGCAGGCGAATCACTTGAGGTCAGGATTCACCTTATTTCGTATTTCATATTTACAAATTTCATGAGTACAGGTTTTCTGTTCATTTTGTTTTCCTGTGTCTTTTAGCTCAAGCATTAGAAAACAATATAGCAAGACTGATTTCTTTGAGTAAGGTTATTACAGAACAAGCATTTGAATAGTAAAGAATTTTTTTTTTTTTTTAACAGGGTCTAGCTCTGTCACCCAGGCTGGAGTGCAGTGTCACAATCTCTGCTCACTGCAATCTCTGCCTCCCAGGTTCAAGTGAGTCTGGTGTCTCAGCCTCCTAAGCAGCCCGAGGTGGGTGGATCACCTGAGGTCAGGAGTTAGAGACCAGCCTGGCCAACATGGTGAAACCCCGTCTCTACTAAAAATATGTTAGCTGGGCATTGTGGCGCATGCCTGTAATCCCAGCTACTCAGGAGGCTGAGGCAGGAGAGTCACTTGAACCCAGGAGGCGGAGGTTGCAGTGAGCCAGGACCACACCACTGCACTCCAGCCTGGGGTCAGAGAAGGCTCCATCTAAAAAAAAACAAAACAAACAAACAAAAAAAAAAACACCATATAAAGTGTTCATTATATGGCAAAATTTATAAGCAAATTCAAAAATAAGTGATTAGAAGATATTTACAATATATTTAATAAACAAAGGGTTGATATCCAGAATAGGCAGGGTACCGTGGCTCACACCTGTAATCCCAGCACTTTGGAGACCAAGGTGGGCAGATCACTTGAGCCCAGGAGTTCAAGACCGGTCTGGGCCACATGACGAGACTCCACCTCTACAAAAAATACAGAAATTACTCGGGTGTGGCGGCACGCACCTATAGTCCCAGCTACTCAGGAGGCTGAGGTGGGAGAATCATTTGAGCCCAGGAGGTCGAGGCTGTGGTGAGCCATGGTTGTGCCACAGCACTCCAGCCTGGGTGACAGAGGGAGACCTTGTCTCAAAAAAAAAAAATCAATCAATCAATCAATAAATAAATCCAGAATATATGAAGAACTATATAATTCAGTAAGAAAAATACAAGAGAGAAAGTTTGGGTAAAGAAAGCAATAGCAAATGGACAGAAGTTAAAACCTAGGTGGCCAAGAAACACAGGAAGATGCTCAAACTTAAATGTATTGGATGAAAATTAGAAATATTATAAATCATTCTTTTAATCTATCAAGTTGGCCAAAAATAAAAAATCTCATACTATGATGTGTTGGCAAGCATGTGGAGAAAGGAAAACACATTTTTTTTCTCATGCAAGTATCTACTGGTTAATCTTTAAGGAAAATTTTAGCAGTGCTTACGAAAATGGAAGCTATGAAACAATTTACATTTCTATCTGTAGCAGAATAAAATATATTCATCTAAAGGAAAGCTAAATAGCAGTTGAAAAAATAAATTACATCTCTATATATTAACTGGGACCGGCTCAAAAACAGTGTTGAATGAAAAAAAAGCCAAATGCAGATTGTGCACTGTGTGACACCAATTCATGGTAAGCATAAGGAACCTAAGAATGTGTTCAACAAAAGCTACGCAAGACCTTTTTGGGAAAAAGCATAAAAGCTTTCTAAAGGACATTTTTAAAAAATCTATGAGTAAATGGAGAGAGAGACATATCCTGCTCAAATCTGTTAAGATTCAGTTTGGCCTCATGTAATAGGAAATCCAAAATAGCAGTGGTTTAAACGAGAGAATTTATTTCTCTCTTGTGTAAAAAGTCCAAAAGCTGGCAAACCTCTGCTTTGTACAACACTGAATGTTTCCTAAAGGAGCAGTCCCCAAGCTTTTTGGCACCAGGGACTGGTTTTGTGGAAGACAATTTTTCCACAGTGAGGGTTTGGGTGGGGGATGGTTTCAGGATGATTCAGGTGCATTACATTTATTGTGTACTTTATTTCTGTTATTACATTTTAATATATAATGAAATAATTATACAACTCACCATCATGTAGAATCTGTGGGAGCCCTGAGTTTGTTTTCTTGCAACCAGGCATCCCATCTGGGGGTGATGGGAGACAATGACAGATCATCAGGCATTAGATTCTCATAAGGAACACGCAACCTAGATCCCTCGCATATGCAGTTCACAATAGGGTTCACACTCACGTGAGAATCTAATGCTGCTGCTGATCTGACAGGAGGCAGAGCTCAGGTGGTAATGTGAGTGACGGTGAGAGGCTGTGAACAGAGGAAGCTTTGCTCACTCACCCACTGCTCACCTGCTGTGCAGCCCTCCTGCCACCAGTCTGCAGCCCAAAGGTTTAGGACCCCTGTCCTAGAAGACTTTCCTCTACTTCATCTCATGCAGTCCTTCTAACAACCTAGTAAGATAACAAGACAGATATCATCATCACCATTTTGCAGATGAGAAAACTGGAGTTTGGAGAAATCTGTAACTTGCCTGAAGTCACAGATTTGAGACCAAACCCAGTCTGATTGCTCCTTCAGTGTGCGTCAGGCTGTTCTGGTTGCCTGGAACCTCCCATGTCCTGAAGCCCAGGTGAACACTCACAGAATTCTTTTGTTTCACATAACCTGAAGGCCTTCAGTTAATATGCTAGAATAGGACATTGGGTACTAAGTTAACACAAATATAATTGGTTCTTTGGTCCTTCCAAAAATGTATCTCAAGAAAAGCAAGGACTAGGGACCAAATCATTTTCCTGGGGCCCACTACAGGGCTGATATTGGTGAGGTCTCTCTTCTAATGTAACTGCCTCTATCATTTACCACAGAAAATGTTTTTGTCCTTGTGTGGGTTGGATTTCTTCCAAGCTGTATTTTTATCACATAATATTTATTTCAATAATTTCAATAACGACTTTCAGTAATTTAGGATGAAATCGATACATCTGCTCAGTCTTTTGAGGTCTAATCAAAATTTCTGAGAAAATTTTTATTTTCACACTTGGGACTTTTTCTTTCAATGCCATTTTTTTTCCATAAGATGCCTCCATAGCTGGTGTACCTTTAGAAGTATATGTGTGAGAACGTAAATGGAGGGTTTACACTTGCATTTTTTTCAAAGCTCATACAAAGCTAGACAAAGCTATAATGGGAACATGCTAAACTCTGTAAGTAGTCTCCATGGTCACTAATGAGCACATAATCACTGATTCTCAGAACTTGCATATATCAGCCAGAATCTGTTAACAACAATTAGAAGCTGACAGCCTGTGCAACATGGCAAGACCCCATCTCTACCAAAAATATAAAAAAATAGCTGTGCATGGTGGTGTATGCCTGTGGTAGCAGCTACTCTGAAGGCTGAGGTGAGAGGATCGCTTGAGCCCAGTGAGGCGGAGGCTGCAGCGAGCCAAAACTGTACCACTGCACTCCAGCCTGGGTGACAGTGTGAGGCCGTCTCAACAACAACAAAAAAAGTTGAACCTGCTTTTCTGTGTTTACTGGCTGTTTGGATTTCAGCTGTTGATTTCCTTACCCCAACTTTATTTTGTGTTATTCTTGTTGACTTGCAGCTCTTTAGTCTGGATGTTAACCATTTGTTGATTAAATACATAGAGAATATCTTCCCCTTGTCAGTTTATTTTTGTCTTACAGATTATGTTTGGAGGGGCAGCAGGAGGGCTAGAGTTGCACTGTTTTCTGTAGACCAGTTAACTTTTATGGATATATGCTTTTTGTGTTCTAAGAAATATTTCTCTATTCAATAATATATTATTTAGATATTTTTATCACTTAAAAAAGTTTTTAGTTTACTTAGGATTTTTGAATACTATGAAACTGCCAAGCTATTATGTGTTTATTCTCGCAGGTGGTGCGGCTGAACAAGCTGGAATAATAGAAGCTGGAGATGAAATTCTTGCTATTAATGGGAAACCTCTGGTTGGGCTCATGCACTTTGATGCCTGGAATATTATGAAGTCTGTCCCAGAAGGACCTGTGCAGTTATTAATTAGAAAGCATAGGAATTCTTCATGAATTTTAACAAGAATCATTTTCTCAGTTCTCTTCTTTCTTTAGCAAATCAGAGTGACTTCTTTAAACCACAGGTTGTTGAAATGGCCAACACTGGTATAGACACGGACTACAAAAATCTCCAAGCTTGTGCTTACACATGAAGCCTGACTTAACTGTATGTGCAACAGCAATGAAATTAACTCCAGAAGCCTTCCACCTGCGTCACCCAGGCCGGGAGGGTTCCTTCGTTCCAGTGCCTGTCCCCTACCTTTATGTTTACTGATGATGGGGATACAAGATGTGACACACCCTTCTTTATTTGAAACAAACACTTAGCTAGACCTTTGCTTCCTTCTTGCCAGCTCTCCCAACATACCCAATCCTGGTGATCAGGGAACTAAAAGTCTGAGGGGGACACAAATGTCACACCTAAGAGGACTATCAATCATTTTGTATGATTTTGTAAGTAAATGACAGAATGCTTTTAGGCACATTCAATGGAAGGAGGAGATGTAGGTCTGTATATGTTACCTGAAAAGAGAATAAGACTTTAAGAAATGAATTATGACCTGTTAGGCTGAGCTCAGGAATTGTCCAAAAAGGAAAAAGCAAAATAATAATAGAGTATTTTTTAGTGAGTGTAATGTATAATGTACGTATGCAAAGTTCAACTCAATAGGTTATTGATCACCGTGAAGTACTGATCATTTTCTATCTATCTCAAAAGTGTAAGCCATAAGGCTGTTTTACAGAATAGCACTTCTGATAAGCTGTATTAAATAGCCATGAGCTTCACTGCTTAGAGGGAGCAGAAAGGTCAACATCTAAAAGCACCTTACAACTAGTTTTTGAACCTGTCTTGATAAGTGCTTGAATTCAAGACTGGTCAGTACAAGAGCAGACAAAAATATCACAGTCAGTCAGTCACTGGGTTTCCATTTCTGAATTTTATGCACTCCAACCATGAATTTAAACTAAATTTTTAGAAATCAAGTATCTAAGTGTCCTTGGATTTATAGACAATGTATGTACAATCCAAATAGAGGAGCTTAATGGAATCCTTTTAGGAGACTGGTTGGTTTTTTTCCCCTCTTTCCCAACATGTTTAAGAAATGTAACATTCTAAGTATTGGATCTCTTTTCTTGACCTAGTATAATGACAACTGCAGTGACTTAAGTTTTTGCTGTTTTCGTTTTCCCACTTTGCAATTTCCTCCTTTTGCCAAAAATGTTTTCCTACAGAAGACTGTCGTGACTCACGCTACTTGGGAAACTCACTCTGGCCACTCCTCCTCTGGTGGCATGAGCTGCTTCCCAGTAGCTATTCCGATTGGATATTCCGTTTGTCGTCACATAGCTGGCTTTTCTCTCCTCATGATGTACCTTATTTTCTTAGGTAAATTCCAAACTCTCATCGGGTCATAAAGAGGAGGAGAAACAGGGTGAGTCAAGGTAAAGGAGCAGAAATGTAGTTACAAGCCAGGTCTTCAGCGGCACAAACCAACCCGTTGAGCCCTGACAACATGAGTGGAGAGTGCATTTGCCATACCTGTGTGCATGACACTAAGATTTTATGTTGGAGATACTTCTTTAAATAACCTACAGCTTGGGTCTATGGCTGTGACCCCCAGATTCATGGAGGGGCTTTAGCCATCAGCTTTGTACATCAATCATTTTTCTGAATGACCAATCCCACTAAACATCTTTGAAGTTGGCCTAGAGAGGTCCTTCAGATGAGAGAGAAATAGCTGGCTTGTCTGAGTCCAGATTTCTCATCAACCGGCAATACAAAGGAAAATATAGTACAGGAGTTAGTTAGAAAGGTCTTATTGATTTTACTTCTACTTTTCACTACAGTTACAGGTAGGATACTGTAGGAAGTCAGTGCAAGGTGCATGCTTGATTGTTTTTCAGTCTCTGGGGTCAGTTTTGTGGTTTCTGCTTTCTTGCCTAAATCAAAGACTATTTCAAGTCAACACTGAAAACTGCTTTTCGCCTCCACTCTTACAGCTGTGCCTAATAATAATTAATAAACGCACAGCCCTATGTGAACAGACAGGAATTTCTTGTGCAATGTGGAGCAAATGGAATGGTCTCCTTCCGCAAGTCTTTAATCCTCATATCTGGAGTACAAGGGTAGACCTCTAGCTTACCACATACACTATGCTAAAGTCATCAGCCACTGCTACTACATCTTGCCAGAAGGTTTCCCTCGCCAACAGTTGAAATTTAAGGGAAGAAGCAAAAGCTAAACTGTCTTTGACCCTAAGATAGAAAGCTATTTATTTGTCTTCAGTGTTCAAGGCATGACTAGTATTTCTAATTAGCCTAATAAATTCCCACACTTTCTGAAGTGAACACTAATGGTATTGTCCTACTAAAACTGTCATTGTTTCTTTTTTTTTAACTGGTCAGTCATTCACAATAAGCTATGAGGGTAAATATGTGTTATTAACAAGTAAATCGTAGTTGCAAGAATATACCATGAAGATTAAAGTAGGCTGGGTTTCATTTCCATCTTCCCACACATCTCATTGAATTTGATGGTTGACTTAATTGGCACCATAACTTTGTATGATATTATACATTATCCTTTATTTATGTAAAGTAAAATGCCTTATATATTAAAGAGTAAGTGCAATAATATGAAATAGCCTGTACATTTTAAAAATGTTGTCACCAAGTTATATAAATCCACATCTCTGTAAACAACCTTTTTTAAGTAATTTTAAAAAAATAAACACTCTGCTTACTACTTGATTTTTTTTTCTCTTTTGGCTGTTTGTTAATAGAGTAATATTGAGATGAGAAATGTTTATTGTCACCTAAATGCGTCAGAGGTACAAAGGCAATAGAACTCAAATTAGCCACCCTTTTCCAGGCCACACTCACAATCTTGACAATCCAAAACTTTTCCACTTCTTCTAAATCTTTCTTACAATTGAACATCCTACTCTTTTACCACATGCTCCCAGCCTCCTGGTCACTTCCTCCCACGTCTTCACTTTCAAAAAGCCCTTGACAGTTTTCTCCCTATCAGAACTCCACCCTTCCATTCCCTTCTCAGACCAGAACCCTAGCGTAGCACAGCAAACTCTGCCCAGCCCACAGGCTTAGATCCCTTGCCCCACTGTTCTGTCTTACCAGGCGATTCTGGACCCTTCCAAATAGCCAGCATCTTGGTTCCTATAACCCTATTCCTAGAGAAAAATCCCACAACTAGACAGAACGCTGCTGCTGTAAATTCACGGTTTCCAGCCTTAACTGGACCCTCGCTGCCACTCAGCATTTGTTTCCTTGTCACTTTTTTCTCTCATTTTTCACAATAATGTTCTTTTTCTCAAAAACCCTACCCATTCACCTTCCCCCCCTACTTGGATGATCTGGGATCCTACCTCACAGAGCTCAATAAAAAGCATCTACTTGGCCGGGCGTGGTGGCCCACGCCTGTAATCCCAGCACTTTTTGGGAGGCTGAGACAGGCGGATCACGAGGTCAGGAGATTGAGACCACCCTGGCTAACACGGTGAAACCCCGTCTCTACTAAAAACACAAAAAAAAAAAAAAAAATTAGCCGGGCGTCATGGCGGGCACCTGTAGTCCCAGCTACTTGGGAGGCTGAGGCAGGAGAATGGCATGAACCCTGGAGGCGGAGCTTGCAGCGAGCAGAGATCGTGCCACTGCACTCCAGCCTAGGCGACACAGCGAGACTCCATCTCAAAAAAAAAGCATCTACTTTATTTAGGTGCCCTGGTTTTAAGATGGAGATACCAACCTACAGTAACCCAAGGAGAAAGGCAAGATGGCCTCTTGCAGGAATCTCAGAACAGGACCCAGCATGTGACCTGGCCTCAGACGGGAGGAACTCTGCTTCACCTAGCACCCTCCCCACTTCAGGTCTGTTTCTGCTGGTCACAGCATCCTAATCCCCAGTCCTTACCAGTTCTTTACCTAGAAATCTCCTATGAAAGCCATTTGTCATCATTTTGGCCCCATTCAATACCACAGAGTTTCTCTGGACGTAACAAGCTGTTGCCTGCCTGATTTTCTATATACTTCCCAAAATCGAAATTCTGATTGGTTCCCTGCCCCTACTTGGGTAGAGCTTTTTCCTAGGAGACAGAGTGCTTGTTTGCGTAATTCCCCTCCTCGAAACCCAATGAAATGAACAAATACAGAGGGAAACTCTGGTAGTTTTAAAATGGAAATAGCCACAAACCCATTATATGAAATGGAAAACTACATACCATGTGTAAGATCTAAAACCAGGCTGGGCACAGTGGCTCACTCCTGTAATCCCAGTAGTTTGGGAGGCCAAGGCAGGAGGATCACTTGAGGTCAGGGGTGGCAGGCCAGATTTGAGGGGAGCCCCCACCAAACAGGACCCTGCAGTTAACTGATTCAGTAAGAGATTAGCTGCCCCAGCTCACCCTCGCCCCATAAATGCCATGGCCACCATCACTCCACACAGCCTCCTGATCCCTTCAAAACAGCTGGGTATCTCAAAGATTAAAATCAGCTAGTCCCCAACTTCCTTCTTTTGTCCTAAGAGACAATTTGAACAATGCTTAAACACAGAGAGCTATAAAGGATCCACCACTGATCAATCTTGGGCAAATGGCAGGCTTAGTAGAATTCACTTATCCCCACTAAACAATCAAATTCAGCAAGGGTCCTACTTATGAATTCAGAACTGGTGAAGAGAAGGGAGGAGAATACAAGGAATGAAATACAATTATGCAAAAGGCAGATAAAAAATATAATTTGGAGGCCAGGCGCGGTGGCTCACGCCTGTAATCCCAGCACTTTGGGAGGCCGAGGCAGGTGGATCACGAGGTCAAGAGATCGAGACCATCCTGGCCAACATGGTGAAACCCCGTCTCTACTAAAAATACAAAAATTAGCTGGGCATGGTGGCACGCACCTGTAGTCCCAGCTACTCAGGAGGCTGAGGCAGGAGAATCACTTGAACCTGGGAGGCGGAGCTTGCAGCGAGCTGAGATGGCGCCGCTGCACTCCAGACTGGTGACAGAGCAAGACTCTGTCTCAAAAAAAAAAAAAAAAAAAAGAAGTAAATATATAATTTGGAAGATGACTTGGGAAAAGAAAATTCTAAATATAAACTGTTTTGTACTCTCAATGTACTTAAAAGTAAACGTGGCTTCTAAGCAGCACAAGTTCAAAAGAGCAGTAAGAAAACTTAATGAGATTAATACAGATCTGGTAGAAGTAAAACTAAAACAATCACCTTACCAAACCAAAGCCACATTAGAAGCAACAAGTCAAATAAAATTGTAGACATCTAAGTGACATTGAAGATGAACTTGAAAAATCCTGATTAAATGTTAGCCAACAGAATTCTGCAGTACATTAAAGAAAATATGCACAACTGATGTTAATTCCAGGAATATGTGAACAGTCTGAAATTAAGAATCTATAGATGTAGTACATTACATTAACAGGACAAAAGAGAAAAAGAATCTTCATGAAAGATGTCCACAGGCCAGGTGCAGTGGCTCACACCTGTAACCCCAGCACTTTGAGAGGCCGAGGCGGGTGGATCACCTGAGGTCAGGAGTTTGAGACCAGCCTGGCCAACATGGTGAAACCCCCATCTCTACTAAAAATACAAAAATCAGCAGGGCGTGGTGGCAGGCGCCTGTAATCCCAGCTAATCGGGAGGCTGAGGCAGGAGAATCGCTTGAACCCGAGAAGTGGAGGTTGCAGTGAGCCGAAATCGTGCCACTGCATTCCAGCCTGGGTGACCAGCAAGGCTCTGTCTGAATGAATGGATGATGTCAACAGACACTGAAGCCTACATCATGCTCTAATGGAGGAACTCCAGAAACATTCCCATTCGTCAGGAATATACATGCCCAGGATGCTCAAAAGTATGATTGTTGAAAAGCAATGTTCTGGAGGTATAAGCCAATATAATTAGGTAAAATTTTATTTTATTTTTTGTAGAGACAGGGCCTCTCTATGTTGCTGGTCTTGAACTCCTCTCAGGTGATCTTCCCACCTCAGCCTCCCAAAGTGCTGGGATTACAGGTGTGAGCCACTGTACCAGGGCCAATTATGTAAAATTCTAAAAAACAGCTATAAATAACAAAAGCAAAAGTATTATGATTTGCACATGACAAAACTTGGGTACATATAAACACAAAAGTTCCAATTGAAAAACCATTAAAATAGTAAAATTCAGTATGGTGGCCACAAAAATTAACATTCACCAAAACAACAGCTTTTTTTTTTTTTTCTTTTGAGACGGAGTCTCGCTCTGTCACCCAGGCTGGAGTGCAGTGGCGCCATCTCGGCTCACTGCAAGCTCCGCCTCCCAGGTTCACACCATTCTCCTGTCTCAGCCTCCTGAGTAGCTGGGACTACAAGTGCCTGCCACCACACCCTACTAATTTTTTGTATTTTTAGTAGAGACAGGGTTTCAGCATGTTAGCCAGGATGGTCTCAATCTCCCGACCTCGTGATACAACTGGCTTGGCCTCCCAGAGTGCTGGGATTACAGGAGTGAGCCAACGTGCCCGGCCAGCTTCTTTTTTTTTTTTTTTTGAGACGGACTCTCACTCTTGTTGCCCAGGCTGGAGTGCAGTGGCGCAATCTCAGCTCACTGCAACCTCCACCTTACGGGTTCATGCCATTCTCCTGCCTCGGCCTCCCAAGTAGCTGGGACTACAGGCACATGCCACCACACCCAGCTAATTTTTGTATTTTTAGTAGAGACGGGGTTTCACCATGTTGGCCAGGATGGTCTCAATCTCCTGACCTCGTGATCCGCCCACCTTGGCCTTCCAAAGAAGTGCTGGGATTACAGGCGTGAGCCACCACCAGCTCTTCTATAAATAATAACCAGTTAGAATATACCATGGGAGAAATACTCTATTATGAATGCCAGCAACTGAAAATATAAATTTATTCTTAGCAAGAACTGGCCAAGACCTAAAAATATTATAAAACTCTATTAAGGGATGTAAGAGATAACTAAAAAAAGGGGGGTAAATATATGTATAGCTTCTTGGACAGGATGACTCAATACTATAAAGATCTCAATTCTCCCCAAGCTAATTTATAAATCTAAGTCCAATCATAATCTCAAATTCTTTAACCTGACAAAATTATCCTAAAGTCCATCTGGTAGGATAAACACACAAAAATAGCCACAAGAAATTTGAAAAGACAGAGTAAGAGGGGAACTGGTATTAAAATATTATCAGAAAGCTGTAATAATTAAAATGTTGGCTCCTCTACTATAGAACTAGACAGGCAAACCACTAGAACACAGATCCAAATATATAGTAATTCCAAATTCAACAAAAAAGGGGCATTTTAAATCAGCAGCAACAAAGCAAAAACAAAATACCACACACACCGATTATTCAATATATTCAATAACTGGTGTTGAGAAAATTGGCTAGGTATTTTGGAGAGAGGAAAAAGCTAGCCCATTTGCAACAAAATCCCTGACATCAAAATAAAATTCCAGAAGGGTCAAAGATTTAAAAGCAAGAAAGGAAACAAAAACAAAAACAATCCCAAAAAACCTAAATATATTCCTTTAATCATAAAGTGAATAAGCTCTTCTAAGCATGAAGCTAAATTCAGAATCTACAAAGCAATAGACTCACAATTTAACCAGACTATATACAAACTAAAAACTACCGGGGGCTATCCCAGTGGATTCAAGCAAGATGCCAGGAACACTGGCATAGTTTTCTATTCTCCCCATATCCCCACTAACACACCCAGGAAACACACACACACACACACACACACACACACACACAGTTAATATAGAAAAACACAGTAAACATCCACAATAAAACTAGATACAAAGGTATCCCCACAAACTCCAAAATATACAAGTGTGTGGGAATATGCCACCACCACCACCAAGACCAATTTGAAATCACCATCTGTACAAGAGAAGTAGAAGGAAGCAACACAGCATGTGATGGCCCCATGACCTCGCAAAATCACCAGGAAAGCTCAGAGGACCAGCAGGACAGCAGCAGCTGGGCGTGGAAGAGTTTTCATCTTCTCCTAGTGGGCAAGTGTGTGAAGTCCATGATGAAGGAGGAAAGGGCTGATGCGGGCTATGAACTCTCAAAACCCCATGCTAAGGAGAAACTATGGGAAACAGAATCCAAATTGAGCAGGACAAGAGCAAGGATAAAAAATAAGATTCAGTTAAAAGTATATGAGGGGAGCAGATACAGGTCTTTTCACTCCACAAAACAGAAGAGGGAGAGGCTAAAGTTAAGCTACTCCAACTCAAGTCTTTCTCTTCCAAAAGAACAGGAAAGGCAATTTCATGTAAAAAGGAGTAACAGAAGATAATCTTGGGTTAGATCCCATACAAAGTAGTTATAAGAAAAAAGAGGCCGAGTGCAATGGCTCACACCTGTAATCCCAGCACTTTGCGAGGCTGAGGAAGGTGGATTGCTTAAGCCCAGGAGTTCAAGACTAGCCTGGGTAACATGGCCAGACCCCTTCTCTACAAGAAATACCAAAAAATTAGCCAGGCTTGGTGGTGCATGCCTATGGTCCCAACTACTCAAGAGGCTGAGGTGGGAGGATCGCTGGAACCTAGGAAGTCAAGCCTGCAGTGGGCCATGATCGTGCCACACTACTACACTGCAGCCTGGGCAACAGAGTGAGACTCCATCTCAAAAAAAAAAAAAAAAAAAAGTATAAGGAACAAATATAATCCCTACAGACAACAAAAGCACACCAGAAAGCTATGCCCACAAAACCAGTGAGAACTATAACTCAGTACCTCAGAATGAGCTAAAATAAAATATATCAAGAAAATGGCTCTCCCTCCCCCTCCCCCTCTCCCCACGGTCTCCCTCTCATGCCCAGCCGAAGCTGGACTGTACTGCTGCCATATCGGCTCACTGCAACCTCCCTGCCTGATTCTCCTGCCTCAGCCTGCCGAATGCCTGTGATTGCAGGTGCGCGCCGCCACGCCTGACTGGTTTTCGTACTTTTTTGGTGGAGACGGGGTTTTGCTGTGTTGGCCGGGCTGGTCTCCAGCTCCTAACCGCGAGTGATCTGCCAGCCTCGGCCTCCCGAGGTGTCGGGATTGCAGACGGAGTCTGGTTCACTCAGTGCTCAATGGTGCCCAGGCTGGAGTGCAGTGGCGTGATCTCGGCTCGCTACAACCTCCACATCCCAGCCGCCTGCCTTTGCCTCCCAAAGTGCCGAGATTGCAGCCTCTGCCTGGCCGCCACCCCGTCTGGGAAGTGAGGAGCGTCTCTGCCTGCCTGCCCATCGTCTGGGACGTGAGGAGCCCCTCTGCCTGGCTGCCCAGTCTGGAAAGTGAGGAGCGTCTCTGCCCAGCCGCCATCCCATCTAGGAAGTGAGGAGCGCCTCTTCCCGGCCGCCATCCCATCTAGGAAGTGAGGAGCGTCTCTGCCCTGCCGCCCATCGTCTGAGATGTGGGGAGCGCCTCTGCCCCGCCGCCCGTCTGGGATGTGAGGAGCGCCTCTGCCCGGCCGCGACCCCGTCTGGGAGGTGAGGAGCGTCTCTGCCCAGCTGCCCCATCTGAGAAGTGAGGAGACCCTCCGCCTGGCAACCGCCCCATCTGAGAAGTGAGGAGCCCCTCCGCCCGGCAGCCACCCCGTCTGGGAGGGAGATGGGGGTCAGCCCCCGCCAGGCCAGCCACCCCGTCTGGGAGGGAGGTGGGGGGGTCAGCCCCCCGCCCGGCCAGCCGCCCCGTCCGGGAGGGAGGTGGGGGGGTCAGCCCCCCCGCCCGGCCAGCCGCCCAGTCCGGGAGGGAGGTGGGGGGGTCAGCCCCCCCGCCCGGCCAGCCGCCCAGTCCGGGAGGGAGGTGGGGGGGTCAGCCCCCCGCCCAGCCAGCCGCCCCGTCTGGGAGGTGGGGGGCGCCTCTGCCCAGCTGCCCCTACTGGGAAGTGAGGAGCCCCTCTGCCTGGCCAGCCGCCCCGTCCGGGAGGGAGGTGGGGGGGTCGGACCCCCGCCCGGCCAGCCGCGCCGTCCGGGAGGGAGGTGGGGGGGTCAGCCCCCCGCCCGGCCAGCCGCCCTGTCCGGGAGGTGAGGGGCGCCTCTGCCCAGCCGCCCCTACTGGGAAGTGAGGAGCCCCTCTGCCCGGCCACCACCCCGTCTGGGAGGTGTACCCAACAGCTCATTGAGAACGGGCCAGGATGACAATGGCGGTTTTGTGGAATAGAGAGGGGGGGAAAGGTGGGGAAAAGATTGAGAAATCGGATGGTTGCCGTGTCTGTGTAGAAAGAAGTAGACATGGGAGACTTTTCATTTTGTTCTGTACTAAGAAAAATTCTTCTGCCTTGGGATCCTGTTGATCTGTGACCTTACCCCCAACCCTGTGCTCTCTGAAACATGTGCTGTGTCCACTCAGGGTTAAATGGATTAAGGGCGGTGCAAGATGTGCTTTGTTAAACAGATGCTTGAAGGCAGCATGGTCGTTAAGAGTCATCACCACTCCCTAATCGCAAGTACTCAGGGACACAAACACTGCGGAAGGCTGCAGGGGCCTCTGCCTAGGAAAACCAGAGACCTTTGTTCACTTGTTTATCTGCTGACCTTCCCGCCACTATTGTCCTATGACCCTGCCAAATCCCCCTCTGCGAGAAACACCCAAGAATGATCAATAAAAAATAAAATAAAATAAAATAAAATAAGAAAATGACCTGGAATATGAATAATACAAACCGAAACCAGAAAGACTCAGAAATCAGGTATTAAAACTCAGGAAAAAAAATCTAAGATAATTTCGGAAAAGATGAGTCATGTGGAAAGATCATTTCCAGTGAATAAACCACAATAATGCCTTCAGAGAAAGAGAAGAGAAAAAAGGGACAGATGTTTAAAGATCAGTAAGAAATAGAGGGAAAAACCCCAGCAAAACACGAAGATGGAAAATGAGTCCCTCAAAAGGAAAAACTGAACAAGTGAACAGAAGACTAAATATTTTAATTTTCCTGAAATTGAGAATTAAAAAATGGTCAACACTACATGTTGAAAGATCACACCATGTACTTGGGAATACTGATCCAGAACAACCAAGACAAAAACACACTCTAGTAACATTGGAAAAATACCGGAGAGAAAATATCCCATGAGCATCCATGCAAAAACAACAAGGCAATTATGAGAGAAAGAAAATCATTATCATATTATAATCCTAGTATTGTTTGACAGCAATGCTTTATGCTAAGAACATACTTTGGTTACCCAAAGAAAATGTGACTTAAGAATTTTATTGGCCGGGCATAGTGGCTCACACCTGTAATTCCCAGCATTTTGGGAGGCTGAGGCAGGCGGATCACAAAGTCAGGCATTCAAGACCAGCCTGGCCAACATGGTAAAACATGGTCTCTACTAAAAATACAAAAATTAGCCGGGCGTGGTGGCACATGTCTGTAATCCCAGCTACTCAGAGGCTGAGGCGGGGGAATCGCTTGAACCTGGGAGGCAGAGGTTGCAGTGAGCCGAGATCGCGCCACTGCACTCCAGCCTGGGCGACAGAGTGAGACTCCCAACTCAAAAAAAAAGAATTTTATCCAGACATACTGACTTTCAAATAAAAGGCTACAGATAAACTGCCATCAGCATACAAAAATTCAGGACTATTATTCTCACAAACCCTTTCTGAAGAATCTAACAACAAATGAGCAAGGCAATCAAAATGATAGCCAGGCAGTGACACTGGGAATGGTGATGAGCACTAAATAGGTATTTACCTGAAGAGCTGAGACTAAAGGAAGGGTTAAAAGGAAAAGATTAAAGTATATAATGACTACATGTTCTTACAATGTAGATGTAGCCCAACTATAAAAAGGGTGGTGGCGGAGGTGAACGGAGCAAGCATATAAAAAAGTCTTATTAAAAACTCATTTTTAAGTAATCAAATTGTTGGTATAGTGCTAATACTATTATTTTGAGAATGTGTTATGTGGAAGCAAATGAATAACTGTGATATTTTATTGTCAGTAATTTCCATCATTCTTGATATAGAAAAGTAGAAGACAGAAAAACCCTATAAATTGTAAATTTGAATCTGAGGGTTGAGTGGGGTGGCTCACACCTAAAATCCCAGCACTTTGGGAAGCTAAGACAGGAGCATCACTTGAGGCCAGGAGTTCAAGAACAGCCTGGGCAATATAGTGAGACTCAATCTCTACAAAAAATTTAAAAATTAGCCACGCATGGTGTCACATGCTTGTAGACCTAGCTACTTGGGAGGCTGAGGCAGGAGGATCACTTGAGCCCAGGAGTCTGAGACTGCAACGAGCCATGATCAGGCCACTGCACTCTAGCCTGGGCAACAGAGTGAGATCTTGTTCTCAAAAAAATAAATAAATACATTTCCATCTGAATTGTCAATGTAAAATCATAAGGCACTTTATTTTTCATTTTTTTATTGTGGCAAAATATACATGAAGTTTACCATCTTAACTTTTTTTTTTTTTAAGACAGAGTCTCGCTCTGTCGCCCAGGCTGGAGTGCAGTGGCGCAATCTCGGCTCACTGCAACCTCTGCCTCCCAGGTTCAAGCAATTCTCTGCCTCAGCCTCCCGAGTAGCTGGGATTACAGGCACCCGCCACCATGCCCAGCTAATTTTTGTATTTTTAGTAGAGACGGGGTTTCACCATCTTGGCCAGGCTGGTCTTGAACTGCTGACTTTGTGATCCACCCGCCTCAACCTCTCAAAGTGCTGGGATTACAGGCATGAGCCACTGTGCACGGCCCATCTTAACCATTTTTTTAAGTACAAGTTCAGTGACATTAAGTCTACTGACATTGTGTAATCACCACCATCCATCCCTGCAACTTTTTGTTTGTTTTTTGAGACGGAGTCTTGCCCTGTCACCCAGGCTAGAGTGCAATGGTGCAATGTCAGCTCACTGCAACCTCCACCTCCCGGGTTCTAGCAATTCTCCTGCCTCAGCCTTCCAAGTAGCTGGAATTACAGGCACCCACCACCACACCCGGCTAATTTTTGTATTTTCAGTAGAGATGGGGTTTCACCACGTTGGTCAGGCTGGTCTTGAACTCCTGACCTGAGGTGATCCACTCACCTCGGCCTCCCAAAGTGCTGGGATTACAGGCGTAAGCCACCACACCCAGCCCCATCCCTGCCACTTTAACTTCCCGCACTGAAACTCTGTGAGGTACTTTTCATAAACACATACATACACCACACAAACACACATAAGATTTTCCCCCAGAAGCAATGACCAAGGCAGTAGTAACAAGTATTCTGAAAGCCCAAATTACAGTCTCGAAGTACCATTTCATGCTAAAAGAAACATGGCTTGTTGGAAAAATAGATGATTCCAGATACAGGGTAGGAAATATACAAAATGAACCTGAAACATCTTGCCATACCAGGAAGTTATCAAAGACTACTAGAACTATCAAAAGGACTCCAGATCCTTGAAGAGAGTTCCACTGGCCAAAGATAGGGCATTTTGAGCATTAATAGGGCTAATAACTGTAGACCAAAACACATAAAAGAATGATTATTCCATTACACTAAGTGAAATAAGGCACAAAAAAGACAAAAAAAAAAAGATCTCGCTTATATGTGTAATCTAAAAAAGCCAATCTCATAGAAAAAGAGTAGAAAAATGGTTACTAGAAACTGACGGGAAGGGGAGAGATAGGGAAACAAACGTTGTTCAAAGGATACAAAGTCTCAGACTAGAGGAATCAAGTTTTAGTGATCTACTGCATTGCATGGTGACAACAGTTAATAATGTATTGTGTTTCAAAATTGCTAAAAAGGACTATTTTTAGTATTCTTACCACAAAAATATAAGTTGGTAAGGTGATGGTTATTTTAATAAGCTTGACTGAATCTCCAATGTGTACAAAGACTAAAACATTACATTATACCCATAAATATACACAATTATTATTTGTCAGTTTATAAATAGAATGTGTTTCCATAAGTTCATAATACTTTAAAAATTAAAGTTATTTTTGGAGGGTGCCATGGAACCAGCTGTATTTTGAAAATAGGTAAATAAACTGTAAGAATTATTCTACCTTCCCTCTTTGAATTATAGTAAAACGTAATGTAGATAACACGTCTCTTTATAGAAATATTCTAGCTAATAAAAAAAAAATAATGAGGGCCAGGCGCAGTGGCTCAAGCCTGTAATCCCAGCACTTTGGGAGGCCGAGGCGGGAGGATCACGAGGTCAGGAGTTTGAGACCAGCCTGGCCAATATGGTGAAACCCTGTCTCTACTAAAAACACAAAAATAGAAAAATAACCGGGCATGGTGGCAGGCGCCCGTAATCCCAGCTACTCGGGAGGCTGAGGCATAAGTATTGCTCGAACCCGGGAGGCGGAGGTTGTATTGAGCCAGAGATCACGCCACTGCACTCCAACCTGGGCGACACAGTGAGACTCTGACTCAAAAAAAAAAAAAAAGAAAGAAAGAAATAATTGCCGGGTGCGGTGGCTCACCCCTGTAATCCCAGTAATCCCAGCATTTTGGGAGGCCGAGGCGGGCAGATCACAAGGTCAGGAGATCGAGACCATCCTAACATGGTGAAACCCCATCTCTACTAAAAATACCAAAAAATTAGCCGGGCATGGTGGCAGGCCTGTAGTCCCAGCTACTCGGGAGGCTGAGGCAGGAGAATGGCGTGAATCTGGGAGGCAGAGCTTGCAGTGAGCTGAGATCGGGCGACTGCACTCCAGCCTGGGCAACAGAGCGAGATTCTATCTCAAAAAAAAAAAAAAGAAGAATTATTAAAATATCACATTGCAACCCCAATAAATAAGAATTGAAAAGCAAGGCTGCTAACATCACAAAAGGAAAATATGAGACATTATGTGCCTCCTGGTGGAAGCATACACCACCACTGATTAGTGTTGCCTACACAAACAAACCTGAATCTAAGCTTCTAGAGCCAATTACCAATTCTCGGGAAATGCAGTGTAGAAGTCAAACACCTTAAATCACACCATGTGGAAACCATCAACAAAATCCAAACTTTGGAAAACTCTGCAGGACAAATGATCCAATTTCATCAACAAATATTTTGCAAAGGAAAAACGAGAGAGATGGGGGAAGAACCTACAGATTCAAAAAAAACTTAAAAGACATATCAAATGAAACAAAACAATACAATTAAAGATTCACACTGGGTAAGGACAGTACTCTTATGAAGACTGTAATTGGGAGAAAGACTTGAACAGCTTCAGGGTATAGCTGGCAAGGTTCTATATCTCCTGACCTGGGTAATGGCTGTAAACATGGGTGCCTTAAATTAATTAATGTAAATATTTGAGATTTTCCATTTATATTTTAATCATAAAAACTTTTAATGAAATGCTTATATACATATTAACCTAGACATTTTGACTTTTTCCATTTTTAAATTTGATCATACCCTCCCAAAGTTAATATATATCAAATCTGACCACCAGACATCTCTTTAGAAGAAGGAACTCCACAAATTGCATGCTCAAGCACTGCACCTTACACTTTTCTGAATGTTAAAGAAAGCAAAAGCAAAACTTACCATCTGCCAGCTCCCAAGACTGGGAAAACAACTGCATCATAGATACAGGCTTAAGTCCTCGTGAATCAGTACATGAAAAGAGTAATGCCCTTTAGAAAAATGAATAAAGAACACGAACAGGTAATTCACAGGAAAAATACAAATTACCAAAAGGCAGTAAATGATAACCCCTCAATAATGAACATAGACTAGGAGTGATGATATCCTCCACAGAGGGGTCCCCAACCCCCAGGCCACAGACCAGTAATGGTGGTCTGTTAAGAACCAAGCCACACAGCAGAAGGTGAGCAGCAGGCAAGCGAGCAATACCACCTGAGCTCCACCTCCTGTCAGATCAGCAGCCACATTAGATTCTCATAGGAACTCGAACCCTATTGTGCACCTAATCTAACTAATGCTTGATGATCTGAGGTGGAACAGTTTCATCCTGAAACCACCCCCCAACCCCCAGGTCCATGGAAAAACTGTCTGCCACAAAACTGGTCCCTGGTGCCAAAAAGGTTGGCGACCACTGCTCTACAGTATTGGCTAGGGTATAGGAAAACCAGCATTCACCTTATTGTCAGAAGTGTAAGTTACCATAAAGCTTAGAAATAAATTTGGTTTTATCTTTTACATTTTCAAGGTATATTATTTGAGCAAATCCATTTCTATTAAATCCTTCTAGAGAAATGAGAAATAAAGACATAAAAAAGTATGCTACAATACTGTAATAATGTAAAATATGAGAATCATCTAAATGTCCATTAATGGGAGATTTAACTAAGCTATACAACAAAGCCATTCAAAAGAATGATGTGTACTTACCCTGAAATCTCTCCACAACATAAGTGCAAAAAGTAAAATGCACATCAGTGTATGATACTAATGGTAGCCACACTACACCAACTGTTCTATCAGGAGTAAATATCTATATAATTCTAACACTGGGCTGAGAAAGTATGACTACCGGTTTAACTAAACCATGTTACGTCCATACCCCTTTGAAGGATAGCCCGCAAGGTCATGAATATTAATATCACCACTTTACTGATGCTGTTACAGAATATATGACATTTGTGCAGAATTTACAACAGTCAAGCATATCATCCTGGGACCCAATGGGCTGAGATGAATTGGAACTACCTCAGTTTGTCAGTCATCTTAATCTGGACAAAAGTGAAATGGAGCAGTATTATCTCACAATATATAAGTTAATACAAGATAGAGAAGCCACAGAGTTGGAAATTAAACTTCATAAATACCTCACATAAACTTGCAACTGCTGGGTGGGAGTAGCCACACCTGGCAGCCATGGGCCCTTGACAGTATCAGGCTAGGTGTCACTACTTACTGGTCCCATGTGTCACTGAACCAATCAGGCCCTAGCCCCTTTCTCTTTCTTTTGGGAGATGACCAAATTCAACGGTTTACTACACTTAGAAAGAGTATTGTACCTATCTGTTCACAAACAGTAAGAACGGCTGAGTGGTGGAACAAGTCAGAGATCATTGGTCAACCTTGCTTCAGGAGGCCAGGGACTTTCCTGGTCATTAGACAATTCTGCTTTGAGAACACACAGAACTGGTCAACTTTTTCATCCCCAAAAGATAATTTATGCAAGTTATACCAAGATATTAGAATAGAGATGTTCTTTAATCTTTTTATTTTGCAATGCCATGAGAGTATTTTGCATGCCTATTCTGTCTGTCAGGGAAAGGAAGTGCCCAATTAAGAAAGGAACAATTGTAGCTGAATGCCATCACTATTCCTCAATCGCCTTAGCATTAAAAGCTAGTTAGTAGATAATGTGACACTGAGCGAATTCTCTGAGCTTGTTCTTCACAAAGTGAAGATAGTAACTGGAATTGGGGGAGGTAAAAATGAGATATAAAATAGCATGCGCTTAGTAAGCTTCTGTTAGTACATTGTACCAATCAGGTTATTTTAAGGAACACTCAACCAATTACAAAACATATGAAGCCACCAAAAAAGAAACAGCAACTACTAATTCTCTGCACAATAGATACCTATGTAAAGGCTTTTAACCAAAGTGGCATAAACCCATGGAAGTACTGCTCTTAACACAGACAATACTTATTTCCATGGAGTCACATCATTCCTGCTTTCAAGAGGACTGAAAGCAACAATATTCCATAGGACAAAGAGTTCTTGATAACACCACTACCACCCCCCCCAAGATTTTACTACACTTCTTCTCCTCTGGAAATAGAAACACACTGAAGCTGGGGCCGCACACAGGTAGAGCTAAGTGTGCACTCTGGTCTAGTGCAAACACTGACAGAAGTTCAGGCGAGGCCCTTTTCCCCCTTGCTTGGGAATACTGATGCTGCTGATGAAGTGAATACCTCAGAAATCTATTACCTCACCTCTAACATCTTCTCAAGTGAAAAACAGGAACTTGTCACTCGATAAGAAATTCCAGTACACTGGTATCAGTTTCCCAATATCTACTTTATGGGAAGACACTTTAAATAGTTCCTACATGTAGTTACCACCAGCAGTGTCATTTTTGAATGTAAAGAAGGTTACTCCAATGGATAGAAAAATCTGTCTTTTTTCCATGCATTAAAACTGGGGCCTTGACCAGCCCTGTTTTTGCAAATAAAGTTTTATTGGAACACAGTCTAACCTATTTATTTGTGTTATCTATAACAGTTTTCATTCAGTAAAGTTCAGTAGTTGCAACTGACACAGCTGGTGGCTCACAAAGCCTAAAATATCTACTATCTGGCCCTTTAAGAAACCCAAGCCCTGTATTAAAATATTACAATGCTATAGTAAGTAACATTTCATTTGAAAGAAAACTAAATGAGAATACAAAAATACAAATGACATGCTTGCTCTGATTCAGGCACTTTCAAGATCATTGTTTATTTATTACTTCAGATAAAAAGATAGTATACATATTAGGGAATCCCTTAAAATTCAACTCTAGAGTTATACACCATCTAGTACTTTTGCAATGAATGTTAACAACAACAAAAAAAATCTCTAAACACCTGAAAGCCCCACTATTAACATGGACTATGGTAATAAAAAATTTTGACATTTAATTTGTTCAATATATAGTATTTACATTATGAAACCAATGGTGATGATACAATAAAGTGATAAAGAAATAGTAAAAATAAACTTTAAAAAGCAAAGGTTTATAGTCTGACAATGCTAATTATCCTAATTGTATATAAAAAATTAAAACATAGCAGAGCTTTCTGTTACAAAATTCTTAATCCTCTGGGTTGTAATCATTACTTGCTACCAATTTACATGCAACATCTGCTAGGACTGACATTTGATTTTTTCCCCAAGAATGTGTGAGTAGATAAATGACATTTCAGAGCAGACATTCATTTACTTGTGGACAGAAAAAGAAACTCAAGATTGGTACTGGTCACAAGCCTCTTCCCAATAGAAATTATAAAAACAGTAAGATAAAATTTAAAAAAAATCTAAAAAGGGGATGCATAGGCAAAGAGTACCATAAATGGCACAGCTCAAAAAATCCCAGGACCAATCAGACACACATCTTTTCTCTCTCCTTCAGCGATGAGAGGTCGATTTTGCCATCAAATAACCATGATTGAAGCAAGCGAGGGGCACCAGGTGTACAACCAATTAGATCTTGCAAAATACTAAGATGGGAGCAGGGGTGGCCAGAAGAAGGGGTAATTTATATATAATTCAAACTATATACAGCATAAATGGAATGCAGCCCATCCCAAACTGGCTCTGTGAAACAATTGGACCTTTATAGTTAAAATTATAACAAGTGTAATAATACAATAGATTTACATGGGAAGCAAAATCCAAGGGGCATTTTATATTAAGTATTTACTGTGCTGTTTCAATTTAAAAATAATTTTGCTAAGTACACATCTCAACTGAAGTCTATGTATAAAATGTCTTAATAGATACAGATATTTACCTTTGGTGAGTTGAA
This sequence comes from Gorilla gorilla gorilla, assembly GCF_029281585.2. NCBI lineage: Eukaryota > Metazoa > Chordata > Mammalia > Primates > Hominidae > Gorilla > Gorilla gorilla. The sequence goes on from NC_073243.2 coordinate 77,735,715, forward strand.
GGCCTTTTTGTGACTTCTGTCTGAACTGTAGGCAGAATGCTAGATGTACATGCACATATGGAGAAACTCAAGCTGAGGTCATCCAAAAGCTGTGCGTATGAGGAGGCTGGAGGTACTTTGAAAGTCAAAGTAGACCAGAAACCCAAAACAGGTAACAGTGAGGATGGCAACAGGGAATGGAATGCCAATATGGCAGTAAAACTTTTTTTAAAAACAGAAAGAGGAAGGCCTCTCGTACCAGCAGAATCCTGTACACATACAAAAAAAAAGCCACCCACCATTTTGTAAAACAGAAGCCAATTATAGTGTGGGAAAGTACAAATTACAGAAAACCAGAAGTCAACAGAAGAAAAACTACTGGTTTACTTGAGAGAAAGGAGAATGGTTCACCCCGAGCAGAGTTACTTGGTGAACGCCGCCACCACCGCCCACAGAACCTCATTGGTGTTGGCCTTCAGACATTCCACTTCAGGGTCTAAGTCGAGAAGCTGCCGCACTCTCTTGGTAGCCAAATCATACTGCTCGTCCAGAAGAGGAGCAAAAGCATTCTCCAGGACGTCCGAGGCATGAGCCAGGTAAATGAGGGCCAGCAAGCGCCTGTCCATGCGGTGAGGGTCATTCACCCATTTGTCAAGAACGGCTTCCTGTACTTTCTTGATGAGGCGCTGCTTAATGTTGTTGTTGGTGAGGGGATGTGTTGTCATGTCAAAAAGTAGGAAGTTCTGTTTCTCTGTTGTCAATACACCCTTTTCCACCAGGTTTTTAGCTAATCGTTCCCGTACATTTCTTAACTGATAATGTAATTTTAATGGATTCCATGTCTCACCTAAATAAAAGATTTCAGAAATTAGAAATGATGAGTATTATCTGCTAATTTTGCAAAAATTTTGTACTATTAAACAGTAAAATCTGATTTTGCCCCAAGAAAAACAGAAGAAAATCTGCCATGTTTTTCTCCCTAACTAGACCATGAACCCCTTAAGCCTAGCCAGACTTTTGGATTCTAAGCACCCGGCACATCCTCAGCCACAGGAGTCACTCAGATGACTAAACTGCAAGCAGTCTTCAGACCAGAGTCAGTAACCCTTAGTCTTATGTGGAAATGAGCCAAATATTATGTTTGAGCTTCCTTCCAGCTGCTGTCAAAAAGCAGCCAATAGCCAAATAAGAAGTTTTCTATTAAACACCAGTCTACAACTAATAGACTAAAAAAAAAAAGCTTCCTGATTAATACGTTATTCCTGAAACTGCTACGCGTATACAGCCTATAGAGGTAGGAAAGCCTGTTTAGGCCATGCTATTATTTGATAACAATATAAAGCTAATTCGGAAGGATACAAATTTTCACAATTTTAACCTTGCCATCTATACATATTTCCTTTTGAGAGAGAAATATTTAAAATAAAACCAAACGATTTTTCACTAAAGTGGGTTCTTCTTTATAGAAAACTGGAAGGAAATACACCAAAATATTAATCTTACTTATCTTTGGGATTATGTGTGCTAAACTTTTTTTGTGCTTTCTGCATTTTCCAAATGATCTCCAATGAACATGCAACTATTTTTATACTTAAAAAAACTATATTTTTCTAAATTAGAATATGTTAAAGATCAACCACAGGCATCTTTTTTAAATGCAAACGTTGTAAGGTCGAGATTTTGTAATACTGAGAGAAAACCTTCAGCCACACTGTCCATTACAGGAGCCATTACCCACATAGAGCTATTTAAATTAATTTAAAAATTCACCTCTTCAGTGGCACTAGCCACATTTCACGTATACAATAGTGACGTATGGCCAGTGGCTATACCCCACAGGAACAGAACATTTTCATCATCAAAGAAAGTTCTAGCGGACTATCTTAAAATTTTAAGTTGCTGTCTTAAAATATATTACCATTCAACTGGACAGAGACACAATTATTTTCCTATACTTAATACTAAACAACACAGGCCTATGATGAAGTAATCATTCCTAAAGCTGCCCTCTCATTGTAATTAGAAATCTCCATAAAATATACGAAAAAACTGTTTTCAGACACTAGTCAAAAGCAGCCCAGAACTGTGACACGAGTGCAGCCTATGTGAGCCTGACAACTGCCTAAGCTTACCACCTAGAGGCACGTCCCAGGCAGCAGAGCAGGCAGGAAGACCCCAAGCAGAGCACAGCAGTCCCATCACGTTAAGGCAGCAGAGATCAGAGTTCAGGGTAGCTAAGGCAGCTGCAATGTGCAAAGCAGACTACTGGAGAAGGGGGACCTACGCAGATAAAGAGGTCTAGAAATCTGCAAGGTGTTCCTTGAGTCTTGGGCTGAAAGCTAAAGCTACATGTGTTAGGGTGAGAAATTCCACAAAGCTAGGCAAAGAACAACTACCAGAAAGTGAACGATTCTAAGAGTTCAGTAGAGCTGGGGAAAATGTGATTGCCAACTAGCCAGAGAGCAAAAGCCTCACTAAAAACCAGGACATTCAGAAGGAATACTAGAAAATTCACATCTTAGTAGTAGGGCTAAACCAGTCCTAGAGTACAGACCACCCTAGATGTGCCCTAATAAAGATTAAAAGCGGCCAGGCGCGGTGGCTCAAACCTGTAATCCCAGCACTGTGGGTGGCCCAGACGGGTGGATCACCTGAGGTCAGGAGTTCGAGACTAGCCTGGCCAACATGGTGAAACCCCATCTCTTCTACAACTGCAAAAAATTAGCCGGGCATCGTGGCAGGTGCCTGTAATCTCAGCTACTCGGACGGCTGAGGCAGGAGAATCATTTAAACCGGGGGAGGGCAGAGGTTGCAGTGAGCCGAGATCGTGCCATTGCTCTCCAGCCTGGGCAACAAGAGTGAAACTCCATCTCAGAATTTAAAAACAAAAACAAAAAATTAAAAACAAGTTGATCCACAAATAACTTAGCTGCCTACCAAGACAAAATTCAACACTCTTTAAAGAAAGACCATAAAATTCATCACTTAACATTCACACTGTCCAGCATCAAAGTTAAAAAAAAAAAAAAAATCACTAAACTTGCAAAGCAGCAAAAAAGTGACCTAAAACTAGGGGTAAGGGGGAAGTCAACAGAAACAGTCCCAGCCTGGGCAACATGGTGAAATCCCGTCTCTACAAAAAATACAAAAGTAAGCCGGGGCCAGGCATGGCGGGTTACGCTTGTAATCCCAGCACTTTGGGAGGCCAAGATGGTGAAACCCTGTCTCTACTAAAAATACAAAAATTAGCCAGGCATGGCAGCAGGTGGCTGTAATCCCAGCTACTCGGGAGGCTGAGGCAGAAGAATCGCTTGAACCCGGGAGGCGGAGGTTGCAGTGAGCCGAGATTGCACCACTGCACTCTAGCCTGGGTGACAAGCACAAGACTGTCTCAAAAACAAAAACAAAAACAAAAACCCCCAAAAAACAAAACCAAAAAAACCCTAGTGTCCTAGTGCAAGTCATCTTAATCTATTTCTCTATTTACTCATCTATAAAGTGAAAGTAACAAATTTATCAAGCTCATAGGGCTATTACGAGGATTAAATATCAAGTTCTTAGAACGAAGCCTAACACATGGTAAGCTCTCAGTAAATGTTAGCTATTATTTGCCCATGTGCAGAATAAACATTCTGGCAGAATTTATAGTATTTATAATGTTCTAAGAATCCTGTTAGGTACTGAGAATACAAATATTAGGATATACTTCTAACCTTGTAGGAATTTAAAATCAAGTGAAAATAACATTCATAATATATTACATTTTAGAACTAACTATACTGGCCAGAAGAAAATGGGAATAGGGCCATAAGAACAAAATGAACAAAGTGCCTAGAGGAGTAAGAAATGACTCTGGTTTAATGTTATGGGGTATTTGATAGGAAAGTTATAGAAAAAAATAATCTTTAAGCTAAATCTCAAAATCCAGCAGGATTCACCACATCCTATGAAAGGGAGAGAAGCCTGAATTCCAGGCAAAAGAAACAACAAAGTACATAGGCAGCAGAATAGAATAAGCCCTGGAGTAGAGGCACACATCTTTCAAAAGTGTGTAACTTCCACCCTTTTTTTTTTTTTTTGAGACGGAGTCTCACTCTGTCGCCCAGGCTGGAGTGCGGTGGTGTGATCAGGGCTCACTGCAAGCTCCGCCTCCTGGGTTCACGTCATTCTCCTGCCTCACCCTCCCAAGTAGCTGGGACTACAGGCACCTGCCACCATGCCCAGCTAATTTTTTGTATTTTTAGTAGAGATGGGGTTTCACCGTGTTAGCCAGGATGGTCTCGATCTCCTGACATCGTGATCCACCCACCTGGGCCTCCCAAAATGCTGGGATTACAGGCATGAGCCACCGCACCCAGCCACTTCCATTTTTTTATAATTCTGTAAACCCAATGTCCCACCAATAAATAACTGCTGCATCTTTCACTAGTATGAGTTTTGCTTTTTCTAATGTCAATGGCAGGTGTTAGGCAGCCTAAGACACTAGGCTGGAATTGGGTAACTATTGTGTTAAACGACTTAGGGAAATTTAAACTAATGCAACATAAAATAATAAACAGCCAAACTTACATAAAAGCCTATTTAAAAAACTACAGTTCAATCCTAAGATTAATTAATTATGTAAAGAATAATTTGTTATCAAAGAAGTATCCCCTATCAACTCTAATTTGGTATCACTGACTTAATATGTTTATGTTGTCACAAAACCTAAGTATAGCAGAACAAATGACTCCCAAGCTATCCATTTTTATTTTACCTTCCCAAGTCAAATAGGAAGGAATTCTATACTCCAGAGACATCTTAGCCAAACAACATCTACTGCCAAACAACAGAGGGGAAAAAAAAAATCAAGAAACGAATTATTCTGAGAGATCTACAGTTAAACTTCTCTTTGCAGCTTTCCACTCCCCACCCAAAAAAAACACCCCCTCCCCCATACACACATCCCTCTAATGCTGTTCTACAATATTTTTTTTTTCTCATGGGAAGTAAGTGGGATTAATAGTTTATGACTACTGTCTCTTATACTGAACTTATGCTAAGGTTTATCCTCACCTTATCCTTAGTTAAAACTTTACATATTGCAACCAGTGGAAATACATGCTTAGTAAATTTTACAGAAGTTCCTGTGGAAATTTCCCAATTCCAAAGTATACTAAGTTACAGTTTAATGTTTCTACTAAAAATGAGAAGAGCCTGAACACAGACCACCTTCAAATAAAGTATTCCACTTATGACTGGCCCTTCCTACTGGCAATCATTTCTGACTCAAAGGAAGCAATAAAAAGGGACCCAGCCATCACCTTCTCTTGTAGCAATTCCCTGGGAAGAGGGTAAACCCCGTGTGCTCACTCCAACAAACAGATGGTTATTCAGATCTCCTCAAGTATTAGAGAAAAATAAAGAAATCTCACGAGCAGAAGGCTAAAACTGTGAGGAAATATCCCAAATGTTGTTTAATAGTATTTGTGGTACAGAAAAAAGGCACAAAGTAATAACCAAGTGGTCAAAGTATCTTGGTATTCTGGAATTTCTGCCTTTTATTTTCAAAGAATTAAGCTAAATCAAAAGAATAAAGTCACACCTGAGTTTAGCATAAGTAAGACATCAGTATAAGTGGGATGGGAAGACAATAGATGGATTTCTGAGGAGAAGATGCAATAAAAGTTTAGCTTCTAAAGATTTAGCTACTTCAATTTTTAAAAGTGAATACTTTTTAAATACTTTGAAATAAATGCTTGATAAATGAATAGTTCTTGAATTCTAGATTAAAAGACGTTACTGTGATCCATGCTGTTAGTCCTCAGTCCCTAAATTATTCACCATATATGTGAAAAGACTTTACAAGTTATACAAGCAAATTTAAAATGTAAAGAATCTATTCATAGTTTACTTTTTTTGGTAAAGGAAATTGTGAGAAGTAAATATGGAGAGGAAAAGTTCTTCAAAGATTATTCATGTCCACTGCCCAACAATCACTTTGGTGGAGAATGACATGCTGACAGGTACCTAAATCATTTCACTGCAAAGAACACTTATCTTCCTTGACATCATGTTACAAAACTAAAAGCAGCTTTGGCCATAAATTTGGCAGTGTAGTGATTCCTTGTGACCAAACTGATCAACCATGCCTTAAGATTTCAGAAGCTAAAAACTATTCTTAAACAGTAGTCTTAGCCTGGGCAACATGATGAAACCCCATCTCTACAAAAAAATACAAAAATTAGCTGGGCGTGGTGGCACATGCCTGTAGTCCCAGCTACTTGGGAGGCTAAGGCAGGAGGATCAACTGAGCCTGGGAGGTCAAGACTGCAGTGAGCTGTGACTGCACCACTGCACTACAGCCTGGGTGATGGCGAGACTTTGTCCCAAAGACAAAACAAAACAAAACAAAATACGTAGTCTCTCAACTTGCCTCAAACTTATGTATACTAATTTTAAATTATTAGAAAATGTTTAAAATTTATCAAGAGTTTTAACATGTAAACATGTACAGTATAAATAATAATAAAATGAGCCCCTGGGTATCCTCCACCCCAGGTAAAGAAACTGTTCTTTATTAAAACATTCCTTGGCTTCACGGCAAGGAATCCCTCTGAACAAGTATATTTCTTTCTTTGCATCTCATTCTTGCCCTTCAAAGGCCTAATCTAAGCTCCACTTCCTCTTGTTAGCTACTAAAGTTCCCAAGGATTTTTCTTTTCTCTGAACTACTGAACTTTCAGAGAATCATACTGTCAAACTCTCATCTGTTCTATCAAATTATTAGATGTATAAAACTGTTCCCCAAATGGATTTTAAGATTCTTTCAGTCTGAGAGCACATTTTAAATTTCATAGCACATATGTCATTATTGGTGCAATAACTGGTGTTTGATACCACATATTATATTGAAGCAACAGAAAATTTTTAAAAATCTAAAAATCAGCAAGCTAGCCAAAGAACTGTATGCTTAAAAATGGTAAAAATGGTAAAAGTTACATTATATATATTTTACTACAATTAAAAAATCAGCAAGCTGGTATCTTGATACTTTCAATTAGGTGAGAAATAGATATTTTTTATTTTCTTCTTTTTACATGTTATTTGCCAGGATATTTACTTTTATTTTTTTAACTTTAAAAAAAAGTCCTTTTTCCTCCTTCTCCCACTCTGGATTCCCTTCATTTATTCTGAAGCGGCAGCATTCCCAATGTATGTCAAGAGCAAGCAACTCAAGTGCTACAGGCAATGTTCTGGCATCAATAGCCAATCTAAAACTCACAGGACATTGTTTTTTAAAAAACCTTGCTAAGTATTAGTCTCACATTTTACCCAAATTTCTAATCCAAACAGACAGTGCTTTACAAAATCCTAACTGTGTTTACATACTTGTGAGAAAAGCTTTTAGACTTCTCATCTTTTCACTGCTTAATCAAGTGGGGACAGTGCAACAGCAGCCATAGGTGAGAACCAAGTTCAGTTAGCATGTATATTGATAAGCTTCATTCACAAAATGTTACTTAACAGGTTAAGTGTAAGATGCATTTCAGTAACAGGAAAGTGAAGGCAAAGCCCACTCTACATTCCATAAAAAGAATCTTTAACACTGTAACACATCTACCAAAAAAAGTCACCACAACTTTGAGAAACCCTTCTTTTGGTCAGCTGGGAACCAAATTACAAATTCTAATTTGCAACACCAGAAGCAGTCATGGGCCAACACTGGCAGCACAACATGAGAAAGATCCAAAGACTGGTTAAGCCAGTGCTCTGAAGACAACGTACAAAATGATCCATCACAATATAAACGTTATTAGCAGTTCTATTTCTATCTTAAAACATTATGTTTGCTAATATTTAACATATAGAGTTGACATTAATGCCCTGAGTCTCTGTTAGATGGCTGCATGTCACTGACAGGCATACATGGGAGGCTAACTCAGACAGCATTGACAATGTGATGGGTATTTGTGATGATTAAGTGAATTTGCTGATAATATAATCTAGTTTTAACCAAACAAGCCCTCATCAAATGGGCAAAGTAATTTTAAAAGATTCTTGCAAAAGAAATTACAACTGAAGACAACTCTAATAAGCATAAAGGGGGGAAAGTATAAGTCAGAGTTACTCTCAATGAGATAAAAAGGAAAATTATCAGAGGTAGAAGAGGGTTATCCAACAAAAATGCAAATTTATCAAGAATACGTTTACGTTCTTACCAATAAGAAAAAAGAATGAACCTTGCCTTAAGTGTAAAGTGCCCATTATTGCCGTTAGCTAAAAATGGAGTGTATGTACTTAATTTTTAAATAAACAAATATAGGTTGAGCATGGTGATTCATGCTTATAGTCCCAGGGCTTTAGGAAGCCTTGATGGAGCACCACTTGAGGCCAGGAGCTCAAGACCAGCCTGAGCAACACAGCAAGGTCCTATCTCTACAAAAAATAATTTTTTTTCTTGAGACGGGGTCTCACTCTGTCACCCAGGTTGGAGTGCAGTGGCATGATCTTGGCTCACTGCAACCTCCGTCTCCTAGGCTCAAGCGATCCTCCCACCTCAGCTTCCCAAGTAGCTGGGACCACAGGCATGTGCCACTATGTCTGGCTAATTCTTTTGTATTTTTTGGTAGAAACAGGGTTTCACCAGGTTGCCCAGGCTGGTCTTGAACTCCTGAGCTCAGGAGATTCACCCGCCTCAGCCTCCCAAAGTACTGGGATTACAGGAATGAGCCACCATGCCTGGCCAAAAAATAAAATTAAAAAAAAAAACTCAGCGAGGCATGGTGGCACACACCTGTAGTCTTAGCTACTCCAGAGGCTGAGGCAGAGGCTGTGGATCACTTGAGTCCAGGACTTAGTTCAAGGTTATAGTGAGTTAGGATCATGCCACTGCACTCCAGCCTGGGCAACAGAGTGAGACCCTGTCTCTTAAAAAGAAAAATATTTATGTATACATATAAATAAAATCAGCTGGTCCAAGTACAGCAGTTATTTACAGCTAACTGATCACAAGTTAGATTTTTTTGTTCCCTCCCACTCCCACTGTTTCACTTGACTAGTCCCCCAACCCCTAAAAAAACCTCTTTTACTGACAGAAGAATAATCCAATAGGACTTTTATAAATTCTGCTTATCTGTAAGAAAACTCACATCATGTTAATACACAAATAACTTTAATATAAACGTCACAGTCCTCCATGCTATCAACCAAACTTTTCACGTTCTCCTCCCTAAGGTTGCACTTCCCTGTCTCCTTGAAGTTAGGGGAGATTGTGTGATTTGCTCTGATCAATGAAACATGAACCACATGTCATTTCTAAGCAGAAACTTAAGAGCCAGAGTGATGTGCTATGGTATTCCTCCTTTTATGATAGTGACTGACACTGCTCCAGGTGGCAGTGGCTCCATCTGCCTGGCTGCCAGAGTGAGGATGAGGTAGCCTGTGACTGACTTACAGCCTGAATGAGAAATAAATGGTTGTTTTAAGCAACTGAGGTTTTGGGGTTTGTTACCATCACAGCTTAATCTAGCCTATCCAGATTAAGGTAGCATGTGGTAATTTTGATAAAGAACATGGGAGCTCTAAGAGTATTATCTTATTCTATATCTGTTCAGTATTGTTAAAGAGAATGAAATTTTATAAAAACCATTACTTCCCCACTCTATGACTGATAACTTTCAAGTTTGCCTAAATAACTAAACAAGCTTCTGGCTATTTTGTATAGGTTCCTTTCAAAAGGATTTAAACTTCGCAATCTTTTAAACAGAAGTTGGTTTTTGGTTTATTCACAGCAGCTTACCACTGAGTAATTCAATCCAGTTCTGGACCGTTTCTGGAGGCTGAGTTTCCTTAACATGCTTCAGAGCTTCATCAAGAAGAACATCCCCTGTTGGAGCATCCGACTTACAGATTACCTAAAAAGAAAGCAAAAAGAATGAAAGGATCCACGAATGCCTTTTCTGAGTTGATCTCATTAAATGAAAAACAAACAATTATATAAATAATTCATTATGCTTAAAGCCGCAAGCTTTCATGTAGTATCAAAGTTCAGATTTTAAATTACTTTTATGTTAAGGAAATCCAATATTTAACCTAACCAGATTAGATATAATAATGAATGAAAATTGGCTAGACTCGGTAGCTCATGCCTGAATCCCAGGGGGAGGCTGAGGCAATCAGATCACTTGAAGCCAGGAATTCGATACCAGCCCGGCCCACATGGCAAAACCCTGTCTCTACTAAAAATACAAAAATTAGCCAGGTGTGGTGGTGCACACCTGTAATCCCAGCTACTCGGGTAGCTGAGGTGGGAGAATCATTTGAACCCAGGAGGCAGAGGCTGCAGGAAGCCAAGATCACGCCGCTGCACTCCACCCTGGACGAAAGAGTGAGACTATCTCAAAGAGAAAAGAAAAGAAAGCTACTGGCCGGGCATGGTGGCTCACTCCTGTAATCCCAGCACCTTGGGAGGCCGAGGCGGGTGGATCACCTGAGGTCAGGAGTTCAAGACCAGCTTCGCCAAAATGATGAAACCCCATCTCTACTAAAAATACAAAAAATTAGCTGGGCATGGTGGCAGGTGCCTGTAATCCCAGCTACTCTGGAGGCTGAGGCAGGAGAATTGCTTGAACCCAGGAGGCAGAGGTTGCAGTGGGCCGAGATTGTGCCACTGCATTCCAGCCTGGGCAACAAGAGCAAAACTCCGACTTAAAAAAAAAAAAAAAAAAAAAAGCTACTGTGCAATAATTAGTAAAGCAACATACTAGGACAGTTTATACTCACCGACTCATCAGCGAACCTTGGACTATGTGATCCAGAAATTCATTTAAGCATTATTATTAGTTCCAGAAATAAGACTAAATTATATTTAAGAATTCAGTACAGGCTGAACATCCCTAATCCGAAAATCCGAACTCCTTCAAAATCTGAAACTTTTTGAGCACCAACATGCATCCATTGGAACACTCTGGATTTTTGAAGTCAGGAATGCTTAAGTATAATACAAATATTCCAAAATCCAAAAAATTCCAAAATCTTAAACATTTCTGTTACCAAGCATTTCAGATATAGGATACTCAATCTTGTATTATAAAGGTGGTATTTCACATCAGTGAAGAAACAAATTTTTAAACAAATGTCATTAAAACTTGCTAACAAATTATAGAGGTAAGAAAGGTTTCTTGGTTTCTTTTTTTTCTTTTTTTTTGGAAATGGAGTTTTGCTCGTCACCCAGGCTGGAGTGCAGTGGCGCAATCTCGGCTCACTGCAAACCTCTGCCCTCCCTGGTACAAGCGATTCTCCTGCCTCAGCCTTCCAAGTAGCTGGAATAACAGGTGTGTGCCACCAAGCCTGGCTAATTTTGTATTTTTAGTAAAGATGGGGTTTCTCCATGTTGGTCAGGCTGGTCTCGAACTCCCGACCTCAGGTAATCCACCCACCTCGGCCTCCCACAAGTGCTGGGATGACAGGAATGATCCACTGCACCTGGCCCTGAAAGGTTTCTTTTAAAATTGTCCCGACTAGCAGAAAGCTTAAAGAAATTATCAATAGCTTTGATTACATAAATTTTTTAAATACTGCAACTTTTTTTTAAAAAAGCTACACTGAGGCTGGATGCAGTGGCTCACTCCTATAATCCCAGCACTTTGGGAGGCCAAGGCGGGTGGATCACCTGAGGTCAAGAGTTTGAGACCAGCCTGGCCAACATGGTGAAACCCGGTCTCTACTAATAATACAAAAAGTAGCCAGGTGTGGTGGTGCATGCCTGTAAACCCAGCTACTTGGGAGGCTGAGGCAGGAGAATCGCTTGAACCCAGGAGGTGGAGGCTGCAGTGAGCTGAGATCGCACCATTGTGCTCCAGCCTGGGCGACAAGAGCAAAAATCTGTTTCCAAACAGAAAGCTACATTGAGATATAGAATCCATTTTAAAAGTGGAAAAATCCAGAGGGAGGGATGGGAGGGAAAATGTTACACCGCTTTAGACAAGTATTAGATCCCTATAGCCTTCATTCATGTTGTTGGCTAAGCTATAAATTTCTAGTTAAAATTCCATAATATCAAAATTAAATCCATTGTATTATTTTATAATGTTAGCTATTTAAATGTTATAAAATTTAACATTATGTTTTTTTTTTTTGAGATGGAGTCTTACTCTGTTGCCCAGCCTAGAGTGCAATGGCGCGATCTCAGCTCACTGCAACCTCCGCCTCCCGGGTTTAAGCAACTCTCCTGCCTCAGACTCCCAAATAGCTGGGATTACAGGCACACACCACCGCATCCGGGTAATTTTTGTATTTTTAGTAGAGACAGGGTTTCATCAAGTTGGGCAGGCTGGTCTCGAACTCCTGACCTTGTGATCTGCCCACCTCGGCCTCCCAAAGTGCTGGGACTGCAAACATGAGCCACCGTGCCCCACCAATTTAACATCACTTTTAAAATGTTGAGAGTCCTCTCTCAAACTTGTCCTCAAAGTGTCCTTTACTTTGTCAATCTTATAAAAAATTAAAAATATATACATACAGTATCTATCTCTGTGACATCATGACCAGTAGAAATATAAAAACCACAGTACAAGTCACAAATCTATTCTTCAATTTTTTTTATTATTATTATACTTTAAGTTTTAGGGTACATGTGTACAACGTGCAGGTTTGTTACGTATGTATACATGAGCCATGTTGGTGTGCTGCACCCATTAACTCGTCATTTAGCATTAGATATATCTCCTAATGCTATCCCTCCCTGCTCTCAAATTTTCTAGTAGTTATATTTTAAAAGAAAAAAAGGCAAAATTAATTTTAATATTTTGATTTAACCAAATACAACCAAAATATTAACATGTAATAAGTATTTTTAAATTGAGGTACTTAATATATTTTTCCATACTAAGACCAAAAATCCAGTGTATCCAGTGTATGTTTTTACTAACACCATGTGTCAATGTGCAGTAGCCAAACTTCAAGTGCTTAAGTGTCTGGCTCATAGACATATGTAGCTAGTAGCTACCATATTGAACATACAGATCATTTTCATCATCAAAGTTCCATCAAACAGTGCTATTCTAGACCATGCTTTCAGTGAAGGGTGAGAGAGCACAAGAAAATAAAGAAAGCAGAGCCTCAGGAGAAAAAGTTACATCTAAATATGGTGGCCATGCCACCACTTCTTACATCCCACTCATTCTTTATATTTATCGCAATTTGGCCTCAAAGCTCGCCCACGCACATCCGTTTGCAACGGATCTTATGTCAGGGACACCAGAGCCTGAGTATAGGTGAATCACTTTTTCTTATGAAGTTCTGTCCTCTAAATCTTTCTCAAATGTTTCACTTTTCTCCATCATCTTGCCAATATAGTCGGCCTTCCATATCTATAGATTCAACCAATTGAGGATCAAAAATATTCAGGAAAAATAATACAAATTTTAAAATGCAGTATAACAATTGTTTATACAGCATTTACATTGTATTAGGTACTGTAAGTAATCTGGGGGTGATATAAAGTATAGAAGAGGATGTGCATAGGTTATATGCAAACACTACAACATTTTATATAAGAAACTTGAGCATCCACAGATTTTGATATTTGAGGGGAGTCCTAGAACCAATCGCCCACAGATACTAAGGGACAACTATATTTTAGTCTGCCTAATCTGGCTGTTTTTCACTTGGATTAATTTAAGCCTCTTAACTGATTTCCCTAAACAAGTTTTAGCCTTTTCAATCCATTCTCCTCACTGATCTTTCTAACAGACAAATCTTACCATGGCATTCCACTGCTTCTGCTTACAACTTTTCAATGACTCGAGTTAGTTCTAAATTCCTTGTAAAAATTCAGTAGTAAGTGTGGTTCACAAATAAATATGTTCTATCCAAACATATCATTTTTATTTAGCTTATTTTTTGGGGGGGACGGGAACCATTCCTAAATATAAACAGACAATCACGGATAACGTGAAAGAAAGCTTCCAACACAGAAGAGATCAAAAAGAGAAAATAAGAACTCTGAAGAAACAGATATAATACAGATAAAGGAAATTTTCAAAAGAGGTGTGATACCCTCAGAAATCTAAAAGAAGGTATTACATCCATAAAACAAACTACGATTTTTAAAAAGGAAGCTCATGGAAATCAAAAACAGGAGAGTCACAATAAAATCTCAACAGAAAGGTTAGAAGACAACTCTTTAAGAGTAGCCAAGAAGTCCGTATCCAATTTACAGAGTTCTAGAAAAAGAGGGGAAAAGATACCACAAATACAAGTTTTCAAAACCAAAATACACACATTTCTAGACTGAAAAAATTAATGCATAATGAATTTAAAATGACCCACATTAAGGCATATTGTACAATTTCAGAAAACCAACAAGGATAACAGAAGATCCCAAATGCTTCTAAAGGAAAAAAAAAATAATAAGATTGAAAAAACAGGAGGAGGCCCGGCACAGTGGCTCACGTCTGTAATCCCAGCTCTTTGGGAGGACAAGGCACGAGGATCACTTGAACCCAAGCGTTCAAGACCAGCCTGGGCAATAAAGTAAGACCTTATCTCTAACAAAAATAAAACAACAAAAAAAATTAGCCAGGAGGCTGGGCACGGTGGCTTACGCCTATAATCCCAGCACTTTGGGAGGCAGGTGGATCATTTGGGGTCAGGAGTTCAAGACCAGCCTGACCAATATGGTGAAACCCCATCTCTACTAAACATATAAAAAAAAAAAATTAGCCGGGTGTGGTGGTGCATGCCTGTAGTCCCAGCTACTAGGGAGGCTGAGGCAGGAGAATCGCTTGAGGCTGATAGGGAGGCAGAGGTTACAGTGAGCTGAGATGGCACCAGCTGCACTCCAGCCTGGGTGATAGAGCGACACTCAGTCTCAGAAAAAAAAAAAAAATTAGCCAGACATGGTGGCATATACCTATGTAGTCCCAGCTACTTGGAAAGCAGAGGTTGCAGTGAACCAAGATCATACCAACCACCCTCCTGCCCAGGCAATGGAGTGAGACTCTGTCTCCCAAAAAAAAAAAAAGGAAAAGAAAATCAGAAGGGCACCAGACTTTAACAGCAACTCTGTATACTAGAAAACAGTGGGCTGGGCATGATAGCTCACGCCTGTAATCCTTGCACTTTGGGAGGCCCAAGGCGAGCGGATCACTTGAGCCCAGGAGTTCGAGAGCAGCCCAAGCAACATGGCAAAACCCCATCTCTACAAAACATACAAAAATTAGCTGAGTGTGGCAGCACACGCCTGTAGTCCCAGCTACTTGGGAGGCTGAGGCACGTAAATCACTTGAACCAGGGAAGCAGAGGTTGCAGTGAGCCGAGATCATGCCACTGCACTCCAGCCTGGGTGACAGAGCGAGACTCTGTCTCAAAAAAAAAAAAAAAAAAAAAAGATGCATGAATGGTGTTCTTTCCTACAGAACTATTATTCTCTATAGCTTATTAATCAAGAAGCATTCCGCTCTGATCTAAAACTTTTAGATTCATTAGGACACTGATTTAGGAAAAAAACTAGTTTTGAAACACCATGCTCAAGAAACACAACGACAAACTGGAAGAAAAACAGTCTTAAATATTTGAGATTGAGGTTGAAGTTAAATTTCTAAAAACTAGCTAATATTACCTCTATTAAGAGAAGCACCTACACAGACCTTCAACAGACAGGTATCTGAAAAGTATTCATAACCTGATGAAAAGATCAATAGCCTATGCGTAAATTGCACAGTAACACTTTTGAGTTTTTAATGTCAAGTCTTTCAAAATTATGGCTTTTAAAAGCTGCAAACGAAGTCTAGAATCTTTCTGAAGATGTAAGATCCAGTGGCCAGTTACCTTAACAATCAATTACATTACTCATTGTAGGTACAAAGAGCCAGGAAACCAAGAATGCAAAAAAGATATGGAAATACAATTGAAGAAAGACAACCTTAGTATCAACTTCCACTTTAATTTTTGAAGGCTATTAGTAAAAACATACATTTTAAGCAGTACAACCTCTTTAAAAAGAATGTTACTCAGCACTCCTCTTACCTTTCTTGTTAATAGACTTTTACGTCTCATTCCACAAGCCTCTAGTTGTAACCTTCCTCTCAATGCTAATTCAATTAACATACAGCCACGTAATCCAGATGATATACAGTCATTCCAAAATGATGTGTAACCCTATTAAAAAAAGAAGAAGAAATAAAACAAAATAGCTAATTTACCTTGAATTCAGAGTAAAAAACAGAAATATTATCAGCCAAAGTCATATTTGGTGCCTTTTACCTTTCCTGTCTTTCTATAATAATATACTGAAAAAATACAATTAACATAAATTACTAATCGAGAATTTTCGGGGGCTTATCTTTCCACCACTTATTCTTACATACAAACAACAAATAACTTTAGAGGTCGTAAGTTTAGAAACATAACTCACATTTCACCAAGCTGTGTGTTTATTAGGTTCTTTCAGAACCCTGCAAACTCCAAGGAATACTCAGTTAACCCCAGATTATAGTGATTTATTTATGTGGACAAGTTAAGAAGCTCAGGGAAAGACAACCTAGCCAAGTTAGCTTCAAAGAGAATTAGAATACCATTCATTTATTGCTGTTTAGGATAAAACCACAAGGTTAATCCGAGCACTTTGGGAGGCTGAGCCAAGACGATGGCTTGAGCCCAGGAGTTTGAGACCAGCCTGGACAACATAGTGAGATCCTGTTTCTACCAAAAAAAAATAATTAGCTAGGTGTGGTGCTGCACATCTGTAGTCCCAGCTACCCAGAAAGCTAAGGCAGGAGGACCACTGTGTCCAAGAGTTCAAGGCTACAGTGTGCAATAATTACACCAACACATTGCAGCCTGGGCAAAACAGTGCGACATTGTCTCTTAAATACACACACTGTTAATTTTATAAGAAGATATTAGAAAAACACACATGCGCCCACAAACAAACAGATGGCTATAGGCCTAAAATTCTCAATAATAAACAGTATAACAATCAGATTGGCCCCAAGAGAGAATGTAAGGGCAGCATCCACAGTGGAAGAACAGCCAGACATAAGGAGGTTGATAGACATCTAGAGATCTGGGATACTGGTCAAGCAGGCATCACCAGATGAGGTCAGGACACTGTAACAGCAAACAACTGGGGTTGTTCAAATTATAAAGCCACAAATCTTGACAGCAGGATTGCCGGCTATCAATTTAAGATACAGTTCTCATGAGACAGCAGAAGCTATAAATAACTCTCATTAAGGCTCAGAACAGGGTAACACAATTTTGGTAGGAGAACAGGCCAATTGAATCTCTAAAGAATGGAGGGCCCAGGATTAGGAAGGCCTGGCCCTCACCTCTGGCACTTTTCCAAGGTCAATCCTGGCACTTTGCCAGGCCAGAGTAGTGAGCTTGTGTTTCAGAAGATGACTGACCATTGAGGTCCATCAAACTTCATTTTTGATACAAGGAGTTAAATTCGCCTCACCAAGCTACCACTTCTGAGAATGTGACCTTTGGGAAAATAACAATTTAAAGGAGGCACAAGGGGATAAACAAAAACATCAGTGTTAAGAGATCAATTTAAATGTGAGGTATAAGCAGCAGACACTGACTGGATTTTAGGGAGTCATTTTAAACTTAGGGTTGGGGCCTGATCAAATGAAGATTACCAGAGATTTAGCAAAGTGGCTAATAATACCAGTACTTTATAGAGGTTAGGTAAAATGCATGGCTTCTGTGTCCATGAAATTAAAGCCCTAGGAAGCCTGAGAATGAATTCCACATCAAATTAAAGTTACAGATATCTGGCTTTGACTGGCCTGGACATATAGACAGGGTTCCTAAATGAGCCTCTACAAACTGTAAACAACAGAGAACACCTCATAAAGCAATAATGGACGTGAACAGCCAGCCCTACAGCCTGCAAACTCCAGCTGAACAATACCTGGAGGCTTACATTTGATAGCAGAGAACTAAAATATGTCTCAATCTCAATTGCTCCTAGAGTAATGGCATACCCAGAGATATTAGCAAAATGGGGTCTTTAGTAACAGACTTCAGAGATCTAAATTTAGTGAATGGCTTTAGGCATCATCACTGAAAGACACATGCTTACAGAATTGGATTCGCATGGGAAAGTAGATGAATGGGAATGGACAGTTCTGTACCACAGCTTCTGGAACCCGTCAGCAATATTCCAAAGATAAATGAAGCCAACAAAGACACACCAAACAACAGAAAAGTACAGTATGTTGATACCCTCCTGCTAAAATCCATGTCATAAAAGCAGGATCAAAAATTAACCATAGGGTGGCCAGGCGCAGTGACATACACCTGTAATCCCAGCACTTCGGGAGGCAGAGGCAAGCAGATTGCTTGAGCCCAGGAATTCCAGACCCCTGGGCAACATGGTGAAACCCCATCTCTACAAAAAATACAAAAATTAGCCGGGCATGGTGGCACCCGTCTGTGGTCCCAGCTACTTGGAAGGCTGAGGTGGGAGAATCACCTGAACTCAGGAACCTGAGGCTGCAGTGAGCCATGATCATGCCACTGCACTCCAGCCTGGATGACAGGAGTAAGACCCTATCTCCAAAAAAAAAAAAAAAAAAAAAAAGATAAAATATGTGGGGAAGGTTAGTAACTGGCAGTATCAAGCAGCTTATGACTGTAGTCATAATTAGTCCCTATGTTCTAAAATATAAGGATGGGAGAGGACAGAGACATCCCAAGTAGGCTGGGCCATACACTACCAGATCTCCATCTGCCTGATTCCCTTTATTCTTTCAAGTGGCTCAATTTGAATGGTAGAAAAGGGTATTGTTTATTAAGTCCCCTAAAACTGCAAACACTGAGAAGAGTTCTCACCATTCCAGTTAAGAGCTACTGTTCTGCTCTCAACTGCCTACTTACCCAGAAGCTTTTTGTTAAGGAACTCAAAAGGTTGGTAACCCAAAATGAAATGTAATAAAAATATTTTGTATAAAGATCATAACAGGGATATAACCAGAAGTATAAGATTTTCCTTATATGTTATTAAAAACATTTACAACATGGGAAAATGCTCATAATGTATATTCTACATGAGAAACAGATAAAAAATTATATTATCTAAAGCAGAGTGTCCAATCTTTTGGCTTCCCTGGGGATACTGGAAGAATTATTATCTTGGCCCACACATAAAATATACTAACACTAATGACAGCTGATGAGCTAAAGAAAACAAAAAAAAAACCTCATGTTTTAACAAAGTTTACAAATTTGTGCTGGACCAGATTCAAAGCCGTAGGCCACCTGCGGCCCACAGGCCGCGGGTTGGACAAGCTTGATCTAAAGTGTAATCTTATTTTGAAGTTATATAAATATGAATACATATGTATATCATAGGTTTGTATTTACAAAAAAACTTATAAATGTTCACATCCTTTGACACAATTCTTATGGGCCTTTAGTTAGAAAATACTGTGCACAAAAATATATGTACAAATATATTGATCACATCATCATAGTAAAACACAAAAACAATCTAAAAGCAAAAAAAAAGGGAATAAACTCAGCGCTTCCCAAACTTTCCTGACCTTGAAGCATTTTAATTTACAGTATACTTTTAACAGCCTACAGAATATTACAATTCTATGAAAATCAGTTTTAAAAATCCTGGTGCAGGAGGCGGAGGCTGCAGTGAGCCGAGATCGCACCACTGCACTCCAGCCTGGTGACAGAGCGAGACTTCATCTCAAAAAAAAAAAAAAAAGAAAAGAAATCCTGGTGCAGAGGTTATTACAAAACATGAAAAATTATTATGAAATCGTGTGTGTGTATGTAGAGAGACAGAGAATAGTCCCATTTTTTAGGGAGATTAGAAGAAAAGTTTTAGCAGCAGTAATGTCTGGTGATTAGGGTGATCTTTATTTTCTTTAGGCTTTTCTGTATATAGTAAAGGAAAACTCGTGGCAAGGAGATAAGTAAGGTTTTCCTTACTGATCAACTATAGTTATAGTTGTTCAAGCTTAAAAGGCAATAGTTATGATAGTGGCAGTAATTTGACAAAGGCAAAACACTAGAAGAACTAAAAACTCTCCATGAAAATAACTATGAACCACAAAGTAAAACATATTTGTGAAGTAGTAAAGAACTGTGCTCAAGAGCCCAGACCGCACAAACACCTGGTGATTCAAATCAACTCCAGCTCTACCACATACTATATAGTTAAATTTCTGAGACTAGTTTTCTTCATATAAAACAAGTCGTGAAGATTAAATAATATATATAAAAAGCACAACTCCTGGCAATTAGTAATTACTTAATTATGTACAATTAGAATGGAATGGGGATGGAGGATTGCAAACTCAGTTACTTGGAAAGTACAAAGAACATGACTGAATAAAGAGACCCAGGTGTGGATTGCAGCAAGCTGGACAATGTCCTCTTCCATCTATCTGGGGAAGACAGCTTAGCCCTTATCAACTGTTGCCATGTGTAAAATGTGGGCCTGCTCTTGCCACATCTTTTTCAAGAGGGCAGAAACGTCCGTTTCTATATATTACTTCCATCTTTGAAAGGATTACAACTCAAGTTTTACTAAACAAAACATATCTGGCAAACCAGTTTGCAACCGCTAAACATTTTACAAAACATACTACGTTATATGAATGTTCAGTTACTAGTAGTCTGTATAGGCATAAAGTACTCAAAATAGTTTCATTTTGTTTTTATGTACAAAATATTTCAAAATGAAATCACTAAAAACACTATATTTTCTATATAAGGTTGAATTCTGGTGTGACCAATGTTTTGGAAATGGCTTTCTAATAGAAATACAGGCCAGGTCCACATGGTGGCTCACGCCTGTAATCCCAGCACTTTGGGAGGCCAAGGTAGGCGGATCACGATGTCAGGAGATCGAGACCATCCTGGCTAACACGGTGAAACCCCATCTCTACTAAAAATATAAAAAATTAGCTGGGCGTGGTGGTGGGCACCTGTAGTCCCAGCTACTCGGGAGGCTGAGGCAGGAGAATGACGTGACCCCAGGAGGCGAAGCTTGCAGTGAGGCGAGATCGTGCCAATGCACTCCAGCCTGGGCAAGAGAGCAAGACTCTGTCTCAAAAAAAATACAAAATACAAAATACAAAATTACCCAGGCGTGGTGGCGCATGCCTGTAATCCCAGCTACTCAGGAGGCTGAGGCAGGAGAACTGCTTGAACCTGGGAGGCAGAGGTTGCAGTAAGCTGAGATCGCACCACTGCACCCCAGCCTGGGCAACAAGAGCGAAACTCCATCTCAAAAAAAAAAGAAAAAAAGAAAGGTGATTGTACTTGCCAAATCTAAATGGACCAGGATGAACAAATTAAGTCTCCCTCTTGAGTATCTGAACTTGCCATACTGAATCAGTTATATGGGCATGGCACTGGAGCTGTACTGGTTGTGTGGATTCAGAAGCTACTGGCCATTGGGTACAAATGCAGAGAATGAAGGTAACAGAAAGGAAAACAGAAGAGAAATGCAGAGTAGAAATGAGAGAGGATGCAATGTGAGGCAAACCAAGACATACAGAGACAGAGAGGCAGACAGGCACATACACGGAATAGCATGTTTGTTGTTTTAACCTGCTATGTTTTGTTATGCAGTAAGACAATTAATACATTTTGCCAGGGCTGGCAAAATGGGAAAAGGGAGAGGTAATGGCTAAAGGGGATGAGCTTTCTTTTGGAAGTGATAAAAATATTCTAAAATTGATTATGGTGGTGGTTGTACAAATCTGAAAACCTTGAATTGTACACTTCAAATGACAATTATATGGCATATGAATCATATCTCAGAGCTGTTACAAAAAAACATTCTATAAAGTCACTTCTGAAATCTTACATGAAATTTTGATTATGTCAAAAATTTAAGAATCAAAAAGTTCTTGACAAAAATAACTAATCAAGAGAATGAAGGAGACTTCAGGTAAAAGCAGATTAAAAAGACTAGACAAGAAAAGGTATCTACAGATATAAGAACTGTTAAAGAAGTAGTAAGGCTGGGCACTGTGGCTCACGCCTGTAATCTCAGCACTTTAAGAGGCCGAGGCGGGCAGATCACCTGAGGTCACGAGTTCAAGACCAGCCTGGCCAAGGCGGCAAAACCCCATCTCTACTAAAAATACAAAAATTAGCCAGGTGTGGTGGCTCATGCCTGTAATAGCAGCTACTTGGGAGGCTGAGGCAGGAGAATCGCTAGATCCCGGGAGGCAGAGGCTGCAGTGAGCCACTGCACTTCAGCCTGGGCAAAAGAGTGAAACTGTCTCAAGAAGAAAAAAAAAAAAGTAGTAGTAAAACTGCATTTGCTGGTGATATTGTTGGATATTTAGAAAAACTCATGAGAGTAAATGGAAAAATTAATATAGATAGGAGTTTAGTAAAGTAGCCAGATTATATAAAATTAAACATCAGTTGTCATATACAAACAAAATACACATGTTGAAATACTAAAAAGTTAAAATATAATTGAAAAGACCTTTACAACAGCAACAAAAAGAACAAAAAATACCATGGCAAAACCTATATGAAAAGTTTAAAGTCTCTTGAAAGACTTAAAAATAGACTTGAATAATAGAAAGATATTTCATTCTTATATACAAAGTCTCAGCATTATTATTAGTTCTTCCTAAGTTAATAAATGTAATATCCCAATAAAAATAGCAACAGATTTTCCCTGGAGCTATACAAGTTAAAAATAAAAGTTCCTAAAGAAAAAAAAAAAAAAGAATAGCCAGGAAAACTTGGGGAGATAGCAACATATGTAGGGAACAGAAATGAAAGCTGTCCTACTAGATACTAAAATAGATTTAAAAGTCTCTAAAATTAAAATGATGTCACACTGGCACATGAATAGACAGACCAACAGAATAAATTCCAGAAACAGACCCAAGAACATACTGAAATCAAATACAGATTGAGTATCCCTTATCCAAAATGCTTGTGACTGGAAATGTTATGGAGTTAAGATTTTTTTTCACATTTTGGAATATTTGCATTACACCCAAATCCGAAAATCTGAAATCCAAAATGCTCCAATGAGCATTTTCTTTGATTCTCACGCTGGTGCTGAAAAAGTTTTAGATACTGGAGCATTTACAATTTCAGATTTTTGAATTTGGGATTCTCAATCTGTACACGATAAAAATGTCATCACAAATCGATATAAAATGGAAAGATGAACATTTTAATCAAACGTGTTGGGACAACCGGATAGTCATTAGGAAAAACATAATTGGATCAATTCCTTATTATACATCAATATAAATTCCAGATGGATCAGAGGCTGAAATGTAAAGTGAAATAATGTTAAGTACTAGAAGACAAAATAAGAGTGAAAACCTTTATAATCTGGGAGTGGAAGAAAAAACTTCCCAGCTGTTCTCAAAATCTAGGAGCAATAAAAGAGACTACCCATTTTTTTGGTAAAGTTTGCAGGGTAAAAATCATAGCAAAGTCACTTATATCACAGATAAATCTCTAGTATACAATTAGTTCCTAAAAATAAAGTTGCTTTTTTTTTTTTTTTAATATTTTGAGGCCAGACACAGTGGCTTACACCTGTAATCCCAGCACTTTGGGAGGCTAAGGCAGGGGGATCACCTAGGCCAGGAGTTTCAGATCAGCCTGGTAACATAGCGAGAGCTGTCTCTACAAAAAATGTTTTAAAATTAGCTGGGTGCGATAGCACATGCCTGTAGACCTAGCTACTCGGGAGGACTTGAGCCTGGGAGGTTGAGGCTGCAATGAGCTATAATTGCACTTATGCACTCTAACCTGGGCGACAAAGCAAGATCCTGTCTCAAAAAAATATACATTTTGAAATATTCAATTTTTTAAAAGGTAACAGATGATGAAGTTCACAAAAGAAATGGAAATTGCTAAAACACACCAAAAGATGCTGTCATTCATAATAAAAATACACATTTAAAATACATGAGACCTTAACAGCAAAAAGAAACCCACCTAATTCAAAAAAAGGCAAAACATGTATATACAAACCATGAATTTGGATAAATAAAATATAGTATATGCATACAAGAAAACAGTATTCAGTCTTAAAAATTAAAATTCTGATACACAGATCTATGTAAAATTCTGATACATAGCTACAAAACATGGATGAACTCTGAAGACATTATGCTAAGTGAAATTAGCCAGTCATGAAAAGACAAAATACTCTATGGTTCCACATATATGAGGTACCTAGAATAGTCAAATTCATAGAGACAGTGGTTCCCAGGGACTGTGGAGAGAAGGAAATAGTAGCTACTGTTCAATGGATAGAGTTTCGGTATGAAATGATAGAGAAGTTCTGGAGAGGGATAGTGGTGATGACAGCACAGTGTGAATCTACTTAATGCCACTAAACTGTACCACTTAAAAATGTTTTAAATGGTACACTTGATGTGATGCATATTTTACCTTTTTTTTTTTTTTTTTGAGACGGAGTCTCACTCTGTTGCCCAGGCTGGAGTGCAGTGGCACAATCTCAGCTCATTGCAACCTCCACCTCCCAGGTTCAAGTGATTCTCCTGCCTCAGCCTCCCAAGTAGCTGGGACTACAGGCGTGAGCCCCCATGCCCGGCTAATTTTTCTATTTTTAGTACAGATGGGGTTTCACTACGTTGGCCAAGCTGGTCTCGAACTCCTGACCTCGTGATCCGCCCACCTCGGCCTCCCAAAGTGCTGGGATTACAGGCATGAGCCACCGCGCCTGCCCCCCTGCCTTTTTTTTTTTTTTTAACTACATGAAATCATGCTTACCTATCAGACCGGCAAAAATCCAAAAGCTTGGCCGGGTGCAGTGGCTCACACCTGTAATCCCAGCACTTTGGGAGGCGAGGCGGGCAGATCACTCGAGGTCAGGAGTTCGAGACCAGCCTGGCCAACATGGCAAAATGCTGTCTCTACTAAAAATACAAAAATTAGCTGGGCGTGGTTGCATGTGCCTGTAATCCCAGCTATTAAGGAGGCTGAGGCAGGAGAATCGCTTGAACTCAGGAAGCCAAGGTTGCAGTGAACCAGGATCACACCACTGCATTCCCGCCTGGGCAAGAGAGTGAGACTCAGTCTCAAAAAAAAAAAAACCCTCACAAAAAACAAAAGCTTGACAGCATAGTTGGCAAAAATGAGGGAAATAGGCATTCTCATAACTATGATGGGAATGTCAAAATGACACCACTTTTACTGAGGGAAATTTGGGGATCTAGAAAAATCACACATAGATTTACCCTTTAACTTGACAATTCTACTTCTAAGGAATCCACTATGAAGAAACAGCCCCATAAATATGCAACAGTATATGCATATGGTTATTGTGATATTATCTGTAGGAGCAAAAGTTTGGAAACAACCCATAAATCCATCAATAAGGGACTGGATGAATATACAAAGATATATCTACCACATAATGGAATACTACAGAACCATAAAATATTTCTAAGTAATAGTGATAGAGAACAATCTTTAGAATATAACATGTAAAAAGCAAGGTGCACACAGTGTACGTAGTCCATTACCTTGTATAAGAAGGAGAGAAGCAAGAATATGAATATACGTATAGTTTTGCTAACAAAATATCAGAAAGATAAACTCTAACTTTTCAAGAACTACTAATGGGGGAAGGAAAGAATGAGGTAGAAGAAAGATGGAAATGAGACTTTTGAATATAACTTGCAATATAATTATATGCACTGAAAACAGAAAAAAAAAAAAAACTCCTGAAGAATGAAAACAACCGTATACTACTTAGTGATAGAGCCACAAAGAAAAGCTATTTTAACTTTAGAATACAGTATTTTGACTGCACATTCTTAATAAAAATACTACAAAGAAATTGTAAGCCAAACTCAAGTCAATTAGTAGTAATGTTGACATTTTTATTTTGAAACTGTTTTAATACAAGCAGTAAGCCAATGCAAATATTTGAAGAACCAAAATTTTCAGTAAGAAAAAAGATAAATATAAAACCCAGTAAGTTAAATAAAAATCTATAATGTTAAACTTGAACCAAAAACCATGTAAACAGATTTTTTTTCCTCTAAAATGTTTGCTAGCTCTGTCCCTTGAGGAAAATATATCCTATCTCTGTATACGAAAGAGTCCTACAAGCAGTAACAACTCGGTAACACTGAGTACACCCAGTGTACTCACACCAGAGTGTGGTCCATTCCCCACCAGATGGAAAACAGGATTCCTTGAAGGAATGACTGATTACAAGTCTGAAACAGGAAATGTACGAGTTGAGTCCAGGACATTGTGTTGGCCTTGCCAAAAAGCAAGAAATTATCAAAGGTTAATAACCTGTATCACAAAGAACACTGAAACCAACTTCGAAAATAACTCCCATAGGCTAAAAGTGGGACAATTTAAACATCAAGAAGAGTAATTAATATAAGTGAATGAAACACAATGAATATATATAAAACCGCAAGTCATAATTTTAAAAAAGAAAAGAGCCCATACCTCACTAGATACCACTGGAAGTAGCTAAGGCACAAACTCCTAACCCAAAACTTAGTAATTAAAATGAAATTAAGTGTTTATCCTGCCTTTTAAGTGCATAAAATGCACACGATTATAAAGGAAACCAAATCAGCCATCAAAATATTAAAAATGAATTTGTGATATATGTGCTTTATTAGCAGATTAAACAAGTTCTAGTGGCAGATCTAATAACTATTATAATTCCAACGTAGTAGTGAGCAAAGACAGTATTCTGAGATATCTGCAATAACTGTAATGTGATATGAAAGCATCTCTGGTCTCTCTAGTGGTGACAAACTCACAGATACTGTTAATACTTCTTTGGCTTGTGGCCTACAATTATAGTTGATATAGATGTTAACTTTCAGGTATAGGTCACTAAAAATAAATTAATTTTTCCGCTCTCAAATGTTTCCTGAATTCTACAGTGACCCCAAGCTAAGAATCCCTAAATTAGATGAAAAGTAGGGGAAATTTCCAACAGGCAGATAGGTCTGTCACCAAATGAACTCACTGGTCTTCAAATTCTAAAACCAGACACTGGATGACTCCTGATGCAATGAACATGAAAACACATAGGATTATCTAAGAAGTCATCTTGGCTGGGTGCAGTGGCTCACGCCTGTAATCCCAGTACTTTGGGAGGCCAAGGCGGGCAGATCACGAGGTCAGGAGTTCGAGACCAGCCTGGCCAACAGGATGAAACCCCGTCACTACTAAAAATACAAAAATCAGCCAGGCGTGGTGGCACGCGCCTGTAATCCCAGCTACTTGGTAGGCCAAGACAGAAGAATCACTTGAACCCAAGAGGCAAAGGTTGCAGTGGACAGAGGTTACAGTGACCCAAGATCGCACCACTGCAATCCAGCCTGGGCGACAGAGCAAGACTGTGTCTCAAAAAAAAATAAATAAATAAAACAACGTTCTAAAATGTATTATGGTGACGGATACACAACTCTAAATACACTAAAAGTCACTGCATTGTTACCTTTTACTTTTTTGTTTTTTTAAAGACAGGGTTTCATTCTGTCATCCAGGCTAGAGTGCAGTGGCTTGATCATAGCTCACTGCAACCTTGAACTGCTGGGCTGAAATGATCTGCCCACCTCAGCCTCCTGAGTAGCTGAGACTATAAGCAGGCACCAGCACACCAGGCTTTTTATTTTTATTTTTTTAGCAATGAGATCTCACTACATTGTCCAGGCTAGTCTCAAATTCCTAGCTTCAAGCAATCCTCCTGCCTTGGTCTCCTCCAAAGTGCTAGGATTACAGGCATGTAATCCTGGATTGTACTGTTTAAATAAGTGAATTGTCAATTAAATCTCAAAAAAGCTGTTACCAAAAAAACTAAGCCAAAAACTCCCCTTAAGCATTTCAAATGACTAAAGAAAGCCCTCAGCTTTCTGATTTTTTTTTAATTAGCAAAAGAGTAAGGCTATAGACTACATGTTTGTGTCCCCCCAAAACTCTCATGTTAAGATTCTAGCCGGAAGCGGTTGCTCACGCCTATAATCCCAGCACTCTGGGAGGCCGAGGCAGGCAGATCACCTGAGGTCAGGAGTTTGAGACCAGCCTGACCAACATGGAGAAACCCTGTCTCTACTAAAAATATAAAATTAGTGGGGCATGGTGGCGCATGCCTGTAATCCCAGCTACTTGGGAGGCTGAGGCAGGAGAATTGCTTGAACCCAGGAGGCGGAGGTTGCCGTGAACCAACATTGAGCCACTGCACTCCAGCTGGGCAACAAGAGTGAAACACTGTCTCAAAAAAAAAAAAAAAAAAAAAAAAAAAAAGATTCTAACCCCCAACAGGGTCTCTGGAAGGTGATTAAGTCATGAAGGCAGAAGCCTCATGAATGCAATTAGTGCCCTTATAAAAGAGGCCCCAGAGAGTCCCTATGCCCTTCTGCCATGTGAGGATGCAATGAGAAGACAACCAGGAAGCAGGCCCTCACCAATTTCTTGTTCTTGAACTTCCCAGACTCCAGAACTGTGAGAAATAAATTCCTGTTGTTAGCTGGGCACAGTAGCTCATGCCTGTAATCCCAGCACTTTGGGAGGCTGAGGTGGGCAGATCGCCTGAGGTCAGGAGTTTGAGACTAGCCTGGTGGTCTCAGCCATGATAAAACCCTGTCTCTAGTAAAAATACAAAATGAGCCAGGTATGGTAGTGTGCACCTGTAATCCCAGCTACTTGGGAGGCTGAGGCAAGAGAATCACTTGAACCTGGGAGGCAGCGGTTGCAGTGAATGGAGACTGCGCCACTGCACTCCAGCCTGGGTGACAGAGCGAGATTCTGTCTCAAAAAAAAAAAAAAAAATCTGTTGCTTATAAGTCACACTGTCTATTGTGGTAGTCCCAACCTTTTTGGTGCCAGGGACTGGTTTCAGGGAAGACAATTTTTTCCACGGACTGGAGCGGGGAGGGGGATGGTTTCGGGATGAGCCTGTTCCACCTCAGATCCTATCGGGCATTAGTTAGATTCTCATAAGGATCGCCTACCTTAGATCCCTCATCACATGCGCAGCTCATAACAGGGTTCACACTCCTATGAGAATCTAATGGCTGCTGCTGATCTGACAGGAGGTGGAGCTCAGGCAGTAATGCTCGCTTGCCCGCCCCTCACCTCCTGCTGTGCAACCTAGTTCCTAACAGGCCACAGACCAGTACCGGTCCACAGCCCGGAGATTAGAGATCCTTGGTCTATGGTATTTTACAGCAGCCCAAATAAACTAAGACAGATAACAAAACCAGTAAAGTAACTAAATAATTATTGGATTTGGGCGCCATCCACACGTGTAAGTTACTGGTAGTAATCAAGTTATGATTACGTTTTAAAAGTTCCCTTTTAAGCAATTTGTAACACAGAATGTATTTTTTCACAGAAGTAACAGCCAGGGCCCTCAGGGCCTCTATTCTCATGATCTTCACTCAAAACCAGGGATCTTATCTGCCACTCCCTGGGAACTTGGACATCAGCATCCTTAAACCCACAACCTTTTGATGAGAACCAAATCCAACTCGGAAATTCAATCCACAAGTAACTTTTCATCATCCTTATGGGGATTCCAATCCTCAGCCTTCCTCCCTTTTTCCCACCAGTCTCCTCCGTTCTTTCCCTCATCCCCACCCAGCACGATAAATTACTGTGCACATACCATGTGCAAAGCACTGTTCTGAGTACTAAGTACTGTGGGAGCTCATTTCAACCTTCGCAACAACCTTCTGAACTAAGTGCTATTATTATCAATCCCAATTCAAAGATGGGCAAACAACGCCAGAGTACACTACCTTCAACTACACCCTTACTAGTTTCCTAAACACATCCATTGTTTCCCACTGCATTCAACTAGCAAAACTCCAGCCCCAGATCAATCCAACTGTCACTTTTTCCGTATCTGTACCTGTGTTTCTGAACTGCTGATGTAAAAAAATATTGAAATCTCAGTATATAAATGTACTGTCTCCAACTTAAACTAAACCTTTAATGATACTGGGGTTGGGCATAGTGGCTCACGCCTCTAATCCCAGCACTTTGGGAGGCTAAGGCGGGTGGATCACTTAAGGTCAGGAGATTTGAGACCAGCCTGACCAATATAGTGAAACCCCATCGCTACTAAAAACACAAAATTAGCCGGGCGTGGTGGTGCATGCCTGTAATCCCAGCTACTTGGGAGGCTAAGGCAGAAGAATCGCTTGAACCCAGGAGGAGGAGGTTGCAGTGAGCTGAGATCACGCCATTGTACTCCAGCCTGGGTAACAAGAGCTAAACTCTGTCTCAAAATAAATAAATAAATAAATAAATAAATAAATAAATAAATAAATAAATAAATAAAATACACACACACACACGGCAAAATCAGCTTTAAACTGTCTCTAAATAAATAAATAAATAAATAAAATACACACACACACACACACGGCAAAATCCGTTTCCCTACTCAGAGCTCTTACCACTCTCCATATCAGATATTTCAAAACCCCATTCTCCCCAAACCTCTAAAGCTCAGCTCATTTTCAGCAGATTACTTCACAAAAACAAACCAACTCAATAAACTCAATTTCATACATACCCACTCTTTTGTCTGGTTACAGTACAGTCTGCCTAAAGCTAATCCTACCCATTCTCTCCTACTTCCCTTTGTTCACAACTCCTGCCCTCCTAAAATACCTTAAATCTCTAACATGTATACTAGCACCTGCCTACTGGCCTTCAAATATTCTCACATTTACCATCATACAAGAGACAGACCCGGACCAACCCTGCCCTATCTCCTTTCCATTCACAGCAGACTCGAAGGTATCGTCAGCAAGTCCATCTCCGCTACTCTTCACTCCTCCTCCTGCTGGCTCCACAATCCCCCTCTCCTGGCTTTGCTCTGGCAGCTCCTGCTCGGGCTCTTTGTCAGGTTACTCTTCTGCTGCCTATTCCTCCAACGGAGTGCTCTTGGCCACTTACACAGACTTCTCAGGTACTCTCACTTATTTTCAAAAAAAATTCAAATAGAAATACATGACAGAAAATGAAAAGTCTCTACTTTCTCTTCCGCTTCCATCCCTCACACATTCCCTCTTCAAGATACTCTCCATTAACATTTGGAATGTATCCTTCCAAATCCTTTTTTAAAGTGCACACAGTCATACTCTGCCATACACTGAGTATCTACGCTGTTAAAACTGTGCTAAGCATTCAGTGTACATTCTTTCTAATTCTTAGGAAACCTTGTAAAGTAGGTGCTATTCTTCCAATTTCATAAGATAATGGAACTGAGGCTCAGAGGACCTGCCACGCACTAAGTGGCAAAGCAGGGAATGAAATTGGTCTGCCTGGCCCCAAAGCCCTGGCTCCTTTTCTGTCTTGCCTTCCAAGACCTGTTTATTTAATGCATGATCTAGGTGTGCTTCCTTTCAGCCCCCTGAAAACAGAAGAGGGTACAGGTTGAGTATCCCTGTACTTGGGACCCGAAGTGTTTCAGATTCTAGATTTGGAATATTTGCAAATACATAATGAGATACCTTACGGATGGGACCTAAGTCTAAATACAAAATTCATTTGTGTTTCACATATACCTTATACACATAGCCAAATGTAATTTTACACAATATTTTAAATAGTTCTGAGCATGAAACAAAGTGTGCCAGGTATGGAATCTTCCACTTGTGATATCATGTCAGCACTGAAAAGGTTTCAAATTTTGGAACCATTTCAAATTTCAGATTTTCAGACTGGGGTGCTTGACTGGTATCACTTTTTTCTTTCCACACCTGCCACTGATCACTTCACAGCAGAGAGCACAAAACAAAGTGTGAACAGACACTCCCTCTCAAGCAAATGAATTTTTAAGGGTTTTTCACTAGTGGTTTTTTAAAGTATATTTAACAGCATCTTGTTAGTAAGACCTAAATATAAGCTACAGTCTTTATTCTTCTGTAAGAAACACGAAGGTTTTAATACAAGAGAATAACATTTCAGTTTGCAAAGCCATTTATAAATTATCATCTAGGTTCTACAATTACCTAGTAAAATATCATCACCTTTTTACATTTGAAAAATCTGAGGTTTAGAGAAAGTAAGAAATATGACTACATTCACACTCTAGAGCAGCGATACCTCGAGCCCCAGAGCTGTGACTCTAGATACAGCACTTTTACTACTGCATCATACTGTAAGTATTTTAAGTTGAGGACATTTTGACAAGTCCTATCTAAGTTTTATATCAAGTCACTATAACATTTATTAGATACTGGCCTCTGCATTATTTTCTAAAAGCAGAAAATCATTCCCACTTGGGAGGCTGAGGCATAATGCTGCATCAAGCAAAAACTGTAATTATTTAAATTCTCAAAATAGACTGAGGTGGGAGGATCACTTGAGCCCAGGCGTTCAAGGCTGCAGTAAGCTATGATTATACAACTGCACTCTAGCCTGGGTGACAGAATGAGACTCTGGGGAAAAAAAAATTATTGGAAGTAATAAATTTCTATTTGTTTAATATACATTTTTATTATTAAAATAGAGATAGGGTATTGCTGTGTTGCCCAGGCTGGTCTCGAACTCCTGGACTCAGGCAATCCTCCTATCTTGGTCTCCCAAAGTGCTGGGATTACAGGCATGAGCCATCATACCCAGCTGGAAGTAATATATTTCAAGAATAATTTTAACTCAATAAACTCTACTGAGTGCCAAGACATTACTAAACAGAGGTGATAAAGATGACTAATATACAAAGGCATAGAATGAAAAGGAATAATAATTACAATTTCAATGTGATTATCATAATACTGATATAAATAAAATGGTGTCCCCTCACTCATTCTAAAGACAAACACTTGTGTAATACTAGGCATTGTGCTAGATGCTAGAGATACAATGGTAGGCAAAAAGGATGTGAGAGCAACTAAGAAGTTAGATTAAGGTGAAGAGTCTCACTGGGCAGTAAGAAATAACTAAGAATTGGCTGCTAGGTAGAAAAAGGCAGAGCCTTACATATAAGGATCCACTAACACAAACATGAAGACCTAAAAAAGTAATCATGGGCCGGGAGCAGTGGCTCACGCCTGTAATCCCAGCACTCTGGGAGGCCAAGGTGGGCAGATCACGAGGTCAGGAGATCGAGACCATCCTGGCTAACACGGTGAAACCCCGTCCCTACTAAAAATACAAAAAATTAGCCAGGCGTGGTGGCGGGCATCTGTAGTCCCAGCTACTCGGGAGGCTGAGGCAGAAGAATGGTGTGAACCTGAGAGGCGGAGGTTGCAGTGAGCCAAGATCACACCACTGCACTTTAGCCTAGGCAACAGAGGGAGACTCCGTCTCAAAAAAAAAAGTTAATCATGTGATTTCCAGACCGTTAAAGAAAAAAGTAATAAAGACCCACAATATGACCATATTTTGTAATGCATACAGGTCTAATAAGATTACATAACGTGTTCTATAATGCAGTCACTACAAATAATGAGACATCATTCTTCTGATTGTGTCATTTGAATTTTTTTCCATGAGCAGATACCATGTAGATCTGTATTTATCTGTGGGAAAGAGAGTTTCTGGGGTGCCAGTTGAGTTGGTCTCCCCTGTGTAAGACATCCATGGGGAGCCACAGGTGGCCTCTGAGAAGAAAAGTCTCCTTAGTGCCTTCATGTCTTTATGCCCTAAGAGCATAACCGCTCAGCAGCATTCCACAGGTTGCTGAGGGAGACAACACTCCCTTGAGGCAGTGGAGTATAATCAAACATCTTGGCTCCTCCTGAACCTGCTACCACCCGTTTCAGTCCAGATAAGCTAAAGATCTTAAGTAGTTTAGACACACGCCTTTGCTCATGGAAATTCACAGAAACTGCCACTGCTATACATTTTATTGAATGACTCACAAGTTCTCCTTCACTGATTAATCCTTTCTTCATCCCTTCCTCCCCCCCCCATCTGCCCTAAGAACAAAGAGCTCCTTTGTCTCCGCCAGATTCTGGGTACCCACTGGGTGGTATGGGGCTGGTTTCCCCGACATCTGGCACCCAACACGGGGCTCCCCATAATCTCTACAAATAATCCGGTGAAGAAATGCCACAGCATGGAAAGTGGAGGACGACTGATGAAGGACGCCCGAGTACGTTTTCACTTCAGGCTCTACGGGTAAGTAGGGCATTTGGAGAATTCCAGGGTAACCCTGGGAAAATATGGATCAGGCTGAAAGTAAGTTTACTAATTACTTAAGCCTGGTGCAGCAGTTATTGCACCATGGGTGGGTAATTGTGAGTACCCAAAATCTCACATCTTTGTTCCATCTCACAGGAAAGCATTCTCCTTGGTTCCCGGAATATGGAACCATGGATGTAAAAGATTGGGACAAGGTTGCATCAGACTTAAAACGAGCTCAACAAGAGGGCCGCGATACTCCCTTCTCCACTTGGTCTGTGTGGTCGGCAATTAAAACAGCACTGGAGCCCTTCCACACTGAGGAGGAGGATGAGGAGTTTCAGGATGATATAGAAAAGTTTAATAATCAGGAGTCTGATGGCCAGCAAAGTGAACCATCACAGTCTAGTTTAAAAAAGGGGGAGAAACAGGAAGCTATACATGCTAACCTCCAAAAACTTACAGTTCCACCTACTGCAGAAACAGTGCCACCTACTGCGTCTTTATGGGAAGGTCCAGAATGCCCACCCCTGCCTCAGCCTTATGAATTTTTGGAATGGGAGCCTGAGACGCGGCTTGACGCTCCCACTGTTGCATGCCCTGCCATTAACTATGGCGAAGGGAAGCTTCAGGCTCACCCAACAGCCGATTATGGTGAGGGAATGATCCAGGCTTGTCCACCTGTTAGTTATGGTAGAAGAATGCTGTGAGCCGGCCCAAATACAAATTACAGCGCAGGGACAATCCAGGCATCCACTTGCCAAACATGAGAAATAGGGGATTTGGATGCTTGGCAGTTTCTGGTAATTATCTCGCCAGCTGAGGAGCCCAGAGAACACGCTCAAGCACGCTGGGAGCCATTTCCTTTTAAAATATTAAAAGACTTAAGTGTACATATCCATCCTATCTACAACAAAAATGGCCAGGCACGGTGGCTCACGCCTGTAATCCCAGCACTTTGGGAGGCCGAGACGGGCAGATCATGAGACCATCCTGGCTAACATGGTGAAACCCCGTCTCTACTAAAAATACAAAAGATGGCGGGCGCCTGCAGTCCCAGCTACTCAGGAGGCTGAGGCAGGAGACTTGCTTGAACATGGGAAGCACAGCTTGCAGTGAGCAGAGATCATGCCACTGCACTCCAATCTGGGTGACAGAATGAGACTCTGTCTCAAAAAAAATAAATAAAATATTAAAAGACTTAAAGCAAGCAATTGGACAATATGGGCCAAATTCTCCTTATGTTCATTCCTTGTTACAATCTGTGGCTTATAACCGGCACTTAATACCTACGGATTGGGAGTCATTAGCCCGATCCACCCTGTCCCCGTCTGAATTTCTCCAATTTAAAACCTGGTGGACAGATGAAGCAACAAATCAGGCACGCAGAAATGCTCAAGCCCAACCTCCCGTTAACATCACATCTGATCAACTGCTTGGAATCAGACAGGCATGGGATACTCTAAATCAACAGATGGTAATGGGTGATGAGGCTGTTGATCAGCTCAGAACTATATGCCTAAGAGCCTGGGAAAAAATTCACGACCCTGGTACTACTTATCCTTCTTTTAACTCAGTTCGACAGGGTCCAAGGGAGCCTTATCCAGATTTTATCACCCGTTTGCAAGACGTGGCTCAAAACACTATTTCAGATTCTCATGCCAGAAAAGTGATCGTTCAGCTGCTTGCTTATGAAAATGCTAATACAGAATGTCGGGCAGCAATTAGACTTATCAAGGGAAAGGCAGATCCAAATGAGGAAAAAACTTTAAGTGAATATATTAAAGCCTGCGACGTCATTGTGGGGCACTTACATAGGGCCAGCTTCCTTGCTCAGGCAATGGCTGGACTAAGAGTAACAAAAAACACATGAGC
Organism: Gorilla gorilla gorilla; assembly: GCF_029281585.2. Lineage (NCBI taxonomy): Eukaryota > Metazoa > Chordata > Mammalia > Primates > Hominidae > Gorilla > Gorilla gorilla. Next base: position 77,771,673 of record NC_073243.2, read on the forward strand.
GTTCCCTGGATTTTGCTATAATTGTGGACAGATAGGACATACAAAAATAGAGTGTACAAAGAGCCAAAAAAGGCAAAACTCAGGAGGAAAAACCAGGGAACCAGGTACCTGTCCTACATGTAAAAAAGGAAAACACTGGGCTAATCAATGTTATTCAAAGTTTGATAACAGCGGATAGCCCTTGCTGGGAAATGGACAGAAGGGCCAGCCCCGGGCCCTGATTCAAAACAGCGCATTCCCAATTCAGGACGGGACGTCCCCAACTCCAAACGGAATGTGCCCGGCCCAGTCTATCCCTGTACAAATGTACAACAATTGTCCCCCTTCACAGCTAAAAGTGGGGCAGTGGATTTATGCTGTACCAGAGCCGTATCCCTCCTTCCTGGGGAGCCTCTTAGGAAGGTCCAAACAGGAGTTTACGGCCCATTGCCAAACGGCATGGTAGGACTTATACTGGGAAGGTCCAGCTTAAACTTAAAGTGAATTCAAGTACATACTGGAGTAGTGGACTCTGATTGCCAGGGCGAAATTCAAATTATCTCCTCCACTGTTCCCTGGAGTGCTAATCAGGTGACAGAATAGCTCAACTGTTGCTTTTACCGTATGTTAAGTTAGGAGAAGGCTCAGAAAAAAGAACACGAGGATTTGGAAGCACAAATTCAGCAGACAAGGCTGCCTACTGGGTAAATCAAGTTGACAACAGACCTATTTGTATGGTCACTATTCAAAGAAAACAATTTGAGGGTCTGGTCGACAGAGGAGCAGATGTGTTGATCACTGCTCTTTATCAATGGCCAAAAAACTGGCCCAAACAAAAGACCCCATTGGGTCTTTTTGGGGTCAGAACTGCTTCAGATGTTTTCCAAAGTACTTTTACCTTACCGTGTCTTGGTCCAGAAGAACAGGAAGGCACAATACAACCTCTAATTACTCCCACTCCTGTTAACTTATGGGGGAGAGATCTGCTTCAGCAATGGGGCACAGAAATTTCAATCCCTTCTCCCCAGTACAGTCAAGCTAGTCAAAAAATAATGTCAAACATGGGCTATGTTCCTGGAAAAGGCCCAGGAAAACAGGAGACGGGCATTATTGAACTCATACAGGTTACCATAAAAAATGACCGAAAAGAATTAGGTTACCATTTTTAGTGGTGGTCACTGTTGAGCCTCCAAATCCTAATCCCTTAAAATGGAAGACCCAAAATCCTGTTTGGGTTGAGTAGTGGCCACTTTCTCAGGAAAAATTAGGGGCCTTACAGGAATCAGTCAAAGAGCAATTAAACAAAGGAAACACTGGGCCCACATTTTCTCCACGGAATTTGCCAGTGTTTGTAATAAAGAAAAAATCTGGCAGATGGCGTATGCTAACCAACTTACGAGCAGTCAATGCAGTCATCCAGCCAATGGGGGCCCTGCAGCCGGGGCTTCCATCCCCTACCATGATTCCTAGAGACTGGCCATTAATAATTATAGATTTGAAGGACTGCTTTCTTACCATTCCTCTAGCAGAGTCTGATTTTGAGAAATTTGCTTTTACCCTGCCGCAGGGTATGTTGAATAGTCCTACTATTTGTCAAACTTTTGTGGGGAAGGCTATTCAACCTGCAAGAGATCAGTTTCCAGATTCCTATACCATTCATTATATGGATGACATATTGTGTACAGCCAAAAATCGAGACCAACTTATCCAGGGTTATTCATATTTACAGGAGGTGGTAGCCAATGCTGGATTGCTCATAGCACCATATAAAATTCAAACGGCCACTCCTTTCCAATATTTGGGAATGCAGGTTCAGGAAAGGGCAATTAAACCCCAACAGGTTCAAATTTGAAAAGACTGAAAACTTTTAAGGATTTTCAAAAATTGCTAGGGGATATCAATTGGATTTGACCTACTTTGGGAATCCCTACCTATGCTATATCTAATCTGTACTCTATCTTAAGAGGAGACCCTGCTCTCAATAGTAAATGAGAACTGACTCCTGAGGCTGCCAAAGAATTACAAATGATTGAAGAAAAAAATACGACAGTCCCAGGTTAATAGAATAGACTCAAGTTTATCATTACAGTTCATTGTGTTCCCCACTCTCCATTCTCCTACAGGGGTTATAGTTCAGACAGAGGACTTAGTTGAATGGTCTTTTCTGTCTTACAATACCGTCAGAACACTCACAGTATACTTGGACCAGATCGCAATCTTGATTGGGCAAGCTCGCCTTAGAGTTGTTAAACTTTGTGGCTCAGATCCAGATAAGATTATAGTTCCAATGAACAAAAATCAGATTTGGCAAGCCTTTGTTAATTCAGTCAATTGGCAAACAAATTTAGCTGGCTTCATTGGAGTTCTTGACAATCATTATCCAAAAAACAAAATTTTTCAGTTTTTAAAGCTAACAACAGTGGTCCTTCCAAAAATTACCTGTAGTGCTCCATTGGAAGGAGCAGTGACTGTATTTACAGATGGCTCTAGCAATGGAAAAGCAGCTTATGTAGGACCTAAAAACAGAATTATTCAAACTGACTTTCAATCGGCACAAAAGGCTGAATTACAGGCTGTCATAGCTGTTAGAAGACTTTAAGCAACCTGTAAATATTGTCTCCGATTCAGCTTATGACGTTCAAGCCACTCAATACATAGAAACTGCACTAATTAAATCACTTGTGGATGAACAACTTATCAGCTGTTTCCCTCTTTACAAAAGGCAGTGTGTGATCGCTGTTTTCCTTTCTGTATTATGCACATTCGAGCACACACTAATCTTCCTGGGCCCCTTGTAAGGGTTAACGATGAAGCTGATTTACTAGTTTCCATTGTGCTTACTAATGCCCAATATTTTCACTCCCTAACACATGTTAATGCAGCAGGACTTAAACAAAAATATCAAATTACTTGGAGACAGGCAAAGGACATTGTGCAACATTGTCCTCAATGCCAGGTACTACAACTGCCACATGAAGGGACTGGTGTTAACCCACGGGGATTAACCCCCAATATGTTGTGGCAAATGGACGTAACCCATGTACCTTCATTCGGGAAACTTTAATACGTTCATGTTACTATACATACCTTTCGTATGGGAAACTTGCCAAACAGGTGAGGTGGTTGCTCATATTAAAAGACATTTACTTTCCTGGTAGGTCAAGAGATCGAGACCATCCTGGCTAACACGGTGAAACCCCGTCTCTACTAAAAATACAAAAAAAAATTAGCCAGGCATGGTGGCAGTCTCAGCTGAGACTGAGGCAGGAGAATGGCATGAACCTGGGAAGCGGAGCATGCAATGAGCCGAAATCCCGCCACTGCACTCCAAGCTGGGAGACACAACGAGACTCCGTCTCAAAAAAAAAAAAAAAAAACACTTCGATTTGTTGTATACATGACCTCTAATTGGACAGTCCTATTGCAGAGTTGTGTTAAACCTCCTTTTATGTTGGCAGTGGGCAAAATTAACATCCTACCTGACTCTCAAACCATATCATGCCTCAACTGTCGTCTTTTTACCTGCATTAATTCTACCTTTAATAAAGATAATAGCATTTTACTGGTTAGGGCCCGAGAAGGAGTTTGGATATCTGTTTCCCTCAATAGACCTTGGGATGCCTCTCTCTCCATACATATTATCACTGAAGTACTACAAGGAATACTTAATAGATCGAAGAGATTCATGTTTACTTTAATAGCTGTGATCATGGGCCTTATAGCTGTCACAGCTACTGCTGCTGCTGCTGGTGTTGCTTCGCACTCTTCTATTCAAACCATAGGCTTTGTGGATAGTTGGCAGAAAAATTCTTCTAAGCTTTGGAATTCCCAAAGCCAAATAGATCAAAACTTGGCAAATCAAATTAATAATCTCCGTCAAACAGTAATTTGGATGGAAGATCAGATTATGAGCTTGGAGCATAGAATTCAAATGCAATGTGATTGGAATACTTCTGATTTTTGTATTACTCCTAGCTCTTATAATGCCACTGAACACCATTGGGAGACGATTAGACGTCACCTACAAGCAAAAGAAGTTAATTTAAAACTAGATATTGCTAAACTGAAAAAACAAGTCTTTGAGGCATCTCAGGCTCATCTCACCCTGTTGCCTGGAGCTGATATTCTTGCTGGATGGCCCTTCTAATACCAATCCTTTAAAGTGGATTAAAATCATAGGTGGATCAACAATTCCAAATTTTATTTTAGTTTGTGTCTGTTTATGCTGTTTGTTTTTAGTCTACAGATGCAGATGGCGCCTTGGGAGAGAAGCCAGACACCATGAACAAGCCATGATAGCAATGGCAGTTATTAATTTAAAAAAAAATGAATAAAGACAAAAAAGGGGGACATGTGGGAAAGAGAGTTTCTGGGGTGCCAGTTGAGTTGGTCTCCCCTGTGTGAGACACCCATGGGGAGCCATGGGCAGCCTCTGAGGAGAAAAGTCTCCTTATTGCCTTCATGTCTTTATGCCCTAAGAGCATAACCACTCAGTGGTATTCCACAGGTTGCTCAGGGAGATAACACTCCCTTGAAGCAGTGGAATATAATCAAACATCTTGGCTCCTCCTGAACCCCCTACCACCCGTTTCAGTCCAGATAAGCTAAAGATCTTAAGTAGTTTAGACACACGCCTTTGCTCAGGGAAATTCAGAAACCGCCACTGCTATACATCTTATTGAATGACTCACAAGTTCTCCTTCACTGATTAATCCTTTCTTCATCCCTTCCTCCCCCTCCCATCTGTCCTAAGAACAAAGAGCTTGCAAACCAATAAATTAGGCGGAGCCCGAGAGCTCTGGGCCATGAGCAAGCCTCCGATGCTCTGGTCCCCTGGACCCGCCTTTTAGACACTTATTCTGTCTCTTTCTAACTCCTTTGTCTTCGCGGGACTTGGGGTACCCGCTGGGTGGTGTGGGGCTGGTTTCCCCAACATTTATCAACGTGAGAAGATGTTCACTATATGTAATTAAGAGAAAAAGCATTACAAAGCAGTCTTAAGATACTTCCCCCATCCCTTTTTTTTTTAAGTAAAAAGGAACAAGGGCAAACTCATTTAAAACAAGACTGGAAGAATAATATATACCAAGATGTTACTTCCCAATTTCCTTCACTTGCCTTTCTTCAATCCATTCAGGAGTTGCTGTTTGAGACAGATTGTCGCTCTGTTACCCAGGCTGGGGTGCAGTGGCGTGATCATGGCTCACTGCAACCTCAACCTCCTGGGCTCAAGTGATCATCCCACCTTAACCTGCCAAGTAGCTGGGACTAAAGGGATGCACCACCACACTTCACTCATTTTTTTTTTTTTTAATTTTTTGTAAAGACAGGGTCTCACTGTGTTACCCAGGCTGGTCTCGAAGTCATCTTCTCTCCTCAGCCTCCCAAAGTGTTGGAATTACAGGCGTGAGCTACTACATCTGGCTACTTTTTTTTTTTTTTAATGAAGACTGGGCATATCACTCCCCAAAAAATCCATCAATGGTTTCCCAATGGCACTCAGTATGAAAATACAAAACCCTTAACCTGACTTGTAAGGCCTTGTGCGGTCTGGTCCTGTCTGACACTATCTCATGCCTTTCTCCCGGTCATCCCACTCCAGCCACCTAGACCAGCTTTCTGTTCCTCAAACAAAAACAAGCTCTCGCTTCAGGGCCTTGAGTATTCAAGACCTACTGTACTTCAGACCTATTTTACTAGTAGGTCTGTCTTCACTGGACTTGGTTCCTACTCATCCTGTGGGTCTCTGCCTTAAATACCATTTCCTTAGAAAGACTGTCCCTGTGCCCTCCCCCACACATCCATTCTCACACAGTATCTAATTTTCCTTCACAACTATTAGTTTGTAATTATGCAAATACATACATACATCTGTTTATACATGCATCTGTCTTCCATAGCACAGTGCCTAGCATATAGCAGACAACAAATCAAAGTAGAATTCTGAACGAACACAAGGAGAACTATGGGTTTTATTTTTTGCAATCTATATTTTCTAAATCTTTTTCTACAATTAGCATAGACAGCTTGCTAATAATTAAGACAGTATTTCTACCCTACTGGTTCCTCAAACTCAAACCAATATTCTTCTCTCCTAAGCTTTAATGATTGTGAAATCCTAAGAATTCTTCTATAAAAAATCTTTCTGATCAATCCTGTTTGCTCTATCCAAGACCCGAGCACCAAATTTCACAAGTTCTAATAACCTCAAGCCTACTAACAATCTTCCTGTCTCCAGTTTTTCCATCTACCAATCCTTCCTAAACACAAAACAGTCTTCTAGCCAGGGCACAGTGGTTCACGCCTGTTATCCCAGCACTTTGGGAGGCCAGGGCAGGCAGACTGCTTGAGCCCAGGAGTTTGAGACTAGCTTGGGCAACATGACGAAGCCCCATCTCTACATAAAATACAAAAATTAGCCAAGCATGGTTGTGCACGCCTGTAGTCCCACTACTCAGAGACTGACGTGGGAGGACCATTTGAGCCCGGAAAGCAGAGGCTGCAGTGAGTCAAGATCGCGCTGCTGCACGCCAGCCTGGGGTGACAGAGTGAGACCCTGTCTCAAAAAAATTAAATAAAAATAAACTTACAGCTTTCCTTCTACTCTCTTATATGTACCAGTCATGATTAAGACTACAGAGACTGCGAAAGGGAACCATACTTTACTTGTATAATGTTTCTAGCCCAGCACTTTGAAACTGCCCAGATCATAAAGGACCCTCAACTATTTGAGGACAAGCAGAAGAGATTAATGGATAGGTGGGTGGATGGATAAATAGAACATTGTAAGTCCAAATTTTACAAACAATAATTTCTAAATATTTCACGTATCTTGTGAAAATCATTAAAATGTATGTGAAAACAATTTTCTAATTCAAAATTTCATAGAAGCCACCTTAAAACAGTATTTGTGATAATCAAATAGAAGTTAATTCTGAAACTAATTTCCAGTCAGCTTCAAAACTGCTTTGTGATTAGAATTCCCTAGCAGGTTCTGTTCCAAGCCCTGGCTCCCCTACTCCCCCAGAATGGAATGCCCACACTTAAATAAATTTTGCAATGCCCAGCTCCACTCCCCTCTGCTCCTTTCCCTCCCTGAACAGCCTCAGCCTAAATTACTACTTCCCCTGAACTGAACATTTAGTTTCTACTCCCCACCTAGCTCTTAAGACAGTACTACCGGACGCTGTAATTCTAATTCTCAAGTCTCATCTCTCTGCTATTGGACTGTACACTTGAAGAGGCTAGGACTTCTCATGTTACTTTTTATTTCTAAACCCATTTAACAAAAAGCTCTGCACCAAGTATAATCTTACAGTTCAGTGCAATTTTGCTAATTATTGGTCCCACATCTTTCCCCATTCTCAAGCCCCTTGGGGATGAGGCCTTAGTAGTCAAAGAACCTCACAATGAGGCAGAAATGAAAAACGATCAAATTAAAAGACAGACAAGAGGAAAAAAACTTCAATGAAATAAAAAAAGGGTTACGAGCTACTGCCTTCTCCAAGAGACCGAGTCCTACCACCTTCAGTGAAGATCCTGGCCTTCAAGTCAGGCAGCAACCTTTCCACCTAAAAATAGGGTACCATCGGCCGGGCGCGGTAGCTCACACCTGTAATCCCAGCACTTTGGGAGGCCGAGGCAGGCGGACCACGAGGTCAGGAGATCGAGATCATGCTGGCTAACACGGTGAAACCCCGTCTCTACTAAAAATACAAAAAACTAGCCGGGCGTGGTGGCGGGTGCCTGTAGTCCCAGCTACTCGGGAGGCTGAGGCAGGAGAATGGCGTGAACCCAGGAGGCGGAGCTTGCAGTGAGCCAAGATTGCACCACTGCACTCCAGCCTGGGTGACAGAGCGAGACTCCGTCTCGGAAAAAAAAAAAAAAAAAAAAGTAGGCCCATTTTGCCCAGGAGAATACTAAGGTTCTAAAATTCAAAATATTTATTCTAATTCTTTCCACTACTCAAGGGCAAGGCTAGGTGTCAAGAACACAGCAGTCTTGCAGGTCCTGATCCAAAGCATCCTCCCTATGTACATCCTTACTGCACCTAACACATACTCCCATAAAAGTTAGTAACTCAGAAGAGGCAGGCAGGATAAATAAAGTTGATAATTCACTTTATTGAAATCATTCGCAAATCTGTCTTCTATGCAGACTGAATGCTCCTTAAATGCAAAAAATTTTTCTTTGTGGCCGGGGGCACAGCGGCTCACATCTGTGATCCCAGCACTTTGGGAGGCCAGGAGTTCAAGACCAGCTTGGCCAACATGGTGAAACCCCGTCTTTACTAAAAGTACAAAAATTAGCTGGGCATGGTGGCATGTGCCTGTAATCCCAGCTACTTGGGAGGCTGAGACACAAGAATTGCTTGAACCCAGGAGGAGGAGGTTGCATGAGCCAAGATCATGCCACTGCACTCCAGTCTGGGCGACAGAGCATGACTTGGTCTCAAAAAAAAAAAAAAAATATATATATATATATATATATTTTTTTTTTTTTTCTTTGTAACCCCAGCATCTGGCAAAGGGAATGAATGGCACAGAGAAGCTGTTCAATACTTGGATTAAACGGAACATATAAATACTAAATAACCTCTGATTTCACTTTAGCTACACAACATGGTATAGACAAAAATTAAATGGTATACTCCATTCAGTGACTGAACTGAAATTTAAGTTCTTAAGTGTTATTTCTGAGGTTATTTTGTTAATACGGTATAAACTGTTTAGCATTTCCATTTAAGAAACTGGAACTAGAAAATGAAACCAGAGTAAAAATAACCATTAGCAACTTTTACATACAGTTTCTTAATTTCTAATCTGTCCCAGAAGGTAGTGGTGGAATACAAAGTTTGCCTATATATCATCAATAAAAATAACTTTTACCTTAAAACTTTAACTCATAAGTTCCTACATGCAGTTCAGTATGCTAAAATTGTTCCTCTTCCTACTGAACTACAAGCCAAATTCTATTGCAATAAAAATTCCTATCAGAGAAAAAGATTTCTAAACCTCAACTAAGCACAAGCTTATAATTTTCAACACTGACTTATTTCAATGTTTCTCACCCTTTATTTCATCATTGTTCCCTTAAGAAGTACTTCCAGATTTTTTCCTCATTATCTTCTCCCCCATGAAATTTTAATATGATGGAATATACATATTTGTTTGTACACTGTAAGTGTGCCTTTTTATACATAAGAGGAGTAAGATTCTTTTTTTTTTTTTTTTTTTGAGACGGAGTCTCGCTCTGTTGCCCAGGCTGGAGTGCAGTGGCGCGATATGGGCTCACTGCAAGCTCCGCCTCCCGGGTTCACGCCATTCTCCTGCCTCAGCCTCCCGAGTAGCTGGGTCTACAGGAGCCCGCCAGCATGCCCAGCTAATTTCTTTGTATTTTTTTAGTAGAGACAGGCTTTCACCATGTTAGCCAGGATGGTCTCCATCTCCTGACCTCGTGATCCGCCCGCCTCAACTCCCAAAGTGTTGGGATTACAGGCGTGAGCCACCGCGCCCGGCCAAGAGTACGATTCTTTCACTACCACGCCCAGAACCAAGTTTCACTCCCTTGGCAATGACATTACCACACTGGGAATACATAATTTACTTAATAAAGCCAGTAATCTACTTAATTAATAAAGTAAATGTATTAAGTAAATTTATTTAATAAGTAAATTTACTTTAATAAATAATATTAACTTATTTAATAAAGTAAATTATGTTTTTGTTTTTTTTTTTTTTTGAGATAGTCTTGCTCTGTTGCCCAGGCTGGAGTGCAGTGGCATGATCTTAGCTCACTGTAACCTCCACCTCCTGGGTTCATGTGATTCTCCTGCCTCAGCCTCCCGAGTAGCTGGGATTTCAGGTGCATACCACCCTGCCTGGCTAATTTTTGTATTTTTAGTAGAGATGGAGTTTCACCATGTTGGCCAGGCTGGTCGCTAACTCCCTGCCTCAGGTAATCCCCTTGCCTCAGCCTCCCAAAGTGCTGGGATTATAGGCATGAGCCACCACATCTGCCAGGGTTAGGTAAATTATGTATTCTTAATGTGAGTAATGTCATTGTACTGAGTGACTGCCAAATGCCAGCCTGAAATATATGACATCAAAAAATTATAGAACAGGCCAGGCAGGGTGGCTCATGTCTGTAATCCCAGCACTTTGGGAGGCCAACGTGGGTGGATCACATGAGGTCATGAGTTTGAGACCAGCCTGGCCAACATGGCGAAAACTTGTCTCTACTAAAAATACAAAAAGTACCCCTGTGTGGTGGTGAGCGCCTGTAATCCCAGCTACTCAGAAGGTTGAGGCAGGAGAATCGCTTGAACCCAGGAGGCAGAGGTTGAAGTGAGCATAGATTGCACCACTGCACTCCAGCCTGGGTAACAGAGCAAGACTCTGTCTCAGAAGAGAAAAAAAAAAAATTCTAGAACAGCAACATAATTTAGTTTTGTAGTTTACTATATGAGCTTTGACACAAAGAACTAAAATGAATGAACTTGAAGACAGACATGTTCTTCAGTGAGTTTGTACTTAGTAAAGGGCCTCTCACAGAGCATGTGGTCAGTAAACATTTGATGAATGGATGAAAACTGTTAGAATCCTAGATGTGTGGTAATCCTAGATTAGAAGCAGTTATGCTGCTTCTAAATGTCATTTAGCAAGATGAGAACCTCTAGACAGGCCACAGAAATGTGGACTTCGTATCTCAAATCACTTAAAATTCAACTCGCTACAACCCTGGAAACCTGGAATTTTCTGTAGTTAATTTTCAGGAAGGAAAAAGAAAAGACGAAAACCTTAAGCTAAAACAAACAGTTCCTGTTTGGTAATTTTTAACCTTCCTGATTCACTAAATGCTTTGAGTATCTAATGAAAGCTCTGTCCTCTTTCCCCAAGAAAACATACGACTGCAGAGTATTCACAAAGTTTCTCAGCTCTGTTCACTCCAATTTAAGAACTTCTCCATTAAAGGAATATGTAAACCAAATACAATGCATTAAGTTTAAAAATAAGTAAATTTTTTTGTTGTTGTTTAAAATGTTATTCTTAAAAGTGACCAGAAACATCCTTTTTGGCAATACACTATACTTTAATATTAGTTGTGTTTTTGCAGATGAGAGGTTTACCAAACGGGAAGAGAAATAGCCTATGTTCTAAATATATTTGTAATACCTAAGTCAAAAACCTCAAAATGTACTAGATTACATTGTAATACTGTACAATGCTATTAAAACAGGTTGCAGTCTTCCCAGCTTTGATAAGAGAAACCTGAAGCCAAAAACATCAATTTCAAAATGAAGCCAGGTTTCCACTTTTGGCACTTGTCAGGACACTTATTAAAAAGCAGCAGCATGGCCGGGCACAGTGGCTCGCACCCAGCCCTTTGGGAAGGCGAGGCGGGCGGATCACTTGAGGTCAAGAGTTCGAGACCAGCCTGGCCAACATGGTGAAACCCCATCTCTACTAAAAATACAAAAATTAGCTGGGCATGGTGGCAGGCGCCTGTAATCCTAGCTACTTGGGAGGCTGAGGCAGGAGAATCACTTGAACCCAGGAGGCGGAGTTGCAGTGGGCCAAGATGGTGCCATTGCACTTCAGCCTGAGTGATAAAAGCAAGACTCCATCTTAAAAAAAAAAAAAAAAGCAGGAGGAGGACAAGCACTGTCTTTTTGTGCTGCTTCAAAGGGAGACTCACAACATGAAGATAAATCCTCTAAACAAAGACTACAGCATAGTTTTATACTATTTAATCTGATTAACGGCAGTAGAAAACTTATGCTGTTAGAAGGGGGGGGGAAGTTTGCAAAGACATACAAAAGTGTACAGCCAAAAGCTTAACATTATGTACCAGAACAAGCATAATGCCTGATGCCTCCAGGGTATTTAAGATTTACATGTAAGATGATATCATAAAAGTGTATTTCTTTAAATATCAGAAAAATCCCCCAAATATTTCAAAATCTATCAAAATAACTTCAAAATACAATTCTTTTGTTTTGTTTTGTCTTTTGAGACGGAGTTTCACTCTTGTTGCCCAGGCTGGAGTGCAGTGGCGCAATCTTGGCTCACTGCAACCTCCACCTCTCAGGTTCAAGTGATTCTCCTGCCTCAGCCTCCCGAGTAGCTGGGATTACAGGTGCTCGCCACCATGTCTGGCTAATTTTTATATTTTTAATAGAGACAGGGGTTCACCATGTTGGCCAGGCTTATCTCGAACTCCTGACCTCAGGTGATCCATCCACCTCGGCTTCCCAAAGTACTGGGATTACAGGTGTGAGCCACCGCACCCAGCCTTCAAAATACAATTCTAAAAGGTAATTCAAATGCTCCATACAAGAACTCTCAGGTAGTCCAAAATTAACAAATATCAAATATTAGTATAACTTATGAGATGAGTTAGTGAATATTTTGACCATATTGTAAAAGAATCCCAAAGCACTAAAAAGTAATTTCAACAGTATAAAATCTTGTTGAAAAGGTATAATAAGCAGACCAGGTGTGGTGGCTCACACCTGTAATCCCAGAACTTTGGGAGGCCAAGGCGGGAAGATTGCTTGAGGCCAGGAGTTCAAGACTAGGCAACACAGTGAGACCACGTCTCTACAAAAAAAAATTTTTTTTTTAATTAGCTGGGCATGATAGGGTGTGCCTATAGTCCCAGCTATTCAGGAGACTGAGGAGGGAGGATTGCTTGAGTTCAGGAGGTCGAGGTTGCAATGAGCCATGATCACACCACCACACTCCAGTCTGGAAGACAAAGCTAGGCCCTGTCTCAAAAGAAAAAAAGTACAATCAAATAGTTTAATGAACTTCAAAAGTAATTTCTGAGATCCTGTATATCTCATACCTGTGTTTAAACACCTGAAAAAAATAGATAAAAATTCAAAACTTCAAAAAATATGAAGGAAATATCCTTTGTATTAGAAACAACGAAAATTCATTAAAAACTCAGAAGGCTTTATTATATTTTAAATTACTAAAACTCAGCACATCTGGAAATTCTGAATACTTGTTGACTGAATTTCTGATTTACAGATTTGATATGTAGAGATGGTGGACATCACCACACGTACAGAAAGGAAAACAATTTTTGTTAAGTTATACATCTTCATCACTATTATACTTCAAAGTAGTGACCTTGGGAACCTTATTCCAAAAATGGAAAACATCTTTGGAGCCTGTGTAAAAGCCACACAAAAGTCAGTTCTATCATTTTGGTTAATCTTAAGTGTTTTACCCCATTACATATTATTTACCTCAAGTACCTACTTATTTTTCAAGACATAGAGTTAAGTTACTGTATTACAGTTCTTGTCTACAAGCATTAGAAACATTAGTAACTGACTCTGGCTATCTTTAAAAAGCAACTTTACTGGAAGGCTGTTGAAACTCACAACACTGAAAGATGACTGGAAAATCAGACTGGAAAAAAACAGTGCCAACAGACCAGAGAAAGCAGCTCAAAGAACCATGCCAAAGAACAGTCTGATCCACATGCTGACATGACTCTGGAAAGGTCTCCAAAAAACCCTACAGCTCATTATTCTCTCAAGATCCAAAGCCCTGAAAGAAAACATATGATTGGACAAGTCTGGCTGCATGACAAAACAGCAGGGGAATAATATGCTTCAAGAGTGCATCCTAGAGCCGGTCGCAGTAATCCCAACACTTTGGGAGGCTGAGGCGGGAGGATCACTTGAGGCCAGGGGTTCGAGGCTGCAGTGAGCTATGATCTCGCCACTGTACTCTAGCCTGGCGACACAGCACAATCTGTCTTAAAACAAAAAACAAAACAAAAAACAAAAAAAAAAACAGGTGCGGTGGCTCATGCCTCTAACACCGGCACTTTGGGAGACTGAAGCGGGAGGATCACTTGATCCCAGGAGTTCAAGACCAGCCTGAGCCATGTGGTGAAATCCCTGTCTTTATAAAAAAAAATTTTTTTTTAATTAGCTGGGCATGGTGGTGTGTGCCTGTGGTCCTAGCTCCTCGGGAAGCTGAGGCAGGAGGATCACTTTAGCCCAAGAGGTTGAGGCTGCAGTGAGCCAAGATCACACCACTGCACTCCAGCCTGGGTGACAAAGAAAGACCCTGTCTCAAAAAAAGGCAACACACTATGGGGAAACCCTAAAGTAATACAAAATAAAGCGAAGACCTGGGGAGTTAATAAACGTCCACAGCAGTACAATCAGAACCATCATATGGGATGACTATTTTTCCATTATACATGAAAACACTGAAGCTCAGAAGGCTTAAATTATATGTAAAAGCCAAAGAATACACTTTGGACAGGACTATAGAGCCTCTCTCTGCTTCTGCTGTTCCATAGGCATACTCCAAATTATACTTGGCCACTGAAAATAATTAAATCTAACCTTAAAAGACTAAGATTTGCCACCAATGAAGACATTCAAACATATATGACACCAGTTATTTGTGGTAATTCTCAATAAAGCATCCTGAAAATATTCTATGGAAAGCATCTATGGAATAAACACACACAGGGAAAGGAAAATACCTGGCACTTTTGCTGCCCCTCCCCCTCAAACACTGGGGCAATTAAAGAAATACTGCTAATTACTTGGCAGTTGAATTTAGGTGTAAACTATCTGCCATCCTTACTGTGGTCTTTAAAGAGTTACTTAAATACTTATGCACTGATTCTCTGCCCAAGTGAGCATGAAAATCTTCTGAGGGGCCTAGGCATCCCTGTTTTATAAAAGCAAAAAACAAATATCATTGGTTAAAAAAAAAAAAATCTGAAATGTGTAAAGAAAAAAAAAAAATCAACCACAATGACTTTAGACTCACTCCTAACAGGTAATCTGAAGCCAGACCATCTGCTTATTCAAAAACTGAACCTTCTGTTCAGCAAAAAAGAGAGGGAGACTTGACTCAGAATATGTTGAAGTAATTTTTTAAATATTATAGATTATAAACATGTTAAAAATAAATTGGTAAGACAATAAGAACAAAGGACAACCTCACACGATATGGATGAATCTCACATTGAACAAAAAGCAGACACAAAGTACAAAAAACTAGGCAAAATTAATCTATGCTGAATTCTAATATTAAGCCAGTGGTTACCCCTGAGGAATGGGTAGTGACTGGAAAGATACTCAAGTGGAGGGCTAGGGCTTCTGTTTCTTGCTCTAGGTACTGGTTTAACAAGTATATTCACATAAGGTTATTAGCTCACATATATAAAATATTTCCAACATTAATGATTTGCTTAAATGTAAAGTTTAGCTTTTAAAGTTCTTAGGAGAATCCAGACATTAAAAAGATAAATGCTAAAGTAAAAATCAGTTAAAGCAATGAGTTAGCATAAACGCCTGGGCTCAGGGTAAGACAGCAATTCCTGCCTCCTAAAAAGAGTACTATAAGTTAAAAACATGGTGGCGAGCTTCCCAAGGGAAAAACATACGAACAGATAAGTTGACAGGGCTGGTTATTAGAGTGTAAACACATGATGAGTTGGCTTGATGGCATGCACCTTGTATTCCCAGCTACTCAGGGCGGATCACTTGAGCCCAGGAGTTTGAGTGCAGCCTGGGCAACATCTTGAGACCTCCATCTCTTAAAAAAAAAAAATTTTTAAAGATGTGATGAAAGGAAAAAATATATAGGCTAATCCCTAAAACCAAAACCTAAAGCAATACAAAATCCCAGTAGTCTCAACCCCACCCCTCAACTCGCTGGACTTGCCTAAAAAAAAAAGAGAAAAAATTTCCCCATGTGGTTGCTGAAATCAGGAAGAAATGCTCACAATAAGCTAGCAAGCATCTGGACCTTAGCCATGACTAGCAAAGTATAATGAGTGACTCTTGATGCAAAATAAACAGAACACATGGTTTCAATTACCTGCCAAAGAACTTTAAATTGTTTAAATTATGTGAGTACGGTTAAACTTCAACAAATTATTTAGATTATCTTCTTGAGACCCAATCACCGAAAAACAGCATGTTAATACGCTTCACCTTAAACATTTAGAGCAAGGGTGTCCAACCTTTTGGCTTCCCTGGGCCACACTGGAAGAACTGTCTTGGGCCATACATAAAATACACTAACACTAGCAATAGCTGATGAGCTTTAAAAAAAAAAATTGCAAAAAAAATCTCATAATGTTTTAAGAAAGTTTACCAATTTATGTTGGGCCGCATTTAAAGCCATCCTGGGCCACATTTGGCCCGCGGGTTGGACAAGCTTGATTTAGAGTAACATGTACTTGAAAAAACAAATAGGTATTTCCTCACTATAATTTCTCAGTGTGACTCAGAACACCAAAAGCTTATTTTTTAGTTTCTTTTTTTTTAGGTTTTTGTTTTCCACCGAGTTTTATCCACACGGAAAAGTCTCAAAAACTATAAACCAAAATGTTCACTCAGGAATATGTTTTAATTTTGCTTTTCTTTTTTTTTTGTATTTTCTAAAATGTCTATAATAATGCTATTTTTGTCCAAAAAGAAAAATGTTTATGGCCGGGCGTGGTGGCTCAAACCTGTAATTTCAGCACTTTGGGAGGCCGAGGCGAGTGGATCACTTGAGGTCAGGAGTTCAAAAGCAGCCTGACAAACATGGTGAAACCCCGTCTCTACTAAAAATAAAAACATTAGCAGGGCGTGGTGGTGCATGCCTGTAATCCCAGCTACTTGGGAGGCTGAGGCAGGAGAATCGCTTGAACCCGGGAGGGGGATGTTGCAGTGAGCCCAGATGGCGCCACTGCACTCCAGGCCTGGGAGACAGAGCGAGATTCCGTCTAAAAAAAGAAAAAAAAAAGACAAATGTTTATAATCAAGATTTCCAATTTTGAAGCCTAAAGTTGAATATTTTCTAAAAATTACATTACTAGGACGCTATACACCTAGTTTACTTTTTCATCCAAAGAACAAGGAACTGCACATACAGCCTGCTTTATCATCACAACTCAATAATTAAACAGGTACAGCAGCCCTTTCACAGCCAGAGGAACATCAACTTTTTTCAAGGTTACTGTTATTAAAACCTGAGAAATGGGAAACCAAGATATGGCAAATGCCCTAGACGTATCTATCAAGCTAACCGTTAGTTCATTAGATTTCTAAATAAGAAAGGTCCATAAACAGTCCATATAAAACTCGCCTATATCTAGTAAGTTTCAGTGACCAAGAAAGATTACGTTGTTTTGTAAGACTTTTTTTTTTTTTTTGCCCACCTTCCTGAATTTGGAAAACTTTCTTAAAATCAGGACTCGGGCGCGGTGGCTCAAGCCTGTAATTTCAGCACTTTGGGAGGCCGAGGCAGGCGGATCACTAGGTCAAGAGATCGAGACCATCCTGCCCAACATGGTGAAACCCCGTCTCTACTAAAGGTATGAAAATTAGCTGGGCATGGCGGCGCACGTCTGTAGTCCCGGCTACTCGGGAGGCTGAGGCAGGAGAATCGCTTGAACCCGGGAGGCGGAGTTTGCAGTGAGTGGAGATCGCGCCACTGCACTCCAGCCTGGGCGACAAAGTGAGGCTCCGTCTCAAAAACAAAACAAAACAAAAATACAAAATTAGCCGGGCATGGTGGCGCATGCCTGCCTCAGGAGGCTGAGGCAGGAGAATCGCTTGAACCCGGGAGGCAGAGATTTCGGTAAGCCGAGATCGCGGCATTGCACTCCAGCCTGGGCAACAAGAGCGAAACTCCGTCTCCACATAAATAAATAATCATTTTTGTAGGCAAATATAACAAATACAACAAAACGTCATAGAATCTAGAAAGAGTATATATGCATATGTATCTATCACTTTTTCAACTTTTCTGTGTGTGAAAATTTTGGACACTGAAGTGAAAATAAACGCTTTCAAAGTCAGAATACAAAGAATTATCTATTGCAACTTCAACCCACCTGAAGCTTTGAGGCCTTTGATCAACTCACAAACCTACATTTCAAGCACTCGATGAAAAAGCCCTTTCTTAAGACGCCAAGACTTTGAGATTCATCAACTAAAATATAAAAGCGGTACTAAAAATAATCTCTCACCTAATGCAAGTTCACCCAGAAAGTCATTTACCAGGAGGTTTCATGAGAAATTTGACTTAACTTTACTCAGTAAAAGAGCTTTTCCCTCTATTACCACTTCGCCTACGTTTTTCGTAATTCCCAACAGTAAGCTTTAACTGAAGAAGAAAAAAAAACATCCCCACCAAGCAGATCCGGGCACCCCTCCCAGATCCTAAAGCCTGCAAAAACCCAAAGAGTTCGTGGCGCTGGTGGCTCCAGCTGTTTGTTTCCCGGGCAGTCTCCGGGTTGGATTTGCACCCTGGGGTCTACACGGGTTAAAAACGCGGAAAAAAAGCGACGAAAAAATACAAACTGCCAGGGTGTCGAAATGAAAGGAGCGACTGTGAAAGGGGTAAAGAAAAATCCAAGCCATCTCTACGGGGAGGATCTAGAAAGCACCGGCCGCGCCAGGGGGTCAACCAACTCCGACACCGCTCGGCGTCAGCTGGGCGCCACCAAGCGCGGACTTCGGAGAGAGGGTAGGTGCGCGGGCCAGAAGCCTCGAGCTCACCTGGAGCTCACCTGGCGCCCGGGCCCCGCGCCGCCGCCCCCCGCCCAGCCCGCCGCGCCCGCACCTCGCGGTCCTTGAGGCCCAGCAGGAGCACTTCCTCCATCAGGGTCAGCCGCGTTTCCTTGGAGTCGCCCTTGTCGTCGTCGTCCTGCTCGTCGCGGCGGCTCTGCGCGTCGTCCTCGCTGCTGCCGGCGCCACCGCCCGCCGCCCGCTCCTTGTCGGCGGCGTTGCGGGAGGCCTCGGTGCGCCGCTGCACCAGACCGGAGCTGCGCTGGGTCAGCGAGGTCATGGCTCCCGCCGAGGCGCCGAGCCGGGCCGAGAGGGTCGCGGGACCGACCGGGTCGCCCTCCTCCTCCCCGCGCGGCCTCCGACCCGGGTTTCCGTGTTAAATCCGGACGCCGGGGCGACGTCCGTCGGCAGCGGGGCCGGGGGCAGTCATGAGGAAACAGGTCAAGGCGAAGCGGGCTGGCCGGGCGTCGGCGGGGCAGGAGAGGAGCGCCTTCCTGCCTGTGGCCGCAGCCCCCGAAACACCCCGAGCTCCAAGGCGGAGGCGGCGGCGGCGCCTTTCCAATATGGCGGCCCCGGCTGACGTCACCGGAGGATGTGGCAGAGTCGGCGCGGGAGAGCTGGGCCGGGAGGCGCCGGAAGCGGCAGCCGGGAATCGGCTGCCACTGCCGCCTACACCCTTCCCGGCCCTCGGTGCTTGTCTTTTCCTTGGCGTTCCTGCGCCCCCTGACCCGCGGTCCTGCAGTCCTGCTCCCGTGACGTGCCCTCCCTCCTTCCGTTCCCCGTTTCCCCTTCACTACCCAGGGCTGGAGCCTGAACCTGGCGGGGTCCCCCGTGAATTGGAAGAGCCTGGGCCACGCGAAGGTGGACCCCACTCAGCCTCCAGCCGTGCCCTCCGCGCCCCAGACACCGCCGTCTTCGGAGGCGACTCCGCGGTCGTGTGGACGGGGTCCCATTTGGACTCCGGGGTCTGCAGGATCGGCAGGAAGGACTTTGCTCTCTGCTGCTGAGCGGGGAGGGGTACGCTGTCTGCCCGGACTCCCTAACCCTTTAAAAGGAGCAAGTGCGTCCAAATGGTTTGAAAGTGGACCTTTATTGTTTTCCAGGAGTAAGAAGATAGAACAGTTGACCAGTTTTGTTTGTAAAACTTCTTTCCTTGCCTCGGACTTGTGCTATAAAGTGACCAGGGCGTAGTGACTACAGTTAGTACCGCACACGTTAGCACGCTCGACCTTAACGATCTTTTTATAGAGACAATAAACCTGCAGCGTTTCATGCCACGTCTTTGTACGCATCGGATGTCTCTCCGTGTAGTTACTAGGTGAAATCCTCTTGGCGTGCGCAAATTAGGTTAAAAAAATAGCTGTCAAACCTGAGACAGGAGTTGGAGGAGTAGAGGGTGGCGCTTGTTAAGTGAAACATTTAACCAGGAATGGTATTGTGTGCCATCCTGTATTAAACAATGTATGGACAGAGTGGAACAACAGCAAAGCAAAAAATAAAAATTTTTTTAAAAAAGTGATCATGGGCTGTGGCTAAAGAGTGCTTTAGATGGATTCTTCTCTTTCCGCAAATCCATTATCCAGAACTCCTGCTGCCTACCATCCCATGCCCTGGAAAGTGACAGTGCTAAATGAGGGGAAGAGAGGGTCCAGGGGGCGCACCAAGTAGACCTTCCCTTTTCCCACCTGTCTTGGTGAAGGTCGATTTCACCTCAACCAATTTCTCCCATTCACACCCTCTTTTTTTTTTTTGAGACGGAGTCTTGCTCTGTTGCCCAGGCTGGGGTGCAGTGGCACAATCTCGGCTCACTGCAAGCTCTGCCTCCCGGGTTCACGCCATTCTCCTGCCTCAGCCTCCTGAGTAGCTGGGACTACAGGCGCCCGCCACCACGCCTGGCTAATTTTTTGTATTTTTAGTGGAGACGGGGTTTCACCGTGTTAGCCAGGATGGTCTCGATCACCTGACCTCGTGATCCGCCGGCCTTGGCCTCCCAAAGTGCTGGGATTACAGGCGTGAGCCACCGCGCCCAGCCCACACCCTCTTTGGACTTTTTTTCTTCATCTTTTCTGATTTTACCAAATGTTGTAGCTTGAAATGTTTCTTTGTAAAATAAATGTAATTAATTTATTATTTGAAAAAAGTTAATCAGGAGTAGTGGCCCACACCTGCAGTCCCAGGTCTTCGGGAGGCTGACGCAGGAGAACCGCTTGAGCCCAGAATTTGAGGCTGCCATGAGGGTGATCGTGCCACTGCACACCAGCCTGGGAGACAGAGCAAGACCCTGTCTCAAAAAAAAAAAAAAAAAAAAAAAAAAAAAAAAATGGCTGGGCGCTGTGGCTCACGCCTGTAATCCTAGCACTTTGGAAGGCCAAGGCGGACGGATCAGGAGGTCAGGAGATCGAGACCATCCTGGCTAACACGGTGAAACCCCGTCTCTACTAAAAATACAAAAAATTAGCCGGGCGTAGTGGCGGGTGCCTGTAGTCCCAGCTACTCGGGAGGCTGAGGCAGGAGAATGGCGTGAACCCCGGAGGCGGAGCTTGCAGTGAGCAGAGATCAGGCCACTGCACTCCAGCCTGGGTGACAGAGCGAGACTCCGTCTCAAAAAAAAAAAAAAATTACTTGACTAATACAGTCAAGTATGTAGTTCAAAGAGTACAAAGATATGTGTAGTGAAAATCTCCCTCCCAGCTCTGCCCCTGTTCACCCAGTTGTTCTCCTCTCTCTCCTGAAGGTTTTAATGCCAACAAATCCTCTGATACTCCTCCCCTCAAAATGTGAAGCCTAATTTCCCTCCCCCTGAGTGTGGGCCAGACTTAGTGACTCTCTTGAAATGAATAAAATGTGGCCAACATGACTGTGTGGCACTTCTCAGGTCATGAAAGTCTATGCAGCTTTTTTTCCTCCCCAGCTGCCCTCCACCCCCAGCCATCATGATGGGTGGGGGTGGAGGGCAGCTGGGGAAGAAGTGAGGGAGGAAGGAAGGAGATATTTTAAAAACAGGAAGGGGAAGAAAGGATATTTTAGGAAGGAAAAAAGAAGGAATTTTAGGAATGAGAATATTCCTAATTACAACAATGAGTGTTTCTTTTTTTTTAATTTTTATTTATTTATTTATTTATTTATTTATTTTTGAGACAGAGTCTCACTCTGTCGCCCAGGCTGGAGTGCAGTGGCGTGATCTCAGCTCACTGCAACCTCCACCTCCTGGTTTAAGCAATTCCCCTGCCTCAGCCTGCCGAGTAGCTGGGATTACAGGCACGTGCCACCACGCCCAGCTAATTTTTTTTTTTGAGATGGAGTTTTGTTGCCCAGGCTGGAGTGCAATGGCGCAATCTTGGCTCACCGCAACCTCTGCCTCCCAGGTTCAAGCGCTTCTCCTGCCTCAGCCTCCCGAGTAACTGGGATTACAGGCATGTGTCACCACGCCTGGCTAATTTTGTATTTTTAGTAGAGACGGGGTTTCTCCATGTTGGTCAGGCTGGTCTCGAACTCCTGACCTCAGGTGATCTGCCCGCCTCGGCCTCCCAAAGTGCTGGGATTACAGGCATGAGCCACTGCGCCTGGCACGCCCAGCTAATTTTTTTGTATTTTTAGTAGAGACGGGGTTTCACCATGTTGGCCAGACTGGTCTCGAGCTCCTGACCTCAGGCAATCCACCAGCCTCGGCCTCCCAAAGTGCCGGGATTACAGGCATGAGCCACCGCGCCTGGCCATGATTGTTTGTTTATTGCCTGCTGAGATGTGCCAGGCGTGGTCTCCAGCAACCCCCACCAGGACCCTGCAGGTTAGGTGCTGCTGCTGTGCTGACCAGCTCCACATGGACTGCAACCATCTCATGCACTGCGGTCTGGCAGCACCTCCATGCCTACCTACAAGTGTGGGAGAGTAAGCACTTCAAGCAGGTGGATAACAGGACCCCTTTCTTTCCTCACATGAACTGTCCTGAGATCGTTTATACAACTTCTCAGTAGCATTTAGCTCCAGCAAGCTCAACGACCCCTTCACTCCTCACTCCCCTCCACTAGCTTCTGCTCCCAGCTGTTGCACTCCCTAATAAAGCACAAAAGACTTTGTCTTAGGCCCTGCTTCCTAGGGAACACAGATTAAGATGCCCATTTTACCTATGAAGAAACAGTTCAGAGAAGTTAAGTAATCTGCCCAACTTAACACTTCTGGAAAATCACAGACCTGGATTAGAACCCTGGTCCTTAATTCAGTATCAAACAAGTGTATTTCTACATGTTTGCTGCATGCCAGGCATTGTCATAAGCAATAAAGATACAATACTAAGCCAAAAGAGACATAGCCATACTTTTCATGAAACTGACAGTTTAATGAAGGGCACAGATATTAAGCAAATCCTGATGCTAATTAATGTATAAATGTAGAAATGCTTTGAAAGAAGGAATACAGTCCTATGAGACCATGTACTGTCATATATGTGAGAAACCTAAGTTTTTATCTGGGACTCAAAGCTGCTCTGAAGAAGTCATAAGCCAAAGAATGAACTGAAGTTAACCAAGTTGGAGGTAGAGGACATTCCTGAGAGGAAATATGCAAAGGCCCTGTAGCAGAAGACAGATCATGGGATGGAGGAGAACCAAGTAGAAGAGTTTTTACCTGGGCTGAGGGAGGGAGTGATGGCAAAAGCAATAGTTACAGACAAGGTCCAAATCATACAGTGCTGTCCATTTTAAGGCCATTTTAAGATTTGGGTCTTTTTTTTTTAGACAGGGTCTCGCTCTGTTGCCCAGGCTGGAGTGCAGTGGCGCAATTTTGGCTCTGCCTCCTGGGTTCAAGTGATCCTCCCACCTCAGCCTCCCAAGTAGCTGAGACTACAAGTGCATGCCACCACACTCTGCTGATTTTTGTTTTTATGTGTGTTTTTTTTTGTAGAGACAGGGTTTCACCATGTTGCCCAGGTCTTGAACTCCTGGGCTCAAGCAATCCGCCCCCCCTGACCTCCCAAAGTGCAGGGATTACAGGTGTGAGCCATCGTGCCTGGCCAAAATCTGGTCTTTATCCACCCAAACTCAATGGGAAGCTATCAAGGGTACTTTTAAATGCCCTCTGTGGGGGAAGAGGAGATGGGTGGGTGAGAGATGTTACCAGATTTGCATTTTGAAAAGCTTGCAGGATATACCCAAGGCGTGGATATAGGATACAGAAGCAGCTCATTTTTGCAGTAGTCCTACAGAACCTGATGGTAAGTTCGACCACAATGGTGGAAGAAGAGAGGGTGGTAAGTGAATGTATTCAAGAGATAGTAAGTTAAACTGACACAACTCAATGAAAGACTGACTATGGAGTATTGGGGCATAAAGGAGCGGAGTTGTCGAGGATTACTCCCACTTCTGGCTTGTGTAGGAGAGGATGATATAGGGATCTCTGGGCAATGACCAGGTTTGCGTGAGTTTATCTCAGTTGAGCTTTTAAGAAGTACATAAAACTTCCAAGAGAATTTGTTGTGTAGGTAGTTCTATGTACAGAGTCTTTCTGGGGTTTTTTTATTGTTGTTTTTTGGTTTTGATTTTGCTTTGAGATGGAGTCTTGCTCTGTCACCATGCTGGAGTGCAGTGGCACGATCTTGGCTCGATGCAACCTCTGCCTCCTGGGTTCAAGTGATTCTCCTGCCTCAGCCGCCTGAGTAGCTGGGACTACAGGCACGCGCCACCACGCCCAGCTAATTTTTGTATTTTTAGTAGAGATGGGATTTCACCATGTTGGCCAGGATGGTCTCAATCTCTTGACCTCGTGATCCACCTGCCTCGGCCTCTCAAAGTGCTGGGATTACAAGTGTGAGCCATCACACCCGGCCCAGAGTCTTTCTGTTTTAACCCAATAAAAATTTCAAAATGCCTAGAAAATGAAAGGCACCAGAAGAAAACTATGGCTAAATTCTTTTATAATCAAGGAGAGAAGAAGCCTTTATTATCATGACTCAAAATCTGATTTTTAAAAATTTGAAATAAATTCACAGGAATTGCAAAATTAGTGCAGAGAGAGCTTGTGTACCCTTAGTTTCCCCCAGTAGTAACATGTAACTATAGCACACTATCAATACCAGGAAATTAATATTGGTATGATCCACAGACATTATTCAGATTTCATGGGTTTTATGTGCATTGATTTATGTGTGTCATTCTATGCAATTTTACCACATGTAGATTTGTGTAAATACCACCGCAATCAACATATAAAAATAAGCCAGGCATGGTGGCACACAACTGTAATTCCAGCACTTTGGGAGGCTGAAGCAGGAGGATTGCTTGAGCCCAGGAGTTGGAGACCAGCCTGGTCAACATAGCGAGACCCCGTCCCTACGGACTTTTTAAAAAAAATTAGCCAGGCATGGTGGCGATGCCTGTAGTCCCAGCTACCTGGAAGGCTGAGGCAAGAGGATCACTTGAGCCCAGGAATTTGAGGCTACAGTAAGCTCTGACTGTGCCACTGCTCTCCAGCCTAGGTCACAGAGTAATATCCTGTCTCTAAAAAACATAATTAATAAACAAATAAAAAAAGATATAAAATTGCTCCATCATCACAGAGATCCCTCATGTTGCCCCTTTACAGTCATGGCAGCTCCAGCCCCTCCCCCGACTCTATCTCCGACTCCTGGCAACCACTACTTTGTTCTCCATCTATAATTTTGTCATTTGAGAATGTTATATAAATGGAATCATACATTATGAAGCCTTTTGAGATTTGCTTTTTTCACTCTGCATAATTCCCTTGAGATCTGTCCAAATTGCATACACCAATAGTTTGTTCCTTTTTATTGCTGAGTGGTAATTCATGGTACTCAGGTACCATATTTGTTTAACCATGGATCCATTGAAGGACTTTCCGGTTGTTTCCAATTTGGGGCTATCACAAATAAAACTGCTATGAACGTTCATGTACATGTTTTTATTTGTTTGTTGTTGTTGTTGTTGTTGTTTTGAGACTGAGTCTTGCTCTGTCACTCAGGCCGGAGTGCAGTGGCACGATCTCAGCTCACCGCACCCTCCGCTTCCCGGGTTCAAGCAATTCTCTTGCCTCAGCCTGCCGAGCAGCTAGGATTACAGGCACGTGCCACCATGCCTAGCTAATTTTTGTGTTTTTAGTGGAGATGGGGTTTCACCATGTTGACCAGGCTGGTCTCGAACTCCTGACCTCAAGTGATTCGCCTACTCAGGCTCCCAAAGTGCTGGGATTACAGACGTGAGCCACCGCGCCTGGCCTATGTTTTTATTTGGATGTAGTTTTCATTTATCTGAGATGAACACCCAGGAGTGCAATTGGATCATATGGTAAGTATATGTGTTTAATTTGTTTGTTTGTTTTAAGAAACTGAGATCCAGTCTGTCCCTGGATCTAAAACAGAGAAAAAAAAGGAAACTGGGAAATTGTTTTCCAGAGTGGCTGCATCATTTTACATTTCCACACTAGCTTTATTCTGAAACACAGCAGCATTATTGAACTAACTAGCAAATCTTCCAGAGGCTTTCAACAATCTTCTTTTTTAAAAAAATCTGCTGCAAAGATTTATTAAGCATGTACTATATTCCAGAGAAGGCTGTAAATGTTTTCAGGTTGCTATGGTTTGAATATTTGTGCCTCCAAAACTCATGTTGAAATGTAAGCCCCAATGTAGTAGTATTGAGAGGTACAGCTTTTAAGAGGTGATTGTGTCATGATGGTTCTGCCCTCATGAATGGATTAATCCATTTACAGATTAATGGATTAATGGGTTATCATGGGAGTGGGACTGGTGACTTTGTAACAAGGGGAAGAGAGACCTAAGCTAGGAGTACTGTAATTAGCCCATTTTATGAAAAGAGAAACAGGCACGGAAAGATTCAAGATTTTGCCCAGGGTTACACAGCCTGGCTCCGGAGTCCATGTTCTTAACCAGGACCTGATAATAACTTAATGATTTTAGGGCCAAAACAACTACACAATGAGGTCCTTGTGGTAAAAGACATAAAAGTCTGAGGCAAATACAAAGACTGAATTTTATTTTATTTTTGAGTAAGTAATAAATTCATGTACTTCAAAATCAAAACAGATAAAAGGCCTGTACAGAGAAGTTCTACATTGGCCCATGTCCGTTGATTGTAGCCATAATTTTAAGATAGTCCCATGATTCTCATCCCCGGCATTTACATTTTTCTCTAGTCCCTTCTTCCTGAGTGTGGACAGAACTTCTGTCTTGCTTTTAACTAATAGAATGTGGCAAAAGGTGAAAGAATGTTGCAGATGTAATTAAGTCCCCTAATAGGTGGGGCATGGTGGCTCTCGCCTGTAATCCCAGCACTTTGGGAGGTCAAGCCTGGCGGATCACGAGGTCAGGAGATTGAGACCATCCTGGGTAACACGGTGAAACCTCATCTCTACTAAAAATACAAAAAATTAGCCGGGCGTGGTGGCAGGTGCCTGTAGTCCCAGCTACTAGGAAGGCTGAGGCAGGAGAATGGCGTGAACCTGGGAGGCAGAGCTTGCAGGGAGCTGAGATCGCACCACTGCACTGCAGCCTGGGTGACAGAGCTAGACTCCATCTCAAAAAAAAAAGGCCCCTAATAAATTCATATTGAGTTCATCAAAAGAGAAACTCTCCTGGGTGCTATAGTTTGAATGTTTGTCCCCTCCAAGTCTCATGTTGAAAATTTGATTTCTGGCTGGGCACGGTGGCTCATGCCTATAATCCCAGCACTTTGGGAGGCTGAGGTGGGCAGATCACTTGAGCCCAGGAGCTCAAGACCAGCCTGGGCAACACGGTGAAACCCTCTCTCTACCAAAAAATCAAAAAATTAGTGAGGCATGGTGGTGTGTGCCTGTAGTTCCAGCTACTTGGGAGGCTGAGATGGGAGGATCACCCGAGCTCAGGGACATCAAGGTTGCAGTGAGCCATAATCATTCCACTGCAGTCCACTCCAGCCTGGGCAACAGAGTGAGATCCTGTCTCAAAAAAAAAAAAAAAAAAGAAAAAGAAAAAAGAAAAGAAATTTGAAATTTGATCCTCAGTGTTGGAGGTGGGGCCTAAGGCCCTCTGTGTCGGGGGCAGAGCAAGTGAGTTCTCATTCTGTTAGTGCCTATGAGACCTGGTTGCTAAAAACAGCCTGACACCTCCCCTCTCACTCGCTCTTGCTTCCTCTCTCACCACGTGATTTCTGCAGACACCAACTCCCCTTTGCCTTCCACTATGAATGGAAGCAGCCTGAGGACTTCATCAGATGCGTGGTCTTCCTGCCAGCAGAATCAGTCATGAGCCAAATAAACCTTTTTTTTATAAATTACCCAGTCTCAGGTGTTCCCTTATAGCAACACAAAATGAGCTAAGACATTAAATGAGCCTGACATAACGAGCCTGACATAATTGGGTGGACCCTTAAAAGAGGCTCTAACCCTTCCCTAACAAGGGAGACTTGAGTCAGCTGAGATACTCTTCTGATGGCCTTCAAGAAGAAAACAGCCATGTGTGAACTGCCTATGGAGAAAGGTGGCCTCTAAGAGCTAATGGTCTCGTCTCATAATCACAAGCATCCGAAATCTGCCAACCACGTGATGAGCTTGGAAGAAAACCCTTAGGTCAAGATGAGAGTGTAACCCAGCCAACACCTTGATTACAACCTCGTGAGACCCTAAGCAGAGGGCCCAATAAGCCATGCCAAACTCTGTCCTGTGGAAGTGAGATCATAAACGTATGTTGTTTTAAGCCACTAAACTTATAGCAATTTGTTATGCCACAAATACAAATAAGTCGAAAATAAAAAGATGGTAAAAAACAGCAGCCACAAAATACCTGGAGTGACTATACTAATATCAAACAAAGTAGACTTTAAAACAACAAAAAATAGTTAAGAGAAATACATGCTCACATTATGGGTTTTTTGTTTGTTTGTTTGTTTGTTTTTTGAGACGGAGTCACTCTGTTGCCCAGGCTGGAGCGCAGTAGCATGATCTCAGCTTACTGCAAGCTACGCCTCCCAGGTTCATGCCATTCTCCTGCTTCAGCCTCCTGAGTAGCTGGGACTACAGGCGCCCACCACCACGCCCGGCTAATTTTTTGTATTTTTAGTAGAAACAGGGTTTCACTGTGTTAGCCAGGATGGTCTCGATCTCCTGACCTAATGATCCGCCCACCTCGGGCTCCCAAAGTGCTAGGATTACAGGTGTGAAACACCGTGCCCGGCCTCACATTATGGTTAATTGGTTTTGAACAAAGGTACCAAGACAATTGAATGGGGGAAATAATAGTCTTTGCAACAAACAAGGTCAGGGAGAACTATTTATCCACATACAAAAGAATAAAGTTGAATACCTACCTCATACTATATACAAAAATTGACTCAAAATGGATCAAAGATCTAAATGTAAGGGTTAAAAATATAAAACACACAGAAGAAAACATAGGTGTAAATCTGCATGATCTTGAATTAGCTATGGTTTCTTTTCTTTCTTTTTTTGTTGTTGTTGTTGTTGAGATAGAGCCTCGTTCTGCCACCCAAGCTAGAGTGCAGTGACGCGATCTCTGCTTGCTGCAACCTCCTTCTCCCAGGTTCAAGTGATTCTCGTGCCTCAGCCTCCTGAGTAGCTAGGATTACAGGCACATGCCACCACACCTGGCTAATTTTTGTATTTTTAGTAGAGATAAGGGTTTCGCTGTGTTGACCAGGCTGGTCTCAAACTCCTGACCTCAAGTGATCCACCCATCTCGGCCTCCCAAAGTGTTGGGATTACAGATATGAGCCACTGCGCCTGGCCTAGCTATGGTTTCTTAGATATGACACTAAAAACACAAGCAACAGGAGAAAAAAAGAGATAAATCTGACATCATTAAAAGAACTCCATCAAGGCCGGACGTGGTGGCTCACGCCTGTAATCCCAGCACTTTGGGAGGCCGAGGTGGGTGGATCACAAGGTCAGGAGTTCAAGACCAGCCTGGCCAAGATGGTGAAACCCTGTCTTTACTAAAACTACAAAAATAAGCTGGGTGTGGTGGCGGGAGCCTATAATCCCAGCTACTCAGGAGGCTGAGGTAGAGAACTGCTTGAACCCGGGAGGCGGAGGTTGCAGCGAGCTGCGATCATGCCACTGCACTTTAGCCTGGGCAACAGAGTGAGACTCCGTTTCAAAAAAAAAAAAAAAAAAAAAAGAACTCCATCAAGAAAATGTACTTTAGGGCCAGGTGCGGTGGCTCACACCTGTAATCCCAGCACTTTGGGAGGCCAAGGTGGGCAGATCACTCGAGGTCAGGGGTTTGAGACCAGCCTGGCCAAAATGGTGAAACCCCGTCTGTACTGTAAATACAAAAAGTAGCTGGGCATGGTGGTACATGACTGTAATCCCACCTATTCAGGAGGCTGAGGCAGGAGAATCACTTGAACCTGGGAGGTGGAGGTTGCAGTGAGCCAAGACTGTGCCATTGCACTCCAGCCTGGGCGACAGAGCAAGACTCTGTCTCAAAAAAAAAAAAAAAAAAAAAGAAGAAAGAAAGAAAATGTACTTCAAAGGATATCCTCAAGAAAATGAAAAGACAGCCCATGTAATGGCAAAAACTTTATAAATCATATGTTTGATAAAGGACTTTGTTATGGTTTGCATGTTTGTCCACTCCAAATCCCATGTTAAAATTTGATTCCCAGTGTTGGAGGTGGGGTCTGGTGGGAGGCCATTGGATCACGGGGGGCTGATCCCTCACAAATGGTTTAGCACCATTCCCTTGGTGATAAGTGTGTTCCTGCTCAGTTAGTTCATGAGATATATGTTGTTTAAAAAAGTCTGGGACCTCCCCCTTCTCCCTCTCCTGCTCCCACTTGCACCATGTGATACTTTGGCTACCCCCTTCACCTTCCACCGTGATTGTAAGCTTCCTGAGGTCCTCACCAAAAGTCCAGCAGATGTTGGTGCCATGCTTGTACAGCCTGCAGAACTGTGAGCCAGTAAAACCTCTTTTCTTTATAAATTACCCAGCCTCAGGTATTTCCTTTTTTCTTTTTCTTTTGTTTTGTTTTGAGACACGGTCTTGCTTTGTTGCCTAGGCTGGAGTGCAGAGGCACAATCTCAGCTCACTGCAGCCTCTACCTCCTAGGCTAAACCTATCCTCCCACCTTAGCCTCCCAAGTAGCTGGGATTACAGGCGTGAGCCACCACGCCCAGCCTGTATTTTAGGTATTTCTTTATAGCAATGCAAAAAATGGCCTAATACAGATTTGAATCTGTAATATATAACGAGCTCTCACAGGCTGGATAAGGTGCCTGTAATCTCAACACTTTGTGAGGCTGGGGTGGAAGGATTGCTTAAGCTCAGGAATTCCAGACCAGCCTAGGCAACATAGTGAAACCCCATCTCTGCAAAAAATACAAAGAGGAAACAAACTTCAATGAAATACAATAAAAAAGGAAAGGATTGGGAGCTATTGCCTTCTCCAGGAGACCCAGACCTACCACTTTCAGTGAAGACCCTGGCCTTGAAGTCAGGCAGCATCTCTTCCCCCTAAAAACAGGGAGCCATCAAAAAGGGGGGGTGAAGTGGGGTGCAGTGGCTCATGCCTGTAATCCTAGCACTTTGGGAGTCTGAGGCAGGTGGATCACTTGAGCCCAGGAGTTCGAGACCAGCCTGGGCAACATGGCAAAACCCCGTCTCTACAAAAAATACAAAAATGAGCTGGACATGGTGGTGTGTGCCTGTAATCCCAGCTACTTGGGAGGCTGAGGTGGGAGGATCATCAGAGCCCAGGAGGTGGAGGTTGCAGTGAGCAAATGCCACTGCATTCCAGCCTGGGCAACAGAATGAGACTGAGTCCCTGTCTCAAAAAAAAGAGAGAACTCCCACGATTCAATAATATAAACACAACTCAATTTAAAAGTAGGCACTGAAAGTTATAAAGCATTAATGAATGATTTATTTATTTATTTATTTTTGAGATGGAGTCTCACTCTGTCACCCAGGCTGGAGTGCAGTGGCGCAATCTCGGCTCACTGCAAACTCCACCTCCAGAGTTCAAGCAATTCTTCTGCCTCAGCCTCCCGAGTAGCTGGGACTACAGGCATGCACCACCATGCCCCTGGCTAATTTTTGTATTTTTAGTAAAGACAGGGTTTCACCATATTGGCCAGGCTGGTCTCAAACTCCTGACCTTGTGATCCACCTGCCTCAGCCTCCCAAAGTTCTGGGATTACAGGTATGAGCCACCACGCCCAGCCAATTTTTTTTTTTTTTTTTGAGTCTTGCTCTTTTGCCCAGGTTGGAGTGCTATGGCGCAATCTTGGCTCACTGCAACTTTCGCCTCCCAGGTTCAAGCAATTCTTTTGCCTCAATCTCCTGAGTAGCTGGGATTACAGGCATGCACTGCCACACCCGGCTAATTTTTGTATTTTTAGGAGAGAGGGGTTTTTTGCCATGTTGGCCAGGCTAGTCTCGAACTTCTGGCCTCAAGCAATCCGCCAGCCTGGGCCTCCCAAAGTTCTGGGATTACATACCTGAGCCACTGTGCCTGGCCCTGTTAATGAAATTAAAGACACAGATAAATGGAAAGACATTAGATGTTTACAGATTGGAAAAATTAATATTGTTAAAATATCTATAATACCCAAAGTGATCTACAGATTCAATACAATCTTTATCCAACTCCCAACATAATTGTTTATAGAAATGGAAAAAACAATTCTAAAATTCATATGGAGCCAAAAGTACCTCTCAAAAAACCCCAAATAGCCAAAGCAACCCTGAACATGAAGAAAAAAGCTGGAGGTATCACACTTTCTGATTTCAAGTATATTACAAAGCTACAGTAATTAAAACAGTATGGTACTGACATAAAAACAGACATAAACCAATAACAAAGTAAGAGAGTCCAAAAATAAATCTGTGCATTTATGGTCAACTGATCTTTATCAAGGATGCCAAGAATACACAATAGAGATAGGATGGTGTTTTCAATAAATGTTGTTGGGAAAAACTAGATAACCACATGGAAAAAAATTAAATTAGACCTTTATCTCACACTATATACAAAAATCAACTCAAAATGAATTAAAGACTTAGGAACTGAATTCTGTACTTTATAGGGGTTAATCACATGGTATGTAAATTACATTTTAATCTATTATTAACAATAATTATGCATCTTTGGATTAGGTTTGGTTAGGAGTATGTCCCAAGATAATATATTATTGAGAAAAAAGATTTAGACTAAAAATATATTTTCTGTAATATGTGCTTTTCATTTTTAGGTTATAATGTTTTGAACAAGATTTGCTCATAGGGAGGTGAAAGAAACAAACATACTTTCAGGATAATAAACTATACATTTTTAGCCAATAAGTTTGTACAATGATTTAAAATTTGAGAGAAATACAGAACATGATGTTTTTATTTACCTTCATTGAGCATTATAGAGAGGAAATGAATATCAAAGGAATACACAGACTAGACAAACTAAAAAAATTATTTTAGTTATTTGTTTACATAGCAGTCTGTCACACAAATTCCAGAATTATATAGTTTAAGGAACCCTCAAGAGATCAAACAGCTCACAACTCTGAAACTTTTCTAACTGCCTATTTATTATTCCTAGAAATCTAGAGACAAGATTTCATGATTTTACTAGGTAAATTTTAAGTCTTTCTACCATGATCATCAAGAAGTCTTCTAGGCTGGGCACAGTGGCTCATGCCTGTAATCCCAACACTTTGGGAGGCCGAGGTGGGTGGATCAAGAGGTCAGCAGTTCAAGACCAGCCTGGCAAAATGGTGAAACCCTGTCTCTACCACAAATACAAAAATTAGCCAGGCATAGTGGCGGGCACCTGTAATCCCAGCTACTTGGGAGGCTGAGGCAGGAGAATCGCTTGAATCCGGAAGGCGGAGGTTGCAGTGAGCTGAGACGGTGCCATTGCACTCCAGCCTGGGCCACAGAGCAAGACTCCATCTCCAAAAAAAAAAAAAAGAAGTCTTATAAACTTCTAAGCTACATCCTTAATTATTAGTTTCTATAACACAGAATATGGAGTGCAATTGACCCAAAGAAAGATCAGGGATCTCCCAACTTATTAGTAAGGGTCTCTCCTGTGATCCAGAAGTTTTAGCCAAAGCTATCTTCTGGAAGTTTAATTCAGGTTTATGTATGATCCTCTACCTTCTGTTGTACTTGACAACCCCTTTTTCTCAGCTCAGTGGAAATGGAAATGGAATTGCTTATTCATTGTTATCTGGAAAAATCTCCTAGCGTATGTATACACTTTTATTTCATTTTATTTATTTATTTTATTTTATTTGAAACGAAGTCTCGCTCTGTTGCCCAGGCTGGAGTGCAGTGGCGTTATCTTGGCTCATTGCAACCTCTGCCTCCCAGGTTCAAGCAATTCTCCCACCTCAGCCTCCTGAGTAGCTAGGATAATAGGCGTGCACTGCCACACCTGGCTAATTTTTTGTATTTTTAGTAGAGACAGGGTTTCACCACGTTAGCCAGGCTGGTTTCAAACTCCTGACCTCAGGTGATCCACCCGCCTCGGCCTCCCAAAATGCTGGGATTACAGGCGTGAGCCACCACGCCCTGTATATACATTTAATTCGTTTTCTGCCTCACGTTCCCTAAGTAAATTATCCTCAGTTCCTTGAGTCAGCTTCGAAAATAAATGCTCTCTTGTCCTGGATTTTAAATAAATCAGAGTGTAATAAGAAAGAAATGACCTTCTAAAGCTGTAGAATGCCTTTGTCTTCCGCGCGGTGGCTCACGCCTGTAATCCCAGCACTTTGCGAGGCCGAGGTGGGCGGATCACGAGGTCAGGAGATGGAGATCATCCTGGCTAACATGGTGAAACGACATGTCTACTAAAAATACTAAAAATTAGCCGGGCGTGGTGGCGGGCGCCTGTAGTCCCAGCTACTTGGGAGGCTGAGGCAGGAGAATGCCGTGAACCCGGGAGGCGGAGCTTGTGGTGAGTCGAGATCAGGCCACCGCGCTCCAGCCTGGGTGACAGAGCAAGACTCTGTTTCAAAAAAAAGAAAAAAAGAAAAAAAAGAAAAAAAAAGAATGCCTTTGTCTTTTCACAAAGCAAACATTTTTCTTCTGGGAATAAAGATTGCTTTCCTTTAAAAGGATTGAATGCTGAAGCATCCCGAGCAGCTACATTAGTTTTCTGTGTTATGTAACAAATAGCATATGTTTCTGATCTCGCCATGTCTGTGGGCCAGGAGTCCAGGCACAGCGTAGCTGGACCCTCAGCCGTGCAAGTCAGGAGCTGCAAACCAGATGTCAGCTGAGTTGCATCTCATTTGAAGGCTCCACTGGGAGAGAGCTGGCTTCAGAGCTTGCTTTGGATTGGCAGAATTCATTTCCTTGTAGAGGGGTTGCGTTTCTTGTTGACTATTGGCTGGAGGCTGCACTCAGCTTCTAGAGGCTTCCCATAGTGTTTTGCCATGTGGGCTTCTTCAACATGGCCGCCGACTCAAGCCGGCAAGGAGAATCCCTAGTGTGTGAATCTGCTGGCACAATGGAGTTTCAGATAACGCAATAAAATCACAGGAATGACATCTCATCACTGTTGCCGTATTCTGTGGGTTAGAAACCTGTCATCCCATACTCAAGAAGAGTGAACGCCAGAAGGCAGGCATCATTAACAGGGGTCACCCTAGGGTCCACCCACTAGAGCAGCCTTTAATCCTTTCTGCATGGAGATGGAGAGTATGTGATTAAACATATTAATGAACAAAAGCAAACCTATCTTTCATTATTTATTTTACGTTTTTTTTTTTTTTTGAGACAGAGTCTCGCCCTGTCACCCAGGCTGGAATGCAGTGGTGTGATCTCGGCTCACTGCAACCTCTGCCTCCCAGGTTCAAGCGATTGTCCTGCCTCAGCCCACTGAGCAGCTGGGATTATAGGCACGTGCCACCACGCCTGGCTAACTTTTGTATTTTTAGTAGAGACCAGGTTTCACCAGGTTGGCCAGGCCTGTCTTGAACTCCTGACCTCAAATGACCTGCCCACCCTGGCCTCTCAAAGTGCTGGGATTATAGGCGTAAGCCACCAAGCCCAGCCTTCATTATTTTATATTATCTTTTTCTCTATTCATAGCTCCTCCCCAAAACAGTTTTATAATTATTTACTGCAGTATAACAAACCATCCCCTCAAATAAAACAGCAACTATTTTATTTGCTTCTTAGGCTGTGGTTCAGCAATTTGGCTGCGCTTATTCCTCTGGTCTCTCATGGGGTCACTCATATGACTGTAGTCAAACTGCAGCTTGACTTGAGCTAGTTGGTTTGATGTGGCCTCACTCACAGATATGGGAATTGGTGTTGGCTACAATCTATGCCACATGTCTTCAGCAGGATGACCCAGTCTTTTTCAAATGGCATCTGGCTTCCAAGAGGAAGAGAAGATGCAGGGTTCAGAAGTGATACAGTATTACTTGTGCCACATTCTATTGGTCAAAGTAAGCCCAAGTTACCCCCAGATTCAATGAGTGGACAAATAGACGCCATCTCTTTTCCTTTCTAGAATTATGCAAAGTTCAAACCTGAGAGCACTTTGATTTACCCGATAACTATCACAAAGTATTATTCCTCGTATACGAAATGATATATTAACTGATTAGAAATATAATGGCATTTAATGTTTATCATTGTTAAAAGTAGTTCATTAATCTTTGCTTATGTACAGTCACCTGTTATTTATGGATGTCTTTGCATATTAGTGTTAAATATTGCTAGATTTATTCTTTTTTTGCTTTTTTTTTTTTGGAGAGAGTGTTGCTCTGTCACCCCAGCAGGAGTGCAGTGCTGTGATCTCGGCTTACTGCAACTTCCACCTCCTGGGTTCAAGTGATTCTCGTGCCTCAGCCTCCTGAGCAGCTGGGATTACAGGCATGTACCACCATGCCCAGCTAATTTTTGTGTTTTTAGTAGAGACAGGGTTTCGCCATGTTGGCCAGGCTGATCTCTAACTCCTGACCTCAGGTGATCCACCTGCCTCAGCCTCCCAAAGTGCTGGGATTACAGGCGTGAGCCACTGCGACTGGCCTATTTCTGCAATTAGATTGACAAGTTTGGCTCACAGCATGTTTTGCAAGTTTTGACTACACCGTGTAGACAAAAGTATGGATAAAACAGAACTGTTACATATTGCTGGTAGAAGTGCAAAATGGAGAGCAATTTGATAATATCTACCAAAATTATGAATGCATTTACCTTTTGAACTAACAATCTCACTTCTGTGAGTTTATCTTCCAGACTGATCTGAAAGTGTATGAGATGACATATGAACATGATTGTTGTAGCATTGTTTATAGACATAAAAGATTGAAAATAACCCAAAGGTTCATCAATAGAAGACTGGTTAAATAAACTGTAGAACATCCACACAATGGAAGACCATGAACTCTGAAAATGAATGAGAAAGCTTTCTCTGTGCTAATGTGGAACAATCTCTAGCATATATTGCATAGAAAAAGACAAAAAGCAGAACAGTTTCTATAATATGCTGCCTTTTGTGTAAGAATGAGGGGAACAAAAAAGTACATATTCACATTTGTTTATATATATCTTTTTTTTTTGAGACGGAATCTTGCTCTGTCACCCAGGCTGGAGTGCAGTGGTGTGATCTCGGCTCACTGCAACCTCTGCCTCCCGGATTCAAGCAATTCTCCTGCCTCAGTCTCCCAAGTAGCTGGGATTACAGGCATGTGCCACCACACCCGGCTATTTTTTTTGTATTTTTAGTAGAGACGAGGTTTCACCATATTGGCCAGGCTGGTCTCGAACTCCTGACCTTGTGATCCACCCACCTTGACCTCCCAAAGTGCTGGGATTACAGGCGTAAGCCACCGCGCCCGGCCTATATATACATTTTTAATAATCTTGGAAAGACACAAAAGAAACTAACAAAAGGAACTGCAAGATATGAGAGTAAGAATAGGGACGCAGTAATGGACATGTAGAAAGTGTATTACTTTGTTCCAAGCAGCATGAATTTTTAAAAATCTACACATCTATATATTTTTATTTATATTCAAATTTAAATTTACTTTTTTTGTTGTTTGGTTTTTTGGTTTTTGGTTTTTGTTTTTTTAGACGGAGTCTCGCTCTGTTGCCAGGCTGGAGTGCAGTGGCGTGATCTCAGCTCACTGCAACCTCCGCCTCCCGAGTTCAAGCGATTCTTCTGCCTTAGCCTCCCGAGTAGCTGGGACTACAGGTGCATGCCACCATGTCCAGATAATTTTTGTATTTTTAGTAGAGATGGGGTTTCGCCATGTTAGCCAGGATGGTCTGGATCTCTTGACCTCGTGATCCTCCCACCTCGGCCTCCCAAAGTGCTGGGATTACAGGCGTGAGCCACTGCGCCCGGCCTTAAATTTACTTTTTCAAAATATCAGCTGTTGATATTTAATTCACTATTTAAATTGTACACATAGTTTTTAGTATACTCACAAACTTGTGCGACCATCACCATATCAATTTTAGAACATTTTCATCATTCCCTCCACAAAAATGCCTACCCACTGGCATTCATCTCCCATTGCCCCTCACCTCGGTCCTCCAGCAGTAGGCAAACATTAATCTACTTTCTGTCTCTGTCGATTTGCCTGTTTGCCTGCTCTGTGGGTGTGGGTTCCTCTTTTCTTCTCCATGCACACATTTAATCTATTTCCTCACTTACCGCCACCTCTGCTCACTGTGGCCCGGTGCCAATCCAAACATCTCCCTCTCCAACTGTCACCATACTTTATTTAGCTTTGTTCCCATAAATGCTCTACGTCAGTAATGAGTGGCTCTCTGCCAGCTGCCCAAGGCCACTGTCCCTATCCACCGTGGAATTTCCTAAGCAGTTTTCTGCTCCTAAAGAAGCCAGCATGGCTCACTCTGTGCCTCTGCTTTACCTGCCACAGGGCGGAGGAGCGCCTCTCAAGGTATATCACTGGGACAGCAGACTTTCTGGTCTCCCCTCATCTCCTGCTCAACTTTAAAAGATACGATCGTTTTATTACTTTGCATTTATATAGCCCCCTTTCTGGAAGCTCTTCAGCTCCCAATGGCACTTTTTAAAACACTCTCCTGAGGGTTGCCACGACAGTCCTCCTTCCACACTTGTTCCCACTCTGTCACCTTCTCAGTGCCAACACCTTTCCCCATCAATTCACTAAGAAAATTCAGAAAGTATTCCAAACGAATTTTTTTTTTATTATACTTTAAGTTTTAGGGTACATGTGCACAATGTGCAGGTTAGTTACATATGTATACATGTGCCAAACGAATTTGTAACTGAATAGTGAGAGCTCTTCTGAATAGAGTATATTTAAATCATAAGAAAAAGCAGCAGGGTTTTACCAAAATACAATTTACTAAAAATGTAAAATATGATTTCAACTGAATTTTTTCTTCTTACCAATAGGATAAGATGAGGATGCAGCAAAGTTATTCTAATAGATGACATAGTTATGTACATAACAATCGTAATTACTACAATATCTTATTTTACTCAAAATCCCAGTAAAATTTTACCTTGCACCACTTAATAAATAAACAGGATCATGCGACATAATTAACTATCTCTTTCCCTCTCTTATGAAGAGAAGGTTTAAATAAGTCAAAATGTCAAATAACTAATAAATAACCTTAACTTGACATTGAATTTGGTTGGTTTTTTGAAGAGTTTCTTCTTGATTAGTTAGGCTAAAAAATTGTGTTGTTGCTGTTTTTTGCATTTACTTTTGAAGGCAAGTATTTCTGGGTTTCGGAAAAATTCATTTTCAACCAAACTATAGAAGATCTGATGGACAAGG
Organism: Gorilla gorilla gorilla; assembly: GCF_029281585.2. NCBI lineage: Eukaryota > Metazoa > Chordata > Mammalia > Primates > Hominidae > Gorilla > Gorilla gorilla. The sequence continues at coordinate 77,810,977 of NC_073243.2, forward strand.
CCGGGTGCGGTGGCTCACGCCTGTAATCCTAGCACTTTGGGAGGCTGAGGTGAGTGGATCGCGAGGTCAGGAGATCGAGACCATCCTGGCTAATACAGTGAAACCCCATCTCTACTAAAAAGTACAAAAAATTAGCGGGGCGTGGTGGCGGGCGCCTGTAGTCCCAGCTACTCGGGAGGCTGAGGGAGGAGTATGGCATGAACCCAGGAGGCGGAGCTTGCAGTGAGCCGAGATCGCGCCACTGCACTCCAGCCTGGGTGACAAAGCAAGACTCCGTCTCAAAAAAAAAAAAAAAAAGAAAAAGAAAAAGAAAAATACTCAGGTTAACACAGCAGTAATGAAGAGGAGACAGGATATCTGCTCTCAAGAGCCAGGAGAGAACCCCCCTCCTGTCAGGTTAGGGGAAAAAAAGTCAAACTAGTTAAGTGACCTAAGTGTGAATTTGAGGATTTGTCACGGAAATCATCTCTTGGTTTCTTAGCTCTTGAAGGAGGATGGGATGGAGTCAGATGCCAAAGAGCTATTCACACAAGGAGTTCAGCAAATCATCATAAATTCAGTCTTCTTGTCTTCAAGAGGGATTGAATGCATCAAACGATCTCTCAAAAGCTACTCAAGTATACAAGCTCAGAGACTGAAGTACATTTTAAAAGTTACTCAAGTAACGTGAGCACATTCTTATAAAAGGTTCAAACAAGAATCAATTCTAGGCCAGGCTGGTCTCGAACTCCTGACCTCAGGTGATCCGCCCACCTTGGCCTCCCAAAGTGCTGGGATTACAGGCGTGAGCCACCGCACCCAGCCGTTGCTCTCCATTCTTGCCGACAACTGGTATTGCTGGCTAAACATGTTTTACATATTTGTGTAAATATATAAAATATGTGGAGTGTTATGAGCATGTTTCATGGAAACATGAAGGCACTGTCTCATTGTGGTTTTAATTTTCATTTCCTTGATGATTAATAATGTTGAGCACATATTCTTTGCTTATAAACATGCATACATTTTTAACCCAGCAATTCCATTTCTGGGACTTTACCCAGAAGAAATACACACACACACACACACACACACACACACACACACACACACACACAGAAACTGGGAATATCCAACAATTGTATTTTGGTGAAATATATGATTTTTGGTGCATTCATACTGGGAAGTATTACAGTTGCCTAATGATAACCATCACCATTAATATCTCAAGGTGGTTAACTCTAAGTGATAGAACAACAAGTGATTTTTAATATGTTCTTAGCTTTTATTTTCTGAATTTTTCATAGTGATTATATATTGCTTTTATATTCAGAAGAAATGGCAAGGGATATTTCTACTTTATTTTGGAACAAACAAAAAATACAATCTTAACCTGACAGAATACCAGCAATTCAATCATGAGCAATGTTTTTTGGGGGTCAATGAGTTCCTCATTTAAAATGCAAGAGGTGTGCCCATGTCTTTCTAAGTCCTATTCTATCTTTAAAAAAAATTGGGACTCCTTGGAAGAATGGCTGGATATGGGGCTGGGGCGGGAAAAGCACACAGGAACATTCTGATATGCCAGAAAGTAAGAAAGTGAGAAGGAAGGAAGGAAGAAGCAAGGAAGGGAGGGAGGGAGGGAGGGGAGGGGAGGGGAGTGGAGTTGGCAGGGGGGAAGGAGGGAAGAGGAGGGGAGGGGAGGGGAGGGGAGGGAAGGGGAAGGGAAGGAAAATATCGGGACATTTCAAAAGGACAAGAGCTAGTTTGAAGGAGAAGGAGAGCCCGCTGGCCAAGTCTGGGATAATTTTGAGCTAAAAATAAATCAGGACAGTAAAGGATTACAACTTATTGAATAAAACATTAATCATCAGGCCAGGCGCGGTGACTCACGCCTGTAATCCCAGCACTTTGGGAGGCCGAGGCGGGTGGATCACGAGGTCAGGAGTTCAAGACTAACCTGACCAGCACCGTGAAATCCCATCTCTACTAAAAAAAATACAAAAAAATTAGCCGGGCGTGGTGACGCATGCCTGTAATCCCAGCTACTTCGGAGGCTGAGGCAGAAGAATCGCTTGAACCCAGGAGGCAGAGGTTGCACTGAGCTGAGAACGTGCCACTGCACTCCAGCCTGGCAACAGAGCGAGACTCCGTCTCAAAAAAAAAAAAAAAATTAATCATCAATTCAGGCAGCTGATAAGTAGGTAAATAAATAGATGGAGGTAGTAAGGGAGGGCTTTCCTTATAGTGAGATGTACATTAGATTGATACATGTGGAGGGAGGGATGGAGTTGAAAAATCACTGTTTTGCTATCATCAAAGCAAAAAATTGGGCAAGAAATAGCATTGATTGCTAAATCTAGGGAGATAAAGTCTGATGAAAGACAGGATATTTAGTCAGTCCTAACGTGGCTCTCCACAGATTACTTATTAGTTGCAAAAGAAAAATAGTAACTTATCAGTGAAGAAACTGGACAATACTGGGATCAGGTGACTAAAATTAACCCATGGACAGATTGACACACTGTGCCTCCAGATACCCTGAAAAGAATATAACATCACTTTTTTCATAGTTTGGCAGGGGACCAAAAACCTGAATTAAGTCACGAGGAAACACCAGGCAAGCCCAACTGAAGAACATTCTATAAAGCAACCAGTTTGTGTTCTTTAAATATATCAATGTCATGAAAGAGAAAGAAATTCTGAATAACCATTCCAGATTAAAGAAGATTAGAGAAACATGACCCCTTCAGGCATATGTGATCCTTGGTTGAAACTTGGACTGGGGGGATGCTGTAAAGAACTTTATTGGTATAATTGACAAAATTGGAATATGGATTATAGTGTAGGTGAAAGTACGTATCAAGGTTAAATTTTCTGATTTGATAATTGTATTTGGATTATGTAAGAAACTATATTTGTTCTTAGGAACTACACACTGAAGTATTAAGAGTATAATAAAGGCATGATCTTTATAACCTCAAATGGTTTGGAAAAAATAAATACAGAGGGAGAGAAGAAGAGAGAATAATTAAACAAATGTGGCAAAATGTAAAAAAGTTGGTTAATCTGGACTGGGCGCGGTGGCTCATGCCTGTAATCCCAGCACTTTAGGAGGTCAATGCGGGTGGATCACGAGGTCAGGAGATTGAGACCATCCTGGCTAACACGGTGAAACCCCGTCTCTACTAAAAATACAAAAACAAAATTAGCCAGGCGTGGTGGCGAGCACCTGTAGTCCCAGCTATTCGGGAGGCTGAGGTGAGAGAGTGGTGTGAACCCTTGAGGCAGAGCTTGCAGTGAGCGGAGATTGTGCCACTGCACTCCAGCCTGGGCGACAGAGCGAGACTCCATCTCAAAAAAAAAAAAAAATGTGGTTAATCTGAATCATGGCTATATGAGAGTTCTCTATTATTTTTGCAACTTTTCTTTACGTTTGGAATTATTCAAAATCATGCCCGGCCTAAAATTTAATTTTTGTTTGCTCCCAACCACTTGATTTTGCCCTCCAAAGAGCAGCTACACTTATGACTAAGACTTTTTGTTTTATTTCATGAATACCAATGTTAGTTCAAGAGAAATCATTCCAGTAGATGAGATCAGTTGTTGGGTGGAAATGTGTGTTTAGAAATACTGATGATACTTTAGGGAAATATCCACCCAGCATTGCACCAAGTCCACACATGGTCCAAATAGAACTAGGGAAGAAATCCTAATCTGAATTTTTTAACCTCTTATATAATGAACATTTCATGGTATAATTTATGGTTTTTCCAACCACATTTCAGCTTGTATGACTAAGTAAAGCCTGCCAGTTTATTATCCAGAATACAAAGTTAGGTGTGCAAAAACATAATCTTGTGTGTCTATAATTAGACTTTATTTATTTATTTTTCTTTTTTTGAGGTGGAGTCTGGCTCTGTCACCCAGGCTGGAGTGCAATGGCAAGATCTCGGCTTTGCAGCCTCCGCCTCCTGGGTTCAAGCAATTCTCCCACCTCAGCCTCCAGAGCAGTTGAGACTACAGGCACACTACACCACGCTCAGCTAATTTTTGTATTTTTAGTAGAGATGGGGTTTCACCATGTTGGCCAGGCTGGTCTCAAACTCCCAACCTCAAGTGATCCACCCGCCTCAGCCTCCTAAAGTGCTGGGATTATAGGCATGAGCCACCGCACCCAGCCTTTAATTTCTATCTAAAGCCTTCACTCTGCTTTTGTATGAAAACTTAATTTTAGTCAATTTGGGTGAAACTGTCAATTCAGGATGTTTTCAGTCATTTCTGGGTTTTCCCACTTCTTTCTAGAGTCCCATATAGGCTTTAAGGGGAGATCCTCTTAAACCATACTAAGACGTGGCATGAGAAAGGAGCTTTGTAGTGAATTCCTATAATTTTACTTTGCATTCATTTTGAACACAAGTGGACTTCCCCATACCAGAGGCAAGGTTTAGTCACCCTTGACACAGTTTCCCATTTTCTTTTTTTTTTTTCGAGACAGAGGCTCGCTCTGTCACCCAGGCTGGAGTGCAGTGGCCTGATCTCAGGTCACTACAAGCTCCGCCTCCCGGGTTCATGCCATTCTCCTGCCTCAGCCTCCCAAGTAGCTGGTACTACAGGCACCCACCACCACGCCCGGATAATTTTTTTTGTATTTTTTAGTAGAGACGGGCTTTCACCGTGTTAGCCAGGATGGCCTCGATCTCCTGACCTCGTGATCTGCCCGCCTCGGCCTCCCAAAGTGCTGGGATTACAGGTGTGAGCCACTGCGCCCGGCCAGTTTCCCATTTTCTGCCTCTGCCCAGTTCCTCAATGCAATGGATCCAGATGTCTGCCTTATGCAACCACTACCTGGTGACCACTCCCTCCCAGGGACAACAGGATACAACCCACTTCATTGGTCCCACTGATCCCCGCACTGCACTTGGTACACATGCTGCAGTCCCATTGTGACTCCGGAGATCTGCCACCTGCTTGCTGTTAACCTGCCAGGTAGAACTCCCTGCAGGAAACTCACCTGAGGAACATCCTGGAGCCCAAACCCACAGGTTTCCCTGTCTGTCTATTGCTCCCCACTTGTTGATGGAGCGCACATGTCCCAAGATAGCACCCTCCTTCCATTAGCCCTGTGTGTGAGGCGGTCACCTGCTTCCCTCTGGGATCTGTAAGTCATAAACTACTTCTGTTATTTCATATGTTTCATTGAGATGTCGCTTTTACATCTCACCTAACTGCCACGCAGAACCCAGCTTCTTTCCCGGCCAGGGCTCTCCTAGGGAGTGGTGGTCTTGGCAGGAATAAACTGGACAGAGGTCAGACAAGAGCCGCAAGGGTGTCTGCCAGGATAAACAAGTCTATCCTGTGAGAGGGACAGCTGATAGAGAGTTGGACACAGGCAACAGGTCAGCTGCTAAAATTGAGAGGAGTTCCCTAAAAGGCACATCATAAACATCGTGATCAAATCTCCTGAAGACCTGTCAGGGCTCGGCTAGTTTACAGCCACTCTCTGGAGGAAGACCTCAGGACCAGATGAGAGAAAAGTAGAAGGCGGCTCTCTCCTGGCCTTCGCGGTTGCGTGTCCCCGTCCTGCACAAGACCCTTCGGATTCCTTGACCCTCTCTCCGCTCCTCCAGACCACTCTTGGGGGTATGGAAACCATCTTGCTCTTCTCCCCTGCCACTCTAGACCACCTCAGACTTCTCTTATGATAGGCCCCCCGGCCCTGCCACCCCAGCAGCTACCCTACCAGCCCTTTCCATGGTGTGTGGGGAATTCTACGAAATGTGCTCTTTTGGGGGCTACCAATGGGGAGTGAGACATAGGTCTCCTCTACTCAGATTCCCAAGTCAACATTATGGGTTGCAGGGCAGGAATGCTGACATTCCTCTGCACATATTCAGGGGACTCAGGGGCAGTCCCAGGGAGCAAGGGGCTCTGCCTCTGCCCTGCTCTCCACAGACTCTTCTTCCCAGAGGAGCTTCAGTAAAGGGAGGTGGGGGAAAGGGAACAAGGAGTCCTTCAGGGCCCTGCTCTGCTCTTAATACTTGCAGTGTCTTATGCCGAGCTCACGCCTGTAATCTCAGCACTTTGGGAGGCCGAGGTGGGTGGATCACCTGAGGTCAGGAGTTCAAGACCAGCCTAGCCAACATGGAGAAATCCCATCTCTATTAAAAATACAAAAATTAGCCAGGCATGGTGGGCACCTGTACTCCCAGTTACTTGGGAGGCTGAGGCAGGAGGATCGCTTGAACCCAGGAGGTGGAGGTTGCAGTGGAGCCGAGATCACTCCACTGCACTCCAGCCTGGGCAACAGAGTGAGACTCCATCTTAAAAACAAAACAAAGCAAAACAAAACAAAAAATACTTGTAGTGTCTTTTATGATGGTGTACAAATTAAAAGCATTACACAGGAAAGAAATCACATCCATTAACTTTTTTTTTTTTTTTTTTTTTGAGACAGAATCTTGCTTTGTTGCCCAGGCTGGAGTGCAACGGCATGATCTCCACTCACTGCAACCTCCGCCTCCTGGGTTCAAGCAATTCTCCTGCCTCAGCCTCCGAAGTAGCTAGGATTACAGCTGCCTGCCACCATGCCCTGCTAAACTTTTTTGTATATTTAGTAAAGACTGATTTTACCATGTTGGCCAGGCTGGTCTTGAACTCCTGACCTCAGGTGACCTACCCAGCTTGGCCTCCCAAAGTGCTGGGATTACAGGCATGAGCCACTGTCCCTGGCCACATTAACTATTTAAAATACCCATGACCGAGTTTTTCCAAAGTTGGAATCAGAGGAAGCACGGGTTCTCTTCTGTGTAAACTTTAAGGTGTTAGTCTGTCCAGCACTTGGAAGGGAGGGTGTTTGCTACATGAACTTTCACTGCATGGTGCAGTGTTCCTAGGGTAGATTCTGCAAACTGGTTCACCCAGTGTGCCTCTCTGACCTTCTCCTAACATGCAGCTAACCTCATAGCACTAACTATATGCTGCACACTATTTTGTTTGAAGCTTTTTTTTTTTTTTTTTGACACAGGGTCTCACTCTGTTGCACAGCCTGGAGTGCAGGGGTGCAATCACAGCTCGCTGCAGCTTCTGCCTCCCGGGTTCAAGCAATCCTCCCACCTCAACCTCCTGAGTAGCTGGAACTATAGGCGTGTGCCACCACGCCCAGCTAATTTTTTGTATTTTTTGTAGAGGCAAGGTTTTGCCACATTGCCCAGGCTAACTTTAAATGTATTAATTCATGTTATCCTCATAAAATCCCTATGAGGTACATACCACTATTATCCCCATTCTCCAGATGGAGCAACTGAGGTAAAGAGAGATTAATTAATTTCCCAGAGTTATAGTTAGAAAGTCACAAAGCCAGGATTAGAACCTAGGTAGTCTGGGGTCCAAGTTTATGCTATTGATAACTACAATATGCTACTATGATCAAAAACATCTGTGTTAGCTGAAAATGGAGGAAATCCATTTTTCCTAAACAATTACAGATATAGGCTCAGAATCTTTTTTTTTTTTTTTTTTTTTTAAGGCAGAATCTCACTCTGTCACCCATGCCGAGTGCAGTGGTGTGATCATGCCCCACTGCAAACTCAACCTCCCTGGGCTGAAGCCTCCCACGTAGCTGGAAATAACTACAGGCCAGCTAATATTTTATTTTTTGTACAGACGGGTCTCACTATGTTGGCCGGGATGATCTTGAACTCCTAGACTCCAATGATCCTCCCGCCTCAGTCTCCCAAAATGCTGGGATTATAGGCGTGAGCCACCATGCCTAGTGACTCATATTTTATTTAACAATTCTGTTGACAGAACAAAAATAATTTTCAATGCACACCCATTTCCTTAAAAAGAACCTTGTTTCCAAAAGAATCATGAAAAATAAAATAAAAATAGATTACATTCTGTATTAGGAAACCCTTGGTGATCTACTAAGGACTGTGGCAAAATTACCTACCACCAGATGTGTAGGCACAACTCTGCTAGATCTTTCCACTTTAAATTTCGCTTTCAGCTTAGTCTCCAGCTCAGCAAGAAGTAACCTTCCTTCATGAAATTTACGTGTTCTCAACGTGAGGCGGCTGCTGACTAAGTGTTTTAGCCAACTGTTCTACATAACAAATTACCCCCCAAATTTAGTAGTTTAAAACAACCAAACAATTTTTATGATCTCACAGTTTCTGTGGGACGGTTTTTGTAAGGCGGGATGGCCTAACCAGATCCTCTGGGTCCAGATCTCTTACGAAACGGCAGTCAAGGTTTGGTGTGGGGCTGTAGACCAGGTTTCTGGCTCACTGTTCAAATGGGGGAGGATCCATTTCTGAGCTCATTCATGCGGCCATTGGGAGGCCTCAGGTCCTCAATGACTGTCAGCCGGAGACATCACTTTCATGCCACATTGACTTCTCCATAGGGCAGCTCTACAAAATGACAGCTTTCCTTTCTCAAACCAAGGGCTTCACAAAAGGGAAGGAGGTATCACAGTCTTCTGTGATCTAATCACTTGCACCATGTCCTATTTGTTAGAAGCAAGTGACTAGGTTCACCCATACACAAGGAGAGAAGATAGAGAAGATTACACAGCCATGAACCCTGGGAGCCATGTTAGAGGCTGTCTGCCCTACCGAGTAATTTTTTTCTTCCTGTTAATTAGCATTTTTGCCATCCTGGTTTGTTTTTTCTTTGATGCAGGGTCTTGCTCTGTTGCCCAGCTGGAGTGCAGGGGCGTGATCACAGCTTACTGCAGCCTTGACCTCCCGGGCTCAAGCAATCCTCCTGCCTCAGCCTCCTGAGTAGCTGGTTCTGTAGGCATGTACCACTTTGCCCAGCTATTTTTTAAATTTTTTGTAGAGATGAGATCTCCCTATGTTGCCCAGACTGGTCTCAAACTCCCGGGTCAAGTGATCCTCCTCCCTTGACCTCTGAAAGTTCTGGGATTACAGGTGTGAGCCACCACGCCTGGTCTCCATCCTGTTGTAATAAAATGTTATAATAAAAAGAAACCCCATCTCTACTAAAAATACATACGTGGAGGTATGTGTTCAGGTATTTGGACTCCCAGATGAACAATCTGTAACATTTGGAGGTAGGAGGCTCCCTTTGTTTGGAATATGCCTACCCCCTCCGGTATACCTTTGCCCTGCCTATGATCTGTGAGTTAGAGTTAATTATGCATGAAAAGAGACTGAAGAGGCCCAGTGGGTGTCCAGGTCTAGGAAATGCAGCTGAATAGAGCAGCAGTGCTGTGGGACCACCAGGTCCACTGTGCTTCCAAGACTTCGTTCTGAATAGTCTTGGGGCCCAAGCTCGGTGTGGAGAGGGTGAATGAAGGATGGGTGGTTTGGGCAGGGGAGAAGAAATGCACTTGGCACGAAAGCTGCTGAGAGGACATTCCGTGAACCCCCTGGGGGGGTGGCTTGGCAAGTCATTTCACCTCTCTGGGCTTGAGTTTATCCTCTCTAAAATGACAAGGTTGAAGAAGATACTCTCTACATTTTGTGACTAGTAGAGAGAATTTGTGAGACCACTAATTAAGAATGAGTGTATTATCCAGCCTGGCCAACATGGTGGAAACCTATCTCTACTAAAAATACAAAAATTAGCCAGGCATGGTGGTGCACAACTGTAATCCCAGCTACCCGGGAGGCTGAGGCAGGAGGATCACTTGAACCCAGGAGGTGGAGGTTGCAGTGAGCTGAGATCAAGCCACTGCACTCCAGCCTGGGTGACAGGGAGAGACTCCGTCTCAAAAAAAAAAAAAAAAAAAAAAAAAAGTATGAGTTTAGGTGTTTAAAAATGAGAGGTAGAAATAAATGCTGATTTACAATGTTATACAAAATTTATGAGATTTTAAAGATTTTTTTTCTAATTTTGATAAAGTTCCATGTTGTTGTGAAGACTATTGCTTTGTAAATAGTGTGGGGGGTACGTGTGTGTGTGTGGACAGTACATGTATGTGTGTGTACAGAAGAGTACACACACGCACATGCACACCACACATGATTACCATGGAAGCCGCCATGTCAGTGCGCCATGATTCTGCCCATCTGCAGGTGACTGCCTCAGGGCTGTGTACTTATCCCAGCTGAGACACTCTCAATCCTTACTCTGGAGATTTAGATCTGAAAGTCCCAGGGTTATAAATTTTTAAGTCAGGGGCTTTAGGATGCACATTTTCCCTCACTTGGACCAGAGAAAACTGATCCAGAGAGAAAGTGGGGAGGAAACAGAGTAAACAAACTGAGAGAAGCCCCTGAGATGGAGAAAGAACGTAGGCAGCATTTGCATTTCTGGTTCCAGTAACTGGGGAGGTCCTGCTATTTCCTGTCATTGAGTTTCTGAGATAGAACAGGATCCTTATGACAACTTCTCCCTTTGGTTAAAGCATAATCAATTTGGGTTTCTCTCTTTCGCAACCAAAGGGAAAAAAATCAATAGCTAACTCACAAGTTCATTGTAGGGAAAAAGTTCAATTAAAAAATATATAAAGAGGCCGAGTGTGGTGGCACATGCCAGTAATCCCAGCACTTTGGGAGGCTGAGGCGAGTGGATCACTTGAGGTCAGGAGTTTGAGACCAGCCTGGCCAACATGGAGAACCCCATCTCTACTAAAAATACAAAAATTAGCTGGGTGTGGTGGCAGGTGCCTGTAGTCCCAGCTACTCAGGAAGCTGCAACAGAAGAATAGCTTGAAACCGGGAGTCAGAGGTTGCAGTGGGCTGAGATTAAGCCACTGCACTCCAGCCTGGGTGACAGAGCGAGACTCCAACTCAAATAAATAAATATATATATATATATATATATATATATAACCCCAAATATATGAACATCTAATGTGTCAATAAAAATAAAATAATATATAAAAAGGAGAAAAAAATGACCAATAAATCCATTGCTTTGAGATAACTTATCTTAACATTTGGGAATGTTTTCCTGCTACTTTTCCATGCATTTATGTAAATTAAACTAGAATTTTGACTTTTTTTTTTTTTTTTTGGAGACAGAGTCTCACTCTGTGGCCCGGGCTGGAGTGCTGGAGTGCAGTGGCATGATCTTGGCTCACTGCAACCTCCACCTCCCGAGTTCAAGCAATTCTCCTCCCTCAGCCTCCCAAGTAGCTGGGACTACAGGTGCCCACCACCAGGCCTGGCTAATTTTTTGTATTTTTAGTAGAGACAGGGTTTCACTGTGTTGCCCAGGCTGGTCTTGAACTCCTGAGCTCAGGCAATCCACCCACCTCGGCCTCCCAAAGTGCTAGGATTGCAGGTGTGAGCCACAGCACCCGGCCATGATTTTTAAATTCATACTTTTTTAACTGAATATATTGTGGCAAGACATACTATTTGATTGCACAACAGGGTGACTATAGCCAATAATAACTTAATCGCACATTTTTAAATGAGTCTAATTGGATTGTTTGTAACACAAAGGATAACTGTTTGAGGGGATGGATAGCCCATTCTCCATGATGTGCTTATTTCACATTGCATGCCTGTATCAGAACATCTCAGCCGGGTGCGGTGGCTCATGCCTGTAATCCCAGCACTTTGGGAAGCCGAGGTGGGTGAATCACGAGGTCAGGAGATGGAGACCATGCTGGCTAACACGGTGAAACCCTGTCTCTACTAAAAATACAAAAAATTAGTTGGGCGTGGTGGTGGGCACCTGTAGTCCCAGCTACTCAGGAGGCTGAGGCAGGAGAATCACTTGAACTCGGGAGGTGGAGCTTGCAGTGAGCAGAGATCGCATCACTGCACTCCAGCCTGGGCAACAGAGTGAGACTCCGTCTCAAAAAAAAAAAAAGAAAAAAAAGAATATCTCATGTACTCCACAAATATATATACCTACTGTGTACCCACAAACATTTTTTAATGTAAAAAAAAGAAAATATTATGGACATTTTCTTATGTCAGTTAATATACCTCACAATATGATTTTTTTTTTTTTTTTTTTACAGTCTCACACTATTGCCTGGGCTGGAGTGGAATGGCACAATCTCAGCTCACTGCAACCTCTGCCTCCTGGGTTCAAGCGATTCTCCTGCCTCAACCTCCCAAGTAGCTGGGATTACAGGTGCCTGCCACTACGCCTGGCTTATTTTTTGTATTTTTTAGCAGAGATGGGGTTTCACTATGTTGGCCAGGCTGGTCTCGAACTCCTGACCTTGTGATCCACCCACCTTGGCCTCCCAAAGTGCTGGGATTACAGGCGTGAGCCACTGCGCCTGGCCCACAATATAATTATTATGATTATGATGATTTGTGTTTATGAGATTTTTGTAAATGTATTCTTGTAGTATGAGTGCAAAGAAAAATTCAGTTTGATTTGATCTATTTCTGAGAATAAGATCTGTGATGGAATTAATAGGAAAGAAAAAATGGCTAACATGGAGGGGCGACATTGATTTCTACTAAATAAGATAAAGAATAAAGTATTTGCATAATATAATTTCCTTGGAAAACTGATCATTGATAAAAGCCACTCTTTCTTTCTCCTTTACCATTTACCCAAACACAAGGAAGTAGTTCTAGAAATAAAAATAGTTTTTAGAAAAAAAAGTCAACATTTACTTAGCACTCCCTATGACCAACATTGTACTATGCACCTTTCATGGACTACTTTTTAAAATACTCAAGTAATTATATGTAATATCTAGTCAAAAAATGGGTATTTCAAATTCCCCTCTTGATACTTACTGCAAGAGAAACGACATCAATATAAGTTTTGCTGGCCAGGTGCATAGCTAGACTATACCTATAGTCCTAGCTACTCAGGAGGCCAAGGTGGGAGGATTGCTTGAGCCCAGGACTTTGAATCCACCCTGGCCAACATGACAAGACCCTATCTCTAAAAATGAATAAATAAACAAATAAATAAAATAGGGGTACTCAATAGATAAAATATTTATTATTTATTTTTAATGGTTTAATGTTTAATGATAATCATTGTTTTGCCATGGGGTAACCAGACATGACTGGCAGTTTATATAAATAACCCATAATTAGTCCACTTCAGTACAAACCAAATAATCGGTTTCTCTCTTTTCTTTTTGTGAATTTTCCTGGGTCATATCGACAATTTTTCCTAATACTACACACTGTTTCATCTTTGTCTTTTTCATGCACGCTTCATTGACACATATAAAATTAAATGTCTGCATCTTGAAGGTCCCAACAGTTAGTTCTTTGGTTCCCAAATCTTTTGTTTGTTTATTATTGTTATTATTTTACTTTAAGTTCCGGGATATATGTGTAGAATGTGCAAGTTTGTTACATAGGTACACATGTGCCATGGTGGTTTGCTGCACCTAACAACCCATCATCTAGGTTTTAAGCCCTGCATGTATTAGGTATTTGTCCTAATGCTCTTCCTCCCGTTGCCCCCAACCTCCAACAGGCCCCAGTGTATGATGTTCCCCTCCCTGTGTCCATGTATTCTCATTGTTCAACATCCACTTATGAGTGAGAACATGACATGGTATTTGGTTTTCTGTTCCTGTGTTAGTTTTTCGAGAATTATGGTTTCCAGCTTCATCCAAGTCCCTGCAAAGGAGATGATCTCATTCTTTTTCATGGCTGCATAGTATTCCATGGTGTATATGTGCCACATTTTCTTTATCCAGTCTATCATGATAGGCATTTGGGTTAGTTCTAAGTCTTTGCTATTATAAATAGTGCTGCAATAAACTAGATAAAATATTTATAATAAAACTAGTATTATGTTAATATAAAAGTTGAGATAAAGTACAAGGTCAAAGCCAAGGTCTGATTACATTGCTTTACCATGAGACCCCCTTCACTTCCCTGAAAACTGATGCTGAACAATGCACCATAGCTTCTATCCTTGGGTTCCTTTCTCAAGCTTTTTCTAATCATTGCTTTTCTTATGTGGAAGCAGGCAGGCGCCTAGTGATGAAGGGTCCTATTAGGCTGGGACCTGAGGGGCTGAGGAGTCATATTTATCCTAAGGGCAACTAGAGGCCTTAAAGAATTGTATGTAAGTGGCATGATCTGGTTGGCATTTTAGAAAGATTCTGGCTGCAAAGTGGGGCTCAGATTGGAGAGAAACAGGGAGGATGCGATCAGAGAAGTTGATAGAGGAGTCCAGGTGACAGCACAGGATGGCAGGGTGCAGGGTGGTGACAGTGGGATGGAGAGAAGTGGAAGGACTCAAGACAGGCAGCAGGTGGACTCAGTGGACCTTGGGGGTCAATTAGGGCTAGGGAGTGAGGGGAAACAAGACATCTAGAATAGTTCCCAGATCTCTAGTTTAGACAACTGAGCAAACGGCACACACATTTTATAAGACACAGAGTTCTGAAGGAGAAGCCAGTTTGGAGAGAATAAAATGAGTTTAATTTTGGATGTGTTGAGTTTGCAGTGCTTTTAGACATTTGAGTCTTGTGATATGGGTAGAAGCAGGAGATGAGATTTGTTGGTCATCTGTGTATAGGCAGGAGGTAAGAATTTAGAGGTCATTTGTGCACACGAAGTAATGAAGGCCACCTCCCCCAGGAAGAGGGTTAAGAGTGAACACAGCCAGGCGGGGTGGCTCACGCCTGTAATCCCAGCACTTTGGGAGGCTGAGGCAGGTGGATCACCTGAGGTTGGGGGGAGTTCAAGACCAGCCTGACCAACATGGAGAAACCCTGTCTCTACTAAAAATACAAAATTAGCTGGGTGTGGTGGTGCATCCCTGTAATCCCAGCTACTTGGGAGGCTGAGGCAGGAGAATCACTTGAACCTGCGGGGGCAGAGGTTGCGGTGACCCGACATGGCACCACTGCACTCCAGCCTGAGCAACAAGAGCGAAACTCTGTCTCAAAAAAAAAAAAAAAAAAAAAAAAAAAGAGTGAACAGAGACCGATGGAGGGCAGGAGAAAGACCATTCTCCCAGGGAGGCGGAGAAGGAGCAGCCAGAGGGACGGAAAGGAAACCAGGAAGTACAAGATCATGGAGATCAGGAGAAGAGAGGCATTCAAGAAGGCAGTGGCCCACAGAGCTGGCCACAGAGGGAGCCAAGCTGGGTCTGACAGACGTTGACAGGAGCCTTCCCGTGTCTATTCTCTTCTTCCTGGTTTGTCACACTCAGTTCTAATTGACAGACAAGCTGAGAATTTGTCCTGAACACTGTCCTTTGGGTTTGGTGGCCTGGAATGGACTGACAAGTGAGTGTGACATGGGGCAGTGAAAACCCAAATGAAGGTGACTCTTTAAGGCATCCCCAGCCCGTGGCCTATTACGGACTGGGCTGCACAGCAGGAGGTGAGGGGAGGGTGATGGAGCATTACTGCCTGAGCTCCGCCTCCTGTCGGATCAGCAGCAGCATTAGATTCTCTTAGGAGCAGGAACCCTATTGTCAACTGTGCATGCGAGGGATCTAGGTTGCACGCTCCTTATGAAAATCTTAACTAATGCCTGATGATCTGAGGTGGAACAGTTTCATCCTGAAACCATCCAACCCAACCCCTGCTCCTCCTTGGTCTGTGGAAATATTGTCTTCTGAGAAATCAGTCCGTGGTGCCAAAAAGGTTGGGGACCACTGCTTTAAGGAGTTTGGCTGGCCAGGCGCGATGGTGCGTGTCTGTAGTCCCACCTACTCAGGAGGCTGGGAAGATCCCTTGAGCCCAAGAGTTCAAGTACAGCCTGGGCAACATAGCAAGACCCCATCTCTAAAAATAAACACATAAAAAATATTATTATTATTAGTTTTTTGAGACGGAGTTTCACTCTCATTGCCCAGGCTTGAGTGCAGTGACGCAATCTTGGCTCACTGTAACCTCCACCCACTAGGTTCAAGCAATTCTCCTGCCTCAGCCTCCCACGTAGCTGAGATTACAGGCATGCACCACTAAACCCTGCTAATTTTGTATTTTTAGTGGAGACAGGGTTTCACCATGTTGGCCAGGCTGGTCTCGAACTCCGGACCTCAAGTGATCCACCAGCCTCAGCCTCCCAAAGTGCTGGGATTACAGGCATGAGGCACTGCATCTGGCTAGATTATTCTTAAAATAAATAAATAAATAAATAAATAAATAAATAAATAAATAATAAGTTTGTCAGGCTGCTAAAGACAGGGAATAGGGGTGGGGAGTGTAGCTTGAAGAGGAAGGTAGGATCCAGGCATTCATTTTGTTTTGAGATAGGCTAGACCAGGGCACATTGAATGGGCGGGGTCTGTAGAGACCAAAGGACTGGGAGACAGAACATAATAGAAAGCAAAAGGCTCCTGAGGGATAATGGAGGGGGGGATGGGGAGGGTGGGGGGCACAGGTATAGGGCCTGGGTGTGGGGAGAGGGAGGCCGAGACTTCCCCTGGAACAGGTGGGACTGCGGGAGAATGGTGGGCCATGGGCCATGGAGCCTGGACTGGTGCGGAGAGAGGAGCAGGAGACACAGCCTCCCTTGACAGCGCTCGGTTAGATCCGCAGGGCTCGGGAGGAGTTTCTTTCCTATCCTCTTTATTAATAAAACTGCCCTTTTATCTATTTTTTATTGGTTTTTATTTTGGGAGACAGGGTTTTGCTTTGTCCCCCAGGCTGGAGTGCAGTGGTGCGATCTCTGTGCACTGCAGCCTCGATCTCCTGGACTCAAGCAGTCCTCCCACCTCACAGTTCCCGGAGTAGCTGGGACTACAGGCCTGAACCACCACACCCAGCTAATTTTGTTTTTGTTTTTGTAGCGATGGGGTCCCGCTATGTTGCCTAGGCTGGTCTCGAACTCCTGGCCTTAGTCAATCCTCCCCCCTCAGCCTCTCAAAGTGCTGGAATTACAGGCATGAGCCACCATGCCCGGTCCAAACTGCCCTTTTTATCTCTGGTGATGGCTGTATCCACAAATATTAAATATGATTTTTTTATAATAATATAACAAATCTCGAACCTAATGGTTTAAATTCACCCTCCTGAATTAGCTTCTTCAGCGTGTATTTACTGAGCGAAAATTAGACAGCAGGGCTACCATGCTGGGGCAATCACTTCTGTGTCCTACAGTAGGTCCCTAGTTAAAATGAGTATTTGGCCAGCAGCCAAAATGGAAAGAGAGGCCTCAAAGAAACTTGCAGCTGCGGGACAACTTCCCTCTCCCCAGCCCGTCCTTTCTGAGAGCCACGAATACCTTCAACCACCTGATTTAAGTAGAGGAATACCCAAAAATGCGAGCCGTTGGGGCCTAACCACAGAACTACATCTCTGAACGGAGCAGCCATGGCTGTCGCGCTGGAATTCACGCGTCTAAGCTGCTCTTTGTCTTGACAATTTGGCTTCTTTCTGCTTGAGTCAGTCCAGAATAAGTTCTCCTTGTGCCTAGAACACACTGAGCCCTTATTCCCTGGCATGTGCTATGTTATTACGAAGAAAACCAGCAAGTTTTGAATCTGCTCGCACAGTAGAACTATGCATCAAACTGGTTATGCAAAAGGCAGGGAATGGTATGTGTCACGTTACATTTTTCTTACCACCTACCATAAACAGAGGCTGTTTAATTTCTTGGCTTTTCACTCATTTTTTTTAAAAAAATCACGAAACATTTCTTTCCTGAATAGTGTTCTGTAGTGTGAACGATTTGGGGTGGGGGGTGCATATTTGAGAATGTTACTGTACTTCAAAGGCTTGGCAGGACTTCTTGAACTGAGATGAATGTAGAGGTGCTTTGTATATTCAAGGCATTGTGTGGGGTTTTTTTTTAAATTTTATAAAAACTCCACATTAAGGATTGAATCACATAATCATCTAGTTAGTTTTGCCATTTCCTGTGAAGCAAGGGGCGGTGTGGGTCAAATCTTGAAGAGTTCTGGAAAATCAGCCCCATACCCAGAAGCCCCAAGACAGGATGAAACTCGATTCCCTGGTAGAAACAGGAAGGGCAATTTAGACATGGCCCCCAGGCTTTGCGAATCTAAAAATGATTCCCCTTCATAAAGGGGAGGCACAGGCAGCCCACAAGCAGGACTGGGGAGAAATCAGGCAGTTTCTGTTGAGGTAGGAGGGAGCTGAAAGCATTAGTGAGGAATGGGCTTGAGACAAGACTGTCACAATTCCCTGCACGTGCCCTTTGAGAAGCTGTGGAAAAATGCACTAGAGGCTGGGCGCAGGGGCTCACGCCTGTGATCCCAGCACTTTGGGAGGCCGAGGAGGGGGCTATTGCTTGACCTCAGGAGTTCAAGACCAGCCTGGGCAACATGGTGAAACCCTGTCTCTACCAAAAATACTAAAACGAGCCAGGCGTGCTGGTGCACGCCTGTAGTCCCAGCTATTCAGGAGGCCGAGGCAGGAGGATCGCTGGAGCCTGGGAAGTTGAGGCTGCAATGAGCCCTGATTATACCACTGCAATCCAGCCTGGGTGCCAGAGCAAAAAAATAAATAAAAATAAAAATAAATAAATAAATAAATAAATAAATAAATAAATAAATAAATGTATTAGAACTCCACCTCAATTCAGAGCAATTTCCATGAGACAATGCAGACTGAGAAAAGCAAGATAAAGAGATGTGGTATAAACAATACCCCAGTCCCACCTCAAATTCATATGTTTAATTTGAACCACATGAAAATGTCATTTTTGTAGTAAAGAGTGGTCAAATGTTGGCTGTGTCGTATTGGTTCAAAATGGTTAAATGTTGGGAATCTAATATATATATATATATTTTTTTTTTTTTTTTGGAAGTGGAGTCTCGCTGTGTTGCCCAGGCTGGAGTGCAGTGGTGCAATCTTGGCTCACTGCAACTGAGTAGCTGGGACTGCAGGAAGGCATGCACCACCATGCCTGGCTAATTTTTTTTTTTTTTTTTGAGACAGAGTCTCACTCTGTCACCCAGGCTGGAGTGCAGTGGCACCATATTGGCTCACTGCAACCTCCGTCTCCTGGGTTCAAGCAATTCTCCTGCTTCAGCCTCCGGAGTAGCTGGGATTAAAGACACCCACCACCACGCCCGGCTAATTTTTTTATATTTTTAGTAGAGACGGGGTTTCACCATGTTGGCCAGGCTGATCTCAAACTCCTGACTTCAGGTTATCCACCCGCCTCAGCCTCCCAAGGTGCTGGGATTACAGACGAGAGCCATTGCGCGCGGCCCCTAATTTTTTTTTTTTTTTTTTTTTTTGAGACAAGTCTCACTCTGTCACCCAGGCTGGAGTGCAGTGATGCAATCTCGGCTCACCGCAAGCTCTGCCACCATTCTCCTGCCTCAGCCTCAGCTGGGACTACAGGCGGCCGCCACCACACCCGGCTAATTTTTTTGTATTTTTTAGTAGCGACGGGGTTTCACCGTATTAGGCAGGATGGTCTCGATCTCCTGACCTCGTGATCCACCCGCCTAGGCCTCCCAAAGTGCTGGGATTATAGGCGTGAGCCACTGTGTACGGCCTGTATTTTTTAGTAGAGGTGGGGTTTTGCCATGTTGGCCAGGTTGGTCTCAAACTGCCAACCTCAAGTGATCCACCTGTCTTGGCCTCCCAAAGTGCTGGGATTACAGGCATGAGCCACTGTAATCCCTTTCAAAATAAACAGGTAAGAAACTGTAGCTGCCTCAGAGAAGAAGAGGGAGACTATTACTTAGAATTTGTGGAAACCGAAAATTATCAGCCCCACTTTTAAAAATTCTGCCTTGACTGAAAAAATGATAGCCTGTTGACACAATTGCTTTAAAAATACAAGGCCCTGAACTAGCCATGATACTATTTTTTTTTTTTTTTTGAGATGGAATTTTTTTTTTTTTTTTTTGACAGCTCATTGCCCAGGCTGGAGTGCAGTGGCACGATCTTAGCTCACTGCAACCTCCGCCTCCCAGATTCAAGTGATTCTCCTGTCTCAGCCTCCCAAGTAGCTAGGATTATAGGTACCCACCACCATGCCCGGCTAATTTTTGTATTTTTTGTGGATACAGGGTTTCACCATGTTGGCCAGGTTGGTCTCAAACTCCTGTCCTCAGGTGATCTGCCTGCCTCAGCCTCCCAAAGTGCTGGGATTACAGGTGTGAGCCACCGCGCCTGGCTGTTTTCTTATTTTGATGTACCACCCCCTTGAATGAGCAGCTAAATATTTGGGCATTACTGCATGTTGCAGAGGCCTGGCCCCTGGGTGGGGGATTGTTACACAGTGTGCTTGGCTAGGCTAGACCAAGCCAGCCAGGTGCCTGGCTTGGAGGCTTTGTCAGAGATGCTGTCCCCAAACTTGCTGTGGCAGGAAGGCTGTCCATCTCCCAGCGGACCCTATGGACTGCAGTAGGCGGTCCCTTGCCCACATCTCTGGCAGTCCCTGCACACACCAACAGATTCCCAGGAGCAACCCGCCCTCAACTAGTGGGGAGAGGAGTTGTTGTCAGTACCCCAGCTTCCTCACTCTTCTGTGGGACTATTCCAAACATGCTCCACATGGTCTCTCGGGAGTCCCCAGGGGGCTGGCCCCAGTTGCCCACAGTAATCACTCGTTCCTTACTGTATCTGTTATTCTTTGTTTTCCCTTTCTCCGTTCCCCATCATTTCACAGTGGTACCTGGGAACACTGCCCAGATAAACCACTTGCACTCAAATCCTTGATCCAGAGCCTGCTTCTGGGGGAATCCAAACTAACACATATAGACCTCAGGCAAAGAGCTCCTAGGCAGCAGCCATGGTGGACAGAAGGCCACCAGCAGAATTCATATGCCCTGGGCTCCCGCACAGCTCTAAGGAATGAGCAAGGAGGCCCCCAGATATAACCATGAATATCCAGTAAATCAACTATAATGTAATTATGATAGAATTTCCAGTAAATCTGGTAGGATGTCATAGATTGACCTAAGTCAACTTGGCCATTCGGCAATGGTGATGTCCTTCTGGTGTCAGTAGCTTCTGGCAGTTAGACGCAGGCAGGGCTATAGCTCCCTGCTTCCATCACCACCACCTCCCCAGCAGTGGTGTTTTACAATGACAGCGGGAGCCTTGGACTTTTGTTAACAGCCCAAAATTTCTGCCTTTTTGCTGTAGGCCCGAGTGATTGCTGCCAAAATGGGCCAATTCATGAAACCTGGGAAGGTGGTGCTTGTCCTGGCTGGAGGCTACGCTGGACGCAAAGCCGTCATTGTGAAGAGCAATGATGATGGCACCTCAGATAGCCCCTTCAGCCGTGCTCTGGTGGCTGGAATTGACCGCTATCCCCTCAAAGTGACAGCTGCCATGGGCAAGAAGAAGATCTCCAAGAGGTCAAAGATCAAGTCTTTTGTGAAAGTTTATAACTACAATCACCTAATGGCCACAAGGTATTCTGTGGATATCTTATTCCCTTAGACAAAACTGTCATCAATAAGGATGTCTTTAGAGACCCTGCTCTTAAACGCAAGGCCCCACGAGAAGCCAAGGTCAAGTTTGAAGAGAGATATAAGACAGGCAAGAACAAGTCATTCTTCCAGAAGCTGCGGTTTTAGATGCTTTGTTTTGGTCACTAAAAATTCAAAAGAAAAAAAAATAGTCATATTTCCTGTTCTTAGACTTTGTGGAGGATTCCCACTCTGTGTCCTCAGGCCTCCACACAGTACCTTGCATGAAAGTTTTACTCGTAAGTTAGATACAGCCTGGGCGTGGTGGCTCACACCTGTAATCCTAGCACTTTGGAAGGCTGAGGCAGGTGGATCACTTGAGCTCAGCAGTTAGAGACCAGCCTGGGCAATATGGCAAAACCCTGTCTCTACTAAAAACAACAAAAATTAGCTGGGCACGGTAGCACGCCCCTGTAGTCCCAGCTACCAGGGAGGCTGAGGTGGGAGGATCACTTGAGCCTGGGAGGCGGAGGTTGCAGTGAGCCATGACTGCGCCACTGCACTCCAGCCTGGGTGACAGAGTAAGACCCTGTTTCAAAACAAAAACAAAAAGATGCAACGAGACAGCAGGACCAGCTAACCCTGCAGTCCGTCTGGTGATGTGGAGGGTTTTTAGGCCTTGTTCTCTGCTCTGATGCGTTTATACTGCTGGGCCTGATGGATTTGTATATCCTGTAGGTGTGAGAGTAAGGCCTCTTTGATATTTCTAGCCAACCACATACCTCAAGTACCCACTCATTGCACCTTTGAAAGATGATTTTTAACATTCCATGTGCTGTTCAACAAACCTTCTGGGATAGATTTTGAAAACATTTGAAGTGCTTATGTAGCCACCTTTGGAACCTGGGTTCCTGTTTAGGACACTTCAAATGTTAATTGTTCCTGGGGTGCAGATTAAGTTTAAACACACACAGACACACACACACATCCCTCTGTTTACATGATGTACGTAAATGATCACACACATAATAATAGCTCCATGTATTGAATATTTACATTATAATAGACACTTATCCTTAACCCTCCAACTCTCCAGTGAGGTGGGTTCTGGGCATGGTGCCATTTTACTGATGAGGAAACAGAGATGGAGGGATGTTATCCTAGTTTGTAAGCTGCAAAGCAGGGGTTCAGACTCAGGCAGTCTGGCTTCAGAGAGCCAGAACCAGGCACGGTGGCTCATACCTCCAAACCCACCACTCTTGGAGGACAAGGCAGGAGGATCACTCAAGCTCAGAAGTTCAAGACCGGCCTGGGCAACATAGTGAGATTCCATTTCTACAAAATGGAGGTCAAGGCTGTAGTGAGCTGTGGTCACACCACTGCACACCAGCCTTGGCAACAGAATGAGATCCTGTCTCAAAAAAAAAAAATTTTTTTTTTTTTTTGGCCAGGCGTGGTGGCTCACGCCTGTAATCCCAGCACTTTGGGAGGCCGAGGTGGGCGGATCACGAGGTCAGGAGATCGAGACCATCCTGGCTAACACGGTGAAACCCCGTCTCTACTAAAAATACAAAAAAAAAAAAAAAAAAATTAGCTGGGCCTGGTGGTGGGCGCCTGTAATCCCAGTTAGTTGGGAGGCTGAGGCGGAAGAATTGCTTGAACCCGGGAGGCAGAGGTTGCAGTGAGCCAAGATCGCGCCACTGCACTCCAGCCTGGGCGACAGAGCAAGACTCTGTCTCAAAAAAAAAAAAAAAAAGATATACAATGCTACCATCTACCATCACTCCAGAACATTCCCTTGTGCCCCTTCCCAGTCCACCCCTGCCCCACCCCCACCAATCTCTACTGTTTCCCCCCACCCCCCCCATCAGCTGGGGAGAGAGGAGAGGTCTTTTCCATCCTCTCCTGGAGGCTACTGCAGTAGCATTCCAAGCAGAGTCCTCAGGGTCAGTCCAGGGATGAAATGCCATCCATCTGCATTCTTTTCCTTCCCAGGAATGGCATGCACTTGTGCCCTTTCAGTGCTGGGGATGAGTAAGCACAACATTCATTGGGCCCCAGACTTCTGCGAAGACAATTTGAAAAGTCCTCCATTCAGGATTTCATAAAAACATTCAGGGCCAGACAGCCCTTTATGAAACTGGCTAGCAAAATGGAAGTTTTTAAAAAACAAGTCCAAAAAGCTTACTGTGTGTGAACCTACAGATTATATATTGAAAAAAGCTTACTGTGCATATTTTCATATAGTAACACACTTTATATCCTTTAATTGCTAAGGGCAGACAGTGTAACAGGGGATTTAAAAAGAAAAGAACCTGGGTCTGAACCACAAAACAGGCTGAGATGTCTGTTTTCAGACATAAAACCACTCAAATTACTTTTCAATACATGATATTTAAAACACTGATTTTGCACTACCCACAGCTAGCCTGGTTATCAACAAACTCAAGTGTAGGCACTTGGACACATCCCTGGTTACACTGGAACCCACGGTACAAACAGGGTCTTGCCTCTCCCACCCTCATGCTAGTACTTTTCAGGGTGTTGTATGTGTGTATGGAAGGTGGACCCAGTAAGGCCATGCATCTCTATAGCTCTTGTCTCTGCAGTAGGGCAGGGGCATCCTGCGTGCTCAGCCCCAAATTGTCCTGCCCCAGGGACACATTTATAAATAATCTAGAGCCACAGTGGGACACAAGCCCAGCACACGACCACAGGAAGGGCTCAGAAAACGGGCTTGCTTTATTTATTTATTTATTTATTTTGAGACAGAGTCTCGCTCTGTCACCCACGCTCGAGTGCAGTGGTGTGATCTCTGCTCACTGCAAGCTCCGCCTCCCAGGTTCATGCTATTCTCTTGCCTCAGCCTCCCAAGTAGCTGGGATTTCAGGCGCCCGCCACCACGCATGGCTAATTTTTTTGTATTTTTAGTAGACAGGGTTTCACCATGTTAGCCAGGATGGTCTCGATCCTGACCTTGTGATCAGCCTCCCAAAGTGCTGGATTACAGGTGTGAGCCACCGCGCCTGGCCAGAAAACAGGCTATAGACAGGCCCCCCTCTGCCTCCAACTCCCTTAATGATAGGGGACATGAAGGCACAGGGGCTAGTTCCCAACAGGAGCCGACCCTCCACCCTGTTTCACACTGGACGGAGAACATTCCACTCTTTACTCCCCAAGTCCCTCCATGCCCTCACCTGGACATCAAGGAACAAGCAAAATCAAGAGTGAGAGGCAGCTAAGTCCACCAAAAGTACAAGAGCTAAACAAATGTGGAAAATAAGACGAGAAGCTGCTAAACTCTACGGTCACAACTACTACTTGGGAATTTAATACAAACACCAAAGAAGCAAAACATCTGAAAAGCACGTGGGATCCATGAGAGCTTATTAAATTCCAGGGGTGTCTCAGAGCTAGCTTTCTGGACATAGTGTGCTGGCCAGATAGGAAAGGGGGATGGGGACAAGCAGCAGAGTGGGAAGCCTCCTCTGTAGGTAGGAAAGGTCAAAGAAATATGAGCCTTGTTTCTCAGAACATACAAAGTGCTATGTCTCAATCTAGTTAAGTATTAAACAAAACGAATTAGAAACAAATCCTACTCTCATAAGCCATCTTACCCTGTGCTCGCTCACTTAACCTCTCTGGAAGAAAAACAAAGCCTTTTTCTATCTTTCATGGTTTAAATGTACTCAGATCTCTTCCAGCAATTTTTATTCCAGAGTAACAGAATTCTAATTTTACAGATCCCCACAAAAAGCAGAGAGGTAATAATGTTTAATTTCAGGGTTAAAAACTCTTTTCTTTTAATCACCCTATCCCTACCCTATTTTTTCTTCAGCATTTTATCATCACCTAGGATTTTTTTTTTTCAGACAGAGCCCTCTGGTTGCCCAGGCTGGAGTGCCGTGGTGCGATCTTGGCTCACTGCAACCTCCGCCTCTCAGGTTCAAGCGATTCTCCTGCCTCATCCTCCCAAGTAGCTGGGATCACAGGCATGCGCCACCACACCCAGCTAATTTTGTATTTTTAGTAGAGACAGGGTTTCACCACGTTGCCAGGCTGGTCTTGAACTCCCAACACTTCAGGTGATCCGCCCGCCTCGGCCTCCCAAAGTGCTGGGATTACAGGCGTGAGCCACAGTGTCAGCTAGATTTTTTATTATTTTTACTTTAGATTCAGAGGGTACATGTGCAGGTTTATTACATGGGTATATTGCGTGATGCTGAAGTTTGGGCTTCAATTGAACCCATCACTCAAATGGTGAACACAGTACCCAAAAGGTAGTTTTTCAACCCTTCCCCGACTCCCTCCCCATTCTGAGTCCCATGTCTGTTGTTCTTATCTTTACGTCCAATACCCAATGTTTAGCTCCCACTTATGAGAACATTCAGTATTTGGTTTTCTGTTTCTGCATTAATTCACTTAGGATAATGGACTCCAGCTGCATCCATGTTGCCGCAAAGGACGTGATTCCATTCTTTTTTATAGCTGTATAGTATCCCATGGTGTATATGTACCACATTTTCCTGATCCAATCCATCACTGATGGGCACCTGGGTTGATTCCATGTCTTTGCTATTGTGAATAGTGCTGTGATATACATGTAACTGCAAATCGCCTATTGTAAATATTTGTTTGGTTATTGGTTCCCACCACCAAACCTCCCTGTGCCCCACAAGAACGCAAACTGCACTCTTCCCTGCTGTCCCCATTGGCCCTGCCAAGTACCCAGTACATGCTCAATATTTCCTGAAAGAATGAAAGGGATTACTCCATGTGTTATACCAACCACACCAAGTACAGTATTGCTTGTAAATTGTGCTTTAATTTCTGCAATCAGATATGATGCAGTGAGATACAAGTATAAACTGTCATTGTGCATCCAGA
The DNA here is from genome assembly GCF_029281585.2 of Gorilla gorilla gorilla. Taxonomy (NCBI): domain Eukaryota; kingdom Metazoa; phylum Chordata; class Mammalia; order Primates; family Hominidae; genus Gorilla; species Gorilla gorilla. Next base: position 77,837,071 of record NC_073243.2, read on the forward strand.
AAATAAAAAGCACAAGTATACAGGTTTAGCTCAACAGCTTATTCCCTTATAAAGAAAAAAAAAGTTTTGAATTAAAGCTAGTTTATCTTCAGTGTAAAAACTTGGAGGTATAAACAAACTCAAGATATTATATACAGTAAATTAATTTACATTTCCAAACTTGCACAGTACAGCATTTTAAACAAAGTAAATGGTCTCATTTCAGCTTTCACTGTTAAGCATAATCCACATCCCAATCTCGGATAAAAATTTCACAATATATAAATCCATTGAGAATTCTGTACACGAATACAAGTTATAGAAATCTGATTTCAAATATAAATACAAAAATTGTCATGACCTTACACGTTACAACAGCTTATTTTTCTATTGTAATTTTAAAAAATCATAGAAAAATATTTCAATGCACATTCAACTGCTATGACAAAGGCCATGACCTTGTGCCTTTAAACCATACTTTGTAGAGTGTAAAGCATCACACCGGGCATTTTTGGAATGAAAATTACAAAGCCTGAAGAGGCTACTGTATAAATATTCACGTTATAATGTGGTAACAAAAATAGCTCCATGGCATATTTGGGAGGCAATGGGGCAGAGAAGGAAGTGGAGGTTAGTGCTAATTTAAGAAGGCCTATAGAATGTATGTGAAGGTAGCTAAGGAACTAGTTAGTGTATTCTTAAAATCCCTATTGCAAGCCTAACACTGACCTCGCTAGTAACTCTTAAGGCAATCAAGACGGAACATGTGTTTGGCCCCCAGATGCACGAATCCTGCCCTCCCCTCAACCTTTGTTCATCCTAACAGACCAACCTGGCTCCTGCATTAATATGGAGTGGGGAGAACAGCAAAACAATTCACCGTATGTACAAAAGACAATTCAGTGCAAACCTAGAAACTTCTCTTAGTCAATAGTTTCCAATTGTCTTTTTTTGAGATGAGGTCTTGCTCCATCACCCAGGCCGGAGTGCAGTGGCACGATCTTAGCTCACTGCAAACTCCACCTCCCGGGCTCACGGGATCCTCACACCTCAGCCTCCCGAGTAGCTGGGACTACAGGCATGCACCACCACACCCAGCTAATTTTTGTATTTTTAGTAGAGACAGGGTTTTGCCATGCTGCCCAGGGTGGTCTCGAACTCCTGGGCTCAAGCAATTCGCCCACCTGAGCCTCCCAAAGTGCTGGGATTACAGGCGTGAGCCACCACACCCGGCCTCAAATTTTCTTATTGCCCTTGAGCAACTGAAAGTTTTTCCGAACATGTAACATTCAAATTGGGATCCATACTGAAGAGCAAATATACGTAAAAGGCAAACATTCAATTTAAAACATTCTAATGAGTTTTGTTTTTTTCCTCTTTTATGCGATTTGACAGGGTTCCACTGAGAACAAAAAAATCTGCTCCTTACAAAGTATACTTTCCTGCATTAAAAAAAAATATATCATATATGTATCATATATATGAGATATGATATATGAGATATATATGATATATATATCTCATATATATATCATTTAGACAGCAGATCCAAGAAGGTGACCAGGCATAGTCAAGTTTCTTCTATGGCTTTTAAAATCACTGAGGTATCATATGATAATCATCACTTCTGATATTTATGTTTAAGCTGCTTTCCTATGAAAGCCACATTCAAAGGTGACCCAATCCCATCAGTCCATAAAGGTAAAAGAATGTGAGGAACTCGGCTCAGGGGTTGCGGCAGAAAACTGCAATCACAAGTGCTCCAAAGCTTCAGCAGGCAAGTAGAAAAAGGCAAAGCGATTTGTTCCAAACAAGGAGAGACTCCAGAGGAACGGAAGCTCCTCAGGAAGGATCTCAGGCAAAGAAACAGATCCCCGCAGCGTAACCAAGAGGTTTGGCAGTGAGACACTGGGACTACACGCACCAAGGCAGGGAGTGCAGAGGGACAGCGGCGAGTGGCGTGGAGCAGGCGGAGGAAGACCTGGGGCTGGCAGCACAGAAAAGAGGGTGGTGGCTGGCTAGCCCCCACCCACAGGCAAAGTGACACGGTCTGTGAAGAAGGGAGGGTGGTCTGAAGCATCAGGATGGATGACACCAGCGGAACTTCCCAGGTGTTTTACAGGCAAGGGGGCGTAGAAAGAAAAAAATGTGATGGTTTAAGTAAATGCCACACATCTTAATACCTCTATCTGAATCTTCAACTCCCCATACAAATACATAAAGCTGAACTTGCTTCTATAATTGAGATGGGTTACACAGAAACTTACTATTCCCAATGACTGGATAAATTATCTTGGCACAAAGAGGATCTGAAGAAAGTATCAAGTCCAAGAATATCTTACTGAAGCCCTTTCTGGTAGTAAACTGGCCATTGTGGGCTCTGTATAATACTTAGGCATCAGAAAACAGCCACAACCCTATTACGGGTCAAGTAATAATTCCTTCCAATTAATAATACTACAGATGCGGTTTTAATTGCATAGTCTTTTAGAATCATGAAAAATAATGAGAGCCACCTCTTTTCCCGAAGGCCCAGGTTTATTCTAACGGAGTGCCGGGCTAAGGACCCAGCCAGCATTAGCTGTAGCGTGACACAAATCCAGGGATCAGCTGTCCCAGTCTCCCACATTCCTCTTTCACAATCACTCAACAAACAGGTCACACATCCCCTAGGTCCACGAACTCATCTTCTCGTTTGGCCAAATCGTCTTCATCTCCCAAAGCTTTCCAGCCACTGGTGGGTAAGACGGGCTTAGAGGAATGTCGCTGGAGCAGAGCGAAAGGAAACAAAGACGAGAGGCGGGCAGAGTTCCTCAGCAGGCAGGGGCCCTCAGCCTGGGGGGCCTGCTGGCTGTGGTGTCTCTCGTCGATCTTCTCTTGTAAACTCTGGACTTCCTCCATCATTTCCAAGAGTTTGCTCATAGTGGCCACTTGGCCACCACCTAGGATTTGGGCTTCTGGAATCCAACGTAGGTAGCGCTGGGCCCAGACTTTGATTTCGGGCCCCTCGATATGCGGTAACAACAAACCATGGTAGTCAGTGGACTTGCTATGCCAGCTGTCATAGAACTCTCGAAAGTTGTCTTGGAGCTCATCAGAAGAATTAATAAGTTTGCTAATTCTCTTGCCCAGAAGGTTTTTAATTAAATGATCTGTTTCTTCCCTGAAAAATCCTCTTTTGGGAGATGACTTAGATTGTGTAAGTGGCAAAGAAAGTTGTCGTTGATGCTTTGAGAGAAAACACAAATAAAAATCACTGGTTAACATAACAGGCACAGTTAACAGCTGTTACCATAACAAAAAGAGCATAACCCCGCTTTAACAAGTTCCAAGAGACATCAGCGTTGCCATGTGAATGCACACTCATTAACACGCTGTGACATCCAGAGGTGGGGTATTCCTGTGTATTCCCATGGTGCACACTATACCAGAAACAAATGGGAAAGCAGGTGCACGTGGCAGCTGTGCAGAAAGGCATGCTGGGACACAGAGAAAGGAGCTTTTGGTGCCCTCCTCCTCTGTCACAGGGGCACCACAGGACACAAAGCACTTCTGAAAAAGCTGTTTAACTTAAGATAGTTTAATGATTTAGGGGAACTTGTGGGTCAGGCCCATTCATGTTCTAAAGGGAAAAAGATGTTTCTTCTTTGAGAACTTTAAGGCTGTTAACCACTACAATCTTCTGAACAACTGCAAGGAGGCACTGCTAACTACCAGAAGATACTATCACCTGGGTGAAATAGCAGCTTATCAGGCATCCAGTGGGAGTTTAAGCCTAAGTCATAAAGATTCTTTTAGATAAAGAAAACAGGCAGGTGAGAGCAAAGAAATGTGATGAGCCAGCTAAGCTGACCAGACTTGTCTGGCAACCTGCATGGAGTAGAAAATGGGAGTGCATTTTCACATTTTCATATTTCCCCCCTTGGTCATTCTCTCTGTGGCCAGAGCAGAGTATTATATTTGGGGGTGCACTGAGAAAGGGTTGTGAGGCTGGGCGCAGTAGCTCATGCCTGTAATCCTAGCACTTTGGGAGACCGAGGCGGGCAGATCACCTGAGGCCAGGAGTTCAAGACCAACCTCAACCTGGCCAAAATGGCAAAACCCCATCTCTACTAAAAATAGAAAAAATTAGCAGGGTGTGGTGGTGGGCACCTGAGGCTGACGGAAGAGAATTGCTTGAACCCAGGAGGCAGAGGCTGCAGTGAGCCGAGATCACGCCGTTGCACTCCAGCCTGGGCAATGACAGCAAAACTCTGGCTCGCAAAAAAAAAAAAAAAAAAAGGGTTGTAAAAGATGGATGTGGTCGGAAGGTCATGAGCGTTCCCCAGTGCCCAAAGCAGAAGTAAAAACATGTGGGGAGAAGCTGTTTGTCCAGCTCTTTTGCTACTGTTCATTTGAAGTAAGAAGAGATAACAACTTAATTTTCAGGTTCACTCTAAAACTCTCTAACATATTTCCATCAATGGTTCTTCCTTGTAAAAAGATATTCTTTATTGTAAAGAAAATTATTTCCTTATTATGAAATATGGAATAACAATAAAAATATTAAAAAGAAAACAAAACCATCCACAAGACCACAACTCGGAGGTGACCAGGATTTGACTTTCCATCCAGGGTCAGGAAAGATGAAGGCCAGGATTCAGTGGCCTCTCTTTTTCTCCATCGTGAAGATGTGCCAGGCAGGGCAGGGACTACACTGAACCACCACCCAGCGCTTCCTGCCTGCTCGGTTCTGTGCTCAGTACTCACATTCACTGAGCACCTCATTCTCAAAGTCACTATTATTGCCCCACTTTACAAGCAAGGAAACTAAGGCACAGAGGTGAGCAATCTGCCAAAGGCACTGCTGCTCAGTGCCAAAGGTTGTTCAAATAGTCTGGCTCCAGAGCCTGGGCTCTCTACTGAGCTCTCCTTGGTCCTGGAAGCCCCCTTCTCTCTATCTCCTAAGCGAAGGGAGCACTCAAGACCAGCTGACATGCCAGCGGCTCTGCAGGCCAAGGCCTGGCCCGGGCCTGCGGCTGACACCGAGGCTGCACACTGGAATGGGTCCCCCCCACCATGTGGCATTCGCACGGCAGCACCATGCTGCTCAGCCCCTGCTTCCTCAGAGTCTCTGCAGAACTTCCCCCAGGCCACCAGGCCGCTCAACACATCGCTCCACCTGATATCTGGTCTTCTTACCCAAAGGCTTCAAGGTTTCTTGTCGCCCCCATCCCAACTGTGATTTAGCTAGTGCAACCTGAAATTCTCCACCCCTTCAGCTCAGTCCTTTCCCACCTGCCAACTCCTGGAGCTTAGGCTGTCTGTCCCTATCTCCCAAGGAAAAGAGACGATTAGAAAAGCTAGGTCTGAGGAGAGAAATGAAATCCATTATTGGAAGGGGGAGCCTTAGGTTCCTCCCGTAAAACAAGGGACGTTGTCCTCACTGTCTCTGAGGTCCCCTGCCACTCTGGCAAAGGGCAGTTTCTGTGGTGCCAATCCAGCTCTCATGAGAATGTGCATGCAGCCACCAGGGGGCACACCACACTGAAGAAAAACCAATTTCTGGCCAAGCTGTTCTGGGGCTCAGGGCAATTCTGGTCAAACTGGCAGAAGAGGCTCAGCCAGAAAGGGGAAACTCCACCCTGGGCCTGCGGCCCCTAAAAGGGCAAAGTGGCCGTTCTGAGTCGTTCAGCAGCCAACATCGTCTCTGCTGGCTGTGGCTCACCCAGGTCCCCAGTCCTCTTTAGAATGGAACCAACTCTGACACCAGAAAGGGCCAGGCTTTCTGAAGCCCTCCAGATCAGGCAGGATAAGGATGGCATGGAGAAGGCAGTGACACACATCGACTTAGACTTACCATCACTGCTCTCTCCTTTGTGGACTCTGTGGGGGAGAAATTCTGGGCCTGGAGACAGAGCTAGGAAATGTCAGTTAAATAATTCATCAGTTAGGGAACTTTGGGATTATCAACTAAAATGACTTTCTGACATTTGTGGCTCATAGCATAGGTCAGCAAACTGGCCACCCCTCAGGCCAAATCTGGCCTGGCGCCTGTTCTCATAAACACTGGAACACAGCTATGCCTACTTGTTCACCTACTAAGGCTCCTTTTTTTTTTTTCAAGTAAAGGAATAAAGAATGGCTACTCCAAGGGCAGAGCAGACTAAGGCTTCTTTTGTACTACAACAGTAGAGGGGTACTTGTGACAGAGACTTTGCAGCCCTTGACAGAGTTTTGCAACCTGTGGTTTACAGGCACAGCTCATTAAGAAAAGTCTTACTATTTATTATAATAAATGAACTGGTATCGGCCAAGTAAAACCCACACAATCAATGTTCCTTCTACTCTACTAACACACACACACACACACACACACACAGGCAGGACAAGAGGCACGATTCCATGGAGTACGACCAGGGAGGCAGCATCCACAGTGACATCTGGCAAATGGCCCTGTTGTACCAGGGCAAAGGTGATTTGCTGAAAGCAAAGGATTCTAATGGCCCTTGACAATTTGACCATCACAAGTCTCAACTCTGCAGACTGCTTCGAGGGGTAGAAAATGCTGGCAGACAGAATCCATAAGTACCTTTTATCATTACATGCATGGGGTCTGGGCAGCTGAAGGGGGTTTAGACATGTGGACATCTTACTTTGAAGCGCATTCCTTTCCGTTGGCCTTTGTCCAGTTTTGGCTTTTCCACATAAAGAGGGTTTTTGAGCAATGTCTGGGCTTTGGGTTCAAACTGCACCGACCAATCCCACACGGTGAGCAGATTCAAAGGCTTGCTTTGTGTATCCTGGCCTTCTCTACCCTGCCAAAACAAGCACAGGTCATGCTGTTTTCCAGGGAGGGCTGAGGAAGGCAAACACATACTTCTGGACACAGGCACCAGGAAGCATGCTCCTGCTCTGCCCTGAGAATGAATAATCATAGGCATTTAAGGCTGAGGCTACCTGTGGTTATTCACTACAAGCTTTTGGTGTGGGAGGAGGTCAAGAACAAGGACACTTCCTTTCCAGCAGTCTACACGCCAGCCGCTGTGCTGGGTGCTTCCACAGCCTCGCGAGGCAACTGTTGTTTTTCCAATTTTACATTTGAGGAAACCAAGGCTCAGAAAACTGAACTGCCCAAGGTCACAAAGCTGGTGAGTCACAAGGCTGAGCTCTGAAAGCAGGGCTGTTGCTCCTACTTCACTGGGGGATTTGGTAATCCTCCCAGCTCAAGCAAAGCCTGTAGCCCTCAGGAGGCTGCTCAGAAGCACTGAGATTATCTAACTGGGGGCACAGTCCAGGAAGGGCCAAAAGGGTTAAGATGGAAGGAAAAGGCTAGCTTCCCTGCTTTGCTGGTCCCCATTCTCTTCACAGAGGAGTTCCAGGCATCAGGCAAAATCAGAGGACATCTGGTCTAACTGTCTTTCAAACGGACAGCTTTTAATTTTGCTTAATTCCCCAGCTTCAACACTTGCTTCCAGTTCCAATATCTACCATGTGACCACGAGTGAGTTACTTATCCTTTTTTTGCCTCAGCTTCCTCCAGGATAATAAAAATGCATATGCCATAGGGTGCTGTAAGGAGTAAATATTAATACCTAAGAAGCTCTTAGACCAATGCTTGGTATATAGTTAGTGTTCAATATCTTTTTTAAAATATGGAACGTCTCATGAGTTTGCATGTCATCCTCTCGCAGGGGCCATGCTAATCTTCTCTGTATCATTCCAACTTTGTTTAGTGTATGTGCTGCCAAGTGAGCACCATTTTATTTGTAGCATCAGTATTACTGCATCCTACTTGTGAGAAGAAGCCTCTTTAATACACAGGTTCCTAAGAGGGACTCTTACCATGTTAGTATCTTTTTGATGAGGTGAATTGAAGAAGAAGGTGCTAAAAATAGGTATATACAGGCTATCTGACAAAACAGTCAGGTAAGTCTCTGTGAATTCAAATGCCGGGGGATGCTGGTGCACCAGCTGCCAGACACAATCTAGGAAAAGCAGGAACACAGGAACCTGCATGAAAACAAGATACGTTACTTGGTGGGCAGAGCCCAGAGCAAGCCATCCTGAGTTCAGGGGGCAGCCACCTCAACAGCTGTGGAATAAGCACTTCTGAGGACTTCATTCTCTGGGAAACACAGAATACTCCATACCATCCCAAGTGAGAAATACGCTCAACTGAAATCACATGCTTGCGATTTACATGCCTATCTGTGTCAAAGACATTTCAAAGACGAAATATGTAAAAACCTCATTATGGATCAGTGTTACAGATGAGCATCTGCAATTGATTCTGATAATAGAAAACACTAACTTAGAACCCCAATTAAGCAAAATATTATCTCCTCCAAAAAAATTCCATTCTTCCATTAGTAGTACTGTATTACCAAACAATGTACTTAATTATGAGTGCTACTTTGAATTTTGTCAATAAAAAGTTACGGGGGGTGGGAGGGAACTTCTATTCCCCACCTGACCACACACTAACTGACAGGGTTTGATCTTGGAGACCAACGTGGAAGGAGAAGCCCCCTGTCCACCCGGCAGTGAGGGCCCAGAAGACAACGGGGATGGGAGAGAAGGGAGAAGCAGTGAAAGTGAGTTTCAAAATGTTTTCAAAATGTATCTTTACAAATCCACAAGCCTCATTTATTAGCTCCCAGAGGCGAGCCCTTGATGAGCAGGGAGAGTAGTTTCTAGTGTGCTTTATCATTTAGAAAGCGCTTATCCTCCCTGATTAACCAGTGATCCTGCCAGGGGGCTAAGAGAAGCTATGCTAGTCTCTCCCTTACAAAGGAGGAAAGGGAAGATTGGAGATGCCTGGAGGCCAGTCCCCAGGGTCTCACACAGGGCTCATGTTTCTTTTCAATTTTCCTTCAAAACTCCAATATGTCCATGTTGAGATGCTAAGAAACATTTGTACAGCAACTTTATTTCACACTTCATTTTATGCATAATATCATTAAATAGAGTGGAAAATATTTGAACTGCAATGTATAGGCAGGGCAATAGGCTCAGAAAATACAAGTGACTTCTCCAAGGGCTGGGTGAACAGCAGCAGATCAGGTCTCTTCTTAGACCTCAGACTCTTTCCCCATTAAACATGGTGCCTGACATTCCCCCTTTTCTCAAGATATACAAAAACATATGGGTAGGCGCGGTGGCTCATGTGTGTATTTCCAGCACTTTGAGAGGCTGAGGCAGATGGATCGCCTGAGCCTGGGAGTTTGAGACCAATCTGGGCAACATGGCAAAACCCATCTCTGCAAAAAATACAAAAATTAGCTAGGCATGGTAGTGTACGCCTATAGTCCCAGCTACTCAGAAGGCTGAGGCAGGAGGATTGCTTGAGCCCAGGGGGTTGAAACTGCAGTAAGCCATGACTGTGCAACTGTATTCCAGCCTGGGCAACAGAGAGAGACCATGTCTCAAAAACAAAACAAGGCCGGGCGCTGTGGCTCACGCTCGTAATCCCAGCATTTTGGGAGGCTGACATGGGTGAATCACCTGAGGTCAAGAGTTCGATACCTGACCAACATGGTGAAACCCTGTCTCTACTAAAAATACAAAATTAGCCGGGAATGGAAGGGCATGCCTGTAATCCCAGCTACTTAAGAGGCTGAGGCAGGAGAATCACTTGAACCCGGGAAGAGGAGGTTGCAATGAGCCAAGATCGTGCCATTGCACTCCAGCCTGGGCAACACGAGCGAAACTCCTTCTCCAAAAAAAAAAAAAGAAAAAAACAACCATACTCGTCTCCACAAAGTATCAGCTCTCTCTGCCTCCCATGTTATGTAAATGCCATCAACCTTTCAAATTAGTTTCTTCAAGTCCCTTCCAGGACTGAAAGATGTGATTTCTATTCAGCTCAATGGGACACAGATTAGTACAGGCCAGGCCTGAAAGAAACCATCTTGCTCAGTGAGAGAGACCTGGATCACCCAAGGAACCTGCCAAGCCCTTACGATCAGGAGCCATGGCTCTGTGTGCCCACAGCATTCTGTGTCAAGCTGTTCTGTACCACAGACAGACATGCTGACTACCTGGAGTATGAAAAACCACAAGTAACACTGCTAGCATACGTCAGCGCTGCAGGTGAGTTGATTAAAGAAAGTTTGTGTGTTTTCATTTTTCCTTCCATCAATCATCAATAAGGCAGCCAAGGGAGTGTGTACAGCTCTCATCTAGACATGTACACCACAATTTGGGGGACTCATTTTCACCAGGTGACCTAAAATGCCAACTCTCCTGTGCCTGAACTTGGAGGTCCAGGCCTGGAGCGATTAATCCAGACAGAAGCAGAAGAGGCTATGGGGACATTCCCACCCACGTTACCACTAAGGCCCTGGTAACAGATGGCATTAACATAACCCTGTGCTTTCTTCTTTTTTTCTTTTGAGATGGAGTCTCATTCTGTCACCCAGGCTGGAATGCAGTGGCACAATCTCAGCTCACTGCAACCTCTGCCTCCTGGGTTTAAGTGATTCTCCTGCCTCAGCCTCCCAAGTAGCTGGGACTACAGGCATGTGCCACCACACCCGGCTAATTTTTTGTATTTTTAGTAGAGACGGGGTTTCACCGTGTTAGCCAGGATGGTGTCGACCTCCTGACCTTGTGACCCACCTGCCTTGGCCTCCCAAAGTCCTGGGATTACAGGTGGGAGCCACCGTGCCTGGCCCCTGTGCTTTATTTCAAAAAGGTTTATGTGCAAGGAAAACTGACTCTGAATGGCCAGGTGTGGCAGCTCATGCCTGTAATCCCAGCATTTTGGGAGGCTGAGGCAGGTGGGTCACTTGAGGTCAGGAGTTCAAGACCAGCCTGGCCAACATGGCGAAACCCCATCTCTACTAAAAATACAAAAAATTCGCCGGGCATGGTAGCGCACACCTGTAATGCCAATTACTAGGGAGGCTGAGGCAGGAGATAAGCTTAAACCCAGGAGGCAGAGGCTGCAGTGAGCTGAGACTGCACCACTGCACTCTAGCCTGTGCAACAGAGCAAGACTCCGTCTCAAAAAAAAAAAAAAAATTGACTCTGAAAATCTGAAATCATTCAGTTCCAAAATCTAAAACTTTATTTTGAGATAGGGTCTCACTGTCACTCAGGCTGGAGTGCAGTGGCACAATCATGGCTCACTGCAGCTTTGACCTCCCAGGCTCAAGCAATCCTCTCACCTTACCTTCCCTGGTAACTGGGACTGTAGTCAGGCATCACCATGCCCAGTTTATTTTATTTTATTTTTATTTTTGGTAGAGATGAGGTCTGTCTATGTTGCCCAGGCTGGTTTCAAACTCCTGTTCTCCCAAAGTGCTGGGATTACAGGTGCAAACCACCATGCCAGGCCTCCAATTTTTGGATTAAGGATGCTCAACCAGTAATGGAATGCAAATATTCCAAAATCCAAAACAATCTGAAATCTGAAACACTTCTGGTCCCATGGCTTTCAGATAAGGGATGCTCAACCTATATTTTCTGTAGAAAACCTGTACCCTGAATATCTTTTTATTGCAAAGACTAATTTTGTAGAAAAGGTAGGAGTCTCCCTCACTGAGTTACTTTATATTTAAGTCTTATTAATAAATATTATTCCCACTGTGAAATATGTATACACCCTTGGTGTACACAATTTAGAAAACTCTGAACATACTTGTTAATATAATATCTCTTTCCTCTGGGAAAGGTTTCACTATTATTTAAAGTATCCAAAGTCATCACACAATGAAACGATCCTAGTTTTCTTAACAAATCTGTTCAGCTTACACTTTGCAAGCAGCAATCCTACTACATCTGATGACAGGTATTAAATAAGAGATTCAGTAGTTCTCCCCATGATGGAAACAGTCTGCAGTGAGGGAACTCACCTCCTCTTTGTCGTTCTGGCGGAGATGGTTGCAGCGATCCAAGAAACAGTGGCCACCCATGACCCACTCCTTTTGGATGAGGCTCTGGAAACCAATTCTGGTTCTGCAGTGGGGGTCCATCATCAGTTGCACCAGAGAGGAAATGAGACAGCAGAGGTCGGATGCATTCTCCTCTAGGAGAGGCCCCAGCAGCAGTGCAAAGAGGAAGGAGGGCATAAAATGTTAAAAAGTTTCAGAATGCTCTCACTTGCACAGTTAAAAGTAGGATTCCCAACACCAAGGTCTACTATTAACGGTCATGTTCTTATTCCCTAAAGGCAAGGGCCAATAACAAAGGGTTATGTTTTCAGACTGAGACATGAACTGCTCTAGCATGTCTAGTACAGGTTCTGGCATACGCTGGTACTAAATGTGGATTTGCATACTGAATAAATAAATGCAGCACTGCAAAGCTACTTTCAGCATGTGGGGGTCTAGGTGTGCCACACAGAGACAGCAGAATCACCCACATAATGATGACCTGCCAGGCTCTGCAGGCCAAGACTAAAGCTCTTCCCTGCTAGGGTGTGGAAGCCTCCGTCACTGAACTCCTCCTGGGGTGTGGATGCCTCCATCACTGAACTCACTATTTCATGGCTCAGCTGCTTCTCAAACTCACCTCAGACATCCCTTCCTCCACTCCTAAGTCCTCCACTAACTCTACTTTGGAGAAAGTTTAATATTTCTTGACTGTAGCAAAATTATTTCTATTTTCAGCTCTAAGGCTCTGTCCTTTTCTGTTTGAGGGGCACAGAGGTGCCTGCTTCTCCTGCCTATCCTAGGAGACAAACTCTCCTTGGTCTACTTCTACATGCCCACCTGCCATGCACTTTCCAAAACTCATTTGATGAAAAGTCCACTCACATACTTGTTTAACATTCATGACTTAGAGCAAAAGAACCACATATCTTTATCCGTGCATTTGTCTTAAGAGTTTTAAGATCCTGAAAGTCAGGGTCTACATCCCCATAGTTTCCCTTTCACAAAAATAGGTGCAACTCGAGTTGTTTTTAAAAAATGTCCATGAGGAGGACGGTGCTAGTATCATTGGTGTTAGAGAAACTTAAGAATGAATTGTAGGCCGGGCGCGGTGGCTCATGCCTGTCATCCCAGCACTTTGGGAGGCCGAGGCGGGTGGATCACGATGTCAGGAGTTCGAGACCAGTCTGATCAACATGGTGAAACCCCGTCTCTACTAAAAATACAAAAATTAGCTGGGCATGGTGGTGTACGCCTGTAATCCCAGCTACTCAGGAGGCTGAGGCAGAAGAATCGCTTGAACCAGGGAGACAGAGGTTGCCGTGAGCTGAGATCACACCATTGCACTCCAGCCTGGACAACAGAGGGAGACTCCGTCTCAAAAAAAGAATGAATTGTAACTAGGGAGGTGCTCATATTGTGATAACTCTTTCATCCTGACCCCTATAATCACAGAGCACTATGGGTCCAAGCTTATACTTCTCCCTCCAGGAAACAAGCCTCAACTATGGGATGACATGGGTTACAGAGAAACAGATTTTTATTTTTGTCTTCTAGTGCTATCAATTTTCAAAACAAGTTTTTTTTTGGAGACAGAGTCTCACTCTGTCACCCAGGCTGGAGTGCAGCGGCACAATCTTGGCTCACTGCAACCTCTGCCTCCCAGATTAAAGCAATTCTTGTGCCTCAGCCTCCCGAGTAGCCAGGACTACAGGCATACAGCACTAAGCCCGACTAATTTTTGCATTAGTAGAGACAGGGTTTCGTCATGTTGGCCAGGCTGGTCTCCAACTCCTGGCCCCAAGTGATCTGCCTGCCTTGGCCTCCCAAAATTCTGGGATTACAGGTGTGAGCCACCGTGTCCAGCCACAAGTTTCATTTTTAAGGAACTCTTTCTTCTTGGATCTGAAGGGTGTTAATGATACTCCTGTGGGTAATGGAATGAGGGACTAAAAGAGATTTCCAAGGTGAGACAATTCAGTAGTCCATCCAGGAGTGAAGGACGTCTCAGTTCTATCAGTCAAAGATTCAAATTTCACTCTGTGCAACTCCATGATTAATGTGTTCTGGCTCTGAGTCCTTCCGTTTCTTAGACCTCCAATCTTTATCCCTCCCCCTTTTCACTAGTTGCTCAGTACTCAAATAATGCTCTGTTCTGTCACGGCTGCTTAGGTCTTTTTCAATAGCACACTTAAGGCAACTCTCTCATTAGGTTGCAAACTTCTTGAAGGCGGAACAGAGCCCTGCACATGGCAGAGGCTCAATAAATGTATTCAAATCTAAGTCGGTCAGCCAATATCAGATGGACAGAAGCAACAGAAAGATACATTTTCCAGGCTGCCCTTAGAACCCAGGGCCAACAGTTACAGAGTTTCAGAGAATGATAAAAGCTTGGGGGTATAAAGCATGAGACAATCTACTTAATTTATAGTGTGGGGCTAAACGAAACATAGTATTTCTAAACAGCAGGTAATGTTTTAGCTCATATGTAACTAGTTACAGCACCAATCTTCCTTGCATGGTGGTTCACACTTGCTTTCGCACATTCTGAATGTTTGCATCATGTACAGCGAGTTAAGCCCACTGGGGAAAAGGAACTCACAGGCCACCAAGTTTCTATGGTAACTAATAAAGTTGTCAACCACAAAGATATAAAAATAACAACCAAGTCATCCATGGATCTCTTTATATAAGAGGGATTCTAAAAAGATTTTAAATTTTACCAAGCTCAGTTAATATAAAACAAAATCCAAAACATTAAGAAATGTGAGCTTTGGTAAAGATACCAACAATTCCTTTGTGGACTATGAATAGGTCTGCCAAGTGCAAAGTGAAAGAATTTTGTTTTAAACTCTAACACTGAAATCCAAGGCAAAGGATTCCAAGGTTAGGAAGAAAGGAATAGGAAGGATTTCTACACTAACTCACTCCTTTTGTTTCCAAATACATAAAGCTACATATACAAAAATTGAATCTCAAGTGAAGGAAAATGGAAATCATCCTTTGTGCTTCCTATATATTACCTAAAAGAAGAACATTCATGTTTTGTGCTTCCATACATTCTGTAATCTCTATTGCTTTTTTCAGGCAACGTCTGAATAGGAAAGAGACAAGAAAAAGGGGCATTAGTTCATGAGCTTGGTAACACAAACATTACGTAGTTTAGAGAGAGTCTGACTTGATCTTCAGTCTTCTCTCTTTATTTTTATTTTTTTTTCCATGCTAAAATCCTCTAGAAAAGAAACTAACTTCCATTTACATTATTTAGATAGTGGGATATATTCCTGCCCATTAGAAACTGAAAATTTTCAGAAGGGAATCCTAAAGTTGATGTGAAAATGCTCCTAGGTAATTTCTAAACTAGACATTCTTATTAAAAACTCACGCCTGAGTCTGCTGGTGAGCAAGATTCATAAAAATCCATACCTGGAGAATGTGAGACATGTCCAGATTGCTTTACTTAAGGTGACCTGCTGAATGTATCAGAATGGCTAAAAAGCTCCAATATGCTCAGAAATCCTTTTTGTCTCTCTCTACACGTTATTCCCTTTGCGACTGTTGCCGCTATTCCCAGCTTTGACTTGTATAACTGGGGGCCTTCACATATGTTGTCTTCTGCTTGCAGAGGTGTCCTCTCCTACCCCCCAGCCACCTTCCCTTCCCACACCCCGATTCTTCATCTGGCTAGAGATGCTCACCCTTCTCTGCCCACCCCACACAAAGAAGGGTTCTTTGCTTCCATAACATTTATCCCTGTCTGCCATTATATATTCAAATTATGAGACGTGTAGCAGGATGTCTGAAGCACAGTTCAGTGTCTGGAGGGCCAAGGCTCCTTTCCGCAGTACTCACTTCAGAATGGAGGGAGAATGTGTGTGAGGCAGTAGGAAGCATTGCTCTCCCTCCTGAAATGTAGCCTAGCATTAGAGCTACTCTGTCATCCTGATCATCATTTCTGTTTTGCACCTTTCTCTGCCATATCCTCTATTTAATGGCAACAGAGAAGAGCTATTCAATATAGAAAGTAGGAAAGGCAATATAACTGTTTTCTGGAACTCTCAACCTAACTCCCAAACCAAAAATAACTGACATTAATCATGGTTTTTAAAAACACAGATAATATATGCATAAGACACAAGATTAAAAAAGGTATTCAGTGAAAAGTCAGTATCACTCCTGTTCTCACCCTCAATTTCCTCCCTGGAGGCCAGCACTGCTGCCTCAATAATAATTCTGGGTTGTCACACTCTTTCTGTGTTTTTTCAATGCCTTGTCTGTAGAGTACATCTCCTTGTAAGCAGGTGGCATGTTCATAAATTCCTATCAAATGTGCACAGAAATAAGTAGCAAATATAAAATCTAGCTGTAGAACATGTGATCTAAGAATATTTAACTGTCAAATATCAAACAGTTAAATTATTTGTCGGTTTGATCTACTACCCTGAGTTAGACAATTACAAAATTCATGAGTAAAACAATGGTTTGAAATACCTGATTATGTCAAGCCAGCTGCTACTTTCCAACAGAGAAAACCATTTTATATCTGTGTCCCAAAATTCAGTACTGTTATCTGAAAAAAGAAAAAGGAGTAAAGACGTCAGGTCATTTGTTCACTGACATACTTGCCACAAAAATCCTGTGCTCCTCAACTGTGTCATTCAGATTAACAGTCCTGACTCAAACTGCAGAATCCAGGCACAGGACCCTATTTTGAGTAAGGGTCATTTCAAAACTTCAGCTGAAATGGTTTCTGAGCTGTAGGCCCCTAGAAGATTGTGGTGGTCAAAAAGAGATCTTTATTGCTGAAATAAGAAATTCCTACAATGCATACACAAAGCCATGGTTCATCCTGTAAGTCGACAGAGAGTAACATGCTTCAGGCAGAAATAGCTGACATCCAGGCTGTTAATTCTAGAAGTGGAAAATGCAACTGGATCCATCCTGATGCCACGGAAGCCTAAGGGTCAGGCTTAACTTTCATTAGAATCTCAATGCACAAGTTCGTCCACCCAGCATACCATGACATGACTCCTCCTACATGCCTTATAAAACAGAGAACCTTAAATCTTACAGAAATCCAATATATTTAAAAGCTGCAAACTCAGGCTGGGTGCTGTGGCTCATGCCTATAATCCCAGCACTATAATCCCCAAAGCAGGAAGATCACTTGAGGCCAGGAGTTTGAGGCTACAGTGAGCTATGGTGGCGCCACTGCACCCTAGCCTTGGCAACAGAGTGAGACCCTGTTTCTAAAAAATGAAAAGAAAAAAAAAAAAAAAAGGCCAGATGTGGTGGCTCACACCTGTAATCCCTGCACTTTGGGAGGCAGAGGTGGGCGGATCACCTGAGGTCAGAAGTTTGAGACCAGCCTGACCAACACAGAGAAACCCCGTCTCTACTAAAATACAAAAAAATTAGCCGGGGGTGGTGGCCCATGCCTGTAATCCCAGCTACTTGGGAGGCTGAGGCAGGAGAATTGCTTGAACCGGGGTGGCGGAGGTTACAGTGAGCTAAGATCGCACCATTGCACTCCAGCCTGGGCAACAAGAACAGAACTCCATCTCAAGAAAAAAAGGAAAAAAAAGTTGCAAACTCAAATCAATAAAAGACAGATATCCCTGAAAGTCCTGAGTGACTGAAATAAAACTAGAATGAGTGTCCTTGATTAAATAGTAAACATGTATTGTAATGTTTTAGTTTGAGTTAGAGTCATACATTACTGTTTCCCCTGCAAGAATATAAGCTCCTGGTGTTATATTTCTCTTTATCACCAACGCCTAGCATAGTTAGTATATACAAGGGGACTTCAAAAAGTATGTGAAAACATGGAATTAAAAGATGAAAATAAAAAATATAAACTTTATTTCTCAACATAAGCTCCATCAAGTTTAAGACACTCTCAACCCCCTCTAAAGAACTGAGGGTCCTGGGAATTTAACCATGTCATTGCAGTCTATTTTACATTATTAACTGAAAAAAAAATGTGTTCCCTTCAAGGATTTTTGTATTTTTTTTGAGATGGAGTTTTGCTCTTGTCACCCAGGCTGGAGTGCAATGTGCAATGGCACAATCTCAGCTCACTGCAACCTCTGCCTCCCGGGTTCAAGCGATTCTTCTGTCTCAGCCTCCGGAGTAGCTGGCATTATAGGTGCCCACCACCCTGCCTGGCTAATTTTTGTATTTTTAGTAGAGATGGGGTTTCACCATGTTGGCTAGGCTGGTCTTGAATTCCTGACCTCTGGTGATCCGCCCACCTCGGCCTCCCAAAGTGCTGCAATTATACATGTGAGCTACTACGCCCAGCCCCCTTTAAGGATTTTTTAAGATTAGAAAATGAAGTCAGAAGGAGCCAAATCAGACTTTTAAGGTAGATGCCTAATGAGTTCCCATCAAAACTCTTGCAAAATTGCCCTTGTTTGATAGGAGGAATGAGCAGTAGAGAAGGACCCTCTGATGAAGTCTTCCCGGGCATTTTTCTACAAAAGCGTTGGCCAACTTTCTTAAAACACTCTTATGGCTGGGCATGGTGGCTCATGCCTATAATCCCAGCACTTTGGGAGGCCGAGGAGGGTAGATCACTTGAGGTAAGGCATTCAAGACCAGTCTGGCCAACATGGTGAAACCTTGCCTCTACTAAAAATACAAATATTAGCCGGGTGTGGTGGTGCACACCTGTAATTCCAGCTACTCAGGAGGCTGAGGCACAAGAATCACTTGAACCCAGGAGGTGGAGGTTGCAGTGAGCCAAGATCACACCACTGTACTCCAGCCTGGGCAACAGAGTGAGAATTTGTCTCAGAAAAAACAAAACCTCTCATAAGCAGATGTTTTTGTGCTTTGGTAAGAAAGTCAACAAGCAAAATGGCTGGAGCATCACAAAAAACTGTTGCCATGACCTTTGCTCTTGACATATCTGCTTTTGCCCTGGCTGGACCACTTCCACCTCTCGGTAGCCAATGCTTTGATTGTATTTTGTCTTCAGGATTGTACTGGTAAAGCCATGTTACTTCTCCTGTTACAATTCTTCAAAGAAATGCTTCAGGATTTTGATCCCACTTATTTAAAATTTCTGTTGAAAGCTCTGCTCTCATCTGAAGCTGATCTGGGCACAATGGTTTCGGCGCCTATTGAGTAGACAGTTTTTTTTTTTTTTTTTTTTTTGAGATGGAGTCTTGCTCTGTCACCCAAGCTGGAGAGCAGTAGCGTGATCTTGGCTCACTGCAACCTCCGCCTCCTGGGTTCATTTTCCTGCCTCAGCCCCTCCAAGTAGCTGGGATTACAGGCACCCACCACTACGTCCGGCTAATTTTTGTATTTTTAGCAGAGATGGGTTTCGCCATGTTAGCCGGGCTGGTCTCAAATTCCTGAACTCAAGTGATCCGCCCGTCTCAGCCTCCCAAAGTGCTGGATTACAGGCGTGAGCCACTGCGCCCAGCGAGTAGGTTTGCTCAACTTTATCCTTTCAGTCAGAATTGTGTAGGCTGAACCAACTGAGATGTCTATGGAGTTGACTATTGTTTCTTCTGCTGTCGGTCCTCTTCAATTAGGGCAGAAACAAGATTAATTTTTTCCTCGCAAATTAACGTGGACAGTTTGCCACTGCAGGCTTTATCCTTCAACATCATCTGCTCCTTCTTAAAAATGAGTTGTCCATTTGTAAACTGCTGATTTCTTTGGGGCACTGTCCCTGTAAACTTTTTCTAAAGCATCAATAATTTCACCATTCTTCCACCCAAGCTTCACCATAAATTCAATATTTGTTTTTGCTTCAATTTCAGCAGAATTCATATTGCTCTAATAGTGCCTGTTTTCAAACTAATTTCTTACCCTTCTTAGCTCCTCAAACCAGATCCTGCTCAGGCATGTTATAGTAAATTAGTATGAGTTATTTTGGGGTAAAAAAGTTTTGGAATTCATGCATAGTTTTTTCATAATATACATTTTCCATGAACTTTTTGAAGACCCCTTGTTCAATGGAAACTCAATAAATGTCACTGCATGAATCCCAAAACAGTTAAGAATTTGCTAGGCTAAAAAGTCCAAGTTAGTCCAGGCAGCGGCTCATGCCTATAATCCCAGCACTTTGCAAGGCCAAAGTGGGAGGATCGCTTGAGCCCCGGAGTTCAAGATCAGTCTGGGCAACATTATGGGACTCTGTCTCTACAAAAAATGCAAAAATTAGCCAGGTGAGGAGGTGTGTGCCTGTAATCCCAGCTACTTGGGAGGCAGAGGTGGGAGGATCACTTGAGCCTGGGAGTTTTAAGGTTGCAGTGAGCTGTGATCATGCCACTGCACTCCAGTCTGGATGACAGAGGTGACACCCTGTCTCAAAAAACAATGTCCAAGTTAGGAAAAGTCATCTATAGGCATGACAAATCTCAGAGCATAAAGACTCATTCCAGAATGAAGAGAATCAATGAGTGACTGAGCAGTGTTAAATATGAGGCACCAGTAGGCAGCCTGGGCAGGAAAATGGGGGTAGCTGGGACAGGCATATTTCATTTTCTACTTTGTACATTTCTGGTAGAACTTTTAATATTGTTAGAAACTGTATATTCCCAATCAGGGGAAAAAATTAAAGTATTTCCACTTTGGGAAAAAGTCTACAGAGGAAAACGAACATTATTCACTTTATAAATTACTGCAAGTCAACAAATATAAATACTACATAGTTCAAAAACTTTTAAAGGAAGAAACCAAAATGCTCACCACTGGGCAACTGGTATGCTGAGGAAGGGGAGAAGAGGAGGGTGGCCGTGTGATCACTGCCACAGTAAGGAGGCGGGGAGGGAAAGCCTGGAGAGAGATGGAGAGGGAAGTGTGGTAATGGCAGCCAGACCCCTGGCTCCATGACATCACAGCCCTGGGCTCTGCGTACTAACGTAAGGAACCCAGGGAAAAGGCACCAACTTTCACCTGATCTGCATGGCATGTCTTTCCCCATATAACACAAAAGTTTTTGCTCAGTATTCTTCTCACCTATCAGAAATAGCTGTTTAAATTTAGAGTATGCAGTCTGGATTTCCTGCAGGGACAGGAAGTTGCTTGACAGGTCTTCCGTTTTAACAACTTCATAGGGTGGCCTGTGGATGGTCTTGTAAATTCTAGGTATCAAAAAGGAATATGAGATTAGAAGAGCAAACACAAATTTTGCTTAAGGATTTACTACGTGCCACAACCTGTGTTAAGGGCTCAGTAGGCATTCTCCCATTTAATCTTCACCTACCAGGCAATTGCTGCAGGACTCCTGTTCCCAGTCAATGGGTGTGGAAATGGAGGTGCATAAAGTAAAACTGCCTGGCCCAAGATTATCCAATTTATAAACTGATAGAACCATGATTTGGACCAAGGCAATGTAACTCTGAGTCTATTCCTTCTTTTTTGTTTTAAATTCATCTACTTTGGGGTTTTTTTTGCTTTTTTTTTTTTTTAATTTGAAACATGTATAAAGTAGAATAGTATTGTGACATGTACCATGACCTAAATTTGACAACTGCTAACATTACAGACATCATGTCACCTCCCCGCTGAAGACTTTAGCGTGCACCTCTAAAAACGACGCAGGTGACACTCTTAATTATTATGTTATACTGACTCCTTTCAAATTAACTCAAAAGGATCACTGTTAAGTTGTATTCCCCTAGCATTAAGCTACCAGTAGGTAAACAGAAATAGACATACTACTAAGAGCTGTTCCCTGCTTCTTGGAAAACAAGAACTGAACAAGAACAAAATGTAGAACTAGTACTGACCCATCTAAGAAGCTCTTTTGGATTTGTAAAATGCCGTCATCCTGTTCTTTGGGCAGTGCTGACATTTTCAAAAGGGCACTTCCATTGTGGCAGGACCAACACCATATCTGTAGAAACAAATAAAGCTTTACCAGATACAATAAACACAACTCAACAGGGGACACATAAGCTTAGCATTTAAATGCATACAGGGAAATCTGTAACTTCAGTATGAAATGGCTGGACATACTTAACTTTATTAAGCCTGGGAGTATTTAGTCACAATGAAAAAGAATGATTTAGTTTTAAAAAATAAAACAGGTCTAGGTAGTCAGACACAGACTTATGGTCTAACATATACCTTTTGACTTATCATCAGCTGGTAACCCAGATGATGACAACAACAACATTATTATTATTAGGATAGTAGCTATCATTCAAGTGCAGCTTATTACATGTCAGGTATTTTACATGAATTAACTCATTTAATTGTTATGGTAACTCTCTGTGATGGGTATGATTATTTATCCCCCTTAACAGCAAGAAACTGAGGCTTGGAGAGATGGAAGGACTTTCCCAAGTTGTACAAAAGTAGCTGCAGTGTGACTCTAAAGGCTGTGTTGTATATGGACGGCAAAAAGGGGGCAACTCTCATTAGAGAAAATCCACACTAGGAAGAATGGAATGTTGGCTATTTGACATAACTGAATTCAAGACTTGTGACATGCAAGGCACCACATTAGGGTGTGAGAGGGCACAAAGATACTAAGATACTGTGTCTACCTTCAGAGCTTAGTTTCAAAAGGGAAATAAGCTTAGGAATATAAAATAAGGTAGAATGTATTATATAACTGAAGAAAGAAATTTCAAGGAACAACAAAAACAAGGCAAGGAGAAAGAAGTCACACGAGTGACCAACAGTGGCAGGTGAGGCTGTTTAGGCTTTTTTCTGCTTTGGCAACAGGTTAAGGTGTTCAGGCTTTTTTCAGGTTACAGTGGGGGGTTTTGTTTGTTTTTCAGGAACAAAAGGAGATTACAACTGATCTTGGGGCGAAGTAATCTGCCAGTGGAAGCTAGAATGGAGAAGAAAGACAGACTCGTTGGACGGATGAGTACAGTTGTGGACTTTGAGTCCTGCATAAAGGCCTGGCTAAGTGCTTGAGAGTGGCTAAGGTCCAGCCCTTGCTTTGCTGACCAAGCCATTGGCCCGGGCTCAAAGATAAACCTGGAGGAAAGACCTTTTATAATTCAGCTGCCCAGAGGGGGCACCTTTTTGCCATTCATCTGCCAGGTATAAACCATGTGTTGGATATGCTAGCAGTGGCGTAGACCGAGAGTTAGAGATCGGCATGACAATCCAGGTGATATTGTGCACTACACTTAGAAAATCACAAAGGGGAACTGGTTCGGGATTTCTGGGGAAGGTGATGGAATCAGCACATATTGGGTGTCTAGCATCAACAGGACCTCCATGTGGAGATATTCAGGAGGCCCCTAAAATGAGAGGAAAACAGGCCTGGCACTCTAGAAATGGGAGCTGATGGTCTGCTGCAGTGGGGGAGCTGATAAGCCCAGCCAGACAGCAAGGACAGAGCGACACAGAACTGCTTTAGGAACTGCTGTAAACAGCAACAATTCCTTTCTTGGGGCCAAGCCACACTGTAAGATTCATGATGAGGTGGAAGTGTTAGAACGTAAGATAATCAAAGGGCCCTTTGCTGTTCTTGCATTCCCTTTCTCAATGCCATGCTAAGCGATGTGCAGAAACCACCATACAGTTTTCAGCTCTCTGCCTAAGGTGGTGAAATTTTGGTGCCCAGGCAATTGTGCCCCCCTTAGTTGGCGCAGCTCACTTGGATAAAGGGGGAGATACTCTTAGCCATGACTGGATGGTGAGTTCTAAGAAACTAAGTGTTCTTAACCCTTTTTATCTCCTCTTCTGGAGCAGAAGGGCAGAAAGCATAGTCCCTTGGTGATATCCAACTATAACTCATTTTCCATCTGGGGCACATGTAATAACTTCTAATCATAACTGTCTCATCTCATCTGAGGTGTGAAGGGCCAACTCCCTTACTATTCTCTGCGTGAAACAGTAAATAGAAAAAAGCAAAGTTCCTGGTCAAAGAGGCTTCTCACAGAAATTTAGCAAAAAGTCTTCTGTTGCTGCAATTTCTCTCTGGGAACTGTGAGGGCCAGAATTCTTAGTATGAGTGACTTCATAGGCAAGAATCACAGTTTGTTAATCTTATTTGTTTTTTTAAAAAAAGGATTACTCATTATTCGGTACATTTTAAGGTCCCTCTCTTAATAGAGTCAAAAACAGAGCTTTAATAGAACATCTACAATCTGAGGCAGAAGGCAGCATAAGCAGGAAAGGACCATGAAGGAGGTCAGCAGGCCAAGGGAGTACAATGTTTCCAAGGCCAGGACAGGAACTTAAAAGACAATGTCATCAGAGTCAAACACTGCAGTCACGTAGGGAACTGGGGCTGCACATGACGTAAGGACTTCTGGGAGGGAAATGTCCACAGTGTGTGGGGAGTAGAAGTCATGTTACAAGAAGAAATGGTAGAGAAAACAAGTATAGACTCTTTAAATATGCTTGGCAGTACAGGCAGAACAAGACAGCCGCTTGACTACTAAGGAAGTGCCTCAGGTTAAGGGAGACAGAAGGATGTCTTCAAGAACAGACATAGCAGAACAGACTTGGGAAAGGCAACCATGGAAGAGGGAAGGCCCATGGAATGGGACTCCAAACAAGGCAATCAAGAGCCCAGAGACCCAGATTCTGTATGAAGGAAACGGGAGCCCAGAGAGAAACAACAGGAGGCTGAGTAGAAGGAAGCTGAGGGAGTTCTTGTCGCTGTCCTGGATCCCACTGGACTAGGGAAAAGGTCGTCACTGGGAGTCAAGAATGATACAAAAAACTTAAAGGGATGAAAACCTGTTCACGCAGAGAACAATGACATAGGAACCAAAAAGAGTTAAATAGCATACTGCTGGGCGGGACAAAGCATCACCAGTGGTTTTCACGGTCCGTTAAGCACAGTTTGCTGTTTGGTTTGAATAATCCATAACAATGTTCATTTGTCCCAGAGGAAAAAAAAGATACTCAGGGTTGAAGAACAGCGGCCAAAGCCTTTAGAATAGCAGCAAGGACATGAATAAACTGACCAATTATACAGGTCTACCTTGAAAAGAAGTGAAGGCAGGGAAGAACAGACTGGGTGAAAAGCCAGGGTAGACAGCATGGAGATGTGGAAATGTTCTGGAACAGACTGTGGTAATGTTTGCACAACACTGAGAATATACTAAATGTCACTATGGGAAGTTTTATGTTATGTGTATTTTACCACAATTTTTAAAGATTCTGTGAATGAAATGAAAGATCGACTGTTCATAATCTAGCCCCAAACTATCTCTTCAATCTTACCTTCCTATGCACCTACTGAAAATTACCTGTTACTATTGATTTGAGTGCTTATATGCCAGGTCCTAGAGAAAATGTATGTACATGCAATCTTGCAGATCAGTGGTTCTCAAACTTTTTGATCTTAGACCCCTTCATGTTCTTAAAAATTACTGAGGACCCTGAAGAGCTTGTGTCTACATAAGCTATAGCTATTGACATTTACCACATTAGAAATTAAAACTGAGAAACTTTTAAATACTAATTCATTTTAAAACAGTAATTACCCATTACCTGTTACTGTAAATAACATTTTCCACCCAAAAAATATAGGAAGATAAATGGCTTTGTTTTATGTTTTTGCAAATCTCTTAAATATCTGGTTTAAGAGAAAACAGTTTGATGTTCTTATCTCTTAACAACAAAAATAAGCACGGAGAATAAGTGTAAATATGAGTAGGTTCAATAGGAATGAGAGAAAGAAGAACAAGGTAAAGACGAAGCCAGAGAGGGGCTTACGGACACTCACATCACCTAGTTGTCACATTTTCTGTAAGTCTCTTACGAGTCAGACGAGACACATGCTAAACAGAAAACAGTCCAGATCACCTAAAGCAGGGGTTTTCAACCTGCATTTTGTGCCCGCACCCCACCCACGAGGGGACATTTGGCAATATCTGGACATATTTGTTGGTTGTCACAACTCACGGGATAGGGGTGCTACTGGCACCTCAGAAAATGCTACTGGCAGTGCTGATGCTATATATTCTACAATAACAGCCCCCCACAACAAAGAATTATCTGGCCTAAAATGTCAATAGTGCCTAGGTTAAGAAAGCCTGTCTTAAAGAAAATGAAAAACAAGAGGCTATAGTGGTACTGTGTACATTTAAAAGGATTGGGTATTCTAGGTTAAGGTACATAATTTCACCGATTCCAAATATAAAATAAATTACCTTTTAATTTGCTTAAGACCATTTCTGGTGATCTAAATGTTCCAGTCAAATGAAAATTTTATGTTAAAAGAAAAGAGAGGGAGAAACAGAGAGAGAGATTGAGGGCTCTATGTTTCCCAGGTAGATATATAAATTCCATCTTGTGTAATACTTTTTTGCTGTCCATTCACACAAACTCCACTGTAACTTTTAGGACGTATAAATATGGGAAGAACTAATGAAGTGAGAACACGTTCTCACAGTTTTCTTTTCTTCTTTCTGAGACAGAGTCTTACTCTGTTGCCCAGGCTACAGTGCAGTGGCACGATCACAGTTCACTGCAGCTTCGAACTCCTGGCTCAAGGGATCCTCCCACCTCAGACTCCAGAGTAGCTGGGACTATGGGCATGTGCCACCTTACCAGGCTAATTTTAAAAAATTTTTTGTAGAGATGGAGTCTCGCTTTGTCACCCAGGCTGATCTCAAACTCCCGGGTTCAAGCGATCTGCCTGCCTCGGTCTCCCAACGTGCTGGGATTATAGGCGTGAGCCACTGCGCCCTGCATTTCCCACAGTTTCTATCAAAGTAATGCCTCAGGCTCCTCACTCGAATATTATCCGAACATTTGCTACTTCTCAGGCCCAAGGCCTGGCTAGAATGCAGAGTATCTACATTTCATATACTGCAGGGATGGAGAAGCAGCCTATTCCTACATATGTGAACAGTTCATCTCTGTTTCTTCCCACAGAGCATATCCTCTTTTCTAGATCCCTCTATGAAAGACTGAAAGATAGAGACTCTCATTTTCATTCCTCTAAAGCATCCGTTTTCGAAGTGTAGTATACACTACGCTGGGAGGTCTCAAGATCCTTTCAGGTGGTCTGAGAGGCCACAGCTATTTTCATAATAACGCTAAGATATAATTTGTCATATGTACCGTGGTGACTTTTGGTACAAAAGCAGTGGTGGTAAAATTGCTGGTGACAGTACCAATCAAGGCAGGGCCACCCAACTGTACTGATGCTCACTGTATTCTTCACTGCCACACCAGCAGAAAATAAAGTTTCCCTTCAGAATGTCCTTAATAAAGAAATAAAAATTATGAATTTTATTCATTGTGACCAACTCTGTCCCCAAAACATGCTTTTAAACATCTGAATCAGTGGCATATATTTAGAAATTAGGAAAACTCACATAAAAATCTGTATCTAGGCCAGGCATGGTGGCTCACACCTGTAATCTCAACACTTTGGGCACCTGAGGCGGGTGGATCACCTGAGGCCTGGAGTTTGAGACCAGCCTGGTCAACATGGCGAAACCCCGTCTCTACTAAAAACACAAAAAATTAGCTGGGCCTGGTGGTGGGTGCCTGTAATCCCAGTTACTCGGGAGGCTGAGGCAGGAGAATTGCTTGAACTTGGGAGGCGGAGGCTGCAGTGAGCAGAGATTGGGCCATTGCACTCCAGCCTGGGCAACAAGAGCGAAACTCCGTCTAAAAAAAACAAAAATAAAAACAAAACAAAACAAAGCAAAAATCTGTATCTATGGCTTCTCCTGAAAAATCAGGACATCTGGCAACACTTGGCTCATATTCCCATGTGGCATATACTGCGTAGCACTGAAGAGATGTCCCCCTAGACCAGGCGGAGGGCCTCTGGTTCACCACAAGGTCATACTCATTACCTGCTTGGACTCCATGGGCTTCTGGGCACGTGACCCTGCTTAACCATACCTCCATCCATATGGGAGTAACCCTTTTGGTGAACCAGCTGTGCACACAGCACAGCACTTATTTATAATTCTCATTCCTTACTAAATACCCTGCAGGCCTGGCAATTCCCAACCACCAATTAGAAACCGGAGTAACTGCCAGAGTCTTGCTTTCTTTGATCAGTGACACATTAAATATGGCTCCAATCCCACTCTATTCTGTGAAAACTAAGAAGCACTCCATGTTGTCTCTGGGAGAAAACACCACCATGCCCATACAAAGATTAACAGTGTGGGCCAAAAAGAAGCTTAAATCCTACTACCCTTGGCGTGCTTTGGCTCAGGTTCAAAATGACTTAGGTGTTAAACCGGGCTTGCTTTCAACACCAGACAGATCTATGATCCTCTTAAAGCTCTGTTAATGTCTCTTCTAAAAACTCAAGTGCATTTGTGAAAACTTTAGAACTCTGTCCCAATGACGTTGAAGAGACTCTTCTAGGGAGTCCCTCAGATATTTTTGGATTGTTCTTGGACTGAAAACAAACTCTAGAACAAAAGCCAAGGGCTTTCAGTAGGATCATTTTGCCAGGATAGACCAATGCACGACCCACACCTCTTAGGGTTCCCAGATGCACTTACTGGTATGCCATGACCCTGAAAGCGCTGCACATTCTCTTCAGGAAGAGGGGTGGGGACAACAAAGTATGCTGGCAATCTAGAAGAAAGAAATGTCATCAAGTTTTAGTACAACACTTAATTCACAAAATATGAAAGCTCAACTTCAATGAATACGATGAATACAAGCAGAGTGTTAAGCAGATGGGACCATATTTCCCTGTTCAGAACCAGCTCAGAGGAACTGCTGCTTTCGGTGTGGCGTGAAGTACTCTGGACAAATCAGTGGGGAATCCAAGTTCAAACTGTGGCTCTGCCTGCGATTCTGTACAACCCCAGTTAAGTTATTCTACCTCTCTGGGTCTGTTTCCTCTTTCAAAAATGAGGGGATAGGAAAATATGATACCTAAAAGCATCGAATTCTGAAATTGGGAGTATTGTTCTCATATAGTAGCCATATAAGCACCTGTGTTGTTTTCAGTTAAACTAATAGGAAAAACAGTAATTATGAGGTTTGCTGCCCAGACATTTTATCAAGTGCTCTGACAAGAACATTTAAGTGCTACTGTGTACCAACCACTGTTCTAATTACTTAACACCTCTTATCTAATATACTTACCAATAAGTACTGAACATTACTTATCGATTTAATCCTCCCAACAATTCTATGAGATATGTAATATTATTCCCATCTTACAGATAAAGAAACTGAGACACTATTCTGCTAAGACTCTTCCCTGGTTACACAACTAGTTAGCACACAGTGCAGCTGGGACCTGAACCCAAGCATTGGGACTTCAACTTCTATAGGAGAAAATTTAGTCTCTAAAAAGAACAAACTTGTTAAGTAGTAGGACATGGTAGAATGAAAGATCAAAATTACGTGGGGACATCATCTCTCAGGCAGCAGATGTAGGTTTCTGTTAATAAGAAAACTGCCTAAGTTTCTATCACTGTGAATCTATAAGAATCTGTAAGCATCTTTCCCTCAAAGAGCTTGAAATAAAGCCTCACAAGAAATAAGGTGCTTATGGTGTTGTTACAATGGAAAATAATCAATGGCGTTTGTATGCATGCTGCATGTGTGATGTAGATCAGTTCATAGGAGATGGAGCAACAAATAAATATCACCATGGGGATGTGATCATCAAAACCCAGGCTGTGGAAAACTATCAGTCAAGTTTCTTCAACATATTGCAAGAAAAATATGATGGCTTGAAAATCTATAGATGAAGCAATTTAACAAACCTACCAATCTCATTTAATCTTGATTACTTTTAAAAAAAGATTAAAAAGATGACAGAGAAAGGGTTTAAAAATTTGTAAGACATGGCTGGACGCGGTGGCTCACACCTGTAATCCAGCACTTTGGGAGGCTGAGGCATGGTGGCACATGCCTATAATCCCAACACTTTGGGGGGCCAAGGTGGGAGGGCTGCTTGAGGCCGGGAGCTTGAGACTAGCCTTGGCAACATAGTGAGACCCCATCTCCACAAAAAAATTAAAAAAAATTAGCTGGACGAAGTGGCACACACCTGTAGTCCCAGCTACTTGGGAGGATCACTTGAGCCTCCAGGAATTCAAGGCTGCAATGAGCCATCACTGTGCTACTGCACTTAAGCCTGGGTGACCGTCTTTAAAAAATTAAAATTAAAACAAGATAATCCAAGAGAGAGTGAAGCAGGTGGGGGTATAGAGAAAACAAAATTAGCCATCAGTTGATAACTGTTGAGTCTGGGTATTTTAGGGTAAATGGGAATTCATCATATCTTCTTTCCTTTTATACTACTTGAAATTTTGCATTTAAAAAATCATCAGCCGGGCATGGTGGCTCACGCCTATAATCCCAGCACTTTGGGAGGCTGAGGTGGGTGTATCATGAGGTGAGGAGTTTGAGACCAGCCTGGCCAAGATGGTGAAACCTTGTCTCTACTAAAAATACAAAAGTTAGCTGGGCATGGTGGCGGGCGCCTGTAATCCCAGCTACTCGAGAGGCTGAAGCAGAAGAATCGCTGAACCTGTGAGGTGGATCTTGCAGTGAGCCAAGATTGCGCCACTCTACTCTAGCCTGGGCAACAGAGCAAAACTCTGTCTCAAAAAAAGCAAACAAACAAACAAACAAACAAAAAACTTGGACTGGGCATGGTAGCTCACATTGTAATATCACCTGAGTTCAGGAGTTCAAGACCAGCCTGGGCAACATGGCAAAATCCCCCTCGCTACTAAAAATATAAAAATAAAAATATAAATAAAATGTAGATATAAGTTTTTTGTAGTCATATAAAATATAAAAAATTGAGCCGAGCATAGTGGCGGGCACCTATGGTCCCAGCTACTCAGGAGACTGAGGTGGAAGAATCGCTTGAGCCCAGGGGGTAGAGGTTGCAGTGAGCAGAGATCGTGCCACTGCACTCCAGCCTGGGTGACACAGTGAGACCCTGTCTCAAAAAAAAAAATCCAAAACCAAAAAATCTTAAAAGTAATTAATGAAGAAAAAATTCCAATAAGATTGTGATAGAAAACCAGGTTTGGAAACTAATGGTCACTAAGACACTTCAAACCATCAAAACTGTGAAGAATGTTTGCCTTCTGAAGTTCTGAAGTACTTGAAATATTTTCTTATAAGTCTGCCTGAATGGGTGACTGGTAAGGCATCCCTTTTTCAGGTGTAGTCACTGAAGTAAAAACCTCTCCACAGATCAACTGCTCTTAAACTCAGGCTGCTCATTCAAATCAAGTGGGAAGATTAAAAGATTACCAATGTCCAGGCTCCATCCAAGAACTATTAAATCAGAAGCTTAAAAGCTCTCCAGGTAAGCAGTTGGGATGAACACTGTTGTTCCAGAAGATCCTGCTACTCACAGTTTCAGCAGCATGACCTGGAAGCTGATGAGGACTGCAGACGCTCTAGCCTCCCCCAACCTACTGAGTCAGATTCTGAATATTAGACAAGAGCCTCCAGCGATTAGACACACATTAAATGGAGACGCACTGCTCTAGATGGTAGCTTACAAACAGGCCACTGTTTCTCAACCTTTTCAGGACAGTCATCTGTGCAGTTGTTTAAACCAGATCCTGAGCTCCTTCCTCAGTGGCTCATGCTATAAAGCTGGACTGGGGCCCCATGGTTTTAAAAAATTTCCAAGTCTTCCCCAACTAGTGAGGTTGAATATTTTACACTGTTAGTTCATCAGTGAGTTTTCTTATAGATGGTCTTTCACAAAAAAAAAAAAAAAAAAAAAGTCAGAACCAAATGTATTGGCAAATATCCCATCCATTACCCAGCAGAGAAGGCTGTACAGAGACGAAGAGCACTGCAGTCAGTGAGAGGTGTGGAGGGTGTCCTCTCCTGACCACTTAATTCCAGGTGGATTCCATGGAGTCCCCACTGTGACATTCCCATTGGACACAATCAATCAATCCTCCCTCCTTGGAAAGCAGTCCTTTCAGTCATTAAGATGAGCTTAGAACACAAAGTAAACAGTTCCTGCAAATACCAGATGACTTTACTCATGGAAAATTGTGTATCTACTCAGGCACAACCTCCCAGAACAGCAATGTCTTCCTGTGCCAGCAACAGCTCCTAGGTCCCTCTGTGTGGTACACACTCCACAGGGCCACATACCATCCTATGCGTTTACAGGGAAGTGGGATGGGAGAAAGGTTTGTTAGGAGGAGAATGAAAAAGAGAAGGAAGAGACCTGTGGTACCAGAATAGCCAGCTCTGACCTTGTGGGAAAGTGAAGTAGACAGTTCCTTGTTCTTACCCAAACTGACGCAGGTCCCCCTCTAAATACAAATGGGGCTTTTCCTTCTTTCTCCTGTTTATTGAGCTCCTCTTAGAAGCCAGCCACTGTGTTATACTGAGGACATAACAATGGGCAAAAACAGCATCCTTTAACTTCACAGAGCTGTAGGTTGCAGAAACTCACATTAACCAAATGATGATACAAAATAACAACAAACTTGCCATTGCAGGAAGCGCTGTGAAGAGGGGCAGACAGTGCAATGAAAACTCACAAGGACACCTGACTTAGCCTTGGGAAAGCTTGCAACTTAAGTGGTACCTGGGGCTGGGCATAGTGGCTCAAGCCTGTAATCCCAGCACTTTGGGAGGCTGAGGCAGGCGGATCACTTGAGGTCAGGAGTTCAAGACCAGCCTGGCCAACATGGTGAAACCCCGTCTCTACCAAAAATACAAAAATTAGCTGGGCGTGGTGGCGCATGCCTGTAATCCCAGATACTTGGGAGGCTGAGGCAGGAGAATCGCTTGAACCTGGGAGGCGGAGGTTGCAGTGAGCCGAGATCACACCACTGCACTCCAGCCTGGGTGACACAGTGAGACTCAGTCTCAAAAAAAAAAAAAGTGGTACCTGGGGTAAGAGCCGACTGATGAAGTGGAGTTAATTATACTTATGCATCTAGAAGCAAAAAGGACTTCCAGACAGGAGCCTGTGGGTAAGACCTGTGGCAGGGAGGTCAGTATGGCCAGAGGGGTGAGACACAAAGCTGCAGTCAAACCATGAAGGGCCTTGAGAGTGCTTGTTGAGGGCTCTGTTCTATACCAAGAACAGCGGGAAGCCACTGAAGCCAGGGACAAGTGCCATGAGATGCGTGTGGAGTAGCCTGCTTGGCATGCGACATGGAGAATGGATGCTGGGGCACCAGTGGATGGGGGAGACCACGGAGCAGCGACTACAGTGGTCTGGAGTGAAACAAACCACAGCTTTTCCTGTATATTTCTGACATGCTAACACCTATGCAAATGCCAACTGATTAGTATGTGGCAGGATTTTTTTTAAAAACAATTCTGGGAACTTATGTTAGTATCAACATCTTATTACAAACTATCATCTCCTAGGAGCAGGGGTTTCTAACTTCTTTCTGAGCAAGATCTAGCTTTATCCTTTCAAGCTTTAAAACCAGGAAAGAGAAAAGAACAGGGTGTGGCTGACAATGAGGTTCTTGGTGGGGGTCAGGACCCTGGCAGGCCCTTCCCCACTGCCACCACAGCTCACACTGTGAAGGCACTGCAGGGTGGGGGGGAGGGGGGCCAGTGGCAGCAACCTGATAAATACTGAGAGTGATCAGAATCAAAACTGATTACTGAAGAGGCCTATTAGAACCATGATACAAAGAGCTCTACAAAAATACAGTTGTATGAATCTGTTAGCAGGGTGTTAGGGAGTATGTTCCAAAATGATAACATTCAAGTTTCTGAAAACAGATTATACAGTCATGCTTTAAAAATGTAGGTCAGCCAGGCGCAGTGGCTCACGCGTGTAATCCCAGCACTTTGGGAGGCTGAGGCAGGCAGATCACTTGAGGTCAGGAGTTCAAGACCAGCCTGGCCAACATTGTGAAACCCCATCTCTACTAAAAATACAAAAATTAGTGGGGCGTGGTGGCAGGAGCCTGTAATCCCAGCTACTCAAGAGGCAGAGGCAGGAGAATCACTTGAACCCAGGAGGCAGAGGTTGCGGTGAGCCGAGATCGCACTACTGCACTTCAGCCTGGGTGACAGAGTGAGACTCAGTCTCAAAAAAACATGTAGGTCAGATCATGTCTGCTTCTGCTCAGCCTCCCTCTCACTGTCCTCCCATCAAAGTCTCTGGGCCCATCATCTCCTACTCCTCTCCCTAGCTTGCTCCTCCCCCATCCCTGGGCACCTTGCTGTTCCTCCCCCAGGCCTTTGCTCTTACTCCTCCCTCTACCTGGAATGCTCCTCCCTCGGGTGTCCTCTGACTCAAGCTTTCACTTCCTTTACGACTACGCTCACAAGCCACCATGCAAAACCTTACTTCCACCACGTAAAACCTTCCTGACCAACCCTCCCACCATCACCTCTAGCACTCCCTAACCATGTGCTGGATCTGTTTTTCTCCATAGCACTTATCTTTTAACATGCTATAATTTACTTCTTTATTCTACCACCATCTTCCTCCCTCCAGAATGATAGCTCCAAGAGGGCAGAGGTTTTCAGGTGCCCTGTTGACTGCTGCCATCTCTAATAGCTAGGACACTGCCAAGCAAATGGAAGGCACTCAAAAATTTTTGGTGAATGAATAAAAGAAGTGCTCAATAAAAGGGAAGAAAAAGGCCAGGCGCAATGGCTCACACCTGTAATCCCAGCACTTTGGGAGGCCGAGGCGGGCAGATCACGAGGTCAGGAGATCGAGACCATCCTGGCTAACAGGGTGAAACCCTGTCTCTACTAAAAACACAAAAAATTAGCCAGGCTTGGTGGCAGGTGCCTGTAGTCCCAGCTACTCAGGAGGCTGAGGCAGGAGAATGGCGTGAACCCAGGAGGCGGAGCTTACAGTGGACTGAGAACACGCCACTGCACTCCAGCCTGGGGGACAGAGAGAGACCCTGTCTTAAAATGAATAATAAATAAGTACATAATAAAAAGCTAGTATTGATGTGGAGAAAGAAACTCTCATACACTGTTGGTAGGAATATAAAATGGAACAGTCTCTGTGAAAAAGTCTGTGAGTTCCTCAAAAGGGTAAACACAAATTTCCACAGGATCTGGCAGTCCACTTCTAGGTAATATACCCAAGAAAAATAAAAATATACATCTACACAAAAATTTATAATTGAATGTTCATATCAATATTATTCATGGCCAGGCATGATGGCTCATGCCTGTAATCCTAGAAGTTTGGAAGGCCGAGGTGAGAGGATCGCTTGAGCCCAGGAGTTCAAAACCAGCCTGGGCAACATGGTGAAACCCCATCTCTACAAAAAGCAGAAAAATTAGACAGGCATGGTGGTGCACGCCTGTGGTCCCAGCTACTCAGGAGGCTGAGGTGGGAGAATCACTTGAGCCGAGACGGAGGTTGCAGTGAGCCGAGATGGCATCACTGCACTCCAGCATGGTGCAGCATGGGTGTCAGAGCAAGACCCTGTCTCAAACAAAAACAAAAACAAAAACAAAAAAACAAAAAACATTATTCGAAGAGCCAAAAAGTGAAAATAATCCAATAGTCCATCAACTAATAGATGGATAAATTAAATGTGCTATATCCACATTATGGAATATTACTTGGCAATAAAAAAGAATGAGATTCTGATACAAGCTGCAAAATAAACAGACTTTGAAAACATCATGCTAAGTGAAAGAAGCAAGTCATAAAAGATCACATATGATATGATTCCATTTATATGAAATGTTCACAACAGGCAAGTCTATAGTGATAGAAAGTAGATTAGTGGTTGTCTAGGACTGGGGAAGAAAGAGAGGTATTCGGGGAAAATGGGGAGTGACAGCCAATGGGTATGGAGTTTCTTTTTGGGATGATGAAAATGTTCTAAATTGACTGTGGTGATAACTGCACAACCCTGTGAATATACTAAAAAACACTGTATACTTTTAATGGGTGAATTGTACAGCATGTGCCCAGCATGGAAAGCTTACCTCTCACAGACTTTATAGCCTTCGTTGACACTCACTGCTTTGTACTTCATGTTGCCTTTGGTCCGTTCCAGTTCCCAACACCAGTCCTTAAGTGTGTCAAACATTACGGTATGGTTCTTGGGATCGGTGACTAAGAGAACAAAATGTAAAAGACAATAAAATCTTTCCACGAAGCACTGGTGCTTTTATTATGTGAAAGTCCCTCCTTAGGTTTTGGTTTCCTCCACTAAGCCCATTTTTATCCAAGCAGAATGAATTGATTGCTTAATCCTAACCTTGTTCCATTTTTTGTCATTAATCCAAAATTATGACTGAGTCTCTCTTTTTTTTTTTGAGATGGAGTCTTGCTCTATTGCCCCTGCTGGAGTGCAGTGGCCAGTGGTGCCATCTCGGCTTACTGCAACCTCCGCCTGCCAGGTTAAAGTGATTCTCCCGCCTTAGCCTCCTGAGTAGCTGGGACTACAGGAACGCACCACCACATATGGCTAATTTTTGTATTTTTAGTAGAGACGGGGTTTCACCATGTTGGCCAGGTTGGCCTCAAACTCCTGACCTCAAGTGATCCACCTGCCTCAGGTGCCCAAAGTGCTGGGATTACAGGAGTGAGCCATCGCGCCGGGCCAGCTCTGTCTTTTTACATTGTAGGAATTGAGTTCCATTCCTTGGAAAAGTAATTTATAGCTCCATTTCTAGTCATCTGACCATGAGTTAATTTATATAACACAAAAAGATCATGTGAAGCACTAAAAGACAGGCTTGGCACAGATGCTAAAGTGACAAAATATTTTTAGCCCTGCCAATGTGTGCATAAGATGGCCAACTAATTTGAATAGTATCTCAGGATCTTCAATGTAAATCCTCCTTCAGTTTGAAGATGCACTGCTTGTAAGAGGATTTGTCTAGTGTGACAACCGGTTCCTGAAGGCCATAAACAGATGATGGCCATGGTGAGGATCAGGGCCTGCTAGCCAAGGCTGAATCATGGTTATGGATACGTACTTCTATCCCCAACCCGGCCCTGCCACTACCTGCTAGGACAAAATGCCCTGGAGCACCGCTCTTGCAGCCTAGCAGATGTGCCCTTGGTCTTCTCCCAAGCCACAGCACTGCTTGCCGGGTATTTACACATGTACCACAATAGCCTTGAGTATATACACAAATTCTATCACAAATAGTTCAAGTCTTTGCACATCTAAAAAACCAAGCCTTCTGGGAAAAACGAAGGGTTTACAAAAACTACCCCAGCTCCTTTTCATAAAACCAGATCAGAGCAAAAATAAGAATAATGATGATGGTAATAGTGCTTATATAGCACTTACTAGGTACCAGGTACTGTTCTGAGCATATTACTTTTTTTTTTTTTTTTTTGAGACGGAGTCTCGCTCTTTCGCCCAGGCTGGAGTGCAGCGGCGTGATCTCAGCTCACTGCAACCTCTGCCTCCCAGGTTCAAGCGATTCTCCTGCCTCGGCCTTCTGAATAGCTGGGATTATAGGCACCCACCAACACGCCTGGCTAATTTTTGTATTTTTAGTAGAGACGGGGTTTCACCATTTTGGCCAGGCTGGTCTTGAACTCCTGACCTCATGATCCACCCACCTCGGCCTCCCAAAGTGCTGGGATTACAGGCATGCAACACCACTCCCAGCCTATATTACGTTTTATTAACTCAATCCTCACAACCCTATAGAATAGATAATACAATAGGTAAGATCATTTCCTCCATTTTACAGATATAGCACAGAAAGGTCAAGTAACTTGCCTACGTCACAAAGCTAGGCAATGATGGAACTGGGATTCAAACCCAGGAAACTATAAAAGAAATTTCCGTAAAGTTCTAATCCTGCCCCTCCAAACCCCACAAAAAAAAAAAAAAATCCCCATGGATATAAGGTAGTAACAACATTCCCATTTACCACAGTAGGCCATCTTCTAGGCAATACAAGGAAGTCCTTCCCTAAAATGCCATGTCATAAACATTTAGGACCTTCCAACCAAAAAACATTTGTGAATTATGAAGCCAGGGAATAATTAAAGGTATTCAAATTGCAAAACACCCACCTCTACAAACCCCTACTCAATGAAAAAGCTATTTGGTCAATTAGCATCTGTGAGTTATAACCTTTACTTCTCAAAACAAATGAGGGCTGGAAGGAAGTAGAAGAAGAGTGGAATTAAATCAGAATAAAAGATGCTATTAATACATATCCTGGGCCTCTGGCACAAAAAGCCACCAGAAGGTAATGAAACTGCCAAGGTCGATCAAGGTAAGGGTTTTGGCATGCTAATCCACATATGTTGGCAGGCCGAGAAAGTGTCCTATGCTGGGTACAGAACAAAAATCAGGATACAAGGAAAATCAGAATTCCTGAAAATAGATATGATTTTGCAAATGTGCACTCAATAAATGTTTATACAAATTATAGCAATCAACAAGTCATATTTGTATATGTCATATTGCCACAAACTCTAAGACAGCACCCAGTTAATCAGCACTTGTATATATAGCTGCAGTAAAAATCTGTCATTCACAAAGATAAACTGAATGAATTACGGGATAAATTTTATGTTCAACCTAATATTACTGGGAAGTGTATTTTATGTCAGTGTAATTCTCTAAGCATAATCTGTCCTCAATAATATGCAGTTTTACTCTTAATTAACTCCCAATTAATGACTGCACCTTATGTGCCATCCATTAACAATTTATAATTCTCACAAGACTTATTGCTGCTATTTTTAAAATAAGAAAGCAGAGGTTTTCTTATTTTAACAGAGTTAAGTGTCATCCCCAGGATCACACAGCTGCAAAACAGCAAGGCCAGGATTTGAACACAGGTCAGATGGACACCAAAACCTATCTATACCTTCTCTATGAAATCACCATAGCTCCCAAAATGCAGCATGCTCTCTGAGATAGCCACATCTCTGTACACGCCAATCCCTCTGCCCAAAATACTCCTTTAAGCCTACCAGATGCTCCACTACCTGCTAAGGCCCAGACTTCTCCCCTCAATAGTCCACCCTCCCCCAGAGGGTGGGCGCCTCCACAGAGGACACATCACTCAGCTTCCTCTCCTATATGACTTTGTTTTTTTTTTTTTTTTTTTGACTTTACGCTTCTTGAGGGCAAGGATTTAGTCCTGTTTATCTCCAAATACCCACAGAACCTGGCTTACAGCAAGCAGTCAATACATATTTACTAAAAGAATGGATAGTGACAAAGCAACTCTGCCTTCCAGAAAGCCTTATGACATAGCCTTGTGTGCTTTTTAAAAGAAACTGCTAGGCTGGGCGCAGTGGCTCATGCCTGTAATCCCAGCACTTTGGGAGGCCAAGGCGGGCAGATCACTTCAGGTCAGGAGTTCGAAACCAGCCTGGCCAACATAGTGAAACCCTGTCTCTACCAAAAATACAAAAATTAGCCAGATGTGGTGGCATGCCCCTGTAATCCTAGCTAATCAGGAGGCTGAGGCAGGAGAATCACTTGAACCCAGGAGGTGGAGGTTGCAGTGAGCCGAGATCCTGCCACCGCACTCCAGTCTGGGTAACAGTGTGAGAGTCGTCTCAAAAAAAAAAAAAAACAACAACCAACAACAACAAAAAAAACTGCCACTTCCCTGACAAAAAGTACACAGGACTCAGGATCACTAAACATCAGCTTCATGTTAAGAGTAATGGATGGAGCTGGGTGAGGTGGCTCACACCTGTAATCCCAGCACTTTGGGAGGCCAAGGCAGGAGGATCACGAGATCAGGAGTTAGAGACCAGCCTGGCCAAGATGGTGAAACCCCATCTCTACTAAAAATACAAAAAAATTAGCTGGGCATGGTGGCGCACACCTGTAATCCCAGCTACTCAGGAGGCTGAGGCAGGAGAATTGCTTGAACCTGGGAGGCAGAAGTTGCAGTGAGCCAAGATCACCCCAGCGCACTCTACCCTGGGCAACAGAGCAAGACCCTGTCTTGAAGAAAAATAAAAGAGTAACGGACGGGCCCTTGAACCTGTAATCCCATCACTTTGGGAGGCCGAGGCTGTGGATCACCTGAGGTAAGGAGTTCAAGAGCAGCCTGGCCAACATGGTAAAACCCCGTCTCTACTAAAAATACAAAAATTAGCCGGGCATGGTGGTGTGTGCTTGTAATCCCAGCTCCCCGGGAGGCTAAGGTGGGAGAACTGCTTGAACCCGGAAGGTGGAGGTTGCAGTGAGCCAAGATCGTGCCACTGCACTCCAGCCTGGGCGACAGTGGGAGACTCCATCTCAGAAAAAAGAAAAAAAAAAAAAGAGTAATGGACAGAACCAAGTGAACAGACTGAGGTGAAAGAACAAGAGGAAGAAAACAGACATCTGTGAAAACATGTCCAATGCTAGGCATTGTTAATGGCTAATTCAGATGACCAGTTTTGTTCTTAAAAGATTGCTCTCTTTTTCACCAAACTGAATGAAAAACATTTGGAACTTTAAGTTTTGTCTTACTAAATTAGTTGCTGGATGTGCTCTTCTTATGTATAACTGTCCCATTTCCCCTAAAATATTTGCTATAAAGTATGCTCTGGTTGTTTAAAAACTTTCTAGAATGCAAGAAATTCTCTATGGTCTTATGAAATAAAATCAAGCATATTTAAATAGAAAAACCCAGGGACAAACATGGTTATTTTAAACTTTTCTCAATTTTGTTTCCCTGTAGTCTCACATTCCTAGTTATAATATATTAATCTTATTTTTCCTTTTCTTTTTTTTTGAGACGGAGTCTCGTTCTGTTGCCAGGCTGGAGTGCAGTGGTGCGATCTCGGCTCACTGCAACCTCCATCTCCCAGGTTCAAGCGATTCTCCTGCCTCAGCCTCTCAAGTACCTGGGATTACAAGCATGCGCCACCATGCCCAGCTAATTTTTGTATTTTTAGTAGAGACAGGGTTTCACCAGGTTGCCAGGATGGTCTTGATCGCCTGACCTCGTGATCCACCCACCTCGGCTTCCTGAAGTGCTGGGATCACAGGCATGAGCAACTGTATCTGGACCTTGATCTTATCTTTCATAAAATGCAACCAATCAAACAATCCCTTGCAAAAAGCAAGCAAACAAACCTAAAAGAAGGTAAACAAAGATCACAGGAAGCCTGGCCCAGTGGCTCACACCTGTAATCCCAGCACTTTGGGAGGCCGAGGTGGATGGATCACTTGAGGTCAGGAGTTTGGAACCAGCCTGACCAACATAGAGAAACCTCATCTCTATAAAAAATGCAAAAATTAGTCAGGCATGGTGGTGGGCACCTGTAATCCCAGTTATTCAGGAGGCTGAGGCATGAGAATTGCTTGAACCCGGGAGGCGGAAATTGCAGTGGGCCAAAATCATGCCATTGCACTTCAGCCTGGGCTACAAAGCGAGATTCCATCTTTAAAAAAAAAAAAAAAAGATCACTGGAAAGAAAATGTAGATATCTAAATGAATCACTCAAGCAAGGGGTGACCAATTGGTAGAGGAGACAGGAAAAAACAAAACAACCCATAGATGTGTTCTCCCCCACTGGCTTCAGGTGGGAATTGGAAGGCTTCTGCTTACCCTCAAATTAGAACCCAGAAGATATTTACCTGTATTGTTTTGTGCAGCAGTCGCATAGGAAAACAGAAATAATCGTTTAAGCAGTTTAGGAGCCTGGGTATGATGAATTATGCCACTGACAATCTAAAAAAGAATCGAACAATGGATATAGTTAGGCTTTTGACAGGTAAACACTAACAGAGACAAGAGTCAAGGTGTCTAAGTTCTCAGTCATGCCAAAGGGGTTCCAATGGACAACATATTAATTCTCATTTGAGATCTGTATCTATGACATTAGCTTTTTGGAATAATGGCAAATCAACAGGATGCTAACCATTTTGTCAGGTTTTCTTTCTTTTTTAAAAATTTTTATTATTTTTAACTTTTTTTTTTTCTGAGACAGTCTCGCTCTGCTGCCCAGGCTGCAGTGCAGTGGCATGATCTTGGCTCACTGCAACCTTTGCCTCCTGGGTTCAAGCGATTCTCCTGCCTCAGCCTCCAGAGTAGCTGGGATTACAGGCCTGCATCATCACGCCTGACTAATCTTTGTATTTCTAGTAGAGACGGGGTTTCGCTATGTTGGCCAGGCTGGTCTTGAACTCCTGACCTCAAGTGATCTACCTGCCTCAGCCTCCCAAAGTGCTGGAATTACAGGCATGAACCATCCTGCCCAGCCTATTATTATTATTATTATTGTTATTGAGACAGAGTTTCACTCTTGTTGCTCATTGCAACCTCCACCTCCTGGGTTTAAGTGATTCTCCTACCTCAGCCTCCTGAGTAGCTGCGATTATAGGCATGCGCCACCACGCCCGGCTAGTTTTTTGTATTTTTAGTAGAGATAGGGTTTCGCCATGTTGGTCAGGCTGGTCTCGAACTCCTGACCTCAGGTGATCCACCCACCTCGGCCTCCCAAAGTGCTGAGATTGCAGGCATTGGCCACCGTGCCCAGCCCAGTGTGTCAGGTTTTCTAAGAACTCTGAATTTCTAGGGAAAATTTTAAAACACAGTCTAATTTCTCAAAAACAAAGTGCTAAAAAACGTTAAGTGCCACATTAAGTCAGATACTCCAAAACTCTGACATGTCAAAGACTTACAGCTGATATTGGATGATAACCAAGACACAGCTGTTCTCATCCATTGTTGAGGCCTTTAGGATCTTCTTATGGAAGATAAGGGAAAGAAATCAATCTATCATGCTTTCTGTTTTGTGTGAAACTAAAGTATATTTGGTTAAGTGACTAAAACCATTGTTCAAATTGAAGTTTCTGCCTTCTCAGGAAATTTTCTATATCTATACTCTTTTGTTGCTCAGAATAGATATCAGTTATGTTTATTATTCTAACTGAACTACCACACTACTTAAAGGAAATTAAGGAGTTACCACTAAGTGTGCAAACTCACTGCAGCCAAGACAGTATACATGAACAGGCCTCCTGATAGGTTTCCCCTGATGTATTTATACCATCAGAGGGAAAAGTCTGAGATCAATATCTTAGTAAGAGAAATCTTGGATACCACTGGACTTCAGCCGGGGTGACAGAGTGAGACTCGGTCTCAAAAAAAAAAAAAATCTTGGAAATTACAACAAACATCAAATTGATACAACCACTTTCTGAGTTCACCTAGTTGCATATCTCAACTTGCTGTGGCGACCAGGAGATTACGTTTACTTAGTCTCTAAAAGCATGTCTGATTATTTGGCTTTGCTCATCTGACCTGTATACTTCCTCCTTTCCATGCACAACTACTACCTCCCAGAGGTAAACTCATTTACTCATAGAAGTTGGAATTCTCCAACACTACTGTCTTTTGGAAAGACTGTCAGAGGTGGGAGAATAGGGATAAACTTTTAGCTGTCTCATCCTTTCTTCATTTTCCCCTACCGCCTCCTGACCTGGTTTACCACCTCCCACCATTTAGTGGCTCCAGGAATAAAAACATTATGAATTGAAGTATTAAAGGTAGCATGTGCCAAGATGACACACAGGCATGCTTTATCAAATTACTTTTCACATTCTAATCAAAGAATATGGGATTACAACCAATTTCAAGTTCACAGAGTGAAAGCCTCCCCTCAACCTTCATGCAACGTAAGCAAAAACTAGAGCTAGTGGGGAAAACCTGATGGGAAATAAAACCTAAAAACACATGCAACTAGTTACCCTTTTGACTTCCTCTTCCTTTGTGTACCTCAGACAAAACTGGAACACTCGAAGGTCTTTGCAGTGGATGATGAGCTTCTCAGGGTATTTCTTCAGTTGTCCAAAGAGAGTTTTCTTTTTCTCATCAAACACTACAGATCAGCAATGAAATCAGGAAGGGAAATTATGTTACACAGCAATAAGTGAATGCTAAAGAAATGAAGTAGATGATCAACTTCTAGGGATACTTCCCAAGAATGAGAGGAAAGGTGCTGCCTGACTTTTAAGTGACTGCCAAAGGAAGCCCAGTCTCTTCCAGCAGGGGTCCTGGCTCTCTGAGAGCAGTCAGCGTGCTTCACTCCTCTGGAGTAAGCACAAGAACAGACTGGCCACTGTTGGCAGAACTGATTCCAGTGGCCCAAAGAAAACCCACTCTGAAAGCTGAGCTTATAAAAGATGAAAGGGAAATGACTAGAGACATGCTTTCATGACAGTCAACTCCTGGGTTTACAGCTAGGACCCCTCCTGAGACCCCCTACTGTCCCAGAATGTGGACCCACTCAGCACCTAGTAGTCTGGAGAACATCATAAATGATCACTGAATGATTTCTGAAGATGCCCCGAATACAAAAATAGAGAAGTGGAACAGAGAGAGGCTTGGCAGGAGAGGCTTGTTTAGTCAGCAGAAAAGACATCTTAATGCAATACAACAGACCTTTTTATCAGAGCAGCCTATAAAGTAAAACCTACACAGCTAACTCTGATATCAAAAAGTCTGATCAACATCTAGCATATAATGGTGTCGTGTGAAGTATTAAAAAGAACAGGTTCCAAGTTCAAGTCCAAACTCCTCTAGCTAAGTGACCTTATATAAACCACTTTACATCTCAATTTTAGCATCTATAAAACAGATTTAAACAAGGTGATATATGTGAAAAAATTTTTAAAAATTATAAATGGTCATAAAAATATTATTATCATTATCACCTATACTCTCAAAGGTTGCCAACACCCTAGGGAAAAACAGATACTTACCTCCATAAATCTGATCAACACAGTGGAGTGTAATGTCATTTTCTCCTATAACCTTATTCTTAAATTGAGTTTCCTAGAAGATTCAAAAGGAAACAACTGTGACTCCTCTGCACACTGTTAGACATTTATAGGCAGAGTAAATCACCATTCTCTACTTGGATATTAAGAAAAATGGGGGGCCGGGTGCAGTGGCTCACGCCTGTAATCCCAGCACTTTGGGTGGCCGACGCGGGTGGATCACGAGGTCAGGAGATCGAGACCATCTTGCCTAACACGGTGAAACCCCATCTCTACTAAAAATACAAAAAATTAGCCAGGCGTGGTGGTGGGCGCCTGTAGTCCCAGCTACTCGGGAGGCTGAGGCAGGAGAATGGCGTGAAACCAGGAGGTGGAGCTTGCAGCCAGCCGAGATCACACCACTGCACTCCAGCCTGGGTGACAGAACGAGACTCTGTCTCAAAAATAAAT
Source organism: Gorilla gorilla gorilla (assembly GCF_029281585.2). Taxonomy (NCBI): domain Eukaryota; kingdom Metazoa; phylum Chordata; class Mammalia; order Primates; family Hominidae; genus Gorilla; species Gorilla gorilla. Next base: position 77,881,913 of record NC_073243.2, read on the forward strand.
AAATAAATAAATAAAAATAAATGGGGAAATGCAGCGACATTCCTAAAAAAGGGACGATGAAGTGTGTGAGAAAAGCTCCTGAGATTCATTCTGAGACAGGGTTTAGTTCTGTCACTCAGGCTAGGCTGGAGTGCAGTGGGGCAATCTTGGCTCACTGCAACCTCCACCTCTCAGGCTCAAGCTAACTCTGCACCTCAGCCTCCTGAGTAGCTGGGACTACAGGCACACTCCACCACTCCTAGCTAATTTTTGTGTTTTTTTAGAGACATGATTTCCGCATGTTGCCCAGGCTGGTTTTGAACTCCTGAGCTCAAGCAATCCACCTGCCTCAGCCTCCCAAAGTGCTGAGATTACAGGTAAGAGCCACCGCGCCTGGTCCAGAACATGTCATTTCTGGGCCCCTCCTAGGCAAACCCACCATGCCACACACAATCACTTTGAGAAGTGTGGGGAAGTTATGTACAGGTTAACATTTCTCCACACAAATGTGAATAGGGGATTGACAGAGCTACCTGAAGTCAGCTTCAGGAAGAACAAGAGATTCAAGTTTCTGGTGAATGCTCTCTTTGTACAGGACTATGAACCAAGCCCAAGGCCAGATGGAAGAGGCAGTACTGGTGCTGCTCTTTAAAAAACAACGGTGATCTGGGACAGTTGGCACATTGGGGCCAGGATGTGCCTTGGTTGGGTTTCCACTAACATATGGTGCTCTCCTAGTGGTATGGGCAGTTCTCTCCTTACCTGATTGCTCATTCTTCACGAATAGGAACAAACAAATCTGCTACTAGGTTCAGATTAAACATAAGGTGAGCCGGGTGAGGCGGCTCATGCCTGTAATCCCAGCACTTTGAGAGGCCAAAGCGGGTGGATTTCTTGAGCTCAGAACTTCGAGACCAGCATGGGCAACATGGCAAAACCCTGCCTCTACCAAAAACAACAAAATTAGCCAGGCGTGAATGTCACACACCTATGGTCCTAGCTACTCAGGAGGCTGAGGTGGGAGGATTATTGGAGCCATGACTACGCCACGGCACTCCAACCTGAATGACAGAGTGAGACTCTGTCTCAAAAACAATTAAAAATAAAAATCAAAACAAAAACAGAGTGAATCCAAATTCAAAGGCTACATTCACCATCGGTTTCATTACTGAACTCAGTTCCTGGGTTTATGGAAGAGCTTAGTATAGAGAAAACGTGGAGAACTAGTATATTTGGAAGATGTTATTCCAGTGAGTGATATATATTGCACTGAAATACAGAAGAAAATTAAAAGTTGACACATGAGGTCAAAAGCAAGCCAGTACGACATGAGGCACGGGTGAGAAATTTCTTAACGGTCCTGCCACGGAAAGGAGACCCTGAACGACAGAGAGCAGGCCAGTGATGAGAAGGACTCCGTCCTTTGTGTGTATTTATGTGGGGTGGTGGGGAGGGTGGGGATGATGGGAAGTGGAGTAACTGAGTAGCTGGGGGAAAAAAGACAACAGAGCTACAACTGTGCTATTCCCCCCAAACTTCACCAAATGCAGTTCATACATGCAGGATTTCTGTCCTTTGTGTTTAGGTGTGTTAGGGGGTAGAGTGAGTGAGAAGCTGGGAAAAAAAGACAACGGAACCACAACTACACTGTTGCCCACAAACTCTGCCAAATGCAGCCCATACATACATCATTATCCAATGCAGATTCATCATCACCCAAGAAGGCAATCTTGAAGTCTGTGCAGACAAGCCTCCCATAGACCCCATGCTGACAGGAATCTTCCTGGACATACTTCAGTACTGTGCTGGCTTCACAAAGCAGCTGTTCACCTGGTAGAAACCAAAACAGGTCCTCCTTAGAGTTCTCAGGGAACATACGATATGAAAACACTAAAGGCTTTCCAGCCCTATTTACATAAGGACAAACGTACAATACAACACGGGGCTTTAGAACTTTACACTTTTCAGCATGGCAGGAGCTGCAAAAACATAAGAGAGAAGATGAGGCAGAGTGGAAACCACCAAGAAGTGAAATTGAAATGGCTCAGATACACCTCTGTGCAGGACATTTCTCTATCTTCTCACTGGGAATAATGGAAATTTCCAAATAGGTACTAATGACCTGAGCTGCACTTTCACGCAGAAATCTTAGTGTTTTCATTACTTTGACCCAAGCAGATGTTCCACAGAAGCAATACCCTAAGTGAACACAGATGGGCTTGCCCCAGTCTGCCCTAAAAAACCGCAGATCCCAAGCCCACTTTCCTGTGAGAGGGGGCAGCTTCTAATACTGGAAGTGCTGAGAGAGAGTGACAGTGCCTCCCTGGCCATGGGACTTCCAGGCAGCTTCCATAGATCCAGGAGGTGCTGCCGCCTTCCACAGCATGACCACCCTCGTTCTGGCTCCACGCTGGGAGGAAAACAGAGGTCAGAGGTTTGTGGGGAAAAAACGTGTTTCCTCTCTTTCTTAGTTAAGCGTATTTCCTTTCAATGCATCACCTCTCCTCCTCCATCTGCAGCACCCAGCCGACGTGAGAAGCTGCAGCCCCTGGAGACAGAAAGTATCCCTCCTTGCAGTCAAAAAGATGAGGATTAGGGAATAGGTCAGTATTCTCTGCCACCTGGAAGCAGAGGAGCTCACGGGGGCAGGCAAAAGAGAAGACTATGGGGGAAATGAAAAACTAAGTATAAATGTTTTACAGCAACAACAAAAAAAACCCAAAGGATTTTTCTTCTCATGCAACAGATAACCATCTTCTCCTTGGAACCTCCCACTTGATAGCTCCTTCAAGGTCTTTAAATTTACTTTTTGGCTCAAAATTTATTTAGTCTACCTTCAATATGAAAACGAACAGTTTCAGACACTCAGAAGGGACAAATATTATGGTGCTGTTCTCTCATCTTTCAAGGGGTTAATTACCTCTGGCTGAAACACTAAGGAAATACCGGAAGATGGCTCAGTCAGTAGGTCAGCCTCTCGAGAGATCACAGTTTGAAGGAAATAATGAAGACAGGGCCTCATTAGGGTTTAAAATAGTCCCAGAAAAAGTGTCTCTGCCAAGTCCATGGGGGAAGACATGTAAGCAAGGCTTCCTGTGCTTTCACATCCCAATACTTTTAATGGTGAAATACTTTTAATGGTGAGGCTCTCCCCAAGACCAGGCCAGCCCCGTCCCATGCTCATGTACTAGCGACCAGAAACTAGCATGCACTAGCTAATACAACATTCCTGGTGAGGCCCTCTGCAAACATGGCATGCTGTGCCATAATCAGCTGGTTTATACCAGATCACAGAGTCTAGAAGCACAAGAGTTGGGAGCTAGAAATGATCTTTGTCTAGTTTGTGAAACTAGGCTCAGAGAAGTTAACTGTGAACTCACCGCTGCACACCTACACCTAGATGAGACTGTGAAGTAATTCAGGAGGGGTGAGAATATGCATAATGCTAAGCTAAAAATAAAATTTCTGAATCTATAACACCAAGAAGAGAAAAACAAGAGGAGATAAGATTTAAGTCATCACTATAGAAAAAAAGCCTTTGACATTTAAAAACATCAAAAAAAGTTATAGAATTCTTTTACCAAATAACGTGGATCAGTCAGAAACTTGCACAGATTTATATCCCCTCAATAAACTGGAATAAAATAAAAAGCAGCAGAATAAAGCCTGTATTGTTTTGGGGGAATGTACCTTAAAGAACTTATTTTTAAAAAGCTATTTTGAATTAAGAAAAAGAAAGTAGAAAAAGAATTAAATACATGGATCACAGAATATCCCATATATGGAGAGGATACACCACCAAGTAGTTTCTATTCCTGAACATGGAAATGATTAAAACTTAACTTAAGCTAAAGTCACTGTCCTCTATCTTAAAAATATTTAACCAATCCAGGCTCCTTCGCAATGACTGCAGGGCGAAGTGCTGGCAGCCCCAGGGCTGGTAAACCCCAGCATCCCCAGTACACGTGCTCACATGCACAAGTGGGTATGGACCAAGAGGTAAAGCCACCCACCAATGGTTGCCTTGGGAGGCCATAGCAGTTGAATTGTTTTCCTCAATTCCCTACAGATTGGGGATCAGCATACTTGAAGAGGCCATTAGAATGGCCTGAAAAAGTCCTCATTTGCTTGTGAAAGCAGTGAGAATATTCCAGGTTTATTTTCATCAGTTTGGGGGAAGAGGAAACAAGAAAAATTCTTTGCAGATGTTGTAATACTCAGACCCAGGTGTGTAGTTATTGAACTAAAAACCTTGATATGTTTTTTCAATTCATTACTGTTATATGTGAGAGGATGAAAACAAAGGAGTTTAAATATAGCAAGGCTAGGGATGATGTAATTTATCATTGGCTTTGCCTTGCATAGGAGTTACTATGCTAACATGACAGTTACCTGGCAACAAGTGAAGAGTTACTTCCTTCTCTGTTACTTCCTTTTCGTTTGTGTGAATTTCCTAAAAGAGAAGAGCAAAGGATATTTTTCTTTGTTTAAGGGTTTAAAATGAATAACATTAAGCCATGCTTTCAGAATACACACTAAAATATCACATACCCTCAGGAGCTTTTCGTTTATGTTACAAGCTACTTTTTTTTTTTTTTTTTGAGACGGAGTCTCACTCTGTCGCCAGGGTGGAGTGCAGTGGCACGATCTCAGCTCACTGCAACCTCTGCCTCCCAGGTTCAAGTGATTCTCCTGTCTGAGCCTCCCGAGTAGCTGGGACTACAGGCGTGTGCCACCACGCCCAGCTAATTGTTTGTATTTTTAGTAGAGATGGGGTTTCACCTTGTTGGTCAGGATAGTCTTGATCTCTTGACCTTGTGATCCGCCCGCGTCAGCCTCCCAAAGTGCTGGAATTACAGGCGTGAGCCACCGTGCCTGGCTCAAGCTAGATACTTTTTAAAAACAGGAAGTGTTCTAACTAAAGGAAGACAGAAAACTCCAAGTTATGGATATTTAATGTATTAAACTATTTAGGACTGATTACTAGTAGCTGTCCCAAGTAGAGGGGGTGAGGTGGGCACTCCTTATCTCTCCTTATCTAAGGAACAACTTGAAGTGTCACACAGCAAAGCAAGGCTGCTCGAACACAGAATCTGAAATAAAAGAGATGGCCCGGCGTGGTGGCTCACACCTGTAATTCCAGCACTTTGGGTGGCCGAGATGGGCAGATCACTTGAGGTCAGGAGTTCGAAACCAGCCTGGCCAACATGGCAAAACCCCGTCTCTACTAAAAATACAAAAATTAGCCAGGCATGGTAGTAAGCGCCTGTAATCCCAGCTACTTGGGAGGCTAGGGCAGGAGAAACACTTTAATCCAGGAGGCAGAGGTTGCAGTGAGCCGAGATTATGCCACTGCACTCCGGCCTGGGTAACAGTGGGACTCCGTCTCAAAAAAAAAAAAAAAAAGAAAAAGAAAAAGAAAGAAAGAAAAGAGACAACACGCCACAGCATGATCCCCTCTCCTTCCAGTGAGGATCAAGGGTTGAAAGCAAAAGATGATGTGTTCTTGAAAGAATATGGACACATAAATAAGGCCCAAAGGTAAGAATAGGAAAACATGAATGTATCAAGTCAGTATTGATCCAGCTAATCTATAGCACACCAGGGCTCAGTAAAGAGAGCTGGAACATTCTTTGTCCATTCAAAGTTACCTAAAACCACAAGACAGTGCCAAAGGATACAGTCATTTCTAACAGAGAATCAAGGCCAGTTTCTGGGTCACTGCTTCTCAGTAAAAATATATTCAAATGCCTCTACTTGGGGCTCAGTATTTATGGGATATTCAAAGATAATTAATTACAAACATGAATGAATTAATAGACCAAAGCAATGATCATATATGGCTGTTAACATAACAAAGAGAGGCACCATGGGCCTCCTAATAAAGTGTACCACACCATCCAGGAAGTGCTCTTGCCAAAATATCTAACCTCAATCTCCTTGAACTTCCACAGCAATCAGCCAATGTATCAGAAACACTGGGACAGAGAAACATGTCAAATAATACAGTGGGGATATAATCAGTCAAATTCTGACTGTGAAAAATTCTACAAGACACAACCAGTTTTGTCAACAAATAAAATCAGATTTTTTTTTTTTTTGGTAGAAGGCCCTGGGTGGGAAATTTTCTGAATTTGTTAATTCAGACTGAAATATGGCATTAGAAGAAACTTGGGTACAACCTATCTTGAGGCTGAAGAAGAATGTTAGGGCTTTTCCTGAGAACCCATTTTTGAGCATGGTATAAATTGGAGGTGACTAAGATGCCAATAAACCAAGTCTCTCTGAGGCAGTGTGGTCAGATCACGTGGGAAGCTTGTTATCTAAACACTCTCCGGCACCCATAAGCCTGCGGACTTATAGTGCAGGGATGCAGGCTGGCTCTCTGATTTTGTAAAAAGCTCCCCAGATGATTCTGATGTACTGGTCTGGGGCTTAAGCAAGAGGAACTATTCCTGCATGTTAAAAGCTATGAGTGTTTTGGTAATTTAAAAATTCTTGGCCAGGTGTGGTGGCTCACGCCTGTAATCCCAGCACTTTGGGAGGCCGAGGTGGACGGATCACCTAAGGTCGGGAGTTCCAGACCAGCCTGACCAACATGGAGAAACCCCGTCTCTACTAAAAATACAAAATTAGTCGGGGTGTTGGTGCATGCCTGTAATCCCAGCTACTCGGGAGGCTGAGGCAGGAGAATCGCTTGAACCCGGGAGGCAGAGGTTGCAGTGAGCCGAGATTGTGCCTTTGCACTCCGGCCTGGGCAACAAGAGCGAAACTCTGTCTCAAAAAAAAAGAAAAGTAAGTTATGGCTGGGCGCAGCAACTCACACCTATAATCCCAACACTTTGGGAGGCCGAGGTGGGAGGACTGCTTGAGCCCAGGAATTTGAGACGGGCTTAGGAAACAGAGTGACACTCATCTCTACAAAACAAACAAACAAAAAAATTAAAAAATCATCCAGGTATGGTAGTACACACCTGAAGTCCCAGGTACCTGGGAGGCTGAGGTGAAAAGATCACTTGAGGCCAGGAGGTCAAGGCTGCAGTGAGCCATGACTGCACCACTGCATTCCAGCCTGAGAAACAGAGCAAAACCGTGTCTCAAAAAAAAAAGTTACTAACCAAGGATCTGCAAGCCCCATTGAACTCAGAGCCTACATTCTTCGCTGCTAAGTACCAATTCTAACAAACATGGTCTCCAGTTTCCCATTGCAAAAGAGAAAATCAATGTAGCATCCCTTGCTTGTAAAGGAAACTCTTACTACGAAACTGATCAGAACAAATAAGAAAAATTCCATTAGGAGAACTACTTCACATTCAAGGATCTGCCACACACAGCAGCATTCCCCAACCTTTTGGAGCTAGGTGTTGGTTTCGTGGAAGACAATTTTTCCACGGACCTGGCAGGGAGGCAGGGGATGATTTGGGGATGAAACTGTTCTACCTCAGGTCATTAGACATTACTTAGATTCTCATAGGGAGCGTGCAACCTGGATCTCTTGCATGTGCAGTTCACAATAGGGTTCATGCTCCTATAAGAATCTAATGCCACCACTGATCTCACAGGAGGCGGAACTCAGGAGGTAATCCTTGCTGCCCCCTACTCCTACATTCAACTCCTGCAGTGCTGGCACAGACTAGTACCAGTCCGCAGTCTAGGGGTTGGGGACATACAGGACAAAAGCACATGGATGTTAAAGTCAACTACCACTCTTGAGGACTTGCTGAGAGGCAGCCTGGTGGTATTTACTTCACTGGTTCTTGAAAAGTCAATTCTTTGGACTCTTACCAAGTTCACATTCAGAGTGCACATCATCTCAAATGTGTGATGATCCTGGGGCACCTTAGGAGAGGTAGAAAAAGGCCTGTAGGGCCCTGCCAGAAAGATCTTGAAAAGAACTGGGGTGTGGTGCGTGGGGGTACAATGAAGCTCTCATAGGTCAAAATGCTTATAAATGCTCCTATCAGCTTTAAATCAAAAACTGAAATTGTTGTTCTCAGATTAATTTTATCCAGCCAGAGGGACAAACTCTAAGAAGCAACATCTCTAAAGGTTCCAAAACAATTTCTTTCCATTGCATTTGACACCAAAGTGCTAAAAGGACATAACACAGACATTTCATTTCCTAAAAGCTGCCCTACTTTTCTAGAATGAACACTTAATACTCATTTTTTTCCAGCTAAGTAGAAAATCTGAGGGAGAAAAATGAATTTGCATCTACATATTAGGTAGGTATCCATGTATATCTTAAAACAAAATTTTTTTAAGTAGAAAGTTGTATTTTTTATACAGCATAGTACTAATAATTTAAGTTTTTCTCTTTCTCTATGTTTCTCCAATATTTTCTCTGTGCATGTACTAAAAACAGAAAGAATACCGACCTGGGGCCACAGTCCAAATATGGCTCTGGCATCCACAGACATGACTTTGGTCATGTCATTTAAACTGAGTGAGTGTCAGTTTCAGTTTCCTCCGATATACTAAAATGGAAACAATACTACCTAGTATGAGAGCTTTAAGAGATACATACATAACTTCGGTGACACAGGTACTTGGTCATGTAATTTGTTATAGTTGTTGGGGGTAGCAGGATCGGTGCTTCTGCTTGATTTCCTTTCATGAGTAAACAAAGAGCAGGGGAATTATTCAAGAATCTCTCGGCAGGGTGTGGTGGCTCACACCAGTAATCACAGCACTTTGGGAGGCTGAGGTGGGTGGATCACTTGAGGCCAGGAGTTTGAGAACAGGCTGGCCAACATGGTAAAACCACGTCTCTACTGAAAATACAAAAATTGGCAGGATGTGGCAGCATGTGCCTGTAATCCCAGCTACTCGGGAGGCTGAGGCACGAAAATAGCTTGAACCCGGGAGGTGGAGGTTGCAGTGAGCTGAGATCGTGCCACTGCACTCCAGCCTGGGCAACAGAAGGAGACTCTATCATTAAAAAAAAAAAAAAAAAAAAAAAAAAAAAAAAAATCTGTTACATGAGACTAGTAACTTCTACTTTTCTCCCAATCTTGTTTCCCATATTAAACTAAATTGACTCTACTCAGGCTCACAATTCTTTTTTCTGTAGATCAGGAATTCCTGAAATTAGCAACACTGAAGCTGGCCCTAAATCTGTAAGACTTTAACTACATTAGGAATATCTGAAGCCAGGGTAAACGAAATAGCATTTTTCTATTAATAGGATTTATCTTCTAGCAGCACACCATGATTTATGTCTGGTCATTATGCATCTTATCTTTTGCAACAGAAAGCACTTTGAACCCTCTGCAAGACCAAAAAAGTAGACCAATGGCTTTCTTAAGAAACCACATCTGGGCCGGGCGCGGTGGCTCATGCCTGTAATCCCAGCACTCTGGGAGGCTGGGGCGGGTGGATCACAAGGTCAGGAGTTCGAGACCAGCCTGACCAACATGCTGAAACCCCGTCTCTACTGAAAATATAAAAATTAGCCAGGCATGGTGATGCATGCCTATAATCCCAGCTACTCAGGAGGCTGAGGCAGGAGAGTCACTTGAACCCAGGAGGTGGAGGCTGCAGTGAGCTGAGATCATACCACTGCACTCCAGCCTGGGAGACAGTGCGAGACTCCGTCTCAAAAAAAAAAAAAGAGACCACATCCGAGAGGAAGGACCTGCTTGGGCATGCACACACAAAAAAGCTTTCTCAGCTACTAATTTTGTTGACAGTAGATCAAGTTGCTAAAAGGTGGTAACAAATTGAGAATAGAAACCTATATAACCACTGGAGCACTGGAATTTAAGGTGCCACACTGTACTCAATCATCACGAGTATCAGGCCAGGTGCGGTGGCTCATGCCTGTAATCCCGGCACTTTGGGGGGGCGAGGCGGACGGATCATGAGGTCAGAAGATCGAGACCATCCTGGCTAACACGGTGAAACCCCGTCTCTACTAAAAATACAAAAAATTAGCTGGTGAAACCCCGTCTCTACTAACAATACAAAAAATTAGCCAGGTGTGGTGGCGGGTGCCTGTAGCCCAGCTACTCTGGAGGCTGAGGCAGGAGAATGGCGTGAACCCGGGAGGCGGGGCTTACAGTGAGCGGAGATTGTGCCACTGCACTCCAGACTGGGCGACAGAGCAAGACTCCATCTAAAATAAATAAATAAATAAATAAATAAATAAAATAAAAAATAAAAATCATCATGAGTATCCAATCCTTTCTGGTTAACACTTCAAAAAAACTATAAATATACACTATGCAAGTCTTACAGATAATCAACTCAGGTAAAAAACAAATAACCATCATCACCACTATCAACTGCTTCCCCCTTCAAACAAAAATCCAAACCAGTCCCAAGAAGAGAAATAACCTATAGGACTCCAAAAAATCAGGGTATACAAATAAGAATCATAAAGAAATCCTTGCCTCAAAAATAAGTTTAATTGGAGTTTTTCTTTGAATTTGATTTTCACAAGTTACCTGTTTGGGTGGGTAGGAAGGACGGAACGGAGAGCATTCACTGGCAATGTCTGTAGTCTCTTCATCCCTATATTTCACAATCGCTTTTTGAACTCCACAAGAAAAACAAAGAAAGAACTGACAAATATGGAGCTAATATATTTCAATATTCTTAAGAGAAAACAGATTTACCATTCTTTGCTTGTTGATCACAGGAGAATGAACATAGCTGAATGAAGGAGAGCAGAGGTGGATACCAACAAGGTACGAGAGCACCCGTATCTGGATGTGCTGAGTCCTACATGTGGATCTTGGAGTGGGTTCCCCTGAAATTCCCCTATGTGCATCCTACTCCTAACCATGCTGTATTCTGAATGTGTATAAGCTGTTGTTTTCATTAGCAAATTTGTTGAGTGAGTGATTAAAGGCTGTCCAAACTTTACAATTGAATGAGTAAATATAATCTCTTTCTTAGTGGCATTACAAATTACTACACTGTGACCAAGAGTCACTTGTGGACTGTAGACATCACAGATGTCCAATCTGTGAACGCCAAAGTCTACTGTTCCTTTTTCCAAAGTGGGTACAGGGCCAGCCCTTACTGAGGTTGAAAAGTGAATAATAACAAACATTTCTTGGGCTCTAAGTGCCAGCTACTGTCTAAAAAGCTTTGTATTTATTTATTAACTCATTTAATCCTCACAGCAAACCTTTGCAATAGAGTTATTATACCCATGATTGTCTCCATTTTACAGATGAAGACACCCTGCTAGTATGTGGCACAGGTGAAAGTCAAACCCTGTGCACAGTCTGCGTTCCTGGCCCAGTCTGCATTCTTATTCAATGCCACACTGTCATGTGGAAAGAAGGAATGAAAGGAAAAAGGAAAAACAAGGCAGAATGATCAGTGAAGTACCTGCTAGATCCACCTGAAACCAGGTAAAAGCGAGCAACACAAAGTGACCAGGGAAAGCCTCAAATGAGAGTTATAGAGAGGCCAAAGGAAGCTAAAGGGAAAACAACAACAAAAGACACCTACACTCAACCTAAGTGACACTGGCCAGCTGCATGGAGAAGAACCTTGAGGCTCCTCAACACCTACTGAAAGTGTTACCTCTTATGACTCACTCCACTGGGTCCTCTGAGGCATGAGTCTCTGATTTTCAAGCCAACTGACTCGAGAGTTCAATGGGACTCCAGGAAAGGCTCTAACCATGAATAACACTGGTATGTATGCCTGAGCAATTCTTGCTTCCTTTCAAGAGTATATAATCTTGGCCAGGCGCGGTGGCTTATGCCTGTAATCGCAGCACTGTTGGAGGCCAAGGTGGATGGACCGGATCACTTGAGCTTAAGAATTCGAGACTAGCCTGGGCAACATGGCCAAACCCCATTTCCACAAAAAAAAAATTTTTTTTTTTTTTTAATTAGCCAGGCATGGTGGCATGTGCCTGTAGTCCCAGCTACTCAGAAGGCTGGGGCGGGAGAATCACCTCAGCCTGGGAGGTCAAGGCTGCAGTGAGCTATGATTGCACCACTGTACTCCAGCCTGGGTGACAGAACAAGACCCTGTCTCAAAAAAAAAAAAAAAAAAAAAAAAAGAATAGAATAGAAAAGAAACAATAGCTAGGCTTAGCCACTAATATGGATGGCATCACCAAATGCTCTACTCATATTGCAATATACTGGAAAAGGGAGGATTCCTCTAAAGCTTAATGGAAAGACTATTACTTGTGAAGCCTTTTCAGAGAGAGCAGTAGATAGGCCCAGCACATCCCAGGATCTAACAGCCAATTCAATCAGCATCCAGTGAGAGCTGCCTGTGTACTATCCCTATTCTTTGGGGTGGCGGGAGCTTCTTAAACCATAAACTAGTTTTACAGAAGGGTCTAGAGTTGCCCTTAAGCCTCTGCGCCTTTAACTCTGACACTCCCTACCAACTACCTAGTTAGTAGATGTTGACAACCTTACTTCTGCAGCTGTGAAACATGAGGTAACATTCCTCACTTATTCCACTAACTATCATGTTCAATGTGCAGCAAAAAGGTAGAAAAGGTATAGTTCTTTAATACTCAAGCAGAACTGGTTCTACTGGTTAGGCTGACAGACTTTTCTTAAAAAACTAACTCTGAAAATTATGGAAACTTTCAACAAATGCATCAGTTAAAAATGGTCTTTGTGCTTTGTATACCACCTCTTGCTGCTCCATTTGAATTTGAACAAAGCTTGCCATTATGGCACAAAGGAAAGGCAAAAACTGCTGGCACCAGGATCACAGCATGTCCAGGTTTTCTAAACTAGAATATCTCAGTGGGGCTTAAATTCAATTAGAACAGAAGCATGGGCCAGGCACAGTGGCTCACGCCTGTAATCCCAGCACTTTGGGAGGCCGAGGTAGGTGGATCACTTGAGGTCAGGAGTTTGAGACCAGCCTGGCCAACATGGTGAAACCCTGTCTCTACTAAAAATACAAAAATTAGCCGGGTGTGGTGGCACACGCCAGTAATCCCAGCTGCTTGGGAGGCTGAGGCAGGAGAATTGCTTGAACCTGGGAGATGGAGGTTGCAGTGAGCCAAGAATGTGCCACTGCACTTCAGCCTGGGTGACAGAGTGAGATTCCATTTCAAAAAAAAAAAAAAAAAGAGGGAACAGAAGCATGACAGCCTCAAGTGATCCTTCTGCCTTGGCCTCCCAAAGTGCTGGGATTATAGGTGTGAGCCCCCTGCCCCGCCAACTGTTAATTCCTTACTTCAACATTTACTCCAATGTTATGGCTACTTTTTATTTGTTTATTTTATTTTTTAAAAAAAGATGAAGACATGAAAAATAAGTCTTCCAGTTTCCGCAAGTTTTCCCCTACAGATCAAAAGAAACTGGCTACATCTGTTCTGGATCCCACTGCGAGTATCAGCAATTCCCAGAACCCACAGCTGTAACTACCCCCGCATTATCTAAGAACCTCACCCATGCTGAGCCAGAAGCACTCCCATTCTGGCAATGTCTAGGCCAGACAAGAGATGAGAATTTGAGAACTGCCACCCATTCTTTAGCAAGCTTATAGCCCAAAGGAGACACACCTGCTGGAACCCATATCACACAGCTGGTCTAGCATCAAAAAAGTTGCCAACCTAATCGCTTCTCAGAACTATGTTTCTGAGGAGTGGCCCAAAATCACAGGTCTCCAATGGGCCTGAGTCAATATTTAAGTTGTGTATCTGGTTACTCAGAGTTGCAAAATGACCCATCTCTAATATATACCTATTCATTTCAACAAATAGCTCCTGAACATGTTAAGTACCAAACGCTAAGAATAAAATGATGAATAAGGCCAGGCACAGTGGCTCATGTCTATAATCCCAGCACTCTGGGAGGCCCGAGGCAAGTGGTTCACTTGAGCCCAAGTTCGAGACCAGCTTGGGCAACATGACGAAGCCTTGTTTCTATAAAAAATATAAAAATTAGCAGGGCATGGTGGCATGTACCTGTAGTCCCAGCTACTCAGGAGGCTGAGGTAGGTGGATCACCTTGAACCTGAGGAGGTGGAGGCTGCAGTGAGCTGTGATTATGCCACTGCACTCCAGTGTGGGTGACAGTAAGATTCTGTCTCCAAAAAATAAATAATAAAATGATGAATAAGAATTGACTTTTATTAGCCAGGCGTGGTGGCATGCACTTATCCCAGCTACTCAGGAGGCTGACATGGGAGGATTGGTTGAAAGTTGAGGCTGCAGGGAGCCATGACTGTGCCACTGTACTCCAGCCTGGGCGACAAAGTGAGACCCTGTCTCAAAAAAAAAGGATTGACTTTTGCCCTCACGAAATTCAGATGACAAAAAATAACTAGAATACTAAGTAATGAGTGCTGTAAGTACCAGAAGGCTATAAAAGATTCTGTCTCTACACATCATCTCATTTATTATTCAGAGCTTAGTTAACTACTATTATTGTTTCATTTTAGAGATGAGGAAAATGAGAGTAAGCCAGGTTAAAAGAAATGGGTCTCAAGCCTTTACCTGAAAGGCTTTACCTGACAAGGGTTTATCTGACGAGGGTTGTACTCTCAACCACAATCCAACCTGCCTCCCCTGGCCGACCATGCCTCCTCCTCCTGGGCACTGCTCCTCTCCTTGAGTTCACATGCTCTTTTATTCACTGAATGATCATCTCTTATGCACCTGCTCTCTTCCACACACAGCAAACACAGGAATGAACACAACACACAGCACCTAAGTCCCCAGAGAACACAGGAGTCTGACAGCCTTGGTAGAAATGTGCTATATGGTTACAGGAAATACAGGGTACAATGGGAACACTTAGAAACACTGAACTACATTCAGAAAGGGTCAAAGAAGACTGCTGCACTCAGCAAGTGTTATTTATACTGAGACCTGAAAATGAGCAGAAATTAGTTCCAGGCAGAATGGCCACGTGATGGTTAATACTGAGTGTAAACTTGATTAAAGGATGCAAAATATTGATCTTGGGTGTGGCTGTGAGTGTTGCCAAAGGAGATTAACATTTGAGTCAGTGGGCTGGGAAAGGCAGACCCGGCCTTAATCTGGTGGACCAATCTAATCAGCTACCAGTGAATATAAGGCAGGCAGAAAAACACGAAAAGGTGAGACTGGCCTAGCCTCGCAGCCTACATCTTTCTCCTGTGCTGGATGTTTCCTGGCCTCAAACATCAGACTCCAAGTTCTTCAGTTTTGAGACTTTGACAGGCTCTCCTTGCTCCTCAAGCTTGCAGACAGCCTATTGTGGGAACTTGTGATCATGTAATTTAATATTTAATAAACTCCCCTATATATATATACACATACATACATATATCCTGTTAGTTCTGTCCATCTAGGAACTCTAATACGGATTTTGGTACCAGGAGTGGTTCTAGAGGAACAGAATAGTAAGGATGGCATCCTTTCATTTGTCGTGGGGTTTCTGGAGTTGGCTGCTTAATATGATTAGACCCAAAAATGCTAAGGCCTCCACTGATAATGGAAGTAGAGAACACTGATAGTCCTTGGCATGAACTGTTTAGAAAGTTATGCAAAACAAACACATTTGACACTCCTGATTCATCGCTCATGAGAGGCAAGGAGTTTAGTGACTCTATACATAATACTTTTGACCATATGTGGAGAACCAAGGAACATAATGAAGCTGGTTGGTTGCTCCTAAGTTCAGTGGACAAAGTGATGAATGAAAATGACGAACTCAGGGATTCTATCTCCTGGGTAGAATCTCCCTTCAGAAGCAGACACCGAGCCTCAAATCTGCTAAGACTGTCCTGAGTGAGAGTCATATCTCTGGCAGAGAAAGAGCTGAAATTGTGGAAAAACAGATACAAGCTCTTATCATGTGAGTGGCTGACCTGCAACGAAAGGTGCATGCACAGCCTCGCCAGGTGTCTTTTGTTAAAGTGAAGGCATTCATGGGAAAAGAATGGGACCCCGCAACTTGGAATGGGAACGTGTGGGAGGACCCTGATGAAGCTGGGGACACTGAGCTTGTAAACTCTGACGAACTTTTTTTGCCAGAAGGAACAGCTTCCCCATCCCCAGTAGTGGCAACATCCCCTCCCTGACCCATACTGCCATCAGCCTTTCCCCTTTGTCTGAGATAAACTCTGCACTGCCTGAGGCAACATTGATGGCCTCCCCTGAGGCAGCTGCCAGGCAAGATAATGTTGATTCTCCTCAGGAGCCACCCCCAACACCCCTGTTTGCTTCTAGATCTATAACTAGACTAAAGTCCCAGCAGGTGAGGTGAGGTTGAGACTGTGACACGTGATGAGGTGCGCTACACTTGAAAAGAACTGCTTGAGTTCTCTAATTTATATAAACAGAAATCTGGAGAATAGGCATGGGAATGGATATTAAGGGTATGGGATAATGGTAGAAGGAACACAGAGTTGGATCAGGCTAAATTTATTGATTTGAGCCCACTAAGTAGGGACTCTGCTTTTAATGTTGCAGCTCGGGGAGTTAAAAAAGGTTCTAATAGTTTATGTGCTTGGTTAGCTGAAATATGGATTAAAAGATGGCCCACTATGAGTGAGCTGGAAATGCCTGATCTCCCTTGGTTTAATGTAGAGTAAGGGATCCAAAAGCTTAGGGAGATTGGGATGGTGGAGTGGATTAGTCACTTTAGACCTACTCATCCCAGCTGGGAGGGTCCAGAAGATATATCCTTGACCAATGCTTTGCAAAACAGATTTGTGAGGGCAGCATCTGCATCTTTGAAGAGCCCTGTAATTGCTCGTCTCTGTATGTCAGATCTAACAGTGGGAACTGCAATCACTCAACTACAAAATTTAAATACAATGGGAATAACTGGATCCCTAGGTGGCAGGGGCCAAGTGGCGGCACTCAACTGTCAAAGACAAGGTGTTCGTAGCTACTGTAATGGACGGTAGAGACAAAGCAGCAATCAGAATAGTCTGACTCACGTAGAGCTCTGGCATTGGCTAATTAATCATGCTGTTCCTAGAAGTGAAACTGATAGGAAGCCTACTGCATTCCTACTTAATTTATATAAACTGAAAACTTCCAGGTCGAATGCACAAAAGACTAGTTTGAATTATAAAAACAGAGAATCACAGCCCCTCAATCAATTTCCAGACTTGAGCCAGTTTACAGACCCAGAACCCCTTGAAGGAAGGGGAGGCCGGGTCCCCTTGAGGAAGGACCCCACCACATTACCAACAATTTACACAGTGGATCTTTCTCTCATCCTTCCCCAAGGAGACCTCTGACATTCTACCAGGGTAAGTGTGCACTAGGGAAAGGGAAATGATCAGACATATGGACAAACGGACACTGGTTCTGAGCTGACGATGATTCCAGGGTACCCAAAGTGTCACTGTGGTCCTCCAGTTAAAGTAGGGGCTTATGGAGGTCAAGTAACTAATGCAGTTTTAGCTCAGGTCTGACTTACAGTGGGTCCAGTGGGCCCCCAGACTCATCCTGTTATTTCCCCAGTGGCAGAATGCATAATTGGCATAGACAAACTTAGCAACTGGCAGAACCCCACATTGGTTCCCTAACTGGTAGGGTGAGGGCTATTATGGTGGAAAAGGCTAAACAGAAGCCATTAGAGCTGCCTCTACCTAGAAAAATAGTAAATCGAAAACAATATCACATCCCTGGAGGGACTGCTGAGATTAATGCCACCATCAAGGACTTGAAAGACGCAGGGGTGGTGATTCCCACATCCCTGTTCAACTCTCCTATTTGGCCTGTGCAGAAGATGGATCTTGCAGAATGACAGTGGATTCTCGTAAGCCTAACTAAGAGGTGACTCCAGTTGCAGCTGCTGTACCAAATGTGGTTTCATTGCTTTAGCAAATTAACACATCTCCTGGTACCTGGTATACAGCCATTGACTTGGCAAGTGCCTTTTTCTCCATTCCTGTCCATAAGGCCCACCAGAAGCAATTTGCCTTCAGCTGGCAAGACCAACAATATACCTTCACTGTCCTACCTCAGGGACATATCAACTCTCTAGCTTTGTGTCATAATCTTATTCGAAGAGACCTTGATCGCTTTTTGCTTCCACAAGGTATCACACTGGTCCATTACATTGATGACATTATCCAAGAAGTAACAAACACAATGGACTTATTGGTGAGACATTTTCATGCCAGAGGATGGGAAATAAATCCAACTAAAATTTAGGGAACTTCTACCTCAGTAAAATTTTTAGGGGTTCAGTGGTGTGCGGCCTGTTGAGATACTCCTTCTAAGATGAAGGATAAGTTGCTACATTTGGCCCCTCCTACAACCAAGAAAGAGGCACAATGCCTAGTGGGCCTATTTGGATTTTGGAGGCAACATATTCTTCGTTTGAGTGTGTTACTCCAGCCCATTTATTGAGTGACCCATTTATTGAGTGGGGTCCAGAAAAGGAGATGGCTCTGTAACAAGTCCAGGCTGCTTTGCAAGCTGCTCTGCCACTTGGGCCACAAAACCCAGCTGATCCAATCGTGCTTGAGGTGTCAGTGGCAGATAGGGATGCCGTTTGGAGCCTTTGGCAGGCCCCCATAGGTGAATCACAGTGGAGGCCTCCAGGATTTTGGAGCAAGGCCCTGCCATCTTCTGCAGATAACGACTCTCCTTTTGAAAGACAGCTCTTGGCCCGTTACTGGGCTTTGGTAGAAACTGAATGTTTGACTATGGGTCAAGTCACCATGCGACCTGAACTGCCCATCATGAATTGGGCACTTTCTGACCATCTAGCCATAAAGTGGGTCATGCACAGCAGCATTCCATCATCAAATGGAAGTGGTATACACACGATTGGGCTCCAGCAGGTCTTGAAGGCACAAGTTACATGAGGAAGTGGTTCAAATGCCCATGGTCTCCACACCTGCCACCGTACCTTCTGTTCCCCAGCCTGCACCGATGACCTCATGGGGAGTTCCCTATGATCAGATGAAAGGAAGAGAAAACTAGGGCCTGGTTCACAGATGGTTCTGCAAGACATGCAGGCACCACCGAAAGTGGACAGCTGTAGCACTACAGATCCTTTCTAGGACATCCCTGAAGGACAGCAGTGAAGGGAAACCTTCCCAGTGGGCAGAACTTTGAGCAGTGCACCTGGTTGTGCATTTTGCATGGAAAGAGAAATGGCCAGATGTCCGATTATACACTGATTCATAGGCTGTAGCCAATGGTTTGGCTGGATGTTCGGGGACTTGAAAGAAGCATGATTGGAAAATTGGTGACAAAGAAATTTGGGGAAGAGTTATACGGATGGTCCTCTCTGAGTGGTCAAAAACTGTGAAGATATTTGTATCTTCATGTGAGTGCTCAGCAATGGGTGACCTCAGCAGAGGAGCATTTTAATAATCAAGTAGATAGGGTGACCCGTTCTGTGGACACCACTCAGACTCTTTCCCCAGCCACCTCTGTCATCACACAATGGGCCCATAAATGAAATGGCCATGGTGGCAGGGATGGAGGTTACGCATCAGCTCAGCAACATGGACTTCCACTCACCAAGGCTGACCTGGCTACGGCCACTGTTGAGTGCCCAGTTTGCCAGCAGCAGTGACCAACACTGAGCCCTCGATATAGCACCATTCCTTAGGGCGATCAGCCAGCTACCTGGTGGCTGGTTGATTATATTGGACCTCTTCTATCATTGAAAGGGCAGAGGTTTGTCTTCACTGCAATACACACTCTGGATATGGGTTTGCCTATCCTGCACACAATGCTTCTGCCAAGACTACCATCCATGGACTCACGGAATGCCTTATCCACCATCATGGTATTCCACACAGCATTGCCTCTGACCAAGGCACTCTCTTTGCGGCTAAAGAAGTGCGGCAGTGGGTTCATACTCATGGAATTCACTGGTCTTACCATGTTCCCTATCATCCTGAAGCAGCTGGATTGACAGAATGGTGTAATAGCCTTTTGAAGTCACAATTACAATGCCAGCTAGGTGACAATAATTTGCAGGGCTGGGGCAAAGTTCTCTAGAAGGCCATGTATGCTCTGAATCAGCGTTCAATACATGGTACTGTTTCTCCCATAGCCAGGATTCACAGGTCCAGGAATTAAAGGGTGGAAGTGGAAGTGGCACCACTCACCATCACCCCTAGTGATCCACTAGCAAAATTTTTGCTTCCTGTTCCTGCAACATTATCTTCTGCTGGTCTAGAGGTCTTAGTTCCAGAGGGAGGAACGCTGCCACCAGGAGACACAACAATTCCATTAAACTGGAAGTTAAGATTGCTACCCGGACACTTTGGGCCCCTCCTACCTTTAAGTCAATAGGCTAAGAAGGGAGTTACAGTGTTGGCCGGGGTGACTGACCCGGACTATCAAAATGAGAACAGTCTACTCTCCATAATGGAGGTAACGAAGAGTATGCATGGAATACAGGAGATCCATTAGGGCGTCTCTTAGTATTACCATGCCCTGTGATTAAGGTCAATGGGAAACGACAACAGCCCAATCCAGGCAGGACTACAAATGGTCCAGACCCCTCAGGAATAAAGGTTTGGGTCACTCCACTAGGGAAAAAACCACGACCTGCTGAGGTGTTTGCTGAAGGCAAAGGGAATACAGAATAAGTAGTAGAAGAAGGCAGCCATCAATACCAGCTACGACCACGTGACCAGCTGCAGAAATGAAAACTGTAATTGTCATGAGTATTTCCTCCTTTTGTTAAAAACATGTTTGTGCATATATACATGTTTTATTTCCTTTTCCTTTATCATATAAGATTTATTGACTTCATATCAGCATTTAAGTATTGTTAACTTTATGTAATGGTATTTGGGTTGGGGATTGGTGAGTTTCCAGTTGTATGAAGGATAGGTGTATTATGTTAGGTGTAATTATGACCTTATTATTGTCTTTATTTGAAGATTATGTGTGATCTCAGGAGATGTGTATGGGTTCAAGTTGACAAGGGATGGACTTGTGATGGTTAATACTGTCAACTTGATTGAATTGAAGGATACAAAGTATTGATCCTGGGTGTGGTTGTGAGGGTGTTGCCAAAGGAAATTAACATTTGAGTCAGTGGGCTGGGAAAGGCAGACCCATTCTTAATCTGGTGGGCACAGTCTAATCAGCTACCAGTGAATATAAAGCAGGCAAAAAAAAAGGTGAAAAGGTGAGGCTGACCTATCCTCCCAGCCTACATCTTTCTCCCATGCTGGATGCTTCGTGCCCTGAAACATCAGACGCCAAGTTCTTCAGTTTTGAGACTCTGACTGGCTCTCCTTGCTCCTCAGACTTGCAGACAGCCTGTCGTGGGACCTTGTGATCATGTAAGTTAATACTTAATAAACTCCAGATATATATAGGAGATATATATCCTATTAGTTCTATCCCTCTAGGGAATCCTAATACAGACTAACACTCACTTTCTTGGGCTCTTCTTGGTCAAGTCTCCTTTCTGGGCAGGGTCCTCTTACTTCCTCACAAACCCTGTGTTCCCTGGATGAGCTCTCTCACTCAAAGGTGTTTCAACAGTATAGGCTGATGATCCCCAAGTGGTACTTCACTCCAGATCTGCCTTCAGAGCTCCAGGCCTGGACACCTCAACAGCCTCCTGGCCACCTGCACCAGAATGTCCCTCATATCCTTCAAATTGACATTTCAAAATCAGCTCATCACCACCCCTTGCCAAATCTGCTGCTCTGAGCTCTGGTTCAGGACCAGCCATCCAGCTGGCCACACCAGAAACCTGAGAGTCACTCTTACCTACTCCCTGCCTCTCACACCCTGTGCTCTGCTCCATATTGCCCACGTCTATCCATTCCTGTTGTCGCTCTGACTTTGGGCCACCATCATTTCCTAGCTTGCATGTTCCCAACTGCCAGTCGCACTGCCTCCAACTGGCCCCTACTGCATCCTCTGGGACCACCCAACACACTGTCTCCACTCCTGTCCATCCAACTCACTGTCAAATCCACTGTCCACACAGTTCAGGTCCTGTGAGGCTTTCTGTGGTCAAAACTCTCTCCATCAGAACACTGAGATGCCCCTTTGCTAGATACCCAAACCACACTCTGTATATGCCTCCAGAACAGCACTTTTCCTTTTTTCCTTTTTTTTTTAAAGACAGAGTCTCCCTCTGTCCCCCATGCAGGAGTTTGGTGGCACGATCTTGGCTCACTGCAACTTCTGCCTCCCAGGTTCAAAAGAGTCTCATTCCTCAGCCTCCTTAGTAGCTGGGATTACTGGTGCCCACCATCACATCTGGTTAATTTTTTTTTTTAGTAGAGACAGGGTTTCACCATGTTGGCTAGGCTGGTCTTGAACTCCTTACCTCCAGTAATCTGCCCACCTTGGCCTCCCAAAATGCTGGGATTACAGGTGTGAGCCACCACACCTGGCCAAGCATAGCACTTTTCACGCTGAACTGCAAGAGTCTCTTACCTTGTCTGTCTTGCCAACCAATGATACAAACTGAGGGCTGAGGCTGTACCTTTATGGATTTTTAGCCTCAACTCCTAGCATATAATTCCTGACAAGACAGTAAATTGTCAGTAAGTCTGCTGAAAGAATGGACACATGAAAACATACATAGAGACAATAATTCTTGATCCGGATAATATTCTTCAATCCTATGCATAGCTCTTGTGAAATTAAAAAAATTGCTCTATTAAAAATTCCTACCTAAGTGTATTAGTGCCAAGTATCACCGAACTATTGTCACATTCTTCCCTTAGCTGGCTTCCAGAAATACATTCTGGTCTCACTAACAGAGTAGGGGCATAGCCAAGGTCAGACTTTTAATTTGGAGCTTTCTCACTGAGAATACAGACTAAAGACTGAATGAATCCATCTACTATCCAGCTGTAGGAAGCTAAAAACCAAAACAGGATTTGTTTCCTGAAGCTGATTCCCAAGGCTGCTGGTACCCCACTCCTGGCCAGAAGGCTTGGCTCCCTCCGAGCAGGCCTGACTAGCAGGCTCATTCCCCATGCTTCTGAAAGCATGACAGGAGGCAGCTTTGCTGCTGACCACAGCTCTATTCCACTAGCTATATACTTTCGGCAGTTACAAGCAACAATTACTCTGACAACAAACCAAGAGAACAGCATCTGAAGCCAGGGAGGCAGACATGCAGTAAGAGGCTAACTGACAACGTCTGGTCTCAAGGTAACAAACCACATACACAAATCCAACCTGGTACCTGGTCTTTCAGTATTCTGCTGTTTACGCGTTATGCAAATCAGTTCTCGGCCCTAAAATGGACAAGTTGAGTATTCTTAATCCAAACATGACACTCAAGGGATTTTGGATTTTCAGATTAGAAATACTCAACCTGTATTCATTTCAGAGGGCTACTTGGAAACTCAACAGAGCATTTCAGACTACGAATCTATTATCCACAATGATATATGCCTAAATTAAACACATAAAAATATGTCATAGGAGTTTACTATGTCCACTTTCAATGTCCTATGTCACTTATCTTGACAACAATCTGTATGGTATTTTCATCCCCACTTTACAGATAAGGCCAATGAAGCACTAAGGGTTTAAATAATAAACCCAGGTTCACAGAACTAAATAGATGGTAAAGCCAGAACTCAGTATCAATTCTGACACCAAGCTTATACTTTTGAACTTTAAACTCTGTCTTTGTAAAAGCTTTATTAAGGCTGGGCATGGTGGCTCATTCCTGTAATCCCAGCATTTTGGGAGGCCAAAGCGGGCAGATCACCTGAGGTCAGGAGTTCGAGACCGGCCTGGCCAATATGGTGAAACCTCATCTCTACTAAAAATACAAAAAAAAAGTTAGCCAGGCATGGTGGCACACGCCTGAAATCCCAGCTACTAGGGAGGCTGAGGCAGGAGAATTGCTTGAACCCAGGAGGTGGAGATTGCAGTTAGCTGAGATCACGCCATTGCATTCCAGCCTGAACGATGAGGCAAGACTCTGTCTCAAAAAAAAAAAAACAAAACACTTTATTAAGATATAATTGAGGTCAGACACAGTGGCTAACGTCTGTAATCCCAACACTTTGGGAGGCCGAGGGCGGGAGGATCTCTTGAGCCCAGGAGTTCGAGATCAGCCTGGGTAACATAGTGAGACCTTGTTTTTACAAAAAATGAACAAAATTACCTGGGCATGTTGTGTGTACCTGTAGTCCCAGCTACTTGGGAGGCTAAGGCAGGAAGACTGCTTCAGCCCAGGAGGTTGAGGCTGGAGTGAGCTGAGATCACACCAATGCATTCCAGTCTGGGCAACAGAGCAAGACCTTGTCTCCAAAAAAAGAAACGAAAAAAAAAGGTATAATTGGCTGGGCATGGCGATTTACACTTTGCCTGTAATCCCAGTACTTTGGAAGGGTGAGGTGGTGGGGGAGTGGGGATTGCTTGAGGCCAGGAGTTTGAGACTAGCCTGGGCAACACAGTGAAACCTGTCCCTACCAAAAAAAAACTTAGGAACAGTAACACGTGCCTGTAGTCTCAGCTACTCAGTAGGCTGAGGTGGGAGGATCCCTTGAGCCCAGGAGCTGAAGGTTGCAGTGAGCTATGATCACGTTACTGCACTCCAGCCTGGGTAACAGAGGAAAACATTCTCTTTAAAAAAAAAAAAAAAAGTGGCCGGGCGCGGTGGCTCACGCCTGTAATCCCAGCACTTTGGGAGGCCAAGGTGGGCGGATCACAAGGTCAGGAGATCGAAACCATCCTGGCTTCGATGAAACCCCGTCTCTACTAAAAAATACAAAAAATTAGCTGGGCGTGATGGCGGGCGCCTATAGTCCCAGCTACTTGGGAGGCTGAGGCAGGAGAATGGTGTGAACCTGGGAGGCGGAGCTTGCAGTGAGCCGAGATCGCGCCACTGCACTCCAGCCTGGGTGACAGAGCAAGACTCCGTCTAAAAAAAAAAAAAAAAAGATATAATTTACCAACCATGTAATTCACCAAAGTATTTAATATAATGTTTAACAATATAAAGTGTTGAAATGGTATTCAGTATATTCATAGTTGTACAATCATCACCACAATCAATTTTAGATCATTTTCATCATCCCAAAAGGAATATTCTAAGGCAAAGCACCTCATACCAAAGCTGACCTGTTATTCCCCACTCAATCCCTCTGTTTACATTGTACCTCTAACCCTAGGCAACCACAAATCTTCAACTTTTTTCCTATTACAAAGTAATACCTACAAATGTTCTTTCAGTTGTAACAAGTCTCCAGGGCAGGGGAACAGGCAATGACCTTGGACAATTCATTACCCCCAACAGCTAAGCAATACTTATTCACTTGGCCATTCTAAATCCTTTTCTTCACATTTAGACCCTGCTTTTTTCCTGACCTCAGGTTTTTTTTTTTTTTTTTGAAGGAAGAGAGTATCTGCTCATTAAGATGCAAACTAAATTCCTCACTCTGTTTTCACAGCTCATCATTTCTTGAAGTGCAGCGAAAGCATTACTCATTTATGATTCTTAGCAAGGATCACTCTCACCAGGCATTCACTAGGCCTTTAAACAATCCCAATACCTCATTAAACTGTCCCTAATAAAGAAAGAAATAAATAAAACTTACATTAGAAAATAAATGTTAGGACCCAAATACCAGTATAAGCCTCAGATCCCACAGACCTGATCTCACCAAACAGTTAACTGGCTTGGTTCTCTTATTATCGGTGAACCACACCCAAAGACGGTTGGCAAGCTTGATGGGATAAGGACCTGCCTCAGGAAGCAAAAGGTCACACAGAAAAGAAATGGCTAGAGCCAGAGCCCTCCCAAATCCAAGCTAACGCTCCTTCAACAGAACCAGAAGCAGGCAGGATCTTGGCTGTGCCTTGAAAGCTAGTTAGGATTTGGATCAGTGGAAGGGGCAAGAAGGGTAGAGGGCTCTTAAATGGGAAGATGACAACATGAAGGCCGCGTTCAGCAGAAGGCTGGCTGTGGTGTGTGGGCATCTGGGGGTGGTGCAGACGGGGAGCAGTGGGAAGTGGAGAGGCCAGTCAAGCTCTTGTGGTAGGTGGTTGCATGCACCAGGAGATGCTAGACAGAAGGTGGCCATGGAAACACAGATGGATCACCACAGAGGGCCCCACAAAGGGCACAGTGGGGGTTGTGATTGGTTGGGCATATGAGTGATTAGGGAAAGAAAGGTGCTGTTGGCAGAAGCTGGGAAGGCTCACTTGAAAGGAGAGAGAAGCCAAGCTGAATTGCAGGTATCAGGCTTTGGACTTAACATACTGCCCAAACCCCAAGTCCTCCTAGAAGCCCTTGAGACATATGAAGATACTGTTACAGGACAGAAAGGAAATCCATGAAACGACTCACTGAAAAAGAAAACTGTGCAGGAAGGGAGGCCCTCCAGGTAGACTGTAAAGGTACCCATGGTGGGTATGGCAGTCCTATAAGAGGGACAGCATGCCTGGCTCCAGACACACACTTAGAGTGCCAGAGAAGAACAATGCTGAGGCCAGGCGCAGTGGCTCACGCCTGTAATCCCAGCACTTTGGGAGGCAGAGGCGGGCGGATCATGAGGTCAGGAGATCGAGATCATCCTGGCTAACACAGTGAAACCCCGTCTCTACTAAAAATACAAAAAAAAAATTAGCTGGGCGTGGTGGCAGGCGTCTGTAGTCCCAGCTACTCTGGAGGCTGAGGCAGGAGAATGGCATGAACCCGGGAGGCGGAGCTTGCAGTGAGCCGAGATCGCGCCACTGCACTCCAGCCTAGGCGACAGAGCGTGACTCCATCTCAAAAAAAAAAAAAAAAAAAAGAACAATGCTGGAAGGAAATGAGGTCAAGTCTTGCCACAATCAGGACCTGCACTGGTGGCCCAAAGAACACACACATGAATACGCACTCACACACACACATACACACACACACACACATACCTGCAGCTTCTGGGGTGGTGAGGAATAATAGCAACTAAATAACATTTAATAAATGTTCACTACATGCTAGGTACTGTGTAAACAGCTTTCCACAGATTGCATCACTTAAGACTAACAGCAACCTTACAGGCTACTTTTATTTTATTCCCATTTCACAGATCAGAAAACTGAGGCTCAGAGAAGTTAAACACCCAGCCCAAATTCACCATTAGCAAGTAGGAAGCCCTGTGTGACACCAAAGCCATGTTCTTAACTACCACATTATACTGAAAGTAAAGATTGTTGTGTTGGGATATGTACAAGTGCCAGAAAAAAGGTGTCAGGTGGCAGTTATGGGGCTGTCACTGCTTTATGATTTAAGCTAACGGATGTGACTGACAGCAGCTGCAGAGACACATGGCATTGCCATCTGTGCCTCCCCTTCTACCACTGCCTCCAAAACTGCTCTATAAACATTAAGTTAGGGGAAGAGCTGGGAGAAGTTAAAAGGCTTGGAGCAGGAAGAAGGCAAGAGGAACCAGGGACAGATGAGAGGTGCCCACAGGCTCACTAAGGGCCAGACTGATCTATGGTACAGCAGCACGTCACAGAAAGAAGGAATCCTCATAGAATCTTGGAGATACTCCTGCAGGTCCTAGCAGCGACCCTTGGATTCTATTCCTCAAGACTTCTCTCTCACCATCACACACGTGTGCACACACCTTACATAAGAGATGGGGAAAGATGTCACCCAGTCCTAACACAGCTATGAGCCTTTCACACCCCTCTTGCCTGCTTGCTACATTATCCCCCTCCTCCCCACACCAAATCTCGCTTTAATGTCGACCTTTCCAAGTCCTACACAGCTTTTGCATAAGACCAGATGCTGCCTTGGGTTCTGCAGTGGGTCTTGCTCTGTGCCCCCAGAGCACTTGGGCATGCCTCCCTCATAAGTAGGCAGCTCCGACCTCTGTGCAGAGAACTCTGGTGACCAGCCATCTCCCCAAGAGAATGTGAAGCTCCTGAGTGCACAGACTGTTTCTTTGCATTCCTAATTTTAATAGTGCTTAGCAAATGGTAGATACATAAAAATGTTGCTTAAATAACAAATCTTCCAGTTCAAGTTATTAATAATAACAGCATCTAGCAGTTGTTGAGTATCTGCCATGTGTCAAGTCCTTAGCTGGGTTTATATGGTTTATTTCTTCTCATCCTCTAAATCAGCCTGCAGGGAAGACACCTATTCACGTTACAGGTAAGAAAAGGAAGTCTCGGATAGGTGAATTACATGTCTAAGGTCA
Organism: Gorilla gorilla gorilla; assembly: GCF_029281585.2. Taxonomy (NCBI): domain Eukaryota; kingdom Metazoa; phylum Chordata; class Mammalia; order Primates; family Hominidae; genus Gorilla; species Gorilla gorilla. Next base: position 77,909,948 of record NC_073243.2, read on the forward strand.
CCACCAAGTGGCTGAGCCTGGATCAGAACTTTCCAAAATCAAAGTCTCTTCCACAATGCTATGTGCCGGCACCTTGTTTCCATCCCCAAACTCCTACTGTGGTTGGTTTATTCCTCAGTTGCTCCTCTGTAACAGGACCAGACACAGAGACAGCCACACCCTCACCACACTGAGGGCCTCTCTCATGCACCCCAGAGCTCCCATACCCCCTCTCTGTCTGCCACCCAGATTACATCTGCCATACTTACTGCGCTCCTCAGGTACTACTTATAGGTACACCAGGTTCTTCCTGTCACCCTTTTAGCATAGATCACCTTTATTCAGCAGGTAGCAGAAAGTGATCATTAAAACAAAAAGAGAAAAAACAGCCACTTCTCTTCTCCAGAACGTAAAGCTGCATAAAGAGATTCGTAGGGGCCAGGCACAGTGGCTCACACCTCTAATCCCAGCACTCTGGGAGGCCGAGACGGGTAAATCACCTGAGGTCAGAAGTTCAAGATTAGCTTGGCCAACATGGTGAAACCCCATCTCTACTAAAAATACAAAAATTAGCCGGGTGTGGCGGCATGCGCCTGTAGTCTCAACTACTCAGGAGGCTGAGGCAGGAGAATCGCTTGAGCCTGGGAGGTGGAGGATGCAGTGAGCCGAGATCTCGCCACTGCACTGCAGCTGGGTAACAGAGCAAGACTCCATCTCAAAAAAAAAGAAAGAAAGAAAAAGATTTATAGGGCAAGTTAACTTGAAGCTAAACTAGGCAAGCTGGGGTGGGGCTGGGGGCTGCAGACAGATGACAGGTAGGTAGGTAGGTAAAGAGTGAAAAAAGAGGGGCCAAGAGAATACATTTGGGCATCAAAGGAGAAGGCACAAAGTATAAACACTGAGGCCAGCCCAGGAGTCCCTCAGAGATAAAACAGGGGTACTTGCTGATGCCAAACAACTCATCCCTGGGATCTGAGCCCCAGATTCCCTTCTTTAACTAACAAGATACCCAATACCACAGACTGACTGACCCCCTAGGGAAAGTGCTATTCCCAGTGGTTTGCATAGACAGGAGGCAAATATTCACGGGGAGACCAAGAGTGAAAGAGAATCATTACTTCTTCCAAGGACAGGGACACATTGGGAAGTTGATCTCAAGGGATTCGATTTTATGTTTGGAGGAACACAGATTTTTTTATTTGAAAAACAGGACTCATTCACTTCAAGTATTCTCAAGTACTTCAATACTCTTAGCAAAGGCTGGGCGCAGTGGCTCATGCCTGTAATCCCAGCACTTTGGGGGGCCGAGGTGGGTAGATCACCTGAGGGTAGGAGTTCGAGACCAGTCTGGCCAACATGGCGAAACCCTGTCTCTACTAAAAACACAAAAATTAGCCGGGCATGGTGGCACACCCCTGTAACCCTAGCTACTCAGGAGGCTGAGATACCACAAGAATCGCTTGAAACTGGGAGGCAGAGATTGTGCCACAGCACTCCAGCCTGGGTGACAGAGAGTACTCCATCTCAAAAAATAATAATAAAAATAAAAATAAACAAAAAATAAAAAACAACAAAAAAACTTAGCAAAAGCAAAAAAAACAAAAACAAAAACAAAAAACAAAAAACATTGTCTGAAACAGGAGCTGGCAATCTGTCACAAGAGGAAGGTCATCTTCAACATATTTCATCACTGTGGCCAGGGCTTCCCTTGCCCCCAGTTATACATAAGCCCTATCTTACGGCTGAAATCCCTCCCTTCCCAAAACAACTGAGGTTTTGCATGCCACCTCTGAAAGCCTGTGCACCAGCCAGGCCTATAGGAAATGAAGGACAGGGTACGAGAGGGAAAAGTGATGGCTATTATTTTAGGAAAAGCATTTAAATATGAAATCAAAACAGCATGGTTTTACAACTGCCTTTGAAATAGAGTATTAGTTTCAGAGACAATTTGATTTTATTTATGCTAGTTATGATTTTACTTGATTTGATTTACTCATATCTTAAATGAACCACTAAAGAGATGTGATAAATGGACAAAATTTAACCTTTGAAGAGAGACCATTAGAAATTAGGAAAGAGGGGCTGGGTACGGTGGCTCACGCCTGTAATCCCAGCACTTTGGGAAGCCGACGTGGGTAGATCACAAGGTCAGGAGTTTGAGATCAGCCTGACCAACATGGTGAAACCCCGTCTCCACTAAAAATACAAAAATTAGTCGGGCATGGTGGCATGAGCCTGTAATCCCAGCTACTTGGGAGGCTGAGGCAGGAGAATCGCTTGAACCCGGCAGGCGGAGGTTGCAGTGAGCCAAGATCACGCCAATGCACTCCAGCCCAGGCGACAGAGCAAGACTCCGTATTAAAAAAAAAAAAAATTAGGGAAGAGGGAAGAAAAATAAGTCCACACAATGAAACTAGCAAAATGTCAAAGGCCAAATGTTAATAATGAAAAAAGTCAATAACTAAGTGTTCTCATTACATTGGAATTTTAAATATAACCAAATCATTCGCAAATGTATAAAGGAACAAGGAAAAGAAACTTTTAGAGATAGCAAAAAATTTTCTAAGAAAGAGTTACCACACAGGGAACTTTCCTGGCATGACAACATGGCAACAATCGCAACAAAATACTCCCCTTTTATTAATACCTTAGCTGGGAAAGATTTATGCACTCTTAAGATTAATGATTAAGCACTTTCTGAAACCATCCAAGTGGCTCTGACGAAACTTCTGAATAACAGCAATAATGGCCCACATCTCTTAAAGGTTAACTACATCTAAGTATCCTGTGCTAAGGGCTTTACATGCATAATGGCATTTGATATTAATAAATGTTCATACATGTCTATTATATAACATGGACATATCATTATTCCCATTTTCGAGGTGGAAATATAACTGAAGCTTAAAGGAACTGGCATTACAGCTAGTATGAAGACCTACCGACAAGCTCTTGCTTTCCTTAGAGTTGTGATACAGGAGGTAAGCAAAGGGGAATAAAGGAAGGGTGAGGCCCTGAGGCCTTTCCATCTCTCCCAGCACTATACTCCCTCCCAGAATCCCTCTCTATTTCTACCTCCCCTATTCCTCCTCCCAAAGCCAACAGGAGATTAGAGATTAAAAGAATTATTTCAGTTCAATCCTGCCTCCCAATCTCAAGAGGTTTATTTCAAATGATTCATTTTGAAAGCTTAGAAGACATTTTTACATAGCACTCATCCATCATAAACTTGATTCAGTGAGAATAAACTCATGGTGCTAGGCTGAGAAAACTTTGGCTTATCAATGTTGCTGAATTTGTAGTTGATCAAAACTCCATCTACCAGGGATGTCTACCACTGCTTTTTTATAAACCTCATGTAGGCTCCCACAGGTGGCTACCGTGGGCATCATCCTAACAAAGCGAAGATCTCAGCTTGAGCCCTTTTCAGAACCTGCATGTTCTCTTGTCAATGGCTACAAACTCACTGCCCTCTTTGTCATCTCAAAAAAAAAAAAAAAAAAAACACAACACGTCAGAAGTCACAAGCACAACTTGATGAGAAACTGAGAGTGGGTATTTACTGGAAAAACTTAACCTATATAATCTACCAATATGGATCAAGCATAATATCTTCACACATGACAACCACATGTAGGCTATAAATTTTTACACAATTACAAATGCAACCATAGGCCGGGCGCAGTAGCTCACGCCTGTAATCCCAGCACTTTGGGAGCCGAGGCGGGCAGATCACAAGGTCAGGAGATCAAGACCATCCCGACTAACACAGTGAAACCCAGTCTCTACTAAAAATGCAAAAATCAGCCAGGCGTGGTGGCACGTGCCTGTAGTCCCAGCTACTCGGGAGGCTGAGGCAGGAGAATCGCTTGAACCCAGGAGGTAGAGGTTGCAGTGAGCCAAGATCGCGCCATTACACCTCAGCCTGGGAGACAGAGTGAGACTCCGCCTCCAAAAAAAAAAAGAAAAGAAAAGAAATGCAGCCATATGAGATACACACTCACAAACAAAACACAGACATACTTATAAATGGAATCATTGCTTTGGTTAAGGTACCATCATTGGCACTTTTATTTTTCTAACTTCCAAACTCTGCAACTTTACTATATTGTCTTTATCATAATAAGGTATACATTTTTTTTGTAGCAATAGGAAGTTTTTTAGCCCTTATGATACTGGAATTTTCTCCAAAGCACACCATCACATAGGGTGGTTTAATGTGGAAGAACACCCAACATCCTGTTTAAGATGTTTAGAGAAAGATCCAGAACTTTAAACTTCTAAGTGTGGGGTCCCCACAGCCTAAAATTCTGATGGTAGCCCTGATTTTAACGTTCGAGCTAGAAGTAGGGTGCAGAAGTATCTGCTCTTAGACAGTGGCTGTCCATGCGGCAGCTGTTTGATCAGGCTGCAGGAAGTGCTGCTTGACAGAGCCTCATGATGCTTTCTGAGGCTCCATCTGCAGAAGTTGTGTGGTGTTGGATAAGACTCAGGGAGATGCTGCAGGAAGCACAGGCAGGAGAGAAAAAGCGGAAGCTTTGGACAGGTCATCGGGCTAAAGCCACAGCTAAGAAAGTGACCATCTCTGGAGAGACCTTTAATGTCTTCTGATGGCCTACCAATGACCTCCACGCTCAAAGAGAAAATTCTGCAATTAAGAAATTAGCTGGGTGAGTTCTGGGAGATTTTAAAAAATTAGTTGAGAATGGAGAAAAGGCTATGAATTCTTTCTTTTTTTTTTTTGAGACGGGGTCTTGCTCTGTCGCCCAGGCTGGAATGCAGTGGCGCGATCTCGGCTCACTGCAACCTCTGCCTCCTGGGTTCAAGAGATTCTCCTGCCTCAGTCTCCTGAGTAGCTGGAATTACCGGCGTTCGCTACCACGCCCGGCTAATTTTTGTATTTTTAGTAGAGATGGGGTTTCACCATATTGGCCAGGCTGGTCTCAAACTCCTGACCTTGTGATCCACCCACCTCGGCCTCCCAAAGTGATGAGACTACGTGTGAGCCACCGCTCCTGGCCAGGTTATGAATTCTTAAAAAAAGAAGGCAAAGGATCTAGACTTTGTTTTTAAAGTTATTTTTACCGCTAGGACTAAGGCAGGAGGTCTGTTTAAGACAAGCCAATCTCTTCTTGTTATCATCTATCCGCCAAAGACATCAAAGTTAGTGGTCCAATAAAAATCATCCCAATAATTTCATCTTTTCTGTAAACTGATGTATCCCCACTCAATACCTAGAACAATATTCTGGGATACCGCGGCCGGGTGCGGTGGCTCACGCCTGTAATCCCAGCACTTTGGGAGGCCAAGGCAGGTGGATCACTTGAGGTTGGGAGTTCGAGACCAGACTGACCAACATGGAGAAATCCTGTCTCTACTAAAAATACAAAATTAGCAGAGTGTGGTGGCGCATGCCTCTAATCCCAGCTACTCGGGAGGCTGAGGCAGGAGAATCGCTTGAACCCGGTAGGCGGAGGCTGTGGTGAGCCGAGATTGCGCCATTGCACTCCAGCCTGGGCAACAAGAGTGAAACTCCGTCTCAAAAAAAAAAAAAAAATCTGGGATACCGCAAGTGCTGAGTAAATATGTGCTGAACTAATTAATTCTATCTTTCGAAAACACCAGCTCTAGAGATGAAAACAACCAAGAGATCCCTGTATCTGCTCAGCAGTTACCTGGTTGACAATCTAGCAAAAGCCAAAAAAGAAACTGCTACTAGAGAACACTACTAAGGAAGTACTCTAGTGTACAAAGGCTAATCATGATATAAGCATGTTTCACTAGTAATATTCCTTATATTCATAAATGTAAGAATAAGAGAATGGGCCCCGAGATCAGACTGCTCTAGTTTAAACCCTGGCACAAACTCCATGACCCTAAACAAGGTACTCAACTTCTGAGTCTCAGTTTCCATATCTAAAAACAAAAAAGATGGGCAATAATAGTATTCCCTTCATGAAACTTGTTGAAAGGGGAAAATGAGATATGCGTAGTTCCTGGAACACAGAAGTGCCTAATAAATACTAGTAATTATTCATTTTCATTTTGTATATACCCACAGTCATATCTCTGGGAAGACTACAGGACCATATATTCACTTCTCCTGACCAAAAGAAATGGCCTTAAATAAGAACTAGGCAATAGAATGCATTTTTTCCTGAGGGATAAATGAAAAAACAAAAAAATAGCTATTAACACCATATATATATTTTTTTACTCTTCTCAATCTTTTTTACTCTTCTCAATCTTCATCTCTCTTGACTTTTCTTCCCACATCTAAATAAAACCTTTCCTGAGCTCATGTGACCCTGGTTTAACACTGGCACTGCTGGCTAGTAGGAGAGAGTTTTTATCTCTGTTCTGCAATAACACTGTGTCCGTGGGCAAGATATTAAACTTTACAGGGCCTCAGTTTCCACATCTGTATGATGGAGGATGAGTATAATGGAGGCAGAGTATATTATCTTTAAATTCTCTTCCAAAGCCAAAAATCCACAAATAAGTGCCCGTTAACTATTATTAGTTCATTCAGGTCAAACACTGACCTAAACTCTTAGAAAGTGTATTTTAGCCCTTGTAACCACAAAATGGGTACAAGTACAGCCACCCTCTGAAAGCTAAATTTTTCCTGGCCAGTTTCAAAGGTCTAATTTTAAATGACATTGTTGCATAGCAACTGACATGGAAAGATGTTTACAATATACATTTTTGGTGAAAAAGGCAGATTACAAAATATGATCAGCAATATTAATCCCAATTTGGTTAATATATATATATATATATATATATACCTACACATATATCTGCTTGAAGTGTACAGAATACACTCTGAGTTGCTTATGTTTATAATCGTTCTTTAAAAAATGTTTTCGCTTATCTGTACCTTATTTTTCTACAAAGAATGCTTATGGCTTCTGAAATAATTCAAACAGGTGTTTTATTTAACAAGAAAGATGGATTTGGTACCCAAACTATAACCATATCCCTCCCTAGAGCAGAGCTCAGCACCCAGCAGGTCCCCCCACAGAGGCACCGACATCCTTTGCACCCTGTGTCTGGGGCTGGGCTGGGGTGGGGGTGCTGCGATGTTTTTAGGTACCAGCCATCAGGTACCATCAAGATGGCCCCAGATCCCTCCCTCCTATTCATCTCAACTTTCAGAGCCATCAGCTGCCCACTTAACTAGCTTTACCAACATGAAATCCCCTGAGCAGAGTTTTCAAAACATAATCAAAGGTCTTAAATTATGGTCCTATATACAACATTATGGTTTTAACTGTCACATTCACTGATTTAGAATAATCAAGGATAGAAGAATCCATTTTACTCTGGCAGCAATCCAATTTTAAAAGTCAGAGTTAACTACTCGTCCTCATTTTATGCTGTCTGATGCCAGTCCTTTCTGATCATGAGGAAAAAAAAATAAGCTCACCATGTTTAAAAGCATAATCTTAAAATACTTTATCCAGTTAAGCACTCTTGTTTCCAATACAAAGTGCTGACTCTTGACAGATTCTCTGGCATACTGAAGGCCACCACTGCTGAACCTATCTGATCAGCCAAGAACAAGCTTATCACCAGGTACAGGTATCATTACATCATAAGGTATAAAGGTTGTTCTGGCAGCTCAGTCATCTACCAACAAACAGGTGTCTAAGAAACTGAGATTGCCCAGCTACCAAAACCCATACAAAGAAATAAGCAACAGTTGGCTGGGTGGGGTGGCTCACGCCTGTAATCCCAGCACTTTGTTGGCCAAGGTGGGCGGGTCACAAGGTCAGGAGTTCGAGACCAGCCTGGCCAATATGGTGAAACCCCATCTCTACTAAAAATACAAACATTAGCTGGGTGTGTTGGTGCACGCCTGTAGTCCCAGCTACTCAGGAGGCTGAGGCAGGAGAATCACCTGAACCTGGGAGGCAGAGGTTGCAGTGAGCCAAGTTCATGCCACTGCACTCTAGCCTGGATGACAGAACGAGGCTCCATCTCAAAAAAAAAAAGAAAGAAGCAACAGCATGACATACACCAAGGCAGTTCAGAGAAAGGCAACATGAGGGAAAGCAGTGTAGAAATAGGAGAGAACAGTTCAGAAGAGTGTCCTGAGGAACTCCTCCCACTGGGTAAGCCAAGAGAAGGTTACCAGACCCAGGGCTCTCAGAAGCACATAAGCCATGCCTCGATGTTGCTCACCTGCATTTCCCGTAATATGATTACCTGGCAAAACCTATATACTTAAAAATACATTGCCTTCTCACCCCTTCCTACCCTTATCTTCTTTTTTTTTTTTTGAGATGGAGTCTCACTCTGTCGCCAGGCTGAAATGCAGTGGCGCGATCTTGGCTCACTGCAACCTCTGCCTCCTGGGTTCAAGGGATTCTCCTGCCTGAGCCTCCCGAGTAACTGGGACTAACTACAGGCACGCGCCACCACGCCCAGGTAATTTTTGTATTTTTAGTAGAGACGGGGTTTCACCATGTTGGCCAGGATAGTCTGGATCTCTTGGCCTCATGATCCACCCACCTTGGCCTCCCAAAGTGCTGGGATTACAGGCGTGAGCCACCACGCCCGGCCTTATCCTTATCTTTTAAAAAACCATCCACAATTTAGGACAGAGCCTTATCCTCTGTTACAAAACATGTTTAGAGTCAGACTACAACAACGAGGCATAGTGTCTGCACAGCATTATTTTAATGCAAGAAAACAAAGCTGCCAACTATAAGGATCTGAAAAATGTGACCACTTCAGGCTTATTTTGAGACTGAACCACTCCCCTTCCCTAATTATCCCTCAAAGGAAATACATCAGGCACTGTGGGCAAAGAGGGAAACATGTCTAATTACAACATGTGCACTTGGTGGACGAAGAATTTGAACATTCTTGAACTCTGGCCACATTTCAGAAGACTTTCCACTTGTAATTTAATTTCACTGAAGAGAAAAGTTTAAAGATCAGTTGCACTTCAACCAGGGCTCTATCAAAAAAAGACATAAAGAATACCCGACAAGCATAGGCAACCAAAGCAAAAATGGACAAATGGGATCACATCAAGTTAAAAAGCTTCCTCACAGCAAAGGAAACTATCAACAAAATGAAGAGATAACCCACTGAATGGGAGAAAATATTTACAAACCATCTATCTGACAGGGGATAACAAGAATATGTAAGAAGCTCAAACAACTCAATAGGAAAAAATCTAATAATCCACCTAAAAATGGAGACAAGATCTGAAAGACATTTCTCAAAAGAAGATATACAAATGGCAAAAAAAGGTACATGAAAACGTGCTTAACATCATTGATCACCAGAGAAATACAAATCAAAACTACAATGAGTGCTCGCTTCAGCATCACATATACTAAAATTGGAAGGACACAGAGAAGATTAGCATGACCCCTGCGCAAGGATGACATGCAAATTCGTGAAGGGTTTCATATTTTTAACAAACCCTTAAATGTCAAAAAAAAAAAGTATGAGATATCATCTCATCCCAGTTAAAATGGCTTATATCCAAAAAAGATAAGCAATAACGAATGCTGGTAAGGATGTGGACAGAAGGGAACCTTCATACGCTGTTGGTGGGAACGTAAATCAATACAACCACTGTGGAGAACAGTACGGAGGTTCCTCAAAAACTAAAAATAGAGCCACCATATGATCCGGCAAGCCCACTGCTAGGTATATACCCAAAAGAAAGGAAATCAGGGCCAGGCACGGTGGCTTGCGCCTACAATCCCAGCACTTTGGGAGGCTGAGGCAGGAGGATTGCTTGAGCCCAGGAGTTTGAGAGCAGCCTGGGCAAGACAACAAGACATCACCTCTACTAAAAATTAGCCTCTACTAAAAATTAAAATTAGCCAGGTGCTCTGGCATGCACCTGTAGTCCCAGCTACTTGGGAAAATGGCTTGAGTACAGGAGGTGGAGGCTACAGTGAGCTGTGATCATGCCACTGTACTTCAACCTAAGCGACAAAGCAAGATCCTGTCTCTAAAAAAGGAAGAAAGAAAGGAAATCAGTACATGGAAGAGAAATCTGCACTCCCATGTTTATTACAACACTATTCACCATAGCCAAGATTTGGAAGCAACCAAAGTGTCCATCATCAACAACTGAATAGATAAAGAAAATGTGGTACATACACACGAGTACTATTCAGCCATAAAAAAGAATAAGATCCTGTCATTTGCAACAATGAACGGAACTGGAGGTCATTATGTTAAGTGAACTACGCCAGTTGTAGAAAGACAAACTTTGCACGTCCTCACTTATTTGTGGGAGCTAAAAATTAAAACATTTGAACTCATGGAGACAGAATGATGGTTACCAAAAGCTGGGAAGGGTAGCAGGGGAAAGGCAAGTGGGGATGTTTAATGGGTACAAAAACACAGTTAGAATAAGATCTAGTAAGTGATAGCACAACAGGGTGACTACAGTCAACAATAATTTATTGTATATTTTATAATAACTTAAAGAGTATAATTGGATAGTGTGTAACACAAAGGAAGGATAAATGCTTGCAGTGATGGATACCCCATTCATGCATTGTATGCCTGTATCCAAAGATTTCTTTCTTTTTTTTTTTTTTTTGAGATGGAGTCTCGCTCCGTCGCCCAAGCTGTAGTGCAGTGGCGCGATCTCGGCTCACTGCAGCCTCCGCCTCCTGAGTTCAAGCGATTCTCCTGCCTCAGCCTCCCAAGTAGCTGGGATTACAGGTGCGCACCACCATGCCTGGCTAATTTTAGGGTTTCATCATGTTGGCCAGGCTGGTCTCCAACTTCTGACCTCAGGTGATCCACCCACCTCAGCCCACCCAAAGTGCTGGGATTACAGATGTCAGCCACCATGCCCAGCCCAAATACTTCATGTATCCCATTAAATATATACACCTACTATACCCACAAAAATTTTTTAAATTTTTAAATGTTTTAAAAAGACACAAAGAGAAATTGACCATATTGCTTAAATGTGATACCACAAGGGAAGCCTGCTGAAACTTTAAGATGACCCTGACTCCACATCAAGTGCTAACAGAGAAAATGGTTTGTATTTTACAACTAGGACTAAAAATAAGACCCATTTTAAGAACACTCTCCCCTGGAGAGAACACACATATCTTGAATTTAAAGATACATATGCAAATGCCTCAGGCCCCAGGTAGTCTTTACAGAAGCAGTCCCTGATCAGATCTCTCATCCACAGCCCACGTGCTTCTGCATTACAGAGGTGGGAAGACATCTGCAACAAATTTGGCGGTGCTTCTGCACTTCTGCTGGAGAGAGGGGCAGAAAAAAACCTTCACAGATCCAAAACGAGAAGGCTTCTCATTAGGCATTTGGATTCAGAACTATTGCTCAAGAAGCCCTGAGCAAGGCCTACAAGTTCTGATCTCTCTAACCTCCTCTCCTATGACTGTCCCCCTTGTCCATGGGCCTCTGCCATGCTGGCTTCCTTGACGCTCCGCCAACCCTTCAGACACACTCCCACCTCACGACCTTCCCGGGGGCTGTTCCCTCTACCTGGACGACTCTTCTCTTAGACCTCTCGTATCTTCAAGTCTCGGCTCAAATGCCACCTTTGCGAGGAGGAAAAAGATTTCTTTTCTTTCCCATGATATTTATCACCTCCTACTACACCGTATAATTTACTTAAATATCTATAATTCACCCCGTTTCTCCTTTCCCCCTCAAATAAGCTCCAGGAATGAAGAGATCTCTGTCCTGTTCACTGATGTCTATCACAAGCACTTAGTGCCTGACACACAGTAGGAGCTCGAGAAGTATTTTCTGAATGAATGAACAAATTTCTTGACCTGAAGATTCAGAAGAGTAAGAAGTTGGTGGAAAGGATGATGGCGAGGGGATGAGGAGAAAGAAGCGACAGCGGAGAATTCCCAAGGGAGAGACAAGCAGAGACTGGCTGAGGCCAGGCCGATCCCCTTTTCTCCCCGTAGCGCTGACGGGAGGCGGACGTAGGTGCAGGGCATCCCGCCAGCCGCACCCGAGGCACTCAGACGCAGGCAGCGGAAGCCGGCGGGCTTCTGGGCTCACTGAGAAAGTCCAGAGGCAGGACGGACCCACGCGGGCTCCGAGCAGGCCCCGTTGGGGGCTCCGACCCCCGGCCCTACCCCTCCCAGCAGTGCCCACAACCCCAGGTCCTCTCCAGAATCCCCAGGGGCGTTCCGGGCCGCAATCCCTTCTCGGCTCGGGCCCTGCGCTCAGGCACCTGCCTGCCTGCGCCAGGGTCCCCATTCCGGCCCGCGCGGAGGCCCCAGCGCGCTCCTGCGGCCTCAGCCCGCCTGGCTGCCCCGTCGCCCGGCACAAGGGCAGGAAGCGCTCCGCGGCGCTCCCCGCTGCAAGGAAGGGGCTCCCGGCGCCCCTCGCCCCGGCCGCCCCTGCCCGACGCCCCGCCTGCGCGGCGCCCCCTCACCTCAGGGCGTACGTACGACACGAAGGAGGGCTTGGGGGCCTTGGTGCCGCCGCCACCGCCGACTACTCCTTTCCCCAGCATACCGCCGCCCTGGGAAGCAGCGACGCGCGGACGCAGAGGCGGCGGCTCGGGCTCCAGCTGGGGCAGCAGCGGCGGCCACCAGCACTAGCGGCTGGGGCTCCGCCCATCCCCAGGGCCGCGACCGCCGCGATGCCGCCCGCATCCGGCTCCGCCGCTGACACCGCTCGCCCCGCCCAGGCCCGTGGGCCCCGCCCACCCCGCGCGCGGGCCCAGAGAGCCGGGAGACCGCAACTGGAGGCCACGCCCCCCCATCACGTCAGGAGAGTTTGACCCGCCGAGATTCACCACTTTCCTGCGGCAGAGCCCGCCCTCATCCTTTCTCTGATTGGCCCGAGGCGCTGCCGGCCGAAACCAGCTCCCAACCCATTCTTTAGTGCACTTGGAGAGATGTTTCCTCCAACCAATCCAGAGAGCGTTCTCTCCGGACTTTCCAACGATTGGATGGCAAGGATAAAACCGTCGTCCAATGATCCTGCAGTCATCAAGTTGTCGTTAGCAGTGGTTCACGGCAGTCGTTTTCTTCCCTTTGCTTGTGTCTTTGGAATAAAACGTCCAAAAATGGGATGTATGGAATCTTGCTATAGGAGTTCCCAACTTACAGCGATGACGTTCAAGGTTTTTTATTTTATTATTATTTACTTTTGAGACGGAGTTTTGCTCTTGTCGCCCAGGCTGGAGTGCAATGGCGCGATCTCTGCTCATTGCAACCTCCGTCTCCCAGGTTCAAGCGATTCTCTTGCCTCAGCCTCCTGAGTAGCTGGGATTACAGGCGCCCGCCACTACATCGAGCTGTGTGTGTGTGTGTGTGTGTGTGTGTGTCGTTCTGTCGCCCAGGCACTACATCCAGCTGTGTGTGTGTGTGTGTGTGTGTGTGTGTGTGTGTGTGTGTCGTTCTGTCGCCCAGGCACTACATCCAGCTGTATGTGTGTGTGTGTGTGTGTGTGTGTGTGTGTGTGTGTCGTTCTGTCGCCCAGGCTTCAGTGCAATGGCGTAGTATAGGCTCACTGCAACCTCTGCCTCCCAGGTTCCCTGCCTTCAGCCTCCCGAGTAGCTGGGATTATAGGCGCCTGCCATCACACCCGGCTAATTTTTGTGTTTTTAGTAGAGACGGGGTTTCACCATGTTGGTCAAGCTAGTCTAAAATCCCTAACCTCCCGCCTCAGCCTCCCAGAGTGTTGGGATTAGAGGCATGAGCCACCGCGCCATGCCGCTAATTTTTGTATTTTTAATGGAGACGGGGGTTTCACCATGTTGGCCAGGCTGGTCTCAAACTCCTGACTTCAGATGATCCACCCGCTTCGGCCTCCCGAAGTGCTGGGATTACAGGCGTGAGCCACCGCGCCCGACCTCAAGGTTTATTATTTTAAATGTAAACAAAAATGAGACAAACGATGACTCACGCCTCTAATCCCAGCACTTTGGGAGGCCGAGGCGGGTGGATTTCTTGAGGCCAGGAGTTCGAGACCAGCCTGGCCAACATGGAGAAACCCTATCTCTACTAAAAATACAAAAATTAGCCTGGTGTGGTGGCGGGCGCCTGTAATCCCAGCTACTCGGGAGGCTGAGGCACGAGAATCGCTTGAACCAAGGTTGCAGTGAGCCAGGATCGGGCCACTGCACTCCAGCCACCCAGGCAGAGCACGACTCTGTCTCAAACAGAAAAAAAAAGTGTCAAATCAAGTGTTAACAAGGCTGTAAGGAATAAGTTTGAGTGTTTGATAATAAAAGACTTTGTCTTCATTTTTCCAAACCTTTTCCCTTCTTTGTGTTTCCAACAGGAAGAATATCAAGAGCCCTTAAGAGACTTCTATTTACTCTCCGAAGTTATTGATAAAACCCTCATTTTTTAGTCAAGATTGCAAAGAAAATTCATTTCAGTTCTACATTTGGTGCCAAGCGTTATTAGTTGCAGATAAATAAGATAGAATCCAGCTCTTAAGAAATTCAATCTAGTGGAAAAAAACTGATAAATATTTGCAGTTAATTTTTTAGGCGTCAGGCACTGTGCTAAGTACTCTCATTGGTGACCTTGATTTTTACGCTCTTAATCTCCATGTGCTCCCCCTTCCCAAATACACTCCAAGTAAATATAAAATCTTAGTGAAAACAAATGTGCTTGCTTTTGCAAACAGTTTCAACAGAAGTCCTGCAGCTCCGTTTCCAGCTAGTTTGCCACCTGTAAGCCAATATTTGGTATAGCTGTGCTGCAGCCGCCTCTGAGTTTCCTTATCCCTGTTTCCAGGTGACAAAACAGAGATGCAAGTAATTTGCCCAGGTCTCACAACTAGTCACTGAGAGAGCTGGGATTTCAACCCAGGTTTGTCTCATTCGAAATCCCAAGTTCTTAACATTATAATTATACAAATTAGAAAGGAGCACAATGAAAGTGTGGTCAATTCTATTTGGGGAGTCCAAGTTGAGGCCATCCTTACAAGGTTGAGAAGAATTCTGCACAAAAATAGAGTTATAACTAAGCATTAATCAGGCTGCAGTTCGGCCTGCTTCTTTGTATTGATAACTTCAGGTAACACTAGGTACTGACCATTTGCATCCCTGTTGTTTCAATAGGTAGGATTTCTGGCTCTGGAATCATAAGGGTTTTATTTAAGAATTGCTTAGGCAGATCCTACGTTCCAGCAGAACAGCCGACATCAACCAGTTTAAAGACCGCCCCCGCCCCAACACACACACACACACACACACACACACACACACACACACACACACACAAAGGAACCGAATCAGTGTGAGAATACAATTTCTTCATCTCTCTGTCTCATGACTTTACCCTGCACTTTTCAACCAATTGATGATCTCCACACTTTGGTCCACTTCAAATACTCTTAAATATTTAAGGTCCACCCTTAAATACCCTAGCCCCAGGCAGGGTGCAGTAGCTCACACCTGTAATCCCAGCACTTTCAAAGGCCAAAGTAGGAGGCTCACTTGAGTTCAGGAGTTCAAGACCAGCCCAGACAACATAGTGAGGCCCTGTCTCTACGAAACATTAAAAAATTAGTCAGGCATGGTGGTGCAAGCCTGTAGTACAAGGTACTCAGGAGGTTGAGGTGGAAAGATTTCTTAAGCCCAGGAGTTTGAGGTTACAGTGAACTGATACGTCACTGCACTCCAGCCTAGGTGACAAAGCAAAATCCTGTCTCAAAAACCATCCCCCCCCAAAAAAAACCCTAGCCCCAAACTCCTTGACTCCTCAGGGAGATGAATTTGAGGTTTCTTCCTGTCTCCTCATCCAGCAGCCCTACAATTAAACCTCTTTCACTGCTGTAACCTGGTGCCTTGGTGTATTGACTTGTTCAGTGCATTGGGCAACAAACCTATTATGGTTACAAAGTAAGGCTTCATAAAAAAAGATGTTCCTCATGGGAGTGTTAAAGAATACTTTTCTTTGTCAAGACTAATATCATATTTTGCAGCAGTCTTCACTTTTCGAAGCAGAATGGCAGGGCAGATTTTTAGACACTGAGAAAATGTTTCCTTTCTTACTTTTCAAAGTATTTTGAATTTCCATGACCTTTCACCATAGTTGTTAGTAAATGTGACTATGTCCAAGGCTGGCTTCTTTGGACATGAAACTAGTGCAGTCACACAGAATCTCATACTTAAGAAGGCTTGGAGGCCGGGTGCAGTGGGATTACACCTGTAATCTCAGCACTTTGGGAGGTCAAAGCAGGCAGATCACTTGAGTCCAAGAGTTTGAAGCCAGACTGGGCAACATAGGGAGACTCGGTCTCTACAAAATATACAAAGAATTAGCCTGGCATGGTGGTGTGCACCTGTAGTCCCAATCTCAGCTACTTGGATGGCTGAGGTGGGAGGATCAGTTGAGCCCTGGAGGCAGCAGTGACCCATGATTATGCCACTCACTCCAGCCTGGGTGACAGAGCAAGACCCTGTCTCAAAAAAAAAAAAAAAAAAAAAAAAAAAAGAACAGGGGGTGAGGGGCTTAGGGTTTAATCCTTTGTAGTTTCGGTTGCCCAGGCTGGAGTGCAGTGGCCTGATTTCAGCTCACTGCAACCTCTGCTACCTGGGTTCAAGTGATTCTCCCGCCTCAGCCTCCTGAGTAGCTGGGATTACAGGTGCCTGCCACTGTGCCTGGCTAATTTTTGTATTTTTAGTAGAGACGGGATTGCACCATCTCTGCCAGGCTGGTCTTGAACTTCTGACCTCGTGATCCACCCACCTCAGCCTCCCAAAGTGCTGGGATTTCAGGTGTGAGCCACTGCGCCTGGCCGGCCTTGAGCTTCTTAGTAATTTTATCTTTGAGTTTGTGTTTTAAGTGAAGGCTAATGGTTGATGAGCAATGGGGCACACACAAGGGGTCTTGGCGCCTCAGCTCATGCACAGCCTCACCTCCCAGCCCCTCCTCTATCCTCCTGGGTGCCTGCTACCCCATTGCGCTGTGGTTCTGCCTAGCCAACTCCACACTGCTGCCCACTTCTACCCAGGGCAGCAACCAGGTCTCATTGCCCAGAGGTGTGGGCGGGTGGAATTTCCTGTGCTGCCGTCACCATCCATCCTCCCGGTGGGTGCCTGGGCACTGTCTCACAGAGGATCAGGGTGAGGCACAGCTCCCTGACCCTCTCTGGTGTCTCCGGGTTAAGACGGCAGCTATCTCTGCCCTAGGTTGGCAGTGCCTCAGTGACTGGCAGGGGCTTCCGCCCACCGCCATCAAGGTACCAAATATGGCCTGGGTGGCAGAGGCAGCCATCCCTTAGGGGTCATCCATCCACTATGAGAAGGGGAGTTGACTTCCCCACCCCCTGGCCAGAGCCCCACATTCTCATTTTGTGCTTGGCCCTGCAAATGATGCAGCCAGCCCAGCCTATTCCCTGTCTTATCTCTGTGTCTTTGGGCAAAGTACTTCCCTCTCTCTGTGCCTCTATTTCCTCACCTCAAAATGAGGGTGACAACAACAATAATAACTACTTCACGGTGGTTAGGGGACTGTATTAGGTTCTCTAGAGGGACAGAACTAATGTGATTGATATATATATATATATACGTGTATATATACAATACACGAGTATTAACTCATGTGAGTTAATACTTAATAATTATATATAAAGGGCATGTATTAAGTATTAATTCACACTATCACAAGGTCCCACAATAGGCTGTCTTGCAGGCTGAGGAGCAAGGAGAGCCAGTCGGAGCTCCAAAACTGAAGAACTTGGAGTCTGGTGTTTGAGGGCAGGAGGCATCCCGCACGGGAGAAGGATGTATGCTGGGAGGTTAGGCCAGTCTCTCTTTTCACATTTTTCTGCCGGCTTATATGCTAGCTGCGCTGGCAGCTAACTAGATTTCGCCCATCCAGATTAAGGGTGGGTCTGCCTTTCCCAGCCCACTGACTCAAATGTTATCTCCTTTGGTAACACCCCCAAGACACACCCAGGATCAATACTTTGTATTCTTCAATCCAGTCAAGTTGACACTCAGTGTTAACCATCACAGGGACTGTTCGGAAGATTAAACAAGTTGATTCAGGTGATGTCTGGTACACAGCAAGAACTAAATAGGTGATAGCTATCCTCTGTATGATCTCACCAAGTAGAATGTAACTTACTCAGTTTCAGGGATTATAGAAGGAAAAGCAAAGTGACTCCTCCCTGCTAATTAACTATGGGACTTGGTTAAAGAAAGAAGTTTGATTGTTTGTTTGTCTTTAACTTCTGGCCCAAACCTTGGACTAGATTTCTAATTTCATAGTTTTGTTCGTTTGTTTGGTTTTTTTTTTTTTTGAGACGGAGTCTCACTCTGTCGCCCAGGCTGGAGTGCAGTGGCACAGTCTCTGCTCACTGCAAGCTCCGCCTCCCAGCTTCACGCCATTCTCCTGCCTCAGCCTCCCGAGTAGCTGGGACTACAGGTGCCCACCACCATGACCGGCTAATTTTTGCTATTTTTAGTAGAGACGGTTTCACCGTGTTAGCCAGGATGATCTCAACCTCCTGACCTCATGATCCACCTGCCTCGGCCTCCCAAAGTGCTGGAATTACAGGCATGAGCCACTATGCCCAGCCTGTTTTTGTTTTTGAGACAAGGTCTTACTCTATTGCCCCAGCTAGAGTGCAGTGGTACGATCATGGCTCACTGCAGCATCAGCCTCCTGGGCTCAGGTAAAGATCCTCCCGTCTCAGTCTCTCAAGTAGCTGGGACTATAGGCATATGCCACCACGCCCAGCTAATTTTTTGTTTTGTTTTGTTTTTTATAGAGATGAGGTCTCACTATGTTGCCCAGGCTGGTCTCAGACTCCTGGACTCAAGTGATCCTCTTGCCTCTGTCTTGCAAAGTGCTGGGATTACAGGTGTAAGCCACCATGCCCAGCCCTAGATTTCAAATTTCTGGTTCACAACACCAAATTTCCCATCTTTCAAATCATCCTGTGTTATATAATTACTTTATCCTGACTTTCAACATCTATTTGTGGTCAGGTTAGTTTGCAATGTGATGATTCTGATAACTTGACACTATTATGAGATCCTCGGGCGTGTTGCTTTTCTGGCCAGAAGCCTCTGTGGCTGGTAGCACCTTTGCCTGAGTTTGGTTCAGGCCCCCTGGGCCCACTCATCCTGGCAGGCTGTTCAAGGCCTGCATTACCAGCCTCGATCCCCTGCCTTCAAAAAGATTGGAGAGGAGTGGCTAGGGGTGTGTGAGTGAGTGAGCACGGGATCCAGCCACTGTGCACAGTCAGGCATGCTGGCTGCTGCAGTGGGGCAGGTGGCTCCAGGTGCCAGCTCACTGTGAGGCTGCAGCTGAACCAGGTGCACTGCAAGCAGCTTCCATAGCTAGCACCAGGGAATGCGGCAGTGCCTGAAAGCTTGGAGGCTCCAGGAACCACTGGCCCCAAAGCAGGAGTCACAGCCCTGGCTCGGGTAACTCCCAGGTCTAGGCTCCCTGCAGGGCCACAGCTCTTCTCTCCTTCTCTCTTCTCTCCTCCTTGTGGCCCACAATATGGTAAGGGGCATGGTTCAGCCCTGTTTGTGTTACAGCTATTTTAGCGCCACCATTTGGCAGGTCCCAGGTTCTTGTCCTGCATCCGGGAAGAATGAGGTATGCAGACAAGTGGAGGGTGAGCAAGACGAAGAGAAGCTTTATTGAGCAATAAAATAGCTCAGAGGAGATCCACAGTGGGCAGCTCCTCTCCATAGTCAGGGCGTCCCGATGAGTGTTTAGCTCTCAGCAGACAGGGCAGCTCTTCTCTGCTGTGCAGGTCGTCCTGATGAGTGTCCAGCTGTCAGCAGAGAGAATAGCTTCTCTCTGCAGCTGGTCACCCTGTCATTTTCCATCATTTCTCCATCCTCTGCTGGAGTCTGGCTGAGTCTGGGGGTTTTTATGGGCCTCAAAGGAGAGGAAGTGCATGCTGACTGGTCCATGGTAGGCCATGGGCGGGCCCAGGAAAAAGTACCACAAGTTCCCCCTGTGGTCCAGGGGCCTGGTGGCCTGGCCCCCAGACTTCAGGCCCTCCCTGGTTTGAAGGTGGGACTTCACCAGGGACCACCCCCTTCTGCCCAGGAGCCTGCCTGCCTCCTGCTGCTGTTCATGGCGCCCAGGCTATTCATGCCAAGGGGCACCTGCAGGCCAGTGCCAGGCCTGTTCTCAGCACTCCCTTGGCCTCTTTCCCATGCTTGTCAGTACCCAAAGTCTGGAGGGGGCCGAGGTGGCAGAGGGCTGGTGTGTCAGTGCTGCTTCAAGAGTGTGCACACCCAACGGGGCTGTGACAGCACCCATGCTCAGCCTCAACTCCACCCCATGATCAGAGGGTGTGCCAACAACAGGAAGAGGCCAGGAAGCAGGAGCAGACACCTGCACGGGAAAAGGGGGCCTTCTTGGGCCCGCCAAAAGTGCAGAGATGCCTGGGTCCGCAGCCGCAACCTGGGCGGCTGCAGCCACTCCTGGGAGGGTGGGGCTCCTGCCTGCTTCTGGCTCCTGCTAGCTCCCTAAAGTGCAGCACCACCCCAGGCCCAGCTCTGCCTTAGGGCCCCTCTCTGCCCGCCCCTCTGTACCTGACCATGCTGCTCCCCAGCCAGTGGGCAGCAGGCTGTGGCACAGGTGGGTGCTCCTAGGGGTGGGCTCTGGGAACCGTCTGCCTCCTCCCCACACCGTCGCCGCAGTGGTGGCAGGTGAGAGTGGCAACACGGGGCCAGGAGCCAGAGCAGTGGAGGCTCCGAGCCTGGGAGTGGGTTCTGCCTGGCTGTTTGAGGGTGGGGGAGTGCAGTCGGCTGCCTCAGGGACACAGGGGTCCTGCCACTCTCACAGCCACTCCTGCCGCCACTGCCTGTAATGCCCCCAGTCCCAGCCGGTGTGATGGCAGTGGCTGCTCCAGATGGCCCGCTGCTGCCATCAACACTACTACTGGATCCATATACTTCCAGAAAACTATAGCTAACAAGTGAGGAAAGTTTTTAAAGACTGAAAGGCCAGCTGCTTTGCTATGGTCTGAATGTGTCCTTCCCAAAATTGATTTGTTGGAATTTAATTGCCAATATGATAGCATTAAGAGGTGGGCCTGGCCCAGCACAGTGGCTCACACCTGTAATCCCAGCACTTTGGGAGGCCGAGGCAGGCGGATCACCTGAGGTCAGGAGTTTGAGACCAGCCTGGCCAACCCAAAAATACAAAAATTAGCTGGGCGTGGTGGCAGGCGCCTGTAATCCCAGCTACTAGGGAGGCTGAGGCAGGAGAATCGCTTGAACCCGGGAGGCAGAGGTTGCAGTGTGCTGAGATAGCACCACTGCACTCCAGCCTGGGCGACAAGAGTGAAACTCTGTCTCAATAAAAAAAAAAAAAAAAAAAAAAGAGCTGGGCCTTTAGGAGGTGATTAAATCATGATGGCAGAGCCCTCAGGGATGGGATTCATGCCATTATAGAAGAGGACCCAGAGGGTTGCCTTGCCTTCAGTCATGTGAGGACACAGCAAGAAGGCACCAGCTTGAAGTGTTACCAAAATGCCAGGGGTTTGGTCTAGGTTCTGTTGCTTGGAGCACAGAAAGTCAATCACTAAGACAGTGAGTATTGCCAGGGAAGAAGGCTTTTTCAGGTGCTGCAGCCGAGGAGATGGGAGATCAGTCCCAAATCCATGTCCCCGACCAACTAAAATTAGGGGCTTATATAGTGGGGAAGAAAATGTGGCCACGTGTGGGAAAACAGGAATTAGGGAGGGGTAAGAAAGAGAAGTTGGTTAAGAGGAAGCAAGTGGTCAGTTAGGCAATCATGACAGGTGAGGAGTTTGGCATCTCATTGTCCAGAGATGGTGATCTGGTAAGTTTCAGTTCCTTGTTACTCTCTGGGAGGACTGATGGTTGGTTTCCTGAGAAAGGAACTCAGATAAGACAAATATAACTTTCTCAAGTTTTGAGACTGGGAGGATGTGGCCATGCTGTGGCTCAGGCCTGTAATCCCAGCACTTGGGGAGGCTGAGGCAGGCAGATCCCTTGAGCCCAGGAGTTTGAGACCAGCCCGAACAACGTGGCACAACCCCTTCTCTAGAAAAATACAAAAAATAGCCAGGCATGGTGGCACACACCTGTAGTCCTGGCTACTCTGGAGGCTGAGGTGGGAGGATCACTTGAGCCTGAGAGATCAAGGCTGCAGTGAGCCATGATCGTGCCACTGCACTTCAGCACTTCAGCACTTCAGCCTTCAGCCTGGGCAACAGAGAGATACCATGTCTCAAAAAAAAAAAAAAAAAAAAACAGACTGAGAAGATCAATTTCTATGTTTATTCAAAGAAACCGTAAACATCAGTTTTATAGGACATTTGGGCCAGTTTCAGAAGCAGAGCAGCCCTTACCAGACACCAAATCTGCTGGCGCCTTGATCTTGGAGTTTCAGCTTCCAGAACAATGGGAAATACATTTCTTTTTGTTTTTTTTTTTTTTTTTGAGACGGAGTCTCTCTCTCTCTCGCCAGGCTGGAGTGCAGTGGCACCATCTCAGCTCACTGCAACCTCCACCTCCAGGGTTCAAGCGATTCTCCTGCCTCAGCCTTCGGAGTAGCTGGGATTACAGGCGCGTGCCACCACGCCCGGCTAATTTTTGTATTTTTAGTAGAGACAGGGTTTCACCATGTTGGCCAGGATGGTCTCAAACTCCTGACCTCAAGTGATCCACCCGCCTCAGCCTCCCAAAGTGTTGGGATTACAGGCGTGAGCCACTGCGCCCGGCCAATAAATTTCTAATATATCTAATATTTATAAATTCCCAGTCGAAGGCATTTTGGTAGAGCAGTAGGAATGAACTAAGGCATGCTGGTGAGGGCTCCACTCCAGGCCTGTGCCCATGGACGTAGGTGAGGAGAGGCATTTCTGTTTTTGTGCCCAAATGTTGCATTTCCCAAGACCACCCTGGCCACCACGCCCCCATCCTGTGCCTATAAAAACCCCAAGACCCTAGTGAGCATGCACATAAGTGGATGAACATCGGCCGGGCGTGGCGGTCTCGGAGGCCCAGGCGGGCAGATCACAAGGTCAGGAGATCCGACCAGTCTGGCCAATGCGGTGAAATCCCGACTTTACTAAAAATACAAAAAAAATTTAGCCGGGCATGGTGGCCGGCGCCTGTAGTCCCAGCTGTTCGGGAGGCTGAGGCAGGAGAATAGCTTGAACCCGGGAGGCGGAGGTTGCAGTGAGCCGAGATCACGCCACTGCACTCCAGCCTGGGCCACTGAGCGAGACTCTTGTCTCAAAAAAAGAAAAAAAAAAAAAAAAAAAAAAGGTGCTGGATATGAGAGGAACACACCAGCGGAAGAAGACATAGGCGGCTGGACGCTGAGAGGAACGCATTGGCGCAAGAGCACGCCGACAGACACCGGCAAGCCAGCAAGCCATCAACCAACAGAATGAGGCGGAGTTTGGCAGAGGCGGTCAGAGGAGAGGCCAGGCCACTGAGTGGCCTGACTCCAGGGAAAACCACCTTTCCACTCCATCCCCTTCTGGGTCCCCCATCTTCTGAGAGCTATTTCCACTCAATAAAACCTTGCGCTCATTCTCCAAGCCTACGTGTGATCTGATTCTTCTGGTACACCAAGGCAAGAAACCCCAGGATACAGAAAGCCCTCTGTCTTCGCGGTAAGGCAGGGGGTCTAATTGAGCTGACTAGACAAGCCACTTATGGACGGCTAAACTAAAGGAGCACCCTGTAACACATGCCCACTAGGGCTTCAGGAGCTGTAAGCATTCAGCCCTAGGCACTGTCGTGGGGTCGGAGCCCCACAGCCTGCCCATCTGCATGCTCCCCCTAGGGGTTTGAGCCGTGGGGCACCAAAGAGACGAGCCACACCCCCATCGCACGCCCTTCGAGGGAGACAAGGGAACTTTCCCATTTCACTTCCAGAATCAATTTTGATGCAGTGATGAAAACCCACGCTTTTCTTTCTTTTTTCTTTTTCTTTTTCTCCTTCTTCTTTTTTATTTGAGAGGGAGTCTTGCTCTGTCGCCCAGGCTGGAGTGTGGCAGCGCGATCTCAATCTCCGCTAACTACTACCTCTGCTTCCCGGGTTTAAGCCATTCCCCTGCCTCAGCCTCCTGAGTAGCCGAGATTACTGGCAGGCGCCACCACGCCCCCCTAATTTTTGTATTTTTAGTAGAGACGAGGTTTCACTACATTGTCCAAGCTGGTCTTGAACTCCTGACGTCAAGTGTTCTACCTGCTTCAGCCTTCCAAGGTGCTGGAATTACAGGCATGAACCACCGCGCCTGGCTCCCACACTTTCTTTACAGAGCAGAAAGGGGGCCAGGCACGGTGGCTCACGCCTGTAATCCCAGCACTTTGGGAGGCCGACGCAGGCGGATCACGACGTCAGGAGATCGAGACCATCCTGGCTAACACGATGAAACCCTGTCTCTACTAAAAATACCAAAAATTAGCCGGGCGTGGTGGCGGGTGCCCGTAGTCCCAGCTACTCGGGAGGCTGAGGCAGGAGAATGGCGTGAACCCGCGTAGCGGAGCTTGCAGTGAGCCGAGATTGTGCCACTGCCCTCCAGCCTGGGCGACAGAGTAAGACTCCGTCTCACAAAAAAAAAAAAAAAAAAAAAAAAAAAAAAGAGAGAAAGAAAAACAGAAATGGAATGAGTACAGAGGACAAACTGAAATCTGCTTCCATCTTGCTTTTTATTTATTTATTTATTTATTTATTTATTTTCCATCTTGCTTTTAAGGTTCTCCAGCTATCAGCATATTTTTACTTGGTCTTTAGGGTGTGAGGTCAAATCTCCTTGGGAGAGTCTCCCAACTGATTGACAAATTCCTGTATGCTGAGGTCAAATAATTTTCCATCTATTCATAAACACGGATGGAAGCCCCTGGACTTTGAAATATTTTACTTTACAGAAAATACTTCATGAACATTTCTTTCTCTTAATGCTTCCCTAAGCTTTCTTGGAGAATTATAAATAGGAACAAATCTTAGCTCACGTAGAAATGTATGCCAGACCAAAGGCAGCCCCATTTCTTCCCACAGACAACTGAAACTGACAGGCAGCAGCACACTCCCAGCTGTGGCGAGGAGCATTTTACTGTGGCAGATGGTTGAAGCGTAGCCAGTTGCATTTCCTCCTCTTGGGAGTCACTTGAAGCAGCCTATTTGTGTGTCTTACTCATATGTATCTAACAGGTGCTTAGCACATAGCAGGAATTTAATAAATATTTTCACCTGAGTGAGTGTAATGGCATTCATTAGATGAAAAGCAGAGAGGCCAGTGACTGACTCAGCACAGAAGCAAGAATTAAAACTCTAGGTGGGTGTGGTGGCTCACACCTGTAATCCCAGCACTTTGGGAGACTGAGGCGGGTGGATCACCTGAGGTCGGGAGTTCAAGACCAGCCTGACCAATATGGAGAAACCCTGTCTCTACTAAAAATACAAAAATTAGCCGGGCGTGATAGCTCATGCCTGTAATCCCAGCTAGTCGGGAGGCTGAGACAGGAGAATCGCTTGGATTTGGGAGGTGGAGGTTGTGGTGAGCCGAGATTGTGCCATTGCACTCCAGCCTGGGCAACAAGAGCGAAACTCCATCTCAAAAAAAAAAAAAAAAAAAAAAAAAAAAAAACAAACAAAAAACAGAAACCAAAACTCTAGCACCCTGGTTAGACCTGCAGTTTTCTTTTCTTTTAATTTTTATAGAGAGAGGGTTTCAGCATGTTGGCCAGGCTAGTCTCAAACTCCTAGGCTCAAGCAATCTGTTGGCCTTGGCTTCCCAAAGTGTTGAGATCACAGACGTGAGCCACTGCACCGGGCCTCCTGCCTGCACTTTTAAGTGGATACAAACTAGGACCTGTTTTTATGTATATATAATTTGTATATATATTCAAGGACTAAAATGCCTCTTGCCAAAATTCACCTTTAGCAAATGGTCTGGTGTCTGCAGACTTCTCTCTTCTTTCACTGGAACTAGAAAATTTCTTAGCCTCTTACTGCAACAAAGGGTCTTTCAGCCCTCCTGTGAAGATGGTGAGGAGCAGACCTGGATGAAAAAGCATTTGGATTGTTCTTAATCTTGTGGTGTCGTAATGTGAGGGCCTGCTGGGAAGACTTTGTGGTGATTTATTGATTTTTGTTTGTTTGCTTTCATTGTTTTGCTATTTCACAAAATACACAACCTAAGCTGGTCGCATGGTGGGAGACTTGAGGAGCCTACTCTTTGTGATCTGTATTCTGCCTTCTTCAAAGCACAAGTTAATGACCTGGTTGGTTTATTCATCAAGTAGGGGTTACCAGTGGTCACTGTGACTCACTTCTTAGCCTCTCCTAATAAGACTGGAAGTTCTCAAGAGCAGGGATGGTCTCCTTTATCACGAGCACCTAACCAACCACTGACACTACAATATTAAGTGAGTCCTCAGTGAGGACTGCAGAAATGAGGACTCTCATCCATTAGGGTGTGAGTGTCAACTGATGGGACAAGAGGAAAGGTAATTTTGCAATGTACATCAAAAATTGTCTCACGGCCTGGTGCGGTGGCTCATGCCTGTAATACC
Organism: Gorilla gorilla gorilla; assembly: GCF_029281585.2. NCBI lineage: Eukaryota > Metazoa > Chordata > Mammalia > Primates > Hominidae > Gorilla > Gorilla gorilla. The sequence goes on from NC_073243.2 coordinate 77,936,424, forward strand.
AGCAATTCAGGAGGCCAAGGTTGAGGGGAACACTTGAGGTCAGGAGTTTGAGACCAGCCTGGACAACATAAAAATTAGCCAGGTATGATGGTGTGTGCCTGTAATCCCAGGTACTTGGAAGGCTGAGGCAGGAGAATTGCTTGAACCCAGGAGGCTGAGGTTGTAGTGAGCTGAGATTGGGCCACGGCACTCCAGCTTGGGGGACAGAGCAAGACTCTGTCTCCAAAATAAATAAATAAATAAACCATCTCAGGGCTTTGACTTCTAAAAGTTTAGCCTACAGATATACATGTGTAAAGGTTGTAAAGTTTCATGGTTGGAGGCAGATATTCTGGACTCAGACTGCCTAGGTTCAAGTCCTGCCTCCGCCAGTTACTAAATATGTGACCCTTAATGATGCATTTATCTTCTTGGACCTCAATTTTCTCACCTATAAAAGTGATGGTTGTGAGGATGATAATGGGAACTACCTCACAGGATTGAATGAGTTAATAAATATAACGTGTTTAGAGTGTTGACATATATTATATGAAAGCCAAGATACAGTGAGTGATTAAAGCAAGGTGCAAAGTAGTATGCGTCTGTAAAAACGGGTGGATTATAGACTACATGTATCTCTTTTTTTCTTTTTCTTCTTTTTCTTTTTTTTTTTTTGAGACAGAGTCTAACTCTGTTGCCCAGGCTGGAGTGCAATGGCACGATCTTGGCTCACTGCAAACTCCACCTCCCGGGTTCAAATGATTCTCCTGTTTCAGCTTCTGAGTAGCTGGAATTACAGGCACATGCCACCATGCCCAGCTAATTTTTGTATTTTTCAGTAGAGACAGGGTTTCACCATGTTGGCCAGGCTGGTCTTGAACTCCTGACCTCAGGTGATCCTCCCCCCTCGGCCTCCCACAGTGGTACCTATCTCTTTATATTTGCATAGAACATCTTTGGATATATACAAAGGGAACTATAACATTCATTGCTTTTAGAAAGGGAAATTGGGGCCGGGCGTGGTGGCTTACACCTGTAATCCCAGCACTTTGGGAGACCGAGGTGGGCAGATCACGAGGTCAGGAGATTGAGACCACCCCAGCTAACACAGTGAAACCCCGTCTCACTACAAATACAAAAAATTAGCCAGGCGTGGTGGCGGGCGCCTGTAGTCCCAGCTACTCGGGAGGCTGAGGCAGGAGAATGGTATGAACCCAGGAGGCGGAGCTTGCAATGAGCCGAGATTGCGCCACTGCACTCCAGTCTGGGTGACAGAGTGAGACTCCATCTCAAAAAAAAAAAAAAAAAAAAGAACGGGAAACTGGGCCAGCCACGGCGGCTCAAGCCTGTAGTCCCAACACTTTGGGAGGCTGAGGTGGGTGGATCGCTTGAGCTCAGAAGTTCAAGACTAGTCTGGGCAACATTGTGAAACCCTATCTCTACAAAAAATACAAAAATTAGCCCGGCGTGGTGGCACTTGCTTGTAGTCCTAGCTACTTGGGAGGCTGGGGCAGGAGGATTGCTTGAGCCCAGGAGGTGGAGGTTGCAATGAGCTTAGATCACACTACTGCACTCCAGCCTGGGTGACGGAGTAGGCCTCTCTCTCAAAATAAACAAACAAACAAACAAAAGGAAACTGGGTGTTTGGAGAAATTATTGGAAAAAAAAATGCCCTTTTTAAACTTTTGGATTTTGAGCCATGAGAATTATTTCCTAGCCCCAACAATAAATAAATTAATTTTTTTTGCTGTCTCAGTGTAGCTTTTTTTAACTGAGGTGAAAGTTGTATAAGATAATATTAGCCATTTTATAGTAGGAATTAAAATAATCTAAATTTTAACATTAAAACATGAGCCTTTACCAAGAACTTTACCATTTTCTGTTTCTGCCTGTCTTGGCGTGGGTCGCCAAGTCATCCCATCCAAATGTCTACTCTCAGTGCTACCAGCTCTTTTAATATCTTCCTTAGAGACTGTTGGAAGTGGTCTAGAGTTAGACTCTTTCTGAATTCTTTTTTTTTTGGAGACAGAGCCTTGCTCTGTTGCCCAGGTTAGAGTGCAGTGGCGTGATCTCGGCTCACTGCAACCTCCGCCTCCCAGGTTTAAGCGATCCTCCCACCTCAGCCTCCCAGGTAGCTGGGATTACAGATGTGTACCACCATACCTGGCTAATTTTTGTATTTTTAGTAGACACAGGGTTTCGCCATGTTGGCCAGGCTGGTCTCGAACTCCTGGCCTCAAGCTATCTACCCGCCACAGCCTCCCAAAGTGCTGGGATTACAGGCATGAGCCACCGCGCCCTGCCCTCTTTCTGAATTCTTTCTTTTTTTTTTTTTTTTTTTTTGAGATGGAGTCTTGTTCTGTCACCCAGGCTGGAGTGCAGTGGCGTGATCTCGGCTCACTGCAACCTCTGCCTCCCTGGTTCAAGCGATTCTCCTGCCTCAGCCTCCCGAGTAGCTGGGATTACAGGCACTTGCCATCATGCCTGACTAATTTTTGTATTTTTGTAGAGATGTGGTTTTACCATTTTGACTAGGCTGATCTTGAACTCCTGACCTCAGGTGATCCACCTGGCTCGGCCTCCCAAAGTGCTGGGATTACAGGCCTGAGCCACCATGCCCGGCCTCTTTCTGAATTCTTAAGCATCTAGAATCTGTTTGCTATCTTAGTCTGTCCACGTGAATATGTCTCGGATTGACTGGTGTAGGTCCGTGTCTTTTCTTCTTGAGAGCTACTGTGAGCTCCTCACAGTCAAAGGCCCCTCCTGCGCTCCCCAATATGCCCTGTTCCCAAAGTGCCGTCCTCAGTGCTTTGAGTAGATCAGCAGATGGACAGAAAAGCCTTCAGGACTTGACTGAACCATGGGAGCTGCGGGGACGAGGACACTGTGCCCTCTACAGGACGATTTCAAAAGTGGTGACAAGAAAGGTATTAGCACAGACTGAGAAATTCTCCCACGTAGCTGCACAGGATAAAGGAAAATGACAAAGGAGGCTGGGCCTGGTCCTTCCCTGCCCTCTGTCACCAGGCCTCCTCTGGGCACACTTACTGGGCCCACAACCACATCAGGCATGGAGTAGAAGCTCGGCTTGAGCTACAGGCCATCTGGGCGCTATAGAACTGTAACTCCCAGGGCTGGGAGAAAACTCATTTTGAAGGTGGGGTCACAGGGCCCAGAGAAGTAAAACAACTCGCCCAGGATCACAGTGCTGGTCAGTGCCACCCTGACACTTACTCCGACCATGTAACTTCTGAACCTTGATTCTAAGCCAAGTGGTCTGATGCAGGCAACTGAATGTGGTTATTTCTGAGCTTTTTCTTTGTCAATCCAGGCCTTATGAGCCAGTCACAGTTCATTTCCAGCTCCTCTCTCTGTTTTCCTCCCTCTCCCCTCTGGGCTGAATTGAAGGCTCTAGGAGTGCGCAGAGCCTCTATCTGGGGTGGGATGGGTGGGGTTGCCCATCTCCCTGACTTGGGTCCCAGGGCTGGGCTTGTCCATTCCTTGGCAGGGAAGGTGCTTGGCTTGGAGGGTGCTAACTCAGGCCTGCCGTCACTCCTTCCTGCTCCCGTGCAGCTCGCTGGCTCGGTGCTTCCTCAGAGATGCAGCTAAGTCCTTTCTCACCCTTTGGCTGGCTTATGCCATGTCCTTGAACCGGTGTGCTCATTTCCTCTGCTGGGCGGCCTCCCAGTTGCACCTTGGCTCTCTCTCCTAATTACTTGCTGTGTCTCACTTGAGGGCCGTGGAAAACTTGGGAGACATAGAGACAAGCTCTGCAGCACCTGGAAAGACCATGGCTCCATTTCAACCGCTCCATACCATGCGTGTGCATGTGTGCACATGTATGCATGTGTGTGTGTGTGTGCATGCAAGTATGTGTGTGCGTGCGTGTGTGGCAGGGTCGAGGGAGTTGGTCAGGAGGTCCATCAGCTACAAAACTTGCAGACAGAGGTGCAGGACTCAGGCCCATTCTTCTCTCATATCCCCCAAATGACAGGCAAACTGTGGGGAGGTGATAAGTGGAATGACACTACCTCCTTCTCCCTGTGCTCTTTCCAGACCTGTCTCTCTCCTGGCTCAGAGCCCTCATGGTGCGTGTATGTGTATGTGTGCGTGGTCATGTTGGGAGGGAAGGAGAGTTGGGGTGTAGGAGAGGGAAGTAGCAGCTAGAAAAACCTGTTGTGCTCCCCATTTAAATTTCTCTTGACTCATTCCGGGATAATAGAGGTCAAGTTCAGGCATCTGACTTAGGGATGATCTCCATCCAGGAGGGAGGAATGAAGAAGCTTGTTGATGTCTCAAATTATTAAGATTGACACAATTAAATGCTTTACATGTCATTCAATCAAACAAAGGCTGCGCATCACAAATAAAAATAATGTTCTTCTGGATTTTATCTGAGATCAAAGCATGAAGTTTAGATCTGAGAATTTCTGGCTGGGCTGAGCTGATCAGGGTAGGGTGAGAACAACCAGGCTGTCTGTTCTTCAAGTTGAAGGAAGATGACACTGAGACAATCTTCTCTTCCTTCCAAATTTTGTTCAGGGCTGAATAGGGTTTGAAAATCTGAAAGAAGAATGAGAAGACACCTCTTTTCCGCAGAGGAGGGCTGCTGGTGTTTGGAGCCTAATGATCTTAGAAAGAAGGAAGCTGTTGCTGACTTAGGGGTTGGGAGAACCTTCTCAAATAAAAACAGGCCAGGCGTGCCTCCCTGCTGGGATATTTGATCTTTGCTTAAAGTGCAGTTAGACCTGTTTTGGGCTTGGCTAACCGTTCCTACTCACTGAAGAGCTGAAGGGCTTATTGTCAGGTGGCTGGCTGTAAAAGAACCCGGAGGTTGTGAAAGGCCCACTGTTTAACATTTGTAAAGGTCATCTGTCTCAAGGTTAAAATGTAATCAAACAATTTTTTTAAAAATCCTTTTTGTCCAAAGGTAAAAAAGAGAACATAAGGAATAGAAATTGTTAAGCTGCAAAGAAACATCTCTGTATTTTACAGACTAACTTTTCTGCTTGGGCGTTGTTCATGATCAGCCATTTCCCTGTCCCCCTACCTCCCTCCAGAACACGGGAGTCTATTCACCATTCATTCACCTGGCCTCTGGAACGGGTTCTGAGAGCAGCCAAGTACAGCACCAAACAAGGCAACCTCAGACGCTGCAAATATCTTACACACGTTTAAGCTGTCTGAAAAGAAGTTTTATGGCTTAGCTGAACTGGGAGCCAGAAAGGGGGCGGGGAGCGTGAGGAGTCCATTTATTTTCTCACTTCATGTGAGACGACATCAACTGAAAAGAAAATGACAAGAGAAACTCAGTTTGGAACCACGTAGGGGCAGAGAAGTAATCCATTCATTTTTAGAAAGCTCTGTTCTCCTTTTTTACTGGTCTCTTCATGTCACCAAGACAACACCTTTCCCCATCCCAGAGGAAAGACTCTGTCACACTCGGTCAGTGAAGAAGCATCTCACAAAGGTCTGTGAGGCTGAACTCAGAAAGAAAGCAGGACATGCATATATGTGGGGAGGTGAGAGCAAGGACTTTGCTCTGGAGGTTACTGTTGGTTATAACACAGGGAGAAGTCAAAGACAAGACGAGAAGGACAGGTTGGAGCCACAGTTGATGGGGCTTTGAATACCATGCTAAAAAGTTTGCAATTTATCCTTAAGCATGTTGCAATTTATCCTTAGGATAATTTTTACGCCTTTTAAATTTAAATTTTGTGTTATGTTTTATTTTGAGACAATGTCTCACTATGTTGCCCAGGCTGGTCTTGAACTCCTGGCCTCAAGCCATCCTTCTGCCTCAACCTTCCGAGTGGCTGGGACTTACAGGCATGCACTACTGTGCCCAGCTTACAGCTTTAAAAAAAAGAGAATTATTAAGTCATCATTATTTAAGAATTATTAATTAATTCACTATTAAGTAGGAAAAATAATTACAGAAATACTAGAAACTAGATATTAGCAATTTTAATCAAATAGAAATCAAAACCCCAAAGAAAACAAGCCATAATCATACTACACAGGGTAAACACGAGAACATTTTGGGGAAGAGTGGTCTATACGTATATTCATGTCTATTCAAACAAAAAAGAATAATGATTTACACCTGTTTTTTTGTTTGGTTGTTTGTTTGTTTGTTTTGAGATGGAGTCTGGCTCTGTCATCCAGGCTGGAGTGCAGTGGTGCGAGCTTGGCTCACTGCAACCTCTGCCTCCCAGGTTCAAGCAATTCTCCTGCCTCAGCCTCCGGAGTAGCTGGGATTACGGGTGTGTGCCACCATGCCCGGCTAATTTTTTTATTTTTAATAGAGATGGGGTTTCGCCATGTTGGCCAGGCTGATCTTAAACTCCTGACCTCAAGCGATCCACCCACCTCGGCCTCCCAAAGTGTTGGGATTACAGGCGTGAGCCACCGCGCCCAGCCTACACCTGGTTTTATGACCTGATTTTTTTTCATCAAACATTATAAAGTAGATTTCTTCATGTGTTATTCGCCTACATAGTTATTTCGTCTTTTCCTGACCTAACATTCCTGAGGAGTTGACACCTCTCATGAGTAACAGGGATTGAAAAAGCAATGATATTTTAAAATGAGGCACTCCCCTTTAATGAATGAATGAATTAATATATATACAGGGCCTCACTCTGTCATCCAGGCTGGAGTTTAGTGGTACAATCATGGCTCACTGCAGCCCCGACTTCTCGGGCTCAAGGGATCCTCACACCTCAGTCCCCCAGTAACCAGGACTAGATGTTCATAACCCCATGCTCAGATAACTTTTAAAATTTTTGCAGAGATGACATCTCACTGTGCCCCCAGGCTGGTCTCGAACTCCTGGGCTCAAGCAATCCTCCTGCCTTAGTCTCCCAAAGTGCTGGGATTAGAGGTGTGAGCCACCACACCCAGCCAGCACTCTCCTTTTGACTTACTGGTCTATATATTAATTTAGATGATTGGGCTGTATTTCATTAAAGTCCTTATGGGACAATTTCAATTGTTTTTAATGTTGCACACTTGCCAATAATGCTTCAGTATATATATATATACACACACACATATGAATTTATAATTCTGTACACTTTTAAAAGAAAAACTTCAGCAGAATTAAATTTAAAAGAGTTTAATTGAGCAAAAAACCATTTGTGAATTGGACAGCTCCCAGAATTACAGTGGATTCAGAGAGATTCCAGCACAGCCAAATGGTGGAAAAAGATTTACAGACAATAAAAGGGAAATGACGCACAGAAATGGGAAGTGAAGTATAGAAACAGCTGGACTGGGCCGGGCACGGTGGCTCACGCCTGTAATCCCAGCACTTTGGGAGGCCGAGGCGGGTGGATCACAAGGTCAGGAGATCGAGACCATCCTGGCTAACACGGTGAAACCCCGTCTCTACTAAAAAATACAAAAAATTAGTGGGGTGTGGTGGCGGGCACCTGGAGTCCCAGCTACTTGGGAGGCTGAGGCAGGAGAATGGCGTGAACCCGGAAGACGGAGCTTGCAGTGAGCGGAGATCGCGCCACTGCACTCCAGCCTGGGTGACAGAGCGAGACTCCGCCTCAAAAAAAAAAAAAAAACACAAAAAAAAACCCAAAAACAAACAAACAAAAAAACAGCTGGAATGGTTACAGGTTGGCGTTTGTCCTATTTGAACACAGTCTGAACATGCAGCAGTCTATGAGTGGTTGAAGTATGGCCACTGGGATTGGCCAAGACTCAGCTATTGTTATAAGCGCTCATGCTCCTGAATTAGGTTTCCAATCTTGTCTATTAAGCTAGGTTACAGTACATCTGCAAGGACTCAAATATAGAAGAATGGAGTCCTTCTCGGGCCATATTTAGTTTGCTTTAACAATTCCCTCCTTTTGGTCATTTTCTCAATTTTAAAAGATTGACTAAAACTTTAGTCATTGATGTCACTGTCACCATCATAAATGTATTTATTTGATTTTGAAACCCACTGGGAAACAGAACAGTGAGTTTTGCAAAGGTAGGAGCAAGGACTGAGTAGAGGGTACCTACCTATGTTGGAAGGTCCCATTTTTAGAAGAAAAACAAAACCTGGTGTGTTCTGGTTTAGTGTTTATGTGTTTCCTTAAAATTTTAGTTTGATTATGTCACGTTTAGCATGAGTGACTCCACTTTTGTTTAGTTTGGTCTGTTTGGGGTCTAGTATATGAGTTCAGTCCAAAACAATGGCCTCCCATAATTTTGTTTAAAAATTCCCCCTTTTTGGTCAGGTTCTCACTTCGGTGAGCGTGTGACCACAATTTAGGGCCTCAGTTACTACCATTTTGCATTTCTGATCTCAGTATGTCATTCATAGGTTATAGTGTCCTCATGGCCATATACTTCTTTCAGTTTTTGTCATTCCAGTTGAAGAGAGACCATTTGACATTTTAGAGATGGCTGTATGTAAACATTTAAAGCCTTTGAGAGAATAGAGTGTACCAGGGAGACTATTATTATGACTATTGGGAGGATAATACCAGGAGTTTGGAGTATGTTCTTTATTCAGGGTCTCTATAAATGAAACCAGCTAAAATCAAATAGATCAAAGAATGAGTTACATGAAGAGTCTACTCGCCTAAGTGGTCTTTTCATTAATTCCCTACAACTGAATTTTGATAATTTACATTTGATGTATTTCTCTATAGGCCACAAGTGCCAGTAGCCGTACAGATACTTTTCTGTTTAGTCAATTCTAAAATTTAGCATAATTTTTACAAGAGAGTTTAAAGTCTGTTGGGTAACTATAGTCTTTACAGTAGAACTCGTTATAGAGCCTATCATAAGGGATAGATTTCTATTCATTGTTTCTTTTATTCCAAACCATGGGAAAAGAACCTAACAAATGATGTATTTTTAGGAGAGTGAAGGCCTCTTGGCAATGTTATCTCAAACCCATGATGTGGATTAAGAGGAGTGAATCAATGTTCTGTTTCTGATTATGAGGCAACATATGTACCATTAAAGTTTTTCACCTTCCTTGGGTCTTTATCTTTTATCTATCAAGGTATAAGGTTATCTGTGTATAAGGCTGGCTGTAAAATCATTTACAAATAAATGTATATCCCATAAGTGTGCATAACATCCCCTTTTCATCTCTATTGTTTATAGAGGCATAAACAAGGAAAAAGTATTCAAAGATAAGAGTCTCATGATAGTAGAAGTCTTGATCTGTGTTCTTGGGAAAAGTTGTTCACATCAAGGATTTCATCTTTTTCTGGGGATAAATTTCCCTGGTTAGTTTTACCTTCAGGGTTCTAATGGGTGTACAGTTCCAAGAGTGTGGAGGGACTCTTCTCAGTTGTAAGATTATAAACTCAAAGTTCAGGGTCTTGAAGTTTTGTTGCAGTGTGGATGGTGTCAATGAAAAGAGTCTAACTCTGTAAAATATTTGAGAAGATTTATTCTGAGCCAAATATGAGTGACCATGGCCTGTGCACAGCCCTCAGGAGGTCCTGAGAACATGTACCCAAGGTGGTCGGGGAGCAGCTTGGTTTCATACATTTTAGGGAGGCATAGAGACATCAGTTAAATACATTTAAGAAATACATTGGTTTGATCCAGAAAGGTGGGACAACTCAAAGCGGGGGGCTTCCAGGCTATAGGTAAATTTAAACATTTTCTGGTTAACAACTGGTTGACTTTGTCTAAAGACCTAGGATCAATAGAAAATAAAGTTCAGGTTAAGATAAAAGATTGTGAAGACCAAGGTTCTTTTGAAGTCTTATAGTGGCTGCCCTTAGAGACAATAGATGACAAGTGTTGCCTATTCAGATCTTTAAAAGGTGCTAGACTTTCAGTTAATCTCTTTAGGATTGGGAGAGCCTGGAAGAAAAAAATCTAGCTATATTAATAGAGATTCTTTACAGATGCAAATTTTACCCTACAAAGGACAGCTTTTCAGGGCCATTTCAAGATATGGCAAAGAAACATGTTTTGGGGTACAATATTTTGATTTTCTTCTTTGTCTTGTAATGCCAGAGTCAGGTTGGAAAGTAAGTCATGAATATAGGGTTAAATAAAACCCATCTGATGAGAATTTATGGTTTGTAGGGCATGACTCCTCAGACCCCTTGGATAAGAATTTGGGCAAGATAAAAAAATCAGAGCTTAGTCTTCAATGGCAAGGAGGGTCTTTCTTGCAATCTTTGGGTTCTAGATTGTGAAGGAGTTGATTGTCCTCAGTGAATCATAAAAAGTTTTCTTTACCTGGTGAAAATATACTGTGGCATAATAATTTAGTGTTATAACATCAGTCCTCTTGGATGGGAAAGGTTTTATATAATCAGAAAACATGTATTGAAAATGATGATTTAATGAAATCTCTTTATAAACGTTTAAATGACCCATCAGGTAGTTGAGTGTACCTGAAGCTTTGATTGTCTTCACAGGAATATGAGTTTGACAAACTAAACATTGGTTAGAAACTATTTTAGCAATTTATAGTTACCACACCAATATATTTAATTTGGATTATTTCATCTTTTCCATGATGAGTCATGGAATGCATAACTTTTAGTAACAAAAGTTTTAAGAACTCAGGAAAGACAAGGTGGGCTTCTTGGTTCTATAAGTCCATGTTTAATTAATATTAGACTTAGGTCTTCTTGAATACCAGTTGTTTTTCTAAATTAGGTGCATAGTACTGATAACTGATGGATTATCATGGGTAATTTGACTTAGACCATGGAGTTTATTGAATTGCATATTTAAGTGATTTCAGTATCAGTTGATTTACCATGAAAATCTGGTAAAGTATTTTCTTGGTATTCAATTAATTTTTGTCTATTTAGGTTAGTAGTTTTATAAACCAGTCAGTCTTTTCATTAAACCGGGAATTCTTACCCAGTTTAAATGATATGATTCTAAAGTTATTAGAAACCTGTACTTAAGAGTGTTTTTTAGGGTCCTTTTTACCTTTTCTTGAATCTCCTAAAAGACACCATATTCTGGGATTTTGTGTGTTTGTAAAGTTTTCAGAAACTGCATCAGTATTAAGCAATTAACTGTGGAAATGACTTTAGATAGTCATAGTTAAAGACACAATTGAGACCGGGTGTGGTGGCTCAAACCTGTAATCCCAGCACTTTGGGAGGCCAAGGCGGGCAGATCATGAGGTCAGGAGATCGAGAACATCCTGGCTAACACGGTGAAACCCTATCTCTACTAAAAAATACAAAAAATTAGCCAGGTGTGGTGGCAGGCACCTGTAGTCCCAGCTACTCAGGAGGCTGAGGCAGGAGAATGGCATGAACCCAGGAGGCAGAGCTTGCAGTGAGCCAAGATCGCGCCACTGCACTCCAGCCTGGGCGACAGAGCGAGACTCCGTCTCAAAAAAAAAAAAAAAAAAAAGACACAATTGACAAGGAAATTTGGTTATTTCTGTGGTCTATGATGACTTAACATAATAACTAATTATGATTGATAGCATATACTCAGACACATTAGAATTTTAGAAATCACATACAATTTTGGAACATATGTTAATATCGTTCATTAAAACATAACCTGAAGAAGGTGAAACATTATTTTTATTTTGACAATGTTTCCCATGTAACTTCGTATGTTAAATAATCCTGTTTACCTTTCTTTTGGATGTCTTGGGGCCCTCTGTAGTATCCCAAAGTTAGAGGTTAGATAAGACAATTTTGAAGCTGCAATTTGATTTGAGGGAGTCTGTTAAAGATGTTAAAGGTTTAAAACACTTTATTTTATGCTTAACCAGTTTGACCATGAGGTGAGATTTTTATAAACCTTTTATAACCCTTTACAATGTTTGTGAAAGATTTTTTTGAGATGGAGTTTTGCTTTTGTTGCCCAGGCTGGAGTGCAATGGTGCAATCTGGGCTCACAACAACCTCCGCCTCCCAGGTTCAAGAGATTCTTCTGCCTCAGCCTCCCGAGTAGCTGGGATTACAGGCATGTGCCACTGCGCCCAGCTAATTTTGTATTTTTAGTAGAGATGGGGTTTCTCCACATTGGTCAGGCTGGTCTCGAACTCCCAACCTCAGGTGATCTGCCTGTCTTGGCCTCCCAAAGTGCTGGGATTACAGGAATGAGCCATCGCGCCCAGCTGAGTAAATCAGGTTTTTAAGAAAACCCTGTTGTGTTTTTTTTTCGATGTTCAATTTATGGAAAACCAAATAATAACCCTTTAAATTTAGCCAGTATGTTCACACACACATTTTTTTTTTGAGACGGAGTCTTGCTCTGTTGCCCAGGCTGGAGTGCAGTGGCGTGATCACAGCTCACTGCAAGCTCTGCCTCCCGGATTCATGCCATTCTTCTGCCTCAGCCACCTGAGTAGCTGGGACTACTGGCAGCTGCCACCATGCTCAGCTAATTTTTTGTATTTTTAGTAGAGACGGGGTTTCACCATGTTAGCCAGGATGATCTCAATCTCCTGACCTTGTGATCCACCCACCTCCGCCTCCCAAATTGCTGGGATTACAGGTGTGAGCCACCGTGCCTGGCTGCACACAGAATTTTTTTTTACAAGATTAATTTTTCCACAATTTGCTTCAACTTTTAGATTTATGTTATCTAATTTAAAAATCTTTTCATCCTTTAAATCAGGCAAAAATTTACATTCTCATGCCTTTTTATAATCTTTTATGAAAAACATATTTTACTTTCCTCTCACACCTTGTACATGAACCTATTTCTCCAGTCTCAATTACATGTTTTATTGGTAACTCTTAACAACTTTTACTTTTGGTGGATAAATTTCCTTTCATGAATACTTTCACGACTTACACAGACCATCTATGACATGTTTGGACTTTGACTTGTCCTGAACATCTCTGTTTTTAAATGACCAGTTATTTTATTTTAGGACAATAATTTATTATACAAGGTCTTTCTTATATAAAATCTCTTTTCTTTATAACCTTCTTCGTATAGTTAGGGAGCACTGTTAATTCCACATGTTTGCAGGCCTTATGTAGAATCTAACACTCCAAAATAAATTGAACAATTTTTAAAAGTCAAGGAAGCAGTTTATGACCTTAAAGAATTTAGTAAAGCTAATATCCAATCTGTATAATTTAGATCAAATGTTTTTATTTTGTCAATAATCTTTAAAGCTGTTTTTATTTCCCAAAGAGCACTAAAGTTATGTGAACTAAAAGACATTATAGTTTTTATTTTTTTCAAAATATTTGATTTATGCACTTACTTTTCTTTAAGCCAATTAATTAGAGCTCTTTCATATAAACATTATACACACAACACATATATAACTACACAGACAGAAGAAGATTAAGTAGCTGTAATATTTTTCATTTACATTTTTAAGTTTCTTTATTGGATTACTGGCTTTTGGGTAGAGTACTTGGAAGAAACAGCTACGAAAGCATGTAGTTTCTATGGCCTAATAAGTAGGCACAGATGGAGGGCAAAAACAAATCCCCAAAATTAAGGGTCTCTTTTTTTTTTTTGAGATGGAGTCTCACTCTGTCGCCTGGGCTAGCGTGCAGTGGCGCAATCTCAGCTCACTGCAACCTCTGCCTCCCGGGTACAAGCATTTCTCCTGCCTCAGTCTCCCAAGTAGCTGGGATTACAGGTGCCCACGACTACACCCAGATAAATGTTTTGTATTTTTAGTAGAGATGGGGTTTCACCATGTTGGTCAAGTTGGTCTCGAACTCCTGACCTCATGATTCTCCCACCTTAGCCTCCCAACATGCTGGTATTACAGGTGTGAGCCACTGTGCCCAGCCAAGGGTCTCATTTTCATATTGTATCCTGGATCCCCCCTACAAAGCGAAATGCTATTGGAGAAGACAGTGTAATGTTACTACTATGTATTTCATTATATGGCAACCTAAAGCCAATCAATCCATTTTGTAATTAGTCCATCTCCCATGAGAGTCTCATTCTCACGGGGGTGGAGACATCTCCATACTTCTTAGGTGGCCAAGAGTATGTTTCTATGATACAAATGTGTAGAGCTGAGTGTTTCCCCATAACTGTCATTAGACACCCCTAAAAATATATTTGCTACCTAGTTATTACACACCAAATCTCTTTTATAATGTAAAGTAATTTCTGATAACCCCAAAAGTAAAAAATGTCAGATAATGTAATACAAAACAGACCAGAGACTTAGATTTTGAAAGGAGTCTATCCACTTTCAATTTTGGGGATTTCATGAAGAAAACAGGTTTTTCCAAAAACGGGATCTCTAGCATCTCCTGTTTTTCCCAAAGGGTCTCAGGCTGTTAGGGCTTGAATATCTGTTTTTAATTAAGCTGACTTTTAACAATAGTGCTCTTTTTAAAAAATCCTTTTAAATTTCTTTTAAATTACCCTACTTTAGCCAGGTCAAATGGCCAATATTTCTGGCTTTTAAACTTTACCAAGTAACCTTACAGGTGTTCTGAGAAAGGAAAATTCAAGATGGTTACAGAAGGGGAAGACAATCAACAAATGGTAACGGTTATGCAGATATTAAACAAGAAAGGACTTATTTTCTAAGTCAGGAATTGAACCTGGGCTGTCACTATGAAAGGACAAAATCTTAGTTACTGAGTTACAGCACTGGGTGGTTTATATTGCCCTTTCCGGAAGGAGTCTAGAGTAGTTAATTTTGAGCTTGTAAAGGCTTTTAACTACTTAAGGTAATTTTTAGAGTTAACTATGACATGAACTTTAAAATTCTTCTTCCTTGGAAGGCGGAGACCAAGAGAAAGTACCGCCATGTTCTCACAAAGTCAAATTCCCAAGGACATAAAACAAGATGGAGACCTCATCCAGTTTTCTTGTTTGTTTATTTCAGTAAAATTTGTTATTAACCAGTTTGTTGAGCCATCTTGAGCAGCGGGCTTATGGGGTTTTAAGCCCATGTTCTATCCTAAACAACTCCTCTTGGCTGGATGCGGGTGGCTCATGCCTGTAATCCCAGAACTTTGGAAGGCCAAGGTGGGTGGATCATGAGGTCAGGAGTTCAAGACCAGCCTGGCCAAGATGGTGAAACCCCGTCTCTACTAAAAATACAAAAATTACAGCGCACCTGTTATCCCAGCTACTCGGGAGGCTGAGGCGGGAGAATCGCTTGAACCTGGGGGGCGGAGGTTGCAGTGAGCTGAGATCGCGCCTCTGCACTCCAGCCTGGGTGACAGAGTGAGACTCCATCTTGAAAAAAAAAAAAAGAACTCCTTTTTATGACAGAACAATATAGGAAGACACATAAAGCTTACCAGATTGGCTATAGTTCAAGAGTAGCCTCATAAATCCTTTTTTCATTAATCAAAACTTCACAGGAGATAATGATTTTTATCATTCATTCAACCAGTTTGTACAGGGAGAGAGAGGCAGAAGTCTGACTGGTAAGAAATTTTTACTCTTTTGCTGACATGTCAGGCTTCTGGGTTCCCTTTCCCCAAGTGGCCCCAGTGACCTGCTGGCTGCACCACAGCCCTGGGGGCCAAGCTGCAACACAAAGGAAAATAATATTTTTCTGTCTCATGGAACCACAGGCAAAAGCCTCTCAATTTTGCAAGTTGCCACCCAAGTGGCTGCATGGAGGCACCAAATATTAAACTGGCAAGGCTCTGTCATCTTTAACCCATTTTTAACCAAGAGGGACTTTACTGAGGGGAGGGCCTCTAACCCAGTGCCATCCTTTACTCAGGTAAAATGTACCCCATTACTTATTCAAAGTCAGTCAGTTGGTGCTGTAGTCTATTTCCTTTAGATGGGGATAGTAACTAAGTTAAAAGGTTAGCAGATTTTAATTTTTGGGAGTCCTCATTTTCAAATGTACTTCAGTCTGTTGTGGTTCATTCAGAATGTTCCACTGTAAGTTCCCTTTAGTAAGATTTCATCATTTCTGTAAGACTATGCTATTTTCTGTGTTTAATGTGTAAGTTGGAAGGAGCTCAGTTTTCCAGAAATTAAGGATCCCACCTTTACCTAAAATATTGGCTTTACTCTCAGGTGCCCTTGATTAACTCAGTCAATGATTTTTTTTTTTTTTTTTTTTTGATACCTGAGCATATAAGAAAAATGAAACAAAGGGGTAGAACACAAACATCCCCGTGAATTTTTAAAAGTCAAATCTTACACCCCCTGTAATATTACCATTTACCACCAGTTTCTTTCTGATTCAGTCAGTTGTAAGAGGCATCTCACTGGATCCAAGCCAAGTAATTATCCACTTCTGGTACCATCTGTTAAAAGAAAAAATTCAGCCAAATTAAATTTAAGGGAGTTTAATTGAGCAATGAATGATTCACGAATCGAGCAGCCCCCAGAATCACAGCAGATTCAGAGAGACTCCAGCACAGCCAAGTGGTGGAAGAAGATTTATAGACAAAAATGGGAAGTGACACCTATGGGTGATGGGACTAGGCATGTGCAGGTTCATGGGACATAGAGAACCTTTTTCTTCCCAAAGGGGGAAACTTGAGAGCTAATGGGATGCTGGAGAAGATCTCTTTGCTAGTGACAAGTGGCTGTCTGACTTTTGATTCAGCGTTGCTGCAGAGGGTGGGTGTTTCTCTGACCTTGCCTTCCCCACCCAGCGGCAGGCAATGCTTTTTTCCCTTTCTCTATTTTTTCTATTACTGAGGGCAATTGTCTGCTCTTTGATCTTGCCCAGAGACCACATGCTGAAATTCCTGGTCAGAAGATCATTCCACCCCACTCTGAGTGGCTTGAATTTGTAACCATGTGGCAGCACTTTCTTTTGGTCTCTGCCATTCAGTGGACCACAAATTTGGAATTCATGTCATAGTAAGCTCTAAAGATTATCTTGAGCAGTTAAAAGTCATTGCAAGCTCAAAATTGGCTGCTCTAAGCCCCTTCTGGGAAGAGCAATGGCAACTGCCCAATGCTGTAACCTGTGAGGTTACTTTTGGTAAAATTCAAAAGCCAGAAATATTGGCAGTGTAGCCTGGCTAAAGTCAGGCAATAAGAGATTTAAGAGGATTTTTTTTTTTTTTAAGAGCTCTATGGATAAAAGTCAGCTTATTCAAGCTGTAACAGTCTGGGACTCCTTGGGAAAAACAGAGGAGGTGCTACAGACCCTGTTTTGGGAAAAACATCTGTTTTCCTCATGAAATCCCAGGAATTAGAAGTGAATAGATCCTTTTCAAAATCTAAGGTTCTGTTCTGTTTTGCTTTGCGTTATCTGTCGTTTTTTATTTTGGGGGGTATCAGAAATTATTTTACATTAGGAGAGTGCTTTGATGTGTAATAGCTAGGTAGGAAATATACTTTGGGGATGGCTATTGGCAGTTGTGGGAGGATACTCAGCTCTTTGTACGTTTGGATTAGAGAAGCATGCTGTTGGCCACCTGGAAGGTAGGGCAATATCCCAACCCCAACACTGAGAGATAAGACTCCCATGGGGAATGGGCTAACTGGCTTCAGATTGTTTTGCAATGAAATGTAAGTTGCCAGGCATGGTGGCTCACGCCTGTTAATTATAGCACTTTGGGAAGCCAAGGCAGGCAGATTGCTTGAGGTCAAGAGCTGGAGACCAGCCTGGCCAACATGGTAAAACGCCATCTCTACTAAAAATACAAAAATTAGCCAGGCATGGTGGTGCATTCCTGTAATCTCAGTTACTAAGGCATGAGAATTGCTTGAACCTGGGAGGTGGAGGTTGCAGTGAGCCGAAGTTGTGCCACTGCACTCCAGCCTAGGCGACAGAGTGAGACTCAAAGAAATGCACGGTAAAATCTTTGCATTGTCTTGTTCTGTTGCATTTCTCTTTTGGGGATCCAGGATTCAGTATAAAAATGGGACCCTTCATTTTGGGGGTCTGTTTTTGTCTTCCAGCCGTGCCTGTCATAGAAACTGTATGCTTTCCTGGCCTTTCCCTCCAAGGGCTCTACCCTGAAGCCCATAATCCAATTAAGAAACTGGCAAATGAGGCTGGGTGAGGTGGTTTATACCTGTAATTCTAGCACTTTGGGAGGCCAAGGCAGGTGGATCATTTAAGGCCAGGAGTTTGAGACCAGCCTGGCCAACGTGGTGAAACCTTGTCTCTACTGAAAATACAGAAAATTGGCTGGGCCCGGTGGCTCATGCCTATAATCCTAGCACTTTGGGAGGCTGAGGCGGGGGCAGGTCACGAGGTCAGGAGATTGAGACCAGCCTGGCCAACATGGTGAAACCCCATCTCTACTAAAAATACAAAAATTAGCTGGGCGTAGTGGCGCATGCCTGTAGTCCCAGCTACTTGGGAGGCTAAGGCAGGAGAATTGCTTGAACCCAGGAGGTGGAGGTTGCAGTGAGCTGAGATCGCACTACTGCTTTCCAGCCTGGCGACAGAGCAGGACTCTGTCTCAAAAAAAAAAAAAAAAAAAATTTAGCCGGGCATGGTGGCAAGTGCCTGTAATTCCGGCTGCTCGGGAGATTGAGGCATGAGAATTGCTTGAAGTTGGGAGGTGGAGGTTGCAGTGAGCTGAGATGGTGCCACTGCACTCCAGCCTAGGGACAGAGCAAGACTCTGTCTCAAAAAAAAAAAAAAAAAAAAAGTCAAGCTCAGTGGCTCACACCTGTAATCCCAGCTCTTTGGGTGGCCAAGGCGGGCAGATCGTGAGGTCAAAAGATCAAGACCATCCTGGCCAACATGGTGAAACCCGTCTCTACTAAAAATACAAGAATTAGCTGGGCGTGTTGGCACGTGCCTGTAATCCCAGCTACTCAAGAGGCTGAGACAGAAGAATCGCTTGAACCTGGGAGGTGGAGGTTGCAGTAAGCCAAGATCGTGCCATTGCACTCCAGCCTGGTGACAGAGCGAGACTCCGTCTCAAAAAAAAAAAAAGAAAAAAAAGAAACTGGCAAATGAAAAAATCTTACAACTACTGGATCTTCTTCTCTCTACCTATTTATATGTGCTGTGTGTGATGTTTATATATGAAAGAGCTGATTAATTGGCTTATAAAATAAGAAGAGCTTAATTCAATCAGAAAAGTAAAAGGTGCAATCTCTTTTAGTTCATGTGACTTAAGTAATTTTTGGGAAGTAAAAACAGTTTTACATGCAAGGTGTGTAAGAAAAGTGAAATGTGTTTTTGGTAAAATATCTATCTATATCTATCTATCTATCTATCTATCATCTATCATCTATCTATCTATCTATCTATCTATCTAATCATCTATCTATATCTATCTATATATGTATTTTTTGAGACTGAGTCTCGCTGTGTCACCCAGGCCCAGGCTGGAGTGCAGTGGCGTGATCTCTGTTCACTGCAAGCTCTGCCTCCCGGGTTCACGCCATTCTCCTGCCTCAGCCTCCCGAGTAGCTGGGACTACAGGTACCACGCCTGGCTAATTTTTTATATTTTTAGTAGAGATGGGGTTTCACCGTGTTAGCCAGGATGATCTTGATCTCCTGACCTCATGATCCGCCCGCTTCAGCCTCCCAAAGTGCTGAGATTATAGGCATGAGCCACTGCACCCACCCCAAGTAAAATATTTTAAGAAGGCATGGGAATGTGGGGTTTTTTTTTTGCTTAAAGGGTTAAATGATTGTTTCAAGTTAGGATAAATCTGAAGGTTTGTGAAAAATTAATGTTTTTTTTTGTTTTTTGTTTTTTGTTGTTTTTTGAGACAGAGTTTCACTCTTGTTGCCCAGGCTGGAGTACAATGGCGTGATCTTGGCTCACCGCAACCTCTGCCTCCCGGGTTCAAGAGATTCTCCTGTCTCAGCCTCCTGAGTAGCTGGGATTACAGGTGCCCACTGCCACGCCCAGCTAATTTTTTTCTATTTTTAGTAAAGACGGGGTTTTGCCATGTTGGCCAAGCTAGTCTCGAACTCCTGACTTCAGTTGATCCGCCTGCCTCGGCCTCCCAAAGTGCTGGGATTACAGGCATGAGCCCCTGCACCCAGCCAAGGCTTTATTAAGAATTGGGTTTAACATTAATAGTACATTAATGGAAAGGTGAAACTGGCTTATTTGGTATAAAAATCATATAGGAAGCATTGCCAAATATGAAATGGTGGCTTTCTTTGAACTATATTTGTATAAATACATTATTGGTATGTGTTCCAAAATTATGGGAAACTCCTATAATTCTGATATGACATAGTGTATGTTATTAATAATTATAATTGTTATGTAAAATTATTGTGTACCATAGAGGTAACCAAAATTCCTAATCCATTGTGGCTTAAATAATGGCTGGTCTAAGAGTTTTTGTCATCCACAGACTATTGTTGTTTTGTTTTAATCCTCTTCAAAAGGTGGTGTATAATTAGCTATAGGACTTTGACAAGTGCTGTTGAATGCAGGTTTCTGACAACTTTGAAGACTGTGACATTAGAATAGAGGAAAAAACTTTCAGGACTCTCATGGAGAGTTGAAATGTTCATGAATATCAACAGGAGTTAACTGCAAGGACTGAACTAATGGAAGACTGAAGTAATCTTTTTTGACCTTTTGCTTAAAATATTGCTAATCCTTTGTTTTGTTTTTCAGAGTCAAGATAACTTTTCTTTTGAGCTATTTACAGCTTTTAACAATTGAGTAAAGTATATTCCTGTGAACAAAATTTGGAGTATATTTGTTTTCTCTCTACCTGATTTATCTTTTCAAAAAAGCTTATTTTTGCAAGCAAATCGGTCTTAGTATGATTTGTCTTTAGTAAAAATGGAAGACTGGAAAGAGAAAAAAATCAGGTTTCAAGAACTATGGTACACCTGTGATTAGATTCTAGTCTCATCAGTATTTTTTAAGTTTTTTTTTATTCTGCAATTTAGACCGACTGCTTATTCCTGTGAACCAACCAGTGATCTTTGGCTACAGCTTAGAAGAAACAAGAGAGATGGATGGGCACTGTGAAAAAAGTCTGGATAAGTATTCTAATTCTAGGCACATATTGGAATCAGCTGGCAACCCTGTATCAGCTTGGTTCCAACAGTTGCCCAGTTCATGGAAAGTCTTCTATTTAGTTTACTTGGGATAATTTTACTTATTTTGCTTTACTGTTGTGGAATATATTGCTGTTGTACTCTTTGTGTAGGAATGCAGGATAAGCTTACTGAATGTTTTCTTAAATTGAACACATTAATCTTCTAGATATTACCTTTTGTTGGAACTCAAAGTTGTGAATGGCCCTCACCATACTGATGCTTTCTTACTGAGTGCCTCTCTACCACAAATACAAGAGACCCTAATTTGTTAGGCAGGAATATCATTGCCCTTACTCACCCTGAAGAAGTTACAGAATATGGATCTTTGTCCCTCTAGAACTCAGGATTAAGGGTTTTCTTATAAAAGGCAGGGGGAAAATATGTCAGAGGCATTCAAACCAGAGCAACTCCATCTTGAATAGAAGCTGGGTAAAATAAGGCTATGGGCCTATGGGCCTGCATTTTCAGGAGGTTAGGTATTTGTAGTCACAGGAAGAGATGGGAGGTTGGCACAAGATACAGGTAACAAAGACTTTGCTGATAAAACAGCATGCAGTAAAGAAGCTGGCCAAATCCTACCAAAACAAAGATGGTAATGAAAGTGACCTTTGGTCATCCTCACTGCTCATTATACATTAATTATAATGCATTAGCATGCTTAAAGACACTCCTACCAGCACCATGACAGTTTACAAATGCCATGGCAATGTCAGGAAGTTGCCCTACATGGTCTAAAAATGGGAGAAACCCTCAGTTCCGGGAATCGCCCACCCCTTTCCCAGAAAACTCATGAATAATCCACCCTTTGTTTAGCATATAATCAAGAAGTAACAATAAGTATAAGCAGTTGAGCAGCCCAGGCTGCTGCTCTGCCTATGGAGTAGCCATTCTTTATCCCTTTACTTTCCTAATAAACTTGTTTTCACCTTACTCTATGGACTTGCCCCGAATTCTTTCTCATGTGAGATCCAAGAAATTGGGACCCCTTTCCAGTAACAATACAATTAGAAATTTTGTCATCTAGAAATATATTATTTTCCTTTTAGCTCATCTATGTTTTCTTCTTCTTCAACTCCCAATGCCCTTTCTTCTACCTCTTTCTCTTAGTCCAGAGAGCAGACAGGATGACAGGCAGGCTACTCCAATGTGACTGAGATTTTCAGAAGGTAAATGGATTTGGTCTCTCCAGTGAAAGGATGGATTTTCTTAAGGCTGTAGCTTGCTTAAATTTCAGGACTTCTTCCTGATATTTCTTTTGAAAAAAATCAGTGAAGAAAGTGCAAGTGTTTCTCTGTGGCTGTCTGTTACATTAAGTAGAGGAGCATTAAATATCCTAATGTATAGGAAATACCTGATTACAGAATTTAAAAATTTAGAATGGAAAATAACTAGAGATTGTTCCCAAACTTAACAGATACGGTTCCATGTTAAAGTTGGAAGAATACCTAGGTAAAATGTCTGGGGTCTGAGATATAATAAAATCAAATGCCAACAGGGCTAGCCTGGTAGACAAATAGGAAATGATGGAGGCTGTGGTAAACTGTTCAGAACAGGTTATGTCTAAAATTTATCTTCTAAAGGGAGTGGCCCCTACTCTCAGCTTTAGCTAATTGTTACCATGTAGAAACACAAGCCCTGTGTCATCAAGTTTTCTCATTTTTCTTTTTCTTTTTTTGAGATGGAGTCTTGCTCTGTTGCCCAGGCTGGAGTGCAGTGGCATGATCTTGGCTCACTGCAACCTCCACCTCCTAGGTTCAAGAAATTCTCTTCCCTCAGCATCCCAAGTAGCTGGGCCTACAGGCGTGCACCACCACACTGGCTAATTTTTGTATTTTCAGTAGAGACAGGGTTTCACCATGTTGGCCAGGCTGTTCTCGAACTCCTGACCTCAGGTGATCTGCCCACTGGGGCCTCCCAAAGTGTTGGGATTACAGGCGTGAGCCACTGTACTCAGCCTGAACTCTTAATCTTCATGTATTTTTAGAGTAATCAGTTCCTACAATCAATTTAATCTTTTCATACTTTTATTCCATATTTGATTAAATTTTATGAAATTTAATCAATTTCATACTTTTATTCCATAGGTTGCTTCCTTTTTTTAGAAAAAGGCTTTCACATTAGGTTTGTTGCTAAACTGAATAGTCCTTTCCAAACTAAAGACCCAGTTTCTTTAATATTAAATAGCATGTCTCACTTGGGATTATATTAGAATGAGGTGAATATATTAGCTTTGTATTTAACATAGAATCAGCTTAATTAATGTTAAAAAATATTTTTCAGGCCAGGCGCGGTGGTTCACACCTGTAATCCCAGCACTTTGGGAGGCCAAGGCCGGCAGATCACTTGAGGTCAGGAAATGGAGAGCAGCCTAGACAACATGGTGAAACTCTGTCTCTACTAAAAATACAAAAATTAGCCAGGTGTGGTGGCACTTGCCTGTAATTCCAGCTACTCGGGAGGCTGAAGCAGAATGGCTTGAACCTGGGAGGTAGAGGTTGCAGTGAGCCATGATTGTGCCACTGCACTCCAGCTTGGGGGACAGAGCAAAACTCTGTCTCAAAAAAAAAAAAAAAAAAAAAAAAATTCAGGCTTTAAGTTAGTAATATAACTGTTTCATATTTCCAGATTTTATTTTACACCCAATATTATTACACTAAGCAAGATAAAGGAAGACTAAAATTACCGAGACTACAGGTAATCAATAAAATTCACAGGGGCCTGTTGTGGGGTGGGGGGAGGGGGGAGGGGGGAGGGGGGAGGGAGGAGGGATAGCATTAGGAGATATACCTAATGTTAAATGACGAGTTAATGGGTGCAGCACACCAACATGGCACATGTATATATATGTAACAAGCCTGCATGTTGTGCACATGTACCCTAAAACTTGAAGTATTAAAAAAAAATTCCTTAGGGAATGGGGATATTACGATTTGCTTAATATTCCGATTAACATACTGATAACTATATATACATGATTTGGCTGATGACAAAATACACTTAATACTAAATTTAAAAT
Source organism: Gorilla gorilla gorilla (assembly GCF_029281585.2). Lineage (NCBI taxonomy): Eukaryota > Metazoa > Chordata > Mammalia > Primates > Hominidae > Gorilla > Gorilla gorilla. The sequence goes on from NC_073243.2 coordinate 77,960,299, forward strand.
ATAGTTTAGTTTTGCACTGTATAGTACATTATGGTCACTGCTATAAAGCATTTATTAAAGCATGATCCACAATTTGTATCAGAACCATGTACATTTTTTTTTTGTTTGTTTTAGACGGAGTCTCGCCCTGTTGCCCAGGCTGGAGTGCAGTGGTGCGATCTTGGCTCACTGCAGCCTCCACCTCCTGGGTTCAAGTGATTCTCCTGCCTCAGCTTTCCGAGTAGCTGGCATTACTGGTGTGCGCCACCATGCCTGGCTAATTTTTCTATCTTTAGTAGAGATGGGGTTTCACCATGTTGGTCAGGCTGGTCTTGAACTCCTGACCTCATGACCTGCCCGCCTCAGCCTCCCAAACTGTTGGGATTACAAGCGTGAGCCACCGCTCCCTGGCTTTTTTTTTTTTTTGAGACAGAGTCTTGCTCTGTCACCCAGGCTGGAGTGCAGTGGCACGATCTTGGCTTACTGCAAACTCCACTTCCTGGGTTCACACCGTTCTCCTGCCTCAGCCTCCCGAGTAGCTGGGATTATAGGCTCCCACCACCATGCCTGGCTAATTTTTGTATTTTTAGTAGAGAGGGGGTCTCATCATGTTGGCCAGACTGGTCTCAAACTCCTGACCTCAGGAGACCCACCTGCCTCAGTTTCCCAAAGTGCTGATTATAGGCATCAGCCACCGTGCCCAGCTTTTTTTTTTTTTTTTTTTTTTGAGATGGATTTTTGCTTGTCACCCAGGCTGGAGTGCAATGGCATAGTCTCCCACATAAAATTCAAGAAAAACAAAAAATCTAATTTGGAATGATCCTATAGTGATTGTTAAAAATGCAGTTTCTCTATGTGTACTGATACATAATAACCGCCAAGACTCCAGGATACCTGAAATAAAAAGCAGCAAGGTGTAGATCATACACGGTATGCTATCATTTTTGTAAAGAACAAACACGATGCATCCATTCATGCTAACACATACAGTGATCATCTGTGGAAGGACATACAAAGAGCTGACACTACCTCTTGGAAGGGAAGTAACATAATTGGAAGGCAAGGTAAAGGAGAATACTTGTTTTATGCTATGTATCACTTTATACCTGTCAACTTTTTTTATGTGTATGAACCACCCATTCAAGTAAATTACCTAATATAAAGTCATCTTAAATTGCAGATTCTCAGGCTTTTCTGGCCTATCTCAATAAGAATCTTTGCAGTTAGGATTTAGAACTCTTAACTTTTTAGAACAGGGTTTTGCCACGTTGCCCAGGCTAGTCTTGAACTCCTGGGCTCAAGGAATCTGCCTGCCTTGGCCTCCCAAACTGTTAGGATTACAGACATGAGCCACCACGCCTGGCCGGAAATCTTAACTTTTGGAATGTTCCTCAGATGACTCATGAACAGTCAAGTTTCAGACCACTGCTATGAACATTATCATCTTTGTATGACCTATATTTGTCCTTTTTTTTGTTTTTTGTTTTTTTTGAGACGGAGTTTTGCTCTTGTTGCCCAGGCTGGAGTGCAATGGCATGATCTCAGCTCACTGCAACCTCCGCCTCTTGGGTTTAAGCCATTCTCCTGCCTCAGCCTCCTGAGTAGCTGGGATTACAGGTGTGCACCACCACGCCTGGCTAATTTTTTGTATCTTCAGTAGAGACAGGGTTGCACCATGGCCAGGCTGGACTTGAACTTCTGACCTCAGGTGATCTGCCCGCCTCGGCCTCCTAGAGTGCTGGGATTACAGGTGTGAGCCACTGTGCCTGGCCAGTATTTGTCCTTTACTGGGAAATTTTTTTTTAAATAAAACGGCTCTGTCAAATTCAAAAAATGGTGGCTCCTCTAAAGGAACTGCTTATAAATTCATAATAATGTAATGACCATGCAAAAACAAGACTTCTGCTTTTTTTCAGTAAGCAGAAAAATTATTTACAATACTGTTGACTTAAAAAAATCAGGCCAGCCTGTAATCCCAGCACTTTGGAAGAACAAGGCAGGTGGATCACTTGAGGCCAGGAGTTCACAAGGCCAGCCTGGCCAACATGGCAAAACCCTGTCACTACTAAAAATACAAAAATTAGCTGGGCGTGGTGGTGCACGTCTGTAATACCAGCTACTCGGGAGGCCGAAGCACGAGAATTACTTGAACCTGAAAGGCAGAAGTTGCAGTGAGCCAAGATAGAGCCACTGAACTCCAGCCTGGGTGACAAGAGCGAGACTGTCTCAAACAACAACAAAAAAATCAGGCCAGGTGTGGTGGCTCATGCCTGTAAACCCAGTGCTTTAGGAGGCCGAGGTGGGTAAGGACTGCTTGAGACCACAAGTTTGAGACCAGCCTGGGCAATATAGCAAGGCCTCCATCTCTACAAAAAAAAGAGCTGGGTGTAGTGACGCACACCTCTAGGCCTAGCTACTTGAGAAGCTTAAGCGGGAGAATTGCTTGAGCTCAGGTGTTCGAGGCTGCTGTGACTATGATCGTGCTACTACACCCCAGCCTGGGGGACAGAGCGTGACCCTGTCTCAAAAAGCAAAACAACCAAACCAAAGAACTGTCAGAGGATACTAAGGAATATTCAATCCAAGTTACTCTTTCATATAACTAATGTGGGTCTAGCCACAGCTATGAAAACAAGCTATGTAGAAAATACAGAAATAATTATTTTAGTAAACACTTATATGGTACCAATTGCATTTTTGGATGAAGACACTCAAACCAAATGCAAAATTTTGGTCCCAGATGGGCTGAAAACATCTTTAGTACATAATTGGAGGGTGAAGGAAGCAGCCTGGCAAAGTGCTGACCATGAACTTTGAAACTGTCACTTAAAAACAGTGACATAAGGTGTATAATCTTCATTTAGCCATTCTGGGCTCGTTTCCTCATCGAAAAAATATGATGTATACTACCTACAATTCACTTACGATAGTTTTAAATGGGAAAATACATAAAAAGACCTAGCATGGTGCCCAGAATCAACGTGTAGTAAAGGTCAGTTCCCCCTTTTTTTTTTTTAAGACAGGCTCTCACTCTGTCACTCAGGCTGGAGTGCAGTGGTGTGATCTCACTGCAGCCTTGACCTCCCAGGCTCAAGCAATCCTCCTGCTTCAGCCTCCCGAGTAGCTGAGACTACAGGCACGTTCTACCATGCTCAGCCAATATTTTTGTATTTTTAGTAAAGACGGGGTTTTGTCATGTTGCCCAGGCTGGTCTCAAACTCCTAAGCTCAAGCAGATCTGCCTGCCTCGGGCTCCAAAAGTGTTAGGATTACAGGCGTGAGCCATTGTGCCAGGCCAGCATTCTTCCAAGAGAATTGTGAGGAACGAAATTCTAAAGGAGAGTAAAATGAGGCCCAGAAAAAAAGCCTTGTCCAAGTTAAACAGACAGTACAGGTTGAGTATATCTTAGCTGAAATGCTTGGGACCAGAAGTGTTTTGGATTGTGGAATATTTCTATCAGTTGAGTATCCCTAATCTGAAAATCTGAAATGGTCCAATGAGCATTTCCTTTGAATGTCATGTAGGCCCTCAAGAAGTTTCAGATTTTGACAATTTTCAGATTTTTAGAATAGATAATCTGTATGTGATGAATCTGGGAGAAAAGTCTGAGTCTCCTGTTCTATTCCCCCTGTGGTCTCCTATAGTTTCCTGGCCCTCTAAGACTTTGGGGGAAGATTCTGACCCTAGAAAGAAATTAAGCCAATATAGTATTGAATTACAAAATTTTCTGAAAATTATGTGCTTAGACAACAAACATTTGTCAGGAATAACAAGATGCAGTACTCAATAAATTTGAATATGATTTTACTGAAGCATACATCATTTCAAAGCAAAAGTAGTTTATGTTGTCAATTCTAACATATAATACATTTAAGTCATTATATGAATTTCATTTTTTGTGTATTTCACTGTAGTGCTGTGACAACAAAATGACATCTGTGTACCAGAGCATACATATATCAACAGTAAGATGTAATTTTTCATTACATCACTGCTAGAATATTTAGCTTTGTGTAGGAGACATAAGCATGTAAGATGGCCACACCAAATAATTTTCTGTTTTTTTCCTTAATTTTTTATCAGTAATACTTTATCAACCTCACTGTTAATAGAACTGTAAATTATCTGGGTGATGGGGTGTGTGGAGAAGATCATCTGTGTTATACTGTAATAGTTGCTAGAGTAATCTCACACACACCAATAAGGAACTGTCACCATAATTAAGGGCTAGTTACTGTTGTTAGTTGCACAATGATGAAGTTCTTTTGAAAATATTGGTTAGCCCACTTATATGTGAAAAATGCCCTTTCCACTTATACACAAGAAAAAAATATTCAGAAAGTTATTTTTGGCCTTGCTATGTCAAAAAGTCAACTGTACAAAGATCTACGTGTTAAACCTAAAATTATGATTTTAAAAGTCTATTAAAAACAAGAATGTCATGCATTTTTATTATCAATTATGCAGAGGCTTTAAAACTGTTGCAAGACCATATAGTATATATTAGCTTTTATACTGCTAATGCACAACTAACAGCAAACTTGATTAGATTAACAGAACTCTGTCTTAATTACACCTTTATATATCACACTAGAGACAAATGCCACAAGATCTGCAGAAACATTCAGTTCTGAGCACTCGAATGGCAGGATAACTTTTTGTGTTGTAATCCTTCACATATAGAAAAACAAACTCTGCAGTCTCACGTTACAAAAAAACGTACTGCTGTAAAATATTAAGAAGGGGTAAAGGATATCATCTATAACAAAGCAACTTACAACTAGTGTCAAAAAGCAAACAAAACCTCTAAATTAAAATATCAAAATACACAGAGCAACTGAAGCACAAATCCTGCATTAAATACAGTGAAGATTTAATAAGACAATGCACTAGTTAATAAAAGACACAAAAATAGGTGGGGAAGCTAGGGCAACCAGAAAATAAAATAAAAATAATGGGAAAAAATGGGAACTACTGTTTTCCCCCTAGTCGGAGCACATTTTTTTTTTTTTTGGGTGTCTTTCCATTCAAATAATACCTAACACTGTACATTTTTTAATGTCATAGAAAAACTTGGTTCTTCCATGAAATCCTTTAAATTCTTGATAAATTTTTCAATGTAGACATTATTATGAATGAAAAACAGCCAACAAATGGGCATCTGTTTTTTAACACTGAAGATTTACAGACACTTTTTAAAAGTTATCATAATCTTTTTTGTCTTTTTTCCCCTCAGCTTCAAATCCATCAACTCCATCACTATCTCTTCTTCGTTTCCTGTTGTTGTGGATGTTAAAACGTTGGCTCATTTGCGGTAATGGATCCATGCCTAGAACTTTGTGTATCTGGCGGAATGCAAGGAGTCTCAATGCAAACTGCAACAAAGAGAGTCAGAATTTTGAGTTAATTGAAAAACCCCAAGTAGTAATACTTAACTACATTTACCTCCCTCCAAATGCAACATAAAAAAGCATGTGTAATGAAAGAAACATTTAAAGGAATTACTTTCACAACTGAAATAATCTGTATGTTCTCATGTTTTTATTTCCTAGCTTTTCTGTGTGCATGCCATTTTGTTATCTTAAACATTAAGTAAAAAAAAAAAAAAAACTTTAACACACACACAAAATTACAAAAATTATGAGAAGTGACATCAAAGAAACAAGCAGGATGTTGAAAACAAAGAAAAATGGGAGCTACCTGCTTTAACAGAATGGTTGCTGATGGCTTTCCTAGGCATTTGGTAGACAGTATGTAATTTAAGAACCGTAATTATACTCATGTGGATGTACCAAACTTATTTACCTAATTTTTACTGGTAAACACTAGGCTGGTTTCAGTATTTTTGTTTTGTTTTGTTTTTTGAGACAGAGTCTTGCTCTGTTGCCCAGGCTGGAGTGCAGTGGCGCGAGCTTGGCTCACTGCAAGCTCCACCTCCCGGGTTCACGCCATTCTCCTGCCTCAGCCTCCCAAGTAGCTGGGACTACAGGTGCCCACCACCACGCCTGGCTAATTTTTTTTTTTTTGTATTTTTAGTAGAGACGGGGTTTCACTGTGTTAGCCAGGATTGTCTCGATCTCCTAACCTCGTGATCCGCCCGCCTCGGCCTCCCAAAGTTCTGGGATTACAGGCGTGAGCCACTGCGCCCAGCCTCCAAGTATTTTTATTACTGTATTACAATGAATGCTTGTTTTAATATGTTTCTGTGCACTTATGTGACAAGTTCTGGAGAAAGAACTTTTATTAATCAGTGGGACCGCTGAACATATAAAAGTGATGAGTACTAACAAATGAAGCTCCCCAAAATTTATACTGATTAATATATCCACTAGTAATATGTATGCAAGTCTGCTTCCCCCTTCTGGATACTATAAACAGAAAAATATTCTCACAAGTATGATGGGCAAAACAGTATCTAATTGTTATTTACAACATTTTTGAGACATGGTCTTACTCTGTTGCCCAGGCTGGAGTGCAGTGGTGCCATCACAACTCACTGCAACCTCGACCTCCCTGGGCTCAGATCTCACTCAGCCTCCCGAGTAGCCAGGAACACAGGCTCACACCAACACACCTGGCTCATTTTTCTATTTTCTGTCGAGACGGGGTATTTTCGCCATGTTGCCCAGGCTGGTCTTGAACTCTGCCCACCTGCTAGGATTACAGGCTTGAGCTATCATGACTGGCTATAGCTTGTATTTATTTATTTATTTTTTGAGACAGAGTCTTGCTCTGTTGCCCAGGTTGGAGTGCAGTGGCGCGATCTCGGCTTACTGCAACCTCCGCCTCTAGGGTTCAAGTGATTCTCCTGCCTCAGCCTCCAAAGCAGCTGGGATCACAGGTGTGTGCCACCATGCCAGGCTAACTTTTGTATTTTTAGTAGAGATGGGGTTTCACCATGTTGGCCAGGCTGGTCTTGAACTCCTGACCTCCGGAGATCTGCCTGCCTTGGCCTCCCAAAGTGCTGGGATTACAGGTGTGGGCCACCGGGGCCAGCCAACTTGTATTTTTTAATCAATCAGTGAGGTGCAGCATATTTTTGCTGGCTCATTTCCTTAAGTTTAAAGATACCATATGAAATTTCCAATAATATCCTTCATGGCTTCCTGTATTTACAGCCTTCTTAAAAAGATCTTGCCTATGTAAAAATTATATTTTTCTTAATACTTTGATAATTTATGTGTGGCTCCTTAAGTCAGTTGGCATTTACTTGTATATATGTATAGCTTAATTTTTTCCTTAGATGATTAGCCAGTTATCTCAATACCACTTTGCTGATGATTCATCTTTTTCCACTGATTTGAAGCATCAGGTCTGTCATACATTAATTCCCTTATATCTAATGGTCTACTTCAAGGTTCTTCCATTCCAAAAGTTTATCTGTCTACTTCTGTGCCATAACTACACTGTTTAAATTTCTGTTGGTTTATAGGATGTTTTGATATCTGGTCGAGTTGAACTTTTCTTAGCAATTCTCTTGTATTTCCAATTCCAAACGAAAATTAAAATCGGCTGAATGTGGTGGCTCATGCCTGTAATCTCAGCACTTTGGGAGGCCAAGGTGGAAGGATCACTTAAGTCGGGAGTTTGAGACCAGCCTGGCCAACATGGTGTAACCCCATCTCTACTAAAAATAGAAAAATTAGCCAGGTGTGGTGGCATGCACCTGTAGTCCCAGCTACTTTGGAGGCTGAGGCAGGAGTATCGCTTGAACCCGGGAGGCACAGGTTGCAGTGAGCCAAAATTGTGCCATTGCAATCCAGCCTGGGTGACAGAGAGAGACTCTGTCTCAAAAAATAAAAAAAGAAAATTTAAGGCCGGGCACGGTGGCGCAAGCCTGTAATCCTAGCACTTTGGGAGGCCTAGACCGGCGGATCACGAGGTCAGGAGATCCAGACCATCCTGGCTAACACAGTGAAACCCCATCTCTACTAAAAATACAAAAAATTAGCCGGGCTTGGTGGCGGGCGCCTATAGTCCCAGCTACTCGGGAGGCAGAAGCAGAATGGCATGAACCCCGGAGGCGGCTGCACTCCAGCCTGGGCGACACGGCGAGACTCCGTCTCAAGGAAAAAAAAAATTTAAATCAATTTTTAAAGTTCTATCCTCTTCTCCCTCTGAAATTTTAATTAACTTTTTTTTTTAAATTAAAAAAAAAGGGGAGGGGGGAAGCTCAGACCAAATGTTAATTAATCGTCTTGGCTGAAGGGCATATTGAACTATCAGCAGAACTGACAGCCAAAAAGAGCCTACTGTTTTCCAAGATAAGGGAAGGGAAGGCAAACTTTGGCACTGAATCATATCATCTTATCTTGTGCTTTTACTTCATTTTTCTTTTATTAAAATTTATTAAAATCTATTAAAATTCTAAAGCTTAGCCGGGCATGGTGGCTAAGCACTTTGGGAGGTGGAGGTGGGAAGATCACTTGAGCCCAGCCTGGGAAACATAGGGAGACCCCTGTCTCTACAAATTAGCTGGGCATGGTGTCGCACATCTGTGGTTCCAACTACTTGCAAGGCTAAGGGAGGATTGTGTGAGACGGGAAGGTTGAGGCTGCAGTGGGCCCAGATGGTGCCACTGCACTCCAGCCTGTGTGACAGAGTGAAACCGCTTCAAAAAAACAGCAAAAACAAAACCAAAAAATCCCTAAAGCAAGTCTGTCCAATCCGTGGCCCTCAGTGTTGAATGTGGCCCAATACAAATTCATAAACTTTCTTAAAACATTATGAGATTTTTTTGCGATTTTTTTTCTTTTTAGCCCATCAGCTATCATTAGTCTCAGTGTATTTTATGCATGGCCCAACACAATTCTTCTTTCAATGTGGCCCAGGGAAGCCAAAAGACTGGATACCCCTGCCCTAAAGCTTAAAGATATGCTAATATCTATTTAATGGGTTGTTTACTTTCAGCCAGAAGAATGTGGCATTCACTGTGCAATCTTAAAAATGTACTGATACTGTAGCTGGTTTTCAATGAGTCTAAGTTACTCCCTAACAGCAGCCAATGCCAAAAGATTCCTTCCTTAGAACACAAAAAAATGTGCATCAGTATAGAAACATTGTTTATGACTGAAATCACTATGATTAGGAAAGAAAATCCTTGACCGGGTGCGGTGGCTCATGCCTGTAATCCCAGCACTTTGGGAGACCAAGGTGGGTGGACCACGAGGTCAGGAGTTCGACACCAGCCTGGCCAACATGGTGAAACCCCGTCTCTACTAAAAATACAAAAATTAGCCGGGGGGTGGTGGTGCATGCCTATAATCCCAGCTACTCAGGAGGCTGAGGCAGGAAAATCGCTTGAACTCAGGAGGCGGAGGTGAGCTGAGATTGCGCCTTTGCACTCCAGCCTGGGTGACAGAGCGAGACTCCGTCTTAAGGAAAAAAAAAAAAAAAAAAAAAAGAAAGAAAAATTCCTTGTTACTTCATGAATAAAAATAACTTTCACTACATGACCATGTCTATGTAAGAATATCTTTGGCACCAATTTCAAAAGATTTCTTAAAATCTTCAAACTAGGGGGATTTCAGAGACATGATTTAATCTATCCCTCCATTTCTAGGGATATACCCACTTAACCTAATTCAAGGAAATTTTACAGTCACTTGATTAAACAGCAACTTTCTCTACATAGTTATAGCCTTCAATGTAACTGGACTCTTTTTTTCTGGTAAAATTCACATACCTTTAAAATGTACACCTTTAAAACGTAAAATTCAGAAGTTTTCAGAATACTTACAAAGTTACTCAACTATCACTATTATCTTATCCTAGAACATTTTCATTACCCTAAGTGGAAACCCCAAGCCCAACAGCAGTTACTCCCCAACCCCTCTATCCTTAGGCCCTGAGAACTACCACTGCCTATTATGAATATTTCATATAAACGAGATAATTAGGATAAAGTTTTTAAGGTTCATTCACGTCGTAGCATGTGTCAGTACTTTATTTCTTTTAATGTCTGGCTGAATAATATTCTAACGTATGACTGTATTTGTTTATTCACCCATTCATCAATTGATGGACATTTAGGTTGTTGCTACTTTTTGACTATCACACATAATGCTGTTTTGAACATTTGTGTACAAGTTTTTGTGGGGACATATTTTTTTCAATTCTCTTGAGTATATATCTAGATATCAAAGAGTTGCTGAGGCATATAGCAATCCATGTTTAACTTACTGAGGAGCTGCTAACCTGTTTCTCTTTTCCTTTTTTTAAGCGATGAGGTCTTGCTATGTTGCTCAGACCGGTAATGCACTCCTGGGCTCAAGAGATCCTCCCACCTTGGCCTCGCAAACTGTTCGGATTACAGGCATGAGCCATTGCTCACTGAACCCTCAACTTCCTGGGCTTAAGTGATCCTCCCACCTCAAGCCACCTGAGTAGCTGGGATTACAGGTGCACGCCACCATGTCCAGAGCTAATTAAAAAAATTTTTTATAGAGATAAGGTTATGCTATGTTGCCAGGTCGTTCTTGAACTCATGGGCTCAACCAATCCTCTTGCCTCAGCCTCCCAAAGTCTTGAGATTACAGGCGTGAGCCACTGTGCCTGGCCCTAACCTGTTTTTCAAAGTGACTGCTGTTCACACTATTTTAAATCCCTGCTCTGATTTTGAGATAAAGGACAGTTACTGGTTTAGTCATCCACATGGGAATTTATTGCTCCAAAACTTTTCCCCCAAGTTAGATAATTCTAGTTGCTAAGAATTTTGGCTCATACACCTGCTTTGAAAATCCTGAAAGTCTCAAAGTCATCTGTAGTCAGGACTTGATACAGCATTCTACTTAGTCTACAGTTATTAGGGACTTTTGCCAGTACTGTTTCTCTACTTCACTTAAGTTATAAGACTGTTAACTTCCCAGGTGAGAACTAGGAATATTTATCATCATAATATACTAATTCTTTATTCAGAGAGACTTATAAAAGGTCCTTCCTAAAGATAACATAATAGTGTTTTCTTCTACATTAACAGAAAATATCAAAAGATATCTCATATATAATAATGAATATTTATACATTTTTACCACAGAGATATTCTTACTAAGCATCAGCCTATTCTTTTTTTTTTTTTTTTGAGATGGAGTCTCACTCTGTTGCCCAGGCTAGAGTGCAATGGTGCGATTTCGGCTCACTGCAACCTGTGCCTCCTGGGTTTAAGCGATTCTCGTGCCTTAAGTCTCCCAAGTAGCTTGGACTACAGGCACTAACATGCCACCACGCCCGGCTAATTCTTTTATTTTTAGTAGACACAGGGTTTTGCCACGTTGGTCTCAAACTCCTGACCTCAGGTGGCCCGCCCGCCTTGACCTCCTTAAGTGCTGGGATTACAGGTGGAAGCCACTGCACCCGGCCCAGCCTATGCTAATATTTTATGAGTTTCTAAATGAAGGAATACTCCAGTAAGTAAAACCAATATAGCATTTGAGGTTTGAGTGAGCACCCTATAATCTCTTGTTCTGCATGTGGTTTGTAGGTACTTCTAAGGTCTGACAAGAAGAGAAAATTCTACCATATTACTGGCAATTATTTAGCAGCAAACTAAATTTGAAGATTGATACAAATCATTCCCAAAGACATTTTGGAATTTTAATCATCATCGAGGATTAAAGGTTTATTTCATAATCCATTTGCTTCTTGGGAAGGGATGATTAACCCTATAAATTTTGCCTGTTTAAAGGTATGTTAAACTATGTACGCCTACCTATAGGAAGGAATTTTAATAAATGACAAAGGCTGTATCTGGCAGAAGCAACTTGAAAAGGATCACTGGAGAAAAGACATATAGTGGCATACAAGAATAAAGGTAGACACTGTGGAAGGAAATATGGAATCATTCCAGAGACGAAGGAAGAGGGACATTAACATGGGCACTACAGGCCACCGAAAAACTAACTGAAATTGACACTGGTACTTCAGATTTCACCAGTTATATATGCACTAATTTATGTGTGCATGTGTGTATAGCTCTATGCAATTTTATCACACATGCCGCCTTATGTCATGTAACTACCATCACAATCAAGATGGTTACTGTTCTGTTGCCACAAGACCCCCTTTAGAGCCATGCCATTCCTTCTTCCTATCCTTAAACACTCCTAGGAAACACTAATCTGTTTTCCTCCTCATCCAAGTATTATGTCATGAGTGCTACATAAATGCATTATATATTGTGTAACTCCTTCACTTTTATTAAGAACACTTCTAAATGTTCTCCTAAACGTCCTCTTAAAACCAGACCACTTTCTTTAAGGTCACATTTTTAGAAAAGTAAGCATTCTTCTTAATGATGAATTTTGTTAGTTTTCAAGTGTTTCCTTTTGAATTTCTTTTCCCTTAAATTTATAACTAATTCCTTTAAGTACTAAAGGGAGAAAGAACAGACACTTAAGGCAACTATCTTCTTCCCTAGAATATAAAATGAAAGAAATAAAAACAGCGAATGCATAAGAATTTGGTCATGTTTTGAGTCTGTAAGATATCCATAATATTCTATTACTACTCTCTCTCCCCCAATACCATTTCTGGCCTAACAATTTACTTTGATCCTGACATCTTTCAAATTCCAAATTATTCAAGATAACCAATCAAGATCTTAAATCCAACAACTCCCAAGCATCTTAGAGTGGATTACTGTTCATAGCTAGTATGCTTTTTTCCCCTACTCAGCACATTTCTGGAATCAACAAAGGGAAGCTGTACCAATCTTAGGTTGATTTTTTTCCATTCATTCATTAGGTTCAATGTTTTTTCTTTTTCATAATTATTCAATAGGGTTAATAAGATGATAATACTAGCTAACATTTAAGACCCTTCCATATACCAGGTGTTAAGATGGTTACACATATTAACTCATTTAATCTTCTCAACAATCCTGTTTGAGACAGATACTGCATTTATATCCATATTACAGATGAGATGGGAGAGTTGGTAGTCAAATCCAGGGAGTCTGTCTCCAGAGCCCACATTTTTATTTACTTTATTAGACAGTGGCAGGAAAGGTTAAATTATAACAATAATGACCATAAACACCACAGCAAATTACTTTTGTACAACCAGAGGACGTAAGAATTTCTGTTGATCTTGATACATAACCTATTACCCAGATTTAATGAGACACTGAAAATATTGCTGTATTTTTATAATATATAATACACTTACTTAGAAATGCCCATATAATTAAATAATAAAATTTTAAACTCTATTAGTGAAATCTAGTTTTGGGCAAGCTATTTTAATATCCTTTCTAGGGGCTTGCTTACTACAGAAGCAGAAGAATGAATATTATATAGTCACTTATAATATTCCTTAAGACAATAACAGAAAAATAAAACCTTAATGGAGTAACCCAATAGGGCTCTGAATTTAGGAATACCAGTACCTGTGCACTGGATGTGATGTCTTCACGCTGCTGGTCAGTCATTGTTGCCAAGGTATCAAAGGGATCCTTTTCACAAGGATCCAGAAGTCCAGGACTACCTACAGCAATCACCACAGGGAGAGGAAATCATTAGCATTGTCCACTTATAAAAAAAATTATTCAACCAGCAAATGAGTAAACTTCATTTTACTTCATTAAAAACAAAGTAAGAGTTACCTTTAAGAATAATCCCTGAAGAAATGCATTCAAAAACTCTTCTCAGTGCATCCCCAGGGCTCTGAGGGCTAGAAGCACTGCTGATTGCTTTCTCTACTAGTAACTCCATAGCCTAAAAATACAACATAAAAATGTGTTTAACAGCTAACCAAAGGAATTACTCATTTTCAAACGCTAGCATGACAAACTAAAATTTTAAAGACTGAAAAAGCCACATAGAACAAGTCACAAAAACAGAAAATAAATATTACATATAATATAAAAACATTCAAAATTAAGGAATAGGCCGGGCACAGTGGCTCACGTCTGTAATCCCAACACTTTGGGAGGCAGATTGCCTGAGTTCAGGAGTTAAAGACCAGCCCGGGCAAGATGGCAAAACCCCGTCTCTACAAAAAAAACCCCAAAAAACCAAAAATTAGCTGGATGTGGTGGCATGTGCTGGTGGCCCCAGCTACTTGGGGGACTGAGGCCGGAGGATCGCTTGAGCCTGGGATCTTTTACTGGCTGCAGTAAGGTGAGATCGCGCCATTGCACTCTAGCAGCCTGAGTGATGGAGTGAGACCATCTCTCTTCACAAACAAAAAAACAAAAAAAACAAAACAAAAACCCAATGCAGGGAGTGGTGTTTTGAAGGGTCTCATGATAAAAATTTGTATTTAGATTTTTAAAAATTGAGATATAATTCACATGTAAGATTCACCCTTTTAAACTGTACAATTCAGTAGTTTTTAGTATATTCACAAGTTGTTCAATAATCACCATTACCTAATTCCAGAACATTTTCATGATCTCCCAAAGAAACCACATAGCCACTAGTAGTCATTCTCCATTCTCCCTTTCTTTTAGCCCTTGGCAACCCCTAAATCACTTCCAGTTTCTACAGATTTGCCTACTATGGACGTTTTACACAAATGGAATCACGTAATACGTGGCTCTGTGTTTGACTTCTCTCACTTAGCATAATATTTAAGGCTTATCCATGTTGTAGCTTTTACTTAAAAGTTTAAATGAGACTACTAACAGCAATTCAAAGAAACTAGTTTGGAACCACTATGCAATCCTTAAGATGATAATGAAAGCTGAAAAGACATTAGTGAGAATCCATACTTTTGGCTATACACTAAAAAAGCTCATGGACTTATTTATCAGAAGTAAAAACTACGTCAACCTATTCACTCCAAGGCCATTTCTCAGAATCTCTTTACATTTTAAGAGATGAGAATTTAAAGAAATAGTGCACATTAACAACTATGAAAAATAAATGATAGCTTCCAGCACGATTGGAAAAAACCTGAAAATAATGAATATTAATAGTGATAAATGTAAGTCACAATTAAAAAAATTAAGACAGCTCAATTTATTCCGTTGAAGAATGCAGGAAGATGTTCACGGTTCTTTTTTATTTTGAGAAAGGGTCTTGTTCTGTCACCCAGGCTAGAATGCAGTGGCATGACCATGGCTCACTGCAGCCTCAAGCTCTTGGGCTCAAGTGATCCTCCCACCTCAGCTCAGGATCACTTGAGCCCAAGAGCTTGAGGCTGCAGTGAGCTGTGGTCGTGCCACTGTACGACTAGGACAACAGGCGCAGCCACCATGCCTGGCTAATTTTTGTAGAGATGGGGTCTCACTATGCTGTCCAGGCTGGTTTTGAACTCCTGGACTCACGTAAACCAACGGCCTTGGCCTCCCAAAGCCTTGGGATTACAGGCATCCCAGCAACAGCCCCTCAAGACATTTTTCATTTTTTATGGATTTTCATTTTAAAGTTAAGTTTTAATATGTTAAGGGACAAGCTTCAGTCATCTAGAAAACTCTATGTATATGTATGGAATATGCATGTGTATGGAATATTTTAAGATGCGAAAAGACTTGAGACCCTTGAGGATAAGGTCAGTGTTACTCATCTTGAACCCACTTGCCTAGTACAAGTAGCCAGAATTTTGTAAATACTTAGTAAATGATTATGACATGGAATGATTTTGGAAAGAATGTGAGAATAATCCTGACAATTCAGTGATAAAATAAACCAAGAGTAATAATTAGCAAAATATTGATGTTGTGATTAAAACACAAAATTGAAGTCATAAAATACGCAACTTTCGATAAATGCCTCAAATTTTTACTGAGTACTTTTAGCAAATGTTACGAGAAAAGTGAGGATTAAGTAATCAGCTACAGTTCAGGTATGTCAAGACATAAAAATGTGTTTCAAGTAACTCAAAGCTTTTTCAAAATCTGTTTATTGATTGGCTTTAAGAATCAGGCATTTCTGATTTACACCAGCAGGTAAAAGCAGAAATTAATTAAAAGTCAAGAAAGAAATAAATTATTTATGGAACACAAAAAAGTCAATATACTTAAACACACACAATAAAACTAATCAACTACCTATCTCTGACACCATTTACTGTGAACTAAGCAATTAAAACATATTAATTTTCTAAAGAACATAGCTATTCTCCAAGCACATGTCTACAGTTAAAAGAGCAATGAAAATAGAAGAATATAATTCAAAAGTAAAAAGATAATATCAAAAATATATAGAATCAAATTAAGGATTACAACACTTCAGGTTGTAAAGGGTCTTGGAGGCTATAATTATATAAGAGAATAACTTATTAAGAATTATTATAACTGGAGATGGAAAAAGCTCCCCATATTAAATGATTAAAAAAATCAAGGATTGTAATATTTGCTTTAAAAGATTTTTTAATTTTTTTTTTTTTTTACAGACAGGCTCTCGCTATGTTGCCAGGATGGAGTTCAGTAGTTATTCGCAGGCACGATCATAGCACACTGCAGCCGAGCTTGAACTCCTGGGCTCAAGTAATCATACCTCAGTTTCCCCAGTAGCTGAGACTACAAGTGAATGCCACTGCACTCCACTGTAATATTTGCTTTTTATTTATTTTTTGAGAGACAGGGTCTTGCTCTGTTTCCTAGACTGGAAAGCAGTGGTGTGATTATAACTGACTGTAGCGGGCTGGGTGTGGTGGTTCACGCCTGTAATCCCAGCACTTTGGGAGGTCAAGGCGGGTGGATCACCCGACATGAGGAGTTTGAGACCAGCCTGCCCAGCATGGCGAAATCCTGTGTCTACCAAAAACACAAAAAATTAGCCGGGTGTGGTGGCAGGTGCCTGTAATCTCAGCTACTCAGGAGGCTGAGGCAGGAGAATCACTTGAACCTGGGAGGTGGAGGTTGCAGTGAGCTGAGATCGCGCCACTGCACTCCAGCCTGGGCGACAAGAGTGAAACTCCATCTCAAAAATAATAAATAAATAAATAAATAAAGTAAATAAATAAATAAATAACTCACTGTAGCCTTGACCTCCCAGGCTCAAGTGATTGACCTCAGCCTCCTGAGTAGCTGGCACTACAGAACCCACTACCATGCTTGGCTAATTTTTATTTTTAGTAGAGATGAGGTCTTGCTATGTTGCCTGAGCTGGTCTTGAACTCCTGGGCTCAAGCGATCTTTCCATCTTCCTGTCCCAAAGTGATGAGATTACAGGCGTGTCCCAAAGTGATGAGATTACAGGCGTGAGCCACTGGACCCAGCCTTATTTGCTTTTTAAAAACACTCATGAAGTGTATTTTTTCCCATCCCATCTCCAGTTATAATAAGAGTAACTCTTAGTAAGTGGCAGGCACCATGCTAAATGATCACTTATATGCATAATTTAATTCAAGATGGAAAAAAAAATCCCATAAATTTAAGAAGCTAAAAATAGTTTTGTCCAAGGTCATGTAGCTAGGTGATAAGGCTGAGATTTGAACCCAGGTCTTTCTGAAATCAAAATAATGCTTTTTTTTTTCTTCTTGCCCTTATGTTTTCTTTCCTACTATGTTTCAATAAGTATCTTTCATCAATGGGTGATCCAGAGAGAAAACATTAACTAGTTTCCGTGAATATTCGTTTCCAGCTCTGGTAGAGATAAAGACCTATGTAAAACAAACAAAACAAAGCCACCTGATGAGATTTCAGTAACACAGGCACTTTCACTGGTGGGAATGTAAACCAGTAAAATCTTCCTTTAAAGCACAAATGGCAAACTGTATCAAAACCTTTTTTTTCCCCCCAACGAGATGGAGTTTCACTCTTGTTGTCCAGGCTGCAATGGCGTGATCTCAGCTCACCGCAACCTCCACCTCCCAGGTTCAAGCGATTCTCTTGCCTCCCAAGTAGCTGGGATTATGGGCATAAGCCACCACGCCCAGCTAATTTTGTATTTTTAGTAGAGATGGGAGTTTCTCCATATCGGTCAGGCTGGTCTTGAACTCTTGACCTCAGGTGATCTGCCCACCTCAGCCTCCCAAAGTGCTAAGATTACAGGTGTGAGCCATTGCACCTGGCCACAAATTTTTAAAAGACACACATTAATTAGCCCAGCAATGGCAGTACTAAGATTTACAACAGGGCTATTACTACATAAGAAAAGCACAAAAAATATTCTGCCCAGCTCTTAATTTGTAACAGACTGGAAACGATCTCTAGCACTAGGAGTTCTGGCTAAATAATAGTAGTAGCAGTTATCCTCTTCATTATAGCTACCACTTACTGAGTGCTTATCCTCGCAAAGTGATGCTCTAAGTCTTCACATATATTAACCAATTCTAACCATTATAATCACATTCTGAAAGTAGATATCACTATCATTCCCATTTTACAAATTAAGATGTTTATGCTCTTAAAATAGGATTTTATGAATACCACAACAATGGGCAATTGTACATACAAAAGCCACTTACATAGTCCAGTTGACATGGATCACTATTGATACATGCACAACAGACTTTGATTTGTAAGCCCATTTGCAGGTTGTTGCATTTTTGTAATATATTTACTCACAGCACTTTATTTTATATGGTGAAATGTATGAAAGTCTTAATAAAAATGGTCATGTCTTGCAGGGAAAAGATTTACTTGCAGCTTTTAGTGATTTAGGGGTGTGCATACAGTATGATTTTTGTTAAGGGGTATCTAAATGTTGAGTTAGTTCATGTACCATTTGCTGATTTTTTTGTAAGCTGAGACTGTTTGTTCTTTGCCCTGAGATGTCAGTGTCCTATCATTTTAGAACTCTTTGTTGGTTCTATCAGCAACAGCCGGGAGAACTGTTAGTACAAACCACCACCACTAAAATCTGTATTACTTACAAATACCTCTGAAAGCCAGTAAAACACGTGAAAAGAAATGTTAACGTATTTCAACTGTTATTTGGGCAGGAAGAATAATTATAGCAGTTTTCTTCACCTTTCTTTGAGAATGATTCCTTTACATTTGATATATCATTCTTTAAAACAAAACAAAACAAAACAAAACAAAACAAAACAAAAAACTGGTGAGGAATGGTGGCTCACACCTATAATCCCAGCACTTCTGGAGGCCAAGTTGGGAGGATCCCTTGGATCCAGGAGTTTCAGACCAGGCTGGGCAAGATAGTGAGACCTTATCTCTACAAAAAATTAAAAAAAAAATGTAACCAGGCATGGTAGCATGCACCTACACTCCTATGTATGTGGGAGGCTGAGTTAGGAGAATCGCTTAAGCCTGGGAAGTTGAGGCTGCAGTGAGTCATGATCATGCCACTGCACTCCAGCCCTAGTGACAGAGTGAAACTCGGTCTCAAAAAAGATAATATGAAACATTTTAAAGCGAATGATTCAGCAGCATTATTATACTATGTTGTCCATATCAAGTTCCAAAACATTTCCATTACCCAAAGTAAACCCCCTTACCCATTAAGCAACTTATCCCTATTTCCATAGAGACATGCACTCTGTCTCTATGGATTTATATATTCTTGATATTTCATATAAACGGAATCACACAACATGTGACCTTTTGAGCCTGGATTCTTGCACTTAGCATACTGTTTTCAACATTAATCAATACAGTGGCAGATTTTTTTTTTTTTTGAGATAGGGTCTCACGATGTGCCCAGGCTGGCCTCAAAATCCTGGGCTCAAGAGATCCTCTTGCCTCAGTCTCTTGAGTACCTGGGACTACAGGAATGGGCCACTGTGCCCAGCTCAATAACAGATTTTTTTGCTGAAATACTCATCATAGGACACTGTCTAGAAATAAAATATATAATAACATTGTGTGTGTGTGGGGGGGGGAGAGAGAGAGAGAGACAGACAGACAGACAGACAGACAGACATGGTCTTGCCCTGTCGCCCAGGGTGAAGTGCAGTGGTGCAATCACAGCTCACTGCAGCCTCAACCTCCTGGGCTCAAGTGATTCTCTGACCTCAGCCTCCTGAGTAGCTGGGACTACAGGTGTGCGCCATCTCATCCAGCTAATTTTTAAGTTTGTCTTTTGTAGACATAGGGTCTTGCTATACAAATAAGGCTGGTTTTGAACCCCTGGCCTCAAGTGACCTTCCCACCTTGGCTTCCTGAAGTGCTGGGATTACAGGTAGGAGCCATTGTGCTAGGTCTATAATAAACATTAAAAAAATTACATGCCTTTTGTAAGTTACTGCAGTTATACTATTCTAAAGGTTTAGATAGCACACAGCAATTCTGATATCAGACCAACATTACAACAGAACTCTACCTATATTTTATTTCATCACCATGGATTCATGACAAAAGAACAACTAATTTGAAGGCAGAACACCATTTTCAATCCTCATTGCAGTGGTAAAGGAAAGGCCACAAAAGCAGGCATTGTTACTTAAGAATTTGTTCAAAGTAATCTGAATGCTAAATAAAATTAAACATAATACAGTTCATAAGAATTTCAAATTTATTTGATAAAAGAAAAAGTTACTCCTGTTTATGACAATAGCACAGACACAAACTGAAGATCTCTTGCCTCCAAAACATGATTAAGAAATACATTAGGGCCAGGCATGTTGGCTCATGCCTATAATCCCAGCACTTTGGAAGACCGTGGCAAGAGGATCGCTTGAGCCCAGGAGTTCGAGACCAGCTGGGGCAACATAGTGAGATCTCATCTCTACTAAAAATAAAGACATTAGTCAGGTATGGTGGCATGTGCCTATCGTCACAGGCACTAGGAAGGTTCAGGTAGAAGGAATGCTTGAGCCCAGGAGTTCAAAGCTGCAGTGAGCCAGGGCTGCTCCATCGCCCTCCAGTTTAGATGACAGAGCAGGACCCTGTCTCAAAAACAAATGATAGAATATACACACTACTGCCTTTCAAGAAAAAATGTAATAGCTTGAATCAAACAGAGGAAAAGGCCAGTGACAGAGAACATTCCTGAAGAACAGAGTGTTTACCCTGCTTAGGCTTGGCTCTCCAGAGATGAGGGTGGGGATGACAGCTGATTCAACAAATCCCAAAAACTTCACCAATAACTTTCAATTTGGAGAAAGGTAAAATGAATCACATTATAAGCAGTTTCAGAAGAAATTTTCCTAAACGTAAAAACTCCATCTGACCATCTTCTATCTCACCAGAGAAAAGAAAAACACTAGAATATGCTATCCTGAAGACTTTGAAAACCAGGAAAGAACAGAAGCAATCAGGAAATCAGGAAAGAGCAGAAAAATGGTAATCATTCACATCTAACTATTTCCAATAATAAATGCATTTGGCTAAAATGCAGATAAAAGAAAAAATAAAGGTAAGATCTTCCAAAGGAATTAGAGGTAGGAAAAAAAAAAAAACTTCATAGAGCCCCAAATTAGCTTCACATACCCAAATGCTCTCTTGGTTCAGGGGAATATAAATTGTTAGTGAAAGGAAATGGTAAAATAGGTTCAGGAAACAAATGGAGCAAATCCTGCAAAGACAAAAGCTCTAGGAGTCCATTCTTGGATTGAAACCTGAAACTGAAGGGGTGGCAATAAAATCCATCACATTTGGAGTGCCATAGTATATTTGATGAAGACACAGGAGAGTGTAGCCTACATATGCTAACAAGGCTGCAGGTAGCCAAATCCTACTCCTTTTCATAAGCAATCCTCCAATCATATCTCACAGGGGAAGGAAAAGAAGAGTTATCAAAAAAGGTGAGAACAGATTTGCATGACATCTTTATACTTGTGTGGAACATAGTATGAAAACTAGTGATAAAAATATATTCTGTAGGGACTTTGGGTGATAGTCACAGGTCAATGTAGGTTCATTAATTGTAACAAACATACTACTCTAGTGTCGGGGAGGCTGTGTATGTGTGAGGGCAGGGGATATGTGGGAACTCTATATGGTTGACCCTTGAAAAACATGAGTTTGAACTGCACAGATCCACTTATATGGGAGTTATCTTCCATCTCTGCTACCAGAGACAGCAACATCAATCTTCCTTCCTCACCCTTAGCCTATTCAATAAGAAGTTGAGGGCTGGGCACAGTGGCTCACACCTACAATCCAAGCACTTTGGGAGGCCGAGGGAAGCAGATCACTTGAGGCCAAGAGCTCGAGACTAACCTGGCCAACATGGTGAAACTCCGTCTCTACTAAAAATACAAAAATTAACCAGACATGGTGGCGCGCGTGCTTGTAATCCCAACTACTTGAAAGGCTGAGGCAGGAATATCTCTTGAACCCAGGAGGTGGAGGTTACAGTGAGTTGAGATCACACCACTGCACTCTAGTCTGGGCGACACAGCAAGACTTGGTCTCAAAAAAACAAACAAACAAAACAAACAAAAAAAGGAACAAAATGACTGAAGTTAAAAAATTAAGAGGTATATATACATTATACCTTGTTGAGAGCAGATCTCTTCTTTTAAGTAACCATAGTTTATAAAAATTGAACATATATTAGGCAACAAAAAAACCCTTTAAATTCCAAAAATTGCAAATAGCAGACTACATTTTTTGAATCACGATGCCATAAAAACTAAATTATTATTTACCAAAACAAAAGTAACCCTCCTTCAACTGTGCAGAATATAAAAATTCCCTTGCCTGGGTGCCGTGGCTCACGCCTGTAATCCCAGCACTTTGGGAGGCTGAGGCAGGCGGATCATGAGATGAGGAGTTCAAGACCAGCCTGGCCAACATGGTGAAAACCCATCTCTACTAAAAATACAAAAATTAGTCAGGCGTGGTGGTGCATGCCTGTAATCCCAGCTACTCAGGACGCTAACACAGGAGAATTGCTTGAACCTGGGAAGTGGAGGTTGCAATGACCCCAGGTTGAGCCACTGCACTCCAGCATGGGTGACAGAGCAACACTCTGTCTTGGGGAAAGGGTGGGGAAATAAAATTCCCTCAAAACTACTGTTGGCTTAAAGATAGTATGAAAACAAATTACAAAGCATTACCTATGCAGCCAAAACTCTTGTGTTCATCTTTAAACTGCAGCTTTAAAATCTCTGTAACTACAGAATAAATCAATGAATCAAGCATCTAACTCAAGAAGTTTGTAAAATAGTAACAGAAAACCCCAAGGAAAATAAATATAGAAAGGTAAAATCATAAGGTAATAAGTTATTAATAAGGATTACAATAGAGCTGATTTTGAAGAGACAAAAAAGCAATAAAACATAAACCACTGCCTAAAGAATACAATACTAGGAGCGAATTTTAAATGTCAAAATACTGACATTTTGGTGTTTTTTTTTAAAGTACCAAAATACTAATGTATTTGTTGTTACATGTAAATGATTTCAAAGATCAGCCAGCAGCTTTTTTCACTTTTGACTTTCTTCACAATCATTTTCCCTGCCATGGCCAATGCTCCTTCAATTCCTTTGACCGGTGTATTCTGTTTTCTTCTCAGTTCTTACGGCTCTCTACCCTCAAAGAAGAACACACCCTGTGAAGTGCATGGGTGACTCTCTCAAAGAAGGCCTGGGTAGGACCAACCTGCAGTGCTGAAAATCCAGACTGCAAGAGTGGCCCAGATGCAGTGGTCTTGAGAGTCTATTCATACAAGTAACAACGTGGACTTACTACAACAGAGATAGCTTCAAGGACACCCTGGGTGGGTAGAGGGGACCAAAGTTTAAGAAAGCAGGAAGCAGGATGATGATGTACAATGCTTGTATTTCCATACATTTTAAAAATTTGGGACGGGCACGGTGGCTCACGCCTGTAATCCCAGTACCTTGGGAGGCCAAGGTGGGCGGATCACTTGAGGTCAGGAGTTCTAGACTACCCTGGCCAACATGATGAAACTCTGTCTCTACTAAAAATACAATCAGCCAGGCGTGGTGGTGCATGCCTGTAATCCTAGCTACTCCTAGGCTGAGGCAGGAGAATCGCTTGAACCTGGGAGATGGAGGTTGCAGTGAGCCAAGAAAGCACTGCTGCACTCCAGGCTGGGGTACAGAGCGAGACTCCATTTCAAAAATAAATAAATGAATAAATAAATAAAATTTGAAGCTATACAATGCCTACAAATTATTGTATTTAAAATCTATTAAGAATCTAATAAATTCCAAACACCTAAATACTGAAACACCCACATTGTTATTTTGCTCCCATCTGGCAAATACTTTACTGGCTAGTCTAATCAATGACACAAGGAAGAATTAAAAGCAAACAAACAAACAAACAAGCAAAAAAAAAAATCCTAAAATAGCGTAACTCTATTGAATGGGTTGATTTTTTTAAAGGAAATATAAATTGCCAAAATTAACCACCAGAGAGAGACTAATTACAATAGGAGAAATTGAGAAAACACTATTCCCTTAAAAGGAATTGGGAAGTGATGTCACATAAATTTTTATAAACTGACAAGAAACAAAGTTTTGATGCTACTAAAACTGCTTCAGAGTTTAAAGAAAGAAAAGCTTCCAAATTATTTTTACAGAGTTAGTGATCACTGCTTCTAAATTTGACAAAGAGCACAGAAACAAAACATAAAAAATTTGTTTCATGTCACTGAGAAATTCTTAAACAAACTATTGGCAAGCAGAACTTAAGAGTTCATTACAACACTGTTCTCATATGTATGAAGAATCATTCCCAGAATGCAAAGATAGCTCAAAATGAAGAAATCTATTTACACAGTATTAAAAGGTTGAAGGAGAAAAACTATACATTCATGTTAATAAGACTTAAAAAATTGATGAAAGTTCAACTTCCGTTACTGATTCAAAAATTACTTAAACTGGAAAAAGATTGATAATTCAACATGACAAGTAAATATTTCAAATAAAAGGCTATATACCGTCATGCTTAATACAGTTTATAGACCAGAAACATTTTTAATACAATCAGGAACGTATCATACATGTCAAGCAGTATTTCTTTTATTCCGTATTTGTTACTCTAGAATTATCTTTTAATTAAAATAGAAAAAAAAGTATTGGAAAGAAGGCAAAATATCATTTGTAGATATGTCTCAAAGAAAAAAAAAGAGATAAGGTCTCATTCTGTCACCCAGGCTGGAGTGCCATGGCACAATCATGGCTCACTGTAGACTTGACCTGGGCTCAATAGATCTTCCCACTTCAGTCTCTCCAGTAGCTGAAACCACAAGCACATGCCACCATGCCAGGCTAATTTTTGTATCTTTTCTAGAGAAAGGGTTTCACCATGTTGCCCAAGCTGGTCTCCAACTCTGGGACTCAAGCGATCCTCCTGCCTCGGGCCTCTCAAATAATGGGATTACAGGCATGAGCCACTAGACCATGACTGGTTGATCTTTGATCTATAGATTTATAGTTTTTAAATTAGTTTTTTTTTTTTTGAGACGGAGTCTCACTATGTCGCCCAGGCTGGAGTACAGTGGCACCATCTCGGCTCACTGCAACCTCCGCCCTCTGAGTTCAAGCGATTCTCCTGCCTCAGCCTCCCGAGTAGCTGGGATTACAGGCGTCTGCCACCGAGCCTGGCTAATTTTTTGTGTTTTTAGTAGAGATGGGGTTTCACCACCTTGGCCAGGCTGGTCTTGAACTCCTGACCTTGTGATCCACCCACCTCGGCCTACTAAAGTGCTGGGATTACAGGCATGAGCCACCATGCCCGGTTTTAAATTAGTTTTTAAGTAATGCACATGTATAATTTATCCTGGTAAAAATTAAACATTACAGGTCTCTATACTAGTCATCTCTTCCTCCCACTCCTCAGAAATAATCACTACTGTAAATTAGAATACATCCTACCAAAAATTTTGCTATGTATTTAAATTTACATATACCTATCTATAGAAAATAAAATTTGATGAAAAAAAGCTCTAAAACAAAGGAGATGTGCCAGGCACAGTGGCTCATGCCTATAATCCCAGCATTTTGGGAGGCCAAGGCGGGTGGATCACAAGGTCAGGAGTTTGAAACCAGCTTGGCCAATATGGTGAAACCCCATTTCTACTAAAATACACAAAAATTAGCCAGGTGTGGTGGCACATGCCTATAGTGTGTAGTGAGCTGAGATAGCCGTACTGTACTACAGCTGCCACTGCACTCCAGCCTGGGCGACAGAGCGAGACTCTGTGTCAAAAAAAAAGAAAAAAAAAGAAAGCAGGTGTGAACTAATTTGTCAGAATACAAAATCCAGAAATGATAAAAAAAATTAATGAATCAAAATTTAATGCCAGGTACAGTGGGGCTCAGGCCTATAATCCCAGCAGTTTGGGAGGCCAAGGAGGGCGGATCACCCAAGGTTAGCAGTTTGAGACCAACATGATGAAACCCCATCTCTACTAAAAATACAAATTATTAGCAAGGCGTGGTGGCCCCTGCCTGTAATCCCAGCTACTTGGAAAATGGAGGCAGGAGAATCACTTGAACCCGGGAGGCAAAGGCTGCAGTGAGCTGAGATCATGCCACTGCACTCCAGCCTGGGCGACAAGCTGTCTGAAAAAAAAAAAAAAAATGTAAAAATGTGGCAACTTTTGGCCAGGTGCGGTGGCTCACGCCTGTAATCCCAGCACTTTGGGAGGCTGAGGCGGGCGGATCACGAGGTCAGGAGACTGAGACCATCCTGGCTAACACAGTAAAACCCCGTCTCTACTAAAAATACAAAAAATTTAGCTGGGCGTGGTGGCAGGCGCCTGTAGTCCCAGCTACTCGGGAGGCTGAGGAAGGAGAATGGCAAGAACCTGGGAGGTGGAGCTTGCAGTGAGCCGAGATCATGCCACTGCACTCCAGCCTGGGCAACAGAGCAAGACTCCATCTGAAAAAAAAAAAAAAAAAAAAAAAAAGTGGTAACTTTCCTTCTCTTTCTTTCTTTATTTCTCTTTCTTTCTCTCTCTCTCGCCTCTCCTCTCTTTCTTTCGAGACAGAATCTTGCTCTGTTGCCAGGCTGGAGTGCAGTGGCGTGATCTCGGCTCACTGCAACCTCTGCCTCCCAGGTTCAAGCGATTCTCCTGCCTCAGCCTCCTGAGTAGCTGGGATTACAGGTGTGCATGTTGGTCAGGGCGGTCTTGATCTTCTGACCTTGTGATCCACCCGCCTTGGCCTCCCAAAGTGCTGGAATTACAGGCGTGAGCCACTGTGCCCAGCAAAATGTGGTAACTTTCATATAGTAAAAATCATCATAAAGCTGAAAAGTAGATGAAAAACTGGAGAACACAATTTTCAACACAGGTAAAGGCTAATTATTGTAAAAAGAATTACTATAATAAAATGATGAATAAGAAACTGGCAGTTAAGAAAAAAACAATTACAAATGCCAACCATTATGCAATTAAAGAAATACAAAAAATTAGATAGCATATATATATATTTTTGAGATGAAGTCTCACTCTGTCACCCAGACTAGAGATAGTGGCACAATCTCGGCTCACTGCAACCTCCGCCTCCTGAGTTCAAGTGATTCTCCTCTCCTGCCTCAGCCTCCCGAGTAGCTTGGATTACAGGTGCCTGCCACCATGCCCAGCTAATTGTTGTATTATTAGTAGAGACGAGGTTTCACTATGTTGGCCAGGCTGGTCTCGAACTCCTGACCTCAGTGATCCGCCTGCCTCGGCCTCCCAAAGTGTTGGGATTACAGGCATGAGCCACTGTGCTTGGCGAATACTATATTTTGCCTATCATATTGTTAACTATTAAGAAGTGTGATAATATCCCAGAACTATGAGAGTGTAAAGAATATAATTAGTCTAATAGTTTTTTTGAAGTTTTCAATGACCCAACCTTCTGGTGAACAATTAGTACATGTTCTTTAACCTTGATATTTCAGCCCTAGCAATTTATTCCGCCCTCAAAAGCTTGACGACAATATATACAATGAGGTATAATAAGGATTTAATAGCAAAAGATTGTAAACCTAAATGTCTATCAAATGAATGTAAGTTAAATAAAATACGGCATGTCCACACAAAGACTGCAGATGTGACTGCCTTTTCAAAGAACTCTAAGATGAGATTTGTGAAGAAAGTTTTAAATTGTACAGTTTTAAACTGTGATAGCAAGGCCATGCTTTTGTTAAAAAAGATTAAAAAAAAGAACTAAGGTAATCTTGCCTATTAACTCTCATTAATTAAACTCTGGAGTCAATAGGTTGTTTTATTTTTTGATGAATCCCTGTCTATCTGAATTCTTGCTCTTCAGGAATCAAAGTTTCAAACAGTAATGTACATAAAGATAGAAACATATACTGTATATAGGTATAATTTTTTTCTCCTAGAAGAAATCACAGCAGATTGTTAAGATAATCTGCCTTTAAATAAGAAGGCTTTTGGTTATTTTGTAGCTTTCTGCGTTACTGAATCTCCTATTTTTTTGTATTATTTTTGAATAATATATATTTCTGAATTTTTACAGTTCCCAACCACATACATTATTTTTTAAAATGTCCCTGCATAAGGAGATTAACAATTCTTCAGTCTTCTTTATACATTTGTATATTATATGTAAAAGCCAACTAATAAATGCTGTAATATTAAAAAAAACACTGTGAAAACAGCAAAAAGAAAAAAACACACAAAGAGAAACATCAATGAAAATTCTTTAATTAGTCACATCTGAGAAAATTAAACATTCTAAGACTCCCCCAGGATTTTTCATCAGAAAAGAAAAACTATATTTAGTAAATGCAAATAAGGCTGATAATTACATGTAAACTGAGAGGATAAAAACTGCAGAATTATTTCCTACATGTTTTTACACCATACAGTTACCTACTACTTACCCAGCTTGGAAAATCAGACCAAGTTGGAACTCGCTGACAGAGGTCTCGAAGAATGCGTATGATAATCACACAGGACTGCAGACCATTAGCTCTAGCCTTGAGAGCAACACAAAAACCAATTGAATTAATCTTAGAAATACTGAATATATCCCTTGATGAAAAAAAGTTAAAATACCACCGTTCAATGGAAGCTCAGATAAAAACAAAAACAATCACACTTAAAATTGGATTCAATGAGCTGCCATTTACAGCAGTATTTTATGCCAGGGTTAGTATTTAAAAGCTGGTATTTAGGTCAAAGTAAACAGATTATACAAGAATAATATTTCTTGATCCCCTGTGAACCTTGACCTGTGTTCATTTAAAACAGTAAACTTAAAAAAAAAAAGTCTGCCTACATTAGAAATAAAAGAAAAAGTAAAGAGCTAAAAAGTTTGTCTAGGGACTGAAAGGTTAAGGAAATCTGTTTGGTTTCCCTTCTGTGCCTTTGCATGACTGCAAAGTCACTAAACCAAACAGCTGCTTCCTCACCTTTCACTCCCTACACTTATTAACTTAGAGAAAGAGGGGGAAAAAAATCTTAAAACTATACACAAAGCTTTAAACACATATTCCATTATTTAAAGCAAAGTTAATCTGCAGCCTTATGGAATATAATATATATACACAAACATGTGATGTTCCTAAACAAGTCAACTTTAAATATAGCCACTAAAAATAAAAAATAAAAAAACCCCAACTACAAAACACTCCCCAAACCTAAGTTCATTGTCAAATTAATAATAACTGCAATATGCAGATCATCATACCCAGCTTTCTATGTTAACATATTTTCTGATATTTAATTTAAAATAGTATTGCTTGGGCAGTCTTTTGAAATGTTTAAGCACAGTTAAACATGTTGTACTGAACTACTCTCTCATAAGGCTACAAGAAAAAAGTAAAATGATGTTCCGAACCTGGAACCACTTAGCGTGGCGTAGAGCAGCCAGAGCGTCAAGGCATTTTTGCCTGTCCAAGACGTCCGGTGGGTCTTTCACCATACCCGAGGTTACATCTAAAATGGATTGAATTGGCAAAATGCAGTGAGGAATGGGTGTTTGACCAGGTGAGCAAGACACTTCCTTAAGGTAGCATCAGTGTCACATGAGCCATTTGAGAGCTTGTTGGCACTTTAATATATCCACGGAGTTATTTTCAATAAATTTACATAATCCAATATGAGGAACAAAAGGTTAACTTATTAATTTAGTAATATAATAAACAATTTCTGGAAATATAAACCCTACCCACCAAAACGAAATCTGAAGGAAAGATTACTGGACACAGTGCACTAGCACAAAGACAACAAGACAAGAGGGAACACAAAAATCCACCTTAATAAATGAGTATGTACAATAAACTACTGAGTTTGTTCAGTACTCTAAATGGTCATAAGTTATTCTGGAGCTAATATAACAAAGAACTGATGATAAATATAGAATGCTCAATATAGTTACAGTTATAGAACAAAAATGAAGAACCCAAAACAGGCATTTCGTTTTTTTTTTTTTTTTGAGACGGAGTGTCACTCTGTCCCCCAGGCTGGAGTGCACGATCTCAGATCACTGCAACCTCGGCCTCCTGGGTTCAAGCGATTCTCCTGTCTCAGCCTCCCAAGTAGCTGGGATTACAGGTGTGCACCACCACACCAGGCTAATTTTTTGTATTTTTAGTAGAGACAAAGTTTCACCATGTTGGCCAGGCTGGTTTTTAACGCCTGACCTCAAGTGATACACCCGCCTCGGCCTGCCAAAGTGTGAGGATTACAGGCGTGAGCCACTGCGCCTGGCCCAAAACAGGCATTTCTAAAAGTTTAATGCTCTCCCTTCTGCATGAAAATTTTAGTTATCAGAGAGTATGAATGCCCTTTAAAATGTAAAGTTCCCATAAAGTATTTCAAAAAATGATAAAAGAGAAACAATAGGCAAGCAGAACAGCGAATAGGAACTAGTATGGTTAAACAGAATTAAGAGTGGAAAAGATGCAACAAACAGCATCCTGTGATGATAGATGTGTAGGGTCTTTAAGCTGATTAAAAC
Organism: Gorilla gorilla gorilla; assembly: GCF_029281585.2. NCBI lineage: Eukaryota > Metazoa > Chordata > Mammalia > Primates > Hominidae > Gorilla > Gorilla gorilla. The sequence continues at coordinate 77,990,968 of NC_073243.2, forward strand.
ATAAATGAGCTACACAAAACTTGAGAATATATGAAACTAAACCAGGACAAGAAGTTAACTTTACATTAATATATCATTCATAAAAGTAGACAAAGGGCTATCTTTATATCCATCTAAACATCTGTAAAATGTGTATATTAACAGCAGATCTGCTAATCAAGCTATTAATAAGCAAATGGCAATTATTCCAATCTAATTCACAGCTCTCAGTGATTTAAATAGTATGAATATTTTCTCAATATAGAAAAATTATATAATCTATTAAATATAATAGTCCTTTGGAAATTATGGGGCATTTAGAATACAGTTTAATAATCGAGTATATAAAATGAATATGGACAAAAGAAAAAATACATGATAAAAGTATGAAAAAGTTACTTAAGAGTACTAGCTGTACTTCTGGTCAAGTTACTCATATCTCATAAGCATTCAGATATCTTAAAGGATAACTTGTTCTTATTTTGAGTAGATGACATATAAAAAACATATTTTGAAACTAATAGAGAATTCTATTCTCTGTCTAAGGTTTCTTTTTCTTAGTTTTTTACTCCTCGAGTAATCAGATGGACACAGATTCTTCAGAAGACATATTTAGAGGAAAGACAGATAATCAAGGAAAACTGTGTGACATTTTGAGAATAAATACTGAAAGGGGAATTTGGTGCTAAAAAGAAGTTATCAAGACAAAAATATTAGTACTCTCAAAACTTATAAGACCAACTACTGAACCTAGAAATAACCTGAACATAAGAAATGAACTATTCTGTCAGGAATAGATAAAGAAAAGGGACACAAGAGACAGCTAACTATGAAGTTTTAAAAAAGAAAAAAAGGCCAGGTGCAGTGGCTCATGCCTGTAATCCTAGCACTTTGGGAGGCTGAGGCAGGTGGATCATCTGAGGTAGGGAGTTCGAGACCAGCCCGGCCAACATGGTGAAACTCCATTCCTACTCAAAAATACAAAAATTAGCTGGGTGTGGTGGCACATGCCTGTGGTCCCAGCTCCTCAGCTACTTGGGAGGCTGAGGCATGAGAATTGCTTGAACCTGGGAGGTGGAGGTTGCAGTGAGCCGAGATTGTGCTGCTGCACTCCAGCCTGGGTGACAGAGTGACTGTCTCAAAAACAAAGCAAAACAAAACAAAACCCCTCACACCCACAAAAAAGAAAAAGCTGACTTCCCCAAAGCAGTATTCTAACATGCTAAAGAACTTCTTTCTATGTCCCTTACTTACATTTGCTAAAGCTAGAATGCAAATAGGTGACAATGTGCAATCTCTAAAATGTTTCTAAATTTCTAATGTTAATTCACAATTTTACTTCCTCCAATATGCAAGAAAATTTTGTTTTGCACATAAGCATTCATAACTTTGGAAATTGTAATTCATGATATAAATTCAAAGATGCCAAGACACCTATTGCAATTTTTTTTTTCTTTGAGATGGAGTTTCACTCTTGTCGCCCAGGCCAGAGTGCAATGGCATGATCTCGGCTCACTGCAACCTACACCTTCTGGGTTCAAGCAATTCTCCTGCCTCAGCCTCCCAAGTAGCTGGGATTATAGGCACTCACCACCACGCCCAGCTAATACCTATCGCAATTTAAAAACAAATTACAGCTATAAGTAGAAAATTTTTGTTAAATTTAGTGTGGATTTTTGTACCCATTTTCTATTTCAAGTAGATTAACCCCTTATATTCTGCTAAAATCATACTTGTTGCCTAACACCCAGTTAACAAAGCAAAAAAAAATCAGTTAATTTATAAAAACAAAATGCTAATTCTTGTTCTACATGAATGTATTTCATAGATTTTAAGGGGTTAATCACCAATTAGAAGACATGCTGTGTCCACACTATTTTAAGATTAAACGTTAATGGGAATATATTAATTCAAATTAACATGGTCATGTAAAATATACAACCCACTCAACCATTTAAAAACTAGTGTGAACACTGCTCAATTCTAGAAGAGACAAAGACAAAACAAACAAAACAGCCACACAAAGGACAATAAATGCCAGGCTCTGCATCCAAAATCCCTCCTTTATCAAATGGCAGATGTGACACTGAGCTTTTGAAAACCTTGGTCAAAAATCCTTCCGATGTCTTGGCAGCAACCCCTGACAGGATCAATCCCCTCTGCTAGAAGGCTTTGGACCGGGCCTGATAAGCTACAGGTGGGAAAAAACACACAAAATACTTAACTTGCTGCAGAAAAGATTCTGTAGCAAGGGTTAGAGCATTCTGAACATTTCAAGCTTAAAGTCAATTAAATGTTTACTTAATGTTTAACTGTCAAACACAGTATCATAAAACAGATCTGTCATGCGTTTAACAGTTATTTGGACAATGTAATCATTTCCTTTATTAATTAATTTTTGGTATTAAAAAGGATCATTATGCATTAAAGAGACTACCACACAATGCGCAAGTAGTAACTCTCATGATTTACAATTGTTCTTCCGGCAAAGCCTTCCTTAACCCCTGTACTAACTCCCCAAAGCAAGCTATAGGCTTTAAATGATTTTAAGACACAGAGCACTGGGAGCTGCAGTGAGAGAGAATACATACCGTTATTCTGCAGCAAGAAAGAAGCAATCTTCATAATGAAGCTAAAGACATGGTTTACTGCAGTTATCTGCAGCAAGGAACACTATCAATGTTTCTACACTTTGGCACATCCAACTTTTCAGCTCAGTGTCTTGAAGCAAAATCTTTCCATTTTGGACTGACCATTTTCCTCATCATAATATTTATGAAATTCAGAACAATAATTCTAACTCAAGTCTGGGTCAGACAAAAATATAATTTTGTTTCCTTTAGAAGGGATAGGTTATCAAATAATTTACTGCAAATATGATACTATTCACTTTAGACTTTTACAACATAATAAAATGGCTTGATACTGTACAAATTTAATTAAGTCTAAATATAACTGAACAAAATGTATTCTGAAATAAAGTTAAATGGTTATCATTTTACACTAAATATAGCAACATTTATAATGTATCATATTAGTTTTATCAAATCCCATATGCTGTATATGACCTGACCAGATTGACTCAGGAACTGTTTCTCCAGCAACACCCATGGCCAGACCTTGAGTAGAAACTCACGTTCACGTAAGAAAATCCTTTACACAAAACTCATTTAAGATGCAAAGCTTAAGATATAAATATCATCTGATTATGGTATACATGCAAAGTATGTAAAATTAGACATAGCTCCCAATGACATTTTTGGTAAAATGTTCTTTCCCTGGGTTGTGAAAAGCCCAGCGTCTTAAAAAATTGCTTTGTTATAAGCAAACGAATTTAAAGAAACAGTAATTGAGAGACTACTGATGCTATTTTATACAAATGAATTTTAATATTAAGTATGTAGTACCCTCTTCCTCCTCAACCTGTATCACAAAGAAATATTAGTGTAGACTGTTATTCCATACTCAACAAGATGTATAAAAACATGAAAGGAAACAAAGTAAATTTTATCTGACCCATAAAACAACAGAACCAACATACTGCAGACACTGATCATGCTTTTCAGCTTAAAAGCTTTTGAAGCTTTGAAAATGTTACAGAATAGTCCCTAAAGCAACATTGCTGGCACCAGCAGGATTTCATATTCTATAGTTGTAAATTAAGTTTAAAAACCCTGAATTGTGCTGTGACTCACTATCTACATTTACACAGTTTATTTTTCAGTATCTCAAGTGTGATATTAGGGTCAAATGTCCAAATCCTCCTGCTTTAGGATGTTCTGCATTTATGAAAGTGCTCCAAGCCAAAGAGCAACCTCAGAGAACTAGAAATATTTACCACAGGACAAGCCAAATCCATTATTACATATATAAAAATGCCTCTTAAAAAGGTGTTACGAATACTTAGCCAATTTTGTTTGTGAAAACTCTTGTCTTTTTTGTAAGACAAGGCAAGAGCAAAAACTTCTTAATCCAACTTAAAGTTGTGTCCCCCTAGTCACTAGCAACATTTTAAAACCATTTTTTCATGCATTGACTATGCCAGTAAAAATAATTTTGAAGTTTTTTTCCAGAAATCTGAGGTTAGCAAGAAAAGAAAGAAATCAAGAAAATCAATCATACCATAGTGTTTTATATAAAAATACATCACTAAAAAGAGCATTTACTCTGTGGGAAATTATCTTAGGCAAAACCGGTTGCTAAATAAGTCAAATCTATCAAATTCACGTGTAATGCCAGCATGTTGCCTTCTAGGGCTTAATGCCATCTTAAAGAGTAGATAAATGAAAAAAAAAAGTTAATAGAAAGTAGAAAGTTTAATGGCTTTCCAACCTCCTTCCCTCATGTTCTCTTCTCGAATAATTGGAGATGTCAGTGTGATAGTGACTTGCATTTTGGGTTCCACACATGAATTCAAAATTATTGCCGCTTCAGATACAGCACATTTTATGTCATACTTCTCAGGGCTTATAACCTGTGTAACGAAGATGATAAGAAACAAATTGGATTGGATCTGTTGTATTAACAAACAAAAGCACTTTCATTATGGCTCTTTCACTCTCTTACTACCCTAACCATTCTACATGAGGACTAGATTATATACTGCTCCTTCTAGGAAGCCCTGCCATACATGCCAGTATTATTAGTCTTACTCCCTACTTTCAGAATTCTGTGTTGAACTAATATTTACCATTGTTTGTATTGTGAGTTATTTGTACATAGGTATGTCTCTCTTAGATAATAAATTCTTGGATAAAAGAAACACTGCCATATTTATAACATATATTTGTATAATTTGAATGAAGCTAAAATAGCTACCTGACCTTAATAGGAGCTACAGTTTATTCCCATATTGTACATTTTCTGTGAAATCCACATTTTATCAGGGAGCAGAAAGTCTCAGTCAATATCCAGAAAAACCAGGATTTGCTGTAATTTGGTAGACACGTAATAAGCTCCACTTTATAAGAACAAATGAAGACTCTACAGAAACTACATACAGTATTCCAGTATAGTATCTAGGTTTAAATCCTAGCTCTGATACTTTACAGTGATGCGATGATAGACAAATTATTTAACTATCCTGCACCTATTTCTGTAAGATGGAGAAAATAATTGTACCTAACCTATAGGGTGGCTGGAAGATTAAATGAATCAACTATATAAAGCACTTACTATAGGATAAATTAACTATAAATTAATTTTATTTCACTTGCTTATCCACTTATATAGGTGGGTTTGAAGAGTATTCCACTTTTAGCTTAACTGGTTGTTAGTTAGTTAGTTATGATATATTCCTTGGTTTGCAGTTTTACTAAGCACCACAATTAGGATCAAGATGTTTCTCGCAAATTCTATGATTCTTCCAAGGCTTCCAAACCTTTTATTTTCCCCCTTCATTGCCCTAGCAGCCTCAACAGGAGTAAGAAGTAAACACACAACAAAGCCAATTCTCCTGGCTTCTGATAATTAAAAAAAAAGACTCATCTACAATAAAAAATTTCCCATCTGGAATAATGGTAATATAAAACAAGCAACAGTAAGTGCAGAGTTGTCAGAGTTTTAAGTTTAATAGTGTGCTTCATTGTCCCTTTTGTCATCAGTTGCTCTGCTACAGTAAGGTACTGTTCTAATTCACTACTGTAGAATACATGTTACCAATGAAAGCTGATTCCTTGAATTTAGAATGCTTTATTAAATTGCGAGTTTTATACCCTCAATTATTAAAGGAATCACTATTTTAAATCTCAGTCATTCTGACAAGCTAATATATAAAATTTTTATAAATTTAAGCTTAAAAAAAGTTTGTTTTTGTAGGACCCAAATAAAATACTCTATTAGTTTTGCATTGCCGTGTTTTGCTGGATGGAGACGAGAAGTATTTCCTACCATTATAAACATGTAGAAAACTGAAAATATTCACAATAAAACTGGGGAAATTAAAATCAGAAAGACTACTTTAGTTACTATATTTTATTAAAAGCATTAAACTAAATAGGCAAGAGATTCATGAATTAAAAAAATTTAACCTTGCTACACATGGGATTTTTTTTAAAAAAATCACTTTGTCCTAACAACTGCCTTCTTATGATTCAAGCCTTGGAAAAAGAACAAGAGAAGGAAGGCATATGCTGCAATTTTACATTTTTAAATAAATCAGCAAGATGGCTTCATGCCAAATATAATCACTATAAAACCTAAAAAAGATGAAGTAGAAAATAGTTTCATCAGTTCGCACAATCAAACAAAAAAACTCAATACAGAAAGCCAAGCCAAAATTTTAAAGGCTGGCTTAGGTTTAAACCGAAGCACAGTCAGTCCCGCCAAAAACTTCTGAACCAGACAAGGGGTAAAAATGAACATTTCCATAATACTTACAGCAAGCTGTTTGGGTAGGTTTTCTGCAATACGGCTTAATAATGTCTTTGAAGGTTTCTCTGAGCACAGCAAAACAAGGTTGACATTTCTATCTCCTCGGAGAAGTAATCCTTTTGCCAATACTCCCACTCGCAAAACTCCTTTCAAAGCTCTGCAGTAAAATAAAATTATATTATGATATTTCTCTGCTTAACCAGAAGCATGATATTCTGTAAACATACAATAGTAAGTGAAATAACTTTTGTACCATTAAAATTTCCATCAACCACAGTAGAAAGACATCCAGCATTTTTAGAACTGTACTTCATTTAAGCAATGTGGATTAAAAAAAAATAATAATAAAGAGCTAAGTTCTTTACAGAAAGACAACTGCAAAGCAATGGACATTAACACTTCTGTTTCTTATTTCACAAGTCAGAATAATAAGAGTTATGTTTAATGTAATACAAAAATATTTCCAAATGGTAAAAGGAAAATAAAAAGTTACAGCTAATATGCAAACTTGACATAAAGACATTGCTAAAGCTTAGGCTTAATCATGCTTTACAGTCAGTGCTTTAAGGAAATAGTTATTAAAACAAAGACTGAGTGTGCGGCAGAAGCAACAAATAAATAAGAACAGAAAAACAGCAGCTGAGTACAACTGTAAAACTATAATGGCTGCTTTGAAATAGACTCAAAATAGTTTACATAAACTTAAAATGAGTACAATTACAAGGTTAGACACTACATGTGTCCGTGGGAATTGTGTATTTCTATTTTTGCAAGCAGCTGCAGAATACATGAAATATCTAACACAGGCATGGTTAAAACACACAGAACTCACACCAGAGTTACCAGTCATAAGCTATATTTCAAATGTAAGAAGTCCACATAAGAAAAACCAAAATTACACATGCTAAATAACTTTCAAAACACACCTGTCTTTACCTCCCTCTTTCTTATCATCTCCCTCTTTGTTCTTGTTCTTCTCATGTTCAGACAAACTGTCTGAAACGAGTTTTAAAGCACGTTCAGTAATAGAAACAATTTTCTGAACTGCCTGTAACTCCTCTTCAGTTGGATAAATGGTGGCATGTTTTGTCATTACATAACGGTCATCAGATGAGTCAGGACGACGTAAGGGCTACGGAGAAACAAAGTTGCTCAATTAAAAAAAAAGTTTCCTGAGCAAAAGCAAATTATATTTTTCAACTATACATATTTGTTGTATCTTTTCAATAAGAAAGGCTTTATCTTCTTTTTTCCATTTCAGTAAAAACGAAAATGCAAACTATGGAAAGTTATACCATCAAGACTATATGTATGTATGCATGCATGCATGCATGTACACCCACTTTGCCTCAAAACAAGTAACATTTATAATACATATAAACCTAAAGCTATGAAAATGCTCTTTACTCAACCTTAAAAACCAGTGATTCTGAAACTTTCTTTGCTTTCAGTAATTCAAGTCTTACAACTGCCAACCCTCTGAGCAAAGATACATGAGAGAACAGGTTAAAGAAGAGAAGTCTACTTTTTTCTTGTAACTGCTCTACAGAGAAACAAATCTTGTTTTTGGTAGACTGAACTTACACAAGATGTCCCTTTTACCCAGCTTCTGCATCTCTCAAGATGCAGATTTTTCCTATAGTCTTAATAACACATCAACTCTGGGGCTTATCTTAAAACCATTTTATCTACCCCTTATCTTTCACTCAATTTAGAAGTAGTAGGTTTTAGATGGTCAAAACTGGAAGAAGGAAAAAAGATTCTAAGCCACTGGTAATGGAAAAATAAGAATAAATTTCTTTTTATTAAAAAAAAATTTTTATAGACACTGGGTCTCACCATGTTGCCCAGGCTAGCAACCAAGCCATCCTTTCACCTTGGTCTTCCTAAAGTACTGGGATTATAGGCATGAGCCACTGCACCCAGACCAGTAAGAACAAATCTAAATACAAAGCAGTTGCCTTCAACATCAGTTGTTCCTGACAGGTATAGAGGCTCATGCCTGTGTACCGGCTACTCGGGAAGCTGAGGCTTCGGTGAGCTATGATCATGCCACTGCACTCCAAAGGAAAAATAAGAAAAGAAACAAGAAAAAAAATTAGTTGTTCCTGCTCATGTAAGGAAAACCAAAGGCAAGAGTCTCATGTGAAAGAACAGTTGGCATAAAAAGCTCTGTTCCCGTTTAGCATATAGCGAAAATAAGAAAGATTCCCAGAAATTCTATGAGGTCCTTATACAGAAGACACAGGAAACATATTCCCTTCCTATAAAAAATGGAGGAAAGATTCTAAATCAGATTAAAAACTTGTATCAAGCTGGGTGACGTGGCTCATGCCTATAATCCCAGCATTTTGGGAGGCCCAGGCGGACGGATCTCCTGAGGTCAGGAGTTCAAGACCAGCCTGGCCGACGTAGCGAAACTCTATCTCTACTAATAATACAAAAATTAGCCAAGTGTGTTGGTGAGCGCCTGTAATCCCAGTTACTTGGGAGGCCGAGGCAGGAGAATTGCTTGAACCTGGGAAGCGCACGTTACGTGCAGTGAGCCGAGATCACGCCACTGCACTCCAGCCTGGGCGACAGAGCAAGACTCTGTCTCAAAAAAACTACCAAGATTACAAGATTATTAAGTCTAAACATTAGCCCCTCCAAAATTGTTTTCTTCTAATGCTGAACCAGTCAAACTTTCACCCCTTGTATCACCAACGTGGACACTCACTGCAGGCCCCTGAGGCTGAGGAGGCATGCCTGGTCGGACTCCCAGAAGGCCTAATGGGCCTGGAGGACCATGAGGATAACCTCCATCTGGCATTCGGCGGCGATCATCCCAATGATGTTGTTCTTCCTCCATTCTCCTCCAGTACATGTCCTCTTCATAACGTCTGAAACATAAAGAATGACATTATAAGCACATGAGGAAAAATACAGCCCAAGAACCTGCATCAATAGTGACATAAAAAGCAATAAAAAACCCCACCAACATCAGCCTAGCTAAAATTTCTTCCCAAATGTATCTGATTTTCCATGTTTGCTTTCATTGAGAAGTAAATGAAAGAGAAAAGAGAGCATGAAAAGCAGAAGAAAATTTCAGCCTGAGGAAAAAGTAAAAAGAACAGGCATCAGAAACCTCAGTTTCTTACAACCTCTCTCCTGCTTTAAGTATGAATTAGAAACCCAATGCCACCTAAAGGAGGCAGGCCAACACTGTGAGTAAATGACCTGAAGTGCACAGATCAACATTTGGGAATTTTCTTCATGTCCTCAAAGAAACATGATCTTTCCTATGTCTCTACTATGAAGAAAAACAGTGCAAGGCAGTGATAAATGGCAAGTCATAGTCAGTCTTACTGTTGGGGACACATTAAGGGTGTTGGGAATTATGGTAAAGAACTTGTCCTGGCTAGAGATAACAGCTGCTGCAACTCAGCTCCTATTAATTGTTGCCATAAGGGAATACAATAGTCCCCACCATTCTCATCGCTGTGGTTTCAGTTACCTATGGTCAACCACAGTATACAAATATTGAACAGAACGTTCCAGAAAGAAACAATTCATAAGTTTTAAATCTTGTGCAATTTTGAGTAGTGTGATGAATCTTACGCTGTCCAGCTCCATCCCACCTTTGAATCATCCCTTTGTCCAGCATGTCCACACAGTATACACCCTACTAGCCTATTAGTTGCTTAGTAACTAACACCGTTATCAGATGGAAAACATATAGTATATACAGGGTTTGGTACAACCTGCGATTTTAGGTATCCACTGGTGGTCTTGTAACGTAACCCCCTGGGATGAGGAGGGACTACTGCACAGGCTGTGTTGCTGAGGTCATCAGGATTTTTGTGAAACTTCACGGTTGCTGGTTCAGATTACAAAATACTATGCATACCAAATATAACACCTCTGAGCTGAACTCAGAATGTGGGCAGCTAGTGTACAGCCTCTGCTTTACTGACCAACATTTGCGAAATCTACTTTTTTTTTTTTTTTTAACCATCTCCTCCCCTCTGCCCTCCCAGTTCTTTCCTCATTTTCAACTTCAAACTAGGATACCAATAATTCCCAAGAGAAACCATGTGTCTACAGCAAATTCTGTTAACAATTAGGTTAAGGTTTTACTAATGTCATCTGTTAACACATAAGAAAGAAGTGTGCTTCCTGACTACCATTATAGAAACTACCAATTTCCTCAGGTTGGGAATAAGCAGTGCTTTTTTTTCCTTAAATTGGCAGAGTCCCACTCTGTCACCCATTGCAGTGGCGTGATCACCGGTCTCTACAGCCTTGACCTCCCATGATCAGGTGATCCTCCCACCTCAGCACCCCAAGCAGATGGGAATACAGGTGTGCACCACCACGCCCAGCTAATTTTCGTATTTTTTGTAGAGACGGGGTCTTGTCATGTTGCCTAGGCTGGTCTCAAACTCCTGGGCTCAACTGATTGCCCGCCTTTGGCCTCCCAAAGTGCTGGGATTACAGGCAGTGTGTCACCATGCCCAGCCAGCAGTGCTTTTTAGGATTAACCAACTAGGGACTGATAGAAACCATTCTTCTATCTATGTTATTTAGGCTTTGAGGAAAAAATGAATAAAAACAGCTTAAACGTTCTGGAAAATCCTGTTCGTTTCAGTTTCTAATAGTTTACTGTTGTTGCTAACAACGTTTAAGTCAAATAAGGGCAGGGACCTTTATCCATTGTTTACCAATTTGTGCTCACTACCTAATACAGTTCCTGGCACACTGTGGATGCTTAATAGTTGGTATTATCAGTGAAAGAGGAAAGCACTGTATAATCTAGCTATAGAGGAGAATTCCCAATATGCTACAAAGGCAGAAACTTCATAAAGGACATAACTGATAAATGTGTAAAAATTAAAACCAACACATACATAACAGTAAAAACTATCTAAAGGTAACCCATAAAAAAGAATTATTAATAATAACAACGTAAGAAACGTCTGTAACAAATCAACACATAAGAAAAAACAAGCAATTTACCACAAAAGAAGTATAAATGGCCAAACATGAAAACAATTCAAACTGAAACAAAATGGCTATCACATTTAATTGGTAGAGATTTTATTAAGCTGTAGCAGGGGTTCTCCAGGTGCAATTCAGGGACTCCAAGTGGTCCCGGAGACCCTTTCAGGAGATCCATGGGGTCAAAATTATTTTCACAATAAGGCCAGTCGTGGTGGCTCATACATGTAATTCCAGCACTTTGGGAGACCAAGGCGGGCAGATCACTTGAGGCCAGGAGTTTGAGACCAGCCTGGTCAACCCGGTGAAAGCCCATCCCTACTAAAAATGCAAAAATTAGCCACGCGTGATGGCAGGTGCCTGTAATCCCAACTACTTGGGAGGCTGAGGCAAGAGAATCACTTAAACCCAGGAGGTGGAGAGTGCAGTGAGTCAAGATCGTGCCATTGTACTCCAGCCTGGGCAACACAGTGAGACTCTGTTTAAAAAAAAAAATTATTTTCATAATAAATACTAAAGACACTTATTTGCTCTTTCATTCTAAATGTACAGTGAAATTATCCAGAGGCAACATGTGTTATTCACCACATATGAACACAAAAGCAAACATGAGAATCTTGCTGCCTTCTGTAAAACCAGACATTAAAGAGATGTACAAAAATGTAAAATAGCGTAACTTTTCCCACTATTCTGTGAAATAATTTTTTTTACCGTATTTTATTAAATATATCGTGTAATATTTTAACAAATATACATGTAACCATATTTCAAAAAATAATTAAAATGTCATTTTAAAATGAATTAACAAATATTTAAATTTCTTAGTTTAAAATTTTTTTTTTTTTTTGAGACGGAGTTTTGCTCTTGTTGCCCAGGCTGGAGTATAATGGCGTGATCTCGCCTCACCGCAACCTCCTCTTCCCGGGTTCAAGCAATTCTCCTGCCTCAGCCTCCTGAGTAGCCGGAATTACAGGCATGCGCCACCACGCCGGCTAACCTTGTATTTTTAGTAGAGATGGGAATTTCTCCATGTTGGTCAGGCTGGTCTTGAACTCCTGACCTCAGGTGATCCACCCACCTCAGCCTCCCAAAGTGCTGGGATTACAGGCATGAGCAACTGCGCCTGGCCAGTTTTAATTTTTAATACAGTAAGTCTTGACAGATATAACCCACATAAGGACTCTTTGGAGTCCTTGATAATTGAGGATAAAGGATCCTGAGACCAAAAAGTTTGAGAACCACTGAGTTATGCTATCCAGTATAGGCAGACATGTGAGTATCCTTCAAACATTTCCATTTCCCATATTCTATTATTAGCAACTAACAATAATGTATGCAATGTATGCGGTAATATCACCTCAACAGGTTCACATACTTGGTGAAAGAAACAAAAAAGTGCCTCAAGGAGGGTCAATATATTAATAACTATAATAAGGAAACACTGGAAACTACCTAAATATCTAAACAATAACAACAAGGATTGGTTATGAAGAAAATTTTACATATGCACAAAAATTACTATGTCCTCATGAAAAACAAAATAATCCAAATTTAGTTTTTAAAGTTGAAGATATGTAAATGAAAAAAGTGGATTATGAAAATACGTGTATGGTATGTTTCTGCTAAAACTGTATTTTAAAAGTTATACAAAAATATTCACAGCAGCAATATTCATAATAGTCAAAATGTGGAAACAAGTTGCATGTCCATCAATTAATGAACAAATAAACAAAATGTGGTACATAAGGATGTATTATTCAGTATTATTTAGTCATGAAAGACAATGGAATACTGATACATGTTACAATCTGGATGAACCATGAAAACACTATGCTAAGTGAACGATGCCAGACACAAAAGACCATAGACTGTATTAAGTTGATGCAAAAATAATCGCGGTTTATACCAAATGAATTTATTAATTCAAATCGTCATCTGGCACAAACCGCGATTACTTTTGCATTAACCTAATATGACTCCATTTATATGAAATCTCTAGAATAGGCAAATCTATAGAGACAGAAAGGTTAGAGGTTGTCTAGGGCTGGGGCTGGGGGAGATACTAGGTATGTGGGACACATGGGGAATTATTGTTAATGGGTACGTGATTTCTTTTGAGGGTGATGACTGTTCTAAATTGATTGTGGTGATTGTTACACAACTCTGTCAAAGTTTAGAAGATATATTTCAATAAAACTTAACATTTATATCTTTATATATATATAAATAAATATTTGAAATATGTTTTCTCAATTCTCCTTCCCTGTAGCCACTAAAGTTTCTTTATGGACATTATTAACATGTAGAATCTATCAAATCTTATACTTCTATCAGGTAATGTATGTCTATTTTGCTTGTTTGAAACCGAGGCACTTATTTATAATATGAAACTATTTCTTCATATGTTTAATTTATAAAAGATGCCACTTAAACATATAACTCTAATACCAAGGCCACAGTAAAATATTAGTATAGCCAGTAACAATTTTAATGCATGTCTTTCCTAGACCTAGGATCTTCCTCAAGAGTGAAAATTGGAAGTAAATAAATCTGGATTGCTTTGAATGGGAGTCACATGCTCAGAATGGCTAAGTTTTTAAGAAAGGCTGAACCACTTACCAGGCTATTAAAAGTTAAAGATATTACCTCATTTCCATTCTCCAACGCTCCTCTTCTTCTCGTCTTCGCCAGTACTCCTCCTTCTGCATTTGCTTCCTCATTTTCTCTTCTTGAATCTTTCTTGCTCGAATACTAGGCTTTACTTCTACTTGCAAATCTGGATTTACTTTTTTCTATTAATATAAATAAGACATTTAAAAAACAGCAGCCCCAAAACAATCTACATGTATTTTTAATCATACAATTACACGTATTCTTTAATCATGGAAGCTTTTAGTTGCAAGTTTCCCACTAGAGAGTAAAATCAATATAATTAAGGTAAATCAGAGAAAAGATTCAAAATACATTAATAAAAATTATGTAAAAAGTATGTAACTTAGTGCTGACCAACAAAAAGTCATGAAATCCTTAGAAAAACTAATGGATATTTAATTTTACTTTACATTTGACCCTTGAACAACAGGGGTTTGAAGTGTATGAATACACTTACATCTATGCTGCTGAGTTTCTTCTCCCTCTGCCACCCCTGAGAGAGTAAGACCAACCCCTCCTCTTCTTCCTCAGCCTACTCAACTTGAAGATGATGAGGATGAAGACCTTTATATGATGACCCACTTCCACTTAATGAATAGTAAATATTTTCTGATTTTCATATTTTCTCAATAATATTTTCTCTTCTCTAGCTTACTTTATTCTAAGAATACAGTATATATGAGATGCACATGACATACCAAATATGTGTTAACATAAAAATAACTGTTTATGTCATCAGTAAGGCTTCTGGTCATCAGTAGGCTTTTAGAAGTTTTTAGGGAGTCAAAAGTTATAAGCAGCCTGGAGTCCCAGCACTTTGGGAGGCCAAAGCAGGCAGATCACTTGAGGCCAGGAGTTTCAGACTAGCCCGGCCAACATGGTGAAACGTTCTCTAGAAAAATACAAAAGCTAGCCAGGCATGGTGGCACATGCCTGTAGTCCCAGCTACTTGGGAGGCTGCAGTGGGAGGATCACTGGAGCCTGGGAAGTTGCAGTGAGCCATGTTCATGTCATTGTACTCCAGCCTGGGCAACAGAGCAAGTCCCTATCTCAAAAAAAAAAAAAAAAAAAAAAAAAAAAAGGCAGGCAAATTTTTGACTGCGTGAGGGGCCCCTGACCTCCATGTTGTTCAAGGGTCAACTGTAACTGTTTATAAACAGATGACTCTAAATGTCTGTGTTGGGGTTAAAAAGTTTCTTTCCATATTTAAGTACTACCCTTTTACACTGTTTTAATTTTCACCTCCTCCGTGTTTAAAACAGAAAACATGGATCTAGTACATCAATCTAGCCTAGTTAAAAACTTCAAATACAGGCCGGGCACGGTGGCTCACGCATGTAATCCCAGCACTTTGGGAGGCCAAGGAGGGCGGATCATGAGGTCAGGAGTTCAGGGCAACCTGGCCAAAATGGTGAAACCCCATCTCTACTAAAAATACAAAAATTAGCTGGGCATGGGGGTGCATGCCTGTAATCCCAGCTACTCAGGAGGCAGAGACAGGAGAATTGCCTGAACAGGGACCCAGGAAGCACAGGCTGCAGTGAGCCGAGATCATGCCACTGCACTCCAGCCTTGGCTACAGAGCGAGACTCCATCTCATTAAAAAAAAAAACTTCAAATACAATATCTGATTTATCTTAACATTTGAAGTGTATTCAGTGAAGAATTCCTACGCTAAGATAAGTGAAGGGATTTTCCAACATATTAACTCGTCTCAAAGTTCATTTTGGTGGGAATTCTACCAGATAAAGAAGGTGGATAAAGAGTTGAGACTTTTTTCAAACATTTTATGTGAATTACTTATCTTTACATGATTGCTTGGTCCAGGCAATGCTTCAGTTTTTGCGACAATTACTAAAACTGATGAGAATGTTATTCTTCTTTAAGTATAAAAATGGGTAAATAAAAACCAAACATCCATCTGAGTCTACCAACATGACATGCTAATCTTAGAATGGGACATCATGGACTTGGCAAGCTGTGTTTAGATGCTTTGTTTTACATATAGAATGCTCTGGGTGTTTTTTTTGTTTGTTTGTTTTTGTTTTTTGTTTTAAAGAAGGTAATAGCTGAAATTTTACTCACTTTATATTGAAGTCTGTGTCTTCGCCCTTTTAAGTGCATCTCCTTAGCATTGGGATCATTAAAGCTGCACTCGCATAATTTACAATGGAACCGAATTACTTTTCCTTCATCATTTCGTACCTTGGTGTGGAAAAAAAATTCAAGAATCATCATAGTTGAAGATTATATCATTCATAAACCCCCACATATTATGTGATGAAGTTGTACACAGTTAGAAAGAAGTGGCAATGTCTATTACATTTTTTTTTTCCCCAGGACAGAGTCTTGCTCTGTCACCCATGCTGGAGTGCAGTGGTTTGAACTCAGCTCACTGCAACCTCAGCCTCCTGGGTTCAAGCGATTCTCCCGCCTCAGCCACCCAAGTAGCTGGGATTAAAGGTATGCACCACCACGACCGGCTAATTTGTTTTTTGTATTTTTAGTAGAGACAGGGTTTCACCATGTTGGCCAGGCTGGTCTCAAACTCCTTGTGATCCGCCCACCTTGGCCTCCCAAAGTGCTGGGATTACAGGCATGAGCCACTGCGCCTGGCCTATTACTTTTTAAAAGGATAGAAACTGTAGAAATGGGAATGAAAAGTTGGAATTTTAGCATGCAAGATGTGATAGCATGTGTTTGCTCTTGTATCTTTTTTTTTTTATTTTTTTTATTTTTTTTATTTTGAGACGGAGTCTTGCTCTGTCGCCCAGGCTAGAGTGCAGTGGTGCGATCTCGGCTCACTGCCAGCTCCGCCTCCTGGGTTCACACCATTCTCCTGCCTCAGCCTCCCGAGTAGCTGGGACTACAGGTGCCCGCCACCACGCCTGGCTAATTTTGTATTTTTAATAGAGATGGGGGTTTCACCGTGTTAGCCAGGATGGTCTTGATCTCCTGACCTCGTGATCCGCCCACCTCGGCCTCCCAAAGTGCTGGGATTACAGGCGTGAGCCACCATGCCTGGCCACTATCTTTCAATTTAATATTTCTGTCTGTATGTAAGCATCTAGATTTAAATGTAGCTAGATGTCTTAAATTTTCTAATAGTTACTGAATAATTGCTGCTGGCCAAGTATTGTTCTTGAAAATGAAGATAAAGAAGAATAATAGCATTATTTTGGTATACAAAATTTCTCAAAGCTCAAGGTTTTATAATATGTAACTTTATGGAAAATTAAGATGAAATTTTTTCTAACTTAAGAGTTATAGGAGGACAAGTAAACTTGAGTCTTACTATGAAGTCTATTATGAATACTGAGTTCAAATTGTCCAAGCTTTAAGATCGGTTCTGAATGTAATTCTCTGAAGTTTAGGATTAAACAGTATCATCAAAAATTGGGTGTTTTGGTTGAGAGCTTTTTTTGAGATAATCAAATCTTACTCCTTTAAGAGATGAAACTTAAAAGTCAGAATTATTTCTGAACTAATTATAACCATAACCCAGCTATCCACCTTGTAAACAAAGAATTCAATACACAATTTTTCTTTTTCTTGTTTTCTTTTCTTTTTTGTGAGACAGAGTCTCACTCTGTTGCCCAGGCTGGAGTACAGTTGTGTGATCTCGGCTCACTGCAACCTCCACCTCCCAGGTTCAAGTGACTGTGCCTCAGTGTCCCGAGTAGCTGGGATTACAAGTGTGCGCAACTACTGGCCTTGAACTTCTGGCCTCAAGTGATTCACCCACCTCGGCCTCCCAAAGTGCTGCAATTACAGGCGTGAGCCACTGTGCCTGGCCATCAATAGATAATTTTTCTTGACAGGAAAAAGGATGCAACAACAAATATTTATTTAAAACCTACTAGGCTGGGCGCAGTGTCTCACGCCTGTAATCACAGCACTTTGGAAGGCCGAGGCAGGCAGATCATGAGGTCAGGAGTTCGAGACCAGCCTGGCCAACATAGTGAAACCCCACCTACTAAAAAAAATACAAAAATCAGCTGGGGGCGGTGGCATGCACCTGTAATCCCAGCTACTTGGGAGGCTGAGGCAGAAGAATTGCTTGAACCCAGGAGGCAGAGGTTGCAGTGAGCCAAGACTGTGTCACTACACTCCAGCCTGGGTGGCAGAATAAGACTCTGTCTGAAACAAAAACAAAAACAAAAACTCTCCTAGATGCTAGACACCATGCTAGGTACTTTATTTCATCTACTCTTCACAACTTTGTTAAGGAATATCCCAATTTCATAGATATCAACACTGAAGGTCAAAAACATATATGCTCTAAAGTCAAAGTAAATGGAGTCATATGCCACTGTATGTCTTTCTGCTAACAGCAGGTATTTATCCAGTCCCCTCTGATATCCCTTCACTCCTTTATTTTACTGAGTTTACTTTACCTGTAAAACAGCAACAGTCTTCTACTACACTTGAGAAACCAAATGAATATATTGTTAAATCAGCAAACTTAATTTTATCACAAAACTGACTATTCAAAAATAAATATATTGGTTCTCTTTATCAACATTTTTGCTGCTCAGAACTTTTAAACTTTTATGATAGTTGAAGGATGTATTACAAGAATGCTTGCTAGTAAATAGAAAGTTACTTTGCACACCACAGTGGCAATACACAGGGAAAATAATATAAAAGTTAGCAAAAAAAAATCATTGTGATGTCACTTAGGCAGGCTTAAAGGACATGCTTTCTTATAACAAAGATTCCTTTAATATTCTTTAAGTAAGCTAAATCTAAAATACAATTAAGTATATTTAATTTTACATGTAACATATGCTTGTAACGCACTTCTTCCCTTTATCCAATTTCACAGCAATGGTATTCTCAAATCAATTACCTCTTCCACATAATCATGGCCCACTGGCTGCACATCACTCTGTAAAGCAGCAAGAGATGCAGGTGTGACTGGTTCTGACACTGTGTCTTGCTTTACTTCAGGAATCTGCACAGCAGAAGTGACAGGAGTACTTTTAACACATTCGGTTCCTTTTATGTCTTCTGCTTTATTTCCTGTTGACTGCAGCTTATTACCACCTAGAAAAGTATCAAAAAGTTAAAAAAAATTTTATTTTTGTATAAATATATATACCTGATAAGACGAAAACTTCAGATAAAGTTCTTTTCTGCTAATAGTCAAACTCCTAACTGACATACAACAGATGAGAATTTTGAAGAACTACATAAACTACTTGGCTTTTTTACCCTATTAGTGAAATACGTTTCTGAATTTTTCTCTTTTCCATCTTGGAACACCCAACACCCTCCTCATCCCCCCTCAAAGTGAATAGAAAGTACCTGAAATGGTAAGGACTAAGCCTAATTGATGTTTGTAGCCCTAGTTCCTTGGCAAGTGACTGAAATGAGTAGTATTTATTCCTTAAAAACTGCTAACTTCCAGTTGGGTGTGGTGGCTTATGCCCTATGATCCCAGCACTGTGGGAGGCAGAGGTGGGAGGATCACTTGAGCCCAGGAGTTTGAGCCTAGAAGTTTGAGACCAGCCGGGGCAACATGGCAAAATCTGGTCACTACAAAAATTAGCTGGATGTGATGGTGCATGCCTGTAGTCTTAGCTACTTGTGGGGCTGAGGTGGAAGGACTGCTTGAGCCTAACAGCTCTGTAGAGGCTGCAGTGAGCTGAGATCGCATCACTGCACTCCAGGCCTGGTCAGACCCTGTCTCCAAAAAAAGTTGGGGGTAACGTCTAGGTCACGCCCTACAATTTAGAAAAATTAAAAAAAGTTAAGTTCAATGATTAGGTCTCTCTGCAAACTTAGTCCAAACAAAGTTTCCCACCAGGGAAGGAAACAGAACCAATTTACGTTTTATCACTGTTTATTTCCTTTAACTTATTTACAAAAGATTTTCTATTATTGTTCTAAACTGGAAAGTATGAAGAACCTCAGAAACTGATGTAGAAGTGACTATAAATAATAGCTTTCATTTTTATCATCAATTAAACTTAACACTTCAACTAACTGTCCAAGAGAATAGCATGTTAATTGTGAATCTCCTACTTTTAAACTTTTCTTTCAAAAATATTCTTAAGTATCTACAACAATCTGGATACGGCGCTAAGTTCTGGTAATACAGTAAAGAGAAGACAATGTAGCTGCCTTTCAAGTGTCCAATTATGGGAAGATACAAATAACGATAATACAATGTGATAAGCACTATAAGAAGTATGGACTGAATATTGCGGAAATTTAGAAGAAAGGAGCCACCACCCTTTAACATGATCCAGTAAGGAAAGGTTTCACAAAGGGTGTGACACTTGAACTGGGATTTGAAAGAAGAATATGAACTGGTCAGAAAGAAAAGAATGACGTTTAAAAAGAAAAAAATAGCATGTACATAAAAGCACAGCAACATGGTGTGAAAAAGGCTATGGTAAACTCAAGGAAGAGCCAGTAATTCAATATGAATTACTACACAGGTAGCATGGATGAGTCATGAGGCTGGAAAGGTAGGCATGGGTCAGGTAATGATGGGCCTTATATGACAAATGAGGACTACAGATTTTATCCTATTGCAGTGGAAGGCTGCTGAGCAGAAGACTAACACAATAGATGTGTATTTTAATGAAATAAGAGTGTGGAGAATATGTTGAGATTGGGTACAGTAAGAAATAAAGCTCCAAGGAAGAGACTTTTAAGGCCTAAAAAAGGGCAATGGCAACGAAGAAACTTTTGTAGAAATATTATAGAGATAGAAACAAGAAGACTAGGTAAACAGCTGGAGGAGGCAATAAAAATAAAGAAATAATGTTAGTGGATTTTCCACTTCAGAAATCTGCAATTTTATGACATTATTTCATGGTACTCTTCTCATGAATTAATGGGTTAGAATGAGACACATTGGGAGGCATCTACACAGCCATATAAAAGATGTCCAGGGAATATTTAAAATGTGGCTGTCCAACTCAGGTGGGGGTTTTGAATTTACCAGAAAGATTTTAAAAGTCACTGCCCACATGGGAATGAATGAGATCACCCATTAATAGTGGCGGACAGTGAGACGAGGGCCAGGGTTATAATCTTAGTAACACTACCATTTAATGAACACATAGGCAGGAGAACCAATAAGGAAAACTGAGAAAGGGGTGGATGGACACATAATTGAGAGACAGAGATGTATCTTAAGCCTAAAGGTATAGCAGTCAACTGTGTCAAGTATTAGGAGAGTCAATAGGATGAAACTGAAAACTGGCCGCTGGATTGGCAATTAGGTCTTTGGTGACTACTGAAAGCAGCTTCAGAAAAAGGTAGAGTAGAAACACTATAGCAGACTGAGGATTGGGTAGGAAGTACAGACGTAGAGAAAAAATCAGGGCCATGCGTTGTGGTGCATGCTTATAACCCAAGCACTTTGGAAGTTGAGGCAGGCAGCTCACTTGAACTCAGGAGAATTCGAATCGGTCTGGGCAATGTGGTGAAACCCCATCTCTACCAAAAAAAAGAAAAAAAAAAAAAAACTGGCTGTGTGTGATGGTGCACAGCTATAGTCCCAGCTACTCAGGAGACTGAGGTGGGCGGATCGCTTGAGCCCTGGAGATTGAGGCTGCAGTGAGCCAAGATCGTGCTACTGCACTCCAGCCTCGGTGACAGAGTGGGGCTCTGTCTCAAAAATGAAAAAAACAAACAAAAAAACCCAATCAGGTTACTTTAAGATTAGAGAAATGGGAAAAGGGTCTTTGTGTGTGCAGATCTTTTTTTTTTAAATGACTAGAGGAAGACACAGATATATCTGTATGGCTGAAGGGAAGAAACCAGTAGACGATGGAATAAAAATTAAAAATACACACATACTAGGCAGATATGTGAAGAAACACGGTCCCAGAGAGAAGGGAGGAGACAGGTCCAAGAACACAGGGAGAAGGGTTAGTGCTGCAATGGAGAAGAAACAACACTTTGACAGAGTCAGCAGGGACAGAGAATATCAGTACTTGCCAACAAAATTTATTTTGGGGGTAGATGTTTTCTTGGCAGCCATATTTGTAGGCACTGCTGATACTTTAGTGTTAGATGTGCTATTAAGAGACGAGTTTCCTGTAGTCGTAAGACCCTTCATTGAAGACGTTGCAATTGATGACGTATTCACAGTACAATTGTTTGCGGCAATGCTTGAAGGAGAGGCAGTCGGCTTTGAAGCAGATACAGCTGTTGAAGAAGTAGCTTGGCTAACAACGTTTGGTTCTGTTGATGGAATGGGTTTACCAAGTTTTGTGTGTAACTTAACCACCTATAAAACAAAAGCACACTTATTTGTCAGGAAACTCAAACAGATTTTGAAAAGTCTGCCTGGAACATTATAACATGAAAATCTAAACCATGCTTTTCTTTGTTGTACTTTTTCTGCTATATGTTTTTGTATATACACACATACACAAAACTCATTACTTTCAAGATAATCTCTGTGAAGCAAATATGCATACATATTCCATCTACTATTAGGTGAGGAAACTGAGGTAGAGAAAGATGAACAGACTTGGCTACATTAAAAATAATCACTTGACAATTCCCACTTAGTGAAATAAATGGTTTAGTTCAATTTAAAGACAGGTCTCCAGTCTTTCCCTCTTTTAGCAATGATTATTTGATGTCACCTTTATGTATTATTAGCACATAAGCAAGGCTTATAATGCACTTAAAAGTTTTCGAAATTTGAAGTTACCTTTACCTAACCCCCTTTGAAAAAGTAAAAGATAACAGAATCAAGGCATAAGGGTGTGTGGGAAAAAAACACCTACTTTCTGGTGCTTAGCACCACGAATGTGGGCAGCATACGCATCTGCTCCTGTACAAGACACATCGCAGAGCTCACAACGTAGCTGATTTTGAGTCCCACGAGTAGAACTGTTGCTGCTGCTGGTATTTTGTGAGGCTTTCAATGCAGCTTCTTTTTTTTTATGTTTCTGTCCTTCTAAATGTTCTTTATAAGTCTGTTTCAAATAAAAAGGAAACATTTTGCTTCACTAATTTTCTTTACACATTAAGATTATTCAATTCTCAAGAAATCTCTAATACTCATTTAAAAATGACACCAAAACAAACTTTTTAAGTTGAAAAAGGGCATGTGGCATTCGTTACATATGTGACATATCTATGGTTCTCTGTATCTTGTTTATCAAGAATATTATCTAACGCTGAGTTACAAAGTACTTTCATATATAGCCATAATATAAGGCAATGGCTTTCAGTTTTAAAAATTTTATCTTTTGTTGCTTATATAAATGTTGGACAGAGAATAATAGACAGTGATCATTCCATAAAGAAATTATATTTAGTTACACGGTTAAGATGAGGCGGGGGAGATGTGCCTATACCATTAGAAGAAAGAAAAAGTTACTGTATGGTGGAACAAGATTCTTTACAAACAGCTATGTTTATAAAACTGACTTTTCTAATTCAGAATACATTTTGACATAGAATCTGTATTAGAATCCATGGCCCTTAAATGAATGCTTATTTAAAATACATGAGGGCCAATATGGTATATATTTGCAAGCAAAAATAGTATTATAGTAACATTAGCCAATAAATAGTGAAATTACATATTAAAAATCATTGTGAATGCACATGATTGAGGAAGGCTGTTAATTAATACAAGAGGATATTAGTAACAACAACTGGACAGTTTTGTGAGTAGGACCAAATGGTTCCTCTGTTACTTTTTTTTTGAGATGGGTCTCACTCTGTTACCCAGGCTTCAGTGCGGTGGCACAATCTTGGGTCACCGCAATCTCCACCTCCCAGGCTCATGTGATCCTCCCACCTTAGACTCCTGAGTAGCTGGGACCACAGGTGCCTGCCACCATGCCTAGCTCATTTTTCATATTTTTGGTAAAGATGGGATTTGGCCATGTTGCCCAGGCTGGTCTCAAACTCTCTTTTTAAAAACTGCCTCTTAAAAGACAGTTGTAAACTGACAAATAATTAGCATACAATTATATGTTCATCATACAATTCAGAGCTGGATGGGACTTTCCTTTCATTATCTGCAGTGGCCTGAAATAGCTCCACCAAGCAGTCTGAGCCTCAATTATTTAGGGCAAGTCCTGTTATAGAAAAGTGAGGAAATAAAAGCCCAAAGTTAAGGTCTCTAAATTGCCCAAGGTTATATAGCTAGTGGCAGAGCCAGGACTGCAATCTTGGCCCCCAAAAGCTGAATCAACTTACTCTTTTCCTTCTTATGTACGCATCTAGAACTCTAACTCAATCTCAATGATATTTTTTGCTAAGGCTCATTAACCACCCCCTTAAGGCACTGACACTGACTTGCAGAAATACCTGTGGCCTGTTCTTTTTGTTAACCACCCAGCACAGCAAAAATAGCCAGCCTTATATGCACTCATTCCACATGCTGCTGTTAACCTATCACCCAAGCGTCACACTGTATACTTTCATATAAGCCAGGTAATCAATAAATTTCTTATGTCCAAGTCTGGCACTCATGACACTAACCCCTTGAACAGTCAACATAGAGTAGGAAATGCTCCTTAAATACTAAGACCGCCCATCATTCTTGTTCCCTTTCATGTTTACTCCAGGTCCCTGCAAACATTTCCTACCCGTGCCACACCTGCCTCCCGTCACCTCCTGCCAACCATGCAATCCACAACAAAACTATTTCCTGCCATACTCAAAACAGGGGAAAAGAGGGTTTTATATATCTAGCCACATATATTAAAATGTTCTGTAATTTGGTATAACTCAGGGAATGTTAGAAACTGAAAATACCCCCCAAAATTCAGAAGTAGAGAAAACTAATCCAGTAAAGTAAACGTGTTACACAGTAGGGCAAATGAGAGATGGATATAACTTGGAGAAGCTAGTAGAGAGTCAAAATTGGTTGTTTCCAAATAACATGCCCTTTATCTGCCAAGCTGTTTATCAAATTTTAATATAAAAAGTTGACACTCTTAAGCATAATAATAAGGCTGGGAGTTGAATCCATTAATTTTAATAAATAGAATCATGCCATAATCACCTGTTTTAATGTTTAGCAACCAGAAACAATACAATACCGAAAAAGGAATAAGGGTTTTACATTTACATGCCTCACTAATTGGTATTTTTGAAAAAGACACTTCTTTACACCTTCCTTGTTCCCGAAGTTCCTACTCCCCTTATGAGATTACAAAAATAAGTAACATACTATAAAGTATATATCAAAGTCAGTCTCATTAGAAATGCAATCCTGAAAATTATAGATTATCAGTAACCTGCTATATTAAGTTAAAGAATTTTGAATAAAGGCTTTGGCAAGTAAGTTACAGATGCTAAAAACACAACGAAATAAAAATTCAATCTTACCCAAGTCGCAATTAATTTGACTACAAAATTTTAAAACTAAATTTAAGTTTTAAAGAGCAAAGTCTCTTTCCAGAAAAAAAAGCTCAATTTGCCTATTTATCATTTACATTCACAATCATCTTTACAGTTTTTTTTCCCTGAAAATTCTCATGCCACAATACAAGTAACTTAAAAAATGCACTGGCTAAAAGCTAACAGGAAAAAATGTAAACCTCTTTTAGTAGGCTCAGGAGTTAGAATACCAACTACACTTAATAACCACTGAAGACTCAAGGTAAAACATACAACATAAGTACCTGTGGTCCAGCACAGCTGATCTTACAAACATCACAATAGTGAATCTGTGGTGGTTTGGGAGGCTGTTTTGGTTTCAGTTGTTTATTTTGGAATGGTGCTTTTTTAGTAAAGGTGGTCCCTGTCCAGGCAGCTGTTGCAGCAGCAGCAGCTGCTGCTGCTGCTGCCTGCTTCTGCTGCTGCTGCTGCTGTTGATAGTAGGAAGATGCAGCTGAATACACTGCTGCTTCATAACCTGAATAAGACGTACCTTACAAATAAAAATCAAACAAAAATTATGTTACATACTTATAGAAGGACAAGTTAAAATTTACAAATTTAAATTAAATTAATCCTGCCAATGAAGATAGATTTACATGTGCATATTTACAAACGTATATCTCACAGAACCAGAAAAAAGCTTATTTTCCTTCTAAGAAAGTCATCAACTAGTATTTACTCAATATATGCCAGGTGTTATAGAGGTATAAAGACAGTGTAAAATTTGGTCCCTGCCTTGAAGAGCCTTATAGTTTAATTGGAGAGATGTGATAGTGTGTTTGACAAACTTGTCTGTTTATAGAATCTGCTAATATGTCCCCAAATAAAATCCTGTGAACAAAATTTAGGAAGTGTTGGATTTGAGGAAGAATCTGAAGTAGGATACTAGATAGGAAAAACAAAAACTCATGAAAGTAAGATTTGACATGCTTGGTAGCTAAGAGGACAAAAGAGATAAAAGAAGAGGAAAACATACAAATGTGACACTAAAATCTGGAGCCCCAGTGATCAACTGATGGGCTGTGCAACTGCTAGAATCAAGAAGCTGACAGACGCTAGTCTGGGGAGGCAAGGTAAATAAAGTTTAGCAGAGGTTTGTGATGTGGAACTGAAGTTCAGATGAAAATATAGAACAACTGTTAAAGATTTAGGAATTAGGGACCAATACATTGGTTCTCATCTTCCAAAAGATGAAAAAGCACTGTGTTTTCTGGTTAAATGTATGAATTCCACCCATTTCCATTGTTCAGAGGCTCCACTGAATAAGTACATTATGCAAGCTGTTTATATAATATATACATGTTGCTTATGTTCAGTGATTTACAGATTTTTAATCTGTGAACGTGGAGACGGAGTTTCGCCATGTTGCCTAGGCCAGACACAGACACAGCCTTGTATCTGTTTTCCTACAATGCTTTTTACAAGAAATGTACATTTGTTTGCCAGTAGTTATAGGAGAATTTAAGATGCCCTTTAACAGAGTTCCAGAATCTTTAGCCCACCTTTCAGTGCATGCTTTATTTTTATAACTAAGTAGTAAGTTATAACTAAACTTGCCTTTTATTAGTTTTACACTACCTATGTGCAAGTAGAGATTATTTTATGAATATTAAGCTTAACTTGGTGATTTTTATGGTTAAATTAGATCAGTGTTTAAAGGATACTGCAATTTCTAAACCTAACTTTTCTCATATTTAAGGATAGTGATACTTGCCTTATAGATCTGTTCTAAAAACTACACTGTGTCTGGCATACTGCTTCCTGTATCGTGAACGTTTGATAAAAAAAAACAAACAAAAAAAACAAAACTAGAAGAACTATTCTTTCAGCACTGTTGGCCTCTGTTGTCCTTATTCTGCTTCATATTTTCTTAATACATAATTCATAAAGTTACATTTCTGTGGCATTTGTATAGTTTCTATATAGAAGAACTGAAGTCATTTGGAAAATATCTGTTATAAAGATTTTATGTAAAAATCATGATCCTACTTGGTAATAAATCTAAAAACATCTTCATTATTTGTAATTGGACAATTTTATGGTATTTCTCTACAGTAAAATTTAAACTATACATGTTTTTGCCTGTAAGCTTGAAAACATTTGGCTGTGAGCTTGTGTTCTTTTATCACATTCGTAAGTAATAGAGGACGTTTGTAGGACTGCCCAGTAGAGTTTATTAGTTGATAGAAATTTTGTTTTAAGCAATTATGTCAACTGTTTTCTCAATTTTATCTGATCATATACATGCTTTATCACTGATACACAGCTACCTGTTTCTGTTTTCATTTCAGATGTTTTCTTGTCTATTATCACACTTTCTATCTTAAAACTTTATATACTATAGTAGCCTGACATAAAAGTCTAAGAAGGCTTTTCTCAAAAGTTGCCTGACTACTTTTCTCCTGGATATGTCTGGTTTTCCATGCATTTTAGCTCTCACCATTCCAATTTATTTTTCCTTCCCTATGTGTACAGACATATTGGAGTTAGGGGGTCCTAAGTCTTTCAGTATTGCAGTCTGCATTTGAGAGACCAAAAAGTTTAGTTCTCTGTAAGCAGTTCTTCTGTGCTTTTCTGTCAACTAGGAATCTCTCTCAAGCTTTATATCACTCTTTGCCCATCCATTACCACTTACAGGAATAAGGAAATTTAACTGAAATATGGTGAACAGGCAGTCTACCAAATTTCCAGAGATCTTAGTCTAGAAATGGTCAGTTTACCAGTTTTCAGGTAGGCTTATAAGTAAAATCCACAGCTTTCAAATTTAAAACGTTCTCTTAAATACATTAAATTATCTCTGGATTACTTACAATACCTAATACCATGTAAGTGCTATATAAATGGTTGTTAAACTGTACTGAGTTTTGTATTATATTTTCTATTCCCCACCGCCCCCCCCCTTTTTTTTTTGCCCAGGCTGTGGTGCAGTGGCGCAATCTCGACTCACTGCAACCTCTGCCTCCCAGGTTCAACCGATTCTTGTACCTCAGCCTCCCAAGTAGCTGGGATTACAGGCGTGTACCACCATACCTGGCTCATTGTTGTATTTTTAGTAGAGACGGGGTTTTACCATCGTGGCCAGGGTGGTCTGAAACTCCTGACTTCAGGTTACCCACCTACCTCGACCTCTCCAAGTGCTGGGATTACAGGCATGAGCCACCGCACCTGCCTCCGAATATTTTCAGTTCATGGGTGATTGAATCCATGGTTGCTGAACCAATGGATACAGAGAGCGACTATATTATAATCTGTTACTCTCATTCCTCTCTGTGGCTCACATGGTTTTAAATTTGCCCAATTTGCCCAATGGGATCCGCTCAAACCAGCTTAGCCAAGCGTGGTGGCGCGCCTGTAGTCCCAGCTACTCAGGAGGCTGAGGCTGCAGTAAACCATGATGATAGTGCCACTACACTCCAGCCTGGGTGACAGAATGAGACCCTGTTTCAAAGAAAAAGAAAAAAAGAAATCTGTGTGTATAAATTAAGTAAAAGCACAGTTTTTGAAAACTAAAATAGTTTCACTTAAAAAGTACTTTTACTAGGTCAGGTTCGTGGAACACTTGAGCTCAGGAGTTCAAGACCAGCCTAGGCAGTGTGGTGAAACCCCATCTCAACTAAAAATACAAAAAATTAGCCCGGTGTGGTGGCATGCACCGAGGCAGGACGGATCATTTGAGCGCAGGAGGTGGAGGTTGCAGTGAGCTGGGATTGTGCCACTCTACTTCAAGCCTGGGTGACATAGCAAGACACTGTCTCCAAAAAAAAAAAAAAAAAAAAAAAAAGTACTTTCATTATCAAGGCCAGGCGTGGTGGCTCACACCTGTAATCCCAACACTTTGAGAGGCGGAGGTGGGCAGATTGCTTGAGCTCAGGAGTTCGAGACCAGCCTGTGCAACATGGCAAAACCCCATCTATACAAAAAATACAAAAATAAAAAATTAGCCAGGCATGGTGGCTCACGTCTGTAGTCCCAGCTACCTGGGAGGCTGAGGTGGGAGGATCTCTTGAGGTGGAGGTTGCAGTGAGCTGAGATGGTGCCACTGCACTCTAGCCTGGGTGATGGAATGAGACCTAGTCTCAAAAAAAAAAAAAAAATCAATTAGTAAGCTATGATATTAGAAGAGCTGGCATATAGCTTTTAAATGTATGATACCAGAAACAAAAAAATTAACATTTCAGTAGTAAATTCATCATGCTACAAGTCATCATTTGGTAGGTAGCAATACTCTAGAACTCATTTTACTAAGATAAAGAGAATAGCTGACCAAAATTGTAGCTGCCAAAAATTGCAGATAAAGAACTCAGAAGCCTTAACAATGGTTTCTCTGATTTGGCAACTCTGGACTGTGTATCACATAGTCTTTAAAAAACAGATACTTTATAACTGTTCCAGAACTAGAAATTTATCCTAGGGAAACAAGTGGGCAAATGTACAAATCTTTACATGTAAGGATGTTCTACCTAGTGCTGTTTCCAGTTTCTGTCTCATATACAACTAAATGTCCTCAAATACACACTTTAAAACATAGTACATCCATACAATAAAATACTTTGTGGCCATTAGAATGGTTTCTAAATACCACTGGCATTTATAAGAAATCATGGCTCCTGTGTGACATGGCTGACTGTGACCCTAGGGCAGGGAAAGCTCAAAGTGTATCTGTAATAACTTTCAGTGGCAAAGAGGAAAGATGTGTTCAAAGACGAATGAGAATATGTCAAAAAGACTCAGGAGCTGGTTTGAGCGGATCTCACTGGGCAAATTTAAAACCGTGTGAGCCTCAAAGAGAGAAACGAGAGTAACAGATTATAATATAGTCGCTCTCTGTATCCATCTGTTCAGCAACCATGGATTCA
Organism: Gorilla gorilla gorilla; assembly: GCF_029281585.2. Taxonomy (NCBI): domain Eukaryota; kingdom Metazoa; phylum Chordata; class Mammalia; order Primates; family Hominidae; genus Gorilla; species Gorilla gorilla. The sequence continues at coordinate 78,021,189 of NC_073243.2, forward strand.
ATCAACCATGAACTGAAAATATTCGGAGGCAGGTGCGGTGGCTCAGACCAGCTTGGCCACCATGGTAAAACCCCGTCTCTACTAAAAATACAAAAATGAGCCAGGTATGGTGGTACACGCCTGTAACCCCAGCTACTTGGGAGGCTGAGGTATAAGAATCGGTTGAACCTGGGAGGCAGAGGTTGCAGTGAGTCGAGATTGCGCCACTGCACCCCAGCCTGGTCAACAGAGTGAGATGCTGTCTCAAAAAAAAAAAAAAATGGGGGGGGGGGGGGGGCGGGGAATAGAAAATATAATACAAAACTCAGCACAGCTTAACAACCATTTATATATAGCACTTACATGGTATTAGGTACTGTAAGTAATCTAGAGATAATTTAACGTATTTAAGAGGATGTACATAGGTTAAAGGCAAATATTATGTCATTTTATATATGGGACTTGAGCATCCACAAATTTTGGTATCAATGGGGGCCCTGGAACCAATCTCCCATGGATAGCAGGGATGACTGTACATTGAATAAAAATGAGTAAGTTCATAGTAATAACAAAAAAAGAAGTGGAAGGAGGGGACTCTAGAGAAGAATGCCTAAGAATCAATGTGAAAGGATTTTGCAACTACCACTGTAGAAATTCATTCAGTTTTCAAAGGATCTACCACCACAGGGTCAAAGACAGTTGAGCAACAGGCCCACAGAGTACTTGTTCATTATAAAGGAAAAAGGTATCTTTATAATGGAGAGATCTGATAGGCACAGCTTTAACCAGTAAAGCCAGCATCAATAGGAATAAACAAACATTACTTATTACATGCTTCTGATGTGATGAAATGGAAGGCTGGTCAAGTAATTTTCTTGTCTAAAAAGTTACCTGAATCTAAACATAAATCATCAGATAAATCCAGATATGGGACATTCTACAAGACAACTGGCCTGAACACTTCAAAAATATCACTATCATGAGAGACAAGATAAAAATAAGGAACTGTTCTACATTAAAGCAAACTAACAAAGAATGGCAACCAAATACAATCCATGATCCCTGACTAGATTCTAAATTTCAAAAACAAACACAAGCACAAACATACATACACCAAATACATACAAAGCCCAGCCATTAAATACATTTTTGGACAACTGGACAAATTTATGTATTAGATAGTATAGTATCCATGTTCAATTCCTTGTCATAATGTTGCCATTGTGGCTACATAAAAGAATGTCCTTATTCTTGGGAAATACCTTCTGAAGAATTCAGGGCAAAGTACCATGTCATCTACAACTTGTAAAGCATATTGCTTATAAAACATATTGCGGAGCCATTTGAAAATAGCCTTTAAGAGAAAGGAGAGATAAAGCAAATTTGAAAAATTATTAATAATTGGTGAACCTAGGTGAATGGCATAAAAAATAGTTCTTGGAACTATTTTTTTCCACTTTTCTGGAGAATTAAAATTTTCTGGGGTGGGCACGGTGGCTCATGCCTGTACTGTAATCCCAGCACTCTGGGAGGCCAAGGTGGGTGGATCACCTGAGGTTAGGAGTTCGAGACCAGCCTGGCCAACATGGCGAAACCCTGTCTCTACTAAAAATACAAAAATTAGCCAGGCGTGGTGGTGCACGCTTGTAGTCCCGGCTACTTGGGAGGCTGAGGCAGGAGAATCGCTTAAACCCAAGAGGCAGAGGTTGCAGTGAGCCAGGCTGGTACCATTGCACTCCAGCCGAGGCGACAGAGTGAGGCTCTTTTAATCTCAAAACAAAACAAAACAAAACAAAAAAACAAAACAAAACAAAAAAAACCTGATATAAAAAGTTGGGAAAAAACATTAATCAGAGGTATATATCTATACTTAGTGACACGAAAGGCAATCACAGTAACAATAAAGCAGTTTACAGAATAGCACGTATAAGACAAATGCATTTTTATAAACCGTATTTACACATGTATATTCCATGGAAGAAAAGTAGACAGAGACACGCACTAAAATGTTAATGACAATTAGTGTCTAGGAGTAGAAATCTAGTGGTTTAACTTTTTTTCTCTTTCTAAAAAAATATAGTTTCTAATTTATAAACGATAATATATTACTCATGTAAATAAAAATTATCTTCAAACTGTATAGACAACCAGAGAAAGAGAAAGGAAAGGAAGCACATGTAAGAGAGAAACAATGAACAGGAAAAGCTACTCTGGTACTTCCTATTTTGTTGAAGCTAATGTGGACATTTAAAAAAAATGTGACTAATCAGATTTCATTGTAATATAATCCTAGTTACAATTATAGCTAGTCAACCAAATACGGAGAGACAGTAAAGTCCTATCTATCTTAAATGACAGATCTAGGAATCATAAATTCAGTATTTTCTTGAGATCTTAACAAAAGATTTCTTTCCTAAATAAGGAATCTCCTGTACTATGCCTTTAATAGATTATAAAATGTCTTTCTACCATCATTCATACTGGTGAATGATGAGCAGGTCCTCACCATTCACCACTCCAGCCAGAGTTCTCAGACGATAATGTCTCCTCATTCAATTCATTTCCCCCTGGTTGTCTGGTTAACTTACAAATCTGCTCACACCACTCCATTTCTTAATATAGCCTCTGCAGCTCCCTTTCTGCCCACAAGATAAAGACACACACCATAGCAGAGCACACATGGCTTTACATACTCTGACACTTCTAGCCTCATCTACTGACATTTACCCCATGTATCCTGTATTCCAGCCACAATGAACTGCAGTTCTCAAACACTCCATGCATGCCTAATTCATCATTGTATCCCTAGCACCCTAGAGTAAGAGATAAGAAATCTCTGAGAAATAAAAGAGTGTCATTCACAGCATATCTTCTGGGAGGAATACAAAAGCTGAGTCTCTACAAAAAAGGCAATGTGTGATCTTAATCACTGTGAAAATGCAAACTTCCTCAGCTAGAAATTGGCAACAGCAGTGGACACAAAAAGGTTTTAGCCATTGTACCTCTCTGGGAGAAATATATAATTATTTAAGGAAAATAAAGGTACTCTGTTCTTCCAAAAAAGGTGTGTTACATAACCACCATCTTATGGATGTTTAGAAAGGGCTACACAACATTTCCATGATGAACTATTTCTGATAATAAATAGCTCTTCGAGAGCCAAAATAAACAGAAATAATTTGTCTGTGGTATTCCCTGAGTATTAACCTTGAGTTTTCAATTTCATTTGGAAAAGCAGGAAAGGAAACAATCCTGTAGAAAACTGGGTGTTACTTCCTTTAATTGCAATGCTAAGCCCAAGACTCATAATGAGCTTTAAAACCCCCAAGAACATATTATATTCTTCTAAGATCTTCTCCTCCCCACGCCCCCAAAAAAGCATACAATTTACAGAACAGTCACATTATGTACCTATATTTATGTCTATCAATTAATTTATTTCCTATTATTGGGAGTAAGGTAATTTCAAAGACAATCAAGATAGTTTCTACTAAGTCTCTTCCTAATTTGTTTACTCATTTAAACACAGTTTATCAGTCTTACCAGAATATGTAACTGCTGTGGTACTGTAAGTAGCACTCTGAGTATAGGATGGCACCACAGTAGCCGCAGCTGCTACTGGCTGTACGGTGGAGGATACAGGATAGATGGAGAAAGTAGTGGTAGCTGGACTTGGTGTGGCTGGTTTTATGGCTGTCACCTGTCGAGTTTGCTGGGCTTGAGTATACTGAGTTGCACCTTGGCTGTAACCTGCTTTGGGGGCTGAAGTAGGAAAGAGACATCAGAAAATTAGAAGAGTAAGCCACTATAGTTACTGTACCAGTATCCTTAAAAGCTGGAAAGAATAGGTACAAACATCATTAACTATAAATTTTATGCCAGCAATTTCTCCTTAGCAAAAGGCATGAAACTCTTATTACCAATATGAATAGAATATACAAATAAATATACTATCTTCTGCCAAATGCTTTCTATGTATTTCCAAAATGATTATTTTGGCAAAACTTACAACTAACTGAAATAGCAGTGCTACCAGTAAACAAACTTTTCTGAAAAGGAGTGTGTGTGTGTGTGCGCGCGCGCGTGTGTGTGTGTGTGTGTGTGCGCGCGCACACACTGCTCAGTCTACTTCAGTTAGGCTTAATATTGGCAACAGGACAGAATGAGTTACAATGTACATATTTCAATTCACAGTAAAAACTTCAATGTTTAATCATATGAAACTTGTTCATATACCATTCATTGTATTTTAACTGATTTTTCCATAGTGAACTACAATCTAACAAGGTACTACATAATTTTTCAAATGTCAATAACTTGAATGCAGCTATTCTTAAATGGCTGCCACTGATGCCTGTCAATTTCTTTGCTGCCTCTGACATACTCAAAACAATGTATATTTTGAAAGAGTCTTAGAAGCCTTATGACTAAATTAATAATCACTTGTAAATGATCACTAAAGCACATAAATGTTATTTCTGAAAACGGCCCAAAATCACGGGGCCAAGCTCATTTTATGTTCAGTTAAGTAAAAGTACATTAGAACTTTTATCTTTTTTTTTTTTTGAGACAGTGTCCCACTCTGTTGCCCAGGCTGAAGTATGATGGTGTGATCATGGCTCACTGCCAACCTCAAACTCCTGGACTCAAGTGATCCTCCCACCTCAGCCTCTCAAGTAGAACTTATCTGCCTATGAAATTTGATCCATGTAACACAAAAAGATAATACTTTACAGAGATGAGACTAATATCCAAGAGCTAAATAACTTACACAAGTCACAGCAATACCAGAGTTAGACTAAATCAAGATCTTCTCTTAGATAATTCAGCACTCAAGCACAACCTAAGCTTGGTAATTAAACAGGAAGTTTACTATAAATTATTATACACAGAAATCAATAGAGAAGAGACCACAAGGCTGTGCATGGTGGCTCACGCCTGTAATCCCAGCACTTTGGGAGGCCGAAGCGGGCAGATCACTTGAGGTTAGGAGTTCAAGGCCAGCCCAACCAACATGGAGAAACCTGTCTCTACTAAAAATACAAAATTAGCTGGGCATGGTGGCGCATGCCTGTAATCCCAGCTACTTGAGAGGCTGAGGCAGGAGAATCGCTTGAATCCAGGAGGTGGAGGTTGCGGTGAGCCAAGATTGCACCATTGCACTCCAGCCTGGGCGACAAGAGTAAAACTCCATCTCAAAAAAAAAAAAAAAAAAAAAGAGAAGAGACCACAGGAATAGTCAGGTAGTCACTACAATTCAAAACATGTTAAAACCACTTTTAAGGGACTCATAAAATCTTAGAACTGGAAGGGGCCCTACTGAAATTTGGGTCAACTACCTCATTTACAGGTAAGAGAACAGAGATAAGAGAGGTAAAAAATCACTTGCCCACATTAGCAATAAAGCCAGTACTGGAAGCCAATTCTACTCTCTTACAATCCAAGGCTCTACCCACACCCTCACACCCTTCAAAAATAATTAAAGGAAGTGCCCATTTTTTTTCTTTTTTTTTTTTTTTATTATACTTTAAGTTCTAGGGTACATGTGCACAACATGCAGGTTTGTTACATATGTATACATGTGCCATGTTAGTGTGCTGCACCCATTAACTTGTCATTTACATTAAGTATATCTCCTAGTGCTTTCCCTCCCCCCACCCCAAGAACTGCCCACTTTTCAAAAGCTTTGTTTTAAAAATTATCAAGTCTCTCACTAAAAAAAAAAAAATCCATCTTTTAAAGTCTGTAAATATACAGGTTTCTTTGCAAACGAAACGCTTCCTAGATTTGAACCATTCTACATACTGTATTTAACATGATTGGTGGCTGATAACAGAACCAACTGTCATTAGCGATCAGAGAAAGATTAATTAAAAATATGGGCCCATTAAAGGGTCTCCACTGGTTACAAAGGCTGTTTGTTGGCAGTATCATATGTTCTGGGCATTTCTGGCAAAGATAAAAATGTGTTCAGAAGTTATCATCACAGGTTCTTTTGCACAGCTTATTTCAGCAGGAATGGACTGTGGGCTGAAAGTCCAGAAATGGAGTACATTTCCAGGAGAGAAAGGCATGATTATGAATTGTGACTCCAAGGCATTTAGTAGTACATGTCTAGAACCTGCCTCCTAAGATGATGTGATATGAGTTTAGATGGACTCAAAAGCTTATCTTCATTAAACACAGTAAGTCATATACTTCAATAGTTTACAAAGAAACTCTGTAGGTTAAGAAAACCCACCTGTCTGATAGTAAGTTTCAGCAACAGAAGGCTGAGGTTGGGCAGCGGCAGCTACAGCAGCAGCAGTTGCTGTTGGTTGTTGGTAGTATTGCTTACTATCATAAGCTACAGCAGGAGCTGTGGACCTTACATATGAGTATGAATCCTAAAGAAAAGGAATGAAAGAAAATCTTGCTATGAGACAAGTGGAAGGAAAAAAATACTTACGGTATAGAAGTGCAATAAAGGAAAACAAAACACTAAATACATAGTTTCATGACAGACCTAAACATAAAAGAATCAAATTAAATACACAGAAGATTCATTTTGTACTTCATTAAAATAATATCAAGTCTGGGTGTGGTGGCTCACGCCTGTAATCCCAGCACTTTGGGAGGCCAAGCCGGGCGGATCACGAGGTAAGCAGATAAAGACCATCCTGGCTAACACGGTGAGATCCCGTCTCTATTAAAAATACAAAAAATTAGCCGGGCATGGTGGCGGGCACCTGTAGTCCCAGCTACTCGGGAGGCTGAGGCAGGAGAATGGCATGAACCCGGGAGGCGGAGGTTGCAGTGAGCCAAGATTGCGCCACTGCACTCCAGCCTGGGCGACAGAGAGAGATTCTGCCTCAAAAAAAAAAAAGAAAAAAAAAATCAAAAGCATTTCAAGCAGCATGTTGAACTTTTACAATCAGAACAATCACCAAAACATTTCTAAATAATACTTAAGTAAAAATTAATTTTACTAAAAAAGTCACGGCAGTTTTGCCTTAAAGATGGATCCTACAATATTACAAAAGAACACTTGTGTTACTAAACTTTGTAATTGCTCCTTTTCAGTATTTCTTTTTCAAGAAAGATCAAGGTGAGCTGAGTGAATTCTGGCAGTCCATGAAGTAAAGAGGGGTAGAAAGGTATGTAGGTGAAATGGCTGAAGTAGCAGGTAGGGCCCAGAAAACACTGGGTTTCACAGACACTATTAAAAACAACAAAATTTATTATATTCTGTCTCTGGGCATAGATAATCACACCTCAAAAGGAATTTCATTTAGTAACCTGCCTAAAATTAATAGCAAATACTAATATTGTTGATTTACATTTCAATTTTTTACTGCATAAATTCCTATGCTTTAGAAAGAATATAGCAAAACCAGGGAAAGTTCAGAAGGACCAAAGTTTAAAAAACAGATCCTAAAAGCAAATAAGCAAAAAAACAGATTAAAGAAATTAGGACCAAATTTAATTTAAATAAGCAAGTAGTAATCTAGTACTGTTTTCAAACATAAAAAAGAGAATGTAGAATTCCTATAAGACTGAGTAAGAGGCAACTGGATGAATAAGGGCATGATCAATTTTTGTTATAATATGTATTAAAAAAGAACATCTTGACAGGATAAATGTAAAGGGGACAGAATTTCCACCTTTGCTAAGTTTCAAGAAGAAAATATGTAATATGTTTGTCCTGCTCTCAAAATATTCTCAAAATAGGAGACATACCTGTGTTCCAGATGAATAATGCTCTAGTACAAACAAGGGAAGTCTTTTCTATGTCTTCAGTTAAAACAATAACAAACAAACAAACTTGGGGTAAACAATGAAATATTTAACTAGCAATTAATGTGAAAGTTTTTAACAGACAGCTATAAATAATAGAGTCAAATGGACAGGGGGGTGAGAGGAAGGATTATTAATACAAAGCTCATTGCAAGGAATTTTTTTTTCTTGAGACAGGGTCTCGCTCTGTCACCCAGGCTGGAATGCAATGGCATAATCCTGGCTCACTGCAGCCTCTGCCTCCTGGATTCAAGTGATTCTCGTGCCTCAGCCTCCTGAGTAGCTGGGACTACAGGTGCGCACCACTGCACCCAGCTAATTTTTGTATTTTTAGCAGAGACGGGGTTTTGCCATGTTGGACACGCTGGTCTTGAACTCCTGACCTCAGGTGATCCACCCACCTCGGCCTCTCAAAGTGCTGGGATTACAGGCATGAGCCACCGCGCCCAGCCGGCAAGGAACCTTAATGGTTGGTATGTCCCCAAACTACCAAGGAATACTAATTTACTTTTCTCTATCAGTACATGTGTATTTTGGAAGCCCCAAGTTTGAGAAGCAATGGCTAGGGCATTACATTATACACTGAGGACAAAGAAACCCGTACATTCAGGCTACCAAAACTAGTAGTTTTCTTACCTGGTAGTTTTGTGTAGTAGCTGGGGGTGGTGGTGGTGGTGCTTCTTGTTGCCTCTGAGTATAACCATAGTCAGTTGCTGTGTGTGCAGTGGGGTAGCCTCCATAAGCAGCAGCTGTTGCAGCAGCTGCAACAGCTACTGGAGCAGGCCTGGCAACTGCAACTGTGGCGGCTGCTGGTGCATAGGCAGCAGTAACTGTGTGAGCAGCTACTGGAGCCTGATGGACAGTGTAGCTAGCAACTGTAGTTGGATGAGAATAGGCTACACCCGAAGCTGGCTGCTGGCTACATTGTGGAGTACAAGAATAAATATAATACAATTTTAATATCCAGGAGTTAACCAACTTCAATTAAAAGCTATTCAACTGAAATAAAAAGCACATTTTCAAGTAATTTAATCACGGACCACAAAAGGTCAAGTACTTCAACTCAATAAACTTCCTATTCAATATCATATTTATTACTGTTCTGTAATTTTCATTCTTTAATCTCAATACATTATATAGTCACACGTTTCAGATCATAGATTGTATCACATAACAGGAATTAAAAACTAGGATAAAAAACAGTATTAGGAAGAAAAGAAAAAACTGACCAAATTAGGAACTTTAGTGTTAGTTACATGTAAAGTTCTTTATTATGTTGTACAGTTTTACAAATCTCTACAAAGAAATCATAAGAAAAATACTCTATTCTAGCCCAATTACAGAAAGAAATTTAAGGTAGAAACTACTGACCAGCTGATTAAAAAATACTTCTGTTGCTTTAGGACAGTCGGTATTCAACTGGGGGAATTTTTCCCCCAGGGGACATATGGCCATATCTGCATATATTTTTGATGACCAAACTGCAGAGGAGGTGGTGATATGTGAGCTACTGGCATCTAGTGGATAGAGGCCAGGGATGCTGTTACAAATCCTAGAATGCACAGGACAGCCGTGCGTAACAAAGAATTATTTAAAGTATGTCAATAGTGCTGAGGGTTGAGAAGTTCTGTTCCAGGGTACAAAACCTACAATGGAATATCTATTATTTTAGATACATTTTCCAGCTTACAGGGAGCATTTCATTATACAAAGTTACTTTTAAATATATAATAGCATGTTTTGTAAAAGAAGACACAAATCAGATGCTTTGCAATTAAAAACATTTAAACCTCAAAGAGACAAAAACATTTTCCAAAACAGCAATCAAATGAATTTCTAGCTAAAGTTCTTACAGCAATATGTTTATTTTAACTTTTAAACTGAAAGCCTATATCACTAAAACCAAAGGCCTACAGATGTTAGCATATAAAAGTGTATTTCTTGTTCTAGGTTTTCTGAATAATACACTCAATTCCACAAGGTAAAGCTACATTACTAAGGCAGAAACACCTACTAAAAAAATAAGAGCCCCAACAGTTATTTAGCTGATAGGTTTTAGCTGACCACATTTTAGTATGAGCCAACAACTAAGAATAGCTAAGAGAAAGAAAAAAAAAATGTTGAAGCTGCACTAATTAACTCAGTCTCTGATTAATGGTCTATAGTACAAGGTATTCTGTACTGGTGTGCATAGTAACATAGAAATATAGTATAGAATTAAATTAAAATTTGGGGCTATCATATTTTAACTGTATTAGGGAAAACACTGATAAACTAGGAAGTTCATATTAGATTGTAAGATTCCAAAGGGAATCAATGTGAAGGTCAGAGACATGGGTTTTAATTTCATATAAAAAGCGGAGGACACCTGGAGAAATTCAGTCTAGAAAAGGTGACAGATGCCTTCTAATAGAAGACACTTACTCCATGCTGCTCCAGAGAACAGAACTAGAACCAATAGTTGGAAGTTACAGGGTGGCAGATTTCAGTCCAATATGAAAAAGAAAACAAAAAACAAAAAACAAAAAAAACTTAGAACAGAGTCCAAAGAAACTCATATAATTTCTATCTGGATGAGGTTTCCATATTTTCATATAAAACTAACATTTTCTACATATATGCCAATATGACAGGAAAAGTTTACATTAAAACAGTGAAAAACTTGTTTGGGAATAACATTTTCTAGGAACAACTCCATATCTGTAAGAAAATGCCAGTAACATGTCATACTTTTCCAAAATTCCTAGAACTGAAAAAAAAGATACTATTTAAAATACAAATACAACAGGTCTGTGAAACTTGTATTTAACATTTACTAACAGGATAAGATTAAATACATCCAGACTGTACCACCTAAGAGTAATTTTGGTTATATAAAAGACTGTTTCTATTCATCCCACTGCTCCTTATCTAGTATTTGTCCCCAAAACATGTCCTATTAGACAAAAAGCAGGCGGGAATAGGATGGGAATGTTGAGTCAACCAGGAAGCCAATTTAACTTATACTGCCTCTGATCGTCACCCTAAATGTCCATGAGACTCAAGAAGGAATGATCATATGTTCTGGTTAATGCCTACTGCTGGTGTAATTATTACTTTTAGTACTTTTCACTCTCCTACATGTCTCAGTCTGAACAATAAACTATACAGTCACCAGTCCCAGGAAAAGATGAAATATGAAAAAGATGCCAGCAGATTTAGCAATTGCTATTTACACATCCCTGGCACTGTCTAACTCTGCTCTGTATAGCCAGGTCTCTACCCATCATCTGGACTGGAACCATATCTTCTACCAAAAGCATGAGGAAGGCTGGGCACGGTGGCTCACACCAGTAATCCCAGCACTTTGGGAGGCCAAGTCAGGAGGACTGCTTGAAGTCAGGAGTTTGAGACCAGCCTGGGCAACGTAGAAAGACCACATCTCTACAGAACATTTTTAAAAAATTAGCCACACATGGTAGTGTGTGCCTGTAGTCCCAGCTAGTCAGGAGGCTGAGGTGGGAGGATCGCTTGAGCAGAGGAGGTTGAGGCTACGATAAACCATGATTGTGCCACTGCACTCCAGCCTGGATGACAGAGTAAAACCTGTCTCAAAAAAAAAAAAAAAAAAAAAAAAGGAAGCCAAGAAACACTTCAAGCGTCAGACATAAATGGAAGAGTACTTTCCCTGAGGAGAAACAGGAAAAGAAAGCACGTAAGCAATTATTACAGAGTACACACACACTATATTCTTACTCAAGAAATGGCCAGCTCCTTACCTACTTATCAACAACAACAAAAAGTGAGCCAGGGACTCACTACAAAAAATAAGACTTTCAAGACTTCCAGGCAATCTTACTGCTTAAAAAAATAACAGTCAAGCTGGGCATGGAATACCTGTAATCCCAGCACTCTGGGAGGCCAAGAAGGCTGGATCTTGAGTTTGAGACCAGACTTGGCAACATAGTGAGACTCCATCACTACAAAAAACACAAAAATTAGCCGCGTGTCGTGGCATGCATCTGTAGTCTCAGGTATTTGGGTGGCTGAGACGGGAGGATCACTTGAACCCAGGAGGCAGAGGTTGCAGTGAGCTGAGATCATACCACTGCAAGCCTGGGCAACAGAGTGAGACCCCTGTCTCAAAAAAAATTTTTCTTAAATTTAAAAAAAGTTTTAAAAAATGAACAGACAACACAAATCACCACATGTCTGAAGAAAGCCTATTATAAACTGCAAAACAAGTAAGAATGACCATGTGTGAAATGAACATATGAAGGCCACAGATGAGAATTTTCAAAAACTCTAATTTGTATCTATAAAACAAGAACTTTATACTACCTAGAAGAGAAGATAAAGTTGAGAAATAGACAAGATAAATATATCAAAAATATAAAAGAAAGGATAAGTCTAGAAGGCCCAATGTCCTGCCTGAAGGAATGACAAAAAAGAAAAAAGATCAAAAAAATTAAGAAATAACATTTCCCACTCCTGACGTGAACCACATTTTCAAATTCAAAAAGCTCACAGAGAGCAAAACAGAGTGAAAAAAACAAAACAAACCTAGAGACATAGCATTTTACTCTTCAAGATAAAAAGATCCTGTCTCCAGAGAGGGAAAAACTGGGCACCTGCAACTAAATGAAAACTAGACTTCTTACTGGTAACACTAAAGCAAGAAGATAAGGTATTATCTTCAAAATTCAAGGGAAAATGATTACTAATGTAGAATTTTGTACCCAGCCAAACTATGGAGGCAGAATAAAGATTTTTTAACCATTCAAGGATGGAAGGAGTTTACCTACTATAACTTTTCTTAGGAAGCTACATGAAGATATATTCCAGCTAAAACAAAAAGTAAACCAAGAAAACATGGGATCCTGCAAACAGAAGAAAGCCTAGGTCAGCAGCTGTGGTGGCAGCAGGCCCAGAGAGAAGTGAGTATAGATTGGAATTAGGGGAAGGACAGAAGCCTCTCAGAGAAAGATATCCAGAAAAACAGAGGACTCGGCACAGAGCCAGTAGACAGGGAACCTAGACAAATTTTAAGAAATGACAACATGATTAAGAAAAAAAGGTAGGCTGGGCGTGGTGGCTCACGCCTGTAATCCCAGCACTTTGGGAGGCCGAGGTGGGTGGATCACGAGGTCAGGAGATAGAGACCACGGTGAAAGCCCGTCTCTATTAAAAATACAAAACATTAGCTGGGCGCAGTGGCGGGCACCTGTAGTCCCAGCTACTCAGGAGGTTGAGTCAGGAGAATGGCGTGAGCCCAGAAGGCGGAGCTTGCAGTGAGCCGAGATTGCGCCACTGCAGTCTCACCTGGGTGAAAGAGCGAGACTCCGTCTCAAAAAAAAAAAAAAAAAAAAAAGAAAAAAAGGTAATGAATGAATTCAGGAAATGTAAACTGCTCAAGAAAGGCATGATCCCAATAAAAGACTTTATAGGTGAGCAATCAGTATGGTATAAAAGAGGAAAAAATCCATTTGAACTTGAGCCTAGGAAGATTTTCTAATAAGCGGTACAGGATTGTAAAACGGAACACATTAGAAATCATAATCATAGAATGGTACTAGGCTCCACAATAAATACTATTGATAAAACAGTTTTTGCTTTAAAGTTTTAGAATCAATCTAAATTAGAGAAGATAAACTATGATTACAGAATATAATGTAAACGTTATCATAAATAAGAGTATACATTAAGTTTGGGGAGTGAAGTAGGGAAAGAGAAGGAGTGAAACACAAGAGCTTCAAGAATTTTTAAAAACTACAGAGTACTCATATACTGTCTAGCTTTGATGGAACTAGAAATGGAGTATACTGTCTAAATTAACAGAAATAGTCTGAATTTGGGAAGAGGAGAAATGAGAAGAGAGCATATGCAATGCAGTCCTAAACTGTGATTGTAGGAAATAAAAATATATGCATAAAGTTGATAAGTTACAAAATAGCAAAAGAGGAATACTATTCAGTGATGTGGAGGTTAGCACCAAAAGAAATAAAACCAGAATGCTTTAAAGGTCTCTGGGGAGTTTTTAATTTGTATACAACAGTGGTTCTCAATGTGATCCAAGGACTCCCCTAAGGGTTCCTGAGACCCTTTCAGGAGGTCCACACAAGGTTGTTCTCTTTTTAATTACACACTGGTGTGAGGCCAGGCTGCCTTCATATATTTTAATCCAAATAATTTACTGCAACAGTCTGAATGCAAAAGCAAATTTTAGAATATTCTTAATTTAAGACATTAAAAAGATTTGTAAAAATGTAAAACAATGCCTCTCATCTCACTGTTTTTGAAACTAATTTTTCATAAGCATATTTTTGGTTAATGTGTAATAGTTTTATTCTTTCTTTTTGAGTTGGAGTCTCACTCTGTTGCCCAGGCTGGAGTGCAGTGGCACAATCTCGGCTCACTGCAACCTCCGCCTCCTAGGTTCAAGCAGTTTTCCCTGCCTCAGCCACCCGAGCAGCTGGGATTACAGGCAGCTGCCACCTTCTGGCTAATTTTTGTATTTTTAGTAGAGACACGGTTTCACCATGTTGGCCAGGCTGGTCTCAAACTCCTGACCTCAGGTGATCCACCCGCCTTGGCCTCCCGAAGTGCTGGGATTACAGGCATGAGCCACCATGCCCAGCCTAATTCTAATATAGTAAATACCAATATAACCCAAATAAACAAAAACTCTGGGGTTCTGAATAATTAGAAGCGCTACAGGAATCCTGAAACCCAAAAGTTTGAGAATCTTCATTTCATGATGCAGACCATTAACTTGAGTCTGTAATGGTTATTCACCATTTATTTTCTTGGTCTCTATTTATTATCCCTTTATGCAAAAAGTTTCTATCATGAAACAGGAAAATGAAATTGCTTAATTCATTAATAAAAACTACTAATTACAGTAAAATAAGGTTTATAATTAATAGAAACCTAGCAGAAAATTGTTTAATCTAAACCCAAGATATGAAATCACTAGTAAGTGGCAGAGTAAAAGCCAGAACCTAAGCAGTGTGGCCCCAGTGTGTATGTGCTCCTAACCATCACATCTACTCTCTACAACATTTGTGTTTTCTTTAACAGTTTAAAATACGGTGACAAGTTCCACATATAAATCAATGTAATACACATTAATAAAATGGAAGACAAAACCCAAGCGATCATCTCAATAGCATTTGACAAGAGTCAACATCCTTTTATGATTAAAAAAAGAAAAAAAAAAACCTCAACCAACTAGGAATTGAAGGAAATAACCTCAATATAATAAAAACTATGAAAAGCCTCACACTCGATGACACATTGAAAGCTTTTCCTCTAAGATCAGGAAGAAGACAAAGCTGCATGCTTTTACTGCTTCTATTCAACATAGTACTTAAGTTCCAGCCAAAGCAATATGGCAGGAAAAATAAAAGGCATCCAAATTAGGCCAGGTGCTGGTGGCTCACACCTGTAATCACAGCACTTTGGGAGGCCAAGGCAGGTGGATCACTTCAGCCCAGGAGTTGGAGACCAGCCTGGCCAACACAGTGAAACCCCATCTCTAATAAAAATACAATAAATTAGCCATACATGCTTGCACGTGCCTGTAGCCCCAGCTACTTGGGAGGCTGAAGCACGGGAATTGCTTGAAAACCCAGGGGGCGGAGGTTGCAGTGAGCTGAGATTGTGCCACAGCACTCCAGCCTGGATGACAAAGAAACACTCTTTCTAAAAAAAAAAAAAAGCATCCTAATTGAAAAAGATCAAGCCATCTGTTCACAGATGACATCATTTTATACATGGAAAACACTAAACACTCCACAAAAAACTGTTAGAACTAATAAAGGAAATAAGCAAAGTTACAGGATACAAAAATCAGCTGCATTCCTATACGTTAACAATAAACAGGCAATTAAGAAAACAATTCCACTTACAATAGCGTCAAAAAGAATAAAAAACTCGGGCCAGGCACTGTGGCTGGCTCACGCCTGTAATCCTAGCACTTTCAGAGGCTAAGCTGGGAGAACAATATAGTGAGACCTCATCTGTACGAAAAATACAAAAAACAGTTAGTAGCGCATGATGACACGTGCATGTAGTCCCAGCTACTTGGGTGGCTGGGATCACCTGAGCCCAGGAGGTCAGGGCTGCAGGTGGCCGTGATCGTGCCAGTCTGGGCAACACAGCAAGACTCTGTCTCCAAAATAAAAAAAAAAAAAGGAAAAGAAAAGGAAACAACCTTACGAATAAACCTAGCCAAGAAGGTGAAAAACGTGTGTATTAAAAACTACAAAACATTGCTGAAAGATTTAAAGACACAAACAAATGGAAAGACATCCCATGTTCACGGATTAGAAGGCAAACTATTGTTAAGATGTTAATACTACCCAAAGTGATCTAAAAATTCAGTGAAATTCCTATAAAAATCCCAGTGCTTTTTTTTTGCCAGAAAAGAAATCTATCCTAAAATTCCTGTGGAATCTCAAGAGACCCCTAATAGCCAAAACAACCTTAAAATATTAGAACAAAGTTGGAAGTCTCACACTTGCTAATTTCAAACTATGATAATCAAAACAGTATAGTGCTGGCATACAGACATATAGACCAATGAAACAGAATAGAGGACCCAGATATATAGCCTTGCATATACAGTCAAATAATTTTTGACAAGGATGCCAAGACCATTCAGTGCGTTGTCTTCTCAACAAATGGTGTTAGGAAAACTGGATATCCACACGAAAAGAAAAAAAGCTGGAGCTTCACCTTACAAAATATACAAAAATTAACTCAAAATGGATGAAAGATCTAAATGTAACAGCTAAAACTATACAACTCTTAGTAGAAAACACAAAGGAAAAAAGCTTCATGACATGAAATTTGGCAATGATTTATTGCATGTGACATCAAAAGCACAGGCAAAAAATTAGACAAATGAGACTACACCAAAATTAAAAACCTCTGTGTGGCTGAGTGCAGCGACTTATGCCTGTAATCCCAGCACTGTGGGAGGCCGAGGTGGGCAGATCACCTGAAGTCAGGAGTTCGAGACCAGTCTGGCCAACATGGTGAAACCCTGTCTCTACTAAAAATACAAAAATTAGCCAGGCGTGGTGGCACATGCCTGTAGTCCCAGCTACTCAGGGGGCTGAGGCAGGAGAATCGCCTGAACCAAGGAAGCGGAGGTTGCAGTGAGCCGAGATCATGCCACCGCACTCCAGCCTGGGCAACAGAGAGAGTCTGTCTCAAAAAAAAAGAAATTAGTCTAGCATGTAGGTACATGCCTATAGTCCCAGCTACTCAAGAGGCTGAGACAGGAGGATCACTTGAGCCTAGGAGGAGTTCGAGACTTCAGTGAGCTGTGACTGCACCACTACACTTCAACCTGAGTGAAGAGGAAGACTCTGTCTCAAAACAAACAATTATAGTACGTTTAGCAGTTGGTTGACTTACATCATCCTACAAATACCTTTTATGAGGCAGTAACAAGAGAAGTCACAGAGCAGCACCAGTCTGCCTACCACACTTTGAGTAGTATAAAAGCAGAGCTTCCCACCAGATGTTGGTGTTAGTTCTCAGGGAGAATGCACAGTGCATGAGTGGCCTGAGGGAGGCCCCGATTCTGTTGCCTGCAGCTGCAATATCCCTTATTCAAGGCTCCAATCTCTCAGCTTACACAGCAAGCTACTGCACAAATATCACTTTCCGTGTTAGCAGAGACATGGAAGAATTGGAAAGCAACAGCTTACAACTTTGGGGCTACCAAACGAACCACCACAGTAGGTGAATTAGAAAAAAGTCTTCTTACATCTTTTTTTTTTTTTTTTTTTTTTTAAGACGGAGTCTTGCTCTGTCGCCCAGGCTGGAGTGCAGTGGCGTGATCTCGGCTCGCTGCAAGCTCCACCTCCCGGGTTCACGCCATTCTCCTGCCTCAGCCTCCCGAGTAGCTGGGACTACAGGCACCCGCCACCACGCCCGGCTAATTTTTTTGTATTTTTAGTAGAGACGGGGTTTCACCGTGTTAGCCAGGATGGTCTCGATCTCCTGACCTCGTGATCCGCCCGGCTTGGCCTCCCAAAGTGCTGGGATTACAGGCTTGAGCCACTGCGCCCGGCCTCTTCTTCCATCTTTTAAGGGAGAACTGTAAGGAAACTTTTTCCTATATCAGTCTTGGCTCTGGGTAAAGAAGAGAAAAGACTTTCCTGACAGTTCTTAGGCACAAGACATGGTGAAACCCTGTCTCCACTAAAAAATACAAAAATTAGCCAGGTGTGGGTAAAGAAGAGAAAATACTTTCCTGACAGTTCTTAGGCACAAGACAGTCTTCCCCTAGGTTTGGACTCTAGAATTCACATTATCTGACCAGGCAAATTCCCAACCAAGAAGTTAGTTTAATTCAGACTGACTATCTATTATCTGAAATGCATGGGACCAGAAGTTTGCGATTTTGGAATATTTGCATTACACTTAACCTGCTGAGCAAGCCTAACCCGAAAATACTTAACCTCTGTAACTCTAGGCTGACAGTGCTTCCAGGTCACACAAAACACATATTCTCCTGTAAATGCTGCAAATAACATTCCAACAAACAGGAAACCTCAATCAAAAAAATCCTAAGAGGCCAGGCACAGTAGCTCATGCTTGTTGTAATCCTGGCATTTTGGGAGGTCAAAGCGGGAGAATCACTTGAGGCTAGGAGTTTGACACTAGGCTGGGTAATAAAGGGAGGCCCTGCCTTTAAAAAAAATTTTTTTTTTTTGTTTTAATTAGCCAGGTATGGTGGGGTCCTGAAGGCTGAGGCAGGAGGACTGCTTGAACCCAGGAGGTTGAGGCTGCTGTGAGCCACAACTGCACCACTGCAATCCTGGGTGATGTTGCCTGGGATGTAGCCTGGGTGACAGAGTGAGACCCTATTTCCAAAAAAAAAAAAAAAAAAAAAAAAATCACGACAAAACCCAAGGGAAATACACTACTATAAGCAAAAGTGAACAGAATTAAAAGAAAAAAAATTTTTTGAGACCACAGGCATTAGAATTATTGGATACAAAATGTTTAAGCACACTTGAAGTAAAAGAGATTGTCAAAACTAAGACTAAGGAACAAGATGGGTCAAAAACAACCAAATGAACTTTTAAAACTAAATCATCTGACAAATTTATAGTCAGGAACTCAGAAAGGTTATTGCATAACTAATTAAACATGGCTGGCAATAAACTGGTGAATGAGAAAATTATCTGTAAAAATTACACAGAATGCACAGAGAGAGAGGAAGAGATGAAAAACATTAAAGAGATTAAAATACTTGGAAGATAAAATAAAAAGTGGTTAACTTACATCTAATTGGAATTACAAATGGAGAGAAAGACTAGGAAAGAATATAGAAAAAAAATGTCAAGAGATTCCCTAAAATTAATGAAAGATAACAATGTTCAGATTCAGGAGTCCCAAGAAACCCTAGTAAACAAGAATTCACAGTAAGATATATCTAAGTGAAACTGTAAACATGAAAGATAAAGAAAAACTCTTATGAGCAGCCAGAGGGGAAAAACTGCCTACAGAGATTAAGTGATGACTACTCAAGGAGGTAGAATCAAAGATATTTTAAGATGAAGAAAAAAAAACCCCAAAAATCTCAGGCTGATTGTGGTGCCTCACACCTGTAATCCCAGCACTTTGGGAGGCTATTGCAGGCAGATCTCTTGAGTCCAGCAGTTTGAGACCAGCCTGGGCATCACAGTGAAACTCTGTCTCTACTAAAAAATACAAAAATTAGCCAGGCATGGTGGCGTGCCTGTAATCCTAGCTACTCAGGGGGCTGAGGTGGGAGGACTGCTTGAGCCCGGGAGGTTGAAGCTGCAGTGAGCTGAAATTGCACCATTGCACTCCAGCCTGGGCAACACAGTGAGACCCTGTCTCAAAAAACGAAAGAAAGAGGAAAACCTGTTTTTTTAGACCCACGCTAATGGAAATTCTCAAAGATTTACTTTAGAAAGAATAAAAATGATCTCAGAATGAATGAATGTTGAGCAAAAAGAGTGGTAAATATGAAGGTAAACTTAAATAATCATTGACAATATAAAACAAGTAATTGTGTCCAACAGTAATTGGTCACGGGGTTAAAAAAATCTGAGCTATCATATAACAAGAACACAAAATCAGGAGGACTGATCAAGTTTAAAATATTTTAAGTCTATTGGTTAGGGGAATAAAACTAATGACTAACTTTAGACTAAGTGAAATATTCATGTTAAATTTCTAGAGGAACCACTACCAGGTGGAAACAGAATATTGTATTTCTGCAGTTATAAAGAATGAAGTGGGAAAAATCTGAAGAAAACATAGACAGCTTCTGTTATTCACATTAAATGTGCTTTTCGTACCTTAGAAAACATACTGTGTGTGTGCATTTTGGGTAACATACTGTGTGTGTTTCAATTTTGGGTAAAACAGCAAAGTAATTGATAGATACAACATTTCTTTCTCTTTCATAGCACACGAAACACAATCTGACCTTCCCTTTAGTCCAAGTTTAATGCTCAACAGTGTTGGACTTTTCTAGGACAAATTGTGGCATTTTATGTATCTACGAAACTACTGACATTTAAATGTCTTTAAATTAGGTATAACATTGAAAAAAAAAAAAAAAGACAAACTTCCTCACAGAATCACCCCAAAGACAAAGCAACTTTATTCTTTTTGTTTTGTTTTTGTTTTTTAACCCAAGAGGGTTTACTGTTTCCCAGTAAGTGCAGTGGCAAGATCATGGCTCACTGCAGACTAGACTCAGATGATCTTCCCACCTCAGCCTCCTGAGTAGTAGCTGGGACTACGCATGTGTGCCAGCATGCCCAGCTATTTTTTTTTTTTTTTTTGGACACAGGGTCTCACTTTGTCACCCAGGCTGGAGTGCAGTGGTATAAACGTGGCTCACTGCAGCCTCAACCTCCCAGGTTCAAGCGATCCACCCACCTCAGCCTCCTGAGTAGCTGGGACCACAGAAACCTGCCACCAAACCCGGGTAATTGTTTGCAGAGATGGAGGTCTCGCTATGTTAAGCTGGGGATGTTGAGGTTACAGTGAACTTTGATTGCGCCACTGCAAGTTTGTGCATCAAAGTTGAACAGTTAGTTGTTATTTAGAGAACACAGTCCATATACCTTTCAAGGCAATACGGAATAAAAAATTGGGTTTACTATAATGTAGGTAATAGCTCACTAAATGTGAGGTGATGGCCCATTGTGGTTTTGATTTGCATTTCTATGGTAGTCAGTGATGTCGAGCATCTTTTCATATGCTTTTTGGCCATTTGTATGTCATTTTTGGTAAAGTTTCTATTTAAGTCTTTTGCCAATTTTTAAATTGGATTATTTGACTTTTGTTGAGTTTTAAGAGTTCTTTATATATAGCTGGTCTCAAACTCCTGAGGTCAAGTAATCCTCTCCCCTCAGCCTCCCAAAGTGTTGGGATTACAGGTGTGAGCCACAGCACCTGGCTATTCCTTATTCTTGATGTTGTAATGTCATGCTCCCATTATCTTTGCAATGTTATTATAATAATAATTTTATTACCATAGATTTTAGAAGAAATTTAAATTTAGGTTCCATTTCTTTTTATTTTTTTCACTCTGTCACCCAGGAAGGAGTGCAGTGGTGCAATCACAGCTCACTGCACCCTCAACATCCCCAGCTCACGTGATCCTCCTACCTCAGTCTTCTAAGTAGCTGGGACCACAGGTGTACTCCACCATGCCTGGCTAATCGTTCTTTTTTTTTTTTTTTTTTTTTCAACAGAGATGAGGTCTTGCTATGCTACCCAGGCTGGTCTCAAACTCAGCTTCAAGTGATCCTCCCGCTTCAGCCTCCCAAAGTGCTGGGATTATAGACATGAACCACTGTGCCCTGCCGCTTGATTTCTTCTTAAACACTAGAAAAGACAGCTTATCCTATAATTCCTACCAACTCACTAGAATGGTGTAGACCACAGGGGAGCGAGGTGGTTAAATGTCGTATGAAAATTGTTAATTTTCTTGTAATCTTTAACTCACCAGGAAAGACAGCTATCACCATTTCCCATCTGCGTCCACTGGATCTTTTAAATTATTTTAATTTTAGTCATTTAACAAATAATTTCCATTAAAATAAGGGATAATGAAAAAGAACGATTAGAAACTTCTATAAATAAGAATTACAGTACTTAAAAAATTATAGTAAACCCGAATTTTTATTCCATATTGCCCTGACTTCAAAGGTACATGGACCATGTTCTCTATACACAGCTAACTGCTCAATTTTGATGCACAAACTTGGAACATGCCCACCTCACAAATGCTGACTCCAGATTTGAAATATATCTCTAACAAGTTCTATCTGGTTCATCATTACTTCTGGTTCTTCTTCCTGCACTTGCAGGGTCAAAATACAATCCATAAAAATTTTTTCTGAAATGTCTGATGGCTCCTATTTTGTTAAAGAGATGGCCATCTTCTTTACTCCCTACCTGCAAAACATTTTCAATTTTAGATTTGGAAAGTTTAATCTAATAACTCATTTCTACACCAACTACCTTTTTCCAATCACTTTTATATAAAGCATCTGTTTTCAGCATTTGTCCACTAATGAACCATATCAAGTATATTTTAGCGCACAAACTTCACAAAAGATGAAAGAATTCACCAGGCACGGTGGCTCAGGCCTGTAATCCCTGCACTTTGGGAGGCCAAGGCAGGCGGATCGCTTGAATCCAGGAGCTTGAGACCAACCTGGGCAATATGGCAAAAACCCCATCTCTACAAAAATAAGCTGGGCATGGTGGCACATGCCTGTAGTCCCACTTACTCAGGAGGCTGAGGAGGGAGGATCACCTGTGCCTGGGAGGCAGAGGTTTGCAGTGAGCCAAGATTGTGCCACTGCACTCCAGCGTGGGCTAGAGTTCGAGACCCTTGCCTCAAAACAACAACAAAAAGGTGAAAGAATTCTGCCAAGTATCTGCTTAGCAAAATAGGATGTTCTGGTTCTCCTCACAGAATATTATAAAACGAAGTCCCTTCTAGTGAATGACTAACTGAATGAGAATGGCATATTTCCTTTTTAATCCTTAGAAATGTATTACGTATTGATTCTTGAGTTTGAAAAATTCATGTAGGACATTATCAGCTGAAGACTTGTAGCCTGAGATTTTTTGCTTATAAATTTCAACATTATCATTGGTCCAGAGTGGTGCTTTTTGCATTCATCTTATGATATATCTGATAATTGGGAAACATTTTCCTGTGTCAACTTTCTTCTCCTTTGCTGGTATGGGCAGAGAATGAACAATTTTGCATTCTCAACTGTGTTGAAGGAAAACTAAAAGCCAACTATGAAGTTAGTGTCTCTACTTTCTTTTCTAGCTTTTTGAAAGAAGATATGATACTTGGGCAATGCAATATCATCCAGTTATTTCACTACTGTACCACCCTTGTAGGTGATTCCAACATTCTTCCATTTTCCAATTATATTAGTCTTTAACATAGTTGGGAATACGTGATAGAGGAAATAATTCACAGAATGATAAAACAACAAAATGTTTAAGATCCCATGATGTAAATCTTGCTAGATAGGATGAATTTTATTCCATTTTGAAAAATAAGGGAAATGTTTTCTTTGCTCTTTGGAAGGCCTCTAAGAAATAAAAGTCATGGAATGTCAATCCTTGGAACTAGAACTACTCAAAAAAGAAACTTACTATTGGTTGGGTACAATAAACCCTGAAGGATACCATAAATTAATTAAAATGAAGTACTCTGTAACTTTTTCTTTCTTTCTTTTTTAAAGACAGGGTTTCACTCTGTCACCCAGGCTGGAGTGCAGTGGCTCGATCAAGGCTCACTGCAGCCTTGACCTCCCCAGGCTCCGGTGATCCTCCCAACTCAGCCTCTCGAGGAGCAGGGACCACAGGTGTATACCATGATGGGGGGTTAATTTTTGTAGAGGCAAGTGGATTGCTTGAGGTCAGGCTGGTGACCTCAATTCCTGGGCTCAAGGAATCCACCCACATCAGCCTCCCAAAATGCTGGGATTACAGGCATGAACCACCACACCCGACCTCTGTAACTTTTTATACTCACGAAAAATAAATCCTTCATCATTTCTCAAATGTATTAACACTTCTTCAAGGAAAGGTATGAATATTCACACTGAGTGAGATGGGAAAAAAGCTAACCTTCTGTCAATTCAGTTTTTACTGTCAAGCTTTTACAAGCTTACTACGAATATTTTTGGAAGTGTGTGAATTTCGTAAATGTGGGTGAAGCATTACAGACTTCTAAATATAAAACTAGGATAACCAGATATTCTGATAGTAACTTAAACAGAAGAGTGCTATGATTAAATTTACATTTCATAGAGACCATTATGCTTATAGTATAAAACGGTTTGGGAATGGGCAGGATTGGGGAAGTAAGAGAAGCTATAAAGCCACTTTCATAAATCACAGCACTCTTTGCTCTCATCTACATGGTTATTGTTTAAACAGTTTTATTGTTTTTCCCATCAAAAAGGGTCATATTTCTTCAAGCCTATTTTCAAAGACATGCCTTGTCCATTTAATGCTGACTACCATACTAGTAGTGTATTTTATACTATAGCTTTTCCCAGAAATATGAATTCAAAAAATTTATTTTCATTTGATTGATTTCAACCACAGTGCTTCCCAATACTTTAAGCCCATGTGACCTCTGGAGCTCTTAAGTATCTATGTGAACACTAGACTACAAACTTATTTTAAGCAAAATTTTATGC
The DNA here is from genome assembly GCF_029281585.2 of Gorilla gorilla gorilla. Lineage (NCBI taxonomy): Eukaryota > Metazoa > Chordata > Mammalia > Primates > Hominidae > Gorilla > Gorilla gorilla. Next base: position 78,045,674 of record NC_073243.2, read on the forward strand.
TATTTTTTTCTGTAGTTCCAAGTGATCAGATTCTAGTTTCCTTATAAAGGCTACTCATTAAAATTACACCAGTAATTTGATAACTGTACTAAATCCCTAATCCAGCAACTCTAAAGCTGACGACCTTGCTATCATCTTTTGGTTTTCATGACCCTAAATTCTCCTGGCTCTCTGTTCACACAGTATTTATTTCTTTCCCTGGTCCTACCTTAAAGTTGGTAACCACAGTTGTATTCTTTTTTTTTTTTTTTTTTGAGATGGAGTCTCGCTCTGTCGCCCAGGCTGGAGTGCAGTGGCATGATCTCGGCTCACTGCAAGCTCCGCCTCCTGGGTTCACACCATTCTCCTGCCTCGGCCTCCCGAGTAGCTGGGACTACAGGCGCCCACCACCACACCCGGCTGATTTTTTTTTTTAATTTTTAGTAGAGACGTGGTTTCACTGTGTTAGCCAGGATGGTCTCGATCTCCTGACCTTGTGATCCGCCCGCCTCAGCCTCCCAAAGTGCTGGTATTACAGGCGTGAGCCACCGTGCCTGGCCCCATAGTTGTATTCTTTATTTTTCTATAAATAATTTAAAACATGTCTACTGAATGCTTGATATATGCCAGGCACTGTACTTTCTCTAGTTTCATCCATATTCACCAGCCACCTACTGAATAATGGCTAACATTGATAGAGATATAATATATGCCAGATACTGTTCTGAACACTTCACAAATAATGTTTTCTGTTCTTCATTTTATTAATAATACAGAGTCTCACTTTGCTGTTCACGCTAGTCTCAAAATCCTGGGATTAAAATCCTCCCGCCTAGGCCTACCAAAGTGCTAGGGTTACAGGTGTGAGTCACTGCCAGGTCCACTTTACAAATAATAGTGAATCCTCAAAACAACACAATGGAGAATGTAAAAACCTCCTGGGATACTGATAACGTTCTGTTTTTGTTTTTAATTTAAGTGCAAGTTACACAGGTACACTCGGTTTATGACATTTCATTGAACTATTCTCTTACATGTGCAGTTTTCCTATGAGGCAAAGAAAATATTATCTTCAATTTATAGATTAAAAAACTAACAAGAGACTGTTTGCCCAAGGTCACATGGCAGGTAATAGGAGGAGCCAGATTCAGCTCAGGTAGTCTGACTTCAGAGCCAGCCCAGTCTCTATTCTATCATGCAATCCAGATATTTGTCTTGGCTCAATACTTTTCCTTTGTCTAAAATGACCTCCCCTTGATTTTCAGAATGAAAGAACACGAAGTCTACCTCAAACTCCATAGTCAAAATCCTCCAATTTCCCATTTTAGTATTTCATTAAAACTTAATTATAATGGCATAGTTATTTGTAGACTCATCTGTCTCCACCCTCATGCCCCAGAAGTGTAAACTCCCTGAAAGCAGGGACTATGCATATTGTAGATGCTCATAAAATATTAAATAAGTGAATTATTCCCTACAAATGCACTTTAATATAAAGTGTATACAAGACTAATATTCAAATAAAACAAAAAAACCCAAAGTTTATTTCATTCATTTTATCTCTGTATGAATAAAAGCTGTACTGTACATGGCTTTCATGAAATACTAAGAAATGATATACTCAGAACAATCACTCTAATCCTGTATTCTGACAGAGTGGTGTCATGGACAATTAATAGTCAAGCACCTTTAATAAGTAGACTAAAGATCCATCCAAATAATACTAACATACTTCATCAATTACAACATTTATAAGCCTGAATGGTCTTCTGATTAACCTGATGATCTATGTCTCTGAGTAAAAATGTAGCTGATTTTTTTTTTTTAACAAATACATCTATTTAAACAGACATATATTAGATATATACTCTAATCCAACTGCTTATATAAGCATGTCTATCTCTGGGATCTCTATTTTAACTCAATAATCTATCTATCCCTGTACCAATACCACATTTTTCTATTAATAATATTTTGGTATCTGATATTACAAGTCCTTATCATTTCTGCAAGACTTTCACGATATTTTTAGCTGAACACTCTCCTCACTATATACATTAAAATCCCTTTATCAAGTTATACCAAAAATCCTATGAGATTTTTATTGGAGTAATGCTAAATATATATAGGAGATAATAATTTGATGGCACTGGTTTTTCACTCATGAACACAGTCCATCTTTGTCATCTTTTATGACTTTTTTATCCTATTGTATTTTCTCTTCAAAGTGTTTTGAATACTTCATTTGTTTTATTCCTGCTTACTTAATAGATTTGGTGGCTATACATAAACAGGACTTATTTGAAATTTAATAATCTAATTCAATATTGATGAAACAAGAATGCTACTGATTTTATCTGATTTTTTATTTATTTATTTTTTTTTAGACGGAGTTTCACTCTTGCCGCCCAGGCTGGAGTGCAATGGCGCGATCTTGGCTCACCACAACCTCCGCCTCCTGGACTCAAGCTATTCTCCTGCCTCAGCCTCCCGAGTAGCTGGGATTACAGGCATGCACCACCACGCCTGGCTAATTTTGTAGTTTTAGTAGAGACAGGGTTTCTCCATGTTGGTCAGGCTGGTCTCGAATTCCCAACCTCAAGTGATCTGCCCACCTCGGCCTCCCAAAGTGCAGCGATTACAGGCGTGAGCCACCGCTCCCGGCCTTTGCCTGATCATAGATCCAGAAAACTTGCTGTACTCTTATTAGTTCTCATATTTTTGCCTGACAAGCATAATAATCATGTTACCTGTAAATAGAAACTTTCCTTCTTTCTCTATTAGTAATGAGGACTCCAAATGTTTTAAAACATTTTACTGTGAGATTATGAAACTCTCTATATAAATATATGATAGATATTAACCAAGGAATCCTTCTAAAACCCTTATAATATTATTACTTAAATCTCTGCAGGAAACAGCATTGATAAGAATGCCTATTGATAATCAGGCACTAGGCTAGAAAATTTTATATTTAAACTTCACCTCAAGGCAAGTCAGGTGAGGAAACCAAGTCTTAGAGAAGTTGATACTTGGCCAGGGTGCCTGAAGGGATGGAGCTGGGATTCAAACTCTATGTAGTTCCAAAGTTATGTCCTTTTGTTCATAGTGTACTATAAGGCAGTTTACAAAAGCATACTCAAGCAGATACCTATTCTATACAGGGACATTCTGGCTCACCCTACTCTATTAAGACTAATAGCCATTATATCATCAGTGTAATAGCAACAATCCTTTTGGAAAGAAAATTATCTTATTTCAAGCTTATCCATGCAGTGTACATCCTAAGGTCTCTGATTCAACAATGGAAGGATTGATGTTATTAGTCGTTGCAATATTTCTTTTTTTTGTAAAGCCAGTAAATTTCCATCACCAAGGTTGGTTTCAAAAACCTGTTCACCTGGTTTTTTTACTTTCTCAGTGTTTAATCCTTTTCTACCTTACTAGTGTTACTTTTATTCTTTCCTGAATTCAAGACACAATATTCTTAACACTACATTCAAATAAAAAGTAAAAAAGAGAAAGGAAAAAAGGAAAACTCATTAGCTTATCAGCCTATCCAAGCTACTGTTACCCTACCCGAGTTATCTCATCCTTTAGGAATGGAAGTCCCTAAGACATCTCAAAATCATTAGATGCCTTCTTTTGACTGGCGATGCTTAAGGTACAGCAATAGTCAAAATCCACTTACTGCTATGTCCAAGGTTTTTCTAAAGTATAAATAAAGAAAAAGTGGCTGTTTACAACTCTCAACGAGGCTGGGCATAGTGGCTCACACCTGTAATCCCAGCACCTTGGAAGCCCATTGCAGGAGGATCACTTGAGCTCAGGGGTTCAAGGCTGCAGTGAGCTATGATCACCACTACACTGCAGCCTGGGTGAGAGAGCGAGACCATGTCTTAAAAAAAAAAAAAAAAAAAAGCCTCAAAGAAATGGTTATGTCTCATTAATTGTGGGATATAATGGGATTATTTTATAACGTTTATTACATATGCTTTTATAAATGTATATGCCACGAATTCTCCTCAAAAACTGAAGAATTCCTATCAGAACTTCTCTATCTTTGACAATAAAGAAGTTAAAAAAAATGATTCTTGATCCTATGAAACTATTAGGAAGTTTTTTCTACTGAGAATTACCTTTCCTCATATTCTTTGCTATCCTAAAGTCCTTAGAACTGTCATAATAGTTCTCTCCGCAAGATTTATTTAAAAATAAAACTAGATTTATGTAAGCGCATTTCCTCAAACAAAAAAGGAACTCTACTCTTAACAGGTTATCTACCTAACCAAGTTCCCTTTTGGCCATGAAGCCATCCTTACATTTTCATCATGTCTGAAATCTGCTTTCTCCTGTGCACCCTCAAATTAACATGCTATCAGAAACGTACACATGTAAACACATACAAACGAATACTTAACTGGCATTATTTACTTGACTTAAAAAAATGCAAAACAAGGTTGGGCGCGGTGGCTCATGCCTGTAATCCCAGCACTTTTGGAGGCTGAGGCGGGCAGAGGACCTGAGTTCAGGAGTTTGAGACCAGCCTGGCCAACATGGTGAAACTCGTCTGTACTAAAAATACAAAAACTAGCCAGGCGTGGTGGCACACGCCTGTAATCCCAGCTACTCAGGAGGCTGAGGCAGGAGAATCACTTCAACCCGAGAGGCAGAGGTTGCAGTGAGCCAAGATCGTGCCATTGCACTCCAGCCTGGGTGACAGAAGGAGACTCTGTCTCAAAAACAAAAAAAAAAAAACAAAAAATACAAAACAGGAAAAAAAAATTCCATAGTTTATGGGACTTAGAACACAAGACTGAGAAACGCTTACCACAAAATTGTCTAATATGCATGAACACAAATGAAAAACATGGTAACTAATCTACAAGTTACTAGTAGCCATACTTGACAAATTCATTACAAATCTTTACATCTTAAAGAATCTGATCTTTAGTGTGCCATTATGAATCTCAAATATTAACAAGCTAAAAAGTCTAAATCTAAAATAAATTTAATCAAATATCTTACAGAGCTGTAATTAAGAAAACTAAGAGCTGGAATTACTTTTACTGTATTTTGTTTTGAGACGGAGTCTGTCTCTGTCGCCCAGCCAGAGTGTAATGGCGCGATCTTGGCTCACTGCAACCTCCACCTCCCCGGTTCAAGCGATTCTCCTGCCTCAGCCTCCAGAGTAGCTGGGATTACAGGTGCCCGCCACCATGCCCAGCTAACTTTTGTATTTTTAGTAGTAGAGACCGGGTTTCGCCATGTTGGTCAGGCTGATCTCATACCCCTGACCTCAGGTGATCCACCCGCCTTAGCCTCCCAATGTGCTGGGATTACAGGTGTGAGCCACCACGCCTGGCCTCTGAAATTACATTTAGGTGTAGGATGTTTACTTTATCTGTATTCAATGATAGGTGAAGCAATTCAATCACATCATTCACACATAAATACAGTCATTCCTCCATATATACAGGGGATTGGTTCCAGGACCACTACGTATACAAAAATCCATACATAAAGTCCCACAGTAGGCCCTGTGGAACTTGCGAATACAAAAAGTTGGCCCTCCATGAATACTCTATTTTCTATCCAAATTTGATTGGGAAAAAAAAAACTGCATATGTTTTCAGGCGTGAACTGTACTTAAGATTTTCCTGAGTCTGAGATCTTCAAATTTGAAAAAATATTAGTAAAGTAGACCTTGGTCTTCCATCTCTAAAAGTTCCATTATAATTATTTCCAGCCAGGAAGAAAAATTAGCATCACCACCACACTTTTTGCATGTGCTTTTGTTATTAATGTTATTCATTCATCTTCCTCGCCAAAATTCCCAGTATTATTGGGCCTGATTTCTTGCCATTAAATGCAAACACTTTCATGTACTATGTTTATATACAAGGCCTTACGTACAAGAGTGCCTAAGTTTTAGCAATATAAGTAATGTCAGAAGACTAGTGTTTTCTCATCAGATGTACACTTAATCAATTTAGTAACCTGGATTGCTGTTACAGTTTAAACTTTTGAGTTTCAAGGCCAAAAAAAAAAATTATTAGAAACAGAAATTCTGTCACAGTTCCCTACACTGGGATAAAACAATCACATAAATATTTTATCAAAAAATTATTAATTATCTTTAAATCAGCATTTCCTTTCTTCATTTCTATCTGTAGGTCTGCATTTAGGAAAAACATTTCAGAAGTGCCACAAAGAACCCACCACTTTACAGTAAATAAAGTTAGTAATTCAGCAAATCTTATCACTCAGCCCATATTAGGAAAACAGAAAAAACCTGAGTAAAACAAGTAAAATTTTAATGGTTAAACACAATCTTTTCTAGACGGAATACTAGTAACTGCCAGCAGATTTATGGCACAGATGCTGATTAGCCATCTCTTCTGAGAAAAAGATGGTTTTTTCCTCTCCTTGAAAATTATTAGCCCTACTAAAATCTCAGAATTCACTATATAATTAATCCACGTAACCAAAAACCACTTGTACCCCAAAAAGCTGTTGAATTTTTTAAAAGTCCTAAAAAGTTTTATCAAAGTAGCTGAAACTTTTTTGTTGTCTAATTATCAAAAATTATAAGCAAACGATTTGCTAATACTTGAAATGCCCCAAGATTTTGCTGTAATAATTTGTCATCTTCAGTGCTTTTTCTGGAATGCAGGCCTCATGAAAAAACACTTGTAAAATGCCACATGGCATTCAACAATTAGTAAAATCTAGTTTCACCAATATGATGCACATTTATACATTTTGACATCTCTTAATGGAGTCTTAAGCAGTGTCTTATTTTAACTGGCAGCATTTTTTTTTAGTGCTACATACAATAATGGTACCTTTTACAACAAATGGCATCTTAGGATGCCATGGAATACAGTAACTTGGTTTCTCAAAACCACAAGTTTCAGCCCAAAAAGATAGTTTGCCCAGCATCTCATTTTACAGATGATGAACATGAAAACCCAACTATATGATGTTCCCAACGTCATAATATCAAGAGCAAAAGAGGCCAGGTGTGGTGGCTCATGCCCGTAATCGTAGCACTTTGGGAGGCCGAGGCAGGACTTGAGCCCAGGAGTTCGAGATCAGCCTGGGCAACATAGGTCCTTTCTCTGTAAGAAAAATTATTTATTTAAAAAAAAAAATCAAAAGCAAAAGAGACTGAACTCGGGTCTTCTGGCTCCCAATGATGCCCTTTCCATTAAACACCGTGCCTCCTGAAGTAAATCAGATGAAAAAAACTGCCTGGGTTTAACCAACATCTAACATACATAAAAAGCATATCACGCAGGAGCCGTGTGCGCTTATGGCCTGAATCAAGTCTCAGATTGACTCAAAAGTAACAATTTAACAATCCACTGTTGTGTCTGTCTTTGGTAAGATGTATAATGAACTACAGACTTCAGAAATGAAGAGCTTCCCTTAAAGTAGGGATTTCATCCGGTGCATTACAATGACTCAGTACAATCTCACTTGCATCTTCTTCCCTCCCCACCATTCCCCGCAGGGGAAAGACCCCCGCAAGGAGAATGACAGGCCCACCTGGGGCCTAAACTCCATAGCTCAAACAAGGCTGGGCACTCATTTATCAGCACTAGAAACTTCGCACATCTTTTCCAGTCTAAGAACTACACAATTTACAGGTGGTTGGTATGTGAACCTCTCTCCTTGCAGGAAAAACTAAATGAACCCGATGGACACAGTGACACCCGCAGTTTGTCAGCAGGACTCGCTAGCGATGGAGCGTCTGGGGAAGAAGACCCAAGGCGGAGGAAAAGGTACCCGAGACAACGACACGCTATCCGGGCTCCGGGGGTTGAAGCACCAGGCGACGACGCAGAGAGGCGTCGCAGGAGAAGCCAGTGGACCTGCGACACGGCACTCCCCGTGAGGTCCCTTCAGCCACCCTCTCCATCCCCCAAGTGGGAAGAAGATGGGAGGTGGGGGCTGGACGCGCGGAGGCGGGGACTGGGGGGCCTGCCGGGCGGCGGTGGCGGCTCCGCTCGGCGGCCGCAGGAGGCCATTTTAGTTGAGGGGCCGCTGAAGGGCCCTGAGGCCTCCACGTCCCTACACCTCCGCCGTCTCTACCTCCCCCCTACTGGGGGCCGCTCCCCGCCGCGGGCCGGGCCGGGCCGGGCCGGGCAAGGCGGGGCGGGGCGGGGCGGGAGAGGCCGCGGGGCTGGGCCGGGCCAGGCCAGCAGCGGGCCGGGGCTCTGGGATGGCTGGGGGCGGGCGCGGGGGCGTCGCATCGACAGGATCCGGGCCGAGGGGAGAGCAAGGGGCGAACAGGGAGAAGGCATGATGCCGTTACCTATATTGGGCCGCAGCCGCCGCCGCCGCCGCCCCGCTGTGGGTGAATCCAAAGTAGTTGCCGGTCGCCATTTTGGCATCTTCCCCCAGCCGGCTGGGCACTGCGGCGGGCACGAAGAGTCGGGTCCCATGGCGGGACGAGAGACACAGAGGAGCCGAGACGCCGAGGGAGGGCAGGGAGAGAAAGAGAGAGGCGCCGTGAGAGCAGCCCTGGCGGGGCCCAGGCCGCGGCCGCGCCGCCTCCCCCTCCCGCCTCGCACTCCCTCACTCACTCGCACGCCCGGGTGGCGGCCGCCGCCTCCTCCCCGGAGCCTGCCCCAACCCCCGCGGCTCCCCGCTGCCCGGGGCCAGGGAGGGGGCCGGGCAGAGGCCTCGCGGGCCACATTAGACTCACCATAGGTGAAAGAAACTACAGGGCATATGGGAATCATGGGCTCGGGCTGCTGCTGCTGAACTCTGAACTCTCACCCGCTGCCTCCCTCCTCTGCCCCGCTCCTCCTCAGCGGAGAACAGACCGCCGCCTCCGGCCGCACTGCGCAGGCGCGCCTGTGCTCGGCATCCTGGGAGCTGTAGTCCCCGCCGTCTTCGCGGCTCCCCCGGGCGCGTGCTGGGGCCTCGGCGGTGCGGGCGCGGGGAAGCCCGCGGGGGAAGACGGGCCTGGCCTTCTCCGAAGTGGTGGTGACGCCGCGCGGCCGCGGGGCGACGGGGGCGCGTGCCAGAAGCGCCTCGCCCGTCCTCTGGGGAGTCGGGGAGCGTGACCAGAGAGAGTGACGTCTGTTTGCCTTTTTCTTTGCTTTCCACTGGTTTCCTTCACTTTTGCATGTGCATTTATTCCCTGCCTCCCTGTCTTCCTCGCTCATGAATTTTTCATTGGAATTCGAGCTGGGCAATTTAGGATTTTTCCTTATTTCCTGCTTTCCCGCAGCTTTTCCCCAACCTCTGAAGTGCGGAGGGAGGGAGAAGGAGAGGAGAGAAATAGAAAAAGGATGGAAAATGCTTTTCTGTTGGACTAAAAGCACACCCTAAACATCCCTCCCGGACATAGCTCTTGCTATACCCTTTCCTCGACCTGCACCCACTCCCTGAGCCATCCGGCGTATATCGGTCACCCAGCAGGGTGTCAGGCAGTGTTGTAGGTGCTGGAGATACAGCAGGGAACAAAACAAAGTCCCTGTTGCCGTGGAGTTTACGTTCTAGGAGCGGGTATATGTCAGACAACAGCCAGTAGCCAAAACACAGAAAGTCTGTCTGATGGTGACTGGAGCTTCAAGCATAAATAAAGCAGAGTAAGGAAAATAAGGGTAAGGGAGGTGCTATTTCATGTAGAGTGTGGTTAGGGAGACCACTTGAAGGAAAGAAGGACAGGCCTGGGAGATGCCTGCAGGAAGAGCAGCCAGTGGAAGGGTCCAGATGAAGGAATGTTCAAGAGCAAGAAGATCAGATCAGTCTGGCTGGAGTCAAGTGAGAGGGAGACCAGATCACGTGCCAGATCTTTAGTGGTAAGGACAGAACAGTACTTGCCCCCATGTAAGCATTTCCTCTTTCCCTCTGTTTCCTCGCTGTTTTCCCTTTAGTTTCTCAGTTCGTTTTCAACCGTTCTCTTTCCTCTTCCAGTCCCTCTTCTGATGGTCTAGTTTCTCTGGCCTTATGTTTCGTGTCTTCCATCAATGCATATGTACTGCCTGCATTTCACCTCTTCCTTACCTTCTCCATGCCCATCCCCCAGACTCCCTGCTCCTCATGTCTCCTCATTGTTGGATATGAACATTAAAAGGTAATGCTGGCCGGGCGTGGTGGCTCACGCCTGTAATCCCAGCACTTTGGGCGGCCGAGGCGGGTGGATCACGAGGTGAGGTCAGTGGCCAACATGGTGAAACCCCGTCTCAAAAAAAAAAAAAAAAAAAAAGCCGGGCGTGGTGGCGGGCGCCTGTAGTCCCAGCTACTCAGAAGGCTGAGGCAGGAGAATCGCTTGAACCCTGGAAGCAGAGGTTGCAGTGAGCCGAGATCGCGCCACTGGACTCCAGCCTGAGCGACAGAGCGAGACTCCGTCTTAAAAAAAAAAAAAAGAAAAAAAAAGAAAAGGAAAAAAAGAAATGCAAAGGGTGAATCAGAACCCACCCATGAAATTCAGGGCTTTGTCCTACTTTCTTGTGCCAGAGCAGAAACAATGCCTCAATTCTTTTTTGTGCCAACCTTGCTCCCCACGCCTCCTACAAAAGTACAGGCTCTCAGAACCTGTCTGATTTGTCCTGTTACTCATTTCAAAAAGAGAAAATGTAGAACCTTGGAGAAAAGTTAAGTGTCATTATTTTTGAGAATACTGATGTTTTCCCAGGCAAAAGTTATTTGTGCCCCAAGGATGTTGCTAGGAAGAAATACCTCCTACACATAGGACATTAGAACTGTATTTTAAAGGTACTTTGCCTTGAACTTCATTGAGCAGTCAAGTTTCAAGACACTGACTGTAACTGCTTTGATGAACCGGCTCTATTAGTTACTAGGCTATTTGAATAAAACTGGAGGAGAAAAGACAGGTGTTAATTACTTGCCTAAAAAGAGTCTGTGTAGGCCAGTTTTATGCTTGGTTGCTTGGCAGGCCTTTGGAGGCCGGCGTGCTGCTGGCACACCCCAATGAGCAAGCACATAACTAGAAAGAGGAAGACGGGGCCTCTCCCCTGGTTCTTAGGGGTCAAAGTAGGTGTGGCATTAGTGAAAATTATTTACAACAGCACTCTCAAAGATGCAGCCTGTAGGAACAGCCTTTCAGTATTGCACCTGCTTGCCCGTGACTTGGGCTTCTTTAAGGAAGGGGTTTTGGAGGGTCTTGAATATTTTTCCTGGGCATCTAGTAGTGGAGTAACCTGAACATGTTATTTAACCTATCTGAACCCATACGGCAAGAATAACAATAACATCTTCCTGATGGGACTCTGGTGGGGTTTAAATGAGGCAGCATTTATGTAAGACATCTAGTTTTTTTTGTTTTGAGATAGGGTTTCACTCTGTCGCCCAGGCTAAGTGCAGTGTTGTGATCTCAGCTCAATGCAGCCTCAACCTCCTGGGCTCAAGCAATCCTCCCACCTCAGCCTCCTGAGTAGCTGGGACTACAGGCACATGCCACCATGCCCAGCTAATTTTTGTATTTTTTTGTAGAGATGGAGTTTTGCCACATTGCCCAGGCTGGTCTCCAATTCCTGAGCTCAGGCGATCTGCTCACTTCGGCCTCCCAAAGTGCTGGGATTACTGGTGAGAGTGAGCCACCATGCCTGGCCTAACGCCTAGCTTTTTGATGTAAAAATACTAGGCTAGATGATCGTCAGTCCTTTATTTTTATTTATTTGTTTGAGACAAAGTCTTACTTTGTCACCCAGGCTGGAGTGCAATGGCGCGATCTCAGCTCACTACAAACTCTGCCTCTCAAGATCAAGGAATTCTCCTGCCTAAGTCTCCCAAGTAGCTGGGACTACAGGCATGCGCCACCACACCCAGCTAATTTTTGTATGTTTAGTAGAGAAGGGTTTCACCATGTTGGCCAGGCTGTTCTCAAAGTCCTGACCTCAAGTGATCCACCCACCTTGGCCTCCCAAAGTGCTGGGATTACAGGCATGTGCCGCTGTGCCAGGCCGACTGTCAGTCTTTTAAAATCAACCTTCTAATAAGTGAATGCATTGTGCTAATCACACCTACAAGTCAAAAGTAGGTGGCTCTGCCCTGGAAGAGTTTATGTTCTAGAGTACCCGGTCTAGGCAACATGGCTGTACGTAGTCTTCTGGGTCAACAATTAAAGATGAAATACTTGACCAGAAGCAACCAATTATAATAGGGATTGTCATCCTTCATGTCCAGAACTGGTTTGGTATGCAAATCTGATCAAATCCTCTGTGCTTTCATCTCTCAGGATAAAGCAAATTCTTCCATGTGGCCCACAAGACTCTGTGGCCTGGCCCACCTGCCTTTTCAGCATCTTCCTCCTTATTCACTCTATCCCAGCTATCTTGGCCTCCTGTTCACCATGCTCCCTCCCACCAGGGGGCTTTGCATGTTCTCCCTGCCTAGAATGTTCTCCCTTCTTCCCTTTACCTGGTTTACCCTCATGCTTGGGGATCGCAACTCATTCAACCCCTCGTGACCTTGATGGGTCAAACCCTTGCTATGCTCTCAGAGCACCAGACATCTCTTCTTAGTTGCCCTTGTCACAGTTGCAATCTTATACTTATTGTGTGATTATATGATTAATATATATTTCTCTCTCTCATCAAACTATAAGCTTCATGAGGGCAGGTTGCCAGTATTGGGTGCCTGTTGGTAGGCACCCAATAAGTACTTATGGAATGAATGAACCACGCTGTGCACAGTTTAATCTTTCTTTCATGATTCAGAAGGTAGTTCAAAAACCTGTAGTGCCTCAGGGTCATAATTATGAACCTCAATTAGGATCTGAAGGTAAACGAGGAAATGTCATTGGCAGTCAATTAGCCACAAGGTAGAGCTAGCCTGAGAAAGCCAGCCCCTAAACTCACCAAAAATAAATCTATAATAGTTGTCTTCCGTCACACCTTTGAGTCAAGGTGTGGTATCCTGAAAGACCTTGATAAAATACGGATAAATTAGCCAGAAAGGATATCATACTAGCTACTCTATACCAAGAGGAGTATAGTGAGGTGAATAAGAGCAAGGACTCTAAAGCTGGACACACCTGGCTTCAAATCCCAGCTCTGTCACTTTCTGCTCTGTGACCTCAGCCACAATCTCTCTCCTTCATTTTTCTTCCTCCTCTGTAAATAGAGATGTAAAAGTAGTATCTTCATCAGGGGATTGTTGGTAGGGGTTAAAGACTTCCTAGATGTAAAGCTCTTAGATCAGTGCCTGGCTCATTGTAAGCACATTTTCATCATCTCATAATAAATCCTGAACCCATTAGCAGTCACTCCCCATTTCTACCTCCTTCCAATGCCTAACAACCACAAAATTACTTTGTGTCTCTATGGATTTGTCTATCCTGGACATATAAATGGAATCATACAATAATGTGGCCTTTTGTGTCTGGCTTCTTTCACTTAGCATGTTTTCAAATTTCATCGTCCATTGTTTGGATATACCACATTTTATTTATTCATTCATAAGTTGATGGATGTTTGGGATGCTTCCATTATTGGGCTATTATGAATAACGTCAGTATGAACACTGATATGCAAGTTTTTGTGTGGACAGATGTTTTCAATTCTCCTGAGTATATCCCTAGGAGTGGAATTGCTGGTATACCTTTTTTCCCCCAAAGTCTCTGAATATCTGAAATTCTTTTCCTCTCTACAACCACTACTCTAGTTCATCTCTTGCCCAAGCCTACTTCAACAGCCCACTAATTGGTCTCTCTTCCCAATAATCTAATCCTCTCAAATCTGTCCTCTACACAATGATCAAGGATCTAAGATTAAAAAAATAAATAAATAGGGCTGGGCGTGGTGGCTCATGCCTGTAATCCCAGCGCTCTGGGAGGCTGAGGAGGGTGGATCACCTGAGGTCAGGAGTTCAAGACCAGCATGGCCAACATGGTGAAACCTCATCTCTACTAAAAATACTAAAATTAGCCTGGCATGGTGGCACACACCTGTAATCCCAGCTACTCGGGAGGTTGAGGCAGGAGAATTGCTCCAACCCAGGGGGCAGAGGTTGCAGTGAGCCAAGATTGCGCCACTGCACTCCAACCTGGGCAACAGAGTGAGACTCTGTAACAACAACAACAACAAAAAAAGTAGTAGTAATAACAGTGTACATTATAATGCATTGTCTCATTTATTCTTTACAAAAACCTACAAGGTAGGTACTATCATGATTATCCCATTTAGAGATAGTAAAAGTGAGTTCATAAGGGTAATAAGTGGCAAACGCAGGATTTAAACTATACCTACCTGTTTCCAGAATGCCTGACCTCTGCGACATACTGCTTCCCTGAAACACATCTGAACATGTCATTACCCTGCTAAAAATCTCGTAAAGATTCACACTTGCCTAAAGTAAGAACACGTCCTATTACTGGTGGGTCACTAGAGTCACCTTTGTGTTTCCAGTTTTAGTGCCCATGGCTATTTTTCATTTATGAACTCCTAGAGCACTTACATTATTGGCTCTTTAATTATTTCATTCCAAGGCATCCTATAGTTCCCATTTTGTAACACTCATCAGACTGGTCATTTCTTACTCAATATGTCTCTTCCCCCAGGAAAGAACATGAACTCCACGGGGTCAGGAACCATGTCTGTTTTATCTGCCAATGAATTTCCAATGCCTAGAACCATTCCGGCCGAGCATGGTGGCTCATGCTGTAATCCCAGCACCTTGGGAAGCCGAGACGGGCAGATCACTTGAGCTCAGGAGTTCGAGACCAGCCTGGGCAACATAGTGAAACCCTGTCTCTACAGAAAATACAAAAACTAGCTGGTCATGGTGGCATGCACCTGTAGTCCCAGCTACAGGAGGCTGAGGTGAGAGGATCCCTTGAGTCTGGGAGGTGGAGGTTGGAGTGAGCCGAGATCATGCCACTACACTCCAGCCTGAGTGACAGCGTGAGATGCTGTCTCAAAAAATAAAATATTAAAAAGAGAGAACCATTCCAAGAACACAGTATGCACTTAATAAATATTTTGGGGATGAATGAAATTAGTCTTGTGTCCATTTTTTGAGGGTAATGGTTTTATGATATAGGTCTTTAATATCTTTCTTCCCCCTCCCCCAAGTACCATGTGACATGGTACCAGGCACAAATGCAGATGCCAACCTATTTTAGTCCTTGCAGCTCCCTTGACATTCTAGAAAATGCTATTTGCTGCCAAGCTTGAACCCCCAACACCAATGTTATAAGGGTTTCTTTGTGTCAGTAACATATTCATAGGAACCTGAAGAACATACAGGACTCAAGGCAGCCATAGGAGTAGCTGTTTAGCAGCTTGGAGAAGAGTCTCAGCCACACTGTGACCTGATTTAGAGCTTGATATGATTATCAATGGGAGATGCTGAAGGACATATTGGTTTAAAGCCCACACTCTAGATCAACACTGTCCAATAGAACTTTCTTCAAAGATAGAAATGTTCTCTCTCTGCGCTGTGCAATGTGGTAACCACTGGCCACATGTGGCTATTGAACACTTGAAATGGGGCTAGTATGACAGCAACTAAATTTTAATTTAATTTAATTTTAAAAACCCATACGTGGCTAGCGGCTACTATATTGGATAGTATAGTACCAGAGTCAGATGACCTATGTTCAAATCCTGGTTTTACTACTTACTGACAATATGACTTTGGCGAATTTACTTAACCTTCTCATGCCCTGGTCTCATCTACAAAACAGAAAAAATAATAATAGTACTAACCTCATAATTTGACATGAGGATTAAAAAACTAAATACATATTTTGTACATGACCCATCAGGCTAGCACTAAGGTGGCTGGGGAAAAAGGCTGACTGTTGCTAGGCGTGTCAGCTGTAATCCCAACGCTTTGGGAGGCCGAGGAGGGTGGATCACTTGAGCCCAGGGGTTCAAGACCAGCCTGGGCAACAGAGTGAGACCCTGTCTCTATTTAAAATAAAATTGTTTTTAAAAGGCTGACCGTGGCCAGGCATGGCGGCTCATGCCTGTATTCCTAGGACTTTGCGAGGCCAAGGTGGGCAGATCACTTGAGGCCAGGAGTTGGAGACCAGCCTGACCAATATGGTGAAACCCCATCTCTACAAAAAATACTAAAAATTTGCCAGGCATGGTGGCGCATGCCTGTAATCCCAGCTACTTGGGAGGCTGAGGCATGAGAATTGCTTGAACCCAGAAGGCAGAGGTTGCAGTGAGCAGAGATTGCACCACTGCACTCCAGCCTGGGCGACAGAGTGAGACTCTGTCTCAAAAAAATAAAAATAAAAAATAAAAAAGGCCAGCTTTATGCAGCGGCAATATCATAGACAATGGGGTTTATCTGAAGTGCGATTATTGCTAATTGAGAAAAAAAATAAAGGCTGACTGCCATCTATAAAACAAGTCATCGGCCCACCTGATTGATGAAGTGCCCCCTCCACTGGGAACACTCTCTGATGGGCATTTACATGGTATATCAGTTTCTTATCGCTGCTGCAAAAGATCACCACAGAATTCCTGGCTTAAAACTACACGTTTATTATCTTACAATTCTGTAGTTTAGAAGCCTCACTGTGTTAAAATCAAATTGGCAACAGGGGCCAGGCATGGTGACTCACTGTAATCACAGCACTTTGGGAAGCTGAGGTGGGTGGGGTGGATCACTTGAGGTCAGGAGTTCAAGACCAGCCCTGACCAACATGAAGAAACCCCGTCTCTACTAAAAGTACAAAAATTAGCCAGGCATGGTGGTGGGTGCCTGTAATCCCAGCTACTCAGGAGGCTGAGGCAAGGAGAATCGCTTGAACCCGAGAAGTGAGGCTGCAGTGAGCCGAGAAGTGAGGCTGCAGTGAGCCGAGATTGTGCCACTGCATTCTAGCCTGGGCGACAGAGTGTGACTCCATCTCAAAAAAACAAACAAACAAAACAAATTGCCCCCAGGGATGCATGTTTGTCTGTTTTTTTCCAGCTTATAGAGGTTGCGTACATTCCTTGGCTCATGAACTCTTTTTTATTTATTTATATTTTATTTTATTTTATTTTATTTTGAGATGGACTATTGCTCTATTGCCCAGGCTGGAGTGCAGTGGCGCAATCTCTGCTCACTGCAACTTCAAGCGATTCTCCTACCTCTGCCTCCTGAGTAGCTGGGATTACAGGTGCCTGCCACCAAGCCCGGTTAATTTTTTGTATTTTTGGTAGAGACAGGGTTTCACCATGTTGGTCAGGCTCGTCTTGAACTCCTGACCTCAGGTAATCCACCCGCCTTGGCCTCCCAAAGTGCTGGGATTACAGGTGTGAGCCACCGTGCCCAGCCATGAGCTATTCTTTAAAGCTAGCAGTATAGCATCTTCAAATCTCTCTCTGATTCTGACACTCCTGTCTTCTTCTTATAAGGATCCTTATGGCCAGACACAGTGGCTCATGCCTGTAATCCTAGCACTTTGGGAGGCTGAGGCGGGAGGATCACTTAAACCCAGGAGTTCAAGACCAGCCAGAGCAACATAACGAGATCTCGCCTCTACAAAAAATAAAAAATTAGCCTGGCATGGTGGCATGCGCCTGTGGACCCAGCTATGTGGGAGACTGAGGTGGGAAGATTGCTTGAGCCTAGGAGTTTGAGACTGCAGTGAGCTGTGATTGCATCAACTGCACTCCTGCCTGGGTGACAGAGGGAGACTGTGTCTTGGGAAAAAAAGAAAAAAGAAAAAGAAAGAATCCTTGTGATTGCATTGGGTCTACCTGGATAATCTAGGATACTCTTCCCGTCTCAAATCCTTAATCACATCTGCGAAGTTCCTTCTGCCATGTAAGATGACATATTCTTAGGTTTGAGGGCCTATGATATATGATAATGGGATAGCTCTGCATTCTGTGACCATTCTGAAAGGTCCATTCATGTACTTTCCACCCTCCAGATCTTATTGTCACAATTTTCTAGCCTAATTCTTTCCCAGGTCCTGATCAGCTAACAACCCACCAGCCAGTCCCCATTTATAAGTACAGATCCATACTCAGCCTACCTTTATTTACACATGAAGTAGATAATAAAGTGTCCTCCCCCAACCTTGTCCTTTACCACTATATTTCAGGGCCCCCTTGAGTGGAGCAGTAAGGCAGCAGTTTTCTAATTTCAGCTCATACCAACATGCCATGCAGATTGGTCAATGATGCAGGTCCTTGATTCCTCCTTGTCTGCCTCTTTCATGAACTGGCCACAGGGAACTCCCTATGAGGGTGTAAGGATGGCTGGAGGAAGGTACCAGGAGCAGGTACTGTGGGCTTCTGGGCCACCTGCTTGTGATAGTTTATGGTGCCTTCTGGGCTGTTCCAGCCTGGTCTCATACATGATCGCTTCTGTTTGGAATGCTACTGTGCATGTTTAATTCTATGATTTGATGGATCATGAGTTAACTACCCTTCATGAATACTCAGTTCATGATGGGCAGTTTTCATAGGCACACGGGGTCCCAGATTCAGGTGTTAAGTCTCTACAAGGGCTCAGGAGCCTCTTAAAAGCTACTTTTCAAGTAGAAGAATACTCGTTGGCAGACATGGTCCTCCGATTCCAAAACCTTAGGGATTTGTGTTTGATTTTCCTGTTGGGGCTTGCTTGGGGCTACATATAGCATTTTCGGCTGACACAGAAATTTCCAGGACCACTGTATCCTTGGGTTATAAAGCCCAGTGACGGGGAAGCTGGGATAACAGCCTGGACTTGCTTCAGAGTCTTTGCTTAACTGACTACACTCAAAATCAGTAGCCTTATGAGTTGCCCACTAAGTGGATTAGAGCAGCATGCCCAAATGTGGTCCATATTACCTCAAAAATCCAAAGATCAGAGGGAGGGGAGAGACGAAATTTTTTTTTTTTGAGATGGAGTTTAGCTCTTGTTGCCCAGGCTGGAGTGTGATGGTGCAATTTCGGCTCACTGCAGCCCCCATCTCCCAGGTTCAAGCTATTCTCCTGCCTCAGCCTCAGCCTCCCAAGTAGCTGGGATTACAGGCATGTGTCACCATGCCCAGCTAAGTAGCTGGGATTACAGGCATGCGTCACCATGCCCAGCTAATTTTTGTAGTTTTGGTAGAGATGAAGTTTCGCCATGTTGACAGGCTGGTCTCGCACTCCTGACCTCAGGTGATCCACCAGCCTCACCCTCCCAAACTGCTGGTATTACAGGCATGAGCCACTGTGCCCAGCTGAAGGATTTTTTAAAAATCCAAAGATGTCCACCAAGCCCTGTGCCTTGAGGCAATAAGGCGTGCGGATGTGGGTCCTCAGAAGAGGCATTGGCTTATAAGGCAGCTGTCCCAAAATGCAGCATTAAAGGGCTTTTGTGCAGGGAAGGCTGGCTCTGCAACCAAGAATGGTGTGGGGGACTTGGGTTCAGAGTTCTTAGCCTTGATTATCTCTTCCCATAGATCCCATCCCATCCCATGTCTCAAGGTTCCACCCTTTCCCCACTGGTGTCCTAGACTTAAACACCTATCAACATTCAGCTTCTAATTAGTGCTGAAACTCTGCAGCTCTTACCATTAACCGTTAGGCCCTAAAAAGTTGGTCTTCAGCCATTCTTTCCCTGTGACCTCATAGGAGATGGGGGACTTCGTCAAAACTGCCACTGAAGATTTCTGAATGACCACGTATTTTCTCAGTCGGAGTCAGTTGATTTCCCAATGCCTTGTCCTACCCCTTCGCTTCATCTCATGCCACGCACCAGTCATATATGAGAAACTGTGATACCATCGCATGCCTGGCACTATTCATGTTCCTGTTCCCCTGGGTAAGGTGAAGTGCCATGCACTCCTTAAATATGTGTGCAAACCAATTTATTTTTCCATTTCTTCTTCCTCAGCCACTCCTGGTACATTATACTGTACTAATCAGGACCCCAAAAGGTAACAGGAGGTATATTCAAATTGGGCAATTTGGCCTAAACTATCAAGGGAAGGGATAAGTTGAGGAACTCTGAGAGAGCTGTGTGGAGAAGGCCACCAGACAGGAGCTGTTGACCTGGAAGGGAGGGAGATAGGAGACAACAAATACCTCAAGCTGACTATCCTCTCTCTCTCTCTCTCTCTGATCTGCCAGGGCTCCAAATTGGCCAACCTTAACAAGAAGCGTCTGTAATGCATACAATTCAGCCTCCCAGGACACAGAGAAGGGTGGAGAATGGTGGAGAGTGGATTTTGAGGAGCAAATAAATGGAAGTTTTTTTACCTAGAGATATCATAAGAGTTAAACTTGTTTTGAGAACTAGACATTTTTCACTTATTTTGTGAACATCTTCAATTGCATATTTCTCTCAGGCACCCCAAAATCAACATAAGCAAAACATAACTACTCTGGCCTTTCAAACCCTCTTCTCTTCTTAAGCCCCCAACTTTATATGGCACTATTTTTCATTTAGGCAGCTAGTCCAAAAATCTGGGAATTATACTTCTTTTTTCCCTTTTTTTTTTTTTTTTGTGGAGACAGGGTCAGTCTTTGTCACTCAGGCTGGAGTGGAGTGCAGTGCAGTGGTGTGAACATGACTCCCCTCAGCCTTGACTTCCCAGAGTCGAGCCATCCTCCCATCTCAGCCTCCCAAGTAGCTGGGACCACAGGTGCAACCACCATGCTCGGCTAATTTTTTAATTTTTTTGTAGAGACAGGGTCTCCCTATGTCGTCCAGGCTGGTCTCAAACTCCTGGGCTCAAGTGATCGTCCTACCTCGACCTCCCAAAGTGATGGGATTACAGGTGTGAGCCCCATGCTTGGACTTTGAAATCATCCTTGATCCCTCCCTCATATTCTGCAACTCTTTGGTCAACATTCTACAAATATCTTTCAGCTTCATTTCTTCTCCCTCATTTTCCTACCAGTTGTCAGTTAAAGCTGTCATCGTTTCTTGTCTGAATATGTCAACAACCTCTTAACTCATCTTACTTCCCTCACCCTTTTAAATGACAATCTCCCATACCACCAGAGTGATTTTCCTGAACTTCAGATGTGAATCCGGATAGATCTCCTCTTTGCTGATAAACCTTCAGCACCCTTAACCCTGAGGATAAAATCCAAGCTTCTTAGGATGTTACCCAGAACCCTTGCAATCTGGTTCCTATGTCCTCCTAAAGCCTCATCTGCTAAATTACCAATGTGTACTCTGTTGTCCAGCCATACAAGACACTTGACATTTTCCAAATGTGTCTTGTTTTTCTACATCTTTGTGACTTCCCACATATTTCCTCCTTTTGTCTCTTCTGTTCATTCCTTTCTGCCTGCAGGTAAGTGACACTTCCTTTTTAAGAGTCAGCTCACGTCTTCTCTGGGAAGCCAAAGTTGAAAACCACCAACCTGGGGTCCTCTAGAAATGCATGAATGAGTATTTAGAACATAATTGGAAGATGCGGAGTATTATATTAATGTGCAAACATAAGGCTTTATTATGTAGCTACTCATAGAGCTAAGTACAGTATTTAATTGAATCTAATATGCTGTAGATTGTAAAGGCAGCCATGAAGAAAACTCTGCCAATAATAATCGTGAGACACCCATTGATTATAAGATACATCCCAAGTTCAGAAATATTAAAATATGAAAAAAGCACACCTTAGAATAAGCAAAATCAGGTACCATCTAGTCTACACTTTCGTTATTTACATAAGGATCAGGTCTAGAGATGTAAGTAACTTGCTTAAGGTCACATAGCTCCTTAGTGGCAGTGCCACATCAAGACATACCTGATTTCCAGTCCAAAGCCATTTCATTTCATCATATATGTTTATTATTGATGATCAGTGTGAGTAATAACAACTCCCAAATTGGTAAAATAAACTTAAATTGAGTGCCCTTATTCCTCTTTATGTCAGGAATAGCAGAAAAAATAGATGCTGGTTCTTTAATGCCTGCACCCTGCCTTCCCCCAACACCACCAAAACCACGTAAAAATATAAGGACCTTTCATTAATGACTTTGGAAATTAGCTTGTGAAATAGTTTGGATGTTTGTCCCCTCAAAATCTCATGTGGAAATGTAATCCCCAATGTTGGAGGTTGTATTTGTCTGTTTTCACACTGCTATAAAGAACTGCCTGAGATTGGGTAATTTATAAAGGAAAGAGGTTTAATTGACTCACAGTTCTGCATGGCTGGGGAGGCTTCAGGAAACTTACAATCATGGTGGGAGGCGAAGGGGAAGCAAGGCACATCTTACATGGTGACAGGAGAGAGACAGCAGGAGAAACTGCCACTTTTAAACCATCAGATTTTCTGAGAACTCATTCACTATCATGAGAACGGCATGGGGGAAACCACCCCCATGATCCAATCACCTCCCACCAGGTCCCTCCATCAACATGTGGGGATTACAATTAAAGATGAGGTTTGATTGGGGACACAGAGCCAAACCATATCATTCCACCTCTGGTCCTTCTCAAATCTCATATCCTTTTCACATTTCAAAACCAGTCATACCTTCCCAACAGTCCCCCAAAGTCTTAACTCATTCCAGCATTAACCCAAAAGTCGAAGTCCAAAGTCTCATCTGAGACAAGGCAAGTCTTTTCCACCTGTGAGCCTGTAAAACAAAAAACAAGTTAGCTACTTCCTAGAGACAATGGGGGCACAGGCATTGGGTAAATGTTCCTGTTCCAAATGGGAGAAATTGGCCAAAACAAAGGGGCCACAGGCCCCATACAATTCCAAAACCCAATGGGGCAGTCATAAAATCTTAAAGCTCTGAAATTATCTCCTTTGGCTTCATGTCTCACATCCAGGACACCCTGATGCAAGGGGTAGGCTCCCAAAGCCTTGGGCAGCTCTGCAGGGTATAGCCCATGCGGCTGCTTTCATGGGCTGGCATTGTGTGCCTGCAGCTTTTCCAGGTGCACAGTGCAAGCTTTGGTGGATCTACCATTCTGGGGTCTGCAGGATGGTAGCTCTCTTCTCACAGCTCCAGTAGGCAGTGCCCCAGTGGGGACTCTATGTGGGGGCTCCAATCCCACATTTTCCCTCTGCATTGCCCTAGTAGAGGTCCTCCACGAAGGCTTTGCCCCTGCAGCAGACTTCTGCCTGGACATCCAGACATTTCCATAAATCCTCTGAAATCTAGGCAGCGGCTACCAAGCCTCAGCTCTTGATTTCTGCAGGCCCACAGGCCCAATACCATGTGGAAGCTGCCAAGGCTTGGAGCTTGTACCCTCTGAAGCAATAGCCCAAGCTGTACCTTGATCCCTTTTAGCCACAGCTAGAGCTGGAGCAGCTAGGACACAGGGCACCAAGTCCTGAGTCTGCACAGAGCAGCAGGGCCAAGTTCTGGCCCAAGAAACCATTTTTCCCTCCTAAGCTTCCAGGCATGTGATGGGAGGGGCTGTCATGAAGGTCTCTGACATGCCCTGGAGACATTTTTTCCCCATTGTCTTGGCTATTAACATTCAGCTCCTCCTTGCTTATGCAAATTTCTGCAGCTGGCTTGAATTTTTCCCAGAAAAATGGGTTTTTCTTTTCTACCATATGGTCATGCTGCAAATTTTCCAAACATTTATACTCTGCTTCCCTTTTAAACATAAGTTTCAGTTTCAGATAAACTCTTTGTGAACACACATGACTGAATGCTTTCAGAATCAGCCAGGTTACCTCTTGAATGCTTTGATGCTTAGAAATTCTTCTGCCAGATACCCTAAATTGGCAGGGAGTGGTGGCTCACACCTGTAATCCCAGCACTTTGGGAAGCTGAGGTGGGTGGATCACTTGAGGTCAGGAGTTCAAGACCAGTCTGACCAACATGGTGAAACCCTATCTCTACTAAAAATACAAAAAATTAGTAGGGTGGAGTGATGGGTGCCTGTAATTCCAGCTACTCAGGAGGCTGAGACAGGAGAATCGCTTGAACCTGAGAGTCAGAGGTTGCAGTGAGCTGAGATCACACCATTGCACTGCAGCCTGGGCAGCAAGAGTGAAACCCCATCTCAAAAAAAAAAAAAAAAGAAAAAGAAAAAAGAAATTTCTTCTGCCAGATACCCTAATCATCTCTCTTAAGTTCAAAGTTTCATAGATCTTGGCTGGGCATGGTGGCTTATGCCTGTAATCCCAGCAATTTGGGAGGCTGAGGCAGGTGGATCACTTGAGGCCAGGAGTTTGATACATGGCAAAACACTGTCTCTACTAAAAATTTAAAAAATTAGCCAAGTGTGGTGGTGCACGCCTGTAATCCCAGCTACGCAGGAGGCTGAGGCAGGAGAATAGCTTGAACCTGGGAAGCAGAGTGTGTAGTTAGCTGAGATTGCACCACTGTGCTCCAGCCTGGGCGACAGAGCAAGACTCTGTCTCGAAACAAAACAAAACAAAACAATGTTCCACAGATCTCTAGGGAAGGGGCAAAATGCCACCAGTCCCTTTGCTAAAGCAGAAGAAGAGTGACCTTTGCTCCAGTTCCCAATAAGTTTCTCGTCTCCATCTGAGACCACCTCAGCCTGGACTTCCATATCACTATCAGTATTTTGGTCAAAACCATTCAACAAGTCTCTAGGACATTACAAACTTTCCCGCATCTTCTTCTCTTCTTCCAAGCCCTCCAAACTGTTCCAACCTCTGCCTCTTACCCAGTTCCAAAGTCGCTTCCACATTTTCAGGTTATCTTTATAGCAGTACCCTGCTATCCCGGTACCAATTTTCTGTATTAGTTCATTTTCGTTCTGCTATAAAGAACTGTCTGAGAGTGGGTAATTTATAAAGGAAAGAGGTTTAATTGACTCACAGTTCCACATGGCTAGAGAAGCCTCAGAAAACTTAAAATCATGGCGGAAGGTGAAGGGGAAGCAAGGCACGTCTTACATGTAGCAGGACAGAGAGAAAGAGCAGGGGAAACTGCCCCATGATGTAATCACCTCCCACCAGGTTCCCCCTGACACATTGGGATTACAATTCAAGATGAGGTTTGGGTGGGGACATCGAGCCAAACCATATCAGAGGTGGAGCCTGGTGGGAGGTGTTTGGGTCATGGGGACAGATCCTTCATGAGTGGCTTGGTACTGTCCTCACAAGGGTGAGTTATCACAAAATCTGGTTGTTTAAAACTGTGTGGTACCTCCCTGCTCTCTCTTTTGCTCCTGCTTTCGCTGTGTGACGTGCCTGCTCCCCCTTTGCCTTCCACCATGATTGAAAGCTTCCTGATGTCCTTACCAGAAGCAAGTGCCAGCACCACACTTGTTGTGCAGCCTGCAGAACCATCAGCCAATTAAACCTCTTTTCTTTATAAATGACCTAGGCTTAGGTATTTCTTTATAGCAACATAGGAATGGCCTAATATGGCCTGCATACACAGGCACGCACATGTGCACGTGCACACGTGTGTGCCTGTGCTCACAAACACACTCAAGCCAGGGAAGGCCCTACAAAAGGTACAGTCCATGTAGGGAAACGAACGCATCTTCTTGAGAGATTGTTTGCACTACTTGAGAGATTCTTCAGCTGTAAGAAGTCCTTTTGTAGGGGGCTACATTTCTAGTCCTAAGTTCCAAGTGTTTGGGTCATGTTATCCATTCAAGCTGAGATCTGGATTAAAACCCAGTCATACCCATCTGGGGAAGGCTTTAACTGCCTTCTGTTGTCTGTAGCCATCTCCATTTACTTCCCAGCTTTTACAGAAGAAGTCGCATACATTCCTCTCCCGACTGATCCAGGCTCTCTAATCTTCACTGAATTGCCCAGAAAAGATGCTCCTTTCCTTAAGTCCATGTCATCAGAGCAAACTAAATCACAATTACAAGCTTCCATGCATGCAAAAGCAACAAGACCAAGGAGAGGTGCCAACATTCCCCACTGTTACTGGAAAAGGGCCCACATGGTGGCTTTCAGTCATTTTACTATGCTCCCATAAAGGCACCTTTCTTCTTTCTTCATTAGTTCTGATTTCTACAACATAAGATCATATTAGGATTTCTAAAGGGCAGAATATTATAGGCTTTTGAAAATTTTTAACTGTTAGAGACTCTCTAAATCCAGTGATTCTCCAAATTCCTAATAATAAGAGTCACCTAGAGATTCCTCCAATTACACAAATTCCTAAATCCCACTGCGTTTTCACTAAATCAGAATCCCAGGGCCTTTGGTTGGAGAAATCATATGTTAAACAAGTCCTCCCAAATGAGTCTTACCAGCAAGTAAGTTTGGGAAACGTTCTGCCCAGCCTCATAATTCTAAGGATGAGGACGCTGAAGCCCAGTTTTTGTCCCCTCTAAAACTCATGTGTTGGAAGCTTAATCCCCAAGGCAACAGTATAGGGATGTAGGGCCTAATTGGAGGTGTTTAAGCCCCCCTGAGGGGTCCACCCTCATAAATAGATTAATGCCACTTGTGAGGACACAGTTTCTCTTTGTACACTGCCTTCCACCATGTGATGGCACAGCAAGAAGCCCCTCACCAGATGCCAGCACCTTGATCTTGGACTTCCCAGCATCCAGAACTGTGAGCCAATAAATTTCTGCTCATTATAATAAATTAGCCAGTTTGTGATATTCTATTATAACAGTACAAAATAGACTAAGACACCTAAAGAAGTTGAATAACTTATTGAAGATACCTGTGTTTACGCTTGTGTAAGTACAGACTGCTTCTGGAGGGACTGTGCCTGTCTTAGGGGAAACAGCCTGGAGAACTGTGAATGTAAGAGGTAAAAAAGACTTTATTTTTTCATTATATGCCCTTTTGTGATGGTTAGGGAAACATTTTCCCCATATGATGAATAATTTTTCAATAAAAACCTAGTTCTGAGTACATCTGATTTGCATACGTCTTAGAAATATAGTCATTGTACCCTAGCTTCCCCCACTCCCACCTACCTTGAATCTGCTTTCTAGCTGTCAGACAGCCCCCTCATTTCCCTTTCCTCTGCCTACTCCAGACTCCTCCACTTGTGCACAGTCAGTCCTGCTTTACTCCAGCTGCCCTGACTGGGCTGAAGGGAAGGAACACTTGAAGAACCTCTTCTTCTACCAGGAGGGGCATGAAGTGAATCATCCTCTGTATGAGACAGAGCCCCAGAGCTGACTGCTGGGCTAGGCTGTGACTCAGCCAAGGCCTTTCTCCTTGGTGCCACCAATTCCACTAAGT
The DNA here is from genome assembly GCF_029281585.2 of Gorilla gorilla gorilla. Taxonomy (NCBI): domain Eukaryota; kingdom Metazoa; phylum Chordata; class Mammalia; order Primates; family Hominidae; genus Gorilla; species Gorilla gorilla. The sequence continues at coordinate 78,072,687 of NC_073243.2, forward strand.
GGCACCCAACCTTGAGTATATTCAGACATGATGTGGAACAGGAATTCTGTGCTGGGGTGGCCATACTCCCACCTTTGTAGTTTCACATAGCAACTTCTCAAAGTCATGTAGACAAGCTTCTTTATGACACGGTGTTAGAAAAAAACATTTAAATATCTAAATACAAAAGTGTGGAACAAGTGGAACTGTCATTACTAGGGTGGGAGTGCCAATTGTTTCAACTACTTTCGAAAACTGTTTGGCAGAGTCTATTAAAGCTCCGTAGTGCATACTTATACAATCCAGCAATTCTATTCTTGGATCTATCTCAGAAATGTGTATATATGTTTACCAAAGGATGAGTACACAAATATTCATGGGAGCAACTATTCCTATTAGTCCAAAATTGGAAACTACCAAAGTGTTCATTGACATGGTTTGGCTCTGTGTCCTCAACCAAATCTCATCTCAAATTGTAATCTCCATGTATCGAGGGAGCGACCTGGTGGGAGGTGACTGGATCATGGGGTGGTTTCTCCCATGCTGTTCTTGTGATAGTGAGGGAGTTCTCACCAGATCTGATGGTTTTAAAAGTGGCAGTTTACCTCTGAGCTCTCTCTCTCTCCTGCCACCTTGTAAAGAAGGTGCTTGCTTCCTGTTGCTTTCTGCCATAATTGTAAGTTTCCTGAGGCCTCCCCCACCGTGTGGAATTGTAAGTCAATTAAACCTCTTTTGTTTTTAAATTACCCAGTCTCAGGTAGCATCTTTTTTTTTTTTTTTTTTTTTAAGACAGAGCCTCTTTGCCCAGGCTGGAGTGCAGTGGCGCGATCTCGGCTCACTACAACCTCCGCCTCCCAGGTTTAGGCAATTCTCCTGTCTCAGCCTCCTGAGCAGCTGGGATTACAGGCGTGCACCACCACACCAAGCTAATTTTTGTATTTTTGTTAGAGACAGGGTTTCACCACGTTGACCAGGCTGGTCTCGAACTTCTGACCTCAAGTGACCCGCTGGCCTTGGTCTCCCTGAGATTACAGGCGTGAGCCACTGTGCCTGGCCTCAGGTAGTATCTTTATAGCAGTGTGAAAATAGTTTAATACATTTATCAATAGTCAAATGAATAAGCTATATCCTCTTCATAAAGTAGAATATTATTGGCAACGAAAATGAATGAATTACTGTTACATGCAACAGCATGGATGATTCTTGCAAATATAATGTTCGGCCAAAAAGAAAAAATAGCCAGACATAAGGAAAGATTATGTATGGTTATTTACATGAGGTTCTAGTTAAGCAAAATTAATCCCTATTGTTTTAAGTCAGGATAGTGGGTGGGAAGTGGCTGGGAAGGGGATGATAGTATTAGGGTCCAACCAAGGAGACGGTATAACATTTAATTTATAAATGTATAAATTGGGTAAGAAATGGGTAGTTTATAGAAATTCATTAAATGGCTACTCATGATTTGTATATTTATCTGTATGTATGTTTACTTCAACCTAAAGCTTACTTAAAAAGAAATAGCCCCAGCCAGCCATGGTGGCTTATGCCTGTAATCCCAGCACTTTGGGAGCCTGAGGCAGGTGGATCACCTGAGGTCAGGAGTTCAAGACCAGCCTGGCCAACAAGGTGAAACCCCATCTCTACTAAAAATATAAAAATTAACCAGGCATGATGGCAGGCACCTGTAATCCCAGTTATTTGGGAGGCTGAGGCAAGAGAATTGCTTGAACCCAGGAGGCGGAGGTTATGGTGAGCCGAGATTGCGCCACTGCACCCCAGCCTGGGAGACAGAGAGACAGAGTGAGACTCCATCTCAAAAAAAACACATGGGGTTTCTGCATGTTGGTCAGGCTGGTCTCAAACTTCCAACCTCAGGTGATCTGCCTGCCTTGGCCTCCCACAGTGCTGGGATTACAGGCGTGAGCCACTGCGCCCGGCTGAAGAAGGCTCTTAATTACCTAGTGATGATGCGATTTTTTTGAAGTGGTGAAACAATCTCTGCTAAAAGTGATAAACAGAGCACAGTACAACCACCCTTCCATTTATACAATAATGACATCCCTTTAAAATCTAGAGTATGTTAAAACTAGGTAAAAATATTTTGTGTTTATATGTCAAAGCAGACTTAGATTCTAGGTTCAGATTGTTAAAAATGTATCTTACTTATACATGAATGTCCATTTTGATATTATAAAGTCGTGGTGGATGTAGGACAATCCAATGTCTTACAAGACTGTCCTGCGCATTGTAGGATGTCTAACACTCATGGCCCCTGACCATCAAATGCTAGTAGTCTCTCTGTGACAACCAAAAATAACACCACAAATTTCCAACATTCCTCTAGGAGGTGCTGTCACTTTGATCAAGAACCATCAATATAGAGGATAACTTCCAGGCTGTAAGCCATTTATGTTTGCATTCATGAAACCCTAGATGATCCATGGCCATCAAGGTAATTTGATGGGCTTGATAATTTGAGCCAACTCTCTCACGTCTTCAAGGCCTCTCTACTCATTGTACTATAGATCTGTTCCAAATTAGGCTCCCTGGAGTCTCAGCTTAATGAACATTTGGATGTTCTGTGGTTGGTGACTGACCTCAAGAGTCTATCAGAAGATGTGGGTAATGTTCCTGGACAAACAGGTGGAAATTATGCCTGAATGTTTCAAACTATATTCCTATCTCTACATTGAGATTTCACTTCCTTTATAAATAAGACTCCTCAGATGTTCTAGAGCAGGGCCAGGCACAGTAGCTCATGCCTGTAATCCCAGCACTTTGGGAGTCCAAGGTGGGAGGATCTCCTGAGGTCAGGAGTTCAAGACCAGCCTGGAGAAACCCCATCTCTACTAAAAATACAAAAATTAGCTGGGCGTGGTGGTGCGCGCCTGTAATCTCAGTGACTGGGGAGGCTGAGGCAGGAGAATCACATGAACCCAGGAGGTGGAGGTTGCAGTGAGCTGAGATTGCACTACTGCACTCCAGCCTGGGTGAGTTAGATTCCATCTGAAAAAAAAAAAAAAAAAAAAGGGCCAGGCATGGTGGCTCACGCTTGTAATCCCAGCACTTGGGAGGCTAAGGCAGGAGAATCGCTTGAACCTGGGAGGCGGAGATTGGGGTGAGCTGAGATCGCGCCATTGCACTCCAGCCTGGGCAACAAGAGCGAAACTCCGTCTCAAAAAGAAAAATAAAGAAAAAAAGATGTTCTAGAGCAGAGGGCTCCATTGATTTCTCAATTTGTACAATCAAGGGTTGGAATCCATGCCTGGACATTATTGTCCACTAAATACTGGAGACCTTGTACCTCATCTTCTGTCATGGGATATAGCTAATATTTGAGTGATTATTATATGCTAGGCTATATACCAACCCAGTGCTATGCATTTTATAGGAGTTATTTAATTCTCAGAACAACCTTACAAGGTAGGTACTATTATTATTCCTAAAACGTGGCAAATAGACTTTGTGTTTGTTTGTCAATGCTGACTTGGATTCTAGGCTCAGACCATGATAAACACACATTTGGTGTTTATAAGGTTTTGGCTGGGTGCTGTGGCTTACACCTGTAATCCCAGCACTTTGGGAGGCCGAGGTGGGTGGATCACCTGAGGTCAGGAGTTTGAGACCAGCCTGGTCAACATGGTGAAACCCCATCTCTATTAAAAATACAGAAAATTAGCTAGGTATGGTGGTGGGTTCCTGTAATCCCAGCTACTTGGGAGGCTGAGGCAGGAGAATCGCTTGAACCCGGGATGTGGAGGTTGCAGTGAGCCGAGATTGCACCACTGCATTCCAGCCTGGGCGACAAGAGCCAAACTCTGTCTCATGGCGGCGTGGGGGGGAGGTTTTCATGAGGAAATTGAGGCACAGAGCAGTTAACTAACATTCTCAGGGTCACATAGTTAATAAACTAAAGAGCCAGGATTTGAACCCAGGCCTCTGATTCTAAAACTGGAGTTTTTAACCATTTAGGGCATTCTGCCTCCAGTGTAGGAGGACACACTTGCCAAGAAGCTGTATCTTGGGCCTAGAGAAATGGTATAGCCTTACGTTGGATAAATACCTTTTGGCAATCAGCCTGCCTAGGAGAAGTCTGGTGCATTCCTATATCAGTGAAGTTGCATTTAGCTTCAAATAGTAATAGAAAGCTGACTAGTAAGTCTGAACAATAAGAACATTTATTACTTATTCAATGTGAAGCCCCAAGGTTGGTTGAATGGCTCACTAATATTGTTAAGCACTCTCAGCCTCACAATCATCAGGATATTAGCTTTTCTTCTTCTCATGTGTTACCTCTTTGCCATGAGATGGCTGCTGCAGTTCCAATTGCACAAGAGAAAGGAAGGAGCAAGGAGCAGAGGAAAAAGGACTTTTAATGGCTTTTTATCCCTAGCCAACTTTCTTTTGGGTTTCATTGACTATAACTGATTGACATGCCTACTCCTAAACCTGTTGTTGGAAAACGGGAATGGTAGGTAATATGATGATTGCCTTAGACAAATCACTATTTATCCCTGGGGTTCTGTTGCCAGGGGTTTCAACCATTACCAAATTAGGGTGCTGTTAGGAAAGAAAGGGGATGGCTATGGTCTTAGCTTGTGCTGCCATAACAAAGCCCCATAGACCGAGTGGCTTAAACAACAGGCATTTATTTTCTCACAGTTCTAGAGCTTGAAAAGTTCAAGATCAAGGCCTGACGGGGTTCAATTTTTGGTTAAGGCTCTAGATCCCTAATTACATCTAAAAGGCTCCATCTGCAATTATCATCACATCTGGGATTAGGGCTTCAACATATGACTTGTAGTGGACACAAATATTCAGTCCATAACAGCTGCCAAATAGGCAATAAAACAACATCTGCCATTTATTTGTGGGGTGATTGGGTAGTCTCAGCTTGGGTAGCAACCTGGGAATTATGTTGGTTGCAAGGGACGCAAAAGATATGCTTACGATAATCTTAGTAATGGTGAAATCACATGTCACTAGTCACCCAGACCTGACAGCCAGAAGTTCCCCCCACATTCTCCCTCAGAGATTTCCAGAGCTTGAGATTCCTGATTAATGGGCTCTGTCCACAAAAGGTGTCCTTGATCATCTCAGACATTATGGGGCAGGCCGAGTATGGGTAGGGCATTGCTTCTGTCATAACAAGACTTGGTTTATTTCAAATAATCTAAAATCTGTGAAGATATATTAGAGCCTATAGGCAGGCTCCTGAGTACCCCATGCATGCAACCTTTGTCTGCCTATGCCCAGTGTCTCCAGCATGAATGACTTCATGGCTACCCATGTTGCCCAATTTCTAAGCAAAGCCTTAGGATGGGTGTTTCAAGTCTTCTGCACAAAGGAAGTAAATATGACGAATTAAGTTTTACCAATAGTAATTTATGTACTTACTCCTTTGATATCCCAATAGGTCTTTCTTTCCAGCACCTTCACCCAAAACAGCTAGAGCTGAGCCATCCACTTTTCTGGGGGTATAAAAATTAGGGACCTTTGGTTGCAAGGAATGGAAACCAATTCTGGCTGATGTGATAAACAGGAGATTTTAGGGGAGACCGTAGAGAGCCTAGACTCAGTGGGAATGCTGGGAGATCAGGCTTGGAATTGGTCAGGAACAAAGCCACCTCTTCAGGGTGAGAAAGCAGGACCTGGAGGAACAGTCTGGACAGACACCATTGCCTAATGAACGAATGCCAATCATTGTCACTTCAATTCTCTGCAGAATATTCAAACTAGAGACATGATCAATTTCAGGTAGACAGCAGATTTAAATGTGAAAGGAAGATCAATAAAACATTTAGAGGAAGACTGAGCAGAGACCATTTGGGCCAGAGAGAGCAGGGCAAGATGTCAAACACAAGCCAGGCCTGTGGACCGGAGGACTCCTGGCCGAGACCAGGAATGGGAAACAGAGGTAGAACCTAGAGGTTTGGAGGGTGGCACGTTCCTGTGGCTTAGGGTTTTGAGAAGCTCAAGCATAGCAGACATTACGCCCCCAGCAACCTGACTGATTCCAGACCCCTACTGTGGTGCCTCAGGTGTGCCTATTGCACCTCCCTTCTTGTTCAAGGTCAGTTCAGCCTGCCAAGGAAGGACCTCAGGGCCCACAGCTGAGTAGGGAACAGGCAAGGGTTCATGCATCTCTTCTCCCAGTGAAGGTGCCCAACTAACTGGGTGTAATGGATAAGGAACCAGCCTGGGGGCTTAGCAGTGTGGAAATCCAGTGCTCCCAGGGAAGCTACCTGAAAATGTGCAATGCACAGCCACAAGACCAAGAGGCTGCAATTCAGGGCCACTGATGACGCAACAGCTCCACAGGGTATAGAGCAGTGGAAACAGAGACTTTTGCTTTGTATATATTTTAATAAAAAACAACAACTACTGTTGTGCCAAGTCTGTTCTAATCACTGTACACGTGCCATCTTATTTAATCCTCGTAAGAACTCCATTATGGGAGTTACTATTACTGTCTCCATTTTACAGATGAGGAAACTAACACACAGAAAGTTTAAGGCACTTGCCCAAGGTAACACAGCTATTTAAAGAGACAGACCTGGGATTTAAATGTTGGCATTACCTCTCATATAAGCCAGACAGATAAACACAGACCCTGAAGCAGACTCTTTGAGCAAGGGCTCACAATCAAAAAGGCAACAGAAGTGAAAGAGACAGATACAGGCACATTGTATGGGTGGAGAGCAGGAGGGCATGTCAAAGAGTCAGGGTGTGAGCACATGATTACGTGGAGACATGATTTTGTACAGCCTTCATTTACCTTGAACTTTCCTTTTGGAGGTGTCATGTAGGAATTCTAACATCAGGCTGATAGTGAGAATCATAGACTCCTTCAGAATCCCACAATGAACTTGCACAGAAAATCCTTCTTCTTCTTTTTTTTTTCTTTTTTGAGACAGAGTCTTGCTCTTGTTGCCCTGGCTGGAGTGCAATGGCATGATCTCAGCACACTGCAACCTCCGCCTCCTGGGTTCAAGTGATTCTCCTGCCTCAGCCTCCCAGGTAGCTGGGATTACAGGCACCTGCCACCGTGCTCAGCTAATTTTTGTATTTTTAGTAGAGATGGGGTTTCACCATGTTGGCCAGGCTGGTCTCAAACTCCTGACCTCAGGTGATCCACCCGTCTCAGCCTCCCAAAGTGCTGGGATTACAGGTGTGAGCCATCACGCCCGGCCCAGCAAATCATTCTTAAAAAAATTTGATTTTATTGTGGTAAGAACACAACATGAGATCTACTCTCTTTAACAAATTGTTAAGTGTACAATACAGTAAACTATAAGGAAAAGATTGTATGGCAGGTTCTGTAGAACTTACTCACCTTGCTTAACTGAAACTTTCTGTTTGTTGATTAGCAACTCCTTATTTCCCTTCTCCCAGCCCCTGGCAACCACCATTCCATTCTTTGATTCTATGAATTTGACTATTTAAAAATACCACTGCAGTGGAATCATGCAGTATTTGTCCTTCTGTGACTGACTTAATTTCACTTAGCATAATATCCTCAAGTTTCATTCATGTTGTAACATATTGCAGGATTTCCTCCTTTTTTTAAAGGCTAAATAATCATTCATTGTATGTTTGTTTGTTTGTTTGCTTGTTTTTTGAGACAGAGTCTTGCCCTGTCGCCCAGGCTGGACTGCAGTGGCGTGCTCGCTGCTCACTGCAGCCTCTGCCCCCAGGTTCAAGTGATTCTCACGCCTCAGCCTCCCAAGCAGCTGAGGTTACAGGTGTGTGCCACCATGCCAGGCTAATTTTTATATTTTTAGTAGAGACGGGTTTTCGCCATGTTGGTCAGGCTGGTCTCGAACTCCTGACCTCAAATGATCCACCCACCTCGGCCTCCCAAAATGCTGGGATTACAGGCGTGAGCCACCGTGCCCGGCCTGTATGTACCCTTTACTGTTCAAAACAAGGGTTAAAAGTGGTGGAATTGAGGCCAGGGGAGGCCTGGATGTGGTTACGTTTTAAAAACTAATCTTAGCCAGGCATGATGGTACATGTCTGTAGTCCCAGCTACTTGGGAGCTGAGGCAGGAGGATTGTTTGAGCCCAGGAATTCAAGACCTGCCAGGACAATATAGCCAGATCTTCTTCTAAAAACAAACAAATAAAACCAAAAATACCTAGTCTTTTAGAGAAACATACTCACATATTCATGGATGAAATGATGTCATGTCTGAAATCTACTTCGAAATAGTTTGGGAGGAGAAGAAGTGGGTGAGGGTTTGGTTGGGGCAGGATTGTCCCATGGATTGATGGATTGATAGTTTTGGAGGTTAGATAATGAATATGGGGTGGGGCACTTATCATACCATTTGGTCTACTTTTGTGTAAGTTATACATTCTCCATAATTGGAAAGATTTTAAAAACTAAGATATGGCAGCACAGTTTGATTGCAAGTGACCATATCTACCCTAGCAACCATGAAAGAATTATTTTAAAAACTTAGTAGTTTGCTTAAAAGATAAGTTGAAAATTTTAAATGCTAACAAATCTTCATCCCAATTTTGCTCTTCCCACACAACATAAGTGACATCCTGGCCACAGAACTTATGTGAAACCGTGTACAACACAAAGCGAATTATCAGTTTACTTGGAGTCTCTGCCTGTAACTCAGCCCTGACTTGGCTGTGTTTCTTTAGAGCTGAAGCCTCAGTTGAGACTCCTTGCTACAGAAACAGGGGCCAGACACCAGGGCCCATGCAAAAACTGGAGGGGGTCACCAAGACCCTTGAGGCCTCTGCTCCCAAGAACATGGGTCCCCTGTTACATCCAAAGGGAGAACCACCCAAATGTCTGAAGGCATCTTCTAGATGGAGGATTCTCAACACACCGGAATGCCTCAGAATCTGTTCTCAGCTCCTTCTCTTCTCTTGCTACACTTTCTTCCTTGAGAATTCATCCTGGCTCACAGTTTCAAATTTATCTAAAAGCTAATGATTCCCAGGTTTATACTGCCAGCCTGGACTGTCCCTTGACTGCCACCAACTGGCATATCCAGCTGTCCTCCCAACATTCTTACATAAATGACAGTGGGGAATCTGTGTTACCATGTGAAACAGGCTGGGGGGATCATTGCCAGAGCCACTCCCACTTTAGTCTGCCCATCCCAGGAGGTTATTCTTGATTCTTTTCTTCACCCATCACCTCCAATTGCTCAGCAAGTCCTGTTGATTCTACCTTCAAACTATACCCAAAATCTGACTATGTCTTACCACCTCTACCACCACCACTTCATCCAAACCACTGGTATCTCCCATCTAAGCTATTGCAGTAACCTTCTAACTGGTCTTGCTGCCTCCTCCTTCATCCCCTGTATCAGTGTAGATTAGATTTTAAATATATTCATCAGATCACAAGCCGCTTCTAAGAAAACTCAAATTCCTGCCAGGCACAGTGGCTCCTGCCTGTAATCTTAGCTATTTGGGAGGCTGAGGTAGGAGGATTGCTTGAAGCCAAGAGTTCAAGACCAGCCAAGGCAACATAATGAAACCCTGTCTCTAAAAACAGAAAACAAAAAAACAAAAATTATCCAGGTGTGGTGGTGTGTGCCTGTAGTCCCAGCTACTGAGGAAGCTGAGATGGGAGGATTGCTTGAGCCTGGAAGGTCGAGACTGCAGTGAGCCTTGATCCTTGATCATGCCACTATACTCCAGCCTGGGTGACAAGAGAGACCTTGTCTCGATAGAAAAAGTATCTGGGTGTGGTGGCACACACCTGTAAGCCCAGCTACTTGGGAGGCCAGGGTGAGAGAATTACTTGAGCCCAGGATTTGGAGGCTGCAGTGAGTTATGATGGCACCACTGCACTCTAGCCT